>NC_141558.1:68623068-73423068 GCF_036417535.1 Chlamydotis macqueenii | reverse complement strand
TACAAGTTCCCTATGCTTTTAATTCATTTAGCATTATTGAGCTCTTCAGGGTAACTAACATTATCTACCATTAAAAGAACTTAAGTGCCTCTCTCCCTTTCATCCATCAAGACCAGGAGGCAAGAACACTCCTTGCTGCTCCTTAATGAGGGAGAAGAGATGACATGATTTGTAATTGTGTGTTATCTTTATGTTATGTTTTAATATTAAAAATACCAAAACAATAGGTGGAATAACAGGGGGACAACAGACACAGTCTGTGGACAGAAGATGTGGATTCCCTGAATAAGTTCCTTGCCTCTGCATAAAGGAGATCAGGGAAGAAAAAAAAAAAAAAAAAAAAAAGATGTCATATTTGTTTCACAGAAGGAAAAAAGCCCCAGAGTTTCGCACACAGGATCGAGATGTCAAGTCATAAGAAAACCAAATCTAGACCACATAATTCAGAATGTTCCAATCCAGTAGAAGTTACCTCAAAGTACAACACACAAGCTTGAAAACACAGTATGCACTGAATAACTTACACAGGAAATTCCACTCAGGACTTGTGACCTACAGGTTTGTCTCAGGTATAAGTACTGTGGTGTCAGGAAATAGCAAGTTTCTTGCAGGACGTGAAAAAGCAATGCTTGAGATAAGTTACAGGAAAGCCGGGACGGTGCTGCTGTGCAGTGTGGTACTTCCAGCACTAGGAGAGAATACGACCCCTGGCAGCAACCCTGCTTCCAGAGGTCATAGGAGAAAGCTGTGAGCACAATGGGTTAGCAGATTTTTCAAAGACATCAAGCTCCTTTTTGTCCTCTCATTTTCTCTACCAAATTGTTCTTACCTCCACCCCAATCTCTGCTGCTTTGTTTCACACTTCTTCCTCAGTAAAGAGATGGTTTCTCAGCTGCTGCAAGGCATACGTATCTCCCGCAGGCAGCTAAGGGAACAAAAGGAAAAATATATGGTATCTCTCAAAAAGCAGCAGGGGCTCTAGCTTCCCAGGGGCATGGGACACCTTACGAGATGCAGGGGAAGGACCTTTTGAAACGTCACAATATAAAATTAAAATAGACAAAATTCAGTTGAACAGCTCTAACAAAAAAAAAAAAAAAAAAAAAAAAAGACTATTCCAGAACAAGACAGCAGCATTCTTAGGGCGTCAGAAATAAACTAGCATACAGGTCAGGAATGATGAATAATTGAGGTTTAGTTTTTTTAATAAAATATACAGTTACGGCAGGTAGCTCACTCAATGTTTAAGAGATATTGTCTTAAGGCACATTTCACAAGGCCTAAATTAACCCAGATGAAACTCCCAGATAAACACTTAGCTTTTAAAAGCACAGCTGTACTTATCCATATACTACTTTGCTATTAAAGACATCTTTATCTCATTCCCAGAGGTGGATCAAGCAGTTCATCCATCTGACTTCTACAGACCTTTCATTAAAACCAGAGTAGTATTTGGAAACCATTTTGTTGTTGTTTTCAAGAAAACTGGAATGCTAGTTTGTGACAACATACTAGCATTTGCTTTCCAAACACAGCAACAGTGCACATTTCAACTCACAGGAAAGATGACAAAAATTCTAGAAAGACTCCTCCAGCAGGCAGAGAAGTTTTCAGGAGTTCTGTGCCTTTGCTTTTTCATAGCACTGTGTCACCAGCTTTCCTCTGTAGCCACGCAGCTACAGCAACCTTTCATTCTCTTACCAGTGATGTGAACACAGTCCCCGAGCTGGACACACAACCCGTAAGTATGACATGTGGGAAAACAGTCTTCGAACATGAAATGATTTATCTATTAGAACAAGCTGCGGTAGATCTTTACAACCTATAATTCTTCTCAATATACAATGCAAAAAATGTGACACGTCTCTCCATTTTCCATAGATTTCAGGAAATTATCAGTTATAAGCAGCAAGCTACATAACCTTTACAGGTTGAGAATGCATTTTCACACTGCATCATGTACTGTTCTAGGTTAAGACACTACACTTATTATGAATGCCACTGCTAGTCCTGAATGGATTTTGAACTACATTCCAGCAGTTATTTAACTCACCATTAAACATAATAAGGATCCACTCTAAAATACTGTTAATACAGAAATTCCACACCATAATACTTTCTCAAGATGTATTTGAAATCAATGCTGTTTGCATTTCACACAGAAATATGGGACTAATATTAAATAAATTCCTCAACGTTATCAGTTGATTTATATTCTTTTTATTATAAAATAAATACAAACCAAAACATTTTTAGAGATATATTAAAAAGTCTAGTACTGAGTTGATGGGGTCCGCCTACAAGTTTTAGAATAGCACCAATACAGGAGTCAGTTTCACAGAGAGGAAAAAATACAGCAAGAACCTCAAGGATGCCTTCTTATCAAGGTTGTACAGAGGAATCTGAAAGACCAGATATTCTCAGGTAGACAGGACTGTGCTTATTCACAAACTTCTTCAGTATCCGAAACCTTTTCATCTGAGCTT
Source organism: Chlamydotis macqueenii (assembly GCF_036417535.1). Classification (NCBI taxonomy): domain Eukaryota; kingdom Metazoa; phylum Chordata; class Aves; order Otidiformes; family Otididae; genus Chlamydotis; species Chlamydotis macqueenii. Next base: position 73,420,582 of record NC_141558.1, on the reverse strand, counting down.
TGCAACCTTGGTGTGATATATATTTAAAGTACTTGCAATCTAAAGGAGAAAAAAAAAAAAAAAAAAAAAAGCTTTAAGTTATACCATGATACAACCAAATATAAAATGCTTTCACTGTTTAAATAACATGCAGGCATCTAAGTTTTCACTAATGATAGGTAATAAAATAATCCAAGACATGCACCTCAAATCAGAGGCATAGCTGCAGCATTAAATAATCTATCCTCATTTGACCCAGAAAGCGTTCTACATGTATATAACTGTACGCCGAGTCTTGCAAAATATTTTTCCTTTTTGTTTTTACTTTTAAATAGATTAGAAAGTACAATTCCAAGAGTGTAAAGCAGCATTGATTTCATACATTAACTTACTGTATTTGGTAAGGAAAATAGAGGCTTATATAAACACCAGTAAGCACAGAAACTTTAATAAAGAAACTTAGAGCTGGAACAGTTTTATTAGCCATCTGGAAATAAAAGTTGGGAGACATTTGATAACATATTACTGAAAGCAAGAAAAAAAAAAAACCTTTCAACATGAGATATTGTTTTATAAAGTCCAGAAGATAAAGTTATAGAAAAGCTGCCAGCAAACAAGTTGCCTATAAACCAAAAGTCCAAACTGGTGTACGAGCCACAGTCTCCATGCCATATTCTCATTCTCAATTTAGCAGCTGCTTCTTGGGCTGATACTGCCAAAACCAAGTGGAGTATTTCAAAGAATGCTACTGAAGAGGTCATGATCTTCACCTTGTTACCAAACTACTGATGGTTTTTACTGAAGACCTACCTCTCCTCCTCTTTCCTGCATTACAACATCCCACAGTCCTTAAGGACCAGCTGCTCCCCAGTATTTGCTGAGACACTGCCTAAACTGGCATCCAGCAAGCAAACTGTCCACAGTCCTCACAAGATTCACTCAGGAGTGTGTTGTGCATTTTTGAAATTGTAGTTTGAAGGTTAAACACGATAAATAGCAATGTGAATGCTCAACAAGGCCAGATAAAACAGAACTCTAAACCAGGGTAAGACAAGTTATGCAAAATATGCATTACTGTCAAATATCAAAACAATTTAAATATTTTTCTCAAGTTCCAAGACAACAATCTTTCCCAGAAGAAAGAAACTGCCTTTCTTCCAGGGAGTAGACAGCTGTATCCCATCTCATTAGGGCTAGAACTAGACATTATTTCTGTTCTGTATGGTGAAAAGGAAAGAACATTTGGTATTACCCTTTCCCAACAAGATTCCAGCCACCAGAGCTTTTTTGTATGAAAGGCTTTCATTTTCCTGCCAATTCCTTTTTGCCAAGTAACGGCTAAAATGGAAGGTTGGCCACCAGTCCTTTCTGGAATTCCACTCTTGCTTGATCCAGTCAAGGTGCTTCTCAGAGCTGAATAAAGGTAAAGCAAGTTACAAAAAAAAAAAAAAAAAAAAAAAAAAAAAAAAAATTAAATTGAGATTATAAAATTCAGTGCCTCCTAATGATCTTTTAATCAGCTTGCTACAAGTCTCAAATTGCTAGCGTAGACACACTGACGTTACACTGCAGACTAAAACACTAAACAGAAATAATTTTTTTTTTTTTTTTTTAATCCTTGGCAACACTGGTGAGGCAGGAGGTGAGCTCTTGGAGTCTTATTTAGACTTGGCAATAACACAGATTATGGTGTGAAATGAAGCAAGCCTTTGACTTGTGGGCCAGTTTGTCAATAGTAATAAGAAACTTGAAGAAAGTTTGTCAATAAATTAGCAGTATGAAAGGGTTGGTTTGTTTTTAGAAAATGTTTCTGTTACTCTAGGCATACTCAAAGACTAACTTATCCCAAACATTCACCCCGGTAACTGTTATGCAATAAAGAACTTAAACCAAGCATTTCAGACATAGAAACTACCTATAACAGGGAAGTGATATTCCCATAAAACGACCAAGAGGCTCAACATATTTCAAGATACTCTGAAGCTGTGTCTTCAAATACAAAAATGCAGGCAATGTTAGAGTATCATACCATTTTTACTAACTATGCAACAACACTCCTAGGTTTAATCCACTAGCTTCTGGACCTTAACAGCAGATGCTGTGTAGGTGGAGGTGGCAATAAGACAGCAAAATGGGTAAAACTAAGTACAGAATTAGTTTACTGTAAATATATAGGCCTTAAAAAACCACAACATTCTGTTTGTTGGTTAAAATAAAGTCTAGACATTAGAGGCCTTCTGGGCACGAATTGCCCGAGATGGCTCCTTCTGAAATCAGAGGCCATGTCTGTCAGTGTTGGCAAAGACACGTCACTGTTGGCTCAGCTTTTAGGAATATGCTAGCTGGATTCTGTAACAGCTACCACCATCACACAACACACCGGTCTGTACAGTACTGGTCATGCCCCTATTGCAGCCCAGTGATTCTCAAACCCGCTTCAAATAACGCACGTGTAGTCACAGAGCAGAAGACTCAATTTGGGGTTTTTTTCACCCCTGAAAGAGGGAGATTAGTGACAGAATGCTACCTGAACATATGAATAACCTGTATAAGCACATAACCTGGTAAAAAAAACAAAACAAAACAAAAAACCCTGACTTTTTTCAGGCAATGCTAATACTGGAAATTTGGAATTATCTTTAATAATAATTTATTCTTTCCTCCCAGTGAAATCACACTGCAGCCAAGCACTGCCACAGAACTCAGGGTAGGCCAGATGACAATTCCATTCACGAGCAGGGAAGAAAAAGGCTACAGAGCGTTACTTTGTCAATTGCCCAAAGGTGAAGACTTGATGCACATTTGTTTTTAGCACTGTATATCAGATACTTACATTACAATTTGTTTCACCTGTCTTGCCAAACAGCTCCATGCTTTTATATTTTCCTTCCAGCCAGCATAATCTAAGGCTGCAAAAATGACTTCTAGGCCCAGTCGACGTTTTTTTCTTTTCTCTGGAAAAAGATTAGTCTGATTAATGAATTACTTACATCAGGCTGAACTCATTAGTAAGCAACAAGTGAAATACAGTTCTCCGTCCTGCCTCTCCAAATGCTGCTACTGTCCCTGTCACTGAGGGTTCCCCTTATTGTCTTCTGCCTCTTCCAAGAGATAAAGTTAAGGAATACTTCCTGGCTCTAAAGCACAACTCATACCAGAGACATTCTGTGCCTCCTCCCATCCTGCTCGAAACTGCTGGCTCAAGAGGCACACATAAGACCCTTCACTTATCCCACACTGCCTTGCTTAAAATTGTTGGTATTCCCAAAGGTCACCCATCAGTGCTTCCAGTGGGCACTACTGTTCAACATCATTTTCCCAGGGGAAGGGAACACAGTCCCTCTGAAACATTTTGAATTCTGAGATGCCATAAAAAAACCCACCAAAATAAAATCTGGGACTGATATGAATAAAACAAACATTTCACATGAGCAGTTCTGTATCAGAGTTCTTAAAACAACACTTGACCTATCGCAGCAGGTAGATGTGGGAAAAGTTATGTTTCTCAGTATAATTTTTTTCAAAAATCAGATTGCCCTCATTAGCTATGAAAAGTTAGCAAGTGTATCATGCATGAACAGGAAAAAAAGGAGGTTTCAGTCAGGGAGTTGGTGTGTGTGTGTGTGTCCCCGCCCAAGAGGAAAAGCATAAAAGAATAATCTTGATTCAAGGACATTTCACCAATCTGCTGACCTGCTGGAACATACCAGGTCACAGGAAGACAGACAGCTTGGAATACAATTGATCAGCATGGAAAAAAAAAAAAAGTCTCCACATTGGAAGACTTTTCTACTAGCTTGAAGATTAAACTCCCTTGAAGAAGAAGAAGATCTTGTTCTTTGATCAATAACAATGAACTAAAGCATAGATCTATCACAATTCCTCCAGAAGAGAAAGAATAAATAAATCAGAGATCCCAAAAAGGGAATGGAGACCCTGGTATTCAGAGCAGGGTACCTCAAAAAAAAATTAAGTTATTTTTAATATCCTGGTGTTGCCTTAAAACAGTTTGCTTTGATCAGTCTTTAAAATGAAAACAGCATTTTTTTTAGAGAAGTCTGTAAATCCCTGCTCACATATCCCACTTAAAGGTTCCCGTGACTGGAAACTTGGGTTTTTTAGTTGTTGTTTTTTTTTTTCTTAACAAACAAAGCTACTTTGAAAAGCAGAAAGACAGCTACAGAATTATTTCAGAATATTATTCTAGATTAACATAAAGGAAAGGAGCAAAGATGTTTAAAGACTTACTTGATTTTTGAAGCATGGTATTAAAATCTATCATTAATTCATGAGAAGGAACAATATCATGCAAGATCTGGAAAAAAAAAAAAAAACTAAAAGACCCAGATACATTATTTTAACGTGAAAAATTTTGAAGACTTCTACCTGATCAAGAGAAACGCAGGCTTTTTAGTTAGGAAAAATAAGCCATCTGATACCTTACTACCTTGATAAAATAATGAATATCTAGGTCCATTTTGCACATCTGTGACATGATGAACAAAATACCTTGATGGCTGCTGAAAAACATTACATGTGACAAACACAACAGCCTCAAGGGAACAGCCCAAATCCATACCCGGTGTCCCCTTTTTAGAAGGCAATATTTCCTTCCTAGGCCAGTTCTAGCTCACCTGTCTACTGCTCTGTGCATTGGATCACGGTTTCTGGACCAATCAGATCAGTTGTGATTTGTCACTATCTTGTAAGATATTTGTGTATAAAACCGCTGCTCAAAAGTACTGAGAAGATGGAATTTTAGACACACATGCTACAGTTTAAAAGTCTAAACTGTTCTAAAAACTGCCCTAACAAAAGCACATTAGTGCCATCAAGTGGCAAAACAGACTGCAAAACATTGTTTGGAAGAAGCTACCAAGCACAATGAGCAAGGGCAAGGAAAGCAGGAATTTAAAAGTAACTATACAAAAGCTTAATACAGCAAGGCCTTGTTTGCCAACACCCAGCAGAAGTTAACTTCTATTTTAGCTTAAATGCACGGCTCACTGAAAAAAAAGCAGAGAAACTAATTGCTAGACAGGATCAATATGTGAAAGAGCAAGCATCTAATAAGTTATTCAGTATTGTAAAGATCAAACTGTAACAGAAATCAATGCATGTTATGTACAAGACTGCTGATATAGTCTTCTGGAACCAGGTAAACATGTTCTCTGAGCTTGTTTACTGACTTTAATTTATAGAATGTATCAGTTAAAGGCAGAATAAAGACTTAAATTCAAAGACAGTATTGCTCCACCCTTTAGCATACCGCCCACAAACTTCCCTCTAACCCTCTGCTTTCCACAAAGAATACAACAGGAATAATGTAACAGGAGTTTCAACTGAACCAAATTGTCAGACCACCCTGCAACATGAATGGCCACAGATCGCATCTACTACATAATATATACCTTGAGTGTGGATATGAGCGACTTCTTCGACTCCCCATGTCTCTTCAGGAACTGATAGAGGTAAACATGAGCATTGGGGTTAGCAGGGAACTTAGAGTTGTAGGCATATTCATTTAATACTTGGCGGGCTTCATTATGGTCTCCATAGAACTCCAACAACTAAGAGAAGTTAAGTCTGTCATTAGTTTGCCACATATTAGCAATCATATTCTTACAAGTAATTTTGGGCTGCCACAGAACTATCTAATAGCACAGTCTGTATCTAAGAGTGTAGCGTATTAGTTATGACAAACACTAGTGTATTTTCATTTTACTGGCCAATCTCTTATCACAGATAGACAAAAAATTCACACAGAGAATCCACTACAGGAGAAAATTCCTTTAACACTTATTTAATTGTCAAAGAATTACCAGCATTTGCACTGGAACAAGGCCCTGAAGCAGCTTGCCATGTCTTTTGAAGAGAGAACTCAATGAGAGAACTTGGCAGCTGTCAGCGCCAAGCAAAATTCCGTAAGATGCACTCAGAGAAGTCAGAGCTTATCAGCATTTACAAAATGTAAATAATTTCACAGAGATTTTAAGATTAGCTTATTTCTTAATTCCAAATTCTAAGCAGATATTTAACAAAACAAAACACAGAGGGACTATATGTTTGGTGTCTTTAACATTTAGTGTATCCAGAAAAACACTGCCCTGCCAAAAAAAAGAGAACTTGCTTTCAGGAATTTAAACAAAGCAGCTGTGCTCCCATTTTTGTACCAGCGCCATGAATACAAAATATGCAAGCTGTTTGTCTATTTCTATTTATTGGCAATGCATAGATAAAACCCTTTTTGTACTCTGTGCAGGCTCTTTAGTTCTACTAGGAGTAAACTGTGCTCTGAATGAAAGTCAGCAAGATACACATACAAGTGTGTTGCTCTTAAAATATTTTGTTGTCACCCATACACATATAGAAAAGCCACAGGCAGACATCTTAATGAAAATTAGACAGGGAAACACAAGAGGAAGACACATGTAAAACATGCCCTTACATCCACATAGCATTTCACAAAGAGATCCCAGACTCCAGGTATTTTAATAATCTCCTTTAAGTTCACTGCTGCCTTCCGAAAGCAACTGTGCATTTCCTGTTCAACCGACAAGTCTTCAAATCCATCCTGACCTACCAAAACATGGAAGAATGCCAAATAGTTAGTTTTGCTAATCAAAAGAGATCTCAAAGAACTGGTGCACACTAGAGATGATCAAAGTTTGCTAGGCAAGGATTCCAATCAGAGAGCTTTTAGAAAAGAGGTCTCCATTTCCTCAGTATTGGAATAAGAAATTTTCACCGCTCTTCGTTCAAATTTATTATCAGCTAATTCCAACTCATGGGGCATGACGGGCAGTAACCCAAGATAAGACACTACCAGCACAAGGTCCATAAACCAAATTCAATACTTAGTTCTTATACAAACAACTAGAGATCCAATGTAACTGATAATGCACAGCCAGCAGGTATATACATACAAGTAGTAACTTGTTTATCTTTAAAGATACTGAAATTCAAACACAAGTTTTGGGGGCTTTTGCTAGCACTCAAAATTCTAGCAGCAGTCAAGCACTTACACACCTATAAAGAAGTCACTGCTTTAGATTAATATCGTCCTTTGATCGTTGTTTTAGGTGATGCTGCCTGGATATAAAACGTGTGATTCAGAAGGAAAAAAGTTTCAGAATAGCATATCAGTACACTTCAGGAAAGTGCAAGTCAGTATGCCATTTTGGTACCACCATCATTGCTGATACAGAAGTATATACCATCCATAACATGACATTTTGAAGTCCAGTATTTCTCTGGTGCCTTCATATGCAGATAAAGGCAGAAGAGCAGCCCACATGGAAACGGTGTCACTGCAAATCATGGTGTCTGCAAAAAGCAAGTAAGTTGAAGTTTAGAGCTCAATACAAAAACAACACTAGGACTTACCGTGCTCTAACAGGATGTTCTTCTGCTTAGACCAGCTATAGTAGTCCAACAGCCCCCTGTAAGCCTGAATCAGTTTCATTTCTTTATCCTGAATGGCTGTTTGTTCTCCAAACCTCCAGCTTTCTGCCAGGGATAGGTTTTCGTAAGCTTCATCTACTAGTCCGTTACAAAGGAGATGAAAGGTGTGCTCTAAACAAACCTGCAATTCAAATAGTGCATACCACAGTGTTTCACATCATAAATGAAGAGAATCTCAGCAATACTGTAAAGTTCTACACAGATGTACGGGGAAGAAGAGACTCATTACTGACGTGCATATAAGATATTGCAAACACAGTTAGTATAGTATTTTAATTAGAAGAGCATTTTACAGATATTATTTTACCCAAACAGTACCTTTACAAGGAATTTTGGAGAAAAATGCAGGAAATGCAAGCGTCACTAGGGGCAGGGAGATAAGCCAAGAACTGTCTGAAGATGCTGGAGAAATACTAGTCATCAAAAGTATATCTGATACACAAAGATGTATCCCTTGGAAGAGAAAGGAAACCCAGTTGGACTACATTTACCGATTTTTCATTTGGCTACCCAACTGCAGAACACCTGAAAGACGGATGACCTATCACCCCATCATGCTGTTTAGGCACTAGATAAAAGTCTAAACCTTCATCTAGCTCCAGTAAACTCTTGTATAGAATTTCTGATGAAGGCCTTGAACAAATACAACAGAATGAGACAGAAGCACATCACAAGTAAGAAACAGTCAAGGAAACCAAAACAATATAGGTTTGAATGAGGCACCTTGGGGAAAAAAAAGACTACAGCTGGGTGACACAGGGGCCTACAGTAGAAGGTCTACTTGTATATAGATTAGCTACTTGAAAAGTGAGCTGATAACAATGGCAAAATTTAAGTACAACTGTTTTGTCAAGAGCACAGTGGCCAAATTAGGGACTGGAAACAAAACTTGGCAGGTGTTAACATGTAATTAGATGTTACTGGGGAATGCATGAATGAATTTAACTGTTTCAAATTAGAAGATTAATTAAAGGATCTAGGCACTTCTAAGGACTGACAACACACATCTGTGATAAAATATATAGACCAAATAAGATATGGTTAGGTATAGAACAACCCTTAAATTATCATGCAATTGGTAACTCAGATGTACTGTCTTTTCTGACACTATTGTCAATAACGCACTTCAAGAGAGATGGATTCAGAAACTAATACTCAAGTGCTCAGGTAAACATGATGAAAATCATCAAGACTGCATGAAGTACACTCACCTTCAAATACCTTTTTACTCCTAAAGTTTTCATCTGTTCTATAAAAGAGTTGAACTCTTTCATGCTGCTATGGGAATGATGGCACAGGATTTCAGTTCCTATTCTCCAAATAATCTATTAATGGGGAGAAAGATATTTAAAAATAACTTTAGTACCAAAAAATGGGAACAGTCACCATATATACAGTCTTATCAAACTTGTAATTATTGTAACATATGAATAAAACATGCATTTGAATTACAAAAAGAAAAAGAATACTAAGTGTTGTTTACTGCTGGAGTCACCTAGATTTTTATCTAGTAGTATTTTCACAACCATTCAGTGGGAGCATCACAATTGCTCACTATAAATACAGCACTCCAGCAAAGATTATGAAAATTGCATTTGTTACAAGGTTCCCCCTCCTGTTACTGATCAGGATGTTTCAAAGTTACTGAAAAATTATGTTTTCCTTTGATATGTTTCCACTGAGATGCAAGGTATACATAATTCTCTGAACTTGGCACTAAAGATTATTTCCAGTTAGATGTGGCTTCCATCTACATGCAGTTATTTTCTGCCTACAGAATGTAACCAAATATTCCAGCAGGTTAGCCATATTCAAGTACTCTATTTCATTTATTTAACAACTCTGATCCCTTTCCTCCTGTTTCTATCTCAGTATCTGCTAAAGCTTTTGTAAGTACTAGAGGAGCTGACAGAGACCTAAGTAAGCCACTAACTTTCAAACAGATTCTGACTGATGGTATGCCAGTGGCAAACACATCTACTGCTTTTCTGTTTTAGAAGACGACATTAAGATGACTTTTCATAGATAAGCTCCTGATGGAATTATCATATACCAATCCAAGCTCTCATCTGTGGCATCAAGGGCCTATGTAAAAAACAAAACCGAAAAAACAAACAAACAAAAAAAAAACCCAAAACCAACAACAAAAAAAAAAAAAAAACAACAAAACCCCACAAAACCAGCCTGCAAGCCCAGAGAACTTTTCAAGAGCACTCAGCACTGTCAGGAAAAAAATCAGAGAGCACTTCAAATTCTCAGCACCCCTGAAAGTGAGATAACAGCAGAATTCAAGCTCCAGCAAGACTGATTAAACGCACAGCAGAGGCATGCCTGTGCAGAGGTAGACTTTTGGTGAGCAACTGGACAGCATGCTGCCTTGAGCACTACCAGTGATGATGGTCTATTTTCTGCAGCCTGCCATCCCAGAGTTTCTACATCAGCACCACTGCAGTTGCCTACTTGGTTTTGGAAAATCCAATGTCTTTTTTGGTTTTTTTTAAGCAACTAATTTGGTTTATGAAAGTTGCCTAATTTTTTCAGGTCTTAAGCTCTGATTTTTTTTCAAAATAATAATAATAAAAAAAAAAATCAAGCCTATGATTAGTTCATTAAGACAAATGTTGGAGCTGAAGTGTTACAGATGCTTCGTGCAAGTACTGTTTCAGCCGCAAAAGAACTCTGATAAGAGACACTGGCTTACCTCTGAGGGACCCATGTATTCTCTAGAAAAGTCTTTCTCTAGTGACTCAATATAGGAGGTCAGAAACTCCGCAGCCCTTTTCCACTGCTTTCGTAGCATGGCATCCTGCAAGTAACTTAAACACACTTCCTTGCTCTTCTTGAAGTTTAATTTGTGTTCATGGGAAGATGCTAAACAAACAAAACAAACAAACAAAAAAATCAACCAAGCTCACAACTGTCACAGCCCTTATTCAGGTAACAATGTACCATTTCAGTATCTCTCTTATTTGATCTTTCCCAAACACTACAGAAAGTGGTCTTAAGCTGCGTGGTTTGGAAGTTAAATGCACCTACTGGTCTGTAGGGAAGCAACACTACATCAAAAGCCGGAAATACAATATGAAATGGCATTTTCCCCAAGTAGCATACATCTGCAGACACCTGAAACAGTGAAGAGCCAATTATTACACACTACTGCCCTACCAGAATTAGAAGACCATGGTGCTTTGACAACTTCACAGTATGTTTTGTTATATTTTGGGGACTATTCTCTTCCCTTACTAATCATCATTTAGGTTTGTGACCCCACTGTGCTAAAGATTTGCATACACACATACAAACAGGCCATTCCAGTACCAAAGGCTAAGCAATTCCCACTAAAACAATAGATAAATGTAGAGAATTATTATCTTCTGAGTACAATACTGGAAAGAGGTCGCTTACTCTTTTTACATGGATACTTGTTCAACCTCTGTTATAACACAAAACTGAAACCTCATTTCCACATCTGTTTAAAGCTCATGGCTGTCTGCCTCGGTCTAATGTGCCCCTACAGCAATGCTCAAGCTGTAAGAGCCTTCTGTGAAGGACACGCAGAGCTCACCAAACCACCTCCTACCTGGACGCTGTAGGCAAGGGAGTAACTCAAACACTGGCTTGAAGCAGTTTTATCACATTGAATTCAGCAGGGCCTGTTGTAATAGGACGAGGGGTAATGGTTTTAAAATAGAGGGAGGTAGATTCAGACTTGATATAAGGAAAAAATTTTTTACAATGGGGGTGGTGGAACACTGGAACAGGTTGCCCAGAGAGGTGGTGGATGGCCCATCCCTGGACACGTTCAAGGCCAGGCTGAAGGGGCTCTGAGCAGCCTGATCTTGTTGGAGACGTCCCTGCTCCTGGCAGGGGGGTTGGACTAGATGGCCTTTGAAGGTCCCTTCCAGCCCAAACCATTGTATGGATTCTACAAAATTGCCTCTGACCACCCTACCTATAGTCTTCACATCTATTTCTAACCTGCAAAGTTCCAAGTACTAAGAATATAAAACCCACAGTTAACACCTCAAGATTAAGCACACCAAGGACCACGGCCACTGTAGGCAAGTCCTACTGTGCAAGTTGCTGATATGTCATCTAATATAGCCAGGGTTGACGTACTGTGTTTCACCACAAAGCTATGTAGAAACAAAAACTTCTTCAGAGGTTTTGCGGTCACCTGCATGCACAATGCTTTCGTTACCCGTCACCTTATTCTACGGGTATGGCATATGCCTCCTTTAAGCCCCTCGCAGGCTGCCGGGCCGCCCGCAGGCCGCAGCGAAGGGGGAGCGGCAGCAGCAGGGCGGGCGCTGAGAACCCTAAGCCGCCTCCTCGGCGGGAGGCCGACGGCGAACAGCGGAGGGAGGGGGCGGCCCGGCCTCACCGGCGCCGAGCACAGCGAGGGGCAGAGGACGGCCTTCCTCTCGCAAGGCCGGAGAGGGGAAAGGGGGGTGGATGAGCACGGGGAGCCGCGGCGGGACGGCGGGGACGAGCGGGAGCCGTCGGGACCGCGCACGCCGCGGGGAGCTCCGCCCTTACCCGGTTGGTAGAGGTGCGGCGGCAGGAAGGGTAGGTGCAGGGCCGGCAGGAGGGCGCTCCCCGCCTGCGCGGCTGGGCTGCTGCTCCTTTTCTTCTTCTTCTTCGTCGTCGTCGCCGTCATCATCATCGCCGCTTCCTCTAGGAAGCTGTCCATGGCGCCGCCGGCACACCCGCACTAACGGCGTCTCACCACCTCCCCGCCCGCTTACAGCGGGCAGCGGCCACTTTTGACCGTGCAGAGGGCGACCTCGCTGCGGGGAGACCTCAGGAGCCTCCGGCCGCTCCAAGCTAGCCCAGCCAAGCCGACCTCCGGCATCCGGCCATCCCGTGACAGAGCCGGCAGGGCACGCTTAGCCGGAGCTCAGCCTAACAGCGACCGCCCCTTCATGCTGCCAGCACGCATGCGCTCCCCGAGCGTATGCGCCCTGCGGAGCTTGCGGCGACTACCGCCATGATGGGAGAGGGAAAAGCCGACCTTGCGCATGCGCGCTGGGGAAGTCGGGCCGTGCCGCCATGATGGGACGAGGCGGGTTTACCCCCCTGCGGCTGGGAGGGTTCTGAGGCCTCTCCGGGAAAGCGTAGGCGGTTGTTCGGGTGCTGGCTCTCTTCAGCCTGTGGAAGTGGGGGAGTGAGAGGTGCTAGGGAAGGGTAAAGCAGGAGGGATGAGGAGGAGCAGGGGAGGCTGGCCGGCTGTGTTCGTGGCAGAGCGCTGTTCGGTTCTGCACGTGGCACAGTGGGAGCGTTGCTAGAGCCGCGTCCAGGGCAGTGCTTGCTCCGAAAGTGATGGTCAACTCCATCCTGTTGTCTCTTTTTCTGTTAGTTTGTAATTTAGAACAGCATGTTCTGCAGAAGAAAAGGATTCTGAATCAAAATTCTGAGCCTCATAGAGCAGTAATATTGCCAGTGCTCCTGCAGAGTACCCAGATTCCAGAAATTTGTCTGCCTCAACCACGGAATCTAGTTTGTACAAATTTGTGCTGGAACTTGTTTCTTTAAATCAGTTTTGGCAACTGACTTTGCCATGGAGTGTTTTGGTATGTGTAAAGTCCAGTTTTCTGAGTAAGAATTTACAGGTTTTTTTTCAGAACAGCTCTGCGGTGTGAGTAAATAATAAACTGGCTCAGATTAAAGGTTCATGTAATCAGTATCCTGGTTCAGCCGCGATCAATAACGAGTGTCAAGGGAATAGTACAAGGCAGAACAGTTGTTTGTAGTGTCTAAACATTTAACCTCAGTATCATACCTTAATATGACATTTATTTAATAAATCTATGTGGGAATAGAAGAAGCCTCCGTTTATCTTCCTTTTTTTTAATCCAGTCTTCTTCCAATATATGACTAGCACTTTAGTTCATAAGTACATTATTAATTGATAGTTAACTTACCTAACTTGATGATAAACTGTTACATAGCACCACTTCTTTAACAGTGTCATCCTTTGTCCTTTATAATTTGTACCTCGTATGAGTGTCTCATCGATCATTGGTGTTCCCCAAGCGTGGTGTCACTTCATACATTTCTGATCTTTTGTTATGTCTGTACCCTAATTTCACTATCCAGCTTAGCCCATTTTATTTCTTAAAGTTCACACATTTGCTTAGAAGCACATTTACATTTGGCTTGTTATTTTTATCTTCCTCTTGTACATGAGTGAGAGTCTTTGCTGATTCTTGTGTAAACTTGGCCAACTGATCTTGTTAATGGGTATTAGTTATTAATTTGGTAGATACTCTAGTGCACCAGAAATGGGATAACTTCTTTGTAACTGTAGAAGCATACAAAACATTAGATTCCCCATGTACATCAGGACTGCTCTTATAGTTGAATACATTTGTTTCCAAGATTGTGGTTGAAGACTGAAGGAAATTTTGTCTGAAATACCTAAATTGAACTAAGTGAAATATTCCTCTTTTATCTCATGCGCTGGGGAAAGCTGGATATGTTAATAAGTGGGTACATTATTACTCTGAAGTACTTGAAATTATAGAGAATGCTGGACAGTTGCACTGGTAAATTTGTATATATGTATCAACTATGAGCTGCTCGTTATTGCGCTATAAAGGAAATCATTTATGCAAGAAGTATGTGATCTTGTTTCTCCTCACATCTCCCTTTCTTCCCCTTTATCACCACAGACACCATTACTTTTTATCTTGGTCTTTTAATAAAGATAAGCTGGATAACCTCGTACTGATGGGCAATTACCAAACAGCTCTATCTTCACAAGAACTGGACCTAAAGGTCAGGCTGGGAATTAAGCCACAAGAGATGTTACTGTCAAGGGAAAAATGACTTGTCTTTCATTCGTACAGTCATCATAAAATGTGACCTAAATATATATACTTCTGTATTGTAAATTGTGATAAAATTCACCTCTAAATTTTATGAGTTAGGCTTTCTTACAGCTTCTTATCAGCCAATACCAGCAATAGCAAATAGGTATCACCTCATTTTCCAGGATGTGAAATAAAAAAATGTCCACAAAATTCCAGGGAGAATGTCAGCAATACTGCGTGCTACAGCCATGATACTGCACTGGGCCTGGAGAACATGTGCGGGCACTCTGTGAATGAATCGCTGCATTCCTGTAGCCTGCGGATGTTTGCTTCATCTTGGGATGGCCCAGGCTGTAAGAAATGGCAGGATGTCCAAGGTGTGTTTGGCAAAGAGGTACCAAAGCCATTCATTGCAGCACTAAGGAAGATACCTGTTTTTGTCTTGATGCTTTTTCAGAATGTGATTGAAATATTAAACTGCTGTAGATGGGGGCTTACATATTTTTCAGAGATTACGTAGCAGTAACTAAGCGTGGATCTCAGGCCCTGTACGATGGGGCTGTGGAAAGGAGAGTATGTAGAGCAAAAATCAATAATGATGAGGATATGATAAGAACACGAGCAGTGCCTTTAGTGGAATTAGCAGTGGTGATTGCTAACTCTTGTGATGGGAGCTGGCAGTAAGTGGAGCCGTAGGATCAACTGCTTCTATCATAGTTGCAGAACAAACCCCACATGGCTCAAGAGTACTTGCGAATATATTGTTTAAAAGGGCTCTTAAAAAAAACAAACAAACAAACCCTTAGCTGTCCAGAGTTGTCCTTTGACATACACAAAAAAAAAAGTAGAATCCTTCACCTTGACCATCAGTTTTGCCAAGCGCCTATTCATTTTGGGGGCAGCTTCAGAATTTGCCCTTTGGAAAGTGATTTTTTTTTTTTTTGGCCATTTGATAAACTAGGAAGAAGACTATTCTATTACGTATCCCTTCTTGGCTGTGTCTTACATTCTCTTTGTCCAGTCAGGTGCTGTGCTGAAGGAATCACACAGGTCTGAAATGAGGAGGGAGAAGTTTTATTCATTTTCCTTCTGTACATAACCATTGTGACTTCTGCTGTTACTCTACCATTTTAGATCTCTAAAGCAACATAAAGGTGATGGATGTAAAGAAGAGCTAATACAAAAGCACAGGCACAGGTGTAAGTAGCACATCTTTTGCTTTGCAAACATTCATAGGTAAAACGTAGCAGCAAGTGGAAGCTGAAGCTGCAGAAGGGCAAGACGGGGCCTGCTGAGGATCCTGCATTTTCAGCAGTTAGGTGTGCAACCCCTCATTTGCCTGCACTTGATTCAGCGGGACAATGGGTGAGCGCGTTCGTTACAGCCACGTTACCGCAGGTTTAACCTCAGACTCTCAGGAGGTCACCCCGGGGGAGACGAGGTCCTTACCTGGTGGCAATTGCTCCTCTCAAGCGGAGATGTGAGCTTCTCGGTGGGGCAGGAGGGAGAGCAGCGAGATGGACGTTTAGGATCTGTGGCATCCTTACCTTTGGGGGTGGGGGGGAATCACCCCTTTTCTGCACCGTGGTCAGACCGCTGAGCTACTCTTGTTGCTTCAGCGATCCTCTGCTAGAGCAAACCGCCATTAATAAGCACAAATAAGGGGCAGGACCTTCCCTCTCCCCCCTCCAGGGCGGGAAGAGCTCCTCTGCCAGGAGGGGGCCTGAAACAGAGCCAGCCCCTTGCCCGGTGCGGGCGGCCTGGGGTCTTGCCTCCGGGGCGGGATGGGGATGAGAGCTGCCCGCCTCCTCCCCGCCCCCCTGGCCGTGGCGGCGGGGCCGGCCGGGTCCCTCCCCCGCCACATCGCCCTCCCGCCGGCGCTGCTGACGTGTCTCCTCCCTCCCCGCCGCCGGCGCCCGCTAACATGGCTGCAGCCCCGCCGCTGCTGCCGCCGCCGGACCCCCGGCTGCTCCTCGCCCTCCTGCTGCTCCTGCCCTCGCCGCCCTCCTTCCTCCGCGCCGCCGGGACCGACCTGGGCCGCCGCTTCGCCGACCGCAAGCGCTGCGCCGACCCCGAGTGCAGCAGTGAGTGGGGGCGCGGCGGGGGAGGGGGAGAGGTGGCGGGGGACGCCGGCCCGGGGGCGGCCGGCGGGGGAGCGGGAGGTCCCTGCCCGGTCCCCGCCATTCGGCACGGCCGGGAAGCCGCCGCCGCCGGGAAGTTGTTACGGGAAAAGATGCAAACGCCGCACGCCTCGCCGAGGCATTTCCCAGAGCTCCCCCCCACGCTGCTTTGGCACGGAAATTGGGGAGAATCGGGAAAATGGAAACGCGGCGCCGGCGCGCGGCGTGCCTCTGCTCTCGACCAAGTTTTCAGATCCCCGCAGCTCCTCAGGTTTTTTTTTTTGCCTCTGCAAAATCCTCTTGGAACAAACCCGCTCTCTGGGTGTTGCGTATGCGTTGAGTAATTTGGGGGCTCATCTGGAGGACACAGACGTTATTTTTCAGCCCATCTAATTTAGTATTAATAATTAGCTTTATAGTGCACTTCTGAAATGTAATTATTAAGCTTGTCTTGATCAGCGACTTGACTTTATTTTTTTTTTTAATAATTCCTTATTTTAGCTGTGCTTTCAGTTACATTCTTATCTCTTGACCCCGTCTGGAAAATAGGATCCCGTGCGTGCGGGGAGGTCTTGTTTTCTGCCAGTTAGTAAAGGCTCCTTTCATGAAACTGTTTTATTATTATTTTTAAGTTAATACTCTGTTTTTTGTTTTCTTTGGACAGTGTTAATGTGCCGAGGGAAGGCAATGCAGGATTTTAAAGGTCCAGACTGTCGCTTTGTAAGTTTTAAGAAGGGAGAAGCGGTGTACGTGTATTACAAATTAACAGGAGAATCAACCGAGCTCTGGGCTGGAAGTGTAAGTACTGTAAAGCATTTGTTCTGTTTGCTCTTCTTGGCGCTTTCTGTTGGTAATCCTTTTTTTTTTTTTTTTCTTTCTGTTGCCTCGTAGGAGAGCATTCAGGGTTTTGAGCAGAGCTAAATAACATAATGAGTGCCATTTTGTCTCCAGATCAGTGGGAAGTCGGATGCGGCTTGAGCAAACCTAGGGCATTAAGTGCTGTAAAAAATGGGCAATGCTAATGTGCGCTAAAAATTATTAGAAAACTGTCTTTGTGTTGAAAACCTCCCAGTGCAGCCCTGAAAGTGGTGGCCTATGACCTTGCCTGGAAGCTGAGCCTCCCTTCCCGTCTAGGGAGGCTTAAGCCTGTGCTTGTGTTTACCCCTGATGTGGTCTTGTCCTGTGCTCTCTGTAATCCTGCTAAAAATCGTTCCATGTACATGTTTTAATTGCATTTTTCTTCCTGATATTTAGCTGCCATCTTCCCCTTTTTATCTAAGCTGCATGCAGAATTGGAGGAAAAAAAAATAGTAAAAACTAAAAAGAATTTAGGTAAATTTGATTTTTAAAAGGTCGATGTCTCTTTCAGCTTTAGTAACACATTGTAGCAGCTTGCAGAGTAGTGGCCTTGCCTGAGTCATTGTCTTCTTTGGGCAATCTGAGAGGGTGCTGTTAATGGAAAAGGAGGTTCCCCGTACTTGCAGTTATTTCATAGAAAACTTCTCTCAATTTTCATGGTGATCACCTTATTTGCCTGACAGAAGCAGAACTGAGATACCCTGGAGGAATAGCAGTTTCTGTGAGCTTCCCTTGGAAATGCTGGCAGCCTGGAGGTTGCTTAGACCTAGTCCTACGTACCTTTTTGTTTCCAAATTGTTTACTTCAACCTCCTTTCTTACGCTGGTCTGCTACAAGGGATAGACAGTTGCCTGCAGCAGTGGTCTAGGCTGCTGGAAGCCACACCTGAGTGTTGACTGTAGGACTAGTGGTTTAGTGAAAAGCAGGATGTATCACTTTCTCTAACCTGTTCAGGCTGGGTGTGGACAGCCAAGCTCTCAGCAGGAGCTGAATCCAATTAGAATGATACAGAAGAGAGCAGAAAACTGCAGCACGTGGTTATAGAAGAGTTTATAATTGTATCATGCTGGTAATTCCCTTCTGAACACGTACTGTACCATAAATAATCTGGTTAATTAGCCGGTACAGGTTTCCAGGGCTTCCAGTTCTTGAGATGCAGAGTAGCAGCATGAGTCCAATTTTGCCTCTCCTGACAAGGTGTAATGCAGGCTGCAAGATCAGACAGCAGGTTTAAGGTGATTGCTGAGATAATATTCAGTTTAACTATTCACTTATAGGAAGCTCGTGCAACAGTTAGGTGTGTCTCCAAGTTAAAAGGATGTTTGCTTTGAATTTCACAAGTAAAAGCTGAAGTTGGCAGACCTAAACGAATTGCAAAGCTCAATTTTATTTGTTGTCATTTTTAAATTGTGTTACACTATTTTCTGTGTTCCTTTTAGGGCAACGATGACAGACTAATTCCTTTCAGTTGCTGGCTAGAATCCTTATTTTTTTTCCCTGGTTTGATTGACTGCTTGAGTTTTCAAACACTGCAAGGGGGTCAGAGGTGCAAGGGGGTCAGAGGCAAGTAGGGCACTGACATGTGTGACCCTGGCCTTGACTTGCAGATGGTGCTGGGGGGGGTCTCTCGTGCAACATGACTTCCCATGCCAGATTCAGCTGGGCAGCTTGATTTATGCAGACCAGCCGTGCCTGCTGTGTGCAGTCTTGGAGCTAGGGGAAGGCTGTTGCTTGCTAATTAAAAACAGACTACTTAGTGAGGTCTGCGTTCAGACTAATTCCAGTGGGAGGTATGTTACCTTCTGCCACAGCCCTTTTGGGATCTCATTGCATGACTTGGTGTGCTCTTGTGTGCTATGCATCTACCCTACTGCCTTTCTCCATTTCCGAGAATTTTGGGGGAATATATTTATTAGGGCATAATGGAAACTGTGAAATCAAAGGATAACTGGTATTGTCATCTTCAGATAGGGACAGAGGTTTGGGGAATGTGTGTATGAGAAGCTTCAACTACTGCAACCTGGGGCTTGTTTTAAACAAGCTTTAAACACAGGCTGTAATCCTGAAATTGATTTTGAGGAGCAATGAGAAATACAATAGCACTTCTGACCTGAAAAAAAGATGATCTGGTAAGAAAGGAACCTTTCACTAAGGCTGAAAAATCTATAGCAGTTGGGTCTGGGCTTTATTTGCCTTTGCTTTTCTAATTCACTCCGCCCTTTTCAAGCCTTTGTTGATTTTTTTTTTTTTTTTTTTTCCCCCTGTGCCAGCAAACATGCTGTATTTCAACAAAACAGATCCTTTATTTTATCATCTCAATCTTGTATACTTTATGGCTTGCAGAACTTCTGAGTTCACTGAGTATTTTGCATATGAAAAAATTCAGCTGTAATAGATCTTGTATATATTATATGGCATGCGCTTTCTAGCAGTGCTGTCTAAACCTCATTAATACAGCAAAGGC
This sequence comes from Chlamydotis macqueenii, assembly GCF_036417535.1. Taxonomy (NCBI): domain Eukaryota; kingdom Metazoa; phylum Chordata; class Aves; order Otidiformes; family Otididae; genus Chlamydotis; species Chlamydotis macqueenii. The sequence goes on along the minus strand of NC_141558.1, from coordinate 73,400,882 downwards.
AAATGTTTTGATAATATTCTATAACCATTATTTAATAGTGATTTTATGTTATGAATTTCACGCACACATCAGTTCTAGGAAAATACTTGGTTTTTTTTCCCCAAAGCCGAAAGGTGGAGCACATCTGGTGCTCTCATTGCCCAATCCACAATGTCCTGCTCTAAAGCTAGTCTCTTCTTCAGCATCCGCCTCACATCGTTTACACCATCAAGCTGTGTCATGTAGACTTTCCTGCTATGCATTTCTTCTGCACTCTGCCTCCCGCTTTACTAGGGTCCAAAACTACTTCAGATAATTCCAAGTAAAAGCTGCTACTTTTTAATAAAACATTTCGGCAAAGGCACTTTAAATCACTGCTGCAGAAGATCTTATGGCAAAGGGCTGAACTTTATTCCTTTGATTAAAAGTTGAGAAAACTATTTTTAGCTTCGTGTTACAAGAAATGGTCTTGGCTGCTGGTCATGGGAGGTTGGTTGGTTTGTTTGTTTTCAAATCTTACATACACAGGGTAGTAAAAAAGAAGACAGGAGGGGTAAATTTAAAGTAAGACAGGAAGACAAAATATGTCTGGAGGACCCAGAGGATCAGGGAATTTTGTCATATTGTTTCTGTGTTTTCTTAACAATGTCAGCTTTCAGAAAGGGCAGACAAAACCCACTCCCTTCTTTGACTGATGTTCTGCAGTTTTAGGTACCTGTGATGCCTATGTTTTAGGGATGTGGGCTTGAAGATAAAAAACATTTTAATATCTTGTTTCCCAGCTGTCTGTTTTCTGTCACTGAGGTAGGTAGTGTGAGAAGCTGGTTTCTTGGTTGATGGTGGTTGGTGAATCTGCCACAGCCGGCTGCCACACATGGGCAATGATGAGGACAGATGCTGTACACACAGCTACGTGTTTCCTCCACTCATGGCATTTTTAGCTGGGAAGGGAGTGGAACTGAAGGACGCGCTTTTTTTCTCCCTTATTTACTTGGCATTCATAATGCTTTTCCTCTATCGTGTCTGTAGAGAATGAAGAATGTTTCCTTTATTTGCACAATGAGGCATTTTTTCCCCATACAAGAGAGGACTTGTAGGGAGAGGAGCAGATTAAATTTTGGGCATGCAGATCCCATATGGCTCATAAACCACGTAAGTGGCAAACTGGGTCACTGCAGAGGACTTGTATGGTCAGCAGCTTGGATTACACAAAATGAGTTTCAAATTGTGGTGGCTAATTATAACGGTAGTCACAGAGATTAGTCTGTAAGGAGGCTACTTTGAAGCTTTGGCTTTTGTTTTCAGAAAGATCATTTAAAGCTGGAATAGAAGTTTATAGAGAGAAATGTGCCAATTTAGAATAAAACTGTAGTATATCGCATCAGGACAAGCTTTTGATTTGACTTATCTAGGTTGATTTCCCATTCGCAATAACGAGTTTGCTCCACCAAATGTGCATACGTGATCTCTTTTCCAGACTAGAGTATCTCTATGTGTCTGTGTGTTTACAAAATAGGTGTGTGTCTGTTAATAGATTGGTTTGTTGTTTGGTTTTTTTTTTTTTTTTTTCCTCCTTAACAAACTTAAGAGATCTCAACTATGGAAGGTAGGATTTGAATGAGAAAGAGTTAACAAGGGAAATTCCATAACATATCAGTGCTTACTTACACAACAAAAAGTATTAGTACATATTTACTGGATAGAATTTTCCCCTTTTTTTATGCCATTGTAAATCCAACCCAGGTTAACCTATTTGAGTCATATCAGGGTAAGAATGCATGTATCTACATATCCCTAATTGTTTTGACAGAACTGGTTTCCTTTTTAATTTGATTTTTAACTGAGTGCTCTTCCCAAATAAACTCTTCAAGAAAATTGGCAATTGTCATCGTCCTCCTATCACAAAATATTGAGGAAATGACCAAGGTATTTTGTTTGGGTTTTTGTTTTTGTTTTTTTTAACCTCCAGATATTTTGGTTTTCTAGGAACTCTGTCTTTCTAGGTGTGTCCACCAGGCTCTAATTGCCTGGATTATCTAATCTGTGCAGTGATAGCATGCTATTAATATTGGCTTCTTGACAGCAGCTTTCAGAACTCTCAAGTGAGAGCATTACTGTGTAGATTTTATCTGGTGAGTGATAAGATTCTTGTCTTCCACTATTTGCCTTGGCTTAGCACATTGACTTGTTTGAAAATAGCCATCTGCAACTGATTTTTGCTTGTATTAGTCACTGAAGAGCAGGAACGCATTGGCAGAGGGGCTATATTTTGCACACGTGTTTTAAAATAGATTATTACCTCGAGTACAATTTTGCATTTTCCTAAAATCTGCTTTAAGATTTTTTTTTTTTCCTTAAGCTACAAAGTGAGTGTATTTCAGGCTGTAATATTGTGCATGGATGTAAATCTTATTAGTCAAAGATACTCTTCTGCATACTACTTGAGAAAAAATACTTGAGGCGTATGTGGTGCCATTGAGAGCACACAATAGCAGTTAAAGCACGTAAGCCAGAATACTTGGGCTTCACTTCCAGCTCTCCTAATAATTTGTTATAAGTCAGGCTTTAAAACATAAACAGTAAAACTTACTGACTTCACAAAGGTGTTGTGAAATCTAAGTATAAAACCTCAGTGAAAACTGTTGCATAAACAAGGCATTGCTAATCTTTTTCTCTTATTCACTGTGTTAAACTTCATCTAGAAATGCTTGAGAGTGAGTTTGACGTGTTTGTTACTAGTGTCTGTAATTAGGATTTTAATGTAGTCACATGATTTCAGAACTTCTTTACTGTTTTTTGTTTGCTTCTGTTTGTTTTCCGGCAGGTTGGAAGTGATTTTGGATATTTTCCAAAGGATCTACTTGAAATAAATTATAATTATTCCAATGAGGAGCTAGAGTTACCAACAGATGTAAGTCTTATTTGTTATTTTTTAATTGGGCTGCTTACTGTTTCTTACCTTGGCATTCAATAAAATCCCTGAGGAGGAGAATGGGAATATCACTGATCCTGAGTTACCTTGTGTTAGTAAGCAGCTACATGTGTGCAGAGATGCACATATGTGTCGAGAGGTGGAATCTTTGTGCAGATATGTGTGTGGGTAGGTGTGCAAGCATCAGCGCAGAACATGGGCATTGATCTTTCTTTTCCTCCATATTCTGTTTTTCTTAAAAAAAACCAAAACAAAAACACCAACCCAAAAACAAACAAAAAAACCCCAAGTGTTTGGATTCACCTCTAGAAATGCCCCTACCTGCCCCTCACACATAGGCTCTTTGGTATGTACTCAGAATTCTTTCTTTTCCCAAACTTCAGAAGTTTAAAGTATTATCAGAAACAAACAAAACCTGATACACTGTTAGCCCTTTGATTCTAGAATTGATCCTTCAAGCCTTAACATACATAAATGGTTTTCTTGCACTAATAGCTAGTAGCTCCAGAGCTGTGAGAGTAAGGCCTGTTTGTGGCTGCAGCTTCAAACCCTTAAGAAGTCTTATTCAGTGGCTCGCACTGCTGTTTATTTTTCAGAAACTGTGTGACAGGTAGCTCCTGCTTGGAGAACTTGGTCATTTAAGGAGAGACTAGCTAGAAGAGACTGGGACGAACAAGCTTAGTGACACTTGTTTTCTCCTCCTCGCTGGCATTCAGCAATGGACTTGTTCTTAATTCAGAATGTATGTGATGAGCAAATTGTAATACTGTCAACTCCATTGCTGACTTCCAGTTTGTTTCTTGCTAGCAGGTCTTCAACAGGGCTAACCCATGAACTTTTTATTCAGTTTTTTAAGAATCCTTGGGCAAAACTTCCGCTGATTTCAAAGACAGTTTTGGTTAAGGACTCAAAGAGTTCATTCTGCACAAATAATATAATTTACTTTGCTGCTGCATGTCTATCTAACCAACCAAATGGATCTGGTCTTATCACTGTAATAAAGAAAATAATATTTGTGACTACATATTGTTTTTCATTTCAGGAAACAGACTTTATTTGTTTTGATGGTGGAAGGGATGATTTTGATAATTATAACGTGGATGAGCTTTTGAAGTCATCGCAAGAGATGATAGCAAATGAAGGGGAAACTGAATCAAGGGATCCAGGGACAAAACCAGCTGAAGAAATTGAAAGGGATGAGGAGATTGAACAGGTTGATACAGAAAAGTCCCTTGATGCTTTGGAGACAGACAATCTTGAGCTAAGCACAGAAGACGACCAAGAAGCCCTCGCCATGACAGAGGAAGTAGACAGTTCTGTTACAGAAGGAACTGAAAATACTGGAGAAGACTCCAGTGTCAACAGTCACAAAGAAAACTCTCAGGGACATCAAATTGCACATGAGCACTTGAAAGGAATGCTACATGGGAAACTAAAAGGGCTAGAAAGTGAAAATACCAAAAACAATAGTATTCCTCAGGGTGAAACCAGTCAACTTGACAAAGAGAGCGAAGAAGTCAATGCCTATACACTTCTAAATAGAGAGCTCTCTGTGAACTTGAAAACAAAATTTGGCTCAACTGCTGATGCTGTTGTATCAGATGATGAGGTGACTCGCCTTGTTACATCGCTGGAAGATGAAGATTTGAGCATTAATACTCATGATGCAGAGGAGGAGCCGGACTTTGCCAATGAGTCTGAAGAAATCCCTTTGCTGTCTTTTATGGCGGAGGAAGAAATTACATCCCCAGCGAATTTAGACAATGATGAAAACAATGACATTGAGTCACAAAACCATGAACTTTATGAAGATGCAAAAGGTGCTGCAGAGCTAAATAACCAAAGAGACAATGAGGAAGAACACGATTCAGATGCATTAATTCTTAAGGATGCCTTCAGTAAGAGCAAGAAGACGAGTGACAGTGTAAATGTAGACAGGTTCGAATCTCAGCAAACAAAAGAGAAACAGGATGAGGTGATACTAATTAGTAAAAGAGAAGCACCAGCAACAACTCAACCTGAGGATCTCTCCAAAGAACTTCTTAGAAAGGAATCTGTAGGTGGAGGTGATCTGAGTTCAAAAGAAAAAACAAACGAAACTGAACAGTTTGAAGAGCAACTCACAGTTGATAGAACTGAGTCACATACTGAAGAGCTGAGGAGTACAGCTGTGCCTGATCCTGATGTTTTGCCTAGTCCAGGAGATCTGGAGTCCAAATCATTGGTTAAAAGCAAGCAAGATACTTTAAAACCACCTGTTGCTGATATCAACAAAAGTCCAGAAAGAGTGCCGCTTGCTCAGCTAGAGAAAGATGAGAAAACGTTTGAGGATGACACCCTGGAAGAGGTCTGGGAAAGTGATTTAAAGCTCAGAAAGTTATGGGAGAAAACAAAGGAGAAAGGAAGAGCTGAAGACAAGCCTTCTGTTGATGTTCCAGACAAACTAGTGCAAGAGGTAAAAACTGCATCTCAGAGTGACTTAAGAGATACTGACCTCTTAAAAGAGAAGGTGGAGCATGGAATGTCTGTTGTGGAGAAAGAGCTTCTAAGACATAAAGATGATGTGAAACAAACAGGGGAGACAGATAATGAAAATCAAAAAAACACGTCTCTTAATGAAGAACCTGAAACAAAAAGGGGAAATATGAAAGAAACCCCTACAGGAGAGGGAGACCCACGCCATAGAGGAGCTGTCAAGCAACCTAGCCCATGGGAAAATGAGAGTGAGTATTCAGAGGCAGATGTGAAAGAAGAGCTTTCAAGAAATCTTGGCAAGATGACAGTGTTTGAAGAAAGCATTGAGAAAAGTTCCCCCGAAGGAAAATCAAAAAGCACTACACAGACTCAGCAAGGAACTGCTCGTACTGAGGATGTAGATTCAGACAGTCTTGGCACAAATTTATCTAAAGAAAAAACACGAAGACCAGAATTGCAATCTGAAGAGCCAAATGCTGAAGACGACCTTGACCTGAAACAAGTAGAGGAAGAGCTACTGGAAGATGAGAATGCTGCAAGTGCAAAGCAGTCACAAGCAAAGGCTGCAAATGTACAGGGTGGTACACTAAATCGTATCATTAAAAGTACAAACCCTGAATTAGAAATACTACGTGAAGCTGTTTTGGAAACTGCAAATCCTGCTTATGAAACAGGAAAAGAAACAAACTCAGTTTCTGAGGAGGCTAAAAGAACAATCAGCATACAAGATAAAAGTGAGACTGGATACAAAGAGGTTGACGTACCACTGAGCGAAGATGCTAAAATGGATGAGATGGAACGTGTCATGGAAGATGACAAGGAGTCTTCTGAAGCTGAGGAACCATCAGCTGTGGAAGAACGTGATTTCCAACCTCCTGACACAGAAGACAACAATGACTTTAACCAAGGGAAAGATCATGTCCCAGAGGGCATTTCACATAAAGACTCAAAAGAGGTGCAAAATTTAGAGTATACAAGAAATGACCACCAGCAATCTGCACACTTCCCCAGCCCTGCTGACAGCTCAGCAGACACAAATGACACTGTAACAGACTTCAGTGAGTCAGTGAAGCGGCTCACAATAATGCGAGATTTTCTTGATGAAAAGCGTGTAATACGTCTACAGAAGTACCTTGGGCTTCAACACATGGTTCGGATAGAAGCCATGTTTCACGACATGAAGGTAGAGATGGAGCTTGCTCGGAAGGGAAGCCATAATAACGAAGATAGAGAAAAAGCCTTGGACCAGATACTTGAGTTTTCAGAATCGAGCATTATGGATGTTGTGGGAAAAGTTCTGGATTCCAGAGTGGTGGAAAATAAAGAGGAGGTGGTAAAAGAGATGGATTTGTATGATGAGGAGAGTGCACTGATGGATGATATTCAAGAACTAATATATTCTTTAAGGAGTCAATATTCATCTGCTAGTGAGAGTGTCCCACTTGCATCTATTCCAGAACAGGAAGATGATCAGCTGCACGTTCAAGGTAGGATGTTAAACTAGTTAATAAATAGATGAAGCAGAAGTAAAACCCTATCGCAGACAACACTGTGTAACCCAGAGAAGCTTTAAGAAGAGGATGAGGGAGCAGAATTGAAAGAGGCTCTGTGGAATCTGCTGGGATTTTTCCTATTTTTAATGCATATTTTTGATGTTGTGATGAGTGTCCCAGGGACAAATCCTGAGAAAAAATGTTGAGCTCAGCATGTCTGTTCTTACGGGCCAGGTTCGGTGTAAGGTGAGTGGGATCCACTGTGGCTAGAAGGAGCCATTCAGGTCATGTCTATAACCTGTCCTCACAAGAAACAGGGATTCACATACACTAATGTGCTGAATTTTCTGGAGGGTTTAGAGTAGTCTTTTTTTTCTGAACTAGCTAGCACCTAATTGAGAGATCCAGTGATTAGTGCAAAGTTCAGACAATAAAACCATGCACCTAAAATCTCTGATGTCCCTATCATCGTATTTTTTTTCCACATTCATAAAAGAGTGCTTAAGTAGAAATACTGAACAAACATCTTTTGGTGGGAAGAATCAGCAGTAGATTCTGCTGCAAACTTGCCGGTTCTTCTAATTAATGTACAAGGTGGTAAGATATGCTCTTAGCAAGGCTTCTTTCACAGTAGTGCATGTTAAGTATGAGATTTCTGATAAAGTCACGAGCAATTAAAATATTTCACTATCTGGTCATTTGTTGATAACTTTGCATAAATTCCATATAAACATTTAATTAATGTTACTGAAAGTTAAATGAGAATATACTGGAAGCAATATGCAAGCTGAAGTGTTTTAAAAGTGTCAAGCAAGCTTTGTCAAATGCAGTATTTCACTGGAGACAGCTGTGGGTAAGAAATGCACGTTAGCTCAGTGCTTAATTCATGTCTCCCTGTCTGTTACAGATAATGCAAAAGAGGCTGAATATGACAAAGCTGCTTCCATCAGAAGCCTGAACTACATTGATGAGAGCTATCAGAAATTTCAGCATCTTGAAGATAAGAGGCCAGAACAACCTATTGAGAAGGAGGAGGAGAGGGCTGTTACCGAAGAGGTCAACTTCTCGGATAATAGAGAAGCCGAAGAAGGGTATGATAGTGAAAGAGGATTGCTGGTGGAAGATACTCCTTTTGGGTCAATTGATTCAGGACAGAGTGCCAGGGAAGATACTGCTGCAGGTAACTTTTTGAAATGGGGTTATTTTGCTCTTAAAGAGGAGCGTGGTTTACTGCTTTTTAGGCAAATGCCAAGGTTTTTCACTAATATTTTCATTGTATGTTGCTATAATCCTAATGGCGTTCACTAATCCATGACAGTCCCTCTAGTGGCAGTATTGTCTCCTTACCACTCATCTCAGCAGAGAAGTTTTTCTGCTGTCTTTTTGCACTAAAGAAATAAGAAAAGTTCTCATTTAAGTGTCATAGTCAGAGCTCTGTGCTCAGGCCGGTGACTGCATCTCAGGATGGTAGTGCATAAAAAGCAGAAATCAATGGAAATGCACTATCAGCCCAGGTTTCCTCAGCCTTGCAGGGGAACTGACAGTGTGACTGTGAGGCTATGGAATCATGCGTGCTCTCTTCTTGCTCTTTTTAACCTGTGACTCTGGGCTATATTACTGTCCAAAATACTTCTCCAGGAAAGATAGAGTGTAGCTTCCCTCAACCTATTCAATAATTTCTAGCTAACATGTTTGGAATAGGAGAAACGTTTGAGTCTGTTCTGCTGAGGCCTTCGCCCTCCGGAGCAAGTGTGCTGACTGGTCATTATGCCAACGAGGGATCCTATTGCTCTAATCTTCCCTAGCTCTGTTCTGGCATGAAACTACCTTGGACTCCATTCTCTGTACTAAGCTCAGCTTTGCTGTTCTGCATTCACCTCTGATTATGCTTAATAAAACAAGTTTCACTGAGCATTTAGACAAAATTCAGGCACATCTTGGTTAGCTTTTATATGCTTCTGAGGTAATGTACCATCCCCATAGCTAAGCACTTCTGAGCAGCTTCTAAGTACTGAGGAAAACTTTTGGTTGAACGTAAAGGTACCTAAAGAATTTTAAATAGCTGGTGGATTACTTATGTGGTTAAGCAGTCAGATGTTCAGTTGTATTTTAGACCATCTTCCATTCCTTCATGGTAACTTCAGGTTAACGGTGGTTAAATGCCATTTCCCAGGAATTCCTACAAGGACTGCTAGAAGTGCTGAGAAGAAGCAGGGCAAATGTTTGCAGAACGGCTGGTCACAGAAGCTGTTCCATAATGTAACATTAGGCTGGGCAGGTCCTCAGTTGAATCTGCTAACCTGAACTCATGGCAACAGTAGCCGCAAGAGGAGTAGGCAGGCTTCAGATCAGGGTAGAAGTAAAGATGGTTTAAAGCTTATGCCGTACTAACAGGGCTGTAAGCTTAAAAGATGTGAATTTATTGATTCAGAATCAATAGCACACAGTGTGTGCTTTTTTTTTTTTTGTTGGAGACTCGCTGTTGGAGGAGATGTAGGTGCTGTCTGAGGCAGGCTTGGCAAAGTGACTTGGTGTATCTGTGTCTCTCTCTGCGGTACCTCTTCTGAAGCAGCCTGTGGAACATCGCTGTCCTTTCTAACGACTTTTGCCTCTTTCTTCAGTGCCCTGGAGAACCGGGGACCGTAATATGAAATACTGCCGAAGATGCCGCAGAAACGAGGGGGGGAAGGGAAGGGAGCAGAGGCAGGTTCCCTGTTGCAGCCCTCCCCGGTCAGCCGGCCGCTCCATCAGTAACAGCTTTTTCCTTCTCCCTGCAGACCCCGACGAGGGCGCCGGGCGGCCCGCAGGAGGCGGGGTGGAGCCAGGCGCCGCCTCACGGGGAGCCCTCGGCGAAGCGGCCTCCGCGGCCCGGGAGCTCCTGCGACGGGTGAGTGGCGGAGATGGCGGCTGCGCATGCGGGCGGCGCGCGGCTATGACGCGCGCGCGGGGCGGTGGGAAGGGGGAAGGCGGGGGAGGGGGGGGTGTCACTCGGGGCTGACGTGTGACTGGAAGTTGGCTCGCGCCGCCATGGACCCCGCGGGCGACGGCGGCGGCGCGCGCTCCGTGGAGTCCCCGGCGCGGCGGCTGCTGCAGGTGCGCGAGGAGGCGGGGAGTGGGGCGGGGTGGGGAGCCGTTAACGGCCGGCGGCCCTGACAAGCGGCCGAGGGGCTCCCCCGGTTTGGACCGGGGGACTCAGCGTCCAAAGTGACACCCCCCCCCACCTCCCCGAGGGAGGCGGGCCGAGGCGGATGCTGCTCTGCGTCCCTGGGGGAGGGAGGGGGCAGTGTCACGCCCGCCGCCCACCTGCCCCGCTCCCGTCGTGAAGGGGCCGTTTTTCCTCACCCCCGATGTGGGGCGATCCCGCGGGAGCGGAGGCGTCTGCTGGCGTCAGCACGGGCAGGGATCGCTGTTTGGCCTCTCCCCGGTGCTTGCGGGGAGGAGGGTGCCTGCAAAAGCACCCACTCACCCCTCGGCTGCGCTTTGCGGGGGGAGCTATGCACCCTCCGTTTAATCTCATGCTCCTGCCAGTGGCAGGCAGGGCAGAGGCAGCAGTTTCTGTGTGGCTCTCACAGGTCGTTTCCCAAGCGCCATATCTCTGTCAGCCCTGTAAACTGTACCAGGTGTCCACACCTCTTTCGGGCAGTTGGTGCTCTCTAGTCTTCAGAGAGATGTATGATGAGACACATGACATATGAATGACCCTGTGACCAGGATGACAGCTGGGAGAAGAGCTGAGCTGTGTTTACTGCAGTGGTACAAACATCCAGATGTAAAGCTGTTTTTTTCTCTCTATTTTTCTGCCCTTATAGCTTTATTTGGAAACAGATCAAATAACTACTAGTGCTGTGTAATGCAAAGTGTGTGTATCAGCTTATTTTAGTGTAGCCGTTCTTTGCCAGCAGATTGTTACTGTCAGGTGTCTTCCGGATACTCAGACTTTTGAGTTGAAGAGCAACCATAGAGCTGCTTTGTGGTTTTCTCAATTTTTTTTTTTTTTTTTTTCTGGTTTGGCTCACAGAAAAACTGCAAGGCAGCTCTAGATGGTTCTCTGGTTTTATGAGAGGAATAGAAGCATTTGGCAGGCTACTTATTTTACCTGAGTATTTAATGAAAGCATATTTGTAGTTGTCAATGTTGTTGGTTTTCAGTTGGTTGCTACCCTGCCTGAGGAAATGCGTCCTGGGCCTGATTTCCATGGACTTCCATGGGAGCCTGTTATTATCACTGCCTTAGTGGGAATTGCCACGCTTGCTATAGTTTTCTGGAGAACCTGCCTTTCAGTGAGTATACTTCATGCTTGCAAGCCTGCTGGTATTTCGCTTACTGAGCAGTCTTTTGTATGGTTAAAATCTTTGAGCATTACTGGTAATATGTGTACATATCACCACAAAGCAATATGTAGTCTTTCGCATTTTTACTTTTTCCATTTAGAGCATTAATGTGAACTAAACACTAGGCTGAAGTAAGCTGTAATGTCCTTCAAGCTAAGAAATGTTTCCTTTAAGCTATTAATTTAAGATATCTTAGTAAGAGGCAGTTTTGAAAGCAAAGTAGGGGAGTATGATGTAAGTCAAGAAAGCCAAGGAAGGGGTCAGTATATTCTTGAAATGAGAAGCTTTCTGTGTGCTTAAGCCTGCTGCTGACTTTCTCCAAAACAAGCAGTTAATCCTCCCTGCTTCATATTGTTCAGCTGCTTGTAGGTGCTGCATTTAGGACCCTAAACACCTGATATTAGCTCTTACTGGAGAGCCCCTTCTTCACTCTGCATTTGTCATCCTCTTTCCTACACAGATAACTTTCTGTGTAAGAAAAATACCATCATTGGCTCTCAAGTATACCACTGCATCTCATTGCAATCAATAGATGAAAATCAAATAGGACAGTTTGTTTTACAGCCATCCAGTTCAGTGATGATATGCTCTGGAAACCTGTTGGATAATTTATCTTTGCTTGACAAACATAAATGAAAACTAAATATTATCAGTAACAATATTGGTAGTTTTTTCCTTGCTTAGTTTTGATATTGAATACACTAGGTCAGTTTCACATACAAAATAGTGTTAATAAAAAAGCATAAAAAGAAGGCCTCTGAAATTCTTCTTTAATGGTATTAATTTTAAAATGAGCCACTGTCATGTAAACATACATTGCTTTAAAAGGACCAGAACTCAGACGCAGGTGTTTTTTTGTGTTTGCAAGTTCATGACTGTAGTTTTATGCAAAATGGCTTCATGTTCTTTGTTGCAAATTAGATGTGGGCAGTTACTGCTATTTTTTAAGTGACTAAGTAAGCAGACGTTTACTAAGGCTCTAGGACAGGGTATTAACCTAGAAGCTTTTATTAGAAAATAGCGTAAGCTTGTTTGTAGTGTTATTCAACACTCTTGTTGGCAGCAATAGATGTGTTTTCCATATGCTTCTTTAATCTGCTTATAAGTGGTGACTCTTTTCTATAGGGAAAATCAATAAAATTTTTCACTTACTGCTTTTTATGGCTAATTTTTTTTTTTTTTTTTTTTTTTTTTACACTCTTCTCTAGGTAAAGAGTAGGATATATCAAGGTAAGTTTCTCTGTGCCTTTCAGTGTACTTGATGCTTAGGCATGTAAAAGTTTTGAAGATTGTTTCAGAGGACCAAGTATTCATCTTCGCTCCCTTTTAAGGAGAATGCTAAGTCTAAAGTTACAATGTAAGCTAGACTGGTAGGTGATACTTACTTGAATCTGAGGGTTTCAGTTTTGCTTTTGATAATGCTTTGATTAGGAGAAACAATGCAACTTGCACCTGCAAATTAAAGGGCAAAAAAAAGCTCTGTCTTGTTTGACATAAATGTAATCCATTGGTTTACTGGTACAATGGTAGAGGGGCAGGTTTTTTTTTGGTTTTCTGACTAGCAGTGGATCTGCTTTTGCTTGATGCTTCTGACAAAAAGCAGTAGCTAGTTCCTCTTGCCTTTTTGGATTGAGGGGTGCCTGACACTGCCTGCTGTGCTGTTGCAAAGAGACCTTCTAAATGTAGACCTAAATATGCAGAATTCCTCTGGCTAGCACGTTGCTTTTTACAAGAGCATTTCTCCAGCTTCCAGTATATAAAGATAAAAGCGTACTGAATGGAAAAGAAATAGAATTCAAAGCAGGATGATTGCTGAAATTCATAATTGAATACAAAACAAAAATGTGAGAGAATTGTCTTCATGTGAACTTTCTGCCTCTTTCTTCCTCACAAAGCATACTACTTGTCAGTCATTCCTTTAGTTTCATTGTAGTTATACTGCATTTTCCTCCTATACAATTAATGCAGAATTGGTGAGCTGAAGAAAACCCAGCTTAGATCTGTAAGGTGATTTCTATACTGCAAAACAATTGCTGTTATTGGAGGGGGGAAAAATTGGTATTGGTGGTGTAGAAATTACATAGCAGCCCAGCCTAAAAAAAATGAGGAACATAGGTCTAATCCTTCTCTGCCTCCCAAAATATTATTCTTTATGATACTGTATAGAAACTACTAAGGCTAAGTACAAATAGATATTCTCCAAGCATGATAAAGGTCATGTTGTTATTAAAATTTTTATCCAAAATAGAGGAATGTTAACAGTGTCAAAAGTGCTTTAAAAGATAGACCGTTTGCAGTCCCAAAGACAAAATCTATTATCAGCTCTTCATGACAGTAGTGAATTTGGATGACCAAGATAACGCAAGGATTCTTGCCCCCCTTAAAATGCTGAGAACTGTCTTGTACCTCAGCAGTTGCTTGTTGGTTCCCCTCTCCCCAGAGCAGGAAGGGCTGAGAATCCTGTGGCCCAGAAGCCCTCATGTGGGAGGGGAAGGAGGAGTAGCAGTTGCCATTGCACCCTGTGGGATGCAGTTGGAACAACCAGTGCTTCCTGTTTGTGCTGCAGGATTTGCTGTGAGGCAAATGGGGCTTGGGGTGTTCAAATACGGGGGTGGTTTAGGACTTGAAAAAGAATGACGGTTGGATGTTCTTTAAATTAATTTGCAATAAAATAATTTAAGTATGTTAATGAGTGCTGGTGGACGAGAAGCTCAACATGAGCCGGCAATGTGCTCTTGTGGCCCAGGAGGCCAACCGCATCCTGGGCTGCATCAAGAGGAGCGTGGCCAGCAGGTTGAGGGAGGTGATTCTCCCCCTCTACTCTGCCCTGGTGAGACCCCACCTGGAGTACTGTGTCCAGTTCTGGAGCCCCCAACACAAGAAGGACATGGACCAGTTGGAGAAGGTCCAGAGGGGGGCCATGAAGATGATCAGAGGGTTGGAGCACCTTTCCTATGAGGACAGGCTGTGAGAGAGTTGGTGCTGTTCACCCTGCAGAAGAGGAGGTTCCGGGGAGACCTGATAGTGGTCTTCCAGTACCTCAAGGGGGCCTACAGGAAAGATGGGGAGAGGCTGTTTAGTAGGGCCTGTTGCGATAGGACGAGGGGTAATGGTTTTAAAATAGAGGGAGATAGATTCAGATTGGATATTAGGAAAAAATTTTTTACAATCTAAGTTGTAGAACACTGGAACAGGTTGCCCAGAAAGGTGGTGGATGCCCCATCCCTGGGAACATTCAAGGCCAGGTTGGATGGGGCTCTGAGCAACCTGATCTGTTTGGAGATGTCCCTGCTCCTTGCAGGGGTTTGGACTAGATGGCCTTTGAAGGTCCCTTCCAACCCTAACCATTCTATGATTCTATGATTTTCGTTGAATCCTATGGGTTGATTGGTGGCTTGCTTAGGTTGAGAAAAAAATGCAAGCCTAAAGAACTGTTGCTCTGTCGCAGCCCTCTTGAGGTCTGTTAGAAAGCAGTGCAGTTCCCTGAGACTTACTGATGCTGTCTGCTAGCTGACAGTGTCTTTTCTGTTCCTAGTAGGTCTTCCAGAGTTTTTATCCTATTGTTTTTGCTGACCAAACATTCAGTTTCAGCATATCAGAAAGAGGTGGTTATTAGGGAAGGTGTTGCATCTGAGTGTCACAGGAGCAGTCTGAGACTTCTTTGACATCCTCGCTGCCAGTGCTTCCCTTGAACATACTTCATCGGTGTGTAGCCAGCACCTTACTCCGCTCTGCTGTGTGTTCTCTGACCAGCTTCTGTGAAGTGGATGCAAGAGCTATATGCTTTGTGTCAGTGTTCAATGCATTATTGTCTTGGTTTCAATCCAAATTTTAAATGCAAGCTGGAGATGCTTAGACTCTGCAGAAAGGGCTGACGGCCATGGAATTGACACTATCCTGATTTGTGCTTTAGTCCTTACTTGAAAATGTTCCCTAAAGTGGTAGTAGTGATAGCTCTGATTTTTGGGTTGTTTTTTTTTTCCCCCCAGCATATGAAGCACAGTTACTGTAAACTTTCTTTTTCTTCCTAGTGACTGAAAAGCAACTTGGTGAAAAGATTAAAAATCTTCTGCAAGAAAAAACAGAAATCTTAGAAAAGATGTCAGAATATAATCAAAAGGTATTGTTCTAGGTTCTTGTCCTTTTGCTTCTTAATTTTCCATTATGATTTAATGACACAGTGCAGCAGCTAATATATTTTTACCTTCTATTCTTACTGAATATTATGTTGACAGTTTCCTCAGTTTTGTTTGGTTGTTTCTGTGCTTAGATAAAGGAAGCAAAAGAATCTGTGAAAGTGGCCCAAGATCAAAAAGACATTCTCTCTGATGAAGCTGCAGGGCTTAAGGTTAGAAACAGTTAACTGTCTCTGAACTGAAAGCAAAAAAAATCAATACAATAACTTGCTTTAGTTGGTCTTTTACTCTTTTTTTTTTTCTTAGGACACTGTCAAAGAACTAGAAGAAGCAAATCGTCAGCTAGATGACAAAGTAAAAGATCTGCACACAATGCTTGAAACAGAGAGGAAAAAGAATGAGAAGAAACAGAACAAGGTAAGAGCAATTGCACTCATGTCTTACATTGTCCTTAACTTAATGTGCCCTAAAAGCTCATCACAACCTGATGGGCAAACAGATAGAGGTAGAGCAAATGAGATGAACCACCTCGAAAAGAGAACTGAAATGAAATTTTCAGGTTCATCCCAAGCTCAAAGGGGAGAATCTGCTGATCGTACCTTTTTTTTTTTTTTTTTTTTTTTTTTTTTTTTTTTTTTTTTTTTTTTTTTTTTTTTGTGACATCTTGATGGATTTGTGTGGTTATGTGCTTTCACACACGAACGGGCATGTTCAAGGCATAGGCTAGTCTAATACTTTCTAGCCAGAGCCAGGAAGTTCCTTAACAGTATGAGCTGAAGCTTACAGGTTGGTGAGAGATGTTTTCTTGTACTTAGAGGAAGCATCTAGTTCTATATTATATGTGGAAATCTCTAAGCTGCCCTTCATTCTTGTTGTCCAGAGATGTTTATATTTATTTTGGGGGGTTTTTTTTCTTCTTTTTAAAGCCTGAGTTTCTGTGGTAATGGTAAGCTCCAAGAAGTTCTTTGGTCTTGTTTTGATCAAAGGTTGTTGCTGATGACAACAGCACATTTTACTTTCGTTCCAGACTGTGCAGGTGTACAGGGAACTTTCCCAGCCACGAACAGGCAGAGTCACAGAGGGAAGCTGATTCTAATGTGCTGTATGTTTCTATTGCTTACCTTGCTGATTAAGCAGCGCTGTGTTGCTGCTAGTCTAATGGCTGCTTTGAATGGAAATTTGTTGGTGTTTTGATTTTCCTTTTATGCTTCCACATTACACAGGTAAAATAATTAGACTAAAGCATGTACCAGGCTAATACAAAGTAATTGCTCACTTTTTTTTATATAGATCTCTGAAACCCAGAAGTCCTTGGAGAAACTTCAAGAAGCTATCAGTGTGCATTCTGTAGAGCTTTCAGAGGTAAAGCATTATCTACACCCTCTCAACAATCATAAGTTCTTGTACTAGAAAAAATTGTATCTAGAGTGTAATAGAAGACACTAACGTGGCAGATTCCAGGTTGTTTGTGCATATATACCTTTTCCATTTTGCCAGGCAATACGTAGCTCTTGCTCCTTGACAGTTTGATTTTATATCTTTTTGTTTCACATGTAGGTGCAGATAGCCCTTAATGAAGCTAAACTAAGTGAAGAAAAAGTGAAATCTGAGCTTCATCATGTGCAGGAAGAGAATGCTAGGTTGAAAAAGAGTAAGGAGCAAGTAAGTTATGCCCAGGCCAGGTAATTTTGTTTCTCTTTTGAATGAAATATTGGGGCTTCATTCCTACTTTTCTTGAGTATAACTTCAGCATGTCTCCGTTTTCTTAATATGTCAGAATTCCACATTTCATATTACGAAGATAAAATTTAAACCCCTTGCACCTGCCTGCACAGGCTTTTTGTGCAGGTGAACTACGTCTGCAGTACAAAGGCTTTGCCAGCTCCAGTGATTCAGTTTTTGTTGGCATTTTCACAGAAAGTATGTGCTGGTGTGCTGCATGATCGTGCTACTTGAGATTAGGACTGAAGAAGGTAATGGTAAAGAATTGCCAAAAAGCAATTCTGAAGCTAAGCTACATGAGGAGAACCTTTAGCCCTGAAGTATCATGACAGTTCTTTTACAAATAATTGTAAATATCTAATCTGGCTTTTTTCTCCATACGCAAAGTAAATGGCCTTTTAAGGAATGTGGTTTGATTACCTCTGAACTGCAATTAATTCCTCATATTTTGAAGTGTTCGAGCAGTTTCGTTCTGATGTTGGTGTATTAGCTGAGAAAATGTCACATTTGTAAGATTGCCTAATAATATAAACTGTAGAAAGATTCCCAGCATCCATTTCTACCAATGGACTGGTGATGAGTGTGATAACTGTAGAGTTTACCCTTTATCTGTGACCTGTGGTGATCAGTTATCACCAGAGCTGGCAGTAAAATAGACTTTAATTACATATATCCTGTACTAAAAATAAAACAAGTAATCATCTTGCCTTGGTGCTTCATACAGCTGCTAAAAGAAGCTGAAGGTTGGAGTGAGAGGCATACTGAGCTCAGTGAGCAGATCAAACTGTATCAGAAGTCTCAGAAGGACATAGAAGAAGCACTTGCCTACAAGGAAAATGAAATTGAAGTAGGTTCTTTATAACAAGCTTACTTTACATATTATGCGTCATAAAAATACCTTTAAATACTTTACGAAATGCAGAGCGATTCTTCTTCAGTGAACCTTTGGTTTCATTACTAGGTTTTAACTAACTGCGTTATGCAGCTGAAGCAGCTTGACATGGATTCAGCATCTGAGGCCAAGAAGGATGGCGAAGGGCGTGAATGGAGCACAGGAGACGATCTGGCCAATGGAGAGTTGCCAGGTACAGCAGTCCTGTCTGCTGGCTGACACGCCCAGGCTAAAGCGTATGCGGTCGTGTGTTCATGTCCTGTCACATGGGGAACAAGGGGAATCCATGCATGTAGCTGCCTGTGGGTTAAGAGACTGCCAGCTTTAATTCTCAAACACAAAATATTTCCTAACTGAAGGGAGAAACCGTTAAAAGGGCCAGAAATTGCTTTTAGATTAACTTTTAGGTATGTCTTCAGTGCAATTAGAGTTTTAAAGATTACATATAAAACTTAGTAATTGAGAACATTCCAAAAGCTGAGAATCTTAGCTTTGTTGTTATGCTACATTTATTTTTAATAGGAATTTTTAATTAGTATTGTACTTACCTCCAGCTAGATAACTTATTTAAGTAATCACATGTTTTATATCTGAAAGACTGAAATAGACATTTTCAAAACTGCTTAGGCAGTTTGTCATTCTTGATGTTGCATGGGTATTTCCTGCATCTCTGGTTTTGAAGTCCTCTTTCTTTTTCTTCCTCCCACCCCCTATTTTTTCCTAACTGTACAGTATATGTGAGCTGGAAATTCCCACTTCTTGATTTTCAGATACTATGTAGAGTAACAGATACTGCATTCACATGAGTATTGGTGGTGGCTAGAAGAAGTGACAAAAAGAAATCTTCTGAATACCTCTTAGAATAAATCTAATCAGTTGTGTTGGTCATGGAATTGCTATTGGGCTTTCCCCCCCCGCCTTTTTTTTTTTTCCTTTTTTTTCTTACCACTTAAGGAGAGCTATCCTAGATCAAAGTGTAGGGAGTGTTATTTTTAACAGCTGTAGAGTCCAGGGAATTGGGGTTAGGAAACAGGGAAAACAAATATATTTTTCTCTTTTAGATACTGAGAGCGAGAAGATGAAGACTCAGATTAAGCAGATGATGGATGTCTCCAGGGTATGCTGCACAAGATATCTCATAAATGCAGCCATGTTATTGCTATGCATAAGATTATGACATAAACATTCTGCCTGTTTTCAGGTAAAAACTATGTTATCCATAGTTGAAGAAGACAGAAATCTTCTGCAATCCAAACTGAGTGATGAAGTGACAGCAAGACATGAGCTGGAGGGTAAGCTTAGGAAAATAATTACTTAGGGTGAAATACTGTTTGTGGGTTAGAAAGAAACAGTGTCGAAGTAGCATAACAGTTCTCATTGCAACTTCCTTCAACTTCCTGACCTACCTTTACTTCTCTGACAGAGCAAATTAAAAAATTAGAACATGATTCCTGTTCACTTCAGTCAGCCAAAGCTCAACTGGAAAATGAATGCAAAACACTGCAGCAGAAAGTGGAGATTCTGGGTGAACTTTACCAGCAGAAGGAGATGGCACTCCAGAAGTAAGCCTTTCATTACTCTTCCACAACATAGTATATTACATCATAGGCACTGTCCAAATGTTCTTTGCTCAGAAGGATCAAATGACTTGAAATTGCATTTGGAATGAAAGGTGATGACTGCTGTTTCAGTATAGTTGAAGCTAGTACCCCTTTTTACTTTTTCCACCATTCCAGAGATTCTAAAAAGACTGTCACTTTACACACACAATATTGCCTCCTACTATTAAAAACCAAACAAAGAGAGGAGATGGGTGGCTTGGTCTTCAAATTCTGTGGTTGCTTTGGTACATTGTCCAGAAATACCAGGGAGAATGCAGTGGCCATTAAGAGTTGTTTCAGTTACTCTGACCTTGGTTTGGTGACTCTAATTCCCATAATGTAGAAACTTAATATCTTAGCCTTGTGAGCCTTTCACATTCTCAAAGGACTAAATTAAGGCTGTGTTTATGGTGGCAGCTGAGGTGAATGAATTGTTGGCAGTGAAGAGATAGTTGTGTATCTGTGTTCATTCCTCATTTGTTTATTCATTTACTTACTTAATGAAGTGTCTGTAGTACTATCTCAATGTTGTGGGGAAAATTTGAGATAGGATTCAGGGACACTTTCAGATAAATTCTGTAGGAGAGCTGAAATTGCAGTGGAGAAGTAGTTGAAAGTTCTGAAGCTCAAGTGTGTAGGTTGGGGGAAGCACAGGGTTAGAACAAGCTAAGAAATGGAGGCTATTTCACTACAGCACCTCAGTAGGGAAACTGCCTGACCTTGTAACTTTAGGATCCAGGTATAGTAAACACATAATGGAGAGGTAAAACATAGCTCACCTTTCAAGGAAAACTTCCTCTTGATCTCTCTGAAGGATTTCTATTCCTTCTAAAACTTCCAGGAAGTTGCACTGCCTGTTCCTACTTCATTAGAATGAAGGACTTCCTGCATTTTTTTTTTTTTTTTTTTTCCTGGAAAGCTGTTTCCACATGTAGCCAAGGAAATGGATTACGTTGAACTGGCTATTAACAGTAGTTAACTTACTACTTGCTTAACGGTTCCAATTTTGTGGGATGGCTTTTGTAAGTTAGGAACACGTAATGGACCTCTTACTTCCAGAAAAATGTCAAAAATGAAAACAATAGTGAACCGTGAGGTTATAAAAAGACTTGGAATTGGTCATGTAATAAATTGGTGTGGAGAGTACTTTAAAAAAAAGCTTGTTTCCACACAGTTGATGACTATTGATTATGTTAGTCACCTGGGCCCTAAATTCCCCCTTTTTCACTACATATTGACTTCTTCATTTCCCTTGGTTAGATGTCTGTTCTGCATTTTCCTTGTTTGTACCTTTGTAAATCTGGGTTACCATCTGTAGAATTGGTAAGTAAACTACAGCCTCTGAAGAGATGAACTGTCTGCAGTTGTTAAATTCTGACAAGTCTTTAGATGCTGACAGAACTTCTCAGTCAACTCTGCATCCTTAATTTTCACGTTTTATACACAAAGGGTTTGTTGGTTTCAAAAGACAGTATTTTTCTCTTAAAAAAAGCCCAAACCCTCTTTATTCACTCTCTGTTCTTGGATGTTATGATAGATTCTGATATCACTGTTGTTAGCAGAGGAATACTTTAATTTTAAGTTGAGTAGATGTAGGATGGTGGAATATAGGGTGCTTCCTTTTTTTTTTTTTTTTCCCCCTATGCAGAAAACTAACCCAGGAAGAGTATGAACGTCAGGAGAAGGAGCAGAAATTGTCTGCTGCAGATGAAAAAGCTGTGCTTGCCATCGAGGAAGTGAAAGTGTACAAGTAACTTCAGTTTCTGAAGACTGTTGTTTTCCTTTATTTCAGCTATTGAAGGAAATTAATTTAAACACCTCTTTCCCATCTTTTGTACAGGCAAAGGATCCAAGACATGGAAGAAGAATTACAAAAAACAGAGAGATCTTACAAAAACCAGGTAAACTTCTTGCTTGCTGGTTATTGTGTCACCTTTTACCACATCATTCCAATGCTCTGTAGTGAGTTATTGGAAACACTAGTAGCTGGACAAAATAAACTGAAATGCTTCTTTTCTTCTCAGATTGCTGCTCATGAGAAAAAGGCACATGACAATTGGGTAAGTATGTTCTTCCTTTTCTGATGCAAACAGTTTGTATTTGACTTCAGGCTGGTGCAGTTAATGCAGTTGGCAAAATTTTCCCTAATAGCTTATTGCCCGCTCTGCCGAGAGAGCTCTGGCTGAAGAAAAAAGAGAAGCAGCCAACCTGAGACAAAAGTAAGTACAGTACAGACCATTTTTATTGCTCTTTGACTGTGCTGTGTGTTGCTTGGGAGAGAAGCAGCTCAAACAATGCAAAGTGTTCAGTTAGCCTGCTTGCTCAGAATATGCAGTGCGTGTTTGAGTTACTAATTTTAAACTACTATTAAACTGTTTTGTTGGTTAAAATAAGCTTTCTTGGTGAAAGCTGCAATGTTTTACAATGCAGTTTGCCTTGTTACATTATAACAAATGTAACTCACATGTATGATTAGAATTAAAAACCCCTTTATTTTTAAAAATTAGATTAATAGAAGTCAATCAAAAAATTGCCATGCTTCAAAGACCATTACTTGTAAAGCCAACTCCAGGCAGACCCGATCGCCAAGTCCCACCGCGACGAGGTAAGTGCTGCTGTTTCTCCCAGAGCTTTGGTCTTTGAGTCAGCACATCCTAAAAAAATAAAACTATGATAAATTGTAGAAAAATAAATCACATGGTTTTTTTTGTTTTCTTTGTTGTAGTGCCCTTAAGCAGAGATGGCTCTTTTGGCCCATCACCTGTGAGCGGAGGAAATCCATCACCCACACAGATGATAGAAGTTCCTGCTCGGCCCCTTTCTGCTCCTCAAAGGGAAGGCGCAAGAGGTGAATTTGGTAAGCAGTGAAGCTTCCCTTCTGTGATAGCTGTCTCTTATGCTACAAACCCAAGAATGCTAAGGTCTGGTTCTAGAAATAGTGTTAAGTATTATATTTGCTTTATTAATACACAGATGAGTGGTTGGTTTTCTGGGGGGAAAAAAATACAGAAATATCTCTGGCATGTGTTGATTAGGATGTCTGGGGTTCTTGTTTCCCTTATGGTACAGTGGTAGATGGCCCTCCTGCTCCACGAAGGCCACCAGAGTTACCTGGAAGGATGTCTGTTCCTGGTAAGTTATGCGGCCTGCAACCAACTGCAGCTTACTCAATTATTCTTTCACTTCAGAAATGTAATTTTAAAAACCATGTTCCTTACCCCGAGCATGGTAAGACATGCGTTCATGGCTCTCTCTGCAGATCTCGGGCCTGCTGTGGCATCCCTGATAAGTAGTAGGCCAAGAACCTCCTCCCCTTCCACAGCAATGGATGGAGTGGTAAGCTGAAAAAAACCCAACCTTCAGGAGGCATTTCTAATACATGATTCACTGTACTTCCTGCTGCTTCTTTAACTGTATCATGTTCTGTCTTGTCTATATCCTGTCACTATCCTTATTTGCTGTCCAAAAAAAAAAAAAAAGCAACCCTCTCCCAAAGAGTCTGAAGCCCCCTGTGTATCTACTGATTCACCTTCATCTATTGAACCAGCTACAGTGAGTATTCAGAGGCTGAATATGGTGTTACTCTGCTTTGGTGGAGAGGAATAACAGGTTTGGTGTTCTGAACTTGCTAAATAACAAAATGCTCTGCAAAACTAACCAAGGGCTTATATACTTCTGTCTCAAAAGGTTTCTCTAATGATGAACAGTAGCTGTCTGTTTTTTATGGAATTGAGGAAATACCTGTGGTATTTAAGCACAATTCCATATGTAAGTCAAGGTGCCAGGCCCTTTACCAAAGGGGTGTGCACCAAGGACACTTCAAAAGGGACTGAACTTTTCTTTAGTACAGCTTTAGCTAAAGAAAACTTGTCTTCTCAAAGGGTACACTAAGCACTCACTCCTAGGTAGTGCAAGCAGTTTTCTGGGTGAAGGGACAATAATGGTGCAGTAACTTTTCCCTGTGTTTTACTTGGTTAATATGTTTTGGAGTATGTTTGGTTTTTGGTTTTTTTTCTTTTCTCTTTTGTTTTTTACCCCCCTCTCTTCCATCTCTTGGCCTTTGGGTAAGTGGTTGTGGTGTTCAGCAGTGTCAATACTACTCTGATGCAGTGAATAACACACTGAAGTATTAACCTAATCCTGCACAGGCTAATGCTAGTCCCAAAGGCCCACCTTCTTTCCCTGGGACACCTGTCATGACCTCTCCAGTGATGGGACCTCCGCCTCCACCGCCTGTTTGCTATGGACCGCCACCAGCTCCTCTCCGTGGGCACTTTGGGCCTCGACCTCTTCCTGTGCCCCTAGGTACAGTTGCCTTGCCGTGTGCTGAAACTTTTTTTCCCACTGTGCTTCAGTGTTTCAGAAGCATGCTGCAGAACTGAGATCTGCCATCCATGAGCACACAGCTTTCCCACGCCTCATGGGGTCTGGCTGTCTTGCTTAGTAAGCTTGGACGGGTGGGTTGTTCCAGCTTCCTTAATGCCAAGGTGGTTTTTTCTTTGTTTAGTCCAAGATGGAAACTGGCAGCCAAAAGTCACTGGGACGTAATTCATGGCCCGTGAAGTCCGTGTGTGACAGTGACCCACCTCAGAGCTGCTCCAGAAAATGAGGAACAAGTCAAGAGCTTCACTGTTTCAGTTAAAGCAAGATATCATTGAACTCTCTGTTTTCCTTTCCTTCTAGTTCGTGGTGCTCCCTTGCCACCTCCAGCTGCAAGAGATTTCTTACCTGGCCCACCCTTAGGAATGAGAGATCTGCCTCCTGGCCCACTACCGGCTCCTCCAGACCCCAGAGGCTATGGACGTGGGCACCCTCCTTTTCGACCCCTAGGTCCTCCTGGCCCACGAGATTATCCTCCAGGCCCACGGCTACCCCCACCTGGTTCAAGAGACTATACGCCTTCTCCTAACAGAGACTTGCCTCCGTCAGGACCTAGAGACTACCCTGCAGGCCCACCACCACCACCGCCACCGGCAGGCTCAAAGGATTACACACAGCTTCCAGCGCAGAAGCCCTAACTGCAAGGTCTGGTCAGCAGCTCAACGGAATGGACTCTAGCGCACGTCCTGCAGTCAGGATCTTAGGAAATGGCTCTCTACCTGAAGCCACTTGTCTCATTTCAGTATATTTCAGCTTTTGCAGGATTAATTTTTATCCAATTGCTACAGACATCTTATGTGCATTTATGATCACCTTAAACTCATCCATCCTCTTGGGCTGCAAGAACCTTTTTGTGATGGACTTGAACCTACTCTAAACGTGCAATAGAAAGGAAGTACCTGTGTGGCTAGTTTTAACTAAATGTAGCCTCTGTAACCAGTTGGTGAATGAACTAATTTCGTGAAAAATGTAAATCAAATCATTTCCTGTGGAAATAATTTTTAAGTAAAATGCTATCCTACCTGCCTTCTCCATCACGTCATTAAGCTGCAGTTACTGTAGGCCAGGGGTTTACATGAGGACTGTGAGGTGGTTGTTCTTCGGTTTTTTTTAAGATGTCTGGTCAGAGATCAGAAGCACAAATGACACTGTATTCAAAGGAAAGTTATAATAAAAAAGCAAAATTCCTTTTGCTAAACGGTAGAGGCTTTGTTTCAGTGCCATTTTTTTTTTGTTCAGAAAGGACACTGGTTCAGTAATTTAACCAGAGAATGCTTCAGCTGTGACCAAGTTCAAGAATGGAATCAAGGCTGAGTAACTGCTACTGCTGCACGATTAATGCCTGCTACCCTTACACTGAACTACTCTGACACATTACGGATCTGCTTCACGTAGTGAGGACAATACAGCCCCCCTCAGCTGAAGGGCAGTGCAGAGCTGGAAACCTTTATCAAGTTGTGTCACTAGTTTGGAAACACAGGTGAATGCTCCAGGATTCTAGAAATTAAGAAATTTAATAATTGCTTTCTGCTTTCAAGACTGGCTCGCAGCATTAAGCAAGGTTTGAGAGCTGAATTTTAATCTTACTCAGTATTTAAGACTGGTTCAGCTTCCTTAACCGTGAGGCTGTATTTTTATAGCCTTTTTCACTTACATTATAAAAAACTACTTTTTTTTTCTTAAAGCTGAGTTAGGTGTATGTAAAACCATACTAATGTGCATTGCTTTAAATCTAATGTTCAAGGAAATCCCTAAATGTAAGGGTTAGTACAAGGATGAGTATGTCCCATTTGGCAGAACAGGCCACTGCTCTAGACACTAAGGTTTTTCAGAAATGCTCTGTACAAAAAGTAAGCCTTAGGGAGGAAAAAAAAAAAAAAGGGAAAACAACTAGGAATAACAAAAACCCCTACTGAAAGGCCATTACAGCTTTACTGCCAGAGTACAAGCAGCCATTAAACTTGCCATCTAGGTGTTACAGTCTTACAGTACAAGTATTAAGCTTTAGATTTAAGATGAAAGACAAAATAGAACATCACTAAAGCATAAAACAATACAAAAGCTTGTGGTGTGGGGAGTAGTCCTTTCAGTGAAAGACAGTTCACAGAAAAAACCACAAAGAATAGAAGCAACTGTAAAAATGGTACTTCACACTCTACAGGCATGGATTCACAATTAGTTAAATACAAAGGTCTACTTGTGTATTTAACAAAAATACTTCAAAGTTGACACTTCATATAACTGGAGTTAATACAGACATCTACAAGCTGGAGAAGAGTCACGGTAAGCAGCTGAAACAACAGGTTTGTAATTCAAGTGAAGTGTTCAGTTTGGGTAGTGGCTGAAGACACACATATTGATGAACAGTGATATTTGACAGTCAGGGTCTCCAAGTTCAGGATCTTTCCTTCCCCAATGCCAAGCTTTGTGATGTTTAGTGTCTCCTCCTTGCCCACCTCACTAGCGTTTCCAGTTTAAAGCTGGATGGAATCGCCCTGTGGGAGTCCCAGGAGGAGGGTGCTGTGAATCACAGCAGGGACACACAACTGATGCAGTGCTGTCACCAGGCCATGAGCAACACCAGCAGACACAGGAGGATGGCAGAGCCAGGCCAGAGCCACAGAAACATCCCTTGCTGAGCAAGACTGGCTGTACACGTTGCAGGGACGCTCCGTGCTACAGATTCTTAGAAGGCCAGAAAGAGACCCGAGGCAGCTGGGGACCACTGGCAGGTACCACAGCTACTGATCAAGATCACATTTATTTGCAGCCTCAGACTAATTCTTTGCTCCATCCTTTTGCAGAGTTCAAAGGATGATTATTTATTTATTAGAATTTATGTATCCTCCTTCTGTCTGGTATCCAAAATGCTGCATTCAGAGGTATATCCATAACTCACAGGGATATCTTTTCCAGGGCTTGACATTCAACCGATCAGATGTAATACCAGTGGGGTATTGTAAAGAAAGACCCATAAACAGGAAAATTCAATTGCACTTTTCCCCCCCACCAACCAGTAGTGGAAGTTGAGGAAGTGTTGCTGACACTGTTGTAACACCTAGCTAATGTCGTGCCTAGTTAAACTAGAACAGAGGGAAGGCAAGAAGATTAGGACGTTCAAAAATAACTTTTTATCCTTATCAGTATGGTAAAGCCAAAAATGCTGAACACATGCCTGGAGGCAGACAAATCTCATCAAGAAAACTAACATCCCTGCCCTTAAAGCATAATGTAACATCTTGGGGTTACATGACAGAAAAGATGATACATCTGCATCCAGACTTTTTAAAATAAATCTAATGTTTGACACTATTTTGGGAGTTGGGTCTTCTGTTAGCATAGCAGAGTACTTAGGCACTAGTTAGATATGCAAGAAGTATATGAAACCTTAAAGTATTGTATTAAATAGCCACGCAAATATATGAAAGATTTGACTGGGTTCTACATCTGTCCCTTTATTAGGTCAAAAGATGAATGCAAGTGTGTCATAATAAGCCAATGTCCTGCAGCTTATTACACACTAAATCAAAAATATAGAAAATAAATGATAATCCTATCTACTTACATAAAAAGGTAATTTTTAGAGTAAGTTTCCAGACTTGCACAAAATATGCAGAAAACTGCATACGATCAGTTTCTATAGAACAGCAGTTTCATGTAAAAGGTGGGCTAACCTGCTAGCCAGATCTACTTTACCAAAAGCTCTGGAAAATTGACGCGTCAACACTGAGGGGCCTGTCCTGCTGCCACTGAAATGGTGAAACACTCACCGCCACAAGGATGAAGCCCTGGAGAAAGCCTCTCTCCATCCCCCACCCACCTTTGCAAATCACTCTGTGACAAGATACAGAAAAAAATTAGCTCCATTTAGGGAGTAATGGTGATTTAGAGGATTTTAACATGTATTGTATCCAAAATTCAGAATGAGTGGATCAGGCAAGGCTGTTAAAATCATAGTTGAGTGTTCTCATCTGCAGTTGTCCTCCTCCTGGCCCCACCACAGCAGAACAGCTGACTGAGGAGCTCTTCTGTGGCCACCCCACTTGACCCAGCATCCTCCTCTCTCTCAATTTAAATCACTTCCCACCCCACCTCCTCTTTCTTCCACTCTTCTGCCACCCAGCCTGCTACAGAGGACTCTGAAATGCAGATGGGAGGAACTACAATAGCACAGCAAGCGTAAAAAGTTAGTAGGCCTGCCACATCTTTATTGCTACCAGTTTGGCAAAGGGGCAGCCTCCATCCTGGGGTGGAGTTTGAGGCAAAAAGATAGTAACGATTAAGATAAAAAGTGATGAACAGCAAAATTAGGAAAAGCAGTCGTCTGTCAGGGCTCTCAGAAAAACCTGTATCTGGAAGGTACTGAAAAAATCTTGCACTTGAACGGTAGGCTTGCCTCTGACCCTGAAGTAGTGCTGTGCAGTGTGTGATGGTCCCGTCTGACCTACTGGCATGAATACAGTCGTTCTCCTGCCCCTCGAAGGCTAAGGCTACTACACACAGCTACCATGACTTGTGGTTCAGTTCACAGAAGTCTCACAACTAGGGTCATTCCTTGTGCAATGTTTGATGGAGGTGAAGGTAAAGTGGTTTCTTGGTCAACAGTTGCAATTTCTTCCTTTTAAAGTCAGTGGGTTTTTTGTACCTGTAACCACAAGAAAGTAAATTAATCCAGGTGCTAATGGCTGAGTAGGAAGATGAAAGCATACTAGAAAGCTCATCCTGTACAGATCTTATTAATGTCATCTTTTAAGTACATCTGACAAGACTTACTGGAAGCAACAATAATGAGTAGATTTACAGGAAGAAATTCAAACCAGTATTTTCTCTGGATGATTATTTTAACAAAACAAAGACTTCAATCTTGAAATGAATGTAAGATTTTTGTAAGGAGAACTCCCAGTATAATACTCTGGGTTGTAGGAGATGCAGTAGCAGTTACTCAGTACTTCAGAAGTATTCCAGCTAGCACAGAGTAAGCTCTCTTCCCAGAGATGCCCAGAATTGCAAGGTTCACTTTTCAGGCTCTACCTGAAAAGAAACCCTTAAAAACCTCACTCAGAGCTTCAGCCGCACAGTAAGGGTAGGATGCGCATAACCACTGCAGCATAACCAGCTAATCTATTTCTTTGTCTACTTAGAGTTGGAAAAAGCACAGCCACCCAACTATGTTCATAAAATTCAAATGCAAATCAATATCCCATGTCTCAAATCAGATTTCCTTTACAGAAGTTCTGTACCAAAAGATTGTGCAAGTTAATTTTTTTTTTTCTTAAATATAGCTATTTAACTATGACACTCAAGCTAAGGTCAAAATTAAAATCTCCCATACAGAATTTGTTGACTTCATACAAAGTTTAGTTACAAACACCAGCATTTTATTTGGAAATAGTCTAGTTTTTGAGAAGGGTCTCTAGCCATTTTATTTCCCTAAAAGCATTTTATCTTCCCTTCTTTAATAAAGCCAGAATATTCCTTATGAAAGTCAATCTAATGAGTCCGAGAAACCTTCCTTGATGCAACAAGCCACACACTGTAACTGAAGTCTAGTTCATTTCCTCTGTCATTGGCACCTAAAATTGCAAGTCACTTACAGTTCTATAACAATTGCCCCAGGTTTAATTTCATCCATCTCCATGAAAGCAAAGCACTTGGTGCTAGTAAACCTTTTCTTAGGCTTGTAGTGTTTGAATTCAAAGAAAATAGCTGCACCTAGAGTGGAAAAATGGTTTAATAGAAAAGTTAGCAATTACAAACAATAGTTATCTGAAAACTTGTCTGCCATGAAGATGCTCTACATACATTGGAGGAAATTATCTCCAACACTTGCTATTTACTCAAAAGCTACGCCACGTTCTTACAACGCTCACCACACTCACAAGAGCTTGTCCTCTTCACTCAGTTATTAATATCCAGGTAACAGTTTGTCCAATGACTAAGAAGGTGATAAAGCAGCTCAATACCTGTGTAGCAGAGCAGACTGCTGCATTTTTATCTCTTTTTATTCCTCCTTTGTCTGCAAGTCATCACAATGACCAATTTGAAAGAGACAGGATGCAAAGGTCTATTTTTATTCTTGTCTGGATCTTGAGCCCTGCAGCAGCAGCTCAGGCACAGCCTGTTTATTAGATCAGCAGCAGGCTAGTGTCTATGCTTGCAAAGCTCCTGGGCCCCATTTCAGGTCTCTGATACTACGCACCTTTTGTTAGTTTTTCAACATGTTTCTGAATCTCGATGTCCACATTGAAGTGGACATATGTGTCCTCCTTCCTCAAAGCCACAGGAGTATCTTGC
This sequence comes from Chlamydotis macqueenii, assembly GCF_036417535.1. Classification (NCBI taxonomy): domain Eukaryota; kingdom Metazoa; phylum Chordata; class Aves; order Otidiformes; family Otididae; genus Chlamydotis; species Chlamydotis macqueenii. The sequence goes on along the minus strand of NC_141558.1, from coordinate 73,370,647 downwards.
ACAGGAGTCAGATCTATCCCATTCAAATCTGCAGGAAAGAAACAGCATGAGAACAGCAGAATCTTCTCAGACTTTTAAGGTCCTGCTTTAAGAGATTTATTAATCACTCCTAATATTGCCACAAAAAATTAATGCACATCTGGATTTTTCACCTAAACTTAAAAAAAGGGGCAATCATGCCCTTTCAGTCAGTGAATTTTCTTTTTGATTACAACATGAAAGCAGGTAAAGTTCTGACAGTATTTAAGATAAAAAATAGGAATTATCCCTCTTTTTATCTTTAAGAGCACATTCTTTCTGCTGCCAGCAGAGGATTCCATTCTCTCTGCAAGCAAGACTCCAGCAGGGCTTCAGAATTGACAGCTGAACCAGCAGAAAGGGATAGGCACCAAAGACCCCCCCTCCATGCAGGGTCTGTGGGGCACAGCTGGCACAGCTGTATATGCCCTGCTTTGCTGCCTAGACTCAACCTGCATTATTCCTGTTGTTTTTGCACAGGCAGAGGCATGGTGGGGCCAGGGATTGGCTGCTCAGGCAGAAGCCACCACAAACACTGTTTCTCACTAAGCCTCTGCTATTTGCAAGGACAAGTGCATTTGTCCTCTTACTCTTTCTCCTCTCATCAGTGATCCCTTTCCCTCAGACGAAGCAAAGTTGCTAACCATGTGGCCAAGGTTACAAGCACAGAGCGTAAGCATTGTGCCTGGGGTACAAGCTGGGGCTGGGGCCCTGTGGCACCACTGATGCGCTTCATCCAGGGAGCGGACTGGGATCACCAGTGTTGCATCAGGAACAAACCTCTCTCCAAACCTGCAGAAGAGCAGCCTGGTATAGAACCAAGGATAACAGCTACTAAGCATCTTCAGACTCCTAATAGGGACAAAATGACTTTTCAGAGTTACTTTTCCTCACCAAAAATCTTAAGAAATAAAGTATAAAATATCACTGGTTAGTAGACTAGATGATAGCCTGCCCCCGCACACACACTTTTTGACCCTGTTTTCTAGGGTATTTTCATTACTTGTCAGCCACCATTTATAGGAGTTTGCAAACAGAGAGCCACATGTCAACAGAAAGACTTGTATATTGCTAGGCTTGCTTTTCCAACAGTCTCCCTTAGCTCCAGAAAGGAAATAAGAGCTAGGTCCGAAAGCAAACAACAGTTTTAACAATATATAATAAGTTAAGAAAGACAAACACTTCAGTGGAAAGGAACAACGAATGTTTGCTTTACAAGTTCTGATAAGTTCCAGGATCCAATGTTAGAACCCCATTAAGGCTGGTATTTTCCTGTTGGCTGAGAAAAACTCAGCAGGAAAGAATTACATTTGATTAAACCCACATCCAACCATCTAGCCCCACCACTGAAGTCACCCATCCCTCAGCTTTCTGGCATACTACAGGCAAAGAAAGATCCACAAGTGACTGGAGAAATGGAGCCCAAATAATAGTTACACAATCTGCAAGTAATGTTGCAAACTCAAGGCAACACCATAAACAGAAATACTGCAAGACTGAAAATGCCAAAAAGCAGTTTCATCAGCCAGGGAATGCAAGAGTCATGCTCCATGTTCCACCCCAACCAGGTGAACTCCTCAAAGGTCCAGAGAAGTGGAAGGTTTCACCATTGAAAAAATTATAACAGAAAGAGAGATTAGATACAGCTTTCTAACTGTATATTTTGACAGGCACCATCTGAGAACATCACTGGGTTTCAAGTGACATTCTATACTGTGACTCTTTACTTCTGCCAAAAAACTTGTCCAGTGAAGGAAGTGCCTCATCACACATCTAACAAGTGTTTTATCCCTATCCAATAGCACATCTAAAGAGGGCACATACAAGGTCACTATCACAACTGATAGTGAAAATAACTGGAGGCTGTTGGCTCAGCTACAAGTTTTTGTATGCTAGAGCAAAAAAAAAAAAAAAAAAAAAAAAATCAGACTTCAAACAACTGTAAAGATAACCAGAAGTCAAGCAGGGCAGGTTAAGGGTAAGCAATTCTGACTACAGGGTCTTCCTGGTAAGGAACACGAGATGAGGAAGAGGCAGATGCTCCCACTAGAAAGAGTCTGAATACCAAAAATCTCAGCCTCAAGCAAAAGCCATCAACCATGCTGTTGTCTGAAACAGTGAGAAATCCTAATGTTGCCTATCCTGGATTGACAGAAAAAGAGGTTCTTCCAGGTTTCTGGAACCTCTCAGAGCATCAGGAGCCATTAGACCGCCAGGCTCTGGCTGAAATATTTCACTGCCAAGGCTAAAACATATTTCATATTTTATTTCACTTGCAAGCTTTGCTTACCAGCTTCATATCCATTCCTCTAAATCTTAAGCTTTAGTGATCTTTGTTTTATTAAAAAATTAGTTTAATGACAGGGAAAGAATGGAGCTAGTGAACTGTGGTTCACCGTCTCCTGAAAGCCCAGAGACCAATATGTGTTGGGGAGCACAAGCTGCCCAAACAGATCTGTACTTAAGAGTCAGCTGAAGAAGCTGGAATAGAGAAGTAAAGTCTGCCAAGTCACTGATACTCAGCTCCCAGCATGGGCAAGGCACCCCAGAGTGCACAGATAAGTGTGTCTCCTGCAGTGATTCACCTCCCAGTATCTCTCAAACACAGAATTTTTCCACCCTTGTTTAAAGCCGAAGCCTAAGTCCACAATTTAAAAAAACAAACAAACAAAAAAACCATGTACCAACAAATATTTTTCCCAGCAGGTTGAAAAATCAATATAGCTTTCAGAAAACACAGTCTCCAAACTAGAAATGAGGAGCCAGGAACATAAATCATTACCCTTTACACTGACTGTGATGTAAGGATCAATGCACTGCCCAGCATCTTTCAGACCAATTTTCTCTATGTTGATGGTGAGTAATGTCATCCCGGGTTCAGATGGCAATCTGGGTAATAAAGTACCTGGAAAGAGTAAAGTATATTATTAACCCTTTGTGTCATCTTACAGTAGAGGCCTTGCTTATCCCATCATCTCTCATGGATGATGCTGTTCTCCCTAGGGAGTTCAAGCCCAAGGATTCATATCCCAACAGTACACAGCACTATGGGAAAGTCTGTGTGCACAGACACACAACATCATTTGACAGATTTCAAAGCTCACACCTAAAAAACCCAGGACTGCCTCAAGTCAAATGAATTCATAAAAAAAAACCTAATGCCATAAGAACAGAGAGGAGCTTTGCTTAAAGTGTTCTTTCTTGCTCCCATGCAGAGTAACTCGTTCATGGAACTCACTTTATATTATTTTTAAGGATTAAATTTGGGAGACTGGATTCAATCTCCAGTTGCAGGAAGTTCAGACACTTAATCAGGAGTTCTACCCCACTGAATGTGACTTGGCTTCATGTTGAACACTTAGACTAGGAGAACAAGAAGGAAAATGGCATTGTTGCAAATCCCACTAGACATAAGGGAACCAGAAGAGAGATTCTTAATTATCTAAGTTCTTCTGGCCTCTACTTAAAGGAAAAAAGAAAAAAAAAAAAAAAAGTGTTTGCATCCCCCAAGTTCCCCTCTGCCTTAAGGCAGGAGTTCCCACTCTGCATCAAGAACATTTAGCATCCAAACTTCACGTTCAGTGTAGGTGAATCCTCACAGTGCTGAGGAAGACAGTGCAGCTGGCAAGAAATACAAACTATTCAAACTCACTAAAAGCCATGGGATTCCGTCATCAACAATGGAGTGGGTTTCTTCATGCTAATTTTAGCAAAAACCGTCAGGCTTCAAGCCTCTCCAGTATTAGATGAGTAAGTACCCAGACAGAAAATGCTTAGACTCATGAGCAAGTCTGATTTAAAGTTTTGATTTTCTAATTAAAAAAAAAATGTTATCCCAAGGCTTGAGAGCTAAACAAAGTAATAGTTTCCTTTGGCAAGTCCAACATGGGTTTTCCTTGATACTTTTTTCTCTCTTGATCTGCTTGAGCAGGTGGAAAGCCAAGGAATTTTTGTCCTATTGGAGAGACTAGCTTTGCAAGAGAGAACCATGTATTCTGCTCTTAGAACTAGAGACACAGCTTCAGGAAGATTTCGTGAGCACTCCCACACCCAGTCCCTCTTTCAGGGTCATCAGCAAGACTTGAATTCACATCTCTGATGCAGTACGTTTCTGTATTTCCTGCCTTGGCTGCTAGCAGACTCATGACCTCCAAGGTACCACGTCTGCAGACACTTCACAGCATATCACAGCAGAATTCGACCCACCGTTCTGAAGTAACAGGACATGCTTCCGACTATAGTATGAGAAATGTTAAAAAGCAAACTTTTTAGAAAGCATTTCTGCAAAGCAGCATACACGCTCTAGTTAATCTTGCAGTCTCTCTTGAACAGATGTTCAAAGACAGAGTTCTTATTTCAATTTAAATGAAAGCCCATCTTCTCTTTGTCAACAAAAATTTGCTCTGTCATCTTTCAGTTGTCTCTTAAAAGCAGCATGCCCCTCAAGAGCCAAGAACTGTAACTTTCAGTTTTCCTATCCATCAAAGGGACCAAGTGTTTGGATACTTGACAGAAAAATAACCTGAAAGATGCATCAGACTGGCATTTATTATAAAAATAGTGGCTTAAGAAAAACTATTCTGTTCTTGAAAAGTGTTCTTCCACAATGTGTGAAACTGCAGAGTTGCAATGAGTTGAAGAGTCAAGCTTACTTCCAGGAGGTAAAAGAACAGTAGGACAGATGGTCTCTAAGGAACACGGCTTCCTTTCTGCCTCAGCAGCAGGAACAGCCAAGCCAGCGATGGACTAAGGCAGCTGACTAAACTGTCTCAAGCGAGCCACAGCCACCCAAGAAAGTCCTTCGCTGAAGCCCTTGCAGTCATTTCACACAGGAGCCATTAGGTGGCAGTAACCTCTCTGGGGTATAACTAGGGCTGGGCATCGCACTGCCAGTCTGCCGCCGTGGCTTGGGCTCATACAGCCTTCGGCAGGCCCACACAGAGGCTTTTCATGCGGAAAATTGTCAGTTATTTCAGATACAACTGCAGGGCAGAAGTGAGCATCTACAGATGAAATGTGTCCTCCTACAAATACATTTCAGATACACAAACGTGAGCCAACCCCACAGCTCGCTGCCACCAAGATACAGGCGTTCAGCCTCTCTCTTCCCAAACCTCAATTCAGAGAAAGGGGAAAGAGTGACAAGTCTCCTGCTGGGTTCACAAAAGAATCTATTGCCAGCACAGCACTGGAATAAAGTAGTATATAACCAGGAGAAAGGCAAGAAACCTTTGCTGTTAGAGGTAGCAAGCCATTGGTCAGTTCAGCTCCATACAGCACAAAAGTCTAACTACCTAAGTACTCTTTGTGCAAGATTTCCCATAAAATGTGTATTCCACTAACAAAAATCTGACTACACCTACCTTTGGCTACACTGCACGTCTTTATGAGCACAGCAGGACTCCTAGAGAGCTATGCAAGGTGTGTCACCACATATGACCTTCCCTTTTTCTGGTACTGAAGGCAAATGAAAGTCAGCACGTAGGTGCCTAGTACTATGACGGTTACCAAAGATCATATTTTGAGGGTTGAAACTAAGAGCTGAATGGAGAACATCACAGCTACATGAATATGATCAAAGGAATAACTGTATATACTAAAAGGTTATCATACCTTCATTGGCTCCTGGGTTAGATGAATGGTGCAATGTGATAACGATGAAGCCATGCATGTAGAAGACAAGACCATGGTCAGTTAGACAATACAGTTATGCACTATGGATTAAAGGCATATAGAAGCAAAGAGTGCAACACAGTTCTATCAATTCAACATGGAAAGTCTACTTTACTTAATAAGGCTCACCCCAGAAGGCTGCAAACTGCTTTTGTTTAAGCCTCATTACCCAAAGGGCAGCAGACCAACCTCCAGTTAGGTAAGAAACACCCTGCTAATTTACATTCAATGGGGAAACAAGGTCTCTGTTCAAGTAGTACAAAACTACTTTAGGGGTTTAGATTATTTTAGCTATAGAGAAGTTTACCTTAATGCAAAAAAAAAATTCAGAGAAGTCAGATATGCGGTTTATTAAGTAGATGACAATGTAAAATACCAGTAAGTTCAGGAGTGGTTTTCACATCCTCTCAAAAGCATGCTCTTACTGAGGAATAATTCTATAAGAAAGTATGTGCCCCAAACCTCTCCTCTTTCCAATTTGGCTACTCTACTTCTTTGAAAATGATTTAACTGTAAACTCAAACTGTCTATCATCAACTTAGATTCTTCCTTAAGCACACACACAGCTTCTATGTCCGCTACATGCATACAGCTCTAATGGGTTGCAGAGAGGTAACTGTTGGCACTGTGGTAATGGTCACGGCCTTAGTGATTCACCACCACACCAAGAGCTCCTCCAGGTCTCACTGCTGTACTTTGGACAGACAGAATGCACCCTCATAAATGGATTTATCATGGTGAATAAGAAGGATCAAGGTAGTAAATGTCAGCAATAAAATATCACAATATGTTATAGCCTATTTGTGAGCTTAGCATAAACAACTGCAGATTGTGCATATCTACATCAGTACAGCCCCCAGGGATCACATTCAGTAGCATGCATTGGCCCCAGTCAAAGGACAGAGACATGTTTTCTCCAGGCATAAGTAATGCAACACCCCAGGTCTTTTGACCATAATTCCAGTACTAGTTTCCCTACGTGTTATCTCCTTTCTGAAAAAGGAAGTTTGCCAACCTGCTCTGAAATGAGAAACTACAACAGGAACCAAAAGAACCTCTGTTGGAACATCATACTTCTTCACCCGGTAAATTGTCAAAAGCTGAAGTTACAGGAAGGCCTTCTCTAGAATCTGTAGGTATATCCAGTTCTATGAGAGCTTTTACACGGTCAAGAACTTAAGCTATCAAAAACCAAAGCTACCCCCTGCCCCTCTTTATCCTCTCAGAACTTGACTTTAGTCTAAGCCATCGTCTCACCAGACGATGCAACACAAAAATAACCAGCAACAATTTATCACATTTCTAACAGGATGTGATGCTCCTCACAGGAGAAACACTGCCACAATTTACATCTGAACGCACCTGAAAAACTTCACATAGTAGAGTCAGGAAAGTGCATGGAATGAAAATACTGAGTTTGAACAAGTAATAAAGGCTAATTATTTGAGGTAGACGGTACCACCCTCACAGGTTATCTATACAACTGTTTTCAACAGTTTTGCAATAAGATATTGTTTGCTGAGAAAAAAAAAAAATAATGGTCACCTTTGTGGTTCTCCAGTACAACATTAAAGTTTATACTAGCCTGTTGCTCCTCACTCCAACTTTTCAAATCACAGGTGTATAAAGAGGCTTCTCAGAGACAGAACTTACACATGCTACATAGGCTGGCATGGCAAGACTAGTGCCCTTACCTGGAACTCTAGCAGGAAAAGAGTCTGGAGACCCTGCTCCAGCTCCTCCTTCCTCATCATCCTCCTCAAACTCCAAGTGTTCCTCTTCTCCAGGTGCTAAAATCTTCCTGTAAAACATGAGAAAGAAGAATGAGACCAAAGACCATTCATCATCTGGCTTTCAGCTCACAAGTCAGCATCTGAGTATAGAGCAGGGGCAACATGCTTTAATGTCATTTCATACTACTTAACTACTGCCTGTACCTATAGACTCTGACAGAGACTGCTCAGCCCAAGAGAAAGCACAGAGTCTAAAACCAAGAGACAATACTGGCAATTTCAGAGAGATGTAGGAATGTACCAAGTCCTGATTTTACCAAACGCATGGGCTTGATTTTTAGTGGTACCTAGACAACAATTCAAAAGTTCTTTAATTAACCAGCTTACACAAAGTAGGTGGCTCTAGAAATTACAGTTTTTCAGATGTATACCAGGTCCCAGGCTATGCTCCCTTTCAGATATGTATCTGTACACATGGTGACCCAGTTCTCTCTTACCTGAGCGGGACAGGCTGAACATCAAAGGGGAACTCCTTATTGTAAGTGAGGATATTCTTTAAGACTGCAGATAACAGGGGGAAAAAAAAAAAAAAAAGAATATATATCCATAAACAATCATTGATTCTACTACTTTGCACAGCTATGTCCATTCTCACAGCATCTTCACACATACAAATATTTAAAAAATACTCAGATCATAGAAAAAAAAACCTTCTCTCATATTTTAAACATAAGAGCAGAGCTATATCACTATAGCATTCAGAGAGGCTAACTCTAACTCCAGTACATAATCACCACAGCCAGGGAAGATAAAAATGTCAATAACTGAAAGCATCACGAGAAAAAGCTACAGGCCCCAGAGTAATGGCAGCAATCTTTGGTGGCTACTAAGAGGAGGGTGATGCTGTTACTGGCATCAGCTCCAAACAGACTGAAGTCTCCAGAACAGACACACTTAAGCACACATGTAGGCTGCGCATTCAGACAGCCACCATGGGAGTTCAAGCATGCTGCTAACACATAGCTTAGTTAAGATTTCCTGCTTCTTTATGCACGTGTTTTGGGTTGGGCTCTTTTTTTTCCCCCGTGGTGCTGATGGGGTTTTTTTGATTGTTTTTCTTTTTTTCTGCCCTCAGATGTCTGAGTAGATTGGCAAAATTCAGAAGAGATACAGTGCAGCATCTGAGCATCAAGCCCCAGAGACACCAACTATACTTCCCAGCATTCAGTGGAGAGTGGCTTTGCCATTTGTATTGGAAACTTACTCAAGTTTTAGTAACCACAACTTTAGCTGTCATTTCCAAAAGCATTTATGAGTAAAAGCAAAACTTCCAAAAGCATGTGAAAGAAATACACATTTCATGATGGCTAAAGGGTCTAAAAATTTACAAGAGAACACCTGCAGGGAGAGGCACTTTCCTACCAAACAATGAGTATTCCAGACTGGGTAGGGGGAGGTAGAAAAACCTGAGTCCTCTCACTGAGCCTCACTTTGCAATAAGCTCTTTCAGAGCATGTTTTGAAAAATCTCCCCTTAGGACTACTGAATGAAAACAAAACTGTTTTAAAACAGTGTTAAGATTACACAGATACCCAGAGGTACTTAAATACCAGTTAAGTTTAAGGAACCACTTCCAGGCCCCTCTACGTCTGCGCGCTACAATTCAGCCAGTGTAGGACAGCTTCCCTGTCTGTCTTCATATTCACATCACTCAGCCTGGGCTCCATCATTAACTTACCAGACACCATCTGAATGCTACAACAAATAAAGAATCCTTCAGGGAAACTATGAAGAACCCAAAAAGTCTTTCCAGTCTTTGCTCATTCTGATTTTTTTCCTGATTTCTGTACTGCCACCTGAGAGGTTAGGTACTGCCTGATTCCAGCTGGACAACACATATATACATAAAAAGCTTTAAGTTGCCTTTTGTCAGAGATATGACAGACAAAACTGGTGCCAAGTCTCTCTCTCTCTGCAAAGACTTGTGCTCTGAGGGATCAGCAATGCAGTTCTCAACATGGTGGCAAAGAATCACAGCCAATTCTCAACAGAAAAGCAGCTGATTATTAGCAGACAGCCACCTTCCAGTGCAGCTGAGGTTCAGGAAAAGAAGGGGATTTTTATCACTCTCAGAATTCCCCAGCTCTTGGATAGCTACATCATAAGGGAGACAGAAAGTGAAACTGCCCCTGGCAGAAAAATCTCAGTAAAGCAAGATCTCTTACAGTTCATAGGCACGTGATACAGAAGCAACAGAAATTACAGTAGTTCTCCTCCCACCTCCCAAAGGTTGGTAAGCACCAGATTCCTCTCTTTCCAGTAACCAGTTTCTCTCACTACGTGAATGAACGTGCCCCGAAAAAAAACCTTTCTAGTAATTCACTTCAGTCATCACTAGAGGGCACAAAATACTCCACCGATGCGAGCACAGGAAAAAGGCAGTTTTACAGCACCTCAAATCTTGATGCTGCCTGCAGGCAGGACTGAGCATACGCCCTCCTGCCACAGAGCTGCAGCCACGCACACGGGTGTTGGTACCAGACCTGCCCACGGGCGTGCGCTGCTTTCAGACAGCCTGGCGGTGTTGGTAGCAAAATGGTTTGGGCTGGAAGGGAGTTTAAAGGTTTAGTCCAACCCCCCTGCAAGGAGCAGGGACATCTGCAACCAGATCAGGTTGCTCAGAGCCTCATCCAACCTGGCCTTCAATGTTTTCCAGGGATGGGGCATCTACCGCCTCTCTGGGCAACCTGTTCCAGTGTTCCACCACCCTCAATGTAAAAATTTTTTTCCTTATGTCCAGTCTGAATCTGTTTCCTTCTATTTTAAAGCCATTACTCCTCATCCTTTCACAACAGGCCCTGCTATAGAGTTTCTCCCCATCCTTCTTATAAGCCCCCTTTAGGTACTGGAAGGCCACTATAAGGTCTCCCCAGAGCCTCCTCCAGGCTCAACAGCCCCAACTCTCTCAGCCTGTCCTCATAGGAGAGGTGCTCCAGCCCTCTAATCATCTTTGTGGCCCTCCTCTGGACCTTCTCCAACAGGCCCATGTCCTTCTTATGTTGGTGGCTCCAGAGCTGGATGCAGTACTCCAGGTGGAATCTCACCAGAGTGGGAGTAGAGGGGCAGAATCACCTCCCTCAACCTACCGGCCATGCTTCTTTTGATGCGGCCCAGGATGTGGTTGGCTTTTTGGGCTGCAAGCGCAGATTGTCAGCTCATTCTATGATTCTATGTTGAGCTTCTTGTCCACCAGCACTCCCACACCATCCAGAACCACTTGCCTTTTGCTGCAGAAAGCTGTGGATCGAGTTTTTAGAAGGCCTTCAACTCTGTCTCATCACTAATAACAAATAATTTTGCAAAGTTATAATATGGTGATTTACTGAAGTGCTCCTTTAAACATTATCAGGGTAAGAAGTGTATCTACAGCACTCAGACTGGTGAAATACTTTTTCAACATCACAAACAAAAAGCAAACCAATAAAACGGCAATGCAACAATCATTACTTGAGGAAAACGAAAATCCTCTTTACACCTAAGTCCACCTAAGTGGATTTAAAAAAAAATAACCAGATCACAGAAAAAGCGCAATAGGTTACAATAAACAGGAATGAATCTCCCTTGCAATACTGCATAAGACACCTAAGCTCTAAGAGATTGGTTTGGGCTTTTTTTTTTTGTTTTCAAAAACATATCGCCCCTGGGAGAAAGCGCACTTCCCCTCTGTAATGCTGGTGAGAACATGATTCACAGAAAGCTCTCCACCTGTGTAACTAATGGGCAGATCCTGGCATCATTGCCTCCATTTATGTTGCTTTTCTGATAGAAATCTTTTTAAAACACTGTTCTTCAGGCTCTTGTGCAGAAGCTGCCTTTTCTTTTGTGACACTGGACAAAATCACATCGACTTTATCAGCAGTTAGCTCTCTCTCAAAAGATTTTAAAAGAAAGTATCAACATGAACAGCATATCAGTATGTACCAACTTGGTACCACCACTGTCCATTTAGGTTTTTAGTGACAGCCTATGACACCTGTGCCAGTTTTTGTTTGTTGGGTTTTTCATTTTGTTTTTTAATAGACAACACAAAATAATTCAGATATCGGGCTCCTCGGTACAACCCAGCACGTACTTCTCTTATAACACATATACACTGAGTTTGAAACTAGTCCCTTAGTGGCTAGATTTATCACACATGAACACAGGCACATAGGATGTCCCAGCCTATCCATTTGAAATGTGTATTATAACATTGGTATAAGCTTCCACGAGAAAGGATTCGGGAGATACAGTGTGTTAGCAATGATTTCACACAGTGTAGTCTCAAAAGAACTATTTGTATGTATGGACCCTCCTGTAGCACTATTCTAGCACAAAAGATTCAGTGACAAATCCTATAAAGAAACAAAACCAGCCAACTGCTTCCCTTTCCAAGCAGCACGAAATGCAAGCTTAAGTAGGAAAAGTTAGAACTTGACAACGCAAGGGAAAAGAAAAAAAAAAAAAAGTTAAATCTAAGGGCCTTGGTTGTTATAACAACACCCAAACCAAGTTTCTCTGCCACTTTGACAGCTTCAGGCACAAAAGTAATTAAAACAAGCCAAATTGTGTGAATAGCTGTTTTCCTCCCACCCTAACAGAATGGCTTGACCTAATAAAAGAACCACTTATTTGCATTGCCAGCCCAGATTTTTTTTTAGCTTTTTCTGGTGGAAGGCAAGAGAAAATTGACTGCACACAAATTAAAACACTTCATAGTGTATTTTATGAAATGGCTAGTGTTGGCCTGATTTAAGATTTACTCTATTCAAGATATACTTAAAAACCACAAAACAAAGGCACAATTCAGACAGAAAGAGGCCAGAACAATCCAAGTCAGATAGCAGCATTAAGAACATCAATGTTCAATTGTTCTTGTAGCAGCACTGATTCTCCTCCAAGGAAAATAACTCAGTGTCTTTGAAAACTGATGGCCAGGAACTCTTTCTCAGTTCTAATATAGATGCTTGTAGTATGAGGCGTGGGGCTGAATGCACTTCACACTGTTAGACAGGTTTTTTTGACAGATAAAACACAATTCTCTGATGGAAGGCAAGACAAGCAACAGGACTGTTGTACTGTAATTGAAATTTTGCCTTTTAAGAAAAAGAGGCATTCTAAAGAAAGCTTTAAGTCTGTCGGCAGAATGTAAATTCTGACTAAACTCTTCAATAGTCACTTCCTTTGATTGGTAGAAGTTTGATCAATTAAAACATGATTCCTCTCTCTCTTCCATAGTTCAGTCACCCACAGGGCATTTGCACAATGGAGTCTAAAATCCAGTCATTAAATTATCACAACACTTAAAATACTTTGTAAACAGAGAGCAGGAGTATCTATACAAAATAATCCCAAATCAGAGGATGCAGAGGCCACATGCAATATGTGGATTGAGAAAGACCTAATAGTTCCAACACATAGTTAAGGCCTTTCCTGAGTTACAGTCTTCACAGACTAGCGGTCATGTAACACACCTTCACTTTCAATTTTCAGGGAACAGTTGAAAAGCGTTTGGACTCTATGTTTTGGTAGAGAAATTAGGAAGCTCAATTCAACGCCCTGCTTCTTGACAAGCTTCCCTGTAGGATCCTGTGCCAGCTACTTAGAGAACGGGACTGCAGACAAGCTCAGCTTATTCATGAAGTGGAAACACTTGCCTGCCCATCATGTTTATCCCCAAAGCTCCCCTTAATGATACAATTGTGACAGGAGCAAAATAAAACCAGCTTTTGCCAGCATGAAAAAAGCTCTTCCACATCTCCTGTTCCTCAAGAATAGCAGTAATATTAGCATTCAGGATAATATTGCTTATATGTGGAAGCTCTGATCAGAAGAGTGCTTTGAGAATAAAGCAGCCTGTGTTAGGGGAAGGAAAATGTAGCTGATCAATAGATACTTCCTACATGAGAAAGTTATTTCTGGATTGACATACCAAGAACTGACCCAGGATCAGTTGGGAAAAAACAACATCATACAAAACCCTTCAAAGACTGACTCACATCCTCACTTTTGACTCCTAACTTTGTTAGTCTGGTAGCATTACAGTGGTAGGAGACAGGTGATTGGTTACCATGAGCACAAGTTAAATATTTTCAGAAGAAAAAATAAAATTTGTGCTGCAAGGAGGAAGACCGCAAAGCTTTGAAATTCAGTTCAAATAAGAAATGTGCAGGTAAATTTTCCAGCTGATTATATACTGCACTACTGATAGCTTAAATTACTATTTTGTGCAAAAATTAGCAGCACCCAAAGAATTACTTATTTAAAAACAGAGACAAACACATTATCTGAAACATTAGGACTACTATAATTTTAAGTTACCCATGTTACTTTCCTTAATACACATCAAGTTATGTCTATGTGGTAACAGTTATTTGGAAGAGTCACCTAAAATCAGCATTACTGTCAAACCACATTGTGGTCACTCAGTATTCATGATGCTGTAATGATAAACGTCACTCACTTAATAGAAGACACTACTTACTTGGTTCCAACTTCTTCAGATCCTCAAGCTTAAATTCATCCTGTGATTGGGTGGACTAGGACATTACAAAGAAAGAGTTAGAAGTTAGTGTGCACCTTCCCCCCAGACAGAGCTACTATATCGTAGAATAAGCATGCAAGCTGCTTGCTTTGTTCAAGCATACCAAGTTACTCCAAAGCTACATCCTAAAAAACATCAAAATCTCCCCAAGAGAGGTTAGGTTCACAGGTGAGGCAGAAAGTTTATTGCGAACAAACTTATCCCATGTTCCAAGCTCTAATGCAAGATAAATAATTTTAAAGCAACTATTTGGTCTTTCACACTTACTACACACAGGAACATTAAGACAGAGGGACTTGTTTTAATTCTTCCCCAATCATGTTGTTCTGAAGCTGCTCAGCTGTAAGACTGCACTGCAAAGTGATGCTCCAACAGGAGCATTCACAGTTTGAGACACACATCCAACACTGTAACACTGGCAGACATCAGAGTATACAGGATGAGCTTGACAAAACAATCAGGTAAGAGCTCACTGGAAATTGAAGAGGGATTCTCATCTCTCCTTTCTCCTGTTCTGATGATGCAGTTTCCTCACCTGGCTGTAGCATAGGTCTGCTTCTCAGTAAGCCTATTTGTCTTACTAACTCAACAGAAAAGTTTTTAATTTTTTTTATTCTGAGGTAGTTCACTGACAGTTTGGCAAGCTGACCTAGCCTATTCTGAAATGACAAGTGGCAGAACTGGCGTAAGAAAAGTGGTGCAAATGAGAGAATTGACACTGGACATCCTCTTCTAGGCAGAGGATCAGGTCTTTCCTGTTGTGCAATTGCACCCTTGGCAACTCTTAAGATTACTCATTGTTTTCAACATTTCTTTAAGGCCTGATAGATTTTTTTTCTTGATTTTGCCCAAGTGTTGACAGGGACCTTCTGCAAGACTACAGAAGGACAGTAAAGCAGCTATACCCGTACTGTTAGAAGAACGGGAAAAGATGACCACACTCATTAGATGCTTTAATCTCTGCTAAGAAATCATAACAAAACTGCAGCAAGTAAAATACTCCCCAAAGTGAAGTGGATGAGAAATTCTAGTATCTTCACACGAGGTTATAAAATCCTTGAGTTACTGCTGGGGAACCAACATAAGGAAGGCTGTTTTTGTAAGACATTGTCTCTTCAGTTTGGCAAGTTATGAGATTGCTGCTGCATCTTCTGCTGTTGCTCTGAGATGTGACCTGACCCACAAAGCTGTCCCACAATCAAACATGCCTGCCCTCATCACAAAGTCACAGCACGCAGAACAAGTGCAATGCTGTTCAAACATCCCAGGTTAGATCAAAATAGAAATATAGGTAGAGCTAATCAAATAACTCTTCAAGCACGGCACAGCATCGAGACCAGTCAGCCCCCACCTCATTAGTCCAGCTCCAGCATGCTGCCTAAATTGTCACTGTATCCCAGCCTCTCAGACAATTGAAGGCAGCACAATGGAGCTGCTGCACCTCGTACAGCAACATGAAGTACTCGGGAACGCTGTCATGAGTAACCTGGTGCAAAATTTGCCTGTCACCACTCTTTGTATGTAAAAAAGTAATTTGGTTACCCAAACTTTGCTTTAGTTGATTCATCCCTCCCCCACCCACACTCTTTCGGAAATGTCTCTCACTTGCCTTTTGTTCTGGGGATAAGATTGTGCTGAGAGAAAAAGAAATTAATTTCCATGACATCTACTTTCTGTCCAGAAAAAAAAAAAAAAGCACAAAGAGTAGCTTCTAAATCATTATTTTCACATATTTGCCTACAGCACTTCCCATTTTTGTGACTGCTGCAAAGTAAT
This sequence comes from Chlamydotis macqueenii, assembly GCF_036417535.1. Taxonomy (NCBI): domain Eukaryota; kingdom Metazoa; phylum Chordata; class Aves; order Otidiformes; family Otididae; genus Chlamydotis; species Chlamydotis macqueenii. The sequence continues at coordinate 73,354,864 of NC_141558.1, read as the reverse complement.
TTTTATTCTACATAAACATTCTTCCTTGTGCTCTATGATGATTTGTGAAGCGGCTGAATTAGTGCAAGGGTCACTCAGGAGATCTTTTTACCCTTGCACACAGGTTAGGAAGACAAACTAATCAGTTCTGAGGGAGGAAAATGAGGCAAAGAATCAAAGATACAAAACTTGCGGCTGAATTCCTGTACAAACCTTAATACATGCTCATATAAGTACTTAAAGGTTCTTAAGGCAGCCACCTGCAGCACCATGTTGACAACCTAGTAAGTCCAAGTGTTCAAGGGTTTGTTCACTCTGTTTTCAGAAGTTTTGGCTATGCCTGAAGACACAAGTTTTAAAAAGCTCTACAGTTACCTGAAATATGAAGTCACATAAGAAAAATAGCTATACCTGTAAAGCTGCACTTCTCAGTTCCAAGCATGTTGCAATTTTAGCTATGGTTTTCTGAAAAAAAAAACAAAAAACAAAAAACAAAAAATCATACCTTAAATTAGTACTGAAACTACATCCTTTCATATTCACATTTTGTAATATAAATTAAAAATTGCTTTTTCTTGTAGAAGATTTCAGATCTATTATTCAGTACCGGATCATTCAGCATCAAAAGCTTTTTTATACACAAGCAAGATTTTCTGAAAGCGCAATAGATGAAACAGACATCTGCCACTGAACTCCCCTCCCACAGCTCATCAACACAGATGGGGGGTCATTCACTCAGCAGAAACTGTAATAATGCCTACCACATCATAAATTGTTTATAAACTCAACTGCTTTGAGGAATAGGGGAGAGGAAAAAAAAATCCAAACCAACCAGTGTATTAACTTCTGAGAACCTGAGTGGTTTGTTCTAATTTGCTCTTTTAGGAGTCATGCCTACAGTTCCTCTATCAAGCTTACAATCTCAGCAGACCAAGCCAACCCTCCCTAGAAGTTACAGAAGCCCAGTATCTCAGCACTGAAAAAACACAGTCTGCTTTTGTGGGTTTTGGTGGGAGAGGAAGTATAAAGGCGGATTATTTTTCTAACTTTCTATTTTTGTAATTTTAAGACATTTAAACTCTAAGTGAAGCATGAAATATATTCTTTGATTCAAACTTGTCAGCTATCTAAAATATCCCTGAGCAGAATAGTAATTTCTTATTTTCATTTAAAAATGTAGAAGAGAGGGAAAGGCTTCAAAGTAAGACTGCTAGCAGTGGGCTATTTTGAAGACAGTGTTACTTAAGCTTTTATGTCTCACAAAATAAGAAGCTCGAGAAAGTCACATTTGTTTCTATTATAACCAGCTGAAAGGAGGAGTTAAGACTTCTATTACTTGACATCAAGAGGACACAACCGCACAGTGTATTTTGCTTTGCCTGACCATCACAAGTTTGTTCCTTAACTAAAAGGTTTTAGGGAAGAAAAACTAAGAGCCCGTGCAGAGGTAAGGGGCAAATATAATCCAAAATGCTCTTTGGAACATTTTTAAGGCAAGAAAAACAGCAACAATGAAGCTACAAAGAGAAGTAGTTTATTCTCAAAGTAACTTTTCTCCCAGAAGGAAGATTAAAGTTGAAATACACACCTGTAACTCATTCTGTCCTTTTAAATCAGGCAGGATAAAAACAGCTCCCCCTCAAGCTGGATTCAAGGGGAGGAAAAGATTTCCTAGAGTACAACTCTTAGCATCAAACAACTTCAAGAGCGTGGGCATCTGGCAAGTTCTGTGCTACTAGTCAAAAGACAAAAAAACTTCCCTTTAAAGGAGGATTACATTTTAGGGCTCCAAGAGGTTTGTAGCAGCAGATGAAAACTAGGCATGCTTTCACAGCTACCTTCCCCAGTCATCCGCCCTGACTCTCCCACAGAGGGGTGTCACAACTCCTCAGTGAGCTCCTGGGCCACCACTAGTTTTGAAAGACTGAGCTAAAAGCTAAATGGCTTCCGTTTCAGTTCACCTTACACCACACTGAAAGTTGAAAGAGTTCAGGAGCTGAATCATAAGCAGAACAGACATCAATACCTCAAGGGCAGAGCCAACAGCTGGAGTGTGTAAAAGCCTCAGATACTTGATTTTGATCTGCCACCACAGGCTCATCAAAGCTTTCACAGCCATTTCTCCCCAACTGGTATATCCTCTTGTCTTAAATGCTCTTTCACATTAGCCCATTAGCCCAGACTTTACATCCTTGTAGTTTACATTACTGTCCATTGCATGGAGGTCTTATAAAAAATTCAATTCTTTTGAGCACCTTCCAGGAAAGTAGTGAGTGATGCATATTAGCACAGGACACACATTGTTTTCTCCTCCGCCTAGGATGCAGCATGTGCAGCAGTGTGCAGTTTCAGAATTCTAATATAGAGCAACATGACCGTATGCTTGCATGCAACACAGCAGAGTAAAAATATTACAGCTCCATTTCTGTGGGCATTCATTTTGTAGTCTAGGTTCAGTCAACAAATTTCTACCTCCCCAAAATAAATTCTGCTACATAACAGAGACCTGTAGTTGGACCTCCAGTATAGCTTGGAAAACCAGAGATTTTTTTAAAAAGGAGTACGTGCAGTCCTGGATTCATTTTCACACTTTCAGACCCACATTGTGTTGTGGATTTACATCTACCTTCAGACTGGATAGGAGGACACCAAGCAGTACTAAAGGAGAGTCTCAGGCCCTAGGGTGAGAATGCATCCATCTAATCAGCTGCAGCATAACAAAAGGAATTCCTTTTTATATTCGAGAACATCTGGAAAGGCACATTTGCAAAGGTAGAATCTTTAAGAGGAAGGTGTGAAGTAATGGGTAAAAGAAAGGAATCCAGAGGTTCCCTAGGGAAGGGAGGGGAAACCTCTGAGGTTTGACTGCAGCTCTAACATTTCCAAAAACCCAGCTGTTCCGATGGTTTGGGTGTTGACTGCTGAGCAAAGAGCATGCCCATTCCACATTAGATGAAAACCCCTCTGACTGCACCGCAGAAAGAGGCCTACGAGTTCGCAGGGTCCTAGCACACAGTCTCTGTGCCCCACCAGGCAATCAGAACGTAAACAGATTTTCATGTCGCTCTTCACCTCCTCATCTCACATGCAGAGCATTAAACCCACACCATAAATGAGGTCTCAAGAAGCACTGCTCAACCCTTGTCTCCTTTGTCAATTCACTGATAAGCTCAGCAACAAGCCTGTTCCCAACCTGCTGATTCGTAACTGTGTCTTCTTAAAACCGTCTGAACTAGGTACCTCCTTACAGGACAAACAGCAATACAAAAATGTGTGTCCTCTGGCACCTGGGTGCTGAGGGGCAATAATGGCTATAGAAACAGATTAATTGAAGAGAATTTTGGAGTCTTAAAATAGTAAAGAATAGGTTTTATATGGAATCTATTGAAATATGGCAAGCTCCCAGCAGGCATTATTCATAACTATTTTTTTAAGGGACCACACCCAACCCAAAAGTTAAAAATGCAGCTAAACACTGCTATCATTTTCAGCTGCAGTTATCCCATGCAAAAGCTCCTTTTTGCAGCAGGGAAAACATTCTGCATCTCATTAGAAAGACTGAAGCCATAATTAACTTTGCTAGTTTAAAATAGTTAAGACTCAGTTTTATGTAAACTCATGATTAGAAAAAGTCAGTTGATCTCATAGTCAAGGTTTCTTCAGTGCAGTTGTGTGAGTAATGACTGTGCTAACTGTAATGCAGTCAAAGATGTTTGCATAAATACAGAGCCAGAGCAGAGTTTGGCTTTAAAGAGAGGTCTAGGCTGTTAGGAGACCAGTAGTTTAATGAATCATGCTAAGACTGTTCAACAGTGCTCTTGTTTCAGCAAGTTACCATTGCATTAAAAAAAAAAAAAAAAAAAAAAAAAGCAGCATGATTTTCTAATACTGCAGAAAACTCTGCCGAGCACAAAAACAGTCACACTAGAAGCAACAACTGCGGTTAGAAGAGGGCTTTAAAGGTCACATTTATTGCATAGAGAACTGGGTGAGAGTAACTGTAGCTGGAGGCAAGCTGATAACCACGGCCAAACCCAACTGGAACAATTCATGTAGCAAAACACAGTGGCTGATCATGAATGAAGACAGGATTTTTATAGAATTAAGGTAAAATAAAGAACAGCAGGATGCAGATGTGAAGACTAAGGTAAATTCATCAGTAATCATATCTGTTACTACTCCATACACACAGCCTCTACGTGATTAAGTTGTTACACAGCCTCCTTAAAGCTGTTGTGGGGTGACTAGATTTAAACAAAATGATTTGTTGTTTACAGTATTTATCTGCAGAGAAATTCTTCAACAAAAGTCACAATCATTAATGAAGTTTCAGCACTGTCAGCTACCCAAGTCAAGACAGTGCCTTCCCTAAGGACTAAAACTCTAGAATTACGTTCAGCAGTACATATAAGACAACAACCCTGCAGAAGCTGAAAATCAAGAAATGAACAGCAAATTCTGGAGACTAGTCTGCTCTATTAAGGGAAGTAGCATACAGTGTTTCAAACCAGACTCTTCAGCTCAAGAGCAAAAAGGCAAGATATTAATATTTAAAAGTCTGAAATCTTACTACAAACAACGCATTTATTATAAGACAAATGATAACTGGCTCACAGTACGCCTAGAAAAGAAATTGGTGGTATCTGTCAAGCCTTGTTAGATTACCAGACTGTATGATTACATTAGCAGTAACATACCATCAATTATGGTGTGGCCATATCTGCACTGTAACACCACCTGTGATGCATGAAATAAACCCAAATATGGTAAAAGTTTATACTGACAGATGAGGCCAAAGATTTGAGCCTAGCCTTGTCCTTTACCTGTAGCTGTAAAGCTAGTCGTTTTCCCTTGGCACAGAGGAATTGCTGCTGAAATTAATTTTCCCCACACAGTATGTCGAGTAAGAAACAATGACAGCCTCATAGTAATTCTCAGCAGTACGTATGGTCCTTGAGAAAACAGCTAACTGTAAATCTACACAAAGACTGGAATGAGGGTAGATCAAGCAACTGGAAATCATAATTTGCTTCACAGCCTTGCCTTCTCAATCTATTAAATTCTGTGCGCAGCCTCGGTCATCAGATAAACAAACCCTGAAGTTTACATACTGTTCTACATTCAGAAAAGTAAAGAGGTGGCTCTTATAAGACATAAAGAACCTCAGAAAGACAAGATATTAGAGAAAGAGACTTTCCAGAACCAGGAGGAAATAGCATGCCGGTGGATGCATTGGCAGGAACTTAGCCGAACAAAAGTAGCTGTTTCGGTATGTAGATTTTTTTGAAGGGTGGTGAGAGAGAAGATACACTTCTATTTAACCAAACTGCTTGAAAACCCAGAAGCATCCTAAACTACTGCTACACACCAAGTGAATGATACTAGTGATGACAGTAATTGGTCACGATCACTAGATTATACTGGCCGAGGTCCTGCAGAAATAGGGAAAACCAGAACAGCAAGGAGCTTAACATCAGACTCAAAGATTTTTGCTGTACAGAGTTTTAAGTGCTTCTTTCAAAGCAACAGCAAGACACTTATTTTTGTTGTGACTAGTATTCCTCATGGTAGCAGAAGGAAATAGAGTGTTCTCTCAAAATGCTGGGGAATTCAGCTGTGTACGTGGCTAATGAAATAGGCATCACCATTTGAGAATGAGGCTCAAAGTTTTACCGCATCAGCCCCTTGCTGATCACAGAAAAAAAAAAGCAAACTGTGTAAATGTCAAAGTTATATCAGCTTTAGAAACAGGTATCACTCTGCAAGGATCCAAAACAGCCACTCCTTGTTTTTTCTTTTCAGAAGACTGTTGCCTTAAGACATGATCACAGTTGCGCATCTAACATCTGAGGTCAGTTACTGCTGCTTCCTGAGCCCCCCAGGCCTTCCGTCACTGCTGACCTCACTCACTTCCACAGTCTGGTCCAAGGTCCTTTCCACAAGACTCAGGGAATATCTGGAAGCAAAGTCCTGTGTGGTTCTGGTTCCCTTACTCACCAGAGATGATGCCTCCAGAAGTGAGATTACCAGGTTTGCCTTCATGAAGTAACCATATTTTTTAAAGTATCCACAGAGGGGAAACATGCAGTAAAGATTACTATAGCTGAGAATGATGCAGAACGCTACCAGCAAGGGATAAAGAGCAGAAACAATCAAAGAGTAAACAGCTGTCCAACATTAACAAAGCTCCCAAGCCTTCAGTTCAGGAAAGGCAGACGAAATCCTTCTCCAAGATTTGGAGAATTACTAGGTTTAAGACTATCATGAGCCTCATCTTCTTTGCAGAAGGTAAACAGAACATAGAAAACCAGCTCTTTGCTTTTCTTACTGGTACATGTCAAGGAAAGAGTTACAAACCTCTGTCAGACTCTATGTAAAGGCGTATTTCTTTGTAATGAGTTTCTTTAGGCGCATCAAGATCATCACCAATTTCTGCAGCCAGGACCTGTTTTCGGGACCAAAGTTTCCAAACACAGATCCCATTACTCTAGCACCCGGTTAACATAGGTGAGATTCTGGGCTAGCAAATGTCAGTTTTCAGGCAATACCATTGCTCAAACAAGTGATCTTATGACTTGGAAATCTGGAAATATAGGGGTTCCCTAATTTGGTATTCCTAAGAAAAACATGCCTTTATACAAGATATGAAAATTTATCAGGGCCTCACATCTCAAAAGATTTTATTTTGCTGAAAATGCTTGAGTGTATGAGACCTCAGCTAGCACTTTCCTCTTAAATCCTGTCACAGAATTGCATTAACATGATGCTGAGGCTAGAAATAGTTTTCAACTGAGGGGCGGGAGGAGGGAGTAAAGTAATTTCAGTATTTTGAAAGATTATAAACAAACAACATTCTAAGAGACTATCAGGGAGTATTCTGCCAGGACTCTTCCCAGTCAGGTGTTACATGTTAAGCTAACATCCTCCTCACACACCCTTGACGTCTGCAGTTCAAGATGTTTTGTATTCAGACTTCACAACGTAAATTGTGCTAACGTTGTATAAGCAAATTATCAAAAGGTCACCCAAAAAAAGAAACACCCAGGTTATGAAGAACTCTGGCTGGCATGGATGACATTCAATATCACACAGTAGAGCATCTGTCACATCTAATGACAGTAACTGTTTTACCCATGCTGGGATCTGTTTCTGTTTGCATATATTAAGGGAGGAAAAAAGGTCTCATAAGGCTCTGGTCTGTGAGATAAAAAAAAAAAAACAAAAAAACCCCACATAACACACATCAACAAGTCAAGCTCCTTGACTGAGCAAACAGCAATACTCACCTTTTGATCTTCTGTGAATTCCGAGTTGTTGTGCTGAGACTGCGCCTCTTTTTGTAGATGCCTTGCTAATCTGGATGGGAGTGAAAAAAAAAAAAAAAAAATTGTAGAGTGGAAACACAACACAGAAACACACACACCCTCCAGTCTCCAGAAAACCTATCAGCCAGAAGGTCCACAGACTGCTGCTCCAAATGGTTTGTTGTTGTTTTTTTAACAAAGATTTCTATAACCATGGAATGCCATACTTAAAAAACAAAAAACCAAACAAACAAACCCAAAACAGAAGATGGACAAAGTATGCAACCACATTAGGCAGGAAAAACTACATATATAATGTATCATGAAGGGAGAACAGGTAAGAAGGTCCTTCTAGCCAACAGGCCCTTTTATAAGCACTGACCTTTTCCCTTTCCTCATCCCCTTATTTTATAACAACAAACTGTACGCCCTGTGAAGGCCCACTGTGGTACATGCATTTATTTCACGGGGAGAGTTTGAGCCAAGGTGGCTTGCCAGGAGGCATGGCTGCGGGCATCCTAGGCGACGGCCACAAGCTCTCCCAGCACTGGAACCCAGGCGCAGGGCAGCTTGGCCCAGGCTGCCGGGGTGCATCAGCTCACATTTGCCCTGTCAGCATCACATGTGGAGCAGAGACCCCACCCCTTGTCACCACGGAGACAGGAGTACCAAGGGGTTTGGAAAGTAGCAGTAAGCAAACAGCTCGAGAAAGCGAAAGGAAGCTAGAGAGGGAAGCTATGGGAAGAGTTACAGTTTCCGTCCGGGGAGGAAGGAGAACATTAAACAAGCAAAACCTCTGCGCAATTGTTGCCATTCCCTGTAAAGAATTTAGAAAAAAAAAAAAAAAAGCAGAGGAGGAGCAGGGACGGGGGTGGAGGGAAAAAACAGGGACACCAGCAGTACTCGGGGCATCGCAATACACTTCCATCTGGAACCTCACAAGTCTGCATTGTTAAAGGGATTCAGTGGGCATTAGCCTGTTTTTTTTGGGGGGAGGGGGTTAAAATACATACAGCAAGATGCATACACCAGAACAGATTACTGTCAAAGCCTGTGTCAGAAACAAAAACCAGAACTCAATTATTCCTTTGCTTTTCCTAAAAATAAGCTCTATTAAAAAGATACAAGGATTGAGGCTACTGCAGTTTTTAATTAGCAGCAGAGAAAACACACCCAAACAGGACAAGGTAACTACACAACTCAGTGGTGTTGTCTCCCTTCATAAAGGGGGGAAGATGGTGGCCAAGAAAAGACAAAAAGCACAAACACACTTGAACCTAAATATACACTCCTTCCCTATCACCCCGCCGACGTGATACACAGGATATGCAGTCAGGGCGTTTAAAAGCAGCGATTTAAGAAAACATATCACCATAGCAGCAATATGCCATCCACAACAGGCAGCATCACAGTATTAAAATTTCCAAAAGCATCAGTAACACAACCCTCTTTCCATTTGTCACTAATTAAAAAAAAAAGCCCGCTCTAATCCAAATAAACACTTCTGGCATCTCACTTGAAGCTTGTTCAAAGTCAGATCAGACCAAATTCCACAGATGGAGACATTCAACAGGGAAGGCACTGCCGACAGCTCGGAGGGGTCTTGCATGAGTAAGCACCTGAATGAAAAAGAGCCAATCTTTGCATCAAGCTTCCTGCACTTCCAGGAGTAACAGAAAGACCTGAGCAGAGGTAGGTCCCTGGACATGGGAGACAAATAATTGTGTTTTTCAGCAGCCGTTAAATCCATGGAATGAACTAGTTTAGACACGGGAAGATCTTTCTCAGTGTCAGCAAGCTCACTGTAACCAGCTTTTCCCCAGCCTCCCTGTGTTGACCAGTACAGATGTTGCCAACACCAGCAGCGCCTGTCCAACTGCAGCAACAAACTTGTTCATCCCACCTCAGGTTGCCATTTGAGAGGGCAACACTATAAAGTCATGCTGTTATGTCTCTCCAGAGCTACAGCCAAGTATGTAAGTGCTTCTTATTTGCAGCTTCTACCCTATAGATTGAAATAGTTATTAATTTATGCCAGCTGTATGTACAAGAAGCAGATATACACACTGAAAAAGTTCTGCTCCTTCCTAGGAAATATCTCTCTGTTATCCTTTGATCTTCTCTCCCCTTTCTTCTCCCTCTTGGAACCAGAGTTCATCTGCTGATGACTACTCCATTCAGCAGAAACTCACTGATAAGCCTTGCAGGAGCAGCTTACAATACTACTACCCAAGAGAAGCCTTCCTACAAAGATATCACACTGCTCCAAAGTCAGAATAAAGCACAAGATCACCTCAGTTCTTGTCAGATGCAAGAGATCCCGGGAGGAAAAGAACAAAAGTTATACTTCAACTCTCAAACTGGACTGTGAATGAACATTCAGTGACCTTACTTCTTAATGAAGTGAGCTCAGAATGAGAAGCCTGAAGACTTTTCATTCTGAAGAAACATCATTACATGAAACTGACTGTTGAGACTGCCAAGATGGTTTGAAGCATTAGGATCCTACTGGACTCCTTGTAGATATGCACATAAGGGCAATTATTAAAATTAACTTCTTTTACTTTCCAATTATTCTTTTTTTTTTTTTTCTTCTGAGATACAGATCTGGGAGAGGACTTCTTTTCATCCCTGTGCCAAGGTTTGTAGTAACAGCTTGCCCTGCTCTAAAGACCATCAGCAAACTACAAATAACTGGACTTTAACGATGAGATTATAGCATCTCATGACTATGCTGTACTTGGCCAGCACTCTAGTTATTCTGAATGGCCACTGAACTGGTAGCCAGTGTGGTTACAGCCCATAACTTGGATAGTTCTGAATAGCACTAGAAGATCTCTCAGAGAGCATCTTTTCGGCTGACTTTCTCTTGGGGAACATGTGCAAACCTTCTGGACTTCTCTCAGAAAATTCACCATAAGAAACTTAGCCCGCAACACTCAGATAACAAGGAAATAGCTTTCATCTTCATGGTGAACAGAGTACTGTTGCAACAGGACAAGGGATAATGGTTTTAAATTGAAGGTGGTAGATTCAGACTGGACATAAGGCAGAGATTTTTTACACTGAGGGTGGTGGAACATTGGAACAGGTTGCCCAGAGAGGTGGCACGTGCCCCATCCCCAGAAACATTTAAGGCCAGGTTGGATGGGGCTCTGAGCAACCTGATCTGTTTGGAGATGTCCCTGGTCCTTGCAGGGGGGTTGGACTAGATGGCCTTTAAAGGTCCCTTCCAACCCTAACCGTTCTATGATTCCACTAGAGGAGAGCACTTGGCTAAAGCTACCAGGTATTTTTCTAAGGATACCATCAACAGTGCCCTACAGTGCTAATACTTGTCTGATACCATGGGGTTCATGGATGCTGTGGTCTCATCCAGTGCAAGCCAAGCTAACTGGGGCTGCGCCAGTGGCTGCCCTCCCACCATCGAGTTCCCTGCTCTCCCACTCTGGTTTCATCAGGGGCAGAGCACACAAGCGTGGAATGGACCTATTTTCAGCCTGAAGGGTTCCCTGGGGTTTTTGAGGGTAAGGCTGATGCTTCGGCAGTCCCTTTGCCTCAACCGGGTCCCTCCTGCGCCCCAAGCAGATGCCCCGGAGGACAGGGCAATGGGATGGGGGTACCCCGGGACACGGGTGCTCATCGCCATGGGGCTCCACCAGCCAACCGCCCCGACGGCCCACGCCCGGGGGCCCCGCAGCCCCACGCCAGCCGGTTGCCACCCTCGCAGAAGGGCGGGCCGCCTCCCGCTTCGCCCCTCGCCACCGACCGGCGGCCTCGGCGGGGCGGCTCCCAGAGGGTTCGGCCGACCCCCTACCCCCTCGTATCCCCCGCCCCTCCTCGCCTGGGGGACACCCCGACCCACGGCCTCGCGCCTTATGTAACGGCGGGGGACCCGCCGGCGGGGCCCAAGGGGTGAAGGGGGCCGCGGCCTAGGCCCGGCGGGGGCTCCCCCCTCCCTGCCCCGCCCTGCCCGGGGGCCGCTCCCCGCACCCCCCGCACGGGGCTCTGGGGCCATGCCGGGGACCGGCGGGGCAGCGGCGGGAGCCGCCCGCCCCCGCACTCACATCTGGTACTCGTCGATCGCTTCCACCAGCTGCCCCCAGGAATCGAAGTCGGTGCCTTTCCTGAAGCTGGCCCCCCAGCGCTGCAGGAGGCTCCGGGCCGCCTCCGACATAGCCCCAGCACTAGGGCACCATGCTCACCCCGGGACGGGGCACCGCGCCGGGCAGCCGCTCCCGCCGGGCAGCCGCTCCCGCCAGCCCCGCGTCCGCCGCCGCCGCCGCTGCCGGCCCGGCCCAGCCCAGCCCAGCCGCCGCGACAACCAAACACGGCGAGCGCCTCCCGCCAGCGCCGCCCAGCGGGATAGGCTGCGCCGGCCGCGCCCGCCCGCGCCATCGCTACCGAGGCGGTGCCGGTGCCCGCCCCCTCGCGGCTGGGGGAGGAGCCGTGACTTCCGCCTCGGTATCTGTCATGGCGGCAGTCACGTGGCTCCTGAGGGAGCACCGCCCTCCAGCTGGGTCCCGGCGGCGGCGGCGGCGCCCGGGCGGGAACCGCTCCTCCGCTTCCCTCTGCTGTGCTCCCGGCCGTGCCGCCGCGGGACGACCTCTCCCAGGTAAGCGGCGGCGCCCCTTTGTAGCGCTGCAGGCGGGTCACCCGTCCTCTGGGCCGCGTTCCGTCCCACTCTCGCCTCTGTTTGTGGCGTTGAGGGGTCCCTACCGGGGGAGGGCTGCGGGGCCTGGCTGTGCTTCCGTCGGCTGTCCCGGCGGGAAACACCAGCGGCGGGGCTGGCTCCCGCGGCCTGCGGGCACCCGGCGGGGGGGAGCGGGGAGGATAGCCGACGGGATCGATGCAGTCGGCCCGCCGTACCGCGCGGGACGATGACATCCGCTCTCCGCTGGCGCTGCCTGCGGCGGCGGGTGTGTGACGCACCGCCGGGAGCCGGGGCAGGGCTGTTACCGGAAGTGGCGGCGGGCCGTGGGCCATTACCGGGAGGGTCCCGGCGCCTGTGAGGGTCCCCTGTACCCGACTCCCCGGTGTCGGCGGGGCTCGAGGAGCCGGGCGGCACCGCAGCGGCTGCTGCGAAAGGGGCCGCACGCCGGGGCCGTCCGTCGGTCGGTGTGTGCCGCTGGCGGCGGGGCGGCCCGGAGGCGGTCGGCACCGGGCAGGCTCCCGCCGAACAAACCGCCCTGTGCTTTGCCGGGTGCGGGGGTTACAGGTGGTTTGGACCCGGAAGATCTCTTGCTGAGTGCCTGTCAGGCTGTCCCCCCGGCCTCGGCTGTGGCCGAGCCGTGTGACAGCAGCTCCCCTCTGTGAGCCGCGCCGCTGCGCAGGTGGGTGAAGATGTCGCCATCGGCGCTGACACGACAGACCAGCGACGACCTGGTCCGTGGCAGGGGGGCGCTGCTTGGCAGATCTCCTTTGTTCAGCTAAGACGCTGCGTGTTTTAAAACGATGAACTTGGAGATTCAAAAAGGTGAAATCGTAAGGTGATCGAGGTCTTGGAGGGTCTCCAGTTCAAGGTTCTGCTTTACCTGGTGAGACCTTGAAAGCCTTTGGGATGGAGACAGCACAAGCTGTTTGGGCAACTTGTTTCTCGGTTTGACAGTCCTCACAGTGAAGAAGTTTCTCCTTTTACCCAGTACAGACTTTCCTTGTTTCGGCTTGTGCCTGTTATGTTTCATCCTCCTGCTGTGCATCACTGTTGAAAGCTTGGAAAAACATTTCCTTGGAATGCTTATGCTGTATATGCTCTCTAAAGTAGAGGTAGAAGAAAAAAGATGATCTGTTTCAGCTGTACTCTACCGATTTCCAGATCTGTGGCATGTATGTAAATACATCAGTGTTTTCAGCAAGGTTTACTGTGTAATTGCAGTTTCATCTATATCCGTGGTGCTGCGATAAAAGCTGCTAATACATTGACCTGGTAGAATGTAACAATCTCAGTGAAGTGAGATGTACCTGTAAATGACATGGCAAATATTCAGCCCTACGCAGGAGGTAACAGTTGTAGTTTCTTCTAATGAGAAAGCATACAGTAATGTAGGACAAACAAGGTTATAGCTTTTTGCTGAGCTTGGAATAGTTGCCTCAGAAAACATATATTTCAACAGAGTGAAATTCTCAAACTAAGCATGTGGATGATGAAGACAAGGCCTATGAAAACTTAGTGTTTCAAATGGGAAAAAAAAGTAATTTATTCTCTGTATATATACAATGTTACAAATGAATTTATTTCCTATTGTTTACATTTGGAATATATTTTTGTGAGCATGACATAAATAGTACCTCAGCTGTACTTGTTCCTACAGCTCTTCATTTCTTTCCACACCTTAGATTTGGCGTAAACAACACTACAGAGAGAAAATGACCCACTGGTTTCATCGCAACCCTTTGAAGGCTACAGCTCCTGTTTCATTCAATTTTTATGGGGTAGCTACCACTCCGGCTGCGACAAAGGTTTGCAAGTAAGCGTACTTGTGATTAAATTCACTCACTCTCTTACAGTTTGGAGGACATCCTTAAAAGTAATGGTCAATCTTCAGTTTTTGTTCTGAAGAACAAACCTAGAAACATGTAGGCTTGGAGACAATAAGACACTGACGACACTGAACATTTAGTTACAAGGAATGAATTATCCAGTTTTCAATGTCTTGAGTGGATAGCAAGCCATTTTACAGAGGCAAAAGACTAAACATGTCATTGTCTTTCTGATGACTGTGCATTCTTCTGCAAAAGATTACTTGAAGTAATTTCCATAAGTGAATAAGGCATGAATGTTCTATTGTAGATAGGAATATAATGAAAAGAGATCTCAGCTTATTTTGCAGATCTGTTCTTATCTCTTCGTATGCTCATCCTATTCTAATGTTGAAGAATGTTCCTGCTTGTTAGTTGTCTTCCCTCCCCTTGCACCCAGCCTCTCTGTAGATGAAAGCATAGTTATTTTAGTTTGTGTTAGAACCATAGATTGATAATAAGTACTGATTATCCATTGCTGTCTGTCCAAAATGCATTGTACTTTAAACTAGAGTCAATTGTACCTACCCAGAGGGGAAAGGAGGATTTTTCTGTATTTATTGGCATAATTCCTCATAAAGTACCTTGCCTTGCCTTAAGATAACTAAATTAAATGCCTAGCTTCGCCTTCTTAGCCAACAAGGTGGTGGTATACACGGGTAGGTACTTCCCTAACAGTACATTTTTGGGTAGAATTTCTTTGGTTTACTTTTTCTTTTTTTTTTTTTTTTTTTTTTTTTTCTTCCCCTCTATACAGTGATTTGAGGTTGTCTCGAACACGACTGTTGGAGCTGTTTACAGACTCAAGTTGTAATCCGGAAATGATGAAGAATGCAACTGACTTGTACTTCTCGCTCTTGCAAGGTAGGAACATTTATTAGCAATACTGCAAATACATCAAAAGGTATATAATTTAAGTTTTAATGACACTTCTCAGAATGTGTCTTCTGCTAATCTTCTGTAAAGAAGCTTTGCGCTTCTCAGGAAGGAGAGTATCTTCATGGGTTCCGTGTTTGACACCAGTCATGGGTACTTGCCAGGCCCTTTCTACAAGTTTCAGTGTCCTTTGTGACCCTGCCAGTAAGTGCTGGCAGCCCTTTCCTCTTGCTTATAACCTCATTCTGCTTCCTGCTGAAGGAGAAAATGTTTATTTGTCGCTTTGATTGGGATGAATTGCTCCTTGAGTATAAATTTAGTCTGTTAATTAGTTTATAGGAGTCACTCTTCAGTGTAAACTTCTGTTTTGTCTAATGCTGAATAATAGACATGTTGCAAGTTTACACCTCTGCTGCTGCTTGTCTTAGGTCTACATATATATATACGTACTCATTAGTATAGTATCTACATTTTCAGTAGATGGTCACCTATGATGGCACATTCCCTTGAAACCTTCCTCCTGACAATATTTTGATAACTTTCTCTTAGCAGTCAGGTACTCAGACAAGTTTCTTAGGACTGAGTTTTCAGGAATCAGATGATTCATGGAAACTGTGATCTTTCAGTCTGTGGGAAGTGAGGCGGCCTTGAGCTGGTTTAGTTCCCTGAGTCCCTGGGAGGGTGTAAGCTAATGCAATATTCCAAATAAAGGTAAGATAACAGTCCATGTTGCTGCAGACAAGATTTGGAGAGTTTCTTCAGGAAAGCATCATGCTTGGTCACTAAAATCTTCTGCATGTGAAAGGAACACATATTTTCTGTCTTTATGAACGTGTGATGGCACTTAGAGCTATAGCCCTAATAGCTGCTGTTGCAAGTTTTGAGTTCTTGAAGTCTGTAAGACCGCATCAGACCACGGTCAGTCTTACCCCTCTCTGAAAAACTCCTTGGATCTGCATATGCTAGCATTTGAACGTTCCATAGCTTGAGCTTCATCCCACTGACTGCTGCTTTCTGGGCTACTGGGCATGAAGAACCAGTTTCCTGTAGCCCTGGAGACAAAAGAGATTATAACTAGATGAGTCCGTGCTTACAAGCTCTTTTCCCTCACCCTGTTGACCAGGCAACTTCTCCTGGAATTTCTCAATCACCACTATGGTGGCAGGGACAGTCAGTCACTCACCTCAAGCAGCTTCCAGCATCCTGTGCCTGGGTCAGTCCAGCTCCCAACTAGTCACCATATGGGACATGCAGACATCTGCAAGGTTTTCTTTGAGCAATCAAAGCTCAAGGATTGAGTTGGTAACCTGCTGGGCAAGGAGTTTCTTACAAGAAACCAGTAACCAAGTAACCAGTTCAGTTTTTTGCGCGTCTTCCTCTCAGGATATTGAGGAATAAAAGCCTCAGGAAATAACAGGGGTTTTTGAGTGGTACAACAATAAACATTCCCTTATCTATATCTGTATTCTCCTTGATTCCCGTTCCTTCATTACTTGTTTCTTTTTCTTACTTTAAGATTGCCTTTTGGTACATTTTCTTATTCTATAGGTTTTATCCTTTCACTGGATGACTCCTCCCAAGAATGCAAGTTGCGATACATTCAGAATTTCAAGTGGACAGACACATTACAGGGACAAGTTCCAAGGTATGTATGCTTTTATGATTACAGGCCCGATCGGGACCAGACTACGCAGTCTTTCTCTCACTCCCCCCACCCTCCAAGAGAGTAGGGGGAGATGCTATAAGAAAAAAAAAAAGGCTCGAGGCTTGAGATAAGGACAGGGAGAAATTCTTAAAGTTACCGTTATGGGCAAAACAGACTTGACTTGAGGAAAACTATTTATTTATTACTAAAAACAGCAGGATAATGAGACGGGGAACAAGATAACCTCCCGCCACCCCTCCCTCTTCCCGAGCTTAACATTATTTCTACTACCTTCCCCGCCCCCGGCGAGCGGCACAGAGGGGAAGAGGGAGTGGGGGTTATGGTCAGTTCATCACACGTTTTTTCACGCTGCTGCTTCGTCATTGGAGGAAGAACTCCTCACATTCCCTCCCCTGCTCCTTCGTGGGGTCCCTCCCACGGGCCACAGTCCTTCGTGAAGCTGCTGCGGCATGGGTCATCTCTTCCACAGGGTGCAGTCCCTCTAGAACAGCTGCCCCAGCAGGCCCTCCATGGGCCACAGCCTCCTTCAGGCCTCCACCTGCTCCAGCGTGGGGTCCTCCACGGGCTGCAGGTGGATCTCTGCCCCTCTGTGGACCTCCATGGGCTGCAGGGGGACAACCTGCTCCACCATGGTCATCACCACAGGCTGCAAGGGAATCTTGGCCAGGAGCTGCATTACTCCTCCCCCTTCTTCTGCACTGACCTTGGCATCTGCAGCCATTCCTCTCACAAGAAAAATTCTTCGCAACAGGCAGGCAGACACCTCTCAGATTCTCTTCACATCTCATTCACATCTCATCTCCTCTCCAGCAGTTTTTGCAGCCAGGCCGGGCTGAATTGGGCCCAGTCAGCCACCTGGTGGGAGGCCAGAGGGTGAGGCCCACAACGCTCGCGCTTCCCCCTCTCTGTCCCCGCTCAGCTGCTTCACATCTTCTCTTCTCTTTTTTTTTTTTTTTTTCTGTTTTCCCCTTCTTAAATACGTTATCGCAAAGGCTTTATCACGTAACATTCTACTACCAATTGGCTTGGCCCTGGCCGGCAGCGGGTCCACCCTAGGCCCAGCTGAGTCCACTGAACAAAGGGGAGCGACTTCTAGCAGTTTCCTACAGAAGCTGCCACCATAGCCCCCCCCCACTAAATAAAACCAGAACAGATAAGCAGCTATTTTCTTCTGGTCTGTTAGGTATATGTACATGTGTGAGCACAGATGTGGAGGAAAACTTAGAAGTGTAGCAAAATATTGGACACAAAGTAATTTCCAAAAACTTGTTCCTTTGCATTTTTAATATTTGCCATACTGCATTAGGTGTTCTGAAGCGTGTGTTGCCTTTATGTAAAGGCGTGATAACGCATAATCGTGGTAGGAGGATCCATTGTGTCTTAGTTGATCTACAAACTATATCTTACAGTTGGCTAGAGCAGCACGAAGAAGAGTCTTGAGAGTATAGGTGAATTGAATATGATAATGTAGATTGCTACAGTTTAAAACTTTGTCATTTGGTACTATTGCCTGACCAGTATCTTCTGACTTTTTTGAAGCACAAATGTTGCTGAAGTTCTGATTTTGTTCTTGTCCTCTGAAGCTCCTAGCACAAGTATTCCTGGTACAAACAAACAAAGCTTCTGTTTTAAGTAGGAATATAGATCTGTAACCTTCTGGATTATTCAGTCGTCTCTTGCTATTGTAGGTAATTGTGTTGTATAACCACACCTACAAATTTGTCAAGCTTTACCTAGAAGAAGTGCTCAATTTCCTCTAAGCTTTTATTCTCCTTGGAAGACAATCTGTTAAGACTCTCTTCTAATTTTCTCATGGTCATACACGTTTGTTCTTGTGCCAACATTATTCTTCCCACTCCCACACCTTTCTTTTTAATGATTGTTACTTCCTAAGCTATACTTAGCTTGCGATTGCAAATTCACTCTTTTCTAAGACCATGTTTTTAGCTTCTGAAATTTCCTGCTATTTGTACATACCGTTTTACATGCATAAAAACTTGCAATAATAATCATTTGAAGGAGATATAATAGACTCTGACTTACTAACTTAGCAGCTACAACTTTAAAGTAGACGTTCCAGAGCAAAGTTTTCCACAAAATGTGCAATATTAAAAAAAAAAAAGATGGAAAAATGTCAGCCACACCCAAAACTAAACAAATCTCAAGTTACTGTTTTAAAATAAAAGTTCTCAAATGGGAAGGATAGGCATCTGAATGTGGGAAATTACAATTATGAGCTCTTAATGGGAATAAGTTAAAGTTGAAGTATCTTTTAGGCAGTTCAGCAAGTAGGAGGTTCGGAATTGGAAATTGTTGACTTCTTAAATGAAAAATATTTTATGGAGAGAAATGTTGACTTGTGCTATGTGAACTATCAGCAGAGAGAGCTTGTTAGAACAAAATTGAAAGCATTAAATTGTTGGGGGGGGTTGTCTGTCTTTCTTTAGTGCCCAGCAGGATGCAGTGTTTGAACTGGTTTCCATGGGATTTAATGTAGCTCTGTGGTACACAAAATATGCATCAAGACTCGCTGGAAAAGAAGAGTAAGTGTTTTTCTTTTCTTCATAATTCAATTGCAGCAATATTGCACCAAAAATTTTAACAAGTTCTGAATTTTGACTGCTGTAGTGCATGTCCAGCTGAGACAGTAGGAGTTCAGGGAGGCAGTTGACCATTCATGTGCTGTAATGTCCAAGTGCACTTCAATCTCTTCTTGCATCCATGAGCAAAGTGTACTAGTACCATGTGACTGTGGTATAGAGAAAGCGTCAGTTGTGAATAAACCCTTCATCAGTCCTACTCTAAATGTCCAGGTACAAAACTGAGATTCTCAAAATCACAGCTCTGCTGACTTTTATCCCTACAAATTTCTAAACACTGAGGCTACCTTTTACTTGAAAGTCATTACAAGGTCTTACGTTTCTTTTTTCAAGTGAGTTCTATTTGATTATTTCATCATCAGACACTGTAAGAAACTTATTTATGTTGAGGGTAGCATAGCAGTGGAACAGGTTACTTAGAGAGGCAGTGGACTCTCCATTCTTGAAGGATTCAAAATTCATGTAGACAAAACCATAACTGACATCATCTACTGTTGGCGATAGTCCTGCTCCAAAGCAGGAGGTGGGACTAAATGGCACCTAGTGGTCCTTTCTAACTAAAATTTCATTGATTCATTCTATATTCTTAGTATAACAGAAGATGAAGCAAAAGATGTTCACAGAAGCCTGAAGATAGCAGCTGGGATTTTTAAACACTTGAAGGTAGAAAAAAATGTCTTTGTTGTCCATTCTGTGAATTGTCTCCAAGTACTTGACTTTTAGTCTTAGAAAAGCCTTTGCTTTTCTGACAGGTTACAAAATAAACAAATACCTCAGACTATCTGAATGATGCAAGAAAAAGAAGAGTATTATTATGTTGTGCTACCACTCAGTCCCTGCTGCTCTTTCCCAATGGCAGTGGAAGAGTTATCAGTCTGTCTGCCCAGTAGCACATGCAGCAGTGCTGCTAGCTGTCTTGAGACTTTCACTCAGTGTCCCATCTGTTTGGGAATAAGGGACTTGCTTTGCATTGACAGCAGTGGTATTAAGTCTAAACTAACTTTGAGACTTGCTTTGTACTTAGGAAAGTCATATTCCAAAATTGATTACACCTGTAGAAAAGGGAAGAGATTTAGAAGCTCGACTTATAGACTCTTACATCATACAGTGCCAAGCTGAAGCTCAAGAAGGTATCTTCAAATATACATGTTTGTTGGGGATGGGAAATGACAGTCTTTGTGGGTTTTGTTGACGTCTTGTGAAGTCTGCTTGGCAGCAATGCTAGCTTTTTCTTCTCCTCAAGTACTGTGGCTTAGTGGGGTGGGTTGTTTTAAGGAAACTTAAGTTACAATTACAGGAGGAAAATGCCAAAAATCAGTCTGATATTACAAATTTAACCACTTTGGAAGCACTTGTTCGTGACTTTCCTCCCCTCTTCTTTTTTCCTTTCATGCAATCTCTTCACCACCATGCTTGCCTAACATAAATTCCCTGTTCCTTTACTTCAAAATAGTTGCAGCTTCTGTTTGCTGGCTAGTCTTCAGACTAACCTTCCTTCAGCTTTTCTATTAATTTGGAATTATTCTATCCAAGAAACAATCTGTCTTTATTCTGCAGTTTGCTTGACTGCATAGTACTTGTTTTCTGCTCAGGCAGGGATTTTAAAATGCTAAATGCCTCTGCTGATTTGATGTGACATTTTCAATTAAACTTTAATGCTGTGGTGTGGAATTTTTTTTCAGTGACAATTGCTCGGGCTATTGAGCTGAAACACAACCCAGGACTAATAGCTGCTCTTGCTTATGAAACAGCTAACTTCTACCAGAAAGCTGGTAAGTGTCTTGTTTGGTATCCTTAGTGACCTGGTTTACGCGTTCTTGCCAGCAGACATACTTCACCCGCCCGTCAGTTGTGATATTAACACTGTTTCTCAGTGGATATGCTTTGTATGTTTAGCTTCTATTTAGCTCGTTTAAGGCTTCAGTTATCACTGTAACAGATATATTTTGATAAGGCCTTTTGTTTTTATGGGAATCTTTTTGTGCAGCTAGTAGTTTGAAATGTTAGTGAGGGGAGAGAGAAGAGAGAGAATGTCTCGAGAATATGTAGTAACAGCAAAGAAATGGCTTGATGTAAATGGAGTGTGTTTCAGCTGTCTTTGGGCAGTAGATTGTGATGCAGACTGTAAAGCGTGTAGCAGGTTAGTTATGTACGTCCTTCCAAATGAGTACACTGATCTGTGGGCTTGCTGAGGCAAGTGGGAAGGTCCCCAAAATATAAGAGATGGAATGTTGTAACATACATAGACTTTTATAGGTCATTACTTGAAACTAAACTAGGAACAAGCTTTGAAATGCTGCCTAAAAATACTTAGGAAAATTAGCCTTCCAGACTTCGTGGACAACAGTTTCAGGGATTCTAGGGACAACTGCATATTGATAGCAATATGCTCAATAAACGGCATATTTTTGGTTTTTTTCCCTCAATAATTTATCTGTGCCTTTGCAGGACTAATTTATGTCACTTGTTTACTTTTTAGTTAAGATCCATTGCTAAGTTTAAGAACTGTGGTCTGGGGGCAGGATTTTTTTTTTTTTTTAAATATCTTAAAGAATAACTTTACATATGTGTTCACAGATCAAACGTTATCCAGTTTGGATCCAACCTATGCAGGTAAATGGCGGAAGTACTTAAACTTGAAGACCTGTTTCTATATGGCCTATGTAAGTACTTTGGTTGACATCAGTCACAGTTTTTAATATTGTCTAAGGACTGGATAGGGAATGGGGGCTAAGTACTGCATTAACTTTTTTCCCATGCTGTGAAAACAGACTGTGCAGTGGCATTTTAAGTGTTTTTCTTGACCCAAGTGAAATTATTGCAGTGTGGAATTTATTGTGAATTTACTGTATTGCTTCTGGATTCAGTGATGTTTGTTGCAGATTCCAGATTCATTTTTTAAGTGTTCAGGTAGTTTTAGTTTTTAGAGTCTTTGCTTTGTAAATTTGATTTGGGTTCATCCTCGTTCTGTGATGGGTCTTAATGCTGCACATTGGTACAGTGAAAGAGAGAGATTTCAACTAGACCATATGCTAGTGCTTCTGGTAAAACAGCCTTCATGAAGCTCAGAGTTACTCTTGGCTAGACTTGCGACAGCTTGCTTCATCCCTGCCTCACAGTGTTTGTGTTGAACGGCATTGTTCAGTGAATGCTGCTTTGACTGGCATTCCCAAATTTTCAGCTATCTGCAGGGAGTGGCAGCTTCAAAGAGATGCAACTCTGATGTAAGGAAGAGCAGAAGTGAATTGGTGCAGGAAGTCCCCAATGACGTTGGTAATGATTTTGTCCTCTCCCGTTAGGCATACTGTTACCATGGTCAGACTTTACTGGCGAGTGATAAATGCGGGGAAGCAATCAGATCTCTGCAGGAATCGGAAAAATGTAAGTGTGACTGAGACTGGAATACAGGGTCTGATGATGACACGCCTGTTTTATTTTGCTGTATTGTGTTTATTTGGTCTCCCATAAACTTAAAATTTTATCTGTCACCTGATGAAAATCCAGCACACTTTTGAATAGAGACAGTATGTATTTTTTTTTTCTTACCAAAGACTGTCTTTCATAACACTGCTGCAGAAAATTTCATCGTCACTGCTCAGCCTGTTAAAGGCTTTGAACTGCCTGCAATACAGTGTAAAAATCAATTGTCTGGTCATCATGTTTTCTGGTCTGGATGTTAAGTTACTGCAGCCTTTTCTGCTTTGGAGGTTGCTCTGTCTTAGATTGAATAGTAAAGCTAGACCACATATGTATGTATGTTTGTTTTTAAACAGGTTTCAGTAACTTATTTCCTTTCTATTAATTTGAAAGGTAGATTAAAGGAAGTTAGCAGTAGTTCAGGGTTTTCTGCCCATCCTTCTCTCTTCAAAGCTATTGTTACCCCAATGGCCTGCACTGTGTGACTTTACCACAATGTGTAAAAAATGCTCAAATCATCAAACTGGAAACAATATTAATTTTAAAAGTAACTAAAAATAATTTAAAACAAACTAAGTTGAATTACTAGCAGTAAAACAAATTCTGTGGTTTTTACTGTGCCTGCTGTTCAGAGAAGAGCACTTCTTTTCCCACTCCATATTAAGTGGTGTTTATTTTTGGGCATCAGCTGTGTATGGCCTCTCTTTTGCCCTACCACATGGCACAGTTCTTAGGCTTATTGTTACATATTGCCCCACACATAAGAATGCTTTCCTGCATCTTCCTACCCAAAAAGCTGTCTTTTTTTTTTCTCCTGTTCCTAGTCACTTTTTGGATGCAGTAAATCTTGGCTGCAAGGGCTGCCTTTGAGCTAGTTTATTTTTCTTTGTAAGAAGCAAGAAGCCTGAATGGATTCTGGTATCTTCTGAAACCAAAGCATTGTAGATCAGAACCATGATTTAATAGACTCATGTAAATTATTTTTATTACGTTTCTTTCTTGCAAAGTTTTTGCCAAGGCTGAAGCATTGTGCAAAGAGTATGGAGAAACCAAAGGGCCTGGGACTACCGCCAAACCTTCTGGACATCTCTTCTTTAGGAAATTAGGAAGTTTGATTAAGAACACACTAGAAAAATGCCAGAGAGAGAATGGATTCATGTAAGTCATTTGTGGTTGGTACGGTATTCTGTGTGAACCATTATTACTTCATTTGCCTTTATTTCAAGCTGGGATGGTGAATTTTACTCTCCAGTTTTATATTCATTTAGAGTATGACACGTAACTTAAAGGTAAATTTGCAATTCTGTAATTTTCTCTTAGCAGATTTGCTGTGGCTCTGCGCTATCACCCTCTCTGTGTTCTGTGCCACTTCAGCAGAGTAGGTTGGACTGGCATGCTGGAGAGGTTAAGCAGTTTTCTTCCTTCATTCCTCAGCCACTTTGTTTCTTTTCCTTCTGCACAAGAGAAGGTCCTTCAGAGCTTGATGTGTGGCTCCAGCGTGCTCTTCCAAGCTCCTGGGATCTAGTAAACAAAAGAGGACCGAAGGGAAATGAAGAAATTGAGTAGCTGACTCTGCTTTGTTAGCACGGGAATCAAAACATAGTCATCCCTTCAGTGAAGAATGTGCTTAGGGTGCTAGGAGCTTTACCAGTCTAAGTATAATTCATACTGTGAATAGGGCTTTCTGTTAGTTAATGCCCCTTCCAAAAAGAGTTTGGAAGTAGTTTAGAATAGAAAGATTAGTTTGGCTTTAGAATTCTTTTGCTCATTTCTTTTTCTCCGCCCCCCCCCCCCCCCCCCCCCCCGCCTTATGATTTGGTATTCCATAATAAGTTGGTTATTTCCCTTTTTCTGGTGTTTAAAGACCTGCATAATAGGGGAACTCACTAAACAAAAAGGATTGTCAAGCTGAACTGCAAATAGGAAAATAAATACTCTACCCTGCTTTGGTTCCAATAACTGTTGTCATAGCTTACAACAGTAGCATACAGGAGATTTCAACAAATCCATGTCCCTCTAGAAACAAACTTTGAAAGAGAAACCAGATAACCGGTGACTGTTTTGGGATATGTGTCTGCCACAGAGCTCTGCTGCAGCATGAGAAGTAAGGTAGCGTGTGCCAGTATGTGTCAGTTTTCAGCTCTTGCTGGTTTGCCGAGGGTAGATTTATACCCTCATTGAGGCTTTGTGTTGTAGCAAGTCTTTTTGGGTGTTGCAGTGTGGTTGCTATTATGCACATTAAGACTGATTTAGGAAAAGAACTGTCCTCTTCATCTTTCTTGGGAAGTATTTTAAATCCTCGTTTGGGTTTTGAAGGTCTTTTTGGACAAAAGGTGCTCTTCTCATTGAAGCACTGTGAATAATGGTTATCAAGTAGGAAAAAAACTCACCTAGTTATTAGAGGATGAATACCAAGAAGGAATTGCTTTTGTTCCTGTGAATCTTACTGACAGAATGGACAGTGCCTTAATGAAATGCAAGAGAGCAGCAATGATTGCCACTGTAAAAAACGCAGATTGTATTTCTTTAGAATTGCAAACAAGACTTGCAGAGATAGTAGATTGTGTTTTAAAAATATTGCTGTATTCTATTATAGCTATTTTCAGAAGGTGCCAGCAGAGGCTCCCCAGCTGGAACTGAAAGCAAACTATGGCTTAGTAGAGCCTGTTCCTTTTGAATTTCCTGCCCTGAACGCACATTGGACTCCTGAAACACTTGCAGCATTTGATCTCACCAAGAGGCCAAAGGATGACGCTGTAAGATAAGCCTACGTACTGTTCTTTCGCATTAGCTTTATTCTGTGCATAATATAGAGTTACTGTTTTGCTCTCCTGTAATGCTCCCCAGCTCAGTGCAGGACGTAGACACAAGGCTAATGCTCAAGCTCACGTTTCCACTGTATCAAGAGGCAAGTCAGTTAACCTTTCTGCCACACTGTCAGCATCTGGAAATCAGGAGTCATTTTTTTCTAAGTCCTTAATAGGAGGAAATTCTTTAATGTGTCTAAGATGCTGAAATATTACAGGAGTGAATGCTATAGAAAGATTCTTTTTTAGAAAAGGAGTCGTTTAAGGATGCTGAAATAGAGAATATTTGGCTTTACCCCCTTGCTTGAGGCTTGCTTAAAGTCTTCAACCTTGGAAAGAGAGGAGACTGTTAGATTAGAATGTGTAAAGTGAGCTGTGCAGACACAGTGGTTTGTACTTGTGGTATTTAGGGTTTTTTTTTTCTTCTTGTTTGCAGGCTAAACCAAAACCAGATGAAGAAGTAAAACCTGTGAAGGAACCAGATATAAAGCCTCAAAAGGACAGTGGATGCCAGATTTCTTAAATGCCATAAGTGCTTTTAATTCACTGTATTAATTGGACTATGGGGCTTTAGTTCTGATCTTCCTTTTTCTGATTCTTCTTTTTTAATTTAGAAGACTAATTTAATTTACTTTTGTTAGTATGCGTCTCTCTTGCTTGAGAATGTGGTGGATTTCTAGGAGTTTATTTATATCTGACTTATTTTTTGGTTTAGTGGGATCTCATAGAATGAGTGGGTTTAAATGTTCCTATTGTGCCTCTAGAGAGTTTCTTTTTGTGGGTTTAATTTCTACCCACAAATAGCAAAGGAAGTATCATTATTGTAACACTTGAGGATTTTTCCATTAAATTATGTGCTATGTAATGTCAAATTCTGCAAACAAAAGTTTGCATGAACGGTTACATTTTTTCTGGTTTTCTCATTCAGGCTTAACACTCTTGCCATGTTCTGATCCACTTAATTGTATTAACTGAAGAAAATCTGGGTTTGGTTTCTAACACCTCTATGGTATTTCACAGGACTTTCACAGAACTTGGAAAACCTTACGTTCTGCATAACTGGAGCACAATTTATCTTCTTCTGAAATAACTAGCCTCTGTTCTTTCCCCTATAGATTAGGGCTCCGGTATCAAGTATTTGTAGTAAGGTACTTTAGTTTGTCCTTAAATTAAAATCCTTTAATATCAAAGTGTATGTGAAAGTGATGCAGCAAGTAATATGAAAGTGCTTAAAGGTCATGCATCACAATGTCATTAATTCAACATTTTTGAATCTTGAAAGATTGGTAAGTTTTAAAGGTGTGTAGACGGTTAAAATCTCCTGGCACTAGAAAAGCTCCATTTGAATTCATGAAGTTGTCATGGGTAAGGTAGTGGAATTGTAACTAAGGTGCTGTGTTTCCATCTGGGTAGTGTCTATAGGAAGTTGTTAGGAGAACAGAGAGTAAAGATGAGCTGGAGAGCTGATGGCACAACTGGGAAACCAAGCTCTAGATTTCCTTTATGCCATATGTAAGTGTAGTATTGCACCAAAACCAGCTCCTTATGAAGAGAACTTGTTAAAAGCCAAGCCCAGTCAAGACTGAGACGGTATTTTGTAGAACTTGCTTCTTCCACTGCTACCTACTGTGGAAAATGTGATAACATTCTGTAGTGATGAGCACTTCAGAACACCCATGTCAACAAAAATACAGCCTTTTGATTTGCTGCAAATGTGAAAGAATATGATGGATGTGTTGAAGTGAGGCCGTACAGTCTCTGGGTACAAGTTGCTGCACTTCCCTTTACCTGAGAAAAAAACTGAACAGCCTGAGAATGTTCCCATTTCAACAAAATATTATAGCATATGCACTTACCATGACGTGTACTCTAAACACATTCCTCACTTCGTACTGTTTGGATTGGTTTATCTTCCACTGTAATGTAATTCAGTGCTTCTATTTGAAATCTTTCATGGGACTGAGAGTAACTTAGCTTAGAGGGCAGGTGTGTAGCTCCTTGAAGGCCTGTGGAAAAAGAAGCTGTTGAGGAGGCTAATAGGAAACTCAAGACTCTTCCCGAGGCATAGAATTAATTGCTGCAAAAGGCAAAGAGCATCTTAATGTTGGCTGTTGCGGGTGAATCAAATGCAGAACTCATTGCTTCCAGTGATGGATTTTTCTTTCAGCCAGTTTTGCACACAACAATAAGTGTAAAATCAGCTGAATTGCTTTAGAAGAAGTTTCGGTTCTGCAAGTGATTAAGTGGGTAGAGGATAATAAGTATCAAGAAGAATGTATGTATAAAATTGGTCCATTTCTTCTGATGCTGCCCAGGGGCCTGGGGTATGTTTTATGAAGAGTTGGTCAGATCTGTTCATAACTTGATCAGCTGACTTTTTAAGACTTCTTATGTTAAAAGACCAGCTTAGCTTTTGCCAGAATGGAGCCTGGAGCTACTTTGCCTATGCATACTTTAATTCTCCTAAAAACCTACTACAGCTGTAGTCATCTGCCCCCTTTAAGGATCAAGATGCAGTTTACTCAGTTTCATAATCACGATTTTTCAGTTACTCATTGTTTTTCAGATGCCCATGTGTGTTAATATGTACATGTCTCAACCTAATTAATTTTCTTTCTATGCTGACTGGATTCCATTTTCCCTCCTCCCCTCATTTTCCCTTCCCTCTGCTGCACACTGTGGCACAGACTGACCCTTGTTTGCTAATGCATGTGTAGGTGTGGGACTCGTTTCCAGTGAGGCTTTTGCCCATGGGTGTATTTCAGTATATGAATATCTTAAAATAAAATGAACAGATCATGACTAAATCATTCCCAAACAGCTTCTTAGGAAAGACGATTTTGTGGACTTGCAATTCTTAATTCTTTGGATGCTTTCTCAGACCAAGTGGTTTGTTTCAATCAAATTCACTGCTAATAGTTTGGGGCATGACCAAGTGGATTGTGTCAGATTACGGCATTACTTAAGCCTAGCTGTGTAACCTGTTATGCCATAGCTGTTTCAGTAAATATGATGTACTAGTTTAAAAATAGACTAATGGAACAAACTAATTCACTTAGCATGTGTTGCTTTTCAAGACAAACTTTATTTACTCACAGTTAAAATCCTATGGCAAACATTGGATAATTTTGCCCCAAAATAAGAAACTGGACCCTGTTTAGTTTGTGAAGTATAGAGAGCTGTGAGTCAATGAACAGTTTTCTCTTTGGTTTTGTTGGGTAGTAGCAAGAATTATTGTAAATAATATGTAGATTAACTGTCCAATGTGGTTAAGAATATGGGTGAACTGTCAGGGAGTTTCACTTAATCCGGAAACCTAGCAGCCATGTTCCTTCTGTTATTATTTCCTTTAGTAATTTTTAAGAATGAGATATTTTGAATGGTGACTTTTTAATACTCTAATGCTGCAAGAGCCTGTTTTTGTGGCCTCTCTCTGGTTTTAGAGGCTCTCATGGCTAAACCTGCAAATCTTCTTGGTGTAAATAGTCTTTAAAAACTTGTGCCCAGTCTGAACTAGGACAAAACTGCAGCTAAATAAAATACAGAGGGCCATATTTTGTGCTTTTAAAAATGTGATGATTGTCTTTAATCTACTATAAAGCAAACCATTAAGCTCTTTGTAAGATTTCTTTTTTAAAAACCTTCCTTCATGTATTTAAATATACTTCCTTCATGGATTTAAATATACTTCCTCCATGTTTCGTGGTTTTGGGTTTACAGTAGTTAATCTCCATCCCACATATGACACTCCTAGAACTGAGGGACTAAATCTGGCCCTTGGAGGCTGATGCGTGCCTCCCACTGGATTCAGTAGAGGAGTTTTTTCTGTCAGCCTAAGGATGGCGTTTGGTCACTTAAATGTTCAGCATGAGTATGTGGTGCATCTGTAACGATGGTATTGGTTCACAGTATAAGGAAGAAAACAGATCCCTGTGTCTGTGTAAAATATAGCCAACTTTGCACTTTAGAAATTTCTGATCTTGCCATTTCGGTACAATACACTATGGTTGTAAATACTCCTTGCTGCCATTTATTTGTGTTGCATTGATTTCAGTACTGTGCTCTTGGTAGGATTTTTATGGGAAACGTTACTAAAATGTATTTTTAATTGTCTGTGTATAAAAATAAACTCATGAAGCACATCTCTGCCTTTAGTAATGGGAGAACATAAGAGGAGGCTGTAATTTATCTGCTTTCCATGTCAATTCAGAAAACTGAAAAATTTCTCTCTATTGGCTGCGAGGTGATACGTTTCATCCCATCCCTGCACCTAGTGTCTGAACTGAAGTTTCAGCATTAATATAAATCTTATTCATGCCTATTAATTATCCCTTAAAAAAAAAATCTATCTCTAAAGATCACTGCCAAATTATCACAGCAGCATAAGCTGCCTTATTTTTCCTTTTTTTTTTCCCCCTAACTGGCCCAGTTGAGTGAAGAATAAAGTACAGCGAGTATGACTGGCAGGGAAAAGCCTCTGTAGTGGGTACCTGTTTCCAGATTCTCAGTGCAGCATAATGGCTTTTCTACAGCAACCATTGGATTAGCTCAGATCTTTCCCCGCTGGTGATGCTCTCAAATTCAACAGATGCCACATGGTAACTGAAGGGGACCTTGATCAGCTTTTTATGTGGGAAAGCCTGCCTCCTCTGGTGTTGGTGCCTTCACAGATTACAACCTTCTTAAAGCCATCCTGTACTCTGAATAACCAAACTTCAATGGAAGTGGCTCTCATGAGATTGACTGAGCAGCCTTATTTTGTGCAGTCACCATGCAATCTTAAGCTTCATAGTTTGAAAATTTGTATATAACCACGAGTTTCAGAATTCCATTTAAAATAAACAATCTTAATGTATCAGTTTTTGTTTCATCATTTAAAATCCTAGTGCTTGCAAAGGTCTATGGCATTGTAGGATATTCTGTGTACTACATGAAGGGATTATTTGGGAAGTGCAGTCTGCAGGCCACCAGCGGGTGGCAAATAGATTTGTAGGAAACATGGTTTTTCATTTTCAGAGTGTGGGAAAACAATAGATATTATGGGGGTTGGATAAGAGAACACCGTTCCCCAAAGTTCAGCTCACATCCTGACATAGGCTACAGCAGCCTTAAGCTAAAACGCAGTTGCTGCTCGTGGGAATGGAATGCGATTGCCATGGACAAGGCTGACTCTGGCCTAACGGAATGTACAACGTCCTTGAGACAGGGAACAGAGTGGTGCAGAGGTACCACTGCTCATCCCTGTTATCAAGACTGGCAAAGATAACCACGCAGCTGCTATCGAGGAGGATGAATCACAGCTGCTGTCTCAATAACAATGGTGAAATCGTGTCCTGTAGCTGAACTTCGCTCATTGTAATGTCATTATAATACCAAAACACACCTCCATCCCAAAAGCTACCCACCTCCAACGTGTGACCACGCCTCACTGAGCATGCATTCTGAATTTTGACTAGAGTCACTCAAGCTCCACCTAAAGGTAAAAACCAGTATAAAATGGCTTAAGAAAAGGGGGATATTAGGGAAGAAGACCACCATCGAAACTTTGAGATCGGTCGACAGACTGAGCCTATCTGATACCTATCACCAGTATCACTCAAATCTGCATTTTGTCAGGAACCTATATAACAAATTCTTGTTGATATAATTAATACAAGTTTCCAGAAACTTTAATAGTTTGCATCGGGGACTTAAGGGATTTATCTCACTGTCATCGCTCATGAGAGTCCCTGAATAGGTGAGGCAAATCTCCTCTGATCCTGTGGGCTTCCAAGAGGGACTTTGGTTTCAGTGATGCTGCCAGCGTCAGCCTGGCAGGCTGGCCAAGTTGTAAAGGGTGCGAGGAGATCCCCCTTGTCTTTAACCAGAGCGTGGTAGGCAAATCAGGCGCAAGGGTCTGGTCTCTCTTGGGAAACCTGCCAGCTGATCAAATTGCAAAGGGCTCGAGGGAGCCCCCCCTTCTCACGTCTCTGTCTTCCTTCTCGACTTTTCGTGACACAGAGGCATGGTTGTCTCTTTCAATTTTTAGTGTAAATACACGCTAATGCCTTTTAGCCTCTCCAGTTTTAGCACAGTTTCTAGAAGAAAAAAAAAACAGTCTCTTTCAGAGAGACTCTCTCAGAGTCTATTGGACTCTGATGTCTGTTTCCTTCTGAAAGAAATCTTTTTTCCCTCAACAGAGTACTTTGAAAAAACCTACAGAAAAAAATGTTTTTATTCATATATGTTGTGAATTCAGTAAAAGTATCTATACCTGATTCTATAATGTTTTTCCTCCTTCCTAGTAATTTAAAGGATTTAAATTTCTATGTGGTCTTCGGATAATGCAAATTGCTTGACTGTCTAAAACTATCTTCTACTTAATTTTGATAATATCAAATAATGTTACAGAAATGTGAAGACTAGACTGTTTTGAGCATAGCATTGGGAATTTGACAATGTCCTGGATATTGACTTTAAGACAAATCTTCCTCCCCTATTTAGAAACTAAAATTTTTCTACTTTATAGGATTTTTTTTATCTGACATCAGATTCATCCATTCAACCAGTAAGCCAACTAGACAGGTTGTTACACTTGGAGAGCGCTCATAATTTTAGCATGTAGGTGCTGGACTGGATTTTTATTTTCCTTTCCTGAAAGGAAATCCCTTCAGCTTCAGCAAAGTGATCTTTTCAGCAGCAACCTGCTATGAACTCTGAAACGGATTTTCAAGTCACAGAAAGTTGCCTTGGTTTGTGTTGGGAACTCCTGAAGACCACGATTTCCCTCACATTGGTTTGAAAACAGCTGATGAGTTACTTGGAACACTTTCATTCAGACTTCAGAAAGCCTGCCAGCTGCTTGGACGTGAAAGACCTACCTATCTTACCGTGTGCTTTTTCCAGTGCCTTGCAGGCTGCTTTTCATGCCTACTTCCAAGTGACGGAGGGGGAAAAAAAAACAAGATTTCCATGTTTTATCAGTTTCCTTATTTTCTTGCACACTTAACTAAGAAGTGAATTAACCATGAATTACGCTTATAGCTAACATCGTTGGCATAAAGTAGATGAGTACACAGTTCAACCCACAAAACTGCCTTTTCAGATTATATGTAAATGTCGACACATTGCTTGCTTCTGTTTATATTAGGAGATTTTCTGTTGAAGCCATAACAAATAGAGACTTGGCCTTATGAAAATGAAAAATGAGATTCTGGTGGGCATCTGAGCAGCAAGTCCTATACTCATTTTTTTTCAATAGCTTTGGAAAATGCAAGGCTGAATGTTGTTATCCTGGGCTGGATATTGTAGGAAAAGTTGGCAGGATTTTTCTTTAAACTGTGACTTCAGATCAGATCAAAGCTGATGGGAAGCCTAAATAAATAGTTCATCTCATGCTTTTGTGCCTAGCAAATTCCTGTTATCTGGGCTGGTGATTTTGGCCAGATCTGTGACTCAATCACAGCTCTTATGCCACAATACCCTTTCTAGGATTGATGCAACTTGGCATTCTTGCTTTTTTTGTTGTGTGCATGATGTGGGAACTCCTCTGACAGCACAGACTTACTTTCTTAAATTATTTGCCTGTTTAAAACATAGCAAATCTTACAGTTTTCCCCTAGTTCTCATGGCCAGCTGGTGTATAATTCTAATGCAAAAAAGAGATTCTCTCTTGGGCAGCTCCACTTTACACTACATCAGACGTGCCTAGCAGTTAGCATTTTAGTAAAGTCAGATTATGCACATTTTATAGATGTTGCTGTTTTCTGTCGGTGAAGAAACAGCTTGAAGAAGCACAAGGATATCGAATGTGGTCCCCTCTCCCAAATGGTGGCTGCTTAATAAGCAGGTAATGTCGAGGCCCAGTGGTGAAGTGCACAGTAGTTCCGAAGTTCAGATGAAGACAAGTGGTGGGATAGATCTTCATTTCTACTGCAACATGCAGGACCTTAAGGCAACTGAATTCCAGATAGGGCAGAGCTGCTGGCAGAGGCCAAAGCAATTCAGAGGCATTGACTGACAGAGATCTGCTGCTGCTGCTGGGGTGACCTGAGGAGCGTCGGGAGCTTACATGATATGCCTGTGCTTTTGAGAGCTATGGAAACTGTGTCTGTGTAGTGGAGTTAGCCTTGAAGGGTCAGCTCTGCTTGTCGTCTTCTGTGGTTGGGAACATCGGTTTATTGTTAGTTGGCTTGTCCTGAGAGCATGAACTATTTGGGTGAGAAGCTATCATGCTGGTCCATGTTTCTGTAGCTGTGGTATGGTCTGTCTGGGAGATCTCATGCAGAAAAGCTCTTGCAGAAAAGCTCATTTTGGGTAGGTAGCGAGTTACTTTTTATACCTTTTTGGTGTCAATTTCCCGGAATACTTGTTGCTGACTCCTGTTTTCCTGGAAGGTCAGTTCATTATCACAGTTTGTCCTGCACCCATCAGGGATTCTTCTGTCTTCTGGGGCGTTGGGCTAGATGACCTTTGAAGGTCCCTTCCAACTCTAACCATTCTATGATTCTCCTCTGTGATACTCAGATCCTCTTCTCTGCTGACAGTACTTTCCCAAATTTTGCCCGCAGCAAGTTAGTCAGTAGTTTCCCCCTCCAAAAAAAAAAATAACATAGTGCGTAACAACACCAGAATAACAGCACTCTTGAGTTAAAAAAAAAATTCTCACAGTACTGTAGTGGAATTATGGCCGCTAAGGGTCAGCAGAGCTTATATTTTCCTGCAGTTTTGTGGTTTCTGGTCAATAGCATGGAGCCGGTAGAGGCAGCAGGCCCTCTAGCTGGCTGCATAGCACAAAGGGTGTGCACACAGCACAGGTATGGCAGCTTTAAAATGGGAAGAAGTAAACAGGTTACACTGAAAAGGACATCTTTGTAATTAGTTATGTGGTGACATCCAGGAGCCCACACATGCTCTCTGACTGAGTGAGCAGCTACCCTTCTGTAAAGGTGACTGCCAAAGCCATGGAGCAGGAACAGTGA
The DNA here is from genome assembly GCF_036417535.1 of Chlamydotis macqueenii. Taxonomy (NCBI): domain Eukaryota; kingdom Metazoa; phylum Chordata; class Aves; order Otidiformes; family Otididae; genus Chlamydotis; species Chlamydotis macqueenii. Next base: position 73,320,736 of record NC_141558.1, on the reverse strand, counting down.
CAAGCTCTGACAATCCCTTGCTCTGTGTTCCAGCAGCTGTCCTGTCCCAGGGCCTCTTCAAGGCATCTGCCCATTGGGAAGAAAGTGGTGTGATGCTGTGTATGCCTGTATAGGCTTTCTCTGAGGTTATGTAGCAAGGATTTTGTAGTGGGGAGACTGCAGGAGTGGCTTCTGTGAGAAGGAGCTGCCCCCATATTGGACAGAGCCTATTCCAGCCAGCCCCAAGACAGACCCACTGCTGGCCAAAGCTAAGCCCATTAGCTGGCCTCCTCATGGCCATGGGGAAGGGGCAAGGTGGGGGGGTAAAAGGCTGTGAGGTGGGCAAATGAGGCATTCTGCAGCTGGAAAAGCAAAAAAGATTTTTTGCTCCTCAGACTGCCCCACCAGCGAACAGGCTGAGGGTGCACAAGAGGCTGGGAGGGGAGACAGGGGGGACATCTGACCCCAACTGTCCAAAGGAATATCCCACACTATATGATGCCATGCTCAGCAATCAAACTAGGGGGTGGGGGTTGGCAGGGGCTGCAGGTGACTGTGGCTGCATAAGGACGTACAGCTTTTCCTGGCCACCCTGCCCTGCCTATGTCTTTCCCTCACTCTGACCTCATGGTGCTACTCCTAGGAGATAGGCAAAACTCATCAGGATGTGGTCCTGGGCAACCTGCTCTAGGTGAGCTTGCTTGAGCAGATGCTGGACCAGATGACCTCCACAGGTCCCTTCCAACCTCCATCCTCTGTGTGACTCTGTGCTTTGGTTTCGCTCCTCTAAGCTCCTCAACTCAGCCCTGATGCCTGCTGGAAAGGATGCTGGGACAAGGGACCATCCCAAACTCCTTCCCAAGGATTCATCACAAAACAACAGCTCTCTGCTCTGGAATATCCTGTGGCAGACACAGTCAGAAGAGAGAAAAGATCATTTTGTTGTGGACAACTGTGGGGAGTCAGGAATTTTCAGCCAGTGAAAATGAATCTGCACCTGCAATGACCGAGTCAGAAAGCTCTGATAAATCCATAGAGGCAGGGAGAGGCAGGATTTTGTTCCCCTTTCTTTGGCGAACACTGTTTATGAGAAGAGAGACCTATTGCTGGCATCGACTGTGGGATGGCTCTGGTGCCTCATTCCCATGCCTGATGCCCTCAGAGATGTACAGTGCCCCTGTGCCATGCAGCAGGGCTCAATGGGGAGCCCCTGGGGACCTGCCACGGGGTCATTTCCAGATCCTGCGCAGCACCATCCCCTTGCCATCCCTTGCCGGTGAGTTGGACTGACCTAGAGCAGTGTTGAGAGTTGGGAAAGATGGGCGGCAGAACCTGGTACACACCTTGGCTTCCTGACTGGCTGCACCTTCCTGCATTTTTTTCAGTTTTCAATTCCCCAAAACATGTTCTCCTTTTCTCATCTTCTTTTCTGGTTGGCTTTCCCTCTTCTCACTCCAAGCCTGCTTTCTCTTTTGGTTTCTTCAGTTTTCATTGTGCTAGGGAGATCCTGCAAACCTTTCCATCCCACAGTGGTACTAGATAGAGAAAGCCACAATCCGCTGGAGTCACTTCTGGTTTTAACCAAAGCAAGCTCATTTTACCTTCCATCTTCTGAAAGGCTTGCAGGTTCTTCTAGGTGCCCCAGGGAGTCTGCCACGCTCTCAGGGAGGTTGGAGGCAAAACTGGAGGTGTCAGAGTTAGCAGGTGGCAGGAGATGACCTGGAGTGGTAAATGACTGTTTGCCAAATTGCTACCTTAACTCTCCAGAGGAGATCCCTTTGGCTGGTTTGCATCAGCCACACTTTGCACAGTCCCCTCGCCCCACCAAAATAGACTTGATGAAGTTCTGACCAAGCAGAGCCTGAGCAAAACCCCTCTGAAGTTGACAGCTGCTCCCCTCTGTCTTTTTGTAGGTATTCTGTGGGCATTTTGTTTGATGAAGCACGTGCCCCGTGCAACTGAGAAACTACCCTGCCAGTTTTCCTTACTGTGTATGATTCCTGGGGGTGGAGGAATAACCCACACACACAGCAGCTCTACTGGCAGGAAGAAGCACAGCAGCGACTTGGCCTCATCAGAAACTCCCCTCCTACACCAGACACACTGTCACAGTGTCTGGGGACCTGACATACCTCTCCCGTTTCAGACTCCACCGCCATATCTCCCCCAGCTTCTTTGAGGACACCGAGCAGCGAGGGAGGAACATGTGGCAAGGCTTCTGCCTGACTCTTGGTGCCTGCTATGACTGCATGGACACTTAGCTCTTCCACATGCAGATCTAGAAAGCAAAAGCACCTGCAGCAAAGTGACTTCTTGGAAGTACACAACAGCTAAAGCAAAACCCACCCAAAGCCCTGCACCACTTATGTTTTCAGCCCTCCAATGCCCTGTCTGCAGGCTTCTGCTCATCTTGCAGAGCAAACCATTCGTGCCCCAAGAGGCAGTGCCCAAACAGAGGCCACGGGACAAGCAAGGCTGAGAGGACAACAACACTTGGATGCCCAGCACTGCCAGAAACGACATCGAGTTTTCTGACATCCCAAGCCTCAACCTGTGACAACCCTCAGTCCCTCCTCTTACTTATGGATCTCTCCATGAGGGCTGGCAACTCCTCAGCTGCTGGGCTGGAAAGCTCAGCTGTTTCCTCTGCAAAGAGTTCCCTGCAGTTCTCCATCATTAACTCCACCAGCACACATCAAACCCTTGGTCTCAACCCAGCTGCCTGAAAAAGGACCAAGCAGCCTCTCCCACTCCGGACCCTTGCCTCTGCGCAGAAGGCTGAGGCTGTGGGGCTGCTCTTCCAGGCAGCCACCCCGCCAGCATTTGCTCAAGAGAGGAGGCTGCCAGGAACCTCAGAGCAGCCAAGCCAGGGCCAGGAAGGCTGCAGCCAGCTGCTCAATCCAGCGTACCTTCTCAGTCACCTCCAGCATGGCCTCCAGCAGGAGCAGGTCCTCGTTGGCTGGGCTCACCAAGTTTGGCCCAACGCAGATGGCCAGGTTGCTCCAGCTCATCCTGCTGGCAGCTGTGTCATGGCCAATGTGCTGGAGGAGGGACAGCAGTTGCTTGAGGACGAGGACATTGGCCACAGGCAACTTCTCGGCCACCCTGAGGGAACAGGAACACAAGCAGATGTTGCCTGCAGCCATCCCCTAGGCTTGCCCAAGGCAGGTGGGAGACAGCGGCTGTGTTGCGCAGCTTTCCAGGTGCTCTCAGCCAGCGCTTAGGGCTCCTGCTCAACAGGCAGGCTGCTGCCCACACGTATGCTTTCAGCTTGGAGATCTTCTCCTCCTTGCTGCTCTTCTGCATCGCTGCCATCCAGTCCTCGTAGAGGTCAATGATGAGCAGCTTGGTGGGGATGCTCTGGAGGAAGTCCTGCAATGCCAAGGGCTCCAGGTGAGCCTCTGAACACTCCAGGCCAGCCAGGAGCTCTTCCAGCTGCAGGTCAGAAGGGCACACCTTCAAGATGACAGTCAACAGCAGCGCAGGCTGGCTTCCCAGGTCAACATCTGCGCTGTGGTCCAGGGCCTCTCATAGCTCCCGAAGCGCCATCCTGCAGGCAGCTCTGTGGAATATCCCTTTCTGCTGCAGGACAGGGTGGTGCTGGGTGCTGGTGTCAGTGTTGGCCAGACTTTGCCTTCTCCCAGCCCCTCTCTGTGGCAGCACAGCTCTGTCCTGCCCCTTCTGGTGGCTGTTGGCTCCAACTGACCAACATTCTGAATCCAAAGTAAACCAGGAGGGGCCCTGGTGGGGCACTGGGCTGGGGGTTCTCCCCAGTATGGCCACATCTGCCTTGCACTGGGGAGCCCAGAACAAGGGGAAGGGAACACAGCAGAGGGGAAGGACCACTTCCCTCCAACTCCTGGCAATGCCCCTTGCCTTGGGGTTCACCACTGGTTCCTGGCCTCCAACTAGACTTGGTGCCACTGGTCACCATCCTCTGGGCCTGGCCACTCCACCAGTTTTCCTTTCACTGCACTGCTCATCAACCCACATGGTGTTTGCTTTCTTCCGGTCTTCAGGCACATCTCCCTTCTGGAGTGGTTTTGTACGCCCGTCTGCCAGCCCATCAGTACTGGAGGGTGCACCCCAGCAGGGCCCAGTAGGGCCTTGTGCATCTCCACTTTGCTCAAGGGTTCTCTGATCTCATGCTCTGTCCCCTGATCTAACGGGATCCTCTTGCACTAAGGGTAAACTCTTCTTTCTTTGGGCCTTTCCCCAGGTCTCAGGGCCTGGGATGTCTGAAGGCTGGTCTTGCTAAGACCGTCATGCCCCAGGAGGATGGGCAGAACCTAGACCAGCCTGAAGCACTGCCATGACCTAGTGATGGCCAGGAGAGTTTTAAGACAGAGCAATGTAAGTCCCAAAATGTGACCGTATGATGAGCTCAATCATTACATTTCTTCCTAGTAGCTTTGCAAGGGGCCGTGTTTTGCATCTGTGCTGAAAACAGCCTGGATAACCCAGGGATGTGTTTGTCATTGCTGAGCAGTGCTTGCACAGCACCAAGGGCTTTTCTGCTCCTCAGACTGCCACGCCAGCGAGCAGGCTGGGGGTGCACAAGCTGCTAGGAGGGGACACAGCAGGGACATCTGACCCCAAGTGACCAAAGAGATATTCCACACTGTATGACATCGTGCTCAGCAATAAAAATGGAGAGGAGGGAGGTTGGCAGGGGCTTCCTTTGCTCAGGGACTGGCTGGGCATCGGTTAGTTGGTGGTGAGCAACTAGGGTTTTACATTAGTATTAAAACTAGAGAAAGTCAGAAATACAAAAGGTGTAGTATTTACAAAGACAGACAAGTGAGTCTTCCAATAGCTATGTTAAACACGACGCAACTGAGGTTAACATGAACATGCGAGTCTGACCTTTTTGTCTTGTTTGGTTTGACAAACTGGCAAACGGGATACAGGTGATGTATCTCCAAGACTTGTATATTTCCAAATTCAGATCCCTGTATAGCTGTTGTATACGCTAACTATTCTAGAAATATCTGCTGGTCATGGTGGCAGTGTTTAAAACAAACAATGTACTAGCTTAATCTGGCTAGTGTGAGGAGATCAATTAAAACAGGCTACAGGCTTTCCTCTTTGCAAACTTGCAGATCACTTCGTATTGCAAGCTGAATGGTACAGGACTACGTTTAGTGCAACTTCATGGATAAGGTTGTCTTTTTGTTCAAAATTAAAGCACTCTCCCGGAGACTGTATCTCTGGTTTTGGGCAGTTTGAATTGCAACCATTTAATTTCTTAGTAACACAAGATTTCTCCTGTTTTTTAATACGATTGATTAGCTTGCTTTAATGATGGATTAACTGGAATGTGATCACTATTGAAGCAACAAAGCTGATACTGTGCTGGTTTTTCTCCTTCTTTTAATACTTGGTGGCATTGTCTCAAGGGTTTATCACCAAGATTTAAAACAGTTGATTATTTTTAAAATTTGGGGGGGGGTGGTCAAATGATATAAGCACTACCAACAATTAAATAATTCAGAGTAGATTGCTTGGTATCAGCCTATTGATCTTTTCCAAAGGACACGTTTTACAATACCCAGAAAGGAGCTTGACAGGCTTGTCAAATTTATTCTTAAGGACTTCTAGTAAAGGTTATTGCATCGGCTTGCCATATAATCGGTTGTAGTGTTTTTAATCTTTTCACTGATAGAGTTTTCTTTATTTCACATAGATCATGCTGTCTGCATTTCAAGTTCCTTTCTTGTCCTATCGACAAACTATTGTCTTTCACGATCTTTTCCTGTGTTTGACAGTTACCGTGCCTCCCCTTAGTTTTTCCGTCTGTAGACTAAACACCACCATCCTTTTGCATCTTTCTGCGTTAGTCTTAGTTCCCAAGATACTTAGTCGTTCTTCTTGCTGTCCTCTGGACTCTCTCGAACTTGTCCACATGCTTTTCAAATGTTGTCATCTCCAAAACAGAACAGAAGCCTCCAGCTGGGGCTCACCAATACAGAGTAGTGCATATTTGCTACCTAAGCAGCTGTTTTCCATCATGTCTAAATGCAGATCCCTGAAAATATTTCCTTACCTCCAGGGTTTTTTTTCAGAATATTTTTTTCTATAGACAGTATTTTGAATTGTATTCTTATTTTCCATGTTACTCTCAGTTGTTTATAAAGATAATTTTAGACATATCTATTGCATCAACCCATTCACTAATGAAACTACTAAAAATCAATGTTCAAGGTAGAGCCCTGCTCTGCATATCCCTCTGTGCTGACAGTGAAATACTCTTAGCTAATGCCTATATACTCTTTCTCCAAAAAGCAACTTTTCTAAGAAAAATCAGACCCATGGCTGACCTTTTTTATTTGAAGCAACGTGAAGCTACTTGCTACCATTCCGTCCTCTCACATTAAATACACTTCTTGCTGCCAGTGGTTTTTTAAATAAATATCACATCTCCACATATAGTATTACGGCAAATGCTTAAATTAATCTTTGTTTATTACTGTATGATGTATTAATTATAACTAAAAATTATTACATTGCAGTTAAACATCAAAAAGCAACTTAAGACAGTAAAATTAGTTATGCAAAAAAGTACGAATAGCTACATGGAATCTCAATTCAGTCCTCCATCCTTATGCAGATGATAAGCTTTAATTACAGGGTCATGCACCATTTTTTCCCTAGGACTTTATGCACAGGATAGTTACTTATTCAACAGAGCATGGTCTATTTTCAGTGTATTTCATGTATCTGTCTGTCCTCTTTTCTTTGCTGTGCAACATCAAAACGTAGTACAGAAGGGGGACTTGTTCATCTCCTCCTGGGTTCTTGAAGAGCGGTGTCAGATAAGCATCTGAATGCTCTCAAATATATTTTTTTACAATACAAAGGCAGGAGTCAAGATTGTCAGCAGCCAACTAACTTAGAGTATCCAGCTAGAAATGTCATGGGACATTTAGCCTGTTGCACTGTGCATAGTGTTCCTATTGTGTGCGCATCTGTAGTGACTATGAATGGTCAACGCTCCTGCCAAAGGATGGCAAATGTTTCAAACCAGAGCCCAGCAAGCACACATCACGCAGCTCTGAACTGCCAAAATTCACACAGGGATCATACGGGAGCTGTAGGGCAGAAGCTGCTATGGAGTCTTACTCTCTGTCACCTTTCAGCTGCCCATGTTATAAAACCATCTTTTATATATATATATATATAAACATATTTTCTTCCTTCTCATTCCTCAGTCTTCTGTTTCATTCACATCTTCCAAACTTTCCATGACCAAGGGTGGAGTCCTACAGTCAACAGCTTTCCTTGCCCTGTAATCTTGACCCGCTCCAAAGGCAGTGCTCCAAAGTCCGCTCTCTCTAACTGATAAGGAGGCATGAGTCATAGGGGGAAGATTATATACGATCATAGTATATAATGTCCCTTTTCCATTAGTCAACATAAGTACGGGATTTAATGAAAAAAGGTAATGAAGAAACCTCCAAAGCATGTGTCCTAACTTTGAACCACTGGCTCTACCACTCCACTTTCTTTTAATCTAGTTCACTAGTCTTTTCAAAAAGTCTAAGCGTGATGGAAAAAAGGAAAAGTAATTCTGTGGCTTGCCCTATGTCCCTTCCACAAAAGAATCTTTTCTCCAGCTTGTATATTTGGATCCTGGGCAAATGCTCAGAGGGATAGGAACAGCTGAATCAGTGACCATCTCTGTCAAATCTAAAGACTCTGAAATGCTCTAGTTCCTCTGTGATTTACAGCAGTGAAGCAAACAAAGAGTTGTCTTAACACGGGCTAGAGAAAAAACATTCTTTTACTCCTACCCATGCTTTCAAACATTTGGAAGTCCTTTTCTTCCCCACATGGGACAAAATACTTCAGTGCTAACAAGTGGGTGATACAAAACCCTTCCACAAAACCAAATTCTAAAATGTTTTTCTGTCACCAGCTCACCAAAAGTCTCTAAAGTGTGTTGCTCTGTTGCAACACTCCTGTTTTTATTACTGTTGTTGGCTGTTGGGTAATCCAGCTGAATAATGTAACTCAACTCCAATTACCCTTTACTAATTCCTGCCAGGAAGAAAATAACCTGCCCTGCTTTGCTATGCTGAGAGACTGGTTATTGACGGCTGTGACAGTGATTATTGTACTGGATGTTTAGCTGATCAAAGTCATGCCCCAGTGCTTCTTGAGGAAACACTGCATAGTCGATCAACCAGGTGAAATTTTCTGACTAAGGATGAATGAAAATTGGGGTGAAGTCGAGTTTTTCTAGTAATATAATTCTACAGAAAAGAGGATTTTTTTTTTAAATGTGGGGATAGAAGACTGTGAACTTTGTCATTTTAAGTTAACTTTGCATTGCTGAAGATGGCCTATACATGAAGGGGTCACAAAAGTTGTTGAAACTGTCTAGCTTGGTAGTTTTACACAGAATTGTAACTTCAGAGATGAATCAGGCATGAGCTCTTGCAATTTAGGCACAACACAACTTCACTGAAGTACCAGCTTGTGCCAGTTTGTTCTTGAAAGTGAATGTGTACTTGGAAAAACAGATAAATAAAAATGGTAGTGTAGTATTCCAAGTTTTAGGCATGATGTAACTGAGTTTTAAAAAGGGACCTCAGACTGGGAAGCATATTCAGAGATCTTACACTTAAGCTTGATTCCCATTCTTCAAATGCTATTCTTATTTCTCTTTAACGGTCTTAAATTTGAACCTTTGATACATAAATTTATTTAATCACATTTTATCAGGCTTGCGTAGGGGAGCAAGTAACTTGAGAGGAAAAGCGTAGCAAAGAAGGCTTGGCAGTTGGGACTCCGCTTGAAACATGAGCCAGAGGTGAATGCAGCTCACCCATCCTGCTCTAACATTGACTTCTTGCAGCTTTTTGCCACTAAAGCAAAGCTGGTCCATTTCTAAACAGCAGATTTGCAGATGGTGTTTCCACATTGTTTCCACAAAAGCAACCATGCTGCTTTTCATGATTTATTTTAACTATGTTTTGTGGCTTTTGCTATTGCAAATGTCTTCTTATTTCACCACATAAGCTACAGCCATAAATCAGCTGTATGTGATGGAGCCTCTATGCTCAAGGTAACTAGAAGCACTGGGACAACTATCATATTTAAGTGCTCCTAACACAAAATACCAAAATTAGTTGCCTTTTATCCAATTAATGTTTTACTGTTTTGTCTTCAGGAACATGGAGATGGTAGAGAGAGCTCTGAGAGGAATTACATGGAGTCCGAGTGAAAAAAGCCACCTTGAGGTACAAGGTGTCGAAGATGGATCATTTAAGGATACAGTGGGTTTCTACCAAAGTGCTTTTGCAAATATGAATGAAGTTTCAGAATGTGACACAAAAAGTGTGACCCAATGTGTTGGTTTTCTTTAGTAGGTTTGGGGGACTACAGTGGCAGCTTCTGCAAGAAGCTGCTAGAAGTTTCCACTTTGTCCAGTGAACTCAGCTGGGTCTAGGGCGGACCTGCCGCTGGCCAGGGCCAAGCCAAGTGGTGACAGAATGCTCAGTGATAACGCTTCTGTGATAACTTATTTAAGAAGAGGAAAAACAAAAAAAAGAAGAACTGAAGAAGCAGAAGTGGAGGGCAGAAAGGAGGAGGCGTGAGCCTTGTGGGCCTTGCAGGCCTCACCCTCTGGCCTCTCACCAGGCAGCCAACTGGGCCCAACTCGGCCCAGCCCGGCTGCAAGATGTGGAGAGGAGATGTGAAGAGAACCCGAGAGGCACCTGCCTGCCTGTTGTGAAGAATTTCTTGCGAGAGGAATGGCTGCAGACGCCAAGGTCAGTGAAGAAGGAGGGGGAGGAGTAATGCAGCTCCTGGCCAAGATTCCCCTGCAGCCTGTGGTGACGACCACGGTGGAGCGGGTTGTCCCCCTGCAGCCCATGGAGGCCCACGGAGGGGCAGAGATTCACCTGCAGCCCGTGGAGGACGCCACACCAGGGCACGTGGATGCGTGAAGGAGGCTGTGGCCCGTGGAGGGCCCATGCAGAGGCAGCCATTCCTGAGGGACTGCACCCCATGGGAAAATGACCCAAGCCGGAGCAGTTTCACGAAGGACTGTGGCCCGTGGGTGGGACCCCACGAAGGAGCAGGGGAGGAATATGAGGAGTGCTTCCCCTGACAAGGAAGCAGTGGTGTAAAGCGACGTGTGATGAACCGACTGTAACCCCCATTCCCTCTTCCCCGCTGTGCCACTCAGGGTGGGGAAGGAGGTAGAGATAATTGAGATGAAGTTAAGCCTGGAAGAGGGAGGAGTGAGGGGAAGTTGTTTTTGTTCTCTTCCTCATTATCCTGCTTTGGTTTTATTAATAATAAATAAATAAATAGTTTTCCCCAAGTCGAGTCTGTTTTGCCTGTAACAGTAAGTTCAATGATCTCTCCCTGTCCTTATCTCAAACCTCGAGCTTTTTAATTGTATTGTCTCTTCCCTATTCCCTTGGAAGGTGAGGGGAGTGAGTGAGAGACTGCACAGCCTGGTCCTGAGCAGGGCTAAATTACGACACCCAACTACTAAATACTGAATGTTGCCGTTTCAGTACATCTCTGATTAAAATAATTTATAGGCTATGAATGAATTGTTATCAGGCTATGGCATAACACATCACCTCCGTCTGCCCAGCACAGCAAGACTTTAATGTTCAGTAGAGAAAAAAGTAACACAATTATTGAAGAGAAAAAGGAGTTTTGTGAGGAAGAACACAGCGTTTGTGGCATCTGCCACTTTATTTAAGCTAAGGAGATAGTTGGAGCTTCTGTCATCTGTTTCCTATTTAACTAAAGCTCTTATTTTCTGATGCATGGATCTTGGATCTGTCATTAGCTGATCACTTCTGAATATGGAATTGAATATGGAAAACTTACTGCTTGGGGCATTGCAGTGGAATTCAATATCCTGGTGTACCTCAATCAGCCTGCAAAGTCCTCTTTCATTCTAGGCAGCTGCAGGTCTTTTTTTTCTCTTTCATCAGAGTAACAGAATGAAAAAAAAAAGAACTTCAGCTGATTGAAAACATGTAAAATTTACCTTTTAAAATATTCAGCAAAGCAAATGGCTGAACACTAACAATAATGATTTTATGAATTCTTGCTCTCCAGATGCCATATTTTTTTGCAAACTAAAACGTTGGTCAGTTTTCATAAGAAGATAAATTGGCTTTATAGACCAACCAAGCTGATAAAAGAATATACTTATCCTAGTTGATATGCTGCTTCAGTAATCTCCTTATGAGATACTGAGTATTGTCCTAAGCTACTCCTCATTGCATTTTTTTCAATTAACTTGTATGCATAAAGAAAGTGAGAAGAATATCTGGAAGAATAGATTATCGAAAGCACTATGCAAGGCAAGTTTTCCGGACAATACTTTTGAAGAGATGTCTTCAAATTATGCTTTTCCCTAACAGTTTTGTGGTAGTTGAGAAAAAGCATGTCCAAAATTTGATTTTGCACAGACCTGTGTAATTTCTGGCTGGCTAAATGGAATAAACTAAATTCTCCTGTCACTACATTTTCAGTTGAAAATGCAAATCAGTCCTACTCTGTTGCATGTGCTAAGCTTCTTTTTTCCTTTTTTTTTTAAAAAAAAAAAGGTTAGACTGATTGCAATGGTTTAGAGCATGAGGATTTTTTACAGGAGTAATATTCCCCCAAAAAGCTGTTTTCTTTCTCAACTAGTGAAAACCAAGTTCAGAAACACAATCACTGAAAGCAGACATCTCATTCACCTACATGCAAATGGCCACTATAAAGCATGCTTGAATCCCACAGGAAAGGTTGGAAGTGACACAACCTCCAGGCAAAACTGGAATTCGGCCTGTTTCTGCATAACAAGTACTATAAGTGCCAGAAAGCCGTGAATTTTACATTACTTTCTCACAGGCTGCCGAGTGTCACGTTTCCTTGGCATTTCTGTTTCTCCCTAATTTCAGAATTGGACAGTTGAATTCTTCACCTTTCAACTCCTGCTGTATAAACCAGGGGTCACCATCAACAAATGCTCCAGCTAAGATGGCACACTCCACAGGCATGTCTGCACTTCTGGATGAAATATTGAAACTTAAATTATTTCCGTTACACAGACCTGTTGACTTATGATAATTCTGTTGCATATTAAGTCCTAGGATTTGATAAAGTAATGCTGTGGTCAAAGCAGTAGAATTTATTCCCATTAGTCATTCTCTCATCTGTTTTCTTTGTTTTGTTTTGTTTTGTTTTGTTTTTTAAAAAAAATTGAGTTCTCTTCAGCATCGTACGTCTAGCTATGCTGTTCCTTGTTCACATTCTGAATTACGCCTTTAAGTGAGAGCTCTGATTTTTTTTTCTTTCAGCTAGTGCCAATGCAGATAACACTGTCTAGGGGAGACTACTGTTCTGCTTGTGGCACAATAAACCTTTGGGAAGGAACAACCATTTCCATCATCAGTTTTGATGTTTCACTGCAAGGCAGTAAATGTCCACACTGTCCCTTTGCTTGCAGAGTTGCTCTTACTGGCTTTCTCCTGATTTCGTAACTAAACAAAGCACAACAGAGGAGACTTGCAGTCAGCCACTTCTGTCTAAGTAATATACACAGGAGCTCTTTTCCACCCTATTCAGCTTTTGGCAGGTTGCCTCTCTGCTGCTTCTAGTTTGTACCTGGTGATATCTATGTTGGCAAGTTGAGGATAAAGGTGAGATCTGGAGGGAATCTTTTGTGGAAGGGCACCTGCTGTGAACCTGCTACATCAGCTCAGTTGGGTTCCACTTGTTGAAAAATCAAATGGAGTTGTTTGCTTTCTCTCTTTTCGGAAAGCAACTGAAAAAAAGTTTCTCTTCTGGTGGCATAATTTTCTTATGTTTTGTCATCCATGAACAATCATGACTATATGCAAACTACCGCGGATAGCTGAAGAATAAGCCCATGGGGCCCCAGCCTGAGGGGGCAGCTTATGCTCTCTCTCTGTCACCCCAGCGCCTGAGGTTGCAATGTAGGCAGCAGATTCCTGCTGCTGATGTCTCTGGTGTCTGATCTGATGTGGCAACAGTTCTATATATGTCTCCAAAAGAGGCAGCTGAGCTATGATCCATCCACCTCATTCCTGTGCTCCAGCAGCTCTAATTGGGGATCAAGTCCTCTTTTGCCAGGTGCTGCACAAATACGAAATAAAAGATGTTCTTTACCAGAAAGAACCTACTTTTAGTTCACAAGAGATGATAGCAGGTTGTGTGCTGCAAGTCAACGGGCAGCGCACACGCCTCAGTATGAGTTGGCAAGAACAAAGCAGCTGTGAAACAGAGAGCTGAGTCTTCAGTACCACACGGCTTCCCCAAACCCCAAAACCCCTGTGACCTGCTTTGGACTCAGGCAGTCTTCTTCAGCTTAAGGGGTGACAGGTAATTTCTGGCACTTCTTCCCCCTGCTGAAAGACAGATATTTTCTGATTGTTGTTGAAGAAGAAGAAGAAAGAAAAAGAAATTCTGTATCCCAGTCTACGTCCTTATTAACCATTTAAAATATCTCTTCTGGAGAACAGTTAGCTGGTCTTTCATCAAATCTGCAAAGAGGGGTTCCACTGTGACATTGTAAGAAATCTGCCTAAATGCTTGACAAAAACCATGCATGCCCCAAAATGAAATCTTATTTACTGTGGCATTATTAAAGTGCTAAATAAATAGAAAACTCAGAAGGGCTGGTAGGATGTGGGCGAGTGAATAAATGAGCTTTGATGCTACTGTCAGTCAATGCTAATTCCTATCCTTTGAAGAATGTGTGATAAACACAGCTGCCAGAAGTGTGATCTGAAATTGCTCTAATTAAATTTTCACTGAAATGAAAGCAGCTGAGCACCTTGCTTTGTTTCCTTTTTAGCTGGACTCATTCAGAGAATGACTTTCCAATTCTTTCATTAGCAGGTAGGGAGGGTAATGTTTGTTAAATATATATAAGGCTCTGAGTATGCACAAAACTATTGTATGAAATTCTGTATTAATATTATTTTTATTGTATCTGCTACTCAGGATTTGTATTTTAATTCAGAATCTGAGATCTTCAAGGAGGAATTATGTGTACTGGCTAGTAAACACTTTCTTCACAGTAACATGGGGAAATTTTATAAGTCACTCATGTGGCAAGGTCATGGAGCAGATTCTCCTGGAAACCATGCTAAGGCACATGGAGAGCAAGGAGGTGGTTGGTGACAGCCAACATGGCTTCACCACGAGCAGATCGTGCCTGACTAATTTGGTGGCCTTTTATGACGGGGTAACAGCATCGGTGGACAAGGGACGGGCAACGGATATCATCTACCTGACTTGTGCAAAGCTTTTGACACTGTCCCGCGCGACATCCTTCTCTCTAAACTAGAGAGGCATGGGTTCGATGGATGGACCACTCGGTGGATAAGGAGTTGGCTGGATGCCCGCACTCAGAGAGTGGTGGTCAACGGCTCAATGTCCAAGTGGAGACCGGTCACCAGTGGCGTCCCTCAGGGGTCCGTGTTGGGCCCAGCCCTGTTCAACATCTTTGTCGGCGACATGGACAGTGGGATAGAGTGCACCCTCAGCAAGTTCGCCGATAATACCAAGCTGTGTGGTGCCGTCGACTCGCTGGAAGGGAGGGATGCCATCCAGAGGGACCTGGACAGGCTGGAGAGGTGGGCCCGTGCCAACCTCATGAAGTTCAACCAGGCCAAGTGCAAGGTCCTGCATCTGGGTAGTGGCAATCCCAAGCACAAATACAGGCTGGGCGGGGAATGGATTGAGAGCAGCCCTGAGGAGAAAGACCTGGGAGTGCTGGTGGGTGAGAAGCTTAACATGAGCAGGCAATGCGTCCTTGCGGCACAGAAGGCCAACCGCATCCTGGGCTGCATCAAGAGGAGCGTGGCCAGCAGGTCGAGGGAGGTGATTCTCCCCCTCTGCTCTGCCCTGATGAGACCCCACCTGGAGTACTGTGTCCAGTTCTGGAGTCCCCAACACAAGAAGGACATGGACCAGTTGGAAAGGGTCCAGAGGAGGGCCACAAAGATGATCAGAGGGCTGGATCACCTCTCCTGTGAGGACAGGCTGAGAGAGTTGGGGCTGTTCAGCCTGGAGAAGAGGAGGCTCCGGGGAGACCTGATAGCGGTCTTCCAGTACCTCAAGGGGGCCTACAGGAAAGATGGGGAGAAGCTGTTCAGTAGGGCCTGTTGTGATAGAACAAGGGGTAATGGGTTTAAATTAGAAGGAGGTAGGTTTAGATTAGATATTAGAAAAAAAATTTTTTACAATGAGAGTTGTAGAGCACTGGAACAGGTTGCCCAGAGAGGTGGTGGATGCCCCATCCCTGGAATCGTTCAAGGCCAGGCTGGATGAGGCTCTGAGCAACCTGATCTAGTTGGGGATGTCCCTGCTTCTTGCAGGGGGGTTGGACTAGATGACCGTTGAAGGTCCCTTCCAACTCTAACTATTCTATGATTCTATGATTCTCTATGTTTGTCTCTTATGCGTTAATAGTAAAAGACAAACAAGTGTGTTTCCATGGTTATGAACTATTTAACTCCTGACCATGGACTGAGGATGAGACTAAGAACTAGAAGTCACTGTAAAAGGACAGAAATCAAGAGAAAAAAAGATAAGAAACTGAAGACATGATTCCTGGATAATCCCTCACTTTTTGTCTCTTCCTTATTTCTAAAAGCAGCTCATTCCTTTTTGTAGATAGATTGAAAGATCTGTCACTCTAAGCGTTGCAATTTTACTTTGCAAATGAAATTTTGATTGGGTTCTGATCTGGATGGCTACTCGTTTTCCAGAGAGCTGAAAATGAAACAAACTGATAAATTATTTCAGTACTTTTAATTTTTTTTTCTGACTGCTATTTTCTAAAGCAATCTAATTAGTTGCAGAGAACAGCATAGGCAGAAGTAAATGATGTATGTATATGTTTGATTTGTGACTGCTATTAATTTTAATTTAATTAATGTAAGAGAGATCTGTGTCAGAATTTAATGCCATAAAATAAAAATGTGAATTGATATATCTCCAGATTTTTATATATAGAAATATTTCATTAGCTTACAAAGATACCTTCTATCAGTGCCGTCTATCAGTTTCCAAAATGTGTTAATTATGGCAAATCGATCTGATGAGGAGAAATTCCATTAGTTACAGCATCTTTTCCATGCGTGAACACTAGATGGCACTAAAAGACAGGGGCTGTAGCATGGAAACACAGGTATTTTTGAATTTCTTGAGGTTAGTGTATTTCAGTGGAGGATCACTGAAGCATAAATGATATCCTGTAGATATATTTTGTGGGAAAAAAAAGAGATGGTTTCATAGGAATTACAGAAGCTATATTGCATGACTCAGTAGTTGCTTCAGCCTATAGAAGAAATCAGCCTAATCAGAAATGAAGTGGCAGAACATGATATTAAGCAATGAGACCCGGCAGCAAAACCCCTCTGCAACCAGAGGGGCTGGAGCTTTTTCTCTTCCACTTGCTTATGCTGCTTCACAGAAGAGAAGTCTCCTCTAAAATTCATATGCTCTCTCCCATTCACTGTTGTGCTCCTTGAATGCAGCTCTAGTGCCAGACTTGACAGAGTTAAAAACATCAACTTCTGCAGCATTTCATTCTGTGATCCTACACCTGTCTCACCAAATACAAACTCTTGAGTTGATACAGGAGACATGCCGCTGGCATTTAGGATGAGGTCTGAGTCAGAAGCCAGGATTATACTGAGCCTTTAATAAAAACCATGTCAAGTGAACCCCAGAGGAAGAATAAGGAGGAAGGGAGGGAGTTGGTGTCTCTGACTCTCAAACCTTCGACTGCCTGACCCGAGGTGTTTCACATGCTTCAGGGTGACTTTTAGAAAGCCAGTTACCCTCGCAATGGGACAGAAGTGTAACAGCCTGTCACATGAAAGGGATCACTGCAGACTATTCAATGTTTTATTATTATATCACAAAGATGTACTTTTATTCCAGCTGCAAAAGCGAGCACTTAAAAGTTAGGAAACTGCATCTCTGATTGACAATGCAGCTGTATTTCAGCCCATTCTGTGCACTAAATGAGACAGAGGTCCTTTGGGACAAAATAGTATGCAATCATGTAATTAAAAACTAAAGTATATGCACAAGACATCACAATTATGGCTGTAGTAAGCTTTTCCTAGTATTTCAGCGCTGGATTTACCCATCTAGATAACATTCTTTTTTATATGTAATTTTATATTCAAAATTGACATTTTTTTAAAAGAGCAAGGATGGTCTGTTGCATGCACAGGGACACTGTGGGGGCCAGAGAACGGATATCTGTGTTACAGCGTGGGCTGAAATTGTCCCAAGGCTGCTGTGGGCCTGGCTGCTGGAGCCACAGGTGAGGCTGAGGTGCCCGCCTGGGCGGCTCATCGCATTCCTCTCCTCTCTGCTGTTCCTGGCCTTTCCGCCACGTTCCCTGTCTCACCGCGGTGCCAGGAGACCCTCTAAGGCAAGTTACAGGGCAGCTGCTGAGAGCACCAGGTTTAGTTTCCTTAATTCCTGCAGATAAAAAAACCCCAGATTTTCCACTGGTAGCATTATGCTTGTTTTCTTTTCCTTACTGTAATTTTCTTATACTGAAGAGGATAGTTTCAACCCTAGATACGACCTTCCCTTTGCTTAGATCTCTTCTTAAAGCTGTACTAGGCTGTCGTTCTTTGGAGAGTAGCACCTCCCTGACATAATCCCTGCCAGCTCAAGGGGCTTGGTCCCCCGCACCCACCCCAGGGGGAGGACGGGGACCGGGACGGGCCCTCGGGACAGCTCTGCGACCGCGCCACGCTCAAGATGGCGGAAGGCAGGCGCCGCGCGGGGCGCCGCGCTCAAGATGGCGCAGCCCTCCGCCTCCCCCGTCTCCTCCCCGCCCTCCCGGCGGTGACTTCCGGAGGGAGAGGGCGTCCGTCCCATGGTAACTGCGCCACGGTGGAGACGCCGCCACCGTGGGGGCTGCTCGTTTCCTGCCGCCACCCGGGCCACAACAACGGGCAGCTGCCTCCGGGACCCCGCTACCGGCAGCCGCCAGGTACGAGCTAGCGGCTTTCCCCGCCCGCCCCCGGTCGTGAGGTGAGAGGAGCCCGCCGGGGCTGGCCCCGCGGGGCGGTCTCTCCGCGCCGCCGCCGCTGAGGTGTGCGGCCCCCGCGGCGGGAGGGCGGTACCAGCCGCGTCAGCCGCAGCCGGCTCCGGCGAGCACCCGGCAGCCCGGCGCGGGCGGCGGCGGCGGCGGCGGGGCCCTTCGGCGGGGCGGCGGGCAGCCCTCCCGCCTCTCGTCCACCGGGCTTGTTGCCGGGACGTCTCTCCTCCGCCTCCAGCCCCTCAGTGCCGTGGGCCCCCCGCCCCGTTCCGTGCGGGAGGCGGCACCCCCCGCTTGCGCTTTTGGGAGTAGGTCGGGCCGGCGGCTCGAGGGCGGTGGCTGCAGCGGGGGTGTAACCCTCTGGTCTGGGGGTACAGGCGTCTCCTCGGTGGGGGGAGAGGTCTCGCTGGGGCGGGGGCGTGCAGGCGATTGTGATTGTCCTCTCAGCCGCTGTGCAGCCAGCGATGTCCTTGTGTCTTCTGATCCTCCCTTTGAAACATTATGTAAAAATTAATTATTTTATCCTCGTTTCTGAATATTTGTGTTTGTTTTAGTGGGATCTGGGGTTGTTTGTTTTTTTTAAGGTGTTCAGGCACCTAACTTTTTTCCCTTCATTCTGAACTGAAATATGATCAGCCTTTCGTGTGCTTTTGGTCTTTGTTCAGACATATGCTACCTGTAGTTGCCTGGTTTGTTTGGTAGGAGCAAAGGGTCTGTAAGAACATAAGGTCTGCAGGCAGTGGTTCCTAAAGGGTACTCCCATGGCACCCTTTGTCTTGGGAAATCAAGTTACAGTAACTCCTGCCCTCTGCACAAGCAATATTCTGATAAGCTGCTTAAGCTTTGCTTCCGGTGGTGGTGGAAACGCTGGAGAGGTGTTGGAGAGACCGTTAAGGCAGAGGTCTGTCCAGAGATGCGTACATCGTGAGTGGTACGCAAGCCTCTTCAGTTTCTGGATCCACTGCAAGTAGCCAGTTACCATGGTGTCAGTGGTGGCATCTGCAGCCATTGCACCTGGCTATTGCTGTACTCTGCTTACAGGGTGGGCTAGCTCCTACCTGAAGGACGGCTCACCTGGTGGCTTCTTGCCATATTTCTCCTAGTAGAGGAGGAGAAGATCTTGGAAATTTTAATTGAAAGCACTTCTGTAGGGAAGGCAATCGGACACTACATCTGTTTTGGTTTGGTTGGGTTTTTTTTTTTTTTTTTCAGCCTCTGGGTAAGATTGGAAAATATGATTTTGCAGAACTGTTGGTGGTTCACATTGTATGTCAGCAAATGAGAGCCAGCTCTTTTCAGGAGAGTTATGAAGAGCTGTAGTTACTTAAAGTGTGTCTGTAGCACATGTGTATTTTAAATGAACAAACCCTGTCTAGTCAGAATTGCAAGTAAAACACTAATAAACCGTTAGGATAAGGCATCCAAATTGTCAGTGAATGAATGTGCTCAGCATTAAAAGTGTCGAGTGCTGGAATTGCAGGGGGATAAAGAGGCAAGAAAGCAGTTGGGGCAGACAGGGACTGAGAGGAAGATGGGATTTCTTAACTGCTCACAGGGATAAGAGCCTGAAGCAAACAGGCTGTGGTGATGGAGATGGAAGAGATCAAGTATGAAACAGGTTTTGGAGTGGGGAAATGTGTATCAATAAAATATAAATACCTTAAACATTAGCATTTATAGACTTGTGGCAAATACTTAGGTTTGTATTCACTAAGTGGTTGACTCTAACAAATAATAGTGCTCATAAACATACACAGTATGTTATAATGTTTATAACATTCATGAGTTGTATTTATTTTACATATATTTACATTTGACTCTGAATCTAAAATAAATGACTTGTGTTTCTTTAGTTTTTCAGTAGCTCCCAGAAACTGCAACTAGTATTGGGATGCTGCTGTGCTGATTGCTGAATGTACAAGTGAACTGAGATGCAAATTAAAGAGGCGAACAAATATCCAGGGACTTTTTTTTTTTTTTTTTTTTTTTGCTTAAGTAATGATCTTTAAATGTTAATCTTAAAGTAACAAACAAAACAGCTTGTGACACTGGTATTGTGTTTAGGAGTAGAATGGTTGAACTACACCATGATTGTAGTAGTACAAAGTATTTTGGAAGCCGTTAAATAGAAGGGAAAATCAAATTCTGCAGAAAGATTTATTTCCTTCTTTACAGCAAAGTGAGTAATATCCTGTAGTAATATAATAGCCTAGTTTGAGGACACAATTATTTTGAGATTAGAAGCTTAAATGTGTACGTCCGTTAAAAGCAGACGGATGTTAAAACTGGCATTTGATACTATAGTGGTGCAAAGTATGGAAGACTGCGTTAGGGTTTGAGACTTTGCAGCATAACCCAGGAGGTTTTTTTTCCCTTTTGGGGGACGTTGCCTATATGTAGGGAATGAAATGCAAGGGTTGGATTTTCCTTTTTTTTTTTTTTTTTTTTCTTTAACCTGCTTTTGAACTGACTGTAGCAGAGTTAACATTGTTTGTAGGTTATAATGCAATAAGTGAGGCTACGGTGATGACTTTGCCTTCATGGAACCTGGGTGAGAGCAGTTTTGGTGGCTGGTCTGTCATGTATATTTGCTTTGGTTTGCCTTCTCTTGCTCAGTGGTGCATGAGAGGCATGACTTCAGCATGGAGCACGTTCTCTCTTTTTCTAGCAGACAGGCTTACAACACTGCTGAAAAAGTAGGGTATTTCCCTTTAAATTATTTTTTTTTTCTCACTCCTTCTTTCCAAATCTGCTACCATTGCAGATTCCCAACTCTGTTGGAGAATGCCATGTGAAGCTATTTTTGACTGATCAGAGAATTACCGTAGCAGGAACAAAAGACATTGATGAGGGAGAGCGGTCTCAAGGGACCTTGAGAAGAAAGAGATGGAATTCAGATTAGTAGCCTCCAAAAAAAAGCTTGCCGTAGAAGAGGTGAAAAATAAGCCTATAAAAGAACAAAGGTAAAAAGAACATGTGAAAACACTTAGTTCTCATAATGTTACCCTTTCCCATGAGGAGGCTTTTTGAATGGCTTTCATAGTAATGTTTCTCATATGTTGATCACAGATTTGAGCAGTAAGCTTTACTTTTCCTCTAAGCCTTTAACAGAAATGATTGATTTATTAGTTTTGATAGAAGTATAGAATTACTTTCAAACTTTGAAATACATAATAAGCACCTCAGATAATTAGCAAGCCTACAACTATCTCTCTTTAAAGTGATCAATGGCATTAATTTGGTTTGGTAACCATGGCTATTTTCTTGTTCAGTGACCATATGGTATTTCTGAGTTTAGTGTGACTTCCTGTGAGCAGTTTTTACAAAGTCAGCTGGGCTTTGGTGTGAAATGCAGCAAAAATTAAACACTATAGGAAGGTGTGAAAATGTTCTTGTATGCAAAGAAAAAAAAAACAGGTTGCTTTTCTGCCTTAAGAAAGCAAGCTGCTTTCACTTTGGAATAAGAGTGGATTGTAGCCTCTAAATCGTACATTCACTGAGACTGTAATGCTAAAATAGTCGAAACTTGGAACTGTTACTTGTTTGACACTGATGTTTTTAATGCAAATAACTATTAACAGATCAGTGTTTTGTTGTAAACAAAATACTTTTTAGCTTTACTGTAAAAATGAGACCCTTGTTACAGTAACTTACCCTTTTAACAGGATCTCTTCTTGAGCTGTCATACGGTAATGCTGTTGTTGCATGTGTCTTGACATTAATAGAACAGCCACATTAAATTTCCATCTGAATTCTGATTTTTTGAGGCTTGCAGTAGTAAAAAAAATTGTGACTTTTATCTGTCATGTAATTTTTTGAATACCAAATCCAACAAGTCAAGAACTTTTGAGAAATGCTCTGGATATCAAGGAGCATAGTCCAGCTGAGTTGGTGAAAGCTAGAATAATGGAGAGGATTCCTTGATTGCAAGGTCTTGAGCTGTGTGTGAAACAATTTTTATAAACATGAAAGATATATTTTTTTTTTAAGCTGACCTTTACTCTCTGCTTATTAATAGCAGTCCAAATTGTTCCATGGGAGATTCTGCAGCATGCAATATTAAGAGAAATAAATCTGTCTGGGAGAGTTGTGGGGAATGAGAACCAGTGTCAGATGGTGAATCATAAAGGGAAAGATCTAAAAGTGGAAGCAATCAAGGCAGGTGAGTAGTGCAAAGAAAAGCAAGGAAAGAAGTGTTGGAAAATAGAGTGGTGCAAAGCCAGGGGTTGTGGGACCCTGAAGGTTGTGAAGTGAATCATAGAATGGTTTGGGTTGGAAGGGACCTTCAAAGATCATCTAGTTCCAACTCCCCTGCGCTGGGCAGGGACACCTCCCACTAGACCAGGTTGCTCAAAGCCCCATCCAGCCTGGCCTTGAACACTTCCAGGGACGAGGCATCCACAGCTTCATCTGGCAACCTGTGCCACTGCCTTACCACCCTCGGTGTAAAAAATATCTTCCTTATATCTAATCTAAATCTACCCTCTTTCAGTTTAAAGCCATTACCCCTTGTCCTATCACAACAGGCCCTGCTAAAGAGTTTTTCCCCATCTTTCCTGTAGGCCCCCTTTAGGTATTGGAAGGTCTGCCTGGAATCTTCTCTTCTCCAGGCTGAACAGCCCCAACTGTCTCAGCCTGTCCTCAAAGGAGAGGTGCTCCAGGCCTCTGATCATCTTTGTGGCCCTCCTCTGGACTTGCTCCAGCAGGTCCATGTCCTTCTTATGTTGGGGGCTCCAGAGCTGGACGCAGTACTCCAGGTGGGGTCTCACAAGTGTGGAGTAGAGGGGATGTGAAGCTTCTCATCAACCAACACCCACAAGTCCTCCTCCTAATGTCAATGTAGGGTAGCATACACTTTGCAAGAATAAAGTTTTCTGGGGAGGAAAGGTGGCCTTGAGGACAGACGGAAGAACTGGTTGGTGTATAGGCAGGAAAGTGCCACTTGAAATCAAATAGAAATATGTCTGAAAGGAGTGATGCACAGCAGAAGAAGAACCAGTGATGGTCAGGTGCATGATCTTGGAGTGTGTGGATGGAGATGAGAATAGGGGCATGCGAAGCCCATCCCTGCAAACAGGAAACCTGAGTGCTGAGGTGGGGCTGTGTGGGTACCCTCAAGGGGGACACTGTAGAGTGCCATGCTGGGTGTCCTCAGTGGTGCAGAGCCCAGAGTGGTGGTCACAGTGTGCTCAGCTTACAGAAGCCAAGCATGAAGCACACTTTCTGCCCTCCCTGTCCTTATTTCTCCCCCCAGCTTTATTCTCTATGGTAGAGGTGAAAAACTTGCTTTCTGGTGTATGTGTAGTCAACCTATGACTGGAATTGGTGTAGTCAACCTGTGACTGGAAATAATGTTAGCTTGCTGCATTCAAGTATCTGAAGAAAGGTCTTACTGTGTATCTTAATCTGTTGTTTTTGTAGAAAAAGACAAATGCAGCATGATAAAACCAGTCTCATGTTGTCTATAGTACGACATAATTCTTGTGCTACGTAGCACAAACTAATAAAAATGACTAAATTAAGCCATAACTATTAGCAGATGGATACTGTGTTTTAGTGTTTCATAGTTTCTCCTTCTTAATGAACTTGACATGCAGATAAAATAGGAGGGAGATAGCTGTGGCTTTAATAGGAGGAAATGTTTCCCTTGTCATCTGAAAACACATTCCTGGGTGAATAGCGCTTTCTTGTGCAGAGCCGCAGCGTTTAGAAATTAAACTATTGTTATTTCTGGTTTGTAAAGAATATCTGCCCCTCCGCCTAGAGCATTAATTCTTTATCTTCTGTCTTTATTTAACCAATGTTAGTCAAGGGCTGTAAACAGCCTTGTTTTAGACTTCCTGGTATTTCTTTATGCCATTGCCATCCTTGCATGTGATAAGATACGCCTATTGGAGCTGTACCAAGGAGTAAATCTCAAAGGCACTAAGTTTTATTGCCACAGCTAATACCATGCTTGTGGCTTGCTTTTGAAAAGTAGCACATTTGCTGTTTTCCTGAGTGTTTGAAGAGAGTATGGATGAGAATTGTTTCAGGTTTGAATGTTTAAGTACAGCATTGTAATATTCCTGTAATGACTTGTACCTGTCTGATCAATGAGTATGCTTTACAAGTATTGTAGACATAAAATGACTAAAGAAATTGATTCTTTCAATGTGCATCTCCTTAAGGCTTCTTTACTGATGTCATATTTAATTGTGTGTGTAACATAAATATTTACAGACAGGATGGAGCATCAGTAGTGAGATTTGAGAAGACACATTTTGTAAACACAAAATCCATTCTACCTGGAATGTGAGTGGAATGATACTGCTCAGCTTACACTTGTGCTTTAAGGTAGTGCTGGAATTAAAGCTGGGGTTTTCCAAGTTTGTGTGTGGGTTGTTCTTTTTTTGTTGTTGTTTTTGTTGTTGGTTGTTTTGGGTTTTTTTTTTTCCTGATGAGGACTCATCTGTTGTCATCTGCGTTTTTCACTTTCCTATTAATTGTAAGACATGGTGGGTGCTTGATACCTGTAGACTTGGACTGAAGATGCTTCTAGACTTAATGTGAACTTAAAAGACATTCTTAGGAATTGTCACCCCTTTCTGTTTGCTGAAAGTAGTTGCTATGCTCAGCAATACAGCTGATAGGATCCATTTCTAAAGGTAAAAATATTTAATATTGAAACACCCTTGTTGAGCAGCAGTTCTTGAAGTTGCATAGAAACTGGGTGATGTGGAGATCTCTTTGGGTGGGAGGAACTAAGAGGGGGATTTTGAGAACTAAGTAATTAAAGATTGCTGCAGTTACAATGTTTTGGGCTTAGAAAATTAGAGTACTGTGCCACATAGTTTGAATATGTAAGTTACAATATTTTCTTTAATACGTATGCTGTTCAAAATGATTATATAAAGCTGAAGGGAATTTTTGCCTCTTGGAATAAACTTTACCCTAATCTTAAACATATGTTCTCACTTATTGTTGATAGCTTCTTTAATACCATAAAAAAACTACAGCAGGTATTGCAAGAATTCAGTAACTTAATCTTAACTCTTCGAAGTTAAATCATGTGAAGTGTATGTCATACTGATACCTTTATAAAACCATAATGGAATTAAAATCCAAATCATTATTAAAACTAAAAATAAGATCATATAGTTTAGAACTCACTTGTGTGACAGTAAAGTTTAAGGTCCTAGAAATTTTTGGAGCCTGAATTAGTCACCATGTATTTTCTTTGATGGTGAAACTTTATGAAATGAAAAAGCAGGATTTGCGTCAAGGATTTTGGAGTGTAATATTTATAAATCTATCATTGTGTGATAATGTTTATACATTAAGACAGCTGAAGAAAGTAGTGTTATCATTGACTGTGAACTGTAACTGGCTTTTTTTTCAGTATAACTGCTTAACTGTTGTATCAGTAAACTGTTTTTCTCTGCTTAATCTACTGTCAAGCAAAGCGAGTTTGAGATCTGCTGCAAACTCAGTACTTTGGCAACTTGTTCTATGTTAAGAAATGGTAGACATGGCATTAATGGGAAAACAATTACTTGCTTTGTAAGTGGTGCTGTTGAGCTATGACTAAGTATATTGATTGGCCTGGCCAACACAAACTACAGATGGATTTTCTTTTTTTTTTCCTTTTTTTTTTTCCTTTTTTTTCTCTTCCATGGCCTTTTCACAAGAGGGTCACATGGTTGGCTGTTATTGCTTTGGATATGGTTGAGTTCTACAAACTAAACTGCTTTCTGTGGAAATTGAGAGGGTTTTAACTTTTTTCATGGATTTTGATCCCTAATGTGTTAGCTTGCTGAGGAATATGAATCAGAACTTCCTACTACAGCGTGCAAGGCCATTAACATGGTCTTGCTTTCTGCTTATGTGTTCATGGCGTAAGATTGTACAATTTGCTAAGCCAGCAGAAAACTACTGGCTTAGGTTAGTTTTCTGGTTAGCAAGTTTAACACATGGTTAAAGGTACACCAGCGTGACTGGTACAGCTCAACCAGAGCAAGAGGCAAGAGACTTCATTTAGCACTAATGAGGTATTTGGTGATCAGTTAAATCATTTCCATCTGTAACATAAGACAGTTTTCTCAATTTACCAAACTGGACTATTGATAACTTTAATGCGAGATGCTGATGAGTAATTCACTAAATTAGGGTGCAGATAACTAATAAAAGAGCTGAGTGTTGAAAATATTCTAGGAGATCAATTGGTTGCAACCTTTTTTGAAAAGTTTGGATGAACCTTTTTCAGAAAAATATTTTAAATTTCTAGTTTCATACTTTCGTTAAAGTATGGATTTCTTTTTGTAAATTTGCTTAAAAGCACATACTGGCTAAGAGGTCTGACACTGACAAATTTATGTTAAACAATTTTAGAATAAAAATTAAAAGGTAAATGTGGTTAAACAGTAGAAATGCACAAATACAAAAGCATTATACTGTACAACATATGTAAGTAAGCTGTTTACATTAGTGTGTTCCTGTCTCTGTATAGGTTTTTCTACGTTTCTTCTTCTGTGTCTCTTCAGGCATGTTTAATACTAAGAGCATCCTCTTATGCCTACTAGAATTAAGATGGTGTACTTACAGGATATTTTATATGATGGCAAGAAGAATAACGGGTTGACCTGCTACTGGGTGAAGAAATGTAATGTGATCTGAGAACTGTATGTTTAGTGCACTTGTTGCTTCAGATTTATCTTTTTTTGCAGGATAAGCTGCAAAGGTCTACCTGACCCCAGAAACAGAAGTGTAGTGACTTTCCTGAGATAAGGACAATAATGAAGAACACTTGTAAAAGTGCTAATTTAAAAAAGCACATGAAATTCAGACAAGGTTATTTTGCCTCACCTGGTTCCTGGTCTCAGAACCACTATCAGTTTCTAAGTAGACAGATAAAGTTCTTTGAATGGGGAGAAGGCAAGCCAGTACAAGTATCTAAGGTGGGTGGGTGGAAAAGAACTGCTAGAGAACTGGAGACCACTTGCAAAAACACTGCAACAAATATGAACTATTTGGTAAGCTCTTCAAGTAATAAGTACAAAGGTGTTAAATAAACATAAATGTGGATTTTCTCAAACAAAATACACAAGCAGTCAAATCTTTGTGACGTGGTATCCAGTTATCCAGTCTTATTTGGGAGGAACAGATGTGTTCTTAGTTAAAGGAGCTATTCTAATAATTTTGTCTCTATGAAAAGCAAGGAATGTTACTTTAAATACTGTAAAGTTGGTGAAAACCTTAAATAGTTACATGGATCACTGTCAGACCAGAGAATGTCTAGACTGAATGGTCTCTGCAGGGTTCTGTCACTAATTTTGACTTAAGTGAAACATTAAGGTTATGCAATATTAGCAGCAGATGGTACGAAGCTAGGAATTGCTGCAAGAGCACTGGAAAATGTGGTTAGGGTTCAGAATGATTGAAAAAAAAGTGGAGAAGCAGTCTTGGGAAGAATATGCATTTTGGATAAGGACAAGACTCAAGATCCTCCATTTATTTATCATCCCTGTACAGGTAGGCAATGGGGAAGTAGAATAAGTTTTGTACAAAGATCTGGGGATGTTGAAGTTAACAAACTGGATGGGATTCTGTTAACATAGCTGTTGCAAACCAGTTGGAGGTACTGTGATACACAAGCAGGATAACTTTCCATAACTCGTGTGACAGTCCTTCATTCTAGGCTTAGGCATTTGACCTCAGGAAGAGCTAGAGCACTTTGAGAGTACAGAGGAAAGGAAAGAGAGCAAAGTCTTCAAAATGTAATTATTTTATTCACAGAAACATTTAGAACTGTTTCCCTTAAAGAACAGAAGACTATAGGGAGAAGGAAAAGTTGTCTTCAGGTGAGATATAAACAAGAAGAGAGGAGAGCATTTTCCATTCAATCTACTCTGACAACAGAACCACTGGTAATGTGCTTAAACTGCAACAAAGATGGTGTAAGTGGACACCAGGAAAAAAAAAACGAACACTGGAATAGTTTGCTTGGGAAGACTGTGGTATTTCCATTTTTAGAGCGCCTTGTAAGGCACAGATCGGCTGTGCTGTTCTCCTTCAGTCTTGAGAGGGTGTATTAGCTGATTTATTGAGCTCCTTTCCAACCGTTATGTTACAGTATTAGAAAATCCTAGAAGGGTTTCTGGAAAGCAAGGGCATCCAAATTAAAAAGTTATCAAAGTGCTTAATAGCATTGAGGCCATGTTAATAACTTTTCATTTTGTGCTGATGGGTCTTGCTATCAAAATCGCACATCTCTACTCCCTCATTTCCACTCTCTGCTCTTCAAAGAAAAGTATTATTGCATTGGGGGAAAGGGGGGAAAATACTTTTATAAGTCTTCTGGCTCACTTCCATTTCATGACTGTAAATATCTTCCAGTTGGCACCACTAAGTGTCTAGTTGTGGCTGCACACTTCCAGAATCATCTTTCTTCCCCAGCTTCATGTAAAATTGCTCTGGGGACAAGGGAGAAATTACTCTTCAAACTCTATGGTAAGTTTGATATCAGATTCTGAGATTTCAGATTGCTTTGCTCATTATTCGGAGTCAGTATTAAGATATAAAATAAAACATTCCCTCATTAGCAGATACCAGCCTTTATCTTGCACACCCTTTTTCCCAGAACTAGCAATTAAGATGCATGAATCGGAGGCAGTGTAGTCTGGTAGCAGGAACTTGGGCCTAGGAGACAGAACTGTCAGCATCTTAATTTTAGATATTATGTTGAATTATGATTTGCTGAAGGGTATGTTTAATTCCTGGCACTGTTTTCCACACATAGAACGTAATGCTGTAAGGATTATTTTTTGTCTGTAGCTACAGAGATGCAAGATCTCAGACATGTATTTTTCTGCATTAAAAATTAGTTTGTAAGCCCAGGGTTTTCATTCACGGGTTCTTAGGTTGTGTTTGACTACTTCTGCTGTAGTATCTTCAGGTTGAAGATAGGTCCTTTCTCAAAGACTTCAGATGTATAGTATAGATGTTTGGCTCTGTTCATGGTTTATAAGGGTACAGGAGGCTTGCAGAACTTAAATTTTATTGGAATCCAGTTCAGTTTACTACCTAGCTCTTCTAAGTGAGGAGGCTGCATCAGTATAAACTGATTTGACTTTTAGCATTGTTATAGCAATACAACTATCCTATGGATTTCTTTTTAAATTTAAGTTCCTTAAGAGGCTGGGGGCCATGTTAGTATGATGTCATTCTGGTTCAACAAGCCAGCAGTGTTGAAGAGTGAGAGGGTGTGTGGGGTCTTGAGGGCAATGGAAAAACTTTTTAAAAATGGTAGCATCAGACTGAAATCCCTGCAGGCTTCTTTCTGCAGGTGCGAGTTTTAAGTTAGGCCTACACTGACGTTTACATTTAAATTTATTATTATAGTGTCACCCTACAGAGTTTATAGTTCCTTCAGTGGATTCTTTGTGAAAGAGCTGGCATCATTTTTTAAAAGGTTATGTTGAATTCTGGTTTCCACAGCACAAGTTGCCATGGATATATCAGGTTCTTAATGTTTGTTTACAGGGGAATGAGGTAGAGAAGGTTCATGTTAGCTATTTTCAAATGAATGTTCTGCATCCATATGATGCTGTTCACGTTGGGAGTTAACTGGGCAGTGAATGTAAATTCTACTGCCTGCTTTGCAAACGGATTAAGTTCACTTAGGAATGAATTAATGCAGAAATTTTCATGTGTATATCTTTACTTTGCACTAGCTTGTCAGTTGTCCGGTTCCTTTTTTCCCTCTGTAGTTAAATGAGCCTCCTGATTTTATGTGCATTGTAGTGTTTCGGAGTCCTGTCAATCAGCATTTAAATAGGTAGGCACTGTACATGTATTATTGCAGTGCCTGGGAACTGAGGAATGCAGCATTGCTTCTGCAAAACCTGCTATATTTCATGCATCTTCATGAAGCAAGGAAAGGTCCTAGACTTCCCATGATCTGAGAAAAGGGGATGGTGAATTTTGGCTAAGAGCTGGCATAACAAGAAAATTAAACCATAAAACTGCGTGCATAGATCAGATGCCCAGGAGAGACTACTTGCATAATGCAACACTTGAAGTATGTTTCTGGTCAGTGCTGCCTTCTAAACCATCTGCTTTGCTCTTTCCAAAGTACTCATTTATGCTTCTCCTCTTCCAAAATAAGGATCGCAAAGATGGATGTGTTCATATAACCCCTCAAATCTTGACTGAGAAATACAGATTGTTGACTTTCAAGCCCATGCAAACTACCTTCGTGGCACACCAGACTTTAAGTAACCACTAGAAGAAGCAGACAATTAAAACAGAAGTCAAATATTAACTTACTCCTTTCCTGGGTCACACTGTACGAGGCATGAGTAGGCATGTTTGAAAGCTGAAGAAAATGAACCCTATATTTGTTATAGGGAAGATACAGGTAGACTAAATACGGCTCATGCATCATTCTAAGCTGGGCAGTCCTTAAGGACAAGACCAACAATTGCTGCAGGACACATGGTTAGTTTTTTGGTCAAATAAGCCAAAAGAGAATCTAAAAGTCAAGAGGCAACATAGTGGAAAAGAATGAAAAAGTGAACGTCCTCATGTTGAAAGTGAAAGATGAGTAAGGAGGAGAAACACCTACTAAAGCAGCTCAGTGAAAGATAGATGACCGCTTTTAACAAGCCAGAAGAAACAACTAGCAGCAGTTTTCTTGGCAAAATTGAGCATTGTGTGCGTGCTGAGATAAGCTTAATACTGGAGCTCCACAGCCACAATGACTCTATCCCCTTCCACTTGATAATCAAAGTCAGGTTTCTTGACTCGAGGGGAAGCCTGAGCATGATCATTTATCTATGTAGCACAGTGCTGTGTACCAGTCCCTTTCCATACTAGCTCTACTGTCAGCCATTTTAAAGTTCTTTCACATGTAAAGCTTATTAAAAGTATTTTGACAGAAGTGTTGTAGTCTTATACCTTCTGTGTTTCACAAACCTGAAATATCTCTACAAGGGAGTGTCTTGTGTATTTTAAAATGTGTAAATAAAATACCCTGGAGTGTGCTAATTTTAGTGCAGTATGTTTGAGCTGAGTTTCCAAATGGAGGTAACAAGATGTTCTATGTATTTGGTATTTGTAGTGATAGCCAGAGAGTTATCCTTGTGAAGTGACAGGTATAGAGATAGACGTGGTCTTAAACTATGCCTGTTAATAGAAGAGCTCTTTCATTGCTTTTATAGGTGTAGTGCAAAATATCTCAAATGATTCATGCAAGGTAAATACCACTTAGTAGCCACCACTATTAAACATCTTCATTTTCCATTCAGAATCTGAAACACATATGCTATACTTTCTGTACCTGTTTGGAGATAAAGTTTAGTTGGGTTCTTCCATGTAGCCAAACATCCAGTCACAAGTGTGTGTCAGGGAGAGGACCTTTATCTTGTGGAACAGTGAGGCAAGCTCTACTTTTCTTCGACATGAGTTCAACTTCTTTGGGAAGAAAGCAGGCATGGATTTGAAGAGGCTAGTGCCACATGTCTAGGGTTAAATGCAGTTGCAAGAATAGTCACTGGAATCACTGAGAAACAGATTTCTAGCTTTGGACTTTGAGGCCTGATACTGTATGCTCCCCGTGGTAGCTCTGTTACAGTCCATATACCACTAATGTGCAAATTCAGCAGGATGTTACAAAATGTTAGTGCTTGGAGATGAATTCCTTTTGCAGTCTATGCTTATTTCATTACATTAGGTGTTGTCTTAACAATACCGAAGTGTCTCTCTGCTACTAACCACCAGCAACCAAACACTCTTAGGTTAGTCTGCTTTTATGGAAGTTCAAGCCTACTTTCCAAGTAGATTTCTAGGTAAAAGCCAGCTTGTTTTGTTTGGGGTTTTTTTTGTGGGTTTTTTTTTTTTTTAATCATCCCATATGTCTATTTTCCATACTTGGAAATTGTGCCGTAGGCAGAAAAGCCACTTGGGCTAGTGACAGGGGAAGAAGACCCGAAATGCTATATACATCTACTGGATTACCTCATTTTCCATCAATCCTCTTGGCCCAATGCAACAGCTAGCTTCCAAAGCTGACGCTACCAGCCATCAAAATTCTAAATATTCATGGAGCAATCTCTGTTAAATATTTTCAGATTAACCCTTAATGCACAGTGAGAACACCTCAGGGAAAAAAAATGAGATATTAACTGACAATGTCATTATCTTATTCTAAAAGAGGTGACTGTTTCTGTGAATGTGTTGATATGAAGGAAGCTGTGCAGCCACCTTAGTCTTAAGCAATACTTGCCTCCATATTACTGTTCTGGAACAGCTCATGTGGTATGACCTAAATTTTGAACTTAATAAACAAGTAGATGAGGCATTGAGGTGAGAATGCTCAATCTATGGGATGTGTTATGTTCTGCTTCACTGGAGAAGACATAATATTTGTTTTTTCCTCACAGTGCGTTTGCATAAAAGACTCGCTATCTCATGTGAGAAATTGAAGCTTGTTCTATGAGCTACAAAAAATCAGTCTTAGAATTCTGAATTTGAGACTTAATTATTTAGTAGTGTTGTTTCTTCATAATCTGCTTTTGATGTGATTGTTTTCCTATGAGAAAGGAATGAATATGTGTTACTGTTTAGTAGATTTATTTTTCAGAAGTTTGTCCCAAACCATAGATTAGGTTTAAAACTTAAAGTTCACTTCTGTGCAGATGGGACTCTCCTGAGAGCTCATGATTTTTGCACTTCTGCTTTGTGCAAACAGTATGTGAGAGCGGGAACTTCTCTCCAACCATGTTGTTGCAGAGATCTGTTATTCTTGATCTCTGGGGCTATTGCTTGTTTAATCCACATGCTATTTATTAATCTTCTGTGCTGAATGCCCGAGATAGATTAAGATAGGTAGGTATGCGCAGTTTAATAAATGAAGACATTCCTGTATCTATTTGAAATTTCAAAAGAGGATCTCTTTGCTGGCTAGAGCTATGTATGTGACTGTTCTGTAAGGCTGCCAGGTTTTGAGAAAATTCATTTTGAAAAATGACACTTTTATAGTTAGTTTCTTGGTGTGGCTGAATTCATACTGCTCAGTCTTTTCTGTCTTATATAGTTATTTCTCTTATGTGGATAAACATTATGTCTTGATTCTCTCTTAAAGTGGTAAAGGATTTAGAAAGGAAAGAGAAATAAGAAATTATTCTTACCGTACTTTTTCATTTGGATTTAAATAACTTAAGTGTATAATCATGTTGGCAGTTGTTTTTAGAGACAGTTTAGCTGAAACTTTCAGGAAAAAAAAATTATTTGCCTCTGGCGCTCTTGACTTTGATGTTTATAGATGATGGACATCACATCATGACCAAGGCAGAGGCCTAAGGCCTTGGATGCCTTTTATGTTGTGGAGGTATTTTTTTTGTGAAATGTGAGTGTAGTAGTGTAAAGTATCCCTTTTTCCTGTATTATTCCTTTCCCCTCCTTTTGAGATTAACAGTAAAACATCTATCAACTATTTAGTACTAGAAGTCTATCTTCTAATTTCTGTAAAAGGAGCCTCTTAAATACGCAAAATTAGTTTAATTACTGTAAGCATGTGATGTTTTTCTGAAACTCTGAAATAAGCATGTAAGAAGTTACTCGTTTCAATGTCTTGATGTGCCTAGAAAGAAGGATTTCTACATGGGAGTGTTTTAAATACTTTTGAACAAGAATGGCAAGAATGTCAGTGTTCTTAAGTAAACTTTGCAATTACAAATAAAACGGCACTGTATTTAGAATTGATATTATAAAGCCTACTTGCTGTGTGATCAGTGATCAATGACCTTTAATTTCTTGCTGTATATCAGTGTTTACCTATCTTAGAGAGTAAACAGTTTATTTTAAATGACTGAATCTCAACTTTTCTTTTTGGGCTGGAATTTGTGTGCTTGGTATCACCTCTTGAGCAGGTTATTTGATGTTTTAAACGTTCTGGGTAAATAGCATGGATGTACGTGTTAGGGATGAATAGTGGGAAGTCTCTGCTAGGAATTTCTTGAGTGTGTACAACTCGAAGTGCATAGATGACTGTTACACACAGACTCTGGCATTCTTGCAGACAAAGAAATTGATAACTTTTGAGTTAAAATGGTCTTGAAGAGAATGCAGTGAAAAGCGAATATATGTTACTAGAGTATTGTGTGTATTATAATGACTCAAATTTAGCAAAAGACTGTAGCTTGCCTCAATCCTACATAGCTGCTGTTAAACTTTTATTTCTTTTCCCTGATATTTTAGACTTTTTAGCAGCTGTCATTAATTGTGCAGTTGGACAGTTTGAATGCTAGTTGGAAACAGGTGGTGCATGCTCTAAATATCTTGAGATACAGATGATGGTCAACAATGTTGTCATTGAAAGTGTAGGCATTTGTGTCAGGCTGTGTTGATTTTGTTCTAGTGCAACTTTGGTATTTTTTGCTGTGGAGAAGTATGTACAGGGCATTCTGAAACGAATTTGGGGGTAAAATGTTGCTGAAACATCAGTTCATTATAGATTGCTAAGCCTGTACAAAACCAGCATAGAATTTGCTGGCTTAATTGTAGAGGGTATGGATTAAACCAGCAGCAGAATGTCATGACTCTTAGCTGAAAGACAGCTTTGTATGAAACATTTCATTTAGTATTCTACGATTCCCACGCAGAATATTCCTATGTTCACTGAATGTGGCGTGTGTATTAACTTACAGATAGGCTTGCGTAACACAGTGAAATCTTTTACAAGCAGACACTTTGGGAAGGCTTAAACTTAAGGCAGGATCTGTTACTGTGCGCCTTATTTGGGTAGTAAAAACATCCAGTTTGCAATAGCTTATGCTGTAGTGTAGCATTAGTTTTGGGTCTTAAATCTGCAAGTTGAATCTTGTAAACTTGCAGCTAAAAGTACATTCTCTGGGTGCACTGTAGTTGAAGGCTTTAGAGAAGAAGAATCAAATTGAGGCAATTAATTTGGCCTCCTTAATTAAATCTGTGTCTGAAACACTCGTATAATTAAGTCTTTTTAAAGTATTATCCATATTGCTGTACAATGTTTTACTGACTAATCTATTCAGTTGAGTAAATGAGGGTTGATTCAGAACTTTCTCTGAAGCGAAGTCCCTAGACCATTAAGCTAGCTAAAATAAATTTAGACATTTGGTTTTCATTAGTGTTGTAACTGAAACAAAAACATTTTAATGACTGATCCCAGAGTATTTTGAAGTTTGTGCAACTTTACTGGGAAGGTATTTAAACTGTAGTATCACTTGCAAGTTGGGCATAGGCCAGTTTTTCGGAGTTGTTTCAAAGCAAGATATTGAGTTTCCAGAGTGTTACAAAACAGGAAAACTGTAAGAAGGGAGAAGCAGGGGAAGGTAGTTATGGTAAAATTTGCACTTGTGGAATGAAATTATCTGCTAAAAGGATACAGTGACATATTCATGCTGTCATGTTTGCTGCTTTGTTACAGAGCTGTTTCAGTTGTTTGAGGAAAAAAATATAATTTTGAGCCTTATTACTTATATTAATAAAGAATCAACTCCCCAAGGAATCAGTGTGCTTTTTATTTAGTATCTTAAACTTGCACAAAATGGGATTCTGCTTCTAAGGGAAAGAACTTATTTTGCTTACAAAATCTAATTTTAAAAATACTTTTGGGGAAAATATCTGAGTTGGTCTTGGGAGAGGATGTCAATAAAATGTGATAAAAATCAGTGTGTCGACTTGGTCTTTGTCAAATAAAATATTAATCTGTAGCTTTACATTGATGGGAGAAGCTGGAGATTAGTAAATTGCTGTAAGATGAGAATTGCTTATTCTAGTTAATGCAGTAGTCACAATAATGTCTCATGGAAAACCTGCTGAAGCTGTTGAAACATTCTGGGTCCTCAGGGGAGCCTTGAGGAGCCAGGGACTGGATATCCAGGGCTTGTTGTGTCCAGACTGGATTCTTGTGGTTGCTCCTTGGCCTGGGTACACAGAGTGCTGATAGTGGTGTTCACAAGAATAATCTTAGGTTTTGGTGTCTATATATTTTTTTTTTCTTGCAGGTGATGTGGAGTTAAGTGGCAATTAGAACAAGACCAGATTACTTCATTTAGGCTGTTAGAAATTGATAATGATTTGAGCTAGGGCAAACTAGTGCGTCTAGCAAAAAAAAAAAAATACTGCTCAGATGGAATTACTGAATTGTCTGTCTGAACAGGTGTGGATTTTGATGGGTTCATCTGCACAGTATAACCTTAGTGAAGTGATTTAGCTGTAATTGACTGACAAAAACAAAACATTCTTATGGAAATCCACCTGTCATAAGCAAGAAGCAGTGACCTGAGAGTGGCTGAAAGTCTGGATAGCTTCTGAGAGCTCCATCCTGGTTTTGCAATTAACATGTTAACACTTGATTTTATATATTCACCTTTTAGGAATAATGTTCTTATATAGAATGTATATAGCAAAGCTGAACTTAAGTAAATTACGGTTGTATCTTTTTGCAACTGTTATGTTGGTGTGTGTCTGTTCTATTAGTTCAATTTACAGTACCTCATGTAAAATATATACTTTTTTTTTTCACTGGATTTCTAAGGATTCTGTAACTTCCTTTGAGTTTTGAAAGGAAATAAAACATTTTATAACATTTTACCTATAGTAAAGTAGTCGTCTGTCTCTTTAGGAGACTGTGTTCAGCACATGCAATGGAATTTTTATTTAAATGCCTGAATTAAAGGTTTTACAGAAGTGAAATAACTAAAAGTTGCTCCTCTTCTGGGAAGAGTCTGAAAGGTGGTATGCCTTTCCTTTTCTCCCCTATTCTGTCTCTGATGTTTCTTTTATGGTGTCACTATTGCGATGTTCTAGCTGAATTGTCCTGTCTATTAAAGCTTATAGGGAATAGCTGCAATTCTGAGACAGAATTAAAGGAATGGCCCGTTTCTTACCTGCATGCAATGTTAAAAACACTGTGTACTTGTACCTTCATGTTCCACTATTTCCATTCACGGAACAGATGCAAATACATGTTTACTTTTGGTACCTTTAGCTACAGGTTAGAAATCCAATACCATTTTCAGATTTATTTAAGTTCTTTTTGCTAGGCCATGTCATAGTCATCTGGCCATAAGATCATAATAGAAAGATTTTTACTGTCTCCTGTAGTTAAACTTGCCTGAGTTGAAGATTTTTTTGTAGTACTAGTTGTGTGGTGGTCAACACACAAGAAGAACTTGAATATCGAAAGACTGCATAGTTTGTCATAATTCAGTGTATATAACTGGTAACTTCATTTTGTAATCATGAAATGCTGGAAACTCGTATATAATTGATACTATGCTTCGAAACTGCTTCAACCAGATGTCTTTTTTTTTTTCTATCTTCTGCTATTCTAATAGCTATTAGACTTTTCTTAAAAATATTTTTTAAAGATTAATTTTAGAACTTAGTTTCTTGAGAATATTTAGTTGAGACTTATTACTGTTTGGTATAATCTTGATACTGAAAGTGAATATTAACTTGGTGCTGGTACTAACATGAAACATACATGAGATCAACCCTAGGGCACGAGAAGGCTTGTTGAGAAGGGGAGAGCTGTCCAGTACCCCCTGGCTATTCTGATTTAGTCACTACTTTGTTTTATTATTCTGGTAGTTTGAGCAGAAATGAGATAGAGATGGCAGAGGAGTGAGCATTAATAGTAGTGAGCAGTTGAAGGAAGCACTGATTTCAATAAGGCCTGTCAGAATACTGGGTATGTGTACATATAGGAGGAATGATGCTTTTGCAAGCATAGAGGAACTGGAAGTGCAGGAAGAAAGAGGAGTGCACCATTAAACAGCTGGAGTAAAAGCAAGTTCAGGAAGAATGAAGAAAGTATATGGGATGTCTCAGGAGAAGTAGCAATAGAAAATAAGATCTGTCCTTAACAGAGAGAGACATTTAAAGAATAATGGACATGACTGTGTTGAATTTGACTTGTAATCTGTTTGCTTACTGTGTCATTTCTGATGTCAGCTGCTACCAGAAGTCTCAGAGGCTGCAGAAGGTGCTGTGGTGAGTAGTTGGGAGAATCTGTCTGCTGGAGCAGTCCTGGCTTAGTAGTTTAGGATAGAGCTCATCATGGATAAGTTTAGCTGTTTAAATGGTTAAGGACATAGTCATTGCTAGTCATCCAGGCTTCCTTTAGAATAAATGAAGAGAGACTTTAGCTTTAAAATGTCAGTTTCAAAGACAGCGTAAGACAAATGTTTCAGCAAGCAGTTAAATGCTTCCTGTTCTGGGAATGAAGATGCATGCTGCAGCTAAGCTAGGGCAATAGCCTTGTCTCTGCACTGGCTCTGGCATGCGTCAGGTCCACCTTTGAGTCAGCTTAGCCTGCCAACAAGGGAGAAATATAACCTAGATGAGAGGGTCTGGGGGAGAATGGTTTTCTGTGGTCTTTGGTAGTAGAACCAGCTCAGTTCAGGGGCTGAAGAGATGGGACAGGGATGGGGCTGGAATCTTTTTGTAACAAATCTTAGCACCTTAGAGAAGGTGAAGTTATTTGTTATGGTTTGAACCAGAGACATGAAAAGCTTAACATATTAAACATCAAATTTTTATCTCTCTTCCAATAGTCTTTCTGTTGGCATTAATAATATGAGCAGCTAAATGTTCTTGTCAAGCATAAAAATTTGCAGTGCAGTAAATCTTGCTATGTCCCATGTTTAGCATCATGTGGCAGTGAATTCTAAAGGCTGATTGATTTCAAAGATATCAAGGTGCCAAATTTAAATTTTTATTGAATTCTCTCTTGTCATGAGCAGGTAATTTGCTTTAACTTCTGTTTTATTTCTCTTCACTGTTAGGCTGCAACTGGGAACAGTATTCTTTCTAATGAGACTCCTGAGCGTGGAGCTCCAGTAAGACCAGCAACAACTGACTGTAATAAGACTTTGCTCTCTTTCTCCTGCTTTGCAATTTCCACATGCCAGTTTCTTGGTGGCTTCATCCAGCTGCATTATGCTCATAGGACATGAGGTGTGGGAAGAAAATGAAGGTGCTGTATGCAAACGCCTGAGAGAGAGGCAGCTGAGGGGGAAACAATAAAAGGTGGGAATATAACATGCAAGTTGCATGAATGTGTGAGACTTCTTAACTCAGACAGTGAGGACAGAAATTCCAAATTCTGATTAACTTCTCTGTGCAGTTATGCTGTGTATAGGTGTGTGTGTTTGGTTTTTTTTAATATGGTGCACTCCTTTTTTTTCTTTGCAAGGTAAATAATTTCTGTAACTCTAGTGTCTTTTGATAGGGAGTTTCTTCCTTTTGCCTTCTGGAAAAGTATTATAGTCAAGAATGGCAAGAGTGTTGTTTTACTAGGGAGAATTAGGATGGAGATTAGATGGAAATTCTGTGATTTGGAATTGGTTTCTTGATGCTGGCAGAGAAGAAAAAAAAAAAACAGAGGCTTAGAGAAAGATGCTGCAATACTGACAAGAACTTTCCTTTGAGAGAAGGATCTGAGGAATTGATCAATAACAATAATGCAACCACCACCTGTAACCTCTTCATCAAAGATGCATTTTGCCAGTACAGTAACTGACTTTCTGAATAACTAGAGGTGATCAAATGCGCCATTGGTATCTCTGAAGAACTGGAAGCAGAAAAGTTGAATGAATTAGATTTAAAAGGCAATTAAGTAAATGAGGATTCTTTTTACTGAATCCTTTTCCTGTGAGGATGATCAAACACTGGACCAGGTTGCCCAAAGAGCCTGACTGTCTGTACCCATCTGTGTTGATATGCTGTATGTTCTTTGTGTATGCCATGGCAGTTTTAATAATTCAATTGCAAAGCAGTACTATGGTAGGGAAAACAGTATCCAACAGTAACCACTTTTAGAAATTTGTGCAGTTTATATTAATGCAAAAATTGCAATTCTTGGAAGTATGAGATGGATTATAAGAGGCATAGTTTGTTTGGAAATGAGAAAATTTGGATATGTTTGCAGAATTTATGTTGTAGTCACAGGGCCTCTGCCATATCTGAAACTTATCTTAAAAATATATCATGGACTCCAAATGTGAAACATTACTCGAACAGTAAAAAAAAAAAAATTCCTGGTTGTGAGCTTATGACTCAAATAACTTCTAGGGAACATGTTCCCCATGAAGTTGTCTATCTTGTAGCAGTAGTTATATTTTTCTCTGAAGAGTCACATATGTTGTCATTTTTGGAGACTGAGAAATCTGTTATCTTGGGGATTGATTTGGCACAATCATTACTATATTTCAATCACAGAAATGTAAATACCTATAGTTGTATACACAGCAGTGTATAATATTGTAGCTAGTTTCTGCAAGAGAAATAACTTCATGAGCTACAGAAAGGAGTAATGCCTTTTCTGATCCACAAATAGATGTGCTTCAGTATCATTGCTAATGGTTTCTTATGACTTGATAAATGTTGGAGAGAAATGTCGTTTCTGTACTGATTTTCATGTAATTTCTCTTACTATAGGTGCGCACCTGTCTAAAAACATGCAAACCAAACTAACCTGTCTCTAAAATCCTGAAGAAAAAGGACATATGGCCATCTTCTGGAGCAAGGAGATTCTTAGGGTTTTTTTTTCGTATTGAACACTCACCTTCAATGGTCCACTACTGCCATTGGTGATATTGGAGATTCCAGAAACAAAACGTTAACGTGATTAACTTGAGACATTATGCAGAGATGAAGTTAAGATTTCTTAAGCATTCTTAGTTCATGAAAATCAGCAGACTGTGAAGCAGCAAGCAGTCTCCCTCTAAGTATTAAGCTGGGAGTGGGAGTGCTGGAATGCCAGACTTCTGCCTCCACCCTGACTTTTCTGTTACTTTTCAAGGCTTTGTACAGCACTTTTTCAAAGAAAGGTCATGAGTAGGAACATAGTCCTCTGTTGTTCTGGAGTGCTCAAAGTTCTCTACGAGGGGAGAGTGAGTGGAGTGATAAACTGCTTTCCTTCTTTCCATTACCTCATCCTTCCACCTCCTTATTTTTTACAGTATAAGCCAGTGTTGCAGACAGTACTTTTTTTTGCCTACTCTTATAGTGATCTGATGGGCAAATTGTATGTTTTAATAGTTTAGTGCAAGAAGCCTAGTTTTTGCTTGTGGTGTACTGTAAAATGAAAGTGTGCACTTACAATGTTGCTGCTTAGCTTTAACAATTACAAGAGAGAGTGATATTTGTATTAGTCCTTTCATTTCTTAGTTATGTGAGTATCTTGTCATATCTTGTTACAGGACGGGGAGGCATGACAAACCACCTCAATACTTGCATTTACTTTTTACTCCATCCAGCTTTGCTACAGTCTGTAAGAGCGTGTCCTGACTGGGAAAGGGAGCAGAGTTTCTCAAATGCATTTCAGCTCTGTGAGATACTTAGTGGCAACAGCTGCTTTCATCTGTGTATACGTGCAGGAAGAGATGCTCAGCTGAACAGGCAACGTTCTCTTTTTATTGTGGTATGCATAATGCTAATATATGTTCTCAGTTTGCAAATATGCAGAATATGGCATAATTTTTCTGAAGCTCATTGAACGAGATATGACTGAAAGAGTGGATATATTTGTCTTTTAAAAACAAACAAACAAAAAAACCCTACCCTGAATCTTATTGTGGTAATTTGAAGATGTGACCTATTTGGTAATCTATCAAAATTACTTTCTGTTGTAAAAGACAGGTGTATTACTTTACTTTCTGTGTATTCCATCCTACAAGTGAAATACTGCCTTCTGTCTAGGTCTCCAGAAAAGGAGCCAGGGCTTTTGGCTTGTACTTCCAGTTCTGACAACACACCTAGAATCTGTCCACAGCTGGCTGAGGTCATCTTGGGCAAAGTTTCAATTCGCTGAGCCTATGCACCTCAGCCCACAAAATGTGTTTGCAATGCAAATCTGTTTTGATATTGGGATATAGACATCATAAATTCAGAACTGCAGCGTTGTTTATAAAAGAAACCCTGAAAACAACAAACTGAAGAGTAAGAATTTTATTTCAGGATAAAGACAAGTTAATTTCTTCATCTTCTGAAAAAAAAAAATCTGGATCTTATATAATAGCTGCAACTCCTTTTTGCCAAAAGAGTGATCAGTTGCCATACTGCTTTTCTTAGCTACTGTTCTGCGACGTCAGCTAACTTGAAGCCCAGCAGCCAATTCTTTTCTCTGATACTGTTTTGTTTTTCTCTGATTTAAACACTTGTTTCACTTGTGCTTCCAGGCTGACAGGAATGAATTGTGTAAGTTCAACTTCTGCATCAGACACTATATAAAATGAATATATTGACAGCTTAGCTTTTGTGGAGAGGAGTTGTGACTTGGAAATCTTTTGAAGGAGTCAGTGAGTATGAAGGAAGAGTTTATTAGGAATAATCAATGTTCAGGGCAATCTATACGATGTAATATACATATGGCCCAGAGCAATGTTTTTTTCTCATCTGCAAAAGCCTGGAGTTTGAAAGTAGAAAAATAGCAGACAGAATAAAGAAGCTGAGATGTTGAGACACATGATATATCAACAAAAGTAGCGTTGTATATGATGTGAGCTAGAGGAGAGACATTAGAAACGCGCTTCTGAACTCAAACAGGACAAGCTGAGGTGCAGTACTACCTAAGGTCAGCTAGAGAAGAGACAAACTGGATTTGCAGTACCCTGCAGTCTGCATAGAAAGATTAGGAACCATGGCATAACTAATGTTTAAAACCATTCTAATTATTTTAAGGGATTTGGAGTCAACAGCTAAGTGCTGCTGCTTGGAAAGAAATATTTGTATATGGGTGTAAATAATGTTAACTGAAAAAATGAAAATCAAACCTGCTTAAATATTGTCAGTATGTTATGTTTCTTGTACAGTACAGACTTTTAAAAAATCTGTTTTTTATTCAAATGCTGTTTGAAGTACTGACTTTCCCCTTCTGCAGTACTGTATGCTCCAGTGATCAGTATAGACATGTCCCACTTTGAAGTGGTCTATACTTAATTACCTTGTTGAAATTCCAGGCAGAGCTCCACTTAAAAAATTTACACTGAGATTCCTTCGTGCCCTCATGAGGCTAATCGGTTCACAGTCTTTATTTTCAATCCAAGTACAGCTATTGCTTTTTAACTCTCTTCTGAACCTTAAGGAAAAAAATTGATTTCATAGAAAAATATTTAGAAAGTTTTAATTGGCATGATATTCTGATACTGATAATGAGAAACTTTGTTCTGATCTCTCTGTCTCTTAAATATCCTTCTGCAGAGATGTCATCTTGGTAAATGAGCACAAATAGTTTGTACTACTTAATTTTCTCCCTCAAGTAAAGAACATATAAATGTGAGATAATATTCCTGAAATAAATCAGGTTTTAAGAGTATTAGAAATCTGCCATCAGCTTGCACACAAATATTTACCTTTTGATTATTTAAATTATACATATTTGATTACATTTTGGGTACTGAGGTACTTTATATTAATGTAGTAGGCAAGATCAGCATGATGCTTACAGTTCCTTGAACTGCAAATTCATGTAGCTTTCTGTACCCAGAGCAAAATGACTAGTAGAGGCCTTGATTGGAATATGGTTGGGAGTCTTCTGACTGGATTGGTAATCTTCAAGGTGTGCTAAAATAACTTCAAGCTGTTCTTGAAAGCAAGTCTGCTCCCTTCTGTCACTCCTTTCTACTGAGTTGAAAGCTTTTTACTGTAGAGAAATGAGATTTCTATTAAAAACAAAGCAAAACTTGATGGTTTACTTCAATGGAAACAAGCTCATACCCAACTAGAAATTCTTGATTCTTTGAG
The DNA here is from genome assembly GCF_036417535.1 of Chlamydotis macqueenii. Taxonomy (NCBI): domain Eukaryota; kingdom Metazoa; phylum Chordata; class Aves; order Otidiformes; family Otididae; genus Chlamydotis; species Chlamydotis macqueenii. The sequence continues at coordinate 73,276,920 of NC_141558.1, read as the reverse complement.
ACTATTGGTCCTGAAATTAAACCATCCATTCAATTTACCTTGGCAGTGCAAAAGTTTTCTGTTAACTTTTTTAGTGGATATTGCCTGAAGCTGGCTAGCAACTAGCATGTTAGAGAACTTAATTTCTTACTGCTGATGTCTAAGCTGTATAGTTACTTTCTGAACCACTCCACATGCAGTATATTTAGTGTTTTGGTATCTCTTAAGTTCTCAATCCTTGTTTTCAGGTTAAAAAGCCATTTAAAATTTTCTTTATTTTTAATACTCAGAATTATAACTATTTAAATAGGTACATGTTGATAATTGCTCTGTTCTGTTGGTGAAGTTGGAACTTAAATAGAGAGTAGATACTGTCCTCTTTCACTTTTTTTGATACTTGAAAACTTCTGCTTGAAGATAGGTGAAATATTAAATCCATACCAGTTACCTTTTAGAAAGAAGGGGGAGGTGATGATATGCTTACTAATCTTGTTATGTAAACATTGCATGTTGATCTAAAACTCACAAGTTAAACATGGTTCTGACAAGAAGTCATCATCCAGGAAAAGCAGAAGTTAGATTTTTATTATATTAGACAAACTGAGAGAGGATTACTGGTGAAGCAGCACGAAAGGAAAAAAAAATCAGTGTGAACCTATTTTGATAGAGAGATTTGCAGGAAAACTGTAAGGACCCATAAAGATGTTGGGCTAGTAGTAGTTCAACTCAATAACAGTAGGGTGAAGTTACTTGTAGCAATATGGTTGGCTCAAAAATAGCAAAAGCATATGAGACTTCTGTTGAAACTCCAGTGATATGGCTGGTTCGGATGAATGACTACAACCTTAAACTCTCACCTCCGTTCAGAGAAAAGCTATGCCATTTCTAGGCACCCAGGTAATCACTATTCAAAAACAATTCAAGTCCACAAAAACTCTAAGAAAGCTGGTAGGTACCTTCAGATGCTACCAGCCATGAGACTTTCAGGAAAGGAAAGTATCCATTTTTACCTTCTTAGTTTAAGAACCCTATGTCTGTTTTTTCAAGATTGACAGATGGGGAAATTCATGTGACTGTCATTTCCAGGTAATGGAAGTTATCCTTGCATCTTGTCGCTTTAGGTGACTTCTCCGAGACTGTGATCTTCTTTTGTAACTCACATGACTTACAACCAACTGCTTCATCCCTACTGCCATCAATATCACCAGCCAGTGTACATCTGTCCCATTAACTGGGGGATCCAGCCAACGCTTTGCTGCTCTAACTCATGAAGCAATATCCAGATATAAGGACATCTGTACTGAACAGTTGTAGAAAGCTGACAGTAGCTGAAGGCAGCAATGTCCAGCAGGCAGGCAAACTGTGCTGCTCGCAGCCTGTTCAGCTGGCAAGTTCAACTCATGTTACCAATAACAGAGAGAACATATTACAAATAGGAGAATGGGACCAAGAGCTGCTGTTAGGAGTGGACTGAAATCATCCAAGCCAGGACATGCAGCTATTCTAGCCAGGTGCTGTAGCAGTACAGGGGGAGCAACAGATATCTTTTGTTTTCATATTGTTCGGGACAAAATGTGTAGATAACTGGTAGTTTGACTTATCAAATTTATATGCACCCATATTTCTGTGTTGTCCCAAGAGTTTATTAAAAGCTTTGTTTATCTTTTTTTTTTTTTTTTTTTTCTTCCCCGCTCTCTTTCTTTCCCCCTAAAGTACAGTGGGTTGTATGAGGAGAAGGGGAGGGAGAATCTGCCCTGACAAAGGATTTTCTAAAACTCACTTAAGCTTTTCCTGTACAAAAAGCGTAATCAGTCAGGAGTGGGCAAAAGTTCATGCGAACGCAAACAAGATGAAGAGAGGTGCAGAATGTTGCATGTGACAGCAGTCTTTTCAACACATGCATGCAAACGGTCAATCAGCAGTGCCTAGATAGCAGGCAGTAGTATAATGGAATTTTTTAAAACTGCATGTCATACAGTAGGATTTATGACTTAAGGTATCTCGGTGTTTTAAGGCTCTTTCTAGTGTGCAAAAAACACACAGTGAGATGGTCAATATGTTTGCCATGCTAACTCTTTTCAGGACAGTGAACTCCCATATACAGCAGTTGAGATGCACAACCTCACTCCATATTCAGCCTTAACTTTCCATTTGGAAACTAAGCTAATGCATAATTTGCAGGTACCTCTGTCTATCTCTGTACTGGATTTGTTCTGCTTATAACTTTTCATGTAAAACAGCTCTAACTGGCTAAAGACTCTTAATTTTTCTGCTTGCTTGGAATCCATTTTGGATTGCCTGGGATGTAGGAAGGAAGCGAAGCCAAGTATTGCTCAGTAAGCTGTGACAGTGAGTGCTTGATAATCTTAATACTCTCCAGTGATTATACTGATTGAACCAGCAAAATTCTTCCACAAATATTGTGATTTCTCTCAAATTGATAACTAAGTTAAGTCAACATCTTACCTGTGACAGGCTGCTTTGGGGATTTTCACCTCTTTTTGGTGTTTTTGTTTTGTTTTTTTTTCCTTTTAAAGGATGGAAGGGAGGTGTTTTGGTACAATTTCCAGCCCATATCTTGGTCGTATCCTTGGGTTCCAACCTGATGACAATGTTCAGTCTCACTGCTCTCCTATGATGTTACCCTGGTTACTAGGCAGATTCACCCTGTTAAAGTATTTTAATCCAAAGGAAAGGATTTACTTTCAAATGCACAGCATTTCCAGCAATACTGATGTTTGAGCCCTTCACAGTAAGGGCAGGCTGAGGTTCTGCTTTGTCATGCGTGGGTTGTTTTTTTATTGTTTTGTTTTGGTTTGGTTTGGTTTTAGTTTTTATTTGTCCAATCTGAATTTCTACCCAGTTCTGACTTACTTTTGTGGCCTTAGAGAGACTATCCCATACCTGGTGAGTTTTGGCATATCAGTTCTGCTTTGTTTCCTGCTGACCTCCCATCACAAATTCATAATGAATGTCTGAGCTTCTGGCTGGCAAGACACATTTTGGATACTGAAAGGTGATATCCAACTTGGTGTCTATTTTGTTCTTTATAGGTAGTAATGTAGGAAACCTCATGGTCAGAATATCAGATACTTCTGCAGAAATAGTGGCAATGATTAGGCTAAAACCCTCTAAATGCCTAAACGTAGTGTAGTGACAACATGCCTGTAGTTAAAACCCATGATTCCTTCATTGATAAGAGTCTGTCTGCAGCATAGCCTTCATTCAGTTCCCTTAAAGTTTAGGGTTCTTCATGTGTCAAAACAGCAGCGCTCAATTCAGCTATTGTAACTCACTGGATTTTTTTTTACCTGCCAGAGACTTCATTGGTTTTAAAAATATTTTTAAAAGGAACACTTTTTGTGGCACTTTAAGCCAATGTTATGTTTAATGATGTAATGAATAATTAAGATAATTTGCTTTTAATATCAATAATAACTTTTATACCAATATTATGACATTTATTTTTTTTCTGTGGTGAATACACTTTTGTAAATATATTTTAGAGCAGTGTATGGAAAAACTGCTGAAGACTTATCTGCTTCATTTTTTTCCCTAACTTTGCTATTGGAAACGCAAAATATATAGATAACCAAATTGCATTCCAGCATGACCTGCTAGCAGGCAAGAGGATTTCCGCTTCGGTGCTGCAGTTCATTAAAGAGTTGTAAACAGAAATGCTGCGAAAGTGTACCGTGGGTATGTGACGAGAAATTTCTGATAACCCCAAGGCTGGCTCCCAAATGATCTTATTAATTCTGTGAGTAATCCGGGGAAAATCAGTAGGGTTTCTTTGACTTCTGCCCTCTGAGGTTGCAATTTTTACAGCTTGGAGCAGCTATTAGTAACAATAGCTCTTGAAGTGTAATTTAAAAAACCCCAGGAAATGTGTTCCTGTTTTTCTTTCTGATGCAGTTACAACTGACAACTCCTCTTCCTTTAGCCCCTAATTCAGTGTGCCGCGGTTCCTGAAAGCCTGCTTGGAATGTTATAATGAAGCTTTTCACTTGCCTGAAGTACATCAAATGTAACACATGAGCCTGGTTTCCAGCAGGGACTTCATTCTGTGTGCAGTCAGCTGTTTCTCATGAGTCACACCGTTGACTGGGTAAGGAAGGAAAGGGTTGTTCTGTGCAGGCTCTGGGAAGTTCATGATTTCAATTCTTCTGTATTGAGAAGGCTTCTGTTACAGTTGACAGCCCATTTGTGTTCAAGGTAACTAATCCAGGACCAGAAAGTGACATCTTTTCTAGCTGTTAGTGACAATTAAAGCATTGGTTAAAATTAGACTGTGGGAAATATGGACATAGTGTCATGTTTTGTGGTGTTGGATGGAAGAAAAATGGAAAAAGTATTTACATCTTTTTCTTGTGAACATGTTCTCTTTTTTTTATCTAGCTTGAAGTTTAATTTTTTTTCAGTTTCCCTTTAAGAATTATTTTCAGTATCATTAAAATCTTTTCTTGAAGACTAACACAAAGAGCTAGTTCAAATTGCTTTTCTCCTTATGCAGCGCCTTTCAGAGTGGCATCGTCATGCCTAGAACTGGGCTACCTCTTTGCAGGTGCCTTTTCTCCTCCTGTTCATTTTGCCTCCGCTCTCCAGAGTTGACATCATATGGTCTGCATTGGAGAGGGCAAGATTCCTGAGAATATTGGACACTGTTTTGAAAGGCTTATATCTGTGGCCTGGTGTCTGAATGTTACTTATATTATATACAGAAATGGTAACTAAATATGTATAAACATTTCTCATTTTAAGACTATTTCTTACTATACAAATTAACTGTGGCTGTTGTTTAAAACTGCCACTCTTTAAAACTGCTTTCAAGCTTAAGCTAGGCAGGCTTACCTTGCTATTCAGTGTTGGCAAGGTATTTCTTTGACACATATCCACATAACTTATATTAACACTATTATAACTTATAGTAACACTATTATAGTGTTACTGTTATAGTTAGTTGCCTTATCTCTCTGCTTTTGTGTCAGATGTGGTTAAAGTAGTTGGTTAATGAAGTTCTACAAGGCCAAGTGCAAGGTCCTGCACATGGGTCAGGGCAATCCCAAGCACAAATACAGGCTGGGCGGAGAATTGAAAGCAGCCCTGAGGAGAAGGACTTGGGAGTGCTGGTGGATGAGAAGCTCAACAGGAGCTGGCCGTGTGCGCTTGCAGCCCAGAAAGCCAACTGCATCCTGGCCCACATCCAAAGAAGCGTGGCCAGCAGGTCGAGGGAGGTGATTCTGCCTCTCTACTCTGGTGAGACTCCACCTGGATTACTGTGTCAGCTTTGGAGCCCCCAACGTAAGAAAGACGTGGACCTGCTGGAGAAGGTCCAGAGGAGGGCCACGAAGATGATCAGAGGGCTGGAGCACCTCTCCTATGAGAGGCTGAGAGTTGGGGCTGTTCAGCCTGGAGAAGAGGAGGCTCCGGGGAGACCTGATAGCGGTCTGCCAGTACCTAAAGGGGGCTTATAAGAAAGATGGGGAGAAACTCTTTAGCAGGGCCTGTTGTGATAGAGTGAGGGATAATGGTTTTAAAATAGAGAGAGGTAGATTGAGATTAGACATCAGGAAAAAAATTTTTCCAGTGAGGGTGGTGGAACACTGGACCAGGTTGCCCAGAGAGGTGGTGGAAGCCCCATCCCTGGAAACATTCAAGGCCAGGTTGGATGGGGCTCTGAGCAACTGATCTGGTTGGAGATGTCCCTGCTCCTTGCAGGGGGGTTGGACTAGAAGACCTTCAAAGGTCCCTTCCAACCCAAACTATTCTATGATTCTATGAAAGTATACTATTTTAAACCAGAAAAATGGGTAAACACATAATTTGTAAAAACAAAGAGGCTTTTTTTTTCAAGTTTGATCCAGCTTTCAGTAGTATTTTAACCTTCAGTTACTACAGTTAGGAGATTATGAAAGGCTCATTTTTTTCAGCTTTTTAAGATTTTCTGATAATTAACTAGTTTTGAAGTCAGCAGCTGTGTCACTCAGTGCATCAAACAAGTAATAATATAATTGTGTTTATACTTATTTTTGGAAATCTTTTCAATTGTGCAGTATCTGTTAAGCTTAATAATACCAAAATCACATTATAACCCTGTAAAGTCATAATATTCATTATAGCTGGTTAGTATTATTTGCATTATCAGCTTAGAAAAATCCCCAAACCCAGTAATGCTATTAGGAAGCATATTTTTTTTTTTTCTCTAGGGCAGGCTTCTGACTGTTCCAATCTGAGTTTTAAATGGTAAAGGTGTTGGTAGACTGGCAGAGCTGTGCGAAAAAGGTTTGGTAGTATCAAACATACCTCTGAAGTGTTGTTTTTTTTCCTCTGGTTTTCTAGAAATTATAGCTTGTTCATAATTGTTTTGCTGCCTTAGACTGAAAAGTAGGTTTTGGCAGCCTCTGCTTTCTTTCCTCTCTTCTGATTTGCCTGTGTGGTGTTCTGAGTTGGATGTTGAGGATCTGTAGCTCCCCACTGAGCAGAAAACTGGTTTTACTTTTAAAAAAGATTTGTTCTATTCCTGTCAATTACTGCATACACTTATACAGACTCTTAAGGAATTATGGAATATATGGAGACGATGATCTCATTTAGATTCTTATCCCCAAAGTTTTCAGCAACCATTTGGGGGGAAATCCAGCATTATCAGATGGTATATACACACAAAAAAAAATGTTTGCTTTGATAACAAAAGATGCTGAGTGCTCAAAATGATTTTTTTGAAGGATTTTCTTCTGGTTAGAGTGAAAATTTTGACAACTTTAAAATAACGAATACTGTAATATATAATACTTTTATTCACAGCTTCAGCTAAAATGGCCTGATCAATGACTTTAGAGGTTTTAATTAGCCTTCTGTCTGTTCTGTTGCAACAGGAGGAATAAGTGCCTTAGCAACAGATTTCTGTTAAGTAGGAGAACTTAACTCTGTGTGTGCTTACAAAAAAGAAGACTGCTTTTGTCTCAGTTTACTCCGTAATATCTTCTCTGTTTACATCCCCTTTAGAATTACTGTAGCTTAACTTGTTAGACTATGGGTTTGATTTAATAAATAAATAGGATACAGAGCATTTCTCTTGTACATCACTTTGAATGAGTCTGATGCCAGTAAAGACAAAGCTGGCTTCCCCCTTTGGTAGCAGTGGGTAAGCTGTCCCTGTGGAGACTCCAAAACATTCACTAGCCATAAAACTGGCACTTGTTTTCCTTTTTCATGTTGTTTAATGCTTGCGTTTTGTTTGTATTTCCTTAAGTTTTTTTTTTTATTAAGCTTTTACTTTTACCAAATCCTTATCTATAATGACAGTAATTTTTTTGGAAGAGAAACTGAAGTGACCTATACAGTAAAATAACTTTTCAACAGTGTAATGCTAAATATTTCCACTTACAGATGCAATTTAATCACATCTACACTTTATGAAAAATGTAAATCTGCAGTTCTCCAAGGAATGTTTATTAATACCTTTAATGTTTATCATTGTACATGAAGAAGGTATATATAATCCTTCTGTGTTAGAAAGACCTTTCAGTTTAAATTTATTAAAGATTACTTTACACTGTCATGAACAAAGTGTCCCCTAAATCCAGTTCCCTCCCATGAAAGCGTGAGAATTTCTCCTCCACTTGGGGTCTGTGCAAATCATCTGCACAACAAAAGAACCCTGGCTCTTTCCATTTTAGGAATCTGGGAAGGGTAAATATTTAGAAGTGCTGGCATAACAATAGCAGAAGTAGAAGGAAATTAAAGTTTGGGATCCAGTGCTGAGACACATTTGGCTTAGACTGTGGGTAAAAAAAAGAAAAGCTTTTTAGTAAATTGGTGACAGGTTGCAATTTTCCTTTTGGATTAAGGAATAAGTGGAACTGTTCTATGCAGAATAGTTTCACAGACAAGAAGTCTGGTTTTAAAAGGTAGCCTTTTAAGTTCTTGTTTAGGTTTTTTGCTTTTTCTGTCAGACCAGAGTATGTTGTTGTTCGGTTACTTTCTGACAGGTCACAGGAACTAATATTTCAGTGAGCGAAGACGAGCACTGTTAAGTGAACAAGTCTTTTTATGGAAAACTGCTGCTGGTATGAGAACTTCTTGGATATAAAGCTTAGAGGTCAAATAAATATATGAAGTAGGCTGAAATTAAGACCCTGGCATAGAAACCGATTTCATTATAGAAACCCTGGCGTTTAGGTTGCAGTGTACTTTATAAAAGATTTTTCTGTAGAATCTCTTAAAGAATTTCTAGCATCTGTTGTTTGCAACAGCTGTTAGATATTGAGCAGAAAGCTACATCTGTCCTCAGAATAGCAAAAAATTGTCTTGATAAATTCAGTTCAGGTTGAGTAATTCTTCAGATATTAAAACCAGTTTTCCTAGTGTATTTCACTTATCTTTTGGAGATTCTTGGAACTGTGTTCAAACACCTAAACGTGTATGTTCTAAAGACTGAAGTGTGTTTTTTCCGAAATTTGCTGTGTGACTTACAAGCCTTTATAAAGACCATTATGGTAACTTAAGCTGATACTTGACTTGTGTTTATACAAGACAACTCCAAATAATCCTTCAACTTAATTTTGAATAGTGCTATGTTGGTTGTTTGGTTTCAGAAAGAGACTATATAGAGTTGACTGGAGAAAGAGAACTGTACTTTTGCAAAGCATTTCAGTGCTTTGAATTTTTTTTAAAAATCTGATTTAAAAGTTAAAACAAAAAATTCTAGATTTCTTTGTAGAAGGAAATAGTTTATTTCCAGAGTGTTTATCTTCACAAATAGGAGAGCCTGCTGGGTAGCCTTATCTGATCCCTTGTGGCTCTTAGCTCTCACTCAGCTTGCTCTGAGTTGTATGGGTCATCAGAAACGGCACGTTTCCAGTTAATTCTGTTGGAAGACTGTCAAACTTTACCATGACCATCATGTTCTTATAGTATTTTTTCATTACCCTTCATATAATTTTGATTTTTATGGTTTCCAGGTGGTAGATAATTCAGTACAGCCTCTGATGGAGTTTGATGAATTTCAGATCATCTAGTATCTTGAAAGCTAGCAGAAGTTGGATTTAGGTGCCAGTTGCTGCAAGGGGAGCTAGACCCATAGAACTTTGGAACTATAGTGAAACTTAATGAAATAGAGAAATATGCTAGTATTAGTGAAATATAGTGTAATAGGATTTGGAGATAGAGTAATTCAGACCATTCCAGGACTTCAGTGCCTGAGTTTTCTTACAAATTTCCCAGTATTGTGGTTATCTACTTATATGTTTGTTACTACCTTGAAGTTTCATTTGTGGAATGACTAAATACTTCAGTATTTAAGTGCCTGTCCCCTCTTGGCTGAATCTTACTGAGAGTGCTCTGCAAATTCTGCAAAGTGGAACAATTCAAATTACTTCAGGAATTTCATTTGTTCAACATAGACATCTGAAAAGCTAAACCTATTGCCTAGGACGTAACTGAACAACATGTTCTTCTGTACCACAATGGTAGAGAAACTGGCACAGGAGAGAAGAGGCTGTTTGCCTGCTTTGTTCAGAAGCAGATGTGCCTTGTACAAAGGATGATGTTGAATCTCACAGTTGATTGATTAAATACTTTTTCAGCCTTTTTGCATCACTGTGTGTTACTGAGTATCTCAAATTATTGCATGAGTTGTGTTAGTCGTTAAAACAAAACCCCTTAAAATATTAAGCAGAATAAAGAAATTACAAAAGGAACTGTATTTATAGTGAAATGAATTTAGACCATGAAATCTGCAATCTATGTTAGGTTAGTCTCTTAATGGCAAGTTAATATCAGTCTACTTCAGATTCAGAGTCTATATGACAGCTGTTGAATTTTGGTCATAGTTCCACAGAACTTGTGGCAAGGGTCAGTGGGATTAAAGTATCTTTACATAATAGCTTTCTACTGGTAAAATAAATCATAATAGAGTACATTTTAAATGTATTTAAGACTTGTGAAACTGTAAGAATGTTAGTAAGTTCCTGTTCTGTACTAATAAACGCGGCTTACTTGTGACAGTGAGGTGAGACTCGTTTTAGGGTGAGATTTACCGTGACCATTTTGTGGGATGTTGCATTTCTTCACCAGTAATTCAGCTATAGCACCATTTTACCCATCAGTTCCTTATGAACCAACAGAATTGAAGATATTTATTTTACCCTGTTTAAAAATGAGGATTCCAAAATCATAGAATGGTTTGGGTTGGAAGGGACCTTTAAAGGCCATCTAGTCCAACCACCCTGCAAGGAGCAGGGACATCCCCAACCAGATCAGGTTATTCAGAGCCCCGTCCAACCTGGCCTTGAATGTTTCCAGGGATGGGGCTTCCACCAACTCTCTGGGCAACCTGGTCCAGTGTTCCACCACCCTCATTGTAAAAAATGTCTTCCTTACATCCAGTCTAAATCTACCTCTCTCCATTTTTAAAACCATTATCTCTCATTCTTTCACAACAGGTCCTGCTGAAGAATTTCTCCCCATCTTTCCTGTAGGCCCCTTTTAGGTATTGGAAGGCCACTATAAGGTCTCCCTGGAACCTTCTTTTCTCCAGGCTGAACAGCCCCCAACTCTCTCAGCCTGTCTTTTGAAGTGCTTTTAGCTAGGATAGTGTCATTACTTCTAGAAGTTCTTCTGACAAAGTATATCAGAACTTCGGAGAGACAACAGGGATGAAGGCCCTCAGTGCATGGGGGAGGAGTGGAGAGCTTGGTATTAACAAATGCAACACTCCAGACTGCTTCTAGACCCCTTGCATTCCAAGCAGCAAGGTTTACTGATGTATTGTAGAGCACAGGCTGTGCCCAGTGCTCTTTCTACCAATGCTGTAGTGTCTAAGTTCCACTGTGACAGCAAGGAAGAAGTGTCTCTGAATGCCTTGCAATACTTTGATATAATTGCTGGGCAGCTGTATGACAACTCCAAGAAAAATATATGGATTTTATGCCAAACTCCATCTGAAGGATTTCATGCTCAAGTTTCTGACCAAGTAGCAGAAGCCTAACTACTTAACTACTCAACTGTTTACTAGATTGAGATCAAGGGCATCCTTTGTACAGCTAGGAACACAAAATTTATAGGACCAGAGTGAGGGGGAGAGCACAAGCAAGAGAAACAAGATTTTGTAACCCAATGATGAGGTCACTTACCTGGGAGGGGGGAAACAGGCTTTACTTCAAGGACTGTATATGTATTTTACATGAAACAGTACACAGTTTATTGGCAGTCTTGGAAGCTTAAACAGAAATAAGAATAGCCTATAAAGTGGTGGACTGAACAATTTCTAAGGTCCTTTGTAAATAATTTAGCAAAGCTTTGAAATGGCAGTAATAAACACAGAATGGAGGTGACATTTTTGTGTGTGTGGTTTCTTGTTTTTTCCAGATTCTTGATATTTGCAAAATTGATTTATTTCTTAACAGAATTTTGCATGGTGAAAGCTTCTGTTTAATCTTATTTTAAGCCTCTCTTTAATCTCATTTTAAATGTGCTGATCAAGGTGCAGTTTTTGTACTTGCCAGAAAAATTATTCTCGAGTTGTGTTATGGTTTTAAGAGAAATGAGCATGTTGAAAATTAATAAAATTCTACATCCACATCTGTGGATATAAAATGTTGATGTAATAGTGGTGCATGCCAGCACTCATGTCTTTCTCAGTTTATAACTTTGCAGTGAAGAAAATGCAAATGTATTGTACTTCAGTGTGTGACTGAATTAGGGTATTAAAACAGGTTCTTTATTATGTTTACCTCAAATTTTGGTGGTTTAAAAAACTCACTTGTTATTAGCTAAATTTACAATGGCAGTTTTAGGTTTCTAGGAAGCTCTAGTGACCTCTGTAAAGTGAACCTGTCACTAATAATTTTGTTCTGCAGCTAATAGTAATGGGTTTAATCCAGAAATTATGAGCTGAGCCCCCCTTCCCTGAGGGAAGTATTTCTTTCCATCTTTAAATGTAAAGGGGGGTGAGCATAGTAAACTTAATAGGACTTGGCTGTTCTTCTATTTTTGAAGTCTGAGGCTTTTGCTGAGTGCTACACAGAATTGAGTAATATGCAGCACACTTTTTTTCTTGAATTAAATCATCTGAAGGCACACACTTGACCTGTGCCATTTTAATGGAATACAGCTTTGTTTGCTGTCGCTCGCTTGTCTGCTTGTGGCCTTGTGAACTAGCTCAGGATGGCTGGTATCTTTTAGATGCGTTCTGTGCATAAGAAGCATGACCATTTTAATTATGTTGTAATTGATAATCTGAAGAGTGTTAATGCTTCTGCTCACTGTTTACACTAGCCATACAAGTAGGATAGTAATGTAGCTCTTGTGAAGAAAGTCATAGAAGATAATGACATTGCTGAACTGTTGACTTGTTTAGCTCTGAAGGAAAAAGTGCAGTCGTTCTACAAGAAAGCAAGAAACCTGGGAATATGCATTCAATGCCTTTACCAATTCGAATACTAATCACTGAGTTCTTCTCCATCTTGTCGTAATGAAAAAAATTCCTGTATGTAGGGGACTGGAATTTCAGTTTGTAAGCATTTCAAATACAGCCCTTCGTTTCTGCTTTGTTGTTTTGTGAGAATTTGAAAGTACTTCAGCAATAACTTGTTATAACCAGAAATTGTGTGTCATGCTTAGCCCTTTGATTTGCATTTCTACTTTTTAGTTATATTCTGTGTATTACATGCTTTTTCGTAAGCAAAATTGTTTTAAAGTTTCAATTTAGTGCTGAGTGTCAACTCTAAAGCCTATTGCTTTACAGTATGTACTATAATACACACATTATATGCATACATTCTCCTAACTGGACCTAAGTCAGTGCCACTGAAAGAAGCATGTCTCCCCAGTTAGGCTGGTTGTCCTTCACTGTTATGGTCACTATCTTTAACACCAGTTAAGAAGCTTGTGCAGGTATGTGGTGAGTTGAATTTAGAAAATTTATTGTGATTAAAACTAATCTAAGAGGAGGAATTGTGTGGGTGAGCGTCTCAGCACATTTTCACATGATAGGCGCTTGCCTTTTAAAGTTGTCACCTAGCTTTGAAATTCCTTGTCCTCTGACCTCAGGCAGAGCATTCCAGGTTCCTTTCTCTCCCTTCTTCCCTGCCCCCTTCCCCTTGAAATGCACAGCTTGCTCTCACCCCTGGCTTGTAATATGCCAGTAACCAAGGAGTCACCTGTTTCTACTCACCACGCACAAATACTGCTGGTCCTGTCCAACATCTTGCACTCAGTTGTACTGCAAAGGCAGGAAGAATGCTGGCGGGTATTACAGTCTCTTATTATGCCTAGCTATAACTTTGTATGCATTTGACTTTGAGCACAATGACCAGATCCATGTGATATCTTTTTGCTCACTGTGAGGAAAAAAAAAATGTAGTGGATATGTCATGCAAGCATGAAGAACAAGTAATACAAAATTTATTAGGACGCTTTCCTCAAGGTTAGATTTTTTTTTTATTATTATTATTATCCCCCCCATCATTGTCTCTAAAGCAAACTCTTTGGGGAAGATTTTTTTTTTTGGCTGGTAGAGTTATACATAAGTTGTTTTGGAAAGGGTATATGCAAAGATGAATATCTTCTGTCAAATGAAGCAATCTTTCTGTGGCTGCTCTTCTGCTTTAATAGCTGACTGGGCTGTGCGTTCTTGCTGGGCAGGTCAGTATCTTATGCATTGCTCATATTGAAATATTATCTGGCTGATGACTGTTAAATACTGTGGACTAAACAAGGCTGTTCTGTTAAATGAGATTTAAAATTGTAAAAAAAAAAAGATTTAGGTTTTAAGATCTGAAGACTGGTATAAAGGTTCAATGGCTTGGTAGTAAACTGATTTCTTAGCTTTATTAAAATTAGCAGTGCCCATGCCTTGGAGCAGGTACATAGCCCAATTAAGTGAGCTGAAGGGGAGGGAGTTGCAAAGGGACCAAACTTTTCTCCTAGCCACAGAATGGCTGTGCAGCTGCTGCCGCCGCAGGGCTGCCAGAAGTCTTCGGCAGCTGCTGGATGCCCATCTCTGTGTCTGATGTGGAGGTAGTTTACTGGTGCTGACTTTGTACAGCTGTGGTACTGCTGGCATACACCCAGTCACTCTTTGCCAGGATATATATATATATATTTAAAAAAAAAAAAAATTATCCATGGTTTTACTCTGTAATGACCAAAAGTGACTAGTGCTCTCTCAGTTCCCATACCCTGGTTTCCTGTGCAGAAGACTGGTATCACTCCTGCTGCTTGAGAGTCTTGGAGTGCTTTCCAAAGGCTTTTTTGATTTGAGAATTGATCAGGAAGGTATGGAGTTGCAGTTTTGTACTGACAAGAATACAGCTTTAAACTCTGTGGCTTCAGGGAACCTGTGTGCCCTGCAGAAAATGCCAAACCAGGTTTTTGAGAAGATACACCTCAGTATTTCTAGGCACAATATAAAAGGAATAGAGGTAGCATTAAAAAAGAAAAAAAAGTATGGGAATGTTATGTAGAAGTTTCATAGTTTAGACTACTCTCAAGGTTTTTAACTTAGAGTAGCAGGTAAAACAGACATATATCAAACTAACTTTAGTGAACAGCTTTGGAAATTTTGTGACTTGAGTATGATAGTCAGTAGTTTAGTCTAAACAGTGTGAAATCAGAGGTTCCTAGAGAAATCTGACATCTCCTCCTAAAGCTATGGAGGCTGGTGTTCTGAAAGATCTGGTTCTTGATTTATCTGAATGTATGAGAAATTCCCAGGCTCACATCTGTTTGCTAAGAGACAGCTAGAAAAGATTGACTTCCCATTGCAGGAGTTGTGTTTGGGTAACCCTCCGGCAGGCAAGCAGCCTGGAGAGCAAACATTGAGTTTGTGCTCAAATAGCATTTTCTCCCTCCTTGTCTGTCAGGCCTTCGTTAGTGTGTCAGTAAAGCTCACATCAAATAAAAGCTCCTCTGTGGGCTCTAGCGATGCTTGTTTACTCCAAACACTTAGATTTTTTTTTTTTTTTTTTTTCTGAAGAAAAGAAGATCAACTGTGGCGCTTATTTCACTTTCCTAAATGAGGAAAGGTGAAGGTGTGATGTGGGTTGTACACAAAAGTGGGGGAGCTCTTTCATGCATTATTTGAAGGTTTAGGCAGTTAATTTTGATAATCCTTTAGAAACATAAATAATTAATAAGCTGCTAGGGATTTTCTCCCCTGTTACTTTTACTAAGCCAAGGGAACAGCATCCTAGGGTGAAAGCTGAACTTTCAATAGGTAGAAGAAATGTTTCAGAACTAGAGTTGTCACCTAATTTGCTCTTAAATGAATAACAAGAACCTTCTACGTTCTTAGCTGTGAAAGTGAATGAAATGAACAAGAAAATAATTTTCTAGTATCTGCAATATGAATGTGTTTTTGCACATAACTATTTATATTGCATATGTATTATATGGCAGTACTTAGGCAGTTGCAATAAATATTGATGTTACATTTCTAGTTTCCCTGAAATTAAGTGCAAAACAGTGGTCCCTACCTTGAAAGTAATAGACACCTTAGAGTTCTAAAAGAATCCCTTACATTTCAAGACCTTGTTGTTTCCTGAACTAAGAATACGAATCTGAAAAAGTGACTTTTCCTTTGCTCTCTTGTTGAAATAGAAATAGTGGTGGTTGTGTTTTCTGGACTGTTATATCTGTGCCTCCAGATGATGGGAAAAATGCAGTTCTTTGTTATTTCTTTGATTAAATGCAATTTAATCTTTATATGGGAATTGCTGTAACAATATTGGTAAAGTGCATTTGTCCTGTCACTTGGAAAAAAAATTATACTGCAGTAGTCGCGTTCACTGTAACATCAGAATAGTGGTTGTAATTTAAGTACTGTCATCGTACAAGCTGCTTTTTATGTCACTTGTTTATTTTATGTTCAGATAAAGCATACTGTTAGTTTTTCCCCTCTGGTCAGTCTGGACTGTTTTACAAGTGATATTATACATGTGTGCACTTACATAAGATACTCTTAAGTGTAGTTAGTTCATAGTGGAAAAGGTACACCTGTGAGAAAGGAATGTGAATGAGAAAATGTAACCGTGTGGAAACATGTTTATGCAGCTGCATTTTAATGTAACTTATTGTTGGAGCGCTCTGTTTGGAGAATAAAACTGCTAGAACTGAAGACAAGCTGGTAAAAATTCCTTCAAAACACTGTGAGCTCTAGATGAATCAAAAGTATAGCTCTTCAGTTCTGCTTTCAGACTTATTTTTTTTAAGTTTTCTTAATATTGGTATCTGAAAACTATATGAGATGCTAATAAAACTGTCGTAAAAACTTTCCATATAAAGCATTTTTGCAGCGTATTAAATTTGATTTTTCCCCCGTTTTTCATGATTAATACACAACTTTGTTTTTATTTTAGTAATATTAGTAGTTGCTCCCAATGTGGGAATTTTTTAAACTTAATAGGTTTTCAAGACTTGTGTGATGTGGGATTTGACTTAAGGAGCCTCAGATATGCATTTCAATTCAGAGTACATGCGATTTGGAAACATGCAAAATAAAAGATTTATCTCTATTGGATCTTTACTGAAAAATACTTAAATTGATGTTGTTCTATAAGTAGATAGAACAAGACAGTCATATATTTCATAAAACTCAACTTTCACATGACCTGCTCTAAAACCTCAGAATCTCAATGAAAAAAAGTTAGAGAAGTACTGCTAGAGTGTCTTGTTTCAGCTGGATGAAAAAAAAAAAAACCTGGAAAATGTCACTATCCTACTTTGAGAGCTTTTAAAAAAAATCAATAAAGGAAATAGTTCAGAATCCTGCTGTATTTGTTTGCAATATCATACTGAATTGACACTTTAATTACACTAGAGACTGAGAGCACGTTGTTCTAGGCACTTCGTGGACAATGAAAGACCCTTTTTGCCCCCAGAAATCTATTTCTGTGCTTTCACTGTCAGTGTTATTTAAGATGATGTGACCTTAAATGTCCAGTTCCCATAATGTTAAAAGAATGTGTTGGTATCTGTTGAGTGCAGTGCGTAAAGTTTAAATTTCCCAACTGCAAGCCAGAAGTCTTTTTTTGTCTAAAAAAAAAAAAAACAAACCTGCCACCAAACAAACCAAATAGAGCACAATCAGCAATCATGTCTTAACATTTCCCCTGTCCCTACTGCTGGAGAAGACTGCTTTGCAAGGCTTAAAGTTTTTTGGTTTTTTTTTTTTTCAGCCTCTATACTCGCTTAATTCTCAACCTTTCTTGAAGATATAAATTATGAAAGATTTTCTGATGAAGTCTGGATGAGTGGAAACTGGAGAGGGACAGCCAATTTGCTTCATGTCATCTATTGATTAGACAATATTTCATCTTTGTGGAACTAGCAGTCTGAAAATGGAAGGCTCAATACCTAAGGCTTCAGCCACAGGTATATGATGATACTGAATCAGTTTTGCTTCTATTTTTGTATGAAAGTTTGTCTCCTCTGCTCCCTGGGGGGGAAAAGAGTCTGTAGAAGAATGCAGATGTAAAAGGAAGTGAGTTTTTACATTTAATACCTTTGTATTCCGTTCACTTCCTTTTCTTCATCCTGTATCTCAAAGAAATAAATCCACAGATCTAAGTGCAGGTTTTTCATTGCTCGGTGCTTTTGTTTTTATCTTTTACAATATTATCTTTCATCTCTGGGTGAGTAACACAAGTTGTGAATTAACTCCACTGTCTGTTCAGAGGCTCCTAAATGCCAGTTTTGAGAATTTCCATCCCAGGGGTGATACCTTACAGACACAGCTGTTCTTTTTTCAGGCTCAGTTCATGTCTAGGAGCAGATGACTCGCATTTGCGTGGCTGCAGTCTTAGATAAGTCAGTTTGTGTCTTTGCCTCATATTTCTGGAACCAAGAGCACTTGGGATCACCACGTAGGCACTCAGATTATCTCTGCAAAATTGTCAGATGTGACACAATCAGTGGCAGTCTAGACCTAGTAATCTCTGATGGATCAAGCTGACTCAGTCCAATTAACTCTCTCAATACTATGCTCCTAGCCTGTCCCATGTACTGCCAGAATCTAGAATATCCCAATATATGCCATATGTGCCTCTGAATAATTAAAGTAGCTGCCACTGTCTCAATATTACTTCAAGTGCTGCACAAAAATATACTTTAATATGAAAAGTAGTAAATAAATGGTTGGTCCCTACCACATTTCTCCCACTGCGTTGTATGTTTTAAATGGCATTTGGTAAATTGTCTGCTGCAAGTACTGTGCTGTAGCCTCTAAGATGTAATAAAGAATATTGTGTCCAAGAAAAAAAAAAAAAAAACACTAGTCAGGAAATTCTGTAGGTGGATGGGAATTATAATAAAAATTCAATGTAGCTATAATAAAATACTTGCAGAGCACATGTGCCCATACAGAACTCATTCTGTCATTTTAACCTTTAATTAACTCCTCTATTCCATTTTCTCATATTCTTCACAGTTGACTAGCAATTCAGCAGAATTTCTACAGCACCTCTGGTGCCCTTTGTCTGGCCTTCAAAGATTTCAAAAGCTTTTTCCCTCAGCACTTGCATGGTCCTTCAGCATCAATTTGTCCCCAGAACACTGTCCAACACTGTCAAAATCCTTCAGCTTCTTCTGAATCTGTCTCTTTAAGAGGCACCACTGTGACAAGAAGAATCTGTGGTTAATGTCATATTAAGCTCAGAGAGGCATGTGAAGGCATCCTGCCAAGATAAGGTACGGAGAATAGCTGCACCTGCAGGGCTGGAAAGGTGGAGGTCGGTAGCAGCTCTTGATCACGGGCAGCCAAAGCTAGCAGAAGTGGCTGGTGCCTGATGGCATTGCCTGGTATCTTCAGTTTAGCCTCAGGAGAGGCTATGAAAGGATCGCGGATGAGAATTGCAATCCTTTAGATCTTGTTTGAAGAGAGAATGCTCAGACTTCATATGTTACAACACAGTATGTCAGCTGTACTTTGCAAATACAAATACAAGCTTCAGTTTTTTAGGCTTCTTATGTATTATACAAACTGCAGTTCATTTGAATCTCTAAATTGGTTATCATAACAGTAATTTTTTTAAGGATTGTATATAGAATCTGAAAACCGTAGTAGTATTTTTTTACTACTGCTTGATTTTATTAGTTAAGCATACCATGAAAAATGTTATTTTAAACTCTCAATTATAAAAACCCACTTATGATGTTATAAGAGATGGTTTACCCATTTTTCAGAGTTTAAAGGATTTTTTTTTTGTCAGAACATACAATGTACTTTTGATTGCCCAGAGCAGCATGTTTGTCCTCAAGAGCTTGAAGTTCAAATCACAAATTTTTAAGTAATCTGTGAAATCTGAAAATAGTAATTAATCTTCAAGATGGTGTAATAGTCAAATTTTATTCTGCTCATTTTCTCTTTAATGCATAGTGAAGCTGCGAGAGTTCATTTTATTTATGACAGAGATTCTGTCTCTTGTAAAATGCATTGATAGATCCATAGATGGGTGGAACTTCCTGGTGCGCTGAGGATCGCATTGACTTAAACCAAAGCTGAATTAGTAGTGCAGATGTCCTGCAAGATTCTCTGCATATACACATTTCCAGGTGGTGGATAGAGCAGGGTGTTACTCATTTGTCTTCTCGAGGCCTCCACAGACCAAACTTGACATCCCTGATCTGCCTTGAATTGGCCTAAATTCTTCCATCCTCTTCCACCTTCTCCCAGTTTTCCTGTACCTGCACTCCATATGCTGCAGAGCTGAGTTGTGTTTCCTAATCACTTACAAATGAAGAAGTCAGCATTTGTCTGATATTGCTGGAGATGAACAGTGGGGTAAGTAGCAACATTAAAAGCTGAATGTAGTGCAGAAGGGGGTGTTGAAGGGTGTATGATGGAGATGTCAAAACCAGGAGTGTGCCAGGGGACACTGGACAATTAAGGTTCTGCAGAGATAGAGCGTAGCGTGGGGGGAAGGTTTCTTAGCACTCACAGTGCTGTTTGCTTTTCAGATACTGTAAAGGCAATAATTGACTACAAGCCTGTGGTTCAAATATATGATACAGTATTTAAATCCAGTTTGCACAGGAATCATTTTATTGAGCATAACCTATGAGCATACATTATACATTCATTTTACTGTTGTCCTTGCAAACAAAGTATCTGCAGTAAGTTGATGTGCTAAGATATAGTAACACTATTTTGTGCAGTACATATAATCTAAGAGCTTTATTAGATTGTAATCCTGTAGATTTTTGTGGCACTTTTCCTCCTAGATATCAAAGCTATGAGCAAATATTATGTGCCTTTTGACACTTTTTTAAGGGGTTTAGCAAATACAAGTGATACAGTATCTGCAGTGAAGTGATATGCAGTAATATATAATTAAGAAATACTTTTATTAGTAAACACGTTTTTTTAAAAAAGTGGAGTTTTGTGACTTTGGAATAGTAGCTTTGAGATTATTCTTGTGCAGTTTCTGGGCATGTATTATGGGTTTCAGCTATTCAGAAAGTGAATACTGTATTGTAGTCCTACTTCCATTTTGAATTATGATTTAAAGTTATCTGCTTTGTAGTGTGGCTGTTTTGTTCAATACTTATATCTGAATTTCTTGTTTAAGAACTGTTCCGGATCATTAGTAGCGAATGGCTCTACATTGGGCGGAAAGCAAGTTTTCTGATAGAGAATCCGTTAAAGTTAGAAAAATTATGTTGTAGATAATGCTGATGGTGTGTGGGAGGTGGAGACTCGGCAGCTGATGCCAGTGAAATTTCCCACATAGCCAACTGAAGCTAAGTGAGAAAGGCAATGAACACTGGTTTAAATAAAAAAGTTTCGCCTTAGAAGTGGGGAAGCAGCACAGTCTCTCACCA
The DNA here is from genome assembly GCF_036417535.1 of Chlamydotis macqueenii. Taxonomy (NCBI): domain Eukaryota; kingdom Metazoa; phylum Chordata; class Aves; order Otidiformes; family Otididae; genus Chlamydotis; species Chlamydotis macqueenii. The sequence continues at coordinate 73,256,118 of NC_141558.1, read as the reverse complement.
CCTGTTAAAGACCAGATCCAATGAGCAGGAAGAGCTGCCTTGTGGGAAAACTTGGACCAGAGTTAAGATGCATAATTCTAAGGTCACACTGAGGGAAACTGAGCCCCAGTGTTTCCTTTGGTAAGATTTTTTTTTTTTTTTTTTTTGCTTTACAAAGAGTAAAGATGCTTGTAGATGAGAAATTCCATTTGCTACAACCAGCTGAACTTGTCCTTGAAGTCACAGCTCCTGTATTTCAGTGGAGGGGAAAAGAGCTCTTCTAAAAAAACCAGTCCCAGGTGGATTGTGACCTGCTTTGGAGTGGCAGGTTTATAAGATCTGCCCCAGGAGGATGCCAGTTCTGAGGTTTGTATCGGAGATACTCAGAGGTAAGGAAAAACCAGGAGTCACCTCCCAGAACACTGAGGCCTCTGAGCATGTGAGGCTCAGTAATTAGTTTGAGCATACTGTGATGTAGAGCAGGTTGAGATCAGCCTGTGACATTTCCCTTAGTAGTATTTTTAAAAGTTCCTTGTAGTGCAGCTCTGTGAATTGAGTGGGTACAGTGTTCCTCACCTTAATACCAAGGTATTTTCTAAACATGACCTGCTGCTTTATTCTTGAGGTCCTACAATTTGGGCTTTAAATATCCCCAGAATTTGGGTTTTTTCTTTTTTTTTTTTTTTTTTGACTTGTAAGTAACTAGGCTATCTCTTCTGCTCCTGGATTTTTCAGCTTTTTGCATTAATAGTCTGTAATAATTCAGTTTCTATTTATAAAGTCGTCTTAAAAAAAGTAAAATCTGAGGAGTATGTGAGGAAGTTCACTTTTGGACTACCAGGTCCCCAAGTGCTCAGGTGTGAAGGAAACACCAGAAAAGACATTTTAGGTGCAAATATCTTAAAGTTTGGTGAGGGAAAAGCCCTGTTTTTTTCAAGTTGCTTTTTTTTTTGGTTGTTGTTGGAGCAGTGTCAGGGATTTGTAGCCACACAGAGATTCTTGCAAGATACGCCTGACAGCCAAACGATGGAGGAAAAGCTTGGGGCTGGGGGGACATGACGCGGCGTGAGTTTGCAAAGCACTCCAGCTGACACTCACTCAAACTTGCTGTTTTCAGTGTCCCGCCTTCCTCAGCCCTTTCCGTTCCAAAAAATGCTGGTGGCAAGGTGCTTGCCCCGTGAACGTGCCCCCCAAGCACGCGTGGAGGAGCTCGAACGCGGGCAGGGCGGGCGGGCGAAGCTGCAGAGCGCGGCTCTAATCCCCGGATCAGCCTTCACCAGCCCAGATCAAAGAGGGGCAGGAACCGGGGGCGGGGAACGGCCCCCCGAGGCTCCCGCGGCAGCGGGGAGGAGCCGGCGGGTCGCTGCCAGCTCCCGGACCTGCTGGCGGGGAGGGGCGGCGGCGGGCCCGGCACCGGCTGCGCTCGGCTCGGCGCTCCCCGCTCCGCAGCCTTTGTCGGGGCGAGCGGCGCAGCGGGCCCAGCTCCCGGGAAGAGCGGGCGCGGAGGGGATACCTGGATGCAGAGGGGGGCTGCTTTTTCCTTCCTGCTGATCTTCTCCGGCTCGGGGTCCGGTAAGCGTTAAGAAGCGGGTTGGGTTGGATCGCTTCGAATTTGGCCGTACCGTCCCGTAGCGGATCGTGGGTTCCGGCTGGAACAGCTCTGGCTCTCAGAAAGCCTTGGGGATGTAGGTTTAACTAAGACCATTGTGTACCTTGGGTTTATTTACACTAAAATGTGGCTTTGTGATGCAAGTGGACTCCTGGGCTTGTAAAAAAACTACAGCGGGGTGGAAAAGCCGGAGAGCTTAGAAGAGGAGCCCGCTGGCGCTGAGGAGCCTGGTGAGGGGAGAACCGAACCCCTCGGCTCGAGATGCAGGGATTTCAGCAGATGCGCTGTTATAAGTGATACCGGTCTCGTATCGTTTGGCCTTCGGAGCAGCAAGTGGGAGATATAAAACAATGCACGCTTCAGAATTGAAGAGGAAAAAAAATCAGTTCTCGCATGTTTAGCTTTGGAATAAAATGGTTGTGGGACTGCTGGCGTAAAAGTGTTTTGCTATATTTTCTGTAGCTGAAGGCAGAGACTGCTTTGTGTTTATTAAATAGGTGTGACTGCCAGTGTATACCTGCCTGATGTGCCCTGGCATTCTCACCGAGTGTTGTGCTTGTTTAATATACAGTAGTTGTAAAGTTATGGTAAAGTTATGCTTCTATTAAAATATGAAGAAAAATGCTATTATTAGCAACAATCTGTAAAGATGTTCAAGTACAACTTTCAAATATGGACAGAAAACAAAAAATCTCCTTCTGAAAAGATAGTCAAGAGTTCTCAAGCTCTTACATGACACTAATACAGTCAGGATGATGAGAGGCATAGCTGGAGCTGAATCCTAGAGTATTGCTTTTGTGTCCCTTTACAGCTGTAATAATTTAAATGTTAATCCTACAGCACAACAGAGTAAAAACCTGTGGAACTTTCAACGTGAGTAACTCCTTTTACATCCAGAAAAAGACATATTTTGTTTTTCCCTGCTCCGTGTAAGCAGGATTAGAGCTGTTTTGGATCAGCATATTTCAATTACAAAAACTTTTATGGTTTTCATATGGTAATGAAAGTCAGTAAGTTGTGTCAATAAGATTTAGTGATGACAGTGTCCCAGTTGTAAGTAGTGTTTGGGGGTTTTTAATACCTTTCCATGCTTTTAAACTGTGCTGAGGTATACCTGCTTTCCAGAACAATGCACATTTTTTTTTTTTTCTTGAAGTAGTATGTTCTGTTCTGATAGTTTCTGTTTGTAGCTGTATTTCTTTCCAAAACTCTTAAGTATTTGAATCTTTTTCAGCTTTTCTTAATACATAGTTTTCCATTTCCCTGACAGGTATCTGCCTTTTTTTTTTTAAATAAAATTTTAGGATCATAGAGAACTTCTGGAACAGAATTTTCAGGGCTCCTTGTTGTTTCTATCTATAATTTAATTATATTTGTTGTGTATTCTGACTTTTAAAAAGACTTTGTAATGAAACCACTGCAATTGATTTCTTTAGTCAAAGCCCTGCAAATGGCTTCTGTAAATGGACTGCTCTTGTTTTACTGTTTGTGCCAGGAGAAGTAACTTTAGCTTAAAAGCAAGGCAAAATCTATTTCTGAACTTCTGCAGAATACTCTTTTTTTCCACCCTTTCCAGTCTTTCCCAGCTCCCTCACCCCACAGCTGTTACTGGTGGATCAGTTCGTGTGCCAGCTTGGCCAACACTGTTTTGCTAGTCCCCATCTGTAGCATGAGCTATGGTCCTGGCACGGTGATATCTGGAAACTTCCAGTCACAGGAATTGCAATTCCTAAGCCAGCCTGCGATGCAGGAAATGAGCTCATGGCGTCTCTAGTTCAGGAGGATGGAACAGCTTCTCAACTTCTCAGGCTGTGGAGAGGGATGGAAGGGCTAGGTGGCTTTCAAAACACTTGCTACAAAGTGGCGGAGGGGAAATTTCCCTTCTGAAAATCTCTTCTGCTTAATAATTGTCTTCTAACTACTACTGCGTGGTAAAAGTACTTAGATTGCCAAATATCTGCTTGTTAACAGGGAGCCATTAGTTGAGAAAATGGGTGTTTATAGACTGCGCAGAAAATAAACTGGCTGTAATGGCATTTCACAAAACTAGGAGCTGTCAATCCTCAAAGTGAAGCAGTTGCATTAACAGGTATATCACCTGAACTGGTGTGCTGATTAAATAAGAATTAGAGAATCTTCTTAGAGATCAAAGATATACTTTTAAAATGTACTTTGAATACTTGAAAAAGAAGTGGAAAGGACAGGGAAGGCTTGTTCTAGTAAGCATCTATATTTTGTATAGTGAAAGCTTTTCAGGGGAGACCTAGTGGTTAACAGCTGAAATGGAAAAGGAAGAATCAGGGTATTGAGAGAAACCAAGCACCACGTATGAATGCATAGGAGTAAGAGCTAGAGAATTTAAAAAATGTCTAACTGAGAGCCAAAATGGGGATCAGCAACCATAAAACATTAAAAAGCTGCTTGACTTACTAAAGACCATTGCAGTGATAGATAACTAGACATCTCCCATAAAACCCAGTATCAAACACTAGGCACCACCTGTTACTCCTCTGAGCACTGAGAAAAAGCAAAGACGTAAGGAATTTTGGTGATGCGAAGGAGGAGAAAACCCTCCTTAAGAGTGACTGTGCACTGGCTGGCACAGCAGACAAAGTCTGGAGAGGATTTAACTGAGTTTACAGATTGCGACCATGTAACCCATTTACCACATTAAAAAACTTTAGTGTCTTAAGGGGCTATAAGTCCATTATAATATTTCATCTGGAAGAAAAATTAATAGGTAGTACTGGGATTGTTAAATGTTGCTTATTTCAAGAATGCACTATTTTTAGAATCCAGCTGTTTCATCTGAACTTTTGACATGAAAAGACATTTTTGTTACTTCAGACATCATGTTCATCTCAGAACCACAACACTTTGCAGCTGACAGGTCTGCAAGGTCCAGAAAACCTGGACAGGTTCAGCTGACTGAGTGGTGCGATGCTGACTACAGCTGAAAGACTTTAGATAACTTTTCAATGAAATTTGAGTTTTGTCCTACCTTAAATGAAAAATGTAAAGTCTTATAACCAGCTTAGTTTTATTTTAGTGCAAGGTACAGATTTGGAGGTTTGGTTTTTTTTTTTCTTATATGGTTAAACCAACCCTCAACGCTTACCTGTTTTCTGTCGTCTTCTAGAATTCTATAAATTATCTATGCTAATATACTAGGTTATACTAAATTTCCACTACATCATTCCCTCTGGAATTTGCCGTTGTATCATTCTCAATTGCAGGCATTATGAGTCCAGATGGGATTTGTTGAACCGGTGTTTTTTTAAGTCTGCTTTTTTTAAAAAAAGAAACTTTAAAGCAAAGAAAAACTCTTTCAGTTGTAGCCAAAGAAACAGGTGAACTTAATCCAAGTCTAAAAAGAACAAGCTAGTTAGGGAACACCAAATCTTACATCGTTTCAGTGTGGTACAGCGTTACTTTATTTCCTGAAGGGCTTGCAGTGCAGATGGCAGACGTCTGCTGGGTAAACTGTGTTAGCTCCGCAAATAATAGAGGGATTACTCCATAAAACTGTCACTGAGTAACATTGCCTCTACAGACTGTGGTACTTTCCAGATATGACACTCTTCCAAGTTCTTGTTTTGAACTGCATGGCTAAAGTGCTTTCTCAGCGTTTACTGTTATCAAGGATGCAGTAATTAAAGGTAATTATAGTTTTTCTTCCTTAGCAGTCCAGCTGGCATAATTTCTGAATAGATACTAATGTTTCAAATGCCTTGTGTCCATCTAGAGGGGTGGATACCTAAGTGCCATGTACTAAACATGTAGGTCAACACTTTTTCTAATTGTCTTTAACCTTCTGTTAAGTGCGCCTGTCTATATTAAAATCTGTATTATCTACAACCTCATTATTCAGAATACCTGTCCACTGCTTCAAAGCCTTCAGATGTAAATTAGAATAAGTCGGAAAAACCCATTCTGTTGGAGAATACCAAATCCTAAAGCATTCTAAGGAAAGCAGCAAAAATAAAGTTACAGCATTGAAAGAATTCAGAATTCTCAAAGACTGCATTTTCAAATATTCTTAGATTTTTTTCATGATGAACAGGTTCTTTGATTTTCCATGTTTGTGTGTTACTAAAATCTTACTGTTACTAAAATCTTACTTGTTGCGTCCTCTAAAGGAGAGATTCTCAGTTAACTGTTTGCTTGGGCCATTACTACATCTCTCGTTAAGTTCCCAGTCACTACAGTTGTGGCAGAGGAGACAAAATACGGCAGAGATAAGAATATAATCTAAGAATATATTTTGGTGTGACAGCTGCAGGTGAAGTTTTTGCTGTCAGTGGACTTGCAGTCACTTGTATAGATTCTGACACAAATGAAGTACCACGGTACATAATTTTTAATACCCTCAAACATGAGTGAAACAAACTCAGATAACATTAGCCTTGTTAGGTGCCATCAACTGTCTTATATTTGTTTAGAAAAAGAAAAGCTACCAAACCAAATGCAAATATACAACCCCACGCATATTCTAGAGAATTGGTTTGAGTCCGAGTTCTTCTTAGATGTGATTGAATAAAATACTCAATCAGATGGCTACCTGAAGCATGCAAAGTAATTTTGCTTACTTTAATATGTCATTGAAAGAGCTTCAGGGTAAGCAGCTGCTTCCATTGCCTTGCTCAAAGACTCTATGAAAATTGACAGAACTCAATAGTTTCTCAAGGCTTAGGAAGAAAAAAAATCAGCTTGATCTATTAAAATTTTTATAGCTTGGAATAGGTCATTAATAGCCTGTTCAAAAGGAGAACAAGGGCAGAATTATATGTTATGGTACTGATGATGGTGATCTTTGGCCTTTACTAGTTTCTAAAGAGTCTTCCTGAAGATTGTGTTTAAACTGAAAGGCATGCAAGTGGATATTACAGTTATTGAAAATAAAGCATTTTATCTTTGATCATATTAAATGGAAGCTACAGGGCTGTCTTGAATGAAAATTTTAATTCTTGTGTTGATGTTTACGAGGGGCACGCATGCTGAAGATGCCAAGCCTGTGTGTCTGTGCTGGCATTGCCCAGCTTCCGCAGATGCAAGTCAGCCTGCACCTCTGTCTGGCACACGCGTGCCTTGCGTGCAAATGTGTGGTTTCCTTTATAAAGTGATTTGAAACAGCTACTAAAAATTTCTGTGTGTTATCTCAGTTTCGGCATGCTGCAGATGTCCTGGGTTTAAAGCCAAAAAAAGGATGGTGCATCTGTCATCTTGCAGGGCTAGGTATTTGCAGTATCGCCGTACTTTATTGATAGCAGCCTGTGGAACGGTAACTGATCAGTGTAGAGCAGTTCCAAGCGATGATATGGATGTGTCAAACTAACTTAGAAACAGAAAGGTAACAGCATCATTGTGCAGCCTGTCCCTTATATGAATGTGAAAATAAGCAGACAGAAATTCCTAAAATGCTGCCAGATGACTCAAGAGGAGCCTTCTCTGCCTTGATGTCCAGCTCTCGCTCTGTCCACTTCAGCAGGCTTTGAAGCTGCCTAGAGCACGAGAGAAGCCTGTTCAAACACAGCAGTATTTCACATAACTAATACATCTCTTCAGGCTGAAACAAAGTTTAGCCAGCCACTTGAATTTACTCTCTGTGCTCAGCAGAAAGTCCTCCATGGGCTTGGCTTGCCTGGGCCAGGGGAAGGGGGTGCCGGGCAGGAATGTGTGGAATTGGAGGCTGTAAAAAATATGTTCATTGAGCAGCGTATTCGCTTGTTCTGAGCGGTTATCTAAATGAAAGTGAGTTCCCAGGGCATCTGGCTCTGCACATGATCTAGAACAAATAGCAGAGGATTAATTTTTGTTTCAGAAGTGAAGGATTTAACTATGTCTAGGGGAAGTGCTGCAGGGGGGTGCTGCTGGGGGTAGCATTCCACTCCGCAAAGCTCTTTCTGCTCAAAATTAGCATTCAGGCAATTAAATAGCTCAGCTGGCTGAGCAGGCTTAGCTCTCAGCAAAGGTATCGGGGAAGAAAATGAGTTAGAAACTTTCTTGCTTATCTGTCTTAATTTGTATATTTTGTCTTTCTGCAAAGTTCAGTGTCTGTGATGCAAGCCTTGCAATTTGAACTTGGAATGCTGTTAATTAAATTCAGTATCAAAAAGGTAACACTAAGTTAGCCAAAGCAGTTGTAATTAACTGTTTTTGGTTTTTAAGCAAATATTGATTTATTCTTCTAAATAGTATATAATTAGTGCTCTTTCTTCCTCCTTCTTTCTCCTCCTCCATCCTCTCCATGTAACTTGGGAAACAAATTCTTATCTAAGAGTGATGTTTGAACTTTTGTGTCATTTAACAAAATAATGATCTCCAAATTATTTTCAAAGCTTATTAAAATGCTATTATAGTTAACACAGGGGAAATTGGCTGCTACAAGCACCTAAAAAGTTTTGATTTTGAGCCAAACTATTCCGTCACCTTTCCAGTGTTAATAGTTTTCACTTATTTCCATTTTGCTTGAAAAAGACAAGACTTTAGAAGAAATTCTTTAATATCCTTTATTTACAGCACAGTGCATTTCTCCACTGCCTTTGGAATACTTGTCACTCAGAAGCATAAACTTCTCAATCAGCAATATTTGAATCCTGGGATTATCTTTTTTAAGTTTGGGGAAAAAAACATGTGATTGTATTCTATCTTAGAATTGTGGAATTATTTAGGTTGGAAAAGACCTTTAAATCATCAAGTCCAACCATTAACCTAACACTGCCAAGTCTACCACTAAACCGTGTCCCTAAGTGCCACATCTATATGTCTTTTAAATACCTCCAGGGTATCTTTTTAGTATTTGTAACAGTTCATTTTTGGTTTCTCTTAGTTGACCATCCAGAAATTTTGACAGATGTCTGCTGAAGTGTCTCGATTTATTTAAATAAGACATTTAAAAATAATATATTAGAAAATACAGGTATGCCTCATTTTCAATAGAAATTGGAGATAGGAAAGGACATTACTGAAACCAGCACCTTAATGATTATTAAACAATCTCTACTGTGTGGTCCTGTCTCCTGCTGGCTTTCAAAGCACACAAGCAAATTGCAGTGCAAGGTGGGGATGTTTACACAGTTTATACCAAAATCTGTTTTCATAACTAGTGTCTATTACTTAGTCTTGCACAGAATCATCTTGTTCCCATGCTTCTCAACCGTTTACTTGTTAGCCGTGACCCAGAGACTCAAATGTCTGTTCGTTTGACCTATTGATTAAACCAAAATATATTTATTTAACTTCACTCTTAACTTTTTGTTGAACAAGCGAAAGTCTTTCAAAACATTCCTAACAGTCTGTGTATGAGTCCTTCATTTTCCTGTGTTATGGAAGATTAAGATGAGAGGAGCTTTACTCATTTGAATCTGAAGTTATTTCTGAGCATCTGAAAACACTGCAGCTCTGTAAACTTTGCTTTATTTGTTTCTTCAGGAACATCGCGTATCTGTCAAGAACTTCGAGCATGGCTATGAGCAATGTCAGTGACTCTGTAGTTCTGAGCAATGGCAGCATCTTGTCAAATTCTACTGGCCCAGGTATTGTTGCAGCTAATGATGGAGATGTTGCGGTCCAACAGCTCCCATCCAAGGAAACACCAAGAACGAAAGCAAGTCCAAACGGCTGCCTGCAACTTAATGGTACAATCAAACCGTCCTTTCTGCCTTTAGACAACCAAAGAGCTCAGCAGATATTGTCGCAATGCTGCCACCCTTGTCCATACCATCATTCTTTAAGTAGCCATAATAACAAGCAAGAATGTCATTCAGTGGTTGGCAGCTCTGCACCATCTCCTATGACTTCGTGCTGCATGCAGCCACATACTGAGTATTCAGCGTCTGTTTGCCAAAATCACACCCCCATATATCAGCCTGCCTGCTGTCTTCAGCCCTCTCCGTCCTTCTGCCTTCACCATCAGTGGCCTGATCATTTTCAGCATCAGCCTGTGCAGCAACATATAGCCAGGATAAGGTAAGCAGATTGAATTATTTATTAGTTCGCAGTATGGCTAACGTTTTCCGTAACTATTTCATTTTCTTACAGAAGCAGAAGATTAAAAAGGAAGATGAACCAAATTTCTTCCCCTGTGTTTTTACAAGTTAATCTTTTGTGAATTTTGAACTTCTTTTTTTTTTCTCTCAGAAGAAACCAAGTCAGGAAACTAGTTTGGCTATTATACATGAATATTCCTGAAGTGAATATTCTGGGGGAAATAAAAGCTTTTTTTTTCTTGGGGTTATGTGGAAGCTCATTAACTCTTTTACAAGACATGGTGTACACCTATATTGTGTGAAACAAACCAGTACAGAAATAACTAAGAAAACACTGAAAGAACTGCTATGTCTGCATAGTCTAATCAGAACCCATATTTCCTCAGAAAGATGCACTGAAAAGTACTTTCAACAATTCTATTCATAAGTGATTTTTCTTTGTCAGGGCAGCTGGTTCAGTGAGTTGGCCCCATGTCTTGTCAGTGTATGTATCTGCTAAACCTGAAGTTGTGCTCGGACTGAGAAATTTTGGATTGTTCCAGGTTTTAATCCTTTCTATTGCTCCACTTCATACAAACTTGCCTCTTTATATCTGTTAGCTTTGGAATTCCAGTGACAGTAGTCCCAGCTACAAGGAGCAACAATCACAAGGAAAATATTCCACAGCCTGCTGGTTCTCAGCAAAATCAGTCAGTCCCAGAGGCAATTTCTGAAAATCAAATTTCCTGTTGCAGTAAGACACTTCTAAGCTTTTATGCAAGGTTATTTTTTTTTCTGAGTTGCCATTGAGCCAGACTCAATGAATTTTCACTGAGGTATTAAAAGCTACCCTTCTCTCTGCCATCCAACACCTGCATCCTTGCTCAAAAACTTAGAGCTACAAGTATTTCTCAATCAGCTATAATGATTTTGTCTTGATGAAATGCATGAACTAATTTTAAACTTGTGAGAATATCAGACTGGGACAGATATGTAATGTGGAAAAAGTGAAAGTGAATAAAGCTTTTTTCCTTAAGGTGAAAGCAGATTAAAATAAGCATAATAATATAAAGTGCAAATCAGCTTTCCTCTGCCAGTTCTTCTTCTTACAAATGGAAAAAATCCTAGTCGTTGGAACTGCTTACAATCAGACATGGTTTTTTTTTCCACCCCATCCTTGTTTACATGTTAAGATGAAAACTTTTATGTAATTTTGTATGCAAAGGTATGCAGGAGGCTGAGCCGTTACAGAATCAGTCAGTCATGCTTTTCAAACTGTCAAAATGAGTGCACTTATTTCACTGTTTTTCTCCCTGTGCAGGAGGACTGTTAAACTTCGTCTGTATTCCATAGTTTTGAGGAAGGGAACAAATGTGATGCATAATCTGTGTTTCTGTTCTTAGTCTAGAAAAAAAGAACAGTGCAAAGTTCTTCCAGATATGGTAAAATAATGTTTTCCATACCACTTCACAAATACGAAGACTTTGTTTGAGCTGCTCTGATGGGATGTTGAGCCAAGATGCTTTTTTTCGTCTTGCACTTCCTTACCATGATGTACATTTGTATATAAATGTACGTAAATTATGAATAATAATTTATGGTAAATGTTTGTGTTATTGTTAGTAGTCACAATAAGGATACAATCTGACCTTTAAAGCAACTGTACTTCTTAACTCAACTGTATGTGTTAGCATACTCTACATATTCCTATCAAGTGGTTACTGTTTCATTTCTGGACTTCTTCCTAGCTAAAGCAACTGGATTTTCTCAGCAAAAAGATAATTGCAATATGCTTCATAGATCAGCAAATTAAATGAGTCCATCTTCTAAAAGCTGCCAAGCTTCGGTTACTGTTACCTGTTCTTTTAGCTCTACACAGGTGGTCAATAGGACTCGGGTCCCGTGCCGTGTTGGGGAAGCTGGACTTCTTGTACGCGTATTAACTCCTTCAGCTGGTTGTTGCTGCATTAATGGACAGTCCATACGTCTGACTGTATCACTTGTATTATTATCATGGAACCAGGCTTCTTTTCTCTCTGAATATTCTACAAGATGCGTCTAAATGCAATAGTCTATAGGTGGTAAAACCAGGGAGAAACTGAATGCAACCTTGCAGCTGGATGGATACATGCTCCAGAAGAAGCACACTGTCTAATTGGTATTTACTTTATGGTGCTAGGGAGAATAGATGATAAATGTGTATTCAGTTTTTACATGCTCAGATAACTTTTTGGACACAGAAGAGTGGCACTTAGGTGCGTGATATTTTAAAGTGATCTCTGTTTCACACTCTTCTTTTGTTATATTTTGAGCCTATAATCTGCACAGCAGCTTCTTCTCTAGATATTTTTCTTACAAGGCTAGTTGGAAATCATCCAGCTTTATAACATGTGCATGTTTGAACAGGATTGTTCAAAATGCAGGTTCTCATATGATACATTAATTACATTCAGTGTGTAGTCAAACTAGCTTTCATTTGGGTTCTTTGTATTTTTAAAAATTGCATTCAAATATTGTTATAGTTTTAAGTTTAAGGGCGAGGGAAACGTGATTAGACAGAGGGAGGCGAACACTTTTTGCAAACTGTATTGCTAATGCTTACAGCTCTGGGCAGGTAACTGATTTTTTCAGCATGACAGGTTTTGTCAGGTTTTGAAGCCCAAGGCTTAACATTTGTCAGTGACCTGATAGTAAAGGAATGTGGCTCTGGTGTATCATTCCGGATTGGAGTGTATAAAGAAGACAGATTGAAATAATGTCACACTTGTCCTATCCTCTTAAAGCTGGCTGGATCTGGAATTTTGTCGTGTATTCAGCTTTGAAGTTTAAAGTAAATTACATGGAAATGTCATCTATATACCATAACTTGAACGTCTGAGGAACTGCGTTTGTTTTTTTTTTGACTGGTGAACAGGCTTGTAGCATAAGTGGTCGGTGGTTTACAACATGATTGTGTCAAAAAGTTCTATTGTGAAAGAAAGTAAAATAGGTCAATTGTCAATAGTAATGATTCTGATGATTTTTAGATATTTTTCTGAGGTTGGAAGATCTTGAGCCAAGTTTTTTTTTGTGTGTTATTTTGCACACATATCAAAGATGTAATTAATTCAAAAGTGTTCATAGCTCTTTTTTTAGTGGGCATAGTATCTTGACTGCACAAACACTACCTGGGACATTGTAGCCATCTCTCCGTATCAGAATGCAATTGTCTGCATTCCGGTCTCTGCGTGTTAGTCCTTTCTTAGTCTGTGCAAGTTAGTCCTGTGCAAGACTAGTAGAAAGTCTTGATTTGCTTTCTGACAAATGATTTCTAAACTTACTTGTTTTGAGCATGGTATGGTTAGTTCTTCTTTTCAGGTAGTACCTTGGAAGATTTCTTTATGCACTCTGCCCCTTTGGAGGGCAAAAAGTAACCCTTTTACACTGAATGCACTTATGTATCTCAAGAAACCTGTGGGGCCTAGAGCCACTGGGACGGTGGGCAGTTATTGCCCCTCCTTTTCTGCCATCTGCTTCTGTAATCATCAGCAACCTTCACCGAGTAAACAGTAGAAATGAGGAAAAGGAACCAAGTAAGGCTGTTAATCTGAAGAAGTGGAAGAAGCATGAAGACTGATGCTTGACAACTGGAAGCATCGAGTTAGAGGTCACTAGGGAAGAGTAAAACTATGCAGCCCAGCAGCGTGTTTAGTGGGATGAAAGGAGGATAAAATAAATAATGAATGGTTGCATATTCTAGCAGAACTAAACAGTAGAGTAAAGAAATGTAGAACCAGGAAACTCTTAAAATCATTCCTGCTATTTTTAAAAATCTATTCTTTAATTAAGAATGTATGCATGTAGAGAGGAACAGAAAAGGAAGAATGTGCAGAGATTATTCAGTAAGTCGTCTCAGGGTTGTGGTGGAAAGTGTGAGGTAACTGCTGTACACGGCTGTTGCCTCTGGTAGCAAATGGAACTGCTTCTCTCAGACTTGTGTGTGAACTTTTTAATGGGAAAATACCAGATAAAAGCTGCCTGTATCTTTACTAATCCTGATGCCACCTGTTTTGGAATCTCTTTTTGGTGATACAGTTTAGAAAACTTAAGTCTGTGGACTCAGAGACAAAAGGTAGGGGAGAAGAGGTCAGGGAGCTGCAAAACAGCCGATGGTATCGCTGATAAGGAAAGTGCTCCAAACTGCCAGTGTGTGTAGTGCTTGCACTTCTGCAATATTGAACCAATAAATTCATACAAGTACTTTTTGCTTGGCGTAGACCTGCTCTATATCACTCACTATTATTTACATTTCAAGGGTGTACTGTTAATGCTTTTGGCTAAGGCAGATAAGTAGAGAGACCTGTTCTGAAAAGCATCTAAATTCTCTCCAGTAAAAAAAAGACAGGCTAAAAGGACATCTGGGATGATCTCTTCATGATCATGCAGTCATCTCAAGATAGAATATGAAAATAGAATCAGTTTAAACCCTTGCAATCATTCGTTTGGCTAAGATTTAAGACTTTGGCATGTATGTAAATCGCTCCTCATCCCCCACCAGCCTAGTATGGAGGTTTTAGCTTCCAAAGCTTGGTTTGTTTGAATTGCTGGATTCAGAGTTTTCATTTGCTAGGCCAATTTATGTTCTAAGCAAGGCAAAAAACATAGTGCTTCAAAGTTAGGAAACTGGTAAAGCATTAATATCTTCAGACTTATTGTACGTCTTCCTTTCAATTAGATTTAAGCCTTTTTTTGAACTATTTTGACACTGCAGATTTATGTGATAGTTCTGGGATTCTGAGTTCTGCTGTATCTCAGAGAGTTCTGTGCCGCACAGTTTAAACAGTATTGCAGACATACTTGAATACTTACACTTTAGTTAATACTTTTAAAAGGAGATTTATAAAAATGAAAAAGCTGTGAAGTAGGATAGAACCTTATAGCTGCCTCTTACCCATTTTATGTTTTCTTTCCAATTGCTTGGTATAAAGATTAGAACCAGAAAGAAATAAAAAGCTCTTGTTTTTGTTTTTTTTTTTTTTTTAAAAAGCAAGCGAATGTTTGCCAAATACCAATCTTAATAACAAGACTTTATTATGAAACAGCTCCCTACTCGATTCCAGGAAGAGGATAATTGTTATCTTGTACATTCTGAGTGGCTTGCAGAGCTGATTATATGTATACATGTGTATACAATATTTTCAGATATTCTCATTTCAGCAACATTAGCTGTTTACAAGAACTCCTACATAGAGTTTTGTAAACAAAATACTTTCCACCTATCTATATATTTTCCATTTTGAAAATTGTTAGCTTCTGCTGTATTTGATGTGATAAAATATACTTTTATTTTCATTTTTATATGATATGTGTACTAATGTATTTTGTACAAAATACATATGCATATACTGTGTTATAGATTAATAAAAGAGACTTCCTCCCTCCCTCTAGGAAGATTTAAAATAGATATATTTTTTTTAAAAATCCTTTCGGTCAGGCTTTTGAAGGTTGTTTCTGAAACTTTTTATCAATATTTAGCAACTGAAAGGCGAAAGCTGTTAGCATAATTTCCTTCAGTGTTAAGGATGTTGCAAATATCTTGGTTCGTGCTGTAGATTGGGAGTTCCTGCATGCTGGTAATTTGTATGGAAGCCATAAAAATTCTGACTCTATTCTCTTTTCAGCCATTTATTCCAAGTTAAAATAGGAATTCTCTATTCGATGGTTTTCCAGAATGAAGAGGCTGGACGCACATGGGAACCACAAACTAGATCTCCCTTTCATGTCACAGCATTAAAAGCCTGGTGGCATACTTGGAGATTTTAATGTAGTTGAGGAAAGGAAAGGGAATGTGTAGCAGTCTCATGCATCCTTCTGAATCTGAGACCAAATGTGGGATTCTCTGTTGTGCACGTGTGGAAGAAGAGCTCTCCCTGCAACCAAACAAATAAACTGGTTCTTTTTCTTTCTCTGAAAGAATTTCTCATGGCAGTCAATAATTTGCCCTGTGCTCTCTCATTTTTGCTCGTTTTACTCATTTTTTACTTTTGTTATGTTATCGCTGAGTGTGATACCTTAAGAGGTTATTCTGGTTTTATTAATTCATTTTCTTTTCCCATGACAATTTTTGTTCATTGTCGGTTATGCAAACAACACGCTGCACTTTCTAGTAGTCTTGCACAGGACTAACTTGCACAGACTAAGCAAAGGACTAACATGCAGAGACCGGAATGCAAATAAAACAATGCCATTTGTAATTCTGCCATTTGTGGCTGACCAAATTAAAAATAACATGCCTGGAAAACTAAAGTGCACTTAAAAAACCAAACCAAACAAAAACAAACAAACAAAAAAAACCAAAACAAAACCCCCAAAACCTCATTCATTAGGCAGTCCAAGGGATTTTTGCAAGCTTTTAGTTGTACTAATTGAGCATTAGTAGTTGTCTAAACTTCAGATTGCTTTGAAGCATGCATTTTTGCAATAGGAGAAAGAGGCTTGGAAGGTTCCTGCTCTGGTCTGAGTGCAGCTGACTACTGGCCTGGCTGTATTTTGACCTTTCCTCTCTGCCACCTACAAACTCTAGATTCTGTGTGTGCTTGAAGATGAATTTCCTGTGCCCTGTATCCCTCACCTTTCCTTGAACAACAGAAGAGCTAGTACTTAACTGGCATCTGCTGGGCCTTTGAACTGCGATCTTCAGAAGACATAAAGCTGATAATGTGAGGGAAATGGTAAAAAACATGGGTCCTTTCTCCTGTGCTAAATTGACTGGAAAACCAGCATCAGCTGTGTTCATTCTTGAAAAGGACTAATTCGTGTGGTTTTTGAGACTGCTTTTAAAACTGAGCGTTTACCTACCTAGTTAGGAAAAAGAAAAAACACATGTGGCAGAACAGCCAAAATGACAGCAGTTTGTTGGAATGCTTTGACTGTGTGTAGTTGTTCTCATGCACTTTTAATTTAATAGTAAGTTGTGATAAGGTTCAAATGTGAAACAAGACAGCTCTAGACAACAAAGAGCAGAAGTCTAAACAAAATGTGGTCAGTGACCTGATTTTCAGCATTCTTAAAGAGATGGAATTTGAAAGATTTGGGTATTCCTGCTTCTCAAAACTTTTCTTTCTTCTCTGTGATGGGAGAAAGTGCAGAATGAGGAACACTGACTTTGGAAAGCTCTTCTTCAGTTGCCGTAATTGTCTCTGTCTCTAGCTCCTTCCTTTCTCTCTGATATTTCAATGTTGTCTTCATCTCCGATTTAGTAATAATTGATGTGCATGCTTTTAAGTAGTCAGTGGTAATTGAACAATAAAACTAAACAAAAAACCCCAGACACAGTGCAAGAAGGAAATAAGGAGGGCTCCTGAGCAATTTGGCATTAATTTTGCTACACTAAGATTGCTATGAGATTTCTGCCTGGGATATCTGCTGAACAAAGAAATGTCTTAAAGCCTTGACTATCAATACAAAATAGAAATGAGATGGTACCACTAACATCAGTACAGTTAAGGGAAGTTACAGGTAGAAATCCTGATCATATTTCAGAAAGCCTGTCACCTCTAATTGGAAATTAGGGTGGTTTTTTTTTTTTAAATAAAATCATGCATCACTTGCATGAAAGCTTGCATGCATCACTTTTCCTACTTTCCCAGTATTTTCTGTGATTTTAATGGAATACCTTTCCACAAAATTCTTGCATTACATTTCCATTTTGTAGGGTCTTTAGTTCATTCAGTCAGGTGGATGAACTTACTGCTAACTTCTTGCTGAACAGTTGTGATTATATTAGATCTGTTTTATAGTCTGTTTAATCTTGCAGTGCCTTTTTGGGGTCTTAGCTACAATACTGAAAACCTTCAAATATTCAGTAACTATTGCCCTTTTTGCTTGCTTCTTACTGAGCAAACAAATGTGATCTCAGGAGGCACAGAAGGTGATGTCGCATTATATATGTACAGTTTTTCGTCTATGTCAGCATAAGCTAAAAAGCTTTCTTTGTGTGAGTACTTAGTAAATCCTTTTAAATCTTTTAATTGTGTTGAGTATACACTTGTTTTATGTCTTTTAAAAATTATGGCATTTTAAGCGACTGAATTCACAGACATTGGAACAGCAGCTCAACACTGAAATGTATGTTTGAAGGGAAATACTTTGCTAAATTTGGAACAAAATTGCTTAAGTAACAGTATTTTAATTTGCTGGATGAGATTTAATATAGAGAAAGATAAATGCTAGCATTTGTCCCATAGTCAGTCTAATAATTTGGAGAAATTGTAAGGGCTTGTAGTCTGTCTTCAAAAAAGCTCTCTGGTCAAAGGAGGTTTTCTGAGAGCGAAAATGAACCCCCTTGTGACTGACATTCACAAATTCTTACATCTGCACAGGAAGGAAGACTGAAGCATGTACCAGTTGAAGCGTGATATATGACAGTCTGAAGTCTCCTTACTCCAGAGCCAAACTTACATGTGCTTAATGTCACTCATTAATGCCTATAAGAACATGGATTTCAGCTTTTGTGGAGAAATACCTTGATAAAAATAAGTACTCTTGTACACCTCTCTTATTCTCTTTGGTATAATGGAATAGAATTTTTCTTGTGTGTATGTTGTGATTTCTTGGGTCGTGTTAATTTCCTGTCTGTCAGAGAAAGATGTGACCATGACCTTGCATTGCTCCATTCAACTGGGAAGTGTAATAAAAACAACTTTGAAATAAAATATTTCTAAGGAAGGAACTTTTTGCCAGTAAAAATGCTGAAAACTACTCTAGTCATCATTTAAATCCCAGAACATATCTATTAAATTTGCTGTAATTACCAAGAAAAGAAAAAAGACTAATGGTTTTAGACTTGTGAAGGATCTTGAAATAATATTAGTCTGCTCCAAATTAGCTGTTGGCTTGTTTTCAAATAATGATTCATGGTGGTATTTTACTAAGCCTTTTTTTTTATTGTCTTGAATAGTTCAGAACTTTTGTTTAACTTGCTGAGCAGTGCTATATGTGGTCCTGCCCTTAGTGCTTCATAAGTTAAAGGAAAAATATATATATATAGCTTCAATTAAACCTTTTGAAGAAGAATATACTTTAAATTATGTATAAACTTTGTCATTTAGAGCTGAGACAATCGAGTTTATGTTTGAAGGCAATTTCATTATTGACAGTTTGAGAACTGTGTTTAAAAGTGGCTACAGTCATTGGAGAAAAGTTTAGGGAAAAAAGAATACAAGGAAAATATTTGCAGAGTGTTTATTACTTGACTCCTTCATACACTCTCAGGTTTTCCAACAGATAATATGATTTACTTCTTTTTCAAGAAAAGTGAACCAGGTAGAGACTATTAAAGAAAAGAGCCAGCTTTCCTAGCAGTTGATAATATTTAGTCAGTTGTTGAAGATGAAAGAGAAAGGCATTAGAAGTCAGTATTGCAGAAATGAGGTTCTAAGAAACCTTAAACTGAAAACTTTTGAAGTAAATCCTGGGTTCCTGCATGTATACTGTCCATATGGAGCAGTGAGGAAAGGAGAGGAAGGAGAAAAAAAACAGTCCCCAAACCTTGGAGATGTTTATACGAGCATTCAATTTCCAGTCATCTGTAGGCTCTAAATTTACAGAAGTTTTCATTTTAGCATATAATGAATCATTTTCCAACACTAAACTTATCAAAATAACTTCCAAATGAAAATACATATTCATAAGATGTCAATATGATTGCATCGAGCTTTTCCCATTTCAGTTGACTTGATGGAAACATATTTTCATGTTGTATGTTGACATGAGCTGGAAGTTTGTTATTGTGAAATGTCAAAACTAACTGTTACTTTTTCAAAGTAGGTTAATAAAGTTTGATACTGATTTCACAGCAGAGAGAAAGTGAACAAAGCCTTGGCTTAGTTAAGTATAAAGGGTTTACTACTGACGTTCAAGGAATCTGGTTTTACCCAGGGTGCATACACTTTTATGCTATTTCAGAGCAAGAATCACTCAGACAATTACTTTATTATTGTTAACACCTTCCTTACAATTGCTTTCCTTGCAGAAAGGTTATGTTATTTGCTCATATTTACTGTGAACATAGAGCAGATCCTCAGTTGGAACTGAAGAGGTAAGAATACAAGAAGAGCAGATAAATAATCTCAACTATAAAGATGTGAATTGAGATCTATAATACAGTTGCCAAATAGCATATTGAATTTTGGTCTATCTACTTCAGACTTTCATTTTGGTTAATTTTATGCATAAGAATAGTCTGCGCAGAAATAATTTATAACTATAAGGTTAAACAGAGCTGCAACATTGAGATTTCACGCTTTTTAGTTGGCTGAAATAGCAGTTAGTTTCAGATCATCTCATCCTCCTAATCTAGAGATAAAGAAATAAAATCCTTTTGGATTATTTCTTGACATTTTATGTGGGAGAGAACAGGAAAATTCTTTGCAGCTTTCTTGCTTTCAGTAAAACCTTAAAAAAAGCACCTTATCAGGGAACTGAATTCTGTCATCTTTATAACATCCTTCTGCTGTGGGTTGCCCTGTTCTTCCTTTATAGATGTAAGTAAGTAAAGCTAAGTGCAGACAACGACAATAAACACTACATGTTTAAAAACCATCTAGAGTTCATTATTAGAATCAAGGAAAACTCTACACATCATAGCAAAAAATTAAATTGGGAGGCTTGTAAAAAGTTTTTGGTCACTTAATCTGTTGGATTTGTAGTCTGAGTGATTGTAGTGATTGTTAACATGATGAAGTACATAGGTGTTACACCTGATATAGCAACAAAAGCTAGCTTGGTATTTAAGAGCAATTCAGATTGTTCTCATGGGTCAATGACATCCTGAAAACACAAGGATTTTCTTCCTCTACCGGGATTTAGTTTTTGTATGTTCTAGTGGAAGGTGTACAATATGATGCATATCTCATTCTATCCTGCAAGGATTCAGCTTATCCTTGAGTGTAATAATGACAAAAAGCTATGTTTTATCACTTCTTGTAACCAGATCTACCAACAAAGGGAATTCTTCCCTCTGGCAAAGTAAAGCATTGAGGTTAAACACACCTCATAATCCTCAGACATGGGAGTCTTTATATTGATTTCTTTTTTTTTTTTTTTTTTCCCCAGTAAGTACAGCTGTGTGTTGTAACTTAACATTTTTGACTCAAGTGAATCTTTAAGTGAAAGGCAAGAATGCAAAATTGGTTTTTCTCTTTTAGGCTTTTTAATGGTGAATTTTTTGGTATTGCTGTGTTTAAACACCTGTGGTATACAAGGTGCTTCTGAAAGAAGGTGTAGTTTGTGTCCTAAAATGTACACTATATCACAATACTATGTGTTTTTATGGATGTGATGTTATCTGTATCAAGAGAAATAATACATCCCTTTTATGAATACCTGCATGAGGAAAGTAGAATTAAGATTATGTGAAACAATCAGGGTTTGTCCATACTGCCAGAAACTGAAGGTGTTACGGACTGTCTACAAGTTTCAATTTTTTCTGGATCCTATTCTGCTGGAGAAGTTGTCATGATTGCTTCTGCTGCTGTGTTATCTGCAGTACTATTAGTGATCATTTCAGCCCTGTAAGAACTACTTTATGAAAGATAGCTGTAAGCTCTACGTTTATTTTCAAAATTTTGTGCAGCTCAATGCCAAAATGAAGGTGACCAGCCACCTGGCCAGTTAGTTTTCTCTGAATGACTGTTTGGAAAATTGGGCTTTTCCTAATCTGTCACGTTCCTGTCAGTCGCCATTTCCATGCTACACTTGTGCCTAGGATTGAGCCTTGAAATTGTGGTTGGCTGTCACTGTTCATGTTCAAACGTCACCAAGCATGGATTTCAGCTGGATTTGCAAAGGGATAGCATTTATCAGCAGTCAATGCTTTTTCATCTTGAGACCAGTTTTTGCGATGAAATAGGAAAACTGATTGCAAAGACTGGTGCATATCTTCTTGCCATGCTTCTGGTCCATCCAACTGGGAGTCCGTCCATAATTGTAGAATCATAGAATGGTTTGGGTTTGAAGGGACCTTCAAAGGTCGTCTAGTCCAACCCCCCTGCAAGGAACAGGGTCATCTCCAACCAGATCAGGTTGCTCAGAGCCTCATCCAGCCTGGCCTTGAACTTTTCCAGGGATGGGGTATCCAGCACCTCTCTGGGCAACCTGTTCCAGTGTTCTACCACCCTGATTTTTTAAATAAAAAAAAAAAAAAAACCTTACTATCAATGTAGGCAGGACTGTTGATGTCCAGAATCTTATTAGTATCTTTTTCAACCTTTTTGATTGTTGATAGCCACCTAACACTTTTAAAAAATGCTGGTTGCTCCATAACAGGTAGAATACTCTCTTCAAAATATATTTCAAAACACAGTCCACTTTCCTAATTTCCTAATAGCCTTCTGCAGGCTTACTTGCACCCGCTCAGGAAGCAGCTAGCATTGATTTCTTGTGGTCTGAGGCAAAGTTGCTTGCTTAAATTGATACCTTTCTCATGACTGTGGTTTGTGAAGAAAGACTGCGAAAGAATATCTTGGAATATCTAAGTACTTTTATTGTCCTCTGACACATTCAGGTCTGTATTCCACTGAAATGCATTAGATTAATGAAACAAATGCACTGCAAAAACAGGAAAATGTCCATAATTTTATTATTAAGCATTAAATTCATTTGGAAACGGTCCCATGCTGAGGAATATGCTCATGAAACATTGCTTTGTTCCATGTAATGTCCAGGGAACATGAAGGTTGTAGAACTAGATTTAATAATACTTATGACTTCCAAAAGCTTATACTTCATTGTGGTTCTTGAAATAAGGACTAAACTCCCCTCTCTTATCAATTATCAATCAATCTATTAACTTTCATGAGAAAACTCATTCAGTGCTGTAACTGAGAGGAAACTTGGGCTTCATTGAGAACCTGAAGCCAAGATGTGACCGAGTGGCACGGCATATTTGCCTTCTGGAAGCTAGAGCACTAGTCGTCGTCTTTTTCAGACTGAAAAATATGTAAAACAGTAGTATTTTTTAATACATGTGAAGTGTCGCTGTTCAGATTGGTATGCGCACAAAGGCACAAACGTTTTCTATTTCCTCACTGTCCAAAATACTGGTAGAAATGCTGCGGTTAAGTGCTTATTTAGACTGGAGAGGTGAATATTAGCGCTGTAGTAGTCCAGTCCAAATTGATGCCCTGATCTGTCTTCCTGCTACTCTTGTTATTTCCTACAATAAACTTTTGGATATTATAGCAGTGCTTTTTAAAAACACCATTCCTCACTTTTACCATGTTGCACAGAAGGATGCTGGTCCACCAAATAAATTCCATGTTGAGAAACGTCTGAGGTTTTTGACCAATCTAGTTATCCTTTCTTTATGTAGTTCCTAGTTGTCTGGTGCTCAGTCTAAACTTGCCATTAGGGAAGGACAAGACAAAGCAAAGCATCTGTTGAATAAGGCCTGAGACTTGCAATAAATGGTGGTAGAATAGGGCCTGTCCTTTTCTTCCCCCTTCCCATCTCCCCCCTTGGTGCGTACTACGTATCAGATTTTGATCAGTGACTGTAATTTAGGTAATAACTTGGTTGTGCTAGTTCTGTCACAAGCAACTGTGATTGTCACTTTCCACTACCGAACTTGTGAGAACTAAGCACAGAGGTAATTTAATACCCAGATCAGCTTGGCTTTTGTCCCAGCACAGTTATGGAATTCACTGTTTCTTTCTCATGAAAACTGATGAGGATGATTTTTTTTTTTTTTTTTTTTTTTTTCCTCCTGTCTAGACTTTTTTTTTTGGAGGTTAGTGACGTTATTTAAACTGGCTAAATGGAAGTATGATACTTTAGAAATTAGACACAGCAGTGTTAATTAAATGGGAAAGATCTGATTTTGCCATGCATTTCTGTATTTTAGAGCATAACTAAAGAATTTTTGGAGCATAGTTTTCAGGGATAACTTTTTCCTATTGACTGATATAATAGAGTCATCACAACAGCTGCAAGGGATTGGTTACACTGCTGGAATTCACCCCAGTGTACACAGGTTTTTTTAATGCATGCTTTTTGAAACAAAACAGTTTGATAGCAGGTGTGACCTTTAACCCTCCCTAACTTTGAAGAACTTAATCATCATCATTTGTTCAGCACTGAATATATTTTGCAGGTGGAGGAAACAGAGGGAAATGTAGTTTGGTTTTGATGGGAAAGGGGGAGGATGAGGAAGGGTCATGTTGGTATTTTTACCTCTTTTGTGTAAACCAAATTAGCCTCAGTTAATTTTTGAGAGTCTTATCTAAACAAATTTCATGTTCTGTTAAGAAAATCTGTTTTGACTGTGGTTACAGAGACATAAATGAAAGACAAGGTAAAGTTTGGAGTGAGATTTAAAACGTGCACATGTACTAAGATTTTGCATGCAGAAGGGGCTGGGAGAGCTGTGGAAGGGTGAGTAAGAAGATACACTGAGAGGGTGCCTGCATCGTCCCCAGAATGATATCAATTACATGTGGTTTGTCCCAAAAAATGTTTGTCTAGCCAGCTTTTTGAGGACCTCAGATGATTCTGTGGCAGTTCTGTACCTCACTGTCCAAGCAAACCCTTGTATTTGGGTGATTGCGTAGTGATGTGGACGTAGCTCTCTGGATGAACCAGCTAACACTTTATAGAGTCATGGAGGTGATGGTAATGATTCTCCAAGGATATGGGAGGCAATTTTATCTGACAATGTAAACCTGAATTGTCATATAAACACTTATATAATCACTATAAACTTGAATTACAACAGCCTGTATTACTTGTCCTTGGATGCTTATTGGTTGTGCCAAATAGTTGTGTGGTATTGTTGCTCATGGTGAGGTCCAGTACGGCACAGATGAAAACAGGACTTGCATTCCCAAGTGACTGAACATATGTGGAAATCCAGACTTTTACAAATAAAAGCTAGAAATACATGTTTAAATCACCATGTTAATATTAAA
The DNA here is from genome assembly GCF_036417535.1 of Chlamydotis macqueenii. Classification (NCBI taxonomy): domain Eukaryota; kingdom Metazoa; phylum Chordata; class Aves; order Otidiformes; family Otididae; genus Chlamydotis; species Chlamydotis macqueenii. Next base: position 73,231,618 of record NC_141558.1, on the reverse strand, counting down.
TATGTGTGGATTTATTTCTCTCCAATCTGTAAACCCAAGAGTGAATGCTGCAATTATGAAAATATGCTACCTGACTCTGTAGCTTTGTCCCCTTTTTCATACAGGCGTAGAAGCACGCATTGCAGTTTGCGCTCTGTGTTGGTGCAGAGTTAGTCCATGAAAGGGCTTCTCTGTTTCAGCGTTTCTCTTCATACAGAGTCCTGTTACTGCTAACTTCAGATTCAAGTTTAGTGAGTTCTGTCTTCGGTACCTACTTTCTTACTGTTCAGCCTAGCCTTAGTTGAGAAAAGTTGGGTTTGTGGTTGAGGCTGTGGGTAGGACAGCAAGAAGTCCTCTGAGCCTGCCACAACTTCTTTTCAGCCTCAGGCAACACACTGTTGCAAAGTCATTTCATAACTCTGTTTATTTAGGTTTCTGTACATTTTGACCGCTGACGAGTCTGTTGTTCTTGTTGTGGTACCAGAAGTTTTTGGCATTAGTTGTGAAATTGAGTATGTTCAGTACTCCTGAAAGTCAGATTTGTGCATCTTGGACTACAAACTGAGGGTTGGTGACACATCATAAATTTAATCTTAATTTTTGTGACTGGATTTAACAGAAAATCCTTGTCTGTGCATTTCCTTAATCCTTGAGTTACTGCAACTGCAGATTGATTATTCTGCTTTTCTCCTCCTTTTCTCCAGTTTGCTCATGGCTACAAGGAGCAATTGTTACTGTTATGTACTACCTACAGTAAGAGCTCTATTTCTTTGTTGGGTTGGAGCATTTCCAGACTGCACTGAATTACAACTGAGAGAAATTTGCTTTTATACAATTCTTATTTCCTATAACAGTTAAAATTTATTTCTATTTCTCAAGAAAACAAATATATTAGCTTTATATTCCTTGAGGGATTGTTCCATCGTAGTTATATTTATGTGCTATATTGCTTGAGACACATCATGAATGAAGATGAAGAGTGAAAGAGAGCTTAGCATCAGAGTTTAGCTTTGCTAGTTTAGTTTGTTCTTCCACTCTTCCTGCTGAGGAGGTGATAATAGGAATGGTTACTTTTATATTACTTTCTGCTGTCAGTTCCATTTTTGTCACCCTTTTGCTATCATGTTAGTTAGCAGTGCTTTGAATATATATCTGAAATGGCCTCTTACTTCATTAACAGCTGGTTTGCATCAGATTATACTTTTTGTTTGGTGTAGCAGAGCATGGTGGTTTTGAGGCTTAGTTTTATATTTCCCCCTTACCTCTGAGGTTGCTCAGAGTTAGAAATAGATACAGTCTAAGCAGTACGTGCACCTGGTATGGGCATGGTCACAGCTACCTTGAGCTGATGGTGCCAGAATGTTTTGGTTGCCCTGGGCTGGAATTTCAACCCAGTGCGTTGAGCCTTATCCTTTGAAGGACGGCAAATCTCATTCCTGAGCACTGAATTAAGCTTTAAACTTCCATGAAAAATTTCTGAGGAGTCTGAAGTTTGAGCTGTTTCTCCGGTGGTGTGAAAGCATACAAATCTTTATTCTTTTGGGGACCTCAGAGCAGAAATACAGAGTGATCTATTTTATACAAGCAGCTGTTTCATAATTGATTGTTTTCTATACATTTTTAAAGAAGTAATATTAAGTATAGGCTAAGTCCGGAACTTAGCTGAAGCTGTAGTATCGTTACATCTTTGGAGTGATTGTATGTCACATTCATAGACAGGAAATTCTTGAAAGGACTAACCAATTCTTCATGGGAAATTTTTTAAAGTGAAATTTATGTGAAGCTTACTGATTCAATAGCTAACAAAATTAAGTGCTCCCTGACCAGCAGCAGAGATGAAAAATTTGCATTTGGATTTGCAATCTCCTCATTGAAGTAATGTTGTTTGTATTAGATTTTTAACAAATAACAAAAACTTACACAGGAAAGTTATTTTATATAGGTACCTTTTGTCATTCTGTTTCCTGCATTATGACAAGACAGAATTTATGTCCAAAATCATTTTTTGTAGTGGAATTATGAAGGACAAATAAGAAGGTTTGTGAATTGCAGTGTCAGAATGTGGTGTTTTGGTTGTCTCTCCCCATCATGTGCAAACTATGTCATGGTTTTCAATGGTACTGAATTTTTATCATGTTAATTTATTTGGTCTCTTGTTGAAAACTGTAAAAGCCTCTTAAATAGTAATCTCAAAAATCAGCTGCATAAAATTCCACTTTGGAAAACCCAGCTGGCTGTAGCTATAATTATTCTCTGAATTACTTGTTTGCAAAGACTCAATTGAATGATTGTATGCCTTTTAAAATAATTCATATTCTAAAATATCTGATTTTTATAATTTATCTGCTTATCCATGTATGGGAAGAATTAAACAAATTGGCACGTGTATGTATATTTCATATATTTTCCATTACTCTCTTTTTTCCCCTTCTTCCAGGCCAGCCAGACCATTCAAGTTACCAAAAAGGTAAGGTCTAATACTGTCATGTGGGAGGTTTGGAGAATCATAAAGGCAGTGGATAAGATGATGGCAAAACTTTTATTCCCCATGCAATCCAAGAGTAAGGAAAGGAAAACAGTAGGCAATCAAATTAAAACAGATTAGAAAAAAAAATATTTCTTTATACAGTGGGTAGTGAATTTCTGAAGCCACCACAGGAGAGGCAGATAGCATCAGCAAGTTCAAATAACATTCTGAAGAATTGATCTAAAATGGGTCCCTAAGTAAACACTGAAAGGAGCAGCCCGGGACGAGCTTTTTAACTTCCCTGGTCACACATCTGTGAATCCTGGAGGAGCAGGAAGAGGATAGACCACAGATGGTGGCCAAACTCCTGTGCTCCCTCTAAGAAGTCTTTCCATAAATAGCTTCTGTTGGAGAGGCTTTTGGAGAGAGTATACTGGGCCAGAATTTTAAAATTATGCGGATTTCAGTGTTCCTTTTTGGCACGTGTGGTATTTTCTACTAGTTCATGCCATTCTGTTTGTGCGTAATACACTCGGCACAAGCATAAAAGCCCTGTGACTCAGTACCTTTTTGATTAAGGGTTATTCTGTGAAGTGGCTTGGTTGTACCGTCAACAGTGATAAAACAACCTGACAGAAAAGTTCAAAAATATCATCATAATGATCTTTCTTCTTCCTAAAAGCAGAAACCCCATGCAGTCAAGAACGCTGGGTTTGGACTGCATATGCTCTGGGGAATGGAAGGGTCAGAGAAAACAACCGAGCAGCTTACCTAAAACTGTTAAGATTTGCTTTCAGTAAAGAACAAGCCTGTTTGCTAAATGTCTGTTTTGAGTCACATAAATCTGTTTGTTAATATGAATTCAGCCACACAAACGCCTATTGCTGATAGCAACCCCTTTATGATAAGGAAATTATATATGTTATGTTTCTGACTCTTTATGTGAGACTGGGTAGTGGTTTGACCTGAGTATGTCTACATGGAGGTGCTGAATTGAAAAGTTTAAAACTATCTGTGTGTTACACTATAGCTTGAAATCAGAAGGAAAAGTTGTGCACTATCTTTTTTTTTTTTCTTTTTTTCCTTTTCCTCCCTTCTCCTTTTAAAGAAAGCATCTGAAGTCTTAGATCACCTTGGGGCAAATCACTTGAAACCAGTCTGTAGCGGTGCTAAATGGGCGAGACAACTATAGATTGAATTAATTCCTGTATCTCCTAAGCATTTTTAATTGATTACCACATGAAGAAAATAAAAAAAAACACCAAAAAACTCAAGCCTTTTTCAGGTGTGTGAAAAATGGCAGAAGGAAAGAAATTAATTAAAACTGCATGCATTGTCATGGTACAAGGCAGATTACAGCAGCGTTGCCATTCTAACAACTAGATTGAAAGAGGGTGAAATGGCATAAAAGAAAGGTATTTCAGTCAGTGTCATAGTTATGGAGAATTCATTATTTAGTGTTTGAATAGTTTGGAGGGAAAAAAAAAATTATACTATACCAGCATAGCCATATGCCCCGCTCATTGACCAACTGTAGTTTTAATTAGGCATCAAAAAGTAGAATTTAGAAATGTGTTAAGTATATGCTTAGCACTAAGGATGTGCTTTCTGAATGTGAGTGATTCCTTGACTGAGGAATTGATTTAAGTGCTTTCCTCTTGAACTTGGACATTATCAGCAAGTGATCATTTATTCAGAATCTTTCTTTTCACAGAGAAAATAACAAGTAACTGAGCTCATTTTATGTCTTTTTAATAGGTGAAAAATAAAAATACTGCCATCTGTTTAACCACTTAGAGTGGGTTGGGATTGAGGCTGGCTGTAGGCAACTTGGTTGGAGCTAGAGCCCTGAGCTGCACCAAATGATGCTCAGACAAATAAAATTAAAATATAGTGTAGTTAAGTCCTTTTTGATGTTCTATCCCAGGTCAGCTTTGCTTATCTGAATTGCAGTATGTGATACAAGAAACAGGGCAAAGTTGCAGGTGTAAACAAGCACTGGCTTCTGTGTATGGCTCATTAACACTTCACCTAAGACATAGTTTCTTTTACAGCAAGCAACTGAAGCTGCTCAGCTGAAAATGGGAGTGTAGAGAGAACATGTCAAAGCAGTAAATCTGGCAGTAGCGATGACTAAGAAAATAAATCTTTTGAGTATAGTTTTTATGACTTCAGAGCAAATGTCTATAATAACTAGTCAATCTAGCGCTTGGTGTTTATGAAAACATTTAGTCCTATAAATAGGAAAATTCTTTTAGGTCATTTACTTCACTTGTGCTTTGTACAATTGCTCATTTGGCAAGTTGCCCCTTTGTGATTGACTTCAATAAAAAATTACTCTTCATATTGCTTTTCAAGCTTTTGCTAATTAATCTCTTGTGTGAGTATGTAAGAATTATTCCACATTTATCTAACGGGAAATTGAGATACGCCCAGTGCTTTGGACTTCCTTGCTCCTTAAAGCTGTACTAGGACCCCTAGACCGTGCCTGTTTCCGCATGCTACGGAAAGTCAGCAGTAAGCTTGCTCACTGCCATTGATTTTACAGTTAGAAAACTGGGAAGCTGTTGCTGGAGTGAGGAGCTGAGCACTACCTCCCTTCTTAGCAATGGAACGGAAAATTTCTGTAGAGCCGATAACTGAATTGTGATTAGATTATGAGTTGCTCTGAAACAGAAAAAGAGCCATAATCTTTTAAGACGGTGGAAATAAGTAAGGAGAGCGCTCTGCTATAAACTTTCATGTTATGTTGCATGTCAGTTGAGGAAGAAATGAGAGTATGGATCTTCTGGGTCAATATTTAGTGTGTAAAGAGAAATTATAATATATAATTATTCTATCATTATAGAATGATTCATAGCCTGTAATTATTTTCCTAATGCCTTTTAAACTTTGTGGGACTTCCTGTGCTCTCTTTGCTCCCAAGATTAGACAGTATTTCCCTTGACAGATAAATTCTATGAACTGAAGTCTTTACTGTAAGAAAAATTGTTAAGAAATTAAGATTACTGGGTTTCATTTTATTTTCTGATACTTTTCTGTCTATTTAACAAAAATAAAAATGCATTATAAAATGGTGAAAATTAGATTTGCATATGAAAATTCTTGCAGTCTGAATTTAGAATGACCTAGGAGTTAAAATCCAAGGATATGTGTTACACTAGAAGACTAAACAATTAATGCTGATTAGTTTAGGTATCATGTCACAACTCCTTTGCACCTTTGAATTTACAACAGATTTTATGAATCACTGGCATCTAGGGTTTGAGTATTCTTTTAATGATGGTTTTAAATGTAGAAGAAATGTTTTCTTTTGGATTCTACTGTAAAATTGGTATCTCTCTCTGATATTTTTCTTAAAAAAGCTTAAGCTTTCAAATAAGAAACTGTGATATTCTCTGTTATTAAATTTTTAGCAAAACATCTATTTTCTAGTGATCCCCAACCGTGGATAATATCCATGCCAAAAGTTAAGTATAAAGCTACGGAAAAAGTATTTATATATAAAAAAAAATGTTTTAGTCTTAAACGGTGGATTTTGCTTCATATAGGATTTTTTTTTTCATTTTTAATGTAGAAATATTTTATGTAAATTATTGCTATGGCAGTTTTAAATACTGAACATGTACTAAAAGACAGAAATATCTATTTCAGTAGCCTATAGTTAATCACTTCTGTAGCAGCACAAAGAAAATCTAAGATAAAGCCTGCATTTTTGTCAGAATCCTGGGCAAAAAAAAAAGTCTGATATGAAAGGCTTTTCTGTATAAGAATAGAACACTTCAGTTGGGAGATTTGATAGAAAGGAGGGTGGCTTATGTTGTCTTACTTTAAAAAAAAAAAAAGTGTAGAAATAAACTTTTCCAAACAATTTCCATCCACTTAATTTCCTGAAGGTAGAACAAAGAAAAACGGTCAATGTTTCCATGTGATTCTTGAGAGAAGTACGGGTTAATTTTGAGTATAACTTTTATTTCTGAAATGTCTTTTTCTCTGCTCCTCTCCATGTAGCTATGCTGCGCTGATAGCCGACTGGCCTGTGGTGGTCCTGGGCATGTGTACTGTGTTAATTGTGGTATGTGCCCTGGTTGGAATATTAGTTCCAGATCTTCCAGATTTCTCTGATCCATTGCTGGTAGGTAAATATTAATCAATTGTACTGTCAAATAAGTCTTTTTGGTTTGCTGCTCTTTCAGTAATACTGGTAAATTGCAGATGCAAGTGCAGCAATTGATACATTCCTTTTAAATTGAGATCTGCCTGGAGGAAAAAACTGACTCTGGTCATGCCTTAAAAGGTTCCCTGTACTATGAATCTGTTTGGGAATCAGTTTCCAGAGAGATTCAGTTGGTAGTAGGCTTGCAGAAGCAAGTTCTTTTGGGTGAATCCACAAAAGAAATGAGATGGTGAAGAGCCTTGTAATTCCTGTAATTAATTATTTTTTAAAAAGTATTAAATCTTGACATTGGAGCAGCTAATGGTGATACAACGATGACGTTGCCATCAGAGAGTGTTATCCACTAGTTTAAATTCTTTTTGCATTTTGCTGCTGAAAACTGGTATGTCCTTCAACAGAAGTGCTCTATGTTGAATAATGTAAATTCATCCCAGTTTAGATGTACAGCACAGTACAACACAGACCATACGTTCTAACTCAGATTTCAAAGAGTTAGGGCCAGGATCTGTTAAGGGAAAGAAGATTCTAAGTGCCTTCTGGGGGTGAAATGACATCCAGATTTAAAAACTGAAAGTAATTTTTGTCAGATTCTATTGAATATCCCACTCATTTCTTACTTTTCATGAGCTATCTTACCCCTGAGTAGCTTTCAGGACTTTTCTTGAAAATATTGTATTTAATCATTATCCTCAAATAAAAATATACTGTTCTTGTAAGTTACTGTTATTTATACTATAGTAGCATGTATCTGTACGTGTCCATATGTAATGGATGTTTCTTGAAAACAACCAAGTTATTAAAATGGTTTCAAAATCCTTTTCCAAGTTATTTAAAGATTTACCTTATTCTTGGAGAAATTGAGAAGGTACACTTGAGTGCTTTTTAGTCATATTTAATCAGTAAAGAGTGATACTGAGATGCAGTAAAGGTCTTTGTAGAACATCCTTGCTCTGAAAACTAAGCGTTGAACGTTGATCAGTTCTCAGGGAGAGAAGTAGTACATGCAAGAATTCTTAATTCCTTGTCGCTCTATACAGTTGGTCGTTATTTTGTCTCATCTGTCATAAAGCATTTTACCTTTAAAAGTAGATGCCTGGGGAAACTGTGCTTCATAATGAAAACTGTCCATCACTTTGATCATGTTTCCACTTTCCTGTTTGAGCTAAGGAATGAAAAGTATTAATGGAATTTTGTAATGTTCTGTCTTAGGGTTTTGAACCAAGAGGGACGGCCATCGGACAGAGATTGGTCACATGGAACAATATGGTGAAAAACACAGGATACAAAGCAACGCTTGCGAACTATCCTTTCAAATATGCAGATGAGCAAGCTAAAAGGTGTGTATTAAAAATGCATTTTGTTTTATTGAAGTTTTTTTGTGTGTACATAGCACTTGCTCCGATAACCTCTGAAGTTAATGTATATACTGCCACTGATTTCATATAAATATTGAATCTAGTCTCCTACAGTTCTTAAGGCCTTTCATATAGAACTAGATAGTTCCCATCACAAGCTCTTTAAAAGAATGTATCATTTTAGTTATCTCTTTGAATTCTGTATAATTTCAGTACTGGTCTCAATGTAGTTTCCTTTGAAGTCTATAATAACAAAAAAATAGACGAATGTTTGCAGTTTTGACTACCAAAGTCACGTAGTATATGTTTTTTCATATGTAAGAGCTATGAAGACGTGTGACTTGTTTGGATACTCCTTTTAACATTCTCCTTGCTAAGGTAAGGTAAAACTATTTATTCTGTTTTAGTCATCAAGATGACAGATGGTCAGATGATCACTACGAAAGAGAGAAGAGGCAAGCAGACTGGAACTTCCACAAGGATACCTTTTTCTGTGATATTCCAAGTAAGTGGAGAAATTATATAAGGAAAGCTGAAAACTTCTAAACATGCTGCCAGTTGAATGATTTCTGAGCTCTTCTGTGTATTGTATGCCTTATTAGGAAGATATTTTTTGACTAGTGTATTCATGATAAGCCCCTTCTTTCTACGTGCAGAAGTCTCTGAAGAAATTGGACTGAAATGTTGTGTTCTGTTGATTCTTCCTAGGAAGCAACCTTATTTACATAAAGTGCTTCCTTTAAGTGGTTCTGTTTCCTGTAAAGATTTTTGTTAGTTATTGGTAATGCTGATAATTGTAAAAGCAGTGTTTTTTGTATGGCTATAGAGGTAGCACTTAATTGACCCTAGGGAAGGCGTTTTTTATCTGTGCCCTTAACTTAACTAAAAAAAATCTAAATCAAAATACTTTTCCTGTATGTGTCCTAAAATACATCCACAAGTCATATCTTATCCAGAATTCAGGGGATTGTTTAGGAAAAAAAAAAAAACAACACAAAAAAACTACACACATGCAAAAAAAAAAAACCCAAACAAAACACCCCCCTCCAAGAAAGAAAAACCCAACAAAACTCCGCCTTAAAGTACCTAAGGTTTATGAAGCTGTCTAAATTAAACTAGAGGACAAAAAGACAAAGTTTATTGACTTTTTACAAGGCATACTGCAAAACTTTGATAAGTCCTGTTCTGGCAGCAAACATGCATTAGCAGATGTAGATCTTGCCTTTATTCATATAATGACCTGGACTCTTTTGCAGCTGCTTCAATATGTGAGGACTGATAACAGAGCACAAAAACGTAATTGTGAAATTATTTGTTTATATTACTTGATCTGAGAGACCCGTGACCAGTAAAAACCAGAGTGAAAAACAGATCTTTTTATTTATTTTTTTTTTAAACAATTATGATATGGTCTTCCACCTAAGTGAGAGGATGTGAGCAAGGTTGTAATTTCTGCTCCTGTGAGCAGAACCAAATTAGACTCAGCGTGTCTTGTGTAAGGAAGAGGAAATGTAGTCACAACTCTACTGAGCATTAATTGCAACTTGAAGCAAAATTAACTCCTCTTACCCTGCCCACTGTTTCTGCATAGTCTAACCCTCATTCTTTCCACCACTGTTTCTGCATAGTCTCAGTTGTGGCAGTCATGAAGGAATTGTGCTTTGCCAGTCCATTATGTAAAGAAAACAGTTGATTTCCTCTTGACCCATTTTTGTCATTCCTGGTATCTTTCTTTGTCTGCTCCAGGATCTGCAGATTTCATTTTCCTTGATCCTAAAGCACTACCCCTGAGTCTTTTCATTACAGTCTTGTGAAAGGCAAAAATTCTGTACATTCACAGCAGTGGGAAAAATCCAGTCTTTTGGTTTTTGGAATATTGTAATTAATGTGATAGCGTTTCTTAACACAGTGTTATACTGTGTTACACAGTGCCATATATTTGTGTTTGTATATATTTTTCCCTTGTTAGCTATGCATAAAGATCTCACTGTCACTAAGTAATAGTTTCCTTTCCTAAAAGTTGTCTTCTAATAAATGTGATTTAATCTGTAATTTAAGCTGTGTATGTCTAAACTGTAGATTTCGTAAAAATGGCCTCAAGGATATCACAGTAATTTCCAATGCAGTCATTTGCTTCTAAAGCAAAAACATTCTTGTAGAAACAGCTTTATAATTATTATTTATATTCCCACATTACTTACTAAATCAGCCTTTGATTACTATTATCTGTGTACTGCCATTATGCTGTGCCAAGAATTCCATAGTTTGCTGATTAGATCTTTTGATTTTTATTTGTTTGGCATATTTCAGAAGATAGTTTGCTTGAATAGAAGTCTGTAGAGCTTCTAAGTGGTATATAATATGAAGATACCATATTTACTATAAGCAGCTTAAGGAAACTGAAACTTTCATGTGGACTGAGTCTTACCAATACATAGCTCATCTTGAAAAAGAGGTGGATTCCCATGACCTGACAAGGTTTCATCTGTGTCATTTAAATGGTGAGATTTTGCCTGTCTTTGATACCAGACACACCCAAATAATCTATAAACCCCCCCTTCCTGTAATTTCAGGTGATCGCTATTCACGAGTGGTGTTTACCTCAACAGAAGGAGAGAATTTATGGAATTTGAATGCAATTAAGTCAATGTGCAATGTAGATAACTTGAGGGTAAGTAAAGCTGGCATTTAATTTGTTTAACTTGCTTATATGAAGCATGTATTTGCAACTTTTGTTTTGCTGCCCATTGCCATTCAGTAGCATATGAGAAGCCTTCACATTGTTCACAACCTTTTTGAATGGTCAATCAGCATGCAGACAAAGTTAAAAAAACAACTTTCAATTTGTACAGTCAGATTATATAGAGGAATTTATTTGGTTTTGCTTCTAATACCATCCAGAATGGGGTGGAGGAGGGTTGCTTTAGAAGTTTCTTTGTAGAAAGGACTGTCTTAACTCTTGCAGTGTGTTTCCTCTAAGAATATTATTTCATGGATTTTTGTTCTTGTTTCCCAGCAAATCAATTTTTCTTGCTTTTTCACCTTCAAGTGAACTCGCTGCATCCTCATAGCATATGCATTTTTCTCCGACAGCCAGTGGGACACTCAGATGTTTGGGTTTTTGGGGGTTTTTTTAGGTTGAAAGAAAATAGGTTGGCAGGTGGACAACAAAGGAACATAGATACAGTAGCTAGAAATATAGTCCAGTTTATTAGATGTGGATAATGATACTTCCAGAGAATAGTAATTTCTCTTTAAAACTGAGAAAATTAAAAAAAGACGTTTTCACCTTGTCTGTCTGGCTCCTTGTGCACAGTACCTTGCATAGTCAAAATAACCATTGTAATAGCCAGCTTCAGAGGCTACCATAGCTGCTTTTACATGTGTTAGAAGGTAACTTAGCACTCTTGATTGAAATCAGTGTCTGGTTTCAACTGAGGATCAACTGACAAAGGCTAAAATAAAATAAGCATTCAGGTGGCATGTTCGTGAAATATGTTTGTCACTTGCTGGAAATTAGTACATTTTTTTTCCTTTGAACTGCTGAGTAATCATAAATTTTTGTGTACTGGTGACTTTGTATGGAAATAGAGCAAGATGTTTTTCTTTTCTTAATAATTATATGTTTATTTCAATTTTTTTTCTCCTCCAAAATGAAAATAATCATAAACAATTAACTTCATATTATACGACTTTTATTTCATGAGGAATATTTTTATTATTAGATTTATTGTTGCCTTTTAGACAACTGTATTAATTTAGCAAATTCCTGAACTGTTTTCCTTAACAGCTGGCATTTGCTTACTTAAAATGTTGAGCTGTAGTATTGAGCATTGTATAATGAATCTCCCTTGGCAGTCTGCTGACACACATTTTGTCCTGGTTGGCCTCTGGTGTAAGTGGTTTTTATCCTTAAGTGCTTATGAAATGTTCCTTATTTCCCTATCAGAGATTATTGCACCAGCAGGATGGCTCCTGTGATTACCCTTTATCTCTTTCGATCAGAATGAGCCAAGTACAGTATTTAAACTAACCTTGCTCACTTCTGAACGAATTGAGCTAGGGAGTGTTCATACTGTCAGTTCAATGAGGAGATACAGCAGAGAATTACCTTCTAGAAGGGTAAAAATTGAGAGTTAGGGGGAAGATGCTAATCTGTGCTTTTAACTGTAGAAGGTCAGTCGCATAGACTGCAGGTAAATGCACATGTAGGTGCAGGTAAATCCCAGGTAGTGTAGATCATTGCGAAGCAATGTAGTCTGAATAAAAAAAAAAAGAAAAATATTTCTATATAACAGAATAAGGACAGTTAATTACCTTTGAAGATTAATCTTTGTACCGGTTGCATTACTCCTGAGGAATTTTTCTTTTTTCCCTCACTATATGCACACTTTGATAGTAACATGTTATTTCAAATACTGCTTTACTTAGTGAGGGAAGGATTAAACTACTTTACTTCAAAAAACAAGCACCATGCATCTTGTATCCATAAAAATAGCTCTCCCTTTGAAGTAAGAACACTGCAGAAAATTAAATGTTGGCTATTTCAGCTGCACCCACATTTGGGTAGATATTTATAAATAATATTGTTGCAGATACATCATGTTTCTGTGGAACCTCTTTCTAATTTAGGTGTTTACTTAATAATATAGTAATTGAACATCTCAGCTGAGCAGAATGACAGTGCATCATGATAGCAGCATTGGGTTTTGGCTGGTTAGTAGACAAAACAAATTGATATAGATAGGTTTTGCAATTATTGCTGATCTATATATGTAAATTTATAGTAAAAATTAGATATTCAGGGCTCAGGGCTGAAGCTTTTTTCATTAATTTTTTTTTAAATGCTTGTTACTTACAAATAACATGTCTAAACAATTTTAACACTTTCTAACAATATCTAAGCACTTCTAACACTTTGTAGAACTCATGAAGTGCCGCGATATGCTCCACTTCTGAATGCTAAGTTCTGCTAGCAGCCAGTCCCTGGAGAGGATGCTGACTTGCACTGCAGCTATCAGAAGAAATTGATGACTTCAGTGACCTTCTGGTCTTACAGACTCTCTTCTGGCTGTAGTTACTCTTGTTGTTCAATTCATACTTGTTTAAAGCCACAGTTCTGTTTAAATAAGTGGCAAAGCTTTCTGTATTCAAAGACAGGCAAATCAGACACCATTTTCTGGAAATGCAAACCTTAGAATCCATGTACTTTTCTGAAGATAAGCAGGATTTCAGCACCACTAGTTTTTGCTTTAGTACAAGCTAACAATATATCCCCTATGTGTTAATTGTATTCCCATCTGCTTGTAACTATTTTAAATATATGTTTTACTGACACTTCGGGGCTCCATCCTGCAGCTGCTCAGCATATGCGAGTCCTATAATCTTCACGGAAACTTTACATATAAAATAGCTATAGGAGGTGTTTTAATTTTTTACTGCTTAAGAAGAGCCTTTTTTTCACCTGTTAATTGCAGAATGTTGTCCCCATAAACTGTAAACAGTTATTTTATAAACTTCAAAGACTGTAAATTATCTTTTCAGACTGCTTCCCCAAAACTGTGTATTTGTGATTCTTTGTTCCTGCTTAGACCAATTCAGGCAGATCTGCCCACAGATGCAGCATGTGTGCAGGTTGCACGGCTTAGTTTCCTTACTTGTTCCAAAATAAATGAAAGTTTTGCCAGTGGCAGACCAAATCTGGCAATAGCAAAATGGCCTTTTCAGTTCCTTTGGATCACCAACAAAGCCCAGTGCTACAACATATTAACATTTAATGTAGTATTTTAATGAGCTATCCGGAGCTAAATTTTGTATTTTAATTTCTAATTTCCAGCTGACAGCTCATGTTACTTTATCTTTGGCAACAGTTACTTTACCAGTGGATGTTTATGGCCTGCAGCAAGTGTTGAAGAACAGCATATAAACCTCATTGTCCCGTCTTGAACTTGAATACTTCAAGAAGACAATACAATCCTTTCCTCCCAATTTGCCTATTATATCCTCATAGGATTAACCTGGAGATGTGCCATGAAAAATACAGATATGCTATTCCAGTGCTTCCTTTTATTTAATAGGTTGTTCAGTTTTTCCTGAGTTTGCCTGTGTGAGTGTTTTTATCTGGAAACAATCAAACATGAATTATCCTGGTTTCTTGGAATGCCAGTTTGTTATTGTTCAGAAACTGGTTGACAAAATTAAGTCCATATTACAGTTTTTATAACTGCCATGAGAATCCCTAAGTACAGGGTTTTTTTGTCTGCATTATAAAGAATTGCTAATAAGAAACCTACGTAATTTTGCTAACCAAAAAAAAAAAAAGCTAAGTGGTATGTTTCAGATCACCTAAATTTAAAACATACATGGATAATGGTTTCAGGGCCCAATCCGATAAAATCTTAAGCACATGGCTTTATTAATGTTGCTCTATTAGTATGTGTTCATTCTAGAATCAAGACTTGATCAAGACTGAATTTTTACATATATCTAAGTATTTGAAGGATTAATTCTAATTTGTCACATATAACAAGCCAGAAGTTCTGGCTTTTAAGACTTATATTCCCTGTACCATGTCAAGATTGAGTTTTCCCAACTTGAGAAAACTTTCCTGATCTAACCTTGTTACTTAAGGGTTTCAGTTCTATTTTATAGAGACTCTCAATTTTGCCTGTGGTGATTTAGCTAAATCATGTTCTTACTGGTGTCAACTAAATCTGGAATATTCTTAAAGTGAAAGAAGAGTATCCACATAAGGGATTAGCACTCATTTTGCTAAGGAGATTCCTTAACCAAAATGTTTAAACTGTTATCATTTTTGAAAAGCTCTGATAGGAGTTCCTAGGTTTTGGGCAGTCACTTGAGCTGACAACAGGAGTCCTCCCCCATGACCCAGCTCTGTGCCCTGCCTGTACTTGAAACGGGTGCCTGCTTGTCCCTGTGACTTCTCTGGCTTTGCTGCTGCTGCATCTGCCTCCATTCCACTCCTGAATCAACACTTGGAACTTCATCCCGTGGTGGGTGCAGCATTCAGAGGCATGAGTGCTGTCTTTGTGCAGCAGGGCTTATTTTGGGGTGCTTCATGCCACAGCGGAATGATCTTGCGCTTGTGCCTTCGAAGTCCGGCATGACTCAGGGACATGCAGTGCCTGGGTGGCAGACTTGACCTGGTTGGGGGAAATGTCTGTCAGCTGTACGAGAGAGCTAAAAAAGACCCAAAAGTTAAGGTTGCAGAAGAGAGGTCAGATGATGGCAGTTGTTGTAAAGCTGTCACGTCCTTCCTTTCTGGATGGTAAGTGCCTGCCTCTCCTAGGAACTTCAGTGTGTGAGTCCAAGCAGAATGGAGCTTCATTGTTGTATGGCTGATTGTTTATTTTCAGGAGTATAGCATGAGATAATAGAAGACAGTTAACAGTCCTCAGTCTGGAAAAAAACCACTTCAGTGCATCTTCAGACAACAGAATTACAAAATTCTTAATGCTTTTGCCACTTTTATGCCACTGTGACATGTCAGTATACTGAGTTACTGCTGGTTTAGTCTGCTGCATGTAAGAGGATGCTGATCAAAAAAAAATGTGTGTGGAAATAAGAATTTAAAATATTTACACGAAAGGACTGTAAGCTGAATTTTCATCACTTTGGGATTTTTTTTTTTGTGAGTGAATGTTTCTAATAATTGAGACTGTTACTTTAAACTGGATTTTTTTGCCCTGCCTGTCTTTATACAGATCAGATCCCATTCCCATTTTGGCGATCTCTGCCAGAGAGCTACTGCTGCTTCGTGCTGTCCCAGCTGGACACTGGGCAACTACATTGCTATTCTAAACAACAGGTCATCGTGTCAAAAAATTGTAGAACGGGACGTCTCTCACACCCTGAAGCTGCTTCGCACATGTGCCAAATACTACTACAACGGAACACTGGGGCCAGACTGCTGGGATATGAACGCCAAAAGGAAGGACCAACTCAAGTGTACAAACGTGCCTCGCAAATGTACCAAGTACAACGCTGTTTACCAGATCCTTCACTATCTAGTGGACAAGGATTTTCTAAGTCCAAAGACAGCTGACTATGTCTTACCAGCTTTAAAATACAGCATGCTCTTCTCTCCAACTGAGAAAGGGGAAAGCATGATGAGTATTTACCTAGATAACTTTGAGAACTGGAACGCTTCTGATGGTGTAACAACCGTCACAGGGATTGAGTTTGGAATAAAACACAGATTGTTTCAAGATTACCTGTTGATGGATACTGTGTATCCTGCCATAGCCATTGTAATTGTTTTATTAGTTATGTGTGTATACACGAAGTCCATGTTTATCACGCTGATGACTATGTTTGCAATAATTAGTTCCTTGATTATTTCTTATTTTCTCTATCGGGTAGTATTTAATTTTGAGTTCTTTCCATTCATGAATCTGACTGCATTGATTATTCTTGTTGGGATTGGAGCAGATGATGCTTTTGTCTTATGTGATGTTTGGAACTACACAAAATTTGACAAACCTCATGCTGGAACCTGTGAGACAGTGAGCATCACATTGCAACATGCTGCTCTTTCCATGTTTGTCACAAGTTTTACTACCGCTGCTGCCTTCTATGCTAACTATGTCAGCAATATCACAGCAATCAGGTGTTTTGGTGTTTATGCCGGCACTGCCATTTTGGTGAATTATGTTTTAATGGTTACGTGGCTACCTGCTGTAGTTGTATTACATGAACGATACCTTCTCAATATTTTCAGTTGCTTTAAGAAACCTCAGCAGAGGGTATACAACAACAAAAACTGCTGGACAGTGTTGTGCCAGATGTTCCACAAGATTATTTTTGCAGTGTCAGAAGCATCCAGGATATTTTTTGAAAAAGTTTTGCCATGCATTGTTATCAAATTTCGATATATTTGGCTTTTCTGGTTCCTTGCCTTAACAGTTGGTGGAGCGTATATTGTGTGTGTAAATCCAAAGATGAAATTGCCATCGTTGGAGCTCTCTGAGTTTCAGGTATTCAGGTCTTCTCACCCATTTGAACGATATGATGCGGAATACAAAAAGCTTTTTATGTTTGAACGTGTCCACCATGGAGAAGAGCTCCACATGCCGATTACAGTAATCTGGGGTGTCACACCTGAGGATAACGGTGACCCTTTAAACCCTAAAAGTAAAGGAAAGCTGCAACTAGATAGCAGTTTTAATATTGCTAGCCCAGCTTCACAGGTTTGGATTTTACGTTTCTGTCAGAGGTTAAGAAATCAAACATTTTATTATCAGACTGACGAACAAGACTTCACAAGCTGCTTTATTGAAACATTTAAGCAGTGGATGGAAAATCAAGACTGCGATGAGCCATCCCTTTACCCCTGCTGCAGCCACTGGAGCTTTCCATACAAACAAGAAGTTTTTGAATTATGTATCAAGAGAGCGATAATGGAGCTGGAAAGAAGCACAGGGTACCATCTAGATAGTAAAACCCCAGGGCCTCGCTTTGACCTCAATGACACCATCAGGGCAGTGGTGTTGGAGTTCCAAAGCACCTACCTCTTCACACTGGCTTATGAGAAAATGCATCAGTTCTACAAAGAGGTGGACTCGTGGATTTCAAGTGAGCTTAGCTCTGCTCCTGAAGGTCTGAGCAATGGTTGGTTTGTGAGTAACCTCGAATTTTATGATCTTCAGGACAGTCTTTCTGATGGTACTCTTATTGCCATGGGTCTTTCAGTTGCTGTTGCATTTAGTGTAATGCTTCTTACAACTTGGAATATAATTATAAGCCTTTATGCAATAGTTTCAATAGCTGGAACTATTTTCGTTACTGTAGGCTCTCTGGTTCTTCTTGGATGGGAGCTAAATGTGTTAGAATCTGTCACTATTTCCGTGGCTGTTGGCTTATCTGTAGACTTTGCTGTTCATTATGGAGTGGCTTATCGCTTAGCCCCTGACCCTGACCGAGAGGGAAAAGTAATTTTTTCTTTAAGCCGTATGGGTTCTGCCATTGCAATGGCTGCATTGACCACATTTGTAGCTGGAGCAATGATGATGCCTTCTACAGTGTTGGCATACACACAGCTTGGCACTTTTATGATGCTTATAATGTGCATTAGTTGGGCTTTTGCAACATTCTTCTTCCAGTGCATGTGCCGATGCCTTGGACCCCAGGGCACTTGTGGCCAGATCCCACTACCAAAAAAACTGCGGTGTAATGCCTTCTCTCAGACCTTTTCAGAAGCTCAAGGAGGCAGAGGTCAAAATAAATCACATCCTGTTAGCAAATACCAGCTGGACTCCAGAAGTCAAAAACCAGAAATGGAACATGAGCACTATGAGCTCGAGCCTCTGGCGTCACAAACCGGTGTCTGCAACCCTGCAGAGAAAGTGACTTATGAAGAAACTCATATCTGCTCAGAGCTCTTCAGCAGCAGGCCCCAAAACATGTGTATGCCTATGCATTCAGCATATAATAGCGAAGTGAGTAAAAGCATAAAAAATGTTAGTAGTTCAGCTATGCTACAGACTTCTGTTGACCCACACACCATATGCCCAATCTTCTCTCAGAACAGGCAGTGTAGCTGTCCCGATGCATATAAGCAAGTGGCAGTGACATGGAGTCCGCACTCATGTCAACAGTTAAGCGATACCTTCTGTTACCAGTGTTCTCCTTCACCAGGAACTGTACAGATCCAAAGCTCTGTAGCTCCTATAAGCGCTTTACAGCAAGCTGCTGAAGGTTACGTGCACCCAGTCCAGCACGTTCTCCACTGCAGTTGCCTTCAAGGAAGGCTCAAAAGAGCGATGACACAGAACTCTCTGCCCAAAAATTTTTTCCTCCAGTCCGTGCAACAGTTTCAGGCACATCAGAGAATAAACAGGACAGATTCACATGCTCATCAAAACCCCGAGGAAAACATAAGAACTGTTCCAAAGGTGATGAGCTCCTCACAGTTCCTCTGCCGAAACTCAGGACCTCTAGTAGTGCGTTGCTCTGAATGTGAGAATGGTGTATCAAATAACCAAAAGGGATTCTGTCAGCCGACAGACAAGTGTGATGAAAAGGGTGGTATAGAAGCAAATGGGGTTGAAAGCAAGAAAGCCTCTCTGTCAAAGCAGAAAAAGAAAGCTGGGAGCAAGGTAGATCAGTGTTCTTTGCCCAATGACCGTGTTTTGAAGGCTGACCAAAATGATAGAAAACATCTGCTGAATAGGTCAGTGAGAGAGGCTTGCTACGAGGGTTGCCGAGAAAATTCACACTGTTGTAGCAAGGCTATCGCAGTGAAGTGCAATTCTGTTGACTGTCAAATGCCAAACATCGAAGCCAATGTGCCTCCTATGTTAATGCACCCAGAACTTTCCAATGAAAGTTTGTTAATAAAAACACTATAATTAATCTTTAATTTGGCAATCCTGTGTCTTTCTTTTAAAAGTAAGTTTAAAACACTGAAAAGGAAAGTCCTGAATAAATACGAGTTTGCATTTTGGAATGAAAAATGTATGTTATGGAACAGTAACATTTATACATTTCATAAAGCCATTGCGTGTAGTAAAACCTGATGTTGTCCAGAATGTTTTGGTTTTTTTTTTTTGCTGCAATTCATAAGGTGGATTATGCTTAATTTAGTTTTCGTCCCAGGGCTTTGGAGTTTGAATTCTCCTTATAAACCATCTCAAGAAATGAAGCATTACAAAGGAACTCTCCCTTCTCTGAAGCCAGGGCTTGTGAGCTTGGTAACGTTTGGGACAGACTGAGATTGCCCTGTTTTCCAAGTACATCATTTGCCTTTATTCTTACTGCTGCCTTGGGAGGCTTGCGTGCACCTTGAAACAGCAGCAGTACTGTAACTGTGTTCGTTCAGGATTGTCTGAGACACCAGTTCTGCAGGGTAGCCTGTTTGGGGAGTATATTAAAGAAAAGCTCTCAGAGGTCAACAGCACTTGCACTGCCATTGTTGCGTGTCTGTGTATATAGCACGGTAAAACATTTAAGCTGCCCTTTCTGGCAGTTATTGTATAGACTTACCGTTAAACACCAGGGAATACAGGTGGAAATGATAGTTAAGTGAACATTATTTACTTCTTGGTGATGACAAGAAAAGTTTAACTCATGTGTGTGACATGTGTGTATATAAAATCAGGAGTTATAAAATTGGGCATGAAATGCCTTGCAATGCTGAACTTTTTCCCACAAAGTTTGGAAATTAGAAGTAAATCTGTTGTGGAGAAGGGTGTAGTTAATGCACATGTTCGAGACTTACTGTCAATAGTGTCAGATTAAGTCAATTCAGAAGGCTCAAGCACATAAATTAAAATATTTTACTCTGAGTTTTCTTACCCAGGGAAGTTCCAAGGTGTAGTTGCAAATACTGAACTAAACCATGTATCCAGGACATTGGATTTCAGACATTGGGTTTGCGTAACTGCAGGGTGTAGTCAGATGGCAGCTACGGTTTGGCCGTGGGAATGCTGCTGGTCTCATCATTCAGGGAGAGTGGATTTGAGAGCTGGAACTGTGTAATATGTCATAATTGGTATGTACCTTAATGACAAATCTCCCTTCTTATAATCATTTGGTTATGCCGATTATATTGATTTACTACACGCAGATAACAGAAGATAAATGTCATGAACTGGTGTGGTATCATGTACTTATGTGTGTTATGATTCACTGGAGGAAAAGCCTGGCTTTTTCTGCTCTAATGTTCATGTCGAAGGGATGTAGAAGATTAGTACTGCACGACAAACTGCTTTGGTTTGTCTGGGAGTAGTGATGTCGGTGCTTATATATCCCAGTGTCTGGTGCAGAGTAAGAGGTGGAAATCTACAGAAAAAGCTAAAATGGTTTTACATGGTTTCAGAAGAATGGCATTCTTTCTTAGATAAAGAATAAAACTCACTTTTAGTTATTTTAAAATTCATAACTCAATTTAGAGCCAAAGTCTTGCTAAATGTTTGTAATGAAAGCAATTCAAGGATTTTCTGGACACTGTAGAGGCCATTAATTATAAAGAGCTAAGACTTGCAGTGCTAGCAATCTAGAGAATTTAGAAGGGCTAAGAAAGAGACTGGGCTGTTGCTATCGTCCCGCTTTCTCCCTGACCGCTGCACCTGCTTGGGTGCAGTTTCTATGAGGGGTGTACGTAACAGGCTAAGCAATAAATCGTCCTGAAATAAAAACAATGTTATGATAGTTTAATTGACCTGCAGTCAGACCTTGCCAAAGCAGTGTGTAATGCTTATGTAGTGCCTGCCACATCAGCTGTCATTCACAGCTGTGCCTTTGAGACACGGCCTTTAGGGGAGGTCCCCAGCTAACACATCTACAGAACATGGGACATTTTGAGCTCAAAATTTGGTTGTTTTTCTAAGCCAGCTTTTCACAACTACCTTCTGTATAAGGAAACCCACCCCTTCTGACTGCTTATATTAATAAATGCTTTTATAATGGTGAGGTAAGTGATAAAGATTAGTGTTGTATTTTCATTATGGTTTATGTTTTCTTGAAAGCTGATACAGTAAAAAAAAAATGGGGCAGATAAGGAGTCATAATGTACTCTTAGAAAAGACTAAAATGAGTTGATGTACTTGGCTAGCAAACAGTATCGCTGTTGTATTTGCCTGTTGTGACTTTGCCATTACCTCCCTGCTAACTTCCTTATTCTTTCCAAATCACTTAGCTGGACAAGGAGCAATCACTGAAATAGATACGTTTAATATTTATGTATGTAGCTCTACGTGTGTGCAGCATCTCTGTCAGTGCATGCATAAACTCTAAAATCCAAGCCAGTACAACTCCTGGAGAGCACAAGAGAAGCAGAGCTAGTTCCAGTGACAGTTGAAAGCTGATAAGGCTATGCATTACCCTATCCTCCGAAAACTTGTAAGAGAAAAAATTAAAAATTAATAATTAAGTTTTTATAGCAAGAAGAGATGGGAACCTGTTCCACTCCAGGAAATCTTAACAGGGACCATTACATCCTACTGAGACATCTCTCTGAGAGTTGCCAGTGATCACTGAGTCCCAAGGGAAGCCGATGAGCCTAGAATACTCTGATCTCCATTAACTGATTTGCTGTTGCTGAGGTCCTCCCTTGCACTGGGATCGCATAGTGAATCTGGATGTGTGCATGCTGCACTGGCTAGCACTTCCTCCAGGAAGTGACAGGATCTTGGTTTTAGAACATGTAGAGCTTTATTTCTATGGAGAATCCATGCTGAGGTATTTAGCAAATTGGGCAGGGTATTTGGTAATTGTTCTGGCAGCGGTGACACGTGTAGCTTGGGACACGACAGTCGACCTTTCTGCCTTTTCAAAGTCTAGGAAAGACTCTACTGTGACTTGTACACGCAGTGAGTCTTTAAAGTGACATCTCTTTGATTATCCAAGGGAAGAAAGAGAGACTTTATGTGGGAAGACAGTGCTCTGTTTGTGACTTTAAAGTTGCTAGTATGCTTTCTTCAGGAGTAAGGAATCATCCTGGGAATGGGACTTGCATCTGAGACCAGCTGTCTCAAATTCACTTCTCTTGAGGGGAAAAAAAAAATGTATTTAACATATTAGATAACTTAGTTGTCTGTGTTGTCCTTAGGGACTGTGTTTTTCAGATTACAATCATGTTTATTGTGTGGGTAATACAGTGACTAGTTGAACAAAAAATTGTATCATTTACAGTAAGTCCTTTAAAATATTACACCATGCTCAATATATAATCACTCTGAATGCACCTATCTCGTACAAAGTATTGGTAGATGAGTGGGTAGCTGGTATAGTAATGTAAAGGATTTTTTAAGTTACTATTTCATTGTGTTTTTTAAGAAAATTAAAATCCATCTTGTAAAATCACCTGCAATCACTTAAATTTGATCTTTTTTAAACTAATGTAGGAGAATTGCTTTGAAATGTCTTGGGTTAGGAACACCTCTAATTTTGCAAGATAGAGCCCTGGCAGTCAGTCCGAGAGAGCTCTAAAAATACAGGTTGACAAATGACAAAAATTTTAGCACTGTAAGACATGGCAAACGATCAAAATGGAATATTTTTTTTTTTTTTATAGAGAGAATGTTATACTACTTAATATAGGTAGCAGATGGGTGATTCAGGCCAGAATCACAGTGACTTCATTGAATTGGACCTTAAATTTTTCCCACATGCTGGCATGCTATATTAAATTTTACTTCTGCCAGTAATATCTGAAGTGCCTATACATCTAGCATTTGATTTACGATGCTGAGTTGGGATGCCATACCGCTAAGTATTGCATATTCCCCCAGTATGAAACAACTCTTGCCTTTGCAAAAAAAAAGCTCAGTAAAAGAGACTGCAAGAAAGGCAATAGCTTCTCAGAGTTCATAACAGATCTCTGCACACCCCTGAATTTGGATCCAGTGTCACTATCGCTGAACTACCCTCACTTTAATGTTGTTGGCCTTTGACTGTTTATTCTGTATGCAGTATTGGTCTGGCATCAGTCATTCTGCCCCTGTATATCTCACCAGTTCCCCCACTTCATGAGTGAATAAGGTCTCTCAGGTCTGGAGAGCCTGTAAAATAGATTGTGCACAGCTAAGTAGTCTTACACACCGAGGACTGACTTTGCTGTTTCCCTTTACTTGGCAGCTTGTATTTGGTGTGTTTTTTTCCTAAGGTCTCCGATTCTGAAAGATGCATAGACTCAGGTCCCTACTGGAGACACATGATTTCCAGTTTATTCCTGAAATGTCTTAAAGGTAGTATGTCCACTTGGGTTGGGATTCCAATTTTAACGTTTTGATAAATGTCACTTTACCTGCAAATGGACAGACATATTCCAGAGGAGGAGATGGTTGTTGCTTTTATTTAAATTCTGTTAGTTAAAAGTGTATGTTGAGTCTAGTTCCCAAACCGTTAAATTTAATTAAAACTGGTGCTGATTTGTCTTCTAAAAAGCAGCAGGAATAACACATGTTATTTTGCTGCAGGCTGGCCACAATGATGGTAGTGTTAGAAGCTGAACTCTTCCAGCAATGAATCTTTAGAGCAGATGGATGGCTTTGCTTTGAGGCCTAAAAAAAAAGCTTTCTTAAACTCTTGTAAAGTCTTAACCAAAATTGTCCATAGATTTATCTTAATAGCATTTCTAGCACATTTCTCTGTGGCTTAGGAAAGGAACATAACTGACTCTTTAGTAATGCTGACTATCTTACAGTGCCCTGATCCTCAGAAAACAGTATGACTAAGATATAAACTGAGTCATGTCAGACTCCTGAAAATTTGACCTAAGTCATGTCTTCTGCGTATAATAGTATTCAATAATAGGAACTTTCATAGTTTAAATCTTAAGATGGATGATGTACTAAGATTATTACTGAGTTTACATATATTTGAAGTCATCTTCAGAACAAACGAATGACAAGTGAGGACAGCTTGGTCTGGGATGACTAAAGAGGTGCCACCTCTGGTTGTCTGCCCTCACCCAGTCCTAGCAGTAGGGCACCTGAAATCACCTCACTGTGACGGCATTGTTTGGGGCAATAACTGCATCAGCCACCTCTTCTCCGCTTCTCTCACCAGTGAAGTTCTTCATTTTGTACCAAGTAAACCTGTGTTATGCAAGCTGGGACAGTAATTAAACTCTTGTTTTAATGGTATAAATAAAAAGTAAGTTAATTTGAGTTACTGGAGCTGTATTGGTATATAAAAAAAGAGAGATATCACAACTGCTGAGTTCTTGGCTCTCATAAAAATTCCTAGTACACTTTAGTGTTTGACCCTAAATCCATTTTCTGAGAGAGATGTTTATGTGCAAAAGCAGAACCCAAGGATGTCCTTACAGTCCAGGTAAAAAATGAACAGAAACAGGCAACTGAAGGCACATGAACTCAATACTGAAAAGACTGACAACACAGAAAGATGGGTTTAACAGTGCTTTGAGTGGAGAGTTCTGTTGGCGCCATTCTGCAGTACAAGGTTTGATACTCTCCTTCACTTTTTAATTAAAAAAATAGTCTATTTAAATATATATTTTAATCTATGGTTTTAAAATTTATGTTTTCAATATCTGTTTTTATAATCTATAATAGTACTCTCCCAAATATTTTCCAGATGATCCAATATGGCATGACTGAACATCAAACTATTTTCCTAATATATGCTGTTTTCAATCTGATGAAGCTTGAATTCATGGCTGCCATAGTAGCAAAGCTGTCCAAGACCCTTATTCACCCTTTTTTCTATTCCATGTTCTTAGTTAGGGTTCTGTCTCATCTGACTTTAAAATTTTGGGCTTTTCTTAAATGCCCTAATAGCTTGGTTTTTTTTTTCCTGACATGGTACTGAATCTGTTAAGTGCCAGTTGTAGCTCATTTTGACATCAATATGCACTAAAGGTAACCAGGTTTCCCTGTGTGTCATGTATTCATAAAACTGTATGTAGCAGACCTTCCTCTCCTTTTGTTGAGTCCCATTTTTCTTGATTTTTTGAAATACAACTTGTGTAGTTGTGTAGCTTAATCTCTTTGATCCTTTCTTATTAGAGAAGCTTTATTTACATTTGGGGAGTATAATATGTTAGCTTTTTAAGAGTTCACAGCAGTATTACAGTACTAAATAGGGCAGAAATAAAGAGTGCTGTGTTACACTGACACCACTTTGAATTCTTCTAGCAATGCATGGTTACATGATCTGGAGGTATTTTATTTGGCATAGCCCTGAAAGAGTGTAATTTTCACAAAGACGAGCATTATGAATTTTGTAAGATAAATGACAGATAATGACTTACTCTCATCTTCTCTTCTGTAGCGTTATCCTCACACAAAGAAACTGAAAAGAAGTAATTCAGGAAGTATTAAGCAAAACAACATAAAATTGAAAAATGCTAGGATTACAGTGGCTAGCCAGGAGGTAAGCTCTGCTACTTTCTCAATTCTATAAGGACCTTTTAAACTGCACAGCTTAATATGTCCCAGGTGAGCAGCATGCTGTTACCAAACAATAATTCAAGAAACTGTCCTCTTGACATCTCTAGACAGTATCACTTTCAAGAGAAGTTTGAATAAGTGAAATAATTTTAACAGCACTGGGGAAAGATAACTTACCAAAATAAGATGTCGTAATAAAGGCTATAATTCAACTGTTACTCTATCTGGCATTTTCATCATTTGCAGCTGAGAAGCAATATGGGACTTGAACTAATGTATTTTAACTGCACGATACTTAAGCGCATACGCAAGAATTTGAGACAGCTCAGTAGGTGCACTGGATAAGTTAGGTATGTAACCTTCAATCAGTCTAGTCAAGACAGCAGGGAGGGAGAGAAAGGTACCCCAAATCCTTATTTGCATTGAAATACTCTTGTACACAGTACAGAGGGAGTAAATGTCTGGAAAATGTGTGTAAACCACAATATTTGAGACTACAATAACTTATGGGATCTCAGAGTAATAAGCATTAAACTCAGTTGCAAACAATAGCATGTAAAAGGTGGTTGATTTTTAATTAGGGAATTGTAAACTTCTACTACACATTTAAATATTTTAAAAGGATGCATTCCAGAAACCTGCAATAAATGTTTGTACTTTGTCGTAGTTCAGCCCTGATCGGGACCAAACTACGCAGTCTCTCTCTCACTCACATACTTATTCAAGATGACCAGTAACTCGGTACATCCAAATAGTTTTTAGTACTGTAATTTTGATGTGCTCCACTTTGCATCTATGACACAGGTTCACAGGCACATCAGTGCAGCAAATTTGGCCGTCACCAGTCAGGACTTTGGTGGAAACTGATCTGCCTGCTGATCGAGCAGCTCGAAACTGAGACCATGTGTAAGAGCAGAATGTGAGTATTCCTGCTTGTCCGTTGCCAGATACTGGCTTGCTGTGGGCAGTGGAAGAGGGAGGTTGAAATCTGTACTTCTGTTTGTTCCCTGAATACACAAGCTGACAACTTTGACTGACATAGATGTTTCAAAATTCAAAAGGCTATTGAAGTCTCCTTGTGATGATATGTACGTGCAGCTGAAACTGCGTCTATGTTCTTGGATTCTCTGGTGTTCCAAATACGCACTTGGATTTTTGTAACTAAGAAGTTACTGACATTCAAACTGATTGTTTAATTTTTCACTTCACCTTGGTTAAGCGTAAAAAGTGGCCTGATCTGTTTCTGTTTTGGTGCTCTCAAAGAAATACTATGCTCTTATGTTTAAATTCAGATTTATTTTAAATATATAAAATCTAGAATAATATGCCCCGGTCTTAAACTCTTATTATTATAGACTGATGTTTAATATTATCATTACTTCAGTATTTTTATAAGTGGCCCAGCACAGCAGGGACATATAAATTCTGTTTTCATTTACCATTTTTAGTACTTCATGATTGTATTTCATGATGCCTTTAAAATAATAAATTTGAAATGCTAGGCCTGGATGCATAGATGATTCAGAGTACCTACAGCTAGTTTTAAAACCACTTGAAACAACTGGGGAAAAAAAAAGACAAAATGCTTGACCAGAAGCCAAATATTTTCATTGCTAGTGAGTCTGTATGCACATGCCTGACGTCTAGCTTGCTTTTTTCGTGACCCTCCTTTCAGGACGACCTCCATGGTTGTTCCATCTTCAAGATCTCCTTTCCAGCTCAGCTCTGGTTTCCTGGCAGTGCCTGAACACGAATCCTGAAGGACAAGAGCTGGTTGTTATACTGCATGGGGCTGACGGGTTTGGGGGGTCCTGCAATTATGCCATTGTGTGCCTGCTTTTTATGTGTGTGTTCCCAGGCACTGAGCTTGAGTAAGATGCACTATTCTGTCTCACCTTGGTCTCGGACCATGAGGGAGTGATTGATCTCTGTGGCAGAGCAGGTGCAATGGCCTGTGTAGCAAGGGGGCACAATCCCCAGTCATAAGAACTCGCAGCAATGTATCCTTCTGAAATTAGGTCTAAATTTGCCTTTTTGTCTATTGTCATTGTGCTACTCTGCAAGTTATTCCCTCTCCTTTGGGTAACCAAGAGCACCTCCCTCCTGGTGCTTGCGTTCCTCAAATCCTTGCCGTCGCTGCTGCTTGCACACACGCCCTGCTGCGGGAGAAGCCCCTGCTGCTTGAGTACAGGCCTTGTCGGAGCCCCTTGTCAGAGGAGGAGAGCTGGCAGGATCTATTTATTTAAGTGTCCTTTCCCCAAAGATAGCTATTGTTTGTATTGTAACCTCCCCTGCCACCTACAGACTGGGAGTGGGGCAGGGGCAGTGTGAGCTTCTGACGTGAACTGTAAATCTAAGGGCTGTGGATTTAAACCTGTTTTGTCTTCTGACTGTGCAAGAGCTCAGAAATCATCCTGACATCTAACGTTTGCTGTCTTGCCCCTGGTTTTTGATCCACTTCAGCCTGAAAAACCTGATTGATGTGAAACCCTGCTGGAGTCTCCAGCTTTCACACTCACTCTGGTTTCACATTGTTGTATTTTAAGATTAGAGAGCAGAGACTCATGTCAGATGTTGCTGCTAGTGTCTTCCCCCTTCCCTCCACCCAAGTCCATGCTATCTGGAAACGGGCCCACCCTTCCTAAGGAAACCCAGACAGCAAGGAAGCCACAGCCTTTTCATGTTTTTACATTTAGATGTGCTGGACTGAATTTAAATTTCCTCAAAGCTATCTCAGCTCTCAACATTGGTTTGTTTTTACTTTAGAGGGTCTGAAGTTGTATCTCAGTGTATCCAACTAGATGCGACTCTTATTTGTAATCTCTCCTACAGTGGAGGGGAAATGGGGAAGACAAACTGGAACTGTGGTAAAAGACTCTTGCTGTCCATCTCTTCTGTCTCTTCTCTATAGGAAAAGCGGGTCATTTTTAATTGATGATCTGAACTGAGGATTTGTCTCCCAGCTACCAAGTTTTGCCATATAGTGTAATACTTTAGTAAAGTGAGATCCGAGAGCTCCAGCCTGCCTGGGTATGGATGCAGCAGACAATAAGTATGCCAGCACCTAGAGCTGACTGCTGCCACTAAGAAAAGGGGCATGCATCCTGGGCTATGGTGTCCTGCCTGAAATCCCTCTGTTCTCACTCTAGAAAACCCCCAAATTATAAGTGGGACAGGAAGCTACTGACTGTATAAAGCAACCTGAGACATACTCCCACAGTCGTCTTCAGACAGCACCCGTGTCCCTTCCTGGTGACTATCCAGAAAGCCCAACGTCCTAATTTAGGAGCAGTGAATTGTACCTAACTTGGAACATCTCCCACTGAAGTTTTCCAGAGGTTGCAATGTTTTCTTGGCTAACAATGCAGTATAGGCTTTTTCTTTCCTGTTAACTAATATACAAGTGGATTGAAACCTGGGACTGGAATAA
Organism: Chlamydotis macqueenii; assembly: GCF_036417535.1. Lineage (NCBI taxonomy): Eukaryota > Metazoa > Chordata > Aves > Otidiformes > Otididae > Chlamydotis > Chlamydotis macqueenii. Next base: position 73,202,334 of record NC_141558.1, on the reverse strand, counting down.
CATGGGAAAATTTGACAAGCACAGGAACAGGTGAAATATTTCTTTCCTCTTTGAGGAAGCAAGCTTGGCAAAGGGGCTACTTTCTTTTCTTTTTCAGATATTAGCTTCCATCTATCTGTTTACTTGACCAGGCAGAGGTGAGGGTTAACAGCCTTACCTGGGATACTTGCCCTGCTTCCCTTAGCCACCAAAGGAATTAAGCTGGGACAGCACAAGCTCTGGCCTGGCTTATTTATCCTGCCTTAAGTACTCAAGCTACCACATGTATCTCTGTGCTGTGTTCTCCAATAGGATATTAAGCCATAAGTCAATGTTGACTTCTATTGGAAGTCATCCTATACAATAGTCTTAAGTAATTGCCTTTTAGGGAGAGAGGACCTCCTTTTCTGGGGAACTGGTTACCTATTTCATGATAGGGTAGAATCAGTGGTTGCAGTAGTCCCATGCCCAGTGCTCTGAGCCCAGCTCTTGTCTTCCTCATGCTGATGCTTTAAATCCAGTTCATCTTCTTGCTAACAGTCAACCATCAGCTGTGTGCTGGCTTAGGAAAGCGTAATTCAGTTGACTAATCTATTGTTCCCATTTGTTTGTTTGTGTAGGTTTTAACAGGAAAAGGCGTGGGTTTTAGTCTATGGCAGCAGATAGCATTCACCCAGGACACCTGGTAATACTTCTTTGTGTGCAATATGCGTATTAATCAACAAGTTATAAATCTTGTGTGCTTTTTGTAAACTAAAATACTGGATTTCCAGTTCAGAGTCTTCCAGTATGTAAATATAGAGGCTAGGAAATACAGATGATCTAGTCTTGTTCTTACAGATGAGCAGTTTCCTTGCATGCCTCTGTACTTACACATAGGAGCCACCATTTGATCTTGGTTTTGAACAAACCCACTCTGACTCTGGAATATACAGTCATCCCTTCTCATAAGAAGAAATGAAATGAGTAATTTCCAGTGGGAAACAGTTTTTCTGGTAAAGGTCTAGCATCATATACATATAGGTGTGTGTGTGTATAAAAATATAAAATAAATAAGCAGGCATAAACCCAGATTTCTTTAAAGATTAGATCTGGTCATAAAGGTTGAGGCTGTTAACAAAAAATTTAAAAATCTTGTTCTTACAGTGTTTACTTACGGTGTTTAGGCCAGCTGAAGCTTTGAGACACATCAGCATACTTTACTTGAGGAAGCTGAGGTTTACATTAGTTTCTAAAAATGTAATCTTTCACTTCCAGCTTTCTAAGAAAGTTTGACCTTTCTTCCCTTATACAGAATCTGGACACATTATGCCATTTCATTCATCACCTCCAGATTATGTTACTGTGATTTGTAGTATCTAAAGTAAGGTTTGAAGATGATGCACAGATTTCAGTGGGGACAGCAAGTGATTGCCTGCCTGTCAGCCTTAGGCCATGCTTCGGGCCATAGTGGGCATCTAAAGCCTGCTCTCTGCTGCTTCCCATTTAGTTTCAAAACCAATTTAAGGCACTGATCCAGTTTTCGAATCAATAAATGGATCAAGCTTCAGCCACATTAGAAGCTGAATATTAATCTGTGTATGGCTGTGGCTACTGCATTCTTGTAGGACCACACCAGACACACAGCCCAGACATACCCATTCTCGTGACAATCGAGAAGGAAAAACCTCACAAAAGGTATTAGACAAAACTAGAATCAGAACTCCCTGAGGATGCATTTCAGAGCTTCCTTAGAAAACCTTTTTATACTTGGGTACTTAAATTGTGAACTTCATCCTTGTATCTCTAAATCTCCTCCCACCTGCCATTTCTCTACTGAAATATTTACCCCAATCAATGTTCCCCTTCAAGAGGAAAGACTGCCAGGCACTACATAATCCCTACTTCATTTCTGCAGTATTACCAATAGGACAACAGTGGAAAGAATGCCACAATAAAGCAGATAGTTTGGCTGTCTACTGCAGCCTTTTGTGGATTTTCCAGGATTTAGAGATAAATATAAGGTCAACTCTGGAAGGCAAGGATATATTCAGAATTTGCACAGCTCCAGGAGGCAGCACTGTCTCATAAATTACATCTCCACTGTGGCTGCATGATTATTCTTATTAAAAATAATGTATGAAAAAAAAGACAAGCCTAACTCTCAGATTATAGGTTAAATCTACACCACTGGCAGAGAGATAAATCTGTAAATTTAGTAAATAAAGCAGAGACAGAACTAGCTACTCAGAGGAGTATTTGATATTGACTGAACAAGGAATAAAAAGGACACATGTAGAGACAGACTAGCTGAGCCGGAGTTGTACGTGTGCCTCTGAGAGTGTGTATTACTGTCTTGTTGACTAGTGAACTTTAACGCTTTAGAGTTGATTGACAAATAACTGCCAGACTTAATGAAGGCAATTTGACCTTGCAGGACCAGCGATTACAACTAGAATTAAACAGTGTGTGCAGAACTGGAATATGGGTCCTCGGTGGATATGCAGACATTATGCTGTGAAGTAACTGTAGTAGTACCTTAACAGAGACTCAGTCACATGTTGACATGAATTGCAGCAGCCAGCCATATGTGGCTCCTCTGCCAGCATTTCAAGAGAAAAGCCAGAATTCCTTTATTACCTTGATCTGGATTGCTACCCTGGCTATTTTTTTGTACTGCTGTAGGGATTTTTGAGGCAAGTGAGTTGTCTGGTCCAGCGTTTCCTTTCCAGTGCTTCCAGTTGTGGCTGTTTCAAGAGAGATTTAAATGCTCATTTTGTTCCCATTGTAATTACATTGAAGTGTTGTGTGGGTGAGGGTGGGGAAGCTATTTTTTCTTGACCTCAGCTGGTGATCAGTTTATCCCCTTGAAGCATGACAGTTGATATCGTTGGACATTTTTCATTAGCTAGTGCAATATTAGATACTATTCTTATTCATACAAATGTCTAATCCAGCTTTTGTTCTCTGAGCTGGCTCTGCCAGAGGATATCCGAGCTGAAGAGAGATGAAGAACAAGGAAGACAGTGTACTGATGCGGTGTGACTGATGTTACAGGGAATGCATAACAGCAATTGCAGGTTTTTCCTGCCCTAGTTTCCTCTTCCTCTTGGTTGCTGAAGTTAATGAGGATTTGAAATAATTCTTCAATATTGTGTTTGTATAATAATTATTGATATGAACAATGAAGGCTTTAAACATGCAACATACTGACATACCATCAGGAAACTTTAAATGTTGTTGCTGTGGGTGGGGGAGTCACACAAAATACAGTGCAAACAATATTTATTCAAGTGAGACAAGAAGTCAAAACCTTCCCCAAGCCTTTACAGTTCAAGGATTTGTTCTAAATTTTGCCAAGAGAGCAACTTGTTTAAGAAAGCAGTTTCTGGAGTAAATCAAAGTCCTTGTTGCCCTGAGGGCCTCACTGAGATGTTCTTCTCAGATATCAGCCGCATAAGAGATGAAAATAAGTGTGTCTTTCTGACTGGCTGCTGTTCCACCTTGTCTTTCCAGCAGCCTGGAGAGAATTAACAGAATCACAGGCCTGGAACGAGCATGGAGGTGTCACAAATCTCAATATCTGGGAGAGCCGAGCTTTAAGTGAAAACCTCAGAGCATGACTGGACTGGAAAACTCTTAAGGAAAGCACAAATACAAGAAATTTAGCCATTTAAAGAAATAAACTCTGCAGCCCTGGAAATTACTATCTTTAGCTGTGTTGGGCCATGGATTGGCAGTAGCAAGTGCTAGTTTTGTTCTGCTTGCCATCAGTATAGGACACTAGGCAGGAATAAGAAACAGTCAGCCCTGTGCTCCTGTAAATGTCATCTTTAAAAAGAGAAGCTGGAGAGAGAATAAGAAATAAACAACCATGTCACGCTCTTTGTTTTCAAACTGATGCTGATTGATACATGAGTCCAGCAACTCAATCCTCCAGGAATATTGTTTGTTTAAACTGTTATTACTACATTTTTATTCAATTGTATTCAGTTTGGAAAATCTGGAAATGTCAGAAATACTTTACAAAACTCAGAGCGTTATTTTAGGGCTTGTGAAGTAATGATGGTAGAAAAATGAAACCTTAAAACATAAACATAAAACACTTAAAAATGTTTTAATTTTGAAGGCCTTTGCATACAGCATAAACACCTTATTAATTCAAAATATTTCACCAGCATTTGTACAGAGATGTCCAGGTTTCTTTGTGGCTGCTTTATATTTTCTCTTTTTCTCTCTTACTCAATCTTCCTATTTTGCCACTGAAACAATGAAAGAAGAGGAAAAGCGATAAAGGAAATCAACCAAACAAAAAAAATACAAGAAAACTGAAGCTTCTTTAATCCAGGGTTTCATTTTTTTTTAAGGAAGATTATTCTGACAATAAGATTTTCGCTGGAAATTAGTATTTTAAATGTTTCCTGAAATGAAAAAAGCACCTCAATCTGATAAGGATAGCTTCTGCTGTTTAAGAACTTTGATCTCTTTCCTGCCCCTGGCCTTTGTGCAGCTTTGTCTCCCCTTTGTATAAAGCACAGGCTGGTCTTTTCACTCCAATTTGGGAAGAATGTCAGGTATGCCTGTGTCAAATTGCCCACATAACCTTCACTACTTTAAGGCACATCCTGACACTAAGTTGCCTCTGTGTGACAGTGTCTAAGGTATCTGGTTTATCTCTGTCACCTCAAGGTAAAGTCACCTTCTACACTGACTTTTTCAGGTAACTTGATTAAAATCAGTATCTGCCCAGACTTCCCAGCTCTGCCATGCGTGCCTAGCGGCATGGCAACATGAGTCCCCACAAACAGAGACCACAGATGAAATCCAGCTCCAGTGAAGTCTGAATTCCTGTTAATTTTAGCACCATAGGATTTGAAGAAAAGGCCTTTCCTTTTCCTATATTGATGAACTTTCTATGTGGAGATGCCTGGATCTCCAGAATCCTTTATCTTCTTTCCTTCTTGTCTCTTAAGAAAAGTTAGATCTTCTTTCAAGTGCAGACATCTCCACAGCCTATCAGTGCTTAAAAAAAAATCAGAGATCACTCTCTGGTTTCAGTGGTTACATGGGCAGTTTTGATTTTCATCAAGATGTTCATACAGTGTTGTGCCAATTTCCCTTGCTGTATTTCTTAATTTCTGTTCACAATTTCCTTCTCTTCTAATCTCAGATTAGTCTGTCCCAATAAAATTTAGTTCTGCTTCTTTGCTTATTTCCATGTTTCACACAAAAATGGTTCATGATATTTTACTTAGCAAAGGTACCTGGAAATTAGGGGCATTATAAGAATAACTGTGCAATGCAATGACTTCTTTTAATCTAAACCAAATCTCCCTCCCTGTGAAGCAAAAGCTTTTGCAAGTTGAAAAGAGGCAGGTCATCATGACTGTACAGTGAAAATGCTATCTCAACAAACCGCTTGTATTTCCCCACTGCGGTGTTTGGTGTGTCCACCCAGTCCTTGGGCAAAAACTGAGTTCAGTGACTAAGTTGAGCAAAAATTAAATTATTTGATTATTCTTTCAAAAGAAGTCGGATGCTCCAAGAGGTGATTAAAGCAAGAAACATAAAGATTGTGATTCTGGCTCAGACTCTGGCTTTTCCAATGACTTGTACTGTTTAGTTTCTCTGTGCTCTCAAGTCTGAGCAGTGAGATAATGCTGATAATTCAGAGAAATGAGGAAAGTTTACAAAGTACTCTGAAACTGCAGATTGCTGTTACATAGCACAAATTATCAACAGTTCAGCCAGACATTCTACCTAGTTCCTGAAAGCAACCTACCAAAAATCCCAAACTGAAAAATCTCGTCGTCTCCTAACACAGGTGGGATGATATGGCCATGAGCAAATGGAGAGGAAATTTGCAGAGATGCAAGCAGAACTTCACCTTGTCATTGTACAGTTCTGGTTCCAGAGCTGACAGGACTGAGATTGGGTCTTGACTGTGTCTTTGAATTTGTCTTCTGTTTGAGTACAGATTTAAACCAGTATAATGAAGTTTGGAGTGGGTTTTGTACCTGTAAGAATTCTTTAGTTATTCACCAAAATTCTGTAGTTTATTCCATTTCACAAGTTGCGCTTTGCAGCTCTTCAAGATCTCTATCCGGGGTTGTCGTACTTGGAGATACATGTTAATTTAGATTTATCCCCTACATGAAATGTTCCTTGGATATGAAATAGAAAACACTGGGCTGGAGTGTGACTTCTTCCACATGATACTAATGCTGTGTATAAAAATAAATTACAGAAGCTGAAGAACTTCCATGACTCCCAAGGTACTGACACTTAACCATCCTGTGAACCCACTTTGTCCTTGGTCAGTTGTATATGTGCTTAGCTTTTGGAAATAGTTTTGGTTTATAGCATGTGCAAATGGAGTGGAAGTCACAGAAGCCACTCATGTATAATCCAAAACCAAATATGGTACTCAAAACTCAAAAAATTTTGCCTTTAACGTGTCCTTGATCGATTACCTGGTTCTTCCTGCTCCAGTAATAGCTTCTCTGATTCTTCTTCTGAAAAGTGAAATCCCATTATGAAATTACATTAGTGTGCATTGAGAGAGTACCAGTTATCTGATCTGACATTTTATATATTGATTGAAATGCTGAGAGACAAGAAACTCAGGATTTATAACAGTACACTGAAAAACTGAGAAAGAGATGATGTAAGGTCAAAAAACATGAAATGAGCGCACTCAGTTCCTGCGAAGCACCAGCCTGACAGGGCTGCTCTGTGATAGTAAGGAAGGATACGAGGGGTTTGGTTAGTTTGCTATTGCCAAGTTTGGTTTGCTTAGCTGTTTCATTTTTTTTTATGTAGTCTTACCAACCTATATATAACAAAACCTACTGATAGTAGGAATATATAGTAGTATCTAATGTAGAACTTCTTATTTATATGTCTCAAAAATACCTCAGAAAGGTAAAGCAACTGAGACCTCCCAAGGTAATTACCTGGCAGGTTGGTGGGGGAGCCAGGACGGCCCCCAGCACTCATGAGCTCCAGTCCAGAAGCCTGCCCTTTTGGCTGAATTGCCTCTCATCATGAGAGGGAGGAAGGGTGATGTCAGGATTGTGGTGTTGTCCACAGTTTCAAATAGCTAAGCAAGTTACATTTAACTTGAACTGGTTTGTGTGGCATGTTTGGCTTTGTCAGCCTGCCAACCTTAGCCACTAGGGAAGAGCAGAGAGTATCTTTTAGGGGAGGGTTTTTTAAAAACAAGATTTTTGGTTTAATTGCTATTTACACGTTCCACCCTTTGCCCTTTTTCAGCTGCAGGGAGATCTTGTTCTATTTTAAAAGCTAGGGCAGGAACTTGAGGCTAGAGACTGCAGCCAAATCAAACAGGAATCTCACCAACCTAATAGAGGGTTGGCTGATAATAAAGGCTATCTTCCCAAGCCTTTAAAGCTCTCTTCTTCCAAAGACACTCCCTTATCTGAAGCCTGTGGCTTCCCATGAGAGGGTATAAACATCTCCTTATGCAGCAGGGTACCCTTTGACATTAAGAGGAAAGCACAACTCAAGATAAGTTGAAGAGGCTTTTATGTCTAATCGCAGTAAGCATTCAGAGGCTGTGAATGTCTTTCTATCCCTGAGTCGTTGGGGTTTGTTTTGTTTTTTTGGCTGGGAATACATTTTGCTTGGAGTTTTATTACATCCCGCATGGCTTTTTTTTTTTTCTTTAAGCTGAGCTGTCAGTGCAGTACTTGTTCGGTCAAGACTCGTGTGTTTACTTGGCATCTTTGGTATATAAAACTAGCGCTGTTTGCATGCTTTCCATGCAGCCAATTCTGCTAATATTTTAAGGCTCTGACTAATGCGGCTTGAGGGTAAATGTTTTCTGACTTTAACATTGTACCTTGCTCACAGGAGCAAGTCTTGATGGCTTTTTTCATTGGCAGAGGTTTCAATTTTGTCAATTCACTGCTATTCCTCATTAGAGGTTTGGTTTTTTGTTTTTTTTTTTTTAAAGAGGTGGCAAAGTTTTTATTCTTTTTTTCATAGCTGTTGGGATCCTATCAGTCAACAGCTCATAGAAAGCCCATCTCACTTTCATACAAACGCATTAGTATATCCATGTGATTGCTTGAAGGCAAGACCCCTACACTCTGCTTATAATAACAATCTCCTCTTCCAGAAGTGCTGGGCTTAGTGCACTCTCCGGGACCTGTTTGCTGATCCTTGTTTCATGTCCCTTCTCAGCCCTTGCATCACAACCACCATTCTCCTGGCTGATGCAGAGCAAATGGGATCTCATTCAGAGCCTGGCATAAGCGGCCCCTTTGTTGTCCTTAAGGACTGATGCTGAAGGATGTAAGGTGCTTCATGGCAGCACAGTCATATGCTTTGCTTCTGCTGCACTCCAGACTGTCCGGCTGGGAAGATGCTGGAATTGACCTTTCTCTCCCAGCAGCAGTGCCACAGGCTTCAGTTCTGCTCACTGGGAGACAATGAGAGAGAAAACAAAGACATTTGAGCATAAGATTTACCCCTGTGGCTTAGCAGGAGTGGTGAGCATCAGTGGAGGCTTTACTCAAAGGCTGTCTTGAACCTCCTCCTTCTCCTTCTTCTCCACTATGAACGGAGACTGGGAGTCCCTCGCATGTTCCCGGTAACCACCACAAGCCCTCCACACTGGGTGTTCCCCCATGTTCCAGCCAACCTTCAACTACCTGCATTTCTTTCAAAAGGAAAATGTCCCCTGAGGCTCATGATGCAAACTTGTTTTTAGATAAAGCCCATGTATTCAACTACCATAATTAACCTTCTATTTTAAAACCTCCATTTTCAGATCAGCTCCCTGCAGGGTAATTTTTCTGTTTGCAGGAATGCATGAGTGATGCACAGATGCTCTGTCAGTATACTTTACCTGTTCATTAAGTTTGATTAGATAGCATTTGCACTCCGATCTAAGAGTGCGCCACTTTCTGATATAATTAGTGTTCCTCCAATTAGGATAAATGGCTGTTTCATTACTTTTAAGTGGGTCATTAAAGTGCCATTCCCTATCTCATGCCTCTGGAACTGACAAGGATACCTGCACACTCCTTTTCACAAAGTCAAATCTAATTTCAAAAGGCTAATGGAGAAAGTAATGTACCAGGGCAGATGTTGCTCATGACTCCTGCCGAGAGCGCTTCCTGGGTAGTTGATTTTCCTGGGTGCCTGATACTCTGATTTACTCACGAAACAGAAGTATCTGTTTGCTAAGGCACCTGTTGAAGAAGTTCCTGGAGGCATCAAAAACTGTGAATTATTAAAAATATGTATTGATAAGCCTCTGTTACCATATGAATTCCTGTTATTACTGTGGAAGTGTGTGGTTGTCATAGGGAAAACACAGAGATTATGCCTTATCAAGAGCAATCCTTGCATCTTTGTTTTCTCATCCCCACATTTGTCCACAAGGATGTGTTCTCTCCAGGGCTCATGCTGTTTCCTTGTAACTTGGGTGTAGCAGCCCTTTTTATTTCTCCAAGAGGCCTTGCAATTCCTGAGTCATTAGATACTGCAATGCTATAAACATCATTTTCTGAGAATTGGAGGGCAGATTTCTGGCCCACATCAAAAAATTGTGACTCATCTTTTGGGAAGGGATAGAGACATCTTTTTTGCAAGAGAGATTAGAGAGCGGTGAGTCACCACGGTGGTCTCTTTCTGTGACTTCTCCTTTTTAGATGTGGAATTCATTGACAGCTGCATATTTTAAAAATGTTTAAGGCCACATCTGCAGGAGAATAATCTTGATCATTTTGGATGCTGCAAGTCAGAAGCTGGTCCAGGGCTGAGATCATCTGATTCTCCCCATCAACATCTAATAATGTTTTAAAAATTTCTCAGGAAAGGCTAAGATGCTGGAAAACAAAGATTATACTTCTTGCTGTGGGATTAATCTACTCAAGATGTAGTAAAAATGCTGTTTTCAAAAACTAAAACATTTATGGAGCTCTTTGGGTATCCTTCTGTTGATGAAACTGGGTCAGATCTTTGACTGCTTAAAATGTAGAAAGCCCATTTGTTTTTATCTGCATTTTTTGTTGTTGTTTTTCTCTAGTTTTCTCTGATTTTCAAGCCCTTTTGTTTTCTTCTGCCTTGCGGTCCCTGGTTCTCATTTTACCACAACATAATTGTGTAAGACTTCTCCCCAGTTCATCCAGCTTACAACCATCTGGATGTTTCTCAGGCTCTCATCTCAGATAACTCATCAAAGCCAAAACACCCATTAATCAGTCACCATCTTACCGATTAGGTTTATTTCTAGTAAGGGTATTAGTATTTAAGGAAAAATTGCTCAAAGATGTTTTTCCCATCCTCCTCAAAGTCCGTGGGTATAGGGCAGGCGGGCTGCAACCATTGTCCCCTGCAACCACTTCTCAGTGGGGAGATTGAAACATGCTGAGTAGTCACAAAAGGCCAGTGGAAGCGAGGCAGGAGGGATTAGATCTTGAGGAATTTTATTTAATTAACCTTCCTGCTAGGGCAATCACATCTCACTTCTCAGACTCTCACCCTCCCAGGTCATGTTTTCTCTATCAAACTGTGAAGTAACACAGAGAATTAGATAGCCTTCTTGGTATTTTTGATTTTTAAAAAAATATAAATAATTCTGAAGTTACATGAAAGTATAAATAGATGGAGTATGAAAATATTTACTACTGCATAAACAGTTATCAGTCTGTCAAAAATCTATGTGGCTGCTGGATCTCTGTGGGAGGCAAGCCTGTCTCACACCTTGAGCCACTTGTGACAAAGGTTTGCATTGATCCCAGATGCTATTTTGAAAACCGAGGCTTGATATATCTCTAGCCTTTACAGGAAGTCAGAATAAATCCAACAGCTTCTGTCTAAAATCTCTGCTGGTCTCGCTCGGTGTGGATGGTGTTTTGGTGACATGGAAGCTTTCAGTGAAGATTCTGGCTTCAGATACATGTCCCAGGAGAACAGAATGATATTTTGCAAAGCCAAATTTTGGTGACTAAGGCATCAAGCACATCATGATAGCTCATCAGGCATTATTAATGCATGTCTCCTGGAGCTCTAAAGATAGAGAAAACCTGAACCTATGGCCAAAGGTTCATAGGTTCAAGCAGGATGTGCTGCTTTGTCACGCCAATGAAATACAGTCAACAGGATATGGGGAGATCTCCAACCTAAGTGTAAAGGCTACCAAAGGGTCACCGAAAGAAAAGCCGCTGCTTCTATATGTGAAGTACAAGCTGTATCTCTCCAGAGCGTCTCCTGCTAAGCTTCTTCCTTCAAAGGGGTAAAGCTGAGGTCAGAGAGCAGTAAGTTATTAAGTTAAAAACTCTGTATTCTGAGGTCATCTGAGAAGTGGCATGGCAGAGGGAAAGGTGAGGCTTTGCTGAGAAGAGCTGCTGTTGCGCTTCTGCAAGATGAAGGTCTGTTTGGTGCATTTCATCACCCATTGCTGTGGCTCATGTATGTGAAGTATAGCTTCATTTCTTGGTAAACGGCCTGCTCCCACAGGAGAACAGACATATAAGAAATACCACCTTTCTCAGAAAATTGAGAAGGCAGAACAGCCCAGCCATAGTGGCTACTTGCAGCTACCTACTTCGTAAAATATTTTTCTGCAGATATTCCTGATAGGTCCCTAAGTTATAGTGCCAGGCCTCTTTCCCAAGTGCTTGAAAATATCAAGTACATGGAAACCTGAGGTAAGTCAGGGATCCTTTGTAAACCATAGACCCTGCAAGAAGCCCGTGGAGAGTAACTGAGCAGCAGAAATTATTGTTTAGTGAGAACAGTGTCCCTGGTGCTGCTCCCTGAAGTCAGTGAGTGAGTGATGTCTGAGCAGATGCCCCAGGTTGCCTGTTGAATGAGAAGGTAAAGCTGGTAGAGTGGCCACTGCCACCTCCTCATTCTGTTATTTAAAATTTTTATTTAAGCAGCTTCTTAAGTATGGGAACCACCACAGTGTCAGCAGGATGGGCTGTCCCTGGGCACTGCTGCTAAGAAGGTGCCTCTCTGGTGCCTTCGGCAGCTGCCAGCAAGTATCCTGGAGCTGCACAGAAAACTGCAGCATCTTATTTGTTCTCCTTCCTCAGGCTTCGTATGACTGGGCAGCAATCATATCTTCTGACAATTTTAGGACTGTAACACGTACACTGCCTTAGCGAAGCTGTGCAGAGGAAGTGTCAGGCTTCACAGCTATGTGCTTTATAGAGCTGTAACATGAAGATAGTGTAGTTCTGTCCCTTCAGCTAATACCAAATTATATTATAACTCATCCTCAGTCACACTAACATTTTCTGTATACTCTGGCCCTTCCTCCTTGCAGGGCACATTACTGGTAGCAGAGCCGCGGATGGGTCCCCAACATGTGCACTGTGGTTGCCCAGCTGCAGCCTGGCCTGCCTCTCTCTTAAGGGATGCTCTGTTGGCCAACCGGGTTGGTCTTCCCCCAAAAATTTGCTACAGCTACTCTCAAGCATTTTATAGGCTGCCTTCTTTATCTCTTAGCTTGCAGGTAGCTTATTCCTCTCTCTCAAGGTGTTCCGTACGTGTTCTGATGGCACACGTGCCCTGGTGTGGAAATAATCACAGTGCCAAATCCTCTAAATATTGTAAAATTCCAAGACCCAGTCCAAGTCTCCTAAAATAGCACGTCTGAGCAAACTTCCTGGGGCTTTTTAAACAGCCTTCGGATGTGTGTGCTGGGATATGAATGGAACTGTGGATTTCTGAAGTGTCAAGGGGGCAAATGTGTATATAACCAAATGAGAATATTATGAATGAGTCTCTTCAGAGAAGAACACTGATGAAAAGGACACTGTTAGCAAAAACAGCCACAGAAGTATGAGCAAATACTTGAAAGGAAGAACACCCAGGGGGAACAAGTTCCCACTCTCTAGTGAACTACGTTATTTTCTTTTCAGAAGTCATGCTAAATAGAAAAGATTTTCCCGTTTTAGCAAAAAAAAACCCTGAAATAATGTCTGTCCTCAGTGAAAGTTCTTCTGAGTGAAGACAAGTGCCAGTGTACTTTTGTGGCCATAGGACAAGCCTATGGATTCCTCTCTTAAGAAAAAAGTAAGTTGAAAGAACTTAAGCCCTCATCTGTCTTCTATGTTTGCATTGCTCCATCAGCACAGTGTTTAGATGTCTCTCGATTTTAATGTATTTGCAATTACAGCTTGTGCTGGTCTTCCCGTGAAAAGATGAAGAAGTGAGGCATGAAGAGGGTGATCTGCACAAGATTTCTTAAAAGTTGCATTTGTCTCCTTTATTTCAGGTTATTGGCCTTTCATACCGTTCTTTAACTTTCAATTAGTCCATCTACAATATGAATGGATAGTGATTTTGCAGGGACAGTGCCCTCTGTAGTAATGCAGGTTCTCTTTCTTCATACTGGAAACTTCTGCTAGCTTCAGAAATAAATTTCTTGTAGCCATTGTTAGTAGTTATTTTACTTCTCTGGGTTCTTCAGCTCTTTCAAATCAGACTACAGATCTTTTGTAACCTGTCTTTTCTTTCATGAAGTGATTTGTTTCCATTTTCAGCCAGAACCTAAGCTAGGAGAATTGCACAAAAATGGAAAAGAAGGCAGAAAACTGACTGGGCTTTTCTAAAGCCTGTCTCAAGTTTTAGGAAAAAAAAAACCGAAGAAAATTCTTCATTACCTAAACTAACCAAGCTCTGTCATTCCCACCTAGAGTCTATTCTCCATCAAGTCAGAGTCCAAATTACTTCTGATCAAGACCTGTAAAGACAGAACTCGGTGAAATACCACTAGCTTTGTATTAATTGAGCCAACATTTTTCTCTTGCTGGATATGTCTCTGCAGAGTATCGAGGGATTTTTGTAAAGGTGCTATGTGTTCTGGATTTCTCTTTGTTCCCCTCGAGTTTGTATTTCTTCTGTCTGGCTGCACTGGCTGCTACAGCTGAAGGGTGAGCTGGCATCTTCTTAAAAAATTGGTCCTCTCTCAGGAAAAGTGCAGTCCAGACCTCTGAAACTGCTAGCTGAGACATGAGGAAGGGCTGTGATTAATCCGTGAGCTTTCTCAGAAATCTGGGTAGTGAATATGGCAGACATACCTAGGCAAATGATTTGTAGATCTTTCCTAGCTTGTATTTAATCGCACATACATTTCTGCCATGCAGCTTATGTGTCAGCTGTTGTCAGCCCTGACACACAGCAGAGGATGGTCCTTTCCAGGGTGCGTGCAAATCCATTTGGCAACATTGCCAGGATTGTTTGACAATGTGGAACTAGAGAGGTTACAAAAAGGAGTTACAACACAGTTAAACTTTGTAATTAAAGAAGCTGACACTGACTATTGCGATATACTTACAACAGGGGTAGTTGGAATGCTCTCACTTTGCAGCTTGAAGGCTATTCTCACTAGGAAAAGAGTGAGAAATTCAAGGCCTGCTTTTCAGGAGTGTTGAATGTTTATGTCAGGAAGGCTGCAGGTGCTTATAACAAAACAAATGATTCACCCTGGCATTCTCACCATCCCAAAAGGAAGGCTGAGTGCATGGGCCTGAGCAGTTGTGGCAGTAAGTAAAGAACATCAGATCATTGGAAAAAGGAGATTATAGTTGGGATATGTCTGTTCATTTCTTGTACTTCCTACCACTTATTGCCTCACCTTTTTTTCCCCCCTTATTCACAATAAATTCTTGGTTTCATTGTTTTGAAGCAACATATCTAAATGGTTCATTCCAAATCTTTTTTTCCTGATCATTGATGAAGTTTTAGTATCTTAGAATTCTCAAAAGAGAGTTCATGTGTTTAAAAATACTTTGCCTTCTCCCTATTCTCTCTGCTCCATTGCTGGCATTCCTACAGGTGCATCTTTACCTGAACTAGGCATTATGTCCTTCACTGGCTTTTCCACTGTTCCAAATTTGCAAGCCCTCATCAGAAAGACCAGTCCATGTACCTGAAAAGTGTTAGTAACTCCCAGTGAAATGCCCGGTGAATTCTTGCTCTTATCCTGAATAAGCCCAGATCATCCCAAAGTCACTGGCACTCAAGTTGGCAACACTCACCCAATCTTCAGCAAGCTTCTCCTCCTCCTTCTCCTCTGGCCCAAATGGGCAAATTTCTGGCACATTAAGTGGAGACCTTACACTGTTAATTAGTTCTGCAGATAAACAGAAGACTTTAGCTTCCAAGGTAATAAAAATGCATGTTGTAAAACTCCTACAAAACAGAGCAAACAGACTTAATAGCTTATCCTTTGTCAAACCCAAGTCCTCTTCCTAGTGCTGCCCATGACAAAAGGTACGTAACTTCATTCTCTGCCTCAATTCCTCCATCTTTAAGAAAAATATAATAAAATGCACTTATCCTTATAAAGCACTTCCAATTTCAATATTACAAGGTGCCATATGTACCAAATATCTATGTTTTGATATTGAGTCTAATTACAATGCCGAAATTACATTGCCAATTCAATTTTTAGGAACAGCATCAACAGACTTCATGGCTTGAAGTACTTAGCTTTGAGTGGCAACATTAAAAGGTTACACAGCCTGGTATGCATGATACTGATGCAAAAAGCACCCATGCCACATCAAACTGATTTTGGTATGAGGTTTCTCCGTTTGCCCCATTGCTCCATCACTGCTCTCCATGCAGGCTTGAGGCAGCCTGATAATGCTGTTCTTATACTGTGGAAGCTTGCAAGAAGCAAGCATACAGGTGATCAACCCAGTGCAATGACAGCTCATAAATCCATTTTTGCAAGAGGCTGGTGAACTGGTAAAGATAAAGATACTCTAAACAACAGTGTAGGATTTGGGACACACTAAATAAAGAGTGAAGACTTTTTCAATACTTACCGATGTTTACATACCATGTAATTATTATTATCATTGAAAATCCCGACTTCCTTTCTTTGAACATAATGTCTAAACAGGAAAAAGCTAACCTTCCTGTTTGGAGAATTGTTAGTTTCAGAAGAAATATATTTTTCTCTCTTACTTGCAGTTTTCAAAGATTTTATTTTTAATACAAATGGAAAAGACAAACAATAGGCTATCTAAAAGGAAGGAAAACCACATGTCTGAAGCAAACAGTCTGCTATGAATAGATAGTTTTTGTGCTATGAAATAACTCATGTCATACCTATATACTGACTTTTGGATATTGGGAAAGGAAATGTAGACTTATTTTTGGCACCCACTACACTGTATGTACAGAATACAGAAAGTAAAGGCAAGGTCAGAAAGGGAAGAGAAGCCCCTTGTCAGTCTGTGTGTCAATCTCTGTTGGACTGGCCCAACAATAATGCCTAGCTGTGATGCAAGGTTAACTAACAAGGCTAAATGTAAAATTTCTGGTACCTGCTTGGCATCCAGGATTCCCTGTGGTTTGTGCCTGTGCTCTCGGTGGCCTTCTGGGTAAATCTCAGCTTCTAAACTTTGCTTTTGCAGCTTTTGTTTAGTTGAAGGAAATACTGGTGGAGCAGCACCTGCAGTTCTGTTCCAGGTATATGGAATCTTTGATGGCTGCCAGGAGCAGCACAGTGAAACTGAAGACCAAGATGCTCAGCTCATCTTTATGAGGGACAAAAGAGAAAACAGGTAGTTAAAAGCTATGTATGAAATAGTGCTTGTACCAAAAGCAGAACGAGCTGTTTGGCATCCCAAAGGTGTTTGATACCTTCTCAGAGACTGACAAGCAGCCTAATGGAATAGCCACCAGAAGAGGCTTTGTAAGGTCTACTGATGTAAATCGCCTGTATGGGAAGTCTTCATATCATCACTTTTCTTTCACATTATTCCACTGCTGATGCTATTTATGAGCAACAACTACCAAATCTTCCAAGAATGGAGAAGAACATAGAACCACCACCCAGAGCCCGCTGGGAAGCTGGAAAGGCCAGCCTGTCTTTTCTTCACCATTTTTCTAAAGCTATTCTTTATTCAAGGCCGGACTAATTCAGCTGTACTTCACAGTTAAGCAGAAGTTCTGAAATACCTGGATTATTTCTTAAAGCCTTGGCTCTTGTATTCATAGACTGCATGAATATCCATCTTCTTTCAATCATGGAGAAAGTGTAAAAATGTGGTTTTACAGGGTCAAATATGAGACATTTATAATTATTTTCCAATTTTTTGAGATTTTTACACCAGTCTTCTGATTTTGGAAGCCTTATTTCACACAACTACATGCTTGCTGTTGGCAGTACCAAATAGTGCAAAGAAACCTTGCAAATATGTGCTAGTGCTACTGCTATTTTAAGTTAATCTGCTTATTGTACGAGGACATTATTTTTGATCATGTTTGTAGAGTCAGACCCTAAAGATGTATCTTGTCTTTGCTTGCTTCAAGTTTACACTTCTCATGGAAACCAAGTCCCCTTTGATGGCAAGACGCTTAGATTGCCATACACACCATTCCTAACTTTACTGATCTCCCAGAGATTCACATGTCCTGCTCCATTTGCAGTATCTTTACCACTCACTCTTGCCACTCAGTTGTGTATTGCTCTTCATCTGTAAGTACTTTGCCAGGTATGAGCCTTGTTTTGTGATTTAACTGCACTGCTGCTATTCACAGTTCCAGCAAGAAGAGAATATGTTAAAGCTATTGTAAAATAATCAGTACCACATGAAATTGAGAAGGTGGGATCCAATAATCTGAAACCCAGATGGTCTCTGGCAGTGAGAAGCAGGAGAGCTGTCATGCTGAAAAAGACCCAGAAGTCAGCAAATGAGCTGAGTTAATGATGTGACGCAAGAAATTGAAAGGCAGAGTGATTCTGAGCAACATATGTAGGAGTGTCACAGATTGAACTCCCTGCATCTTATCTATGCTAGCGTTCTCCACAGAGGCTCCCACACTGGAGTGGGAGCAATGATGGATACTAACTGTAAATTAACAAGGTGATAGATCTACCATCACGTTGAACAGTCTCTCTGAGGAGGGATTAGCAATTGGGATTAGCAAATATAATTGAACAACACTTTGCTGAGACTAGTATGCACGTCAGATGGGAGAGGGAGGAGAAGCCTAATTTCACTGTATGTGAAATAATAATCATCTAAATGTGAAATAATATGGGGGTGTATATAATTTTTGGTTTCTGTTACCCTCCATAGGAATATGTTTGTAGAATCTGGGTTCTGGTCCTGAGTGCCTTGATTTCAAGTCAAAGGCCATGCAATCTTTGGAGTCTAACAAGTTGGCTAGCCATTGCTGTTGAGCAATGCTGCCTGCTTGACCAGTTAATGTTTATAATATATATTGCAATGGTGGGAGTAGGCTTTTACTGTTAAGTATCTGAGCTGATACCATGTGACACTGAGTCACTGTCCTCTGAATATTCCCTGTGCTGCTACTGCAAATAAATTCACCAGCTTCCGTCTTAATAGCTTACTTTAGAGCCAGTGTCACATTTCACACCCTATTCTGGACACTCTCCAACAAGTTAATGCTTTCACTGAGGAAGGTGAGTAAAACTGATGAGAGTATCCTTAACTAAAGAGCCATAAAATTCTAATAGAGCAGCAATGTTCCCAGTGAGCCTGAAGAGAATCTGATCAATAGTTATGAGGTTGAGGCTCAATTTATGGCCTTAATTCATCAAGCATGGTCATTCTCCATTTTTGTACAGGATGCTTTTGTGGTTTCTGCTGAGCAGAGGAGTGTAAGTCTGTACAATTCCCCAGGCTTTGTCATTTAAGAAGAGGTGACTCTCCTGAGGTGGTGATCAGGGTCCTATGATGTATTTGAAGTCAATTTTTCATTGTATGGCAAAGAGTGCACCAACTGGGAAGACTGAGAGTCTCAGGCTTGTCATGGTTTCACAGCAAGTGAAAAAAAGAAAGGTTTTTTTTCTTTTATCTCTTTAAAATTTGACACTGAAGTTATTAATATATCTGCAAACCATTCTACAATCCGGAATGGTTCAGTAGCATGTTCTTCAAAAATTCCTTTACTGCTTTTTGTAGACCCCTTGCAACAGAATTTGTGAGGGACAGATCGGGGCTGGGCTACTTCTATGTTCCTAACCTCTGTGGTAGAAATAAGTTTTCCCAGCTGCTCCTGACACAGGTTTGATCTCTTTAAGGTTCCAAAATGGTGTGTATAGGCACAGAGGCAGACAATGAAATTTAACCCAAAGGTTTTATTAAAACCTTTATGTAAAAAGTCAGACCATTCCAAAGACTGAAGTAAATGCAAGTTTTATGTAGCCACCTCCCACCAGTGGCACAAGCATGAAGTAGACAGAAGCATTTAAAACAAAATTGAAAAGCCTTGGTTAAAGCCAATTCGGTCATCTTTGTACGTACTCGTTGTTCCTGCACACGTAGGTTAGCTGAAGTAAGTTTTAAGTATCTGAAGTGATAGGAGTGTCTTGTAAGTACACAATAAGGTCCTAATTGGAGAGGGCTCTCAATTTAAAAATTGATCAAAAATATTTTGACATTTGAATTACATTCATTCAGATTCAATTTCTTAAGTCTGCTTTGAAAATTCCCATCTCTTACACCATGTACAGACCCCCAGGCTAACAGCCTAGACTGGCACACGATCTTCAGTGGGCCGATTCATTCCTGCTTTGGCTACCTCTCAGCGATTTTTCATGTGAAATACTCCCTAGTATAACCTCTGACTTTAAAGTGTGCCTATAAATACTTGCACTGGTTAGGGGCGAAAAGAAAAAGGGAAAAAGGCTGGAGACTTTCCGAGGAATGTAAGAAACGCCGAGAGCTGAAATGCAGGTGGTGGCTTTTCTGCTGGTTTTTTTCCAGCCCTCCCTCCGCAGCAGCATTTTGTCCCTCACGCCGGCAGCGGCGGGGAGGCAGGAGGAGTTTGGGAAGCCGGAGCTGTTCCCCGAGCCGACAGCGACACCCAGGGCTCCATCAGCACCGTCCAGTCCCTTTTTAAAATCACGGCCCTCCCGCCTTGTACCGCCTGGAAAATTGCCCAAGGTTTAGCTCTTGTCTGCTCCTGAATGACTACACTGATTGAGAAGGAAGCACTACTTCACTGTAGTAACTTTATCAACAGAAATCCTGTATACTGGTGCACTGAGAGTAAATTAGATCAGCCACTGGCGCATCTGTATTCAAACAACTGCACTCACGTGAAGTGGATTGTACTTTTTCATCTCCATCGCGATAGTTAAGATGGTAGTATATCTCTGCAGGTAAGGTCAAGACCGCCAGCTTATAAAACCTCCCATTCCTGCTTTCTCACTACAGTGAAAAACTCACTGAGGCCATACTGAAATTATTTTGATAAGCTTTTGTTGAGTAAATGTGTAGAACGAGATGAACAAGCACACTCAAGGAGTACGTCACCGTTGAAATAATAGGTGCAGATTCTAGAGCAGTGAACACTGAGTCAGACTTTTATTAAAATGACCCTGAACAACCCCCTGCAGACACATACATGAACAAACAGTGGCAAAATTATTAGAGAGGTAAGAGAGTACCAGGCATTAATGACTCTAGACAAATATTTCAATAGAAGCAGAAAAAAACACCTTAAAATTGATTGGGACACAGGACGTACAGAGAACAACCCAAATTACACACCAGTTATCTGTACCTTCTATGTACAGAATGTGAAAGCTGTCTAGCAGTCAGTGGGCTGCTGGTCCTGCCACCAGTGTACAGCCCACACGGCTGCTGAGGTAGTTTTCTGTTTGCTTTTCAAGTCTAAGCTTGCTTCAGATCTGAAGGAGATCCCTGTTCCTCTCTGCAGGGCAGGAGGCAGTTCAACTGAAAAAGCACGAGGCTGAAACAGCAGCAAATGAAGTGGATGAATGACCATCATTTTACCACCAAGCAGAGAAGTTGTGGAGGGGAAGGGGATGAATGAAGTTCAAAGTTTGTACATTCCAGTTGAGAAGCTGAGGCTAATTGAGTAAAAAAAAAAAAGAAAAGAAATCTGTGTTACACCAATTTAAAGCATAAAGGTGCAAAGCACCGATTCTACTTTGAAACACAGCATGAAAAGTTACAGAGTTCAGAAAGCACAGGAATAAGTAGGCCATACATGAAAGCATACTCGGTCACTCCTGTATGGTACCATGGCTCTGTTTAAAAAAACAGTTGCAAGCATCCTTCTCTAACTGAAACAGACATGTAAGTAAGTAGTACTCTGAAAATCAGGACTAAAGTGTCTGAAGCTGAGCATCCAAAATGTGACGGATCTGTGATTCATTAAATTCTTCTGAAAAATGTGTGTCAAAGTCCATAAAATAATTGCACTTCCACATATTTGCTGGTTGCTTTCAAGCTATCTCCAAGTTTAGTAGAATTTATACTGAAATAGTTATATTTCTACCTGTTTTTTTCAAGGAAAAATTAAGAAAACTTCTGTTTATTCCAGCCATGGAACAGCTGGAAATAGGATATTTAGAAAGCCAGCAACCAATATACTGTCAATGTGAGAGTGTTGCTACAGTCTGTAGCTCTATACCTCCGGCTTTCCTTCGCACTTTTTTTTCCTTCAGAATTTGATAAGAAAGGTTACTTAAAAACCAGTCTACATCTTGGTAATCTTCAGGCCATCGCAAATATCGACTCCTTTGTAAAAAGTTTCGAATTGGTTTGTGTTTCATCAGTTGATACTGAGAAAGCGATCCAACCACTACCATAATGAGGACATCTTTCAGATCACAGAAGTACCTGCTTTGGGCAAAATTAAAGGCTTCCACACACCACCCATCTTTGAGAAACTGCCTGGTCACAATGCAAATTGTTTTCCTGCTGTTCCAAATGGCATCACGAATATTGTTGATATGTTCTTCCCCAGGCAAGAAATCTCTTTCCTCAAAGCATAAGGTAAAACTGTTTTTATCAAAATACTGGGAATCCAGATGCTTTAGAAAAGAATTCTGGACCCACTCAAAATCATTTTTGCTGTAGCACAAATACGCATCATATCTATATTCACTTTTATCTGCTGCTTGTGGATGGCTGTCTATCACTTTTTTGGTGACAGTTTTATACCAGACAAAACAAATCCCCCGACAGCGAGTAAAAACAATTACTGCCATCAGAAACATTAGAAGAGTGACGGAGGTGAAGACGAATACTGAGAACCTGAGTGTCTCCTGGAGTTCATCTTCATCGCAACCATCATATGTCAGAGATGACAGTGGTACCCCTGCGAATGCAGGTGGGTATACGCAGTACCTGTCAGACTGCGAGCCAGCTAGGGTTACATTGGTTTCATTTAGCCACACGAGTAGGCTCTTTAAAGTACAATCACAGACAAACTGATTATGTGTTATGTCCAGAATACTCAAAGTCATAAAGACTTCAGGCTCGGGGGAAAAGAGCTGGTTTCCAGATAAGTTTAGGTTTGTTAGGCTTTGTGGAAAAAGCCCAGGAGAAAGATGAGACAATAGGTTGGAAGCTAGGTTAAGTCTTTTTAGAGACGTTAGACCTTGAAAAATCTCCTGTGGAAGAGCACTAAGATAGTTGTTATTCAGATGTAGAACCTGAAGTTTGGACAGTGCCTGGAAAACATCCAAACATGAATCTCTCTCCCACACAAGCTGTAACATATTTTCACCTAGATCCATATAGATTAACTGACTGTTTTCTATAACATGATCACTTTTTGCACAGTAAGAGAAGCGATTCTGTTTTAAGAAGATATACTGCAAATCTGGAACTTGAAAAAGAACATACAGGTCACCTAGGTTTGCCAACCAATTTCTTTCTAATTCAAGGTGTGTTGCTGCTATTTTTGTATCACCTACAGACATTAGCTTATTGTCACCTAAAAAGACAGAGGTCAGATGTGGAAAGGAAGGGAGTTTTTTAATGGCGTTGTCTCGGAGATCAATTATTTCCAGACTTAGTAAGTCACTGAATGATTTTTGACCAATCATCCCGATATGATTTTGCTGTAAATCAATATGCGTTACACTACGTAGCCCCTCAAAAGTATAATCGTACAACTCACCTAAAAGATTACTTGAGAGATTGAGAGTTTTTAGATTTCCCAAGCCAAAAAATGCTTGCCTTTGGATTTGATTTATCTTGTTTTTGAAAAGATTCAGCAATTGCAGACTACCAAGGCTTTGAAAGATTAGAGAATTGAGAGAGAAAATGTAGCCATTTGAAATATCAAGCAAATGAAGATCACTGCTTGCGAGTCCTGCAAACGTATCATTATCTGGATTTTTCAAGTTATTAAAGCCAAATCCTGAACCCATTGTATGAGAGCTAAATATTAAAGAACCGATTTGAGTTCCTTTAATGGCTTTACAGAAATATTGGACTCTCTCTGTGCTCCAGCCATTGTCACTAAGATCTAGTGCATCAAACGTAATATTTCTGAAAGGATTTGGGCATTTAGCCCAGGCCACTTCATCTGTCTTGTACAAAAAATTAGAACTGAGGTTAAAAAATAAAAAGTGTTTTCCTTGGAAGCTGGTAAGATTGCTTTCACACAGGTTGGATATCTTGTTGAATTTCAGGCTGACGGCTTTCAAGGCTGTTAGATTATAAAATAAGGGATGAGGCTGAAGTTTTGTGATTTCATTCTCTGAAAGATCCAATTCTTCTAACGAGCTCAAATCTTGAAAGTAACGTTCCTCCAGGATGGAATCTCCAAGGTAGTTCTGAAACAGACGGAGTACAGTCAGACTTCGCAAGCCCACAAAAGCATCAAGATCCAGTTGAAGAATCCTATTGAATCCCAAGTCTAAGACACGAAGATTTGGCAGGTTCCTGAAAGCTCCTTCTCTTATAGTAACAGGATAGACGTACTGCATTCCAATTTCCAACAACAACAAGTGCTCCAGCAGTTGGAATGAAGTTGCAGTCACTTGTGTGATATAGTTGAAAGTTAGCAAAAGCTTCACTGTATCCTTTGGCACAAGTGGAACATCTGTGAGGTTGCAGAAATAATACAGCGAGACTTGGGCTTCTGAGTAACAGCTTCTAAATGCACATATATTACTAGCTAGTGATATTCCAAAGACAATTACTAGCTGTTGATGTAGCATCGCAAATCTATGTGAAAAAAAGTGAAAACAGTACACATTAATTCTGTAGTTGTCTATCTACGCAGTCAGTTCTAGAGGACATTTTTAACCACTGTAGAATAAAAGACTAATCACAGAATCATAGAATGGTTAGGGTTGGAAGGGACCTTCAAGGGTCATCTAGTCCAACCCCCCTGCAAGGAGCAGGGACATCCCCAACCAGATCAGGTTGCTCAGAGCCTCATCCAACCTGGCCTTACACGTTTCCAGGGATGGGGCCTCCACCACCTTTCTGGGCAACCTGTTCCAGTGTTCTACAACCCTCATTGTAAAAAATTTTTTCCTAATATCTCATCTAAATCTACCTCCCTCTATATAATGTCACACTAAAAAATAGTAGTGATTTTGGATTTATCCTTTCTCTGAGGTCTAACAGGTATCATCTGATAGGGTGGCTGATCAGAAGATGGGTCCCAAAGAGATGCGAGCACCTGAAAAGTAACCCTCCTTTACATACATTAAGGGCGGCACCAAAACTCCATAGGTAAGTGTGAAAATCTTGGCCTGGCTATTTAATTTCCATCGTGAAACTGATAATGCTGGTGTATTAGCTTAATTCCTTAATCAGTTATCCAAATAGGTTTAAACAGCTTGGATTACCAAAGTAAAGTGCAGTTATCCAGGCATCTCAACAAAGTAGGCTAAGGCTGCTCTTTCCCTGAACGCACTCCTTCTCAGGGCAATCACACTATTTGGAATTCAGATTGCTGTCACACAGAAGTGCCCAACAACCATGAATTTTTAAAAGCAGGACCTCTTTGGGGGTTCCTTGAGCCTCAGATTAACCCTGCAATGAAAAATTGTTCTTGAAAAATAATTTTCAAAGTATGAGCAGGAACAAGGCTAACAGTGAACAAAAAGAAAAAAAAAACAGTAGCCTGAAGCTGTGCTGCAAGATTTCACGTTTTGTGAAAAACTACATTGCCTGAACTGTAAATTCCTACATTACACAAAAAGGTGCAAAACATAATTTATGCAGCTCACTGATGAATCAATTTATTAATTTATTCCCACTCTGGATTTTCCTTGCGTTATGCCATCTGCCTGCCTGTCTCTCTCTTTATTTGAGACAAAAACTTCTTCAAAGCAAGGAAGGTCTTTTTTATTGAGCATGGTAAAGAACAGAGCAAACTATTAGTCCTAAAGTGGTTGTTTATGTACCATAGCTTAAAAAAAAAATCTAACTAAGGTTGCAACCATCTGCCTTTCCTTTAAAAAAAACAACATTTCTTGAAATGAAATGACAACCCAGTGGAAGAATTTTTGTGACCACCAGCACAATCTGCTTAAAAATTGGTAAGTGTAAATTCTTGTGGAACCAAACCCCTGATGGCGATCTAATGGCTAAAAAGTAGATGTACTTCAGAGGGGAAAAAAGTTGGGCTTTGAGCCAGTAATTCAAAAGGGATAAACACCGCTAATTATTATTATAATCTGAGCATGCTGCTTCTATGCAGAATATTGCACTTGAACTAAAATAATCTTATGCTTGTCGCCATCATACAAAGTGATTTCTGGGAAATGAAAAAAGTGTCAGTAGAAACCACCACGATATTCCCATTACAAACACCAAGTGAAAGAGGTAGCCATTTTTTAGAGACTATCTGCTAAATGGGAAGTACAAGGACATTATAGTACCATGGAATCTCATAACTGACACAATCTCACTGTACCTAACATTTTTGGTGATGTTCTCAAAGTCATCTGATTATACTAAGACCTTAAGTGGTAACAACTGTGACTACTAGGGTGAATCTGCAAATTTCCACCCTAGAGACTCAAACACCAAGTGGGAAACACACATACCTTGCAACTTAAAATATGAATCTCATCATTTTTAAAGACAATTTGATGGTTTTGGGACCAGATCTGATTCTTGAAAGTAAAAGAGATTATGCATATAGGATAGAGTGCTGAATTCTGAAGTCCTGGCATTCAAATTTCATTCATATTTTGTCGCACTAAGGAATTTAGGATATGCTGCAAAGAAAAGCAAATTGCAGGCAGTGAGTATTTTAACTGCATTTCCAGGGAATAATTGCTAGTACTAGAAAATAACTGTTTTCTGCCCTTTTTTTCTGACCTATCATGCACTGTTAAAAGGGGACATTACAAACAGTAAACTACATAATTTTTGTCTTTGTGACTACAAAATATTGTAGGTTATTCTAAAACACACAATTAAACACATAGCAGGTCATTCAAGATCTTGTTTACTTTTTACTTTTCTCTTTGCTTGAACCATGAAAACAAAACACCAAGTTTCCCTTCATTTGTTAACTATTGCAAGGTTTCTTGTTGACACTGTAACATAAAATGTTTAGTACAAATAGTTTTAAATTACATTTATCTGTCAGACATTTACATTTCCATTCCTTGTATTTGCCCAAATGCTATGGCTGGTTTTTAAAGTATTTTTAAAGTACCACAAGAAAAAGCTCAGAATGTTCAGAGTGGGAGAATTACAAAATATTGTTGTTGGTTTTTAATTTAAAACTGTAGTTTTATTTTTATTATTAGAAAATAAGAAAATGGTGAAATATTTCTAGCCACCTTTGCTTTTACACTTAGCTGCTTTTCCATGTTCTTCTAAGTTAAAGAAACTCTAACAGTTGTTACACTCCACCTCTGCTCCGGTTTGGTGACAAGGAGGGTTTCATTTGTAAACTCTTTGCTCCCTCTATTTTTTTCTGCATAAGTACTACCTTTTCCCCCAAATATTGGCCCTCCATGAGCAGAAGGAGGATGCTAGCAGTAAATAAAGCCTCTTACGGCTGTCATGAGGACAGCAAAGATTTTTAATTTAACAGAATCCCTCCATGTATCATTTTATACAATACATCACCATTGTACCTCAGCACTTCAAACCTTTCGGGAAGTATATTCTGTCCACAGAATTACCATCATCCCATTCAGTTACATGCCTGCGCAGGGACATGGAGATGAAGGGGTGTGTAAATGCTTCATTCGTTATTGAAAACTGGAGCAATTAAGTTTAGAGAACCAGAGCTCAGCATGTAAGATTTTGTTTCTTCCTACTGCTTTGATGTCAGAAGAGGTAAGTAGTAAAGGGAAGGGGAAAAGTAGGATGGGGAGGAAAAATGCTGCAAATGCTTTTGACATGGAAAGTCCTAAGCAGAGTATGTTTCTGAGCAACGGAAAGAACTTTTACAATGTAGGGTGGATATTCTACCTGGATCTAGAGGCAGCAAGCGAGTGCATACAGAATGCAAATACTCTAGCTGTGGTCTCAGCCTCCTCAGGACGTGTACGTCCGGATCAGGGAAGGCCGATGCAGATGCTCTGAGTCACCTGGAACTGACCTACACTATTGTACTAACTTTTAAATATAACTCTATTCTGTTAATTTGGTTTGGAATCACCTAGAAAGAGGCACAGCACAGCACTAGCACAGCAAAAATCAGAAAGGAACTGACAGTTCCTGAGAGTGGATGTTGCAGTAGTGCCTGTCCACTCCAGCACAGCTGTGTACACCTTAGGGCATCCGCAGAGGCTGTTGGTAAGCAGGCCCTGAAGCACAGCTGAAGAAGAGAACTAAGACTGTCTCCTTTTCGATATACACAAGCCAGGAAAGACGTTAGAGTAACAACTCTCCCATGGAGAGTTAGAAAGTACTTGCCATTCCCCTTTCCACACTCACAACAAAAATGCACTGGAGTCCATATAAAGAACCTATATATAAAGAAACAGGGATTACATACCCTATTTTTGTCCTTGCTGATGGCTGAGAGTGTTTGCTTGCTTTTTAAAAGAGTAATCTGAAAGAAATATTTCCGTTTCAGAAGTGGTTTTGTGCAGCATTCAGTAGCATGCTTACTCTCTTCAGCAGCCTCCCCTGCTTCCGCCACATAACCCCAGGTCAAATATGAACCAGCACACGCCAATGGAAGTGAACAGACGTGCACCATATGAGCTTATGAAAATGAGCAGTGGGCCTAAATAGTTCTGAATTGTTAGCCATAGGTTTCGGGGAACCAAAGCAGTAGAGGCACTGGCTATCTGGGTGGACTCTAGAGAAGACCAGTCTAATATAATCATCAATAAGAGCTGAAGAGCTTAAAAATTTTTTTCAATAACCTATTGCAGTAATCATGATATTCTCCTAAGGAGATTTTTCCTAGATGATGACTCAGTCAGCCAGAGGAATTGTATTTCCACCACAAGAACAGATTGTTTGAAATAATTCCATAAAGATGAAGTCTTCTGATCAAGAATACCAGTCATTTAGGTCTTTGGGATGTGGTTGGTGGATACAAAGGTAAAGACAGAGGTAAAGTTGGTAAATTTTTCATTATCTGCCCCCCCCCCCCCCAAAAAAAAAAAGGCAGATTTTCATGCTAACTTTCACAAAAACATCCAGGCCATTTTCTGTAGGTCACTGAATCACAGATGAGTAGTGTATATATATATAATAAAGGTAGCAGTATCTTTTGATGAGTGTGTGAGAATCTCATCTCTAATTGCCACAAGCCTGCTTTAGGATTGAGGATTAAGGGATAAACGTTAATCCTACTGCCAAGTTGAAAGGCTTTTTCTCCCTTTAGCTCCACAGCTAAGGGCCTTGCTGTTTGGACAGCAAGATGCGAGATCCATTTGGAGCCTGTGTGAGTGCTGCTGTTGCCCTGATGTCTTTCTGTGAAACACCACTAGTTGTCACAGGTAGCACAAAAGCTCCCCAGAGAAAGGGAAGAAAGAGAAGAGGATTGAACAGCTTCAGGGTGTATTTCTTGCCTGTAAAATCAATGCATAGAAGATAGTCCTCTTTTCTCCCTTCTATACCCAAAACAATTAGGGACTGAAGAGACAAAGACCATCTTAATTGTCCCTTATTTATTTTTTTTTCTATAATGAGATGGGTTTGTGTATAAAATTACACTGATTTAACTTAAAATTTGATATGCATACTGGTTTCATCATCAGTCTACAACTTCTCTTCTGAATGTTTTGAAAATATATTTAAGCTAACTTCTACATGTATATGTCCAGAGTCCAGCTAACTGAACAGAGACTGTTTTATATTAATCTACCCTAAAGAAAACTGAGTTTCAAGCAGTGTTTATAAATACGTTTCTAGACAGACTGGTGCCACACTTCTGCTTTCTGGCAAATTCTAAGATTTTAAATAATTCTCTGGTTTCAAATCTAATCAGTGATAGGGTTTTCTGTGTAGAAATTGATATAATTTCAAATGTTTTGCTTCTGATTGTTAGATACTAATATAAATGCATTGTTGCCAACTTCTGTCCTTCTCTGACATTCGCCAGAGTAGCTGTCCTGCCTGATAGGGATGGGCACGTTCACAGCTGTGATATAATGAATCAGGGGTGAATACACAGCTTCTGAAACCTGCTTGAAGTAGTTATGCTCTTGGTATGAAATTGTTCTGCCATACTGTGCCATACATGGCATTCCAACATTACTGACAAAGCTTGCAGGGTGTCTTTCCCAAACCAGAAACAACAGTCAGTTTTTAAATCCTTTGGGGGCAAGGGATTAACCAATTCCTAGAAGAGTTAGTTAACTCCAGATCTTTCTGCCAGAAGCTGGCGAAGTGCAGCACTCATGAACAGTATCAGTAAAGAAACCAGCTGCAGGTAAAAAGCACATGAGCATGAAAGAGCCACTGGGAAAGGGAAAGAATGAACAGGAAGAGTCTGGAACCTTTGGATAAGTGAGGACATTTTTGCTTAGTTTCAGGTTAAGCCTCCACTTAGTATAGATAATCATGGCTAGGAGGACTCTGAGATTTCAAAGGGCTCTTGATTCAGGTCCAAGAGTTCTGGAGCAAG
This sequence comes from Chlamydotis macqueenii, assembly GCF_036417535.1. Lineage (NCBI taxonomy): Eukaryota > Metazoa > Chordata > Aves > Otidiformes > Otididae > Chlamydotis > Chlamydotis macqueenii. The sequence continues at coordinate 73,172,562 of NC_141558.1, read as the reverse complement.
CAATTCATTCTTTCTTCTCTCCTCTTTCCTCTTCCAAACCCAGTTTACTTTTGAGAACAAATATTAGGAAAATGTTCATGTCCCAATAGTATTAAAGTTTAAATACCTGATCTTTTTACATCTGTAACTAATCTTTGGCCATGTTGCTTATAAGGTGCTTGGAACAGCTCCAGGAAAGGGGTTATGGCAGATACAACAATCTATTACCACTTAGCCATGCTGACAGGACAAAGCTGAGCTATACAATACAACAAAACACACATACAGCGTGTTGTCAGTTAGGGCTGAAATGGTCTCTCACAGTTCAGCAGTGTGGGATGGCTGACCCACAGAAGTGACAACACAGAAGTGCTGTAGGAGCCTATGCGAGACTACTCCTGACCTGAGGCTTGAGATGGCAATGAATGATCTCAGTTCCCATCTCAATCTTCTTTTCTTCAATTCCTTTCTCTTTCCACTATACTTTGGCTTAGGCATGAACCAAGTGCACCAGCATATAAAGGGGGTGTAACACCTACATTTGTAAGACCAGCTGCATCTGTCCTCTTTCCACATTGCTGTTTAATGTGGATGTAAACGTAAAGCTTCAGCTATCTGCCTGGGGAATTTTGGATGTTAGCTGCCCAACCAGAGAAGTAACTCCCTATCAAAGTCTCAGACTGAAGACTAGTGTCATGGTTTTGTTAGTGAGGGGGGGCCTAAGGTGGTAGCTTCTGTAGGAAACTGCTAGAAGTCGCTCCCCTTTGTTCACACAAAACTAAAGCAGTGCACACACAATTATGTGCTTTATCCTTGGTACATGGCTAATGCAGCTCCTATCTTATTTGGATAGCATTAACTCTTCTGTGGAAAGACTCAAATAGAATGAAGCAGACTTAAAAAAAAAACAAAACCAACCAACGACTCCCCCCTCCAGGAGAATAACAAGCAAACCCCACTGCAAACAATGGAAACTTGTCTCTGTTGTTCCTATGTCATGGGGCTGAGATTTCCTCTAAAGAATCTGGAGGAAACAGTTGGGCTGGTTACCTATGACTTTCAAGTTTTCTTAGAATGAGTCAAAGCTATTGAGGCTAGAGGCTGCAACTTTGGAAACTGGTACCTTGAAGTGAAAGGAGATGCTACAAGAAGAACTGAGGAGTTAACTATAGTTCTCCCATTCTGCGAAACAAGGGGAATACTGATTGGATGCAACATTATGCCAGAGGCACGTACTGACCCAGGGGAGTAGAGGACAGTAACATCTGTTGCTAATTCTGTACTCAACGCTGGGCTTTAATGATGAAGTCTGGTTATGGGTTTTAGCTATTTCAAAATAATTCAAGGAGTTTATCTTCCAACCCCTGCTCAGAAAAAAAAATCCTCACATTCTTGTTTGCACAGCCAAGCTTCTGCAGGAGAGCTATAACATACTGTTACCTAACATACGTGCTTATAGCCTCATGGTTAAAGCAGTTTCCTTGAGTAAGAACCAGACTGAAGCTTCTCAGACTCAGGAAGGCTAAGTACTCAGGTCCTCCACTTCCTTTAATGGTCTAACTGGGTGATAATATCAGAAAACTCTCCTTTCTATAGCTAAAGCAAGAAAGAAAATGTCCATGGCTAGTATGCCCTGCACTGGACCCAAGGCTGCAGCTCTGCTGTACGTGCTCCATGCATGGTCCCCTTGAAGAAGCCTGCTTGAGGCTGTGTTAATAAAACCAGAATAGTTCTTCATATCAAGCTCCACAGCATCTGCAATCGCTGTGCTGAGCTCCTCATCCTAGGGTGCTCCTATGCAATGGCTTACACTTACTGGGATCAGCAGCAGAAATGGTGGTGCCATGTGGGTTTATGACTGAAGGAAGGGCCTTTTGGATCAGATTTTGGGGACCTGGCTACCTAAAATCTACTGAAATTCACCTGAATAGACAAATTGTCTCAATTTCAGTCTTCAGTTCTTGGATCTCCTCCTGCCATCCAAATGAAAGAGCTTCCCTGTTCAGTTTTCCCTATATATTCACATGTCACAATTCTGTAGAGAACTGAGAGTCATTCCTGCTTCTTGGAGAAACTGCAGAACAAGTAAAATATCCTCGTCTAATACCCAAATATCATTAGTCTTTTCTTCACTCATGGCAACAATTATGGGCATCTTTCCCAGAGGCTGGTGATACACAGTGACTGTGAAGGACTATTTGTATTTGGCACTTGGTAAAATTTCTCAGAAAAAACCCAAAGACCTTCAAAGAGCACCCTTTTTCTTTTAATCGAACAGTAAGCCTACTGACAAGGAGTTTGTTTGTAATATTTACCTAGGCCATAAAAAAGATCTTAAAAGATATATCACAAACAGTAAGCCTTTGTTCTTAGACTGGCCAGATCAAGGCCAACTGCCATTGTGAAAGTCTGTATTGCTGCTGTTACCCGATTAGATCAAATCTACTTACTGAAACAAAAATAAAGCTCCAAGCTTTTGCCCAGGCTCTAAGCCATCATAATATATGCATTTGTGTTCAAAAAATGCTGTGCAATGTAAACAAACTTTTCTTCATGGGGGCCCTCTAAGCCTATTACAATCTGAAAAAATAATTCATTCATGAGATGATTAATGAATGTGCCCCTTCCCACCCCCTCAGCCTCTCCCTTAAGTTGCTAGGATGCTTAACTCAAATACAGCATTTTCCAACTTAAAACCAGGAAGCATGTTATAAGGCAACTGAGCACTGTGACAGCTCCTATTATTGATGGGAAAAACCTAAGAGAATAGCAACCTGACAGAGCAGAAGGACCATAAAAACCAGCTGGGTAATCAGAGCCATGTATGGGATATAGTTATCTAGTTCCTGTTCATCATCTAGCTTTATTTGTTTGTATTTATTTGTTCTGATATCCGCTCAGATTATATGATGAGATGTTGACACATACACTTCAAAGATGGTGTGATGCCTCTATTCTTATTATAGTACAACAGTTCTTTAAAAGAAAGCATTCTCCAGAAGGATGGGGAAATAAACTTGAAAGTATAGACTAAAACAAGCTCTGGGCTATTTCTCCAGGGGGCAGGAGTAAACTGGATAGGCACAAGGAGGGTGCTGTAGCCCCAAACTCCAGCCCCTGGCCTCAGCTTAGTTGTTTTTAGCCACTAGCACTGTTTGGAGTGTCTCCCTCCTGATCAAAGCCAGCCTGTTCTTTTCCCTGCCTGCGCAGCAACTGGGCTGGTTGTTCCAGTGAGGTGCCCCAGCGCTGGGCACTGGTCCATCTGCCAGCCCTGGGCAGTCCAGGCTCCTCTGCCCCTGTGTCAGACAGGACATGATGAAGGCAGAGAGCACCTCAGCTAGGCTTGAGAAGAGGACCAAGAAGGTTTCTTATGCTCTTCCAGGTCCTAAGGAAATGAACTTCTCGAGGCTTCAGTGAGGACAGTGAAGATTCCTGTTTATTTTTTTTTCAACTGAGTGCTGCAGTTGTTTCCCAGCAGAGTTCAAAGCTGCACAAACCACCCGTGGGCAGTCACAGTCACCACTCAGGTATTCCTGCCTCGCATTCTGAATCTGTGTTGACTTTGTTTCTCTTTGAAAACTGTCATGTGATAACTGCCTGGTCTAGACTAGAAGCCACTTCCAGGGAAGCAGTGTTTCCCTCCTGTTAGTTTCCCTTCCCTTTTAGTTATCATTTTGGACTGTGTTTTTCACAAAGTGGATTTAGCCCAGGGACAAAATGTCCTTTTTTTTTTTTTTTTTTTTTTTTTTTTTGTGCTCATAGGACAGAATTAGACGCAGCCAGGATTAAAACTCTCACCTGGAAAAGGTCAAATTGATAATAGGAAAGGACTCTCAAGAATGACAGCAGAGTTTTTAACTTACAGGAGGCCAGCTTCCACACATGGGACAGAAATTCTTGAGGAAGCAGCAGTAAGTGGAGAAGCAGCATTCAGACTGTAACTCCTAGGGTCCCAAGCAGAGGTCTGTACAGCCTTACCTGCAAAGGTAACCTTTTTATAAAGCTCATCAGTACTGTCATGCCTGTGAAATAGCGGTCAGGCATCAACCAGTGGTAATGGTTCGGTAGGTGAAGTCAGCAAAGATGACTAACTGGCTAGCCGGAGGGGAAATGGCAGGGTTGCCACACCTGCCCTTCTGGGACCCAGTCTGGGCACGTTACTTCTTAAGGAACTATTAAAAAGAGTATGGAGACAAATGCCTTATTATGTGGAGCCAAACGGAATAACTGATAACAAAGACGTTTGCTTTTGCAAGTATCTTTTTTGCACATGCGTTTTAAAAAGACAATCAAAAGATAACAAGCTGCAAACATCCAGTGACAAGAAGACCATAAATATAATACAAAAGAGAGTCAGACAGCCAATCTGCCCAGCATTTAAGTGAAGTTAGAAACCTGCTCCACTCTTCCCTGGAATGCAGACGTTGAAAGGATACCGTATGAATTTCTTTGAAATAGGCTTTAGATCAGAATAAATTTGAGTTAGCTATTAACTTGTCGGTGGAGGAGAAAAATGTGAAAATTCCACTCACAAGTATAGCTGATGTAACTTTGTACTGTAGAACCTGTTGTGCAAAGGAGATCTAAGAAGTGGAGAAGGTAGAAAAGTAGCTAGTAGCCTTTCTGAAACAGGTCCTTTGTGAGGCTGTTGGTGACTTAGCTATTTCATTGACTCACGGTATGGTAGTAGAGTCCTAGGGCTCACCTGCATATATATCCCAGGTCAAGTGCTTATCCACTGATTATCCTTATATAAGATGGTCCCAACCCAACCAAGAAAAACAGGTGTCACACAGGCTAACCTGTGTGAAACGCATTTAGAGTGGAAGCAGAGACCGAATTATACACTCCATGCAGTGCATGTAGAAAGATATGCACCTGATTTCTGAATCCATAAAAGACCTGCACCTAGGGACTGCCAAAACAGAAATCCCCATGGAGGTTATATTTTAAATTCTGGCCCTACCTAGTTCTTTCTGGAGAGAAAGCGAGCCATATCTTCATTTAGGACATTAATCTATCATGTAAAACAGCTACACTCAACTCTGTTTTCTGCATAATGCAATACCAAACCCTTTCATCTCACAAATACTCATTAATTGTGGAAGCATTGGATATTTTGGACTGGAGGCACTCTCCTCCTCTTCTGTTACAGCTCTTCCAACTGAGTGAATAACGTTCAAGATTCACTAAATCAAAGACATGTGGAGCATCCTAATGAGGGGCTAAGGGATGCTCTGTACAGGGGCCAAGGGAGGGGAGGGAGGAGATCTGCTCTGGGCAGTTTCCATATTCTGACTACGCACATTTTCAACTCAGAAACCATCCTTAGAGAACAGCTTGGAGGCCCTTCTTGCCCTTCCCTCTAGTTCCTGCCTCTTACCATCTCAATCAACTTCTAGAAATTCTTGCACAACGACATAGCGTGCCAAAAAGTGCCTGTCCTCAATTAGGAGGAAGACATATGTCTCATTTGCCTTCAGGCAGACCATGGAGTTGAATGAACTCTCCCATGACCTGTGTGAATGCTCCTAGCTCTGAGCCACTGAATTAAAGGTGTACAGTAACAGTTGACCATTCCATTTCAAAACAAAGCAGCAGCCATTGCTGCATGTTGGGCTGGCATGCATGAGGTAGACGCATGCCTACATCAAAACACCTGTGCAAGGTAGGTAGATTAGATGCTGACGAATCAGCCCTGTCAGTCTCAAGCATCACTGGGTACTTGCAGAAACAAAATGTTTTGTGCTGGAATACTGAAGTGAGGGGTGGGAAACTCCGCTGACATTCAGCAAGCTGGACTTTTCCAAGATCAGGTGCAGGTGAGGCAGCAAGTCCTGCTTCAGGTGCCTTCCTGCTTTTTAGGAACTTTAGAGTCCACATATCTATTTTTTTTTCCCCATAAAATGAGTGTAACAATCCTTGTCTGCTTTAGGGGGGAGAAAAATGAATGCTACATAACATACTGCTTTGAAAAATGTGAAGTGCAACCCAGGTGCCAAGTCATTCTCCTAGGGGTGGATAACACCCCTTATTTCTCAGTGGCTCAAGGAGGGAAGGCCGAGGGTGGACGGGGAAGGAGAAGCTTGGCACTTGGACGACGGTAAGCTGCGAAGGACCTGGATACGGCTGCCACCCCGTCCTCGCCCGCTGCCCTGTCCCTATCCCTGTCCCCGGCCCCTGCCCGCCACCCGTCCCAGCCTGGGGTCCCGGCCAGCGGCCGCCGCCGCCTCACGCCGCCGCCCGCCCACGCTCACCTCCGCCGGCCCGCACCGCACCGCACCCCGCTCACCGCCACGGCCCGCGGGGGCGGAGCGGCCGTTAACGGAAACCCGGGCGGCGGGCCGGCCCGGGCCCGAAGGCGTGCCCGGAAGGACATTCACCTGTCCTGCCACCCTGCTTTGCACCCATACGCACCAGCCGTCTGAAGCGATAAAAGCGTTTTCCAAAACCCCGGACAGCGGCGGGGGAATCGCTGCTTTCCGGGGAGGGAGCCTGAAAGAGAGCGGTTTCCCGGCGCCCGAACGCGGGAACGGCGCTGCAGCCACTCCCTCGGGCAACGCAGTGGAAAACGGAGGCCCACGCCCCGCAGAGCGGGGGTGCTGCAGGGGTAGGGAATGGAGGGAAACAGGGATTATCTGGATATGGAACGGGGAAAAAAAAATCTAAAGGAAGAAAGGTAGAAACATTAAGTCAGCAATGAAGAGACACTGCCAGGTAAATTCCCCAGCGGGGTGGAAATCCTCCCCGGCTTTCCAAGACCAGCTGCTGGATACCGAGAAGGGGTCAGGCAAGGGGGCACCAGGGCAGGAACCAGCTTTTACGGGCTCTGCTCTGTACATCTTCACCTGTAGAAGATGATCGCACCGACTCAGTCTATGCAACGTAAAAAATTGTCTTGGCTGGCCACTTGGTGCTTGAGCTGTTTCTTCCAGTCTTTCGCAGATGGGAAGAGCCGGCTCGTCTCTGTCTCTACCTGCGGTGTGGCTGACCCTCTGATGGGCACTTCATCAGGCCCACACTAACTGTGAGCGGCTGATCCGCTACTCACATTCTTAGCCTATTTCTGATGGTCATTATAGTCCATTTTCTACATTACCTTATACTAAGTAGGCTCACTATACCTTAGGGTCACTAAAGAAGTTACAATGGGATGATAGATCTGTAGCTGCACTGATTTATTTGCCTCTTACTGTAATTCTTAAAGAGGCATCCAGGAATGAAAAGGAGGGTAAAAAAGAAGACAGGGTAATTTTTATTTTTTTTAAATTATAGTAGTTTAAATTTTCATTTTGCATTTAAATACAATTTCTGGAAATTGATGCTGTTTGAAAAAGTGGCCACTTCTGAGCTAACTCTTGAGCTTTGGGTGCCCAAAGCATTGAATCTACAATATACATTATGTTAACCAAGGCATGAACTAATCTGGACAGCTGGAAATGCAGAACTGGGGATCATATCTTAAAATTCACCTTTTAAATAAAATGAGGCTCCACTCTTGGGGTTGCACAACTCTCAGCCTCTTTTGGAATTAGATGTCTACGGCAGCTCTTGCCCGCAACTCCCAGCAAGCTGTAGACCCTTCTCCTGTCCCTCCACTCAATGGTCCGATCACTGCTTCCAGAGCTCTTCTCTTCCTAACAGGATCCAAAGTCTGCTTCTGACCCTAATGTCCTCTGATGTCCCACCAGACCACGATGATATCTAGATAGGAAATTCTCACTCTTTCTGACTTAATCTGTGCTGTATGGAATCGATAGGGCTGGAGATGACACCAAAGTGCCTGTCTTCATGCTAATCTGGGTTATGTACATTTAATTACTGATACTTATGTCATTCCTGTGTTAAGTACTTAAAAGTGATTGCAGATACATGTATTTTAATTGTATTAATGCACCTCTGTGGTTGCCTGTGATATATTCTACTTCATTAAGTCAGGTGAGAGATTACATCACACTCAGGTACTGAAACAATAGTTTTAAGGCCACTGAAAACAGGACCTGTATATCTGGAAAGAAGTAATTTTGCCAAATTTGGAATACTGTGTTTAAATGAAACACAGGGAATTGGACAAAGCCGAATAAATCAGTTTAGTAAAAGTCCTGCAGAATTCTGTCTTGCGATATTAAAGAAGTATCTGAAAGCACCCATTGTTTTATGCAAATTTACGGTGTGAGGAAATGGTTGTGATACTTACACTCAAATATATAATACTTATTTTCTATTTGGTCCTGTTTCTCTCTCTTACTTATAATTGAATAGATGGAACTGGATACCTCAAGTTCTGAATATTTTCAGGATTACTCTGAGCTGTAATTAATAGGAAAAGACAGTAAGTCTTTGGTAAGTCTCATTTCTACTCAGCTTGCCACCACAGCACCTCTTTCCAGGTGGTGACAGTAAGAACCAGCATCAGGATTTAGACATGTTTGCCCCCAGTTTACCCATGTCTCAATGTATGTCTAATGTGGATACTTCACTTATAACCCTGTTGTTGTAGCTTGTTGATGTAAATGGGAAACACCTAGGGTTTTGTGGATCTTGTCAACTTGGGCCTCTAACTGTTTGCCCGTATACATAAAAGGCTGAGGTATTTTATATTGAAGTTACTGAAGCAAAGCCTAGAACCCAGTGACAGTTTAGGTGCCAGCTCAGCCAGTTTCAGACTGTGAATAAAACTTTAGAAGTGGCTGAAGCAGCAGGTAGGAAGGACTGCTATGCTTTCATGGCTATAGTCTTTGAGCATCTTTTTGTTTAATATATAATGTACATTTCAGCACGAAAGCAAGATATTCACTGCTGCTTGTACTGTCAACTGGTGCTAACAAGCAGTCACAAATTTACAGAAGTGTTTTTCGCAAAAGCTCTTGCCAAGTTACAGTTGAAAATCCAACCTGGAACTTTTTTTGGTTCGGTGCATTGACTTTGATTTATCACTGAACAATGCTCACACACGATTATTACAACTGTAGACTTGCTTCTGGATTAAATCTTTTTTGTTTCAGTTATTAAAAACCTCCAAGTTTTAAATGTGTAAATCACAGGACTCTCTAAAAGATGCCAATGTATTCAGCTACTGTGCTTGTGTAACTTGGAGAGAAAAGAAACAGCTAAGTTGTCTGTTAATGCACCTTTATTTTCTGTAGCACTGTGCTGACATCTTTCAGTGCCTTCTTGCACAGAGGAGGTAATGTAATTCCAAATGATGCAGATGAGCATCTTATGTTTTGATGACAAAAGGCACACCTACACAACCATCTCCTGTTATTCTGTCACTTGCAAGAAATGATGGAAACTAAAACAAAAGTTGTCTTTTTGCCAAGGTGTCTGTGTTAAGCAGAGATATGTTTCTTGCTCCTTGGTTATCTTATGCAAGTCACATGCACATAGTGAGCTAGACACCTAGCAGGCACCATAAGGGATTAGGAAAGAGGGAAAAAGAAAAGATGTTCTCTCCACTGTACACATGAAAACACTAAAAATTAGGAACAATTACTTACAGAATTTTACTGTGTTCTAGATTTATGCAGCTTCTTGAAATTAAGCACCGAGATACCTAATTTTAAGCATATTACTAATTTCAAGAAAATACCATAAATGAAGGTTCATTTATAAAAGGTCAGTAAACATTTTAACAGATTTTGTAACAAATAGTGATCTGTCGCATATTTTGATAAAGACTGCAACAGGTTAATAGGTTGTTTATTGCCATAGTTTATGACCAGCTATGATGTCTTCTATTGATGCGCTTGTAATATTTCCAGTGTATCCCACTCTGTTTTAAACATGCTAATAAAATATATTAATAATGTGCAATCTTTATAAGACCCTTTAAAATGCAACTAGGATATAGTCTTTATTGAAATAAGACCCAAACAGGTGCTCTTTCTTGTATTTAATGGAGTGGATTTAATACTGAAAAAATGCGCTTCCAGCCAAAGAACAGGTCCTTGTGTGTGCTGGTTGTGTGAGCAACATTTGCCAGTTTTGATGAACTCAGACTGTGAAAATTCAAATAGCCACTGCAGGTTATCTACGGCAAATGACTAATACCTTCTAAATTAAGATCTATAATTGCGCTCTAGTGATTAATGCATTAAATTGCAGATCTCTTACATGTAGGACACTTACCAAATGTGTATCTTATTGTATCTCTGGTTTCACCTATAATGCACAATTGGCAAGTGAAATACATAATTTCCCACAGGCTTCTTCTAAAGCAGACTTCCACCCACACAAGATCAATGCTGTAATAAGGTCATTATTTCTGGAGACACACATCTTCATACCTTGCATAGGTAGCGACATTAAGTTCCTTTACCTTATGAGTCTCAGCTAGAATTATAATATTAAATACCAAGAATTATTTTATTTTTTCCCCACCTGGCTTTCACAACAAACATAGGAAAATCTGTGATCTTCTTAATAAAGCTCCAGCTTAAAAAAAAAAAAAAAGAAGCCAGTGTGGGCTATATTGAGTGTTTGGGGAATTATTAAAGTGTTTTAGAAAGCTTCTGTCAAAGCAGTGAACTCAACAGTTTGTCCACAGAATGGATAGTATAAGAAAAGATATATGTCTACATGCACAAAGATAATTATTTTCCGTTTATGCATATAGAAGGATCCAAAATGAGCCTCTGCAAGAGAATTTTTTTCCTGGTTTAGGTAGTATCGATTTTGATTTAAATGTGCTTCTGTGAGCTTCATTTTTAGTGAGACTGAAGACTTTGGAGAGGCAAGCCTTTGCATTTGTATGCCTTGATAGGCTTGGTTACTACCGAGTTTAATTACAAATATAACTGTGTTAATTTGAGCAAAGAAGAGAAAAGCAAGATCAGTAAAGTCTAACTGAGCAAGGTTTGATCAATTGATGGAAGTGCTTTATCACTCCCGATGTAAGAATAATTCAACATATTATGTTTTAGCTTGAAAATGCCGAAATTTTCATTTTAACACATTGAAACCAAAGTTTTATCTGCTGAAATTAGCATGGTCAGGTCTTGGCAAAAAAAGCTCAGAGCTATGCTTACCCTGCTTTGGATTCTTAAAAATAAGGTAAAAATATGCCAGAGGGTCATGTCTGAGGAACTGTTCCAGCCTGCTCTGCTTCTCTCCAAGGTTTGAGTAGATTGTAGGAGAAAAATGTACTCCCACACTTAAAATATATATATGTATAACATAGAGACCTGGATTGTCTGACATCCACAGCTGTACAGGGCAAATCCCTGTTTCAGGCCCTGCTGCCAGGCCAGCCAGATGCAGCAGCAGCTCCCCCAAGGCCACTCAGAGCAGAAGGAGAGCTTTGTTCAGGCAGTGCCCACTGGCCAGGCAGCTGTTCCCTGATTCTGCAAAGAAAAGCTGACCAGAGCTGAAACCTGGTTTTATACTAACCTAAATGCCTTTCAAACATTGAGACTGTAGTACATTAGCCTGTGACAGCTTTCAGGTTATTGAGTTGTCTGGCATTTCTATGTGAGTGTACATACGCATGCACTCATGTGAGCTCAGATCTTTGCCCACAGAAACCCCCTGGGAATCACACAGCACATGCAGTATCAAGTAAGACAGGAAAGAGCCCCGAGAAATAATTCCTGCAGTGTCAACAAAAAGGGGAGATGAAGGTAAAACAAAATCCACTGGTAACACCAAAAGAAATGTCCCGTGAAATTGAAAATTGTACATGCTGACAGCATGCGAAGTTTCTGCGTGCCATTAGGATTTGAAAGTCAGCACCTCCACAACAGCCTCGTGACTCCTGTTGCACTCGACACATCTGTCAGTTAACAACAGCGTATTCAGCAGGCCTGGCTGGATTGCTCCATTCTGACCACTTCTCCAAATGTGAAAATGACAGATGAATTGCAACATGTCATGTTGTGCCACTCGAAAACACAAAGGGTGAGGAGAGTGTAAAAAAACAGCACATCACTTCTTGCACTCTCAGGAACATTATTCTTTCAAGGATCTTGAAAGTGGTTTATTAGCAAAGCACATAATATCCTAAGAGAAGTAGTCCTTGACATTTTTTTTTCACATGGAAAGATGCCTGCAGGTGTCAGAATAATAATCTGAAGTCTCAGTATTAGATCACATTATAACCAAGAATCAGGAGGAAGTAATCTTCTACCTCGATGCAAGAGGAAGGACTCCTGGGTGGCCACGCGCGTTCCCTGGCTGTCTGGCAGCCCCTCTGCTGCTGCTGCCTCTCTGAGAGGTGACCTGCCACTCAGCCTCCTGCCCCACAGCAGGTAAGCACATCAACTGGGGTCTCACCTGCCAGGATAGAAAGATACAGCAGTTGTGCTGCATCTCATTGCACCTCATGCGGTGCCCAGTGTAGCCAAGCTCCAGCCAGTGCTGCTTGCACTCCTGCTTTTATGCCAACAGCAGCTGGGCAGGAGTAACTGGAGAATGCGCTTGGAGCAGGATGTCACATCGTTTCTGGCTTCATCCAAACCCGAGTGCAACCCTTCTGCATGAAATGTGTTTCACTCTTGTATGGCCTCTTCCTATATTTTTCCTACCTGTTTAGACTCAACAGCAGTTTCTGCTCTTTTTGTGCTATCAGCACAAGACCTAAAAGACTGTTCTTATCTACACCTGTTCCTGCCAGGAAAGTGCTGCCTAAGGAAAAGAGAGATGCTGCAGAGACTAAGCTTCTGTGACTCACTGCCTGTGAAGCAACCATCACCTCACAAATCATGTTTGCCTGAAAATAGTGTGTTTGCCATTTTCAGTAACCCCACAGATTGCTGATATTTTTCATTTACTCTGTATACTTGAGAGAATTTTGTGTCTAGTCACCTTTGCTACTGGTTTTCCTGGCCAATGCAGCAGTAGTTGTACTGACAGAGCTGTGTGTGTCAAGGCCCAGTACAGATGGGCTACAACAGCATAAAGTAGCGTCTCTTTTGCAGTAGTGTCTATGGTGGAAATCCAGAAACAGCCTTCAGCAGTGAACAGCTGCTGTTTTAAGAGCACAGAACCAGTTCTCTATGACCATGCCAAGGGGTAAAGCTGTTGTTCAAGTAGAGCATTTCCCACTTATCACAAATCTGTGCTTTTGAATTTTTTTTTGCATTTTTTACCTTCTTAGAATTATATAGAAACACTTGTGTTTTGCATCTGCACATGTGAGTCCATCTACATGTGGAATTTAAGGCTTGGCATCAGTTTCCCTGTAAGCTTTCTGCCTTACCTCATTTTCCTTTGAAGGTCCAAACTCTCTTCACTCTGTAAAAGAGAAAAATACTCATCAAATGTCAAAGGTCTTCAAACTGCTGTATTTGTGTTGCAGCCTGTGATGATTACACAGGGCTCGCTCTGACCAGCAGCCTAGGCCATATGCCTTTCTCACTCATTAAACAAATCTTTTCCACAGAGCTTAAATATGCAATTGCATGGCAGAGGCCGTTTCATTCCAGCAAAAGCATTTATGAACCCACGTTGCATTAAGCTTTGCAATTTCAGTGCAATCATGGGCTAATATTTTTCTGGTTTACACATTGGTTTTCCCTTGCAGGATTCTAATTCTGAACCTAAGATTTGGCTGCCCTGTTGTGAACTTCAAGTGCATGACTAATCTGAACAGAAAAATGAATGCACAGGGACAACACCACAACGAGGCTACTCCTAAGCTTGATTATTTTTGTTTAAGGTTTTTAAATTCATTTAGTTTTCAATGGCACTCACTTTCAAGCCAGTGTGAGTTGAAAAGAACTCACTGCCTCATACAGCTGGGTCCGAAGAACATGCTAATACAATGATCTGATAGTGTTGTATGCTGCTGATGCAAAAACCTAAAAGGACAAAGCCAGGAAAAGAAATTATAAAGCACTGCTGCAGGGGGAAGCCCATTCTGCCACAGACTGTAAATATACTGGGTTCAGTGCCCAGCATCCCTGCGCGAGCAGGAGCAGAAACATGGGCAGAACAAGGTGGCACGGGAGGCAGAGCACTGCTCTCTCCCCATTCCATGCAAAGGCATCAGCCTCCCAGTTCTCAGGTCCTCCACAGATGTGGCTGCAGAATGTACAGATGTTGTGTTCTGCAAGCATGGGTGCTGTAAGAGACCCAAGGGCCACTGTCGTTTCTTGCTGATTATTTGGGAAAAAAGTGCCCTTTTTACTTACTGCATGTTCAGTCTTGGACCACAGAGGTAAAGTGCTTGGGATTTAGTCTTGTTTCAGGCTAATTAAATCATAATTTAATTTATTGAGAAAGGATACCCACTACCTTCTGAAGAAACCCCAAATCTAAATGTATCTTGGGTGTCTGCTTTTTAAAAATAAATTATTTATAGTTTTAAAATTACATAGTTAAAAAAAAGCATTTAGAAGATGAGAGAGAGTGGCAGGTTGTTGTTCCTGCCTGCTGCAAACAAACTGAGGCAATGCTCCTTGTGCTGGAAACTGACAGGCAGACCTATGAGGATGAAATCGCATTTTAAAACTGCAGTTGGAAGGCAGAAAATCCTCTCAAGAAAATCTATCTGCCTTAACGGATGGAAGTAATTTCCTCCCTTGTTAGATATTCTAGAGTAGGCAGATATTTGATTTACATCTGCTGTCTCCTAGTGACATAAAATATGGTTTGGTGACACAGTCTCAATGAGGAAACTGAAGGTCAGGGAACAATTAATCACTTTCTCGCTCATAATTTAATACAAAGATATTTAGGCATATTTAGGATACCTAGGCATCCAAAGATGAAGACAGCACCGTGCTGGATTTTAAAAGTGTCTAAGAGGGGAATTGTCTTGCTTTCATTTGCTTGTCAGTGCCTAGAGCAGACAAAGGCTCTGTTGCGTGGCCCTATGTTGTGAAGGCTTAAAAGAATGCAGAGTACCACAATGCACCCAGTCAGCCTCAATTCACTGCAAATATTATAAAAATCAGAGAGGTGGGTGGAGTTTCCAGGGTCCAGTTTTACTCTAACGGAGTGAAATGCCAAAACCCACCTTCCCTTGGATGGGAGCACATGGCCTTTCTTCCGCTTCTGGGAATCAGGAAATGGGGGATCCCGACTGCATGGTTAGAAAGAGTTCATTGCTGAAATAGGCTCAGTGGTCCCAGTTCCCATCCATTTCACTGGAAGCTGTGCATATATCCAAAGCCTTCAATCTGTTACAGCTCCTAGATTTAGAATTTCCGGGAACAGGAGACTGCCAGACCAGAGAAAACTGACTGGAGAAGCATTGTTACCTTTAATGATGCTGGTTCTTGGCAATTTTCCCCCCACTTTTTCCATAAAACAGAGAGAACATTATAATCTAAACCTTGTTGTAGGTGCGTCTGTCTTCAGCAAGATGTATTTGTGATACATCAGCCCAGCACTGCAAGTCTAATTGAAATGCTGGACTCTGTACAGCTGCCATGACGTCCTTTTTAACGCCGGGCTTCAGCTCCTTCTGTAGCTGTCTCTACGCTGCACACTGCTGCAGTGTGAATGGATATGTATGTGAACCTGGTAAGTTACTGTGGCAGTCCTCCCAAGAGGTTGCCCCAAATCCAATGGAAAACCAAGCTGTGGGCGTACAAGCAGGCAACTGACCTTGCCAGTTGGACGAACCCTCATTTTTACTGCAGCACTTCAGAAAAGCCCATCGTACCAAACTCCAGTAACATCTGTATCGGTGATAGACTGCAGGCATTTATAGTCTTCATCAGGCTAAGCGAAGCTAAATTGTTCTGCTAAACTTTTTAGTAAGTAATTAACCCTGAATTATCAACAACAGGCAGCTATAATAATGGCTATGAAAGAAGTAACAACTGGTTGCACAGTTATTAACGTGAGAGCACTGAACAAGGCAGACAAACAGCATGTGCTGCTACAGAGTTAATAGAAGGGACAACAGTGCCAAGCGCGATCTCCCGCAGGGTGGGACAGTTCCAGGGGGTGAGGTAGCTGCTGAAAGACACTTGCTTTGGCAAGAGCAGCATGCACTCAGCAGTAGATGGATGGAAGTCAAAAGCGGATGGTAATAGTGTTAAAAATAAATCTAGCCTAATGAGGTTAAAAAAAACCCAACCCAATGATGTGAAACTGACAGCTCAGCAACTGGCAACAGTTTAGTTAGGGCAGTTATCCTGGGGACAAGAAATTCTTCCTGGAGCACCAGGAAGCTGACAGATCAAGCAACCTGCTGTGCACCCTGTGCTCCCCAGCTGGACCCTCTCAGTGCCCATTTTCTGAAGCTGTGAGCTCACCAGTTTCAGAAAGAAGGGTCTCTTTAAAATGTCTTACCTTGAACCATCCTAAAATACTAGCTAGTTCTTAAAAATCTTGGCTACTGCATTTGTGTAGGAGCATTCACATTCACCTGTGAACTCTGGGCTAATGAAAGATCATGAGCTGACAGGCTTGGGATGAGGCACGTAGATAGATACATCATGCACATAGCAAAGTGGGCTCCCCTCAGTGTCTCTCTCTAACCATTTTCATGGACCATTTGTCAGCAGAGTGAGGAGCTCGATGTCCCTTCTTGTCCTCTCTGCTGAGAACCTGAATGAGGAAGGCAAATAAGAGCAACCTCTTCTGAGGAAGGGGATGTGTCCTGCTGAGTACTGCACTGTCATTAAACAACTTGTTTCACTTCCCAGCATGACTGAGGTGGCCAGATGAAACTGGAACAACAGTATTAGTTACAGAAAAAAAAAAAAAAAAGAGAGAGAGAGAGCAGCAGAAGGATAAGCACAGGAGAAACAGAAGGTAAACACAGAAAAATGGAAAAAGTTAATCTGAACCAAAACCAAGGCCCTTATTGCAAGCAGAACCAGTCTGGCTACTGAAATGCAGAGGTGATGGAAAAGAGCTGCTGGACCCCCAGACCAGGAAGCTTGTCCTCCTTCCCCACATTTTGACTTTCTTTTAACCAGTTGTATTAATCAAACAGCTCCCTCTGTTCTTACTGGAGAACATGGGGAACTTATCCCTGTCCCCTGGACTTTATTAAAATTTAAGTGTCTTTTCTTCCTTCTCCAAGTTTCTGTTTAATATTTTCTATTTTAATATATTTTATCAGGTGAATCCAGTTTTCCTGGGTTACAAAATGTCCCCAAGTAGCAGTGCCCCCCCTGCCCTGCAGGGCAGTCCCCTTGCCTTGCTGAGGGAACCTGCCATAGGAATCCCAGCCAGCCTTATCCGTCCATTTCTGCATGAGGTCTATTGAATTATTAGAAGTCTGCTCTGACACCTGGACAGCACATAATTTAATCTCAAGCTAACACCCTTTCTGTTACTGTTAAATAACACATCTTGCTGTCCTGGAAAAGGTAGGGCTGGAAGAACGGGCTGTAGGCTACTATACAATGGTGGTGACAAGAGAAATCTGTAATGTAAGTTATATACGTTATTCTAGGGGAGAAGGATTTGTCTGTCTCTTCTGGCTGCACATCCTGGCCTGAGAAAACGACAGGCAAAGCAGGGCCTATCTCCCCTCTGCCATAGTGCCTCCCCTCTGCCACAGTGCAACTCCTTTGGGAACCATGTCGAAGGGACTGGACAAACCCTTGACAATGGGAGATGCTCCTGGGTTTGGGGCAGATGTTTACTTGCTCTCTAGTTGTTCCTGCCCCCATGTCTTCCCTGGGAATCCAAGAGAGACCAAGAAGAGGAGCTTGAGATGTGCTTCTCTCATCTGTGCTACTCCTCCTCTGACAGCTGATGTGGTAAGCTGTGCTACCATCTGCAGCACAGCACCGAGGGGAACAAACAGCTTTTGGGGCATGGGAAGCAAGTTTTGCATAAACAAGACAATGGTCTCTGTGCTCCAGTGCCTGAGCTGCTGTTGTTCCTTGAACTCAATAGGTGTCTTCAGATAATTGCCGAGAGAGGATTTACTTCACCTGATGCGCAGGGTGTATTAGAAGGGCTGCATTCATTTAACTACCTAAGATAGACACGAAGACCAGAAAATCCCAGATTTGGATTTGTCACACAACAAAATTCTGAAATTAATGTCACTTTAATGCAACAAGGTTTAATTCACAGGATTTTACTGGAGTTCAGCCCACGCTACATAAAAGCTTCTTTTGGTGGAATAGAAAGTATTTCTGGCTCCAATTTTGATGATTGCTGACCAGTTCACCCAGTACCATCAGTCCGGAATTGGTCTATATGGGGAAAACCGTGCATCAGCCAAGTTTAGTTCTCAAAGCTGGGAATCACACAGAAACAGAATGAGAAGTGACCTCAAAGCTCATGTAGTACATCCTGCCCCAGTGTTTTCCTATTTATTTAAAACAGTATTAAAAAAATCTCTATTAATTACCAGTTTTGGCAGCTTCCTCACACTATCCCTCCCTGCTTGTAACCATCCCTGTGGCTAGAAGATTTTTCCTAATATCTAACTTAATTCTCTCAAGCTGCAATTAAGCCTATTATTCTTGTCCTACTTATATGGACAAATTCCTTCTTCTTTGCAAAATATGCTTCTTACAGAAAACCAAATTTCTGTGTCCCCTTGGTTTCTGTTGTTCACACTGAACACTACATCATCTCTAATGTGACCTGAGGGTAGGCTCTTCCAAAAATCTAATAATTCTTGATTCTCTCTGCTTGGCTTCCCTCCAGCTACTTCATATTTTCCTTGAAGAGGAAAAAGTTTGCTTAACATTTGACACACTGCTCTAGCTGAGGCCTTACTAGTGCTGAGTGGAGCTGAAGAGTTGCTTAATGCATTTTATAAGTTATAGTTCTGTGTAAACATCTCCATATTGACATTTAACATTTTCACAACAGGCAGGTCCTGTTGACTCATGCTCAGGTTGTGATTCACTCCCTCCAGAGCTGCTGCAAGACCTTGGATCTCCACCCTTCCCCCAGCACTCTGCAGGTCAAGCCCTTGTTTATAAATCAGTGTGGAAGGCTGACACATTGCTCCTCCTCCTTTTTCATTTTTAGAAATATTAGCATGCTCCAGCCACTTCTTGTTTTCATTTCCTGGAGTTCTCAGTACGTACCCTTTCCTCCCGCTGCCAAAGGCACACGAGTTGTCCATCTTCACTGATGTGCTGCTTCTCCCCTCACCAACAAGAGTTTTCCTCGTTTTTTTTTTTTTTATTCATGTCTTGTTAGCTCAAGAGAAAACAGCTTATGATCTGCATAAGACACACCCGTCCTCCCATCTCGTTTCATTTGCGTGGCAAACATACTGTCATGATCTTAGCAGCTCCCCGGCCTCTCGGGGCCCTAAGAGTATCCACCTTCCTAAAGGTTTGGCTGCTGAGGCTGAGGGCTTGAGGTGACCTGAGGTCTCAGGCCAGGGAGTCATGGGGTTCTCCAGGCTGGGCAGGCTGGGGTGCACCTGGGGACAGCCCTCAGCCCAGGGCATCAGCTTGCGGGCTGGGGCATGGGTGCGGGACCAGGGGCAGGCAGACCTCTCATGAGAATTCAAGCCTCATGTGGAGAAAAAAGCACCAAACAACGGAAACAGTCCCCTCTTTCCCCCCAAATATTCAAGCATGCAAAAACTCCAATCTCAACACACAAGCAGCCCCCTCAAAACACTCTTTCAGGAAATCTTAGACATCACAAGCAAAAAATGATAAAAACCTCTCTGTTACCTTTGCAAGTTGTAGTTAGTATGGTGCTATCAAGGGAGTATCAAGCAATATTAATACATCAATGTTTTCTAGTGTATTTGCAGTTCTGCACTTTTTAAAATAAAATGGTCTAATAAGCCATAAATTTACATTTCTTAAGTTACCCTGTCTGGCTCCCTTAACCAAATTACTGCAATACAATATATACAGCAGTGCAAATCTGTAAAACTGTAGAGCTCCAAATATTAAGCAGAAGCTTTCATAACAGAAATTAATAAATGGAAGCCCAGAAATTTAATAAGGAATGAAATTTCACAAGCTGTTAAAAGACCAGCAAAGACCGATTTCATAATATTTTATAGGGCATCTAAAGTAAGTTCAATACTTTTCAATGGCAGTATGAAACAAAAATCACTTAACTGATTGTGGGCTTGAGACGTGCTTCAGTTCAAGGTTGATATTACAGCACTCTTGTCTTGTTTGCTGGAGTGACAATCCTGAACTTCAGTTGGCAGTGCAAACACCTCTGGGAAACATGGGACCTAAAAAGGAAGGGGTTACAAAGAAAAGACTAATACCCAATAGATATGGCTCTTATTTTGCTAAGAATGGAGGATTATATGGGATATGTCTTATCTTTCAATACTGATCACTATGTTCTCATCAATGATACTGTGGAATAATTGAGATTATTGTAATAATAATCCTCTCCATTACACACTTTTTGTCCCCATTTCCATATTTCCAGTATACAGTTGCTGACAGGATGCTAATAAACACTTTCTTGAATGGTTGCAGCACATCTATCATTCTACTAGGCCAACTCATGAGTTGGGGCCACTAGATGCTACCACAATACAAATAAATAACTAAACAATCATTAATCATAGGATAGTTAGGGTTGGAAGGGACCTTTAAAGGCCATCTAGTCCAACCCCCTGCAAGAAGCAGGGACATCTCCAACCAGATCAGGTTGCTCAGAGCCTCATCCAACCTGGTCTTGAATGTTTCCAGGGATGGGGAATCCACCACCTCTCTGGGCAACCTGATCCAGTGTTCCTCCACCCTCACTGGAAAAAAAAAATATTTCCTAATATCTAATCTGGATCTACTTCCCTCTATTTTAAAACCATTACCCTTCGTCCTATTGCAACAGGCCCTGCTGAAGAGTTTCTCCCCGTCTTTCCTGTAAGCCTCCTTATGAAAAAGGAACAGAGCAACTTGCATCAGTCCTCTATTTAGAAAACAGAGGTATTATTGGTTTTCTTTGTACATAAAATCAGAGCTCAGTCTCATTTTTTTTTGGATTAGTCCACATGATGGCAATCTCTATCATTAACATACGGTGAGTTCTTCCTTCAAACACTGCCAGTTTAACATATGTTTCATTTGTGCAATACCAAAAATGAGATGAGAAAAATCTGCTTGGCTTTCAGTAAGTATATGAAACAGCCAGGAATTTTAATGAATAGCCTGTAACACCACAAAGGTGAACTGTTCATATGAGCTTTAGCACAATGCTCTGGCATAGCGTGCAGAGGAAAGAAAAGCCTCTACAAAGCCGTGTAGCGTCTACAGAAGCTGTGCTACTGCTGCATCCATTTTGTGCTCTGCTTAACCAAAACCTCTCTCCTCATTTGTAGCTGGATAATGAATATAAAGCTGAAAATGCCACAGAGTAAGGTGTTCGGCTGCCATCTCAGCCTTCAGGTGGGAGCTGGTGAAAGATGTGAGGAAGGGAAAAAAAAGGCCAACTACACACAGTCAGATAAGTCAAAAGAACTGAAACAGAACTTTATTATTTTTTTAAAAAGTATTCTACAATAATGGCTCAGAATACTACCACAATGTACAGGGACAAGGCAGTGCTCTGGGCTATGACTGTAGATTACTCTAGTATATATATATATTTGTAAGAGCTTAAGAAAGATTGAAGCATGGCAGTTCAACATTTCTTAAGCACGTATTTCATAATTTTAACATTTTCTAGATGTCTCATATTATAGCAGGATTTATCAAATGCAATGTAGCCACAGAAGTCTTGCATAAATGCAAATATCAATACTTTACCTTGAATATTGTATATGATATAAATTCTGCCTTACCTTTAAAAAAAATCTCCAGATCATTATGTGACCTGGGAGTCTCTCCTTTTCTTTCTCTTTAAGAGTTTTTAAATATATATATATTTATATATATTTGCTATTGTACATCAAAGTATATATGAATCCCATCATTTCTGTTATATTTTCTGCAGACATGGTCTGAAACAAAATCACCAACAACTAAATCAAAATCTTCCTGGTTACCATAGGAAAGCCAAAGAGGATCTCTTTTGTGTTTGTGTTTCAGTACTAATTTTTTTTAAACTTGTAAGGATTCTTCATAAACTAGAGGTCCATAGATAATTTAAAGCAGTCTTTATAAGCAAATTTACATACTTTGACATGCTTTTGTGAGGCAGTTAGTATCAAAAACCAATAGCATTTCTTACAGAACCATATGACTTTCTGCAATGCAGATATACATTTGATTTCTAAAAAGCCACAGTTCTTTTTCTACATCTGCTCTCATCAAATCCCCAGGATTCATTCATAAAACTGCTGCTGTTCCAATGCTGATGCTGTTATCCCCGCTGTAGATTAAGATGTACACCCTATCTGGTGACATCATCGCGTGGAAGATTGGCAAGTAGGGAAACACCCTCCTCAAATCCACAGATAGTCTTTTCTATCTCTAAATCCTCATTATTCATGTCACCCAACAGTGCAATGCAACGAAGACACATCTCTTAGTGCAGGCTAAGGGTCTTCTTCCATCAAAGGAATCTCTAGGGGAAAAAAGAAATAGCATTGATTGCTGGTTGCAACTCGGCGACATACATTTGCAGAGTATTAGTATTAGCAATTCTACAAAAATAGAAATGGATATTGCAAAAATCTGAACAAGACATACAATATTGCCAATTCTAGACCCACTTACGCTCTAACACTATATGAACATTAACCTACTAAAACTACCCAGATTTTCTAAAACAAGTTAGGCCCACAAAAACCTAAGTGTGTCCTTTCCACTACATTAATCACTGAAACAGCATTCAGAGTAGGCAGGGACTTTTACTGTCATTATGATAATTTCTCCTCCTTCTAGCTGTCCTCTTCCCCTTGTGATACCATTAAGTTAGCCTGAACCCTATGAAGCAGGAAGGGTTCCTCCACCCAGACCTTCATCCACACTGCATTTAGGACATGAGGCTTCAGTTCTCTGCCTAGTGACTCTCAGTGACTGTGGAGAGCAGGATCTGAGCCGCTCCAAAATGTCTCCAAGGAAAGTTGTCTGGCTTCCCTAACACGCTGAGCAGCACGCCATACAGCTCCATTAGAACTCCATGAAATTATATCAATGCATGCCCATGTTAAATTTAAATGCAGACAACAATATATGGCCATCTCCCTTCTCATACGTGGTCCTGTGGGTACGTTCCCCCGATGCTGTGACTCTCATGTTAATGCCTACATGCCTCAGAGGGAACGGTTTGCTGTATGCACAGACATGAGGAGTTTGTTGATAAAGGCTGCTGATTTTGCCTGAGTAAGAAAACATTATTTGCTTTCCATTTTAAGGAGAAAATCCTGTTCTTTGCTGTCAAAGCCACAGCATGCAAGTGAGTTGTAAGAGTAGGAGCTGAGCAGCAGATGAAAGACCAACACAGGCAAGATGGCGGTTGGCTTTGCTGCTGTGCAGCTTGCTGACGTCCCTGCTGCTGAGACTGCTGTTATGGGGTCCGGACAGGAAATTTCTGGCCTGGGATTCAAATCCCTTGCACCACAGCTAGCAAGGACATATTGCAGACACAAACCCCTATGACCGTGGAGCAGTATGGTTTTAAAAATGTTCGAATTAAAATGTAGACAAAAACATGAAGAAAGTATGAGGGAGTCAGCTGGGTTTCTTCCTGCTCTGACAGAACAAACAAATGATGGCTCCCGTTTACAGGCTCACCTATTGCACTTATGCAAGACTCACCATCTGCAATATCGATCCGTGGACTCGTGGACGCAGCCTCCCCAGCAGTGCTGTGGGACACGTCAGTTCGATCTGAACTGGGAAGCGCTGCCACTTGGCACGCCAGGGATGGGTACAAACTTGGGAGCAGTTCAGAGGAGCCTGACCTACTGTCACAGGTCTCAAATTCGCTAGGCAGTGTGTCTGTAATCCTGGGGCCAGGGTAAGCGGGAGGATTCTGATCTTCTGTCTGCAAAATATGTCCCTGGTCTGCGGTAGCTGAGTATCCAGGTGCCAGAGCATTCAAGCCGCTGCTTACAGCTTCATCGTAGGAAGGCAGCATGACAGGAACGCCATCCACCACCACAAAGTCGGGGTCACCCATGGAGCCCTCCTGGTTGCCTCTATGTCAAACATAGATGAATTATCACAGAGAGCAGAAGCATGTCAGAAGCACCTCAGAGCGACCGCTGAACTTAAGGAAACACAGCATTTTCTAGTCATGCAAAATGAAGCTACAGGGTCATTAACATTCACAGAAATGTTTGCTTCATGAGTTTCCAAAACTCTGATCAGGTTGACAGTCAGGTGGAATCTGTTACAATCGTAAAAATGAAACCAGTAACATGAAGAACAATTTCAAGAAGGGAAGGAAAACAGGTGCTTGGAAGAGATAAGGAGCACCATTTGCTGTGCTGTGCGCAGGAGATATCATGGATGCAGGATCACAGATGTAGTTCACCAGTCAAAAGTGTCTGCACCCCTGGAAAGATGCGTGCTGGAGCACAAAAGTGTTTACAGCCCTTGTAAACAGGCACTGAGTTGACTGCTACTGGATTACAGGGCTTTGTTGGTCAGACTTGTGGCCTCCTGCAGGTCTTACTTTTGAAGGATGAAAGCTTCCTTAACCAGTACTAAGCTGGTTTCTTTTTTAAGCAAAACATTTCTGTTAATTGGGAAGGTCTGTTAAACCCTAAAGTATCTGTTTAGTAGCCAGTTACATCACAGTGCAGTCCTAGCAGGAGAGAATTGGTCCCAATAACCTTTAGGACATGAAAACGTCTGAAAAGGAGAGGACAGAAAGCTATTCCAATAAGCTAGACAAGTATGGGCTATACAGCTATCCATACTGCAACCCATTACCTCAAAGATCTTCCTAGTTGTATATGTGTGTGTATGTGTATGTGTATGGTACTCCCCATATACTGTATACACGCACACATATATCTATAAACTTACACATTACTTATATAATCTGTATACTTTTATGTACACATATTTATTTAACATTAAGATCACCAAGTCCTTTCTGCTGCATTGGCATGGGGACATATTTACTGACATACAGCTTTTTTACCTCTCCTTTCTGCACATGGTAGAATAAAGAAGTGAGAAAAGCAAGCGCAGGACAGGAGAAGTCGCACAGTCAAGGTCCGTAGCAAACTGAGCAGACTGAAAACTAGAAACAAGTCTAAACCTTGATAAACTACTAGCTTTGCTTAAAACTCAGTACACTTGCCTTTGTTTTTCCAGTTGTAAGGTTATAATAGTAATAATATCCACCTACCTGCCTCATGAGGAGTGCTGTGAGAATCAATGATAAATGCTCAGAGCTGCATGGCATTTTATGGAAATAAAGGAAGATGTAGGAGATGCTTATGAATTGTGATGAAAATAATACTCGTGAAGGGAAAGCAAACTTTTAATATAAATTTGTCCATAGAGAAAAAAGGAATTCTTTCTTAAAACTTACATTACTAAGTCTACAGTAGTTAAAAAATTAATTCCCCCAGCACCTGAAAATGAGTATTTAAAAATATTGTCAGCTATTTTTACATGCAGAAGCAGCAATTCTCAGTAGCAGAACTGTAATTACTCCCAAAGTGAATATGGCAAATTTTGCCTTTTATCTTAGTTGTAGAAAGGGTTTTTGGGAGTGCCTTTCCACACCAGTGGTTCAGAAACTTCTGCTCAGAGCAGAAGAAGAAGGTATCTGCAAGGCTTGTGAGCCACTCCATCTCCTCAGCAATGAGTGCTGAATGTGAAAACTGAATCAAGGCCCTCAGTCTTCAAAGAAAAAAAAGAAAACAATACAAACCTTGGAAGGAAATGTGTCTTAAATTTGGTCTGGAACATCCTAGCTAAAATAACCAGTAGCAGTACTAATAAAACGCTGGTAGCAGTAAATGCCACTATTTTCCATGTAGTCAGGAGGGTCTCCTGTGTATTTGGCCAGGTCTGCTCTGTAACCAAAAGGTAATACAAGAGTTGTACTTGATTATTACCATTGTTATTTTGTATTAATACTTCATCAACACTCAGAAGTGTCAGTTAGGACAAGATATATTTTATATGTAGGTTGTAAAAACACACATGAACCCAATGCCATATACCAAAAGCAACCTTAACATTAAGCTTCCACAGGGACTGAACCCTGCTTTTTCCCCTTGACTTTTTTTCATATGTGCAATCATGATCTGAGCTTATATACATACAAAAATATCCAGAAGATGTTAAAAAATACATTTGGATAGCTAATGATTTAAATGGTTTGTGATC
Source organism: Chlamydotis macqueenii (assembly GCF_036417535.1). NCBI lineage: Eukaryota > Metazoa > Chordata > Aves > Otidiformes > Otididae > Chlamydotis > Chlamydotis macqueenii. The sequence goes on along the minus strand of NC_141558.1, from coordinate 73,146,475 downwards.
ATTCAGGTTTTTAGAAATGTACTGTATCTAATAGCATCTTAAAATCAGTGTTCATCACTTAAATATGAAACAGATTAAGTTCACCAGACATTAGAGACCAACAAACTTGCTCTAAAAAAGAGGGTAGAAGTAATGTCATTGCTGCTCCCTTACCTGTTTTAACACAGTATACTTGGTAGGAGGGGAACCACTCTCCGTACTGGCAGGTGATGTACTTGTAGTCATTGGTGAGGGTGTAACCAGGATCACAGTAAAACTCCACCACTGTCCCGTGGTTGTATCGCTCACAAGGTCGTGGGTGGCAGATGTAGTCTCCATGACTCACCATTGGAGGTAGTGGACAAACTTGGGCAAATAAACAAAAAGAAAGAAGAAAGACATTAATGCCAACAACCTGCTGCTGGGTAGCTTCAGGGTGTCAAAATACACAGGGCACACTTCAGGCTCCCTTTCAGGGTCACTGCAGTTTTGAGTTCATCTCAGCGGTACCAGACCACTGCTGCTGGGAGATCATGTGCCCATCCGCACCACTGGATGGATGCGCACACCTATGCAGGGCAGCGTGTGCTGGGGTGGGTCACTTTTGGCTCTCACCAACAGCAGCCAGCTCTGCCATCACCTGCTTGTTTAAAGGCCTGAGAGATGGGATCTGGGGAGCTTCCCATCCTCTGGGAGAACGGGAAGGCGAGAGGAAGACGAAAGGGGACATAGATGCCTATAAGGTGGCTATACGGGGATGGAGTGGGACAGTCAAAATAAGGCCAATTCCTCTCCTTATGAAGCATCTCAAATTCATCTGTAACATCCTATTTTTTGTTTCATTAAAATAATTAAATGGTTATATGCACTAATTAAATTCCTAAATATTCACTTTTTAAAATCAGCTTGCCATCAACACAACACAAAATACTCCTTAAGCACTTACAGTCTGTACCACTGGAATATTGTTAAGCTGGGCTCAGACTCGATCAGTGTTATTTGTCTTTTGTTATCTCTGAGCAGCCTTACTGATCTCAGTGGGATCGCTGGTGGAGTGAGGTCTTAAATATAACAGAGGCTGAGCCCGGGTTAATTAAGTACAGTGGATTACATAAGGTTATGTAAATAAGACAGAATTGTAATATAAACATGTGGAACTTTTGTTGTAGTCCCTGGAACAATAAGAAGTGTCCTCTCACATGGCTGGGCAGATGAACCCAATGGAGAGGGACCACTCTCTAGTAAACAGCAGTGGGGAAAGCAGCTCGCAAGCGGTGTTTTTATAGGAGAGGAAACTTTTCCACTGAGTAAGTGTTAGCTGATTAATGTTTTCTTAAGTGCTCCTAACACAGAGGAAAAAACCCTACAAAGCGTAATGATGTCTCAAATGGCTACATACTGACCCAAAAAGGGCTTAAATTACTGGATGGCTTGTTTTATTTCCCTTCAGAGGCAGTAACTAACTGGCTCGGTGCCCCATTACAGACTGTTCCCTTCACTTCATGCCTCCCTCGTGCAGGCAAGACCTACTGCATTGATTTAAATAATGAAAATGCCATCTCTGTCAGAAGAAGAATCTTCCCAGAAATTACAATTCAGCTGCTTCTCTTTGTGAATCTTGTTACATGAATAATGCATTTCATAAAAAAAACCCCCACAAGATATTAAATGAATCTTCAAGAGAGGCTGATTACAATGTGCAAAAATGTCTATTCCTCATCCCCCGGAGACATGGTTTTGTTTGCATTTTCACTGGCAAGGCTTAATAATAACTTGAAATCAGAGCAAGTAATTCACATAAAAATTCACATCCTCAATACTCTGCAAACTTTCCAAAGTCTCTGGGCCCACAAGGAAGAGGAATGCTTTACTGGGAAGTCAACTCAAGATTGAAAATAATTTTCTGAAGACTAGGGCAAAGGTGTCAGACTGAAATAGTAGGAAAGCACCTTTTGTCTGTATCAGGGATCATTGTTCTATTAAAAAGAAAATGTTCAGTGAAAGCAATGATTCTGGCCTATCATAAGGAAATCTGTTATATTTTTATTGTCCACGCTTAGGGCATGGGAACAAAGGAAGAGAGCAATTTAAGCTTCTTTGCTACTGAGTTTTGCCAAGCTACAGCTGGCTGCAAGAGCTCTGTAGATGCCCAGTACCTTCCTAGCAATGGGCAAGTAGAGCACACCTTATCACAAAGGGCAACATCAGAGAAACAAATTTCCCTCTCCAGCAATGTAGCTGTGGCCTCATCCCTAACCTCCTAATGTTATTAGGAGCCAAGGCAACCTGCTGAACCAAGAAAAGCCTCAAAGGTGGTGTTCCCACAATGTGGATCAGCTCAGGAAAGACACATTTCCAGGCAGATTAAAAACAATACACTGTGGAGACAACCCAGATATGGAGCTGTCAGTCCGTTTACAAATGGAGATGTATTTTATAAAACCTGAAAACAAGAGCATCTCTCTTTGTGTAGGATATGTCCCTGGAGCCAAAAAGAGTGCCACCCCTTCCACGGACACCCTCCATATTTCAAGGGAAATTCTCATGTATTGGTGCTGCCTGGAAACTTCTGCAAACATTTTTTTTAATGCACTACTGGTCATTAGTCATGAATTTGAGTCAAGTTTTAGGCGATTGTACCTGCCAATAGCTCTTGCATTGAAGACTCTTACAACCAGCAGATGCAATGGAGCAGGATTGAAAATGAGGATGTTTAGCTGAATTGAAACAGTGCTTCATTCTTACATCAGCTGGACTGTCAGAGTCAGGGGTTCTCACTCACTTGGGGTATCCCTCACCACCACCTGTGAACTTTATGTTCATCCAGTTTCAGAATCCCTCAACATTTGCATGGGCAAACTGGCCCCCATCTAAGATCAGTAACACTCAGGTTCGGAGCCTCTTTTTTGTGAAACAAGATAAATGAGATACATCACAACCAACCAAAAATGAACTTGCTTCAAGCGCTGGGGAGTTAGTCGTACACTCAGTCCCTTTTTCAAGTAGCTCCATTCCCATGCTCATCCTGGCCCAAGATCCTTTACTCAGTGGAAGGACAGTCATGAAGTGGCCTTAGTTTTGATGATACAAAAGCAAGATAATGAATGTCTGGAGGGCTGCTGAACACTCTTGACTTCCAAAGACAGAAGATTTTTAGTGCAGAGCTAGTCATCTTACAGGGTCAGATCCCTTATTTATGCTGGATACCAGTGTGTAATACTGGTTACACAGATTAAAGGAATGTGTCAGATCAAGTATGGAGGAAAACTCATGTGGTAAACCTAAGCCCACTAAAGCTTTCTAGGAGAGTTAAAATTCTAGTATTCCCAGTAATCAGCCCTAACTGTTTGGAAATCACAGGCCATGGACTTCAGGCAAATGCATCAAACTCACAGAATGAAAACAGCCCCAAACTGATTAAAATAAAAGTGTGTCTGACGAGTATATTTTCACTGTCAAGGCTGACAGCAGTATGAACGATAAATAATCATAGAAATAAGTGGATTCTACTTCAGAAGCTCTCACATCTTAAAAAAAGCCCTAGGTGCTGTTCTCAAATATGACACCAAATCTTTACTACCAGTAGCTTTCAGCATCTTCACTTTATAAGGCTTCTAAGACTTTAATGCACTAATTATAAGATGCAGCATGGATAACCAGTAGTATCTTCTGATGACCAACGTTAGAAGACCACATGCCTGTTAACTTTGGAGCTTGTCAGAAAGATGGAGATAATTCAGGCAGTGTCTGCTGGTGGTTCTGCAGCACGTGATCCTGGGTCTCTGGATCTGTCTTTGTAGAGCAGTTGGCCACAGACTGTAAAGGGACTTACAGGAACTTTACAGCTCAGCATTCTCAGCTGAAAAGCGGAATCATTCATCAAAAAGAAATAACAAGTGTGTTTATATGGCAAACAAATCCCTTCCAGGATGCTCAAGATGCCTGTTAACTCAAGGAAATTGAAAGGAGGAATTCCTGATTTGATCTGATGGACTTTCCCACCTGCTCTTAGCGCTGGAGCTGAGTGCTTTCCTCTGAGATCAGCTACGGGCTGATTTTAATGAAGGATTAGCATTCTCAGGAAGAGCTTAAAACCTGAGGAGTTGAGCCTTGTGTTACAAAGACCAACACGTCCTGGCTTGGACCAGAGGCAAAGGCAGGTCTGTGCCATGGCATGCACCCTCCATTGCAGCCTCCACCATAGAACAGCCACATCCCTTGGACCAGGGTCGCAGTGAGGGTGATGCAGGCTGCGGGTGCTTACTGCCCAGACACTGGAGGAATAAATGGGGTTCACCCAGTAATTTTTCCTACTCATTATGGTCAAGAAGCTTTTTAAACTCTGCCCAGAGGATGCTGCAGTAATTCTGCACTATAGACACTGGAAGTGTAGGAGAGAGGGAATATTTTTTAGCATTAGCATATTCTCAATTAACATTGATGGCACTGAATAAAGATGTCACATCACTTTTTAAAAGCCACTGGTAGAGAGATAATAGTGGACTTACAGTTAATTATAGTGCTCAAACCCTTCTTTTTAGTCAATTAGTTCAATGGCTAGTCAGTTTAGTCTTTGGTTGAAGTAGGCGGTAGGTAAATTATTCAGGTTTTGCCCAGCTTATGTAAGCGAGACAAAAAATAAAAGCAAAAATGTCATGAAATACAGGGCACTTACTTATAAAAAAGGGGCAGGAATAAGCAAGATGCTTATTTTCCACCTTTGATTTTTTGCATAGTATGTTTTTTTCTCTAGCTACTAGTCTGCCTTTCTGTAGGACATTAGTTGCTCGGTTAGCTGGGTTAGCAAAAACACCAGTGTGAGGCCAGCCATTCCCTGTCCATTCCCAGGGATGGACTGGGTTAGTGACATTTGTACATAATCAAAAATAATGCTTCTTTCAAACACACTGTGATTGCCTGCTCATTATGCAAAGAGTGAGAAAAGATAAGATGAAACTTCATGATGAAAAAGACACAGATAGAAAGCTGCCAGTTCCAATGTGGGGGGAAATGCTGGTGTACCTCGCTAGATAGTACTTAGAGAGGTGGACACACTGATTGGCTTCTGCGCAAAGTGGAACAGAACAAGAGCTTCTCCTGACCCTCTGTCCTGGTTCTGGCCAGGATAGAGTTAATATTTACCTGAGCTGGGTGGAGAACTGAAGCTGGTAGCCCCTATGGCTGGGATAGTTAACTAATTAGCTAACAGCTGGGGTTAATTTACTCAAATTAGCCAAAGGGCTATTCCATCCCATCTGACATCATGCTCAGTATATAAGTGAGGAGGGTGCTGAAGGGAGGCTCCCTGCTACTTGGAAGAGACTGGATGTGGAGATCTGTTGTGAGCTATTGTACTGTATTTGTGTTCCATCACTGTCTTGTTTTCTTCTGTCATTACTGTTAAATTTACTTTTTGTTCAATCTCAACCCACGTGTTTGGTTTTTTTTTCTGGTTTTCTTTTGTTTGTCAAATCTCCTCCTATTCTCTCGGAGAGTGGGGGGAGTGAGAGAGAGACTGCGTAGTCTGGTCCCCGTTGGGGCTGAACTACGACACTCTCACCTGTCATTCTTGTCTATCTTAGGACACTAACTAACACCAGAAATCTGGACACCTGTCATCTGGCTACTGCACACCAACCAACGTTTAATTCAAGCCATGATTTACTCCATGAGACTGTGGTGGTATACGTCCCAGAAGGTCTGATTCTTCCCATCTAGGGTGGCCTGGTCCCCACCTGAGGCTTACCTGGTCCTTACTGAAGCTTCTGGAGCCTCAGTAAGGATCCTTTTCCATATATTGCCTTCATACAAACACATGCTTGGGTAGGTAGGATCTGAAAATTCAGGTTTTTACAGGAACATACGAGATGAAGATTATGTTTGTTCCTTTTCCTGCTTCTTTATGAACACTGTGCTAATAAAACTTTGTTCCTTGGTTACTTCAGTGCCATCACCCTTCTGACCTTCAGAATAAAATAACTACTCAACCAAGAAGCCTTTCTTTCATATACCTCAACAGTTCCTGTCCAGTTCACTTGATGGACCTGGCCATTTCCACAGGTATTACCAGCACATGACTCACACTTGCACTGCACAGAACACAGCCCTAATTTCAAGCCTCTGGTCCTCTCACATACACATAACAACACATTACAAGATAGCCAGTGTGGAGGGGAATGTAACTCCTGTATCCTATATTCAGTTGACAGAACATCGGTATTAGCACAAAGGAAAATGTTTCTTAATAGTTATGAGTTTGTGAAAAACAAAAAGCAAAAAGAAAATAAATCAATGATCTTCCAAAAAAAGTAGCTGTTAGTTGTGGATTTTTAAACTCTAAAGACACTGTACTGTTTAGAGAATTTACCAATTTAGTTGTAAGCCGAAAAGATCCCAAGACAAAAACTGGTAGACAAAAATTGGTATTTCTAGTGCAATATCAAAAAGGGAAGTGCACAAGGGAAGGGGGAGTGGATGGCCAACAGGAAGAAGAGGAGGCAAAGAAAATTACATCTGCACTTATTGAATATTAAATATTTAAAAAGGGATTTTTCTATTCTATACTTAGGTTTCTATTAATAGTAATGTAAAAAAAAGAGTATTTTAATTTTAAAATGGCAAATAAAAAATTCCCATTAAATTGTCTAGTATTGTAAGTAGGATGGAAGAAAAACTGTTGGACTCAACCACTCATTTCCAGTTGAGAGCTTGAAGAAGAAATTAAGAGGTTTGTAAAATGAAGGAAGCAGCAAACCCACTTGCTTTAAAATAAGTCCTGTCAAAACATCTCAGTCTGTAACAGCTGCTTAACAAAAATTTTTTTCTAGTGACACTCTTCGTAAATGAAAGCAGAACAGGAAGTATTACTACAGTAACTTTTCATTTATCGTGAACATCACCTTAACAATATTCTAATGATACATTCCTATAACAAATGGTGCTGGCATTGTGAAGGGAGACTTAGTGCATATTATAGCTGTACTGGAATAAGTGAGAAAAACTTTGAGGCCATTGAATTTGTATTTTGAAAGTGAAGACATGCTTTGAGGAACTTTTCTGATTACTCATTCCCACAGCAAAACAACAGCACAAATAGTAATACCAGAATAGAAAGTGTAGTGGAAACAACTAAGTGAGAGCTGATATATAAAGTAACTGCTATTAAGCCTAACAGTAGACATGACTTAAAGTAACAAAGATACAAGATGCTTATTTTAAACTCTGAAGATGCCAGCAAATTTATGTCTTGAAAGCCTACAGCAAGAATTATTAAAAATATTGTATTCTTAGCCAATAATTTCCATGTTAGCCTTTCTCATTTACTTAACTTTCACAATGCCACTTACATGTTTTCTTCTGAAAAGACACCCAGCAGTTAAGCAACTTCTCAACCATTCAGGAAGTCAATGTTCAAGCAGATGGGAAGATACCCCAGGTCTCATGGCTTCAAGCTGCTTCCTCTACCCTTAGGCAATCAGCCCCGGGTAATTCTGTACCAGCTACAATAGCGAGGTAAGCCTTTCAATGTGCACTCAGTGAGAAGCACTTTCCATGTTCTACCAAGTGAAAAATGAATTGAATAATCAAGTTTTTAATAAAAAGCTGCCTCTCTGGTCTAGCTTTGACAAACACCATCTTGCTGAAAATTGCTATCACTGACACCAAGTGTATGAGCCAAAATGAAACAGTATAAAACTAGTTTAAAGCCTATTTTAATAACAGTTTAACATTAGCTGATTCCTAAATGGAAGCAGAAGGTGATTTACAATCAGTTATCGTACACAGAGCTTCCTTGTTACTGGAGTTACAAATTACAAAGCCCATTCTGCAGTTCCAGTCCACTGAGCTCCTACAGGAGCATCACGCCAAATTCACACTCATCCTCAACAATCCTGCCATTCCCAACACAGCAACCTGTGAAACACTGATCTTAATGCCAAAGTGTTTAATTTTAAAAGCATTTCACAACAGATACGAGATGAAACACACCCCGAGTTATATTTCTTCTATAAATTATGAGTTTAAAAGTGCAATTTTCATTTAAACTACAAAAATTGATAATAAGTTTGCAGCAATAGAGAGCTAGGAGTTCTTTTAGCAAGAGGTTCATCATTATGTTTAAGGAAATATTTATACTCATTATTCACACGGGAGTGCTTGGAGCACTGTGGTCTTTTTTACAGCAAACTGTTTTAGCTTACTTCATTGCTTGCTTCTAGTTTTGTTTCTTCCTTTCCTCATGAGTGGTTGACTTTACAATCAGTAATCATCTTTTTAGGACTTTGAGAAGCAGATGCTGGGCACTGCATAGACACCTAACAGAAAGGAATCAGAGAGCTTCAAAATAAGTCAAGGCTTGGGTACTTGGCAGGCATCACAGGTAACCCCAGACCTGGAAAAGGTCAAAGTGCTTAGAAGTAGAATGGAAGTGGAGGAGGAAAAGCAAGCTGTTGGGAAGTTGGCTCAGAAAACCAGACAGATAAAAGCACCTGGCAGGGATGTGTGAAGAAGCCAGTGCTCATTGTGAGCTGGACATATCGGTGGTTTTATGTTATTTTAATCCCTCTTTCTTTAATAGCTTTTTCCTATTTGTTTATAAGCAAGAATCCCTTGAGCCTGTGTGGTGTCACCTACACCAGTCATCAGGAATTGATGGAGAGAAGAAATGCTGGAACAGACAAGCTGTATTCCAGGGCTTAGCTGAAGGCTGAGGAAATCAAGCTCTATCACCTGGGAGAAGGAAAAGCACAAAGTCCCACTCCCAGTGGAGTGCTACTAGGAAAAACAAAAACGGGGAGGAAAATCAGCAGGAGATCTTAGCACTGTAATACCACAAACCAGTTTACAAGACTAGGATGGCATGGAAGAGTATTGCTTTCTGTTACTTATGCTTAGTTATCAAGTGCCTGCCTACACTGATTAGTGAAACTGCCACCCTTTAAATATTAATTTTTATCTCTGGAATTGAACAAACCTACGCAGTGAGCAGACTTCCTAATGCATAGAATCTGTAGCTAGAGTTCGCTCCATTTGTGGAAGATCTTCTGTGATTGCATTGTGCAGCCATGAATGTGTCCATAAAGCAGATATATTTGATTTCAAGGTAGACAATGTAGTGTGCTTCTCCTTTCCAAGGAGCCCTGCCAGACACAGTTGAAGATTATTATTATAAAACAGCCCTCAGGGAGAAATTTTGTCTATTTTCCCCCACCTAATCCTCAGCATATTTAAAGCACGGTGGATAAAACATGCATCTGGCAGCTAACGTGGAACTTCAGGGCAGAAATTATGGCTCCATAAAAAAGTTGGGATGTGTGGCTGATTCTGCAAATGCTAAGGAGTTTCTGAAAGGTACACAGGTGATAGAGCAGGTGTAACTCAGTGATTTACTGTGACAGTCCTGTGCATCAAGCAGAAACAGAAGACATAAAAGAAACAGATTACAAGTTGTTGTTCTGTTGCTTTCTTGAAAAACTATAAACAGTGGAGAAGGCATCTATTTCAATCACAGCCAAGATCAAAGAAGATTTCTGCAATGCAAAAAAGGAGAAGTCACTCAGAAATATAATGGTATTCATCTTCTTCAAACTTGGCGACTGCTCTCTAAACTCCCCATCCTTCATAACAAAAGCTGTAAAAAGACCACTTTTGTGTATCATTCTGTCTCAAAATGTGGTCTGGTTTTCCTTCTGTTTCACTTTGCAATACACCTGCTGCAGTTAAGAGACTGGGTGATTATTAAGCAGTACGTCCACAGAAGAACATGATTTGTCTGCCTAGTATTTCATGTCACTCTGCTCTTTCTGAATTCAGCTCTTTTCCATGTCTCTTCAGCTGTGGGTAAAGGTGTACAGATGAATTTTAGCATTCTCCAACAGCACAAAAATCCAGATAGTCACTATGAGCAGCTCCTTAAAGTCTTCAACTTCCACACTCATGCACGGCGGATTGAATGGACAAATGATGAACAAATTAACTGCCTACAGTGCAGAATTATTGAATGACTTTTGTTTAAAGAAAACTAACCTTTTAAACTTCTTCTTCACACTTGCTTTCTACCACTTAATCACCCCCAGGATGAAACACTGTTCAGTCTATGTCATCCTTTGGCCCTCAGGCTAAAGATGTCACTGATACAAACAAGTAAAGGTGCTTACAAATATTGTTGACTGCTGCTATTTGAGCCTTTACTGCTGGTTGTTCTGAGTTGCAAGTATTGCTGTAGTCAGTGAATATATTCTGAAATGCCACTCTAGTCAGAGCTATTAAAAACAAGGCTATCAGTGCATCATTATTAACTCATTAGTTAACATTAACTCAGTTAACTTGGATGACCTCTTTGGCAGCTGGGCAATGTTTAATTCATTCTCCCTCCTGCCTGCAAGCTGAGTACGTGTAAACAGAATGGAATCCTGGCATGTACCACTCCTAATTTCTTAACACCACAGTGTTTCACAGTTTGCTTTTGTTGCTGCCCTTTGCTCCCTCTACCGGATTTTTATCTGTTGGAGATCTGCTTCATCAATATTATCTTCCCTGAGGATACGTATCAGACTGTCATGTTGGAATTTATCTAAAGCCCTCTCAATGTCAAGAAAGAAACACAGAGAGAAATCCATTTGTACCAATGAACAGTTGTATCTCAGGCTTAGGATTTGTTACTTTATTCTGACTCCTGAACATAAACTGATTACAGGCTGACTTGTATCTTTTTTCTCAGCGTATTGCGGTATGTTCCATCAAGCATTTAAAATATTTTAAGTGCATAGTTTATCAAATGTATAGCTTGGTGTCAATCATTGTTTATGGCACTAGCAATTGTTATATAATAATGAAGATTTCTGAAGCTTTCCTTCCAACTATTCTGTGTGTAAATGGTTAGAAAGTTTAAGCTACTTTGTTTTGAAATATTAAGTGGCTATGGTATGGTATGTAATACACCCCCCTCCAGTGCTCTTTCATGCTCTTTACTTTCTAGGTTCTATGTCAGAATTATCAGACCTCCTCTGTGAGCATCTGTCCTCAGCTTTATGAGAAGAATAATTTTAAAGCTTTCTCTTGTACTCTTGCCTGTCTCCCCAGAGTACTTTTTTATTTGTAGCATACTTTGCTGGTTTTAATTTTCATATGACTAACCCCCTTTTATTCTTCAGAAATTTCCTGGTGCTCCAGGTAGGATTTTTTGAGGTTTCCTTGCACTTTATCTGGCTTTGTTGTGCAACTGTCTTAATTCCTTCCTTGTCCTATCTTTCTTCCATAGCTTCTATAATTTTCAGGATCCTTTCTGTAATTGTAACTTTTCACCTTCTCTCACAGTGAGGTTGTTTTTTATACCAGAGTTCTGAAATGCCTTCAGTTTTCTTCTATGTTTTTCCTCTCTCCTACTCATCTAATCTCCCCTTTGAAGTCTATTCCTCATGTTTGTTTCTTTTTAATTTTGAATATACCCAGAAAAATTTGAAACATTTTCTATTTTACATTCTTTCAAGCTTAACCTCAACTGGAGAATCCTAGCACGTAGAATGAAGTTTTGACATTACAATATATCTGATTTTCTGCAAGACCGGCTTTTCTGTTCAGCTGGGATGATGCTGAAACCAGACATTCCAGATAATAGATTCATGTCTGTTGTTTGAAAATTCAATCAACTTGTTTTCCCTTTTACTCTTAAATACAAAATTGGGAATTCCCAATTACACTATCCACACAACTACTTTATATTCTAGCATTAGCACTATAATCAAATGCTTCCAGCATTTCCTCTTTTTGCCTGCTTTCCTCCCCAGTTCTTTATAAGAACAATTCCTTACATCTTCTTGGAAGTTTTCCAAAGGGCATTGAAGATTAAAATACAGAGTCCAGATGGCAAGGTGTGTAATCATATGCACATTCCCAAAGTACTAATGGCCACGCTTTCTTTTTTTTTTTTTTTTTAATTTCTCCAAATCCTGTGTAATGTCTTTATTCACCTTGAAGTATCTATCATAAACATTTTCTAGTTCTATATGTTTCATTTCACAGAGTTCCATATCAGTATGTTTTCTTGTGTTTGCTCTCCTCCAGTGTTTGTGGAAGCCATCTGATCTTACAATTCATGTTTATACCTCATGTGGTAATCTTCAGTTTAAGGTTTTTTCCACTCATCTTTTGCATATCTGATTTTACAGAAGGCAATCACTAACTTACATAAGTTTCTACAGCTGGATGATTAACCCCAAACTGCTAATTTATAAAGAATATAAATTAAAAAATAACATTTTCCTTAGGTTTTCATATATCTTTGGAAGTGTCTAGCGAACTTCTGTGTTAATTACAAAATTCCACTAGAAAAAGGATATTAAGAAAATTATAGACGGAGGATTTAAAGAAGAAGAAAATTCAGTGTTAAGATGCTTCATCTTATCCTCTAAATGACTGTAAAATTTTCTAGCACTGGAAAAACACCACAATTTCCTCTACCATAATTCTCAGATACAACTGAACCATTTCAACTGAAGCTTTCCAAATGATTCAGCTCGAGGCAGACACTCAAAAATCAATCCAAATGTTTTAAATTTGGCAAAGGTATAAGCATTTAAGAAGATCTCATACCAGTAAATACTTGGCAATCTGAACTAGAGGCATCCTTATCTGCCCGAGCTACAACCACCTCCCTGATCAGGTCCAAGCAGCTGTTTCTGAGAAGCCGCTGCATAGCATTGCAGTGTTGGCTGCACTTCAGTCCCAGGTAACGCAGTCTTGATGCGCTGCCGTGAATAAAGCAACAGTGATTTTAATTATCGGAAAAATCTTCTGCCTTACCAGCAAAAATTAGTCTCCTGTCAGAGTTGGTGAAAGCTCTGTGTTTCACAAGATCGAAAACAAAACTGGCCTGAGAATTAGAGATCATGCTGTAGATGGGAGCTGAGTGTAACTTTTTATTTAAATGGAGCTACAAACCCTTCATTCAGAATTTATTTGGCCTAACAAAGAGAGAAAAAGTAACAAGATTGACATACAGCATTTGTGTGATCACACACACATTTAAGAAATTATTTCTGTGCAGGCTTCAAGAAGAACATACATCAAAACTAAAGAGCTGTAAGCAGCATTGTTTATAGCAGAATAAAAGCTCTAAAATGGTTTACTACAGCTTCCTAACAACCATGTGCTTTTAATCATTACCATATTAAAACACTGATCAGGAAATGTCATCAGAATAAATTTTGAATTGGTTATAGAAATAATAAATTGAATTAATTTGTTATTTGCAGATTCCCTCTGTGAAAAATACTGCTTGGCGAGATTATGCCTCACATGTAAAAAGGAATGCTGAAAAATGAGCTTGACATCGGTATGCAAGGCACAGAATAAAAAATATGAAGGGAGGAAGTTTTGTCCACTAATTAAGAGTAGTGGTTTGTAACAAGATTCCTGAAGACTGGCACCCCTTGCATAAATCACTTGAACAAACACTTTCAAATGAGAGCATCTCAAGTTGATTTACCCTATCTGGATATAATTTTGAAGTTCACTACACATCAGCTGAAGCATCTCTACAGCAAAGATCACAAGGGGAATTGTCAGGGGTGACCTTTTGGTGATGCTGCTCTCTCTTCTGCCCCAACAGAAGCAGGGACAGCCTCAAGCTAAGGAGAACCTGCTCTCGCAAGCGTTACGCTTTAAGACTTGGATCTCCTGTGGTTCACTCAACACATGCACAGATGGGACGCCAACATGAAATCACCACGGGAAGTTTAACATTTAAAGAGAGCAATAAGAAAGTGATTAAAACGGAGGCTGGATCTAAATGAAAACTCAGGAGGCCTCCCGAGATGGCCTTGACCCCAGTGTCTGGCACACACTGATCCCCCATCACAGATCATTATAGTTGACTGAGGATGATAACTTTTGACATGTTATTTAAAATGTAGAACTGTCAGGGCAGCAGTTCTTATCTCAAATCTTCAATTATCAAGGAAAAGAGTCTCTCTACACATTCATAATACAAGCAATAAACAATAAGCGCATGAGTTTTCTCAAGTATTTTGGTAGGAGCTGGAATGCTCACCTGTGTTAAGTGAGGCTAAGACACAACTTTTTCTGCTTTATACACTTGAGTTTCTGTATTTTAATGCTCTTATCTTCCTAACTAGGGAATTCTCATTTTTATCAAAACAGTTATACTGTTTGGATTAAGACTAACAGGACCCCTCTGATTTTTTAAAGTATTTTCCATGCTATAAACAACAACAAAAAACTTTCCAAAAATGGCTTACATAAAGCTGATTTGGGATTAATCTTTCGTGGTCTGCTAAATAAAAAAAAAACCCAAACCTTGTTATGCAAAGGCATTTTGAATTTTGGAACTTGAATTGTCAGTTTAAAATAAGGATAATTTTATTATTTGGGTGCAGTATATAACTTTGTTGATGCTGTTGGCAAATTTTTGCACTTTTGAAATGCTTGGCATTTAGCACAGTGTCATAAGCATCACATATGAATTCCTGTAATTGCTTTCAGCTAAATTCTACATATAGATAGCTTCCTTACAGGCTTGAAATAGAGCAAAACTGTAGTCCTCTTAAGGGACTGAAATGCAGAGGATGTTCTGGTGACTTCTTACGATGTTTCTTTCAAGATGCAGTATGAAAATGGAGGAAGGTAGTTCACAAGGTTTTGACAGTGTGTGGAGCAATCCATTTGGTGTCTTTGTTTTAAATATGATGCAAACGCAAATGCACTACAAAATCCTCCATTCCAGCACTGCAGCTGTAGTCATAGATTATTCCTTTTTCTGTTTCACACTGAATGGTTTTTTTTATGTTCCTAATCAATAAGTTAGCTCAGTCATTTTAGTTGCAAATCCTTCTTTAAGGTTAACTGCTAGGAGAGACATCAGATATTCAAGCACGTGGCATTGTGTAGCATTGACTAATGTCTGCAGCCTGCACAGCCCAGCCTAAGAGTTTCTGTGGAGTGTTTCTTAGTTTATCATGGAAATCTATCCGTATCTATAGAAACTGACCATCGGCACACAAATGTAAATTCCATAACTTCCTCGGTATTTTTGTTACAAAAGCTGCAGAGAATTTACATTTTAAGGGCAAAGTAATCATTGTTAAGAACTTCCCCTCTTGCATTTTCGACACTGAAAGAGCAAACGCTGGTTAGGGAGCACCAAGAGCTAGCGGTGTGGTGAACCGCAATAGGTTGCATACAACAAAACCCAGATACACACCGTGTGACCTGTGGAAACATGACATATAGCGCAACTGTGGTTATAACTCTGAGTTAAAAATCATATACAGCATGCTGAGTTTGCAAAATTGAAAGAAAAACAAATAAGACATTTACCTTCCACATCAAGGCACCTAGGTGGGCTATCTGACCAGATAAGGTTATACATGCACTCAAGGAACTCTGTCCCTTCTAGTTTATATCCAGGAAAGCATTGAAAATACACCACTGTTCCTACAGGGAAGGAGGACTCGAACTCAGATATGTTAATGTAACTATGAGGAAGAACCAATGGCCTCAGGCAACCTGCAAATTAAGAAGAGGGAGGTATCTTTTATTATAAGGTGCTTATCTCAGTCATCTTCACACATCTTGGTAATAATTCCTAAATTGAGGAGTGCGATACTTTTCATCTTCCCTACTATGAATGGCATGCCTGCGTGATCTCCCTCAGGTACATATGCCTCATTATCCTCTTTCAAACCCTGCCATTGTTTAGCCCACACACTTCGCTAGCGTGGGATTCACTCTCAGCAAATCTAGGAAAGGTTTACTGAAAATGACAGCATTTTGTTTCACAAACATTCACTGGTTTAGCAGATGGCAATTTCTTTTTGAGGTAGAACCTTTAATAAATAAAGATTGTCATTTATATAAACCATGAGTTTTATTCCTCCTCTTAAAACTGACAGGCATGTAAACCATCTTTAATATTAAAGCAGCTCCTGTGACAAAGTGCACACACCTGTAAAAGTTTTGCAGACAGAATTAATTATTTTGAAATTGCAGTTTGAGAAAGTCTAAAGGGAAGTGACATACTATGAACAGTTCCATGATAAAACACTGAATGAGGTCTCAGATTAGGTTATCAGAAAGTTAAGGGAGAGACTACATTCTACTTCTGGAATTACTTCTGAGGGATTTGTTCCATGGATGGTACTGAGCAGTGACAGTTAAACGGTCACTAAATATATTTGGTGCAAGAAAGAGCAGTGAATTTAATAGATGACATGGCTTTATAACATGTCATTGGCATACATTCAGAATCTGTTTTGAGCTCATATTTAGATAAGAGTTGGTAATAGAGAAAAAAAAAATCCTCATGGCCTTAGAAATGACCCTCTGGGTAATACTTAATTCTGTTGATTTTTTAATTGGCAATAATGTGGAGGAAAGATGATTAGTAATCAGGGAATGAAAAATAATATTATAAAGTTATGAGACTAATAGGAGCTGCATTTTGGCAATCCATAAATAGGCCTCTTGCCACTACTAGGAATTTGTGAAGGATGTTCATAGGACTCCCATAATTTTCAGCCTCGGCGGGAAACTAAAATCAGCCCGAGAACTTCTTGTAAGATGTTAGAATCTAAAAGAAAAAGTCTAGGCAGCTCTTCAAGTGTTTTTTTCCTTGCGATGGTCCTTTGAGGGAGAAGGCTGAAAGCAAAAGAAAACACTTGGAAAAGCTTGAAAGCTTTTTACAGCACACTGAACTACCAGAGCAATGTTTCTGATAGCTGATTTACTAGCTGGTTATCTCCCTGCTCAAATAAAGCTTCAAGAATCCTATCTACGGGCTACTGCTCATACCACTGAGTGAGAATGCCCCACAAGATAACATTCCGGTTCCTGCCAACCGAGCAGCCCACTGAGCAGGATGATATAAGCAGCCTTCAGCAGGACAGAAAGAAAGAGCACAGTCTGCCCGAGCAAGACTGAGCTCACTTTCCTCTGAACAGTACCAGGGAAAATTTTGTCCTGCTGGCTCAGAATTTTAATGTTCTTTAGGAGCAGGACAGAGATTTACTTGAATTTGTATGAGAGCCAAGTGTTTGTGAAAACCCCTAAGTCTCCAAACACCTCAAGCTGCTTGAAAACTTGATTTTGACACTCTTTTTGCTAAGTTATTCACATCATTCCAGATAATTAATAATTATTATCTCGTGGCAAAAATAGTTTGAGGTTGAATTCTTAAACACTCTACAATCCTTTCCCACTGCTCTGCCAGGAAAAAAGGCATCTTACTGTCATGAGACTCCCCTGCCTGTTGTAATCAAAGGGCCATAGAAATGTAATTGACAGCCTACCTAGTGCAAGTAGACAAGTGCCTTTGATACTATTAGTACCTGACATAGCAAAAATAAAATTCTGGAGTCCATTTTAGAATAGGTTTATAGAATTCGGCAAAATATGGCAGATACTTGAATCTGAATTGCCTGTTCTCTAGCTGTCTGGAAGTTACATCACTTTGCTCTTGTGCAATTGATTTAATAACTTTTATTAGTACTACTTTTATTTTTATTTGGGGTACTTTTGCTTACCCACTTACTAGTGGCTCTCACAAAATTTTCACCTGCATCTTTGGCAATACAGCACCTACAAACTAATTTTACGAGTATTCATCTCGCCTAACTGCCAGAGTCTTAATCTACCTTAATTAGATGTGAGGTGCACCCACTCCCAAAAATGCGCTGTACACTTCATACTGCCACGCATGATGCTGTTGTTTATAAGATACCCTGAAACTAGTGCCCGCTTTTTTATGGATTTGTGAAAACTCCCTTTTTCTGTTGGCCATCTTCAGACACACTGAGCTAGCCTGTAATGTGCCTAAATTTCTACATGCCTGTACCATAGTCTATGACAAGACCTTGAGGCACAGTCTGATGTGCCCCAAACCAGGGCACACCAAGGGTGAGGGTCCTAGCCGTGGGCACCCATACAAACTAAGCTCCTGTAACTTCGGACTCTGGCACTCATCAATCTCATCACTTAACAGCAGAAATGCAAAGCCCTGACTTTCCTGTCTCCCCCTGCCACCATAACTCCCAAGAAGTGTCCCAGCTCCCCTGCCTGCCCGCCCTGACTCCACAAATTGATGTGACAGTGTAAGTGCCTACAGAAAACTGTCAGCTTTGGGAGACAACAGAAGGGTTTGAGGAAAGTTAATACTAACCCAGTCTTCTCCATAGCACAGATAGTTAAAATATCTTGATGCTGTTCAGTTGGTCAAGCTTATTACCAAGACGTGAATTGGTTAAAACCAAGTCAATGGTGCTTACACATGCATGTTAGAAACAGAAAGGTAATGGCAGCTCAGAATTACTGAATTTCCATTCACTAAAGCTGGCTCACTCCCAGCCATTTCTGGCAGTCTAAGCAAAGCTGTGATCCCATGCTACTAATACTACTAGTTCTATGGCTAATGGCTTTTCTGGCTAAAAAAATTTCTATGCACACCCTGAATTTTCAGTCAATACCTATGAGTTTAATGGACTGTGAACCTGATCAACAACTCTGCTGGAAACTCTGGTAGAAGAAGAGGTTTGAACTTCTCTCCTCTACCCCTGGCCACTGCACAAAGCAAAGAAAGGTAAATTGCAGTCAGAAGCTTAAATCTTTCCAGAAGTTAATTGGTACAAAAATGTCAGTTCCCGATCAGATATTTTGCTGAACTTCTCCTGATTTTTTTTTTTTAATGCAATGTATCTGTGTCAGATTTTAGACTAGCAAACAAAAAGCAATATTGAAAGTAGTGTTTTAAGTATGGATATATTAAGAAAGTGGCACCTTCTTTCCTGCAGTGAGCAACGGGGAAGAGAAATTAAAAAATCTTAGCAGCAGCACTGTTCAAATACTATACAGTGGGATTTATCAGATCACTGACATCCTTACAACTGTGGAAGAAAATATTGGCAAACTATCACAAGGTGCATGAGCTATAAAACAGGATGTGCTGGTGTACTAAACCTTGACAAATGGGCAGATTATCCCATGTTCCATCGTCTTGACATATTGAAACCATGTTGTCTAAGTCAGGGTAACGGATCTGGAATCCTTCATGACAGCTGATTATTAACTTATCGCCAGTCCTGTATGTCTTGTTATGAATCTCTGCATCTTCAACATGTGGAACAAGGCAATCTGTGACTTCATGAAAAAAAAAATAGTAACTTAATTAAAAAACCATGGCTAGCTATTCAATAATCAAGCTCTTAAGCAAAAGTTAATGTAAGTGCTTAAACCATTTGGAAAATGCATGCATTTCAGTAAATATATCCTTTCCCTAGTTAACCATCAGTTACAAAGTCTATAGCACTGTAGTAGAAGCTGACGTGCTACAATAATGGATCATTCCCCCCAACTTTTTTAAACAAAAAAAACTAAGAGCACTTAGGAAGACGGTTTTTAATTTTGTTCTTCCACTCATCACGTGTGCAAACTACATCGCACAGTCTGACTGTGCCAACGTCCCACGTGAAGGCAGACTGACAGCACTAAGGACAGGACAAAAGAAAAGATAAAATACAGATACGACATGAGTAACACAGAAAAAACCGCAGTTTTAGCAGAGAGACAGATGAAGATCAGGTACATTTACAAGGGTTGATCCAGCTCCATTCAACAGAGTTCATTATGAGAATGTGTTCACTTTAATCTCACTGATTCTGTTTTAAATCAGATCATTTTATGTGCCTGAATTCATATGCCTGTAGAGGCTGTGATTTTTAAGGCCCTGAGCAGCATCTCAAGCACTTGTAGAAGACTCTTTGCAAGAGAAATGACTGCAAACCTCTCGTGATATACAGGCATGGGGTCTAATACTCGTCTGTGATATATGTGTCGAACAGTCTTATATCTCACTGTATATACCAGTGCCAAAGACGCTAAAATATAAAATAAAACCCAGAAGACTGAAAAATCAAAGAGGTTGTGGAAAGTGGAAGGAAAGCGTGAGGCAGGGTAAAAATCCCTCTGATAATACTGAATAATTAAGAAACAAGCCAAGAGGACATGAAGGAATAGTCCAGGTGACTCAAAGTTCATCCTTCTCATAAATGCAAAGTGACATTAAACAGAAGAGAGGAAAAGATTAAATACTGAGAAAATACAATAAAAATTATCTGTTTGTCTGCCAGCAGTCAATCCATGACAGATATGGTGACAAAAGTTTCCAGGCATCAAAACCCACGAAGTATTTCAAATAAAAGCAAGAGAGTAAAAATATTATAAGCCTGGTTTATGCTGGTTTTTTTTTCCCCAACACATCTATCACAAGAGACAACTTCATTTAGGAATGCAATATTTATTTTAAAAAAATGAATTTCAGAAGTCCCTTGAGTCCTGCATAAGAGAGAAAGTTTCTGCCATTTTCATAAGTAATTATCGCTAAAAACAAAGAGGCAACTGTATATTTGTATTTAGCAATTAATTGTAAGCATGCACAAAGTGAAGCCATGGCAACAGCTTCCTTGTTTGCTTAGAAGTGCAACTAGAAGCAAGATAAACTGTCATTTAGCATAGCACATGCAAACCAGTAAAAGCAAATTTATTTCATAATGTATTTATCTATTTAGGCAAACTAGGGGATCTATTATTCTGAGACTCCATCACTAAATTTTACTAATATGAAGTGGAAGAGTTTTGCTTCCCCAGCTAAAACATATTTTCCTTTGTACCTTCCCATTATAGGGATGTTTTCCAAAATACACTGTACTTTGCTAACTTTTAGTAAGGGGCCTGGACATATCGTTGGTCAAAAATTCTCCCATTTCTCTTGTTACTTTTAGCTCCTTGGTTGCTGCTGCAGGTACCTCCTGCTGCCTGTACCAGGACGGGCTGGCAGTCTGCCCGGTGGTCTGAGAACCTGCAGCAAGAAGTTGTATTAGAGGATTATTCATTTATAAATGCCCAAACCTGGGAGTATGCGTACCCTAACATAAGGTTATAAAATGCACTGTGATGAAGGTGCAGACATCACCTTCAAAGACTGAACCACTTTCTCTCTCTCTCTCTCTGGCAACTTAATCAGCAGCAGAGGATGCCCCATAAGAAATGCCTGACACTAAGCCTTAAATGCTGTCATGAAGAGGCTGCCCTGGGCACCCCTAAGGATGGGATGAGATAGATGGGGATCCTGCTCTGTGGCCACACAGGAGGAGGTCGGTGATGGATGCCAGAAGATAACATCAATGGACAGCTCACTCTCTTGGCGTCACAGCTTTCTGTTGCTACATCAATAAAATAAGT
This sequence comes from Chlamydotis macqueenii, assembly GCF_036417535.1. NCBI lineage: Eukaryota > Metazoa > Chordata > Aves > Otidiformes > Otididae > Chlamydotis > Chlamydotis macqueenii. The sequence goes on along the minus strand of NC_141558.1, from coordinate 73,125,247 downwards.
GTATACATACGTTGCAGTAAAATATGAGATTTCACTTTCAAAGCAGGGGAAATGGATTCTGTAACAATGATCTATTACAGCGACTTCATCCTCATTATTCCAAATAACAGCTACAGATCGAATCATTTTAATCGGCTAGATGTTGGCAGAGAACAGCGATAAGTTGCTCACTGTACCATCCTTCGTCTGCGACATTCTGGCTGACTTTTCTAACAGGTCTATTACAAGCCCCAGCTAAACACGGGACCAATGGACCACAATATTACAGCTCTTTTCCCTGATGCCTTGTGAGCAAATGCTTTCCCGCTGGCTGAATTTGTATTGTTTAGCACTTATTCAGGCATAAATTGCAGTAGCTGCCTCTCCGCAAATAAATGGATTAGCTGGCACAAACTCTGCTTGGAAAAGCTGAGAGTAAGTGACTGAATTTTAAAATGTCCTGTCCTAGAAAATAAACTGCTTTATTCTAAGTACTTTTCAGCAAATCTGTGGAAGCTGCTAAACCATTTAAGGGACTACACAGTCTCTAACCAGTAGCAAACAGCAACGGCTGACTTTTACGCTCCTTTCTGGCAGTTTTACATGATCTGTTTATAACTACTGTGTGAATATTAAAACGGGTCAGCCAAAAGAACCCCCTAGATAGGAACACATTCCTGATCTTGAAGAGGCACAAACAGCTGGGGTGCAGCCGGCGGGCCCAACAGCGTGGCAGGTGCAAGGGCTCATCTTGGCCTGGCTTTCATGAAGATGCAGCTTTGCACATTAGGAGTTCTTGGCTTTAGCAAACCATGTCACCCTCCATCACAGGAGGGTATTTCTTTTTTTTTGGTCTGAAGAGTAGAATTTGTTAAACACTATAGTCACAGTGCTTTAGTTTATGTGTAAATTGAGCATCATCCTCAGAACTGTTTCTTCCAGCGCATAGGGAAGGAGTACCACCCTCCCTCCTCACAAGAGCACCTGGGCCATAAAGGTAATTCAGAGGGAAGGCATGACCTGGATGGACACTATGGAGACAGCCACACCATCCATGGGTACTAGCTGGCTTGGCATGGCTTCACCTTCACTATGCAGGTGAACTCTTACCCTCCAAAAATTGTCACTGGTCCATGCAAATCCAGAAGCTGCTTGTAGGAATTGCTTGGGGAGTACTACTTGACATTGGCCAAAACCATGTCAAGAACCTTTCTAACACTCTAACAGTATGTGCCATTGAAGAGCCATGCCCTGGTCCATGCTCTGGCACTGTTTTGTTTACTAGTCTGTATGTAAACTCAGAGGTCCGGTGCTCCTATGTATCTCACTGTGGAGTGGTCTCTGAATTAGCCTTGACTACATCCAGTCACAACACTCACAGGCTGGAACGGAGAGGAGCAGGGAGGAAGGATGAAAGGAACATCATGAAGAATGAGTTGAATGCAGGGAGAGCTCATCTGCACCCTGTCCTCTTAAAAGCAAACATTTAAGAGTGATACTGCCTCTTGTTTTTTACTAGTGTTAAATCCATGGTAGTGTGTTAGTAGAGTCGTTCTGTGGATGGCAAACACAGTATTTTGGTGCATATTAAATAACACTTTCTCTTTATTGTCTTTGCTTGTATTACAACAGTGCTCAGAGACTTTGCCTAAGATCTGTAGCCACTGTGCTAAGCACAGGTTACAAACATTATACAGCGCTTATAACCAGGCTTAAGAATCAGCAAACACTGGGCAAGACAGATAAAAGATGGAGAAATAAAAATACTTCAGTCATCTCACAGATCCAGGGACAAAGGCAAAGAGAAATGAGGCCTAAATGTCATCCAGGAAAATTGTAGCCAAACTATGCTGTAGTCCACTACTTTTACTGCAGGTTTATCATCCCTGTCAGTGGGAGAATGAGGCACTGAGGACATCTTGAAGGCACCTGCCTGCAGAAGCACTAGGAGAGAAGGGTACAGCTCTGCACTTGGTTGCTACCCCATGTAGACTGTAAATTTAGATCCAATCTCAGAGGAGAGAGGTAGCATTTCTTCCAAGTAGGGCAACAGTCTCAGCAGCCACATTATCACAGTGGGAGAAGATTAGATTAAAGTGTGAACAACATGACATACTGCTCTTAAACAGTAAATACAAAAATTCCACCTTAGAGCTTTGGTATTTATGTGCATAACCGTATTAAAGTCACAAAGCGCTGCAGATCAACATGAGAACAGAACTCTAAGCACACAGACTTTTGACAGGGCATTTACTGGGGACCTAGTCATGCAACTTCATTCTCATACTGACACTTAACATCTTCTGCCTCTTAACGAGAAATGACAGACCTATAAAATCAAACTGATTGGATGAAGAGCTCCAGGCAAATGTATTAGTTTTAAAATAAATTACATTCTGAAACAGGTTGCTTTGCTTCCTTTGGTAAATAGCATTCATTTGTGACTAGAGATTGTTCTAGTAAACATATAACTAAAATTAAATGTACAAAACATACAGACATAAAACCATATATAATCATTCTTAGTTGAATTCAAACTTCTGAGATTAACTTAAAATGAACTGCAGTATTGAGTGGTTTTACTGTTCAAGCTCAGCTGGCAATATCTGACATTTGCACATACTGTGATGACAGGCACAGCATACCACAGCACACACGGCAGCCAGCCCCTGCCCTAAATGAGTAAATGCAACATAAAGTTTATTTTGCCTTGTGATAGCTAATGATGAATGTTAAAACATTAACTTCTTACTTCTCCGGTAGCTGCTATAGATTTCAAATTTCTTTTTATATACCGTTACAGAATTTCTGCAATGAGGATTTTATGGATGTCATTAGGCAGCTGAGAATTAAAAACCCTGTTATAATTCCTCCTTAATTGCTCTCCAGATGTGCCGCATTCCTACACTGCCCATCTCCCTGTTGTGCTCCTCTCTCATCATTCTGCTCCCAATGCACAAAAGGATCACTCTAAAAAGCACTTAAGCAAATACTTAGGTTTCCTGGATCACTAGTGAACCTCTGTTTAGTATTTGTTCTGAATCAGTGGTTATATTGTGCACTGGAAAGAAAAATTAATTCTGTCATCTGATTTTTTTTTCCCCATTGTTAAACCCTAGGATTGTTTTAATAATACATGTGGTATTATTCTACATTAATCAGGAAAGTACTTAAGCACTTGCCTCACTAAATCCTAAATCAGAATCTTACTCTTCAGTCCAAATAATAAAAAGTATTTTTGTGTATGCCTAATTTAGAGCACAGAACTTTAACAAGACTAATCACATAATTACAGTTATGCTCAAGCTTAAGTACTTTGCTTGATCAGAGCACTGGCTTGCAATCCTTTTTAAGTGTTCTGTGCTGTAAAGTAATGATTATCTCTTAAGCAACTGTTGCCACACCATCCATCACATTCTCATCTTCCAGTTTCTTCCTTTTTTGAAAACACCTGGCTCAAGCGTTCATCACACTGACACCAGTGGCAGTTTTACTGTTAATGGCATCGTGATCAGAAACTTCCTCCACAGATTTCCACTGGACTGGGGGGCAAGGGGGCTGGGAAGAGATTTGAATATTCAATAAAACATGTTAACGCTTATTTGAACAACTGCAGTGGATGATACAGGTACTATTTCAAAGATGCACATCAAAATTCCTAGAAGCTACCTGCAGTGGTTAAGAAAATAGATTTTCCAAGCATTACAGCTTTCGCTGGTAGTTTGAATATCCAGTTTAGACATATTCTGCTGTCACTCTACATGTATTTTTTCTTAAGTAACCATAAGATGAGAGAGAAGGGCATTTACGAAAGGCGGCTGTAACAGGAGTGGGCATGAATTTCATACATACATTATTTTTAAAGGCATCAAGTCATTTCTTTGATGTTGCCCCATGCCACCATTATGACCGGATATTATTTGCCCTGATTGCCTTTACGTCCTACACATCAGCTGTCGTCTCAGTGTGTACCCTAAGACAGCTCATGACTGTGCCCATCATTGCTCTGTAGCCTGCGGCCTCAGTCATGTCCAGGAGTCTCCTACCAACAGGACAGCTACCTGAAAGACCATGGACTACTCACCAGCTGCCTCTGGCTACTCTCTCCGATACCTCATGCACCCACTTTCACACAGAGCACTGTTTAAGGTTGTTTCCTTCACTTCTGTCTCCTGAGCATTGTCCTCCTGGGCCCTGCTTGCTCCTGTTGTGGCACATCCCTTCATGCACCACTATCCTGGCACAGGATTCTCACACCCACCCACCCATCAGCATAAACAAGTACCTGCAGTTTTTATACATGCTGAGTGATGCATGATCCTATGTATTAAGTGTGTTTATGAGCCATACAAGTCTTCAACTACTTTTGAATAAAGTCCATATATTTATCTGATTTTAAATGATGGAAGGCATCCTGAAATAGAATTTATCTTGCTCCACCTTGAAGACAATGAGTCAATGGCTAATGACTTCAGTGAAGAAGACACAACACTCTAATGTACACACTTGATTTAACTAAAACTTTTTATGTCTGTTGATTTTGATAGCTCTGTTGACCAAAAATAAATCAACAAAAAGAACAAGTTATATCTTTAATATACTTGGTGAAATAAATAATTTGTGCTGCTTGGATGTATTTTGGCTAAAATTTACACTTAAAATATTCAAATTAATCCTATCTCTATCTAACTCCTAGAAGAAAAAAGTAATTTAATGTCCTGATTATGTAAAACCAAATACAATTTCAAAATGAAATACAATAAAAATACATTGGTTTATGTCATAAAAGGCTGAATTATCTCAAAGTAAACTTCTACTGTGACTTTAAACTTCTGCAGGCCATGCATATTTGATTTTCCTACTTGAATCATGCATACATCATAAAATACAATTGGTTAAAACTCCTACTTAGCATGAGCAGTAGCACTGAAAATTTATTATATTATACTAGTAAAATATTGCACAAAGGAGTATTAAGTGGGCAGCTTTAATAAATAGTTACAAACAGTTTATTTATACTAGAGGTTGTTTTTTCTCGCTGCATCAATTTGTAAGTAGTTAAAAGGGGAAATACATTATGTTTTTGTCTTCAGATTTATTTATATCTCTTTCAACATGTGTGCATGCACATACACAACCGCTCATGGTATAAATTTAACTGACAAATGGGGATTATGGATGGGAAAATAAAGTATGTCTCAAATTAGACATAGTGAAATGGACTCCAGCTTTTGTGTTTTGTGCTGAAACACACACAGACGTGGTACATGAACAAGTGAGAAGAACTGACTCTGGTGAACTGCTTTAAGAAAACTGACTTACCTTCTTGTAGGCACACAGGTTTATCACTTGGTTTCCAGCTCAGGGAGCCATTAAAGTGTCTCACACAAAGTTTTTTTGAAGTACCATTAAGCCTGTATCCTTCTTGGCAATGGAACCGGACTACCACACTTTCAAAGAAAACACCTGCACTGGGTGTCTTGTATCCATGTTCGGGAGCTCCAGGATCAGCACAAGCGTGTAGGTCATCAAACCCTATGTCAGACAAAGATACAATCAAACTGTGTTCATTCATTCCTCATGCAACCGTAGTCGCATGTTTTCTAGGTTTTTCCATTTGATGTTTAATCTTCATAGGGGCCTCATATCTTCCATTAATGATCAGTGGCAAGCCTACTTGGGTATTGGGTACTCCAGACTTGGGAGAGGACCAACCTCCAGCTACAGTAGAAACACTCAGGTGACATAAATACTCCCGTCTTGTGCAGCTACTGAGGAAGCAAAGTCAACCAGACTCCTCAGTAGCTGATGATGATAAAAATAAAGCACTTGACCCAACCTACCAGTGGGGATTGCACAGTAATGTATCTGTAATTACTCTTGGGGACTATGGGATTTTGGAGGTCTGGTACAGTCACTGGAAAGAACAATAATGTGCCAGAAGCAGACAGGAAGATGAAATAAAGAAAAGGGCACGAAGCCTAACTGCCATCCAAAGACATAGTAACTAAAACAGAAGACGAGCTGCTTGGTACAGGGATTTCAAGTGGGGAGGGAGCTCTACCACAGGGAAAAGGGACATTGTGATGTTGGATACATGTTATCCCCCTATCACATTGGCTTGATGGCCCTACCAAATTCTTAAAACGCTCTTACAGGAGCACTGTATTACTGCATTGATGCCAGAAGGGAGTTTTGTAAGGCCCTTTACTTCCAAAAAATTAACTGTAAAATAACAAACAAAACTCCAACAGTTGCAATCATAAAATGTGACTGTTTATCACTTTATCAAACTCATTTCAATGTCATTTGCATAAAATGAAGCTTTTTTTTACTGCAAAGCAAAAAAGGTTTAGTGCAGCACTGAACAAGTCCTGCATACTGAAAGACCAAATAGCTTTGCAAGAGGAACAGTACGGGGACAATTAATGCCAGTGGGAGGAGTGCCTGGAAAATTTGAAAATCATCACATTGTAGCTTTAATGTTTTGATTTTAAAAGAATAGTATCAGAGAGCCTCAGCTATGTCCTGCATGATAAGGATGAAGTGCCTCTGTAGTACAGTCAGAGAGGAGGAAAATACTACAGTAGAAGGTTTTTCAAAATAAATCTCCCTTTCCTGAGGCCAAATCATTCCCTCCGTGGAAGGGCTCGGTGTGACGCTGTGACAGCCAAATGGAGCACACTGAAGGTGATAAAGGGCTCTTGGAGTTGAACACTGAATTTCTCCCTTCAGTCCCCTTGCTGAAGGCTGCTAATGGAGGACACAAGAAACACAAGCCAAGTCACCGTGTTGTACGTCCAATTACCTGCTCCTGCTAGCAGAGGCAGGGCATACCATCGGGTCACCAGAGAAGACTGCATTTCCCTGACTCCATACATGGCTGATTTTATGTGAGTCGAGGTCACCACACTGAACTCCCCAACCAGGCTACAATTTCCAGGAGGTGACCTGATGGTCAGAACCCAGCCTGAATACCTACATGCCACGGGTACTGGAGAGAGTCATCACCTACACCCAGCCTCTGGCCCTCTGCAGGGCTCTGATACCTGGGACACTTCACCTAAAGAGATTTCACTAATGTCCCCTCTCTTTGCACTGCTGACACAGCACAAGAGCAGCAGAGCATCAGCTCTTATGCATTTTTACTCCCCTGTCCAGTGGAGTTTATAATGAGAACTGAAGGTTCAGTGAGTAGCCAAGTCAAACAAATCTCTGAACTTCACACACACTCATCTGCCGCATGGCTCAAGACCTCCACTACAAATTGCCCAAGACACTCTCATTTGGTAGCATGATGAACAAGGAGAAATACAGTCATTATATTCATAGGATTACATACTGTAGGCAATACTTAATAAGAGAGAAGGGTTGTCCTTTTTTACTGGAGATTAAAAAGAAGCTTCTTATGCTTCAGTCAGCAAACCCACATCCTTCAATAAAGTCAATGATGATCTTAATTATTTTCCGTCAAACCAAGGGATAACATGACATTTAGCTCAATTTTGTTACTTTGGTAATCACAGAATTGTCAGTCAGGCAAGGAATATTACGACCCACCTTGAAATATGTGCCTTTTCTTACTAGCTGCATCAGGGAATAGTACACAACTGCCTACTACTATGCCTCTGCAACAACAGAAAAAAAGAAAGGTGCTGAGGTCGCATACAATTTGCCTGGTAAAAAAAATGAGCCAAGCTCATTTCTCAGTTTTCATTAAGTCAAATATGCAAGGTTAGAGATTTTGGGACTGTCAGCACAAAACCCAACATAGAAGGCAAGTTTTTTTTTCCCTAGTGCAGTCTAATTCTGTGACCCTACTGCCACTTCTCTGGTGACCTTTCACAAGCAAAGATTTTCAAGCCTCCTAGGCATTATTTTGCAGTAGGTTGATCTCTTAGGTTCTTTTTCTTGAGCACAGTTTGTGAGCAGAGAAATCTATCCCCAAGGGGCATTCCCAAGAAGCAACAGGAACACAAATGGAAAAATCGAATTATGTACCCTTTAGTTTCTACAAAGCCAGTAGCCAGCTGTTATTCAGCTACTGAATGAGATAACACATGGAAACAGCACAGGATCACTGCTTTCATGCAGCATTTCCATTGCTTGTTCCTGAAGCAAGGAAGAAGGAAAAAGCCTCAGGGAACAGCCAGTTAGGTAGATGCAATACGGTAACTTCTTACAGTAGGACCATAAAGGCAAAGCAAACAAAACCCCAGGCCCATCTTTTCTCCACAGATATCAACAATAAACTTGGCCCAAATCTTAGTCCTACCAAAACCAGTGGTAGTCACTTGTGTGATAATCTTCTTTTTGAAGGTGTGTATGATCCAGGCACAAAGTAGTGAAGCCAGCGCTGTGCCCCCTGTTCCTGTGCTTTGGTTGAGGAGACAGCAAGGATGGTGCTAGGGAGGTATGGCGAGGCTGGCCACTGTGCTGAGGACCTCTCAGTCCACGGAAGGCACTGCAGGTTTTGGAAGGGGCCATTACAATTTAGAGAAGCCAGGAACTGCTCTGATTTTTGCCAAGGTTGCTCCTCTCTTGCACAAGAGGTGTGCCAAGTATTTAAACAGTTTATCTAGCTGAGAGCTAAGACTATCACTGTTTTTCAATTTAAGTATGAAACTTCTGGTACAATATTCAAGAACAGCAATGCTGAAACACCCCTGAGAATTGCCATTTTCCAGTGGTACTTAATGAGATCAGACTTGGACCCTTTACATAATAATCCTTTTCATATAGTGCCATGTATTAATCTCCACCCTATCCTGTCAAAAATTAGTAAATACATGTCTCAAATAAAACACCGCGTGGTACATTAAATTCTTTCTTCTCATGAGCTTTAGTTTCCTTCCTTTTTCAAAGTTATGCATTTAAGAGCAGTTACTCAAAGTTATGATACAGTATTTTTATAATGACAGGAGTAATCTCACATTATAGACCGTATGTCTTTTGCTTTGGTCCCTTAGAGCCTGATGAAACCAGCCAAAACAGTTTTCAGCCAGAGCCGCAAGCTAAGTCTTTGGAAAGAACCATAAAAGTTACATAAATGGGAAAACCAATCTTTTGGTTATAATAGAAAGGTGTTATCCTGCAGGAAAGAGTATATCAAATAAGAGAAAAATAATTTAGAACTACAATGGATTCTGTTTCTTTATAAACCCTTCAATAAGTCTTTGGGGAAAAGAATTAAATTTTACTTTGACTACTGGACTTTTTTTCATGGTAATGGAGAAGGAAAGGGGAATCATCAGCACCTACTAGTAAAATATATACAACACACTTGTCAAATAAAGCAGTAAATTTTCATGTTACCAATATAGTAAAAATTTTGTAAGGTCAGCAGCCACCATCATAATCAACACTGCATCACTAGCAACAACTTTATGGGATGCTATGGTATGGCTTTAAATCCCTCAAGTAAAAACCTGACAACTACTGCTGAAACTCACTAGTTCAGTAATCAAAATAGCTTAATATTCAATGTAACTTGAAGACTTTCTGTCTTATGGCATCTTTAAGGGATATTGTATAAAATATAAAGAGCAACAATATCTTCTAGTGAGGCTCGTTACATAAGGTCATCATCACAAGTAAAAAATGCAGTTGATATAGAATATAGTTTGGTTGTGGTATTTACCATATTTCTACTGTTGGACCAACAGGAGGTCATCAGAAAATAGCAATGCTCTTAACGTGGATAAAACACAAGCAGTTTATATGGGCTCCTATTTTACCTAAATTAATTGGTATTGTCAGTCAGATAACAATGATGTCCGATTAATCAGAAGACTGATAAATAAGTAATGCCCTCCTTGGGGTCTAAAATGAACCAGTATAAATCATTTGAACACACTGTATTTCTAGAATTCTGTGTTATGTGTTCTCAAACATAAAATGATTAATTTCATCCCCAATGAAAATCTTGAAATATTGGAAGCCAGGGGAAATTATATATTTGTGATGACAAGAAATCATGATAGTCACAGCTGAATTTCAGACATGCCTGAAAAAAACACAGGAGGAAGAATCCCTCAGTTCTTCATGTCACTGTCTACTTCTCTGCACCTTTTTCTCAGTTTCCTCTTTTGTTTTCCTTGTTTCCCTCTCCCCTCACCTCTGTATCTTACAGCTCCTTGTAAATTCATGGTGCTGGCAAGGTGATTTCTAATAGAGATTTGATGGACTTCTTTGCCTCTAAAACTGCTATATAGCATTTCACTGACACACTGCTGATGCATGTTACTCAGAAATGGCTGCCCTCGTTCTTGAACGGAGACATCACTCTCATTCCAGTCTGTTACATACACATAGTGAAGGAAAAGTGACATATAATGTGCAATAATATTAAAGATATAGAGTATATTTTCAGTATTTGTCTTCAGTGCAATGGAGAATGGGCTTCTCGTACAGCAACACTTGTATTTGGGTTCACCAAATTAACGAGTCCTTTCTACCTCAGTCAGGGCAGAGGAAGGCAGAGGCTTTGCAGCTTGGGGCAGGACCAGACTGCCTGCATGCACATTTTGTAAGGAGTCTGTAAACACTGCAGGAGCAGGTTATCTTAGGCCAGCTCTCTCAGTAAAAAGCCGTATTAGGACTAAAGCAGAAAGGCCACAAGTGCAAACATGCTGAGGGCTCGCTTGTCTCACACAAAGGAAAAGTAATTTTCATCCCTTTTAGAGTTTCTGCTGTATGTTTCTAAAACATAGAAAAACTATGTTTTTCTTTCTGTGAAAGCCACAGTCACAGCACCCTGTGCCTTTGGCTGTTTATGCTTCCTTGTTGTTGATGATGTTAATTGAACTATCCACATACCCCTGCAACGAGAAAAGGAAGGATGTGCTTTGATTAGTGTCTAGCCTTGGAAGTGAAAAGAAATTATGAACTTGTGATTCCATTAGTGAAATGCCTGCTAAAATCTAAACTCTCTTTAATCCCTTAAGGGTCACTAATGCTTAAGCTTCCCTGAGACTTCAGCAGCTTTGTAAAACCCTGCCCCGTTTAAGATGGGAATCACAAGCTCCCTTGCTATCCTTGCAGAACATGCTCCCAGCTCCCAGTGCTGTTGGGTATCCCTTCTCACTCAACTGAGTATTATCCAGGGCAGCCTAACAAGCCACTGGAAGAAGGAGAGAAGTTCAAATTACTTTGTAGGAGAAATAGAACGGCAAATAAGACCTCCAGGGGCTGGGTACTTTGCTTAAGCCACAAGCTGATCTATAAAATCAAGAACACCATTAAGCTCCGTTCTCCTTCATATAACCCAAGAGCGTCACAGCAGAAGAATAAGAAACTCAGTGTGCAGTGCAGTTCATAAGCACCCAAACCACCCGTCTGCAATTAAAAATTTACATGCAAGCCCTGCATGAAGGGCAACAGGCTCCAAGAGCGGTAAATGAACATTCAAAAGGCTGAATTTTTCCTCATTTGCAATTCCCATTTTTCTTATCTTTCCATTTCATGCCCTCTTCTCCTCCAGCTCTGGCGTCCCACTTGTATTCTCCATCCTCCTTCACCCCAACACCACCCGCAAGCCAACTCACCACCTGCCCTGGCACCCTCCAATGAAGACCTCCATGCTCCCAAATCTTGCCCACCACCATGCCCACCACTTCACTTTCTCCTCTCCTCAGAGCACGCTTGGAAAGGAGCAGTCACTCAGAGATGCTCCTAAGAGCTCAACCTTAAAATCCCTACCCGGTTGTGACAAGTCCCTGGGCACTTCTATGCTAAATCAAACTGACATCTCCCTGGAAAGCCTAAGGACTGCTGCTCCCTCCTGAGAGGGCACAGGGGAGGGAACGTGAGGAGCCGTAAGCAGGACAGGGTCTTCCAGGAGCCATGCTGGAGCTGCTTCTGCCTGGGAAACGCACCAGTGAGAAAGGAGGAAAAGCCGCAGCATCAGGAAAGCTGGTCCAAGGGTCTTGCATAGATGACTGCAGATGTAATAAGAGCATCTTTACTTCAGGGGTCATGCCTCCAATTAGTTACTCCAATCACCATTCCACACTCAGGGATGAGAGCACACCCCAGCTGATGCTTGACCAGTGTCATACAGCAGGGAAAAAAGCTGACTTTTCTATCTTTGGAGGTGATCACCATTTTCAATTTTGAATGTGAACCCTGACACAGGATTCTTTTATTATCTCGACATTAGGCCAGTGCAAGAGGAAAAACCACTTAAAATTGCTGGAAAAGGAAGATGGTCTAGAATACAATCAGCGGAGCACTTAGGTAGACCCACAGCAAACTAAAAAGATGCATTTGTTTCTTCTCAAAAATGAGTTTCTTCTAATAAACATCTTAAACAGCACAGACTTGTCCCTTTAATCATAACTTCTTGCAATTAATATAGCTATGTCATCTTTGTAAATAAGCCATTTCATCTATAATGCAAAAAGCACTTGTTGCTTCCAGCCTTTTGTAATCCAACAACTCTGATTGCATAATTTATGAACCTTTCTGAAATGTCATACACTAGTGCATGCTCCTCTGAACCTACCATCACTTACATGAAAAACAAAAGGCGGAAAGTAAATCTGCTGGTGGTTCTGCTGACAGAGCTCTGTTCTTCTGTGTTTTTATTACAGAAAGTTACCACGGCTATTCTGGGGTATGATTCAGGGTGAATAAAGCTAATCTATCACACAAGAAATCCCACAGCCTCCTCCCAGTTCCTAAACATTTAAACTGGACATTGAGTTTTCGAACAAAGCCATTGAAAATGATAACATTTGCACACTAAGGCCTAAACTGAGGCCAGTTGAAAAGCACTTGGCAGAAATAACTAAAAACCTGAAGCCAGAGTTTGTTCAGTTTTCTGCAAGTCTAAGGTGAATATTTTATTAATTTCCATTTATTCAGCCAGTTCAGTTTAATGACTAGTTCTATTCAAGCTGCAAACTCTACCAGGAATTTTAAAAAGTATAAAACTATGTTTTTTTTTTTTCTATTCTGTGAAAAAGAAGCAGGTGAGAATGACTGACTTCTTCAATTTTCCTGTTACAGATAATATTTCACATTTCTAAGTGAATTAAAAATATAAAATGTGCTTAAATAAACTTATTTTTAAGCTCTGTATAAGCTCTATATATGCTTCAATAAACAGGCACATACCTAACACATCCTCCTATTCCTTATGCTGATAAGGCACTGTAATAAAGATGGTATTTGCCAACATGTGCTTGTTGACTGGTGACCCATCAGAATTATCTTAAGGAATTAAATACTTACAAATCAAAAATAAAGAACATTAATATATCACTTACTGAAAGATTTTCTTCTTACTGATTTAAGTGAATAAGTGAGCTCATTACTTTTATTTAAATCAACCAATCCCACTTATATTTTCATCCTCATATGTAACATTTTATATATTATATGTCTAGGGATTTCATTAGAGTTGCAATATTGTCGATGTGGGAATCTAGCCTGAGGTTACTAAATAGGATTAATAACAACATAGAAAGCTACTAATAAAAAAGTGTCAAATAAAATAAAACTATACTGCCATAATTTCAAGAATGTTATGGGACTGCTGTGTTTTTAAAAAGCAGTATCTAAGTATTGTTGTTTATCTGTCTCATATTTTCAGCACACTGGAAAAAATTAGTTACTGTTACCAAGAGTTAGTTTAACCATTTTTAGTCTAGACAGGCATCCCTTAGGAAATATAGCAAAAAGCCATTAAAAAAAAAAAAGAATCATGAGCTAGTACTATAGTAATATTTCTTCTAGGCCAATAGAATATAATATTATTCATCATAGCAAATCCAAAGTAATGAAATGTCACACTGTTCAGCAGAGATCCTTGTTTCTACAAGATGCAGGAATCAAATACTCAGAGGTATGAGTTGGGGGTTTGATATTTATGCTCTAATCAACTCCAGACTTCCCTAGATAATGCTGTATTTTTATTACACACAACAGTATGGTAATCCAACAATTTTTGCTTTTCAGCTGTGCTATAGAAATTGATTTTATATGTTCCCAAGAACAGGTAGAATTGGATGTAGGGACAATCAGGACTAAGATGTGAATATTACTAAACTTTTAAATAAAGTGCACACTAGAGAAGATGGAGAGACAAAGGATTAAAAAAGCTGGTACATACTTAATGCAGGAGAGCAGATAGACACCATTTCCAGCTTTTGCACTTGATTTCTTATCACAAATCCTCTGATGTGTCTGAATACTCTGACAGCTTTTATGCCCTACAGTGATTTTCCTCTATATGCACCTACCCGTGAAACTGTGACCTTTCCTCTTAGATGGGGACATCATCGCAGCCATCCATTTTTTATTTGCCTTTTTCTCCGCATATGTTTTGCTTGCTGGTACTTATTTGGTGAGCTTTGTCAAGTTGGGACATTATTTACCTACAGGCCTAGAAGACTTAAAGGAAAGCAAGGTGGTTTTGCTGGTTCACCAGGTATTTTCTACATAAGGACTGCCATTGAGCCATTCACATTTACTTCATATCACACCACAAAGCACTTCTACTCGAGTAAAGCTTTTAGAAAGCAGGCAGATAATAACCACTGGAAAAAAAATACCCTGACTGATTTTGGTCCTAAACTGGACCCAAGAAGAACTTCTGATTTCCTCCTGTATTGAAAAGTGACTTTATGTTCCTATATTCTGCTAGTACTGTTACCATTAAGCACTGGTTTTAGTCTGCTGTTTCCCTTCATGAGAATGCATTCACTGAACAAAAAATAAAACAAAGTTGGCTTGGTATTTTCCAAGAATGAAACAAACACACAAAATTGTACAGAAAGGAAGGAGGAATGCAGTTGGGCACTGAAAATGAAGCACTGTCATCATACTGAAACGCTTTTTACTTAAATTTCTCATTTTAAATGCTCTGTCCTGTGAGCTACTCTGTCCACACTGAAAAGACTGGAAAGATCAGTAGTAGGTTAAGATGACACAGAAGCATGTTTTTTTCCTTTCTTTTTGAGTCATAATTGTGTTCAATTTAATTCCTCAATACAGAGTAAAAACTCCACTAAAATTTGTTCTGTTTAAACAGCTGGTCAGGAGTGGCACTGTAACAGCAGGTAATGCAGTTGTGGCGCTGTCTCCAGTAAAAATCCTTGTGTGCCCATTTCCCTGGTGCAGAGGACCTCCCAATGGCTGGAAAGTGATGGCAGGCTGCTCGCAGTATCAGAACAAGCAACACAAGGAGCAAAGTCACGGAAACATTTATAATTAAAACATCATGCCACCACAGAGCAATCACATTTAACTCCCTAAAAAAAACCCCAGGAAAATGTCAATGACAAATTTTACTGGCACACTCCCAATTTTTGTGGCATCATCAAAAAATCATTGGTGTCTAAAGTCCCCTCTGGCCCAGTATTTCCCCTGTCAATGCAATCTGTTTCCTCTCTAGCCAGTTTCCTATAAATTCTGCAGTTCTTCTATTACTCCAGATCTTCACATATACTTTCCCTGGTGGCAGTTTATGAAAGTCAAGATAGATGGTATCTGCCGCATTTTCCTTCCCTGGGAAACCAGCTGTCGTCTCAGGAGATTAACAGATTAGTCTGACACAATCTTTCTTTAATACATCTATGCTTTATTTTATATCATACCTCCAAGACTTTTAATCTCTCTACCTCAAAAAAATTCTAAAATCTTGTGAATTACTGAAGTGAGAGAACCAAGTCCCTGATTGCCCAGATCATAGGGTTTTTTTTTTTTTTTCTTTTCTCCTCTAATCTGTGGGTATTACAGATAGTGTCTTAGGGCACTGCTGGAAGTTGCTGCCTTTCAGTTATGGACATGGCAGTGAACTTAGGCAGAAGAGGAGGAAGCTAAGGACAGAAGAGAAAGTGAAGCAAGAACAGCAGAAGCAACTTGGCAAAGGTGCAGACATGGGATGTACAAAAATATGTTAGCCTGGAAGCTGACTTGACAGCTGTTTGGATGGTGATACCACTAGAAGACAAGAGAAAAGGAGATGGGAGCACAAGAAGACCAACAGAGTTGTCAGTAGGCTAAAACAGGGAGCTGGAGAGGGACAAGAGGGAAGAGAGGGGGAAACCCTCAGTCACAAGCAGCAGAGCTAAGAGGATGGGCAGTGCCTGAAACAAGAATAGGTATCAATGTCAGGAAGATTCCTGGTAGGACAGTTTTGGAGGTTGGCAATACACTATGAGAGCCTTCCCAAGAGTTAATGGCCTATTCTTTTGGACCAGAAGAACCCTTTTTTTTTTTTTTTTCTGCTGACACCTCTAAAAACTACAGACTCCATAATGTACTCTGCTTTGACAACACTGAAATTGAGACTGACGGATGAAATCTCATACTTTATATAGCATATACACATCGCTATTAGTCAGTTGAAAGACTGAGAGTTATGCCATTCATGTGCACAGATAATAGGCAATGCTGAGCTACCTGATGCTCAAAATATTTTCATAAAAGCCAGTCTGAAAACCACATACACTGGTTAAATATAAAGAGTATAGGCTTTTGTTCTTCAGAAAGTATTCACATTCCTACCTCTCACGAAAATAGATTCTCCTCATTTTGAAGGACTAAAGGAAGAGGAAGAATAAGATGTTATTAAATTTTTTATAGTACTGTAAGTTGATTAGCTGGGATCTAGGAAAGGTCTAGAACTAGAAAAGTGATGGTTCTTTGTTTTTATTCAAGGGACAAGAGTTTTAACCACATAAACAAGCAATTTATTTAAAACTGATTTTTCTTAATAGACATTAATTTGAGGATTTCTGCAGCTTCTCTTTCCCCAGAGTGTTAAATGGTTCTTTTTCAGAGCAACAGCTGCAGCAAACCTAGTTAAAATAAAAAGCAGGCGGTACACAGATCCATACATATGCTTTGTAGGAAACAGGCAGCATATCCAGATTTATATGTGTGCCAGTCCCCTAGGATGTCATAATTGTGTTTGTTCTTTTAATAACTTCAGGCTCCAGTGATCAGAATAAAAATTCTATGCTGAAGCTAATGCTTCATCCTTAGTTCACTTCGCTACTCTGAATTATATAGTAAGTAGACTTAAATAAATGCAGGAGTCTGGCTCCCTTCTTACCCCATAGACTCCAGCCACACACACAATGGGTTGCCTGATTTAATTCAGGGTCTCTCTTTTCAAATCTTACTTTGTTTTTACAAAATATTCAGCTCAGCCATTTCTTTTTATAACTGCACAGATTTTCGAGCCTGCCTTGCAGCATTCAGTGAATTGCAGGCTCCACTGATACGAGCAACACATCAAGCTTCCTGACTTGCAAGAGCAGTTGGGTTATTTAGACAATTATGTTCTTCCTAATTATTATCTCTACACTTTACATCTACAGCCTCTTTCTATAAATGTAGCCCAAAATACTGAGTTAGTTAAGCCGCTTATTAAGTAGGCATGGCCTTTCAGTAGCTATTGTGACTACAGCATGCCAGTACTAATCTTATCATTATAAATTATTTTTTAGTCCTATAACCAGACTACAGATTACCCTATAATGAAGACAGGCATATATACTACCAGTTTACATCAGGGGCACTGAGACAAACAGAAATAGGTCATAAACAGCACGGGCTAATGGCATAGTGGTGAGTAGAAAGCCAAACCCCAGTCAGCCAGAACCTTTTCCAATATGCCTTACTACATTAAGGTTAAAAGTGAACTGAGTGTGCCTAAATATATTGCCACTTTCAGTTTCTGACCACCTTAGAAATACTTTTTTTTATAATCTGACACCATCTTAAACCTCACTTGAGATTAGAGAGGAACTACTTTAGGAAGGTCAAACAGTTCTTGCAGGTCTTGCTGGATTGGGCAAGACTAATAGCCTTGTTTTGTTATGCACAAAATTCATGGGTATTTCTTGCCTCCAATAACTCAAAAACAGTTTCACAATAAAACTCTGAACTTGGCTGTTGATAATGCTGGTGGAAGAGGAACAGTGATATGGTGCCTGCATCAGTTTCCTGACCATCTTGCCCCCTTGCTCTTCATCATTACCAGTTTTACTATCGTCCCAAGAACAATAACGACCCTTTTTTCCTTAGCTCCTCTACCTTCACCCAGTTTTCTTCTGTGGCTCTGTTGGGTGTTACTTTCCAAAAATCTATCTTAAAATCATCTCCTTTCTTCCTTCACATTCTACGTGGTGGGAGTCATCCACCACGATTTGGCACCCAGTATTTAGTGCCAAAACTGCCTTTCTAGAACTGCCTCTAATCTCATGTCTCCCCGCTATTCCCAGTAATGTCTCTACTCCCATGTCAATCTCTGCCAGGACCCTGTGGACATTGATGGGCCTTAATGGCACTGACTGGCTTCACCTCGAACCCCAACTCACACCCTCTGCCTGTGGCCCATGAGCTCCAGGCAGCTCAGCCCTGGGCTCCCAGACCTTGCCTAGGCTATGTCGTCTCTGGCCCTGCCTTCTGGGTGGACTTTGGGCCTGGGACCTGTAGCCCTATCTCGTGCTGCTCTGACTGGGTGATCCAGGTGGACCTGGTTCATCCCCTGGCTGTGTCTGGGGCTATTGAGGGACCCCACTACCAGCACCCAGCTCTGCTGAGTCCCTGCGGGACTGTGCCCTGGAGGGTGAGGGCACAGCCCCAGCTCCTTTCACTGCTTTCCTTCCCTTCTTTGTGAAGTTTAAGTCCTTCATCCTGTTCTTCCTCACCATACATCCCTGTTCTCGCTTCTTTCTGTGCCCTACCTTTCTTCTACATTGTCCCCAGGATATACTTTTGGCCGCTTTGTTTTCTCTCAAGCTTTAATTTATCTTTTTATGACACCTCCCTATTCCCTCAATCAGTTGTCTTTTTACTCCCTCTCAAAACCCCACTTATTTCATTTATCCTTTGCTCGGCCCAGCTGCTTTCCACTTTGAGGGTTGTTCTCCATGAAGCCTTTGAGTTTAGGCTGCAAAATCCAAAGACAAGAAAGCATCTTGCCACACTTGGTGGTCTCTTACATAGCCTACCTTAACTGTGGCCTAAAAATTTTAGTCTTTTAATTAATTTTTTTGTGTTCATGGAAAAACTCCACAGGTACCTTCTGGAATTTCTTCACCTGCAATTAATTTTCTGTTAATATGCCACCATACCTAAAAAACAGAGCGACTGCCATTGATCTGCTCTGTCTTATTGTTAAGAAACACTTGTTCCCAGTATGAAAAGAAGTATCTCTCCTCCTGATTTCTGACTCAAACCATTTCGTAGCCCACATGCTGCTCACCAAAGACGCATCAATCATCGCACATCAGGCAGAAGTGACCTCCGCAGGTAGTTATGAGTTCCCACACTGAGATATCGCTATGTGGTGTGAAGCATATGGCTTGACCTGAAGATCTTTCCCACTCACAAAGCATGCCTCTCCTCCATGCATTTAGACCTACTGCTCTCATAAATGCAGCATCTTGTGCCCTATCAGCATCATGTTGACACTGGGCACAGTTATAGGAATGATAACTTTATGTTGTTTTGTTAAAGTTAAGATTAAATGAAAGGCTAAAGGACATATATACAACAGCGTAAAGGGACAGACGCCAACGTCATGTTTAGTAGCTGTCTTAACATGGGACAAGCCATTTTCCCCTTAGCCCAGATATTACTCAGCCATTAAGAGAAAGATCAGTGTAACTTATTATCCCTTGTCAAAGTGGTCTCCTGGAGGAGCAATCTGAACATTTTGCTATGCTAGGATTAGGCTTGGCTCAGTAAGCAAAATTCTGCCACTCAGAAAAGAGCTGTGATGAAGGACAGAGCCTACACACCACATGTACACATACATATTCACATACATAAACATACCCTGGGCTTTAGCTTTCAATCGAAACAGAGGGTTGAAGGATTTATTTAAGGACTTCACCATTCTTCCTGCCTAGCTAATTCATTTATATTGCAAATTTAAACTTAACTTCTTAAACTCAGTTGAAAATGGATTTTCTCAGAAAAAATGCCAACAAGGCAATGTTATCGATTAGGCCTGATTCTCCAAGGGAAATACAAAAGCTAAGTTCCTCTTGTATGTCCAGCACTTCATAAAACAATCCACTCTATAGCTCACTTGATGCATACTAGACATCATGCTTTATAACTCAGCTATCCTAATGAAAATAACTATATATACATACGTCCTTGTACATCTTAAAACTCAGCATGTTTCCTATGTCATAGATCCAATTACGCATACAGTACACCACATACATAAGTCTAACTGGAAAGGGAGTGAAGATTGGGGTAGAATGACTGTATCCCATGGAAAAATTGAGGAAATTGTTACTTCTCAAAGCCTCTGGCTTGAAACACCTCAGCTTTCTCTTAAGTGGCAAGGGATCCTGTCTCAACTTTTCATCTGTTCTACGTGGTACGGAGGAAACACAAAAACAGATATTCCAAATTAGGATGAATTTAGCATTTAAAAAAATTCATTTAATCAGTAAACAGGTAAACTTAATCTGATGTCAAAAAAACACTTCTTGTAATGGTTACTTTTGAAACACAGCATATCCAAACGAGGGAGGAAATTGTTTTAGTGTGACTTATAACAGTAATGAAGAGTTATCTTTTTGGTAATGACATTGTGTAATACATTTTCTCGTCTGGGAATAGGTTCTGAAGTATTTTAATCTGTCTCATCTACCATTTCAGACTTCAGCGAAACTGTGAAATCCTCAGGAGAATCAGGACTGTATATAAATCCAGTAATAACCCACAATCATCTCTCCATTTTGGTTGCATTTACACTGTAGATACTAGGCTTCTTCAAACTTCCACTAACCAGTGGAAATTTGCCAAATATACAACCCAGTGGGCCATTTAAAGCGATTTTGCTATAAGTTATGACTGCTATGTTTGTGGGCAGCTTTCAGCACCAGAGAGTGGAAGGAGAGAGGCAGAATGTGAAGAGCAGGGAGCGCAGCTTTCCACTGAAACCTTCCAAGTATTTCTGCATGACCTACAGAAAATGGATGAACTGGACAGCATAAGCTCTCTGTGTTCAAACAGGAACAGCACTACTTAAAACCAGTCCTTGCTTTGGCAACTGGGGGAGATGTCAATCCTGTCTCTTAGGCTGGCAGAGGCTGTCTGGAGCTTTGTTTAAGCTGGTATCTGTACAATCAAGCTATAGTGGCTCACCTAGCTAGCGTGTGGTGGCTGAGCGGCGGCAACAGACTGTGCAAGCTCTTCGCCCATGAGATGAAATGTATTAGCTTTCACTTCTTGCATCCAGACTATTTGCCAGATGGATTCCTAACAAACAGCAGAACTGAACTGCTGAATTATTTTACATATGCTTGGAAAGCCTGGGAAAAAATAAACACAAAAGAAGTAACTAATGGGAATGGAGTGATGCATTTTTTGAGTGCAACAGACTCCATCGTTATTTCAAAAATCCTCTGTACATTACAATTCTATTTAAAAATTAAAATCAAAAGTCAAAGTAGTTTCCCATGCTAAGTGAGATAACAGGTCTAATTTTTCAGATAACCAAAAAGAGAGGCTGTGTTTTCACTCAGTAGATCTCATGTCCTGTCGTATCTGAGCATACTGCTCAACAGCAACACTGTATGAATGTGTTAAATTAAAGTTCATATTGTGCTGCACATCCTTCAGCCATCCCTGCAAGAAATTATCTTTTCCCTCTTCAGTGCAAATCTACATTGCTGCTCCTGTACAACAGCTGCGTTATTACTGCTTCTTTTGGTTTGGGCTTTCAATATTACGAGGTATTCTGCTTTTTTCATCTTTCTTTTTCAAGCCAAACTAAGTTAACGTAGCCACCAGAGGGAGCCTCTGATATCTTTCTAGAGAAGAAAAAGCTATTGAAAGCGACAGAGAAATGAATGAAAATAATTCTAGTGGAGAAATTGAGTTCCAAGAAGTAGTAGCTTTGCCTTAAGACCAAATTATATTTCAGTGTAAAGTTTTGTAAAAAGATTTAATTTATGTCATAACTGGCTCCTTTGAATATGGAAAGCACACAGAGGAAGGACAAGAATCAGACTGGGATGAGAACAACTTTGACTAACAGTTGCCTCATGCAGCAACTCTTCAGTCTCGGTATGTAGCTAGAAGCAATTCAGATTACTCAAGAGAGCTAGCCGTCTGCAACCAGATCCTGATATATAAATACACTAAGGTAATAGAATAGTATCAATTTTTCACTATTTAGACATAAACTTTTAAACAGATTTTGCAAAAGAAAACATATACATTGTTTCCTATGTACGAAGCCTGTGTGTACACAGGTTTTACATGCATCACAGCTGCCTTGCCAAGCGGATGGATGAAAGCAGAGTTTTTCAGAAAAGACAGCAGAGCTTTCTCAGACCTCTCAACATCTTCCACAATCCCCCTCATGTTCCCTAGACAGCTGACCTTCAAAATGTCATTAAAAATATGAAATATTAAAAATAGGCTACTACAAAGTAGCATCTGTGGTTTATATCCTATTCCTTCTGCAGCTCTTCAGAAGAAATCTGCCTTAAAGCACACATTGCTTAGAGGATGAAAAAGGATATAGCATGTTTGTATCTGGTATCTCCAACAGTACATTTATTGAAATATTCATCACTTGTTCTGGTCCCTGAACTACTTCTGAATTGCTTATGCTGTCTTTGAGAAGATGCTCACCATATAAAGACTTTATATGTTGTTATTCTTAACTATCATCCTTCTAACCAAGAAATTTTGCTAGAGGGGCTTTACTTCACAATGAACAAGAACTTATGTTTTAGCCTACTTAGGCTCAAACTGAGATGTTTCCTTTTCTCTTCCTACTAATGGAGGAAAATGTTGCCAAGCAAATACCAGACCGTTTGCTAGATGATGCATGGTACTTACTGTACTCTCTCAAGATGCTTCTCTTGTATGCTAGAGGACTTCAGTTCCGGATTTTTCTTTTCCATAACTGAAGTAAATATCCTACTGGAAGCCATACTGGTAATACTGATCATTTCAAGCTAAATTTCTTTCACATGTCTGAAATAACGCTATGCAGGCAACCTGGGTTAAAATAAGTTATAATCTTGAGAAAGATAAAAATGTCTATAAAGGGCTCAGATATAAGAGGACTTGAAGAGTGGTCATATAAGCAAGCTTAACTTCAGCATTTTGTAACCTCAGGTTTTTTTGCAGTCCAATGTCCTTTCATTCTCTTCTAGTATGTCTTTAACTTTAACCGAGTATGACTTTGAGAAGGCAAACTGCTGCTTTCTTTCATGTGGCTCTATTCTGACAACACTCTTTTGGGCAAACTGGTAGCTCCTGCCTCAGACTGAAGCTGAATTACTCCTTCCTTTAGGTTATAAAGGGGAGGCTACATCTCTCTCTTGCAACCTGAAGCTCCAAATGTGTGGGGCAGGAAAACATGCAGTGTAGAAATACTGAGATACTTTTGCAAGCCCCTGAATGCCTTGTGAGCATTTGCAAACTCTGATAATTAATTAATCAAAAAAGTCACACACTGGGCACAATTACGTATTTTTAAAACCTTGTTCTAACATTTCCTGAAATGCAAAGCTATGAAGCCAGAGATAAAACAAGCACGGAAAATTTCAGCTAACTGGCTATAAAGTTATAGGGCACTGAAAATGATTCCTACCGAAGCAGTTTTCGCGGCAGGCATCACTACCAATTCCACCTTCCCCAACACAGCACGGCCCCTCTCGACTGCACAGCTGCTCATCACACCTAATGTAATCATGGTTATGTAACCAGCTCCAGCACAAGGCACTTGATATAAATGTGGATGTCATGGTGATTTTTAAAAACAACATTTCTATTAACATTCTGTCTCCAGCTTTCCCAGCTGGCTGACTGCAGACCATTTCCCAGGATGTTCCAGTTCCTCCCTGCAGAGCTCTCTCATGTATCTTAATAATAATTCATAACATTTCTTTTGCACCTTTTACTTTGACTCCCACTGACATATTCAGCTGTGACTTTCAGAGCAGCGGTAATACTGTTGTAGCTGTGATTGCCTTCAGGGTACACCAAGGTAACATTTGTAGGGAAAAGAAATATATTTTGCTACACCAATTAAGATAATTATTAAAAATGGACCATCTCACAGTCACACAAAGCCTTCCTCACAAAGCCTGCTGTATTCTCTCTACTACAATTATTAACTAAAAAATGCCCATTTAATGGCATGCTGGCTCGAAGATTTAATTGATTTGGAATATAACCTAACAAGGTTACAGGAGTTAAAAATTTGCAAAGATCTTATATTTAGAACAAGGAGCAAAATCTAATCAAACCAGAAACATATTTTCAAAAGCACCTTTCCTCTCCCTTGTGTCATTAGTCTCTTCACTGACCTCTTTCACCTTTTGATATATATATGCTGTGAGTAACTAATTAAGTTTTATGCAGAAAATTAAGAGACCAAAAAATACATGTCAGAACAAAGAAAAGAATGTAGATCAACCTAATGCAAAAATAATAAAGGAGAGAATGAGATAAAATCACTTGGCAGATCTGTTCCTAGCATTTCCCCCCTCCTTCCCCCAGTTTCAGGAACAAGTACAGCAAGAAATCACATGCCAACATAAATTAGCCTACATCTAGTAGCATACATACAAGGCCAAAATACCATGAGCAAACATCAGTGAATATAGTCTAAAAAGCATAAAAAGGATTTTCCTTTTGGCATGGATGCAAAGTGCTAGAAAGTAAAATAACAATACACTTAGCAGAAGGGGATTGTAGATTTCTTCCACAGCTCCAGCAGCACCTCTCCAGCCCCAAGCAGTTAACTTCTACAACCAAGCACAGTTCAGCTTCCAAGATGTCATCCAAAACCGACATCTCTGCTGAGGCTGTAAAAGGTCATGAGGAGACCATGTGTGATGCAATCACCTGAGCAACCAAAAAATCCATTTTACATTTGTTAGGTTATTTAATGTCTATTTAGACAGCAGCAATCTTTTGTCACTGCTGAACTAAGGTCACTGAATCAGGAGCTTAAAATATAACTGCTTCTTTATCCCTCTGTTCAGATTCAAGGTTTCAAGGCCATCGTGGCTTTCATGTAAGGAACTATGAGATGCTGCCAACAGAGCAGTCATTTTATTGCTATACAAGAAAAATGTTGTTTCTACATGTTCAGAATCAGATATAGGAAGAAATGTCTCAAAATGCATATATGACTATGGAATCAATCCTTTCGCATCTTACTTTTTAAAACCATTCAATTCATTTCTATGTCATATATGCTTCCCACACCTGAGAGACCTTTGATCTTATCTGTAGAATGGAGAAGTACATCTAGGATTGATCATTAAACGACACCTAACCGTAACAGCCAGCATATTCAAATAAAAGCTAGTTCATATGACCTTCTGCATCTTTGTTTTAACCAAGCCAGGAATACTCTTGGTAAGCCATCTGTTCCTATAATGAAAGCAGCAACACAAGGACACTGAAGAATGTGAGCTGTGCCATAGCAGTTTGGTCCTGCTTGCGCCAAGGCAGCATACGGTCATGTTGCGCGTTCATAAAGAACCAGTGCAACACTCTTCCTAATTTCAGCTGAGGATAGTAGCCAGACTACGTTAAAAACAACTATGTCAGTCATAATAGCAATAACAGTGATGATAATAGTAATAACAGACCACAATAGCACTGCCATACATAATGTCTCTATAGTTTTTTTTTATTTTCTAACAGTCATTCCCTTTACTTACATTGCACTATAGACCTTTAACTCTGTACTGAAAGGGTTGCTAAATTGTTTCACCTTGCCCAAGTACTACATTCATTCTGGACTAAAGTTAGAAGAGATACGCAAGAAAGGTGAGGAAAGGTAGATTACATGCTGCCAGAATCAAGTATTTCTTAGGCCATATTTTCAGGTTGGAATCATTCCGGCTCTCGAACATGAGCAAAAACGTCCACATGTGCATACTATACATACAAATCTTGTTGGATACACTTAAAAAATTCAAATAAATAAGTCTCAGATCTTCAGCTGCTTCTTTATGTTAGGAACACACCTCAGCCTTGCACCCAACTTGCCACAAGTCCACGTGCTTTGGACATGACCTACACATCATATTCAGTCGTTCCACAACTTTATAATGCCTGTATAATAGAGTGTGTCTCATACCCTTCCTGTGTCCTTGGTAGGACTGATAGACAAGTCTGATAGGAAGGCTTCTTCTGATATATGTTGATACATGATATATCACAGAATAACAGAACTGTTGAGGTTGGAAGGGACCTTCTGATTATCTAGTCCAATGTCCCAGCTCAAGTAGGGTCAGCTAGAGCAGTCTGCCCAGCACTATAGCCAGTCAGGTTTTGAACATCTCCACAGATGAAGATTCCACCACCTCTCTAGGCAACCAGTGCTCAGTCACTCTCACAGTGAAAAAGTGTTTCCTGATGTTCAGAGGGAACCTGCGTTTTGGTTTGTACTCATTGCCTCTTGTGCTGCCAGTGGGCACCACTGAAAAGAGCCTGACTCTGTCTTCTTTGCCCTCTCCCTTCAGGTTATTTTTATACATCAGTAAGGTCTCCCCTGAGCCTTCTCTTCTCCAGGCTGAACAGTCTCAGCTCTCTCAGCCTCTCCTCACATGAAACATGCCCCAGTCTCTCTCTCTTTCTAATGCAGCCCAGAATGCTGTTGGCCTTTGCTGCAACAGCACATTGCTGGCTCATGGTCAGCTTGTTGTCCACCAGGACCCCAAGCACCTTCTCTGCAGAGCTGCTTTCTGTCCAGTCGGCCCCAAGCTGACTAATAGGATTTTTAAGTATCTGAAAATGAACTTCCCTTTAAAATGTGTGCCTGCATAACACCAGACTTGGATGTAGATGCACAAATTAAAAAAAAAAAAAAAAGGCACTTTAGACTAGGCCAGGCAGTGGAATTTGTTACAG
The DNA here is from genome assembly GCF_036417535.1 of Chlamydotis macqueenii. Taxonomy (NCBI): domain Eukaryota; kingdom Metazoa; phylum Chordata; class Aves; order Otidiformes; family Otididae; genus Chlamydotis; species Chlamydotis macqueenii. Next base: position 73,098,391 of record NC_141558.1, on the reverse strand, counting down.
CTGACTATCAAGTGTTGATGAGTCAAACGTGAGACTTAAAGAAGAGAGCTCAGCTTGCACTACTCTGACTTAAAACATTCCTCTCAGACATTCACAAAGGACCAGAACAGACAGTTAGTTTTCTGCTTTGAAAACATCTCCCTGGTGTAGTTTGATAAGATTCAATTCATAGAATCATAGAATGGTTTGGATTGGAAGGAACCTTTAAAGGTCATCTAGTCCAGCCTCCCTGCAAGGAGCAGGGACATCTCCAACCAGATCAGGTTGCTCAGAGCCCCATCCTCTCATTTACAACTAGAGAAGGTAAATTTCCAGTGAATGCCACAAGCTTTTTTGCCTCCTGTGAAACACAACTGATCCTCTACTTTTAACATCCATTATTCAAACACACAGATGAAACTTTCACTACATCTTGATTCCCAGGTCTGGCCAAGGAAGAAGTGAATCCTTGAAAATATTTTAAAGAATTTGCTACCTTGTGAAGACTGCCTTCAATCAAAGGCAAGTGGTAGGTAGTCTGTTGCAGTCTGGAGTGTCTTCTGGACTCTTTGCTTGATGTCCACATGGCTTCTGTAATTATAAATACTTCTTCCACTGTTAAGTCACTTATAACTTGAAGTCATGGCCACAACACACTAAATCTTTCCCATCTTCTGGCTCAACTCCCATATCACACTATACATGGAGACAGACAAGGAAGCTACAGAGTTTATAAGTAAGAGAAAGAAGATCACATTCCCAATGACTCAGCATGCCACATTTGTTTCAGGACCCAAAATCAAACTGATCTTCCAAATCTCAAAGTGAGAAGGTTCTACCCTCTCTTGCAACTGCCCCTTTATGGCCACAGCAGCTGCAATCTCTCAGCGTTCCTAGTACTGAGATGCCAAAGACAAGACCTGCAACTACAACAGATGTAGGCAACAAAGTGTGTTGGAATTTCACTTTTTCTGCTGAGCTCTCATGTACGGAATATGATTGTGATCCCAAAACTTACAGTTACCAGAATGAAACAAAAGACTTATGTCACAATCTAGGATTTTCTATCAGAATTTCCTCAATGAGAACAAGTGGAAAAAGTACCAAGAAAAAATTTAGCTATGTGGCACTCTTGCCTTATGCATTGCAGAGGAAAGGGGGAATATATATATGGTCAGTGACTGCTTTTTTGACTGCTTTGCACCAAAAGCTCTAGTGTTAGACATGTTTACAGATTAGACAGATGCACAAGGGCAAACTGAGATTAAAAATGTGAAAGTCAAAGTGCACGGTTCACATAACTTCTGCAGTTCTCTCTCAATGCAAAATTTTACTGACAATCAGTCAGATTAATTCTTTTGTTGGAAAATGAATGCAGGATTGATTACCAATGACGTCAATGCATCGCAAAGGAGTGTACCTAGTACAAAGACAGACTGGAAGCTACAAGTGATCAGATCCTCCTTCCAGGAGATTTAGAAGACAGTGATACAGAGAGAGTTAGTCTTCAAGAGGCATTCAAAACAAAGAATAGCTTGAGTCTGAAGTTTTGAAGATGTTTCTAAAGAAAAATGTGCTTTATTTTCAGATATGATTCTATGATATTTCACAATTTAAATCTTTAACTTCAATATCTCATCAACTCCAAGCCCATTATACAAGACAGAACTTTCCACAGTCAGAAACAGAACAGAAAGAGACCAGATGTGTGAATGATTGTTTATAAAACCAAAATGTTGTTCAAAAGACATACAGGGCATTAAGGAAACTGAAGCAGGAGACCAACTCCACTAATTTCTTCTCCTACACAGACACACGCCCAAAGGATGAAACTATCATCTTCTACATATTATATCTTTTCTGTATCAATATTATAATTTTGAAACAGTTGGATTTTTTTGCCTAGGGAGTCTTCCCAGCTGGCAATGCTAACACATCACTGAAAAATCTTATATCCATTTCAAAACTGAATAGAAATACAATTTGGTAACAATTACTTCAGCTATTTATTCCTCTAGATTTCAAATATGAAGCTGCAGCTTTCCACCCTTGAAATAAACTCACCATGCAGGTGGGATAGGGTTGGGGTTCTCACCACTGTGTCCCAGAGAACCGAGGTGCAGAGAGAGATCTCAGTTGCTTCTATAGGACAAGTACAACATAGAGTGGAATCACAATGGCTCAGCTCATTTGAGGTAGACCACGGACACGCATTGCCTTTATTTCATACAGCAGCTTTTCAATGTGGTCATACAAGCTGTAGAAGAAGACAAAGCCAACACTAGGCTACTGATTCCAGGGGTACCTGTAGGCACAAGCAATGCCTGAAGAAGCCACGTGGTGAGGCCACAGCAAGGTCAGCATCCATAAGCAAGAGTGGTGACCACTTCAGCATGAGAGGAATGCTTTCCTGCACATCCAGAAGATATACTCATGTAGGCTTTGAATAAGGGAGAGGTGTTCATCCTTAGGAACTGCCACCTGGTCTTGTGGAGTGGGTAGAAGATCCATGCTTAAATAAATATAACTTGTTTGACTTAAGAAATCACTGCCTTCAGCAAATACTTGAGTATATATATTTACATGAAGAACTGAAGAATGAGTAAGTAGAATACCATATTTCACTACATTCCAGAAGTACATTGCATGAAAACTCCACAAACCCAAGCCTGGAGCAATGTTAAGATTATTTCACCGCCTACTAAAAACCTGGAATTTTGCTGTTAAACTTGACATTTCAAGCAAGATTCATTAACTGTCTAAAAAGAGATGAATCCACTCATATGGCACATTTGTTTTCAGTAGCAAGGGATACACGACATCACCCAGAGACTGTGGTAGAGATTCTCAGTTCAGAGTCAGCACCCAGAGGACAAAGCCAAGAGTCAAGAGCTGGACTGAAAAGCAAGAAGACAACATTAAGAGCCACTGCTGTTAAAAGAGCAAGATGATACAGGCACTGCCTTTGTTTAGCAGGCACAGAAGTCTATAAGGAGTTTCCCAGACAGGATAAACCGAACTGAACAGTGTGGCTGAAGAGGTGATAAGTCCTCTGACGAGCTTGGCTGAGGGGATCAGACTGTAGCTCTGATGTGTAGTCCCAGTTCTTAAAATTTATCCATTTGAAACCTTTTTGTTTTAGTTCATTCAGCTCATAACGTGTACAGCATTATCTATTGACAAATAAGCTTTATAACAGGTAGTCATAGGAGAACATTTACTAACAAACTGTTGGATTTAATAATTTCCTGATTGTAGCTGACTCATATTTAACTTTATATTTAAATACAGTGTATGCACACAGTACGTCTCTTGGTATTTGCTTTGTTTTTTTAAAATACGTTGCTAAGTGAAAAATGTTCTGCTGTACAAACCGAAGATGTTGAACATAGTAAGCTATTGTCAGTCTTAAAATACATACTAATTTTTCTAACTGCAACATTGCATAAATAGATATTTTGAGTCTGTTTAAAAGCAGATTATTTATTTAACAGTTCATAATAAACCCTGTAGCAACAGTACCTTTTTCATGCAAATTTGTACTGAATGTATTTTAAAAATATATTCCTTTTGTCTAACACTCTTATACAAAGGTAAAACAGTTCAGAAAAAAAAGTGCTATTTAGCTATGTATTTCTTCATCTACACAAATTCTGATCAGCATCAATTTTGTAAATATAATGGACCAAATTCAGTTGTGTAACTAATCCAGATCTGTCAGAATGTTCTGTACTTGATATTTCCTGCCTTTGCAGAACACCGTGCAGATGGTCACGTTTGAAAGTTATTTCAGTACACTGGTCAGAAGTCATTCCTCACTAATGGCGCCACACGGTTAAGGTCTTAGGTCAGGATCCAGTTTTGAAAGATAGTACAAAATCACAACTTTCAAGGACTTTTACTAGAAAGTTGGAGTAAAACAGCTCTGAAAATGAAGTACTTTGATCAAACCGGTGCTCTCCAGTGCTTCTTTTCATGTTAATAACATTTGATCGTAGAATGCCATCTCATGTGTCAGGGCTCAGCCCCAGGCAAAGATTTTACATTAAATGGTAAAATAAATGCTTAGAGGATAAACTCTGGAACCTAAAAGAAACATAAGCCCTCAGTTGTCCAAATAAACTGCAGTCACAATAAAACCTTCAGAAGGACCAAGAGTCTCCCCTGCTCAGTTTTATAAGCTACAGGATCAGGCAGGGAAGAAAAATTTTGCTGTGTAGGTGTTAGCCTACTACAAATCAAGTCTATTGAACAGAAATATCAATTTCTAAATTGGCATTAAGATAGAGAACATTGAAGTGAGCTAAATTTTATATTTTAAAATGTTTTAATATCTATACAGTTTCTCCAGAAGTATAATGCTACAAGGAAAATTTGGAAACTGAATTCCTTTACTTAATTGTGACACTTTACTTCTGATGCAATCCGAAGCCTGGAAACGTTCAAGGCCAGGTTGGATGAGGCTCTGAGCAACCTGATCTAGTCGGGGATGTCCCTGCTCCTTGCAGGGGGGTTGGACTAGATGACCTTTAAAGGTCACTTCCAACCATAACCATTCTATGATTCTATGATCCTGTGGTCCTCACTGAGCAACATAACAATCAGAAAATACACATAAGAGAGGCCACAGCAGCAGCTTTGTGCGACAACTGGCTACTCAATGTAAAACTTTCAGGGATAGGAGAACAATTCACTCTCTTTGCCATTCAGTACTGACTTTCCCTTCAAAACTGACAGCTATTATTAGGAATTAGTGTCAAGTGACCTGGGACTATGAGACAGATAGGTATCCCATAAGAGCACAGTAAGAGAAGGCCTTCAGGTGAAAGCAAATTCAGACTTGGAGCTAACAAGTGATGACCTATTGAAGAAAGAAGGATCGATGATCAAGTAAAATCCCTGTTGTACTCAGCCGTCTTGCATATAAATCCATTCAATATTCATTTTCGATTTTTTTCACAAGTCAACTTTTCAAAGCCCTGCTCCTATTTCTGGCTGCATAACTTTGCATTCGGTATTACACATGTATAAAGAACAGGATTATTGTGTACAAGGATACTTTTTCTTCAAGCAATGCATAAAGGAGTGGGCGTTCACATATGTGTAAGGCGTTATGTGTGAGCATTCATCCATATTAACATTTTTGGTTTGTCAGTGGCTAGGTCTGTGTGCAAGTAATCAAAAAACAGGTTGAGGCACAACAAGGAAATCTGTCCCATCTACAAATTTCAATCAATCATGCGCTGTCAACAGAGATTTAGCTCACAAAGAGCTCGAGTCTTACAACATTTAATTGCCTTAAATGCCAGGCTGTTAAAGAAAATTACATAAATGAAGCCATTTGTCACCACAGTATTACATCCTTTATTTAAATATCTAATAGATAACAAACAAACAAAACCCCACAGCTGTCCATAGATGTTAACATTCAGGTCTGTAACTCAATGACCACTGCTAAAACCAAGGTACCTGGGAGCCTTTCTGCAACCAGCCTTACACATGTCAGGGATACTATCTGTTTTTTTTCCTGCCAGCTCGTTTTTGTTTTTTTTTTTTGCATCCAAGCAGTGTATCGCAGTTGACACAATTTCTTTTCTCCAAAGAGCAGAGAGAGTAGAAATCTTCTGAGTTTTGATTCTCCGCCTGCCCAGGGGATCTGAGGAAGCTGGGAGAACAGACGGGCAAAGTAGCATGTGCAAAAGTACCTCTGAACCCAGCAAGACACTCAACAGAAGACCTGGAAGGGACACTTCAGCTGTCACATTCCCTAAGGTATCAGGTAATATTTTTGGTGCTGGTTTTTTTTTTGTTGTGGTTGTTTTTTTTTTTAATTACAGGCATTTTACTTTTAATACTAAGCTTAAAATGAGAATACCTGTAGGACTTTTGGCATTGACAGCATTCTGTTAGTCTAAGAAACCAAAAGGTTCTCTCCACTGGGTCACAATTTATGACCTTGCAGAAAAGGGCTTGGATTATGATGACTCTTGAGCTGCCCTATTCAGCTAATAGAAACCTCTGCACTTTGCATGGGGAGGGTACAACTGAGCTCTGTTCCCACTATGGCACTTTATTTCCCGAGTCTGGGTAGCTCCTCACAAGAAAAAGGATTTACATCCTAGCAGCATTTAACACCCACGGACCCTGACGGATTTAGCAAGAGGTACAGTGATTCAGCACACAGAGGATGGATTAAAAATAGTGACGTTGTGGCTAAATTGCCTCCCCTGTGTCTCTAAACACTGACAACCTCAAAGCAGTCACTTATGATATTTGAAAACGACCCCTGCAATTGCAATTGCGTGTCCACAAGCAAAGGTCATGAAGCATTCCCTGGGCATGAAGGCAACAACACCAGGAAAAAGGCAACCCAGCAAAAAAAGCCTGATTGTGCAGACAGTTACTGAACAAAGCTAGTATTCCCTATTCCATGCATTACAGGTTTAAAAAGGAGTAAGGCAAAAAAAAGCAAGAAGAGAGAGGCATAGCATAAGCTCAGTGGCATCACTGTGCCCCAGGATATCATATAATGGATACAGAAGAGCTCAAATATATGGGAAGACTGATTCTACTTCCTCTATCTGCAATCAGTATGTTTGTTCTGAAATAAACCAACCAGCCCTAGTCAATACCAAAGGAATGCTGGACAGTGCCTCATATACTTGAGCAACTGATCAAGGAATAATTCATCCCTGTGCAAAGCTTACCCTTGAGTGTCTGCCAAGGTCAGTGTCACTTTGGGTTATCAGCTGCTGGAAGTGCTGGCTAAGTTAAACTGCCTAGAGCAAGCTTTAAACTTACATCCTCGACTTCTTTGACAAAATATCTGTGTCTTGCTTTATCTGAGTTTGCAATCCCCTGATAATACAAGGCACATTCTTCCTCTGCCCTTACTTCCCTTCTTGGCTCAGATAAATCTTCCATCTGTAGCAGAATGAGGTTTGATTACAGAGAACATACTAGCATCACTCAGTTGACATTCACCATCATATGTCCTTCTTAAGAAATAATTTAAATTAGATTTAAATACTGGTAATTTTTTTTTCCAGGAAAAGGTTTCTAGATGTGCAGTTTCCCGCTATGTCTAAAAAAAAAAAATAAAAAATAATAAAAAAAAAAATATATTTTCTTCAACTTAACGTACAAGCACTAATCTCCTTAACAAATATGCTGCATCACCACTATGAGCTACAGTCTAAGACCTAAACCCCATGGAATCTGAATGCAGGTTTTGGCTTTGGTCATAATTTGAGATACTCTTAGCAAGTATCCCAAAGGCAGTGGCACCTCTCAGGTCTGTCCTGTACCTTCACAGTAGCTCAGGACCTTTATTTCACTGGAACTTTATGGATTTTAAGTTTACTTCAGTGCCTAAGCCAATTCTAAAGCAGCTCTTCACCTCCAAAGTCACTTAACTGCTTTTTTTAAGATGTAAGCATGTTTTTTTTTTCTTCCAAATCTGACAGTATCACCACTCACCTTTACTTAGAAAGTCATAATTAGAAACTGAACTGCTTGGATGCCACAGGGGATTTTAATGACCAGTTAATTTCCCATGTAACCCTGGCAGGAACACAGAAGCCATGTAATCTGCTGGGCTTTGCAGCACTCTACAATATTAGGAGCAAAAGTTTTCAGAAATCAGTGTAATTTTCCAAACTGAATCTGGATTAGTTATCCCCCCAGGAACACCTGATTGTTCCTTTATCGTATCAGTACCACCAAACAGTAGAACACTGGAACAGGTTGCCCAGAGAGGTGGTGGATGCCCCATCCCTGGAAACATTCAAGGCCAGGTTGGATGGGGCTCTGAGCAACGTGATGTGGTTGGAGATGTCCCTGCTCCTTGCAGGGGGGTTGGACTAGATGGCCTTTGAAGGTCCCTCCCAAACCTAACGATTATGTGAGTCTATGATTCTTTGAAATGTTTCACCTCTGAAAATTATTCTTTAAAAATAAAATAATTAGCACACTGAAGGGAAATGGAGAAAATATTTATGCTTCGACTAGCACAAACCAGATCCAAAGACTTCTGTGTTGCTGTTTCAGTTAAATCAGTTACATTTTCTACCTCACCTGTTTCTAGCAACAGTTCAAGCTACAACGTCTCTCTCCTTAGAAATACTAAGCAAGACTCATATTCTACAAAAGCAGAGAGCCATTCTCTCAAGGAGTGAGCCTATTATGAAAAGAAACTAAACAGATGCTTACCATCTTGCAGAAGTCTGATTAAAAATAGAAACGCGAAGGTTAAACCTCACCGCAATATCAGATTGTTCAACAAAACATGCAGCTGGTACAGAAAGATGAACCTTTGCTCCACTGTCTCCCCTTCAGAGCTAAAAATAATAGTGAGCCATGCCAATAGCACTGTTGCTATTTAGTTTTACAAATTCAAGTCATTAGGCTTATGTGTACAGAATCACTCTTTTCCTGCCACGGATCATGAAATGATAGTAAGGACATGAGCAGTCAGGAACTGGGCACTGACCAGCCCTTGGTTTCAAAACTCAGTAGGGTAATTCAAGAATAAACAGAATTAATACAGTCAAGTTTAATAAGAGAGTCAAGACTGAAATTACCATTGCAACTAGAAAGAAAAGTGAAGCTGTACATAAACCTCTGAACAGTACATCCCTTGATCCCTTTTTTCCCCATGTCGTATATTGCTCTCTGTTTTCCGTCTTTTTTTTTTTTTTTTGGTATTTCAGATCAAGGCAATGGTTATAAAGAGTGTGAGGAATTTTTTTAAAAGCTAGCTGATCTAGACAGATAGACCAGATGATCTGTAGAAGGCTGCACAGGTGCCAAATTACAAAAGAAACATATTAAACATTTTTTAAATGCCTTGTGGCTTCCCAGAGAACCTCTCAGAAAAAGCACCAGTCCACCTGTTCATTTTATTTTCAGGGATGTACTTTTGAAAATAGGTCAGAGGAAGAGAGAAGTATGGACTGACAAGGCTGTAAGGGGGCAAAAATTAGTGGTCTTCAGATGCTGAGAGACTGTATATCCAACCAGAAGGACCAGCATCATCTTGTGTTTTAGAAATACGAGATTTCCTTCATCCCTGTGTGTAAACTGAGGTGAGGCATTGTTTTAGAACTGTTTCATAAGGCCAAATCTCTTCATCTCATACAACCTCCATTCACCCCTACCTCCTTCATTCCTAAGGTCAAGTAAGTGTAGAAGATAAAAGAGAGGATCCAAATTTGCTCTTGTAGGAAATTTGGCAGTGCCGCTGGCAATCAGAGCCCCCATGGCCTAAGGACTGCCTCAGAACAAGAAATGAAACTCACAGGAGAAATGAAAAGCTGATGAACAGAAAAATCCCTACATCATCCTATTTCCAAAGACATTCAGATCAGGGCAAAACCAGCAAATGGTATTTCCAAGCTAACAATAGCAGTATTGTGTTAAAACTCGTGCTAAGCTGCCAGTCTCATTGGCTCCTGAAACTCTGCTGCAGCTCCCCGTACTGCTTTGGTTTTGTACTTCAGAGGAGATTTTATGATAACAGAATCCCTTGACTGCAAAGACAGGAAAAATCAGCATATGGAAAATATTTTTTTCTAACAATATAAGTATAAATACACTATCAAAGGACTTTTTTCTCTCCATCAAAACAACCGAAGCATTAAACTGAGATTAACTATGTCAAAAAGTGACCATAAACAGCAAATGCCAAGATGACTACACAGGAAACTAGGAGCTGTTACATTATTTCCCTGGGGAAAAAAAAAAAAAAAAAATCAGTCTTCAGATCAGATTTATAACTACTTCCTCTGAAAGTCTGCAGTTTTAAATGATAGCTTTAAACAGGCCAGAAGAGCTAATGTAATGAATCATTTACCTGCGATACCAATGCACTGTGGCAAAATCTCTTTGCCTGACATGATCCTGAGCTAATTTAAATGAGTGCCCCCTTATACTTTTTTATATTCTGATAATGCTAGTATTCTAAAAAAATGTTCTAAATACAATGTTTTTTAGTCTGCTTGATCAAGTTAGACCCCTGTAAACTTGACCTGGCAAACGTCCTAATTTTCTGAACTGCATAGATCTACTTGCTCTAAGTACAACGTTTCTCACATAACCTGTTGCACGAACCAAGGAAACTCTACCACCTGCAGAACTCAGAGCTAAAAAATGCACCCATTAGTAGCATCCAGGAAACACACCTCCCATCACATCAAGGCTACTGCAAAAAGGTATATTTCATCCTGGTTTTGACAAAATCCCTCTCCCCACAGTGCATGTAATTTATCTGGTGGATTTCTCTTTGAAATGAGGAATTAAGTCCTTCTCCGTAATGTTACTGTATATGAACTAAAAATGAAATAGAATCTAAACAGACCCAACACTATTCTGTCCTCCATCCCTCACATGAATCCAATATCATTCTTGCACCCAAACAGAAGCATTAGAGGCAGCACTCATCCATTTCACAGAGTAAAAAGTAACCTTGTAAATGTTAAGAACAAGCATAAGAACCTTGAAATGACTGTCAATGAGAGGAGTATATTTTTTACATTTCACTGCTGATGGTTTTTTTCATTTCTTGTTCTCATCCAGCATACATGCACATCTCTCTCTCTCTCTCTCCGTAAGATTAATAAGAGCACAATTATGTGCATTAGTACATTCCTGCAATTTCTTCCACTGCAGCTCTTACAGCCGGTGTGCAGTGGTGTGTCCCAGCATTGCCCAGTTTCAGAGATCACAGGTATAACGGAGCTGAGCTTCATCTCTGCACACTTTGCAATAAACCTTATATTTTGTTCGGTGAATATTTTCACTGGGATATTCCCTTTGGACTAAAATATCCTAGCCTCTGCTAGGATAGGTAGCATCAGTCCTAGATGGTACCTTCCTTGTGTCAGTCTCTAAGACAGATGCACTGGGTAAGGGCAACAGTGCCAGATGATGCACAAGCTACCAGCAGTGAATGGCTCTGCTAAATTTGAAAGATGGATTCTTCCACCTGGGCAACCATTTCTGAGTGTCATTCTTCAAAGAGGGAGCTAAAACCTGAAACACCAACCCTGTTCTTTGGAACATGAATCATATAGCAGAGAGAGAGCAGAAACGTAGGTACCATTCTAAGAGAAGTATCTGAATGCTGCCAAAAGACCAGCCTACAGCAGTATAATTTGCATTGAGGCACATGAGACATAAAAGAGGGGTGTAATTACGATAAGGTGTGTAAATTAAGGATTTTGTTGCTTCAGATAAATCTACACTGTTAATGCTCCCAGACAGAAGTAGGGCTTATTTGCTTTGTTTCCTGCCTGCTGCTGTGACTGAAGGGCTTGCTGAGGATCTCAAAGGGAGGTGGGACACCAAATAACTGCACCTCTGGGCTAGCTACAGCCAGGTGGGGTGATAGGGCTGTGCTGTCACATCCATGCCATACACTCCAGCTCACCCACGTAACTTCAGGTGGCATTAACCTAGAGTTACATTTAGCGAAAAGAGTGGCTGTATCCTCCCTTCTTCTTCCTTGACTTCATAGAAGAAGCTAAGGTCTCAGAGAAGAGAGGGAAAAAGGAGTGCAAAAATGAAAGCATCTGCTTGTACAAGTCAGTGATGGGAAGAACTGACCAGGTCAGTTATCTCTGAAGCTATGGAGGGGCAGAGCAGGAGTCAGCATTGCAGTCACAGCAGTGTGGTGCTCCCACAGAATGGCTGTGGCTGTCCTTTTTAGGGGTCATGGTCCCCCTTCAGAGGAGAGAAGGACGTTCTGCATTTTACAAGATCAAGACAAATGTCTGTGTTTTCTCATTTTTATTATTGCTCATGATAACGCCATTTAATCTTAATTCCTTTAAGATTACTGCAGAGCTGGTAATTGCAATCAAGCTATTTTATAAGTCCAATTTACAGGAGATCCAATTATATATTATTTATTTTCAGTTCTAAGTGGATCATTTGTATTTTCTCTGAGTAATATGATGTGTACAAAATATCCCTAAAAATGACAACTAAGTGGAAAGATACAGAAAAATGACTGTCTGTCTCCTAAGTACCCATGGCTTTTAGAATACAAATGATTATTACACAAGCACAGGAACAGTGTAGTAGGCTTACACAGAGTATTAGAAATAGATAAAAGACATACTCTATGCCATAAAGTTCTCACAGCTAAAAGATTTACTCAAGCAAGTAGTCCTGTTGACTTCAATCCCCACACCATCACAGTCCTCCTCTTGCTAATTCATCTCTTAGCATTGCTCTAAATATCTCAAACATCCATTTTAGCCTAGAAAAGCAACTTCTCCCCACACACACTCTAATATCCCCCACCTCTCCCTGTGCCGCTCCAGATTCCTGAATGACACTATCTTTCTGGATACCCACCATCAGCACCTGTTTTACCGGAAATGGGAACTCAGGCACTGGAGGTGACAACTGTAAGTAGCTGCTTCTAAAAATTCCAGTTAAAATTGTTTATTTGCAAACACATATGGAAGTCTTAAGCTACTGGCTGGCTTTTGTGCGGATCTAATCTATTACCACGGGGCTATTCAGTACACACAACTTCACTCAGTCTACAGAAGTAAAATACAAATTCACTTGGGTGCAATTTAGTGTGGCAATAACCATACTGTTTACATCATGATCAAGTACAGAGTTGGTCTAATATCCCCAAGGAGAACAGGCTGTGTAAATAAGCATCTTTTATAGGAGGGCTCTGAGATTTATTCCTGATTCTTTTCAATTGTGACTTTGGAAAATCCTTGCAAACTCGTCCGAACTAGCAAGGCAAAGCTGACCTTTTTGATAGCTGCTGGTAAGACATCTGATCTCATGTTAAATACAAACTTAGCTGTGACCTTAACTAAACTAGAAAAATGTAAAAGTTCCACCACAAACAATCACAAAGGCTCCTTCTGTATTGGCAACAACATATGAATGTAGGGCAGCTACCCTTGGACTGTTAACGAATATCTCGCTTTTCAGGGAAGCCTTGCTGGATCAGAGCAGCCAGGATTCTTCCCACTGTGGCCTGGGGGAGTGGTAGCAGCAGTCAGGATGGCCAAAGACACTGCATTGGTGGATTTGCACCGACAGGCAGCACAGTGGAAGAACTAACACTTAGGAATCCCCCACTAGAGAAGTAAATCCTTATAGCCCTATGCTACAGCAAGGAAGATTCAAATTAAACTTCAGAAAAACCTTTTTAATGGTTAAGAGAAGCACTCGGATAGATACTCAGGGAAATTGTAGAGTTTCCAACACAAAGTCTTGAGTGATAACTTCCCTGAGGTATGTATATGGGTCCTGTTCTGGGCAGGAGGATTAACTGCAGGTGCTTTGGAGGTCTTTTCCAGTCCTGTTTCTGAGATTCTGCTCTCAAGTCTATTGTCCCAGCTCCAGGAAGATGGAAATGAATTTTTTGTTCCATAGTTTTTTTAGCTTACGCATTCAGTGGTGCTAATGACAGAAGTGAGAACAGGATGACACATTTACAGGCTTCCACTTCTGAGCATCTCCTCCTCCCCCTAGCACGTATGGGAGGTTTTCTCTTTTCTCTAGAATCTGTATGGTGCTCTCCAGTCTCCTGACAGATCAACAACTATGCATGCTGCTGCCTTTCTGCACTGCCAAAAAAGAGGAGATATGAAGGCTTTGCATTTTCAAAGAGAACCTCTTATTTTTAATGTATTCTCTAGGTCTCCGGAATGGGACTCCAGTGATACGATTCCCCCGATTCATATGCATGCTGTATCCCGCTTTTTCTTTAGCAGCGTACAAGAGAGTTTATTTTTAGGACACTACCTCATGATACCCTTGATAACCCAACTTCTACATAATCTAGCCCTTAGTAACCTAACCTATTTTCTTCTTCAACCTGTTGTCCTCTTTTCAGTTTCCAAGCAAACTTTTTTTTCCAGACTTTATAAAATTTTCCTAAGTGCAGAGTTTGGCTTTACACAGAAATGCTGCTGCACCCTTAGCCCTGGTGTGCTTCCCAGCCCTGCAGTTTGCACCACTTCACCACCTGCAGTAAGCAAATGAAACAGCCAGGGACCAGGCACTATACCTATTTCATCCTTCTACGATCTTTACATTACACATTATGTTTCCATGAGCAACCACTGTAAGCTGAACTCATGTTTTACAGGAGCACATTATACATCCACTGACTTCTAATCTGCAATGGGCAGTATATGGTAATGTCACTTATGCCACAGTCTGCATGGAGCTACCTGGTCATGCAATGCTCTTCTCCACTCTAACTGCTCAGGTATGTTAGAATTGTTTAAAAACCACATGCAATATTTTCTAAGGTTGCCCTTTCATGTAAACTATGATCACGAACCCCAAGAGCGAGCAAGGCAGAAATATCATTCCTGTTAATATGTGCTTTGCTCTATAAGAAACTGCATAACACCATTTTTCAGGGCTCAGCCCTAACATTTTCTTATTTTTTTTTTATTATTCAGAAGACGACATATTCAGTGTCTGGAAAAATGCCATGTGCTATCTCAGACATAAATGAGTGAGGCAACTAAACCACACTGGAAAAACTCCCTCTGTGATTTGCTTAAGTAGCAATTTATGTGAATAGGAAATCTGCTGCGCATTTAAGTTAGAAGAGAGTCACAGTCAAAAAATCCTATTACAAAGGCTGTATCATATAAATGTGGATTAGGAATTTCCCTAAATTCTATTTACAGAAGAAAGTGCTGGACAAAGATCCAGAGGATCTCTTCCCAGTCTATGGTAAGATCTGTTTCTTATGTGAAACGTGTCTTTAAGTATTTAATCTTTCTATAGTTATTTCCCTGTCTACAAAGGGACATAATAAAACTTATTTTTCTCTATAAAGTGCTGTGAACTCTATGGGTGAGAAGGGCTATATAACAAAAAAGTCCCATTTTTATCACTATTGTTACTATTAACCTAACACAAGCAAGAATATTTGTCAAATTGTGGGTTTAATGAGATATGCTTATCAAAAGTAGTGACACTGGCAGAAAAGCCCCATATACTGCTTCATAAAGTTGGTCATACTGACAAAACCAAGGTTTGTTTAACACAGAAATGCTCCTGATAAATTCTGGAACTTCCCTGCAGAGCAAAAGCTTTGTATAATCCCTTAATAACAAGCAGAAAAGCAACCCTGGATGGACACTACCCAATTTAAAAGTTGACAGGATTCGGAGGTCACCCATCACGCGTGTGAAAACACATCCGACACATTTTCCCCGCAGGAGCTCAGTGAGCACAGATGGCACCAACAACCTCTTCCGCTGTTTTCAGAATATGGAGAAAGAAACACCCCGGTTCGGATAAATCCCATCAGCAGCCCACCTGTTCAAGAAAAGCCATCGGGAGCCCCCTCTGAAAAACAGGTGGCCAAACTCGGAGTCGACAGAAGCAATGGGGTAAGATAGTCAAAAGGTCAGCGTGGACGTTAAAAACCACTACTATAAACCGCTCCGCTGTGGAATCTAGTAGATGTACAGCCTGTAATTTGGTTTCATAATGCTATGCTCGTGCCATGTCAAAGAAAGCTGTGAAGAGGTAAAACCAAGTGAGGAGATGTTGGTTTCACAGTTAAATTGCTGCACTTGGTAAGACACATGTACCTTCAGTCCCCTTAATATGTTAGCAAAGCTAATTTTTACACTTACTGAATCAAATTGTACACACTACATTGCTTTATCCCTGGAGCTCATTTTCCGCCTAAGTTGTGTCCACCACTAAATACAGCCCAGTTTTCACTCATGTTTGCACTGGCATAGAGCAAATACAAATTCGGGCCACACTTTGTTGTCGTTTTCACACCTAAAACCACACTGAAATGCACAGGACGAGTGCAAGGTTTCTACTTTTAATAATGTGAATTTTGTTGTAAAAAAAAATGAATCACAATCTGAGATAGACGATATTTGGAAAAAAAATGGAGTACATTATCAAGACAGAAAAAATCCCTAAGAAGCTGTAAAAGTCAAAAAAGATAACATCTTCCTAATTCTGGTAAGAATATTTAATTATTAATCCACACAACAACAACAAAAATCATGAATGTTAAAGAACCTTCTACTTTAGTAAACTTTAGTTTACACTTTGTTAAAATCCCTATTTCTCACTCCTGTAACATTTTCTTTGGGAGGTTCTCAAACTACCTCATAACATGCCCATGAAATACATCGCTTATCTACTTTGCTGATGAGAAAATCAAGCAAAGCATAATGAATTCATTCTTCTAAAGTTGTAATCACCCCTAATACAGAGATTGAAGATACTCTACTGTAATTCTGGGAGTAAGGGAGCAAAGCAGAGAAGCAAAGATAACGTCAGCCTCCGAATACCACGGTAAATCAGGGCTAAACCTCCTGCTTACAGGGTGCTAAGAAACCAATCTAAGATTAATCTATCACATATGCCCATCTCTCAGCAAGGTGGTAGGCAGAAGAATGTGCCACTAAGACAAACCATGAGCTGCAATCCTACGATGTCACTGACTTTGCCACTTGCAATCAGAATAGCTACAAAACGGTGCTTAGCTTCTAATGTAAGTCTGCAGAGACGAGGACGAAGGCTGTATGAGGGAGATCTTGCATTGAGAATAAGACTGTGTGAAAGTGTGAAAAATCTGTTCCTTCCAAAATCCTAAGCTCTTCCAATAAGCTGGAGGTTAAAAACAATCCTGCAAAATAACTGATGAATTCATCAAATGTACAGAGAACTCCAGGCTGAAATGTCTGTTTTGCTTGGTAAGTGAAGCAGACACACTGAGAGGGAGGGAGTAACATACATTAACTACAGACTTAGTCAGAGGGTATCCAAAAACACTCCGATTTTTCAGAAAATGTTCTTTACAATGTCAAGTGTACGCAGGGCAATTAGAGGGAATCTTTGGTGGGTTCTCTTGCCAAGAACAACTGCAGGTAGACCAAAAGTAAGCCCTATAGTGTGCCCATCATCTGCAAACACAAAAACTTGTATTACCCCAGGGAAATAACCCTCAGAAACCTGAGGGATGTGTTTCTGATAACCACTACATCCAAAGGCAATGGTTAGATACTACAACCAAGGCATAACCAAGACTTCAAGTGAATGCAATAAAACCATGGAGCAGTAAAAATTCAGCTTTGGTTTAGAAAAAAAAAAAAACAAAGACCACCACTATTCTGCATGGTATCACTGACATTCAATATAATGTTGAAGGCTTCACAACTTGCCAGAAATTTTTACCATCGTGCACAAGGTATAGTATTTGCCATTTTCAAAGCACCCACCGATGTGAAGGGATGCTGCCTGCAGGACATGTGACCAGGTTAACCTGGCAAATTGACTGCAATACCAAAAAGAGTAGTAACACGGGATGGAAACAACTGGCCAGGTAGCAGGCCTGCAGGAACAAGCTTGGGAGCTACAGGGAATCATGAACATAAACCAGCAGCATCATGTAATGACAGCAAAGGTAACCAGGATGTTTGAACGGGAGCCGAGCCTCCAAGGCACGGGCAGCTATTCCTCAGCTCTGTTCAGCGCTAGCAAGGCTGCTGGGCAGTGTATTCCATAGGGATATGACTCCACAGAAGCAAGGGCACGGTCTGATTGACTAGTAATCTAGAAAGTATGATGTGGACTTCTGAAAAATTTGGAAAAACTGGAGCCATCTAGTCTTTGGAGGAGCTGGAGTCTGCCTTTCTGCAGCAGAAGACCGAAGAGATGGAACAGAGCATGAAAGACAGCCACAAAGCTGAGGACCAGCAGCATTGCTAAGCATCAGCCATGAACAGGATGGGAAATAGCAGGCTGGAACAGCAGCAAGGATGCTTCTGGTTAGAGCTTGGGAAAAACCTTCTAGTGTAAAGGTTGACAAAGCACTGGCAGAGGCTACTTAAAGGAGAGGTGGAGACTGCTTAAGAAGAAGATCAAACAAACATCTTGCAGGAATGCTACATCTAACCCTGCTTGAGGCCAGCAGGCAAAATGAGGTGACAGCCCACAGCCCCATCCAAACCTAGGGAAATGTGTGTTGCAGCCCTGAGCCTCTCCATGGTGCCATGCAGAAGACGCTGCAGAAGAACAGAGATCACCCAACTGACAGAGGACAACAAAGCAAACACTCACCCAGGAGATATTTTGGTACAATAACAAAATTCTTAGGCCACATAAACCTGAAAACCAGAAGCTTACTGAACTTTTTTCTCTCTCTTATTTTTTACCGCCCCCCCCCCCATTTTAATATAATTCCAGGAATTTGAAATATGTCTAAAAACATATCCTGCATGCTACAGATTTAACAGTGGACTCCACAATGCCTTAAAACTCCAAAATAACTTGTCATCAGCTCCATCCACTTGCACATTTCATTTTTCTTCTTACTAGCCTTCCCACCCTGCTCCTACTTTATTTCTTTTTCCCTACAGTATGGAATTATAGCAAAAAGCAAGATAAACAAAGATGATTAGATGAAAGCCACAAGCTGAAGTACAAGAGATTTACTTTATCCTTGGTATCAGCAGAGTTAAATACATCAGGGAGTAATGAGGTATATTGATAGCTGAAAGGTTTGTTTGTTTGAGTTCACTTCTAGAACAAATTTTCTGCTAGAGCCACTTTTGGGAGAGTCAGAATGTAATAAACAGTTATTCTCTGCAGGGTTATTGACAAGAAAAAAAAAAGAGTTATAAGTAGTATTGATTTGGGGTGAAATGGTAGAATGAGACGATCAATAGAGCTTAGTCAAATATAAAATAGAAGGAGACACACAAGTCATGACAGGATTATTACAGGAGCCAAGACCCAGTATCAGCTGAGGAAGGGAGGAAGCTCTAAATGGGATCCGACATGTAAGCCATGGATTGCTTTATAGAAAAAAAATAACCCTAAACTATTCATTTACGTTTCTTAATATGTGAGATAGTTTTTATTTCAGCATATTGTCACTGCTGTTTTTCTAAAGCTTTTGAAATAAATTCTTTCCACCTCCATAGTATTTTCATTAAATGTCATCAAAGCTCTTTTTAAATCTCTGAGAGAAGTATGATTATCCTTATTTAACAGATAATGAGAAGATAGAAAGAGATTGGGGCTACATTTTCCAAAGCAGTTAGTAATGCCGGGTGCCTTCTGTCTGGATAGGCAAGTACATAAAACGAGAGTCCTACAGAAATGAAATTCTCAAAGGTCCTGGAAAATCACAACTTTGGTCAATGGCAACAGCTGCTAACAAGTTCTCAACCTCTGGTCACAGGCTGGGGAGCCAAGAGCCAAGACTTCACAGCAAGCTGTGTAAGCAGGAAGCTCACCCACAGGTACAACAGAGCCTAAAATAGGAGGGATCCTCATTTACAGTCCTCTGTTATAATTACAAAGCTCATTATTTTTACCACTTGAATGACTCAGGGTGAAAAAACCCAGCAACCATATATTCTACCACATGAAATACCTGTACATTTACTGGTATTTATATAGTGCCTAACTTCCGAGCACAACCACACTGGGAAATAATAGCAATAATAACTTAGAAAAAGCAATGAATATTTGAACCATGCACAATCGTTCAGTGTATTGCCTTTTCCTAGACTCTGGACTGAAAAAAAAATAATTATTGAAAGATCCTAAGAGGCCTTACAAATGGAATTTGATATAGAATTAGATACGCTACCAAGGTGAAAGACAGGGGTGTTAATAACAATCAACATCACACAATAATTTATTTCAGGCTGTGATGAAAACTACTACATTCAAGGGAGACATAAACCATTATTTTGAAGAACCTCTTGCGCTTATCAGCTAAATAAATGCCAACAATCGAACTGCAGGATATACGTGGCCTTGGGGAGGAGGGGGCCTTGGATCAGTCTCATTTTTATGAATGGAGCCAGAAGAAGGAGGCTAGAGGACAAGAGCTCACACAACTCCAACTGCAAGGAAGGCACAGGATGGCATCGCCATGCTGAAATGCAAGCTGGCCAGGAAACCAAGGGTAACACAGTTGCAGAAAAAAAAATGCCATTGATTTCTAAAGAGGGATACACAGAGACTGCAACAGTTTGAAAGTGTTTAGCTGGAATCATATTTGGAGTCACGGGATTTCTATTGGAAAATAGCATTACAGCCTCCAGATGGAAAATTAGGACTGAATCACATCAGGAGGATGGACAAGATGACCTCTTGAGGTCCTCTTCAGCTGAATTTCTGTGAGTCTATGCTCAGTGACGGAAAACACATCTGGATCAGAGCTGCCTGGGCTTAGGCATTCAAGTTAGAAAATTTTGGCATAAGTCTGGCATGAGAGGAAGCCCTTACGATATTTATATTTGACTCTGTCTGCCATTAGTGATGCGATTCAATCATAAAATGGCTTATTCCCCCAACACGAGTATCTAATAGCATGCCGGAACAGAAACGTGAAGCTGCTCTCGTTATCACAGCTAAGTTCATTTTACAGCAAAGCAGTTTACTTTAAGACTTTTCCAGCAACCCAAGTCTAATTATGGAATCAATTTAAAACAATTTTGTAATTAAATGTACCTGCTGAAAATATCTCACAGGCTCAAGAATTTAAAATGATAGTGTAAAGATGTAATTAAACTGAAAAAGGCCAAATAAGGCTGGGTCGCTCCTCCACGAGGAGAGCACTGAAGGACGTTGCATTTTCAGACCCAGTTTGCCTACTCTCTCGCCAGATTTCTGCTTTCCCCAGCTGCATGGGGATTTCGCACTAAGAGTCACCTGAGAGATGTCTGAGTGGACCGCGGCGGGGGAAGGCTCTTTTTAAAATATAAATAAATAAATTTAAAATTATAAATTACGCTGTTTCAAAATCATGCCGTACTCACACGGAGCTACCGCTTCCTAGCAGGGGCCGGGGTGAGGCTCCCCCATCCCGGGGGTCCCCGCCCGGGCTGCTGAGGGCCGGGGGGTCAGGACGGAGTGGGACTTCGCTCCGGGGGAAGTTTCCCCGCTCCCCGCTTCTCCGGGGCCGGGGCTGCAGGGAGGGGCAGGGAAGGGGGTGGCTCGGCCCGCGGTGCCGGGCGGAGGAGGGGGCCGGGGGCCGCTCACTCACCGCCCGCCGCCGGCCCCGGGCCGAGGCTCAGCGCCAGCCGCAGCCACAGCGCCGCGGCCAGCGCCCGCCGCCGCGCCGCCGGGAGGGCACCGCCGCCGCTCGCCTGCTTCCCATGACACATCTTCTGCCCGCCAAAGGCATCCGGTTCGCCGCCGCCTGCAACGAGAGAGCCGCTCCGCCTCGCCGCTGCCCGCGTCTTCAGCCCCGGCTCCGCGGCTCGCTCCCCGCCCCGGGGGCACGCACGCACCCACCCGCCCCGCCGCCCTCCCGGCCCCGCAGCCAGCTCCCCCGGCCCTGCGCCCCCGCTACCTGCGGGGGCTGCTGCCGCCCCCACCTCCCCACCAGCTCCGGCGGGCACCTCCGCGGCTGCTGCCGCCGCCGCCTCCGCCGCTGCGGCTCGGCAGCCTGCCGGGGCCGGCCGGGCGCGCACACACACGCACACGCAGAGACACGCAGACGCAGGCACGGGTGGCCCTACCTGAGGGGGGGGGTGGGCGGGGGCGGCGAGGGCAGCGGGAATTCGCAGCGCGCACCTGCCCGGCGCGCCCGTCCGCGGTCGCGGAGCGCCGCGCCGCCGCGGGGAGCCCTGCGCTACGGGACCGCCGGCGCCCAGCGGCAGCGCGGGGCAGCCCCGCCGCCGCGCACACGCGTGGCAGCTGCGGGTAGGGCTGCGGCTCCTCTCCACGCACGGCGCGGCGCGGGTGTCCCGCCGGGCGACAGCCGAGGCGGCGGTGGGGGCGCTCCCGGCGGGGAACACGGGCGGGCGTGGAGGGGTGGTGGCTCTCCTTGCCTCGCTTTGGGGGTGCCGCAGCACTTCCACGGGGGGAGAAACACGAAGTTAAGGCTTGCGGTCCTGGTAGTTTCCGTGGCTTTCACTTCAAAAGCTGGGGGTGTTCATGGTGGGCAGCTCTGAGGGAGCATCTTTAAGATGCCCTGTGCCGTAGGCAGAACATTATTTACGAGGTACGGTCCATCGATGCCGAAGGCGGTGCCGCATCTTTCGCGGTTTGTGGGGATGAGGAGGTTGCTACAGAGCTTCTCGCCCGTCAGCTGCCGCTGGGGAAAGGCAGGACGCCCGGGCCTGCCCACTGAAGCATTTTGCCTGTTGGGAAGCAGCAGCCAGCTGGATTTAGTCAATCTGTGAAATTCACTGCCACGAATCACTGAATCAGAGGCGCTTGTCTGGTGGCTTCAAGAGCTGCAGCATGGCTCCCACAGTGCACCAAGTTAGGGGTATCGCCCCTTTACCCTCAGCCGGGCAGTGCAGGCCTTGCCTGCTCAGGGGGAGCGGAGGGTGTCCACTAGCTGAGGAGTTTGCAGAGGTGGCGTTTGTGAAGCAGATCAAGGTGTGCGGCACACTCCTGGGACACCGTGAGGGAAAGAAAACAGGGGCAGGAGAAGACATGTTTGTGACAAAACACACCTGGGCTCGGTGCAAGCCCATACCCAGAGACACACGGGCTCCTACTGACAGTGTGTGGAAATAGCACATCCTGATGCTTCAAAGGTAACAGTCACTGTTAGTAAAGGTGTATGTACGTACAGCTGCAGTTGCTTTCCAGTGTCTCAGCTACCTGATGCTGTCTCCTCCAAGCTTTAATAACTTCAGGCTGCTCAAGAGGGATTTTAGCTCAAATCAGTGCATCATGTGTCAGTTCAAAGAGCAGCGTAAGAAGCATAGTTCTTTCTCTCCCCTGGAGAAAATGGGCATCTCCTAGTGAAATACAAGTCTTCCATTAAGAAAGGAAAAGTAAGTGGCCAATTTTCAGGTCAGAGAGTGTTTTATCTCTGAGATACCTTTGCTGCACCTTTTAAACAGGAAAATTTGGAAACCGTAGAGCCTTTTCACCCAAGGATGATTTCTTGACCAGGAGAGTTTTCACTCCCCCCAGCCAGCCCAAAGAGGGAGTTCAGGCTAGTAACAGCTCTTTTAAGCTGAGCACAATTACGCGATAGAGGTGGTTCCTCTGAGGTGATAGCTGTTGGCTACTACAAGCAGCAGGACAGAGCAGTAATGCAGCAATTCCTATTACCTGTAATAGGAGGATCTTTATTTTTATGTCATCAGTTTGATAGCTTTAATTTTTTAAATCAAAATAGCAAAAGACAGTGTACCTAGCGAGCTAGTGCTATTCCTGTTTTGCACCTATTAAAATGCAAAGTGCTGGCTGCTAAGTCTGTGTTCAAAGCGGATGGGAGCATTATACCCAGATGCCTACTGGCCTTCCAAGGAGGAAGAGATAGATGAAATGATGTCTGTCGTTGCTTATAGGTACTACTTAACCCTCATACTGCTGTTTGCTCCTTTCCCCACATGTGTGTGGCTGTGCTCCTGACATCATTCAGCCTGAGGAAGGACAACCAAGCACTCTGGACATCTGTCAGCTGCCCCAGGCAAGAGGGAGTACCACTGCTCCAAACAGCACCAGGAAATCTGTGTTGGCTTGTGCAGTGGCTCTTCTTCAAAACCTTAATGAATCGTCAAAATTCACCTCTTGCCAAGCAGCATGTGGCAGTAGGATGTAAGATAGAGATGGCAGCCTGGGTTGGGGTGGGGGGCTGGCCCCCAGGGGGTGAACGAGTTTGGTGGGCATCCCTGTCAGCCAGGAGCAGGGGTGGACTCCTGCAGCCCAGGAAAGCCCTGACTAAGTCAGGAGCAGCAAGAGATGGAGGAGGATGGAGCCCAAGACAAGACTGACACTGGAGAGGCAGAGAGGAAGGAAATGCTCCGCTTTGGCTTGGACTTAATTTCTGAAAGGGGTAGATTGCCTGAAGGGCTACAGTAGCTCAGTGGCCAGAACTGAAATCTATAATCAATTTTAGTGCATCCTCCTGAGCTGAAGTGAGTCCAGAGCAGTGATCGGCAGGCTGGACCTGAAGCTGTGAGCTCCTGTTACACAGCATAGACTGTAAAATACAGGAGGATTTGTCCCCTGGTGATCCTCCTCAGCATTTCACAGTCACAGATTTTGTTATTTTTGTGCCTTCCCACATTTGGTCACATCTCCGCTGTTTATTTTAAGCAAGTTTATAGCTGTGCCTCAAGCCTGTAGGGACTAACCCTCTCCCCAGTGCTGGCACAGACAGGCTGGAAACAAGTTGGAAAGAAGATGTGACTTTTTTTTTTATCTGTACATCCTCACAGATCTGCCTCCATCTCCCTGCACTGCCAGTGCAGCTAAAAATGCCACTTGTTAGCAACCATCTCTCAGAACGAAGACAAAAGGTGCCAGCACTCATCTGCACACACCAGAAGCAGGTTCCTGTTGTTCAGGCACATAAACATTGAGGCGCTGGTGGTAATGGTGGGAAATTACCACTTTCTTGCAGCGGGTCATGCGTGCTGCCATGGGGTGAGAGGCGTTTCTGGACGGCTTCGCCCTCATCAGAGGGAGAGGGCTTCAGCTCCCCTCCGGCTGGTGAACACAGCAGGCTCCTGGCTGGTTCTAGCAAGTGTAGGGTGGGCATCCCAGCTAGATTTTGGCTGTTTGTGGGCTTACAGCTTGTCTTCTCCCAGAGCTTCATAGTCTTCTTCACAAGTAAAACATTGCATATATATTTGAAGTGACAGGGTTTTCTTTTTGTCTTGCCATACACACTCATTATTTCATTCTCTTCTGTTTGTCTTCCCATGCACACTCATTTATTGGATTGTCTTCTTCTGAGACCCTTGCTAGATAAAAGGCTAGATTTAAAAAACATAGCTAAATGCATCCAACTCGAAAAGAGGTCCCTCACTCCAGGCCAAGCAACAGAAGCAGTCACATTGACTTTTCTCAGGACTAGAGAACACGAAGACCATGGCCACCCTACACAGCACTTGACCCTGAGTCCTCAGTACAATATAATTTTCTCTGCGTGTATGTGAAAATGTAGGAAGTGCTGTTCAAAGCATCCAAGACAACACAAGAGCCCAGTCTGGTGTAGTCTTATTCACACTGCTTATTGGAAAGATGTCTGGACCAAATTATTTCCAGAACTGCAGACAGGTATAGTTTCAAAGGGAACAAATTTATTCACTCCAAGGAGCTAGATAACAAACTAACATGAGTGCAGTAAGGACAATCTGGGAAAATAGGGCAGACACACCCAAAGAGCTGCTCAGCATCTAAGGTAGGAGTCAGATGCAAGAGACGTTTTTAAAGCCAAATTTGCAATATGGCTCTCCTCCCATAACTGAAACGGCTATTTCTTAACCTGGAATATGCCAAAATTCATTAGGTTCTTCCCTTTTTACGTGAAGCCTTTGAACACCAGCTCTTGCCATTGTTCCAGCAGTGTCCCATGCTCAGCAGCTCAAAAGCCTAAGCCTGTCCAGAACCAGGAGACACACATGGGGCTGCACATGACCTCCACCATCAGGACACTCTGTGATGCTGGGCAGCTTGGGCTTTTCACAGAGCAAGCCATGTGCAAACCAGGTCAGAGTAACATAGTTCTGTCCGTGTTTGCCAGACAACCTAACAGAGCTCTCATCTGGGAACTGGGAAACCAAAGTCCTTGGTCTGAAGGAGCTCAGAACTCTATCCCTTTGCTTTTGCCAGTGTACAGACTCTGTAAGCACTGAAGCTACATCTACATAAGTACCTTAAACTGTTCTAAGATATCAAATCTTATTTCTCTGTATGGTTAAATTCTTGTCACAGCATTTGATTGGGCTACCTAACACTCTTCCAAGCCTGGTTCAGGAGATACAGTGGGCGAGAGACTGATTCCATAGGTGACTTCTGTACAGCTTCTCAGTTCCAGAAAGTAAAGAATTTTCATGATATGGACATCACCCATCCTGTGCCAGTTGGCCTCACTGCATGAGAGTGGTCATGGGCACCTTTAATTTGCCAGCAAAATGTAACTCAAAATGTTGGGTACTGTATCTTTATGTGATTTATGTGTTTAGAGATTTTTTTTTCATTCATCCCATTATTATATTCCTTCTCTATATTTTACCTGCTCAAAAATAAGGTCAGAAGGAATTGTCCTAGTGATGTGGCTGTTTGGTAGGTAAGCTTTGTCCTTTAGTTAGGTTTGGTAAGGGTGAAAAGGATGTACTAGTGATTGTAGCTGAGGGTAATGACAATCTGTGTCAGTATGAGACTGTAAAAAAAAGACAGCAGGGCAGGTTAGCTGCAGTGGAATGAGTACAGGGGTGGTCAGTCCGTGAGGAAAAGAATAGCTTAACACAGAAGTCTGCAATAAATTACTTTTAAATATAAAATGGCAATGGCTAGCATTAAGATTTGGCTGGCACAACACCATTCCGGGCTCTGAGTACATATTGTTGCAATATATCCTTCAGACCTCCTGGCCACAGACCAGCTTCCTTTTTCATTGGCCACAGGGAAGAAGTATTGCTTCCCAGCCCACAGGTATCATGTTGTTAAAAACAATTCTGCCTGTACAAATAAGACAAATAATTCAACCACAATCCAATGAAATGCAGGGGTGTGCTAAGGGGAGTTCTGCAACCCTTGTAAGGCATAAAATTATTAAGGGCTAAGATTTAATAATGACCTTGTTGTGTCCTTGGAGCAGATAACAGCCTAAGATATGTGATATTTCTTGTATTCTTAAGAGGCTCATGTTTTCAAACAAACATGTAACTGCTGATTTTACCCCTCTGTAAATGAGGGGCCATTCAGGCAATTTCTTCATACCTAGAATATGCTAGATTTCAGTTTTAACTTCAAAATATTAATGAGCCTGGATTTCCTAAAAATAAAGTATGCATGGGTGACCTGGGGAGGTATACATTGTTAAACTGTTAAGAATACACAGATGCTTTTCAAAGAAAGGTTTTCTCAGACATTAATGTTGATGTCTTAGTGTTAATATTCAGAAGCGAATGAGTCCCTGAGTATTTTCCAATCTACTTCCAAGTATGCTTTGGTCCCTACCAAAGCATGCCTAGAGACCCTCCTGTTCATTGTGACATTGCTTTTGCTTGACTCTGCAAGAGGCTACCCCCCACACCTCTCTGGGTAGATTTGTATTGGAAATCTTGATTTCATCACTTCAGCTAACCCCTGTCTAAAAAGCCCAGCTTTCTCACCTATGTCTGCCTGAGGAAGGTGGTTGCCGTCCACTCAGTAATTGCAGGGAAGCAATTATTCTAAACAGAATACTTTAAGGTGATTGCTTAGAAGAGAGGCTTGCCTCATAAGTGTGCTTTCAAGAACAGGTATGCAATTAAGAGGATAATTATTTTGATAAATTCTGAGCCACTAACAATTATGATGGCTCAAGAAAGCAGCCCTAAAATAGTTGAGTCCTGATTCTGCAGATGCTAAGTGCTGCCTGCTTTCGACTCCTACCAAATTCAAATGAGAGTTGAAGGCATTCAGTTTCTCACAAAGTCAGGATTTAAGAAGAGGCTTTCCCTTCCCTAAACATAATCACTCTTGTTTGAAGGAGGGGGCACCCTGAAGAAAATGACACGACTATGAAAGGAGAATTCTTTTTCCTTCACTGAGCCATTAGCATTGACAGCCATAAAACCACATCTGGGACCAATACACAAACATTAATAACCAGTCATCAGTGTAGTTCTACCAATTAGTGCTAATTACATTTAATTAGAAAAACTGGTAGGGTGGAGTTTGAACTACTTTTTTTTTGTTTCTTACTGACCTACATAAGTAATGAAAAGTTTTAATTAACATAAAACTACATTATTTTTATTTCCATCAACATAGTTTAGAGGAGATTACAGAAAAAAAGATACCTGGCTAATCGGACAACTGGACTACATAGCACTTACTGAGAGGTCTGTTCTTCAGCTCAACACATGGAAATTTTTGTATTTTTCTGATTATAGACAAATTTTACTTGTCACTGGTCCTGTGACTATGTTTGGTCCTTGCTTTCCTTTGGACAGCAGTTTCCAGGAGAAGAATGTGAAGTGAAACAATTCCAGGACCTGAAACAATTCAAATCAGTTATGAGTGCCTTTCTTTTCACCCCCCCTGGACAAGAAGAGCCTAGCAAATACAAAGTGCAATATGCAGTGTTTGATTTGAAACACTGTTCTGAGCATGAAGTGTATTCATCACCCTTAAGTATAAACTCATGATTAATTTTTTCTATGCCCACAGCACACTTGACACAGTTAATTTTCTTCCTATTATGACACCTGAAGTTCTGCATAAGAGGACCCTGTGTCTTTCACCTCCAGCTCACAAATTCATTACTCACTGAAGGTTGGTCTGTGTAAATTAAGGTGCTCAGCCCCATCCATTTTCCCACTGGATAAGTTCCCAGTCACACTTTCCAGCCCTTTTCACCAGTTTAGCAGAGGCAGCCAAAAGCAGAATGAGGAGGCACACATTTGACTTCCACTGCACCTTTGGGGTGGGCAGCACAGCTCACTACATAGGGAACCACACTGGGACAGCAAGGCACAAGTTTTTTCCTACCACTGCTTGAACTTACAGCTGCAAGTCCCTTGGGCTCAGCTCCCCTGAAGGACACTTAAAATCAAAATTGCAGTCTCCAGACCCCTGCTCAGCTGCAATTTAACTCAAAGGCACTTCATTATTTCTTAGAAAAATTTCCCAGGGGTTCAGTGGTGTGTTTCTTGTTGTGGGCTCAGCCTCAGCATCTTGGATCTTGTGCTTGCCTAGGAAGTGGCGTACCGTACCTCCGTGTGCTGGATTGACAGGAGCACGTAAGCTAGCAAGATGCTTCTGGTAACAAGGGTCTCTTTCAAACCAGAAGGGATGTCCCCTCCCTTGTCCAAACCAAGCAGCTTGAGGTTTCCACCCAGAGCAGAAGAAATCTGCTTCCACAGCCCAGAGGGATTCAGGCGCTTGCATCTCCTGTCTCTGCAGGGTTTGCATAGACTTAGTGTGTTTGCCTAGGAGCATTTAATTAACCACATAGAAAAGTAAAAAAAAAAAAAAAACATACGCTACCTTTTTCCTTGCATAAATAGCAACTTAATATATTCCTTCAGGATACCAGCAAAGAACAGGGAATTGGAGTTCAGTCCCCATGAGACAGGAGAATAGAAGAGCTGAAGCAGATGTTGTTCACACATATTCTTTGAAAGACTATGGCACGAATAGAGCTGCTGTTTGAGAGACCCACCAGTGCAAATACCCATACCTTTACAATCCTGAAAGCAGAATAACAGAAAAATGTAAAACATAACAATTTTATAGCACTACATAATAGCTTTCTAACTTGTTGAGATTTTTTTATAGTGGGTCCTAACAAAATGCCATGTAAAACCTTAACTTCATAACACATCGTAAAATATGAATTCAGTAAGAACTGGTTTACGTGCATCTTGTATACTCCATAACTATGCATTTTTATGTTTCTTAATAGAGATACAGCAGTTTGCGTTAACTTCATTTCATAGCAAAGCCATGCAAAAGCTACTAAAGGATAGTTGCATCATTGGCACACTAGAACTTTTGTAACTTTCTCTGGCATCTGTTCTGATGCATGTATTAAAAACCACATTATCAAGTTACAAAACTTTTCCAAAAATCCACAATGTAAAGCAACAGCCAAAAAACCAACAGCCGGAGTGTGAATTAACACAGCCAGAAGAAAGGGAGCTGTCATAGTTTAGCCCCACTCAGCAGCTAAAATACCACCAAGTTGCTCACTCACTCACCCCCCAGTAGGATGGGAAACACAATCAGGAAAGAAAAGAACGCAAAACTCCTAAGTTGAGATAAACAGTTTAAGAGAACAACAGAGGAAAAAACAACAGAGATGGAACCCAAAAACAATAACAGAAAATACTGAAGAACATAATTTAATAGTACAATAGCTCACAGTGGATCCTGATGCCTGGCTCCCTCCAGAGTAGCAGAACCTGCCAGTCAGTGCCCTCCTCACTTTATACACTGAGTACAATGTCACAGGGTGTGGAAGAGTATGGAAGAGCCCTTGGGCTAATTTGGGTAAACTATCCCAGCTGTTGGCTAATTAGTAACCTGTCACAGCTGTGTCCCCCAGCCACAGGTGCCACCAGCTCCAGTTCCTCTCCCAGCTCAGGTGAAAATTAACTCTGTCCTGGCCAGAACCAGGACAGGACCAAGAAAAAAAAACCTACTAGACAGCGCTCAGCATTAGCAGAATTTGAGGAAGCAGAGATTTGGTTCTGAGCTGTTGTAATCTCTAATTTCCATGTTTATTTTCTACTTTTTTTCATGTAGCCACTAAAATAACTAGATTCAGCTATAGCCATGTTACCACTGAGCTGTGCCAATTGTATCAGCTGTTCGCTTGGCTCTCAGTACAGGCAACAGTTCAAGTTGGTTCAGGTTTTTCCCTGCATGTGATCCTTTTTTCCTTTTTGGTGCTACATTTCTGTAGTGGAATATCTGTCAGCTCTTATCAGCTGAGGTGATAACAAACCTAAAGCTGTCTTTTTTTCTGAGTAAGATGACTTTCGGATATTTGCACCCCCATGGGAGTCATCTAATTTTTTGTTCTTGCTAATGAAAAGCAAATCCATCCAGGTCTAGTCTTCATCAACAGGTTAATTGTCATAATATTAATTATTCCTTTTTATTAAGTTTAGTGTCATTTAAAAGCTTTGCCCTTCTTCATAATTAGGTGTTACTGTTATATTATTTATATGAGGTGATTGCTTTCTTTTAAGTGTAACAAACTGAAACATAAACTAATTTCTCTGATATAGCAACATTTTTGGTGCATAAAGCATCAGGTATTATAAACATGGATGGGACCATGTATGGTCCCATGTATGGTGATGATGGTAAAAACTTCAGATGACAGGCTTTCAAAATCTAATGTTAATGAGATCTTTATCTAATCAGACTTTCTATGACCATTGCATTTCTCTCAGCTACCCCAGTATCTTCTGTATGCTGAAGTGTATTAGTGTTTGGGTAAACCTGAGTTTCCAGAAGAGCATCCAGTTATCTTGTGGCGGTTTGTTCCAGAAGTTAGTTACTTTCCATGTGAAAATAAGATCCTGAATTATCCAACTTGAATTCGTCAACTTCAGCTCCCAAACAATGATTTCTCAGAGCCTTTTTCGTCTCAGGAGTCCTTTTCCTAACTGTACTTTTTCTTGAGAAAATGCTTCAATATCACATTTGAACCACTTCATGAGATTCGTTAAGGTAAGATCAGCAGACCAAACTCCTTACATTTCTCACTCCAAGAGTGTTAAACGGGATCTTGTTTGAGCAGCTCCAGGGCCACCTGGCACACAGGGAGGCTGAGCAGGGGTGGGACCCCAAACGACAAGGACACGCCAGCTGCCTGAGCAAGGGTCCATGTCATTTGGACCTGCTTAATCCAGCACTGTGCTCCCTGCTGCTGCAGCAGTAAGGGAAAAGCAATCCTGAGCAGAGACGGCTTCTGCTGAGCCTGCTCCTGCTGTGTGTGCAGTAAGGAGATGGGGGCTTTTGACTCCCCACCTTTGGTAGCCACTGCCACTTGCTGGGCTCTGCTGAGCTCCTGTGCGAGAGAGGGACAAGCCAGTGCTGGGCGAAAAGGCTTTGCTCTGTCCTGGAAGAAAAATAAGAGACAAATGGACAGTCCTCTCTTGGAAGATCGTTCTGCCTCTTCTTTGGAGCGATAGACTTTAGGCTTTCTTTCACTGCTGAGAAACTCATAGTAGCCCACAACATTTTCCAAAGGGATTACTCCACGCTGGGTGATGGCAGCCACTAACCCCAATGCTAGCTTTGTAGAGAGCTACTGCTGTCCTGCACACTATTATCTTTTGCTCCTAATAGAAGTCGTAATGGACTTGTGCCCGGCCAGTGAAGAACTGAAAGACTTAACTGTCATGTCTTTTTGTCCCCACTCTTCACAAATTCTCATATATAATTGATTGTTACAAGCTACTCTTTTTTATTGATCGCATATCACTGCTTATTCCTAATTGCTGCTTTCTTTTTTTCACAAAATCTGGATGGCCTTTCAGGCAACGCTGTCATCTTTCTTGGCACTGGAATCACAGTTTTTTGGCTATTTAATGAGCTCTCTTTGAAAGAGCTCACAGTTCTTCATCATGTTTACTCCTTCTGATTTTTTTTCTCACTATCAGTCTCACCAGTTTTTCTTCATTTTTGGGAAGCTAGTCCTTCAGAAACACTAAATATATATAAAAGTCTGTTCTCTTTTTGACCATTTTGAATATTAGCAAGCAGTGAATACCATTTCCTGGTTGAGCACTTAGTTTTACCTGTCACAGAAGGATCTAGAATAGATTTGGACATTCCAGGTTAGGAAGTTTCCCTTGTAACTTTTAGAAAAAGTCCCTTTAAAATATGAGTCTGAGCATATTGCTGTTCTTTCCAAATACAAAACTTGTGCAGAAGTCATAGAATAGTTTGGGTTGGAAGGGATCTTTAAAGGCCATCTAGTCCAAATCCCCCTGCAAGGAGCAGGGACATCTCCAACCAGATCAGGTTGCTCAGAGCCCCATCCAAACTGGCCTTGAATGTTTCCAGGGATGAGGCATCCACCACCTCTCTGGGCAACCTGTGCCAGTGTTCCACCACTCTCAGTGTAAAAATTTTTGCCTTATATCAAGTCTGAATCTACCTCCCTCTATTTTAAAACCATGACTTCTTGTCCTATCACAACAGGCCTTGCTAAAGAGTTTCTCCCCATCTTTCTTATAAGTCCCCTTACGGTACTGGAAAGCCACAATGAGGTCTCTCTGGAGCCTCCTCTTCTCCAGGTTGAACAGCCCCAGGTCTCTCAGCCTGTCCTCATAGGAGAGGTGCTCCAGCCCTCCCTCTGATCGTCTTTGTGGCCCTCCTCTGGACTTGCTCCAACAGGTTCACATCCTTCATATATTGCAGCCTCCAGAGCTGGACACAGTACTCCAAGTGGAGTCTCACCAGAGCAGAGTAGAGGGGGAGAATCACCTCCCTCAACCTGCTGGCCACTCTTCTTTGGATGCAGCCCAGGATGCAGTTGGCTTTCTGGGCTGCAAGCGTGCACTGTCAGCTCATGTTGAGCTTCTCATCCACCAGTACCCTCAAGTCTTTCTCCTCAGGGCTACTCTCGATCCATTCTCCACTCAGCCTGTATTTGTCCTTGGGATTGCCCCAACCCATGTGCAGGACCTTGCACTTGGCGTTGTTGAACTTCATGAGATTTACATGGGCCTGTCAAGGTCCTTCTGGATGGCATCCCTTCCCTCCAGCGTGTGGATCACACCATATAGCTTGGTGTTGCCAGCAAACTTGCTGAGGGTGCACTCAATCCAGTATCTGTGAAATTTTGTTGTAACTTATTTGAATCCAGGAGTTCTTGTTTGGTCCATCATAGTCAAGTCAGAAATTACTTTCATAATACTTGAGACTGCTTGGGTAGCAGGTTTTATTTCAGCTGATGATTTATTTATGAATTTGAGTGGAAAGATTATTTATGATGGTAAATGTGGGATAAATTGTAAAATTTTACCTATACTCGAATTGAATCGCAAAACTTCAGCCTATATTTTATTCACAAGCTTCCTTCCTAATATATTATTTAGCAAACATAACATTATCTCATTATATGTGGTCTTTGCCCCAAAGAGTTTGCAGTGTCATTCAGGCACCAAAGACTTTTTAGCAGAGGAAAGCATAATGAAGTAATTAGTTTTGAAATAAACAGACATCAGTTCAGATTAGGGAGGATGCACTTTAATTAAGGCATCATCCAGAAACTTTCATCTGCAAGGCACACATTCTGCACCAGTGATGGCAAAAGATGTTATGCGAAGGACTTCAGTGAAAGCAGAAATGGGTCCTCTTCGATTATGACAGTGAAATAATTTTATCTATGCCTAGGGTCATAGGTCCATCAACAAAACACAAAGGACAGTGATTTCAAAAGCCATACGTTATGTTTAATCCTCCTTGCAATATACTGAGCTCACTTTCCCTGCGGTTTGATTTTGCAGGGAACTGAAACAATTAAGGTGCACAGTCCTCAGGCAGAGCTACAGCGCTGAGAATTATTCCAGCACAGCTTAGTGCAATTTACTGTGTCTCATAATGCCTGAATAGAGGCAGCCCAGGAATGTAAATGGGGAGAATAATTTCATTAAATTATTTTTATAACTGCATAATTTTAGTAATTAAAACCTTTACTTATATTGATTCAGGAGCGAGCAGAATGCTGTACTAATGCACTGCATTTATTACATTTTTAAAGTTGACTAGTAAATTTGTGGGCGATGCAAGCCACAGTGAAAAAGCTCTGAGGAGAAAAATGGTCAAACAGCATTTTGATTAGTACAAATATATTTATGAGAGTTGTCTCCCCAGATTCAGTTGGGTGGGAACAGATGGGCTTTTTCACATACTTGCTTCTGTGGCTTTTTGCTGTGCTTCAGATGTTCCTGAGGCACAGGTGTTTCTAGGCAACATTTACTGAATTCCCTAGGGAAAAAATAGCGGCATAGGAAAAGCAAAACTAAAAGCTGCCTGACCTAGGAGCTGTGCTGAGTTAGCCTGCTGTCTGCTCCTGCAGTTATTCAAGGCCAAAGAAATGTGCTTATTTATTTATTTGGGCTTTGGATCAAACTTTTAGGTTATAACCTGCAAAAACAGTGAGAAACTCAAACTGAGCAAAGCCCGAGAAATATGTAAGGCATCATTGAAAATAAGTTGCTCATCAAATAGTCATAATCATTCAGTCATCTCCATAAGCATGCACAGGACATGGAAAACAAATGCAACAAAGCACATGCATTACATGAAAATCCTGATTTTATAGATATTTTATCCTGCCAAAAACCCCGCATATCCCACAAAAAAATACATGTACGGGAGCAGGGCTTTGTACAGATTTAATCACAGTGTCTGGTCCCAGGTTAGCTGAAAGGAAAAAGAAAGAAGTCACCTCACCTTTCATAATTCATTAGAAACCAAAGTTAGACACTACAATTGATTCAGAAGAGTACATGACACTTTTTTCATTGCCTTTTCTCTATTTCTCTGCCAGAAAGCTCTTATATCTCAGCTTCTTACAAGATTGTTAAATTACTAGTCAGAAGAACAAACCTTTCAAAAGATTTAGAGGTTTTACCTTCTGGATTATATACCGTGGTGATTTAATGCTAACATGCTGCGATGCTGACTATGGCAATTTCATTCATAAGAATTTATAGGCTACTCAGAATATATCCCAAACACTGATTGTAATTATCTGACAAGTTGTTCTGCAAGCAGAGGAACTGATGTTGTGTCTGTGTCCCTCAAGTCCCCTCCCATCCCAAGCATCCCATCTCTCCACGTCCTCCAGTAGCTCCTGGCTGTGGCTGAGGCAGAGCTCCAAACATCGCAGCCATTGCCACCGGTGCCATACAAAACTTTCAATGGGTTCCACGTATAAAAACAGTAGGGACAAAAGAAGAAACAGCTGGTTAATTGTCCTGGTAGAGAGAAGCTTTCTTTTCCTGATGCTTTTGGAAATCTCTTTATTCTCGCTGCTATCCAATAAAAGACAGGTTTGCTGCAGCTTTAGGCACCTGTTGCAGACCAAGATCACAGGTCCTTTGCAATTCATGGGTATTTGCCTTTGACATCAGTAGTTAAAGGATCCTTATTGAAATCTTTAGGCTCTCTGCTTGCTCCCGTTTGTACTCATATAGGACATGTTGATGGTTATACCTCCTATGCCTGATCACAGGTATGTACACATAATAGCATTACAAACAGGAAAATCCCTGCTGAGACTATACAATTTACAGTTGCACCGTATCTGTGCTCTGCTTTACTACAAGGTAACAAATCCTGAAGAAAAAGACACGACAGCAAAAAAGGGAGTACAGTGGGATGAAATTCTGTTTTCTCACCCTGGAATCGCTCTCTGGAGCTGAAGTAAGTGGATTTACACTCAAGTAGATTAGAGCAGATTTAGTTCCTAGACTGTCACCCGTATGTACCTCTTATCTCATGATTGTCATGGTTGCCCTATACTGTTTAAAACTGTCGATGGATGATACCTCCATTTAACACTGCACACAGATCTGTAACTTCAACTGTACAACAGTGAGGTTTTAGCTGCTGCTGCATTTGTCCTCTACTTTGGTTCTTTAAGAAAAAAAAGATGTTCCTAGCCCTAGCGTTTTCCTTAGCGGCCTCCATAGTGCTGCTCACTCACATTAGCAGTAATTTCACTTCACCTCTGATCGAGCAATGTCTTGAATGACTTTAAAGAAGGAGAAATAAAAAATTGCTTCTGATCTTACTAATAGCAGAGCAAATCAGAAACCTCCTCATAAGTTGTTAGAGTTACTCCAATGGAAAACTACCATTAAGCCGACTCCTAGGATGGGAAATAGTAGCTAATGACACACTACTGATGGGAAAGAGGATGATCTCACACACCTGCACCTTGCTTCTAGCAGTCATAGAAAATAGGGCTGGAAAGAACCCCAAGAGGTCCTCTGTGATGTTTCTGCATCATTGATAGGTGATTCTGTGGTTTCCCACAGAAGCTCATGCCATTCACTGTGCATATGGAAAACAGATTATTCCCACCATCTTTGCAGCTGCTCTCTACACAGTAGCTGAAGACTTCAGCTGTTCAGTCTCCTCCAGAGTAACATCCCTGGTTCCTTCAGTATTTTCTTATATGTAATTTTTGCTAGGTCTTTAATCATTGTCTTTTGCCTTCTTCTAGGCTCTCATCAGTCAGTTTAGATCTGTTTGAACTACAGTGCAGGAAGCTGAACACCAAAACTTGAAGCAAAATGCCAGTGTACCCTACTAGATGTGGCTGCCTTTGTAGGGAACACGGTTCTAGGCATGTGTCTGGAAGACAGCATCATAGGTCTTCTGATCTAAGTGGCTTTATTTTCAGGCTCTGCAGTATCTATATCACCTCTGGCTGTTACATTACACATCCATCTGTGATAACCATTCTGGAATCACCGTAAGCTCTTATTTCTTGGTTTTCAGGACCAATTTTTGTCAATAATTCTAAAATAGAAGAGTTCCCACACTCTGAGAAACTAAATTGGTTAATGCCCTGAGACTGTGTCTCTCCTCACTGAATTCTCACGGTATTTAGATTGGCCCTGCTTTCCATTGGAAAGTTTGCTGCTAGCTTTGTTTATCAGAGACTGCAATAATTAATTTTCTATTAATTTCCTGTGACAATGGATTAACCTATTTAAGGATCTGAGGGAAGATTTCAGCTGTGAAAAGCAGAACCATAGAGAGGATTGCCAATGTGGGCACCAAGGGAAAGAGAGTCTGCTGCCTGCTCAGAGAATCCATGAGTGGGCATTTCAATGAAAAGTGCATCTGAAAACCAAGGCTTCATGTCATGCTCAATTGCCTGGAATTACAGACTGGAAAGTTAAAGGTTGTTCATAGCCACCAGTAAAATAAAAGTTTCTATGCATAACAGAAGAAATATTTGACCACTGTACAGTATTTCTAGGAGAAATAATCTCCAATCTCATTCAAACTGCAGAAGGAGGAAATCCACTAAAACAAATCACATTATAGTGTTTATGCTTATATCTTGCATGAATGTCTTGCTTTCTATAAAGTTCGACTCTGATGAGAAGGAAAGCTGTGGGAGGAATGATTATGTGCTTATTTTCATAGAAATGATCCACCAGTTTCAGAAGCGTGTTTGAAAGATACCAGCTCTGACATCAGCTCACTACACTAATTTTCTTCTACAAATACCTGTCTTGAGATAAATCTGAAAGTGCTTTAATCTCTTAGGAAAATGAACAAAATCAATTGTGAGATGGTAAGTGTTATGTTGAAAACTCAACAAGATAAGGAATGGCATCCTTTTGTGGCAATATTTGGGTTTATGTCTTGTTTGGGGTGCAGCCACTGAAGAATCTGATCTATCACAGCAAAGTGGATATGTCATCCTCTGTGAAGCAGTCTGACATGCATTCGTTGTGAGAGAGAAGCCAGCAAGCTGCTGATTCTCTCTCTTCACTCTCTTCCCACTCTCTAAAACACATAATAGCAAAAAAAAACCCTACCCAGATCCCAAAACTAAACAAAACACGGATGTAGTTCTACATTTAACTTAAGTAAGGGTTTGTTTAAAACCTTACAAGCTGTCATATCCAGCAGCACTGAAAAGCCTAAAACAGAAAACATAAAAAAGAAACCGTAACTCACATCCAGGTACGAAAGGATGCTGTTATGCATGTATATGCTGTTCACTAACACTTATTCAAATAGCTTCTGAAAACACTGCCCCACATTCTACTGTGAATCCCAGCACAAAGAGTAAAAAGGTTACTTCATATATATCTCAACAATCTCATCTAGTAGAGCTTGAAGAGAATAAGATATTTTCTAGGTGTCTTGGACAGACTATTGAAAATTGTTTTATTAAGCATCTTGGAAAATTTTAACTTTTTCCCTCTTCATCTTTAATATGTTGTCTACAACAAATAATGAAGATCTCATCCTCCCTAGTGCTGAGATCTTAGTCTTCTCCTAGATAATGCCCTGCAGATTTCCTTGACTGGGAGATAAGTCTCCAGCATCTTGTGGTGTGTATCACTGTTCCCACTGCTATGAGGATACTCACAGTGTACATGAACGTTTTTCTGTGTTGTAGCAGGGAATCTGAATAGTTCAGTACTCAGACCATTTATTTCCTTTCAAAATCTGTATGGCTGATTTATATGGCACAGAACAAATATTTTACATTTAAATAGAGTAAACAGGGAATGCCACAGTGGGATGGTGAAATGAATTTGTTTTTGTAGCAGGAACGTTGTTTGTTACAATCATTTCAACAGAAAGATAAATGGATGAGCTTGCAGGTTATTAATTCCTTTTCATTGTGGAAAATCCTAGTGCATCAATTGAGAACGTATTTTACTTTGCCTTTATATAATGAGCTTGAGCTTTCTTTAGTTGAATCCCTAAATAGCAGGGGAACTCAGTTCAACTGAACTGGCTATGCTGGGTCATAACAGTTCAAAAATTGAGCAGGCAGAAACCTAATTATCCCCTGACCCTCACCGTAGATCAAGTCTCTCTGGGCCAAGGTTGGTGGGTATGACTAAATGACAGAGGAAATCTTATCCATTGAGATCCTTCTAGCTAGTTACTGCTCTAGGGGTCAAGTAATGGTCCCAAACTCCAGTTTTCACATTGCCTTCTGCAATTTCAAAGTAACTAGACGTAATGTGGAGAGATATCCTTCTTACACCATGGCATAGGGCAAATTACATCTGCTTTATCCACTAAATTTGCAGCCAAGAGGAATAATGTACTTAAAACTATCAAATTAGCGTGGCTGCACCTTCAAGGGCCATGTATGTAACATGCAAGGCTAATGACATCAGGAAAGCAGTTCCCTGTAAACCAAATACTTCAAGGTGCTTGTGCCTCCTTGTGGGTGTTCAACAGGTGGATCAGGCTCATTTGCAGAAATCATCTCTCCTCTCTCTTCGACATTGATCACCAGACCTGGCATGCAACCCAGCACTTACAGCAAGACTGATGTACTTCCAATGGCTTCCTTATGGTCTGGACACTTCTGTAAGCAAAACCCTAAGAAAGAGAATCACTGACCTTGAGAAACTTCAGACCCTGTAGTTGACATGTCTGGAAGATGTGGAGGCAGCTTTGAGTAGAGTCTGGGCATAAAGTCAAGAAAAGCACTCTCTGAACTACTCTTTATATGGGCCTACTCAAGAAGACATGTGGCTGTTTCTAAAGGTGGGAGTCTTGAGCCACATCACTCAGTCCAGCAGCTTGGATGCTGCCCCTGTCACACAAAACAGCAGAGTGGAGCACCAGCAGAGGTGGTGAATGCCACTGGGAGTGGTTTGTACAGTACATCTATGCAGCCCTCGCTTAGGAAGGAGGGAACACACTCTACTCAAGATCCAACCTAGCATAGAGATATGGTGTTATCTCTCTGCAGAATTTAATAATACAGACTTATTTCATTAACCCAGGCTTCCAGACAGGTCTGAACACCAGGCGAGTTATCTCATACCCATCCACACAAGAACAACTAGATATACTCTGGCCACATCAAACGTGAGGAAAATGCTAACTTCTCCTGAACAAAGACCTTGAGCCAACCCACTTATTTACCACAGAAACTGATGGTAGTTTCCTGGTCATCTAGCTTTTCACTAGGAGTCTGACTCAAGAAGTAGCCAAAAAACTGTTATTCACTTGGACATGTAATGACAAGACATAATGACAAAATGATACAAACATCTTCAGGAGAGGAGCTGGAGGTGTTGCTTACTAATTTTGTCTGCAAAGTGATTTTGTGCTCATACCTGAGGTACACAGGCATATGGAAACAGTAGAGTATTAGCAAGATCATCATTCGAACCTAATGGCTTCATGAAGCTCAGTGCAGAAGAGTAAGTTTTGTGATTGAAATTTTAGATGACACAAAATAGAAGAGTGTGAGCAAGAAAAGAAAAACTCTTGCTTAGCTGTCCCTTCAGATTCCTCTCTCTTTAACCTTAATTAGCTGATTAACTTCTCATGGGTGTCCTGGGATAAGTAAGGCTAGAGGACAGATTTGGAGACTGATCAATCTACATTGGGGGACCATCCAAGCATCCTGATGTGTTCTGCTGAAGGTCTGAGAAGGTGTTAAGATCCTTGAGAGAAAAGCAGACAAAAAACATTTCAGATCTGAAGTAGATCGCTGAAATCCCACCTCAGAAAAGGTATTTTCCAACACTCCAGCAGTTTCCTAAGATATCTATGATATCTGGCACAGGACGTAGATCGCTAAGCCTCACTCCTAAAGGTCAGTGACCGTTAATTAAAATTTCACTGCATACCCATCTTTTGAAGGATGTCTTCTCAGCTTGCCATCTGGAAGGTTAATAACAGACAGATTTGCAGGCTGTGCTGCAACACTCAGATCCAAAGTTGAATTTCAAACACTTCTGAGTGCAGCAGCTGTTCAGATTTGCATTTAAGTATGGCTCACAGAGAAAGGGCCCCTTCTGAAATTTTGAGTTCACTGTCAAGGCTTTAACAGGGACTGATTCTAGTGCTGGAGGTGCTAATATTGACAACTCTAATGCTGGACATGTAAATAATAACCAAGAGTAATGTGAAAGGACAACAAGGTATTCTCTGTGGCCATCTGGGTGGACAGAGAAACTGAGTCTCCTGGATGGACACCACCTGAGGCCACTTCGACAAGCAAAGCCGATTCAGCCAATATTTGCTACCATCTTCCCTCATGTGACGTTGAGTCTCAGCCTTGGAATTCAAGTACAAGTAATAACACAGGCAGGTTACAGCTTCACTTTTAGCATCAGAGAGAGAAGGATTAGCAAAAGCTTCCTGGACAATCAACTTCTATAGCTTCTCTGTGACTCTTTTGAATGTTTGGGGGGAATTGCTAGTGATACATTAACAGCTATGACACTGGAAATACATAACCCCTGGGATGGCATTCATAAGCATGCTTAACCTAAACTCCTTTGATGGTCTTGGCTTTCTCTTTTCCAAAGAACATCCCACTTCATTATCTCTTTTAGCTTAAATAACTGGTGCTTGCTTGTACCTGGCATTTGTAAAGGTCTCAAAACCAACAAGTCTTGTGCCTTAATACTGGTGCATGGCTCTGACTTCCTCTTAAGACCTCAACTGATTTAACCATTCTTTGCATCCAAGCCACTGCCTAAGAGGAGCAGAGGAGCACAGTGACATATAAGCTAGAGATGCTGTTCATACTTGGAAATACATTTTCCATACTTGGAAAATGATGTTGCATTCTGCACCCAATAACCCACATAGGGCTGTAGTCTTTTACCACGCATAGATTATCAGCCACTGAAGGGCAAAGGCACTTGATCAAGCAGAGCTGTCCCATGTGCATGGAGCCTTGTTTCCTGGTAACATGCTGCAGCCTATATAACAGAAAAACAGCATACAGAACTCTAGGCAGTGTCCCTGGAGAGGAAAAATTTGCAGCTAGAGAAAAGGCTGTTGTTTGGTACAGTGTTCTGGCACTGCTTAGCATTTTGTTCTAGTTCTGTTTGGGAAGACATCTCATGATGGAGAATGTCTCACCTTACCAGTGATGGACAGCAGCTGCTGCACAGCGATGGGAGGTCTTCAGCTGCACTGGGAATAATTTGAAGAGATGAGAGTTAATTAGTTCAGAGTAAACCAAGAAGGGATCTGATTAGCTGGAGTACTAAAAGCCAGTTACTTCCAGGGCACAGCTAAACGGCTTTACAAAGCTAAGAAAAGCATCCGATAGCTTTTCCAACAGATGACCTCTGATCACTAAAAAAAAGACCTCTTCTTGCCCTCTCCCAGAAAATTTATTTTTCTGGATGAGGGCAGATTTGCGAGTTTTGCTTTTTTTTTTTAATAAATAATTTCTGCAAGGGCTTGTAAGATACCCAGCTACTTATGAGCAGGATCTAATGTGGAAAAATTCTCATCACCGTGAACCAGGTTTTTTGGAGAACCACTCTTAGAAGCAAGCTGATCTTCCTTGCAAAGTCAAGTTGTCCCTTCTTCAAGTGGAGTTTTCTCTCAGGCAACCTGGCCACCCTGAGAACAGCATCAGGTCAGTCTCCCACCAGCTGGTCGGCTCTTCTCTGCCAAGATGAAACTGTCTTGTATATAACTAAGAACCTAATAATTTCCTTCCCATGGTTGCACATTAAAATGTCTAAGAACTCTGCTTGTGGTGTTGGCCCATAGCTGAAACATTAAGAAGTGCATTTCTGGACATTCAAAAACATTCAATAGCTTGTATAACATTTCTATTAAAAAAAGGGCACTCAAGGAGGCAAAGCTAAGAATGTGAGCAAGAAGTGGACCATCTGTGGGCTGATGTGCGGCTGCTTCTGTGGCTGCTAACACTCAGTTCCAG
Source organism: Chlamydotis macqueenii (assembly GCF_036417535.1). Lineage (NCBI taxonomy): Eukaryota > Metazoa > Chordata > Aves > Otidiformes > Otididae > Chlamydotis > Chlamydotis macqueenii. The sequence goes on along the minus strand of NC_141558.1, from coordinate 73,055,553 downwards.
CTGGATCTGTCAACTCCTTTCTTGTAAGCATGCTGTCAATGCAAATTGACAGGAATCCCCGGGATTCGAGCCTCAGAATGTATTCCCTTTTGCAATATTAATTGTTCACAACAGGACAGGTGTCGCAAGAGAGGATGTTTGACTAATTGCATATCAAATTGCACTCAAGCCAAAAACCAGTCCCAGAAGAGGCAGTATGTAATTTCAGATAGGGTGAAATAGGATCATGTGAATGCATGAACTCAGCCACTTAGGTTCTGTTTAAATCCTCACTGTAAATATTCAGCAGAATTTGCAAGGCCATAAGCTGATGCTCTGCGTGAATGTGAATTGCATCCATAGCATGTATGGAACTGTGTCTTGTATAATTCATGAAAATAGCCACGCGGGGTCATAGCAAAGGTTCGTTTAGCTCAGTGTCCTGTCTCTGAGTCTGAACAGTGAAAGATGTGTAGGAAAAAAGCATAAGAAATGGGATAAGCATAGCATGCTCCTTCCTCTGCTGTACACTGTCTACTAACAGGCACTAGTTCAGGGATTTCTGGAGGCTGCTCCTGCTTCCCAGAGCTTAGTGGCCTGTGAGAGAACTTTCTTCCCTGCTTCTGTCTAATTGCTTCCTCAGCTCATTCATACTTGTGATATCCAAAGCATCCTGTGGCAAGGAGCTGCATAATTTAGTTATCTATTGTGTGCAGATGTTTTTCCTTTCATTTATTGTGATTAATAATTTCATGTGTTGCCTGCTAATTCTTGTCTTAGAAGAAAGAGCTAATAATATTTCCCTACTCATTTCTGCAATTTTCACTTCCTCCCATAGATTGCTGTATATTACTTGGAGAAAATTAAACCTTGAACTGACTCATCTCAAATATTAAGATGATAAGAGAGCACATCTATTTGTTAACTTCCAGCTGTGTCTTTATAGTGGGCCTGTTCTGAATTCCAGGTACAAGAAATGGTCTCTTTATAGTGAGGCTTTGAATATAAATTACAGCATGAACCCGCCTCCAGCATTACTATCCATTGGGCTACTGGGATTTAGAAACTCCTTGTATCTTGTCTGATTTCTATGGCCATTCTCAAAGTCTGTTATTTCTATGCTTTGTACCAGATCTGTAAGTATAAGGTTATGCTTTGAGTTACCTTCAAAGATACACAGCAATTCAATGAAAATCTCTCCATGTTCAGACACAGAGGTTTCAGCAGACCCCCAGATGTGAAGACCAAAAAGAACCCCAAAACCTTGGATCTGACTGGAACAGAAAAACAACCCTGTTTCTCCTTTCTCCTTGTCTTCACATGTAACACCGTGCAAAGTGCTGCCTTGAAGGTCTCCCTCTGCATCTGCTCCACCCATCATTGGTTTCTCCATCTTATTCAAAATCTCACATATATCTAGTCTCATTTTATCCCATGTACCCATCCTAATAACGTACCAGATGCATCCTCCTCATTGCTCATGGCCCTCCTCATTGGGCAACAGTAATTTTTTCTTTCTTAAGGTACAGCCATATTCATACATCAATTCTCCACCTTCATGCCAGAAATTCTCCTCTTGCTTCTTGTTTTCAAAGCCCCTTATACAAAATGCACAATGGGTATGAAATGACAGAAAATCAGAGCACCTCTGTTTTATATCACTGTGCAAGAGAACAAGCCTCGAGTTTTGAGGTCCCTAGCTCTCAGCAGCCTCATAGCTCTGTTTCTGTTACACACGGTTTTCCCCTTCCCATGTCTGAATTTGTCTGCAACATCTGCAAGAACCAGTCTGTGCTTAGAGAGCAGCCTCACAGCAGAAAGGGCCAACAAGGATGCACTGGCATTCTTGGTGGTTCACAAACCCCCTCTGCTCCCCAGGTGGCACCATGAGACCCTCCCTCCCTGCCTCCTGCACAAGCTCACTCCACTTGTCGCACGTCCCTGGCACCCCGGCAGAGCCAGAGGTGGGTGAAAGGCAGCCGTTCTCACCTTTGCTTGGCCCTCCATCAGCCTCTCCAGGCTCCTGGCGCTAATGTCCTCCACTGGGCAAGAGAGAAGGAGTGGAAGAAAGTGAGCAGCAATGCCTCTGCGGCTCAGCTGGAGGGCCAGTGCTGGGGGACAGAGTCCAGACCAGAGAGATGCTCACAGCATGGCAGTGACTCAGCTCCTTCTCCAGGAATTTGAGCAATGGCAGATGGGTCACTCAGGCTCTCTTTGCTTCTTCTAGTGTCCTGTGCATCAGAAGGGACAGGGAGAGAGCTGGGTGAGCCACAAGCTGCCTCTTCTCTCTTGTCAGACAGCTCTGCCCGAGAGCTGCCTCCAGCTGTGGGGACACCTCTCCCCAGCTGTCCAACGTTCTGAGTCCAGTGTAAACCGGGAGGGGCCCTGGTGGTGCACTGGGCTGGGGGTTCTCCCCAGTATGGCCATGTCTGTCTTGCACTGGGGAGCCCAGAGCAGGACACGGCAGAGGAGAAGGACCACCTCCCTCCACGTGTTGGGAATACCCCTTGCCTTTGGGGTTCACCGCTGGTTCCTGGCCTCCAACTAGACTTGGTGCTACTGGTCATCACCCTCTGGGCCCGGCCACTCCTCCAGTTTTCAATCCACCTCCCTGTCTGCTCAGCCAGCCCATGCTTCTTCAGCTTCACCATGAGGCTATTTTGGTAGACAGTGCAGAAAGCCTTCCTGAAGTCTAGGTAGACAATGGCCACTGAATTTCTCTCATCTCCCAAGCCAGTCTTTTCATCATAGAAGGTTATCAAGTTGGGCAAGCAGAGTTTCCTTTTCTAAATCTGTGCTGACTCTTAGTTCAAATCACCTTCATGTCCTTCATGTTTCCAGGATATGCCATGACATTTCCAGTACCTCCATGAATATAGGATCCTCTTTTCTTATCTCATGTAATAATAAGTTCAGGATACCTGGTAATATCTAAAACTGTTATGGAAATGCTTGTGTGCTTGGCCTTACTTTTGGGTGGGTTTTTTTTCAAACCTCTCCAAGGATGTGACTATGAACACTATAGCAATCATCATTTAACAAGATTTGCAGGCTCTGTCCTCATTAGTCTAAAAAAGAGAGGAGAAGCAGCAGATGCATGCAGAGCAGGCATTACTGAACAACATCAAGTTAATTTGAGCTTGGATGAAGGGAGCCTTTGACTGGCAGCCAGCCCCACATACTAAAGGGCACTGATGTGAACCAGCACGTGCAAGCCCTCAGATACACTGCACTGCACATTGCTGCAGTGACCTTCGTTGGAATCTGATTTTGAAACACTCCAAAAAGCCAAGGGTAACTGGAATGGAAATTTCAGATCAACCTGTCATTGTATCCTTTTTAAACCTGAATTCACCTTCCATTTGAGAGTATGTTTCCTTAAGCTATGTTCACAGCACCCACTATGATAATGTTTGTCCAGGGCATTCTTCCCTTGCAGGCTTTCTGGAAAATCATCCACATTTTACAGAAAGGGAAAAGAGATACAGGGAGAGACTCGCCCATGGTCAGAGTAGGCTGGGGTGGTGGAAATGGCAAAAGCACAGAAATAATGTGGAAAAGACAGGTTTGGTCTAAACAAGAGGGACTTAAATGACAGTGATATTGGAGGTATTTATATGGAGTCTGAAATGAAAACACATGTCAAAACTATTTACATTATGTCTTCTTTTTATTCTTAATACTGGCAATGATGTGGCTTAAAAATAGACTTACTCTAACCTTAAATATTGTGCTATACTTCAGATACACTATAGCTGATATTTTCCTTAGGGATTTTTAACTTCTGGTTATTATTCCTTACACTTTCTCATCTCCTCTTTCTCCATCTCAATTGAACTGCCATTCATGACACTACCCACCCCTGAGCAGCCAACATGTCTCTGAGCAGTACTCCCAAAGTAAATTCCACTGAGGTTTAGGAGCACACGTCTTCCTTAATCTACCCACAACTGCCTCTCTTTATTACAAGAAGATCCAAATACAGTCACTATTTTCAAACAAGCTCATGAACCCTAAGAGGTTGCGTGCAGCGTTCTGTACAAAACCATTAAAAGAGACAGCCTTCTCCACCTGCATGTTGTTTGGCTCGGGGGTAGGTTGAAGTCAGTCCCCTCCCTACACAAGGCTCTGCAACACGCCCCAGCTCTCTCCAGCACAACAGGACTTACCAAGGAGTACCTGGGGCTGGCTAGTGCTGCTGCATGTAACAGTCTGGTGCACAGTGGGGAAAGAAAACCCATTTTGCTGAAAAGAACCAAAGATACAGGCTTCAACTGTGAGGTGCTTTGAGTCCTCTTGCGAGGCACTTATGCCAAGAGCAACAGTTTGGAGTCAACAGTGGTGCATGTCTTACCCTCAGACCCTTCATAAGACCACAGAGGTTTGAATACAGACTCCAGAGCCAAGCTGCAAGGCTGACACTGTCTCTGCTTGCTTGGGTAGATCTGTCTCAGCCACGGATAATATGGCAAAAATCTCATATGTAAAAAGATAAAAGCACATGAAAACTATGTGGCACAGGGAGGAGAAGAATGAGAGAGGCTCTCTGTAATGCTGCAGACAAGACCGCTGTGCCTGTGCAGAGCAGCTTAGAAAAAAAAACACCATACATTTTAAATTAGTCCCTTGGCAAATGTATGGTTCATGTTCAGTCCTACTGCATGGGACACAAAGCATCAGCATGGACCCTGTAGTTCCTCAGGGCACTCTGTAAAAGAACCATTTGGCGAATGTCCCAAATGTATGTTAGCAGCTAGAGAGAAGAAGTCAGAGCTGAGGGTCACAGCATCTCTCTGTTCCAGTTTTTTTTTCCTGATGCAGAAAGCCTGGGGATTACAGGAGCTAGAACACAAGTTAGAGTAGCTCCTAGCACTGTTTCAGTCTCCAGTTTGGACTGTTCAGGCCTCCCGTGAACTCAAAAATCAGTGTGATATAAGTGTTGAGAGTTTGTTGATTTGCATAACTTCAGGGACTTTGGTAAAAGCGTGTTATCTTGAAAACCTTTCCCCAGCCTTGAAGTAAAAGTCTTTATTACAGTGTAGGCTTAGCTAACCATGCAATGCCTCTGTGGATATGTCTTTCAACTAAGGCAATACATAGAGGTGAAATAAGTGTAAAGTGACCTTGCCTGGAGAAAGTCAGTCTTATTAAAAACAAACCTGAAAGCGAACATTTCCTTTTGCCAATACTTTCTTGTCATGGGACAACATGTGTTTCTCTATTATGTCTGTGTAAGACACAGAGTTTTCATACTTCATCTGGGCAATAAAGATAGTAATTTAATTGTTATGGTAAATAACTACTTTCCCTCCCATAAACTCTTTGCTCTCATCAACTCTTACACTGTCCTGTTTACATTAATCATCACCAAATTCTTTTTGGGGAGACACTGAAACCTATTTCCTTTTACTAGAGGCTGGAGTCTATAATTCCCACCTGCTACTATCAACCTTGAATTCAGATCAGACTTTTTGAGAGCATCTAATAGCAGTTGCCCATTAAATCATTAGGCTCAGTTATCTTAAGTAGATGCAAATGTTACTGGTAAAACTATAAAGTAAACTGTTGTTGAGAAAGGAAAGATCTCATACTGCAAGTGATAAAACATTGCTAATGAGGCAATGTTTCATTTTCCTAGGGTGAAAATATGACTGCTGGGAGGATACAAAACCTGAGAAACTTGGGTGTGATTCCTTCAGCTCCCTCTGAACTACTGTGCCTCTCGAGCTTTGCCACTCGCTCTTCGAAGAAAAACAGCTGCAAAATGGGTCAACATTAGTTAACCTTGTGTTTCTCTTAGAGCCCATCATCATGCATGATTAAGGGTCTGAAGGGAAAAATCCTTCTTAGGATGGGCCCAAAGAATGACCTGAAGGATTGCTGTAATGTAGTGTCTCATACACGGTTTGTGATGGCATCTACTTGCCCCCATTTGTACTTACAGGTACAGTTTCAACATTGGGTTAAGACTGGTCATTTTTTTTTTCATAATAGAATAGTTCAGCACCTCACACAGCGTTTAGGGATTTGTCTTTTCTTCTTGACTGCATGCAGGACACACTGCCTTAGAGAACACCATATACCGGGGGAGAAAATCCTGCATACTGTGTCTGTTGGTGAGTGGCATTCTATAATTTCCCCAGAGAAGGCAGGTGCTTGTCTAAGCTGGGAGGCTCAGCCGTGGCAGCCTGATTAGACCACTTCTGGGAGTACGATGCACTGTCCTCCATGTTCCTCAGCTCCCACCTAATGGCTGTGGATTCTAAGCCCAGCTTTTTGCTTTCTTGTGCTTGACTTCATGGGTTTGTCTTTTTGCTTTTCAGGAACCCAGCTTCCCATTTATCTGCTTTTCATCTTCCCAAACGCAGGTTGACTAAAAATGTAGAGTGAAATTTGCAGCACACTTAGTAAACCCAGATTCACCTTCTAAGTTTCACTTTTCCCAGGTCTTACTAAACTACTCTTTTACAGATGGCATCCTGATCTGCCATATAAGTTCCTGAACACATGTTCTTTGAAGTATTGGCTAATAGTTTCAACAAAAGCAGGACTAGTCACATTGCTATTCTCCCCTTCAGCAAATTCTGCTATTTAGGAGCCACCATTTGTTATCACTCACTGATGCAATGTGACATTAAAAAGAACATTGCATAGATGTACTGGGAATGTAGTAAACCTCTGCACCTCCATTCACTCTTCCTTTCCCTCACCCTGGACATCTGGATTGTAGTGCTTCATCCTAGAAAACAGAGCAGAGATGAACAGGGCTGGAGGAGGTCACATGCCTTTGGCTCAGAAGTCTCTGAAGACTGGACCTTTCATGGACCAGGAGGATCTCTAATGTGAATATTCAACCAGACTACTGAAAATAGTTCCAAAATTGAAATGTGTGTCCAGTTTGTAGCATGCTAGGCCATAATCGGTGGGGAAATTTTTGCTGTCCTTAGAAAGTTACTATTACTTTAAATATCCCTGCTTCTCCTTTATTCTAAATCAAGGTTTAAAAGCCAAAACCATGAGGACTTTTTGCTTGAAGATGACATTACAACCATGACAATGTTTTGATTTCAAACATTTTTTATGTAAATTAAAATTTTGAGGACAAAAAAATTGAATTAATTCATTTATATTCCCATCTTGCTTCAGCTCTACTCTGAGACTGAAAAGGCCTGATTTGTCTCAACACAGAGGCACTTTCTGACAAAAAGAGCATTTTGAAGAAACATTTCTCAAGTAGCTGTTACAGAGGCAGGCCGAGAGCTTTCCAAGATCTCCCTCTGCCCGCTCCACTACCTGCCCATTACTCCAGCCCTTCTCTCTGCAGCTTGTCAATGTCATTTGTATCATTGGGATATCAAAATAAAGAGGCTACTTTATCAACCGGCAAACTCTGAGCGTATCAAAATGTTTGAGGGAAGCTGCTTCAGAGCATAGTTACACACAGGAGAACTGAGTCACAAGCTCCAGGCTGGTGTTTGGGTTGCAGTCCTTTATGCCTTGAGATAAACTGGCACAGCTGACGTGACTGCAACAACAACCTTAACGATAAGTGTGCGCAGCTGCGAGGTGGCATCACGCAGTACTAAATGAGAAGGGAAAAATTCTCTGTTTTTCTCTGCCCAGTGAGTCTTGTTCACCAGAAGGTCAGAGCGGTACAGACAGTAGGTGACGCAGAGAGACACTCAGCATCAGCTGGCGTGCAAGCACACACAACTTTATCTGTAAAATTAATATACTCAGTCCTGACAAAGTGATCCAAGATAAGCGAGGAGTCAGCCAGGGCTGGTCTTATTAGGACGAGATATAATTAATTTAAAATTACTTATTTAGTGAAATTGTGATGATCAGTGTTGTGTTATCTCTCCAGATGACAGGGTTATTAGCTTCAGGCTGCCTGAGGGTATGAAGCAGGAACAAACCATAGTTAAATAGCAGGCATGTACACACGACATGTAAGACATTAATATCCCTTCCTTGTTTGCTCCCCATCGTGACCCCTGGCTGTACCTCCTTGGTCTTTTACTTGTTTGACTTCTGGCATGTATTAAAAAACTACTGACAATCAAAGGAGAGTACAGTCACTTACTACTGGTTGTGAACAATATTATTCAGAATTTTATTTCAGCTGCTGCAACACGGTGTGAAATACAAGCACTTTCTTCAAACACTTGCTGATTTTCTCTCCCAGCCTCCCAGATTTCATTAAAATTACCCAACTGAACGTTATCTTGCAGTGTGCAGGTCACATATACAAGATGTTTATCAAATAAACAAAAAAAAAAAAAAGCACCAAACCATCCCAAAATAAAATCAGACTAAGAAATGAATATAATAAGGACATGAGATGTCAGCCTTGGGGCACTGCAAAGGCATAGAGAGGGATTCAAATCAGGAATAAAAAAGATTCTGTTTATTCTTCCAAATGTAAACATTTTTCATACTGACATTTAGCTGCTTATAAAAAACAACACTACAATCCTAAGAGTTAGTCTAACGATCCTCCTTGGTACCCTCTCACCCTGAATTTCTGAATTTCTAGTGGCTCGTCCGTCTCCATGTTCCATGGTACCTGGCCCCATAGGATGGCAGGTCCTCCCAAGAAGGACCTTGGCTGACATGCCTTTCAGCCTCTGGCTCCCTACTGTGGGGTGCAGAGCTGGAGGATGCAGCCAGGGGACTGGCGTTGCCCACACCACAGGCCAGAGGTCTTGCAGGCTCAGTCCTTGCTTCCTCTCCCCAAGCCATGCACCAGGGCTCACCCAAAGCCTGGGCCCGGGCACAGGTTTGCATCAAAGCGGTTGATGCAAGTTGGGGTTGGGCTCAAGCTTGGGATCAGTCCTATGCTGACAGTTTGATTCTGCACTGAAGCATCTCTGTAGACAGTTCCAGTGGGTATGGGTGGAAGTCACTGGCAGCACAGATGCATTGAATACAAAGTTGGGGGCTCCCCTTTCTAGAGGGAAACAGAGGATACAGCCACTTGGAAAGCCAGGGGCAATGCTTTGTTCTAATTGCCTTTTTAGGTATCATTGATCCTCTTGTCATTTTGCACATTTTTTTTTCTAAAGGGAAAAAGATACAAGATATGCATCTCTAGAATATTAAAATTCAGCTATCATAAAGTTTATGTTATTATTTTAAATGGTACCTACCAATTTTAGTATGTTTCAATGGAGTTCTTTTCTAAAACAAATTCACAACATTCTTTACATGTGCTCAGAAATTTTCTCTAATTTAAAATTTAGGGTCAACAAAATCAATACCTAGTAGCTTTTGCAATTTGTCCATGTCTCTTTAGAGACAGAAAAGACTGCATTCAGGATAGAACTGGACATAATAAATTCCACATGTAAAAAAGAAATAGAAATAAATAGAATTTCGACAACCTAAATGAGACCATTTCAGCAAGGACAGACCACACTGAGCCACTCAGAAGTCTCTCTGGGAGAGGAGATACTTGCAACACCTCTCCATCATTCATACATCTTTGGCTCATTCTGGCTGTGTTTCTTAAACAGGTTTCTCAGCAGAGGACCTTTAAAAATGGGGCAGACATTCCTGTAAGGATCTTTCACCTTGATTCTCTTCTGATACGTCTTGTTCTGAACTCCAAGGCAGTCCGCATCTCTCCATTGCCACCATGCACCAGCCAGCCAAGAGCATCCAGTGCATTACGGCAGAGCCCAAGGGAGCTGAAGTTTTCCTCTGCTTGTGAGTGACTGAGCTGGAAAGAAAATTTCTAGAAAAGCTCTGCTTAAACATGTCCAGGTCTTGCCAAAAGGAGCTGGTGTGTTATCGTTTCAATAGTCCTGCCATGCACAAGTACTCACTGGTTCTCTGCAGTTAAACGGTTCCAGCCTTGAAATTGTTTTTGAAAACAAGTGATACTAACTCCATCTGAGTATGAACTGGTGACATCCCCTTGACTCTTCCCCATGTAGTGAGTCATGATCCTCATAGTTCAACTCATGTCCAAATGTGAAATGAATCATGCTTATTATTTTTAGAGCTAGTCACAGGCACAGGCATATGTGAATATATTCAACAAGGATGTTTTGAGGATTAAAGCACCCTCCTAATCTGAACTGTAAAGAATGAAGTGTTTTATTAGCTGATCTGACCTTTGCTTGTATTAGAGTAAAACTTGTGACTTCAGTGATAGCTCATGTTTTATTACCTTTTATTCCTGTTACTCCTATCAACCGCGAAAACGTGGTCCAGATTTTATTTCCCTTCTATATCACCACAGGAATTGTGTACTGGGTTCCCAAACATTTATACTTTGCAAATTCACTTAAAGTAAAGGCTAAAAATCAGGGCCTATTTTGTTTGGTGGAACCCATATTCATCATGATGATCTGCCCAGGTTGATGGGTGTCACTAAGAAAGTTAATAACTCTTTTGCTTGGAAACTGAGCATATAATTTTATATGGATGTCATGGGTGACAGACAACACCGGGCTCTGACAGCCTGCATGAGAAGAACTTTTCATTTTTAATGGAGTATTTGCATGGTCAGCATGGTGTTGCCTTTCCCGTATGGCAGACTGTCACAGATAGAGAGAGATCCCAGAATGATGACTGAATCATGGTGCTAGTGCAGAAATGTGGGTTGAGGGGCAGTTTATGTCTAGTTCATGTAGATGGGAGAGCCAGCCTGTTGAAGAAAGAACAGAAGATATGGGAAATGGAGACCCCAAGCAAGATGAAATTACTTTCTCAAAATCACAGAAGTCATTTGCAATACAATTGAAAGTCCAACCCAAATCTCCCAAGTCCCAGTCTAACAGCAGCCACATCACCATCCTTTGCTCTCACAGCTTGCCATCCTCCATTTATACTCTTATAAAGCACGATGCTGGGAAAGCCATCAGCAGTGCAGTCTGAAGCATATTGCAGCGGGCAAGTGGTAAGATGGATCCTGAGGCTCAGGCAGCCCTCGCTGTTGTTTTATACTGGTTCTAATAAGGCTGTGCTGAAAGGCAATTTTTGGATTTCATTGTTTGTGCAATGCTCATGGATGTGGCACCTGGTATGTGTCTTATCCAATTTGAAAGTAGATTTGTCTCACAGATCTTGGTCGCTGGAATGGATGACAGGGAAAAATTCAAGCTGAAGCTATGTGTTGCTGTGATTGTGTTAAAAGGGCTAGATGAAAAGGGAGCATTACAGTTAATATATCATCAGCATTACAGTTTATATATCATCATCACTAAGAAGCATGTTTGCAGATAGAAACATTTGTCTCTTTGGGTACCCAGATGCTTCCCCTTTGGGGACTGATCTCTATCAGGACAGCTACTTAAAATTCTAGCGGGTTTTTATTCAATCCCACAAGTAATTTTCCAAAGCTGTTAGAAAATAGGAATTATGAAGGGATATTTTCAGGTAATCTGGGTACTATCGTCACCATTATCATCAGATCTGGAAATCAGAGCTGTGGGTTGTCCCCATGACATGCTTCCTGAGGGAGTCCTAGGGACCCAGAGAGGTTCTTCACAATTAGCAGAGACTAGGATTATGTGAAATATTTTAATACATGTCTCAGTGCCCTCAAACCCACACATTGTAAGTTATTTTTATAGAAAAGGACAATTACACTTTTATAGGTTGTCCCCCACTTCAGAGTAATTGTCACTGATCAAACATGTTTCAGCCAATTCAATAATTGACCAGAACTGTGCTTTGCAAATACCTTTCACAGCCTCCATTGCCTTATAAGTCTATAAATAAAGAATAAACATATCACTTACCACTCAACTGCATTTATTAGGATTCAGTAAAAGCAGCAAAGGAAGAAGGAGGAAAAGCGAAATCTTTCTGAAAGGGCACAAGCTCCTTCTGCTCTGTGACACGTCAACTCCTCTCTGCTCAGCCAAGCAGAAGCTGACGTTAGGCTCCTGGCAACGCAGAGGGGTGAAGCACAAAGCGCCAGTGGTAACTGCACAGCAAGTGGGTACAAGTCCATTTGGTATAATGGGAAGCAAGCACTAGTCTCCTGGAAGTGATCTGTAGTCCATCCAGTGGGCCATCCTGGCTCAAAATGTGCAAGATCAAGGGTTTCAGAGCAGCCACACAAATGGAGGGATATTTTAAACTTCACAGCAGGTTTGCTCTCAATCTCTAATACTAGAGGTCAGCTCAAAGCCTGAAATCATTAGGTTTCATAATTTTCTAAAAGATATTTTAGCAATAATTATTAAAACACTGATTACCCTTTTTATCCATACAGATGTCTGATCCTTTTTCTCATCTTGCTGAATGCTGTAGACCAGCAACATACAATGACAATAAGCTCTGCATTTTAGTTAGCATTTTGTAAAATACATTTTCTTTGATCAGGTTTAAATGTATTACCTCAATGTTATACTGAACATCTTCTTCTGGAGTGAAGCAGATGTTTTGGGGGAGAGCTCCTGAAAAACTCATTGGCTAAGTAGTCAAGTTTTACAACCTTTGAAAACAAGTGTGGAAAAGAGATATAAAATTTACCAAGCATTATTATGAAATTTTTGGTTGGTTTCAGCAAAATATGGGGATAGGGCAAAAAGCATCCAGACTCCAGCTACTTCCCAGTAGTAGTGGAAACTTAGGGGCACCAATGCTGTGTTAAAGTACATCAATGCCATTGGAAAACGTGGCCTACACTTCAGGTGTTTATCCTCAGTCACGTGCGAAGCTGAGTAAAACAAAAAGTGCACTACTACCTGGCAGATGTATTTGGCACTGTGATGTGTGTTCCTTCAAACCAGACTCCTCACACTGGGATTTTAGTTTGTCTGTCTTTTTACTGCTTGATTGTAATTACTTTTGCATGGTTTTAGTATGTATCTGCTTATACCATTGTGTATGCCAGTTACAAAGATGGGATAAATTGAGGTATCTGGGAGTATGCGTTCCTCATTTCTGACAGCTGTGTGAAAACAGCTAATTTGGGGGCTGATTGTGCTCCCTGGTTCAGAACCATGCCATCTGTTGATAAGGACTTAGTGACTCTCCCAAATTAGATGGCACTCAAGACCACATTGTCTAGCTCCCGAGTACTGTGGGACCAATAAACTGGATGTGCACTCCAAACAGCTTCCTCTGGCTGTTGTTTATAGGAGCTCTTAACAAAATCCTTATATCAAGCAGTAAGTGTCTCCACAGTAGTCCCATTGATTTCAATGGCACTACTCAAGTAGTAACTCAGTGTGAATAAGGGTATCCATCTGGTCCTTGGAGATGTAGCTGCATCAGTTGAAGGATCTGTCAAGCATTCCCCAAGCAGTCTGTGCTTGTAGACATACAGGGTAGCACGAAATTAGGCTGGGGAGTATGCTGAGAGTGACAGCCAGAATAATCTGAGCAATAGATAAAGACCCTGTTACAATCCAAGAGTGGTTCCCCAGTGTAATTAGGAAGTGCACTGTTATGCAATTAAGAGAATTAATTAGAAGTAAAGGTTTAGGGAGTGTAAGTTGAAGACATGTTGCAGCACAGTCTTGTTTAGCTCTATAGTACTTTTAAGATCTGCTGGTGGTATAATTGGTTTTATAGTGTCTCTGAAGAAGCTGTATTCCCAGACTTCTCTACTGACCCCTCCAGTGGCATGGAGCATAATTTACTACATACAGAATACTTTAACCTACCAAAGCCAATATTAAAACATGCTGTTCACTTTTTGCTCAATGCATTGAGCCTCTTTGGTCCAACCAGGTTCATTCATCTGTTAAAGTTCTGATTTAGATGTTTCCATCCATCCATGCAATGATCTTGAATTTAGGGATGGAAATACTTCCTCGCCAAGTATCCTCAAGCCAATTATCACCATGTTGCCAGCTACTTTTAAATGCAATAAGGAGACCTGTCCAATAATATTTTACTTACCTTTTTCCAAGGAATCCCAAACCAGAAGAGTTCATTCAGAGTAAAATAAAGTTGAAACTAAAAAAATCAAAGCCCTGGTATTTGAGGAAATTTCTGCCTATTCTATGAGCAATACCCTGATTTGACAAATACAGTGTTTTTTTCAAGACGTACTCATATACATGCTATTCCCCAAAAGCATCTTGTCTTAAAAAAAACCCCATACATCCCTATTGACAATAGGACATCACCATTACACAGCTCCATTGCATCACAGAATGATAAAAAGACATCAAGTACTGAACAGAGAGATCCTTTAAGCTAGAATAGTATTGGCAATCCTACGGACAGAGCTGGGTCAAGAACCCTTATGAGGACAGGCAAAATCAAGTCTCTGGATATCGGAAATTCAGACTTCATCAGTTTGTATAAAAGCACACACACAAAAAAATCCCAACCCAAAACTGAGATGAGTTCAAATTAAATTCACATGTGGAAGGCTGACACTCTCCGCTGGAATCAACTTCATTATTATTAAGTTCACAACCGCTGCTTCAGATAGCTCCTTCTCTCAGGATTTTGACAAAGGGTGCTTTACAAATTAGAGGGCAGGTTGGTACTTTATCATTTTCTCATTTTTCCCTTAGCCTCCTTTCTTCTGTTTAATTAATTCAATGCTGATTCTTTCTGAAACTGAAAAAAATGTCCTAGTTTTCTGTATTCATGGTTACCATCTTCCAGTTGAGACGTCCCCAGCAGAAGATGCCACCCAAGGCAGAGGAGAGCATCCTTCATGTGACACAATCTGCACGCTGGAACAGTCCCTGAGGATGCTGCTGCCCTCCAGCACAGAGACTCCGCAGGATGCTCCTCTGCTTGCCACAATGCTGGCCCTGCTTGGCCACAACAGTAATCAACCCTGTGTTTGATGAGCACCACATTTCCTGAGCTCCAGCTCCCTGCAAATTAATGAGCAAATATGATAAGCTTTTAAAACGTAACAAAACATGCTTTCCCATAAACTGTGTTGGTCACAAATCCCCTTAGTTTAAATTCCCAAGAGATCATACCTGCTTCAGCACGTGTACTGGGTAAATTTACACAGTGGTCTAAGAGTGTGATTACAGCTTGGGAAAATATATACAGTTTTACAAACACATACAGTTTTAAGCTAGCTAGCTTAGTGACTGTACCAGGTGTCTTACTGATATCAATTACCAAATAAATCTCTTTCAATAAAACAAAATATTTCCTTTTCTGGTCAAGCCTCCATGGACGACATTGAAGACGGATGATATTAAAATCCAGGTATCCAGAGAGCTGTGCCCAAGGACTGGCCTAGGTGTGCTGGCTAATTAGGCAGTTAAGGTGTGCAGAGAAAATAAGACATAAAAATGAAAAATCTCTACAAATCCTGAATCCTGTACTGTCTATAGCTAAGCTGTGGCAGAAGGATTCTGTTCACTATTAAAGAGAGCACTGGTGATTTTATAATTAAAGCAATGTCACACTGCCCTGGTCTACTCTTTTTCCTTTAAAAGCTTCATTAGACAAAGAAGTAGCCAGACTTCTTTCAGAGACGTGAAAGGCAATGAGAGCTATGGGTACCTAGCAATAAATCAGTTTTTACGGTTTTGTGTCTAAATACAAGGTCCTTAATGGCACGGAGGTTGGTTGCTTATTTTATCTTCCCAGTCTGTGATGCCACTGCCAGAGCAGCAACTTTGAATGATGAGAAGTTCAGTAGTGCCCCTGTGGAGCTACAGGGTTGAGTAAGGACACAGAGAAAACACCCACTTGCATTGAAATGTGCTTAGTATGCCCATGTGTTTACAACACAATGAAGAGATCTTTGGAAAGATTTGTGGTGCTTTCTACTTGGATAACCTAGCAGTTTTCTTGAGGACTCTGTGCCCCACGTACCTGTGTTATGTGAGCTACTTCAAAGGAAGATAATGGAAATTCCCCTTCAAAACCAGCCTCCATGATTTTTTAGATATAACAGACGAACACTGAAATGTTTTACCATATCAGCTGACAAGAAGCATACAGCAGAGGTGAAAATGTGACCGTCTGTGCAGTTAGGAGAATGAGAGAGAAATTAAAAAGAGTGTGCGGGAATTTAGGGAAGCCCAAAATGCTTTAAGACATTGGAAGAAGTCCCTCACTGTTACATTTTGTATAAGAGCTACATCAAGGTACTCCATTTAAACTAGTGAAGGCAAACCTAATTTGGTGAGATTTTATTGAAGAGAGATCAGCTAGCTTGAACTTAAGGAAAGCATCACTTTGTTGTGGCAAGGTAGGGGCGGAGTGGTTTGAATGGATAGAAGGTGGATTAGAAGAAATCACACCCTTGAGCCAACAATGTAGCTTTACACATTTAGAGGTAAGCAACTAGACAAAAACAGCAATGTTTTACAGAGTTTTCAAAATAAGAGAAAAGCATTTGTTTTTCTAAGGCAGCCCTGTGTATTATGAAGAGATTGTGCATGCCTTCTTCCCTGAAAGAAGCAAGAGTCAAAGAAGAAACCATTTTATCCAGTTCTGGACATTGCTCAACTCCTGTACGGAGGAAAAGCTTGATTTGTTCAGCTGCTTCCAGGCTGTTATCCCAGCATTTGTTCAGGTGCTTCTTTAGTCCATCTCCCAGATCCGTTCCTGTCCAATATTTTCTGCTTCATGTTCTCTCTTCCAACAAAACCCTCCCCAAGAACCACACCTGCCAAACCCTCCCACCCACAACGGCTGGTGGGAGCCTGCACTTCAGGTGAGAGCTGCATCAAAGATTTCAAAGATGGAGGAAGGAGTCAATGAGTGGCCAACAGTAACAAGTGAAGTAATTTGCTCTGTTAAAGAAAGAGAGAATTCTATGCTGTATGTGCCAGTTATACAGTGAGAGACAGACACCATGGCAACAAGCTTGTCAGGCAGTAGCAAGGCACTACTTTAAGATTAACTATCGCTGGGGACATCATTAGTGGTGGAGAAACTTCAAAAGCTTTGGAATTTGGGTTCTTTTTGCACCCAGAATCTCACTTACTTTTATGGACTTTTTTTTGAATCTCCAGTCTATAAGCTTAGGCTAGAGTAACAACAACACTAGACTGGGATTTTGGATGCACCCTGAATAACACGGAAAGGAAAAAAGTGCTCACAGTATCTCAGTGCTTCCAGGCTTGCCAGGTTGTCTGAACTGTATGGAAAGGAGAACTAAAACATACCGTTGAGTCAGGTTCGCTGGGATTGTCTGAAGTAAAAAACGAGAAGGAGTTTGAAAAGGACTGCTCCTTCTGTGCTTGCTTGTAAGCCATGAATCTGATAATTAGCCTGCAGTGATGGAAAAGTGAGATCCCTCTGTAAAGCTCCCATCCTGGGAGGATGAGCAAGTGACAGATAATTGCATATACGAGGTTGATTCTTTTTATCCTCCTAGCTCATAGGCAGAATTCCAAATCCTCATGATTGTCTTGCACCTCATGCAGACGTTTACTCTGGTGCAAAGCTGGTGTCAGATGCTGATGTGGTAGGATTTATACCCATGGGAAG
Source organism: Chlamydotis macqueenii (assembly GCF_036417535.1). Taxonomy (NCBI): domain Eukaryota; kingdom Metazoa; phylum Chordata; class Aves; order Otidiformes; family Otididae; genus Chlamydotis; species Chlamydotis macqueenii. The sequence continues at coordinate 73,038,177 of NC_141558.1, read as the reverse complement.
TTCCTCTATAGGCAACCACAAAACAATCAGTGCACAAGGAGTCTGGAACTCTGAACATGTGAATCACATGTGAATCACTCTGAATGTGAATCACATTTTACAGGAACAATGTACGGAGTTCAAGTTTTCAGTTCACGAGGCTGCAGTGCAAATGAGAACATTTATATGGGAAAGCGGAGAGAGAAAGGACAGATGTGAAGAGCCACCGCAGAGTTTCCGTGGGGGTCTCTTTTGCCCCGCCTTATTTATGAAGTGCTGAGAACATCATTCAGCACAGTTTTCATAGTGACAGGGAACGTATCACAAATTCATGAACCTTTGTGACTTGCCTGCATTATAATTCCCCATCACTGAGCTACTCAAATCTAAGGGGAGCTGCAGTGCTTCACAGCTCCAAAAATGAAGCACAGACAACACGCAGGGTCTAAGAGTGCAGAGAGCCCAGATGCCCAAGACCTGGCTCAGCCCACCATGCCCCACTGCTTCCACAGGAGCTGCTGCAGGCGTTTTAGTCAAAAGGCATTTTAGCCCCATCAGGGCTAACTGTGAGCACTGATGAGCGCGGACATTTGTTCAGCTTGCAGCAGAAGGAAGGAAAATAAGGTGGACGTTAATCATCTTTTCGCAGATGTGTCAAGTAAAAAGGAGAAGTCCATTCAATCCCGTGAAACGGCTTATTTTTAAGCAGTTGTTCTCTGAGACCTGATAGCCAAGTGCTGTGCTCAGGGAACAAATGAAAGAGAACGTGGCTCCTCTGGAGCTGTCTGCATCCCAAAGATAAAGGAAGATGGAGTGCAGCACTCTGCCCATCCTGTACAGGAGGGTGAGAGTGATTGAGATAACTATGAGAATTATTGTGGTGAGGGAATCTTGCTTGATGTAAAGGGAGAAAAATTGGGAATATGCAATGGATTTCTGCATATATTTGAGTTTTCCCAGTCCTGTGGAGAGAGGCCTCTCTGTGATCATAATTGGAATGAACTCCTGAATAGTGCATGTGAGCAGAAAGCAAATCTGAAGCTGCAAGCAGTTAGCTTGCATGGTTAGTAAGGAGACGTCTTGCATACTCAAGATACAGGGCAGGGAAGGACAGGTTCACCTTACTGAACAGGTGAAGCATTCACTAGAAAATTCTCAAGGTTTTAGAGACCTCAGCTTGCTCCAGGTAGCTCCATCTTCCAGGCAGGTGGAGGTACATAGACGTCTATTGTTTGTCAGCAGGCAAATAACTGCGATGAGAAGCTAGTGGCAACCTAAGACAGCTGCATGCACGTCATCACCAGTGATTTGTGCATAGCGACAGCAAGGGAGAGCCTATGGTTCTTCCACTGGCTGTCTTTATCCTGCAACCTGAACTAAGAAGTATTTATTTCTCTTTTACTGGGAGAGGACCTCTAAATGAGAGCAGTGAATACCATCTATTAGAAAGGCAAAGCCACACACTGAAACAGGTCATGCATCCCTTTTAGTCAGACAGTTGTAGCCAGTACCAAGAAGAAATGCTGGGAGATGTCAAGCGGAGGCGTGGGGTTTGTCACGAGGCATTCTGTGTTCAGAGACAGCAACCCAACAACAGCTTTCTTCCTGCTTAAAGAAAGAGCTTAGGAACAAGCAGGCATGCAGAAAGGCCACTCTCAAACACAGCACTGAAGAGAGAGGATGACAGAGCCGTGGCCACACGTCTGCCTTGGGGACACAGATCTCTGCCTGCACTCCTTCCACTCCCGGGGAGAAATGTCAAAGACATGTCATTTTGTCAGATCATTACTGTGAGTTACAGAAATATTTTCCAATTACTAAAAGAGACTGCTAGATTATCTTCCCCTCATTTCTGTGCTATTACTTTTTATAATACTGTGAAATTAAATGCAGGGAGATTTTTTCTTAAAGGATAAAGGTTTTACAAGATCTTAGGAAAGCATAGCACTCTTAACCAGTGACTATTATCTTCAGTTTCTTCTTTAAATTGTGATCCACATTAGCACATCCTTTGCACAATGAAGCGCCTGGACTCCCTACATGTTCATTTTATGTTCCTTTCACCACGCTTGCCTTCATGAGCTTCTGTGCTTCAATCACTCGTCTCCTAAAACTCCAAACCTCACCTTTGGGTGCTGAAGTACACATATGGACAAGCATTCCTAGGAGAAAAACTCAGCTGAAATGACTGCAGCAACTTGCCTATGGCCTTCCATCTTTGCTCCTCTTCCTGGAAGACTGAGCAAAGACTTGTGGAGAAATGTCATCATGTTTGCCTAATTCCCTGTTCATCCTTGGAGCTGTGTCCATGCTCGATTCCTCTATGCTTTCAGCAGCTCATCTGCCCCTGAGCTTCTCACTCCCAGCTTCTGTGGGCGCTTAGCACAGCCGAAGTGGACAATTGGCTGGGAAGGGAGGCAGCCAGAGCAGCAACACAAATTTTGCCCAGGCTCTGGGTGTGCATTTTTCTCTGTGAAACATATGCTGGATGTTGCAGGCAATGGAGATTCCTTCCAGGATTTTGAACACTGCTGAACTTTGATGCACAGTCATAAGGCAAATGAAAGCCACCTGGGCCCATCTGTGGTAAGTGAAAATTTGTGACATTTGAGCATGACACACAGAAATACTTTTTTTGGGGGGGGAGGGGGGAAGTAAAGGAGGTTAGGTTTGGGTTTGTTTTATTTGTTTGTTTCTCTTTTTGGGTTCAAGAGAGTGTTTATTTTCTAACTGACAAGAGATGACTTCATTTTTAGTGGGCTTAAAATAACTTGCCAGTAATAAAAACAAATTTCTCTCTCTGCTTTCCATAACAAGGAGAAGCCGAATGAGGTGGTTCCATATTCAAGAGAGCCTCAGAAGTCTCTGCGGAATTCATCAGCCATGGTTCAGACAAGTGTGCAGCACAGCCACTGAGGGAGAGACAGAACAAGGAATCAGACCATCTGGAAAGTCCACAGGATGCCACCGGGGCACTCTACCACAGCTCTGGGAGAACAAGCTGGGAAAGGCTGGAGCTGTGTTTTAATCTGTTGTAAATGTAGGATCCATCTGCTCTGGAAGTTTGGGGAAATTTATTGCCAGGATTGGCCTCAAACATTGCAAGTGGGGTCTCTTCTGAGAGAAGACCAGTTCTCCAGGGCAAGCTGTGTGACCTTTGAAAAATTCTAGGGTCGGAGTATGCAATGTGCAATTTCAGCTTGATTTAACTAACTGTGACTGAGGGTCACAGGGCTTCCTAGCCATCCTCCTCCCTCTGAGCCAATCTTCAGCTGAGAGGACTAATTGGATGGACCTCTTGGGGGCCCCTTCCAGCTGTTTCCTGAGATATATTTTTATTCTGCAAAGGGAAGACTCAAGCTGATTGCTTTTATTACAGCCTCAACAGGAGAAATTTGCATTAAAAACAATGTGGGGAAAAAAAGACCTGGCATCTTAAAAGGACTCTTCTAATTCTGGCGGGTTGATCAGTACATTCTCTGCTAGATCAGAACAGTTCCCTGCTGTGTGTTTTCTAATGAATTGACCACTGCCCTCTAAAAGTAGACAGTGAAACACACTGTGTAAGCATCCTTTCAAGCAATCTTAGGGGTTTTGAACATATCTTTAGTTTTTTGCAGCTTCAGCCCGGAGAAGAGGAGGCTCTGGGGAGACCTTATTGCAGCCTTACAGTACTTAAAGGGGGCCTATAAGAAAGATAGGGAGAAACATTTTTAGCAGGGCCTGTAGTGATAGGACAGGTGGTAACAGTTTTAAACTAAAAAAGGATAGATTTAGACTAGACATAAGGAAAAACTCTTTTACAATGAGGGTGGTAGAACACTGGCACAGGTTGCCCAGAGAGGTGGTGGATGCCCCATCCCTGGAAACATTCAACACCAGGTTGGATGGGGCTCTGAGCAACCTGATCTGGTTGGAGATGTCCCTGGTCCTTGCAGGGGGGTTGGACTAGACGGCCTTTAAAGGTCCTTTCCAACCCAAACCATTCTGATTCTATGCTTTTTTGCTCATGTAAGGTAAATGTTCATTCTACTAATTCAGACAAGCCTTCTGGGCTGATGAACCTTTTCACATAAACAAACTTTCCCTTTGAATCACTATTGATTTTATCTGCTATAATAGTGATTTTAAATAAATGTTATTTCAGTGTGGTCCACTGCTGTAGCTTAACCAGTATTTCAATCTGACCAGCCTCACCTCAGCCAGAGACAGCTGGATGACTCCACTCTTGTCTTTGTCCAGGAGATGGAATACTTCTGAAAAGTAGAAGGGGGGGGGGGGGAAATGGATATAAACCGCAGAGTTTGGCATGTGGGAACCACTATCTGATAAAATGTAGAGGTCTGGCTTTTTGCCATGATCTACTGGAAATCTAGACTGGTTCTGTAAGAGAATATTACAGCTGTTCTTCTTTCCTCTTACAAGCCATTTCTAAGCTGCTTCATGGGGCGGAATAGTCAGATCTACAACAGCAAACTGAGAGTTGGCAGCAGGACAACTATGAACTCTGATGTGGTAACATCTGGTATGATCCAGGGACAAACCTGTAAACCAGGTCTGAGTAAGGACTGCAAATGATAGGTGGTACCTTTTACAGGACATGGGACAACTTGACGGCAGAGCACTGACCATAAAGTGCAAATGATTGTAAAGCAGAAGAGCATGGTAGGTTATAAAAACATGTCCCCCACCTTCCACAGTCATTCAGAGAGAAAGGCTTTTGCTATTTGTCTGCTGCTTTCTCCAGTAGAGAAAATTTTGCTGTACCCTCACATTTCCATGCAATTTACTACATTCACAGCTAAAAGATACAAAACAGTTAACAAAAACCCAAAGTTTTCAGGAACTCCCCTTGGCTGATAAACTGAGGCACTTACTGAATAGGGTTTCCAAGCGGATCATACAGGCCACAAAGCCATCAAAATCAATGGTCAGCTTGCTGCAGGCGTAGCGGAGGACAATGCTGTGCTGCATCTGATCGTTGAGCGTGAAACCTGGTGTGGGAAGCACAGGAATCACTGACACAGCCAGTTAATACATTGTCTTTGATGTGACTTATCCATGAACTGCTGCAGCTGCAGGCAGACCTGGATGAAAGACTGAGGACTATTCCTTCCAGAAGGTCTGTTGGACTCCATCACCCACCTCTGCTGTGGGTCCTTTCCAAAGCCCGTTGTGCTGGGTGAAGAGAGGCATAAAGTTTTGCCACAGCATTTTGTCAGACTGCATATTTAGCATTGTTTCACAGCATAACCAGTCCTATGTTCCCCAGATAAACCCCTAATTAGCGAGTCTTGGTGCTGCAGCTGGATAGCAGTGATTGCAGTAGAATCAATTGCTCACATAAATCATTGGGCTCTATTCAGGCCCATATTAGTGCTATTTCTGTCTCTGGATCATTCACATAGACTCTACTGAGCACAAGACAGATAAAAAAAACAGTGCCTCTCTAGACGGACCTTAGCTGGCAACCACTGATCCAAAAACGAATAGCACACATCAGAGAGGATATTGTTGGGGCATGCCTTGATCAGGCTTTCGCCTTCTCTTCTGTAGAGAAAGGTGGTGGGAGGAAATGAAGGAAAAAGAGGATTTGGACATAGGTCTGAAAGAGGACAATTAGATTAGGAAATAATGAGGCAAAAAATATAGCAAGTAATACTCAGATGGATAAGCAACAGTCACAGCATGGACAAAAATATCAGCAGTTCATAATGCAGAACAGAGGATGGGTTTTGATGTGTAAAAGGACATAGCAGTATGTGACCGTCAGGAAGGGAGAATGGCACTGGCAATGCTGTGATCTAGGAGACAGGATGGAAGCAAAGCCATTAAAGGCTCCACTGTTCTTCCTGTGTTTGGTGGGGGGATTGCTATGATTCGACGGTGTTCCTGAGCAGCACACTCACCTGCCTCTCTGAGGGCATTTCGCATCTCATGGGAGTCGATGGTACCGGAGTAGTCACTGTCCACTTTCTTGTAGATTGCCTACAGCAGAGGAATGAGGGAATGCAGAAACAGCTTTTCAATGTGTGTCCACACAGCAATGCGATGATGTGAGCACAGGCAGGCAGGAAGGCAGGCTTTGGCTTTCATGGCTGGGTAACAAGAGTCATGAAGCCACGGTAACATAAGGCTCACCAGGGGTGAGCAGCCAGAATTAAATAATCAGAGCTCTTCCAAGGTTTAACCTTGGTTTGCTAGTTCACCCTGCAGCCCGGGCCCTGCCATCCTCCCTGCTTGCGTAGTTAGATTAATGTCAGGGCAATCACGCCTACCTCTGCTGTGTCCACACTGTTACTCTGCTGTGATGACGCAGCCTCAGGTTTCTGACAGCTGGGACAGGGGCTGCCCCTAGCAGCGCAAGCTCACACTTTTTGAAATGTTAAAAACCAAGGGAAATGGTTCAAGTAGCTACTGGCAAGCAAGGCAGATTGGCAAACATGTTCCCATGTGCTGGCAGCCTGCCGGCCTCCATGTGGCAGACAGGCCATTGAGGAAAATATCCTATCATTTGGCAAACACTGCAGCAGACAAAGTCCATTTTGCTGATATGTCAGATGAGATGACAGACGCTTCCTACTGCCAGTAGGTTTACTATCCAGAGTTAGAAGCCATCCAGACTCCCAGCTCAGCCTGGAGTTGACTTTCAGGGATTGCTCTGCCAACATCAGCCCCAGGACAGCACCAGTGCCTCCAGCTGAAGGCGAGGTGAACACTTCCCGAACCTCAAGGGTAGATGCTCTGTGCTGACCAGCATCAAGTGTGGTAGCAGCAGACTTGCCCAAAAGGGATATTGTCAAACAAAACAGGTTCGAATTTGACCTTCCTTTAGACTGCTTGATTCTGGGTGCACTTCTTGGGATATTAAATCCTCTGTCAGAAAAATAATTCAGCACTTCTGTAAGATTTTAAAATGCAAAGCCAGGTTTCTGTAGGTCCTAAAAATACGTGTTTCTTGTGTTTGGTGGTGTTCAGCTGGCAATGTAACATATTGCAACAGCAGAGACATGTTCATATGAGCTTTGATAGAGCAGGCAGCAGAGAGCTGCCTTTGCCAGCAATGAAAGAGGGCTAATCTGGCTTTCCATAAGGTATTGTAAATTATGGAGAGTAGTGGGGCCAAAGTCAAAGAGGAGCTACATGTGTCCTTTTAAATCAGAGGTGTTCCTAAGCCCGGGAACAAACTTCAGCCATGAGAAGGAAGGCTTCCAAGTATATCTGCCTATCTCAGTTCTGGATCTGTACTTTAGAGCTGAGAGGGAAGGGGAGACAGTCAGAAATATTATGTTACCAAATACTTTTGAATCTTCATCCAAAGTGTCTTGAATTCTACAAGTCCCAAGGTGCCAGTACCATTGGTCTGGGGATGTTAAGGCATGGTTCAAGAATCAGGATTCCTCTATCCTTAGCAAAACTGGAAAGCAACCAGTTCTGATAAAAACAAATTACCCATTACAGTGTCATTTTAATGCCATATTCATTCTCAGTTTTAATACATTTCCCTCTCACACAGACATGCCCACAGCTTTACATTTGCTTAACTAAAGGCATGCCAAGAATTTCTAGGCTGTCTGCACTCTCAAGGAATGATATATGGGATTGCTAAATATATAAGCGTGATTAGATCCATTCACATTTTGTACAGTTAACAGTAGATTAAAGCCCTTAGGGAAACAAAGGACTGGCCTCACAGCGGACAAGTGTGAGAAAGCAGAGACAGGAACTGTGAGTGAACAGAGAAAGTCACTAGTAGGCTACACAGTCTTTCCCTGTGTCCTTCAGGGCCTTGAACATCCCCTCCCTATGGAAAGTCATGCAGAAACAAGGAGTTGACTCCCATTATGCTATGCTTATTGAGTTTTCCTGTTGCGTTTTGGAGGCTGTGGAGTGTCGGGCAAAAGCATCACTTTCTCCTAACAGCTGGTGATCCACAAGATCCACAGCTAATCCATGATGACCTCAACACAACCACATCATGAGACTAACATCAGTGTAATCCTGGCAACAAAACTCTTGACCCTTCCAGTGCACTGGCTGCCTTCCCAGCACGTCAAAGGACTACTAGCCAGATGTGCTGACCTCTCCTTTTCCCTTGGCTACACAAAGCTTATCAGCAGCCATGTGGCATAGCCCACAAGCTATGCAAGAAGGGAGGGAGGCACAGCACGTTCTCATAGCCTTTCCCCTCTGAATGGGCTCTCCAGCCTGTCTCTGCTGCTTTGCGCTCTGTGCTCTACAAGCAGTATCTGACTTAGAGAAGGAAGTTGAGGTTGTGCTTAAAACCTGCCTCCTGCCAAACTCACTGTCTATGCATTCAAAACTGCACAGGTGCATCCAGGCAGAAGGTCCCTGCTTCTCCTCCCTGCTATTTTTAGGGAAAATTTTAAGCAGCAAGAGATGCAGAGCAGGTGAGAGAAGCAGATGATGATTAAATGGTTCAGGTTTCTGCCACCCTGAGCTGATAGAGCAGCTTGGCTGAATTTTATGCCTCCAGCCATGCACCTGGACAATGGAAGTGTCAACTTAGCCTTATCTTGTCAGGAAGTTTTGCAAAAGAGATCATGAACCTTTAAAGGTGATGAAATGACATTCAAAGGATACATCTAAAAGGCTGATCATCTCCCTGCAAGTGTTAATGTTGAATCCATCACTTTTAATGTCCTTTCCTGTACAAAAAGGAAGTAAAAGGCCAAGTCAGAAATACTTTTAGACAAATATTTTTCTGCAGACAACCTTGGAGATGTCAGCCACTTTAAAATCTCATTAACAAAGTAAAAGCTCTGTCATTTCTTCCAGTGTTCCCTTCAGCTGATTAACATGGCTTTTTTCGCACAAGGGCCGAGGATACTATTGGGTTTGGGGGGTGGTAAGCCTCTGTCTGTCCACAGAAGTTATGGAGTAGCTTAATAATGTCTTCCCATGGTGGTCCTCCCAAGAAAGTATGGGGAAAATAGTGTCTCCATGTGACCTTGACTGGTAGCACTTGGAAGGGGAGCACCAGGTGGTATTTCCCCCTCACCCCATATTAGAGGTTCAACAAGCCAGGAGAAGCTCAGCCGGGGATGGACAAAAACTCAGTTTTTCACCACCCTTAGCTGATAGAGCTGCATTTTGCTAGCACAGATTCCATCTGTGTGCTGATACAGATGCTCACTGTGACCAAAGAGCAACTTGATGTCTTGCCATTTCAGCACGTGCCTTTCACCTCCATTCAGTTCTACATAACATTACTTACTCTTCACCAAAACCCGGTTTAGGATAGTTTGAAGTTCAATTGCAGTCACTTCACAGTCCTGCACAGAAAACATATTTTAAGTGTTAACACAAAAATTATTTGAAACAAACTAGATTCATTTGCTGTCAGACATCCATGCAGGTAAACCTTTATTTTTTTTCCTAACACTTTACACTTACCACCAGACATCACATGGAGGAGATCCTCAGAAACCATGCACATTTCCTAGCCTTTCAAATGGGAAATACAGTGTCATGGTGACAAGACCCAGTAAATGTTAACTTCTTAACAGGTTTGACTGAATTGGGTGACTGCCACCTTTCTCAGCTAAAGAGGTTCAGGAGAGCGTTTGAGATTTTACAGGCTTATGGAAACTACAAGCAAACAATACTAAAATTGCTCTCTCAAAACTCAGAAAGGTCTTTTTAACTAACAAGATATTTTTCCTCTTCGGTGCCAGTCACCACCTGTTCATTAAGAGAAAATCCGACATGACAGCCATAGGCTAGCGCAGCAGGGTTTTGTAGATACTGAGGTTTATCAAATACAATAAATAGAGAGTTCAGCCAACAGTTTTCCAGTTGCTGGGGTTTCTAAACAAAATGGAAGGAATTGGCCAACTAGGCAATTGTCAGAATTATATGCTAACTCCACAGGTAATTCATTTCACCATGGGATAATATTTTCACAATTCTCACTCCCATCACCCCTGTCTTCAAAGTTATTCCATACCCTGCATTACCAAGAGAAAAAATTTCACTTTGCACCAATGAACAATGTATTAAAACTGCTCTATTATAAAATAAATTGAACTGAAGCTGTGAGTTAATAAAAGGGGAGAATTGCTCGGTTTTTTGAAGACCAGACAGTAAAAGCAATCAGCAAGTCAAATATTTGCATAATCATAACAGAGAGGTCTCAGACTTTTTCTTTCACTTTAATCCACTTACCTCTCCAGACAGCTTCTGAAACAGAGTCTTGAACTCATCATCTATATCTTTATTATCGACATGAGGCTGGAAGAAAGAGATGACAGAGTGTGTGGTTAACAAGGTGGTTCTAGAAAGCGAGCTGCAGATATCCTAAAGCAGCTTTACAAGGGACTATTTACAGCAATGGAAAGCAAGCACTTGCTCTGCAGCAATGGCAAACCAGAGACACTTCTTAAACCATGACCAGCCAGTGGCTGGCTTCATTTGGGAGTAAATACTTTCTAAGACCGATGAAAAAGTTTTCTTCTGTTACTAAGATAGTTTTATAAAACAGATGCAGTGAAAATATTTCTGCACCTGGCCATAGCAATTCAGCAGTTCCTTGGAAGTCTGCTTTTGCAATTTCTCTCGGGCTTCAGGAAGACTGTTTGTTGCTATGAAAAGGATCATTCAGTGCCCTCTCAGCCTTCTCCTACCCAAACTACCTCATGACCAAAAAATACTTCTCTTCAGCACAAACACATACTGTGACCCCAGCTCAGGGAAGGAATTAAAATCTCTCCCCTTACATTATGAAAGAAAAGTCTGCTAGGAAAAAAAACCAAACTGCTATCTGCCCTGTTACGATGTTTACCTCATATGGTTTTGCAGCCACCACATCACCAACCATCCTAAGGAAAGAAAAATTTAAAAAAATAAATCAACCAGAAGTTATGAGTCCACCATTTGCCTTTAAAATAATAGGCAAAACAAGCTGTTTTAATATAAAGTGTTAGCAAATGCACAGAACAAGCCTCCAGGTTCCTTGCTTCCCATGCCCCCCATCCCACCTCTGTCTGCCCCACCTCCTTGAAGATCTCTTCCTTGGGAAATCCAACCTTGTTGTTCTTGTCTTGTATCCACACTCCTATTTTCTCATTCAACCCTTTTTAAAACGATCTCCTCATCCTCATACTTCCAAATCCTTCACTCTTTAATTGTAGGAACTTCTACTTCACAGACCTGAGGATTCTAGTTATTACTTCAGTTCTTGCCGGAGGCCACCTGAAGAGCCATATCTCTCTATCATGGGGATGTGTGTGTCACATACAGTAGACTACGTAAGAAAATAGGTCCTAGGACTATTTTGCTGGTTAAGGGAACAGATAGAGCACGGGATGTGGGTGCAACACCTGATCTTTTCCTTTATGTGCCTCACCAGCAGAACAGGAGGCTTTACAGAGGAGGTACGCACTGTGTTTTAGCCTGTTTCTCAGAAAAAACTCGCAAGCAGAACTCTCCATTTTTGTAAGGCTCAAAAGTGGATGGCACAATGAGGTACTCTCCCCGGGGCAACTTCATGCGTCTGGAGACCTCACGCAGGTTGATGTAAGGATCAGATCGGGCTGCCGGTTGGTTCCTTGCGAAGAAAGCACGGTTTGCGTGAATATCTGTGCTATTTTCCAGCTGTGGGAAATGTGGTTTTGTTAGAAACCATTTGACAAATCACTGGTAAGCCAGTCACTCTCAGTGCTTTAAAGTAATCTCAAGTTTTTCTTAGCATAAAATAATAAATCCACAAGTGATGGCATAAAAGATAACCACCAGGGTTCTATAATGGGAAACAGACAGACAGATAATTAGAAGCGGCAAGGATCTTTCTCTGTAAAGATTATCTTTCCACATGCCTCGTTACAATCTGTGATATAAAATAAACAGAAAGATCATAATTTGTGCTTGTATCTGATCAAACTAATACCTACTCTACTTACGTTATCTGTGTAACGAGCATATTTTTGCTTTCACAGGCTGCTTGTGAACAAGTGTAAGTTTCAGAATGCTTTTGAGCAATTTATGCTACAGGATAAATCTAATTGCATAGGAACAGTAATTTCTGATTTCTTGAAACAGATAAAAAAGAATAGTAAACAGGATGAAGTAGTCACAAGGGTGAGACTTTTGGGGCCACATTAGATGATTAATCCAATTTCCATTAGTAATACTAAAGGTATTCCTTTGGATTATGTGGAAAACAGTACCTAACTGTTGCTTAATACTAATATACTCTTAAGGAAATGAAACGTTGCATAGCTCATAAAACAAAACACTGGTGTAAGAAGAAACAGCAGTGTAAGAATAACATCTCTGCTATAACCTCCTATTCATGACTTTTGCTCCACAGGGATATCTTTCAAGAAGTGTAATACAATGATCCACAAAAAGTGCTGTGTGGTTGACACAGGGTGGGCAACATTGCATACAGATAAGGTTTCTGGCTGTCTAAGATCAGAGCATACAAAGATGTTATCAAACATTTTATAATAATTCACTTTTGTCTGATGTAAATTGTAGAAAAATATGGGGTTTTTTTCCTCCTTTGTTCTGAAGATAGGATTGGATTTGGTATTTATTCAACAGCTCCATCCTTTCTCCTCACTCAATCTTAAGCCAAGCAGGACTGCAAAGATTAAGAGGCCAGATCCATATCTTTTTCAATATATAAAGTTCATTTTCCCTTTGCATCTGCAAGGCTGTTAAAAGAACTCAGTTAATTGCTACATGACCACACATTCATTTACTGAGAGAGAAGAAAAGGGCTGAAAAGCTGAGGAAAAATTGGCAGTGCAGGTGGCTGAACCTCCATAATGAGTATAGGCTATTCCTACTGCCAGACAGCCCTGGGGTCTCTTTCTTCAGGAATAAAAAGTTTCTTTACCTCAGTATTGACATCTGGGAGGATTACGGAAGGTTAAGTGGGGTCTGTACATCACCAGGAGCACCAGCTCAAAACTATAAAAGGAGTGGATCCACAGAGTCTGGCATTTTTTCAAAACACCACTACCTAAATTTTCTCAATTTTAGAGTGCAGAGACCCTGTTCTGCCTTCACCTGTACTAAACAGACAAATTCTGACCTCTGTTATACAAACTTAATGGAAGTCAAATATCAACAAATATAAATGAGGTCAAGATTGCGACTCAGGTGTCAGTAATAAAGCCTTGTGCTCCAGTCCTTTGGAAATGGTTATTCAGAACTTGAGATATTTGCCAGTGATCCAAGAACAAAGCTCTCCAGAAGAGCTGTCATTAGTAAAGAAGAAGTGTTTCCTGGTAGCTAAATTCTCCAGTGCAACAGGAGGTGCCCATCTAGAGGCTAGAAGTCTTCAGCAGAGATTACATACCTCCTGAGGAATCTGAAAGGAAGAGAATGAGCTGATGTTAAAGGGCTGCTACATACCTGCTTCTATCATTAAAAAAAAAAAAAAATCAGATAAAGCCTCCTTCAGACACTATTTTTTTTCATTTTCATTTATGACTACATATTGTAGTACTAGTTATACATGAAGTTCTAGCTTGTGCCAGAGCTGTTCCAAAGAAAAAATAGGATCTTCATGAAGTGGAATATATACAACATTTAAATAGCTTTTCTCCTGATATGGTGTTATGAATGATACTATTGGTTGGAAATATTTGGGTAAGCCTTGAAGTGTTCAGTCAGGAAAGTCAACAGGTTAGCCACACTTTGCTAACCAAAAACAAGCTGAGAATTTATTACAACAAACTTAAAATCTACTGATCTACTGTTACTGGAATATAATGAAAATATAAGGCTACCATCACAAGCAATCAGCCTGAGGATGACAAGACGCAATTATAACAAGTAACAATTTCCAAGATTTCCTAAACTAAGCAAATTGCTATGTTAATTTGTACCTCCAAGTAGAAGGTAGCTTTTCCAAAAGCAATTAGTTTTCTTGAGAGCACAGATTCCAGTGAGAGCCGAAGAGATTGTCCCCCGAAGTCCCAGAAGAGCTTTCAAAAATATTGCCTGTACAATGATTCTGGGGCCTGAGATGGTCCCTTGAGACCTCAAGTCTTGTTCCTTATAACCAACATACTAGAATGCTAGGAGCTCAGTGATGGGCACACTTACAGTAATTATTGGCAGTTGATTTGAGCTACACGACTTACTAAAGCTCTGCAGGGCCAGTAGGCTTCTGCATGGACCGTTTCACCTTCTCCTGCACAGAGATCTGCTTTAGGTCACCTTCCATGCTGTTCTAACCAGACCTCCTCAGCCACAGCATCAGTTGCAGTGATGTAAATCCACAACAGTGCATGACCCAGGGAACTTGAATCATAGTTTTATGTCCACCTGAGACGACTTAACAGCCATTTCTTTCAAAAGAAAGATTTCATCTTATTAAGAGTCACACCGTCTACCCTGCTATGGAAAAGATCATTGAGGAGGCAGATGGGATTAAATAGATGTAAAGCAGAACAGCTCTGCTTACCTCTTCAGGTTTGTACTCAGCGGTATGAGCAGGCAAACATCCTTAATATGCAAATTCTAGGATGCCAATAGGCCAGGGTGCTTGGCACCACGCAGATGGCAACTCAGAAATGTACTCAATGAGAACCATTTGTCTGTGCAGGCACTTAGGCACTAGGGAAAACCTCACCTAGTTTTGAACCATCCTGCACAAGATATATTAGTAAAAGTGAGCCATTCCCATCTGCTCCCACCTGTGCTGGTTAATGATCTTCATCCAGTGGAATCTACACAACATTTAATTGCTTTTCTCCAGATATGATATTGGGAATTATAATACTGTTATATTTGCTTCTCTTCCCTCACATCACAGAAATTAGATTTTTTTCCCTACATTATGTTTTTAGAGACAGAAGCATCACTGGAAGATTCAAAAAAAAAAAAAAAAACCAACACCAAACCAAAACTACTGAACCAGAACAATAGCATGGTAGACAATGAATTGAAACAATTTTCAAATACAAGGGAAATATAATAAAAAAAACCCAAAGTGACTACTGAGCACTAACGATAGGCTGTAATCAGAAACACTTATCTGGAATTGCCAGGCACCCTGAGCTTGTCCCCATTCAGATTTTGTAACAGAAGGCTCTCAATGAGACTGTTGCTAAATTATTGCCTCTAGTTTTACACCGGTCTCCTGTTAAAGTGGGACAAAAACTGAATCTTCCCATATTATGTAGGTCAGGAAGAAATGAGAGAAGGATTTGAATCATCTTGCAAAATCCAGTACTTATTGAAGTGTAGTATTGAGTGTCAAGATGTAGCACATTGCTAATTTTTTCCAGGGTAACAGAACAGGGCCTAAAGCCTTTAATCAGGAATAAACTTCACCTGATAGAGTGAATAACCAATACTAAGTAGAGCTTCTCCCATTTTCTTCTGTCTCCTGCGGTTCTTCTGCATCAACCCCACCAGTATAGTACAGCACGGCTCATTCAAACTCCCTTCATGATCATCATCTGGTTCATCCAATCGGATTTTAAACTGGGGGTTGGTCCAGTATGTCGCTAAAAATTCCCAAGGCAAGACAAAAAGGAGGAGATTTTGCTGTCATCATAGCCAAGATGGCTGTCAGTAGAATTACAGACAATATATCTTTGGAAGGACTTTTGCCTGGAGTTTTTCCAGTTCTTTCCACTATGTTAACATGGTTTTATATTTTCACAGCTATGCTGAGTATCAATTGGATTCATGGCAAATCAAAGTGCCAAGGTGTTTCCTAGGGAGTAATGACCAACAGGTAGAAAATAATATCATTAATTCCAGCCAGTCATTTATCTCCAGGAAACATCCTTGGCTGAGGCTGTTGTTGTTGCAAGAGGGTCAAATGCCATCCAGCCTCTCCAGAGGTCTAACCTGAAAATGAATGGGAATCATCACTGCCACTGAACTGTGACACTTCCTTGGCCTACCCAGCCCTCCAGGGGATTACTCCAGTCAGTAGTAAAAGTTGAGTAAGTAGGAGAAGTAGACAGAGGAAAAAAAACAAACACAGCCATGAATTAACTGCTTAGCAGGCTGGTAATCCCCGATGAGGAAATAAGTGTTAATTAGATCTTGGTTTAGACTGCCAAGCTTTTGCTTTCTGTCTAAACCCTGCAGAAAGAGCTGTACCTCCAAGCCCTTCCCACCAAAGACCCCTATGGTTCACAAGCATTTGTTCTGAGTGTTTTGTTGGTATTTCACCAAATGCCCACTTGGCTAGGTCTCCACCTTGGTAGTTCTGGCAGCCCCCAGCAGTCGAACCCCGTCTCCACTGTCCATTAAACAGGGTCAGGTCCCATTTATTGACCTCGTTGCTTGTCAGTGTGTCGGGAGTCAAGTTGCAGATCTCAAGGCGGGTGAACTGCCTTTGAAAATCCGAAAATGCCATCCTGGTGCACAAAAAGACCAGGGTTAGTCCATCAGCCTGGAACAGTCGAGGTGACAGCAAATAGATGTCTCTCCCAACAGGGCAGAAAACATTGGTACTATAGAGCTGCCCAAAGCCCAATTTAATTGAACTCTGAAACTTGGAAATGGCTTTTGGGAAACAAAATTTTCGACTCCCTGAATGAGCTGTATCTCCTGGAGACAGTTGTTCTCAACGGCTGTTACACATTATGGGCTCAGTTATACCATTTTCTGTCATCCCCAGCTGTGGGCAATCCCTCATGGATCATGCTTCATAAGTAAATTCACTAAAACCGGTGGAACAAAATGTGCAAGGATATGCCATTTAATGGGGGCAAGAGCTGACCCTTATGAAAGAGTCACTCTGTAGAAAAACAGTCTCAGTTTGGTGTTTTGCTTTAATTCAGCCATTGATGGTTTTTTTTACCATTCCTAGTGGGTTTGCATGAGTGACAGACCTTGATCACTTCATGCCACGAGCAGAGGTCTGTTCTCATTTCTCAGTGCCGTATGTTCCATATAGCTGATTGCACTGAAAGATGGTGGGCATTTATCTTTCCAGTCTAGGACAGAGTGACATGGATTCAGTACTGATCCATATAATAGCTAACTGGGATGGGCTGTCCATTAGGTCTGGGTAAACAGACTCTTCCCAAGCTGGTAATCTAAACTTTTTCATTAGTGTGTAGCATTTAGGCAAAAAACAAACCTCAAAATATAGAGCAGCTGAGGTTCATTCTTGCCACTTCATTAATTTTATTACCATCTGGTCTCTATATTTTGGATAAGCACGGAGTTATGAAAGCTCTAATAAAAGGTAATATTTGAATGGGAAGGGAAATAAACAAGAGGCTAACAACACATGCATGTCATTATTAACCCCTGTGGTGCTGGCAGTTTCTCTCCATCCAACTGAGAGGACTGCTTAGAAGGCATACATGCACATAAAACGTCCAGAAGATTAAGCTAACTGAATGATTCTTACCAAAACTCTCCATCATCTACTTGCTTATACAGCGCCTGTTTTTGTCTGGGATCAACATAATTCCATTCAGGAGCACTGCAGACAAAGCACAAAAGCAAGCTGTTCAGTTGTATTTTACTCTACAAGATCAGAGAGTTAGTCTCTGTCTTTGGTTTCAGCTGATAAAGGAGGATGTATTCACTAACTAGACCTTCTGCCCCTCCCAAATAGCGATACACACTGCAACCTGACTATACAAGGCTGGAATCAGACGGCAACCATATTTGCAACAAATAAGCCTTAAATTGAATCCTCACTGCTAGGAGCCAGAATGCACAAATATTGCAGACTGGCTAGATTAGGTAAAACACAGCATCAAAGTCAGACAGAGCTTCTCCATTGTAGGATCCATCAGGATCCCTGATAGTCTCCCTAGGGAAATGATACAAGCTCAGCTGTGGGGGTCAACAAAGAACAAGAAAGCAAAAAGGTGGGATTAGAAAATGTACTGCAGATAACAGCATTGCTGCTTTCCCATTCTGATGTAACTGTGCAGTAAGATGGATTCTGCTCTCACCTGCTCCCACATGATGGTGCAGTTCCGCACCTGCCTCAGCAGTGTTGTCCCATGGTAAAACAGGTGCAAGAAAATCAGGATATGGCACGTGTGCGTGCCTGGAGCACCTTATCTTGGGGACGAGCAAAGCAGCTCTGACAAAGGTAAGAATAATCCTAGTGTAATAATAATAATAGATAATAATTCCAAAATAATTCTCTGTTTT
Organism: Chlamydotis macqueenii; assembly: GCF_036417535.1. Lineage (NCBI taxonomy): Eukaryota > Metazoa > Chordata > Aves > Otidiformes > Otididae > Chlamydotis > Chlamydotis macqueenii. The sequence goes on along the minus strand of NC_141558.1, from coordinate 73,020,075 downwards.
CTATCCTTAAGTGTTACACAACATCAGAACTCGTATTGCGGTCAGTCAGGACAGGAAACCGAAATCTCAAAGTATTGTGTGAAAAAATATATTGTGGTCCAAATGAAAGTAAAATTTATGCTATCCTAAATATAAAAATAAAATAAGTGTTGTCACTGCCATTCTTATGAGATTCCAAGGTAGCTGAAGCCCAGACAGTTTCTGACAGATTTTCATATTTCTCAGTCCTTAAATCAGTCAACATCTCCATTTTTTTTTCAAGATTCTCCAGTAAAAATCAAATACTGGTCTGATTTAGACCACAGCAACCTTACAGTTGAAGGAGAGACCCAACAGTTTAGCCTTGCTGTATTTCTCAGAAATTGGATTGGTTTGCATATCCTACAAGTGTCCTGGCACCATCAGTAGGATCAGTCTGAGAAAAGTCATTTTTAGAGTAACACGGACATGACTTGCACTGGGCTGCTCACAATTAAAAGTCGGGCTGTATTCTCTTATTAGAAAGCTCTGCCTGAGACAGGGAAGAATGCCTGCTAGGCAGAGCAGATCAATATCTAACCTTGGTAATAAATTAATAGTGTTTTATTCCAACTGATTTAGTATCTCTCCTAAATGTGCTTTGTGATTGAATTAACTGCACAGTCCCAATTTAATTTTTAAAAGATACCAAAATACACTGAAGAAAGTGAAGCAGGGGCATATAAAAACCTACTTATCACTCCAAGCTCCAGTCCATTCCACTTCACCCCAGGGATTTCTAAGCCTCACTAGTTTCTCTGGCCGTCCTCGGTAATATACCTAAAAGATTCACAACAAACAGAGCCTGAGCACTTCCATTATTCCAATCATCACAGGGCAATTGCCTTTCAGACAGGATAAAACATGATTTGTACTTCAGTGATCCAGTCCATTACAATTTGCAATAGTTAAAAGACACCTAGATGCCTTCCACCCTTATTTTACATTTTCCTGTGCTACCAAGTGAGCAATCAGCTGCAGCACTCACCATTTCATATAATAACAGCAACCTGCACGGAAAAACATCAGCTACAAAACAGGTTAATATCTACATCCTCAAAAGCTAGAGATGTCGCACAACACAGCAAGGTTGGAAAGTTGAAGGCACTGCAGTACCGCAACCCCAAGCTGTTTTGTATGATGGCCCTGGAGAGGCTGGCTTACCTCTTCCGCTCCAGTGACAGAGTAAGCATGTCCCTTTACCAGCTTCAGACTTGTGATTGCTTCTATTTCAGATGCAGTAGATATCTGGGGCAATAAAATTACATACATTTAGGACTACATATTGTGCACGAACAGAGCTTTCATGAGCAAATTATTATGGGTGAAGATATCCACAGTTGTGTGCGTAACAAATATCAATATTTTTGATGCAAACTGTATTAAATAGAGGTGAGATCCACAACAAAAGTCCACCTCCACAGTTTCACACCCTTAAATATGTAGTGCTAGCACATCAGAGATTCAAGACTGTACAATGAAATCTAAACCTAAATCCAATTCCCTGCTCAGGTAACAGATCCTGTCACCTGCAAAGACATGTTCATGTGAACTTGGCTCCAGCCTGTCTCAGCTGAGATCCAGCATATCAACATTTCAACTCTAGTAATCCTATATGCCATGAACCAGGATTTTAGACAAGATAATGAATTTGATGTGGAAGGCGTGAAGTTTCCAAAACATCTAAGAACATCATCTCTAAGATGAGAGAATTTGTATTACAACTGTCAATAATCTTTAGGACTGAAAACCAATGCCAGAATCAGACTACAGACTACAATGAAGTATCTCAAAGAGTTTTTCTCTGCTAGTTGCATGTCTGGAGACTAAATTATACACAATTCGAATGAGAAAAGATACTCAGAGAATGAAAATGGAGTTCAGGAAGACCAGTCCCCAGTTTATGCCTCAAAGTATTATCACAGGCTATCTTGTAAAGACAAACAGAGCCTGAGAGTTGGTTATTTAGAAGTTCATCCAAAGTTTTTTATAACTGAAATCAATAAGTCTCCCATTAATTGTAGTATGCTTTTAATTCAGACCTTCCTACCTATGTCTAACATTGGTCTGAGCTTTCATTACAATACGGACCAGAGCCCTGAGAACAGGAGCAAGGAGAGTAAAGCAGCAGTAGTCTCTTACATCAATGGAACAGCCAAGCAGTGACCCAGCTCTCAGAGCCTTCTGGATTATTTGGTACAGGTTCAAAGGAGCCCTCCGCAGTTCATAGGACTCAGAGATGCCTCCAGTAAAATCCTCAAAGCCCTCCATAGTGGACCCTCCTGTGAGAGCTTCATAAGAGCCATTCAACCTGTGTGAGAGATAAGAGTCATATAAGGTGCCATCTCCTCCTGTAAGCATTGGCACTGCAGAAAGAAGAGTTTATAATTTCATATCTCTCAGTCCGTGTGACCATCAGTCTGATCTGGAGCACCAGAAGTAAAGCTCCTTGAAACAGATGATTGGCAATAACCTTTATGGACCTAGAGGAAACTAAATAACAGGTGGAATGAGGCTGCATGTGAGTGAAGCACGCTGTGTCTAACAACACAACCACTCAGGTTGTCAACTTCTGCACACTCAGGAGTGCTGCCTCCTACTTAGCCACCGTACTTGGCATAGGCCTTCTCCAGCAGCGCGCTCCAGAACTCATTGCCTTCCTCCGAGTGCACGAAGAGCAGCTTCCCGTTCTTGGTGGGCAGCCGGTCATCCACCACGACATCCACCCACTCCCCGTACTGCCAGAACTGATGAAAAGAAGAAAGGAAAAGATGATGATGGCTGGTGTGCACATAATAGCTCCACACTACGACCTTCCTACCCCTTCACCTGTCATCAGTTCCCCCTGGATAAGTCACTGTAAGGTTTCATTCCCATGTTGCACTCCTCTCCCTTGTAACAGAAGCAAACTCTCCCCATCCTAGTGAAGCACTAAGTAGGCTTCTTAACACTGTATTAAAGTTTTGCTGACAGGTAACATTAAGAGCAACTTCTTGCATATAACATCTGGAACATTGCCTATGCTCCAAGCAGAACTTATATGGTGGAGAGTCCAGAAAGCTAGTGTGTAGATAGGATACTCTGACGTCTTTTCTTGTCTACCCTTTTAAGGCCCAATCCATTGGAAAATAAAAAACAATGACCCTGCAAAAATGCTGCGAGGAAAGGTCACCCAAAGGGGAAGCACTCAATAGTGCTAATCCCTTCTGAAAATACTGGGAAATGTGTCAAGCATTGCTAATACTATATTTTGCCTGAGCACTTGAAATATTTAATCTAGAATTTGATGCAGTCCTGAAAGGAAAGAAGGTAATTTACACAATAACCCCTCTGCTGAGATGAGCTGATAGAAGTGATACATATGTGCTCTATAACATCTGTCCTTGCCAAAATACCTCTTTTATCGTGTCAGGGTGAATCCATACTGCCCACACCAGAACCTAACTTCTAGACAAAGCAGGCTGGCTCAGTCCCAACACACTTGGTCTGCAGACATGAAATCCAGGCACAGCGGTGGAGAGGGAAGGGAAGGAGCAGAAACTGCATCAGCCTGAATTCACTCTCAACAGTCAGCAGTGACAGAGCTTGTCTTGACTCACATGGCATGATGGTTTGGCTCAGTTTATAAAACCTGTATAACTCACTACAGCCCAATCAGCTGTAAGACAGCAGAACCTAGCCAGTGAGCAGGTGTCATTTATTTAACTCTGTTCTTCTTTTCTTCCCCTCTTACCCCCACTAATTTCAATTACACATTGTAATTCTTGAATATTTAGCCTACGCCAAATATTAAAGAGCTGCTTTTAGCTAAATACTAGCATTTTCCTCTTTTATTCTCAATACCTTGAGCATATAGGTACCTGGAAATGAAAGATCCCAGCATAGTCCTTCTGGAAACTCTGATCCTTGGGAACAACACGATGCAGAACATCTGGATTCAAAGTGAGAGATGCAATGGCAGCTAGGAGCCAGCAATCACCTAAAAACACATATGTTACAAGGCAGAAAAGTTCATTAACAAATAGTGTTTTGCTGATCCTTACATCACTATGTCACGCTCCCACTTAGACTAAAATACCAGCATTAAGTGTTTTGCAAGGTCCTGCCAGACTCAGTATTGGTTCAGCAATCCATTCTTGTTTTGTTATTTATCTCTTTTGCTCATTTACCCCTCCCTCAGACCACAGAGGTACCTTGGGGCCTCCAAGGCTGATCATGGTGGTAATTTCAATTCTCTAGTTTGGACTTCGGTGGTTTGATTTTTTAATGAAGCTGTGAAAGCAGGCTGCTTTATCTAAACTTGTTAATGCACTCAGGAGACCAAGAATGCAGCGAGAGAGAGAAGGCATTTGGGGTATGTTGGTTGCAAAGCCTGACTAGGCAGTATGGAGTTAATGACCTTTGATACTTTAACTAGACCTGAGCCACCACACCTGGGAGATGCAAGGTGTCCAGAAGTGGCCAAAACCTCTGGCTTGATAGAAGGGTGGTGGGACTTCCTATTTTTCGGAGAAAATTCAATAGATAGCAGGAACATTTGTGTTGCTATTCCTTCTTAGCCCTTTCTTTGAAGGTCTGCATTTGAACCAGCACTTAGGGCTATTGCTGCAGACCTGCCCATGAGTCTAATGGAAAATGTAGTCTCCTGGGAACTCCAAAAGAAGCTGAGTCTTTCCTCTGGCCCACTCCTCATCCTGGAAAGGATGGGCATGCCCAGTGCTCGCTGGAGGCTAGAAATCTCACATCTCAAGCTGTTTGCTGGGCTGGCTACCTGCCTATTGTGGATTGGAGGCTGGGTAATTGGAAACCTCTATCACACCACAGCTGGTGTCCCTGGGAAACTCAGGGACTCATGGGCTTCTTACAGCACTTGCATACTGCAAACAGTAGGAAGAAATTTTGTGGTCCTGTGTTATTTCTGAGGTGCACAGAAAGTCTAAGTACTCTGAAGGTACTAACATTTTCCTGGTTCCCTGCAGATTGTCTGTGCCAAGACATGTGCAGGTGCATATTCTGCAGGAGGAACAGGCGTAACAGCTCTTGCTTCAGTGGAAATCAGCTAACAGAGAAACCAAGGAAATAATCTAATCTGTAGCATAATTTAGTATCTTAGAGCAGCAGTTAAGTCTTCATATTGACTTGGGCTTCATGTTTTAGTGCCACAATGAATATAAGTGTAAAGATAAGATACAAGGATTTGCCTGGTGCTGCATGCTCTCTGCTGCCTGTATCTCACTGGGAGGTACCCAGACGCCTCCTATGACCTGAGCAAGAAACAGCTGTTCCCAGTTAGGCAAGCAGTGACTTGAGAAACACCTATAAAGAGGCACCCCTGCTGTGATGACCTGTAACCACCCGAGCTGGCTGATCTGATGTGGGTGCAAAAGCTGACTCACCCAGTGTGCCAGCCCAGGCATTTCCAATGAGGAGGGAAAACCTAGTATTTAGTATTATTACATGAGGTGCTGCTTAAGCCTTCCCCTAGGATTGCTTTGTGTTGTTGAAAGAGCATTTAAGCTGAAAGGGGGTAGAAAATGACTGGAATATCTACTTCTCCCCATCCACTTGCATTTCTTATGAGAAGAGGTAAAAAAAAAAAAACCCTTGTCTTGCTCATCCTACACAACTGAAGTTTGAAGAGGAAGTGTGAGACAAGTTAAATGCTACTTCGCAGAAAAGCTGTTTGAGAAAGAACTCTTACTTAAGAGGTAAGATTTCCCTTGTAGAAGAGAAAATAAATTAAAATAAAAGGATCATGAGATGTTTAAACTGGAAATAAGAAAAAGTTGCTGCTGTGCATATAGAAGAGAAACTCCCAAAGCCTTGGCCCTTAGAACAACCATGAGCAAAAACCTTCTCAAGCTCATCTTCAACCTAACTCTTTTACAAATTATTTTGCATTCTGTGGGAGAGGACTCAACTCACTGTCCTGAAAGGTTCCTCCCAAGCCTTAGGTACCTATGTATAAAACAAGCAAAATTGAGAGAGCACAAGGTGGAGAAAAAAAAGGCTTTAAGAAATTCCTCTTCCAAGAAAATGTAGATGCAGGAAAAAACAAGAGTGAGAACACTTAAACCTGCTTTGTATCTATTTCTTCAGGGCTTTCCTTAGTACAGGTGCATGCCTTGCACTGTTATAATTTTTTATTTTGTTTGGAGAGGTAGAAATAACGGTGATAAGTCTGGAGAGTGGCTTTTCAGAGAAGGAAGATGGAAAGCCTTACAGTGTTAGAACTGAAGCCCTCATTTTTTCAACTACCCCAGACTTTCTTGCTGCCCTGGCTGTTCCTGGCATGCTGTGAAGCACAGAAAATTATTTCTGAGAAGGTGGCGGGGTGGGTTTACTGGTGTCCCTGTTGTGTCCCTCCACCTCCTGTGAGACCAGAGAAGCTCTGCAGCAGTGATGAATTGGCGTTCTCCCAATGTGCAACACCTGGAAGGGTTTCCCCTTCCTGGTCTAGGCTAGGTTTTTACAGACTGTGAAGGGGAAACTACTCTAGGCCTTACTGATGATGGTGTATGTTTGATGCACAATTAGGCAGGAGAATCAGTGAAATGAGAGGGGTTTCCATAAATATGATATTTACTTCTCTGACTCAGAACTAAATAATTTCAGAATCTCATCCTCATAAGATGTCAAATGTGGCGTGAAATCCTTTACAGCTATCTTATGGTATGAATTAACTTCTTAGTATCTGGGAGAGTGTGTGGCATTGGCGCTTCCGCCTCCTGCAAACACACCGTGCAATCTGGCCTCCTGGGAAAGCATTAGCGGCAAGTCTGACCAGAGCACTTTTGGAAAGAATTGTGTTGTGTCCTGGTTCTGGCTAGGGTAGAGTTAATATTCACCTGAGCTGGGCAGAGAACTGGAGCTGGTGGCCCCTACGGCTGGGGCACCCAGCTGGGGTAGTTAACTAATTAGCTAACAGCTGGGGTTAATTTACCCAAATTAGCCAAAGGGCTGTTCCATCCCATCTGACATCATGCTCAGTATAGAAGTGAGGAGGATGCTGAGGGGAGCCTCCTGCTACTTGGAAGAAACTAGGTGTACAGCTTTGTTGTAAGCTATTATACTGTACTTGTTTTCCATCACTGTTTTGTTTTCTTCTGTTATTGCTGTTAAATTTATTTTTTTGTTCCATCTCAACCCATGTGTTCTTGCTGGTTTTTGTTGGGTTTTTTTTGTTTACCAATTCTCCCTTTTGTCCCACTGGAGGGGGGATGGGGAGTGAGAGAGAGACTGCATAGTCTGGTCCCGATTGGGGCTGAACTACGACATGTTGGAAGAATTGGGGTGGTCAATTTGGTTTTAAAAATAACCACACCTGCTTTGAGCACTGCAGAGTCCTATCTCTAAACCTTACTTTGGGTCCTAATATCTTTGGCTAAGCTTGCGGCTGAACAAATACCAACCATGCCCTCCAAAAGAAACCAGCAGGGAATTGGCTGCTGTGCAGTAGTAACTTGATAAAACTGGATGTTTACATGGAGTGCCGAGATGCAGATGGTTAGCGGACATCTTTATATACAAGCGATGCATTACATTCAGGTTCCTGTGATATTGGCTTTAATACAAATTAATGAGGATGCAGGAATCTGTCCACATCAAAGAGCTTCCAGGATGGAGCCTAAACCACGCAAGATGCCTCTTATCTTCTTCTATACCACAATGGGATCTGGGCCTATTAATAAGGTTCCTCAGCCCTACTGGATAATATATTACTATTTCTAAAAAAGTACAAGTTGACAGTATGTATTCCTTTTTTCAAAGTTCATAATAATTTTGCTAGCAGCAGTTTTTAGAGTTTTGTTTGTGGGTGTGCCCACAGTTTAGTGCATCAGCACAAGCTCCCTAGAAAGATATCTTGTGTAGGACCACTAAAACTTGTCCTGATTCAGCTGCAGGTTATAAGTCATCTTTCAAACTGTGAGGAAACTATTTATTCCCTTCCTAAAAAGTGAATTTTTGGAGGGAGAGGAAATGAGGCCAATTGGCCAATGAATTAAGTATTTCATTAGAATGTATTTCCAATAAAGTTATAGTCAGAAAAATTACAATATAAAAAAGCATTTCTGCTTACTACATGTGTTTGAAATTGTAGCCTTTTAGCTTATAAAAATAAATGTAAAGAAAAATTATTTCTCAATATTAGACCTGCAAGGCTAAATCACCTATGAGCACGTACACTGCTTCTGCTCAGTCTCATATTTCATGAACAAAAGTTTCAAACAAGTGCCAATTACAGTGTTTACTACTGCTGCTGAATGTGCTAAAAAGAAGCCAGCTTGATTCCTGCATCTGAAGTAATTTATAATGTCGGTAAAGTCCAATTCTTTTTTTTTTTTTTTTTTTTTTTTTTTTTAAATTTGAAATAAGCAATTCTGACCTTGAGTTTCTGGTGGAAAGGGTAAACACAAAACCTAGCTCTGTGTGTATGTATATACACACACACACACACAAAAGATCTTGGAGAATTACTTTGTCTATTAGTGTACTTGAAATAAAATCACTCGCTGCTCACAGATGTGCTGAGATGGCTCGTGTTCTCAGTGCTACACAGGTGCCTCCTGGTTTAGAGAGATAATCGAATTGCTGCAGAGAATACTGAATCCTTGGTGATCTGGGAGCTGAGCGACTCCTTGATATTGATGATGTTTACCCAAGTGCACTGCACTCACGGAGGCCATAAAATAAATGAGAAATTTGATTAGTTTCAGTTGCCACAGCTCAGTGCTCAGTTTCCGTTTAGCTGCCATCAAAGCGTCTAGACACAGAACACTTAAACTCTTCATTGACCTAGTGATAGTGAGTTTAAGCCAAAAGTCCAAGTGTCTGGTTCCAAGGTCTAACTGGACAGTACAGAGGCATTTCTGTCCTGACTGTACTCTGGCTTGTCGCCAGCCACGTCTGGTGTTCAGAAGGGATCCAGATACAATGCTGTGGCTCTTGCTTCCCAGTTTGTCAAGCAGATTTAACTCTTGCCTTTAGTCTCTGCTGGAGGCCCTTCTTCAGAGCTCACAGTACCTGAGGTGTCCTACCACACATCAAGGAAGCACCGACCCACTAGCTTTATAATTTCTGGCAGTGCAGGCTGTTCCTGCTTTGAGATTCCTAAAGAAGGCTTCCCAAAGTTTTCTATGGAAATGAATTAAACTCCACAGCTGTGTACAGGAAAGCAAAGGAGCACCCAGCAGAGGAACGAGCTTTCTTCTCTTTGGGGTCTCAGAGTTGTCAGTGAATATATTTCTTGAGATCTAGGATCTTATCTCCTAGAACAAGGATGTCAGATACCCTTGGGCCCATGGGACTGAACATCGGAAGGGCCGTATGTTAATGCCTATAGCAAAATAAGTGAACCAACCCAGTACTATTAAGCACTGTCCTGCCTACAGGAGCTCCAAAGGCTCCCTCAACAGATATCAGATCTATCTCAGAGCTGTCAGGCTTTGGTTTGTTCTCCAGCCGACCCATAACCTTCACAAACCTGCCTGTAAGAAAAAATGCACGCAAAGCCTGCAAGGGGTGGGCTCCTCAGCTGGTATGTAGCATCTGCATTGGTTTCAGGGGACTTCTCCAACTGACAGCCCAGGCCACGGGACCTGCAGTGCCTGGAGTACCCTCTGAGCCTTCACAACAAAAAGCACCCCATGAATATAAATGGTGCAGATCTGGAAAGCTAATATTAAACTGAGAGAGTTTTAATATGTTTTATATCCTTCAAATTAAATTTATGCCACTTGCTTCTTCAAACCTTCTGCAAACAATTCTGGGGTTAACTTATTCAGATAGCTGCAAGAAAACTTCATAAGTCACCTTTAATAACTAAGACTATGTGACTGCATTTCAAGTTGTTACTAGGCTATCAAAAAGACATGGTTCAAAGAGCGTTTAAAATATTTCAAGTCTTTCAAGTTCCCATCAAACTTCCCAAGCTGATATTCATCTAGCTTACACTGTTGTCAAAGAAATAGGTTTAATGGAGTGAGACTAACTCTGGGTTTTATTTTTCCTTTTGTTCATATAAACCCAGACCTGCAGTGCTATTTTTAAAATAAAAGAAACATGTCAGAGAAGATTATTAAAAATAGGCTCTGTTTCCCTAAAGGACTTGTTAACAGGTCACATACGTGGCTTATGTAAATATGTAATCAGGATCTGTTTCAATGGAAGTGTTTTACATGAGGGTTTTGGTAACAAGGGCTTTGATATTGACGGTATTGGATCAAATACCAAAAAAGTATAATATGCCTCAGAGATGTAAAGCAAATGCCTGAATGCTGAAAGGGAAGTCCCATGCCCATACACTCAGTATATGCAGAAGTGATTGTAAGCAGCCTTGCAGAAACAAATTGGATTATCTTTGATTATTTTTTCTTTGAAAGAGAGAAAGAGAAAAGGAAGCTTCTAACAAAAACAGAGTCAGATAGTGTGAGTTTTTTTCCAGGTTTAGGGGTTACTTTCAGGCCCAGCACTTGGGCCACTGCCCACCAAAGGCTAGCTTGGGAAAGCCTGGAGGCCAGCACCATCCCCAGATTCGCAGGAGAGTTCTGGGCTCAGTTCTGTTGTTTGATGGATTTTGGCACTGCTTTCTAACAAAAGCCCATTTAGCACAAAGGACTGGGACTCCACAGAGACATTCAGAAGGTGGCAGAAATAAAAAGGGGCTCAGGGTATTTGCATTCAGTTTCTAGGCTTAACACAAATAATGCATTGACCTCTTCTAGATTGAAAGGAGGTAAATATTCTTCAGTCCTTTAGCTTGTAAACTGTTGAGGAAAATGAGGTTTTACTTCAGGCATATGATCTTTTTTTTTTAAATGGTATTATAGAAACTTCACAAATTGGAGGTGACAAGAAATGTCGCTTTTATTACTTATCTGAATCATTTTCCTAAAATACAGTAAGTGATTTCCCCATACTCTGTTCCAGCATCCACTGAATAAATATCCTGGAGCAAGTATATGATTGGGCATCTTATTTTTAGCATTTGGAGCACAGGCTCACACACCAGGGTATTTTTTAGCAATTGCTTTAATAGTGCTGTGTTTACAGGACCAGCATTGGTATTATTTATTGCCAATGACTTGCAGAAATTCTTTGAATCTCATTTGCACAATGGATGGGCTAGAAGACCAGTGAGGTCAGGAGTACTGCGGTAAGCAGCGCAGGAGGGAGAAAGGCTGATTTCTCTGTGTCTAATCTATCAAATTCTCATTACGAGAGTTTCAGCCTTCTTGCCTCTATATGTAGTCAGGAGACGTTGCTGCTGCTGTCTTCTGGAGCTGGATCTTATCAGCGAGGCAGGCAGGGAAGAAGGCTGCTGCTGCAGCTATTCCAAGGGGGAATAAAGCCCTCTTACAGCTCCGTTCTGGCTGCCTGCATAGGAGCGCTGTTTAGACAACGGCAAGCGTTGGAGAAAAATGCATAAGAAAGTTTTGCTATGATGGGTCTCCAGGAGAGAATGAGTGCAGTTGGAGAGACATCTCACCAGTTACAGTCCCTAATCTGGGGAGCTGAGCGACACTGCCTTTTTTGGCTGTGCTTGCAGAGCACACCTGATGCCTGATTGCTCCTGCCTCCACTCACAGCTTGACACTAAATGCCGTACAAGCAGAATAAGCATTCAGCATGAAGGGCTTGGAACAATTTGCTTGCTGTGGATGGTATTACAAAGTTTACGTGCTCTGTTCTTTTTCTTTTTTTTAATTATGTGATCCATGTTTCTAACCCATGCCTGCAAGCAGATGGGTCATCCTGCTTGTGAAATGGCACATCATAGCCCCAGCCCCTGTACTAAACCAGTTCCTGCTCTGCTCCTTGATTATTGTGTACTTGTTTTCTGTGAAATTGTGACTAGAACTTGCTCTGCTTCTCAAATAAAAATCCCTAATGATCAGGCTACTGGGTGAAATTTCCCTGATGTCCCTTGTCCTCTGAGTCTTTGGAGCTGCTCTTGCTAAGATGGGCATAAAGCCCGCTTGCTTCAAGGCAAGTGTTCTTACAATTTGGTTAATGTCCAGCTCTGTCTCAAGAGATGAAAAGCAAACCAGTCTTCTGCTCGACAAAGGGATAATTATCTTCCTACCTCCAAGAGACAGTCTGGTGTCTCCCAGGTTTGATAACGCTCTTACAAGCCTATATACGCCCCTCCCAGGCAACAATGCTGGTGCATGAGTCCCCTTCTTGGGTATCTGCCTCTCTCCACACTATGTCTGGTAGATAGCCAATAAAATGGTCTGTGTAAGAGGAATTTTTAAATTAAGCTTCATTTTTTTTCTTCTTCTTCAAAAATAAAATTCAGAAGCGCTATACGTACCCAGCTCTCCTTGGCAGACATCTGTTCGAGTAGCTCCTCCAATTATAAACTGAGGGTTGGCACATAACTCCTGAAAAGACACATTTTCAAAGCATCACCCTTTCTGGTCTGAAAAGTCCCCATTTCTTGTTCATTATTTCAATGTGAGGGTTCAAATGTATTAAACACTTTCAACATTTCTTTAAAAATATATCCTTTGTCCTTTATCTGATTAGCGCGGTGTCAGAACAATGTTTCCTTATTAAATTGAAAACTACTTGTATTTTCTGGAGGCAAAAATTGAAGCCCTTTGCTGCTTGAGACTGTCAGTGATACTGGTGAGAGTTTTTTGCTACTATGGGGACAGAGGTGAAAATTCAAACTTGACATTTACGTCTTAATTCTATCTTGCTGTGGTTTTCGCTCAAGCAGTGCAAATGAGTTTATGACCATCGCTGCTGAGTCTGGCACCGGAGCTGTGTTGAGCTTCCACTGCCACCAGCATGGAGGATGATCCCCCATCCTGACCTCACTTCCTGGGAGGCCAAGCATACAAATGCTCTTATTAGTGACTCCCCCCTTTCTCCCTGGCCCTTTGGGGCAAGCTGAGTAGGTTATGGCAATGACCAATGACCATCCCTCCCATCCCAGCTCTGAGCCCTCCAACAATTCATGCCCTACATGAGGAAGTTAAAATTGTCTCTAGAGACAAAAGCCTTCCCTTTCTCCTGAGCATTTTCCATGAGTTTCTGGATGACACCAAGAAGCAGTTCACAGGAAGCCTAGCTTGGCGAGCAGGGTTGAGGAAGGCTTAGGCAGTCGCTGGCTCTCCCAGAGAGCAGCAGTTGTCAGCTCTGAGCGTGCCGGTGTCACTGAGCCATGGAAGCAGAGACAACCTAGGACTTCTCGTGTGTGTGTGATGAAAAGCCAGTTTGTGAATTTCCTCTCACAATGGATGTGATCTCAGCTACATCCTTTTCACTTCTGTGGTTATCCAGCTGGCCAGCTGTCTTCATGGACAGGAGTCAGGAGTAGGTTACCTACCACGCAGAAAAGGTTTTGTGTTGGTTTTTCTCTCCTCCTTCCAAAGAGATGCACCTGGTGGCAGCCAGCTGCATATGACTTATTGCCCACCTAGACACCTGTCCCTTCTGAGCCACTGCCAAGTGCCACACACACCTTTCACACAGCTGCATTTCCACCTTCTCTCTTTCTATAAACCCACCATCAAAATCAGAAGACAAGTCTTTGATGGCAGAGGGTCTGACACTCACTGTCTGCAAACCAGCAGCCACAATCAGAGGCAGATTACCTTAGCGGTGGATATTTATTTTGCAGGGGGCATTTCTCCACCAGATTGCCCAATGGCTCCTGCTGCCTGTTTTGGATGCAGGCACGTAAGTGATCAGTGATCCTTGCAATCATGGGCAGAGTTTGCAGATGGAAACTTGTTGGCTGGTTGAAAAAGTCCAAGCAATGAGCAGGGCTGTGACCTCTGACAGAAGTCATCTGCCACCCATAGAAGCAGGTCAGATCCAGGTCCCTCCCCAGGAGAGAAAAGCAGAGAGTTTGCCCCCGACACGTGTGCCAGTGGGTCCTGGTACTTGTGAGTTTAGCGTCCATGAACTGCTTGTGTCTCTGCTGAGTGCTGGGAGGGCAGAGGGGTCCCATGCAGGCAGGTCTCTGGCAGGCAGGGCTGGGACATTTAACCCTATTGGGTCTCAGCCCTTGGTCATTCCTGACCAGGCTACACTTGTGACTGTGTCTCTGCCTGCAGTGGGTCCAACATCACTCTTGCATGAGGAACCAGAGTGTAATGTAATGAGTTTTCTAAGGCTGATCTTCTCCTAGGGTAGGCAAAGCCAAGAGATGCTTCCACAGTACTTGTTGCTGAAACATCCAGGTGCCAGAGCGAAGTGCTGATGGACAAAGTGAGTTGCCAGGGAATAACCTGTGAGTTATTAAACCTGCAAGTTTCCGTTTCTCACTTTTTGGGTGAAAAAAACCAAAACACCTAAGCCTTGAAATTTTCCGTTCTTCTTTCATCGTCCTTTCCCCCAAAAGAGAAAGGTAAGTGGTTCGGGGTTTTTTCCTTCCTTCTCCTTTTTTCAATTGTTCTTGATGTAGCAAGGAGGGGCAAAATGACAAAGGAGGATCAAGTAGGAACAGAAAAAAATTACTGAAAAATGAAAACGCAGAAAAATCTATGAGGCTCTGATTATGTGGTTTAAAAAAAAAATTCGGCATCTAGTCTTTCCTGATGAAAATGACCATTTTAAAATGAAAGGCCATTTATAGGATATATGTATTTGGGTAACAACAGTTCCAGTCAGTTGCCCTTTAACTGTTATAGGTAGCTTGAAGAGAAGCAGAGGATTTTATTTAAGCATTGGCCTGATTTCCTAGGTGGCAGGACCATGGTGTGGGTAGCATTCCATTTGATAGTTAGTAGTTCCTGGGGTGACTTGCACTCTGTCTGGGTACATGTGGGGCTTTTCCATCTATCTCTGGATTATACCCTGGAGCTGTCACTCTGTGGAGCTGGGATGGACAGGAAGCAAGCAGGTTCCCATGAAGCAGTTACAGGATTCCTTGCTTTATAAAGGGCTTAGAAAATGTTGATTTCTTTTTTCATCCCCTTTTCAACCTTGCTTCTGCAAACCATTGAGGTAAAAACAAGACAGAAGAAAAAAAAACAAAACATACAGGAATAGTGGATATTCAGGCTCACCACTGATTTAGTGTGGATGTTCAGCTGAGCTTCGATTAGATCTGAACCCAGTAAAGAATGCAGTTATAAAGCACGCAGTTGTAAAGCACTCTTACCATGGGGCGCTTCCAGATTATCCCCTGGGTTTTGAAGGAGTACGGTCCCAGGTCCTGATAGCCCAGCGCAGAAGGACAGGCTGGGAACTCCTCATCCTTGAACAAGGTGCCAGCCTGCAGGCACTGGTGCTTCAGAGCTTCATAGTCCTGCTTCAAATACTTGATGGCATTCCTGTTGGATCCCAGCCCCTTCGCGGCTTCTCTTTCTTGGCAGACCCTTGCCGCAACCCCAGACATGCCTGACCACCCTTCCAGAGTGTGGCACAGCTCTGTCGTTGCCTCCTGGGCAAGAGCAGGTGAATATCAGCAGGTAGCAGGCTCGGGTGGAGCCAGGGGCTGCCCTACACGCTCCAACAGCCCTGGAGGGAGGAGGCATCAGAAGTGCAAATATGTACCTGAGATGTACCCGAAAGATGCAGGCGGGGAGCTGGCAGGGGCCACAGTCAGTACAACTGGGATTCTGGGCACTGCCTTGTGCTACTCCCCCGTTATTTGCTTAAAAGCTTGTGAATATCCTACCCCTCTAAAAGTACACTTGTAACAAGGAGCAGGGAAAACCGGTGTTTTTGCAGGCACACCTATTTACACATGGAAAGTGATTGCGTGTGTTCAGTGTGCTGAAAGTCAGGCTTGAGGACTAGTGCTTTAAAAATCCAGTTGAAGATGGTTTAAACCTCCTTTCCTTCCTTCTGAGATCAGGCTCTGCACTCCCGGAGAGTAGAGCAGAGCAGCCACAAAACCTGGGTTGCGATATCTACTGCTACAGCTTACATGGCTATGGAGATGTCAGTGAGTTTTAAAGCCAGGAAAATGCGGAAAAGTTGAACCCACTTCTGGCTTAAATGCTCTTTTTTAAAAAAAGAATTGTCTTTGGTATCTCAACGCAGTGTGATTTTTATGAATTAAATTATTAGCAATAAAAGATGTGAATTTGCAGAGCTAGAAATGGCTGCTTGACCATATGACCTGCAGAGGGCAAGGATATAATCCAGGAGTATGACCCAGGCCAAAAGTGGAAAATTATGTCACCAAACAGGAGGCAAGCTGGTAACCCCTGCTCCCCATCTCCAGTGTGACCTTGGGCAAAAAATTGCTGTATCTTCCCCATCTATAAAAACAGGGTCTTATCTCAACTAGTGAAAAGTTAGCCATCATATTTACAGTCTTTTGGTGGTGCTTCCAGCATATAAAATGTTTACAAGAAAAAAAAAAAGAAATCCTTGGGTGCAGAATGCTTTTTAGACCTTAAAAAATAATGGTTCCTGTTCTTGTAGTAGAAAAAGTCCAAGTTTCTGCCCATTTTGTACTGGCAGAGGGGTGCACACCTCCATGGCAAGGTGGCTGCTAACGTCTGTAGGTTCAAAAACTGAAACAGAAGCAATTTTCCAAGGAACACAGCTGCTCTCCGCTGTCTTCCTATTTAGTAGCCAGGTTTCCGCAGCAAAGGCCACTGTATGTCCGGTTAAGAGCTGGATAAACAGTAACTTTGTTTGCCAGAGAGCATGTCTGATGACTACCCCTCCGTAAGTTTAAACAGAAGGTGTGGGGAAGGGAAGAGAGAATTTTTAAGAACTGAAACCTGTTGAGATAAGGAGTCCAAACAGAGGCTAGCCGGGTTGCTTGTCTGCAAATATTTGAAGAGAGTGAATGCAAAAGAGAAAACAAAATTACTTGGTCGGTACCAGGTAGAGAAGGCTGTGCTGAGGGAGTTACTATACTGGTTGCCCCAAAATTAAATTAATACTGTTGAAATTGAGTAAAGCAGAAGAGCAGCCAGAATTTAATCTCTGTTACATTTCAGTACTTCTAGGTGTGTCTGTGCACTGAATCAAAATGGAGAGTGTAATCATAAAGGGTTGAGGGGAGGGTTTTTTTCTTTCTAGGACTGATATTTTTTTCCTGACAAATAGACCTATTCAGAGGTACCCACTTTCTCTGCTCGTGAGGCAGAATACTTGTGCCTTTCCCTCCCTGCACCAGCCTCTTAGGCTGAAATTTCCTCTGTTCCTGTGGCCCAGAGGCACACTTCCATCTCTCTGTGTTTGCTGTAAATTGCAGGCTTTGGTAATGTTGTTCATGGAAAAGCATGGTGCTCCGGCATTTGGGAAATGCCATTTTGATCAGGAATCTTTTGTTTCCCATGTAATTTTTTAGACATACACTTGATATGCTGTGCGCTCCGTAACTCCACTTGCCACCAGACATGAGTGGGCACAGAAAGGGTGAACCCTCGTGCATCACCAGTGTGTTAAGGTGTGATACAGAGGAAATACAATCAGATTTTAATCTTCACAAATTCCAGTAAAATGTGCCATAGGATTTTTTTCTGCCCTGCATCTCACATATGGGAAGAGGCTAAGGACAAGCATTTTCTCTGGCAGAGGCTCGGACCAGGTAACCACCCCGAGTGTCTACCACAACCCTCTGCTCCTAGTGACCTGTGGCACAGCACTTCAAATCCATTTCCAAGCTTGATTAGCAGCAGAATGATTCGTTTTGTGTAGAAAGTGATACACAAGCCCCATCTAGAGGATATGAAGAAAAGATGATGATTGTGTAGTTGACTACAGTAACAGCTGACATATCATGGGGGAAAAAGTTTTCAGGTTCCCCATGACTCTCAAAAACTGCTGCTCGAGGGGCATTAACCTCTAGGGAAATAGCAACCAGGAAAAAAAAAACCAATCAGATTTCTGTTCCTCCTGGGATTTGCATTTGCTTTCCCTTCCCTCTCTCCCTTTCTTGATGATAGCAGGAGGATGAGAGAAATGGGGAAGAACCAGAAGAATCAGGAAAGTGCATTGTCTTGGTTTCAAAGAAGAATCTGCAAATTCCATGAAATCAAAACTGTTACATATCTGTGGAAATCTGTAGAAGAAAATAACTGTTGATTATCTAGCAGTTCTAGATACATTTTTTTTTTCCTGTAGGGCATTAGAGGGAAATTAAATGGCTCTCCTGTACTGCAGCACTTTGCTAATGAGAATTAAAGCTGTTTAGCTGCATTGTAGACCCCACAGCGTGAGAAGGGATTAGCTTGATTTAGAGAGCTTGCCTTCTCTTCTTCTAGATGTATGGGTTCCTACACACCCTATTACTGTGAAAATGGAGTGACTATTAATAGGCAGACTAGCAGGAGCTACAAAAGGTTCTAAATGTCTATGTGTAAGATTATGCTTTCATAGGTTGCAGCATTGTGGTTTGTGCAGCAATGTGGTTTGTGCAACAATGCAACAATGTTTGTGGAGGGAGGAGTTGCTACAAGTTGCAGCCTAGTGTGTTCCCTGTAGGGAAATGCATCTGAGATTAGCAGTGACCTTGTTAATTTTTTTTATATAAAAGCCAGAAAGTTATTGGTGCCTTAGGAAGAGAAGGAGGAAGATTATGTGCTCTAGTGGTAGCGCCTGCACCCCCGGTGTGAACTCCGTCACACAACCAAGCTGATCCAAGGGTGGTGTTTCAGCACTGTGAGGAGCTGGGAAGGGCGGCTGCGTTTTGCAAGATGACCCAGGTCTTGCTGCCACCTCTCACTACGTTGGCCGGGGCTGCAGCCAGTCTGGCACCGATGAGAAAAGCTCAGTCCCTCTCCAGATCCCAGCTCCAGAGCGGAAAGCAATTCCCTTCGTTGTGAAGTATCATCACTGCTGCTGCAAGCCTCCCCCTCTGGGAAGCCACCCTTGTCCTAGGGGGGACAGGGCAGCTCCTGGGAAGGAGAGCAGGAGCCCAGTAGGTGCTTGGCCCTGTTTCCCCTTTCCTGAGTGGCTGGCAAGTTGCTCCCCTTTGTTGTCTCAATATCTGCATATAGGGGAGAGCAGATGAGCAAGAAGGAGGGATGCTGCAAAGCAGAGCAGCACTGAGCTGCTCACAACTGCTGAGCGTGGGCATAAGGAATGAGAATCCCATCCTACCTGGGACTCCAGGCTGCAAGAGGCACCTGGATGCTCCTCAGCAGCAGGCAGCATGAGCTGCTGCAGCAACAGCTCAAGCCACTTGAGAAATGTGAGAGTTGGTGACTTTTTTTGAAGAGCTGCAGGTGTGTAGAAAGCTTAAGAGCTTTCTTTCTAAAGTTGCCTAGTTTCAGGGGGACGCTAGTGAGTAAATATTCTTGGGGCTGCTATTTTACCTAGAAGCATTACATTGGTCTCAGTCAACTGGAAATCATCACCTTCTTTTACAAAAATAGGCATATTGTGTGAATAGAAAAAAGACCAAGGGAGTGTCTTGCGTAGTGCTCAAAAGAATTTCCTTCCCTTTAACTGTGGACTCACCTCCACATCTGTCTGCTGCTGGGAGGGAAGTGGCTGACTTGTCACCATACCTGGCTGCAGAAACCTGTGGGTAGGCTGTTCAGATGGCTGCCGGTCTGGCCAACTTCCCACATAATAAGTGAAATCCTGCATTACATCAACACTTCCTTATCTCTCATCAAACCACCTGGGACAGTACAGCCCCTATGTGGTTGAGACTGGTCTAACAAGCCATGGTGGCACATATACGTCTCCTCTGCATTGTCCCAGGTACCTCTCCCACCACCTACTTGGATCCTTATTGGCTCACTTTCCTTCTGGCTTCACTCCCCTCTATTCCTCTCCTTTTCTATTTGGCTCTGTCTCAACCCCCGTCCCACCGCAGAGACTCAAAGGAAGCTCTGGTAACTCTGACTGCACAGAGAGGCCATATAACATGCTTGTATGTTGTATGTACTTGATCTTCTTGATCGTTGTCCAAGCAGAGGCTGTCGGCACGCTGCCAGCAGACCCTCGAATGGTCTGTGAATATCATCTATGGGACATGGGGGAGATGGCTTAGAAAAGGAAAGTGATTATTTGACAAACTTCAACTCAGCTTAAACTTCCACACCTACTGGAAAGTGGCTAGAGGAGTTCACAAACCAAAACCAGCTTTGTGGACCAGTGAAAACCACTGGTTTCTTTTTACCATGACTCTTCACAAATCAGAGAAGCCTGATCTGTGGCAGCTGTACAGATTTGAACCACTGCGTGGAGCCAAACAAACGCCTTTTGGGCAGCTCTACAGCTACTGGATCTGTCACGTTGGGACGCAACACGGCTCATTGTGAGTTAAACTCAACGGGTGGTGAAGTGCTGTTCTCTCTTAGTCTCCTGGTTCAGTGGATGGCCTTCTTGCCTGTGAAATAATTGAGCGGTGCTTAATGAATCAAAACAGTCAAGCAAAACCGTCCTCTGGTGTCACACTGTGTCCTGCCAGAGCTTCAGCACAGCCATGCTGGAGACCTTGGCTAATGGCGTGCCGGTAATTGAGTGCGCACAGCATGTACCTGCTCTGTTCAGAGGGCACTTACAGCACATCACATTACTTGATCCGCCTCCAGTTCTCCATATGTGGCTGATTTCCCATGTGCCTCAGTATTTAGCTAAAAATACCGTTATTCTATCAGTTAAGAGACTCCCTCTGACCCGTAAGGAAAAACTAACACCTTCAAAACAGGGTGAAGTCGGTCTGTGCCCGGCCGGGTTTGGACAACCTCACAGGCAGCATCAGGACTGCTCCTTTGCCTGACCATGATCTACACAGATGTTGCTGGCTGGTGTGGCTCATAACACCCTCAAATCTCACTTCAAAAAGATTTGGGGGCCTCTTCTACTGTACTGTGAATTGAATGGGCAATGCTTACCGTGTTTTCCTATTTAATAGTAACGGTTTCCCACGTCACTGTGTAAGTAGGACCTGTGCTGGGTATAAGCAAATGAATCATAGGGGACTGAATTCCAAAGCCACTGAGAAATGGTCAGTGTCTCCCAGCACATCGAGGCACCGTATATCAGCAGTGACAAAAAACTTCTGATTTATAATTTTCAAGGGAAACTTCCTGACACATCTCAGCAAATGGTACAGCCAGGTATTTTATGGTTCTTTAGACATTAAAAAAAAAAAAATAAAAATCTTCATTTTAGTCAGATGGGATGGCTCCAAACAAGCACCAAACGAGTGCACCCAGGGCTTGGGATATGATGCTCAAAAGAAGGTGCCTCCCCTCCTGAGGCAGCCGGCCAGCCCACGCAGGCAGTGGGTGCAGCGCCAAGGGTTATCGGCCTCCGCGCACCACCCGGGGAATGCCGCCTGGTGCCCAGCACCTTCTGAGTCAGACCTAAAATATGAAACAAATGGTTTGAATTCTCCCTTGGAGGGATGCCGTACTACGGGCGTTCCAGCAGAGCGTTTCAGCCATCCTTGGCAGCAGCCCACCGCCAAAACGGAGACACTCCTTTTCCCGCACCCCTCGGCGGGGGGGGGGGGGGGGGGTGTGTTTGGGGGGAACTCGCTGCCGGCGGTTTGGGCTGCTCAGGGGGATGTGGGTGAATTCATGATGGGGGCGGCAGCAGCACGTGCTTTGCTTCCCACCAGCAAATCCAGCTGTAAATGATTCATGTTGCGTGCAGCATTCAAATTGTGACAGGGTGACAATACAGGGCACACATGCATCATATTAGGTTTGGAGCTATATCAGGTTTTTTTTTTTCCCCCTTTCTTTGCCTTTTTTCTAAGTTTGCAGATCTGGACATGGATACTTCTGGTTTTCACACAGGAAATACTGATTGTTTTAATTGATGAATACATGTGGCGACATGGGGGCCAGGGCTGGCACAGGTGCGGAGCCCGGCTGCTTCGGAGATGCTTTTCCCTTCGGGTCCACAGGGAAGAGAGATGGAGACCGGGGCGGGGGGGGGGGGGGGGGGGCGTGTTTCTTCATCGGTGGCTCCGGAGCAAAGGGACTCGAGCAAACTGAGGAGTGCCGCGGCGCTGAGTACTGGCGGCACTCGTGACACCCGCGGGAGGAGAGGCGGGCGGGGCCGGAGCGGGGCGGTGTCGGCGGGCGCGGGGCGATGGCGGGGATGGCGGCGGCGGTGGCGAAGGAGCGGGCGGCGTTGGCGGGCGCGGGGCGGCACGGCCAGGCCGTCCCCTACCTGGGCCAGGATTTTGGGGCGCTGCGGCGGGAGTGCCTGCAGGAGGGGCGGCTCTTCCAGGACCCCTCCTTCCCCGCCGGCCCCACCGCCCTCGGCTACCAGGAGCTGGGGCCCAGCTCCTACAAGACGCAGGGCGTCGTCTGGCGCAGACCCACGGTAGGGCGGCGGCAAGGGCGGGCGGAGTAGGGGGGAGGCGGCTGCAAAATCCCGGTGCGCGCTGGGGGTGTCCCTTCACCCGCGGTCCGGGGCTGGCGGGGTGACCAGGGTGATGTGCTCCGTCTGGAAAACCAACAGCGAAAAATCCGTTTCCATCTCCATCCTGAGCTCTCCGTGCAGACAAAGCGCTCGCTTTGTGGCTGTCGCTTTGGATAACTTTTCCTTAGCGGAGCAACGAGCTGGGAGCGATGCGGCGGTCTCCTTCACAAAGCCCTCGCTTGGCTACCGAAGCAGCCCTGTCTGGCCATTAGCCATGGGGTCAGAGGGCATCAGGGGTGCCCAGGTGCTTCTGAGAGACCCTGATGTGGTGGCAGGGAGGTAGCAGAAGTGTGGTGCGTGCACGAATGTAAAAACGCAGTGGACCTCCTGGCACGTGCTGTGAAGTGAGGTGGCTGTCCACAAGCTTTGGTCGCCAGAACCCCTTTCTCACTGCGCTTAGCGAGGCCAATGCCCGCACTCGTTCCTGACCTGCTCCGTGGTGGTGTTGCCCTGCTGTTGTCAATTGCTTGTTTAAATTTGCGGCAAGTGGGGTCTTGTTCCCTCCCTTGCCTGTGGCTGTCTGTAACGCAAGGCTCGTTTCCTCCCCAGGAGCTGTGTTCCAGCCCCCAGTTCATAACTGGTGGAGCCACTCGCACGGACATATGCCAAGGGGCCTTAGGTAAGGTGGAGGCAGAAAGCGGAATTTTCCGTGCAGTAACTCGCTCTATAAATACATCTTCTTGCATCCTGCCACCTCCCTTCATATCAAACCCGATCTTTTCTTGCCTTGGCTTGGCAGCTGCAGGCAGGCACCTTGCGTGTTTGTCCACTGAGCACAGCCTTGCTGTGTGCACCGAGCAGGGACGACACAGACTGGTTTCCCAGTGGCTTTTCTGATCGCTATCGGTTCCTTTTGTGGTCACATCCGTGTGCCTGAGAGCCGCCTGACTAATTTCTGCCTTTAACAGTCTGCTTAGAAGAGCAGTTGTGTGCGTAGCGGGGCATTTCTTTCCCCAGTGGGAGAGGGTGCTGCCAAGTAAGAGGGACCTCCTGAAACCTGGAAAAATGTGGTACGGAGAATTACATGAAGGGATTCCCTGCTGATGGGCAGCTCTTGAGGAAAAAGCTGGGGTATTTCAGGAGGGATGGGCCAGCCTATGAACCCTCTGATTTTGCCCTCAGTCTGTGCAATGGCAGTCCATGGGCCAACCATTCCAGAGGGGCCCTGGGAGCTGCAGTGAAGCCCCAGGGGACGGCGGGAATCGAGTGGCTTAACCTGGCTGTGCGTGCACAGCTGTCCTGGTCTTGCAGCCTCTCTCCTGCCTTGCCCACCAGAAGGGGTTTTAGGTGAGTGCCTCTGTGCCTCTCCTCCCAGAAGGCAGCATGGAGGCTGGCAAGGAGGGCAGCTGTGGGGATGTGCAGGGAAATAAGCTGAAGTGGAAGCAGTGGGGCTCCTATTTATTCCGTAACTGTAGGGAGAAAGTTTTAGATTAGACTGATAGCGCAGCTGAGGGAAAGCTCTCAGTGTAGGGAAACATGACTAATACGTTTCGTGCGTTGCGCTTTTGCAGCAGGGTTGGCAAAGGAACCAAGTTCTGTTTGCATGCTTTTCATCAGCATAATATCAGCCACATTGCAGCTTCTTAGTTTCTAGTCCTGCTGCTGCTGTCTGTGTTTTCATGTCCAAAAATATAATGGATAGGGAAGCTTACTTCACATATTTTGTGCTTATGCCATCTTTCAGAAGTTATTTAGGTTAGTGCTTTAACAACTAGATACAACTTGTGTAAAAAGCCCTGACAATAAAAAATACTTAGATTGTGAATTTAGTGCTCCTCATGCCCCAGTATGATCTGTGGCATGGATTAGGCTCCTTTGTGTCATTGGTGAAGCCCTTGGCATGTCACCAGTTTCCTTCGTGTGTTCTCTCTGCCCGATACCATGCCTCGCATCGCAGCTATTTTGGCATAAAGCATGCCCCAGTGCTTAACACATGCCAGACATCTGTGCTCTTTTGTTATTGTGAAACTACAGCTAAGGAGTTTTCAACTTGAAATTAGAGTTTATTGTAGTGCCATTTCAACAGCTGGCATTTTGTAAGGATGCTGGTTTCTGCAGGCACTTAGTTGCTTTCTGCCTTCTGCAGTCTTCCAGCTTTTCTATCCAGATGTTGTGGCAGCAAGAGCACCGGAATTAAAGATTTGCAACTTCACTTTCAAGTTGTGGAGTTGCTGTTGCTAATGCCAAACCTTGTTT
Source organism: Chlamydotis macqueenii (assembly GCF_036417535.1). Lineage (NCBI taxonomy): Eukaryota > Metazoa > Chordata > Aves > Otidiformes > Otididae > Chlamydotis > Chlamydotis macqueenii. The sequence continues at coordinate 72,995,538 of NC_141558.1, read as the reverse complement.
TACATTGATGAAAGCATTTGTTGCCTTAATGGTCTTTGGACTAGTCAGATGTTCTGGGGAGGTATCACCAAAGGATACGAACTGACTCAGAGCTGGTATTATTTTACCTCCTGAAACAATATTTGAATAGGAGGTTGTTGGTGTTCTTGGTTGTATTACTGTCTTCACCATGACTAGAGTACTGCGATGACTCGCCCCACTATCTTCTTAGGAGTCTGGCCAGGATTTTGGTGTTGTGTGACAGTTTAGTGGTTGACTAAAAGTTAGATGCTATTGATCTTTTCTCTGTATAGCCATTGAGTTACTAAGAGCCTGTATTGAATCTCTGCTTTTTCACACAGTGAGGCTAGCAGATGTGCTGTACAAATGTTTAGTCTTTTTGGTTTCGACGGGTTTTTTTTGGTTGGTTGGTTGTTTTTTGTTGTTTTTTTGTTTGTTTGTTTGTTTTTGCCACTGCGTCATCTGACACCAGCATCTGTATCAATACATTTGCTTAAGTTTCCATTTGTTTGAACTTAGTATGCTAACACTGATGTCCCATCACATTTTAGGATGTTACAGAGAAGATTGTGCTGGAAGATGTCAGGTACTCTTGGAAGCCTGTACTTTTTATTATGTTCCTTTTTCCCGTAAGAAGCTTTTCTAGTCTTATTTATCCCCAAAAAGGGGGACAAAGCAACAGACCTGTACCCGCGTGGAGTTTCATCGCTATTGCTAAGCCATTCAGAACATCTTGGAGTACTGCAGGGATGGATGAGGCATCCAAAGCACACGTACCCATCACTTCTGCAACAGGCTTCTTGGCAGGGGATGTGTGGCCGAACAGCTTAGCTAATGAGCAGTGGTACAGATGTTCCTTTCAGCCCAAGAGTCTTTGATCTGTAGGCCAGGTGCAGCCTGTAAATTTGTTTCATTGTTTTTGACATGAGCTATACGATACTGTGATGCCTAAAAGGCATAGCTGATCATCAGTTCAGAAGAGGTTGTCCCGTGTTGTGGTTTAACCCCAGCAGGCAGCTGAACACCACGCAGCCGTTGGCTCACTCCCCCCTGCCAGCGGGATGGAGGAGAGAATTGAAAGAAAAGGTAAAACTCATGGGTTGAGATAAAGACAGTTTAACAGGACAGAAAAGTAATAATAATAATACATACAAAACAACTGATGCACAATGCAAGTAATATATACAGAACAAGTGATGCACTCACCACCCGCTGACCGATGCCCAGCCAGACGCTGAGCAGCATCCCTCCAACCACTTTTTTTCCCTTGGATTATATACTGAGCATGATGTCATATGGTATGGAGTATCCCTTTAGCCAGTTTGGGTCAGCTGTCTTGGCTGTGTTCGGTCTCAGCTTCTTGTGGAGAAGAAGCAGCTGGAAGGGCAGGAGTAGTATGAGAATTAGAAAAGTCCTTGGCTTAGTGTAAGACCTGCTCAGCAACAGCTAAAACGTCAGCGTATTATCAACATTATTCTCATCCTAAATGCAAAACACAGCACTATGGCAGCTACTGGGAAGAAAAGTCAACTCTATCCCAGCTGAAACCAGGACACCCTGGCAAAAAATACCCCAAGGCAGTTCATTGAGTTCTCCAGACACCAAAGTTCTGCCCCTTGAGCTTTGGATTATTTTATATTCTGTTTTTCTTCCTTTTTAGCATAAACTTTTAAAGTTTTGTATTCGGAGGTAGTTTTGCAGTATCACATCTGAAGTCAATGATGATATTTGGCTAAGAACAGCAGCATATGGGATGTGGTGACTCATTACAGCGAATGGGGGGAGCCAAAGCCACTGTGGAGAGGAAGCTTATTCACCCTTAACCGCCTTATTTAGAGGGCATATCACCATGGTATCATAACAGTGGGGTGTACATAGCACAGCATCTCTCATCTGCAGTTTAGACACAGATGTCATCTCCTTAAATAAAAACGTGTGGAAAAATAATCTATTGAGTAGGATGAATTTAGAAAATTAGATGCATAGTTTTCCCACGCTGGCAACCGCTGTACTGTAAGTGGGTGGCCACAGCCTCCTGTTTCTAACCAGAAAGCTGCCTGGAGTCCCATAGTATTAATAGAAATACATTCAGCTGTTGATATAGTTGTTAACCTATAGCTATGAGTGTTTTAAAATAATGATGTGACCGTGTTTGGCTGATTGTACATTTTTTCCTTTGACTCTGTACTCTTACACAGGATATGCAGTGACCAGAGGAGCTGTCTTTCACTTACAGCCCTCCATGCACTTCATGGGGATGCTTAGCTTGTCTTTGCTCTCCAGAATGGCCAATTTTAAGCCCTTATGGCTGTTTATATTTGCCTTGCAGTTACATGTTTTGTAACGTTTTTGTTTATAGCTGGAGATTATGTAAATGCAGATATGGATGTATATAAATAAGAAATAAAGCACTGATAGCAGCAAAAAGGAAGTGTGACAAAAAAAAAAATAGTACTACTTGTTAATGTAAGTAAACTCACAGCCTGATAATATCCCCTTTTCTGGTAATTTTGTTCTGCCTATAGTATTGTGCATTTTCAAAAATTCTCCATGATTAACCTAGCCTTGCTAGCAGATCGTTTGAAGTCTTCATATAAAGAACCTGCTTCTTAGCTTTCTCTTGGAATTTTCTTCTTTGTCAAAGCAAAGTCACTGTCAAGACCTTTACAGAAGTACCAGTTTTTGTAGTTAAGACTGTTTGGTAAAGACCCTGCTAAGGCTTACTTAGTGCAGGCTAAAACTCCAGGTATTATCGCAAGATCTGTTCTCATCCAGGCTTTGAATTATCAGGTCTATTTTTAGTGTTGACTGTTCAGAAAGGGCGACATGGTATCCTGATTGTTGAGCACTTTAAATGTGGAAACCAAAGGGTGGTGTCTCCCGTATATGCTGCATCTGCCTTGTAACCTCAAGAAGACCTTGCCCAGAGTTGTCTGAGTTAAAATCTTTGTTTGTCTGACTCCAAATTCTCCTTAGAAACCAGTATAAAGTTCAACAGAGTGATTTTACAATCAAGTCTGCTATTTCTTTCTCTTCATATCTGCCTTGATGTGTCAGCTAAAAAGTAAAGTAAATTCTTTGTGAACTCTGCTTATGGGCTTAGAGGTCCTCTGGGGAGAGCTTCTCTTCTTTGGACTTCAGTGCTTCTTATCTACAGGGGAAATCTGACTCAGAGATGTATTATAGCATTAAGGGGTGTATGCTTTTAATCTAGATGCCTGACCAGCTTCTTGACCAAGGCTTTCTCAGGCAATATGGTCATGTTGATCTGTTCTCCGCCTGCCCAGCCCCTGCCTTGTTTATGGAATAGAAATGCTGGTATTTCTTTGGGAGAGTGGTGCGACAGCTGCTCTCTGAGGCAGACTTGCTTCTAATTTAAATCAGCACAATTTTTCTGAGGGTAGTAATACCAATGTCAAATGCTCTGACGGTCTCTTGGAGCCGTTGAGTTTGCCTGGTCGAGTTAATGCTGTGCACCGTGAACTCTGATTCATGCGGCAGGTTGAGCAATAGAGCTGACTGCGAACAAGGGGCATAGGAGATGCCTTCAGCTGTTTCCACCCACCCGACAGAGCATGCACAAAGTGCCTGCAGCTTTGTTGTAGAGGCCAGGAGCTGTATGGTTTTATTCAGCTGTGCTTAGGACCAGCCCAGGAGTGCTGAGCAGGCTGAGTTGCTCCCTCTCTGGGTTTTTCTGATGTACTGGCTTTAGCATAGCTAAAAGATTTGGAAGTTATTCAGAAATTCCACATCTTCCACCTTTCATGAAACGCGAAAAGGGCCGTGGGACAAATGTCATTCATAGAGCTGCTGCTGCGGATCGGCTGTGAAAAGCAATGAGCAGCCCGGAGGGAGCTGCAGGTGCTTATGTTCCTCCTTGTGAGTGGTGCTGGGTTTGAGCGTGAGGGTGACCGAGAGCTGCTTCCCCTTAAAACTTCCTCCCAGCCACCCATTTGAACCCCAGCTTCTCACCTGCGAGCTTTTCAACCAACTTTTTTTGACCCTTTTGCTATAGGAGAGAGCTGGCTGTGTAGAGACCACTGCTTTGCTGGCCTCTGGCTTGCTGGCAGCTGCAGCTGGTTCTTGTTTTTTCAGCCTGCGATCCTGCCCATGCTGCAGGACCGTTCTGTGGGATCTGGTGTGTAATAGCGGCTTCCCTGTGTTCACAAAGCAAGGCAGCAGCAGATCTGGTCATGGCAACAAGGAGTTTTGTCTTTGGGTTGTGGGAGTCAGGGAATCAGTGGGGTCTTTAAATCTCTAATCGCCTTGCTAATGGGCTACTGGAGGCCCGTGGCTGAGCAGAAAGGTAACCACTCTGTTAAAGTAACACTGTTTTCTGAAAATAATTACAGAAAATAAAGGTAATGTTTATATAGTTGTGATCTCCTCCCCCCTCTACTTGGTAGGAGATGGTGTGGAAAAATACTGTCCAGACAGCCTGGGCCCTGGGGCTCTGGCGCGCAGGCCGGGTGTATGTTGGCTCCATCTCAGGAAGGGTGAAGTGGTGTGTGGGATTGGGGAACAGTGCCTGCCTTCAGACCTTTCCTGGCTCTCTGGTGACTAGAGCCAGAGATGGCATGTGGGACTTAACAGAGAGGCCTCTAGCAAGAGCCTCCTTGAGATGCCTAAGGTGAAAGGAGCTCCTATTTAGTAGGAGCCTGGCAAGAGACCTTAAAGGGACCTCATCTGTAGGGTAGACCTCTGGATGGCAAGTCAACAGGCGTTTATTAAACATGGAGGAGGGAAAGGAAAATACCATATGCTTGAGAAAACACTGGCCTTTTGAGGAGAAACAGCACCCCTGAGTACCCACGTGTGCCCACAGACCCTGCTCTTCACCTTTTGCCCATGCTGCTTCCTGTCCTGTAGACACTCAATTGAGTATTAAGGTTTCTTTCAAACAGTCCCAGCATGGGTCATAACCGTGCTAGTAGATCATAAGAAGCCTGCTTTTACTTTTTTTTTTTATTACTCTGGTATGGAGGAAATGCAACACTTGCCTGGAAATGGTGTGTGTTTGTGTACATGCATTTGATCTGCCTTAGAGGTAAAGTGATGGCAGGGATCATCTCATTGCAGGTGAGGTGGTTATTAGTTACAATGCACAATCCATGTGCAGTATGAAAACTAAAGAATAAAGTTTCAATAATGAACTTTTTTTTTTTTTTTTTTTAACAGGAGACTGTTGGCTCTTGGCTGCTATTGCTTCTCTCACTCTGAATGAGGAAATACTGGCCCGTGTTGTTCCCAAAGACCAGAGCTTCCAGGATAAATATGCAGGAATTTTCCACTTCCAGGTAGATGGAAAACTTTATTCTTGCCATCCCCTCAGTGCTGTCGGCCAGGAACCAGTGTGGCTGGCTGTGTCCACATGTGTGGTGTTTCCTGGCGTGTTTTGAAGAATGTCAAAGAGCCGGGCAGAAAAACAGAGACATCCAAAAAGGGTGCTGGCAGTGGAAGGAACACTGCTAACCGGAGAGCTGGGAGCAAGGACTGTCTTTGTGGTTCGTTCCCCATCAGCAGATCCAGCGGAGGATGTGCATCCCTGAACAGGATGGGCAGAGCTGGCTGTGAGGGGATTGCCTTTCTTCTAGGAAATTGGTGTTAACAAGTAAACATCCTGGTGACTTGAGTGCACAGCATGGGACAGTGACAAGGTCTTTGTGCTCTCTTTCCAGTTCTGGCAGTATGGGGAGTGGGTGGACGTCGTGGTGGATGACAGGCTGCCCACCAAGAATGGAGAGCTGCTCTTTGTGCACTCAGCAGAGGGCAGCGAGTTCTGGAGCGCGCTGCTGGAGAAGGCCTATGCCAAGTGAGTCGAGGCCAGGTCAGCCCTCCTAGGGCAAGAGAGACTGCTTTTACCCAGCTCAGATCTCCTCGTACCTCTCCTTTGTAGCATCATCAGCTGCACGCATACTATGCATTTAAAATATCAGCCTAATTGCTACCCTTTAAAACTTCTAGGATATCTCACAGCGGCTGCTTTAGTAAAGCTTTGCTGACAGGTGCTTAAAACAAGTAGCTAAAAGTACTTACTTTGCTGCTAGCTGGGAAAAATAGCTCATGAGTCTCATGGCAAGACCGGTCCTAGAGTGCTGTCTCCTGCTACTGGGGTCTGGGAAGCTCGGTTTCATGTGCTCTATGCACCTGTGAGGGCTTGCAGCAGGGGTGCTTCAGTGTGCAAAGCGCACTAGTTCACCTGCGCAGGTCTCTGTTCGAGGTGAAGATGCTCAAATCTGAATTTTCAGTTTGGGGATGGCCAGGGAGGAATTCTGACATCTAATTTTCAGTTGACTTAAGAAATTGAGATAATTTAGATCAGCTACAAATCAGATCCATAATTGTTAAAGAGATTAAAAGACTGTGTGGAACTAGAGAGGCAAATTGTTTACGTTTTATTTATTTTTTTAATATTATTTTTAGTTCAAATAGTGTTCATTATTTTTGTCATTGATATGACTGAACGTGTAACCTGTATACAGGATAGTATAAGATTTTATGGTGGCCTTTTCAAATACAGAGATGTAAGAAGCAAAGCTGAATGGGGTGGGGGGAGCACATTTGTAGCTGCTGTCATGCTGTTGAAAGCAGAAATGCTGCGACAGTTGGTACAACTGAGTGCCTCTCTCCAAGAAAACAGGAGAATAGGTAACCTGATGGTTATGTGTGTCCTCTCATGCAGGCTGAACGGCTCATACGAGTCTCTCTCTGGTGGCACCACCACTGAAGGCTTCGAGGACTTCACTGGTGGAATTGCAGAATGGTATGAGCTGCAAAAGGCACCACCCAACCTCTTCAAAATCATTCAGAAAGCACTTCAGAAAGGCTCTCTCCTTGGCTGCTCCATTGACGTGAGTTTGTGAGCTTATTGCTGGACACTCAGCTCTTGCTATGCTTGTAGGCAGCTGGGGGATGGATTCATGCTTCATCCACGAGAGGTGCACAAAGGATACTGGTCCTCTCTGCCTCCAGTTGTCTGCTCTCCCTTTGACCCAAGAGTGTGACACAGGCATGTGGTTTTCTGGGAGTTTAGGTTGAAATATAGACTTCATTAGTTCATATGTAAAAGTTCATTGCCTCCCTTGTTTTTCTTCCTTGAGACCTGGAGCTTTTGCTGTTTTATAGGTTTGTGGTAGCGAATCGTATGGGGAACTCATGAGGGGTCCTGATCTACATCTTTGTTCTTAAGAAAGCCCATAGTTTGGCAGCAAGTTGGTACAGACAGAGTGAGTTTAGAGAGAAAGGTGCTGATAATGGCTCCTGCAGTCAGATGCTCAGAGGTGGCAACCTCTGTCCTTGCTGTAGCCTGTTTGTCACAGAAATCATACCAAAATGTTCCCCAAATACATGGTCACTGTTCTTGAAGCAGAGAGGCTAGGATTGTTGCGAGGCCTTTGAAAGGCCTTCTCAGAAAACACATCACCAAAAGCTGAACCTGCATGAGAAGGAAAAGAGGAGCTTTGACCCTGCCTGCAAGGATTCAGCATCGTTTCTAGACTTGCTGAAATGAGTCTAGGATTGTTACTATGATAATCACCTCGCTCCCAAATGAGATTACATCTTAGTTATGTCTAAAGAGAAGGTAAACTGTTTACAAGAACTTCATTTGTAATATAAACTCAAGTGTTTCCTCCCATTTTTTAAGTTGAATTAGAGTCACAGGAGAGGGAAGCTTCACAGCAGGAAAAGTACTTGGTTAATGTCAGCGTGCAACTTCGCAGCACTTTTGAGGCCTGTTTTACTCGTTTGCATTTAGATGAGAATCTGGCATCTGGATTTCTGCCCCAGAATGATACAAATCTTGTCAGAGGTGGGGGGGAAGTAAATATATTGCTTTGTTGGTAAGTGCTGACACTTCCTGTATTATAAACTAATTATTAGTGAGTTTAGCCTTTGAAAAATCCTGTAAAATCTTTTCTTCTCTTCTGTCAGAGAAATAGGGACACAGAGGTTAAGCACTGCATGGAGGGTGCACTGTGGGGCAGTAGTAGGGCATGAATTGACAGCAGGAATCCTGCCTGCTTGATCCCACCCTCTTTAAGCTTCACATATGCTTGTTTAAAGGTCACACACTTTCTGAAGCGGTGGGAAGGCAATGGCCAACATATGTTTCATAGAGGTTTATGCATTTTTAGAGCAAGATGTCAAGCAGTCACTTTCTAGCAAGAAGTGACTTTTCTCTGCAGCGTTTATAGGCCAGACTGTCTGAGTACTGTAATAGCTGCAAAAAAGTGAGAGGGTGCTATGCCTTCAGGTATGAATGGCATCCAAAGTGCAGGCTTTTCCTTTGCTTCCCCTGCATGGCAGGTCTGAGGGTGGTGGTGCTGGGGAGAGGGAGGGGAACATCCCACCCCGCTGTGGAGCTGAAGCTGGTGTTTTTACCTAGAAGCAAAGCACTGGTGGCTTGCTGGACCTGGATATGATCCCTGATGATGCCTGAGCAGCCTCAGGCCTGTCACCCACTGTGTTCCTCCTGGTCCCTTGAGAAAGTGGAGCTCATGATGTGTATTCCCTTTGTACAGCATTTGGAAATGCATGAGAGGGGATGCACAACACCAACCGTTTCAGAGCCAGGAGGGAGCTTTGCTGCGGTGCATGGCTTCTGGCGTGCACTCCATGCCACAAACATGGATCCTGGGGCTCCAGCACCCCTACACATGCTGCTGTCCCCTCTCCCCTCTGTGCAGCAGCTGAACCACCCCTGCAGCCTCCCAGCGAGATTAAAGCTGCATTGGAGGGGGAGGCTTTGTTCCATTGGATCCCCAGCCGCACAGGAAGCTGCGCTTACCAACCTTTTTTGCTCCTGCAGATCACCAGTGCGGCAGAGACAGAGGCAGTCACTTCCCAGAAGCTGGTGAAGGGACATGCGTACTCAGTCACCGGGGCAGAGGAGGTAGGTGGGCTTCCCCAAAGGGGTGAAATGCAGCGAGCTTTGTGCATAACCCACACTGGGCTTCAGCAGCCACAAATTCATCCTCAACTTGGCAAATTCTTCAGTCTCATCCATTTTGCAGCTTTGAGTCCCTTCTTTCTGAAGAAATACTGAATTTAGCTGGCATGTTTTGGATAAAGGCAAATTCCACTTCTTGAGGGTTTGGCCAAAAAAAAACCCTTTTTTTCCATAAGCACTGCTATTTCATAGTGAGTGAGTGGTGGGAAGCCTGTGCAGTGGGCACACTACCCTCTGCTGGTGACCAGGCACGTTTTATTGTAGCAGGAGACACTGTACCTTAAACACACAGCAAAATGTGCAAGAGACATGTGCCAAACAGGAAAAAAAAATACTATTGTCCCTTAAATGCCTGCTGAACAGCACCTTTTGGCAGAGCATCGTGTTCAAACGCAAGGTGCCTGTCCAAAAGCAGGTGACTGGTGAAGGTAAGACAAGTGACAACAAAAGAAGCAGATCATGGCGTCCTTCCAGGTTTGTAATGGACTTTTGGTCACTTAACCAGTAATTGTTTCTTAAATAATTTCTGAAACTTCAGAGTGAGGTGTAGAGAGCTGCTGACACGCTGTGCTGGGGTGGACACTGCTAACGGGCAGGTTTGTGTGCATGCATTTGATCCTCTTCTCACAGCAAAAGCAGGAAAAGAGGGAGTTTGTTGACCTTAATTCCCAAACAGGCATGACTTAGCCAGGATTTTCCTTTGGAGACCTGTGCAAGCTTTGTAAGGATAAGTTGTCTTGAGCGCCATCTCTGCACTGCTGCTGCACTGTGCAGTTTTCTCAGCTTCCGGCTCTAGAGGTGTACTGCTTCCTTCCTCAAATTAGTGCTGTGTGTTCTCCATAAATACTGGGTGTTCCCACTGAAACTCCAGCTTTGCTTGGCCTGGCCTCTGTGTGCACAGAGATCAGTAGATAGCAAACCAGGGCCTCATCACAGTGCGAAGAGGGGCTGACACCACTGCACTGCAGGGCATTCAGGTGGTCAGAGGGGTTGTAGCCAGACTGAGTATCCCATCTCTTATAACAGGCTCATCTTATGCTTAGGGAGGGGGGGAAGAAGCATTTGAATGTGAAAAGGCGGTTTGTACATAGATGACAACTTTAGAGAAATATCCCCTTGTACCTGCTTTTTGGCAGTCCGGTAGCAGCTTTATATTCCCTTTGCTTGAAATCCTATCTAAGGTGAATTTTTTTTTAGCAGCACAAAACAGGCATTTGATTATCATGAGCTTTGATTTGTGCATGCTATAAACCTCTGGACAAGCTTGGGTGCATGGAGCTCACTCAAAATCAGCTTGACTTCATGGCTTTTGGACCAGATGAATGTGTGTTTGTGTATATACACTTTGTGTAGTGCTGAGATACTTGCTCTGTCATGTCCTTTAATTCCCATAGAAGAGGTGGAAGCGAACACAGTGCTCCCCGTGTAACTCTCCATGTACTTCTGATCCCACCAGGTAAACTTTCGAGGAACAGTGCAAAAGCTGATCAGAATCCGAAATCCCTGGGGGGAAGTGGAGTGGACTGGAAAGTGGAATGACAAGTGAGTCCGTGGCTTGCACGTGGCCCGTAGACTTTTACTGCAGGGGTATGATCGTATTCCTGCTGTCGCCTGTCTTCTCCCTACCTCAAATTCCTCTCTTAAGTCACATCTGGATGTGATGTTTGCTCTGGGCTGTTTAAAAGAAGCATCTCACCGCTGTCATCTCCCACACAGGGATCACAGCATGTGGTGCCCTTCATACAAACACCTGCCTTCATGTGAGGTGCAGTGATTTGGTTGGTGGTTCCCACAATCCTCTCTGTAGTTTCTGCTTCTTTTTTCTTCTGCAGAGCTTCTGAAAACTTACTTTCTAAAAGGGCTTTAAAAATCTGTTTCTGTTGTTAGCACTGAAAGCTGGCATTTACTCACTTCTGTGGCTGGGCAATATTTATTCTGGGTCTTGCTTTTTCTAAACTAAAGCTCCATCTCAGTCAAGGTGTTAGCACCTTCTGGAAATGAGACTCTGTTTCTGATCCTTACCTTGGATATTTGAGAAAAGAGGTATCAAATATCCCAGGTCCCTGTATTTTAATTCTGGCATGGTTTGAAAGCCTTGGAGCTGATATCAGCAAGATATTGTGGAGTTGCATGGAGCTGTAAGAAAGTGAAAGCATTGTGCCAGAACAGCTACATAAGGGTTTAACCTTTACCGTAACCTGTAGTTTATGTGGGGTTGTCTTTCAGCTGCCCAAACTGGAGTGGTGTTGACCCTGAGGTGCGGGAGCGGCTAACCAGGAGGCATGAAGATGGGGAATTTTGGTAAGTACCACTGGGTTTCCGTTCAGGCTGAAGGGAATGTCTTCTCCTCTGCTTTTTTTTTTTGCACAAAGTGACATCTCCCAGTACACTCTCCAAGATAATCGAGCAAATTCACCCCAAATCCTGTGCTAGATTGTGGCCGGAGAGAGGGAGGATAGACAAGGTGGTTGTATAGAAAACCTGTCTGTTCTAAGGAGACGTTGTCTGTGGCATTGCCTCCCACAGGATGGCGTTCAATGACTTCTTGAGGCATTACTCCCGCCTGGAGATCTGCAACCTGACTCCAGACACGCTGGCAAGTGACAGGTACAAGAAGTGGAGCCTGCTGAAGCTGGATGGGAACTGGAGGCGAGGAGCCACTGCAGGGGGCTGCAGGAATTACCCAAGTAAGAGAAACAGGAGAAACCCTTTACTCATCCACTTGTACTTTCTCTGGGAGCTTCTGGGAGATATTTTGAGGTGGCCTATGGAGGAGGAGGGTGAACCTGGGATATCCAGGACTGATGTCCAAAAAGTGCAAGTATTTGGGAAATGTGGCTCCCTGATGAGGGTCTAGTTGTGGTTGTAAAGGCTGGGCGGGAGTGTGGTTTTTCCTTCTCACAGCTGATTTTGGAAGTCAGAGCTGCATCTGTCCTAGCTGGTACGTATGCATCAGCATGGCTGCTTTCAAAAAAGCCTCTAAGCAGTTTGCATAAATTCACTTCCCAGACACTTTCTGGACAAATCCACAGTATTTAATCAAGCTGGAGGAAGAAGATGAGGATCCTGATGATCCTGAGAGGGGTTGCACTTTCATCATTGGCTTGATTCAGAAGCACCGGCGCAAGCAGAGGAAGATGGGAGAGGACATGCACACCATTGGCTTTGCGATTTATGAGGCAAGTAAGGCAGTACAGATGCATGGGAGGAAAAGGAAAACTCACACACCCAATACATGGGGTAGTGCAGTTCTCAGACCGGGCTTTCTATCAAAACTCAGCCGAGTTGAGCTGAATCCCAGTTGCAGCAAGGAAAATTCTACTTAGATGTTTAGAAAATTATCCTCCACAAAAGTGGTGCTCAAGCACAGGGACAGGTACTCGGAGAGATGATGGAGTCTGCGTTCCTGGAGATATTAATACCTAGGCTGGACAGGGGCCTGAGCACTGTCATTACCTTTTGATATTGACCTTGCTTTGAGTAGGGGGTTGGACGAGATGACCTACAGAGGCCCCTTCCCACCTGTAAGTTTCTGTGCTTCTAGATGGAGGAGCAGAAAAAGTATTTAAAAATAAAAAGAAAATAAAATAAAAGTGCAGAAATCCAGTCTGACCTTCGCTTATCAGACTGTGGTGAAAAGCAGCAAAATGAGAGTAGCCATAGTAGGGGTGTCACACTAGCTGGGACATCTGCACTGGCTTGGGGAGTGTGAACCCAGCAGCAGAATCAGCCAAAACACCTATAAAACTTGTTCTGCTGAATAAAGGGTCAGAGATGTGTCTATGGTAACTCCTTAAGCAGGACATTTTGTTCAGAGCTGCAAAGCAAGGACAGTTAACTGGCAGTGAAAACAGGAATAATGGTCTCGCCTGCAGGTTACTCTGTAACTGTAGGCAGGATGTGCAACTGCTTGCTTTCTCAATATCTCAGCTTTGGAAAAGCTTGTCAAAGAATCTGGTCCCTGTAAGCAAATAAGGTTTAAAGCAACACTAGATCCCCTGAACCTGTAAGGAAACAGAAAACTGCATTCTTGTCTTGCTTAGCCCCTGCCTCCTCTCTTGGGGGTGGAGAGGTCCGAGGGGCAGGAGGGTGAAAGAAAAGGTGGAAAGAAAGAGTAGAGAAAATGAGTCTGCAAAAAAATATCACAGTGGGCCATGGGGTGGAGGGTCAGCAGGAAACCACGACCAGTCTGGCTGCATCTGCACCAGGCTGTGGCTGTGCTGCTCCAGGTGAGCCCCACCTGCCTCCAGGATGGAGTCGGGACCTGAGCCAGCAGACAGTGTTGGGTGATGTGGGCTTGCGCTCACCTCCCCCGTTGAGCTGACTTTTTTTTCAAGAGTGTGGATGTACCCGCTTAACCAGCAGTGAAAAGAAATAGCCCTGGAGCTGCCATTCAACAAGCAAATAACTCTTTCTTTTTCTCCTTGCAGGTGCCCCCAGAGGTATGTGGCTTGCATTGGTGGTGAAGGTCCAGAGTTGTGGTGGTGAAGGTGCAGAGTTGTGGCCCAGTGGCTTATGGGAAGAAACAGTTCAGAGGATTCTCCTTCAATTGCAGCACAATATTGACTGCAGAGTCTGAAGTTAGAGGCCATTTATTCTGGAAGGGGCCTTGAGCCCATGCTGCATTTTCAGAGCATCTTGGGTTGGGATAAGAGCTCTCTGTACTGCAGAAACTCGCCAAAGCTGCTCTTCCATGGGTCTTCTCCCAGCCCAGACCCACACCTACACCTGTGCCCACAGAGCACAGCTGCTTTTCTCAGGTTTGCCAGAGTTTGTGTTTGATACACAACTCATATTCCAAGGAGGTGTTTATTTTCATTTCCCTAAGCACTGTCTGTATTGGTTTCTCTCTGTTTCTACCTGCAGGCAGCTAATAGCATGCCCCAGGGATTAGAGAGGGGTGTGCAACGCACTGATGCCTGTGCAATAGGGCTGCAGATGCCCCTGAGCTGTTGCTCCTCAGAGGAACGAGTGAAGTTGAGCAAAATGCCTGGGTAACCTCATTACATGGCCTGCTGTACCTGTGAGGGTGCATGCAAAGCGGCTGGGGCACCTCATGGCTCCAGAAGCTACGCTCAAACCAGCTGCTGCTGTGTGAAATGTGGTTTTATCAGGAAGGAAATAGTGCTGCCAGTTAATTAATTTTTTTACACACCTGACAGTACTCTGACAGCCGCTGAGCTCTCACGCTAGCATTCAAAAAACCTGATTTCCGTAAAAAAGAGACTGTAGCTATGCATCCAGTGACTTTTCTTTCCCCCAAAGGTAGAATTTTCTCTCCCACCATGACAGCAGGTCTGACGGGTTTTGCATTCTTAAAAATGCGGGAGGACAGGAAGGGGGAGGTTTCTGAACCATACTTGCTGATGTTTACTTCAAGATCTGAGATAGCCCACCTGTAAGACCCTGCACAGAAGAGTTTGTTCTGGAAGATGTTACACTCCAAATACGCTTTTATAAGGTGTAATGTTTATTTTATTCTTGGAGCCCTCCGTAAGTGGTCTCTCTGCCTTAAGGCAGCCTGACCTCAGAGGCAGAGCTGAGCTGCAGTCCCCTGGTGGCACCAGCTCCGGGGACCAGAGGGACACAGGTCATAATCCATTTCACTTTAAAGAAAAATGCTTGGTGGAAGAGTTTGCCAGATGTCTTCACACACCATTCATCATCTGCAAAATGTAAGGATGACCCAAATGATTTATTGAGGTGGTCTGCAAAATACGTTTGCATCCGCAGTTCAGGAGTACTGTGGTGGGATGCACCCATCCCCTTTCTCTTCTCTCTTTTGGTTCTGTTGAATGGACATATTTTCTTTTTTCCCTACGTAGCTAATTGTCGTATGTATTATATTTTTAATTTGTAAATGCAAATACATGTGAACTGTGGGGTTCCTTTCTCTTTCTTTGCTTTTCATAAGTTTTCTGGCCAGACGAATATTCATCTGAGCAAAAACTTTTTCCTGACCAACAAAGCAAGAGAAAGATCCAACACCTTCATCAACCTCCGGGAAGTGCTGCACCGGTTCAAGCTCCCTGCAGGAGAATACATCGTCGTGCCCTCAACCTTTGAACCCAACAAGAATGGGGATTTCTGTCTGCGAGTCTTCTCTGAAAAAAATGCAAACTCCACGTATGTAGGTTTTTTTGTAAGCATGTAAGAGTGGTATGGGCACGTGGGTGATGTCTGGTCCCCCTCACAGGTGTGGAAGGATGGAGCAGCACAGGGCTGGGGTACATCGGCTTCCCGCAGGGAGCAGGACGTGGGGATGCACAGCTTGTCCCCAATTTCCCCATGTGCGATGGAGGAAAGTTTTTGAGTAAACTTAGCAGGAAGGAATTATTCTATAACTTCTTGTTGTTATTATTATTATTATTATTATTGCCCGCCCTGCCTGGGCAGACATTTTTAGTTACTGGGCTGTAGGCTGGGTGCCACAGCACAGGTTGGTCTATGGAGAGAAGGCAGCCGCAGACAGCGGCAGGCTGGGCTTTCCACTTGGCAGACAGAAATGCCTGTGCTTTCTGCTGTCTGGGAACACGCTGATCACAACAAATGATCTCATATCTTTGAGATTTAGCTGGAAAAAAAACTCAAGATACTTGCTCAACAAAGGGATACTTTTGATAAAATTAAAATGGATTTAAACAGAACTGGCTCAAACCACACCATTAGCCATGGAGCTATGAAAAAATTCAGACATGTCGCATCTCAAAGAGCAGCTGGGCTAAGGCCTCGGGAAGGAGTGTGGGATCTTTCATATCGAGTTCCCTAATTGAAAGCAAGCAAAAACCTTTCTACTGTTCTGTAATCTGGAATCTGTTGCATGTTTCTGTAGTAGTGAGAAAACTGGGATGTCAGTGGTGCGAAGGCACACTCAGCTTTTGCCAGGCTCTTAGCAGTGCTTATGCACCTGTAGGCATGATGCTCCCACAGCAGCTAGGGGACGGTGTGAAACACTTCTCTTCCCTCTCTGGCATGTCTGGATGACTGTAAGGCTCTCACTTTTTGCAGTTTTAAAGGAAAAAAAGAAAAAGAAAGTGACTAGAAAAAGTGTGATTTGCACCCAAGAGCCTAGTCCTGGACTAAGGTCTGTAGGCAGTGGCACTAAGTGACCCAAAATCCTGTCTGTGGCTCTGCAGGACTTTGCACAGTTTGTACAGTGTTTTGAAACTCTTGTTGCCATAGCTGGCAAAATTCTGCCTTCACTGGTGGCTGATTAATCCAGTAACTGCTTAATACTCATCATTATTCTCATAATTTAAAGAATCTCTAACTGAAACCTGAAGCAAGGGCATCAGAAAAGTGACTTGTTTTGTTTTTAATATCGATTTCTTTATTTTTCTAGGGTTATAGATGATGAAATTGAGGCCAGTTTTGAAGAGGTATATCTTAACTTAAATGTTTAAAATGGAGATAACTTTGTTGTAAGTAAATGGGGTTGGAGTGCCTGTTCCCTGTGCAGGGCAGTGTTGTTCTCTGGGCGTTATAAAGAACTGTTGTCCCGCTTTGGAAACATTTTTCCATATCCATAGTTGAATGTCCAGCAAATGGAAACATCATAAGCAATAATGGAAACACGTGTTGTCCTTTATCCAAAGTGGTGAACTTGGGCTTCCCTGGTAGAGGAGATCAGGTACTTCTGCCAAGGTAACTGGAGCCATGGGAAATTCCCTGTACTCTTCAGGATTTTGGGAGTGCAGTCCTTTAGCCATAGGGATGTTCTTGCATGCAGTGTTGTTTCCATGAGTAAGTAGTGGCTCAGTGTATGTTTAGTCTTAATGGAGATGTTTCGCCTACTAATGCATCTACCAATCTGTCTGACTTATTTTTTTCCCCCCAAAGATAAGAGCTTACATTTTGCTTTCTTGTCCTTAAATGAAGACAGCTAGTCCAACAGTAGTAGCAGGAGCAGCAATAGTGAAGTTCTGAATTTGCTTGTGATTTTTGTTTTAATAAAATAAATAGTTTTTTAAACCTCTTTTTTTTTTTTTTTTTTTAGTAAAAGCCATTGTGAAAGTTTTTAATTCCTTCAGTGTTTACAACACCAGCATTTTGGGGCACCTCTGAAAATAAAACTGATTAAAATGAAAGTAAAAGCACTCTATATTTTCAAGTTTGCTATTTAGATTGTGTTTTACGAGGGACAGGAAAATGCATTGTCCTTCTCAGGCAGAAAAGTTTCTCCTTTCCATATTCTCTCTTCCAGACTGAGATCAGTGAAGATGACATTGAACCCAGCTTTAAGAAGCTTTTTGGACAGCTAGCAGGAAGTGTGAGTTTTTTTTTTTTTTTTTTTTTTTTTTTTGTTAAGGACTTACTGGTAGCATGGGTGAGTGGGTAAGAGAGATGCCTCACCCAGTGTGCAGTTTAATTCCTGTGCTGAGTCAGATCTTGAGTATGTACATAATTGTGCATGCAAAAATCTGTGTAGTTACCATCTGTTTACACAATGGATTTGTGAGCGCTCCTGGCAAACAATCTCTGCTCTCTTTGAACTGCAGGCTGACCTTTTATCTCTGCAGGTCCCTAATCCTGTCCTTTGGGCAGAGCATTTGGTGCAGGCGCATGGGTCCCTCCAGGATATGATGAGGGCTGGGCTGTGCCTTCTCCCAAGGCTGTTCTCACCTGCCTGAGGGCTCAGGCAAACCCAACAGCCTGGCCTGCTAACACACACAGCAGGGCTGTGCTACAGCGACTTGATGGTGCTACTGTGAATGGGTGGTGGGGAGAGCTTACCACTTGCATTTCCATCCAGGGAAAACTTGAACTGCAAGGGATGTTTCAGCTTGGCCAACTCGGCCAAAGTAGTTGGAAGCTGCTTATGAGATGGTGCCTGCAGCTCACAGTGAAAGACTTTTCTTCCTGTTTTCCACAGGATGCAGAGATCTCTGCCTTCGAACTACGCAACATCTTGAATAGAGTCATGGCTAAACGTAAGTACCTTTAGAATCATAGAATCATAGAATGGTTAGGGTTGGAAGGGACCTTCAAAGGTCATCTAGTCCAACCCCCCTGCAAGGAGAAGGGACATCCCCAACTAGATCAGGTTGCTCAGAGCCCCCTCCAACCTGGCCTTGAACGTTTCCAGGGATGGGGCTTCCACCACCTCTCTGGGCAACCTGTTCCAATGTTCTATAACTCGCATTGTAAAAAATTTTTTCCTAATTTCCAATCTAAATCTACCCCCCACTATTTTAAAACCATTACTCCTTGTCCTATTGCAACAGGCCCTACTAAACATCCATCTCTCCCATCCTCTCCCCATCTTTCTTGTAGGCCCCCTTGAGGTACTGGAAGACCGCTATAAGGTCTCCCCGGAGCCTTCTCTTCTCCAGGCTGAACAGCCCCAACTCTTTCAGCCTGTCCTCATAAGAGAGGTGCTCCAGCCCTTTTATCATCTTTGTGGCCCTCCTCTGGACCTTCTACAACTGGTCCATGTCCTTCTTTCTCCAGCTGTGTCTTCAGTTGGCCACCAGCATGTTTCCAGCATGGTCCTGAGAGCACAGAGCACACCACTGACCCAGATAGAGTCAAACCCCTGGGCTCTGCCCAAGACCTTCAGCTTGGCTCTCTAAATGGCCATGGCCACGTGCCCTCTTCCTTCACAGGGCTGCAGAAATGCTGGGGCCGTGCACACAGGATGTGTGCTTTGGCCAGGGCACGTGTTGATATCTTTTATCCCAGCATCTGCTACTGGGAATTGTCTGCCAGGAAGATGGACGGATTTGATTAATGCTTGATAGTAATCAAGATAAGGTATTGCTGCTACTTTAGTACTGAACCGACTAGCCCAGCCAATGGTCTGGGGTGCCCCTGAGGTAGAGGGCAAACTTTGAAACTCTGTGAAGTGATTCAGAGCTTGGCTCTCCATTATTTTCCTTTCCATTAAACAGTGCTCGAGAAATAAGCGCCTGGAGAAATAAGTGCCTCTTTCCAAAGTGAAATCTTAGCCAGGTAGCCAGGACTATGTTGCATGTCTGTGTGCACCAGCCAGTTAGCAATGGTGTGTTGCTGGTTACCAAGCTTGATTTGGTGTTCTTCCCTTGCATTAGGCTACCTACCACTGAGTTACATAGGTCAGCAGTCCACTTTGTCCACAAAAGTCCACCATTGTCTTTGCAGGGAGACAGTAAGTGCAGGAAAGCTTTATCTGTGCCTCTTTGTAGGTCTGTAGCACTCCTACAAACCAGATTAACTGGGCTGTTTACTTGGGGAAACAACACAGCTAACTTTCACACTAAGCCTCTCTGTCAGAAAATCAGAGGGCTGCTTATTAGCATCCATTGGCCTGCTTCAGTGCTGTGTCCCGCTTATGTGCAAAACAAGGACCAGCCTATGACCACTGGCCAAGAGCCTTGTCATTCTTGCACATGTGTCCTCCCACCTAAAGCTCTTCCTCACTGGCAAGTCCCAACGCCACTGACCGCACCTCTAAGTGAGCACTGCCTCCCATTCTGCTGGATACAAAGGAGTTGTCAGAAGTCATAGCTTACCTCAGAGAGGGTACCCAAGCAACATAAGGCAACGGTTTCCCATCCAGCGTTATCTGCACACGGGTATCCTGCCTACAGCTCTATAGGCACCACATCCTCCACAGTCTGCATTGCACTAGGCACTTGCCAGATCCCAAAGGCTTCAGATGATATTAATATTTCCCAGAGTGGGAGGCAGGCATCCCCTGCTGCTCGCTGCACTCGTCTGGCTCAGACTGTGGCAGCCATAGAGCTGGACACCAGTTCCCAGGGGAGGATTTGAACTAGGCAGTGAATTGCCACTCAGTAACTAGCAGGTATAGATCACAAACAAGGTAGAGCACTAGGCACACGTTACGTAGAAGCAAAAACACCACACCAGAATGAAAAAGTCATCTTGCCAATTGCAAAAGAAGCCACCGATGACACAGAAGCAAATAGGGGCTGAGGGCTATATGCTGGTTACAGGGCTCATGAGCTAGTTAGGAAGGTGCTGTGCTACCGCATGCAATGATAATCCTGTCTTTTGCTCTTTCTTTACAGGCCAGGATATTAAATCTGATGGCTTCAGTATCGAGACATGCAAAATAATGGTTGATCTGTTGGATGTATCCTTTATGACTGTTCCTAGAGGATATTCTGCCTGTGCTGGAGTAGGTGAGCTGCTACCTTTGCAGTGGCAGGTCCATACAGATGTACCAGTGACTCCTGAGGTGGAGAAGCTGGTTTTACCCTGGTTCCCCTGGATAAAAATGGTAGCTCTCACTATTGCTGCTCACCGTGGCACATGCATTCTCCCAGGCAGCAGGGAAAATCCATTTTAAGACGGATGATCTGCTTTGAAGTCTTCTCAGCTGTTGTGTGTTTGGTTTAGGGACAAAGTGATGTTTGTGCTGGGAAAAGGCACCTGGCTCTCAGCATGGTGTGGATAGCCTTCACTGTAGAGTTTGAACATTGCACTTCACTGCTTCTGGCTGGAGTTGGCAAGGGCATCGTAAAGCCACGAGGACTTAGCAAATAGAAAATGAGGGAAACAAATACAGGAGCCAAAGAGCATGCTGGCTTTTAGGAGCTTCTGCTTCTGAGAATAAGGGCAAAGGCGTAGGATGAGGGATTCAAGTCTAAGAATAGTTGTGTTCAGCTACTCTGTGCAGTGGGAGTTGAATTGCATAGTCAGAAAGGGGAAAATTACCAAACCAGAATGATCCTCTGCTATAATTTGATGTAAAATATGGCAGTCTGTAAGGACTCCTTAGCGGTTTTCGGGAGCAATGCAATGACCAGGTTCTTTTGTTAGCTGCTTGTGCAAGAACTTAAGGTCTCCAAATTACAGGCTTGGTTGTGGCTTTTCCTGTTTATAATCCAGACTTAGGAGTCATGCTCCTTTAACTGCAGGTGTTGAACCAGCGATGCCAGAACAAAATGATATCATCACGGCTGTTTTATACGTGTATTGAAAAGAGAGAGAGCTGCCAAAGGAAGAGCAGAAAGATCTTGTGAACTGATCACTGTTAAAATGAATTGATCACCTTCTTGATTTAGAAAGACAAGAAATCTTGGACAACACTTGTGTTTGCAAGGGAGGACTTGCATCCTTTTCTTAATTGCATTTTTTTTTTTTATTAATATTAAGTAAGTAAACCCACCACAGGGAGGGGAAAACCCTTTTCCTTCCCTCCAAAGAGCTCACCTTAACTCAAAACAAGAATGATGGGAGTGGTAAACTGGGACTGAAGGAATTCCACACCCTCTGGACAAAGATTCAGAAATACCAGGTAAGATGCAACCTTTTTGGTTGGAACATGCAGTCAAATGTAGAAGTGGCTGTAGACTGATTTGCCTCGTACAGTGTAGACAATCACACTTCCCAAAGCAGCGACTCTCACTTCAGCTCTCGATGCATTTATGTCCTCAGGCCCCCAGGTTTTTTCCCTTGGAGTTCAGGGGTGTGGCTGCTTGTCCTTCAGGTGCTCAGCTGAAGGGGAGGTTGCCTCTCTGTCCTGCCTTACTCTCAGAGGGGTTTCTGTTTTGTTTTAACTTGAATCCAAATACGTTTAGCCTTCCCACTTAACAGTGCGAGTGTGGTATTGGTCTTGCCGCTTCCTTTGGTAGCGATAGCACCATTTTGCATGGGCATTCAAGAAATTCTCTGGAGCCTTTATCCGCTCTGGCTGCTGCATTAGAGAGACTTACTTTCTAAATCTACTTTTCGATGAACTTGGGGATAAGTACCTAGTCTTTCAGACCAATGTTGCAAACACTCCGAAGGAGCGTGCAGGCTGCATTTCAAAATGCTTGACTTTCAACTAAAGCCAAAACACATTCTGAATTATTGACAAGTTTTGTGGGCTTTGTGTTCTGCAGAAAATATACAGGGAAATTGATGTGGATCGATCCGGTACCATGAATTCGTACGAGATGAGGAGAGCACTGGAAACAGCAGGTATATACATTGGTCTGTCTCTTTTTAGGATTATATCAGTTTCAAGCTGCGTTGATAGATGCTTACTGATCTCCTGTATATCATTTGTAAGCTGTGATTTTTTTTTTGCCTTTTTTTTTTTTTATTCCTCTTCTTTTTAAAATCCTTTTCATTGTATTTTTAGGGTTCAAACTGAACTGCCAGTTACATCAAATCATTGTGGCTCGTTTTGCTGATGAAGACCTCATCATTGACTTTGATAACTTTGTCCGGTGTTTGATTCGTCTGGAAACCTTGTTTAGTGAGTACACGCTTAATAACTACAGACCTTGTTGCTTTGTGTTTTCAAGTCCAGGACAAGCTATTCAGAAAACTTGTACCAGAACCAAGGCAACTTCTAGGCTGAGCTATAAACCTGGTAACCCAGTTCCATGTTCCTCCTCCTAGATCTAGGAACCAGGCTTTTAAGCCAGACTGCTGAACCAGAGCAAGACAGTCTTCTATGCAAACAACTAAATGTTGAGTGATGATAAAAAGAAAAGAAAAAAAAAATCAAAACACTTACAAATTGAAAAATGGTTCAGTCTGTAATATTAATACTATTACAAATGTTCTGTTTCATTCTCGCACATGAGCACACAATGACTTTAGAGTGGCACTTTCTGGTTTGGGTTGTAGACCATTGTCATAAATTTCAGACTGGGGAACTAAATTCCTTTTTGATCCTAAAGCACAAGGAAGGGGAAGGCTTTCCAATTAGTTCCTATATTCATCGTTGTCTGTCATCTCTCTCCTACCACAGAAATGTTTAGAAAACTGGATACTGAAAAAACTGGAACAATAGAATTGAATCTCGTTAACGTGAGTTCATTTAGCTCTAAAAAAGTTTGTCATCTTTTTGGGTGGGGGGGGAGGAAGGGATTAACAGCAGAGACAGTCCTGCTCCATTCTGACTGATTATGGCTGGTTATGAGTATTGACATATATGCTGGATTGATATAGCTTGTGTATTTATAAGCAGCCTCTAAGAAAGGCTGCTCTTTTTTTAAAAGGTACCTACATCACATTGTATTTCTCAGCAAACAGGCCAGGTTACTTGAACCGGATGCCACTTACTGGCAGTAATTTTAGCTGATACGCATGCAGGCTTCTTCCCTGCCTTTTTTGTCAACAACAGGGTAAAATGTAGGTGCAGTAGCAACTCATGGCATTCACCATGTCTGCTTCTTTCTGCACCATGTGTGCCTTGGAGAAAGGACTACGTTAGGAGAAAACTACTCTCCTACACATGTTCAACTTGCTTATGACCTAAACATAACTTATTTCTGGACCTACATAAGGAATGTGCAAATAATTCCAAAACTCTTCTGACTTACTTAAGATTTAAATTTATATCATTCAGGAAAGATCCTAAAACTACTTCTGTAACAATAGACTTTCTTCCTCGTGCTAGAAATGGGAACATGCATACTTGCAACAGGTATTTTTACTTAACTTAGCCTTGGGCTGTTTTCCTCTCTCTCTCTCTCTCTCATTACAGTGGCTGTGCTTTACTGTCATATGAGCCACTGACCTCAGCTCAAGAGACCTCAAAAAGAGCAAGATCAGGTGAAGATAATCAAGCAAACATACAAGTGCTATCCTAACATGAATGTGCCTTATGTGTGGCAAATTTTGCACGCAGTTATAAGGAAAGTAAGTGTTTTACTTCAACAGAAGAATCTGCAACCTCATTTTTATAGCTCTGACAGTCTTTATCTACTACTATATATCCTCTGTACAAATTTAGTATAAGTAAGTCCCCCATACAACTTTTGAAAATACTGCTTTGCTAGTATCTTTGTACCTGACTTCGAGAAGAAAGCTCATTATAGCTTGACAGTCTGGTTTATTAAGTGCATTTTAAATAAGAGCTCCACTCCACTAGAAGAATGGTATTGCATACAGGTATTTAGTTAAGATATAAGTCCCTTGTCTGCTTTCTGTCAAGCCCCAGCATTATTCTGCTTAAATAGTCTTGGAAGAATTTGAATAGCAAGTACGTGTTTGACTAAGCTGAAGGACAAGTCTTTCCCCCCTGACCATTGATGTGCCCGTAGCAGAAAGCTCTCTTCCAAGAGAAAGTCCATGCTCTCAGGTGGAATCTTGATATCCATTGTCTTATTTATCTTCTTTTGAAATACAAGAAAGTATTTAAATAAAAACAGTAGAGGTAGACTTTGCAAGACTGTTATTCCTTCTGGAAATAAGCACATGTCATAAGATAGATAATGACAGAGCATATGCAGAGCTTTCCTTGTCAGGAACACAGTATGTTGCCTTTTAAAAGGGAAAAACAACATTCTGGATGTGTGTCAGTTAATAAAGTGATAGATAGTCTGACACTTTAAAAGATTAATGCTTGAAAAATTAAAGGTTTCCAAGAAAGGCAATTGATATTATATATATCCCATATCAACCTATTAAAATCACAAGGCTGTGAACTTGAGCAGATTACTGCTTCCAGGAGTTCTCACTACTCCTGACTTAAGTTTCCCTACTTGAGGAATTGTGTCCTCCTTCCTATGAACAATTTCTTGCATTTATGGGCACCATTTCAGAAAGCAGGAAGGACTTACCTCTTAGGAAAACATGAGCCTGAAGGGTGAGGCAGTGGGGCACTTCATAAATACCCTTAGGGAAACACTTCATCCTCTCTATTCAATAGTGTTCATTATCAATTCCCAAATAGATAGAAAGGATAGTTCCATGGGAAAGGCTTCACTGGGAAAATACTTGTACTAAGTTTTTTTCTTAAGTATGTCCCTTAGCTTTTAAGGTTAACAAAGGTTTTATGCAACTAACAGATCTGGCTTAATTTTAAATGCAGAAAGCCTGTGTTGAAGAAACTGGGGAGGAGGGGTTCAATTTAATACAGTAAGTAGCTGAATGGCAGCATAATGTAGAACACCAGTGTGGCTTACTGTTAATATTTTCAGATAGTCTAATAAAAACTTGACACTAAAATACTCAGAGTTAAAGCTGAAGAGGAGACAAAGTTTAATGGTATCACAGTCAAGTAAAAACAAGTAAGTTGTCAAGGACTACAGAAAGTTTCTACGCTTAGTTTTCAAAGTACAAAATACAATAAATACATGAGGCTCTTTGTAAAAAGAGGAATCTAAAACTACTTGTCTGTTACAGCACATAATATTTTGAATACATGGAATTCTTAAGATGCTACAGGATTTTTAAAAGTTATTGCTTAATAGATTGGTCACATGGTTGTCACTGTTCAGATGCACTTCAGTTTAGCTTCTTTAACAAGTGTCCTGCTTCCAGCAATATGCATTTGGGTGCTGTGCACGTCTTTAATTTCTCCCATCTGGAAAAAGCCTCGGGATAAATTTGGACAAAGCCAAATTGTCTGTTTCATGATGATTCCTTCAGTGATAAATTGAAAAGGTCCTTGTATTTAATGCAGAAAAAATATGAAATTCTTTCCTGCCATGTTTGAAGAAATGAGAGTGGGTACTTGAACATAATGCCTTGCTTAGACCAAAGGCAGTAGAATTTCATTTGCTTGGAAGCATTATTTCATCTTGTAGAATGCCCTCATCCATTCGCTAATGCATCAATCCTTCATTTGTTTTCAAAGCACATTCTTCATAGCTTTCAAATTACATTGTCATTGAAATAAGTCTCATGATATTGGAACCAACACAAAATGAATTTTTTTTTCTAAGTCATCCATTATTAGTACTTCAAGAATCTGGCTTCTGTACTATTTCACGCCAAGCTTCTTTGTCTAGGTTTAATCCTTGGATACAGCTGAGGGTAAAATAGAAATAGATTTTAAGTTTTAGTGCTTTAAAAGGTTACTTTTTCAAAACAAAAACTTATCTTTGGTGCTACAACTGTAATCTCTATGTAAAAGCATAGTTATAAAAACCACCCAGAGCACTAACAAATATAAATTTAGCATTCTTAGGCAAGCTTAAAAAATACTAACCATGTTAGTACAAAAGGAAGGCATTGAAAAGCATGCTCTACCTAGATGGGTGGGCTAGGAAAAGCATGTGGCTTTGTAATTCAAGAGACTTTTGTGTTCAGTGAACTATGGGTTTTTTCCCTGTTTTATAAAGGAAATAGAGAGGTATTAAAGTCTGTTTTGCTTTCTCTCTCTGAATGCCTATCAGCCTTTACAGATCTATAGCTCTGGGCAAGCTGGAAACATCTGGCTGCACAAGGACCGTGGAACTGTAGGAGCTGCGCTTTAGTTAGTGGATAATGGGTGGCCAGTAAATTCATTTAACTGCCCAGCAGTAAATCAGTAGCTGCACCCTCTGGCCCTTGAGCTATGTGCTGTTCACAGAGGTACAGAGACTTCCTCAAATGCAGGGTGACTATTGATGGGACACAGCTCACACAGCATGCAGCAGTGCGGAGAAGCTGGGGAAGTTCTTGGCTCCAACTTGCAAAGAGCTTTGTGAACAACTACTGTTCTACAAAGCATGGCTACTGGCATATCCTAGGGTTTTTTTCAGCTAAAGTTCTCCTTAAAGATACCCTTTTCTCTCTTCTTTTTCATGGTCAGCTCATGATTAAGAGAAGATCAACAACTTCACCCACAAAGTTTGTCTCAGCCTGCTAATGACTTCACCACTAGCAGAGATGAACTCAATTACAGTAGCATAACACCTGATAGTGTTCAAAAGGTTTTGTTTGGTATTAAGTAGTCAGTATTTTGATAGCATTATCTTATTTGCATTCAGTTTTAGAGCTCTCACACAGCTTAGGGAGCTAGTGAGTCACTAAAGAGGGGTAGAGTACTGATGCAGATAATTTCATCCTTGTTTTTATTCAGTGCACCTAACTGCAAAAGGACAAAGCAGCTGTAACAAAAATGCAACTTACTGTAAGAGCATATCAAGCTACTAAACACGTTCCTCTGTGCTGAGTATCTTAGCCTAGATTTCAGCTGCTATATTGAACAGTCCAGTAATACTTCAGTAGCAGTACTAGCCCAACTGAACAGACACAGAGTGTAACAGTTACTACTGGGCTTAAGTAGTTTTCCCCAAAGGTTCTGTTCAGATTGTGTTGTGCTAAGCTGTGCTGCCATGTGCTTTTTATTACAGAAGCACAGATGCTCCTTGTGTTCTCACACACTTGTGCGCAGGCTGAGTGCACAAGCTTATGAAGTAACAGCCCGTGCACAATTCACCTTGGAGCAGGAAAACAAAAAAGCTGGCCTTGTTGTGCAGGGCTGATGGCTGGTCTCAATTTAGAAAAGTTTACATTTGGAAAGGAAAAAACTGAGCAGAAGTACTGTGTTAGGGAGAATTTTTACAGTACATTGTGGGCAGGCCTGACCTGAAAGCGACATGGAAATCAAAACTGATTTTGCATTAGATATAGTTGCTCTGAAAAATCTAACCAGTTTTAGAGTAAGGATTATCTGCATGAGGAAAGAGGTTCAGCCTCTTTCAAGCATCATACATCAATCAGCTAAAATTCACAGTGGTTAATCTTTAGCATTGGCAGAATCTCTTATCTCCAGCAGTAGGGCAACTGGATATGTAGAAAAAAAAGCTTAGTGGAATTTTTATACATGTGTCCATCTGCTATAGTTTTCTAGCAACTCAGCCATGAGAAGTATGGGGACATAACTGGAAGTATCTATTATTTGTATACAGTTGCTTTTAATAAAAGAGGTAGTACAGAAGGTGATGAGGAAAGGAGAGGCCATTAATTTAAAGCCTTTGACATATCGTTAAATGTCACTTAAGGAGCATAGGAGAAAACAAATACCTGCCTTTATTTGGCAATGTGATCTCTTTTTCAACACTAGGGAAAAAAGATAACCATAGAATTTTGCAGTGTTTGTCTTAAAACTCTCTGTGAAACCATCTCTGATCACAAGGTGCCCCGTGTACACCCGGGAAGGACTTGTGACTCATTCTTCATACAAGTTTCAGTTCTTAAGGCCCTTTGTGCTAGCATATCACTTTTTGTATAAAGAGGGGGAAACAGTTCTGTTCACATGCTCAATCAAATCTTATGCACACATCATGTTCAGGTAAGTTGTTTGTTTTGGGTTGTTTTTTTTTTTTTTTCTCTCTAAGATGGTGAGACAAGGTTAGTATTAGAACCTGCTATGTATAGCAGGGTGGTGTTACATGTTGTTCTTTTACACACCCATTAATAATCTGTGTTAGGTATCTAACAGACAGTGTTAACCCACTTGGCCAAGGTATCCAGCTCCCCAAATGAATAAATGGAGAACATCAACTCCTTCCTCTTGAGTTGTAAAATTGCACCTAACGTAGATGTGTGAGAATAATGTTGTGTATACTCCACATAGTGGGGTGGGTTTTTTTACTCTGGATATATCAAGGACTCACCCCTAGCAGGTTGCGGGGAACATAGCCTTCCTTGTCATTCAGCCGTGCCCACCACCACTCAATTTCATCTTCATCTTCCCGGCGCAGGATTGTCATGCAGTCTCCCTCTTTCATTGAGAGCTCATCGTCATTCTGAGCCTCATAATCCCAGAGTCCATAAATCACTCCTTTGTTCATTATCCCCATTTTCTCCTGGACTCCTACAACATTAAAAACACAGAGCAGCTCAATAAAAATGTTTAAAAAAAAAAAAAGAGAAGACAACAACAGTTGGAAAGACTGCTGTACTCTTACTAGAGAGCAGTCCAGGAACAACAACAAGAAGAAAAAAACAACCTCAATTCCTATCACACTTAGCACTTTGTTGTCAGCAGCCTACTGAAAAATCTGTCTTGGAACAAGTGGCATTGAAGTTAGCCCTTGTACACGGCAGGCAGATTCCTTCCTTACACATGTTCCAAAAAATACAAGGTAAATGGGGAGAGGAGCACTGATTGATAAAAGATTATATTTTTGTGCTAGTGTTCACACTTCCTACACCTAAGTGGTGAGCAATAAACACTTATTTCTACTCTTAGGTCATCAGTAATCTTTTTCTGTCAAAGGGAAATAGCAATACTTGCTTACGTTGATCACCATTGTAATTTTGATGCTTGAGGTGTCATTTGCCACCCGCATTACTTTACTTCAGAACTTTAAAACAAGTTGCATCTCAGACCTATACCTGAAAGATTCGTCTACTACCTGCCAGCTGCTTTCAGCTAACTCAAAACACTTATCTCGGCAGTTTTTAATTTCTGCCACTATTTAAATTATTTTTTTTTAAAAAACACTGGCTTCAGAAACACAATTCTGTTAAATTGCTTCTGGTGTTTTGGAGTACATGCATACACTTTGCAGATGTTATTTAGAACTTGCTCATTTTACAGCTGTAGCCAAAGTTGAAATACTATTCTTTCTGTATGTATTCCTCAGCTTCTAAGCAGCAAACCAGAAGAGGTATCTTAATCAACTGCTATACAAAAACTTTCTCTTAGGTCCGTCCGATAAGGTTTTTTTGTTTGGTTTTGGTAATGCCAGGAGCAAAGAGGATGTTGCACATCATATCGCAAAACTCAGTTTCCCTTTCCATCTCTTACCTATTACAACCTATTGTATAGGATTCTTACCTACGTCTGCTAAAGGAAGCATCTGCTCAAATCAAGTTCTTTATTTCTGCATACCAGCTCATCATGTAAAATTAAATTACTTCCACTGCACACTTAGTTCTGCTCAGAGAAACTCTTCCCTTGCTTTGCATTTGGAATGATTAAAGGTTTGGCAAAAGCTGTGCTCTGCACCCATGTGGAAGGTAAGACTGAGCACTGAATATCAAAGCAGACAAAGAGAAGACTCACACAACAGGTCTGGTCTTCTAAAAGAAACGTTAACAGTCACACCAGGGTAGCAGCGCAAACATGCTCTAAGAGACAGCACAGGCATTAAAATTTAGAAAGTGAAAAATTACATACTTAAGTAGCATCAATGCTAAAGGACTAGCAGTTTTATTTAAACGTACCTGTACTTGATTATATTCAATGTTGTGCATCATTTACAACAAAAAGGGATTAGCTGAAACAATGAATTACACCAAGGTTTCTCACCTGACAGACAAGTTTAGAGGGCCAGGTTTTAATGTTCTGGAAACAGACAGATAACACATCCCCGGGCTTGTTTTACAGCAAGAAACAGATAGTAAGAAATTTATTCACTGGCTAAATAACTATGGCAACCAGAAAACAGTCTTAGCAACACAATGAATTCCTAATGGAACAGTATGGAAATTTGATAGTTGAACAGCCAATGTATCAAGAGATACCTTAGCTTCAGTGGTTTCAATGTGGAAAAGACGGCAATAAGGCAAAGCCTTACAGTTCTTTCAGGACCCATTGAAAAATATCTCATAACACAAAAAAAAGATCCCAAACTCAAGAAAAACCAGTATCAAGTGAGATCACCAGATGGTGGGTCCAAAAAACCCCACAAACAAAAAAGAATGGTGTTTCTTCATGCTGTTATATAAAGCCATGAATCTCCTTCCCACAGGATCTTGTGGGCTGTTTACCTGGTTTTAAGAATTAGACAAATTCCTGAAAGAAATATTTCTCAAGACCTATGCTACACAAAGATACCATCTCATAACTCACATCAGAGTTAAAACCAGTAAGAAATTTTGGACAAGTATTATTATTTTTAATCTAGTCCTACAATCTTCCTTGGGCATTTGCTGCTGATGACCACCACTGGAGTATGGATACAAAACTAAATGGAATTTTGCTTAGCCCACAGATTTCCAGGCTAGTTGAACAGGCTTCCTCCCTTCATAGGGAAAACTATGTATTTAGCACCAAGAGATACAGTTTTCAAGCTTAATGAGGACAGCTGGACAGACTGTTTGAAATATGCTGGCTGAGCAGCTTATAGAAACTCAGATCTCACACGTTCCACAAAACCAGAAAGGCTTTTTATGCCATATTACATTGCTATTGCTCTAACCTCTTACAGATGGATGACACTCCAGCTGGTCAGTGCCTAGGGGACAAGAACTACATACAAAACACACAGTAAAGTAATTTAAAATCTCATTGACTAATACTCATCACACCCTAGGGGGAATTCATCCTCTCTGGTAAAAGATAGTTTCCCTGTAGTCTTACTATTTGAATAAAATCTAAATTTAATATGGGATTTTTTTTAAACGCAAGAGAAGAAAGAAGTGTCAGATTCAGTGCTTACTTATGTCCATTAAGGACATTACTTTTCTTGGTTCTGAAGTGCACATTAAGAAATATTCCTCATCTAAAGACACTAGGTAGCAGATATGAACTGCCTACCAAAATATCCATAACACTTTTGTTTTTATGTGAAAAAGTACTTCTGTGGTAAGATTTATTTAACTGTTGCCTCGCGTAACGTATTTATCCATGTACGCTTTTTACTTATTTCAAAGGTTTTTGATGTAGGGGAACGTTTTATTACTCAGACCTTCTCTGTAGATTCAATATTATAAAGTTAGTCTCGATGGACCTCATTGTGTGACAAAAAGCTGGCTAAAACCTCTCTCTTTCCAAGAGAAACGAGTCATGGGTGTACAACCTAAGCATGCAACTTACCACTCCTTAACCAAAAACATACCAAAAAGTGCCAGGTGAGTCCCTAGCACACTCCAGAACTCAGCTGTCACCACCTACCATATAAGAACTGAGAGCACTGTGTGTAGCCTTCTTCCATTTCCTCACACTTGTCCGCAGCTGTCTGCATGTCACTGTAGGTCATAGCAAATACAGCTGCACCCGACTCCACCAGGAACTTGCACACCTGCACATTATTGCAAGATGCTGCGCAGTGTAATGGGGTCCTGTAAGCCAAGAAGATAACAACACATTACTTATACTGCTCATAGTAGTGCTTACATACAAACCACTTTCATGTGTGACCTCCAGCAATCACTCCTGCATCACTGAAGGCTTCCCACCAGAAGCACTTAACCCAGGATGTCAAGAGCCATTGCTTTTCACAGATAACTGGAGTTACTGGGAGCTGCTTGAGCCCTAAAGCTGGGTTTCCGTATGGATCTTTAGTTATGCTACCTTTTTATAATCCATTTACATTTTAAGAACATTAATTAAGGCAATAAAAATTAAAAAATAAATCAGTATTAAAAACCACACTCAGAAATCTTCCTTACGTCATGCCTCTTACAATCTAGACAATTACTTCAAGACTCAACTTGGTGACAAGAGCAGGTAATTGGAATAACTACTGTGGTTGAGGGACCACAAGCATCTTTATTCAGTCTCGGGCCTTACATGCTTTTATTATAGACAGAAATAATAGTAAAATCACTCCCCCCCATGCCAACCTTTTGTAAATAAGCTCCCTAGGTATCTGTAAGAAGGATTTGTAACCCATTATCAGTTCCAAGCCTAGTTTGTAGGTTTTGTTTTTCTGCTTCGTTGTGGTTTTAAGTTGTCTGAGTACTGGACAAAGAACTGAGGAGAGTCTGCAGGGCTAAATATTGCTCAGAGCATGTGTAACCTATAGGCTGTCTCACAGAGCAGGGAATTTCAGCAAATGGCCCATTAGCTCTCTTCAATATCTCAAAGAAACAGAGCAATTTCCTGACAACTGTATCTACCCTACTGGGCCTCAGACAAACACTTTTTTGATATAGGAAATACCAATATAATTTGCATATTTTCTCCTCTGCGTGTTCTCATATCATGCCCCACAGAAAACTGCTGTTGCTCTACTGTGGAAAAGTCATTGCCAGCTCTACAGGAGCAAAGTGAGGGACCTTCTGAGCCTTGTGAAGAGCATCTGTAAAGTACCACTTAAAAGCAGGCCTTACCATCCATCACTATCTGCAGCATTCACGTTCACACCAAATTGCACCAGGAACTTCACGATTTCTGTGTGCCCAGCACACACAGCGTTGTGCAGTGCAGTAATTCCTTCATCGTTAGGCATGCTAGGATCTTCAACCTATTCAGTCAGAAAATAAGCCATTCACATTCCAGTGAAGTTCTCTACAGTAAACATCTCTTCACATATAAAAATGAGTTGTCTCGTTCTGAAATATTATTTTGAGCCATATTTCTACGAAGGACATGAGCAACAGGCAGAAAACTACAGCAGTAACCAATCTTGCAAGAGGACTCACATATAAGCTTGCAGCCTCCTTTTAATAGTGAGAACCTAAAGTGGTTCAGAGAAATAGTATCTTAATAAAAGCATTTATAACAAGTTTCTGATATTTGCCTATTTAACTGTAAGCAAAATTCACATGAATTTTGCTTATCAAATTATCTGACAACGTACCAGATAGGAGATGAAACACTACTAAAAAATGAGGAAAAATTCACCCTGCAAATTGAGTCTTGATGCTACATACTCAGTGCGGATTTAGCACACTTAGTCAGCCTCCAAGTGTCCTGTTAGGACTTCTCCTCAAGGGCAGATCTAGGTTGTGCACTATTATTTTAGCTTCGTCAGTCAGAAAAGCTGCAACTTCCCAGTTTGAACCAGGATTGCTATTCTCTCTTGTAAGAGAGCATTTGTACCTCATAAATTATTCTCTGCACGAGATCAAACTCCCCCTCCAAAGATGAATCCAGAAGTAATGCAAGGGGATTGAATTTCACTCTCATTCCATGCCCAATTCTCTCGGAGCCAGTTTTACGCAAGTTTGTCCTCTTCCCCTGTGAAAAGGTAACACAAGTTACAGGCATTTTTTTTCTGGGAAGAACAAAAATACAGAATTGCTTATTTGGGAATGACAGCAGAAATGACCAATTAAGGCAGTATTTAAAATTAAATTTAGACTATTTCCTACCAACTCCCCAACACATTACAAACACAGTAGGTTAGGAAAGTTATGAAAGATCTCTGCCTTTATCTCTAGGCAAGGTCACTATTCAACTCAAATACAGAAGTCACCTTGATCAAATGCAACAACAAAACAATAGAAGTTCCAAATCCCTGAAGATCAGGAAAAAACAATGTAATTTTTTTTTTTTTTTAGCATTAGCTTTCAAAACTGTTACAGAAACCAAGTAGTACACTCCATGAAGTACACTAGCTTTTAAGCACCAATGTTAAATTCCTAACATTTTCCTAAGTTTAGCAGAGGTTAACAGGAAAATAAATAGTTATGGAAAATGGTTTTGGAAAGAATATAGAACTAAGTGTAGAAACGCTTTAGATGCTCCCAGTGATACTGGAAAACAAGTATTTCTATAGCTGAGTTTGTACTCTCCTTTAGAGAATATGCATGCATTAGCTCAGTGCCTTCCCCAGCTGGCTGTGCAGCAGCAACAAACACTATTCATAAGGGTATGTAAATTTCTGACAGACGTCCAGGCAAAGATGAATAGAAATTACTCATGTTTTGCAAGAGCAAAAATGTGAAGATATATAAGAAGAGATTCCCAGAAAATACTCTTTTGCCTTTGATTTATACATAATATCAGAAGTACAGGCTTTTTAAAGAAAGAGCCCGTCAGCACAACCCAAATATTTAAATACGAAATCAAGAAGTTGGGCCAGTTTCTTCTCATCATCACAGAACTACTACAAAACCAACCAGAAATGAGTTCTTACAATTTAGGAAATCCTAACGCTCAAGTTTCCTTGTAAAAGGAAGCGAGGACAAAGTCTTCAAAGCATGAAAACATGCAATGACTATTCCATGCAGAAATTACAAGGTTAAAAAGCACATTTAAAGCTTTTATGTCCTCTGCACTGAAGTGATGGAGGAAAAAACACTTTCATGTATCAAATTACTAAAATTCTATTCATGATCAGCTTTAAAAGAAACTCTTTGAGGAACTGAAAGCAGTAAGCATTTCTGTTCTACAACAGTGAGATAACACCATACCACACACACAGATACAAACTTCCAAAACAAACAAGATGGTAAAATGCTGCCTACCCTTAGCCCAAAGAGACTCCATTTTGATGCAACTTGAGAAGTGACTGAGGTTAAATCAGGTTCCAAAGAAAAATTCAGAAAACATTTCAGTAGAAGTGCAAGCAGTTGATGTCTACAAATGAGTTTTTAAAGCAGAAACTAAAGAAATCTGTTTTCTATATTTTTCAAGCAAGGCACTTTCAGATAAACAAATGCAATCCAGGATTAAGATAATTATTTTCCACCTCATATCAGCAATAGTGGAATATGTTTGTGAAATCTATATCTACGCCTCAAAAGAAAAAAAAAAAAAAAACCACAAAAAAACCCACCAAACTTTCTTTTTTCTTAAGAAGGAAGTACGCTTTGGAGTTTTACTATTTGTATATCAAATTCCATTTGAAACTTTTCATTGTGTCATTAATTCTAGAGACAACAGAGACTTTTCATTACTGTCATTCACTCTGGAGATAAGAGTGTCACACAAATAGAACAGATACCCACAGAGAGACTTCTAGCTCATTTGTGTGACTGTTCTCCCACATCTGCTTAAACTCTACAACACAATGCACAGGATTTATGGCAGAGCTTGAGATCACTTATTGACAGGGCACCCAAGCTGTAGGCTAATACTTACAGGAGGCAAGGAAAACTGTCCAGTAACTTCAGGAGGTCTCATATTGAGTGAGTCCTCTCCCAAACTCTCTGGTTCCCCCGATGGATAGGGAGGCGGTGGGTATGGAGGATATTCTTCCATGTATACCTCCAGTGGCAGTGGAGCTTCGAGGCTTGGTTCTTCCATTTTCGGCTGCATGAGTTCATCACCATCTGATACTCCCTCAGGTAGAGTGTCCAAAGTGACAGAGGGAAGAACAGCTTCACTCTGATCTGCTGGTGTGTTTTCTGCTTCTTCAGCAATGGCTGGTTCTGGCATTGAAGTAGTTGTTTCTTTTTCTGACTCTGCACTTAGATAAGGATTTGGGATTTCTGTTGGGCTTTCAGGGCTGGCAGCTGATGCTGTCTGTTTGGAGGGATGCGATGGAGCTGAGATAGTCTCCATTGCAGCCAGGGTGGTCCTCTGATACAACAGCTTCTGAATATTGGGGCCATTAGGTCCTTCTGGCTCAGTAATAGAGCTACGTTTCTTCAGTGGTCTGGGTGCATTGGACAGCTTTTTCCGTAGTGCTTCCAGATCAGCATCACTCTGGTTGCGGTACGGATTGGATAAGAAAGGTAGCAATTTGGTCGGGCTAAGGGGACGGGGTATTCGCTCTGTTTCATGATTCTCATGAGCAGAGGCTGTTGTTTCCATCTCAGGCTCCGGACTACCTGGCTTGCCTTGGAGGTTTGAGTAGACGTTCTCAGTCTGCGGCAGCTGATTCTGTACACCAGCTCCTGCCATCACAGGCTTGCCATACACTGTGAAGCAGTTCAGAGAGGTGGGAAAACAGTAAGTGTGAATACTTGATCAACAAACCTAAAAAGAACATGCAACTCAATTCACCTACCTAGGGCAAGGCAGCAGAATACTACAGTCAACTGAACAAAATTAATCTGATAACCAGGTTTACCATTAGTTATCTCACAAATGCAAGACAGATATTCTGCACTTTTCATTAACACTGACATTCAGCATGTAAGATCCACCTAAGTTTCTTACAGCTGCACTAACCTGCTTAATTCCCCTGAGGAGCAGCTTTGTACCCACAAACCAGGTGGAAAAGTACAGCTGTCTGAGGTTTATGAAGACAGAAGAGGTAAAAAGCCACATGCGTACCGCTTGGGAAGTGTGGTCCCCTGGTCTGTGCCCTTGTCAAAGCACTCTGCACTGCCTGCTGGAAGTTCTTCCCAGGAGTCTGCTGTTGCGTGTACATGCTATAAATTGAACTTGCAGCCACAGTTTGAGGCTTTCGAAACGGTGGGAGTGAGGTCTCTTTGGACGGCTGAGGGGTAAAAGGTCTCACGGCTGCTGCTGGGGGACTCTCCTGTTTGGAGGAAGGAAGGATTTGGTCCTGGCTAGAGGAAGGACCTGCAGGAGGTACAGAAATTCTTTGCTGTATCTGCTGAGAAGGAAGCGAAGGCTGCTGTGCCACTGTTTTTTGTTTGTTCCCCATAGTTAGAATAGCCAAAGGCATCTTCTGCAGGTTTCCGTCCAGCTTAGTATCAGAAGGTTGCAGATGACTGGCTTGACCAAAGTAAGGCAAGTTTATCTGTTTTGGTTTAGTGGGGACAGGTGGTGGAACCTTTGTTACATTTTTATTGGCTGCCTGAAAGAAACAAAAAAAGTTAATTAAGATTAAACAGCAAAACCTGTTTTAGGAGTTCTGCTGTGAAGGACCAAAGAGCCTCAAAGAACAACACAGTATCCAGCATTTTTACTGTTGCTGCAGTACTGTTTACAACATCATTGAAAACATGAGGAGACTTCTTGAAACATTTTATCATCACAGTTGTTTATAATTTGAATCTATTTTCTTTAATTCTTTCCGTAGCAGCTATGTTTAAAACATCAAGCAATGGCAGGGCATAGTAATTTCTTTAGAGACAGCAGAAGCGCTTAGTAGCATCTGTAGGCAAGAAGCTTGTTTTCAAACAGAGCACTTGTCATCCCTAGTTCTTCTAAGTTACTTCACCCCTACCTGATCAAATCATGCCCTCATGCCAGTATTTAGGTGGGAAGTCTTGCTGCAATCAAACAGCTGAAGGACACTGCTGCATTAAACAGTGAAACAAGGGTGTAAATCATTTTAAAAACCCCATGCAAGTGCTTGTAGGAGGGAGGCAGGGGAGGGTAATAACATGTGTACACACTAGTACAAGTAACACAGCCATTTTTATGTATTCAGTTAAAATGTAGGTTTTCATCACAGTGACCATAGGGAACAATTTTGAGTTACCAACTGCTATTAAAAGACAAAAAGACCTTTTTCCTTATAAGTAGTCTTTTAAAAGAAGACCTAGGTACTTTTCAAGGCTTCCTGACAGCAATATTGAAATGCTGTGTCGTAATCCGTGTCAGATGGAACATGGTAGTTGAAGCTTCCTGCATACCTGTGCTTCTCGCAGGAGATCCTCACTGCTCTGGTTCTTTCTCAGTGTGCCGAGCCCAGCAGACTGGTCCACAGAATCAAACATTGAGAATGGACGTACCTTCTTCTCTTTGTCTCGTAAAAAAGTTTCACCTTCAACTGTTGTTAGAGAGAGAGAGGAAGACTCTTAAAAGGAACAACACAATTGGAGGATTAAGAGTCCTGTTCTGTGCAATATTTGATACAGCGTATGCAAGGGATACTGCACTAAGTGCCCAAGGGCCAGCCAAATGCTGCATCTTGCAAATTGAACAGGAACACGTATGAAGGCACTAGTATCTATTTCACCACCTGAGAGGAGTTTTGGTTTTGGTGGGTTGTTCTTTGTTTTTAAATCCCTTCAACACCATACTAAGCATTACATGGCAACAGTCTTTAAATATTTCTTTTGTGCTCTCAAATTAATTCCACGTTTACTGAAGCATTTAGAAGATACAGGTATCATTAACTAGATTCTCCATATTTTAAGATTAGGCAAGTACATAAGAACATACCTTGTCCTTCACTAGTCACAATTCCTTTTGCTGAAGTCAAGGCTGATCCTTGACTAATATGATTATCTACATTTGAACTACTCCAGTCAGTGGCAGATGGGCAAGATTTTGCACTAGGGACTACAGAACCTACGAGAGAACAAGCAGAACAGATTAAACCAAAATAATGCTTTTATTGACTTATTTATTACAGGTAGGTTTTTTGTAAGAGTCAGGTCTAGACAGCGAACAAGCATCATACACAGGTTAACTGCTATAAATCCTATCACTTTAGATTTTCACTCATTTGTTTGTTTTAAAAAGAGAATGCAAAAATCAAGCTCAAAAACAACTACCAAAGAAGCAGCAAAACTATTTGTTCTAGCACATCTGCACTTGCAGCATTCAGACAGGAAACTTCTCTAGACCGCCTTCTTTCCAGTTAGTAAGAAATTTTCCTTGGATATTTACAATAAGTTAAAAGTCACAGAATGGTAAGAAGGGATGAGAAAGATACACTGTGTAAAGAAAAACATGATGCTTTAAAGCATAAATAGAACCTGCCAGTGATACCCAAAACAGAAGAAAAATTGCCTGTATATTCAATGTATCTAGTACAGTAAGTGATATTAAATTCAAATTGTAATGACAAGCAGCAGGAGAAACGTTTCATTCTGACAAAGTATTGGATACTATCTCTCTAGGAAAGCAGTCATTTTGTACAAATGCTAAAAAAAAAAAAAAGAAAGTGATGTTTAAGTTCAAACAGAACACCATCACACATTGCTATAGCAAAAATTCAAATTTCATATGGACTAGAGCTAAAATTCTACTCCAATTTTATGATCTGCAAACCAGATAAAATGAAACAGTTCCACGTTTTCTAGTACAGCAAAACACACTTGCACTGGTTTTATGTCATGGCAACTTTAATGATATCTGCCAGAACTGGAGATGGAGGGAGATAGATGAAAAATAAACAGAATTATTCTATAAGCTCAGCCTCCATTTTCTTCTTTTGGGAAGATCAGAGTTTCTCTCCTCTCCCAGCTGAAAAGTGAGTCTTCTCCTCCCAAGACAGCACAGAAGAGATACCTGCAACTCTCCAGTTTCTCCAGACTTCTATTCTCACAGAGCTGAACTGTATCTCATAGGAGAAAGCCACAGAGAGAAGCCAGGCAAATCTCCACTGACACTCCAGGTAGGAGAGGTCAAGCCTCATGACAAGTATTGGACTTAGATCTCTCCATATTCCTATGCCATTAACATGTCAGCAAGTTTATTGCTATTTCTGTGCTACAATCAACTGCTTCCCTTATAATATTTCTTGTAATGTTGGTTAATCCTTTACATGTGTCATCTCCAAAATGCAGAATCAAAAAAAACTTGGCTTTGCTATTTTCCAAGTCCAGGCAAAACGTTGTTACCATTTATGTCCTAAAACTGCCTCCAGAAACTCAAACACAGTTCTATAGTTTTTTAGAAGTCTTTAAATAAATAAATAAATCACTAGTTTACAGAAAAATCCTCCTACATTCTATGCTGTATAACAACTCAAATTGCTCACTAAGAGGATTACTTAATTTATAACACATTGAATCATATAACCCCAGTGCTTATAAAATACATTCACTGGTGCAGGAAAATTGCAAATAGAAAGACTGACATACTTTTTTTTAAAAAAAACCAAAAAAAAACAAAAAAAACCCCGACAACAACAACAAAAAACCCCAAACAAACAAACAAAAAAACCACAAAGACAGAGCTGGTAGAAAAGAAAAAAACATTTCTGGAGAAATGTTAATCATAAGCTGTTACCTGCAGGAGCTTTAGCTTGTGAACTGCTCCCAGCTCTCATGTTGGGCAGAGTTTGTGTTTTTAGTGGACCATCAGGTACCTGCAAAGCCTGTGACCCATCTGAAAATGCTGGTTTCACCAGAAGTTCAGGTCTGGAAGCAATACGTGGCATAGTAGAGGACTGGATATAAGGACCTACTGCTGCCACTCGACTTGGAGCAGAAGCCGCTGGCTGTGGTAAATTCCCATCTGAAGAAACCTGGCCGGGGGGGGGGGGGGGGGGGGGGGGGGCGCAAAGAATAATATTCAAATAATGTTATGCTGCTGTATCCATCCATCAGTTTGAAATAGAAGTCAAAAAGGATCAAACAAGTAGAAAATGATACTCCAATATTAACAATGCTGCTTTAAAAAGAAAAATCTTTAAAAGATATAAACATGAGGTAGTAATAGCAAAAAAGAAAAAAAAAAAAATCCACGACAGCATAAGAAGAGTTCTTGACCATAAAGAGTAAGTAGGTTAACACCAATGTACCATGAAAACAACTTTAATAATACAAGACTTCTACCACGTATGGATAAAAACAAGTCTAGCATCTGAACAGCCTTCCCCACAAGCAAGTTTTTACTTCAGACTGTACAAGCCATAAATGAAGTTGATTTTTTCTTATTAAATATCCCACACTTACTGGTACATTCTCTTTTTGTTGCAGAGCAGCCTTTTTCTTCCACAGGCGCTCTCGCAGTTCATTAACACGCTTATCCATGACTGCCACCTCCGAGTTGCGCTTGTTCAAACACTCCCTCTGTTGCTGCAGCTTGGCATTCTGCTCCTGGTTCAGTTTGTTCCTCAACTGAATAAATTCACAAAGCCAGGGAGGGGGGAGGAGAGGAAAACAACAAAAAATTTAAAAAAAATTAACTTTCAGGATAGGGGACAGGAAACAGCTACAAAGAGAAAAGCCTTCTAAAAAGTCAAGTCATGCTGGCAAACTCAGATTACTTTCTCTGGAGAAATTTTGCAGAAAGGAAAGGTATATACACACTGCATGCTCCTTCCCCTGTTTACCTTGAACCCAGTACAACTAACCCTCCATTCTCAGCACACAGGAAACCAAGCAGCTCTGTCAGGAACAGGAGCAATGTAGTTTCTTTCTGACAAGGCAAGAAAAGATCCAACCAACTTAACTTAAAAGCCTTTAGAGTTGTGGTTCATGAGCTGGCTTTGCATTACCTGTAGCTCCTTGTACAGGCGGTCAAGCTCAGCTACAGCCGACTGGTTGTCATGGTAACCATCAATTCGGCCATTCTTCAGCATCTCCAGTTGCCTGGTGAGTTCCTCTACCTTTGACACCGCCAGCACCAGCTCGCGCTGCTTTTGCTGGAACAAGCTGTTCATCTGTTCAATCTCCTCCACTGGAGAGGACGAGAGAGCACAATAGCTGCCCTGAGAAACAGCCGAGCGTGGGCTGCTTCCAAGGCAGCAGTTAAGGGGACAGAGAGCTCTCTGCCGGCCTCTGGAGCAGTGCTGCACAGACGCTGCAGTCGGCTGCTGCAAACTCATGGTTCCTGTCAAACCAGCTCTTCCTTGAAGCATTTGTAAAAGCAAACACACTAGCAAGACTATGTAAATTAATTCTACTTTAGAGTACTGATGAGAAGGGAAAAAGAACATTTTTTTACTTTCTGAAGTACAGAAACAAATAAAACCACGTTACTAGTCTGCATTTCATTTGTAGAAGCCTAAATTCACTTAATGCTGAAAGACACTCAACCAATAGGCATATTTACGATATTTAAAACTTTGAATTTAAGTTGTAGGAACCCAATGATGAAACACTCAAGCTATTATATTAAACAAAGCCTCAGAGAGCTTTTTAGGGTCAACTACA
The DNA here is from genome assembly GCF_036417535.1 of Chlamydotis macqueenii. NCBI lineage: Eukaryota > Metazoa > Chordata > Aves > Otidiformes > Otididae > Chlamydotis > Chlamydotis macqueenii. The sequence continues at coordinate 72,953,609 of NC_141558.1, read as the reverse complement.
AATGGCTGTCATCAGCTGCTCCCACTGTCCACAACTGTTGCATTATAGAATAAAGTTTAAGGAATCAGTAAGAGTTTAAGCTAGTACCAAGACCAGACCTGCTGAGGAGGGTGCAGGGAAACAGATACACATGCTCCAAGACCTTGTATTACTCTACCACCCTTTCATTCCTTTAAACAGATGTTTATTTTGTGCAACAGAACCCAAACAGAAGATGCATTCTCCTCATAGAAAAAACACTTTTGCTTTATCTGTAAAGCACCATGCTTCCTAATAAAACAATCTATTGATATTTTACCTTAATAAACCAATATATTTTCATTTGAGTCCAGCTGGAAATGACAAGTTCTGTACATATGTATAGGGGGAGGAAGAAAAGGTAGGCAGAAGAATGTGTGTTGATATAAAGTCTGAAATAAATATTTAATGTTGCATCAACATGCTGAACTGCAAGCACCCAGCTAGTACGGCAGCAAGCCAGACACTAGTCAGATTTCCGTACTCAAGAAAAACCTCAGCCACTTTGGCCATTAAGTTACCTCTTGCATAAAAGGCAACATAGGTATCAGGCCAAGCTTTTTTTACAGGACAAGAAGAAAGAAACATGCTGAACGTGTGGGGTATTTACATCAAGGACGGAAAAAGTTACTACAGTACACAAAAGGTATTCAAGTAAGGAAAAAACCTGCACTGTAATTAAAGAGCAGATATGCTAGGCTCAAAATACCAGGTGCCCTTGCAGGGTATTTTAAAATATAAAAATAAAATATATTTTGTTCTAGGTCATTCAGTAGTTTTCTTGGTAAATACAAGATGTGAAATTGTCAAGATTAACATTTCCTGGAAAGCTGTAAATACCTTCTCTGAATCACCAAAATCACCAGAAATTTTAGCATTCCAAGAACCATCCTTCATGAAAAATCATAGGCTACCTTCCCCACGCAGCAACTCACCTAATTTCCCATTGCTGAGTCTTTTTTGCTCCACATGGCCTTTCAGTGCTCTCACTTTCTTAAGTTTGGCTTCCTGATTCTCAGCAATTTCCTTCAATCTCTTCAGTTTTTCCTGTTCAGCAGCTTGCTGCTGCTGTCGCTGATCTTGCTGTTTCAGGAATTTCAGACGTTGTTCCTGCAGTCAAGACAAGAAATTTTATTTTTTTTAAATGAATATACAGTAAGCTAGTGACCAAAATAGTTTCAAAACTTAATCACCACACAGCTCAGATCAGCTTTAGCCTAGTATCCTAACTTCCTGGAGCATCAAGGGAAGTTTGAGAGAACAGAGCAAACACGTACCGATTCTGTCCCTATACAGTCCTCCAGGTACAACCAATCTGTAGCTCAAGAACCCACTGAAACAGAGGTGGTATCCATGTCTAACAGCCCTTGGAAAATTCTTCCATGAAATTGTTCAAAACCCTTTGAAGCCTAAGAAAAAATTTAGCATTCGTGTTCCACGCTATTCATCAAATTATCATTTAATCTCTACTTGTCTCTTGACTTGCAAGAGCTAATGATTATTTCCTCTCTACCTTCTCCATGTTACTTGCACTTTACAGATCTCTATCATATCTCTATCACTGTTAAGTCATGCTGGAGAATATTAGACATTCTTTATATAGAAGGTATTACATAAATTATTGATCATTTTCAGCACTCTTGATACTTTTAGTAGTTCTGCTAGAACCTCCTTGAGATGGGGGATCATCGTACACCAAAGCTCTGAAAATTTACCATTTCCTGGTAACAATCATCACTGTCACAACACAGAAAAGCCTTCAGTGACCTGGCCCCCATTTATACAACAGACATCATCTTAGTGGAGAGGATCCTTTTGAGTCTCCAAGAGCATAAGAGTAAAATGGTGCACTATCCATTTCTATATAGAGATTTCTATAGTTTAGAGCTAAAAGAAACCACTAGATCACCTACAGAAACTTCCTTTAAATCACTGGTCATTACACAGTGCTTCCAGTTCTGGAGATGATAGATTGTTCCAGTCGTAGGAGAACTACTAAGACTTTCCCAAGCACCACTGACAGTCAAGACTAGCACTGCTTACTAACATTAGAATTCAACACTTCCTCAAAAAATCATCAGTCATATTTAGAAACAGGGACTCTTGTGCACTTAGAATAAAAAAAGAAAGCAAAAACTGAGCTTGCCTTCTGGAAAAAAAAAAAAAAAAAAAACCAAAAAACCAAAAAAAACCAGGCAGCACCTACGGCATATGCACTAGTTTAGAGTCAATCCCACGCAGGAAAATGTCAAAAAATAGATATTACAGCTGATGTCTGAAAACAAAATGCATTTTCCCCCCTCAGAATCTATCTTTGGTATTGCACCTGATTTCAGAAAGCAGGAAAGAGGCAATGCAAAGCCTTTCTTTGAAAAGACATCTAGGAAAGCAGCTTTGTATGGGGGGGAAAACAAAAACAAACAAACAAAAACCACAAAAAAAAACCCAACCAACCAAAAAAAATCTCCCAGTGGGACACCCACAAGGCTACTCTTCTTCAAACCACAGGCCGCAGACACCTACCTGTTGGGTAGCTATCCAGACTTGAACTCGTAATTTTTTTTATTTTTTTATTTTTTTTTTAAGTCCTGTACAACTCACTTTCCAGTAAATATATATTTAACATTCCTATTTCTAGTTTCATATATATATAGTGTTATTTATGAGACCAAGGTCTATTACCATCACCTGTGAGTGAAACTGACAAAAGTTATGAAAGTTTAGGCTCCTCCAATATTTTACACATCCCACCTGGAACTGAGAAGAGGGCAACATTCAGCCTTGGCAAATTAATCAAGGCAGAATAGGTGTTAACTGTGCTGTTAAATTCAAGTGAGAACTCTAATCATTTGGTTGATTGATGTCTTACATTTATAGCTGCACTTTCTTCATACCTGTTCTTACCATAAAACAGAAATAAAGTTTTATTGGCTATTTTGACAGGCCACAGTACCACTTTGCTGGTGCTGCGGAACCATTAGAAAGCCACAGTTTAAAGCACTTCCCTGAGATATTTCAGAAAGCCAAAGGAGCTGAACAAGATGCTGAACATAGCGAGGGGCGGGGGGAACCCAGCTGATATCAAAAGGAGAGAAAAACAGAGAGATAGAGGAAGAGCAGGAAGACAAGAGCCCCAGAGCAGCCTTCTTCCCCTTCAGAGCACGTTCTGAAAGGTATGGGAGCTCATGAACCCAGACAGCTGAGTGCTCTTCAGGATAAGCTTGCATTTAATGATTCTCTGCCAAAAGTAGTGTGCAGCAACAACACAAAGACAAATATTAAATCCATGCCAGCATTCTGCAGATGAATTCAGAGTATTTTTTTCCCCTAAATGATTCAGAAGCACCCTGTGTGCTTTTCATTAGCTTTTCTGTTATCGTTCAGCAAGCATTTTATAAATCACTCTCCTAGTTACTTTTATCACATACATGCCATCTTTTCCAGACAGCTGGCCCAGGAAACCAGGCACACTGAACTCTATCAGGAGAAAGCAAGGTATCATTATAGGACAGCATTGTATCCAGAGACAAAAGCATTGTTCAGTGATCAAACCAGTGAATGGCTGGTCACCACACGGAGGATAAACAGGGCTGGCAGATGAATGACAATGTATTAATGTTATATGCTCTACCCTTTTACTAAGCTACAGGGTCACTTCTATCACTGGCATTGTTTTAATGTTTTATTACTGGATATTTGCATAGGTTGACTTTCAAGTTTAAGAAGAGTGAGCCAAAGAGAGGGAGCCCTCTTTATATGAGGTGAAAAACACCTAAATCCCCCACCCTCCCTCCACCCTATGCGACTCTTACTACCTTTGTTTCTGGTAGTAAACAATCTCATTCCAAACTCACCTTGTTAGCCAGCATTTGCTGTTGAGCCTCAATTTGCTGCTGCTGGCGTGATGCCATTTCCTGAAGTTCAGCCAGTGTCATATCCATTCTTGGAGCACTGACCTGTCAGAGAAAATTCAAAGCATGCTAAGTCTAGAATTTTTAATTTGGCTAGTGTGCAATTCAATAGTGCTACTGCAGAAAAGTATGCTATAGGTCTTTAAAAAATAATAACAACTGAGTATCCAATAAAATAATTAGAAAGAAATGGCATATTTCCATAGTAAAAGAATAAATAGTTGCAAGCTCATACACAAGTGTAGCCCAATCCAGCAATACACATAAGCTGACATCTCTTGAAACATTAATATTTCTAGCAAAATCCCAGCAGCATTTTAAAAAGGTGTTTCAAAGCCCTTTATAATTAAGCTCAGCATGAATCAGCTTTGACTGACTGAGCCCAGAACGCTCAGCACACGGCAGGATGGATCTGTGGTCGTAGGTGTATTGTTGCAATTCAAAGCACTTCAACGTAAGTTGAAGAAAATGGGAAGTTTAAATATAGTGTGGGGGGGAAACCCACCACCTTCAAAAGGTAGCACTATTATTACATTAGTTATCTGTTCACATGTTTCCTGAATCTTGATTCGATCTTATATGCATATTTATATCTTCTGGAGAAAGAATAAGTGACAGACAATGACTTCAACGCTGAAACACTAACTGGTCTCAATTTGAAATCTGAAACTAAGGGATCTCTGGCACAAAACTGAACATGAAAATAAGCAATGAACTGAAGGAAAACAAGAGAAATTTTCAATGGGAGTAGAAAGGGAAAGTGTATTCAATTCGTATGGGTGATCTCAGAGCAGCAAACGTGGATATGACAGCCAACGCATCTTAGAGATTCTTAAGAACTGAAATCAAGGGTGATAATTATTAGAGGCTTTGTGTTTGGTTTAAAGCAGTCATTAGAAATCTCTCCAAGACAGTCTCTTAGTTTCCAGGGTAGGATTTGTACCAGTGTCTCAAAGGAAGGGAAGCCTCCATTCTCACTATACTGGCCATTACATCAAGCACTTACTCCATTTTCTATTTTTCGATCACCAGGCACTTTCACACCATTTCTTTTTAAGGCTGGATCTTGAGATCTTTGTCCAGTCCCTACACAGAAATACAAGATAGTCAAAGACGGTAAGGTATTTTACGATTTTTCTTATCCCTTTAGATATAGCTCTCAATACAAAAGGAGAAACAGTACAATCATTTTGGTTTAGCATCTGAACATCTGTCCTTCCCATGCTCTCACAACTAAGATAAACTTAACTGATGACAAGATATTTTATGAAGAAGCTGCTGTTCAATGTCAACATTTATTTTAAGATATAAGACTGTTTAAAAACAAACAAAAAGCTGAACCAACAGTAGGCTATTTCAGTCAATAGGCCCCTAGTAAGTCTGCATTACATATTAATAGCTACAAGAACGTGTTCCCCTCCACAAATGACACAATAATATCTGGTTAATTCACAGAGGCATTTAGACCACAATATCTTAAAACCAGCATCTAGATGTTCCGGTGTGCCTTTGTCAACTGTCTCACAGAGAACATGAATAACAATAGTTAAAAGTTAGGCACCTATCACGAAAGATGTACCATTTAATCTACAGCTGATTATTTGCACATGAAGTTCAAAAGCACAATTTTTTTTTCTTCCTGGCAGTCATTGCGACCGTAAAGATGCTACTTAACTGGAATCCTACTTTAACGTTTCCATCTAATCAGGTACAAATGGTGTTCAGATGCCAAATAACAAGCTCACTCATTTCCCTGTAGAACATACATGTACTACAGGATGAAGCCATCTCTGTTAGCTTCTTGCCCACTTGATACCTATCTCAAGGGCATATTCCTGCAAGACTAACTGCAGAGCTCTTAACTATTCATTTGCTCTTCCTCAAATGTATTGTTTAGCAATGCTATGGCCAATAAAATGCCAATAATCCTGGCATTTCAAGTCCAGTACCCTGGACTTGAAAAATTACATCCTGACAACAAAACTGCAGTGCAAGATCCTTAGCAGACAGAGATGGCACAGCTTTAACTTTTTATGTACTCATTCTATCATCATTACACATTTCAAATATCAAGATATATTTAACCATTTTAACATATGCTGGTCACAATGCCACTTAACACAAATGGAGTATTTGCAATACTGAGGAAGATTACCAAGGACGAAAACAGAAAAAGGGGAGGAAAAGAATCCATTAGATTGATTTAAAGGTAAAAGTCTTAAGGATTCTACTGAAGAGATTAACATGGGATGCACAGAAAAACCTTGAAAAGCAAAATAATTTTCTTTGTAGGTTTCACATTTAGATGTATAATGCACAGATATTATGTTCTCAGAGAACTTGAGTAGGCAGCTCATTTAATTCTATTCCTGAAACTAATACAAATGTGTAGATTGTGGGAGAAACAGTGAAGAACTCTCTTTTGCCAAGCATGCTAAGTTTACCACCTTGGTAAAATATTATCCAGATGAAACATCCTAAGCCTAAATATTAAATTACGTTATTGGACAACAGTTTGATTACTAAATTTAAAAGAAGAGATCTCTACATATTTAGTTGTGTCTAATATATTTAACAGAGGATGCTCTGGGATGCTGTGGTGATGACCAGGCTAGAAAATCTGCTAAAGTTTCCATTTGGATTAATGCCCTCAGATCTCGCAAGGGAGGATGAAGACTTTACTAAAATGAACAAGTTTTATATTACTAGCATTCCCCACTCATAAGAAAATAACAATTAGACCGAAAAAGGAATGCAGCACCATACTGACAACCAACATTAACAAATAACATATGCAAGCCATTTCCTTAATCAAATGAAACTTAGACAAGTGAACCAGCTGAGATCAATACCTACCTGCTTCCCGGCAGGGAGAGCGTTCATGCCGAAGAAAGAAACGAACCTCACTTCTCTGCATGCCAAAGCGCTGCAAGATATCCAGCATCCGTTCATTATCGGCTATGGGACGTTCTGAAAAGGTAAAAAACAGTTGATTACTGCATCCCTATGTAGCTTAGGCACATACCAAAACAAGCAAAAATATTTGTCCTTTATCTTTCACTTGAACACCTGTTATTACTCAGGTTCAGTGTGTGGACCTAACCCTTGCCCTCACCCAAGGCATTTCTACCTTTCCTTTCTTCTGAAATTGAACCAAACCCTCTGAAAAGCAGATATAGCCTTTTAAAAGTCCGCCCCAAAGGGAGAAGCTGAGGCATCATTGCAGCTCAAAGGGAAGCAAACAGGCAATTCAGAGCCTTCAGCTCAAGTGCCTTAGTTTCGGTATTTGCAAATCATCTCACCCACTTACCACCGCAGGCAGTGTGCTGGCATACCTTTTGCTCCACTTCTGTGGTAGCTCAGACAAACTTATTTCCCAGATTCCCACCCCATCTTCAAGGGCTCCTCTGCCCTACTTCCTACAGGGACTCATTTACTTCCTGTTCCAATGAGAATTAAGAGATTTCCAAGCTCTCAGAGAAGAGGAATTCTCTTAACACTTCCTAAGGATTGCAATCAAATGCTGAATTGCAGCCCTTGTGTTCAAGGTCAGGTAGAAGCACCAAACACCCTGAAGAGACTCCTAGGCAGTACCCAAGGGGTCTGATCCTCTGCAAGCCATCACAGCTCCTGTCACTTCAAGTGTTCTCCTAGAGCTCCTGTCAGCCATAGATCCGGCTTACTTTCCCAGACAGCAAATTTGATGAAGTTCAGATTACCCATGTTTCAAAAGCCGCACGTCTGATAAATCTGGAAAAGCCAAACTATTTTGGATTCATGGCTCAATCCCAATAAGAACTTGCTAATCTTTTCAGACAGTTAAGATGAAGTTTCTTTAAAAGTTACATGCACAAGGTCCACTGAATTTATTTTCCTACTCTTGTTCCCAAGTTCAGTATTCAATTACATCTCTAATTTTTAAGCCTTACTTATTGCCTTTTCATACTACAAAAATCCAGTGGGAGTCTGTATCTACCGCCTTCATTTAGTAGTACTCCTCCCTTTCCATATTACTGCTCTTCCAAATTTTACACACAGAGAGGATATAATTAGAATTACTTATTGGCCTCTAAACCTTTATATAAAACCAATTGCTTTTGGTATTCTAGACATTTTAGCATTCATTTTTACACCTGTGTTAAAAGCAATGGCAAACATTATCAATATATTATAGTAGTCGACTTTATGTAGTCAGGATACTGTCATAGTATCTTATGACAACATCTGAGACTCATGAATAGGTTAGGTCCATTTGTGCCTGCTAGGTGCCAGACAAACAGAATATATTGTTCTGGCCTGAGAAATAAGACAAGCAGACAAAGACTGAAATTAAATACCACCACTTTTACACCAGTTTCATTTTTCCTGGTGTTGCTTCTCTTGGATGTTTCGTTTCATTGTTTAAGCAAGGGGACAAAAAGGAAAAAAAAATAATAAAAGAAAGAAATCAGAGAGTAGTTCATTCATGTTCAATGGAAAGTCTTTCAAAGTTACTATCTTAATATGGAATAATCATTTCAGGAGAAAAAATTGTTGGTGGTAAGTATAAATGTTTTCAGTTTCATAAGAAAAGGAGTCACTAACATATGTTTTCAGCATGTTAAAAGCTCTTTTCAATATAAAAGTGTTTCTTTAAATGAAAATGCTGCAGCTGTGCTCAAGCAATCTAAGAAGGAAAATTTCTGGAGTCACTGTCAAAAGAGATTAGCTTTACCGAATAAGCAAGTAGGTCACTGTTACAGAAAAAGCAGTCTCTTGGCGGTTACTTGTCTAGACAGCTAAAAAGGCTCTTCATCTGCTAAACCTTAATTCAAGGGAAAAAAAAACATGGCAAAACCAAAAAACCAACAGTAGCACTGTCAGATTTCCATCTTAAAGAACATACAGCAGGCTTACGAGACAGATTTGTAGCAGCTCAGCAATACTTCAACTGAAACTCTATAATTAAGGGAGATGCCCTTTACACAAGGATTCTGTCAATACCACTCAAAGGACTTCAAAGGAAGGTCAAAGAGATTTTCAAATACCAAACAAAACTACACTTGGAAAGCTCAAGAACAAAGGACAAACAATCAGACTTTTTTTTTTTCCATTCCTTATCCGTCTCAAAAGGGGCGGGGTGGGCAGCAGAATCTTTATACACACATACACCTTTCGACTGCCTTCCACAGCAGCCAAGGTAGTCGCCTAATTCTAGCAGTAATAGGAAAATCAAGAAAGTTTGCCCTGATACTCATCAAATTTCAAGCAAAACTGGGAGGACAGGGAGAGCAGTAAACTTGCCCCTTCAGGGAGCAGAGTGCCTCAAGCGCACTTGCAGCAATCTTTCAAAGTGCACTTAATGAGGTCTGACAACAGAAGCTAAAATTCCTGAGCAAGCATCAGAAAAAGAGAGAGAGAAGTGATCTAAGAAGGATCTCAGTAACTGGAGTCTCAGAAGTAATTTTCCAACACAAATCTGTTTCTTCCCCAGAAGAAGTTTAATTTGTTCGGTATAAAAATGCAAACAAAATAGAAGTCATGGCATATCTTGACAAAACAAGATAGCGAACTTTTGCTCACATCTAAAATGAGATTAGGTAAAAGCTAAAAGTATCTCTCTCCCCCACTGTCACCCCCCCCCCAAAAAAAATTCCAAGATACACATGAAAACATATCTTGCAAATGGTTGCTAGTGGGTGTTATACAGATGCTTAAGAAAGGATATATTTTATGTGAAACGACATGCATGTACTTCATCCAGTACTCAAGTCTTTTAACATTACGTGATTTGAGACTACTGCGTGTTTTATTATAAAGTACAATTTGGAACTGTACTGTTTTACACACAAACACATCAGTATTTGTATAGAGAAGTAAATAATTAGTAAATATGACAGGATTAGTGAAGGGAACAAGAACAATTTGGTTTCTAAAACAATTGTCAGGGTTTTCACTGCATAAATGGAGGGTACTTTTTTTGGTCTTATGACAATAGTTGCGCAAGTAACATTTAGATATCTGTTCTTCCAGTATCTCATTACATCTTCGCACAGACTAATCTCAGAAAAAAATCTCTGCTTTATGTTTCTGCATCCAGATTATTTTCTTTCCTCTCCTTGAGTACCAAGGAGGCTGACAACTTGATTTTACAAATAAACCTCCAAGTATTACACAGTCCCACTCACCCAGAAGTTCACTTTTCAGCTTAACAAGACCAAGTACTGCCAGACTTCACTTGCCTCTCAGTATAGGTGCTCTCCCTTGATTTCAGGACAATCTCGCTGCCCTTTCTAGCATACTATATATCAACATCTCAAAAGCCAACCAAGAATCCAGGTTCAGGAAATACAAGGAGAGAAGCTGTGCACTCTAGCAGAGCTCCGACACGAGAACCCTGTCCTTTGCCATTATAACTTGTGCTCTTTAACGGGGTGTGGGACTAAGGCTAACTATAAATTCAATGGTTTTACCTAAACCTTTATTTTACTTGTCTTTCACTGCAGACTTTGGTATTGTGTTGATTAGAAAGAGTTGGACAAATCTACAATAAAAACTAAAAGAATCCTTTGCATTCTGGATTAGTGATTTTATTTTACTATAATTTATAAAGAAAATATACTTTCTTTTCTAAGAAGAAGAAAAAAAGTTTGTTGCATTTTTTTTAAACTTAGAAATATCAGAAACATTACATCTCTGTAAGAAGGGACTAAAAATCAAGAGATACCTGAGTTATCTCATGCTATTAAACAAACATCCAGCTGACCAAAGACTTCTTTGAACTGGTTTGAGCCCGAGCCAACAGCAGAGGAAGACAGCAACATAAGCCCTTATCATATGATTCTTTTATATTTTGTTGAAGTATCTCAAAAAAAAAGTTGGATCAAATATAATTATTTTTCATTACTTAAAATCTTGTCTGTGATTCATCTGTTCCACACCTCTGGATGGCTACCAGTATCTAACAAGTGCCATGGAGACAGAAGACAGTCAAGAGTCCTTTCCTATTTAAGCCCTGAAAAGTTAGCCACACTTCAGCTTTTGATTTGCTTGTTGACATGTTCTCTAATTCCAACAGAGCACTGCAAGCTACGGAGATCTGAACTTCCAAGACAAGATCAGCAAGAACACAGGAAAAAAAAAACAAAACAAAACAACAACAACAAAAAAACAAAAAAAACCACCACACCCACCAGCCAGAACCGACCACATACATAAAACCCACTTCCACAGGCTTAAGAGGACAGAGGACAGTCAAAATTAGTTTCTACATCCTCCCTCCCACCCACCACACACCTTTTCTAGAGAACTTCACATCAGACAACTCCTACTACTTGTGATAACACTCCTTCCCTTCCAAACTCAATTAACATGATGGGGAACAACAAAGATGTCACCAGAAAATTGAAGTTTTCCTTTGCCACTGCAAGTGAATGAATGGCTATGGGGTTGAAGAAATGACTCTGACTGGGTCACAGAACTACTGATACTTATTACTTCAAAACCCCCCCAGAGGCCACTGGGATCCCAGTGTGGGGAGGAGGAGGAGGAAAATAAAACAACTCCCCCACACCTTTTATAGACTCATTTGAGTCAGAAAAGGGCTGCATACACATAAGAACATCTGCATGCAGGATTCTCCTTCTTTTGCTTTTAACTCACTTTTGCATGTGTGAGCCTTTCTGTAGATACATTATCATACAGCAGGTCTGACAACAGATTAACAAAACTGTAAGGCAGAAACCCTTTGGGACAGGACCATGTCTGTCAGGTCTCCATGCACAACCTTATTAGAAGCAGTGAATGCCCAGTAATTCACAAAGTGTGAGCCTAACCTACCTGAGCCACACCACACTTCAGCCAGGTGGCACTCGCTCTCACCAGGCTCCTTGCACAGCTCCACCACATCTCTGCAGGTTGTTTCGGGGGTGACTGGCACCTCAGTGAAGTGCTGCTCGTTGTTACTGAGGTACACTGTGAGAAACATCTGGAAAAGACAAAGGCAACAGTACACACTTACTTTAGAACACAAAGCTAGACTGTACATCAGAGTCCCAATCCTCTCATTAAATGCATTATTTTCAACACAATTGTATCATTTGCTATCAACTACTGTGCCTGCAGAATTTTGAAACAAAACCAAATTTCTTTTTAAGGTACAAGCAAGTAAGACATTACAGAGGTAACTCTCTGCTCAACTACATTACATTGCTGGAGGATTGTCCTGTTTTAAATCTGGACCTATTGCTCCTCCCTTCTCTCTTCAGGTGATGTGTAAAATCTCCTCCCACCTTACTATACATATATATTGCATCCATTTGATACAGCAGGAGAAACAGTCACTGAGAGTCCAGAAATACTAATTACAGTGGAAAAACAATGGCAATTACATCTCAAAAAAAAAAAAAAAAAAAAGAAAAGAGAGAGAGACTGGCGCTTACTACATAAGCCATGGAAACATAATCTGCATTTCCATAATACATTTCATTGGAAGGTTTCTTAGAAACACAAGTCAACTTGCTACGCCCTTAGGGTCAGTTTGAATACAAGGTGTCCCCCACAAATACCATTCACAGGAAAGCAAGGATATTTTACTTGGCTTCCTCTTCACAGCTGTAAAAGGATTTTTGATCTTTGGTTATTATTCTACATAAACACACCACACAGCTAGATGTTATTCTTGCCCATGTCTTTCCTGTCACAACTAGAAAATTATCATTTTAAAAATTAGTTGCCTTATTTGATAGAAAACATTGCTGATTACTGCCTCTGAACAGCACCTCGCTGTATGCTATTAATATTAAACTGCTATCAAAGTTTAGCTGCTAGCTAAAAATTAATGTCAATTCTCTTCTGAGACCTGTTCTCAACTTCAGTATCAACTGGCTGCTAGCCACATGACTTCCAGCAACACAAAAATCAGTCAAATGTCTCCAAAAAGCAACTACTCCACTAAGCATTTCAAGCAATACAAACCTTATCAATAGGCTACACAGTTCAATCTTTTTCATACAGCTGGAAAAGTTGTTTTTCCAGAAAAAGACACAAATCCTTGCTTGCCCTCATTTTTAGAGAGTAAAAGGGTTATACATCCTTACAAAAATAATGCAAAGGTTTAAAAAAAAAGTCCAAATGAAACAAGACAAAAGACAGGTATAAATAACCTTCTAAATTTAAAGGGGGGAGGGGGGAACCACCAAACCACAAAGCATTACCACAAGCATTATTTCTGTGATTTTGTATAAATACTCTGGAATAAGTATTTTGATGTCACTGAAAAGTGAAAGTTAGCCCCATCTTCTTCAGTTTTAGGAAACCCCTCTCGGGGATTCTCCCAGAATACAACCATGCACATGCACGTCTCTGATGTCTCCAAAGCCTTTCCAGGGCTCTTTCGAGTACCAAGATCCCCTCCACCCCAATAAGAGAAGCTGTCTTTATTATTTTAAAAACTTCAATGAAAACACTCCACATTCAGCACGTCTTGTTATAAAGAGTGTAAGTATTCATCCCACTTGTGGCATAGTATTCAGGGCCCAGGGACTGCACCAGATTTAGCACCAAGAGCATGCAGAGTTTCTGATCTTTGGTTTTCCCCAGCTCCTCAAGACAAGAGTTTTTGATAAATTCTTAAAGACCTTTTACAAATATTCACAGAGTGGAAAAAGCCTGCTGGAAGAGTTCAAAACTGCGTTGAATCCTTAGGAAAATGTTTAGATCCCCCAACCATTTCCTTGCCACAAGATGGGGGGGGGAACCACAAAACCAAACTCAAAACAACAAACCACCACACCCCAAACCCAAACACTTGGAGCTTTTAAGGAGAATAATTAGGAAACAGAATGTGGAAAAGGCTAAAGCAGCAACAGAATTCCAGTTACTGACAGAAGCCAGAGAATCCTGGGGAGGGCAGGCAGGCAGATGGAGCATGACACTGAGTGCCTGAGGTTTTTAGCTTGAATCAGGGCTGCTGATCGCTCCACAGCTCTGCTCTTGGATGGGAGCATCCCGCCTGCCAGCTAGGGTCACAGCTGCTCACCCACAGGTGGCAGGGAATTTGTTTTAACACTGCTCCCTCTCCGGTATGCTTTGTGTGGGCCAGAGCTGTGCGGCAGGCAGTCAGGTAGAATCAAGGTAGGATCAGCTTACCACATACACTTATTATATAGTCAAGACTGGTGCAACCATTGTGCTGTTTACAGCACAGCGCACTGGAGCACTGACCTAAATTAAGAGAAAGCTTTCCAAGCAGGAACTCCGATACTCAGCTTTAATCTTTTGTCATTGAGCACGCCATCTTTTGTATCTAGTGTTTCTAGAGGAGGCTGACAGCAAGGAACCATGTAAGAATACCACTTAATCACAAAAATTGGGGCAGAAAAGTATAAAATAAAAAAGAGGTTCCCAAATAGCTCTAGAGCAGGGTTATACGAGTATGTAAAACACATCATCCCATCAACATTTAATGCTGTGTAACTTTGAATTCTGAACAACACTAAATCGCACAGTCTGTGTATCTGCGGTAACATTTGTTAGTTTTAAAAGATAATCTCACAGATGGAATTAAAAGAAAATTATACAAAACATGGTATTATACACAAAGCAGACCTAATCTGACCCTAGCAGGGCTGTTCACTCTTCAGTGTGCCTGTTTATATCCAGTTGTTAATCCTTAGGATTTACCAATATGGACAACTACGCAGGAAGGATCACGAGTTGCCATTTCAATCCACAATGCTCAGGATCATTACTAACACATTAAGCCAAGAGCACTCAAAGCTGGTGTATGGGGGCCATTTCTGAGACTTAGTAGTGTCGACATTTCCTCTATCTCATGTATTCTAGGAACTGGGGCGGGGGGGGGAGGGGAAAGCAAGCAAACTGTAAATTCCTTAAAAACATACCTCAAAGTCTTAAGTATCTAAAGCAACTAAAAGGCTACAAAATTGACGTGACCTTCACACTTCCCTTTAGCTCCAAGGACAATCCTGACATGATTTAGAAGTCTAAGTAGTTGTGTTCTTCCTCTCCCACCCAAAAGGCTGTAACATTTATTACGGTGCAGGGGAGAGGCAAGGAGCAAGGTCTGCCTGCTCCACTGCCTGCATATCTGTGAGGTCTCCTGTGGTAGCCTGCTCCCCATCTTGCCGCATCAGTGCCTTGGGCAACCACAGAGCATAGAGTATCCATCACAGAGATGTCTCTCTCCACAGAGAGGGCTGGAAAATGTAGAAGCTGGTGTGAACCAAAAGCCTGCTATGGTTTCTCAGCACTGTTTGTAACCCTTGATGGCTGCTATGGCTTCCAACACCTTGCACTGGCATACCAAGGAATCAACCTTCCACTGGGAATGGTTCAAATGTCACATTTATTAACCACCCTACCAGCTAGTTCATATTTGCCACAGGAAAAAACAAAGGAAACAAGAATACTCTCATGACACCTTGCTCAGAAGTTTGAATCCTATAGATTGCACCAAGCTAGAGTGTAAAGAGGTCTTTTGCTCCTTCCTGAAGCCAAAGATATTAAGACAGTTATATACAGGCATCCAGGAATTAAGACAGAAGGAAAAAAAAGAAAAAAAACATACAAGAATTCAGTTTCAAGCTAGGCACAAATAAAAGACTTGACAAAAAAAGAGGAAGACAAATTTCAGTCAGACCTTGCACTTCTTTTAAAGACAGCATCCAGACAAATATTGAAATATCTGACAATATCATATAGCCTTATATCAGGGTTTTTTCCTCTCTTAAACTTTCAAAGATTAAGTTTTACAAATGCCCAGTATACAGGCTGAGCACTCATAAACACAAGTCGGGCCCCTAACTAAGTTCTAAACTAAAGATTTCCCCCTCATTCCCTGCCCCATCCCCTAGATGTACTCACTGTCTCAAGTGCTGTGGCATACTTCCAAGAAACAAGGGATGGATGTGTCGTGTACCTACTGAAGCAGCTCCTTTTAAAATCACATCACAGATTTCAGCTGACTCTGCTACAGCTTAGAAAATAAAAGTTTGCAGTTATGGAGCCACCAAATGAGGCAGTTCGAACAGATGCACCAAGGGCATCAAATGGATGACGAAGGACACATGAGCTAAAGCAAGAGATGTTCCACGCAAAAACAAACTGCTACATATTACTTACACACACCTGAACAGCTAAGTAGAGTACCGAACATAAAGGAGGACTTTATGTCTCAAAAAAGCCTGCCACCTAAGACAATCCAAATCTGTATGAACTACAACTTTGGGTCCTTTCAGCATGAAATATATAATTTTGTTCTAAGCCATAGTATTTATGCATCACCTCCAACTACAGCCACTAAGTCTGGACTGTAACACACCCAGGAACAGGAAGAGAATGTAGCAAGAAAAGCAACTAAACAGGAGGACAGAAGAGGGCATCAATTAAAACAAGTCACACCCTACTTCATAACCCGCCAACTCTCTTCTGCACATCAGTCCCATATAGCCTAGGCCCAAAAACCTGACCCATTTGTTGTTAAACTCATCAACAGGATCATTTTGCCCAATCACACTGATATTAAATACGAGATAACACATCTCAACATCTGCAAATAAGTTTTCAATTGAAAGTAAAATCATAGAATCATAGAACGGTTTGGGTTGGAAGTGACCTTTAAAGGTCATCTAGTCCAACCCCCCTGCAAGGAGCAGGGACATCTCCAACCAGATCAGGTTGCTCAGAGCTCCATCCAACCTGGCCTTGAATGTTTCCAGGGATGGGGCATCCACCACCCCTCTGGGCAACCTGTTCCAGTGTAATTATTTATTTTCCAGTAAAACATTTAAGAATGTCTAGCTCTAAAAAAGTGCTAGGCAATGAACACACTACATTTTGGCTGCTTTGTCATATTAAAACAAACAAACAAACAAAAAACCAAAAACAAAAAAACCCAACCCAGCTTCCAAATCTGTTTGTAATATGAACCTGATGTAACACATGCTTTACAGTTTACATCCATCCAACAAGATATCATTTCATATCAAAGATCTCCTATCAATTTTCTCCTGAGATCATAAGACCTCAATTACTGATTAAAAGAGGGGAGAAACAGAAACGCAATTTACTTGTCAGCTTTGATGGTCCTTCTGTAAGGATGAGACTTCTCTTACGCCATTAGAAAACTATCACAGATTGTAAGTACTAAAAGGCTGTTAATTAAACATTTTCTAATTAATACACTAATAATATTCAATTATCCAGGATGCAAGTATTCAGCAGAAAACTCCATTATTGTGCATGATGTAAATTAGAATACAAGGACTTCATTAATTCCTGAAACTACCTGAGTTTAAAAGAATTAACATACTTTTTCATCCTCAACAGTTTCTAGTTAAATATCTAATTCAGATCCTAAAACTTCAACAACAGAAAACATTCTTCAAGGGTAAAATTCAGTCTCTTAGAAAATATTATAATCAAGTAGAGAATTGATTTTTTTAAAAAAACACCCCTAACTTAACCCTGGTTTATGCTACTTGATGAATTCTTAACTTTATTCAGTCTTACTGCACAGTATGTAATATACAATACAAACTGTGGCATCTATTCACATAGTGTTTTTCCTCTTCAAAGCATCTTATGACCAGGAAGTCGTGACACAAGCAAGCAGTTTCCTACTTTACAGGCAGGGAAACTGAGGCGTACAGAAGGTAATGACAGACACAATAACATTATTTGGTTGCCAAACAAGCATATTGCCTCTGGAAACAGTGATTCATTTCATTACCTTGCATTAGCTAATAATAGAATTCTGTACCACGTTCCATATTCCTTGCATTTTAGACCAAAACCTAACACCCTTGAACCACACAATACTAGTGTTGGGGTTTTTATATTTCCATAACACAGCTAAGTAATAGTCTTAGCTTGCATAACAAATTTTCTTAGCTCCCATTTTTAAGGAGGCATTAAAAGTCACTCTTAAGTTTAACAATGCAATGCTTTGCAGTAATACTCTATTGTTATCTGAGTTATACCTATCATATTACACTGCAAATGTTTCAACATATGCAATATATCTTCCTACAGCACGGAGAGCATGTACACCTGATGTGCTGTATAAACAAGCCTCCAAAAAGGAGCTCATAGCACGCCCTTCAATGACATTTCTACACAGTGTGGTTACACAGCAGCAATATACATCAATACAGAAAATATATTTCACAAGTATGTGAAATAGCTTTTTTTAAACACTGTGTGGGATGCAAAATAATTAGAACAATCTAATTTAGATCCTGAACTAAAATATATTTCTAGAAGTTAATTTTAGGCAGCTGAAAAACTAGCAACACAGAATTTTTAGAATTAATAGATCAACTATCCAATTTCAAGTACAGACAGAAATGAGAAATAACTGCTTCCACCTGCAGACCTGATACCCACAGTTTTAACCACAAACAAGTCTTTCCTGATAAATACAAAATCCCTCCAAATAGAGAGTTTTAAATGGAAGTCTTGCATCTTACCTAGTGGGAACACTGATGCTGCACCTTCCCAGATAGCTGCAAAGAAATCAGCTGCTAAAATAGATATTTTTGCTGACTTGATGCAACTTTCTAAACAACAGAAGACAGCCTGCACAACAGCACATTTCCCTGTTCCAATAAGCAGCATTCTCAGCTGGTGCATGGTTACAGCTCTCCATTTAATGCAAAGTATACCTCAACGAAAAAGTAATTCAGCAATTCTTTTGCATCAAGTTCCTCAGAACCCTAAAACAGTCCTTCAGTAGGAAATACGCTCGCTGATTGTACCTGAAGATTAAGATAAGCAAAAGATTAAGGTAAGCAAAAGATTATAATAGACTTACTAGGAGACAAGCACACAGGATGATTGGTATCCCAGATCATTTTCACATTCAGCTGTTCAATAAAGCTAGGTTCAACAGAAATGCAGAGTAAAGTTTAAAATTTCCCTCAGCCACACCCAAATGCATGGAGTTAGGTTCTTACCGTCTCACTTGCCGCAAACACTACTCCGTTTATATTGCACTGGCTTTTGGCCATAAATATGAGAAAGGAAGCTATGATGCAAAGTAGGTGGAGTACAGTAGGAAGCACCATGGGATTGTTCAGATTATTCCCAGTCTATATAAAGCACTACCCTTTTCCCTTTCAATTGTATCACAGGAGAAAACAAGACTCAGCCTTTGCTCTCAAAGGCATGGTTGTTTCTGCTTGTATAGGTAATTTTAAAGATAAGTTCATTATGTGTTTGTTTTTTTATCTTTGGTAAAAATGTCAATTTTTTTCCAGAACTTAAAATACAACGTACATTTATGTGCGCTTTTGGCAGGATGGGGAAAAAAGAGCTGAAAACAGCAAAGAGGAAGCTCCCTTCCTTTTTTTCCCCTCTCTTACCCTTAATGTAGAGAGAACAGAATGAAAACCATCTGGTTTTGGTACACACCAGTCAAACTAGGCAAACGCTATAGCACAAACGCCACATTACATCTTACTATCAGGCATGCATCTGAATCATCTTAAGGGAATTTGAAGAGCTGCAAGGAAAACAGTCTGAGTTCTGGCCAAGCATTGTGACCATCTGAAGTTAATGGATGTAGGTTCACAACCCTCCCACTTCATGGACTGCAACCTCAAAGGCAGAACTCAGTGCTTCATTTCAGACTCACAAACAAGAAGATGCAGTTACTATCTTCCCAACAAGCCTTACAGGAAATCATTATCATCTTAGTTTAGCCATTCTAGTTTTATGAAATCTGTCAGGCATAGCTCAGGACTGGTAAATAGACTCCTAACCTACATCCTTCCTCTTTCAGTAGGGCATTATGCACAAGGTCATTAAGAAGAGATCTTTCCAAAGGCTTTTACTTTGAACTCAAGTTACATTTTCTGACGTGATGTTTTTCTTCAGTCATTCTCATACACAAGAAGAGAGCAAAAGTCCTCCCATAAGCCAGACATCAGAAAGGTCTATGCAAATGAAGCTCGTTATTTTGGATGAATGCTAAGCACAGGCGCAAGACACTCCATGCTCCTTGGCTGAGCTACCACCTACCACTGAAGGCAAGAATGTCTCAAATCAAGTCTGGCTTTTAAGTCACTTACCTGCAGTGGAAAAGTGTATCTATTATAATGTCAGCATTAAGCAGAAAAAAAAAAAAATGTTCTAGAAGGTATGGGTCAGTTTGCTTGTTGTTTTTTTTTTTTTTTTTAAGATATATAAACTAAATTTATTTCAGTAACATAGGTAGGAAACCACAGACTTTTACTGAGCACCCACATTTGACAACACATCATGTACAGCTCACGCTGCTCAGACCTGACTCCACACTTGGATTTGCACCAATTTTGTTAAACAACTGCAGGAATTCAGGGCAAACAAACTGTAAATATATTCTTCATATTGTACCACACAGCAGCACGTTCACAGATCTCTTCCCATTGCCATCTGTGAAGTTGTTCTCCTCCACGCATTTCCCCTCCCCAAATACTCTTCCTTTTCTCCCCAGCTCTTTCCTCTTGGCTCCTTAAAGCCACCGCTTTTGCACTGTTGGACACTTCACCAAAAACCGCTGCAAGTTGACTGGCAGAAAAGGAAGCCTACACATGGTGTTTGGACTTGTACTGTTAGTGTCCTACTTGGAGCTGAGCTTGCTCCTTCTCTTCCTGGAGTCAGCGAAGGAGAATTGGGTCTTTGGAGGCTTGCCCCTTCAGGCAGACTCTGCCTTATCTTCTGCGTTCAGCAATGAGTTATAAACACTTGGTACACAAGAAGAAAGCAATTAATATTATTTTCAGGCAGAAAAAAAAAATGATACCACATAATTCTTACAATAGGTACTATGCTCTGGAAAAGGCTAACAGTCTTAACTCATACAACATAACCACAGGGGTTTACAGTTGTTTCTCCTCCCATTCTTGAGTATCGCAATATACATTGCGCCTAACAAGAGCCTAAAGCCAAGGCAACATCCAAGCATAATGAGCGGGGTTATGAACTCAAGCTTAAGCCTGAATCATCTCAACTTTCTGTACTTGAGTCAAACCCAGAGGCAGTTTTTGTACTTAAAAAAAAAAAAAAACCAAAACTAAATAAAGGAAAATAAAAAAGAAACTAAGCTGCTCTTGCTACTCTAGAGCTTTGCATCCCCCACACTGGGAATAAGTGTTACTGTTCTCTTAGCCTCCTGGACAGCTACAGGCCAATAAAAAGTCATACTAAGTGCTGCCTGTCAGGACACTTGAGAATTATACCTCTCAAAATAGTCCTTTAAGATGGATGTATATTCTTACAATGAAAGGAAGGCCTCTTATTTTTCCTGGTAATCAAAAAAAGACTTTGTACAAGCCAGGAGCCTTCACGGAAAAAAGCAAAGTTACACCCACATCAGGGATGAAAGCATATTTAACACAACCTACACCTAAACAAAACAGGCTATCACAGTAAACCGGCACCTATACCACCCACACCACACCGCCTACTGGCTAAGATACCAACTCTTTACTGCATCTAAGAATACTCATTTTCTGCTTTTCCAGCCAACACCTAATAATCTCACCAATAAAAAGATGATCAACAGTCACACCAGGAAGCACTCAATCTCAGCTCACCAGAAGATGCAAGTCAAATCCACATCAAGCAAATTTATTACCTTCTATATACTGGCAAAAGAGGGCTGTGCCTCTGCCAAAATCTGTGTTCTAGCTCCATGAAACAGATCTATGACAAACCAAAACACTCATGACATGCACAGGTAGGTCAGAGGACACGCCACTTCTGACACCTGAAACAGTGACACATGTTTAACCACATGGGTAATTCCACTGTGGGGAAAGTCATAGGACAGACTGTTTGGGCTGTTCCGTGATATAAGCTGACCACTCCGGTACCCTGAAGTGCATTACTACTATGTGAAATTCAGGAGCATTTTAGTGCACTGCAGTTTGACATCTCCTTTATGTTGCAACCCCAGAACACACTGTTCAGCCATCTACTTTTGGGACAAGCAAAAAAGAAACAAACCCAAACTAAGAATTTCAGACCACATACCACAACAGTCTGCGTACTTTACCGCTTTCAAGGTCAGCTCTGGCTTCCTATATACTTGCCTTCAGGAAGCAGAGGCTTCCTGCTATATGAGCTTCTCAGTCTCACCAGGATAAAGATACGTTTGTGTTAGTCCAACTTAATCCTTGCTTAATCCTCGAATGAGAATACCCAAAGATGGTGGAGAAATTCCCCTCTGTTATCATCTCTCAAGACAACATGGAGGTTAAGGAAAGCATAAGGTATCATCTGACTGCTATAGCTTAGCCAACATAAATGGTGAGCTGACAGACGCAAACCATGCTCTTCTCAAATCCCCCCCCCAACTATGTCTGATCATGCAGCCACATGGCAAATCACTTCCACCATATAAGCCTTTTTGTTGCTTTTTGCCTTTAGTGTAGGTAGCATTTCCTCCCGACCGTCACCCGCCTCCTTACTAAATTCAAGGGGAAGCTACAAAAGACATGTGGCTTTGGGTAGGGATGGAAACCAAAGGAACAAGACCATCCATTTGAGCAGCATCCTACTATTAAATTAATTAGGTGTAATGTCACACCATACCTTTGCAGAAGGGTAACCCTTTCCAATTCATCACCAGTTCTGGGTAGGAATGCACTCCTATTGCAATGGAAGTGTACCTTGAAGAATGATCTTTGCTCACTGCCAGGGCACTGAGAGTGAGCGGCCCATGCATGGCACTGCAGGCAATCAACATAGCCACCAGCAATGCTAAAGACAACCAGCATGAAATGCCTGTGCTTGGTGATTATATCTATCTGACAACAACAGCTAAAGTTATTATTCACAGCCATAAAGAAGGGCTTTTGTCCTACTGTTTCTGGGCTGCAAGCATGCAGGAAGTCATTAACAACTGTGCAGATATTGAAGAATATTATGCTAGAGCAGCACGCATCCAACTGGCACAGAAGACACATTGAGCTTTTGCACTAAAACAGATGGATCTTTTTTTTGTTATTTTGCAAGTTAAAAGGGACCAGTGGAGCTATTTCAACACTGGAAACAATAGATGGTTAGATGGTTTTGGTCAACTACGTTATAATGGGATATGTACAACTTACCCAGTAGAGCAGAACCAGGAAGGAGAAATCTTGCCCCTCCAAGCACCCAGCCTGGCCTAACCTTTGCTCCTGTAAGGTGGAGCTCTACATGCTTTAGCCTTCATCAGGAAACATTCAGTTACTATAACAGAAGCTGCAGAAGGATGGCAGATTGTACAGCTGATCACTGTCTGACAGGTTTTATTTAAGTGCCGCTCACTCCTCAGAGCTCTTTCTAGGCAATACCAGGCTCTACACAGACATGCCAGCTGAGAAGTGAAGGAAGGGAGAGCAGTTCACCACAGCAAGGCAGCAGGCTTGCTGGGTGGCTCTGCATGTTGTCACCATCAGACCCATGACAGCGATCTTCGCAGATGGCCTTATGTGAAACAGTGGTTAACTGAGGCGATGTTACAGCTATTTTAAATGAATTAAACAAAACAGATTTCACTCAAATCGACATTTATATTATGCTGGGCTTCTCAACAGACTTCTTTTGCCCCAAGAACTCCAGAAATTGTCCCTCTCAGCCTGTTACTATTTGGCCACTCATTCTGCTTCCCTGGAGGTAGAAAACTTCTCTAATCCAATCCCACTAAGCACTCCAAATAAGAATGTTTTTGTGCAACACTGGGAAACCACTCTGCAGAAAAGCCTCGTGGGCAAGACCTACATACAACAGCATAGGCATAACGATGCAGAGAGAAGAAGTATGTAGTGCCATTTCAATAGCTTTTCCACACATACCCTCACTTGTAGTAAAATGTGTTCTCAAAAGGCTGGAAGACACAGCATAGCCATCACTGATGAAGTGGCCATAGGGCAGCAGGATAAGTAGGCAATGCTCTTCAGAAAGATGGCTCATACATGACCCATGGAAGAGTCACTTTGACATCTCCGGTATTTCACAAGAGAGCTTCACAGCATTCTCCGAGGAGTTATGGAGTACTCACCTTTCACGACTCAGTGACATCTCTCTCCCTCTTTTGCAGCCAGAGATCAGTCACATTCCCCGCTACGTAGCTTTTCCTGAACACTTCATTATGTTGAGACACATACAAACTCCTACTATGGTTGAGGTCAGAGAACCTCAAACAAACTCTGGGAATTCCATCCTTTAGAGGGTCTTCCTGGTCCAGGGATGCCCAAAAACAGCAGGAGTAGGTTTCACTTTTCTGAAGAAGCCAGGGCACGAGCCATCAATCATTGCTCTGCATGGCCCAGATACTGATCTGGGTGAGGCTCTGCATTCAGGGCAGCATACACTTACACAGGATAAAGAGCAGGGTGGAAAAAAAAAAAAAAAAAAACAAAAGGTATTTACACACACTTTAAGGAAAAAAAAAAAAAAGCACACCAGACAAGTCATTACTCTGAAGTAGCAAGGAAATTACCAGAGAGTCATAACTGTGCAGAGGTATAACAGAAAGGGCTGAATAAAAGTCTCAGCTACAGGGAGTAAGAGCCTTCCTATGTATTTCTATGTGATTTGCTAGCCTAGCCAATTTGCACGACTTCAACTTTGTCCAGCAAAACTAAGAAATGGGGAGATGGGATTCCTGCATTTTGCTGAAGAGGCTTGTGGCTACTGAAACCCAAAAGGGGGATAGTCACCTTGCAGAAGGCCAAGCCTCCACACCTTGACAATGCAAGAGGGATACTCTGCACCAGCGCTTATGCGTAGCCTTCCAGCTCCTTATTCACACACTGCAAAGCTGGACATGTTCACAGACCAGCAGGCTGCTGCTCCGCTGGAGCACCTGAACACATGGGTGGTTCATGGCAGCATAGAGCTCAAATAGGATAACAGTGACAGCTTTAAAAAATAACCCACTGAAGAAGATCTAAGAAAATACTGAGTTTCCTCTTTTAAATGACAGAAGGAAACTGAAGGTAATAAAAATACATTATACCAGAGACTCCTCCTTAGCTTTCAATTTAAAGAAATAATGAGATTTAACACTCTATTGCAATAGAGAAAGACTAGCAATCTAAGCTTAGATCTAAATTGTTCCTTAAGCAGTTAAGCCCCACAAAATAAAAGTATCAAAAGACAAGGAAAATCTCCTAATTTATTTGACAAAAAAACAAAAGCCACAAACTGTTTCTTATATCCAAGATATGCCTTAGATAGTGAAACAGGAACACTGACTTTAAACACACGTAAAGAATTCATGAACAAACACCTCTTCTGGGGACTGTTCTCAAGCATGGAACAGTATACTGTCAAGGTTCTCTCCCCATTTATGATTAACCCTACAGAAGCAGGGGTGCAGGCGATGAAATTTCTTTAAGCAAGGCCATTTAATACTTACGTTGGATATGACAGACTTGCATTCCAGCTGCACCACAGTGTACCAGTTGGCTTGACTCTATGGGAATCCTTGTCTCCTAAATCCCAGGCTGAACTCACTGCATGACCTTTAACAAGTGGTTTAACGTCCCTGCCGCTTCCACTCCCTTTATTAAAAGCTCTGATCCATAGCAGTTAGTATTTTACAGACCAGATGTTTAATATTGAACAACTCAAAATAATAACATCAGAAGCTTTCAGGTCAGCAATGTGAATGCATCCATGCTCCTACTTGAGTTTCAGTACTACACCTATAATCCAGGTACACTGCAGACACAGGCTTTCCTGAATCAATTTCATAATCAAAGGAATCATGCAGAACAACAGATAACTGCAGTACATGTTTGATTTTTAAGTGTATATGCTTCACTTTGCAAAAGGATGAAATAAAGATGTAAGAGTAGGATTTAAATAGTAATAATAATAATAATAATTATTATTATTATTATTATGAAAAAGGCAAGAAGCATTCCCCTAATCCTCCTTTTTAAAATAGATGCCAATAAAAGGTAGGGCACTGCACAAAGCCATCTATCAAAGGATTGTATCATATTAAGACCTGGAAGCATCACTGTAGCACAGAAGAATTTGGTCCAGAAACAATGTCACCATCTCAGTTATAAAAATTCTTGTTCCTAAGCCACAGCAACAAAAACACAACTGGGTTCAACAACCACGTAATGCTACCCTGAAACAACCAGTGAGGACACACGACTAACTCTTCACACCAGCAGCAAGATCCAGAATACTAATCATTAACAAAAAGCAAATAGTAAAAGCAAGTGGAAGACTGGTTTCTGCCTTTTGTTGTAGTTCAGCCCCGATCGGACCAGACTACGCAGTCTCTCTCTCACTCCCCCCACCTTCCGAGAAAACAGGGAGAGAAAATATAAAGAAAAACGGCTCGAGGTTTGAGATAAGGACAGGGAGAAATCCTTAAAATTACCGTCACGGGCAAAACAGACTCGACTTGGGGAAAACTATTCATTTATTACTACAAATAGCAGGATAATGAGACAGAGAACAAGATAACCTCCATCCACCCCTCTCTCTTCCCAATCTTAACATTATCTCTACTACCTCCCCCCCCCCCGAGCAGGGCAGGGGGGAAAAGGGAATGGGGGTTGCAGTGGGTTCATCATACATTGTTTTACGCCGCTGCTTCATGGTCGGGGGAAGAACTCCTCACATTCCTCCCCTGCTCCATTGTGGGGTCCCTCCCACGGGCCACAGTCCTTTGTGGAACTGCTCCGGCGTGGGTCATCTCTTCCACGGGTGCAGTCTCTCCAGAACAGCTGTCCCAGCAGGCCCTCCACGGGCCACAGCTGCCTTCAGGCACCCACCTCCCCCGGTACGGGGTCCTTCACAGGCTCCAAGTGGATCTCTGCTCCTCCGTGGACCTCCATGGGCTGCAGGGGGACAACCTGCTCCACCATGGTCGTCACCACAGGCTGCAGGGGAATCTTGGCCAGGAGCCGCATTACTCCTCCCCCTCACTTCTGAACTGACCTTGGCGTCTGCAGCCATTCCTCACAACAGGCTGGTAGATGTCTCTCAGGATCTTTTTTTACATCTTATTCACTTCTCATCTCCTTTCCACTTCTTGCAGCCAGGCTGGACCGAGTCGGGCCCAGTCAGCTGCCTGGCGAGAGGCCAGAGGGTGAGGCCTGCAAGGCCCATGAGGCCTGCGCCTCCCCCTCTGTGCCTCTGTCCCCGCTCAGCTCCTTCACATCTTCTCTTCTCTTTTTTTCTGTTTTCCACTTCTTAAATATGTTATCGCAGAGGCGTTATCACAGGACATTCTGCTACCAATTGGCTCGGCCTTGGCCAGCAGCAGGTCCGCCCTAGGCCAGGCCGAGTCCACTGAACAAAGGGGAGCGACTTCTAGCAGTTTCCTACAGAAGCTACCACCTTAGGCCCCCTCTCACTAACAAAACCACGACACCTTTTAATATGTCCAGCATCATGTCAGCGTCAAGATTGCTGTTCTTTCCCCAATTCACTTACAGTTCTCCCTCCACGAACATTTATCCCAAACTACAGCAACAGTTGTCTAACACTATTTTAAACAAGTTTCAGGTCTTTCATGTTTCTCAGAAAAGCCTGAAACCTCTAAAACAGTAAGCAACAGTGACTAAGGCAATTAAGTATACTTCACATGATGTCCAGGATTTCTAGTGACCTTTATACACAGTATCATCCGACTGTTTGAAAACTGAAGATCAAAAAGACTGCCTGACTCAGAAGTGACTAAGTTGAGAGAAACCAGGCCTAAAGATAATAAAACTGAGAGCAAAGCAAAGAGTTTTATCTGCTCATCACCTCGTGAATAGGAGCACCTTCCAGTTTCCAGAGCATTAAATAAGTTTTTACACTGCACAGGAGGTCGAAAGCCCACAGATTAAAAGAATCTGGAGGTTCCTTTGTTATCAGTAGGCCCACACAGAAGGAAGCAAGAAGTCCTCCTCCAGCTGTGCCACCAAGCCATGGGAGGTAGCTCAAGTCAGTCTCCTCGGGGTTATCCGGCTGCCTCTTCAGAGAGGCTGTACAGCAGCAAGGCGTAACTTTTTGTCCACAATTAAACAAGCTCAATAACATGCACAGTGGGAGAGGAACGAGAGTCCCCAAGGCAGGACTACTAACAAGGACTGTGGCTAGACAAATGGAGCCTTTTCAAGACAGTTTCTTAATCAATAATTCGAAAGGAATGCTAGGCACATTGCCATTCTGCTAGTTTATTCTGCTGAAATAACCTTTTTACCTGCCTCTTTTAAAGTCTAACTGACTTGCATGTAAATTAATCTCACAAAGCAGAGCTGCTCGCCAGTAAAGCAGAGATCCCATCTGGCAGCACTAGGAATAAAAAAAAAAAAATAAAAAAAAAAAAAGAAAGAAATCCTGTGAATTATCCACTCATTCCAAACTTCTTCACTGCATACTAGCCCTTGAAACAGTAAATGCAAGAGTCTCAGGAGGCACTCACACCCTGAACTGTTTAATAGATCAGAAGCAGCATAATTACTTATTCCCATGGTCTCTACAGCTTGATCTGGTACGAATTTGTAATATTGCCCTTCCCCCATTTCTGATAAAAGCCACACAAAGAAACAAAGATATTTAACATACTACAGCATAATATAACAAACTGCAGATGGAGAGCTAAGGTATTAAAAAGTCATCTGAGAAATTAAATGCATTTAAAATTATTCCTGGAACAATTATTCACGGGACAGAAAAAAAAGAAAAAAGATCTAGTTATAACAACATGAAGGAGGGGAAAAAAAAAAAGGTATTCTGGGAACCTCAAGGCAGTATTTCCTTTTGTGCATAATGACAGGTCACAGTTTATAAGAGAAGTGCAAGAGGTAGGCGAAGTTCAGAGGTAAGAAAGCTCAGCAAAACAATCACCTAAGCTTTATTCAACGTTCTAGACAAAAAACTTTAAACACCGAATACCACATTAAAATGTTTAAATACACAGTATTAACATTTTAAAATTACTAACACTAATGGAAATGCAAGTTAAAAAAACACACACAACAGATATTGAATACCTCAGTCAGATAAAGATATGAGGCATATGCTCGAAGGGCTCAATCTGAAGTCCCATTCATGCACTGAAATCCACAGAAGTAGGCAAGAAAAACAGTATTAATGACTGATAAACCTGAACAGAGCTTAAATAATTAAAAGACTATAGGGAATCGGGGTGAGATGCTAGAGATCACTTATTGGTATCATAACAAGCTGTTAAACTCTACAGGGGGGCATCAGTTTGTTTATAAACTTACAGCTGCTCATCTTACAAAGTGCAAGAGATTCATTTCTGCTAAAATTTATTTAGTTAGGAAGCAAGAAAAGTGTTTCCCAAGAAAATCGCCCAAGATGAGCTACTACTATACTAGTTCAGTAATTCAGAATGCGTATGGCAGTTCCAACTAACCGCCTAATGGAACAAGCAAAACAACTTAATTGTAGGGGGGTTTTAAAGGTTAAAAATACAACCTGGAAAAAAAAAAAATACACACATCCACAAAGTAGTGAGCATGCTGCAATGAAAACAGGTACTTTAAGTACAGTGCTCACTGGACCGTAAGAGGTCAGAGAAGATCCCTTGGAACAAAGCATTCAACAGACTTCAGAAGGAAAGCAGAACTTAGGGTGCAGCGTTACTCTTTAACAAAGTATAGTTTAACTCGATTGGAACAGAACACAAGGCTATCAGGAAACTTCAGTTTCAGAAATTTAAGTAATTTCTAATGACAGTAAGCAAAACTAATTTAGGAATTTAAGTACTCCGCAGTTTGTCAAGTTAGTCTCTAACCCTAACAATCTGTCTGCATGTCTGGATCCCTCTCAATTTCAAGGAAGCTCCCAATAAACTACTGCACATAAGACAAATTGCAAAACGCGCGCTTATCTAGACCATCAAAGGGTTTTGATCCAAAGACTTCTCTGGACATTAAAGGGTAGCTCAATCTGTGTTACCTCCTACTATCTGCAAAAAGTCATTTATCCAGTATGCATGATGACGCAAATTATTTCTCAATACATGCTTATCTTTAGGGTAATAATGTAAAATAAGGGAGAGAGACCAATTATGCTGCAGAAAAATATGCTATTTTTGAAAGTGTTTCCAGCTCCTTTTCACTGCTTAACAGTACCAGTCACACTCCCACAAGCCTTCACAGATGAAAGGTGAGACAACTTCGCACAGCTTGCCAGCATTAACCCTGTTATTACCTTCATCAGTACAGCTACACACAAATTACTTCATATTACACCCTCATGCAGACTCCTAATCACATTGTCCTGACATATGGTTACAGCAGCAGTTTAGCTCCTATCTGTCATCACCACAAGGAAAACATTCCCATTTCAGGGTAGTCTCCCAAGAGCATGAGTGGTTATGCTGCTACAGCAGTTTCCAGGCTCTTCACTGGCAGCTACTCAGAAGTGAATTCCTGGCTGGGCTCACGCTTGCTCTATTCTCCACTTGGGGTCACAAGCCCTCCTGTGTTGTTTAATCCATTGCCCATGCTACCTCCTGGAGAAGAGGAGAGATGGACCCTGGAGCAGAGACTTAAAATCTTATAGAGACAATTTTATTTGGAGGCCAGGGAAGAGAGAGACATTGTAAGAAACATTAAGCAAGAAACAAAACATTCTGCATATGGTTTAGGGCCAATCTACCACTTCACAATCAAAAAATGCAGATAAAGATACTCAAGTCCATGAACACCTCATCATCGCATGAGCAAAAGAACAATCAGATGACCTGCTTCCTCCTGACTTTCTTCAAACCCCCCTTCTCTTCCCTCCACTCTTTCAGCCTCTTTATAAAGAGAAATGAGAATTATTTCCAGGGAAAAACAAAAAAGGAAGGAAGAGATGAGTAAGGCTGTAGAAATACTTATTAAAAAGATAAACCAGCAAGAACTACTTTTGGCACTCTGTTTTCCACACTTTTGTATTCACATGAGCATATTTACTATAAAATGTTTTCAAAGTCGCAAACGGCTGTTTATTTGCCCTACAGCCAATGGACTACAGCACTCTTTAACACTCTCTTGCACTGTTGAACACACTCTTGCACTGCTGAACATCTTATCCCTCTGAAGATTTTACTCAGACTCATGTTTTGAGGGTTTTTTCAAAGGTGAATTGAAGTTCTAACACTTGTCTTTTTAATTCCTTTAGCCACATTCAACCTTTATAAATCTCGCATTATTCACAGTAAGCGCAACATGAAAAGGCTGTATCCATTCCTTTATTTATGGGTTAAAAACCAGAATCACTAATAACTTGAGTCATCAGCCAAAGAAAAGTCTGAGCCACCAGGGCAATGCATACTCCGGAACTTGTCACCTGCAAACACTGATGGGATAAGACTGCTCCTGCTTGTTTTCTCCTTAATCTGAACTGTGTGACAAGGAACTGGCCAGTAATAGCATCTCTTGGAGGTTTCACTGTTATAGGAGGGTGCTTATCTAGCTCGGTTTTCACAGGGGTTGTATTACCACTTGTTATATTTACTGTTTGTTTTGGGGAGACGGCACCACAGTTGCACAATACGTTGAGTATTTAATCTGTAGTTGGGCTGTCTGTTCCTCCCTCATTAGTTACAGCAATAGTCACCAGCCTTCTCTAGTGTTCTGCGAGATCAAATTATCGCTCATTATTTCCTCCTAATTGCAGAGGAAGAACCTCACACCGACAGCAAAACAAGCATCCCTGAAACACCCATATCCTTCCAGCACAGATTCCCAGCTTCACCTCTCAGGTACAATTCCTTTCTTGCTTGCTTCAGTCAGCTCCTGGAAGAGTTAAACTGGAAATAATTTTTAATAGAAGAGTGCTGTTGAAAGGACTACCTATGCGTGCAAAGCTATTCGGTATCAAGTGTGGGAAGGCAGGCCGTTTCGCACCGGGGGAGGATGGCGGAGTGAACATTTTAAAGCACTTTCAACTTGGACTATGCAGGTATTAAGCTTGCTGGGATTTTCTGTGCATATTCCAGTCTCTCGGAACAACTGATCATGGATTTCATGGGGCATCCCTGCTAGTAAAACCAGGTATGGAGAGGCAGGCCGCACTTTTTTAAGGAAACTAAGTATTTTATGTCACTACCTTCACGTATTTTGTGCTGAAAACTAAGCAAAGCTGCTGTGCTAGGCTTTCATCCAACTTCAGCTGACAAAAAGGTGTAGTTTTAAAATACATGTTAAAGTTCCGACAGAAGGTGGTCCTCCCTATCCATTTTGAAGGTGTTGGAACAGAGACCTCTCCCAGAGCAGGGCAGGTTTAACACACACAGCCGCGAACAACTCCTGAAACTCTCCCAGCCGGCAAGGGGAATACCTCCCCCTCGAGAGCTCCTCGTCCCTGTGCGCCGCAAACAACATGGACACCGCCTTCCTCCTGGAGCCCGGGAACTGGAAAACAAAACCACCACCACCCCCGAGAAGCAGCAGATACGGCTCCTTCCGAACCAACTTTAAGAACTTTATACCATTTAGGGAAAAAAAAAAAAAAAAAAAAAAAAAAAAAAAAGAGAGAGAAAAAAAGTAGGCTCCGGAGGAGGTGCCTGTGTACCCTGCGGGGAGCGGAGCGAGCAAACCCAGCGGGGCAGCCCTAACCCCCTCGCCAGGAATGGGGCGAAGGAGGGAACTCCCGGGAGCTGTGGACCCTCCACCATCGCCGCCGCCCGGCCCCGGTGCTGCCGGGGCCCCGCGGCCCCCCACCCCCTTCCCCCGCCCTGGCTCTGCTCCAGCGGGCCCGTCTAACAAGTTGATCCCGGCGTGGAAAAGAAAAGTGGGGGAGGGGAAGCCCCTGCGCGGCCGCGGAGCCTGCAGAGGGAGAGAAGGAGGAAGACAAGGAAGGAGGGCGGGGGGAAGAGGGAAGGGGGGGAGTAACGGAGGGAGAGAGGTTCGCCCTCCCGCCTCCCTCCACGTCCTCAGGCTCCATTTTCCCTCCCGCTGCCCCGCTCCAACTTTCCGCGCCCCGGGGGCGACCCCCGGGCGCCACCCACCGCGCTGCCCCGCTCCGCGCCCCTGCCCGCCCGGGACTCACCGGCATCATCTTGGAGCCGAACCGCATGGAGGCGGCCGGTGCCGGCCCCAGCCTCGCCGCCCGGAGCGGGAGACCGGCGACCCGGGAGACGGAGGGCCTGCGCTGCCGCCGGGACGCGCGGGGAGACCTGTTGCGAGAGGCGCCTGGCCTCACCGCCCGCCCTCCGCTTTGTTCCTACCGGGAGCCGCTCCCCCACTGCTGCCGTCGCCCCCAGCTCAGCTCCGAAACTAACCCCGGCCCGGCGAGGAGGAGCCGCCGCGCCCCGCCCGCCGCCCACCCCCGGGAGGGGCCGGCGCGGCTCCCGCGGAGGACGGGCCGCCTCCTCCGTCCGTGAGCTCAGCTCCCCTGGGCGGTGCGGTGCGTCGAGGGTCAGCCTCCCCCTCTGGGGCCGGGACTCGGCGGGGGGTTGGAGCAATACGAGACACGCATCAGTTCCCACGGGTCACCCCCTTCCCGCACGTCCCTCCGAAACGCGCCGGCCTCCGGGCCCCACCGAGGGCCGGGGCAGATGCAGCTCCGATCCCTTCCCCAGGGAGACCCTCCCGGCAGAGGGAGGTGCTGGCTGAGGTCAGGCTTCAATGCTGGACCCCCCCCCCCCGCCTGATCCGTGGGTCCCTGCCGCCTGAAGGGCATGGTCCTACCAACAATCCCCTTTTAGCTCCCCGTGTTTGCGGCCAATGTAGCGTTCCCGCTCAAGCTACGTTTTACTTTTTTTTCCTCGTATTTTCAGTTGGACCTGACAGTTGAGCTGCATTGGCCAAGTCAAACCTCTCAGGACAACGTTGAGGTGCCAGAACAAAGTCTTAAAGACCCATATTAAGGTTGGGCTGTCCAAAATAACCAACCCCACAAATCTTTTACACTCACTTAAGAGAAAGAAAAAAAAAAAATCCCTTTCCTGAACTGGAGTGCGGGATACACGTTTCAACCCCAGCTACTGTGCTAGCAGCACTTCAAAAGCTCAGGGAAGGAAAGTATGCTACATCAGCACCGTTACAGGGCCCTCTCTGCAGGAAAACCAGCTCCATCTGTTTTTCCTACTCGTATTAAAATCTTCCCAGTAATTAAAAAGGATAAAAGGGAAGAGGAATAAAAGTTCTCAGATGAAGGGAGAACAAAACTCAGTCCTAATTCATATATAGCCATCGCTTTTTCTAAAGAAGTCAAGAAACTTTATCAGCATTGATAAAAACCCCGGGAACCCAGATGCAATAATCGCGTAGTGTTTAATACAATACTGCTGCAGCTGGGGGGGAGCTAAGAAAAGATCAAAAAGCTATTTTTGTAGTTGCCTAATTACAGCAAAGAAAAACAAAAGACACCCTTTTTTATATATATATATAGAGCGCTTTGAAATCTAGCAATATTTAAAACGTGTCCCAGAAGTGTCTCACGTCGGTTTTAACCCTGCTGTACAAAGTCTCCCCGCCCCCGGCTCACACCCCCGGCAGCCCTTCGCTCTCGGGAAGAACCGGCGGCGGGGGCCGGGCCGAGGGACCCAGCCCGGCCGACTCCCCGCGGCCGTGACCAGCCTTAATTCCCCCTCTCGGTACGTTTCCTTCTAAGCGAGGCGTGGGCCCCCACGCAGGCCGAAACCGCCCTCCTCCCGCCGTGGTGCGGGGCCCCAACCCGCCGGAGACCGCCCGCCCCACGGACCTCGCTCCCCCTCCCCAGTCGGTCCCCGCCCCGCCGCCACGGCAGCCCAATGAAAAGGCGCCGCCGGCGGCATGACATCACCTCTCCCGACGCCTATTGGGTACCTCGCCAAAACAGCGCGCCGTGTCCTGGCAACGCCGTGGCGTCACGGCACCGCCCCGTAACCCTTCGCGCCCCGCGGCGCGGCTGCCCCCGGTCGCCTGCCGGCTCTCCCGGGAAAAACCCGCGCCGCCGCGTTTCACTGAAGGACTGGGAACACCGCTCCCCCGCCACCACGAGCAAAGCCCGGCATCGCTGCTCCTGCCGGTGCCTGAAACACTGCCCGTGTGTTACCGGTAGACCACACGCTGCAAACCAGCTCCTTCCGACGGCCCCAGTTCACCCGCGGCCCGGTTATACTAATCAACCTACCCACAGCAGGTTTACAATCCCCGTTCAATTTGGTAGGCCTTTTAACTCAAACTTCTAATTTATTTCACAAGATGAAAATGTTATTGGCCAAAGCGTGTGGCAATGGAGAACCAACCTCTGTTGAATATTTAGGAGCATCTACCTGGTAAGGGATCAAGTAAGGGGCATGATCTTTTAATGTATGCCCCAAGCACAGGTAGAAATTATTTCCAATACTAGAATAATAATTTCTAAGCCTGTAAAATAAACCTGGAAATGTTTAGATACCAAATCAACCAGGCAAGAGGTTTCAGATGCGTGTATGTGCATGGTACCTATATTTTGCTAGTGCGTGCCTCTTGCAGGTCAATCCGCAGAAGCCTCTGTTGGCACAACTTCCAATTTTCACATCTTCCACATAAAAGTACAACCCCATCCCTGCTAAGGAAATGGAGCTTCAAGGGGTGCACCTATTTTCTTCCAGTTTTTGTCCAGGCTCTGTGACTCATACGCTGCGGTGGAGGCTCTTGGTGCCATCTGGCCATGCACTTTAGATCACAGCTTCGCTCCAACAGAGAAGACAACACTCGCCAGGTTTGCAGGTGAAACGGGGTCAAAACCACTTGCACCTGTGCGTAGCTCAGCAGCATTTCTTGCCTCCCCTACAGATATCTTACTTTCCCTGTGGCATGCCACATTTCTGCCTCTTACAGCAATTCAGACATTATTTCACTAGATAAGCATGACATGAATTTCCCACAACAGGTTACTAATTACAGGAAAGATTCTTGTTTTATGAGCAGGGAGTAGGTGGTTCCCCCCCAAGAGTGGGAAGAAACATGTGAGGGTTTCTGACCGCAAGTTCAGCCTCCAGAGTGTCAACAGATGGAGGTAACTGAGTCACGCACAGGAGAACTGGCAAGGGGCAACAGTTCTCAGTCCTGTGCATGCAGAGCAATCACGGAAAGGAAGAGAAAATGAAATCCACGGGGTCTGGAGCCAATGGTACGGACAGCTGAAGCTCTGCACCTCTTCCCTGGTTCCCACTACTCTTGGCGGCCTGTCTGGAGCATGCTGCAGTTGACTAAGACCGCATGCAGTTCCCTAGAAGAAGTCACAGCAAGGGTCTAGAGGAAGTTAATATTCATAGAATTGCTTGAAAAGCATCCAAGAAAAGGGAAAAAAAAAATCACCAAACAGAAATGTAGCAGAATCATTCTTCTTCTCTCCATGAAATATCTACTTGGTCTGAACCACAGAAACTTGCAGTAGCAGAAAGATGTTACAGACAAGAGTGGTAATGACAGTCAGTAGAAATCAGCAGCATATTTTCCTTGTCATACAATGGGATCAGGGGGAGGAAGGCTGGGAAGATAGTGCTGTATTTCATGCCTTCAGCACACTACTTAAAACTCCAAAACTTCAGTGCTAAATCTAAACAATTTTAACAGTAACTTCTCACTCTCTTCTCTATTAGCCTGCCTAAAACTGCCTCCAGACCAGTCATCTTTTATAGTCCTGACACAATGAGGAGGATTATCAGACATCATCTCTCTTGCAATACCTTGTAGTAATTAAATAAAACCCTGTACCTGCCAGTCGTTTATATTTTAAAAACCTCTTTAATTCTTCAGCAAACAGACAGTGAACCTGATTCTTAGACCGTTTCTACGACAGTAATTGCAGAGAGAGTTTGTCAGAAATCAACACAACAGCATGAATGTAGAGGAACAGGCCAGCTGGTTTAGATTTGCTGTTCACTGCCACCTACTGTTAAAACTCCACGAAGTCAAACTTCTAAGCTCTAGTTTCTGAGGGATGTCTTAAGAGCACAGAAAGAAGGAAAAGCTTTGGAATTGAGATTGCTGGGGAGAGAGAAAAAAAAAAAAAAAAAAAAAAAGAAGGGAACATGCCAAGAGAATTGCTCACCTCAACTCAGCAGGCTAGGGCACAGCACAGCAGCTTCACAAGTTTGGAATCTGTTGGGCAACGTTGAACTTTTGATACCTAGTTCAGACAGCTAGCCTCCAGCTTAAGATAAGGTTTTTCCGGACAGTGATTCAAAGCAAAGGCCTCAACTAGTCAGTGTTGTCAAATTTCCACACAAAGAAAAAAAAGTAGCTATAGAAAACTGACGGTTTTATACCTTCAGCACTTTCATACAGTTCTGCTAATCCACCAGTTGTCCTCCAGTGGCTGTTAAGATTAATTTTCACTATTTGATGTTGCATTTTTACTATTTAATTTGTTTCAAAAACACCAGATAGCAGACCTTGCAGTGGAAAAAGTTTTGGGGAAAACATGCAGCAACTGAGTCTACCTCCCAGATGGAAAAAAGAAGTTCACTAGTTCCAAAGCCTGCAGCTGAGATTCTGCAAATCTTTAAAGGAATCCGCTAACCACATCAGCTAGGACATCTCATATTATCCCAGTGGTTGCTTCCAAAGCAAAAGCCTTTGCTTTATGCCACATTCAAAACACTACATCAAGAAGCATTCAGCAGGTGTAAATTTTAAATTAAGACACAGTGGCTTGCCACAACTTCTGCCAAGTCCAATTCTTTTAAGTGTAAAGGTTTACTTGGCATTGAGGAGAGCTATAATAGATACACCTTCTTCCTCGTGATAAGCTGCTTTTCTCTAAAACATCTGTATCTGGCAACTGAAATGCCTCTCTTCAGCTGTAATTGCCTTCAGGGAGTTTATCACATTAGTGCATGCTTAATGCATCAGGCTCCTACTTGAATGGTTTGTGTTTTGTTGAAAGGTATGTTTTGTTGTCAGATTAAGTCCAGTTTGGTTGTGACTTATACTTCCTTATTCACACACAGATGGTATTGAATTAAAATCTAAACAAAAAATTGTATTCCGTCACATTCCTGTGCCACAGCTCAAAAAAACCCCTAAATTTTCCCAACATGAGGAACAGCTGAGTTACATTTACCTCACTCAGCGGCATGAGAGCCAGTCTCTTGCCTTGTGAAAGCACGCACTTCTGTACAAAGTGAATATAAACTTTGTTGGTCACTGTGTGTATGATCTGGTAATGCATGCAAGCAACTACATGAGACAACAGAGGTTCAGGTTCAAGCCCTGTAACCTTAAAGTTAATTAAAAAAAATATTTACTACTTGACTTGTATCATGTCTGTAAACTAATCCCACTACCTAAGCTGTGAGTCACACGTGCACCCACTGTGCAAAGTACATACTCAATCACATTACTCAGTAAGCTAATAATCACAGAAAGCCAGCAGCACCCAGAAAACAGCAGAACTCAGAAACTGCTTTAGAAATTTGCATCAATTTTGCTGCAACTTATTCAGCTCTTAACCTGATAATTTAACAACAGTTTCAAGGGATGATTCTATAAAAGTAGAAACTGACATTAATACCACTGTATGCAAGCATGACTCACAGTAAACAAGTCTTCCATTTATTCCAGATCAATGCGGAATTATTTAACTTCAGTAAACTAAATCTTCTCCAACTTCTCAAGTTACTTGCTAGAATAAAATCCTAATTTCCTCATTCAAAATTATTTTTCCATATAACTTAAATTCAGATTCTTTTTTCCCACAGGTAATACAACAAGCAGCCAGCTGAAGCAAGTCTTAAAGAGGGAAGAAATAAACTCCCTGTTCCATTAATCCCCAGCATATTAGAACAAAATGTAGGCTAGCACAAATAAGTGTTTGGTATGCATCATACACAGCTGCCATTCTTCTCAATAACTAAATTATATTCGCTACAGCCACTCTGGATCCCTGTCAATTTATCTCAGCACAGATCCTGGCAGAAGACCCCCTATAAAAACCCATCTGTTTAAGGCAATTACGGCAACGCGAAAAAGCCAGATCTCCCTGCAGCCGCTCACCCAGTCCCATAAAGGAGTTGGTCAGTGAAGAAGAACAGGGAAGGAACTAAATAATATGCTTGTTAAGCACATATATAATCAGCTGTTGCAAACAGGAATTCTGTGATCAAAATCTCATTCCTTGCCAGAAACCGTAAAACATTGATTGGCTGCACAGTGATGCTGAACCTTCATCCCAGCTGGATGTTTAGAGAATGTAGAGTTAAATTAACACTGCCATTTTACTGTTGCCTCATCTGTATTTCTCAGCTGCCAAGAAGCCAGCCTTAGCTCATGCTAGCAGTCCCTCTGGAGTCAAGAGAGAATGAAACTAGGAGGATTTCAGAAAACACAAAATTAATTCAAGATCAGGCCCTCCACAATTTCTTTTTTCTAAAGTAACTGCAGGACTGAGCAGACCACGTCTTTGTTAATGTATTCTCCTGGTTAATTTACGTATTTTCTTTGCACCCTCTCACATAGAGCTATCATCTTACGCCTCAGCAAATCAAACTCTGCTTTAGATAACCCTGGCAGACACAGGTACGGGGTCTATAAGCTACAACAGACACTTTGAGAGCTGTCTTTTTCTTACATATCAACATTATTAGGGCAGTTTGTCATGTCAGTGATGCTTCACTAAGCTGAATTGATGAGACACAGAGAGATATTACTGATGCCTTCACCGAATTATCTTTATCATAAATAAAGTGTAAATATGCGGTAATATACTAAAATCAAAGGAATTCCTTGGAACTTACATCAAAACTGAGTCCATTCTTATGGTAGAAACTGATTCTCCATCCTAGGGCTTGCAAACACCCTACAAGAAAACAATACAGAGAATCATCAAAAGTCATGTAATCTAATTAAAACCTCCTTTTTGTTTATATAAGCTTTTTCACCGAGGTTAATTCTGAGCACAGCTGTGTGAGGATATGTAACCTGACTAAGAGAACATGCTATCCAGTACCTGATTCTGCAGTTCTCTTTCAGGTAAGGTATTATGACTCCAGGAAAATAGAAAGGTTATTTGTCGGAACCCTAGTCCTTTTAATCCCTCAAGTACATCAGTTTACCCAATTAATATTTTACATGTTAACAAACTCTGACTTTTTGTGGATTTGAAAATACTTTTATTTAAACGTTTCCTTGAAATTTAAAAAAGAACACAGTTAATGAAAGCTAGACCGTGCAACACTCCTAGCCTACAAAAACTACCAAGATTAGTCTGGTCCCCATTTAGCTAAGAAAAATCTACAGAGGCTGCATTTTCTTTCATCTTGTCTTCTGCCTGTTTTTCTTTTGCTTCAACCTCTCATTTCCCAGGGAACATCACGTTCTTCTGCCTCTCAACTTCAGCTTCTGATTATTATCAGATACTTAATGTACAGTATTACAAATAAATTACAAGGTGGATGTAGATTTTAGAGGCAGCTTCTTAACCAGCGTTTTATGCAACATGCAGCACTACTGGGCCTCAAACTGGTTAAACTACAAAGGATCCACTTAAATATTTCTATTGATTTAATTAAACTAGGATTACATTCATACCTGAAGCTAACTCCACAAGGCAATAATTGCTAAGTTACCTACCAATGGATTAAAAGTCTCGGCTGCAAAACATGAATCTCTGCAAATTTATACTCCTGTCTATATTTGTTAAGAACATTCTAAAAGGAAATTTTAAAATGACTTTTTTTTCCCATTTCTTTTTTAATGCCTTGTAAAAAAAAAAAAACTTCATCAAGAAAGACTTTACTCCACCTCAATGTCCAGCAGCTTGAATTAAAATATAGCTGTGTGAATATACCAGACTTGTTTCAAATTTTTCTTAAGAAAATCCTTAATATTCATAAAGTGAGCAAACTGCTGCCACCACAGAGACGAAAACACGCCATGTGGAAAGGCATTTTCTATTTTTCTATTGATTACACTAACTTAATAAAACAAATCTGTTCTCCTCCCACCCAACTTCTGCTCTTATTCTCAGTTTTTGAGCACATTACTCCTCTTTGCTCCTATATGCCTCATTAACATGGCAGTTCTTGACCTAGTTACACACCTTTCTTCACCTCCAACACCTGCTGCTAGATTTTTTCCTCCAGCCCTGTCTTCCCAGATGCCTGCTTGTTAGCTCCTGCTTCTCACTCTCTCTTTCTCCCCTTTCCTGAATTTCTTCTCCTTTCTCACATTTAATAGTTACAGCTTTCCTTGTATTTGAGCCAGGCTCCTTCCTCTTCATCGCAGCTCTTGGCGTTGCTTGCTTCCACACAAAGCCCAAACAAAATATTCCACCATGTCACAGTCCCTGCTGTCCTCAACAGACCACACTCAAATCA
Source organism: Chlamydotis macqueenii (assembly GCF_036417535.1). NCBI lineage: Eukaryota > Metazoa > Chordata > Aves > Otidiformes > Otididae > Chlamydotis > Chlamydotis macqueenii. The sequence goes on along the minus strand of NC_141558.1, from coordinate 72,912,437 downwards.
GTTGGGAGTATGATTAATAAAAAATAAATATATTTTTTAAAAAACAGTATTTTTTGCTTAAAAGGGCAAAACAATACATTTCCCCTAACATCCTTCTTGTGAGTCACTGAGACATTTCCAAAATTTCAGTCCAACTATGCTTTTTATTCTAACATGGTATAATCAAAACTAAGGCTATTTCAAGATTTTTTAAATCTTACAAGCATTGCAGAAATCTAAATGAGTGGTAATCCAAATAAGGCAAATGAGGTATGTATCCTGCATGAGCTGTAAAATATTGACAAAATGTTTGCATGTTACTTGACAGGCAATAGACTCTACATAACCATTTCATCCATTTCAGAAAGTATTATCAAGTTGTCTAGCTTCACACTATTCCATAGTAACTGAAAAGTTAAACCCCTAGGGAATCTGTGATGGGGATTTTGTGAAAGTGTGTGCATTTTTTCAAATTAATGCAAAGTGATCCATGCTCAGAAAAATGACATAAGATACATCAGGGAAGAGGATGTGAATCAGAACCCGGAAGGCAGCAGAACTAGCCTACTTACTGAAGCAGACTTATTAACTATAAAGCTATTTATATAGTTGTAGTTAATATAAAGTATATATTGTACATATTAGTAATGTATTCTACTTAGTAATATAATAAACATTCAAAACATACAGCTTACATTTATTAAACATAAAGCTGTATCTTAAAAACTCAAATTGTTCAAATTATATGACAACACAAAAAAAAAAGCATTCTTGAAAGGGTCTTAAATTATATATGCTTAGGTAGGATGAAAAAAAAATACTTGCTTTTAAAGTGTTAATGGACTGCCAGCCCAAACTTCCTGTGCCAAGTCACAAGTTTATAAAGAATTCTCCCAAGTGTGTTTTAAACTGCTGAGTGTGCATGTGAAAGGAGATCAGGTCCTAAAATCATGCACAAGAATAAAACTCTTGTTCTGAGATAGCCAGATCATTTTACAGCGGCATTGATGAGTTGAGGGGTGGGGGGAGCAAAACACTTCCAAATCCGTACAAGGCACACAGTGTTCTGCTCCCAAAAAGGAAATATTAATTTCAGTGCACGTTTTTAGAGTGCCATTAGGATGACATACATAAAGGCTTACCCTTGCATTTGCCCTGCTTACAAGATAATTCTTTTCCAATTGCAATTTTTTTATTTTAAGAAAGAGGTTGCAAGTGAGTTTCTGAGGAAAGGGGAAGTTACACATTAAAGAAATGGGTTAAGACAAACCTTTAAAGAGAAGAAGCATTGCTGAAAAAAATTTACAGGGTTGCTGCAGGCAGCTAATTCCTTAGTCTTGCAGTATCTTAAGCTGTACTACCTTGGTGCAGGTACTGCAACGAGTGGTCCCATTCTCCCCAAACATTTTATGGCATTTTCCCATACGCTTTGCTACCATCACTTCTGGCATTCAGACAGCGATTTTCTTTGGCAAGTCAGTCTTCGGCAGCACCAGTTCCCCGGACAAACACGTACACTGAATGCTACTGATATGAAAAAAGCAGCAACAGCAGCTGAAGGCAGAGAGGAGACTGGTACCATAATTTTCAATGGCTGTGTCAAGTTCCATCGGGCTAAAATGGTTGTGAAACTACAGTGTAAGTGTCCATGACCACACTCAGAAGCACCAGGGAATGTTCTAGAAACAGCCCTTGGGCGCATCCCTTGCTGCTCTAGATACTACATCCTGCTCTAATAAATGGGATTAAAGGCAAATAAAGGAGCAGAATTTGGTTTGCCTCCTCAATAACATCTGCACACCTACTGATCACTCCGGCTCCCGCTGTGCATCCTGGCCAGGTAGGCCCAGGTTGGACACAAAACGGGGGTGCTCCTCTGTCTATACATAGAATAGAAAGACCAAGATTAAATCAGTAAGAATTACGTAATTGTACCTTGCTTACAAGCTACAGAGGTAGTTTTCTGTCCTGTAGCTGCCTCACTGTAACTCAACTGTACTTTCCTGGGGGTCCGCTCTGCCTGTGCAGCTGGTACCATTCCTGCAGCTGGAGGGGAATACTGTCCTACTCCTGAGCAACAGCAGCGATGAAGTTTTTGGAGGTCCTTCTCACACAGTTTCCTCAGGAGATGGAGGTGCTGATCTCCCCTCTCCAGTGTCCGGCCTCAGGGTGCAAGGGGATGGTGGCCTCAGGGGACGTTCAGATTGGGTATTAGGGAAAAGCTTCTCCCAGAGAAGGTGGTCCGGCACGAGAGTGAGCTCCCCAGGGAAGGGGTCATGGCCTCAAGCCAGTCAGCATTCAAGAGGCATATATACACACGGAGATATACATATATATATGGTTTAACTTTTAGGTTGCCATGTGTGGGGTGAGGAACAGGCCTGCTTGACTCCGTGGATCCCTTCCAGTTCTGGATAGCCTACATCTCTGTGAGCTTCTGCAGCCTCCTCGACCGCCTTACTCCTGTACCTTTTCCTCTCCAGAGCGGAAAATAAAAGCCCCATAGCTTTGCAGTGACCCACGTAAGTCTAGTGTGCAATAAAACCAGTTTTGTGGGGTCAGGCTGCTGGCGTAGGCAGCTCTGGGTGCCATTTCCAACCACAGCCAGTAGCGGTTCCTTATGTTCCTCGTGGAAGGAGTGCACCAGGCATGCGGTGGTCTTTCCCCAGGCACCCTGATCAAACCCGGCTGGAGCCTTTAACCTTCACCACGACCACCGACCATGAGCCTCACGCTTCTGTTACACATACGGCACATTTATTTCCACGCGCTTGCTTTAAACCCGCCGCAGGTGGGGTGCCCAGCATTTGGCAGACGGAACTCCGAGCGGCCTCCACCGGGCCTCGGGGCCCCACCCCGCCGAGCTGAAGGCTCTGCCTACGGGCGGGGTGGCACTGCCGGGGGCGCTGCCGGGGCGGGGACGCCGAGGAACAGCCAACGGCCGCCCCCAAACGGCTGGGCGGGGGGGGGGGGGGCGCTTCGACTGTCTCGACCGGGGGCGGAAGTGTCGTCACAGAAAGACTCACTCCCCTCCCTCAGTGGAGGAAGGACGGGCTGCAAGATGGCGGCGCCGGAGGAGCGGCTGCTGTCGGATGGGGAAGGCGGCGCCCTGGGCTCGGCGCGGCTCTCCCCGCCCCCGGTTTCGGAGTCTCCCGAGGCTCTGGCGCCCTTGGAGCCGCCGCCTCAGAGCAACACGCTCATGGGGCTGCCCATCGTGGCCATCGAGAGCATCCTCAGCTTCCTGTCCTACGATGAGACGAGCCAGCTCCGCCTGGTAGGGGCCGGGGAGGGGAGGAGAGGCGGCGGGGCAGGCGAGCGAGGAGCCCTGCTGCGGCCGGGACCCGGGGCGGGAGCAGCGCTGGGAGGAGGTGGCGGCAGCCCCTGCCGCCCCCCGCCGGGCTGCTGCTCTGGCTGGGGATGGGGCGGGATTGGGGTTTGCTCCCTTCTCCCCAGCCGCCCCCGAGCCTCGATACGGGCACGTAGAGGTGTGCCTCCATACACGCCTTCCTAAAGGTCTCTTACTGTCTCTTACTTCTTCTGTTCCGTTTGTCCTCTATAAGAAATTACTGGGCTGCTGGAGGCTTATTTTTCCTGGTGACTGCCTTCCTTGGGGGGGGGGAGGGTGGGGAGGGCAGTCCATTGTGTCTCATATGTGTATTTCTTTTTACTTATAAAGCTTAAGTCTGCAAGTGTAGGAGACCGTGAGCCTGCTGCTGCTGCTCCAGGGACCCTACCCTATCTAGAAAGAAATGTGGGGCAAAAAAGATGTTGTAGGAAAGCCCTTGTCTGCCTGAATGGCTGCCTGCTTCTTCCAGCTGTAGTAGTAGATCTAATAAAAGATATCACCTCTACTTCTGAACTCTATGATGCCAAAAAATGTGCAGCTGTCAGTGAGGAGATCAAGGCATATCAATCCTTAACTGACAGCATAAGGAGCCTGATGTAAACTATGACATAATATGATAAGCTGCTATCTTACTGAATTTCTTATGAGGTCATAAATGGAATAATAGTGAGGGAATTAACACCTAGCTTATGTAACCCAAGAACTCTATTAGTGTACATTGGATAATATTAGAAGCGTATTTCTGCAGAAAATCAGACTGCATGCGTTCTGGATCAGCAACCTGAAGTGTTGCATCCTGACTGTAACTTTAAACTCAAGGCTCTTCTGGCAGAAAATCTGTTCTTATTGATGCTGCGCCAGCACCTAAACGTTTCCAGCATGCTGCTAGTCTTCTGAAGACTTTTGCTTCTTCTGTGAGAGTAGGTAATGGATCTATGAAAAAGATGTAGTACTGCCTTTTTGAATTGCAGTCTCTGCTTTTGAGTACTTACAGTTTGAATGAAGGGAAGAGAAATACATACACAGTTTGGGTATGCTTAGTGCTGCATGGTCTGTATTGCAATGCTAGACACAGCCCTTTGCTGCAACTTTCCCATTGCATTATAAATGCAATTATTCCTATTTCCCATTTCATTCTAAATGGTAGTACCCATGGGAGCTACAGAAGTCAATAGAAGGCTTTTTCTTTCTCTAGGGCTAAGTTAATGTTTGTAAGCAGTGAAGTTCAGAATAGGAAAGATGGTGTAAGGACTTAACCAGCTGTTTAACTCACTGTGCAACTTAAGAAGTAAAGTGTGACACTTATGCTCTCTTACGTAGTACCTACAGGTTTATTTTTCTGGAAGAAGAATGCCCCTTTCAGAAGTTTCAGAAATATGCAAAACCAGGCTGCATAAATATCAACTTTGACAGACACATGAAACAATACTAGATGTAAAATGAAGGAAACTATCCAGTTGGTACTTTCAACTTTTGAGTCAGTGACAGCCAATAAACTTAACTCCATCAAATTCCTTACTGTTCCCTTAAGCACATCAGAAGGCATTATGAGCATTCCTCTGAGAAGAAAGTACACTTGTCTTTGTTATCCAGCACTAATGTAAAGAATCAAAGCCCTTTTAGTTTAACTTAGTCAAAAGTGTAGCTCATAAGCACATAGGTTTGATCAGCTAAGTCTTTTGGATTGCTGTTCAGAACTAAAGGTGTTCTGGCAATTCACTGAAAGCTATAAACAGAGAGGACGAGACTCGATGTTTTACGTAACTCCAGATGTTGTTAATGGACAATTATGGTGGTCTCTAAAAATAAAAATGCCTTGGCATAAATTAATAATGAAATTTCATCACTTCCTGATTTTTAAAGGCTACAAGCATCTTTGGGAGACACTTTTATATTCCTGCTCTAAGATCTGTCTTGCACAAACAGTAATTTTTTTTCTCCTTTATGAGAACTGACTTGAGCTGCTTATCAAAGATGAATGGATGTATCTTATAATGAGTAGTATTCTGCGAAAGATAGATTGCAGGACAACATTAATTGAATTACAGGGATTAAATTGCTTAGGTCTCCTGCATATTAAAAATGCATGCCCAAAAGCACCCTTTTTAAGCCCTTAGAATGTGGTATTCTGTGGGATAAAGCATCATAATGAAGGTAGGAAGATATGACCCAGGACATCAATCGTCCTAAACAAAGTTTGATCATACATGTGTAGACAAAAAATGTGGATTCCCTAAACTGATCACTTTGATGCATTCTCTGGATCTCAGCATTGAAGGAAATGTGTGTCCTTATCTCTTTCTTTTTCTGGATCACCTTAGCTCACTGATCCAAAACCAAAAAAAATAAATCTTTTGTGTTGAACTGGTGTTGGATCTAAAGTATGTACGAGAAAACAGTCTAAGGAGTTCACTGGTAGGACATAGAACAACAGCAAGTTTTCAGATTAAAATAGAGATAGGAAACTGTATTTTTATATAGAACATAATGAGGAGCATAGTCTAAGGCTTAAGATCCATAGGTTTTTTTTTTTTTTGTCACCAAAGAATGAGGTAAAGAATGTTTCCTGCTTATGATGATTGCCAGCCATCAGGCAAGGCAAAACCGTGGGCCCCTCATTGTGCAAAGAAGCACTTGCTTTCCTGATCATAATGCTTTCTGCTATTCCTGGTATTATGACATTTAAAAGCATAAATGAAGCACCTACTGGTTAAGCAGAGAAGTAAATCTAAAGTAGTGGAGACTAAACAATAGGTATTTAGAATGCAATCTTGTCTGAAATTATGCCTCAGTGCAAATCCTGAGTTCTCAAACTTTTGTTTAGATAAAGTGAATGAGAGGAAAAGCAGCAGCATTTTGCATTCAGCCCTTTTGAGTATTTACTTCATCTGCTTCCTCTGATATGTCATCATAAGAGAAACACAGAAAATCCAGAAGATCATTATGTCTGAAGCTGTAATGTTCTGGGCAAGCTGCAGCCTAATATGCATGCTAGCCATCTTCCAGCTTTTGAAGGCTTCTTTTTGCGTTATTTTTTTAATGACTTACAGAAGCTTTGGAATTTTTACCTGGGTGGGATAATAATGACATTCTTGTATTTTAATTTCTTTTCACTCACATGTCTGAACTTGGAAATGCACTTCCATTCAGACTATTACTACAGTAAGTGTGATTAAAAACAAACAATCCATAACCTCCTTCCATGAGCACTCTTGAAGAGAAGGTTATCTTGGATTCTGACACATGTCAGAAGTATCTTAGATTCTGCAGTAAACTTGTGTTTATTTTCTGCACAGCACAAATAAGGACTGATAGCCTTTGGACAGCATGGCTTTAATCTTCCCACAGTTTCAGGAAATCTGTATTTAGAGGCATTTCTATTTTAAAGCTTTTTGCTGAAGTCATCAACATTTTGTCACTTATACTTTACCCTAGAAATGCATTATGAAACATGGTGCCTGTGTAGCCTCTAAGAAAAAGAACATATATTGAATCTAAATACTTTAGGATATTTTTATCTCTGTTTTGACACTGGTTATCTGTTAGTGAAGCTTGGAAGAAATAAGACGTGCTTGAGGAAAGGAAGCTGGTAGTAGTCATTTAGTAGATTATGTCAGTTTAGTTTGTTTACAAATGAAGTAGAAAATCAGTTCTTTCATATAAGCTGTTATTGCATATGAGTCAGCATGCTGAGAAACAACCACCTTCTCACTCTCATTTTCACATGGACTTGGAATAACTTTCTGACACTGAAATTTGAACACAGTGTCTGGTCAGACCTGACATTTGAGGAAACTTGGGCTCTTTCTGCTTTATGGCTAGAACGAGAAAATATTCACAAACATTTGCAAATACAAGTATGAGTGAATTTAACTTTTTACTTTCTTCTGGTCCATTGAATAGCTAGTATCAAACTGTCTTGGATTAATATGAATACGTAAAGGTGTAATAATGCTACTTTGTATGTGACTGCTGACTATGCAGTCTAAAAGAGGTATATTGTTCCTATAAGTACAGCTGCCATATAGTTTTAAATGGTGACATCAGAAACCAGCTGAGAATTAAGAGATGGTTGGTAAAATAAGTTGCAGACAAATGCTTCTGATTTCTGATTATACTTGTTATTTGCTCAGTGCTTGGGTTCTAGACTGATTATTGGCACAAGTATGAGTGATATCCAGAAACTGGAGCAAATAATTCTTCCTGCTGTGTAGCGTAGGCAAATGAGTAAGATTTTTAAATATCCAGTGTTTAAAAATCTAGTGCAGTTCGTGTTACCTATTGCAACTTAATCTTGGATGTGGGAGGGCTTCAGCACACGAAAAGGTCCTTGCTGCCACCAGATGTCAGTGTGGACATGGTTAAAATAACTCTCTCTGCTTCCTCTAAATTTGTAGCGAATAATGTATCTACGATTGTTTTTCTCTTGTGCTGAATAATTGCATAGCTAACATAGCCCCTGTGCAGGTACTAATCCCTAGTTCAGGGGTTTGGTAGCATTAGAACAAGTAAGCTGTTAAGTCTTCTACTCAAAAATGGTATCAGATCTGGGCATCACTAATGCAGCTACTATCTTAGAAGAAACGTGACAGTTTCATCCTTCCTGTAGTTGAAGGGCCAACATTATTTCTTACGTGCTGGAAATGAGTTAGCTGATTCAGTGAATGTGGAGTAGAGTGTTCTGAGACTGCACCTCTGTGGTTAGCCTGTCTGATCATTCTCCTTTGTTAACAAGGAAGATCTAACACAAAGGAGCACGGACAGATCGACAGCAATTGCTTAATGGTCTGTTAATACAGATCTGTTTGAAAATAGTCAGTTCTTACTTACAGAACTTAAACTAGCTACGAGTAGAGGAAGACTCATAGGAAGTAGAACTTCTTTAAGTAGTGTGTTGCATATAAACAGAAAATAATTGCAGGCTTTTCTGGGCGAAGTGAGAATCTTCTTCCTCAAGGTATAAACTTACATAGACTTTAAAATTATGCAATGAGTAGTGTATGGAGGGAAGAAGTGTTTAGTTAAAAAACAAACAGGCAAAGGTAATCTGTTGGAAAGTGGGATTGCAGTGTGAATTGTGCATTTTAGTACAAAAAGAAACCCAAAACAATTTAAAAGGATGCTCTTGCATCTTCAGAACTGAATTGCAACTACTTTAAACTTTGTATTAGTTGGCTTTGTCTTGTAACTGGTTACTTTGTGAAAGTTTAAATTTAGCAGTTTATTATATCTTCTGCAGTTATTAATGTCCTTTCTCCCTAAACCTGTGGAAAAATTGAAGCTATTGGTATCCAACGTAGCAAATAAAGGAATCTGTTAAACAGAGAAGAAAAGATTTTAATACAGAAAATAATCTTGCTTCATGTGCACTGTATTGCATAAGTTTTTGAATTTAATTGTAGCTGTCTTCAAAAACATAAGCCTTAAGTGCTGAAATAAAACAGTAATGGTTTCTTGTTTTTTAAAGGCTTCTTTTTTGAGACTACGAAATATTAACGTGATCTACCAGAATCACACTGGAGGCCAAGCTGAAAGCCAGGCACAGACATTTGCAACATGCATTAAAATCTGAGGAAATTGTATCTGTTTATATATGGGTGGAATTCAGCCTTCTGTCTCTTGCTAGGCAATATCAGGAGATTAATTTTTGAATTGTGTGGAACATAGCTGCTCGTTTTTGGATTATCATGACCATTGTTAAGAGATAGTGATGCCTTAAGCCTAACTGCAGTTTCTGCTGCTTGAAATGGAGCAAAAACTAGTAAGAGAATCTTTTACTACCCAGCAAGTATGAATAATAGTAAAAGTGACATATGGCCTTAATGGAGCCTTAAGTTTTTCTTTTTACTTAAATACAGGTTTGTAAGCGAATGGACTTGGTTTGCCAGCGGATGTTAAATCAGGGATTTCTGAAAGTGGAAAGATACCACAACTTGTGTCAAAAGCAAGTTAAAGCTCAGCTCCCAAGGTATGTACCAGTTAAAACTGTAATTAAACCTAGATGTGCTAGATTCTTTTAAGCAGAATATTGAAAAGGAATTTCTTGCTAGCTAATTCAACTTAACATATCTCGAAAATTTGAGTCATATTTGTTTTAATTTCATTTTTTTTCCAAAAGCACCTTGAACCTAAGATCTAGTTACACAGTAATGGTGTGGATGAATGTAAGTTGTCTTATGCTAGAAACTGGAATATTGGAAAATGTCTCTGGTATTTTAAACAGAGAAAAGAAGAGTGGGTCCTGTATTACTCAACTCTTCTGGCAAATCAAGCAAGGACTCCTGGGAATTAATAAATGCCATTCCTTTTCAAGACCGACTGCCTTCACTGATGATTTATCTATGACTCTGCTTAAAAAAAAAAAAAAGCAAGGTTTTTCAGTGCCAAGGATTAAAAAGGGGAAAGGGGGGTGGGGTTCACACATGAGTATTACTGGGAGCTAGTTTCTCACTAAAGAAGTGTCTTTTCTGCTCTTCCCAGTGAATAAGTGCAGCTGCTGCTGTGTCCTATCAGATTTCCCAGTCAGAGTGAAGAAACTAAATGCTACTTACTGTAGAGATCCTTTGTCAAAAGAGCTTATATCTCAACCTAAACTTTGTAGCAAGCACTGCTAAAGTATTAAATTTATGTTGATTTCATTTAAGTACTAACTGTAGGAATATGGGGGGCTAAAAATATTCACACTGACTCAATGTCAACTGCTAGCTAGTACTGAAAGCTTGTTTTTAAATAGTCCTAAATTACATAGAGAGTTTATGGATCATATAAGATGTAGTAATTATTTAGAGAACAAATGTTTTCTAAGCATAGGATGCTATTACTAGCTGGTTGTCACTCTGTAACAGTTGTGGTTTTTTTAATCCATAAAGACAGAACTAATGTTAGTGGTTACATTTTCAAACCTCAGAGGGTTTTAAGGGTGAAATTAACTTGAGCAATTGTTACAGTTTAATTTTGTTGACTCATTGTTAAATCAGTTTCACTTAATGATCTGTCTTCTAGACGGGAGTCAGAAAGAAGAAACCATTCATTAGCTCGTCATGCAGACATCCTTGCTGCTGTAGAAACGAGACTCTCTCTCTTAAATATGACTTTCATGAAGTATGTGGATTCCAATCTCTGTTGCTTCATACCTGGAAAGGTAAAATGTAGACTATATTATGTGAATGTATATCTGTTTAAAAAATATGATTGTATAACTTAACCTGGGACAGCTGGGACACATTTATATAATGTATACACATACTGAAACTCTATTTCAGATACTTGCAAATGAATACACAAGCAGACACTCTGCTATAACAGGCAGTCTGAAATGAATGAACCAGGCTATTATTTTAAACTTATTTTCCTTTTTCCCTTAGAGTCTCTTAATTCTGATGTTTGATTTGTGGCATATACCTCCTATATAACCTTTAACAAGAAACACGTGATATGTAGGGCTTAATTCTGAATTTTAATTGTATAAAACAGCTGGAGGCCATGTCATCAGAAGATGTAGTAACTTAGACTACGTATAACACTAAGCACTTAGTAAATCAGGAAGATTTTCAGGCACCTTTCTGAAGGGTTTGAGTAATTCAGGTTAGTTGATTTAAGTTATTTAGTAGGTGGAAGGACTGTTCAGTATTACAGAGTTTTTGTATAGTAGGTGAAATTAGTTTTAAATGTAGATAAGTGTGTTAAATAGTAATACTACTGAACAGTTCTGTTTTTTTCAGAATACTACCCCAACATAAAACATAAATTATGCAAGCGAGATGTACATTGGAGATACCACTGTTTTATAAGCTGTGAAAACAGAAGAGCACAGGGGAATTGACAAAATCATGATCTGAGAAGGACTGGTACAGCTCAGGGTTGAAACACGATCTGTGAACATTAGCCTATTGTTCTGTTAATTGATCTTTCCATGTGAGATGAGATGAATGCACTGAGATGAATGGGAAAGTTAGCTGTTGGATACAGGTGAAGCATGGCAGGCATTTTAACATTCAGTGCAGTAGGATAGGCTGTCGGCATGAAATGTATTTGTATCTTGAAGAGGTAACTTGATTTCTGTATGCTCTTGTTGACTTGATATTTAACTAATTTTAAGTTAAATCATTATAGTTTGATATATTAATGCTTACTTGAATTTACATTATATTTTAATATATACTATGTATTTTTTAAAATGTAATAGAACATGAAGTCAAATAAACTTAAGTCTTTGATACTCACATGGCAAATGGAGTACGTGAAAGAAATGTTGCCTTACTTTTTTTCAACAGTAGATGGAAAGACAATATGCAATCTAGACCTTGGGTGTGCAGGAGTTCAACAAGTGAGCTTGCCAGCCATTTTCCATGTGGGCACTGACTCATAAGGACCTTGTTTGTATTCTGCTATAACAGCCAAAAAGTATAATTATTTAGTTAGCATATGAACTTGCTAACACTGCTCCCCTTTAGCACAGTTACCAGTTCACTGGAAAATCCTATTTTGATTAAGCAGATTCAAGGCTTAGTGTTCACTTACAGCCTGTGGTTTCAACCCCACCTGCCCTGCTGCCCTCAGGAAATTTTGTTTGAAGGAAACTGCCACAAAATTGTCAGGAAGTTAATTTGTGTTAGAATATGTGAATCCTGACTTGAGGTTCAGCTTGCTGTGTGAGGGTTCCTGGTGATAGCAGAGTGCTGCTGCAAGATTTTATATTGAGGTTGGCAGTAGAATGCTTTGAGGATGTTGTTGCTAACAGGATATAATGCGGGTAAAATTAGAGAAGTCTTCTGTAAGCTTGTTGCATGATGAGACACTTTAGTCTTGTCTAGCTTTTGCAACTTTTTAGCTAAGTTTCCTTTATTAAAACACAAGATGCAACGGTATCACCGATGATTCTAAAGCCCTTAAGATCTGTGTTCTTCAGGAGACTCTTCAACCATTCTTGATCCTGTGCAAAATACCTTAGTAGTTTTGATAACAAGAGACCAGCACTCCTATCCTGACATGCCTCTGACTAGAATTTGTAGATTAGCAAGACGCCTTTCATCTCTCTGTATCGCTTCTAACCAAAAGGCTTGTTTGTCAAACCTGTTAAGAGGGTGCTTATGTTCTCTATCAGTAGTGGATTGATGTTTTAGAAATTAATATATTTTGGATTTAATCTGAATTTGCAATATTTGGGTATATGCAAGTGGACTCAAGGAAGTAGTTACAGCTCTTCAAAGTGACATAATGATAATTCTTGCTGTTCCATTCATGTGTTTCATAATCCTCATAATTGGCTGGGGGGGTGACTGCTCTCCAGTGTGGCTTAGAATATTTTGCTTCAGGTTATCAAAAAATAAATGGTTATGCTCTGCTGAGTATAGATTATATAACTTAAAACTCAAATATGGATATAGTAAAACAAAATTTCACACAATGAGCATCATTTTGTGAGTTTTAAGAGAGTTGTTGTGATAGATCAAGTGAATAGCTTCTCTGATATATCACAAACAGCATTGCCTTTCAAAAAGCTGATCTAGAACTAAAACACACAGTGGTATGCAATAGTTATGTAGTAAAAGCCCCAAATATGCCAACACTTCTAGAATGATCTGAAATAATCTTGCCTTTATCAGAAAGTCCTAATTCTTCTTAAATGTTTTAGGTAATAGATGAAATTTATCGTGTGCTAAGGTATGTAAACTCTACAAGAGCTCCTCAGAGAGCTCATGAAGTTCTTCAAGAACTAAGGGACATTTCCTCCATGGCTATGGAATATTTTGATGAGAAGATTGTTCCAATACTGAAAAGAAAGATGCCTGGTTCAGATGTATCGGGACGTCTGATAGGAACTGCCCCAGGTATTAATTCCAATGTATAGTTAAGCTTTACTTAGTTTTTCTGTAAAAATTCATGGCACTGTATCTTTTTAAAGCTCCCTCCCTTAAATGTGAGCTTTTTACATAAATATTGATGATACTTGTTTCTTAAGAATGCTAACTGAAATTCATTTGCTTTGAAATTTAAGGGGCTTTTGTACTACCAAAAGAACAGTCACTTGAATGTATGTTAGAATTATGCATAGAGTGTATTCATTAAACAAACGCTTTTGTGCCACCAATGAATGAGACTTTATCACTGCACTTGGTTGAAATTTGGCACATGAGATGACAGCTTGATGCCTTTTATTTTTAGGATGATCAGCAAATGAATTGGCCAAAGCTGTTGTAGTGCATAGAGAGCTAGAACATACTTATATGTGCTTTTCTGCATTCCTGGGGCACTAATGTATACACTAACAAGCAAAATACTTACGGGTAATAGTGAAAGACAATTAAAATAACAGTGTATAAATAAACAAACTGGCCCTTCATATATTTTGTCAGACTTTCCAGAACTTTTGTGAACCAAAGTCTAAGGTAGTTGCCTCATATAATGGCCAAAAGCAAAATGTTAGTAGAATTGTGGTGGTTTCCCTGTGCTGAACATCTTTGCACTTCTTAGGAACTGTGAAATTAACTCTTTGAAAGGATAACTTAATAAAAAATCTATTACATCTTAAGCAAAAATAATAGGCTAACCATAGGAGCTGTTTGTTGTTTCTGGTATGTCCTGTCCATCCTTTTAGCTGTAAGTGTGTATACCACCTCTTAATTATATCCTGTTAATTATACCTCAATTCCATCAAGTCTCTTAGTTGAGGAATTATTGCCTAAAACCATAGTTGATGCCAGTTGGCTTTTCAAGGTCAAGACTTTGTGGCATAAAAATGCCTATCTTGTGTTGAAGGAGGAGCATAACCTATCTAATGGCCACCCTTTAGTGCCACGTAACTGTAGCCATGCTGGCATCTTAAAGGGGGAAAAAAAAAAAAAAGAGGAGGAGGATGACTGTTCTAGCTGTTCCAGACTGTTCTGTCTTTGTAGCACTAAAAGGTTGCATCTTACTTGCACGGCATTGCTAGAAGAGTAAAATGATAGAAAAAGTGATAGATATCTTTTTATGATAGAAAAAGTGATAGATATCTTTTTATGATAGAAAAAGTGATAGATATCTTTTTATGATAGAAAAAGTGATAGATATCTTTTTATGATAGAAAAAGTGAAAGAAATTATACAGTAGCTGTTAGTCTCCTTGATTTGCAGGAACTTTATTAAAATCAACATTCCCAAGCTCAAATTCCAGTATGGTTTTAGTACTTAGGAAGAGTGATTCTAAAGAAGCATGGAAAGTAAATTCCTTTCTTCTAAAAAGTAAGTTAAACTGAAATATCTTGTTAAGCCCCAAACCATAAAATTTTAGAACTTCAGCTGTCTACAACTAAGACAGCAGAATTGTACTGCTCTATTTTAATATTTTTATTTAATATAACTATTCTGTAATAAGTAATTTATAGACATGATGTGGGTTTTTGACTTACCATCTGTGACACTAAGTCTAGATGACAACATATCTGTATGTAAATTTTGATAGAGCAAAAGGAGGGGGTCATATATACAGAATATGAATTATGAGCTTTCCAGACTACTGAGAAATCTAAGCACTAGTTGTGCTCTGAGATACCATATGCTCTTCTTAGACACTTAAATGACAGTAAATCTGTTTACATGTTCACATAACTTGCAACCAGTATTGAGATTCATGTTTGGGGAGTAGGGATAAGCAAAATACGAAAACTGGGACACGATTTCTACCTTTGTCTTAAAGTTGTAGAGGATTAATCACAGTTTTCTCTGAAGTTCCAGGGCCTTCTGCAGCACTGACAACAATGCAGCTGTTCTCCAAGCAGAACCCTTCCAGACAGGAGGTCACCAAACTCCAGCAGCAAGTAAAAGCGAATGGCACGGGCTTGACAGCACTAAAGCGGGAAATCTCAGAGCTTCGCATCAAAGTGCAAGAGCAACAGAAACAACTCCAAGATCAAGATCAGAAACTGCTAGAGCAAACCCAAATCATAGGTGAACAGAATGCCCGATTAGCTGAGCTTGAACGCAAGCTGCGAGAGGTGATGGAGAGTACAGTAGGAAATTCTTCAGGTTCTGGCTCAAATGAACAGTCTTCTAGAAAACGGAAGAAGGTGGTTGAATCCACAGACTGTCCTAGGAAATCTAAACGTCTTCGGAACAGAAAATAACTTGGGAGTAAATGACACCTTCAGGAGGATACACTGCTTTAGTAGCCCAAGCAGGTCTGCTTGTGTGGATACTGTGATTAGCTTCATGGTGTCACTTAGGCTGCTGGCTCTTCAAAACACCACTTAGACCTGAACAGTAATTTTCTTTCATTGAGACTTTTCCCCTGCTTTCTGTATGGGTGGGCCTAATGCACAGAATCTTTAAGATTTGCAATAGATACATACTAACAAGACCTGCTCTGTTATGTTTTGAAGGGTTAATCATTTTTTCTGTGCAAATGTGTTTAAAGTAAACTTATTTGTGTTTATGCATATGTTCACATAAAATCTTAAATAAATTCAGTCTTAACTGACTAAGAAGTTAAGCGTAAAAACAGATGTCCTGTTCACTTGAAGGAAAGATCTGCTTTTAAAATCTTGTTTTAGAGAATTTGACCTTTTTTGTTACAAGTGACCTTGTCTGGAATGTCTGAAAAGTAGTTAATACTTTTCGAGGACCTCTGTAATGAGTAAAACTGACTTCTTAAGCTACAGTATTGACTATATATTTTTGTAAACTTACAAGGAAGGGCCTTCTATCCAGTCTTCACATGCACACACCCTGGTTCTAGGTCTTGGGAGCCATATTCTACATTTGCATGGATAGATGCATGTACAGTTTAGTCAGCCTGCTAAAAGCACTTGCCTGAAATTGTTCTTAACTCTGGGAGAGAGCAATTGCTGTAAAGCAATTTCCTTGTTCCTCAGCCATAACTTAGCATCTGCTTTCAGCACAACTGCTTTCTTACACTGAGGTGGTCTTACGAAGGAGAGTTTGAACCCAGACTATCTGACACTTTCACTGCCTGTAAATTGCAGGTATTGTTAGCCAAAGCTGGAGAATTGAGAAGCTGCCTATGTATCACTTGACTGATAGGCCAACATCTCATAAGTATCAGACAAACTGTCCCTGCAGTAACCAAGCTCAGGGGACACCATTGGAATGAAATGCTATATTATGGAAAAACTGAAACTGTTTTGTGTGTATGTGTTGGGGTGGGGTGGAAATTACTCTGTAACACTGATGACAATATTCTAAGGTTTCCTTATCCTAAAAGGTAAATCACTTCAGACAAAGCTTTAATTTCTTTTGCACTTCTGTTTTGAGCTTGTAACTGGAAAAGCATGTCTTGCACTGTTCAGTCTCTCTGGTCACTTTAACAACCTCAGAGTTGTGTACAGTGATTTTTTTTTTTTTTTTTTTTCCCCAATCTGTATATTTTTGGAATGTTATACAAATACCATTGTTCTTGGGGGTTTTTTTTTGTTTGTTTGTTTTTTTTATCTACTAAACTTTGTAGCTTTATCATTTGACTTATGGTTTTCTTTTTTTTTTTTTTTTTTTTTTTATTCAGCTGCTGCTTTGGATTTAGGTGGTACTGAATTCAACTTGATATGGCACTGAAAATGCAAATGCTGCATTTATAGCTGTTCAAAATCTTGATACTATTACCATGGGTTAAAGTGCAAGTTTGTCTTATGTTTTGTATGGCTGTCAGCATAACATAGTGGTTGTATTTAAATCACCAAACAAATCAGAAACTGTCTGGTCAAATGTTATATAATCATCGGAGAACTGACACTTTTCCTGAAATTTCAGCTGCAGTTTTTACTCCTGATACAAGCCAATATGTTTTAGAATTAACATTGCAAATACCTAATTTTTGGCAGACATTTAATTTTCAAATAAACTTGTTGGGTAGTTTGAGCCTTTTAAAAAGAGGCATGTTTCTTACAGGCATGAAGGAAGTGATAAAAGGTTGTCTGGGGGAAAGGTTAAACTGTTAAAGGAGCATTTGCTGTTACTGATCTTCCATGGCTCAGAACTTTTTTATTGTTAAAGATCTCTTTAAGATAGGTATCTGCTGTTCAGTTTAAAAACTTTGGCATATACTTTGTCTTTTAAAAAAATAATAATTTTTAATCAAAGGGTCAGAATGATAGCTATAATTACTGTGTATCATTTGATGCAAATTCATTTAATGGTCACTCATGATGACAAATTCATGTAATGGTCTAATTACCAGATATTTGTGGTTAAATACTTCTTAACAAGTATAAACCTGTGAATTGCATTTACTGAAAAGGTTTATTCATTCATCTCTTAATATTTTTCACTTTAGTTTCTTCATTCATTTCTAGAACATGCAAACAATGTCCCCCCTGCTTCACAATATACAAATCATATCAGGTTATGTGAGAGTGCCATTTATTTTTATGTTGGTGAATCTCTAGCAGTGCATAAACTGAGCTGGAAAGAACTGCAGCCTGTTGTTGCATTAAACATTGTCCGTGAATGGTGCCAACTTGGAACCTTGAACTCAAGGAAGTATTGCATGCTGTGAGTTTGCAGGCGCATCCTGATGATCTGCCTGCTACCAAGTGTAGTACAATTGAATGAGGCCCATGGAACTTAACAGGTAGAGGGGATGGTTACAAGAAGCTGTGAGAAGTGCCTCAACAAAGGTCCACTACTGTTTCATTTTCCCTTCCTGGAGAGGGAGCGAGACATCAGCATCAGATAGCACTAAAACCACCAGCTTGCTTTGTAAATGGCTTTTTGTTTCATAGTAGGGTTGGGGATTTTTTACAAATTTGTGTGTAAATAGTGAAAATGGTATTAGAAGATACCACAATAGTACTTCTGTGAGGGAAAAGCTATTTACAACCAGGTCTTGCTCCCCAGATTAACTTGTTTGAAAATGCAGTATGCAAGCACCTTCTAAAGAAGGGCTAATGGATGTAATAAGTGGAAACCTTGAAGGAAGAAAGACTACCTGCTTAACAAGATAAACTTCACAAATTAAAGAACAGCTAGAAACAAGTTCTAACTTCTTAAATCACTGACATTCTCTTGGCATAGCACATTAGTCACAATGGATCATGAATGTTATGAGGATGCCTTCACATAATTTCTTTCACACGAAGATAAGACTGTATTGAACAGAAACTTAGTTGCTTTTACTGAGATCTTCTTACAGTTAATTACAGGAAGCACTAAGATTGCCTAAGGAATTTTCAACATCAAGACCCTCTTGAAAATAGGATGACATAGGATGTACTTAAATGTGTCTTCAGACAGGAGATGACTACCTGATTTTTTGGTGTTCCTGATGGTTTTTAGAAGGTAACTGGCAATGTCAGTACTAGATTGTTGTTTCATTCATCTGTAAATTTACTTTGTAGTATTTTATAGCAAGATGTCTGCTACTTGAGAACTATTCTGACACTCTCCAGTTTCATTTCTGTGCTACTTTACACCATACCTGGATGAACTCACTTGTCCCCGTGCTCTCCATTCTTGCTTACAGGATCTCATCTTCCTGGTTGGATGGGGATGTGCTACCAGCTTTGGTTTACGTGTAACTGGACACTCCAGGATTTTTGTTCTAGCTTTGTGCCAGTTGAAGACATGCTAGGTGCTGAATCTCTTTGTCTTCATAAGGGAAAATGACAGATACAAAAGCTGTTAGCTTGCTGAAGACCTAATAAATCTGGATTTGTTGTATGGACTGCTTAAACCAGAAAGACTCAGTGATGAAATAGGAAAAACACTTTGCACTCCAGGACACTTGGGCAATTAAGTTTTCCAGAACTTTCCTATTTAATATTTTTCTTAGTTGTCTAAGCCTTCTTTGGCTGCTATGGAATGTTTAGTTTATAAATTTGGGATCTTCTGTTTAATTACCCTACTGAAACTTGTGACCATTTACAAACATTTATATATTTGCAGTGCTTGTAAACCCGCCTCTGTGTACTCTCTCCTCCAATGACAGCTGCAACTTTTCTTATCAGCAGATGCGTTTGTTTTTTTGGCAGGATCCTTCCCATGGATAAGAAGGTCTTTAGCGCAATGATGGATAGCAGTGCAAATATCTGAACTACAATAAGAGGGGAATATTTTCAGAAACATTACATACAGCATTTAGAGTGCAGTTGAGTGAAGTGCTTGTGATCTTGAAAATTTTGCAGTCATCTTCTGCACTGGGACCTCAAAAGCACTTCCTGGTTTATTGCAAAGCAGTCACTGGGCAAAAAGTAGAACTGAATATCCCTTGCAAGGACAAAATGCCGTGATGACATCTAATCTGTTTTACCTCTTACACTGCACCAGTCCTCACAAAGCCAAAAAAATTCAGATCGTGTGAGTAAAGAGGGAAAAGCTGTGAATAAAGTTTTCCATCTCTCCTCTACCTGCTTCCTTTTTCACTTCTAATTCACATCCTAATACACATGTATTAAAAATGCACGTAAACAAAAATATTTACGAAGCTGTTATGTGTCATAGAGTTTGTGCTTTGTCTATTACTTTAGATTTTAAACATTTTCAAGTAGGGATTGTATTTCCCCTACACTTGCACAGTTGCACGTGGGGCTTTTAGCAAATAGTACATCTTAGCCTTTTCAATTCATTATTACTAACAAATTTTAAGTGATGCATCATAAACCTTGAGATACTTGTATTGCATTAATAGATAAGCTACAATTTACTTTGTGATATCTTCCTTGTTTTTCTCACTATTATTTTAATTTAAGTGGATTTGTGGACAAACAAAATTCCAAGCAATTCCAATTCAACTGTTACATAAAGTAATCTTTGTAACTGACCTGCCCACAATCAATATGATATGAGAAACTGATGCAGGAACAGATTAAATTGAATTTAGTTCTTACAGAGGAGTTTGTCAAAGAAGTTCATAGCATGTCTTACCAGAGAAAGTGAAGAAAATTGAGACCTTGGCAGAGGCGTTTGGAATTGTAGTTGAGTATCTTTAGGCAGCTTATAGAAACTTAGATTTTGGGTGAAAGGTAAGTAGTCCTTACAACCATACATCTCTTACCTGTGGAAAAGAGTAAGTGTTTTTTAAAGAAACGTTGTAAGATGCTGTTTCTGTTTCCAGCCTGAAGGAAGCGAGTCGGCTGAGACCGCCCGGCCTGCCTGTCCGTCTGCAGTGGCTTCTGGGCATGTTGTCCCAACAACGACGAGGGGCAGAAACCTCACAGACAGCTGAACCCGTATGAACATCGCGGCAGGAGGGAGGGCAGGGCAGGCGGGGTGGGACAACACGGAGCTGCTGAGCCTCCACACACCCCCCTCTCCCCGCCTTCTCCCAGGCCAGCTGCTCCGCGCTGTGGCGGTGAAAGGTGAGGGAGCTTCGGGTTCCCCAGCGCCTCGAAGGGCTTCGGCGGGCAGGGCCAGCGTTACAAGCCGAGCATTTTCTCTCCCTCCTTAAATATCAGTTACGGACGCGGCGTCCTCAAAGGCACCCGCAGCGCTGGCAGCGGCGTGACCGGTCTTGAGAGATTCGCTCTCCCCTTGCGGGCCGCTCCCCTCGGGCGGCAGCGCCTCACGGCCCCTCACCCCGGCCCCTCGGGACTCCTCCTACGGCCCCTCACCCCGCACCCCAGCCCCTCGGGACCCCCTCTACGGCCCCTCTCACCCCGCACCCCGGCCCTTCGGGACCTCCCCTGCGGCCCCCAGGGCGGCCGGCGCTGGTCGAGTCGGTCCTGCCGCCTCCAGCGGGAAGGCCGGGGAGCCGCAGCCAGCCCGGGCAGAGCGGTGGGACCCTCTCCGCTGCAGATGGGGGACGCACACGACTTCTCTCGCCAGAAGCGAGGGCTAAGCGGCAGCCCTCACCTCCCCGCCCGCCACCGCCGCACCGCTGGGCAGCAGCATGGCTCCGCCCGGCAGGGGCGCCCAGCCGCCCCCAGCAACCGCCAGCCGGCCCCTCAGGCGACGGCTCCGCCGGGCGCCTCGCCCCGCCCGGCCAGGCCGGGCCCCCGCCGGCGGGCGGGGGGCGGAGACGGTCCGGCGGGGGCGGGGCCTGTCAGCGCTGACAGCAGGCAATAGCCAATGGAGAGAGAGGATGGGGTGGTGGGCGGGACACCCGCCGAGCCGCCTCCGCGGCGCTATAAACTGCGGTGCCGGGGGGGCGTTGTGGCTTGAGTGCTGTGTCGCTGAGGGGAGTGGGCGAGCAGGCGGCCTGGGGGCGCCGCCAGGATGGGTAACACCGTCGCCAGAGAAGATTTCGAGTGGGTCTACACGGACCAGCCTCACGCCGACCGCCGCAAGGAGATCCTGGGTGAGGAGGAGGGGTGGCAGTGCCGCCGCTCCTTGCCACCGGCTGCGTGGCGGGGAGGGTGGGGGGAATCTCACAAAATGGCTGCCGGGGGGCGCCGCGGGGAAGGCGCCGCGGCGGAGGGCTTGGTCCTTCGCCGCCAGCCGTTATAGAAGCTTCCGGGGTGGGGGGGGGCGGCTGTGGTGTGCGGAGCCGTGCGGAGCCGTGCGGCCGGGGCCAAAGTCGGCCCGGGCCCGCGTAGGAGAGCGGCTCTGGCCGTGTACGTGGAGGCGAGAGCCGCCGCCTTGGCGGCGCTGGCGGGAGGAGGGGGAAGGGAAGGAGTGGGGCGGGGGGCGGTGGCTCGCCGCCTGTGGGGCCGGAGCCCGAACCCCGAAGCGTGAGGCGGGCGGCCCGAGCTTCCATTTTGAGCTGCGAAGCGGCGGAGGCAGGCGGGGCGCGTCCCGCTGGCGGGCAGCGGTGCGGGCGGTGGGGTTACCCCGCCCTGCGGGGGCTGCGGGCCGTTCCCCGCCCGAGCTGTCCGCCTCCGCAGAGCCCTTCGGGCGGGTAGGGAAGGCGCTGAGTGATCGGTAAGGTCTCTGCTGGTCGTTACGAACTGATACCGAGTCGTGCGCGGAGGTGAGCGCGGCACCCGCGACTGGCGGTGAACAACCGCCTTGTCAAGTAGGGAGGTGGAATCGGGCCCGAGCTGCCCGGAGCCCTTCTGGTGGTTGTCGGTTCAAAGCCATTTCCTTCCTGGGCAGGCTGGAGCTGGTGCTGGTGCTTGCCATATAAGTGTCTAGTTGCTGAGGAATGGGAAAATGCTGAAATGATTTCATTCGTAAGGATTTGTTATAGCAATACATGTCACAAATGGAATGGTGGTGTGTTTTCTTCATTACCTATGCAGACATCCTAATTGGGAGGAAGGGAAGAAATTATTATATCTGTTTGTGTAATCTAATTGGGGTAGGTGGCTGTGAGGAGAGCTTCTGAATGTTCCTTTTTTCATTTAATTCTTTCCCATCTAGCTAAACATCCAGAAATAAAAGCGCTGATGAAACCAGACTACAACTTGATTTGGGTGGTTATGCTGATGGTTCTTGCACAGTTGACTGCATTTTATCTAGTTAAAGACTTGGACTGGAAATGGGTAATCTTCTGGGCATATGTTTTTGGAAGCTGTATTAGCCACTCCATGACTCTGGCTATTCATGAGATCTCTCACAACAGCGCCTTTGGCAACAGCAAAGCAATGTGGAATCGATGGTTTGGAATATTTGCTAACCTCCCTCTTGGTCTTCCATACTCCGTATCCTTCAAGAGATACCACATGGATCATCATCGTTACTTAGGAGGCGACGGAATTGATGTGGACATTCCTACTAACTTTGAAGGCTGGTTTTTCTGCACCCGTTTTAGGAAGTTCATATGGATTGTTCTTCAGCCTTTTTTCTATGCTATTAGACCTCTCTGCATCAATCCCAAACCCATTACTCGACTTGAAATAATCAATTTGTTGGCTCAGCTTTCCTTTGATGTTGTAATATATTATTTGTGGGGAGTCAAATCCACTTTTTACATGCTTGCTGGTTCAGTACTTGGACTTGGTTTGCACCCGATTTCAGGACACTTCATAGCTGAACATTACATGTTTTTAAAAGGACATGAGACTTATTCCTACTATGGGCCACTTAATTTGCTCACTTTTAATGTTGGCTATCATAATGAACATCATGACTTCCCCAATATTCCTGGCAAGAGCCTTCCACTGGTAAGTTTACTTCCAAGGTTATTACTTTTTCTTAGAACAAGCCATACTTTAACTTCAAAATAATGTAGAACACTGATAGGAGAATGAAAGTTGGGAGATTTTGGGGAAAAAAAAAAAAAAGCCCACACCGCAAAATAAAACCTGAGAACGATTTCTAAGGGGTAATTACTTACCACTTTAATGGTATCCTGAACAAGCTTTCAATTTGCTGGCTGCTCAGGCCTCTTCCATAAAAGGAGAGGGGAGGAAACCCACATCTTATGCTTTGCACTAACTTTGGTTTTCTGTAATTACAGCCAGCCTTCTAATGTAAGTATGCAGAAAACTAAATAAGTTGCAAATAACTTCAGAGATTTGTCAGCTCTGTCTTTGAAATCTTAAGGACGGTATTGTAATGCATGCTTATCCTTTGTTCTCTTCTATCACCAACATTCTCTGGTAGGGAAAAGGCTTGAGGTCCTGCTAATGTTTGTTGTACTGCTGACAAGTGTTTAATAGCTTTCTAGTTTGGAACAGCTCAGTTTCCTCTAGTGAGAACTTTGAACCCTAAGAAAGTATTGGCTGTACATTGACAGAATTAAGCTAAGACTTAGACCTGTTACCTGCATGTGTAGCAGATACGAAATCTCAAGCTGGTTTCTCCCTACTTCAATCTTTGCTGGTTTCTTTTAAGCAGGAGCTTATTTCTCATTTTATGTGTGTTTCCCAATTGGGGTGTGGGAACACAAGCTTCTAGGGTTACACCTTCAGTGTTACATCTTCAGTGAAAAGTGTTTTTCGTCAGAGACTAAACATGCTATTTGACAGCAGCTGTGGTGTTGCTCTTGTAGTTTTGTTGTTGGTCTTGGCAATAGGAAGACCTTGTAAGCTTTTGCCTTTGGTGGAGTCTAAACTTGATTGTTACTTCTGTTGTCAGTAGTGGAAATGCAGGTGAAATAACTACTCCAGCACTTCTTTAGCAGAGCAGTTAAATTCTGTAACTGGTTTGAGAATTTGTTCTTGTGGGTTTTGTTGTTTTTGGAAAAAAAAAATACTTAATTTATTATTCATAGATTTAGTCTTTCAAATACAGCTAAAGTTGCTTTAACTCACCTTTCATACCTAGATCTGTGCTGGTGAACCAGTACTTCTTGCACCAGCACTTCAGTTACAAATAGCAAGCGTTTTTTTTTAAGTATTTAATTGCAGAGGTAAACACTCGGCTCTGCCACAGGACTCTTAAATCTACAGCTCTGATAAGAAAACAAAGCCTTCTTTTAGAACAGTGTAGTCAATTTGATTGGACTGGACTCTGCTGAACTGTGTGCTAAAGGTCACTGAAGTACTAAACACTTGATTCCAGCTGGGGTATTGGTGAACTGAGAATAATTACTGTTCAATAAAAGTAATACTGGTTAGATGCACTATTCTATAGGAGTGATGATGGATGAAAATGACTTTCAGCTCCAAACCAGGCATGCAAATATCTTGGGTTTGTTTGCTCATATGGATTAGTATTTTTCTTTTGCCTGAAGCTATGGAATTTAGTGAAAAATAAATTTGGCTCTGTTCAGGTTTTTAAGGCTTTAGGTGGTTGGCCTTAAATATCAGTAGGGATATCTAACTGAAACTCCAACTCTTAGTTTAAAACAGTGGCCTAATCAGCATGTACGTCTGAGAACAAAGTCTTTGGAAGCAGTTTATATTCATTCATGTCTGTCTTCAGAAACAGGATGTTCCTCAGAAATAAGATTTATTTTTTCTTGAGCGATGAGGTTTGAAGCTACATGTAAAAATAGCTGTGTTAAGCAGTTCTTTCTAGAACTTACAACATTCTTTTTTAGTGATACTCCTATACCTATGAGTCAGCGCTGAACTGAGTCACCTACTTCAACTAGCAACCAAACTGCTCACTTTTGTCAGCTACATCATTCCATAGGTAGCGCAGTGAATGGCCTTCAGAGTGTTGGCAGTTCGTTCTGGTTAGCTTCAATAGAAAAGTTTCACATTAAGTTTACTTAACAACCAGGCAGCTGTGCTTCCCGCCGCCCCCCCCCCCCCCCCCCCCCCGAATCTTTCACATTGTGGCACTAGTAGTCTTTCCTGTAGACTCCAACATCTAAAATCGAGCTTCTAGTGCTCTGCATTCAGTTACAGGTTGAAGGATTGTAGAGTTGTCATGACTGGTGCTAATAAAAATAGTTAATAAACCTCGTATCTCCTCTTTAGGTGAAGAAAATAGCAGCTGAATACTATGACAACCTGCCACAATATAACTCTTGGATAAAAGTACTGTATGACTTCGTGATGGATGACACAATCAGCCCATATTCACGCATGAAAAGGCACTTAAAGGGTGAAGTGAAGCAAGATTAAACTTCTGGTTAACCAAAAAACTTTGAAATGTCTGCTTGCTTTAAAGTGGCTGAAATAAGGTCTCTTGCTGAAGATGTTCACCAGTGTCCTGAATTAAGATCTACAGCAACATAGCAATGCATCCATAAGGATTTTGTAGCAGACTTTTACCAGCTATAACATTCCTCGCAGTGCTCGGATTCACTGGCTTAATGTGTACATGTTTGCCTAAGGATCAGTGTTATATGCATAATGCTAAATCACTTTGTTACAGAATTTACCTTGGCAGGTGTTAAATCTATATAAAATATCTGTCCAACTCCTAATATTTTAGAAGTTCTCAATGTAGTACACTGCCTACAACATGCTAATTAGATAATTGTAGTGTTAAAATGCTGTATTTACCTGTTAATTCTAAATGAACATGATTTGTTCACTTAAACCTTGTGTTGAACCTGTTTCCTAACTTACGGGTGGAAGAACTAAATTTGCACAGAAATGTTAAATCTGCTTTTGTCGAAGTATGCGATATGTTAGTTGAAGCATTGCTTTGAAGTTCTGCCTTTTCTACTGAAAGTACCTTAAAGGAGCAATCTATCAGAATGAAACTAGCATCTTCAAGATGGCTTGTGTGACTTCCTTGTAAAAAGGTGAGGAATTCAAGGGTACTGCCAACTTTGTGGGTTCCCACCTACTGCCTAAGCTGCCTGTGTTAGCCTACAGCTTGAGCAACTAGCGTTTAGAATTGTGCTGTTTAAGCCACTAGTAACTTAGTATAACTGATTAAGATTTTCATACGCTAGAGTTTTTTTTTTCATATCTGTGTAGATAAATGATTGGGCTTGTCCTAATGGGTTCTGCTATTACCATGGTTTTCAATGCTCAATCTATAAATACTTGCACTCATTTGGAAATTTGGCTTGTATGGAAAATTGAATCAATTGAAGTAGATTCTGGCAAACAAAGCTAGCTACAACCACTGACAATGCTACTAAGCATATTAGTTATTTGTGTACACAGAAATGCATTGCTAAATGATCTTTTTTTTTTCTTTTTTTCTTTCTTCCCTAAAGCTGCAGTACCCTACATAAGCACTTGTCTGTTTTATGTGTTAAAATGTGTTGAGAGCACAGGGGGTGATATCAAATTTCCTGCTTAAGTTTTTAAATTGGGAACAGAGAATAGACTGACTTGCTGAACACCTGAAAATCTCTACATACTTCAGCACAGTATGTTTGCCTTTTATAATCCAGTGCATTGATGATGGCTTTAAGCTGTCAAAGATGGCCACAGATCACCCTTAAATCTTAAGTGGTGATCCTGTGGCGTGTTCTTCACTTACCTGAAAGATGGAATCTGATGAAGGTGTAATTCTTAGCTGCTGTTCACAGTGGTCTGCTGTAAGTAACTTAATTTTTAGATGCCTTCAACTCCTGCATTTTGTGTGTTGTGGGTTTTTTCTGTTTGTTTTTTTTTTTTTTTAAGAAGCTGAGTGCCTGACAAGAATGTGTTGGTACATCTTAACCCTTGCTTGATTGTTGTCCTATTATTAATGTGTGTTTTATTTAAGTGTGGGCCCTTACCTGTGGTTAAATTATAGAAATGATATGAAAGTGTGCCCTCCACTTACAGAGTGACTTTGTTACAATGCCAATAACATGCTAGCTAGCCACCATATTGCTCAGGGTAGAGTCTAATATCAAAATATACTTTATCTAGTATTTTTACATGTAATTAAAAGGCAAATATTAAAGTAATATTGGGTGAATTTTCAACTAGTTGCCTTATGCTGAAGGCCTTAAGCTTTAAAGATATTTGGTATTTTTAAAGCAGATGCAAGACCTGTTCTATTGAGGGGTGGTATAGATGAACTGTAAAGAATCATTGCCTTTCCTTTTTACTCAGGGGGAAAAAAAAAAACAAAAAACCAAAAAACCACCAAAACTTTGGTTAAAAGACTTGACTAGGCTTAAAAAGTTGCAAAACAGTTTCTTTTTAAGCCACTTCTGCATGACTGCTCAATTTAGGAAGTGAAAGGTGGAGTCAAATTTCTTGAGTGTTGATGGCTAACTGTAGCTGGATGAAGGATGGAAAGTGTCTCTAAAGAGTTTGACTAAAAGCTAAAGTTAAGAAACTCAGTTATGCTAGATGAAAGATAACTAAGGCCAAGTATAAGTTTCTTACTCTGAACTCTGGTTATTTACTTCATGGAATCACTGATATCCCTTACTGTCCTCCCAATGGGTAGTGCAAGTGTGAATTCCTGCTTTTAAATAGGACTGAAGTTGCCATCTTTCTTGGTTAAAATGGTAAATGTTGCTTTAAGGTGTTCTGACTATGATCTTTCCTTCCAACTCTGATTATAAATGCACTATTTTAACTCTAAGAGCTGCAGAGTAGTGGGGAATTCTGAGAGAGGTAGCTATACTTTCCATAATCTTTCTGAAACATCTGCTACCGGCTGCCTGTTGGGAACACTTACTGGACTAGGTTAATCTGAGCCAGTGAGACTTAAGTTTGGATCTAAACCATAGTCTTGACTCTTGCAAGCACTGGTAACTACCATTCTTAGGCATGTAATTCCTGTGTAATACACAAGAGGCCTTGGCACCTTAACTTCAGTAGTAGGGATTTTGCCAGAAGCAGGTAATCTGAAAGTTAACCTGTAGTGCAGCATAGATTCATCCGTAAAGAACAGAAGCATTTCTGAACCACTGGTAAAAGGAATTAAGAGCAGCTGGACTACTTGACTTGTGCTTGGTGCACTCTACATGAGTAACTGTTTTCTTTCCAGTCATAATGTGGTGTTCAGTCCAAAGGCATGGCACAGAAATACAAAACATTATTTGAAAAAAAATACATATGAACATCTAGTTATGGTTTTGAAGGAATTAAATAACTTTCATTAATGCTATTAAAATATATCTGGCAGAAACAGTGTAATATTTCAAAAATTATATTTTATCTGAAAGTGGGAGCTTTGACTAACCAGTGAAGAACAAATTAAACCTGAAGAGCATTAAGAACCCTAATAGTTAACCTAATTATAATTTTTTAATAAATCTGTTCAGATGGGATGAGTTAACTTTGTCCTTTCTACATGCTTGTTAGTTTGTTCCTTTCTGTGTAAGTAAAGCACCTTACTAGTTTGTCACTTTGGAAAACCTCTCCTTTATGTGAAATCAACCAGGAGTTTAACTGTCAAAACACAGATGACTTTGGGTCAGCTGTGTTAAACATGTCATCCAAATATTTTAGCTGCAGTTAAATTGTGCAGAGCTCTGAATCCCCTTCAGGGCTTTCAGAGTAACTTACAGTTTTCAGAATAAACTGCCTTGCATGGCTTCTAACATTTCCCCCCACTATTTATTTGAAACTGCCTAAGTGGAATAAGTAATGCATCCTGGCATCTGATGATACTAGGCATAAGTTTTTCCCACAGGACAAGTGTGGGTGTCTTTCAAAACAACTCTTGCCTCTGGCATTCTTGTTTTGCTGTTGAACCTGTCTGCTCCATAACAGTGGCCAACTAATGTGTGTTAAATGGGTGCATTTTTCTGGCTACAGAGCTCCATGCTTTCAGATCCAGGCAAGACTTCCTACCTGGAACCAGAGGTCAGTTGAGAAATAGTTAAGACTTTTGGTTCTGTGTCACAAAACTCATCTGGTTCAGTCTTTAGATGTAGCCAGCAAATGCATAACACATGCTTAGCCTGTAGATGTTGAGAAATAGATCTGTTCTAAGTAAGTGGACACTGAGATAATGAACTCAGTGGTTCACCTCTACCTCCTTGGCATTTATTCTTGTATCAGATGAAGCGGCATGCCACAGTAGAACTTAAAGCTGTTCATTCCTTATTTAATGATGAGGTTCAACCAACAATGTCAATGCTCTAGATTGCAGGCTGCCATATTAATCCTGTTGGACACTTTTTACTACTTTCAGGTAGTGATCTTGCATGATAAGTAATCTAAGACACAGCTTTCGGAAGGTATACTCTGCTAATTTGAAAGAATCTCAAAATACTTAAGGCAAAGCAAGTTCTGCTGTTTTAGCTTGCACACTGCAAAGCACAGGAGCTATTTCTGGGTCTGTCAAGATTGCTTCTGCAAGGTCCCAGGAAAACAATCTGATAAATAAGTCTGTCTAAATCATGTAGATGTGCCTTTAGTTATAGCAACCTGCAACTCTGTGCACACAGTTCTCTTCTGTGTCAAATCTGCTGTTTCACAACTAAGCTTGCAGTGGTATACAAGCCTTTAGTGAGGACAAAAATGTTGAAAATGTGACCTATTGAGCCAAGAATGAAGACAGCAGCTTTTTTTTTTTGCCTTTTTTTTTTTTTTTCCCCCCTCTCCTGCTGACAGTTTCCTGCACTGCCTCTGCCCCCATTCATGCTTAAGTTAGCATCTAATATGCTCTGGGACAGAATCGTTATTGTGATTTAGATATGTGGTTAGCCTCAGGAAAAGGGAGAGAAGAACAGCATGATGAACAATTTCTTGATCTTGTCACAACAGAAACAAGATGACTAGAGGGCAAAACAGACTCTGGGCATGTCTGCTAGGAGGATTGGTAGCTGTATGTATATGCAGAACAAAGCAGTAGTCTCTGTATTGCATGAAAAGGCTTGTTCCTTAAAGCAATTCCCATTTTCTGTGTACAAGTACGAGAGATCTTGCATTTTATTCTTATCAAGTTGGGTTTTTTTAGTGATAAGTACTATAGCCTAAGCAGAATTTCCCACAAGAAAAAGCAGCAGTGTGGGTGCAGTTGTTGTGTGAACAGTCAGATAGAGTTCAGTTGCCTGCCCTTGTTGGCTCCTTGTAGCCCAGACAAGGTAAGCAAACAGGGTATGGACACTTGACTGATCTGGCTTTTTCTGCTTTTCAACTTCAGATTTTCTTGTAAATTCAAAGCCTCCTGCACCCCACTTCCTCTTTCACTACCACATAAGAAGGAATATCAGACACCCTATATATTAAACATGTTTTGTGTTAGAACCCTTGACAAGACTATTGTTATTACTGCCAGTTGAATAATACTTCCTCCTTAGTCTTGCCTTGCAAGTCTTACCTTGCTTTCTTGCTCCATATATACACAGGAATAAGACAATTGAAAGAGGAAAGGATAAGAAAATTCTTAGGTGGCTGTGCCAGGGCTTGAGGACTTTACTCCTTCATAAGCTCTTCAACTGCAGCTATCCTTAGGTATGGTAGCAGGATTTTCCACTATATATCCATAAAGAAGAAATAATTAATGTAATTACTTTCAGCTGTAAAGAGTGGCTTCCCACATTATTTTTCCAAGAAAGGATGACATATAGAAATATATGACATATAGAAATATTTCTATATTGTATCACTTAAGTTATATCACAGTTAGACCTTTTTAATTCCTGATTTGAGTTTTAATAGACTTTATTTTGAAACTAATGCCACAGGCAGGTAAAAACAGTGATGGCCTTTAGAATTACCACATCTAAAGGTAGAATGGGTGACAGTTTCAAAATTTGAGGTATCATATACTGTTTTCATGAGGCTCCTGCTTGATTTTTTTTTTTTTAAATTGGTGAATTTTCAAACACTCAACTGAATCAAGTGTATTATTGTACTAGAAGAGTTCACAGCTTACTTTCACACAATTGTAGCTTCCTATAAAGCAAAAACCTTTTATTTAAGAAAAGTGGGAAAAAAAACCCCAAACTGTAAAGTTGTAGATTTAGAGCTAAAACAGGAAAAAGTTTAACATAAGTAGTTCTTCTGTAGCTCTGTACATGACATCTAGTTATGGTTTTACAGTAAAATGAGTCAGTTAACGTACTAATTACTTTGCCTCACAGTAATGAATAAAGTGAAAGTACTCTGCGATAAAATGATGAACCTTCATCCTGGATTTCTGGGAATCACAGTAATTCCTGAAGCTCCAAGCTTGTTTTACACTTACTTACAAGCAGATGCTACATCTTCTGTTTTGTATGCTGGGACTTCATTTGCTAGTCATATGGGCCACAACTTGAGTCACTGAGTCTTGGGCTTCCCTTGAAGAGGGGAGGAGTATTCTACCATGTTGTGCAAAAATCACAGTGGTAAGTACAAGCTGCCATGAGTGTCAGTATTTTTAAAACAGGTCTGTGATGATTAGTTACTTGTAACAGCCTTCCACATTTACCTTTGGGACAAATGTGCAAGATCTTTTGTCAGATAGCAATTTGGAGAAGAATCTGAGGTGTAAGGCAGTACTCCCTCTGAAGGCAAGGTCAGTCTTAAAGTTAGATCAGGTTGCTCAGGGTCACATCTAGCAAAGCATGGCAATTTATTTAAACAAATTATGATTTGAGTAGGAGACTAAAGGAGCTCTTCCCTCTTAAATGTTAAAGTAAGTAGGGGAGGTGCTTACAGAATAAATGTTGCTTACAAAAACTGTTACTGCTTTTTACATGGAAATATGACCTCAAAAATGATTTCAAGTTTGGTATTATCAAACTTAGAAGACTTTTCTAAGAAACTTGCCAGCAGAAATAATCCACTTCCTTTTCTGATCATTAACTGTTGGCTGCAGTGCTTTTAGGAGGAATAAGATTGATCAAAGAGAGGAACTGAGATTAATGATAAAAAAACTTCACAGAATGAGGACAGTGGTAAAAAAAATCCATGAAGGCTTGTAGGTTTCAAAAACTAGTTGCTCAGTATCTGTCACCCTTCAGTGTTTCTGTCTTAACTCAGATACCTTCTAGTTTGCTGATGCTGAAAGTTATGACCCTCTAAGATAGAATTTCTTGTGTGTGTTTTTTTTTTTTTTTTTTAAATGCTTGAGTCTGTTTCTTAAGAGTAACATTTTCTTTCCTCCAGAGGATATTAAAACACTTGAATTGACACTGTCTCCCACGGTATTCTCCTGCAGAAGCTGGCAGCCCATGGCTTGGATGGGTACACTCTTGGCTGGGTAAGGAGCTGGCTGGAGGGCCGGGCTCAGAGAGTGGTGGTGAATGGAGTTAAATCCAGCTGGCTACCGGTCACAAGTGGTGTTCCCCAGGGGTCGGTGCTGGGGCCTGTCCTCTTCAATATCTTTATTGATGATCTGGATGAGGGCATTGAGTGCACCCTCAGTAAGTTCGCAGATGACACCAAATTGGCTGGGAGTGTGGATCAGCCTGGGGGTAGTGAGGCCCTACAGAGGGATCTGGACAGGCTGGAGAGCTGGGCTGAAGCCAATGGGATGAGGTTCAACAAGACCAAATGCTGAGTCCTGCACTTCGGCCACAACAACCCCAGGCAGCGCTATAGGCTTGGGGCGGAGTGGCTGGAGGACTGTGTGGAGGAAACAGACCTGGGGGTACTGATCGATGCTCGGCTGAGCATGAGCCGACAGTGTGCCCGGGTGGCCAAGAAGGCCAACGGCATCCTGGCTTGCATCAAAAACAGTGTTAACTAGCAGGAACAGGGAGGTAATTGTCCCCCTGTACTCGGCACTGGTGAGGCCGCACCTCGAGTACTGTGTTCAGTTTTGGGCCCCTCACTGCAAGAAAGACATTGAGGCCCTGGAACGCGTTCAGAGGAGGGCTACGAAGCTGGTGAGGGGTCTGGAGCACAGGCCTTATGAGGAGCGGCTGAGGGAGCTGGGATTGTTCAGTCTGGAGAAGAGGAGGCTCAGGGGAGACCTTATAGCTCTCTATAACCTCCTGAAGGGAGGTTGTAGTGAGCTAGGGGTCGGCCTTTTCTCTCGTGTAGACAGTGATAGAACTAGAGGCAACGGTTTCAAGCTGCGCCAGGGGAGATTCAGGCTGGACATTAGGAAATATTACTTCTAGGAAAGGGTAGTCAGGCACTGGAATGCACTGCCCAGGGAGGTGGTGGAGTCACTGACCATGGGGGTGTTCAAGAAACGTTTGGATGTTGTGTTGAGGGATATGATTTAGCTGAGAAGTATTGGTGATGGTTGGACTGGATGATCTTCTAGGTCTTTTCCAATCTTGATAATAATTCTGTGAATTCTGTGAGTTAAGAAATTCAAATCCATAATAGAATTTTCTGTTGTTGCAAATTTGTCTGTTAGGTAACTCTTATTCTTTCAAATGTCTCTTAGGTGGTGGTTAAATCACAATATCAAGGCACTTCTCACATTTCCAAACTTTACTCTCTCCTAGATAACTTAAAGACAGCTTGCAATCTGTGGATAGTTTCTTTTGATAAGGTGAAGGGAAGCTATTAAAAGCTCCAAGAACCTGTGCTGGCACAATCAGAATGTGTCACTGTATTTAGGAAAGGCATGATTAATGATACAGTAACACACAGTGCAGTGTTTTCTCAGTCTACTTTCACAGCCTTGTTCTCCCAGTGATTCTTCCAGAGTCCTTGTTCTTGAAAACATAGCTATTTTTGTTCATGGTTGAAACCAGCTACTTGAGCAGCATAAACACTTTGAAGGGTTAGCCTCTCTGCCTCTAAGGCATTTCTGATTAAGGGCACTGAATATATCAGAATCATATTACCTCTTCAGCATGAAAAGCATTCATTTTAAAAATGTAAGTGATTATAAGCAGGAAGTGTGTATTGTAGCTTTTATTCTGGAAATAGTTAAATTAAGGATGGATTAGAGCAATAGGTACAGTTTAAGAAGTTGAGAGAGATTTAGTACAGCTTCTTTCCATCCTGTCTCTTGAAATCAGGCACAGGTATTACAAAACTCTCCACCAGTGTAGAACAAGTCTCTTGGGAATGGTCCAAATGTATCACCTGCACAGTGACTGACGCAGTTCTTCATACATTACTTGATCCTGACAGTGCCAAGATAAGGGAAAAAACACTTCAGACAATAGTAAAAAAAATAATGCAATGTTTAAATGTGATTTTACATATATTTAACAAAGTAAAACAAACCAGCTGTATGAGCCACTAGCTGTATTTTAAAACATTTACCACCAGAAACCTAAATAAGGCAAAAACCACCCTACCCTGGCTCATAAATGAGGTTCTCCAGTGACAGTCACCAATGATATGTAATTAATAGAAGCCTTTGGCACAATTCTTCCACTTAATATTGCCATGCTATGTTCAGATCGCAGCTTCCCTAAGAAGATACGGCCTTCTTTACCAGGGAAGCTGCTGAATTGACACTTTATTCTGCCATCTAGTTATGCCAAAATGAACAGGCAACACTTACTTTTTCTAGTCTAACTTACTTACCTGTAACTGTTCTTTAATCCTCTTCACTAGTCACTCAAAAAGACAGTTTTGAGGAACAGAATCCTTAGAGATGTTAACTTCCACTGAAATAAGTGCTTTCAGAAGGTGATGTCTGTCCATAGCTTTAAGAACAACTTATTTTGGTTTGTCTCAAGTCAACCAATTAAACCAAAAGCAAGTTAACTGAACTCAGATGTGTATGGGAGGGAAAAGAAGAGTTAGAAGCACTAAATCAGTGAGATGTGGCTGCTTTTATTTTCCAGTATTCATAGGAAGGTGCATAGAGCTTTTGTCAGATTGAATATCACATGTTTCAGAACCTATATTTCAGTTATATCCATCTGAAAAATTGTTAGGTATTTTGAAATTTCGAGTACAAGATACTGATCTCCCATTTCCGGATGCTACTTCCTATCTATTAGCCAAATTCAATCTGCCTTTGAGATACAGAATGACATTTCTGGTTAACTCTTTAGAACCGGAAGTAAATCCTGATACCAGTGACTGCTAAGTTAGAGGAGATGTTTTAAGTTTGTGTCTGTTCCTTCTGAACTGTTTGCTTAGTGAACAAAGGGGAAGAAAACAACAACCAGTGTGATCTTTAAAGGGTCTTGGAGCCAAAGATCACTTCTAAATTTTAGAAAAGGTCACTGACCATCAACATACAATAATAATGAAAAGAAATAGTTAGCTTCTCTCTGGCTAGAGTTCAAAGTGAATATATTAATGTATTTTGGCTGCAGTATATTCTTGGCAACCTAGAGACCTACACACAAAAGCTCTGCAGCAATAATAATTCCTATATATATTAACTTCTCAATTACTGTAATTAAGATGATTGAACAGCTTTCCTTTCAGTCATTAAAAATAACAGGTCACATGGAAACCTTTAAAACAAACTTCCTTGACAAATACAAATAATTAAAAGACTGCTAGGACATAAACAGCTTAGTTATTTCTTAACTCAAAATTCTTCTGCACATTAACAGAAATGGTTGAGCATCTTTGGGTGTCACATCCATCTGGCAGGGGAAAGGTGGTGGCAAGGTATGATGCACTCTAAATGCCTTGATTTTTAACTGAAAATTCCGCAGACATAAGAGGTTAGGGCCAGGTCAATAACTAATCTGGGAATGTGAATGAGAAGTCCAAGATGCCATACTCAAAGATAACCTTGATAGTGTAGTGATCCATCTACATACAATGCATCATCTGCAGCTGAAAAGGGAGACTAATTTCTGATCTTGTAAAAAACCATCAGGTTTGTTTAATGCAGAAACAGGTAGTGTCAGTTTGAAATATGTGCAAGTATACTGCAGCCTTAACTATTCCCCCTAGTCTCTGTCATAAAAAGAGTATCCTTTCTGGGGGAGTAATGAGTCTTACGTACTTGAAGCTTGTCTTACCTTTTTTGATACTGAAGATTTCACTTTCTTAAAAGCTTCATCAAAGTGTTTATGGGAAATCTTGATTACTCCTTGAAGAATAAAGCATAGTAGATGACTAAAATTGCAGGCAAGTGACAATCAAGGAATCATTGCATGTATTTCAAGGCAGTATTCATGAAGCCTAACTAGCTGTGTGCTAGTCAGGTGAATGAGATTTAATTTAGTAGTGTTACGAACACCTGAACTCTATTTTATGTAGCCTCCTGTCTATAGTCTTAGGCAAGATCTCAATCCCTCTACCCCTTGCACCTGAAGCCAGATAACACTTACTTGTTTCAGAAAGTTATTTTTGGTATTAGCATTTCCACCTGCAGATTGAGAATTTAATTCTCAAAGATGCCAAGTTAACTACAGCTTATGTCAAATCCAGTTAGAAAGCAAGTCCCTTAACCCTTCTGGAAGTGAATGCCTCAAATCCTGCTGCTTCCATTTCTGGCCTTTTTCTATACATATTTAGAATTAAGCTTCCCTAAAGAGTGTTATTTACTTAAGTACCAAGAAAATATTTTGTTATCATTCCAATTCTATTACAGGATGCTCAGTTCCTAAATAATTGACTTGATATCATTGCCTTGTCTGGCATTACCCAGAAGTGATGAAAGCTTTCACTTTTACAACTCTCCTGTGTTTAAGTTTATGCAAATTGCCTTTTTAACCTTAATGCAGCTATCCACAGTAATTACTCGTAATAATAACCTTTTGAACAGGTCTCTTCTTAGTATGCTAAAATGTAAGTATACTTGAAATAAATCATGGATTCCTCTGTTCTCACAAGCAAGTACCTTTTTTAATCTAGACTTAAGAATCCCAAGATGCCACTACTATACAGATTTGTTACAATGCTAATGTTATGCAGAGGTACCAGAAATGACAGAAGTAACAAACGTATGTCTCGAGTCCATTTGGTGCACTTTTAATTTATTTTATTAAGACACTTCTTGCTTCCACAGATAGGTGCTGGCACTACCTTTGCATACTTGTTTGTAATGTGAAATGGGATGTGCAGATGTGGAAAAAACTGTTAGATTCCTCATTAATATATTTGAAGCTTGAGTTTAACGAACATCAGTTATCTTCTGCTGATATAGCAAAAGACTACATAGCTGATGGAACTCACATAAGTATAAAACAAAACAGCAAATTGTCAACAATTATTATTAATTGCTTTAAAAGTAAAGATGAAGTTCACTGAACTAAACATACCTCGCTGCTCTTTCTCATCAGCTCTTATTCAAGATTCCCACTACTATATAAAGTTATACCAGTAATAAATAAAGATGTAAATTTAAAATATCAGCATTTTAACTTATTTCCTGAAGAAAGCACTACTTACAGTAAGGAAAAAAAATTTCAACATGGGTCTTTCACAGAAGCCAAATTTGTTTAAGATTGAGTCATCAAAACTCCATAAAATAATAAAATGAAGCTATGAGAATTGCTTTCACTTTTGTTTTTAAGCCCATAACTTCTAAATCAAATTGTGAAACAATATATAGCCTCAACTATAGGGAGGGAGGAAAGGGAAAGAAGAAAACACCATTCATTAACTAGGAAGATCAGTATCAGAAAAAGTTAAGGTGAAACAGTCTGTGACCTAATGTAGAAGTAGGAGCTATGGCTAGGTTTAAACATACTTCTACCTCTTGCTAGGTAAAGTAGTTTAATTCATGCTTATTGTGTAATAAAAGCAGGCACAATGCTCGATACTATGGAGAATTTAGCTGTCAGTAATCTGTACCTTGGTTACTTGCATTAACGTAAGAATCTTAGAATAGTTTGGGTTGGAGGGGATCTTTAAAGGCCATCCAGTCCAACCTCCCTACAAGAAGCAGGGACATCTCCAACCAGATCAGGTTGCTCAGAGCCTCATCCAACCTGGCCTTGAATGTTTCCAGGGATGGGGTATCCACCACCTCTCTGGGCAACCTGGTCCAGTGTTCCCCTACCCTCAGTGTAAAAAATGTCTTCCTTATGTCTTAATCTACCTCCCTCTATTTTAAAACCATTGCCCCTCATCCTATCACAACAGGCCTCCCTAAAGAGTTTCTCCCCATCTTTCTTGTAGGCCCCCTTGAGGTACTTGAAGACCACTGTAAGGTCTCCCCAGAGCCTTCTCTTCTCCAGGCTGAACAGCCCCAACTCTCTCAGCCTGTCCTCATAGGAGAGGTGCTCCAGCCTTCTGATTATCTTTGTAGCCCTCCTCTAGACCCTCTCCCACAGGTCTATGCCCTTCTTATGTTGGGGGCTCCAGAGGTGGATACAGTATTCCATCTGGGGTCTCATGAGAGCAGAGTAGAGGTGAATCCTTGACAAACATAGTTTGTCTTCACTTCTGGTGACAAAACCATTCTGTCTGAATAAGTAGGTATGAATGTTTTGTTATTTAAAACAATTTGTATTGATAAATTAATGATAAATGGAAATAACAAAGTATCTCAACAGGTATATTTTAAAAATAAGACTAAGTAAGTCTACTCTTTTGAAGATACAAATGAATAAGTAAGTACTCAAATCAGAAACCACCTTACATACTTTCATACCAGCCAGGGCTGACATCTTGGAAATCCAAAGACATCCCCAAACAAGCAGCTGCTATAAATATGCAGATCAAACTATGCATATATTATGGACTTGGTAGCTGCCAACACATCCATACAATAAGTGGTCAGGCTGCAGTCCTGAATGTGAAGGCTGAAATAAAATGATTATAATCATCCA
Source organism: Chlamydotis macqueenii (assembly GCF_036417535.1). Lineage (NCBI taxonomy): Eukaryota > Metazoa > Chordata > Aves > Otidiformes > Otididae > Chlamydotis > Chlamydotis macqueenii. The sequence goes on along the minus strand of NC_141558.1, from coordinate 72,873,454 downwards.
GAATACAGAAGACTGGATCAAAGATGTTAAAACCAGAGAATAAATTCAGAAATTTCCCTCTCAAATCAAGAGCTTCTTCCATCTACACCAAGCAAAATGGGTAACCAAGTCAAACAATAGTAAAGGTTTTTATAGTTTGTTTCTCCCCACCTCCCTAAATAAACATGGTAGTTCTCTCAAAACAAGAAATACAAACATTCAGCTCTGTTAACCTACTGTTGTTAAAAACCAGATGAGACTGGATATGTACCAGATAAAAAAGAATGATCCAAAGCCATTAAAATTCCAGCATGGTTCTTAAGTTAGAGGCATAATGCAAAGCCTAATCTATTTTTCAAAATCATAATATGAAAAGTCACAATTATATCTTAGCTTTGCATTTTGACTTAAGGATAAAATACCAAGTGAAAATTACTGGAAAAAGTCTATATGCACACAGATTTTATAGAAAAGAGTTTCAATTTCCAATTACATTTTCCTGTCTGCACAGAAAAAAAAAAAAAAAACAAACCTTTAAAAACCAGGAATACACAACACAAAAGTGCAGAAAGATAAGGAAAGGGGAGATATTGTACTTGAAATAATTTATAACTCCCTGTTAAAGTCCTGGCAAGAGCCACTGATGAGCTAAACACCTACGATCAAAAATGGCACTCAGATTCTCCTGGTGCCAGTTACTACTAGATGCATGTATTCAGTTACACAATACAATTGTGTACCAAAGGTATGCGATCAGTGTGTGTGCAGTTACAACTGTACTCAAATCTGCAAATAAGTCAGTACAATTAGTTTTTGATAGTGATGTGGAAATTTGGCAGATGTATACAGTCTAGCATAAAAATGGTCAGTTTATACTACTGTTTAACATAACCTTTTCTTTAAGGTTACAAGGATCAATTCTTTTAGGAAAAAAAAAAATATATATATGCTGAACCTTCATGAGAACTATTTTTTTCCTGTACTCTCCCCTACATCTACTTCAAAGATGCTTATATGTTCTGGAAACAAATCTGACTTTTGTTTGGCTCAGAAGGCACCAGTTATTTATGTACAGCATGCACACATTTATGCTTGCCTTAAGCTACCTTAAATATTTTACATTCCATTTGTCTTCTCACTGTTCAATTAAGGTTTTTGTAAAGCTTTCTTACCTTTCTTGCTTTTAGTATTCTGCAGGGCCATTTCCTGTCTCAAGGCGCAAACTGAAGCCTCACGCACCAGAGCGGAAAGGTCTGCCCCTCTACAGGTACAAACAGAATAGGTTATTTTAGGATAAATTTCTCTCATTTTGCTGATCGCATATAGAAAAGTAAGACATTACAAGTGATGGTAAGAGACTGGTTGTGCTGTCATAAAGGTTCATCTCAAGAACATTGGAAAGAGGTCCAAGGACTACCTGGTGCTGCAGCCTTTATTATGGAGTGATGTCCTCCAGCTATAGCCACAGACTAAGATCAGATAAGTGAGAAGCAAGGGAAGTGGCAAAAACCCCACCCAGCATCCTTGAAAACGCCAAAGGATTGACTGATATTGTGCCACTTGGTGGGAATATGATACATTTTTCTTATATCAGTGTTATGAAAGATTCAAATGGAATTGCCCATTATTAAAAAGGGAGTTGCCTTGCTCAAAGCTGGATCAACAGTTTAGTTAACATTCTATTAAAATAACAGTATCTACAAACATGGTCAGATCAGTCTAAATATTTTTTTCTAGTTTCCAGCTGTTGAACTTTTCACAACCCTTCAAACTGGTACAAGTCACCAAAGAAAATGTAACAATTAACTCACCATGCTTCATTTGGGGATGCTAGGAATACAGCTGTATTTTAAAAACAAACACACACAAAAACCCCCACAAAAACCCACCCCGAAAACAAAAAACCCCAAACAAACAAATCCAAACATAACAAAAAAAAAAACCAAACACCACCTCCCCATGACCCCACCCCCCAAAAAGGACAGTGAGCAAAAAGGGCAAGGGAAATAAAAAGTACTCATCTTTCCCAAGTATGAAACAACAAACTAAAAATCATTACTGCTGACAGCCTCCACTTCTAAGATTCAAAAGCAATATTGTGACAAGTAGCATGTCATAAACTTTATCTTTTGCGAACTCCCAAAAATCATTAACTATTAATAAATCATTTAATACGTTAAAGCTTTTAGAAATTTTGTAAAATGCAATTGCAAATTATGCAGACAAATATGGCTATCAGGCTTTCCTAAAAAACCCAGCCTGGTATTCCCAAAGCACAAGTTGAAATAGGTCCTCATTACTGTGTCAAACACATTGCTTTCAGCTGTGACAGAACAAGTTGGTTATGGTTGTTTAACTAATTTGCTTTCCTCCTCATTGTCCACAACTTATGTGCTCTTTTATCCTCAGATTATGCAAGAATTATAAAATAAACCCAAACAAAGCCAGGATGAAAAAGTGGCCTCTACTGATCTGTGTTTACAAGGTGAAGATGACTGTTGAAGATGAAAGAGACTTTAGCATCCATATATTCCTACTGACTCACCAGAAAACAAAGCACAAGTAAAAGCAAGAAAAATAGCATAAAGGAAAAGGCTTATAAACTCTGAAAGTTATGAGATACTCTTAATAACAACAGCATAGCACGCATTATCATGCATCAGAGGACTGTTGGCACTGCACATTAAATATTAAAGTCAATACTAGAAGCTACTCACGTGTAACAATCACAGTGTTGACTATAAGCAATTTCTTCAAGGCTTACATCAGTATCTAGTGGAGGCCGGGTGCCATCCTAAAGAATTTGAGATAATAAAAAGAGGGGATAAGAAAACATTACTTTTTACACACGCCATCCCTGAAGTGATTAAGTTTAATCAATCAGGAATCATATAGGGGCCTGACAAATTCCCTGAAATATCCAAATACTAATGTTTGTAATCTCAAACCAAAAAGAAGGGCAACCAACCTTAATAACATTTAATTATGACATAATAAATAATGCTAAATTTTAACTTCCCACCAACAGATTAGATTTTCTCTAACAAAATGATGGCCAGCCTGTCACAGGGCAATATAACACTGACACGTGCACATGCCTTAAGTAGCTAGTTACATCAACAGCACTGTTTAGCAGAACTTGCTCTAGTTTTAGTATGTGTTGAAATGAAATAGCTAAGCAATAAGCACGTACATTTAGTCTTACAACCTTTAAGACTGAATTAGCTGTATATCTTTTATGTTCTAGACATACATTTTCAAACTTAAGAATTTTTCCATTCTGGATTTCATAGAAGTTTACATATACCATAGACATTCCTGTAGACTTTTTGACACTACTCTTCTGTTATTATTACTGCTTCCTCCATAAAGATCCCAGAAGTGGTTTCTTTTGTTATTATTCTTGCATCTCCAACAGCAAAAAACATTGAACAACATTATGAATTATATTTAAAACTTGCCAACAAAATTATCGAACACCATAAGTATGGAGATCTCCCTGTTACGCTTAGACAACAGTAAAGTAGTATCATGGTAGTACAGAGATTCTAGATGTCTATAGTACTAAACAATACCTGCGTTTAGACATGAAGGGACACTTTTTGACACAATTGATATATTTCTGCCAGAAACTCATTTGACAGAAATGCACAGATTCATATAATTCTTTTCTGACTTTTTCAGGTGAACTAATATACCATATAGCTACAATACCTTCAAGATAAAAAAATAAAATGTATAGTAACTGGCAAGTTAAAACCCTTGAATACTTAACAGACAGCAGGATAATGAAGCGCTAGGCAAAGTAAGGGAGCAATCTTGAGTGAATCTTTGGTGGAATACCAGTTAGAAAGGGGGGTGAAAAAAAAAAAAAAAAAAAAACAACAAAAAGACAAAGGAACAGCCTGATTTTGAAACATCTTGAAAGGAGAGACTTTAACCTGGAAACAAGGAAGCCTCGTACAATTTCATATGGGACATGTTAGTAATTCTTGTGATACAAGCAACATATTGCAAGCCAGAGAGACACCCTCTCTGCTAAAAAGAAATGTTTTACCTATTGCTTTGAGTAGCAACATATGTTGGGCATTTTTTGAGTGGGATGATCTGCCTACTCTGGAGACGAGCTCAGCAGTACGTGCACCAGAGAAGCCTGATACAGCTTGCAGGAATGTAAGTACACTAGTGACTTGAACATGTGAAGACATGCTTCTCTTGCATAATTAATATGCAATTTGAAAATGACTGATTTGTACAAGTTAACTGAAATAAAACTCTTTCACAACAAAGCTTCAACCTACATTTATGCTGTCTTCCTTTCAACCTATTCCTCCTCCTAACCCCCTTTCCTCCTCCTCATGCTGCCTTTGCAAGCATTCATGTTTTCCCTCAGCAATGATTCTGTTTCCACATCCTGTGCATGTATTCCTCAGGGATTTCTGGGAATGCATACCGTCACCCACAAGCCACTCACATCTGCACCAAACATTTTGTTTTTTCTGGCCCTGAGCACATATTTAAGCGAGTCTTCCTGTACACAGACTTTTCACATTTCCTTACCTAGAATGCATGGATGAAGTCTGACAAAAAATAAGCTACTTCAATTAATTTTACATATTTTCCTCTCTTTGTATTCCATGTTCTTCTTGCAGCTAACTCCTGTACATTTTTAAAGAAATAACAACCTATTCCTTGTTCTTAACACTAGAAACACAAATCTTTATGTAGCTTTACGAGAACTCTGGTGACTGCAGAAGCAGTAACATGAGAACAGCACCAGCATCCTCACGGAACAAACACGAAAACACGCAAGGAAAAAGACTCATTCAGAGTGTTTATATCTCATTTCTGCTAGCCTCTTAATTAAGAGCTGAGAAAAAAAAAAATCCATTAAAGACTTAACACCTCATTCACTAAAAAGATTTGTAACCAAAATATTAAGACTAGTATGAATTAAGTATGCATGGAAGTTTCTGACATTCCAAAAATAACATGCCCTCATAACCAAGGACAGGATCCACAGGAACCAAGGTGGTAAACACTATGCAATGTGTTGCTTATATCACAAGAAGGCCCATGATCAGATAAGGCCACAGCAAAGGTGGTTTGTCAGCAGAAGACAAATACGCTCTGGTAACAGGATAATGACAAGGTTACCACATCACATGTGCCACTCCTCTTGGTGTGATCCCAACAGGAAGAAAGACTGTAGCCACAAAGATTCCCAGAAGGAGGGAGCAAAGACACTTTTCAGCTACCTCGCCCAAGATTTATGGCAGCTGAAGTAAGCACGATTCTTAAAGGGAATCTAGAAACAGTTTTCTCTAACAGATGAGGTGAGGACTCAACACAGAATTCCTTATCCTCGGTGTTGCACACAAGTGATCCTGGCCCTACCACTTGGATGCACACATCTTTGGGACTCTATGTGGCTGTGAGCGTCTGAGCAAGTGCAATCTGTGAGAGAGTGAGAGTAAGATGACCTTTGAAGGTCCCTTCCAACCCTAACCATTCTATGATTCTAAGCAGTTTTGTTTAATATCACCTTCCCCTCCCATGAAGTCTTGCACCAAGCTTTGCTGCACTGTTTTCCTACACCACTGATTACAGTGAGAGCACTCAAGACAGTTACAAATCTCCAAAGACTGTCCAGCAAAAATCAGGGAGAGCAAGACTCAACACCTGTATGTCAAAAAACAAAGCACATGTTTACTTCTGCTCTGTTTAGACAGTTCAGTGACTGACTCTTACCACACACTTCTTCCAGAAGAACAAGGTTGTTTGTATTAAGTCAAAACAATCATATAAGCCTAATTTTTAAAGAACACTGGGAAAGTAAGAAACAATTTCTTACAGTACATTTGAAAAATTATTCATGGATGTTACACTCAAATTCTCTCTAGGTCTTTTAAAAAGCAACCATTTTTAAGGATAGGGTTGTAAAAAATTTTAACTGAAATACTTTTATAAAACTTAGAAACAAGAAACTGATCTATGGCTAACAGCAAACGGCAGCATACTTACTTTTTTTTCCTCCATGAAGTAATGCATAGAACAACTGAAGGAAAGTCTGACATCCTGAATTTGTAATGAGAGTCTGACTTTTGAACAACTATTTTGGCATGAAAGGACATGTTTGAATGAGTCCTCAGTTTCTGCATTCTCCTATGGGATTATGTGCCTACACCACAACTTCATGCTTATGCAGGTCTGAATTACCTTCTTTACAAATTTGCTAAAGAATTTTTGCCAGATTTTTCATAATACAGTGCTATCTTTTCTCTATAGTGAAGACTTGGTCTCCTTTGCAGCTCAGAAAAAACCTGACAGGACTCCTGCTCATAACAATGAATGCTGATCTACCAGAAAACACAGGAAATATTTGAGTAATTCATACATAATACTTTGTATGTTCTTTTTATAAGGCCTTGATTACTGCTGTACTGTACTGAAAGAAATATTCAAATAGAATTGTATAAATCAAATTTCTGAAGTGGCAGTATGTGCCATTAACCACAGGGAGGATCCATGAAGGCAAGTATTTTACATTTTCACATTTACTTTGACCTACAATCTCTTGTCATCACAAGCTTCCTTTAATCCTAAAGGCAATTAAGTGTCACAATTATTGTTGAGCAAATAAAGCCGGAGCTAGTGAATCATTATGGTGAATGTGTGGAAGCCCCCCCAAAAAGCTTACAAAACACTTCTAGGCCCATTACTCACACAGATAGGAATCTTTTAATTAAATCTGTTCAAACTGTGACTATAAAGGCAGCAGTTTCTATGTTTAACAGGTTTGCCTTAGAAGATTTATCAAACCCTTGCAGTCTCAGAGCAAATTTAACAGCAGATGCGGCTGATGGTTTATTTTTATTACCTCAAGTGTTTCATGAGACAGGATCCTGCAATCCTCTAAAATTTCACTTGCATTAAATCATTTCACCAAGCTTCAAGATAAAAATCTATTTCCAAATACTCACTTTGGTGATGGTCTTTAAAATAGCAAGTCTATCTTCAGGTGGTGGCAAACCCACATAGAGTGTTTTATCCAGTCTACCAGGACGCAGGATAGCTGGGTCAATAATATCTTAGGGAGGGGGGGAAAAAAAGAAAAAAAGAAAACATTATCCAGAAATGAGATACACCCTTAAGACAGTGTACACATGAGAAGGAAAGTATGCATACTTGTACCAAGATTCAAGGAAGCATTTGTGCCATGATGTGAAGCTCTGAGCTTTAAAATAGCTGACTGAAACAGTTTCGTCTCTGTCAAGTAGGAGCCTCTATTACACAGTACAGTTAAGCCACATCTGCTCAAGGATGCCTCACAAATACCGGTTTCATGGCTTCACAAATTAAGACAACTCTATCTTTGGCAATACAGTACCAGAATATTTTTACTGTCATACCTAGCATGGTCAAGTGAGTATTCCACATCAATTCATGACAAAGAAAAAAAAATGCTTCCAGTTTGTTCTATTGGAATGAACTCTACCCATATTAACTGTTGCAAATCTTCTTGAAAGGCACAGTGATAAATTAAGGACAACAAGTACACAGGGCCAATCATAAGTACCCATATATAAACTTAATTTTACTGGTCATTTGCATTTCTACTACGTATTAATTTTCTGAACCCTAAAATAGGAAACCCATGAAAACACAAAATAGAGCCGCAAAGTACAGAATTTGTTTCCCAGGAAGAATCACAGACTCCAAATTTTATTATGTGTGGAGAAGTAAGAAACTAAAAATAATCACAAATGTTTCTAGAAAACCATTCAAAGCCTAAATGTAATAGAAATATAGAAATGTCTAGCAGCCTCTAGAAGCATCACATGCTTCAATACTGAACTTCCACAAACAGTAAGTCAGGATATTTAAAGTGGAAGAGGGTAGGTTTAGGTTAGACATAAGGAAGAAATTATTTCCTGTGAGGGTGGTGAGGCATTGGAACAGGTTGTCCAGGGAAGCTGTGGATGCCCCATCCCTGGAAGTGTTCAAGGCCAGGCTGGATGGGGCTTTGGGCAACCTGGTCTAGTGGAAGGTGTCCCTGCCCAGGATAGTGGGCATAACCATTCTATGATTCTATGACATAAATACTAAGGACTACTGGTATAACAAGAGGCATATAATCTGTACAGGGCGTATAACCTGGAAAAGACCTCAATTCCTGTCCGTATTTCAGCACAAACTGCCTGGATAATGTTTCTAGATGCTTCCGGAGGCCCTGTTTCCCCATCTACCAAAAACAATGACAGTATTACTTGCTCTGTTTCACTAAGGAATTATATTGAGTCATCATCCCTGGAGGTATTTAAAAGATGTGTACATGTGGCACTTAGGGACATGGTTTAGCGGTGGACTTGATAATGTTATGTTAATGGTTGGACTCGATGATCTTAAAGGTCTTTTCCAACCTAAATGATTCTATTATATCCTATATACTACAGTAATGTAAACAGCAAAGTCACAAAAGCACCCATAGAAGATATAAAGAAAACTGTACTTTTAGTAATAGACTTTTTTGAAGTTTGTAAGCGATACAGATGTGTTAGGTAGCCATTGCAAGAACCTTATCCAAAAGTAACAGTTGAAAGTTACATCTAAGTCTTCAGCTGGAAACTATCAAGGACTCCAAATGAAGCTGTTAACACCCTCTCTATTGTTACATCCTCTTGACAAAATGCAGCTAACAGACAAACTACATGCATTCAGGTATATTAAAGGTGAAGAACTGGGAAAAGTTAAGCTGTTAATCCTTACTGTACAAATGTGCAAAAGGGAAAAAAAAACAACAACCAAACAAAACAAAAAAACGCACCACTACCCAAACCCCAAAACAGTAGCATGGAAGCATAGCTATCCCTTTATTTCAAATTTTAAAAGTTTGCTTAACTCTGCCAAGACTCCAACTACCTGATCCTGCCACAGTGCAGTCTTCATTCACTTTTTAAAGATGGGCATAGTTTTGTTCAAGTTCTCTCCTACCTGTGCTTGAAGAACGTTTTGTTCAAGTTCTCTCCTACCCATGTTTAAAGAAGAAAAAGTAGAATGAGATGCGTTAAACATTGCTCCACTACTTTTTTCTTGGACAAAAGCAATTTATTTTCCCAAGACACAGCAGTCATGGCCAGAGGCATCTATGTAGGCAAAAAGCAGCTATTGTGAATGCAAGAAGAAAGGTGAGGAAAAGAAAAAGAAAAAAAAAAAAAAAAAGGAAGAACTTGATGTATTAGTTTAATACAGACCAGGATTAAACAGAATCCGTGCCATAGCAAGCCCAGACAAAAACATATTTCTTATATGTCTGTGCAGAGTGCTAGAAGATACTTTATCTTGCTTTTAGCACAAATGCACTTTCCTGGTTTTGTGTCTCTGTGAATAGAAGTCTTGCCACATTATTAAGATGAGATGACAAAGTTTGCTCAACAGATCAATTACAAGCATCAAAACAAATTCTCTCAATAGGGATTGCATTACAACACCATGCACTTGACAACTTCCCTATTCTAAAGTTTCAAAAGCTCTTTAAAAATATTAAGCTTGATATGGAAAATCCTGTTTCCATTTTGCATGCTGAGAACACAGCACTTGCCACGTTATTTGTCCAACAATATGAAGTTAGTCATATGGTCTAAAGATGCATTCACCCATCTGTATGTAAATGATCACACTGCTCACATTCAAAGAGTTACCACAACTCATACTAACTCAATAAGCTGCAGTAATGGTGGTTTACAATGAGAAGATCGTACCAAAGTTTAAAACACAAATCTACACTCCCCATCTCATAGAATCATAGAATAGTTTGGGTTGGAGGGGACCTTTAAAGGCCATCTAGTCCAACCCCCCTACAAGGAGCAGGAACATCTCCAACCAGATCGGGTTGCTCAGAGCCCCATCCAACCTGGCCTTGAATGTTTCCAGGGACGGGGCCTCCACCACCTCTCTGGGCAACCTGTTCCAGTGTTCTACAACCCTCAGTGTAAAAAATGTCTTCCCTATGTCCAGTCTGAATCTACCTCCCTCTATTTTAAAGCCATTGCCCCTGGTCCCATCACAACAGGCCTTGCTAAAAATTTTCTCCCTGTCTTTCTTACAAGCCTTCTTTAGGTACTGGAAGTCTGCTGTAACGTCTCCCTGGAGCCTTCCCTTCTTCAGGCTGAACTCTGCTGGTTCAGATCTGGGCCTGAAGTTCTTGAAAATTCAAGTCAGTCAACAGAAAATCAGTATTTACTCATCAGTCAAACTCACTCATTAGATGCATTTCGTATCTGTTTAAAGAATTAAATAATGCTCCCTTTTTAGGAATTTCAAAGCATTCTATCCAGATAAATCATAATGTTCTCTCCATATCTATTATCTCAAAACTTATCTAAACAGAAGAAAGTAAACTAATTTTAGATACATTTAAGATTTTAATTAAATTAAGGTAGTTATCATAGATATCTCAAAGCTTATTTTTATCTCTCAAGTTTGAACGTGAAACATGGAAATGTAGTAACACACAACACTTCTATTAAGAGAAATGTCTAGTTGATCATTTTCTGTCTTGGTTTTCTGATGTAATCAATGATGTTGACTACGTCATTAGAATCCAGTAGCACCAATTTCCAAATAATTTGGCAAAATTACATAAGACGACATTTAGAGTACATCCACTTTGTTGCTTTGTTTGTTAAGGTTAAAACAGGCATTAGCCTCTAGAGAATAATGTAATACTTCAGCGTGCTATACTGCCCTCCAAACTATGGCAAACTTCTATGGTCTTCATTAAATTCTACTGAAAGTATCTTTGCATGAATCCCTATAATGTGACAGCCTGTTGTCCTATAATAAATTCTATTAGTCTCACACTCATTTCCAGTTGATTATTCATGTTTTATCTCAACTGTACAAGAGTCAACAATGTTTGAAATGAAAGTTCAGTGCATACCAGCAACGACAACTATTGTGCTGAGTCCATCGGACTTCTCCTGTACTCATTTTTTAAAGTGAGCTTTTAAAATTATATTTGAAATATGTAAGATCTAGGTCCTCACATTTGTGACATTCTGGAACGTAGGCTCAGAAGCCCTAAAAGGTTTTCTGAGACTCCAGATGAACACTGCAGTTAACAACTTTGCTCCTACACAACAAACTCGCTCCACTAAAGTTACTGTGAAAGATATATAACATTCAAGGGCTCGTGAAATGCAGAAATACAATTTCTATGAATTAGAACTATCATGAGAGAAATTGTTCCAAGCCTCACATATTTGCTGCTTTTCTTAGATCTTATCTTACCTTTAGTTCCGCAACATGTATAAATAGGTATAAACATAACAAACAAAAAACCCAAACCAAAACTGTAACTATTGTCAGAGACTGAAGATTATTTTTTTAACCGTGTTTCAAAACACGTGGTTCAGGTGAATAGCTAGAAAACCAACATAAACTTGCTAAAGAAAACTAGAATTCACTGAAACTAGGACTAAGCTCTAAAATAACAGGAGAAGGGGAATTTTGCAAGAAGACCAACCCCCCTTCAACAAGGCCAAGTGCAAGGTCCTGCACATGGGTCAGGGCAATCCCAAGCAGAAATACAGGCTGGGTGGAGAACGGATCAAGAAGAGCCCTGAGGAGAAGGACTTGGGAGTACTGGTGGACAAGAAGCTCAACAGGAGCTGGCCATGTGCGCTTGCAGCCCAGAAAGCCAACTGCATCCTGGGCTCTATCAAAAGAAGCGTGGCCAGTAGGTCGAGGGAGGCAATTCTGCCCCTCTACTCCACTCTTGTGAGACTCCAACTGGAGTACTGCGTCCAGCTCTGAAGCTGCCAACATAAGAAGGACATGGGCTAGTTGGAGAGAGTTCAGAGGAGGGCCACAAAGATGATCAGGGGGTTGGAGCACCTATCCTATGAGGACAGGCTGAGACAGTTGGGGCTGTTCAGCCTGGAGAAGAGAAGGCTCTGGAGAGACCTGATAGCAGCCTTCCAGTATCTAAAGGGGGCTTACAGGAAAGATGGGGAGTAACTCTTCAGCAGGGCCTGTTGTGGTAGAACGAGGGGTAATGGTTTTAAAATAGAGGGAGGCAGATTCAGACTGGACATAGGGAAGACATTTTTTACACTGAGGGTTGTAGAACACTGGAACAGGTTGCCCAGAGAAGTGGTGGATGTCCCATCCATGGAAACATTCAAAGCCAGGTTGGATGGGGCTCTGAGCAACCCGATCTGGTTGGAGATGTCCCTGCTCCTTGTAGGGGGGTTGGACTAGATGGCCTTTGAAGGTCTGTTCCAGCTCAAACTATTCTATGATTCTATTAATTAATTTTTAAAAGCTAGAGAAAAAGACCATGAATAAAAGCAAAGACATCGTCACAATTTACATAAAGCTTAAATCACTATTGGTTTGTAGTGTTTCACTGGATTTCTCATGTGTTTCCTCAAGTCACATACAGTTCCTTAGATCCCATGGTAAATGCTGCTGCTGCCTTGGTCAGCATTTCTCTAAAGAGTTTATAGATGTTCAAAGCCCGGGAAAGTAAGAGGAGAAAGCAGCATCCAATACTGAAACTCTCTTTGGTAACTAAAAAATTGTGGGAAATTACAGACCTCAGTTATCAGTAGTACTTCATGGTTTTGTAAATATTTAGTCTCAAATTTGGGGAAGGAAGTAGACTGAAAAAAGAATATAATTATTCTGACCCATAAAGTTTCTAACACGACATGACATTTCTGCTTCTTTTTTTTTCTCTCTCTTTAATGACATTGAACGCTTTACAAGTTTAATCCTCTTCAGACAAAGTTTGTCATTGGTTCTGCATTTAGGTGGAAAGAGATTGAGTTGGGAATACTGCATCCCTGATAACTTAGCAGTAGTCAAGAAAGATCTACAGAGGACTTTCAAAGTCACTGAGTAAGTGCAAAAAACATTCAAACATCCTGCTTTTAAGGACAGATCAAAGGCTTATTTCAGCACTGCCAGAGTAAGAATTACCACTTGCAGACTGTATATGATAAACAAAGGAACCAATCTACTGTCCCCGCCCTTTTGGCAAAAGGCGAATTAGAGCGTTCCAAGTCCTTAAAGGCTATTACAAAAAAAAAAAAAAAAAAAAGATGTGGCAGTCCTCGCCATGGGATCTATAAGACACCACCATTTCACAATGATACCTTGTCACGGGTGGGTGCAAACACTTCACCGGAACAACTCTGCCAGGAACATATATTGAAACCGGTTGAGCCACTGCTACCCTACTGCTGGTACCATTATTCCCTATAATAATAATAGTTTATATGAGAGAACACTCTTCTTTAGGCACAATCGTCTCTGAGACTACAATGCTGTGGTGGTTTAGCCCGGATCGCCACACAGTTTCTCACTCACCCTCCCCCTACCCAGCGGGATGGGGGAAAGAAATTGGGAAGAAAGGAAAACTCGTGGGTTGAGATAAAAACAGTTTACCAAAATACTAAAAACTACAAAGATAACAGAATATAAGGATATTAATATATACAAAATGAACAATGTATAATTTCTCACCACCCGATGTCCGAATGACTGACGCAGCCCGTCCTGAGCAGCGATCACAGGAATGACAACGAGCAGGAAGCAAAGAGGGGAGAGCAAGCTAGCAAGGTAGAGGGAACAATGCCAGCAAACAAGAGAAGAAAAGGATGCCAAGGGTGCCTGAATGGATACCCGAATGGAATGGATGCCAGAAAAGAATGCGCCCTCCCATGGGCAACCCCCACTTATATACTGAGCATGACGTTTATGGCATGGAATACTCTCTTTGGACAGTTTGGATCAATTACTCTGTCTGTCTTTCACCCAGCTTCCTGCATCTGCACATTAACGAGACTTTAACGAGACCTGGAAAGCCAGACAGTGTCCTTGGTCTCATTAACAACTCCTCGTATCATCAGAGTGTTTTTATCAACATTCTTCGCACACGAAATCCAAGACACACAAGCTACTGAGAAGAAAATTAACTCCATTCCTGCTGAAACCAGCACAAATGCTGACGACATACACTAACAGTCATGAACAGTAACAGCAACCAACTACAAAAGCTACCATGCATGCAACCACTCTAAAAAAGAAGCATCTTAAAAAACCATTTTCTCTCCCATTAGATTATACTAACATGGATTAAAGATGAGATCTCACACTTCAAAATACCGGCACATTGGAAGATTTCAGGAAGTCCTTCTGGGACATATATATTATTTAGATTTATGTTACACCCCCCGCCCCCCACCCCAGCACCTCTATTCAACATAACTATGACAGAAAAATCTTGCATACAAATGTCAGACTTATAAGCAAAAGAGCTTTTGAGGCACCACCACTTTTATTGTTTGCAGGAATCATTTAAATATACTGGCCAGTATAAGCTATGGTTCTCCTACAGGTCTCTGCTTGGACATTTCTTTCTTAGGGCAGTAAGAGTGCTTTATGAGCATAGACTTCACTGATCTCTACCTGCAGTGTGCCCCTATTCAGTACTCAGACCATACTAGCAAAATGTAATCTGGTGAACACTGCCTCTTCCTAAGCCTCATGAACAGTGAATAAACTACACAAGAGAAAAATCAGTTTCCCCAACTTAACCACAACTTCAATAAAAATTGTGATAAAAGCTGCACCAATTGGAAGCTGTATTTCTTCACATTGATAAATGCAGATATGTGTTTGGTTTTGTTTAGTGGAGGCGGGGCTACAGTGGCAGCTTCTGCAAGAAGCTGCTAGAAGTTTCCCCTTTGTCCAGTGAACTCAGATGGGCTAGGGCATGCCTGCTGCTGGCCAGGGCTGAGCCAATGGGTGGCAGAATGTTCCCTGATAATGCCTCTGCGACAACGTATTTAAGAAGGCGAAAAATAAAAACAAACAAAAAAAAGAAGAGACAAGTTGTGAAGAAGCTGAAGCGGGGGCAGAGAGGGGGAGGCACGAACCCTGTGGGCCTTGTGTCCCTCACGCTCTGGCCTCCTGCCAGGCAGCCAACTGGGCCCAACTCAGCCCAGCCCAGCTGCAAAAGTGGAGAGGAGATGTGAAGAGAACCTGAGAGGCACCTGCCTGCCTGTTGTGAAGAATTTTTCTTGTGAGGAATGGCTGCAGATGCCAAGGTCAGTGCAGAAGGAGGGAGAGGAGTAATGCAGCTCCTGGCCAAGATTCCCCTGCAGCCCGTGGTGATGACCATGGTGGAGCAGGTTGTCCCCCTGCAGCCTATGGAGGTCCACAGAGGAACAGAGATCCACCTGCAGCCCATGGAGGACCCCGCACTGGGGCAGGCGGATGCCTGAAGGAGACTGTGGCCCATGGAGGACCTGCTGGGGCAGCTGCTCTGGAGGGACTGCACCCTGTGGAAAAAGGACCCATGCCAGAGCAGTTTCACAAAGGACTGTGGCCCGTGGGTGGGACCCCACGGTGGAGCAGGGGAGGAACGTGAGAAGTTCTTCCCCTGAGGAGGAAGGAGCAGTGTAAAGCAACAAGCAATGAACTGACCATAACCCCCATTCCCTCTTTCCCCCTGTGCCACTCTCGGGGGAAGAAGGTGGAGATAATTGAAATGAAGTTAAATCGAGAAGAGGGAGGGATAGGCGGAAGTTGCTTTGCTGTCTCATTATCCTGCTTTGGTTTTAATAATAAACAAATAGTTTTCCCCAGGTCAAGTCTGTTTTGCCCATAATGGTAACTTTAAGGATCTCTCCCTGTCCTTATCTCAAAGCTTGAGCCTTTTTTTCTTATATTGTATCTCCCTGTTCCCTTGGAGGGTGGGGGGAGTGAGAGAGAAACTGTGTAGCTTGATCCTGAGTGGGGCTAAACTACAAGATAGCACAGCAAAAGTTTATAGTCTAAACCTATCCGAAGTGTTATTCATACACACAGCTGATATCCTTCTGAAGCAAGAGATCCATCCTACCCAAACCACATACAAATTGCCTCCTTTAGCAAAAGCTGGATGTGCCAAGCTTTGCCATTCAGAAAAAAAAAATAAAATAAAAATTGTGTTGCCAAAACAACTCCTTTATCAAGATACAATTCACTTCCAGTTACAGAATTGGCAGATATATTTATACCCTTCAATTTGATGATTATATGTTATCTCTGCCTTTGCATTTTCTTTGTGCTTCACATTTTTACCTCAAATTCACTTTTTTTCATCAATGTCAATGGCTAGTAATACACCACTGAGTTCATGCCTTACAGATTTCCCAGCTTCCCTCAAATATTAGTTCAACCCTCAATACTCAGGAAAATTTTGTAATTTTAACTATTCCAGTATAGTAAAACAGTACATCTGCTATTGCAGCTGAACAAGGCAACAGTGACTTTTTAAAACAAACAAACAAAAAATGCCCAAACCATTAGAGGTACTTTATACTAACATAATGGTAAAACTGCATCCAGTATAAGGCTTATAAAGGGATGGATTAACAATTGCACAGATGCCTATTTCATATACGCATGAAAATGAGACCCATAAGCAAGTACTGAATCAGTGTAAAGCTAAACCCAGAAAAGCTGGAAGTTCGGACAAACCTGCCACACACAAGTATTCATATCTTGAAATTAACATCTGCACAACATTTACTCTAAACTGGCCCTCGTAAAGCTGCTAAACAACTTGCACTCAGCTGCCTCTATGAGAGGAGTCATTAGCTCAGAACAGTGCCACTTACACGCACTGGCCCTAAAAGCATTTGCACCATGTATACCCGTGGTACACCCGAGGAAGTCAAGGCACTGCAGGAAGTCAAGGCAGATGTTTCCTCAACTTCACAAGTATCGGAATTCACAGCCCGAGCTACCAGTCAGAGATAATGACGAGTTTACCGTAATCAGCAATTAGACATGAAGCCCTTCAGAAACACTCACAAACAAGGTTGCTTGACATAAATACCTGCACTAGCATAACTAATTTAGCAAGAGATCTCTTTCCTAAGGCAACTTGATGACCTTAGTACTAACACCCTTGGTACATCCAACTGTATCTATAAATAGATGTGCTACATTGTATAACCTTATTCTCTTTTCTACATTGGATTAGACAGTTCAGTATCATCAAGCTCATGCCAGGAAAACTTACCACTTTAAATCTAAGAAGTTCTACAAGCAGATACAGATTTAAACATCTACTGCTCATACTTCACCATGTAGAAGGCTTGATAGTCTGTCATGGTGCAAAGAATTCAAGAGATAGGAAATTTTTCCTCAAAATTTTTGAATTTTTTGACTGTTGGAAAAAAAACACACCTCAAGGTTGCCTATTTTAGGTGATTTCAGACCGAATTTTCCTTAGTCTACAGGACTGAAGCAATCTGTCAAATATTTTAACTTTCTCATCTTCCAATTTATATCCAAAGTAGCTATGTTACTATTTTTCCCTGTTAAGCCACTTCTCATCAGAATTCTACATATTGTCCTTACTTAATATATGCAAGTATGAAACAACTGTGTCTTGTCATGACCAGTAATTTGCCAAGCATATGCTTTAGGTGCAAATGTTCTTTCCAAAATTCTGGAACTTAGACCAGTATGGTTTTACCAAGATAGACTAGTAACCTGTATTTAATTTCAGTTGTAATATTCAGGAAAATTCTCATAATCAAGGAAGTGCAACAACTTCATGCATATATTTTTCTATATTGACAACAAATTCCCTTACTTCTAACTCTCAGCATCTAGATGGAGTTCAAATTCAGGAAGAGATAAGTTTCTTGCTGTGTATAAAATATGAGACTTCTCCATAATAAAATAAAAAAAATAAAAGAAAAAAAAAAAAGAAGCCGAAAGTTGGTTGTAAAACACAAGATGTTTGTAAAGCAGATGTCAGTGTTTAGCTAATTAACTGAGAAGATGCTACAGGAATTGCAAAAGCTACCAAAAATTGTAGAGCCAGCAAGGGAGTGCAGACAGCTGTCAATACCAAAGCTTGACAGAACACGAGGGAACAGCAGAATAACTTCAGGCTGAGGGAGCTGAGTTCAGAACATGAAGCCCAGGAAGCAAAAGATAAGCAAACGGAAAAGTGATTTAACATGAGACAGATGCCTCGAGACAAAAAAAAAAAAAAAAAAAAAAAAAGAAAAAAAAAAAAAAGGTTGCTTTGGATAGAAAAATCAATGCAAACAGCGAAAAATATGTAATCTGTGTTTTAGTTCTCTTTTGTTCTTTTGTGTTCCAAGGACATAATTCGAAGTCCAATTGAGTCAAAGGTCTTTCAAAGCATTTTACAGCAATCGTATCAAGTGCTAATTAATACACATTTTAAAGAGGTTGCTTCATCTCACACTGTCACAAGAATGTGGAACAGATTAATTGATCAGAAAAGGTTTGGATTTGATGAGACACTGTAATTTCAGGTACAGAAGAAGATTAGTTATAGAATTCAAATATGTAAGAACATATGATTTCATTAGGAAAGAACCAAGGACATCTTATTTCTCTTGTTCATGATTTTTGAGTCCTTACCTGGCCTGTTTGTGGCAGCCATAATGAAAACTTGCTGACGATTCTCCAGACCATCCATCTCTGTGAGTAACTGGTTAACTACTCGGACACTGGCTCCTGACTTTGAAAGGAGAAATTTGTCAACCAAACTGAGGAAACAGTGCAAATGCAAATATTTCAAAGTAAAAGAAACAAAAGATCTACTAGCTCCCCACCCTGAAATACTACTCAAAGAAAAAGCTTCTTTTCTGCACTTTTAATGTAGCTGCATTCTGGATTTCTACTATCACAACCTCAGCTGGTTTCCACCCAAAATTCATGCTATCTATATATCCATCACACATTTGAACATGTAGCAAACCTTTTCTTTCCCGTTAAAAATGACAGACTCCCTTAAAGAAGTACACATAGATATTTATACTAATCATTTTCCTGTCTACCTCAACAAGAACACCCAAAACTTCTCAATACTAAAGTTGGGAAGGGGGGGGGGGGGGGGTGGAGAAGAAGGGTTTCAAATATTTAAACCTCTGAAACAATTCTTTCAGCAGCTGAGCTACTCAACAGTTAAATGTTAACTCCATAGTACTGACATCCTGTAACCAAACTCAACATCTTAACCAGAATTTCATTCTAGAGTTGGGGAGACAGAGAAGGCACAGGAGCTGGAGAACAAGAGTTCAGTTACGCAGTAAAACTACTTGATGATTTTTAAGAAAGTTGTTCTAAGTGTTACTGTTTTATTTTAAACATACAAAAATATAAATCCACCTACGGATAATTAGAATGTGAAAAATGCACATAGGTCTCAAAAAGCCAACGGAAACACCAAACACCCCTGAGTTTCAATTACAAATCCCAAGGATTGTTACCAGGATTACATCCTGAGTAATGCAGTCACCAGTCTCCTGCCCAGACAGTACCCCTACATGGTTAAAGAAGGCTGTGAAGAGCAGGACTGGGCTTCTAGGCACCAAGTTGCTACCTGCTGCTGCTGCTACAGAAGTGAAATACAATGAGGCCAAAGCACACTTGTTCCCCCTCCTTGGCTACCATCTATGCCTACTGTGGTACCTAGTACTGGACACCTCCTTTGATGGCTCTGTGGGAACCACCACCCTGGGACATTCAAGAAGTCAAGTCTGAACTTTTTAGTTTGGCTATGTTCTGGTTTTGTTAAGTGGGGGGTGGGGGGGCCTAATGTGGTAGCTTCTGTAGGAAACTGCTAGAAGTTCTTTCATAGGAAGTGAAGTATACAAATTCAGAAGTCAAGATTCGATTCAGAAATAGTTGATGAAACTTTCTCTCTCCTACAGACTGGAACTACAGTCTTTCTGTTGAAGTCATTGATGGCAATATCTGAACAATACTGTACGCAACTTGTCTGTTGAAAAAAAGCATCATTTCTTTCAGCCATCAACATACATGCACCAGTACAGTAACATAAAACAGATGCACTTCCTCTGCATAAAAAAATAGAGCAGGTTTCCTTTAAACACACTAACAGCTTGTGCTTAAGAAAATAACCCCACAAAAGCAGAAGTTAATTCTAGGTCTAGGTAGTTCCTATTCAACAACCAAAAAAATCAAGACAGAGAAAACTTGACGAGTGGAATAGCTATGAAGTCTAATGCATTCCACTTATGCTACGGCCTCAAATATTTTCATGACCCAGTTCATGTTGTTCAAATCAATACACACTTTGTGCGAGCATTACAGTTGCATGCACGTATCAGGATCTGGCCATAAATTAAGCACAATATTAACCTGCACTCTTTCTTTTCCCACTGCTCTACACAGCTAAGTTGGTGCATACACACACATTCTCTGGATATTATTTTCCATATATACATAGATAATTAAAAAAAAGTATTAAGCTTTATAAAATTTGACAAACACATTTTTCCCTCAAATATAAGAAGGCTATCAGATTGTTTTTCTTGGAAGATACTGAACATAGTACCTTTCCAGGTACTTCTGTTGCTAGCACAATGCCACAAAAGGCACAACTCACATCATTTATTTATGTAGATAGTTTAAGATGGACTCACTTCACGGTCAGACCTCCGAGGGCACAAAGCATCAACTTCATCAAAAAAAATAACACAAGGGGCTGAATTCCTGGCACGCTGGAATACCTGACGTACAGCACGTTCACTTTCACCAACATACTAAAAAAAATGACAAATCACAGCAAAACAATGTAAGACATGAAGATTTTGCTGGGGGGAGGCGGGGGGGAACACACCTAACACAAACCTACCGTTTTAAACACTATTTGAGGTGCTTTGCAAGGGAGAAGTGCAACCTGCTAACGAATTTACTTCTGACAACACTCTATTATCTCTATTTCCTTACTGATCAAGATTTACATGGGAAGTAGGTGTCACTAGCTCACTTTTGACAGTTCACAGTGCATTCAAGTTTAATAGAATTCCTACTTTCTGGGGAATAAATATAACTTGCCCTCATTCTGCTGATGAGAATTAACAAATACAATCTTCAATAAGGACTCTGTTGTTCTTCAGCTGCTCATAAACAAACCCAGTGAGCAATCTGAACACAATGAACATCTGAAGTTCATACAGTCATTGCTTGAAGACAGGGGGGTTGGTGGTACAGAACTGAAAAGTAAGCCAGAATTTCACTTTCAATGGTGAATTGCAGGGGCAGGTGTTGACAAGTTGTAAACGTAAAGACTTCATTTTATCCAAACAAAGATATTTTGATACAATTTATGTCTTAACACAGTCTCTGAATCACACCCAGACATTTTCTCTTTAGTCCACAAGGAAGTAGGGCTCCTCGTTAACTTAGAGTTGTATTTCCTGCCTGTATCAATATTTGAAGTACACATTAAAAAAAAGGTTGGGAAAAGAATAATCAAATCCAGTATTTCGGTTTTAGCGTCCACATTGTTGATAAACAGGTAACTGCCATGGTCTTCCAAGATGTGTGCTGCAGCCATTAGTTCAACACATTCTCTTAACTCCAAAAGGGACTGAAGTTATATCACAACAATTCTAAGTCCAGCTACAGCACTTTTATCTGTTAACATTTAAAATCTTTAAAAATCACTTTGATCAGCTAAAAAACAAAATAAACAAAAAAACCCACCCCAAATAAACAAACCACAAAACATTGCTTTCCAAGGTTTCAAACTTCCACTAAGAAGGTTAAATGACTTGCAGAACACATTTCTGAACCTGAAAGCTCAAAATTTTATTTTGCTTATTAAAAGCTGCTGATTTGCAGTTACTGATCACCCCTCATTCTCACGGTAGATCTGAATTTTTGTTCTTTTTCCAGATCTACATAAAAGCAATGATGCACGTAGTTGGCCATTTAGAAATCCTACTTCAGGCAAGAAGGCTCCATCTGCCAGGTAATTTAAACCAAGATATATACTTAAACTACCCAGGTAGCTTTTTCCTTTTCACAGGAACAACTTCACTGCTAAAAATGTTAAGCAGAGGTTAAATGAGGCAACTTAAGTTGCACTAGTAACAGTTACGTAATTATTACAAATTTTGCTTGCCCCATGCTTTGGCTAAGAATTCTATAAATAACAAAAACACAATGATTACTGCATACCATATTTAGCAGTTCAGGACCTTTCACAGATATGAAGTTCAGTCCAGACTCATTTGCCACAGCCTACGAAAAAGGGAAAGACAGGTGCATATATAAACCACGCATTTTTCGTGTTTTCTTTGGTTCTGTCCATAGAATGATAAACAAACTTATCAACTGTTTGTAAAATATAGAAAACAGTACAAAGTATAATTACATGCAATTCAGAGTGGGAGAGGTACAGGAAATCTAGCAAGGTGTTCTCTCTCTAATGAGGCAGTGTTCCAGCACCTCACTCCCTTCTCCAATATTAGCTGAAGAATTCTCAATAATTAGTAGGAGTTAAAGAGATATTCAAGTACGTAAGAGTATTTTAAGATAAAGATGAGTGACAATCTGGAAACTTGCATGATTATCTGCATCTACACGGGAGGCCATAAGAATTTAAATGCTCGAGGAGAAGGAAAACGAACGTATTTTCAGTAAGGTAAATATAATAAATAAAAATACATAACAGACCATAGACTACTTTCAAATATATTATTTAGTTACAGTGAAATATTCCATAGAAGTGGTTATCTAATAGAGTTTCTTCCTGTCTTCTTAACCAACTTAATTCCTTCAAATTTTGCAGTAATTCCCTCTCAATTCAAGCAAAATTGCAACCTTATGACAAGAAAATCAAGTAACTTTAGCACAGAGGCCCAAATTTAATTTTCTGATGAGAAGTGGTGCAAAAGCCTAACTTCTGGCACTATCATCCAGATTCAGTCAT
Source organism: Chlamydotis macqueenii (assembly GCF_036417535.1). Classification (NCBI taxonomy): domain Eukaryota; kingdom Metazoa; phylum Chordata; class Aves; order Otidiformes; family Otididae; genus Chlamydotis; species Chlamydotis macqueenii. The sequence continues at coordinate 72,850,680 of NC_141558.1, read as the reverse complement.
TCCTACAGAAACATCCACTTCAAGAAGATTCTCCAGTATCTTAGAACCTGTTTACAAAATATGTTACCTTAGCCAATAGTGTTTTGCCACACCCAGGAGGCCCTGCAAGCAGGACACCAGCTGGAGCAGTCAAGCCCAGAGCTTTAAATTGCTCTGGGTTTCGCACAGGTGCCTATAAAAGAAAGTATAACAGTTATCTGTGACAAAAACCTAAACCAAAACTTTTCATTTCAATTACAGGTGGATGAAAAATAATTCATAAGTTCTTTATTCCAATTCTTTATAACTAAAAGAAGACACAGTTGATCAGCATATTATTACCTTGCACTAAGTACCCCAAAATGGGAGAAGTATCATTATTCAGAGGGAAACATTTTATTTACTTAATTTCTCATCTTACAGTGTCAGTGTTAAGTATCCCTCTGACTAGCAGCAAGACTACTAACCTTCTAGCTAAGTAGTCTTCAATTGTTTGTGTGGCAGTTGCATAACTAAGACTATTGCTACAAAACTTTTGGAATACTTCAGATTCAGCAATAATTAACATAGGGAAAACTGAAAGCATGAACACAGTAAGTGAAATGTTAAGTACGTGCACCAGACTTGAAACAAATTTGAAAGCAAATTATAGAAGTCTGGCTATTTTAAATAAACATGTTGCAAAATTGTTAGAACTCATGGGAAGCACGTTATACCTTAAATAAACATTACAAAAAGAAACAAGCATAGTTCTATTTCCTTCCTGGGGGAAGTACAAAAATATCTTTGACAGTAAGGTCAAGTCATACCAATATTGCCATAGTCAGCTCCTCCCGAACATCCTCCAGGGCTCCGATATCTGCCCATGTCACATCAGGAATTGTGACAAAGCCTTCTCTCTTGGCTGAGGGTTGCACTGATGACAGTGCAACAATAAAATCATTCATCTCAATGCACAGCTTCTGCAGCTGCTCCTCAGGCAAAGGGTCTTGATTCTTCAGCAAATCCAAAAGTCTCTGCAATTCATCCTTAGGGTACATGGAAAGGAAAAGAAAAAGATTATGCACTTTTTTACAATGAGGGTGGTGAAACACTGGAATGGGTTGCCCAGAGAGGTGGTGGATGCCTCATTCCTGGAAACACTCAAGGCCAGGTTGGATGAGCCTCTGAGCAACCTGATCTGGTTGGAGATGTCCCTGCTCCTTGCAGGGGGGTTGGACTCGATGACCTTTGAAGGTCCCTTCCAACCCTAACCATTCTATGATTCTATGACTTTTTTAAGGGCTTTTTCAAAGCAATACTTTCTTCTACTGTAATGTTAATTACTATAAAGCAAATTATTATGTACAATACACATAAAAGATGTAAAATAACATTAAAAATTAACATTAATGACAAAAACATTCCAGGGAAGCACTATGTACATTTAACACTTGTGAAAGCACTGAGCTGACAGACTACAATCTTGATTTAGATACTACAGAAACAGAGCTAGCACACTTATTTTGTCTTCAAATTCTTCCTACTGCTTCTCCCACACTGATCAGGAGAAAGTTCCTTCCATGCTGAAATTTCCAAAATATGTATTAATTATATGTATTAATTCTGTTTTAAATAAGAAATTGTTGTCAAGAGAAAGTGAACAACTCTGCTGAACAGCACAATTTCAGCAATTTGCAGAATATTCAGTTACATAGAAACCTTTAAAACTCTTAACACACACACACACACACACACACACACACACACACAGACAGACACACACTTTTAGATTATACACTTTCCTTTAACATAATCTGATTTCAAGTCATGAATTTATTTCCTTAGGCTGATTCGATGTGGTTTTGTAACGAGGCGCTGATAAAGTTTGGGCAAACAGCACAGAGATACAGCCTAGTATTTTTCAACATTGTCTCAACTTGCAGACCACAACGCCCCAGGCAGGTACATTCCAATTTCCCCAATCAGTTCCTCATCGGGGAAACTATCTGAGAAAACACTTGATAGAAGAACTTTATACCTTCACAACATAAATACATCCCAGTTCTAATATGAGTATCAAAGCAAACTAAAAGTAAAACTATACCAGGATTTTAATCATAAGATGGGGGGGGGGGGGGGGGGGAGATTGTAAAAACAGTTAATTTTTCACATTTTTCCTACAGCAGTATATGGGGAAAGTATCGCTCCTATTTGTTGTAACTAAGACAGCTCTACAGCTGATCATAAAGAAAAAGAAGTGTTTATAGTGCCTAATATCCCTTTTAAGCTCTCCCTCCTCTTCTTAACTGAACCATTAAGAGAAATTCTAAAATAGCCGAGACCACTTCGTTTACTTGAATTGTGTGAATGATTTTTAAAGGTTTTGTATGTTTATTTTTCCATTATAAACACAATATAACAGTTTTAATTACAATACCCCGTATTAGACTATGTCAACCTCCTGCCAGCTATCAAAACATGGCTCTGTTAGGACTAGACTTCCTCATCCTCAATAACCCCTTTGATCATGGTGATGTTGATAAAAGCTGCAATGACCTGCCCCTCCCCATGTACTTTTGGCTACATCAGGCCCCAGGAAACACTGGGAGGTATGCAGTATGATTACGCTACTCTAATACCAAGGCTTACTACAGTGTAAAAACACTAGTTTTTGTTAATTACAATAACAATTTTCTTTGACAGTCCTAAAACCAGAATCTGCATAAAATGTGGATTTAAAACCACTTTGTTTTACTTCTCCAGATAAACCTTTAGGAAGCCTACACATAACGAAGGCACACTTCAAATTTTGAGAAGTAGGGCCCAGAATTTAAAGACATAGATACATATGTTCTGGTTCATTGACCACAGCATGTTACTTGGGCCACAGAATAATTCTGGCACTGGCAACGCTATTTTCTGGAAGAGTTCCAGCTGTACTGCACATTAACAGATACTTTCTCTGCAGCTCAAGTCACACTGCTAATAGAACTTTCCTACTGGATAGATACCTTTTCCTCAAACTTGCTATAGGTACTAGACACCACACGCAATTTACCCCAAGTAATCACATAGCTAGAGGGACAACGTAAACTGCATAAACACTTCTAGACTTTGGCTAACTGTAACTATACCACATCAGGGAAGAGCCTCTGGCATCACAATAGAGACTTCACTGAGGCCACAGCAAACCACTTGGTAAAAACTCAGTGCAAGTCTGATATTCTTACAATTGTCTTACAGTCAATACACTTTTGAAGAGAGATATACCTGCTATTTCAACCTCTGGTCAGCTAGAAAATAAAACAACATAACACAAACAACAACAATGAAAAACTCAAGGAAAAAACCACACCTTGTATAAAATATTAACATGATTTTTAGAAGGTGTGGGTTTGGGGAGCCACATATTCAGACCCATTATATAGGTCATTAGGAGTCAAGCTTCTGGCTTTGGAGCTGGTATTTCTAAGTCTAAATTTAATATTATGTTGACCACAGATCTTTAAGGATTTATGAGCAATGACTTGCACAACTATAAAATGGCTCAATTCTTAAGATATTAGAGGCACGTGCTTCAAAGAACAAATACCTTAGGAGGAAGTTCTAGTTGTTTGGTATCCTCTTCCACCAGGATGTCTGTTTCTGTTCCCATGCTTTCTTCAGTTGCGTTTCCTCCAGTGTGTATGTGTTTCCTTTTCTGCTTCTCAGATTTTATCAGGATCCTGTTCACTGTGCACATAGCTGCCTCACGACAAAGTGCCATCAGATCAGCACCTACATAACCTGGAGTCAGCCGTGCTAAATGATTAAATTCAAAAGACTCTGGGAGCTTAAGTTTTCGACACAAAGTCCGAAGAATTCTAATCAAGTAGGGAGAAAAAGAATAACAAAATAAAGATGAAGCTGGGGCTTTTAAAATTTTCATTTAAAAACAAACAGTACTGATTTAGGGTATCTTTCAGTCCAAATGAACTGAAGCAGCACAGTGGGAACAGTTTTCACTGAACTAGGACATAACCAACACTGAAACCCACAAAACTATGTTATATATTTCCTTTCACTTCTTAAATTAAAACAAACAGCGTCAACTAGGCAACTTCAACCAGTAGGTAAAAGCCAGTTTTGGTGAATCTAAATATTATAGATTCTTAAACCTTAGTTTATGACTCCAAATTGACAGACTAGATCTCAGAGTGTACCAGAGACGTACACAAGTTATTCACTGAGATACTTAACCTTGTATTCCTAACAACCTTAGTCTGCATTGTCTGTTCCATCCCACTTTCATTTATTTATTGAAGAACATCCACCAGAAAGTATTCTGCACATTAACAGATACTTTCTCTGCAGAAAGTATTCTGCAAGAAGCACATGAAATCAGACAGTGTGAGAAGCTCTGACTTTTAATTTTCCTACCATGGGCAGTGGACTATAACTGCAGATATTTCCTGCATCCCAAATAAAATTTCCAGTAGGCAACACACAGCTTATGCGTACACCTCGTGTGTTACCTTATCCTCATTCAAAAGCTAATGTTACACCTACCTATGCACTTTCATCACTAGTACAAAACAGTTCTATGTAACTGACAGTGAAGTGCTATGCTTCACTTTTTTTCTTTAATGGGAGTTTTTTCACTCTGTATTAAGGCTGAAGCTTTAAAAACCTCCTTCAAGGTCCACCAAGACTTCCTGCTGTTCTTCTAAGCCAAGGACAACTGAAAATTACATGAATAATAATAATAAAAAAGACAGAGGCCAATGTCACTGCACAAATACTGGCACTGAAGAACCCTGAGCAGAGGGATCCAATCAACTGGTTTAAAACAGCAAAACATCACTTCATTGGGAAAATATTTTTTTAAAAGCAGCACAAACCAAAGAAGTGAAGATCATTAACATACTTTCTAGTTCCAATGAAAACTTATTTCCAGCTCAAGTAATGTAACTACAGTAAAGTTATGAAAAGAACAAGTTATTAAACTATTAAAAACTCTGAAATTATAATATGTTTCATCTGTTTGCTTCCTCCACTAACAAGTTACATCATCTTTCACTTAAATCTTTATTAGTTATATTAGCTTGATTCTCAAGAATCTTTCAACCTGTCTGACAACAGCTGTAGGTAATCAAGTGACTCAAAGCGTAAAAAGCAAAGACCTGAAAATGGCTCATTCCAAACTTGTGTCCTGTATATATTATTTTCCTTCACGTGCTTCATACATGCACAAGAAAACACTCCAAGTAAAGCAAGACCTCCAGATACACCTCCTCATCCTATTGCATCCCCCTAAGGCTGTAGAACCACAGCTAAGCAATTAAAACCATGCCTTCAGCAAGACTGTTTATGTGATAAATCAGCACACTATAAGTACTTCTGTTTCTATATAAAACAAAACAGAAACACCAACAAAAAACCACCCCAAAATCAAAACGAAACAGAAAAGTAGGGGGGGGGGGGGAGAGAATAACACAAAAAAATAAAAGAAAATCAACAGTTCTTGTAAGCCTACACCTCCAAGAACACAATTCGAACAACTGTACAGAACAGTAATACAAACAAATGCGACCACACTCCAACTTGTGAACAATTTCTACACGTGCTGATGGCTTTCCCATTCACAACTCCTATCCTTTGAAACAGTGCTATTTCTGGGAACATCCTATTTACATCCTATTTTTAACACAAACCTAAGAAATATCATAGAATCAGAACTCTCATCAGTCAACTCTACTTCTACCTCTAACCGCTTGCATGTTTTCCCACAATCAAGAGAAACAAAATTACTACAGGGCTGCAGATCTGGAGGAAGGGAAAAAAAAAGAAGTGCAGGCATGGGGGGGGGGGGGGGGAAGAAAAAGCTGACTAATGGCTAGTAGCACTAACAACACAAAGTGAGCATTGTTGCAAGCAGAATAGTTCACTTTTTCAACCTAGAAATAAGATTAGTTAAGCTAGAAGTAACTTATCCTTTAACCTTTCCTTCCTTCTCGTAACAAGATAAGACACAGCTGTTTTCACACTTCCCTTCCTGTGTTCTCTGCTGTTACGGAAATGAGTAGCAGTTCCTTTTCAATTAAAAAAGCAAATATATATTTTTTTTTTAATCTAGTCTGACAGTCATAGCTCTTTGGAGTTAAAAGGGCCAGTTACACAAAACACAATGACTGCAGCTCAGCTTAATGCTTGGACTGGTGTATTCCCATGAGGAATGGAATGGAACAATCTAGGCCTGCTGCTTAAGGTACGTGCTTGAGAGGACTAACAAACAGGCTATACTTAAATTTATGTTCTTAATAGTTACACAGGGAGCACCAAAGACAGAATGTTAACTTCCTGAACAACAGAAAAGATGTATTTAATTCCATCATCTATACTGTTAAGGCACTTGAAAACCCCTTAACATAAAGCTAAATGCAGATTTTCACACAAGAAAGGAAGCCACCCCAAATGTAGACACAGCTACGGAGACAAAGAGTAGATGCACACTTAATGTCTTCTGCACTTTTCAGTGTGTGCTGATCCATGGGTTTGTACAGGCACAAATAAGACTAAACACAATAAAGCACTTTTCCTTAATTTGTATCTTAACTTACACATTATTTCCTTATTTATTAATTAAACAAAAAGAAGCTTAAACTTCATAACACATACTTTTCTCTTGCTGCTTCATCTGGGATTCCCAAACAAATTTCTCGATCAAATCTCCCAGCTCGCCTCAGTGCAGGGTCCAGTGAGTCAGGTCTGTTAGTTGCTCCAATAACAAGGACCTGGGTAGTGGCAGCCACGTTATTCAAGTCTAAAGGAAGGAAGGAAGGAAGGAAGGAGTATTCATACTCACCATCTCAACTTTGTTCTGATATCTACATGACATTGTTTCTGCAGCACACAATAAGTCAGAACAGCAGAGATAAACTAACCAGTCATACTAAACTGCTCTTTATCCTTATTTCTACCTCCTAGAACTTGCATTTTGCAAAATCAAGCAAAAATAAGCATTTCACATGACACCTGACACATTTTCCCATTATTTGTTTATACAACAGACAAGCTTATGTAATGCTCTACAGACCACTGTGAAAATAATGTAGTAACACTCCCTCAGATTCCCACCACCTCCCATGTAAACTGTGCCAAAATACAAAAAATTATTACCACTAATCTCCACTAAAGTAACCACGAGTCACTACTGAAGGAAAGCAGACAGTGAGCCTCGTAATCAGAGAGTTTAGTTTAGTATACATCTTCCCGAAACTGACCATCCATACAAGTTAGGAACTGAGCAACAATCCTCCGCTCCATGTCCTTCGATGCAACTTCTCTTTTTGGGGTGATTGCATCAATTTCGTCAATGAAAAGGACACATGGTGCACTGGACTAGGAACAAAAAAATATTAATAATTACAAAATTACACTGACAGAGTGTATTATGAGACAGAAATAATTTTTTCAGATTTTCTGTTCCATAATTATTACCGTAAGTTTGCTGCACAATCAACCTGTCCTGGAACAATTCTTTTGTTCTTATTGACTACCTGGAGAGCCACCAGACTATGAAACTGTGCTGAGCTGAGGCTACAAAACAGTTAAGGCATAAGATTCAAGATGTACCTCTACGTTGCTTTATGTTTTCCATAAATATTCCATTGTCAGTGCTTACTTGCTTAAGTCCAAATAAGAAAACCAGATAAGAAAGGTCTGGTTTTGATTTTTGTTTGTTCTGTTAGTGACATTAGAGCTGTAGAATTTCAAGAGCTAGTATTACTGTCACATATAATGAAATAAAAGGAGCAGTAGGTGGTCATGAAAAATTATCTGCCAGCTTCAAGATTACTCCAGAACCTGACCATGTTACAAAAGTAAACGTGAGCAATGAGTAACTCCTTCAAGTGTTCTAAAATTCCATGTAAATCATGTTCATAAAAAGCCAACACTAATATAGAATAATAATTAATGTAACTAATAGAAAATATTATTAATATGCTCAAAAAGCACTAGTAGTGCAAAGGAATACTTAATGAAAACACTACAATCATCTTAAAAAAAAAAAGTCTAATATAGAGAAAATACTATTTTAAAACCCAGGCATTGTGTTATCAAGCAGCAACTGCGCCATCTAGTTGTCGTTCGCTTTCCCACTGCCTGACAGAGGGGAAAACGCAACCAAGCCATAAAGATTCCACAGCACCTGCACAACGTGGAACCATGTCTTTTTTTCCCTGCACAAAAATTTGTACAAAAACTAAGTGGAAAAGTTACTTAAGTGAATGTGATTGACTATAAGAAAGGCAACAGTTTTTATTTTTAAACATATTTTATGCAATACATTTAATTTCTTAAAAAAAATAACTTTTATAGCAGCTTCCCCTCAATCACTATACATACAAAAGAGATGTAATTTCTAAAAACTCTGGGCGATCACTTATTTAATTTTATTCTAAATAACATCTTAACAAGGCTTTCTAAAAATTAAAATGCAGTATGAACTGGAAACATAATAATCTAATAGCTTCGCTATCAATCTTTTGCCCTGTTTAGCATTCTTTTTTACAGGAACGTACTCTAAACACCTATATACACTTGTGTAGGAGAGTAGAAAAAGGGAACAGAGTTGGAAAACCAGAACATTCTCAAAGGCCGGGAACAGAAAACTGACCTCAGGAAATAAAACATTAGCCACATACTAAAAAAGGAAAAATCTGTATTTGTTTAAATTAAAATGATCTCAACCTGTCTGGTTCTCTTTACTTCTCACTAAGTCTGGAAATCACACCAAAGTAAGGACTTCAACTGTAATTTGACTCCTGCTCGTATGATATTTGCCCCAATTTTCTTAATTTATACCTAAACCTCCAAAATCTTAAGTTTCTCACATTCACTCAAATTCCAAGCCATACAAAAACAGCAAAAAAACCTTGCAACAAAAAAGCACTGTGAACTGCTCTTACATATTTTTTTATTTGCATATATCAAGCCAAGCAGCTCCAAATAGGTAAATCATTTATGTTGCTCTCTTCATACTGACATGATGAACTATCTTTTGTCAAGATTTCAGAACAGCAATCTTTGTGCTCTGTGACAGCATGACACGTAGTACAATGGAATTCTGGTTACAGAAGGGGAAACACTACGACTTGTGTGCAGCAGTATAAAGATTCAATCACTAATATTCACTCCAATTCAAACCACAGCAATAAAGTATGAATCTTTACAAAGAAAAGGACAAACAATTCACAGTGCTATTTCCAATAGGCGTCTCACCACAGCTTGCTCAAACAATTCTCTCAGTTTCTGCTCAGATTCCCCTGACACTCCAGACACCATCTCTGTTGCTGCCACTTTCAGCATTGGGAGCTCAAGTTCCTGAAAGAGACAAAGAACATTTGTATGATATATCCAGAGGTTAGAAATGTTGGCTGTCCTAGAGGACAAATATTTTCTAATATGACATCTTTTACACCCAAAGATTATGTAATCAAGACTAAACCTTAAAGAGCTTTTAGAAAAGATGAGTAGCATCCCCCAATTTAAAATGAGTCTGAGCCATTTGTCCAAGTGAACAGGAAGGGATACAAAACCCAGGTTTCCTTAATCCAGTTAGAAAATGACTGCACTGGCAAATAGCTTTGCACCTTGGTCCCCAACCCAATCCTTCAAAACGCATATATTTCAGTTCGTACTTGGGCTGCCTTCCTGAAAAAATTGTCTGTTCCACCTGAAACAAAGCATTGCTTAGCAGTGTGGAAGAGATCCCCACCAGTTCTCTTAGTCTTACTCCAGAAATATCTGAGCAGGACTGTATTATAAGATACTTGTAAAGCTCACACTCAAGGTTTTATGTTATTAAAAATAAATAAATAAAACTAACTTTGCAGACAGTAGCACAGTAGTGTTACAGATAGTTGCAGCCTATTTCAAGCTCTTTGAACCACATACAAAAAAAAAAATATCCTAGTTTATACAAATCACAGCCACCAGAGGCACCACCTGTGGCTCGGAGGAGATAATTTGCCTTAAATAGCACTATTGATAAATCATTTTTCTTAAATAGAGATTAAGAAGTAGTCATTAAATTTATCTCATCTCTGAAAATTTTTCACTTGTGTCATGTTTCTTTCCCCAATTAGTACCCTTCCAGGATAGAAATACCCACTGAAGTATCAAATATGACAGATTCCTTAAATTGGTACCTTTTTATAGTAAGACATCAAAAAGAAAAAAAATTACATTTTTAATTAAAACATTTGCAACATGTCAGAAGGGTCTAACCAACATTTAAGGAATAAACATCAGTATTTTCTTTCAAAGATAAAATCTGGACTGCAAATGTTTATCATTTACACATGTCTAAATTTAAGATTATAATCTGTGACATTTAAGGAACAATTGAAATAGAAATGTCCATGGTTATCACTGAATAGCCCTAAAATAGCTCCTAGATTTATATCCACAACAGGCACAGAGCAGCACAGCAGCCTCACCACACACCAAACTATTAACAAAAATAATGTCATATGCTCTGAAATAATTATATTTGACACAGGCAAGGAAACATCCAGTTTTGGAATTCAGAAATCCTTTAACAGATACCACCTAATAGAATCCATTTAATGCTTCTGTCGTAGTTTAGCCCGGCTCGGAACCAAGCTACGCTCACTCACTCTCCCCATGCTCTGAGGGAATGAGGCTGCAGGGGGACAGCCTGCCCCACCATGGGCGGCACCACGGGCTGCAGGGGAATCTCCGCCAGGAGAGATTCCTTCTCCACTGACCTTGGCGTCTGCAGCCATTCCTCTCACAAGAAATTTTCATAACCAGGCTCAGTCAGATGCCTCTCATTCTCTTCCCATATCCCCTCTTCTCTTCTCTTGGCCAGGCCACGTCGGGCCCAGAGAGCTGCCCAGTGGGAGGACAGAGGGTGAGGGCTTCAAGGCTCACGCCTCCCCCTCTCTGCCCCTGCTTCTGCTTCTTCACTCCTTTTTAGAATTATTACTTATTTTTTATTTTCCCCTTCTTAAACATGTTATCACAGAGGTGTTACCACTGTCACCAATTGGCTTGGCCCTGGCCAGCAGCAGGTCTGCCCTAGACCTGTCTGTGTCCACCAGACAAAGGGGAAATATAGCAGCTTCTCACAGAAGCTGCTGCTGTAGCCCCCTCCCTGCTACACAAAACCAGCACAGCCTCATAAAAGCATGTAAGGTTTAGTCCAGATTTAAAAGAAAACACTATGGTAAATATAACCAAAAGCATCTTCTGTTTATAGCCTTCTCAATACCCATGCCTATACCACTGTCCTGAGAACGCCTCAAAATAATTAAGTCAAACATAAAACCCTGTCACTATGTCCCCTCTTCATATATGAGGTTCTATCAAGTACAGACTTGGATGGAATTTAAACAAAGCAAGTGAAGATTAATATATTTTAGACTAAAATAGGAAGGAGAAAAAAAAAAAGATATAAAAAAGAGGAAAAGATCTAGTCTATCATGAAGGAGTATTATTTTTTTTCTCTCTCTAAATGTAATTCAGAAAAAGAAGAAACTGTAAATTTGAAAGCTATCTCACCCCAGCAATTGCCTGTGCAAGTAGAGTCTTTCCACATCCTGGTGGTCCATGTAAGAGAAAACCACGAGGTGGAACCACACCTAAGTGGTTATAGACTTCAGGATGACGGACATGAATGAGCATCTTGCATATTTCCTGTTAAGAACAAGAGAGACCTCCATTTAAACTGCAGAAATCAGTATTATAGATTGCTAATACTATACACAGGCCAAAATACAGCAAGTTCTGTTTATTAATGTAATTTCAGTGACTGCTTTCAGAAAGATTAATCCAAGGGAAAAAAAAAAACCCAAAACTGTGTGGCTGTTGGTATAAGCAGCTATTCTCAGTGCCATGCAGACGAATTCTGCCAAATTTCTTCTTTGTCATTTTTCATGTGACATTTTATTCTGTATCCCATAAATAAAATTCTAACTAACCTTTAGAGTTTCATCATTGCCTCCTACATCTTCAAACTTCACCGAAGCATGGTAAAGCTCTGGTCCTCTACTTCTAACTGTTAAGGAGGAAAAGTCAGGCAAACTTAGACATAGCATAACAGTAGCTGCTAACACCAAACAAGAAAGTATTCAGCCTAAACAATCAGCTAAGTACATGGAACAGTATTATTTTTTTGGTAGCAGACACAGGACCGGGATATTTTTTCATTACACATTAAGGCTAAATTTCTTAACAAAATGCTTGAGGTCACCTTCTCTGCACCTCAGAAAACACTTCTCTGGTAACAGATTCCATGGTCAAATATAATCTCTTTGTTTGGAGCAGCATGCCAAAAATAATTTCTCACCTTTCTCTTTCAGTAAGATGGAATTAATTTCTCCATCTACATCTGGAAATTCTTCTTTTTTTCTTTTTACTCTCTTACTCTTTGTCTTCTTTCTTTCACTCTCCAGGACAGAAAATTCTGTTGATTTCTAGGGGAAAAAAAAAAACAGAATTATTATACAAAACCTTCCAAGTCAATGAATTTCCACAAATACTTAAAAGAACAAAAAGTGTAAGAGTCTATGATGCTTAACTTACACTTACTATATGAATAAAGACAAGTAAGGCAGAGTTTAACCCTTTCTTTTTCTAGAAAAATAATTTTTTTACCTAGGATTTGCCTTTTTTTTTCCTAAAGGGCTAATTACCCCAGTCATATTTTTGCTAAGAGAACATACTTATAAGCAAAAAAACCCCAAACAAACCCCCTAAAAGATCCCTAAACCACTAACCAAAATCAGACACCAGTCATTTACATACCATAGAGCAATACACTTTGGGGATGAATAAAACTGTATAAGTGTATTTACTCCAATGGAAATAACTTTTATTACTAGTAAGTCATGAGTGGCTGTAAGAAAATATTATTCAGTGTTGACACAAGTTAACTGCATGTAAACAAAGACTAATACAGGAGAAAAGAAATAAAATGAGGTTCAATGATGAAAGTTGGGGTTGTTTGGTGTTTTTTTAAGAATACAGTATTGCAAACATTTTACAATTTTAAGATCTCCCTTTTATTCAATTTCTCTATGTAAGAGGATGCAGTACTACCAGGACAAAGGGATGATTTGTCGAATCTGCCTCTTCAGTAAGCATTTTATGTAATTAGAAAGGTAGATGCAAATGTAGCTCTTCCTTCACACACACAAAAAAAAAAAAAGCATCCTGCCAAAACGTCTGGTCAGCCAAACAACATAAATGTTATCTCTCATACATAAATTGAAAGCTTTCAATAGCTAAACAAAGTTGTTTTTTTCTAAATAAGAAAAAAAAAAAAAATGGGGAGGAGGGGATCACAAAGTGGGCAACATGTCTGGATGGGGAGCAGGACCTATTTTTTACTGCTTATAAATCAATGTAATTTCCTTCCAACTTCCCCAACTCTCGTCCATCCAAAAAACTTCAGCTTTCCCCAGGCTCACTAAGACTTAACCACTGGCTAAGGGAGACCACATGCTACGGTTACAGTAAGCCACATGCTTCCTGACTAGTTAGGCTAGCCACTGGCCAACGGAATAAATAACAGCTAAGTTCCACTGACCTTCCTCTCAGTATGGGCACTGATCTGGGTCTCCCTAACAGTGAGCACTACATTTTCCTCAAAAAAATGTGGAGGAAATTCATAATTTTGTGACTTTTTACCTCCTACATAAACATGCTTGAAACAGGCCAGAAGGTTCAAAAATCACTTCTGACAGGGGAGAAGAATGTGCTAAGCCCTTCCTTCTTCAGAAACCAAGCTAAAAACAAGTACTCTACTGGGCTTAAGCCAATCCTTCCTTTCTATTTAACATGTTCTCTATCTTTAAATACAGCACACGTTTGTAATAAAAATAATGTATTTTTAAAATCCAGAAAGAAAGACAGCCATTTTGGTCTTAGTATCACCCTTCAAAAGTCTGTCAAATTACATACATTACATTATATTCATATTGGCTATTTAAATCACATTGAGTTTGTAAAAGGCAGTACCTCAGAAACCAGTTTCTTTTCATCTCCTCCATCCTCAGAAAGGTCAATGAAGAAGTCTTTTCCACATGGAGTTTTATCAATGAACCAGCCCCCTTCAGAGGTGCAGGTTTCAACTCTTGCTCCTGGTGAGACAGTACTTGTTTGAGGTGCTGTTCGCACAGGACGAGGGGTTTCCACTGGTTCATTTTTTGGAGTGGCTGGAACAGAATCAGGATTTCCTTTCTTGTATAAGCTCAGCAGGGAACTGTTCATGTGATTTGTAGACTGCAGATTCATGCATTTTAAAAGAAAATACACAGGTTATAACTTGGATTATTTTTATTAAGAGGACAATGAAAACTATTTCATAAACATCATTTAGCATTATACCTGCTGGAGAAAGTAGCCATGCATCTTCCAACCCACTCCTCTGCAAATCAAATGACTGCATACAATCTGCTGGTTGAGGAGGCAATAGCCTTTGCAATTTATTCTGAAACTACCCCTATTAATTGACAGTCACCTCTTTTAGTAATAAGTATGTCAGTTCCTTCAATCATTTCATTCATTTGATAGCCAAGTATTTCAGGCTGCTAGTGTGCTTTCCTCAAAAGTGATGCCCGACCACAGGTTCTTCCTTTTTCTTGAGAAAAGGGCCTCCTTTTAGCTCTACAGATTATCAGTTGTAATTGTCAATTCTAACTATACCTCATTTTTATCTCCATTTTTAAATTCTTCAAGTGCATTGCAATTTCACAACATAGAACCATGTGTTATGCAAACACAATCAATCATAATAAAATACTACTTACTAGATCTTCTGGATAATCATCACAATCAGAGTCATCTGTGGCACTTCCTGCAGTCCTTGACATGGAAGGAAGATAAAAATTATTAATGTATCAGAGCAGAACTGCGAGTGAGACACCCATAAAACAAAACAAATGCAATTTCCACAATGTGGTTCCTCACAACCATAATAAGTAGCCTAAGACTGGAGAAAAATTCCTGACTCGCATGCTCTAAATTTACTACTATGAAGAGCTATCCTTTCCAAGGCTGTGATGAGTTGGATTAACATGGCAACCTGTCTGAAAGACAGCCCTAAAAAAAAAAAAAAAAAAAGTGATGTAGGATCAATCTGATTCAGTTCACCAGGAGATCACACAATCACAAATACTGGCACAAGAAGTAGCAGATCACTGCTGAACTAGCCTAGTCTTTCTGACAACAATGTCCTAATTTCCCATGAGACCCTTAATATCCATCACAGGTTAGAGAAAACAGAGTGGTCTGTGAGACTGTGCACAGGGTTAGGAGTTAAGAAATCTTAATTCCAATCTCATACTCAGTAGTGATTTACCCTGAATAGCCTGTCTTGTAGTGTTATCTCTCAGATTTAGCTAATATCTCTTACACTCAAGAAAAATTAAGAACAAAACCAAAGGAACTGAATCACGTAAGGACTGGGGCCTTACGTGGAAAACTGTGAAGGAAGTCCCAAGGATATTAATTAATTCAAAGCTGTATGTTCCTCATAACAGAGAAATCATGATTAGCTCTAGTACCTTCTTGTCTTCAGTGAAAAAATTGCTTTCTTTAACTACAGGTAACTTCTGATGAAGACAAGTCTATAGGAAATTAAGGATCCATCTGTAACCTTGAAACTAACAAAAATGAATAATATGAAGACAGAACGTTTTAAAGAAATGTTAAACATGAACGGCATTAGTAAAGTAACCTAATGGTAAAAATTCTTACTCATTTTTCTCTTGTTGTCTTGCTCTTTTTGCCACATGTTCAGCTTCTAAAACTGCTAAATCTTCACGTTCTTTTTCATTACTGATTATTCCAAACACTGAAATAAAAAGTTCCAAACATGTTAAGAAAACAGCCAAAGCATAATCAAAGAAGCTGGCATCTTGGACATAATAGTAAGAGAACTACCTTTTTCAACTTGTATTCTAAAAGCATTCCTTTTTCTTCGTCCATATTCTACGCTGAAAAACAAACAAAAAAACCCAAAGAGGTTACACCAACTGCTTTTTCCCCCAACATACTATCATTCTCAGTGGGAAAAATACAGTGTAAGTCCATACCCAAGCTTTTACACAAGTTCTTATTAAAAATCAACTATGTGAAAATGTGATTGTTTCCTTAAGCTTGGAATAGCTCAAGTGCTGGGATGAAACAAAACCACTAAACTATACTGTTCTCTAAAGAGAAGTTAATAAAAATTATCAAGGTCCTCTTTAACCATAGGTATAGAGAAGCAGCAATGCACAAATGAGCACACTGGATTCTATTTCACAACACTAACAATTTTTAAATTTTAATTCAAACAAGAACATACAGACACAGGACTACAGTCTAGAAAGGACTGTCCAGTTAGGAATAACTGTGATAATTCATAACAGTCATTGTGAGAAGATTTGATTCAATGAGCATCCTTAAATGCAAACAAAAATCACCAACCTTTTATCTTCACTCATTAAGGGTATATTTTTTTAATCTGCTTTTATACCATAGCTGTCAAAGGAAAAACAAAAGAAAACCCCAAGATCTGCAAGCATCCTAAGCAAGAGTTTTGGCTCCCTTTCTCTGATAAGACACAAATAAATAGATCATGCAAACACGAATAAATATACTTCTCCACCTTCATTAACCCCTCCAAGCACCAATGATCTGCTAAACCTTGCCCCTCACCCAGAAAAGCATAACATCCTAAAAATAATTAGGCAAGACTGACTGTTGTGCTGAGCAACTGAGCAAGATTTAATATCTTACTGAATCCTTTATCTCCCTCATTTTCCTGCACTGAAGTGCTACTTTCCCTCTTAAGCTCACTGGGGTAAGGAACAAGATGCTATAATGTAGCTGTTTAATTTAAAAAAAAAAAAAAAAAAAAAAAAAAAAAAGCAACCCTGTGCTGGTTTTGGCTGGGATAAAGTTAATGTTCTTCGTAGTACCTAGTATAGGGCTACGTTTTGGATGGATTTGTGCTGGAAGCAGTGTTGATAATACAGGGATGTTTTCATTGCTGCTGAGCAGTGCTTACACACAGTCAAACCTCTTCTGATCCTCAAATCACTTCACCAGCAAGCAGCCTGCGGGTGCACGAGAAGCTGGGAGGGGTCACAGCCGGGACAACTGTTGCCAGCTGACCAAAGGGATATTCTGCAGCATATGACATCACGCTCAGCAATAAAAAGTTGAGGGAAGAAGGAGGAAGAGGGAAAGTAACCCTTAAGCGTGGTGGAGCTCTGCTTTCCTAGAGATGGCTGAAATCTACCTGCCAAAGCAAAGTACTGAATGAATTCCTTGTTTTGCCTTGCTTGCATACACAGCTTTTGCTTTACCTATTAAACTGTGTTTAGCTCAACCCATGAGTTTTCTCACCTTTACCCTTCCAATTCTCTCCTCCATCCCAACTAGGAGGAACAAGTAAGCAGCTGTGTAGCACTTACTGGCTGGCTGGGGTTAAACCACAACAAAGCCACAAAAAACAAACAGCAACTGGATCTTGCAATGCCAATGCATTAATAAAATGTAAGTTACTAGATATATCAGCAGAGGAAAACACTGGAGTGGAAATGATCTTATTGTTTTGATCAATCTCAACAACTGGTAATGAAGTTAACATAAAGAAAGTTGATATTTTGATTAAAAATACACAAATGCAAAATAACAAGGTAAGATAATTCATATGTTGAACGTAGAATATAAGAAATCAAATCTTTGCTCACCTGTACGTTTTCTGCAAATCAGATGCTAGAATTCCAATGTCAACATACTGGCCACATTTACTACTTGCAAGATACTGAAATGAAGAATTTTAAGCAGTAAATAAAATCTTTGTCAGTAATTTCACCAGAACAGCTAGTTCAAATATGCCTATATCAAATTTGACCCTTCTTAGAAGTCAAAATGAATATCAGAAACAGCTTTGAACTGCCTAGGAACACACTATAGAGCACTTCCCAATGATCTGTTACGCAGCTGACCAGCTAGCTGCATTTCCCGAGGAAAAGCAGCATAATGTACTCTGGTGCTTAAGTGACTTCTGCTAGTGCAACTCCATTGTTTTCATTTGGTAACAAAAATTACTTTGTAACCCACACACCATCCTATTACCAATCCTCCTAAATGTCTTGTTTTTTCTCAGTTAACCTCCTTTTGGTATAGGTATCCTACCTCAAGAATAAGACAATCTACATCAATTAGTATGAATATTGTCATGATAAGAACTTTAACCTGTGCAAGATGTTTCAAAGAATACTACAGAAAAGTATACAAATGAAAGAGAATTGTATCACACTTTTTTTTTTTCTGACAGCAGCTGATCCAACCCATTTTCAAATCACAAATTGTGAAAGTGCCAGAAAATGCACTACATTTCAGGTACAACTGTTCTTGATTTGCTTTCTTCCCCCAATTTCCAGATCAGTTCACCGTAACAGTGAAAGTCTTCTCAAAAAAGAAAAAGGACATAGAAAATCTTCTTCTAGCAGATACGGTATCACAAGTGTCACAGCAAGGAGAATTTCAAAATCTCATTTAAATTAATACCTTTACATAAAACAAACAAATTGCTTAAAAGTAAACACAAAATTGTTTTTAAAAATTATGTCAGACTTCACATTACCCACGGGTAGCTATTGACCTGCAGAAAATATCAAGCCTACCATAAATCCAGCTGTCTTTTTCACTTCAGAATAGCCAACATACAATCACTGTAATCTTGCAAATTAAAACAAGCAAGTTCCCTCAAGCAGCCGCTTGCATTTTAAGGAATTAGAAGTAGAGTACGCAGATATAGAGTCTCAGAAAAACAGCGCTTAACTTGCAAAGTCACCACAAATTTTCGTAAGATATGACACAGCACTATGCCACTTGAAGGAATCACTGTTTTCCCTGCTCTTCACACCTGTATTGTGGAAGTAATCTCGTTGTTTCCTTTTCCTCAGCCATTTAATATAACCGATGTACAGGTTTCCAAATGCAAACGTTTCCAGTGTGCCTACAGATACTCTGAGTGTATTTTCTTTGGACTATTCGTTTCGCATTTGAAAGAGCGGCCAGCTTCAGGATCAGAAGTACCGAAAAGGATGGAAGAAAGAAACAGAACAAAACGAAAGAAAAGAAAAAAAAAAAAAAAAAAAAAAAAAAAAGACCTTTGCTAAAGCCTCTCTGAAGCCCTGAGGCCGAGTTTTGGCGCTCGCTGCCCTTCCCTCCCGCACCTGAGCAGGCCGGATGCTCCAGGCCCCTTCCAGCGAGAGGGGGGAAACGCCAGCCCCGCCACGCTGTGCCGCCCGCGGGGAGCCTCCCCACCGCCGGCCGCTGCGCGGAGACGAGGGCCTGCCCCCCGCCGCTGCTGCCTGCCCGGGCGGTACCTGCTTAACGCGCTGCTTCAGCCGCAGGTCCACGAAGCGACCCGGCCGGCTCCGCATCGCCGGTCGCCGCCCGCCCCGGCCGAGGGCCTCACCGCCGGGCTCGGGGGCCGTCCTAGCCCTTCGCCTGAGCGGGGCGGCCGGCAGCCGTGCGCGAGTTGTGAGCAGGCAGCGCCCGGGCGCCTCAGCCGCGCCGCCGCAAGGCCCCCTTCGCAGATCGGCGCGGCGGAGCGGGCCCGCGCCAGGCGCGCTCCCTTCTCCTGCCTGTGACCCGCCGGGCCGCTTATTAAGTTTTAAAATAGGCGCCTTCGCTCCGCCGGCCAGGGCTGTGTGAGGTCCCCGGCAGCGTCCTCACGGAGAGCAGGGACGCGCCCCGGCCGTCACCGCCCGGCCGTGGGGACTCCGTTTCCCAGCATGCCGCTCGGCGCGGCGGGGAGGAGCGGTGCCCGGTGCGGCCCTGCCCGGGCCGGGAGGGGGGTGAGGCGTACGGCAGGGCGGTGGCCGTGGCGGGATGGAGTCGGTGGTCTTCATCTTCTCGCTGATTGACTGCTGCGCCCTCATCTTCCTCTCCGTCTACTTCGTATCCTTCTCCTCCGGGGCTGGCGGGCGCCCGGGGCGGGGTAGGGCTGGGGCTGCACCCGCGCCCGGCGGGACCGAGACGGGCCGGGCCCGCTGCTGAGGGCGGGCGAGGGAGCGAGGCTGGAGCCGGAGCCGCCGCCGGGCTGGCGGGGGGTTGAGGGCCCGGATAGCGTAATCGCCGCTGGCGAGGGGGTGGTCGGGGCGGCAGCCCCCCAGGAGCCGGGGTGGGGTTTGGGGAGGCTGCAGCGCTCTAGTGATTCGGTGCCCGAAATATGTGCACTTCTTCCCGGGCTGGAGCTCGGGGGGTTGCAGGCTGCCACGGGCCTGTGCTGCCGGTGCTGTGGAGAAATACATCGTGCCTCGGCACAGGTAGGATGCGCTTGGCCTTGGTGTGGAGAACGGGGTGTCGAAGGATGCTTCACAGCCGCAGAAACTTGCATGGGCCTGAAAAACTGTGGCCACACAATAGGCTTTTAGTTGTAAGGATACCTTACTCTATTTTAGATGTGATCTCTTAGCTGGGAGACTCTGAGTTCATCGACAAACGTTGTTTCCGTGTTCTTTATTACAAATTTGCCTGTAGTCTTTGCTGTCTGGCGTCATTAGAATGTAGAAGCACTGATTTGGCTTTCTTTTCCTATTTTTCTGAATAAAAGAAAACTGGCTCTCATGCTCTTTCAAATCCTAGTGCTGTTTCAGAATCTACCTAGTTCTCCTAAAAGAAAAAAGTGCAGAAGTACTTGAAGGAAATTAAGCTTAGAAGGATAGGTTATTTGTTGAAAAAAAAAAAAGAAAAGAAAAGACTTTACCTGGTTTTTTGTTTTTTAAGGATAGGAAAAATCTTGTGCTTTTTCATTTTCTTGGAGAAAAGGAGCATGAGCTTTACAGGACATAGCATGGTAACGTGGACACATGCATGCTAAGCCTTTTTGTGAAAGGACTTTTCTGTCTGAAATATTCATATTTCAGTTGCTGAAAGTTCATTTGATAATGGTCTTACCCTCTTATTTCCTAGCAAAGTATGAATTAATCCAATGTTGCTGTAAATGGAAAAAAAAAAAGTAGATCTGCTTCTTAAAACTGCACTGCTTTATTGTGAGGAGAGATTAAAAAGTGCATTGACTTTGTCTTCCTTTTAAGTTGTGGTTTCAAGTGTTGTAGTAATAATTCTAATACTAAAAATACTGAATCCACCTCCCTGGTCTGTTTTAAGTGTTGAACTGAACTTTAGCACTTGTGCAACAGTTGCCATTGGAAAAACATTGTAAAATCACTTAGGCTACATTTTATAACCAGGCTAACTTTCTACCTGAAGTAGGAATGAGTTGTAGCTAATTGAAATACGCCTTTGGCAGATCAACTGTAGAATAGAGGGCTCTCCCCAGATGATTGGATAAAAAACAAAGCTTTGTGTATTCTGAGTTACGGTACAATTTTTCCTTATCTTAGACTTCAGATAATTACACTTTCGGATTTGGAATGTGACTACATTAATGCTCGATCATGCTGCTCAAAACTCAATAAAGTAAATGATTCTTCTTTGCATTTAGTGCGGCTAAGAAATCAGTCCTTCATCTTAGCATTGCAAGTAACAGGGGTGTAATGTATATCTGAAGAGCCTTGATTGTCAATATTTTGCATGCATCCTTTATTTCAGTCTGCTTGTCTTTTTCGGATGCTCATCTTTCAGCAAATTCGGTCATGAAAGGCTGTTCTTCTGACCCTTGGTGCTCTGAGATGGGTTGCTACTCTGGATTTGTGGGACTGAGACTTAACTCTTAACAGAGCTCTTGAGTTCTGTGCTTTCGTTCTTGTAGGTGTGCGACACCAAGGATGTCTATTCATGACTGAACTCTGGGATCTTTATAGCAACTTTCTCTGATGCTTCTGTATAATTTCTAACCTCTCTTGAACAGTAGAGAGTTTTAAAGTGCTAAGGAAAAGTACCATTTTAACCAAATCTGCTTAAAACTGGTTTCATTAAATCAATGTGGCCTTCCAGCATGGGAGTTCCCTTTGATTTGAAGGTATTTTCTTTCTTAACGTAAGAGAGAATGCCACAGGATACTGTCAAGCCAAAAATGTGTTATTGCCAGGGGCTGACCAATTTATTTATGCCAGTTTTCATATTGATCAACTTTCTTGTCTGTTCCAAGCCTGAGGGTGTTTGTATGTCCTGTATCTGTGCAGATTTTAATTATCTGCTTCTTTCATTCCTAAATCCTATGTGCTCTGCAGTGATTTCAAATGAGTATTGTATACTTTCTTAACTCACTTTCTTAAATGCTTATGTAATATAGTTGTGTTCAAACACAATTTCTCTCTAGAAATATTTGTAATACTTGGATAAATGACCTCTGTTATAATATCTTAGGGCCTGATTTCTGGCTTACTCACATGAGCTGTCTGAAGGTTTTAATTTCCCCACATTGTGATGAAATCACATTAATTTTCTTCTTCCATGATTTTTCTGTCTGAGTTTGATGTGATTAGAATCAGATGATAACTCTGTATAGGAATTTTTTTTTTTCAGAAAGGAATTTACTTTTGTGCCTATAACTTTTTTCTTTTCTTCTGTTTTTACAGTGGGTGGTCCCTGAGGTGATTGGCCATGCTGTTGTAACTGTATTAATGCTTATTTCGTTGCACTGGTTCATCTTTCTTCTTAATTTGCCAGTAGCAACATGGAATATATATAGGTAAGCGCGAAGGGTTTGGCATGTTTCCCCCCCCTGCCCCCATTGTTACTAGTTTACCTTTAGGTGTATTATGAAGATAAATAATATGTCATTATGAGATGTTTCAGTTGTATTCTTGAGCTGGTAACAGTCTTCATGGATCTCCTCTCCTTCCATTTAAAATTACAAGAAACCCAAGGATATCCCAAAGGATACAAAACTTTTGGCCTTTCCTTGCATTCTCTGTAGTGCCCAGAAATCATGATTTGAGTCATTCCCGAGTTCACAGGAAATAATAGCATGTTAATTGGGATTATGAAGTAGTACTGCAAACATAGTTGTTAATATATTTCATGCTGTGCCTACATGCCTGATAGTGGTATCAGCATAAAAGTACTTAGGTCAGCATGGCTGATGGGTGTAAAATGATGGTGTTATCCCCTGCACCCTTCTTCGTTTGCTGTCTTGTTTCTCCCCCTCACTTGCATTGGTTTTGGTCCCCCACCTTGCCTCTCTGGATTTGGAAAGCTTTGCAGACATTTAATCTTACAACCAGTGTCAGTGTTACTGGCCTTTGTATACTGCGCCATTCACTGTTTTGAAATGGTTTACTTAGCAGCAGGGATTTCCACGTGGCAACATTGGGCCTGTTGGTTAAAAAATGTTCTTTTTATTTTGTATCATTTGACGTGCAGAAAATTTAACCTTTACAAGTGTTATGCTAATGAAAACTGGATGTGGATTTGTCGCAAATTATCTCTAATCACTGTACTTACTACAGGAAGTCCAAGAGGCCAAATGTTTAAGATATAGGTATACAGAGTTGGCTGTAATTCTTGTTTGCTTGAACCTGCTAGTGCTAACTATTTGCAGTCATGGGTCAAGCTGTTGGTAAAATTAAATAAGAGGTTTCATAGCTCTCATGAAAAAGAAGTTTTGGGCAAAGTAACCATGCGTTTATCACCCTTATTTTCTACAAAACTGCTAGCAAAGCCTTCAAATCTTTCTAAGCTGGAGTAACGTGAGACAGTATAACTTGTACACTTAGCAAACAAATATTGCCTAAATACACACACATGAGGTAGTTTTGTTTGGCCACCCCTATGTACAACTGTATTATATGCTATTGCACAAAATGACCAGTATTCCCTTCGATATCTGCTGGCGAGTGTGGAGTTTGCATTTGGTGTTACATTTAGGCTAGACTGTTTCTACAGAGACACTAGAAAGAGAATTTTATTTGAAGCTTTGAAGATTCCTTGTACTGGTTACCCCTTTGCTGCTTCCTTTTCTTTAATTACGTTAATGCTTAAAGTAAAGTAGCCACTTGCTTTCCCTTCTAAACTTGGTCAGAGAGAATTTTAAAAGATACAGTTATTTCTATTTCCACATTTCAGGCAGTAAGCTTTGACTGCTCTTTTGAATTGACAGCTCTCATTTTATATTCATCATACATGGGGTAGATATTCTGAATATCCTAAAATTCAACTTTAGATGTGCAGTGTAGGCAATAAATGAGTATGACAATATGATAGTTTACCTGTCCGGCCACAAAAACTCAAAATGGTAAGCCTATATTGCTAACCTTGCCTTCTTTCTGAGGATCCAGGAGTTTCACCCACATTACCATGAGCTGTAGACTTCCAACATCAGCTGGATGTGTTTGAATCTTCTTCGTATGTTATAGTATCTCAAGAACAAATTTTTGGAGTAAATGTTGCTGCACATGAGTTCAGAAAGGTTTAAGATTATCATTCTACTCCAAGATGAGTACAGAAATCAAAATAATTGTGTTGAGATTGAAGAAGTCCATGCTTTGTAGTATAACCAAGTGATAATAGAGAGAAAGGTATTCTCCTTCCTACAAAACGTGCTTAATCTTGATGAGTAAATGGTACACTTGCAGGCAGTACTGGCTTAATTTATTAATTGTCTCAATGATTTTAGTGAGAATAGAGAGGTTTCTGTGAAAGCGGCATCAGAAACAAATCCCAGAGAAGGTAAATTGGTCAAAAAGAGCATCGGGGGAGACTTTCAAAGTTGCAGCATGTTTGTTATAACATGCTATTGGCCCTTCTTGTTCAGCATACTCAGATGCTCATTTGCTTTGGTTTATTTTTTGCTGAATTTTGTAGTGTCTTATACAACCTCCAGTGAGACATAGCTTTGTCTTACATTCCCCTTGTTTTAAAACTAGATACTGAAGCAGCTTATTTGAAATCTAATCATATTTCAAAATACATATTTTTAATCTGAAATATTTCTTAGACCTGCTACTATTTAAAAGAAGCAAGAATTACAAAGGAAATGTTGAATGTGACTAGCAAAAAGAAAGCAACTCTCTTGGCTTTTGGTTTTTTTTTTTCCTCTCTTAAACTTTCAGATACATTATGGTGCCAAGTGGAAACATGGGCGTATTTGATCCCACAGAGATTCATAATCGAGGACAACTGAAATCACACATGAAGGAAGCTATGATTAAACTAGGCTTTCATCTGCTCTGCTTCTTCATGTACCTTTACAGGTTAGTTTCAAAAATTGCTTCCCAAGAACAAAGGAATTGTCTGCTAGCTATTTTTATTTCCTCTATTCTGCTACTGTAATTGCTGGTATTCATAAGCATCTTATCTTTTTGCATCCTGCTAAGCCTCAATAATATATTTTGACAGCTATCTCCAGGCTCATTATATGCCTTTATTCTTTCTGATCAAACATTGTTTGGAAACTCAAGACTACTCCTTCATCTCAAAAGCGCTATAAGTACAATATAAAGAGTTACATTATTTCAGCAGTTAGAATAAGTGGTCTATTTAGAATGGAAATAATCTTGAGGAGCAAGCCTATTTTACAAGTTATGTTTTCAGAAAATAAAGTTGATCTGTCTGAGTTAACAAATGGATGAGTTCTGTGAGGGGGCCACTTACTACAAGATGGAAGAACTACTCTTCTTTTAATGCCGTATTGCTTCTGCAGTCCTTGCCTTCATAAGCAGAGCACGTAGCGTAGGTTCCTTGACTTTTTATTTCAGAATCAAATGCAGTTCTCTCATGAAAGTGGTAGCTGTTCCTACTTGCACATGCTTTAGTAATCCACTGGTCTCCTGTTTTCTGTTTTGTCACAGTATGATTCTGGCTCTGATAAATGATTGAGAAGTTGAAAAAAAAACATTAGCTGCCAAATTGGGTCATCACTCCAGTGACTGATTGTGGAGCCACAGACACCTTCTGAACATACCTAGATCAGTGTCATCATGCAATATATTTTTCCTCTTTGAACAAGAACTATTTTTCTGTATTTTTAACATAAAATATTTTCAAAAGACATTGGATTTGTGTAGCAGTTGTTTTTGTTCTTTTACAACCCAAACTACTGGAGCTGCTGCTTTGCTTACAGAACTGATCCCATGAGAATTAAATGGTGAGAAGGGAAACTAATTTCAGCAGCATGGGCTGATAATAGTGGTAGTTCTAGAACAAATTTAAGTGCAGCTCTAATAATGCCTGCTTCTTACTGAAAGGGGTCAGGATGTGCCTCTGGCTGTCAAGCTGTCCTATTAGAGCCTATTTTGAAGCAGCACTTGGAACACAGATTTCAAATTGGAAAGCAGCACAGGTTGCGTATTTGTGTTAGTGTTTTTTCCAACTAAAAAGCAATGGAATAAAAGTTATGCTTTTTTCCCTTTCTACCCCTCTCTCCAACAACCTATATGAAGTCTTGTGTTTTGATGGATAAAGGGCCCTCTGGTGAAAGTGATGTGTGTAAAAGTGAAAAACATAAATACTTGGTTTTTTTCCCCTTCAACTATTTTGTCATTGAAATACATCATAGACCTCCA
This sequence comes from Chlamydotis macqueenii, assembly GCF_036417535.1. Classification (NCBI taxonomy): domain Eukaryota; kingdom Metazoa; phylum Chordata; class Aves; order Otidiformes; family Otididae; genus Chlamydotis; species Chlamydotis macqueenii. The sequence goes on along the minus strand of NC_141558.1, from coordinate 72,824,227 downwards.
TACAAAGCAAGAGATGCAAGTACTTTAGGAGAATCATCTTAATATAAAATACTAAAAAAACCAAAACCCCAAACCCACTGATCACCTAAAGCAACCTCTGTCTGGTATTTAAGCAAGCTCCAGCATTAAGGAATCAAGGCTTTCATGGAGCCTCAAAGGAGCCAAATGTTCAACAAGCAAGATAAGTACAGAATGGGACACAGGCAAATCAACGGCTAAATGTAGTAAAAATACAAGCATGAGGTAGATTAGAGCCAAACATCAAGAACTGGGAAGCCTGCACACAACACTGAGTGAGTTCATCTTCAACTAAACCGCCACAAATTATTTTCCCTAGCAGGGAGAAAAATACTACAAATATGGAAGAAATCCTTAATTAATGATCAAGAAATTAACATCAAGTCAGTCATATAAGTAAAGTTAGGGAAACTAAGAACTATTCATTCCAGTTATTTATTCTGTTTATTGAATTGAAAGAAAGGGAATACAAACATTTCTGTTAAGTGCTGTGCACCAACATGGAAAAAGTGTTGTGTGTTTTTTTTGTTGTTTTTTTTTTTTTTTTTTTAATTCTAATAAAAACAAATCAGAAGTTAATGTAGTTCCAATTGAACAATTTTTAAAAGATATGTTTAAAATACTACACATTTATAAAATAAAAAAGTTAAAACGGTGTTCTGTAAATAATTAGTAAAACAAGTGAAAATAAATACGAGACCCAAAGTTCTTATGTTTTTAATGTAATATAGCAAAGAAATTTTTAACTACTTAATATAATCTGAGGAGAGTAACAAAAATCCAGAAAGTTTAAGAACGCAATCCTTTGAAACATTTAATATCAGTCCATAGCAAATAGTCATTACATACCAAAAGCTCTAAGTGTTAACTAGTTCCACCACAACTCCATATAAATCTTGACAATTTAGAAATCTTGAGATCAACAATAAAGTTCTTTTCTTGATCTCTACAGCTTGGTTTGTAAGTACATACATGCTTTGAGGATCCATTTTGTCCCATATGTTTTCAAGGAGCCAATAACTTTTTCCATCTGTGCCTAAAAATGTTAAGATTCAAATCTAGCACATATACCCTAACAATGAAAAAATGTTTAAGAAAAAAGATGGGGCACAATGAATTTCAAATTTATAAAAATATACTGATATTAACGAAAACCTTCCGGTCAAAGGACACTTCACATACACATGACTTAAAAGTATTCAATAAAACATGACAAGTACCTAGAACATTTGGTTCTCTGTCTGTTCATGGAACACATGCATACGCACATTCATACCAGATGGGGGGAACACTCTCACAGACATTTTACTGAATCCAGATTATCTGGATTAATAGACAGAAAACTTGTCTACAGTTTGTTTCAACAACTAGAGGCAGCTACTGCAGCAGTAAGTCAACACTGCACACTTCAATTAAGTCCACCCTGTTTAAAAAAGTGTCAGAGTTAATGATTTTTTTTTTTCCTTCCTAAACATCATTAAAAGTAGCAGTTTCCAAAATTAAGTATGGCAGCTGAAAATAGACTCAAGCCAATGTGGAAAAGACAGGAGGAGGTCAAAAAGAGGATTAGCCATTTATGGGATGGGTATTCCTCTTAATAGTTGTCTCAAAAAAAAAAATTAGATACAAGTGTATTTTGTAGCTAAAATATGGACAAACTATTGAAAGTGCATTTTTCCTCCTCCCCCTTGAGTTACAGTAGTTTGTCTGTTGGTCAGTAAATCCTACTTCTTACGTTCATTCCTCTTTCTCTACCTCCCTCCCCATTTGGGTCTACATCTCCCCTCAAACTACGGCTAATCGTATGAGTCCTGGTTTCCTGCTAAGGAAGCCTTCAAAACTGGTTTTTGGGTGGGAGTGTCACTTAGCAGTGTAAAAGTATACAACTCGACACAAACTCCCAAGAACATAGAGTTTTATTAAACATTACCTGTTTGAAGCCAAGTTGAGAAGTAACTGGCAAGATCTGGATAGATTTCTAGCTTGCATCTTTGCTCTAATCATAAAAAGAAGTTAACTTTTAAGTTGAACTTTAGAAAAGACAGGGAATTTAAAACAAAGGTGTCATTTCCCCCCACTACCCTCCCCTCCAAAACAAGGACAGATCTAGTATTTTCCCTTTTGTGCTCCATTGTGCCTTGAAGATTACTTACCTGAACAGTTAAAGAACATTCAGATAATAAAATGCTTCGGCATAATTTTTTTTAAAGATCTGCCTTGACAATAACGTGGGGCTACTATGAATATTTTAAGTCAACAGCTGACCAGAGAAAGTTACAAAGGAGTACACACTTAAGAGTATTTTCCTCTCTAAAACAATAGGTCTGTTGACTAGAAATACAGTGATTTATTGCGGGTGTGTACTTGTTACAGCCTTAGACTCCAGCCTATGAACATTTTTAAGCACATGGAAATCAATGTGTTGCAAATGAGCAAACTTACTTGTTCCCCACCTCCCCCCATAGTCTCATTTTATAGCCTGTGCACAAAAAGTATTGGTACTTTTCAATTCACATGTTGTGAATACATGATGGGTTAGAAAGTGTTTTGGTTCCTCTTTAATCTACAGTTTGGAATGGTAGTCATTATCACTAGATCTATAACGTCAGTTTACTGTGGGACCAAGTAGTGTGGCAAAATGAAGACAACTCTCACCTTTCTCTCATCTCTGCTCATCACCTGTGAGCAGCAGATAGCTGTGCAATATGCTGCTCCAGAAACAGTGCCACCTCTATAGAGCTTTCCTTTACATTGCATAGTTGCACCACAAAACTAAAGTGGAGATACGAGAACATGGTTCTCCCTAACTCTGCTTCTGAATACCTGAAGTCTATTATAGAGGTACAAACCAACTCCAGAAGAGAAACCCCAGAATGAAGGGGCAGTATTTTGGTAGAAGCACTAAGTTTAAATCTCTAATTATAATGCATTGCAGTGGAAAGTAGGCATCAGCCCATACACACCCCCCAGATAGCTTGTACCAGGTAAGGAGTCTCACTTTGTTTAGGCACGGCTACCATAATAAAAATGCCTGTTGAAGTGTGTATGAGGCGTTAAATCTGAACTTGAGATTTGATCCAGCCTTCACAGCCTGCCTAAAGTTATCACTTTAGTCCTATGAGGTAAGCAAGTAGTGCCAGACCATTGTATGAGACATTGTTAAGAGACACCAAAACCAACATTATTCTCCTAAATAATGTTTTGTTTGAAAACCTAAGTTCCAGAGTAAGACAATACTAGGGTAGCTTCTAAAGATTCATGTGCAGGCACTGATTATGAATTATACCATGTTTTGAATGTATGAAACACTGTTTACAATTTAGTTATTCAATTTTTATTTAGAACCCAAAGGTTTAGCTTACTCAAATTTGACCTTAGGAAGTTGTCCATTTCCATGCAACACTGATGCCACGGGAACAAGATGCTGTCTGAACTAGGAAGAGAAACAGCTTCCTCTAGAACTAGCTAATGGAAAAACAAACTGATTTGTAGTCTTAGGTTTACACATGTATTCCCAGTACTGTGGAACTGCACTTGCTATCAAAGAAATTCACCTTAATTTTAAGACAAATGTACTAGATAAGAACATTAAGTTCCTACTTCATTTTGGAGGTACTAAGGAGTATGTCAGATTCAGGGCTGGTCTCAAATGAAGTATCAGAATCTTAGATCATGTTGCAGTTTACACACAATGCAAGAGAAAAACCCCACTACCTGATGGCTGGAACCTCAAAAAAAAAAAAAAAAAAAAAATCTCTTAAGCTGCTAAGCTTCACTTTTTCTGGAAAAGAAAAAAAAAGGACTGTTTCTGTTAAACACCACATTCCCATTCATCAAAGTGGCTACACTTCTTTTCCCAGGAACTCCGGCAAACCTTCCCCCACCCTTCTTCCACACATGACTAATAAGGACACTAGATTATTATTTCATTAGAGGATGAAGCCCACACTTCTGTTCATATCATTCTTGGTGGCATGACTTTCCCTGCTCCCTCTCGTTACTCCACAGCAGTACCAACACCACCTTTCTACCCAAGCTGGTGAAAGGGAATCCAGTGCCATCCCATAATGAATTTGTGTGTAGTGCAGAAGGTACAGAGATGCCAGGCCATCTGTTTATGATAAAAAGACTAAGTACTGAAATTATAAGTGTCTTTCTCTTTTCTTAACATTGGATAGTAGTGGAACTATTCCTAGATGTGTCAAGATGTTCACAGCACCAGCTTGCAACAAGGTCTGGGAGAGGCATTTAAATCTGCAAAGTTAAAAGTATATTCTCAAAAAAAACATCTATACACCTTTGTTTATCAACAAAAAATATCCATCGTAATACAAGTGTTTCATTATGATTTGTATGTACTTTTACAAAATGTTGACTTTGTGAAGAAAGGATTCAACAGTTTCTTCCCTCAAGGTGTAGTCTACCTTTTACCAGCATTGTTGCATATATTTATGTAATTAAAAAAAAAAAAAAGCCAAAAGACCTTGTCTTGTTTAAACTCTTAGTCTGGTGGTGCACTCTGAATGCTTTTTTCCTAAGTATCTGTAAAGATGGACAGTGAGTTTCTCCTCTTAAAACAAGCTTCACTGCCTACGTAAAGCTCCTTCCAGCCACTGCTTTCGATTTGGTCTCAAGACACTCTGGAAAAGCATCAGTGATACCGTGTTTCACAACACTTCTTGCATTTTTTTAATTCCAAATGTATACAAATGAAGTCATTTTAATCCTATAAATAATTTATTTTTAAAAAATTGTGCTGTTAACCCCTTTGCAGGGCAACGAGCTATGTGAAAAGTACAAAACTTTTTGTCAAATGTGATACTGAGAGTGCTTTTGACATAGTTCATTGGTTTATCATCTCAATTTATATATACTGCGCAACGGGCAAGGCTAGAATCCATGAACCAAGCTGCAAAGATCTCAAGCTAAGTAAGGCTGAGAGAGACTTGAGAAACAAGAGAAGGAAATACTTTCCTATCCAATGTATACTCTTCAGACTAAAGCACTCTTTCTATCAAGCCTTCTAAACTGTTAAATAAAGTGTTCCAAACAAGCATTTAAACTTCATTACACAGAAGAGCAACAAGAACAGTAGCCTGCCAGACAAAAAGGCAGGAGGGAAAAATACATATACTGAGTTCAATGGTTAGCCTGAATGTAGCACAGTTCTTCACAACCGATGGAGGGGGGTAATTTCAACACGGTGTCCAACAACGTTCTAACGACGTGCTTCATCTTGACTGGTTACTATGAAGCAAGGTGGTAAATGTTTGGCCCCGACCGGGCTTCAGAAATGGTTCTTTTTCATGACGAGCATGTCTGTCCAGCTATCAATCATGTTTGTTTGCACCAAATCCCAAGCCATTTAAAATACGACTAATTAAGTTAAACTGAAGTCGTCTGCTCCAAATTCGCCATCAACTATCCATGCTACTGCATTCCTCTGAGCAAAAACAAAAACATAAGAGAGGAAAAAAAAAAAAAAAAAATCACACCTTGAAGATCTTATCAATAGTTAGTATTTCTATTATAAGGTCATTAATACAGTGTATTTACATAAGTTTTACTGAACATGCATTAATTAATGGATCTTATTTTTATTCTGTAACTAAATCCCATGCTAAAAATTACTTATTTTAGATATCATTATTCATACTAATTTAGGAATTAATTTAGCATGTTGGGTGCTGGTACACAAAAAGCATCTCTTCCAAAAAGAAGTAACACAAATTTGCATTCAAGTTCCAGGGGAGTGTGCTAATTACAAAGCTGTCTGTCATCCATTTAGGATTCTTAAGTTGTTAATTATTCTGTGCACCTACACCTCTTGTGGAAGCACTCCTGTAAGAAATCAATTTTCTATTGTTTTGATTTTTATGTCATTTACTAGCTCATTTTCTGGAGGAATGAAGAAAGAGTGAGCAAGCAGCTAATTGGAGAAAAACAAAATAACAAGTAAAACCAACTGAAGGATAGGTTCTGAGTCCTCATGGGTGCATTCAAGGTGTTACAAACAGGAGATTTGCCAGGCTGGTCCATCTAGTCCAACACCAGAAGCAGATGCGTCAGAAAGCAGAGGAGCAGGGAGAGGAGGTGATTCTTCCTCCTAATGTCCTTCCAACTTTCAGCCATTTTCACCCTAAGGGACATTCTGAACTAGAGGTTTTTATTTATCTAGTAGCACTCAATGGATTTCTCTGATTACTTTGTCCAAGTTCCCCTTGAACTTGTGTCCACACCTCGTACCCTCAAGGTCCTGTGGCAATGGGATATACTGTATTTCATTTGTTGTCTACTGTAGCTTTTTACCACAATGTGTAATGACAGAAGCCTATAAATTGCAGAACAACCCCCTCAGTGGCCATCTTGTTAACAACTCTGGGGGGAAGGAAGGGAAGATTGGAAAAAAATATGCATTTTGGCAGTGAAAAAAAGTTGCATTGTTAAACAATTGTCTTTCTCCTGGACACAGATGATTGCTGATGGTTAAGAAAGAATCAAGTGCGTACAGATTTTATGGTGGGAAACTTCACTCTCCCCAGGTCTTGGAGATTCCTTTTGTAACCATTGTAATACCATTATTCAATTTGCAGTGCAGTCAGAATGCATTGTTTACATTTTAATAACATTGTACATTATTAAACCTCAAGCACTGGATGCACAATTTTTAATAAGTCTACATAAATAAGTTAAGGTAATTCTGAGGTCTTAGTGACACCACAGTTTTCTATAGGGCCATGTCAGAAATTTGAATATAATTTTGGAAATACCAGTTGTTTCCTTTTTATTCCACAAACATTAATAACTTAGATAAAAATCAGCAGCGATACATTATAAAAAAAATCAGTAACTTATTTTTTAAGTAAAAGTAAAGATGCTAACTCAAGAGTTAAAAACATTTTTCCATCCTATTTATGGTAAAGAAAACCCACCAAACTAGCTGCCTTTCATGCAAGCTTTTAGTGATTGAAGAACACACACACAGTTTTTTTACCTTCAATATCCTGGTTGTCTACGAAAGGCGCTGGTCCCCATATTCTAACAGTGCCATCATCAGAGGCGCTGGCCATCATGGATGGAATCTGCGGGTTCCAGCTCACACAATTAACAGTACGCGTGTGCCCTGTCAGCTCCGCAATTGGCAGCTCGCTACGCTTGTGCCAAATATATACTTTGTGATCTAAACAAAATACACATTTTAAAAAAACATCATGAGAAACACTGTTCTGCACAGACAGATCCGTCATATCAAACAGAATTTCCACACAAGCTCTCAGCAACTAAAAAATCCATTAATGTTGTAAAACCCATGCCTAAACCCCATGTCTGTTGAATGTGCAATAGCACTGAAAATTTTTCTTCTAAAAATTTTTCTTTTAAAAGTTATCAAAAGAATATGAGTAAAGCTCTTCCACCAAGAGGCACATTCCTTTTTAAGACCCGAAAGTCTACTATGCTTGGTATTTGAAGAAAAACGTTTGACTACAATGCAAATATGCCAATACATGGCTAAAGAGAGAAACAAATCTAATCTTAAATTAAAAATATGAAGTTGTAATTTTATTCAAGAGGAAGTCTTGCAATTTTTTTTTTTCTTAAACAATCGTATCTACAGATTAGTACATGCATTAGAGAGTAATGAGTACTAAGGTAGAATAATTACAACCACCACCTGTTGATGAGTACTAGATAAGATCACAGCTAAATAGTTGATGAAATACATCTTGATACTAAAGACCTAAAACATTCCAGCAAAAGTGCAAACAGAGCAACTGTGGGCGAGTAAAAGTTTAATGTGTCAAACTGTGAGCTATTAATGTCTTTGGCAACAATTAATTCTTGTGTGGTATTTAAAGATATGAATGTGTACATATCAAAAGCAGATGCAATAAACAACCCAACAGATACTATTTTGTGACAGGAGACACTTAATTACTGCTAGAAATAGAATAGTGAACTGGTCAGACATTCCACTGCAATTTTTAGAGAAGTGTTATTGCTTTATAACCAACCATATTTAAGAATAAATGACTAAAGGTGTGGGTTTTTTCCCAACTGTAGAATAGCAGCCTTTAACAAGTCTGTGGGTTGACCTCTTTGGGAATGTTTTTGGAATATTCAAAACACAGCTATAAAAACCACACAAGTATGTATTACTAGTATTACACAAGAACCTAATAGTTAGGTCTGGTATATCAAATGAAAGCATTTTAATCTATTTGAAATGTTTTAACTCAGATGTCATTCTGAAGGCTTAGCAAACAAACCAGTCTTCCTCTGTTCCTCCTCCCAGCCCCTTACAAAACAAACTCTGACCTACCTGCTAGAATAGCATCATGGAACCATGTGATAACTCAATTGTCTTCTGCTCAATCAGCTCATTTGAGTACACCACCTTTACACATACTTGTATTGATGCATGTTCTGGTTGTGTTTACATTCCACTTAGGATCTCAAGAGACTACACATCCATGCTATTCATCAAACAACACAACTCACTCTCTGCTTAAGTACTGGACACACACACCTCTGCTGTCTGCGAGAATCAAAGCCTAAACACAAACCAGTATTTTGGTGCTTGTCAGAATGCTTGTATTTTGTTTTGGAAAAAAACAAGTTAACTAGATAAAGACAGCAGCCAATTTCCCTCTCAGAAAAGAGACCTCTATTTTTTTCCTATTGATGAAATGTTAGAAAAAAGCCCACCTAGCTGACAACATACCTTAAGCTTAAGAGGTTACGACAACACAATCAGTCTATTACTTTTTTTTTTTTTAAAAGGCTATGACAATGTGATGTTATTTTTGTTTGCTTGTTTTTTAAGATACATGGACTTCCTCAGTAGCCACATTTGCAACAACTCAGTGCAAAGAGGCAACAGCTTCAAACAGTCCAAATCTAAATAGGGTGCCATCAGTTTCAAGTACTGCTCCATAGTTCTTAGACAATTAAGATAATAAAGAAAAAAAAAAAAAAAAAAAAAAAAAAAAAGAAAAAAAAGGAGGTGGGGGAAGGACTGGTGGACTGTAGTGTCTACACCTACACATGCACACCAGTACAGCTCAACACAAATCTTGAACTTTCGGGTACTCAAGTCCCAAACCAAGAACCTTGTTCAACCACAAAGAGGTTCCAGAGGAGGGCCACGAAGATGATCAGAGGGCTGGAGCACCTCTCCTATGAGGACAGGCTGAGAGAGTTTAGGCTGTTCAGCCTGGAGAAGAGGAGGCTCTGGGGACACCTTAAAGCAGTCTTCCAGTACCTAAAGGGGGCCTACAGGAAAGATGGGGAGAAACTCTTTAGCAGGGCCTGTTGTGGCAGGATGAGGGGTAATAGCTTTAAAATAGAGGGAGCTAGATTTAGACTGGACATAAGGAAAAATATTTTTACATTGAGGGTGGCGGAACACTGGAACAGATTGCCCAGAGAGGTGGTGGAAGCCACACCCCTGGAAACATTCAAGGCCAGGTTGGACAGGGCTCTGAGCAACCTGATCTGGTTGGAGATGTCCCTACTCCTGGCAGGGGGGTTGGACCAAGTGACCTTTAAAGGTCCCTTCCAGCCCAAACCATTCTATGATTGGAGATGCTGTCCTTCAGTCATTATATTCCACTGGGTCTGAAATTTTGTTTTATTTTAGACATATTTGGTATTTTCTAGAAAAGCATAGTAGTAATATCCTGGCCAACCTTATTTCCTAACAGTTGTGAGTTACACAGTACTAACAGTGACTGCTTACATATTCCAAATGCAATTCTTAGCCTTGCATAGGCTTGAATCATATGTGACCTCCATGGGAGGTGATGGCACTACATCAGTGACAGAGCTGAACCAATCCAACATATAAACTATTAACTAATTTCTATTCTTGCCACAGAAAGTTGAATAAAACATACCACAAAGCCTTTGATCACCAAGAAACCCTACCAGACTGTGTCAACAAGTGCTTAATTTGAGACTACTCCTTCTGTAATTAAGGTGACAATTCTACTGAAATTAAAATAACCTCACCACACCTGCATCTTCAACAGGCAAATGAAGCTGTAACTCCCCAGAAGCATTTCTGATTCAAACCATAAGCCTCAGTATCATACCACAAAAAGAAAAAGCCTCAAGAACACCCCACCCACTTCTAACTAAAACTGTGCAGATGATTTTGCTTTAGAGGAGCAATACAAAAAAAAATCATTAATACTTTCTACTACTACCATCTTCTCAAAAGATTCTTTCTGCTAGCACATAATTATTTCTTGAAGTATGCCACAACTTCAGTGCTCCTCAAACTCACTTATTGAACCAGTTGCTTCCTTTTGTAGATGACAGCTGCTAACAACAACATTATAAAAGTAAGGTACAGGAAGGATATAGCGTTCCAGTTTTCTTCACAAAAAGGAATGATGTTACCTTCACTGCCACTCGCAATGAAATCTTCATTGTGACCTCCAAAACATGAGTGAATTGTGTAAAATCCTTGTGTAACACCTTGATACTTTCTCACTAAAACTCTGTCTTGTAAGTCCCATAAGTGAACTCCCTGGGTAGAAGTATAAATAAAGTTATTTTATCGTTAAGCATTTTTCATTGCATTCTTTTGAAACACTACAAAAAATTAAACATGATTAAAGTACCTTACTTCAGCACTGTTACTATATCAAGAGAGTACAGACATACCAAATTACTAGATCAAACTTCCAGTCTGTGGTCCCTTCCATTCTGAAAGCTCTCACTCTTACCCAGTGTGCCAAAAGTAGAAATAAATAAATACAGTCTAGTTCTCACACCCCCAAACATGTCAGGCTGCCAAAATTCTTGCTGTAACTGGCTTCTCAATGTAATAGCCAGATACTAACATTTAACAGTATATATTTCATAATACAAAACTCTTGACTATGCATCAGTAAAAAAAAAAAAAAGTCTCAAGAATAAGATTGCCTTCTGTTAGAGAATGCTATGCTATATTTACAAATATAAGGCTTTTGTATTACATTAAACTGCTTAATATCAAACATTCCAATTCACATAAAAATATTTTAAAACAGGTAGCAGTTGCAAGCAGATTTATTTGTATTTCCATTTATTACCACCAACTCACCTGAGTTGCTACATTTAACAAAGCTAAACGGCCATTTTTTGAAATAGTAAACGACATAATAGGGTGATCTTCTTGTACTCTGAAATGGAACGACACAGTGTTAAGAATACACTTAACCAAACAAAGATGCAACACCAAGACAAATGGCATGTCCTGTGTCTCTCTAATATTACCAAGGAAAGACAGTTCTGAATTTGAAATTAGGTATGTCCCTATGTCAGTACAAGCCAAGAGTGCAATAGTTTCCTTATGCTTATGACAAATCCCAAGACCAAAAGGGACTTCGGATCTCAAATCCAACTCCTAATTTCAAGGCAGGATCTACTAAAATATGCCAGGAATTGAGAAGATTACAACTGTTGATGACAGAAGTGTCAAAACATCCACAAGAAACCTACTCCAGTACTTAAGAAGTTATTTCTAATACATGATCTAATGCTTCTTGCTGCAACTGGAAGTCACTAATTCTTGTCCCATGTTATTCTCCTCTTCTTTTAATACTGAAAGCATTTTAGTAACTTATTTCCCATCTTGCGCCAAAAACCCTTCCTCAGTCTTCTTCTGACAGTAAGAACCAGGAATTCAAAACCAAAGAAAGAGGTAGTTACATGTTCCTGTCTGTAAGATCCTCAAAGTTATAACCTCGAATTCGCTGGTGTGTGTCCGATGCTAGAACAGTTTTCCCATCACTCAAGCACCAAAGGCATTGTACTCTCACCCCTTCCCAGGAGTCAAGGAGATTACCATCTAAATCCTGATAAGAAGAAAAAAAAAAAAAAGCCGAAACAAACAAAACAAAAACACAACATTGAACTGTTAGTCTCACATTTCTGAGAAGTTGTGACACAAGTATCTTTTTCACCTTCTGTTCACACAATTGCTACAGAGAGCAGTTTTACCCTGTAATAGAGAGGACTTAATGAATTAGGACTTGGTTGTCTTAACCGAGGGCTTTTGCAGGTATCTGTCCCAGAGAACTGAGAATCCCTTTTGTCACTTATTTTTCTCACGCGTGACATGTGCAATCTATGCACATCACAGAACTCACCTTTACAGTGAGCAAGGTTTGCATATTGCATAATTATTCTGGGCACCAACTCAGATGACAAATAATCAAGGGTAGGGCAAGACTGTGGACCACCACCCAAAAAATCAACACTAGTCAAGTAATGAGGGTTTTAAATTTCTGTTTACACTAAGTAAAGACAGCATGCAAAAACTTAAGAAAGATATAGTCAAGATTCAGTGGAATAAACAACATCTGTGGACAAAGGCACTACTTGTTATTAGCGTATTTTTTGAGTAGCTAAGAAAAAAATTCCCAGCCCACAAATCCTCCTTTAGGCAGACAAAAAGATGCTTGAATGCTTCTAACTGCTGCATACAGATATGCTGCTGAAATACTAGCATTAATGTATTGCTTCTTTGAATTACAAAGGATCAGAAACCTTAGCGTACACACATATGAAAAAAAATGAAAAAAAAAAAACCCGTGAACCTCAGATTTGATTATGACAGAACTTTAATTTCTTGCTTTGGTTTCAGTGGGACAGATGTAGAGAACTTACACACTGATAGAACTGTCCACGCTGACCTCCTGTTACAAAACGCTTCCCATCAGGATTCCAGGCCACACTTGTTAAACTGTCTTCATGAGATTGGCTCATCTTTGTCCTCAGCTCCCCTGTCTGGAAAATAAAGGCAGCAAGGCCTTATACCAGGCCCATTTCCCAAAAAAGCATTGACAATTTTATCTAACTTGCATAGTGTTTGGAAATGCATATATTTCAACACATTTATTAAAAAGCAACAGACCAGGAATAATGCAGTAAAAAGGCAGAAGTACTTCAGTATCTCCAGCAACCCCGGACTTGATTTGGGACAGTTTCTTTTGTCCCTCAAATCCAGAGAGATGGACTAGAAAGCGTGTATCAGACAACTGGAAGATTATGAGTAGAGAGAAGAATTAAAGGAAGTTCAAAGAACATGTAAAAGAGAGAGAAGCAACATGAAATAAAAAAACCAGACATGGAAAACAAGGATGCAGAAGAAGACTAAAAGAAAACAGAGATGACAAAACACATTTTAGTTAAAAGTTGGGATTATCAGAGTATTTGGAACATTTCCCTCCCTGAGCTGGAGCCCTTCATGCCAAAATTTAGCTTTCAACCCTAACTTATAATGCTACTGTTTCAGAAGACACAGTGCCAATGAGTGGCTTACCATTGTCAAAACAGCAAGGGCTTCTTCTCTATTCCCTTGTGCCAGCTCTAGTGCTCTTCACTGAGCCAATTTAGTCAATTAAACAGAAGAAAAGTATTCCAAGGGTGAAAAAAGGGAACATTTTTGTTTTAGGAAACTAAATTAGTTCAGAGTCCAAGGCAGCACAAGACAGACTATACAGCCTGCAACTGAGGCAGGGGAAGCTTTTACATCAAGTCAAGTGCCTATTAAAATCAACAGCAGAACAGGATCTTCAAATTCATGGAGGAAGTGACAAAATACCCTAGTGTCTGACTGAAAGACGTTATGAAATTATAAATTTAAGCCTCTGTGGATCTTCCACTAACATCACTGGGAGGGTTACACAAAGTAAAATAGCTTGTATCTTTTACTTTTGCTACCTGTTAAAACCTTCAATGAACAATTGCTCCCCTTAGATAATTCTGCCCTCTGTTTCTCTTTGATTAATTTACTGTTTTTCTCTTTGGTAGCTCTCTAAGGTTCTACGGATTTACGTTGTCCCTTCTGAAATGATCAGTAACCACATACACTAGAACTGCTGCATAGTCTCAGGCACTTAGACTTGAACTCTAATTTCAGTTCTGTATAAACTGAATCCAGAATTTGTAAGCTGCCAGAGTTATTTTTTTTCAAATTGAGGAGAGGTGGGGAGATCATTTTCTCTTCTTTACTGTTCACACTGTTGCACAACCAGTTTGTAGAACTTATTTCTTTCATGCTTGATGTATTTAGATATTGAAACAAAAGCAGGCAGCTGACCACAAAGTTTTATTTTTCACTCTTAGTCACCACTTACCTGTACATTCCAGAGCCAAAGTTCAGAACAATCATCTGGGCCACAGGCAACAAGATAGTTGTCATCTGGACTCCAAGCAATATAAGAGACACCATATGCATGACCTTCTAATGTCTTAAGTAGTTTTAGCTGGTGAGTATCCTGAAACAAGAGAGATTCTGTTGAGACAACGCAAATGAACTCCTACTAGATTTCATGTATACAGTGTGACCAAATACAGGATGGCAAGTTTGCTTTATGCAACTTGGCACCTGCATTTTACAAGACATATGAATAGGTTCTTACTGGAAAAGCAGTTGCTAGTTTACAGAGTAGGACCATAAAATGAAACCTTTAAAGTTTCAACATGAAAAATGACCAGTTGTAGTGTTTTTGTTCTAATTTTTCATGATTCTGAATGTACACTGGTATTTTGTGAATTCCACAAAGTTTAACATTAGATTACATTTGCTTTAGTATATAAGATTTCTGTAGTGTCAAGTCTCCTACATCTACTGGAATACAAAAGTACTATTATCCACATTTTACAGAATTAAGGTACTTTCTTAAAAGTAAAGACATTCTGGAAGCCTGTTATGGGTAAACAGAGAACCAAAACCTTCATGTATGCTGAGAAGTGAAAACCTCCAAGTGCCAATTTTTAATAAACTTGAGTGTATCTTGCGTGTGCTGCTCAAGAAATAAGTTTTCCAGAAAGATATTTTCAAAAGCTTCTTTGAGAGGTGTTCTTATTTCAGAAGTGTTGCCTACTGCAAGCTGTTGCATCTTTGTGCCAGATTTAGTAAATGAAGGATACTTCGCTCACACCAAGTATCTTGTATCACTTTTATGCTACAATTGTTCTACTGCTGTCTTGTCAGAGCAACTTGACTTCCAAGCAGATTACCAAAATAAAGAGTACAGCTAGATACTGTGAAATAACCATACACTGGCTTCCTAAATACAGAAACATGCTTCAATACAGTATTAGCACTGACTCTTGACAACAACGTGCATATGCAGAAAGTAGAACTGAGCTTGTTAAACTATCTACAACCATTTTTGTGAAGGATCTTGGAAAAGAACAAGTAGATTTTCTTCCCTCTTCACCACCCCCCTCCCTCTTTTTTTTTTTTCTGCATGGGGGATGTTTATACCTCCTACTTCTCTTCAAAAAGAGTGACTCATTTGAAAACCTAGCTTAATTTCTCAAATTGCCCCTTCTCTTTCTTTTATTATAGTATTAATCAGCAGAGCACTTCTTGATTCTAAAGAGCAAAAACATGGTCAACAGAGGAACAGAGTGACATGAAGGACTGCCTCCTGGGATCAGCTGCGAGGGATTTGGTGACTCTCAGCAAACCTGAGCTTTGATGGTTCTGCTGGATAGAAAAACTAAATTCCTTAAAAGAAAGCAGGCTAAAAATAATCTTTAAAGCACAAGGAAAGAGTGGCAAATGAATGGACCTCCTCAAGGCTCCTTTTCCATTCTAATTATTATCCCTGATCTGCATTAGACACTGCTGCATCTGTAGCTAAACTGATCTGCAAGGAAACTGAGCCATGTCTGACATCATCTTACATCCTGGAGCTTGCCTGCAACTGATGTATTTCTTCTTACATCAGGACTAAAGTAGCCTGTCACTTCTGCATCACATTTGAGACTCATGAAGAGCAAGATACATAGAATATTCCTCTTCTAATGACAGGACTTTGTGGCTGTTACGATCTCTCATGCTGCTCTCATACTTCTCTCCAAATAGAGCAAAATTGTCAAACCATGTTTTGCTCCAAAACAGCAGTCAATGGTATTTCAGAAAAATGTTTCCAAATTTAGTCAATCTGCTTCCCAACCCACCACCAAAAGAAATCTCAGCACTTCTATCCCTTACACATAGCCTCCCACATTTTTGTTATATAGAAGAAACAACTATTCAGGTACCAACTTAAGTCTGCAGTAGTTGAGCTCCTTGGCTGAAAAAACAAAACAAACCAAACAAACCTGTCAACAGTTTTTAGGAAGTGGCGGGGGGAGAAATGGTTTCTGTAAGGAACAAGTTAAAAGGGCAGCTCTATTAAACAGGATACATGCCGGACAAGGGGATGTGCCTACTGTGCTTATCCTTTGTGCTCTAGAGATTCTGCCTCACTTATAACAGTAAAATAATGACCATGCATTCCATACACAAACCTAGTTGACTCAAGACATTATTTAATGCTGCTGAGTCTTCATAAGACCTTTGAAATGAACAAATGAAAATGAAAACAGAAGCACAGGTTAAGACAGCTTAGACATGTAGCTGGGTCTTAGAAAAGAAATAAGAAATTCACGGTATGCAATGAAGAAAACACAAAGAAGCAGTGTCATTACACTTCAAGAGGTGTGATGAAGAGAAGAAAGAGAGAAATGAAGGATTCACACATGTGGTAAAATAACATATTGTTAATTTAAAACAGTGTTCTCCCATCACTTGCCCAGATAGAGCTGGATGGATGTTTCCCTGTAGTTTATATATACACAGATTAGAATAATTCTAAACACCTAAAGCTTTGGAAACCTGATTAAACTTATGGTTCAAAAGACATTGTCAACTGCTACAGGAATTGTAAGAAGTATACTTTGGCAAATACAAAAATGAACCATTTGAGTTATGTGGCCTGATGTTATTTCTATCTCCTTGATTTTTTAAGTACCCAAATATAGAAGATACAACTCTACAAAGCTGCTTTCCAACTATTTCTTAGAGATTTTGATTCTTTAGCAACCCTTGCCCAAAAAGGTTAGTCTAAAACTCTCACAAAACATTTATTTGAATTGTTAGCTAATATCTGGTTAATCAAACCAATATAAAATGTGCTGATCAAGATGTTGGGTATCAAAACTCATCAATATAAAAGGAAGATGTGCCCCTACAATCAAGTGACAAGTCAACAGCAAAAAGATTTGATTCTTAATTTACTTAATCTGTTTAACGAAAAAACCCAGATCATTTACTAAATAAATAACAGAAGTTGGCTTATGCTGCTATGCATCACTTGGCCCAGAGCACACAGGCACAGTAACAAACAAGCCACAATGGTTCTATGCCTGAAAAATCCACAGCACTTGCTGTTAATTCAGGGCCTAGATAACAACTATGCACGTGGAACAGGGTTTTAAGTTCTCTTGCCTTCTTAATAGCAAAAAGGACTCAAATTACACGGTTTTGTAACCTGTAGTGGAAGAAAAGGATAAAGTCCAGCTCCCAAACCCTACTGAAAGCCAGTATGAAACTGCAAAACACTTTCATCTTCCACTTAGGTTACCAGTTTGCAGTGGAGTGGTTAAAAAACCCCCTATATTTCTGATAGTGTTTCACAAGCATTAACAACTTCAAGCATTGTGTGCATATGTTCAAGTTTATTCACAGCTTTCAATTGTTATGAAATACATGGACATACTTTCATATCACTTCTATGAGTCAATTAAAACAGTCTTAGAATCACCGCTCAGTCTTTTTATTTACATAAGAATAGGCATGGGTAGGAAAGATAAATCTTGTAGCTGTAGGATATTTTACATAAGAGAAACAGTGCCATCAAAACCTAAAACTGCAATCTGTAAGAAAATGGATGGGTATACATCCATGTATCAGTAGATTCTGACAAGCATTTAAACCTTCATCTCAAGCCAAGGCAAATCTTATGACAGCAACTAGCATGAAGCGGTATACTCACACAACTTCAGTTTAGCACATACCATTTTATTACTCAGAAATGAAGTAATAAACGGTGAAATTGATAGAGTATTTAAATTCAAGTGCACTAGTAGTAACAAGACAACAGAAAGGGGTTAGTCACATACATAGGTCAGAAGTACTCTTAGTAAGAGTGATTTAGAAGATTCCTCACTCAATGCTTCTCAAGGCCTTCAAGGTGAGAAGCTGCCCTGGAGGGAACTAGCAGGCTCTACCCCATAGTACTGGTTAGGGGCACACAAAGTTCCTTCCCCAAAGCAGCCAACAGTTCAAGTCTTACACTCAGGCATCAGGTTTTCAAGTGTCCTCCTTCACTAACTTACACTGACAGTGATCTTCAGTTTTTTACACCCCAGAGAAATACCTCAGTTGGTGGGTTACAGTACATGTTAGTCTGTCCTACAAAAATCGAACTGTTCTAGCAAGAGAAGTGAAAAGGGAAAGACAAGTCATACATATTTTAACACATTGCACACTTACTGGATCAACCTGCCATATAATAACAGTTGTGTCCTTAGATCCTGTTGCTAGTTTAGTGCCGTCATTGGAGAATTTACAGAACCACACTTCATTACAGTGCTCCGTTAGTATTTGCTGTGTATAGCATGGGAACTGTTTCCTGGGAAAAGAAAGGGATGTATTTGTAGATTAGTGAGAAAGTAGTAGAGATTTTTTTAAATTGAGATAGTAAAAACTAAAATAAAAACTTATTTAAATGCAAGATCAGATAACTTAGAAAATCTGTCTATTAACAGATGCTTCAAATAAGTACAGAATGAAGTGTCTTATCTGGTAAAAAGCTCACATCACCAAGTGATTGTAACTAATTGTAAGAACTTAGAACTATTCTTATTCCTCTCACACAATTTGTTATGCTTTTATACAACTTGGAAAAAAAAACTAACCTCATTAGAAGTGAGGTTATTACTACACACTTCTATGATGTACAGAAAATACTGGAGTCCAAACTTATTTGAACACTACATGCCATGTTTTTTTTATATGTGACGTTTCTGTAAGTACCTAACTCACTTAGCTGTATCTTGCCACATCTTTAGAAGTGATTCTTACACAAAAGTTGAGTAAAAGAATAGTCTTGTTTCTTTTTCTTGAATGTGATCTTGCAATAAGTTAGGTGTTTCTTTGCCTTTATTTTGCACCATTTTTCACTTTCTTTGCAGGGTACCACATACAACAGCTAAGCATAACTGCCATGACACTATTATGAGCTTTCAACTTCAATTGTTCTCCCCTCAGAAAATCAATATTATTTTGTAAAACACCACCTACCAAATAAAATATATGATAAACTTCTGAAGGAGAAGAGTCAAATATCTCTATACAGCTAATATTTAATCTCCTAGTTACACTCTGAGGAAAAGTTAACAGTCAAAATATTAAGTAAGGAAAGAACTGGAGACAAGTTTTGTTTTATTTACAGCTTGCCCACTGTATAAGAATTTGAGAGCTAAGTTAAAATAAATGTAGATTTTCACAGCAGTTGACTGCTTTTATAAGTAATACTGCAGTAACCACTAGTTCATTGTTCAGATGCACTAGAAGACAGTCTCTAACCACGGATATTTTTCTTGAACTGCAGGGATCCTGAAGAGGTTTAGTCTTATGCTGAGTTTTTAATGGTGCTCAGTGCAACACAGCAACACAACTCTAATGGGATTCAATGGTATTAACATAACATTGACAGTGTCCGTGAATGTACAGTTGTACCTACCACTGGAGATAAACTAGCCAAAAAAAACAAACCTTCCTTTAAATTTGTGTTTAAAAATACAGTTTGGTGGTAGCCAGGCTGACAGACACCTGTAAAACTACTTCTTACCAGAAGCTAGAAAAAGTTCTGCTCAATACAGTGTCTATATCCTCCCAATCCACGTTCTTTTACTAGAAGATGCTTCCTAGTCCATGCTTAAAGACTATCGAGCAGCACTGAACAACCACACATCACTCATTTCCTGTCTTATGGTACATGAGGATAAATAAAACATCCATATACGTATCTGTAGTTGGCTTCCTTGGGTACGTCCACTTACTTGTTCATAGAGAAACACAAGTCTGTTCTGTTCCTGCTTTAAGCTGACCAGGAGCTGTCTAGTTGCCACTGGAACAACACTGAGCCCAAGGTAAAAAGCCCCACCCATGAAAGACAACTGTTTTCCTTGAAGTCTGGAGGGAGGTAGGCAAGCGCTTACACAGATATGTGCACCACAGGAAGTGTTTCATTTTTATTTAGCCACATTGTAATAAGTTAATGTTTTGCCTCAGAGTTGCAGTTTGCTCTAGAAGGTGAAAGAGTCTTTATCTGTAAGTCATACAAAGTACAAGGGCCGCACTGTGCCCCAGGAAAGCCTTTTCAGTATGTTTCCTTTAAAAAAAAAAAAAAAAAAAGAAAAAAAAAAGAAAAAACACAACTCCTCTATGAACAATAGCGCTTGTATTTTAAAGCTTTACAAAACCTTGGCTGCTTTTCTTGACAAGCAAGCAGTATAATGCGGGAGTACACAACTTTCATAGTAAGGTGGCCTTTAGGTTCCTAAAAAGCATAATAGGCAGTTGGTACAGCTGCTGCAGACACATTCCAATATTGAATTATGCTATTCACAATCCAGTCAGATCACAGCACTCTCACCAAGAGGTCTCTTTACTTAACTAATGAAACATACAATCCAGCAAGTTTGGCTTCACATATAGCAAAGCATACATTAAATAACCCTTCTGCAGAAGGAAACAGCAGCAGTCTTAAAACAAGAAACCAAATTCAGTTGTCTAACAGTTTCCAGTTTCGGTAATTAGATACTATTGTAGCTCAAAGGTTTTTCTTTTTTGAAACGTTCATTACAAATTGTTCTGTTCAGCACAACATGCTTGAACCATGTTGTTCACATACTGAAATAAAGTATCTAATCAAGTTAGCTGTGGTTGTATTTACAGAAGTTCAAAATTCTAAATAGCACACCAAACAGCTACCTTTTTGTTCTATGTACACCCAATGGAAGATTTATTCCTCAACTTCCACGTTTCTTTTCCAGAAATGCTACATTAAACTAGTACCTAGAAAGCAGCAGCATTCATCTCTCATTTGGGTTTCACTGATCATTTGTAAACTCAGATTAAAGTTTATTTACATGAAAGCCAGACAAAAGATTTCTGGGGTGGGAGGGGACCCAAACAAAACACTCTACTAGGCTGAAGGCTCTCAAAACCAAAAATGACCATCCCCCAAGAGCATAAACTCTCTATTATCAAAATCTCAGGCACAGTAAGATGAAATCCCTCACCTTCACTCCCAGCAGTTTCTCCCTCTTATGTCCCACTCCTATGAAGTAATTAAGTTTTAGTTAAACATTTTCCCATTTTCCCTATTAGCGCAATTCAAGCATGCTTGGTCAAAATATTGCTAGAAGTCCAAAACAGATTAGTTCCAACTAAAAAAAAGGGAAAGCTGTCAGTGTTCGATCATTAAGTAGTACAGAACTTAAATGGTCTAATCTATTAAACTACTGTTATTTCTGTCAGTTTAATCAAAATTTGGCTTCCACTGTCTTTAACTCACCTCATTATGCCCAAGCATGGCAGCGTGTACATCGCACCACATACTGATCTCAGACCCCTGCAATAGGTAGGTACAATAGGTTGAGTTAAGGACAGAATGGAAGCCTCTATTTTGAAGTGGGTTTTTCTTTTTTTTAACTTAAAGTAGTCATGAGTATGTGTGTAAGTATACATATATGAAATAAGCAAGCTTAGAAACTACCATATTCGATGGAATAAAAAAAAAAATTCATGGCCAAAATTATAGATTCTGGTGGGTGAAATTCAAGTCCAGATTTGTTGCACATAATATCTTTTGTATTAGCTCTAGCTAGTTTGACTTTAGTAAACCATGCTCTTTACATTGGCTTAATTGCTCTTTGGGGTTCAATTAATCACATCAAACTCCTACATAACATCCAATGTTATTTATGGCCGTGTAGGAAGACTAAAAATCAGACTAACAGAAAGACATTTAATTTAAGACTCACTTCTGAAGTACGAAAGCCATAATTCCAGCATCTGATCATTTACAAAAGCTCTTAAAATGGGGAACAGTCAAATGTCTGTGCACACACACACAAAACTGCCGCAACAATGTGATATAGCAAAATTGCAAGCTAGCCAATAGTCTAAAAAAGTTACTTGAATACATGAAATGCCAAAGATATTAATTTTTTTTTTTTTAAATCTTAAGATGGCTACAGTGAAGTACTATGGAAGTCTGCATCTTTAAAAACAGATTCCAAGTAACCCGATAATGTAAGTCAAAGTAACCATTCAGAAAGTTTCTATAAGTAAGTTTATCAGCACTTAACTTCCTCAGATGAGCTAACCTTAACATGAAAAAAATTCCCCTGTAAGCCCAAGTGTTGGCCTGTTACCTGAACAAACATACAGTTCTTATTTTCTAGGTATCCTAGCCCTCATTCCCTTCTTACACCATGCACAGCAGTTTCTCAAAAAAGCTACACTGAGTTTTTTAGGTCCTTGGCAGAGTTCTGCTGGATAAGGAAACACCACTCAAGTCAGCCATTTGTTACAAACACCCTCCTGCTTCATGTCTGGTAGAGTATGGCATTTTGAAGATTCAGAAGCAGCATTGTTTTTGTTAAAAAAAAATTATACAGATAGTTTTAAGAGCTAATATGTAGGTAAAAGACAAGTTCGATTCTTACAAGTGTGAGAAAAAAGTTCTTTACATTATTCATATTATATATTATATAAACCAGAAATGTCTACTGCAAATTGCTACTCTGTTTTAACCTTTGTGTCTAAAAGCACCTTACTGTCTACTACTAAAAGCTGAAGCTGAAAGCTGACTTCATGAAGTATGCTTCAGTAGGCTTTCTGCATTCTGGTAAGCTTGAAGACAGAGTTGAGCTAAGTAACGTACTAGCGATTCTCCAGTGAAAAAAATACAGCAATCACGTGTTGATGAACAAACAGACTGGCTGTCCAAAATTACAAGAAACTAGTGGTTCAGGATTAGCATAGTAATATATTCTATTCACACCCATCTGATTACAATTTTAAAGCTTCACTCTGACCCCATTACCCCATATGCAGCCAGCAAAGTCTCTCAACACACACACATGTTCTCTACCCCCTCTCACAACCCATTTAATGAGAACTGTTTTTTCCCAGTCAGCTCCTGGTAAACCAGCTCAAAATAGTCTTCATGTTACTTTTAACAGTAGGTACAATTAGATTATTTTAAAAGACAAGGAAAAGATAGAGGCCCATCTTAAAAGTAGTAAGAGTTTCTTACCTACTACAAACATGATCTATTAGCAGCGAGACAGAATCTAGATTACTATCTAGTTTGGTATTATGATATAGGCACCGGTCCCGTTGTAGTTCCACGGCCTGACGTAGCAGGTTCTGTAAACGCCTCGGAGGAAGCATCACTGATGGGGGTAGGTACGCTTTAAAAGAGTTATTAAGAAAAACAAAAAAGAGCTTTCAAAACCAAGTTACAAGTAAGACTGTATTTTGATTTAAGTGTTTTTGGAAGAGACCTTAGTAAATAAAACTCAAAAGCTACACAAAAAGAGTGCACACAGCTTGTCAAATTTACAGCTATACACCTGGAATTAGAAGCTTGAACTTCTGGAAAGCACAGCTGTATGCAAGTTATTTGTGGCTATAGTACCCGTTGTCCTGGCCAACAAGCACATTTACACAAGCTAACTCAAACCCCGGTATTGAACAAGATCTGTAAAATTATAAAACAAAGGCAGCAGCTGTGTTCATTTAAGGAATTCTCTATTAACGGTATCAAAATAAAGAACACCATGGGGTTTACAACTCTGATACATTGTATTACACTAGTCACAAGAAAGAGATAGGAGAAACCATAATTCATAGGTAAGTTTGAGACTGCTATCAACCAATACTAGCATCTCTAGCGGTTATACGCTACACTTAGTTTCAAACTCTCAGTATAGCTGGCATTTACAAAACACTGCCCCCCTCCACCCCAAAATCATACATTTAATCACCAAGTTATACTACTACTGCATGCAGCAAAGCTAAGAAATAAGAGCTCCTATTACAAATAGTTTATTAGAGACAGCCAAAGGTTAGATACAGAAGACCAAAGGGTAAAGGCATCCCCATTAACCAAGAAATACAAAACCAACAACCGGCAAATGTAGTTAAAGCCAGTTCCCTGGGATGTATCATTACGCAAGATGGACTGGATTCCCAAAGTGGGAATAAATTCTAAACACTAGAACATCTTACTCTGGAGTTTGTCCAAAAGTTTAGATCTGGAAGCTGTTCCTTTCCCTTCCCACTCTGCTTTCGCACGCAAGTCTTCTGCATGGCTACACATCAGATACCTGTTTAAAAAAAGTGCACACATACCAACAGACCACATCTTTCTGGGATCATTCTTTTTACTTTTACACTTGATATATATAACAACATTCTTAATGAACTGGAAACAGGTGACTTAAGTTTGAGACTGATAGGAAAAACGGCAGTGAACTATTCCCTACAAACTAGCATCTTTTTCAGAACAAATGTCTACAAATCAGCAATAGAAAAAGAAAACAAAATACAAACAGATTTTGGGAAGGTAGAAATGTCTTATTTTCATCTAAAAACAAACTAGACTATGTTCATCTACTTATTCAATTATAAGATAACAGGCTAATAATTCTCAAGATTAGATGACCATACATGTGTACGTATTAATTTGGGTTCTAGTACTATAAAAGTAAATCATAATCAGGTTATTTTCAAGCATCTGAAACAGAACATTGTCTATGGAATAGTTGTCTTTACTCATCATTTTAGCATATCTCACTACAGCTTATTAATCAACAGGATAATAGCTTCAATACAGTTCAAGTTTTCACAATGCCAGCTATCAAAAGCTACAGAATTCCTTAGAAAATTACATCAGAAGGCTCTCAAAGTCCAAACACTTACCCACTGAGGATATGAATGCGTTCTGTATTATATTTCAGAGGCGTCAGTTCACAGCGTAGAACCTGAAGTGCTTCTAGGACCTTGCCATCCTCCAAGTATTCCAGGTACTTCTGCTGCAGCAGCAAAAACTTCATCCTCTGACATGACAGAAAGCAGCAGTCAGGGGAAAAAGGTTGACTGCAGTTTCAGAAAACGTTTGAGCCTAAACAGAACAGTAGAAACCATTCTACTATGCCCTTCAGAAATACAGCTATATGTAATGTTTCATTACTCAATTTCTCTTTGCTGAGTTTTCAACAACATTGCAGGAATTAAGTTATCCATGAGTTTCCTTCCTGCCTTATGCGGCTCGAAGTATCTTCCTACCTCATTTCTCAGATCCCCTCTTCAACTTGTCTCATCTTTCTTCCCAATCTTACATTTAATCAAGAAAAGTGCACAAAAGCAGCTGATCACATATTTTAGACTGCATGACAGCACAGAACACAACAGGCCAACTCAACAAGTTCTCATACTGCTTACCTAGGAGCTGACATGTATTGTTTGCATAGGTGCATAAATATATAGCAACAACAAATTGACACTGCCTGAGGTTTTGTTTTGTAGTCCATGTCAAGTTGTTTTCCTTGGGTCTTGTATCATTTTTCAGGATTACAGAAAAAAAATAGTTTCCTATACTTAGGAATCACTTCACTTCCCAGAAGTAATCACTGCTATTTCATAGTGTTCCTTTCATCTTGGTTTTGGTTGTTTTCTTTAAAAAAAAAAAATAATCAAGCCTGCTACTCTTAACAACAAGTGTCTGTGGATAAAAAAAGAAAATCAGGTATTCATTTACTATCCTCAAAAACCTGAAGTCCTAGAAATTTCTAATACCAATTTACTAGAAACACTAGTTTGGTTGTTTCTGGATTAAACCAACTATTCTGTGTTTGCACATCTTTACTGTTAGCAGTTATCAGAAAGAAAAGACAATTCTGGTCCACAAGACTCACCAGGTTGAAGATGAAAATGTACATTCTTAGACGTATCAGTGAGAAAGAGAATGAAGATTAAGTGCAGCAAATTACATTTGCTTTTCTAATAAATACACCACCAGTTCAATCACCAGCTTCCTTTGCTTTGTCAGACCTCTGGCACCTCACTATTTTCATGCTCATATTTGGTCAATGTTTACTTAGTCTCAAACACACTGCTAGCCTCCTTAAGTAGAGAGATAATCGGGAAGTTCACGATGCTCCTGTCCTATTAAAGCTTACATGAAACTTTAAGGCTTACTGTATGTAAAATCCAAAGTTAAAATATAAAGCAGTTTTAGATTCCAAAGGCATTCAGTTCTTCAAAAGAAGAAAGTTTCCACATACAGCACTCTTAACTTGCTACACAGCTTTGTGAAGCATAAAACATTACATAGTAAAGGTGATTTATGTTCAAATGTGTTTGTAGTACCTTATTGTCCTGCATGTGACACCCACGTGCAGGACAAATCTGCATTACCTTCCCTATCCAGTTCTTCAGTTTATTTGGATTTGTCAGAGCATCACTGTATAGTTTTTCCAGGTGAGACGACATTTTTTTGGTGTTCTGACATGTAGACAACCAAAAGAAAGATATCCCAATTATTTATCACCTCAGTGGTTGGTTCCAAGCAGGAGGCCAGCAGACCTCATGCTGTTTGCTTATATACTAGCAGCAGGAGGGATACAAGCTTCCTTTCCTGGCTACGCACGTGCTTACGAGAACATATGGAGGTGCTCAGGGAGTAGTCACACACCCCGTATTTCACTCCTCTTGGTCACCTCACACTGACGATCACCATCAGATAAAAAAAAAAATAGTCTGATATTTCCAGTTTGTAATAAAAACTATAACCCCCCAACTCTTCTTTCTACATTCACTGCATATATATGTATTAAATTTATATTGTCTTTCCCTGAAATGTGATAGCTGTATCCGCATCTAATTACTCTTTCTTCCTCCCTACTTTTAGGACTTGGCATGCTAATTTCAATTCTTTAGGGGAAAAAAGTAAAAAGAGCAGAAAACCCTAAAAAACAGTTTTTGTAACACCAGTCCTAACAATTCCATGGAAGCATTATAGGAACAGTACCATGCAGAATGCTGTTGCCAAGTTATCCAAATATGAATAGCTTCAGTTTGGGGTTAGAAAGCATAATTTAAAATAAAAGAGTCATCAATGCCATGTGTGACTTTGGCATATTACAGCTATAAAAGCCTCCAGGACAACATAGTACTGTACACTTCATGCAGGAGTCTACTGTTAACATAATGGAGAATTAGAATAAAAGATAAGGAGTTTTAAATTGTAACTTATCTACAGCAAAAGGCAGGGACTAGAGTAAAGTGTTGATAGGGAAATTAAATTGATTTTCAAAGCTATTTTGACAACTGCTCCAAAACCTGCCCTACAGCATACTCAAACAATGGCACGAATACAGCCTCCTTACGGCAAAACTCACACGCCAGTGACACCATATTTCAAGTCATTTTTTATATCAGGACACTCACAACCTCCTGCCACTTATTTTTGTGCAACTATTGACTTTGCTGACAAACAGATTTCACTGAACAACTGAACTCTTGTCTTAGTTTTCTCTCAACTGCTTATATGCCCTACTAATAGTACTGCTAATTACTTCCAATACCACCTTCTCATGGTAGATGAGACCATTTTGAGTACATCACCTCCTCTAGAGCCCAAACAACCTCTTCTAGAAGGAAAGAGAACTGTTTACAATACCGGCAACTGTAAAGTAAAAGCACAAACTCCACCACTTAAATAGAACAGAACAAGTATAAAACTAATCTGATGCAATGCACCCACAAGAACAGCTTACTCATTCTCCATATTCTTTAGTGGCCTTCCAAAGAAGGGAAATAAATTATCCTACTCCAAATTATACCATGGACAATGTAATAGAAGTGCCTGGGATTTGTTCTTATCATCTCAGTGTTTGCAATGGGAATTCAACATCATTACACTCTTTAATGCTGAACAATTTAAATCCAGACACCACCATTGTCTGCAAAGATTCTTCACCCTGTAGGACCCATGGAAGAGTTCAATACAACAGTATCATCACTGCAGTCTGGCTGGTTTTCTTCAGTTATTACTACTTCATCCTGTCTTTCAACTCTATAGAGAAGATGAGGACAAAGTGCATCACTTTGTTGTTTCTAGAAGCTATTATTTAAGCATAAGTTGAACCTCTAATCACCATGAGGCAAAACTAAGACAGAGTTAATAGATTTACAGGGGGTTTTTTTTTGTTTGTTTTGATGTAGGTACTATCAGCATTTTGCTTTCTTCAAACTACAACCTTTGATTACTAACATGAATGTTTAGTACTTTACTTCTTCATTGTCCTAACTGTTAGTAAGAAAGCCCCTTGCAGAATCTTGAATTCTAGGAAGTTTTGCCTGCACCATGATTCAACAGCACTAAATAACCAAAGGTGAAGGCCTGAGCAACACAACTGTGAATATAATAGGACAAGCATCCTACCACAGTCAAGAAATTCGGCCATTTTGATAACTAGTTACAGTAGCAAATCTTCAGAACTTTAAGGAGTAAAATGCGTAACAACCTAATTTTAGGATTAGATTTTGGTGTTATTTTTGATGTGCATATCTTAACAAGCTCCCCAATAGTTGTATTACTATACTAAGAGTTCAGAATACATAAGTAAACACTGCTGAAACAACTCTTCTTTGAAATGAAGGCAGCAACTAAAAAAATATGCTGAAATTATCAGCTGATGTTTCAAGACAAACTCAACGCAGTAACTAAGACCCCCATTTTCATTACTTCGTAGTCTTTATTGTTTTGATAGTCTAGTAAAACACTGATAAAAGCACTTGGAAACCATCCAAAGCCTAAATGGAAGATTTGATACGTAAAGGGCAGAAAATATTCCTGCCCAGAGAATTCAACAACGCTTCAACCATACCAAATCCTGTAACTTAAAGTAATTCATTCCAATGCAGAGTTGCTTTTAATGCCAGTAGCAAGCTGGACACCTTACAGGCAGGTGGAGCACTTCGCTCAAACGACAAGAGCTAAACCACTTCTTGTTGCATTGCGTGCTGCAGGCTGTCTACTTTCAGAACTGGGTGAGAGCCCCATTAAGTATATAAAAATAAGCAGTAAAGCAGACAATTTGAAAGTACATTCTAGATTACTAAAGAGGAATAATCTCCACATTTCTTCCTACGTTCAATTAGTTACCCAAGATAGATGCCATAATATGCTTGAGTAGCCCTAAAGTAAGCAAAACCTTGGGCTGGCTTGAAGCTGATATTTTTTTAAGTGTTACTCAAGGAAAAATAACATGCATGAATTAACTACAAAGTTTTCCTACAGTTTGTCTCAAGACAGCTGTATCTTATATGCTGGAAAAGTAAACATGACTAATCACACACTATAGAGCACTCAGTTGTGTTGACACAAATAGAAATAGCAGACTGTTGTGTCCCATTGTCCCAACAAGATATCAACATACAGCAAAGGTTTACAAACTGAGATCAGCCATTTCACCTTTAGTGTTTTCACCTCTAGAACTTACAGAACTCTGCAGAAATAAGGAAATTAAAACAGGAGTAGAATTTTCAAAACACATATATATCCCCTTCACTGACCAGACATTTCAAAAGCAGCTATATATCCTGGTTATTTTGTCCAGGTCATACTAACCATAAGGAAAAAAACAAAACAAACAAACAAACAAACAAACAAAAAACAAAACACAAACAAACCACCACACCAAAAACAAACCACGACATACACCCACACATCCCCTGCTTTGTTAAATGCTCTGTGTCATCTAAACTTTTAGGTACCCATTCTTCTCGTACACACACATTTTTGAAATGTCTAGTCATACAGTATGAGTCAGTAGTCAGGAAACCCAAATCTAATTTTCTGTTTTTAAAGAGTTACCTGCAGCAGCATGTTGTTTGGACTTTGTCCCTAATCAAGACATTATCATCTTCATTAACTCTGACTTTGTTGCAGTCGGGATTACCTACAGAGCACAAAGCATCCCTCCTTACCTGTAATGATCTTTCACTAGTTTTCCAGGTACTGACCGTACTAATACCCACCCATCATCTTAATCATATACAAAAAAGCCGGGCAGGGAGGGAGGTGAAGACAGTGTACACGCAATGAGGCACACACAAGCTCAACTTATCCTGGCAAGTCAATTTTGTCTTACTAACACACATGTAAGACATTTAACACTTATCTGTTTTAAACTATATGAAGTTTATATAAAGAAGAAGAATTTTAAAAAGAAAATAGTTAAGATTTTGTTCAGATAAAGTTCAGTCTAAACCGAGGATTTTTATTGCACCAAGGTTTATTCAAGCAGTTAAGACTTCAGCATTAAAGAAAAGCATGCTTTCAGAGCCCTCCAAAGCAACAGAAGGAAAATGTCCCCATTTTCCTCAAATTAAGTTCTCCAAAACGTACAATGCTGACACTCAAATATCTTGACTTCCAGACATGTAAACCTCTTTAATACTACAGAGAAATCTGGTAACTTCAGAAGCTAGAAAGATAAGAAAATCTCCTTCAAATGACCATTCATATTCACAAACTGTGGATTCATACTTTCAGCCTCCATGAACTACTGAAAGCTGCATGCAATATTCTAAACTATTTGAACAGCAAATCTTACGTATATCAAGTCTTTGAGAAAAGAGAAAGTGAACTTCTAGTCTAATGAAGAGGTGCTAAGCTTTGACTAAATTGATGGAACTGAATGTAAACTTTCTCTCAAGTACCCTCTGATGTTTTGTTAAACATCTGTTTTTCCTACTTCACTTCCTGTTCTCTCTTTCTCTCCCTCCCCCACCAGACAGGAAATTGTCTTGACAACAAATGAATCAGCTAGAAGTGGAGCTAAGCAGCCATCAGCTGATTCTTCATTGTTTACAGTCACAGACACTTCAAAAAGTCTTGCTACTGTTTTCTTCCTAAGTGACCATAGTTGTTCTAATTTCATTTCATTAAAATAAATACTTAAACAAAACAAGCTGTTTGAAGAGCTAAGTAATGTTTTTTTTTTCTGTCTCCAGATACAAAAATCAAACCAAGAAACACTTCCCTCAAAGTAACTGAAATAACACCACCATATATTGTAATTGTCAAGTCACAGGATCTACAAGCCTCTATTTCTAGGTTCATCTTTTTAAAAAAAAAAAAAAAAAAAAAAAGCCAACCAAAGAGAAAAAGCTCTAAATAAAATCCTGAACAGCAATACAAATACATTCACTCTTTAGAAGCTATCTGGAAAAGCAACAGTATTGTTCATGGTCTATAGCAGCCTCTATATTCTTGTAATGTGCTATTACAATGCCAACTCCACACTAGTATTACTACATTTTGTTTATGAACTTCCCTTCCCTCAAGAGAGCCTAACTCCTGTAAACACAGAGATTGGGAAAATATTTCAAGTTTAAAATTAGTATACACCATAGGCAGTTTCTCCAGAAACTGATCTATTTTAGGACTGTTACAGGATTTATATTTTATCAGTTAAGTATGTTAACAGAGTTTAAACATTCAGTACAGTAAATATTAGCCTCAATACTTTTGGGCTTCCTACCT
This sequence comes from Chlamydotis macqueenii, assembly GCF_036417535.1. Classification (NCBI taxonomy): domain Eukaryota; kingdom Metazoa; phylum Chordata; class Aves; order Otidiformes; family Otididae; genus Chlamydotis; species Chlamydotis macqueenii. The sequence goes on along the minus strand of NC_141558.1, from coordinate 72,792,737 downwards.
CATATTTTAAAAAAGAATTTAAAAGTTCAGATTAGTATGACATTTGAGACAGCATGCAAGTCACTTAAAGGAAATAAAAAGAAAAACAAGAACTATGGACAACCAACTCCATAGTGAAAGACTACACCACTACAATTAGTCCAACTATACAGTTCCAAAAGAGTTCAAGTGTGCCTCTTACCACAATTGCATGCGGAGAATGCACTAAGGCCTTAAGTTCATTCAGGTCGTTCTCAGCCTGCAGAAATCAGCATAAGAAAAAAAAAAATAAAAAGAAAACGATGTAAGGAAGGTGGATTTTGAGTTCTCTCACAGATACTATAAATTTAAACAGTGGTTAATACAGTCCTATAAGCCCTACGTTACCTTATCCCATTCTCCTTCCATGACATGATTGCGGAATTTGGTAGCAGAAGGATGTTCTAAACGACATCCTGACTCTTGCATGAGAAGATCAACAGTCTGGCTGCAGGAGAGATACAGTGTAAAAAAAACCTGACCAGTTTTACCCTCACAAATATACCGCCTGCTATGATAACAGTTAACCATATTTAAAAGTAACTTTATTAAAGTAAGAATACTACGACCAGATTCAGATGCTTATCCAAAAAGACTATTTCAGTTGCCTGAGACAGGTAAACAGCTACCTATAGCTAAAGCAAGTTGTCAATGAGCTTGAAAGCTTTGCTGAAGTACCATAAAGTATGTGACTTACCAGCCACCACAAACAGCCATCCCCTGCACAGAAGATAGACTTCATGAAGGAAGATATAGACTAGAAAGCTGTTAGCTACTGGCTACTATTCCCTGCCCCCCTCCCTCACCCCCCTCCTCCCTCAAAAGAAAACCAACATGGAGAGCTACTACATCTGCAACAGGCCTAACTTTTTCTTCTTTATCACATATTAAAAGACTGGCTCCTTAAAATAAAATAACAAGCTCATGAACCTGTAGCCCTCCCCCTTTTACACTAAAAATAGCTTATTTACTGTGGTGTCGTCTATTAACAGTCACGAGTTGTCTGCTGCTGTAAACTTGCCTCTTGTGTCAGAGGCAATTTATTTTACGTATGAAGTTCTTTCTAATTGACACATTCCATAGTGTTTTGAAGACTTGTTTTGGGGTAGTTACATAAAGACTTTACAGGACCTCTCTAGCCTCCTTCCAAAATCATGACATGTTGGCTTTAGCTTTACTCACAAAGTTTAGTGTTGTGATTAAATTCTTAGACTTCTACTCCACTGGCAAATTAATTTCCCTATTCTGATCTTAAGAAAGAGCCAGCATACTGGTTTCTAGTCGACAGATTAGATTGTTAAAGACATGTGTCCAGCACAAATCTGCAGAGGCTGTCACCATTTACAGGGGCGAAGGTTTTCAGAGTGAAACCAAATAGCCTGTTTAAGTGGCAGTTTAGTTTGTGCTGACTTCCTCCCAGCTGACAGGCCAAATCTTGGAGCTCATCTGCGAAAAGCCGCCCCCCCACGCCCAACTGCAGGCTCCATTATGTTTACCAGATAACTTCTCCCCCACTAACACATCCGTATTGATCTTCCCTTATCGGTGTGCAACTCGACTTCCATATTGCCATCCCTGGCAGAGGAAGCTCCCGGCCTGTCCCTTCGCAGACACCGAGCTGACCGGCACGGGCTTGCAAAACACATCTCCGGCTCCATTTTTTTTTTTTGCGAGCAGGCCTGCCCCACTGCTCTGCCTCGCACCCAGGCACTGGCCTCTCCTTGTTGGGGACTACCAGGCAGCGACAGGGCAGTTTTCGCTATCAAACCTCCCCCTCCGGAGGTCCCTTCCTCTCCTCTCCCCTCCCAGTTGCCCACCCTCCGCGGCCTCCCGCGACCCCGCGCCGGGCCCTGCCGCCCCCTCCCCGCGGACGGAGAAGGGAGGACGGCGGGGTGTCTGTGTGCGGGGCCTCCCCTAGCCCTTCCGGAGGCTCCGAATCGGTCAGGGCGCCCCGGCCGGCGCGGCGGGGGATGGAGGGAGCTCCCCTCCGCTCCGGCTACGCTCCCCCTCGCCCACCGCCGCCTCCGCGGCCACTTACTTGAGGCCCAGGCCGTGGAGGTGTTGCCCTATCAACCGGATCACGTCCTCGTCGGACTGCGAGAGCCGCTTCTTCTTCTTCAGGGCGCTGCCGCCGCTGCCCCCTAGCTCCGCGGCGGCCGGGCCGGGGCCCCCGGCGGCGGGCACCCCGTTGTTGACGCTGAGGCCGCCAGGGCTGCCGCCGCCGCTGTTGGCCGAGGGCAGCAGCCCGTTGGCGTGGGCCAGCTGGTCGCTGGCAGCCGTGCCCGCCGAGGCCTCGCCGTTCTGGGCGCCCAGGCAGCCCAGCTCCGGGCCCGCCGGCCCCTGCGGCGGCTGCTGCTGCTGCTGGCCCCCTCCTGCCCCGTTGGCCTGCATGGCGCTGCCGACACCGCCGCTGCTGCTGCTGCTGCTGCCTCTGAGGGGGGCGGCGGCGGGGGCGAGCCCGGCGGGGAGCGAGGGGGACTGGGACGAGGTGAGGCCTGCTCTGCCCGCGGAAACCCCGGGCTCTCCTGCTCCCTCCACCGCCGCCGCCGGGGAGGCCCGGGCTTTCTTCCGCGGGGGCGGGGAGGCTCCGCCGGTGTCCGAGTCGGAGGAGGAGGAAGCGGAGGCCAGAGTTTCCTCGCCGAGAGCGGCCGTGGTGGGAAGCCGGGGGGGAGGAGGAGGCGGGGGGGGGCGAGGAGGGGGAGGCGGCGGGGATGAGGGGAGGCGGAGCGGGGCCCTGTGCCCCCCGGGGGTCCCGGAGGCAGCGCCGCCGCCCGCTCGGGGCTCCCTCTGGCGATGGCGGCCGCCGCTGCCCTGAGCCCCCGCCCGGCAGCCCCAGGCGCCCGGCCCGCTTCGCTCGCTGCCCGCTGGGTTTGTCTCCTCTCAGCCCAGCTGCAGCCTAATGGAGTCCGGGCCGGGACGTCACAGGAAATTCCTATACTGCCCCCTACACACACTTCCGCCGCCCGGGGCTGGGGGTGGGGTACGGGCCCTATAGGTGCCGGGGGGCGGTGGTGGGACAGGCCCCGGGGTCGCCGCCGACGCCCCGCCGCGGCCTGCTGGGTTGCCCACTGTCGTCCCGCGGCTCCGGGGCAGGGGTCTGCCGACGACTACGGGGGGCCGTAGGCATCCTGCCCGGGGGGGATCCCTGGGGTCCTGCGCGCGTGTGCCCGCGCCTGGCAGTCCTGGGGCGAGAGCGCGATGGCGGAGATGTGCGAAGGCTTGTGCGGTGGGCACGACGCGTGGCAAGCGCCCACCGCCCAGGCACCTCTCAGTGGGACTGGCTGTCCCCTAAGGCGGCGGAGGTGACTGGGCGGAGGAGGGTTACGGTTATTTCCTGAAACAATCAGTTTGGGTTTTTTTTTTTTAAAAAAAAAAAAGGAGAAATGAATCGCATCAATGAAGTCGCATCCTGTCATTGCCCAGGTTGGTTACTGGAAGCATTCAGACCCGCTGCTGGTCTTGTCTTTCGTAGTGCTGTATGCGTTGGCACGGAAGCGGGAGAAAATGGCATTTTGGCTGTAGATCTTCGAGAGCTGGGGCACATTTATCAGGACAGGCTGGGCATTTTGTGGGTCCCAGTTTCTGCTCTGAGGTGTCTCCCTTCCGTCCCCTCCTGTGTGATGGAGAGGAAACTCAAATCCTCAGCCAAGTCTCTGGTCAAAAGTCATGGGACGAGTGAAATCTTGATCTTTAAAAATAGTGTCTTGAAATAATATGTTGTATGTTATTTGGCTTAGAGCCTAGAATTTTCATCTTTGATATTCTCAAGCTTTTCTCCAAAACTCAAAGGAAAATAACACAAGGTTGGGTTTTTTTTTTGTAATGAAAGCTGAGATTAACATCTAATCATCTTTGCCTTCAGAAGCTGAGGTTTTAGGAGCACTGAATGTTACCGACTTATGTTAAAATGGTAAGTTTGGACAACAGTGCTTTTTTTCACATTCAACTTTGAAGAAGTCTGACTGAGAGAAACCATAGGCCCAAGACAAGTGGAGAAGTCTGTGAAGAGGCAAGATCCGTGAAAGGAATGAAACTGGAGAAGGAGATGTGACTGCATGGAAACCTGGCTAACTGAAGTAGATCCCGTACCTTGGCCCTGTTTTGAGGCCTCAGAAGGTATTTGACTGATAGCAGCTGAAGCACTCTTACACCAGAGGGAGAGGTTAGAAAGAGGGTTATCATTGAGCACTCCCTAAGTGTGGCTGTAGGGTTAAATTCAACATTGGTCTTCCAAAGAGAGGACCATATCAATTTTGTGTTCCTTAGCTCGCCAGCTATTGCAGGAGATCACAATGCTTGTGTTTTAGCCACTTCACCACAGCCCTATCTCCTCTCATCTCCATCACTCTGTCTTTTCATTATTCTTGAGTTCTTCCTCAGTCCTCCCCAGATGCCATCACTGAATCTAGAATTCAAAGATTTGGGTGAAGATGACAGGAACAGTACAGAGAGCAGCACAGAGTCTGTGAAGGCACCTGAAAGTGAACTCCCAAAGAGCAAGACTGGGTTTTCAAGGTCAAGTTGCCCATCATTCTCTCCTGCCATGTGCCTCAGTGTCCGGGGTGGGGGGAGTAAAAACCCCTTCCCACCATACTGGTTTGTGCCACTGTCCCTCCAGCTGCTTGCCCTGCCGTGCTCCTCTTGCACCACCTGGAGAGCCTGGCGTTCCCTTTTCAGTCACTGCTTTGAGTATTTGTGTGTAGCCTGCTGCTCCACCCATCAGCTCCTGTCTTGATGTCTCTGTGAGGAGTATATCTGTGATGCAAGAAAAGCAGAATCCCTTTCCTATAGCTGGACGATATCATACGAGTAAGTGGTTCTGTGTACTCATCTGTGGTAGAAAAAGGTCTCACAGAGTTGCAGTATGCCCCATTCATTTAAATGATATAATCTTGGAGTAAGAGTAGTGTTTGGAGCTGAAAAGAACCTGGAAGATCAGCTTTAAGAAGTACATCTCGCTACATTAATCATAGTGAAAGTCCTTCCCACCTCTGCCTCACTTCCTTTCTTGGGAGAGGAAATATCCTAACAGAAACACAAAGAGCTGAAGGAAGAAGCTCAGTATTGCTGGGATGGCACAGGCCCTGGCTGCTGTGTCAGGGGGAGGTGGGACACAACATCAGCATCCTAGCTGATACGAAGGTGTAGAAGGGGAATGATTCAGAGTCCCAGGTGTGAAGAGCATGCCTCAGCTGGATCCTGTCCCACACATGGGAAGTTCCTGGAGCAATTCCTGCTCGTTTCCTCCTTTGTGGTTTTCCTAGTCAGAGGAACGGCTTTCCCTTCACCTAGGCTTTTCCTAGTCACAAGAAGGGGGTCCTGAGAGACAGGTCTGTGGCCAGCAGACCTTCCTCCCTATGCTGCAGCAAGGAAAAAGAGAATTGGGAAAGGGACAGTGACACTGTGCTTTGGCAGTCTTTTATCAGTTGAGCCCTGATTTGGATCCTAATTCTATTCCACACCCTTATGAGAGAGCGAATTTAATGACGATACAAATAAGCGTGCAGCTTTTTGAGCAATTGGACGAATTAATTGTTAAATACAAAACACATCTCACTTGTGACAGAGGATTTTTTTTATAATAACAGAAGTATGCATTCATCATATTCAGACATTTTCAAAGTTTCCCTGGAGTAAAGAATAAATGCAACAGTTCAGCAATAAAAATTGAAAAACTTATAAACACCTAGGAGAGGAATTTTAAAGGAAAATTTTGGCAACCTTAAATACAGTTGTTATATCAACCATGTTACTGAAGTACAGAGGTAATACGTAACTATGCAGAATGTATACAGTTCTGACTATATCATAGTTAAACAACTTCCTATTGTACAGAGCCATATATTTAATAGATAACGTTGCAGAAACACTTAGTTATTGTGAAAGTTTGGAAGACTGAAGAGACCAATCACTCCATATCAAAAACTGCCAATGAAATGACCAAGTATAGAATATGTTGAACAAGGGCTGTCTTTATGTGTAAGAAAACTGTCTTGGGACACTCTAGACTAAATACAAGTGCTTGAAAAGTAAGGAACACCTCCCTTACCTAGGTCTGGAAAGTTAAAATGTAAAAAACACCCTTGAATTCATAATTTATCGGCTGACTACAACTGAAAAATTTTGGATAATATTTTTTCCCCACTGTTTTGCTTTGTAGAAGGATGAGGCAGGAAGTCCATATCTGAGTAATAGGAAGGAACTCTTTCATTAAGGGGCTGGGTTTTTTAATGATAATTGTGTGAAGTTGCTTAGGCAGAATGAAATATTATAAGATATTAGAGAAAATCCCAGACAGATGGATTAGCAGTCAAATCTGCATGATTAAAGTAAAGAATCATTTGATTCCCTGCTATCAGGTTTATGTGTGTGTACTTTTCCTTTTCTTCTGCACCAAATTTGAGGTTGCTGGAAACAAACCAACTAACAACAAAGAACAAAGGAAGAAAGAATAATTTAGAACAATGGCATTTCCCACAGTACCGGCTAAATAAATGCTTGAACAGGTACCTGCATCTGCTTGCAACTTTCAAAAGATGAGAATGAGATGAAAAACAGCCACCTACCTTAAACAGCATTTCTAGAAAGCATTCAACAGGTAGATGGTTTGTAAGCAAACTACACTGGGCTGCAGAGGATGTTCGGTGTTTTAGTAAAGGAGTGGAAACTGGAAAGCCAAAGCTTGGCTGGAGTTGCAACTGAAAGAGAATGTGAAGGGCAACAAAAAGGGCATCTATAGGCACATCAGCAGCAAAAGGAAGACAAGGGAAAGTGTGGGCCTGCTGCAGGACTGGGTGATTTACCTAGTGATAAAGGTCAAGGAAAAGGCTGAGATACTCAAGGCCTCCTTCTCCTTGGCCTTTACTGGGCAAAACTGCACATCTCCCAGGCTTCCATGGCTAGTAGCAGAGTTTGGGGAGAGCGGGAGACTACCCACAGCAGATCTGGTTAAAGCCCACTGAATCAAACTGGACCTACACAAGTCCACTGGACCAGCTGGCGTGCATTTGAGCATTGAGGGAGCTGGCCAGTGTTACTGTGTGTTCATTCCCTATGACATTTGAAAGGCTGCAGAGTTTAAGAGGAGACTGCCGATGACTGAGAAAAGGCAAATGTTACGCCTTTAAGTTCAATTATGTCTGACCTAACTTCACTGACTTCTGGCTTAGTGAGCAAGGGGAAAGCGAAGGATGCCATTTAAGACTGACTTTATTAGAGCTTTTGATAGGGATTCCCTCAGTAACCTTATTGAGGAGATGTGTATGGGGTGTGCAGACTATGTGTGTGAAAAACTGGCTGTACTACCAGGCTTGAAGGGTAGCGCCTCATTGGTTTGAAATCTGATGCCCGGTTAGGAAGAATCAGGGATTGATACTGGAGCAAGTCATGTTTGATATGTTCATCAGTGACTCGGGGTAGAACAGAATGCACCCTCAGCAAGTTTTCAGCTGATCTCCATGCCAGACTGTGGAGATCAATTGACGTACTGGAGGCCACAGCTGCCATTCAGAGTGGCCTTGGCAAGCTGCAGAAATAGGCCAGCAAGAGCGTTGTGATAGTCAACAGAGATAAGTGCAAAGTCCTGCATGTGGGATAGACTATCCATATGCAATGCTACAGGCTGAGAGCCAGCTGGCTTGGGACTAGCCCAACACAAAAGAGCCTGGCCATCCTGGTGGACAAAAGAAGTTCCTCATGGGAGTTCTACAGCTGTCTGTGTGGCACTAGTGAGGGTGCATTAGATATCCACTGTCCAATTTTGGGTCCTCCAGCAACAACCTAGAGCAAGTTGAGCGGAGGCTGTTAAGGTGGTAGGAGCTAGAGCATGTGATGTACAAGGAGAAGCTGAGGAAGTGGGTTTGGCTACAGCAGGATCTAATTACAATGTTCACCTTCCCAGGGGGAATTATAGACAAGAAAGCTCAAGGCTTCTTTCTGAGATGTGCACCAACAGGACAAGAGGCAAAAGTGAGAAGTTGCACCCAGAGAAATTCCAACTGTGTATAAGAAAATGAAAATGAAAGTTTGAAGCAAGAGTGGCCAAGTCCTGGAACACATTCACAGAGTGGCTGTAGACTTTCCATCCCTGGAGGTACAACTAGACTGGATAAGGCTTTGAACAACCTAGTTTAGCTTTGAAGATAGCCCTGTTTGGAGCAGGAGGTTGAACCAGTAACCTAAAAAGGATCTCACCCAACTTTAATTTTTCTATGATTATAAATACACTTCCTAGAAGAATCTCTGTGGTATGGGAGGAACAGTATCGATGACTCAATAATTGTCATGTCTCAGGGTTTACTGATACTATGTCCCAAAGTTTCAGTAGGGACATCATGTTGCCTCGTAGATGAGCTCATGTGGCAAGGATAAGGGCATTAGTGCTATTGTTGTAACCTCATTAAATATTAGGTAATCATACTGTGTCTTCTGTCCACCAATGTCATGTACATACACCTATGTTGACCTCTGCACTCTCCTGGGCAATCACAGCATGGCATGGTAATAAAAATAAATGTCAGAAAATGCTGAGGATGCCAGATAGCATGGAATGTCCTGTTTAAATGCGGGGTGTGTCATATTATTCCACGGTCAATGCAATTTCTCTTAGGAAGAGCATACATGGCATGACTTGCTTTGTATTTCATTGTATGTCATTGGCATCATGGTATTTCTGTTGCCATAGATGTCTTTCTGGATGTGCAGGACGCCATGTATTGGGAGAAGTCAGGTTTATCCACATGGGCAGATAAAGCATGCATGTGCAAAAGGTCTGATGCCAGACTCGTACTTACTGTGCAACTTCTCTGAGCGTGTGCAGCAAGACAATATTGCATATGCTGTGAATCTGACATGTTGGACTTGCTTTGCATGCATGATTTGTCTGTCTGGAACTATCTTAGATATCAGCCTGAAAAATCTGACTGTGTATACCATGGTACATCAGCCATTTTGAAATATATTAGAAAGTTATATATAGCCAGGATTTGGGAAGATGGTAAGCCACCATGTCTGTGCTTCAAAGAGATGTTTCCACACTTGAAACCGGCAGAATAACAACAAGCTTGGACTGTTTTTTTTTTTCCCTCCACATCTTGATAGGCATAAATGTTCACTCTAACACTTACTAAATCCCCTTCTGACCATTGTGTGCAGCAGGACCTGGCAGGTGTTCTATGGAAAAGCTTAGCACTGGTTTTGTCCCATGGGGCTTTCCAAGCCCATTGTTTGAAGTGTCTCCTGTAGTCTGTGTTCCTTAATATTAATGTGTCAATTTCATGTCTAGGGCTCAGATGGGTTATTGGTGGTTTTGTGCAAGATTAGATTTATCCTTCTATTGTTGCAGTTATTTTACTTTTCCTACTGGAGGGCCACTCCCCTGCCTTTTGCTTCTTGTTGGCTCTCAGGGCAATTGTTATTTCAGGCTTTTTAAACTGTGTCTGCCAACTCCCACATAGCTCCTAGAGCCTAACCCTAAGTGGGGTAACACACTGCTTTGTATTGCCGAGCCATTGAATTAGGCCCTGCCTCTCCCAGAATGACATGTGCACTAGTCCTTTCTCTCTGATTTTTCTGTTTTCTCTAGAGGGTTGTAATGCAATGAGCTCTTACACCTGGAACTGAAAATTCAAGACCGGGCATGTAGACGGTAGTATCTCTTATCAGCTCTGGAATGGGCAGAGAGGGGAAATTGTTACGTAATCACCAGCAGATTATATCTTAACATTAAGCTTGTGAATAACTCCTTGGACCCCTGGGATTACTTAGTAGTTTTTTTTTTCCTTCTTAATCAGGAGTATATGGTTTTCCCAAGTCCATGTTTAAGAAAGCATGTAAACCACCAGACACTCCTTGCTTGCTTTGGACAAGAGATTAATGGTTAGTGTCACAAGAATGCCATTGCACTACTATTTAAGTGCCCTTTATTTTAAGGGAAATCACTAGTTTTTGTTGCAACTGTATCTTTGCCTAAAATCCAACTTTCTGTACAAGCTTCTCCATCTTTGTTGGTGTGTAGTATTTAAATCAGAAATAAAGAGCCACCAAATTAGAGAAAAGATTCCTTCATGTGGTTCCATACATTTATATAGTAAAAAATCTTCACCACTTCATCTCATTTGTCACTATTTTCCAATACCTCAGCTCTGGCACTACTTCTCATACTTAAGACCTCATAAATTTTCAAATAGCTGCTGTAATAAAGAACACAAGACACCACCAATAACCCAGCAGAAAAATACTTCTTCCGTATGCTTGAAAAAGACTGTTGTTCCAGGACTGTACTGGCCTGAGATGCAGGAGGGGTATACAAAGTCATGCCACAACAGGATTGCAGGCTGATCACTCAAGCTCGCAGGACACTCGTGCAAGACAGAAGTTCCTTCTGTAGCTAACAGCAAGCAGTAAGATGTTAAACCCATGTGATCTGATGGCCTTTAAATGTTATGTTATGATTTCCAGAAGAGTTTATTCAGATCCTTTTCCAAAGGTTCCTAGTATCTTATAGTTTATTTTTGTCTTTAACTAATATAGTTGGGTCTTTAGTATTAAACTAACCTGATTTCTCAAACAGAAAACTTAATGTTCCTCGAGTTTTCTAAAATACTTGGTTTTTTTTAAGAGAGTACAATCTGTGGAATATAGGCAGAGATAGTTTTTACTGACACCTGTTTGGGGTGACTAATATACCTTATGAATCTTTGCCTCACAAATAATATAATAATTTCAAATACATGCAGATTAAACCTTTATGCTTCTGTGGCTTCCCTCTTAAATAAGAGTGCTGAGAGGGTTTCTGAAGCAAGGTGTGGTAGGCAGGCTTTACTGATGTTCATTTGGATGCATTACTCATTACCAGTTAGACTAATGGGAAGGGCACCCTATATATTGTCATTCCTATTTTTATCCATCAGCACAAGATGATACAATATACTCAATTATGTCTGTAGAATTTTCGAATTAGTTCCTAGTTTTGTATAAATACTTACACCTTCTTTGTAAGTTTCTCCTATTTAATAGCATTTTTTCAGAATGCCACATTTGAAAGAGGAGTGTGTCCTGCTGGATACACTCAGAGCTGGGAGGCATGGTGGGAAGTAGTTTCAGCTGGAAGGGGGAAAAGGAAGGTTTTTTTTAAATTGGGATTTTAATATTTCAGTGCACATGTAGACATGCTTCCATGGGTAGTACTATTTGCTATATTTTCACAGTTGGAACCTGGTATTATGAATTATAACAAATCTATTACCTTGAAGTGGCTAACTATATCTCACACCATGGCCACTTGAAACCTCACAGTGCATTCTGAAATGAGCTCAGTCTTTCTCTCCTAAAAACAAAGGCTCCCTGTACCTGAAGCTAAAAGAATCCCCCTGTGCTGTTAGAAGTCCAGTGCCAAAGACATGTAGTGCCAAAGACACAGCTGAACTGGATTAATTCCATTTTGCCAGGAACATTGACACAAATGCAAAGTAGGTAGCTTGATAGATCTGCATTTCTGTTACCTTCGTAACAATGGTATTAGCAGGAAAACCTTGACAGAACTTTGTTTTTAAAAACATAGCTCATTATATTCATCTAGCCTGACTTAATACCTCTATATATACCTCTGTAAGTTTTCTAGGCTTCCTCTGTATGAAGGCACCTAGAAAGGCGGTTCATTCCAGATACTTACCTTAGGATGGGATGAATCACTTTCTGATGTCTTTCTCCATTGACTTTAGGGAGAGCCTAGCCCAACTACATTAGACTACATCACTAATTTCTAAGTGCGTACAGTTAAAAGAGGCAAATTCTGGCCTAAATTCTATGACTTTAATGGTAGATTTGAAAATGCAAACAGTGTCACCATGGGTGAAAGATCCTAATATGCCATTAACAATCACAATAAGTTATGACAGTTGGATGCCTACTCCCCTGTTACTAGGAGGCCAGCCTGGGGCTCAGGAATTGCATACAGCTCACAAAACAAATTGAAGCCATATTGTCACATCACTTCTTGGTGATCTGTCATCATCTGTCTTCAAATTCATAATGGTTTCTAATACTCTTCTGTGGGAGATTACTAGCCAGGAAGGGATGTTGAGGCAATTATTGACAGATCACCTGAAGAAGCAGCATGTCTCTGAGGAGATCCTCAGGTAATATCCTAGGATGACCTTTAGGGATCTCTGAGGATCTGGACCTACTGCCTCTTACCTGGAAGCTGCTCCCAGAGCTCACGATCCTCTTGGTTCTTCAGGGTATGTGTCTTGTGGCGCTTGGGCCTAGTCAGAGTCTGATATATGCAGATCGTTAGATAGTAAAGGGTGGTCGCTGCTGCTTAATTAGTTTTGTTGCTTTAAAAAGATGCAAATTATTAAACTTCTTACAGAAATTTTATGATACTTGCACAGGAGCAAAACACAAGATGAAAGCTTAATAACCTTTGATTAAAAGCAGCAAGCATTCTGAGTATACAGAACTGCCAGCAGTTGTTCATTGTTTCCACAATATCTTTGCCTTGGTAGAAAAAAGAGAAAAAAAAGAAAAATTACAGATATCAGCTATCCCATCTTGGAAATTAAGTTTTCTCAAAAAAAACCCCTCGAAAATATGCCCTTTTGTTCCTCAACCCATTCATTTTTCGTATTAGTTTTAAAATTTTATAAGATCACTTACCCTGTCACGGATACTTGCAATGCCTTCTTCGGCATTGTTTTGATAATATTATTTCAGCCTTGAAAAGAGACTTGGGATCGTCTACTTAATTGTTAAAAAGCTTGACCATGCAGGTACCTTAAATTGTCCCATATCAACACATTATGACTTCACTGAAGTCTTATGAGATATGTGATGTGAAAGCATCTTTAATCTGTCTTCTACACAGAACTAATTACTGTACTACTTACTTTTATAATTGATTAAATATTAACATTTTTATCAATATTGTTTAAAAATATTAATTAATAATGTTAACAAAATAAATGCCCACTGTTATGTGAAAAACAAGACTGTACTACTTTACCTATATTCTAAAGATTGTCACAGGAATGACAATTTTAGCTATGCCTTTCATAATCTTCAGTGGGTTTTATCATTTTACCTACCTAACATGTATACCTATAAACATTAATTTCAATTGTAAATAATTTAATGTATGTAACAAAACCTATGGATATTTGGTCTGAATTTCTTCAGCTACAGATATTCTGAATACAGTAAGTTGAGGCAGATTCAGATTGTCAGCAGAACTGTTTCCATGACTTTGCTTTTGAAATAAGTCTTCTTGAATAATATGGCATAGTTATTGCCCTATCAGGCAATTTCCAAACATAATAAAAATATTTATTTTTTTAATGAAGCCTTCTAGCAGGCTCAACCTGCTGAATTTTATGTTAAGCCTTAGGGAACAGTGCTACTCCATCTTTCAAAAGGGAGCATTTTCAGGGGCAAGGCAATGTAAAGCTTCTGAGATAGGGGAAGTTTTGCTGCTCAGATAAATGTGATCGAAATAAGATGTAGAAATCATGTCTTCAGTGTTATTCAGCCTCTCCTGATTTATGCTTTTCTTGATCGGTGGACATATATGCCCCATCCCTGGAAGTGTTCAAGGCCAGGTTGGATGGAGCTTTGAGCGATCTGGTCTAGTGGAAGGTGTCCCTGCCCGTGGCAAGGAGGTTGGAACTGAATGGTTTTTAAGGTCCCTTCCAACCCAAACCATTCTATAATTCTATGATTCTGTCAGTATTCTGATTTCTAAAGATGTTTTCTTCAAGGGTTGTCAAGTTCAACCATCATTTTTATCTGTGGTCACATTGGATTTCTGTTTGTACACATCAGGCTGTGAGTTTTTGTTTCTTTTTTTTTTCATAGGCAGGAAAGAATACCATATTGTTCTGAGTGACACTGACATGCAAATAAATAACACTGAAACTTGGGAGAGTGTTAATTAGAAATTATTATAACCTGACTGACCTGACTTGGCATTATGGTATCTTGCCAAACTGGCTTTTTATTCTTACACGTGTCTGATTTGTATTTGTGGCAGGAAGCTAATGATTTCATGGAATTATTTGGCTTAATCCTCTTTTCTTTACATTGCAGAAGTTTTATGTGAGGAAGAATAAATAAAATCAGAATGAGGTTCACTGAGTATGAGCTGTGATGATTACCCCAAATAATATTTGGTATGGATTTCTGTTTTAGTAAGTTCAGATAGATGGTATCTTGGGCTTGTTATTTGTTTACCTAAATTAGATTTATATTGGTTTAAGTCTGGCTTACATCTGTGTAATTCTACTGGCTTCAGTGCAGTGTTTTTGTAATTCTTACTGGTGTGAGTTCACAGCTGGGTCCATTGAAACCAGTTAGCATTTATTGAATGATGTAATTGATCAACAACAATGTAAGAACCAACTTGTTGTAACTCCTGATCACATTGCCATCCTTGTAGCTCTGCAGAAGAAGATCAATTTAGGCAGCTGTGAACAAGAAGGACTGCTGTGTCTAGCTGGACTGGAATCTCACTTAAAGAGGTCCCTCACTTAAAAGAGAAGCAGGTCTTATCTTTACATCCCTATGTTCTACATAGACATCAAAAGGCTGTTTCTTAAAGTCTTTGAAGTGAAATGGGTCTAACACTTCGGCTACTCCTCGTTCAGCTTCCCGCAGGGACACTGAACTGTGGGCTGAGGCTGTGGAAGCCGCAGGTCTCCGGCCTTGGCCTGCCTAATTAGCCAGGGTGGAGCACCCTGACACACCTATACAGCATCTTGTTTTGGAGTTAGTTTGGTAGGAGTGCTGCGCTGACCTGTGCGGTCATATCCTACATTTAACTATAGGTTTATATGAATAATAAGTCAGGTAGCTAAACCAAAGTTATTCAGAATATGTAGCACAGGTGATGCAAATGCCAAACAAACACTGTGGGACCCCGCTCTGTGGGCAGTACTGTATTCAGTAATTGTCAGCGTGGTTTGACATGTGGGATTGTAAGCAGCACAGGAGCATTCTCAGTATGATCTATCATAGTGTCCTTTTTGCATCTCCTCTTTTAAATTATTTTTTTTTAGTATTTCAGGAAGAATTTGTGAAGGTTATTTTTTTCTGTTTCCTTGGGAAGGTATGTGGTAGTAGCCACAATCCAACATTACATTACATTGCATTACTTACAGTACATAAACACAATTATTTTAATATCTGTGTACCAGTCATCCCTGTAGGCCCAAGCAAGGTGAACCCTATTTTTGTAGATATTTAGTACAAGCATAAAATGAATATCTGGCATGCCCTGGTATGTTTACACTTTAGAAAGAGGAGACAAAATGGGAAAGTAACATAAACAGAACAGTTTGAATAGGGGGGATTCCACTGTAGGTTTTTTCTTAATGTTGGCATCAGTCTTTCAAGCTATTGTAAAGGAAGTTATTACTAAAAAGCAATGGGAAGGGAAAAAGGAAGACAAATAGTGGCAGAGTAATGTGAAATGAAAGGGCAGAAAAAATAAATTTGAATCAGAGAAGGTTTTCGTAACCAACTTTATAGAAATAATGCAACAGAATAGCAAGGGGAGGAAAAGTCCCTGGTCAAATCACATGAGTTGTCAGTCCAAAATTTCCAAATGGGTTGCTGATGCTTGCTGGCAGCTTTTAACTTCAGCTGGAAGAAAAAAGCCTCTTTTCTCCACAAAGCAGAATTAATCTGTAACACTTTTCTCCTCTAACTCAAGTGACTTGTGTTAAGGGAGCAGCTTTCAGACAAAGACCCTGGACCAAGTCCTGTTTGGGTACAGTGGAAGATTTCCAGCTGTATTTTAAAGCACCATTCCTCTCTTGTGTCTGAACTGTTAATTTGCAGTGGGGTCACTCCCAGCTTACACTACTGCTAGGACATTAATGGTCTAAACAACTGCACCTGCTATGTTAATGAAAGTGCACATAATAGCTCCAGTAATTTAGAAAATTAAGTATTGTGTTGGGGTGGGGAGGAGGAGAGATGGATATAAGGGGTGAGAAGTTGGTCAAAAGAAATATAGATTTCAGATTGCTTGCTGTATTATTGCCACAGTGTTATCAGTGCTGCTAGTATAAAGCTTTCAGTATTTTACTGGCTGTATTCAGTTTTGCAGTTGAATGTGTTGAAGAGTGTGAGGGCTTTTTGAGTAAGGAGAGGGGGAATTGGAATAATGTTAACTGAAAAAAAAATCCTTCATCTTTTTGGCTGGCAGTGTTTTAAGATTGTGGGATTTGTTTAAGACCTATCCTTAGCAGAAGATAGGCCATTAGACATCCTTGAATCATAAAATCGCAGGAAAACAGGACTGGAAGGGACTTTGAACAATCCATTCCTTACTCCATTCTGCGAATATGTGTACCAATATGATTTGTGATGAATGTTTGTGGAACTTATTTTTGAAATCCTTCACAGCCTCCTCAAGCAATCTATTCAAGTCCTTAACTATGCCTACTGTTAAAAAGCCATTTCTAATGCCTAATCTAAACCTCCCACCTGCAGTTTACACCCATTACTCCTTATCGTGCCATGCTGGGCGTGAAGAACAGCTTAATTCTCTTCCTCTCTGCATCCATCTTTTATGTATTAGATAATGCTTACATTCTTCTGAGTGTGCCTTTTTGTGTACATCTGGACTTGGATGAAAATAGGTTAAAGAAAAAAATAAGAAAAAAATACGATTCTGGCTGAGACAGTAATTTTAGCCAATCAGGCAGCAAGTGTCTGAGATGAAGGAGCTGGAAAACACTGGGCAGGGCAGGGTGATTTGCTTAAGGCAATCTGGGGCCCTAAACATAGCACTTAACAGAGAGGCTGATGCCTGCCATGTGTTACACATCTCTTATGACAGGGCCTGTTTGGCATTTCTGTCTCACCTGCCCATGTCTCAGCCTGTATCTCTCACCCGTCACCTGAACTGTGGCCAGGAACTGTAGGTGCTTCTGTCGAGCCTGATTTTCTGGGATTAAATTAGTTCTCTGCTGCCACTTTTATTTCTCTCCATTTCTGAAGCCAGAGATAGATAAGGAAAAGTAGGGAATGAGAGAACTTGAAATGTGGCAGCAGCTACAAGTTGCCCATCTGGTGAGGACAGAGAATTAGGCTCACACTCCTTCATTTAGCTCTCAAATGTCAAACCCCAATATATGCCAGGAAATACCATCCTCCTTCCTTCTTCACATCTTACAGGTCCTAGCGAAGATCCCAAAAACTTTGTTGTTCAGGATGATCCCAAACATGAGGCCCTGACTGATCTCAGCACCTGCTGCAGATCAGTATCCCTTAGCAGATGCACTGCAGAAGCTTCCTGAGCATCCTGCAGACATTGTGGTGGCCCTGGGCACTTAGGAGCAACAGCCTGCTTGTCCTGGCACGCTTTGGCTGTCCACTGTGTCCTCTCCCAGTTGTCCACGGCCGTGCCAGCCCTTCCTGATGGTATTTGTTCAGAGCGTGTGGAGTCTAAACTGAAGCTTTATGGTTACATGGTTTATATTATGTAGTATGGTAGCCTAACCTGTGTAATTGCAAATAGAATCATAGAATCATAGAATCATAGAATGGTTAGGGTTGGAAGGGACCTTCAAAGGTCATCTAGTCCAACCCCCCTGCAAGGAGCAGGGACATCCCTGACTAGGTCAGGTTGCTCAGAGCCTCATCCAGCCTGGCCTTGAACGCTTCCAGAGATGGGGCCTCCACCACCTCTCTGGGCAACCTGTTCCAGTGTTCTATAACCCGCATCGTAAAAAATTTTTTCCTAATTTCTAATCTAAATCTACCCCCTCTATTTTAAAACCATTACCTCTCGTCCTATCGCAACAGGCCCTACTAAACAGCCTTTCCCCATCTTTCTTGTAGGCCCCCTTGAGGTACTGGAAGACCGCTGTCAGGTCTCCCCGGAGCCTCCTCTTCTGCAGGCTGAACAGCCCCAACTCTCTCAGCCTGTCCTCATAAGAGAGGTGCTCCAGCCCTTTTATCATCTTCGTGGCCCTCCTCTGGACCTTCTCCAACTGGTCTATGTCCTTCTTGTGCTGGGGGCTCCAGAACTGGACACAGTACTCCAGGTGGGGTCTCACGAGGGCAGAGTAGAGGGGGAGAATCACCTCCCTCGACCTGCTGGCCACGCTTCTCTTGATGCAGCCCAGGATGCGGTTGGCCTTCTGGGCTGCAAGGGCGCATTGCCTGCTCATGTTAAGCTTCTCATCCACCAGCACTCCCAAGTCCTTCTCCTCAGGGCTGCTCTCAATCCATTCCCCGCCCAGCCTGTATTTGTGCCTGGGATTGCCATGACCCAGGTGCAGGACCTTGCACTTGGCCTGGTTGAACTTCATGAGGTTGGCACGGGCCCACCTCTCCAGCCTGTCAAGGTCCCTCTGGATGGCATCCCTCCCTTCCAGCGTGTCGACGGCACCACACAACTTGGTGTCGTCGGCGAACTTGCTGAGGGTGCACTCTATCCCACTGTCCATGTCGCCAACAAAGATGTTGAACAGGGCCAGGCCCAGCACGGACCCCTGAGGGACGCCACTCGTGACCGGTCTCCCCCTGGACATCGAGCCGTTGACCACCACTCTCTGAGTGCGGCCATCCAGCCAACTCCTTATCCACCGAGTGGTCCGTCCATCAAACCCATGTCTCTCTAGTTTAGAGAGAAGGATGTCATGCGGGACAGTGTCAAAAGCTTTGCACAAGTCCAGGTAGATGATGTCAGTTGCTCGTCCCTTGTCCACCGATGCCGTCACCCCGTCATAGAAGGCCACCAAATTGGTCAGGCACGATCTGCCCTTGGTGAAGCCATGTTGGCTGTCACCAACCACCTCCTTGCTCTCCATGTGCCTTAGCATGGTTTCCAGGAGAATCTGCTCCATGACCTTGCCAGGCACAGAGGTGAGGCTGACCGGCCTGTAGTTACCTGGGTCTTCCTTATTCCCCTTTTTAAAAATTGGGGTTATGTTCCCCCTCTTCCAGTCATCGGTGACCTCACCAGACCGCCACAACTTCTCAAATACGATGGCCAGTGGCTTGGCAACTTCATCCGCCAGTTCCCTCAGGACCCGAGGATGGATCTCATCAGGACCCATGGACTTGTGCACCTTCAGGTTCCTCAGATGATCCCGAACCTGCTCTTCGAGTACAATGGGCAGTTCTTCATTCTCGCAGTCCCTGCTTGCACCTTCTACAGCTTGGGCGGTGGGACAGGAACTCTTGTCGGTGAAGACTGAGGCAAAAAAGTCATTGAGAACCTCAGCCTTCTCCATGTCCTGGGTAACCAGGACACCAGTCCCTTCTGGAGGGGGCCTACATTTACCCTGGACTTTCTTTTGTCCCCTACATACCTATAAAAGCTCTTCCTGTTACATTTTATATCCCTGGCCAGATTCAGTTCTGCCAGGGCTTTGGCCTTCCTTACCTTATCCCTGGCCACTCGCGCAGCCTCTTTGTAGTCCTCCCAGGCTACCTGTCCCCACTTGCACCCTCTATAGGCTTCCTTTTTCACTTTCAGTTGGTCCAGGAGCTCCTTGCTCATCCACCCCGGCCTCCTGGCCTTTTTGCCTGACTTGTTTTTCATCGGGATGCACCTCTGCTGAGCTTGGAGGAGATGCTCCTTGAATATGGACCAACTTTCCTGGGCCCCTCTTCCCTCCAGGGCTGCCTCCCATGGCACTTGGCCCATCAGGTCCCTGAAGAGGCCGAAGTCCGCCTTCCTGAAGTCTAGGGCAGAGAGCTTGCCATGTATTTTCCTTGCTGCCCCGTGGATCTTGAACTCCACCATGTCATGGTCGCTGCAGCCAAGGCTGTCCTTTAGTTTCACATCCCCGACCAGTCCCTCCCTGTTGGTGAGCACAAGGTCGAGCAAGGCACCCCTCCTTGTCGGCTCCTCTATCGCCTGCAGGAGGAAGTTGTCATCCACGCATTCCAGGAACCTCCTGGACTGCCTGTGCCCTGCCATGTTGTCTCTCCAACAGATGTCAGGGTGGTTGAAGTCCCCCATGAGGACCAGGTCCTGTGACCGTGAGGCTGCTCCTATCTGCCTATAGAGCACTTCGTCCGTTCTATCCTCCTGGCCAGGCGGCCTGTAACAGACCCCTACCGTGACGTCCCCTGTCCGTCCCCATCCTCTAATCTTGACCCATAAGCTCTCTGTCAGCTCCTCCTCCATTCCCAGGTGGAGCTCCACACACTCCAGCCGGTTGCTGACGAAGAGAGCGACACCCCCTCCTCGTCTCCCCTTCCTGTCTTTTCTAAAAAGCCTATACCCCTCCATGTTGACGCTCCAGTCGTATGTGTCATCCCACCACGTCTCCGTGATGCCAATGAGGTCGTAGCCCTGCTCGTGTGCAAGCATCTCCAGCTCTTCCTGTTTATTCCCCATGCTGCGTGCATTGATATAGAGACACTTCAGCTGGGCCCCCAACAAAGCCGACTTGCTGGCTGGAGCTACAGGGGTGCTATTGCACCGCAGTTTAGGTTTATTTGCACTTATCTGTGATCCCTCCTCAGCTTCTGGGCCCTCGGTGCTGGCACTGGCGCCATGCTGACAGCAGTGGGCTGAACTGTGCTCCCCCTCCCCCAGCAACACTAGTTTAAAGCCCTCTGGACGAGCCTGGCAAGTCTTTGTCCAAGCACACTCTTCCCCCTCTTGGTTAGGTGCACGCCATCCGCCCCTAGCAGCCTGGGCTTCTCAAAGCACGCCCCGTGATCTAGATACCCAAAGCCCTGGCTGTAGCACCACTCCCTGAGCCAAGAGTTAACCTGCCAGATACGTCTGGCCCTTTCAGGTCCCTGCCCTTCGACCGGGAGGATTGACGAGAAGACCAGCTGCGCCCCAGAGCCTTTGACTGTTGAACCCAGAGCCCAGTTTACTTGGTGCTGCCTGCGCTTTGGATGCATGGAGCAGCTCTCCAGTACTCCAGGTGTAAGGTCTACACATGGGTGGGTGAAACCAGCCAACCAGATACACTCCTCATCTCATGGAGACCCTCGTGGGGTTAGCGTTGGGTTGTCCCTTTGGAGCTGACGACTGAGCCAAGATACAAAGCAGTTCACATGATTTAAAGCTATTGTCTGCAAACTTGAATAGGCGCCAATTATACTGGGGTGACATTTTCTTTACTGTAATGAAGGTCACAAACTTACATTTAAATTTAAAATTGTGAAAACTCATATTCCTCTGCTACTTGCATGATCCTGAGAGCTGGGGCCTGAAGCATAAGGCAGTAGTGTTACGTGTAATAACAAAATGCTTAGACTTTCTTTGAGTGAATGGGTTTCTTAAAAAATGGAGAGGAAAGAATTTATTCTCTTGCTACATATTTTTTAAAAGAGAAAGCCTATGGAAATTATTCCTCAAGTCCATGAAGTCAGAATTGTCTCATTCCACTCTAGCAGTGAAAATACTTCACAAATGTGCAGTGTGACAGAATCTTACCTATAGACCAAGTTTAAAAGTTGTATCTCCATTTCGCTATAGTTTCTAGAAGAATAGAGTTTGTATTAACTCAGTCTGATTTTTATTTTTATTGAGGAAACCATTTCATCATCTTGTAATGGGGGTAGCTATTAATAAGGTTTAGGAATTAGTATTATCTCTGATGCTATGAATCTGTTTTGAAACGAACCTGCAGAAGTCCTCCAAGCATAGAGTTTACTGTTGGTAACTGTGACACCCAGTGGTCGTTTAAAGAACCATGAAAATGTAGTACAGAGTGACTGCGGTGAACCTAAAGGCTACAAAAAATACTGAGGTTTACACGATAAATGTGTGCTTTTAAGAGTAGTACTCTTTTCCTCAGTAATGCGTACAGATAGTAAAAATAAGCTATTTTAGGAGTTGTAAGATTTTAATCCATTTGGTTTATGTTTTACCATGCTTAACATAAATATATATATTTGTATTTACTTTTAGAAAGCTTTTTAACATCTTATGAGGCTGAGATTACAACTCTGATAAAACACTCAGGATGACTAACAAAAAGTTACTTTATGGCTGTGAAGTACGAAGTGGTTTTTAATTCTGGTTGGCAAGAAGCTGGCTCAGAAGAAGTCTGGGAGATAAAGGGACCTTGTTTCCCCTCCTTTGTTTGCCACTGACTCATTGCGTGGCTTAGAGCAAATTTCTTGTGTATGTGGCTGATTAAGTACTTCAGTCAGTACGTTTGTGAAGGTGCAAGGTGTAATTAGTATTAGTCTAGGCGGCATTCACCTCCAACCATTTATGCCGTAGTCAAGAATGATTAAATTATATGGTGTGTATAATGCATCCTATTTATATTCCAAAGCATAGTATTACTTTATGAGCTGTGTTTTATTACAGAGCACTGGTTGAAGATTTAGTCTGATATACCTGGTAAATGAGAAATTAAATTCTATCACCGACCATAAAATATTTTCTCTTGGTGGCATGTTTTAAATAAAAGAATACCATCAAAACTCATTATATCTAATTGCAGTGGACCAAGCAGCACATGCCCATTATATATATTGTTACATCTATTGTTTGCAAATGTCTTGTGGAAGTACCAAAGCTTTTTCTTACAGGTAAGAAGAGTTATACAGCAAAAGGAGCAACGTCAGAAGGTATCCAGTTATACAACTGGAGAATAGACAGAGCAGCAAAGTCAGTTATTGCCTAAGGCTCTCTTCTTGGCTGCAATAGCTGTGTCTATACTGCGTGCCTCAGGAGTGCTCTTCAGCTCTCCGAGTGCATGCTCCCTGTCTACGTCCAGAATTGGGATGACATTTGAATTCCCACCATTTATTCTTCTCTATCCTACCCAGTTTCCATGCAAGGAAACTGTGGCCAGGAAGGGAGCAATGAGATATTCTGGCAAGCCTACTCCAGTCAGGGTGAGGAGAGAACCAAGACACAGACAGACACACACAAGCTGAATGGCTGTGTTACAGCATTAATTTCCAAGAACATAAATATTACATTTTTCTTTTCTTTTTTTTTTGTAATTTATGACCATCAAAGTTTCACATTTTGATAGAATCGAAGGAAATATTTAATTGTCATAACCAAAATCCTTAAATACTGAACTTAAGATAAAAATACCTTAAAACAACTGCACATGTTGGAGCTATATTGGTTTATCATGACAAATACAGTATTTTTACATGTCATTACTTGGATTCCTGCAACATTTAGTAGTCCTGGTTTCGGATCCTGCTGTCCTGATTTTTACAAGGACAAAATGAAAACGTTAGTCCCTACTCTCAAAAGCTTACAGTCTCAAGATACCACAGCTAACAACAGATGGAAACAGATAGAAGAGTGCACACAAAGAAAATGAAATAATGCTTCATAAAATGCATTGTTTACTATGTAGACTAGTAGATTCTTACTTGGTGTTCTTAAATGCAAGATGAAGAGTGTTTTTGCCTTCAATCTTCTGGTAAGAACAAAAGTATGTGATGTAATATTGTTCTAACATAAGAATACATGCTGGTGCTTACTGATGTACAAACACATGCATGTACTTGGTACAATTCTAGTTTAGTCTCCAGAAAAAGACTATGAATGGATCTTTTGCTCTTTAAACTAACCCTGAAATATGAATATTTGCTACAAAAATTTGGTTTTGCTTAGTGTCCCTCCACTGTTTATTCTATATTCGAATGACTTGAATTCTGGCTCTGGGTCATAGATGCCGGCTCTTGATTGTTTTTATATTACATATAACTCATTTCAATCATCCCACTTCGGGTTTTTTTTGTTTGTTTGTTTTTATTGCTTGTTAGCTTTAAAAAGTTTGATTTTAGTCCTCACAGACTGGACAAATCATGTTAGAAACCAGTTTGTCTTCTACTTTGTTTATAGCATTATTTTGCTAGCCAGCATAAACAAAGCCTCGGGCAATTTGCCATCCTCTTCTAGACAGGATGTCTAACAAGTATAGTAAATGCAAGATCTTTTGTTTACATTGTGAACTGAGTTTGGGTTTTTCGCTGCCCAGTTCTGTGTTCTTTATTCTAAAAGTGTTTTCTTATCCTATGAGGAGAAAGCTACAACTCAGAATGTGCAAATTTGCATTTTTAAGGTAAAAGAGGATCCAGATATGTGCTAGCTGAAGAAATGTGTTTCAATACTTGAATTACAGGGAAAAAAAAGAGTATGCTGAGAGAAGAAAGAAGTCTGACATGTATGTTGATATTTACCTTAGTTTATGTGTTGGGCAGAGCATGACTAGTGATGTGTTTCATCCCTTCCTGCACACTGGAGCCTGGCATGCACTGGCAGGGAATCTCTTGGTAAGTGTTATTAATTGCTGTGATGCAGCACACCCGTGGCTCATGAAGTCTCTCTGATGTCTCACCAAAACCAAATGTTTCAGATACAGACATAAATATCATAAAGTACACTTATTCCAGCTAAGCTATATCCCTACTGATTAGCTGGTGCCCTGAGGTCTAGTGATAATAAGACCTTCTGACTTAAACCTCCACGCTCATCCCTCTTCACACTACCCTTCTGTGACAAACCGGCTCTTCCAGCACTCGAGTTCATGTCAACAGTTAAAAATTAGCTCCTTGCTCTCAAGAGCATTGAGGCCTGGCTCTTTGCAAGTGGTGGCAGCTAGATATGCACATTAATTTTTTAATTTCAGGGAGGGAAAAAAAAAAGGGTGAAAGAAGAGAGCTTAGGACTGGAAAAAAGAGGAAGAAGGTGACTATAGGAGCAGCCCCAGAGCCTGGAAGCAGGGTGAGCTGCAGTGCTCTGTTGGGAGATCAAAACAAGTGGATCCACCCTCATAATCTTCCTCTTGCACAACCCCTGACATGGCTGTGTGTGCATGTGTTTCACCCTGAAAAGAGGTAAAAAGAGGACGGACCACTGACTTACACAATGGTCAGAAGAGATAGAGGGGAGGTTTTAGACTCAGCCCCTGCAGCGGTACACTGAGTAAAATAGCAAGTATGAAGGATGTAGTAAGCAAGTTGATTTTGTATTGGGGTGCAATATTTAATAACTAGCAGGCCAAACTTCTGCCTTCTGGTATTTTGAATGCTGAAGTATAAAAATAAAATGTGTGGAATACAAAATAGGAATTCTGGATAGTGGGAGTGAACAAGATGTTTTAAAGGATGTTTGTTTAAATACTGCTAGTGTGGATGTAATATAGATCATGCCATCTCACAAAGTCACAGGAGTTCAAGAGTTGAAAATGGCCGTTTAGGGCTTGCATATATAAGTAAGTGTCAGAGAACCTGGATAAATTATTTTCTTTTGAAGTTGAAAAACCTTCTCAGATCCTACAAATGACAGAAATTTCATCTTGTTCACCAGGAAGCCTTTCCAGAACAGTCGGTGACTCGTAGTTTAAATGTCAGTCCTGAAAGCTTTCCAACACAAGGAGAATATGAAATGATGAAGCATCCGCTGCTGCACATCTGTTTGAAGTACAGCACAACACCGTCTTAGCACCAGTGTTTTCAGGAACACAAGCACTGTTTTCAGTCACTAAATGCCCCTGTTACAGCGAGACAGGACTGCCCCTTCTCTGTGGATTTTTTATGGTTTTTTTTTTCATCTTTAAGCACGGATACTGAAGGGAGGAAGTAACTGACTGACCAATTATTGCTGTGACTACTGAAAAAAGGCCTCTTTAAAGAAATGTCTTTGAGAATAAACAGACAAAATTATCAGTTGTTGGCCTACTGTTGATTGACAGTAGAAAATAACTTAGACATTATTCCTCAAAAAGTCCTGTCTGCTGCTCTGCAGAGGCTCAGATGAGGCACTGTAGCTTTGCTTCATCATCACTTATACTGTGTAGTGTTCCAGAAGTACAGGGCAGGGGGCAGAAATAAATGGCAAAAATTTAAAAGTTAGAGAGATAAAATCTCAGTCATTGATTATACCAGGATTTCAACCCAGCTGTGTTAGAAATGTGCTGTATTACTTTGGACAAGCCGTCGCACCTGCTGGCACCTCATGCCCTTGTTTAATTTAGGCTGGAAGTTTCATGATTAGCTTAAGCCAATCTAAGACTGTATGGCTGCCAAAAGGGACATTCCTCCCTCTTCTTACATCAGACCAGGCACCCACATGACCATACAATGAACTGATCCAACTGAAAATCAGCCCTGGCAGAAATAGAAGGGAAAAAAAAAAAAAAAAAAGAGATTAGTTTTAATTGAGTCTGGAAGTTAAGCAAGCCCTATGTGCCACCAGATGGTTGCTGGTGCTAACGAAATGGATGGACTGGGAATAAGCAGCTAGAGGGAGGGAGAGGTTAGACAACTGCCCTCCGCAGCAGTGAGATTCTGTGCATGAGTCTCACGTTAAGTGGATACCGCATCTACTTTAGCATGCAGTGTGGCTTGAGAGGATTGGCTCTGTAAAGAGAAACAGGTTGTGCTGCGGTCCCAACAGCCACGCAGTGTGCATCTGAGTGGTTTTACTTTGGGTTAACTCTAGGGTTGTCCCTTGCATAAGGTTGGTGTATTGTGTAGGCTCCTGGAGCACGTCTTCCAGTTTAGTGAATACAAAAGCTTAGGTAGATGCAACCAGTACGTACCTGGGAGTGCCACTAGTACTGATATTTCTTGAGATCTCTCAGTGCTACCGTAATGCAAAAGTATTTAGAGTCTATTTAAACTCTCTGTTTGGGGATGAGACATGGGAATGCAGCAGACCCAGTGTCGAGCAAGGAAAGAGAGACCACAAAGATTTCATGTGGTTTTATCCGCACGAAAGACTGAGTGGTTTCTGTGGTCCTGCTCTCCAGCAATGGAGGTGTGCTAAGGCTGGGCTCGGGTCTCCTTGCGGCTCCTTTTAGTCATGGTGCACCCGATGCTTTTCCCTGGTTTGTGATCATTCTTCTACCAAAATACAGCTCTGCTATTCTCAGCTCCTGGATGCTTCACCAGGAGAAGAAGAAGAAGAAGAAGAGCAGTCTGTGAATTCACACTCTAATTTAAATGTGTGGTTTTGAGCAGGGTCCTTAATTTGCCCTTTGCAGGTATTTTGTGCAGTTGGTGCATTTAGCACTTTTTTCACACGTTTTTCATCGGTCGCTCTGGCAGTAAAACAAAAGACAGCAGGGGGCACCAAATCTGCATAATTCTGATAGAATGACAACTGGACCTTGCTCACGAAATTGGAGTTATTATGCATACTCTCAGTTTAACACCTAGAATTTATTTCCAGCACTGATATTTTCTAAGAAACCCCTTTGCTTCTCAGGAGCTACAGTGGTGGAAGTCAGAGTCAGATTTCCACAAATGTAGAAATCTGAGCCAGTAGCAAACCTTTCTCCTGCCAATGACCATCCCACTCCTTTCCCTGCTTGGTGCTGTAGGCTCCAGAGCTCGTACCCAAGCAGATGCTCTCTCTAACAATAAATTCGGGAAGGCATTTAACTTGGCAGAACGGGATTAACCGAAGGCTTTGCCTTTCAGTCCCAAAGTGTGTTGGTGTCAGCGTTGTGAAAAGATTTTGTGCTGAAATCAGTGTTGGACTTTCTAAAGAATTTAACCTCTCGATGACCATGATAAATGTTTTGAAGCCTAGAATAAGTGCTGTAGCTTAACTCTGCCTCTGTTCTTCTGCAGAAGCTGGAACTCAGATTTCTTACAACTTACTTGTTAATAAAAAAATCCTCTACAAAATAAAAATGAAACACAACTTTTTCTCATGATTCTTTGAGTATTGGTTTAAATGTCATCTGCAAGGTATGGATCTGGTTTGAAGGCCTTCTTCATATGTGTCATTCGCACACATGGAAGATCTGTGAGTACACTTAGGAAAGTAAAATTATTTACATATATAATATATATGTATTATTTGTATTTTGGAAGTGTTTCAGGATTGGATCCTCATTTGATGACAAAGACAAATAACATTGCAGTTTCGCAGATACTTTGAGTAATCTGTTAATTAGGAACCACTAGTAGTGTCTTTCTATTACAGCCAAGGACCAGGAAGATGAAAAAACATGTTCAAATCTTGCTGAGATGTTCACCACATTATTTTTTTTCTGCCCTGCGTGCCCAGTCCTGGATTTATATTCTTCTAAATTCACTGTCATTTTGTTTGAAAAATCGGGCCATAGAGATAATGAGGCAGAAAAGATAGTCAGCAACTGAGATGAGAGCCTAGGACTGAGACATGACTGCTTATTCTGTGGCTTTTGGTAAGTCATTTTAGGGTCAGATTCATAAAATAGTTTAGTTTTTTGAATTGTAAATTCAGCTGGTTAGGTACACACCTAAGTAAGCAATGCTTCCAGGCTTATTTATTTACTTTAAATGTAATCACTCATTGGATAAAATAGGTAAACAACATACCTGCTAAGCCTTCCAGAATAGCGTGTTCTTGCAGGTAATTAATTGCTATTGTTTCAGATAGCAGGAAAATGATGTCTTGTTTACAGATGACCAAAACTCAGAGATAGCAGCTGCACATGTGTGTATTAACAGCTCAGTAGCTATCTAATGATGCCTGTCGTGCTCTGTGTTGAACTGATGGCACATGCTCAGCTGATCTGTGCATGTACTGGCAGTCCAATATATTTGGATTTAGTAATACTGGCAGATCTGAAATGTTAAAAGCAGGACCTAGAAATCATGTATGCTTTTCTCCAAGGAGATCTATCATCACTGGATTACTCTTCATGATTTGTTTACTAAATCTTAGCACAGCATTTTCTCTCGGGATTCATGAATCTTGTATTTTTGACTGTGCAGTTTCGCAGATTCACTGGCCTTACAGCATTTTTGTGAAGTACATTAAATGTTGGTAAGAGTACTGATACTGCTGTAATGGGGATTGCATAAATATCTAGTGTAAATAGACTCTAACGTTCCTATTGATTTTTTTAGAGAAAGTTTACAGCCTTGAACTTTTAGCTTCATTTGTCCTACTCACAATAGCAGGCTAAAATAATTATTTCAAAACCGTATTTTATAGTCATCTGGCAAGAACTGTGTAAGATTCTTGAAAACAGATCTGAGTTGTTCCTTAATCAGCTGGAAGGTTGCTGTGTTTCTTGTCTCCGTAGCCTGGGAGCTTCAAGAAACTGAGGCCTTTCTCATCTGTGATCTACTTAATTGATTTCTGTGGCATGACTCCTAAATAAAGTTAGGAACCCTGTAGAACAAACTGGCTGCTTTTCATGCTCAGTAGCTGTGGATCACAGAATTACAGAGTTCCAGAACGGTTGTGGTCTGAAGGGACATCTGGAGGTCATCTTATCCAATTCCCCTGCTCAAGCAGGGTCACCTAAAACAGACTGCCCAGACAGCTTTTGAATATCTCCAAGAAGGGAGACTCCACAACCTCTCTGGGCAACCTATGCCAGTGCTCAGTCACTCTAACAGTATAAAAGTATTTTTGGATGTTTAGAGGGAACCTCCTGTGTTTCAGTTTGTGCCCATTGCCTCTTGTCCTGTGTGCAGACACCTCTGAGAAGAGCCTAGCTCCATCCTCTTTGCACCTTTCCTTCAGGTAATTATACACATCGATATGATTCCCCTGAGCCTTCTCTTCTGTAGGCTCAATAATCCCAGCTCTCCCAGCCTTTCCCCATATGCTCCAGTCCCTTAATCATCCTCATGGCCCTTTGCTGGTCTCTCTCCGTTATGTCTCTGTTTCTCTTGTACTGAGAAGCCCAGAACTGGACACAAAACACAACTCATAGGATAACTAGACCTTACCTTTTTTAACAATTTGAGACATTTCTTTCTTCCCCATGCTTCTATTGCAGCCTGCCTTCTGAGGGCTAAGTCGCTTGTCTACAAGGCCATAAAAAACCTAATTTTCACAACCAGGTCATTCTTCGCTGGAGATTTCCCCTGGTACAACTGGTGGTTGGTGGATGTAGATGTGTTAAAACTTCAAGTAGACATGGACAAGAAATCTGAGGATTTCCTTGGCCACTTCTTCACCAGACAAGTCAGCACCTTGCATTGCTTATAGTGCTGAAAGGTCAATCCCTGCCCTAATCCTCTCCTATCCCAGCGATATTTCATCTTCTTCTGTACTCCCCACACCTCTCCCACTTCTCACTCTCTAATCCATTTGTAATATAATACCTAGCAGTCATAAAATAGCAGAATAAAAAAATGACTGTAAACGGAGTGAAGTTGGAGCCAGACTGCTCTGAACAGGATGGTCATTTCCAGGCTTTTGCTTCAGACTTCACGTACATTGAGCAAGTCCCCAGAGATTTACAGTTCTATCCATTCTCAATTGTTCTTTGTCATGAAAGTGTTCTATATCTAGAATGAAACCTAAAGATAAATAACAGAAGTCACTCAATGAGCTGATACCCTGAGTAAGCAAAGAACCAACATAGTTTGTGCGCTCTGAAGTACCAAACGGAGCAGTTGACTTATTTCTACGTGTGCTTGTGCACTTCAGCTGCCTCCTGTAACATTAAATTTTAAGGCTGTACTTTCCCCTGCTGTTTGTTTACTCCACCAGCTTTCCCTGCTTCTGCACAGCACTTACCGATTGCAGATAAATTAGCATTTGTCCTTCTGCTTGTGCTAATAAAGTATGATCCTCCACACAAATTCACCTGAAAGGTTCTGGCTGGTAGTGTGGTTTAATCTTCTTTATGAAATTTAGCTACCTCATCCATCAGCTATAATACCAGAAGAAGCAGTCTGAATATTTGGGCTTTAAATAACCTAGGTTTTCTCTTATTTTTTAGTGAGTAGGTAGATATTTTAAAAATATTATTGCACTTCGCTAAATCTCAGGAAACCTTTTGAAGAGGCTTGAATAAAAGGTAAGAGATCATTTGGCCATGAAAATCATCAGTTAATCAGAGGGCTGGAACACCTCTCCTATGAAGAAAGGCTGAGGGGAGCATTATTCAGTTCTTTAAATAGATAAGACATGCATCTAATGAGTGAGTTTGACCAATGAGCAAATACTAATTTTCCGTGTTAAGTGACTTGAATTTTCAAGAACTTCAGGCTCAGCTCTGAACCAGCAGAGTTCAGCCTGGAGAAGAGAAGGCTCTGGGCAGACTTTATAGCGGCCTTCCAGTACCTAAAGGGGGCTTATAGGAAAGGTGGAGAAGGACCTTTTTACCAGGGCCTGTAATGACAGGACAAGGGACAACAGTTTTAAACTGAAAGAGGGTAGGTTTAGATTGGATACAGCGAAGAAATTTTTTAATGATGAGAGTGGTCGGATACTGGAACAGATTGCCCAGAGAAGTTGTGAATGGCCAGTCACTGGAAATGTCCAAGGTCAGGTTGGATGAGGCTTTGAGTGACCTGGTCTAGTGAAAGATCTCCCTGCCCATAGCAGGGGGGTTGGACTAGGTGATCTTTAAAGGCTCCTTCCAACGGAAACCATTCTGTGATTCTATGATATAGAGTATGTGTTAGGTAGAGCAATGAGTCTTTGGTTCGTAATTTATAACCAAAGTCTAGTTAACAACCCAGTCTTAGACCTTAGATGCAGTGTGCATCAAAGTATGTGGGAATGTATCTTTGTGTAAACTGTTGTTTTTCAAATCAAAAGTAAATAGAGGGAATAGGGCAAAGTAATTGCATTACTTGGAGTTTTCTGTATTGGACTACATCACATATAGACCTTGAATATCTTTCTTTATTACATTTGCTGTCACAATTGGGCATTAAAGAGATAATACTAAATGTAATTTGAGGAGTTCTTAACAGAATTGATATAATGTGTTCTCCTATTCTTGCTTTTATTTTGCAGATGCAGACAAAGGGTTTTGATTTTTCTAAGCACATTCTGGTTTAAAACCTACACAAAAATCTGAATCTATTATTAAGTTTATATGCTCAGCTCTTTTAACAGTTACTTCTTTCATTTGGGAAAAAATATTTGTTCTCCTGTCTGAGTATGAGAAATACATAATCACTGAGAACTGAAAAATATTTATAACCATCTATAAAGCCATTTTGAAAACAGCTTTCCAAAAATTGCTTCATAGAAGTCTCCTGACCTGCTATTCAACCTGAGAATGATTCTCACTGTAATGTGGTTGCTGCATATTTCATTGTTAATGGTACTGTGCCGTCTTTTGTTGGAGATTGTTACAGTGGAGTTTGTGTGAAAGAGGAGAGGAGAGGCGAGGCGAGGAGAGGAGTTGGAAGGGACATGTAATGATCATGTAGTCCAACTGCCTGACTGCTTCAGGGCTGACCAAAAGTTAAAGTTTGTTATTAAGGGCATTGTCCAAGTGCCTCTTAAACACTAACAGGCATGCGGCATTGACCACTCTCTAGGATAAGTCAATAGGTTTGTCCCTTACTCATTTAATGTAATTAAAACAAAATAGAACATTCACTATCTGATTTAAAATATTTTAAAATCACAGGGTTGGAAGGCACACGAAAATGTCATTGAATTAACTACCTAACAAAAAGCCAGCTCAAATATTTCTTGACATAGGTTTATGTAAACTGCTCTTAAAATCTTCCAATTCATGGAATTGGTCTCTGTGGGCAAATCTGTTCCATTACTTCATTGTCTTTACCAGTAGAAAAGTATTTTAAATTCCTAATTTAAATAACTTTTTATAATTTAAGACAATTATGTTTTATTCTGTCTGTAGTGGGCAAAGAATATTATGTTCTCTTTCCACACACACTACCCCTTTCCATATTTGAAGACTGTATTAATGCAGATCTTAAAAGTTTTCTTTAGGTGAAATGAGCTCAATTATTTCTACCTTACCTCAGAGGTTACATGTTTTACATCTCCAATGTCTCCTAAATTATCTCCAACTGGTGCACGTAGTTTTCACAAGTGTAATGTCCCAAACTTAATTACTTCCCATCTTCAATGCTACATCTTTGCTTATATATCCCAGTACAGTGTTTCCTGTTTTCACTCCAGATTGATATTATTGACTTACATTCAGTTTGTTATAAAACATGCAGCTATTTTTTTCTGAGGACTGCTGTCTGATTGTTCCCACTCTTAATATTCCTACCTAAATGCAGTACTTTTGATTTTTCATTGATAAGTTGCATATACTTTTCACATTGATTCCTTAACTTGTTGTGATGGTTCTCAATTTGGATCCTACCCTTTCACAGGCAGTTAAGGGATCCTTTGCAGCTGATGGCTGAATGGTATTTAATAATTTTCTCTACTGCATTATCCGAAATATTAATTGAAGTTTTGACTAGTGCTAGACCTGATGTAGGATCCTACACAATTCCAAGTGCAAAATCCTTCCACTATACAGTGAATTGTGAATAGCAAAACCAGCTGCATTTTCCCAACACAATGTTAATAGTCATGTAAAAATGTCAACCAAACCAGACTTCCTTAACATATGTTTGAAAATGTCTTGTGAAAAAGTGTCAAAATCTAAGAGTTAGAATATATGGCTTTAATTGCTCTTTCCTTTTCCCAAGCCCTGTTACTTTGTTATAGAAAGAATTTTGTTTCATTTGATAAAACTTTACTTTGATTTATCATTGGTCCTTGCATTTTTTCTTGCTCTCTTCTAGATACTTATTTAATTTAAATTAACAGAAAAATAATGGAATAAATAATGAACCATGCCAAAATGTTTATCATTCCCTACCTATTCTCTTATCTTATTAAAGATAAAAATTATTTTTATCTTTATCAGCCTTCTGGAACCTCAGTCTGTCTTTCAAGGTTTCTAAAATATGCAGTCAGTCTGAGATTATAGCAACTTTAAAATTATAAACCACACTGCAAACTTGTAAACTGGCATTCCTGTAGGGACATTTCCTGGATATCTCAGTCTCATAATGTTTCATAATACTCAATAAACATTTTTCTTGCTGTCCAAGATAGTAAAATATTAGTTATTATTGTGAAAAAGCACATTTTCATAATACATATAGGTACTATAAAACTTGCATATTGAGGCAGAATCTTATTTAAGTTGTACAGACAGAAGGGTGAATCTCTGCTATTAGCACCTATGAATTTGACAGATACTCAGATATGAAGTCATGTGGTGATGTACTTTCACAATATAATATGGCAGTAAATTCAGATGCCTCAGATTTGCGGTCCAAAATTCACATCTGATGTTCAGGGGCACAAGATGCTAAATAAGTTAACAAAAGAGGCTGTGCATAAAATGAGTTTATATGACTATGGTCAGTGCAGCTTTGGACTGAAATGCAGTCAGATGATTGCTCTTAGTTTATCTGGAGACTCTCTCCAGTTTGTTTTCACACCTTGCCTTGGAATTCCAACAAACCGAACACTTCTTTGCCTTGCAGCATAGTCAAATTAGTGTTTCTGTGACTCAAGTTTTTAAGGTGAAAGTTGTCTTCTTAAAGAAGACCTTGTCTGTGTAGACAAAAAAAAATGGAAGATGTCATGCAACATTCACGCACTTTTGTAGCTAACAGGGGCATTTTAATATTGCTACTGAAAAGCCAACAAGTTGATTTTGTTCATTTTAACTGGCTCCCTCTGATTTCTAAAAATTGAAAGTGGGAATATGTTGCTAAACATGTATGTAAATATACTTGGCTGAAAGCAACTCTCAGCCCTCTGTGTCTTTTGCAGAACACTGTTAAATTACATCTTAAGAAAACACAGTATGATCCTTCAGACAGATGGTCAGTGTTTTATAGCATATTTTTATTAAGTTCAAAGAAAGTCCCACACGTGTTAACAAAGAATACTGATAAATACAATAAAAGGATTGGTAACTACATGATGTGTTTGCACTTAATTTGGACCTGACAGCCCTGCAGGATGAAATAATCCAAGTAGGATGATTTTGGAGTGGGTGAAGGCATAGATACTCCCCAGTGCAGTTTCTGGATGTTAGCTTGGAGGTATCATTTGTTGGAGCAGAAGAGTAATTAAGTCTTTCTTTCTCTTCGATTGCACCGATATGATTAGCAGGGGAATCTTGTGCTTGGTGCACTTCTGAGTTTTGCAAGACAGACACTTTTCTGATAAGAATTGGGTTTGCTTATTTCAGACAGTCTGGTGAATAACCATCAGAGGACAATTTCTTGGCTACTGTGTCAGGCTCAATGCAGTGTGCACACACCTTGCCACACCCATCTACCCTAGTTGCTCAGATGGGTAGTTAGTTGTTATGTGTATCAAGCTGTTTACTCAGCTACTTAAGCTTGTTTGCTATGATTTTACTTTCTTCCTTGGGATGCACTAGAAACAGTCCCTGCTCTTCAAGGTGAAAATAAACCTAGTAATGCTGCCTGTGGACAAAGATCATCTTATTTCATTTTCCCAGTGACTTTCATCACTTTTGTGATAGGCTTTTTTTCTTTCTGGGCATCTATTAGCCTGCTAGTCAGCTCCAAGACACCTCGCCTCAGATTATGGGCATTTTAACAGAAGGAAATTAACAGGTATCCACATTGGGTGTGAATTTACAGTTCACTAACTCACACTGTTTTTGCTGGAGACACCTCAGTGCTAAAGGCAAAACAGCTTACTGTACCTTCAAAGCAAGATTACTTTCTCCTAGAAAGACAAAGTGGCCTTAGTGGGAATTAGGGAAGATAAGCTGCAGTGCTTGGAAATTTACACCCTAATTATCACAAATTAGCTTCTCCATCTGGGCCAGAACAAATATATGAAGAATACTCAGGGAGTTGTCCAGAGTATTACCTTTTCCTGTGGTATGATTTCCACTGAATACGTGTGTATTGTCTGGTCGTATTCAGATCATCACAGTGGAAAACTCTTCTACAACTCAAATCAGGAAAAATGCTTTCTGATTTTCAGTTATCTGGATGTTCAATGTACTTTGCAGAAAGTAGCATACATGTACACATGATAGTGACAACAATAACTGATAGATCATTAACATGAATTGGAAATGCCAATATTGCTAAAATGTCATATTTGCTTCCATTTCAAGCCTCAGTCTGCCAGCTTGATTAGTTTTGCTTAGCTGAATGGTTTTGCTGATGTTAATTGTTCTGATGGATATGGAATTATTGTCACTAAAATGAATCCTTCAGAAGCCAAAATACTCCCCCACCTAAACACTTGCTGAAAAATATTTTTCATGTCCACAAAGAAAATCTGCCTGGAGTCAGTTTGATTTTGTGAGTTACTTTAATAGCAATTCAAAACAAACTCTTACAAAACTCTTACAATAGCTGTTAGGCAAAAAAAAAAAGTTCATTTCTATTATGTACTGTTTCACATTAGTTTATAGGTCAACAATTTATGTAACCTAGTCAGCAAGAAACATATATATATACACATATATATATATATATATATAGCATCTACCTCCCTGAATCGATTAGCTGGCTGATGTCAAGGCAATTACATTCATGTAAGGCTGTTGCACGTTCAAGGAGAAGAGAGCTTAGTTTCTCTACAGAAGAACTAAATGCCTTGAACTGAGAAACAGATTTGTGTGTGTGTGTGTGCGTGCGTGCAGTACTTGTGAGTCATGATAGTTTCTTAAAGGCTGTTTAACTTTCTGAAGTTGACATGAGTCATTGTTCTCTTCCCAGGTAATGACTAGTTAAGATCACATTTAGCTCTTCCATTCCTCTAGTAATCTCTTAGGCTTGTATTTCGTTGATCTTCCAGTGAAGGACTGCTTCAGAATTCTGAGTGACAAGTAAAATCTTCAAGAAATAACACAAGAGAGCTGCATTTGGAGAGCATGGATGACTAGAGCTGGCACCTGTTACTGCTCAGCCACTTTTGTCTCAGAAATAAAAGTGACAATTGGTTTAAAAAAAATAAAGCATACCTTGTCCTTACTGATTAATGTAGGTACAAAACATACAGGACTTGGAAAAAGGCAACTCTGAATGACACAAATTTTATATTAACTTCCAAAAATAAGCCCAACAAGAGCAAAATTTTTACTTACTACATCACAATCACTGCTTCTCCTACCTATTCCTAGAGTTAAAATGAGTATTTCAGATGGCATTCTGAATATCTACTGAAGATTTACACCCAGCTTTCATTATCTGACCTTTGTGGTCTAGGCAAGTTTGTTTAGACTTTTCAAGAAAACAGAAAGAAAAACAAGACAGAAACCAAATGAAGATAATATATTTGTGATATAAAATGCACTACAACTTCCAACCAGAATGTCAAACCTATTCTGTTCTCTTCTTCGTAAGAGATGGCTAAATTGCAGAGAGTCACTTTGTCTTGTTGGTTCTACCTCAGACTAGAAATATTTTATATGATGTTAAAACCAGGATGGCTAATGTATTAAAGGTTTATATTTAGAACAGGAATGATCTTTCAGCACAGCATTCTCATGAGACTTCTTGCTAAACATGTTCCCACTCCTCCATTGCCACCTCCAACCTTTTCTTCTGGTATTTTTCCAATGCACAATATGAATTCTTCAGTTCTTCTTGTCAAATGCTAAAATAATTTTTATGAGGGACTTTAGCTGAACTGACTAGAAATTCTAAATGACACAGATTGCTAAAATCATTGGTTTAACTCCTACAGTTAAAAATATCCCTATTTATGGGGTTTTCATTTTCTCTTTGGTATAACATGAGAAATATGTTTCAAGGTTGCAAAAGCTTAGAGGATCAGTTTGGACAATCTTTAATTAAGTTCAGCGTTTTATAAAGAGTTCTGTTATTGATATGCTAATAACACAACTCGTGGGCTTGGGGCAATTGAGTTTTTTTTTTTCCTTTAAACGAAGATCAGTAAAACCTGATACTAATTTAGCAGTGACAGAGGACAAAGAGGCAGGGTTATAAGGGTCCTGAGCTGATGGCAACTAGTCCATTTGTACTGTCAGTGCAGTGCATGCTGGTGTATGTCTGCATAGCCTCTCCTTACTTTCACATCACAGACGTACCCACCTCTCATAAAACAGCATCAGAAGTGAAAACACCTTTTCTGAATAAATACAGCCATAATTTAATGTTTATACATTCGTTAGTCAACACTGGTTTTCATGCAGACCATATTGTAACTATTCATTTATGCGTGCAAGTTAAAAATTACTAAGACCATTAATTCAGTTAGAACACATATGTCAGTTTGGTGAAATACTGAAATTTTTCTAAACTGTAGCAAAGACTCCAGGCCTTAGATTACTGCACCAGATTGTTGTTTTCTGGACAGCAGGGATGAGTATTCAGTAACAATCTTAGTATAAAGAGATAAAAAGGAAAAGCATTTGGTTCAATACATGAGAATTTAATCTTCCTCTGACAAGGAGAACTGTTAAAGGGCATCACATATTTGACCTTGTTCTGGCTTCTCTGTTCAGAATGATGGAGCCATGATGTGTGATCTGAAACAGTCTGCCATGTGTGGGAGCAACCAGCAGGGCTTGTAGATTAGCAGAATGTTTCAAGCGCTGGAGTGGGAAAAAAAATGAAACACCATTAAAATCAGAGGAATTTGGCCCAAAATGTTATTTCAGTGTTTGGACAAATGCATATCTTAGGCAAATTGTCTTATTAGCATAGCTAGCTCTAGAGGATCTTCAGTGACTGATGGAGGATTTCTCACAGGTTATTTATTCAGAAAATTTGTTATTCCATTTTCATTCATTTGATGGAATTCAGTTATTCAGAATTGATAAAGTTGGAGCCCACTCTCTCCCCAACACAGACCCAAATTAAATTCCTTCTTCACAGGATTAATCAATGTCAGCAAGAATTACTTGTGTAAAGTTTCCATGTATTGATTGGAAGCAAAACAGGTAATGTCAAAGGCAATGAAGACTGTTTTGGATATTCCATGTTAAGATCTGGGAAGTATTCTATTCCTTGCATTAGGTCCCATTTTTATGTTAGGCTTCCTCTCCAGACTAAAGGTCTTGAACAGTTCAGAAAAATGTTCATAGAAAAAAAAAAGTATACCTGTTATTTTGCTAGTGCTGAAAATCTTATTACTAATTTATGGAAGGCTCTTGCCTTCTCCATGTATTAGAAGGACTTCACATCTGGAAGGTGGTAACTTTTGTAAGATGCACATGACTTCTGCTGTTGCCATCAATAATTATTGTATTTGTCTAATTTTAATCCTCTGAAAATTTCACACGTAGTTATTAGAGATCTCTTGGAAGTAAGCACATTCTTTCCCCATTCCGTTTCACTGGTTGTGCTTTAAAGCAGGACCTCCCATGCAATTGCTGTTTCCACTTGCTTTTGGTACTCTGCCCTGGAACCAAGAGCAGAGATCTTGTCTTTCTGGAATGCTTAGTATCATAGAACCATAGAATAGTTTGGGTTGGTCTGTCAGATAGTTCATCACTGGCCTTAATGCAGCCTTAATGAAATCCCAGGAGACAAAAACTGAATTTGGAAGAGGTAAGGAAGTGGAAGGCAGTGGATGGACCAGGCTGAGACTATAAACTAGCAAGAATGTAAGGGAAAGACAGACTGGTGGGCAAGAGCTGTGCAGTAGAGGGGAAAGAAGGCTGGAGAAATAGGGCAGAAAAGCACAGCTTAGGAATGAAGAGGTGTAATGAGATCTGTGCTCACAAAATCGCTCCACTAACCCTGCAAAAAGTCCCAGATTCCCTGTTCTCAAAAACTGTTCTATTTGCTAGCAAATTATCAGTGTCACGAACAGTCAAAATGTATATCACGCCTCTGTAGTGCTGGTTATAAAAGCATGGGACAGAACAGTTACTGAGATCAATTACTTCAGGTGAGTGATCTGAGTTGCAAATCTGAAGCCCCAGTTTTGCCTGTGGCCATTACGGCATGAGTGCGATAGCGTATAATTCTGATATGGGCTGGTAAGTGAACAGTAGAAGCAAAGCGATATATTGTCATGCTTCGAACAGTCTTATTTTGCTATTTAGGAACATTTCTGTATTGCATATTAATCTATGCTTTTTAAAGTGGATTTCAATAATTAAACATGGAGATCCAGCCTGACAAGCTCATGAAATTCAGCAAGGACAAACGTGAAGTCATGTACTAGGGAAGGAATAAGCCCTAGCAATGATACAGGCTGGGAATCATAGAATCACATGGTTGGATGGGACCTATAAGATCATCTAGTCCAACCGTCTTCCCACTACCATTGCTGCCACAGGTCTAAACCATATCTTGTAGCTTCTCATCAAGCCGCCTCTTGAACACTGCCAGGGACGGCGACTCCACCACCTCCCTGGGCAGGCCATTCCAGTGCCTGACCACTCTTTGGGAGAAAAAGTTTTTCCTCACGTCCAATCTAAACCTCCTCTGGTACAACTTGTGGCCATAAACTGACAAGTCTCCTGAAGATGGCCTGAGACAGGCAGTGAAACAGGTTGCTCACAGAGGCTGAGACATCTCTGTCTGTGGAGTTTTTCAAGATTTAACCAGATGAAGCCCTGAGCAACCAGTCTGACCTTGCATTTGGCCCAGCTTTGAGCAGGAGATTGGACTACAGACTTCCTGAGATCTCTTCCAACATGAACTTTCCTATGATCCTATGATAAAGTATTTAAATTTATTCAGCCAGTTCCTACAGAAGAAGGTGGGAACACCTTTCTTGGTAACTGCTGGTGAAGTAGTGTATTTATTCCTCTGGCAGTAAAATGAGATTACTGTCAGTGGGTTTGTGAACTATCATATTCCTGACATCTGAAAATAAGACTTCATTAACAAAATGTCGCTTGCCTTTATTATC
This sequence comes from Chlamydotis macqueenii, assembly GCF_036417535.1. Lineage (NCBI taxonomy): Eukaryota > Metazoa > Chordata > Aves > Otidiformes > Otididae > Chlamydotis > Chlamydotis macqueenii. Next base: position 72,752,176 of record NC_141558.1, on the reverse strand, counting down.
GCAAAGGTAACCTTTTGAAAATGAACTGACCATAAGGTAGTGCAGTCGTTTCATCTGGAATGTGCAGATAATCTAAAATAATAGTACTTAAGAGTATGAAATGCTTCTATTAATCTCTATGGGCTATTAGCTGTAAAATGCAATGATGGCAATTTGTATATAAGCATTGTTAATTATTTAGTATTAATTAAAGTTCACGAAAGAGGGAGTTGTATTATTAAAATATACTTAATCTAATGAATGACAATTCTCTACTATAATTAATATAATTACTTTTACTCTAATAGGCACTCAGGAATATATTACACTTAAAACTATATGTCGTAACAATAATACATGAATCTTAATACTATGAAACACCTCGGCTGAGGGTATACCACCTTGTTGGTGGATTTATGGTGGTTTTAGCGTCTCACTTCAGGGACTACTGGTCTTAAAAAGACTTGTCCTTTAGGTTTGTACAGTTGTGGTACTTATCTGGGAGTTGAAAGACTCTTTAGCAGTCTCTTCTCACTTCTGATGGTGTTCTGTAAATTAGCCAGTGATGGTCCATGTAGGGCCACTGTGGGAAATTACAAGCTGCACACGGCTGTGAGAACGCGACCTTGGAGAGGGGAGCTAGGAGGGTTGCTATCTCAGAGAGGGGAGCCAGGAGGGTTGTTGTCTCAGAGAAGGGAGCTGGGAGGGTTGTTGTTGAGCAGGATGTTGCTGCTGTCCGGGAACCGCTGTTAGCCAGCAGGGCACGTACTTGGCAGCCTTGCTGCGTGCGCTGGCCACGCGTGCACCAACACCTGGCGAGTACTCTGCCACTGAATCTGCTGAGGGTATAAACAGAGGTGGCTCAGAGTAGAGGGAGAGAGAAAGGACCCAGAGCTCACTCTGCGAACAACAGGGGATGCCCTGAAGGTGCTGCGCCTACCTCCCTCCTCTGCTCTGACCCCGCTGATCATCACCCTCCTGCTCGGCGGTGTCTGCGGCTTAGTTGAGTTGGTGAGACTCTCACAAAGGGAAAACAATACGCTGCTAACTGCTTATGCTAGGGACTGTAACTGCTTATGCTGGTAACTGCTTATGCAAGGTTATAATAGAGCAATAAATACTGTTGTGCTTTTAAATATCACATGCCGGGTGATCTTTGTGCATAGGAATCCTATGAACCAGTTACAAGTATCTTCAGTTTCTTTAATTATCTAGCAGAAAAGATAATTTCATCTGAAATCAAGTGCTCCAAAACCTGCTAACATAAGGACAACCTGAACTTATAAATCTACTACATCTATTTTCGCAACATCTATAGGAACATTGGGTGTCATTCAGTTTTGAGGGCTGTCTGTTTCTCACCAGATGTACTCCTTTGTTTTTATTTATCTAGTGATTCAATTTTTATGGTCCCTTCATTGAGTTCCTCACAAAGTAAAAAGCCATCCTTAAGTAAAAAATCCCAAATCTTCTCTCTTTGTGCTTTGACCTATGATAATATTTGCAGAGTGATAGCTTTGAATATCAGCATCTCAGTACTGGTTGTACAAAAGCAGCATCATCATCTATCCTCTTGTGGATAGACTCTGTATGAAATTGGGATGAGACTGTATTACAAAAAAAAAGTCTGCTTGATTCTCTAATTCCTTTGGGAACCTGCAAGCATGTTTTTAAATAAATATACATTGTAAAGACAAGTACTTTCTGTTTACAAACAACAAATTCAAAACACTAAATATGCCTCAGTAGTAACTGTAACCTTCCTAGATTTAATCTGTTCAAGTAAAGCAAGGACCTTTACAGTCTTTTGTAAAAATCATTTCTCTGAAAGCTTTACAAACACACTGTCATGGTCATGATCCATTTGTGTGTATTGTGGGATATAGCCTGCAAAATAAGCTCATGCAAAAACTTGTGCTAGGAAGTACTGTTAAACTTGAGGTACCTTGTGTGACCCATCAGCAAATACATTTAAATGAAATAGCCTCTGGTTAAGGATAGGAGGAGAGAATATAAACCATTTTTTGATCAGTCTGAGTGTGAATTTACTTTATGTTTCTTGCTGACTTTCTACTTGATCTGAAATTCATCTCCATGTTTCAGCATTCTGAATATTTTTTTGCTGCCACATTCCTGGGTTAGAGGTGTGTGCTGCGGGCGAGAGCAGCAGTCCCTTCTGGGAACAGCTTGGGAATACACTACGTGGAGGAAGTACGAGCCTTTGTGGAATTTTGAAGATAGCAGAATGAAAGATGAGATGCTAAATCTGACACTGAGGCTGCTAAAAGTAGCTGCTGAACAGCAGAGAGCAAGGATTACTGCAGTTCCTATTGGACTGCTACAGAACCTATGGGCCTTTTATTTCCAGTAATAGAAAAGAAACCCAGGTGTGTGTCAGTGTGTGGGTGTCATTTTGGGGTTTGGTTTTGGTTTGGAGTTTTTTTTTTTGTTTTTGTTTTGTTTTGTTTTGTTTTTTAATAGGGTTAAAGTAACAGTTTTGAAAGCAATAGAGGTGGTTTTTTTTCCTAAAGATGGTTATACTCTCTATTTGTCCAGTGTGCCTATTCCAGATCCCTTCAGTTGATAATGCTGCATGCTCAGCTCTGCCACCCTCCATTCTTGCCTCTGTGATGCACCTTATTTCAAAGGAACACAGCTGGGTGCTGGACTGTGATTTTTCAGGCAGCTAAGATCAGATCCATCAGTTTGTTGGAAAGTTAGGACCAAGAAGTTAGAAGTGGATGGTGAGCTAATAGACAGACTGATGTTCCTGATGTGTTCACAGAGGTTTAAACCAGTGAGAAAAGGGTCAAGCACATCCATATTGTTTTCACCTTTTGCCTCAGATGATGTGATTTGCGGTAGACTCGTTCAGAAATGACAAAAGAACAGCTCTCTGCTCTGAGGTCCTCATGCCACAGAAAGCTGTAATGAGTTTGAAACAAGATGGAGAAAAGTAATAACTTTTTAGTGATTACTGAGACAAATCTCAGAAAGGTACTAAGTGAAGGGTAAATCTTTCCACTACTCTCCATCACTTAAATATTTCAGGATGCTTAAGGTATTCTCATGGTACAATGTAAGAAGAATTCAGTAGAACAAAAATGTCCTAAATACATCTTGATAGATTGTCTGTTCACTGTGTATCAGAAACTTTTGTAATTAGCCAGCTACTAGCAATGATTAATGACTAGAAACATGGCTAATGTGCAATGTGTGTTTCAAAATCAATATAAGGAAAAACTGTGTGATCTTGGAAGTGGTGAGCTGTGGAACTGTCTTCTTGCAAAATGGGAAACAAATATTTTGGCTGTGCGTTATTGAAGAGCTCCAAATACCTAGCTGGAATGTAAATGAAGATGAGAGACAGTGAAAAACAGGAGAATATTTACCTTGGAGTGTAGTCCTAAACTGAGGTTTAGTGGTTGTTTCCACTTCCATCTTTTATGATACCTACAGTATATTTGCATTTTTATAGATATGCTTATGTATGTGTGTGTGTACACATATAAGTGCTCCAGAAAGAAATCTGGGGGTTTTTTTTGTTTGTTTTCTTGGAAGCATCAGTTTTTGTGTTGAATCTTAGCATAGGTAATATATATCCAGATACAAAGTAACCGTGGCAAAATTAAAAAAATAATAATCAAAGACTTCTTCTGTGCCTCATTTACAGGTCTTTTCAAAAAGTGTGGTTATGAATAAACCATTTACTTTCGCAAGCATATGCTCTGCAGGATTTCAGATACAAAAGAATTAAAAGGTCAGAGAATTACAATGCATTTACTGCATCCCTGTATGACAGTAAAGCTCATTACTATTTGCTATGTTCTGTCCTTCTTAATTAAAGCATCAAATCACATGTACATTTTGGAGCAGCTCAATTATAAAAGGTTACTTCCATCATTTTATTCCTGATTGGCTTATTAATTACCAGCTTTGACTCTTCATTCAAATCAGCACTCTTTCCTCAAGATAAAAGTGCATATTATGCTAAAAATAATATACCATAATTTTAAACAAAAATACATTGTAAACATTTAAAAAGAAAGCTTGCACTAAGCTTGGCTTTGATGGAATTAGGATCTCTTGTACTATGAAGTCTGACTTTTCATAGGTGACCACTGGCAAATTTCTAAATAGCTCTGTTACTAAACCTCCTTCTGTCCGTAAAAGGATAGGAAAAAAATGCTGTGAACTGATTTATTTTTAACTTTTTGTAAGGGTATTTCAAATATATTGCTTTTATCCAGTTTTCAGAATATTTTGTAATGGGAACTCTGCTGGTTTTGTGGTGTTTTTTCCTGAAAACTTTTTGCTTACAAACCTGCTGTATTGTATCAGCTGATGTGCTCCAAAGAGGTGGAAGAACTTTCAGTGGTAAATCTAAAACAGATCTCCTGCAGAAATGGCTAAGTCATGTCTGGAGACACTATGTATCCTGTTAAAGGCAAGGGAAGAAGGCAGGGGCTTACCTTTTCTTCCTTATTTTAAATATGTACTTCAGCAACTGGGATATTGACTATACCTGAAAGTCATTGAGACCACTCTCCCAGTTTGTGGAAGGAATTTAAGAAAGTTTGTCTCTATTTACTCTAACAACAAAGATCCTTTTCGTCTAGCAGGGAAGGGCAGATCGGTCCTGCTTTGCTGAGCGACCCAGCTTCAGTTGATCGGCACCCAGACGGGGTTTCTGTCTTCTCCCCCATCAGAGGGCGGCCACCCAGCGCTGGCCTCCCCTGGCCGGGTGACGCCAGGCCGCCGCCTCCGCCTTCCTGTGGGTACTCAGCGGCGAGGCCGAGGCGCCTGGGCCTTGGGCCACGTCTCACCAGATTTACCGGATTTTAAAAGAAAAAAATAATTAAAATAAAAAAAACCAAACCACTTCAAGTTTAGGCAGCTATCTTCTCAGCATTTGGCCCAAACTGATTCAGCCGCCCCCGCCCCCGCTGAGGGGAGCCGCCCCTCGGGGGCGCCCTGGCGGCGGGGGCCGCCCACCGGCCGCGCCTCAGCGGGGAGGGGAGAACGGCAGCGGGGCTGGGCCGGGCCGGGCCCCCTCAGATGCTGACAGCGCTGCGGGGGTCGAGACGGGCTAGGTGGAGCGAAGGGAGCGGCGGCGGCCGCCTGGCCCCGCTCCCTGCCCGTCCCGGCTGTGTCTGGCGCTCCCCTCCGCCGTGAGGGCACACGGTCGCATTGCCCGCTCTCCCCGCTGGGATTTCGGGGGTCGCTGTTCTCCCGGTCGCCCGCCGGGACACCCCGGGGGAGGGGCGCGGGGGGGGCTCTCCCCGCCATGGCTTTCACCTTCGCCGCTTTCTGCTACATGCTGTCGCTGGTCCTCTGCGCCGCCCTCATCTTTTTCGCCATCTGGCATGTGAGTATCCCGGCCCCTCCGCCGCCTGCGGAGGCCGTTTTAACGGCTGCAGTCCCGGGGGTCGGGGACCGTTGGGGAGGGCGGGCGGGGGTCGTGCCGTGAGGGGAGAGGGGCGGCAGGACGGGCCGAGGCGGGCGGGCAGCCCCGCACACAGGGCGCCGAGGCGAAGCCGCTGCTGCCGGCGGGAACGGGCGCTTCCCGCGCTTCCCCCGCCTGTCCACCCCGCGTCGGCACGGACAGACAGACCGACCGACTGCGAAACCGCTGCCCGGCTTATTTGCATTTATTCCATTTCTGCAAGCGTAAAGACCAATGTCAGTGCTTCTGCGATAGCTCGTAAAACTAGACCCGACCGGCCGCGGTGCTGAGCGCTGCCGCCCTGGCCCCGCGCTGGCGGCTGTGGCCGAGCTAACAGGTGCCCCGGGCTCTGGCCGCGCTGGAGCGTGAGGTCTCCCGGGGCAGTGCAACGGGTTTTCCCGCCGCGGAATGGAGCTCTGCGAGGGAGAAACCGCCCCGTACCCGATGAAGCAGTTGGGTTGGTTTTCCTTCAATAATTACTACGTTAGTAACTCTTTTTTTTTTAAAAAGAGTTGTGCAACTTTCTCATCGTTCCAATGCATGAGCTGGGTGTTGGAGCCCACCTTCGTTAATCTCACTCCAAAGTGGTGGTGCGGATTCCTTCCTGCACGCTGGGCAACTGTGGTAGGTGTAAGCCTGTAACTTAGGTGGCGTTTGTTTCCGCAGTGGTGAAGTTATTCTTATAACTTGCAATTTTTAAAAACAGTTACATATTTTGGAATTATTTACGCTATGTGTGTTGTAGACAAAAAAACCCATCATGCCGTAAACATTCAGGATGGAACCGGGTAAGTTGAAAAATAGAGCAAGTCTCATGAATGCCTCTACAGATACCTGATGGAGTAGGATTAAAAAAACCTTCCTTTGACTAACAAGCAAGGGAGATGCAGAATTTATTTTTATTGAAACAAGAGTAAAGCTGCTGGCTTAGTTGTATGTAAGTCTATTAGAAGTATGAAACAGATCACTCTGTTGTGAGACTTCTTTGAAATAAAATTATTTTGAACGCTTAATGGTGCAGTCACAAGTTTTTTTCTTATTAATGAAACCATGAAAGTGTGATGGTAATGACAAGTACTGTTGTGATGTCAAGTACTGCAAGGCTGAAAAGGATCTCTAGCAGTCAACTACTGTACTCCTCGGGGAAAAAAAGGAGTAGTTAGATGATGACTCATGTTTTCTTCCCTCCTCTTCCCCAAGTATTTAGGTCCCCAAAAATGAGAATTCTGCAGCTTCTTCAAAGGGTTTAGAGTTAAAAGTGTATTCTACTCTGAATCTCTTGCTACAAATTAAACAGTTATTTTCTTTATTGCTATACCAATTTCAATGATTTTAAAAATATATTCTAAGCCTGTTATGATGTTGTCTTTTTCCTGGACTGAAGTTGTTGTCTGAAAACGTATAGTGCTTCTAGCAAATCCAGCAAATTATTCTTTCATAAATCAGTGTAGTTACTGCAAATTTACTCTTAGTGAAACGTTTTTTACTTTTCAGTCTGTAAACTCATGGACAGCAAATCCGCTGGTTCTGGAGCTCTGTAAGAGGCAACTACGAAAGGAAAACTTTTGTCAATAAGCTATGTTTATGGTGCTTATTTCTTACATCTGTTGAAAAAAAATCTTGAGGGATTGAAATTGAAAATGGCTGGAAATGCTGTTCTATTGTAATGGAGTAAGAATTGGTACTGTCTTTTCTTGTAAAGAGATAATTCTATTAAAATACATGATTTGTGAAGGTCGTAGAATAAAAGATTTAACACCCTGACTAAATAAACTTTTAAGCATACTCATTACCCACATGTACAATGTACAAAACATAAGTATTTTCATTATCCTTTCTATAAGAACTGTTATAATCTGGTTTCTTATTTCATCTAAAATGTAGTTTAACATGTAGGTTATGTATTGAGTCATAGGAGTTTCTTTTACCTTAAACATCTCATTGTGAAAATCTTCCCATGAAATAAAACACCTACTCTTTCCCTGTGATCTGATTCTTTTTTTTTTTTCCACTGTAATGTACTTGTAAGGGACAGTAGATATATCTTAAATAGATTCTCATAAGGTCAGTGGAGAATTTTAATAATTGTATTTTCCTGTTAAAATGCTCTTTAATTATTGTTGGTTTTTTTTAAAAAAAAAAAACCCACATTTCGTTACTAAGAATAAGTTGATTAATCTGAGCATCCCATCACTTTGAAAGATTTCTGATGTGCTAAGACTGAATGAGAATTTATATTTTGTAAATTATTTTAAAGGAAAATTAAAAACTGTAGCATTTGGACTTGATGTTGTTCTAACCTAAAGTTGGCTGTCATTTGGGCAGTTATTTGGAATAAATTACCAGTGGATCAAATAAAATCTCATTTTCTTCCTGCTGGGAAGTCAGATGAATTATCATTTTCAATAATATTGATGTAATATGTTCAACAAAAACTGTGAAACCAAAAGAAAAGACAAGGGTAACATGAGGATTTTTATTTTTGTATACTGTGCTTTTCTGATGCCTTTCCTCTAAGAAGTTGAAGGTCCTCTGTACATTCCTGTGCTTTATACTCTTTGGAGGCAGACAGAAGGAAGCTGGTCAGAATATTTAAAAGGAATTGTACATAAAATACAGAAACTTCTTCAGACATCTGGAACATGTAATAATTTTTTCTCCTACTTCTGGGTGATCTTCTCATATAGGTTATCAGTGGTGTCTGTCATGATTAAAAAAAAAAAAAAACCACAACCCAAAACCAAATCAGATACTAGCAGAAACATTGGTTTAAACCATGCACATGATTTATCTTAATGTATGTATTATTGCTGAATTTCACTTATACATATTAAATGAAAGAAAAGGGCTGAGAAATAAAATTCTCCATGTACTACGTAGTACCAATACCACTCTCTGTGGAGTGGGAGTTTTTTAAGCATATAGGTTGTTCAATGACCACATTACCTCTAACTGTAATGACACCATATTAGAAACATCATGTAGAAGTGTCTGTTTTCATGACATTGTTCTGGAAAAGTACTACAGAATTTAGTAGAGGACGGTGACCTTTCTGCTTGGCTTCTTCTAACCAGTGCCTAGACTTTAATAAAACCTTACATTCCCATTATAGACTTGCATAGGCTGTTTCAAAGAACTGATTTGGTGTTCTGAGTAAACTTTATCTAACACAATGAATTAGTCCTTTCAAAATTCAGAAAGACTTTTCAATCTGAGACATGAAACATTTCCCTGAGTTTGGTAAAGTGGTTTCTATTTGAAGCCATATTAGCTGAATGTGTATCAGCTAAATGAGTCCGTCTTCAAATGAAGTTACTGAGTGTCAAAATGCTGACCAAGCTTTGGTGTGTGAATATCTTGGGGGGGCGGAGGGGAATAATACATAGAGCCACCTCAGTAGGGTTGAGTTGAGTCTCTACTGCATGTGACTCTTGTTGCAGAAATGTAGTTACAGTAGTACTGTGTTTGCTTTACTAGCTGAAGTGTCATTTAAACATGTTTTGGCGAAGTTGTCCTCTCATCTGAACTACTGCAGCTGAGCATATTTTGATGCAGTTGTGTGATACAAGTAACAGAAGAATTTGGTCTACTAGCTACGTGATTTTGTATCCTCACCTGATTATGTTGTTAAGGTCAAGGACGGAGTATAGGGTCTTCTTCCTGGCAATCACAGACACTTTGTTTTGCTGTCTTCAGCTCTTTTTTTTTGTTTGTAAACAGGTTTTTACTAATCAATTTTACTCTGTTCCTAAGCTATCTTGAACTAAGGTTCCTGTTAACATTTAGCTGAGCTATGTCAAGTCTGTTTGAGCTCCCAACAAGATTTTATGTAACTCATTCATTTCTAGTGTAGCTCAACTGAGTTGTGTCTGAAGTTAAGTTGACTGAAGTTGACCAAATTGTAGTTTATTTGTCGTCACTTAACATGTGACATGCTTGTGTGAAGTCCTGCAGCACTATTATTCTCTTCAAAAACATTGAGTTTGGGTAATCTGAGTCCTTCTCTTTTTTAATGTTTTGAGATGAAATTATCTGCTTTGAGATTTGTTATTTTAAGGAAAGCATTAAGAAAAGAGCTTTTCAAAGTGTTCCATTTTATAGTAACACAGTAAACCAATTCAGAAATACCAAGAACATTACTGTTTTAAAAAAATAATTCTGTGGTGGGCCATCTCTTTTTGAACTCATACCGACGTATCTTTGAATGTGTGCAACTGCTTCATAACTGGAAGTACTTGAGGATTGCCAGAATGTATTAGGAGTATTGTGCCAGTGAAAAAAAAATGATAGTGTCTGCCTGAAAAGTTGTACCAAATTGAATGCTTTTTGGAGTATTCTGGTAATAATTGTGAATTCAAATGAATCTAGGAATGGTTGTCTGGCACGTCAAGAGTTGTGTGCACTGAAATTGGTGACAGTTACTTGAACCAAGCATAAGAAAAATAAAGCTGTAAAGCATGGAAATGTTTTGCTTTTTTTTTGTTTGTTTGTTTTATGCTCTCCCCCTCCCCCCTTTGTTTTTCTTTTGAAGTGTGAGTATAGTATTAATCCTGATAAACTACCTGAATATGGTATTGGCTTGACTTAACAGTTAAAAGTTCACAAGTATACTTAAAAACAGTGGGAGGCAGTGATTGAACAGAGTTATATAGGCTAAGATTCACTTTTAGTTTTAAATTAAAGCTTTTTTTTTTTTTTTTCGCAAATCCCAGGAAAAGAAGCCCTTGGAATCTATATTCTGTGCTGTTACTGCTATTGGCTTTGTGTATTATGTCTAGCAGACAGCTTGAATTATTTATGCCTTATTTTCTCATTTACTACATGTGGGTAATAGAACTGAACTCCAAATACTGCATGCCATTTGATTTAACATCTATCACTAAAATGCCTTTGCTTTCTGACCGAAGGTGCTATGTACCTATAAGATGTTGCCACTTCTGTTATTTGGCACTGTACTGTCCTGGTGATGTGGACAGTATTTTATTAGTACTCAAGTTGTAGTAGCTTAGGTAAAAAATTCGAAAGCTCTCCAAGGTGTATATATTTGGAATTTCGTAGGTATCAGGTATCTGACTCACTTAGGCTTCCTCATAGAATTCCTAGCCTAATTTTTGATAAATTATACAACCTTAATTTTAAAGATACATAAAAAGTACACAAGAGAATAATTTAAAGCTTGCACTGATAGCAAAGCACTGTGGTCACAAGCTAAATGCTAATCTGTCAATGTTCTCTGTGTATCAGTGTCTTATTCTTTCTGTACCTTTGATTTGGAGGATAGTTATCTCTCTTACCTGAAACTAGTGAAGAGATCCATGAGCTCACTTCAACCTGTGTTTCTCTTCAGTATAGGATGTCAGTCATCTCAATTTAACCTCTTTACAATGCTTTAGAGCCTGTCTTGAAAAGAAAGTAATCTCCTTACAGACTTATGGTCAAGCTTGAATTTTATTTCAGATATTGAAGTTCAGTGCTGTCCTTTAATGAGTCATTAATTCAGTTCTCTAAGAATATTGGATAATTACATGATTAAAAAAAAAATCATATTAAGGTTTGATGAACAGGAGCACAAATGCTGTTGCTGTATGTTATACATATTTCTTGAAGATGCTTTTTCTTCTCTAAGCAGCTAAGCACATTGTCCCTGAAGGATTCATAGTCATGACAGCTTAAGGAATGAGTCTGATATTTCTGCTTTTTTAAAAGACAGAGCACAACCAGATTGGTCTGGCTATAACATAGGTTGACAGTTCCCTTACAAGTTTTCTTTCAGAAGTTTGTCACATTAATGCTGACAGACAGATATTAGGTCAGGCAGCAAAGGCTGTGGAGCAAACTATGTTTTGATATATTGGAAAATATGTATATTTCAGTTTAGTTACTTTGTCATGTTTGAATAATAATTAAAAAATCATAGAAGTCTTTGGGCTCTACTGCAGACTTAAATGCTGTGGAAAGATTAAATTGGATCTCTGTATACGCTTGAACTGTCATGATGAGATTTATTTGGAAAAAGGTTTTAAATTGTGAGTGGTTGCCACTGGCTGTAATTCCAGATGCTTCACAAGTCACAGTGACTCCATTATCTGTGTAAAATAAATTATTCTGTGGAGTCTCATCCCTCCTACCAAAATGTGCAGAAAACTATTTAAACATTATTTGGTTGTCACAGATCAGGTTTTTTTGGTCTTAAGATTAGTTGGAAAATCTGCCTACTAAAGGGATTTTTATATCCAAATTGGTACATAATCTATTTCTAGTGCTTTTTTTAAAACTGCTATGCTTGTTGCTTGTTAATAAGCAAGGCAATGTAGCTGTCATATTTTATTAGACCATTAGTACACCTCTTAGATTGAGTCTCAGGCATGCGGTTATATCTCGTTACATATATTTGTTTATGTGGGAACCACATACCACATTAAATCACACTTAAAACATTGAATTCAACCCTCAGACCTCTGGCTTAATCGATTCCCACCACCCCCAATATTATCAAAATATTTTTCAGAAAGAGGAAGAAGCTCAGCAGAGAATAAGAGTCTTCTCCTTGCAGATACTAGACCTCTCTTTGACCTGTTCCTCTTCCACAATGCCTCTGACATGCAGTTCATTTATAACCAGCGTTGCTGCTGACAGCTGAGGTGACTCTACCAGGCAATCAAGTAGGTCTCACTTAAGTCATAAGCTGCGGATACCTAGAGACTTACTCTTCTGGAGGTTGGTGGTTTGGAAAACACTTCTACTTTCTGTGGAAACAAAATCTCTCTCCCATATGAAATGGGTAAGAATTATTATTATTTCCACTCTGTGAAGAGGCAGTCACTTAAAGTCACTGATCAGAGTCAGCTGATGAGGTAAAGGTAGAAGGATGTCAAATACCGCTTGAATTTACTAGATAAATGTCTTCCAGTGTTTCACAGTTGGAAATTCCTATTTAGAAAATTAAATTTGTGGCTGCGATGCTGTGCAGAGAGCAAGATGCAATTTATTGACAGAATAGTTCCTATGTTCCTTGATAATAATTACTAATTCTGGATTATCCAGTTCCCTTTAAAAGAAGTAATAAAAGGTTCATAGAAGAATTCTAATTGGAAGGGATCTAGGCAATCATCTAGTCAAATTTCTTCAAGGTGGGCCTAGTTTCAAAGTTAGGCCAGGCTGCTCAGGGCCTTGTCCAGATGACTTATGAACTCTCCGTGAGTGAAGAGCCCACAGCCTCCCTGGGAACTTGTTCCAATACTTTACTCCTCTCACTGTGGACATTTGTTTTCTTACACACAGCTGGAATTCCTCTGGGTGCAACTTCTGACTTTTGTCTCTTCTCCTCTTGGTGCATGCTCTTGAGAAAAGCTTCTGTCTAACCCCCCACAGGAAACTGAATGCAGTAATTAGATCCTGCCATAGCCAAAGCCACTTCCCTCAGTTTCTCCTTGTATGTCATGTGCTGCAAACTTCATTTGTCCAACAGAATCACCAGGTCCTTTTCTGCTCCCAGGCTGTAGTGTTGCATGTGGATAGTCTGTCCCGGGTGCAGGACTTTGCCATTGTCTTGGTTGACCATCGTGAAACTCTCACTGGCCAGTTCCTCCAGCTTGTCAAGGCTGCTCTTAATGGGAGCTGTGCCCTCCAGTATGTCAGCTGATCTCCCCAGTCTTGTGTCATCTGCAAACTTGCCCCATCTCTCTCATCTTCCAAGTCACTGAAGGTGTCAGACAAGATTTGCTCCTCTGTTGATACCTGAGGAGCTCCACTCCAACCTGGGCAACAATCAGACTTCAAACCAGTGACCACTGCCCTTTCAGTCTGATAGTACAGTCAGTTTTTCACCTTGTAGTCTGCCAATCCTGTCCCCTCAGTTTGAGTACAAAACTTTTTTGCTGGGACACACCGTCTTCCTCTTGCTTAGTGTTTCATTGTGAAAGCAGGACAAGAGTCTTTGGTTTTTTCCTCAACTTCTCATTGAAAAAATATTACTATATAAAGCAAGGGTTTATTTTAGGAATGTCATTGTGAAGTTACATTAGAAGGCACTAAAAATCACAAAACATTTACAATGGAAGTAGGCTTTCTCAGCAAGATACTGCGAGATTGTTGAACTTAGAGCTCCAGTTTTGCTAATGTGAGCACATGAAGCAGGTCATAAGGAAGAAAAAGAAAAGGTGCCTTCATTTAGTTGCCACATAGTACACTGCTTGAAACTCCTCACCAACATAACAGATTATGAAAAACCTTTGGGCTGGTTTTAGGTCCTTTTGTATTTCTACTCTTTTGCAGGTTGTGTCATGTTGTAGCTATCAGAGATAGATTTTATTTTCAAAACAAATACAGCTGAAAGTCTAAGCTTAGCACATCACTGGAGGAACTAAAGTTTAAAAAAATAGGATGATCTACAGTAAAATGGTGAGAATTAGTAAGTTATAGTCCTTGCAATTCTCTGATAACAGATGCTGTGGAAGTGCCAGGCACTGTTGATATAAGCGCCGTTTTTTTAATAGAATGACATTTTATTTTTTAATGTATGTAAATGCCAACTGTCTTCATGCTGTGAGTCACTGTTTCAAGTGTTTGATTGTTTAGTCAATCTTCTGTTGCATTTTTATTTTATTATGTTGAGGGTTCTGGCTAAATAGTTAAGCCTGTATCACCATCTATGTGTGAACTGCCTTGTACATTCACAGGATGGGCATTTATAAGAAAGCATAATGAAGGCTCCACTGAGATCAATTTCATTGCGTGTGCTTCAGAGTTGTTCTTCCCTCAGTGTTATATAAACACTATTAGCAGATTGTTTAGAAAATTGATTTGCTGATCAAGTGGCAGGCCTGTTTGGAGCCATGCTGAAATGTATCCTTAGCCTTAATCATGCTCCTGTAACTAAACTAACAAGTTTCACAAGAGCATAGGTGAACAGATGAGGATGCTTTTTGGGCTGCTATTATATACTCTCTAGGTTTGATCATTTTTACCAGCTGCTGTATCCCTTCCTCTTTCCCTATTTTTGCAACCGCAGCTGCATTGCTGCTGTATTGCTTCACCTTGCCTTATCTCTGCAAACACAGCTGTGTGCCTGATGGCTGCTTTGTGTATGTGTGTGTCTTGGTCTTGGAGTTATTTCCTCCAAGTTCTGCCTGGCCTCTTTTTGGGAAAGAAAGAAAACTTGGGAAGGTCTTGAATTGGGTCATTGCTGCCTGATGCTGCTTGCATTAGAAGAGCCCCTCTTCCCTTGTCCTACCTCTTGCTGGTCCAGCTGCATCACTGGGAGGCAGGAAGCACGGATTCAGCAGCATTTCTGCCTGTCGCCCCACAGTGAGCTCCTTTCTGAGACAGTGTTGGTAGGACCCCACCATTGAGTAGGAAATAAAAATGATGTGGGAAGTGGGAAAATAAGACTGCAGGAGGAAGCAGTTCAGGGAGAAAGATGTGAAGGAAAGAGCAAACGAGAGGAAGAAAATATATGTATGAGTAGGGGACTAACAAGAGGGGAGATTGAGAAGACAGAATTCTTGTTTGGGGGAGAATTATTTGAGAAGAGAAGGCCACCTGAATCCGGAAGGTATGGTTGAATTCAAGTGGTGGACATTTTTGGACAGCCAGTGTAATGAGTCTTCTGTGTGGGTATGGTGTAATGTGTGACATACTTGAACAGATTTTTCTTAGCGACAGAAATCAGATGCCCTTATGTGTTTCCTGGATTTTGGTGAATGTGCATAAATCACTGCTGGTAGGAAAGGAGAACGTGAGAGAGGGGAAAATAAATAGCAGCAGCAGGGTGAAACCTATGAGGAAATGGAAGAGAACTCAATGTAAGGAGCGTGTGGGCGAAAGAAAGGTAATACTTCTCCCGAGCATATATATCAATGTAAGAGAAATTAAGAACTGGGATTGTTTAGTCTGGAGAAGAGGAGGCTGAGGGGAGACCTTATCTCTCTCTACAACTACCTGAAAGGATGTTCTAGTGAGGTGGGTGTTGGTCTCTTCTCCCAAGTAACTAGTGATAAGATGAGAGGAAATGGCCTCAAGTTGTGGCAGGGGAGGTTTAGATTGGATATTATGAAAAATTTCTGTAGTGAAAAAGTGGTGAGCTATTGGAACAGGCTGCCCAGGGAGTCACCATCCCTGGAGGTGTTAAAAAAAATGTCTAGATATGGCACTCTAGGACATGATTTAGTAGGCATGGTGGTGGTATGTTGATGGTTGGACTTGATGATCTTGGAGGTCTCTTCCAACCTTAAGATTCTGTGATTCTATGTTGATCAGAAGAAAAAGACAAGTAAAAAAGCTGTATAGGAGCATATTGTGTTTAAGGTGGGGTAAATTAGAAATTATTTGTGATTTTGAGGAGAAACAAGGACAGAAGAATACACCCTTTCACATCTATAGGTAGCTAGTTACATGGCCTCCAGCCAGAATTAACATGCTATTGGTCCAATGTTATCATACTACCAGCCTTCCTTCTGCATCTGACCAGCCTTTTGTATTAGGTCTTTCACCAACTCACATCTAGCCTTTCTCCAGTTTGATGTAGAAAAAGCTGGGTAGTGAAGAATTTGGCCTATTAAGTAAAAGACATACAAACGTGTAGCAATGAATCTGCGATATAAAGGCAGTGAGAAATAAGTCTTAGTTGTTTTGTTTCTTGTTGTGCTATCTTAGTTGGTGTGGAGTTTAGTATAAAGAGAAGCAAGGGCAAAGTACTGCGCTCTCTTGTGCTGAAATGAGAGTTCCCCAGCCTCTCCTGGATGTGGATAGAAAATAATGCTGTTTTCTTCTCACGCTAGTTGGTTGAGAGGTCTGCAAACCAGTTCATCTGTAGTAGGCGTTACCTGAATCAGAGCCACAAATCTGACATCAATAGCTCAGCTGAAAAGCTTGGATCCAAACTCCCGTAATTTGCTCTTGGCCCATTGAAGAGATCAAGACTAGGGGTGAAGCTTTGGCCTAACCTTATACATCTGCTTGTGCAATTTACCTGTAGATATGGTCTTTGTTTGCATCTTTTCCAGGACAGAAGAAAAAGCTGGACAAGAGTGTGTATGACCTCTGCCAGGACACCCTTTCTTAGCTTGCTGGATGTGTGGCCATGACTGGGAATCCACCCTGTAATAGATTGTTTGCTTTTCAAGACAGTCTTAACTATCGGATCAAGTTAGTACCTAACTAACAAGTGGCAGCATTCCTGGTATGACGTGTCAGTTTGTTGTCACTGGTGCTCTGTGAGTGACTGATCTTGGGGTTTTGGTGCTGAATTGAAGAAATCAGAAGCAGTTACACACTGAAATGTTTGAAAGGTTTTGGTCTTGTTATCTAAATGGAAAAATCTGTTTGTTTCAGAAAGAATGTACATAAAGTACTCCATTGCATGTAGGAGGAGGAGACCATATGCAGGGCAGAATATTGGCGGCATGCTTGTGTCAAAAGTACAAGGAGTGTGGGAGACTTATACTCACTTCCCTATTGCTGCAGAGATTCAACCTGTATTCAACCTGTATTTCCCATAGCCTACAAACATGCATAGATTTTGAGCCAGTGGGAAACATTATCAAAACCTCTGTAAGGTACTTTTAGTAGAAGAGGAGCATGCTTACAATGGCTTGGGAGCGCCAACTTCCTATCTGCTGCCTTTAATTCAGGCTCTGACATTAGCTTCACCACTGACCCTTGGAGTCTCCAGACACAGGTATCCTGCTAAATGGAATGGCCTCACACTGTACAAAATTCTTATACAGAAAAATAAGAGTAGGTCTCTTGACTTTCTAATCCCTTCAGTGAAATGTATATTTATGCACTGTAGCATAATACCAGCAGTGGAAATGACACTGTTATGTACATTTAAAAAGAAATAGTAGCCTGATGATTTAGGTTGTCTTGTGAGAGACAGAACACGTGATTTTTAGGTCAGTGGAGGCAGAAGAATTGTTTCTACCACACTGAATGTAATTAAATTTAAGTAATGCATCTCCACGTACATGCAAGCTTTTTTTTCCGTTCAGAACAATGTGATGTATTTACCAGTTTTGTTGCGAACTGAAAATGTGTTTGTTTTTTTTCTTGATACCATTAACAACTGTATGTGCCCCTTTAAAAAAAAGTTGAGGGGTATGTTTGATTCACAGAATACTGCTGCTTTCTGAACTGTTTCCCCATACTTAATGCAGTAATATAAGGTTTAAAAAAAAGAATTGTGGCAACAAAATTATGAAATCGTTTGGGGCGGGAGGGAAGCATGGCAGTCTGGACTTACCTTAAAAATTCCTCCTCCGCTTGAGGTCTGCTTTGAAATGTGTTCTAGCTGCAGGAAGCAAAACTATTAGCCTATTTAGAAACAGGCTCTGTACAGCTATATTAGCATCATTCCTCCTCCACAGCTTGCTTGCTTGTCTTCCTTCTCTTAATGAGCTACAGTTTGTACATGCACAGCTGATTTTTGCCTGGCTAGATTTCAGCTGATCTAGACTGGAAGACAGTGAGTGGGTATAAAGTTGTGGTACAAGCATACATAATCTCTGAACTCTGTATTTGGGGAAGAGGTGGGACATTTGTCTCTCTCCTGAAGGAGAGGGTTGACGTCTTTCAGTTTCAGGATAACTGGGGAACATATTTCAGTGTCTGTGGTGAGCAAGTGAAATCTCTATCCAGAATCCTGTTGTTAGCCAGTAAAACTCTTTCTCCTTGCAGCTGGATGAAATGATTTTTAAAAGCCCATTTCATAGCGGTTGTAGAAATCTGTTAATAGATGCTTGTCGAATCATCCTTCTGAGAACATTGTGTTTGCAATGGAATTTTGCAGCTGAGTTTTTTTTACTGGTTTTGTCAAAACTAGTAACGACAAGTGAATTCTTTACATTCAGAGATCAGGTTACTTTTTCAAGTTGTTGTCTGCGATGTTGCCATAATAACCAGTAACTCACGGAGATAGTAACTTTCCATTCAAAGCACTCAAAGCTCTGTACAGTATGGTTGTATTCCTGAAGATAAATTTCTGTCTTTTTCACAATGTGGATGGAGTTTTTCATTCTTGTATTAACAGGTGGACTGTTTGAGGTGATTGCCAAATAATTATTCTTAGTTATTTCTCCTGCACCTCTCCACAGACTAGGAAATCTGATTTGGCTTGGGTGAAGTAATAATACTGCTTTTGTCCCTCTGTATAGTTTTTAGGGTTTTTGTTCATTTGTATAGCTTTTATTCATGCAGGGGAGTACAGTGGTGTAACTATACAGACTGCTATGTTGGTGCATGTGCAACCTTGGCAAGGAAGCCTTCCTCTATGGATTTTCATCAATATTTAATTACAGTACTATAATTATACATCTATATTTCCATAGGTAGATAGGAAATCCTTTTGAATCATGTTTGCAGAATGGACTTATATGTTTTTAATTTTGGCTTAAATAGTTGAGGAATTACAATATGACTATTAAGTTAGCTTAAGCTTCCAGTTAGAGCCTAATAAGTTTAAATTGGGCTGACCTAAATGTAATATCATTTTACAAAAAGAACTTCAACAAAAGATGAAGACTAGGTGCTCAGGTGTGTGTTTGTGCAGCCCTGGATGGAGCCACCAGAGCTTTGTTTGCATTAGCAATGTGTTTGGATTTCTGCATCGGGAGTTGTTTAACAGTGGCAGCATATGAAATTAAAGTTAAGTAGAGCAAGGAAATGCCATACAATTGGTAGTGTGAAATCTGACAAATAGAACAATTTTCTACCCTTGAGTGATTTAAAACCATTTGCAATCTTAATCCAAAAAGGCACTGCTTAAAGCGATGCTCTGCTCTAGAGATGAACAACAGTACAATAATCAAACAGAAAGGCGTAGTTTCACTTCTCATACGTTATGAGTCTACTGACAGTGTTCTTTGCTGCACCATATAAAATGTTAGAGGAAACAATCCGGAAGCTTTGGTTCTTCTGCCACTGATTCTGTAAATAATTTACTTTCTCTGAGCTTCATTTTTCCTCTTTTATATAAAATGGAAATGATATTTTCCTTGCGTTTGTTACGGCGTTCATTGCCTTGAAGGGAGATTTGTAACTGCAAGGCATTTTTAGCTATTATTGTTTACTTTTATTAATATGCGGCAAATTAATAAGTGTAATATTCAGAAAAGTAAATAAATTGGGGAGGGGTAAGAGAAGAAAGGCATACCTTTCATCTCACTTTCCTCTCTGCATTTTATTTTGCTGTAGTGTTAAGGTTCTCATCAAAACCAGCATTTCAGGTACACTCATCTGGGAAGCTACTGACTTACATGGGCACATATGATGAAAACTAAGATTTGAGCCTTTTTTCTTTTTTTTAATAGGAGATCTTTAACAAAAGGATATAGACAAGGAATAAAATACTACGAAAAGGATAAAATTATCTGTCTTTTGAGGCAAGTTTCCTGTCCATTTGTGCAATTTTGAATAATCTTTCTAAGCAACTGCTATCTATCACTCTCTAATAGACGAGAGAAGGGCTCTTCATAACAGAAAGTCAGGATAGGTGATTTCCACTAGAATTATACTTGGCAGTGCAAAGATTACTCAAAATTATTTTGCTTTATTGCCTGTCTGCTTCATTGATAATGTAACTGCAACTTCCAGGGCAATTTAAGCCTCACTTTAAAATATAATTAAGATGCAAATATGCTCCAGTGTGCCAACTTGAAAACAGGCGTGTTTGTAGCTGAGATCATATGGAGAAAGGCAAGGAACTAAGTCATATGAGATAACATTGAGACATTGACTGATACACCCATCTGGCTAATGGGGAAGTGCTGTTACAAATATCAGAGCACTTGCTGGGTTTCAGAGATAAGCAGTTAAAAACAGTCAAATAAATGGGTGAGGAACATTGTCAAGGACAGGCAAGGATTAAAGGTTTATTCTTTGATACTAACATGAAACACGGAGTTGCATATTTTACCTATTAGTTAATATATCCATGTAAAATTAGAACATTAGTAATTTTTAAGCTGAACAATAATTTTTGTCTTTCTGACTTTATCTAGTAATTTTTCAGGGCATGTACATTTAAACTTGCACGTATTTTGCAGTAGTCTACCTGCTACAAAGAGAAAGAGGTAATGCATCATTTTTGCATGTCATTGGGAGCTAAGACTGCTCTGAAAGCTTGTGATGTGAACCCAGCAGGCAATATTTATCAATGCTGTTAATAGGTTTCTTATCTGAAATGCAAACCCACACAAATACTGCAGGTATTTGGCCTACAGGGCTTTCTAACACCATTCTCCTGAATCTGAACTGCTATCTAAAGAATCAGATTTTAGTGCACCTTTGGGTTATCTTTTCAAATAAGGGATATTAAAGTCCATAAATAGCAGTGGTGATATCTGCCAGTATTTGCTGTCTACAGCTTCCTTTGCTCTCTGCAGCTTCCTGAGAAGGGGAAGCGGAGAAGGAGGTGATGACTTCTTCTCCCTGGTATCCAGTGATAGGATGCATGGGAATGGTTCAAAGCTGTGCCACGGAAGGCTGGACATTAGGAAGCACTTCTTCACCAAGAGTGTGGTCAAACACTGGAACAGGTTTCCTAGAGAGGTGGTCGATGCCTCAAGCCTGTCAGTGTTTAAGAGACATTTGGACAATGCCCTTTAACCTTCTGTCAGCCCTGGTTTGGTCAGGCAGTTGGACTAGGTGGTCGTTGTAGGTCCCTTCCAACTGAAGTAGTTTAGTCAATTCTAGTCTGTTTATTCTAGTCTAGTCTATTCTGTTCTATTCTAGTCTACAAAATGCTTTCCAATTTCTAGATGATGTACTGAATTCCATTACTAATTCGGAAATTATTGACTATTGAGACCGTTCTTATACCTACCATATATAAATTCCTGCAGTGTGGCTTTGATGCAGGGATGGAGAGTAGAGCTGTGTCAGGCCTCTCTGCTCAAACAGTTCGTGGTCAATCTGCAGCTGTTAAAGTGCAGTCGTATAGGTCAAGCAGCTTTTCTTATCTCTTTGGCTGCAGCTTGACTGGCAGGGTGGTGAATTTGTCTTCATAGGAAATTCCTGCTGCACTTCCTTGTCAGGGATACTTCTTCCTTCGGGATGGAGTAGCAGGCACCAAGTTCTTTTTGTACTCGGTCCCTGCTTAGATTGGCAAGGGGAGAGTGTGATGTCCCCTCAGCCACAGAGAGCTGAGCCCACTGGATAGCCAGGTGAATTCCAAAACAGGAACTTTATTTCATAATTTATTATTTCTCTGCCACTCATTATTGTGCTATCACATTACCCATGGCCCTTTTCTCATGTTCATAAGGATCTTCCTTCTTCTCTCTGCTGTTAGAAGTGAAGCATTAGTAATACAGGGATAATTTGATACATGTAACTTACGTATAAAGGATCTTAAAGACATTTGGCAAGAAAAAGATTTTTACTTTTTCGAAAAACGGATTGGTTAGATCTAATTTCTTTTAGCAGATGTCAAGATAAAAAGCTCTAGACACCCAAAAGTTATTCCACTCACTTTAGGAAAAAAAATGTAGAGATACAGTGCCAGCATCATTTATCTGTGTTATTAATTCACATACAAGGGCTGTAATGCATAAGATTTCTGTGTGTATGTGTGGGTTTGCATGAACGTCAATTAGCATGAACTGGGATGGAGTTTCTGTTAAATTGAAGACAAATGGTTTTGGAGTCCTGCAAATTTTGATGCAATTTCCCACAAAATAAAACTTTCTCATTTTGCTAAGTAGCTGTTGTAATGAAGCAGTCTTGGCAATGATATATATAATTTGTTGCAGAGATAACACAAACCTAAAAGTTGGGAGAAGACTCCCAACTTTCACAGCAGGTTTGTGTTGTGTTCCAAATGGAGCACTGAAGAAGGAAATCGTATGCCTCCTCCTTGTTTTTAAAATAAGCTTGATGCATTTATCACTTGGATCTTCTGATGCGGTGTCTGCAGAAACTGGGGGCTGAAGCTGACAGCCCAGAAAGTCCCCTCCTGTTCTCTTTTCTGGATTCTGTTTTGACAATTAAGTTGACAATAAATTAATAACATTTACTGGCATTACCGTTTCTTTATAGGACAAACGAGACTTTGATCTAGAAAAGAAGAGAAAATGTTTTAATCTCGACTAAGCAGTGTGTTTCCTTTAAAATAAATACAATAGAATATTGAACTATGTCATATGATCTCATTTCCCTAAAGCCAAAATATATTCCAAAGTAAAAATATAGTATTGGAATAAAATTTTGCTTTTTGTCTTAAATCTGGAAATTTATTCAGAATTTGTTTATTGGAAATGTTGAAAATATTTGTTCTTCTGACTTAGAGAAAATATGTATCTTGGAAAACTCTGACATATAAACCTAATCCTCTTCTTTAAAAAGTGAGGATATGGTTGCTTGTGCTAGTTAACAAAATGCTAGTGTGCAGGACCGTTGGTAGCTATTCTTTCTGGATAAAATAGGAGATGAAAGTAGGCCTATAACATCTCCTTGCAAGTTTGTATGTTTTTTGACTTCCATGTCTTGGTCAAACTGTAGCTTAAGTTTCACTTTCTGCTGCCTTAAGTCCTCCAGTCCGTCAGTTTCAATACATATTTCTTCTCTGAACTGTTTACATAGTACTGCTAATAATGGTTACAGAGCAGCTGTATGGCCCCCAGCCCCTGAGCAAGTAAATATTATTGAATCTGTACTATAGTAAGTTTTGGATCTCCAGTAAATTGAAGTAGTTTGTTTTACGAAGAACTATTACTTTAATGGAGATCTTTTTACATCCAAAAAGATAGTAATTGGGGACATGAGTGAGAACAGCTTTGTAAACTCATAATATTGCACAGTTCCAGCATTTTAAAGTCAATATGTTTCAGTATCTGGCTTACTGAAATGCTGAGTTTACTACAGTTATGATCATAACTGTGATGAATAATTTTGTGCTCTTTCAGTGGGTCATAGATTGAACTTGTGAACATGAACATGGAGCCACTCTGGCTTGCCAGAAAACCTTCATGAACTTTAAGTACAGATCCAATACTGGTCACAGACCACTAGTGTTGGGAACATGAGTGAGTAGCACCATAAATGCTCAACTTACTAAGCAAGTACGAAACAAGAATATAAAAATTCCTTCTTAAAGAACTGGAAAGCAGAGGGTTATATTGATCAGGAGATTTTTCTGAAGGGTGTGAATGTTAACCCCAAGGCTTAGAACGAAGGATTTTTCCAGCTTCCTGTCAGCATATAGGACGATGTGCAGCATTGACCTCTGTATTTAGCCGGTTTCATTTCTGCTGAATTAACTTGAGCAATAACAGCCTACTTTGTCCTCTCTTCTGAAGACAGAAAGTGACTTGTGAAGGGAATCTGGGAACTACTTTCGTACTGCATGTATACCCAGCTCCACGTGTTTTAAAAAGTGAATCAGCTGATAACCCCTCTGTTACGAAGAAATGTAGGCATGATCTAAAAGCTTTGTGCATATTCTTAACTGAGCCTGTATCCTTCCCATGAAGTTAATTTTCTATTTATATACTAATTATAGTATAAAAATATATTATTATATTAATATATATTAATATATAATTATATATTATAATAAAGTGCATAAGCACACATTCTGAATGTTTTCCTATGACTGTACCTTCACGTTCTTATTTGATGCCCTGTTTTGAGGGGCTGCAGGTAGGATAGAGTGCAACAGTACGCTTATCTTTTCTGCCTTCAGACGTGAAAGCTGTGCTGTGCAGCTCAGTGATGATCAAGATATTGTAGGAAGACATTGATTTATTACAATACAATATAAAATTGTAGGCTCAAATGAATGTTCTTATTGGAGATCACAGTGGAAATGTTGATTCAGAGGAACTCTTACAGAGGGAGAAGGTTTTTCTTCTTGTGTTTATGTTGCTTGATAGCATGAACCAGGCGAGAAAGAGGGAAGAGGAGCAACCATCTTGAAGAAATGTTCACCAATGACATATTTAAATTTCTTGTTCAGATTAATTTCATATCATGATAAGAACTCGGTGGCAAAAATTGTTCTTTTGGTCTAATGCTTTGTTGATGTCACCATTCTCTGCATCTCACTGTGGGCCTGCCTTACTCCATCATGTCAAGACAGTGACGTGTCTTCATTTCAGGTCCTTTTACATTCTTACCCAACAGACTCTCTCACACATGTTTTGTCTGTTGCTGCTTCCAACAAAGTAACTCACTCACCTTGCATCAACAAGGTTCAAACATGATAAATGTTCAACACCATTTCCCAAACGCAGTAAATACTATACAGCTGCTGATGAGGAGGCATGAAGTTTAGGAGCACAGCATGCTCATAAAACTGTCCACCTTCTGTCTATGTGCTGACTTGCAGACAGCCTATGAACTGCCGGTATGGGTGTTGTGAAAGCTATGCATGAGAGTGGAGGGGTAGACAAATTGTTTAAGTGAACCATTAAAGACAATCTCTTCAAGATGAGATTGTGGTACGTTGGCAGGGTGGTGGCGAGGAAGCATATGTTAAGTGTTACTGTTCTGTTCTGTGGTTAGTGTGGTTGTCATCAAGTTCTGGTTTATCTTAACTTTTCTAAGATGCCAGTGAGCAATAATATCCAAGTTCTTTGCTGTCACTGAATTCACACCCACACCAACTCCCTAAAACACGACATTCTCAATTTAAATGTATTTCTGTAAGAGCTCAGTGATTTAAAAAAATCCCTAAAAATGAGAGATCATAATTAATTACTACCATTAATAGGTGAAATTTTCAGTTTGATGGGTGCATAAGCATAGGAAAAAAACAAAATTCCTGTTCAATCTTATGTGAATATTTCCTTATTCAAAGCTATTGTTGTCTGGAGAGATGAGCACAGAGAATGTGGGTAATGAAAACAGATTTTATAAATATCATTGCAGTTGTAGCTGTACTGAAACATATGTTATCATCACAATCTCATTTGTTCAGTGTGTTTAAACTGAGGCAAATTCCTTGCTGACTTACACTTGGAGTTAGGAGATTTGCAGATGGTGTGAATCACCAGGGAATATTTTTGTAAACCTTTAGTTTTATGAGGTGGATAACACCCAGAAGTACATTTCTATCAACAGACAAAACCACGGCTAGGGCAGTGGCAGAACAAACTTCCTGCAGTGTTTTGCAGTGTGCAATCACAGGGAAAATTCTCCAAGTAAGAAGGGAAGGTAGTTCAATATCCATTGCCCATTCAATCTCTGGCCTCTTTTCTGCAGTAATGGTAAATTTGTTGCTAAACATAATGATTTTTTTATATATATATATATATATATATAGCTTTGCAAATAAACAGATAACTGTTGGTTTTTTTCTTTCTTGAAGTTTGTAAATAAATATCAAATGGTCCTTATTTTCTTTCTGTGAAGCTGTGTACAACATTAATATTTACTAATAGAAGTAAATTTCTCCTCTGTGTGAGATCAGTCCCTGGCACATTTCCAAAATGCTGTCTGCTTAGCTATCTGTTTAGCCCTGTTGCTAGAGGCCAGTCACTTTTATTTGAAGAGGTGAGGTCGCTCATGTTCACGCATATGTATGTTTTGTAGTCTTAATTGCCACCCTGGAGCAAATTAGATTGCATAGCTAGAAGATATTGAACAGTTTATAAAATACCTTCATTTACAAAGATGAAATGATGGCAATTCATAAGGTGAAGTGCCCTTACTGGGCTCTGTTACGTTGTTTGCCTCCAAATGAGCTACTCTGCCAAGACGCTGATAAGTGTGGCAATTTCTGAGGTGAAACAGACCTTGAGCGTACCAGGATGCTGTTCTAGAGCGTTCAGCACCTCCGATTGGCTGATGTATGGGAGGCAGGTCGCTGTACTGCATCCAGCTGAAATGTAAACGGGCAGAAGATTGTTTCTCTGGAGAGTGGCCAGAAGACTGCACCTCCTGTGAAAGCATTGTGAGGTATTTAATAGAGGCAAGTAGTTAGTTATATGGGTTTTGTAGGGAAAAATGACAACTCCAGCCACACAATGCCCTCGGGCAATACACTCCTACACAAGGCTAGTTATAATTGAAGATGGAAGATGTTTCCTAATTAATTACGCAAACCATGCTGCAGCACCACCCAATCTTATTTTCAGTAATAGAATATAATTTGTGGCACAGTTACATAGTGTACTGTGAGCAACCACCAATCTTCAGAAGCTACACCTTTGTTTCCATTGTTTCTCATTTGCAGTTTTAGAATTAGGATACACAGCATTGTGAGATTAAAAAACCAACACAAAAAAACCCCATACCCCTCCCAAATGTGGCAGTTTCTTTATATTCCTTCTAATTGTGAGACTATCTAATGTTATGCTTTCACAGCTTTTCACTGTAGCTGAGAAATAGGAATGTGCTTTTTTGTAAATTGAAATAGATATCTTCATGTAATCAATGGATTTCTATTCTTGGGGATTTAATAAAATATAAACTATTATAGAACTTTTATGAAATAAAATATGAAGAACTGAGGAGGATTTATTTCTCTCGGCCTCCTTCTGGAGAGAAGCAGAAACTTTTACTGAAGAAACTTTCCCCCAGTCCTGTGTGCTTGACACCAGACCTCAATCTGTTTCTTGCAGGTGTAGCAGGAATGTCTCTTATCACAGTCACAATTTGCAGGTGTCCCAAAAGGTTTGTCTGTGAAGCTACTGTATTTACACTTACTGGTTCCTTAAAAACAATGCACTTAATACTGTCAGATTTGTTTCAATGCAATTAGATACCGTGTATGTGTAACATAAAATAAATTGCATGCCAGCAAATAAAGAACAGATTTTGGACTACGGAGTTGGGAATGCTGGTTAAAAAGAGAAAGCAAAAAATAAGGAAATCTAAGTGTGTAGTATATTTGAGGCTAATCTCTTTTCCAAACTGTCATTTAGGATGTCTTCAAGACTTAGCTGCATTAGTTAAGGCTAGCTCAACAGAGCTCTGCCTTAATGGTTCTGTTTTTCAGAGCAACCTAGTTCTTCATCTAAACATGCTTCAGTGTTATCATCCTGTCTCTGTCTTCAGTGAGTCTTTAGAGGCTTTTCTAGACTTCTTGAAGGGGGTCCGCCTTATGATTCCAGTGTTCAGGTTCCTCATGTTGTTGTCTCAGACCAATCTTTCCTCACAGCATGAGCTGGATCTTGTACTGGCTATCATTCTGTGATTATCTCAAACTCCTGCTTGCTGTTACTGAC
Organism: Chlamydotis macqueenii; assembly: GCF_036417535.1. NCBI lineage: Eukaryota > Metazoa > Chordata > Aves > Otidiformes > Otididae > Chlamydotis > Chlamydotis macqueenii. The sequence continues at coordinate 72,724,585 of NC_141558.1, read as the reverse complement.
TACCAAAAGGAAGAGCACAGCACATTTACTCTTTCTGCCCACCCCGCCACACCCCCAGGGAATTTCAGCTCATCTCTACGTTTACAATAGGAAAAAAAGCTGTTACCACCGTACGTTATTAAAAACAGCTGTCACTCAAAGCTCATAACAGTTTTCTATCTTAAAGCCGCATCTGTAAGTACCAGTGCAGTGAGGTGAAGGGAATTTAAGGGAGATGCAAAGGATCACAAAGTAAATCAGTGGCACAGCTAGGCACAGAGGTGGCTCTCTTACCTGTTACAGGGCCGTCCTTCCCCCTTTCTGTCAATGCTGTCGGTGCTGATGTTGATACCCAGTTACAAACAAGTGTGTGCTGCTGACTTGCATGGTTGTTACCTTCTATACAGTTGGCCCAGCTTGAGAATGAGACCTGTTCAAGAAGTATTAAATAAGCTTTATTCTTTACAATTGTACTCTGACCCTCTCACAGTTTCTGTCATTTGCTGGTTTTACCTTAGTCTAAACATCTGTTGCAGATCTAATTCCTAACTTGTAGAGATACTGCATCTGTGGGGAGAAATGCTTCACTTAGAATCACATTTTATAGTTCCCTTTGTGGTTTATTCCAGCATTTTGACTTGTCATAGTTGAATAAATTCAATTCTGTAGAGGGCTCTTGTAAATTGTCACACTTTTGATTTTAAATGTGCTTTAGTGTGATGAATGCAGCATTAGAGTGGGATGCAAAGTAATGCTTAGATTTGTGGATTACAGCTCTAGGTTTTATTCTCAAGCTTCTCACCAGATTATTGTATGAATCATGGACAGGTCATTTTCAGGCTTTCTGCTCCTGCATTCCAGATCTGTCAAATGAATATGTTTTACCTATACAGTAAGTCTGTTGACACCTAGTTGGTTATTTTTTTGAACAGGCAGTAGGCATGCTGTAACATGTCATAGAATGGTTGTTCCACTCATATACTAATTACCCAACTGCTACCTTATACCTCCATCATCTTTTTATTGAGAACAAATACTTTCCTGGGTTGTAAATTGTCTGAAAAGAAATTATTGTTTTATATTACAAGGTGTTTATATTATTATTGTTTATATACTTATGAGGTGCCTATCATAGTGAGCTTTCATTCCTGAGCAAGCAGAAGAAATGTTGTTACTAGAACACAAACATAAAGTTAACAACATGCTTTGAGATCTTTGAATGAAATATGCTGAGGGTTATTACAGCTGTTTTCTTTCCAATAAAACATTATCAAGCGCTGTTATCTTTGTGGGCACTTTTATCTGCTGTGCTTTAAAAGGAGTGAGTAATTACCAGTGTGTCTGAATCCATTGGTTAATGGAGGAAATGGAAGGACATGAGCAAAAGACGTGTCTCCATTAATGAGATCTGAGGTAAAGGCTCTAAAACCTGCTGGAATTTAGGAAGGGCGTGTTTTGCTCTGGAGTAGGTTACTTTTGAGGAATTTGCTTGATAATGAATAGTGGCTTAATAATAACTAAGCTGATACTAATTTGGAATTAATATCTGAAGTAGTTGTAACAACTAATAAAAAGGGGCTGTTGTGTATGCATTAAACCTGGAATAGCATATCTGATGCATCTCTGTGTTTCAGGCAGTTAATGACTTTTCCCAGCATGGAGATGCATTCATTTGTGAAATAGTTTTATGTCATTTGGAAGTTTCAGCAAAAATCGTAGCTGATAGGTAAGAAGAAATCTGGAAAGCAACAATGCTGACAAGGCTATAGATATGATTTTACAGTGTGACAGATTAATGGGTTCTAGGTGTCATATGTAGGAGTATCCCATGTTTTGTTTTAACTGGTTGGTTCTTAAGGGAGTGTATTGGGGAAGCTAGTTTTTCATATTTTCTCTGGAAAGAGAGGAAAGGAGGCAGTGCATCTGACTAGTCTTTGAATGAGCATTCAGTACAATGAATGTTTGAATGAGCGTTCATTACAATATTTGAAAAAAACCTGTTTTTCAGATAATTGCCTTTGATGAACTTCGAACGGACTTCAAAAGCCCAATAGACCAGTGCAACCCTGTCCACGCAGTGAGTACAACCAGTGGCTTGCTAAGCAACAGTTACTAAAGAAAGGGAGATGAACTAAGCTATCAGGGAAAGGATGAGTGTGGAAATGAACGTAGAGTCTGTTGTAAAGTCAAATGTAGTTGATTTATTGGGCCAGTCTTAGGAAGCCAGATGGCAACTCTTTATGCTAATAGCTTTCCTTTTTGCTGGAGGAGGCAGGAAAATAATCTGTAAGTTCAAAAACTGAAGGATGCCAATGCTTTCTTCTTATCTTTTCATTCTGTGGCACAAGTTTTCCTTTTTGAAACTATTTGCTTTCTCTGCATTCAAGCATGGACTGACCACTTTTTCTCATACTGCCTGTATCAATGAGTCAAAAGCTTGAAGGGATTTGATAAGAGGTACATTCCTAGACTTCTCTGTCCCATGAGAGGGCCCTAAATAGTTCTGTACTTTAAGAGTAAGTTACACATTCTGCTGCATCTGCTATGGAAAAGGTTAAATATCACCCTGGGACCGTAAACTCAGTTTTACCTAATGAACCAAAATGCAACTCGAATTTAAGCATATGAAAATTTCTCTATTAATTAAAGCTGTGATCTGGGGTGATTTAGCTGACTGCAATTAAAAAAGCGTCAGATTTGTACCATCACAATTGCAATCAGAACTTGGCTCCCTGTCATTCTGCGGGGAATTACAATGATTATGACAGGTGCTGAATTTGATCTTTATCAAAGTATCAAGTTATCGAATTGCCTACAAATGATAACCAGATTCAGTAACTAGTACTTTGCCGTTTAACCTTGTTTCATAACTCAGCAGAGGATTTGTGGTACTGCTTAGACCACTGATTATTTTAAGCATAATCTTTACATGAATCCCCAAATAAGAAGGCTTATTTACTACTGACTAAGACATAAGCAAAGAATGAGAACAGAAGAAAGAAATTATATGAAAAAATCCTATAGATTACTTCAGTGGAAGTAATCTAGTTTTGAATTTACTGGAAATAATCTGATTTTGAATTAACTTTATCTGTTTTTCTTCTCATCTTGAGAACTGCACACAAGAAATATGTATTTATATGTACCAAATTCCTGTAATTTTTTCACTTCCTGAAACTCGTAAGATGCTCCATGGAAATAATTTCCTTTTATTTTAAAATTGTAATGGAATTTGTCTCCAGGATTAAAAAAAACTTAATAAGTCTCTATTTCAGTCATAATAGTGGTGTAATAAAAAATTTAAATCATAGAGTTTCCAGTAAAACACAGCAAAGTATTCTGTGATCAGCTTTCTGCAGTTTCACATACACATCCACACATGTTCGTTCTCGTGTTTGCAACCGTGAGTCTAAAATTTCTGAATCTCCTTTGAATCACAGACACCAGAGAGAAGCACAATATTTGTCTGGTGCCTATCAAGCTTCCACTCTCTCACTCTCTCCAAAATGATCCTTTTTTTTTTAAACACAATCGCTTAATCTTGGGGACAGGAAAGAAAGAGAGACATTTTGTTGGAGAGTCAAACTTGGAGCAAATTTAAAACATATGAAAAGCAGAAAGCTTACAGAGAGTTGGCTTCTCACATTGGTATATTTCATTACTTGTTTAAAAAAGGTTGTTGTTCAGAATATTTTTCCCCTTGTCTAAATGAAAGTAAGACCAGATAGTCTTCTGAGGAGAACAAAACCACTCTACCTTCTGCAGTGTAACCAACAGTAGAATCTTTCACAGTAACTCCAGTGATGGGGTTCTGCGAAAATCTGATTATACTAGTGAATTTCTCGTTATAAGCCAGTTAAAAGAAAACCTGTCTTTGACTTGTCTTCTTTCTGTGAATCGAGCTTAGAGTATCTTTTGAGTCACAGTGCTTAAGTACAGTGACTTTCAGTGTTTATGAATACATCTGTTGTTTAAAGTGGCATTTCTAGGACATTTCAGATATTCTTCACTAATGGGTTAAATTCTAATATCACATGTTGCTCAGGCACACTGTTAATGATAGAGGAAGGGCTGCCATACCAACTTCATGGTTGTTTTTCCCATTCAGAAGTATCTTGAAACCAGAGGTTGAGTACCTAAAAATGCAAGACTGATTCTCTGCTCAGATTGACACCATTGGATAGAGCCACAAATGCTGACTTAAAATAAGTTGCAGCCTCTGGTTCAAGGCTAACACAGACTTGAATCCCCATTTTATATTGTTACACCCAGCAACAGATGAAAAAATAACTTATTGGGACTTTGAAACAGGTAAACCATTTGGCTTGCAAGCAGTAGGTAAGAAGTGAATACTATCATTTCAGTTTAATAACGTGTTGCTTCCCTGTAGCCATAAATTGGGATCTAGATACACAGTAATTGTAATATATTGTCTTTAATTTATAACACCAGCTAATCTCCTCCCTTTTTCCCCGCTTTTTCTTGACAGAGAGAGCGGCTGAGAAATATTGAGCGTATTTGCTTCCTCCTGCGAAAGGTGAGCATAAACTAGCCTACAATTTGTGAAGTTTATGAGAATTAAAGCCATCAAGGGGCAATGTGCATTGATTTGCTCTTTGAACGATCCTCACACTCCATTGATGAAAGGCTGGATTCTACTCCAGAAGCAGAAGTCATGATGACTTTGTAAGGACAGAGTAAGACAAATTGTAAAAGTTTAATATAATAGATCATTTCTAGATAAGAACTGAAGTTTCAGAACACCGGCCCATTCATTTTGAAACATGGTTTTTGAGACAGTGAATCGTTGTGCAATTGCAGCTTGAGATGCTTTTATAGCCCTATTAGCTGATGATATTGTTGTAGCACAGGCTTTAGAAATACCCTTTTTCTGAACAGTGGCTTATTATTTGATAAACTAAATGTTTTATTAGCTACATATTTAATGTTTGCTTTTTTAATTGGCAGAATAGAATAGTTAATATAGTATTTATTTTAACTTGACAAAGGAGAGATGCTGGGTGCCTCAGTTTCTGAGGGATTTGAAGGAGCTGATAAATTGTAGGACTGACACATTCACGGGTTATTCATCTGTAGCTTGAAAGAGGCTTTTCATAAACACTCATTGTTCTCGTTACTCTGTCCCGCTAAAGTCAAAATAATCATAGTTCCAAACTATTTTATTCTATATATTCAAGTTTCTATAAACTGCCTTCAGCGGAGTAGTAATGGAGAAATTATTCTGAAAGTGTGAACAGCCAACATTCACATATACATTCTGAAGTGTGGACTGTTGGCTGCATCCTAATAAAGAACTAAATTCAGACGTGGTTTTAAGAAGCTGATGGCCTCATCCTTAGAGTTGGGAAAGCCAGTGCTAGGGATTATTTGTTTGGGGTGATCCAAAGGTGTAACTGTGACTCCATGCAGAATCTATGAAGCATCAGTCTCTGGTCAGTCAGAACCCGAGTCATATCGATTTGGCACCATTATGAGCATGTGACTGGTAGGAGCCACATTTAAATGCTTAGCCTGTTTATGACATTAGAGATATAAAAATAAGAGAAAATACTTATCACCAGTTGCTTTACTGGTGAGTGGTAATGTATTAATATATGTGAGCCCCATGGGAACGCCTTGCCTGCATCAGTGTTTAATTTTTATTGAGCCTCAGTCTTGCTGTGAGCAGCAAAATGAAGCATTTTGGCTAATTACAGACTCTGTATTCATAAGGGATTGGCTTGCTTCTGGTTCACTTAAATTGTTTGTTAATTCAGCCTCTTCTTCAAAGTTCTTTGGGGACACATTTGTTTTAATTGAGGGATTACATGCAAGAAGAGGAAGGTGCAACAACTACAGAGATTTGTAGTCTCAAATCTGACAGCCACTAAAAACAGCTTTAGTTTATGTAGTATAAAGGTTTCACTGTTGGGCAAAATTCTGGAAATGCAGTAAAGAATTGAGTGCTGTTATTATACAGGAAAATAGCAATTAGGATGTTTTCAGCAAGCACTAAATATATCAATTTTTATGACATTGTGTGGCTTTAGGTCTATTTCTCTTTCTATGAAACAAAAACATATCTGTTTCCCTATGTCTTGAAGTTAGATAATTCTTTTCATGGGCTTTTAAAACAGGAATATCTTGCTAGTTCTGACATTAGAACATAATGCTTAAGATCTGCTGTAAATCTGCTCTTTAAAGAGGTTATAGGTGGGCTATAAAAATATATCATTATATCTAGGGTTTAGAAGAGGTTCTTGGCAATTATTAAATGGACATTCGATACGTCACATAAATCTGATCCCGGTCGGCAAACAGTTTCTTAAGAATGGCTTTTCGATTTTATCTCCAAAATACTTGGAGAAGATTGTTAAAAAACTGTGACCCAGTATGTGATATGTCACCAGATATTATATAACTTATTTACATTTTCCAAAGTAGAATGGAGGATGTAATTGTTCTGCAGCTAGGCGTGTTCTGATGTTTGATTTGGGGAAAATGTTTCTATATCATTAAAACAAGTAGGGATCATGTGAAGCAGATATATATATATGGTGCTGGCGTGTTGGGCCCATGTTTTTATGATGCTGTAGAATTAGATCAGCCTAAGTTTTCTGGTTACTCGAGAATGATTATGTGTGAAGAACCTATGAACTTTGTATAAATGATATTATATTGGTCAAATATCTTCTATCCTGAAGTAAATGAGAGGAAGGACTTATTTTCTGAAGCCAGCACAAAGTGAGGTTCTCTGAGGATACAAGTATCTCATTTAATTCAGTGATGTGTTTTGGGGGCTTTATAGTATACATATATAGGTTCATCTGTGTGCTTGTTAAACTGTTGAATGTCCACCAATGTCCCTTGTGTGGGCATTTGTGTGTCATACAAGTGTTACATGATTCATGTAGGACATACACTAGTTTTGGCAAACGCTGTGGAGTCTGTGTCTGTGCTCTTTTTTTTGCTAAATTGCCTTTGTTTCTGTAAGGATATGATTACGTGAGACGTGACAGTGCTCTACAGAGAAATACAAACTAGTTGTGAATGAGCTGTACTGGGGAGTGCAATAGGTGAGGTGTGCCATATAGGTCTACTGTGATTTTAATGATTAAATATTTTGGTGGAATTATTAAAACGTATTCAGTTCATGGTGAGAGTGACATTACGTAATTGTAATTGCAGTTGTATTTCAAGAAATCTACCTACGTGATCAATTTCTGTTGGATATACTTCTTTTAGCACAAAGGACAATGAAGAATTTCCTAGATTAAAACACAGTCTATTTCATTAATCAACCACTGTAATATTGTTATTTTACCTTTGAGGAAATTTAAATTAAGTTGTGATTAGGCTAAGCACTGTAATTTTTTAATTAATCAGATAAATCCTTACTAAGGAGGAGTGTTGATTGAACTTGCTTTTTGTTCAGCAAATGTATTTCAGACTTCAGTTTGCTCATGCCAAACACTGCTACACAATATAAGTGACCTTTCTCAAATTATCAGCAAATATTTGTTTTTAAACACCATTAAGGTAAAGTAAGACTGATTTATGAACAGCAAAACTGGAACTGGAACTGACCTGGGAGAGAATTGAGGTAGATAAAAGGTAGCCTTTTACTCATTTTCCTACTGTAGTGTAACTTTTTAGTTAAGTTAGGCATAAAATTCCTAAAATTGCAAGTGTAATAGAATATTGTGCCAGAGTTCAATACTTTTTCTTTATTTTATTTGGGGGTATTTCGTGGTTGTTTTGGTTTTGTTTTTTTTTTGTTTGTTTGTTTGTTTTTGCAAGTCCTGATGCGGTGATTGGAAAAGAGCAAATTCAGCAAGAAATCTAACCACAGGCAAGGTGACATTAATCTCAAAGATGTTCCAGATGAACTTGAACTGTCCTGAAAAATACAAACAAATACACAGACAAAAAACCCTGCAGGGACAACTTTTGAATAACCAAACTTAGCCTGTTCAGCACTCCAGTACTAGCAGTAGCAACAGCAACAGTAGATAGTAAATCAAGAGCTGGAGTGTTAAAAAAAAACAAAACAAAACAAAACCAAAAACCTCAAAACCTAATCTTTTTTGTAGCAAGTTTTAGTGTTTTAGTTAGGAGGCTGGGAGTTGCCAATACTTGGTCTGTTCTAGTACTTCTGTCACTGGTTTCCAGTGGAGCTGGATCTGTGGTAATAATAGTGGAAATTTATTCTGTACTGAATAGTTCTAGTGTTTACCATATTAAATTCTGGCTTTTACTACTCTGCAAAAATAAAATGAATCCATCTTTTAAATTTATATTCCATGGTATATACCCTAATACACATCACAGTTATGTTATACTGTCTTTGCAGCTTTTGGTTAATAACCAAACCAATGTTACCTTAAATAGCAATTATAGGAGACACTCCATTCAGACTGAGATACTGTAAAGAAAATGTAAAACTTAGTGAGCATAATATATAATTCCAGACACCTGAGTGTCTGCATACAATCTTGTTTCCATATTTAAATATTCTGAAAAAAAAAAGGTCAAAATTGCCTACATATATGAAAGTCAGTAATTCAGAGGCATGAGTAACAAGAAGGTTGAAGGGTTATGGGTTAACACCACAGGTTCAGCCGTAGACAAAACATTCCAAGGACAAAGATCCTGTGTCCGTGTCATGCCTGTTTGTCAGTGTTGAATGCACATACTCAAAACTTGAAAAAAACCCACTATGTGTTCAGCGAAACATTACTGAGCTATCTGGATTAGCTGATAGGGAACAAGTTAGCTTTTTAGCCTTTCCTTAACAGCAGATGAAAACAGTACTTTCTGAGTATGGAGGTGGTTCTACTTTATATGTAGATAAATATCATGGGAAGTCAGCTACTTTTTTTTAAAGTATCTTCATCTTTCCTTGTTTGTCCTTATTCAGCTGACATTTTATTTTCTGCATCTTTTGGATGAAGGAGACTGACCAATGTGCACTAGAGTAACTGCCATATAAAATAGTTTTTGTACTTGGACCTTGTTAAATTCCAGACCTGCAACCCCCAGTAGCTCCCAGAATTCTCTACCTGCTGCAGCTACAGTGGACATATCCCTTTGGAGAGTGTAAGGGGTCATAGAATCATAGAATAGTTTGGATTCAAGGGACCTTTAAAGGTCACCTAGTCTAACCCCCCTGCCAGGAGCAGAGACATCTCCAACCAGATCAGGTTGCTCAGAGCTCCATCCAACGTGGCCTTGAATGTTTCCAGGGATGGGGCTTCCACCACCTCTCTGGGCAACCTGTTCCAGTGTTCCACTACCCTAATTGTAAAAATTTTTTTTCCCTAATATCTAACCTGAATCTGCCTCCCTCTATTTTAAAACCATTACACCTCGTCCTATCACAACAGGCCCTACTGAAGAATTTTTCCCTGTCTTTCTTATAAGCCCCCTTTAGGTACTGGAAGGTCACCATAAGGTCTCTCTGGAGGCTCCTCTTCTCCAGGCTGAACAGCCCCAACTCTCTCAGCCTGTCCTCATAGGAGAGGTGCTCCAGTCCTCTGATCATCCTCGTGGCCCTGCTCTGGAGCCTCTCCAACTGGTCCAGTAGCTGATTTGTCACAGTAGCTGTTTTGAGTTGACTGATCATATTCTTTTCTTCTTGAGAAATTTGCTGGTTACTATGATGATCAGTCCTTCTGTTGTTCTGCTTCGTAGTAATGGGCAAGCTTGAGATAATGTGTTGGGTTTTAAGTGTGTGTTTCTGGATATGTCAGTCGATTGCTTCATCATTGATTTAAGGATTTATAGATGTGTGGCATTCTTTTAGCCAGTCTGCAGGCTGACCGTCATTAGCAGAGCACTTCTCTAAACCTATAGCATGGTTCATTAAAATGCTTAATGTAAGATTATAAAAGAAAATTCAACAAATGTGATGTATAAGCATAAGGAATTTTTAAAGTGATGTGCATTCATCCATATATAAGAAAGAATCATACTTTCTTCCTGCGATTTAAAAATCTCATAGGCAGAAACTACAGCAATAAGACAATTAGTTTGTTGCAGAACTGGGAATAGCAGCAATAGTTTTACCTTTTGTAGTGCTATACATTTTTTACAACCTCAGTAAAGATGTTGTAATTCCTCATTTAGTTACACTTAACAGAAAAATAAAATATTGCAGCATAGCTGCACTAGAGAGAGAAGTCTGTAGGGTAAATACACACCAGGTTTGTGGTATACATTATATTCAGCACCTCCTAACTGGTAGTCAACATTTCATCTTTGAAGTTTAGGTGCTTGTGTTATCTAAGAGAATTTTTAATTTAGTTTTTAATCTAGTTAGAATTTTTAATCTAGTTAGAAGGTATTTTTGGACTGTTGAAACAGCAATGGTATTCTGCCTTGCAGGACAAAGAGGGTGATGTTTCTAGAGTTTTGATAAACTGCTGCTGTAACAAAGATCATAAAGGGAACAAAAAATGGCACCATGTGGAATTTTTCATGTTAGTAGTAATTGTTACAATGATGGAGCACATGAACTTTGTCCACTTTCATTAGAGACCAAAGGCTTCATAATTGTTACCAGTTTCTCAGTACATGTTGCATTTCTTGACATATCTAACGCTCTCTCTTTTCATATCTCATCAATATGATGAAACTGCTGACTCTTGGCTAATGATCTGCATAGCAGGAAAACTGTCAGGAGACTCTTTACTGAGTGACTGTGTTACCGAAATCTGGAATAAAACTCCTTAACAGGAATGTGAAGTTAAGAAGCAGGCACTTCTTCATTGCAGTGCTGGGTGCACGCGGGATCACTCCGCCTAGCATGCGCACCTGTCTGATCCAACAGCACAGTTAAATACACATCCAATATACATATTCACTAGATTTACGAGAAATGTTATGCATAAACATCAACATTCTGAGAAATACGTCTCCTCCCATTCGTGCATGCTCAGTCATTTGAGTCAGGGGTCTTCTGGTGGTCTCGGGGGTTGTTAGGACGCCCCCTTCTCAAATTCGTTGGTCGAACCCCTCCTTGAATTCTCCATATATGGTCCTGAGAACAAGGTCATCTTGCCCTTAAATCTTCTGGCTTAAAAGCGATGGCTCAGAGCCCAAACTGCATAGCTGGTGCCTTGTTCTACCACTCCCAAACTACCCCCAACATATTGGACCAATTATCTAAGATAAGGATGTGTCATCCTTCTAAGATAAGGAAGTTTTATGTTCCTTAAGGTAAGGATACTTCATATATAAAACTTAACCCTATATTTCTATGGTGAGTAAATCACTCTACATTTACATTCCAGAATCACATTGATTAAGTATTCTCCTATTATCAATCATTGATATTGTTATTAATTATAATTCTACTGGTTAGAGTCCGCGATACCCAGATCGAGATGGGAAGGGTATGGGGTTTCCTAGCAGCGAGCTGGTATTCGTAACAGGTTTGCAACGCTTCGGAGGTTTTGCAACATTTGTTTCAGAGGTTTTGCAACAACTGGGAGCATAAACCTTAAGCAAGAAACAATGTGGATAACTTCTGAAGAATTGATATAGAATTATCTACATAGAAAGCATATACTGCAGGTACCCAGGTAGTTATTCAATACTTTATCTCCTTTATCTCCTGGTGACTCAGTGCAATACAAAAGCTTGTACCCAAGCAAGCGTTGCTGGGTATAAAATGATTTAAATAGATACAATGTATTTTTAAAATTATTTTTATAATCTTAAATGCTTTTTGTCCTTTTTTTTTTTTTTTTTTTTAAATCTTTGCACTGCAATTCAGTGGTTCAAAACACAGTTGGTTTATATCAAAAAGCTTCCTGAACATCCTTGGATTTAGGAAGGGTTTGACTTCAAGTTTGACATTCATGTTTATCATTTATCTCTAAGATTGAATAACAAAAACAACTGTGAGAGCCCTCTGTGGGCACTCTCTGTCTCTCCTTGACATTGACAGCTTCGAGTAGTCTCTGTTTATTGCTCTGAAATGAAAAATATTCAAGTATGAACCCATGTGAAATAGGTCTGGACTTAGATTTGGATTTGAAGTTCTTATAATTTAGACATAATGTAGATAAAAACTGTGTAGTGCATTGTTGGTGGTTATGACCAAATATGTCTGAATTTGCATAGAAATTCCCAGTGAAACTCAGCAGAAACCACAAACATCAAACTCCGAGTAGAATGAGGGGAAGCAATACAAGGTTTTTTATTAGACAATTCAGCACATGCCTTTATAGTACTTCACCTGAGGTAGTAATTCTTTAGTCCTTGGAAAGTTGTCATTTTCTTCCCTGAGGGTTTGGCCGTTACTGGGAGAGGACTGTGTCACGAGGGAAGGTGACTGGTACATATTTCCAAGAAGTTGGAGTGCCTTTTGTTCAGATCACAGTTTCATCTCTAGTTTTATCAGGATCTGACCTTTCTGTTAATTGACTTGATAAACAATATGAATATGAAACAGTTGTTCAGTAATCCTTTTTTTAGAAGTTTAAACATATGATCTGTTATTGTGACTACAGTGATATTCTGAATTAATATTACCGTATGAAAAATCTTCATATTTTAAAGAAGTCTTCAGTAAATTTAAAAGGGTGGTTTCAGGATGTTCTATTTGTCGTCTTTCTGGAAGAAAATATAATACAGAAGCAAATCTGCTTTTCTTGTGATTACGTGCATATTCTGCTGTCTTACATCTTTGCCACTGTTTGAATTTTGATTCTTTTTAAAAAATCCTTAGTTGGATACTTTAATCTTTTAAAGGTCCTGTTGTGCTTCAGCCAGAGATTCCTTTCAGCAAGTCTGGGCTCTCCTTTTCTTATGGGTTCATTAATGTTTGTTACAGCAGTACTGTGACTCAAGTAAAGAATAAAACCTTATTGTGCCAGGTGCTACAAAAACCACGTGGTAATAAATATGAAGAGCGTTTGTTTAAATTCACAAGACGTGTACATGACAGGAAAGGAAGGACTGTGCAGCTGATCTGATGATAGAAATCTTGTTTTCAGAGAGCTACTTAGTTTTCTCGTTAGCTAGCATAGTTTGAATCTCTTAGTTTTAACTGAAGCTAAAAACATTTGCTGTTTTTGAGGGGTCTGATGGTTCATTGAGTTAATAATTGTATGTAGTCTTTAATCTCTACAGCAGCTGTTCAAATCCAACACAGTCTGTAATCAGACTCAAACTACTGTAGTCCAATTGATGAGTGTTGGGAGTAAAATTATCTTGTGTTGTATCTTAGAGACGTGATGCTTGCTCTACAGAAATACTAATAAACAATATGATGAGATAGATCTCTGTCAACATCATGGTGAGTATGAGCTACACCCCCCTGCTATACATGTGCACACATAATTAGCTCCTAAGCTGCCTTAGAAAAAATCTAGGGTTTGCATGCAGGCACTGGAATAAAGGATATTGCTGTTTCTAAAGCATTAATTAGATCTGCAGATTTTGTAGGATTTAAGCTTGCCATGCTGTATGGGTTCTGTCAGTTAGGACTCGGACTGTCAATACAAAATACAATATCCTTCATAAAACTAAATTAATTTAAGGTTTTTTGGGGGGGGATTGGTTTTTTTTTGTTTTCTTTTTTTTTTTTTTTTTAAGTGACCTAGGGCTTTTTAAAGTATATCAAACTCTCTATGTGAGAGACATAAAACTGTATTAGTATACAATTTTCAGTTTGTGGAAATCATGACTTATTTTTGGTACAGCATCTCTCATTATTCAAAAGAGCATGAGATAAATTTTAAATCTGCTGTTAATGTAAGGCTGTCCTTAGGTTATACATGTGAAAAAAAAAAAAAAAAAAAAGAAGAATGTAGCTTGACAGGGGAAGTGGGGATATGGGAAAAGCAAGTAAAATATTTTTAACTGAAATATTATACACTTCCACTAGCTCTGTGTTGGTTTAATTGTTTTCTGCAGCTTACGTAAAAGAGGATGGAGTTATCATACTGATAGTGATTCACACTTGGTAGAGATATTGTTCGCATCCAAAAACATGGGGGACATAACAATTTTCCCCCAAATCTTGCAATAAATTTGCAGTACAGACAAAACTTAGCTCTTCAGTACCTTTGTTGCTGAAGTGCCTTTCCCTCTGTTGCACTTGAATAGGAAATTTGCTACAGATCATCTAAAAGCTTCTCTCCTTCCTTCTCTTAAGTCTTTTCTGCCTACTCTTCTGTTACATTTATTATCTGTGAAGGATGGAATGGGATAAAATGGGAGTGTGTCCTATTCAATCAGTCTCTTGGACACCCACATAATTTTAATTTCATCAGAAAGAATGGAACTTGGCATGGGACCAAAGAGCTGGCAGTATTTATACTTTGTGCACAAATAATCCCATAAATGTTGCTAGACTAAAGATAGTGCATCTCTTCTTCACACTTTTTATTTTATTGTAAATATACCAGGTTCATATTACTATTGCAATTCAAGTACTGAACACGATCCCTTTCGTCCTTTCCTTGTATATGGTACCTTATCTGGAAAGAAAGTCCTTGAGATAGAACTTAAGAACTTAGAGGAAGTATAGTATTTCTGGCAGGCAATTCATTCACTACTGATGCTCATTTATTATGTGCATTGTGCCTTCACTATTTTTAGTCAAATTTACAAGTTCCAGAATTCAGCACTTTTCAAAGGTTGGAACATAACAATTGTTATTTTTAGCAATCATTACCTAAGGATGTCTGTGTGCTTACCTAAGGATAATGAAAAGATACATCCTGCTGTGCCTGCACAGATACTCAAAGGAGGGGCAGGTCGTAGGGGAAAAAGTTACAAAACTATTATGAACTTAAGAGTGAAGAGTTTAAACTTGTGACTCGGTCATAGTTTGATCCTTACCCGCCTTTTACTACAGGGAGGAACTAAGATTAGCCAGTATGATGCCTGATGGAAACTGTAATATCTTTTGAAGGGAGATACATATGGTTATTAATAATATTATCACTCATTAAAATATGTACATATAAAACTATTTCAGGTTAACCAACTGTATTTTGCAGTTAATCTCATATTTTAAGTGTTTATTCAATAATCAAAGTGGTAAACAAAGTATCACCCTGTAATAGACAACCTCTTGCCTTACAGTTCAGCCTCTTTCAGTACTATTTTGGAGGATACGTAAACAGATGTCCTTACTATATCAGACCATCACAAGTAAGAGTAAAATAAGGCTGAAGATGCAGCAAAAATGTATATGAGTAACTGTTGCCTGTGACGTACTCCTGAGAGCAGTACACTTCTCAGCTGCCTGGGGTAATGTAATTTATACATCTGTTCCTCAGAGCTGTGTTGAAGATATTGGCAAAATTTGACTTGCTAATAGACTGTATTTGCTCTAATTTGGTATGCAATAAAGTAAATATTTGCATTTTAATAAACTAAAGAAACTAGATTTAAATCAAATGTCACTGTTGTTTAGCAGAACCTTAATTGTGTATTTAAGTCAGGATCAGACCCTATAAATTGCTCTATGCAATTACAAAAAGCAATATAATACCTAAAAATAGAGTGCACTGATTTTACATCGTATCAGTTATATGGATCAAAATTGTTTCTGGTGGGAGTTAAATGTCCCACCTTGCATTTAGATGCTGATGTTTTCAATACAGCTGTTAATATAGCAGAGCAGGGATTGTCTTTACCATGTCTGCACTCTACCAAATCTGCTTCGTCAGATTGACAGTCTTTACACGCCAGATACGGAAACAGCCCTTTAGTGAACACCTAGTTTTCAGCATTTATGAAACTGTCAGTCTTAGGCAGACCCCTGGGAGAAGGCCTGAGAGCCCTTCCTGTGCTGTGCAGATGGCTGAACTTCGTTTTAATGATCACTGAGATCTCTGCATTTGTAGACCTGCCTGTAAAATGAGGGGCTGGTTTTCTAAATCCTAATGAGCAGCTGTGGTACTAATTGTCATTCTCATTGGTTTGAGGAGAGCAGACAAAGATAGCATGAGCTCTTGGAATGCCCCAGCTGTAGGGAGGCCTGGCTGCTTGTGTCTGAAACGCAATAGTGAGGTAGGGCAAGAAAGTGTTTGTTAACCTATTTCGTGTCAGCATTGTGAAAATTAGAGAAGTTTGCACTCCAGGGTTGCTAACCCAGCTTCTGTTACTGGTTCTGAATAAATGTTAAAAAGGAAAGGTTGTGAAGATATCTCCTAATCCCTGCTGAGTCGAAAAGAACAGTTTGCAGAGGAGATACACTGGTAAGGTCACAGCACATCTGCCTTAATGACGTGCCTTCCAAGGACAGGGCACTTTTTGAATTGTCCTAGTGCTCTGCAGGCCTTACAGTGGAGAAGTCTTTTTAAAAATCTTTTTCATAACCTCTTTACCTCTTGGCTGTTATGGCCTCCCATAAGCTCTGCAATACAGAAGTATTTATAGAAGTTCTTGAAAAATGTCCCATAAAGATATGATCTTTTTCTGTCACTCTTGTTAAAGTTATTATTTGTATTATGACAAAGCTTAAATATTCTAATAATAACGTCACTCTACTGGAATCTATAGATTTAAAATACAATTATCCCCGTGTTGCAGAAGACAAAAATGAGACAATGAGAAATGAAACAATAGGCCTAAATATAGACATGTTTATAGTAGCTGGGATGGAAAGAGCATCCAGAAATCCTGTATTTTAATATTAGATCTGGTACATGTTACAGATGGATATGGAATGCTTTGTGAGAATGATAATTGTCTTTTGTGTTATTCATTTCATTGTCTGGTATTTGTGCTGTGGAGTGACTTATGTTCACATCCACTTAATACTGTTTAAAGAAATTCCAATAGTGCATTAGAATAATGAAATTTCCTTTACAAAGCATTTGCTTTGTGCTGCTTCACTTTATTGTGATCCAGAAAGGTGGAGAGCTGAAAACACAGATGTTGCGTCCTTCCTTTTATGTGTGCTCTGCATTGTCTGTAACAGTGAGTCTTGCCTGCATGCAGCGTTGCTCTCCCTCAGATAAAATGTAAAGCTGTGTACGTGAACTCAGTAGGTTCAACTGCAGGTTGTTCTTTTGATGGTCTGGAATCTATTTTCCAGACATTTTCTTTTCAGCTGGTTGCATACATCTACGTAGCAAACTGCTAAATACTTTTAGAGGTTTGCATTACATGGTTTTGAAGTACTTAAAATGCTTTGGTTATAGGCATGTGTTATAACAATTTTAAATAAACAACTGAATTTCTAAGGGATTGTTATAAGCAACCAGAGAACAGAGCTTGTAGAGACACAAGTAAGCATGGATTTTAACATGAGAATTGAAAGAAATTGAATCTGAAAATTTGGAATGAAAACCTCTGTATATTTACTGTGACAGTATTGTATTGGGCTCTAGGGCAGTCTTTCAGAAAAGGTTTTGGAAGTCAAGTATCTCAAATAATTTAAAGTAGATTAGAAAGATACATTTCCCAGTGTAAGTGGGAAGTCTTTCTGTATTTCAACAGTAACTTTAATGTGTTTTATGTGTTTGATCAATGCAAGCAGTATGTTTAAAACTGTTGCAAAAGTTAAGATATATGGTCTGTGTATTTAAGTTATACATAGTTGACCTTGCTTCTTTGGTTTGTGTAACAGCAGGAGCAAACAGATATGATTCATTTGTTTCAATATATGTACACTCCCCATACATACACAGTCTGGCCTAATGCACATGCTACTGCTATTTTTCTGTGTCTGCTTTATTTTTTTCACTTGCTTGCACTACACTTCTGACTTTCGTGGTCTCTGTTCAATTAGGAGAATTTCAGAGTCATTAAATAATCAGCTCCCTTTGGTCTTACAATGTCTCTAATTGAGCAGCTGACACTCCCCTGTAACCCAGGTTAGCTCTGGCAGGCTCTGTTAGGGTGGGCTTTAAAGGGTAATTAAAATAACTCTTGTGTTCTGAAAACCTTTGGTACATCTCAGTCTCCTCTTTCCCTGCTGCTGGTGAGGACCAGTTGTACGTGTCAGCTTTAGCAAGGGATATCGTGGAAAAAAAAACAGCAAAGTGAGCACCATAGTGAAAAAAAGCTGCAGCCATCCTTTAATGGAAGTAGGTGCAGCAGCATTAACCACTGTGATGGTACAGCACTTCAATTAGGCCTAGTTTTGGGCTTTGCAATGATTCCACACGTGCACGGTGTTTTCAGTTTCTTGTTGCACTTAGGTGGATGGAAAAGGGCTTGTGTGTTTGTAAGGTGAACAACTTGTTTCCAGTTGGGTGGTCCCCAGAGCTCTTACATTACGTGAAGGAGATTCAACTTCTCTTCAGTTTTTTTTTTTTCCTGCCATCTGTGGGAGGAGGATGCAGGCATTAAAAAGGGAAGTTATCTCAACCTCTAACAGTGTAATGAAGAATCTCAGAAGCCCTGGGAAGGGTAGAGTGTCCAATGGCTGGGAATTTCTGAGCATGGTGTAAAATCTGTGCTTACAATATGGAGGCTGGCATGCACAAATGGAGACTGATGTAGACTCAGAGTCTTTTGAGGAAAGAAACAGCAGTTCTGTGAGAATTGTGGTTATTGTTTAGCACTCAACAGTATTGGTCCTAAGCAAAGTGCTGGAAAGAGGCATGAGGTCTTGACCTTTCAGTGGCTTAACAGTGACTAAGAAAACAGTTTGATTCACTTGTCGCAGTTGATTTTCTAAGCACGAAAATTTAATATCAGTGATGGAGACAAATTGCCATTCTTGCTAGAATATCTTCCCCGTTTCAGTTTCTGTAAGGTATTTTATGTGCCCTGTTCACTGGCAAGACAAACTGTAAGAGTCATTCTATGTAAAAAAAGATATAATGTTCTGTAAAAGCAAAATTACATTTGAGAAGGAGGTATCCATATGTAATAAACAGAATAAAGAGGGAAAAGATGTGTTCATTTTTTGTGCAAAAACAAAATACTATATTTAGGAAATAGGAAACTGAATACAATTGTTTAGGACTGAGCTTCCTGAGAGATGCCCTTCTGCAGTTGCGATCTACAGAGGTCTTTGTCTTCCTGTAAACACAAAGAAGCTGCTGACAGGTGCTTAGCTTCACTACTTGTTTTTCCATGCTTTAGTTCAGCCCAATCTAGATGTCTATACACAGCAAAGCCTGCCTTATTTTCTTTGGAATTAGAGGGGAAGAATCTGTCTACATGCACGTGTATGTCTATACTACTTTGTGTGAGGATGCATTGAAGATTTATGGTCAAATGGTAATAACGTGCTATCAACCTAAGATTTTACATTTTAGATGCAAATGATGGATTTTGAATATTTGTCAATATGGATATTTACTTAAATATACATATCAGGGAAAAACTTAGAAAGGTACAGTAGTTTTCTTTCCCTTGCTTATGTTACAGCAAAAGGTGTTTCTGATTATCAGCATTTTGGTCCAGAAGCTGACTTCCTTTTCAAGCTTTCCTGAAAGTAAATGTCAGCCAGAAGAATTTCTGGTGGTAAATTTGTAATGCCGTTCATTAGCTTAGGACTAAAAGTGACCAAGTTGCAGCCCTTAAGAATTGTGCTGCTTTGCCAGTTTCTCCTTCAGCTCTGTATTTCATAACCATCTCAAGATTTCATCGTGAGGTGCGTCAGAAAGCAGAGGTCGTTACCTAAAGCAGGGTGTTCCTGGTTCAAAATAGAAATAGACTGTTTATATCCTAACACATTTACCATCTAACAGCTTCACATGCTCTCCCAGAAATGAATTAAAGGCATTAGTTTAATTCCTATTGCACAGCTATCCGTATCACAGAAGTCACTACTGCAGTTAAGCCTCAGCAGAAACAACAAGGATTGACAGTTGCTTGTTTCTCAACCAGCATTCTTCTCATGTTTACTCAAGTTGATTGAAAGTGCCCATTGATTTCACTGTGTCAAACTGCAGCATGATTCTTACAGCTAAGAACTGGGGCAATATTATTTTTTAGTTATTTAGTTATTCAACTATCCAGTTGACTTTTCCTCACAAGCTTTGCTGTTAGTGCCTTTCTATACTTTATGCTCTAGATCTGGTCTCTTAGGCCTGAATATAAACTGTAATTGGCTTTGCAGGCTGTGCTTTGTTTGCTTCTTTGCATGAATTCTCTTCAGAAACTGTGTTCAGCACTGATCCTTTATTTATTTATGTCTACCTGAAAATATGACTCCAAGGAAAGCGTGAAGAGACATAGATGACCCACTTGTTGTCCTATCAAAAGCAGAGGTAGACTTAATTTATAGCAGAAACTGTGATTGGAAAGTGAGACTGTTTCTGAGAGTCCACTGCTTCCTTTGTTTTCTTTCTAGCTTCATAGCAGATTGTTTTGTTTTGTTTTGCTTTTTAAGCTCTGCATAAATTTTCAGTATGGGTTTTTCTTCCCTGTTATTACCAGCCAGCCCACTGATCAGGCACCAGGGTTGTGTTCTTGCTAAGTTTGTGGATTGTGTTGGAATCAGAAATCAAATAGGTGATAATGAATGTAATATGCTTTCAAGTGTTGTGATGTTCAGTGGGTAGATGTAGATCATGAAGACCTTTCTTGTCTGCAATTTGTGATGAAGGTGAATCATTCCCCAACATTCTCTGGGGAAAGGTTATAGTCATGTTGTAAATCACTTTCTAAAAATGAAAAAAAAAAATACAGCAGTCGTAAATAACTACCATCTGGAATCTGAACTATGTAATTGTATTATGATTTGTCATCCATGTAACATAAGCTTCAAGTAGCGAAGTTAAGTGAAAGTAAAAGAAATAAGTTCCATGTGAGGTGGAAAGACTCCTAGAACTAAGAAGATGGAATTCATTGCAGCACAGCTGTGTAGGAGTAGGTAGACATTGGAAGCAGCTGTATAGCAGGTTTTATATTATTTTAAATATTATGGCTCACTAATTATTTGACAAATGAAAATGAATTTACGTGAAAAGAAGCCCCTCAAATACTTTTTGTGATTTAACTTTGGTTAGCGTAGCTCCAAGATGCAGCGAGGCATGCAGATGAAATGTGATTGTCTACCTTTGAGAAATATGTACTGCTGGAAATTAATGTCTTCTGTGACTTTAATGAAGGAAAAAAAAATAGAGATTTCTGAGAAAAAAAGCATTGGAAGAAAACAAGAGAAGAAAGACAGCTAAAAAATGGGAAAACAGTGAAAAAAGCAAACTGCCTTTAGAAATAACTACTCTGAATCAACATCACACAAATTTCTGCTTCTGCCAGCTGCCCACTCACTTTCTCTTTTAATAGCAAGAATCATCTTGGATCTGAAACAAGTAGTGTGGGGAGCCATGGATTTACTAAGGAAGTGAGTTTCCTGTCTTAGTGGGTTTTAGCTTGCAATGGTAGAAGCAGCCTTTTATTTTTCCAAAAACACTCCTCCGGTATAGAATTGAAGCTTCAGTAACAGCTACATTCAAGGCCAGGTTGGACGGGGCTCTGAGCAACCTGAGCTGGTTGGAGATGTCCCTGCTCCTTGCAGGGCGGTTGGACTAGGTGGCCTTTGAAGGCCCCTTCCAACCCAAACTATTCTATGATTCCTTTCTGAAGGCATCAGTAATGAAATTTAGTTCTTTAACAACTCTTTTACAGACATTGATTTAGTCTCACAGTGCTTGTGTGAGGGAGGCAGTAATATAATCTCCGTTTTGTAGGCAGAAGTCTGGAGCACCAGCTAAGTGATTTATCCCATGTCTCTCAACAAGCCCCTGGAGTACAGCCATGGTTATAACTTTGACAAACTTGGCACTGCGTCTTGTGCTCACTGCTCATAGCCAAGCTGTCTGTCAGCTGAGGCATATGTAGGGACACAGGAGACTTGCAGAGATGGTTTGTTTTCCGAAAAACTGCTTAGGTGACTAAAATAAAAAAGGTGGTTTACTGACATCTGTTATTTCTGTTCCTTTCTTTTTAGCTGGTGTTGCCAGAGTACTCTATCCATAGCCTTTTCTGCGTAATGTTTTTGTGCGCTCAAGAGTGGCTCACACTGGGGTTAAATGTTCCTTTGCTTTTTTATCACTTCTGGAGGTAAGTCCATCCTTTATATGCTGACTGCTTGTTAGCCTTAACTTGCCGACTCAACACACATGCAGGTTGTATGAACTAATATCTTTTGCCTAGAAGCTTTTGCCTATAAGCAACTGAATCTTACATTTCCACAGAAAAAATAAGTGTTTTTCATGAACATTTAGGATGGGTAAAGAAAAGACATAATATAAATGTGACTTTCAGTTACTAACTTAGATATATATTCCAAAGGGTGTCAGGATGCACTCACCACAACTGAATGAAAACTTGGAAAATAAATAGGCTGGAATCTGAAAGTGGAACTGGATGAGGCTCTAAATACTTCACAGAGAAGGAGTTGTAAGGCAGTTCATATCTGAAAGATCTTGGACCTAGTCACTCAGTCCTAGCAAGGAAACCTTTTGACTGGAATTGTGCAATAAAGACTGGATAGGTTGAGATAATTTTGCTTCTCATCTTCTTCGGCAGCTTTTTCTTTTTTTTTTTTTTTTTTTTTTTCCCCCCCTCAGTATAATATAAGTTATTTCTTGCTGTATGGTAGAGAATTCTGTTCTGCAAGAGAAGTCTGTCTTAGAGACTCTTGGAGTAGGGATTGCAGTAGATGAAGAGCTGTTGTCTTCACCCTGCCTGTGTGAAAAAGTGGGGAGTGTTTCTGCTGTGGATCTCTGCTATGTGTTTTTATTCACTGAGGAGCTTTCAGAGTTGACCTCATAAGACCTACTGTTGAGCAGCTTTAATGTTTTCTTGACAGGCAGTGCAGCTGCTGCTGCTGCATATTCCTCTCCATTCTAGGGGAGGATCAGCCTTCTGTTGCCTCTGAAAATAACCAAGAGACATTAGCTTTTGTGGTTGTCTGTCTGGAGACTTCTAGTTTTGCATTTCCACAATGTTTGTAAAAGCACAGATGATTTTTGTCTCTCAGGATCTCTGTGTTACAAAGATACATATGGCAGTAGATAGCTCTTGTTGTGAAGTAGCTTGAACTATAAGTCTGTAAAGAAGGCAAAACCATTATCTCAACCAGGAACTAAAAAGTAGATTTTTTTTTTTTTACACTATTTTCTGCAAAAGCTTGGTAGTAATGCAGAATCATATAACAGAGTGTATTATTTAGAAGTTAGAGTGCCAGTATAGTTCTCAGAAGTGGAGTGAAGCTACAAGTGCTTTTCTCCCTATTGGTTGGGTGCAATAAAAATAATGTTTTATGTTGATGTTGTACCAAGGGTTAACAACTAAAGTGTAGCAGTAATACTGGTTTTAAAAGTTTTTTCAAAAAATGTTCAAGATTAAAATGATCAGACTCTGAGTAATGATATCAACCTTTGGAGAGAACTTTTGATTGTCTTTGCTTCCATTGTTCTCCATATGCTGTAAACAAAGACAATCAAATGATTGTTTGCTGCTGGTCAATTTTTGGGGGGATTTATATCAATCTCTCTGTCTGTCTGTCTATAAGCAATCCCAACAATCTTCAATGCTTACATTACTATTTCAAAGTGACAGAAATAACAATATTTCATCTGATTTGTGCTGATCTTAAAGCAGTTCATTAACTTTGTCAAGGACTTCTTTTTTGGTTTGTTTTTGCTTTTTACTGCAAAGTAACTGAGACAAAAGCACCTTTGCCAAAAAAAAAATATTTTGTCAGGATTTTCTTGAACATCCAGTCATTGCTGAGAGTAATTAGGAATTTATCCTATGTAAGAAGAAAAACATTTGCCAATTTAGATTATTTGGATGGTAATTTTTTGAGTAGTGCTATGTATAGAAAACATTAGTCAGCCAGCTCTTATATTACTCCATATTGACTTTTTTCCTTTTCAGAGCTGGAGGTACTGAGCTACCAGTTGGTTGAGACTGTTGCCTTTCATTTTGTCACTCACAATATGTCAGCTATTAGTGAGTAAGCCAGAAATAACTATATAGGAAGGGAGAATGTTTCAATCTAAAGAATTAATAGAGCACAGAAAGTTCATATTAATGAATTGATTGGTTCTGTAAGAATGGTCTACTTAGACTAGTGTCCTGATTTTAGCAAAGTCTGGAAATAGAGGCTTGAAAAAGAGGGAAATTCCTCCTATATCATGGAACATATTTTTTCTTCTGAGCTGGCAATCAGTAGGGTGTATATCTGCACATATTTAATACAGGATGCTGCAAAGTCATTCCAGATGTCTTCTATGTCTTCTCCTGCTCTTTCAGGTATTTTCGCTGCCCAGCAGATAGTTCAGAGCTAGCATATGATCCACCTGCAGTCATGAATGCAGATACCTTGAGTTACTGTCAAAAAGAAGCCTGGTGTAAGCTAGCTTTCTATCTCCTTTCCTTCTTCTATTATCTGTACTGGTAAGTCCGGTCATTTCACTAAGGAAATAGTAGTTACTTTTCATTTGACATGTGAAGTTATATTTAGGAATGAGTGGAACTAATTAGACTGTTTCCTTAGTCTTACAAAACTTGCTTCTGATCTTGATTCAGGGAAGCATGCCCACTTACCAGCAGCATGTGCTTATATTTGCTGACGCTTCAGTACAGAATATTAACATTTGCCTAAGGCCTTAGCCAGGTGCCAGGACCAAGCCAAGGAAAAAAGTTTGCTCCTCTGCATAGTCTCCTTAAGCTGGGTGAAATAGCAAAGTTATGATAATAACATTATATCAAATAAAAATTATAATGTACAGGTTTAGGATCAAATTCTATTCCGTGCTATAGCTGCTGATTTTTTTTTCCTTATGATTCAAGAGAATAATAAGAAAAACAGTACAGCTGCCAGTGTAGTGATGCTCAAGATGGTAAGTAAATGAGTAGGTGGATGTTGGGTAGGAACATGGGGTGCAGCGTGCCTCCTACAACCTCCATTTCATGTCAGGGTAAGCCTGTGTGTGATCCAAACCCCTACTTTCAAGTACGTGCTTGAAGATATGCACCCTAGTGGTGTGTGGTCCCCTTGCCCCTTTCAGCTGTCAGAGGTCCTTAGTGCGCAGTCCCAAATGCCTCGTGCAAGAATATGTGAGGATCATATTTAAGGTAAGGCCTTGGCAGAATCTCTGTGCTTTTAGTCACCTCTGTAATCACACCATAAAACTACTTGGCAACAAAGGTTAACACACTTTAAATGGAGGTGGTGTTTTATGATGCATTTCTTCTACTCCTTCTTCCATAATGTGTTTGCTTAGAGTGCCTCTTCAAGCCAGTGTTGCGTGCAGTAATCCCTCTGTAAGGCAGGTTTGTACACCGGTGGAAGAAGATAAATGTTATTTCTCCTTTGATTACTGGTCCATTATCAGTCTTGTTGTTCCCCATATCTTGAGGAGTCATTGCTGCAGATTGTTGTTTCTCAATATTCCTTTTAAATACTGTTGAGAACAAAGTTTTCTGTCCACAGAAAACTGCATACATGTCTGTGTCTGCATACGTGACAGAGAGAAAGTAAGTAGAAAGGCCCAGACTCACAAGCTGGTAGGTGCCTGATTCACACTGAGATAGATGGGGCATGATAATCCGAGCAGGAGTTTTTCAAACAGTAGCTTTGTGGGTTTGGGCTGAGCACCTTTACCTGCCAGTCCTCTTCATGGAGCCGAGAGTGGAGAGCATGGCAGTTACGCTAGACAAGCTCCACTGGTAGTGCAAGTAGAGGTGGCAAGGCACGGCTGGAGAGAGAAACATTTTTTAACCCACATTTTTGTGTTGGCTAAAAGATCTTGTCAAAGTCAGCTCTGTGTAGTGTGGTCTAGCATTTCTGCTGGGACTCCACTGTTGTGTAGCTTCCTCTTGAGCCCTGCTTCCTTTGTTCTAAAATGTGGTCATAATCCAAAATCCACTGCCTGTAAAATGGAGCCGTGACAATATACTGCAATGTCTTTGCTTTTCAGGGTTGCATTTAATATGTATGGATTTGCTCCAGCTGGTGTCTGCATCTTACGTTTCTTCTACTACATGGAGTTTTTTTTCCAAAGGAAACAAAATAATGCAGTTTCATGGGAAACCTTGCCTGTCCTCCTGGGAGTTGCTGGTTGAAGTTTTAAAGATCAAATGCGCAAAAGCAAAACGGTTTTGTTTCTTCACTGTTTGAATTCAGACATCAGACTGCACTTCAATAAGCTCAAACACAGCTTGTGGTGCAGTAGGATGTCGATAATTAATTTCTTATTTCTTTAGTGCTTTTTGATACCCATCTTGAATACACCGTAATTAAGATGCTTTAGAGAGACAGAAAGAATGCAAAGGAAAGCACAGACCATTACAGTCAGACCTGAGGAACAGACAGTAAAGGGTTATAAAAATCAAAGTGCTCTGTATGCTTCAAAAGGATACTTTCATATTGTGTCTTTCTTTTGCATTCAGCATGATCTACACTTTGGTGAGCTCTTAACTGAAAGATCATCATTAAAGACTGCAAACAACAAAAGCTGGAGGTGCAAGGATGAATGAGTCAAGTGATGCATCATTAAAAAAAAAATCAAAAAGAGGAAAACTTTGAAGCCAAGAAGTAAATAGAGTACGTAAAAGAGAGACCCAGCAAGAAGCAGCAGAATACTATGGGAGAATGGCTGAGTTAACTGTGTTTATCTCCTATTTCTCTATGTGTGGCAGTAAATGAGTTTGAAAACCCAAACAAAAACCCCAACAAAAAAGCAACAAGGTGGGCGAAGTTACACAACTATTCACCTCTCCAGGGATAATGCTGCTTGGTTTAGTGGATTCATTATAAACTATAGTTCGTACTGTCTTCCAGGGAGCAAAGTTTCAGTTCTTAATGACTGTTCTGGACTGAGGAAGCAGAGGGCAAGATCATCTTACACAGAAAGAACAGCTATACAACACATTCTGAAAATGAGCACCAACTGGAGTTCTGATAAGATGTGTGACTGTTCTGCAGGGACGTTCACGTGACAAATCAAACAGGGATGTCGAATCTTGTGGAACTGCTTCAGTGGGTTTTTTCCACCCGTAACAACAAATAACAAAAGAATTTGCAGTTGCTATGTTCTGTTTTCTATTAATATGCTACTCCTTTAGGTGAAGATCCAGTATATTTCTGTACTTCATTTGTAATGCACCAATAACATACAGCGATATGTATAAGTATGTTAAGATTGACCTAATCATGCCAAGCATTTATCAGAACAGTGTTACTCTGATTGGAGAGAAAAAAAAAAAAAAGGTAAAAGATACATATATTAAGGAGGATTGTAACATAGGTATTAAGGTATTACATTCATCACAATGCTGGATAACAAAATACTGGACCAGCTAATCGTGGTCTGTACTTCTGTTTTGCAGCTTTATTTCTGCTGTCAAATTTACGCTGAAACAAATATACAAAATGGTTTTGTCTTGTATGATGTTCATATTGAAAGATGTTCAGTTTTTTATAATTTAAAACTTTTAAAATTTTATTATACAATTCTCATTTAAATTAATATATATGGGCTGTATATCTTTGTATATATATGTATATACACATACATATCTACCTAAATACTCACAATCTATTCATATTTTAGGTTATATTTTGACCTGTTTGATTGACAGGTCAAAGTCATCAAGTGTCCAGAACTGCTGCTAAATATATTCCAGCACTGAACCTAGTAGACCAGGGCTGGTTCCCTCAAAGTCACTAAGGTATTTCAATGCAGCCACTGGTGCTCTGGGTAGTTGGCAAGCCTGTAAGATCAAGACCGCGTATACACAGAGACCATGTGTATCTCGCACTGTACCAAACTCTGAGGACTTTTTAGTCTGGACGCAGGACTTCAGCAGGAGAAATGCAGTCTCGCACTCAGCACTGCCTCTGTGCTATCATACCCTGTTTCAGAGCGTGGTGCAAAAGTAATGGCAATAGTGAATGTTCTCAAGACCACATTTGTCATTTTCTCTGTTAGACTTGCCAGCCGTATTGTAAGAGAGGAAGCCCAAATAAAGGAAGGAAGAATCTTAATCTGTGGCCGTGTATCTGGCTAAACACAAGCTAAGCATACTTTGACCAAAGCAAGGGAGGTAAAGAACTGCATAGCTGTTGATGAAGAACAGAAAAAATGCTTTGATCTTTCAATCACAAGGCAGTCTCTTCCCCATGTTACGTTTTTAAGGGAGAAATAATCCATGCTATCTCTTTTGCCTCCCCGTTGTTGGTTGGTGGAGGCTAGAGATTTCCTCCACAAGCCTGCTCCCTTTCCGTCTCTTTTCCTGGAACGGTGAATGTCGTTACTTAAAAGCAGCAATTTTGTTCTCTTAAACGTTCTGGTGATACAGATAAATCCCCCAAAAGTCATAAGAAAATACGTCATCTCCCTTTGCTCCTTTGAACAGGCGTGCAATGAGCACACACTTAAATTAGTATTCCTTTTCCTCATTTGCACCAGCTGTGAAGTGAAAATGGTGATATCTGGCTTGTGGAATCTTTCCATACATAAAGAACTCTTCCCCTCCCTTAACTGTTGAATCCGCTTAGAGGAAAAACGTAGGAGATGGAAAAAAATGTGAGAGGATGCGACCTGGATGAGCTGCTTACCTAAGGGGTAGCTATGCGGTGTGCTGGCCTGTTAGCTGCCTGTTTCTGGAACTGGTGAGAAGGCAGCTTTGTTGGCAAGGTGTTGCTCTGTGGTTCTGCCTGTCCTATTTATAGTCAGGTAATTGCAGCAATGCTGAACAAAATTGTTGCTGCTATGACTGTTTCAGTTTCAAATACAGCAAATCAATGCTGATAGCAGAATGCTTCGCCTACAAATAATTAACTGCACTTAAGCTGTCAGAAATGTTTTTCCATCTGTTTCCTTGGGCCATACTTTTCATTTTGCACTAAGCCACTGAAGGGGGAAGAAAAAGTTCTTCAACCTACACCTTCTTACAGAAACTGCACTGAGGTTGTTATGATCAGGCACTGCTGTTGGGGTCATGATTATTCATACATTAGTATAGGTATTAGCAATCTCTTTCTTTTCCTTTCTCCATTCTATCTCCACACAGATATTTTTGTAAAAAAAAAACCTTCTTGCAGGGCATTATCCAAAATCCTTGAATTTACTGAAGATTTTCTGTTGTTTCCAATAGACTTCATTTAATGTCCATTACGCCAGAGCTACATAGGAAATAGGTTCATGTTGGAAAGTCCCTAGAGTTTTGCCAGTAGGGATCCTGTCCTTTACATGAGCATGCCAGACTGTCACAGAAAGTTATACCAACTTGCTAAAAATTTTACTTTGTGGAAGTTACTGGAAATCTTGCCTCTTACTTCATGTGAGCCCCACATAGCATTGTACATGTTCCAATGAGAAGTCAATGGAAATTAAAAATAGAAAAAAACCACAAAACCAATAAGTTTAGTTAATAAAAAATGTTATTGGATGTTAGATAAAGCTTGGATTGTGACAACTAGAACAGGAGATCAAAAGGTTGAAATAAAGCAACTTTTTTTTTTTTTTTATTTGGGGAGCAACAAATGTTAGATGACCATTCGTGCTGCACTGAACTTTGCATTGATGATCTCAGTCAGTATTCCAGCTCTGGTGAGCTTTTTGATCGTTCATTTCTCATGAGCACATTATTCTGTTTTATTTTTGTTCTGCACAGTTATGCAGTTGTAGGTGAGAAGAAGGGAAAATTCAGCTCTAAAATATAGCATTCCCCTTTTTAAATTACAGATAACCTATGATATGCTGTAACAGAATTCTAATGATGTGTTTCAGTGGTACGCCTTGACCTAAGAATGAACCTGTTGCTGCAGATAATATTTGCTGTAATTTAATAAATGACAGTTCTAGAAATATTTTTAAGTGCTTACACAATTGAAGTAGTTATTCTCTTAAGTTGTTGGCCACCTTCTCATGTAAGAGAACATGTACTTACGTGGCCCAATTCCGTGACTTTCTAGGCAGTCAAACTTTCAGTTAAGCTCTGAGGGGTGTAAAGCAGTTTGTAACTTTTTTTTTCCTCATAATGAGACTCCATGTTTAGGTCATATATTATAGAAATGGAGTGAAGAGTTAAAAAGCTAAAGTCTCTTATTTAGTCCAAAGCTTGAATTAGATGTTGCTCCTTTTATGCTATGAAGAATCCCTAATATCACCAGTCTCCTGACAGATCTGAAGAAATCTCACTGTGCCACTGTTCTGACAGTTTCAGTCTTGTTAAGCAGATTTGCAACCACTGATCATTAAGATGAAACACTGACTGGAAACTGTACCTCCTGCAAACCATGCTGAGATCTATGGAAATGTCTTACACAACAGAGATCTAGTCTTATGGAATAGCTCTCACCTATGCATAGTAATACAGAGTACCAAGCGAAAAATAGTAAAACAAATATATAGTTGTCGTAGTTCAGCCCTGATCAGGACCAGACTACGCAGTCTGTCTCTCGCTCCCCCCACCCTCCGAGAGAATAGGAGGAGATGATATAAGAAAAAACAGCTCAAGGTTTGAGATAAGGACGGGGAGAAATCCTTAAAGTTACTGTCACGGGCAAAACAGACTCGACTTGGGGAAAACTATTCATTTATTTCTAAAAATTAGCAGGAGAATGAGACAGGGAACAAGATAACCTCCCCCCACCCCTCCCTCTTCCCGGGCTTAACATTATCTCTACTACCTTCCCCTCCCGAGCGGCACGGGGGGGGGAAAAGGGAATGGGGGTCGCGGTCAGTTCATCACGCGTTGTTTTATGCCGCTGTATCATCGTCAGGGGAAGAACTCCTCGCATTCCTCCTCTGCTCCAGCGTGGGGTCCCTCCCACAGGCCACAGTCCTTCGTGAAACTGCTCCGGCGTGGGTCATCTCTTCCACGGGGTGCGGTCCCTCTAGAACAGCTGTCCCAGCGGGCCCTCCATGGGCCACAGCCTCCTTCAGGCCTCCACCTGCTCCAGCGTGGGGTCCTCCACGGGCTGCAGGTGGATCTCTGCCCCTCCGTGGACCTCCATGGGCTGCAGGGGGACAACCCGCTCCACCATGGTCTTCACCACGAGTTGCAGAGGAATCTTGGCCAGGAGCCATATTACTCCTCCCCCTCCTTCTTCACTGACCTTGGCGTCTGCAGCCGTTCCTCACAACAGGCTGGCAGACGCCTCTCAGGATCCTTTTTACATCTTATTCACTTCTCATCTCCTCTCCACTTCTTGCAGCCGGGCCGGGCCGAGTTGGGCCCAGTCGGCTGCCCGGCGGGAGGCCAGAGGGTGAGGCCTGCAAGGCCCATGAGGCTCGCGCCTCCCCCTCTCTGCCCCCCGCTCAGCTGCTTCACATCTTCTCCTCCTCTTTTTCCTGTTTTCCCCTACTTAAATATGTTATCGCAGAGGCGTTATCACGGGACATTCTGCTACCAATTGGCTCGGCTTTGGCCAGCAGCAGGTCCGCCCTAGGCCCGGCCGAGTCCACTGAACAAAGGGGAGCAACTTCTAGCAGTTTCCTACAGAAGCTTCCACCTTAGGCCCCCCCTCACTAACAAAACCAGAACAATAGTACAAGTAGTATAGTACATGCAGAGCAGAATTTCTGCTCCATCTGTAATATTTTTTAATAACACAGTGTTTTGCTTGGTGTAGAAAGCAATATAAATTACAAGAGAAAATCAGGCTACAGCAGCTAACAGAAATGCAAAGTCTGACCATAGTTATTTCTAAACATTTCAAATAATTACTGTTTCTGACAGAGTTATTGAGAGCTTGGAGCTACTGGAGATGCAAATTGTGATGTTAATAGCAGCTTTAGCAATACATACGTTCACTTCTTTTGGAAGAAGAATCTATGTTTCTTTCTAAAACTCATTTAACACATTTTCAGACTTTACCTGACTCTCAATATCTAGCAAATTTGAATGTATTACAAAAAAAAACCCAACCTCAAATGCAATGCAAATAAAAGAATATAGCAAGCATGGCAGATTCTTTAGCAAACTTCTAAAGCACCTTGTTATTCAAAGTAATTTATAGGTTTGATGTCGTTTGTTGTGGGTCTCTGGACTGTTGAAGCCCACTTGAATGCTGCCCTTCTCAACAACAACATTTCTTCAAGAATATGAGCAAATACAAGCTTGGTTATGTCTTCCCAGCTGCCCAGAAACATCTCATCATGTAGCCACATTTACTACAGAGCAGATTACATCCACTTTGTCACTTTGAATCACTTGGGGTTTCAGGAGGTAAGAACATCACAGTCCAAGACTCTTCTTAGCCATTTGCAGCCAATGATGTTGACCTGCCTTGCCTTTACAAGCACACACTGGTCTCCAGGTTGAAATATACCATCAGGCAAAAGTAATTTCCACTGACCTGTTCTTGAGCTTCAACTTTTACTGTTTTGAGGTGGGGTTTTCTTGGCTGAAAGGAAGATTTATTTCCTATGCTTAATGACCAGCATCACTACATTGGTTTTGGAAGCCTTCCTCCCACATACCCTTTTGTTGAGGGCGTGTTGGTATGTATCAAAGTGTACTAAATGTGTTTCTCTTCAGGTCTGATTTTCAACATTCCTGCTTTTTCAGTGCTGAGTAGTCATCCAGTCAGTCATAAAGAGGTATATAAGTGAATTATAAAGTTGCATAAAATAACCAGTGGAGGGAGGAGGGCTCTTACCTATCCTTTCTTATAACATAAAAACAATGAGAGCACTGAAAGAAAATTGAGAGGGAAAGATGTGAAACATGAAAAGAAATATATGCCCCTAATCAATGAACCCCTTGTCACAAAAGATACAAGTATCAGAACACCAAATATTCAGTATTGTTCCATGTGAACCTATACCTTTATATAGATAACAAACACTTCCATAGTTACATTTGAAAGAATAAAACTGTAGAAGAGTTAGAAACCCACAGCTTTCAGGAGCCATACAGTTGCCAATGGTTTGAGTTCAGCAGACCATTTACCCTGTGCCCAGCTTATCTATTACAAAGTATTTTTCCACTTAGTTCTGAAATGTCTAGAGGTGGCTGCTATTAGAGATAGCAGCTGAAGCCAGATCAACCATTGCTGTGTTCATTCAAGGACTCAGATTCTGTTCTCAAGTGACCATAAATCCAGAACAGCCACTGAATTGGAAATTGTGTTTCAAATTATTAACTTCTCGGCACTGAGGGTAAAAATTTCAAAAGCTCCTAAATGACTTGGGAGTGTAACTCAAACTGACAAAACATTTGGATATTTACGTAATAGAGCTGAGGATCCTAAGAACCTCTTGAAAAGTAGATGGAACACTTGTCCACATCCCAAGACTTCAGTATGCAGGAGAAAACAGTAAGAATTTGCCACATGGTAGTTATTCCTTTTCAGATTCTTGTATTTACACTCTGTACACTACAGCCTTGTAAAGCAAAGTGTGCGGTTTCACAGGTGGTTTGCACTGGAAGTGCCCACAGAGGAAGTTAATGCAGAATAGCTAATGTATCCTTCAGCCCTTTGTTGTTCTTCAGATTCACTTTCCCTACAGGTGAACTCTTAGACTCCTAAATACTGTAGGCACTGTAAAATGTTATTTGAGTGTGGTCTACTCACCCCTGTTAACTGCAGGGTGCATTCTCTAATCAGCTAACCAGAAAGGATATAAAAATAAGGCAAAGCCAGATAATCCATCTTTAAGAAATGAAGGTCTCATGGTTGAGTTATCAGAACTGAGAAAATGAGAGTTCAGTTCTTGCCTGTTACACAGCCTTCCTTTGTCACTTTGGGCAGGCACTTAATCTCTCAGCTCACTATCTCCTAACTGGAGGTGGTAGCACTTCCTTTCTCCCTAATTTTGTCTGTCTTGTCAGTTTAGACTATTAACTCTTGTGAGACGGAGCTGTTTCTTTCTCTGAGTAATGCCTGGCACTGCATAACTGAAATTGGGAATTACATGTCTAGATGCTATTGTAATCATAAATAATAAATACTTTTTCTCATGGGAGGAAGCAACTTAATTCAGTGGAAATAGTCAAAATGTGTTTGTTCCGCTGTCGCCAGGATCAGTACCTGACCCGGTATGTTGCTGTGCCTTAGGGCCTACTGACAAACTTAAGTGTGCTGTAGCCTCTGAATGCGTGTAGTGCTGTAATTTGATGCTGCCAAAAAGCACTAAAATGGAAAGAATAAGAAAATCTAAACAGCTCCCCATTTCAGTATTTTGTACCCTTCTAATTCCTCTTCACTCTACCCTGTTTTTCTCATCCTTTATCACACAACGACAACCTGTTTTACTCATCTTTCAGTGTTGAAATGAAAGTGAACTCAGCACTAGCTTAGACTAAAATTGTGGCACTGATTCTAATCCTGATCATTTGTCTGGTTGTGGACATTTATTTGAGAATAAAATTATCCTATTTTGGTTTTAACTAGATACAAATGGAAATCAGCTAATTTGACAGAAATAATTTTTATTCTGAAGTATAAATAAAGCCACATGTTTATAAGAATATGATATCTAAATGTATTTATCTGCTTTAGCATGGATTTGTTATTAGACTAGATCAGAAGCATTTTGAAGCACAGAAGTTACCTCCATTTGGAAAAGAATGATAGATTTTTATAGACATAAACCAGCTGCAAAACAGAAGAGCTGTTCATGGTCAGAAACGTGCTGCACTTGCAAGCACTGGTGTAAGCACTCTCTTACCTTTCCTGGTGCGAAGTCATGCAGGACACCAGATATTCAGTGCTGGGCATCTAGCCTTGGAGCCAATGCACTTGATTTTGAACTGCAGTGGTTGTGGAGCGTTCACAGGTTAACTTCACTGTGGGACCAGTGGTTTATAATCAGAAAAGAAGTAAAACCCCCCAGAAATTTGGCCACTTAATATTTCAGTTTTAGATTCTTGAGTTCAACAGTCGAGTAGACTGGTTTTTTATATGTATGTATGTATTTTCTAAGAGATAGCATGAGGTGAACTATAAAGGAATCTAAGCTTTTTCTATATCCCTTCTGTTGTCCATTTATAAGCCTTTAAATACTATTCAGTGTTTAACTTCATGCTCCTTGATATGCACATACACACACAAGCTATCTAGAAGCTAAATAAATTATTGTCTGTTGATATAATGAACAAAGGGAAGTGGTCTTCTGTTTTCTCTGTGCGTCTACCACGTATAGCAGGTCCAAACAGTAATATTACTTATGAGATTATACTGAGCAAGAAGAGGAAGCTGTATTTCTAGACTGCAGTGTCTTTTCTAACAAGTTCATTTAAAATTCATTTTTGACAGGCGCTGCTGGCAAGTTCAGAGGAGCTGCTGTGCAGTCATTGTAAGCCACACCACCTCAGGTCATCTGAGAGCCTTTTTTCAAGGGATGTTGAAGGCATTCTCCAAATGTGCCCATGCTTTGACTCTGCCCTTGAAAACCTAAATGCGATTATCAAGGTCTGTGGGAGAAAAATTAAAGCTGATCAGTCCTGCATGTCATCCAGGGCATTCTCATTCTTACAGCAGCAGCCAGCACTTCAGCTTTGAGAGTCTGTGAAGGAATCTGTTGTATTTTCTGTCATGGGTTTGCCTTACGAGAGCCGGCAATGTCCCTTAAAGTTAATGATAAGTAAGATTGTGAAGTTGTATTGGAAAATGTGACTCATTCTTTCAAAATCTCTTGCCTTTAAATAGAAGCGGTATTTATCCTCCAAAAGCTTCCTGAAGTGCTAGCTGCAGCAGCAGAATTTCAATGTACCTTCCTTCTCTCATTCGTCATTTGAAGTCTATAACAGCAAGCAATGAATCTTTGATGAAACTTGTCAAGCCTCCTCCAAATTGTAATAGCACTTTCATAAGCTTCAAAGAAGTTCAGAAACGATTTGTTATGACTGTATTTATGTTTTTTCTCTATGAGCACTCAGCCCAGTGCTGCTGAACACTGATACATCACTGGATTAGAAAGTCTTGTCCTTGTTTTTCTAGTGTAAATGAAAACCTATGTAGCAAACATCAGAAGGATGTTTTCCAGTGAAATCCCAATAAAAGTTACCAGACTACAGAGATCCTTTTAAAGATTTTTTTTTTTTAATATTGTTGTTGTAAGTGTAATGAATCCATTGACCGTGTCTGGAGACAATCTCTTATCCCAGTGCGCTGGGAGTAATTATAAATTCGTTATGCTTTTTTTCATGCAATTGTAGGTTTCTGTTCTCTCTGTAGGATGTTCTAACATCCATATCTCCAGCAGTTATCTTGGTCCCAGAGCTTGGTACAAATTTTATCAGAGACAAATAGTCTGTTCTCAAATGAGGACATTACTTCTGTCATTTCTTGTTTTGTCATCTTGTTTTTGTGCCTCACCCTGCTAGAGGCTAGTGTCTGAACTACTGCATGCAAGCACTGAGAACTCAAAGACCTGGAAGTTTGTTTACTGCTAGCACAATCTTCGTAGTCACCAATATTGTTGGCTACAAAAATAACCTGCCCTTTTAAAAGTTTGCCCAGGAACTTTATGACCTGCAGAAACTCTGGATACAATTTCTCGCCTCTATTAAGGTATCTCTCCATGGCTGCCTTGTTTTGTAAAGACAGAGCAACTGGTCAACAAAAGATTCTTGATGCCTTGCAAAACCAAAATGGAGCAGAGGTGCTTTGCCATGTCCTTGCCAATGATCAGGAGCGACAGGTTCTTGGTTGGACTCCATCTTACCTTGCTGATTCTAACTGCTGGAGTGGCTCCTTGGGAACTGCTATTAACTGGCCCGCACTGTAATCAGCTTTCTTATTATGTTAAAAGATGGGCTACTCCGCCAGTTCTAGCTTTGTTTCTCCAGTGTTTCAGATGAGCAATACTTTAAAGTGATATACTATTGTGATGATTCTATGGTATAACAAACCTGGAGAGGCGGAGCAAAAATATACAAGTTGTTTAATGGTCTTCTGCAAATTGGTACTGAGGTTACAGACTCCTTATATACTCTCAGGGTAGACAGGTATTTATCAATTCTATCTAACAACAAAAATTTCAGTTTCAGTCACTGATAACTTAACCTGCAGGCTACATGTGCAGAGGTGAATTTATCAGGAAAGCTTCTTCATCAATAGTGGGTAAAAGAGGTTACCAAGTGATATTGGAAGTGATGTGTTTTATTTAAGCCTGACTTTTGAGCCTGTGGTTTCTCCAGTATGTTCAGAAAACTCTCATAGTGTTGGTCTGTATAATTCACCTGTGACTAGCCACCCCTCTTCACCTGAGGGTCCAGCTCACTGATTGGATTCTTGATCCACCTACAACTACTCACAGTGACTCAACTTCTAGCTATCTCTCTGTTCCTTCTTGGAAAGCTTCCTCCGTTGCCTTTTTTTTCAGTTTCTGCCAGGTAGTATCTGGAGCTACAACTTTTCACAAAAATGGGAAGTTTGTGTATTTACATGAGGTGCCCATGCGTGGCCCAGACAACAGCATCCCAGGAAAACGGTATGGATGAGGTGGCTGCTCTGTGTTTTCACTGCAGGCAAAAGAGGCTGACCTCATCCTATGACAGATGCTAGTCTTTGGTAATCTAAGCCCTGTGATGTGCCTGGCATGATCCTATCAGTAGATGTTCAAACCTGGCTGTTCATACCAACTGTCTAGCTCAGTAATCTATTTCCTATGGGGGCCAGAACCTTAGAAGAATGTCTGTGTCAATAGATGTGGTATGATCTGTCCATCGTGTTAAGTCTCATTGTGACCTCTTATAGCTGGAGATTAGTACAAGCTTCTGAAGCCTGAACATCCCTGAAGCATTAATTATAACTATTTTTATAGATATGCAAATATCCAAACTTTTTTATTCTAACTAAATGTATGGATTTGTGTTGCCATGGACTCTAGAATTTTATTTGATGTTGTTTGGAGGAAAAGACTGTTTTACTGCTTTGGAATGTATTTCCAGTTTCACTGAAAGTCCTCATTCTTTTTGGTTAGGAGATTGGCAAGACAAACATTCCTAATATATCACCTTTACAATTCATTATCAAATTCTTTCATGAACCACTTTGTCTTCTTTTTTTTTGGTGATCAGTACCAGAATTTGAGTGCTTCTCTGCACTTACTTTTCTATGCCTCATCTTGTCATTTCTCCCTTTTTGTGATAGGATAATTGCATATATATTTAGTTTGGGTGATTTGAACAACATTTTTCTATTCTCTGTGTTATTCATTGTTCTGCTTCACATGCAACTATGCGTGTTTAATTTTTTGTGTTTAAATTACAACTGCCATGAAGCAGAACTCTTCTCTGAGCTCTCCAACAGTGATAGCCAGTTGGGCAGATATCCAACTAGGCAAGTTGGATTGAGATATCCAGTTGGACCAATACCTTATTTGGATTTGAAATCCAAACCAACCAGTTTTAAAACTGAAATAAAGCTGTGCACTAGCCCTTGCAACGTATCATCTGTGGGCTGATGTAAGGCAACTTCTTTGCTCTGGCGTGTGAATGTGCAGCAGAAGCATTACTTCTGACAGGCTACCTGAAATGCACCTACACCCCCAAACAGAAGCGTTGCTCATCCTGATTTCTCAAGCTAAGAGGTACAGCATTGTAAGAGGGAGAGGAGAGAGGGAACACAGAAGTGGATGAAGAAAATTAACTTTGAGGAGAAGCAGGACGGTGTGGAAAATGTATAAGTTCTGAGAATGTCTGGCACCTGTAGCAGATAAACTGGAGTATTTAGTGACCCACCATTTACCCAAGCAAAGGTCTCTCCCCACCATGGGAATTGCTGTTCCAGGTGTCATTGCAGGGGTTTATCAGTACTGACCCAAGCAGCTTACTTAGCTGCTTATCACCTGTTTCTCTTCTTGAAGCTACTGCCCCTGCACCTCTGCTGACATGACGGTTTGAGTGAGAGTTCTTCAGTCCAGCTCAGTGAAAAGTATCGGCTCATATTTGCCAGCCTTTTGAACTCATGTGACGATACTGAAGACTGTGTCCAGGGATCTTGCACACGTCTGCTGCCCCTAGTACTTCTGGCGTGGAGCAGAAGTGGGTGGTCACAAACAGAAACAGTGGCAGATGAAGGTGCTGCAGCTCCCACAGCGGTCAATAAAGACACTACATTGAAAGTAATTACTTCTTTTTCTGGCATTCAGGGCATTATGTACTTGATGGGAGTGAGAAAAGACATTCAGATAAAATCAAAACTGCTCTGGCCTTAAAATCAGGACTGAATGTTTTTGGAGAGTCAGAGATTTGGATCATCTCTTTGTTCTCTCATGACTGGGAGTGGAAGAGAAAACACAGAAAAAAGCAAAAATCTGTTCTTCCCAAAGAGCCAGTTCTCTTCCTCCAGCCTGAGGAGGCTGTTTTGTTTGTATAGTCAATGGTATGGGTAGGTGGTCCACTGGACAGGCCCACCAGACCTTCTGAGGTAGATTTTCTGTGTCATTGCTGCAAACTTGAGAAGCAGAACTATTGTACCCTGACACAGGTGCAGCATGTGATCGTGGTCAAAGGGCCAAACATGTCAACACTTCCGTTACTTCACCCTTACAATGGACATTAAGATATTGTGTCTCACTGCTGCATTGTAAGGTTCATCTATAGCTTGCAAAGAAATTTGAATACATCGAGTGTGACACCTTTCACTAACAACAGAAATCATTTTCTAATGAAGAGAGGCCGTGTATTTTAATATTTTAAATACATGACAGGGAAGCATAAGTTTATTTCTGGTTATCCTAATGACTTATTGTCATGAGACATCAGCTTATTTACAAGAACATTGATTTCCCTCTCTCTCTAAAAGTGGGTGAATGTTGAAATATGTGATTTTATAATGAATAAGGAAATTTCCAGATGGAAAGTATCAAGGAGGAAAGAACATTATTGATATCAGGCTCATAAATGCAGGGTGCCTTGAAATCAAGGGATTTTGAATGGTTAACATGGTGCATGTCATATTAGGAAAGCTGCCCTGGCAGCAGAAGCCTTTAAAATGGTTTTGTTGAATGACTTTGTTTTTAAGAAATTTTAAGTTCTTATTTGCATAATAACCCAACAATTTCATCGGCTCCTGTTTGCAGGAGATCTAGTGCATTTTCCAAGTACCCTGAGCAGTTCACTGACACATGGTACAGAAGTCTTTCAGGTCTGACTGCACAATAGCTCTCAGGAATAGGCTAGTTGAGTGACAGCTGTCAGAATTATCTAGTTTTATTCACATTCAGCAAGTGAAGGGGGAGACAATGGTTAAGGCAGTTTGTATGAGAGAGCTCCTGGAACCCTCTGGTTCAGGTCAGCAAAGTTAATTCCTGTGAGAATCTGTTTGAGAAGGAAAACTCACATAACTAGTGTTGGTGCCTGACAAGTGATCACTCATTCCAATTACGAAAGAGCAATTTTTGCTCCCAGCAGCACAGCAGTTTGAGTTTTCACTTACTGAAACAATTTGTAATAGTGGATCAAAAATGCATTAATTTTCATTTAGAGTATTTCATTTATTAGGCAAGCTGGGGCTGTACAGTGGCATAGCAATTCCATTATGTTTCCAGCTCAAAAAAACGGCAGTTAAAAGCAAAAAGCCTAACATGCCAGCCATTTATTATGCTATCAGAAAGTTTGGCTGAAATCTTGGCAAGTCCTTAAGGCGTTGTTACAGTACCAACATGGCAGGGTCCCAAGTGAACAATTTTGTCATGTTTCCAAGTGTACACAAATCACATCATTGACTTCTTAGAAAACTGGCAGTTTCTGTGTATGTAGCAGGGAAACAACTCCTGTTCTCCAAGTTCTGAACTGTGGCTCCCAAGGTGAGACTGGGTCAATCATACCAGTGATGTGCAAAAGCCGGAATTTCTAAGGCTTTCTGAAATCCTGGAATAAATAGCATAATTGATTTAGAGTTGATTTAGGTTTGGTTGTTGTAAAAGCATTTCATTTACTGTAGGAATTACAAGTCCCTTCCTATCTTGTACCAGAAAACATATTAAAAGCCACTGCTACAAACTTTTAGCATTATCCTCTGACACCATAGTAAAGAGTAGAATTGCTGCTAATTTTATATGTTAAATTTACCATCTCAGCCCAAGCTGAGACAGATATTAAACAACTTAATTTTATATTTATGTTTATGTATATTTATTTATACATGTTCTCAGAAAACAATTTTGGTTTCACAATGAGACCAAACTCCTCACTGGCTTATTTGTAATTTGAGAATATTCTGCCTAAAACATAAAAAAAAAGCTTATAAATACTCAGTAGAGACAAAGGAGTAAAAAATAAGAAAAAATATTCATTTCCACTTATAAATTTTAAAAATACACTGTTCTTGAAAATATTTACTTTTCTCTGTTGCTTTGGTAGTATCTTGGGGAAAAGCTGCTGGTTCATCTTCAGAAATGAGTTAATTGATGATTAGGTTGATGTAGCAAGGGGACGGATTCACTTCCCTGCTGTTTTGTTGCTACTAAGAGGTACCCTGTGGCTTGGAAAAAGGAAAAGGGAATATGCTCTA
This sequence comes from Chlamydotis macqueenii, assembly GCF_036417535.1. NCBI lineage: Eukaryota > Metazoa > Chordata > Aves > Otidiformes > Otididae > Chlamydotis > Chlamydotis macqueenii. The sequence goes on along the minus strand of NC_141558.1, from coordinate 72,683,238 downwards.
CTGCTAAAACTGCTAAAAAAGCTATAGATGCTCTGATAAACCTGATAAAACATGCTGAAACACACTAAAACATACCAAAATTGCTTAAAATGCTAAAACACACTAAGCCTGCTAAAGCGCACAAAACATACAAAAACCACAAACCATAAAAAAAACCACCAAAAAACCAAATGCACACAGAAGCAAAAAAATGTAGTAAACAGTATAATATGCTACAACATGCTAAATAACATAAGACATGAAAATCACGTAAAACCCACCAAACCAGGAAAAACTGTAAGAACTACCTAAATGCTGAAAGTGGAAAAGGAAATTTAAAAAATAGTAAAATTGTGAAATTGCTAAAAGCTAAAAAATGCTAAAAAAAAAAAAAAAAACAACCAAACCGTGAAGGTGCAAGACTTTGGTCTGAAGGCACAATTCTGTCCCTTCTTCTCTGAAGCACATATCAGTCTGGAAGACTACACTTCATGAGTAACACCCATGTCTCTATACTGCAGCCACTTTATTATTTTTATAGTGTAGAACAACAATTTCTCTAATACAGATAACTTTTACTAATAATGTTTTGCTCACACACTACACATTACTTCTAAGAATCTTGGGGACTTTCAACTTCTATTAGTGTTATAACAAAGGTGTGACACACAGGAGTAGTGCTGGCCTCTGCCACACCGGATGAATTGGCCAAGCAAACAGCTGTGTCCCTCCAGCAGCTCCAGCAGCTACTTACATCAGCTCTTATCCCTCTTCCACAGCTGGAGATTCAAGAAGACAGAGGAGTGAAGGTCAAACAGTCTGAACTTCAAAATAGATCTCTACAACTACTTTTAAAATTCCATCTTACTGATTAGATGTTTGGTGTCTGCTCGAGGACCGTGAGTACTTGTGATCCAGGTCATTCCTCCCATGAAGAGATGACATTTGACATTCCTTGGATTAAACAAAGTTATCAGCTACCCTCTAAGCTATCACTGTCACTATCAGCTATCCACTAATCGTAGCAAACATTCTCTTGGAGACTTAAAGAATAATTACAGTATTTGCCTAATTACTTGTTGCATAGTTAGCTGCTTGTTTTTACAGTAAAAAAAGATGGCAAGGGAAGCAGGCAGGCAATCAGGCTAAGACAATGGATGGAGTAGAGGCAAAAATCCACTTAACAGTGGAGAACAGATGAGTAGGAATGGGAATCTAAAAGGATAAATAAATTTGTTCTGTCTTTCCATATATGCTTCCTACCAGTCGTCTGAGTTCCAAGAAAACAGTTCCAGGTCTGGAGACTGAGTTCCAAGTGTGGAGACTGGGAAGCTTGCAATTACTCAGAGCACAGGAGTGAAATAATCGTGGTGAGTACAATCCTGAACTCAAGCTGCCTGATTTCAATTTCTAATCAGACCTGTCTCACGGCACGGAGTAAATGACAATTGTAAGCACTGCAGGAGCTTGTTGCTGTCATGACTGAAGTCTGATCATTCTCTATCTGTTACTTAATTAAATTTGCTTATAAATTCCATGTTACATGACATTTAAGATAAGATCTGAAGTTGTTCTTAATTTGGTTTCTTTTCACCTTTTAATCCATTACAGTTTCTAAGCCCAAACTTCTCCATTATGCTTTCTTCCGTGAAAAGCAGGTGGTAGTTAGATCTGTTATTTTTACTGTAACAGCCTGCTCCTTTTAAACTCATTCATATGTTGAAGCAAAGGGCTGAGTACTCCATGGTGACTTAAACTTTGAATTGTTTTTATTAAGCGTAATGGATCTGCTTAGCTATTTACAGATGTAATTGTATGGCTGCTGTTGTGTAGCATCTGAACATCTGCGATAGTACGAAAATTATCACACAGGATTTCAGCCTTTGGGAATCATATTTCTGTTTTCAGATTTAACAGGTCAGAGGCTATACAGAAAACGTGTGTACAAGCATCTCATATGTCCTTTCCCTACTAGGGAGAAATCTGTAAGTGGAAACTTTGGGCAAAAGAGCAGTCCAGAGAACCGAATGAGACTCAGCTCTGCCACTGGTCTGCACAGGGCTTTTTTTTTCCCCTCACTTTTTGTTTTTTTCTTTTGTTGCCATTAACATCAACATAGCCTGAATTTTACTTAGACAATTGAAGGCACTGAGCAGTGCAGGTGACCACCTCTTTGGCTGTTTCATGCTTCTTTGCAGCTGTGGTTATTTGACGCTACCATTTCTTAGTTTCTTGAGTCGAAGCCTTAACATCCTAGATTTCCCTTTTGTTAAAAATCTTGAATTATGTCCTTAGTGGTTGTGCTGAGCTAACATTTTTCCTTCAAAAGAATTCATATAATTCTTGTGTATTATCTCCTCTTTGCCTGGACTGACTTGGAATTGTTTTATCCTTCTTACAGTTTTGGTGTCTTCATCCCTAACACAAATTGTAAGTGGTCACTTTGTGATGTTTATAAGGCTTAATAAAACTCACTTTTCTTCTTTTACTAGAAAAAAATATCTTGATGCATCAACATTAAAACTGAAAATTAATTTCATGTATCAGCCATTCTACTGTAAAAACTATTTCCTAGTACTGAGTCCAGGTCTGCAATTCCTTACTCTGCATTTGGTGCTGCTTGCTATCAAAGGCAGTTAATGACAGGAGAGCTGATAGGAGTTGATGATGGTCTGTGAGAAATATAGTGCCTTCACAGTGGTCTAGCATATTTCATTGATTTCATATGATACATTCTACTCTTAACTGCAAAGGCTCCTTTAAGAAAAAATGACCTTTCATGTTAGCATTCATTGACACATGACAACGCAGTGGCTCTGAGGAGCACTACACACTGCTGCTGCTGCTTTGCATGTTCATGTTTGTATTTTAATTGGCACCAGGCTGCACTGATGACTAAAACCAATTTATATATGAGATGTTGGTACAAAAGTCTGCATTATTCTAATTGATGTGGCATTTGTATACCTAGTCTTCCTAAAACAAATCCTTTGTTATATCTTGCATTTGATTTTAAAGAAATGTATGATATTGCACTACTTTAACCTTCTTTGATGAAGATTAGTTGCATAGTTGTAGTAATATATTATCCTCCTTATGAGCAAAAAGATCCTTTAAAAAGGTGAATAAAACAATAAAATAATAATATTAAAATATATTTATTAAATAACTGTATTAAAAAAAGGATGAGACCTACCATTTCAGTGAATAATAATCACTGAGGGAGGTGATTCTCCCCCTCTACTCTGCCCTCGTGAGACCCCACCTGGAGTATTGTGTCCAGTTCTGGAGCCCTCAACATAAGAAGGACACGGACCAGTTGGAGAAGGTCCAGAGGAGGGCCACAAAGATGATAAGAGGGCTGGAGCACCTCTCCTATGAGGACAGGCTGAGGGAGTTGGGGCTGTTCAGCCTGGAGAAGAGAAGGCTCTGGGGAGACCTGATAGCCGTCTTCCAGTACCTCAAGGGGGCCTACAAGAAAGATGGGGAGAGGCTGTTCAGCAGGGCCTGTTGTGATAGGACGAGGGGTAATGGTTTTAAAACAGAGGGAGGCAGATTTAGATTGGATATTAGGAAAAAAGTTTTTACAATGCGAGTTGTAGAACACTGGAACAGGTTGCCCAGAGAGGTGGTGGAAGCCCCATCCCTGGAAACGTTTAAGGCCAGGTTGGAAGGGGCTCTGAGCAACCTGATCTAGTTGGGGACGTCCCTGCTTCTTGCAGGGGGGTTGGACTAGATGACCTTTGAAGGTCCCTTCCAACCCTAACCATTCTATGATTCTATGATAAATGACAAAATTTCAGGCCTGTTGTGATAGGACGAGGGGTAATGGTTTTAAAATAGAAGGAAGTGGATTCAGATTAGACATAAGGAATAAATTTTTTACAATTAGGGTGGTGGAACACTGGAACAGGTTGCCCAGAGGAGTGGTGGATGCCCCATCCCTGGAAACATTCAAGGCCAGGTTGGACGGGGGTCTGAGCAACCTGATCTGGTTGGAGATGTCCCTGCTCCTTGCAGGGGGGTTGGACTAGATGGCCTTTAAAGGTCCCTTAACAACTTAACTTTAGTTACGTCTCTACTTAACTTTAGTTACGTCTCTACTTAACTTTAATTTCAACTTGGTCATATCTCCTGTATTCTTATTGTACTAGCACCGTGTCTTTGCTAAAATCTGTCCTGGTCAAGTCCAGAAAACTTAACTCTTCTGTCTCTAACACCTGTAATACACTCATCCTTTTCAGCATAACTTAGTGTAGAGACAGTTTTTTCAGACCCAGGGTTTTTTGGGGTTTTTTGGCTTTTTTTTTTTTGCATTACTGTTTGTCACCATTCATGTACATTTTACTCTTTCTGGTTTGTATTATTTGAGGCTGAAGTGACCATACTCAGGCACTAGAGAAATTTTTGTTGCAGGGTGCATATAGCATAGCCAGAGCAAAGAATTCACATGTTCACATGATTGTAGAGAAATGAACATTGTTATTCCGCTGAACTGTCCGTTGTTCATAATTAAAGACAGCAACAGTTGAAAAATAACTGTATAGCAATTACACCAACCAAGTGCTCCTAGTAAGTCAAAAGGAAAGGAATTCCACTACTGAGGCAAAAAGAGGACTAATCTTGCATGAAACTAGCCCTTTAGTAGCTCCAAGTTACCCAGAGCATTTCCTTTTTACTATCCAGACATATAATCTGAATAAAGTTTGTGGGACCAGATCATTGGTCTGGCACTTCTGGACAAATGACCACTACATGGGAATGGATAATTCTGTAGCACATCAGCAATGGTTTGCCTCCATCCCGAGACACAGAGCGCCGTACATCGTGATTGGTTTCCAAAGCGTGAGAACAACATACAGCACATCAGAGCAAGCTGTAATAGGTAAAGGGCAGGGATCGCACTTCCCGCTGTGTTTGACATCGTGTGTATGTGAAGCCATGCAGTGGAGACAGGCAGTGGGTGAGGGACAAAGCAGTTCCACATAATGAAGCTGTTCTCCCACTGATTATTGGGAATGTGATGCTACAAAGGACTTGGATGTATATTTTTTCTGGGCAAACTTGACAGGAAAGCAATGACTTTTGCACTTATGAGCTAGGATTTAGTATTCTGAATTACCTAAGAAGGACAAATACCAAGGAAAAATTTTCTAGCTGTTTTATTCAGAGCAAGCTGAATAAACACTGTGCTGCCTAGATACTTCATGATTAATTAATGTTTTGTGAGTCTGGGACTCCTTAATTAGACTAACAATTTGAAATTGCATTCAATAATGCAGGATGCAACTTATATCTGAAGTGCCTGCAGTAATTATTAAGAATGTAAAAGAGATTACCTAGATGTGATTTAACTAAAAAATTTTCAGCAAAATACATTAAATAAACACCCAGTGCTCCTGTGAGGTGAGAAAACTGAGTCCCTGATCACTCTCTCTCTGTGTGATTTTATGCAAAACTGGTCTGTCATACTAATTCAAGGATTACTTCTTGCTGTTTATCCTCCCTTTCCTTGTCCTCCATGTGGTTGCCAATGATGAAATCCCCTAACAATATACCTCTAATAATAGTGAGAACGTATCTCAGATTTCTACACAGAAGTAACTGCATCTTGCACAGTGACCCCTGTATACACTTACTGACCCTTCAGGGAGCACCTATAAAACATTAACTATCTAATAAAAACATACTCAATCCATACTTACGTAATTAAGTTTTGGGGTTTTTTTAAACAGGTTATGTGATTAAAGGCTCATCTCTGTGACAGAAAGAAGCATAGAAGCACCATGGCAGACAGGGAAGCCCCAGTAACCCCAGTCAGGAGTAGGGGTTACTGCCCTGGGGGCGTGGGACACATTGTGGGATGCAAAGGAAGAGCATTTGGGGATGGTACAAGACCTGTGATGGGATGTTTAGAAGAGGAACCAAAGGTGGGGAAAGGGAGGCACCGAGGTGGTTTGAGGAGGGACAAGTATGAGAAAACAGAAGGATGAGGGGCTAAAAGGGGACAGCCACATGTAAACAGGGCTGGTCAATACACAGTCTGCCCCATTTTCTTGCTAAACTCCATTTCTGACTAGTGTCCTGAGTCAGGGGACTCTGTTCTGCATGTATGTGTGTGTGTGTAGGTTTAAGTGCCAGCCACTGGGATGGGGATGGGTCACAGCAGGGGCCCATGTGTCTTTGTGCCCATGATGGGAGGGGTGGAGGTCCATGCCCATTGTGTGGGTGCATATGTCAGGGTGTGATCACTAGCAACTCTCAAGCAGGACCAGTGGCAAGCAGGATAGGAAGCTTGGGAGCCACCTGTCGAGGTAGCTATAAGTCTGGGGCAGGTACTGGAGAGATCGATGTCACCTGGTCCCGCCTACTGGAGGGACCAGGAGGTCCAAGCCAGCTACTAGTGAGACCGTGGAGTCTGGGGCTGACTGAGGCCAATTTGCATGTCTATGTCTGTGTATGGGGCAACTGGGGCTGAGAGGATCCAAGGGCCAGGTACTGGGGCCATGTTGTACGTATACGTATATATTTTCCACCTTCATCCTGATCAGCCAGAGAGAGGAGCAGGATGAGGCCATTGGTGCCATCTGTGTGCGGTAAGTGTTTCTGTCTGGGGTAACGTGTGTGTGTGTGGTTATCATCAACTAGCATGAAAGAAGAGCAGTTTCTGGTCTCTCCGGGTTACCATAAGGTGACAGGTACATTGAGTACTGGGACTGAGAGGGAGCAGCGCTGAGGCAAATGGGTGGATAAATAAAAGCAAGATACCTTGTTTGTTCCGGGCCACAATTAGACCATGTCAGGGTTCCTGTAAAAAAAAAAGTTACTGTTTCTGTGTCTTTCCTCCTATTTATCTGTAAATATTGTCATATCTGTTCAGCTGTTATTTGGATAACTTTCTATTGTTTGGTGTTTTGTTCCCGTCTACGGACTAACTGTAGTTAGTGTCAAGAGAGAGGTTTCTAACTGGGCACTCCATATCTAAGATGAGCTCAGCTGCAGTTTTGAATGGACAAAGGATGCAGATACTCAGCTTCAGCAGAAAGGTACGCAAAACACAGCATTCGTGGTGGCCACACTGCTGCAATGCAGTCCTTGATACACTTGTGCTTCCCTCCTTCAGACAAAGTGGGAGCTGTGCTCAAAAGATTGAGTGATCTAATGATCTTCTCCTGCTGGCTACAGGTGATACCCCGATGTGATTAGAGTTAATGGAAATGCAACATAGTGCTTAGGCTTTGGTTTTCTTTTTCAAGAACAAGCTACTCTGCTTACAAAGTGGGTTTATATAAGATTCGGTGAGGAGTTTCATTTCAGAAGTGCTGGTTGAGTTTTGATGACTAGATTGTAAAAACTAATGTGACATTTCCAGGGAAAATCGGAAGTTTCAGAAGTTTCCTTTCATACAGAGTTATCATTCTACTGGAACTCTGTGTGCAGCTTCATCAGTTTTATTTTATGCACAATATAAAAGATTTTTCTTTAAACAATTTATTACAGTTACTATAATCCTGCATTATCAAAATTATCATTATTGATACCAAATACTTTCTTGTTCCTTTAGATCCTACCCTTTTCCTATGTATAATCTTCGCCAACAGCAGTGATGTTTTTACTGTATTGTGAATACACAGTCAATTCTATGACTATAAAAATGATTCAAGATACTACTTTCAGCTTCAATCTTCCAGTCCAGAGAAATAAGAACATTGATGGGCATGAATAATCAATCAGTGGTATATATCTTTGTCAACTTAATATTTTTTCAGCAATCTTGTAATGGAAATGTGAAAAAAATCTGTGTGCATGTTTGTATTTATGCTTTAATGGCTGACAGTTTTAATTATTATTTAATGTCTCTATTGAAAGCACTAGACATTTAATCATCTGATTGCCCAGGCTTTTCCTCAGTATTCCATCAAGTTTATGAATAACCTGTAATGACAGATGATAAAGGGCATTTCCTGAAAGTCAATGAATGACTGGAGGTGCTGAGAAATACAGGCAAATACCTACTTAACCATCTGTAGGACAATGACAATACTGACTTCTCCAAATAAAATCTTTGGCTAGCAGCTTCTTATATTTTCCTTTTTTTCCCAATCATATTTTTCCTAAGGTTCTTCTTTCAGAACCTCTTGGAGTTTTGTGGAATGAAAGCTGTGTACTTTCAGGCTAGTTAGTAAATTTTGCCGCTTTTAACATTTTTCAATAATAGCGAATAATCAAAGCCATTGTAAACTGTGGATCAACAACATTTTGGCAATAAGTTGGAAAAATGCTTTTCTGTGAAGAATTTCAGAGTGTTACGTGGAACACATTCATTTTCTAAAAAAAAAAAAAAAAGTAACAAGAATTGGACCGGGCACTGGACTGCATATTTGTTGCCAATATGTGCTTCTCCCTTTTTCAAAGATTAGAACAGAAGACATTTTAATGGAGTCCAACATCAGTAGCTTTTCTAGCAGGTTACTGTGAAAGCCATGCTTTTAAAGAAGATAAAATTAGTCTTTCTTCTTTGTTAATACTGTTTGAAGAATTGTCTTTGACTTCCCTTATTAGAGAAGCAGCAGAATTAGCCCTGTAGAACGCTAGAAATTCAGCCTCAGTTAAGTCTGCAGAGCTGAAACACATCAGCGTTTGCTGCTACATCTTAAGTGAAACTTAGAAGATAAAATAAATCCTGCAAGGTCATGAAAAGCCTTGCCAGTTTACTTTAAAAGAGTTGGAAGATTCTGCCTTTTAGGGCAAAAGCTCAGCTCTCATAAGGTAGAAATCTTTAATATGTAACTGTGAGTGATGTTTATTTGAAAATCATACAGAGCCAGTCTACATGTTTTTTTTTTTAATAAGAGTTGCCATATTAAATGGTAGTTGTTACTGACCTCAGTATAACATTTATGCTGCCTTCCAGTTCCCAGCAGTATGTGGTCGCTGGCTGAGTAAGGCTGACAGTTCAGGCCAATTCTGAGGGCGTTTTTTGTGCCATTGGTACCTGCAAGAAAGAAGCCGTAAATGGATTTCACACTGACACAGTGAAATTTGACTAAAGCATTAATAAAGGAGTAAGAGAAGTATTTCTTCCATATGAAAAAGAGTGCAGAACAGCACTGCCACAGTTTCACAAGGACAGCAGTAATTTTTTTATACCAGTGAGTAAAACTTTCCCTGTATCAATTCCTCTACTAGCTGGCTCATAACTGCAGATAGGTTTCTTATGAGTCCATAGGTATTTATTTATGTCATTCCTGGGATTCCCAACACAGTGGGACCTTCATGTGTTACAAATACTCCTTCACATGAGTACAATAGAAAAAATTCAGTGAAAATCTGTAGCATTCAGGTGGTTCTAGCTGCTTACAGCCATGTTCTAGAACTAGTGTGTTCTGGTGATTTTTTATTATATACTTTGAATGCACTATTTAAAGATATTTTATTAAATGTATTTGAACTTATGAATTGTACTGGAAAAACATGGTTCCTCTTAGAATTCCACAACCATTCTTGAATGGCCTGAGATTAGTTTTGTAATGTTTTAGGGCCAAAATTATTTTTTAAACACTACTTCATATCCCCTAATAAAGTACAGTGCTTACTTTAGCAAGCTGTAAATTTGCCAGCATATGTTCATTTTAATTTTGTTTACTTTATTTGGTTAGAACCATGTTTCCCTTCAGTCACTTCTGCAGTAATGTTATTTGTCTCAGCAGAAAAGGAACACAAAATTTGCATGCAAAGAGAAATCACCCTACATAAATCTACAATGTGTAAATATAGCCATATGCAACAAAAAAAAAAAAAGGTAAAACACTTGAAGTTCATTTCAAAGACACATAGAATGTTTCTGCTTTCAAGTATTACCCAGATTTATGCAATTATTTAAGCCAACAAACATGATCGGAGCTGCTTCTCAAATTAATTGCATCCAGATTCACAGTAGCACTTAGAAAATAATTTTTTATTCTTGGGTTAAAAGTGAACATTTTTCAGCTGAACCTACCCTAGAATAATAGGACAATATAGTAAGTCTCAGTTCTCTGGAGTGATCCTTTCTAAATCTTTCATAACCCCCAAACATTTATAAACAGAAAAATCTGCAGATACAAATCAAGCCATACATTTTAATGGCTGGAAAATACTACTTTTTTTTTTTCTGTATTCTTATAACTGCTCAATTTTAACTATGAGCTCCTATGATAGGAGCTTTGCACGTAAATCTCCTGTAGATAAGTGGAAAAACAGATGAGCCTCCTGCAAGTATTTAATTATTTTTTGTATCTCTTGAGATTCCATTTCCTTAGTATGACACTTGTTACTGACTCACCAAGCCAGACTTATTCATATTAATGTGTTTGAAAAAAATTGTATTTTATTTGAGTATGGGCATTTCAAATTAACAAATAAAGGATTAGTCACCATTTACATCTTTAGGGAATGCCATGTATAGTCAAATCAAGTATGGATGAGCTAGTCCTGAGCAGATTTTCATTTTCCTTTTCAGATTTCTGACAGTGTGGTAGTTCAGATAAAATATCCTTACATTTCTTAAAGTATACTTTGTTCTTTTAATCATGAAATAGTGTTATGACTAATGAGAAACAAGTTGAAGGATATAATCTGTGTACACTGGGGACTCAAGAAAACTTAAAAGCAAACTGATTTCAAGATACTGAAGTACTAAATACTTCTACCTTTAAAAAATCCACTTTGTTGAGTGTATAGTAAGTATTTGCTTTAGTAGAGTCTTCTTGAATTTCCCATAGCTTGAAGTGTCTCTCCATGACACAGAGCCATACTACAGAAATTACTGAACTCTTCAGGAAAGTAAGAGAGAAAAACTGACTCTGAAGACCCTAAGGTTGTGTGACACTACAGGCAATAAAATAAGTTACCAGTTGGGGGTTACTAAGCTTGTATAACTTCTGGTCCACGGAGCGTCTAAGGGGTGGTTTTTGGCAGCATTGCTGTATGAATGCTTGTGGGCTGTCTTCGAGCTTGTGTTGTGGGCCCTTGTTAGAAAAAAAACAAGTAGTTATGAAAATTTTCTGTTTTGTTTCTTGAAAACATCTCATGGGTCATCTATAAGAAGCCGTTAAATACTTTCTTACAACTGCTGGAGGAGAAGATAACACTGATATGTCTTGGATGTCCTGTCTCTCTTCATTACAGCACCAAACATGCATGTTTTCATTTACACTTATGCTTAAATTTTGATGTGCATATACTAAGGTATCTGTAATATAGGTAGAGACTCTAACAAATCTTGTGTTTTTCATGCACATATGCATTTCATTAGTTTCTCAACATTTTTTTTTTTGCTGGCAATTTAAAAGATCAAGTATTTCAATTGACCATCAGCTAGGTTTCAAGTTCTTGTGTTCTTGTATTATTTGATCAGTTGAGTCCTTAATGAAACATTGATTATTTTTTATATTTTGACTAATAAATTTTGTTCCTTGCACCACAACCAAATGGCAAATTTTAATTTCGTTTCTGTTCAAGCAAAGTGAATGGTGTCTTCAGTCTTCTTCAGTTTTCCTTCCTTTTTATCTCTACCATCATGCTATGCTCTAAAAGTTAATGAAATGAGTGGGTTATAGTTATCTCCTCTGTTTTCTGCGATGATGTTACACCTCAAGCTTTTACAGAAGCAGCCTGGGGGTGTAGCTGGAAAGGGTCTATCCAGACCTGTACCAGTAGATTCTTAGAAGAGAAGTGAGATATAGCTGTTAGAGGTATTAATTACTTCTGCATGGCTATTGTTAGTATAGCTGCTTCTGTACTAAAAAATTTTTTGCCTATATCGCATTATTCGTATATATATCACCTGGAAGCATGATTGCACTCTTTTTGGCTCTAGCTGTTATGGGTAAAGAGTTTGTTACTAATCAATTGGAGCTTACCACTTCCACAGTTGAGCTAATATAATTTGTGAACTACCCTGACCAGCTCTGCTGCACAGTTAGTGGCTGCATTGATTTGAACCATCTGTTCTGCACTAAATAGATTGAAGAACATGCAGGTGATGTCTGAAAGTCTATCAATTGTGGGAATAGTAGCTACTACTTGAGTGATAAGAAATGGTAGGGAAACAGCAGCACTTTGTATTGTTCGGGTGTGAATGAATGTCCTGGATCTCATAGGTATGGTTTGAAGGGATTACCATCACCATTTGCTTCCAGCTGCCTCAACAACGAATTCCCACAGCACTTCCCTGCTGAAACTGTTCCAGACTGTTAGAAATGTGGTTTATAAAGTAGTTCTACAAAAATGGGGAAAGGGCCACTTCTCAACACAGGATGCTTTTAGGCTGTCAAAAAAGGAATGTTACCAGATGTTCAGAAATAGACTCAACTTCTATATTCATCTTAGATCAGGATTCAGCAAACCTCTTCAGCACATGATGAAATTTAAGGTATGTTTGTGCTTTACTGTCTTGCTCTTAGTCTTTAATTCCATGAGCATAGTGACCTGCTGTGCCACTGTGGATATGGCTACATCTAAAGAAGATTGTGTGGTTTCAGAAGCGATCTCAGCCACTGGGATAAGAAGCATTGCTTCCACCCATTTCCTGATTTTAAGATCAACTGAGTGACCTGAGCACTACTACAAGGGACCATGTGTGGATCCTAGAGAAACAGGACAAGAAAGCTGAGCTCAAGGGATCAGCTATGCTTGCAGCATCATAAAATTACGTTCTACTGCTGAGTTGCCTTAACTCCCACTGGAATGAGCAAGTCTGCCTCACTGACTTGTTAATACTGAGTTTCAAAATCCCAGACAAAAGGCACTGTAGCCAACAGTTAAGCCTCTTGCAATTTGAATGTGATCTTTACCTTTCTCTTTTACCTATGTCATATACTTTCTCTTATGTAATATACAATAGCAACAGAGACTTCAAGTGGCATTTATTCTTCTACATATTCTGTTTAAATCACTTCAGAATGCAATATTCAACGTAATTTTAGTGGTGCTTCTTGAATTTAGGTATTTGGCCTGAATAGTTGATAAGGGTTATAATGGGATGAAATAAAACATATTTTTCTAGACAGCAGCTATTGGGATATCAGTCACTTTTTTGGTCGTAAATGAGAGTAATTCTGGGAGATACAGGCTGTAAGCTAATAACATATGAAATGAAGATGATGAAGGAGCTACATGTCCTGTCAGACTACTTTCTCCTATTACATATCTTGTCCCTCACAAAGGCCAAATCAGTGGAAGGAGGAAACTACTTTTCCTTGATGCTCTTAAGCAGATGTCAGCAGAGAGCAGCGTTTACAAGTGGTGAATATAGAACAGGCTGGGTTTATGCAGTGAGCTAGTGTACGCTGAGCCAGATCCTACCCCTAGTTTTGCAGATGTTACTCTGCAGTAATCTATTTTGATCTACATTTGATTTTATACAAAACATATTTGCAGTTCATAATTAACTATTGCAAATCAGCTTCTGGAGATAGAGAGTTAGGGTATATAATACTTACTAGTTTTACCAGGTTACTTATTATCATGTCTGGGCTTTGATGATGCTGTCATTCTGAAGCATGTGAGGGAATAGAGAACGGAGATCTAACTGGGAAACTAAGCTACTATGATGTCTGAGTGAGACAGGCAAGTCAAGAATGAAGACCTCTGCTCTGCCCTAGTTTTGAATCCTTTTTTCACTTTGTATTAATATCTTCCTGGTTAGAAAGTACAATGATATTTTTGAACTGGATTTTTTAGATTACTATTTTTGGCTGGATTCAGGATTTTTAAAAATCCTCAAAATACCTTTTCAGACTCTTTTGAACTTTCAATATATACTATCTATAGTATATATTGAAAAATTCAGGAATTGGTTTTTTTTTTCTTATAGAGGTTCTTGTAAAAATGTACATTCTTCTTTTATCTAAATTATGATTAATGCTGTAAATCCGTTTGCCTTTATAGTTCTATGTTATTCATTTTTCAAAGCAAAGAAATGTTTAATTTACTACTTAGTTTACAGTTAACTGTTTTTAATTTGTCAAATATGTGAACTTTTGGTTCCAACACTGCAAAAGCAAATATCCAAACACCACCTGATTTCTAACAAGGTATGCAGATCTTCTCAAGTACAAAGTTTATGCTGAGGGTGTAATGGGGAGACAGTCATTGCTGCACATTTAGTTCAATAGATGTTTTCTTACTGTTAGGATGAAGAATACCTACCCTAGATGAATGAGCAAAACAAAATGCTGAAAGAAAAATTAGTATCTCATCTCCGGTTTGAACCAGAGAGGACAGAGGTACTGCTTATGGTAAAAGGCCGGTATATTGTGTGTGAACAGGCTAATAGCAGTGAAAAAGACCACAGTAACTGGTTAAAATGTGCGTGTTTTTTAAACCAGGCTATGTGTTAGTATTTTAATTGCATTTAATATCCTCCTAGCTATAGTCTCATTATATTAAAAGTCTGACTGAGTTAACTATTAAAATTATATTGTCTTAAACTAGAGTTAAATATGAAAGCATATATGTTCCTGAATCCTTTCTAAGTCTGGGTTCCCAAAAGCCCAAAATTAGATCTTTAAAAGTTCTGATCCATTGCTAATCCTAGAGTCAGAACTAACTTGTGCACCCAAATTAAAGCCAGGGCCGTTGCCTGCTTCTGGACTGAACTCTGGCCCTGGGCAGCTGTGACCATTGCAAGTGTAGTGTTACTAAGCTGTTGGAGATGTCTTAAGAGTGGTCCAAAACCAAAATATAAATAGACTTGTAGTAGAATATAGGGGCTTGTAGAGACTCTTTCTGAGTTTGGAACAGTGTTAACATTAAGGTAATTTTTGCATAACTGATTTTGTTTGCCAGTGCAAAGGGAGATATTGCTAATCAGCTTCAAGGTTCAAGATCTCTAGAAGAGCCATAGTGAAAATGCTAAGGTAGCTGTTACATCTAGTTAAGAATGCTGGCATATCCGGCAAAGCCACTCTTTTTGTCAAAGACCTGAAATCAGTTTTCAGAAGAAGAAGCTGCTGTTGAAGAGCTACACACACATTAGTGTACCAAAAGAAAGAAGTTATGGCAAATAAGTACCAGGATAAGAAAGAAGTTACGGAATGGAGTAACTTATTTGAAATGTATTTTTGGTATGGACAGTGCTTACTCTGTCCTTCTTTTAAGTAGCTTGCATTATGGAATTCTGTCCTGGAAGACAAACTTCAAGACTTGTATATTGATCTTTCATGCTCTTGTGGGAATTGCTTATATAGTGTGTGGCTGCTGCTAAAGCAAAGGTTCTGGCACGTGAGTTTTAGACAATTTCAGCTGCTCTTAGTGATTCTTCTTTGATGCTGTTGTCACTTCTATATGATCTAGATTATGAGTTAGCCTTTTCAGGCTGAATTATACAGCCTGATTTTTTTACCGCATATCTACAACAGAGTTGGACCAACAGTTTGTTGAAGCGTAGTTATTCTTAGCTAAATCATTTTCCCACCACTATTCCTGTGGTTTATTTTTGGTTGTTACTGAAGATGTAACTTGTTAAATGAGAGCAAGCTGTGAATGAAATCATAACTTCCTTTGCGGTCTTTATTTTCATTTTGTCCTGACAGGTGGACTTAGTTGGAACTTCACAGATTAAAAATATATCTAAAGACTGTATGCTTTAGGGCACGTAGTGGCTAAGTCACCCACACGATGTATAAGAAGCTGGTGTAGCTGACTCTCCTGTGTCCTTTTTTTTTTTGCATTTTAACTGCTGATAGTTATTTTTCTAATGTTTTCATACAGGCAGGCTAGGGTAGTGCATATACATTTCACAGTTCTGCAGCTTAACCTTGAATTACTTTTTCATGTGTATTGAACTTACTTAAGAGATTTTCAGATTGGCTTACAAATCCAAGAATGAACTTGAAAAAAATCAATATAATACAAATCCTATATTACAGAATTCATATTTTTATACTTTCTCTAGGAAATAATTCAGTTTACAAAATACAATTTATTATCTTCTTTCTGCTTTCATAGTAGATACCATGCTGTTGGAATTACTACAAATTCAAACAAATTATAGCATTGATTTTTTTAAGTATTATTTTCTTAGTTGTGTTTCCCAGAGCTTAAACATAGTTCAGTTTTGAAGCTCTCTTACCTTTGAGGCAAATCGAAGTGATGATTAGGTTTTATGTATTATTGCTTCTCATGCCTATAGTGGCAGAGCACAAGAGATAGGACTGTAATTTTATTTTTCTTTCTTTCCCTACTTTTAGTGTATATTTTATTCATCATGAAAAAAAGCTCTAACTTGGTGCCATAGGACAGCTGTATCTTAATCATAAATGCGAGCCAGTATACAAGTCTCATTTTTGTTAACTGTTCTATTTTGCCTGTATGACTGAATCTTCAGTTTTTCTCCTGAAAGGATATATTGTTCAATTTTAGAGTCTCAAGAATACATAAGGAGGGAAGAGAATAATCTGTTTGTCAGCCTACTGGCATGTCAGAGCATGAGATAATGAAGTTAAAAAGGAGCATAGCAAAACCAGTGTCCTTCATGTCAAAGAATGAGAATCTGAAACAGACACTTCACACAGCTTCTACTTGCAAAGGAATTCAGCACGGTTTTGGCACACTGCCTTCATCTCCTGTATATGGTGAAGTACCTAAAATGACAGAAAGTGGAGCAATAAAAGATACTACTGTCTTTCCTCTTCATTGTAACAATTCTTTTCCAAACAGTTGTAAATATAGTGTCCTCCAGTGAATTTCTACCAATGAGTACTGCAAGTCACAAGTATTCCAGTTTTTACTTCAAGTGTGGTCTGATGGTTCGTTTCCTGTTTTTCTGCCAAAAATAGCAGTCTTACTGGGCTTCTAATATTTGCTGAGATACAATATTGCAGTGGGCAGCTGTTGCATGAACATACACTCTCTCCTTCCCTTGGAAACCTTTAGAAGGGAATATTGCTCTTTCTCTGGGCCTTACGGGGGGTGCAAACAACACTTTCTCTGCAGGTGGTGAATACATAAAAAGACTTCTGCAAAACTTAGGTCTTTAAAAAAAAAAAAGAAAAATTTGAATACTGGAGGTGTAACACTGACTTTAATTCAGTAGACCAACTGCAAAATGCATAAGGGTATATGTTTATTGTGGTTTTTTAAAGTTACAGCTATCCATACTTCTTTTCTGTGCAGATTGACCTGTTGAAAGTTTCTGTAAGTGAGAAGGCTGTGTAATGAGTCTTGAATATCGGGTTTTTTTTCACATTTTGGGAAGCAGACGCTGGAGAAATGTAAACTTCTAGGAAGGTTAACTTAAATTAGAAAAATATCATACATAGAGACCTGCTTTAAATGACTAATATTTTCCTTTTTAATGTGTCAGCTGCAGATATTAGAAGGACGGGAATGCAAACAGCTGGTTTGGAACTGACATAAAAAGACTTGTGAGCAGCCAAAAGTTGAAAGATCTTCTAAAAAGCCTGTGAGAGCAAAAGTTCGTTCTTATGATAGAACAGGTACGTAAATTGTAGCATGAGCTCAGAAAGACTGTGTTCTTAATTTTGCCCATACAGCCAGAGTATTTACTTCACATTTACATTGATAGAATGGAGAAAATACTCAACTGCTACTCTTTTTCCTCATCCTTCTCCCACCTTTAGAGTAAGAGTACACATGCAGGGGAGAGCTAATCGAGCTGTAAATGAGAGGGTGCTGCCATTTTAAACCTTATCCCAAAGCCTAACAATTTTATCCTCCATATCACCTTCTGAGGGTTTATTTTTTTATACGTGATCTCAGAGCAGAATTTACTTTCAGATAGTATTTGAATTCTAATTTAAATATTGTTTATATTTTATATAAGCATCAGTAAATTTTCTTTTAATTAGAAGACTTGTGAAGAGTAGTCGTGATTGCCTACTTATCTTCCAGGATTAGCATGGGGAAAAATAGATTTTGATCATTATTTCTCCATTAAAAACATCTGTCACTGAGTCTGAAAACTGAGCGAGTGATACCACAATTGGATTCTATTTTTTTTAATAATCTTTTTTCTATGTACTTTATAACAGTGATAAAAGCCACAGGAAAAAAAAATATATATTTTCCAGGACTTCTCAAATTGTACTCCATAACGTTACAGAATATTTTGTTCAACAGGAGTGTTCTTCTTCTATAAAGGACTAGATTGGTCTGATTTCTAGTCGGGTAGTATGTTTCCATGTAAAACTGACTTTCTTTTAAATATTAGAAAGAAAAGTATTATTGTTATTCTTTCATTTTCAACATTCTTTTTGTTTAGCTGAGATTTGCTCTGCCTTTTCTCATTCTTTCAGTCTTTTTAGCATTTGAGAAGGTCTTTGTCCTGTAAATCATATTTTTTCTACGTAATACTTTGAATTTTGCTGTATAAATTACACCAAAGATCAGTGAAAAATTGAATTGAAATTACTTTGAAGTGAAATGAACAACTGTTCTTCAATTGCAGGAAAATACATTTGGAGTATCTGATGGTTGGTGGTTTGTTGGTTTTTTTTTTTTTTGAGAAATACCTTCCAAGACATTCTTTCAGTGTTTTCCAACTTGGTCTGAATAACATTAGACCAATCCTCCACACTTGTTAAGGCTTATGCAAGGAAACTAAAGAATGAATGGCTGCCTGACTTGTGCAATGAATCTAAAGATTTTATGTTTAAAGGAAACCTTCCCCCCTACCTTTTTTTTTTCTTTTCTAGATGTACCAGAACAAATTGATGTTGATCTTATAATGCATATTTTGAGGCTTTGAGGCAAACTTGTCTGGCAAACAAAGTTACCATCATGTGAATGGTTAGCAAGAGAGGCTGATGTGGCCAGACTTCAGAAGTTCACACTTCTGGTGATTTTTACTTTCCCTTCTCCACATCCTATGCAATTACATGTTCTATTGGCTGATTATAAGCATGAAATGTTTATTTCCTGAAAGCTTTTGCCTCTAAAAAAAGGATTTTTTTTAATCTTTAAAATCTTTAAATAAGATTTTTTTTTTTGTAGAATCAACAAAATGTTTAAAGAGAATAAACTTTTAGAATTCTAACTAGCAGGACTGAATTCTAATTCTTAAAAATAGGAAGTGGAAGCCAAATTACGTCTTGCAATGGTCAGAGCCACAGTGAAGTTCTGGGAGGAGATGGTACCTAGAATTATTCTGAGAGGACAACAGTGGTACCTAGAATTATTTATTTCATCTCTGGGTCCATAGCAATCACTTAAACTTAGCCAGTGCTCCCCGTAGTTGAGCTATTCTAGCACTAGGCAGAATTGTGATCATGCCTGTCCCGATCAGATGTGCCAAATGTGAGACCAGTATTTGTTACGAGTGGTACTGGGCAGTCTGCTCTTGATGTAGCTAAATGGGATGCTGTCTGTGTTCTCTTACTAGTTTGGTGCATTCAATGACAGACAGACACATATCTGGTTTAATTATAATTTTACATACATGCTTTTTCATGAACAAAACAGGCAATACAGCAAGAAGAATCGGGTTTCTTTCAATGTGCACAATATTGTGAAATATTTTGGATGCACAATAAAAATAAAATCTGTGATTGGCTTTGGGACTTTTGATTTCAGAGATGGCTATAAAATGTTTAAGAAACATTGCAGTTGTCCACAAAACTAAGTTTTCTTCCAGTTATAATGATGCATTTTCAAAATAACTAGATACCACTGATATCTACACTGTTTAACTGTTAGCTGTTTGCTACTTAAGAGCTTTGTCGTGTTTTTTAAGCTTAACAATGCTTATCACTTTTTATGGTTGGAGAAACTTAATTACTAAAAGGTTTCTTCAAGTTTAGACAAAAAATTTTGAACACTAACAGGGTTATATAAGACTTTTCTCAACAAGAAGTAGTAATATTGAAGTAGATGCTGTTGGAACTGAAAAATAATTATTTAGTGTGGACATAATAGAATAGAAAAATGTGATGAGACTAGAAAAATTTTCTAGTCAATTCAGTGTTGTTACTAAGCTTGTTACAAGAATGTTTGGATACTTTTTTATCTTCTCATAGTAAAATACATAGATATAGAACTTGTAATCATGAAAAACAAACTATATATCTACATATAAATAATTTCCTCTTTTGACAGAAACCTTTATTGCTAAAGGATATTGGGGAATGTATATACTGTCTTCAACAAAACACGAAAACTTTAACGCTCCCTGCAATGCATATGATTTACAGTCTCTATGAATATAGCTCTGCAAAACAAAGAATATTGGACTGTTAGAGCTTTGTTTGTGTCTAAGGTAACATACATATTGTACGGCACACCGAACAACATGAACCCAGAGATTTCCACAGAACATTTTGCTTTCCATTTATTGTCATGTTGTATTCTCATTGCAGTTACGTTACCTTCTTTCCTTAAGAGCTTACTGGTCCCTCCTAAAGACAAGTCCTCTGTTGGCTTTGAGCTGAGCATGGCTCATCCTTTTGCTGAGGCATGTGTTTAGATCTTGAACTATGGTATCCAGTTTGAACCTGAGCACGCTAGGTGTATCAGAAGATGGGTAACTTAAAACTTAGCACCCAGTGATCCACTAACCGTCTGCATTTCTGGGCATAGTAACGCACGACAGGGAATACACTCACATCCTGCATGTTCTGGTCTCAGACAAGGGCATAGCCCCTGCTGAGTTGTGCATGGAGACTGGTAATGTTCATGACTTCTTGTTGGTTTTTCTGTTCTTTTACGCTTTGCATTGTAAATAGGTAATCTCTTAGTGACTTATTGATTAGTCTTTGTTTAGTCTTGGTAGCATTTTCTTTTAAAAAATATAAAAGACTTAAAGTTTATTCTCTATCTCAGACTGAGATCTCATGACTGGTTTAAGCCTATGTCTGGCTGCTGAGAGACTGGCTGTAAGCCACCCTCTCTGTGCATTGGCACTGGTGATTTCATGGCCGGTATGTTGGATCATCTCACTCACTAACTTAGATGAAAATGAATTAAAATATATATGTATTTATCTGCCTGCCAGGTTAATTTCAGTCAGGTTAGAGAGCTAATCCATCTCACCAGGAGCACAGAGTAATGATACGCACTAAAAATAATACCTTTCAAGAATATGAGCACAACATTGCTTGATGTTTCATCAGTTCTTACATATCTTTAGAGAAAATTTTGAAGCCCTTTTTCTCTTTAGCATCAGTGAAGCTTAAAACTAGTACAGCACTAACCTTGCATGGAAGAAGTGATAATTGCATAATTTACATAGCTCGATTGTTGCTGGATGCTAAAGTTAAACTTTTTGCTGTATGTATGAGATATATGATTTGAATGTCAGAAAATTACAGACATGGCTTAGGAACTGATGCAAGTTGTCTTTGCTACCAGTGAAGATACTATGCTTTTGTAAATCCATATTGGAAGAAAAGAATAAATGTTGGGAATGTGACTGGGGGAAAAAGACTGCAACCTTGTTCTTTGCCTTCAGAATGCTTGCTGTAGTACATAAATTTGAGGTACAATCTTGATTTAAATGCAAGGTGATTTGTTTCAAAATGTCTGTAATAAAAGATCTACTACTTGCCTTGGCTAAAAGCAGAATGATTCTTTCAGAGCAATTAATTAGTGCTTAGTGTTCAGTCTTGTATCTCCTATATTCCTATGAAAGATAATGAAGATTTCTACAAAAGCACATCTGTCCAATTGCCACTTTACTGTATTCTTGCCAGTCAGACTCAAGTCCGTAATTTGAAAAGGAATTATGCTATTTTTCCATTAGAAATTCTTATAGCTTGCACATAGATATAACATTCTATTCAGGGAATGAAAATCTTTTTGCTTACCTTATTGTTGATTGGGTTCTAAGATGCTGTTTGCCTACCTGAAAGACACAGCAGAGGTTCAAGAAAAGGTTTTTTGGAGTCTGCTGCCAGAAGGTGTTATTATGGTCATCACCCTCTGAGTGGGTATACCCACATTGTACTGGAAATCTTTCCACAAGTCTAATTCTCTTTTCCTCTTATTCAGTGTTGCACCATGTGGTGATGGGAAAAAATTGATATTCCATAGTTTTACTTCTTAAGAGTAAATAAATACATTCATATTTCTCCTTCTTACACACTTTCTGTGAGATAAAGCCTTTTTATACAAGGAAGGTATTCAGTAAGCCTGACAAAGTGGATTTTTAAATTTACTGAGGAGCTTTCCTAACTAGGGACAGACACAGACATCTACCTCAGTACTTTCCTGGATAGTGTGTATGTGCCATAATGACATATTTTCAATGATGGAAATCTGATAATATTTAAAACAGTAAAAACGTAGTAACTGTAAGCTTGTCCAAAATTAAGTAAAAACTACGTCGGTAAACAAAATAAAATGTGGTGAATTTTGCCACCACTGAGGTCGTCATTGTTCATACTTTTTGTCTTTGATAATGAAGATTCAGTAACACTTGTCAAGTTTTCTTCTAAAAAGGACTTGTATATTTTTTCTTAAATTTTTTCCTAGCTTTCTGCAGGCTGTACGTTAGGAGAAATGGAAATAACACTGATGCCACAATGGCTGCATGAAACACAACTGTACTATAGGCTAGTTAATTTGAATTTCTTTTCTGTTTTCAGGTAAGAGAATTTTAAAAAATTGAACTTAACCAATTATGAAAATAATTTTCAATATCTTTGTATGATAAGATGCCAATTTAATACTGTGTTAATTCTTGCATAGGTATTCAAGAATTTCAAGAATTATGATATCTACATATCTATTATACTATTATGAACTACAATACTCAAAATCTTTTTAGTTCTTGTATCTAAATCATAAAAGGAACTAAATATTCTCTTTTCTGTTATGTTATTTTTTTTTACTTCTTGTTTATTTAACCTTAGAAAAAGTAAGAGTATCTCTAGTAATATCTTCCTATGCACTAAATTTTAGGAGACAAGCTAATTCTTCCGTTTGTTCTCTTTCAAGTTACACAGACTGTATTAACTAGCTAGTACTGTTCACCTTATATAGAATGCATTCAAAGAAATTATGTAGTGTAAAATAGAGGAAAACATTTAGTGGTGAAATTGTCACATTCTTCTGGGTGACTGTTTTGGAAACATCAGTAAAAACATGACAGCTGAATTTTAACCTCTTGTTTGGACTCATATTAAACATCCATCTCCTACACATTTGTTTAAATATTTTAATTTTTTTAAATTACTTTTTAGTGAGAGATGCTTGTTTCTGGTTTATTTTTTGGCTGTCATCTATAGAATATTGCTAGAAGTGATTCAGTTTTGGTACGTGACCATGTGTCTCGTGCTGGATTCGTGCATGCAAGTTTTTCGTGTGCGCATCAGTCATCACAATGATGGCGTCACAACTTTCACATATTTTTGAATTTGTGTTTTGTGTTTGACAGTGCCACATTGCACATACAAAAATTAACCAAAGTAATTATGATCTTATTTCACTACATTTCTCCACAAAATTGTGGTAACATTTGTTGTTACTGAATACCTGTGTATATGTGTTAATTAGGGAATTAGATTGCTGTGATGGGAATGTTTAGAAGACAGATAAGCTAGTTTTAAACTTTTAAACAAAGTTTTACTAGACTGACATTCTTTAACTATGCACTTTATGCTAATGCTGAGTTTATATCCATTATC
Organism: Chlamydotis macqueenii; assembly: GCF_036417535.1. Taxonomy (NCBI): domain Eukaryota; kingdom Metazoa; phylum Chordata; class Aves; order Otidiformes; family Otididae; genus Chlamydotis; species Chlamydotis macqueenii. Next base: position 72,659,632 of record NC_141558.1, on the reverse strand, counting down.
AGTCTTTATCACTCCATAGTCCGCTAATCCTCCACAATCTCTGAGTAAGCGGTACCACAGAGCTGATGCAGTGTGTTGAGCACAATTCTTGATTGCCTTAGTCACTGAGCTGGAGGAAATAAGACCCAAAACCTGTCTACCAAGGGAAGCTGAAAACATAATGAACATGTTGTATCTCTTCTCCTTGCCCAATCAAATTGAGGATCCTATCCACTTATAAATATATTGTGTTTTTATTGTTTCTAGCGAATTGGTCTCTGCCTCTGGGCAAGGTGCTGCAAAAGCTTAACAGGTACTTTCCCAGCCTACAGCAGGTGCATCATCCTGTAGCTTGAATGGGTTTCTTTTCTTCATTTATTTTCCTTAGTTGCTGCTTCTCTTCTTATAGCAAAAGTAATGTTTGCCCAGCTTTGGGAGCTGTGTTTTATCACCATCCAGTAATTGATCATCAGTGAGTTATGGGTTATGGGACCCTTTGCTTTCAACCTGTGGCCAAATTTTGAAGGCCTTTCTTGTTATCCTGTGCTTCACCTACATCCCAGCAAGAAACGTCTGGTACCAAGCTCTAGTTTACACAGAAAATTCTCAGAACAAGATGGTAACAAGCCTAGCCAGCCAGGATCAGGCCTTCGTGCAGTTAACATAAGGCACAGTTAGCTTAAAGCTTCTGGTTATTATTGGCAGAGGCAGTACTATTTTTACTCGACAAAAAAATGCTTATGCAGGCTTATGTTTGGATTTAAAACAAGCTAATATTAATGTTTGCTTAGCGTACTTTGTCTTTTGTGGGGACAGTAGGCCTCTGCTTTAGCTATACATTTCACACATCTGTCAAGATAGATGGAGAGGTGTGGAGACAATGTTTGGGAGCAGATTGATAAAGCAAATATTGGCTAAATAGATCTACATCTGTCTCCCAACAGCCTAAGTGCTGTTAATGAGCTGTTGCGACAGCAGGTGTGACAGTCTGTAAAATTTACATGCCTAAATAATTATTTCTGTTCCTTCTAGAATGAAGAAATACTTTCCAGAAAATCCATGTTAGAAGAAGCAAGATTAACAAGAGCAAGTCAGTTTGAATGCAGGTTTTTCATGGGAAAAGAATTAAAGAATGCTTTCTCTCCTGCTGTACAATTTAATAATTTGTATCTTATTTTCCTTAAATAATTTATAAATCAACAAAGACTGCTGTACAAATGCCAGGTTACCTGTTGATAACAGCATGGAAGACTTACTCTAATAAAATTTTTATGATACTTTTATCTTGCTGCGAAGTAGTGTGGAATTTTAATCTGGAGGAACCTGAGCTTTAATTTGGTGTTTGTCTAGTGCCAATCACAGTGGGGTCCTGCTTTATGACTGGGGATTTTTACTATAAATGGGATGAAAAAAATAATTAATACAGTGTTATACTGTAAAATGAGAGTGGTTACACCAAGTCCAGGCTGAATATGGGCTGAATGAGAAGATGGAATTCAGTCTGTGTGTTGAGGTGAGTAAACAAAATCCTGTCACGCTTCACCTATTCTCCTTAAGGGTGTCCATCGCTGTCATGTAAATAATATTTGTATTGTGTAGGTGTGATTATGAAATAGACATTTTTAACTCTTCACAAGATATTTTTTTCCCCTTTTATGGAAATGTATCTATAGTTAAGATTATTCTTACAGGTTTTTAATTAGCTCTTATGTCACGAACAGACTTTTTGGGATTTATATAAAAATTATTATCTTTGTGCTGAAAGTGTATGGATTTGATCTTTCACTTGTACCTAGCAGTAAGGAACTGAAAAAGGTTGTTGGCCTTTTTCTTCCATTTGAATAGTCAAGAGGAAAAGACATAAACTGTCAGGTAGTCCTTTGTCTAATTTTAAAGTTACTGAAATAAAAAAAGTATTTAAGTAAAAGGGTTTTAAGTACATAAAATCTGAAAACTGTCAGTTATGGAATGTATCATTAAAAATAATATATGATGAGTCAGCTTCTGAAAAAAAATAAGATTTTCTCTTTGCCTGGCATTAATCAGAGATATGTTCATTAATTCCTACATTAATGCTTAACAAATACATAGCGCTTTGCCTAAAAGCAGATTTTTTGTAGGTGGCAAGTTAATCAAAATTCAGTTGGGGCACTTTAAATGACCTGACTAGACAATATTTTTAGTAAGTTTTTTCAAAATCAGATTTCTCTTTTGAAATATTTCTATGTCTTAAAATCATACAACCTTAAACTCTAACCCTTTTATAAACTAGAAAATAGTCCTGATGCTCTCCACACTTCAGCATTTCAATAAATGTGTGGGTGAGCTGTTCCTGTAAACAAAGATGGTGAAAGAGAGCATAGTCCCTATAGAGTCCATAAATTTGTTTTCTTGGGTTTTTAGCTTTGGTTTTGTTCCTCAGTATGTTCCTACTCACCTAAAGTTGTTGGACTTTCATGTAAGTAGGGCAGGACACTTTTTTTGAAAGGAAGTCATAGAAGGACTTCTAATGCTGTGTTAACTACACAGCCTGTTTATGTAACTGATTTTTCCTAAAATGATTTAGATCTCTATACGCTAAGAAAAGCATAGAGTTTAAAGTTCTTTTGTTGGATTTGTTCAAATTTTTTCTGTTTCTTAAATGACATGTTGAGGCAAAGCTCTTTGAAGTTTATTCATGCAATAAACACGTTTGGTTATGGTATTTCTTATTTTAAAGGCATTAAAAAGAATACTGCAAACATGGATGGTGAAACACAAACACATTTGAGCTGCATGTTGGCGGCTTATTGTCTTTTCTGTCTTCCACATAAAGGTTATCAAAAACAAGAGGTTGTGATCTTAGCCTGCTGATATATATATTCTGCCCATTATAGCCCTCCTTTTTGGTGTGTATTCCCTCACAGAACTTGAGCTTAAGATCTTGTTATCAGGACATCTGCTGAAGAGACAGCCTCCCTTTGAATATCCCAGTGCTATCACCCAAAGGCATAAAACTCAGTGCTCCCTCTGTCCTGGTTCTGGCCAGGACAGAGTTAATTTTCACCTGAGCTGGGAGAGGAGCTGGAGCTGGTGGCACCTGTGGCTGGAGGACCAGCTGGGATAGGTTACGAATTAGCCAACAGCTGGAATCTTTTACCCAAATTGGCCAAAGGGCTGTTCCATACCCTGTGACACCATGGTCAGTGTATAAAGTGGGGACTGTGCAGAGGGACAGGTTCTGCCACTCAGGAGGGAGCCGGGCATCAGGATCCACAGTGAGCCATTGTACTGCACATTATGAGCTTCAGTATTTCCTGTTATTGGGTTTTTTTGTTTTCTGTTTTCCATCTCTGTTTGCTGTTCCTCTATGTTCCCTTAAACTTTTTTTTTTTAATCTTAACCCAGGAGTTTTGCCTTCTTTTCTTTCCTGATTCTCCTCCTCATCCTACTGGGGGGGAGGGTGGGGGGTGGGGAAGGGCATGTGATCAAGGGGGAGTGAGTGAGTGGGTGGGTAGGTGACTGTGTGGTATTTAGTTGCTGAGTGGGGCTAAAAAAATTACAGTTCTTTTGGTGTCCAATGTGGGGCAAAGAAGGGTTGAGATAACTACAGATCTGACTAGAGTGGCTTGAAACAAAATTTGTTATACACTCTTATTGTATCAGTTATTAGTTGCTAGTCACAATGCTACAGCGGTTGGTTATGTTATTGTGTTATCTACACTCTTGTATGTACTATATGTAACCAGTGGTGCTGTTTATCACCTCAGGGAAAATTATGAGAATTAGCATTTTGTTTTACTATGCAATATCAATTTATGATATGGTAACATCTGTCACCTTAAGGTTGGTATGTGTATGCAGGTGACTTTCCCCACTCTTTCACCTCCAGGGTAGTTATAACAGTTTTTGAGAACTTTGAATATCCTGGGGATATTCAAGCCAGCATGATGTTAGTGCTGTCTCTTGAATGTGTTCCAGGTCTTGTTTAGAGTTACAAAAACACTTTTCAGGAATATCACACAGAGATCTGCCCTGAGGTGGGATAGCCATGAGTGGCATGGCATGTGGGAGAATATGGGCAGATGTCTAGAAAACTATTCACCTCCCATGGTTTCAAATTTTAGTCCTGAACAACTAAAGTACCCTCATGAAGTCACAGAATATTTGAAGAAAAAAAAAATGTTGTGGCTGTTCTAAAGAAGCACAGCTTGCTGCACTGTGCTGGGCCCTGCCCAGTATCTACAAAACCCTGCTCAGTCTTACGCAGCACCCTCAAGAGAAAGAGAGGGAAAACAGACTGACCTGCACTGTGCCTACTCAAACCCCAGCAGCAGGCTCTGCAGCCGAATCAGGGAATGAACCCATGCTGGTATCAGTTGCCCCTGTACTTAAGAAGAAAACTTGTAAATAAGATAAAACTAACAGAAATCAGCTGCTACTTTCATAAGAATTCTGGTTTGAGTCTTGCATAACTTAATGTTGACTTCTTAATTGGATTAGCTATAAAAATTTTACCATCTTGATCAATTTAAATCTATTTTCAACTACCATATGAACCAACTTTGGAAGTTACTCTTCCAAATAAAAAGCTAATCTAATAAATTAACCTATCGTGTCACTGAAGATCTAGTGCATTTTTATTGTTTATTAGAATGGAATCAATATTTCATCTTCAGAAAGCTGCAGATACCTGTCATGTGTTGCATCATATATTTTCAGGCACGGATGCAGACATTGCAAGTATCTGGACATCTGAACAGCTGCTTTCTTACATTGAAGGGATGTAGAAATGTTCCTAATTCCTGAGGAGGAGTGCTAAGATTGGCTGTAAGGGTTCATTTTATTTTCTTGCTGGATCTCAGTGTTACTTGGTCTGACTGGAGAGATTGCCTTAATTATAGCTCCTAATAATTTCATTATCAGCCTCTCTCAGTCTGCTGTGCTTTTTGGGACCCTAAGATTCCAGGATCTGTAGATGTGCTCCAGATAATCCCGTTTCTGATTGTATTATTTCTGTGACACAGGAATTTCCTAGCCTCAGCTGAGGTTAGAAACTTCAATTCTTTGCTTGCCACAGCCATCTCACCTGGTGTAAATGACTGGAATGAGAATAAGAAACTCCTCTTGTGTAATCATTTGGAAACTCCAGCACCAGGCAGTACTTTCCAGCTTATTACTCTGTTCAAGGAAATCTCTAGAAAGGTGCAATAGCTAGTAGCTTATACAGTAGAAAGAACTTTGAAATGTCTGACCAAGGGAAAAATATATAGCTGTTATAATGTTTCGTGGTGATTGACTTTTGTTATGTTGTTAGTAATGGGATTCCAAGCGTGGACATTAGAGTTCTGGTTTACAGTTACGAATTTGTGCTGGTTGTTTCTAGAATGTGATACTGTTTTTTGGAAATCACTGTTAAAATAATACTATTTCCTCCCCTCCCTGCCCCCGATATGTGCTTTGTTCTGTGTCTCAAAAAAAACCCACAACTAATAATCAAATTGCTATTAAAGAATGCAATTAAACCTTTATTTGCATCCTGCTTATTTGCAGGATGTTTCTTTGACCATGTGGCTGTGCGTGTATGATGATACATTTGTGAATAATGTAGATTATAATGCAGTTGTTCTTGATAAAACATGCTAGAGCTGAGCCAAGTTGTATGGGAAGAGGAAGCATTATCTAACTAAAATTAACAATTTGATCACAAAGATGAACAGTTTGGTTTTTCTTTGTTATTAAAAGATAGATTCTATTTACAGGCCAGAAATAGCAGTTCTAGTCATGCTATATAACCTTTTCCACCTCCAACAGTTATTTATTTTTGCCATTTGACAGCTGTAGCCCATGAGGTGAGGGAAAATACTTCTGGAAAAAATGCTAAGATAAGATACTCAGAAAAGTTTACCTTTGCAGTCTATTCTTCTAAATAATATTTATGTATTCTGAATTGTACACATGATGCTTAATAGCTACATGGTTAACTGGAACAGAGCTTAACCCTCAATCTGAGTCATAGGGTAGGTGTCCATTCTAACCACAGGTGCCTCTATACTGTTTGAGAAAAGGGAGTTTTCCTCAGTCTCTGTAGCACACAGCTGGTGAGCTCTGGCAGCTCAGTCAGTACCTGAGAACACACGGGATAGAAGGCTTGCTCCAAACTTGGACTGCCCAGCAGCAAAGTGGAGAGTAGAGCTCTTGGTACCAAGCCATCCCTGCATTGGTGCTTCCTTTTCTGCTCATAAACATTCTGTAGAAGGTTCTCTGCTGATATATGCTCTGGCATAGTATTCCTTCTCCAGAAGAGGATGATTTTAGTCAGCTTCATAGCCCCAAGAAGTGCTGTCTTGTAAACTGTGCACCAAATGTGACAGGCTACCTACTGTAGCTGTGTGCCAAAAGACTGGATGGCAAATACTAGATCTATGTGACAATTACTGATTTTTCCTTTTCTATATTTTCCCCTCACTTTGGTTAGTAATTGCAGCAAAGGAAAGGTCAAAGCTGCCTGGGAATGACTCAGGCAACAAAATACACTGCATTTATTCTTTTGATTTCTTAAGTTCACACTTGCAAGTTATCAAGAGCTTTTTGTCAGATCTGACCTTAATGTCATGACATTTTAAGATTATATCAGTGGGCTCCAGAGATGGCTCTCCTTGCTTTCTCTTCAACCTCCCTTTCAGGCTGTGATAGACAGTGATTACAGCCTCTTGTGTGCTGGAGGGAACAACTGCATACCTGGCAAGTCTGGCTGTCTCTCACAGGATCCTTGAAAAATTGCAGACACTTCTTATCCCTTCAGAGGGACTGAGTTTTTTTTTCAGTGACAAAACAAATGACCCTGTTTATTTAAGTAATTGCAAGCAACTGAACTGCTTCCTGCTATTCAAGTCCTTACATTCAGATGTCTACACCAGCTTTTTTTTTTTTTTTTTTCTCCCCTTCTGGCTTCTCTGCCATTACAACCCTCTTACCACAAACTTCAAGGAGAAAACAAAATCAAAGCCACTATCAGGCTGTCCTGGCTTCTTCCAATCCTCATAAATGCAGTGGTTCCTCCAAGAGACCTTGTCACTTGACAATACTGGAGAGACCCTCTCAATTTATGCATGGCCATGTCCTTCCAGCCCTCTCTTGCTGCTCTGCGTCAGTGATGACAGATCAGTTGGTGTTTGAATTGGGTGCTACACAGGCAACCTGAGAACCCAGAGCACGAGGAAAATAGAGGAGAGGAGCCTTAACATCCAAATATCCTTAATATTGTTGATATCTATTCCAGAGCTTAGAACACTGAGAAGTCAATCAATGAGTCGTGACTGCGGTTTTACTGTGCTGCCTTAAATTGAGAAGCAGGATGGGGAAAAGATTCTCTGCTCTCTGCTGAGAAGCTGTTGGGTGATGTTCCAGTTTCAGGCTCCCAAGAGTCTGCTTCACCAGCAGTATGGAGCATGCTGACAAACAGCCTGAGCTACTTCAGGTCATTGGCAGAAGTAAGGGATGATGTTTCTTAAGACATTTTTTGAAAACAGGTGTATTGTCAGGGTCAGCTGCTTCCAGGAGGTGTGTTAACACAGAGAAGATGATTTGAGATAATTTATATAATTTGTCTATAACACTACAACTAATAATTTTGGATCCTAACAACTCTCATATATAAATGCAAATATTTATTGATAGTAGAAAGGAATTCACTAGATATGATAAGCTAGCTATAGCAAAATAGTTTCTTCTGATATGGTTCTACCAAATCTAAATTTATGCTTTAGCTGTTTATTCCTCTCATATTAGACACTCTGGGCTGGAAAAATTCAGATTGTCCATCAGGTGTTAAGCTGCACTTAGTTAGCAGAAACATCTGTCCACTACCACTCTAGCAAGATTCTGAAATCCTCCTTTCCTCTCCATCCCAGTTTCCTTCAACTACACTTAGGATTTCTGAGGATGCTTCCTTTCAGCAGATATCTTACTGCTGAGTAGTTCTTTATGTCCTTTTTTTTTTTTTTTATCGTGGAAGTCATGTGTTAATTATTGCAGCTTTTTTCTCTTCCTTCAGACTTCACAGTTTCAGAGGGGAGAAATCATTGCACACAGAGCATCAAGTGGGGTTTATCATTTTATATTCAAGGTCAGATCTTTCAGATGCTGCCCCAAATATTTTAAATATCATTTAATTGCCAAGGACCCAAGCTGTGTTTGTAAAGGAGATGTTAAGTTGGACAAAAGTCTGTATTATTTATTCCCACTTATACCATGCTCTAATTCTAAATAACCACCTCACAGAGCTGAAGCTGTGTCAGCATTCTTGCCCAATAATTGTTCCTTCATAAGTATATTCAGAGAAACCGACCGGATTTCAGCTCCCCTCCAGTAATCAGTATATCATGCAGGGCCAATGCTGTATTGGGTAAAAGAATGTCAAGTTTTGTGTTTGTATTAAGACTTACAAGATCTTTCTCTAATTTATTGTGCCTTTATGGCATTTGGTATCACCTAAATATAGAATAAATACATGTAATATAATAAATACGTAGACTATTACTCAGTCTTACGCTACCTCCCTCCTTTCTACTTACTGTAGCAGAACACTCTAGGTCAGGCTGATGCTATCACGACTGCAAGAAGCAAGCAAGTAACAGAGCCTGCTTATTGTCACCATAACTGCTCCTATGTAATTATGGGAAAAAATGGTGGTAATTTAATGAAATAAATCCACTTGATTTTAGTTCATTTCGGCTTCTTTTTCTCCTCTCTCCACAATGACATAGCCAGAACCTGTAACTGCATGTGCTTTAGAAGTTTTACTGAGATACTTCAAGTGGAAACACCAAGGTCATCTTAAGACCTTTTTTTTTTTTTTCTTTTCTTTATTCCTTTACACATACTTATTAAAAAACATGTTATTACATTGTGGAAAATTTTTTTTTTTTTAGATTCAGGAGAAATATAACAGAAGCCAAATGTTGGTTATGAAAATAATAACCTGTTAAAATGAGCAGGCATTCTTGGGCACTGCTTTTGACCTACAGCCATAATCTTCAACCCTCCTTTTCAGGCATATTAGAAAATTTACTTATAGAGAATATTTTTGAGACAATAAGATCTTCTTAAAAATATAGGTAGATGTGCTTCTACCTGAAGAACAGATCCTATGATCTTCTAAGGACCCTTCCATCTACTGCAGGTTTTGAGTATGGTTACACCCTTTCTGCCAGTGATGACAGTATTTAAATGACTCATTTCTAAACACGGGATTGGCTTGATTTAGTGGTTCAATAGCTTCCTTTTTGTCTTTTTTTCAGCTTTATTCAGACATCATGTCCAAAATTAAGGAAATTTATTATAAAATGCATTATAAAACTTACTACTAGCCAAAATGATAAAGTTATAAGGAAACACGTATCTCCAAAAATTTGTTAATAGACTTCATCTGGCTCCAGTAACAAGTTTTTACAGACAATAGGTGAAGCAAAGATGAAAGTCTCTTTGTGACTATAGTTTCACATATACACATACTAAACTTAGCTTGAATTCTCTTGTCAAGCAAAAAAAAAAAAAACACCAAAAACAAAAAAAAAACCCCAAAAAACAGCAGAAGGGTCTCATTTGCTTCCTAAAAGCTTTTTTTTTGACAAGTATTTTTAAAATAAAATACTTACACTGTATTTTTTCCTTTTCACAGAGACAAATACAATATCTTTCTTTTATCATGTATCTCATCTCTCTTAGGATATGACATTCAATTAAAAACAAGATTAGAAAAAAAATGTTTTTCTGTAAAAGAAACATTCTAAAGGCATGATTTTCTCTACAAGCAGCATTATAAAGGCATGTTTTTCTGTACTTTCTTTTAGCTATTGAATAGGTGATTGGTAGAATAGAAATTTTAAGTAACAGGGAATGATCTGTATCTTATTTGCAATACCCAAAAGACTGCTACCTTATAGACAGATCGTGCTCCTTGTGAGCTCTTTGTGCCTATCGCACATATTTGTGATCTATGTATGTCTGTGTTCACATATTTATATACACACATATATTTGTATATATATTAAAAATTTACTATCAGGAGATGGTAGTCATTACATCAGAATGATGTTTGAAGTGGGATGTCTTTCTCAAGCCAGTACTTTTACTGTTAGTAGAGGTGCAATAATTTTCACAGTAAGAATGTAAGGGTGGTTTTTTTTTTTTTTTTTGTTTAAACACAAAGGTATTATTTTAAAGGTAAAAGGCAGACAAGACATTAAGAGACACCAAAATTTTAGTCTCAGGTAAATTTGTGACTTAATGGGATTTTCAGGTTTTTGTGCTTTCTCTGCAATATTTGTGTACCATTTTACTCTGACAAATACATGCATCTATTTTCTAAAAATTTAGTAATTCCTGCTGCTTTTACAATTTTACACTTGCAGACTGTGTTCATGTTTCTAGATGGAGCATAACTATCACTAGAGTCACAAAGATGAAATGTAAAAGCAATCATCCCAGAAGTAGCACTAGGCAACATGGTCACTCAGACATATATCTGTGTTGCGGTTCTCATCCTGCTTTTTCTTTACTGTATAATGATGTAGTAATTTTCTTGCTTACTCTCTATCAAAAGCAATCTACTATATGCCCTAAGGAACAGTTCAGTGTTGTAGCAAAGGGGCAGAATGATTAAAGCTAGGCCTCTGCCAATTTCTTCTTCCAATTACTAGTTGAAAACAAGGAGTAAATATTAATGCAGTGACCTTAAGTAACTGGTGTCTAGTTGTTTACTTGTGTTTATTCATGGTCTTTTTGGAATATTTGACAACAATAAGCATTTACTTCAAAGGGGGTAAGATTAAGCTTATATATATGTATATATCTGATACATATAACTGTGCTTATATAGACTATAAATGTGTTTGAAGATATAAAAAATACTTTTTTTTCATTAACAAATCAAAATAATGAAGGATGGGAGCTCTTCATTGCTAAAAGTCTATTCAAATTTCCACAAATATTTACATAGAAACTTAAAAGTTTTTTTTCAAAGTCTGGAAAAGGACAAAAATTTTTACATAAACACAAAAAAATACAGCTATTTCTGTGCATCAGAAGGGTATTGTGAAGAATTTCTGATAGTGGTGTTGGATAGACTAAGTAAATAGCAAATGTGTAAATTCCTTCTAACAATGATGATCAGGAGTTGCCTTGCAGTTTTCAGAATGTATCTCCGTGACACGATTCTTTAGGAAAGTTCCCGCTGTTGTAATGAGCTCTTATCATTGAAGGCTAAATATAATTGATGTGTTAATCAATCTTATATTAGTGCCATTAAAACAGGTGAAGTTTTGTTACTGCATTGATTTTCTTAATGTATGGTCCAAGCATTCTTCGGAGTAGCACTGGTCTGGCGTTTTTGGACACTGGCTTATGAAGTCCCTTTCTGATCTTATGAGAGAAGTCTCTGATTTTCTGCTGTCTTCTTCCAAATTTCCCAAGATACTGAACCGTCACACAACTGAGCTTTATCTCCCTGCATGTTGTGTATCGAGTTTTCACAAAGCTACATAGGCTGTTGCAACCTGCTGAGTATGCAGACAGGAATATTAAATGAAGTCAGCTAATTGACTATTTGTAGCTGCTTTCAATTTAAGAATTCAAAGACCTAAATTCTGTACTTTGTTCAAGAAGAAACCAGACTTTGATGTATTTCTGTGCCATTCTAGTTTTGCTGACAGCATGCAATGATTTTCTGTGGATACAGACAGACTTTTGCTGCTTGGAATTAATTAGCCCTCTAGTTCATGTCTATCGATGGAGGTATGTGTAACATTCACTATTAGTATCTGCTCTCTACTCTGCAGTAAAATCATGTAAGAAAAGATACCCTTCTAGTAATAAAATTAACTACCCTTGTCTCAAGAATCTCTAGTGTGCAATGTTCTGACCGTAGCAACACGAAGATACTTCTTGAGCTGCGAGTTACATGTAGAACATTGCAGCAAACACCTAAAGATGTAACTATCTTCCAGGAACTTGTCTGATCCCTTTCAGAAGGCAGTTAGACTTTTTGCTTTCACAATATCCCGTGGACAAAGTAAATGAACTCTGTAATTTTAATTAACAGTTTTGTAAACAATGTACTTTTATTTGGTAGTTCCAACCACGGTATCTGGTAATTTCAGTTGAGTGAATCTAGTTTTCATTCAATATTTACTTTCTAGACATCCTTAACTTTTAAAGATTGTAAAGTGTGCTGGGAGATAGCAAAAATGAAGCCCAGATGTGGTTGAAAGACATTCTGTGAGACCCTAAGCCACACACATAGGCTGAAGAACATCTCTGAAGCTCCTGGATCTCTCTTTGTATTTCCCCATGTATTAGGACTTCAGATTTAATGTTTCACATGCCATTTTACTGAAAATACCAACCAACTAGTACATACATCTATAAAACTATGTGAAATGTATGGCAAAGTTATAAGGTATGCTAGTTTATGGCAGTGAAATATCTGAAAATTATAATAATCTTCTTAAATTATTGATTTTTTTTTTTCTGTTTCATTCATTTTAGGGAAAATAAAAAGAAATAAATTCTGGGAAAGTGTCCTGATAAGTTGTAGTCATTATCAGGGAGATTTCATATTTACTCAGATTTGCCTACTTACTTGGCAACTGGAGGTGTCCTGGGATGAAGGGATGATTCTGAAAAATTATTCTCTGATCAGTATAAACACTCTGTATGAAACTCTTGTAAAAATAACAGGAATTACATTTAGTTTCAATAATCTTGTACATGACATATTTGAAGGAGAGCCACCTCTTCATATTTTTAGTATATGAAATGTATTACAAATCATTCATTAATATTATTGTGTTTCTGCTATGCTATTTAATTTTTTCAAAACCTTCAATTAATATGCACGATTGGTTTGAAATCCTTCTATTTTAATGTGATTTGCTATATTTCAGAAGAAAATCTAACGAGTAATTCTCTCTCTGTTTTCAAATTCAGTGCCAGATCATCTTCCACAAACTGTCTGTCATTATAAGGATTAGACACAGTCATACCAAAGCTAATAGCATGATTGAGGGAAGGCAGAGCATTAGGTTATATCAGCCACGGTTTCTACTTTGGATGATATTTTTTGTGACTTGATGAATATCCTTCATAAAGCAGCAGATTATTAGATTCTAATAACTTTTGTTATAAGTTGTGCTTAATAATTCATGTAGTCCAATGTGACCAGAAGAAAACACTGCTGCCAGCAGAAGGTAGGAAAAACAGTTGTTTGGTTTTTTTTAATGATATTTTCAATGAGAATTACAGATATTACCTTCCCACTTGTATTTACATTTGTAAGCAAAATTATGGTTTTATCAATTACTTGATGACTTAAGTGTCTGGATCTTAAGTCCAAAAATGGTTATATGAGACTATGCTACTGGGTAAGCTTAAGCCATATCTTCGATACGAAATACAAAAGTTTGTGAGATCACTAGCAGACCAAATAGCTTCTGTAGAGGTTTAGTATGAAGAGCTTTTGTGGCACACAGCTAAGCATATTGGAAATTCAATTCTACATCAGGCGTGCCTGTAAAATGGTTACTGCAATGGCACTGTGGTCAAAGTTATTTTACAATATAAAACAGATATCATCTATATTGTGCTTGTTCCTCATCATAAGTGGTTTTTCATATTTATTCGTATGAACACTTAGAGCAGGCATTTGAGAACAGCATCCCAGACACCTGTGTGTTAGAGAAATCTGGGATTAACTGAGAGGTTAACTCATGTCCTTCTCCTGCATACTGCTGAGAACTGAAAGAAAGAAAAAGCATGAAGACTATTTCTTTCATATAGCCATAAGTCACAGCCAAGTTAACGAAGCGTTATGACCGTAAACACTAAAGGTCGTTTAAAGACTCTGCCTTATCTTCTGCTTTTGTTTAATGCTAGAGGAAAAAAATATCAGCTGAAACTACAGCTTTTTGGTTTCTATGAATTCTGGGTCTGTCTATTTTTGGCACAGACTAAACAAGTGTGAGAAAGGTAGATGACAAATTGACATGAAGCAATTCTTTGCTACATATAGAAAAACTCAATTGTTTTTATAGTGATGATTGGAATCACTATCATTTCTCTCTTTGTGGCAGCCAGCTGATTTTACAGTATCTGTTTTATCACAGAATGATATATCAACTGGAAATCTTGAGAAATACTGTTTCACAGTCCTTTAAGATAAGTTAATGTAGGTGACAATGCAAATGGTAGTGCAAGTGATTATTTAAAATCTGACTTTCCTATTTCACTGTAATTTTGATAAGGAATAAATTGAAAATGCTTGCTGTTACAACTAGTGGTAAAATATTTATCTGCTTGTTGTCTGGGAAACCATATACAAGAATCAGAATAGAGTTAAGAACACAAACTTTGACTTCTAAATTTTTTTTTCAAGTTAGGAAAATAGTGATAGTCAAATAGTAAGGATGTAATAAAAGAATGAAAAATTAAGATAATTCATCGGGTCTGTTTTGACTATAACTTTGTGTATTGCACAGAAGTCAACATGAAGCTGGCAAAGCAAACACTTCTGGCAAGTGGATTTAGTTACATAACATTGTTAGTTGACTTTTTAATCTTTGCCTCTAAAATAATTTTTTTAATATTAACTTTTGAGTAACATGTAAATATTTGTGATAATATTTCTGGATTTCTGCATTCAAAATTAGGTTAGAAGTATTTAATTACTGTGAAAAATAGTTTCAAGTGAGATTATTTAGTTATTACTGAATAGTTTTATGTCCAAACACTTTTCTTTCATTCCTGAGTTTAATCTAAAGTTTATATATACTTAGGCAACATTTTAAACCTATTGTCTGATCTTCTTTCAGAAATAAACTTCCATTTATTCCAGATAGAGCAAGAAGATAATTTAAAATTAGAAAAGTAGCAGCTATAATTGCATTTTGTTTTCTAAAATTTGATTTTTCTTTTGAAGTGTTAGCTCAGTTGTTTAAATATCTCTTTTTTTGTTTTGTTTTGTTTCTTTATCCATAAAAGGCCAAGGATGTTTCCTTGGGTGTAGACTGTGCCTCTCCAAGTGGTGGAAGAAAAAAGATCAGTTACCGTCTTCTGTCATATTTTTGCATAGTAATCATCCCTCCACCTTCTTTATGGTCCTTGTAACATGTTTTTCCAGTAACAGGTCAGATATTTTGGAGTAATCAGCACATCAGATGGATACTTAAAAAGGAATGAATACTTTCTTACATCTTGAGAGAAATAGTTTTTGTATCGTACTCTGAAGTTGCACATACTCTTTGTACAATAAAGAGGGAGGGCTTTTAGATATTAAGACATCAACTTTGGAGGATAACTTAATGCCTTGCTGCATTTTGTCTTCCCAAAACAGATTGATTTCTTAATTATAAGAAAATTTTCTGATACAAACACAGTGATCAAATTGCTGCTCAGCACTGAGAAATATTTTAAACACTGGAAATAACTTAAATTTTAAAAGTTGTTTTATTTGTCTTTGAGTGCAAATGAAAAGGTATCTAAAGTTTGAGGTTCCATTGTTCTGAAAATTGATCCATTTTATTTGTATTTCTGAACTTGGAATTCTCTAAGCCAAAATATTGATAGAAACGGTTTAAACAGCCTATGCTGAGTGCTATTTTGTTGCTGTGGCTATGCTCAGTCACATACTTTTCACAGTGCTATTTCTGATAAACTGCATGCCATCTCGAGCCGAGATGCCATCAGTCACTGCAAGCTACAAATCCAAATGCACTACACAATTTGGACTGTCTCCGAGAAGGAATTTAGACAGATTCATTTTTTATGCTGTATTAGATTTGTGTCCTGACGTTGATAAAACACCCAGTTGCACCCGCGCATAAACGGTATGGAGCTCCTCTTGCAGCTTGTGCCTATTCAACACAAAAGTCATTCTTTGAGTGAGAAATGTAAGGGAAAGAGCAGGGGCATGGATGAAAAGTGTGAAGAAATGTAATGAAATCTCAGGTGGCATTTAACTGCGTTCACTTTAGACAAGCATATCCTAATGACTAGCTTTTAGTTACCCAACATTCACAAATTGTTAAGAAGTTAAAAAATAAATTTAATCAAATTAATATCTCAAAGGCCTGAAATAACTGGCCAACAATTTACCATGTCATAAATGGAATTTGCAATGATCTTTCAACAAAATTTTTTTAGGACTAAAGGTCTTCCAGGATCCAGCTTTTTTTCTTCAGAGGTCAGTAGGAGACACATAAAACTATTTTCCTGAGTCACTCCGTTCTCTAGATCTGCTCCTGACCCCATTGCTGGAAAATTTATTCAAATTTCTCTGCTTCCCACTGGAAGAAAAAACAAGGCAAAGCAAACTGTTGATTCTGCTGGTCACAGCCTGGCCCAGGTTGTTTTTACCCCAGGACTCACAGGGTGGTGAATTCCAGTGTCCTAGAGACATTTTGCCAGATCTTTTTCTGTAGAATACTTAGATCAGCTTGAACACCAGAACACCAGAATCTGTTTTCTCCCCCTTCTGGCCTGGGTGTTGAATGCCTCCAGAACTGCCATAATCCATGCTAGTAGTATTAGGACATTGTCAAGAGTCTTTTTTTTTTTTTTTTTTTTGTCAAATTAGCTGTTTTATGGCAGGATTTACAAACAGATCACATAGACATTAGGAAAAAAAAATTTCCAAAGAGAGGTTGGTGGAACACTGGAACAGATTGCCCAGAGAGGCTGGTTGATGCCCCATCCATGGAAACATTCAAGGCCAGGTTGGACGGGGCTCTGAGCAACCTGATCTGGTTGGAGAAGTCCCTGCTCCTTGCAGGGGGGTTGGACTAGATGGCCTGTGAAGGTGCCTTCCAACCCTAACGATTCTATGATTCTGTGTTACCATTCACGTCTTCCACTCTGACCTCTCTTAGAACGGAAAATATCTCTTAGATCTGAAAATACCAGATCTCCATTAGATTGCTCAGTTTATTTTGTAGGTTTTTTTCAGCCTTTTATCTCCAGATCTGGGGTTTGGTCTTGGGACTAGGTGATCTTTAAAAGTCCTTTCCAACCCAAATCATTCTAGGATTCTATGATTGGATCAAACATTTTTCTCATGGTACATTTCTGAGGAGTTTGATTAGAGTTGTTTTCTAATCCAGTCCACCAACGGGATTCCAGTCTTATGGTAAATCCTATTTACCTCTTAATAGGGAAGTCCTTTATACCCGTGGTAGAACTTTTACATCTTCGTTTGTCTTTTTGATAGCAATTATACTTGCAAGAGAAGGAAAAAAATCAAACCTCAGCTGATTTTCTTCTATTTTTTTTTTTTTTAAGGATGAAGAAACTCTCAAGACACTTCCAAGCACCTTACATGTGTCTGTATTCTAAATGAGTCAAAAAATTAATTTGCCTATGATTTCTTCCAAACCTGTCTAATTCCACCACAGGAGCTCACTGTCATATACTGAGTATTGGTTGTGCTGTACCTTTTTATACCGACATGACAAAATCCTTTAAAGGTATTCCTTATCTTTTAGTGTCAGATGCTGAGAAGTCCTGAGATTTACATATTTCATTAAAGATAATTTCTCCCTGGCATAACTGACTTGTGCAAACAAGATCGCTAAAAGGGAATCCTCTGCACCAGTCAGGGAGCATTCAGTGAGAGCTCAGGCAAAAATGAGGGTTGTTTTTTCATGGAGTATACCTACTGCAAAGCAGCCATCTGAAACTCCACTTAATTCTTAATTCACAGTATGCTCCCACTGAGCTTTAAAAACAAGCCAAACCTGAACTCACAGAACTGCAGTTTTACCTATTGCTTTGGTGCCTGCCTCCCACTGCCTGGATGTTGGCTTCTTCTCAATCTTAAGCCACTCTCTCTCCCTTGTGATTTAAAATGCTGTATATGCTAGGGAAGAATCCCAGAAGCATGGTTTTTGTGGGATGCTCAGGAAGGTTCTGTCACTTCGAGAACTCTTCCAGCAACTGTAGCAGCTTAAAATCAGGGAGGCTGTTTGTCAGTTTCACAGCCACGTCTTCTCATCACCTGCCTAAAGACAAAAGGTGACACTTGTCTGACCACAGTGAGATTCCTCAGTGGCTTGCTCAGGCAGCGCAGACTAGTTAAGGATCTGTTCCCAGGAAATGCAAATTCACTTCTTTTTAGCCTGCATGGGGAAGCCCTTCATTCTTACTTGTTAGTGTCCTTTCTTGATGCTGCCTTTTCTGAAGCAGTAAGAAAAACTTCAGGGTCCTGTTGCTATCTGCTCTTTTGGGATAAAGTTGTTTCCAGGATGCAGCCTAAATTTCTCCCTACAGTAGGCTCCAAATTTCACCTTAGCCAGGAATTATTTCCTGGTGATCTGGGAACTAATTTCCTGGACCTTATACCATAACAGCTTCAGCATCTTTTAAATTCCTCAATGTCAGACATGCCCAATCATGCTACTTATGAAGTAACAAGGCTTCCTGCAGGACTCCTTGCTGCATTGTTTCCCTAGAAGAGATGTTTGGATGTGCATGTCTATCTGAACAGCACTTTTTCCTGGGTATCCAGATTCTGACAGCAATTGCTCTAGTCTTTATGTCCATTTGCTCTGAAAATGGATGAAAAATTTTGTCTTCTGTTTATTTTAGATTACAAAATCTTCTAAACTTTGTTTTTATCATATGTATATTATC
Organism: Chlamydotis macqueenii; assembly: GCF_036417535.1. Taxonomy (NCBI): domain Eukaryota; kingdom Metazoa; phylum Chordata; class Aves; order Otidiformes; family Otididae; genus Chlamydotis; species Chlamydotis macqueenii. The sequence goes on along the minus strand of NC_141558.1, from coordinate 72,640,990 downwards.
CCAGCATGATGAGACCCTTCACTATTACAGTAATAAGAACCTGGTGATAAATATATCTAGTCAGACTGAAGAGACCAATTTATTTTTCATGAACATGCATCATATTCATGACCTGTGATGATACTTGCATGAAGTGGGAGGAAGCTTGCAGGACACTTCCTTGCAGAGCAGCTGAGAATAAGCCAGTAAAACAAATCAGGTGTGGAGTAGAAGGACATTTTTGAAAAGAGGCAAATTGGGACAATCAAGCAGGTACAATATTTCAGCATCTATTTCACATGTTCTCTGCTAGTTGCTATTCTAATCTGTTATTACTTAAAAGCTGGTTTTGTTGGTGGGGTGTTTTATCCTATTTTCTTATTTTCTCAACGTTTTACTTGGAAGAAGCTGTGAAAAGTATATATTTCTGTAATAGCATACACAGGCACAACACTTGACTAATGTGATGGAGGAAACTTCAGGCAAATGCATTTAAGGAGGAGCTTACATATCGCTAATCCAATATTCTTTAACTTCCCGAAATAGAAGTGTGCAATGGAGAGATCTGATGTAGTCTTAAATATAGTAATGAAAATATTACATTACTGAGATTCAGTAAGTCACATTATCTGTACATTATAGTATTATTGCCATTTCAGTGTTAATGGTGAGATTTTGTAATGTCATAAAGAAATACTTACTTTTGTTTCATTTCATTACATTTTCTAAATGGCATAAAATAATACCAGATACACTTAATGAAATAGTGATTATAATGGAATAGATTAGCTTGCATGTTTATATTATCTTTCTTTCTTACAATTACATCTCTGAATGTGGAAATGTGTTATCAGAAACATTAGTGAATGTAACTAAAGTATGCTTTATATATATATATAAGCTACTGGAGTCATATAGATAAATGGGGGTCTTTGCATTATGGTTGTATACAGCTAGCAGTTTCAAAAGAGTGTGTTTATTTCGCACACTTTTTACAGCTCTGATAATGACTCATTACAGGTAAAAGTTGCCATAATGTGTGGGGACCATGGAACATCAGCCAGGGGAGCACTGCAAAGCCTAGGACTTCATGCAGTACAACTAATGTGGCTTATATGAAATAATTGAGCCCTTACCTCAAAAGTTAATGAGGTTTGTAGTAAACTACAGTTTAGACTGCTGACAAAAATTGTGAGGACATTAAGTAATTTATTTTGTTTGCTAGTACTCTATAGAATATCAACTGCATTAAAGGAACTGAGCACATAAAAGTATGAGGTAAAGCGTGGAGGTAAAGACTAAACAGGGCAGAACACAAGCCAGTAATTTTAATTTCTCAATTGTCAAGGCTGTTCAAAATGTGTTACTAAATGCAAAAGGAAAATGTAGGATAGGAGAGCTTCAGAAGTAAGGTCCAGCTTCGCAGAACATCCCGTGAGCACATGAGGTGAGTGGGAATAACCTTTCCTATTGCCTTAAGCATTCTGCCTCCAGAGTCCTCAGAGAGAAATGCTCCTGGTGTCCTGTCTGTAGGCAAGCATGAAAAGACCTGGGCAAATTTTAGCCTCAACCAGGAGGTGCTGTAGCTGGAGCTTTTGCTCCCTAGTGAAGTCAAGCCTGTGTGTAAGCAATCACACGCATCTAATATACCTATTCTTATATGATGGGTGTAATGTACAAGCCTTACAGCAGCACACATTTTACATGGCTGTGTATTAGTAGGGTCAGTTGTATTTAACCTTTATTTTCATGGAGTTAAGAGCTATACTAGCAAATATTCCACTGGAATATAGTGGAAGTATAACCACTAAAGTCATGGTGATCATAAAGAGGAATATAATTCACACTTTCTTCATATGCAAGAATGAAAAGACTTCAGTTGATACTTCTGTCAAAGGAGCTAGATAATTATTTAGTGGTAGTTTTTCCAGGCTTTTTTAACAAGAAAAATCATCTGTGAAATGGATTTTGAGTGGTTTTTTTTTTAAGATTTTAAGATATATTTATTTATTTAGTAAATATAAATAATTATAATCCTTCATGTGTGCATATATAGTTTGCTCTTACATGCTCAGCTAAATCTGAGAAGTTTAAGTTGTTCTTTCTACCTGCTTAGGTTGAAGCAAGCAAAGCAACTGCAGAAAGCCTTGCAGGTTTCAGGAACACCCTGATGGAAGCCTTGTGGAACCAGGACCACAAATATTGGATGTTGCTTGAGCAAATCCTGTGCTTAAAAGTGCTCCTCCACTCCCTGCCCCCACTCCCACAGTCTTGAATCCATAGACCGGAGCACTGATTGACTTTCAAAGTATGCAGCGCTGAACACATGTATGGGCCCCTCCATGGCTGTACCCTGGATTTTAAAAAGTCACAGGCGGGTGTCACTTGTCACATTACACAACAAAGCACTGGCTGAAGAACACGGCCAAAAAAAGACTCAAACAAAAGCTTCAGAAAGAAATCTCCATCCCTAGGCTAGCCCTGCCACAAGGGTCTCAGAGCTGGCCCAGGCTGAAGCTCAGGCTGAGGAGCACATCTCTGGGCTGCTGACATGTCTCTCCCCATATGATGGGGAAGGGGACAGTGGGCTGCACAGCACAGGGGAATTTACAGATTTGCTCTTCCCAGCTGACTCTGAACGAAGTCTGATATCTCAGAGCCCTCTGCCGGCACGTACCACGAGCAGGTGATGCTCCCAAAATGCTGTTGTCTAAACAGGGGAGCCCAGCAGTTCTTGATATATAAAATAAAGACAATGCATTAATTTTTTTAATGCTTTAACAGGATAATATCTCTTCTTCCGTGATTTAAAAGTCTTGGCCTGATACTTACCTTGAGAGCCTTGTTCTCTCTTGGATTGCTCTCTCTCCAGTGTCTTTAAACTTTGCTGCTGTACAATCCCTAGGAGTTTGTATGGATTCAAACAGATTGGGAAGCCCCATTAAAAAAAAAAAAAAGTACTGAATGCTAATAAATACAAAGATAATGTCTCTCATTTTGGAAGCATTAGAACCATGAATTTTTGGAAACAAAGAAATAGTCCTGGGGATGTGCCATTCCAGCTGTAATATCAGCTCTCCCTTGCTGGTTTTGGGGTTAAATGGATCTTTGGTCCAATTCAGTGGAGTTTTTCTTTTGAATGGAGATCAAGACAAATCTAAATAAATGAAAATATATGTAGTTTTGATTACAGGTTTAATAGTAATTTTGTGCTTAATAATTAGTGATCTGCATTAATTAGAAATAATTAGTAATAATAATGTTTGTGCAGAACCTTACCCTCTCCGGCACTGCTGAAGACTTTCTGTTTCTCCACTGCCTGACTAAAAGGAACAGAAAGAAGTTGCAGCTTGGATACTTTTGATCTCTAGGTTAGCACTTTCAGATCTATGGAACAGTTACATCTGTTCAGTCTAAAGGATCAAAACCATTAACTATTAAAAAAAAAATCAATCAGTACCCTATTTGTTTAATGAATAAACATTAATTGCATGATTTTCATAATGTAAGTGTTCCATTTAATTAAAGGAGAGATGAAGCATTGTGAGACTTCTGTTCACAGAAGACCTGGCAAGCCCAGCTATGTCACTTCTCAGAATCTGGATAATTAAAAAATAACACAGTTTACACAGATCCTAACAATTAACTCACTTTAACACCATGAAGCTTGTTAAAGGGAGTAAAATGGTAAGGTTTGTTAAAAAATTTTCTAAATCTGCATTATCGTTAGTCCATCTGTCTCTATTTCTGCACAGCTGTACCTGTCCTGTAATTCATGTAGGGAGTCTGCATAGCGCTGGTGGTATCAGTGAGGCTGTTGATGGGAAAAAGCATAGAAAACTCAGACTCTTTGTGACCTGGAACAGAAAAAAAATGTCCAGCATTTGGGCCACGACATATTCTTTACAAGTAACTATTTTTAAAAGAAACCAAAAGATTTAAAGGGAGAAGAAATAAATACCTGGGTTTCTTTCCATTAACTTCTTAGCAGCAAGAACTGCCTGTCCCTTCCACCTTTTTGACATACATTCATCAATATCAGCTCTTTTTTCCTTGTTAGTTACAGCAAATGTCATGTGCTTGCTTTCTTGTAGAATGAAGGAAGCTTTCTTACTCTATCTCAGACTCCCACAGTGTCCATGGAAGCTGCCGAACACGTTAGAGGGGCAGCAAGGCTTTTTCAACAGCCGGGTGACCACACCGTGCTGGTAAGAAAAACAATATCTTCTGAATTATCTTTAAAGTGTGTGATTCCTATGGAAACAGTTTTTCATTTATAATCCTCATGTTATGATGAAGGTTACTTTAAGTTGTCTGCCTCGTAAGTGCATCTTAAAAAAAAAATTGAGCTAACGTAAAAGTTTTCAGCTTCTTTATCCTAATAAGCTGAAAATTCTATTCTAAAGGAAATTATTTTAATGCTAAACAAAGTTTTATAAATTTATGTAGGATTTTTCATTCCATAGGTCTTACATTTCCAGCATAGTACCTCCTGACAAGCTCTTGCTTTTACAAGCACTAAAAACATTTTAGGAAAACTGCATCTGGAGATTACAGCCTTGGTTGTTCTCCTTTTTGCACAGTAGCAGGACAAGACCTTCCCTTTTCAAACCAGTTTTCTCTTTAAATAACTCAAATTGTTTCAGGGGTTTCTCAGCCCTGATGTGCTCGGGGATGGGAAGATGATTAATTGACGTCCTTTACTAGGAATGTTTTTTAGGAGATTTAAGCAGCAGTTTGAATTTTAGAGAAATGCTTTATTTGTATGAGAAGGAGGAGTTGGATGATACTGCTGTGCATCTTACAGCTGTTGCTGCAAAAGCTGATTACTCTAATAGCAGATAAACTATTCTTTTACCTTTTTCTGTGGGTTGTATGTTAAGCATTAATTTTTTAAAGTGTTGAAACTTCTATTTAGGCATTTAGAATTTTTTTTAAAAATTAGTCTCTGGAGTCAGTTTTCTGTTTCATTTATGGTTTTTTAAAGTGCAAGTTTATTTCTGTTGTATCCAAAAAAGTACCTCAAGTTGGGCAACTTGATGTTTGATAGTATAGATGCATTGATATTACAGATGTGTCGGGTTTTTTTCTTCATGAGAAGAACAAAGTGGTGGTCTGCTGATAAACTTCCACTATAGCTGAAGTGAATTCCTAATGTTCTTAGAAATATGGAAAAACAGTTGATTAAGAATGATGCCCACATAGGGCTTGCAGGTTTAAACAGTGCTATAAAAGGAAACATTCCTTGGCATTTAGTATGCCTAGCTTTTCTTTTAGGTAAGGTAAACAATGTTTTAAAAAATGGGTTTGCATAGCCAGAGGGCAGGATTTTAAAATGATGACCTTATTTTGTAAATAGTTAATAAATATACATTAATTTTAAAATGGTAAATTTAACATACTCCCAAAAGTAACTAAAAAGCTGGTTTGAACCCAATGTTATTGTCTGCATCTGCTGTGAGAACTGGCCTGAAAAAAAGCTCCTGCATGTTGCAAAAATCTGCCTTAGCCATGACTGATTTTTAACAAAAATTAGATGGTATAAATAAAGCAGATCTTTTATTTCTTCCCTTCTTCATAGTTACATTTTTCTCATTTACAGTTAGTATAGAACTCAGATCTAGAAGCGCATGAAAATCTAACTGAATTAAAAAATTGCTTAAATGGAAAATTTGATTCTTCTTGGCCTGATTACATGAGTACAAACCAGAAATGATTCCATGGAAATCAATGTGGCTGTAGTAATGTAATCCAGTATAACTTGGAAAATATATCAGCTCATGGGATACAAGATAGAAAACGGAAAAAATAATTTCTACTTTAGAAGTATACTTATTGCATAAAGCTGTTGTTTATCAAAGGGTAACTTAACCAGCACACATTTGGTGTAAAGTGAAATTTTAAGTTTTCCAAAACTAATGATGAAAAGACTCTAATTTTTCATAATCAATGCATATTTACCCAAAGCTGTGTTGGTAAATTAAATAATAACTTTTTTTTTTTCCTTAAAGTACTACTATAATTTGGCTTAATTTTTATCACTTTGTAACTGGAGGCAGAATTCAGTCATCTGTATTACCTAACCTTCTTGTCAGTAATCACATGGTATTCCTCTGGCATAGGAGTGCCTAATGTAAATACTAATACAGCATGTTTCAGTGCATCCAACAATATAATTTAAATTTAAATCTAAAGGATGCCTAAATTAAAACCTTAACTACATGAGTTTGTTTTTTTTTTCCTGAAATTGTACTCCAAAATTTAATGGCATGTGTTGAAACCCACAAAAGCATGTTGAGGATAACAAAGAACCACTGACACAACATGGGTGGGACCAAGTCACACCCAGCTGCTACCAGGAGTTCCTAGGGTCCTTCTCAAGACAAGAACAGACATATAGAAATGGAACCTCTGCGTAAAGGGTGACAAACCAGCATAATTCACCCGTTACGGACTTTCTGTGGAGCCCTCATGGCACTGCGTGGGCAAGCCTGATCTTTATAGTGAGAAACTTAATCTCTGCCCATGAAACCTGCCTGCACGTGCATACCCACATTGTGCGGCAGGGAGGAGCGGGGAGGAGCGGTCTAAAGTTTACTGTAGATAACTGTGGAATAGAAACACCTCCATGGTCACAAGTTCAGTGTCTATTTGTTTCTTAAAGCACCCAAACCCCCCATCTTTTACTTAATCATTGCGTCAGGGCTACATTCAGGGCTATCCCCAAATGGTATTAAGAACAGCCTAAGTGCACTTGTTAGGTAGAAGTAGCTATGCCTGTGTGAATTGTATCTCCCTATAATTTAAGAAGGGCATGGGCACACGCAGGTGTCTATAGCCCTGACTTACTGCAGTGGATGAACATCCTCGGTTATGTCCGCAGGCCGTCCTGTGTGTGTGCAGTTGATCGTGATGTCCTCAGAGCCGATAGGGTAAGCTTTGCCAATTTTCCACTGTCACAGAATCTCAGCTTTTATCCCACCAACAGATGTTATTCCATGTTAAAGCCAATTGAAACAGTGAGATGAATGTGGGCTATTATTTCTGACAGCAAACTTAAAAGAATACAATTGTGAAATGCACATTGTAATTAATTTTATTTTTAGAGATTGTTTTAATAATGGTCTAACCAAACATAGAAGCAACACTTTCAGTTGCAGAAACGCAGGATGAATTACTTGTTCTCGGTCTTCAAATAGAACAAGAATCAATGATAGTTCAAAATATATTGTTGCTTTTATTCAGTACCTTCCCGTATCTTTTGTCATCTTGTATTGTTTCACCTCAAAATCTAATTCCTATACATAATTCTGTGTGGCTTGCTGTTAAAAATTTAAAATCTTCTCCCCCTAACCCCAGCCCAGTCACTTCATGGCTGAAAAATCATGAGTGCATACAAACCTCTCTTATTCAGTCGTATCAGCTCAGTCTAAAAGAACTTTCTCTCCGTGTATGTGTGTGTGTGTGCACACATGCCCCATACAAGAGCTTGTCACAGTGAAACCCAGTGACACTCTGTTTGCTCATTTCAGAGAAGTCAGTCACTCCATAACTCTTGTCATATTTCCTTGAAATTCTGTCAAGAAAGTATTTTCCTACCAAAAAAAAAAGCTTTCCCCCCAAAGCAGGAGATGGAAGACATTATGGAAACTGCAGAGAGAGACTCACTAGCTGTGAAAAAGATCTGAACGCTTGTTAAATAAGACGAAGAAATCACCCCTGTAGAAGCAAGGATTGTTGCAGAACATGCTCAGGTACAGTGTCCTTCTTGATTGATTTCAGATTTGCATTTCCACAGACATGAGCTTATTGGCTGCTAAGACTTTCAACTGCCATTTATTTTGGTGGGAATTGAGAATTTTTAGTCTGGTGAAGTTCCATTCCCTGAAGGCTGTGACAAGCAGATACAAACGCATACAGAAATTGCCATATGATGCTGAAGTCTGTTGCTTCTACAGTGTCAGCTTGCTTTCAGAGGAGTCTTGACAAGATTATAAAATCACAAGTAGAAAGGATCATTAAATAGTTCTGCTCTGGTTCTTTAAACCATTGTCCTATTTGAACAACTTTGCATGAGCATCATTTGTCTTACCAGTAGAAAGGCTTTTGTATTTAGTTACATAGGGGTGTATGTGGATTGTTTTTGCTTTTGGCAACACAGCTTAAAAAAAAAAAAAGTTTTAATTTTAATGTGACTTTGAGTTCAAGTTTCCTTCCCCCCCCCCCCACCCCTTATCTGCCTTTTAACTTCCACTTATCTTCCTAAGGCTCTACCAGGTATTGTAGTACTTCTCACAGGAATTCACTTCCATCTGACTTTAAGCTTTAAATAGATTCTCTTTCTGCTCAGCTGATGAACATGTAAAAGTTTCTGCAGTTTGAAATACAGGAGCAAGAAGGTCCTTAGTCAGGCTGACTAAACCTAGCAATATATAGCTCCAACAGGGAACGCAGGCACCGTAAGGCAGAGTCCTGGGAAGCTTGTCCAAGGAAGAGCAGACAAGCTGAGGTCTCGGGGATCTCCAGACAGACTGGTCACAGTAATATTTGGTTGTGTAAGACTGAGCAAGGCATTGTGTGTATTTATCCATTTAAATGTCAGGGTATGTTTCTGCTGATGCATATATGATCAGTCATGTTTTTCACCCTTAGAATCTCTGTTTAATATTTGTCCTGAACACCTGCAAAGACAAACATTTCTCATGGCTGTTACAGGGACTGACTGAAACTCTCCTGGCATCTGCATCTTCCACAGGAAGTATTTTACAAGGGAAATATTACTGGCTCAAAATTCCCCATTTTCAATTGCAAGTCATCTCCAATTACATTTCATACAGGTCCCCAGGATGGGCTTACGATCCAAAAGCTGTTCTTTAAGGCATCACTGCTGCATGTTCAGCTTTCCTCTCTTCGGCTGAGCCTGGAACTGAAGAACAAACAGACTCACTGAACCATTACCCTCTTACAATTCTTTATGCAGAGGGGAAGCAGAGAAGCAAATGCTTGCACTGAAAAGCATAATCTTCCAACAGCAAGGCATGCTGTTCACTGATGTGAACACCCAGAGTTGACACTGTGAAGTAACAAGCAACTGGTAAATAAACTGCTCCACCAAGTGCATGTAATTTGATATGCAACACTGTAAAAGACATAAAAAGGTTTTGCTGTAGAGTGCCTGCCTGACAAGTATGACAACCACACACAAAAAAAAAGCAGTAGCTGGGGTACCAATCCAGTTTGACAACTACAGGTTTGTTTTGTTTTGTTTTTATTCTTCAAAGTTTCCCCTCTTCTGTGGGTGGAGAACACTTTTCTCATGGTACCCTATAGCATTGTTATTGCTTTACATTTTTATATAGAAAAACTTGTAACAGATGTTTTTAAAAAAAAAAAAACAAAACCACAAACTTACAAAAAAAAAATCCAGTGCTTAGCTTTTTTGAAATCTTAAAACATGTAAAAGCACTCAAGTATTTTCTTCTAATTTCAGAGAACTTCCCCACCGAGTTTTGGGCTGTATACAGACAGTGCAAGGCGTTCTCTATCCATACAATGGAGAGATTTTACACCCACTCTCCAAAACAACTTGCACTCCACAAGAGGTAAGAATTAAGCTTCTGATAAGGTTTTAATGAGCTGTTCTAAATGTAATTTAAGCAAACATCTTTACATGTGGTAAGTAACTTTCTGTAGGCAAAATTATCATTATTATTCCTTTAGTCATATGTCATATTTGCACTAGGGCCCTGTTCACATTAGGTCAAATTAGCACAAGATTTATTTCCTGGGCAGTACCTCTTAGGCTGTCCCCCACAATCACACAAAGCTGTTGTGTGGTTTTGACTGCTAATAGAAGCTGCGGGGAAAAATACAATATAATACAGGCAGAACAAACGTTAATTCCATCTTTTCACAGTTAAAATTAATTTTACTTTTGCATTAACAGAATAGGGGAACAAAAAGAGATAATGTGTTAGCCTTGCCCCCCTCACTGGACTCCTTGAAGACCTAGGTACTGTCACCTCCAGGCTTTGTGACCAATTCACTTTGTAACAGCAGCCAATCTACCACGTGAACAAGGACAAAGGCAGAGAGTGACAAAAGCAGGTGCCCTACTGTGTCAGCTCCCTGACTGACAATTCTCAGCCATGTTTCATGGCAAGCATTTAATTTCTCTGAAGCTACCATATTTTCCAGGAAAGATAATAACTTTCTTCTAACTCAGTAACAACTGAAGTTACTACCCACTGGGGTTTTCAAGCCTGCTTTTCCTTCTCCTGCCATGCCACCTACTTCTTAACACTTTGATTTTCTTCAGTCCAGGGAGATGAGCAAAGCAGCTGACATAGACAGAACTGATTCAAAGAACAAATGTACTCTTAAGCTGACAGTGGAGCTGTAAACTTTCACATAAAGATAAGCAGAAGAAAAGGGAAAAAGTGAGATCTCCTTTTAAAGGGAGAATAAAAATTAAAATTCCCAGACAGGCTCAGAGAAGCACCATATATAAACTTGTAACAGTCAACCCACAGCAACAGATACAAAAGGAACTTCAGTAAACCTCCATCTTTACCTAAAAAAGAGACACTGGGTTATCTTTTTTTTTTTTCCAGACACCACCCTGAACTGCGGGGAAAAAAAAGTGCACTACTTAATTTTAAGTAAAAGCTTTATTTTAGTTTATAGGCTTATTTGTATTAAAAACAGTTACTTCAAAATCAAGGTCACATAAAAGTCAGGATGTAAATAAATTGAAGTTATCATTGGTCAAGATCTGTTTCTGAAAGACAAGGGCTCCGAATCACAACAATTAACCTTGCGTGGCAACAGACAAAACTGGGAAGCCAGTAGCATCTGCTAGTTTACAGGTTGACAAGTAAAACCACTCCACCCTCCTTCATTACATTTTAGATCATCAGCTGCAAACTGGTGCAGTTAAATGATTGCTTTACTTCCCATTACTCCAATTGAGCAACCATTGAAAAAAATCGTCCCAGTTTCATCTGCTACTTGACAGGAGTAAATGCTTTTCAGTTTTACAGGCACTGCTGTTTTCTTCCAGGAATCAAAGAACTTGTCTTAAAACATTTTCCTTACAACACCAACACATACATTTTTTTAAAGGAGACTGTCACAATCAAGCTACATTATATACACTTCAAATATACAGTTATCTTTAAAAAATGCCTGTGTACAAAATAGAGGGTTCTTTTATTAAAAAAAAAAACCCACATGCAAATTTCAGTTATATCAACATTTTAAAATAATTGAAAATAATTGATGAATAATAGCAACATTCCAATTTATTAGGAACCTTGCAAGCAAGTACAGTGGTACCCTGCACTATATTTAAGATTCTAATAGGCTTTTTTGGACAATTTGTGCTATAAACCTCATGTATGAAATATGTGAAAAGCTCTCAGTTGTGACAACAGAATAAAAGCTAGTTATTTAATGCAAGATAATTTCAGTAAAATATAAAGTTATTCTACTTCTGAAGTAAATACTGTGAAGGCATCTGATTTACAGCCAGTTAGACAAAGAACACAACTAGTGACTAGAACGCATACATTAGTTAAAAAGTCAAATATATACAAAAATATATTAGAAAGTGGTCATGTTTAACCACAGGCTCATGTAAAAAACATTGGTTTAAATAGCAATAGCAAAAAAATAGCTATTTCTCTATCTGCAACAGTACAAAAGGCAAAACCTACATATGAGGTAGCAATGCCAAATTAAAAAAAAAAAAAAAAACAAAAAAACACCAAAACAAAACCCAACAACTTTGGATTGAGGAGCATTCCCTATATTTTCATAGCATATCTGTCAATACAAATACTTAAATGAACACTTCAATTGTTTCAAGAATTAATACATTAATTTACAAAAACTTTAGTCAATGAACATTTTTTTTTTAAATTACTGGAAATTGATTTAGTTACAGATTTGTCCTGTTTCTAAAAAAAAGCTATTGCATTTTCAAATCCAAACACTGTACAGCAAAAAACACAGAGGCTTTATTATACACACTCAGTAAACACTATGGTACATTAAGACATAATTTACAAATATCAGAATAAACCAACTGTGGTAATTTTTTTTCTTTTCTGTCAAATAGGCATACACTGCACCTTTCCCTACCCCCGTTCAATGACGGGCGCAGGATTAGGGTTCACTACTTACTGCCTCAGCTGAAACAAGTGTTTGTATCATCTACCTTCAGCAGCCTGCACCAGAAGCATGGCTTCTCTCTAGGGTCAGGGGCACTGCAGGGCAGCAGCTCAGGTCTGTGCTGAAACTGCCTCAAGAATGGGGGGATGGGATGGGAGTGGACAGTCATGCCCCTTTACTTCTCCCCATCCCATCCCATCCCTTCATCCCTCCTGCAGGCACAGGGCAGGAGGGGGCACCTGAGCCTTTCTGACCAAAAAACCCCATTAATAAAAAGGCAGGAGAACAACTGCCCAGCTGAGCTGTGCCTGCTCTGGGCCCAGGGCTGCAGGGCAGCGCTGCCAAGCAGCACGGGCCCCTCACATGGCCTAAATCCTCTGCTTCCGCTCCACATTGCCCAGAAAAGACCCCGCTGCTCCTCTAATTCAGGCAACTAAGTCAGACATCTGAAGTTAGATGGTACAAGTAACACCAAAAAAAAATGAACTGCATGTAATTTCTGTATTTATTGTATTAAGAAAATAATATACTTTACATCACAGTGCTTAATTAAATGCCATTAAAAAAAATGTAAACTCAGGATTCCAGATAAAATTTAACTTGAAAAACTAGGGCTCCAAGACCTCTTAAAATTCACAATTTTTTTTTTTTTTTTTAATATTGAAGTCACAGACAGTCAGTTCACATAATTCACATATTTAAAATTACTTGTAAATAACTTGTTGATGCACTCCACTGTTTGGTCACTTTTTTTTTTTAGACACCTAAATAACAAATAGACCAAGTGCAAAGGTAAGAGGTATATTTTTATTTGCAAAAAAACTAACTTTAGAAGTAATTTGCAAATCAGGCATCTGGAGTGCTCTAGTAGATGTAAGGAAATATGCGGTATGGTACACGCTGACAATACCTTTCCCATGCCAAGCCATATTTTTGCTTACAATGATGTTCATCACGAGCTTCTCGATGAACAAGCAAGCAAATGAAATAGATCACGTAGAAATAAGGTAAAATGTGATTAAAGCCTGTAGAATAAAGCGAGAAAAATCACTTTAGATACAGCAAAAAGAAAAATTCCAGAAATGTTAGCTATTAACAACATGTACTAAGCTGGTGACACATACTTGCTGTGGACTGAAGCATCTTATACTTGTACTGTAAAGCATCAAATACTCAACAGGATAGTGCAAAAATTGTGTGACCTTTACATGCAGACAGGAAATGACCCACAAAAGCAAAACAAAAAATCCTTAAAATTCAGAGTCTCAAAATCTACCAACTTCACTCTGAACACATGCAACGCTGGCACATATTTTAAGTTTTTTAGCTATAAAATCCAGATAAATAGTTAAACCCCTGCAGCATTGAGCTGTTCCACACAAGCTGCACAGGGTTCTCTCTGTTTTGGCTGAAGGTGGTACTCTAGCTTTGCTCCTCTCCCACCCCTACCCAGTTACAGCAACACTTCAGCGTCTGCCATTACGATGCTGACAGAGGATGCATGTCCTGCATTTTCATGGGAGGAACTCTCTTCCAGGATACTGTCTACAAGTGTATATGCTAATCTAGTATTGTCTACTTGCAATTAAAATCCAAAATAAAATTAACCCCTGGAGGAACATCTGGACTCCAGCATTCTCTCTCAGCTGATGCCCCTGGTCAGGGTCTTAACCACTTGGTGACAAAGTTCCACTCCGCTCTACCAAAACTCCGTGTCCCACAGTATGCAAAAGCCAAACAGTGCCATGGGGTGCAGAGTAGCACTGCCTCAGAAAGACATCTGTTATGCCTGCTGCTGTGCCTTTGTGGAAGAGAAACTCCTTCAGGCGAGGGAAGAGCCCAAAGTCATTTTTCAAACTTGCATAAAAGGGGCAGGACTACCATGATTGGATATATTTTTCTGAAACTCTCACTGCTCTTTGTAAGCTCTTGCAAAGAATCAGGACTACAAAATCCCATTGGACAGAAGGCTCCCTAATTTCCTCCAAGGGTAAACTCCATGAAAACTAGGAAGTATTTGTTAACAAAAATTTTGAAACAGAAGTTCACTCCTTTGTGTTTGATGACTTTTTTTTTTTAGTGTATTTTGCTTAAAGTCCATCCCTATATGTGATAGCCCTTGTCTCCAAGCAAACTCCAATTTTTTGGGAACTCCCTTTGAGAGCACTATAGCACAGCCACTAACCTAAAATATGTAAGGAATGACTTACTAGCAAGCAAGACCCATCATTACTGAATGATAGAGTCAGGAAGAAGAGCCAAATCTAGAACATAGTAAGTCAAATCTATAGTAAGATATAAAGGATAAGATGTAAGAGAAAATAGGCATCACATTAAAATTACAACACAGAAGTTCATCCTTCAGTACAGGTTTTAGTACCTCAAATAATTATCACTTTACCTTTCAAACCCAGTTAGATGCCAAAACATACAAATATTTTTGACAAAATCCACTTGCATTCCAGGAACTTACCACAGGGTAGAGACCATGCTAGAGCCATGATGATGTCACCAAGATAATTAGGATGACGAACAAAACCCCACCAACCTGTCACAAGGAGCCCTTTTCCAGTTGCAGTGGGTATAAATTTCAGATCTGTGAATAGAGTATTGTAGTCAAAACAACAATTGAAAGGTGCATTTAACAAAGAGACATTGTAAAGCGATTGAACATATAGAAAAAAAAAAAAGTACTTACAGGCCAACTTGGGATCTGATGGATTCCTTCGGAAACTATTTTTCTGAGAATTTGCACGACGGAATATGTAATACCCAATACCTGAAAATAAATATTATTCATTTTACATTTTCAGTATTTTCCAGGTTTTTTTCCTTCAACAAAAGCACTCTCATGGTCTCTGCCACTCTTATTACACCAAAGTCTTTTCGTCAGAGATGATAACTCATATTCTCCAGTTCTCAGAGCTCTAACAAGACAGAAATGCTATTGCAAACCTGTGCTCCATATGCTCTTACACATTACTAACTTTTAATATTTTGGAGAAGCCTTGCTTTCACACCTGCTCTTACATTTATTTTTGAAATAGTTTATTAACACAACGAGTCTGAAATTCATATTAGGTGATATGTTGCAGTTTATTAGACCACAGCTCTGTTAGTACCCCAGTATTTTGCTACAGTGCTCTCCCTATAAACTGACCAACTATTTGCAAGTTCACAATATTAAAGGAACCAAACAATGAAGTATTATCTGGTTTTGAAATTCTCTGCCCCATCATTTTTACAAGGTAGCTTAAATTTGCTTCTTCTGAGGCTGTATTGAAAAACCACGATCACAACATACTTCAAGAAGATGTTTAAAAAAAACAACAAGAAAAAAATATTAATTGAAAATGAAAGAGAGATGTTTTTCTCAGGATTGCACATACTAGAGTTGCATGCCTTCATATTCTTCCAAGTGTTTTAATTCCTTTTGCCATATCTACAAATCTTTTTCTTTTACGTTTACTACTTAGATAAAAGGGACAAACTAGAAAGCCCTATTGGTACAAATTCAAGGTCCCTTAAGGATGCCAGATCCTCTTTCAGAGTACTCAGCTAGAAGAAAGGAGATGTTTTTCCACTGACATGAGTTTCTAACTATGGCCATTAGGGAAGGAGATGCAAATTGTTTAACGATAAAACCTCTTTTTCACTAGGTTCAGTAAAGTATAGCCAACAAGTTCTTCACTTACTTTTTATAAAAGTCACTCACAGTCACTCAGACTGACTTTAAAAGGCACCTGCTACACTTAATTAAAAATGTTTTAAGTCGGTCACTTCTGCAACTACAGATAGCATCCATCTAAAGATGCCTCGCAACAGAACAATTAGGTGCCCAGACTCTCATTTATCCTCCATTTAAGAAAATAAGAATTTATTACATTCTTTGTATTGAACAGTAGCCAGACACATGCTCCCACCAGCTCTAATACAGAAAATACAGAACAATACAGAAATATCATCACTGCATCTTAGCTAAAGCTTCACCTCACAAATCAAAGAAACAAAATCAGTGCGACATTACTACTACTAGTAACAACAACATTTACTGTAACTTACAGTTCAGAATAGTAATTGCAGCAGCAACAGGCCAAGAAACTGCAGTAGGATGACCAACTAAATAGAAGGCCTGCAGACTGTAGACAAATGGAACCCACACCAAATCTCCGAATACTAGCATGAATCCAAATCCATCATGAGTAATATCCATTGTGGTCAAAACAGCTTCCTAGAAATGAGGAAAGAAGGAATTTAGAATT
Organism: Chlamydotis macqueenii; assembly: GCF_036417535.1. Classification (NCBI taxonomy): domain Eukaryota; kingdom Metazoa; phylum Chordata; class Aves; order Otidiformes; family Otididae; genus Chlamydotis; species Chlamydotis macqueenii. The sequence continues at coordinate 72,624,575 of NC_141558.1, read as the reverse complement.
TACAAAGCTTCATTCATTGAGCATTGTAATTAGAAACAGTAACAGTTTAATATGATTGTCATTTACCTCATTCCAAAGAGCATCCACCACGTATAGAAGCTGGAAGCTGTTCACAAGTACCATTGACAGAGATGGCATACTTTGATTGTGTATCTTCATCTCAGCCAAGAGCATTGCCAAGTTTATTACAACCTAGTTTAGAAAATATTTCATTACAAGTTTTCCTCGTAAAAGAAAGCAGCCTTTTCTATTGCACAATAGGATATTTTAATACCGATGTTTTAAATTTAAAAAAATTAATAAACCTACTTCACAAATCACAGTTCGCAACTAACTACATTTCTAAATCTGTATAACCTCAACTTTAAGAAGTGTTTTCATTTCCCACAAAGCAAAGAAGCTAGAATGTAGAAATTTTCCTAAAGTGAATAAATAATGGTCATTAAAAATCTGGCAACATGAAACTGTAAGTACTTTTTTCCTGTTTATAAATACATACCGTATCTTTGATACCATTTTTTTTAAAAAAAAATATATAATCCATTTGTGTAATACTTAAGCAAATAAAATAACTAAGATTACTGACTCACCCAGCCAATTAATCCTGGACGCAACTCACAGAAGTATTTGAGATCAAAACTGCCAATACGAGGGTTTAACTCATGTCCAGTAAAAAAATCATAAACAAAATACCCTGCAGATAAGACATAGTCTTTGTTAGCAATACACTTCCTTTTATCTGTCACTACATTCCTCCCCATAAAGTAGTTCCTGCTTTCTACTAAAGTTATAAATTAAAAGCAGTCTTCCGATTGGCAAGGAAAGTGTGAAAGTATGTCCTCCTTTATATTTTAAGAGGCCCAAATATTTTATGGATTAGGACTAACCACTTTAGAAGTTATCATAGGCTTATTTCTCCTTGACACTTGTTTATTCTTCATTTTCAGCCTTATGCTGAAGCTCATACCACAGTTTTCATAAACATGATCTTATGGTATTAATTAATTCTACTTTTCCTCCTACTTCATTGCTCTTCTCTGGGAGCAAGAATTCTTTTAGCTGTGACAATTACCTGTCCATCAAAACAGATGGACAAGAACGAAAATACAATACTTTGACTCTAAGATGTCCTACACTGAGCTAGCTAGTAACAAGCACTTTGCGGAACAGTTACAGAACGCTACTATGCCACCTACAGAGACTAGAAGAGCACTTTTCAAATAAAAAATTACTTATGATAATTTATTATTTCCCTTCACACCCAAACATACTGCACTGACAAAGAGACTGAATATATATAAATATTTCATTTTAATACTCTAAATGTTCTGTCCATAAACTCACTCAGTCACCCTGTGATCATTTTTAAAAGCAGCCTGTTTAATATTTAATGCTAATCGACTTCTCAATCTAGCCTTTGTCCTACAAAAACATATGCATATAATCAATACTTTCTAGGTAGGCAGTCTCAAGATTTAATCAAAATTTCTTTTGAAAACTCAATTCAGCTAACTAGATCTAAAAGTGCACAGGAAAATGAAAGTTTGGAAATACGCTTTAAAAGTTCTGTACCTGACTTCCCACTGTCAAAATATCTCTATTTTTCAGTTTTTCTTTCCATTCCCAGGTGTTTCAGGAAAAGGCCCACCAACAGGGGCACTATCAAGGGAACCAGACAAGCCTCTTGGACAAATGTTGAAAATGGAAAGCAAGGAACTGTCCTTTCATCCCTAGGAGACTAGACCAGCCAAGATACTTTTGCGCAAGCTACTCAAGATAATCCAACTAAAATTTTAAGCATTTTACAGCATGAGTGAGAACAAAATATTGGCATTTAAATTGCAACATGAATTTTATATTAGTAGAAAGTACGAGTCATAGTATTATTATAATCAGCCTTAAATCTATCCTTTAATTCATAAAAATGAACCTGGAGCAAACAATTGGAAAGAAATTATCCAAAATACGTATAACTCACCAGAATTTCCACCTGGTGCTAGTTCTTCCTCGGGTGCTTTCAGGGATCGAATATACAGAAAAATGCTCAACCCCACAGAAAAAGCTGCAGCTGACACTGCAAACTGCATGAAGTGATCATACAAATAGTGAAGCTCAAATTGAAAGTATAATAAAGTTCCAATAGCTGCAGCAGTCAAAACAAAAGCATAAAATCCTAAAGGATGAAGAAGAAGAACATATTAGTAAAAATTAAAAAAGAAAAAAAAAAAAAAAAAAAAAAAATCATTCTTAGAAGAACCTACCTAGTCCAGATTTTCTGCATTTTTACTTCTTCCAGAATTTGTCTATATTCCAATAATGTCTTACAAATCTCATGCTCCTGAGGTTCAAACCTCTGGTGCATAGCAATATAAGACATTCTATCTTATGTCCTGAAGTTTCCTGTGCTTCTCATCAAAAGGTCAAAATGCAGGAAATCTCTCTGCACTCCTAAATTTTTTCATATTCTAGTGAAAACACAGACAGTCACACTACTACTACAGCAGGTCTGTAGGACAGCCTATCTGTAGGACAGCTCCAAAAACATTTTCTCCAAGTATTTATCTTCATACATACCTTGATACAGATACCAGTAATTAAAGTATTAAAATAACTGAAGTCAAAACTGGAACACAAAAACTTTCATACTTTCAGAGTATGAAATAATGTAGAATGGAATTATGTCCAAATATAAACAAATGAAATGAGGTCTAATTATAAGCAGGCTCTATATAGAGCTCTCACCTAAGTACCTTCTGTGAAGCCTTTCACAGGGTCACAATGGTTGATGTTAGAAGGGACCTCCAGAGCTCATCTACTCCAACAGTCTGCTCAAGCAGGGCCACCTAGAGCTAGTTGCCCAGGACAATGTTCACATGGCTTCTGAACATCTCCAAGGATAGAGACTCCACAACTTCTCTAGGAAACCTTTGCCAGTGCTCAGTCACCCACACAGTTAAAAAATTGTTCCCTGATGTTCAGACAGAACCACCTGTACTTCAGTTTGTGCCCACGGCCTCTTGTCCTGTCACTGGTCTCAAGAAAGCTTTCAAAGTTGCTTTGAGAATTAGCCTTTGAAGCAGCATGAAGATGGATGGCTTATCTTTTTTTTTTCCCCCCTCTCTCCTTTTTAAACCATCAAAATCAAGTAGCTTATTTCCTCTCTTTATCAAAATACAAATAAAAATTGCAGGACTATGCCCTTACTAAAGACAGAAGTCCAAACTCAAAAAAGTAATGAGGCAGCCTCAATATGACTCACTTCTGCATGATGTAATTCACTCTGATTCTATGATTTACAGCCCTATTCTGACTTTAAAATGGTGAATCTTACCAGACTACGACATAATCCCACTCAACTTTGTAATATAACATTTGGATTCTACTACCACCAGACAGCCTCCTTGAACTGACTAATTAATCAAACAGGTAGTCTGGAATACCTGCAAGGCATCAAAGGACACTATTCTATTTAAGCCTGAAGAAGCACAACTGCTGAAGTATGTTAATCCATTCTCCAAATCTAGATTAGAAACTTACCTTACTCATATGAAGTGAAATCAGACCAGAGTAAGGATTCAGAACTGTTCTTTGCCAGGCAAGAATAAGAATATCTCAATGACAACACATTTTGTATTAGTATATAAATCGGAGACATCCAAAGTGATCTAGACACATGGAATAAGACCTCTTCAGATCGCTCCTGAACACCTCCTCCAGAGCAACAGTCCCTCTTACATGAGCATTACTAGCACTTCCAATAGGCAACTCTCCATTTAGCAATTACACAAGGCATATGACAGGAGTCACCAGTCACAACTGGATGCAAACCAGGTACCCTGTATAGTGTAATGTCTTGCTTTTGGGGTAGTTAGTTCCTGATCATTACTAGCCACCTTCTTCCAAGAAAAAGCTCATCCTATTTTACGAAAGATTTACAACACATACCTAGAGTTTGACCATAGAGTGTCTATTTTTCATCTTTTGTATCTTATGCTACTGAGCACTGCAAATCAGATAGTGGTATCAAGTTTCAGAATAAGCAACTGCAAAATGCTTACCATTTATCCGGTACTGCAGTTTCCGTCCATTTGAAAGAGGCAGGCCTTCTACAACCTAGGAAGAATAAAATACTAGTGTTTCAAGAAAGTACATTCTGGGGGGACAGTTTGGGGAGAGAAATCAAGCACATCTCTTCCACAAAGACATTCAATGCAGGTAACCAGCTGGTCACACTCAGATCTGAAGATCACGCGTTGTTCTCAAAAGCACACTTTGGTTATCAAAATAAAAACTGTAACAGTTTCAAATAAACACATTAAAAAAAAAAAAAAACCAACAAAACCTCTTCCTAATCAGCCTCAAGAAAACAGAACAACTCAAATCATTGTAAACAGGCATAGCAACAGAAAAACATGACTGAATTATCTATTTACTACAGCGTTCTTTCAGAATCTGCCAGTATCCCTCCAGTCACAAAAAGAGGGAAACGGAGCATTTGCCCAATATACATACGGCTAGAATGGTTTATAGCTTCCTGTAAGTGAAGATTACATTCCAAAACACTGGTTATCAAGAAGAAACTGGGTATCAAACAGTTTGCTGATTTAAAAGTCAGATACTTTAAATTCTAGAATTCTATCAAGCAAATTTTATCCATGCTTTGATTTTAACTCCTATATAATGCTGTCTGCCTTTTCTACTGTAACTGTGAAATGCACAGACATTAAATTCTTAAGAAAACTGTGCTATTTTAAGGTTACAGAGATCTGCAGTAGCCATATTCCAGCTTAATATGGAAAACTAATTCATATGCCTTCAAATTCACTGCATTAAGAACATACTCTACCTTCCACCTCACGCACAAAAATCCATAAAGACTCAATTGCTACCGAACAGCTTACCTTTCCAATCGGCAGTAAGTAAAACAGAGCTTGAAGGAAAAACCACAGAAGAACAACACCAAACACTCTAGGCTCCCAAAGACTTTCAAGCGCTGGGAGAGGAGGAGGGAAGTTCATCAGACTGGGGTCATCTTGTTTGCACATCAACAGCAAGTAGAATACAGTAGCAGGCAGGAAAAATATCAGCGTGAAGGCCCCTGCAAACAGACATCATGCCATATTAGAAGATAAACATAGAAAATAAATAAAATTTAAAAAATAGTTTCAACATTATATAAAAATAGCTCAACATTAACTTCAGTAACAAAGAACAGATTGTCATTAACTGTTCCAGAAGCAAGACAGTGGCAATCCCCCAATCACGTAATGGGACACAGACACATTCTTCTCACTCCCACATGAGGCCATATAACCAAACCAGAGGATCACACCCACTGCATCCCTTTAAAATTGTATAAAGAATACTTTACTATCAAGTTTGAAGCACCTACATTTTCAAAATGTAAAAACTTTCCTAGTTACTTCTAAAATTCAATCTGGAAAGATCTACATCTTACTGTGCAAAGGAAGGCTCGACATTGTCGCTATGTTTCACAAGAGAACTAAGCGTAATAATGGTTCTTTGACCACCACCAATACCAGTACAGACTACATGAAGCACTGTCATATGACTCTGGATTCTGCAAACACAGTCTAAAAATTGGAAAAACAGTTCTTGACATGACAGTATGGTCAGTAAGTAAAAACCATAAAAGTATAACTATGACAATTTACACACATACCAATTCTTCCACCAAACTCTAGCTCCTTTGTTTTTGATGATGCTTTCTCAATCGTTTTTATTGTCTCAAAAACCTTTTTCTCCGAATATATCTCTTCTTTTTTCTTTTCTTCTTTTCTTGGACGCAAGCTGTATTGTTCAAGCACACGCTCTACTTCCAGGTCTGGTTTCAACTTTTGCTGTTAATGAATATGAAGAATTTACTAAAAAAAAAATCCCAGTGATTCTACCTTATTTTACTCCAACATTTTTTATTTAGGAGGACATTATTCACTGAGAAACACCAATATACAATGTGTTCTACATATATACAGTACTTAAGTTCATATATTTATATGAAGAGATTTCTAAAACCAGTTTCATTGTGATCACTTATGTCATGATTACATATCAGCAGCAGTTTCAGTACAGGTCATCCATTCCCACCCTCCTCTACTCCTTTCTGCCATAACTCTTTGCATTAGTCAACAATCAGGCTATCAGGACTAAATAACTGATTTGGCTGTAAGGAAAAAAAAAAACCACAACAACAACAACAAAAAAACCAACAAAACCACAACCCACCAAACTCTCTATGGCCAAACATTCACACTGTAAAAGTATGGGAATGAACAGAAGTAACTAGTAAGGGTTTGATGGAAAAAACAAACAAGAAAAACCAACGTTACACAGCTCTGGTACTCTTTCCTTCTGACAACTCTATCTCCCTCTCCCTTGAATTTAGTTAGCTGAATAGTAAACTTATTTGACCTCTAAGTTTTATGTTGTATTCTATTTCTCCTTGATTATTGTACTGTCCTTTTCTAGGGATTTCTGAGAAAGCTAACTTAGAATGCGACAGAAAACTAAGAGTGAATACAATGTTCATACCTCCAAGATTAAGCAGGATGTGTCATTTCTTTCTGTACTGTCAGGTTCACCATTGTACCTTCTGGTATTATTCTCACTTGGTTTCTGGTTAAAAGAAAAAACCTAGTTTTAGCTTTTCGAAAATGACAACTGCATTATGTGTAAGTATATAATGAATAATTAATAATACTATCTAGTTTTTTTCAACTGCAACTGCTCTGGTTTTCTCTGCAGGAAAACAAGTGGCTTCAACAACCAAAGTATGGACAGTTCCAGTTCAAAAAAAACAAGAGAAAAAAAACTAGTTTAAGAAAAATAAAAGGTTACTCACGTTTTAATTAATAGTGAAATTAAGAGAGAAAAAGCTTCCAAGTTATTTTTAACTCAGCATTAGGAACTGCCAAGTACAAAACATAAGAAACATATGTCTATTTAGTAATTCTGTTAGGAAATCAGAGGAAATTTCAGTGTCCTACATATGACGCCGCTTTGCATGACTGAAAGTTTGGTTTTCCATTAAATATCTTTCTAAGAAATAAATTCCCTTACAAAAATTCTGTTAATGAGTCTAGTTTACACAACTCTGGGAAGACATGACCCATCTGTATTGTTTTATTTCAACTTAAGCCTTGTCAAAAAGGACCAGGTCATTTCAAGTTATACAACCAATAGATCAATCCTACTCCTTAATTAGAAGCCAGGAAAAAAAACAAAGATATTTTAATCTTTTTGTCCAAAGCAAAGTGTAGCTGCTGGCTACAAACTACTTAAACTGAGCCTATGGTCCAGAGGCTATGCACTGGGTCACACAGCTCACAGTAATTCACTGCAAAACAAAAACCACAGCCATTTCCGTGCCAAATAATGCTTTTAGTAGTAGCAATTTAGTAAACTAAACCTATCTAAACTAAATAGACTAGTCTGGTTTAATTTAGTTGAAACCTAACTAAAACCTATCTATTTTCAATAGATTAGCAGAAGGCATTTCCAAATCAAGGGACTCTGTCTCAGACAGGTATCACCTGAAACTATCTAAAGAGCACAAGAGGCAGAAGAAATGCTGTTTGTCTCAACAGAGAAACATCACCTTTACTACTCTTCACTCACAGAACACTAGAATCACTTTTAGTATTCAATACTGCCTTCACAAAAAGGCCAAGAACAACATGGTAAATTTCAGCTAAAAAACAGATATTTTATAAACTTACAAATCCTTACAGGATAGTTTTTATAATGAAAACAGTTCTGCAGTATTATCAGTCAGCAAGGTGTTGTGGCTTAGCCCTAGTCACCACAGATGTGCTCACTCACCCTCCCCCTCCTCAGCAGGATAGGGGAGAAAATTGGGAAGAAAGGAAAACTTCTGGTTACTAGAATAACAAAGGCAAATTACAATAATAACAAAACATAAGGATACTAAAATACACAAAATGAACAGTGCACGATTTCTCACCACCTGACATCCCAATGACTGATACAGCTTGTCCCGAGCAGCGATCACAGAAACAAAACCAAGCAGCAAGCAAAGCAGTGAGAGGGAGAGAGATGCCCTCACTTATACACTGAGCATGATGTTTATAGCATGGAATATTCTCTTTGGCCAGTTCGGGTCAATTATTCTGGCTATATCCCTCCCAGCTTCCTGCACCTGCACATTAGCGAGACCTGGAAAGCCAGACAGTGTCCTTGGTCTCATTAGCAACAAGGACACAAGGCTACTTATTTATTTATTTATATTTCTGTATATTTTATTATTTATTTATTTCACACTTGAATTCTGCAGCAGTTCTCCCACAGAAGCTTCATGTGTTTTCCGTTACTATTTTAATGAACTGTAAATGAAAACAGAACTCATTTCAAATTCTAATACCTACCTGCTATGTATTGATCAATATAACTTACAAGTAGGCTAACTTCCTTTGCCTTATTTCACAAGTGGGAGCATATGGCTAATAATGACTTCAGTATTAAAATATTGAAGAAGTTGTGTTTGTTTGAATTCTGAGAACTTCATTGTACCACCAAATTCAAATGGAACTTAACAACATACTTTTACATTTCAAGGATTTCCTCACAACTCAGCAAGCTAGAAAGTCTGTTTTCAAAGTTCTGAGATACACTTTTGCAGCTAATTTTATTTTCCAGGGAATGTAAACTACACCTAGCTTTTACAATAATAAACCCAGCATGCATAAAACAAATCCTTTACAAACAGAAAAAACTTGTTTAAAAAAATAATCCAACAAGCCAATACACAAAGAACAAGCAAACAAAAAAACTAATACCGGTAGAGCTAAGTTGGTTTCCTGAATGGTTTTCTTTTTATCATCTTTATGTTCTCTGCTTTGGGAAGAAGAACGACGCCTGCCTTTTGCTGGCCGACCAGGAGATCTAGAACGAGATCTGCTACTACTTCTTCTGGAGGGAGAACTTGAAGAGGATTGGCTCTTCCTGTGCTTGAATGATGACTGTGACTAAAAGAAAGATAAGAAAGCAAAATGTTACTTCAGACATTCCACAGAACAATTTTAGCAACTTGGAGGTTTTGTGATGAGGACTCTGGAATATAGTTCCACAGAATTGTCTCTCGCTTGCTTTAATGATGCTGTACAAAGACTGTTAATAAAGAACAACTACAGCACATTAATTTTGCTGGTAATACCCAAATAATCCCGTTCAAAGTCCAACTGCTGACGATTCCTGTCAAAGGTACAGAAATCAGGATATGGATGCAAGCTATCAATGCGAGCACCAAGCTCTTAAGTGTACTACCCTCTTAAGCCTTTACATAAGTAAATGAAATGATAGCTGCCTCTTAAGCCTTAAGAAACTGCTATCATTTCAATTACCTTGCTTTATTAATACATTTGGCTACAAAGATGTAATGATCTGTTCAAGGCAACACAGCTCAAATCAACGTTAAAAAACCACAAGTCACCTAAATCATTAAATTAGATGCGATAACTAATTTAATAAACAGTTTTCCCCAAAAGCATTCGGTTTTATTTCTCTGTGAAGTCTACAACGCTAATTTTCCCACGTAAAAATTCTACGCACAACTTTCATAAGGCACAAATGCTTTAAGACAAAAAAGGTATTTTCTCAGCTTGATCTTGCTAATCTGCAAGCACAAAGTAAAGAAGTTAGAAAATCTTAAAGCAGTGAAAATGTTTGTCTACCTCAAGGCAGAAACATTTTGTCCCAAAAGGAAAGGCCAGTTACAGGGCACATACACTGCACGAAAAAGCAAAACTACAATTCACGTAAAGACACACAAGTTAGCTTTGAACTCACGCTGGTTTCAGAACAGGCCTTAAAAATCAACTACAGCAAACATTCGGATAGCTTTTGGTCTCATGCATTATCACATTTTAAACTGAAATAAAACTTGAATGCAGAGTTTTAAAGGCCTTTATTAGTAACAGCAAATGAAATAAAGATATGTAAAGAGGGAGGGATGTACTCATATACATATGACATGACCCTTTTTCAAAAGTCCCCTATTGTCACAAATAAGAGCAAAATACCTTATGAAACCTTTAGGAACCTAGAAGAGGACAAGCTATTCACAGATATCTTAAGTATGTACTTAAGGGTTGTGTGCTCTTTATATTTACAGTGATCCTCAACTATATGCTTGCATTTGTTTTCAAATTTTCTTATTTAGAAGTTGAAAAAAAGTGTGATTAGCATCGACCCCCTGATTACTAGCTTTATAAGCCACCTGAAAACAATTTTTCATAAAATAGCATGCTACAGAGTTCCCAAACAATCAGACTTGTTTTTCCCCCCAAAGGTATCACTGTTTTTTCAACATAAAGAAAATATTCACGCTTATTTAAACATTAGCATTAGGTTAGCATTCTGAACTTCTCCTTGAGATGTCACATAAGAAAAAGCTATCACTTAGCACCAATTCCTTGAAGACACAGTTAATGAAAACTTGCAAGGCAACTATCCAGTTGTAAGTGGTCTTTTTATCTACATCACAAAGTCAATATAATCTTCTATCAGAAATACTGATAGTTACATAAACATGTACTCACCCTTATATCACTTTCTTTCAATGCAAGTTCAGTCCCATCTTTGTACTTAACAGTATAAAGATGAGAAACGTCATCGTAACTAGTCACTTGTACTTCATAGTACAGGACACTTCCTGGCCAGCGGCCCATCACCACCTCGCCATCAGCAAACCTCCGGTTTGGCATTTTCCAAAAGGAATCCCTAGAAATGAAATAAACCAATACATATGACAGCTAAATATTAGGCTTAATTTTTCCATATTCTCTTTCTGTATCATTCAGGCTGTATCAGGGAAATTTTAAAGTAAACAATCTTCATCTTAAACAGGCAAAAAGTTGCCTGATAAGAAAAAAAAAGCAATGATCTATTTTCCAAATTAATAGTAGACAGAAAAAATAGATATAAAATAGAGCAAAAACTGAAGTTAGATGTTACGAAGAAATGTTCAAATGTATAAATAGTACATCTAGATCAGTATACAACTATGAGATATAACATTCATCAGAGATCATCAAAACCAGGCAAAGCATAAATTTGACCAAAATTACATAATGCAGTTGACCTTCTCTAGAGGGGAAAAAAAAATAAATTAGGTGGTATCTAAGCGTCCTCTAACCCTCTTTTCCTGTGGTTCTACATAAACTACAGAAGTGACGATTTCTAAATGTTAAAATAAGATGTCCCCTATGTATTCAATGCACACAATCAAATCATATCCTTTTTCAATTTATTATGCCAAACACTTAAAAGTTAGGAAACACCAGAATTTAGGCTCCTCTCTAGGTTGAGTATTTTCTCTCTTCCACCTATTTAGCACAAGACATGTAATGCCTTTTGCAGGAGCCTGTAGGAAAACAAAGTACAGCATCAGAGCAATCACATAATAACCTGAAAAACTAAAGTCTATCCCTCTGTCTGCACCATACGGTTTTTACTTGATATGAGCAAAACACGGTTTAAGTGACCACCACCCTTGGTCCACCATCCTAGTGTGCTGGGAAAGCCACAACTGCAACTTAAAGGAAGTTATTAAATATCCATAGCAGAAGATACTTTTAACCTGAACTTCTGGACTCAGGTCTCAACATAGGAAGTGAAGGCATCCTAGACGTCTAAGGTAAAATACATACTAACTTATGTACTATCACCATTTGTATGATGGACATTGGAACTAAGAAGGGCGGGAGGGGGGGAAAGAACAAACCAGCAAATGTTTTTGTGTCAAAGCATTTTAACTTGTTTGCTATACAGAAGATGTGAAGCCACACAAAATGATGTGAAAATAAATAGTGAACTAGATACTCACTCATTACCCGTGAACTAACCTACAGTGAAAGAGTTATTATTTAGTACAAAATACTGTTAATATGCAATCACAGACCTTCATAACACATTGAGGGATGGGGCTAAGTGAGGTTTTTCAATCAGCTTTCATTCTGGTACTTCCTGAATCTGCTGCTGCTGTTAGATTAGCTACACCTGTGTAGCTCTTCAAGTCAAAGAAGAAACAAAAAACTCCACAAAATGCTCTCATGGATTTTACTGCTAACATTCCCAATTACTTCAGAACAGAAGCACCTGGCCATCTCCTTTGCTGTACAATATTTGAAGGAGCATAAAGAGTATGTTTTATCATTTGGTTTCACTGACACTTGCCAGTTAGAAAAATTATCAGAGCTCTAGTCTATGCTTGTAGGCACGTGCTCTTCCAGCTCATCTGACTTCTACCTAGTGTTTCCTGTCTCATTCTCTTACTACTTTCTTATTCTTTCTGAGTTCCCACTCCTCTGACTCTGTTTTATCCCAGCCAGTGTAACCCACTCAAATTCATACCCATGTTTATTACAACCCCATGAAATACAATTTCTGTCAGCGCATAGTTGTTTAGAGAGTATTCCAGTTGTTAGAGCAAAATCTCAGTTGTGGTCTCAGACTCTACTGCAAGGTAGGCAGAAAGCCCCCTATTCTTCCTGGTTCCATGCTTTTATACCCGTAGTTCCTCTAACCACCACCAGGTGTTCCTTATTGTCTTCCCACCACCACGTGTGCTCGATTTTGCTTCTCTTAGAAAGTCCCTTATTTTTCATTCCCAGGGCTTCTGATATTCATTGCCCCCAAACAAATTTCCATATTTTCAATTCAAATTCTTCTCCATTCTCTCCTTATCCTCTTTAATTCCTTTGGAGTTTTCTGCCTTTTCTGCCCTTGTTGACCAAACTAGTTCCAGTTCCTCTTCAACACCTCCGGGCTCAAGATCTGATCTCAATCCCCACCTCTGTCTCTTTGTCCAGTTTTCTCCCCCAAAATAGAGTTCTTCAGGAGATTCACATCTACTACTACTCTTTCTCCAGTCTCTTGCACAGTTCCAGCTTTTTCCTCCTCTTCCATAAATAATCTAAATATCAGTCCTCCACCAAGTCCAGTTATAGCTTTCACCAGATGTCATAATCTCATCTATGAGGTCATTTCCTCTTTGCTGCTGTACTTCCTACACTTCAGCCAACTGTTTCTTCTCTTGACCTAGAACACCTGAGGCATTGTCTGTAAACTCAAGAGCCTGACCAGGACAAAGCTGCCAGATCCTAGCACAAAGTTGTGAAAAACTGAATCTCTGGAGTTTAAGTACTTTTTCAAAAAGGGAAACAATTTTTCACAAAGTTGTTACTAAAGACATGTAAACTGATTTTTACGTTTTATAACAGAACCCTTCAAAATTTAGATATAATTTCATAGGGATAATAAAATGCAACTCTCTACTGACCTTCAAAACTCGGATTTTTTTTCTACACAAAAATGAAGGCAGCCCAAAGAAAAGGTAATCTGATTATTTAATTCTTTTCAAGGGCAGAAAGACCTTCCCCTCCTCCAATCTCATTCTAAAAAGGAGCTGACATTAGTTTTAAGAAGCTGGAAAACTTGTTTGGAGGACTTGAAGCTGAATCAATGTTATGTAATTCAATGGGGCAGTTGATGTCAATGATACAAAACTCCAGAATACTAAATAAATTTAAGTAAGTGGAAATATTATCTTGTGAGTTAAAAGTAATGAAGAATGTTATTAATGTAAAGACCTACTTATTTCCCCATTTTTCCTTAAATATTAAAGCTGAATACTGTGATCAAATAACAAACACTAATAAACTAAATATTACTTCTTACTCTATCAAAAATTACCCCCTTGTTCTGCACCCTTATGCCTCCTGTGCAGGAGGTTTGCAATCCTCATTTCGTATATCCCTCTTCAAAAGCTACACCTTCTAAAGGCAGCCTTCATCTGTTCAGATCACAAAAACCAAACTTCATCATCAAGAAAAATAAAGATAGGAAGTCTTAAAAAAAAATACAGTTTAGAAAATACATTTTTAATTTACCACTCTTTTGAGCTCTACACACACCCTTGATAATTTTCAGAGTATTAGTTGGCATCAGCCTAATGTTCACAGTAGTTCACAAACTTTTTAATTCAGAGCTTCAAAATATATACTCAGGCAGCCTCAGAAGAAAATTATTTCATACAGTGAACCTCATACCTTAGAGATACCTGCTTGCAAATACATTCACTTACTCCCAAATGTAATTTGTGGTTTCTGCACAATTATGATTTTCTTTTAGGAACCCAGACTCTAAGGGAAAGGCTCAAAAGGATTTTGTATTCCACACCAAGCCAAGACAATTAACGCAAAATTCCCTGGAGCTCAAAAGTTGGTCAAGAAGGGAAGTTACTGCTGACTCAACCAAGAACAAAATAATTAAAGAGAAACACGTCAGAGAAACATACTGCCCCATAAATCCATTTCTGGTCTTTCTTAATGACCCTCTCACTAGATATGTGGAAAGACACTTCACTCCTGTCAAGAAAGTGAGAAGAAAAAGACTGCTAGCTTGTAGTCACTAGATCATACCACATCATTAGAAGCTGCGTACATAGCTTTAAGAAGAAATAAACCACTAAACAAAGATTTCCCTCTTCAAAGAGCAAACTTCCTACGTATCCAGCAATTCTACTTATTAATTCTGACATGTCACCATTGGTAGCTAATGTTGTGTATGTCAGAGGAGGGAGTCAGTTGAATGCAAGTAAAGAATTGCAGGAAAATAAAGAAAACATTGACAGTCAAGGCTGACAAGACACAGTTTCCTAACACAGAAAGTTACTACTGAATTCACCAAAGAGACCGAGCTTTTCAGGATCACCATTATTCATTCTACATTTCTGGCTCTTTACCTCCATAACGATGGAGGCATCTACCTCTGTTCAAGCTCTCCTTGACTAAACAGACAAATTAGCTTCACCGCTAAAAACAAGCGCAAATAAGCCTCAAGATAAAAATCAAAAACTATCAATCCTCAAGCAGCGAAACGAGGTTTTTCCCTTTAAAAAGGCTTTTCAGCAGAAGCAGTGAAAGCAGAGGGGAAAGCGCCAGGAACGTGACATCCCCAGGCAGGGCCGCGGCGGCGCAGTGTTGACAGGAAGGGACCCACGTGCCGGGGGCGGGGGGGAGGCCCGGCCCCTCGGCCCCGCCCCGACCGCACTCGCGGCCCGGGCTTGGCGCGGGGCCTCCGCCGTGAGGGGGAAGGGAGGGGCTGCGTTAGGCCAGGCCGCCTCTCTGCGCCTCTCCCACGGCGCGTCCCACGCCACACTGGGTAGCCACGGCCTTTCCCCACCCCGGGCCCGGCGTCGCTGCGCGTCCCGAACAAAGCGAACAAGCTCAGCTCCTCCTACCCCTAGGGCCCAAACAAACGGTCTGGGCAGCGGAAAAACGCGCCGCTCCTCCGCCCATCGGGAGAGAGGCCTGAGCGGGGCCCGCGGGCCGCGCATGGGGGCGGAGAAAGGCGACGGCGATTGGCCGGAACGTTTCCCCCCGGGAAGACCGCGGGGGGAGGATGTCCCAGCCCCGCACCTGCCCCGGTGCCGCCATTCCCTTACCTGGCGCCCGCCCACACCGGGCCGGGCAGGAGGCGCTTCCGCGGAGCAGCGGGAACCGGGCCCAAGCGCGGCGCTCTCTGCTGAGGGGAACAACCGCCCTGAGCGACGGTTACGGCCCCGCAACGGTCCACCCCCTCGCCCCACCCCTTCCCGCCCGCCAACCACTCCTATTGGCCAGAATGCGGCGTTTGAATCCTGGGTGGCCGCTCGCTATTGGCTGCCGAGCGATGGCGCGGTCCTCCCGCCCGTGACCCGCCGCTTGACCGCCCCGGTGAGGGCGACGGTTCAGGGCCTCCCTTCACGGCGGCGGGGAGCCGATAACGGGGGCGGAGGGGAGGAGAAGCTCGGGAGGGCAGAGCGGGGATGAAAGGCCGTGGTCACCATGGCGGGGGCCGCCGCCTCAGGGCGCCTGCGCGACACAGGCCCCGCCGCCGGGCGGTAAACAAAACCAGAGGGTTTGTGTACGGAGCACTCGCCGTCTCAAACGCCGCCTGAGGCTGAAACAGTGCCGGTGCTCCCGGCAGCCATGCACCTCCAGCGCCCAACGAGGCTCAAATGTGGCAAAAACACCCTCTCTCTCCTCCCAAAAGAAAAATTAAAAAGAGCAAAAAAAACCAGCAGCAAAAAGAGCAAAAATCCAGAAGAGTTAACACTCTTCTTTTGAGGCAACTTTTTCCAGAAAGGCCATTTAAGTTGCTGGCAGATTTTCAAATCAGGAAGTCTAAGCAAGAGAGAAGTAAAATAGGTTGTGAAAAAGTTAACAAGTTTGTAATATGCAGTAAGTTTTAAAGTAAAGTTGCCCATTTCAATTGTTTGGATCTTGAATGTGATCCTTAAAGCGTGAAATACAGATGGGTTTGTGTTCGTACAATCTTTAGGGACCTCCCAAACTGTCTAAATACAGACGCAGGCTGACAAGTCATGTTCTGGCCTAAAGCTTTCCAAATCAGAGAAAGCTCCTGAAAGGCGAGACCACTGCTTTCCAATACAGAAAACCGGCAATACCACACAGACACAGCGAAAGTCTCAGATTAAAAAGAAAAAAAACCCAACACAGAACAAAAAAACACCCCAAAACCACAATCAAAACCAAACAGACATAAGTACAGCCTATGGTAACAATGGGCTGAACTTGTCTGAGACTTATTTATTTGCTCACAAATTTGTGAGTTAATTTTTTTATTTTTCTTTTTTTTTTTGCGTTTCTAGATCTAATGTTTGACTTAAGAGTATGGCAAGATTTGTACCTAAGTAAATGAATGCAGGAAAGGGGCCTTCATATGTGAATTATTAAAAATATATATATTTTACTATTTATTCTACCTAGTTGGGCCTTGAACTTTTTAATTTTCCTAAGCAATTTTTAAAAAATATTTTATTTTATGTTCCCTTCTTTTTTATACCAAATAGGTCAGGTTGTATTTTCACATGCATGCATTATATTTTTCACTACATGAGGCAATAAGAGACATCTAAATGAGATTAAAAGTTACTCAGTCAAACCAGAGTCATGTTTAAGCACAGATTTAAATAAATGCAGTCAGAATAAATTTGTCCTTCAGCTGTGTTAAGGCAATCAGCTTTTGTCTGAAAGACATTTAATAACTTACTATGCAAAAGAATGTAACTGATGCTTCATTTCTGGCTTCAAATAATGAATGTTTTTGGTTCCAACTAACATTTTTGCTTTATTACTGTTGCACAGTTTACAATGATAACATTAGGAACTGTTTACAGTAAATGTCTTAATTACAGCAACTAATGCTTGGAGTAAGCCTGCTTCATTCTGTTGGCAACCGAGGCCTACAATTAATGTGCTTAAATATGAAGTTTTAAATTGCAATCTCATTTAGAGAATAAACATGTCTTCAAAGTAATGGTTTGGGTTTGGGATTGTTTATTGAACCCGGATTAGAAAGCTATTGGGCCATTAAGAACTGTTTATGGCAATTCTGCCAGTGAACCTGTTGATAATTGGTATACATTTGAGAGATTATTTTGGAAATATTTATGCGAGCGTTGCAAGTCAACTATTAAATGGGAAAAAAATGTCAAATCCAATCAAAATTATATTACTTGTGCACTGCTGCAAGTTAGCTTTTCAGTGTCTGTATAAAGGGACTCAGAAGCAGATAAATTTCCCAATCTACACATAAAGCATCTCGGTCCCACAACATAAACCCAAGAAAAGAATTTTCCAGGCTTTCATTTTAATGATTAACATTAAGCACTACAATATCACATCTAGCTGAGAACACTACAACAACTGTGCCCCCATAAGATGTGATCCTTCAAATTTCAACCCTCAGTTCTCCTTTTGATTTCAGTAAGAAGTGTAAGAGGGCTCTGGGAGGGTGCTGGAACTGGTCCCATAAAAGCTGCCTGCCACCTCTCCTTCCTCTGCATCCTGTTTCTGAAATACTCTTCAGCTGGAGGTAGAAAGAAGGACGAGGGTTTGGGAAGAAGCCATTCAAAAAGCACTGGGCGGTGGGTGTTAACTGTGACAAGGCTCAGCAGAATGGTGTAAAACGATAGTGATAACCAAAACTGGGATTATTTTACTCTCCTCCAGCAAGGGCCAGGAAAAATTGCTTCAGATGTAAGTTATGACTCTCAAGTCTCCTCAGGACACACACTTAGCATTGAAAAAGTGCTTGAGTTTAAGAGAAAATATAAAATAGTTGGCAGTGTAGAAATTTAATACAAATAGTATTATCTGTACTTTGTAAAATCTAGGTGTTGTCAAAGTGGAATTTGATATTTTCTGCATGACTGAAGTCTCAAATAGCTCTAATTAACAGCTAGGAAGGTCTCTATAGGCTATGCTTATGTACACTTAAGTAGTCCTGGGAAGTTCAGTTGCACTGGCTGGCCTTGGGAGAACAGGTTGGCCTCTGTAAAAAGTTGGTCCTCTGTAAAAGAGGACCTCTCTCTGAATGATGAGCCCCTCTAAGACTGGAGGCATTGAATTTAGTATCCCAAGATATTAAGTTATCTTTAATTTAATAAATATATTTTTTGAAATACTGGGATATTAACTCAAGACTTACCATTCAGAATTGGTGACCATCCAAGTGCCCTGAATTGTTGTTAACTGGATTATTGGCTGCCTGTGATATTATGAATTACTGATACTACTGTGTGTACTGATATTTAGCTAATACATACGGAGACTCATAACTATGTGCTTTCTCAATGCCATATGAAAACTCAGGTCTCATGGTAGAGCCCTCACATAAGTCAAGTCTATGGAACTAAATTCAGGTTATATCCAACTTGTCTTCTTTCAGTTAATGATCTGCAAACACTTCCTGAAACATTAAATTTTACTATAAATCCTTTGACCTTTATTTTTTGTTGTTACATAATAATGTTTGCATACACAATGCCTACCTTACATTTTTTCCCTGTCTGTTTTTCACTTTACATTATTTTTTTTTGCGGCTGACAAGTAAAATAAATGTAATCTAAGAAGTGTTCTTATTTCAATAGACCTTAAAGACCAAAAAATTAACTAAACTTTCATTGACCAGGCACATTCATTTTTACACTGTTTCTGTCCGTCTACTTCTCTCTTTAATGTAATAAGATGCAGATTTTGATTTTTTGAAGTATAAATATTGTAAAAGACAATTCTAATACCAGTGCTTATCTTTCACAGAATTAAACCCACTTTAAATTTACCAAACCACTTATGCAACAGTAAGGAAAAAAAGTATACAAATATTTCCAATATTCAGCAAATACAACCTTAACATGCTGCAGCAATAAGAGCTGACCATGAACTCCCCTGAATTTATTTAACTCTGAAATACTTACAACATTTCTGGTCAAAGTTGATCTTTTTCCGTCCCACAGCTAGACCTAACAGCCTAGCAGTCCAGGAAACTCCCATGTGTTCATACCATACCCAGCCATTTCTGTGCTTAAGGCAAGTATTACTGTTACTTTAGAGTTATTTTACCATTGTTTTCTTATAGGTGCTGTATAAAGGTTGCAAAAATTAGTCCTCCTATAAAGTTGCCAACCCAAGAAAGCTGAGAGATGTTATGATAAATGGCTTTAGCAGAGGCTTCGGAGGTGGGTGGGGTAATCAGCTTCTGTTTCCTCTCCTGATTAGCCCTTTACTTCTGTTGAAGAAAACACCCGTAATACTCGTAGTAAGATGGGGGCTTTTACATTCTGTTTAAAAAGTCCATGTATTTGTATATATGTGTACTATAAATATACAGTATATGTGCATATACTATATAGACTATAGTGTGTATATACACACACACTATATGCTTTCTCTTTCTCCCTCTCTCTAATATTATATATGATCAAAGCATCCTAGCCTGTCTAGTGAAAATACCTCTACTGTTTCCATGAGAAGAAGAAATCTCCTAGCTGGCAGCTGTCTTCACGACACACGCAGAGAAGCAGTTACCTGCTGTAGCCAAGCAGACAGTGATGGACACGTGTCACCTATTTTAGATCACAAAGCATAACCTGGGAGAAAGACAGACTGAATTTTGCACATTAAAAAAAAACATCTCCTCTCTGCCTCTCAAACTGCAATTGAAAAACTAAGAACAATCCACTTTTAAAGCTACTGTGAAAATTAAAGAATGTGAGTGTGCTCAGGCACTTTGGGGGTAGTTTTTATTAGTGTATGTAATTTTATTCATATTTTTCAGTGATAGAAGGGTTCTTTAAAAAGAAGCAGGACATTTGGGATTAACCTCTGAATGTTATTGAACTAAATCAACAGAGGTTTTGTTTGTACAGACCTCAGTAAGGCAGGGATTCCACCCTTGACTGCAGAAATTGTTTCTCATGATATATTAATTTATGATACATCAAATTGGAACTTAAAACCCCCTATAAAGGAACAGCCTGCTAACAAACAGTACAGCTCTGGGTAAATTAAGATGAGCACTTGCATTCTGGGAATTTTTGCAAAATGTTTATCTTTAGAAACAGCTTTAAAAAAAATGCCTAAGGCTATCAACCATGGTGGGCTCAGCAATAAGGAGAGGGATACAAACAGACTTCAGTTCTCTAAACAAGAGGAGAAAAAAAAACACATTGAAACTTTGATCTCCACAGTAGTGCAACAAGCTTCCTTTCTGCATTGTGTGTGAATTTATAAATAAGACTCATTATTGAATAAGGGAAGTTGATGCAATTCTCCAAGCAGTGGGTCTTGAGATAAGAATTTTGGCTACTCTATCTTCTGCTGGGCTGCTTACCGTCCCATTTTTGCAGCACAACTGTTAAATTACTCCAGCAGTAAGCCCTTGAAACAGTCAATTTTCTGAAGTCTTATGGAAAACACAGACTACAGCATTTCCAAGTATTTGTAAGATATGTCAGAGGTATGTGCATTAAAGAATTGTAAATGTTTAAACAGAAAGTGGTTTTAATTCTAGAGAAAGATAGAAAACATTATTACTTTAAAATACAAAGAAAAGCCACTCTGGCCTCCCAGACACCCCTTGACTCGCAAGCAGTTTCAACAGAAGGCTTCTGGCTTTTGAACATGTGTCCTCTAGTCTTCAGAAAGAGGTTACAGAGCGGAGAGTGACTTCAGCTGACACTGCAGCCGTCTGAGATCTCCACAGGATGGGAGGGAGAGAACACACCTTTAACTGGTTCCCATGTGAGAACTTGCCCTGGATGAAGGGAGATATTTGGCATCAATCCCCACGTATAGCACATTAACAATGTTACATCCCTAAACCGTGAAGGCACTCTGGTGCCCGGAAAGAAAAAAAACCAAACCACAAACCTCGGCAAATGCAAACCAGGCAGAACTCAAAGGCTTTGAAGTGACAACCCAAACAAGTACACATGTATATGTGTGTATATACATATATATAAAATATACATACAGATAAATATGTATATGCAGGAAAAGTGAACAAAAATATTAGCTCTCCAGACTTATTTTTGAAACCAATGCATTATTTTTATGTGACTGGCAGCATGCACAAGTCCCCACGGTAGCTGAAACTAATACTTAAGGGGCTTTGTAATTTAGGATGAAAAGGGCCACACACACACTGTTGGTACAGAGTGAACAAGTGGCGGAGCTGCTGGTGCTCAGCCGGGCAGGGCTCAGCAGCGAGGCTGCAGGCTGGGCCAGGCCAGCGGCCTGCAAGGCCCAGCATCAAGGTGGAATATTGCACCCACGGCCAGTTTTCAAAATTGTGTTAAAAAATCACTATAATGTTTTCAATTGAGTTTTAAAAAGGGAAAGCACTGTACTTCTGGGGGGAATATTTAAGGAAAATAATTCGAGTAAATTTGGACAAAGATTTGCAACAAGTATTTCTAACACTAGGATATGTAAAAAAGATGATAATTTTTTTACCAGATTACAGACACCAGAGAAATTATTTTATTTAACATGGCACACACATTCAGTCTCTTGTATGTGGTGCTACTGCTATCCTCACACCTCTTGTCTTCATATTCTAGAAAAAAGAAAAATCTATTTACTGAAACATGCAGGCCCAAAACAGAAGCGATAAATGAAGAAATCAGCTTGATGCATCTCGCAAAAAATGAGCTCACATACCTTGGCTTTAGGAGCTGGTATTGCTGCATATCTACTTTCAATTAAATTGACTTCTTCTCTAATTGAACCTGTTCAACCAGTCTTGTTTATTTTTTTTAAATACAGTAATTTAAATGTTAATTAACTCTTTGAAGTTCAACGGTTGTATTTCTACTAACATGTTAAAATATATACATGTACTTAATTTTTCCACTGTGTTCTCAGGATGGAGGCTTTAAACAGATGCTGGCAAGAAAAAAACAAAAAACGGAATATTCATTCAAATGTGGCCACCAAAACTGTAAATCCTGCACATGATATTTGGACTGGGTTCACCTTATTTTTTTAGTATCTGACACTGAAACTGCCCAATAGAGTGGGACAAAAAAAAATATTGCTGAAATCCAAACTACCATACATGCATCAAGTTATGCATTTTAATCCACATTGGTAATAAATAAGTGTTAGGGCAGAGTTTCAGTGTGTATGTGTGATTCTTACTAGGCATTTTTCATTGCTCAGCTTTGAAAGTTCTTGTTACAAAACACATAAAGTTTGTTTTGTTAGAAACAATTTAAAGTAAAGTAATTGGAACCCTTCAGGGCAGAATTTGCCTATACAAGCCCACACCCCGCCTCATTTCCATAAATCTTTCTTAGTTTCCTTCCCTACATTTGAAAGTCAGTCTACCTGTCCTATGGCAATCACTTTATGCCTGGCCCATTCAAATACAACAGCGAACTGATCTCCACATTCTTGGTTAAACAGTGGGCAGCTAACAGCTGGAGCAGAAGTCATGAAAGACTGGTGTTAATGTGAAAAGTTTCAGTGAGCCACTACCTGGAGGCAGATAAGAGGCAAAGATATTTACTTACTTCAGAATCTTCTTTTTTTCCCTCTTTGTCTCCCCCATGTTCTTTTCAGGTCTCCCATTTGCAAGGCAGGACTAGTTGACCCCAAAACATGAGTTACAGGAAGCACAGTCTACTGTCAGACTTTGCATTTAATTAAAGGAGAAAGGATAATTAGGATGGTTTCTAGCCTAAACTATATTAGAAACCAAATTCATTATTAATTCTGGCACTAGGCAGACTGCCAGTATTCAGACATTTCTTTCTCGTGCTAAATTTTAAATGCAGAATCATCTCTGGCTGTTAATGCAGTAGTCATCTATTCCTGCTGTGGATACATCTGTAATTTTCAAGTTTCTTCATAGCAGTCGCAGGCATTCGCAAACAATAAATGTGTAAGTGTTCTGAAACAAGTGACTCAGATATTAAAAAAAAAAAGTAGTATTTCTGTTATGACCAGTTCCCACACAATGTTTATTTGTTCAGCGCTACTTAACCACACACACTCAAAAGGAAACAACACTTTGTTCTCCGAGAAAGATAGCGTTGCCACAGACATTGGTACCTTGGCTTAAAGTCCTGGTAGGGCAATTTGGGCAGCTCACAAATATTATTCCCGGCCTGTGCAGGGCTGACCAGCCCCAGAAAGCTTTGATGGCATTTTTTAGGCCAGAATTAGTCTGCTGTGCACACAACACATCCAGCATGTTCGTGGGCAGTAGGTGGAAGGATTCTGGTTTAAGAGTCATCGTTGTTAAATAGAGTGTTAAATACAAAAAAAAAAACTCAAAGATGTGGGTACGTGACACTGAGCTGCACAAAATTGTTTCCCCCTGCCAGGTAGGACGGTCTTGCTGCTGGAGCAAGCTGTTACTTCGCTGGCCAGAAATGCATCTCAGCGATAACCTGACCTGAAAGCACCCTCCCGCGCAAAAAAACCAGACGCTTCCTGCTCCTACGTGCTTTGCATTTATGCCAACAGGCAACATGACTCACTCTATTTACTTCTAAAGCATGCTTTCCCTTCAAAATGACTCTGGCTGACCCTCTCACTACGGCAGCTAGAGCTGTGGCTGTGCACAGGCCCGCCTGCGGGAAGACCCATAGATCTTAGCAATGTGTGAAACTGGGCTGAGCTGGACTCATTTTCCCTTTTTCTCACTTTGTTTCTCTAAGATGAAGCTGCTGTTGTGTAGCTCTGAGGTTATTCCCGTAAAGCCTCGGTGTTACTCGTCTCAGACACACACACACACAATCTCCTGCTGAAAGCACACAGTGCATGGCAGGAGGACCTCACAGTGCGAAGGCGGTTGGGAAACCAAGTCTGAAAAACACACCGCAATCTAAAAAATACTCGATTCGCTTTCTTACTTCTCTGTCCCTTTCCTGTCTGCTATATATAAAAACATTACTCAGAGCACGTTTCGCCCCGTTACGACCTTTGCCAACATCGGTGCAACTGGTAGCACAGGGCAGCTGGTTGCAAAGCCGTTTCCTGGACTAGCTGCGTTCAGGCTCCGTGTAGGTGCAGCATCCACCCGTGTTCGCCTGCCACTTCAGCACTGAGATGCCACATGAGCTTTCCCCTGAGAGAGGAAGGGAGAAATAAAACCCAGATGGAGTCGTGGAGCAGCTACTGATGGCCAGAAAAGCTGAGGCTGCTTTTACAGGCTGGAGCACATCAGCTCTAGGCAAGGCTGAAAAGAAATCAGGAGATCATCACTGCGTCCTCAAGCCTTGCCTCAAAGCTGGGGTTTTAAAGCATTTTCAAGTTTGCAGTAGAGATATTTTTTTTGCTGTGCTTTTATGTAGGGATACATAAAAGTGTATCTTTCAATAGTCTCAGTGGCTCATGTAGGCTTGGGTGGCAAAAGCTTTCCTAGTCAAGGCATCCAGAAACACCTTACAACGTTGAGGCCCCTAAAGGTGGTTTGTAGACAGCCACTGAACCACCCTCGCTTGCAGTCCCACCTTCCCCCCACAGCCTTCACTTTAAAAAGGTCTACTTGAGAAATGCACAAAATCTGGGGAGGCTTCTTGTATTGCTGCGAAAGAAATCCTCAGGGAAACGCCTTTCTCTAAATGCTGTCTTAGCTCTGTATTTACATTTCAGTGAAAAAACTGTATCGATTGCCCAAATCGTAAACTTTGCCAGTGACGCTGATGCTCTCCTGTTCGCTTGAAACCGGGTTTTGCTTTCAAGTTCAAGACGAGGAGCACTTCCTGCACGCAGCTGCCAACCGCTTCTTGAGGCTTCGCAAGCGCAGCACGTTTCCTTCGCTGGGAGAGGGGAATTTCTGCTTTTCAAAGCACTCAGACCCTCCCACGTCCCCGGTCTATCCACCAGCTACTGTGTACAACCTCTCAGAAGACCAAAAAGAAGGTGAAATAACAACTTGTTTGGCCCTTTTGTGTTTATTTGGTTGCTTTGTTCCTTAGCTGTAAGTGTCTGAACCTTCCTTTCCTCCCCGGAGCAGGCGCAAGGAGTTACCATTGGCACTTCACTCCAAAAGGGAGCCCAGCTTCTGGTTTGCTTCCCTCCTTAGTCCCCAGTTCGGAATAAATCATCCTTAGTCCCCAGTTCTGAATAAATCATCACCAGTGACTGCAGTGACTTGCCTTTGCAAAAGGAGATGTATGCCCCCTTATCCTATTTCTTTTACCTTATTTTTGTTAGCACGGTAGAGCTGGCACCTGCTCTGTGCTGATCTGTTTTGGCTTTGCAATACTGCTTCTCTGCATGCAAATAGACACGGTGTCTCAGCTCCCAAAGGGCCAGAGAGGAAATGAGTCATGCACTTGAGAAACGTTTTCTTTAACTCAATAGTTAATAAATGATGCTAAGCAAATCAGAGATTATGTGCTTATGAACATCTCAGAAATTGTGTTTAGAAATACTCAAATTTATAAAAGCAAATGTATAGAATTATATCGGCTATATATTGCACATAACTCACAATATATAATTAAAAATTATACAATTGAGCACAAATATATAATTCTAATTATTGCATTTGTAATATATAAACCCATTTATTATATATATGTAATACAAACACTTCAGAAATTTTATAATAAAAAATTTACTTGGTAAAGCCAGCTATGATACTTCCCTGGAATTCTGGAGAGTACTTTTTACTTGAAATCTACACAACACAGTTAGAATCTAGTTCACAGCTTCAGCGCATACAATGTGTAAAAATTTTGCCTATAAGCAAGCGTTTCCAGAAGCAATCTAACTGGGCCCTATTGTTTTGCTCCTCAGACAGGAAAACTATTGTACTGCGGGCATCCTCAGCAGCTGCCCCAGTGAGGGTGATTCTGAGATATGGTTTTCAGGAGCCTTGCTTGTCACAGTAATTTATCCTAAACTGCTGCAATTTACCCAATTTGAGAACTGGCCACACTGCAAGTGTAAGACAAAACACAAAAAGAAAGGTTAAAAAAAGAAAGAAAAAAAAAAAAGAAAGAAAGAAAAGAGAAAGGAAAGATAAAAATGAAAGAGAAAAAGAAAGAAAAAAGGAAAAAAAAGAAAAACACTTCAAGCTTTTCATTTTTAAGCAGTTTGCTCTATGTCATTACTTCTTCACACATTTCTTCCTACCTATCTTTATCCCATTGCAAAGCAGCCAAACTCTCCTAACACCTCCACTCTTGTCAGAGGAGCAGAGCTGAGCTTTGGTGTTGCGCTCCGGATCAGTGTAGCTTCATGTGGGGAGGAAGCAAACCCTCAGCCATTTCTGCTGCCTGAATTTCATGCTCAGGGTGCAAGTGCTTGGCTGCATGGCGCAGCAGGGGACATCAAGAGGGAAGAACACTGTGCCCTTTCTGGCAACACCACCAACATACAGACTTGTTTCCTACACCTAAAGTATTGAGAGGCTTGGATTTGGGACCACCCGTTTGGGGCCTGGAAGCCCCACAAGTTAGAAGAGATTTTTTTTTTTTAATGCAACCTGTTATCTCTCAGTAGAAATAGAATCATAGAATCATAGAATGGTTAGGGTTGGAAGGGACCTTCAAAGGTCATCTAGTCCAACCCCCCTACAAGGAGCAGGGACATCCCCAACTAGATCAGGTTGCTCAGAGCCTCATCCAGCCTGGCCTTGAACGCTTCCAGAGATGGGGCCTCCACCACCTTTCTGGGCAACCTGTTCCAGTGTTCTGTAACTCGCATCGTAAAAAATTTTTTCCTAATTTCTAATCTAAATCTACCCCCCTCTATTTTAAAACCATTACCCCTCGTCCTATCGCAACAGGCCCTACTGAACAGCCTCTCCCCATCTTTCTTGTAGGCCCCCTTGAGGTACTGGAAGACCGCTATCAGGTCTCCCCGGAGCCTCCTGTTCTCCAGGCTGAACAGCCCCAACTCTCTCAGCCTGTCCTCATAAGAGAGGTGCTCCAGCCCTCTGATCATCTTCGTGGCCCTCCTCTGGACCTTCTCCAACTGGTCCATGTGGTGTCAAGGAAATCACTGACACCAAGATCAAGGTGAGCTGCCTCTGGTCTTCTGATGGTCTCAGGGGTTGTTTTGCTACAGAATGATACAGATGGAGGGAAAAAAAAAATCAGACATGGCAGAGAGGAGAAATTCTAGAGTGAATTATACATATTTTCCACAAAATACAGCTAGTTTATTCACAGCTGTAGCATCTTTACAGTCTAGGCTATACAGTCTTATCTAGGATGTATTTGCTCTCTGGTATATATGATACAGAACAAAAGAACGTTAAAACATTAGGGGTAAAATTGACAAATACGAGATCATTAAGGAAGAATCTTTTTTGGAAATGAGAATAAGACCTTCACCTAACTTGATGGAAGCTGGAGCTCTGCCTATCATGCTGGCAAGAAACACAGAAGCATGAACTATGTCTGACAGGACACCAAGGCTGGCAGCTACTCCACACCTTGCTGGTATTACTAGGATTTAACATTCCTTTGGAGTACGTATTTCAATTGCTGTAGTTTATGCATGATTATTACTGAGCTGGATACCAACAGCCCCCTCGCCTGTCAGCTTTATGTGCTTACACTGAAGTCCTGCCTTGGTGACTAGTTCCCTGTGGACAATAGCTACTATGGGCTGGGGGCTTATTTTAGGGATGAACTTTCACAGTGTGAAAGGAAGAGACATACAGAAGTTATCCTGGCTTCTTCCCTTTCCTTCATTCAAAGCCACTCCTGTCAGCTGTCCCCTTTTATTCTTCTCTACTGAAGCCCTCTAGAAGGTGAGGGATGATGCAGAGCACGGTCGGCTTTCCCTTCTGCCTGAGCACATCACTGTTCTCCTGCCCAAAAGGACGCTGGGTAGTGAGCAATGACAACCACAGTTTTCAGCCCAACCAAACCCAAGGAGATGCATGATCAGGTTATTACAGGGCTTCCTTGAGACCAAGGGGAAGCACAAACTGGTGGCTCTGAACTGGAGAAAGATGTTGGGATGGAGCTGGGCAGGCATCTCACATTGTCAAAGCCAGCTCTTCCTTTCCTGTGCTTTCTGAGGCCCCTTTGAAAATCTTTCAGGGAGACAGAAGAAAGAAGAACAACTCTTACACCACAGTTTACTTGTCCTGGTATCTTGACAACGCCAGGAATTGTTCTGACTTAAGAAAAAAAGGCTTTGATTCACTTGCTTAATATATTATTTTTTTTTCTAGTGCTCACACAAAGTTTCTTCTAAATTTTGTCTATGGAAATTGTAACAGCAAATTCAGTCTGTTACAGCCTCAGTGGCCATTCTGAAGAGCTTTCATTACTAATGCTTGCAGGGAAATGTCTGTCACTGGATAAAACCATACAATTCAGTGACTGCAGAATTTAACATTTATTTGAACCAGAATTAGATGACTCCATGATGTGCTTTTTGAACCCTGTATCTACTGCCCTCTCAATACATGCATTTCTTTTTTTCTTTTCTTTGAGGAAGCCATTTGAAAGCCATCTCAAGTGCAACTTGAGACACACAGACACACACACACACACACACACTCACACACACACACACACACACACAGGGGGCTTATACTTGGTAAACCTATTTTTCCACATTCTACCTGAAAATTAGGATTTATTTGTTGTGCATATCTAACAAGCTGATGACTGCAGCACTGGTTTAGTTGAAAAGGCTGCCCTGTGGCAGTGTTACTATTACTTCTCAGTGTTAAAGCAGCCACACAGTTTGCTGTTATGAAATACATATATGGGGACAAGAGATGAGTTCCAAGTGTTTTTGCATTCAACCTCAACGCTCCGCAATAGCCTTCAGGTCACACGAAGCAGCAGGTTGGCAGAGGGATGTGCAAGTGAGTTCCTTTCATTCTTCGGCTCACTCCCCTCATGAAAAAAAACCAGCTGAAACAGCATTTCACACCTGTATGCAGGCAGCCAACCTGCAAAGGTCAAGGCTGGGAGAATAGTTTTACACCATTAGCCACCCTCTCTGACAGACTACTGCGCAGCACTTGGAGAGTTCAAGCTAAATTATGCTTTTCTCAGCAAAAATCCTAAGTGGCATGCCTCCACAGCAACCTCATACACAAAACCGAAGAGGATAACACACTGGGAGTATAAGGGACCATTTACCAGCACCTCTCATGTGTGTTAGAGCGTGCACTGTGGACGAATGCATTCTGGTTTGAAATGCTGCAACTAAACCAGGGAAAGAAAAGCAATCAGTGTAGGCTCTGACCTCTCACCCTAGGTGTGTATTAAACACATTGTCCTTAGTATGACAATTATCTTTGAGAAAAATGATCTGTAAAGCCTTCATCCCTTCTTCTTCTTGGAGGGAAAAAAACCCAACCCCACAACATACTTTCCGTCCACTTGCTAGACTTTGCCTATTATCTCACAGTATTCAACTTTTTTTTCCTGTTTGCAGACTTCTGACAGGTTTTTCAACGGAAGAGCAAGCCACGGCTTAGCAGATGCAGGACTCCGAACAAAAGGCTTACGTTTCTTCATCCTCCTCTGCATTTTCCTGGAAGCCATTGGCAGATCGCCAAAGCTTCATCAGCTGAGAACGGCAGCACCACATCACGGAGCCGCCTGACCAGGCATACACCGAGGTGTAGCCCAGGATACCCAACCCGCACTGGGCTCCCAGCGCACCCCGGAGCTCCCTGCCAAAGCCAGGAGCCTGTGGGTGCCCCCCTCTAATGAAAACAGAGCTGCGGGACAGTGAGATGAGTAGGCAGAGAGAGTGAGAGTACACGGAGGTGTGTGTGCGTCTAGGGGCCAGGGGTTGTGCAATCTTCCCCACATGCAACAGGGACCTTGTCCTGGCCTACTTTAGATGTTGTTCTTGGGCTCATGCCCTGCTTACCCAGTAAAACTGGGTCTGATTTACCAATGCTGGCTTTAAACAGGCCATGCAACAGAAATCTCGAGGCTGAGGCACTTCTCATCCCTGCTTTTTCTCCCTTCCCCACCCTCGTTCATGGGAAATAATTTACCAAAAACCCATATTGCAACCAACAGAAAAAAAAAAACAACCCTGTATTACACTTCTGCAACATGAGTTTAATAGACTGAAATGCAACAATATTTCTCTACCATTTAACAAGAGTAATTTCAAGCTGTGGTAATACAAGGTTTCAATTTTTATCTGTGATTTCAGCATCGTGAGATTTATGGTTTGCTAATAGGCAAATTTGCATGAAGACATTGAGCAGTGCAGAAAAGATCGATTTAGTGCTTACTGGATTCACTGTCAGCTTCCAGACAGCACAGAAAGCTGGGAAGGCTGCTTTGGCCAGTAAATTGGAGGAACTAATTGGATACTTTCTTTTGTCAGGAAACAGCATCCAGTTCTGAGCATCGTGCTTTGAACAAGATGAATTTTAATCTGGAGAGAGTTCATAAAACCGCCAACCTCAGGGACGCCAAGGGAGCGGATGTCACCAAAACCTTTGAGTGACACACAAATCAAAAGCTACAGTATGAATACACAAGAATACGCTTTTTCTGAAAGCCCAGGAGACTCCAAGGGCCTTAACAGAGTAAGCTGTTGTGAATTCAATGCAAAAACCCCAGCCACCATTAATGCCTCCACGAAGCAATCCTGAGACTGCTCTGACCTACATTGCTTTTGCCAGCCTTGCTCCGGCTTCAATCATGCTCCACAGAAGGGAGCATGCAGCCCTCGCCTCTCGCAGCAGCAACAGCCGACGCAGCATCATTAGCAGGTCTGGCAGCCCACAGAGAAATAATTACGCGCATTATGAAGCAGCAACAGCAATGACAGGCTCAGAAGGCAGTCCCATAATCAAGAGAATGTATAGAAAAGAACAATAATAGCATACAGTAACTCTGAGGAAGATAACAAGTGGGTTTTTGAAATGTGCTTCAAGAAGCAGAAAGATCAGCTCACATAGGAAGGAATCAAACTGGCATTTCTTTTGATTCAAGTTCAGCCTCAGCTATAATCTATACATACAGGGCTAGGTCCAATTCAGACTACCAAGAGTCACCCCTTACCCATCACCACTTCAGCTAGATCACTTGAGACCTCAGCTTCAGCAGAAATATTTTAAAATGTGAAATTATATAAAGTTCCAAAAGCATTCAAAACTGGATTTTTCTTTAGACCATTTTTGTGTTGCTAAGCAAAATGTGTAGGAACCATTCAGATGGAACCTTAGACCGAAGGGCAAAATGATAATTTAAGCCTTGATTTTTTTCCCTCCCCACCCCCAGTTATCATGAGTCACTGAAACTGTCTGAATTATGTCACATTGAAATGTATACTTTATAAGAGATTTTAAAAGTATTGGTAGTCTTTTCAAAATTAAAAGTTTTTAACATATTGGAAGTTCTATTTGAACAAGCCTGTGGCATCCCTTCAACGTTACACCTGTGGCCTCATCAGCCACACTTTCTAGCAAGTTGTGCATGTTTTGATTTTGGGGTGAGATACAGCATTTTATGCTAAAACCTGAAGCCCATCAGTTTTTCTTGTGTCCCATTTAAGGTGGGTACTTCTAGACAAACATGGAGCAAACCAGCATCAGCTCTTGTAATACCTGCCTATTTCTGCTCCTGAAAAGGAATAGAAAACAGCAGTGTCCCTATAAGACTTCCTGAGAGCGAGTACGCCTATTGTCTCCTGTGGATACACAGCCATTTACTGCTTGCTTTCCTCCCCTCCCCCAAAATAAGCAGCACACACTTTGATGTCATGTATTTGAACTCCCACAATTCCAACAACCGGGGCAGGACATTCCCAACAACGCTGCTTTTTCCCTCCTAGAGCATTGTGCAATTTAAAAGTAAAATAACATTTTAAAAAATCTCTGGTTTGGTTTCAGCAAGTTGGATAAAATTCAGATTGTCCCCTATCAGCACATCTGGAAGCCATAGGGGGAACGCGGGAGGTTGGATGTCTAACAGATGGGCAGCGACCCTTCGTACAGGCACTAGCTATACGTCCAGGTGTCCTGCACCCATTCCTTCACCTAAGCTGCTGGGCTGCATGAAGTCAGACCCTCGGCCACAGGACTTGGATTAACAAGAAGGACTTTACTACTCAAAGCAGAAGAGATGGTGAATATGAGAACAAGGATTCAGGTTCAGTGAGAGTTCACATAAAAAAAACCAACCCAGTTTCCGTTTCCAGGTGGAGCCAGACACAATGCCTTTCGGAAGGAAATTAATTTGTTGGGGTTTGTGAAGCTGCACCAAGCAGACACCCATGCTCTGCGCATGGTGAGAAGGTTTGCAGTTTCCAACTTCATTCAGCTCTTGCTTGCCCTCAGGACAAGCTGGTGGCATCTGAAAGGTGGGGAGGAAACAGTAGCAGGGTTTGCTCAGTGGTGGGTTGGGTTTGGTTGGGTTTTTTTTTGGTGCTATGGCAGATGAAAGCCTTTGGCAGTGCACATAACCGGCCGTCCCAGCAGCATGGTTTCTGTGCTTCAGATGGTTTCCTGTGCGCTGCCCCAGCCCGCTAATTTCTCCCCGTTAGTGCTGAAGTGCTCTCTGTGCAGCAGGGATTTTTGTCAAAAACAAATGGGGTTTCAGGAGGCTGTCAGGAATCAAACACCAGCAAGAGTTATTTTTAAAAAATATATTGGATCGTTTAGGTCAACATTAAGGTCCTTTATTCCTTTTGTTATTCTGATCCAAAACCAGATCCTGTTGTAATACTCCCAAAGCATAATATACTGTGTCACAGCATCAGTCCTATCAAGTTGCCTCAACAAAAACCTCAGATACCACTTAGGATCAAATTCTGCTCTGTTAAAATAGTCTGAGTTGTGCTGGGTTTATGCTGTCGCAGCTCTGAAACGTAACACAGCCCTTCAGAAAACCCTTTCATTTATACAGCACCAAGTCTGCGTGCAATAGGTTTCACAAAGCTTCATCAGCTCTTTGCTGTATAATTTCTGTTGTTTGCTGCTGCAGGGAACATGTTACATGTACAAATTGCTCTTGCAACTCTGCAGATAAAAGGTAAACAGTATTTTTATGATGCCTGTGATTAATCCACTAACAACATGTTTACTTGCCAAACTATTATGCAGTACAGCAGCAGGCCCATCTAGCTAATTTAGTCTTTCGCTACTATAATTATAACACATATGTATGTATTTTCTATACTAATCTGAAACACTGAACCCAAAGAGTATTTATGCAGGTCTACTGTGTTAAGTTAAAGTTTTCCCAGTGGAAAAATATATCTTTCTGATTATTCTTTTTTTTTTTTTTTTTTTTTGCAATTGCTTAATTATATGCAATATGTTTAATACTCTTTTAGATAAAATATGCAGCTTGAAACCAACCATGCAACTTGGATCTTCAAAAGACATCAGTGCCAGACAGTGCTGCTTTGAATTATATAATAAAACGAGCTACAAGGACTTTTAAACTCCTAATACAACTGCTTCTGACATGGCATCTACAGAGATGCGTTAACTGAATGCGTCTTTTTACATTACCTGCAGAACAGTGAATCTCTTTGGTGTTTAAAAAGCATGTACTGCATTCTTTCAGGTGACATGTGAAATTCAGATGACCCTGCATATTTTAGGGTGAGGAGCCTTGGGGGAAAATAAAGGAGAGTTTTGCTTGCTTAGTTTAAATCACTGAATTTTTGTCTAAGAAGTAACTTATTTCAGCATTTAAAATAAGCTCAGTTCCAAGTGGTGAAATACAATTTCCCAAACTTGCTTGGTATTTGACAGGTTTTCACAGCAACCTTAATTTGAGTGATTTGCATTACGTCCATTCTCTCTTCTAGGCATCCGCATCAATAACTCAAATTAACCTGCTGCATGCAGGCTGCAGGCATGTGGATGAGTACCAGGGAAATCACAGAATGGTTTGGGTTGGAAGGGCCCTTCAAAGGTCATCTAGTCCAACCCCCCTGCCAGGAGCAGCATTATGCTTACACACATAGCTGGAGAAGTGCTTGGTATTTTTCAGGTACCCTGTCTTGCTTGCATTGCTCCTTTCTGAGGATGTGTTCCTTGCTTTGACAGTGTCCCAGTGGAAAATACTGAAATTACCCAGCCTGACTAGGGAAACACGTTCACATGGTTCAGCCATTTTTCATCTGTGCCAGACCTCAAAGAAAGGTGACTTCAGCAGGGCTGAGATGTTCTAGGACTGACACTGATTCAAGAAAAGCAAATCCTTAAAATAAATAAGTAAATAAAAATCAATGTGTTTATTTTGTGATATTTAAAGCAAAGAATTAAACTTGTAAAGTGGATTACAGGGAAATTCCAGCTGGAACAAACCCAAGGAACACCTCTTCCAACCTCAGGCCCAAACCCGCCCTGCTCACTCAGAGCTTTAAATGTCCTTCACATGGCATTTTAAATAGGTCAGTAGCACATTTTTTAGTGCATGCACTAATACCCGGCTATCCCATCTGTTATCACTGAAATCACTGCAGTTGTAAACCTTGCCAGCAGATGCCACTACATTCAAGTTATAAAATAAATAGACAGTCAAGATGAAGACCTTTTGTTCTTCGGTGTGTCTTGTAGGTAGATGAAGCTACCTACCCAGCAGCTTTACAGAATTACTTGAATCAGTAAATAATTGCAATAAAATCCCCCAAATCCCACACTACCACCCTCCCTCCCAGGGGACTTAGGTTTTTTTTTTTTTTGGTTTAGCACAGAAACAAAGCCCCAGCATTACAAAGCATGGAGGTATTGCTCAATACAAGCAGAAAGGCTGGATGTGGCAGATGCTGATCACCGCATTTAACCCACCCTGGCAGATGCTGGGCAGACAGCAGGGGCACAACAGAAATCTCAATAAACAGCCACACTTGGAGCATCCTCCCTGCAGTTTGTGCTGCCTGAATCCTCAGAGACCTGCTGGTGCTCAGGCGGCCTGAACCATCTCAGCTCCTTCCACGAGGAAGGGACTAGAAAAGGGCTTGAATTTTGTTTTGGGTTTTTTCATTGTTTTGTTTTTGAAGCTTGACCATAAACTGTTTCTTCTTGATACAAGAAACCTGGCTGGGCACAGGCATCAAAACCCAGCAATCAGCAGGCACCAGCAGCCATCTCTAGGGAAGATCAGGCCCCACCTCAGCTGGAATATTTTCTTGGTGAGGTCTCTGTTTGGCTCTCAGTCTCTGAACATCCTTCCACTTCTCAGAGAAGGAAAGAACAGCATTATTGCTCCCAAACTGGCTGGACAATACATGTCTTGAAAAGGCTGTGGGGAAGCGGTGGAAGAACCCATCTGCATTTCTTGGCATATGTTAGCTAAAGACAGTTACTCAGTGATAGGAGAAGCCCAGCCGCAGAAACACTCCTGTCTGCTGCCCGTTAGGCAGCCTGAGAAGCCTGATAAGGCTCAAAATGTCATGCGAGGGCTTGACAGTGGTGGCCTATAACTTATCCAAGCAGCAGCTCGCACAGCAGCAAGGCAGGCCACACCACGCCCTGACCTCCCACAGCTGCTTGAGGATCTTGACTTTGTTTTTTAAATGAAACTTATGGTTACAAAGGCACCGTAAAGCAGGTGGGAGGGAGATCACATATGGTGGGTCATGTACTATAAGAAAGGTTGAATGATGTGGAGGTGGACCTTCAAATCGCAGAACAATAATTAAGGTATCACCAATGAAGACAGTTGTGGTGGGCAGAGGAAGGCAAGAAAGCACATCTGTAATGGCTTTACTTAGAAGGTGGAATAAGAACAAGGCACACCCCTAAACAGAAAACATGTCATCCACGCAGTTTCTGGACATCCTATGAAGTAGGGAGCCTACCAGCTTTTGAAAGAGATGGAGAGGGACACAGGAGAAAAACTCTCTCCTCCCAGAAGGAGAGATAAGAAAGTTTCCTTTGGGCTCTTGGGTTTCTCAGAAGGGAATTTCTCTGCTCACAATGCCCTCAGGGAAGGAGGCCTGTCCGTAGGAGTCCATTCCTTGTTTAATGAGTCTCTTCCTTTGTAATCTCACTGATCTGAAGCGGAATGATAGAAATCTATTTATGATAGCACCCAAACCACCAGCTGCGCAGCAGTCAGGGAACAGGAACAAATTCCTTGTGAGAAAAAGAGCCAAAAGGAAACACCTCTTGAGCAACTATGGCTGCAATGGCTCCATTTTGTAAAGCCACAGCCTGAGAGAGATAAAGACTTCATCCTCTGGAGATGCTATTTTCTCTCTGTCAACTATTACCTCAGCTGAGTAGTTTAGAGTTGAAGGTCTAACCTGGGTGTAAAAACAGAGATGGTGCCAATCACTCCTGAAGCTGTAGGTTTCCGTTAGGGCCATCAGCACTACTTTTGGGAATTAACACTCCTGATTTTCTCCTGTTCCCAAGACATAGTGATTTCTTCCAGTCACACTTGGGAGAAGAGGATGTCTCAGCACCACTCCTGAGGTACTTCTTTATCTCTCTGCGGAGAGAGCAGACTTTTAGGGAGATAGCAGATGGCATCTCTTCTGCAGCAAGGTGCTGAGGATGCAATAGCTCCCCAACACACACCACAGCATATCACCACCAACGTTTAGCTAAACAAATTATACTCACAGGCTTCTATCAGTGACAACTCTAATCTTACTAATTCCCCAAAGACTTTTTGCCCTACCAGCTTCAAACTCCAGTGGCCATGGGACGGTACCAATTGTACGTCTCTATTCTGAACACGCTGGCGGGATTAGCAGCTCTCCACAAGGTGAGTTTCTGTGTGCTTAGATTAACTGTATGTTTACAGCACATTAACATGTTGCCTCATATCAGGAAATAACGTAACTCAAACCGCAGAACCAAGATTTCCTTCTCTCTTTTTTTCTTGCAATTTTAGCAGCAGTTTTTTGGGGTCAGCTCTTAAAAGTACAATAGTGTCACTATCAGACTTTTGTTAGAAGGTAAAATGCTTTTTTTTTTTTTTGATGGTTGATTATTTGAAGGATGATTATTTTTGCCTTTCAGAAAATTCTACCTGAATATAACACCAAAGGCTGAGATCAAGAGCGATTCAGTCACTGGAGTAAAACAAAAGAAATAGAGGAATCCTTTAATAAAATCACTTAGAAGAATAGATGCACAACTTCTCTAATTTACACCAACTGCACATTTGACAGAACTGAAGCAGCGATGCAGATCCCTTCACCTTTCCCCCAAACCGACTATTGGTATTTGATGGTACTCTACCATCATCACTTGACATTTTAACTGCTCCTTTTGTAACACAGCCTAGTATTTGTGCATGCTCAATATAAATTTGGGGCCATAGCTAAAGCAGACTAAGCACACAGAGTATGCCTTGCTGCCCAGAAACATGAAGTCCACTCATCTGCATCTTTTCCACTCTTGCAAAAAGCGGAAGTCATTGTAATTGTGGGCTCAAGTTAAGTAAGAGTTAAGATTTATGGATGAAAAGCCCATCAAGAATTAAACAGCTTTACTAGACTAAGATAATAGCAGATGCTGATTTAATAAGAGGAATGACCACAAGTTTATTGTGATGTGTTCTGTGTAGCTTGCTAGGGATATTTAACATAAGTAGGAAAAACCCCTTTAAAAAAGTCTAATTCTGCAGTCCTCACACAAGCAAAGCTTCAGCTTTGAAGAGAACTAAAGCTTTAGATCCTCTAATCAAAATCTCTATTGGCACAGGCTACTTTGCGTTCCTGCAAAGAGTTTCTATGGACCACATCTTCATATATGTAATGGAAATGTATGGATGGGATCTCTGGGTGACATCCAGTGAAACTGATGAGATGGGATCAGGGAAGCCTAGGTGAATGTCATTGAGATCTTACTATGAACCTCCAGTGGAGAAAAATGCAAGACTTTTGTAACCTGTTTCAGGATTTCACTCTGTGAAATAATTTTAAAGCTTAAATAAGTAATTTTAAACTTAAAATTATTTGTTAATTATTTTAAATTAAGATGTTTTGCAATAATGTAGGTCTTCATTGTATCTAATGAAGATAATTATCTTATTAAAAGGCAGCCATGGAGAACATGAATCTTCATATAAATAAACTTTTCATATTGGAAGACCAGTATGCCTCCTCAGTCATCTCTTTTCTAGAATCAACGTATTCCTTTATTTCTGATTTTCCATTAAGATCATCCTAGCTCTCTCAACTCTCTTATCCCTTGACTAAATTCAATTAATGTATTCCCCTCTTCCCCAGTTCCAGGTAGGATGGAGTAATACTACCCGTGCCACCCGTATATCACGTTTTTAAATACCTCTCAGTT
Source organism: Chlamydotis macqueenii (assembly GCF_036417535.1). NCBI lineage: Eukaryota > Metazoa > Chordata > Aves > Otidiformes > Otididae > Chlamydotis > Chlamydotis macqueenii. Next base: position 72,586,007 of record NC_141558.1, on the reverse strand, counting down.
ATTTCACAGGGGTTTTGTTTTGTCTGTCAACAAATACTACATCATGGGCTTCTATCAGGTTTGACACCCAGCTTACTCCCCTGTTTTCCCTGCAGCATCCCATTCCCCAGCCTCCACACCCACAGCACCAGGTGAACATAACACAACCCGTATTTGTGTGCCTCTCTTGCAGCCAAGTACTCTGCAGTTCACCTGCACTGAACGTCATATTAAGATTTTAGGCCATCTCTTCAATATAACAGACTTACTCTGAACCCTCAGTCATTTATTTTAAATGACTAAAAGAAGCAAGCCCAGGACAGATGTTGTCTGGATTCCACTTTACAGCCCATCGTCTTCCTCATCTTCCCTCCCCGTTTGGGCAGGGAAATAAAAACTCCTTGCAAGTATCTTCTTCCTTTCTTCCACCAAACCAGTTTGAGCCATTACCATAACAGCAGTGAGCTCTAGACTACACTTTCTCCTCCTTTATGTCGTCATATGGGACACTCACAGAGCATCATTAAAGTTACAATACAATCTTGATGTCTTCCTCCTTATCAGCTAAGCCGAGGACCTCATTCAAGGAATCTGAATAGGTTTGTTCTCTCCAAATCCACAGTAGCTTTTTTCCTTTTTAAAACGAATTACATTTTGAATACTGTGAATCACACATTTTAATAAAATCAGCATCTTTTGAAGATCAAAGATGTAATAATGTCCACAATTCCTCCCGTCTTCTTTTTTCAACCCTCTTCTCATTGGTAATATGTAGACTGTGTTACCAAATTCAGCTGGTACAGACAGAGCTTTAAACAATCATTTATATTCCAACATCAAACCAAGTATTTTTGGAACCTAACAAACGCCAATCGTAAGACAAAGAGGCTGTGAAGCTATAATGACGTCAATCTTTTCTCCTACGAATGCCATCATGCCTTAGAAAAGCCGCTTTTTCCCCATTAAGTTTTACTGCAGCTTACAGTGCGGTTGTTCTGCAAAAGAGATTGGTAAGAGCATTGTAAAGCATCGTGCTTTTCACATCAGTCTTTCTACGACTTTTTCATTTTACAAACTAAGAGACAACTTTTACAATTGTCAGTCGGAAATATTAATCCTGCCTCTGGAAGTCAGCTGTTTCTTTTCTGGGAAACCCGCTGCTATCAGCAGCAATTAACCTTTATTAGCAATAGCAATCCCACAGCTGGAAATATCCCACTGAACTATTCTGGGCGCAATGCAGAAACCAGAGTGTAGTTTACCATTACATCATTGTCTCTGCAGGATAACAGGCACTAAAAAAATCCCTCCCAAAAGCATAAAGACATTTGAACTGAAGTGCAATATTCTACCTTTGCTTACAGTCAGGAAAAAAAACCCTGAAATTATGAACATAGATGCAAGCAGTCAAAAGGAACCGCTGGTGAGAAGTTTGCCGTTTTAAATAGAGGAATTAAACAGGCATTAAAATATCCAGCCTTTACTCTGGGGTTTCTTCTGAAAATGAAGAATGGTGCTGACCAGCAACGCCTGCCGCTTGGCAGAGCGGAGCCATACCTGCCGTCCCAGCCACTGCACATCAGCTGGGAGGACAGAACCACCCTTTGTTTCCTATGGCTTCTCCCCAGACAGGTACAACCCTTTCTTCAGCTCTCAAAACATTTCCATCATTGCTTCCCAGTTACTGTTTCATGAGATTGCCTCTGCCACAGATGACTTTTTCCTTATCCCTGGCTTGGTGCAGCTTTGCCAGTGATACTTTTGTCTCTACATCCCACACAGATCACCTTTTCATCAATCCCAGTAGAGCCTGAGCTTGGAAAGATCTTTCTTCATTTTAAAAATTTTAAACAGATTATTGTGTGTTTAAGAATAGGGATCATACGGCAAAACATCATCTCCTAATTGCCTCATCATGTTTTCCTGAAGGTAGCAAAGCACAAACACAAACACCTCAACCCCCCCCATTACAATTAATACCTCTGTTCCCACAGACCTTATTTTTCCTGTTCATTGGCTCCAGCTATTTCACATGTTTCCCATGACATAGCACAGTATTACACATTGTATCTGGAGTAGAACCGCCCTGCAATTTACTCCAGCTGCTGCCTTTGTTGGGTGATTTCACAGCAAATAATTATTTGCTCATTAATATGCAGTCATGTGAGTAATGCTCCAGTTTGAGCATTCTTGGGGTTTATTTCATAGGCTTTTATTTTAAATTGCCTACTTGATACTGAAATAAATGCTTGGGTATTTGTACTACTGTGTCCTGAGGCTTGTCTACTTGTTTAATGGCAAAGAGCATTATGCCAAGCAGCACAGTCCACATTACCTGCCTCCTCCCCCCTCCTCCATAATTGCCGACAGACTATTTTCCCATTCATTACAGCATCACTATGTTTAGATATAACTGAAGAAGGCCCTGATACGGTGGGACTCTGGCTGTAGGGAACCAACACAACACTAGTAAATGACTGCTAATAAAGCCCCGGTGAACTATGGTGAGGTGCAGGTCTTCTGGAATCTAAACCTAATTACCATAACCTAAATCACCTTTAGCAAAGATTTGCAAAGTAGCTCCATATCTAGAGGGTCAGAACCACTCTTTGGCAGATGAGGCTCACCAGAAAATCCACACCTCTGTCCTGAAGTGAGCAGAACATCTCGTCGCTTGCAGCCCTGAAAAGTCAGCAACACTGAAATACTAAACTGCTTTGTGCAGTGATCTGAATTGAAAACTACGTGTTTTATGTTATCCACAAGGCCTTAATGCTGCAAGGGAAAGAAATCTAAATGTCTCAAAGACCGTAAATGAGCAACACCCACCCTCCAACACAAAACCAGCCTTGTGCCAGCATGCTCCATTTGCTTTGGAAGGAAAGAATGCTGAGAATACACCAGCCATGCAGAGCTTCTGCTCTTTATTACACAACTGTTGTCTTTATCTTCACAGAACCTGAGAGAAACCTAAGTGTCTCATTCTGTACTATTCCCTATTACAAGCTTTGCATTTTTTTTTTACATATGACAAAATTGATCAATTTTAAGCACAACTTGCAAGAAAATAATTTTATTTGACCTACTTAACATCTGCTTCTCACCCTGTCCTCCAAAAATCTTCATCTCTTTTGTCATACTGAAGATAGATTCTATATGGGAGGACGAAGACCTAGATAAAATTAGTAAAGGACACTGCAAAACTGCAACTGTGAAAACTGAGCAATAGAAAACAGTATATTTAAAAGTCTCTTTAAACCCATGCAACATTGAGCTAAGTAACTCAGTCCCCTGTGCTCTGAGCCTACTTAGGCCTGCACATTCCCATGTATTGTACATTTATTAAAAGTGAAGACAGACAACCTTTACAACATGCTTAACCAGATGAGATAAAGATTTGATGTTCACATCTCCAAAAAACTTTTCAACTATATAATGAATGGCTACAAATATTTCGGCACCTACACTTGAAAAAAATTTTATTCTGGAACTGATGTCTTTTGCCATCAAATGAGATTCCTGCAACCCTCACCATCAAGCAGGCGAAATACTGACATGAAAGGGGCAGTTCACCCTCAGCATCATGGTAGATGCTCTGCTCTCCCTGCAAGGTCTCCACTCACACTTTAGGAGTTTTCTTTGCAACCAAACACTGAGATCGTGTGTTCCAAAAGCAGTTTGGAGGAAGAGCTGGCACATAAACCAGCCACATCCTCTGTTACCTGACAAAATTAGAGTAACTGTGAAAACAGAGAGATTCCCACTGGCACTCTAATAATACTGCTCACAATTGCTCTAAATGCTGTAGCAGAAAGGTACGCATCAGCTTTTGTTTAATGACAAAAATGAAGGCAACAGAAGTACTAAGAAAAAAACAGCTCACTGTGGCTTAGAGAAAGGATGCTGTGCCAACGAAGCCAGGAGCACAATCCAGAATCCATATTGTGCATCCTCGACACAACACTGTTTCCTAGGTGAGGTGAGACAACTTCTGTCCTCCCCTCTGGCAGCTGCAGCACAGAATTTAAGTTTATAAAGCCACAGCCGACTTGGAATTAATACATACTTTTAACTATAGAAAAGCCTTTTTAGCTTAAATAAAAACACCTTCAGGCTTACAGGGTTAGTCTGTGCAGCTGACATAAAAACAGGGTTTTCTTAAACCTGGCTATGCTGTTTCTAACTGCTGGATGATGGAAGGCTCCAGAAAATGAGTCAATGAACTTGGTATGGCAGCACTGGAATGACCATGACAATTACTTCCTACTGCAGCCTATGCAGGAATAAAGTTTCAGCAGCAGTATTTCAGCTTTTAAGTACTTGTTTTGGTTAAATTGGAGTTTTTCCCTCAGTAGTATGGGGCAAATAAGTTGCATTTTCTTGAAATAAGCTCTGTGCGATGAATATATGTGAGAAAGGATGTAAAAGTTCACAAAGGAAGGAAAGCGTTTTTCGCATTTAGCATCTAATCAGGCATCTGGAGGCCTAAGGTTTTGGTAGGAATGTTAAGGTTTGCTTCACAAGGTGGTTATTTGTATAAACCCAGGCCAAATCACAAAGACATTAAAGGTTATTCTCATCTCCTGGCAGTCCGGGCTGATCAATCACCAGACCAGCTAGCAGAAACAATGTAAGGAAAAAAATAAATAGGCTAGAGAAATTGAAATGCCTTATTCCCGTCTCGAAATTCAGCTCAGGCTCTGCCATATGCGTGATAAGAGAGAACAGCCTTGGTCAACAGGCAAGTGAGAAGCTGCCAAGGGACAAATTTTTGGGAAGTCTGGAGGAAGAGCATGAATCCATATCCATGTGCCTGCCTCTAAAGATGAATTTAAGCCTAAAAAGACCATAGCTGAACAGTCACCCCTTGCCTTCTCTGAAGCTATTTTAAGAACACCTGAAGGAAGTTGTTCTCCATGTTTTGAAGGAAACAGTTCAATTAACAGTTCAGCGATGCCTCAACTTGCACCACAGGATATTCCTTAGGCTGAAACTATGATGACTATGAAACAAATTTATTTTGATTATCCTCATTGTTCTACATATTGAGCATCTAAATCCTTTTGCTGAAAGCAAGCCATCACAGTGCAGAGACTTTTCCGGTTTCTGTCCTCTCTCAAGCACTTCAATTACCTTTCTACAACACCAGAAAAATCAGTACTCCCCTTGCTAGAAAAAACCCTACACACCTTACATTCGTTCCAAATAATTAGTACTTATTTTGAAAAGAAAACTGATGTTGTGCTATATCAAAATAACACCTCTTCTAACAAGGAAAGCATGGCTATGAGAAGTAAAAGAAAAGTTAACCTGTTATCATCAAGAAACTTGCTTGGTGAAACAAGCTTTTTCTCCCCCCGCCCCCTTACCTCCAGTAAAAAAAGCCATTTCCTGTAATTCAAGTTAAATTTTATTGCTTACATATTTTTCATAGATGCATAAAAAGTGCTGGGCAGTATTTACTAGACTGCTTAAACACAAGACCATTACATCCGATGGTTGGTAGCATTTCAGACTAAAAAGACCAAACTCTGCAATACGTGTATTGACTTCAGAGAAGCTGAGAATACTCAGAGGTTGAAGATGTGCAACATCTTTATTCATGATAGCTGAGAGCATGTAAAGAAACATTTGCTATTTGGGTCCCGTTAAACAGAGCACAAAGCCTGTTATTGCCTTTAGAATAACGTAGCCAGTAAATATGTAATGACCTGTTTGCTCTAAAGGTTGCAAGCTGACCGATTGACACTTAAAGGCATTGTTTCTTTCCCCAGAAGACCAGTGACTTCATGGCAATGAAGCTCTCCTTCAGCACTTATTTAAAATGTAATTAACAATTTGTTATGCAATGATAAAAAGCCAAGCCTTTGCTGCTGGTGCAGGCCCTGGTTGTGCTCGTGGCTTCACAGACAGGCTGTGCTGCCTCTGTCTGCAAAACGTTCGAGACCTCAAGCTGTAACACTGCAGGGCTCTGCGCTCAGGGAGCGGTGTTTCAGACCTGGACTCCTCTCCCTTTATATTAGTCAAATACATAAAAGACAGTATTTTGGTTAAATATTTCACCTTGTGTTTCTATGCTGTTAACAAAAAAAACTAAAAGCATGTAAGTGAAAAGTAATACAGCAAGAAAATGCAGTATTTTATGAAGTGCTCATTCCCCTCCCCTTGATTATTAATGATTATTAACCCTGTCACCTCTGACTGCCCTCACACACAATGCTTGGGAACACAAGAAACCCAGGTGCTCCAACCAACCCTCGTTATTTTGACCATGCTAAATGTGCCACCCTCTTCAAAGCCTTTTGCAACTCTATTGCTTCGGTTTCAAGGAAGGATTTTGCATTTTTGTCTGTCAGAAACCCTCTCTTCTGGAGTCCTCCATTTGCCTATCATTGCTGTGGACTTGTGATTTCTTTACCTACTTTCCCTAAAGCTGCACTACCCAATTTCCATCCCTAAGCTCATCTCTAGACATCTCCCAAATGAGAGCACAGAGTATCTCATTAACTCTATGATAAATTATTATAGCAAGTAGCAGCTCACCACCAAGTATTACACAAGGGAAAAAAGAGATGGAAACACATTTCAAAAGTAATACAAACTAACAAACAGAGTGAGTACAGAACTGAAAATTGTTTTCAGTTACAACCAATAAATTGCAGAATCTGCATATTTTCAGCTTGCAAGTTATAATTTTGTAAAAGTCTTCTTTGAAGAGTGCTTTTTTTTTTTTTAGAAATTATTTATTTAAAGAGTACTTCAAAGCTGTCACAAGCATGCAGACTGAGTGTTCCCCTTTTGCGTAGTTTGAGAGCTGTGTGGGAATGTGACCTTGTGAAGACTTGGTATGAGTTTGTCACCACAACTTCACGTATGTTTGCTTGACTCCAGAGTATCTGAGAAGAGTATTTAAATCTCTGAAGGATATATTTTTTCCCCATGACCTAGAAACAGGACAACCAAAGTAGATTTAGAGGTCTCATCCAGCAAAGCTGCCTCCAAAAATGTCTTGTCCACACATTGACCTGACATGTTAGAGAGATGCTCCAACCTCCAGCTTCACATAGCATCACTTACTATTCTCTATTAAAAAAAAAAACCAAAAAAAACCCCACCACACAAAAAATACCCCCAAAAAACCCCAAACAAAACCAAACCCAAAAGAGAAAAGGCAACAAGCATTTGATTTCCTTTCACTGCTGGAGTAAGGCCTCCTGATCATCAGACAAAGCCCGAGCCTGCGCATCCCTAGCTAACTGCGCTCTCCCTTTGGGTACGCTATTTCCTAGGCACCACACCGCCGATGCACCTGAACTGCTCCGAGAGGATTGCACTCCTCAGCTTCCCCACTGCTTCTGGGTGCAGTGGTCATCTCCTCTTTACATGTGCTCCATTAAGTCACATAACAGTGCTAATTTCCATTTACTAAGTGACTAACTCCTACTTCAAAAGTCACCTTTGCGAGGTCAAACATGTAAACTGTCTCCGTAACAGAGATTCACTCCCATACAACTAATAACACGTAGCGTAACAGCAGGATATATTATGCTCTCACCTCTGACAATCCAAATACTGTCAAATATCCAAGTTGAAGAAAATAACATTTAAGGCCACGCTATACGCATAATACAAAGCTTTGCCCTTCGTGTCAGGCTACGAAGAACATTGCGCTAATGCAGATTGTTTCAGTAATTCTTGAAGAAGATCTGCTGACCAAACCAGCATATGTGTCAACAGTCCTTCACAACTGCCGATGTCTTTCTAGCATCGCAGGCACCTGGCAGTACAAGCTGGTACCTCTCAGGGCTGCATTTCTGCAATTGCTCGCTCTGAACAAGGGAAAGGATTTTTCACTTACCCTGTGCGGCCCCTGATGGACCAGCTCCATTGGGGCTGGACTCCTCTCATGCCCCTTTCTGCTTCTTACACTGTAGCATGCCGTCAGCCTGTGGGACTGAGAGCCATGGAGAGCTTGTCATATTAGTGGAGCAAAGATTACTGGGCAGAGACAATAAGGCACATTTTTGGCTAACTTTGTCTCAAATAGAAACATCTTTCACTGGCAGAGGTAAAGGTCTCAGCCTAAGAGCCACACAAAGCTCTGTTTCTCATTATGTGCAGCCACAAGCCTTCGGGGCAGTGACAGACTTCTCTAGATGCATGTTCAGGAGGCATTTATGAGCGTGTCTGCACTCCCCTTTCCTCAGGGCTACATTTCAGCCGCTGGGGCTGGTTCTCAGCATCACAGGGCTTACTGAGCTACACAGGGTCAAACTAGTTTCAGGATACAGTGCTGAGGAAAAAATGTCAAACAGCACATAATTTACCTTCAAAACAGGTATTTTTTTTTTTTTTTTTTTTTTTTTTTTTATGTACTAGGCCTACAACAACGGGCTCAGAAAGCCACCTCTGCTGACTGTTTTGATTTGCAGATTCCAGCAGCATCCAGACTGGGTCTGAAACCCGTTTGTGAGTTTTCAGGCTTCTTGCAGCCCTGCTCATTTCTAGCTGCTTCCTTCCCTGCAAGGTATCAGCCTACACTGAACACTTCCCAAGCTCCCTTATACTTCATCTTCTTACACCCACTTTCTCACTACTATTTACGTTTTTCTCTGCCTGTGTCAGCAGCTTGCAGACCAACTTCTAGAGGCTCTGCCAAGAAAACCAGGATATAGTTCAGCACTCACAGTGTAGTTAGCACAGATAACCGAGCTGAAAGTTGTTCGGAGTAGGTAGGGACTTAAGTGGCTCCAGCCGGCTGCTGATTAAAAAATTACATTTAAGATTTATGATGGTAAACAGAATAGTGATGGGAGATCACTTCCAACTCTCCTGTGCTTGAGCAGTTGCAAAGAGAAGTGAAAATGTCACACCAGTTAGCAGTTCTAAAATTGGTTGGGAAGGGAGGAAAAGGTGGTCCACATAACTAAGCAACAATGGTAAAATGAAACATCTCAACAGGGAAAACCGTTAGCCTGCAGCTGAGAGCTGCAACAGCCAGAGCAGCAATACAGTTCATCAGCAGGAGTTGCTCCACATCTTTGCCATTTAACAGTTTATGAAACTAGGACACCAGATAAAGAATACTCATTGAGTAAGATTCAGGACACCAAGCTCCATAAAATAAATCTTAGAAAACGCATTTATTGACTGAGAGTTCAACTGGGATCCATTTATAAAATGGAGGTAATTTTACAAAGCTCCTTGACTTTCAGCATCACTGTGATGACCAACTACCTGAAAGAACTACCTGTGCAGTGACTGCAGGTGCTGGTTACCAGGTATCCTGCAGACACTAGTGCTGTGACTTTAAGGTTTTGCTTTGAGCTTTCCAGACATCTAAAGCTACACCTCCTATTCTGTATCTTGGACAATTACACCAAGTTCTATTAACGTATTTTAAAAATTCAGATTATAAACCCAAATCGACTTCAATAGATTTCCTGACATGACATATAAATTTCAACAGTCTTAAGGATTTAATTGTTTGAAGATGGTCACCTAACTCCTGTCAGGCATTCATATGGGCTAACTCAATGAAACAGTTTTTTGAATTTGAAAGAAAATATATATTGTGACAGTTTATTTAACAAACTTCTCTCGCTTCATTAACTCTCCTAGATTGATGCAACTGTGCATTAAATAATCCTCAGCATTTCCATATCCAAAAACCACCCCTTCAGACAAACAACTGAAGCGAACTTTAGCCTGTTCTTTCAGTACTTTACACTTGCCCCAGATCCACTGAAATCACTGACTCCTTCCCTTTTCACCTGCTCTCTATCAGCCCCTCCCCAGTGACAGCCTATGCAGTCAGGAAAATTTACAGTCCCCCAAAGAACTGTTAGTCTTGGGTACAAAGCCAGTTTTGGAAACTTTTTCCTTGCTCCCTATCAGCCCAGTCTCGTTCACCTACCAAAACCAGAGGGAATCTTCTCTTTATTTTGCAAGCTTTGTATGATTAGTTGTAAGAGACACGCTGGCAAGTAATATTTAGCCCTGGAACTCAGCCCAGTTAAACATTTTCAGAAGAGCCTATGTAACGTGCTGATAACCACCAGTTTGATCAACCGCAGACCACTTTCCTGCTTTTTTCATACACAACTTTAAAAAATAGATACCATACATCTCTTTGCACCAATGTACAGATTTCGTAACACTGTTCAGAAATTTAAATGAGACAATTGTATACTTGTTGCCTAAACATTACCCCAATAATAGTAGGCCATTTTAGAAACTAGCAATAATTTTATTTAAAGAAAATCCTTTAAAACTCATTAAGGTTGGTGCCAAACTTGGCACTGCTACCAATGGTTTGCCACACAGGATTATCCCATTATCCCTCTGAATAAAAAAAGCAACAGCAGGGAAGTACAGCTTTCAGGATGCTAAGTCAAGGACATTTAAACAGCTGCTCTCAATATTCCGCTGTAAGACAAACTGAGGAAAGCTGTCCTTAGTGCACAGAAAGCTATATTAGTCTTTCATGGTAGGTTTTCTTTATTACCAGTATTGAAAATAAATCATGAACATAAAAGCAGCAAGAGAAAAGTTGGACTAACTGTAATTATTTTCCCCTGGTCTTTCCCTCTCCCTCCCTTCCAAGTTCCCCGTGGATACAGATACGAAAGTGTAGGTGTGTGAGAATGTAAATCAAATAATACATTTAAAATGGATTTTCATTTATGTACAGCAGTTATTGTTCATGAATGTTACACAGTCGTTGCAGTTACATTATTTGTAAGGTAAATCTTCACTTTTCTCTACTGAATCTTCTGATGGAGAAACAGAACGGAGGGTAGGAATCAAGGAGTAAGGAATGATCACAGCCATTCAGAATTTTGGGAATTCCGAGTAGTAAAACCTCAGAGTGTCTTCTAACAAAGTTCCAGAAATAAAGGGTGGCAACATGTATATATTGCAATTTTATTTCATTCGCTCAAACAAAACGTTAGCAGGTAAGAAATTTAAAATGACACAATATGATAAAAATAGCAGAGAATGAACTGAGAAACTAAAAAGAAGGTAAACCTAAATGCATGAAAAGTCAACATTCATTAGTGATCTTCAGTCTTTGATTGACACTTGATGCTTGATAACTTTTTAAAACGATGAACTGGAAATCATGACTATCTGAAGAGATTTCAGCACCAGCACTAAGATTTTTACATTCAGTTGGTTTGCAGTTGACTTGGTAGCCACTTGTCTATAGTACAGGCTTATCACAGGTCAGATCACAGTGTTGAGGAAAGCAACGCCTTCCTGGCATTAGAAAGGATCCCTTAAACTGCCCTCAGCTTAAGACATCCGTTGTACAAAAGCACAGAACCACCACAATATGGTTTTTAAAGAACTTAGTTACCAGTAAGCAAAATGACCTTAGCTTCTTGCAGTTCATTTTCAATACTGAAATCTCTGGAAACGGTGCAACTGTCAGTAGGACAGGAAATGTCTACAGTAATGTTTAATTCAATTCGATTTTCTGGAAAGAACCAATTCGGCAGTTTGGGATTACAGAAAGTATGTATGTAGAAGCAGCACAAAAGACGACATCTGTTCCTTTTTCTTTTAAACAGAAATCATGTTAATTGTAGACCAAGGCACAAAACGTTTAGTGCATAAGCCAGTTCCTTGCACAATCTAGTAGTTCATCCTTTAATTTTGGACCACTTATTCATGCTATTCCACTATGCTACTCCTGAACTCTCCTAGAAACAAATCAAACATGATTTCTGACAAGGGTAAACTTCCTTAATGCTCAAAAAGTCCGTGTAAAACAAAGTTACAACAAAGATGAAAATGCCTCCTCTTGTTTTGAGAAAAACAGTACTTGACAAGCTTACTACAGATTTTTTTTTAATGCCTTCAATAAATGCATGCAGAAAAATGTGTTTTGTTTTCAAAAAAATGATTAACAGATGATGTTAGGCAATATTTCGACTGTAATCTTCTCTTAGAATTTGAACCTATAGAAACAGGAAATGTTTGCATTGGAGAAGAGTTTCCCACTGAAGCCTTTACAAAGCTGTAAGTGCTGTTTTGCTTTGGTGTTCAGCACTTAAGACAGTATGTTATTGAAAGCATTAGTCCTATGAATGGAGCTGCATATATTTTTAAGCTGAAACACTAGTCTCTCCAAAAGTTGTAAGTAAACTTTTCTTTTGGATCAGCACAGATCCCAAAGCAAACATGGCACTGTTATGGCTCAGAAAAATTGACAGTGCAAAGAAAAAGGGAAGATTTTGATCCATATTCTTTGTCCAAAGCACTACAGATCCAATTAACAGAATTTTTATTCCACTGAACTGTACCATATTAAAAAAAAAAAAAAATTACAAGCATAAAATCAGAATACCCCTGGGAAACAGAAAGGTATCCTCTTCCCCAAAAATGATCCTCAAATTGTTGACCAAAACCAATGGCATACACCATTGCTGTTTTTCAGGGTTTGGGCTGTGTGGAGCTGTGGGGTCTTTTGTTGGTTTTGAGTTTTTTGGAAGGACAGTGGCAGATATATTAGGAGGAGAAGGGGACGTTTACTGTGACCTGATGCTCTGTCATTCTAAGGTAACTAACTGCTGTCCTGTCTCATTAAACAATCAAAAAAGGAGTCTCAGAACAGAGTGAAGCAGAGGGTCATGGAAAAAGGTGAAGGACAATGCACTTACACAGGTGCATCCTCAGTAATTCAGATGCCTACACGTTTGTTCTCTCACTGAAAAATTAGTTAGGTTCACATGGGAGTTTCAGAACCATTATGGAAGTATTACTGAATTTCAAATAGAAAACTGAAAAAAGATACAAAAGGATTAAGTACCTGGTTCCATTAACATGGTTACTGATAAAAGTCACATTTTCCTCATTGTTACACATGCATGTAAGATGAAGAAAAAGTGTAGAAAGTAATAAAAATGTGTCACCTTCCCCCTCCCTCATCCCACATCCTTTTGGGCATAAATTAAGCCTTACAAATGAAAAGGCTACTCTGTGACATGCAATTTTCTTTTAATTAAAAAGCTGGCTGTGTTGTGTTACATTACAAAAATGTCCACATGCATAAATCTAAAAAAAGCCCCAAAATCTACTGTAAATCTACAACATACTAATGATTTACATTTGACTGTTGATTCGCATTATGTAGAAGTCTTAGATTTGGTAAAGCATCATAACAATGTAGGAAGGCATCTACATCTTTAAACTCTGGACTGTATTTGCTTTTTTTATTTTCCTATAAAATTGCATGAAGGCTAACTAGAGAGGCTTCCTATCATAAAATTCCAAGATCTTGATATGTCATCACTGTCTAGATCATTCACTTACAAATATTGCCCTTTAAAAGCACACATTTCTAATTCCATGTTTTGTGAACTGAACTTCTACACATCTGATCTTTTAAATTATTCATGGAAATACCAGATATGATAGGAAGACAAACCTGAGATACATTTGAAGTACAACAGTATAACTTGCTAACTCCTTCATTAATAAAGAAAACCTCTCTGAAAAGCCTTCCCAAGCTTCTCCCTGTTTTTTGTCTTAACAACAAATTCTGAAACATGTGCAATTTTATCTTGACATGAGTAGACTTCAAAGCACTGTGATCTTGTCTGATAGGTGTAGGAATTTCTGCATAATCATTACAGTAACTTTAAGAGTCTCTTCCGCCCTGCTGTAAAGGTCAGAAAAAAGCTGCAAACTAGGAGGGGAATAGCGTATCACCAGAGTGATGTGTCTGAAGCTCTTCAGAATACGTTGTTTCTCCCTCCTTCCAAGTGTCTGTCTGTCTCCATTTTCTTCTAACAGCTCACAAAACGTAGTCAGTTTTATACCAAATTAAAGAGTCACATCAGCTTAGTACTAGTCTTTCTATGCAGTATTCGACTTGCTGAGTTCCTGCCTGATAGCTAGAGAGAAAGAGAGAGAAAAGTTAACAAATCAAATAGTCAAAGTCAAGGCAGAAAGTCAGAATACACAACTAACCCCTTAAAGAAGGCTCACTCTGCTCCAACACTAATATCATGAGTAACCTATATGTAAGATTCCTTCATGTGGCTTCAAGCAAGTGTCATTCTCAGCCTTTTTCCTATTGTAAAATTATGTTAATATCTTATTTTTCAGGTCTGCATCTGCAGCAAGTCTATGACCTTACCTAATGACAATCACTCCCAGTGGGATTATCAAGGAGCATGTGTGGGAGCTCATTTATTTTATTTTCTTATTTGTTTTAAGAGCAGCTTCAGGGCCCTCCTTTGTTTGCATCATACTGTTCTAAAAGGCTACGGTACACAGTACGGTCAAAATATAGGGAGAAGCACTGCATTCTCTGTAGCCCCAATCCAGCTAGCTCTTTCTATGACACCAGTTGATGATATTTGATATTTTACCATCAGTAGTATCAGTTTAATAAGACCTTTTTCCCCCATTCATACTTCTCATACTTTAGGTTGGTACTTTCAACAAAGAAAAAAAAAGGGGGGGGGCACACCAAAGCAGTAAAACACAGTTTTATTTACTTCTTAACAGGTGGACCTTTCAGATTATTCTTTCTCAATAATTTCCCTTAATTACAGAAGACTACTTAGGAAAACATCTTTTGTTAAAATAAAAACGAAAATTGTGGTAATTCTTTTGACTCTTACATTACAGACCAGAGAGGAGAAGAGTAAAAGCTGAATGCACAATCTTAGTCTAAATATTACTAGTTTTGACATATACATCTCAGCAGCTCTGGGCTATTTAAAGATAACCCACCTACCACCACAGGATAGAAGAATAACTGCAAATCACTCAAATACAGCATCCCTCTGACCCCTTTTAAAAATACACTACTTGGTGTCAGTGTGTTATTAGAACAAAAAGCACAAGAGAGATAACATAGAAGCACATCAGTCAGAACAGGTCTGGCACAAATTAAAGTATGTCACCAGACTAAGAAGAAAGCTCCTTTTCCCAATATATCATTCTCAGGCTAGAAACACATTACATGGTTGTGCACCTGTAGCTGCTTACTCTAAGACTGTACAGTATATACAGATATATACAGTATATACAGATATATAAACAGATTGACACCTACCATCAATGAGTTCTTCCTTTAATTTTGTTAACTCCTTCCTCATTTCATCTAAAATGTCCTGTGGTGTCAGAGCATAAATAATAAGTTAGTTCTGTAACATGAACAGATTCGTTTTGCCACCTGTAATTTTCTGCTGAGAGAAATCCAAAATTCTTCCAACCTTTCATCAACCTTTGACCCTTATGAAATGCACAACCCAGTCTTTATCTTCCAAGTTAATCCCCCAAACATAAAGCATCCCTAAAACATTTGTACTGCAGGTACAATGAAAAAAAAAGCCTTCCACAGAAGTCCTACAAACTGATTCCTGTAGAACTTATGAGAGAAGAAGTGTCATACTGAAGTTAGAATATCACACTAATCTAACTGCTAAGTAAAAAATTCTTGGCACATCCCTTTAAAATAAAGCTTTGCTACAGATGAAATGTAATGTGGAATGCGAAAAAAAAAAAAAGCTAACTAAAACCAGCAAGAAAATATTCAAAGGAAAAAAAAAAAAGAAAAAAGGGAATTAAGTTATCAAGGTATTCCCAGTCACCAGCTGGAACGTGAGAGAATTAAGGCAATAGAGTGAAGTGCGGTCCCCTGCTTGCCGTTTTCTCCATCCTTTTGTTTAAGTGATGTTAACTGATAATTTGGTTACAATGTTTTTTACAAGCAGAGTGGCTAGTAGTGTCTGTTTCCGTAGAGGAGACGGTCACCTCCTGGCCAAATCTGTAGCCAGCAGGAAACTCATCCAGAAGACTTCAGCTGTTTCTTTCTCAGCTTTGGGGTTAGTATGCTGTTTGCAACTGAGTGTGCAATTATCCTAGTGTACTCTAGACTTGTTGAGTCCTTTATGAGCTGTTGGTAGAAGACACACATGGACAGAACTTCCCTGCCTGAAGTAATTCCTGGCATAAGAGTGTGTACCAAAGCTGCCAATGTAGGTCTCCCAATTTGCCAAGTCTTAAACAAGAATCTTGGACAAATAGCAAGAAGCCTCGGAACAGAAGCGTGGCCACCAGTTGCTGGAAAGAGCAGCGGCAAGTAAGAGCTTGCCACACGTTCAGCAGAAATGGTGAGAAGAGACAACGTTGCCTCCAGAGAAAAGAATCTTAACAGAGGCAGTGAGAGTCAGCATACTGCAAACTTGGAAGAGCTGTGCTTTATGGGATAATAGGATCCCCATCCTTTGTGCCTCCAATGAGAAAGAACCAGAGAGAAGAAAAAAAAAAAAAAAAAAGCACTCCAGAAAAAAAAAAAAAAAAAAAAAAAAAAAAGAAAAGAAAAACAGAAAGCAGTCAGGCTGTTGTCATGAGCAGCATTTCATTGAAGCTGTAGCAAGAGTACCACAAATCCTCTCAAGATGACAAAACAACAGTACTGCTTGAACTAGGTTCTAGAACCTCACACAAGCTCAAGAACAACCCACAGGCTAGAAACAATAACCCCCCCATGAGCTAGAACTCACTCTAGAACAGACCACTAGGCTTCCAAAAGGACTTGCTGCTCTAGAACAAACCACCAATCCGACACGCACCATGCTGCTCCTCCCCAGCCACCAAGCTGGACTCACGACTCTAGAACAAACCCCACTTCCCCCCCACTACTGGCTGGACCCCTGCTCTAGAACCTCCCTCCCCACTCAGGGGCCAGCCCGTTGATCCAAACACCACTTCAGGAAGACCCCTCACCTCCAACTCCACAATGCACATCACCTCTAAAAAACACTGGCACCAACACCACTACCATGGTCCTATAAACCAGCCACTCCCTGAACTCACCAAGTCTGGAACCCACTCGCTCTACAACCACCCCCCACTCTATGGACACCTGAATGTACAGCCCCCTGGCAACAGCAAGCACATCCCTTCCCCATTTTCAAGGACAGGGATCTGACTTCAGTAGAGCCTTGCTGGGAAGAGGCAGATCACATCCACAATACGGTGCATGCTCATAGTCTCTGCCGGAAAAGTAAGTAGCACCATCTCAACATGCTCCCCAAGAAAAGGAGCTTCCACCAGCTCAGCAGGGACAAATGTGGCCAAAAAAAACAGTACCAAGAACTCAAACATGACTCGCATACCATACAACTCAGACTGGCACTGAGAAAGCACGCTACTGCTTCTGTCCAAGCCTCACTCAGCAAGCTACTAAAGCTGGTCAGCTACCCCATCATACCATGCTTCATCAAGACTGCCACCTAAAGCAGGGACACCATGCTGAAACACTGTTCTCTCACAGGAATCAGACTTTCCTCCTGCACATTGGCCTTGCAGTTCCCAAAGACCCTACAGATTACTAGACACACCACAAAGCACAACAGGGCAAAAATACCCAGTAGCATTCTCACACATGAACAACACCGAACATCTTACACAACTCTGCTTGGGTCAGCATCAGCCCAATGCCCCAGGCAACAACTGCTTCCAAAAGGACATCTGCACTGAAAGCGCCTACCAGTAGCAGCAAAGATCATCGATCATCTTAGGTCTCCTCTACAACGAGGGACTTCTCTGTAGTCAGAGGAACACAAATACTTTACACTCACTCACTCCTCTGCGAGCTCCTGTTCTTCGGAACAGGAGCTGTTCATCTGCTCAGTCTACAGATCACTAATGCTCTTAACTGACAGCTCCTGTCTTCATACAAATCACAAGCGTTCTCTTACCAAGCCTTCTGGTTGCACAGGTTTGTCTGTTTAGCAAGTGTACTTGACAAAGGCCTGTCACCTACAAGTAATTGGTACCAAATAATTTTCAAAGAATCCCATAATGTCTTTTCCACATCTAACAGTAGGTGGCTGCCACCTTCTTTCCACAAGAGTCTCCTCTGCTCTTAGCCAGGATAGCTACACAAAAGGTGGTATTCATTGGATGCTCTTTCACCAAAGTCATGACCATGGATGCTCACACCTGACATTAAAATGTGGTAACACTTGTTCTGCTAGAACTGCTCTAAGGGCTTGTTTGTTTGGAAGAGAAGGAAAGGTTTTTCCATGCAAACCAGTTTCCCAGTTCATCCACAGTATCAACACCATCTTGTGCATGCTGTCTAATGCAAAGCAGGAACGAGCATCTGTGAGAAAGTAACGGGGCTGTGTAAGCCACCATCCTACACTTACAGCTCCGAAGAATACTGAAACACATCTAGGGAAAAATAATGACTAATAATTACTAAATAATTATTTAAGTTTTGAACTAGTTAACAAAACAGTTAAAAACTGGTATTGGACAGCTACAAGACCTTATACCTAAGTTTTCTATTCAACGCATTATATACGTACCTGCTTCAATCTGTCATAATCTAGACCTTCTGACTGTACTCCATTGGCATTGGGTTGCCCCGTTGGTGTAGATTTTGGTCTGCAGTACAAAAACACATCCGTGAATTACTGGTCAGTCGTTATTACAGGACACATAGGGCTTCCCCATCAAACCTGCTAACATTCGTCTATTGAAAACATAGTAAAGAATCAGAATGAAAAAAAAAAACGTTGGGAGTGAAAGGGTGGGAAAATCAAGCAGATCCAAAATGCCACACAGAATAGAAAGCAACAACCAAGAACGTTTTCCACAAACCGGAAATATTACCATAAGAATAAGAGTTATTAGTTCAAAACACGAACTTTTCAAGTAGCAGACAGATTTCACTGTCAGTGGTTTCTGATTTTTTCATAATGAGCATAAAAAACTGAACACCTTCAAGTGTCAAATGCTTTCCCTTCTCCCTTTTCAACTGCTTACTCATTTCAAAAGAGGCCCTCTCAAAGAAACACTCCCACTAACTAATGACTACATGGTGATGCTCTAACTGTATTATTAATGCTGTGGAATCACCCTGGCAGATTTTCAACATTTGACAGGACACAGCTGAGCAACCTTATCTAACTCCCTTCCAGCCTAAATTATTCTGTCAATTGCTTTTTAAGGCTACTGAAAGCAAATACTGTAGCAGCAGCAAGATTTAGAAGACAATACTTGAGAGGAAGGCCTAGTGTTTTGGACTATGTCATGTTCAATGTTTGCTTGTGTCACTTTCCTAAGACATCAAAAACTTGCTTACCGACATTATCTTGCATCTTTAACACACATGCCAGAAGAAGCAGGTCTTCTACCTTCTCACTTCTCTTTTCTGATCACCTCTGTTTATAGAAGGTGTAACTGATGTACTCACTAGGTTTCTGTGGGGCCTTGCATACCTACAGCTATGAGCAGAGACAGAACCTAGATTCCAACAGCAGGAATACAGAAATGGTCCTCCAAAGCAGGGATGGATGAATGGATGGGCGGTGTGGGTCAAAGAGGGAGGAATATTCTGCTATTCTTAACTTTTTCAATCTTGGCTAACATCCTCTCCTCATTACTTTGTAAAGTGTTAAGTGAAAAGAAGTTGATAAAATTTCTGGCAGTTTCTGTCAAGAGGTTTCCCCAATGTTTAGAACTATCACAGTATGCCAACATTAAGGAAGGGTAGGGTAATAATAGACTAAACTAGGTCCTATTTTACTGTCCTTGTATGTGGCATCACTGAACAAAAAAGTCTGGCCTAAACTCAATGTCTTACTGCAGAATTCTTCCATAGGATCAATTTGTTAAACACTGCATTTTTCTGGATTCACTACCTGAAGGTGCAGCCTTATTTATTTACAATGGAAGGTGGCCAGGAACAAAAAAGACAAAACAAAAAGAAGACAAACCAGTGGGAAAGGCAAAGTTCTGTGCTTTAATACTGTGTATTTGAGAGAAGATAACCTATCTTTTTTTTTTCAGAATAAAGCAGATTATGTGAGGGACATAAGCAGCATATCCATTGCTTTAATTTTTCCATTTAATTATGTAGTTTTAATTTAGTTAAAGCTGTGTTCTCACTGAGAAGAAAAAGAATAGTGCACCTATATATATGTTTGTTTTTACATCATCACTACCTTCAGCTTTCATGCATCTTCCCTTACAAGATAGCAGTTCATCCATGAAGAAATTGTCTGATTACACTGTCTCTGTTCAGTACAAGCAGAATAAGCCTCATACTTAATTGTCTTGATGAATTTTATAACCTGATAGGACTATTTTCGTATTTGTTAACTGAAGGAAAATACTCAAAATGCATCTCTAAACAGAAAAAGGCATGCACACTAAAATAACATTTTGATACTACTGATCTGATAAACTTTCTCAGGTTTGTGCTCTCTAGCAGATACTTTTACCTCTTCCAGGCTGCCAGTGTGAAAAATGTTAAGAAACAACATGGGACGCAAAAGCTGCTTATTTTCCTTTCTCCTAACCTGTAACAGGGCATGCCTGTTTCATTGCAACAGCCTGGCACATTCAAAGAATTCATTAAAACCTTCATACACATTCATAGCTACTGAGTAATTCTGGTGATAGGACATTTTAAATTGGTACACCCAAGCCCATTCAGCTTTTCAAAAGGCAGTAACTCCAGTGTAGGTGGTAGAAACATCTCAGTGGGTTTTTTTAACACTTCATGATTATTTCTGTGCACTGACAAGTTAGTTATGTCAAGCCTAGTGGCACTCATTAGGAAAAAACTGCCAGCAGCTAACCACACAAAACAGAGTCAGCAGAAGTTAATGTATAACTGTCCCTTTGCTGCTGGATTTTTCATCAAAGCAGGGAGGTACAGGAACATCCTCTGTTGTTATACCAGCTCAGTTCTTCACTTGGGATCACAATACTAAACTGCTACAGTTGTTTAGAGAATTTAAACGTAAGTTCCAAGAGAGAAATTGCTAGTATTATTATTGCTTGAAACACACTGAAATGAAATACATGATCCATCAAGTAAGATGGAAGACAAAATATTCAATAACTTGATAGTGAAAGAAGCTGGAAAATAGAATTCACCTTGTAACCACCAGAAGATCTACAGTGTGTGCTAATGCTATGAAGACAAACCACAGTTTGGGATCTTTTACAAAACTCTTTAGATACCGATAGTGCTAAGTTCTTTATGAAAGAATTCCTTGCTCAAAAACATTTATGAAGATGAGATATTTGGCAATTGCTACTTCATCACGTACCTAATATTTAAAGTGTTACTTGCAGTTTACACCTGAAACAATGACTTAATCCAAACAGAATAGCATGAGTTTTTCAGCTTTTCCTTAGATTGTTTCTGATCATTTCCTTTCACTATCACTTTGCTCCCATACACTATGGCATTACAGCATACACCCAACGTACTGAAAAAAAGAATCTGTGTCCTCCCAAAATGTAATTTCTGACAAGTGCTAACAGATACCAACTACTTGCCTTAATGGAAGAACCCAAACAAGAATATATTTTAATAAATGACTTATAACATCAATTATTTTCATGAAATGACTTTAAAGAAGAGCTCTCCACAGCTAGACTGCTTTTTGTTTCGTTTGCTTCAGATCTTCAGTATAAAAAGACAGCTTTACCAATCATACGCCATATACTGCTAGCTGTCAAAATGCTCAACAGGAAAATATCTTTATGAACTCTACCACCCAGTCTTAAGAATGTATTTCGTTTTTGCTTTCTGAAATGCAAGACATTCTTCATTCAGTCAAATATGAAGGACTGTAATTTGTAAACTAGATAATTTCTGATCTTAGAAAAATCTAGCTGCCTTCCCCCCTAAATTAGCCCCTTTCCCCTTCTTCAGCTTGCTGAGAAGAAAGACTAAGGGCGAATGCAGTTGCCATTAAGAAAAACATTAACACTTGAAATTTAGTGAATAAGACATCTCAACGATTTGATCCCAAGATGGCTAAAGAGCTCTCCCGTGTGGTTTTTCATAGCATTGCCTAACAGGGGAGTGAGGCAACCTCGACAAGGCCCTAGAACACCTTAAATCAAGCATGCAAGATAAAGATTTTATTCATGCCAACATGCAGAATACACCACCCAAGATCAGTAGCTAAAAGGGGAACTTTTCATACAAAAGATTAAGTAGTCACCACAATGAGTGCCTTCATGAAAAACGAAGCTGGAATTTGACTCTGTAATCTGAGGGGTTCTGCAGAAAGCTTGTAAAACCTTAAGGCTTTCCATGTCAGTATTTTATTACTAACGCCACAGAGAGTGAAACTGAGATCTACAGCTTAATATATACACAATGTGAATTCTAATTTGTGAATATGTTCCCAACAGAAACAATGATTTATGTTTAACAAGTCTCTTTTTTTTCCCCTTTCATGTGTTTAAGTCAGGCAAAATCTATTTGTTATCTTTACTTAATTTGTGAAAAGCAGATGTGAAAACTCACCTGGAAAATTAACTGCTATTCCTGCGTACCTAGATGTACATTTTTAAAAACCTGCTTCTCCGAATACTGCAAGTGATTCACCAAATCTTGGCATACCCAAAAGGAATTTGTGCCTTTGCAGGTGGTGACTGCCAAAAATCGACTATTTAATATGAATTCAAAGCTGGTTCTTAAGCCATCTCAATTTGCCTTTGACAACATCTGCTTTTAATCAGTCCAAAAATGGGCTCAACTGGACAAACAAAATGTGAAGAGGAACCTGGGTGCATGTGGTGATTACCAATCCATGTAGAAAAAGTCCAACCCTGAACCAGTCAAAATGGTTATTACAAAGTCTCAAATCCCAACAGGATGATACCTGTTTAATGAATCATAGAACCTGTTTTCAGAAGCAAGCAGATTTTTCCACGGAGATTCCCGTCTACGAAGGGGAGAAACACTACCTTAACAAGCTATAATAGGTCTTAATTATGTTCAGTTTTAGCACCTTAAATATAATGGAGTTTTACTAGTTATGTTCCATGAGTTCTACCTGAATATTTCATGAAATAGTAAAAGTCTTTTCAAAGTCTGCGGTGAAAACGGCCTGATTTTAAACAGGACACTAGTTATCCTAAAATAGAACATTCATTCTGAATAACAACCCCTCCATTATCTACCTGTTTGGAAGCTCTGAAGAGAAAATTTTGCTTACTTGCCAGTTTCTTATGCATGCTTTATTTAATCCCTGTAAATGACTCATATCCTCTCTGTAGAGGTCAGAAGCAGGTTCTCAAGCCTTACCAGGTAAAAGTTATCCCTTTTTTGGCAAACGCAGTATTAGTGTTTCAAATAGCAACACCCTTTGACTAACTCTCTCAAAGAAAGTTTCTTTAACAAGCTGCTTGCTGAGATAGACTTCTCAACTGCAGAGAATTAAGAAAAATGCAAGGCTATTCAAAAAAGATTTCTACTAATACTTTTTCTGAGTCCATGAAACATTCCTCATCCTGGCTGGGAAAAAATGTCAACATTGACTAGAAAACTGTACCAGCAGTCTTAAAATACATGCTATGGCACCTTCCAGCAGGTTATGACAGCACTGGAAAATAATACTGACATTTGATAAAAACAGAATTCTTATTTTGAAGTATTTTTAGAGCATACACTCAGTGAGGCTCTCTTCAAGCTCAATTCTATCAACATTTTCCATTGTATGATTGAAGACAAAAGCTTGATGGAGAGATTTTCTCAGTATGTCTCAAGAGAAGTCTCAAAACTCCTTTGCGCTCCTGTACTCCTCTAGGCCAGAAAATATTTTTAAACAGACCTCAGTAACCTCTGAATTTCACCAGTTGAAACAAGATCGATGAAATAGGATGCATAAAACAGTTTACAAGAAGCTAAGGCTGTAGGGATAGATATAATGAAGACTTAAGGATATCCCAGACTCCCCAAATGAGTATGATACGGAGAGTTGCCCTGTTTATGAATCTCTTAATTTTCCTTTCTTCAACTGCTTATCCATAAGGTATCTATAGCCAAAGGGCCAGGTCAGCAACTTTCTTAAAGAATATGAAATCTAAAATGCTCTTTAGGATTTCTTACACAAATTACTTCTGTGACAAGTTCACCCTCAATGCCAGGTATTGATACGTCAAATCTGCTTCAAAACAAGAGATCTTGGTTAAAGCAGGTAAGACCTACCAGGGAAGTCAGGGGGAAGTCAAGACTAAAGGTAAAGCAGCATTTTGTTACACTGACAGTATACCAGAGAGGACATCACCAAAGTCACCTGCTTTTTGACAAAAAAAAACAAAACAAAGCAAGCAACCAGAATCAAGGCTGCAGACATTTTAAGCTCCCAGACTTAGTTATTTCTGAAAGACAGACAAGGATACTGAGAGTGTTTACCGCTGGGTTTTAGAACTGAAGACCTCAATAGCAACCTCAGCCACAAATAATGCCACTTAGATTATAATTGGTTTTTCTTTCTCTAATCACCAAATCTTGCATAGCTGTTTCCAACAGGCCTGAATTTTAAGGAGAAAACAATTGTAAACACAGCATTCTCAAGTTTAACATGTTCTTTCGTTTTCTCTCAAGAATTTCAGGTAATTTTGTCAGATTATCTCAAGTCAGAATCCTTTAACCTCTGTATGCAGAATATACAGGAACTCTAAAATGAACCACAAGTCTTCTGCTTAACGTAAGTGGCAATTAAATGTACCTCAAAAATTTTTTTAAAAAAAATTGCTAAAGCAGCTATTTCACAATTTTGCATTACTGAAAGGCCTACCAAAGTTCCATGTGACAAGTTACCAAAGATTAGTTAATGCACTGAAGGATGTATAGTTTTTCTACACTGCTTTAGAATGGATTTCCTTGGATTGGTAGGAGACAGCTACTGAAAATTGTTAGAGAATCAAATCTTACCAGGATGGCTTAAATATCTAGGTAAACATTCTATGACTAGCAAATAAATAGAAAGGAAAAAACCTATTCACTAGATTTGCTACTGAATATATGAATCACAGGATTGAATTTGTTTTTCCCTTGCAGGAAATTTCAGACTTTTAAAGAAACAGAAAGAATTAAACATGGCTGTAGGCAAACATACACCTTGACAATTGAAGTTATCCACCAGCAATTGTTAAGGAATCTTTTGGGGTTTCACCTGTGACTTGACTGTCAAAAATTTCACTTACTAGCATTCTCCAAAAGCAACTCCTCATTCCAGATTACAGCAGTTTCGTAGCAGTAATTTTAAACTCTTACATTTTGCTTTTAATACTACTAAAGGTGATTTTTGCTATGTTAGTCCAGTATCTTTAGCAGCACAGGCAACAACAGCAAACATAAGAAAGAGATAACTAGTACAAAAGGGAGTACCTGGAGATAACAGGTGACTTGCTTCCATTCACTGTATTTGTTCTTTCCCAAGGCTTTCTTGTTAGTTCTGGAAAACATAGTGAGAGGATTAAAAACTGTCTTTTTCTATTAGTTGTGCAATATACATGAGGAAACTTCAAGTACCTGGCAACTTAAGTCAGTCATTGTTTTTTGTTACTACATTGCATTAGTTCTTTCATATTAAACTACCTCCTGTTGTATTCATCTTATTTTTAGTCATGCTACCATTTATGTTGTGATAGCATCTTAAAGTCTCACTTTTGTTCTAGATATTGTAAATGCCATTTGATTCTTAATCCAACTGGGAGAAAGTCTGCTTATACTTCATGTATCTGATTGCTTCAGTTGTGAAACATGGAATTCTGGAACTATAACCAAATAGCTTCAAATACTGGAGGAAGATATTTTTAAGCTAAAGGAGTTTTCTTGAGCTGTTAATGAATTATACAAAATTAATCCAATTTTAATTTCAATGAAGTGACAGGAGGGATGATACAGCCTCACACCACCAGAATATCTTTTGGCAACAAGGTGTTTATTTTGCAAAGTCTTGTCCCCAGAAAGATACTTCCAAAGCTGCAATATATCATTTGCCCCTTTCAAAATAATACAGACTCAAACTAAAGGTACATTGCCTTGGGATTCAGAAGAGACTGTAGTTCACTTACCACCTGTGATACTAAAGCCTTACCGTGCATCTCTTCTCCTGTCTGGGCAGCTTATACTCTGTGGGCAAGCACTCCCTCATACACTGGAGAAGAGGACTTTTGGGCCTAGTCTGCAGGCATGAGTAATTTGTAGTCAAGTTCAAAAAGCCCAACCTATCTTTATACGTGCTCATGCTTCACCTTCCATTACAGAGCCTGCTTTCAGGTTTGCTTAGAATCCTGTACAACGAACTCTGACTCCCTGTCCTCAGTTTATCAGTGATCTAAAGCCACATGTGAAAGCTAGCTTTATTGTGCAGGTTTGTTTGTCAATAGCAGAGAGACAGAAATCACAGCTGAAACAGGGCAAACAGTTCAGTTAAGAATTGTTTATTTTGTGTTCTTGCATGCATGGTGAATGAGATTTCCCCCCCCCCCCCCTTTCCTTTAGTAGTCTCACCTAAGCCCTTCCTCAGGATATACCTATCATACCTATCATTCCTTACAATCTGCATAGGCTAAAACTGCTTACTATCATTACTTACTCAGGACTTCAATGTGCCACTGATCTTATCACTCTTTATTTCAGATTTGGGGTTTGTTTGTTTTGTTCCTTTTCTTCTGGATTGCTCAGCTCTCTTAAGCAGGGCAAGCTGAGAGGCAGAAATGTCCTTTTAGAGTCTGATATTGACCAGGAAGTTCTCTGGGATGCAGCTGCATATCGAGAAGAATATTTGAATTGCAGAAGTCAGATAGCACAGCCTGTGACCCAGCCAACTACAGGTTGTCAGTGCTAGTAATAAGTCTTAAGCTTAATTTGACATACCAGGCTTCAGGACTTGTCCTGTCACAGGAGTTATTTTAGTAGGACTTTAGCTGTATCTGCAAAATTGAGGAACTTTTGCTATGGTTGCAGCTTGCTCAAGGATCATGTGATTATCCTTATCTAGCTGAAACAGCAACACTATTCAAGGGTCATACATCTGTTGCCTATCCCATGGTTTTGAGCTTGATTATTACCTAACATGTTCTAGCTTAGACTTTACTTAGCTTTATGTGACTTTGTGCTTCTTCCCCTAAAAGGAATATACCATATACATAAAAGGACTAACATGCGTAAGTAATCATGTGTAACTCTCCGGAACTCTGACAGTTCACCACAACAGCACGTAAGGAAGGGTAAGCACAATGCCAAAGAGGTAAATCCTGACAAGTCTCTGTATAACAATTTCAGTTATACTATTAACGATAATTAGACATAACACCACAAATTTTTGACCCAGGCTCTGTTTAGTATGCCAAGCATTCCTCTCAAACATTTTAAGGACACGTTCCAAAGATGAGGCACAGCATCACCAGAGCACTTTACATCATCAAGAAATGAAGTGAAATCTCTCCACTGGGAGGAAACAGTCAAACCCTCTGGATGCATTTGGCATTTTAAAAAAGTTTGATGAGGTTTCTTATAACGACAACCACTTAAAGGAACTACTTCACTTCCACTATTTTTTATTTCCCCCTTTTGGGCCTACATCATTATTAGAAGGGTTCCATAAGCAGTCATTTCCCCAAGGCTAGTATGTCTAATTGTCTCTGTGTATTGCCTTACAGCCTAACTTCTTTAGACTACTGTCTGTATCTCAATGCTAACAGTTTTCCAGTTATTTCCATCCGGACATGCTTAGCTCCTGGCTCTCCTTTTTATCCCACAGCCAGTGGCCACCTGGGTTTATTCACCTTACAGCAGTGGTTTTCAATATTAACGCCAGCACACCATCAAGTGGCTGAATCATCTAGTGAAGAAGTATACACATGGGCAAGCAATCAACAGAGAAATCTAGAACATACTGAATATATATTCATTATCCAGTCATTTTCCACCAGTCTTCTGCTTCCTGTATCTTTTAGGATGACAATTTACAGATTATATGGCACACCCTTCCCTTTTTATATGCATATACTGGGAGGTGTCCAGGGAATCTAAGGGTACAAGAAGGTACTACTAAAGGACAGGAAAAATAAGAGTCTTGAGTGCCACCTGACGCTTTGTAACACAAGCGTTTACAGTATAAATACATATGCATGCTGACAATACATCCTGGCCAGCTACAGAATTGGTGAGATGGAAGCTTTCCTTACTGACTGCAGCAGAAGTGCTGGCTACACAGTTCCAAATTCTGTCACAAGCATACCTCAGCAGAGCAATCACGGGGAAAGAATTTGTATTCCATTCACTTATATTGATTTAGAAAGGACGCTTGCATGTGAGGGAATCTTTACTAAAGTACCTGGAAGTGGCAACCATTTCTGTCTGATAGTCTTGTACATCTGCTTCGAAGGAAAAACTACTGTCCCAACTTGTGTCCTGCAATGCCTGAGACAACTTGCTTTCACATTCACTACCAACTGCTTTCCGTGCATCAGCCCCATAGGTTCAACCCAGGAGAACCCTACACCAAACACAGTGTTTCAGTGGATGTTCCTTTAATCTGACACCTTCTGAAACACTTCTGAACCAGGAGCCATTCTAATGCAAAATGCCAAGCTGGAATCAGGGGAAAAGAGGCAGGCTTCAAAATTCAGCACAGCCAACTAATATTTTGTCATTATATTTTATGTTTTATTTATTATGTTTTAGCATTACAGAGTCTCAGAGTTCACAAATCTCTGCTACTTACCAGGTGTGCTTGTTGAAGAAACTTTTGAAGTTGAAGACTCTGATTCTTCCTGATTAAAAGGGAGGTGAGAGGGAGAAGGTGGGGAGGAGGAAGAGAAGAAAAATAACAGATTAATCTCAACTGTTTAAATATTTATTTCATTTTTTATATAGATTTAAATGGTTCTGCACAATTTTACGTAGAAAGTGTGCAAGCACTATGCACTTCACAAAACAGTGGTTATAATTTTATATATTTATATATGGTAAAGTACAAATAATCTCTCATGTACATGATTAGAATCTCTCTCATAATCTAGTATTGAATAACGAAGTAGATCAAATTTCTCAACTCACAGTTTTATCTTCTTTCTGCTCTGGTTCTGTTGATCCCTTTTCAGCAATTCTTCTCCTATAAGCAGAGACAAAAGTTACCAAGATTGTCACGGCTTTAAGATGCAAGAATGTTGTTTAGCGTAATTAAAGACATATGCAGCTTGACAGATAGATAATTGAAAATCAGTGTTTAAAGAAGTACTTTCAAAATACTTGCAAGGACAAAGCCCTTCTGTCAAAGCAACTGTGCAATTCTTTCTCCTCTTCAAGTCTGCATCCCCTCCCTTACTGCTGCACAAAGACTTACACAGAAGAAAAGTACTCAATTACACTCAAGTCAAAATAGCTATTCATAAAACATTATCAACTTCACGAAGAAACCACATGAGCAAGCTGATGTTTATTTGATCCTTAGCCAGCAGGCACCCCAAATCTACCTCTATGATCTGCCAGAGCATAGCAGAAACAGCTCCTTACCTCCTGGCCAGCAGGGCACTCATTTCTTCCATCAACCCGCTGCCTCCCAAGGGAAGTGGTCCATTTCCACGGCCACTGTCTGTTTTAGATGAAGCAGTGCTTCCTCCTCCTCCACTTGAACTGGAGGAGTCTTCAGCCTTCATAATACACAAAATAACAGCAGATGTGCAAATAAAATTACAGCAGACTTAATGAAAGAAGTAGAAGTCACATATGAGAAAGAAACAACTGTGTAAGGAATGTGATCGGCTGGCAGTACATCCTGTAATGCTTTTTAATAATGAATTAAGCCTACTCCAAAAGTCTTGATACTGCTATTAATCTTAAACAAAAATTACAACCAGTTCAGGAAGACGGGATTTAGAAACAGGAATTGGAAAAAGAAACAAGAGTTGTATTTACCCGTGAGACTTTCCTAAGTTTGGCTCCAGCAAGGGCAGCTGCTAGTCCAGTTAAAGGGCGATTTTCTTCAGACACGAATCCCACTGAAAATCCAGAGGCAGGGAGCGGAGGAGCAGGAGGTGGAAGGGGAACAGGAGGAACTTGGCTAGGAAGTGGAGGAGGTGGTGGCGGTGGTGGTGGCGGCCCTGAAGGCGGAAGGGGAGGTGGTGGTGGTGGGCCAGGAGGAGGTGGGGCTGCTACTGAAGACTGAGCTGGGCCAGGGGGTAAGGGGGGTGGGGGAGGAGGTGCAGGTGGTCCTTGGGCAACACCTAGTATCAAAGAGAAAACAAATAGGCTACATTAAGAATTTAGAAAAGAAAGATCTTATATCCATTGAAATACTGTTTCTTTTGCTCAGTGTATGAGACGTTAATACTGGTAAGGGTCCTTTTTACAGGCAAGACAACGCTGCAAGTTTCAGCAGGAGAGAAGCATTCCTATTAAATGTACTAAAAATATTACACAGTATGCTATGAGAGATCAGACAGTTTCAGAGGCATTTACATACAAAATCACTCCAGTCAGGTTCTGTGCTGCAACCAAGAAGAGTCTTACATCAGGAAACTGGCAAAGCTTTTATAAAGAGTCAAGTAAGGCACAAGCATCATACTGCATAGGAACAATCCCGTGTGTTCAAATGGTGCTAAACAGAGTGACTTTTCATTGTACTAACAAGCATTTAACACCACCCAGACATCTGAACCCTTGAACTGTTTGAGTTCCAATGCTAATTTCTAAGCTGTATAAAAATCTTCCCTCTAAAAAACATTCCAGGAATCAACTTTAATAATTTAATTAGTGAGTTAGAAGACTGACATATCTAGCTGATGGGAACAAGCTCTTCTGGTTTTTTGTTTGTTTGTTTGGTTTTGTTTTGTTTTTTTTTTTTTTAATCTACAATTCCTTTAATGCTTTAAATTCACATTGATATGCAATACAAAACATATTTTCAAGAAAGAATATTCTGGTGATTACTGTGTTATTATTATAGGAACAGTTTAAGAAATTGTGACTAAGAAAACATCCCCACACATCCACCCCCCCCCCCCCCCCATCCAAATTGTCATAAGCTGCTAAAAATGCTGTGCAGCTACCTTAAGCAACCTCTACAGGCAGGAATTTCACACACGAGTCTTCCTGGTTTCCTACTGTGCTAACTACTGTGTAAATTTAAAAAGCCTTTTAAACTCTCTTGGTATCATTCACCATCCAAGTGCACACTTTTATTCCATACAAGTGAGGCCCTTCACCCTATTTTCAGTCCATCCCAGAGTAGCTCACACATTCATTTAAGACAAGAGGGTATAAACAGGATCTATCCTGCATGGCTTGTGCGGGATGAAGCCACAGTCTGCTCATCCCTTAGGAGCCCCTGTGCCAACACCTTTAGCTGGGACACTGCAGACTTACGCAGAAAGACCTAAATCTATTACATCAGTATAAATACAGGATTAAGGTTAACAAAGACATGTACATCTATGTAAAACACATTTCTATCATACTGGTTAAGCATCCATTAAGACTGTCACCTGCTTAACCAAACTTTTTTTCCTAAAATCTTTTTACCTACACTGGTAGAATACCACAGGAAGACCTTTCTTATATAAAGGTCTTCCTGTGGTGTATATATATATATACACACACACACACATATATATATACACATATGCGTGCATACAGCCATATATCAAAAGATGACCACTATACAGAAAGAAATGCTGTACGTGTTACATACTACTTTCTAAATCTGAAACTACATAGAGTATCAAAGTGGTTCAGATTATTCCTTGCTTAAGGTCATTCAAATGTTCAAAGCCGCACATACGTTCTTCCATGTCGGCTGCCATTAGGAAACTAATGAAGCTACCTATTAACACCATGTTCAAATAAACTAACAGTGCAAGATTTACCAGGCAAGTATTTGACAAGCTGTGCTCTCAATAGGTGAAAACTTACGAAACCATAATTTTACTTATGACAGGCCACAGAACGCCGGCTCTCATCCACAAAGCTTTAAAGTTTCTCTTACCGCAATTTTCCAAACGGTATTTCACTGTGGTATTAAGATCACTGCAACTTTGGAAGCACTGTATTAATTCTTTGGGGCAGTTACAGGCTTTGATACCAATTGGTTTCGACTGCATTCCTCATTAGTGCATTAGTAGCAATAACAGAAAGCCTTACCCTGCTGGGTCGTAGGTTCAATCGGCTGAGAGGCTGCCTGCAAGACTGGCTCAGAAGCAGAGGAGTCTCCCAGCACAGAGTTTAGAGAGTTCTCAACAGAGGCAGGGGTAGCTGCAGAGGGAGAAGGGAGAACACTAGGCTTGGATGAGGGAGTCGAGGCATTCGGGGAGTTGGGAGAAGGAGAAGCTTGAGGTCCAGAGAGTGACAGAGGCGGAAAGGAAGGCAGTGGCGGGGGAGGAGGTGGCGGAGGTGGAGTTGGACCTGAGGTAGAAGGTGAAGGAACCGGATAAGCCAGGTTTTCAGGAAGCCCGTTAGGAGCTGTGGGAGATGTGGACACTTGGGTCACTGGATTAGAAGCCGACGCTGGGAGGACAGGTCTTGGACCAGTAGCTTTGCCTGGTGGACTGCTTATCATTACTGGAGGAGATGGGGGAAGAGGGGCAAAACTAGGCGCGGACCAGGCAACAGGCTTCGTATTTGGAGGCAAAGTTGCTGGGGCATTGACAGGAGAAGGGGGCCGAGAACTTTTGTTTAGTGGACGAGGAACCGTAGCATAATGGGGGAGAACAGGGTGGAAAGCTGAGCCTAAAGATGTAGCAAAACGTGATGCAGAGTGCCTTAGAGGCGGTGTAGGGGGAGTGGAAGTCGGTGGTGCAGAAGTCACTACAGCGTACTCCGGTGCGGCCTCTGACATTGGTGCTGAGACTGCTTTTGCATATGATGGAGGAGGTGCTGAAGGAGGCTGGCAACTGGAGTATTCAGGAAGTGGAGTGCTATACGGGGAGTTGTCGAAAGATGGAGCTGGACAGAAGATGGAAAGCAGCAGCAAAGGCAGGATAAAAAAAGGAGAAAGAGAAAAAGGGAGCTAATGAAGCAACAAAACCAGCATTCAAACAAAATGTATAAATGTAGACTACAGTTAGTACCAGAGGATTAGGCACAAGTGAAAATACTGTTAGGAAAGTTTTACATATTATCAACAGCTGCTTTTAAATTTTACCAACTATTTTTGTGCCAACATTTGAATTTACAAGTACATTCTAGAGAAAGTTTTCTCAAATCCCATCTGTGAGATGGATTAGACACAGGGTCAATTAATCAGTCTTTTATCAGCTTTTATCTTCTTGTTTGGTTGCAAACTGCAAGCAAGTGTAGTGATCTTAACATTTGTTATAACTCCACTAACAAAAACTCATACCATAGGCAGCAAGCATAATTTTTCTCTTCCCAAAAAAAGCTCCATGACAAACTTGAAACTACAGGGAATAAAACTACGAATAAAACCTTCTGCTCTAAAGTGACTACCTCTTACATAGTTATACCTCAAATTTTACCAAGAGCTGACTTCTTATATAAATTGAATTTGTTACTAAAGAACCAAGTGTTCCATTATACTACCAAAATAAGAAATCTTTCAGTTATCACTAGATACATTTCCACAGGCAGTGCATTCTCTTATCTACAAATATATACATTATGTTTTACTGAAATGTTACTACAATGATAAATTAAGCAAGACTTCATACTGAAAGGTATTTCTCACACTCTTACTTTGCCTTATGTAGGTACATACCTTCTACATTAACTCAGCCTCATGTGTTTGGGGTCCGCCCCGCCCCCCGCCATTATGCAATGAGAATATGTATTGTTTAATGGAGCAAACAATAAGGTATTTAGAAAATTTAACTCATCATACTTTAACCAGTGTTGGAGGTGCCCAATATGATTCAAATTCTTCAAGCAATCAGAGAGTATGGCAAACGGAGTGAGCAAATAGTGCAAAAAAAAAATTTATTTCAGAGTCAATGGAAAATTATGACAGGAAAGTCAAAGATCTTGGACTCCTTGCCATAAAAATGGAAGCAATTCCAACAAACAGAAGTCTGAAATACTGACTATTGTTGCACAACTGTACTCACTGCCCTTTGTTGCTTCTTTCCCACTCCATCACCCAAACACATATAGAGTAATCTGGCACTTGAATACACTCAGTGTTGAAATTCTTACCAGCATTTGAAATTCTTCTCTCTCTTTCCCATTCCAATTGTTCCCTTTCCAACTGTTCTTGTCGTTCTCTTTCTTGCCTTTCTCGTTCAAGTCGTTCGAGTCTTTCTCGATCCTGCCTCTCTTTCTCTTGTCTCTCCCTTTCTAGGCGTTCTTGCCGTTCCCTTTCTTGCCGTTCTCTTTCCAGTTGCTCCTGTTCTAGGCGCTCTCTTTCAAGTCTTTCCCTTTCTAGTCTCTCTCTCTCCAGCCTCTCCCGTTCCATTCGTTCACGCTCCAGCCTCTCCCGTTCCAGCTCCTTCTGCCTCTGTTGCTCTTGCAACTGTCTACAATCACGAAAAAAAGAAAAAGACTAAGCTGCAAAGCAAAAACCAAAAATATCAAGCAACTGTTAGAGGACAAGAAAAGATAAACTAATTAGCAATCTTTGCATCAGCAAGAACAAAAGCACAGCATTTGTACCTACATAAAATTCTCAATTTTACATGTTATTTTTCTGAGCTGGATAATAATTGTATTATGCTTACAGTAAAAAGAATCCTATATCCAGCTTCCTCAGCTATCGCTGATCATTTAACTAGCCGCCGCAATCTTCCTAGTTGGGGATATGGAGTCACTTTTGTTCTTTGCAGGGTATTTTATACTCAAAGAAATTAATAAAAGTACAATGAAATAGCAGTAACATAAATAACCATCAAAAAAACCCCACCTCCATATAAATTATGTTTTTCAGCTAAACTCGTCAGCTAGTATTTATGCTAATTTTACAGAAGCATAAAAATGTGTAACGTGTCCCTCTCCACTTGCATACTGCTGCATGCACTTATAACTTCACCAGGGTCAAGATGAGAACACCCTGAAGGCAGAGGGAAAAGTGGACATGGTCAGAAAAAAATCCAGGGTGCAGCAGCCAGGGAAACACTGCAGCGAGCTGGCAGGGTTTCCAGCTCGTGGGAGTCTTTGCAAAAGAAAGCAGAGAGGGGGGAAGATGTGGAGAGGAGAAAAACAAGTAAAAGCCAGGCAGAGGAAATACAAAGAACTTCCTAAGAGTAAGAAGAAATAATGCAAACTTTGCTGCCAAATCCATTAGGTTGGCTGAAAGAAACACTGTACAAAAATACAGTGGGAAAAGCTGTAAACAACCCTTAAGCTTTTTTTTCCTCCTCCAGTTTTTTTTTTTGTATTTTCTTTAGTAAAAAGAAAATTACATTCCAGTAAGATACATGTTTCTAGTCATCTAAAATATAGCTTTTTGATTTTCAAAGCTTTTTCATCTCTTGGGGGAGAGCACCAATAAAAGAAGAATTAGGCACATCCTTCTCAAAGGTGCAGCCAGTACGTTCCTGTTAGCATGTATCACTGAAAAATCTTGCTCATTATTATCCTCTATTTGAATTCTTACTTTCAAAAAATCATGACATGCAAAAAGAAGAACCTGTATATAAAACACACAGCCATTTTTTCTGCCATGCTTCAGATGCAAACTGAAGATAGCTCTTCACTAAGCACAATGCACAGGCAGCTTTTAACTAGAAAACAGAAGGCAGACCTAGATTTTGACACCTTAAGCTGCTAGATACGTGTTTTCTATAGACTGCCACTGGGCAATCTTATGTGGAACGGTCATTACTAATTCTATACTATATGCTTAAGAGTCATGTAAAACGGAAGCCTGAAAATGAAGGGAACTTCAGCTGTTTCATTTCTATTCAATGCTCAGAAAACACTGGCAGAATTGGAAACCCCAGCTCATGCACTGTTACTATTGAAGTCCATCCTTATTCAGAACTATGTTTTTCCTTTAAAAAAAAAAAAACCAAAAAAACAAAACCAACAAAAACTCCTGTAAAATACTGAAATTTCATAACTGCTATAAAGAATTAAGTTCCAATTATGTACAGCAAAAGGACTTTTCTCTACTGAACTTATAACCCAGCATCCTCAGAAGCTGCAAAATAGTTCTGCTCCTGTATCAGTTATTCTGTAAGTTTCTGCTCTCCCATATAACAAAGTTGTAATTGTAGCCATTAAGAAATTTGGGCTGCAGCTCAGCTTGATAAATGCTTGATTATTAGTCTCTGAAGTCCACCAAAAAGTCTGGTAATTGACTGATATATATATGGAATGAGTAGAGGATTTCTACAAAATATCAAGAGAATACAATATAAACCACAGAAATGTAAGCTCCAAAAGGGATATTAAAAATATTTCTGGCATTACATTTTTGCTTGCTCTGTACTGTACAAAACTACTTTTATTATGTGCTCTTTTTCCCTTAGATAGAATCTATTATTACAAGAAAGCAGGGTTTTCACCATGGCTAACTTCAGTTTGGTCATCTTAGGCACAGATGTTTGTAGCTAAAAGGTTGTTCAGAGCAGGACTCAACATTTACAGACTCCAAAGCAGCTTTTGTTTATTTTGTTCACTCTTTTTCATTAATTTTACAGGAACTAGCATATTCTACCTAGAAACATACAAACTGTTGATCCTAAAACTAAAATGTAGGTAAGGCATTTGAGGTTTAAACATTTCGTGTTACATTTAGTTTATGAAACTAGAAGGTATAAATTTCATTGGGTTTAATAACACATCAAGCAGCTGACAGATATTTAGATTTTCTTTTTCTTAAGTTCTTCATTTCTTTACAGAAATAGAACCTCAATATAGGTCACTTCTCACATAAGAGCAGCATCACCAAGGCAGTTCTGCAGTAAGTCATACTAAGAGCTGTGCCATTTCATATTTTCATAAGCAACCGGGAAAAGAAACAGTGAGGTGTGCTTGACTAAGCTCCTTAATATTAAGTTATTTCGGATAGCAAGGATGACGGCTGATTATGAAGAACCACTGATGGATCTTCTAATTCCAAGTAACTGGGAATAAAATAGGCAAATAAAATTCAACTGAGATAAAACTGCAGGGGAAAGAGGGAAAATTGCTAAATTCATATACAAAATGCTGGACTAAGAGTTGACTACTGACTCAGGCAGTTCTATGACAACATCCATTCATTGATGTGTTCTGTGCAAAATTACAAACAGATGCTACACTTTAGGAAAGGATTACAGAGCAGTATAGAAAACACTGTCATCCTGCTTCACAAACCCTGCATCTCTGTTCCCACCTCAAAAGAGGGAAAACAGCAGAACTGAAAAGGTTCAAAGAGCACCAATGCTATAATCAAATGTACCAGTTTCCATTAAAAAAATAACCTAAGTTGGAATTCCGCATTCTCGAAAAGACAACTGAAGGTCTACAAAATCCTAAGCAATGAGGACATCCTAATGCAACAGCTGGGAGGAAAGATTTGATGCAATCAATAACAGCAAAGCTAAAAAAAATTAAAAACATAATAAATACATTAAAAAAGAGTGAACACCTCTGTACATCAGGCAGATGAGCTGTAGAACTCCTTGACAAAGTGATTCAAACAAAGAGTAGGAAGAAGCCCACAGGAAAACAAAACAAAAACAGGGAAGGTCATTTAGAAAACAGAAATTGCATCAGGCAGAAGCAGCTGCTGAACCAGAAATGCCCAGAGGATTGGACAGTAGCAGAGGGAAGTATTCCAGGCATTTGCCCTGGCCCAGAAGGGTGGAGATTTTTTGTTAGATTTTACTTAAAATTCTAACTATTGAGAGCGGTATGTCCTCATATGTATGTACTATCTACAAGGATAGGAGGAATAAGACATGGCCAATGAGACTGTATATAAATGTATACTCTGTCTCTATATACCATGTAATTACATGCAGTGTTAGCTAAAGTATAAGATGTATGTCTAAGTCAAATTGTTTGTTTGGGATTGACTAATTCTCCTAATTTGGGTGAGCAGGTTCCTGAGGCTCACCTGGGGTTGTTCCCCTCTTCAGAGAGCTATAAAGACACAGAATGCCTGCATCGTAACAAAGCCTACCAGAGTGTTTCTATGCTTTAGCCTTAATCTGAAGCAAAATATTTCAGTTGGCAATCAGAACTATCTAACTGTACTGGCTGTCCACTAAGGTATAGATAAAAGACTAAGATAACCACTTTCATCTACGCAGGATCTGAACAAAAAAAAAGTTACCATTATTAAATAGAGTGAATAAGGATCTAACATTTTATTTTTGCAAAAGAATCCTAATTTTCCATTTCTTCAGGAAATAAAGGAATAAAACCAGAACTTTTTGAAACATGCAAAAGAAAACAATGACTGTATTGAGCACTTTGCTTATGATACAAATACTCTACCAAGAGAGGGCAGCAAAATACCTTGCAAATATTTCCTACCTTAAACCACATTCCCATGCAGTCAGATATAGGAGATTAAATACACCATTCTTGACAATAAACGTAAAACTATTTTCCTTATATATCACTGCAGCATTCCTTCATCAACAAGGGAAGAAAAAAAAAACCAAAAAAAAACAAAAAAAAAACCACACCACCAAAAAAACCCACCACCACATACCAAAAACAATCCACAAAAAACTACACATCACAACACCCTACATTTTTACAGTAGCTTTAACAATTTTCATAAATCTTTCAGATAGAAAATCAAAAGTGGCACAGGTCAAACTATCAGTATGCTAGTAATGCAAGCAAGTTGCTTCAACACAACTTAATGAGCAAGAATGGATTTCATAAACTATGAAAGAACTACAGCTTAGCAATTTTAACAGTTGTAACTTTAAAAGATTAAGAATTTGTTCTGCTTATTTTTTTTTTAAAAAAGGGATAAATTCATTTGCATTAAAAAGCCCTGGTTTTGTTTAGTTATAATTAGATAATGTGATTTTATTTCAAAATTCTGTCAAGAGATCAAAATTATATTATGAAAAAGCAGTAGCAGATTACGAAGAGTTATTACATATCAATTAAAGCATTTCTGAAAAGTCAAGACTTTGGTAGTTCTAGAGCATGGGAACGTTCACAAACATTATGAAAGCAATACATGAAAATCCTTCAGCCTTAGAAAGTACAGTATCTAGCTACCAGGTTAACTTTTGAAAAACCTTAAGAGGTACTAAAAATGCCCCAGAAAGCTATCTTATTGTGAAATGCTAATTACGCTATTGCAAAGTGATTCTAATTATTTTAAAAGTGTGGATTACTAGAATCTAAGAGCTAATTTACACTGAATAGTTAAGACAGTGTTATAAAACTGAACAGCATGTCAGTCATATATGTAGTGTAGGTACTGTTACACGAGTTTAGATTTGAAGAGTCAATTTCACAGTTTCAGAATAGCTGCCAGCTTTATCATATATCCTACTCATTAAACTTTCTTTTTGGATTTTAATTAGTTTCACGCCAAAAGCATCTTAGGAAACTTCACTTTGGGGTGAGGGGTGCTGGTTGTTTTTTTTTTTGTTCTTGTTACCTTTAGTTTCATATTGCAAGAGCTTTTAAAGTAAACTCCCCTCTTTCTCTTGCCCTTATACTTTCAGCCAGTCAAAGAAGTATGAGGAGGTATAGTCAGAGGATGAAGAAAGAATCACATTTACAATACTAACTTGTGACTTTAAACTCTATCGGTGTTAATCCTTCAGTACTTTGGGCAGCCAAGAATCAGGAGCATGACTGCATTCTTGAAATAACACAAGGAGAAAAATGCAATGAGCAGAGTTAAGTACACACCGTTGCACCTCTGCTGAAAAAATAACACATTTTGCAATCATGAAAATATTTAGAATTTCTCCTACATGACAACTATAGAACAGAATTGCTGTTAGCTGACCGAGGTGCAACCAAAGCCTTCCTAGCTTGTTCCAGATCAGACCATAAAAGGGAATAACAATTGAGTGCTACTATCTCAGCTCTTGATGTTATATGAAATCAGCCAACATCGCATGTACACAGAGACCACTTTCTATCATGCCTTTAGGAAGTAACATCACTGCATTCAATAGATCATCACACATGCTACTGCATGATGATCAGACAGGAAGCTATCCCAAATTAATACTATCCAATTCCTTTGGATCTGGTACCAGAGATCCTCTGGTACTTTTTTAAAGATTAAACACAATTTATGACAATATAGTCAATCAAAAGAACTGAAGCCTCAATAAATCACCTTACAATATGATCACTACCACGTGGGTTGAATGGAAGACAACGATCTTAACTAGATTAAGAAATTGCAACGTTTACTGGTAAAACAATATTTTCTGTCAGAGCAGACTTGATAGCCAGAGAGAACATGTCTTTTTCTGGAACATTTTTCATGTTTAAGCCCATATCTTAATCATCTGCAGAAGAGTTATTACAAGTGCCTCAGTTTGTGGAAAGATTGTCCCTCCACCAGAGAAAGTATGCCTCAGCATCAAGCAGTTCACATTGTGTCAAAAAAACAGAGCTGTTGTCACAAGGACACCAGGAGAAAGAAACCTACAGGTAACAAATCCATCGCTGAAAGTTTGTGAAAGTAAATAGTTGTCTGCTCTAGCAGGTCACCTTGTTTCCTCAAGTGCAGCTCTTTTTGTACATTCACATAAATCTTCAAGATTCGAACACTGGCTTGCTTTGCTCTTGGACATGAGACCAAGCCATTAATTTTTTTCCTAAAAAGATGATAGGAAACTGCACCAAGACCACCATATATCAAACTGAATAACATAACTCAGCCACAAACCCAAAAGGCTTCTTGTCATGAAGCCAGATACATTAAAAACAGAAGTATTTCTATGAACAGTACAGACAGAAGCATCTTTGTATCATATCCAAATTCAACAGGCACTGAGCTGACAGACATTCCGAGATGAACAGAAACTGGTTTGAAGTATTTAATCTTAAAACTCACTGTAGACAACAAAGATCCAAGACAAAGCCTGCAGAAAACAAAATATCTTGAGGAACAGACTTGACGTAAATGTTGCATTAAGTGAAGAGGTCAGCTGCAGGCAGATAATACATAGTATTTGACAGCTGTTATTTGTGTTATTTGTTCATCATTTATGAACACACTAATTTCATATTCAGTTTTTTCTTGGCTGAGTAACTTGGTGTCAAAGCAGAGCATCAGATCACTCTGAAAGATCAACAGGAATACTAACCTTGTTTTGTCTGCTTAAAGATACAACAAGGATAGGGGGAAAAAATCACTAATAAGACAAACGTATTGAAAAAGGACACCAAAAGCCATCACTTGAGCCACTAAAATGTAGAATTAAAAAATATTTTTTAAAATCCATAAAACATTTTTTCAAGGGGAAATTTTCAGGTCTGTGTCCCACATGTGAGGTTTTTTTTCCTTTTCTGAAGAACAGTTTCTTGCTTGTGCTGTTACCTACTCTGAAACAAATGTATAAGGCATGGCAGCAGACAGACACAAGGATGACTCCCAAAAGGCAGCATGAAGGTTGACCATTGCTGGCTTAAAACATTGCAGTAATATTTTCTGCACTTTATTCTGAAAGTTACCATTAAGCCATTCTGTATAAGAAATCAAATGTGATTATAACAAAAGTATTCAATCATGTATGCAACTTTCATTCTATGCTTA
The DNA here is from genome assembly GCF_036417535.1 of Chlamydotis macqueenii. Taxonomy (NCBI): domain Eukaryota; kingdom Metazoa; phylum Chordata; class Aves; order Otidiformes; family Otididae; genus Chlamydotis; species Chlamydotis macqueenii. The sequence goes on along the minus strand of NC_141558.1, from coordinate 72,544,584 downwards.
ATTGTTTTTTTAAATGTAAATTTTATAACCTAACATATAGAAGAAATCTAGGAATAATGCCATTATGTCAAAGTTCTAAAAGTAAGAGTATAATATCAACCATAATTAATTATCAAAATCAAGATTCATCAACCCAGACCAATGGAGTTGCTCAAACTGTGTTGGTGATTTAACCATTAAACTTACATTTGCCAGCTAAGTAAATATTAAAAATACATTTAACCATTAAAATACATTTATAGATTTCAAAAGTTGCATTGCAACTACAAGAAAAAGTCATAGTATTCCAGTCCTGGAGTCTCTGTATGCCTAGATTTTCAGGGCTGCTGAGCTCTTGCACCAGCTCCTCTAACCCTGCCTCAATCTACGGAACAATAAACAAGACAGTAATGTTTGGAGTTTTATTCTAAAATGCTGCAAGCCCCAGCATGTGGGCATAGATACCATTATCTAATTCAACAGTCGCTACCTACTAGAATACATCTCACATGACGGTTCTCTTCCTCCCACCACTGAGTCACTGCAACAAATAGAGCAGCTGGCTGCAAACAGGCTACACAATGCATAGCTGAGCCACAAGCGCCAGCACCAGATGCAGGGTGACCTCAGCTCCATCTGAAGCGTGTTGTCATCTACAGAAGAGCAGCTACCTTGTGACTGCAAGAAACTGCATACACTGAGCTTGACTAGATACAGTTAACATAGTTTATGAGTGTTACAAACGTTTACAGAAAACAATTTAAAAGTGAGTGCTTGAATACACTGATTGTTTAGAACACAACTGCTAGTTTAAGTTTTTAGCTTAATCCTCTGATCTTCTTCTGCACAAGTTCAGAAAGGAAAAGGTGTGTCTGCTATGGCCGCTCAAATTTACAAGAACTTAACTGAATAATAAAAACCTGAATATCAATGTTAAACTTGCTCTTCCATTTTTAATATTAAATATTTATTCATCATTCCAAAATTCAGCATTTACCACAGAGCTCACTCTCACCTATGGTGACATAAACCTACTAACTATGTATCTCAAGGTCTACACAGTAATGCTTATGTACCATGGAATGAACACACACCACTCCCCAAATTTCATAATTCATTTACAATGAGAAAATATAGTCTAAGTCATGTCAATACAGATTGCAAAATTCCATCAAACATGGGCAGCCTCCACTGAGACTGAGAGTCTTCATGAATAAAAAGTACACTTCATGCACCAATAACATCTCATCAAAAGCAATCAAGATTTAACTTCTTTACATCTTAAGCTCTCTCAGTTGCATGAACTTCACTTTGCATCACCTAAACTGAACTCCTGCTATATATATATGGTCGCACTAAAACTCTTACCAAGTTAGCTTTATTTATTATTAAACGAACATTTTTCCATGTCCAGACAACTTCTACTCGAGAATAATGCACTTCCTTTCTGAGAAATCCAGATCAGAGCTTGTGAATAGCATAAAATGAGCAAGAAACAAAAGACTTAGAATATCTGCAAAGTTTGACTGTTCAAAAGTTAAAAGATTTGTGAAGTGAGTTTATATATATGCTCTGAAACTGACAATTATTTCCAGTTTCAAATGTGGTCAACTTCTGGTTCTTTAAACAGCAGTGAAAAGTGAGACTGTTGCAATTACGTTTTTTTTTTACGTTTAATTCAATGTAAAATTATAAAGGCATTTTAATTGATTATGTGTATCATGACTTTGAAAGACTATACAAATCTAGTGGTCATTAGAGCTATGTCCCATGTCCAAGCAACTTTCCCCTGATTAATCACCATTGCACTTCCACTGTCAATTTGATTCTTGCTATGCACTAATATTAAGACAGCCTAAACAGTAGTATTTGGTCTACAGGTTGGGGTTTTCTCCCCTCCTGAAAATGTCTAAAAACAGGACACCAACTATGTATTACTTCTCATTCCATTTTGATCATCAAAATCTGCAACATCATCCAGTTCCTCCTGTTCTCCTTTGTACTCATGTATCTCAACTCACATCAGTAGTAAGGATTTGCTTTGTTCAACAAAACACCAAATAAAATTTGATTGTTCCCAATCCCAATGATGCAGGAGGAACTGCCTGTTCTTATGCCTCTCACACTTCCACTGCAGTCCTCCTCTCTTCCACCTTAAGTAAGAGGCTGTCAAATGCTTTACTGAAGCCCGGGAACATTGCATGAACAGCCTTTCTTCTTTTGCAAAAGGAAATACTATCTGGGTACAGTTTACTGTGCTATCTTTTATCTGGTTAATTATTATTTTCTTCAAAAGTAGGTCTTAAAGCTTTTCACATTAGCAAGGTCAAACTAACAGGCTTTCATTTCCTTGATCAAAAGGGATTTAAGGTCTACCCACAAGCTTTTATGTTGTAAGCTCAAATTGCATTAATTGGAAATGAGAAAATATGACAAAGAACTAGGTTTTATCAGTCAAGCAAAAACTTGTAACCAACCACCATGATAAAGACATGAAGAGACAACTATAAACCTACACGTTATTAGATACAGGATTTCTAGTAAAGAAAGGGATCCATTAAGGCCCTTTGATCAAACATCATAAAATCTAGTTCTCCTTACCTTGATCTTTTCAACTTATGTAAAATATCAGAACACTTGAACTTATCTGGCAGAAGACACATTGCAGGAAGTCATCTGTGCACATCAAATTTTAGAAAAAAACCCCAAGAATCTCAGTAGTAGAAAAATCTGCTTCCGTTGGCAACTCTCTCTCAGTGGTACTGTAGTGAGTATGGTGAAGAGAAATAATTTCATAAAAGGGAACCACAACAATAAAAAATCTGGAAAAATGTAGAACAGTTTCTAATCTCAATTTCATGTTTTGCATTAAACAGACAAAAACTCCACAGAACTGAAAATTTTGCAGAAAGGGTAAGATTTCAAAAGAGATGTTTTATAAAGTGTTAACTAAGATACTTGTCAGAACCATCCCTCAAGCAACACCCATATTCAATTGCAGCAATTAAGACAACAATTTTGCCAATGTAGTCAGAAGACTGCTTAATGGAACAGTGCTTTTCTCAGTCTGCTAAACACGTCAATGTTACCCAACATCTACAGCTATTCAGTACTGTAAGCAGACAGCACCCATTACCTCTCCATAAAGCCAGTTATTAAATCTCTGAAAGGTAGACTTGACAGAACTAAGGAAAACTTTACTGTGAATGGGAAGAAACTGAATGGGAAGAAAACAAAAGGCACTAAAAAAAAAAAAAGTCATTATTATTTCCCGAAACTTTGTGGGCAATAAATAAAAATTAAGTCTTTAGGATAGGAGAAAATGCTGACCGATGGGTCTTTTTTCTTCTGTCTCCTCTTGCCTCCCGTCCTACGATGCAATGCAGAGGCTGGAAAGGCCCAAATGGCTGCAGGCTGTCCCATGAAACTACCTCAGTAAGCTCAACTTGAGAAGTTTTCACTGATGTAACTTCGATCTGCTGGAAGCCCTTAGCTTAGGTATTAAAAAACCCTTTGATTTCATCTAAATCATGTCTCTGGGATGCAAACTTCACGCCGATTTTGTAACATGCACAGCACACAATACAATCATACAACAGTATTCTGCTGATCACTCTTATATGCTAAATCAAAAAGCCAACTACTGTATCATATTCATATGCCTATCTCAGATTAGAACTGTTTGCTTAGTTAGAATCTAATCAATCCATACGCCTTTAAAGAAATCCTACTTCCTCAAAATAAGCTGTCAGATAAATGGCACCATTTCAAAAGCAAAGAAAAACTGGAACAGTACATCTGGCCACTAACTAGGGAAAGGTCATGGGCTGTGGGAAATTGGTAGAAACCAGGCTACCAGGGACAGAAAGTGATGGTGTGACTGAATTAAGAGATGCAGGGTTTTTTTTTTCCTTCAGTATTTCCACAAGTTTTCAAAACAGCTCAGGAATGATAGATGTAATATTTACTAATTTACAGGGGAAAAATTATTTTACTGTCGTTAAAATGATTAGGAAAATCTCAGGAAAAAATACTTATAATCCGTAAAATAAAAAGCATTCCTTTAAGTCTATTGGTAAATAATAAACTGCTACCCTTGTCAGCCTCTGAACTTGTACTACCTAAAACTAAGAAGCCTCCCAAAAGATGTTATGAAAACCATACCATATCAATATTACTTTCTAGCACAGTCACACACCAAGTTTTCTTTAACAGTATCATCCCAATCCGTGATATAAACTAAAACAGTAAGCAAACTGTTTGTATTTAACAACTACAAACCCCCCTAATATTCCACTGTTGTGTTTATGCAAACTTCAAATAATTTGAGTACTTACGACAGAAGTCGGTCAAGTTTTGGTCCATTACGTCCCTGAGGGACAACAGGCGGCTTGTATACCTTCATTATTCCTTGCAACCTATACACTTTCTCTGTTTCTGGTGTTCTTGGTCTCTTTATTTATGAAGCAGTGATGATTTTGAAGTTATTTATAAACATTAACTCATTAAATTCCCAAGTGTCATATTAGATACCAACTCAGTGACTCATATTCCTGACAATATATTTATCGTGGCTAGAAGAGAAGGTAAATTTACATGCACGAATAGCACACAGAGGCATGCCATGAACTAATCTTATATTTTAAAATGGTATTTGACATTAAGTAACTCTGAAGTTATTAACAAATACATATGTCAACTGAAGTTGGCTCATTATCAAACAATCAGTGGAATTTATAAACACTGCCTGACTACCACTCTGACAAAATGAAAAATAACTCATACAACAAAAATCCCTTCATTTTTGAGCATCAGAAGTGGAAGCTGCAGTGTTTTAAAGCTTGTTATTTCTGTACCGAAATGAGTGCAAGTTAAGGAAAGTTAGTTATCTTCAAGGACTCCCCGACAGGGAAAGCATATACCATGTGTTACGGATTCTCAAAAGAAAGTTACAAAGTTATCAATCCACTAGACAAAATTATTTAATTGACCACCTTATGGTCAATTTGCCTCACAGAAACCTCAGTGCTTCAGATCGCACACCCGGTCCTAGCGGCTTCACAGGTTGTCATCACTGCACAGTAAACTATCCAAATATTCAAGTAATAAGCTCTGCAGCAAAATAAACTAAGTAATATTACTACTTCATAACTTTTACTCAAAATGTAAGGCATCCAAATCCTTTTTAAACCAGAGAAAAATCTTTGAACAAAAATAATACATTTTTGTGAGCAACGATCTAATTTAATTCTTCATTTCCCAATTTCGCCAAGATTTTTGAACACCAGTTATAAAAGTGAAGGAAAACATCAGTTCAGTTGAAGAGCTCTCTTTAATATGCCGTTCTTCACTGGTCACTCCTTTGACAAAACATTTCTGAGGAAATGTTTTTATTTGTACCTAGGAAAACCCTGAAGCTACAAGCCATATAGTTTAACTTTTAAATTAGTCCTGCTTCTGCAAGGTCCCTCTTTCAACTTCAATTTTTACGTAAGCAGATTTTTTTTCTCAGGCTTAATATTCTCCTAAACTTACCACGGGAGTCGGTCAAACGCTACTGAACCCAGGTACACTTAAGGGGAGGGATATGAGCCCAGCACTTAAAAACAACTATTATCAAGCCACATCTTGAACAAAACCTCCACCCCACAGACACACATTTCACGAGAAATAGACTCGTGAAAAAAAGCCCACCTTTCTATTGATCCATCACAAACCCCATGTTCCTTCCTACGCAGTAACATTTACTCCCTTCTCTTGCATTCCCTGTAGTCTTACTGCTCCCAAAGAATTCAATTCTACCCACACAGACTTTACTGGGACTGAAAATGTCACTTGTAGATATATTAAAAGTAATATACACCTAAAACCTTTTCCTCCCAACTATTTACTACTTTCTACTTTAGTAGAAAGACTAAAGTAGTAAGAATATTGTTATCACAGTCTGAAAGCTGAAAGACAGTTACTACAGAAGTTCTAGCTTAGAGTTAATGGAACTGTATTACAACCATATATGTACTGTAACTATATAGTTACAGTAGAATAGAGAGCGGCGAAGTATTTGTGAAATGTTTTAATGAAATCACATGTTCTTAAGTTTAATGACACAACAGGAATAGACTTATGACAAATACTCTGGCTAGCAACATAAGTAAACACTCAATCCAGTTATCCATTCTTTTTCAGGGGAAAAACAAATCAAAACCAGGACCAGACTTCAAAGAGGACATTATATTAGATGAAAACAAGCAGAGCACACTGATCAAATGAGAAAGTAAAGCCTAAGAATGCCATCTAATAATATGTCCTTCACACACACAAAATTGAGAAACTTTCATAGCTCTTAATACAGGGCAGCACTTTTTTCTGAAGAGACGTCTATCTAAAATGCATCTCTGATAAGTATTTCAGCATCACAAATTTCAATTAAAACAGGCTTCTAAAGGAACAGATGGCAAGTAAAAATATAAAAAGCCACTATCGTAGAACATAAAAAATTTTTTAAAAAGCTTTTTAAAAGTCTGTCAAAAGAAGTAACATACAAGACTTTTATCGTGACAGCAGACTTGCATGTAAACACATCAAACAGACAGATTTGTAATGAGCTTCCTGCTATTTGTTTTTAAACAAAGGGACTTTGAGATAAAGTGACCTCTGCTCAGATTTAAGAACATACTGCAGAAAAGAGATGGACAAGTACGACCAATTTTGATGTCAAAACTTTGTTTAACATGTATAGCTATTTTATAAAATCTATAATATGAATCATTCCCAAATAATTAGCAATCTGATTCTGCTCACCTGTGCCCAAACAAACTAAATGCAAATTCAAAACAGAAAAAAATTCAGTGCCAATTAGATCCAACATGTTAAAATATTTTTCCAGCTACCACCGAAAGCTATTAAGTGTATTTACACCATCAATCTGGACAACTTCCTATTTGTTTAAGGATCCTGTTCCCTGCATCTGTACCGCATGTGATCTAAATAACTTCCAGCATCCCTTCTGGAAGGGAACAGCTAATCTCCTGGGAGCATTTTGATATCAAAATAATGCAGGATTGCACCACAGGCAGCATGCTTGAGGCAGCCCAAGGTTTTCACTTAACCCAGGCTGCTAGCACTATCCTAGAAGACTTTGCCATTTCATATACCCATATCCCAGACACTAAATCTGCAGCACTAACCCGTATTACCATGCAACAAAAGCAGGAATACGGCAACTAGAAGGTTTGTTCCAAGAATTTGGGCACATGATTGATACACCGTGATTATTAAAAGGAACTGAAAAAACTCCACAGGTTAAAAATGCTACAGGTCTGAAAAATATCCCCCAGGGCATGGGACAGGGTACAGTGGCTTCATACTGAAAGGAACAGCTTAGCTTGGAGGAGTGCCAACTGGTCAGGGGAACACGCACTATTCCCTGAAGGGCAGCACAGATATAACCAGTTTTGCTACAGCTGAAAGTTAAACTACTAAAGGTTCCATAAATTTATACACTAAAAGCAGAAAAGTTTCCTTGCTAAAGGACTAATATAGTAAAAAGGCGAACAAGCTTTCCAACACAATATTTTCATGTAGTGCATCCACATTCTGGAAGAAAAAAATTGCAATTCTCCACAATGATTTAATTCTCTACTTTTAAGGTTAAAGCTTCCTTCCTTGCTTGCTGCTTTCTCATTTATAAGCTGGTGTCTTCAGTTTCTGACACACCAGTCACTGGAAAATTAATTAGCCTGGTTAAAAACGACAGCAGTGAAATCTTCCAACGCTTCCCATCTGATCTTCAACTCTTTCGTGACAGGCCAATAGCAATTGCACTGTTTGAACAGGTGGAGATTATGAACAAGGGACGTAACGACAATCAAAGTTTTTACGCAGGAAAGATGCGCTACTGAAAACCACACGTATACAAATGCTGCCCTAATGCAAGACCGTAATTTAAAGTCCTTGACATGTAATTTCTTATCACTAGTGAGGAGTTACTACATTCTTTAATTGAACAGCTGTTCACTTATAATACCATACCTTCTCTGGATTTCCAATTCTTCTTGTGATGGACCATTTTGTACTTGAGAGGGAAGCTGTGAATTCTGTCGAGGCAATGTAGGACCTAAAAGTGAAGACAGACTATAAATTAATTTGAACTTCTACTATGCAAAAAAGCACAAAATTAAGGAAAAAGGCCAGTCATCACATGACATAAGAAATGTTTACTTCTGCTTTTTAAGCCAAACAAGCTCAACACATAATACAGCAAATAAAATCGGCAACAAATGTTACCTTAGGTATTAACAGAATGGATTCATTTCACACGGATGAAAAGGCTTCATAGAAATGCAAAATAAATATTATATATGATGGAACTTGACAAAAGCTTTGAAAAGCACTCCAAGTCTGAGATTTTCTTAAAACAATCAACAGTACTCTTGGAGGAACAGAAAAAGGCTCAAAAAATTAAAACACTCACCTAAATAGAACACTGGAAATGGGGGGGGGGGGGGGGGAGAACAGGAGAAAAACCATCAGAAGCTTATCACCATATCGAGATAAGGAAGATAAAGTATATTTCTACAAATCACAGGAAAATTTACTCAGATTTTAGCTCAACTTGAATCAAAGACTTCCCTTGTGGATAGGTAAGCATTGTGTCCAAAGGAACAGAGGCATGTAACGAACGGACAAACTGTGCATTCCGCTAAGCACAAGAAATGCAAAAGATAAGGACATGCAAATTCAACTTCAACTTTTACTGATGGGCAATTCTGAATCATACATCTTTCAAATAAATGTATATGCTAAACCTTTCTTCTAAAAACAAAGAAGCTTTGCCATTTTCCTCACAAATCTAGTTACAGAAAAAAAAATATTTAAAAAGAATTAACAGAAAAGAAGGATGAGGAGTGTGAAACGGAATACAGTAGATCATGACTGCATTATTTCTATAAAAATTGACAGTAAACCAGGAAGTTATTTAGACTACAGCTACACTTAAGATTATGGGATTTATAAGCAAGCAGAACTAAAAACAACAAAATTGTATCAAGTTCCGAAAAGATCCCAAAGCAAACCAGTAATTTCTTCATGAGATTCCAACAAACTAGTTAGTGTGATGTAGCTGCAATGAGATCTCCCCCATCTCAAATATCAAAACATAAATTTTTCTTTGCTATCTGAACTTGTGAAACATCCAAAAACATGAAGAGATCATATGTGGTACACTGAGACATAAAGGACAGGCGATCTGCCTCAGATCCATCAGACAAGTGCCCTGTTTAAACAGTATACAGAAAGGTTCATTTACTCAAAACAGCATAGTACTGTTTCCACGGTGGTCATAAATACAACGAATCCTGAGAATTAGAAAAGTGTAGACTATCTACTGTACCCTACAGTTAAAAAATAATGTAAGTTAATTTTAGAAGACAAAAGCAAGAAGTGTACAACAGAGGTTGTTTCTTCCTTATTTATTCTTTTCAGCAAACATGAAGTCCTCAAACCTAAGCACATGATGTCGTCCTGGATGTACTATTTTTGCTTGGAGTATCTCCAAGAGATATCCACAGATATAAACCTATATTTTTTTAAATGCAAAAGATTTAAGTGCAATAATAATTAGTAAGTTATCAGCAAGTAGAAACATCTGTCATAGTGCTCATCTAGAAAACTTTTCTGTTTTAAAGCTTCTGAAGTCACACGTCCTCCTCTGTCATCTCCCCTGCGTGACAGGTGGAAGGCTTTTATGCCCATTAAGCCACGACCACAGCTCCCAAGCAGCTGGGCTGTTTGCTGCCTGCACCATGCTGCAGCCTTTCATGGACTTTAAGTAGACACAATCCAGCAGCAACTGCGTTCCTGCTTAAACGTGCTATATACAACTACTGTTTGCCACGTCTAACATGCTTCCTTCCCTCAGATGAAACACAGTGAAAATTAGTAACACTAAAAATTAATAACAAAGAAGAAACATAAAAAGAAATGGTCATACAATGGCCATTTACCAACTAGAACTATTTTCTACTGAAAATACAGTAAAAATGAAAACTTCAAACTTCCACCTATTTAATCTTTAAGAGTATTTAAAAGTAATTTTGAACAAGGTATCATCATGCTGCAGTAGCGGAGTTTGGACTACCACTCTACAACCCTTCTGACAGTGTCCCCCCAAATCTTTCTTTTGCTAACACCACTGGAAACCAACCATCCAGCGGCACTCGCACTGGCTATTCAGACCAGGCCAGCTATCAGATAACCAGTTCTCAGAGCCTCAAACTTTGCTCTAGAGCACTGTCCATCAGAAAACCATGTTCTCCGTAAATTCTGCAGAACACAACCATCAGCAAACTAAACTAGTGTAACCTGGCCAACCTACTCCAGTCAGTGGGTGCTTCCTTCATAGTTATACATGCATGAGAGCCAAATACAAACCCTTGCTAAGAATTAACCTGGTGGTTCTAGTATTTCTTATACACTTCTGTCATTAGGATATGCAATCTGAGTATACCAAAGGCTTTCAAGAAAGAAAAGCTCAGCTACCAAGGTATTTGGCCTGTTATCTGACAAAATCCTCTCTGCAAGCACAGACTCTTGATAATCACCATGCTAACCGACATTGGCAAGTTAAAGGTACATACCAGGTGGAAAAGTACATTTTATCACATAAAATTAAATTATTACAGCAAGCCAAGATCACCAGTGCATTGCTAAAATACAACTGTCTGGATAGTGGGACAGATGGCATAATACATAAATAAGCAGGAGCTAGCTAATAAAAAGCTCTCTCAGAGGCTTTTGAACACTTCAAGATACTTCAGGAATATCAAGCCCCAAGAGAAACATTCACAGATACTGCTTGCAAAAAAAAGTTTAATCCTTCTACAGGATCACTTTATTTTCAGAGACCAGTACAAGCCAAGCAAGAGACAAGGCTGAATGGTCTATTCATTCTGAGTTTTAAGGAAAGCCTAACATCCATCTTTTTCTAAAGAAAGCACAGATGGTGCACTCCGTGGCACACACTGACAGACAGAGGATATAATTTCATACTAATTTGTCCAGTAGCCATTCTAGTCTAAACACTTTCTGTTCTTCAGCTTTTTCTCACGTTTGCACCATCCTTCCTCTGTGACAGTTCAGGCAACTGCATAGTGAGAGACAGACCGGAAATCTAATGTATTAAAAATCCCTGCAAAAGCCCTGCAAGAAGCGTTTCCACCAGCTAGATCGGGACCAGTTCTGGTTCTTTATGGGGTCACACAGACAACTATGCTGGCACAGATCAGAGAATGACATCAGACTGCTGGGGGCTGCTTGAGCAAATTAAGCATCCCAAACATCACCTTTTTAAACCACAACCAGAGTTGTAGTTAATCAAACTCCTTAACTTCATTTTCACCTCCAATTGACTTCTTACCTCTGTATCTCCATTCAAGAGCTGAATTAATTCCAGTTGCACAACCCTATGAATGTATAATTAACAAGCTGGAGATAGAAACACATGGTTTCTCCCCCCGTGATGCTTTTTGGTTCATCAGTTCCTTCAGTCTTTGCAATTCTATCGTCTGCTTTGGAGTTTCACACCAAACTCTCCACTTGTTTTAATGTCAACTGCCATACGCTAGCAGCATTGACGTAGTACCTGGCTGACACTGAAGACATCACATTCCTATGAGGCATTAGCCCTAAAAAACCCTGAGTATCTAGTTCAAGATAGGAACAATACTACTACAGGTTATACGAAGAGCTACAATGTTTATTTTCATTTAGCTGGACAGGGTTGCTCGGGAGCTGGTAACATATGGATTTGTGAAATGCTTTTTGGGGACCACTGGCAGTCAGATAATGTGAAATCTTCCTCAGAACACCGCAAGCCCAGGGTTCAAGAAAGCCAAAACACACACAAAAAAAACCCCACTCCCGCAATTACTGCACTGTTCACAGTATAGCATTAAAAAAAAAAATCTACTGTTTTTAAAATACAGTACCTTTAGAAAAAGCTTGTCAGCTATCACATAAGAATTTTAGTTTGAGGTGAAGATGTTTATTTTTCCCCCAGATAAACAGTTTTATATAAAAAGAACTCAGTAATTAAGAATTCCCACTCTTTCATATCTCAGTATTTTAGTGTCAAAACTAAGCAACATTCCTATTACACCTGATATGCAAATCAAAGTATGACTAACTTTTCAAAGGAAGAATGGATTGAAAGCAGACAGCAAGTTAATTTATACAGACATACGCTATAAAGACAAGTGTACTGACTAATTATAATCTTTAGAAAAGATTTTCATTAAGGACACTTTGAGTACACCTACTAAGCAAAGAACCCACTCCAGGCAAGAGTTCAAAACCACAGCTAAAAGATGTATTTCTGTTCTTGAATATAAGAACTTTAAAAAGTTGTTTACTAAATGCTCAAGGGTTTTCTGAATGAATGGAAAGCAGGCTTTTTTTTTTGGAGATCTATGCTAGCAAGTAATTAAAAAAAATATTATGGCGAAATAACCTCTTTCACTTGTCTCTAGCTCCTTCTCCACCCATTCAGAGCCTGTCTGGCTCTAGGCCGTTATAGAACAAAGTCTGGGGAGACTTGCTAACTAGCCTTCGGCAGAAGCAAAACAGCACCACCCCTGTAGATCTAGACTTGTATTACAGATTTATAAGCAGAACGATGACGGTCAAAAACTGGGGCATTTACAAGTGACAAAACTATTCTCTAGTACTTCTATTTGAGTGAAGCTAACACTTCTCTTTCCTTCAAATATATACTTCCTCACATATGGCTACCATTTTGTAAGTACCTTCAGCTGACTTAATTTACTCATCATTTTGATTTATTTTAGCAGAGTGGTAACTATTTTGCATTTTCTATACTGGAAGTAAATGCTTTCCATTTCACTTCACAAGCACTTTTATCTGATCAAGGGAAAAAAAACGGGACAAGAATAACAAAAATATTCATTACAGTACATCAGAATTTAAGTAGAGATAAGCTTCCTATCAGTGCCAGCAGAGCCTTGGAAACAGAGTGCTGAAAACCTGGGTGCCAGGCTTGGCTCAGCACCAGGTTGCTGGGTGACCTCAAGCAGGCTTGTGGCTTCCCTCCACCCTCCTTTTACGCAGGGGGAGATGGAGACAAAGCTTCAGCAGGAGAGTACTACACTTGCTTAATGAAACTACAAGATCACGATCTTAAAGCATCCAAAGTTAAACATATCGGTACCATCTACTGCAGGATATTCATTACTTTTTTTCCCCCCAGTTCTGTCAAAATTCGTTTAAATAGCCATGTTACAGATCATGACTGTCACAATTTGAGTATAATACTACAGAAATTAGCCTTTCTGAAAAAGTTTTGTTTCCACAGTTATGCTCCTGATTTGATGACAACATCCTGTTCCAAAGAGGCAGTGGATTTAATATAGCTACAACTTCTACTGGTCATATGTTTAAGGTAACAATATGACCCTTCAAGAGAAAAATATTTTAACATTTCCCAATGTTTATTAAACACAACTTTACCCACAAAATTAATGTACTTCTATGTATGTTTGCCATGCAGTTAAGACCAACTACCAAATTTTGTTAAAATTTTTTTAGTTGCCCACCTAAACTTTAATGCTTTCACCCGATATAGTATTAATTCTGAAGGACCACACAAATCAGAAATACCACACAGGCAACTCTTAAGAGTGAGTATGACTCTGAAAACTTAGCAACTCTCCTTTTACTTCCAAATACCACAACTATCACTGATTATTCTTTCAATAATCTTACTTGCAATTAAAATGTAAGTATTTTGTCCAATAAACAGTCAAAACTTCCTTTAGGTCAGTATTTTGGCATATAAATCAGGATTAGCTATTACAAAGTCTAGTAACTACCAAATTTTTTTTAAATCGATCCCACATTTAAAAGGAAAACAAAAAAACTTACTAGCAAAAACAGAGATATTATTCAGCTTCTGACAATACAGGTAATAATGTTACCACATCATGTAATGTAATGTAATGTAATGTAATGTAATGTAACCACATCATGTTATTCCCATTTTGACAGGGAGTGCTGACAGCCTGCTCCAGAGGCTTGCCAAGGGTACAAGTATAGCATAATTACTTCGCTGCCGTAGAATAATTTTCCTCTAAAGTTTTAGCATGACGTGAACCAAAACAATACAAGGAGAAGCATCTGAGATTCCCCCCAGCTCTGCACATACATTTCTTATTTCAGTCTCCTAGAGTCTCTACATGTTTTCCAATTAGGTAACCTCAGCTTTTGTTCCAGTTTGCATTCTCAAAACTACTCATATCATAGACAGAATAATTTAGTAAAAGTGCATTCCTCTATCAGCAAGGATTTAATGAACTATCTTTGCTGTAAGAGAAAGGACTACACATCAGTATACAGCTATGAAAAAAGCATGCATCTTTTCCTCATAAAGGCTTGATTATTTAATAGCTGAACAACATCATTTCTATGGTTAGTAATAATTTCAAAGAACTTTAAAGTCAAGGGTTTTATTTTCCCCAAGATGAGACTAACAAAATAAAGATACTCTGAAAAAAAAAACAAAACAAAACACAAAAAATCCTCTTGTTTCTTTTTCCCAGTCCCCATCTTCTTATGAACTAAAGTGTCATCTAAGGCAATATTAGAACAGCTTCACTGAAGCCATTCCTATCCTTGCCTTTATATCCAGAATATACCAAAATCTTTTCAAGAACCAATACCTAACTGTTAAAGATTAGTACAAAATCCATAATGAATCTTACATATATAATACTTTTAGAAAGAATTAGAATAGGCATATTTATGGGTTTATTAAATCCTTCAGTTCTTTTGCAGCTTTCAACTTCTGCAACGAACAACTCAAAGTACCTCCTCAAATGCAAGTGACGCATCTATAAATCTCATACTTAGTTTCTTATTCTCTTAGCAAGGCCTTCCTGAGACTGAAGACAGATGCCACACAAACACCACCAATTCCAGCTGAACTAGAAGGTACTTTCTGCAGCAAAACTGAGTATGATACCCCTTTGTTCCCCCCCATCTCCCAACGCACTTCCCTTACTTGCCTTTAGTCCTTCAAAGGCATAATCCATTTTCCCACATGGAGGCTTTTCTCATTCCAGAGTCACTTTGATTGCAACACTGAGCTCTACTTAATGCAGATATAAAATTTTTCTTTGTAATGGAATGCAAAACCTTGGCAGAAACATTTATCTTTACTCTGAATAATTAAGACAAATTAATGAATATCTGAACATACTGCTCAGAGCCTTAAAGCCAGAAATCCTCTTCCAATGACCTCTTCAACTGGTGACACATACTTGTCAGTTGATGAAGGCGTAACTTTTGACCACTCAATCATTTAATTAACTAAAATAATTAACTAAAATAATTAAAGTCTTCCAAAATTTTCCCAAATGAGTGACAGAAACAAATCATGGTTCATTTTTAACACAGTATGGGGCAGGAACTTGTAGCGTTAGTAGTCTACCTTAAAATTCCACAAGAAAGAACAGTTCTGTGTTGCTGTCCTTCTCATCTGGATTTGCAGGTGACTTACAGTCTGCTCCACTAGCCAGTAGGAAAATAGGGTCTGGCTAAATAGCCACTAGCTAATGTAATCATTCAAACCAGAACAAAGTGAAAATACTTGGACTTTTACACTGATTTAAATAATCAGAGTTCAGGCATAAGAGAAATCAGGATGATCACATGATCAGCACAGTAAACCAGGGAGAGGAAAAAACCTAAACTCGCAGAGCATTTCAAACAGTTTCACTGTCAAGGCAGCCATCACCTCGGAATACTTCGAAACAAACCTGTACGGACTTTTTTAGAAGAAAACTGGCAGTTGCAGTAAAGCCTTTACTCGACTCCAGCTTCAGACATTTTCACTCTGCATTCTGAATTCATTAGAATGACAAAAGGCCCATCACTGCGTGCTGGGTGATACAGGCACCCAGTGCCTCTGCTTCTGCTAATCCACTAGAGGGAGATCCTAAATTAAACAACCTCCAATTATGCCAGCAACACAACAGGTGAAAATGTCAACTGCAAGCAAAGATCAATGACATTTTTCAAATACATGCAAGAGAAGGAGACTATATGATTTTATTTTTTAAAAAAGATTAAGAGAGCCATGACAGCTGACTTGCAAACCAAAAGGATATCCACAGAATAATTTTAATATTCCTCAGTTGTTTAGATTTCTGTGAACCCCAGCATAAAGCTTTAAGTCATCTACAGCTTTACGAATTTCTGAGCAGTATACCTCTAGCTGCCCTTTTGGCCTTGTATGTTGCATAACAGCTTAAGCACTGCAGAATGTATCATCCTTCTTGCTCTACATCGTTTAGTTTCAAAGTTAAGTCTCGAAACAGCTAGCAGAATGAAAAGCAACTTGACAAAGTCACCCTTTTATTGCTCTAGTTGAGACAGCCCTAGTAAGGTTATCTACAGCCTCTCTTCTATACAAAAGAAAAAAAAAAACTGGCACAGAAGTACTCTCTCTTGTTACATGGGCAATCTTTAAAGTTTAATAAGGACAAAAGAATTCTATTTGGTTACAAGAACAGAAAGTCTCTCGAAGTTTTTTAAAATAAAAACTCCCTCTGGGTGTGTCCCACTGATCAATCCACTGCAGAGCCTATCTAGAATATGTTACAGACACCATTTGAAGACTGAAAGCCAGTAAGTTTTCCACCAGTGTTTGAAACCCTCTATGTCATCCTGTTCTCCAAACAAATTCAATGATAGATCTGTTGTCTAAATTGTATGTGGATACAAGGTCTCCAAGCTAGAAAACTGTATGGTAAGAACTCCCAAAGAGGATGACCTGAATTCTAAAGCTTGGAGGAAAAAACTTAACATTTTCATAACCCAGTACTCAATGAGAAGGAAAAATACCAATACACATTTAGAACACTAAAGGTCTCTCAAAATCTTGAAAAGTACTCTGATTAAGAGCTACACATTTGTTGGTTGTTTTGATTTTGTTCGCCACTCCCCCACCCCCCCCTCCAAAAAAAAAAAAAAAAAAAAAAAAAAAAAAAGCAAAAAACCCACCCCAAGGTCAGCAAGTTTCTATATGTAATAGAAAACATGAAATCAGGTTTACTTGTTAGGAATCGCATTTTCACAGATAGAAGTCAAGTTGAGATCACTATTAACCAGCAGCAATGAGGCAGACAAAATACCCAAATAATTAATATGGCTAGAAGGTGAATCATTATTAGAAACAAGACTTATTGACTTTCATGCATAAATATTTGAACTTTTTCCATCTCTGTATTTGAACAGTCTTAAAAAAAAAAATTAAGCAACTCTTACCAGCTTCCTGTGAATTTAATACTTCTAAGGCATGCATCATGGCACTTGCGAAGACATTGGCATCTTCTTTGCTGCCAAAATTCAGACCATACACCTGCCTAGCATCACGCCACTGGTGGAAGGTCTGTGTAGCCTGATTGTACTTCAGCCCTTTTGGAATGGCACAATTTATTACCACCTATAACAATAAGAAAAACTACTTATGTTTAGAATTGCTATTTCATCGCAAGTGCAGCTTCAGAGATTTTATTCCCTAACCATGGGGGCTAATTCCAGTCCCACAATCCACAAGATCACAATGTTGAAGCACATACTCATTTCAATTTTAATTCCAATGCCGCATGAAATCCATGATGAGAATACACAAGGGGACTAATGAGATATTTTGTATCAACTTTGTAGCTTAAGCATTCTCATTTCAAATGATGCAGTGATGTTTTGGAACAGCAATGTAGTAATATCAACAGTTCTGACTTTTAGTAGCAGAATACTTGTGAATATACATTTGGATTTCAGAAATGCAGTTCTACACTAACTTCACAACATACTTGTTAGAATTAGGTTTTTAATCAAGTTATCGCCCTCTCACTGTGGCTGCTGTAACCCTTAGCTTGCCATGCCTTCAGTAGCAGTTTATGTGGACTTCTACTCTGCATCACAAGGTATCATTCTGCAAGATCATTATAACTCACACAAAAGGTGATAAATTCTAATTAGTAGGACAACCATTTATTACAAGCCATCCAGTAAGAGGACCCCATTGCACTTGAATAACTATATCCTCCCACTTTTTTTCCACTGAATAACAGGAAAAAAAAACCAACCCAGGTTTGTTCTCAGATGAAAGCACAGAGATCTTTTATTCTTCGAATAACTGTTTAATGACAAATCACACGGGAGACTATCAGTCCATGCTTCAGGTGTGTGATAAATGACCAAGAACAGACCAAAATAATTTTATTAAATGCTGGGAGAGAGGGAAACAGATATAGCATGGACATATGGATGATATATAAAATATATATGGATGTATGTAAAGTGCTTAGTTTATGGGGGAAAAGCCATAATACAGTTTTGCTACTTCAGTTCAAAATAAAAGTACATTATTTACAGTTCCCGTCATTTTACTGAAGATCTGTTTCTTAATGTTAAAAAATCAATCACAAAAATAGCTTAAGATTCCTATTCCAAATTTTCAGATTGGCTTACCTGATGATCCTGAATCTTCCTGCCCACTACTCTGAACGTGTTGTTGCCTGTGTGATGATATATATGAACTCTGCTGAATCCAGTTGATCCACCAGCTGGTACCCATTTCTTATTGGCGTCATCGTAGACCATTACAGCAGCTCGTGCTTGGCAGATACTCTGTTCACTGTTAAAACACAAGTATTTTAGAGCAGAAAATAAAATTACTTATGGCAAATAATCTTCAAGGTTAATTTTTTGAAAAAAAAAAACAAAAACAAAAAAAAACCCTCAAAATGTTAAAGTAACACTCCTTGCAACTTGCTGAAACATCCACCTTGCTAAATAAAAAACCACTAGCACTTTGACTTTTGCTTTAAGGTGTTCATTCTGAAAAGTTGTGGTCAAAACAAACAGGCCTAACTACTAATGAAAGAGATCTTTTTAACATATATAGAAGAAAACACACACACGGGATAAAGTTCAGCACAAAAGAATCATGTGCTCATAAATGAAATGCTTTTTGGTTTTCACATCTTTTACAACAGTTGACATCTAGACGTAACCTTTTCTCCCTGAAAAAAGGTCCTACTCATTACTAAAAAGCACAGTTTCACCAGTAGCTAATCCTCATTATGGCAGTCATCTGGAAGCTAAAGTGCAGTCTGAAGTTAAAACGGAGCATATAATGAATATTTCATATTAGAAATACAAGGAAGCACAACATACCATAAACACACTATTTCTTAGGAGAGGAGAGGGTGATACTACGCAAGTTATCTTTACGGGAAATGTCCAGATGCAGACAGGAAATAAAAATAGAAAGGAATGATTTCTTATCAGTAAGCCAAATTCTCTGAACATACCACTCCAACACATCCGACATTATAGAAAGCACATGATGCCTGGCTTGCAAGGAATGTGGCCTGCCGTTTGGAAAACTGAGGAGGCTGAGGAGACATGCATTCTTAATAAATTACAAAAGGAAAGTAATGAAATGTTTCTTCATATTTTATGAAGGAGGGAGAAGATGACTGTCCCCTACTCTTTCTTGGGTTTTTTTTTGGTTGGTTGGTCGGGCTTGGGGAGGTTGTCTGTGTTTGCTGGGGTTTGGTTTTGGTTTTTTTTTTTTTGTTTGTTTGGGGGGTTTTTTAAGACCTTTTTTAAAGACCACGCTGAATTTCCCAATATCTTATTTCCATCTCCCGGCACAAGAAGATTCAGCAGTGTATCCAGTTGTTTTAACTTCCAGTACTGACATTTTTGAGAAAACAGAGCATCAATTTCTATCTCACTTTCCATGGCACTCCAGCAATTAGAAAAGCGCTCAATACTGGGATGCTTTCCAAGGCTAGGAGAGAAGAGAGAATACTGAGATCATGTCTCTTATGCATGCGAGAGACTCAAGATCAGATGAGGATTAATTTTAAAATGCACGTGTTCTAGTCTCATCACCTATTCAACAACTGGATCACAATGGGATAACAACCTCTAATTAGACCATCCTTTTTCTAGCCAGAAATCAGTTCCATGTAGGGATAGTAAAATTGTAACATGCACACATAAGAGTGCATCTTTTCTAAGCATAGTTCATCTTATAGTTTGCAATTTAGACCAAAAGTACCACATCTGATCCAACAAGAAAGATGCAATGGAAATAAAATTAGATACAAGTTTCAGGTGTTTCACATGCCACAGGTAAATAAGAAAGTGCCCTCATCTGAAGAAAGGACAATGCAAGAACCTACTGGATTTCTTTATTTTTAGAGTATTTTGGCACAGTTTTCTTGAATTCAAACCTAGAAATGTTCCATACTGTTCACAAAGTACGGAACAAACAGCAGTGTTTTGTTTTTTTTTTTTAAATGCCTAACAGTATTACAGAAAACTTCTGTAAAATTAGTGAACCTGAAGGAAATTTTTGCTACATTTGATTTTGGATCAGGCACAGGCATGATAAACCGAAAGTGACAGGACCTAGATACTGATCTGGAAGCAGAGCTATGCGGTTTGCAGAGTTCTTGACAAAAAATAACTTCATCTCAATCATGTCAGACAGATTAAAAAAAATCATTTAGATTCTATTAAAAATTGAGACTATGAGTATAAGCTAATACGTTCCAATTACAATGAAGGCAGAACTAGAGAGTGGTCATCACTGAAAAGACTATTAATAGGACAGACCATCAAGATCAGACGTTCTTATTCAGAGGTTCTCACTCTTTGCTCTACTACGGTCCTTCCACAGGCCTAAGGTTTTATAAAAGCTCCGGTTTTACATATTTTTATTTAACATAACAAGAATAAACACCTAGTCATTTTAGAACTATTTGGTATTCAAGTGGCACAATTCCTAAGTGCAAATAGGATGACCTTGAGTAGAATTTCTGGCTTTTCTTTAACAATTGTTGAACTATTTTTAGTTCCACTTCTCAGGCTATGCCTTGTAACTGGAAATATTATACAAGTCTAGATCTCAAACACTTCATGCTCCATTTAAAATAAAAGAATTTTCTTAATAGCAGGGTATTACTCTTAACCATATAGAGACACAAGATTATTCACATACTTTAAAAAATGACAAATACAAACAATTTCCAGTTGACCTATTCAATCACTACATAATAAGTCTTCTGCCTTCATTTCATACAAATCCTTTAACTAAAATTTTAACGTTCCAGGTCTATAATTTTCATATCCAGGTACCAATTTGAAGGTGACATACTCCCCTCCTGCCAACAGTTCCCACCACCCATCACTTTGTTTATCAGACTGCAGCAGTAAGATGGAAAAATGAAGCTATCTCTGTCAGAAACAAATTAAGCCATCACAGTGTGCTAGCCTTTTTCTAGGGTTCAATAATCGCACATTTCTAGATGTAGGGGAGATTAATTCAATTTATCTCTCTTAGTAAAAAGTTCTGCACTCTGAAGTGATTACTTTTTGCTTTGAAGAGAAGCATGGAGGCAAGAGCTTTAGCAAAGACGACTTTTTAGGTCTGCTCTTCAATGACCATTTGATTGTTTAATATTTGTATATTGTATATTACAGCAATTAGACACCATAAACCTAAAAAAAAAAAAAACACCACTTTTTAAAAAATAAGATGCATACCTGAACTCTACTAACCTCAAAGGGCTACACCTAATCAAAAATCCATGCCGTTAGCTCATTATTCTTTGACAGGTCTAACGAAAAACAAGGTTTAGTTTTCTTTCCACAATCCACCTTTTCCGAGGAAAACGCTGAGTTTAACATACAGACATATTACTAGAACTCTTTGTATTCCTCTACTACATATGAGCCAAACTTCAGTTCTAAGAAGTAGAGGCCAAGCGAATCAGAACAGTACCATTTATAATATTTCTCACTCTTCAAGCTTATTACATTGCCCTGCTGTACTTCTAACAGGAGGCAGGTCTGCAACAATCCAACAAGCTCAGTATTTATAAACGAACTCTTCACAGTTCACAGGATTTTCTGCAATACACATGTCCCTTAGATTGTAGGAATTGACTGTAAGATGCTAGACAATTACTTACTTCATTCACTGCACCAGAATCCCTCTGGTTTGATCACAAATTTTTTTTTTTTTTTTTTTTAATGGACAGATTCCTTTAGCACTAGTGGGAAATAAACAAATTGTCTATAGTCATGTTGCAAGAGAAAAGGAAAAAGGTCTTCATCTATTTGCCATGTCATTAGGTCTTCAAAAGCATCCTAACAGGATTTACTTATCTACAAACGTTCCTTTTTCTAGTATGCTGTACTGGTGTAATGGTTCCAGAAATCACTACATTTGGATTAGCCTGCACCTTCCCAACTGTCAATGAGAGCTCATTAGGGGATGCGGGAGAGTGAGTGAAGGGATCCATCTCCAGCTTTTCAAACGCTACTGCCAAAACGCACAGCTGCTCAAATAATTGACTGCTAACTTGTGAGGGCAGTGGGTTGGGGAACTGAAGTGTCAATCTAAATATTAATTAAGAAAAATTAAGAAATTGTCTGTTCCCATGTAAACTCACAAAACTAAGTACATGAAGTTATATTCAGAAAAGGGAAAATTCGTAAGAGGAAACATTCATGCAAAGCAGTGCTTACCAAACCTGAGGAAACAGAGTACAAGCTCCCTTCCCAAAATATAAAGCTTGACAAATAGCTGTATAAATATATGTTCAGAGGAGTTCTTCTCTAGACAAAGATGTAAGGCTATGACTGTTGAAGCCAGCCATTATTCTGGATAAGTTCACCTACAGCAATACCATATAAAGCCAAAGACAGGGTTATTGTTTTTTATTTGGGGGGAAGAGTGGGGAGAGGTCTGGCACTCAAAAGGCTCACACAGAAAAATCACAGTAGTAATGAATCATAAGATTATTCTTATGGGAGAATATACTTTCATCCTCCAGTGATGAGATCATATGGAAAGCTCAAAAACCATAGCAGACTGAACCCTAACAGACATCATTCTTTCGCCCAAATGGAATGTGTTCATTCTTTCACATCCCAAGTTCTTAAGCTCAATGCACAGTGACACAGTCTGCAGACCTAAACCTTTTTTTCCTCTCTCCCCAAAAAGTGGATGTTTGGTTTTCTTCTCTCAAGAACTAAAAAGGATAAACAGACTTAAGTAATCAAACTCATATGGAAAACAGTACAATTGTAGCCACAGAAAGGATCATTTAAATATACTAACAAGAGCAAAGAAAAGCTGTGCTTGCTCCGACTCTCAGCCTTAAGTATTTTCGTCAGTGGTATAACAATGAGGTTTTTTTGAAAATCACATCCCACTACTGTGTCTTCTGGTGATTCAGGTTTTTTTTTTTTTGCTATGTTCTCAGCTTACAGAAACATAACAACATGTTCTTAAATGTGCAGTCTTTATAGGGCAGAAAGGAATGGAAAGAGACGCTGATTCATCAAATGGCAAAGCTAGAAACTCCAAACATTTCCAATACTAACATCTTAAAATACACATCTTTAAAAAGCAGTTGAATGCTGGTCCAGATATCAAGTTTTATATCTTGGTGGTTGTGTTTCATAAGATTTTCCCTGCTTATTCAGATCACAGTGAAAATGTGTGTTCTCAAACAACAAAACAAAGCCAATAAAACAACAACAAAAGAATCCATAACATACTGTGTACTGTACCACCACTGTACTACTACTTTCTATGAACTAAAAGACACTTTGCAGACAAAGCAGTCATGTATTCTAAGCTGCTCATTTAGCCTAACTCAATAGTTAACCTATTTGATAGCATCTTAATGTAAAAATGTTTCCAATCCCACAAATATGTTCCTCACATTATGGTCTGCTGAGAACCAGATTGCACTCAACGACACAGATCAGTATTTATTTTAAGGAACAGGGGAACAGCTTTGGGCTACTTGAGTTTCTAACTCGTACTCTACTGCTTTAGTTCTACTCCTTTTTTTTTTTTTTTTTTTTTGAGATTTAGCCAAAAGCAAATCTCAGAGGAAGGTATAACAACCACAGTCGCCTCCTGACAACTAGACTGGCATCCATGCCACCAACAGGACATTATGAAACAGTATAATCCATTTGTGCTCAGCAAGGGTTAACACAGTTCTTACAAATAATTTTCCCTGTAACTCATCCTCAGTTGAAAGGTAAAAACCTCCAATTTTTCTGCATTACTAAAGCCTAGCTGAATATCTTGCTGCAAGGGAACATTACATGCAACAGTACAGCAGAAGGAATTATGCCGCTCGATGCTGCTCGCATCCAGCTTCAAATGCTGTGGCTTGTCTGCTCCAAGACTCAGTTAGTACAGTATTTACTTGCTATTTACGTTTTAGAATAAGACTACTTCAAGATCAGCTGATCTATCTAGTGACTGGTTATCACACAGATTCTTCTTTCGACACCCCTGAGCACAAGAGCAGCTGGTGATTTTTCTTCTTGCAGGTCAAACTTAAACAAGAGCCACTGTTCAAATGGGAGGTGAATGGGGAGGGAGTAGTTCCAGATTGCTTCACTAACAGCTTTCCTGTTAATGAGTTAGTACTTGCCTGTGCCTAGAAAACTTTTGATTGATAACTGAGAGATTCATTCATCTCTCCCACTTTTTCATCTCATGAATTACTCTGAATACAGATTAGCTGCAACATCAGAAACCAGAGGAAAATCCCGCATGGGAAAGTTGCAACCAGAAATAAAACTACTACTGCTGAGGAGCAGGTGAAACTGAATCTAAACACTGGGAATAACAGCTGGTGAAGGAAAGGTGCTTTGCTTTCAGCACAGAATTCTGCAACACTCCATTTTAGAGTTTTAGTTGGTACACAGTTTACTGAAGCTAAACTTTATTTGCTCAACGAGCATCTTCCACTGAAAGAAAATTGCTTTTCATCCCATGTATAAAGGCATTTAACATTAATTTAAGAGCAGTCTGCTCTTGGAGCATGCAATTTACAGAATAAATTTATCTTGTCGCTATAAATCTGTCCCTTCACAATTCCACTGTTGTAGCTTGTTTCATAGCAGCAGGTGAATATCAAACAGGTGAAAGAAATAATTGCAGGACACTCAGGCAGACGAAGAAATGTTATTTAGAAAAACAGCTTGATGTCAAATAGAAAGTCTGCTTTTCACATAGAATTATCAATTTATAATCCCAGGAAATTTGTTTTCAACATTGTTTCACATGCCATATTTAGCGTAAGAGTATTTCATACAAGGAAACATACAACGTTGTCTGTACAATGGACAAAGCCATTTTGAGCTGGCAATTCAATGTTGTCTCTTTGTTTGTCGTATGCTGATTCACATAATCTATTCTTTTAATTAAGAAATATTATTTCAGTCAGAAAATGCATGTTGGAGTCAGACTGAAGTGTTCAATCTAGAACAGTATTCTAGAAATACTCATGTTCTTTAAATTCCTGTATAAATTGTTTTTTAAATGGACAATAAAACTTAGAGAAAGCACACAAGTTGAAACAATCTGGAGCAGACACCTGAGAAACTGGAAGAGAGAAAGTGTTCTAGCCACAGAGTGCAAAGAGTGGCAAAAGCCACCAAAATATGAACATTTCAATAGAAGAAGAGTACTGTAAAGTTTTAAACCACCTTATTAACTGGTGTTGTATTGGTGGTCCACTGTAACAAGGTGATAAGTGGACTTCAGAGTAATTTGATGGCAATAAATGCTAACCTCTAATCTATTCAAAGTGAATGAGAGGTATTTAAGAGAGAATATGACAACAGTCAAACCAAGAAATGGCCACACTACAGAGGTGAACCATAATAAAAACAAAGGATTGACAAGAATTAATAACAGCAGACTGAAACCTACGGATTTTGAATAGCATGAAACTAGTTATATTAACAATGGCTAACTACATATATAATACACAATAATATAACATGCTATAATATTAATATATTGTATATTCTTATACATAAGTAACTAAATATATTTACAATCTCCATCCCAAATTTAAATTCATAAATACTTTCTGAGGTCAGCCTTCCAACTCTCATCTCAAACTGAAGATGACATTAAGATACCTAGCATGTATACAGTCCAAAAATGACTACTGTACCCACTACCGAGAGTTTAAGCAAAATTTAGAAACAAAAAAGGTTTCAAAAGTGACTTAAGTTGATTTTATCTATGAAATACTTCAGGCAAGGAACTATTTAACTAGTACAAGAAGTCACTTCTCAAATCTTAAACGAAAGAGATTGTGTGATTACTCAAAAGTAGGTATCAGTTTTCAAACAGGAACATAAATTTAAATTGTTTCATACACAAAGGAAGGGGTGTTCTTTAAGCAATTACTTCAGTAGAGAAAAGGAATGATCACTTGCTATCTTGTTTTTTAAAAAGGAAGAATAAAATTATTAACTTTTATCACCCATAATAGGCGTTGCCCTCTACAAAACCAAAAAGGCTAAGAACTATTACCTAAGAAACCACACAATCCAACCCAGGACTTCATCACTTAATTTTCCACAGGTTACCTGCTAACCTTGATTTTTTTTTTCCTTTACTTGTTTGTATGACTGTACTACTACTATCCAGATATTTATCTATTTTGGTGTCTGTTAAGAGGAACAGCTTTTCACAGCTTGCACTTAAGGTTCTAGGTTTTCCTTACAACTAATCTGGATTGAAATAAAATGCAGCACTAGAATGCTATACATACCTAAAAAGCATGCTCAGCCTTGGTACAGACAATACTTTGGATGCTTAAAACAAAATGTGAGGTTTTAAATCTCAGTGAAGAACTTACTTGGACATTATAAAGTTTGTCCAAATTTTACTATCAAAAAATTACCAAGTTTACTTAAAACTCCAAGTTATGAGATAGAGAAGTAAGAGCTTGGATACACTGGAATTTTATATACAAGATTTGGTCCTTGCCTTGTATGCAAACCTAGCGATATCTTAATGGAAATACTTTATTAAAAGCCTTCATTATTTAGCTTTGAGATAAGTTTCAATGAAGCAACTAAGTGACAAAAGCAATGTTTTTCCCAGTTCCTACCAGAATTTTCTAGATTTTTCCTCTTATAAAGATTCATGAAAATTTTTTTCAAGAAATGTTTTCAACATGTTTTGAAATAAATCAGAACAACACATTGGTTAGCTATTTAATTACAATGCATTTGCACTGATGGGGGGAAATCTTTCTACTCATTATTTTCACACCAGTAAAATAAAGTCTTACATTTAGACTCCACAGAAGCATGAAATAAGATAATTCAGTTTACGCTTTCTCCATGCACTCATCCATATTCTTCTTTTCTTTTATCCTCTTAGAGAGGGTGTCCTCTTAGACATGGCATTTCTGGTAATTTATCCAGATCTTTTTCCTGAAAACGCTGCATTGTTACAATCAAATTGATTTTTCCACTGATTCTGCAAACATATTTCTCAAGGGCATTTACTACTTTACTTACACTAAAAGGTTATGTGGAATCTATGCAGTAATTTAAACAGATTATGTTTCCTCAGTGTAGATCCAATACAGTGGCATTGCAAGCCAAAGGTCTTGCCACAGTAAGGTTAACACTGCCTGGATAGAGATTTTACTCAATAGTGAAACAATAGCAGAAGATTCCTGCCATGATCTTTCATCCATCTCAAAACAGATTTTTATCAAAAATCAGTTTCTTCATTTTTCAACTTTTTGACAAAGCCAACAGAAAACAAGCTCTACAGCACAATCTGAGAATGAAACAATTTGTAAGCACCAGGGTACACTGTAATTGAACAAAGCCAACAGCCATAAAATCAATGCCTTTACTGAATAGAACAATCATGACAGATTTAAAAGTTCAAATCTTAACTTAAAGGTCTTAAAGAGCAGGGCCAAAAGTCAGCCAGATACATTATTATTTTCCTACAAATAGTCTATTTTTGATGGTTTGTTGTTTTCTTTGCTACAATTTCATGAACCTTAGCCCAATTATTCTACGGAAAGCCTTTTTAAGTGGGCATGAAAAACACCACCATCTTCAGCAACTAGATTGACAGCCGATGATTTCCTGTGAAAAACCACTTAACTTACATTTCCTATCTTCTATATATATTTTAACAAAAAGTGACCTTATTATGTTATTTCTTAAGCTTTCAACACATGGTACAAATCACAGCTTTCAGAGCCCAGATTCCCTGGGCAATCTGAGTTCCCGAACACACACTGCAACAGAACCCATCATTAATTACCATTGCTGTGGATCACGTAACTCATTTTACTTTCAAATAAAGAATGTCCAACTCCTTCTGGAATAGTGAGATAGTGGCATTTTTACATTACCCATTTAACATAATGGCTGCCTCTGATGTAGAGAGCTGTGTAAAGGGAATGGGGCTGATCTTTGATTGAGACATTACAGCCCCAGTGTTAATACATGAATATGCAATTCATAGTTCATTACAAGAAAGATTCTTGTAGGAAGTGTCTTTCTAAAACTTTCACCTCAAAATCTCACCTCAAAAACATGAACATAGAAGTCACATTTGCTAACTGAGCACTTGTTTTTAAACACCAAGTTGACATTAACGTTAATTAATCAATGAAAATGTGGGTCCACTGCAGATGAGAGGTTATCTAGCAGCAAAAGACACAGAAAAGGCTCCATGTATTTGCCTTCCTCTCTGCTGGCAAATTTTGTTCTGAGACTTCCCAGGACTGCATGAGTACCGGAGTACTACCTGTGCTACAGTAAAATTGAGTTAGGGGCCTCAGTTAGACAAAATGGATACAGAAAGTGTATTTAATTGAATAGTACGCACCCAATAAGAGTGGAAGTAGCTAGGTGGTGACATCATGAGTGAGGCCATTCTAACATCTTTACCAAGTGATAAAGACAAGTTCATGACAGTTGGAAAAAGGCAAATGTTGTTACTGTCTTCCAGCAATGCAAGAACCAACGTTCGGGAGCTAGAGGCCCAAAGGGTTCCAAGTAAGCAGTTTGACATTTAACTGGTAAGCTACTACTGGTGAATTTCTCAGGGGTCAATACTGGCTCTAATACTGTTTGATGTCCTTGTTAATGACCAGGAAAACAGGATGAAATGCAACTTCAGCAAGTCTTTGGATGGCTTTCCTTAAATTGGGACAGATTGATATGCTGGACAGTAGAGCTAATGTTCAGAGGAGTGTCAGCAGGCTCAAGAAACCAACTGACATAAACCTCAAGAAGGTCAAAAGCAAGAGCAAAAAACCTGGGAGAAAATAATCACCACACTGTATAAGGTGCTTATTTCCCTCTATTCAGACCATATCTGGCATATTGTGCCAAGTTTTGGGCTCCCTAGAAGAAGGGAGATTTTGACAAACTGCAGCAAATCAAACAGAAAACAATTAAGGGAGCTAGAGAGAAAGACGCATGAGGAAGGGCTGAGACAGCTGTGTTTGTTCAGTCTTAAGCTAAGGCAGGAACGCAACTGCCATTTGCAACTGCTCACTATGTCATTACAGAGAATACAGAGTCAGAATCTTCTTAAAAGTGCACAATAGAAGGATGAAAGGTAATGATCAAAAGTTGCATGAAAAGAGCTTTAAAGAGCTTTCAACTATGTAATAAAAAAAAAAAAAGATGCACAAAGAGAGCAGTTAAACACTGGAACAGGTTGCCCAGAGGAGCTGTGGAATCTCCATTCTTGGAGATTTCAAAATTCAGCTGGACAAGGTCACGAGCAACCTGACCTAACTGGCCCCTTCCAAGCACGGGACAGGAGCAGAAGATCTTCAAGAACTGCCACCTTGACTAAGCCATTCCACGGCTCTAGAAGAAAGAAAGTTCCTTTGAGAAGGTCCCACTGAACTGCAGACTTATGATAAGTGCCTTACTTATGACAATTACTGCCTTAGCATCTCATTTTACTGGCATGTTCTTCCCAAAAATAGCATCATGCATTTCACACTTGAAGTTTCAACCAGCCTCTCCCTCTGTAGCCTATAAAGATCTTAAACACTAGCAGCTCGAATGCTCAGTGTCCAAAAGTTAGAGGTTTAAATAAACTATGTAGTACTTATATCGCTGACCTGTCCTACAAAATAAATGTCTGAATATTTAAAATAGTATTTTACTAAGTCATTTTATATCACCACAATTAGCAAAGTAACTCACTAAATTCTATTGTGAAAGGGAAATAAAACACTACAGTTCTCAAATATGGATTGAACAAGCAAGAGCAAAACAAAAACCATTGACCTGAAGGATTTGGTAAGTAAAGATCCAATGGAAAGCAGACCCCTCAGTATCTCCCTTTCTAGGTCAAACAAACTAAGTTTTTAGTCTTCACCAATTTGTAGCTCTTCCTAAACTTCTCATAATTCTTTCTACTACTAAGAAAACCAAAATACCCTGTGAAACTATTAGAGGTATAGTGAAATGAGATAGAGAAATTTGAGCCCATTACTTCAACCAAGACACTGCTCAGAGTAAAGTGGAGGGATTACTCCAAACCTTACATGCAATACTTACATAATCTTCATGTGGCCCCCTTACCTCCCCCTTTTTAAAGCACCCAGCAGATGCACAGATAGGAATCAAACTCAGTACTCCCACAGCAGTAAAGCAGAAAAAATAAAATGTGGTTTTAAAAAAGCATCTTCAACAAGCTCAGTGAATACCTGAAAAGTAAAAGAGTATCCTACTCAAATGATTTAATTTCCAAGCAATTATGCTAGTTGACACTTGCTAAACATTACAGTTGTGTTTATGACGATTACAAAGATTCTTCCTGAAGACTACTAGCATTTTCTAAAACCACTATAAAGTTAGAAGAAAAATGACCAAGGCAGTTTCAAGTTACTGAAACAAATATTTACTGACATTTTTATAGGCAACTGCAAAACCAGAGAATTATCCACAGAGTTAGTAATCCTGATATTCTGAAAAGGCATACCTAGCACAAAGCTATTTTCTATTCTTCACAAAAATCAGCAACAAAACACCACCTCTATTTTCTCAAGTCAATCTTGAAATACTTTCTGTTCCATAAAATAAATGAACTGCTAAAAGCTTAGTCTTGTGCCATATTTATTCTATTCTCTCTTATTCTTCTTTAGGAAGCAATACATGTATTTTAAAGCACATGGAAGAGTCAACAATTTTCTCTACTTAAAAGACTTAAGACAAATAAGTTTTATAATCTGGAACTTTACCAAAGGTGCTCAGTAAACCGTTATGTTCATGACAGCTCCTTATGTCATACACATGCATATATTTTCAATACACACTCTTCACATGTTTATATTTGATATAAATTATAGAGAAAAATGACCTTAAAATCAGGAAATATTAGAAATGAGAACAATTAAATTAACAAGTTATAGAAATCTCTTAAATAGAAAAAAATAGGCTAAATTCATTCATTAGGCATCTTATAATTTTCAGTAATTATTCCTGCGACTGCATAAAGTGAAAAATATCACGGTAAAATTACCTGTAGTACTTCAACAAGATAAAAAAAACATAGTCTTTTGTGCAATAAGCCTTGGTTCTCCTCCCAAAACAAAGCATGTAAAAATGCTTCATGAATTCCTGAAATCTCTTAACAAGTCTGTACTGCAAAATATTTCAAATATAAATGCATCTCTTGACAATCTTGTCTTTATTTCTGAGGTCTCCAGGATAAGTCAAAGTTACAGGTCTTAATCAGGCAACTCCAAACAAGTGAATTCTTAAGCAATCCAAAACCAATCACAGTGCAGTAAGCAAGCATCAGTCCATAGAAATTACTCTAGCTACAACTGCTTCCTTGTAAAAGATGATCTAATGAGCATTCTCATGTTGTTTATTCAACATAGCCATTCATGATAATCTGTAAAACAAAGCAATACTAAATTTCCACTTACACACCTATCTGCAGCAGAGTTCTACTCCTGTTTTGAGCATGCACTTCCACATACAGACTCCATTACAACTCAAGCAGAGATTATCATCATCAAGCTGACCCAATCTGGAAGCATTCTGCTTCCACTTCAATTATGGTTTATTTACATTTGCCTTTGAACACAAAGTTATCACCTATATGAAAATATTAATTCAACTTTCATGCCAAACTACTGCATTTACTCATTGAGCAGCATATTTTTAATTTCTTCTCTTTTTTGATCCAAATTACTTTTTGGCAAGTCTAATCCAGCCTTATTCTCAATAACTCTGAATTCTTTCCCACACCATTTAATCTCTAAATATCACTTAAAATTAATTATTATTTTTCACTTCTATACTTAATACTAATACCCTTCTTGAAGTGGCTACTCGCACTGCTATTTCAGAATCCCTTCTTCCAAGTTTGACTACAAGTCAGTCAAGGTTTTAGCCTCTAACTTGAAGAAAGCCCTGATTCCACCCTACACACATCCTAATTCCTCATTTCTACTAACACACTTCCCTCAAGGTTGTAAGGTTTGTCTTTTCAAAACCTAGCGCCTTAGGTATAAACTCACTCTCATACAACCTTCTATTAAATACAGCTTAAATTAACCTATAATCATTCTGATCTGTAATCTTCTTTTCTCTGAATATCCTTCATACAGTGCTATTCAACAACAAACAGTAAAAAAATTTGCATTTCCCAAAGTCTGAAGTTTGGCTTCATCAGTTAATTATTTTGATGACAAGGTAATAATGCTGATTTGATCTAAAAATTCTACCACTGTTTTATGGTCAGCATGCTTAATTTAAAAAGAAAATTCTTCTTCAAGAGCTGGTGAAGGGATTCAGATGATTCTGTCCTGTAATATAGGTGCTACTGTAATTCTAACACAAGGAACATGTTACTTTTACATTAATGAGATTATAAGCAAAAAGTTTGAAGTGTTCTACTCTTCCTCTCCAAACTAGTAGCTAAAGCACAAGCAAAAATACAAAAATCAATGCTAGAATTAATTTCAAAAGTATTTTGAGTCTTGGTGACCCACTTTTAACTTTGAACACCAACAGATGATTGCAGTAACTAATTCAAATCTAGTTAATAATTAACATTAACATTTGTGCATTCATTACATCTAATGTTCTGTCCTAGAAAAAGGGATGATCTAGATGCACCACTAACCATGGAGCAGAAGTTGATTTTCTCAGAATATCAGCTATCTTATGTATCTTGCAGCAAAACCTAAGCTGCTAGAGTGAAGTGGCAGTAAGCACGCAGCCCTCAAACAGAAGTGTATCAATGTAGATGTGTGCTCTACATACTTGTTTGAAGCAGTTTTATCCATCCAGAGTAGCTAGAATAAATGGACATTTGAATTGTCATGTCAATGAGTAAAACAAACTATTTTTCAATATATCTTGCTTTGCTGAAATAGGTTTATTATCAAAACTCTACAGAAATTGTTACCTCATGAAAAAAAAAAAAACCACGAAGAGCAGTCTTCAGAGCATCAACACACAGATACCAGAAATGACTAAATTATTATGCCATAATATTTTGTTATAAAATTGATCAACATCTTCATTATGACTTTACACACAGTTTTTTCCAGAGAGCAGCTCTTCTGGTATTTCAAACCTCTTGGCAATGTAATTATTGTCTAGTATTGCAATATTTTATTTCCCCCATTTCAGGATGTTTTGTTTGTTAGCTTCTTAAAAAAACAGTTACCAGGTTAAACAGTGAGAATCTGTGTTTGCTGTGGTTTCCTGCTCTCAATTCCTAGGCGATTCAGTCGTCTCCCTAGTTGTTCTCTCTTCTTTGCAAACACCCATGTTTCAATACAAAATCTGAATTTTCAGACTAGGAAGTTAACTCTGTTTTACAATAACATTTATCTTAAATAAGCTAATCTGTTAAACACCAAGATCTACAGTAAAAGAGACATATCCATGTTCACCTGAAGAATTTCCATTACAACACCACCTACGTCTACCCCCAAGTTTTAGAACAAACTGCATGACATCTACTACTGATAGCAACTAAAGGAGATGGTATTTCCCAAGAGTGCTTGCAATTTAAAACTTTCCCAGACAGTAGAATTCATACCTTTCTTAAGTATATCTGCATGAACAAGCACAAAGAATTATTCAACAAATCCAGACCTCTGCATGTGAATTTCTATTTATATTTGGGCATAAGATTTGACTCCAGACTGGGCTAAAAGAAAAAAGCCTACGGATTTTTATATTTTCATATGTTATATTGTATACATAATGCATTATATTAAAAAATTCCATTGTGTAAGTCTTTTATACACAATGGTATTATCAGCACTACTCAGGAAGTCCCTTAAATTTCTGACAAAAATATTTTTTTTCCTTTCAGGGCAGGGAGAAAACCAGTTACTGGCTTCCTTTACTAGAAAAAAACAGGAAAATAAAGTTTTCAAAACAGTAATAAGGAAAAAAAAAACCACATGATCTAATAAAAGTGCATTTTTTACATTACTGTCAAAACTGGAAGAGATGTTTAGACATTTCTTTCTAGTATTAGTTATAATCAGATGTCAGTTACTCTATCTCCTCCTTTAAGGAGTGTAGCTCACTATACCTTATCTCAGACTGAAAGCCCACTATTTAAACCAAATGTAGTGCTGTACTTTGTTTTTCTGCTAGTCTTTTCTTACTTAAGTTTCTTCAGTGAATCATTACATAAGCAAATACTACTCACTACATTGAAAGTATAAATTCAGTCCAGAAAGCACAAATAAAAACAGCCCAAACAGAAGAGAGGCTCTAGCCAATTAAGGCTTTTATTCTGCAATTTTAATATTAGAAGTGTCAAAAATACAGCAGAGGAATAAAAAGCTAGAGACCTATAATAATCACTAATTTTCAACTGAAGAAAAAAAAAAACATTTGTAAGCTCCAACTGAAAAAATAATATTTAAAAGCATAATTACATATTCATTGTTATTTGTGCTGATAAAATATTTAGTGAAGTAACTATAAACACAAAGGTGAGTTGAAGAACAATGTTGCTCACAGCAGAAAATTAAGACTTCTTATCAGCATATCCGTTGTTTAGGTTTGTGCTTACTGCAAGTGCCAGAAAGCTTTATCTGAACAAGAATTTTCACTAGTTCAGCTAATTCAGCAGTAATTTTTGCAAAATGCTATTTTAAAGTATAATAGCAGCACAATCCAGCTGGCATCCCATAGACCTCTTTCATTGTACAAGATGGTTGTTATGGAGCGAGAAATTTAACGTGGCTTTCATTACTCCAGATCAACTGTCCAACCATTGTATTAGCTTTCCTCTCCAGCTATAACTTCATTTTAGAAGCCACCTTTTCCAGGAAATATTGCATTACTTTAATCAACATTTTACTTTATTACGTTATTGTCTATGATAGTCACTTAAGCGCTGAGATATCTTACGCCTCATACCACAGGACAAAGTTCTGCTATTTACAGCATTTACTACCAGGCTGAGTTTTTCCAGTGTCATGACACCCTTCTAACAAGTACTTCAGAAGTTTAATCTTTAAACCGCAAAGGGAGTGTCTTGCACCTTCCCTCTTACAGGAGCTTTGGGAATCCTACTCTCTAATCACAGCCTTCCAAGATGTTGCATTTACTCACCATCTGTATCACTGGCATTAGCAGGTTCTGCTTGCAAATAAAGATTTTGGTTTTGTCTTTTTTTGTGTGTGTGTGGTTTTTTTTTTCTGTTTGGGGGGGGGGGGGGGCGGGGAAGCTATAGTCATGTTTGGCGTTCGTGGGGGGAAGCTATAGTCATATATTACTATGCTGTGGCGCACATCAGTTTGATAACACCAGCTGCGCACTTAAGACTTCATTATCTTCAGTTGTTACCTGCCCCACAAAAGCACTCTTAGGTAAGCCATGCACAAGACAAGGGGCTTAACACAATATTGCATTTTCAGAATAGCTAAGCATTCATATTCTGGAACATACTATGTGACCAGCCACAAACTTAAGGTAAGCAAAGAGAAGCAGGCAGCCTGCACTACTAACCATAAATATGTATTTTGTGGGGAGACACAGAGAAAAGAAAAGTTTTATCATCCATTTTATGCCATATGCAGGCATATGCTACAACCACAGTTCACTTAACTGGTCCCTGATATAGTATAATCCGTTTTCCATTTATGCATATTCAATTGTCCAAGTCCAGTTTTAAACAGCATGTGATGAAATGTAACAGTAAAACTTGGCAAATGCAACATGAAACAAAGTCAATAGAACTTAGTTTTCACATCTGTAGGCACAAAATTAAATGATAACGTTCCAGAAAACACTAACAAGTTTAAAGTATATAATTTTCTAAAGTCTATTACGCACTTTTTTCCATTATGACCTTTTCTCTCCCCTACATGAGCATATTAGTTGTGGGTTTGTTTTTAAAGTTTACCATTATCTTTAAAAGCAAAAAGGTAAACTGCTTGTTCTCCCTCCTCCTATGTACAAAGGAACAACATTCACTGCATCTATGAAGTACCTAAGGGCTGTGAGTCATTTGTTTTGGAAAAAAAGCTCCCAAAGGCTATCAAGCAAGACTGTTGAGATAAAGCCTTTCAAGACTGACATCAGGGTTTCCCAGACACTACGTGCACCAATAAGTGCAGACTAATCGTATTTTGTCAGACTGCACACTACTTCTGAATCCATCTACCAGCATGCCAACAAGGATAATGTAAGCATAAACTATTAGAAGCACATGCCACTCCACACAGCTCTTCTGTATTCTCACACAAGTCCCTTCAGAAGTGTTTAACGGCTTTTTACAAAACCAAAATTAAGACAAATGCACTCATATGAAGCAAAAACAAGCTGGGGGGACTCAAGGTTCTGATTGCCAGCAGTGTGTGAACAAAGCAGAAAGCTACAGAAAGGCTGTTTCAGACCGTAAAAGAAGGCCCAGCAAACTGGCTAGTTACCCTGTCAGCACAATCCACTGAATAACCCAAAGTTCTGGTTTGGTTTAGAAACCAGTTACTTCAGCTTTTATTCTAGCAATCAAAGGCTGCCAATGACCTAGGCAGTCTAATCAAATCCAGGCCTTGCTAAAAACAGTAGTTTGAATGTCAGTAGCTGTTTTCCTTTATGGTACTTGGCCAGACTAACAGCATCATCGGCACTCAAAGCACGACACAAAGTTTATTTAAATCTAGGTATTGCAACACAGCTGTCTTTACTAGCAGGAATATCGGAAAGTGTTCTTTAACAACTAATATCTGTTAAATTAAGTAGACACACACAGAAATGTTCAAAGGAGCAAGAATTATTTAAAAAAAAAAAAATCCAAAACAGTACCAAAAGCCCAAAACTTTCATAGTCACTTTAAAGAAAATATCCAAATGAAAAAATGCACTAACAGCCACCAGCATGCAGTCTTACCTCTTGCTGCCTAACAATGGTCAAGAAAGAAAATTAGTCAATACACTTTAAGTGAGCATTCAAAGGAACTGGAAAAGTCCGGTCATGGACCAAATACTACTCACAATTCCTCACAAAACATAGCATACGGTGGGACTCACCATGAGCACCAATGTTTCCTTCACCTCAACAGCTAAAGAAGCAGTCAAAGAAGCCTTCATAGGGGTGAAGCAGCATCCTGAACGACCCAGAACTCCTGTTGCATCAGCTGAAGATGTTCAGTTTATGAAGCAGACTCATGAAAACACAAATGAAGTCTTTTATATGGCAGCATAAGCCAATAGGGTATACTTTTGTAAAAAGTTAAAAAAAAGAACTGCATAAAAAACAGATGCATAAAACAGTTTCTTCACCTCCTTTAAGCAACCTGCATTCATACTATAAGATCTAGAGATGTTAACACTGGCTTAGTGAAACAATTCACATAGTATCACTAATGCCAAGAGGAAGAACTTCTTTCTGAGAGGCAAGTCTACTCCAAAGTGCAAAAAACATGCTCATAAAAACCTAGATTCCCAGTTATCTGTGGAATGTAAGATTTAGCACTTTACAACCTTTTCTGTGGCAAATCTATCAACGAGTAGCTTGTCATGAAACAGTGCACGTGAAAAGAAAGCTGTAACTGCTAGTGGTCGTTTGGGAACTGTTTGTATGGGGCGGAGGGAAGAAAACAGTGCATGCTGAGTTTTGATACCTAAAAATCTAAAAGATTGCCATATAAGCAATTAGTAACATGGAAGTAGATGTAAAATCTAAAGGATAAGGGAAAACTAACTTCTGTTAGCTTTCCAAAAGCACGAGCACAAAGTATAGTACACTTTGGACTACAGGAGACATACAAACTGCAAGAACACCTGGGAAAGTCGAAGTGCACCAAAAAAGACATAGGGATTAAAAAAAAAAATAAAAGAGCAAACCACGCAAAGCAGAGGAAAAAAAAACTTGGGATTGTACTACATCCTCCATAAACAAGTAGAAGGAAAATTCCCTTAACAGCAATGAAATACTGGAACAGACTATTTAGAAATACAGTGAAATCTCACAGAGGAACCTGAAAAAGTTAGACATGTCAAGACACATTTATTTGACTCTTGCTTCTCCACTTGGTATTTTAGGAGTGTGCCTGTGAGTGGGCAACCCTTGAGTCTCGCAGCTGCCAGACCACACTTCCAGGCAGAAGTTGCAAGTACCCCTTTCTGACACCTCCGTGGGGAGGGACAGAACCCCAGTGTACAGATCCCCAAGGCAGCGATGCAGATCGGTGACTTCACTGCTGTGACAGCACACTCGGCTCACAGGTATCTGCTGCAGACGGACCCTGCCACAGTAGAGATGGACGCTGGCTCCATGCAAAGGAAGGTCAAGATCCAGCAGTTACTAAACGTACTGTAGCACTTAGTAAGTCCTGGGTTTATCGTTTTCAGATCAGCAGGCTGCTGTTCTGGCAGGTATGGAGTAAGAATCAATCAACCAAATGAATCTGGCTCAGGTGTTCCCAAACCATGGCTCCAGTCCCATGTCTGAAACACCCAAGGAGCATGCATAACTTCATTAGGATCTGAAGTTACAGCTCAACTAATGTGCAATTACAGCACCGGTGGCCCAAAACACCATGCTGTGTCATTTGAGCCTCTCCATTACAGCCCACAATATCTGCAGCAGTAAAAATCCCAGATGCCCAGAATACCTCAACTTCCTTTAACACTCAAGAGTCAAAGTTAAGTGTAAGAAACCAATTGAGCAACGACCTAAACACTTGCACGTATATTAGTAGTTCAGGAACTGGAAAAGTGTCTTCTCAAAAAGCACACAGTGAGTTCAGAACACCTCATCAATATTAGTGAGACACAGTTTTATAGCCTTAGAAATGTTCTTACTGTTTTCTCTCACCCTTCTCTAATTGATTTGTATTTGGCTTATCTGCCTGGGATAAACAGTCCCTCAAACGCAGTCATGTCTAGAAATGTTCCTGGTAAATTACGAGTTGGCACCTGATTAATAATGAGTCCCAGGATAACAAATTACAGAATGAGTTTTTTATGGTTAAAACAGAATGTTCTGCCTCCTTAGATACACCAAAGATTTTCAGGGTTGCAGACAAACAACCAACCTCTCCCCGCTGAAAAAAAGAGGGTAGTACTTGCATAATAACTGTCTCAATTAAGTGTTTCCCACATGCTGATGGAGACTAAATCGTATGTTTTCAAGGTCAAAAAGCAGCATTTGTCCTAAAGATTTCAGACAAGTTATGAGACACAAATTTTCTCATTCCAAGTTTCAAATATTACATATAGTAGGCACATGGAGAGATAACTTATTTTGGGGGGAAGAAGCAAAACCAAATTCTTTCTTTACCTTTATAGGAGGCATTTACATTACTGTTCCGAGAACCAGGAGACAGTCCACACAGCACTACAATATATCCTTATGGATGGCTCTCACAAACGATGGGAGATGGGGAAAGGAGAAGAGTGAGGATGAATAATCAATATCAAGTGTTATCTGTCTTGTTATCATTTCTAGAACCCATTAGCCTTTAGCAATAATTTTCCTTGAAATCCCTAAACGGTCTAGGGATAGACTCATAGTTGCAGTTCCCAACAATTTTTCATACAGTAAAACTGATAAATTTGTTTTTTGTATTATTCTACTTCAAGTTTCAGTTGTTTCTGCACAGCTGCAGAAGCATATATCCATTAGCTTCTCAGATGCTCCAGTCTGTATTTAAGTCTAATTTAGCTTGAGTTATCAATAACTTCAGATGTTTATCCTCTAGCTGCTATTACTGCCATAGCAACTAGTAACAAACAAATGCTTTAGCAATCAATTTCACCAACATCCCTGAGAAACAAGACATCGGTTCTTCTCTGAAATCCTAGAGTATTTAGATAAATTCTAACACCTTGGGACAACTCTGATGATTAGATTCAAACAACTGACCACTGAAGGTTTAATAACTATTAATTTGCTCTTTCTAAACAATATTTGAGCATTTGGGATTTGTGGTATTTAGTGTTGGTTCTGAAATCTGCTGTTTGTTCTCCAAAGCTCCAGCCACTGTGAATGACATATATACATATGAAAAACATATACAGGATGAAAAGGAAATGCAGAACCTTCTCCTCTGCTTTTCGTAATAGATTGGTCTGAATCTGTCTGCAAGAGAACAGAAAGAAAATTGTGTAGGAAAGTTTGCACAGATGTTTTGTCCCAGAATCTGGTTGGTGCTACTCATGCTCCCTTTTTGTATATAAAACCACATTTTTAGAAATAATGGCTAATGGAAGCTTAGACTTAAAACCTACACATATCCACAATATACATATGAGATATGTACAGCATATTTAGCTTTGAAAGTTTTGATTCTAGCATGTATGGAGAAGTTACATTTTTAACAAATAAATTTTTAAAAACCTCTGAGAAGGCACACATGGTCTGTTTGCAGAATGCCTGCTCAAATTCCTGCTCTGTACGTGTCATTTGACGCAAAATCCAATCTGAAAGACAGCAGGTCCTCATTTTTCACAGATCAATTTTCAGCTTGAATCAGTGAATACATTGTCTGAGTTTGCATAGCCATAGTTGTAATGGAAACGTATACCTTTAATTTAATGAAATAAAGAAAATTCTCTCTTCACAAACTTTTAAAAATACTTCAAATACTTTTTGATATCATAGCATCACTTGTTCTAAAGCAGTCTCCAGTCTTAAAAACTATACAACTTTAGGAAAAAAAAACCCTGCCTTTAAAAGCCCTATAATCTTGATTCTGAGGCAGTTTAAAATAACTTTGCATAAAGTCATATACCTTAAACAAACAGTTGCACTCTGTTCCTGATGTCTCTGAAGCTTCTTTACGATCAGAAGCCAAAGTATTTACTTCTATCATTGTACAACATTTAATACAGTTTTAAGTGGTGTCTACTTAAACAGTGAGTTGTTGCAGAATCCACTTAAACTTTTCCTAACGGCTAGGCTAAGCAGCCTGGGTGTGGCAGCGCTTGTGACTGAAAGCTCCCTCCAGTCCCCTTCTCTGGTTGATAACAAGCCTGCTAACAGCTAAGAATACTTACAAAGAAGAATTTCAATATGCCAGCACTTTCTCTGAAGAGAAAGCCATAGCATGAAATTGATATGTACTATAATAATTAGTACTGTAGTCTAGGTTTAGTTTACCTGATGTAGCCTAGATTTAATTAAACCGGAAATCTCTATACTTACATTTAACTAACAATCTCATTCTTAATTTTATTGGAAAAATACTTTTTCTTACTTAACATTTTTTTTTGTGCAGCTTGTTTTCTTTACACCAATGTAGAATCACAACAGCCAAGAAATGCTGTTCTTTGCAAAATCTATGGGGCAAAAGCAGTCAGAATCACGTCCATCCTTCATCAACATTGAATTGTTGGTAATTCAGTGACAAAACTCAAACCAAGTGATTCAATTACAATAGCAAGTTCTGTAAACAGAACTTCATTACCAATTTGTTGTTACTACAATTTTAGTGGGAACTCCGGTTTATTGCAGTATTTTTTGTACTTTAATCTAGGTTATGGTATTATACATGTCTACGAAAACAATTATGAAAAAAAGCACGTGAAAAGAAGTTACATTCAAAACACCTACGTATACTCTAATTTTTGCAGTTACCTGTCTGCAAAAATAGTGCAGAGAAACAAACTAGTTAAATACAAAGCTTGGCATCTTAGTTGGATCAAAAAGATAATTTATTAAGTTCACAACAGTTTCTAAAGGAAATAAAAAGGCAGAGTTTTTAATGCATTAAAAAGAAGTTATCCACCTTATAATGCAGTTCTACACAAGTTATTTATAAAGGCATCTCATTGTGGTCAGGATATATTCTCTCTAGGTGCTACCCCTTCATAATTCTAACACACAGTACAAGTAAGGTCTTTTCTGCATCATTCACTGTTTCAAAACATCCAAAAGAACTTAGTTTGGCCTAAATTTAAATTACATAACCTCCACTTCTTTCAACAGAAGCTTTACAAGTGTAAATAAAGACAGCTTTTGGTCCTGACATGGCAACTTAATTGCATTTTGAATGAACTAGAACACAACTACATTTTCTTATGTACAGCTACGTTCATTCTTTACAGCTAGCAACTGTCAGACAAAAAAAAAAAAAAAAAAAAAGAATTTTGCTGTAAGTAAATACAACTTCTATGTGTACACTAGACATGAAGTTTTTTAAACAGTATTTCAGAACAAATAAGGAGTTTCTTGCCTGTACTTCAACATTAGACTGTTAACCTCTTCAATAGCCAAAGCCCATAAAATTGCCACCTTCCAGCACAGAAGTACTAATCCTGTTCACAATAACAGAGGATGTAAGAGAGAAATCAAGCCTAAAAACTTAATTAGTGTCAGATTAAGACTTAAAACATCCAGAAATTTATGTCCAGGCAAAAGATACTTACACCAAAAACCTCGAATGTCAAGTAAAACACTTCTATCAAAGTCACACTATATAGCATGCCGCCATCATAACGATCTCCTGAGGTCACCATGTTTTCTCCAGTTTGCTTTTACAACTCTCATAACAAGGAGACAGAGGAAAGGAATGTGGAAGAATCGACTGATACTACTACACCATAAAAATCTACCGACTTTTCTCCTGACATACAAGAGTTCTGTCTGACCTGTAATATGAGTCACAAACAAGGTACAGCAGCAGGACAGTGACCTGAAGCAAGAGCT
This sequence comes from Chlamydotis macqueenii, assembly GCF_036417535.1. Classification (NCBI taxonomy): domain Eukaryota; kingdom Metazoa; phylum Chordata; class Aves; order Otidiformes; family Otididae; genus Chlamydotis; species Chlamydotis macqueenii. The sequence continues at coordinate 72,501,519 of NC_141558.1, read as the reverse complement.
GAAAGGAAGCCCTGTTCTTGAACAGTGCAAGTCGTACACAAAAGCTGTACAAATTTCAACCTTTTCCCTCTAGCCATAAAAATTATGCAACACGTACTGCCTCGGTGCTACATACAAGAAGAACACTTTTATAGAAACGGTTTCATAAAAATATTACAAACTGCTACAGCAATCACTGAAGTAACCTGTCAAAAAATTGTCAAAATGTTTAGAGAGAGCTTTCCTTACTAGTGCAGACCTTTATTTGCTAAAAGGAATAAATTGGAAGGTGCTATTTGGATAGTCCAAACTACTCCATCTGCACATCCACTTAATCCACACTGAGGATAATTAGCAATGCCCTTTCGACCTTACAGTAGCACAAGCAACATGATTGTTCCTCTTTTTCATTTCACTTGCAAAGAAATATATTCACTACACTGGATACCATAATACAGACACCTGAACAGAAGCAGAACTCACAATGAGGGGGCAAACTGAAGTCAGATGCCAGACTTGAACTTCTGATTTGACTTAACATCAATGCCTACCACCCTAAAGGTCAAAAAGTTACCTACAGAGACAGTTAATTTCTGGACATTGTTGCTACAGGAAGTTATGGAGGCAGATAAGGTCAGCAAGCTAAAAAGGGATTACAAGAATCCATGGATAACAGGTTCTTAAAAAAAAAAGAATCAATAGGCATGTTCCAAAGTGTTTCAAATCAGACAATGGATTCTAGGGTGCCAGCACAGGGGGAGGAAAAGGGATCACTAAGTGGCTGCAGGTAACTTCCTCCAAGCAGCTTCTGCTATTGCTGCTCTCCAGGACAGAGAATGGGACGAGACTGACCACTGATCTGCCCCAGCGGGACACTTCTCTCATTTTTAATGCTACTCTAATACTGAAATCTCTCCAGCTCACACAAAACTTAACTCTTTCCACAGGAAGGGGAATCCTAGGACCCTGAAATTTGTCTTGTTTAAATTATACATCCTGGTTTCTTTGTTTTGTTATCAAGGGAGCCTAATCTAAGATAGGAAGCAAAGCCTTTTAGATTAAGAATCCTTTTCTATTGTTTTAAGTAGTCTGAAGGAAGTCTCAGTTTAAATAAACAGCCAAATTGCCCAGAGAGCAACACTAGAAAAATCTTTGCAAGCTTTCTTTTTTTAAACTGACATTAATTTCAGATATAACAGCTTTCAAACGTATTTGCATGATTTCATAGGTAATCTATTGCTACACTACTTTTGATATATTCTTATATAATATTTCATAACAAGCCAATCAACCTAAATCAAGTCCCTAAGAGTCCTGTTCTCTAGTTATCAAGCAGCATCAGAAAAGTATTGCTAATGCCCCTCTAATAGCAGGTTATCAGATGTAAGAAATTTAGAAAGACAACACGCTGAAGTACAATGCAGACTAAGACTGAAATTTAGACAAAGAACAGATCTGTGTGCTCCACAACAAAAATGTGAAGAGTTCAGTATCCAAATTTTACACTGGAGAAAAGAGATGATGATCTCCTCTGCAACAGGCAGCAGCAAAGAAGCACGCCTACATGGGTTAGGGACACTGTTGTACTTACAAGCTAGATGCGAGCAATCTTGTCCTCATTACTATCACACACACACACACACACACACAGTGTTTAATCTCCGTGGTAAGGAACTATCCAGGAAGAGCGCTTTTACTTCCAAGAGACTCTAAACTGAACAGAAAAGCTCAACACAATGAACTGTACAGGCTTCTAGAGATATACTGCCTGCAATTTTCTTAAGAATTTAAAAGCAAAACCAAGCACATAAATTATGGTCTCCCACATCTCAGCTCCCCCCACAGCTGCTAAAAGGATGGGAAGTCTGCTAATGCCATCACCTTTAACTACTCAAGACTGATACAGCAGTGCAGCAGGTCTGGCTAGACAACGTCAAAAGAGAAAAACAATTCCTGCTCTTGCTTCAGCTGGACAGCTAACAATAGATGCAGTGCATTCCACGGATCAAACAGAGCTGCAAATAATCCCAGCATTTTTCGCCATGGTCACACAGAGTACACAGGCTATGTCACTGAAATTCTCCCCAAACTGGGGAAATACTGGGGAAAGCCTTGGGGCTGTAGCCGGCAACCACTTTTTAGAATGGCTTTTTAAATTAAAACTTTTGAAGGTGAGTAAGCAAAGAGACTCTAAAGTGGTTTGAGCTGAACAAGCCTTGCCTAAACTGTAGATCGACATTCTAAAGCTAGGAAACAAAAGCTCCCATTTTAGTCAAGAACTTGTTTTGCAAACAAGACACATTAAAAAAAAAAACAAACAAACAAAAAAAAAAACACACTAAATTTAGGATTGATAGTTTAGCTGAACATTGTCTAGTTAATTAAAATCACAGAAAAAAAAATAAAGACCTTTGTAAGAATAAAATAGCATTTTAAAAAAGTTTTAATTGGCATTACAAAAAATAATAATAATGTTCAATTAACTTCAAAATTTTTAAGATAAGAATAACGGGAAAAAAAAACAGATATACAGTTTTAAACAAAAAATATGATTCTGCTTCTAATTTCCAGAAAGCTCACAATGAACTACAATATTAGCAAGTGCTGGACATCACTCATCAGCATTTACTAAAGTTTAGACAAAGCACATATCAGATAAAAAGCTTCATAAACAACATTCATTTTGACAGAGCATAATTAAGTTACAAAACTCTGAACTGAGCTAAGTTATTGAGGTAAAACAGGGAGAACGGCTATATGCACTAACTCAAGTTTGAGAACTCCACTACCAATCAAGTGCTCTTTATCCTATCAAATTTTTTGGTAGCAGCTCTGCAACCTCTGGGCTACAAACCCAAGCTGTTAAGACAGCCCTGTGGATGTTCTCCTGATCGCGCCGTGTACAGGTGTCAGTAACCCTACAGCAATCATCTGGAAAGCGCACTTGGCAGGCTGAGCTAACAGAAAGATGCTGACTGCCAAGTGAACACAGAAAGCATTTGTTTCATTAAGAACTCCGCTGACAGAGGTTTAGAATGCAAGTATCTATTTCAGATTTTCATTTCTGCCTTTGCAGGCCCTGCTAGTTAAGATGTACATGTGGGAGAGCAAACCAACACTCATTTTTTGAAAGGAATGTGATGCTACTGCTAAGAAGAATGGTCACTTACCTTGCACCTCTGGATTTTACTTAGTACAGTAAGTTAAATTCTTTCTGTAGATGCATTCACTAGAGCTGGATAAAAAGACTGGATACTCTCCCCACTTCCATTCCCCTTCTGATCTGTTCTTCCATATTATCTATGAAGTGTTTAAAGCCTAACATTGGATAGGGAGGTAAGCAGTATGAAGTTACTCACTTCAACCTAAAGATACTCAGCAGTATACAGTAGATTAAAGGAACTCCATGAAAAGACTGTAACTACAAACAGTAGCTTGTTGCAACACAAAGGGAAAGCAAAATGAAAGGGTTTCCATGGTTTTGAGCCATTTTGCACTTAGAATTTGCCATACTGACAATTTTTAATGAAAAGTCAGCAAGTTTCTAGAAGCAAGTAATCCATGATTACTAGTTTAAGAGCTTATGCCCTACATGTACCAACTAGCTACACAGAAAATTAGTATTTGATAACACTGTGTAGTAGTATTTCCAACACTTTGAGGATGCTATGAAACACAAACAAGCCGTGTACAAAGGTGGCACACTGTGTCTGTCTTTTCAGGTAGTATTTTTGCTAGGCACAGAAGCCACAACTACTGCTAATTACATCTCAGCTAAATTAATTCTTATGTTACAAACCAAAACAGCTTCAAGCAGAGAATTATTTTCAAGTAAAACACTTTGCTCTGAAAACAATTAGCTTATACTGTAGGAGAAGAACATACTGACTATAAGTCACAAAATATTCCCTAACGCACTAGACTTTCTTGAAGGTTTTTAAACTATGTCGATTACCATTACGACAATATACCTTATTCTGATGAAAACCTGGAGTTTCTCCTGAAAGTCAGAGCAAGTTCAAGCATTCTGGATTCAGTACAGAACTCTGCTACAATCCACCACAGCCTGGGTCAAACTGAAAGGGTTTTAATCAGATGCCTGTAACACGGGTACCTCAGGTAAGCGAACAAAATCTGAAGCATACTGCACTTGCATAACTATAGCAAGACAAGAGTTGATGGTAAAAAGAGGGTTATTCCTGCAAAACCAACCTCCTCCCCTCTTTTAGGTTATTATCAGTAGGCTGTAGCACAGCAGCTTACCCCATAAACTGTTACACTCTACTAGATCATAGAATCATAGAATGGTTTGGGTTGGAAGGGACCTTTAAAGGCCATCTAGTCCAACCCCCCTGCAAGGAGCAGGGACATCTCCAACCAGGTCAGGTTGCTCAGAGCCCCCTCCAACCTGGCCTTGAATGTTTCCAGGGATGGGGCTTCCACCACCTCTCTGGGCAACCTGTGCCAGTGTTCCACCACCCTCATTGTAAAAAGTTTCTTCTTTATATTTAATCTGAATCCACTTCCTTCTATTTTAAAACCATACCTCTCATCCTATCACAACAGGCCCTGTTGAAGAGTTTCTCCCTGTCCTCCCTGTAGCCCCCCTTGAGGTACTGGAAGGCCGCTACAAGGTCTCCCCGGAGCCTCCTCTTCTCCAGGCTGAACAGCCCCATCTCTCTCAGCCTGTCTTCATAGGAGAGGTGCTCCAGCCCTCTGATCATCTTTGTGGCCCTCCTCTGGAACCTCTCCAACTGGTCCATGTCCTTCTTGCGTTGGGGGCTCCAGAGCTGGACACAGTACTCCGGGTGGGGTCTCACCAGAGCAGAGTAGAGGGGGAGAATCACCTCCCTCGACCTGCTGGCCACACTCCTTTTGATGCAGCGCAGGATGCAGTTGGCTTTCTGGGCTGCAAGCGTGCACTGTCGGCTCATGTTGAGCTTCTCATCCACCAAGTCCTTCTCCTCAGGGCTGCTCTCAATCCATTCTCCACCCAGCCTGTATTTGTGCTTGTAATTGTCCCGACCTATGTGCAGGACTTGCACTTTGCCTGGTTGAACTTCACGAGCTTTGCATGGGTCCACCTCTCCAGCCTGTTAAGGTCTCTCTGGCTGGCATCCCTTCCCTCCAGCGCAATCCTTCTTGACATGCTGTCTAGAACATTACCAGGGAATCTCATACTATCCTCACTCTTTTTGCTTTAGTCTTTTCTCTGCAATGCTATTAGTGATGCTAGCAACAGATTGCTCCACGTTGCTTTTTACAAAGCTCATGTTTTCATCTATGTAAAAACTGCAAGCTTCAAGCACGACAGATTACTTTTCTTGTATACTTTGTGTCTGCATTTATGGGGATTTTTTCCCCATGAGAAGATCCTGAACGTCATAGCTACAAGCCTCAGTTTTCAGAAGACTGCAGTTGATGGGCTTATACTGTTCCAAGTTGAATTTCCCTGAAATTACTACCACTGTATTTTCAGCTAATGTTCAGAATCTCAGACTATGGAGGGATATCAATCAGATTTGCAAAAGCCTGTGACCCAGTGGTTACCTCTCAGAGCAGATGTGAGGTTCTAAATGGGGAAGGAAGCGAGCTGTCAGGTTTACAGAGATTCTATGTTTAACCTGAATCTTAAGAAAAACAGTAGCACAAACTATTAGTAAAAACCTACTAACATAACAAATATATCTTCAATATTACTTAAGAAGTAATAATGTAAAATAAATTTAATTTCCTTTAGGTTTTCTAGAGTCTTATACTAATTACCATAGAGAAGTAGCAGATGCTTTAGTATGAAAACGTCCTGTAAATTCTGTCAAAAACAAAGTCATAAGACAGATATACACAAAAATTACTGTAAGGGAAGCAGAAAAGATTTTTTAAAACCACATTGAGATAGCAGCTATCGATGCTACACTCAGAGAAAATACATCAAGTGCAGTTTTGTGATGCCTGAGCTGCATCAGAACCACAAAGAAATGGAGGAGTATGCTTGCTATTATCAGAAAGGACAGCAGTCCAGAAGACAATGCAAGCAGAAAGGAGGACAGGGTAAGAATTCTGAACAATACTGGCATACTGAAAAAATTACTGGAGGAAAAAAACAACGAACCAAAAAAAATCCCCAAACAAACAAACAAAAAACCCAAACCCAGACAGGTCTACATTTAGATATATTCCAGTGAACAGATGTAAATCAGAATGTAACAGACTAGACAACAATCAGCCTTGGCTTTCAAATAATGCAGACCAAGAGGGAAGTAACAACTGGTAGGAGGTTTAAAAAAATCCCACAGTGAAAGACTGGTGATTTTTTAAATTGGTGATTTTCATCTTGAAAAGACTTAGAAGAAACATAAACCCTCACATATACTAAAGGTAGCTTCAAAGAGGAGAACAAACCGTTCTCTGCTGTCTACAGTGAGTGAGTATGGAAGTCTTAATATACAGAAAGAAAGAATTAAATCACATAGTGAGATAAAAACTCCAAAGGTAGTTCAGAATGGGAGTAAGATTCCTGATAGAGGCAATACCATCTCAGATTAAAGACACATTTAACTGAGCTTCCCAAACTGCAGTCTACAGATCACAGAAAGAAAAATCTGTCTGCCCAGACTGCCCCCAGCATCATTTTTCCACAGACCCTCCCAAGACATAGACAGAGAATGCTTACAGATATTGTAAAAACCTGTCCCCTTGCTGCTCTGGAGGTACCACACCACCTCCCTCCATAATAACCAGGCCTGCATCTGCTATCTGCATCTGCCAAAACACATAAAAGTGATCCATTCCATCATTCATTATAGAGCAGTTGCACCTGAGTATCTAAAAGGAGTCACCTAAGTGGACTGTCCCGTTATATAAGACTGGTGACCATTACCTGTCTTTTAGTTATAAAGGAAAGACCAAGATAGACCAATTCAAAGCATCTTCAGAAAAAGTCACATGGTCTAACCCACACAATGAGCAAGAACAATGAGCTAAGTGTCAAAGTTCTTACTAGTCCTATCATAAAAACTGATGAATAAATATTGATGGATCTTAGTTTAGTTGAAGTTAACAACTCTGATTAAGCACAGTATGAGCAGAATGTAGATTCCTGGAGTTTCAGTGCTCCTCTCTGCTAAGCACACTGTTGTAATTACAGTTTCTGTTTCCTTCAAGTGCATGCCCTACCAGCAAGACAAGCACTATCAAGAGTCACACTGATTTCAGGTAGCACAAGCAGTTGTGAATCTAGCTGTTCCAAATTCATTAGCAACCTATGCTTATTTCAAACACCATGACACATTCTGTTTGGCTTATTATTTCCAGTTTTAAAGAATCTGAGAAATTACACACTAATATAGTTTAAGAAAATAACTTGCAGAAGTAAAAAAAAAATACAAAAGTTAAGAACGACTAGAAGTTCTGGATGCTTATATATGAGAGGAGTGACTTATGCTTGTAAAACTATTAAGAAGTCTTGTTATATACTTACTGCTCTCACTCTTCCCATATTTTTTTTTCAGACAACTTGACACAGGAAAAATAGACTGAGGAGTAAATGAACAGCTAGTAGGTTTCTTCATTATTCAACATGTATTGGCTATTTTTCTACAGTAAACAAAACTTGTTCTGAATACCAAATTCAGAAGTTATTTGCAGTTTAAGTATAGTGTCAGAAAATACAGCATTTAAGAGCTTCAAACTTGAACATGCTTATTTTAAAGAAATTAGCAAAAGTTGGAAATTAAAGGAGAAACAGATAGTAAGTTGTTTCCTCCACTGGAGAGCTGAAGCACAATAACTGGTGTACCAAGTCTTCTGACGTTGATCATTTAATCCAAGATGATCTAGGGCCCTTCGTCTTCAGAGGCCATACAATGTTCTCTTTGCTTTGAAGGATTAAGGTATATGCTGAATAATTTTATATTTTGACAGATCAGGCCCACAGCCTTAAGTTAGTCAATAAGAAAACAAGTCAGGACATAGCTAATGAACATCCCTAACAACTCTGAACAACTGAACCAGCACCAAACTCTTCGAAAAATAAAAAGCAGTCAGCTCTGGTGGAAAACACTGAGCCGAGACCATGAAATCATATTCTCTTTAAGGAGTTCCCTACCTCAGGCCTTCCAACCTCTGCAACAGAGCAAGACAACCTAAAACATTAAAAAAGCAGCCTTCAAACTGCAATCTAATTCTTTCTGCAGACTAGAATCCAGTCTCTCTTGCAGGGGAAGAAAAATGGCATATAACCGTTCAAATGCTTCAACATCCTTTCTGCAGAATTCTGTGTATAGTGTATGCATACAGGCCTTAATTGATGACCAAGAGCTGACCGGCTAGTGTGACTCGGCACACACACATGAAGGAAGAATGCATTCACTTCTTTTCAACAGCTGAACAGAACTTCTCACTATTTGTATCAAATCTACAGGATTTGCCCCAGTTTCACTTCAACTGGGAGGAGCAGGGGGGGAAAAGATGATGGATATAAAAAGCTATTTTGTAATAGCTCTATTTACTGAACTTAAAAAAAAAAAAAAAGAAATACTATGCATCACCTATTACTTTGATCTGGCAACCATTAACATGGAAATGGACTGTTGCTTTACATGCTGCATCTTTTTGTTCATTTTTGATTGCTACTCCATTACACTATGAAATACAACACTACAAACCCTCCAAAGCAAAAAAAAAAAAAAAAAAAAACAAAACACAAACAGTGTTTGTTCCTAGTGGTTAATTTTTGCTCTCAATTGTTTGCCTCTCTATCCTGAAGTTGTACTTGAAAAATTTCTGTGGAGATTTTCTTTAGCCCTGGATGCTGACAGCAAAATCATAGCTGTTACTAGACTTGAAGGAAAAAGGAGAGGGTGGGCTACATGATAACAGAAATTAAGAGATTACTCCCGCAATATTACAATTGGATTTAGGGTCCAATTAGATAAAAGTGGAGGGGTAATTTAGGCATCTGAAGATAAAAATACATTGAGTAGTATTTTAAAGCATTTAAAAGTTAAATGATCTTTGCCCTACAACTAGAATGTTTTCAGAACATCCATTTTCTACTTTGAGATCCTTTAAGATTTACCTAAGTAGCCTACAAATGCACTACTTAAAACTTAACATATAAAATTTCCCGATTTCCTGTGCATATTCTAGAAATCCTCCATTCTACATATTAAAATAAGTTAATTTCATTAAAGTCACAAATAAAACTGTTAGCCTCACTATTAAATTATTCTGCCCTCCTCCTCAAGAAGAGGAGGCAGTTTTACAAATGCCTACTGTTTCCTGTTCCAAAAGATGCCATGAAAACCACCCATCATACCACTGAAAGCCACAGACAGTATTCTCGTTCTCGCCAAACAGTTCTGCAACAGAAGCAAAGATTCATCTTCCCAAAACAGTAAGCAAAAAGCACCCAAGCATCCCTGTCTGTGTCTTTAAATCATTTCTAACGGAGCTTGGGTTTGATCTCACCAAATACAGAACGTCATAAGAATTTTTTTAGGTTGCATCATGTTCTCTTTGTGTACACAGAGAAATGGGTTTTATTGCATCTGCTTGAGAACAGGCATGCAATGCTCTGCCATTGAGCTCTGAATTAAGCAGCAAACTACAAGAAAGAAAATGGTATTATTAAAGGCTGCTTGCTCCTTTAATGATGCTTTATATATTAGAGGCATCCCCTTAGCAAAAAGCGCAAGAGAACAGTACTGAGAGATGTTTCAAATCTTTCCTAACTTCATTTTTACTCTTCCTTTTGAATTCTGCTTTATTAAGAAGGCACACAAATAAATTTACAATAACATCAAAAAAAAAACCTCCAGCTATTTACAAATCTACTTCAGACTGACAGTAGTATATTTCAGTTCTAAGAGCAGAAAAAGTGACAGTATTTGACCTGCTAATTTTAGTATCCAACTTAATTTCAGCTTATATTTTGTAAGTTGTCTTTCGAAATCCACAACAAAATTCAGAGAACTGCTTAAAACAAGATGGATTATTATATAGGAAAAGTGTCACAGCACCTAAGACACAATGCAGGTGTTTTATTCTGTATTAAAAATCCTCAGCTTTCAAGTTTCTGTATTTCAGTCATCTATATTGCGTGACAGCCTTTAAAGCAAAGATCAAATTAACATCCTTCTAGCTTTCAAATATTATTTTTGCCTTTTTCGCTACGGAAGTCTAACTAGATTATAAAATAATGCCTTACCAGATGTTGTTATTTGTCCATTACTTAATTACTGGTTCCAGAGCAACAGAAGGTAGTTTTCCCAAATATGCGCTAAACATTTATTCCAGAATTCATCCAGAGCAAATATAAAGAGTTTGGATGCTGAGATTGGTTACTTTTAGCTCTGGGGGGAGAGCAGAGGTAGGGAGGGGAAGCGTTAACATATTCAACCGTCAAAATTAATTCTAATAATTAAAAAGTAACTCGATCTTTTGGTTTATATATTCATATAGTGCCACCTGCAATAACTTTCTCTGCATCACATTTAAAGGCTTTCAAAATTCATAGCCTAAGATTTTTTCCATTCAATACATTTCTCCCTTTTGAACTCTTAACATGTCACTTGGCAATGCCATCCCACCTCGAGGAAGATCACCACCACCCCTTTTTGTCTGGCTGGAAGCCTGATTGTGTTGCACAGGTGTCCCATCCATCTGAAAACAAAGAAAGGCTCTGCAAGCACACTGACGTCACCACAGCTCCAGCAAGCACCAGAATAGAAGCTCAAATATATACTTCATACTACCGTCCTACAGGAAGTCAGAACCATACCCTCCTGTTAAAGTATAAAATGAATGTGTAGAGATATGTGCCGGGAATACAAATTTAATATATCCTGTACTAAGTGACATTCTGTTTGTTGCATAGCAACAGGAATCTACTGCAGAAAAACAATATGGAACTTTTTTTTTTCCACTTGCCAAGCTACAGTTAACCCCAGCCTTCCTGAGAAACAGAGCCTTTACGGCATAAACATTACCCTCGTCACCCATCTAACCAAAGATGCTATGTGCAACACTTACTCTGTTTTACATTAAAATGATTCAGCACATTTAAATATTTGTAAGGAATGGTGCTGCTGAGAGAAAATTGATTGCTACAGTGCATACAGCCAGCAACATTTTAATTCTATCATAACGTCCACAAAAATTTCTCAGATGCATAGAATTTCCATTCTTAAGTGTGGAATGCTTTCATCATTTTATACTAGATTTTTCTCATACTATGTAAAAAAAAATAAAGCTCTCAAATTTTAGAAGAAAAGCCTATGGCTTTATTTCTAAGTAGTTTTGCTTTGTTTTGTCTCTGTTGTGCGTGTTTGTTTGGGAGGTTGGTTTTGTTTTACAACAAAATAAAAATGAGCATCAACCCAAACTACTTTGAATCTAAGATCCGTTATTAATTTTGAAGGTAAACTATGTGTGGACATCTAAACTGTGTTCCTCTTCATGGGAAAGTTTTTGTAAGACAGTATCAATTGCATAAAATCTCTACCTTCTTCCCCGAATAAGGGAGGAGGTAGAGATTTTCCTGAAGAACAGGAAAATTAATAACTCAACTGGTTGGAATATTGAGACATTGATACATCATAAGTTATATGAAAATATGCAACATCACATTAGGGAGATTCCTCCCTCTTTTTTGTCGTTGTTTTTGGTTGTTTGTTTTTGGTTGGGTTTGTTTGTTGCTTTTTTTTAAAAACCCTCCCCATTCCCAGACAAGACCATGGGGCAAGCTCACTGAGAGTTACAACCAAAATATCTAACGACTGAGCTTTGATGCGAGTCCACTCCTTACACCCACCCCAACTACAGACATACTTGAAGCCAAGGAGCTCAGTTCAACTCTGAAGGAAAAAAGCAAGATTTCAAATATACGGATGCCGAATACTGAGACTGTCGCTATATAAATCCCCAAACCTGAAAGCATTCCTAAGAGTTATACTAACAGCTCAATCTTCATCGTAACATCTTTTACAAAATATGCGCACTTTACTTAGAAGAACAAGTTAAGGAAAAAAAAAGTTATGAAGGTCTTACTATATAAGGCTTAGATAATGTAAAACATACCACTAATGAACAAGCTTACAATTCAAAACAGCTAAAGATTTCTCATACCATACAGTCACTTCTCTCCCTCTTTATTCACAACTAGTGAGCCACAGAACAGACCAGACAGAAACCTGATCATAGGTGAAGACTGTGCATCAACTATTGGGAATCAGTAAACGAGTGAACACCTTCCTACACAGGCAGCACACACAAAGGTTAACAGTACGGATCAGGAACAGTGTTTTCTTTTCATTGTTGGGCAGGAAGGCGTGCAAGAGGAGAGGTTGCTTGTTTTGCATTGGTCTCCCCTAAGAAAAGCACACACATGAATTAAAGGCAAGGTATTCAGAATATTCAGAACTGGCTTAACTGTACACTCTTCCATCCTATGATGACTAACTAGGGGCTTCACCAGGGCAAAAATAAAATCCTACTATTAAGTACTATTAAGCATTAGTCATGTCTAAAGATGTAACCCTTGCAATGCAAGCCACTTTTAACTGCATCTTACAGATTTACTATACACAAGTCACACTATTGACCAAGACCATCTCTCCACAAATGTAACACAGATAGGCCCCTCAAACAATGCACCCCGAGCATTTGTTCCAGTGATTCCCAGTAGTCAGATACTTCAAAGGAAAATACACCTTCACACAGGACCAGTAATATCTATAAAGTATTTTCAGTTTTACTTTGACATTTCTCTCTGCAATGCAATCTCCACTTCCTTCATGCAGACATCATGTTTGCAGAGTAATTCAGAAACAAATAGCAATTTAAATAGTATCCTACAGCTGCTTACCTGTTTTCAAGCACCTAATTCCTTATTCTTTGAAATAAGAACTATACCAAATATTGCCACTAGGTCAGACATCAAAACTATGAGCTACCTATAAAAAAAAACAAAAGACACAGCAACATTTACCTGTATCTGCCACACGCCTGCAAAAATCCACACAGTACAAAATCTCCACATGGTGTCTCCAAAGAATTGAATAACTTTCTCAGGAACACAGAACTCAAACGCCTGAAAGCTTGTCTGTGTCCGGTTCCCCGCCACTGCAGCAGTTGATGTAATAAAAGATATTGCCTCTCCTTGTAAAATCTTTGTCTTGTTCACATCCTTAGAGCAACATAGCTACAGTAACAGAATTCATAACTGGCAAGACAATCTTTGTATTTATCTTACTGTCATCCATTTGTGGATTTAGCTACTGTTGGAAACAGTGTCAATTACAGGAACATAGAACTGTTCTATCAGTGAATAAGAAACAAACAGCAAATAAAAAAAAATATACAGGAATACCCACTGGTTTTAAAATTGCCTTTATAATATGCCAAACTAAAAAGCCTGAGATGCACCATTCTTCCAAACTTTATGAGAAGACTATTCTAACATACTGTCAGAACACAAAATGAAGTCCCTGAACCCAGCAGTCCAGATTTCTTCACCTCACAACTTAGTTGTAAGGTCAGATGTGAAGTTCAGCAATAATAATTTTAAGAATAATTCATACATGATGCAGTTAACTGAGCTGATCACTAAACTGAATGCTACTAGACTCATCATACCATACTGTGGAAACCAGAACAATGGTACTACCTCAGTCCTTAAGATTACAGTACAAGATCTTTAGAGTGCAAAATGTGTTTAATTTATTTTTATGTATTTGATGCTTTGGTCTTCTCCTTCAATTTCATGTCAAATTTTTCATCTGAAATCCACTATCACATTTCCACTTAGTAACTAAAAACCCAACAAGACCACTGAAGTGCTACAAAACCTTATTCTCAATTGGTCTCCAAAACATGTAATGCTAAAGAAGCAGGTCAAGTACTGGGTTCAACTTCTGCCTAAGTCTATTAGCAATATCTTACTAAAGTGCTCTAGCCATTCATGTGTTGTTCCTTCTACTCTTCATTAGACACGGATTCCCTGCTAGTTCTCCAAGATTTAACCTACCTCCTCAGCCTTCTCTTGGTCAGAAGAGCATTGAACTGGACAGGTCTTTCATGTCTTCACTCACCCCTCAAACAGCAAGCTCTAACCAAGAGAAAAGTAGTGACTACCATATGCAGTGACTACTGTCTCCATACACTGTTTCAGACCAGATGGTTAATATCTGACTAGTAAGGCAGTTCTGTGTTTAAAATATATTTATTCCATATACATACACACACTGAATGGAGAGACAAAGTATCAGCTGCTCCTGCACCATCCTCGTGCTCTACTTACACCAAAGTGAGTATTCAACTAAGTACATCAGTGTATAACAATAAATTAAGATACAATAGTAGCTTGAGTTCTAACTATATTCAGACACCCCTATAAAAGCAGACGGAACTAAAAAAAAAAAAGTACCTCTAAACCTAATTTCAAAAAAAAAAAATCATGTTTTTGTTAGAGGAGTACATAACTACAACCAAACTATGGCTGCTCTTAAGTAACACATTCAGTGATGAGACTTACACATAAAATGCTGAGCTTTAGCACTGATCATTTTCATAAAAGTGCTGTCATTCACTACTTTGATTTATTATCTCTGCCATAATTAGGTTCATTCGGATTAGGTTTCACTGTTTTGTCAGTCTGGACACACCATCCATTTCAGACAACAGATAACAATGATTATTCTTAAGTTGTAAAGTCTATTTAAGTTAATCCACAGTAGTCAATTGCAGTTTTCTAAAAATGGGCTTTGTAAATGTGTTCAGGAACATAGCACAAGTTTTACAGTAAAGCTTCACTGTGCTCAATTTTAAGTATACATCCAACAAGTTAAAAAAAAATTATTTGTTCCGTTAACTTTGAGTACTTTTATAGAAGAGTCAGCATTGTTTAATGGACGAAGGTTTGCCAAAAGGATCATATACTTTCCTCAAATAACAGGAGAGGAAATAAAAGATGTACACATCACTACGTGCTGTTTATAAAAGACTCCAAGCTTTTAAAAGAAACCAAAGCAGGGGAAAGATATTTTTATAGAACAGGAAAATATACAGAGAAAGCAAGTTTTCAAAACAAGCAGCAGTGTATATTGCTCACTGTAACACATTATTGACACGAACATCTACAGTAGCTAGAAAAGAAAATTTCTTGCTACCTAGGGTTGGAAGCTCGGTCCCTGAAAAAAACACTTAGATTTAACAAAAGCTATTTCAAAAGCTACAGATTTTAAGCAGCAACACTACCAAGTTCAAGGCTCAGATTTACTCAGAGCATATGCTTAAGTCAGATTCACAAAGTCAACCAGAAAGCTGAATGGAACCTAAAAATACCAACCGCCTCTTTCCACCAATGCCAGTAAAAATACCACTAATACAGCAGTATTGAAAGTTTTGTTGGAAATATATGAACTACAACAGAATCCTAATCATCTCCCCATTTAGAATTTGCATTTTCAGTCCCATACAATACGAAAAAAAAGGCAACTTCAATTGAAGTCTCCACAAAATATACAATTCTAGCAGTTATGACCACATATGAAGACATATATTGGTCTATACAACTGAAACACAAAAGCATTTACCAGTAGCCAGACAAAACCACAATAAAACATTCCCTTAGTTACACGCCCTTCAAAAGGTTTCTGTTAAAAATACGCTATCACCATACAGTAACCTGCAATAAAGTGACAGCAGTCAGTGGCCTAAAAAAATTTTAGAATTAAACTATATTTTAGGAAGTCACTTTAAGGAGAATGACACATACATAGAAATTTATTTCCTCTAGAAAGAAAATGAAAATATTCATCCAGCTGCTATAAAACTGCAACTAAGGCATAACAGAGGCTTTAGCTATACCAATGATTACTCTTGTTCTTTTACTGTTCTGCTAAATGCCAAGTTTTAAAACTTTTTCTTTTTTAAACTTGGAGGCTGGTACACCCCGAACACACAAACACCTCACCTTCTTTATGGAATTTGCAAGAAGTATAGATTACTTTGTAACCTGATTCAGGAAACTAAAAAGAAGTTTCAAATTTGTGAAGAATAACAAAAGAATGAGAGAACATTCGAAACAAAATCCCTCCAATCTTGTTTGCACTGCAAACTAGGAGTTTGGAGAGTGCTTCTGGCAGCACACCAGTCCAGCAAAGTAGCATTTTTGTACCACTCCCTGGAATGCAATCAGTTTCCACTCCTCTCCCCTATACTTCACTGGATGTCAGCACCTTTCTTTACCATAATTTAAAAAAAAAAAAAAAGAGAGAGAGAGAGAGAGAAAATAAAAAAACACAACATCAACCTACACACTTAGCAGAGAAGCATACCAGTTTTGGACTAAACTGAAACAGTTTTTACTGTTCTTCCTTTATATAAGCCAGCTTTGCCTGGAGAATTTTCAATATGTGAAACTATGAGCAGATACTTTCTTGTTTCTTGAATACTGCATCACGTTTTCTTTTAATGAGCCCTGCCTAAAGATTACCCATGGAAAGCAAGAGAATCTTACTTTAACTCCTCATGTTAACTTCTGCACTGATTCCCAAAACATGGTGCTTACTACTAGCAGCTCAACTGGAAAGACAAAGTAGATTGACAGTTCATCTCACGTCATGTTGAACAGTGTCATGTTCTCCACCAGGCTGCCAGTAGCATTTGGGCAGTAAAGCCAGAAAAATGTCACATCATCTCCCGGGGAGCAGTTCCATAAGCTGCCCATAAGCATCTACAGAACTGTAACATCAGGAGTAGCACAGGCATTAACACTGTCGAAAGGTGATAAGCATGATTTTAACTTTTTTTTTTTTTTTGGAACTTTTTAAACATTCGTAGTGGAACAGCTACAGTGAAGGAGACTTGTAATAAGTGATAGTAGGGGAGTTAATTAGGAGTATCTGAAATAAAACTCAACATTTTCCTCTAAAACTGGTATCGGTACAGAGCATTTTAAAATGAGGCAAAACTACTTCAGAATCTGTCATTTAGATGTATGTTTTTATTTCTTAAGTTAGAAAATTTGAAAGTTAAAATAAAGGTCGTACAGCCATTTCTAAATGGAAAAAAAGATTCTGTATGTTATTCAACAAAAAAGCTATATACAAATCTCATTCTTTTCCAGGTTTGTGAGAACACATGGGAAGTTACAGCAAGGGAGGGACAGTAGGGCCACAACACTGGCTTGTCATCTGGCTGGTCTAAATACTGACATACAAAAGTGGCTTTGCTCCCATATTAATCCCAAGAGAGATGCCAACAGCCCAAGAACACAAGGTAGTTTTATACAATTCACAAGGACTGGCAGGGAAGGGCAGGGGTGGGGGGAGGGAGTGAGGTAAACACCACCAAAAATTACTTAAATATATTGAAGCTGTTCAACAAGGCTTACGCAACGCGACTTCTGTCTCTGCTACATTTATTTTAGCTACTATTAAAAGTCAATTTTTTTGAATCAAACATAAAAAGCACATATCTTCTGCTTCCTCTCAGCACTATAGCACTCTTAAAACCTAAACACGTCGGGATGTTTAGAGAGCTGGCACATGTACTTCTACACTGCTGAGTGGAAGCAGGCATGAACTGTCAAGAGCAATTCTAGATGAAAGGTCAGAGTACAGAAGGGAATAATATCTGTTTCACAAAATACATCTGCTCTCTAGTAATGAAAGCAAATGACTCTATCCAGTGGTTCGATAACCAGCGTCTGTAATAGTTCTGCATGAAATGCACTGGCACGGCAAGAAGCAGTCCTCATTACGAAGTATTTCCAATCACATGCCTAAGGCAGCGCCGAGCTACGTCACTCAGGGCATAAGTGTGCTAGCAAAGCATCCGCTGAAACAGGTGCTGGAAGAATAATTCCTCTCCTTTTTATGGAAGTGTAGAAAAAACGCTTTCATGCTATAGTGGTCTGGAAGCAGGGCGCTAACTAACTCGGTCTTGTTTTCTGGCCTCCAACAACAAAAAACATGAAGCTCTGAATCAGAGTCAAGAAAAAACTTGTACGTACCCTTCCAGAGAGCATTCCTGAATTATACACACTCCCAGACTGTTTCTAATCTTTAGAGGCTGACAACATAATCACCAAGATGGTCATAAATAGCTTTTCCTAAAAAAATTGTATTACGATTCCTGTACCCTCCATTCACACAGTAATCTTTTAAAGACTTAAACTTTTACTATCAAAATAATCCACTAAACTATCCAGAGTCCTTGAGGGCAAAACAGTTATCAGATTCCCTATCAGGTGGGCAGAAACAACCCCTCCAAAAATTACTTGCAACTGTCAAAAATAAAGTGCTTGCTAAAGACTGCACTTCTATCAGACAGATTACTCAGTCCATCTGTTAGTTTACCTAAGAATAAGGAAAGTAACCTGAATTTTTGTATCCACCTGAAAAAAAAAACAAACCCTGCCTACACCACCAATTTCACTCTTGAGATATGAGCAATTTTAGGAACTGTACTGGTTGTTGTTATGCATATCCAGTCTAATTTAACTGCCTGCTTGCACTTCCAACATTTTGTCAAAAATTTTTGAACTAAATTAAAATTTCTACTTCAAATAGACTATTTGTGTAAGTATTAAAACTAAAGTAAAGGCACAATTCCGAAGTGTTACCTTACATATTGATGTACGCAATAACTTAATGCCACCATTGGAATTCATGGCTTGGCTACTCTGGTATTTTACGACCTTAAATAACTGCCGTTACTGCAGCAGACCGAACTATACTACTGTCACAAATAATACAATGCTCTTGTAGACTCACTTTTCTGGAAACCCTAGGAAACGTGTGTGGGTTCCTTCAAGAATTTCTAGTCCTAATGAAGGTACATGTTTTGTTACTTCTGCCATGGGCTTTCACTCATGTATTAAACACGTAAAAATCCGATGAGTGTGGTATAGGATTTCTTAGCAAAATATTTAAAATATAATGAAGGCTTACTAATCCAGGCACAAGAAAGACCGACTTTTAAATGATAACATGAATTACATTCTAAAGCAACATACTTGAGTAGAAAAGCTGCTGAACGTAAGTAAGTAGAAATTTTAATATGGTTTAGAGACCACAAAATTATTTCTCTTTTTACCCTGAAAACACAAGTGAAGATATGACCTGATTTTCTAAAAAGGCAAAATCTATAACAATTTAGCTGCTTGCCCTATCTAAACACAGAATTAACATTCATACATATGAAACACACAGTAGCCTGTTGCAAACACAAACAAATTTACTGGGCTCTGGAAATACTAGAATTTAAAGTTCTAAAAAATACTGTTTATTTCCCAGTTCCTGCAACTTGGGTAATGAAACCAGACTAAGCAGCCTGCTTTCTGACTAGCACACTAATGAAAAACAATTCTTTCCCACACAAAGAAATGGATGTAGTAATCCCAAGAGAAGGCTGTACAGTTTGATTAAAAAAAAAAAAAAGCCAGTATCTTGGAAAGCTCATTTATTTTTATTGGAGTTAGCATACAAAATGAGCTAGATACAAAAAAAAAAAAAAAGAAAAAGAAAAAAAAAAAAGAGATAATTCAGTTAACCTTCACTGTAGAATCCCAACTCTAGCAGTAGGTTATGTTTGTCAGCTTCCGTAACACATATTTCAACATATGCTTCAATAAAAGTCTGTTCACACATGTTCTTGTACGAATACGCTAAAGTTATGCCATTACTAGAATCGGGGAACCAAACTGTGCTGTTACCTAGATCTTAACTACCTTTTCCCCCCACCGCATTCCAGTCAGCTAGTAAATGGAAACTTCACTGAATATGCCTATTCCTGGATCCCTATTATGAGAAGCGCATTCAGGAAACTGTATTAAGAGCAGTACTTACTCAGCTAACCACAATACAATAAGAGCAACAGGTGTTCATGGGAATCAACTGTTTACCTAAAGTAGGGGAGAGAGAACACACACAAGCCCTATTCAAGCTGGCTCCTGAACCAAGTAACTTCATACTTAGGCTAGACCATTTAACTGGGATATTTAATATTCAAAGTTTATCAGCAGCCTAGAACCCCCAACAGATGCTACTCAAACAGCATACAATTTCAATTCAATACAAAACAGACTTCTACAAGAATTAATTCTTGTGTACTGCTGATGTTTGTGTCTTACTGAACTGCTGACTATTTTATAAGATGAAGATGCTCTTTACAATGATGTTTAGTTTTACCTGACATACAGAAAACCCGTTTGCTCTTCAGTAACCGACCAGCTAACCACCCAGACAAGATGCGAGATCTTAACACGAAATCATCAAAATTAGTTCAGGCTCATGATGGCTCTTGCACATGTATATGCCAAATGACAGAACAGAATCTGTGGGCTTTTGTTTTTTCCCAGTTCATCTCAGAATGACTTCTAGCATTTACTTCTTTTTGTATTCTTCAGAGCACCAACTGCATACTTACCTGCAGAACAGCAACAGCAGAATGCAGTTTATGCATTCTAGAGACCATCAAGATCACAGCAAAAATATGTTTTCAATATTAACTGCTAAGGTTTAACACCACCTGCAAATAGAGGAGCTACATACAAAACGCTGGTCACTTGTCCCATCTCCCTTGTTATGACTCCCCCATCACAACTTGCCTTGACCAGCAAATGCACATTAAAAGACATTGCCTGAACAAAATACAACATGAAGATATTGTTCAAACATGTTTCAGAAACATACCGTCAATCCTAGTCTAAACAAGTCAAAAGAGAGAGCGTGCAGTGAAAGCTTGCCATTGTACTGGAGTTGGACCAATTAAACAAAACTGAGTCAACTTAATAGTGCCTCTATAGAGAGAAAATATGTCCTTAACCACATCATTTTCTTAGCCTGTTTAGTTTAATTGGTACAGTTAGCTTCTTTTTTTGAAAGGCTTGGAATCAAGCGTTCTTGAAGTCAGATTTCTTTGAAATACCAATGACCGCTCAGAGTGGCCATCCAACTTGCAACAACAACTCAATTTCCCTCTTACCAAATGCTCTTTGCTCACGAGCTGGTAGAAAGTTTCAGACCTATAATATATTCATTTGCTTGTATTTACTAACTGCTTCAAGTCAACTATTCAAACATCTAAATAAGCAACCTAAGGGTAGGTTCAACCTAGACACTTTCCTGTTATGCTGGTTAAGAGAAATATTTGTGCTCCCTCCAAGCTGGCAGATGTCCTAGCACACATACAGTTACATCAGCAAAAGAGCAGTCTTGCTGGTAGAACTTACTTAACTTAGTATCAGCTGCACAATTAAAGTACTTTTTGCCAGTACAAAAATCAAATTTATACGGAGCTTCTCAAAATATTTATGCCAGCTCTTGCTAGATTAGCAGCAGTCATTGTGTTAAAGACAGTCAAGACAATTAAAAAAAAAAATCTCTATTTAAAGGATCTCAGTATGAAGTGTAAGTTTTGTAACTTTTTATTTGCAGGGCATCTGACTTCTAGATGAGCAACATGAGTAAGTGAAAATAAATTATCACGAGACAAAACAAAGCTTAAAATAACACAGGACATAAATATCTACAGTTAACAAAGAAAACTAGAGGGAAATACAGAACACAATTCTAAACAAAACAGCAGGGAAATTGTTCCCATGCTTCCCGTTGCAGTGCTACCCTTTCCATTGAAGGTGTACACACACACGGGGGGGGGGGGACACCCTTAAGGTCAAAAAACGTAATTAGGATTTTACTGTTATTTACAGAGAATTCTAAAGGCTTGTCAGGTTTTTTTGCAGCAGAGGAATTGGCTGATTTTCGTCGTACAAATCTTGCCGAGCTATACTCCAAAGGACCGCACGACTTACGGTCATCTTCAAGACAAAGAAGGTTCAAATCCAATTGCAAGCCAGAGAGCATTTTCCAGGGGAAAAAGAAAAATAACAACTCGGTTCTGCCGTTGTTTAACCGAGGGACAGGCCTACAGGGAGCACCGCGTCCCCGAGCAGAGAGAGCAGCGCCCGGGCCGCCCAGCCGCATTTCTCACCGGGTCCTGCACCAATCCAGAAAGAAGATTACGGCAACAGAACGGGCACTAAAAGGAGCTGGGAGAGGAGGGGGGAGGACGGGGACGGGCCAGGCCGGCAGAAAATCGCCTCCAAATGAATGGGCCGGCGGGGAGAGGCAGTCCCCGGCGGGAAGGCACCCACCGCCCTCCCCACCGGCCCCCAGCCGCGTCCACCGCAGTGTTTACATCCGAAACCTCCACGGGCGACACTTCCCCAGCTGCCGAGAGGGGGAACCCCCCTCCCCCCCCCCGCGACGCCTCTTTATTGATTACACAGGGAAAAGCCAGCTGCTGCTGCAATGCAACACCCGCCGGTTAAGGCGGAGGGGAAGGGGGAAAAAAAAAAAAAAAAAACAACACCGAGAGAGAAAGAAAGGAGACGGCCGAGCCGGGCTCACGCCGTGCCGGCGCGCACCGCCGCGGCCAGCCCGCGGGAGCCGCCGGAGCGGGGCCGCCCCCCCTCCCCAACACCCGGCCCGGGCCCCGCTGCCGTCCCCCGAGCGCAACTTCGCCGCCGCGGGGGACGGGGACGGCGGGGCCGCCCCTCCCCCACCCGCCACTAACAATGGGCCCCTCCCCCACCGCAGGGCTCCCCTCAGCCCAGCCCCCTCCCCCGCCGCCAGCCGAGCGCACACCCCCTCCCACCTCACGGCGGCGGACCGTTACAGGCGGGGGGCACGGAGCGCACCCCCCCACACACACATCCCAGCCCGCCCGCTCCGGGGCCGGCCCCTCACCTCATGGCGCTGCCCGCGGTCGGGGAGCCGCTCCCGCTTCCTCGCTCGCTCCGCGCTCTCTCTCCCCCGGCCCAACTCCGCTCCTCGCCGCTCCGCAGGGGCCGGCGCGTCAACGGACAGCGAGAGCCCCGGCCGCCAGCGCCTCCCCGCCCGTCTCCGCCGCTCCCTCCGCCGCCGGGCCGGGCCAGACCACCGCGGGGAGCCGGGGGGTGGGAGGGGACGAGAGAGGTGGGGGAAAGGGGCGGGGAGGAGCGAACCAACGCGCGGGAAGGGCGGGGGGGAGGAGGAGAATGGGCGGGCAGGGGGGAGCGCGGGGGAAGCCGGAGACACCGGCAGGGCCGGGGAAACGGGGCGGGGGGCGCGGCAGCGGCGTGCAGGGGACGGGGCGGGAGGAAGGGGCGGGGGGCGGAGGCCGCGCCCACCGCCGCGCTGCCGCCCGCCCGGGCGGGTGAATGGGGCTCAGCGGCCCGGCGCGGGGGCGGGCTGGGGTCCTTCCGTCCGTCTTCAGGTGAGGCCGCGGCTCCCCGGTCCTCAGGAGAAGCGGTCGCCCTCGGCAGCCCCTTTCCCAGCGGCCCCGTCCCATTGTCCCAGCGGGGCAGGGCTCCGCGGCGAGACCCTGCTCCCGACCCGTCCCCCCGGGGCTGGGAGAAGCGGAACCGGGAGTGCCGGGGCCGGGGCCGTGACCCGGCGGGGCGGGCGAGGGCCAGGCTGGCTCCCGGGGAGACGGGTCCGGGCCGGCAGAGCTCGGCGCCTCCTGGGGCTTCGGGCTCGCCGGGGCCGGTTGTGAGCGGCACCACCAGCAGACCCAGGCCCTTCCTCACCCCGGCCCCTCCGCTCCCGGCGCTGGGGTCTTGGCCGCCCGAGTAACCGGCACCCGGTACAGCGGTAACATCTGACCCCATGTGCGCAGAACATATAACCCTTGCAGCCCGCTGCAGCAGCTCGGCAGGGAAATTACTCTCTGGTTCTTCCAGTTGCCTCTCCGTGCCCTCGGAAGCGTGTGGCCTAAGACATGTTTTCAGGAATACAGCAAGGTTACTTCAGCTTTACATCTTTCCCTAGCCCCGCTAACGTCTGTGCTAAACACAGATTTACGTTTTGCCGTTAGTACTCCCAGTGGATCCAACACACGGAATGCGTAACTTTAACCCAGCTCGTGTTCAGCTCATTTCTGTAAAGTGCCAAATACCCATTCACTTTCATCTCTGTTGATAAAAGTGGTGAGCAAGTATCTTTGCAATTTCCAGTGACGTGAAGGCAGCTTAGTGCTTCTGCATCTCTGAGGGTAATGGTTTTAAACCAGAAGGAGGTAGATTTAGATTAGACATTAGGAAGAAATTTTTTGCAGTGAGAGTGATGAAACACTGGAACAGGTTGCCCAGAGAGGTGGTGGATGCCCCATCCCTGGAAACACTTGAGGCCAGGTTGGACGGGGCTCTGAGCAACCCAATCTGGTTGGAGATGTCCCTGCTCCTTGCAGGGGGGTTGGACTAGATGGCCTTTAAAGGTCCCTTCCAACCCAAACCATTCCAAGATTCTAAATTCCATTGTTTTCTAGTGTTTAGTTATTAAAAAAGTATTGGAGGTGAGAAATAAATGCATATATACCTTCCTTATTAATTTATAGACTTTGAGATACAAAAAGGTAAAGAATTTTAGAAATATATATATATATATAGCTTCCTTATATGTATTTTTATCTAGGTTTCACATATTTAGGGATTTTACCATGAATCTCAGTTATTTGATGCTATGCATGCAACCTCTTCCTTGATTAGTATGGCATCTGAGGCAGGGTCATCCACTGTCAACTAATGGTGCCAGAAACACAGCAAGAGAGGAGCTAGTCAATGAAAAAAAAATGGCCAATTATTAGAAAATACTAATTCAGGAAAAAGGACAGGCTCTGAAACTGAAGCTAATGAATAACAGTTTAGTAAGAAAATTAACATGTTTTTACTGGCATAGTGATGATGTCAATGAAAATGTTGCAGTAGAGGTGAATCACAAAACGCAGATGAGTAATCAGAAGAAAAGCGGCATCATACTCTTAAAAAATAAGTGGGTACCTTTGATAACAATGTAAACGCAGTCTGAAAAAGGACACACAATTGAATCTGGTAAATGTATTTACCTTAACTGCTTCCAGCAAATACTGAGGACTCCAATGACTGACAGTGGACCTCAGTTCTTAAGGAACCATGAATTTCTTAAGATCTGGGCTTCCTATCACCAGAAAATCCTCCAAATAAAAGGTTTTAAAAGAAAGCCATTCAGACAGTGAAAAGTATCTTGAAGGTAGCCAAATACAACTGTTAAGATCTATATCTAACTGATATATCTATGTATCTATGTATCTACATAGATATATCTAAGATATATATCTAATGGGCTTCAGCAGATACATCAGTTAACAGGAATGGCAGAGGCAGTCAGAAGAAGAAGGATTTTGTTCTAAGATCCTGGTTGTTCTATACCAGAAAAAATCAGGATCATAATGTGGCTGTTCTGATACGACTGTTCGGTCATATTAGTCAAATCTAAAATAAGTTTGACTGTGACAGGTATATAAAAAACACTGAAAGTATGCCCGGGCTAAAAGTCTGCCTGAGAGGGAATGAAAATAGCCAGAAGCTGTTACTCCTGCAAAATAACTATTATCATTATTTGTGTTATATTACTCGGTGTTCTTAGCCAAATCAGATATAGTCATAGCTGGATTTCTCAAGACACACTCTGTGGTACAATAGAGTTTGTAAAAGTGCCAGAAGAATCATTTTGCATGCTGGCATCGCAGATGTCACCAAGTGCAAAGTCATTCTGGACGCTAGCTTAGTCAAAAATCCCATTGAATTAATCTATAACAAAATACTAAATCTACAGTAACTCATATTAGCAGCTACATGAGAAGGAGGGGAGCCAAAATGATATAGGGCAGAAATCAATTATAAATGTTGAGTGCCTTTTTCTTTCCAGGTCAATTTAGCGATGTTATTGTCAAGAAATTAAAGTAGTCTAGCAGAAGAATGAGTTAGTGTCATGTACATATTTATGATACTGAATTATGCATTGAAAAATCTGTAATCTCTTGTAGCGGGCCCGCATGTTCTCAAGCTGTAATTGTTCGATATGTCCAAGTTACTTTGTGCGATTCTGCTGTTAACGTTCTCGCTGATGGGCTCCTCCAGTGGCACAGCATGGGTGCTAATGCCCTCCGCATCACCTCCCACGGCTCTCCCTTCTTCTGGCAATGACAAGGACAATGTGGCAGAAAGCCTTCATAGCTGGTGGTGTCACACTAATAACCTGAGGCCACTGACAACTTATGAGGCAGAGCCATGTAACGGCTCTTCTAATCTGTGTCCAAGGACCATGTTCATGCCCTCCTTCCTCCAGATCCAAGCAGCCCAGAATACCCCAAAGCCACTTCACATCCCTCTCTCTTGCATTTTCTGCTGCTCAGCTGCAACCAAGGGCTGGAATTCAGATGTTTCCGAAGGCTAAGCCAGCTCAGGTTGAGCGGTATGCTGTGCCTCCTCTCCAAACAACCCAACTAATAAAAGCATTTTGAGTGCTAGAGAAATGGCTCACCCAGGCATAAACCAGAGAGAATGTGTTTCTGTTTAGTATCAGCCACATGCAAGAGGCTTGGCAGGCTACTCCTGAGCAAACCCAGCCGAGTCCGTCGCATCTCATCAGCATGGATCACCCTCAATACAGGGTCATGAGGAGGATGCGTGACTCATGTTCTGGAGACATTTGGGGAATCCAAAAGCTTCAAAAAGCAGACTAATCCTTCCTCTCAGGGTGAGGTTTCCCTCCATCTTCTCTGAAACAATCTCCCACTTTGCAGTCTTTGTTTCTTTGGAAAGTCTGTTTGTATTTAAGAGGAAAAAGTAGCTGAGATCTTCATATATCTTACTACAGTCAGTGTCCTAGGACAGCAGTGCTTATGCAAGATTGCTTTGGCCTTCTTTGATGATCTGTAAATAGCATAATGCAGGATACACAGGCAGAGAGGTTTCTGGAGTAGGGGGAAGTGGGTTTTTCTGGTGGTTTTGTGTTTTTGAAGGTTATTGTTCTTTTTACTTAAGTAAAGGTCTAGAGTTTGGTTTTCAAATATGTAGGAAAATATTTTTTTATTTCACTTGTTTGGATTATTTTCTGTGGACCTGGTATAGAAAAAAAACGCAATTTACTGTATAATAGAAGTGAGAGAATTGCAACAACAAAGCATGCGCTTTCTCTCTGGTGATAGTGAAGGGCCTTCCAAAAATGGTAGACTAAAAGAAAATGGCTCTGACAGTATGCACCTGTTACATCTAAGATTATCAAAACAGAAGTGAATTAAGTAATTTAATATATTATTGTCATCACTGATTATGTTAATCTAATTTATAAATACATCTTTTTCTCTGGACCAGGCACAGAGCTGATGTCTGAATCAATTCCGTGAAGTCATGGTTAGTTGAACAAGATGAGGATCAGACTACTGTATAGATAGTTAAAATATACTGGCTAGTATAATTCTTCCTGTCCTCTTCTTTCTTTCCCTCACCTCCAAGTCATTTTCAATTTCAGGTTGCCATGAGTCAGCCGACTGCTGAAGTGTTGCATAGCAGACTATTAAAGGAAATGCTTTCAACCAAAAATTCTTCAGCTTTATTTTATTTATGAAATTATGCAGTATTTCTCAACCATCTTCTGGTGGAGGGGGAGTAAACTATCTCTAAAATTCTTTAAGAATGCTAAAATAAACAGTTATTGACATGACTCAGCAGATAACGTCAACAATAGCCAGCAAGGTCTTTTCTTAATGGAATAATATTTTTGTTTTGTTGTAAAAAAGGCAGAACAACATCACCAGAAAAGGAAACAAATCTTTTGCTATCAAACACAGTCCTTTGAGTCCTGATTGTGAAGATCAGTCTTCCTACCAGCATACCCTGCTCCGTGTTACTCAAGTAAACAATTCACAGATCTTCCATCGAGCACCTCTGAAGAGGAATAAAAACAACAGCTGAAGCTTTCCATGGTGTGTCTTTCCACCAAGGTTCCTAATAGTGCCCCTCGTACTGTCAAATAGCATCAGCAAATCTAACCACAAGCCTCTGTAGACATGAGTCTGGAGTATGGTATGTGTCTTTCAGTCTGTTCCCAGTAGACTCAAATATTTAAGTGAAAATTCCTTGAATAAAAAGGGATTGTTTTTTCCCCCTAGATTTCTCATGAAAAGAATTTGTATTGCACTGCAGGCTCTTCAGTGAGGGCTGAAGTCTCTTTTTGCATAAGTACTGTCTATCAAGTGTAAATCGATGCATTTTGTACTAAGTGTAAAAATGCTTTTCTGATGCTCAGATAAATTATGATTGTTGTTTTGACCCTTGTCTTTCATTCACCTCCACTCAGTTGCTGACTTTTGTGGTTTCTGAGATGACATGTTGATTTAGGACCACCATGACAGACCAATCTCATCTCTTACTTTCCATCTAATTTTATACTCTTATCCCCTAATGGTCTTATTTGCCACCAGTCTGCATTCTTCTTCTGCATTACCAATAAAATTTATTCATTATGTTCTTTGCTCTCCCTTGCTAATGTCTTAGAACAAATTGTACTCTGCTTCTTTATCTTATGCTGGAGGAAAGTCCAGGCACAAAGCTGGCCCAGGGTTTGGTTAAGATTGTTTTGAGCCATCTTTTCTTACAACTCCAAATGAGTTATGTTTTAAGTTCCTCAGCTACAGCCAAGGATTTGGGCCATTATTAATTAGTTATTATTAATAATTTTTAAGTTTCTACAGTGCACTTGTAACATAAAAAAGGAGCAGGCTTCTTGCCTAAAAGAGCTGTTACTCTAAGGGAATGTCTATGCTGTAGTCTCCCGTATCTGAGCTAGCTTTAAAATACTTAGCTCAGTTAGCTGGTATTAGTTGTCTGGTACATTCTAGCTGAAACTGCATGGAGCTCTGCAAGCAGCTACTCATCTCACTTCTTGGCCCCAATACTGGCAGAGGTTTGACTTTACCAGAGCATGTTCACTGCACCATTCTGTCCGAGTGAAGGTAGACAGATGCTAAAGGAGGTGGTGTAGCCATTCAGCTGGAAGCCTGTACCAAATTTCACTGATTTCAAGCTACCACGCATTTTGCAATTTATCTTTAACAGACCAAAAAAAACCCCCAACAAAACAACAAACAATTGCAAAGCGTGTTGTGAAACCCTGGGAATATTCTACTCTGACTCCATTGCAAATACGTTCTGTCTTTTGACCATCTTTCTCCTTTCTCCTCCCTTCTATTTTAGATGACTGACAACACACTTACTATTGCTGGTTAGTTTCCATTCACTGCAAAGTTGGAATAACTTACGATGAAAGTACTGTCCCAGTTATAGATGAATGACAACACTTTTACTATAGCTGGTTAGTTTCCACTGACTGCAAAGCTGGAATAACTTGCAATAAAAATGATTATAGATGAATGACAACACTTTTGCTATTGTGAGTGAGCACCTGTGGACTGCAAAGCTGGAAGTAACTTAAAATACAAATACTGTGTCAATAAAGGTAGAAGCTTAGTAAGATTATGATAACCTCTTCAGTCCTTTCCAGCACTGCAGATTTTTCTTTCTGGCAATAGCTATAGCCAACTCCATAATTTGGATTTCAAATTTAGTAAGTGATAAATCATGTATGAGACCCAAAATATACAAAGCAGCAGTTGCAAAAATATTCTTCTTCAGTATTTTAGAAAGAACATCACAAAAATGTTTGCCAAATGAATTAATGTTTCTATAAAAAGATGTGAAGAAATGAGCTCTTAAGAGATTACAACACTAACACATGCAATTATTATTACTATAACTAGTTAGCAACAATTTCAAAATTAAGATATGCTCTATAAAATCAAGGAGAAGGAATTCCTTGCAATTGGCCCTAAGTCACGCTTCCAGGACAAGGGATCTGTATCTCACCAATACTCACTCTCTCGGCTCAGTATTTATTCTTCACTTCCTCTGTTAGTTCAGCTCCTGTGTTTCACAAATGCAACCATATAAACAGTGATGGATTTTCTCTTGCTCCTTCCAGCCTCAGACAGAACAGAACTGTCTCGTACCCTATTTCCTATTTCACGGGGTTTTTCTAAACAACTACCGATTGTTTGCCACCAACTGGCGTGGTGCAGTCAGGAATTTAGGTACTATGGTCAACCAACTAATTTCCAAGCCTAACACTCACTAAAAAGTGCTGCTGGAGAGTCTACATTCAAAAAATAAAGGTTTTTGTACGAATATGGCCTTTTTCAAACACTTGCTGAATGCTGAGATTTCTAACTGGCTAGTAAGAAAGCATTGCTCTTCTGGAGAATGTAAATAAATAGGGGTAGAAAAAGACTAATAAGGAAATGCTCCTTACTAGTTTGTTTCCAGAGTTTTGTTTTAAAAATGGTCTTATACTATCTGGAATAATTTCACCATCAGGAAGTTCTTTGTAAAACTTTCCTTGTTTCTCTTAGGCCTACTATGCTTAGATAAATTCTGCCTTCCCTTTATATGTTTCTAAATAGCTGTAAATTTTATAGTGGGCTTATTAAGACATCAGCTATCTCTAAAACATCAACTGCTCTATGTCACTAAACAAGATTTTTCAATGTTCCCATAGCCTGGCTTCTCAAATGCTTCCTCTGTCATTTTGTGGCTTTGTTCTAAGCTCGCTCCAATGTTTCTAGTCCTGGGTGTGCAAAACTAATGTCTTTATTCAAGGTGCAGCCAACTGCCCTTTCCTTCTGAATGTGGAAACAGAAATCACATTTCACAACACTATTTCCACGCTGGTTATTGTCACTCTAAAAGATTCTGTGGATTTATAATAAAAACCAGGTAGCACCAACTGTGTGAAGACACTGATTTATAACCCTAAGGGATGCTCAGACAATCATTTCATTTAAGTGTCATGACTGGCTGACTTTTCTAACCTTCTAATTGTGAATAGAGGTTGCCTTGTGCAGAAAATTACTCTTACAATAAACCATTCATTCTCTGTGACTACATCAGTGGGTGGAGAGGAAGTGCCAGCTTTGTAATGTTTGAAATTATTATTATTAAAACAAACATACAACTAGGATATTGGCATACTTGTAAAGAAATAAAAAGCCTTCCATCTCCTACCTGTTCATGGTTTAGAACCACCCTAAGCTGGTAGCAACCGTAACCATTAGGATCTGATAGGGTTCGTGTATTCATAAAATCATCAGTAGTATGAGCTGATGTGATGGTAAGAGAACATGCTCAGACAAAAAATGCCAGAAAGATAAGAAGCCTGTCCTTTTTCACAAGAGGTGACTGGCAGGGTGAAAAATGCAGAACTGAATGATAAACAATGCAATATTTGCAAGCCTGTTCCTAAAATGCAGCAGCAAGGGAAATCCTTGTATGCTCTTTTGAAGCAATGGCTGAGAACAAGAGCAGGAAAATAAGTGTTATTTTGGCAAAAAGGTGGAGAGGTTATAATGCTATAAAACCTTGTAGGAATTAATCAGCATTTTTCCTGAGAAAATAACAATATATGGATCTACACATGCAGGGAATGTATTTTTTTTTAAGAAATACTATATAATGGTGTTTCATAGACCATTATTCTAAGCCTGATCCTAGAGAAAATATAATACCAAAGTCAGTCTGCCTTTGTAGAGGTAGAATTTGCATTTATCATTTTAATTTGGGTTTTAAACCAAAATTTATTCTGATAAAGCTGCTCTGTATCACCCTTCCATCTCTTAACTTCATCACTGAAGCTCAAAAGAAGTTTTAAAAAAGACACATCACAAGGTTCGTCTGATAAAAATCATCGTTCACTTCATGTGCTTCTCCACAGAAATGGTGTCTTTGGAGGACAGCTGAAAGGGGAGATGTGCCCCTGTGTGAGGGGTTTCAGTGATGGTCCATGTAGGGCCACTGTGGGGAATTACAAGCTTAAGAGTGCGGGTTGTGGGATACCACAGTATCCCAACTACAGACCATGCGGTGGCATGTGTGAGTGATTTCAGTGATGGTTCGTGTAGGGCCACTGTAGGGAATTACAAGCTGCACACAGCTGTGGGAACGTGGCCTTGGAGAGGGGACCTAGGTGGGTTGCTATCTCAGAGAGGGGAGCTAGGAGGGTTGTTGTCTCAGAGAAGGGAGCTGGGAGGGTTGTTGTTGAGCAGGGTGTTGCTGCTGTCCGGGAAACGCTGTTAGCCAGCAGGGCACGTACTTGGCAGCCTTGCTGCGTGCGCTGGCCACGCGTGCACCAACACCTGGCCAGTACTCTGCCACTGAATCTGCTGAGGGTATAAACAGAGGTGGCTCGCAGCAGAGGGAGAGAGAAAGGGCCCAGAGCTCACTCTACGAACAACAGGGGATGCCCTGAAGGTGCTGCGCCTACCTCCCTTCTCTGCTCTGACCCCGCTGATCATCACCCTCCTGCTCGACGGTGTCTGCGGCTTAGTCGGGTTGGTGAGACTCTCACAAAGGGAAAGCAATACGCTGCTAACTGCTTATGCTAGGGACTGTAACTGCTTATGCAAGGCTATAATAGAGCAATAAATACTGTTGTGCTTTTAAATATCACATGTTGGGTGAACTTTGTGCATAGGAATCCTACAAACCAGCTACAACCCCCCATCCCACAAAAGTGCAAGGATTCCTGCTTCATAGTGGTCCTTTCAGGTTGACTACGCTTGTGGTAACTTAGAACAGACTGGAAGCTGCTGAAAGCCATACTTGGGAAGGGAGAAGAGCTAGCTAACACACAGAAGATTAACTAGCCCAAGGAGTCCTGCAGGAGCTGTATACACAAATCAGATCATATTAGGTCACAGCACATCACTAGAAGTGATACCTTAAAACCTGAACAAAATATGACTAAAAGCATTGCTTTTAAATCCTTGCCTGTGACTTGTATAGAGATGTTGAAGATTTCACCCTAGTAAACAAATATTATATGTTAACTAAAAAAGAGGTGTTCTTGCCTCCATTTACATATGGATCCCTGAGGAAATCCCAAAGCAGTTGATTTTTTTCAGGAAGATAAGCGTGGTACATACTGCAGGAAGCTTGAGCAGAGCTCAATGAATGAACTTACTCTAAAAAGCTCTTCATTTGTACTATTTTCAGGCAAATTTTGGAATGGATCTTTTAACTCATAGAAATAAGCAAATTATCCTTATTATCTCTGCATTACGGTCTCACCCATGATGACGTAATGCTGGTTTATATGCTACACAAATATCTGAACATGTTGCTTTCGGTTTGAGCTGGACCTTTAGCACATAAAATCAGATGAGATTCTGACCCACATAAGCTGTGACCTTACAACAGGGCATTTCCTCTTCCCTTCAGTTTCAAACATAGCAGCTCATATTTTCATTTACATGAAGATCTTTTACATCAATTACATCTGAATTTTATGCTATAATTAAGATCCCTTTGCACAGAAAAAGTGGTTCAAAATGCATTAATTAATTACATTAAATAAGCACACAAGAGACTGCCTTGCAGTTTTTGTTCCTCCTTTAAGAATTTTGTGAAGTTAGCTGCAATTCACAAACTTGCTTAGCTTTTTAAGCATTTCTCCCTCAAATTCTCTGACTTTCACCTTTTGCACATCTGTGAGGGCTCTCAGGCAGCCACAAATGTATATCCTACTATGTAGATTTGCTAAATCCTTTACAACAGGTTTTCCTCAAAGGCTAAGAACTTTCCATAACCTAGTTTTTACCTATCAAGTTCTGCAGACATACTCTCCTGAGATACTGACCTCACTCGTGTAATGATTTCTATCCAGCTACTGCATTCTTACAGCAACTACACGAGGGAGTTCTGACTGACTGCAAGAACCAGGAAAGGACTTGTCTAATGTATTCAAAGGACTTAAATGTAAGAGCAGAACATCCACAAGGCAATTAAAAGAAGGATTCATCTTAACTGTCCAGCATTGCATCTTCATTGTCTCTTCTCCTGTTATTACATAAAGAAACTTTTTGTTTAATGTTAGATTTATTACTACAGCTGTGAAATTGGATAAGAGTTTTAGATGGGTACAGAAACTACAGAGTAGTTGCACAGCGGTGGTCATTAGTAGGGGAAGACAGAAAGGAATGCTTATTTGAGAACAGTGGTCTCCCAGAATTCATCAAAATGCCAAGATTTCTGAATTTTCACCTCAAAAGACAGAACTTCACTGATTGTCCAAATGGGAGTATCACGCAGAATTCTGCTTTGCTGGTTTCTGGTGTCTTTAGCGCCATGGAAATAAATGATGAAGAATCCTTGTGCTCCTCCAAAATAGATCATTTGCAAAGCCAACTAGGGGTCTTTGTACAAGAAAAGGGAAGCGTTAGAAGCTATGATCACATGAAATATAAATCATAACCCATGTTCAGAATACATGGCTAGTAGAGCTCACCCAAAAGGCTGGAGGGATAGATCTGCTAATGCTATTTATTGTGTTCTCCCTCTGCACTGCCTGTTAAGCTCCTCTGTAATGGAAAGACAGATCTTGGCAGTCTTTGGTTTCATGCCTGTCATTACCATGACACTACCATACGTTCCCTTCAGCATTGTATATGTCTTCCTTTACCTCTCAGCAGCAGCAACATCAGTTACTCAACAGGAAATGTCTCGAAATAAGCTATTCATTTGAGGAGTCTGCCAAAATGAAAACACTTTTAGAAATAGACAACTGATCTCATAAACAGAAATAAATCTAAAATTAACTGAAACCAAAATCACATGTTTCCCCCCCTACGCCCCCACCCAGGTCTCTGGGTGTTGGGAATCTTAAGCTGTACTCTCCATTCTGAAACTAAATTTGACTCGCAGTCTGAAAACTAACCTCAGACTCAAACTTTGGTGGAGCAGCTTAAAATGATACATTCTATACTTAGATACAAAGGCACAACTTTATATTAATCTGTACTCATAAGTTGTTTCCTAGAAACAAAATCTTATTATTTAGGTTCAATTAGATTGTGTATTTTAATTAATTCTTTAATCTTTCTCTGGAAGCAAATCATCAAATAGAAGGGGCATCTGCACCATTCTAATTGACTTAAATAGAAATAATGAATGCACAACCTTTGGGTTGATTGGACACCTGGATTATTTCTCACTGAGAAAAATAATACATCTATCCACAAGCAAATTTTGGGAAGAGAGAGAAAGGTAATTTCATCACAAAGCATTAGAAAAAAAAAGTGGGCTAGAATTACACGTTTACTCGGTAGGGCCTATACTCTACTCCATCCACTGTCAGGGCTTCACTTTGAAGACTGAAAGAAACAGCAATAGTGTTTCTTTCAGAGCTTTCTGTAATAGAGGAGAAGGTAGGATCTGGTCCATGTATAGACGTTCTGGGAATCCTTCTGAATAAAATACATCAAGGAATTGCATTTGCCACCTTTATTCCTTCTGACTGAGATAATCCCACTGAAATCTATTTCTGGTTTTTTTTTCCAGAGAGAATGGGTTTACATTTTATTAAAAGGATAATACTATTGTTACACCTAGAAAGCAAGAAGCTTTTCCAAAAAAAAAAAAAGTACCTTGAATTAATTTTTACAGAATTCAGACCATTTACGTTGCAAAATTAATCTCTTGTAGTTGGAATTTAATGTACAAAATGAATGATTCCCATAAGGATTCATTTAACAGGCTTCATTATGTGGAAAGGGTATAAAGCAACCGAAGACCTAAAATGGCTGCTCGGCATTATGTTGTTCTGTGGCTGCTAGCGTGATTTACAACTAGGCATTTTCTGCTCTTATTTCTTTAGCTTAGTGCTGAATTATAAATGAACAATTGGATCCTGGGATTCTTCTTCTAATTAAAAAATAAAATTAACCTGATCGAGGGACAGTTTTTTAACACACTAAGTCAATGAATTCTTTATAACGAAATGGATTATTTGAGGAAAAAGACCCCATCCCCTCTCAGACCTTTCACCTTTTCTTTTAAATGACAAGTACAGAAAGCTAGATGCAAAACCAGACTACACAATTATACATAAGGTAGTTTGATGCGGTTCAAGTAACTATGGATAAGCAATTCACAATGCTTTGTGTGAACAAGCATTTAAGCAACTAAAAGGTGACTAGTATGCTTTCACTTGATTTGAATGTACACATGCAGTAAATTTGTCTACTGATGTAGGTATCTGACAACATGTGCAATCTGCAAAATCACCTTCAGTCTTCCTGATCATATGAATCTTTCTGTCTACGTTCCAGTTGTGGTCCATATCTGTTATTAAATAATGTACACAAATGCTGCAATCTCATCCCACAAACGAATAATAAATAATTACTGAGCTTTATTTTTTTAATAGATGACATAAGCCCCTGCCTCAGGGGCTTGCAGTCTAACTCAATAACGGGCAAAAAGATTGAAAATAATACACAACACCAGAAATTAAAGGCTTAAGAAGAGGCATACTTATGAAGAAAGAGGAGACAGAACTGTGAAGTTCAAAGTCAAAAGGACATTAACACTAAAAAGCCATCTAAGTTTTACTTTCATACTGGATGCTACCCCAAGACCTGCTGGAGTCTCTGTGTACGTAGCCAGTCCTTGCTGTATTTCTAGCTCTATCGTAGCTAGATCTGAATCTTTAAAATTAAACAGATGCATATGTAGGTAGGTTCTACTAATCTAAGAGATGCTCTTGTGCTTTGTGGTTGCAGGTCCGCAGATGGGACTGCAGATTGTCCCCATTCCTTTTCAAAAACCCCAGTGTGTGGGGCCCGTGCGTGTCTCTGTGGGCCAGTCTCAGTGGCTAGGGCAGACGAGAGGAGTCATCCGTACAGGCCCTCTGCATCCTCTGACCACAAGCACCAAAATAGCTCTCAGGCTATCAAGCACAGCCCTGGGGAGCAGGGAAGGTTCTTCAGCTCTCTCCTTATATTACAGGCCTGGATAAGGCTGATTTAGCCCTATTTTTTTTTGTAAATAAGGCACCAGGATCTGCCAGCAGCATTCCTCTCATTTTATCTGATCTCATAAGAATTATTTTTAGTAAGAACTGGTTTGCCCTGAAAGAAATCTATTCTCTAAAAAAAGCTTTGTACACTTAAGACATATGGGACAGAAGGAAGCCTGCATCTAGCATTACATTTTTCCAGTCACCAGAAAAACCCTGAAATGGCCCTTTTTAGCAAAGAAAAAAGATAAATGGGTTGGTTCTGAATTGAAAATAATAGATATGCCTTCTGCCATTCTTGACAACCTCTCTGAAGTCTCATTAGCTCACAGAACATGTGCACAACTCCTACCTCTTTTTGTAAGAAAGTTACACAGGTATAACACCACCAAAATAACAGCTGAGTAGCTGTAGTAGGATGGGAGCTATTTCTGTTGATTCTCTCACAAAAATTAATTGAAATAAATAATTTACAGCAGCAGCAACATCAGCCAAACCCCCTTTCTGACAAGCTTACAAGCACTGCAGACATTGCTTAGGGTCATCATACTCTGTATTTTTGTACACAGACTTAGTGAATGGCATGCATGATACGCTTACTAAGCTACTTTGGATAAACATGGAAAAAATCTAGTGGTGTAGTTGTCACAGACCAGAATGGTTTCATGTGCTATGTGATTTGAAGGGAGATTCCTTTGCTGTGTGTCATTTAGCTTTTATACATTGCTGTTGCTCAGTATTTCATAACCGTTAATTCTTTGGATGCCCCACTGAGATTGTTATATACATATATGCATAAAAGAATGAGAACTGTGCATTCTTATGTGATGTCACATTGTAGTCCACAAACAGCTTTATTGCTCTTTACCATCTTTGGGAACAAAGGGAAAAGGATGCCAATGACGTATGTCTCACGTTAGAACAATTTCCTTTTCACACTTGGAAAACAGAGCTCCTCTCTTTTACATAAGTTTTATGTATATACGCATAGCCTTGGGCTGTTAGTATCCAAGTAAAAAACCTCTCTTACGTCTCATGTGTAAATCAGTGACAGCATGGTCATGTGCTAAATGATAAATGAGCTGGTGAGGTGAAGTCAGCAAAAAACTGTCATGAGTTAATTTTTAACTTCATTTTTTAAGCCATGATCCTTCAAGTCATAAGGATCTTAGAGTAGGCTGGGCTCTGTCACACATGAGTTAACTGCTGGCGTAACTGATACAACAGCAAACAGCATCCTAGATCACAAACGTCTTTGGGAAAAGACCTGTTTGTGTCTGTCCAGCATATAGCACAAGAAGATCTCGCTGGTGACGGCCTTTCCTGGTGCACTTGTAATGCACAAACTATGCTTCAGTTACTGTTAATTCGTTAGATCAGTTGACATCGTGAGGAGAGAATTATATTTAGAGTACGATGGAGATCCAGGGTAATGTGGGACATGTTCCTCCCTCCCGTTCCCCCTGTAGTACTCCAAATCCTCCCTCTGATGCCTCTGTGCCTATATTTCTGCCTGTGTGGTAATAATTTTTCCCTCCTAGGGAGGCTGAAAGTCTGTCAATGTGTTTAAGGTGAACTGAGGTCTTCGGTTGCAATTTTCAAAGTAGGTATAGCTATTTTATAAAGTAGGTTGTGACATTATGTATAATAAAAATAAGGCTTCCTGTAGCTGAGGTTTTTATGCTCTCCATTTAAAGTCACTGTTTTCTAGCTGAATTACAGTATTACAATATTAGCAAGTACTATGACAGCTGAAAGTTACCATGCGGGGTACCCACCTCAGTTGAATACTTTTGGATAATTCTAGCCAAAGTAACCCAGGCAAGAGGGTACGATATACATTCACATCGTTTTTTAAAAAAAAAAATCCTGGCTCATCCTTACTATGAAGGAGGAAGGGATCATGAATGCTGATATCAAGGAGGCACCTTTTGCTGTTCATACAATGAGCCTCCCAATTTGGCCAAACCTCTGAAAATTGCTTTGCACTCATTCAGTCAAGAATAGACAGGCTCACATTAAACTTGTGTGGTGTGACAGAGAGCTGGATGGGAAAGCAGAGGGAGCAGCCCCATGGTGAGGTACCAGGGAGTACCTGGAGTACCAGGGACTGACCTGTGGAGCTTGGAAGCAGAGGAGCCTAGGATGAGGACTGGGAGAAGGCACTCCTGGCAGCTGGAACACACCAATGGTGAGGACTAAAATGTGAAGCTGAAAGGACACTGTGAAATAAGAATGGAGACAAGGAGATGTAAGGATTAACGGGGAGAAATCGGGACTATACTAAGGAAAAGCTCGAAGGAGTAGGAGCTGAACACTTCTAACTTGTGTTAAGAGCTGACTCTGTGCCTAGCTGTGTTCCTCCCGGAATGTGGAATAGAACCCAGGATTTCTGACTTACAATATTTGTCCACTTTTCCTACTGAGATCCACTAAAAAAGTAAATGTCTTGTCTCCTTGCAGCCCGCACAGAGGATGGTACACTTCTACATAGTAAGAGTTGTCTGTGGACCTCTGCTCCAATCTGTGGATCTGGAATTCCAACCCTTCTAATGAAACTAAGGGAACTAAATGTGATAACATGTGAAAGGACATCAACTTCCCTTCCTTAAAAAGCTAAGAAATTCTTATATATATATACATATGTGTGTGTGAGTGTGTGTGTGTGTGTGTGTGTGTATACACACACATAGACCAGTTTGAAATGAATTTGTAATGTCAATGCATTCAGAAAATAGGAAGTACAGGAAATTATGTTGACCTTGCAACCCATTGCTTATCTGCTTTGACCGCTTGTATTTTTATACAATCTTTATTTCTGGCACCTCATGCAGAGGTTCCTCCAAGTCATCTGGTGCAAAGGAATTACTTCAACCTTTTATTATTAGCATTAGTAAGTGTTTGTATGGTGGTAGGCCCTCGGTCAGTAGGTCTTGTGTAAGCACAGAGGAGAGCCAGTCTCTTCATGAACAACTTTGCAATATAAAAAATCTGGACTGTAATTCAAGAGCTGGAACTTTTCGCTGCCATGCTCAAATTGAATTCAACCACCCTCAGCTTATCACACTAGTCTTCCTTCTCTTCCTCCTTTTATATTTTCCTCACTCCTTAGGGTTTTATTTCTTTTGTTTGTTTGTTTGTTTCACACTTTTTCAATAAAAATGAGAGCATTCTATATTTCTCCATCTCTGTT
Source organism: Chlamydotis macqueenii (assembly GCF_036417535.1). Taxonomy (NCBI): domain Eukaryota; kingdom Metazoa; phylum Chordata; class Aves; order Otidiformes; family Otididae; genus Chlamydotis; species Chlamydotis macqueenii. The sequence continues at coordinate 72,461,631 of NC_141558.1, read as the reverse complement.
TTCCTTTCCACCTCTTCTGATTCTGTGCTTCTTTCCCACGGTTAGCTCATTTTTTTTTTTCCTTCTTCATTTTTATTTCCCTCTTCTGCCACAAGGAATTAAGCATGAGCCTGGATCTTGCACTATCTCTGTAATTATTTGAACCTATATTACGTCTTCAGACCACCTTTATAGTCACAAGAGTTAAAACTTGCTTTTTAAAATTATTTTTTGATAAAAACTGATTCTAGGCAGCCTTCCAAGTATGATATCAGTCTTGTAACATTTGCCTGAGTTTGCTGACATCCTGAAAGAATGATCTCAAGAGGTGTATTCTTCTGGCTGAAAGGGCCAGCAATGGCACATCACAGTCAGTCATTAGTCTGCCCACAGATTATTCTGAGAGTTGGAATGGTTCAAGGGGAGAGGATGAAGCCCCCCAAGAGGCAAGATCTGGCAATGGCTGAAAGAAAGATGTGCAGGGGGGATGAGGGATAAGCAGAAGAAAATCTGAGAAAGAAAAGGAGGAACTTAAGAGCCCAGAGTCATAAGGAGCAGTAGCCTAGAGGAGAGATTTTTCTTACTGTGACGGAGAACAGGAAAATAAGTACTGATTAAATTTTAGTTACAACATAATTTCAATCTATGAACAAACCTCCTGGTGATATCAGTATGAGATCCAGTGATAACTGGAGAGATTATAATGAAACAAGACAGCCTGCCTTCTTTTCTCCTCAGCTCTGCTCTGTCATTTTCCTTATTCATCCCTATTTTCCCCACCTAGGCCTGCCCAGCTGTGATAGAAGTTACGAGGAGCTTTGCCATCGACTCAAGGAGGAGCATAGTTGCAGATTACTGTAAATTGAGGCCAGCCTTGGCAATGTGCTCACAGAAGGGCCAGTTCCGCATCAGGAAGCAGGGGATGTTTCACTGGAAGTGTTAACGCACTGTGGAGCCTGAAACTACTGGGTTCTGGCATATTATGGAGCAACATGACAAAAATTGCAGAATCCACAGTATTACCCTACCCACAGTTTTCCATTGACCCTGATTATAGTTCTGTTGCTAAAGCTATGTAATTTGATTTTCAACAGCACACCAAAAAGGCAGGAGCTCAGCAGTTCCCAGAGCGATTGCACACAGGTTGCTGGACAAATGTATTTTGGTTTTAGTCAGGGTTAAGGTGAATCATTAATCGAGAAATTAGATGTCTGAACCTTGGGTCTCTGGCTGGACTAAAAAATGAGAACTAATATCCGTTAGATAGGGCTGGAATGCCTGTATCTTTGAACTCCAGAAGTTTGAAGTTGATTATAACTTTTTACTCTAACGGCAGGTGGTAGATCCAGTGGAGGCCACAGTGTCCTTGCACTTTTATTCTGAGTGTAATTCTCATACCTTCAGAGATAATAAAAGGCCTAACCACCACTGGTGTGGTGGCACTTGGGCCTCATGCATATAACAATAAAAGCACAAATACTTTTCTGTTTATCCCCATTGTTTGTAGCACTTACCTTTTGCCATTTTTAAAGCAATTTCATAACTCGGTGTCCATCCCCTGTCCTTTCTGCTCTGACTGCCCAGTTGGTGGCAAAGCAACATTAGCTGTCACTAGGACCGGGTCTGACATCAGTGAGCCATTCCATAGACCATACTAAGCTGGTAACACGATCAAGACCCATCCAGACAGCACTGCAACTACTGACACACAGCTGAAAGTCTCCATTTCCTACTGCAAGCCCCCAGCTGATCCAGTGGCTATCTCTGGGGTTGGTTTTTTTCCCCCTTTTTAATGAAGCAAATCAGCAGAACACAGACTGTAGCTTGAAGTGAGAGAAAAATTAGTTAGAAAAGGAAGATGTCGAGTTGTAGCTCTTTAATAAATTACCATTTTGCTCACCGTGTGAATTCATATTTGGATCTTAAGGCATTTTGCCCTTCTCTTATTTCTATATGTGTATGGTTTTGTTTATTTTGCTGTTCGAGTCCCTAATCTATTTCTTGCCCAATTTATGGTTGCCATGCAGTTGTCATCCACTGTCGAGCTGATGCCTCCCCCACCACTGACAGATGACTATTGCTGTTGTAGCATCAAGAGCCACCACCCTCAGCTGCCCTGTCCTTCTAACGGAGGTTTCCACGCGATGGCTGAGTGTGCAGCGGGAAGCCTGTGCTTCCACCTCTGTGGGGGAATTGGTGCAAATCCAGTTTAAAATCGAGTCAAGTGGAATATAAGTAGACCACCAGGCTTTCCATGAAGAAACTGAGACGTGACATGCTTTTTTTTGCCAATGTGGCTTGGGTGGTGACAACCTCCAGCAAAGCAGCAGAGTGGGAAGCCTGGGGCAGTGACTTCTGTAGCTGCTGCTGTAGCAAAGTTCGCCAGAGCTCATCTCTGAACATGGAGTAATGATCTTGGCGTTAGTGGGAACTGGGCATCCTCTAACTAAAGTGAAAAGTGGCATGGAACATAATTTCAGATTGTTACTGATTTTGTTTGCTTTCAAAGGCAGCATGATTAAAATTTGGATTCTAATTATCTGCCTTTTTTTTTTAAGTAGCAGTGCCTAACTAATTCCCATCAGTGCTTTCCCTAAGATCAGAAGCAAAGCTGTCTCTAAAATATATTTTTTCAATTCCAAGCCAGTCATATAAGAACAGTGGCCAAGATGAATCAGTTCTATGGTGCTCTCATTCTGTGTTCAATAATAAAATAAACCCCCAAAATACGAATGAAATGCCGAATCCTGCGGGGTGCCAAAAATTGCACACTGTTTTCTGAGCTTGCACTCTGACCCTTGCTTACATTTGTTTGCTAAAGCACAGTAAGCACGCATGATATTATAGGAACAAATAAAACACAATTAAATCAACTCATTCAGGTGGATAAAATAATGAAAGGTTTACCACTTCTCAAAAATAACGTGCTCAGTAGAAAACGATCGCTTGAAGTGGCATGTGTTAACATAATACATTTCCATGCTTAGATTTTCAAACCTGCAAAATACAGACATTTATAGGTATGTGTTTCAAATTTAAAATAATCTCTTTGGGAGGAGCAGACGATTTCTTTTTCTGACACACTGAAGGGGAATAATGTTCATTGTTTATGCATTTGCTCAAGCAGTGGAATTTTACATGGCTAAACTTCACTTTGTCGGATGCATATCAGTTTAAATTAGCTCAAAATCCATCCCAACATTCATTTTTAGATCACAGTCTTCAGAGGAGCTGATGTATCAGGATGCCTAAATCCAGATGTACTACAAATAAGCCAGGAGAGACAAATAAGCCTTTTGGCACAAAACAAATGAGCTGGGGGAAAAGGAATGTGAAAAAAAGAAAGAGCTAAGGAAAAGTAAGAAAAAACCTGCCAGTGGGAAGAATGCAGAGTTTCAAATCTCGGATGCTACCCTACTTGGATTTCCTCATGTTCCAGCTTCACTCCAGCTTCTCTGTTTTTTTTTTTTTTTTCCTTTTTCTAACATTGTCTTCTGGACCACCTTTTCTGCTCTTATCCATTAACTCTCCGCTTTTTCTTTTGCATTCCTTTTTAAACCACTTCTCGTTGACAAACCTTATAAACCATTTAGAGTGCCTGAATGAGAACAGTTCAGAATCACCAGAAAGCTTTGTGCATGGTCTGATCAATGGTAGCTGCCTGAGTACGCTTTTAGCTCCCAGCAAATACAAAAGAAAAGAGAATAGGACCTTAAAATGAAAGGTAGTCGATAGCAGACACCTTATCATCCTTCCATTGGGTATATCAGTTTGCTGACTCTGAAGTTGTGAAGACTAGGAAAAAGAGTATGAGTGAAGGAAAGAGGAAATGCTTGTTTGATACTGGTGCTGGCAAGAAACAGTGGCCAAGTGTTAGAATAACTACCCTTTGAGGAATTTGGGATTAAAGGTAAAATCATCCCAGGCTAAGACCAGGTCTCCGTAGCTGGGGAGAAAGAAATCCGTCTTCCTGCACAAGGTCTCCTTTAATGGTGGCTAATTAACCTGATATTACGCTACAGATTTACCATATTTATCAGGTCTGACTCAGTTCTTATTCATTGCTATTTAAGAACATAATAGAGAGAACTTGTCTTATTTTCATCCTTGTTCGTGTAGTTTGCCTTGGGTAGAGGGTTAAATGAACTCAGAGAAGTTCATTCTCTTAGATCATGTACAAGATAACAGTTTTACCAGGTAACACTGACTGAGTGTAAGACAGTCAGTGCCACATACATTACCATTACACTCCTCCGTTCTTGATTTTGCTCCTTTTGTTTCCTATCAGACTCCCTAGAGGCCTGAGTTTCTATTCATTCACTCTCTCAAACGTCTTCCCAGATGCTCAAATCCCACTTCTGTTATTGCAGTTTCTTTTAAATTTGTCTAGATCCCTTGTGCAGAGTCAGGACTTTACTGTTCCTTAGCTCAGCATTCTCCTGGCTGGACTCCAGCACAGGTAATTATATCCAGGGCTCTCTCAAACGTCTCCTCTCTTAGCTGCATTTGGAGAAGTTATTCTCCCCTTTCTTTTCCAAACTGCTTCCTAACATTGTGGATGCTGGGAACTAATGTGATGCGTATTTCGGAGAGGCTGTCCATTATGCTTTAGGGGTGAACCAACACCTTCTGCAGGGGGACTGAAAGTACTGTCACAGCTTCCTTTCTTTTTCATTTCAATGCTATTTTAAGTGGACAGTTGTCACACAAAGTAGAAGCTGAAGGACAAAAAATTGGTCCAGATTAATCTGTTATTGCTATTTGACTGTGGAGACTTCTCCCTCTAATTTGCTATTCTGAATCTAGCCTAGATTTGTTCAATAGCTGTTCAGTGGCTTATGTCACTTGAGCCGGTTGTCACAAGATGATCACAAAAATAGATTTCTCACTTATTAGGAGAAATATCAATACAGAGGCTAAAGACAGAATGAGCATTGCTAGAAGGTAATGCTGCTACATCAACCATGAGGCAAACTACAAAGCAAAAGCAATAGAAAACTTAGTTTTGCAATGCCCATGTTCAACCTGCTTGCTAACCAGCAGTTCTCTGATCCTAGTACTTACCCAGCGCTAGACCAAAGACAGCTCAGAATACCTTTTCCAATGAGAAAGGATTCAAACAGAATCACAAGGAGTCTGAAACATTTAACAGCAAGAAAATTATTTTCCTTCTTAACTAAGAAACATGAACTATAAATTTAGCTAAATTACAGAAAGAAAAAAAATAGTAAAAAACAAGATAGAGAACAGCAATTAATCTACTTACTAGATGCTGCTCATTTCCTGCAGGATACAGACATGAGAACTGGCTGCAGGTACTTATGCAAGCTCATCTAACTGCTCACTGCAGTGCAGTTCTTCCAAGGCAAAGAAATGGATCTCCACACTTGGAGCAAGTAAATTATAATCAGTGCTCACTCCCTCACCTTGGAGGCATTTGAGCTGTTGCTATCAGTTAGAGGTAGTTAGCTGTTCCCTAGTCTGGGCAGAAGTGCTGGACTCAGGAAAACCTTGGGAGAGGGCCCTCAGGAGAGGGCTATCCTCACAAGAAGTTTAAGAAATGCTTTTCTAATCTAAATTTAAAAGGCTTTATTTTCACCATGGGCCATCTATCAGAGAAAGATTATCAGAGAACAGCTTCATCTATTTGGCCCTGCTTGGAATGGAGGCTGGACCAAATGACTTTCAGAGGTCCATTCGAGCCTAAATTATTCTATGGTTATTCTCCAGCCTCCCTGATGATAGCCTATAACTGGAGAGAAGGTAGTTGTGCCTGCTCTGCACCCGCAGGGGAATCCTTCACACCAGGGAAATTCCTGCTAAGGAACAACAGTAAAGAAACATCTGTATGATACAAGAGTAAGATAGACTATATTCAATATTTTCTGTTTTTCCTTTCTTCTCAAATCTTCCAGGTTTTAAAAGCTGCCAGGTCCAGCTCGCTTTCATGTTAAAAAAAAAATAAACTATACTCAGTTAGGCTATGAACTTAGATCACTTGCTGAATTAGGTTCTCCAGAGCAGTCACGACAGTCACAGACTTCACCTGATGGTGTCCACCTGGCTGAGATGGCTTCTGCACTTGTCCCAGAAGGGCCTGTGGGGAGGGAAGCAAAGGGAGGGGAAGGGAAGGACCAGGGGTCTGTGGTAGCATATGTCTGGAGAGCTTCAGCTAACCTTACCCTACTGCAGAGTTAAGTTAGCATGGCCTCCAATGCAGTTATGATGACAGGACTTGGCTAGTGCAAAAATAGCTGGCACCAGGTTCAGCTTCTTCCTCTTCTGCTAAATAGTCCTTTCATGCAAAGAGAAATTGACCCCACTGTACTCAGTAACATTTTTATCCTCCCTCCCCTGCAGTTCAGTGGTACGTAAGCAGTAATAAATCCGTATTTAAAGTACTGTTGACTGTTTTAGAACTTAAGCAGTAAAGGAAATAAAGTAAGCACATAAGCATGTAGCTTTTGCACAGTTAAACATGGTGTCTGCTGCTGGGTATAACTAAAAGCATGGTTGATGAAGGAACTAAATAAAACTGTAATGCACTACTGTATGATTTGTATCATGTGGATTTTTTTGTAATCTTTGTATGTGGAAACCAGGAATGGCTGCACATATTTGCACAAGACAACCAACAGGAACAAACTTATTTTAGGATTCTTTCTGCAATCAAAGCACTGGGGACAAGGAAAAAGTCAAAGTATACCAACATGCTTGAGAGTTGGAATTTTTATGAGGAAGAATTCACTCTATCATGATATCCACATAAAATGGATACAGTTGGTTTATAATAGAGACGTATTTCTGAGTAGAGATGTTACTCAGAGATGAGTCTGGTGATGATGATGCTATGACATGAACAGCTAATAAGAAATATAACTTGTTTTATTTCATGCTCATATATTTTCAGAAGAGGTGATATTAGAATGAAGCAAATTCTACAGCTTTGTAAACTTCGGCATCTGTTCTTTTGTTCTGTTTGAAAACTTTGAACCTCAAACAGGTTTTGAGGCCAGCTAGCAGGCAAGTAAAAATTGCTTTATCATATCCAATTCAATATTTTCTTATTAATCATTATGGGTAAAGACGTCTAATGTAAAAATAGCAACAGTCTAAACTTCCACAATACCCATCACTCAAATATTTCAAGTACTTTACAAATATTGCTAGGTAAATTTGCATTGAATAGTGATATGCACCTTATTAAAGAGAAGCAAAAGCGCTGCTATTATGGATCAAGTTTTTGAGAGCACTGCCAGTCTTATTCTCTGCAGGGTCTTTACACACAGGGCAAGCTCACCATGGTATAATCCTTAACTTACTTTAGTCACTCAGTAAAAGTCTCAGGCTGCTCATATACATTTCTGCAAAAGCTGTAACAATCTCCTATTCTCAAAATTCATTAAGATAGCTACATATTTTCTTTTTAAAAATGTTGTCAGAGAAACAAAGTGAATGTTTGAACTGCTACTTTTCTACGAAGTCCCTTTTGGCTGAAGATCATGAACATTTGTAGATGAGCGAAAATGTTTTGAGTCAAACTTAAAAAAGAATGTGGAAATAACCATTAGTGAGCCAGAGGTGCTTGCGAAGATCATAGAGGATATAGAGAGGTATATTAAGAGAGTGCTGCAATTCAGCTGGGAAAGATCAAGGAGAGCCAGGTAACAGCCAAGGGACATCAGAGTACCATGAAAGTTGCTGAGGATGTAGGAGAAGCCTGTGTAGTGCTCTGGGACATAAGGGAAATTGAATAAGATATGTATGTCAAGAAAGGTCCCAGGGTGAAACAGAAAACCAGAGGAGGCATCATCATGACAGGCTGTGTGAGAAAGCCTCACAATGCTATGAGTTGAGAGCCTCAGGATGACAATGAAAACCAGAGAAGGCTGAGAATTGCTGGAAACCCAAAAGACAGTCGCCTAACACAAGGGAGTGTTACTGAATGCAGTCACATCAAGAAGGGCTACAACTGCTGGGTATAGCTACACGGACATTTGAAATTATAAAGTCACAGACTGTCCAGATTTTATGGGGAATAACACATGCTGCTGGAGATCAGGGACCAATGAAGGCAAATAAAGAAGCAATTAGAAATACGCCAAGGAAAACGACATTATATCACAAAACAGAAAAAAAAATCATTGCTAGAGAGCATAAGGGAGAATCTGAAAAATGTTTTCAGCAGAAAGCTCCCCAGCCTTAGGATCTTTCTTGAAGCAGCTGCTGAGCCTGAAGAAGGCTATAGCATGTTAGGGAATGAGAGAGCAACCGTAAGATGCCAGAAACAGTCAAGCAGATTGTGAGTTGAATGACAAATGTGTAAACTGCTGGTTGCTATAAAGGGCCACAGTGTCAGGAAATGTTGGAACCTGCTGTTCTGCTTCTGGAGGCATCCAGGAAGAATGTGAGTTGAAAGAATACTGTATAGGTTGAATAGCATCAAGAAACATTGGAGAAGGCCACGAATACCTTTAAGCCTGTTCAGCAGAGGGATCTGGACGAAGGCAGTGAATTACTGGAGTGGATAGCTATGCAGCCACATAGAAACCAAGGCAAGGCTGTGGTCTCCCAAGGGTCCAAGACACCAAGAAAAACCTCAAGAAAGAATGTGGATTGCCAGGGGGACTGAAAAATCCTGCATATAAACTAGGGACAACTGAAAAGCTGTGAGATCTGAGATCTGTCAGGAAGCACAGGGTAAGGTCACAGATTGAAACAACTCAGATGTCTGGTTTCACCATTTGACTAATAGAAGAAGGATGTGACCCAAGATAATCCTGCCTGCTTCTCTTTTGGAGTGCAGAACAGAATCCCTTTCAGTACTGTCTTAAAGCAATGAATGCTTCCTGCTGAACAACCAATGCCATGTATGGAAAATAGCTATCTATCCTATGTCATTGTATGTGTTTAAACCAGGCCTTGGAAACCACATAAGACTACGACAGGAAAAGTATCTCTTTGGGACAAGGGAAACTTTTTTAAGGGCTAAGTAGTGCTTGCCTCTGTGTGCTGGTGCAGGGAGCCCTTTTGACCCTCACAGCACCATTAGATATCACTGGTCTGTCATTGTGAGTTTATAAAACACTGATAGAGAAAAACAGTATGGAAAATATGTTTTATTCATGCAACATCTAACTTCAGAGCACCAGTCCTAAATAAAGCAACATGGCCAATGTATTTGTAATTCACAGAGCCAACTGGCTCTGGAGCAATGCCCTGCTGGAAGATGGGCAGAACTGGGGCCTCAGCCCCCATCTGGCAACCTGGATTTGCTGAAGAGACACTTACTCTATTTGAAACCTGCTCCTTGCTGCACGTCTTCCCAGGGGAATGACGATCAGCACCAGCACCAGCACTTCAGCAGCGCATCTCCTCCCTCCCTCCAGCACAGCTCAGCCTCAGGAGAGCCATTCTGCAGCCTGCTTTTGGAGGGAGAGGAAGGGGGAAGAAGACAAAGAGTTATTTTTCATAAGATCTGCTGCAGAAGGCAGCAAACAGCAAGGTTTCCAACCTCTTTCCTTTGTTTGCCTTAGGTCTCTCAATTTCTGTATCAGGCTCTGGTTCAGCTTCCATTAGCACTTCCTCATCAACATCGTTAACAATGGTTTCCTCACTGAGGGTATCACTAGGATTATACTTACTGCCAGAATCCTCTGGCACAAAATCACTGTCTGAGTCAGAGCAGAGAAATAATTAACCCTCATGATACTTCTCTGAGGAATGAACAGAATACCTAATAAGATTTATGGGGCATCAAATTGATCCTGCTCTTCAGGAGAAAAGCATCTACATGCTGAAGTTAACATTGCCACCAAGGAATGAGGAGGCTCCTGTGTCAACACAGGAGACATCTTCACCTAACCAGTAAGTGGCCTGCATTACCTTAATTGTGTTAGTTACCTTCCATGTCTAAACTGCAAACCACTTGTTTACCACTCTGCCCCTGGATTAGATCATGGTTTCACTACCAAAAAAAAACCTATCAGTGTCAACAGATTCTCAGCTTCTGTGAAACTGGTCAGGCTGGAGTCAGGGAGGGTAGGACTATGTTACTCTAAATTACCAGCATCTGATTTGCAAACAGCCTTCAAACACTCCTGACCACATTCTCCATCTATAAGACTAGATTTATGATTCAATCTGTGACTCCATAAACTGAAACAGAACTGCTGGAAAATTTGCCCCACATATGGAGAAAAATGTTGCCCTACAGAAGAGAAATAAGCATCAAGATTTACACAAATTTGCATGTTTTTGCTATTTTCAACTCTAGAGACAAGAGTTTTTCTCTCCCTCCAAAAAGTAATCAGTCACTTCAGTGGCAGACATTCGCAAGCAAAGCTAATTAACTTTCTAGGTTCAGAAGGATCCCCTCCCAAAAGCTGATAATATGTCTCAGTGGGGTAGGAGAAGGATAGTTTAGTCCTAGCTGCCCGGGAGGGATCTCTGGAGAAGTACATCTCATACAGATTTCTGTCTGAAAAAAAAAACCAGCAGTCTGCTAAGATCTGGAAGCCTCAAAATCCTTCCACTTCTGCTGGGAATTTAGTTCAAAGCAGCTGCGTGTAAATTTTGCATACCAAATGCTACGCTGGCAAATCTTCCTCATGATTCTTGTTTTTAAATCAACAAGAGTAAACTATACAGAAGAGAAGCTAGCTTTAGGGCAGCCAGATTTACCTTAACTGTTTTAAAATAAAAGTGAAAACAACCCTAAGAAAAAAACAATATTTGAAATATGTATGAGAAGATGCACTGCCCTGCCTCATCTCTTTGTGCTGCATAAGGGGGACACAGATTGGCTGAATCCTTATAAATAGAGATCTGGTATAGAGATTCCTCAGAGAATAGGCAGCTAACATTCCTAGTTCCTCTCCCTCTCAGCCAGGTGTGAGTAAGAGGCAGGGAGACAAGGAAGGAGGGTCAGCATCAGGCTGGGAATTGCCTGAAGGCCCCTCATCTTTCTCCAGCCCCTAAAACAAAGAGTAGTGAATATTTCCTTATTCATTCACATCCCTTGCATATGTGTTTCTGGTATCTGTGCAACCTCTACACATCTGCCTCATCTGAAAGGAGGGGGAACTTTGACATTTATTGCTGAAGTAGCAAGATCTCTTGAACATTTGACTTTTTTCATACACCTAAAAAAAGTAATGAGATCAGTAAAAGTTGCTAATGGAGAGAGAAAAACACCTCAGCAAGAATGCAATTGTTAGGAGACATTTCAAATCTTATTAGTAGTTATCCCTTCAACATAAAGTCACAGCCCTGGCATGTAATTGATACAGCTTCTCTCCCTGCCCCCACTCCTACACACTACCTACGCCTCCTTTAATATTTTTAATGTACTCCAAATCTTATGAAAACACTAAACCTACAGATTTGAGCGTAAAATTTCTCTGCAGACTCAAGCCAACTGAAGGGCCAGGTGCATACTTGCAACTTTCATGACAAGGATCGTAACAGCAGCACCACATTGGAAGTAAGGAAGCCCTTGCCAGCACAGATCCCAGCTCTTACGTATGCGTCATGTGAGCCTGCGAGCCCAATAGCTGCACAAGCTCTGTACCAGACATGTTTTATAGGAAGCTGCCATACTGCAGACATCAAAAGAATGTGTGTGCTTGCAGTTGTTTCAGGAATTGGCAATGCAAATGCTGAGAATCCACTTTGATGCTGATTTGACCGTAATTTGGACATCTGCCTCCACCAACCCTTAACGCAGGACAAATGCTCCAACAGGAGAGCATGAGGAGCCTGCAGAGGCCTAGGCTCCTGAGCATTCTTGGCAACAGCTGGTCTGCACAAAGTTTTTCTACTGCTGTAACTACTGGTATATGGGAAAACAGCTGCACTGCTGTGGCTTCCCAAGTTCTGCCTGCCAGCTGAGCAGCCCAACATGCCTGTGTGTGCGCGCAGTGCGGGGCAGCGGCTGGTGTCCTCTTCTGCCTGCAGCTGAGGGGATTGGAAAAGTTGCTGATTCAGATCCACTCCTTCTGCTCAGCCCGTCCTACTTCTTCTTGTGGAAATTACCACCTCTTCTTCAGATCTGCCTGCAGAGTGGCTCATGTGGGCACCCCCTAACCTACTTTGGTCAACCTGCGCCAGACTTAGCTTAAATGGATTAAGTAGGAGGTTTTTGCTAACCCAGTTTGATTGAGGTGGGTTGAGGAGCACTCACACAAGCATCTCTGCAAACAGATCATGACTGGGCCTTAATTCCTGGGAAAAGGCAAGGACAAGTGGCTGGGACTACCAGTCTCGTTTACTGACACACCTAAATCAAGAGTCCACTCGAGTGGGGCCACACAACTTTAGGGACAGGCATGAATTGACCTTGCAAACACCAGAAGTTATTGTTTCCCACCAGCTGCTTGTTGTTCCTCTCACAACAGCACAGGGGGAAGGGAAAGCGTATTACTCTCACTTCATCAAGAAGTCAGTGGGGTTCATCTGCCGGAAAGGTTCAAGGACTGGGAAGTGCTTATGTCTTCCTTTCCACAGGCTGAACTGAGGGGGTAATTTCCATCTGATCTGAGCTGAGACATGTAGCTTAGAATTAGAAGTCAATATAGTTAGAAGTACCCAAAGCCCCAGATGCACTAGACTGCTCCAGAGGACTGGGAAGGTATCACTACAAGTGTCTCATCTCAGTTGCCCATTCTGGTGGTTTGTACTCTTCAATTACGTCAGCCGTGGCAGCATGAATAGCCCAGGTAAACCAGCCTTAAGTCATGCCTATCAAATAAAAAGCTTTTCTATTTAAAGATTAATGTAAGAAATCAATGTGCTTCCAGTGTGTGCCAGCAGATGATCTAACTCCGTCTTAAGCATGCTCAGAAACTTCACGTAATGGTGATACAAAATCTATGAGCAGTTAATGCTAAAAGTGTCTGCTTCCCGACTGCCTCAAATGCCGGTTCATGAGCTGGCTACCAGATGTGTTCTTTTCCCCAAAGGCCATCACAAGAACTGCTATTTCATTCTCACATCTTAACCATCAACGTTGTGACAGCATAGAGTCTGCTCTCTAACATATGTCTCTTGCATGACAGCACATTAATTTGAATATGTTATTATGCTGAAGGGACTAAACTGACCACTTATCAGGAAGGGATGCATCTTTCTAGCTATCAAAAGCAAACAGCTTAACAAGAATGCTGTCAGAACAGCATCCAAAAATGAAAGGGCACTTTGTATTACGGCCAGGCTGGCAACATGGCCATATGCAGGGACAGCTCTCTTGCTAGTGTAATAATTATTGAAATACACATATATAAACTCTTTAACATATAGTAAGATTAGATTAGACCATATTAAATGTTTAAAGCAAACCAGGTAACAATGTTGCCTTGGGGAAGGTTATGGCTAAAATGTATAGCAAACATGGATCACCATGTGCCCACAGCTGCGGGCTCCCCAGTGGCCCCGATCAGGGACGTGTTGGGAGTGTGTTTCCTTTCACAGGAGCAAGGGCACTGGGCAAAAGGAGGAAGGAGAGTAACAGGCACCCAGGTCTCACCCTGACTTGAAGTTGTGACGTGGCTGGGACAGGACTCCAAATTCTGCTGTCCACATACAGCCTTAATTGTCATGAACTGTATTTTAACAATCAAGTCACACCAATATTTAATTACCCAGTTAGGTCAGTATCAGTCTGAATCACTCAATAAGATGCTTGTATGCAAAAGAAACTGAAAATTAGCATTGATGTAAATAACTATATATGGCTCAGCCTGGCAATACCATTAGCCAAGCTGTTTAAAACATAAAGCCCATAGAAAGGAGCAGTATGGTTTGTGCTCCTTCAGGAGCTGTGGAGTGAAAACCCGTGGCTCGGTTTGGCATGTTATAACCCATCCAGGAGCATGAACTGCTTCTGACTGCGGACTCAGTTCTCATGGGTACTGAGATTCAGAAGCAGTGAGATGTCAAAGACCTCAGATCTTACTGTACTCAAGATCTATCTGCATCCTTATGCACATAAATGCCCTTTCAAAAAAAAAAACAAAAAACCACCACCCTGTGTAATTAAAGTTTGCATCAGTACAAATCCCAAGCTGTTTTATACCATACACACACAAGAATGGAATGTATAATCACCATGCCCATGCCTTCTCCTTAACTTCGCTGAGGGTTGGGTTGAAGCTATTTTGAAAAAAAGTTACTGTATCTCCTTCTTTAAGCATTAAACATTCCTGGCAGCAATAATTGCCTTGTAACTAACTCCTCATTAGCACTCTTTTAGACCTGTATAACTGTGCTGACTTTATGTTGCTTCTGGTCCAAGAACAGGATTATCATCTCAGCACCAAAGTCTGCTTTTAATTAAACTGTTACAGATACAAAAAAAAAAAATCCACTGAAATAAATGGAAAGACTTTGGATTTACAGCAGCATAACTGAGATCAGAGTTTGTCCTATTGTTTCCCATCAAATCCATAATTTAACATGATAATGCACAGGGTTCTACACAAAGCTTCTTTTAGCTGGAAAGATCAGCTTGTTTTACCCACCAGTAGTAGGTCATGGTGACAAATAACTATTTTAATGAATTTAATACTCTTATCTGAATTTCTTATCCAGGAAAGAATAATACATTTGCAAATAAGAATATGGCACTTGCTTTAGCCTGAATAAAAGCATTAATGTGAAGAACGGGAAACCAAATATAGAACCTTGAGTGATGCTGAGCAGCTGCAACTTCCATGAACTTTGTAGGAGTTGCAAGAAATCAAGACCACTGTGGATGGTATTTTAAGATATAATGCAAGGTCTTTTTCTACTGCTTTCTTTCTATTTGTCATTTATGTAAATGAAGACACTAGATAAAAAACTAAAGAAATTACCATGTGGAATCCAGATGCCTGAACGTAACTATACGAAGCAGAACTTGCAGTGGCAATGCATGTAGAAGCTTGATCAAAGAGAGATCATTAATCATGTACATACAGGTTGGATGAGGGGGAAAGGCCTGAGGAAAAATCGCATGAAAAATCTTCATCACACAAGTGCTTATATTATTGCTTCATAGCTTTTTATGGCCTTAAATCCAAGCTAAAAAAGACATTATCTAAGGTGGTCTAGGGAATATAGCAAGGATATACAAGGAGAGACTGAGGAAAGGGTAAATGAGGTTTCATAGCATTCCAGATTTCACTTACAAGTGATGGAATGGCCGTTAAGACCGCTGGAATGATTCCTTGCATGGAAGAAAGCAAGAACGGAAGAAAAGAAACCAAGATGTGTATGTATGTTTTAGCAGAATTCTTACTAACTACTAAATTATTATTGGCTGGATACCAAGCACTCCACACAGTGATAAACAACTGTTCATTTTATTTCACTAAACAAAAAGCCCATTGAAAGATTTCTACTATTACTGCATTCACTGGAACTCACTTGAAAAATATCGTTTTGGACATACATCAAATACAACTTACAGCTGAATAACTGCAGTGGTCTAAGTTACTTTTCAAAGACGTCAAGAAAATGTTCTGTTCTCCAAGCAAGAGGAGAACAACAGAGCGAAGCAGCACACTAACTATAGGTATCAGACATTCCCTGAGGCTCAGAAATAGCTTCTCATTTTAATTGCTGAGATTTCAGCAACTGGCCTTGCTTTCAGGGGAGCTGGGGGTGGTTTCACATACACCTCCCCGTTTTTGGTGGCAAGCCAGCAAAAACAATAGGAATTCCCATATCCTGTCTTGCCACTAAAAAAGGTACATTTTCAACAGCTGTGTCAGCACAACAGTAGGTAAGGCCACACAATTAAACTGGAAAAACGAACTGATCTCGGTTAAAAAAATGTGTTTCTAAAAATGGTGCTGCTTTTAATCCAAGCATGGGTTTGATCCCCAGTGCAGAGTTACAAACATCTGTGGCAGCACAACCATGAGGCCATAGGTGGTGATGGTGGCAGGGAAGAGGAAATCCTTAAGATCTGCAGCCAGGAACAGGCTATGTGGAATTGTCTGTCAGGCTGTATATAACTGTCATAGTGACACATCACATTTTTTTCAGAGGTAATGACAATTAGAAAACCCTCTCTCTGTTCCTTGCCCTGGCTGCTGCAGTTTGTCACCTCCAAAGCTGTGCATCTAGAACAGCTTTAGAAACTGCGTCCTAAACTGGATCACAAAAATCATCCGGGTTAAGGAAAAAGAAATACTGAAAATGGGTTTGTTTTCTAATCTTGCTCTGTTGCATCAGCATAACTGCAGAAATTATGAATTACAAGGCTAATGGCTGGCCATTGCTGAGCTCTTAAGACAAATCTTGTGGCAAAAAACACATAAAGGATCCTGAACATTAGAATCAAAATTAAAATCCTCTGAAAAGCAACCCTCAGACACTCCTGAACGGACAGCTCAAAACTGAGACTCCTCCTTCTGAAAGAAAATATGCATCCCACTTGAAAAACCTGGATCCAAATTTGGTGAGCAATGGTTCTGTGAAATGTCTCGCCTGTTACAGGGTTTGCACTCCCCACACCTTTTATTTTTGTATAGTCACATCCCCTATGTGTCTGTAAAACACTACCAAAAGCAATTCCCACTCTGCTGTTATAAATGGCTACCCAGAACCTACGACACGGGAGAAGCACTCCCTCCAGGTTAGGTTCTGTGTTTGGGATAATTGCTTTAGGCTCTGTCAGAGCTGTTGATTATCAGCCTCTCTGAAAGACAACTCTTACGTTTCTGAAGCTGGGTTCTCAGGCACAGCAGCATCTAAACTCTGTAAGCAGTTCTGGAAGGAAAGAAAGAAAGTCTTAAGTCTTTCCACTATTCATAGCCCTCACTCATTGGTGCAAAGCCCTTTAGCAGAATTGGTTAGACCACATTAACATCCACAGGTCGCAATTTATTAAAGTTTGGCAGTCTAATCACTGCAGACTTTTTCAGAGTTGATCCCCACAGTAACAATTATTTTCTGCTTTACTGACTCAGGGAAATTCATTCTGGTTTTTCTCCCCTTACCTCACATCCACTCTTTTATTTCTATGCCACATTTCTTCATTCTCTCTTGCATCTATTGTGTCTTTTGTGGGTAAAAAAACTACAGCTACTATTTCCCCATGTTGCTAGTGGAGACTGGAACGGCTTGCATAATTTGTCCCCTTAGATGCAGATCTGCACTTTCCAGTTTACTTGTTTGGCCACACTGTTGAGGTTTACTCAGTTCTGTCAAAAGAACTTGAAGTTGTGAGTCATCATCAGGAGCTTCTGGGTTTTCAGTGCATCCCTATGAAACAGAGAATAGGGGACTTAAATTCTTACGTGTTTTTTGTAATTGCAGCAGTTACACAAGCTTTGTAACATAGTCAAAGCTTAGCCCTGGGACTGGCTACACTCTATGTGCAATTAAGGAACAAAAATCACAAGTCACTAAAGGAAATGAGATTTTAAAATGTAACAGGATAAATCTTGGATTTTTTTTCTCCCTCATTTCTCTTTTGAAATGAATTTTAGTCTGTTTTATGTAAATACTTTACACACATACACATATATTTAAAAAGCAAGGTTTCTCAAGATCTTTATAATTTTATAACTTTCACACTCTTCCTGAAACCAGCAGCTTTACTTCCAGTGCCAAGTCCAGCCTGAGCACTCCTCTGAAACAACTGCCGCTGCCGGCCCAGAGAAGCCAGCAAGCTGCTCCTAAATATCCTTTTTGTGAAACATGGAGCCAACCTCCAGCTTAACAAAGGATCTTCCAGCCTGGGAAAGCCTGGGCTAGATTCAGTTGTAAAAGCCAGCCGAGCTAACCTTGGCTTATGGCCTGCTTGCCCGCCTGGACAGGCCCGGCCTGGGACCCTGGCCTCAACTCCTGCCAGGCCCTCCCGGCCAGGCCAGGCCAGGCCGGGCCGGGCCGGGCCCTTCGATCCCATGCAGACCCACTCACGCCCCCAGACCCCGCCCGGGGGCCTCAGACCGGGAGACGGACCCTGCGTCTGGCCCGGCAGAGCCCCGCAGCTGCCGCCCCCGCGGAGCGCCGGGGCCGTCGGTGGCCCCCCTCCGCCTGCAGCGGGGATCGAACCCGCGACCCAGGGCGGCCGGCCGCCAGCCCGCGCCGCTCCCATGCGGCGGTGCAGCCACCAATGGGAGCCTTCACCTCCGCTGTGGGCGGGGCGGTGCCCGCAGGCATCCCGCCGCTCCGGGAGGGGTCGCTGTGGCAACCGCGCCGCCCGCCGGGCTCCCTTTTCCGCCCCGCCGCGCGGCCAGAATCTCTGACTCACGCTCTTCGCGATTGGGCGGCTGTTTCCCGCCGACCAATGGGAGGTGTCGGCTCGCGGTAAGGCAGCGCCCGGCTCAGGCGCCATCTTGCCGCCGGAGGGGGAACGGAGTACCGTGCCGGCCCGGCCCCGCCATGCCGCACTACCAGGCCTGGGAGGAGTTCACGCGCGCCGCCGAGAAGCTCTACCTCGCCGACCCCATGAAGGTGCTGCGGGTGGCTTGGCCGAGAGGCCTTGCTTGTGGGCGGGAGGGACGGGCGAGCGAGCCGGGCTCCGCCGCCCGTGGTAGGCCCGGGGAAGAGCGGCTCTGGGGTGAGGCGGTTTGGTGGCTCCGGTGCTCTCGCTTTATGTCCTCCGGCCGCACGGAGAGGCAGGCGGTGCTCTGAGCCTCGCCGGGCCGTAGAGCCCGCTGTAGAGCCGGGCGGTGCGGCCTGCCGGCGAGGCTGCGTGTCCCAGCTGGGCCGCGGAGTCTGCTACAGCGTCTCGCAGGCACTGCAGGTCCCGAAGGTGGCCCCGGCGGTGCGCAGTTTGGCTGTCCACGGCGGTGGCGGTCCGGCGGTAACCGCTTGGAAGGGTTTCTCGATGTGTCGTTCTAGTGGCCTGCATGGGGAGGGGGGCAAGAAGCAGCAGCCACGACAGGAATTACTCATTGGTGTCGCACCTGGCATCCCGTTTCCACGAAACAGAAGAAGGTTCTAATGTCACACTCCGAAAACGTACGCAGGGAATGATGTTCAGGTGGTGTCAGCGACGTGTATGAACCTCCAGAACCCAGCTTAGGAGGTGTTGTGCTTATGGGCAGTGTACCTGTGTGTTAGAAACCAGGATTAACAGCTCTACTGAATGAAAAGTGTATCGAGAATTGGCTTATTTTATGAGTGTACAACATTTAAGACTCTATCATTTGAATTTGTCTTCCTAAAAAAATTAAAGCATCCATTAGTTCTTACATTACATTGTTTCCTGCAGTGTCATTTCAGACTGGAAGGTTTTAGCTTCTTAACAAGTAATTGCTCTAGGAATTAACTTCTTGGTATATGACTGCTTTTTGTTTCTGGTGACTTTTTCAGGATTATAGTTTGTGCAAATGTTAAAAGTAACTTCAGTCTTCAGAAAAAGCATTATAATTCAGCCAAAAAGCAGTGACAAAGGTAATATGGAAGTCATGTATGTGAGAACTTCAGTAAAAAAGGCCAGTTTTCTTCACCAAAAAAAAGGGGACATGGAGAAACCTTCAGAGGTAGTGTTTAACATCTGCCTTTAATTAGGATAGGTGACCACATCATATGCAGTTGCTACCTGTCTACTCCTAATAAAATTGTCCTGTTTTACCTTCTTGTACTCTGTAACATTCAGTTAAATGAAAGAGCTTGGGAGGGATGCTGCTGCAATCAGGAGTTGCTCTTCCCCTTAAGGCGCCTCCAAAGGGAATCTCTTCTCATCTATGGCAATAAATATATCTATTTATGAAGGAGTTTATGTAGGCCCAAGGGTCAAAACACGAGTACTTGCCTTTTAATTTGCCAGAAAACTAGCCTGGGGAGCTTCTGTATTTAATTGGGCTTGTACAGGAACTGAAGGAAGAACAGGAGCTGTGGGAGATGGGGTGTGCATTCTTTGTGGGCTGGTGAGACTAGGTAGTGAGTGGTCTTGCCTTTTGCAGGAGCAAGTCATCTATCTAGTCCATGTCTGCTTGTGGCAGCCTTTCGTGTGTTTTTGGGTCTGCTTAGGGTAGAGGGATGCACTGTGTTACACAACTGTGTGGTGGCAAGATGACAGTTTGTTAAACAAGGAGGATAAATCTGTGATGAGAGCCATTTCAGAGCAGGAATTTCAAAATATATTTTTGTAGTCAAGGAAGTTGTTGACCGTTGGCAAAGGTCACTGTACAACAAAGACCTTTTTATAGTATGAGTTCAGAATGTTCTCAGAAGGACATCTTGCTTTGTTTCTAGTTACTGATGCTAGCCGAGGCTAGAAACAATAGATACAAGGTTTTTGTGGCCAGTTCTGCATTGAGTAGGAAGCATTTAATGCTCAGTCAGTTGCTGAGGATGTTGATTTTTATCACCATGGCTTTGAAAACTTTGGTGATTTGAGAGTCCAGAGGGACTGTGGATAGGTTAAAGCTCAGGGCTGGTGACTACATTAGTAACTGTTTTAGTGAGAGGTTGAATTTAGCCTTACTGGATCTTGAAAGCAATTTGATTTGAAAGAACTCTTTCACTCATCTGATTTTAATTACTTTAAAAGTGTTATTATTTGTATCTTCCCTTTCCCCTTGCAAAAACATCAGAACACTTCAAATCTGTTTGCAGACTGCAGTGCAGCTATTGAAATAACTGTAGTGACTGGAAATACAACTCTTTAATAGTTTAGGTATCATATATAAGAAAAAGTAGTAATGTTGAGCTTCCCCACTCTTAATTAATCCCTTTCAAGTCTTCCTGTAGAACTATTTTTTTTTTAAGTGTTTCAAGCTTATAAACACAAACATCCAGTGGCAAGGGGGTGACTTGTATTGACATGACTCTCATCGTTTCTTACTTGTCACTGAGATCTCGGCAACTGTCGTTGCTGTATTTACAGTGGTTTTCAGCCTGCCTAATGTTAAGCGTCCTGATGCTACTGTAACACCGGTTTAATATGTTAGGCAGGGAAATGCGGTGGTTCAACTTCCAGACCATCCTGACTGCAGGATTAGTGGCCAGCAGAGCTGAGGACTGCCGTAGAGGTGGTGAAAATGTGACACAGTACGTAATTATAATAAAAGGTAGTCTGAATTTGGGCAGATTTCCTTTAGATGCGTTCTGAGACTTGATAGCTATAGATGTTAATTCCTAAAATGTTTGTCATTTCAGGTGCGAGTTGTTCTCAAATACCGACATTGTGATGGGAACCTCTGTATCAAAGTAACAGACGACGTAGCTGTAAGTACAGAGTATATTATACTTTCAGGGCTTATTGTACCTCTCACAGACATGCATTTTGCTGTCTGTCAACTTGAGAGCTCTTAGCCATTGCCCTGAGAGTGCCTGACAGTCTTCTAAAAACTTGCTGTGCCCAGCCTTGCCTAGTTGCTGTGTCTGTGACTGACATTGACCTATGGTTCAACTCTGCACAGTGCAGGAAAAGTTCTGACACCTCAATGATCTTTATGGATGTCAACATAATTATGTTAGGATTCTATGAAAACAAGGAAGATGAGCACTGCAAAAATCTTGGGCAGTCTATCTGAAAATGCTTCATGGAATGACATTGGCAGCTTTTGCTGAAGCATCCCAGGAGCATCTTCGAACAGATGTGTTTACTGGTGTGAGTGTGTTCCTTTTTATTTGCTCAGAGTGGTGACAACTTCTAACTGTATGTTAAACTCCTTCATGATTGAGACAGTGCAGTGATATGAGACTGAATGACAAGATGCACTTGCAGTTCAGAGATCCCATTTTCTCAAATACTGTTACGGTGTCAGTTAGGCATTAAGTAAAAACTAAGGAACATTTACAGAACGTGGCATTCTGCAATGTCCTTCCAAGGGCTGCTGTGCAAGGAGGTGGAGCCACTGCATTTACTGTTTGCCCTTGTTCTAAATAGTCTGGGAGGGCACTTAAAAGCATGGGAGGGATTAGTGTGTGAGATGGTAGGCAGCAGGTAGAAACGCATCAGGATGCACAGGCCAGTGACAGTTTCTTGGTGCTAGTAATGTTATAGCCAAGTGGCTGGCTTTCTGCAGTCCAGAGTGAGCAACAATAAACAGTCTGCCCTTATCTTCATATTTGGAAAAAATCAGATCTCTTATTTCCAGGAGTAGTCGTCTGGTACTGGTAATTCCAATACCTGGGAGGGATGTGAAACTCCAGTAATGACACTTCTTGATAGGATAATAGGGCTTAGTGTGGGTAGGATGTTGAGTGTGGGGCACTGGTAACAGGGGAAAGTGGAGGGCAATTAAACTGAAATCTCCCATAAAGGAAGCTGTAATCAGGTGACTGATGAACTTGGACTATTTTCCGTTATAGGCTTGCTTTCTGCTTCCCAGTCATGGAAAGCTGTTACACTGGTTGGGGGACAGGAGGTTGGTTTGGGTTTTTGGTTTGTTTGTTTGTTTTTTTTTTTTTTCTAAAGGTAGGAAGGGAAGTTTTCCTTGCTGCTAACTCTGTAGAAACAATATAGCTGAAGAAAAAAAAAATAAACTGTTTTTTATACTGTTTATCTCTGAATTAAAAAGGAATTTAATGCTGGCAAAAGTTATTGTGTTGACAGCACTGAAGAATGGAGCATTCTGGGGTTTATTAATTGTTAAATCAGCCTGGGCAGTCATCCTTATGCTGCACAAGTGTAAGAAATTATTAGTCTGCAAAAAACTTAAACTGTGTTTCTATGATAAATCACATATTACTCTTCCTTTTGCATTTACAGGCTTGTCATGTGAAGGAGTTCCTTTTTGTCTTAATCAAATTTTATGTTCCTTGTTTACGACTGTCTTAAAAACAGATTTTGCTTGGGGGAGGGGATCCTCTTCAGTGGGAAATACTGAACTATTTTTTTGTCACTGGCAGTGTAATGTTAAGGAGTATGAAAGACAAAATAAACTTGCTTTCAGAATATAGAGAATAGGAAAGTAATTTCAGGTTTTAAGTCTGCTTCCATTTTTAGACAACACAAACAAAGGTGTCCTTAAAGATAGCTATAAAACCCATGTTTTGGCACGTTTTTTGAGAGGGAATATACTAGGATAAATCCTGAGCTTCCTTATTTTCAAAATGGAAGGCATGAGCCTTTCAGAGAAACTTAAATGTAACAACAGATGTGTGTGTATCTTAAAACGGGGTGGCTCTGTGCTGGTGCTGCCTTATGGTAACAACATGCCACAAATGAACATTTAAGTACTTGCTTTGTTTTGTGTATTCCAAGGACAAATTGTTGCAACTATAAACAGGATAAAAATAGTTCAAGTGAAATCTGATATTAAGCAACTTTCTCTTACAGTGTTTGCTGTATAGAACAGACCAGGCACAAGACGTAAAGAAGATCGAGAAATTCCACAGTCAGCTAATGCGACTCATGGTGGCTAAGGAATCCCGCAGTGCTGCCATGGAAACAGACTGAATTGCTGAAAATAAAATGAGTGCTCCGGTCATATTTCGCTGGAAGAAAATATATCTTGGATTTGAATGAATACTGGGACAGGAGATGCTTTTATGTACCGAAGCAGACTGATGACAAGTTTGAAGCATTTTCCCCCTAGACTCCACTTCGGAAAACTAGGAAAATAAATGCTTTCAATTGAAAGCTCATATTTATTTTTTGGAATTGAACAAGAAACTATTAATATACATGAGGTATGCTAAGAAGACAAATAAATATTTTAAATCTACAGTACTTCTACTCTGAATTTGATGGCCCACAAGCATATTTCTGGAAAGTTACTATGAAATTTCATATAGATTCCATTGTGTTCCTGCCCTGTGCTGTTGTATTCTCACAGTGAGAAGGTTTATTAACCTAATACTGTAGCATGATGACTGGATCTAATAAATATTTACATAAATGATATACATCAGTGGGGTTTAGAAGAACGGTTGTTTGGTAGACTGAAATGTTAATTGCCAATTTGTAGTAGTGCTGTCACTAGCAAGATTTTAGCTTTTAGTATTGATCTTGGTCATAAGCTGTGCAACATTATCTGTGGTACAGTTTGTAGAACTGTTATATTGGCTAAATAATTAAATTTCTGTATTTTAAACCTTAATGCTTAAATACTGCTAGAGATCAGTGAGAAACTGAGTTTATTTTCTGCTTATGCAAATACTGTTACTAAAAAATAGTTGGTGGCTTTTTTCCAGTACTTGAGCTATTTTGTACTATCAAGGGGACCTTTTCCTATCCTTGCTTCAGGCAGAATTGAAGTATATCAGCAGGACAAATGCTAGAAGCTGTTGCCTATTATGTTAGTAGAAAAAAAAATGCAACCAAACACTATCCAGATTTCTTATTTTAGCAGCTTGCTAAGTGTGCATTTTCAAATGTTATATGTGGTAGATGGATGTTAGCCAACTGAATAAATAGATGAAAACCAGCTTAATAAATACTTAAATACCATTGTCAAAAATAGACCAGTGCTCGTGTGGCTTAGACCTGTTTCTCATTGTTACCTCTGTAGGGTAATGGGAGCCTTAATTGTCTTTTGCAAAGGCTTTTTGCTTGAAAACTCAGTAGCTGAAATTGATACTTGCTTTGACTATATTTTGCATACTTAAAACCAGATTAATATTTTAATGTAATTATGCTGTTGGCATAACTAGCTTTTCCAGGACTAATGTTTTGGGTTAAGCCAAGCTACAGATGTAAAGCAGAGCTGTACAAAGACTTGTCTGTAGTGGCATTTGTATATAACAAAACGATCTACTTAAATAGCTACCTGCTGTCACTTACAAAAAGATAATTGAGCTACTCGGAAGCAGTGGAGTTCCCGCATTTCCCAAGAGTTCAGAAAAAAACACCCAGGTTTGAATATTGCATTAGAGTACCCTTTCAGCTGAACATATAATGTTGCATATTGTTCAAAAATACTGCAGTGCTAAGTTCCTAGTGACAACTCAAATTCTAGTCTACAGGAGTGACTGGTACTTATGTAATGTTTTTCTTTTTGTATCGGCTTTTGAAATACATATAAATCCAGAGAGAAGGCTGAAGTTTGTTTATAGTTTAATAAGATACTGTAATGCTGAAAATTTTCCTTGATGTTCCAAATTAGTTTCTTAATATTTGCAATACAGTATATTAAATAGTTAAACCATTTTTGTCTGAAGCACTGTTCTGCAGTATGAATGGTTGCCGCAGAAAGTCATACAAGCAAAGATTTAAGCTATAAAATTAACAGGTGAAAATGCTACAGGTATTTTAGTGTAAATTTTGGACATCTCTTACAAATAAGTTTCACATGTAGGTATCCTCTGTGAGCTTAGATATCAGAAAGGCTTGAGTGGTATTTGCTTGTGCATGGATGATACAAGTAAGAGAGAAGACTGTAGACAACTTGGTGCACTGAGTGGCTGAAAGGCTTAAGCTATATACTTAAGCAGGTTTTAGAGAGGAGCACTAATGTCTAGTGGAGGGGGCAATTACAGTACTGTATGTTAGAGTAGCAGTTGTCAAGAAAAAGAGGCAAGGAAATAGATTTCTAGTTTTCTAAATTCAGAAAATGTTTCTGTAAAAACATAAGCAGTTATTAATGCTACTTTGTAAGAGTATGTGGTGTTGAGCTTGTTCTCCAGGTACTCACCGAAAAACTAGGGCAGTTCTATGCAGTCATAATACAAGAATAGTGATAAAGCTACTGTTTAAAAAAAAAAAAGCTTTCAGAAACTAGAAAAAGGCAGGTGGGACTGGACTTTGTCCTGGAATTTTCAGCAGCTTCAGTACTGTGTGCATGGGGGGCAGGGTAGAAAAGCTGTGAACTCAAAGCTCTGCTTTTTTGTGCTTATACTCTTATTGAGAGTGTGGGTGTGTGCATATGTACACTGATCGCTTTCCTAATAAACTTTCAATGAGTTAGTCCATCATATTGCCAACTACTTGAATGTGTCCTCTGCCCTATGTGATGAAAAAATCAACTTAATATGGCTGCTGCACCGAAGGGGTGATTGAATGCATTGCATGTGTAGCACTGAATTTGGCAGCCCAGCATGTCAGCAAATGCTCCTGGTCAGCAGGTAGGAGTTTGTGCCAATTACGGGCTGCAAACAGGCAGCTCAGGCAACCTGTGCAGTTACAGACAGGTAACCTTTGCAGGAGAAGTGGAATTATTAGAAAAAATGACGTCTTTCCCTTGCTATAGTTAATTTTGTTGCTGCATGATAGTTATCTTCAGTAATTGTTCTCTTTTATGAGAATAATAAAGAATATGGATTGTCTTACTGCACAAAGAAGTTGGATTAGCTTACTCATGGAATTTATTCTGGTTTTCTGGTGTTCTTGCTTCCTGGATTCTCTGGGTGTCTTGATTTCAGTTCTTCCTTTGTGGACAGCACTTAAGCTGACTTTGTATCTGAGCTCTGTTTTGTGCAACTACATCACTTCTGTTTTCTTTTAGGGGTTTTAACCCTGAGCTTCTCTGTATATAGTCCATTCTGTAAGTGTATTCTGGATCACAGGAAGATCCTTAAATTATCTGTAGAAGTGAGAATTTTGGCTACAGGTCTTCATTCTAGAGATCCTTATAAAAGAGGCCTTTGTTTCCACTGAAGTCCTGAACCAACACTTTTAAGAGTGACAGATCTATTCTGGAAAATTGGGTGCTTTGGTGGCTGCATCTGTCAAAATGAGAAATGGAACTGAAGCCAAGCAGATGCTTTTAAAAATGTTTTAACTTGTCAAAATAATTACATTTCATCTCATTAAGTTCTTTCCTGCAATATAAAAGTGGGTAATAGTGAAGAAATCCTGGTTTCTGCCAGATGTGGTCAGTCAGACTTAGATGATCACTTGTTAGCATAGGTTGATCTTAAAGGATTATGTCATCTGGAAGGTGTGTTAGCCCTCTTGCTATCGGCAGAACAAATCCTCACTTCATTCATCTTACGTAAGGATGGTAATGCGCTGTTGTCCCCCAATGCACCTGTGCTTTTTTCACTTCTGTTTCTGGCTTAGGGGAAGATAAAATTATAACACAGAAATGATACTGTAACCACATTTTAAATTAAGTTTGAGATGGAAAGTGGAAAAATTAATATATAGCAAATAGGTGGGTGTGTTTTTTCTGTATAACTTATTCTCATCTAGGCTGCAAACTCTGCCGAAGTCCAATTTCCTTCAGGAGTCTGTGAGCATTAGTGGGTGACCTTAGGGAGTGGCAGCTTAACGGAAAACAATATTCTTTGTACCATGCTCTGTGCTGAAGTAACTTTTAAATCTAATTGACAGCAACAAAGCTGTTTTGCTGAAGCGTATCTACAGAGTCTTGTGAAGATCCTTCAAGAAAGGTATCTACTACATTTTATTTTTTTAAAGGACACTAGTTGTTGAAGAAGTACTTCTAGTTTTTGCTTAATAGTGATTTGCTTTTCAAGACACGGGAGTGTCTAATCTGAAAAGCTGATACCACTTTAAAGGTAGACTCCGCATGACTCAAGATAACACAACTTTGTTTATAAAGATTTTATCTCTTACAAAGGCTTTGAGAATTCTGGACTGGTATTTAAATACAGGCAAGAGTTGAATTGTCTTCTTTGCTGGAGATGACATAAAAACATGATTTAATGTCCTATTACTTTTACAATAAGTAGACTCTTTAGACTTGACTTCCAGATAAACCTCCTCGCCTTTATGCTAGTCTGAATTGCCTCATCTTGAATTACTATGCACTGAAGGTAGATGTGGGCTTTTCAGTCTGTAGAAATGTTCTTTTTGAGATGAGAATGATGTCACAGTATTTTAGAAGCAGATTAGTTATTCAGCACAATACAAAGCATGGTAGCTTGTTAAACTCTGTTTATTATGCAAGTTTTTGTAGGTCCTGTGACTGTTAGACTGAACACTCTCAGGAGAATGTGGGCTGGAGCTGGACTGTGTAAAACTGAAGCCTGTGGGAACCGAGCCAATAAAAACATGGTCAGTGTGTGATAGCGGAGTTAACTGCCTTTGTGCAAGTACAGGCCCTATTGTTGAATGTAATCTTTGTTTTTGGTGAAGTTATGTGCTTATTTTCTTATACTGTGCCAAAGCTAGTTATAGATGTGTGTTCTTGGAGCCCTATAATGGGAACACAATTACTTTCTGCTGTTCTAAAAACATCTTGAGTCATTAGTGCCATCTCTGAGTGCTCTTATTTGAAAATGCCCAGTCTTGTAGTAAAAACCAGTGTGCTCAACCCATTAGTACTCCCCATACAGAGAGTTAGTTCCTAGGTGTTGTGAAGGTTATTATAAAACTAGGAGTATTTATCTTAAATTGGCATGTTGGTATTTATGAAAGTGTCCTCTATTTAAATTAAGAGCAGTTCTGAGGATATTTTGCTTTGGTTTTGTAGCAAGTTTTGATTTTGTGCTCACATTCTTCTGTCCCCTTTTTGTGGCAATTCTTAGTCATTTTGTTGGAACTCAAAACATCAGTCATACTGAGAGGTCTGGGAGAGATTGTTTTTTTTAATTTCCTTTGAAGTTGTGTTTGCATGTTGGGTTCATTTTTTTGTCTAGAATAAGTGGTATCTGTTCATAAAAGGGCTAATCTGCAGTCTTCTGCTTCTACTGAGCAGAACCTTCCTGAGTATAGGCATGTGTTTACACCCAGATTTCGGACTGGTTTCTTGAAAAGGGAGTTGAGTTTTGTGGACACCTACTGAATGGCTCTGCTGGCTGGTAGTGAGCAAATGAGAACTTGCTGTTTGCATTAGCTAGCAAAAGTACATATTTTAACTGGATTGCTCATGCATGTAAATACAGCCATCTATAATACAGTTCTGCTATCATTATGCGGCTAAAAGATGAAAGGCTTGCCTCGGGGCACTAACAAATGAGCTCTGGCAAACTGTGTGTGTGGGGCTTAAAGACGTTACCTCCCAAAGGCATCTGCTTCTTTAAGGAGCCAGCAGGCAGGAAGATGAACCAATGCTTCGGACATGTCCCTGTGAAAGTCAGTGTCTGTCGTTAAATTGCCATTAAAGATACCTTTTACGTTTGGGGGCAGGAAGGAAACTGACCTTTTCAGTCAGTGATTAACAGTTGTGGGGGTTTATTTAATTTTTTAAAAAACATATTTGTTGTGGCAGTGGTACTGTATGGCTGAGGGCAGTAACCAAAGAAATAAGATTCACCAGGAATCATTCCTTTGTGCCCAAAGGCAGATGTTCTCTGAGCTGGTCACCTTCTCTGTGTTGGTTAACACATGGCTCTATTTAAACATGCAAATAACCAGCCATGTTTTTAACAGAGCAAACAGCTGCTTTGCAAATAACTTCTTAACCATGGCACCAATATTCCCTGTTGACCATCTAATACATGGGCAAAGATTGGGATTCTGCACCAGCCTTGGTAAATATAACATCTGGCTGCTATCACTGTTCCACCAATTCTAATGTGCCTCAGCTGAACCATTTTGATTTACCAGTACATCAGAAAACTCCTTGATGTTCTGGAGAGCCTGCTGGTTTGGTGTTCTGCCTGGTTAATGTGCTGACGTGACTTCACAAAAGGTCAAATGAGGGGTGAAGCAGGGAGTTGAAATGGAGGGGTTGAGAGCTTCCAAGAGGGGTGAGGAGAATGATGGGAGCAAATGAGCCATCAGTTAGATTGTCTTAGGCTGCCACTTCTGACTTGCTTGCAAAAACCTGCTGTTTGTGCCATTAAATGCTCTGTAATGTATGTGCCATACAATATTTACCTAAAAACTAGCTAGGTCTGAATTTGCTTCTGTATCGTTGCAGTTCGTATGGATGGTACAGAAAGCATGGAACCAAAGATTATAGATTATTCTCTTCCTAAGGGGCTATAACACTCTGGTAGCCTCTCAAATGGAGTAACCAGAACTGAACACACAATACAAGGTGAACATTATATCACGGATTTGTAAAACTGTGTTGTAATTCTTCACATTTTTAAAGTGCTGATATTGGGGCAGGGGTTTTAAGAAGGGATCAGCGTGTTGCAGGGCATATGTGACTGCAGCAGTAACTGTTCAGTGTGCAGCAGCTCCAAACAAATAAATTCTTAAGATGCGTCCAGCATACTTCCAGGTGGCCAACCCTCAGAACACTTACAGGTACTGAAACATCTACTGGGTATGATTTCACTGGTGGTGAGAATGGACTATTTAGATTTCGTGATCTAGGAAGAGTTTTTCTTCCTCACTCTTCTGACTTCTGTGTTAAGCTTCCTCCTTTTATGACTTCATTCCTTTCTTGTTTTTCATTTGTTTTAAATTTATTATTTCTCTTTAGATCTTTAAGATATGTTCCTCTTATTTTCCTCTATATAAGTTGATCATGGTGACTTTTTGGTTGGCCTGGAGGAAGAGGATTGTTACACAGTTGCATCTTTACTTTCTTCTACTTGTGGGTGTTAATAGATCTGAGAACAAAATCTTCTGAGCTTCGGTAGAGGGAGATTCTGCATTGTCACACTTGCAAAGAGTACATGTGTAGGTGTAACAGAAGCATCAATAATAAACTGCATGACCAACTTCCTTCTCCAGTAATAGTATAGGAGAGTATTTTTTTTTTTTTTTCCCAGATATCAAAAAGAGTGCTTTGGCAAATTAGAAGATTCTTCAGCTAAATTCTGTATTGGAGTACCTGCTTAGATTGTAGCAATTCATTTACTTTCCTGAAATGCAAACTGCATACTACTTGACATTATTTTATTTGGCTGATGACTGCCTGCGAGTCTACAACTCATAATGATTAGATATCAGCAATTCTCCATAATAATTTGTCATCAATATCTGTCTTTTAAAAAGTCATTCATTATATTGTAAGATAAAAACTGTTCTCTAAACACATCTGTTGTTCTCAGTTTCTCTGTGCTTATATGAATCTCTGTCAGAACTCTCTGCAGTTCCCCTCACACCAGTAGTCCCCAAAGTTTCTATCATGGCCATGTCCTTCCCTTGATTTCTGTTTGCTGTAACAAACTCCAGCTCCTTTAAAGGTGGGTACAATGCTGTGTGTAGTGTTCCTCTACCTCAGCTCAAGACTCTAAAGCAAAAATAACTTTAAGGAATGTCTGACCATGGAGTTGCTCATGTTTTCCATTTCTTTTATTTAGAAACATAGAAAATGTCAAGTTGGAAGGGATCCATAAGGATTATCATGTCCAACTCCCTGCATCTCACACAACTACCTAAAACTAAACCATATGACTAAGAGACACTGCTTGTCCAGTCACTGCTTGAACTCTGACAGGCTTGGTGTCGTGACCACTTCCCTAGGGAGCCTGTTCCAGTGACCAACCATCCTCTCCCTCTTCCTAATGTCCAACCTGAACTTCCCCTGATGGAGCTTCATTCCATCTTTTCATGTCATGTCACTGGTCACCAGAAAGGAGATCAGCACCTCACCCTCTGCTGCCCACCTTGAGGAAGTTGTGGACTGCAATGAGGTTCCCCCTCAGCCTTCTCCAAGCTGACTGAACCAAGTGACCTCAGCTGCTCTTCATATCTCTGCCCTTGAGACCTTTTACCATCTTGGTTGCCGTCCTCTGGACACACTCCAATAGTTTGATGCCCTTACACTGGGGCACCCAAAACTGCACACAGTACTTGAGGTGGGGCCACACCAGTGCAGTGTAGAGTGGGCCCATCACCTCCCCTGACTAGCTAGCAATACTGTGCTTGATGCACCCCAGGACACAGCTGGCCTTCTTGGCTTTAGTGTTATTTGCATCTCAGTGTTTTGCTTTGATAGGTTGTGGGAGTTGTACAATTTCCACAATAAACAAACAAAACCGTTACAGTTAGGAGGAATCCATGTAAAGAACCAAACGTGATACAATCTTCTGCTGTATGCTTGAGGTAACTACTTTGCTCACTGCTGTTTACTACGGCTGCTGTCACAGGGCCTGAGAGTCCTGCTCGTGAACCAGAAGCATTGTACGTCTAGTGCTGTTAAAGCACAGAGAAAAATTAATACTTAATGAATTGACAATTTAAAAGAGTTAACACCCACAGGAAGACAAATATGCAAGAGCATATATTCCTTCAGAGTAGGAACTTTGAACTACCCTGTCTGGTTCATGAGAAGAAGAACTGGAAGGCCCTAAGGAGGTAAGAAGATGTCTTCCTGGGTAACTGAAGACATGTGTTTTAAGAATCAGGACAGCCTGGATAAAGTATGAAACTACTTCTTGAACAAGCTACAGAGGCTGGATTTACTGGCTAACTAGGGGTTGGAGTTGGCATTTTTATAACAAATAAGGGATAGAAGGAATGGAATTTTCATTAACTAAAATAGTCAAATACAGTATCTATTTGGTAGCTGTCATAAA
Organism: Chlamydotis macqueenii; assembly: GCF_036417535.1. Classification (NCBI taxonomy): domain Eukaryota; kingdom Metazoa; phylum Chordata; class Aves; order Otidiformes; family Otididae; genus Chlamydotis; species Chlamydotis macqueenii. The sequence continues at coordinate 72,429,432 of NC_141558.1, read as the reverse complement.
GTGCTATGACAGACATAATACAGTTGCATTTTTATCTATCATCTTATAAAAATTATTATGTTTTACTGTGAAATTCAACACAGCCCTATTTGTACGTTTGTGAAATCTCTGTAGTCCTACAGAAGAAAGATGGGTTGCTACTATTGCTTCTGGTGTCTTGAGAAAATTAGTATGGAGTTGTTGGTGAAGCCAGATGCCTCAGAAGTGGCAGAACTCACAGCCAGCATATTTGGCATGGAAGAAGAAAACAACAACAACAAAAAGACAAGCCTTACTTCCTGAACAGTTTAGGCACATGTTGCTTTTTAATTCAGCAGCTATTGCTGCTCATAGCAAAACAGCACCATGTACTCTTTGGGCAAAGGAATGCTTGAGCAAACAGGGATGACTGGGTAGAAGAGGTTGAAAGATGTGAAAGGAGTCGCTATCTGTGATCACAAGTCTGTTTGAAACTTCTCTTCAGTAATCCAAATGAGAATTGAGATGGTGTGGAGGTCACAAAAAAAAAGTAATATTGGAACATGGTAGTGAAGTGATAGATAAAAACTGAGTTTGGATGGGAAATTCTTGAAGAGCCAATAAAGAATTTAAGTTGCTTGTTATGTTCTTAGTGATGGGATTAGTTGTTACAGCTTGACTTCTGAGGCTTGCTCTGATCTCTCTGCCCAACTTTGGAAGACAGGCCTTAGAGAACACGAGTTAAAGCACACCTGTTACATGCATTCTCAGTGTGTTCCTTCTGTCAGGCACAGCGGTGTGCTGCGCAGGACAGTGGCTGGGGAGGTGGAGCGGCCTGAACATGTTTTTCGTGTTTTCCTTAAGTCGGTCCTGCTACCGCGTAGGGAGTGCTGGTGAGATTGGCTGAGAAGCCGTGTGGGAAGCTCACACGTGGTGCTGGTCAATAGTTGCTGCCTGGCTGTTTCCAAACTCCGGTATTACAACAGTGAAGTTGCATTTGCAGGGCTGAAGCCTGTAACCCTCTGTGACAGCCTGCACTCTGGAGCCCAGGTGAGCCCCGTCGCGCCCCACTGTCCGGTTTTTGGTCGGTGACGGACGCCGGTGGGCCAGAGCGCTGCGGGCAGGGAGCCACCAGCTCTGTCAGCGGCTGGGGGCAGCAGGTGCCAGCGCCCCTTCTCTGGGGCCGGCGCCAAGGGCGGCAAAGCCTCCGCGGCCGTCTGCTTGTCCGTCTCCGGGGGAGGCGGCCGGCCGCAAGCTGCGTCTCACCCGCGGCCCGGGTGGCGACCGGGCGCTCCGCGCCCCGCGGCAGGAACTACATCTCCCAGCGGGCTGCGGACGGAGGGGCCCAGTGCCGGCCGGGTCCCTCTCCCGGCGTGCCGGTGGGCGGCCCCGGCGGCGAGGCGAGGCGAGGCGCGCACGGCCGCGGTCCCCGCTCCGGCGGCGGCAGGTAACGGCGGCGGCAGGTAACGGCGGCGGCAGGTAACAGCGCCGGGCGGGCGGTTGCCGGGCGGGGCGCGAGGGGCAGCCGGCGGGCTTGCTCCCGCTCGCCTCAGGGGAGAGGCGCGAAACCCCTCAGCGGCGGGGCCGTGCCGTACCGCAGCCCGGCTGCCCCGCAAGGCAACCGCAGCGAGTAACGCGCGTTTCAGTGTTCGCCCACCCCCCTCTCCTCGCGTAGCGGCGGCCGGGCGGGGAGGGCAGATCCCTCGCCGGGCCGGGTCCCGGCCTCCTGCCGCCCACCGGGGCAGGGGGGCGGTGGCCGTTACTGGTACCCCGGCGGCAGTTAGAGGGGGCGCCCCCCCGCGGTGGCCGAAGCTGAGGGCAGGGGGACCGAGGGGCGTTTGTGAAGTGCCCTGCCCGGGTGGTGGGACGGTGCCTCTGCCCTGGTAGCCGTGGCCGTACCCAGCTGAGGGAAGCCGGGGCGCTGGCCTGAACTTTCCATCCAGTAAATGAAATTCCTTCTACAGGTTGTTCTGTGTGCAGCGTCGCCTGCCGAAGCCTGCAGACGCTGGACGCCAAGAGAGAGGGAGCGAAGACCGTTGGAAGGGGGCTCAGCGCCTACGTGCCTTAAATACTGTTATTGTAAAGAGCGTGTGCCCCTCTGCCAACTGGTAGTATCAAAATGTTATTAACAATGGGTGTTCTTAAACTCTGAATAATAGCAGTGGGCTGAGTGGGGATTTTTGGGTTGACTTTGGGAACAGGAAGGCCCTTACTGTTTTTTTTTTTTAAGAGGAGAGAGTAGATGGGACATTTGCCGACAGCTTGCTGGAGCCGGCGTTGTTTGTCCAGTTTAAGGGTCCTGATAAGCCGCCTTACTGCTGACAGCACTTATGGAAATAACAATTTTATTTAGCGTTCATTGAGAATCTGGCCAGGTTTCCTGGTTTAGTTGGAGTAAGTGGCTTTAACTATTGGCATAAAAATGGTTTATTCTGGTTTTGGTTTGGTTTTTTTTACTCGTCTCTAAATGGGGATATGAATTTGAACTTTTTTTTTTGCTTATCGGTCATTTGCCAAACCTGAAAATTATCCTGAAAACTGTTTGAATGAGTACCATATACATAGTTCCATTTGCTGAACAAGCATTTTAGGGATGAGAAGAAAACATTTTAAGTTTAATGACAGTAATTTGTTGCATAACTGAGCAATCTGCAAAGACTAAGCAACTGATGCACTCGCTCCTCAAGTTTGGCTCTGTTTGTCAGAATTCAGCTGGGATTTTGACTTTGCCCTGCAAAGTAATCAAGTACATTGCTTAATTTTCCAATTCTATCGAATTAGGCTGCTTTATATTCCCATATTTTCATAGCATGCCTTTATCTAAAATAAGAAAACTTGCCTAGTTATTGTAGATGAATCTGCGGATAGGATCAGTCTTAGAAGCCACTGTCTCAAATTTACTTACACAGCCACAAATGCAGGGTTAATATTTTGATTGGCACTGTTCTTTTGAGATGCTGTGCTTCTCCCCTGAAACGGATATTACTTCTGTCTGAAGTAAGCTAAAACTGAGGCTTGAGTGCACAAATTGCTAATGCTTACTGAAAATCGATGGAAGATAGGCACCAAAAGCAATTAGGCAGCTTAGAAAATCAATCCACAGTTGAAGTTGTCCAAGGACAAGGATTACATCTTTGTCAGAGGTGAAGTCTTTGTGGGGAAGGTCCTGGCACAGTGTCAAGTTCGTGACTTTCTTCTACATCTTTTCCAGTCTGAATTCATATATAGGAACTTGTCTATGATTTGCTTAAACTCTGTTTGTTTGTTATTTCTTCTGAATGTTGTTATGTTTTTCATAGGGGCAATCATGGTGTTGAAGTACATGATTCAAAATAGAGCACAGTTGGTAATAACCAGTGCAGCCAGAATCCACATGTAATTTGTCTGTATGAATTGCCCAAAATAGGTTTTGGATTACTAGGTGTTTTAAAAGGCCTTTTCCCCCATGTTGATCTGCTATACTACTTGTATTTGGTCATTCTCCAGGGTGATACCATGTTTTCAGCCTGTTTATCTAGGGTTTCAGCAAAGCTTTCAGACTTACCTAGTACTTTTAGACATAGAACTGCAATGTTTTTGTATGGTAAGCGCTGTGAAACAACTTCAGACTTTGTAGAATATACATGGCCAATTTGTTCTAAGTAATTACAAGAGGCAAATAAAAAGGTTTGGGGTAATAATTCCAGCATACTCTCAGAAATTCTTGTTTCTTCAGTAATAGGTTGTCAAGTAATTTGTCAGTGGAGAAGTAGCAAAGCAGGGATGCGGGTGGTAGGTGAAGTGTAGCTTATAGCTCTAGGCAAAATGAATTGATTATCTTGCAGGTTTCTATGCACATTTCATATATTATAGTTGGAGTATTCAAATTTTGTGGCCAGATGAGCAAAAGTAAAGCCTTACCTTTGTGGTAGAGTGTGCACTGCTTTGTTGAGCCTGCAAGAGTATTTTCTTCATGCAATGCACAATCTCAGAACCAGGGCAGTCTTCTTTAATGTGCAAGTTCAAAACGTGGCAAATAGATCTCTAATTACTGTGTAAGTCCCTAAAGAAAAGTCACTTGGAAAAGTAGAGCGTCTTGCTTTTCTCTGAAGAACTTTGGTCTGCTTGTAATTAATGCTGAAAATACTTTCTTCCCTTCTGAATACTACTACTGAAAAAGTTCTGGATTCTTCCTCTGAACACATTATTTTTAATTAAAAGCATCATTGTGTGTGTCAATGGGTATTTACATAAATAGTAAAGCACAAAAATCTACTTCTAAAATGGCATTTGCTTTAATATCTTGGTCATGCTAGACATAGGAGGATGGCTAACACAATGATTTGAATATACCCTGGGTTTTATGTTGTTGGGTTTTTTTGTTTGGTTGTTTTGTTTTTTTTTAACTGGTCTTATCAGCTTTGATATATATTTAAGCATGTTGTTATTGATTAAATCCTTTCTGATTGGCAGGGCTGGGAATGTTTTTGTGGGAATCATGGTAGCTATGCTTTGTTAGTTGCTTTGTTCAACAGTGTATGATGCTGACTTCTAATGCATTTGCCAGAATGAGGAAATTATCTGTGATCATGTTTATGGAGGGATCCTATTGGGGTAAAGAACAGGAGCTGTTTTCTAGGTTTCTTATCTGAAAAGTGAGCTGTTCTCCGACATTCCTCCAACTTTTTTTAAAAACATCTCTGTTGAAGATGATTAGGTGTAATCTACAAGATAAATAAAGGCTTGCCAAACTTTTTTTTTCATTCTTTCTCTACCTCAAGCAATTCTTGTCGTATTTCTTGCACCCAGCAGTAGATTTTTTTTTTCTTCTTTTGAACTCTGCAATGAAGACATGTAACTATTGCTCTATCAGTTTGTTCTGTATGCCCTGGCTGCTCACCACGTCTATACCCTGGGTATGCTCTGCTGTCTAATAGAAGACAAGTCTTTCTCTCAGGTTAAATGGCTATTTATTATTAACCAAATAAAGCTCTGTTGAAGGACCTAGTCCTCTTGACTGCTTCATCATGAGTGTTAATTGCTTTAATCTGGTGGGCACAGGTAGTGCACTTTTCTAGATGAAGCCCTTAAATCCAAAGAGAATTTACATACTTAGTTGTTATTAAGAGATAGATGAAGTAGCAAGAATTGTTCTTGTTACATATTTACTCTGGCACATCCTTTTGGTGTTGCAGTTATTTGACAGAAAATGATGACTACCATCTGTTCACCTCCTCTCCCATCATTCAAAGTTCCTTTTCTCTTTGAGAATGAAGTCTTCATAGAGAGATAACAAGTTTCTATCTCTTCCTGTTTCCATAGTCACAATTTATTAAAAAATATTCTTTTTTTCTTTTTACACTCTCCTACATGTGTTTGTTTATGCTGCCCCTACTACTTGGTCATGACCCTAATTTAAATTTACAGCATGCACCTCATCTTACTGTCCTGCAGATTGCCAGAAATTTCCTCTGGCAGACTTCATATTCATCATTTCCATCTCCACACCTTCTTTTAACGGAAAGATTTTCATGTACTTTGTTCTTACATATTTTGGAGTGCAAGATGTCAAATTGTTTGCACTCCTTGTTTCCCCTCTAAGGCACCATGTACATGTCAATTCTGCCTATGTTAATAATTAAAGGTTTTAGTAACACAGTTTTCTAACAGTGCCAATACAAAGAGCTTGTAAAGCTGCTAGTTAAAGAAGACTGTTCCCTCCCTGATTTCGTGGAAGAATCTTAAGAGAATTAGATTATGGAAGATCCCACAGTAACCAGAAGGACACATGCTGTGCCATACTACCAAGCAGTGTGGGATGTATCTGAGTCTTATCTAGAGATCAGACTGGGCAAAACATTGGCCATAATACCACCGCAGGAGAGGAAAGCAACCTTTTACTCTTTAGTACTGGCGGATTTAGTGAAGCTAAAAATACTGCCTGAATTTCCTTTAAGGTCTGCGGAACAATTACCGCGATCTCATTTCCTTATCTGTAATATCTAACTCTCTTGGTTCATCTGCACTTTTTTCCACCCCTCTCTGTAAAATGCAGATACTGGCAGAGGATGAGGAGGATAACTTAATTATTGCTAGAAACTGGTGGAAGGCAGAACAGAACAATGAGCTATTCGTAATTTATTTTCAGACGTTAGAAATTAAATGTTGAAATAAAGCTTGAGATGTTCTTTGAAGTCTGTTTTATTGGACTGTGTCATTTAGTTGGCTGGGCAGTGGCTAAGAACTGTTTTTAAAACTTTTTACTGGCATGATATCCTTCCCTTTTTTAACTGTAACGTGATTTGAGAGAGCTCTGTCTAGGAGACCTGGCTTTCAGCTGTGTTCACATCCAAGTTGTATGCTAGGCTTTTGTGGCTTCTCAGCATGCATGCAAAAAACCCTCAGTTGTTGAATTTGAGGGTCATTAAATAGGGTAAATCCTGGAGAGAATGAATAGGATAAAATCTTTGTGTGATAAAACCTTAATGTTGTAGCTATCCAATGCATTATTATGGAAGTTTAAACAGTTAATTCACCCTTATCGTCACTGAACAGTGCTGATTTAAGAATCATTTAGCAGCTTTTCTGTCCATAGAGTCCTAAACAGAAATTACTGCAGATGGAGAGTACCATCTCCTTTCCCCTGAATCGTGCACATAGTCGTTAGGTCACAGTAACGGGCATCACACTGATCCTAGGTTGGATTCTGCCAGTTTGCATTTACGCAGCCCAAAGGCTTTTTTTAGACTCTTTGAAGGAACTGGGTTTGTTCAACCATAATAGAAGGAAAATAAAGAAAATTGAGATAAACAAGACATGTTTTTAAGCAGCACATAAGAATGTGTTGGGCATGGATTTGAAGAAGCAAGTAATGTTGCTTAAATGTGTGTTCTTGTAAATTGAGTGTCTTCCCCTTAAAAACTGTGGCATGCAGTATTTTTAATTATGATTTTGGTACGAACTTTGACCGGCCAGTGGTTGCATAAACATGCTGCCTCTGGGTGAGGCAAAGTGGGTAACAGTGAACTTAGTCCCATACTACTTTTCTTTCATGCTTAGCTAGACTTGGGTCTCTGTGCCTGTCAGATTTCAGTCTAGTACTGAAGAGATGATAACACTTGACTGTCATAGTATTGTAGGAAAAATTAGGTGGGAATATGCTGTATAAGGTGCTCAACTACTCCTCTGGAATGAAGTGCCTCAGGGTCTAAACTGCCGTAAATAAAAGTTCTGGGTGATGCATACGGGTGCCCCCAGAGCCTTAAATTGGCTCTCTGTTGATTGTTACTGTTGTCCAAGGGGCAAAGCAGATGAACAGCTGCAAGGGAGCAGCGCCTCACTGCCGCAGGCACGGGGTATTCCTCAGTGGTGGTGGAGGCGTGCCCCCAACCCTGTCTTGGGAGAGGCCTGGGAAAGCCATCGCCCTGGGAAAGGGAGCGTGGTTTCTCCTTTTGGGGGGTGGGGGGGGTGGGGTGTCACCTCTTGGTTGTAGTCTTCTAATCAGGTTCCTGCTGTACTGGCTGATTGCTGATTGCAAACAGTCTAGAAAAAGATTGTGGAACAGAATGATATCATCTCTTCCTGCTGTTTTGGAGATAGCATTGTGTGCCACCTCCCTATGGCTATAAAAAAATGTAAATTCTAAATTTCTTATCGAGACAAGCCAGAAACTCTTTTGGATTTGTATTTCCTGTCTTTGATTTGCTTCCCTGCGTAGGACGCTTTATGTCATCCGATGCCTACCTCTCCTCCTTTCCTGCAATGTTAATGTATCATTTTATGCTCACCTGGGAGATGTTACCAGTTATATGCAAAGCAATTCCTGCGTTGCTAAGCTATTTTGAAGCTTGTCATAATGCTCCATAAACTACGTAAATAGGAAGCTTTTCTTACACAAATGTCTTCTCTTTATGGTTTTCTGTCTGGTTTTGGTGTTGCATAATGACAAAAATGTGATGCCTTGGAGATGGTAGGATGTAGACCGAGGGCGAAGCTTCTGGGACTGTGCCATGTCTTAGTCTCTTTTAGGCTATCAGTGCTAGGGGGCCCTGTTACAGGTGCTGAGAGTTGTTGAAGTTCTTCAGTGGGTTGTTTTTCCTTCAGATCTGTTGGGAAGAGTAACCTGCAGTTGCTGCTTTTCAGGTGAACTAATCTGTAAACAAAGACACTGCGGCAGAGGGCTGCCTTTTCAGTACAACCTAATAGGGGAGTTTATGTAACAGAACAAAAATAAACGGAAACATTACTTCTAAATTGAGCTGTTATTTCTCCTGCAGAGTAATTATTAATCAATAAACCTTCTATCTGACGGCATCAGAGTGTGTGCTAAGTGCTCTGAGCTACCTTCCAGTCTGCTAGTAAACCAGCCTTGAAGACAAAATGTTATTAACTCTAAACCACAATCACGGCTGGCACATGTCTGAAAGCAGCATGGTCTCAGAGCTTTTGCTTCACCCGTGCGCTAGCTGTTTTGCAGTGGCACGGTTTAATAGTTGTGAGCATTGTGCATCATTCAAGCCATAGTAGCTGTGCTGCGTAGTGTTTGGGCTGAAACACCTTTCCAACCGTTAGCTTGAAAGTCTTTCCAGTTTCTTATTTCTCCAGTAACATGTTTTGAATGGATTCTAATGCTGCAAGGCAAAGGTGAATGATTACCAGTAGAACAAGATAGGAATGTTACCAGTAAGCTATTTCATAGATTCCTTCTCTAAAAAATAAATAGCACTGTTCTCTGAGGCATCTTGTTACTGGATACTGATGAAGGCATGAGACAGTACATAGCTTTGATGTAAATAGTTACTCTGTTCCTCTGGAGCTATTCGCTCTGCTGTTAATGCATGAACAGAGGGCAGTGCAAATCAAAATGCAAACAATGCTGAAAAAGAAGAGTGTTTTCAACAAGGAGCGGCAGTAAGATACTGTAAGAAAGCTGTGGCGTTTTCTTGCAAGCAACGTATTTCTTGAGAGGCACTTGGTCTTCTTCAAGAGGAGCTAGTTTTGGGGCTATTTACAGGATCCATCATACTTCAACATTTTTCTTTCAAAACATGTTTTTAAAGTAGCAAAGCAAAAACATTATTCCTTGGACTCTTTAGGATAAAAGTACTGTCTACGGTATTTAAGTGCTGTCGACAAACAATATCCACCCTGGGGTACAGTAAAGTCTTGGAGCCTAAGTACTTGATCATGGAATAAATGGAAATATTTCCTTCTACAGTCTTGCCTTTGGTCACATAAAAGGAGGAAAAAGCCAAACTAAAACATGAACTCCCTTTGAAGTAGTCATTTTTAAAGGCAACATGCCAGCATAGTTGCATCAAAAGACTTCAGAGAATAAAAACATGAGCACTTTGTTGTTTACATCTCTGAAAACTGCAAATATAGAAAAGGTTTTGTTGTACCTGTTCCTCCTTCTGCATTCATGGTGCTGTACTGCTGTATCATGGAACAAGTGTAAGGGGCTAATAACTTCCATCTCGCAACAGCTCAGTGGTGATTAGCAGAGGAAATTCTGGTGCAGATGCGTCACAACTGAGGCTGGTTTACACAGTTCAAATAACACACAAGAGTTTTGGAGAACTAGCTTGAATAGCAAACTTGGGAAATCATGGAGTGTGTTTGCTCTAAGTGGTCTCCTCTCAGCACGGGCTGGAGAGGTTTGTAGAAGCCTGCTGCGTTCCAGTAACTCATCACTAGCAAAACAATCCCTTTGAGTGTGCTGTGAACTGGTGCACGTTAAAATGCTGCTGACGCACTTTGCCCTTTCTCTTCCTCCCGTGCACTCAGGAAAAAAGTGTAGCATAGTTGGAACTCTAGGCCCCTGCATTCATTGTAATTAGGATTTTACAGGCGCTTTCAAGGGAACTGAGAGAGATTGCGTATAGAGAGCAAGTTGGGATCTCTCTCTGTTAGGAAAAAATAATCCAACCAGTATCAGAGACAGCTTCTTCCGAGTCAAAATGACATCTCATGCAAATCCATTTGTCACTGCCCCCAATTCTCTGCAGAACTTTTGTGAAACCTGAAATTGATTTTGGCACTTATCGCTGGGTTGTAAACAAGTTCATCCTTAAGTCTGTTTGGAATTATTTACGAAAATGGATGTCTTTTCACACAGCGAGTTCTTTGTACGCGCACTCCAGGGCGAATGCAAAATAAGCATGTTGGCATACAATCCCTCCCAAGTCGTCTGCTGCAAAAATTCTGATTTCTCAAGTCTTGAGAGCAGATGGGGGAAGCAGAAATGTTTTTGTAGCTCTGGGTACTCCAGTGACTTAGGACATACAAGTTGCTTCCCAGAGAATGGGCTGGGATTCTGTTCCTGGATAAAGCAGTTCTGTGTTAGGTATTGTGCCTCTGTCACTGTGTTGGCAAAGGCCATGGGGCTGATAAAGCGTAAGCCCAGAGAAAGAGTCCTCTGTTTTTCTAGGTACCCCAGCCATCCTGCCTGAACAACGGGGCTGGCGCTGACAGCAGCTCACTTTTCTCTTGGCACGGCTGTTTGTTGTGGGCCTTTGTAAACATACTGAAGTTGGCCAAGAGTTTGAATTTTTCGTATGTGGTGTTCACATAGTTGTGCTGGTGAACCTTTGTAGTCTAGACATGGCCTGAGTTGTGCCGTGATTTCAGGGAAGTTGCTGCTGTTCTCTGTGAAGAGTTAGTAACAGAAATGCTATTAAATACTGTGGTAGGTATTATTTCTATGTAAAGTGTTTTGAGGTTTCTAAAAGTCCCTCCAGTTGTGCTTTGCAGTAAAATTTAATTGTGCTCTGGAGGCTCCTAGACTGCATTGGTTTATGTGTTGAGGCAAGCTGAAATTGGACAAACTTTTTAATTTTGGGGTAAGTTAAAGCCTGAATATGATGGAGGTGGAAAAAGATTGTTGTCTTGTGCTCCAGAGAACATGGAGAAGGCAAAGCTAGCGCTGCCTCAAACAACAGAAATTGTGGAAGGACAAGTGAAACTAATAAACAGGTCAAGTTCTTTCAGTGCTTGTCATTTCCATTTCTCCATCATCTGAGGATTAAGGAGTATCAGGTCACTTTTCAAGGCTATAGCACTTGCATATGTAAGCAATGTGTTTTTGTAGCTTGCTGTCCTGTCTGCGTGGTGCCTGACTTCTCTACAAATATTTCAGTGGGTGCTTATTTTGACAGTTTTATTTATTTATTGTCAGCCATTAGAAAATTAAACTCAGGAAGTTTACTAAAATGCATCCTGTCATACAAAGGCACTTACAAGACAGGTCAATTTTACTCGTGTTATAATCATGTGAACTCCCATTAACTTGTGTTACAATTCATGTTTTGATCCAGGAAGAAATTGGGTCCATTCTGTGGACTCTTTGAGCAATTTCAGAACATCAAATCACTCTGCAGCAGCAAAACCAACAAAACCTTCCAGCTTTGTAGAGAATGAAGACTGTGCTTTGTCATAAACAATGTTTGCCCTACATAAGTTTTGAAATACTTCACGTCTTATCAACTCCCTTGTGAAATAGTGTTTGAAACATGACATTCTTTAATATTATGCATTAAAATTATGATAGTGCTGTTCTCCAAACCACCTTGCAAACATTTCTCATACTTAAAGGGATGCTTGAAAGCATTAATTATTAGAGTCTGAGTAATTGTTTTTTCTACTTGCAGCATGAAACAGTTCAAATATATTCAATTTTTTTTTTTTTTTTCTGTTAAGGTGTTCTGTTTGACTAAAGCACAAAAGCCCTGCAGTTGGGTTATATAGATATGCTGTGAAATCAGACTGTTCTTCACTTTGACATAATTTTATTGCTTGGGGAGCAGGTGTTCTAGAGTTAGGAGAGCATGCATGTGGTCTTTTGCTTTTTCTTTAAAACAATTCAGAGAGAGAAAGAAAGGGAAGGTCTTCTAGCCTTTGCACTGCTGTTCAAGGGTTATGTAAATACATCCCTGCCTCACTCACCAAGACTGATTAGGAGGTACAAGGTAGCTGCCTTCATGCTCTTCACTTTCTATTCTCTATGTATGTCTTGGATTTTTTTTTTTCTCCTTCCAAATCTATAACAATAGGTGTGTGAGCCTTACTGAAAAGATACTCTGCTTTGGAATTTGTGAGAAATCTAGAGCTTCAGAGGAAGAGAAAGCATTAAATTTGAATTATATCCACAGTCACCTCCTTTACTGTTGGAGTTTAGTAGCAATCAGCAGCCACTGAGGGAAGCCAATGTGGTGTGTTTAATCAGAGGACTATTTAATTATGAAGCCATGTGATCTCTTGACTTGCTTTGAGTTCTGTTTTTACTAAATGTCTTTTACATAAAACACTTAATTCCTCCCTATTTGAGTTGTGTGGGTTAAAACATTCTATTTTGGAAATTTTACAGAAGTGTTAATGTCCTGTGAGTGACAGAACATCGTGTAGATCGAATCCTGTCTTGAGAAGAGAGTAAACCTCTATACTCTTTAGAAAGTAAGTCACATATCTCTGAACTATCTGATTGGGCTTACCAGAGTTCTGTTCTTCTCTTGCAGGAATTATGCTGCTTGAAGTATTCCTGGTTCTGGGGACAGTCATCATCTACTACTTACTTTCCAAGAAGAAAGAAGAGACATTAGCCTTCAAAGAGGGATGGTGGGGTAAGGGACAAAAGCCTGATACTGAAGAAGATACAACTATTCAGCCATTTAAGGTGGAAACTACAGAAGAAGAATTGAGCGTAAGCAAATCTCTGTACTGGGGGGAGAGAGAGAAGTACAAAATAGCCAAATAAATGCAGAACTTGTTTGGAAGTAATCTTTAAATTGAACCAATAGTTAGATTTATGAGAATGAGCGATGATGTCCAGGACTTGGGGGAAGGGATTTTTCAGTACTTCAGAAGATAGATATGGATAGGCAGATTTGACATCCTGCTATACGATGTTGTTCTTAGCTGGCTATTGCAAGGTTGCTAGTAAATAAACCTACTCTGAGAAGCCTAACAAACGTAAATCTCATATTACAGATTACTGAACTCTGTGTTCCTGTTTGTGCACCTTCCTCCGTTTGATTGTGTAGGCCAGAATAAGAACAATGTTTTTGTTTTGTTTTGGTTTTTTTTTCTCCTTTCTAAAGCACTTATGAATATCTAATTATCTTGACTGCTTTATATTTGCAGCTGTGTTGGATGCTGATTCTTCTGTAATTAATGATCTACTTTGATCAACACTAATACCACAGTGTTAATTACAGTAAACACATACATTGCAGAATTTGTCGATAGCAAAGTTTTGATTGTGTGTGTTTAAGACAGGGATTGCACAATTTCATAGATCTGCATGGACTAGTGGCTCAAACAGTACTCATGGGATTGCTTGTATTATTCATTTATAATGGATTCCTATTTTTCAGTAAGGCCTGGGTTGTTTTGGTTTTTTTTCACACTTTGTTTGTCCTTCTTAGTAGTATCAATGGACATTGATGTCCCATATGTTTCCCCCTCACACTGCAGACACAAAGCTAAATAATTTCTAACTTACAGATGTTTTTCAGACATGCACTTTTTGTATTATGACAACTATTGTGACATGATCCATTGGTAGAAAACTGTTTCTAAGTAATTTTTTACATAAACTAGGAGTTAAAGTTAGGCTAGCATATATTATTAAAATGTTTTTAAAAGGTGTTGAGCACAGACAAAAAGCATGTATGTAAAGACATGTTAAAAACTTCATTTAAAAATCCTTGCTTTCTATACACATGTTAAATGCCAAAACCAGTGAGCTTACATATGAATGTCTTGGCTAGGCTGAACTGCCTGTGCAGTGTGAGGCGTGAGCCCGTGCATACACCTAACTCATCTTGGTCAGGGTGACAGCTCTCTCTATCGCTATATTAGAAAATGCTGGTCAGATTTAAAGCCCACAGAGGTTTGAGCAGGATTAGATTTCTAGACTTGCCTTCCACCCTCAGTTATTCTGTAGTTCTGTTTGCAGTAGGAAGGGGCTCTTGGCTGTCCTTCCCTGGTGAGTAATTTTTGGACTGATTTTGCGGTATCATCAGCATCCCCTGTAATGCTGAAGTGCAGTAGGAAGGTCACTTTATTATTCTATATTGGGAAACTGTCACTCCATTCTAGTTTCACCAACTTTGTGGCCATGCAAAATCCCACAGAGTGTTTCCCAGTGAAGACATCCAGCACTTTGGTTTAGGAGGGACAGCAAAAGGTTTGGGCCAGATCCATGCATTGATTGTGAGGCTGAGCTCACAGGCAACCTGGGGAACAAAGTACTGTGGAAAGGCAACAAGACTTAAACTGTGAACCCACAGTGCTGTCAGAAGAGTGTATTGTCCTCTGTGGTTATCAGCCTGGCAAACAGATTAGCCAGCCCTGCAAAACAGAGTGTTAAGAACAGCTGTAAATGAAAGAGGAAGGAGGCCATCTGGAGGAGAAGAAGAATTGGAACAGCTGATGGAGCATCAGCAAAATGCACAGGTGTCATTAGAGATGTTATTTTCATTGTTGTTCTTGTTTCACTTGGGAATAACTAGAAACCATGCACAGTAGAGCACAAGATGGCAGACACAAGTGCTTGTAATGTCTCTTCTTTCTTTTTCCCTGTAGGACTTATTTAGGCGACTTGACCAGGCTCGATTCACTGAGCCACTGGAGAACAGTTGCTTCCATTATGGAATTAACTCAGTGTATCTCAGGAAGGTTGTCTCCTACTGGAAAAACCAGTTCAATTGGAAGAAACAAGTTGAAGTCCTCAACAAGTACCCACAATTCAAAACTAAGATTCAAGGTGTGTGGCTTTTTCCCTTAAAAATAAACAAACAGTAATACATAATCTTGTCTACAAGGGATCTCAGTGGTAAGAGTGCTATGATTGTGTCGCATGGGCCTTGCTTCCCTGGCTGCCATGGTGTGGATCCTTGGCACTGCTGCTGAAGCGGTGAGAAATTCCTTCATTGTAACTGAAGCCTTTAGGACAAGGAATGACAAATGGAATTCCCTTGTGCATGGATGGGTTGTCAGCTGATGTTAACAGGAGCCAAGCACAGGCATTTGGATGTGAAGAGGTACACGTGTTCCCTGACTTGCATGCAATCATGCAGAAGTACCCAGAGATGCCACCTCTTGTTCCATGTAGTTCCCCAGCTGCTGCTGTCATGGTGATGCCATCAGTCTGGCAGCCTTCCTCAGCCGGGCATGCTGGCTGCTCAGGTTGTCCCTGCTTGGCAGGGCAGATGTGCTCTGCTGCACCGTTTCAAGCATTCGTAGGCCTAGAAATGCAGAATGCCTTTCCCTTGGGGTTGACATGCTGCCAGGTGTGAATGAATGGTTTGTCTTTTCATTCAAAGCACAGACACCTTTTGAAAGAGGCCATTCAGCTAAGGTCTGCTGGTGCTGGAGCTTGGAATTAGGGTTGTGCTTGGGTCATTTGCGGGTACAGTTACAGATTTAGAGCACAGCAAGCAAACATCTCACATGATGGCAAAATTCAAGCTTCAGATTAAGCTGTTATGTTTTTACTTACACCCATAATTGCATGTTATTTCAAATAGGGCAGTTCACCATAATATTTAAAATGGATTTGGGACAATAAATAGTAGTTACATAGTGGTTAGAATATAAAGATTTTATTTAAATGTATACAACATGGTTAGTACTGAAAAAGATAAAAGCTAAAAGTTTTCCCTTAAAAAAAAAAAAGAGATGTATCATCTGAGACAAGAAAGGGAAAAGAAGCTATGGACAATGCACTATGTACAGCAATAGGAAGAGAAATTTCAATGTTAGGAATGATTACAGAGATGAGCCATGAAAGGCAAGATCAAATATGCCATATATCAGATTCCCTAGCTTCTGTCATCACTCAGTGCAATGCTGTGTGAAGCCTACTGCTTACCTATTGTAGGGATCACAAAAGAAATAGCACTGCAAGTTTTACCTTTTTACTTAACAGTGAGGAGACTGGTAATAGAACATAGCTTCCTGTTTTGGTTTTTTTCACGTAAAGAGATACTGAACGCTTTGGACGAAAGGTAGAAAAGAACCACAAAGTTGAACACTTTAACTCTTTTAGCAAGGCATTTTTTCAAATCCTTGTTTCAGCATGATTGGTTTATCAGCAGTTAAGATGTGTGACTTGGTTACAGGAGGCCTCCACAGACAGAGAATACTTACTGAAGGCTTTTTAAATTCCTTTTGCTGCAACATTAGGATCAATGGCTGGAGACAGAAGCCAGACAAGTTCAAATGGAAAGTGAGGCATGCACAAAACCGGAAAGTGATTAATGCCCCCAGACAAACAGCTCCTAGTTATGATGGATTCTCTATCTCTTGATGCCTTCAAGTTGCAATTGTATGCCTTTCAGGAAGAAAAGTCTGTGGTTGGCTGAAGCCTATCTGGTGCCACATTTGGGTAAAATTTAAGGGCACTTGGACTAAATGATGTCATCCTCTCTTCTGCCTTTAAGCTGTGTGAGTCACTGTGTTACCGTTAGTAGATTGCTTCACTTCTATGGCTTAATTTGCCAATTTATTTTAAAACAGAAATATGCCGACCTCATTTGGCTGCTGTGATGTTTAATTGCCCATTATAGAGTACTTTAAGGTCCTTGGATAAATGGATCCAGAGAAGTGCAATGTGTTAGCATGCTCACCAAGAAAAAGACTTCAGAAAAGATTTATTCATAATCTGTTCTGTGATTAGTTTCACTGTCATGGTAAATTTGGGCATGGTAATTAATTATTTTATGTTTACAGGCATTGATATCCATTTTGTTCACGTAAAGCCTCCTCGTTTGCCTGAAGGCCGGTCTGCAAAGCCATTATTAATGGTTCATGGTTGGCCTGGCTCATTTTACGAGTTTTACAAAATTATCCCTCTCCTGACGGATCCTGCAAGCCACGGCCTCAGCGATGAACACGTTTTTGAAGTCATTTGCCCATCTATCCCTGGTTATGGTTTCTCAGAAGCACCCCACAAAAAAGGTATGATGTATGAGAAGAAACTGAACTACCACAAGCCTTGTCTCACAGTGAGATAGCCCCTGTTAGCAGAACAGTGACTCCTATCTCTTCTTGTTTTCCTAGTGTAGTAACAAAGACCCAGTGTGTCCTGTGGGAAGGAGAGAGTGTGCCTTCGGGTGACACCATTAGTTTCAGGAGCTGAAACTGTATAGAAAATTTACAAAGGACTCTAAAGTTATGGAGTGGCAACTCATTAATTGTAATTGAGTCAATGAATTGTGTGTGAGTGAGCAGGAAGAGTAAACTTAATTTGTTACTTTTCCTTTTGGGTGTTTTGAGTCCATATTCAACAGCATTATACGGGTAGGTGAGAAGCAGCAGTTGAAACGAATCAATCCGTGTATCTACATGGTAGATTACAGCAAATACCTGCTTGTTCAGCTTGTGTTCCAAATTTTACAAACACAAGCTGCAGCAAATTGGAGGTGGTAGTATTTAAAGTGATACTGAGTTTAGTATTTAATTATGTGTGCAGGTGAATGATATGGGGAAGGTTGGTTTTGCTTTTCTCTACTTCTTGGGTTGTGATTTAAGTGATCAGCATTTAGCGAAGTGGAAAAAAGTGCGTTATCAGTGGAAACTTAAAGTTTCCAAGTATCATTAAGATGAGACTGTGCTCACAGTAGACGAAATGGAAATACGTGCCCTGGGCAATGCTCAGTGCCTCTGACAGGGCTCAGCTGCAGTATGCTAGTTTAAATGGAGTCCAGCAACCCCTTGATGGGGCAAGTGTGTGGGCAGCTGGTGAGGTTAGGAGAACACTAGTTTACAACAAAGGCTGGACTTTCTCCTCATGGTTTTTGGAGGATGTGACAAGGACTTCCACATAGTCTGTCAGACAGGCAAGGAAAATGGACTTTTAGCTTTTTAGGAACTTGAGTGGTGCCTTTATGGCGAGAATAAATGCTGCACAGTCAGAAGTGTAACTGGAATTAATGCAACAGTGGGTGTTTTTGTTTGTTTGTTTGTTTTTTTTAATGCAGACTTTAATTCTGTAAGTGCTGCTTCTGTTTTTTATGAATTGATGCTCAGACTGGGATTCAATGAGTTCTACACACAAGGCGGTGACTGGGGCTGGCTCATCTGCACCAACCTGGCTCAGATAGCTCCCAAGTGAGTACCCCTCTGGTACACTGCTGCATGAGTGGCATGCAAAGCTATTTGATTCTTTGGACAGTTCCTGTCCAAATCCTCCTATGAGTACTGTGTAGTTTCTCTCTTCAGTGCTCACTGTTAAGCAGTGGTCCAAAATTATGTACCTTAGTTTACACTATATACCTGTTCTTTCACAGTTGTGTAGTAGTTTTGTAATGGCCCCACTGGGGTCTGGAGTGGGATAAGTACTTGTAATAAAAGAGGATTTGTGGCTTAGTGTCCAGGGGTGTGTGCTGGTTACTGACAGTTGCCCCTTTGACTTGTTATTTTTGTGTGAAATAGTACAAAGTACAGCTAAGGTCATGATGTAATTAGCAGGTCAGCATTTAAGTATGCCCATTTTTATTAATAACATTTTAAATATAACAACTTCGAATCACATTTTATTTTTGTTAATTTGTGTGGGCTTTTTCTGTTTTTATTTTTAGCCATGTAAAAGGTCTCCATTTAAATCTAGCCTCAGTTACGAACATGGGATTCATTCACCTGCTCTCCATTCTGCTGGGCCGCTATCTTCCAGGGCTCTTCGGTTTCCAGGATGAAGATGTTAGGCGGATGTTTCCCTTCTTGAAAAAAGGGCTCTACAGGATCTTGTTGGAGTCTGGCTACGCGCACATACAGGCCACAAAGCCTGATACTGTTGGTAAAACAAACAAACAAAAAAAAAACTGTTTTGAGCTTGGAATGCTTAGTCTGTTCATTTTAGTTGTACTTTCATAGAAACAAAATGTACTGCTTAAAATATGCAGAATTTTTTTTCAGGGAAATGGAAGTAGGAAGGTTAGAGGTTATAAAAAGTGGGCTCCTTTTCTGTATCCAACTCAGAAAAGGTTACATATGGGTATGTAGCATTACACTCACTTTTGCATGCAGAAGCAGTAAATCTGCACATCAAAACTGAGCATGCCCTAAGTGCCACTGACCTCATTTTCCATTTTCATAAATAAAATAGTTTATTTAATAATTTTCCACTTCTGCTGTCACTGGGGACTGTAATTCTATTTCAAATGCAGCTATGCTGAGAGCAAAAGGTAGTTTCTTCACAGAGAATGGATCACATTCAAATTACGTAAACTACAAGAAGCTTTTAGCTGTCTCAGCATGTGATGTAGCTTATTTATAGGAATAACTAATACCTGAAAAGTAAAATCAAATTGTGTTTTCACTCATTGTTCTGAATCACTTGCAGACTTCCAAGGAAAAAAAGTGTACCTATGAATGTTCTTTCTAGATGAGCCAGTCACTCAGACTGCTTAACTACTTTAAATATCTGAGTATTAAGTGTTTCTATTTTAAAACATCTTTTGCAACTGAATGGGACAACTGAGTCAAGAATACTGAATATATTTTAGTTTAGTGCAGCAGCAATTCACTCATGGATTTTATTAAGAACATAGCTAAGGAAACTATTTCTTAATGGTTTTCCAAAAGCTTA
Organism: Chlamydotis macqueenii; assembly: GCF_036417535.1. Lineage (NCBI taxonomy): Eukaryota > Metazoa > Chordata > Aves > Otidiformes > Otididae > Chlamydotis > Chlamydotis macqueenii. The sequence continues at coordinate 72,409,907 of NC_141558.1, read as the reverse complement.
CCTACAGAAGCAGGAATATTCTTAAAACGTGTAGGCAAAATAATAATTTTATGGATTTAAAATAATTTTGCTTCCTTTGTGTTTTTGTTTCTAAAAATTAGTGGTCTCTAATTCCTTTTGTACTTTAAGAAAAGATGGGGAAGCTGGTAGCTGAAAGATGCCTAGCCGTGCTCCTTCTGCTGTGGTTTTCTGGCCAGTTCTTGTCCGTGCCAGTAACGTGTAGTCTGTCAGAGTGAACTGCACTGACTGGGAACCAGCAGCAAGTTCATGTTTTGGGAATTGGAGCAGAAGCATTCCTGCAATTCTGAGGACAAAGAAGAGAGGAGCATGGCAGGTGGCAGGTTCCCATAGGGAGAAAAACATTCTGAAGACGGGAGCGTAAGGTAGCTGGAAGAAACACTCCCATGATAGCTACCAGTCTTCCTGAGACTTCTGGTAGTACAGAGCTACCCTGCCAGCTGTCTCTGGCTCTTGATTTATGTATACTCTGCTTGCTAATACTATACTCTTGATTGCTTCAGAGCTGGCTTTTGATCAAACTGGCTTGCATGGATTTGATTTCACACTTATTCTTTGGGAAGCCTGCATGGAGGGTGGTTTCCTTTTCAACTGACTGAAATAGGCAGCACCTCTATTCAAAGTACTGGTAGGACCAGTGTCAGTTTTTCCTGTATGTAATCTGATGTACTCTTCTTTGTTCACAGGAAGTATATGAGAACAGGCTATAGTGTGTCTAGTTCTGCAGATCTGGAAAGCATGCTCAATATAACTTTTTCAAACACTTGGTATTTCATTTATCAATATTAGCTGTTTGATAACTGAAACTCAACTATCATGTTTAAATAGCAGTTACTAATGAAATGGTGCTAGCTGTAGTGTTGGACATCTTTCAATAAGGTTGGGTTGCAGGGGTGGAACTTCAAATGTATTGCTGTTCCTCAGGAAAAGCTTTTTCTAAGGTTTTTCTGAGCAGCTGAGACAGTTTATGGTCCCTGTATTTCACAGCACTAGAATGTATTAGCAAAGTTCCAGGTGCAGGTGTGTTTTTTCTGTCCAAGCAAAACAAACTATAAGAAGCATATTAAGCCTTGTTCTAGATGAAGGCAGTTGGCTATTGCTAATTCAGAAGATGGACCTTTTAGTAAAGCCCTGCTCTTCCTTAATGACTTTCTAATAATCCTTAAAATGTTTTTACAGTTAGATAATGGTGCAAATTCTCCTGGTCATGGGTAGGCATGTGAGGTTTGCCCCTGTAATGCTGTTTAATGCATGACAACTTCCCGATTAATGAAAGCAAACCCTACTTGGCACAGAGAGCTTCATCTTATTACTTTACAAGAAAAAAAAAAAGCCAGCAGAAATCCAATACTGTTACATCAGTTCAAAAAACATACAGTGTGAGCTAATGCAGAGCCTGTCAGTTTGCAGATACTATCAGTTTGTGATTTAACAATAAATGGCTCAAACTTGTTCTACTATTTTATTTATTTATTTCAGAACACAGCTGCTGGCACATCTTTGTAAGGTTATCTACCCTGTATTATAATGGGCCGTTTCTGTAACAGTCTGAGTTTAGTAGTCAGATATCACAATTTTAGTTACATTTTCAGGCTGTGGTTTGAATGACTCTCCGGTAGGACTGGCCGCGTACATCTTGGAGAAGTTTTCTACATGGACTGATCTGGAATTCCGTAATTTAGAGGATGGAGGACTAGAGAGGTAACAGTTTTCTCTTATGCCATTTTGGATGAGGTGACTAAGCCCAGAGTCATAGCTAAAGAAGTTTGTCTGAATTGATCACTTCGCATCTTGTAGGGAGACTGTAGTGACCACAAGCGATGCAGTGCTGTATTACTACTTTACAGCATGCAAAGAAGCAAATAGGCCATGAAGGCTGATGTACTCCCTTCCTACTTTGATATCCTAGAAAAGAGAGACACCCTACAACTTCTGGGTGTTGAAAACTGACTTAGGTGGAAGAATCTCATTAGGACAGAAAACCAGAAGTTTAACCTATATTAAGATACTGGGAAACAGAACTCATGATTGCTTTTAATACTAATACTTAAATCTCTATGAATTTGCTTTAGATTGATCAGTATTGCTTCATCTACCTACCATTTGCTAGTAAAGAATCATTTTTAGTGTGCAGCAGAAATCTGAGATGAAGTCCCCTTTGAAAATTACTGAGGTACCTGTCAGGAGTGGAGCAAAGGGGCATGTTATGAAAAGGTCCAGTGACAATGGATTTTAATAGAATGTTTGCACTGCATACAGCTAATAATTTGATAGGAAACATGCACTGTTTACAGCACATGTTGATATGATGGCTCTATTGAAGACTTATGGTAGAATTTCAAATTATGAATAATAAATGGCACAAGCTGTCCCATGTGCTCTTCTGCTCCTACCCTCCCAGTCTATGGACAGTATAGACAGCTGTACTGGAGCTTGTTGGAGTCTGTCTTCCATGTAGGAGTTAAAATGTCACTTCCCAGTTTGTGTTTGAAAGCCTTTAACTGCTTAATGGGTCACTGACAGATGGAGGAGGACTCAACTCTCTTCTTAACCAAGTTAACAATTTTTTTCCTGTGACTTTTTTTCTTACAACCAAACCAAACTCAAGTCCTTGCTGAAGTAATGCAAAAGGGTATTTAGGTCTAACTAAGCAATTTCTGCACTTACCTATTCAGGAAGTTTAACCTGGATGATCTTCTCACCAATGTTATGATCTACTGGGTGTCAGGCTCTATAGTCTCCTCAATGCGTTTCTACAAAGAAAATTTGCAGAAGGGGATAGGCACACAGAAACATGAAAGGTAAGTGGGTTTTTTTTTCTTTAAATATTTTGTCCTGAACTTAATTTTATGATTGCAGACAGGTTGTTTATGTCTTATAGCTGCTGCAAGTTTCTGAATGCTGAGCAAAAGCAACGCTGTATCACAGTGTTCCTCTGCGGGACAGGTTTTTTAGTTGATGTACTGTGTTATGCTCAGAAAACACAGTAATTAGGCAAGAGCCTTAAACCATCAGTAAGGAGATCTGACTGGAGGCACTTCTTGAGGGCTTCCCATTCATGGTGTATCCAACTAGGGAAAAGCACATGCAAGTACTTCCAGATTTTACTTCAGTTACTAAATTAGTCCGTGACTGAGTCATGCAGTCAGTTTTCTTTACAGTTTATTTGGTTTGTAGTTCTAGCACTTTTCTGGACAGTTTGCCTATTTCTGCAAAAGATTTAAGTCCTACCCTTGGAAGCAACTTCAGAATACTGACAAACTGCATAATTGGAGAGTCAGTAAGACTGATGTTCCTGCTGTGCAGACACTTAAGACAGCAGCTTGGTTGCATATACTTGTGTCAGCTTGAGTATTAGTGAAGGCTTAAACCTGCCTTGAGGTATTTGCAACCACAGCTCACTGCTATGGTATTCATTTAGCTGTGAAATGATGCTCCCAGGAAGCTGACTCAGTTCTTGAAGCTGTTGTGGCTACACTGTGGGCAGAATCCTGCTCTGGTTCTGCCTACATGAGATGAGCTATATGAACTTCTCTGTGTCTCGAGGAGTCTCAAAGTCCTATGTAAAATTAGGCATTTTGTTTTTAGGCTTCCAGTGGTTACATGCCCAGTGATTTTTTAATCTAAATTCTGAAGTCTGTCACTTCTGACAATGCAGCTTATGTGTGTGGGATATTTAAACCTAGAAAATGTTGCTCTATTTATAACAAGCATGGATCATTCCACTTTCCTATGGTACTTTTCCCGTCAAATCCAGTTGCTTCCCTACACTTGCTGATGTGCAAAACATTCTGTAGAGTGCACTGATGCCAGTTAAAAGCAAGAAATACTTTATAGGGTGAAGTCTCATGTTCAGAAATGTTTCATGTGAACTAGTCTAGATTTACTCTCTGTTATTCCTCCCCATTTGCGGCAGTTCAAGATAATTCTTCCCCTGCCTACTCTCCAGTTGTCCTGCCAGGCTCAACATGTTCTAGTTGTAATCTTCACTGTAAATCTCTCTCCAGCCCTTGTCAAGTTGTGTGCTTTCCCCTCAAAACATGACTGTTGAGCCTTGAACACAGCATGAGGAAACTCTATACCCACCACCTCCTAGGGCTGTCTTCTCAATTTCCATGCTTCAAACTCTCATGCCCTGGTTCCTTTGCAAAACTGCCTTAATATCAATGTATGCAAAAAATGAGATTTTTTTTTTTTCAGGAATGAAAGTGGTGTTGAATATTCAAATTTAGGATCTGGAAGTCAAATTTTAATTGCCTAACAACAGTGTGCCCAACTGTTTTTAAGAATATTTCCTTGGGAGTTTCCATTTCTTGCTGAGTTAAGTGTTGGAAAGATTAAAATTATTCTCTCTCTTCTCTCAGGCTTACAGTACAAGTACCTACTGGCATTGCCTCCTTCCCTAATGAAGTCATGCACACACCCCAGGCTTGGGCCCAGAAGAAATACACCAACATAGTTTCCTTCCATTTCATGCCTCGAGGTGGCCACTTTGCAGCGTTGGAGGAACCCGAACTGCTTGCTGAAGATATTCTGCAATTTGTTGGGAAAGTGGAGAAAGAGCAACTCTGGAGAAAGAAAGCAGAATAACTCCCCTAACAAACAGCAGGGTAATTGCTTACAGCTTAGCACATGTACAGGCCTTACTAAGTCTACTGTAATCCATGTAATGAGATCTCACTCTTGACCAGATGTGAGAGAGGACAGCAAGAAAAATGCAGTATATCTCAATGAGATACTGCTGTGGGGAACCTACGGATTTTGGGTTGGCTTTTTCTTGTTCAGCTAGGCTAAGAAAGTAGCATGAAGATTACTTAGTTATCTTCTCCCCCAAGTACAGGGCCCTAAAATCAGTTCTGTAATATTCCTTACTCTTGATTTGAAATTGAAAAATAGACCTTAGGACTAATAACATTACTAATAACAGTTTAATTGTTCTGAAAGGCTTTTTTTCACTGCTGCAGTAAAACTTGAGTTGGTGTAGGTGTGAGGTTCCTCACATAAAGAATGGGGAACAGCCTAGCAAGACCTAACTTGCATGACTGCATGGGTTAATCAGCATCGATGATCTACAGTACCTTTAAACTAGCCAGCTGGCTACTGCTGGCTGCCTTTCTCTTCCAGCCTGGGCTGTTAAGCACCTTCCTGGCTGTGAGAAAGTTCGGCTCCCCTGCGCCAGGCTCCTGGGACAGCAACATGTGAGGAGCAGCTGAAACACACAGGCACCTCTAGCTCAGACCAGAAGGAGGGGTAATAATAGCCCAAGCTACCTCAGGACTGAATTTGTACGCTTAACTAAAAATCATAGCCCTGGATAGGCTCAAGACACTGTGGCTTTGCACTGCTTCTGCAGGGTATTGTGAATACTTCTTATTAAAGAATAAAGATTTGATTAACTCAAAATTAAAAGAAACGTGCATTAAAATTTTGAATACCTGTGTGTTTCTCTTAAATTTTTAATAACTGAGATTTTGCTTGGTTGACAGCAGAAAGAAGCATCAATTCAGAACCTATTGATTCTGTACTGCAGCTGTTACAAAGGTCAGATTGAAGGCAAACTGCTCGAAGAAAATTGAATTTGAAGGGTTGCGTGTTCTTTTGCCAGCAACAGTCCCTAGTGTGTGCAGTTGAGCTTCAAACACTCTTAAACTGTATCCAGATGACTGATTTCAGTATGGTTTTGTTCTCCAGTCACTTCAGGTAGACTTCCCTACCCCTGCAAGCACAGGGAAATATAATCCACCAATAACACTTGCATGGATTAGTATTATTTCACAATATTAATTGGAATGGAAGCTGTTAAATAACAATCCCACAGGGCTTTTAAGCTCCAGAACACCAAATAGGTTGTTTCACAGAAGGCAAGTCAACACTCCTGCTGTGTATGTGTGAATCTTGGTGCTCAAAGCCACCTGATATGCCATGACAGAAAATCATTAAGGCAGACTAGATGCAAAACAGCTTGGATCAGCTTTCTGAGCAGAGATGAGAGAGACCTCTTGCTACTTTTCCTCTGCCTTCTGTGCTTCTGCACCTGGGTGCCAGTAGAGGAAGGCACAGGAACTTTCAGGTCTTCCTACAAGATTTGACTACAGTGCTGCCCTTAGACATTCAAGCTGTACTCGAATTCTTTAAGACAGGTAATTGCTTCTAGATTGGTAGTGAGCCCCAATTCTACATTTACTTGTAAATGCTTTCATTAGTCAAAATTTGTGTTCTCATTTGCAAAATATTGTGTGGTTCAGGACAGTGTGTTTTGAATAGACAGGAAGAAAGTCTCAGAGCAGACCATCCCCAAACTTCTTTCCAGGTTCAGTATATTAAAAGGTTGCTTTCAGGAGGAATCGGCTCACCTCTTCAACAACAGCTATTCACAGGCACCACTATGCTCCCTCTTGTACAAGTCTTGATCTCTGGCTGCTTGTTTTTGCCTTCTATCCCCTGTGTGGCCTTATATTTCAGAGCTGGAGATCATCCTCTCTCATCTTTAATGCACATGCAGACATCTGCTGTGGTGCTAGGGAGTGCTGCCATATACTGATACAACTGGATACTTCCCCAGGGACAGCTCAGTCACAACACAGATAAAGTAAGGGGGGAAGGGAGTTTGCTATATGATACCTGCCAAACCAATTTTCAGATGCAAGTAGAAGGCTTGAAGATTTTTCTGTCTCCCTTCTGGAGCAGATGTGCTTGAAGGGGCTCAGCCTCGATGAAAGGCAGCACATCAGGACTCTGTGTTGTGATCTTGCAGTACAGCAGCTCATCGAGGCTCAGTCACCAGTGAGAGCTGGACAAAAAGCAACCAACCGCCTGTAGAACCTTTCTATTTTTAAATATGCCTCACACTGGGCAGCAATCTGAGACAATGGTAATGGACACAGACAGTAAGCGACCACGTCCTTGCCCTGCTCTGCACACCAGGTAAGCGCACTTCAGCCTACCACAAACACGAGCTGTCCATGCTGTCAGCTTTACTTAGTATAGAAGATAGGAACTGACAAACTAAATCCAGCACAAAAATGAGTTTGATTAGCTACTGTCTGAAAGAGAAAGAAATCTGGACATAAAAGGCGTAGACTTTAGAAGCTTAAAAATGATAATTAAATGCCTGCTATATAGCAAAGGTTGTTCCAAATTCTGATGTCACGCTTCTCAAACCTTAAGCCCACAGCTATCAGCAGCTGTTGTTCATCACCTACTGCTCTACTCTTAGGTACAAAGATTCAGAGAAATACTATGACAACATAAAAGAGTATAAAATTCAGCTATGTGCCAACTGTAAAGCCTGCCATCAATTCCCCTCCCGTTTTTCAAAAGAATCGTCTGCTTTTAGCAAAACGCAGCCCATCCGACTGCCTGTAGTGCAAGGTTTAATACTAATGAAGTGTTTGTGGGCTAGTGATAGTATCTGCATCTCTTCCTGCAGGCAGCAACCCTCCCACGAGCCTGAGATTTGGATTTGATAACCACCTTGAGTGAATCCAGACTCACTTCTGATACACTCTGGCATTCACTAATGGGCAAATTATTTGGTACAATACTTCAGCGAGCAGTGCAAAAGTCAGTCAGACAATCAGAAATAGTTTTAACATTTCTGTTAGCGAGTAACTGCATATCAGATTATTGCAATAGTAATAAGCAGTAAGAAAGGACTCCCTGCTCTGTTATACTTGTTCTTATGTAAGCGAGCCAGCTGAGTACCTGTTGTTCAGACAGTGAGTTTCCTCTACCAAGGCCAAATGTGCTGCTGTTGGGCTGGCTGAGCTGTTTCTTGGGAATAAGGCTCTGAAATAAAAGCTACAGCCTTCAGGAGAACCCAGAATCCAGTGACACTGATGCTCAAAACATTTTGTTTTGCTCCAGAGTAATTTCCTGGTGAAGTTTCCATTTCTGGACCAAATTTGCCCCAAAGTCTCTGCTGTCCTAAAAGCCATTCCTCCTTAAGATGATCCACAACATGCATTCATCCCACACTGAAACCAGAAGCAGCTGACCTAAACCTTGCTTTTTAATTAGCCAGTTACAGCCCATGAAGAGTCTGGGTAAGATGTTCGGAACCATGGAAATGCCACTGAAAATAAACAGAACTTACACTCTGTCCCCCCAGCTGAAGTGCTTTGGAAAGTGTCTGCTTCTGGTATGGAAAAACACTTCTAAGATCATCATCCTCTCATACAGCTCCAGCTAAACTAACTTCCACTAAAACCAAATTTGACTTCTTATTTTTAAACTACAAACCATAAAGTCCTGAAAAAGCCAAGCCACCACAGGCAGCCTTTGGACATCTTCTACAAGACAAGACTTCATGTGCATTAAACAAGAGTCAAGCATTACTCAGCTCATGAATGAAAAAATATATGAAGAGAAGTCACACTTTCACATGAAAAAAAGGAAGTTAAATCATCATTTAGTGAAAAGTAGAAGCTGTTAAGTCTAGCATCACAGTTAGATCTAGATGCATTCGGGGCACTATTCATCACCACTGAGTCAACAAGAATTTGCTCAGGGGCAGGGACTGATCAATTTAAGACAGTCAATCAAATGTACATGGTGTTTTACAACAGGTGCAATACATAACATGCATTAAATGAAGATACATTTTTGTCTGGAAGAGGAACAGAAAGATCCTTCTGGATACTGTGGGAAGAGACAAGGAATAAATCCATATTTATTTCAGGGTAGCTTATTTTAAAACACTGAGAAATGATGCCACTTGTTTTACTTGCTGTAATAGCACTTCAAGGAACATAACTCACACTAAAACCATCTTGCTTAGAATTAGTTTTCTTTCATGGAAGAAATATCATGTGCAGTGCCAGACAGCCCTGATGGTGTTATGCCAATGCTGCTAGAAGAATTAGCCCCATTACAATCATCAGTTGTCTTCTGGAGAGCAGTATTTATAAACAGATCTGTGCTGAGTGACAGCTCTTTCCCCTTGCTAGATGTAGTCCAAATTTCAGTCTTCAAAATACCTTCCTGATTGGATTTTAAGATGTTAAGAAGGACGCTCATGCTCTCCTCCTGTTTAATAAATGAATGGCTGCAGTTTTGAGGATAGGATGAATGATAAATGAGATTTAAGTGATGAGTTTCCATCTTTTTAAATGAAAGATAATCCCCCTTAACAGCAATGGTTCAAACTGCTGCAGGTGATCACTGCAGAGGGAGTACAGTACAGAGAAAAGGTGAACAGAAACATGAGAAGACAAAACTACGCTCAGTCGCCCAGCTCCTGAGCCAAAGGCACCAGCATGACAAACTCAACTGTACGTGAAGACTGACTCACGACTGTTACAACAGCACAAAAGAGGTGCAAGGAAAGAAACTGACTGCTTCACCTTGCCTACGCTGCCTGTCCCAGAAGCTGCAAGGAGCCCACTTGCAAAGCCCCCTGCCCCCAGAGCTGAGCAGGGGGCCCTGGCAGTGTCCACAGTCCAGCTGTCTGCCCCTCGCAGCAGCAGCAGCTGCAGCCTGCCTTAGGCCCAGGGAGGGCCAGGCTCTGCAGGCAGGTGAAAATAGAAACCACACCCTCAGCTCTGAAATTCCCCTCAGTCCTTGAGTTGTCCCACACTGGTATCCACCCCACATCCAATGCAAAACCAGCTTTAGCTGGTCCTGCTGATACCAGCTTCCTTGTAAATACCCCATCCTTCGTTCACAACACAATCCACCTACTGTTGCTTCATTCCTAGTTGCCCATTGCACAAGGATGTGTCCCACCCCAAGGTATTCAGGTAAGTGATGTCAACACTTTCCTCTGGGGAAGGGCCTAGCCCAGCTAATGTTTTTCTCATTGTCTGTATGGCATCCCTCGTTCAGTGCGATTTCATGAGCTTGGGCTGCAGCTCTGCTCCAGCTGAGCTCAAGTAGTCCCACTCACTTTAGGGCTATGGCCACTGCTGCCTTGTAGGATCTCCTCTCTGCTCAGAGCACACCTACTGACCTTTTAATTTCCCCAAATGGGCAGAAGTCTAAGAGCAGCATTATTTTCCAGCAGTTCTTAAGCTCTTTTGCAACCAAGCCTGCATTGCTGGGGTGCTTTCGTATGTAAATACATTTGTATCTCTTGAGTTCTCGGAATACTTGTACAGCCTTAAGGGAACTAAGGTTCACCCTGCATTTTTGTCTCCATGGAATTTTTTTGCATCATCCCAAGTCTTGTGGCTGATAAAGCTTTTTGCCATGATCAGAAGCATTCTTAATGTGTCAGAGAAACCAGAGACAGAGAGATTGAGTAATATCTCATGCAAACTGAGCAGAAGAACCCACTGCAGAACACAAATATTACAGTTTCCTAACTTCACCACTGTGTCTTTTCCCTTTTGAAGCTAAATAACAAAAATAGTTGCTTATATGATTCCTGCAAAGAGGTGCGCAACTGATTTATTTCTTAATTTTTTTCCTTTTTCTTCCTAGCAGATTCCGATTTCGGGTCTCAGAAGTGAATGAATTCCTCCTGTTTCAGGAAGAATTTTGAAGTTACAGACATCAAATATGAAAAAATAAGAAAAGCTTACTCTCTAAAGCTGTGTCATAAAAAATTTCAATGCCTGTAAACAAATTATGGTACCTAGCAATTCTTTAAATCACTTCCTTTTCCATTTTCCTCTGTGGGGACAGCTTCTGGTTTTATTTCTTGATATCTATAGATGGAGGGGAAAAAAATACTGATAATTTGCCTTAGGAAAAAAAAATAGAATTCAAAATAAGTTTTAACATAGAACATCTTCACGTGAAAGAAGCGACTCGATGCTTTACATTTCAGGAGAGCAGGCTGTAATAAAGCTAATTGATCTGAAAAGACAAGTATAAAACACCACTAAAAGCATGAAAGATTTTCATACAGAAGGAAGGTGAACTGTGTACAAAAATACATTTATCTTACATTTCCTCTGCCCTCAATCTCTGTCCTGTTCCACAACTTTTTTTTTTTTTAAATAAACACTTGAGAAGCCCAACAAATACATACTTTCAAAACCAGTCACTAACTTCCATCACAAACTTCCACCTTTTTGCATCACTATATAAAAACTGGAAGTTCACAGCCACACAACAATGATATGAGACAGCAACAAATTCTGGCTCCTATTTTATTTAGGAATACCTTAGGAAATACTTTATATTAGACTTCTAGACTATTTTAAACATCACTTTTGAGATTACTGTCTTCATTAACTATTAACCAGCACCCCACTGAGTCTAGAAACTTCTTCTTGGCTATTTACAGTCCCACTCATTCCCACTTAATTATTAAGCATGGATCTACTAGAGTGTTTAAGGCCACCAGATCTTGCAACCATTTCTGTGACTTCTCAGAAGAAGCCATTTTACTTCAAGAACCAAACATAAAAAAAAAAAATAATAAAAAAATCATATATATCATATGTATCACATATGTATCACATCTTAGGGAAACTATAAGATGTGATGAAGCTCTGGACTGCTGAAGACCACAACCTTTGTATCGGTAGACATTTCCAAACCAGAACTTTAGTGGAAAGAAAACTCTATCCAGAATTGAAGCTGGAAATATATTTAGCCCATTTAGTGAAACTCTTACTTAACACCACAGAATATTACTTTCCACTAGCCATAAAAGTTGGTCTTGAGGTGGGACTTTCAATCCACTCAAAAGTGAGAAGATAGATACATGTTACACTAGAACTTACCTAGGAAGGCAGGAAATAAGCTGCTACAGAAGGGAACAAATCCTCCTCCAGGAAAACAACCATGTTTGCTTTCAACCAGGAGTCTAGAGTCAACCTGTAATGGAGACTGCGGGCTCCTAGTTGAAGATTAGTAATGGAGGCACACTGAGTAGGGAGAAGCAGCTTTGTATACTACACCAGTTAATTCATGGGGCCACATTTGTCGTTTCATCAAAAAAAAAAAAAAAAAAAAAAGCTAATTATGGTACATGCAAAAGAAAGACAGCTGATCTTTATACACATTCTCTCCAAACAACAAATGCTTACAGACTCTGCTGACAACAAAGAAGTGAGGATAACCCAGCAGCTCTGTGTTTGAGTACACAAAAATTGTGAAGTTGCACTTGCTGCAGCTGAGATGCTATGGCCTAACCAATAGGATGCCCGATACAAAGAGCCAGGAGTTAATCCAAGAACAAAAAAAATCAGAGGGGACGATGATCTATTATAATGACCCAATCTTCAGCATCTCCACTTTTGGTCATTTTCTTTCTGTTTTGATCTGTCAGACAGCTGTCCTCAGGAAGAACAACTTTGTACCTCTGAAATATCTGAAACAGGCATTTGCAGCTGTTACAGACAGGTGACAAGAATTATTCAAGAAGTCTTGTCTAGATTAGACAGAGAAGGAATTTGCAAGACCACTTTAAGAAGATAAGACACATGTCCTCTTTGAAAGTTATGACCCTGCCCATCATTTGGAATTAAAAGTGTGTATTTCCTTGTATTGTTGCAGTTTAGAGACAATAAAGTGTGTCTTTTCTTTGCACTCAAAGGACTTGGGTTTGTGTTAGTGACAGAAAAAGACCTCTCCTCCCCAAATCTTCCTGTGCCTCTCACTTCACTTTTGCTAAGAGTCAGGACAAATAACTCTCTGGTCTGCTGCTTATAGGACAAGCCCACACCTTCCTGAAAAGCACAAAACTAAAAGCCTTCCAAACACTAATAAATGAACTATTTGTGGGTCAGACATGAGAAAGCTTTCAATTGTAATGCTAGCATCTGTGGGTAAGTAGAGCTGGGAACTGGATTTCTGTAAAGAGACAAAAAGAACACAGTCTAGCACTACAGTGAAGCACATAGAAACATAGCCAGCACAGAGATCTGCTCTTCACTCAGGACATGGGAAATGCCCAAAGAAAGACAAGACATGAGGGTGTGCACCTCACGCAAATGAGAAATTGCAGTCTTCATTTGGGCGTTGAGGATGTGTTGTCATAGGGCAGGAGATGAACCAGATTGGACATACATACAGAATAAGCTCTAACTGGCACAGAGCCAGGTGTATCCACACAAGCCAAGTTTCAGTCTCAGCATACCATACAGCTTTTTCTTCACTACAGAAGAAAATAATCTATTGTGAAGTCTTTGCAGAAGTGTACTGAACTGTACAATATCAAATGAGCTCCATTCTTCAACTCTTCAGAGGTTGTCCCCTCAGTTGTGTCACAGAGAATTCCATCACAAACTACACTGTAGGGGTTACTCATGCTTGAGTGGCAGACTTGTCCAGGATTCATGTTCCACAGGAGCACTGCTGGTGGCAGCTGCTAGAACGCAAGCAAGGACTTAGCAAGGAGCAAGCTGGGGGGGAGGAATTGTTCCAACTGAGCAATGCAAGGCAAGCAGCCGGCACTGGATCTCAGCAATATGGCTTCTGGGAGCTACAATCAGTAACTCCAGCTGGGCCATGTGCTTAGGCTTCCTGCCAAAAGATTTATAAAAAGAACAGTAAAGAATGTGCAATGGCTTTAAATATGAATTTCAAATACAGTGCAGCCAACATCCACATTTGTTGAGGCTTCCATCCCTCAGCTTTTCTCTAAGGCTCAGCAAGGAATGCAAGGAGTTTCTCCTGCTGATCTAATTTTATCCTCTCAGAGGCATCCACCAGCATGAAGGAATTAATTAGAGCCAGTGCAGTTTCCTAATTACTTCCAGGTCTCAGAGAGAGAGCGACCCAAAAGATATTAGGGAAGCAAGCACAACATAGCAAAGCTGATAAACCAGCCTTTAATTTGTGTGTCGCTATACATGGAGGTCTTGTGATAATTTACTAATTTAATAATTTATTCGAACTAGTCCATGTCCTGATATCATAGACATTTCTGATTTTAAATGCAGGCGAGTATAGTGGCAAAGAAGAATGGCTGCTACATGGTAAGTGAAATACGCAGGTGGTTCCCCTATCAGTCATATGAGCTGGTTCCTCAAATGCCAGCAATGACTATTTAGCAGGATGCAACTTTCCATTACCTAGTATGTTTTCCATATTCTGTATCTGAAGCACATTAGCATCACTGGAGGTGGGTTTTTTCAAGTTCACAGGAGAGCTGGCCCTGTCTGTACTGAACTTGTGCCAGCCACAAGGAGCTTCATTACCAAGGTTCAGCAGCTTTCCAAGCACGAGAAGGAAATCCAATCACCAAAAGAGTTTTTGTCCTTGATATGACATAGAGAACCTCGAAGTGAATACCAAAAGTCACTTGTTCAAAAATGTAAGTCATACCATAGAGCATAAAAATAATCCAGTGCCAGAACTGCAAACAGGTCAAGTGTGGTAACTAAATAATTTATTTGATTCTTCAATTAGTATACTCATAAGTGCCCACTGCTTCTGCAGACACCCGTATGAGATAGGGTACTGCAGCCAGAAATTAGTTACAAGCATAGAATTCTGATCTAATTCATACAACAGGCTCTGTCTCCTCCTTCTGTCCCCACATCTGTATGAGAGACTCAGAGACAAGCGAAAAATGTGGAGTCTGTTGTTTTTTTTCTTGAACACCCATCTTAAATGGCAGTTTGCATCCAGGGTACACACCACCTCTAGTAATACCATCATTACTAAAAAAACCCCACAATATTCAGTGTACATACCACCTCTAGTAATACCATGACTGCTAAAATCAAAAGACTCCACCCCACACCCCGCAACCTCCCTGACTAAAGTGCAACACTGAAGTGGTAGTACAAAGAAGTCTGACACAAATCCATGCCCCCTCACTAAACAAGGCTGCTCACTTGCCTTTTAAGAACCAGGAGTTACGTGTACCTTCCACTAATAGGATGGGCTCGTCATCGGGGTTACCAGAGCTCTACAGGGTCCTTCTTGCAGCAGGGCAGGTCTCCTGCTCAGCATTGGTCCAGAGTGCTGGTCTCGGGAAGCCGGAGGCAATCCTGCAAGACACTGAACATCTGCACACTCTTATTTATGGTACAAGTTCTACTCTAATCTCAAGACGTTGGTACCTCACAGACATGCTAGAAAAGGCCAAGTTCAGGAACTAACAGTTTAACAATGAGCAGGCAGAGGGCTTGGGAGGGCCAAAACCTTCTCCTACCCAAAGGTCACCAAGATTCATCCCCTAGAGAAATTTAAAAGTATTCAAATCTCTCATGGGACATACTGTCACTCTAAGCCTCATGACAATACTTTTATGAACAGTTCATGACACTGATTATGCTATGAGGCAGCTAGCAAACTATTTCAATACACAAAGAAAAAACCAGAGCAATCAAGACAGCCCAAAATTTCTCTGAACTCAGTGTTTTATTGCTTCGTGATCATTAGTTACACTTTGACACAATGTACTTTGGAATAAATTGGCACCTATTACATAATTTAAAAACATAGTCTCTTACAGCTCATATTGGCACTATAGAGAAATCCCAGAGATCTCATTTTGACACAAGATTAAAAGAAAGATAAAATGTTTACATCCTTTATTGTTGGCAGGTGAATTTTCATTGTGGAAGGCCCTTAAAAATAGTGAACAGAAGCTACCAACCTGAACACCCTAAAAAAAAAAAAAAAAACCACACAAACAAACAAACAAAAAAAACCACAAAAATCACCAACAAAAAAAACCCCCAAAAAAACAGTATCAGATAAATCACTCCCTTCTTCACACCGTCTTTTGTCTTTTTGCTTTGGTACTCTTAGTACCCAAGTGCACAGTAACTCCCTCATCTTTTTTAAGGAAATAAAGCATCACAGTCAAGTCTACACTGACTACTTTGGGTGACAAGAGGAGAGACTCCCACACACCATCCTCAGCACCGACAAAAACAGCATTTTCATCAAAAGTGACATTGCCTCAGGATTTAACACATCCCAAGAGGTTTATAACACTAAGGGGTTTTGGTTTTTTTTTTTTTAAAAAAAAGCAAGAATTATTTTTAATAAATAAATGACAGCTGTAATAGTTGCATTTGCTTTGGTGACTGGTTATCTATATGCAGCATAAGTTATCTCCATAAGGAAAGCGATGAGATAGCATAAGTGAAGTCCCTGAGGATCAGCATCTCTGTGTTCAACATGTTTGTTTCACAATCTGTGTAGACAGTCTGGAAAACTATCAGTCCCAAGGCATCTGCTTTTTAATCTCCAAGCACAGCTGCAGACCACACAATTAATTATTTCTGTACCTTTTCTGTAGGCAGGAATATGTAAATAAAACAGAATACTTAGTAGCGGTGATGGGGAATTAGTTCTCCAAAACCTGAACCAAGTGCTCCACCTTGTGTTGGTCCTTGGCATTCAAAGCGAACCTCTCGACGCTTGCTCAGTAATTGCAGGTCCAGCAGAATAACTTAAGATTTCTTCTGCCTGTGAACTAGTGTTGTCCATGGTGCCATATGACTGGTGCTCCTGATGGGCAAGCATCGTCCTTTCTGTAGAATAAGGATGCAAAACTCGGGGGACGTACATCTGAAATCACAAGCGTTAAGGATTTTACTAGTCTCTCAAAGTATAACGTTGGGATAATTCACCCAGGACAATTTTTCCCCTCGCCACTCTTCAGCCATTTCCCGTTCTTCACCTTAACACCTAAGGCCTTTTGCACCCTAACAGAATTTTCCCGGTGCAACACTGACCTGTACTTGTAGATGGTGGCACAAAGACCTTTATTTCTACCTCAGTCCTACATCCTTTTTAGTGACATGGCAGGTGAGATCTGCTACACACGTCACAACTTTCAAAGTGACAAAGCAGTGGCAACTGAGTGCATTTGGCAGCTGTCCAGATGTGAGGATCAGTCTGATGTAAGGCCCAGAACACTGTGTACAGAACTGCTGGAAGTAGCATGTCTCAACTACTCCTAAAACGTCAGCTGAAGGTACTTCTGGAACACCACTTGGGAACAGTAAAGGAGCTCAGCTGCAGAACTCTTCCCACACACATATGGGAAACCCCACAGTCCATTCAGACTAATATGTCCTACACGAGCTCTTTGGTAAGCAGAGTGAGAAATTAAGTTTTTCCAGGAAACACATGAGAATATTAGTAACTCTTAACTTCTTACAGAAGATGTTGGGATGGTAGGTACATCTGTGTCGTTTCCTCTTTCACCTTGCGTGTCTTCTATCTGTAACCAGTAACAGGTAGGGAAAGGAAGAGACACAATATGAAATTGGTAAGTCAAAACAATATACAATATATCATAAGCGATTAAAAACCTGCACAGATATCTCTGTGCCGCGCTGATACTCTCTCCTCCAATCCTCTTGCATACACTGACAGACTTTCCACTGTGGCAAGCAGTCTACCTCTACTATCAGCCCTCTTTAGCCATCTTGCCGGAATGAACCTTTGTGGACAGACATTGCTAGTGAGAAGACACAAACAACCCTGTAGGAATAGCTGCTGCTACCTCAAGCACATAGGTAGGTGTTGAAAGGTGTTAGGTATCCATCACTTACCTTATAATTCAGTGGGCTCAGGTACTTGAAACAGCCAAAACAAGTGTAAGCCAAGCAAATAACGATCGTGATGTTGACAACTAGGAAGGTAAACATGGTTGTAGGTGCTTTAAAGCCTAGAAAAATACCCAGAGAATACAATATAAAAATATATAGCAGGAAAAGAATAAACAAGCAAACCTTTATCTTCCCCATTTTGGGAGCCTTGTGTTTTTTTGTTTTTTTTTTTTCCTTAGAGGACTGGGCACATCACTTCTAGCCACAAACAGGAGAACCTTGTTATGCACAAAGCTTGGTGACTGGTAAAACTGCTGAGCAAGCTGTTTCTCCTGCTTCCTTAAAGGCCAAGAAAAGCAGCTGCAATACTTGAATGATAAATAAGACTCAGTGATTCTCCTCCTCCTCCCTCAGTCATCTATTCTGGACCCACCTCTAACATACCTTAATTAATGATCTGTGAAATGTAATAGACAGAGTCCATTTATTAAAGCTGATGATGGTAGCAAACTAAATGGCTTGCTAACAACCCAAAGGAAAAAAAAAAAAAAATTAAAAAAAAAATTATCTTGATAGATTAGACAAACCCACTCTCTTCAAGGAAAAAAAACCAACCAAAAATAAACAGTAAGATGAAATTGTATGTGGAAAACTGTAAATAACTACAATCTGGAGGAAAAATGAAATGTAAACATGAAGGATAACAAGCCTATAGCACTGCAGAACACAACTGATGATTACAAGTTGGAAAGCAGTCAATAGTGTGATGCTATCACAAGACATGGGAAGGGGCGGGGGGCGGGGGGGGAGAGGCAGGCAAGTCTGCTACCTATAAAAATAATTTGGTGCTACTGAACCTTCAACTTGAGCAGCCTTGTCTGTCTAGCACACCACAATAAAACACGGACAAAACTGGGAGGAATCCAATGAAAAGAAATGAGAAGAGATTGAGTAAATATGAACTAAGCTGAAAGGTAAGTTTTTCTTCAGAGACAGAGAGAGAGGGAGGGAGGGAGAGACAAAACTAAAGGACAGGACATGGTAGCAGCCTCTAATATGGAAAAAGTTATGATTACAATGACTTATTACTGGTCCACTGGGAAATATTCTGAAGAAATTAATCTTGTTTTGCAGCAAAGATGACTTGAATAAGATATTATGAAAAGAAAAAAAAAAAACAACAAAACACAACCTAGCTATTTCCAAGCTTCTTTATTCAAAAGAGGCAACATCAACCCTCAAATATTTTTGTAGTAACCCCAGAATCTGCAGAGGCACAAACAGACAAGTTTTACTTTTTAGCAGGTTATACAAGCCCTGTGCAGATCTATTCTTGTGTTCATGAGGGGACAAAAAAACCCAAACCAAACCATTACATACACACAAACCAAAAACCAAAAGACCCTACAAATACATCACTGTTCAAACCAAAAAGGGAAGTGAAAAAGCTCCCTATGGGTATTTTGGAATGTGCTTTAGAAGAGGTTGTTTTTGTAAGTAAATACAAAATAAATACTTTCTTTGGAAGAAATCTCCAAAGACCACTTTTCCTTGCCCTGTGTCCTCAGCACTCCTCCTCGCCAACAGCTCTAGAGAACATGGGACTTAAGTGCCTATCTCAGGAGATGAGCGCTGAACTGCAGATAGCATCAGCAGCTCCTCTGTTGTGAGAAGCCCAGTGGTGCTTTTGGTGTATGATGGATGGATGGTGTGAGAGCTGTGGAAGAAAACAGCAACTGACAAGGAAATAGATGACACCAGTGATACCTGATCCTGACTGAGAACTGGGATAGAAGTCCTTCTAGCCTCACATTTATATGATGAGTGAGAAAACAGTATTATCACTGCATTCTGCAACCAGACTGAAATATCCGTACTAGGCAAACTATAAAAATCAAGGGCTTTACACACCAAAAACTGATTTATTTTGCAGATAAGGAAGTAGAGCACTCTTCCCTCTCTTTCCTTCTCTTTGGCACAAGAAGCAGCAATGAAACCAATAGCAATGCAATTAAGATCTCCAGTTCCTACCTCTCAGACACACACCACTTGGCTAGACTGCCCTGTACACTGACAAATCACTGAACAACATCCTGTAAACAGGATCCTCTATACTGACCAAGCCAAAAGTGTTAATCCAGTCTGTGTTTTCCATTACTGAGTTCCATGACAAATGATGGTTTTACCACAGATGCAGAAAACATTACTATAAAGATTTAATTTTTACTACACCAGGATTTCCTTCATAACAATTCAAGAGGCACACCAATTGCTATATGTTTGGACTTGGTTTTTCTAAAGCATGCTCTAGAAATTCTGCTCTTATTTTAGAGCACAGACTCGTTAGTCTTCCTGGTTGCAAAGACAGCTCTCAACACATGGGAAAAAACAAGCTCTCAAACATACAAGTAACGCAGAGACATCCACTCAAACCCAAGTACAGCCTGAAGCAATAGTTCCAAGTGCCTCTGACATCCACAGGGAGCTATCTCTAAAGTTCAATGTCGATGGACGATTCTAAAGTTCGACAGTTGGCTGACAACGTCTTTTATACTACTGGTACGCTAGAAAAACACAATGCAAGCATTGTTATTTGTCATCAGTGCTATGAAAGCAGAGAGGAGGGCAAAATACAGTTAGATACCAAGGGCCTCCTTTCCAAGAAAGGAAGCTCAACTCCTTCCAGCATCACTGGCTTCCATGTTCCATGCCAAACGCTTCCTCATATACCACGGACACAGCACCATAAGCTATCACCTACCTTTTCTGATGTCAAAGCTGTTAGTACACCACAGTCATACTATCAATGCCAAGTATTTGCAAAATACAGAATGTCTCTACTTTTAAAATAAATTACACACAAAACATGAGGTTTTGAATTACAATATGGGAGAAGAGTCACCATCTCACTACAGTCTTTGACAGATGTAAAGTTTGACAGATGATGCAGAACACAGGTCTTATCAACATTAGCCAACATTTTAACAGTTTTTTTTCTAAACGACAGCTGTACAACAGAGGCAGTAGCCAATTCATCCAGGCAAATTAAACATATGCACAGACTAGACAAATCCAGGTAGTGAAGTCAGAGATTGTCTTACTAGAAAGGGCTAATTCTGAATAGATTTTTGGTTTATTTAATGATTTTTATTGTCTGTCACTCCACAGCCCAACTGGCCAATTCAAACTCTACAGATTTAGGGGACACATGTTCTCCTGTAAAGTGAAGAAACATGAAGCTCCATGCTAACAGTTTTAAGTTTTCACAACAGCCACCCCCATCAGAGTATCTTATGCAAACTTGTGTAAGCTGCAAATATTGTATAATTCAGTGCCACAGGTAACTGCCATGACTTCCTATTAATGGAAGCAAAAAGAAAAGTCCACAGAGCCTATGAAACTTCACATGTAAGTCAGGTAAGTTGGCAAGAGAGGTAAGAGTAGCTTCTAGATGGAAAAAGGTAATACTTACCTAGCCGCAAAAATGAGAAAAAATAGAGCCAGAAAAGGCAGAGAATTGGAGCTGCAAGGGCCTGATTCACAGCTGCAAAGTGCATCTTCTTCTCCAGCTTGGCAGGGAGATATGCATAGTAAAGGTTATAACGGTCAACCATGTGCTTCAGGAGTATGTATATTAAACCTGGAAGGAGAAAAGGGAGAGCCAAGGAGTGGTTGTAGAAGACTTGATAAAAAGCAGCAGTTCTGTGAGGAGATCTACACTGACCAAGTGACTGAAAATCGAGACAGCAATGGTGGATACAGCCCAAATACGAACGGGGTACAGATGCACAACAGCATCCTGCTCCTAAGGTTGTTGTATCCCCAGCCCAGGACTCCCAGGTCTCCTCATCCCTCCCCCTCTCCATATACTTCTCTGTGGCACTACTCATGCTCCCAGAGATAACCCAGAGCTCCTTCCTAGTGCTGGCACATAAAGCCAAGCCAGTAGGGAACACTTGATAACTCCCCCACCACTGTACTAGTAACAGTGGCTTAACATCTCCCTCTCAGCCTTCAAGAGATTCATGACTGGATTTCAAGTCAGCTATTTCTTATCCCCCGAAAAAACCCAGTTACTGCTGTTTCAGCTATGAATTGCTACAGCTCTGGCATGCAGTAGCACATTCAGATTTTTACAACTGCACACAAAATGAAAGGTAAATAAACTTGAAGTACACTGTTACAAAAAAAAAAAAATGGCCACATTCTCCCAATAATAAGGTTGTTGATTAAAACAGCATCTAATTTAGCTAATTACATTGTATCTAGCTCTCTAAAATTTTGGATTAGAAAAGGAAAATACCAACTATATTAAATGATTTAGTACTACTTATGCTGATAAACAGGTTTCCAGAGTGGAAATATCTGTAGTTGCTGAAATGATTCTTTATACATAATTCTTATGACAGTTCAGAAACTCTGTGAACAAAAGATGCAATAAAATAAGACAAAGATCACGTCACAGTCACTAAAGATGGAGAACTCTCCACGAGTTCTAGACAGACTGCTAAGTTTCTGGCACACCCATACAGGATTTAATAGCTGGTACTGGAAGAAGCAAGTAGTCAAAACCAGAAATTTAGGCAATTTAAGACAGAAATGTAAAGTTTTGTTCATGGGACAGAGATAAACCAACTGACTAAGAGAGACATTCTAGAAAAGGAGGTTTGTGACTCAGATCTGGAGAGATTCTCAGGGTTCTGTAGGACTGCAGCTCCATCTACACCACAGGGCAGCTGTGCTCCACCCACATGCCCTGAACTGGTTTTCTAAGCCAGCAAATCTAGCGGAGCATACAGCATTTCCTTTTTCAGTCAAAGGGTAGCTATGGTGTTCACCAAGACCATGTTCCAGAAAAGCCATCAGCACATCGTTAGGTCACATTCCTGGGGTCAGGACCATGGAGCACACAGCTGCCCATAGCACAGTGATGACCACAGCCCCTTTTCTCATTCTCATTCAGGATGTGCAATTTTAGGTTTGCAATGCAGAAGAGCTGCAGTAGTGAAAAGGACAGGTAGTTTTCCAGTCTCTTGCTACTGGATCAACATGCTTATTTTTATGCTTCATTTTACATACATCAGTCAAACTTTAGGACAAAGGTTGTTTCAAATGTGCCTAAAGGATTTGGGGGATCAGAATGTCTCAAGTTAAGTCTGCCTGCTTAAGGTGACGTCCAGGCTGGGTACCCTACACAGTCCGCTTCTCCTAGACCTCAAGAACCCAGAGCTAAAAGTAATCCCCACATCCCCAAACCTACCTAAACTCCTACACTTAGCTATTAAAAACCATCACCAGAGCTAATATGCTCAAACTTGAGAAATAAAATAGGCATCTAATAGACATTAAATATACTTTCAACTTCTAAGGGCAGTACAAGAGCTAAGTAATTCACCATCTTCTGCCCTGTTTTTCCACAAGAAGGGAAGGAAACTTGGATCCAAGTTCTAAGGATTATCAGCATCCAAACCTTCCACATGCCCCCGTCACACTCACACAGTGCCCACAGCTCTCTGGAAAACTTACCAAATGGGACAATGATGGGACACGTAATGCTATAGGCCATGATGACAGTGAACACACACAACATCCAGGCATACATTGCTCCAAATTCATATTCAAATGCTTGTTGCTAGGAACAAAAACAAAACACGCAAAACTCGCATGTCATCTATCAGTGTGTCAGGAGCTAAGAACAGCTTGACTAAAACAACAATTCACCTCTCTTACTCTCTCTTTATGAAAGATCAGTTATTTCCCCAAGAGGCATAAATGACATAATTAGAGAGATTAAGTATTATGTGTTTTAAGCATCAGTACTTACAGAAAATAAGCTGCTTCTTTCATAGTCTTTAAGTAATTCTTCAGAGAATCTGTTTTTATCTACAAGAAGTAACTACTTAAAACCACAAGACAGAGAATAATTGTGCAAAACTCAGAATCTTAATCTCCCCGCAGATTCCATTGAATCTGAACTGTTTATTGTGTTGACTTTCCCTGTAGGGAAAGTTCAAGATATCAATGCTTTGGTGTGGTCAGTATTCCCACTTTTTCCTCTTGGGATGAGGAAATAGATATAAATATTTTCAACCAGAGTAAGGGGTACTATGCAACAATTAATTGAAGCAAATGTTTAAACGAATCTTTTAAAAACGGCATCCACCCACCCATAAAAAAAAAAAAAAAAAGAAAAAACCAAACAAAAACAAAAACACAAACAAAAAAAGAAGAACAAGGGCAGCTGTATAAAGGCTTAAGTTCCTGTTGTAACACCTGTAGTTTCAGGCTGCAAGGCAATGCATCATCTGGAAGTCAAAGTCCACCCCTTAAACGGGAATACAGACAATAAATCCGTATTTTGCTAGGCTTACGTTCAGATTAAATTAAGTTGTACATATCTGTGGGCTGACAGAAGAAACTAACTACAGGCAGTTTTGAATTTAAAAAAAACTTGAAGTTTAGACAACAAGACAAAATCAGAATTATCCTATAAAACTTAAATTATAAAACTCTGACTTGGAGCTATGAAGAGAATAATACCGGAAGTTCAAAGCCAGGGGTTTGATTTTTGACCATCTCTAACTTGAATAAATACTTCCCTGTTATCTGTACTGCAAACGAAGGAAATATGAGCCTGTCATGGACGAGTGAAACAAAGGCCAAAAAAAAAAATTACAGATGACAACAGTTAATGGCTTCCACTGTTTCTGATAAGGATCAGTCATTTAATTGCCTCTTGCTAAGGAAGGGCTTTAATACCTGTTTAATATTTTTCCTTTCTGCTGTGGACTTGGCCATTATCATGCGTATGGTGTAAAGGATGAGGCCAGGTAGGCGCAGCAGCTCCATCCCATTACCAATGAAAGCAGAGGCAATTACATAATTCACAAAGAAGGCTCCCTGGTCAGGCAAAAAGACACACCTGCAAGGAAAGACATCAGACATCATCTGGAAAGCAGACAAGCAAATGCAGTATATATACAATGGCTCTCTATCGCATTTGGAAATCTCCTACCACACGGATAAGCACTGGACACCGTAAGAAGTGGCTATAAGACTTCCAATAATCTTGCTGAAATGAGTACTACATAGCTATAGATGCAGTGAGCACAGTATACTCTAAGTCTGGCTAAGTTGCAGTTCAGATAAGGAATAAACTATGCATAAAAAGATACAGCAGTCTGATGGGTGGCTGAAAAGCAGACAAGAGCATCATCTGATGTCTGCAACAGCAACCTGAGACAAGATGAGATAAGACTAATAGAATAATTGTCTCTCCTAGCTGAGTAACTCCTAATTGTCTTCTTATTACTGATTTTGAAACAGAATTTGGAAACCTAACTGTGTCCTAATATTGCATTCTATTCTTTCCCTCCAGCTACAGTCACAAGAGCTTATAATAACCAATATCTACAAATTTGCAATGCGAGTGTAAATGCTCACGTTTCTTAAAATCAAGTCAACAGATTTCAGAAGAGAACTGCTGCAGCTATTTACTCTCACTGTAATCCTTGGGAAGATCCCCTGTCCACGATATGCAACAATCCCCAGTACATTTTCTGGTCCCCTCTCATCTGCATCATATAATCCTGTTCCTTCCTTCTTGTCTTCTACAAAATTTGCAAGGTTTTGCGAAAATAACTGTCTCTTTATTGAATGTTTGCATACATGAGCTAGAAGGAAAAAGTATGTATTTCTTCACAGCAAAATCACTTGCATTCTCTTCCTCTTATTCAGAAGCTCAACATCACCACATCACCCCACTGGGTACCATCCGTGAGCAAATTTTAATAAACATTAACCAAGTTTAGCCAACAGGAAAAAAAAAAAAAAAAAAAAAAAAAAGAAGTTTTAAGTATTCCTTTAGCAAGGAGTTGCTGATACTTACTCCAGCCTGACTGCAGAATCAGATGATTCTCTGTCAAACAGCCAACGGAAAAAGAAATCAAGGCTGAAAGAAAGACGGTTAATGCCATTTGGTCTCCAACAGCTTAGTATTGTGTAAAATGACTTCCCTTTTTAAGCAGTTCAGATCAGGATAGTGGACAGAGAGAATTCAGTCAAATAATCTGAACACTACTTTAGCTTTATCACAGTTACTGATAGCCAGAAACAGAAAAAAAAAATATACAGACTCAAACAAAACAGAAATGTCTACTTCATACTAAAAGTTTTAATGATTCATTTTCAGCCGTTACTATGCAGATAGGACAAATACATGTTACTTGGTTAGCCAGGGAAACAGTCAAATACAGTGCAGGTGGAAAAAAAAAGGACAACTGTAGTTGTAGTCAATGCAAGACACATTGACTGTAACTGAAGCATAAGACACAGAAAGGAAACTGGGTTTTCAGCTACAATGGTGAGTATGGGCAACTTTCAATTAGTCATTGATCTTACAAAGTCTTGCTAAAGACTTACAAAGCCTTTTGCTAAAAGAAGTCAGCCTTTGGAAACTTTAAGGGCTATGAAGTCCTCAGATGAAACATGAACAATGAAATCTAATGTGTGATGACACTATAACCAAACACACTGGAGGGACTGGGGATACATCAACTACACCTCAACTAGCAACTAGAAAACAGAAGTAAGTTGTCTCTATATGATAAAAATACTCAAACATTACTCCATTAAACTACGATTCTTTACCTGGTCAGTCCAAGGGAAGGCAGAATCAGTACCATGAAGATCAAAAATATGTAGACCTTATGCATCATTATTCTGTTCTCTGCAGACCTACCAACATAAAAAGTCAGTGAGTAAGAAACTCATACGAAAGACTTCCACACATGAAGGATCTTGCCCAGAGAACATCAGCACCCATCAGACTTCCAGCTTCCCCTACCACATCACATTGCTACAAGATACAAATCAAACATCTTTGAGACACTCACTAATTTGGGCCAAGCAAGCTCTCAGTATCTTCTCAGACACAGAAAACATTTCTGAACATTAATCCAGACTTTGGATTAGCATCACTACAGGTCTGCACCACAAGCAAGGGGATGTGTGACAATCACAGCTGGTTTCTTATCCAATGATACTCAGACTTCACAACAGCTTGTAAACAAACAGCTCTTCAAGAGTTATGCCAAGAGGGATTAGGTAGTTTGTCAGTTTGTAAAAGGGCACCACTGCCAAGAAACCAGACACTTAGACAAGCTACTTGACTGTCCTTGCCAAGCGTCAAGTCTTTTGGCAACAACATGACACTACTAATGCTATACCCCTGCTACAGTAGCAGGAGCATCTATCTAGTGACACACTGTTGCCAGAACAGTGCTGCAATTGCTGTAAACAATTCAGACTGCTAAAGGTGGTATCTGATCGGGTATTAAAACCACAGAGGTTTTATTATAGGCTCATGTAGCCCTTGGGCACTGTGGGACATATCAGTATAACTATTCTGAGGCTTGAAATCAGATCTGTGATCGCTAGTGACTTTAGAAAATTATTTCAGCTGATTGAGAAGGGCTCAAGGTTCATGTGCCTAGTGCAACTAGAAAAAAAAAAGTTGATTAAAAGCATAAAACTTTGATGAATAAACAGTAGATTCTGGACACAATGTCTTACAAGGGAATGGTACAAAAAAATAAAAAGTTAAAAAAATTTGACTGTAGAACATAAAAACACACAAAAAAAATGGCTGCAAGCACTATGGAAAAATATCGAGTGAAGTTGAGTAAAGCTGGGATTCAGTGTGCAGTATGATGCTTTTATGTGACTGTAGGTAAACTGGGGATAAAATCCAGTATGCCAAACCAAGGTGTGCTGAGTTCTCCAAGTTAGGAGCATGTCACTGTGCTGGAGTACACCGGTCGTATCTGAAAATCTTGCATCAACACATCTGTTGGGCTTTGGTCCCATAGGTCCTTTCAGATCACCACTAACAATATCCAACAGCAACTGAGTTGTGCACCAAGGGTTACATCCAGACAATTTTTTTCATGCAAAACAACAAGAAAATGTATGCTTTTTTTTTATATAAGTAGCATGCCAGCAGTTGGAATGCTTTCTGTTGAAGTGGGATTCTGGGGTTCTGTGATGTTCTCAGCCTGGAGGGGATCCAAACCAACATCTATCCTCCCAGACAGTGAGCTAGTTATGGGATCAGAGGCACTTCCCATGCTCCTGTTGAAGATACAACCCCCTGAGCCTGCTTATACATTTTTTTCTGATTAAACACAAAGAGGCAGGAGGGGAACATAAGAAAACATGTGGTCAAATTACACTTGCTGCATTGACTACAAATTATTTAAACTCCAAAGTGTTGGTTACAACACTAGAAAGAGAGGACAACATGACATTCCCTGCTATGAGAGGGTCTGTGGATTTAAAAGCTCCATGAAAGATAAGCACTTTCTCCATTTATTTTACTAATTCAGCTGATAATGCCAAAACAGAGGAAAAATCTTGCTTACTTTGTCCAGTGAGACTCCAGCAAAGTTGAGTAATAGACAATTGTTGGTAGCAAAGCTGAGAAGGACCAGAGCAAGAGCGTTGGGAAAAACTGACTGACAATGGGATTCTAGTTGGGGGGAAAAAAAGTAAGAGTAAGTATTAAAAACATTTAATGCAGCTGTGGTAGAACAGAGGCTGCAATATTTTGCTTCTTGTAAATAATAGCAGGGTGTACTGTGGAAATTATATTCAGATACAATCTTAAAATGAGTCAGTGCTCACCACTGGTGTGCAAGACATAACATGAGTAGGACTGGGAATTAATTTCCATGAAAGTGAAGTCTCACAAGCAGTTTTGATGTAGTTTACACTAGCTTGGGGAAGTATTTAAAATGAACAGTTTGCAAGAGACTTTAGCTGCATTAAACCTAGGACCAGACATATGTGCCATCCTGTTTTGAATCCAATAAGCAAAATAAAACCATGGCATCTTACTTCAAATTTTTAAATCTGAATTCCCCTCTCCTCATCATAACAATCAAAATACAAGTTGGACTTGAAATTAAATTTTTGGCAAAGGTTTTTTATTACAAAATTTAGAATTCTTAAATTTGGAATGCAACATTTTACTACAAACAAACAAGACATTTATAATAATAAAGTTTCAGATGAAATTACTTCAGCCTACTATGAAAGAACAAAAGAGGCCTAAAGACCCGACTCTGGATGTATGCTTTTTAATCAGCAGTTACATAAAACAATACTGACAATTTCAACTGAATTTAGCTTACAGACATTGTTTCATTAGTATACACCTATCAGTTTATCAACGTTTTGGTCTGATACACAGCTTTAGCCAAACATATGGTGATACTCACATTCAGGTAGTGAATAGGTTTAGTGACATTGAACTTGTCCATGGTTGAGATTATTATGGAAGGAGTAGTAAGAAAAAACAGCACAATAAAAAGAAGCAAATTAATGCAAATCCATCTAAACCACCATTTCAGTCCACGCACTGAAAGATTTTTCCTGAAAAAAAAAATTTAAAAGGATATAAAAACAAGCAGCAAGCATTTGGTGTTAAAAATATATATACTCTCTGTCAAGTAACAGGTGACACTGCTTTTTCTAAACAAAGATTTCATAGTCTCAAAGTTATATAACAAGGCACTACACAAGTTCCAGTTGCTATTAGAAATAAAGAAAACTGTGCAACCTTTCTTAAATTGTGCTTGCAGAAGAATGTATTTAATCTCTCACAACACAAACACAGTGTCTAATGTAGTTAAGGTTTAGGATTAAACATTTCCACTGTTTAATTATATGGAAGTACTAAACAAATTTAGAACAAGAAGAGACAGAGATAAAAAGATACAGAGAATTTCTGTAAGGAGAATAGCTATCAGAGGCAGAATCTACCAAGGAACTGTGATAAAAAAAAAAAAAAAAAAAAAATTAAAAATCCTACATCCCTTCCTGCCATATTAAAACAGTAACCATCGGTCTTAAACAGGTAAAGTTCTTGAATGTAATTTGAAATGCACTAGAATTATTCGAACCCCAAAGTAAAGTCTTCAGAACAGACAAAACAGGGATACAGAGGCTCAGTAACATCCCCAATCATGACAACTCTTTTTGTAAAGCTAGATAAGTAACTTGGCAAAACCCTGTGCCTCCTCTTCTTCAAGGGGGAGGGGAGAAAGGGAAAAGAACAGAAAAAACAAAAATAAAAAACAACAAAAGTTGACCATCTTCCCCTCTGAGATGTTTAGAAAAGCTTTGTAAGTGCTTCAGCCCACTGCGTTGCAATGATAATTTCCTGTGCCCATAAGACAGTGCTTGAAGAAAGGAAGAGGAAATGAAGCACACATGCATGCAAGAACCCTTTCATGAAAAAGGCAGATTAAGCTGAGCCTACTTGGAAAGTAGCATGCAAGAGATTTTTACTTCATGTCTCAAAATAAGACAGCTGCAAAAAAACACAGCTAAGAATCATGGCTGTTTGCTTTACGGTTAAAAATTCTGTAATTTATTTCCAACTGCAGAACTGTAGTTCTAGAGAAAACCTCTCAATTATTAGAAATAGATTATATAGTCACCTTAAAAGTAATTTTCTACTAAAATAATTAGGGGAAAATAGTGTACTTTTATGTTAAAAAAGGTACATACAGGTGAAATACAGTCTCTTGTGCATGTTTGTACCTCACTTTCAGTTTTGGTTTGGGCAATGGAAATGTCACAACAAGTTTACTGTTACACGAACAGGGGATTATATTGACCTAACCCTAAGTTATTTGCAAAGTAACTGGAAAATATTTAGCCATTTTTAGCCTATAAATATGGCAGAAGGCAGCACAGGAACAGTTTTAACTCAAAAAGCATTTATCTACTTTCCAACACTCTCCTGTAAGTGGTGGGTAACGTCTGGGAAAGTCATTGGGTCAATAAAAAGATGTTAGAAGACAGATCATAGCTCACAGAGTGTATCAAGTTATACTCATTATATGTCAATTAAAAAATAAAAAAAAACCACACCAAAGCAAACCCACCCAAACAAAACACCACCACCAAAACGACGACAAAAAACCCCAAAACCACCAAAAAATCCCCATCAAGACATACTTGGTGTTAGTGCTGAGTGTTCTCCAAGTTACTGTCCTCAGATCTCAACAGCAGATATGGATTAACCTCAAAAACCAGGAACTGTGGGTACCAAAACTTTGGGACTTTTGGGTGGCAAAACTCTAGTCACCCTCTGAGAGGCCTCCCCAAGGTCAATGAAGAACACCAGTAATGGAAATAAAGATGCAGATCAGCCACATCCAAATGCTATGTGAAGTCTTAGTTTAGGGTTAAAGGAGAAGGAAAGAAAAAAGAAAAAAAAAAATCCACTCAGCCCTCTTCTCCTGTCCCCATTCTAAACCTACATTATAATAAATAAATGGATGCAAGATAGGAATCTTACCAACAAATATTCTCAGGATAAGGGGCATATGTAACCTCCCAGTTTGATATGCACAGCTCCCTGCTGTAGGATGATGGCTGGGGTTCTCCTTTACATTTAATACTCTGACATTTGCAGGCATTGAAGTCTTTAAGGATACTGTAATGAAGAAAAGGAAGAGGAGGTTTTTCCCAAGTTTCTACACCTGAAAATGCTGCATATATAATGAGAAAGACTAGGAATAGTGATAGAGGTTTTTTTCTTTTAATAACCAGAGATAATGTAACATTATATCATGCATGTAATGACCATCATATAAACAGAAAGCAGTATTGGTTTGAACTGTTCAGTGTTTCTACCAACACGAACAACAGCAGTGACTGGTATTAAAAAATATAAAAAAATAAATCAAAGCATGAGTGCATTGGAAAAAATAAAAACAACAGCCAGTTCCCCAAACACCTCTTTATGTATTTATAGCTGTTTTCAAATCAAAGTAGACTAAAGGATTAGTCTGCACTCTCATTTCTTTGCAGTAGTATAAACTAGCCAATTTTGACTTCAGTATCAATTCTCACAAAATTTCTTATCATGCTGGTATTCTCACAGTTCAAAATATTACCTTCCTTCCCCTATTCCCAAAATAATCACAATACTTATTTTTATATTTTAATATTAGGAGCTGATTGACAACCAATGTATTTAAACAAGATTTAAACATGTTCAGTATAAATGCTTTCAAAGATTTCTCAAAACACAGCAATGGAAGTGCAGGTATACATTCAGAGACAGTACAACTGTGTGCGTGTTACTGCGTAAAAGTTGTTCCACACTAGGTAAGCTCTATTACACTAGCATGGAAACAGTATATGTTATCTTTGAACAGGCAGACTCTAAAATTCCTGAACATGTTTTTCTCAGTTGCACTCTTAACGTAAAGAAAACAGAGAACCACACACACAAACACCAAACAAACAAAAATAACTCCCAAACCTCAGATCTTTACCTTACCAGAATCCAAGAAGCAATGTCAAATTGCCAGCATCTTGCAGCAGCAAGTATTTAAGAAAGTTAATTACACTTTGACAGTTTTTTTTTTAAATGCATACAGAGCAAGCTTTAGCACTAACCAGCCATACTACTGAGCACTATCATTAACCAAGCTTCTACAACCACCAGACTCCATGAACCTCAGTCCTGCTTCCTGTTTCTCCCATCCGATTTCAGAGCAAACTCTGCTCCACAGAGCCAAGAGCACCAAATAACTTTCTAATTTGATGGTAGCTTCAAGTTCACATGTAATCTAATCTATTTTTCCAGAGAACAGAGGCTGCTGCATCAATTCCAAGCTGAACAAACTAGAATCTTTTCAGTTCTTGATAATTCAACTCAGAGATGCCTGCAGTGCAACTCTGAACACATGCGCACGACAGACTCTCTCATTAAAATTGTATAGAACAGATCAGTAGCTAGAGAAGGAAGTTTATTACTTCTTTCACATCCTAAAATGTTATTTCATGCACTAGATTCTCTAATTTTGTGATGTTACACACCAAATTTAGGAGGGGGCAGATTTCACAAGACAATCACTACTCAGAGAGCAGCCAGCAAAACTTTCTCCAGCACCTCAAATTCTTACACAGAATTCTATCCTCTGGACTTCCTTGAACAGAAGCCTGACAGATTGGCTCTCTAACATGACAATTTAAATCAGAGAAGCTATGAAGAACTTAAAAAAAGCATGATTTGTTATTTTTGTAATACAAATATTATTCTGCTTCCCTTTACGCATTTTGTGTTAGTAAAAGATGCTCACAAAGTGCCAACAGGAAATGAGATGCTAAGTGCATTTTCTCTACAAATGACCAAGTAAAAAGCGCTGAACAACTTCTGTTATTAGGTCTACACATATATCTATAACAACAGGCAAGAGAGATATACAACGTGTATCTATCACCACATCAGCCATTGTCTCTACTTTGCAGAGGTGACTAACCAGAACATAATTTGAACCCACTGCGGTAGTTTGGTAACTGGACCATTTCCACAGTAGAAAATGGAGGAATCAGTAGCTCACATTCAAGAACCAATTAGTCCAGTCTACTACTAACCTACACCGATAGACTGGATCCCACACAGAAGAGGAAGGCTCCTTATTCCAATAAGTGTCCAAGCTATTTAGTCCCTTAGATATTTTTTTTCCACTCAAAGCACAGAGGCTAAACGCACACTTATGGGAAAACTTACCAGAAAGCAAAGCAGACCAAATCCATAGGATGGTGAAAAAGAAGAAAGGAAGAAGAATCAACATAAGCAAACAAGCGACACAAACAAGAGATCAGTTCTACTGTTACAGTTAAAAGAGAACAAACAAGAGAGCAGACAAAACTTACTAGGTTGCCATGGATTTCTCTTGAAATGTTACAAAAGCCATTCCCAGTGGGTTTTTATGAACAACTTGTTCCTCTTTTGAATATTCTTCCATCAGTTCATTTCTAACTTTGGTATAATAATCTACAGCATCCTCCTGTCGGGAAATTGATGACTGTTACATCCACATACCACATGGCTAGTATCTTCATCAAAATACAGCTTACACAAACCATAGCCTCTCTTTCTCATACTACTTCCACAAATTACAAATGACATCAAAATGTGAAGACAAACAAACAGGAAGTTTTTCTTGTACTTCATTTTTTGTAGTAAGATTACATTTCAAAAGTTTTGGGGAGTTCATTTTCTCTACAGTGCAAGAACGTGAAGGATGAGCTATCTGCAATAAATGAATAAAGAATTTGCTGAAGCTCAACAAGATGTCACACAAGCTGTTCTCTACTCTTCTAACAACCTACCTAGCCATAACTAAAAATGAACACAATCTCTTACCCTTTCACATCCTCTCATTTCACAACAGCAGAATTGACCACATGGCTTAGGGTTGATTCGGACCCGCTTGCCATACTTCTGATGCAGGTGTTCATAGTAAGTTAGGCTTTTTTCTGCCTGTTTTCTGGATAGAAAGATACATCCATAACATTTTGCAAGAAAACAGTATCAACATCAAGCTTAAGAAGAATACAATCCCCAAAAGAAAAAGTTATGTTATGACTGATAACAAATTAATCAGTCACAGAGATATTAATATATCTTATTATGGCTACTTAGTATAATTTATTTTCAAGTCTGTAATAGCATTATACAGCCTACACTTGTTGTGAGGTTACAGGAAAAAAAACAAAAACAAAAACATTGTAGAGCCCAGAAGATAACACTTTTTTCCTCCTGTGACCAGCACCTCCAGCCAAAGAAGCAAGGTCCCAGAGTTATTAATTCAATAGTTGGGTTTTCCACTTTGCACTGTCTGTCAATTATTAAATAAACAAACACATAACCGGCAAGTCAAAACTTACCTTATGCAACACACAACATATTAAACCTACAAGAAATGAGCCGAACCCCACAACTCCCCTTAAAACATAGCTGAACCTAACTGAAGTCCAGACCAGAACTTTAAGAGCAGAATTAATTTCTACCATGTGTAAGCTTAGTACTGCTGGTATATGTTGATTAAGGACTGGCAAAGCATTCATAACACTATTCTAAACTCAGGCAGATTACAAAAACAAGTACCTTTTTTTGAAGAGATGAATAAGTTTGGCTACATCATAACACAGCTGGACTTCCAGCACAGTGCAGGTTGGGTAGGCAGCACTGAAAAGGAAGCAGTACATAAGAACAGCAAAACCAGAAAGTACAATGAAGAAACTGTTTCAAAAGAGTATCACTGATGTCTAATTGACATCTCAATCCCTCATTTTATTTCTGAATGAGGTATCATAGAGTGGAAACTTCCAGACAGACAGATGCCCAAGTAAAGGACATGTGGGAGCATAAATGGAAAGTATGGATAAACAACCACTTTCTTGGAACCTAATTTTAAGATCAGCTAACTAACTTAACTGAAATATAGTCTTTTCTCAATTCTGTCTAAGGGATAAGATACACTTTTAGAAGACAGATACTATAATACAAATTTTAAACCAAAAAAAAAAAACCAAACATTCCTGCTTGACCAGGTAAAATTACTAGGACAATTTAAAATCTCCTGTTCCTAATGATACTACTCAGGCATGGAACTTACGTGAAATGGCCTTGTATTGTCTCTTCTTTTGCATTTTTTGGAAGACCAGTTATAAACAATGTGCACTTAACCTGCAAGAGAAAAATGCAGCTCCAATTTTGAGAAACTATATCACGAAAGAGTAAATAAAAATACGAGGAAGGCAGTAACACAGCACAAGTAGCTGTGTTGTAGTGGGGAAAAAAGGTAGGAAAATCTTATTTTGATGGGAGCTGCATCTATTCAAGGAAGCACCACATTCACCTTCTACATTGGTAATAAGTTACATCAAAATTCCACAAATCCCTCCCCAATCCCCTTTTCTCCATCCGCTTTCACAATTCACTCAGTTGAGCTCTGCTTTCACTGAATTCCTTCACACTTACATCACATTCTAGCAAGCAGGAAGCATCTTAGCAATTTGCTTTTTCAGCATTATCCACTTGCAAACACTCTGTATGTTGTTTTTTTTTCACCCCAATATATGAACTTACTATGTTTTCTTCTTTATATGTAACATACTTCATGTGATGTCTCATGAAGACAACAGTCAGAATCAGGTAAACAACAGCAAAAACTGTGTGCAGCCACAGAAGATTATTACTGTTGGACAAAACGTTATGAATATGAGAAACAGGAAGAACTAATTGTCCAACTGATACAAGTAGCCATCAAAATGCTAAGCAGACCAGAACCTCTGATTGAACACAAAACAAGAAAAAAAGGTAGTTACTGGTAGTCAGTCATGTCTATGCAGATGCCTTGGACAGCCATTAGGGTTACCTGCTTGTCATAAAATTCTATAGGTAACAGTCCCACAACGAAAACAGATATTCTATGACATGGACATTTTTAGGCAGCATTTGGCTTGCACCTTCTCATATGGATGACCAATAGCACATACCATGCTATTTGTCAAAATGTTTTTTTTAATTGGCCTTACTAGTTACTGTGCTGAGTGCATAACTGAATTCTCCTTGAACACAATCCTTACTGAAATTGAAAACAGTCTAATAACACAGGAAGTAAGTTCTGCTTCTCTGACAGCTCCTTCCTCAAAGCTTACAGCAGTTCTGTTCTGTGAATAGTTCTTCAGTTTTGCAGAGAGCATTAATAATTACAATTAACCTAAAACACAGGAACCTATTTTACAGGTGAAAAAACCTGACCAAACAAAAAAATCCCCAGGATTCACAATGTGGTGAAAAATACACCAAAGTACATTGGCAGAAAACTCTATTGGACATAGTAGCATGGATAGATGTGGATTGATCAAGTAATAAAACAGAAAAATTGCACAGCTTTGTATCCCAACTATTTTACAGAGTGTTTTTAAAACACATAGAAGTAATTTTAATTGTGATCTCAGATGGGAGAGGTAGGCAAACACGTAAATCTGATGTAAGAGAACTTAAATCATCCAAGTTACACATTCTAGTAAAGCTGTCAGCTTTATTTTCCTTATGAAGTATGGTTTCTTTTAATGTGGAAATTTCTGAAAATAATATTGCTAGATGTGCAGTCATTAGCCAAGAGAAACATGTGGTGCAAGAGGTAAGAGCTAAGAGAGTAGAAGCCAAGTCTCTGGATTTCTTATCAGCACTGTAACTGCATAGCCTGAAGCAGAACATATCCCAGTTTCAATTGATGAAGCGTGAATAAGTAATTCCTACCCCACAAGCCATGCTGCAAGTATCATTTCATGTCTTTAGAGACCAGGACAAGAAACAGATACAAGCATAAAAGCACCCTGCAAGATTTACTTACCCAGTTTGTAAGTTCACTATAGTTGTTCTTCCAAAACTATAGGGATCTTTATCTAAGAAAAACACATACAAGTAGTGTAATCAACTAGTGCAACATTCACATACAAACTGTCAGCAAGTCAGCTTTTATTCTATTTTTTAAAAATGTTGATATACTTCTTTTTAATGCTGAGCATGTTAATTGTTAAAAAGATTCAGAGTTATAATCAGTACTGTTTTACACTGTATTGCTTTTTACAGTTGGGAAAAAGGACCCCCAGAATTATATCACATTCAAGCCATCAAGAGAAACAATAGATTATTTTAGAAGTCTGAATACTACATCTCTGTAGCACTAGATCTTTCTCCCTCCAATCTCCCTTCATGTCCATTAACAATTGTTTAGGGATTTGAACATATTTCCTTCACGTTTTTACTCCATCTTCACTGGTTTCTTATCTCAGTTTTTTAAACTGCATTAATTCCGTATTGACAAAACAGTACCAACAACCCTACTAAGGTAAAAAATGAGAAAGTTTATATTACATTCTCTAGAC
The DNA here is from genome assembly GCF_036417535.1 of Chlamydotis macqueenii. Classification (NCBI taxonomy): domain Eukaryota; kingdom Metazoa; phylum Chordata; class Aves; order Otidiformes; family Otididae; genus Chlamydotis; species Chlamydotis macqueenii. The sequence goes on along the minus strand of NC_141558.1, from coordinate 72,372,702 downwards.
TGCCAAATATTTTTTAAAATTATAATGCAAGTGAGTGAAAACTGAACACATGTTCACAAAGGAAAAAGAGCTAAGTGTATCCAGAAACTTAAACAGTCTTCTAGCAGAGACTTAAATCACATTGCAAGTTAAGTCATCACAAGAGAAAGAACTGCAAATGCACAAAATCGACATATGGTGGAAGGGAAGGAAGAAAGGGAGAGATACTAAAACCTCATAATTGTTTTTCAGCTATTTTTCCTAGCATAACAAAAATGAATGCAGGAAAACAGAAGATGTATTCTCATGTTTTAGAAGGCCAGCCATACTCTGCCATTTGAATTAACAGAGATCTTCCATTGGTATCCAATATACCACAACTTCTATCAAATTGTAGTTAGGGAAGGACAGTGCACACAGATTGATGCATATTAGTTAGAGAAGGACAGTGTGCACAGATTGATGCATATTACAAAATCCATTTTGGTATAAATACACAGGTAGTAATGAAACCAGAAGGGGGAACAGCATACTACAAGTTCTTTGAAGGCACCAGCACCTCTCCCTTTACAAAGGAGGTGGAGACAGCAACTAAGGCATCAGTTCTGTTGGATTTCATTCTGTAGAACTAGGTATGCTGGCTGAGAACACAAAGACGGAAAGCAAGGAAGGAGAAGTGACTGTGAAGAGCTAAATAGTACTTTGAAAGAGCAGAAAAAGAAAAGAAATAAAAAAAAAAAAAAGAGCAATGGTAGTTGCAGATATTGATATAAACAGAGAATTGCTATCAAAGAGCTCATAAAAGGGAAATTAGAGATGGCAGTTCTACAAAGAAACAATACTAAAAGGCATATCCTACTAAGACAAGAGCTAAGTCACACGGCTCTCTAAAACACAGACAGGAGTAAACTGAAAACAAGAACTAGGTCACATTATTAAGCACTATAGAAGATAATAAATTATAGGGACAAATATCAGCAAGGTCAGTGCACAAAATAAGACGAAATTGCTCTGGTATAAGAACAAACAAAATGAAACACAAGCAAGTACTCAGGAAAACCAAATGAATGACTGCTTTTCATTTTGCATCACCGTTCACCAAGAGGATCAACTGTGAACAACATGATCTTGACAAGACTGATACAAAGCTAGGTATAAAATGGGCTTGTAAGGGCTCATTATCAAAAATGGAAGAAAGTTTAAATAGAGCTTAAGAGATTTCTGTCCATCAGTATTCTCATTAGCAACCAGAATGGCAAACTAGAGGACACACTTACTGTATTTGTTGAGTGTGAATTAATAATGGAAAAGGTAGGTGTCACACTTGCAGACATAATCAGGACTAGACTACAAGAAACATGAAGTAATTGTCTAGTCTCAGTGAGATTTGTCTCATTTTGAGCCGCAAATCAAGACAGAAGGGGAACACCGGCAGACAGTCTAGCTAGATTTTTAAAAAGTTCAGAGGATGGCTGATGATTTTATGATCAACCAAATGGAAAACATCTCTCATTAATGATCAAATTAACTGGTCTGGTTTATCAAAAAGAGGAAAAAACACAGATTAATTGATAACCCTCAAGCAGCTAAAAGGATATCACAAAGATGAAATAATCTATTCTCCTCAGTGATCTTAAATTACAGCAAAAGAGAACGAGACTGGACACCAGAAAAAGATTTCTCAGCTGTGAAGACAGTTTCCATTGGCAATCATCACCACTAAAAATCATACAGAGTGCTTAAATAAACACCAGGTAAGAGGGCATAAGTCAAGTTAATCCTGCCTTGAGCCTTCTAGGTCTAGTCATCTATGTCTGCATGTGGTCTGCTATCTTGTTTCTGACAACAGGTTTTGCCAGATGTTTAAAGAACCCTCTGCTCTCATACAAATGTCACACAAAATGACACAGACATCAGACTGAGGAGGGGGAAGCAAACAAATAAAAACCCCACACACCTTACAAAGTTTACCAAAATAAAAAAATCCTAGAAGCTTTCGCAACTATATAAACCACAAAATTATTCTCAGAATATATAAAAAAAAAATCTTACCAAGTAGATCACCTGATAGGTTGACAGGCAGTATGACACACACAGACAAAATGCTGACAGCAATCAACAAACAGATAATGTGACGCTGGAAGGCAAGGTAATGTATGGCATCTTCACCACATCTCTCATGAATCTCGTCATCACTGCATCATAGACAGAAAAGCATATGGTCAGTCTACTCAATATCCTTGGAGTTTTAGGGGGTAGTTTTTGAACATATACTAATTTCTCAGTCTACCTAGTGACACCTCCATCAATTCCTATCAGTTTTCAACACGGTTGTGTTCTTTCATTCATAAATTTAAGTTCCAAAAGTGTCTTTCTTGTGCAGTATTAGCATACAAAAATTAACACGAGGAAATTTAAGACACAAACAAGTTATCTGAAAAGCAAATATAAATACATTTTTTTTAAATCAGCCTAAAAGAGAACAAATACATTTGCTGTGACCTTCTGCTTTATGACAGTCACAAGGTGTTAAGCCTAGCTCTCAAACTTTAAGATTACAATGTGACATTGTTTACTCATCTCCATAAAGGCTCCCCATGAGGAAAATGACCACAGAATCACCTTACTCTTATGACATGCAATTAACAGAAGATATTAATAGGCCTTGGAATGAACTCTCATCATCTATCCATTGTCAGCAGAACAGACCATTAAAATACGAGTTCTTTGAAAAGGAAGGAACTGCACTAGCAAAACTGGAGAAAGACAGGCTCAATCCCCACCCCTTTTTTGTTTCAATGAACTCAAGCTAGAAATTGGTCTTTAAAAATCATGATTTACTAAGCACCAAGAGATACAAAGAACGAACATCTCATGTCTAACGCTCAGTTTCTGGGAAACAGCGGGATGGGCTTTTCCTAGTTAGTCAGTTCCAACCCTGACTAAGCCACCAGTTTGCCACAGAAATCTTTGCCGGGAAACCCTGTTTCCTGCCTGGGGCCCTACCAGCTTTACATAGGGGAACACCTACACAGTACTCTTTGAAGGGCAAAACCCTAGAGCCTAGTTACTAGCTCAGAATCCATATAAGTGCCATAGATTCACTTCGGTTCACACACTGTCCCAAGACCAGGAAGTCCCTGGGCTGGCAGCAGAAAGATAACTGTATCCTGAAGAGGAATTCCCAATAAGCTGATCTTGTTTTCATGTTATTTTTCCACCCCGCCAGAGGCACCCATGTCCCTGTTTGTATTAAATTCTATCTATTCAAGGAAAAAAAAAATGAATGCAAACTCCCTTTTTTTTTTTAATTAAAAAAAAAAAAAGCAAAGCAAACCACAGCTCACTATTTCTGTTTCACATACTTACTGCATCCGAAAAGCAGCTGTCATCCAAGAACAAAACCCCTATAAAAAAGAAGGAAGTTTTTACGAGTTAACATACAAAACATACAGTCTCAAATCTGTACAATTAAGATAAGTGTTTCTATTAAGCCAATCTCTTAGCTAAAAAGCTGGCAGTTTGTTACTCTGAAATGATCATTTAGAAACATACAGAAAAACACCTCATAGTCTACAATACTTTTTACAATGTACTTTGTATGTCTGTCTTCAGAGAGTATTTAAGAGGGTTTTTATTACTTGCACATTTATTACTTAGGCTTCTTAAATTTACACAAGTGTGTCCAAATCCCATCTCAAATGAACAGAAGTCAAGATTGAGGCTTCCAAGGATTTTTTTTTTTTTTAAGGATTGTTTTAGAGCAGAAAAGGTGATTATTTTTTCCAAAACCATTTCCAGAGACCCTCCAATTTCAAGGATAAGTTCACAAGAGTCTAATACAAGTTAATCAGTTAAATGGGAGTTAGAAACAACACCGTGATTAAATTAACAGAAAGTTTCTTGTATAGCTTTACAAATCCTCGTATGAAATTGTACAGCAGAGATCACATCTCACTGAATGTCCCAGTATGGTTCAAAAAAAAAAATCTTGTCTCTTGAAAGGCGTCTTCTTTCAAGTGAATTGTATCAAGCAGAAGAGATACATTTTTATTCAACAGTTTCAATTACAAAGTTGCTTTAGGGTTTAAAAAAAAAAAAAAAAGAAAACTACAGAAATAGCAGAGCAATCCTGAATCCTGATCAAACACCAGTACGCTTTTGATGCTCAGTTATTTAGTTACAAGGTTATGTATTAAGTTGATGCATATATAAAATGTTAAAATGTAGGCTGCCACCACTGGACAACTCTCGCATAGTTCATTCTGAAGCTGCAACACAAAATGCCAGAAATGTGTGAATTCAAAATCTCCAGAGAGACCATGGATGGCCAAAAATTTATCTTCCACTCCAAACCAGTTTTAATATTAAGAGCATACAGCATTATTTCTAGCCTCACACTTGCATACAGTTTTCTCATCTTTGTGAGGAGGACAATGTACTATAAAGACCAACAAGGTATTACTTGCAATGTGAACGTAATGTAACGTTTTAACTGTTATTTATTTAGTAGACCTTTTTCTTCCTCACCTTCCATTTGAAACTTTAACATATGGTCCCCCTCCTAACTAAAAAAAAATTTAAAAAAATTTTTAAAAGTTACTTAAAACGACACAAGATACTGGTTTGTGATATGGCAATAGTTTGTCAGGATATGGAGATTATGTATGGTTCTATAAAAAACCAATGCACTATTAATTTTTGCATAATTGGTCTTCCAACTTAATGACTGGTTCATTGGGCTAGGTAGAATGGCAAATTACAACAGATTCCATTAAATAGTTTACATTAAAATAAAACAAATACATATCAAAACTCTAGAATACTTACCCTATCATATTCAAGATCCTCAGGTACCGATGAAGATGTTGACAATCGGTTGTATCTTGATTCACTAAAATACATTAAATTATGCTTTTAAGTATCTTTAATAACAGATTATTAAATTCTACAGAATTATTTCAACTTTAACAATTCCGAAGTAACTAAGCACAAAAACACTTTTTCACTTATGAAAGCTGTGGTTTTTATCTTGTAGCATATGCTTAATTATAGAAACTTTTGCTGCGTCTCATGTTGAAAAGGAACACCGTGTGAGCTCCTGACATGAGAGCACTTAACTGAACTAGAAAGAAAAAAAAAATTTTTATTGGGATATTAAACCACAGTAACATAAGAGAATGCAACACAGGTTTGGAAGCATAGCAATGACCAGATTTGCAAGCTAGCTTTCTGTTCACATATTCCTCATTACAAGACATCAATTCTTTCCCCCCACCTCTCTTCCTTCATCTTACAGTCACTACTCAGAATTCCTCTGCACAATTAAACCCACTACCTGCAGGGCCACCTCCTCACACAAATTCAGTCCTGTAGCAAGACTGGAAACATTTAGAGACCCTGTAGCCCTCAAAAAAAAAGCAAAGTACTTGTTTTTAGTTTGTTACTCAAAATAAATGTTGCAGTGGCGACGCATCCATAATTACAGGACAATACATGTTAAAATAGAGTATGCTTGTAGGTGTATGTACAATAATTTTGACCTAGCTGGCTCAGATCACCATCCAGCAGGGACAATAACACAGGCTCCTAGGTGTCTGACTGCTCAAGGACCTGTTTGTCCCATGCAGGTCTGTCTCTACAGCCCACATGGAAATCTACACTGAAGCATCTTCATTCTTACTGCCTGAGCTAGTTCAGTTATTGCCTTTTTTTTTTTTTTTTGGCCATCTACTTGTCATAATTGTACATAGATTACATCTAAACTCACGTTGAGTCCTTTCCTGTTGCTTAGTTACGAATCTACCACAACTTAGTTACATCACTAAGATTAGGAAGCGGCTCACTTTTGAAGTTTATGCACTTCATAAACAGACAACTAACTTTTAAGCATCCCAAGACACCATGTTGTAGAAATATTATTTTAAAAAAATAATAATCAAAAGCTCATTTGCAGTATTTAAAAAAAAACAAAAAACAAACAGTGAAGAATTTCAGAAACCTGCAATGATACATTTCTTTTTTTATTTTTAAACCCTTCAGAAATATTACAGCACAGGCTGCATAGGGAGCTCTGGAAAGACACTGGGCTTGAGCCACGATAAACAAAATAGTTAATATCCTTCTATCACAGAAACACACTGCAAACATCAACGTGTAGGCAGGTGACATGTTAGCAAACCAAGCAGCCTATTTTCTTACCTCCACTTCCTTAACCCAAAACTGCAGAATGAAATTAATGACAATGCCAAACACAGAACTTTATTACTGAAACTGCAAAGGTTAACTCTGTGAGTGGGACGTATTTCACACAAGGCAGCACAAGGACATTTTTAACAAACGTGCGTGCGATTACAAACATATCTATCTGATACAAATGCACTTCATTTAAGCCATATTTACTGTACTTACTTCCACATTCCCCAAATGGTTGCAACAAATCAGTCTGATTGTATATCTTTTTTACCTTTCAGCTTCTGACACCAGAGCAACACGACCATAGTCCCAGAATCTCTTTCTTATAACGGAAAACAGTAATATTAAAATCTAGAAAATAAAAAACAAAGACCTCTGAATATTTATTTTTCCACTTCATAATAATTATTCTTAGGTGTACAGGAACTCTAAAAAAATGCTGGTTTAGCTCCTAAGCCAACACTCATATGTTAACCAACCCAATGCTGGCCACGGTACAAACTAACCTGTCTGGGACCAATGGACAAGAACACCTGCCTTCCTGTTCCAATTTATAAAGGAGGAGAACTGCATCCAAAAATACTTCTGAACTGCAAGTGTATAAAGATTTGTGACAAGAACAGTAGCAAGTATTACTAGAGAGGAAGTCAAAACTTTCATAAATACACATTTACTATTATTCATCACTTAATGACTATGATGGAAGACTTGCAATTTTATTTTATTTTTAAACATATAGGCTGTAGTGGGCTCAATTATTTTCTCAAGTATGAGTATCATTTTTATTCTCAGTACAAACAATATATTATTACAACTTATAAAAACCAGAAACTTATATTTTATCTCTGCAATGTATTTTTATATCTCCCCTTTGTATTTAAACTGTTTGAAAGAGGCTAAAAAAACAAGGAAAAAAGAAAATACTATGTGTTTCACAGATGCATTGCTTTTTTTCCTTTTTTAAAGAAACAAGTTGGTCTGTATGAAGCAATAAAGTAGAAGTAACAAGGTCTGTTTTCTATGCATATGCAGTATACACCCTCAGCTCTTAACCCCTCCTACATCCCATACCTGTTTGGCTGGAAAGTGGTGCTAGTGATGTAATTTATTTGGATCTATGCAAATACTGACTGGCCAGACAGTCAGTTGAGATTATCCATGCGTTAAGATTACACAGCTAATTTCCACATTTCACAACGAATAAAGCCTTCTTATAACAGCCTTCCTCCCAGTATTAGTGTAGATCTTCCTCTTTCATCTGGCCATTAAACTTCATGCAAGCAGGAAAGTTCTCTAGACTCTCTGACGACTTTGGTTGAAATTGGCTAATGTATTCTATGGTTACTAAGAGGAACTGCCAGACAAAAATGGGAAGACAGTACAATATAAGTGCCTCACTTTCTTAGGAAACCAGCCTAGAAATAATATTCAGAAATCTATCAACTGACAGTTACTGATGGGATCTGCAGTAAATATGTCACGAACATAGGAATACAGGAGTTACTAAACAAATTGTAATACTTGGTACTTGAAGAAGAGAGAAGCCTTCCACATTGCATCTAACTCTCTACTTAACGTTGTTTGAGAAGAGGGTTCAACAGCAAGGAACTCAAAACTAGAACTCAGTATCTTGAAATTCAACCACAGCTTTACAAAAAAAAAAGTTCCCCCCAAACACTCCAACTAAGTCTTACTAAACACTGTACCATCAGTCGCACAGAGCAATAACTCCTCAGAAAATAGATTTATGGTAGCATGCTGCATACACTAAATAAATAGCAAAGAATGCCACTACATAACTTCTAGGAACATCCTCTACATTCCTACAGAACTATCAGCTCAGACCTCATACAGGTATTTTAAATTTCTCCACAGTAGCTTTCTAGAACTCAGGAACTATGTCATCCCTTTAGTCTCATTTCAGTACTCATTTATTAGGCTCATTTGCAGGTCTACAGCTCTTTCTCTCCTAGCTTAAGACAACCTAGACAAAACTTACAGAAACAAATCTCTACTTGATAAATAAGAGAACTCTGAACAATCTAACTTCTGAGAAGGCTAGAAGGATTTTCAATACAAGAAACAGAAACTGGGCTTACAAAAAAGAAGGTTACATCAAGCAGCAGAACAGTTGGGATTCCACCAAAAGTTACTCCTTGGAGCACTGTGCTGCCCCGGGCAGTGCTGTAGCAGTATGTCTCATTTGTTGAGTTGAAAGGTACACTTCTATTCCAGAAGTAGACTAGATGAGAATGTCCAAATCCCAGGAAAAAGAAAGGATTCATTGTGTCTTTTCCTAAAAAATAAAAAAAAAAAATAAAAAAATAAAAAAAAAAATGAAACAACCATGCAAAAAGCCTGCCTGGTATTTGTGAGTTGCACTAACTTTACAAGTACAAAAAATGCATGAAGATTCAACCAGGAAACTACTTCGGAACAGAAGTCACATTTGACAGTCCTTCCCTGTAAAATATTTTGCAATAACTGATAGGGTCAGCAGCAGTGCCCAAGCAAGAATTCCAGACATCTCACCAACCACATCCTCTACAGACATCTAAGGAAGGACCCACAAAAAACAAACTTCTCTATCTTCTAATCTATAACATCAAACTACTCATTTCAGCCTGGATTCTGATTCTAGGAATAACACAGAGCATTAGACATTCCGCCAATAGCAGTTTGAAGATTTTGCTCCTAGTTGATGAGCATGTGTGAATATATTGGCTTGTGAACTTTGTATTCAAGCCTCAAGACCTTGAGATTACTGACAAATTTGCCACTAATTACACAGAAAAGAACTATTTATTACATAAATACACATGCTACTCTCTGTTGTTGAAATAGTGTGATTTTCCTTTTTTTAATAGGAGAATTCAACTGAAAGAACAGCACAGTAATTACAGTATATCAAGAACAAGAAAGAACAAAGAGTATTTCAAATTTTCTAACAGCCATCTACCTAATTTTAGTCAACTGACCTGCTCAGATAATGTAGTAACATAGAAAATTGCAAAAGATTTGGCTATTGATACAAGGATTTTTTTTATCAGTGCTGGCAATTTCTCATTTATTTCAAGGTTTTCCACTTCAAACATTTCTTTTCCTGGATCTTATTAACTTGATTGTTCCCTGCACTTGGGATAGAAGCATGCTTCGTGCAGAATGTGCTTCTGACTGATAAATTCATAAAGAAAGCATACCCTCAAAAATTCTATCCTTTGAAAGCAAATATTGTAGGTTCTCATCACACAGGTCCAGGGACGCTACTTTTGGGATAACATGCCTCTGTAAGAGGAATGCACATGTCTCTGACGACTGCACTATTCTGGATGCTGAAAACAGAACAAAACCAAAAGAAGAATATTAATAACAACAAGTTTTGCCTTTAAGCAGCAGAAAACCAGCTCGAAGAATACTCCTCCCAAAACAGCATTTACTAAATGTTGGACTGTGTGACTTCGTCGGGGAAGAAATTTTGTCACAACTGACATGCTTCCTCACAAGAGGGGGCGACGGGAGGGGGAACAAAACAACCAAACTCCAGACAAAATTTGTGCCGTGAACCTATCCTTGCTTTCTAAGTATTGAAATTTAGTGCTGACAAAAGAGAAAGTATTTTCGAACATACTTCATCACCACAACTGCAGAGCGTGCACGCTAGTTCTTAAGTAACACACTGGATCTTATCAGACACGATTTCCAATTCCTGAAAGGTATTACGCTTAAACAAGCCAGCTGTCAGGAAGATGAAGAGAACGGCGAGACCTCCCGCGGGTGGAGTTGCGGGGCAGCAACCCAAGGAGCGGCCCTTCGCGACCTCGCCAGGCAACGCGAGCGCCGGTCCGGGCTCTAGGAACGCGAAACCGCCTCCCTTATTTCGGCCGGGACCCTGACGGCGCCCCCGGCCCCGGAAGGGGCTGGCAGGGCCCGTTTCCTCAGAGGGCACACCGGCAAACGCCGGGGCTCGCAACTCGCCCAGGCGGCCGGTCCCTCGGCTCCCCGCTCGCCTCTGGGCGAGGAGGCCGTGCGGGGCCTTAGCCCACCGCCCCGGGGAGGGGCCGCCCTCAGGGCTGCCCCGGCCGCCCGCTCCCCAGCTGGGGCCGCTGACGGCAGAGCGGGGAGGAGGCCCTGAGGAAACGGCTGTTTCCTCCGGAGGGCCGGGCGGAAGGGAGCGGGAGGGGGCCGGCTCCGGCGGGCAGCCCGCGCCCCCAGGGCCACCCCTCAGAGCTCCCCTCCTCCCTCCTCCGTGGCTGGACCTACCCCGAGGCTGCCTTACGCAGCCCTGTCCTATCCCGTCCCCATACTGCGCTGCCGCCTTCCCTTACCTACACCGGGGTGGCCACAGCCTCTCGCCTCCTCACCGCCCCGCTCCCGAAGTTACAAGCCCCAGCAACAAGTGCGGGGAGCCGCGCATGCGTGCCCGGGCCGAGCCCCGCCGCCGGGCCGGGCCGGGCAGTGGCGGGCGGTTGGAGGCCGGGGCGGCGGCCGTTGGTCCCTCCCTGACGGGGCGGCCGCGGAGCCCCAACGGCGGATGGCTTTTTCGGTGGGCGTATTGGTGCCCCTCGCCTCTCCAGCCTTGTTTTCCAGACGCAGAAGTGCTTCCCTCAGGGAAGAGACCCCCTAGTAAAATACGTGGAGGAAAGTTGCTGTCATTTTTTTAGTACTGCCGTCCCTTTTCATCTACCGCCAGTACGACATGGCGGTCGGGAGGTGCACTCACCCGGAGTTATTGGGTGGGCTTTTGCTTTAGCACAGGAGACACTTGGAGCTGTGCTGGGAGCCAGTTTCATTTCACATGGCAGGGTCAGTGAGAGTTTCTGAGGTGGGGGCCTGTGCATGCCAGACCTGCCTTTAAAGCGTCTAGAGCCAAGCTTTCCCTTTATGCAATATCATTAGAATTATATCTAGAATCATAGATCACTAGGATGGTTTGTGTTGGAAGGGACCTTAAAGACCATTCGGTTCCAACCCCCCTGCCCTGGGCAGGGACACCTTCCCCTAGACCAGGTCACTGAGAGCCCTGTCCATCCCGGCCTTGAACACTTCCAGGGATGGGGCATCCACAGCTTCCCTGAGCAACCTGTTCCAGTGCCTCACCACTCTCACAGGAAATAATTTCTTCCTTATATCTAATCTAAACCTACCCTCTTCCACTTTAAATCAATTACCCCTTGGCTACTACATGCCCTGGTTGAAAGTCCCTCCCCAGTTTTTTTTTAGTGGGCCTCCTTTAGGTACTGGAAGGCTGCTACAATGGTTTATGACAGTTATTTTAGAAGTTCATAGCTTATCTACAAAAATTTTATGCTGGATCCTGAAGACAAAATCTCTAGTGAAGAATTAAGAATTTATCAATTTTGGTGATTTCTCAATTTTAATGTTAGTGTGGACTACAGTGCCATGGTTTGGAGGAAACCCTTTTGTGCCTGTATGACTCACATTAGCCATTAACCTCCTAAAAAATCAGATCTGAAAAGAGCTTTTCGTAGCAGAAAAGGAAGGACAGATGTGAGATTTCAAGAGAGATTTTGCAGTTCCAAGTCTGGCAACATGGGCAAGCATGCAGGTACAAGCGGAGTAGGCCATACACTAAGATAGTAACTGAAATAAATTGAATAATAGTAGTAATATCAATGTAATATGAATGTTCCATGAAATATTCAAAGCCCCTTGTCTTCACACATCTGTAAAGAGAAACGACATTAAAATGTTGCAACGTGGAAAAAACAAGACCTAGGAAGTTTAACCTAATGTATCTACGGCAGGGCTGGGGTGAGACTGATTCCCAGCCACCCACAAGGACATCCTGTCCTTTGCAGGGGTTAATTGCTTCCAGCCAACAGGCCAGAAATGCAGTACAGCAAGGCCCTGCTACCCACCTCTTCTCTACCCTTTATTTTAGTGTTCCCTCAACAGGCATTTTATACCTAGCATTGCCAACCATCGTCATCCTCCTCTGTCTTTGTCCTTTGCTTCTGATTGGCATGATTGACCTCAAGGACCAGCAGGCATCTGAGGACAAAGAAGATTATGATAGTGATGAAAACGTAATTGTTCAGAGGGAGGCAGGAAGATCACCTGCCTTCGAAGATTTGCACCCTACCTCCAGTCTCATGGGTGAAGGAACAGTGATATTTCAGAAGAGCGACCCACTCTAAAACCAACCAGAATCATCAGGGCATTGCAAGGTTCAATCTGATATTACACCGATGAAAATCTTAGTCATCTGTTGACTTTTATGTTTAAAAGAAAGGAGCATCTCAGCTGCCAAGAAGCCAGCATCTCCTTCAGTTGACAGTCCTACTCCTGCCTCTCTATCTTCAACTCCTTATGTCCCCATGTATTCAAACCCTGTCTATTACTTAGGGCCCTGCTTGCATACCTGCTGCCCTGCTCCCTGACATATTATTAACCCACATGGGAAGAATTGCTTCACTCTGTCAAATCCTAGCCTCACTTTTCAGGAATGCTTGCTCAGTGGAGTACATGTGCTATGCGCCTTCCCTCACTTCATCTCCCAAAAAGTGAAAAAGTCCAAGTAATCTGTAAGAGCTGAGAGACATTTCAGGATAGAATTTTGGAATTTATTTTGTGGCTGCATTATAGGTAATCTGGTAGTTTAACTTTGTTGAAAACATTTACGTTAGTTAGAAAATGGCATAGAAGTCCTCAGCTCAAAGCGGAGTGGTTTCAGATTCACTGCTGGAGTAAAGAAATTCCACTAATGTTGAATGATGTTAATGATTTTAGCTTTAAAATGTGCTCTCTTCTACTTAGGGCTATGTTGGAAAAGTTGTTTGGCATGAGTGTAGTAGAGTAGTTGTTCCACCCTGGCTTTTCTGGAATAACTTGTCCTGTAGACAGTTTATTTCAAAACAGAAATTCAAAGTGGAATAGTTATAACCACTTTCTTTTAAATTAAATTTTACTGATGCAGCACAGTAGACCTGCCATGTAGGTGAAGCCTCAGTGTATCCATGCAGCTCTTACACTTCTAGGACCAAAATCCATTTGGCTGATTTTCTCACCGATTTACTAAGCTGTTTGTAGTTTTATTCTTGTCTTATTTTTCAGAATTAAGAACACTGTGCTCTGTCTAGACTATCTTATTCTATAGAGTAAAATAGGTGATATTCAGTGATCTTGACATTGTAGTCTTGACATTCTTGGTTCTGAAGACTTTTGCCCAGCTACAAAATAATTTTTCCCTCTCTTTCTCACAAGAGTAACATCAAGCTTTTGTCATTTGGTTTTTTTTCTTCCTCTGTCTAGACAGGCTCTTTAGCTAAGTGGTGTGATTTTGTTTATCTCTAATTTCAACAGCAGAGTCACATTTCCCTCCTCCCTACCTCTTGTAAATAGGGTTTTGTTTACCACTGTCTGTTCTTTTGGTGACAAAAGCCACATACTGTCATTAGTTAGCAAATGTTTAATTATGTTGCTAGAGCAGATGGAAATCCAGCCTCAGGACCTAGGGAGCAGGTCAAGAGAACTTAAAATTCTTCCATCTTTCTTGTATTTTACATATTCCATATCCACTTCAACAGCTCTTTAGCACCAAGTTGAACAAGTGTGCGGGATATTTACACTTATGTGTGTGGCTCCTCCCATACTTTATTAAATGACCTTATGGCTGAAGAACTCCGCTGTCACTTTAGTTTGATTTATCACAGCAGGACTTTCCTTGATGGGTGAACTCCCAACAGGACATCAATAGTCTCTGGACGTGAGTAGCAGGTGGCCTGGTGCTTTACCATGTGTGGCAACTCTCGCCGTGGTTTCTTCTCTCTGAAGAAACTCATCAGCCCAGCTTGCTGTTCCTTACTTATCTGGCTATTCAAATATATCTTAATGGATTTAATTCAGGCTTCTAGCCTGGCAGTCCTTTGCTGTCTTTTAATCTTTGCCTTCATCTAGCAATCTGTTTACAAGCCTCAATATAGCAAAGAACTTAGGGTGGGCATTATGGAGTCTTCCTTTGAAAGGCCTGAGCATTAATATATGTATAATAAAAACAAACAAATAGAAAAATCTAGACAGACAAACACATTTAAATGAACTCTAATCATAATACAAATAAGCAAGCAGCAAGTGTCGATTTAAATTAACAATTTACACTTGGTTTCTCTCTATACTTATTTATTTTTGTAGTGCTGCTTCTCATTCATAAATAGTATGTTGATTTTCAAGGTAGAAATAGCCTTGCATTAAAGTTGGAATGTATTTCTATTAATCAAGAGAATTGACTATTATACAAAATATTTAACCAAATATATCTAGCCATATGTGATAGAAATTTGCCTTGCTTTTCTTTTACATTTTGTGTCAGATAGGAGATGGTGAATGAGGCATTGGTATTGATGCTTGAGCAGGATTAATTTTTCTCATTATCTTTGTCAAATTATATTTGGATGAAAACTAGAATTTTATTAAAATGCAGGAGTATCTGCAATCTAAAATAGCAGTACAGAAAAGTACTGAAAGGAGAAAGAAGTAAGTTTATTGCAGCATATTTTGCATGTAAACTTGATTTGTGAAATGGTGAAGTGTTGTCCTTACTTTGTGCATCCTGGTTTTGATCATCCTGTTTGTATCTGAAGAGGCGTCCCTGTGAGTGCTCCTAGGCTAAGACAAGCCTATGCCTTTTACCAGGAGGCAATGCATGGACTTCTTCATCCCTCACCTGTGTACAGTGTGAGGTTTTAAACCTCTGTTTTGCAGATAATTGCAGCTGTGGAGAATCTTTTGCTGATATATAGGATTTTTATTATTAGCTTGTCAAAATGCAACTGCTGTTGATGTGACACACTTTGGTACAAAACTAGGACAAGGTGACCTGAAACGTGGATGACTTCATTGTTTTCTGAGTATACATATTATCTTAATGCCTATCCGTGCGTTAACTCTGTGTGTATAGAAGCTGGAGGGAGTTAATGCATAGGTGGCAGAGCACCAACTATAATTAAGGCAGGTCCCTGAGAGAGAGAGGGAGACGGAGAAACCATCTGTCACAATCTGGTCTTGCCCACTGAAGCGGACAGCACCTGGCCACGCGACCCATTGGATTTAGGTGAATCAGGGAGCAGGTGTATTTGTCACCAGTGTAAAATATCAAAACCACTCCCGCTGTCCTGACCATACGTAGTAACTCTTGTTGCAACATACTGGGCTGAGAGCTGGAAAGACATTGGCATCCTTGCCTTAGGTTCTGCTTTTCCTGGAGCAGAAAGCTGGGTAATTGCACCTGCAGGAGACACAGGAGATCTTGCAGTCTAAACTGTTGGAGGATCAAGTCAGCAGAGTTTGGTGGAACCTTGGATTGAAAGTAAATTTTTGTTAAATAACCTCTCAAATCTTGGTTTTCATCCGAATAAGTCAGATGAGAAAAACTAGTGTTTTTGTTTTTTTTTTTTAAATACTACTCAGTTTGATAACTTTGAGCAAACTAGTCATTAAACTGGTTGGTCTGCTTTGTCCAATCTCTATCTGCAAGGGGTCCAGTGACATCCACAGCTTTTCAACTTAAGAACTGGGTTCCAAGGCCTTGGTGATAACCCCTCCTGGTTCACTGGCTTGACTTCCCTTAAAATGTCAGCATCAAACACACTGCTTGAACATTTATAAATGTAATTTACAATATTTTTAAAGTGTTAAAAGCTTAAGCCTTAATATAGACAGCTGTACTTTTATTAAGCATATATTTTTTAAATAAGAATATATTTGAATAGAAATCTGGATTAAATAATTTTTAAGAGGCTTTTAAAATGAGCAATCTTTTTTTTCCCTTGGGCAAGAATTCCCCCTTGCCACTTCTGGATGTACTGATGAAACATATTCAGAGTGCACACTGTGAGGATTTCAGAAAGCTTTGATTTTATTTTAACCTCAAGTTAACTCAAGGCAAACCCAAAACAGCAGAACTGAGAGTTACACTTTATTAGCTTCTGTGTTCTGCTTAGGAGCTTGCACCAACAGTTAACTCTGTAGATCTGGGTGTCTCAGCCTTTGGAAATAGGCCTAATCTGTTAAATTCAGATTCTGGCTTTGCAAAGAGCCAAGAAGGTCCCTGTTACTACAGCAGTGACTTGGCGCCTTTGGAGATACACGCCACAGCGGGCGGGCACGCAGAGCCACTAATGACAGCAGGATGATCCTGGTGAGCCTAAGCAGGGGGTCAGGTGCCAGGTATGCCAGGTGCAAGTGTCCGCGGCAAATTGGTGACAGGATGCAAAGTGGTTTAAGCAGGAAGCCGTGAAGAGCTATCGCAATGGCCAACAGCCGTGACGAAGGACAGTGGCTTTTTCCAGCGAGGAAGATCCTGCAGCCAGGGCCTGGCTTTACTAGACCATGACTGGAGATGGTGGGGTGCAGCAGCATCCAGCCCGTTCCAAGTGCATGACTGCTGCTCGGGGCATGCTGCAGGCGTGTGGGTCCTCGCTGGGCACTTTTCTGGCTCCTCCACTTTAGGGAAACAGAAGAGTTGCCATTCCTTATCATGTGATCACCTGTTGGACATATTATCACCATAGCTTCCGACTTTCCCATTCTCATCCCTCCCTATCCACTCGTTCATTCCTCTTTCTGTAGTAGTTTATTTCCTCCTCCCATTCATCCTTTCTCATATTTCCTTTTTTGTGATGATTTTATTTTCTCTGAATTTATTTTCTTCTGTTCTGTTTATTTTCTTTCTTTTCCATCTTTTCCCTTTCAAATGTATGCAAAAGGGTATAAAGGTATTCCCTTGCATCTCTTCCAGCTGTACATGGCATGTTTGACATTGCCTCAGGAGTAAGAGTGTGGCCTGATTTGTGTGAAAAGGGAAAGCAATGTAGTCACTGAGCTTAAACACATGGGTAATCTATGGATCAATGGAGAACTTTCTTCCTGTAAGTAAGCAGTAACGGGGCAAGAGGGATATCTCTTGTTTTACTAAGATACTTTATGTACAGTAATTGTTAGAGTCTATTGGTGATTAGGGTTTTGTTGATAGAAGCTGTGGTTAGCTGGTGCCTTTGAAAATCAGGTTATTTATTTTAGTGTCTAAATATGCACTTGAAAATTTTGGCCCAGGCAATTCGCTCAAGGTCACTATCCTGACTCAGGGACAGAACTGGGAAGAGAGCTCAAATCTTTTCAGCTCTCCCTTCCTATTGATATTCTGTACAGTTTCAGTAAAGCAGATGTTTATATATTCAGATTATATACCAGATTATAATGAAGTAAGTGATCAGAATTAATTTGGGAGGAGTTAAAAGCAGGTCCTGTAAGGTGGCACAGCCACTTCATGGCAGTTTCTGGAGTGAGACAGACCCAGGGCAGAAGAAAGGGTCTAAGCTGCATGGGAGCAACTACGCAAACTATTCCTGCCTTCACAACATGGTGAACCTTTTCTTTTACACCCTGTCTCGGTCAGTTCCTGGGACTGTATGGGCACAGCTGAGAGAGTAGGTGTAAGCTGCAACTGCTGCACATGGAGCCCTGAGATGAGCAGACCTGAAGTTTAAGGCCCCAAATTGCTAACTGCTCTAAGGAAGAGCAAGCCAGGTTGGTCGTAGTTCGTTTGCACCATAGTTCCTGTGAAGATTAGAAGGGTTTCATATGTCAGTGTAAGACTTTGAATGTATTATTGAAATTACCACTGTGAGAGCATTTCTCAGAGGACATGAAACAATGTTAAGAAACCAGTTCCCATCCACTTTCCTTAGGAAACCAGACAACTGTGTTCTGTAGTTGCTGTGGTTTTTGGATCGGTTTCAAGACAAGCCCATGCAATAGTTTATTTTCATGTTCCATTATGAATCAGAGCTTTTTCTTATTTAGGACAGCATGTGTTTAAGAGTTTAGCAGCCTGGGAACACAGTGAAATCCAGAGGTAAGATTTCCTACCGCAAGGGACTGAAATCAAGCAGTGCAGCCTCTAAAGAATTTCGAGAGCCAGTCTTTCAAGTCTGCTGCACATCATGATTTTCAAATCCCTTTCATTGGATTTGCAGATCCTGGACTTCATTGAAAACACCATTTTCCTGTAGTCTGCCTTTGAGGTATTCTAACAGATCTGGTCAAAATAAGTAAGTATCTCAAATTAATTTCCAGGTCATCTATGTCTCTGCTCTGATTGTAGTAATTTATTTCTAGTTTTGCTGTCACAGAGGTAAAATATTCCTCACTCTATTTGAGAATCAAAGCAGAGAAGAGGGACTAGGCACTCAGGTTTTGCTCAGATCAATGAAAAATGGACTCTGAATTATTTTTGTGCCTTTGAAAGTCTTCTCCATGTGCATGATTTGTCAAAAGATCCAGGATTCTCTTCTGGCAGCTGCTGAAGCTAACAACCATGCTACATAAATAAAGCAAATTTTAGTCACCATGTCTTTACTATAGTTATTCAACCTGGAAAGCTGACAGATATCAGTTTCAAATGTGTTGGATTTCCTGCAGAACTTCGTGTTGTATCCAAAATTAAGGTTC
Organism: Chlamydotis macqueenii; assembly: GCF_036417535.1. Taxonomy (NCBI): domain Eukaryota; kingdom Metazoa; phylum Chordata; class Aves; order Otidiformes; family Otididae; genus Chlamydotis; species Chlamydotis macqueenii. The sequence goes on along the minus strand of NC_141558.1, from coordinate 72,354,060 downwards.
AGAAATGCATTTGGTTGCTATGTGGAAATGTTGGCCATTCCTGGTTTAATGCTTTTGAGTAAGCAAATGGGTAGGTAAAAAAAAAAAAAGAAACAACTGAAGTTTGTGTTTCACGCTTCAGGTGACCTGGCCAAGTGTGGCTAGATTCCCTTTTAAAATCAAATGACCATGATGCATCTCCCAGGGTCCTGTAGTATGAATGCTAAAAGGATTAAAACTAGTCAGGTCACACAGCTTTATTTTACTTTTTACAAGGGCCATGTTAAATCTGGGACTTTATACCCTTTGTTTCCATAGATATGAGTACATGGCAGGAAATTACATAATTTAACATGTACCATGAAGTAAAATACCCCTTTGTGTTCTGTTTTGGAGTAAAATACACAAGGAACTGTATTTTCTCCAGTTCTTTCCTACTGAAGTATTTTTCATTAAAAAGTAATAACATACCAAAAAAAAGTTACAAAAGCAATACAACGATAATATAAATATTTAAGTGAAAACAGCTTTGTAGTAACTGCTTGAGTAAAAGCAGTCTGTCTACACACCCTCCTTTCTGAACATTGCAGCATTGTTTGAAGGCAAAAGAAAATTAGGGGGCTATTTTGATATTTGTTATTACACAGTTATCAAAGATGTAACAAGGTGCCCAATATAGACAGAAGGGGAATGGAATGAATAGGATAAATAATAAACCGGCATAAATAATAAACAGCTCACTGTGGTTTTTTTTTTTTTTAAAGTTAATGTTAATGATTTTAAATGCTATTAACAGATCTAAAATCTTTTAAAATGCATTTCAAATACTCTATAGCCCTTTAAGACCATTCTTAGAAAAGATGGCAGAACTCTGAAGACAAAGAAAAGATGCCTGCAAAGTTTGATGCAATGTTTACAGCCAGTTAAGCCTGGCTGTTTCTGTTTAAAAAGGATGAACATTAAGCATCAGGATAAGGGATTATAGTCTGATCCAGATTGTCATTTCCAAGAAGATTGTTTTGTACTTCTTGAATCTCCTCAGACATCCTCCTCCAATGTCAGCCCAGCTCACCCAGAGCTCAGGCAGGCAGGTCTGGTGCTGTTGCTGGACCCATTCAGAAATCCACTTCATCATCCTTTTGATCACGGCGCTAGTGTGCTGTTAACATCAAGGGAAAAAGCTATGTGCAACTAATTATTTTGAAACTGAATACATCTAGATTCCATGGTGTAAAACCTGCTGACACGCAATAGCCCCAGAGTCACTTCAGCAGCAGATGTTACAGATGGAAAACAACTATATAAGCAGTTTAGCTCATTTTCCTGCTGTTGCAGGTATCTTTTTTCCAATCAATATATTTGCTAAGGCACTGCCCAACTTAATTTTAAATATCCCAGTGAGGACTAATGGAAGCCTTTGGGCAGTTACTCCACCCTCTATCAGATGTATCAAATTAGAGAAGTCTAAAGCATTTATCCGTGCTATCTTGTCGTCTCTGTGCATGTTATGACCTAATTTTGTCTTCTACAATCTTGCACTGTTTTTTGTAACTTTCCGTGCAAGGAACAGCCCTTTGTCTTTCTTGCACTGAAGTAACAAATTACTGTTTTGCACGACAGCTCACAATGCTTGCATGACAGCTCACAGCAGAAGAGGTTCCTTTTAGATCTCACTCAACTTGGCCTTTCATCTTTATTTTTGGCCTGCAGAAAAAAAAACCCATCTTCCAGCGAAGTTAGTAATGCAAATTATCCAACTTTCATTAACATGTAGTTCAAAATCTTTCTGCCTTTGCAGCTTCTCCTGGTAATAGAAATAAATTATATTTGCTAGAATATAGTGTTATTTTTTCTCTATCTATTTGACTTGGGGAAAAGTGATTTGTTTTCTCTTTTGCTTAGTGAAAGAGGAAAGTCTGTTCAGTGAAGCGAAAGTTATTAGAGTTCAAATTAACTGGAGGCAATACAATCCATAATTAAGCCAGGCTACTCACGGCCACAGATGCAATATGAATAGTCTTCCAAGTGTATTAGCATAACAGGAAAATGAGGGCATTTCTAAATTATTGGAAGGCCACTTGCTACACAAACTTAGCACAGAATCTGTAAGGGGTAGAGGACATGCACCAAACTTTCAGAAGTTCATAGAGCCTGAAAGCTGCATCAACATGGAGCCCAGCTTTCTTCATAGCACCACGTGCATTAAAAGCTTCAGCTGCCACATTTTGCTCCAGCATGCCTGACGCCTCCCTGGCACACAGATTCCCTTCTGCTGGACAGATGTGCTCTGGGGCAGGCAGCTGAGAGGGTCGCACGCTGAGCCCTCAGTGTGACATTTGCTGGAGCACATTGGGCAAAGCCCAGCTCGGCAGCAGGCACCGCTGAGGGCAGGGAGAGCCTGGGCAGCCCCTCAGGGCCTCGCTGGACCTACCTGGCCCAGAGGAGGGCTCTCACTTGCATCACTGAGGTGGGAAAAACATATTCTAAAAAAAGCTGATAAACTTTACAGTGTAAACACACAACTGCAAGGAGAGAGGAGAAAAGCAGCATTTTAATTAGAAAGATAAGTGGGCTCTTATTAGAAAATTAGGTGGTGCTCCTACAAAATACAGCTATTTCTCAGCGATGAGGATAAAATGGACTGTGGTGTAAAGCAAGCAATTTAGGGCCGTATGCTTATTTATCTGATTCAGCAGCCTTTGCTAAATGTCAGCGTTTTTGCTAGCAGCCTTTTCTGTAGCCGTCAGAGTGGTAACAAATCCTGCTTCCCCAACTACAAACAAGGCACAGACTAGGGCGGCGGGGAGGAGACTGTCGAGGGGACAGAAAAAGCTGTATTTAAACAGTTGTGTTTGCTTTTCTGTAAAAAAAAAAAAATCTTGGAGATCTCTTTTCTGACAGAACACTGGCACTTTGCAAACACTGCCAACACAAACCCTGTGAGCAAGCCAGCTGACATCAGCTGACCAAGGACATGGTGGGACTTTGGACATTTTATCCACTCCTCTTCAAACAGGCAGCCTTTTGTCTAGGCCATTTGACCAAAACAAGCCCATGAGTAAAAGCAGAAGCCTTCTTATGGAAGGCGTGCTTAAGTTGATGCGATCTAAGATACACAGCACCAGAAGTTACATGAACTGAGCTCTAGATCAAACCAGGTTTGCATTATCTCTCTCAAATAAAATGGGATTTTTACTGCACTGGATACATTGTGGGATAAATGCATAAGGGAACATTCTCCCCATTGCTGCCTGGGGCTTCCCCACCACATTTGTGAGAGGAACTCAACAGGACGTGTGATCTGTAAGATATTTCCACTGGAAATGGCCAGTTCGTTCTGGCCTAAACTAGTGATGAGGAAAAGCAGGCTCATGTCCTTGCCTAGATTAAATGGCTTGGATAATTTCTGTAGAACTGAAGCAGATGACTTTTTGCACCACAAAGCTTGCTACTGAAACTGGCTCTTTAGCTGACAGGCAGAGTAAACGTTAGGGGCTGAGGCTGTGGTTGCAGTGTCTTTGGTATGAGGTCTGTGCACTATCATGTCAGATGAAGCATATTTCAGCTCAGACATGGGACACAAAGTTATATTTCCCAGAATCATATTAGGCAGAGTTCACAACAGGGCTATAAAGTCCATTTTATGATTTTATGCTCACTGCTAGAAGGATGTGTGGAAATGCATATATAAGGACAGGTAAGTCAGAGGATACCTGGCTGAGCACAAAGCCTTTTGGCACAAAAATTAAGACAGAGAACCTTTTGGAACAAATCAGAACCAGCAGAAAGGATTTCGTGCAGATCAATGCTCTGCATTCAGTGTCTCTGCTGTTTTCAGCCTGGCCCTGGGAGCCAGATAAAAGCTGGATGTTTTGTGTTATCAGGCCATATCTTATGAAACTTTTGCATGCCAGATCCTTGCAGAGCTGGCTGAGGCCGAGGAGAGCACACATGCAAACTCCAGTGAGCGGTACCGGCCCCACGGAAGTCCTGAGTGCTGTTGTTCTGGCTCGGTACGCTGAGCAAGCTATTCATCCCTAATGAAAGAGCAGCTGTCTCTAGAGTGAGAGGAGGATGGAAAGCCACTGCCCTGGCAAGATGGTTTCCGATATCTTTCAGCAGGCATATGCAATTTTCAAGGAACAAGTATAGTACAAATCAGAACGTTTCTAGACCAGGCTGGTGGCTGGTGGTGTTTGGAGCTGAAGTGGCAAACAAATGTGAGAATAACCCTGCGGCCTGCTCGCTTGGTCTTTGTGCCAGAGGAATTTATTGAATTTCTCAAAGGTCCTGCCTCTGTGGATGAACAGAGTCTTATTGAGGAATTGCTGCTAGTCATTTTGCATCGTCCCTGGAGCCACACAGGGTGGACAGAGTGAGGCAGACATTGCCCTTCTCTCCTTATGTATAGGCAACATCAACATAGAGGGCTGCCTCTGTAGCGGTGGGGGACGAATGTTGGGCTGTATCGCAGCCCCAGCCGTGCTTACATGGAGGGCAGGCTAAACCACAAGCCCGGCAAATGCTGTCTTTCACAGACACCTCACTCTTGTTCTGCGCTGAAGGTGGTGCGCAGTTTGAAAGATAGGAAATAGAATCGCTTTTTGCCTTGGTCGCTATTTAGAAATTTAGAAATCAGGTGTAAACCCAGGCTAAGTGAAATCAAGCCGACAGTGGGGCAGCTTTCCAGGGGTGGGCTTGGTGAGCTGCATGCTCACTGTCGGGGCTTGTTTGACATAGGACTGGTCCCTGCAGAGGAACAGGGGTCCCACCATCAGCACAGACTGTGCCAGTCAAGAAGGAACCCAAAGATGCCTGAAATCCCACTTAAAGGTGTGTAGCCTGGGTTTAAAATGCTAGTGGGAATATTAAGTTTGAAGCACTGGCTGGTGGCTGCTGGCATGTGTAGGTGAAGCAGCACGAGAAGGGCATGCCTTCCTGCACAGCCTGCGGTTTACTTCCACTTTTGAAACCTCTAGCCCAACACTGGGCATGACCAGCCTATTTTGCGGTGTTTTGTTAGCTGTGTGAAACTCAGTGTGCTTAAGACTGAAAAAGAATATGAAACAGAACTTCTACTTGAATTCTTTTTTAACTCAACAAGTTTATACCTGCATCTTAACCACTGCTATTTTTACTTCTACACTCCTAGATTCAAAAGACTGTGACTTTGGGAAAAACAGATCAAAATCTATATAGAGATGTGCTCCCATTTCTGTATCATAGGCCTGTTGCACGAATCAGGGCATTTCTTGGGGCACACAAAAATTGTTGCCTTTCACATCACTCAAGCAGAGATTGCTCTAATATGGGGCCAATTGTAACACAAAATAATTATGTTCATAGAAATTCAAGTCCTGAAGAATTAAATGTTCAGATTTTCACTGACATACTGCAAATACATTTGAAACATTCATGTTTCCCAAGATAATAGCTACGTAATTAGGCTAAGCCTTTCACACTTTCTCTTTGAACCCATTGAATTTATTTACCAAAAATCATTGCAGAGATATGCCCAGCAAATATCTTAGAGAACCATTTGTAACTAAATTAAAAGCTTGAATACAGAAATTCTCTTCACTAAGTACTGGCTTTTATTAAAAGAGCAAGTTGCTCATACTTCATCCCTTGCAGCCTCTTTAAATCCTCTGTTTGACATTTTGAATGTGCCATGTGGGTTCTAATACACATTACACAAAACCAGCTATTATAAAATTCCTGACTTTTTCTTGTTTGCATGACAAAGGGAGAATGGCAAATCCTCCAATTGGACCAGATAATCACTCTCCTGTGAAAAGCCTACAATCCACATCCTCTGTTTTCTTCTTAGTTGAGCTTCAACTGTGTTTGGTCAATAATTTTATTTTACCTGTGAAGGCCATAAATCACTTTCCAATACACATTGGACAGTGAAGAGTCCTGGTAGATCAGACATCAGCCGCAGGAGAAATCACATCCAGACTCAGGAAAGCTGGGTGCTGCTAGAGCAATCAGGGATTTTCATTTCATGTTATCATGGTTTCTTGAAGAGCCCTCACTACACAATAGGAACGCTCTCCAGAGTGAAGACTAATTGGATCGATAAAGGTTTACAGGATCAAGTCTTCTGACGTGAGAGAGAAACCGCTACAAATCTGTGAAGTGCAGTTTTATCCGGGTGACTGTCACTATATAAACATAACAAATTCACTGTTGGAATTGAGTTAGCCAACATTATAGAGTGTATCTGAAGGAAACTTTGTCAACCACCTGAACGTTACTTAGATGCTGTTTCCAACCCAAGCCTCCAAAGTGGTTCATTGTATGACTGCGTTTGTCCCATCCCATGAGAATCAGTAAGGAGCCTTCCTAAAGGGCTGAGAGGGTCACAAAGATTTCAGAAAAAAAAAAGCCCTTCCCTCCTCTTATTTACAAGCGCAGGAGTTTTTGACATGAGTTGAAGTTGAGGCGGTCAAATGAAGTGGATGTTTTTCACTCTTATTTGTGCCTTGGGAATGAATATAACAGAAAACACTGATTCATTCAGAGAAAGATGCTACACAAAGGGAAAGATTAAAGAATTTACTGCCTCGGGCCATGCACAAACTGTTAGTTTGTAGTCTATGTTTCCATTTTAGCCTTAAAACTCAATTCAACTAAATAAGGTGCCCCTTTAACGTCTAATGGAGGCTTTATCATGTTTAAGGAGACAAGTTTCTTTAAGGGTTATATAGACAAAATGAGCAGTAGCAGAAGTGTTTAGTTAGGCTCTTTCAGATGCCTTTATTGCCTTCCTCTGCGTACAAAACAGGCTGCCTCAGCTGACCCTTGTTTTAATGAGGGATGAACCACAATGGAGTGCTTTTGTACAAGTTCATTACATCGGGTCCTCCAGACAGACTTTTCTCAGGGCACACCATTCAGCCTGGACCTTGGATGAAACGGGACCAATTTAAAAATCATTTACAGGGGCATATAAAATCGAAAGAACTTTTGATGCTGAAGACATTTGTATGTATGCTCAGGCGTCTTACTGCTGGAGAGGATGAGAATCTGCCCCAAGTGCCATGCTCCTTCACACTTTTATCAATCACGTTTTGTTTTTTTTCAATTCACGTCTCCTGGATTTGGTTTCAAAAGTAGACTTACACATCTTACGCCACCGAAGGCCAGGGAAGAAAAAGGATGTGAGCTTCAAGTTTAAAGGTTGACTTCAAGGCAAACATCCAGCCCCCCTTGCCCAGCCTTCAGGTCAGCTTCGCTCTCCAGAGACAGCTCTTTGCTGTGGTTGTTAAGAGGGTTCAAAAAGCCAATATTCTTCATTCCTGCTGTGGAAAAGCAGAGTGGTTTCTTATGTTCGCTGAAAGGTAATCTGCCTTTATATAAAGGCGCCTTCTTTTAAGCACAAGTATTGTGAAAGCCACAGGAATCCATAAAGAGTGATGGGACATTTCTCTAAAATGTCAGGCCTGTACATCTTCCACCTTCTGTGATTCAGAAGCAGCGTAAAAGGCCATAAACCATTCAACTGCTGTGATTCACTGCCCTGATTCATACGCTTGATACAAATATACAGAGATCGAAGTGGTACCTACCCCCTAAAAAAAAGATTTTAAATGATTTTTCAATGCTTGCCATAAAGATGGACTTCCAGCTAAAGCATTATTCTCTTGATTTATATTGACTATTTTAGGTAGTAAGTCCTCTGCAGTAAAGATTGATGCTTCCTTTAAAAATCATATGGTGCAGTAAATAAAGCAATGTACTCTGCAGATGTGTTCCCTCCCTGACCTAGGCTGAACATGAGACACCGATCACTCAGGGGTTTTCTGGACAAAAGTTCACAAGGAGTTAAAAAATGATGGAAACTTCTTCACTGTGAAGGAATCTGGAAGCTCCCCTAAATTTTCCTGTATTAACTTTGCAGTAGATGAAGGTGTTAAACTGGCATGTGTCTACTGATGGGGAAGTGATCCTTTTAAGTCCTTTGCTTCATCCCCACTTGTGGAATTTGTTGTGCCAGTGGGATGAGGCTGGCTATAAAACCCCGGCACAGGGGACCTCCATCCCGTGCAGGCAGCCTGCCACTGCATCTCTGCTGAGAGCAGCCCTGGGGAGATCCCCCCTTCATCTCTGCTGGGCAGGCGGCTGCTTTTGCGACAGAGGAGCATGGATGCGAGGTTCACCAGGATGCTCTGTGTGCTCTGCCTGATCATCACGGTCCAAGCGTTTACCCAGGAAGGGTTCAAGGAGGCATTGCTGAAGCAGCTGGGGCTCTCTGAGGTCCCTAAACTTCATAAGAGAGACTTGGTGGATCTGGTTATCCCAGACCACATAAAGAACAAATACATCTCCATGCTGAAGCGCCACAGGGTGAAGCGCCGAGCTTTGCCAAGCCTGGCCGGCATTCTCAGGGGAATCCCTGGCAACGCAGGTAACGCTTCTGCCGTCGCTGTCGGGAACTCACAGAGCACCCTGCCACTGCCAGGGGAAGCTGCCCATGCTCACCTGGTGGGCTGCAAGACCGACAGGGGCAAACCCAAAGGGAGAATGAGGTTTGGGTTGGGCTTCAAACCTGAGCTGGGTAGAAGAGGTGCACGTAACAGCATCTTGAAGACTGATGCACGCTACTAATTCCTTGCACCTGGAGGGGGAGTCCTATAGTCATTGTAAAGGGCAGCCTGCTGCTGCAGTGTGATTAGAGGAGAAAAGCCTTGGTACCCAGGCAACATTTTGAGCAGGTGGAAAAACGATGTAAAATTAAAAAAAAAAAAAAAGTCAGTAGAAAGTGCAGACCTTGCAGGGCTTGGGTCAAAACTCCAGAAAGTCTTCTTATAGGAATTACACCTCTCTGAGGATGTTTCACTCTCTCTTGTCTTTTTTTTTTTCTGTCTGGGAAACCTGTAAAGGAGCAAATCAGCTGTACAGACACAATGGTGTCTGTACAAGGACACTTAGAGCTTGTTTCTCTTTCAAAAGACATACATAGCACTCCGGGCCGCAAATGAGAAGGCTTTTTCATTACAAGCGGTGCAGTTTCCTGCTTTCATGCCCAATGCTGGTACAGAGAGATGGGCATCTTTCAGAGTTTGCTCAATTTGCGGGCAACTTATATAGGAGATTTCTTTCCATTGCCTCCAGGTTGCAGAGACAGACAGAGAAGCAGAATTAGGGCAGTTGCAGGACGTTGATTCAAGTACGCATTAGAAAAGGTCTGTTTAGTGGCTATCTCTGCCACCAGGGATGGATGTGGGAGTGTGGAAGGACCGTGTTGTGATGATAATTGTGGACAAAATGTGGGGGCTTTGCTCACCGGGATGGTGATGACAGGCTGTCTTTTTTTTCCCAACTTGCACAGGCATGGCAGGAGAAGTCCTCTACTCTGACACCACCGTGCGCCAGAACCTGATCTTTGACATGGAGGGCAGAATACCTAAAAACAGTGAAGTGACGATGGCTGAACTCAAGCTCTTCAAAAAGCCTCTGGACAGAGCAAACCTGCCCTCCAGGCAGTCTCACAGGCCCGTCTCCAACGCCAGAGTCAGCGTGTACTGGGTGCAGCGCCAGCATGATGGTACCAACAGGACCACCCTGATAGACTCCCGGTAAGAAAGGGATCTCCCCTGAAGGCAGGACTCTAGTTACAGGGTCTGGGTCCTCTGGGCAGGATTCAGGTGTCATGTGTTTGTGCCTTCAGTCAGTCTGATGGGCTTACATCTGTAGAATCAGGCTTTATAGCCTCTAAATCCAGAATGGATTTGTAAGAGCAGATACTAGGTTAAGACTGCGATATACAATGATTCTTTGAAATAGTCTATTTCTCTGCCAAACGCTGCTTTGTACTGCTAGGTCTTCCCCTCTAAAACCCTCCACCTGGTTCACTTCTCTCTCCCTCTCTAACTGACATGGGTTACTGCCTGCTGGTGTTCTTTCCTTTGGCCATTTCATTAGCTGGTTTAAATAAGTAAATTATGCAAAAAGCATCTGATTCTGTAGCCTTGAGCTCTGCAGAAGTTTTACAACCCTTGAAGGCAGAATCAGACATCAAACCAATTTTTTGGGTGGGTAGAAACTTATGGCCTTAATATAGCTGGAACAGGAGCAATGGGAGTACGATGTCTACCAGGCTGTTGTCTTGAATACTGAGGCTGCATATAATCCGGCACTGCCATATTTCTGTGTGAGCATGAATGAATACCTTGACGTGAACATGCACAAAGGGTTTTATTTAGCCCTTCAGTGTCTGTTAGATCTGCATGCTTCTTTTCGAGATGTGAGTTAACTGCTGTGAGTGCAAACCCAGAGCACTCAGCAAAAATTATCGTGTAATCAAGGCACGTGACAATCTAAGAGAAGCAAATTACTCTGCTGCAATAACAGCACTGCAAGCCTGGGCTTTATCTGATGGGCTTTTCTCTAACGCTAAGCCCTTGTCATGCAGGCTGGTTCCCATACGCGAGTCGGGCTGGAGACACTTTGACGTGACACAGGCCGTGCATTACTGGCTGCGAAACAAGAGGCGGGAGCCAATGTTCCTGGAGGTCTGGATTGAAGGAGAAAGAGTAGGCAGCCATGCCTTGGAAATGGCCAAAGCTGTGCGTTTCACCTCTCAAGACCCCAAGGATAAAGCCCTAGGCAAACCTGAACTGGTGCTTTACACCCTCGACTTGGAAGACTATGGGTATGTATGAAACCTAAATCTGTGCTGTTTCCCGTGTAACTTTGTCCCTGAATTACTGCATTGTGTGTGCAAACCCAGGGCGTTCAGCTTTGCCCTCGGAATTAAATTACTGCAAATAGAGGAGTTAGGATGTTGTGCTGAATCGCTCCTCTTCCTGTATTTGCTGGCCTCCTTTTGTTGCCTGAATATTCAAATGTAACTTGAGCATGGTCCAAGCTTCAAGTCTCAGGGCCCACCTGTGCTGTTAACAGGGAGGGGATTATTTCTCCCGCTTTCCCAGTTTCCAGTTATGACATCAGTTCTTGTTTCTCCCTTGGTGTGCAGGGGGCCTGGGGACTGTAAGGAGGAGGCGATGACGGGGAAGTCCAGCTGCTGCCGGCAGAAACACTACATCAATTTCCGTGAGCTCACCTGGGCGCAGTACTGGATCATCGAGCCAGCGGGATACCAGGCTTACCAGTGCTCGGGGGGCTGCCTGCAGTCCCCCAGCCCGCTGCGGCGCTTTGGCTACGGGGAGCGCACCTGCGCTGTGGCAGAGACCTCCCCTCTCCCCATGATGTACCTTGTCAAGAGGGGCAACCGCACTGAGATCGAAGCAGCCGAATTTCCCAACATGATTGTCAAGAAGTGCAGCTGCGTCACGGACGGCATGGCGCTGGTGTGAGATGCAGGTGGCCAGCCAGGGGTGTCATCCAATCTCTCGCTTCGCTACAGCCCTGCCCAGAGCTACCCCAGTCCCCAGCCCTGGGGCTAGCAATAAGGGTCTAGGGGGGAACCCCACATACCCGCCTGCAAGGGTTGGCAGCGGCTGGGGCTGCGGCTCTCCCACATTCTCTGCTACCCTGCAGAGAGGGTGCACTTAAAGATGCTGTCAGTATAGATGTGCTCAGAGGAGCATCTGTGTTCACATATACCTATGTGAGAGGGTACCTATGGAGCCTAACGCTTCTCGAGGCCCCCTAGATGCTAGCCAAATTTCACTGAATTTGATGGAGCTGTGTCCAATTTATTTCATTCCCCACCCTGGAGAACTGCACACAGCTACTACAGCACACAGGCAAGAGGAGCGATCATCGCCAGGTGAAGAAGTAATGTGTGGGTTCAGCTTTTCATTCTTAGACTCCCAGTGTTTCTTAAGTTTTGGTCCTAGTCTATCCAAGTCATGTTTATGGTGAATTGTAGAGCAGAAGCACTTACATGTGTACTTTGTATACACACATGTAATATATATAGTATACGAATATTTGTATGTATTGTATACGTACATATTGTATATATACATATTGTCTACATACATGTACATAAAATGTTGTCTAGAGCTCAAAGGAACATATATATGTGCATATGTATCATATGCATATATACATATATATATATATATACAGGTGCACATCAAGTATTGTCTGGAACTCAAAGGATTATATTTTTGGCCCCTGCGTCATGGCCTCAGCACAGTTTTAAGGTAGAATTTAGAGTCCTGAAGTCAACGGCAATATTAGGACTTAGGTTTGCTCACATGAGTAACAGTTTGTAGAATCAGACTCTTGTTTTTCTAGTCGTGTATTACGGTTATTTTAATTTAGTGATATTTTCCAAGTTTTGTGTGTTTTCAAATGCAAGGAAACAATAAAATACAATTATTAAAGTAGCCATGTGTTTGCTTATATTTATTCTTAGGCCTAAAAGTTGAGGGGAAAAAAAATCTGTTATATGTCTAAATGTACCTCAGTGCCCAGCTCCAGTGAATATGTGCACAGTAACAGCTCTTCTCAGTTACCTGTGTGGTCCTGCCTGCTTCTGGTGAAGCTTATCTGCTCAGGCCGGGACTGGGACTGGGCTGAACTGGCAGATGGAGCAGAGCCCTGAGCTGCTGTGGAGCTTAAGCCAACACTTTCCGCTTTCTTAAAGAGAAAACCTAGAAACGTATCTGAGAGGCAAGCTGTGGTGCTCTCCGTGTGCGCTGCAGCAGCGCAGTGCCAGGACCTGCGGGAGCTGTAGTGTGGAAAGAGACGAGCTGTCTCCCACTGCCTCCCTTCCCAGGTGAAGCATTTTAACCCTGACCCTTCCTTATGGACATCTGACCAATGTATCCCCTGGAGAAATGCAATCATAATGTGGTTTAATCCCTTTTTGAACTGTACTGAACTGTTGGCCAGGGTGTCACCAATGATACTGATTTCCACAGTTTGTGTCAGACTTGTCTTCTTGGTTCATAACCTCTGGAGATATTGGTGGCTCTGGGGATGAAATGGTCGCTGCTGTCCATCTCTGTGGGACGTGGGACCTGGGATCCGTCCTGAGGCCCTGGCTGATGGGTAGGAGGACTCTGGAATGAGTTTGTCTGGCTAGGCAGAGTGGCCATGGGCCAGGTGAAAAGGGGGACTCGTTGGACTCTGCAGTGGCTTTGGGCCATTCTTCAGGAAGGCTGAGATGTCAGGTGCCCTGCAGGATCCCAAGTCTGAGGTCACCCAGGCATCCCTGCTGTCACCTTTCACTTGTGCAAATGCTGTGGTAAAAGAGCTGTAAGGGGAGAAAAAAAAAAGGCAGAAGCACAGACTCACCAGTCGCCAGTGCTGGGCTACAGCACCACCAATTACTGGAATCGGAATTGGATGAGACAGATTGATCTCTGGACATTTCCTTCTCATGACTATGTAGCATCTATTGTAATGGCATTGGTATTCAGCTCCAGAAAAAGAACTAAGCCAGTGATTTATCCACACACACGTATACCTGTGTCCCGCCACCTGGGCTCCTGGGGAAGAAAGTATTTGAACTGGTTCCTGCCTGAGAATGAAGAGCATTAGCCCTGGCTTCCCTCCAGCTCCTGGGCTTGGACACTGGACATCATCCCCCAGGCCTGTGAGAAATTGCATCCCGTGCAATCGGGGCCAAGCTGCCATAGGAAGTGGGTAGCAGAGTATCACCGCAGGGATGCGGGGCTGGGACCAGTGGGGTCGAAGAGGGCTGAACCCTCTTCTGCTCCCCTCTGCCAGGATCCTGCACCATGTCCAACTCACTTTGCTTTGCATCCAGCTCCCTTTGCTCTGGTTTCCTGTGGACACAAGGTACATAACAGGACGTGGTAGGTCTGTGTGGACGTGTGTGACAGCTGGGGGAGATGGGGAGGCAGTAGCTGAGGTGACCCAGTGTTACTGTGGAGAGAACTGGGGGCATTGCAGCGCAAGGACAGGACACAAATCTTGTGAGCAATCAAGCCCTGCCAGCCCTGCTGCCAGCATGGATATTTATTGCTAGGGGAGCCAAGCAGATGTCACAGCATCTCCCTCCTCAGTCCCACCGCCCCTCTGCGTTCACAGCCCTTGAGCCCAGTGCGTGGTGCCATCTGGGGTGAGAAGCACAGAGCGGAGGCCTGGGGAAGAGGTGTTTTACAGAAGTGTTCTGGTTTTGTTAGTGAGGGGGGGCCTAAGGTGGTAGCTTCTGTAGGAAACTGCTAGAAGTTGCTCCCCTTTGTTTAGTGCACTCGGCTGGGCCTAGGGCGGACCCGCTGCTGGCCAAGGCCGAGCCAATTGGTAGCAGAATGTCCCGTGATAACGCCTCTGTGATAACGTATTTAAGTAGGGGAAAACAGAAAAAAAAAAGGAGGAGATGTGAAGCAGCTGAGCGGGGGGCAGAGAGGGGGAGGCGTGAGCCTTGTGGGCCTTGCAGACCTCACCCTCTGGCCTCCCGCCGGGCAGCCGACTGGGTCCAACTCGGCCCAGCCCAGCTGCAAGAAGTGGAGAGGAGATGAGAAGTGAATAAGATGTAAAAAGGATCCTGAGAGGCATCTGCCAGCCTGTTGTAAGGAACAGCTGCAGACGCCAAGGTCAGTGAAGAGGGAGGGGGAGGAGTTCCCCTGCAGCCTGTGGTGATGACCATGGTGGAGCAGGTTGTCCCCCTGCAGCCCATGGAGGTCCACGGAGGGGCAGAGATCCACCTGCAGCCCATGGAGGACCCCACGCCGGAGCAGGTGGAGGCCTGAAGGAGGCTGTGGCCCGTGGAGGGCCCGCTGGGGCACCTGTTCTAGAGGGACCACACCCCGTGGAAGAGATGACCCACGCCGGAGCAGTTTCATGGAGGACAGTGGCCCGTGGGAGGGACCCCACGCTGGAGCAGAGGAGGAATGCGAGGAGTTCTTCCCCCGACGATGATACAGCGGTGTAAAACAACGCGTGATGAACTGACCGCGACCCCCATTCCCTTCCCCCCCTCCCATGCCGCTCGGGAGGGGAGGTAGTATAGATAATGTTAAGCCCAGGAAGAGGGAGGGGTGGGGGGAGATTAACTTGTTCCCTGTCTCATTCTCCTGCTAATTTTAGAAATAAATGAGTGTTTTTCCCCAAGTCGAGTCTGTTTTGCCCATAACGGTAACTTTAAGGATTTCTCCCCGTCCTTATCTCAAACCTTGAGCCGTTTTTTCTATATCATCTCCTCCTGTTCTCTCGGAGGGTGGGGGGAGCGAGAGAGAGACTGCGTAGTCTGGTCCCGATCGGGGCTGAACTACGACAAGAAGGCTATATGCAGAGGGCCTGGTGACTACGCACCAGGCTGTTCATCACTAACACCCATGTCTGGCATCCCATGTCTCATCTCTTTGTGCCTACAGTCTGTACCCCTTTCGCTTCCCAGCAGCCGCACGAGGGGCCTCCCGGGCATTACCCAGGCCCTCCCTACCCTCACTGTGTCCACAGCACCACTGACATCTGTTAAAGTGGCTGAAAAATTAAGCTGCTTATTTAAAAATTATCCAGTTGTGCTATTGTCTTAGTATGATGAATGCTGTGGCTAGTTTTTAACCCACATTTGGATTGAAACTCGCTGCTTTTGGGGAGACAGGACATTGCTCCTCAAACTCCAGTTGGCTTTGCAGTGAAAATGCAGCAGGCTCGGAGGTCGGGCTGGTGTGGCGAAAGCTACAAAGATTTCTACAGCACAAACTCCCAGGCAGAAGGCTCTGGACAAAGTACTGCCACACCTGGGGCTTTTTCAGAAAACAGCCTTGTAACCAGTTCGTAGGATTCCTATGCACAAAGATCACGCAGCATATGATATTTAAAAGCACAACAGTATTTATTGCTCTATTATAACCTTGCATAAGCAGTTACCAGCATAAGCAGTTACAGTCCCTAGCATAAGCAGTTAGCAGCGTATTGTTTTCCCTTTGTGAGAGTCTCACCAACCCGACTAAGCCGCAGACACCGCCGAGCAGGAGGGTGATGATCAGCGGGGTCAGAGCAGAGAAGGGAGGTAGGCGCAGCACCTTCAGGGCGTCCCCTGTTGTTTGTAGAGTGAGCTTTGGGTCCTTTCTCTCTCCCTCTGCTCCGAGCCACCTCTGTTAATACCCTCAGCAGATTCAGTGGCAGAGTACTGGCCAGGTGTTGGTGCACGCGTGGCCAGCGCACGCAGCAAGGCTGCCAAGTACGTGCCCTGCTGGCTAACAGCGGTTCCCGGACAGCAGCAACATCCTGCTCAACAACAACCCTCCTGGCTCCCCTCTCCGAGACAGCAACCCTCCTAGCTCCCCTCTACAAGGTCACGTTTCCACAGCTGTGTGCAGCTTGTAATTCCCCACAGTGGCCCTACACAGACCACCACTGAAATCCCTCACACAAGCCTGTGCTGTGGAAAATTATCTCCCGGCCCGTCATCTTCAATCCAGGCTGCATTTGCTGTGATGCCTTCTGTGCGCTACCTCACTGCGTTTGTATTGGTACAACTTGTAACACATACAAAAGGCTGTCAGGCTGTCATGTTATCCTTTCTGTCTGAGCGGCACCACAGTCTCTGAGGAAAGGCAGAACATCTTACTTACGTGGCAGCAGCATGGTTCAGCGTTAACATTTATGCTGTGCTGTAGAAAAAAAAAAAAAAAAGGAAGGCCAGTGCAGCAGATGTGATGAACCACACATAAGCAGAAACAATTTCAAAAAATACAAAGGTGTTTTAAGTCAAAATCAGTGTTAAAACATTGGGCATCCTCCTGCACTAGTGAAAGCACAGAGCACCTGCATGATGCTCAAGAAGAAGGAGAGGTGTGCTGTTCACATGAAGGGCTTCAACAGCCCTGCTAGTCCCACGCTTAAAGTTAAGCTCTTGCGTAAGCATTCACAGAGCAGCGTGCCTGAGTTAAAGCTCATCACAAGTGTGAGCTCTGTCCTGCCTTCATGGCACTGCTCACAAGATGATCTGTGAGGTCCTGCGATGTTTAATGGAGCTGGACATGGGGAAATCTATTGGTCTCACAAAAGCTTTTCTTATGAGAGAGGCTTGGGCAGGACAGCAGCACTTTCTCTCTCTGTTATCATACCATTTTAGGAGAGATAACAAAAGTTTTAAGCTGTATTAAATGCCACTGCTAGCTGAGTTACATTGCCCTGTCTGATCTTTCCACAGTTTCATTTGAGCCAAGGCTGCTCTCCCATTTTCTTTCAAAAATCTATGAGAAGTTGCAGCTTTACCCTGCTGTTGAGACCTTATTTCCTCTCCCTCTCTTTTTTTTTCCCCCCTTTGCATTTCACAAACTCCTACCAAGAGTGTCTGACACTTTGCCTTTCAGGGCAGCCTTCCAATTGCCGGTGTAAGTGGAAAGTCAGATGCCCAATCCACATCCCGGCAAAGGTGATAATCAGGGGAGCTCCTCGGCTTTGGCTGGGAACAGCTGGAGTCTGGGAAAGGGGAACCCAGGGCAAACGGAAGGGAGGAGGCGGAGATCCTGCAGGACTTTGATATTTTTAGAGGAGCCTCTTAACAGCCTCAATGTCTCCTAGTTTTTGCTATTAATTTAATGTGAAATTGGCTCCTGTGCAAATTACTGGATTTGCAGCCAGGACTTGAACTCTTCTATCCATTCCTGGAGCAGGTGCAGGGGAGCAGCGTGTACAACATCAGCACATTTCAGAACAAAACAGAATAAAAAGCTATTCACAACTACTGCCTTCTGGCCTGTGCTCCAGGGGTACGAGGGCACACAGGAGCTGCACGGATGCTGGGATTTCCAACAGCTAAACCAGCAGGTACAGGACAGTCAAGAAACAGTTTTTAACCATGGCAGGAAATACAAAGTTATCTGGAGGTACTGGGCACTAGAAAGTCATGTCATCAGTCCACAGCCCTCAGGATCTTTTTTGACAATTGCTGAATCAGTGCTTTTTTAAAGCTATTTAGTAATCTTGTTTAAAAGGTACTCCTAATGTTTGTGTTTTTCTGTTTACATTTTTCCTTCTTCAAATTTTCTCAGCGATGATAAATCTGTCCCTTTAAAAATTCAAGTACCTGCATCCCCTTTTAAAAGTTTGTTTTCTGTTTGCTGAAAATGAACACGATCAGGTCACAACTGCTGCTTCTAAGGCGACTGCCAACCTCCAGCCCAGCGGTCAACGACTCTCTGTCACCCTTAGGAGGTCTCAGCTAGTCACCTTATGCTGGATAAAAGATCACGCAGGCCATAATGTTCCATCTAAAACCACCAGACATCCAGGGATGTTTTCGCCGAGATGTGTGAGATTTCCAGCAGATATTTCACAAGCCGGCTGGCTCCTTATAAACATGGCTGTTTTTTTCTATACATCTCAGGTAGGTCTTTCAAGAGCTTCTTGGTCCTTTTGTGCTCCAAGTTTTGCACAAATTCCTGATTCCTTGTGGTTGGTTAGAGACACAAGGCGAATGCAGCGGGGAGAAGTAGGACACACAGCACATGTATTCAGGCCACTGGGATGCTTCCCAAGCAGGGATAGCTGCTGGGTCTAAATCCATCTTGGGTTAGCCAGCCCCTGCCCAGCCTCTAGCAGTGCTGAAAGGCAGCAGTTCCTGCCCAGCCCCTCCTGGACAGCTGAAGGAGTTCAGAGCAGTTGTCACCTCCCCACCTTCAGGTGCCATTAGGTATGTTAATCTGCAAAGCCACCGTAATTGCTCAGCTCTAACTGAAAGCAAAGCCAACTTCATGGTGTGGTGGCTGTGTTAACTAACTAGGGTGCAGTCTTTAATATCTCTGGTTAAATGTTCTGGAGGAACCTTTCAGAACTAAAAATAGTACCTTCCAGAGAATAGGCATTGCTGCAAACAAACCTTTAAAATGTCAACATTCTCCAGAAAGCAAAATCTTGGATAAGAATGAATTTCAGGTGGATCAAAATGATTAATTTTGGCTGTTCCTGGAATAGGCAGAATGATGTAAACATGACCTAATAGCCCTGCTCTGCAGCAGCACAGTATGCCTGTGCACCACGGGGCAGTGCCAGGGCCTCCGGTAAGATATTTTGTTCAGAGGGCTGAGGGTTTCATCACCGCTGCTGAAACTGGACACATGCTCCACCGTTCGTTCAGTGCCACCTACAGTAGCAAGTGCAGACTCAGAAAATCAAAGGAAGAAATTCCTGCACATTCCAGCAAAGTGGTGTTTCGGTGAAAACACTGAAGGGGCTTCTCACTAACTCATTCATGTGTCCATGTGCAGAGGACTATGAAGGCAAGGAAAATGGGAAAGGAGTCTTTTGGTTGAAGGCTAGCAGCTGTTGCCGTGTCCACTGGCGATGATCTTTCTAAACTTCCACAAGTTATTTCCTGTAGCTCACTTTAGAAAACAGGTAACCAGTCCTAACCTTATACTGTGCTCATGAATATGAACTCTTCAATACTTCTTATACTGCAGGGACATCTCAAGAGGGAAATGGTTAGTAGAAATAAAAAACACCGTAAAAGCAAGCCAGGCAGGTTTTTGTGGCATTTTTTTCTCTAAAGTTTTCTTCTGGGCTGGGATGAAAATACCAATTTTCACTTAACAGCATCAAGTTTCTGGTCCTTTGTGACACAGAAAAAAGCCAGAAAAAAAATTATTCAGGTTTAGTAATGAGTGCTCCTGTTTGGCGATGTTGGATGGTCCAGAAAGTTGCTTTTTAGCATTGAGCGATGAGTAGACCAAAGGCTCATTAGAAAGCAGCACAGAAGGAAGAAGTATGCTCTAATTCTGAACTTGTGAGACAGAAGCAATTTCTTATAAAACGCAAATATTTGGCCTCAGTAATGACCTGCCCTGTTCCCTACTATTTCTTGCATATTACATGTACTTACATTTCTTTCCAGGGTACAGATGGATCTGTACGAGGTGAAGAAAAAACCCTCTCTCAAGTTTGTGCCAATGTTTTCACTAATTAACTTTTTTCAGTCAGTAACTCTGAAATGCAAGAGGAACACGAGGCAGTGCTCTAGATATTTTAGATGCTGGAAATAAATGCATTTAAAATGACATTTCATGAGACTCCTGTAGTCACAGCACTTGCTTGTTGGGGGAAGTGTTTATGTAGAAGCATGAACCTTTTCTATGAAAAGATGTTCACAGTTTCTGTGCATTTACAACCAGAAACATTTTTTAAAATCCAAAGCTGCATTAATCCTCAGGAAAAAAAAGAAAGATACAGGCAGGGTACTGCAAACTCTGCATTATCCTCCGGCCCTGAACTAGAAAGATCGCCTCCATTCTGAGGCCATTCTGCCCAACAAAAACAGCCATATTTGTTAACTTCTTTCTTTTCTTGCCCAAATTCTTAAGAAAGCTTCAAGCACTTCACCTACTTGTTTCTGTTCTGTTGAAGGATCAGTCTGAGCCCTGTTTGTTATCTAGCTGTTTTCTGAAGGACGCCCTATGACACCTGAGAAATCTCCCATTGCCAGTGAGTGCCCGTATAGCTCTCCGGATACAGTTATTGCCCTATGCTAACTCTTTATGCAGGTATATCCCAGATCAAGCGCTTGTTCCTGTTTAGCTCAACAGGAGCTAAACAATTCCCAAACAAATGTGCCCAAGCATGGAGCTAGTTCAAGGTGCACATAAGCTGTTGTCCTCTAACACAGAGGCAGGGCCTTTCTTTTAATTCCAGCACTACTGAAGACACATTTGATCAACAAAGTGTTTGGTGCTACTGCTGGTTTAAAACACTCCAGCTCCCTTTCACCAACCAGTGTTTATTCCCTACCCTATGTAGTGCTACTTCAGTTGTGCTGGCATAAATTTTTTAGAGCCGTATCATATGCCCCATCAGGGAACCATATGGTTTAAATAGGAATCCACAGAGAGAGAAAAAAAAAAAAAAAAAAAAAAAAAAAGTAAATGGGTCACGCAGAGGGTAGACTGGGAAATGGCTATATCAGTGCAACTGAAGCAAGAGAGCAAGCGCAGTGAGGGGAAGTAACTTAGGTAAGAATTGTTGCCCAAACACGTCCCTAAACCGGCCCATTCACTTCTGGCCCAGGCTATCTTTGCCCTACTAGAGGAGCTTAAGGGTGTTCATATAGCCAGCGGCTCTCCTGACCCAAATGATGTACGTGTCTTTATGAGGGTGGCAGCAGGCACACCAAAGGCTTGCCACCCAAGTGGGACTGCAGCTGGTATGTTACATACCCAGTCAACACATTTACACCAGCAAAACTTCATTGCGTAGAGGTGACCTCCCAGGTATCCGCCATTCCAGTTTCCTAGTGAAACATACTCACTAAACAAAATCACTTCCTTTCTACCCAGGGCCCATTTGTCCTGTCACAACCCCCATGAGATGTGATTTGCAGAGCCTCAATGTCTCTCTCCCCACCCACTTTTTTTCAAGTTTTCCAAGACTCCCTTACAGGTTAAAATATCAGACATGTCAAGTGCTCTACTGCCACCAAACATCATCTTACCTACTACACAATTTGCTGCATTTAAGTCACTGCTCATTATATAAACCAGATTTTACTAATGATAAGCTGCAAAAAGCCAAGTTCATTAGTTTCTGATGCCATATGTATGTAGGTAAACAGGGAACAGTTTAAACGTGCTTTAATAATTTATCCCTCAAGTGCCATGATTTATGTTTTCAGAACACCGTGTCAAACAGATCCACAAGTGCCAGCTTTGTATATGAGGGTGACATTACCACCGCTGCAAATCCCTGCCCATCCTTTTTGGAACTGCCGGCTGCCGGGGGAGGGTGTGGAGGGGCCAGGGCCCCGCAGCCTGGGCCCGCAGCGACACCTGCCGGCACGGGGCTCCCGCACCGGCACGGACAGACAGACGGACACACAGACAGCTCTGCGGGGCAGCAAGCCCTCCAACGCCATTTTATAAGGAAGCGTGCCTGGGAAGGTCCCGTTGGCAAAGAACGGACAAACTGTCCGGTTAACCCGCACTTCGGAGCAGCTGCACCCACACAAGCGATGTCACACCTTGCCTGTGGAGTTTGTCAGGAATACATCCTTGAGCTTTAACACCCTCTCTCAACCCAAAACTTCCAAGCATACACAAAACAGCTTCGGAAGAGAGAGGTCTTAAGATTATAAAACTGACTGAAATGCCAGATAGAAACTCTCATATCAGAAACACTGAATACTACACAAGTGAAATTATTTCCTAGCATTTGAAGCCCATTTCCTACCAGTACTGCAATTCAAATGTTTATGAGCCAAACTTTAAAAACAGATAAAAGAATGGTATGATGTCAGAACAGGAGAGAGAATTTTTAATTTTCCAAGTGTCTCTAGAAGAAAATCTGAGAAGCAGATCATAAACATAATATTGTCCAGCATAGGGTGGTAAAATCTGAAGTCTGAGGCACTGAACTGAAGTTTTTAGAAGTCTCTCAAGCCAGAGAAGTGGCAGCTGTACCCACAGCCAGGCAAGCACACTGCCCTTACCACCTCACAGGACAACTCCCAGCACTGAGATGTCAGATATTGCTCTAGGATAATGCACCACCATGGCAGATACTTCAGTCCTTGGGAGACTACTCCACTGTTTTTACTGCAGGAAAAGAATTAAGAAACACATCCTAAATTTCCCACTCAGCTTCAGATGATCACTCTGTATCTTACTAACCTTCAGCAGCCAGCAAGTGTACTTCATTAGTTTCTTAAGGATGTGATTCTCTCATTTCCTTCACTCAGACATTTTTCCAGAGCAAAACAAGTAAACACTCTCATTTAACTTCTTCTAAAGGAAAGACATACACTCAATAATTTATATCTGATACCTGACAGAAACTCGCAGCACAGTGTATTTATTTATACTGACCTCATCCGTATAAAAATGTTCTTTTTATATAAGGAAACTTAACCTTTTAAGCCTGGATCATAAGTTCAATGTTTCTCATTTGACAGTTGTAACTGTGCTAACTGCAATACACCTTAAAGGAGATCCAATACAAAGCTAAGAAAGGATTGCTATTTTTCTTAAGAGGTGATGACAGTGTCATATAACCATTTTCCAGAAACATTCAGGTTATTTCTTTCCATATACAGAGAATTTGTTCTACCTGTTGTATTAAGCTTTGCAAACGGTTATAACAAGTCTTATCAGAAGATAGTTGTTTCACACCTTTAATATTGAATGCATTCGAACGCATAACTAACCCGCTATCTAGCAACTTATATTAATCAAACTTCATTGAGGATAGAAACAAAAACTATCCAGGCATGCCAAAGAATTGCATGTGGCAGTACAGAATAACAACAGAAAAATAAAAATTTAGAAGAACATGTATACAAAATCATCTTTTTTTTAAAAATCACTTCTTTTTCCCCTTAGAGGGCTTTGCAAATAGGGCAGGATCGATCTGGTCTCTAGACAGACCTCTCACTGAAAAAAGCCTTGCTGCTCTTTCCTTTAAAGTGCCTCCACATTTCAGTCCTAAAGACATCAATTCCATCTTCAGTTTATCTAAACCCAGGGCTTCCATTTCAGCAGCAGAGTTGAATGCCAGTAGATCTATTGGTTCCACCTCCTGCAAAGAGAAAAACATCTCATCAGATTATTATTATTTTCTTCCTCACTGGGGGAAAGAGGAACAAGTATAGACAGACTGCTTCACTTCACAGAAGACCTTCAATTAGGATTATCTCAAACACTTAATTACTTAACAAAGTTGAGCAACGTCTCAATATGTATTATGTTGGATATTGTCATTATTAGCAGTACTTCTGCTACTCAGGCAAAGTATTACGGCATCATGTACAAGCAAATTGAAGCTAGCTAGCAGCCTAATTGTAGAACATGCAAATTATAGCAGAAGTAACACAAGAGCAGGGTGAATGCTCAGGAGAGCTTTGTGCCTGGTGTCCAACCATACTGCTACAATTCTATTCCTCGCAGTGCCTCTGCTAGCTAAAGGCTTGCTCTAATATTTCCAGACAAGCTGCAGACGTGCTCAGGCTTGCAATGTACTCAACCTCCAAGAGAGAAGCACTGGTCATTTTTAAACACCACTAAACTTTTAAAATTATTCCACTAGAACTAACACATTCTACTTGCAATAGGGGAATGTTGAAAAAGCAAAAATAAAGAAGTGGCAGTATTGAATCCTATTCCTCTGGAGACAAAATAGTTGACACTTTTTAAGTTAAGTACTCACAAGAAAATGGAATTTAAAACTACAGCCCACCATCTCACCTAGCAGTTCAGTAGCTTAACCTTGGCTTCAAGAGGCATGGCAAAGCTTTCAGTCCCTTTTTAGTCTGATGTAGAATATACCAATATACCCCCGGCAGAGCAGGAAGGAGGATGAATAGTTATTTCTAATGCAGTTATATTGTAATTATAGAAATAGATATAAAAAGCATTCTTTTTAGTAAGATTAACCAAAAGGCAAAGTTCTGCTGTTCACATCTCATCCTGCTACAAGAAAATGGATTAAAATTTCATCTTAAAAGGAGATTAGTATATTTGCAGAATAACTGAGGGCGAGAGGGACCTCTATAGATTGTCTAGTCCAAGCCCAATGCCTTGTCAACAAAACAACACAGACAAGGATTGTTTAATTCAAATGCTGTGTGTTTACTAACACACTAAACACTAACACTAAACATTAACACACTAAAACCAACAAAAAACTAAGCCCATTTTGTTCAAAACTTGACAGCACATATTAATCTTATGGCACATATCATGATGGAGTTATCAAAGGGACTTCAGAACAAGTAATACCAGCAGTGTGAATAAGACCACCCCATTATGACCTCAGCAAAAACAATTAACACTAGCAGAATTAGAACCTCTGTCCTAAGCATTAAAAAAAAAAAAAATTAAAAAAAAAAAAAAAAAAAAAGGACTGGTTGCCTCATTATTCTTATCCTACTTTAAAAAAAAAAAAAAAAAAACCAAAACATCAAGGACTATTATAAAAATATTTCCACCTGCAATAACAATCTGCCACGGCATTGGTGGAGTTTCCTGTTCTAGGAATAGACAGTCTCACAAATACTGAGCAAAAGGTAAACAGTGAAGAATGGTAAACATCCTGTTTAAAATTTGCCAGCTCTAGTAGTACAGTAGATGACAAAGTTCTAATTTATCAGATTACATCCTTGGTCCTTTTTCCATTTAACTGTATTAAACTTTCACTTATCAGAATTCAGTCACTGGCAGCTGATGACAGACTTTCTGCTCAAGCTGAAAAAAGGCAGAAAATCCAAGCAACATCCTAGCCCAAAAGACACCTCCCACATTTTGGTTTTTTGCTAGAATAAGCCCAGATTCATTACCCCTAAAAATTAATAGTAACATTAAGTAAGGAGCAATGAAGCACAAGTACTGGCACCTTTTACTGCCAAATATTAATTGTGCTTTCATCAATTCAGTGGGAAAAGCTACCTTCTCCCTTGGCTAGAAGACTGATCCAAAGCCTCTTCAGCAAAAGACAGCTGTTCGCCTGTCAATCACCAGAGAAGGAACCTCATGGTCAGCACTGCTCCTGATCTGGCTGAGGGCTGCAACACCAATCCATATTGCCAGCAGAGATAATGATATCGCAGCAGCACAGACCTGCTTCCACCATGGATATACCAGATGATCAATTTAAAAACCATGCTTCCACCATCCTTTGCAGTTCAGACAAAGCCCATCATTTATACCAATCCTGTCTCTCTACTGAAAAAGCTGCTGCTCTCAGACCTTCGATGGTCAATGAAGAACTGAAGTTTGCATCAGAATACTAGGGTTCTCTAGGAACTAGAACTCAAGTCTTTTTATAATAAAAACTAAGAAAGACTGATCAGCTGAATCGTTCAGCGAGCATCTACTCGGAACAGTTTCTAATTTAAACATTGAGGTCAATCATAAACATAAAGGTCAAATTATGTTATAAATAAGATTAGACAAATTCAACAGTGTTTGGTAATGTCTCAAAAAGTATTGCTAAGTCTTTCATACAATCATAGAATGGTTAAGGCTGGAAGGGACCTTTAAAGGTCATCTAGTCCAACCCCCCTGCAAGGAGCAGGGACATCTTCAACTAGATCAGGTTGCTCAGAGCCTCATCCAACCTGGCCTTCAACATTTATCCTACAGAAGGGTTTTATTTTCCCTTTTTCCCCCCGCCTCAGTAAATATTTTTTTAGTCAGATTGTATCTATTTATGTAGGAGGAGGAAAAAAAAAAAAACCCAACAAAAATTATCTCAAGGAAAACATGGATCTCAGGAAAGACAATACTAGACAGACAGTTAGTAGAAACCCTAGACTATTAAAATCTTAAAGTTATTTCTTGACCCATCTCTCAAGACAATGCTACCATACTACAATTCAGGTTTGTCCATGAAAATACTCTCAACCACGAGCTTTTACTGGCTGCAGTTTCCATTAACTTGCTACATTCCGTTTTCAGAAGTCATACGATGCATCTTCAGTTACGCTGCTTTTCCTTTTAATCTTGGGATTTTTTTGTGCTCTGAATCAAACTGTGGAGATTCTACTAGCTTTTTAGGGAGACTACGATTCTAATCCGAGCATTTACATCTAATACATTGAAGTAAGTTTAGAAATCCCCTCCCCTTTGCTGTGATCCACAAAGGGAAAGTGATAAGAGTAAAAGCAGTTGAAGAAAAAGATGTATCAATTTTGTACTGCTTCATACTTACTGTGCTCTGTAACTGGTTTGTTTCCTGTGCTTTAGAAGAAATATTTTCTCGCTCCTCTTCTTTCAGAGCTTGGGTTACTTCATTCTTTTCTTGCCCCTCTTCCTTCACTGGCTTTGTCATTTTACTGTTTTCTTCATCTGGAATTTCAGTTTGCCCACCTATATGTGTCTCTCCTTGCAGATCTCTTCCAGTACCTTCTGGCTGCTCCAGTGGTTTCTCAGTTGCCCTGGTAGCTGGACTACCCTCTACTGACTCCACAGGGCTGCTTGAACATTCATTTGAGTTTCCTGCGTTTTCATTATATCTGCTGCCTGATGGACAACTTCCATCAGATGCATGTGGGCAATCATCTTCACTGTCATCCTCACAATCTGAACTGTCACGATCATCCAATCCTTCCAATCCCAGCCTGGCATAAGCAATACATTACAAATGAATATTCACCTTTTTTTTTTTTTTTTTAATATATTTTTATTGTCACATTTTCGTTCCAAAACTCATTTCAGAGAGCTGCAGTAAACTACTCTAGCAGCTATTTAGGATAGTTTAGTAAATGGAAGAGCTGCTAACACTGAACAGGACCCAACAACCCCCAAGAACAGGTATCTTTTTACAGCGTTCCCAATACAGAAATGTGTGCTACTATTGCTACTCCAAACACCACTGGCATCATTAAGACTTCTCTTTCATGTCACATTATTTTTTTTTTCTGGCATTTTTCACCTAATCTTTTTTTAGTTCATTGCCAATGTCATTCATTAATTAAAAAAAAAAAAAAAAAAAAAAAGAGAAGTATATGGACTATAACCATATGAATATGAGAAAAACAACAAAAAGGTGCCTATTTTTACAAGTAAAGTTTGTCTGCTCAGCTGGGACAGAATTACACGAACACAGTAACATTTACGTTCAGTTCTCCAATTTAATAAGTTCAACTTAATTTTACTATTTATGTCTACATCTCTAATAAGATGTCGCTTACTTGTCTGGACCTAATCTGTCATCCTGTTCAAGCCTTAATACTTGAGTATTAAGCCTAAGAGAGTCGTAATACTTACCAAAAGCATTTTCTTTTTCGAGATTTTGTTCCATTCTTTCCAGATTCACCTGGACGCTTCCGACTATTGTCACTTTCTGGTGACACTATTTTGCTTGAAGTGGCCTGCAATCCTTCAAAACAAAGTTAAAAGTCTGCTTCATCTGTACACATTTTAAACAATTCACATACGTTGTAAATTCTACTTATCTTTTAAACTTCAGATGCAATTTAAAACACTAGCTGAAAATAATCACTATTGGTGCACATTTATGTAGACTCAAAGCTTCAAAATAAACTCAGTAGCAGGAAAAACTTTCTTACACTGCTCTACTAAGGCATAGAGTCAATCTTAAAAATGGTTTCCTGAACTGATTCCTTTCAGCCTCAAGCTTCACTATCAAGTTGCCAGCAGGGGATAAAAAGGGATTTTTTTTTTTTATCTGTGGATAAAACAAAACCAAAATCAAAACTACAAAGACCTGTAAGAGAAACAAGGTATTTCATAGCTGGCTTCCATTTCTAGTAAGACCTGTTTACATATCATAATTTGACTGAAAGTTATTACACAATTCTTATTGTGTAAGAATTGTATTTTCTATACTGAACTAGAAACACTACCTTTACAGAATTTTGCTTTTATGTTGAGATGACACTCAAATACAAGTATCACTTGTATTTGTGTTATGCTGTTCAATGCAATTTAAGACAAGCAGTAGCCAAAGAGGAAAAATGAACTCCAACCAATTTTACTGGAATTTAAAATTTCATTCAATTGAGTTACTGTCAGCTTTTTTTTTTTAATTTTCATACTGGACTGAGGCTCTAGGGACTTTTAGTTTCTTTTAATTTTTGAGGAGGTAAAGTGAGGTTAAACTGCAATACCTTTAAGGACTGAATCTTCTAGTCGTTCAGCCATTTCATGACACTGCTTCTGGTAGTCCGGATTTGTGAAAAAGTGCTTTGGCTCCGCAAGCTTCCGCTGCAGCCTTTCCAAGCGCCTTTGCTCTTTTTCCGCTTCCCGTTCTGCTTGTTGCTTCACCCACTCAGCCATGCTGCAGGTGATAGAACCATGAAAATGAGAGCATTTCCACCATTTAATGTAATCTCAGTTTGTTGCTTTGCTATTACTGAACGCTTCTACCACCTGCTAGGATGGGAAAAGATGACTAACACCACCCAGGGGAATTACTGAAGGAACATAAAAAGATTCTGCTACAGAGAAGAAAGTAAAGTTTATTTTGGAAGCTAGAAACAGCAGCAAGGTCACATATCCCCAGTATCATGGTCTTGCAGCTTTAACAAGAACTGTGAGACTTCCAGATGAGAAATCCAAGAGGTGCAGAACAGCCTCTCAGAAGCAGGCTGTAGTACAATCACCTTTACTTTGCAACAACACAATCATAGTCAGAAGAATCCTATTGGCTTCCAGTCCATCTGCGCTTAAGATTTCACTTTTGCCCTTTTTAGTATCAAAAATAAAATTTCATTGCTACAACAGCCTGTCATTTGATCTCTTTTGTTAACAGCAAACTATCTGGTCAGTTTATTTTATAATTCTAGCTTCTAAGAAAATGCCTTACGCTTTTTCGTGATTGACATCCCGAAGTCTCCTTCCACTGAGATCTCGGCAAGCCTCTCTATTTGTTGTCTTTTCAATCTGAGCACCAAGTGCTCGCAGCATAGATCCAAATCCTGAGAAAAAAAAAAGTAATCAAGAATCAGTTAAACAAAAACAAATGGAGATGAACTAGTACAAAACAAAATAATTAATTCTGGAAAAATAATACAATTGAATTCAACACTTTCCTTTCCCTTGATGCAATAACCCTGAAATAAAGGGTAGGCTGAAAGTTGCAACATGTTAGAAAATTGTCATTGGGCGAAATGCTGAAAGACCAAGCGGAAAAAGAGAGTTATCCAGCGTTTGCCACTCATCTGATTTTTGTCCTCCTGACACCACACCAGACAGACTCCAGATGTACCAGAACCTCTGCAGCACTTCTAGCATGAACGCCTATTTCTGGACTACCCCAGCAATCTCACAATCTTCTTCGTCTCACGAAAGCATTTTTGGTCCTTTCCAATTTAGCCAGGATATACCTTCCCCTGAGGTCCCTCATAGCCTTCGCCAAACTTACGTGTCCTTTTAAAATCTAACAAAAAATTACAGAACTTTTTTAGGAAAAAGCCTTAGCCACTTCATCAAGATTATAATGATGTACAAGGTTATGCTGGAGATCCCCCCAGAACAGATTTCTATACGCTCCTTTTTCACTAATTACTAACAGGCAAGACTGCTAATTTATCTCACCTGGTCCCACCTTATGTTATCTCCAGTTTGAGAAAGACACTTACTTAACTACCTCAAAGAAACACAACATGGATTAAATTAATATAATCCTTCAAGCAATTTGAAACTACCAAGAGCATTTTTTTAATGAGAAGCCGAACAAATATCTATTATTTTGGTGCCCCAAAATTACCTTTAAGGAGTGTTACAAACCAATCCAGACAGCCTACTGTATCATGAGGCAGAAAAAGTATTGTGTTCAGGTAATAACACCAATTGCTGTCATGGGTGAGAAGAATTTCTGTAGCTCATGAAAAACCTGCTACTCCATTTTACATTCTGAAGAATGCGGACCTCGCTGCTACACCTAGCCAGGCATGCTCCCCAAAATCAACAGCAATGTGTTCACTAAGTTCACAAGTGCTGAATTAGGTCTGATAATAAAATACTCAGTTATTTTCTAAGCCTGCAGG
Source organism: Chlamydotis macqueenii (assembly GCF_036417535.1). NCBI lineage: Eukaryota > Metazoa > Chordata > Aves > Otidiformes > Otididae > Chlamydotis > Chlamydotis macqueenii. The sequence goes on along the minus strand of NC_141558.1, from coordinate 72,323,744 downwards.
ATCTGTAATTCCTTGAGATCATACAGCAAGTCTCAATAGTTCTGACCTGTGTTTGCTTGTCTGTTTTTATCAGGCTGTTAAGTCAAAACAAAAGGAACACTTTCAAAAGCAGACAGAATTGTTAAAGAATAGTTTTAAAGTGACCCCAAGGACACATTAGTAATGAGAGTGAATCACAGAACACATATCCTGTGTCATCCCACGGTAACTGAAGCTGATGGACAATAGGTGAGGAAGAAGCATGCTATACTATGAACTTATACCATACGCACCACTTTTAGGGTGCTTAAAAAAACCCACAATAGCTCATACGCTATAGCAACAATATTTATTTTCAGTTCTGTCTAAAACTATGAAGGAGCTGAGAAAACTATGAAGCTGAGCTGCAGTCTGATGCAAGGCTGCACAGTTACTCAGCAGTTATTTTTGCTCAAAAGCTGGAAAATTCTGAGAACTGGATTCAAAGAGAAAACATATATTGACTCAAATTACACTCAAATACTCTGCTAAATCTGCTTCATCCATCATGTTCCATTTTAGGGAATGACCACATTGTAAGTAGCTGCATTGTTTTATATGATTAACATACACCTGTAACACAGTTAAAATATTTTGTCAACATAAGGAGTCTAGTTCAGATTGAATTATTTAGTTCTTAGGTTACTGAGATCTTGTCATTTATACATTTTTTTCAAATCCGAGAAGACAAAATATAATATAACATACTCAAATCACAGGTTATTTGTACCTGGAATATTTGTCCTAAGTGATCATGAATGAAACTTAGGAGCCTAAGAAGTCAGGTGCTTTTAAACACAATTTCAATGCTGAAGTCACTTGGATGCACATTACAGATTTCTACTAGTAGACCTAAGCTGACCAGGGATGCGAAGAAGAGCTACGCCAGCAAAGTTGTTAGCTGAACTGCAGCTTCCCTGCTCAGTTCTCAGCTTTGTAGGTAGACTTTGGTTTCAGCTCACAGACACTATATCACAGTCACCCACATTACCAGAGATGTGCTAATACATCAGGACTGCTGCCATCAGTATAAAGTACGGTATAACAAAAGTTTTTTTAACCTAAGAATCTAATCAATAACAAGCAATTAAGCAACAAACCTCCTTTTCCACCACAAAGTCTTGGTTCCAGGCTATAAACGGCTCCATCCTGCAATACATCTTCATCATTAGCCAGTCGTCCGTTACATTTCACGTACAAGCTTTCTTCCGGGATATTCTAAAAAACAACAAAATTGAGCTATATGGTCAGTTGAAAATGAAACATTCTGATAAAGTAGACAATTAAGGAGTAACGTTTCCTTCCTTCCTTTAGGAAAGGAGGGGAAGCAAAAATCAGACTATCTTAAAAGCATAAACATTATATATTTTGATTTAGACTACATATAAGGAAGTTTTTTACACTGAGGGTGGTGAAGCACTGGAACAGGTTGCCCAGAGAGGCTGGTTGATGCCCCATCCCTGGAAACATTCACGGCCAGGCTGGATGGGGCTCTGAGCAACCTGATCTGGTTGGAGATGTCCCCGCTCCTTGCAGGTGGGTTGGACTATAGATGACCTTTAAAGGTCTCTTCCAACACAAACCATTCTATGATTTTATGCGGTGCTTGTTTCAACTCCTCTTTACTCAAGGATTAAACACAGTCTAAATCAGTTTGTAAACATGAATGGGGAAAAGCTGTGCTATGGGAAAATTGACACTAAGTGTTCAAACACTCCGTGTTTAAAAAAACAAGCAAACAAACCCCACATTTTTAGGGCTGTAGAGAACTTATAGTTTTATATGTATGTACTACCTATACATGGAAGATACCAGAGGACACAACACTTTCTTACAACAAACCCTCCTGCTCAACTAAGCGACGGCTACGAGAAGAAGCGTGCCCACAATCGCGACGTGCGACAGCCCGTCAGTGGTCCCGCAGGGGCGAGGGCAGACATCGTGGCCTGTGAGGGGCCGCCGCCGGCCCCAGGAGCCCAGCGCCCTCACCCACCTCCTCATCGTCCCGAGGGGAGCCCGCGACCCCACAACCGCCCCCCTTTCCACTCACCAGTGCCCGAGCGCGATCGCGGAGGAGGCCGCGGACCGAGCCGCCGCCGGGGGGCAGCGGCAAAGGCCGCGCCCGTGAAGCCAACGGCTCCCGCACCAGCAGCGCCATCGCTTCCCGGCGCCGCCGACGGCCACCGCGCATGCGCCTGTGACGCCAACGCGCAGTCAAGTGACGTAGGGCGAGGGCTGGCGCGAGCTGATAACGGCCGGCCGGCGGGCGGGAGTGGGGTGGGGGCGCTGGTGTCTCGGAGTCAGTTCAGTCGCCTCCCTCTCTCCCCAGCCCCAGTCTTGCTTCCGCCCGGCAGCTCTCGGTCTTTCTCCGGGGCTTCTGGAGGTTTAGCGGTGCGTGCGAGGTCTTTTTTTTTTTTTTTTTTTTACCCCTGCGTTGGAGTTTTTAAAGGCTTCCTAGTTGGTGGGTTTCTGGTGGTTTTTTTTAAGTGCTGGAGGCTCAAACGAGATTTAAAACAACCTGTATTTGTGATATTTTGGAGTCAGTCCGATGTTTCAGGCCTTTTAGGGACCTTTGCTTATAATTTTTAGGGATATAAGGCTAAATGAGAATCCCGATATTTTTAGTCTTTGGAAATGAAGACGCTGGAGCGTGGCACCCTTGCTTAGGAGGGAATGGACCTGATCATACTGTACAGAGTATTGCGCACGGTGTCCTGGTACCTTGATATAGGACATGGCCCAGAGCACTGTTCATCTGGAGCCTGATGCTCAGAGAAATGTCCCTGTCTCCTGCTGTCAGCGATGCCAGAAGCCATCCTGGGAAGCACTTTCTGTCCTTTACCTTTTCTACATGAGAGAGCCCCATCATTCTAATTCAGACCGCTGTGTGCAACCTACCAGGTTGTAAAGGCTTTTTACAGCCTGTCACGTCAGCTCTATGAGGACGTAACAGCAGGCAAAATGGACTGTGGCTTCCAACATGCTCATCTGCTCTGCTGTTTCAGTAATGTTGGCAGCACCAGTAGCAGCATGAGAATGGAAATATTCGTACCACCTCGGGCAGCTGTGAAGGGGCAGGGCTGACACTGCGAAGCACTGTAAGTGTAAGAAATGTAATGGAAATGTGCAACTGTTAATTGTCCAATCAAATGTGGTGCAAATTCCATGTAATGACATGCAGGACGAGGGACTCTGTCTCTATGGCTTCTTTGTCCTGCTTACTCCTACCAACGTTTTAACGTATGGATGGGGAGAGGCCCCGAACTCTGATATATGGGGCAGATTTGATTACATAGTCACATAAAATGTTTTCAAATCAGAGTGAAAGTTGAGGTGGAGCAGGAGGCAGCACTCATCTCTTCAGGAAATGCAGTTACTACCTATAAGCAGGAGACTGAAGAATTGTTAGAAGAAAATGCACACCTCTACCTTTCCAGGAAAGGCTGTGTATAGAGGTATGGCAATCCAGGCAGTGTAACTATTGCGTTCTTTGGTGGCTTCAAATCTCCTCCATGTCTTCAAATTAATCATCCAGCTAGAGGATATTTGAAGGCAGGTCACTAGCAGCTGCGTCTAGTGGAAACTTTTGCAAATACTAGCAAAGATGTGGTTCGGCTACCCAGGGATCTGCAGCACGATACACCTGTCACCTTATTTCCAAATAATGGTGTTACCTGTAGTGTTTTTTTGTTTAGTGGCAGCATGGGCAAGGACTGTCACTCACTGCATAATCTACCCACTTCAGGTCTGTCCTCAGCCAGTGGGGGGCTATCCTGACAGGGTGGCACCCGGCAACCGAAAAATACCCAGTTAGCGAGTAAGATAGGCACCTATGTCAGAGCCTGCAGCTAAATTCAGGTCTTAAGCATTGATGCTGCTTTAAAAAGATGGGGCTTGTAACTGAACTGCTTGGCTGTTCCAGAAAGTTCAGTGCTGCGGCGGTCCCACCCTATTTGCTTGCAGAAGAGCCATGCTGCTTGGGCAGGCCCGTTGTGAGCATGGGTAAGTAGCTCTTGTGCCAGGCTATCTTAAATTGATGTGGTAAAAAAAGAGGAAGCTGGGAAATTAATAGGTAGAGAGGTGACTTGACCCAGAAGTGGGGACTTCGTTTGCAAATGTAAAGAAATTTGTAATAATTTAGTTAAGAGGATCTCGCTGTGGGCTTGTCTTGGCCAACTCACAAGTCAAACTTGTCCCACCCTTTCTTACGCTATATTAATTTTAGCTAAAATATTTTTACAAAACATTTTGACCTAGTCTAGACAATCTTTTACTGTTTTTACTTTCTATAACAAGTTGATATTTCTGAATTATATATCGTGTTGCCACAGTGTGAACATTCAAATGTGATATCTGTGTAGCCTGGAAAAGCTGTGGTTATTTTGTGCTGGATTGGTCCCAATTAATTCGACATTGTATTTTAAGTCACGTGGTACTGCTTGTTTCATTTGTAATCATGTGGCACCTAATGTTAAATTCCAGTAGATCTGGGGTATTTTTATTCATATGCAGTATCTGATTGAAATGTAATTGGCAATATATAAGTTATGCCCGTATACATATGCAGATGAATAAGTATTTTCTTACGTCTGTGGGATTTCAGTTGCATTCCGAGGACATGATTCATTTCCTCCTCTGAAACTCCTGCTATTGGCGCTGAGGGTGTGGAGCTTGCCAGTGCAGGCCAAATAGGCGGAGTTGTCCAGAAAGAAGTTGGGCCACAGGACTGTCCAGTGGATGTGCTGAATCAGTGTAATTCACAAGTTGTTTGATCCATGTCTTTTCTGGATGTTTTGAATTACTCTTATATCTGTGCTGATGAATTCCTGGCCCTAGTGAGCACTGACTGAATTATAATTTTGCAGCGAGGAGAACCTTAGCTAACACAGCTGCCATCCTAGAGAAAAGAGAACTGAAAGAAGAGGGCCCACTGCACCTGGAGAGGAGGTCTGCATCAATGACAGCTGTCACTTGTAACTAGCAGCTGGGTTCTGCCTCCAGATACACACTATAGCTGTGATACACCTTTGAGCATGAGAGCTGACAGCAGTGGAGTCATGCCACATAATTCAGGCCTTTTGTTGATCATACTTTGCCACTTTACAGGTAGTTTGGGGCTACAAATGCCATACTTGGTTCTGGGAGGCTGTATCTAGGTGTCTTGCACAGATCCTCGCGTGTAGTCACATTACAAGCAAGTGACATCTAATAGGCAGAGGAGTAATTTTCTTTCAGCTGGGTCCTACAGCAGTGCTAGGTGTATATAGTCCCTGTTCTCATGATTTATGCAATGCTGTTTAGCTGGTGCCACATTAATGTCAGTGGGCAAGTGTTCCTGTATCTCTTGTTCTTGATAACACTTCTGTTCCTAGAACTGATCAAAAGTCTATTGCCTTGCTCGTCACAAAGAAGTCTAAATAAGTCAAAAGGCTGTTACTATAATTTCCCATTTGAAATGTATTTTATTAGAAATATTATTCTCTTGATAAAACAATGATCAGTCTCTGATTCTGCAGTGGTGTTTTAGACTTAATTAATAAATCATGCTTGCTACTTTTCATTTAGAAAGGATTTTACAGACATAATTAATTAAACCTGACAGTATCCTTGTGGGATAAGTAAGTACTCTGACTTTTTGAACAGTGACACTCAGGCAAACTGGTTATACTACTTTCTGAAGCCAGTGGAAGGACCAAAACTAAAATTTAAAACTTCCTGCTATCTTGGCATAATTTAAGAGATGAGACTACCCATCTTCTTCTTATTTCATTCTGATATTCGTGCATGTGATGCCTGAGTTATTGGCTGTGGTTCTGTGGCCTATAATATGCAATGTGTTAGACTAGCCTATTTTTTTCTTTAAATCTATGACTTGATTTAACGTGCAACAGAGTTTTTACAATATCTTGATCTGGAACTGTCAGATGTGTAGCCATCATAATGCTGCTATTCATTCATTCACCTTTACTGTTTCCTCCAGTATATTCCATTTTAATAGTAGTAGCAGTGCTTTATAGTGCTTGTTAACGGTCTGTCAAGACCAAGATCGCATTATGCAAGAGTCTGTACTGAGAGAAGGTGTAAGATACTCATTGACCCTTGCCTTCTAATCTGCATATGAAAAACACAAAAACAGTTGTTCACAAGATACCCGGATTAACAAAGCATGGGTCAAAAATTACTCTGCTAAGAATTCCATGTTTCTCACTTGTAAAAGTGTTCCTAGATGTAGATGAGAGAAAGGATGAAAGATATCACTTTAAATATGAAACAAATGTCTATGTTCCTTTCAGAACAGTCTAAGTGTGCAGAGGTATTAACAAAGGTAAATTTTGTCCACGGAAGTCACTTCAAGAATTTGAAAACATGTCTTTTAAGAGTGAGTTTTCCATCTGCTAGACAGTCGGTCAAGTACTGTCGTGTGTATGGAGATTGGCTCATCTGGATATATTTTCTTTTACATTTTAATGGTATATCAAAATGTAAGTTGCAGCTAATATATTTGCAAGACTTAAATGCATTACACACTTTCATAGTATTTTTGCATGGAGGATCAGGACAGAATGAAAAGAAACCTTTCTGTGCATGTTCTCAGGACAGTAGTTAGGATGCTGTACAACATAAGGGAACATTTTTTTTTTAATTTCAGGTACTATGACATCATACCATTTGAGAAAAATGTAATTAACCATAATGAATCTAAGTTGATATTTGCAAGTGCAGCTTCCTACCAAACACCAATAATCATCTGCTTCAGTTTCTGTGTCATCAGCACAATGGGTAGAGACCCTGTGTTAAGATACTTGATACTAGGTTGGGAGAAGGTGGGGGAGAAATACAAATGTTAGGTTACTTACATTACTCTTGTATTAATACAATAGCTACTGTTAAATATACTGATTGTCTCACAGTGAATGCCTAGATATCAATCTCCTAACAAGTCTGTGGTAAGTAACTGTATTTTATTCTTTTTATAGCTCACAGTCAGCAATAGTGCAGATCCTTAGACATAATCAAGATTTTTAAATAGTTGTAAAACTGGTTTTGCCTTCACATTAGTCCCTTCATTGTGCTTAATATCTTTGTCTCCATCCTATGCAAGGATGTTTGAACTGTGAGTCCTTTCAGGGGAGGAACACGTACTGCTCGGCACGTATGTATGTATTGAACCTGAGAAACTAAGGTCTCTTTTTTTTGGCTGTATGTGTCATCAGTACAGCTGGCCTTGTTAGTGTTAAGAATAATTTTAAATTTGGAGGAAGTAATTTGAGATTAATTGGCTAATTAGACAACCAGGTAATACTGTAGATGTTAATACTTCAGATTCTAAGATTTCCCTATCCTTGTGTCCCCTCTGATTTGCCAGCCTTACTGCTTAGATTTGATCTATTATGATTAGTTTTAACTGAATACAGCTGGAGAGTGGTGAAAGGGTTAGTTGTGGTGTACAGTATATTTTACAGGAAAACAATACCAAAAATAGGTCTCTGACTCTTTACTTTTGCTCTCTCTGTAATGAAGCTAACTGCTTTTAATTATAGCTTGCAGAGACACTGTGTTGAATTACTTAATCTCTGTGTAAGGACTGGATTCTCGTTTCTTAATTGGCATCTGAATGTTTGGCAACTCAGCAGAAATTCAAAGCTAAGAGTGAGCGTATGGTATGAGATCTACACGGTAGATCTCTGTTGCCTGTCAGACCCCTATGCCTTAAAGCTTTTAAGAAACAGTAGAGAGTGAGCATCACGTGCCCTTGCAATATGAGCTTTTCATCCAATTGTGACACTGTTTGCAATAATCTGAAGCTCCTATACTGAAGTAAGTTATACTCTTCTTAAAATGATCAGCTGTAGGAAAAAAAAAATCAGGTATCCTAATTTGTTTTTCAGCTGAGTTCAAGTTCATTTGGAAATGTTCCTTGCTAAAACTGAAGTTGCATTTCCAGTAGTTGGGAGGAGCTTCCAAATTAGATTACCCCACCCACATCTGCTTGCTTTCGGTTTACCTGAGGAGATTCTACAAAGAAACTGAAGGAGAAAAAGAGGACAGCAACAAAAGGGAGAGCACACAGGACAGGTCTAAAGTGACATAAATTTAAGGCAGAGTGCCTCAAGCAGGTAAACCCTCTTTTTGGGTTATGTTCAGCAGAGATAACAGGTGATTAGCAGTCTGTGGCACACTGGGAGCGTTCATAAATCCTGTTTAAAGCAGATCATGTCACTGATTCGTTTGTCTCTTCATAAAATGTTGAGTCAGATCCTCAGCTAGTGTGAATTTTCAAAGCTCCATTGGCTTGAGGGAGAAATGTCTTATGTGAAAGATCCAGTCTGTAGCGTAGAGAGGCCTCATCCTTTGGGTGCTGAGCTTTACATGGCTGCCTTTTGACTGCATCATTACAAGGCCCACTTACATTCAGACAGCATTCTTGCAATAGTAATATTTATCTCCTTGTGTAGGGAATGTTCTGCTAGCTTAAAGAGGACCTACAAATGCAGGTTTTTATGTTTCTCTTTAAAAGAAATAATACAATTTTTTTTTTTTTTTTTAAGGAAAATGCTTGGGTATTTTTGGTGTTACACAGTAAGTTCAACTTGGAGAATACTGACATGATAACATAAGAGATGTGCGTAGCTTCTTGTTGGCTTGATATTGGAATAGTTTGTCATTTTGTTTATATGACATCTTTTCGCACCCATGCAATTGAAATTAAATTATTAGCATGGTGTTTAAGGAATGTCACTGGTGTATTTTGGACTCCCCTCCAGTGTTTCTTCTAATCCTTTCCAAAATAGAGGTAATTATGTGTCATCTATGAGGAATTGGTAATACAACATAGTATGCCTCCTGAGGATCTTTCTTAAGCCATATGTATGGGAGGCCTGGAAAAATCATGTCCTCAGATGGTTATATTTGAGTATTAGCAACATGACAATGATACCGCTGTGTATTTGTTCCTTAGTGTTCCTGTCTGACTTGGGCTCTGGCCTGGAAGTGATGTCGGTGTCAGAATATGTCAGATTGCTTTTTTTCTCAAAGCAAGGCTGTGAAGAAGTCTTACCAGTGTGTGAAAGTTGGAGTTGGAAAATCTTGTTAATGATGTTGGTTTTTTTTTTTTCTCTCTGTTGTTCTTTTGTACCAGGAAGTTACAGGAACAGTGTGTCAGGAGAAGCCTTCATGCCACTTGAACAGTGTTTCACATCTGCAGAACTGGGCATGGCATGGATGTGGTGTGCATCGTTTACCTGTAAAGGCTCTGCAAGTGATCTTGTGGTTTTCATAACCAAGAATCTTAAATATTGCAGATGTGTGTGACCAATCTTCCTGGCCCTCTGAGCCACATACCAAAGTCTAAGACTGCCAGATAGCCAGCTCGTTCTTCAGTGAGCCAAGGGGGAAGGGCACTGTGTGCCTTTTGGAGGTGGGAAATGACAGTGGCTCCCAGGAATGCTACTGTCCATTGTGGGTCAGGGCTAGGCTGAAGGATGTAACTTCAAGATGTAAGGAAGTGTGCAATGGCAACTTCAGTAGCATCTGATAAATTACTCCCTCTCACAGTGTAGATTTATCCAAATAAGCACAGCCCCTCTGTTGAATGTGGGACAGAGTGCCAGAATGGGAACTGTGCTTGAAAACCTTATAGCCCAGGGGAAACAGGCTGACAACATCTCCTGTAGCTCTTGGTTGCTGAGGTTTCAACTGGTGCTGCTTCTCAGCCTCTGTCTTGAGATCAATGCTCTGCAGTCCACGTTAAACCCAACTGATAGTCTCTGCTTTAGTTGCCTAGGTTGCACCTTGTATTTTAACATAGCACTTGTATCGTTAAGTAGTAGTGCCAGGACTCAGCATACAAAAATTGTAGTGAGTCCCCACAGAGCATAAGATTTGCCAGAATCGTGCAATATTAGCACATGCTAAATTTTTGCATTCTCATTTACCTTCTGTTCCTTGTTTGTTGGATTTGGTGGGTTTTGAGCTGCCAGGGAATCAAGCTTGTTTCTGCAAGCACAACTGCCTGACACTTTCTTTAGAAGTCATAAACAAAAGATGAGATTTTGATGTTATCACCTGTCTGCAGGGATTTGGGGCTTTTACTAAAACTCCCCAAACCCACTATAAAACTTAAAAGTTAATTTTGTCAGCAACTGGCAAAGACATACAAGTCACATATGAAGAATTGGTGCTGCCTGACAAATGCTTCTTGTACACCAAGGATCACTAGACTCTTTTACAGTAGCAGGGTCCCATGAAAGTGGCTTTGCTGAACCTACAAAGAGAGTGAGGCTTGGCAGGCACAAGCTTGGTCAAAAGGAATTACCTATTGCCACGTTGTTCCTTTGCACCCCTGCTTCTGGCTCCCTTCTCTGTCACAAGAGATGTGTGGTCAGAGCAAGTCTGGTAGCTAGGAACTTCTAGTTCTGGCTCTAACACAGTCATCTTTGTGGCATGAAAGCAGGTATATGGGTATTTTTAAAAGTTTTTTTTTTTTTTTTTTTTAAATAGCCTCTAATTGGAGTGTCCACATTTGTCTATGTAGTCAAAGGCATACTAGGTCTGGTTTTCACAAGTGGTAAATACCTTTGAATCATTTTATTCTCATCTGGGAATGTAGATACTCAACAGTGAGTAGACAGGCCAAATTAGTTATCCTTTAGGAGGCTCAAATGTGAATTGTGTTACATAAGTTTCTAAGCATTAGGAAACTAACATGCAGCACTAATATTAAGCACTATCCTTAACAGCAACTGAGTTTTCACGCTGAGATGCCTTATGAGATATGAATTTGAGAGGAGGAGGAGATGAAGAAAAATGATCTAAAAATGTGGTACAGTAAAGTATAGTCTACAGAGTGTGTGACTTACAAAGAATATTGGGAAAATAAGAAGCCTTCTTTTCTTTAAAAAAACCCCAAAACTCTGTAGTCTTGTAAGACTGAAAATAACTTAATGTTCTTTGCTGTCATTTTAAAATATACTGTCTGCCACTCCATCTTCTCTTTCCCTTTTCTGCTGTATCTCAGTAGACTAGTTCTCCAGAAAGTGCGCTTTGAGATTTGGGAGTACTTGTTAAGAAAGATAGGATATGGCAGAGTACTTCACAACTGAGTCAGACCTCAGAATAATATTTTCATTTCTGAGACCCTTCCTCAGCTGACTTTCACAAATGAGGCTTGTGATGCATCAATGCCGTTTCAAGACAATCTTACTCTTGTGCTTTTACAAGGAAGAAGCAGATCTAGTTTGAAAATAACCCATCTACAGAATATTTTTCCAAATAAATTACGATATTGGGCATCATACCTGATACTTTGGTCTGCTGTTTGCTGTTGGAGGGCGTGTACTGTGGTCTGTGCTGTTTGCATTGTACTATAAAACATGGCCGAGTTTCACTCTGACTGCTATCCCTAGGGCCCTCTTGAAGAAGAGATTCATATCTCATGAGATTACCCCACTGAGCAAAGAAATGAAATAAATAATATTACTCTTTTAGTTCTGTCAAGTATAGTAGCTCGTAGAGCCTTTCAAGGCAGTGTCAGCATGGGCTAGATACTGCATCAGTGCATAAAAAGACATCCTTTACAAGAACAGCACTGCAAAATGAGGCCAATGTGAGCCTAATAGGTGGTGGAAAACAGTGAGCCCTTTTTTTTTCCCCTCCCTAATGCAAGCCTGCAGGGGTTTATTTTCCAGCATCTGTGAGTCTTGGGGCAAATCAGCTTGCTGAAATTCTTCTACAACAGAAGCTCTGAGTAAGTCATTGCAGTAGAAGGGGTCTTATTTGGGAACCAATTAGAGCTTGTGCTGGTTGTTTCTCCTTGGCAGCTTTAATGAATATATCAACACAGAAGTACTAGGAATAAAAGATTTTACAGTAGTCTCCATTAGGGTGAAGCCCACGGGCTATCCAGTTCCTTCCACAGTACAATACAACGCTTCAAAAAGACGGAAAAGCTTGTTGTGATAACTTAGTCATGTGTGAAGAACCAGGAGAGCTAAAATGAGTTTAATAATTTTATCATACTGTAACTTCAGGAAGAAGTATTCCCCAGAACAATTGCTTTTCCCTATACTGCAGAAAATCTTGCAAAAGCCCCCTTGAAATGTGTCTGTCAATGTAAAGTAACTCAAGCAGGTATGGTAGATTTCAAAATCTTGTATTATCATTGCAGAGAATAAACTCCCTTTTCTTTTTACTTGTCCACCAGTCCTTTTGCCCAATGTCTTAGACATATTTTTATAACTAAATTTCTCAGCATATCTCTGAAATACATTATGACATTTGATCATACTTTATCTAAAAAACACAGATACTCCTTGTCGTATCATATAATTTCTAATCTTTTGCAAGGCTGTACAATAACTGCACAATTATCTGTTGTACCCTGTTCTCTATCTGGTGCTAGGACTCTGTTTCTGTTAACCCGTTAGTGCACTCCAAACTGATAGCATCTGTTCAAGAAAAATAGCATCATGCTGTCCTGAGAAATGGAAGAAGAAAAGGCACAAGCTTAGAGAAGCTGAAGTTCTCTTGACAAGGTGAAGTCTGTGACTGTGTAAACATGTAGTGCTATTTTAATTGTTATTTTCCTTTATCATCCCCATACATTGAAACAAATGAGAATATAATTATCCAATTTAAGCATGTAAGTCATGCAAAATAAAAGCACAATATAAAATAGAGTACAGGTGTTTAAAAAGCTACATATGTTTCTGTTTAGGATTTTTATAGTGTCAGTGTAATAGGAATATTGCTTTTTTGGTGTAATATTTCAAGTCCTCTTTCCACCCTAAGATAATGAACTGTTGTATACAAGCCCTTCAAAGCTCATAAGAAAAAATTGGGACTGTGGTTACAGCTACAATGCATCTTTTGTACCTGGAACTCTGTTCTTAGCTATGTATCAGGCAGTTAAAGATATTTTTAACTTCCGGTCTTTAAAAGGCAATGGACTTGGTTTTTTATAATATAAAAGGATATTAGAATATTAAGCGTATTTAAAAGGCTATTATAAATAAAACAAATCACCAAACAGGACGGGAATAGGAATGAAGCTTCAGGATGTCATTACAGGGTGCTTTTACAGGATTTTTTTTTTTTTTTTGTGTAACGCTCTTTCCTCTGGAAGAAACTCACTAGACCACAGAGAAGAAAGAATTAGCGCTATTTTATGTAATGTTATTTACTCTTTCATGTTCTGTAGGATCTCATTAGAAGGATGAGAGATGAGTTCCAGCAGTGCATGCATGTTAATAATAGACAGTACAAATGAGATTATAATAAGAGAATCCTGGATGATACACAGGGAATTAGAGCCAGGAGTCCATACATAAAAGCAGGCTTTTACTCAGTGAAACTAACTGTTTGCTAAGTGTTTGTGGGAGAAGAACCACAAAGGTGGAGGCTGAGTCAAACTCATCAAGCCTCCTAAAAATTAGTGATAATCCAAAAAGAGAAGCAAAATCCAGGAGTCCTAAATCTTATTACCTGAGCTATTGTAGGCTTATTTTCACTCTCTTAGAACTTTGTCCTTGAAATTCCTTTTGGAAGAAACTTTTCATTGAAACAGTGTAAATATTTAAGGGTGGAGGGAAAAAAAACCAAAATAGATTTATTGCTCTTGGGTTATGAGAAGTTAGAAAAATAGAAAAATGCAGTTTGTCACCAAAATAGATTGTTCTGAATCCCCTGCACATACGTGATGCTCAGGATGTGAAAAATACCTTTGACAGGACTGATAATTTTGCATTTTAAAGTAGCTGCCTCTTTTAAGCTTCCCTAAAGAATCTAGGAATTTCAGGAATTTTTTCATATGCCACATATACTCTTTCCTTATTATTTAAACAGGGAGACTTTCCTTCAGGGATCAATCTTCAGGGAGACACTTTACGACATGTGTAAATTTATGACTATGTGTCTTCCATTTAAGTCAATGGAGCTTGAGAGGTGCTTAAAAGAAAATATGTGAGCTTTCTTTAAATGGCGGGGCCAGAATGTCAGATATGTGTGAAGTATTTTAGAGAACTGCAAAAGACAAAATACATGATTAAAAGATGCAATGGAAATAGATGAAAGGGAGGAAAAAGTGTTGTCTACTACTATTACACAACTTCTTGTCTCTATTTCCAGTAGGTGCCAATCTCTAAAAGATAAGTGTGCTATACAGCTGCTAGTTTTGGCCAGAGTATTTTTTTGCCTGTATATTGGCAGAGAGTATAAGTAATACATGTAATAGATATGTGCACTGTGTGGTGTAATAGGCAATCCAGCATATCAAAGAACTATGCATTACAGTGGCTGCTATTACAACACTGTAACTTCTGTGCTGTACAACTTCACAACACAAAAAATCTTCAAAACAAATAACAATAGGAAACTATTTACATAGAGACAAAATTATTGTAAATCATTTTGAGGTTTTAAATGAGTTGTACTTTCCTTCGTGAGTGCCAATGATTCCTACCCTTAGTAACTTCCTAGTAGAAACACTGGAAATAGTGTATTTTCATCTTTGGTGTAGATGATTACATTAAAATCCACAACAAGATGTACTGTTAATACAAAGTTAGGGTTACAGATGTTTTCATTCTGCCAAAATACATCTTAAGAGGAAGATAGTTTAAAAACTTGTCAGTATTTTGTACTTAGATTTTAATTTTTTTTTTTTTTTTTTCCCCAGGAGAAGTTGTAACTGTGTAGTAGCTGCAGCCAGAAACTGAGTGATAGGCTAGCCAGGAGTGAAATGAGGTTGAAGCAACATCGGACAGGACTGCTAAGGATCGGAGTTGGAATTGGCTAGGAAAGGCTGTCCAGCCTGGGAGCTGCAGAAGGAGACACAGCAGGTATGGGAGAGGGACTGGCTGAAAAACTAGGGGAAGGTGGGAATGGTTTGGCATTAAAATCAAGAGAATGAAAGATGGGGATATGGTCAAGGAGAAAGATGGTGAAAAATGAAGCTGCCTGAGCAAATATGTTGAATCAAGGAGAGTATGCAGGGAATAGGAAATCATAAAATTGCTGGCAGGCTAGGAGCTGGGACAGGGACTAGCAGTGAGGACGCAGAGCTTGAGTGGGTGGTCCGAGGTTCAATGAGTGAGAGAAGAGAGACTGATCTGAAGAACAGAAAGGGAGAAGTGGTTCTGGGAGGAGATACGTGGCAGTAGGAGTCAAGTGGGTGTTGTAGATAAATAAAGCTAGTCTTTTATACTCCTTCCATCTCTGAAATGTCTGAATAGCTTTTTGCATAAAATGAGTGACAACCCCAACTTTCCCTGGGTAATAGGAGGGGACCTTTCTCTATTTGTTGAGTTGGATGTTTAGTTTGTGCTTTTGAGGGGGATAGCAAAGAAGTATCTCTTCTTTGATCAGACACCATTTGGAGTTTGGTAATAAACTGTGAATGTCTTTTGTAGTGGAAAATATTTTTCAAATGTTTCTGAAAGATACCTGCAAGGTTGCGTAAAAACAGTCACGCTCCAGACTCACTTATTCTGCTTAGCCTCAAAAAAAGGCACACTTCATCTGCTCTGCTGTGTTTTGTTCCGGGGCTTGTAAGCTGTGCTGTTGCAAGGGTAAGCAGCTGCTGCAGTTGTTTGTAGAACTTCATGCAGTCTGTGGTGTTACTGGGGTTGATCTGTTAGCTTTTTGGCCGGCAGGGCCGGTGCCTTACACTGGCGTTTCAAGCTGACTAGGAGTTACTGAAGGACTTGAGCTTGAAGCCTTTGTTGTATAGCAACCGTTTTTTCAGTAACAATTTTGAAACAGTATTTTCAGCTCGATACAGTGAGTTGCAACTAATCCAGCCTGATAGGAAAAAGGCCTGTTTTCCTCTGCCCAGAGTCTCCTAGGCAAGATGAGAGTTTCCCAAAAAGGTGAAGGGGAAAGAGAGTATTTTGGAAAATGTACACTACTCTGACAGTCAGAATGGGTATGGGCTGTGGGAGTCTGCCTGTCTTTGCTGGATGAGGGCTGTGCATGTCCTGCAAAAGGTGCTAAAAACATCTCAGACAACTTCTGATCTGAATGTTCCTCTTTTCTGTCCGGTATCTCTTGAGTCGTCTTTGGCTCTGATCCGGACCAGCTGTTTTCCATCCTAATCTTGTTTCCCGTAGCAATCTGGACATGTTTGCAGTGGCGGTGGTTACGCTGGGTGAGGGTGAAGTACTGCAGTCGTCCTTGGCATGTTATTGTCTGTTAAACCGGTGGAATCTCCTTAGGTTAGATTTCTTCACGGTCGCTTACAGACGCTGAAGGGTGGAAGATCCCTGTGGTTTGCAGAGATAAAGGCCTTTGGAAAGGAGGAGCGAATGCTTATCGGCACTGCCAGTGGAAGAAGAACGTCTGGAATCTTTTTAGTGTCGGGCCAGCTCCTTCCGCAGTGTCCTGTTGGCACACAAACAGCATTTCTGCTCCAGCGTGGTAAAGCTTAAAGGAAAAACAGGTTTTTAACGGCATTAATCAGCGAGGATGAAAAAGTTGATAATTTTGGAATAGCTTTTCCTTATCTGGGCTTTTCGGCGGTTTCAGCGCAGGCAGTTAACACCTGAGCGCTGCCCGCGGTGTTTCTTAGGCATTTTAATTCAGCCGGGGCCGCCAGCGGCCGGGCAGGGGACGGGCGGTGGAGCCCGAGAGGAGAGGCGAAGGCTTGCTTGGTCCCGCGTTTCCTGGAGGAGAACGCTGTCGGCCGGGCTGGGCTTTCCGCGGGGGAAGGGGCCGAGCGGCAGCACCGGGGCCGGGACAGCCACACCCCCCAGTGCCCGCCCCTCGCTCCGCCCCTCGCCGTCGCGTCACGGAATTCCAGGGCGCTCCCGCCAATGGCGGCGGCGGGCCGGCGGCAGAGGGCGCCGCGCCAACTCAGCCGGGCGCTCGAGCGGGGCGCGCGCGCGGCCGGTTGGGGTTACTTTGCGTGGCGAAGCGGCCCCGTAACCGTTGTAGCGGGGCGATCCGCCCGCCGCAGCGCGCGGGCTCGGCTGGCGCCCGGAGAACCGCTCCGCTCCCCGCGGCCAAACTGGGGCGGCTCTGCGCGGAGCCGCCTTTGCCTTCTCGCCCGCAATAAAGATTTTGTAAATCAGACACAGCTCCTTCTTGCGCCTAAGTGACGGACAAGATGGTGGCACCGGTTTGCGCGAGTGCAGGATTTGACTCTGGTTGAAATGTAAAGCAAATGGCAAGTGACCGTTCGGTCGCACCAGAGCTTACTTTCCCGTAGGGCGCTTTGTTTCTGTCGTTAGCAGAAAATAAAGGGTGAATTTTCTGCTTAAACAACATGGCATCTGGTACAACTGGACGGGATCCGTTGGTGATGGCAGTGCTAAGCTTCCGTCTGCTTTCCTGCTAGCTGCGTTCAAACTTGAAACAGTTTGACAGCGGTGGCACAGAAGCTGAGACTCCTCTTCCTTCCCAAACCTCTGC
Organism: Chlamydotis macqueenii; assembly: GCF_036417535.1. Taxonomy (NCBI): domain Eukaryota; kingdom Metazoa; phylum Chordata; class Aves; order Otidiformes; family Otididae; genus Chlamydotis; species Chlamydotis macqueenii. Next base: position 72,306,320 of record NC_141558.1, on the reverse strand, counting down.
TTTTCCTTGTGACCCACTGTGCCTGCAGTTTGTTTCCGAGTCGGAAGCGACCCTGGCAGTCCCCTCCTGCCGCTCGGCTCTTGTTTAGCAGAATGAGGGAAATGGCGCTTCCACAGCAGATCCTGGCTGGGTCAGCTCTGACGGGCCTGCTCACAGCGAGGATTTTGGCCTTGCTTCTATGTAAAGAAAAACTAAACCTGAACACCCCCCTCCTCCCCAAAAACCCACCCAAAGCAGTAAGATGGACTCTGGGGGGTGAGGGGGTGCCTTGTGCTTTGGCAGGGGTAAGAGCTAGGCCCTGTACTTCCTGCGGCGCCTGCCCGCCTCCCGCCCGGGGTGTCGGCAGCCGCCCTGCCCGCGGGCTGGTTTTCCGGGTCCCTGCTCTGCCTGCCGCCCACCCGGCGGGGGGACCGGGCGCGCCTGCCGCTGGGGGCTGCTGGGCCAGGGTGCCGGGCTCAGGCTCGGGCTCGGCGGGGGTGGAGGCCGCTGGCTCCGCCGTGGCCTCGCGTGACCCCGGCCCGCCGCGGGGATGGGATGAGATGAGATGGGATGGGATTTGGGGGACGGGGGGGGGGGAGGGTGAGGGAATCCCCCTCGCGCGCGCGGCGTGTCTTTTGTGTTTGTACACACGGCGCCGAGGGAAAGGGGGCCGGGCGGGGGGCAGGGCCGCGCCTTCCCTCCATTGTGCTCGATTGGCGGGCGGGCGGGGCCGGGGCGGGGCGCGGCGGGCGGGGGCGGGGCCGAGCGCGGGGCCGGCCCTCCTGAGTCAGCCATCTTTCAATTGTGCTCCCGGCCGCCGCCGCCGCTAGCAGCAGCAGCAGCAACCGCCGCAGCAGCTCCGGCTCCTCCTCGCGCCCGCCCGCCGCCCTCCCTCCTTCCCTCCCGCCCGGCAGCCGCGCTCGCCCAGCGGACGGGGTAAGTCTGGCACCGTGCCCGCCGCCCCCCCGAGCCCCACCGCCCTTCCCCCGACCCTCCCCACAAACTTTTGGGGGCTCGGGAGGTCGGCGGCAGCTCGCGTTCCCCTTCACCCACGCCGCCTTCTCGGCGCAGCCCGAGCGGCTCCCTCCGCCGGCACCCCCGGCCCCCGCTTCGCGCCGTCGTTGCCCCCCTCTGCTCCCCTCGCCCCCGCTCCAGACCCCCACCAGTCGCCTCCCCAGCCCCTTAGCTGCCTCCTCAGCCCGACATCCCCCGGATCGGGGCTGGGAAGCGGCCGCAAAGAGGAGCCGCTCGCCAGCCCAGGGTAACTCTCCTGCCTTCCTTCCCCTGCTCCCCACAGTTGTTGCTCAGCTTCACCATCTTGTCTCTTTTCTCTGGTCACCGACCATATTTTTTTTCCTATTGCATAAAAAACAATAAAAAGGGAAAGAAATTCGCCGAAGGAACGACCCAAACCCAACGCAATTTTTCGGTTTTCGACTGCAAACTTTTCCGCTGCCTCCCCCTTCATCCACACCCACATGGTTTGGAGTTCCTTGCGATTTTTTGGCGTTATTTTTCGCAATTTATTTTTTCCTCCTTTGCGAAAGGACTAGGGCTGCATTTCGTGATTGTTTCCATTTTGTTCTGGCTCTGGGAGATGAGTTTGCCTGTGAGAGGCGCTTGGGAGCGAGGCGGCTTCGGGGAAGCAGTTACACAGAAAGAGCAGGACGGCACCCAAAAAACACCCCCCACACCCCCCAAAGAAAAGTTTGTTGCTTTCTCGCACTTTACTCGGGCCCTCTCCCTTTTTTTTTTTTTGCACGATAAACGCCGGTTTGCCTGCGGTTGCCGGCGGGCCGGGGAGCGCGAGCGGGCGGCGGCGAGAGCCGGGCAGCTCGGCGGCGGGGGGCTGCCGCTCCCCTGTCACCCTCTCCCCGGTTCGGAAGGAGGTTGGCGGCGGGCAGGGGGGCGGCGGGCCGGCCCCCCGGTGTTTGCTGGGCGTTGTTTGCAAACACTTGGCAGGTGGCGGGCGGCCGGCGAGGGGGGAGGCGGCAGCCGCCGCCGTTCCGCGCTTGCTGCCGGGCAGCTCGCCGGGTTTCGGTCGCCGCTGCCTCGCTGTTGAATTCGTGGGCTAAAAAAATTGTATTTTAGTATTCCGCGACCGGCAGGCGTTTAATTTCGTTTTTTTTTTTTTGTTTGTTTGGTTTTTTTTTTCTTCCCCCTTCTTCTGTCTCTGGCGGTCGGAGGCGTTAAGCGGCCGCGAGCTCCGGCGTTAGCGGCTCGCCCCGCCGTTGAGCGGTCAGGGGCGCGGGGCCGGGGGACCGCCCGCGCGCTGGAGGGGGCAGGCGTCGGTGGGGGCGCGCGCTGAGCGGGGCGGCCGGCCCCTCTCCCTCCCTCCTTCCCTCCGGCAGGTGTAAGGCAGTGACGTCGGCAGGAGCATGGCCCGCACCAAGCAGACGGCCCGCAAGTCCACCGGGGGCAAGGCGCCCCGCAAGCAGCTCGCCACCAAAGCCGCCCGCAAGAGCGCGCCCTCTACTGGCGGGGTGAAGAAGCCGCATCGTTACCGGTACGCAGCGCCGCGCACCGGCGGTACCGGGCCGGCACCGGGAGCACCCCCCCAACTCCCCCCCCCCCAACTCCCCCCTCCCTCCCTGGCGGGGCGGAGCGCCGGGGACTGGGGGGGCGCTTCTCCCCTCCGCGCCCGCGCGCTCCCCGGGGCCGCTCCGCCGCGGCGGGGCGCGGGTCCTCCCCCCACTCCGCCGCAAAACAAACTCGTTAATTCGCAGCGCGGGCACCGACCCGGTATTTACCGTTAGCCCCTTTTCGGGCGTTTCAGTTCCGGCGCCTAAAAAAAAAAATCAACACTCTCCCACCGCTACGGTGAACGGGGCGCTGCGAATTTTTAATTTTTTTTTTTTTTTTAACTTCTGGTTATTTGGGTGCTGCAGCAGGGTGTTGCCGCCACGAAGTTTAATCGTTACCGGTGCATGTTAATTTAGTTGTAGTAGATTTTTGATCCGTCCGCGGTAGCCGTGCAGGGGAGGCGATCTGCCGCGGGAGGGCGCCACGTGCCCACGCGTGGGCAGGGCCTCCCCGGGCGAGGGGCGGAGATCGGCTAGAGCCAGCGGTAGATCTTTTTGACAGGCTCGTAATAACGAAGTTTTCCAGTCCTTCCTCTGCCCAGGATGGTGACAGTCGTGCTTCACTTTGGAGGATGATTTCGGGCTAGGTGTGCGTGTTCCTTGAGGGGGGCGGGGAGGTGGAAGTGGATTGGGCTGGAGAAGTGGCTTTGAAATAGAGAACTTAACCTAAAAGTCTGTTGCTGTAGGTGTGAGGTGGAATAATCAGTAGTCTAGGAAAAAGGTGATGAAGCTGGAGGTGGAAAATATAAAGTTTCTGCAGGAATAAATGTGGTATTAATTTAATGGGACTTTGTGTCTGCAAAAGTACGTTGTTAATCTGAATTTGTAGTTCTGACACCATAACTAACACAAGGAAATATGCCAGGTAGTTTGTGCTGATAATATAGTACAGACTATAAATTGTTAGTTCTGGGAGTTTTCACAGCATCTTATGTCAGTAGGGAAGAAGAGCCAAATTCCCCTTAAAACTGGATTCGCTCTTCAGGCCAATTGCTCACTGGGTACCTCTGGTATGGTTGAACCAGCTCGCTCTCAGCAGTGTTGGAGCTGGGACTTGTTAGCGCCCATTAGCCAACGTGTGCTGTCCAACGCTTCTCTCAGTGAAGTCGGGGCCCCAAGGGCCTCTCACATCTGCCCAAGGGATCCCTGTTCAGGCCAGTGGAAGTTTGGACAGATCCATGGTGAGACAACGGTGACCCTTTGCCAGTGAAATTGGTTTTGTGTTCTAAATGCTGGGACTCTTCTAGTGAAAACAGCACGTATACAGTGCTTGGTTTAGTTTAATGATGAACCCGTATATTTAAGGTGTAGAGTACATTTAGAGTACTAATTCTTTGTATTTTGTTTTTTATTATTTAATTTTAAAAGACCAGGTACTGTGGCTCTCCGTGAAATCAGGCGCTATCAAAAGTCGACCGAACTTCTGATCCGCAAACTTCCCTTCCAGCGTCTGGTGCGTGAAATTGCTCAGGACTTCAAAACAGATCTGCGCTTCCAGAGCGCAGCCATCGGTGCTTTGCAGGTGAGCCTTACCCCGGCCGGGGGTCCTGGGGGAGGGCTGCCTGTCTGCAGGCGGGGTCGGTGCTGTAAGTGTCCCCCTCTCCCAAAACCTGGAGAAGGAAGGTAAGGGAGGGCTCTGCCCCCCGCCCCCATTGGCCAGGCTGTTTCTAGGTTTAGCCACAGCTCTGTCTGATTGGTGGGCTGCCGTGGTGGGCGTGACCCCTCCTTGGGCGGGGCTGACATAGGGGGTTGTGCCCCCCAGCCTTCCCGTGCTTAGCGTGGGCTTCGGGATGCCCTGCAGGTTACCACAGTCTGAAATAACGCGGTGACAGGCCCACAAGTCCTTACAAAGGCTGTAAATGTGGTTTTGGGGGGATTTTTTAATGCTGTGGGGGTGTTGGTGTGGTGGTTTGGTTTTTGTGTTGTTTTGTTTTTTTTTTTTTTTTTAATAGCACCCATCCCCAAGTAGTTGCACTTGGCAGAACAGTGCATCTTGTTAAGACACTTAGCGTAAACCTGTTTCCTCTGTCCTCAAGCTTTGTTAGAGGTTTTGCCTTTTGAAAGCTGTGCAGTCGGAGAGGAAAGCGTTGTTGTGTAAAGCTTATTCTGGTGTCTCCAAATGGCAGTTGTGATATCCTCAAATGCTCGTTAAAGAAAAACAGCTTTATAAGCCACATCTAAACACAGTTAGGGAAATAAGTGCTTTTGTGTGGTGTAGTTGATGCTAAACACATTTTAAAATTTATTAGTTAAATAACTTATTTACAGCATATTGAGGGTGAAATACTAATTGCTCTTTCTGCCCCAAATTCCTACACCTAAGTTAGGTACCTCCCAAGACTGTGTTCTTGTCACAGGAACGTTTCCTTCTCATGATAGAAATACACTCTTGGTTAAAGATAGGTCTTTGCTGTTGAAAGATTGTTCCAGAACCTGTCTGCGATTGTAGAATATCTGATATGCAGGTGAAATTGTCTTTTTTCTGCTTAATGACTTCCACTTGATAAGGAGCCATCTCATAGGCTGTGAGATGCTATAAATTTGAGCGCATGCTTATCTACAAAAGGTGGCTGTGTGCATTTGCAAAGTTGTTACTTTTGCTTTTAGTCTTTATTCTGTGTTCCCTGCTGTGAGTGAATGTGGTAGTTCTTAAATCCTCATATTTACCTATGTGTCTTTTTATCAGGAACTGCCTCTTAAAATTTAGTGAGTAGTTAATACGTTTTCAGAAGCCTGGTTTTGCTTTAAGGAGTTGTTGGTATAGAACTTGTTCACATACTCTTCCTAGTGCTTCCTGCTTGCGTATTTACAAAAAAAACCCTTTTAACTCCTTCAGTACCATGTTGTCTGTGCTGGCATGGCTTATTTGGTGAAGTGCTTAGGCAGGAAGAAAGTATAGGGATAGGACAAGTATCTGATGGTAATTCTCAGACTGCTGTCCCATTTGTGGTGATTCAGGGAGTTCCTGAGAGAAAGGTATTATCATCCTGTGTCTAATAATTCTCAGTACATTTTTTTTCCTGCTAATCTTTTACTTTTGAATTAAGCCAACTCTTCAGTATGCTATGGCAAGGAGCCACGTGCCCCAACTGTATGTTGTGAAGGAATACCTGCTCTTCTCTTCCCTAGCACCTGCCAATTTCACTTGATGCTCAATGGCTCTTACTCTGGAAGAGGGAGCAGACAAGTCACTCAAATAGTGTAACCCAGCCTTGAAAAAGAGAAGTTCCTAAACAAACTAACCTTTTGATAGGATAACCCCTTACCTTTGAGAGTCTCATCATAGTATTGGTTCGGTTATGTTGTGGACGATGTATTCACTGAGTGGTAGTAGTACGTGACTTTAGCATAGAATATTATTTGGTGGTTTATAAGAAAGTGGAGGCTTTTATTTTTTGAGAATCTGAAACTTTTGATGTTTGTGAGTAATAAAGATAGAAGCCTAAACTTAATGCTGTATTATGTAGTACTTTGAATTGTTATTTTTTCCTAGTGCTCAGAGAATGAGAGCATTCTTAACTCTTTTTTTCCTACACTAGGAGGCAAGTGAAGCCTACTTGGTTGGCCTGTTTGAAGATACCAACCTGTGTGCTATCCATGCCAAACGTGTCACAATCATGCCAAAAGATATCCAGCTAGCACGCCGCATACGTGGAGAGCGTGCCTAAACTTCACTATGATGGGTTTGTCGTTCTCGAAGCAAAATCTTCTTCCTGTTATTGGTAGTAATGAACGTTAGATATTTTTTCCATGGGGTTAAAAGGTACCTAAGTATATGGTTGCAAATGGAAAAATAGGGGACAGAATTGGGTGTTGGCAAGGTTTTTTCCATTTTCATTTGTGTGTGGATTTTTAATATAAACGAGGGGACATAAAACATCAATGCGGTCAAAAAATGTTTCGGTGAACAAGTTTCAACAATTCAACTTTATAAAAAAAAAAATAAATAAGCCTGTCAAATTTTTCTGGACAATGCCAGCATTTGGATTTTTTTAAACAAGTAAATTTCTTATCAGATTGCAACTAAATGGTGTTTGTAGCATTTTTATCATACAGTAGATTCCATCCATTCACTATACTTTTCTAACTGAGTTGTCCTACATGCAAGTACATGTTTTTAATGTTGTCTGTCTTCTGTGCTGTTCCTGTAAGTTTGCTATTAAAATACATTAAATGATGCCTGCTTTCAGTCTTGATTTTTAAATATTACATGTAGGTTATATTTGATTAAAAAATAATCAGCCTTCTTTCCCTTTTTCTTGTCAATGTGTGACCTAAATACTTAGAGCAGATCTAGGAAGCAAACACTGGGGATAGTACCTTGGCTGAGGCAGTGTTTAGGTGAGGGTTTTTTAAGAGTGTAAAATTTCTGTCCGTTCCATGTGAATGCAAGTTTGGTGAGTATACTACCTGATAGAAGTCTCGAGCTGAACTGAGCTCTCTAACTAAGTTTTAGTGCTAAGAAAAAACAATTTTGTTTCTGATTAGGTTCCTTTCTTGCTTGACTTAATCCTGAGTTTGGAAGCGTTTCTGATTTTAATGGTTTGTTAGTACAGTATAAATGATGGGGTGTGGTGGTTTGGGCTGTTTGGGGTTTTTTTTCTTTTTTTTTTTTTTCTTTTTTTTTTTTCCCCCAGTGATTTGGGGGTTGAGTTTGGGTTTGGATTTTGCTTATGGATTATTATTATTTTTTTTTTTTTCCCCACTCTTATCTGGTTTCTTGGTTTGTAGGTGTTCACTCTCTGGATGATTGCCGTTCTGTTTCAGTCACACCCTCTGGCATGGTTGAGAGCTTAGTCCACTTGTGATTAGTTTCAGTTTGTACACTCCAGTCAAAAAGACACTTTTGTACCATTTTTGTTTACCATACTTCATAGAGCCAATACTTGGACAGGAACTCACATTTGAAACTTACTGATTTTTTGTATTCCCCACTCAATTGCTGATGAAAGTTTCTGTAAAAAAAAAATTTACTGCTGAAATTATATTCTATAAAAACTTTGGTTTAGTTTTTCACCTGAAACTTGGTTAAAGATTCTGATGGACCACCCTGGAAATGAGTTATCTGGTGTACTTTTTGGAAGCTCTTGCAGATAATGAAATGAGTTACAGAGAAGGAAATATGTAGGCAGTGAACAGATTTCACCTCTGTGCTAAGACCCCTACAGAGCTTATATGCTGCTAACTTTTTTGGAGAGGTACTGAGTGAGCTTTAAACACATGAATGAATTTGGAGATTTCCAAAGAGGATTAATAGAGATGTATTATCTGCTTTGGTATCTTGAACAGAGAGCCAAAAGTTACAGAATAAATCACATTATTCATAACTTGCTTGGCTCTAGTAATGAATGCTGTCTGCCAGGGTTGTGCAGAGTAAAGTCTATTTAAGTGGAGTAGCTTGTCACAGAGAAAACTAATGCTAGACAAAATGTGATTATATCCTTTTGATGCCAGGAATTTCATAGCTATCAACTAAAAATTAAGGAAGACTTGTTTTGGAGGATCCAGAACAACAGAAATATAAAAGGTGAGCAACTGAGACACTTAGCCGATTTGAGATGTCACTTCTGTCAAACTTGCTATAAATGCATTTCAATATAATTAACTACTTATTTTGCCCTGTACTTCAGAACTCGGTTTCATGCATCAGTCAACAATTCTGCAGCCACCTACACAAAAAAGTAATTACTGTTTTTGATAGGTTTTTTTAGTAACCTGGAACTGAAGTATTGATAAAGGAACTTACTATTATTTAGAAAACCAAATCTGACGATTTTGGTACTCACATGAAATGCCAAGTTCCTTCTCTTAAAAGAGAATTGGGGTGATGAATACCATGACAATGCAGTTAAACTGTTCAAAGCTGAATAATTCATAATGGAAGGTGAGGGATCAGGAGTCTGTGCAGTTGTCATTTAAGTGGTGGGCAGTGCTACCCTACAGCTTGGGGATAAACTTTTGCCTCCTTGGAAGTGTTGCTCATGGTGGTTGTGATCCTAGAGATGCCATGTGAATCCTGTTAGTGATTAGCTGTCTATGTGTTGATACAGAGTACTGTCTTGTTTTTATTTCTGGGGAATCTTAGGGCACCACCTCTCTGCTCCTTATTTGTTTTTTCAAGTATGATGGATTTTCCTTAACAGATATTTCCACTGTATTGCTGAATGAATTACTTAATCTGTAGCTTTCTCACCCTCTGCCCTGCGTACACTGTATTTTTGTCTTTAATGTGCAGCAGCATGTAAATAAAAGCAATTAAATAATTAGCTTTCAATAAGAACTGCTTTTTTGAAATTAATATTTTGCCAGAATGGTCAGGTGTCTGTCCAATTTTGAATGGATCTTCTAGTTGATGCTGTTTAATGTTAATGAAGGAAGGAGAGTACAAAAAGTGACATTGCTTTTTTTCTTAGTTTTTAATGCTGAGAGTTTAGTTATTTGGGGTTGTATTTTTCCAGCAGATTTTAGACAGATAGCTTCTAAGTGTTGTTGACATAACTTGTCCAGAGTTGACAGTTCACTTGTACCTGGGAGTCTATCAAAGACGTGCTCTGCAGTACAGAAAGAGTAAAACAAAAAGGTGAAATTGGTGTTAATACAAAAGCTGCAGAGGAGGAGGAACAAGCCTGTCTACAGTTTCTGTGTAATCAACTTTTTTCCTTGTGTAGTAGGATTTCTACAAAAGCATTTCTGGAAAGTCGTAGAGGGACAGGAGGACTATGTAGCACTCAAGATCCGCAGTTAGGGCACACATGGATCGTTAGAGAAGGCAGGATATAGCTAGTTATTCAGAATTAATTTTAAGCTGCTGATGTTGTGATGCTGGCATTCCCTTCCTTCTGTCACTTCAGGATTACAGGTTCCTGCTCTCTGGGGTGAAGACGAGGATTGGATAAAATGGTTCAGATCCAGTTATGTGCAGTGGTGTGGTTTAAAAATAACTGAAAATTGTGTTTTGATCAATGCAATTTCCCCATTTCACGTGTTGTCACGTGTCCTTTGTGCTGTCTGGAGTGAGCAGTAGCTGCTGGTGGCCCTGTTAGCTGTCTGCATATGCAGGTTTGGGCATCATCTAAATAATCCAAAGTCTGCAGGCGTTTACCAGATAGGTATTGCAGCTTGTCATCTTACTCTCTGTTAGCTGGGCTGCTTCCTCTGAAGCTGACAGGTGGGAAGTGAGTCACGCAGGGAGTTAGCTGACCTACAGGATGATAATCCATTAAAACATTGTATTGCTTTTGAGTGTCCTGAACGTTCTTTTGATAAAACAAGGGGTGATCCTCACAGGGCTGTATATGCCTGCTTGTTGGGTCAGATAATTTTTGAGGAAACTATTGACAAACAAATATTAATTGGTTTAGAGTAACTTAAAAGTTTGGTGTTTGTTGGATTTAATTTTTTTTTTTCTTTCCAGGAAAGCACATGTTTCCTCAGCCAGTTTTGCAAGCATCATTTAAAATCTTACAAGATTCTTAGTATCTACAGTTGCCATATGTCAAATAAATTGTAATACTTAAAAATGTAAATTCCTATTGACTTGTAGTGTTTGGGAGTTGAGGGTAAAGGGAACTTAATTGAACTTGAATGTGGACTAATTTAACACTGATAGAAAGATAAATCTACTTAAGTCACACATACTGCATTATCTGAAAAGAAAAAGATTTATACACAAGAGAGATTTAATACTGACTTAAAACATTCTCATTCTGTGGAAGAAGTGGATTCAGGTTCTTGTTTGACACTGAAAAACAGAAAAAAAACCCCAAAAGTAGGCTGAACTTCAGTTTCTAAAATAGTTTACCTCTTTTTCCCCACAGCAATTCTGCTATTTCCTGGCAATCAGTTGCAGTGGAGATCTTGGATACTTGTAACAAGCTGTGGTCATGTGGACATCCTCCTGGGGAGGAGTTTAACTGTATTGGGTGGAGGGATGGATGTGACTTGGCTCCTTCTTTCTTAGTGACAAACACATTCAGAGGTTGAACATCTGTTTAAGGCATATAATTGCATGTATGTCCACATTTCAATTTCTGAATTATTTTGTGAAGTCCGTTATAACTTCATAGAATTATAGAATGGTTAGAGTTGGAAGGGACCTTCAAAGGCCATCTAGTCCAACCCCCCTGCAAGGAGCAGGGATATCCCCAACTAGATCAGGTTGCTCAGAGCCTCATCCAGCCTGGCCTTGAACGTTTCCAGGGATGGGGCTTCCACCACCTCTCTGGGCAACCTGTTCCAGTGTTCTACAACCCTCATTGTAAAAAATTTTTTCCTAATATCCAATCTAAATCTACCCCCCTCTATTTTAAAACCATTACCCCTTGTCTTATCACAACAGGCCCTACTGAACAACATCTCCCCATCTTTCTTGTAGGCCCCCTTGAGGTACTGGAAGACTGCTATAAGGTCTCCCCAGAGCCTCCTCTTCTCCAGGCTGAACAGCCCCAACTCTCTCAGCCTGTCCTCGTAGGAAAGGTGCTCCAGCCCTCTGATCATCTTTGTGGCCCTCCTCTGGACCTTCTCCAACTGGTCCATGTCCTTCTTGTGTTGGGGACTACAGAACTGGACACAGTACTCCAGGTGGGGTCTCACCAGGGCAGAGTAGAGGGGGAGAATCACCTCCCTCGACCTGCTGGCCACGCTTCTCTTGATGCAGCCCAGGATGCGGTTGGCTTTCTGGGCCACAAGGGTGCATTGCCAGCTCATGTTGAGCTTCTTGTCCACCAGCACTCCCAAGTCCTTCTCCTCAGGGCTGCTCTCAATCCATTCCCCACCCAGCCTGTATTTGTGCCTGGGATTGCTGTGACCCAGGTGTGGGACCTTACACTTGGCCTGGTTGAACTTCATGAGGTTGGCATGGGCCCACCTCTCCAGCCTGTCAAGGTCCCTCTGGATAGCATCCCTCCCCTCCAGCATGTCAACCACACCACATAGCTTGGTGTCATTGGCGAACTTGCTGAGGGTGCACTCTATCCCAGTGTCCATGTCACCGACAAAGATGTTGAACAGGGCCAGGCCCAACACGGACCCCTGAGGGACGCCACTCGTGACCAGTCTCCACATGGACATAGAGCCGTTGACCACCACTCTCTGAGTGCAGCCATCCAGCCAACTCCTTATCCACTGAGTCGTCTGTCCATCAAACCCATGCCTCTCTAGTTTAGAGAGAAGGATGTCGTGTGGGACAGTGTCAAAAGCTTTGCACGAGTCCAGGTAGATTATATCCCTTGCTCGTCCCTTGTCCGCTGATGCTGTCACCCCATCATAGAAGGCCACCAAGTTGGTCAGGCACGATCTGCCCTTGCTGAAGCCATGTTGGCTGTCACCTACCACCTCCTTGCTCTCCATGTGCCTTAGCATGGTTTCCAGGAGAATCTGCTCCATGACCTTGCCAGGCACAGAGGTAAGGCTGACCGGCCTGTAGTTGCCTGGGTCCTCCTTGTTCCCCTTTTTAAAAATTGGGGTTATGTTCCCTCTCTTCCAGTCATCGGGGACCTCACCAGACTGCCACAATTTCTCAAATATGATGGCCAGTGGCTTGGCAACTTCATCCGCCAGTTCCCTCAGGACCCACGGATGGATCTCATCAGGTCCCATGGACTTGTGCACCTTTAAGTTCCTCAGATGATCCCGAACCTGCTCTTCGAGTACAATGGGCAGTTCTTCATCCTCGCAGTCCCCGCTTGTACCTTCCACAGCTTGGGTGGTGAGAGAAGAGCCCTTATCAGTAAAAGGCAAAAAAGTCATTGAGTACCTCAGCCTTCTCTACGTCCCGGGTTACCAGGACACCAGTTTCCTTTCGGAGGGGGCCTACATTCTCCTTGGACTTTCTTTTGTCCCCTACATACCAATAGAAGCCTTTCTTGTTGCTTTTTATATCCCTAGCCAGATTCAATTCCGTCAGGGCTTTAGCCTTCCTCACCCGATCCCTGGCCACTTGCACAGCCTCTTTGTAGTCCTCCCAGACTACCTGTCTCCACTTCCACCCTCTGTAGGCTTTCCTCTTCACTTTCAGTTGGTCCAGGAGCTCCTTGCTCATCCACGCAGGCGTCCTGGCTTTTTTGCCTGACTTCTTCTTCCTCTGCTGAGCTTGGAGGAGGTGCTCCTTGAATGTGGACCAACTTTCCTGGGCCCCTCTTCTCTCCAGGGCCGCCTCCCATGGCACTTTGCCCACCAGGTCCCTGAAGAGGCCGAAGTCTGCCTTCTTGGAGTCTAGGGCTGAGAGGTTGCTGTGTAGTTTCCTCACTGCCCCGTGGATCTTGAACTCCACCGTGTCATGGTCGCTGCAGCCAAGGCTGTCCTTCAGTTTCACATCCCCCACCAGTCCCTCCCTGTTGGTGAGCACAAGGTCGAGCATGGCACCCCTCCTTGTCAGCTCCTCTGTCGCCTGCAGGAGGAAGTTATCATCCACGCATTCCAGGAACCTCCTGGACTGCCTGTGCCCTGCCGTGTTGTCTCTCCAACAGATGTCAGGGTGGGCTGAACTGTGCTCCCCCTCCCCCAGCAACACTAGTTTAAAGCCCTCTGGACGAGCCTGGCAAGTCTTTGTCCAAGCACACTCTTCCCCCTCTTGGTTAGGTGCACGCCATCTGCCCCTAGCAGCCCGGGCTTCTCAAAGCACGCCCCGTGATCTAGATACCTAAAGCCCTGGCTGTAGCACCACTCCCTGAGCCAAGAGTTAACCTGCCAGATACGTCTGGCCCTTTCCGGTCCCTGCCCTTTGACCGGGAGGATTGATGAGAAAACCACCTGCGCCCCAGAGTCTTTGACTGTTGTACCCAGGGCCCTGAAATCCCTTTTGATGTTTCTCAGGCTGCTGCCGGCTGTGTCGCTGGCCCCCACATGAAACACCAGTAGTGGCTAACAGTCCGTGGGCCGTATGAGGTTAGGTAGTCTCTCGGTGACATCCCTGATACGAGCCCCCAGGAGACAGCACACCTGGGTCGGCAGATGAGTGCCTCTGTACCTCTCAGGAGGGAGTCACCCACTTGTAGATGATAAGCTGGTTTTTAGATCTTTGCTTTAGATTTGTGTGTTAACAGCTGTATTTACTTGCTGTTTTCTCAAGAGTAAATACAAACCCCTATTTTTTCTTAAGTCGGATGCGTTGTATTACGAACACAAAAATCAAGCTTGCCTACCAGAGCTAAAAATGAAATGTACTGGGAAATAACCTCAGACTTGAGATCAGCCTCTCTTGTGTGGCTGTATCAAATTCAACTGTTAGTTCTTAAGAGCTTGGAGCTTAAACCCAGCACTTCAGATTTTGTTCGGAAAAGTAACTTGCTGAACATAAAGTAGTTAATACTAGTGCACCTACGCTGATGTGCTGCGTTGCTGAGCTGGGTTCATCCAGCCCTTTATCCCATCTGGTGGCGGCTATTAGGTGGTGTCACTGCCCAGGAACCAGATTCATTAATGCCTGCTCTACGACGGGTTGTAGCACCTACTTGAAATCAGCAATGCCATCTTGTTCAGGAAGAAAAGTAAATGCGACTATTTCAGCTAAAATAACTGCTCACTGACAGTCTCTTACACTGGATTTGAGGATGCATTTTTTTTTCTGCGGTGGTGGTGGTTTGTAATTTGGGATTACTGTCCCAGGACTTGCATTCTTGCCCTCTGACTTTCATGGGGTTTTGTGACCACTTAGTGGTTTGAATCCACTTTTTGATGTGATTGAAACCAGCCTCTCTCACATGCATCCTGTGCCACCATTTTTTTTGGTCAATTAGCCAAATAATTTGTCTCTGCGTATCTGCTTGATCTGAAGCAATAGAGCAGGCGAGAGAGTAGGGCTGCGCATTTCCCTAGCAGTGTGCACTTTAAGTTCTGTTTCACAATATGCTTAATCCAGACTTATGTCTGTGCTACCATTCTAATACCAGCTTTTCCTGCCATGCTTGCCTCTCTTGAGACTCAGTTACTTCAGTTTATCTTCCAGAGCTTAATTTTAAATTCAAGGTTTAATGAAGTGTAGGCAGTGTTCAGGTGAAAGATGTTGATTGGATCGTTTACTGCGATGTTGTTTCTTACTACAGCAAGCAAACACATGTAACTTATCGTGGTCTTCATAATGAGTAAGGAGTTAACACTTTTCTCGTAACTTGGTTTTGAAGGCTTAAATTCAGAGGATGAACTCTAGTATCAGGAAAACTTTTCCCTTGTCCAGCTCAGCCTGTTGATATTGGGGAGCTGTTTGCTTGACTTTAACTTGTGTATTATTCCCATCACCATGTATAATGAGTCATCCTCAGCGATGAGATTTTTTTTTTTCACTAAGTGGATGTTGCAGACTTGTTTATGGCAGGTTTGCCTACAAACAGATGAGTATTTTGCTAAACAAAAAGCCACTGTTTATGTTTTTTTGTTTGGTGTTTTTCTTTTAATCTGAGGAAGCTTTGTTATCTTCTGACCTGGATAATATGATGTGAAAAAAGCTAGCTCAGTGTGTGAAAAACTGCATCTACCAATAGTAGAATTAAAAAGGGACCATTACGACTGCATAGCCTGAACTGCTTGATGTAAGTTGCTTAATTTCATGAGATGGTACCTAATCCAGTTCATATTGTCTTTTTGAATTTAAAACATATGATGCTTAGCATTGCATGTAGCAGAGGCTAAAGACTTGCTCTATAAGACAGTGTGTGCACCAAAACCATTTCCAGTGAATGTGAAGGGACTGTCTGGTTTCTGTTTGGGAGAGCTACTCTCACATAGTTGATTAAGGCAAGAAATCGCTCTCAGAAAAAAACCCACAAACTGTAAAAAATTATTACGTGTTCCATGTTTTGGAAGGGTGCCTCAGCATTGCATGAGCCCTCTTTTGAGGGTTCTATTTCAAGCAGTGATTGCCTGGTTGGGGGAGAAGACGCCCCCGCCCTTACTGCCTGATCTCATATTGTTGGACAACTGTTACTCAAAATGCATCCTGCCCCTGCTGCCTGTGTAAGAATAAAGTAAGTTGGGCCAGAAGAATTCTGGTGTATGGCCAAGTATCTACTCCAGATGAGACAAGTTCGTGACATTTCAGGGGCTACGAATGGAGAAGTAGGATCAAGGAGGGACACGCAGGTAAGGACATGTCTCTCTCTTCTCTTGCCCTTGTAGCTGACTTTCTCACTTCTCACCTGCTTTAGAGGTACTTTCTGCTTCAAAAGTTGTTTTCTGGGTGTTGTCCAAGAGGCATCTGTTATAGCTGGCTTTTTTTTCTGATTCATACCACCCTTTCCCATCTTTATGGTCCATACATGGGGATTTAAATAAAATTTTTAAAAATAATAACTTTTAAAAATCAGAAAAACCCCAACAACAACAAATCCAGTCTTTATAGGAGATAGGTACCGCCTTTTCTTTATTCAAGAATTTTCTCTGTATGTCTGGCAGTGATGGAATACTTCTGAATAAATGGACAAGGGCAGCATGAATTGTAGCTGTAAGCGTGAGGAGCTTTTTGGTTGCCTCCTACCTGTCATCCTGGGAATATTACCTGTTATATGATCGCAACTAAATAAATATACAATACATTACTTATTTAAGATGAAGAGTATTGTCTAATTGTGAGAAATGGCTGCAAAATACTGAGGCTTAGGAATGCTCTTGGTTGCAACATGCCTAGACAGAAGCTTTCTGCTTTTTCTTTGATGGTAATGCTTACTGTCCATTTCCAGCAGGAACACTGAAGATCCAGACGCTTGGGTAAAATCCCCTAAAAGATGAGGTTAGGGTCAAAGGCAGGTATGGCGTGCACTCTACAAGTCAATGTGATGGTCGCTGTTGAGTGGAAAACAAGCCTAGATTTCTGTCCATCTCTCTTGATAACATATTTGTAGGTTTGCATGGAGCTTGCGGTTTGAGACGTGCGCACGTCTTCTCTGCTGTATGGTCCCCTGCCAACCGCATCCCCCCCATCTCCTTGTGTAGGCACGCCATTACACACAGCAGGATCTCTAACAGCAGGAGTGCTTTATGTTAGTAGAAGCACCTGTGAAGTCAGAAAGATTTAAGGGAGGAAAAAAAAAAAGAAAAGCCTCAAAAAGAAAAAAAAAAAATCCCTACGGCTCTGGAAACCACTTATATCTCCTGCCAGCGTTAGGACTGAGCATTTTTGTCCCCCTACCTTGACAAGAGCCTATCCTCACCTCCTCATTGCATTACGTTTGCATTTATGTAGATGCTGTTTCATTGAAGTGTCCCAAGTAAAACCCAACTGGAAAACATCTAGTGCATGTACATCCTGCAGTGACTGCGAGCTAACTCCATGTGCCTCAGTGATAACTGTTAACCCTTGGTTTTGCCTCCATCACCATTTGCTCATGAATAATTACGATAGTTCATCTCCTCTCCTGCCAACCTAGATTTGTGAGAGATTTTGCATGTTCAGTTTTTGAGTTTTCCTTAGTGTCTGTTGAAGTTGGTGAGGAGCATAATTATTTGATCTGTTTTTTTACTTTGTGGATGGACTGCTTTGAGGAGAGGACAGGCAGTCATTGGGTGAGAGATGCTCCGTTCTTTCCACTGTACTGAAGGAGGAGGCAGGCCAAAGAAATGATATTTACAGTCCTGCTCAGGCGTCCTCTCTAAAAGCATCATTGTCTGGCTGCCTGGCAGCTGAGACCTTGTCAAGCAGCCCATGGGTGGGAAGGCTGCCAGGTGAACACATGGGCATGGATACCAGCCACGAGGAGCACGAGCGTGAATTGTGGATGGCAGGATGGGCGTCCCAGCTGGGTGCATCCCTAGGACCGGTTACTGCTGAGGAGCTGCGTGTCCCTACATCTAAAGGCTGGAGTGACTTCAAACGGCGTTCGTGCCTGCTAATTCAGGGCACAGGAGAGTTGCCAGACTGAGGCGTGCACAGCCCTGAGACCTCAGGCTTTGGCTTAGCTGCGGAGCAGGTAGGGAATTGGCAGCAGCAACACAAGCTTCCTTGTGCTGGCTTGCCGATGTACTTTACCCAGAGGGGCTGTCTCCACGGGAGAGTGGATGATGGCTTTCTCTTTGTGACTCCTTTCATCTGCACCCTGCAGAGGCTGCAGGCATGGGCTGGAGAAGATGTGCAGAGGAGGGGGGAACCTCTGTAGCTGGGCTGGCCCAGGCACTTGGGCAGGCATACGGAGCACAGGACATGCCAGGCTGATGCCAGCACTGCTCTCCCAGGAGGACAGGGTGAAAGCTGGGACTTCACCAGCTGAATATGAGCAACAAGGGAAGTCCAGGGTGTTGGTTTGGGTGATGCTGCTGTGGATGCACGTGCTGTCTTCCAGGGGATAACTGGCACAGTTGAGGCCAGTTGTGTTGGCAGGACTTTGCTGAATTCCCAGAGTGTGATCTGAGCTGTAGTTAGCAGTGCTAAGTATTGCTGACACCAGGAAGTTGTGCCTTGCTGCTGACCTGACCTCACCTGGGACTGGGCTGGGGGGCAGGCTCAGGTGCATAGCACCAGCCAAAGGAAAGCATTACATGATCTGTTGGCCTGCATAGTTGTTGCTGGCTCCCTCCAGCTCCTGTCTTCAGGTCTACATGTGCAAAAAAAAAAATGAGCAAAAGCATTTTTCTTTGCCTGAGTTGTTGAGGAAGAACAACTCATTTTCTTTTAGTGAATTCAGGGTAGGTTTTTTTGGTGGGTTGGTTTTTTTGTTTGCTTGGTTTTTTTTGAGGGTTTTTGTTTTGTTTTTTTTTTTGGTGGAGCCACCCGCATTCCCATGGCAAAGGGATCCTTTCTCCCTTTCATCCCCTGGTACATAAAATGCTTTAAATTGAGGAGTACTTGCCCTTATTTTGAAGTTATGGAGCCAGTTCTTTGATATAACCGCCAGCTACGCTGCACAGCTGAGACGTAGTGAAGTTGGGAGATGTTTTCTGTCTAGTGTCAGCCTGAAGCCTCGCAGACACCGAATCCCTCTAGAGGAGGGCACATCTGTTCAGGAATCTGATCTCATTTCTGCCTTATAGATTCTCCAACTAAATGGACCATTTGCTTTCATGAAAGTAATTGCTTTGAATGCTGTGGAAAAATGAAGCCAAAGCCACAGACAGTATCTAACCTCGCTAGTGTTTATTCAATAAATTAATAAAATAAACACTAATAGGGTAGCATTCAAGTGCACAACAGTACCGTAATCTATTTTGAGGCCATTGTGGCTATTGCTAGCAGAGCACACCACGCAGCAGCCGCTCTCTGTAATGTAAAAAATCTGGCTACGGGTGCAGATAGGGGTTATACTGCACCCGTGAGCATCGTGGAGCCGGGGCCTAACAGCTCCATAGGAACACATCTGTTCCCTGCCCGGCTGGTGAGGGGCTGCTCTGGTTCCGCTGCCTGCTGCCGCCGGCACTGAATTTGTCCCTCTGGTATCAGTTACCTGAACTACAGGAGATCCTGTAAAATATGATGCTAATACCTGGGGGCCGTTGACCTTGGCACCTTGTTCCTGAAGCTGCCCTGACCTCCCTCCTGCCCGGCTGTCGTGCGGGCAGGGCACACGCTCCAGGCATAGAAAGCGGTGAGCTTGTGTCCCTGAATACTGAGGAAACCTGGGTCACTCAAGCTCTGTCCTAGGCTCTGCGTCGATGTGACCTGTGTGCTCTTTCTACAAGTAAGAAAGGTGTAATTACATTCTTGCTGTAAAGCTTCTTCCCTTCCCTGCTATGTCACCCTGCCCCTCTCTGCCATGTCCATAGCATTCCTGCTCCCCACCCACCGTAAAACAGAAATGCTGCTGCACGCCCTGTCTGAAAGGAGCAGCACGTATGTCTTTCCCCAAGCACAGACTCCCTCCCCTCCCTCTCCTGCCACCGCATCCACCCAGCTTTTTGTGCGGCAGGAAGGTACAGCTTATTTCTGCAGGTGGCACAGCTGCTGCAGCAACTTGGCTGGCTAAGGCCATGTCCTCTGAAGGTGGCAGCATCCTTCCCTCATAATATGAGATTCCCCCTCACTTTCTGACTTTGGTGTGAGGTTGGGAAGATGCTTTTCTGTATGCTTTAATACATAATTTATTTATTATAAATATGTTATAAACAATGTGTTGTTATTTATATATAAATTAAACAGTACATATTATTTAAACATCTATTGTAACTATATTATTACACATAATATATATAATTTCTATATATTTATACATGTAAGCATATTTAGTAATAATCCATATTATTATTTAATCATGAGGTTGGAGAGATGCTTTTTATACGCTTAAATAATAATATATTATTTATTATAAGTATGTATTTAAGTATATTAAAAAGCATCTCTCCAACCTCATACCAAAGTTAGAAGTTAAGAGGAATAGAGTACTAGACAGAAGGCTGCTACTTTATAAATTTTTTTTTTCCCCCCTTGGAGGGCTGGTAAAGGTAGGTTGCCTTAGGTTGCTTGTTAATGTTGCCTTTTCTGTGTATATATATATATATATATATATATATATATATATTTTTTTTTTTTTTTAACGAAGCAAAAGTTAAGTGGATTCTTCAGAAAGAAGAGACATGTTTACAGAAGTATGGCTATTAAAATGGCGTTAACAAAACCACGGAGCTCATTGCTATTGCCCAGGCCACAGCCACCAGGGACAGCCCAGGCACTTTCTTTAGGGAATGCGGCGACATGCTGCAACACAGCATCTGCAACAACTGCAGGTGACCAAGGCAAGCCCACCCATTCCTTGTACGATATAAAATGTCATCTACTGGGTAGTAGTGTGGGAGGGATGGTGCGGACCACATTTGTGATTCCTGAACTCTGAAATCCTGTTTTACATCAGTGTTACCTCACTCATTTTTCTTTATACCTCTCTCCCCATCGCATCCATACTGTTCTTCTTCCCATGAACAGCTTAGGTGCGCTCTGCCAGGAGGGAGAAATATTGGATGCTGTCTGGAGCTTGCTTTAAGCAAGGCAAAGAGGGAGCAGACCAGGTTCACAGTAAGCCGTTTGGCACCGCCTAGAACTGCCTTTATTTAGCACCACGGTGCTACTGTCATCCTCAGGAGGCAGCCTGGCACTAAATGCTCCTCCAGTTGGTTTAATTACAATATCTTGGTCCTGAGATGCTGCTGCTTTTAATATATTTGGAAGATTCACATGGTACTTGCTGCTAGATCCCATGGGTGCTGGGAGATGCTGGACCCTGGTGCCAAACCTCGGCTTCTGGGTGAAACTTAGTAAGATGCTGAGCTACAGCTTTGGTGTGAAGGCAGCCAAAATAAAATTAAGCAAGGCTCTACCTGTGGGTACTTACACAGTGCCACAGTTGTGACTAGTGCTTCATGGATTGAGGACGAGCATGTTGGAAGCGTTTCTGTATCAAATAAGCCCAGAACCAAGTACAACAAACCACAGGGTGGAGCAGAAGTGTGGTGGAGATGCAAACAAGCAGAAGATGAGGATGGAGAAATAGCTGCCCTGAGAGGCAGTTAGCGGCAGGGAGGCAGGCACCCAAACTCACCCTGTGAGCCCGGGCGCAGCCTCCCCCTTCCCACTCTTGCCCTGAGAACGACTTTCTCAGCAGCTTTGGGCAAGTTACATCACTTTTAGACTTCCCTTTTACTTTTTACCTCCTGAAGGTTGCTGCTTTTATGCCTTTGCAGCAGGGCTGGTACGACTGTTGCTGTCTGCAACGTGCAAATCCCTGTTGCTTTAAATGCTAGCCTAGATTTTTAACAATGATGTTATTACATTGCTGAGCAGATTCAAACAGCAGGAAATACATCCACCTTATTTAAAGGCAGCTAAGTAAACATATTTTATTTAATTAAAATCTCGTAATGTTCTTTTGGTGCTAGACCTGTCCTCGGTGTCACCCGTGTCACTTCTGGTGTCTCTGTTGAGTAAAGGGTGCCAGATGTGGTGCCAACATCAGCATCCAAAATGGGTTGGTTTTATTTTGTTTTTTTTTTTTTTTGATGAGGAACCAACATCTTTGGCTGAGGACTTTGGCTCTACTTTGTGACTGCAATCAGCCAGTGATGGTTGAAAATTATGACATCAAAATATATTTTTTAACTACAGTTAATTGATTCTCTTGGGAAATTCGTATGCAATGGGCCGCTTACGCTCTATTTATCGCTACACTTTGCTGAACAACGCCAGCACTGCTGTCTGTTACTGTATCTCTGCTGTGATTGGTGAATCTCCTCGTACCTCCATGGTGCTGGGCTTTGATTTTGGAAGACAGAGGCTAACCCCAGCTGGGGCAGGCAGCAGGCACCTGGCTCTGCGGATGCAACTGGAAAGGCAAACACTGCCGGATGGTTTCAATTATTCCATGGATGCTGCGCCATACGCTGCATCCCCGTATTTCTTACTGCATCTTTCCTTTTCCTGCCCTGCTGCGGCTGCGCCTGGGAAGCTGGGGCCATGTGCGTGTCTCCAGGCTATACATCAAAAACCAGGCTTTCTGCGACCGTGGCTCTGCAATAAACAAGGAGGAGAGCGTGTCCCTGTTTGACTGGTACATTAAGCAGATGTTCAGTGTCTAGATCTCATTTCAGGCAGGCAGAAAAGAGAAGGAAGGAGAAGAGGATGATTTGCTCTCCTCCCTAACAGCCAATGATGCCCTCACAAACCTTCTGCGTTTGCGACGCCAGCCTGCAAATTCAGCGTTAACAGCTGTTCTGGAGCTGCTGCCTGGATTGCGGGGATGCTCCCTCCCAGGATATTTGAGTGTGTGTGAAGCTGGCTCCAGCTGCAGGGATGGAACGGGCTAAAAGGATGCTTTAAAGCCACTGAAGAAATGCTGAAAGAACATGCTGGAATCTTGGGGGTTATCAGGCTGTGTCACACGTGGGCTGACCACTTTAACCCTCCTTTGAGCTGCTCTCCTTTATATTTATTTCTTACAGAAGCAGCTCAATTTTTCGTAACTTACCTGTGTGATAGGCTTGTTATTATCTGTTGTTGTTGTTGTTGTTGTTATTCTCCAAGCTTACACAGCATCTCTGTGGTAGAAAAAGAGCTCTAAGAATGAGCTGAGCCATCTTGGCTCTTGGTCACATTTTTGCATCCATCCAGAGACCTTTGCCCTCACGCGCAGGCGTCAGAATGTCCCATTGACAGAGGGTTTTAGTAAGTGTTACTAATGTAACAAGGATTTCTAGGTACGAAGCAAGAGCTAATTAATGTGTAAATGTGCTCTAGTTAATTGGCAAGACTATAAATACCACCCTACCTGGGCTAGCTGCAGTTAAGGTGAGGTGGCTGGCTCCACTTCATCTGAGGGATGAGGAGCAGAACGGGAAGCTCTCAGCCCTGTGTTCCAGCTAAGAGGTCAACCTCCCCCTTGCCAGGTTAATCCCCCCTTTCCCACCTTCATCTGTGCAGATAGTTGTTAAAATAACCCCTCATGTTTGTGTTTAAGCTGCTTTAACTGCACAAATGACATCTACGTAGGTACAAGAAAGACAGCAGTCAAAATTATAGCCGATGGCTATCTGGAGAGTGGAGCGTCTGTGCAGCAGCGCTGTTAAACTCTGCGCATTTCATGGAAGAAAATGGAAGGGCAGTGGTGCCCTTTTCAAGCTGTTCCAGAATATATCCATCACTGAGCAGAACCGCTTTAATCCGTGTGCTTCCTAAGGAAAAATTTCAGCAGCAGCACAGTGGTCACCACAATGGGATGCTTGTAGCAAAAAACCATCTGAGGGCTTTGCCAGGCAAAGGGTCTGCGTTTCACAGGATGCCATGGGAGTGACAGTCACCAGGCTGGTTTCCTCCACTCGGCTGCTGAAAAAATCAAAGAGCATCAATTGTGGTGACAATGGTGGAATCTGTTTTGGGTAAATACTTCAACTTCCCAGCATAATAAAAGGTTTCTCCTTGGTCTTACATCCACCAGGAAGAGTGCCACTGGAGTCCTGATGGAGGCACAGCCATGGTGAGAAAAAACTCTCTGTCAGCTAATACAGCAGCTACTTCTCTTACCAGCAAGGCAACGATGCGGGCAGCGTGCCGGTGGGGACCTGGCCAAGTCCTGCTCTCCAGCCAGTGCTCGCTTTGCCTCGACTTCAGTGGGTCTTACAAGAAAGTAAAAGATTATAATCATCAGGGAAGAGGGGCCCGAGAACACTGTTTAATATTCAAGGATCACCTCCTCCAAGCTCAGGAGCAGTGCATCCCAGCAAAGAGGAAGTTGGGCAAAAGCGCCAGGAGTCCTGCATGGATGAACAAAGAGCTCCTGGACAAACTCAAACACAAAAAGGAAGCCTACAGAGGGTGGAAGCTAGGACATGCAGCCTGGGAGGAATACAGAGAGACTGTCTGAGCAGCCATGGATCAGGTTAGGAAAGCTAAAGCTCTGACAGAATTAAATCTGGCCAGGGATGTCAAGGGCAACAACAAGTGCTGCTTTAGGTATGTCAGGGATAAAAGGAAGACCAGGGAAAATGTAAGCCCTCTCCAGAAGGGAATGGAAGACCTGGTTACCCAGGACATGGAGAAGGCTGGAGAATGTACTCAATGGCTTTTTTGCTTCAGTCTTGACCGGCGAGGGCTCTAGTGACCTTGCCCAAGTCATAGAAGGCAAAAGCAGGGACTGGGAGAATGAAGAACTGCCCACTGTAGCAGAAGAGCAGGTGCAAGACCATCTGTGGAACCGGAAGGTGCACAAATCCATGGGACCTGATGAGATGCGTCTGTGGGTCCTGAGGGAACTGGCAGATGAAGTTGCCAAGCCATTATCCATTGTATTTGAGAAGTCATGGCAGTCTGGTGATGTTCCCACTAACTGGAAAAGAGGAAACATACCCCTCATTTTTAAAAGTGAAAAAAGGAAGACATGAAGGACTGCAGCCCTGAGGAGAAGGACTTGAGGGTCCTAGTGGACAAGAAGCTCAACATGAGCTGGCAATGCCCACTTGCAGCCCAGAAAGCCAAATGCATTCTGGGCTGCATCCAAAGAAGTGTGGCCAGTAGGTCAAGGGAGGTGATCCCTGGAAGTGTTTAAGGCCAGGTTGGATGGGGCTTTGAGTGACCTGGTCTAGTGCAAGGTGTCTCTGCCCATGGCAGGGGGCTTGGAACTGGATGGTCTTTAAGGTCCCTTCCGAGCCAAACTAAAGTGCCGTACATTTTATGCATGATTGATGTCTCACAGTCAATGGGGCTATGCAGCTTCACTGGGTGTAAGGGACTGAATCCAGACCTCACTGAAAGGTCTCTTAGCTTCAGTTTATTCCCCCATCTCTCTGGTTCAGAAAAGAATAAACATTTTACGAGTTGAGGAAGAAGGAAAATAAAAAAAAAACTCTTTGATCGATTACTTTGATAAAATAGTTGAAAATTGCTCCCTCCTGTTGTGTGTCTATTGTGAGAGCAGTGATACTGAGGAATGTAACAAGGAGTTGAAGTTGCCTGTTCAATGTGCACAGGGGCATTTAGGGCAGTTTTCTGTTCTTTTAGCAATAAGACAATAAGAACTGGGGGTAAAGGACTCATTTGTGAAGAAAGCTGCCCAGGGTCAATTCAGAGAGGTAATAGGGTGGCTACCCGCAGGAAAAAAACCTAATTTAACAGAATATAAGGCTCCATTTCCAAAAGTGTGGAATACCTCGAGCCCACGGGGAGTTTTTCACAGCAGCTTGCCACTTTGGCAGTGCTCTTGAGGGCAGTGGCCGTCCCGGTACCCGCCTGGCTGGGCTCCAGCCACCATGATGCCAGGCACCGAGCGGTGGCAAAGGCCTTTGCAGCTTTACCAGAGCACCCAGCACTGACCACTTGCCTGGAGAAACTGGCAACTGTGCCTGAAAAAGAGGAGGTGAAGGCACGGGGAGGTGCTTTTGGGTAGTGGTGGGAGAAACTGGGGGTGTTTGCTCAGCAGATGTGCTGAGGCTGCCCAGCACTATGGAAGATCGATCCCTTCCTTCTTCTGAGCTGGTTTCATCAAATGAAAAGAGGTCAGAGGCTGAGGTTTATCACTAGTATGTCCGAAACAAATCGAATTGAAGAATATTTGGCTTGCCCAAGCATGGCAGCAAATGTGCCAAGTGTTTCGTGTAGGAGCATGGCCAAGGTTTTGCCACATGCTGCATCAGGGGTGCCAGGTCCTGGTGGGCAGGGATTGATGGTGGCAGCAAGGGATGGACCAGGAATCACAGATGTTGGACTGGAGTTTAAAAAAAACCTGTAGAATAAACTCTATAGCTCAGTGAGACAAGGCTGGGAAAGGGAAGCTGGATGTCACCCCAGGGGTCTGCGGTTCCCTTCAGGGACCTCCAGTTGTACTGTGCTGCTTATCTCCTGCCCTCCCCCCTTCCCCATCCTGCCTCCCTCCTGTGGCAGGAGCTGGCTGTATAAAAGGACAGGATTGTGGAGACGAGAAGAAAACAGGCCTTTACTTTCTTCCATCTGTGTTCCAGCTCACTCAGTTGTCTGTCTGACTTCCTAAGTCAGGTTTTAGCACCTATCACCTCCTCCCCCCTGTAATTTCCTTGCCGTGCAATCTGGGCTTTTCCTGGGCATTTTCCTGCTCCCTGGGCTGTGACTTTCCTGTTATCGTCCTCACTTGACTTTACACACATGATGCAAAGGCTGACAAGGGGAGATGAGAATCATGGCAGCTGTGCGAGGGGTTTTTTTTTTTAATAAATCTTCCAGGAATGACAGCAGAGCACTGAGCTGGATGGCAGGGATGGCTCTGCAGCCTGATCCCACCGTGCTGGGCCAGTTTTGGGATGCAGATGGGTGCGGGGCTGGAGGAAAACGTCTCTCCTTGGGCAAGTTGCTAGAGGAGCAGCAGAAACTCCCGCACAAGCTGAGCCAGACAGAAAGAAGCATTGTGGTGTCTATTTTAGGATTTTATGCTGCTGCTCCTCACCATCCTGTCCAAATACAGCCCTTTAATGGATGTTGCCTGCGAGGAAGCACATACATTCTCCTGCGAGAGGGTGCCTGTGCCTGTGCGCCTGTTTTCCCAAGACTATAAATTGTCCCTATAAATGATGTTACCTCTCCCTGCCTCTCCTTAATAACCAGGTGGTGTGGTTGTAACGACACTTTGCCACCATCATATTTTTCTCCAGGAGTCTAGTCCCCCCCTCTTTTTTCCTCCTGGGTACTGAATAGCGCTCAGTGAAACCAGGTGGTTTCCCAGCATCCCGCATCCCAGAATCTCAGGGTTCCAGCATCCCAGCCCTGGTGGCATGCGTGGTTGGGTCTTTGGGAGGAAGTGGGATGCTGGGCACAAAGTGGATGGCAATGGTGATGGAGCCACATGAGAATTCAGGAGATGGGTGGGAGGGGGCTTGGGTGTGTTTTGTGTGGTCCTGGGCAGCCCTCCCAGGACCCAGCTCTGCAGTCATGAAGATAAAACCACTGTTTATTCAGATTTGTCCTCCTGGGATGATCACTCTGCCACCACATTGTGGTGCCCCGTGGGGAGCCCAGCCCTGAGATGTGAGCTGCGGTGCAAGCTATGGGCTCATTTTCAGGGACTTAGCATTCCTTGTGTGTGAGGAGCACCTTTGCTGCCCTCATCAAGCAAAGGCATTCAGTGCCTGCCCAGTGGAAGGCGCTGCCCTGTGCCAAACCCTCTGGACAATGTGAATCTTGGGGAGAGATGGAACAATGAGGGTGCCTGGCTGACACTGGGGCAGCCCATCTCCATCCAGTCTGAGCCCCAGCACACCCATGGAGAGAACCAAAGACCCTGCTGATGGCCCTGGCAACTTGGAAGGGGAGTTGAAAGGTCAACTTTCAGTTTTTTAAAAAATGGTAAATGCCCGAATCCCCCCCCTCAAGTGACCAAGCAAGGAAGTGCTCATCTGCACGCAGCCCCCCCCCCCACCCCCCCAGCGCCACTGGGACCAGTAGCAGCGATCAGACCTCTCCACATGACAGGTATCCAAGTTGCGGCACCTGCTGGATCTTCACATAGCCGCTGTGTGGGGCTCCTCCTCTTCCTCACACACGTGCATGGGGAGCATGGCAGAGCAGTTCACATCTGAAAGTTCACATTTCCAGATTTCTTTTCCCTGAGGACCTCGGAGCCCTTTCACTGAACACTAAAGATGCAGTGGGTGCTTCTTCAAAAATAAATGTGTTCCTTGGGTGCACAGTGTGTAAGCAGAGTGCAATGTGATTGCTGAAAGTCTGCACAAACCTGACATCAGAGCACTATGTACGACAACAAGAAGGGTTTAAAATAAACTGTTAGAGGTTACTCTTACAGCTGAGACTTTGAGGTATCCTTCAGTCATAGAATCATAGAATGGTTTGGGTTGGAAGGGACCTTTAAAAGCCATCTAGTCCAACCCTCCTGCAAGGAGCAGTGACACCTCCCACCAGATCAGGTTGCTCAGAGCCTCATCCAACCTGGCCCTGAATGTTTCCAGGGATGGGGCACCCACCACCTTTCTGGGCACTGGGTAAAGCCTTGTGGGGGGGACTTTCAGTAGTAGTTCACCTCTTCTTGTCTCACTTGTGTGCATGGCTGGATGCCTTAGGGGTAACGTTGGGGTGGCCATATGCTAGTGAGGATTCATACATTTAGGGTCAGTCACATCTTTATACTTAGAAATGAGACTTAAATGTGCTGATCTTCTTTGCATGAAGGAAAAGGGGAACATTTAAAAGGCGACAAATCTTGCCAGTTCACAGTTGAGCAAAACCAAACAGCTGAAATGTCGTCGTTCTCACTTGAGCCTAGATTTTTTTACAGAAGATCCCATCCCCATGCCATACGTTCATTCCAGCTCAGCAAGCTGCAAGTGTGAGACCCTCCTGCTGCCATGCTGCAGTAAGTCACCACCCAGAGCAGCCCCCTTGCTTTACGCTGTTAAGGTAAGGCATGGCCAAGTATTTGCATGATGGCAGCTTTCATGAGCTGGTTTTCTGATAGTGCATATAATCTTGTCATCTTCCTGACAAATTAATGCTTAAAACCCCTCCCTTTTTAACTAGCTAAAACATTAACCATTATTGCCTTAGGGCTTATTAATATTTTGGTGTACAGTAGCAGCACGGGGAAAATGCCAGGAAGTTGTAGGTATTAACAGTTCTTTGCTTGTCAGGGTACTTAAGGCTTAGGTCGGGGATGCGGGTGATTTCAATAATTCCTACAGATTCATCAGCTTCCCTTGTCACATGCATGGGGACAGGAGAAATCAAGCACGCTTAACAAATAAGCTGTCTAACGAAGTGCTTTCGTCTACAGGCATTAACCATCTACTTCAAACAGAGCAGAGGGGAAAAAAAGGCATAATCTAATGTCAAAGTTTCCTATGGTTTCCCACTGTCTTTGATGGTGGCAACTGGTCCCACCCTGTTTGTAAGAGATGCTCCCAACATCACATCAGTGTTCAATGCATTCCACCACCAGAGAAACATAAGGGCCCCAAGTGAAGCAAACTTGGTTGGCAGCGAGCTGGTGAGTAGTAGGAATAAACTAAAAAAAAACATTATAGTCTGATAGGAAGAGGCTTACTTAACAAACCCCAATGAAATCTTTAATTTAGCAGCCTTGAGCATGCGTTGCCAGCCATGCAAACCAGAAGCAATCTAAAACAAATAGCCCACAAAATGAGCATAAATTTAATATAATTAAAAAACAGTCACAATTTTTCATAGTTGCATGTACTAAACAGAGGCTTTCAAAAAGATACTCTGACAACACACCTTTTCAATATGTAAGGGTCAAATATTTGGAAAGCTAGGCCTTGTCTCTGTGGCAGGGCTCCCCAGTCACAGGCACAGCCCGCAGCAAACGGGGGCTGCGGGGCCAGGAAACCAATGTGCTGGGAAGTGCTGCTTCCTAATAGTGCGAGTAAATCCAAAAGTTTCCATAGAAGCAAGAAAAACACTAGCTATGATTTGTCCAAAACCTGTGCATCTGTCAGGAGCGCTTTTGGGGCACGCGAAATGTCACCTGGTGTAGTCGGATGTGGGGAACCGCACTGAGTGGCCAACAGCTCCTCCTGGCTTTCTACAAGCAATTGAAAAGCATCTTCTGGGGGTCCAGCCCTTCTGCCCCTTGGGCTGAGTTATTTATCCGTGCATGGTGTTTTTCAGCCCATAAGTAACCTACCTCTCTGTGTTCCTCCTGGAGCAAAGCGGGGGTGTCGAAATGAGGGTCCCTGTGGGCTCAGAGGGTATGGATGGTGTTGCCGGTGGCTGACTCTTCATCGGGCAGTTGGGATGGGTTTTGTTGCTGGGGGTGGGATGTAGATACGGGTCCTGGAGAGCTTGGTCCAACTCTTTTCTAGGGTGTAGCACATATGCATTTGCCAGCCCCAAATCCAGGGCTCTGGACACGTCAGGTGGGATTGGATGTGGGCTGTGAGTTTCCATCTATTCCTCCTGCTTTAATCTGCATCCCTGGAGGCTGTCTGGGGCCCTGGCCCTGCTCAGCCCAGGCTGGGCATCTCTCCCATAAATGTTTCCTGGCTCCCCACACGCAGGAAGCGGTTTTGGGGGATGTTACGGAAATTCTTTGTCTCCGCTTCCTATTTCTTTTCCTGCTTGCCCCCCCCCCGAGCCAGGCGTGTGCGGTGCTGGCTCAGGCAGCCCTGTGCTCCTTGTTTTGGTCCACATCTGGTCATTTATACTTTATAAAAGTGGAAAGGGCTGGTTTTCTAATAGCTGGTGCTGGCCTGGGCGATACCATGGCACTAGTGTGGCTGCCCCCGGCGAAATGTGGTGGCTTTTGGCCAGGCTGCTCCGTCCTTCCCAGAGACCAGGGTGGCCCTTGCCCTGCAAGATGTCCTGGGGTGCAGGGTGGGTTTGGGTGCAGGCTGAGGGCCTGGCTCCTTTGTCTACAGGGCTAAATGGCTTTATTCCCACAAATAGCGGGAGGCGGCACGCTGCCAGCACCGCCAAAATCCTGTCGGTTTCTGACAGCATTGTGGCTTTTCCTCTGGTTTCCTTTGTTTAGGATTAGATGGTAAATTATATTTTTAAAAAGAAATAAAATAGCTTTCTGGACTAGCTCATGCTCTAGAAACACCCCCACATGCCCAGGTACATGTGGCGAGTCTGGAGCCACAGAGAAAAAGCCATAGCCAACATTTTCACATGGTGACCTGGTTTTGGCAGTGGCCTGCCCTGCTTGACCTGACTTGCATGGTAAGCACTATGCTTTAGTGAGCTAAAAAAAATAAAAAGCCTTGAAAACTGGGATCCCTCAGTGTCTCAAATTAACCTTTAAAACCGCTACGCACTTTCCAGGCTGTTGACTCATGCATCCTGGGTGCCTGTCCAGGTCTCTACTTGCCCCCACCAAGGGAAGATGCCCCAGGAGGGACCCTCTTCCTATCACCCTGGCTAAAGCTGATGCTGCTTCTGGGTTCCTTCTTCTGCTGTAAAAAGAAACGAAGGTTCGGCCTCAACAATACGGTATTAGGCTTGGCATTTTTTTAAGCACAAAATTCCTGGGGAAATGTGAGGTTTGTTTCCATGAGCTGGGAGGGCAGCAGCTTCTCAAGACTGTTCAATAGTCACCTCAGCAGAGTAAGAGCAAGTTCCCTTGCAGGTAAGGCAACTTTTAAAGAAAATTTCTTTCTTGTTGCTTAAGGTAAGGCAGGGACTTAATTTTTTCTCCTGCAGATGCCACCCTTGCCTGTGACCTGGAGCCCAGGCATTGCGCTTGCCGCTTGTCTCTATTGCCTTTACAACAGCTGCTGCTGGTGTCTCCAGCTCGGAGATCGGAGGGGAGAAGATAGGACGGAGTGGGTAAGACAAATATATAACATATAACATATAATATATAAGAAAGAAATTGATTTTTCTTTTGCCCAGAAGCAGCAGTTGTGGCAGCAGAAAGCCAGCAGCTATTGCTGGGCACTTGTGTCCTCAGATTGGGAAAGGGCTGGAACTAAACAACTTGTTAGGCAGTAATTTGCAGTGCTAGAAAGTGGGTTTCTGTGATGCAGAATGCGTCTGTGCAGGCAGGACGGGGGTGGCGGTGCCTGCCTTGATGGCAATCAGGTAAGTGCAGCTCTGGGCTGGGAAAAGATAGGCTAGTACATCGGTCCCGTCCCACGAAGCCAGGATCATGGCACCAAGCTGCAGCACCAGCGTGGTTTGTCAGGTGTGACCTGCCCCCTTCCTTGTGGGCAAAATGTTACAATTCACTGGGAACCTGCTTGGGAACAAAATAAAATATTTATGAAAAGTGCGGCAGCCTGATGGCATGGAGCAGTCTGGTTTTATGGTGTACAATCCAGTAGTTACCATACTGTGGCAGCGGAGATGGTAATGGTGCTGGGGCAAGGGACTTTGCCTCCAGCACCGCTTTGTGCACTGTGAAGTCACCCGAGCTTCTGTGTGAACAGAAATGGGGTGGTCTCATAGCAAAAGGGTCTCACTGTGGCTTGGTGAACCCTAGGCAAGCTCTGCTCCGTGTCTCATCCTCTCCATCAGTGCAGTGGAGATGCTGATGGCTCCGGAGTCACTCGACTTGGTATCATTTTGGAGCTTCAAAGTCTTCAGCTGGATTTTTTTTTTTTTCTAATGTATTTAGCCAGTACCTGAAGCTTTGACAGTTACCTGGTTTAGGCCAGAAATCGGTGTGGCTGTCTCTTTCTGTAAGCCAAAAGGAGCCCATGGGCAAAAGACCACCCAGCATTTGCCTTTGCCAGGGATCTTTCCCATTTCTATGCTCTGTGTACCGCACCAGGGAAAAACAGAGGGTATTGCAGGGGAATTAGGACGGATAAACTCTGCAACAACAGGAGTGGACACAGGTAATTTGGTAACTTGTCCCACTCACAGCTTCCCACAGGCTCTGTGGGACTCCTGTCCCTCCTGCCGTGCCTGCGCATCCCACGAGCTTTCGCCTGCCCCGCAGTGGATGGGGAGATAGAGGCAGGGATGGCCAGTGCTTACCTGCTGTCCCTGGACAAATCCCACCCAGAGTCGGAAATATAATTCACAAATCCTAATTCTTTAACTATAGCCCCATCTAATGGTACGCTCCCAGCTGCTCCCTGAACAACGCTGGTGTTTGGGTGGATGCAAATCCTCCTCCAGAGCTGGCCTGGCATGCCAGCAGCACTGCTGGGCGAAATCAAGCTTGCCAAAAGTTTCTGGTCAGGGACATCACAGTGGCAACTCTGGCCGTGCCCCAGCCTGCTCCTTGCAGCCCCAGTATGGTTCTCCTCTCCCCTCCCTTTTTGCTGGTGTAAAACAGCAGCAGCGCCATGGCCACTTCGACAAGGCGTGCTGGGTGCTGGCTCGCGCTGCCCACGGGATGCTCCGGAGCCAGAGCGGCCAGATGCTGGGAGCAGCAGGATTTGTGCTGTGGGATGATGCCTCGCGCTGGTGAAGGCTCCTCCAAGGGCCTCTGCTGTGCTCAGGCTGGCATCTGGCACGTCTTCTGATGGGCGCCCATACCAGAGCCACGTACGGCCGAGGGCATGAGCAGCTTGATGCCCCTGGTGCTCCCGCCCAGGCTGTGGGGAAGGTGCAGGGTGCCTGGCGCCGCAGGCATTAGGTGCTGCTGCATGCATGTGAGTGGCACGGTGATTAATGGAGCACGTTTAACATACCGCCCTGCCACTCTCTGCGATCCCTTGACTGGAGGGTCCCTGGCACACGCGCAGGAGCACGCACACACATCAGCACATGGGACACACCATCCCATCCCATGACAAGGGCCGAGGTGCTGCCTGCATCCCAGGCAGAGCTCAGCTGCCTCCCAGCCCTTTCCAGCAAGGAAAATGGGCAGCAAACTCATGGAGTGGACCTCAGGGCATACAGTCTGTACAACCACCTGCCTCCCCGGGTTGCCTGCTCCTGAGCTGAATCCCTATAGCCATGTGCAGCTATGCACTACTGTCCTAATGGTAACAGAAAACTAACGGAATAGTGATTTTAATTGACTTTAAGCTCAAGCTAGTGTTATGGTATGAAAGGCCATGAGAAATGAGGGCGATGGGGCTTCTTTTGCGAAGACCGCTGCTGCCTGGAAGACGGGATCCTGCACCTGCTTTGTGCCTTGCTGGCTGAAGAATCCCTCTCCCTGCTTCTGCAGGCAGGGATATGGGCGGTACTGGTGCTGGGTATGGGGGTACTGGTAGGACTGTCCTGAGCCTGTGGTGGCTGTTGCTGCTGCTTTTGGAGGAGTTTCATGCCAGGCAGGTTACTAGCTGGTTTAGAGTGGGTTGTGGGGTGTTTTTTTTTTTTTTCTGGAGCTGCATTTGCACTTATCTTGAAATGTTGGTGGTGGCTGAAGCCTGGCCCCTGGAGCCAGACACAGTTGACCTTGTCATCTGGAGCCAAATTGTGGTGTTGACATGATCTAAAAGCAGGCTGGAAAGACCAGCTGCTCTGCTGGTCTGACTGAGTCTGAGCGGGCATGGTGGTGCTGGGGCTCTTGAAGAGCGCTGAGGGCACATGGGCACTAGGAAGGAGGTGGCATCACTGGGCATCGTCCCTTTAGCTCCAGGCCATGCACCATGGTGAAAGCAAGCTCCATCTCTCCTGTGGCCCAAGCCCAGCTCCAAGTTACACACCAGCCCACAAAAACACATAAATCTAGCAAACCAATAGCAACAGCCATCTGCTATTTTTTTTTTCTTTTTTCCTCATTGTTTTTGGCCTTTGCCCTTCCCTTGGAAAGGGGCTCCTCCTGCAGCTGGGGCCAGACCAGGCTGTTCTGGCGTGGCTGTGGCTTGCTGGGCTGGCACCCACAGAGCCAATTGGCCCCGGCTGGGCTGGGTGTGCAGGCGGCTCCCCACTTCCCTGCAGTTTTCTTTTGCTTCGTGGTTGCTGCAAGCATGACCAGGGAGGCTGGGGAGGGAAACTCAGCCCATCCCCCGGTGGCTGGCTGTTTTCGGGGGGAGCAGAAAGTGGCTCTTTGTGGGGTCCCGTCTGCTGGGAAGAGGAGCTTGCTGCCCCAGTCCCCTGTTTTTTCCGGCACTGGCAGGCTGGCTACAAAAGACTACCTGTAAAAAATTAGTTTTGGCACAAGCATCCCGGAGGGAGATCTGCCAAGGAAAAATATTGTCGACAGGCTCCGGGAAAACAGCGTTGCTCATCTAGGGGGAAATAACCAAGCTGGGTTGAGCAACCTGTGTGGATTTGTTCGGTGCAGCTTTATCTCCCACTGACAGTGGGGTGCCTGTGAAAGGCTGGTGCTTTTCCTCAGAGGTCCCTCCTGCCACCCAGCTCACCTCGCCTCAGGTTGGTGCAGGCTTGAGGGTCCTCACTCCCCACTGAGGGACGCACCGGGCCGAAGGGGAGCATTTGTGGGGATGGTCTCTGTGCCGTGCCAGGGTGCTGGAGGTGCTAATTTTAATCTGTGATCACTTTGGGAGTTACTTTTCCCTAGTGAGGTGGTGCATGAGGTCTATCCAGGCAGGTCTAGAAAGTAAGCCTTGGTCACAGCTGACTGCTCATGGGGTGCAGGGTTTGAAGGCCATGGTTAAGTCAGTTTCAAGAGCAGCTGCAGCTGAACAGGTCTGTGCCCAACCTCGGAGAAGAGGTGAGCTCCACTGGGCTCCCCAAAGCTGTGTGGGCAGAGCTGTGCCTCAGTCCACACTGCAGAGCCTCTTCCCAAATCCCCTAAACTCTGTCCCCTGCGTCCTGTGCCGTAGACTAATGGCGGTACAGGCGTTTTACTAACAAAATGGTGGCAGAAAGCTGAGCGTTTTCTCTGCTGGGTGAGCAGCGGCAGGCCTCCTGCCCACAGTTCATCAAGTCTCAGGGGACAGTCTGCGTTTGAGCTTCCCTGGATACATGAGATGCCAGCAACCCTGGTGATGCTTCCCCAGTGCATCCCTGTTGCACCGGGGACGCAGCCATGGCAGGAGAGGAGCTGCAAGCCCACATGGCAGGGTGGCACTGGAGCTGAAATAACCCTGGTGAAGGGGAGCGGTGAACTGGCTGGGTCAAGGGAATTGGCTTTTTTTTTTCATTCGGAGCAGCTACTACATCAGGAGAGCACAGCCAAGGGGTATTTTTGCTCAGTTGCGCTGCAAGGGATAACACCAAACCTCCTCCTGGGCCCCGGCACAGAGCAGCCACCACATCAGGCAAGAGCATTTGACTGTCACTGAGCAGCTGCTCCCTTAAAACAAAAAGCTATGAAACCTGGAGTCCAACACTGAGGAAAACACTAAACTTAAGATAAGTGTAGGCTGAAATAAGGGATTACTTCCCCAAATCTGACCACCAGTTAGGTGTGCCAGTCTTGAGCCCAATTAAAAGGAGGTGGTTTCTCACCAGCTTTCTAATGGAGATGGTACAAGATGAATACAATAGAGGCCACAAGGAGAACTTGTTATAGAGAACAAATGTCACCTTGTTTTTCCTCATTCCATGCAAGTTTTTTATTTTTAGGACACCAAACAATAACTGTGCATATGGAATATCTACATTGGATTCCAATATCTGTATCAATACCAATCCCAGTGGTTTAATACACTTCTTTAAGCCAATCTGACATTGTTTCAATGAAACACCTTTGAAAGGCCTTTGATGTGCAATTAGCAGGTGTTAGATGAGCAGTATTTGCAAAAGATCTGCAATATTGTTTCACACTTTGCTTCATTTTCCAGTACGTGGTGCTGGATGTAGCTGTGGTGTGAGAAGTTTTATTTTTTTAAGCAATGGACCCAAAAGCACGTACTCATGTTCGTAACCTCCCCTATCAAACCAGCTGCTGGTGCAAACACCGCTGGCACACCTGAGCCCAACACAAGCAAGCTGCTGCTGCAGAGCATGGGACCACTGTTACCACAGGCACTTGCACATCTCTCAAACAAATCTCTTCCCACCAGCACAGAGCAAAGCAGGGACCCCACTCCAAAAGCTTTCCCTTTCCTACGCTGCCTCCCCGTACAGCTTTCACAGGGGTGAAAGCACAGACAGGCTGGCAGCGAAAGCTGAAAGCTCCTGCCACTGAGCTCGATCTGCAAATGAACTGACAGCAGGAGCTGGGCTTATTAATTTGAACTGTTTTGGGGGAAGGTGGAACCGGCAAGATCAAAGCAGAAATAGCTGGGAAGTAGAGCTTGCAAGAGAGAAACTGTAATTGCCACGAATCCTGGAGCCCTGCATTTTAGCTGGGCTCTTGCTCTAGCTGGCACCTCTGAGCAGCACCACGTGTACAGAAGGCCCTGGCGCAGCCCCCGTAGTGTGCAGATGAGGCAGCCAAACGCGGCAGAGGAGCTCAAGGAAGGGCAGGAGCTGCAGGCCCTGAACCCAGAGGCCGAGAACATGAGTCAAAGAGGTTGGGAAGGATTATAGGTCTTGAGTGGGGTCTTGAGCAGGCTCTTTGCAGCTTCCCCTTGCAGTCTTTTGACTGCAAATGTACCAGAGTGTGGAAAGGATAGGGAACCACAGGATCTGGTGCTAGAAAGAAGAGAGCACCGAGCTGTCAGAGAGCAGCCTTCACGTTGCTGTGAGGCTCGTAATGCTAACAACTGCCCTCTCTCCAGTCTGCAGAAGCGGTTAGCACTTGGGTGAAGGATGGCTACTTTGCTTCTTTGTACTTAACAGGTCTACGCAGCCTACTCTTACAACTTCTAAAGTAACTGCATAAACAGGAGGTTAAATGGCCAAACTGTCCCTTAGACCCCCTTTGACAAGAAACAACTGATTTTTATAACCCTGCCCATTACAGTAGGACTCTGCCCCCAGCTGCTCTAAATCAGTATTTAATCTGTGAATTACAAAGCAAGTACGAGGCAGAAAGTACTGAAAGCCAAGGAGTGAGGAAGGAGAGCAAAGAAGGCAGGCAAGGATAATTTCATACACCAGCCACTTAGCGAGTTGTTTCAATTGCACTGCTTATTCTTCTGGGACAGCAGTCAAGGAAACCCTTGCCTTGGTGTCTCCCACACAACCACCTCGAAGAGGAGGCTGCACAAGCAACAGCCATGTTGACAGTGCTTCTGAAAACATCATCATTTCTAGCAACGGTTTGTCCCTCTGATTATTTACCTTTTCTCAAAGGATCTATATTTTTGGAACCAAGCTTTGTCAACTCATTTATGTTGCATCACCTAGATTTACTGTCAGTGACTCAGTTCATTTCAGAAAGCTTTTACAATAACTCTCTTCCTCAAGAGAGTTGCCTTAAGTGAGCTGTGAGAAGTACAGTCCTCCACTGTTAGCTGGAGAAAGAGGAATTTAATACATGTGTGAGACAGGTAAAATAGGTCGAGTTGGGGTAGGCTTGCTGGTGTAATTACTCTGGTTTTCAACACACTTGCACATTTCATGTGAAACTTCTCAGCATCTTGCTTCTAACAGCACAGCACTTGTTTTGTTCTCACTGAAGAGACTTCTGCTCCCCCAATGGGATCTGGAAGCACCAGCTTGAGAGGCCGTTGTCTATGCAAACAGATTAGGCCAATGGGACCTGGACCACAGATCAAACTAGTGCAAAACCCTCTTCTGGCCTCAGCTCCAGGATAAGCTACTTCGTAGTAGTGGGGAAGCAGTAAAAAGTGATTCTGGCTAACAGAAACCTTAGCATAACTTGCCTTTTTGCCTCTAGGTTCTTGGTTTTCTTCTTGTTCAGTCTAAACCATGCATGGTTGTGCCTGTCCCTTGGCCTTTGCGCCAAGGGCTCTTCAGGACAATGCAGCCAGCCCCTACTGCTCCTTGGGGCTGGGTTCATCAAGCCGCAGGGGCAAAGGCAGGCACCTTTCTCCTAGGCAGAAAATGGCTTGTAACTTTTGGCTGCCCACATCCAACCCTTTCTGCTACAGAAGATCACTTTCAAAAAACAAAGTGATTATGCTGTTCAAGCTGGGCTCTTCCATATTGACAGACGGCCTCTTCCACTGAGCTAGTAACATTATTGTGCAGAGCCTCTGGCCCAAGTGATTTGGCTGCTAAAACCACAGTATTAGCATGATACTGAACTTTTTAAAATGAGAGGGAAAATGACAAGCTTATCTTAGCTGAATAGCCATACACAGCAATTCCATGGTTTCCAAATTAATAAAAAGTCAACAGCATTACAGATAAATGTATTTTAATTAGGATTAAATACTATCTCAAGGTATCTTGAAATCGCACTTATACTGTACTAATCAACAGCCAGAGGCAATAAAAAAAAAAGTCTGAAAACGTAGAAGTTCTAACATCCAACACATGACAGTAAGTGTTGCCATTTAAAGCGACAAACACCACTCCCAAGAACAGATATTCTTAGAGGAAAAAGTCATAACATTTTTGTATGAACAAAAAATTTAAATTGAAGACTGGAAGAAATATATTAGTGCCTGCCTTTTTAAAAGGTTGGGTTTTTTTTTTACATTAAATACAGTTTTCTTTAAAAGCAAGGTACTTTCTAAATTAATGGTTTATATACTGTATGTACACAAGAGCAGAACATTGTACAGTGTTTTTGGATAAAGCAGCACTAACTAGCTATAAGCTGGTACGGTGTTGCTGAACCAAATGCAAGATGACAAGTTAAGCACTCTAGGAGAAATATCTCCATGGTTGGTATGAGAAAAGTAAATTATCATGTATGTACAAACCGATTATTCAAACAAACCCCACAAACTCAACATCATTTGCCATGGAACTGTACATGCTGCAGCTAATCAATGGAAATCTCACTGCAAGAACTCATCTGAGAGACTCAAAGTAACCATTTTCTTTCAGTAACAAAGTGCGTTACCCATGCAGAGAGCACTTACACAAGTCATCATTGCGAGACATCACCCCTGGGGTGCAGGGCTCCAAGGAGAGCAGATTCTTACTGCAGCCTCAAGTCAAGTAGCCACCTGCATTTTTCCACTACACAAAACATGAAATGCCCCAGCCAAATCATATGAAGTTGAGATTAAAGCTACATTATTAAGCATCTGTATGTGCACTCTGGCTTTCCATGGTTTCAGGTTAAAGCAGAAAGCTTGCACACAAGTATCACCAGTTCAGACTAAAATGGACTGGCAGTGATTTCCATAATTAGTGCAACATTAACTCCTATACTTTATCAAAGTGACTTACTGTTCTTCAGATGCACAACGTGCTTATTCAGGTTTTACAAAAACAGACAAACCAAACATTGTGCAGAAAACTAGTTTCAGGTTTGTACATTTTTTTTTAAGTCTACCCTATTAAAAACCCAAACTTAGAAATAGTTTGTGCCCTGGTTCAAAGTCAATTACCTCAAAAAATGACTTTTTTTTTATCCTAGGGTTAGTAGCAGGGCAGAAAGATTAAGATTCTTGTTACATATACTTTTAACCGCCATTCAGTTTACATCTTCAGAAGAGGTTATTTGCTGTACTTTCAGGATGCTCTTCATCCTTGTCTTAGCCACTGCACTGGTTTAAGGAACTGAATGTTTCTTCTTCGATGAGGACAGAAGCAAGACAACTTGTTTCTAAACTGCATCAACTTAAAATTTCAAGTTTTAATGGTGTAAAAATCTGACATTCAGTTACATTTAAGAGAAACTTGCTACACAGCAAACTGCATCCAAACCTACCAGTTATTGATGGGACCTTTAAATTAACCGTTAACAAGTTATTCAAAGCATCCAGACCTGGAAACATCAGATCACCCAGCCAGTGAGCCAATAACTCCCTCCCCCTTTTTCATGAGGCTTTAACAAATGCAACTGATGTGACCTTAGCACTGGAGCCAATGACTTCCATTGGTTAAACTCCAATACCCAAAAGAGCTAGGGAGATCCTGTGTTAAGCCCAATGCAATATGCATTAGTGTCACGGAGCCGGAAGATCCCAGTGTCTACTTGTTAAAGTTCACACAAACCATACAGATACAGACAGGATAAAACAGACTCAAAAGGATCCATTATGCTTGAAGAAAATTCCAAATAAAATGACATCTTCTGCACAGCCCAGCCTCAGACACAGCCACACCTTTATCTAGTATAGTAAACTCTGTAGTAAACTGTTTTTGACCTCCATAGAGAGTAGGAGTTGTCAAATTTAAGGAGATAAACTCCTCTCCCTGGGTACTGGTGGCTGCCAGCATACACTTCTTCATGACAGTCTCGTCTGTACACAGGCACTATTTCATCTAGCTGAGGCTTGTTGGCATTCTTTTTGGCTTTTTCTTCACTGCTAGTATTTTCTGCAAGGAAAAAAAAAAAAAAGGTGTCAGTTAACATGGGTGGATTCTTTACAAGAGAAAGTCAGACTGATCGGTAGTGGACAAGGCACTCTTTGTTAGTTTAGAAATCAGATGGACTGAAGGGGTTCATACCAAGGCTGCGGCTAAAGCGTTCAAAAGCAGAAGGAACAGTAAGCATGCTCACTTAATCATTAACTTTTACAGTTTGGTATTAAAACTCACCATACTAATCCCCCCAGCACAGCTGGGTCAGTTTGTACAGATGCCAAGCTCTGATTTTCATTGCTATTACCTCACAGTAACTGACTGCTACTGATCTGACCTACTCACTACTACTGATTACTTAGTAGTAATATCCAGAAGGCCACTGCTTCTTATGTCAGAGCATTTCCTCCAAAGCAAACCATATGATCAACTCAAACCATTTTTTTCCTGATGGTATGCTAGACACCTCTGTAGGTAAAGGCTGTGATCTGTGTCCTGGCCACTATCAGGAATTGCTCTTTTAAGCTGTTTTCTTGAAGCCTCAGGGAAACTTTTTCCCCTAAAAAAGTTCATGAACAGCGAGGCAAGACTTTTTCTTAAGGTTTTCAGTGTGCATATCCACTATGCTCTATTATGGCACAGGTTTCAATCTAGCGTACTGAATACCTGACTTGGACAAGAGTAAGTAAAACTTAAGAAAAGGATTTCTCCACTCTCAACTGCTTTAACCTATCTGTGACCAAATGAGCTGACTGAAGTTACTTTCAGAATTGCACTTACTATTCAAAATTGAAAAAAAGATTCCAGCTAGATGGAAGCTGGGGGAACTAGGAGATTACACAAGACAGTCAGTTGAGTTTTCCCACATGGCAAGCTCTGCAGGATTGGCAGTTCATATAAACAAGCATGCTTACCTTCTTCTTCATCCTCATCATCACTGGATTCGCTGACATGCACACTGACTGCAGTATTAGGGGAGTCTGTCCATTCAAAATACACCCCAAAACCAATGTCATAATTGTCTGTAGCAAACTCCCAAAAGAGGTAAGACCCCTCTTCATGAGTTGGTACTCTAACTGTAACCACTTCTCCGCGGCCCACTGTGATCACAGAGTCTGCATCCTGCCGGATTTTTTCCTTGAAGTCTTTTATCTGGGGTCGTGTCCACATTGATGGGGCAGCTATCACTGGAACAGAATCTGGAGAGAGGGGAGGAAATACTCCAGTTAAGCTTTGCTTCCGTTATTCATGCTGCGGACTTAAGTGTGCCTTCGGGACTCGTGAGGACCACAAGCATCAGTGTTACTTTCAAGTAACTTTTTTTTTAACTGAAAAAACATCTTTACACTACATTTCATGCGAGTGTCAACTGTGCAAGTTTACATAAAATTCTGCACATTTAAATCCTGCCAGTTCACCCATCCATCACATTTAAGTCAGTGCTTACACAGAAAAGACTCAGGTCACCTGCTACAGGTGATGGGGTTACATTGCACAGAACCCTTCACTGAAAAGATATTTAATGTGACAGAACCAGAGGTTGTAGATTTGTCTAGAAATCACCATATATTGACTAAAATAACTGAAGATCTCATTATGCAGACCGAGACCGTGCTAGTGTTGGTTCCATACTGAGATTCAAGCAAGCCTTTTGAGACTACTGGTTATGGATGAAAACGTAGAGGTAACACCCAGAAATACCAGTGACGAGAGAGCTGCTGGGAGGCTACTCTTCCTGCTCCACTTCCACAGCTTCCTAGAAGCTGTCTGAGGAAGGTGGGAAATGTGAGGCGACAGCAGTCCAGCACAGGTAGCACTCAGCAGACATTAAGAAAGATTTGGCTTTATTTTAATCTGCAAAGCTAAATAACTTCGTTTTGACCTGAGTTCAAATAAGATTAAACATATTTCTGCACAGAACAGCTTTCTGCCAGAACTTTTACGCTTCTTTCCTTCAAGTTAAGAGTTAAAGGAGGTTCTGGATCCCATCCACTTTGCCTGAAATGCTTTTGCTGCTTCCTCTTTCCCTCCTCTAAAGCTGAGTTTTGTCTGTGCAATGTTGATCTCCCTTGAAAGAAACTGGACTCGGGAATCAAACCTGGCTCTTGCATAGCCCAATGAAGCCAAGCAGAGAGAGTCATAATAACCAAACTTAAGACACCTGAATCCTAAGAAAGACTTCCACGACTTATTTTCAATTAAGGAATCTAGCAGTCCTACCTTTTGGTCCATTCTCCAGTGCTTCTTCCAAAGCCTCAGGATCCAGCTCTTTTTCAGGGCTGTCTGCATGTGCACTGGCCTGCCCATTAATAGCTGGGGTGTCCCCTTGGGCAGGTGCATTCACCTTTGATGCAGCAGTCAGAGGTGTCCCTGTGGCTGCCACAACCGCCTCCTGTTGTTTTTGTAAGGCTGCCTAAAATGACAGAAATTAAGTCAGGTAAAATCAAAACCTCCCAAGGTGTCTCCCTCTTCCAGCAGAAGGTATAAAGACACTTTAAAGAAAAAAAGTCTCCCCCTGCACCCTACAAGGAGGCTTAGTGATTATTTGTTTGGTGGTTTTTACCAGTGGGCTGGAAAGGGTTCTGGCCTGAGCTGCTCTAGGTCTAAAAAGGGCTGGAAGTACTTAAGGTCTATTAAGTACTTGCCAATTTGAGAGTTAACTCGCCCAACGGGGCTCTCTATCAAATCCAAAACGCCCGACAAGGGCAGTTATTTAATATGAAAGCAGGAAGCGTAAGAGCCACAAGGACTGCGAGTGGTCTGGGAGGAATTAAAGCTCAGAGGTGCTGCTTTTAGAACACTACTTATGTACATTGAAACTCTTTAGATAGAATTTACCATACTGTCCCTGTGCAAAGGTTTAAATACACCTAAACTGAGATTATACAAGGTAAACCCATCCTTTTGGATTTAAGCAGGATGCATTACCCCTTTAGCATCAAGGCTTATTCCCCTGCCCCTAGTTATCAGTACAGAGAGATTACAGAGGCTTTTCTTGTTGGGGCAGGGAAAAGACATAATTGACAGTACCATTC
This sequence comes from Chlamydotis macqueenii, assembly GCF_036417535.1. NCBI lineage: Eukaryota > Metazoa > Chordata > Aves > Otidiformes > Otididae > Chlamydotis > Chlamydotis macqueenii. Next base: position 72,262,740 of record NC_141558.1, on the reverse strand, counting down.
TTTAAAGAATAACCTAATAAGCACATGATTTTAATGAATGAATGGAATACAGGCTTCCTGAAGGAGTATGAAGATAATATAGTCAAACATCAGTTAAATTTCCTCTGTGAGCAATTGTACAGATGCTGCCCAGATCCACTTTCTATTACAGCAGTTCCATGCACTGAGACAACATAAAGTGGTGAGAACTTTTTTAGAAAACTATTGCATACACCCTTCCCAAAATTAATTGTATCACAAGCTGATCTGTAAGCAACTATGACAGAACAGCACTTTTAAACCACCCTAATAGATCCTAAGGTGGCTAAATTACAGGCATTAGAAAGGAAAGATTCCTCAGAAGTGTTATGGAGGCTACCTCAGCTTTCAGGAAAGTCCAAAGCAGAATTAGATAGTTTTAGCTCTGTTACACACTGCTTTTTCATCCTTTCCTCTACAAGAGTTGTCCAAGCAGAGATTTCAAAGATCAGCTTCATTGCCTGGCAGACTTACTATTTTGTAAGCCACTATAAAGGAAAGGCTGTTTTGCCTGGGTCTTGGAGGGGATTAGTCTTCTGTATGTAGAAGGCAGACAGCCATGATTGAAAGGAGCAGTGCCGATGGCATTGAAGAAAATTGGCAGCAGCATCTCTGACACCTCAGTCTCAAGGGAGTAGTATCTATTACAGAAGGCATCAAGGACAAGACTGATGAGGTAGCTTTTGCTTACCACTATGACACCAAAACATTGGTACCAAGGTGTCATTAAGCTTCAGGAGTAACGGTAACAGGGCAGGAAGACTCTGACTTTCCTGTACCACTTCAACTCCATCCAACCATGGTTTGGCTTGGAAGGGACCTTTAAGATCATCTAGTCCAACCTGCCTGTCATGGGCAGGGACATCTTTCACTAGATCAGGCTGCTCAAAGCTCTATCCAACCTGACCTTGAACACTTCCAATGATGGGGCATCCACAACTTCTCTGGGCAACCTCATCCTGTGTCTGACCATACTCATTGTCTGAAAAAAAAAAAGTTTTCCTTCTGTCCATTCCAAACCTACACTCTCTCAGACTAAAACTACTGCCCCTTGCCCAGCCACTACAGGCCCTGGTAAAAAGGTCTTTCTCCATCTTTCCTATAAGCCCCCTTTAAATACTGACAGGCTGCTATAAGGTCTCCCTGGAGACTTCTCTTCTCCAGGCTGAACAGCCCCAACTCTCTCAGCCTTTCTTCACAAGGAGAGGGACTCCAGCTCTCTGACCATTTCTGTGGCCCTCCTCCAGACCTGCTCTAACAGGTCTTTCTTGTACTAGGGACCTCAGAGCTGGACACAGTACTCCACGTGGGGTCCTACTGGAGCAGAGAATCACCTCCCTTCCTCAGCCTTCTGGACACTTCTTTTCACACAGCCCAGGATATGATTGGCTTTCTGGGCTGCAAGTGCCTACTGCCAGCTCATATCCAGTTTTTCATCCACCAGTGTTCCCCAAATCCATCTCCACAAGGCTGCTCTCAATTCATTCATCCCCCAATCTGTAGTGATATTGGGGACCGCATCAATGCAGGTGCAGGACCTTGCACTTGACCTTCTTGAACTTCATGACGTTCATATGGCTTCCTTCCTTAGACAGTTCTTTGCTGAGGGCATAAATCTCACCAAAACACAAGTGACTTAACAGGAAATTAGTTACCGAACTTTAAGTCTTTAGCTCAAGAACAACAGATCTCAGAGTGGCAGTTATAAGCCTTTCAAGATTCAGGTTCCGCCCAGAGAGGTCAGATATACTAGAGTCTGATGTCTGACTTACATGTGTTTAAGACAGTTACAGATGGGCATCCTTGAACTTTAGAACAGCTTGAGGTGTGAATACAGCACACTTGCCAGAAATGCAAGATTCTCCTAAACAGAGAAGTAGCCTTTCGAGCCCAGGCACAAAACCCTGGCAAAGTAGTAATGTAGTACTGCCATCCATTGCTACCAGAAATATGGAAGTCTGTCCTCCCACCCAGATCACAAGCAGTCTATTGCAGGCAAGCAACTTAATTAGATACTGATATCAAACAACAGATGCAAGAGGAGAGAGAAGTCAGTACTGCTCAAGCTGACAGGGAGGAGCAATCTCAAACCCAGCAGTGATGTAACAGTGCTGCAGGCATGTTCAGCTGGGAACACATGGCTGACCAAAGCCTGCTGCAATGCACAGATCCTCAGGTGTGATACCTGCACAGAGAGTCACTTGAATGGTTTGTTTGTGCTCAGATGTGCTGGTATGTACCCCCATGAAATTACACACACAATAGATGCTGCAGCAGAGCACTTGACATCTGGTCTCCAAGAATAATATCGAACCAAGTAATTAGTAAAGGCTTAGAATTTTCTTAACCAACAGCTGTTTCAGGAAACCAGTCAAAAAGATTAAATAAAGGGGCTTTGGTGTTTGAATCTGAAGCAGCATTAGTCACTAGGAGACCATCTCTCCTTGTAGTGATTATCTTTTCAAGGAGATAACAGCAGACAAGTTAACATCTCCCAGAGACAGCCTGGGACACAAAAATCTAAGTTTCTCAGCTGGTCAGCCATACCTGTTGCTGCGCAAGCTGGACTTGATACAACTGCTGCATGTATTGTTGATAATGCTGTTCCTGGAGCTGCCGAATGAGGATCTGCTGCTGTTCATAGTTGCCCGGATACTGCTGGGCTGCATACTGCTGGAACTGAATGGCAGTCTGGGAGTTCAGTGCTGCCATTATCTGTTGCCTAGATTGGTGGAAGGAGAGCATGAAGATTACAAGCAGTTGAGGGTATTGGGGAAAATATCTGTAAGTGATTTAAGTGGCCTCAAAGACAGTCAATTCAATTCCTTCGAAAACCAATTAAAACAAATCTATATAATAGAGCAGAGCCCTAAAAATATGCTGAGAACAAAGAAGAGAGCAACAATTTGTACCCAATGTTTAAAAACATCAAGTGCTAAAAAAATAAGAGCTCTTACATAATTCCCAATCTGTAGTCCGATAAAGACGTAGTGCTAGAAAAACACATGACTAACTTTCTCAAACAAGCAAGGGGAAAACCCCACATTTGGGTCCTCCAAAAAATATGCATAAACCATCCTTCTATAGCCCTTCTGTAAATATTGACAAGAGCAGACCTGCTGTGGTGCAGCACGGCAATGCTTTCTGGTAAATCTAAGAGTAGCACACCACATTACTGTCTTAATTTCCCAAGACAGCAGGCAAACATATGAAAAGCATGACTGACTGTGGTTTAATTCAGGAATGAAAAAAATGCTGCCACATAGGGCATCTGTGCCTCCAATAAACGCAACTGCTGAAACTTCAGGAGGAACACATGGATTACTTATGCACAAGCTCACTTTTCCTCCTCTCTCAGAGGGGGCTAACAGAAGCTATACAGTAAAAACCTAACTAGATCCAGAGTTCATTTTGTCTCACATTACATTCAGTGACCAGCTATTAATGATTCAGAGGAAGAAAGAATTACTACTGCATTTATGTAATACTACTTTGCTTCCTGCTCTTCTTCCTTCCCCCAAAATCATCCTCTACAAGCTCCAGTATTAGACTGGTTTGTATCCTAAAGGGCAAGATTTACTCCTTCAGAAAAAATGTGACTTTAGATACACTTGGCCTATATTTATGTATCCACGTTCCTTTTCTACCTAAATTATCTCCATAACCTGTTAACAAGCACTTAATAAACACTGCTATTCATGTAAAAAAAAGTAATCTCAATTTCAAGGCTTACCGCACTACTTGTTACTTAGCACTGTGTGACATTTTTCCATTGTACTCTCTGTTAATTTATGTCTTTATTTTATACTCTTCTGGCTCTCAGAGTGTTAAATAAACAGTAAAACTCGTGGATTAATTATTTGCTCCCTTCTCAAAAACACTACATAGCAAGTACAGGATCTATCTCAGAGACATCTCCTGCAAAGACATTTTAATTATGAAAAATGGTTGCTGACTGATGTGGAACAACTTTGATGATTTACTATTCTCTTAAGTGTGCAAAGCTAGATCTATGTTTTCAGCATCTGGATGTGATGGGAACAGTGAAATACAACCAGAGCTGTATATTCTAAAGTAAACAATTTAATGTGGGCTACAAACCGAGATTAAGTGCACAAATTTTGTACTCCCCTTAGCAGGGTTCTAAAATCCAGCGATTATCAGCGTATAAATGAGATCTGCAGACACTTTACACTTCCTAGGAAGAGAGCACCTTTAAGGAGGTAGTGTTAGACTACCAAGTTAGACAATTTCAGTCATGCATCCAAAACACCCCCTGGAACTGCAGTTACCCTTTCTCAAGACTCCTTCTGTCAAAGGACAGAAGCTTTCAAGTCACAGTTCAAACACTCCCAGCTGGACACTTCACTCTGCTCAGTTCAGTGCAGCATTAGTCATGTAAGAAGCAGAGTCACAAGTTCTCATGAGCTGCAGGCCTTGAACCCCAAAACCCCCAGAGCTTCTCTTTAAACAAAGTTTCTCTGGCACTTTCATTGGAGAAGGCTGCATACAATAATACATTAGGATAATTATTCTCTGCAAACTGTGTCACTCTCAACTAAGGATGCAAATGTCACTGCCAGACCTGAGCGCTCTGAACTTCAGGTATTCAATTCTAGCATAATTATGTAAGAAGTTAGATACAACTGTCTGAAGTGCAAGGCAGTTATTTTCTTTGAAGTGTTATTTGTTTCAGCCACTCACTTCTGTTGTTCCATCCGAAGTCGTTCCTCCTCTACTCTCCTCCTCTCTTCTTCTTCTCTTCTCAGTCTTTCCTCTTCCTCCCGTCTACGTTTTTCTTCTTCTTTTTGTAAACGCTCACGCTCCTCCTCTTCACGTCGCCTTCGTTCTTCCTCTTCTCTTCTGCAACATCCACTCAACAAGTTATTTCAGCATTTCTACAATCCTAGGATGAGTTACTTTCAACATGCTGTAACCTGCCTCTTGCCTGTCTGATAAAAGCTTTTTATTTGGTATCATCTCCTCCAACTTCCAATTTGTCTGGAGAAGTGTCTTACTGGACACAAGAAAACATATTACTGTTTAGTTTTAATGCCCTGTGCAGTATGAGAAGTGTAAATTCTGTATTATGGTGTTCATTCTAATCTACATAGAACTATTACTATACCATTCTTAGGAGAGAGCAGTAGAAAAATTGCCTGGAAGCCTTAAACACGTCTTTCAAGCCTTAACATATGTTCAATAATTACATGGATATTCTACTTTAATAATCACATGTGTAAATTATAGTAGAAGACAGCCTTTGTCAAGTTGCTAACCCATAGCAGAAGAGGAGTTTAAAGCACCTGACAATTTTATGTTCTATACACGCTTAGTCCACAGACATATCAGGGCAGACTCTGTGAAGCATGTGTTTCTTAAAGAGATTACATTATCAGCAAAATTTTAAAAACCCCTTACATTCTAGGTGTCTTCACCTCAGAAACAATCATTCATTACCAGCAAAGTAAAAAGGCTTAAAGAGATCAAATGGTACCACAGCCATCTAAACTTCAAGCATTTCTCTTCCCAAGACAACTTCAACCTAAGCTAGCTATGACACTGTCCACAGGCCAAGAGTTATACACTCGATGCACTCCAACACCAAAGGACTCAAACATTACCTTTTCTTTTCTTGTTCTTCTTTCTCTATCTTGTGGGAAGTGACATATGTCGAAAACAAGTGGCAACATCTATTCAGGAGCTTAACAAATTCTGTCATAGCTTTTTGCTTTGACATGTTTCCAAGGGCAGCCCATTCCTTCCTGAGAGAGAGAAATAAGCTGAAATAATGGAAGACTCAACTCTTTTCAAATCAATGGTGAACCCAGAACCCAGCAAAGAAAAAAAAAAACGCTGGGAGACCAGGGAAAAAACTTTATTATAAGCAGTTTCAGAGAACAAACAACTCTCTCCCATTCAAAGATAGACCTTAAACCTATAGGTTTCAGAGTTCTCTTCTACCTGCACCAGAGTAACTCTTTCAAACAGACATAACTCAGTACTCACAGACATAACTCAGTGCATCATACATACCCTCGACTCTAATTCAAATTCTGAACTACATCCAAAAATTTCCCAGATACAAATTAACCTTAATTTTTTTTTTACCCCTCTTCCACTGTAGTTTGTGGAAAAAAATGCATATATTTTCTTCTAGGAACAAACATAGTAACAATCATTGATTATAGCACTTGAGTTAGTTGAATGCAACAGTCTGTTCTTCCTAAAAGAAGGCTATGTCCGTTTGGGCAAAAGCAGTGCTCCAGGTCCACCTCCAAGAAGCCAGTGCTTCATTGCACATTGCCTTCACACTAGAAATAGCAACAAGGAACATTAGAAGTGCAGCCTGAACAAGCAATACAAGAGACAGGCCTGAGATCTCAAAGTTTACTCAGAGTTTGAATGTATCAGGTATCTGATTTCAGAAGTTATCTTTGATATTAACAAAAGCTATAGCGAATGCTTCTACCATTGGCAAAAGGCTTGGCCTGCTGGTGTGGAGTTAGGATGAAACATGGGCCTACACATTAACGCAGAGCTAACCTAGTCTTAAACTGCTATGAGAAACTGGACTGTCACCACAACACCTAACGTGGTTGAAAAAACTTTGTTAGCTACTTTACTGAACTGTGACTCAGATTTCCAAGATACATTTGAAGAGGCCACTCTCATTCTCCACTACTATACACACACATTGACGCAACCCACACGCTTGTCTTCTTATTGCAGAAATTGGATTATGTTTTCTTCAGACGGGAAAAGCAGAGTTAAGATCAACAAAAGCATCAGCCCTTTTACCTTCTGTCATTCCCCAGCACATCAAAGAATCCAACTTCAGGGCAAGTGTCAGGGTTGTAAGGTCCCAACAGAACCTGCTTGTGCAGTGCCACAAGTTTGAGTTTTTCTTCATATGTTGGATGAAAGGCTTTGCCATCTTTTTCTGTAGGAAAAAAAAAAAGAAAGTTTCACTGTTGTGATTCATCGATTAAGCACAGAACAGCAAAGAGTATTTTGTACAACCACTACCATTATTTCCTCTGTAAAAAAAAGAGAATAAGGTAAGTCACAAAAGGCTAGACAAAATTAAGTCATTTCTATTCAAGTATAGATCTGTCCAGAAGAAATACATCTACTTCAACTGCTGAAAGTTAATTGTGAAGTGGTTTTCATCACACCATCTAGAGTGAATCTTAGCTAGCAAGTTATCATATAAATATTTATGTTAATTAGTTGAACATCATACCTACGGATCTATATCTCTGAAATATTTAAAAACCTTAACTTGAATTCAAATGTGTCTGTCAAGTCTATTGTAGTGTGGATAGGAAAGATTTTCCACAAAGAAAGATGTGATGTTAACTTTTATTGATGAAAGCAGACCAAGTAAGGTTTAAGGCAATGAAAACTGCAGAGAGGAAAAATTAGAGTTAAGGGAAAGTCTTCCTTGAAGGAATTTGATTGGTGCACTTTGCCAAGACAGCTGGAATAACCCCTCACAATGAAAAGCCTTAGAGGTGACCTCATCAGCACAAACAGAGAGCTCTCGCCATAAGGTGCAGACAACATAAGCCTGAACATAATCAGAATTCCAATGGCTCCACACCAACACCTCCTGAAGGTTAGATCCCACCACACATTTACTGGGAAGAGGAGACTTGCATTGATTTAAAACAGTATATGAATCAGTCAGCTAGGACTTACCTCAGCACATTTAAACTGTCAAAACAAACCAAAGAAACAGGCATTGCTATACACAATTACACTGCTTATTAAGAAGAGACCTTTGTCTGGAACAGGAAAACAAATAAATAGGCATCATCTCCTTTTGAAAGGGCTGAAATGAGACAGCCACTATCGTATGTAAACAACAGACATTTCATATGACTGTACTACTAACTGCTCTCCATGTAGTCAGGAACCACAGGCAGACCTGCCGCTAGTTTCCAGCTCCACTTTTACAGTAAAAGTCACTTTGGAACAAGTTGTTTACAGCCCCAAACTGAACAGTCCAATTTACATATTGCAAAATTACTTGGCTGATGCTTGTAAAGAGAGTTATTAACAGGAAAAGAAGCAAATCTCAGAGCAGAAGAGGGGAGGGAGTACCTCTGCTATAGCTTATTGAGAAACTGCAAAAGCAAATACTTTTGAAAACTGAGAATTAGAGACAACCCCAGAGGGAAAGTGTTTGCAGGTCACAACAAGAAGCTGTATTTTTGATAGAGGAAGTTCAGCACATTACTGGACTTACTCAGTTAAAACACACAGGGTACTATTACACACATGCCATTAATTTTGAAGGCAGAATCAAAGAATTAGGAAGACAGACATTTAATCACTTCTTATCCATTACTACAGGTCCACTTCACACTTCCAGAATCTCACATCTTTGCTCTTCTCCCAGTGTCCCACAAGTTTACAGCAATTCTCTTCCATCTTCAAAAAAACCGAAGCCTTAGTCCACCAAAATATGTACTGCCAAAAATACCAGGTGAGGTGAAGAAGTCGGGGGATGTAAAGACTGAACCAGAATCTACTCAGCAGTATCCAGTGAAAGGACAAGAGGCAGCAAACACAACCTGAAATATAGGACCTTTCACTTAAGCATAAGAGATGGCTTTTTTTTTTAAATATACTGTGAGAGTGATCAAGCACTGGAACAGGATGCCCAGAGAGGTTTTAAGTGTCCACCCTTGGAGATATTCAGAACTCAAATGGACACAGTCCTGAGAAGCCTGACCTAAATAGGGAGAGCTGAACTTCACAATCCTCAGAGGTCCCTTCTCACTCCAACAAGTCTGTGATCCTTGAGAGATGCAAGTCACCACATCCTGGTAAGCTCTCCCTGGATCTCAGGTCTCCTGCTCTCAGGCCACCCAAAGAGCTCTTTGGCTTTTCCTCAATTCTTCACACTTCATATTTAACTCATAATTTGCTTATTAAGTAGCAAGCACTTCCATTTGCCTTAATAAACAGCACCTACTTTAAAGTCATATTTAATACCCTGAGGTAGCATGCTTAAAAGTAAGTAAATTGATAAAGGCACAATACTGAAATTTTGCCAGGCTTCTGAGCAAAGTACATTTCTCAAGCGGGTCCCTACAGCATAGTTTACCTTGCACAACCTGTATACCTACAGCTGTCTGCCAAAAACCATAGCTATTTGCTGTACTAGGCTGCTATCTAAGCCAGCTAACATCGTGAGTATTTGAGCTCACTCCTGAAGAGGGTTAAGGGAAAAAAAAAACATCATTTCCCATGCTATACACAGCATGCCTGCATTTTCAGAGAACAGAGAAGTCAAATCTCAAGCCCTAACTATCAAGAGAAGACAAAATCTGCATTTATGAAGAATGGTGACCCAAGGGAAGAAGAACAAACAAGCTAAATAAGACAGGAAAACAGACAGATGAGAAAAATATGTGACAAGTGTTCAGTGACTTGTAGATAATGCAGATTAGAAGCAAACTCTCAAAGTATTTGGAGCCGGTGAAGAGAGCAAAGCTGTATACTAGCTGTTTTTCAGTTGAATTCTTCAGCATGAACCACTGTACAATTATCCCAAAGATTTGGAATTGTTGTCATTAAACTGAACCACAGAACCTGAAGCCATCTACAGAGTCAAATATGCCCAAAAAAAGAGCATTAGTGAGTCCACACAAGTAGAAGTGCAATATTTATTCAAGCATCCATGAACGCACCACTTAAGTAGGTATTAGCCACACATCTAACACAGCTGTCAGAAAGGTGAAGAACAAAGAACTCTAGGGAACACACTGAGAAATCCAAAAGATGCATACAGCAGTAGTACAGCAGTTATACAACCCTCCCTATGCCACTGGTATGCCTGACCCAACAGTGCCAGAGAAAGGCTCAGCTTTCTTACAGAGGATTAAGAGACTTTTCCTGACAATACTTCAACCCATCATTCACCTGAAATGGCAATTTCTCAAGTCAGCTAAACTCTGTGCTTAAGCAGCAGACACTAACAGATCAAGTAGTTGTTAAAGGGATGGTTACACAAAAAAGGCAGGCTATGGATCTACAATGCTACAGGCATTCTGCAGCAAGGGCCCATATATATATATTTATATAGCGCTATGAACACACATATGTATGTGTGCTTCACTGACTACATGAAACAGATCACCCAGAACACATAAAAAGCCTGGCTCCCACTTAAGGAAGCTCAGGCCTCAATGTGTGCAATGAAACCACAGCACACCACTACTGTGTTGTCACCCCTGGAAGGGAAATCCCTGCACACCCAGTATCAGCTCCTCAGACTACTGCTCCCCTTGACAGTGGCTACTTTGTTTAGATGCCTGCAGAACTGAGATACACTGAGGGCAACTCAGTTAAGTACTCCAGAAAACCGATACTTAGAACACCAACGACCCTCCTTGCACTACAAGTAATTAACTGTACGCTTGAAGACCCCTGTTTGTGTTGGCATGCAAACACAACAGAAAGATGAAGCTATAACTAGTAATGAAAAGCAGGTAACAGAGGCTTATGTCACTACACAGCACTGCACCACTGAAATGAATGTGTATAAAACTGCAAATTCAGACCCAAGGGGGTTCAAGAAATATGCTTTCAAATAAACTGTATCATGCAAGACACTGTTACTCCCATGCAACTTCACATTATTTTTTCCCTCTAAGAAATATGGCACAATATGCTGCAGCTTCCACTCCACCTACTGCACACACTCTAAACGCCCAATTCCCACGGGAGAGCACCCAGTCGAGTCATCTAGAAGAAGCTGGAACACAGTTTGGGAAGTACAATTTTTCACCTCATAGCTTTTGAAAGCAGAAGTCACATATGTTGGTGCTATTAATTTGCAGAGAGTTTTAATGAGCAAGACCAAAACTGAGAAGCACACGAACTGAATCAGTGCCTGCAGATCCCAGCACACACTTTCACACTTGTAATTCTCCTCTCCTGAAGATGTTCTGCATCAACAGAAGAGTTACCAACCAGCCCTTCCAATTAACTGTGATCAAAGCTCAGCTTCACATCAAACGTAGATATGTTTTAGGTATCTTCCTAGTCTTGAAAACAACAGCTTGCTGAACTTAGGAATTACAATCATGCCATCAAATTAGGCCTCCAAAAGAAAAAAATATTAGGTCAAACAATTAATTTGGAATGATGTATGCTGAGGTTGAAGATGCATTCTTGTTAGGATAAGAGGAAATGACTCGGAGCAGCCAAACAAAACTATAGTACTTAACATACCAGGAGAGCTTTTACATAGCAAAATGATACAGTTTGTATACTGTCCAGATGCACTGCACTGCGAATCACTTCAGGCAGACAGGAACACTTCAGGGACTGTCATATATTGAAGGTTGGGTACAATGGTATTTCAGTGACAGGATGTGGAAAACCATAAAACCAGGTTGATACTGGAAGAGATTTGCTGGCAGAGCTACACGAGCCACCTCGTCCTACTGCAGGACACAACTTACACCTTAAACAAGTTACCTTCACTAGCAGAGCTCGTAGCAGCTCAACAAGCAAAACAAGCTGTCAGAGACACATCTACTCTGCCAGTTGCCCTGGGGCACACAGTTACAGACAGACCAAGAAATGAAGAAATGCACCCACTTCAGCAACATGACTGTTCTCCAGTGTACGCTGGATCCAGCACTGCAGAGCAGCTTCTTAATGGCAGTCAAAATGCTAGTCAACCTGGACTAGGCTCGACAGAGCAGTAAGGGAAAGAGCGTGCATTGAAGGAAGGCTCTTGTTTCTCACAGAAAAATGGACTGGAACACTACTAACCATCTATTTTCCATGTCTCTATTATTCTGAAAAGCTTCCTTCACAAGCCATTATGGATGCTAAAAAAAGCTAGCACACATCTCCTGCATGGCCTAAGGCCTGACAATTGAAGTGATCCAGGGTCAAGCATTTTAGATCTGCTTCTGTCTTTATCAGAAACTGAATAAAATAGCTTTTGAATCTCATTAATATCCTAGCCTAGTTTCAGTTATGTTTTTCACATTGTCTATATGCACACTCCCCTCATCTTGTCTTAGAGCAATTCTGTTACATACAATACGCCACCACAGACAAGTGTTAGCAGTCATTGCAGTAAGCAAATTCGAAGTATTTTAATCAGATTCAAATCTTCTAGGAAGCAAATACATCATGAGTTACAACCAGACAACTCAGTCTGCACACAGAAGCAGAAAGGAAGCTGCTTAACTAGTGATCACCCTTTGACCTCACCCAGAGACTCCTCTAGCATCCTGACCTGAGCCTCCTCCATCCCAATAACCACAGTTAATGCTGATACCATTGTTTTCCCAAACAAGTGCTGCCTCAAATCACTTGCTTGTTCCATGGTAGCCGTGTGAGTAGCTAATACACACTGTGGCATGGTTATCAGCTACCTTTAAGAAAGACAAAGTTTTTCAAAGACACCTCCCACCTCCAAAATCAGAGTAGTTTTTAAAAGAATGATTAGAAACAAGATCGCAGCATTGACCTGCTAACATGGGTCAACCTTCAGATCCTCATATGTTGCTCTTTGAAGTAAAGGTAAAGGAGGAATTTGTATGTGTCCCTTGGCATCTACAAGGCTGCTAAACAAGCATGACTACTCCCACAGTTGTTTTGACTGTGGATGTATAAAAATCATTTGTAAACTAGACCAATTATTTTCAGACCCATACAGATATAGAGCAAGCTGGCAGAATCAGTAATCCAAGTATTACAAGCTCCTGTAACTCACCATCACATCTATAAATAAAATCCCTCATGTTATGTCACTTTCAGCAAAAACTACCAGATGAAAATACGGGCAATGACTTCATGTGACTTTTATTCCAGCTGTAAGAATAGAGGAACAAGGCTTTCATTTGGAAGGTCTGACAACTCCACACAATGTGTAAAAATTTTCCTCTTATGAGCAAAACCATGCATGACAAGAAGTTGCAGAAGGTTAAAAAAAAAAAAAACAGCAGTAAGATGAAACGTTGAAATTAAGTTTTAATAGAAGGAAAGCAACAACAAACCCACTGTTGAGACAACAGAACACAATGAACTGGAACCTAGACGCTTTTTAGCATCCAAGAGGAGATAAATGTAGAGTCCAAGTCTCATTAAAACATGAGACATAACAGATGTTATAAATAAGATATGCTATGAATGAGCTTATAAGTTTTAAACTGTCAATATTGGTTCCAGTAGAATATTAAACCCAATACAAAATAAGAACACAGTTGACTTGAGACAAGGAATTTGCTACTGCAGAGACATTTCCTTCTGCATCATCATGTTTTAAGAACAAATACTCATTAAACCAAACCAGAACCCTTTCAAGCAGCTTGTTTTACAGAAAGGGTAAGGAGACAGAAATCACAGTGCTTCCAACCTGACAGCTGGTCACACCAGCTTCCAACACAAGAGAAAAACAATAAAAAAAAAAGAAAAATTACACTTATGATCCCTTATGGTTCTTACAGCTTTAAAAAAAAAATCTCTGTATGTTAGCATGCTAACAAAAACATCGCATTGTGGAAGGGCATCAGAACTGGGTCAAAGAACCAGGGCTCAAAAAGACTGCTTAGAGTCTTACATGCTCCTAACAACTATCAGGGTGCAAGTCAGCCAGAGCAAAGAAAAGAAGACAACTTCTCTCTCTAGTACAATTTCTACCTGCCAGCATGCTTGCCCTCAGAAGAGGCAGCTTTCCTGGGGGGCCATCTAATAACTGACTGCCACAAGACTGACCTTTCCAAGCACAGAGTTGTATCTTTCCCAGCACAGGCAGTTTACTAGACTCCCTGCTCTGTGCCCCACGTTGAACGGCAGCCGCCTGAAAGCCAGCAAAGCAACACATCACGGCGAGGTGCTCCAACGCTGTGGCGCAATGTAACACTACAGTGAATGCAGCTCTTCATCCAAAACCAGAGTCAATTTCCTCCTCTTGAGGAAAGCAAGTGTGGCAAGGTACCTCCAGCTTACTGCAGAAGCAAACCTGGCTACAGGGGATCCCAGGACAAGTGCTCCAGGTCTGCACCCTGGGTGTTTCACGGCTCCCTCGCACAGCTGCCAGGTGGAGTCACGACAGCACACGAAGCGAAGCGGCAAAGCCAGACTTGAAGTTCGCATCCTGCGGGGACGGCACAACACCTCACGCCAGTACCCAGGCTGCCAAGCAGACTCGACAACACTCAAAGTGAGTGCTCTTCACCTATATTTGCAAGGTTTTTCTTCACGTGTCATAAGTAAGGATTTTCTTTTTTTTTTAACTCCGTTTTTCGGTCGGGTGGCACAAACCCTCGGAAACGCCCTTCCCGGCCCCGCGGAGCAGGCACATCGCGCCGTGGCAGCCTCCCGGCTCCTCTCCCGCTCCCCAGCCCCGGGAAAAGCGCATCCCCACAAGCCGCCACCGGCCGCCACCCCCAGCACACCGAGCCCCGGGGGCCGCGGGCACAGCCGCCTGCCCCACTACGGCGCCGCCTCCCCGCCGCTCTCGGGGGACCCGGGGCCCCGCCTGCGCCCCGGAGCCCGGCGATGCCGCCGCACGGGGCTTCCCGGGAGGCGGCGGCTCCCGCCCCCCCGCCCCGGTCCCAGCGGGGGCTATGCAGGCCGGGTCGCCGGGCGGCCTCACCTTTGAAGAAGCGCAGCGCCAGGCCGTACAGCTCCTCCAGCGCGAAGCCCCAGCGCCGCTCCGGGCTCAGCGCCGCCGCCTCCTCCGCCGCCTCGCCGCCGGCCTCCGCCTGGCCCGGGGAGCCGGGGCCCGCTCGGCTCCGCCCCGCCGCGGGCTCCCCTTGACCCGACCGCGCTTCACAGTGCGGCACTTCGGCGTTGGGGCTGAGCGTCAGCCCGTCCACCGAGACCTCCAGCCGGTCCGAGCTCAGCACCGCCGCCATCCTCCGCCTCCTGCTCCGCTGCGGCGGCCACGTCCCGACTTCCTGTTCCCTCCGACCCGGAACTTCCGGCCCCGCCCGCCGGGCCCGCCCCCCTCCGCGCCCCCGCCCACGACGCCCTGCCAACTGGAGGCCCCGCCCCCTCGCCAACGGCCGTTGGCGCGTGTCGCGGACACCCGGCCCCCGCCTCGGGCCGGCGGCGGCCCCGAGCGGCCCGGCCCCCGGAGGACGGGGCGCCCTGACCCTGCCGGGGCCCGCTCGCCTCACGGCCGTGGCGGCCGGAGGCCGTGAGGTGCCTGGCAGACCCCTTGTCCTCCCGGGGCTTTAAACCCGGCTCTCGGGGCAGGGGTTACCCCCCCCCGCCATGCGGCAGCCTGCTCCTGCCCCTTGGTTCTGGGGCTGAAAACAGACTCGCCCCCTTCCCCCGGGCTGGAGGTAGGGCAGCCTCGGCTAAACTCCCAGGGCGCAGGAGGGTACATCAGCGTTTGGGGGAACTGCCGCTGAACGCTTAATGCGCTCTGTGGTTGCTTTATAGAAGGGAATAATGATTTTTTCAGCAGCTTGATGTCACAGGTTGAAAGCCGTTTGCTCCAGTGTGGGGTCTGCCACTCACCTCTCACTCCTCTCTCAGGAAACATGTTTCAGGCCTCACACAGGAAAGGAAAGAAATGAGCCTGAGAAAGAAAAAACTACAAGCCAATTACTTTCCAAGATACCTGCAACTAGCTCACTCCTGTGTGACCATGAAACACTGTTCACAGTGACACTATTACCATGTGGTACACAAGAGGAGAGAGTTGCTCCCATCACAGCTAAGGAGGTTTATTGCCAGCACAAGCAGTCAACCTCACAGGACTTACACATTAGCATGGAGTGCTGTTGGTCATGTTTTCTCACCCAAACCGAGACGCAGACTGCACGCCTGGGAAGCATCTGGTGTTTCATGAAGCTGATGCAAAGGAAGAGAACCACACAGCTCTGCAACCTCCTGAAACGCAGGGGTGCATGTGAGAGCCCCCACCCTACCCTGTCCCCAGGGCTTGAAGCCTGCCGCCCATTTCTGGGGTTATCCCCTGAAGTCGCTCACATCGCCTACTGTTGAAGTAGTTTTACATCAGTCTGCTGATCTCTCAGGAATGCTGAAGAGATCCTATTAAGTCATACTTATAAAGTGCTTTGAAGCCTTTGGGTGAGAGAGAGAAGAAATGCAAGGCTTTAAATTTAAGTAGCTCATTTTCAGTTAGTATTTCAAGAGAGAGTGAATGCCACACAGGGCACTTTACTACAAACGAGGCAGAATTTGATTCAGATGATGAGTCATCTAAGTTTCCAAAGAAGCTTTACAACCAATTGGAAATCCTTTGTAGCTTCTTCACTAGCTTTTTAGTTTAGTTTAGTTGTTTTTTTTTTTCTTTGATTGAGGATCAAATGTAGCACTATTGTTTGCTTTTTCCTGCCAAAGACTGCAGAACAAGGGTGTACCGCCCTCCTGATGGCTGGAGCTCTCCAGTGCGCAGTTTTCTGTACTGTCTATTTGGTGCTATATCATGGACCAGACTAACAGCAGAAGGGATGATTCTATCTCCTCATACAAGCCTGCACCCTACTTTACAAGTCTGTCATTTCAGCATCAGATCCAGCTTCACTTCAAGATTTGTTAGTTCATTTATAAAATCACTTGTATTAAAACGTCTGTTTTCCAAGTTTTGATCTGACATATTTCCTGCTTGGCTTGCGGACTTTGTGCTTCATAGCTGTTCTCTATTCTACAGCATTAATTCTACAGTTTGATTTGTCATGAGATTAATCTTAATGTTTCTGCTTCAAGAAACTCTAAATTCTTTATCCTAAAATGCATCCTTAGAGTGAAAGAAACGGAAGTTCTGACTGGTCCCTCCTGGATTTGCTATGTTTCATCCAAATTGAAGGAAATATTTACTTCATTTTATACACTAGCAAAACCAGAGATGTTTCTGCTTCATGACAGGAGACTGGCCCGAAACCAGGCAGCCCTTAGTTTGCCTGTGTGTTTGGAGGCCAAGCTAAATCCAAGATGCTC
The DNA here is from genome assembly GCF_036417535.1 of Chlamydotis macqueenii. Taxonomy (NCBI): domain Eukaryota; kingdom Metazoa; phylum Chordata; class Aves; order Otidiformes; family Otididae; genus Chlamydotis; species Chlamydotis macqueenii. Next base: position 72,245,766 of record NC_141558.1, on the reverse strand, counting down.
CACAAGCATCTTGCTTGACAAGCTGATTTTGGAAATAATTACAGAAAACAGATTTGTCTCCTGACAGGCTGTCTCCTGTATCAAATGTCTGGTACATTTAGCAAACGTGAGGCTATTCCTTTTCCTCCTGGCAGCTTTGCTATACCATGCACCAGGCATGCGAGCTGGCGCCAGCAGAGCAGGTTTCTCCATGAAGTGCAGCGTAGTCTCTTGGAGAGGTCCCAGCTGGTGAGTCCAAGCGAGACATCTCTGGTAGCACTGTGTCCAACCAAGGCATGGTTAAGGCACAGCGCTGCAGCCTGGTTTGCCGCTGTTCAGAGAGCCAGTGGGCAGTGCACAGCTGCTCTTAGTGGCTCTCCACCTGCCCTCCCTGTAGCATGGATGTCTGGTGGGTGCAGAACAGATATGTTACATCGACCCTCCTCTGTTTCATGCTGCTTTTAAGTCTTACCTATAAACAGGGAAACTTGCTGTTACACTGCAGTGTCAGTAAATGCCGTGATGTGCAACAAGCTGAGTGCGTGATCTGGTAGAGGAAAGGGAACAACTGTGAGACGATATATTAGAAAAAAAAATGAAGGCACAGATTTTGAGAGGAGTCAGAAATTGCTGATCTGGGATAATGTAATAACAAATGACAAAATATTTTTCCAGAAGAAAAAGTTGACTTTGCAGAGATGGCTATTTGAGCTACAGCGTGGAATCCTGGCTTATCTGATATAAAAGAGAGATTTAACCAGAGCTACATGCCCAGGCAGCCACTGGGCCCTAAGCACATCCTCCCTGCTGCTGGAGGTCTGGCTGCCGGGCTCAAGGCCCACTCGCGGCCATGGGGAACGCTCCCAGGCAGCGCAGCGGGGAGGCCACTGCTGCACCAAGCCCTGGCCCTCAGCAGCGGCCTCAGGTGAGGCTCTTGTCCTTGGCCCTCACCTGAGCTATGGCCACAGGTCCCCAGATCCTCACCTGCACCTCGACCTGCTGGCTTACGCTCTCAGCCCCCTTGGCTCCCTGGCCCCCAGGGAGCAGCCGGCCCTGGCTGTTGCCTGGCATGCAGCTGGTATGACTCCTAACACCTTCAGTGAATTGCTCATGAATCCTGTAAATGAAGAAGTATTTCCCAAAGGATTATGACAAAGAGTTCCCAGTAGTTTATGTATTTGAGAAAAGAGAAAGAATTTAGCTTAATTCACAGATAAGATGAAAATGCTAAGTTTAGCCAGTAAATTATTCATTTATTTCTTGTAGCAGCTGGTTCTGCATGGAAAAAGAAACACAGAAGAAATACAAGTCCCAGAGAGGTAGGTTAGTCCAGCAACAGTGCCCTCCACTAAGAAATGTAGATCGAGAAACTTTATATAGAATAAATCAATTATTTAATTCAAGCTGGTCAATGTTTAACAGTTGAAAATACCAACCTACTCATTGCAATTATACAGTGGACCACTAAAACATTCATAGAGCACTGGTCTCACTTAAACAAACAGCTCTGTTACTCTTCTTGGTGTTTGCTAGTGCCAGACCGTCAGCCCTTCCTCCCAGGCACCCATGGGTGAAACTCGTCTGCTCCCTGTGGTGGGGGCTGCCCTTTGGAGGAGCTCCACTGGCGCAGCGCTGGCTAACAGAGGAAGGAGCCCTGCTTTGTATGATGTGGCTTAATGCGGTGTTTGCTGGAACAACAGCTGCTAAATATTTGATTATCTCAAATGAACATCTCCGAGCAGCTGGGTCTGGCACTGTGCTATGGCCTCAGAAATGCAAATCATTCACTATGAAAATATTGTTATCAGCTTCTCAGGAATGGCTATGTTAAATAAACTAGGTGTGAACATCGCTCCCAGCCCTGGTGTTACAGAGCTCCTGTAGCTGGGACAGAGGAGTGGAGTGCCTGGAAGGAAAGGCTCTGGGAGGGTGACCAGGTTAATGGAGGAATTAAATTCCCTGAAGTTTGGCAATTTAATCGCAGTTGTGAGTAGTGACAGGCTTTACCTTTTTCCAGAACATGACAGTTCTGTTCCTGTTTTTACTATATTCATTTTGCATTCATGGGAGTTGTACTGCCTGGCACAGACTAGGACCTGTGTTCAAGAAAGAAAGTGTTCAAGTTCCTTTACTTTAAATTGCAGGCTTTCTCTTTGTCTGCCTGCTTTTCCTTAAAGGGTGGATACAAGCTGTTTGGTTAGGAGCTGACCTTACACTGTAAAAACCGCCCATGGAGGCACTGTTATGGTACAGTAGACTCCCAGTTCTGCTAGCAACACGAAGGAAAACAAATTTGATTTGTGCTTATGTCTCTACATTGCTCTGGCTGACATAATCCAGACTAAAGAGTATATGTAAATATTTTTGTTTTCCCCTTATAGTTCTCTTGATCATAGTCATTTTATAGAAATTGATTTTTTTTTTTTTGGAAGCCTACTGGAAAATATATTTGTCACAGGAGATACAGTGAATCTGCCAGTGTTGCCCATTTTGGTGACCACTCAACCTAACCTACCACCAAGCTGGGTTTTTTTTTTTGTGGCTGTTTATTGGTTTGCCTGAAGTTTAGGAGCCCAGGGTGACCCTATTGTACATGCAACAAACAGGGGATCTTCTCTGTAACTCCTTAGATGTTCAGGACACATTAAACTCAAGGATCACACTCCAACCATTTGTGCATGCACAGGAAATTGGGTTTGGACTTACTGGGGTTGGCAGATCTGGGACAACAAAGTGTATAATTGCACCACAGCATTCATTGAGAGAAAATTCTCTTAAGCCATTTAAATATCTCCTTTTTCATTACTACTTGTTTATTCAAATGTCGTATGTCTGTGGAGAAAAATAAGCCAACTCAAGATTTTATGTTTCTACTTTTCAGTTAAGCAAGAGAACACTTTGAGTCCACTTCTGCAAGACCTCCACCATGGTCTCCTTTAGATTGAATAGTTTAAGATTTGCTAAGAACTAATGAAAGCTTAAAAAAATAGAGAGAGAGAGAAAAAAAAAAGATAAAGGTAAGTTTCCAAGAAGAAAATTGTATGCAATTTTGGTCAATGCCTGAAAATAACCACAATTCAATTTTCTTTTTCCTTCAAGAGGTCTCCTTTAAAGCATGCACTAATCATGCCTTGCACCCAAGAGCAAACAGTGTCGTGTGCTTCACATCCTGTTGGAAAACGCTGAAAGACGGCAGTACGGTTGCAATTTTGTAAAATTGCAAAATTCTGGGACCTCTCTACAGCGGGGTGGCTAAGAGTCGTCTCTGCTTTGAAGCTAACACTGCGCTGCTGCCATGCATTTATGTAGTAATTTATGGTGACATTCACACTGACTTCTCTAAATTATTACACGAGGTGTAGAATGACAGTTAATTGGATGTAGCGTCTGGCAATACCTTTTTAGCCGTGTCAGCAAACACTACTGAAAACAGGTTTATTGACAGAGTGCTAAAGCAACTTCTGAGGAAACATACATGTGCTAAAGTCCATCTTCACTATTCTCATTTTGACAGACAGCAAACATCCTGTAGCATGGACACAGCTGTACCAGCTACCGGTGATCATAAAAGAACAGTTCAGTCTAATAAAATAAGTGATACCAGTTTAATATATCTTATGCTGATACGATTGCATCTGCAGCAGCGTACCTCTGCAAACCATCACGCCTTTTACAGGCACATGAGCTGAGAGAGGTAGTACCGCACTGTTATCAAGAAGTCTTTGCTGAACAAGACACGGCCGGGAATTTGAGCACTTCCGGAATTTAACCAATTCCTCTAATAAAGTGATTTTACAGAAGAGAGAACATGGAAATTGATGCAATCAGCACTTGCATTTTTGGCTATCTGCCCAGGAAACAACTGTGAATCAACAACCAGATGAATGATTTCCATCCATGTAAATTCAGAGCACCTATGGATGCTCTTTTAAAACACCTCCAGAAGGGAGTGGTACCTCTGGGTCAGAGTTTGACTCCGGCTAGCACATGTCCCCAAAGAGGACAGAGATGGCACACCCCTGCCCCTGAGCTCTGATGTTGCAGATGCATCCTTATCCGCGCTGTGCTACATACACACAGCTTCTTCCCTCCTGTGGCCTTTCCTTTTGGCTTTATTTTCAAAGGAATGATATCTGCCTTTGGGCCCCCAAGCTGCCCAATGGCATGGAAAACAATAGGTCTTTGCAAAACTGTTTGCTGACCCTCCTGCCTGTCTCTTGGGAAAAGCAAGGCTATGTGCGCAATACGTGGCACTATTCACATCACTCCTTCCATTCAGCAAACAGAAGTATAACATACCTTTCAAAAACATGCATTAAACCTGTCTCTCTTCATCTAATTATGTGATGCACTCTTTTTAATGGAGAGCATACAGCTGGTTCCCATCTGCTCAGCTGCAGCTCACTTTTTAATGTTGTTGTTTGGGTTTTTTTTTCCTGCTTTGGGTTAAATTGAGAATGAGGTTTCATGAAATGAGTGCTGTCAGAACGAGCTGCCCTGGTCTGCTCCCAGCAACACACCGCAGACTCCCATCAGCATCCTAGTTGCCAGCTCTTACGCTCGTTGGACCTCTCAGCAGTCTCCTTCACTTTATCAAGCAGGCAGAAAACTATTTGCTTCCTAGGTGATGGGTTAGTTCTCTGCTGGCTTAGAGAGCTGGCCTGGTTCACCGAGGGGTCAGGAAAGCACTGGCGGCAGCAGGAACACGCTGCTGGGAGCAGGGAAGAGAGGACAGGAGCAGGTTGTTGTTTTGGGGCAGCTTGCAGTTAGAGCCATGAGCTGATGCCAAATAGCGGTGGTCGCAATCCACTGCTGCTCCCAGCTGCATTCTCCTGGCCTTTCCTTTGCAATGAATCTAACAATGGAGTGGCGTCAGGGTGAGTTGATTCAGCTGGCTGATCTGGCTGAAAACTACTCATTTTTATGGCATGGCATGGTTAGTTTGCTGCTGTTATCAGCCAGATGAACAGATTCGCCCTGTGGCTACCCAGCCACTAGATGCAATGTAAGGAAAGCAACGCGAACAGGAAACATGGACAGCAACTAGCTTGTAGATGAGCTCATGCATAATAGCAGCCTGCACCCTAAGAAGTAGCTGCACCAATCCAGCCACCCCACTGTTACTGGAATAGTCAGATCACTAGATAGTTTGCTTCCCTACCTGTGCTCTTCTGCTCTAATGAACATATTTTCAGTGCAGGAAGTGTATTTTTATCTCACTTATTCTGTGTGAGCAGAATTGCACTCCAGCAGGTGATTTCAACCTCTTCTGATTTGTGGACTGCTAGTGGAGAGGCAGATCCTGCGCAGCGGGACTAAATCTATTGACTTCCACTCCTTTGTGGCTTTTGTGGACCTTGGAAGTTGTTCACAGCAGCAACAACCATAGACAGAAATCTACTGCGCAGCAGAACTGCTGAGAATCACACAGGTCCCCTCAAACTGGCAGTAGTGTTTTGACATCATTTTCTTCTTTTTTTTTTTTTTTCTTTCTCATCAAGGATAATAAAATCAGAGCGAGGTGAGCTAAAACCTCCTCACTCCAGTTTCCTAATGGACAGCACAGGACAAATTACTGAGACAGGACTTCCCATTCTCTTTATCCATAAGTAGGCTGTCCTCAAAGGAGATAAGCAGCAACATCCTTTCTTACAAAAGTAATGCCAGATCCTTTGTTGCAAGGCAGAGTCACAAATCTAAGTGTGTGTATGGGTTGCACGAGTAACTGTGCCTTTTCTTGGCTTGCAGATGTTCCTCTTGGAGAGACTGTGGCTCCTTTCCCCATCGCTGGAGAAGCCTGTGTTTTGGTACAATGGGGTTTCAGTGGCAATTCTGGCTTGTAGTGGAATGCAAGCAGCCTTCTTCCTTTTATCTCACCGTCTCTCTTTTTAAACTGGCTTTATTCCCAGATCTGCTTCACAGCCCAGCCCCATAAACAATTGAGGGCTGCAAGGAGAGGAGGGTGAATGAGGGAGATGGCAAAGGGAGTGGCAGGCAGGATCTCCTTAAGCTGCCAGACCCTCACTTCATCAAGCCAGAGTTCAAGGCACATTTATCCTAAAATGTTTACAGTTTATTAACACACCTTCTGGTCCATATCTTGCTGATGCTTGAGAGGAATTGCTGCTGAACAGGTCATATGGTTTTCCTCTTCAATACAGGGAGACGTGAATCCTCTTCTTTTCACATGCTTTGCTGCAAGATAGTGAAATCTTTGAATGAGGAGGGGGATGACAGATTAACATATAATTTAAAGTAGTGATGGAGTCATCCACCGGGGACCTCATCAAGTATCTCATGTAAAACAGGGTCCGGCATGGCTGGCACATAAGGGAGTCTCATTGGGGAAAAACAGGGCAAGAGTTCTCAAAGGAAAAGCTTAACCAAGCTGATTACATCTTACCAGCCAGATTTGTGAATCATATTCCCAGGAGAGAAGTATTTGAATGCCTGATTCAATGGTGATGCGCTCCTACATGCCAGTCCTAAAATAGCAGAGGTTAACAACACTCAAAATGTCAGCGCTAGGCCCCTGAGATAAAACGCTATCATGATGAAAGGAGCAATTCTTTTGCTTCCTTCCGTCTGCAGAATCCGTATAAGCTGGCCTCCACTTACGGAGCCTTACCAGTGCAATTACGTGAGTTAAGATCTGGGCCTTTCGCTGACATAGTTATGCTGATAAAAGCCCTCGTTTAGATGTAGCTACACGGACATAGGCAGGAAGAGTGCATCTTCAACCTCACTGAGATACTCACAGCAAAAAAAAATTATCTCTAGTACAGACAAGCCCTTAGGCTCAGAAATATGTGGGTGTAGTATCTCCGTTTGTGTGTTGCTTTCATTACAGGCCTCCATAGAGTGCCCATCATTGTAATCACTGAGTGGCCTTTATATAACGGCAGAACAACAGTAGTTCCAGCCAGAGAACAGGCTCTGATATTCGCAACAGCAACTGACATTTCTTTCCAGATGAAAACCTGGGAAAGGCAATTGCTTGCCAGACAGAGTCCCACTAGCAGTGTGCCCAGTACCTCCCAGTAACCTGTCAGCCATGACAGACAGCCGGTTCTTGCTGATCCTCGCTATTCAAAAAGAGGGCAGTAGCAATCTTTGCTGTTGAACCTTGTTGCTGTGGAGCAAAATGCCATTCAGGCCAGTGGGTACTCCTTCCAACCCCCTCACTACATTTTGTGTGCAAAATGTAATTATCTCACTGTTGATCACTTTAACAGAATCATCCAGTCCCCAGGCTTTAGCGGTCATATCAGGAAGGGGTTGGTCCTGATTAGGACTTATTTAGAGGCAATTAATTTAATGCATCACAAAATATCTAATAATTTAACAATTTTGATTTTTTTAACAGTCATCTAGCAGTAAGGAGAAAAATCCTTCAGGAGGACTGGGAAGTCCTGAATATTCGAAGAAGAAAATTTCTCTAACAACAAGTGAAAGAAACAAGGTGTCAGCTTTAGCATCATGTTCATTGCAAAAGGATCCAAGTTTTCGATTAATTTTCTTTTTTGAAACAGCTTGTTTTCCTCAACTTGTAAAATACATTAGAGGGAAAACATCTGTTTTGAAATAAAAGTTCTTTTTTTTTTCCCCCTAGTGACACATTACAAGATCTTGCCTTCTAATGCCTTACAGGAGTTATTTTGATGATTCCTTTTGACACCCTGAAGCTCCAAGACTCTACAAAGAGGTACTGAAAGGATTAAATAAATTACTCAGTCACTGTGGAAAATCATAGCCAGGGAGTCAGAACACCAGGAGCCCGAGGTTTCTATGGCTATTGGATGAGACAGACAGCTTCATCTTGTCACGTCTAGGATTGCAGTACTATTTTCTTTTCTTCTTTGAACAAACGGGCACATGGCCAATGATTTACCGGTCTCACTTCTAGAAGTGTGGAAGCCACTTAGTTGTTGCAAAGCCTCAGACAAAGGTAGACAAAAGCTTTGCAAAAAGTCTCAGCCATCCCTATTTAGAATGGAAGCTGCTCAATATCTAAAGAACAGAGCTCTCAGTTCTCAAGGGATATAGTAAAATCTTAAATAATCTGCAGACTACTAGAGGACAAATAAAGGCTCTGGCTGGGAAGTTATTGAGTGTTCAAGGATTTTCAGTATCTTGTTTCCTAGGTGCCATTAAAACCCCACAACCTTAAATTCCACAGCAATTCAGCTCCCCCTGTGATACCATTATGTGTATGTGGCTGGACACAAAAATGTGCCGGCTCTTACCTGACAGCACATTGCTACAGGCTGTAGCATGTAAATTAATCTGTCTGTTGACACAAATCACCCTTCTTCAGCATCACTTTATTTAAACCACCTTACGGTGTGTGTTTGCATGTGTACTTGTACGTAGAAGAAACTATAGCTCCCCTTGTCAGCTCCTTATCCTGCTAATGCTGCTCGTGCCCACAGCACAGTGAACAGCCCAGCACCCTGGCAAAGTTGGGGAGCCTGAGGGGTTTCCAGAGAGCCGGTGCCAGAGCACTGAGGCTGCACCCTGGCTCCCTCCCAAGCTTCCCGGCTGACTGGAGGCTGCTTGCTTTCATTTCTGGGTGCCTCCAATTTCGTCATGGAGCTGGGTGCAGCCAGCACTCAGAGACATGGCCAAGCCCATCCCGTGGTGTGTATGTGTTCCCATCCCAGTGGCTTTGTCTGATGCCAGGTCATTCTTCACATTGCACAACTGTCCTGTCACCTTTGGCAACAGCCGTGCTTGGCAGCCGACTGTTTCCTTGCAGACTGGTGAGCTCACTGCTGCTTCAAACCTGTGTCAGAGAAGCTTACATGTTAGCAGGCCCAGTGACTAAAGGGAAGGGACGGGACGGGAGAAAGCAGAACCAGAAAGGCCAGGGTCCCCTTTTTGCTCTGCCACTTGTTGGCTTTCACATAACTGCGGGCAGGCCGTTCAACCTTCCCTTGTTCTAGTACAACAGAGACACATCCCTGGAAAATGTATCAAGGTCCTCAACAGAAGGAAGCCCCCAGAGTGAAATGTGGCAATTACTCCTAAATGTTTATGGTTCAGATTTTAGAAAACAATTTGCTTTACTACAGCGTCCACAGTTTCAGAGCTGTCCTTAACAGAGACTCAGCCAAGACCTCATCTCCAGTACAGTGACGGTGTGTACTGCTAGCACTGTTTCACAGTCATTCACTTCTCGCTATGCACTCTAGATTAATAAATAGCTTTTTTTTCTTAAACTGTCCTGCTTTTGTGGGCGATTTCGACCTGGTTAGTGTGTTTTCAAATATACATGGCCACATCCAGTTCAGGATAAAAATAGGTTTCCTATGTTGGGTGATACATTGCTGGATGTGTCTCATGCAGTACAGACAAGCTCTGTTTGTAACTGCATGTGAAGAACATCCAGTGATAGTGCCCAAAGGAGAGGGGTTTGCTGCTCTGTTGTCACAATGTAGGGACTGATAATAGCACAGAGTCAGGTGCTAGGTAAAAGTTGGGCTACACTGCAAAGCTGGATAAAATTACGCTTCTGTTAACAAACTATGTAAAATTACCAAGTTTGGCTAACCTTGAATTCCTCCTGGTTTCTGGGGAGTTTATGTCCCAAATTCCTTGAACTATATAATAAGATGATGGCTATCATATTTTATTTTGGTTGTGTGCACATTAAATAGGGCGGACTGGTAATACACTAGAGACCGTGTAAAGCAGCAGCTGTTACACTTTCAAAGAGCACTACGGAGCTTTTTATAGTTGGCTGCAGTTGACATCACGGCTAAATAGAGTCTCACTCTAAAATGTATTCTACTCAGCCTATGCAGCCTTAAAGCCATGCATTGCTATGAGGAGAGAGGGTCACAAGAAGCAATGTAATGCCAGCATGGAAGTAAAAGCATGGGGATGTGAGCAGACAGTGCATCACCACAGTCTGAGAGCCTTCCCTGGGCTTAGTTAGATGGTGTGCCAAAAATGTCATGGGTAAGAGTTACTGGTGCAGCCCCTTTCACAATCTGCCACTGTTTGCTGTCTTGAGGGTGTGATGGCACAATTTGACCTTAAAACTGCATGGACACAAGCCTCCTCTATGCTGGAAAATGCATCACCCTCATAGCCAAGTGCACCGACACGTACCCAAAGCAGCAGCCAGGAATGATCAGCACTGCCTTCCCCCTTCCAGAATGTCAAATGAATTTCTGCTTAAACATGTGACACTGGCAACCACAGAAGTCCTCTCCAGCCTCACACCAAGGTTGCTGCTGCCCTCTTTATGCTGTGCGCCCACCTGGCACTACACGAGGGGACCAGCGGAGAGTGTCGCACCATCTCCTCATCACGGCACGCGTAGCCCATGTACTTCATGCAGGGCAACTAATGCCCTACAGCATCCCCACAACGTTACCAGTGCTGCCCTCCGCTCTTCTGCACTGTAATAAAAACACAGATCTAACAGCAAAATCTCTGCTTTAACAAGCACTGCTTATTTTCTTCAGGATGCAGGTGGAAAATAGCACTTTGCTATATAGCAACAGCCATACTAGGAGTATTTTGCTAACGTAGTCCACCTATGAATAGGTCTAATGGAGGCATTTCCTCTCCAAAAAAAGTGCCAGAAAAAGCAGGTACATCCCTTCCTTATTTCTGCTGTGCCTACTGGAGGCACTGCTAGCAAAGGTATTTTCCATTTAGCTCTCCCCTTTCTATTCATACCATGCTTAATGGTCAATTCACAAATAGCCCAAACTTCACCCAGCAAGAAAAAAAAAATTGCAATTATTTAAAGTATGGCTAATCTAGAAGTGCTCCATTGAGCACTTCTTGACTCCTTTTTTCATTAGTTACGATTTCTACATGCCTACATGGAGAAAACCAGCAACCTGGACGCACAGATGTAGGGAGGATTTCACAGGAGCAGGTGTCCTTTTGTGAAGAAAAAAGCGAGTAGGTCTTTCCTACTGTGCGATGTGGCCCAGGGTTTCTGCATCTGCTGAGAACACTGTCAAGAGTTTGAGAATTGATTCTGGGAAATGTGGACAGAGAAAAGAGGTCAGGCAGACTTGCAATGACCTGGCCTCCTGCAGCACTTTGTGTGTATGCATTTTACACAGTCCTAAGTAAAATCCCCATCTGAAACCAGCTTTTCCACTTTGGTCAGCTAAAGGAATCTGGTGAACCTGCATTGCTTTGAGATTAGAGAAAGGTCTGGAGAGCAGGAAGCACCAATCCCACTCTGGAACACAGATCTTCTAGGAACAACCCTGTGTGTCTCTGCTGGCATGCCATGCACCTCCCCTTCAGCCACGGGGCCACAGGCAAGTTACAGTGGCATTTGATGTATATGTTTGGACAGCCCAGGCTTGGCTATGCACTGTTAATGGCAACTTGCTGCTGTGGAAAGCTGAACTGCAAAGACCTATTTGAGATGAAGAAGGTCAGTGCTCACATATTCTGGACACTGAGGGTGTCCAGATAAGAAGAGTGCAGCGTTCAAGGGTTCGCTTGTGGGGGCACCTGAGTGGCTCTTTGCATCTCACAGCTACAAATTATCCTGGTTTGTCAAGCAGGAGTCTGCTCCATGCAGCCAGTGGAAAGATCACCATCTGTCTGAAGAGATGCAAAATCAAGCTTTTTGGGAAGGGAGGATCAGCCTTCGGTCTGTCAGGATTTTCAGTGTCAGCAGGTTCTGTGTTTCTCCTGCACTGCTCTGTACATGCCAGGACTCCTGCTGCCTTACCTGACAAGAAATACAAACCATGGAAGAAGGACAGTTCAACCAAGAGAGATTAATCAAAGGAAACCCCTTATCTTCTCACTTCTGGCCTTTGAAGACCCCAACGTTTTCTGCCCTGGCAAGATTTGATAGAAATGCAGCCTTCTTGAAATGCTAGAAAACCATCAGTGCTGCTATGCTGGCACTGACCAAGACACACGTGAAGTAAAACACTCACGTGAGGTTGTGACTGATGTGATATTGTGCCCAGTTTTGCAATTTCCAGCCACTGTCATAAAGACTTTATCTACAGTCATGCTTCAGGCATTGAGAGTGAGCCCAAGGGTGGTGACAAAAGAGGACAGCAGCGGTGGAACTGCAAATAGAAACCTACGCTATGAGGCTGCTGCACCCTTCTTTGATCACTCAGCCTTGCAGCAAACTCTCGTGACTCCTTTATACTTTCTCTTACCTCAAAGACCTTAAGACAGCCTCCCAGATGTGAAAATATGGCAGCAAAAGAGGAAAAATGTGGTCTCGTAAAGATATGGGAGATGGCTAAGATGGCAGTAGAGAGCTACTGCGATCGCTGCCGCCTGGAGTCACTCTCGATCTGGTATTGCAGTTGTCTCTTTTGGAGTAATAAATGTATTTGCTCTTTGGTAAGTGTCCAGCGGCAGAGAAGCTTCCAGGGGGCGGGGAAGAAAAGCTGTCAAGGAGAAAAGTCTTAAATCCCCCAAGTAATATGTGTAAGACAAGCTTGGTCAAATGCAAAAAAGAGGAAAAAGAATCAAGGAGACTAAAAGATAATGGAGAAAGAGATAAAAGTATCAGTAAAAGGTAAGAGAGGAAAACCTTTAGACAACAAAGGAGAGGATTAGACTAAGGAGGTGATAAGGGTGTGCCCTTGACAAACAGGGGCCAAAATCAAATAGGAAAATAGCTCTGCCAGAAATAAAAGCAGAGGAGCTGGGCTTTAGTAATAGGGGAAGAAAAACAGCTGTCATATAAAATGGGGACAATAGAACAAGAGGCATTTTGGAGGTCTGGGGCAAGAGCTGCCTGAGCAGGGCAGCCTGAGGGGCACTGGTCCCGGGACATGCCCTAGAGAGCGTGTTTGCGGCGAGGAGTGAGGCAACATGCCGTATAGGATGGCTTCCCTGGGACAGCTTAGGCAAGAGGACAGGATAATGGGGGAGGAAAATGGAGATACTTTTCTATGCAAATACGTGGAGCTACCGTGTGAGTCAGACACCAGAAAACTGTGCTGTGGGCTTACAAAAATCAGGATAATCCACAGAAACAATGCCTACTGGGTTCGTTGTGTGGTATTTTCTTTCTTTTCCTTTTCTTCAGTGTGATTTTAAATAGCAAAGAAATATGAGTCAATTCATGCACGGAAGATAATTACTTCATCAAATGGCATAGTAACTGCTGCACTCCCCAGCTATGATCACCTGAAACTGCTGATTTAATGATCAACTGCAAATCCTCAACTCAAGTGGAACTTCCCACCATCTATCTACATGTTAAAGCTGAAAATCTTCAAAACTGTACAGAGTCCTGAATATCCTGGAAATGAAACAACCCAGAAAAAAGTGCTAGAGCAAACTAAAATAGTTTTGTTGCAAATTCCACGATACAGGAGAAGCCAACAGTTCCTTGTCTCCAAAACTAACCAGAAAAGAAGATGGGAAACATTTAGAAAGAATGATAAGACTGAAGGCAGAGCACCGGCCTTGGCACGTGCCTGAGCAGCAGCAGGGAAGCGTAGGGAAGCCAGCTGAAGAAACCTCCAGTCAATACCACGCAGAGAAGGAAGACTTGGGGTTTAATGGCACTAGAGCAGCCAGGGGCAGAGAAAGACAGTGGATCCATGTTCGTGTTGTGACAGGCATCTGACCTTACCGGTAAAGTTGTGGTTCTATGTATTGCCGTCTGGTTTTGAACCACTGGAGCAAAATTTGCTTCACATTTGGGTCCTTTAGTCAATAACCATGAGACATAAGCTTTACAAAAAAAAAAAAAAAAAAAACAACAAAAAAACCCCCAAAAAACCCCCAAAAGAGTGAAACTTTAATATAAAAACATATTAATTCAATCAGCTCATGCACTCACTCAGATACCAAACACTGCAAGACCGAAACAAAGAATCCCATGACTGTCATTTGCTAAGTCACAGTAGAAGGAAGACCTCACCACCTGCAGGGGATGATGACAAAGGTTTAGAAGTCCACCAAAAGGTACAAAACAATGCCTTAACATGCTTGCTAAGGCCAAAGAGCCTGAAAAAGGAAGTGAGGGGACTGTTTGGAGCTCTTCTTTCTGTTATTCAGTGCTATTAAAAGAGGATGTGGCCTGTCTGCTATATCACTCTGAGATCACTCTGCCTTCCCCTGCCAGCCCTCCTGTGTCTGCGCATTCTGGCTGCACCCTGGAAGGCTGCCTCTCCTAAGCAGTCTGTATGAAAAGGAGGTAAACAGGGTCCCATCTTTTTCCTTAGCTCTCCTGTTCTTATCTTCTTCTTTCTTTGTTTTCTTTTTTTTTTGTTGTTGTTGTTCATCCTCAGAGAGAAAGGTTTTTCCTTTGGTTGTACAGTGAATTAATTAAACATTACTGGGAGTTCAGATAACCCAGTGATTTTATATGTACAATCACCTGCATCAACAGTTGTTATAAAATTCTTCATTAAGGAAAATGTCTCTATGACCTTGTACAGAGCATGGGAGTAAGCAAAGCAACATGATAAGCTCTATTAAATAGACGCTTTAGGTTCTCTCACAGTCCCACATGCTATAAAATCCGAGGGGGTACAGGGATAAATGGCAACAGGGAATTGTTTAAGCCTAGGGCTTGCTGCCACAGTAATCTTTGTGGGACTGCCCACTCACCGCAGAAGCAACCGCGTCAGGTATTCCGAGGGTATCTCAAAACTCAACGGCAAGCTGAGGTTTAACAGTGTCTAAATTTAACCCTAAATAGCCCCTGTCCTTTTAACCAGCCTCTCCTGTCTCCAGGTAGCTTCCTCCCTATTGCCCTTTCCTTTCCCTCTTCCCACTCCCACCATTTGCTCTTATCTCCCTCCCACTCGCAAATCCTTGATCTTCCTCTCCCTCCGCAGGTAAGGAGCCAGCTGCCAGCCATCAGACATACTCTGCTCTTGCCCCTTTGCCACCTCTGGGTCCCCTCTGAAACCTGGGCATCTCGACCCAAATCTGTTCCTGTTGGGATTTAGCAAATGCAGCCCCTTGATCTTTTCATATGCATTTGCTAGGTTCTTACGCCTCCCCCACAGCCGCTTTCTTCAAGGCTTTCTGTGTGTCTGAAGCTCTTATCAACTCCTCCGAACAGAATACACGAACAACACCACCAGGTCTTGAAGTCGCGTCTCGCACCTCTCAGGAAATAGCTTACCCCACCAAGTCACATCCCCCTCCTAAGCACAGGGCTAAAGTCACAAGATACTCTTAGTTCCTTGTTGCCAAAACCAAAGAGAGACAGCAGTTTAATTTTCAAAGGAAAATAGATGGTGCACATATAGATATAATCAGACCCTAGCCAAGCAAGACAGTCATCTTTGTGAGAGGACACAACCACTTGTCACATTGCGTTCATGTTAAGCCCATGGAAGATCCGTGCATTCAGCTGTTGGGCAAGACTGGCCCTTGACTTTGTGATCCAGAATAACTGGTGGCACCGCAGCTGGGCAGGGCCGGGGGGCATAAGCAGTGCCCTGTTCTGGGGATTGATATCACTAGGCTCTGACATCGTTCTGGTACTCCAATGTGATGGGCTCCATCGCATATTTCTTACCTGTAGGTAACAAAAGCCCTGAGAGATGTCCAGCCCTAAGTGTGAGCATGCCATCATCCACCCTTCTGAGAGGCTGGAAGAACTCTCTACATCAAATATGGTTCTTGGGCTGACTGGGAAAGCCCAGGAAAGGCCCTCTTCTCTGTAGAGTGCTGGTCCCTGGCTTCAGGGAGGCTGGGATCTGTTGTGGGACTCCTCTAGGAGCAGAGGCTCCTGTGAGGAGCCACAGTGAAGACCTCCTTAGCACCATGCTGGGGCCCTGGCGAGGAGCAGCTCTCAGGGACACATCTGAACATCCAAGATAGACAGGCAGTTCAGGTCTCTGAAGAGTCCTCTTCAAGACATCTGCAAACTGTGCCAAGGGGAGGACTATAGGCAGCCTGCCTTCTCAAGCTCTTCCTTGTTGTAGTCATGAGGGCTAGAAACACAAAGCACTATGAAATGACAACTTTAAATTATAAACATGACATCACTGTGAGATCTCATAACTCTACCTAAAAGCCTGGATGTGCCTCAATATATAGATCTCGGTGTGTGTACATTGGGAAGACCCGATAAATCTCTAAAAGCATTCGGAGGTTGCAAAGAGCTTTGTCACAGTGACTAGAAGCAATCGGAAGGAAATTAAGCATTTATCTAAAGATTTCCTCTTAGGCAGAAAGAAAAAACCTTCAAAACCTAAGCACAGCATGCATTAATGATTTTTGCTCTCAGGGTCTTGCTAGAGAAGCTGGAAATTATACAGCATTTTCACACCAGCAGAAGCTCTGGAGCAAATGTAGTTATGTATGCAACCACAAAAATGTCTCTGGTCTACAATTAATTTTATTTGTGAGCTAGTTATACAGGCTTTGCTTCTTCAAGATAGCTTAAACTTCAGACAGGTTTTAACAGAAAAAACATGGTTTTGTTTTTTGTTAAACTTCTCTAAGGAAATTAAATCAGGTTTATGTGACCCTTGGTGATTTTTTGGTCAGTTTCCTAATGTAAGCTTTTGAACCTGTTGGCCAATTTCAGTTAAAACTGACGTAGAAATGGAGATCTCCGGGATACCAAGTCTTTGCAAGTTCAGTCAGGTAGACAAGAGACCCCTGCATTTGCACTACTAAAAGGTTCAGTCTCGGGTTTAGACACCAGAGAATTCACATTAAAGAGAGCCACCAAAAAGAAAAAAATAATAAGCTTTGCTGGAATGAAAAAAAATATGGTGCAAGAGCTGTCTCCCTGCAGAGTCCTAGGAGGAACGAAGCGAGGTGACAAGCAAGAGGAGACTGAACACAGCGAAGGCTACACTGCATGGCAAAACCCAATGTGTCTCATCCCCTCCAGGACTGAGCAGCAGAACTGCTCGTGTGTGTTTGTTAGGTTTTGGCAGCACAGACAGGACTGAGTGTCACACTGCTGCCTACTCTCGCTGTGCATTCTGGGATGCTTCCCAAGTCCCAGCTCCTGAAGTCACATAAGGCAGGATCTTAATCTGCACATTTAAAAGATGATGTTGTGGCCCTCAACAGCCTGAGAGAACCTCCTCAGCCTGACATGCAAAAGGCTGAAAAGCCAGCAGGCCAGCAAACTCTGCACAGGGCTCGTCTCCCCCTTCTTCTCCAAAATCTCAGTGTTTCAGAGCCTGTATTATCCTTGCTGGATGCTCAGAGCTGGCAGTGGTAACATGATAGTGTGTCCTCCACCTGAAGTTTCAAATTGCGTTTTCTTTGCAGGCACAGGTGTGTTTCATATTGTGAGAGGCCCCTCAGCACAGGTACCTCAGTGCAGAGGTACATCCAACGCAGACGAAAGTCTAAGGAGTTTCTTAACAGAAACAGCGAAAATCAATGTAAGGCAGCTGCTGAAGCAGGCTGCAATCTGTATGTATCTATACAAGGCAGCAAAACCCATAACTGCTCTTCCCTTAGAGATAGCTATCTCAATTTTAGCCATCTTAATTTCAAAAAGCAAGCCACTTTCTGGACTTAATGTCATAGCTTCTGCACCTCGAGGAAGGAAGTAAAATCCCCCTTTGTGGCTAGACAGGACACAAATAAAAGCAAGTATACAGAACAGGAGGGGACAAAAGTCTGAATGTCTTCCTAAATACTTCCAGCCCTTACCTAGGCACAGCTCCATGCAGATGCTGGCACCTTCAAGGCACTGGAAACCTCCTCATCAGACTACAAGAGGCACAGCAGGCTGCAAAACTTCTTGTTGGGGAAAGGAAAACTCCCCTGCATGCAAGTGGCACGCAGCAGTACAGCACAGGAATCGCTTTTAGCACATCGGTGGGATGACATTCTGTGGGAGCTGCGGAGAGGTGTGCCAACGCTGGGAGGAGGGAGAACTGGCAGAAGAAAGCAAGGAGCTGTCTTTCCTGCCGTTCAGCTTGCCTGGAAGTCAGCAAAAGCCTCCTACTCTGATCTCCACCTAACAGCACACTCCTTCACGATTAAAGCACTGTCCCTGTTGCCTTTCTTCACTCTTGAAACCAAGCCAATACAGAAGGGTGGCCACTAACAGCCCACAGAGGAAATCAGTGAGTGATGCTTTGAACAATGGGATGAGGAAATATGATTCCTGGGCTCTGGTCTTGCCCCAGAACTGCTTTGCTTTTGCATCCAGCACATACCACTGGTACGCAGAAGAGGACTTACCACCAACGTACCTCAATGCGTTGGTATTAGCCAGCCAGCCCAGAAAAGGAAACTGAGGCAGGGAGAAGTGGAAGTAAACAGAGGTCAGCACCAAAGGTGCACAGCCAGGCCTGCCTACAGCCTCAGCCACTCACAGGTAAACTGAGGGAATGTCTGCTAGAAAATGCAATTATCTGCACACGGGTAACTCCGTGACTGAGCATCAGCTGTGTACCCTGGAGTCTGTGTGTGTAACTCTGGGCTGCATTAAGGGCACCGACTGTTCTTCCCACATGATTCAGTCGCAGTACTTAGCCTGCTTTATACAGCTGCAAAACATAGCCCTCCTCTTCTGTGATGCAGAACCAGCACTCAGACACCACCCATGATACCAGATCAAGTGCAAACAAAATTTAGCGTGTAGAAGTTTTCCTTCTTTGATTATACTAAAGTAGACTTTTATAAATTTTATATCTTTGTCTCCTAATGAAAGCTTTCAGGCCTGGGAAATGTCCCCATCAGGGGAAGCATGTTAGCTGCTGGTATGAGTTAGTTACTGGAACACCTCTGATACTGTGAAGTGCAAGGGAACCGAGAAGGCTTCTGGCCCCAAGGACACCACAGCAGTCAGAGATCAAAGAGTCAGCCCATTTCCAGATTTATGAGTTGGGAATAGGTCTATTAGCTCCCAGTACTTGCACTTTCCTGAGTATGTATTCAACATACATTGATGAAGCAGCTGTCTTATGGGAAGTCTGACACTGAAAACCACCATGCTTCTGGGCAGCCTGTCTCAGTTTTGTCCTCTTCTAGCTGAGCACCAGATCCAGATGTCAGCAGTCCTAGAAGCACCCCCAGATGGGATCCCCTCATTTCCCTCCTGCTCCACCTGGCAGTGCATGCACAGCTGTCCCAGGGGCTGCTGGTGACCCACGGTTGGGAAATCCCAAAGCTGGATAAAAAAAGCCCCAAAACTTGCTGTTACTGTACAGTTAACTTGGATTACACTGTGTAGACTCACACACAGCTTAACAACTCAGATAAAGGGAAAGCAGCAGGATGGGGGTGAACAGTGGGAGGCTGCAGTGCCAGCAGCTACTTGAGCCTGGGCTGCTGCTGCTGAAAGAAAAGCACATGTACATGTGTGAAAAAACACATTTTCCTTTCAGGAAGCTGCACTCTCTGTCTGGCATATTTAATCCACCTTAGCCAAATCCTAGAAACTAAAGTCCATGTCCCTATAAGGGCATAATTCAAAGCAGGATTAAATCCTTCAGAAACCTAAAGGATATCACATCTCCATTCTGTGTGACACAGGGAAGAAATCTCTGCTTATGTTTTCCAGCAAATGTTATTTGGTGTAAAATAGAGTAAAATATTCATCATGTAAATGTAATACGGAGTAATTGCCTTTTGGTGCCACCTGTGGCATCTTCTAAATCTGCACAGAATCTGCAGAGTAATTCAACCCTCTCCAAGTCCCGTATTAAAAACCTAAAATACTGCTGTTCGTGCTTTCTGGATCACCACTCGCCTGTGCCCTTTCTCACCACTGTGCCCTCTCATTACACTGCTAATTGAGAATGCTGTACAAGCCTCCTGCTCCTGACTGCCATCTCCAGACTACAAGCCGTGATTTTGGCAACAAACAACCTAGCAATTTCATTAACGAAAGCATCCAGATCTGTAGGTGTAAAAGCACAAAGGTACAAAGGCTTCAGGAATAAAACAAAAAACCAGCTTTTAACAATCAAAACACCATTTTTTCATACCAAATAACTTCTCATAGGAGATGGTCCTGTAAGGACAAACTCTCTTTAAAGCGCCTTGGTGATGGTCAGGCACAGCCTGTTGGATCACGAGGATTCAGTGCGAGACTCTCTCCAGCTGTGAAACAGTTATCACAGAAGCGCCTGGGCTCTGCGAGCAGGAGCACAGAGGCATTAGCAAGTGGGTGGAAAAGAGATGAGACCAGCGTCTGTCTCTGCCCCGTCCAAACCACTGGGGCTCTCCAGGTGCGTTTAACTTGCATCTTAAAGAAAGAGATGTTTTCGCAGCAGCGGCAGCGAGCACAGCAGGCGGCCGTATGCCGGCCACGCAGCTCGCAGCAGAGCACTGCAAACAGCGGCCACGGCCCGGGGAAGAGATAACTCGTTGTTTACTTTGAGTCTCACACTATGTGAGATCCCTCACTTCCCAAAGCAGACAGCTGGTGAAAAACACACGCTTCCACACAAGTAGTTGGAGGCAGCAAACTCCATAACCGTATCAGCACAGATGTTGTATCAGAAATAACCCAGCTGTGGGACTGGATGCCATCTGGGGCACCAACCTCCCCACACCACAGTGTTTTGCCCACGGAAGGTGGATGCGTGCCCCGCTCTGCACTCCCCTTTACTGCCCGTGTTTGGTACGGGAGGTGGGGGGGGGGCTGGGGGTATGTCGACGACCACCGGCCATCGCCCACCCCATCGGGCACGCGTGGGGCTGCGGTGTCCCGGCCAGAGCCGAGGCCTCTGGGCTGAACGAGGCGGGGACCAACCCCGGCGGGCACCCCACCAGCACGCCGGGGCCGCGGGGCGAGCTGGCTCGGCAGGGTGCCCGGGCCTCCGCGCCCACCTTCCCCGCCGGGCCGTGCCGCCTCCCTTCCAACCCCCGCCCCCGCCGAGCCCCCCTCCCCGGCTATAAAGGGCGGCAGGACGACCTGAGCCCCCTCCTCACCCGCCGCCATGGCCGCGTTGCGCTTCGGGGAACCCCCGGCGGAGCCGCCCGCCTTCCCCGCAAGCAAGTGGGCAGGGGGGGGGCCGGTCTCGGCCGCCCTCAGGGCGCTTCCCCCGGCGGGCCGGCCCGGGGGCGCGGCGGCGGAGCCCTCGGAGGGGACGCCGGCGGTCTCGCAGCGGCGGAAGCGGACCAGCTTCACGGCGGCACAGCTGGAGACGCTGGAGCTGGTCTTCCAGGACACCATGTACCCCGACATCTACCTGCGGGAGAAGCTGGCCGACGCCACCCAGATCCCCGAGTCCCGCATCCAGGTGAGGGGCGCCGGCCGCGCCGCACCGCCCCGCCCGGGGCCGCCCGCCCTCCGGCCCTCACCGCCGCCCTCTCTCCCCAGGTCTGGTTCCAGAACCGGCGCGCCAAGTCCCGCCGCCAGCGGGGGCCGCCCCGCCCCGGCTCCACCGCCGAGCCGCCCCCGCCGCCAGGCTACCCGCCGCCGCCGCCCCGCTTCACCGCCTTGCGCGCCCCGCAGCGGCCCCGCTACGGCCCCTCGGGCGTGGGCCAGCTCAAGGAGGAGGGCTCGGCCCCCTACGAGTGGCCGCCGGTCGCCGCCGCCTTCCCCCCTGGGCCGGGCTTCGAGGGCTTCCCGCCCAGTCAGCCCAGCGGGGCCGAGGCCGCGGGGAGCGCGGCCGGGCCCTACCCGCCGGCCCGCGGCTTCTGCGGGCAGTACTCGCCCGTCTCGGACGCCGAGGACACCAGCGGCTACTCGGAGTCGGGCTCGGAGTGGGAAGAAAACGCCCTCGGCGCCTTCCGAGCCCTCTGAGCGCTGCCGCGGGCGGGACCCGGCCCGGGGTGTGTGTGGTGGGGTTAAAGCGGCATCTCCCGGCCTTGGGGGTGAAGTCGTGCCGCGCCAAACCCCGGCTGGGGTGCGCTGCTGGGGCGGGGAGCAGTCGCCCGCCCGCCACGCTACCTCACCTGCTGCGCGACTGTTGCACTTTATCCGGTAGTAACCGATTCTGCCTATTTATTTAAGGAAGATACGGGTCAGCGCCATCAGCTGAGGGCATCTTTTTACACTATTTAAATATTTCCATTAGCACGTTTTGTATTTCTATTTAACCTTCTTTAGCCAAAAAGCTAACCAAACCCACTGTGTTTGGGGGATGGTCTGTTGGGATTTTTTGACAGAGGAAAAAAATTAAATAAAAATTTACATTTTTGCTTTACTTGTGTGTGTGTAACTGAGGCAGGGACAGGGTTTCTTACCTTGGCCAACGTGGGGCAGAGAACAGAGGTGGTAGATGTCCCAGCTGTGGGTTCTCTTCCCAGGTCCTGGAGAGCCATGGCTGCGGTTCAGAGGTGAATGAGAGACCTAAGGGGCCTGAAGGACAGATTACAAAAACTGCCTTAAATCGTGTCTGTCAGTATTTGCTTTAGATCTGTGCCAAACAACCACCCAGATCCATGAATGAAAATGCAAGTTTATGGCCTGAGCAATATAAAACCCAAACTCTCAGACTAAAGTCTCAACTCTGACACTTAACCCAAGCTTAATGTTAAACTACAGAAAAGTAGTATTTTTCTGAGCACTGTAAAGGCGGTTTAGCTTTGAATTTGAATACTGGGGACTTCACAGAAGCTGCTTATGTGATCAGTAGTGGGCTGAATGGCTCTGCACTGAGAACATCAAATTAGTGGTAACAGAAGCCTCTCCTGTAATTCAGTCAGTTTATTAAGGAAGGATGTATTACTACATATATGTGTTTTGAGGATAAGGCAAATTCTTTATGCCTACAAAGCTGCACTTCAGAGCCTTGCAGAGCAAGTTGTAAGACTCCAGTTACAAGAGAGCACCTGAATGCAGTGAGGCTCTGATGCACAGAGGCGACCCATGTACTGGTGGCAGAAATACCCTGTATCAGGAATCATGCCCCACAGAATAAGGTTACCAACGCACGAAGGTTTTCAGTGTCACTCCATAACATACCTGTGGTTGCAAGACCTGGGACAGTTGAAGTATGGTTGAACTGCAAGCTTGCAAGGGTAAGTGGGACAGCTGATGAATATTCTCCTTGGAAAAAAAAGGTGAAGCAAAAAACAACCATCCAAACAAAATCAGGCACCATCTGCCCCAAGTGAACTTGCGTGCCTAAGGAGCTGTTACATTAGGGGTTGGGAAGACCCCAAAAGAGACGTACTAAACCAAACTTATTCTACTCCTGCAGACTTAAGTTACAGTAATTGTAGCAAGTTCTCGAGATCCCTACTGCAGTTAAGTCACATTCAGCAGAAAGAGTCCTATCACTGTATTTCACCAAAACTCAACAACATTAACTCTGACCCAACATATCGGTAATGAAGGAGAAATGCAGCCTCTTGAAGCAGCAGCATGTATGTTCACATTGCCTATATGAGTTAGCCAAATTACATGGATATGTTTATCACAAATTATGTATCTTCGTATTATATTAATTACCCTGCAATGATTAAAGAAAATCCCCATCAGCCCAAAACATGTTGGAAAGAGCACATTTAAAGAATCCACATATAAACCCCATTATACCTATGGAATTAAGATTGGAGCATGGGGGTTATTATAATGTATTCTGTATCCAGAAAGAAACATTTGTAATGAAAAGCAGGTTCCCAAATCCTCTTTGCTGAATACCATTCTTGGCAGTGGTATCTACCAGTGTCTGCAACTTCTCTCTCCCGCAGTTTGGGGTGCTTGCTGTCAACAGGACAAAGCCTCCGTGGCTGCCTGATGTTTCGTATCGGGAAGTCCTCTTCCACAAAAGCATTCAATGCTAGCACCAGCGCCCAGCACCCCAGCAGTGAGCGAGTTCAGTGTGCTACATAGGCAGAAAACGAGACAAGACAGGTGAACTGTTATTCAGCAGCATAGCTCTCTGAACTGGCACAAGAGTGGGTTATAGGAGCAGCAGATGACAAGGGTAGCGGTAAGATGGGACAGTTCTTTTTTCCTGAGTTAGCTGTAGATCATATTAGTTACTGTCAGGCTAAACCTATGTGCCTTAAGTTCGGCTTTGCCACCTTTCTTTGTTTAAATAAAAAGGGTGGTGGGAGGGGACCTTTCTGTCATTTTTACCGAACAAATGGTAACATCACAAAATAATGGGTAACATAATTGCAAAAGCAGTTGCAGGGACCACTACAATGTTCTGTTGTGTTGCGAGAGGTAAATTTCCATGGGTAACTCAGCAAAATTACTCTTTATCATTATTTTGTAATATCCCTTGTAAATTTTCTAAATACCTTTTAAAACAGCTACTCACCTTGTCCTCATAACATTTCATTTTCAGCAATTAAGTTAACTTCTCTTAAAAAAAATGACCTGAGACCATCTGCAAAAAGGTTTGCATTTTTGTGAAATATATCAACTCTCATAGGTCAATTTATTCAGAGTTACAAATTTTGTTGAGAATAAAAGATTTATGCGTTTTTCTTAATTAACAGAACAAGTTTAGCTAAATATAAACTCTGCACTAAAGTTTTGCAGTGGCACAATACCAACACAGAATACAGAAGCATCTTTAAACTATACAAAATTTTAAAATCGAAAATAATCCTGTTTACATATTCTTTATACATTAACATATAAAAGACCTCATTTAGTGAGGCATCTAAAAGAATCAAAAACATCTCTACATCTATCTCTGAAAATTCGTATCTGGAAACAATTCATTACACAGAAGCTTTACAAGACTATTTAAACAAACCAATACACACTTTTTACAAGATTAACATTCCAAAAGGTACTCATAGGCAGGTTGTCACTTTTTTATTTTTGCAGTTTACCTTACTGGTTATCTTTAATTATAAAAATCTTCATATTTATATATGTTGTGTATCGTTGGATAACCAGTAATCTAATTTAAAAGTTGTGCAAAACAAACAAAAATTTGGAAAAACATATGTTTAACCAGTCTTTTATATAAAATACCAACTAAAGCGCTTCTTTTGCCCCGTGTGAAGGGAAAAAGCCATAACCAATCTCCTTCTGGAAAGTTACTAGTTACATTTTTATATTCCTTCATCAGATTATTTACATAAGTTATGATAAATTAAAAGTTCCAACAAGACATTGACTGATCGATAGACCTGCCCAACATCCTCAAGTTTACAGCTTCTGTTTGCTGTCTGTATACTGCTGCTGCCTCTTTACATCAGGAACACTCAGCCTGCGTTTTTACCACGCTACCTGAAGGCTGAAATGGCAACTGTCAATACCAACACAGAAGCGTAGCTTTACACAACAAAGACCCTCCATGTGGCTACTAATTTGAGCCATTTCCTCTTCATCGCTTCTAACATACCAGGAGAGCCAACAGCAAGAGGTGTGCAGAATTAATATGAACTTTTAAAAACTAAGTTCAAATTATATGAAAGCATGTTTTCAAGTTTATTATAATAAATGCAATTACTAAGAGATTACCAATTAGCAAAACTACTGCATGTGAATAACAAATGGAGAAATCTAATGTAACGCTGGCCAGTAGTGCTGGTTTTCTTAAGAAGCAGATATAATATATTTTAAAGGGTCCTTTCTGAGAGGTTTTCTTTTCCTTTCTGGCAGTTAGGATATTTGGTGAAGCCTATATAAAGGAAGAGGATTTTCCAGAACTACTTGCGGTACACTTCAAAGAAAGTTCTCAGTCTCTGTTGGTGTTATTAGCTGCAAAAGCGTGTAAATTTCCCATCTGGCTCAGACCACTCTGAATATGTGCAACGTGGATCTCAACGTTATTCTGAAAACAACTACAGGCAGAAAAGAAGGAGAAAAAAAAAAAGTGTTAAAACCCGTATTTAATAGTTGTGTCTGAATATTTCTACAGTGAAAGTCAAGGTATGAACATAGCCAATAAAAAAAATTCAGATTGATCAGACAGTAGCACGTACTAAAGCAACTTCCACTAATGCAACTAGATGGAGATGTATGTGAAAATAGCATTTGCACAAACAGCTGCATGAAATCAAGAATTACTGACTCAGGTAGTTTAAAGACAACTAACATGACCAGAGTTAATGAAATAAAAATATTATGAAGAGATGCTAAAATGCCCCAAGTAAGTACAGTGAAATGGAAAGATCATCACCTTGTTCAAGTGTACCTCTACGTTTTGTTGAATCCATTCCAATGTGTGATTTGCAGTGTTGATTATAGTGAAGTTTCACTAACATTTGGGGTTTGTTTTTACTAATGAAAAATGCTACAGAAGAAGATTTCTTAAGAATTATTTTTAAATCTAAAGGTCATCCTACTATTTTTGCAAAAAAACCCCTAATGCCTATTATTAGGGAGCAATACGAGTATGGAGGGTATAAGGAAACACTTAACATTTTGGTATATTTTCTAAATGATGTAATTTAGCAGCATTATAATTCTGAAAAAAAAAATAAAAATCCTAGTCACAAATTGCTGGAAGCTGCAATGTACTCCAGACAAGTCTCACCACATTCTTGCTATTTTTATAATGCTTCCTCAGGCACCTGCTTGTGACAACTGTTGAAAAATGGCTCATCTAGACTAGATGGGCCTTTGGTCTGGCACTATATGGCTGTTGTTCCATTTCTTCATTTAAAATATTGCTATTGGAAGCTGGTCAGAAGCTATAATTGTCTCATATGGTTTTGATATTTACAGACAAGAGGTTGAGTAACTCTGAAAAAAAAAATTACTGAAATTGTACTGTTCTGTGGTTTAAAGAACTTATAATACCTTTACTAGTGGGATTTCAAAGTCTGAAAATGTTCTCACATAACTTATTAGTTATCATAAGTAACTGAAGAGCAAGAAAGTCTAGTTGTTGCTGCATCAATTTAGCACTTTTTTTTTCCCCCCCCAAATCAGGTCACTTCACTGACACGTTCAAATAGAAAACTGCTAATTTCACACTCCCTTTAAGAAGCCCCCTTTTCAATTGGACCATTCCTATAAGTAAAAGTTATCAGATTAAAACCCTTAATTTTAATCAATGTTCACCGCTAAAATAGAGTAAGAATTACTTGCTGGCACAAAATGTGTGATTAAGAATTAAATATTCAAAAAGTAATACCTGATATTTGAGGAGTCTATTGAATTCTTAATGTCATTTAATGAATCTGTTAGTGATTTAAATTCAAAAGAATTCAGGTCACCTCCTTCTGCTAGACACTGTAGAAGAAGAAAACAAAAAGTGTTCTCACAGTTGGGCACAAAGAAACTAACAGAGCCTTAATACTATGTATTTTATGAGAGAACCTGTATTTTTTGCAAACATTTTACCTTAATCTGCAGTAATATTGCTGTCAGTCTAGAGATAAGATCAGTTAAATTTTCACTTTCAACACAAAGCTGTCCTGTTGTTGAGGAATTTGCTTGCCTGACGATCTCCTGAGCTTCCTCTTCACACCTACGCCTCAGATCTGTCGGCTGGTCTGCAGGCTGGAGGCCTTGGTCAGGAGCAAGCTGCATAGATATAATAAAGAGAAATGAAGAATGAAGATCTCCTTCACATTTGGTGTATGTGTGAAATGACAAATTATTTCAAAAAGAGTTCACAGGTATCCAGCACATAGTATTTTTTTCTTACCTCATAACAATACTGTTGAACTTTATGCAAAACTTTATTTAAGTCTTTGTTTAGTTGTTCTAGATCTAGAACAATAGTTGCATATCTCCTCTGAAACTCAATGCCTATTGGCATAGAATAGGATTTCTGTGGAAAAGACAAAGCATATTAAAGTTAATACAATACTCTATCTGTATATCTTTTGAACTCATCAAAAGGAATTTTTACTTGAAATAATACAGAGATATTTGAAAACCCAGTGTTTAACAGAAAAATGTCAACATACAAAAAATAAAACTTAGTATTGCTGTTTAAAACTCCAAGTGACAGCTGTGTAGTAACTACCATGCTTTTATTCTCTTCATAAAATGCTATAATAATACGTGGTGGTAAATGCAACATACAACGACCTGGTTGACCAGGTCGACCTGCTTATTTCTGCGGTAGTTGGGTATGGCTTCTCTCTACTGCAGGAACAGAAAACTATCCTGTCAGTAAGAGAAGAGCGTAGGACAATACAGCCACGAGCACCTCCGCTGAAGGATGAGAGGCACAGTTGTCTAGTAAGTTAGTGGTCACCTGAGGACGACCCAGTGCTACATACCTTTTGTTACAGCTAACAGTTCTCAAGAAAGTTTCTAGAGCTCATATTTGGTAACACAAGTATTTAGGGTGAGCACACGGTTCCACAAAAAAATAAACAAACACCAGAATACAGTACTTTTTTTCTTACAGTTTTCAGAATATGTCTCAACACTGTTTGGGTGATTTTAAGACACTGAAACAAAACATATATTGTAAAATTTCCTCCACAAGTCTGAGATACAGTTACGTCATATAATCAAACCTGTAGCTGTAAGGTTTTACACCAAAGATGAAGCAAATTGCAAAGTCAAGAGCCTTCATCAGGAGGATCCAAGTCAAAAACTAAAAATTGAGGTTTCAGTTATCAGTTCTCCGTTAAACTTAATCACTGAAATGATTTCTAGGTATTTACAAGTCTGAATACCAAATTAATAGGGCTTTTAACTAACACTATAGCTTCAGAATTCACTTAAAAGCAAACTAGAAACCAGGATATATTTGACATACTTCCTGCAGCTCTGGAACATAAGTAAACAATAGTAACTTTCAGATCTTTTTCGGTGACCAGCCCCTCTGGAGTAGACTGGACAGGTCAGCTGTGAAAGCCACAGACAATTGTGAATTCCCCATCAGGCAGAAAAGGCTAAGGGCATTCTATGTTAGTGACGATGAAAGAATTATTTTTCAGCAGCAGCACTATTTCTGATCCAAGAGCAACCCAAGATCTGGAAACACTGACAAACAGCTGAACCAGCAGACAAAAAGATGGATGACTTAGTAGATGAAGCAGATAACATCTCTATCACTGAGCATCTACATGCTTCTCTGGAACTAACAGCATCACCTTTACCCTTGTCTTTATTGCAGGTCAAGTGAAAAAATGAACTAGCCATCCTTTTTATTTAGATTTGTTTATCCAAATGGTTATCAGGAAAGTGTTTACTGTTTTATGTACAGGATAACTTGTTTATGGCCTGTAACCAAGACTAGGAGTGATGTCAAGATGCTTAACTATTAATAAGCTGTTCTTTCAGAAAAACGAAATAGAAAACGTGCAGTTGTATGTATTAATAGCTCCTCTGAAGGCATCCCCTGCCTCATGTAAATTTATTATTATTGCCAGATAGTAATGGAATACATGCAGTACCAGTTCTGATTTCGGTCAGTTCCATTTATTTCTATATTGGATCTGTCATTAAAAAAAAGTCTCCAGAAAAGGACTGCTGTAAACCAAACACTGGTATTAATCTAAGAATTATCAAGTCACAATTTATGAATTATTATCAAAGTCTGACAATCAAACTATACCTGAATGAACTCAAAGGATTCTATTTTATTCATGTTCAGGTATGTTATTGATGTTCAAGTGGATTGGTGCAGGAAAAAAAAAAGTCTCGTTCAAAGAAAATACGTTTTAAAGCAGAAACAACATATACTCAGTGGCACAGACGCAGATGGGATTGCTAGGGGACAAAGAGTATTACAAGACAGGCTAAGAATATGGCCCAATAGAAAGGTATAACATCCTCTATTTTTATCAGGACAGCCTTGAATAGTAACAGAGGTTGCTTTATGATTGCTGGTTTACAAAGAAACAGTGCAAGGGAAGAATTTAAAAAGTATCTCAAAGTCCTTATCTAGGCTACAACTGAGCTAAAATATATAAAATTTAATATTTATTTCTATATCCCCTTCTTCCCTGTTGCTTTTTTTGCTTTTTCAATTTTGTTATTTTCCTTGATATTCTTATTCCACAATACAGTTAATTTATGACATAGTAGCTGAGGAACTGCTGGTCAGAAGGCAGCTACTGTCATTCCTATGGATTTCCTTAGCTATGCAAAAGTACTAATATCTCACTAAAAACAAAAAGTTTTTTAGTTTGTTTTAAGAAGAGTTGGTAATTTTTCAGTATCAGAGTTACAGGTTGCAATGGCGTGTTTTAATAATTCTTTTTGTATATATTTTAATTATTAATAAGCAAAATTAAAGACAAAACATTTGATGCACAGGAAAAAATAACGTAATAACTGAAATGTTAACAAGGTTTTAAAGAGCAGCATCACAGCACAAAAGAAGAAAATCACAGAGACATAGGGATAGGGTAGTAGGAAGTAGAATAACAGAATGTACATGTGCATGTGATCACTGAAGGGACAAAGAGGGAAATCTTGCCACAAAAAATCAAATCTTTCAGCATTCAAATATTTTACATGAAAAAGAAAAACAGCATTTTTTGTTTCAAGAAATAAAATCCTGTCCACAAACCTTTAGCCTTCTGTCTGTACATCGCAGAGACAGCTGTCTAAATGGACACTAGAAGAAGGTTGAGACTGATAGCTTTCCACTTTCAAGTTGATTGATAGCCATGGGTGGTAGAAGAGGCATTCTTATTTTGATTTACTGACTGATGATTAGATATAGCCTAGCAAGAAAAACTATTCTGTTGCAGCTAATTATGCTGTAGCTGCTCTGGTATTGTAACTTTAAATGCTGGTCAAGGGCACTCAAAGCTTTATATAGAAAATCTCTGAACTGAGTTATTGTTTTAGCCAGAAAGCTAAATAAATAAGTACCTACCATCCACAAAATAAAATTATGATGAATGTCTTACCATATAAACTTGTACCCAAGATTCTCAACGTACATAGTATTTTTTTTTTTTTACATGTCAACTGACATATGCTATTCCAATGTTAACATTAGTTTCCAAAGCATAATGCTTTCAAAGGAGAATCATATTTGAAACAACTGATTTCTGACTTCTCTTAAAAAAAAAATCACATTACACAAAGCAATAAAATATAGATTTTTATCTAGACTCTAGTTTTAATTGTATCCATTTGCATTAGCTGTTAAAGCATTTCCTGTTTCAAGAAATGAAAAAGATAACATTCTCACCAGCTTTTCTGCTTCTGTATTCATCTCTCTCAATTGTTTGATGTGTTCCTTCTTGATCATAAGGATTTTCGATAACCTGGTCTAAAACAAATGAACTATTTTTAGAATGAATAGGTCCTTAAGCAGTTTTGAAATGCCATAGAAATTCAAGATAATAAAATGTGTGTTTCTTTCATGATTTTAAAATACATTTCTCAGTTGTTCATCAAGTTAAGATGCAGAAATAAAAATTAATTGAACAATGGATTTTCCAGAGATTTTAAAAGCATTTTCAAGTGCCCTGGATTAGAGAATGCTAAAATTCATCAGCTGAAACTCCCTATAGGAAGACTAATATAATTTATGGCCAGCTAGAGGCTGAAGAATCAAGAATCTTTTTCTGCAGCCTGAAGGAAAATGAAGGGTGCTACCCTCTTGTGCTATGATTAATACCACTCACCTTACCGTACCTTTTTTAACACAGTTCTCAGCCTGTTCTCAGCTGTGCCCTTGACTGAGCACCAGCCCTTTGTGTACTCTCCTGCAGTAAAACCTGGTATAGAGATTGGACCTATCTTATCCAGAACAATTCTGGGCTTTCCGTCTCGCTCTTTCATAACAGGAATACCCTGTTTCTGCTGCCCCTAGCAGCTGGCATGGTGAAGTTGAAATCTCTAGGAGCGCTCTCAACGCACACATCACTCCTGAAACTATTCATATTCTCTAGGGCCCTGAGAGAAATCCTAGCTCCGCTACAAGCACCAACAGTTTTATTACTGATGTAGACAGAGCCAAGATTTCAGGTTTTATAAATTGCAAAGGGGTTAACTGCATCCTAGTAGTGGAACATGGGACTAGGAGAAATAGCAACTCCTAGTTCCACATACATCTGCTTATATATATCTCCTTTGTTGATTTTCAAGTTCAGTCTTAAAGCAGTTAGGTTTCTAGCCCTCACAAATCCTATTGGAAAATTGTTCCAGGACCTATTTCAGCTCTTGGATTTTCGGTGTTAAATGCATCCTTGTTCACTTGATAGCAATTTGTTCTGCCAAAGTTGTTTTTCAACTAAATATAGACTCTCCCTCCTTGTATTTATCCTTGTTTATTCACAGACAGTAAAGTGTTTTTTTCTTTACTGTTTTTTCACTAGACTAATCACAACCCAAGCCTTTCCAGTCTCCTCTCTCATAAAAGGCTCTTGATCTCCTAAACTTTTGTGGCCCTTTCTGAATCTTTTTTCCATTCGCTGTCATCATTCCTGAATGTGAGCAACACGAAGCCTGTACCAGTATTCTAAATGACAGACCTGTAAAACAGCATCAATACTTTTCTTTCTACTACAAATAGTTTGCCAGATGTATCTTATAAACGGTGGCAAGTCATGGTCAGACACAGAGGTAATACTGCATAGGTTATCACTCCTCCACTGCTAGCTGCTAATTTCTGTCCTTATGCTGTCCCCGACACCCATGTTGAGTCAGCACTTGCATTTTTGCAGCTACGTGAAGAATCTGATCAGGGAACTGATAATGACAAACAATAAATTCAGAAAAGGCAAGAAAAAAGTTTCATGTAACAGACGAGCTGGATTATCTCTCTGATCTAGTTTCTGACACACCACACAAATGCTCATGTTGGCCAAAAAGCACCTGGGAGGAAAGGAGAAAGGAAAGCACTGTACACCATCTGCCACTGCTGCCAAAAAGTTACTCGTCAAGCTCTGCTGTTGTCACCATCCAGCAACTGCCTAATGTGAACTCCTCCTTGACAAAGCTGGTGAGTCCCCAGCTCATTATTTGTCCCCAAAACTGGCAAGGTATTTGGTGCTTAACTTCTGCTTTGGTGTACAGACATATTCGAGGATGCAGGGCCCTAGTTCTCCCGTTTGTGAGCTTGGATTTTATATTATATCCATCCTATTCCCAGATATACTCCAGTGACCAAGATAATCTGATTCTTTCTAAAAGAAACACTGACTTTTCACTGTATCTGTGATGTCTACCAGCTTTCTCTCATAGGTACATTTTATTGAACAGAATTCCATTTTCATTTGCCAGTATCATCAGTGAATGCTTTAACTCAATTCAGCCCTATTTTCCTTGAGAAATTCTTGCCTAACAGCTCTATTTTCGGCATAATTAATCCTGTTTACTGTTATAGTTTACAGTTCTCATTAAACTGGAAATGATGTTTTAGTACAATGTTTTCCACGTTAAAAGAGATGAATGGATAACCCAACCAGTATGTTTAGATTTGTACTTTAGATTTCATTTTTAGTCAAAAAAGTATTTGTACGAACACAAGCATTTCAAAGTAAAGTGTGCAATAACTTACTATGGAATATTTTCAAAATTTTTATAAAGATAAAATTTTCAAAAATTCAGTATCCATTTTTAGATTTTTCCTCATGCATTTAAATTGAGAACATCACTCCAGCAATCAGAAAGACACCAATTCACTTTTCTGAACCTGCTGCATTAACAT
Source organism: Chlamydotis macqueenii (assembly GCF_036417535.1). Taxonomy (NCBI): domain Eukaryota; kingdom Metazoa; phylum Chordata; class Aves; order Otidiformes; family Otididae; genus Chlamydotis; species Chlamydotis macqueenii. The sequence goes on along the minus strand of NC_141558.1, from coordinate 72,212,419 downwards.
ACTCCCTCTATTGGACATGCAGCAACCCTGCAATCAATCTGTTTTGTCCTAGATGGTTTTCTTTCCAATCTAATTTTTTTTTTCTCCCCTCAAAATAAAAAAGAATTTGGGGGGATGGAGAGGGAAAGAAGCAACTGTAGCTGAATGCTTGGAAAAACATCCTCCAAGTTTTAATACTGACTAGAATGAGAGAACATAATCTATCAATTTTGACCTGCAGTATAGCCAATGAAATATTTAAGGATATACTCCATACTGCATGTAAACATGAAAGACTTTTTGGTTTTTTTTCAGTTTATTATTTGTTTCTTGTTGACTTTATTCTTGGTATCATAATTTTAATTTTTGAGCCATTCTTCTCCTAATATGCATGTGTTAGTCCACAGTAAAAACCAGACTGAAAAACAGTCTCTGGTGCCAAAATGTAAATATGGAGAAATTAATATAAAGATTTAGAAAAACTAAGACACACCAGTGTACAACTATGATTAAAATAGTTGTTATAAGTCCCAATGTTTGTTTACAACTGCAAGTTTTATGTAATGAGAATATCTCTAGCATTTATTTGTCAGTATCTGCACATGAATTTGGCTACACTTCCTTTTGTTCCAAATTAATTTCAGAGCTCATAAAAGAGAGCTAAAAGGTTGAAACCTTATTCAAGGTGTGATGCATTTTTCCTATTTTGTCCAAAATAAAGTTTTCCCATTAAATTGTTTATTCATGTTATCATAAATAATTGCCTGACAATAGTTCTCCAGAAAGTTTTCTTTGAATCAAACATTTCATGATAATTTACTTCCCGAATCACCATTAAATCAGAAAGAAGGCTTTGACTTTTTGACTGAACCAGTCTATAAGAAAGGCTAGAACATCTTTAACAATCACCTTTAATATAAAAATACCTCTGGACTGGTGAAAGCAGTGCAATCAATAATCAGTATTCATCAGTCTCACTTATTTCACACTACCAAATTTCAGTGTCATCCTTAAACTTCTAATAAAAAAAAAAATGCTTAAAATGCTAGGCTTAAAAATAATGCAATAATCCTTCAATAAGTGTTGTTTTTTGTGGTTTTTTTTTAGTCTTGTGATTCTTTATCAAAAACCTGGATAAAGTATTATGATGCTTACATAAACAAATGCCAAAGATCTGTGGCTTGATTTTGTTCGGAACCTTTTGACAATCTTCAGGCAAAGACACATATTAATGCAGTATCTTTGTAAAATGCCACCATTTATAATACAAGAGGCCTATACTTTAAAAACTCATATTTTTCTAATGAGCAATAACTTACCACAAAACATGACTGAGAAATCACACATTTTCAGACACAAAATACAGAAACAATATCATAAACACATCAAGTTGCCACACTAAGTAGTTGTAAAGCTCAATATACCTTAGTTTTATTGTTCATACTCAGTGACTCAAAGAGGACAGCTGCTGATGCAGTTTGGCAGCATAAACAAAGACCGTATATTTTGTGTATTTCAATTTTTAACATAATTAGTCTTACAGCAACTACATATATTTTAAATTTTCTTAGCTGAGCTAGATGCCAAGCCACCTTTTTCAGAATTAGCTTCATACAATAAGTTTCCCTAAAAAACCAAGTAGATCATTCTGTCAAATAAAATTCATTATGTTGAATGACCAAAATATTAGTCTCATGTGAACTACAGACACAACTTGATTCTTTTGACCAATTCTATGATTCTATAATTACATACACTTTAAAATTTGAGAAGTGTTTAGCAACATTATTTCTCAGTTCTTACTATTTTAAACAGAAATCATACCAGTGTCCTTTAGCATGTTCAAAACAGGTTTCATTGTTAAACAATTCAATCACAGATCTTAAGCTTAGCCAACATGAACAATTACATTCTTCCAGCATCCTGGAAAGCAACTTGCTTCAATGAGTTTTGATAATCAATGAATCTCAGCTTTCTAACGTTACTTATCTGTGCTCTTCTGAATTGGTTTACAAAAATAACTGAGAAATTATTTCATAAAGATGAAGACAAAAAAATAGTTTATTTATAACATGTTTGCTTCCAGGGAAGAGAGTGCTTCTTTTCTTCTCCAAGAAGGTAGGACATAACATAAAGTATAATATTTTACAATATATGATAATGCATATGGGCAAATGTTCTTTGCATAATGCAAGTATATCTTAATTTTTTTTTTTTTAAAGTCTTAACAAAATACAACATTTGTAGGTAGAAATAATATATTTTCTTTTTAGACCAAGTGGTAGAGCTGGGAAGCATAAGACACACTTTTGGAGACATAAGCCCCTCCTGTGGCCTGAAGAGCAGCATATTTCAAAAGCTTACAAACAACTGAGAAAATTAAGAAGGTGTGGTGGCAGGATAAAAGCAGATATAATTAACATCTTTTCAAAAGTTAATTTGGATATCACCGTATCTGTCACAAATCAACAGAAGGACATTTAACTGCAGAAGCATTGGCAGAATAAACACAAAAGGACAACATACAAAATTAAGAGTTGCAGTTAACTCTTACCACTTGGATGAGGAATTCTACTGGGAAGCCTCCTAGTGTTTCAGTATCTGTGCCTGAAATTTTGTTTTTCCATGAAGATTGTCCTAATAAAGGATCACTGTCCTATACAAGAAAGAACATTTAATTTAATAGCTTTTTTTTAGAGAGATTTGCTAAAATTTTTATCTTGCTGAATAACCTCAGAAAATTAATCTAAAAAAATGTTTAAGGTAACAGCTTCAACATGTATCAGAAAATATTTCAATGATTAATATTACATGAAAAAGTAGCTTACTGTAATTGGAGACTGGATTGAAGGTGTATAAGGCAATCGGGGAGGCGTCATAAAGAACCTCGAAGGCCGTTGTTTCTGACCAAAGGCAGCAATTGGCATGGTTTCGTGAGGCTCGTTACTCTATAAGACAGGAAGTGGAAGGGTATACTTCATCTGTCAGATTAATTAATTTTACACACTTTTGGAATACACAATTTATTTCTGGAATCTATACTCACCGTGCCTATCCATGTCCCAAACCCAACAACGTTAAAAAATTAATGTTTTGCTTTTGGGCTAGCAGGAGCTTCAAAATCATATTCCATTGCCGGAGTTTTCAAAGTGTTATGGCATCACATCAAATAAAATCTGCAATAATATTTCCAAAAATTCTATTGGCAAGTTGCCTTCAAATCATGACTGAACAGGAGGAGTTCAGCAGAGGCTCCAAACTCAGACCATGACAAAGACTAGTTCTTAGACAAATTATGAGCCCTTAATAGATTCAGCACTACAGAAGATACAAAAGAACGTGAAGTCTTCAGAAAAGCTTGCAGTCTAGGTCAGACTGTTTGGCAGGAACAACACCTGGAGCTCATAAATTGGTACAAAGGCCTATGAGCTAGGAAATAATACCAAATTGTTTGACCAAAGCAACATCCCCACAGGTAGCTTCGTTACCATAAGAAGTTTCAAAATGAGGTTCAATCAACTCATACTACTTGCTTGCAACTATCAGAGGCCTTTCCAGACTTTGGCAAATTACAAAGGGCCAGGTTTTGAACATTTTTGCAAATCCTACCAGGATCTCATAGCAGAATTTTCCTTGAGATCTTACACTACTTGTTATATTTCTTTATATTAAGCTCAGGCTATTATAGTAACCTAGTAGGTCTAGTAAATTATTCTATCCTGAGCCATTATGTTTTTATCATAGAGGGTTATTCTGTTCTATAAAACCATAAAAGTAGAAACTCATTCCCCTGGAATTTTCCATGCATCTGTCATGCTTATTTCTACTTTATGACAATACCACCTGGATGTAATATTTTTAATTGTATTCTTTTTTATTAAAGCATACTATTGTAGAATTTTTATTTTTTATTTTTTTTTATTACAGCTATTTTAATAATGTGTCATTAATACTTACAAGGACTTCATAATCTGGGACTGTGTGTGTTCCAAGACCTGCCCTGTCAAAAGTCACTCTGTATGTAGCGTTAAGAGTGTCTACAGCGTCTATTTGTCCAGTGAATAGTCCATCATGGACACCTCGCAAACGTGCTTAAAAAACAAATGACAACAAACCAAACATTAGAATGTTCTGATATCATTGAGAAAAATAGATTTAATACATCTTTTGCAAGTAACCCTTTATATGTATATTTAAACCCCACATATTAAATGAAAAAAAAGTAAACCCAGAAAAATAATTGTATGCAATAGAAATACTACCCAAATTTTTGTCAAATTTATCTTTGCAAGTCAAATATTTCCCAAATCTAATCCTTAGCACTACACTCATGTCTAAATAAAACACTATTTAATACCCAGTATTTTCTGACAGACAAATTTTGCAGGCAAAAGTCAATTTCCGGATCATTTTGCATACCATTTGTCTTTGATCACTTCCACTGATGACTGCATATTTAGCAAAAGACAATGAGGAACGCAGCTCAAGGATACAGCTCTAGCAGAGCGAGGAGAGGCAGTGTTGTGAATGCCTGCTCTTCAGCAAGAATTAAGGGCAGTGCTGCTGAAGAACGCAAAAAGCAATGAACAGTAGTGGCTTCAGTGGGAGATACCATGCTTAAGTGAAAAGCGTCTGGATCACAAACAGGATGGAGGAATTCAAGTTTTTATAAAATTAGACAAAACTTCTGGAATGCTTTTAACAATATTCCTTCCTCAGTTATGTCTAAGTTTTTTCAGTAAGACAATGTAATGTTTATCATATATGTCCAACTACACTGCAGTAACAATTGTGTATCTGTTTCAAAACAGATATTTTTATATTTATGGAAAAATAAACCGTAAGTTTCATACTAGGTTAGATTTTAAACTTTCAAACAGCACTCAGTTTTTTGCATTTAAGCACCTCTCTATCCAAGGCTTGTTAGATATACTAGACATTACAAAAAAATGTACCATTTGAACAGCAGAAATAATAAGCCATACTAAGTTTGTACCTCAAAACTGTATCACTGTTTTAAAAATACTGGTTAATCCTCACAAGCACCTTCTCAATAAACTAACAATGAAAACATAATTTTTGATGTTTTAAATTTATTTTAACTATACACACTAAGTATATTATGGTTTACTAAAATCTTTGCAAAACACTTGGCTGTTTATTTGTTTGTTTGTTTTTAAGAAATTACCTGTAACTTTTGTTCCTATTACAAGTGGTAATGGAATTTCTTCTGGAAGATCTTTGAACTGTGAAATATCTGCAACTTTCCGCTGCTGCAAAAGTCTTATTTTCTGCCGTTTCTGTTTTAACGCTGATCTTTCTTCCTCAAAGAATGCAGAGGAACACCTATAACACAATCAGATAAAACTATATTTAATTTAAGCACTGAAAACATACATATGTGAAAACACATCAAATAAATAGGCAGAGTTTACAAATCAGTGAGGGAAAATAAAAAAAGCTTAGGGTGAAGTGCTCAAGAGAAAAGGATTTTGTTGAACAGATTTAGACAGTCTTACTCCCCAGAATTATCATTCCTAAAATAAGTTTATTTAAAAACAATACTCAGTAATGCTAGATGTTTGCATTAGTATATCAGAAGAGTACAGCTTTTCAGGACTTTTTCTGCTTATAGGGATCCACCTGGTGTCACAAGAAAGCTAAAGCAGGTCCCATATCCAGTGTACTCTGAATACCAGTGTATGTAAGGAGGACTTACTGTGAGGTCCCTGGCTGCCATCACTTACTGACACATAATAGATCCCTTTCATGTGTGCTCATTAGCTAAATTAAACTAACTTAGTATGAAAGGGCACCAGACTCAGAACATAAAAGGGCACTCCTCTGTCTCTTGTACTCTGCACAGATGCAAGCAAAACTCAGCCACAAAAATCTCTATTCTGCAGATGAATTGTTCTGAGATTGATCACAGTAGAAGTATACATTTGTTTGAACTTTGGCTATTGTGTAAAATCACATAATCTCTAGCAGTCCCGTCCTCCATCTGGAGGGAATGTGTGTATGTCTTAAAAAGTAATCTAAAAGATGAAAGACTTACTCCCAAGGCCTTTACTTGGTTTTATTCATTTTTCACTTTTAACCTACTGAAGAGGCATGATGTATGAGCGAGACATTGAAAGCACAAAGACATTAAGGACTCTATCTTCTCTCTCATTCCTTATTAAAAATTATAATTCTTGCGTCAATGAAAGAAGTAATTTTAAAAAAAAGGAGTACAGATGCTATTGTAGGTCTGCTTAATTGCAGAAGCAGTTATTTTTCAAATAATTTACTATCTCTGTTAATTGCTTTACTGCAGTCAAATACAATTTAAACATTTTCTGTGGAACTCATATTTATATATTGATTACTGATCAATAAAAGTCCTGTTTTACAAGGTTATTTTAGAAGACACTGACAACTCCTCCACTGGTTTCCTCTTCTATACTGCAAATTATTTTCTGTTTTAAATCCCTTCAAGATCTTCCTCAGTAATTTACCTCCCACTCAATACTGAGCAGTTAGCTCCTATTTCCAAGTCTGCTTCTACTACTTTCTTAATATATGCAAAATAAACACATACATTTTCTTCTGTATACTCCTCACTCGGAAAGTTCCACAAAGCCATTTCACTGTTCTCCAGAATGTATCTTCCTTGCAATGTGTACGAGAAGATCACTAAGAACTAAGCTGCCAGGGTGCTGAAAGCACTTTCTTTTCTACTTACCAGCAGTTTCACACTCGCTTGTCTATATTTATAGATCATTTGCCTTTTATCTTATACATGGTTTCTAAATTATATGGGGCATAGCCTGTTTTGTCCAGTGTGAACAGCGTTAACACAATTAGATCTTAGTCCTAAGCAAGGCATTAAAAAACAAACAAAAACAAAAAAAAACCCCAACGAACAAGAACGAACTGAAGCTGTGATACATTTCTGTCAGGTATTTGCAGTAATGCACTGCACTGAAGGTTGCTTTAGTAGGCTTTCCAATCACCATCATCACAAAAGCTGTCAGTATTCTTTGTATAGTCTAGAAACTGTACTGTAGATTGAGCGACTGTAGGTTTGTGTCTCATTCACCAGTTTACCAGTGAAGAGCAGAATGTGTTTACCTGAAGTTGCGTATTGCCTAATGATCCTCATTATGAACTGAAAATATCTGGAAAGGGATATGGCAGAGGGAGAGGGATACGGTGGTTGGGAGACTTACGCCAAGCTCATTTGGATGTTCTCATTTAAAGATGCTATTTTCTTCATATTTACTACTGAGGAGGAACAAGCATGAAATAATGCTTGCCATGAGCTGTGAATATGAAGTAGCAGAACGCAGGTCACAGGTTTTCAATTTCATTGAGGAGAACAGAGTGACTAATCACAGCAAGCCAAAAAAAAATTTAAAAAAAAAGGCAACATACACTTTAATCATAGTCCTTCTGATCATGTCCATGGTCTTGCATGAGGAGCATCAGATATTGCCTGATGTTCTTTGACCTGCGCTCTTAGAAAAACAAATTCAAAATGCTAACATACTAATCACCGACCTTGGAGGTCCCTACAACAGCAACTACTGTTTTACTACTATCTCAGACATCCTTAAAAAGTCTCTGCTCTGAATGCTGTAGGGCACGAAGGTAGAAAGGATTTGCAATGTATTTATGGCTTCCATTACAGGAAACCTCCAACCCAAGCCCCTCAAATGTATTCAATAAAGGTCATCCCATCTCTGTGCCATTCCTATGAAAAGATGAAGATGTAAACTGTGGTACAGAACACACTGCAACCTCATTACTTTTCTATAGAGGCTTTTTAAGAGATTGAACATTCTTTTCAGTTTCTACCTCAGTCATGAAGATGTAAACTAACAGAGGAATCATCAGCGTCATACAGTTGCAGGACAAGCATATCTGAGCTTAAATAATATCCATTGCTATTTCACAACCCCAGTGACGTTTATACAGAGTACACAAGACTATTACCCTCTTCCTTTTCTTGGAGCATATCTTTCCCCACAACCTAGTGGAATCTTACAAGCTCTGCAGGTTCCAATGAAGGATACTATTGTGCCAATCAACCACAGTGCTCAGGGTGTGATAGGATGTTTTAAGTAGCATCAGACATAAGAAAATATTACAATAAATTTAAAACAAAATTTAAAAAGAGACGACAACCATGTGCCCAGCTATCACACAGAGCCACTATTATCCTCTGCCATCAACACTGTGGATGCAAAATGTATTATTTTTCTCCTCCCTCAAGGGAAAATATTGGTATTGACATGGTCTTAGCTTACTTGCATAACATGAGGACAGAGAAGAAATTTCTAACAGAATAGTAATATCAAAAAGCTTTGCTCTAAAGGTAGATTCAAATTATCTTGAAAAAGCATTCAAATTAGAGTAATTCAAAATCTTTTAGAACCAAGCCCAAAGACCACTCTGCAGGTCTTTAAAGAGACTACCAATAAATGGGCTTTTTAAATTAATAATGAAAAGCAAATAAGAGTACTTATTTTAGGTTGATAAAAAGCAAAATTTCCTAAACTTTGTGTTAACAAACAAAATCAGATTCTCTATCCAGTCAAATACTTGTACAGCAGAATTCAGATAAAACAACTTCCTGCCCATTTAGACCCGTGGTTCCTTAGGCATGAGTATCTCTTAAAAAAAATAATTAAATGGTAGTTTAACAACAAAACCCAAATCAAAATAAACACCACCACCCTCCTCAAAAAAAAAAAAAAAAAAAAAAAAAAAGATATAGCAACTTATATCTGGTCCAATAGACCGCTGAATGAGGCAAGCTAATCTTCTACAGTGGTACCCACTTTTGGCAAAAGTGAAATGAGTAAGAATAAGGGATTATTTAGCCTCCAAACACACCAGTCCCCTTCTCAGTGGGAAGCATGATGACAGATGAACTCATGAGAACTACATGCTACATGGCCTGGACACACGCATATAAGGAATAGAGTGTGCAGAGGCACAGGGTGTGTGCTCAGAGAACACCTTTTCAATAAAAGGTTTTCCTACTCTCAGCTATTATTTTGCTTTACTAACTGCGTTCAAAATTATTTTAGAAGTAAGAGTAATGTCAACACTACACATAGTTATTAGTCGAAAAGAAAGAAAGAAAAAAAATTACCTCCGTGGTTTTCCCATTAACCGTCTGATTTTCCCCCACTCTACTCTTGTCAATTTTCTGGTTTTCAAATTTGGAAAAGATTCTTTCAGGCAAATACAGAAGTCGTTATCTCCTTCAAATAGCGGTCTGTCAAAACATAATTGGTTTTCTGTTAACTACACTTAGTAAACTTTTGTTACGAGATTCCAAAAAAAAAAAAAATCCATCATAAGAAATACATTAAACCCCAAAGGTATAAATTAGTCATATAAACAAGACACTCCTATCCAATGGACAAATTTAACCTCCAATAAATTCAACTGAAAACAAAGACAGAAAGTTTCCAGGAGTATTGGTCTATGTGAGCCTTACTATCAGTGATGTTTAAAAACATTCCTCTCTCTTGTTACTACAAGGAATACGTATTCATCCTGCTTTGTAATTTATATAAAGGCACCAAATGAAACTTCAGCAAAGCCAATGCAGTGTCATGAGGACACTGCAACACACTAAAGGAAACCATAAAGATATGGTGAGGTATTGAGAAAAAAAAGGAAGGGACAATGTGTTACTGAGAAAGACAGGACCTTTTTCATAAATTCGTCCAATTATAAACCAGATTCTCAACAGAGGGTTGCAAAACACAGGAAATTGAGCCAACTTCTCATTCTCTACAGCTATACAGGTGAGACTTTTATTATACCATACCATGGCTCCATGATGAAGCAGAAGATCAGTATTACAGAAGTGACATTTCAGAAAACCTACCTACACAACTTATTAATTTCTCTTTGATGCTGTGATCTGTCTGTATCTCTATGTTTTATGACTGCCTTTTACTTTACCACATCTTTCTTGGGCTGAAGAGACACGGGAGCAGCAATGGGTAAGCCCATCTAATAGCAGGTTAATCATTAAAGACTATGTGCAACTGAAACAGATCTCACCTGGTGAGAACAAAAGAATAACTGCATCCTAGATAAAGCCACTTTTCTCCACTCTCTGCAGGGCGCTGGGGTTTAGAAGGGAATATCCCCAAGCACAGAACAAAGAGGATCTTGGAAGCAACACTGCTTTCAAATGACTGCATGGGGTGGCAGGAGAGAGGGAAGGTGCACAGAGATAAGGAGCAAGAATGGAAGAGAATATTTTTGCAGTAGAAGGATCTGCAGCTGTGGCATGAAGTGAAAAGGAAACCATGAAGGACAATCAATGAGGCTCAGGGAACACGACAAGAAAGTGTACAAAATTGTTTTATTTTATCCAGATTTACTGTTGCTAACGTAAAATATCTGTGTAAAGAAGAACTGTTTGGGGATTTTTTTGGAGAAAAAGAATCTGTATTTGATTCTTTTTCACTATCAGTTGTCCCTAAGCAGGCAAACTGTAAACCCACAACATCCACAATATTGGAAGCTCTGGGAAATGGTGTAAGCAAGCTACAGCTGCCTCTGGTTCTAAGGGCCTATCATCACCATAGTAGTAGTAAGGAGCTCTTTAGAAGTCCCTGTGTGTTAGAATTCAATGGGATTTTATGGAAAACAGTCCTCTGCAGTAGCATAGAGAGAATTCAGCTGAAACAGCTTCAATAACCTAATAACGGCAGATGATAGTTGTAGAGATTAAAATATTTCAAAAACTTATAGTAGACATGGCATTTAAATTGATTTTTTCAATTTCAGATGAGAAAATTCAATTAAAATATTTTGAGACTTGTACAGTGAGCCATATTTTGTCAGTTGACAGTTGGCTCTATGCTTTTAACTTTTTTAAGTTTCTCATTAAGTCTAGATCATCACTCAAAAAACCATACATCAAAGTTTTTCTTCCAAAGATATGTCGTTTCTTAGTGAACTATGTTATAATATCTTAACATGACTCATATCTTACTAGCATTACAAGCATACATTGATAACTATCAAAGAGGTTTTCAGAATTACCTGCTAAACTGAAATTCTAGTCTACTGACGGACTTAAAAGTTCCACAGGCAATTATTTGAGAATAAACTAAAAGTTCTTGGACTGTTATAAAAATCATAATTATAAATGTAACATATTAAAGTTACTACCACTACTAAGTAGGATTTGGGTTCTTTGTAGTTTTTTTGGGGGTTTTTTTTGTGTTTTTTTTTTCTTCAAATAAGGAAGGCGAAAAAGCATGTAAATACTACTTCTTTCAAAGAAATTACATCTTACAGATGATGAATTTAAAACTAACAAAAATGGACATGTAATTTTTCTGCTTGTGATGAACATATTCTAAAATGTTTTTCTGTTGCTATGACTGCCTTCTCAGTTAAGGAAAACAGGCACAGCAATCATGATTAAAATAGAACGGAAAAACAGTAATTACTTTGTTATGAATAAATTCTGGAAAAGAATGGTTGTTAACTCTGAAGACATTCTTTAGAATATTAAATACTAGTGTTTCATATGTTAGTCCATCAGTGCAGATTTTTAAGACTCAATTCATCATAATGATTTTTAGATTTTAGAATATTTAGTTTTTCATGACTAAATTAAAATGGTTCTTTTAAACAATTCACACCACTTTGCTAGTGAGGTTAAGAGAACAAGTGCCAAAGACTCCATGGCACAAATTGCAGAAACAATCTAGAAGACAGATTAGGAGATCCAAGAAGGACGCTGATATCTAGACAACAGCTGAATAGTCATAACTTGGAGCTCTGTTAGTCATCACAATAAAAACAGGATAATGGGGAAGAAACATCCAAAAATCAACATTTACACCTTTCAGGGAAACAGCACCTTATGAAGAAGCAGTCTCCTTCCCATCCTCTATGTGTAACACTGATCCAAGAGTTCAAAAAAGTCTAAGAGTTCTGATAATTTCATGCTTAAGATGCTGAAAACATTATTAATAATATATTTTATCTGGTAGAGGTAGAAGTGATAAAAAGAAAGTTATTTCCATGAAGGAAGACTTTCCATAAAAGACTACCCAAGGAACTACCACAAGTAGGTTGCTCATTATAAAAAAAAAAAACAACAACAACAACAAAAAAAACCCAAAAAAAATCACAAAAAAACCCCACCAAAACCAACCCAAAATAATAACAAAACAAAAAATCAATAACTAATAATTTAAGAGTGAACTTTGGAGTATCTAACCAATATATGGAAATTTGCAGCTCAATTTCATAAAATGACTTGTTCCTATACTAATAGGAGATAATTGTATAAAATATACATACTTATCTATATTTGAATAGAACCATTCATATATGCACCACTTATGAGCTTTGGGAAGTTTGAGCAGGTTACGAAGCCGTAAACCAATCTTCTGTGATGCTTTCTTGTCTGGCGTTGGCATTGTTGTATTAAACTTCTATGTAGTAAAATAAAGTAAACAGTTAAACATAGTCTAACATTTTCAATATTCAAATAATTAAACTAGATTTTCTTGATAAAGTTTTGCACATTAATAATTGTTACATTTTAATCGCACATGCTGTTTCATGACAATTTTTTTTGTTGCAGATCTGTAATAATCCTTACTGCGTTACATCAGCAATGCAATCAAACATAACAGATGGCAAACTTTAGCAGGATCAATGCAACAAATTAGCTCTATATAAAACTCTTCTAACAGAAACATTTTCCAACACTGAAACTACATTATTGGTAACAATAGCATGGCACTGAAGTACACACAGACTTCAAAAGTCTGAGGCACCACTAAACATCGTCCCAAGTAAGCATATGCAATGTTGCGGCTCAGATGGCAGCAACACCACCTGTCTCATTTGCACTACTGCTTCTACTCTTGCTAATTCTTAAACTGAGGATGAAGCTAAACCAGGAACGTAATACAGCCAAACCTTTGAGCAGAGAGTCTGCGTTTTAGAAAACTGCAAGAGTAACTAGCATGGACATAGGCAATCAAGTTTTAATTCCATCTGAGAGCTATTTTATAAACTGCAGAAAAGACATTGTCTTAGATCGCATGTATAATACATAGAACTGCGTTTAAACAAGACTAGAAAAATAATTCCGTAATTTTGTTCCAAGGATGGCTGTCTTAACTGACAGAAAGAAAAATTTATTTGCAAAAAATAACAGCTTTTTGAGAACATTAGTTTAACTGGGTCCTATGCCACAATCAGTTGTTATCCTTCCCCAAATGCTCAAAAGTATTTTGACCTTTAGTAGCAGCAATAATAGGATAAAGCATAAGGTAGGCACCTTCCTGGCTCCTGCTATGCTTAACCACTACCTTCTAGTCACAGGTCCCCTTTCTTCCACTGGAACTCCAGGAAACAAAGCCTAGCAGGCCAGCAAGATCTGTGAGCTACAGCAGCTGCAGTGCCTCACAAATGTTTCTCTAGCCAACACAGGACCTCCTGAACTAGACATTTAAGTACAAAGCAATTGGGCTTAGAACATTACCCAGGCCCTTCTACTGTTAAGAAATCATGGTAATGAATGGAGAGAAATGTCATGATCCTCATCTCTGACAAAATGGTGCCAGAAAAATGACAACTGCTAAGTTTTTCCCATTTGACATTGCACAGTACAGTTCAGAAGGCAAATAAGACTGGTATTCAAATAGTACTTTTTCAGTGTGGTGAATGCAGACTCATAAGGTGATGGTATAGAGAAGCGATCTGGATGACAAAGGTACTGGAGAGCCAATTCTTTGAGAATTGACAGAACAGGTTGTTCTGTCTAACACAGCAAATAAAGACTAAGAAATTACAGCTGCTCTTTCCTGCTATATCAAGGAGTAGACAGTCAAGTGGAGTAGAAAAACAAGCTATTTGAATTAGAGGACATTATCATTACAGGATCAAGAAGGTCTAGACAGCCATGAATACATTTAGGCTACAAGTCTAGAGCAAGTTCCTAACTGCTGGAATACATTAAGTTCTATAGAAGCCTTCTAAATGATGTAGTCAGTACAAGAAACCTAGTCAGATTAAACTGAAGCTGAATAAATTTAAGCAGACTACAGTATATGATTGTTTGTGGAAGCAAGATGGGCAATTAGTCTGGAATGGTTTCTAGCTCTGTATGCTTATGTCCAGGATCAAAAAGAACAGGTACGCCCGTAAATAAACTGAGGAACCCAGCTTTGAATTGTAGCTTACTCTTAGCAACAGCTTTCCTCACAAGAATATTCATAAATTGATAATGCAACTTGAATAGCAAATGTATTCTAATTTTCAACTAACACAGATAGGCTTGTTGTCCTTTTTGGCAAAAATATCTGCATACACGTAGGTACCTGTGGAACCATCGCAACCTTCTGATTTCTTTTGGGCAACCTTGTGTTTATTTGTCTGTCATCTTCTTCACAGAAGAGTCGACTCCGTTTTGAATTTCTGAAGGGCTGCATGTATCAAAATTAAGAATGAATTACAAGAAAAAAAAATTATCTGATTTCTCTGTTCATGCACAGAATTCACAGTGAGAGAAACAGAATGCCTTTTCTCTTGCCACCTATTGGTTTTCGAGCACGTGGTACACAAATAGTGCCTCCTAGCAGTTAGGGATCTAAGGGCTGAGAGAAGAACGAATTTAGATTCCAGGCCTTCCAATGCTAACTATAACCCATTACTATACTGCTGGCCCAGTTCCACGGAAGTATTTAGAACCTAACTCCCACTTGTTTCCAGAGGAGTTAGGTGTCTAAACACTTGTGTATCTAAGCTTAAAATAGTCCTTGCTTTGGTTTTAAGCACATCTGTTAAACAGTTTGTTCTGAATTTTGGGCCACAAAAAAAAGTTCATTCAAACAGCATATTTGTTTTGGTATGTTCTCAGTAAAAACATTAGCTGGATATGATTTTTTTTCCAAGGATTTATTACGAGTCTAATAAAGTGTTGTGTGTTTGTTTTTTTAACTCACTGAACGTGCTTACACTGCAAAATGCTAAGAAATTGAAGTCTGAAGAAATTAAATCTTGATTAACTTATGTGACAATATCAGAAGAGAGAAGAATTTAGAATTTATGCTAACTAAAATTTACTTGCTAAGATGTTACAGCTCAAAGAGAATTAGAAGGCTGATTGAAAACAAGAAACAATATTGCAAGTATGTACCATGAAAAAAATAGTTCCACTTAGTTATTCCTCAATATTTTACTCTATGACAAAAAAAACTTGTGCTCTCAGAAAGAGATAAAATGGACAAAAGAGTAACCTACGACTGTTGTTAGTTGCTGAGAGCAAGCAGCTTTTCTTTCTGAGAAGACTTTGTGGCCCAGCACAGGAGCCAGCCACAACTGAAATGTGTCTCCTTTAAAGAACCCCAAGACGGCACTCTGTGGCTTTCCTTGGACTTTAAACTATTTACAAAGGTGATGAGCAAAGGCAGAACACACGCAGATTTCACTTCTTTCTGTACTGATGGTGAAAGTGGTACAAATTGATATGGGTATGAAATCTGTAACACGCAATGTGAAGAATACTGATGACAGAGATAAGCCCTTAATAGGAAGCAGAAACAAAATAAATCAACAAAGTGGAATAAAACTTCACTAAAAAGCATTTACACTTAAGCAAGACATTTAATAAGCTTGCTACTGATTAAAGTATCTGTTTGAAAAGAGATATTCTCTATTAAATTAACTAGCAGCAGCAAAAAAAATCTGTCTGTCCCATGCCATGAGAACAACTGGAGCTTTCCCAGGGAAATATGCCTTTCCTACTCCAAATTACATATATATTTTGTAAATATAACTACACAAGTGTTTTTAAGTAACAGTAGCACCTTGTATGTGCTAGACACCTAAGCACATTCAGCACACAGAAGAAAACATCCATTCCTTGTAGATGTTACAAAGCAGAAGAGAGACACACACTGAACAGAGGAACCATATGTTGGGCAAGGTAACCAAATGGTGCCCACATCATATTAACATAGTAATTAGTTTATCATATTAATTTTTATGGACGTTGTTTTTCTCTCTTCACCTAGATACATCAAGTTCTTCTCTTCACCTCTTCCCATTCACTAAACCTTAAAAACAATTTTAAATTTAAATTACAATGTCTTTATATGCTTTTATAACAGCTCTGCTGTCCCTGACAAACCATCACCCTAAAAAAGAAAGGTCAGAACTATTCTAACTTTTTAGCAAGAAAACAAATCCACAATCCAGTTCCAACAATAAAAAACCTCTTACATCACAGAACTCCAGGACTTTTTAATCACAGCATTCCGCCCACAGGATGAAGAGCCAGGTTCCTATTGAATATTTGCAACTATATTTTAGTCTTGACATTTGAGATGCTTTTTCCAGAACATTTTTGTCCCAAATGTCTGTATAGTTCTTGATTTTCTGACACTATACCAGATGAAAAGCATGTGCCAACACAGGAACACAAATGCTAAAGCAATCTAGACAAAAGAGTTCCTTCAACCTTATGCTAAGGCTACAATCCAGATCAAGACAACTGTTTTAAAACCATCAACAGAAGCTGCCGAATTCTATTCCAAGGAACATCCAAAATGTTAAGAGTGTTTTATCAGTCTGGATTGCTGGTGCCTCACCCAAGAATAAAATAACAAGCATCACAAACAGGTACCATCCACATTAGCTAAATAGGTCAGGGATTTTTGGGAAGATTTTCAACCAACAGTACAACATATCTGCAAAACTGCCAGTGTTCAGGGAAGTCAAACTAGTACAGAAAACTACATCACATCTCAGCAACACAGGACACTGCTAACATATCAGACTTTCCTCTGATCTTTCTCCCAGCTTTCTACAGCATATTGAGCTACAATCAACGTTTTACTCCTTATTTTTAATATCTACAGCCAGCATACCAAAAGTTCGACAAAGTTTTTTACAAATACTATGGCTAGTGACTTCGGATCTTTAGCACATGTGATCTAGCACACGTGTTACCAGTGAGGCTTGTTTCTGTGAGAAGATAGGCATTCCCCGGGGAACAGCTGAAAACTGTGACATGAACTCCTGCAGGAACTAAGGGCCATCACAAAGTTCTGGTCACTGTCTGGAACTGCATTTTATAGACCTTATGTTCTCTAGCATAACCATAGCAACACGTGTGTATATATATCTGTGTCAATCCTACCAAAATAAATACCTTCTCTGTGCTAAGTTTCTCTCTACAGGGAGAAGACCACAGAACAAGCTACATGTGACAGCTGTTAGTCACATTGTTTAATGCACTACTGGATGCTGTCCAGATATTTTGATTATGTACAGAGCAGGCAAGTGCAATAATTTTCAAACATAATGTTTCCCTTACAATAAACAAACAGTTCACAAAAAAAAAATGATTTGAATAAAAACCAGATGATAGTTGCCAAGCTGGTCACAATCACTGCAGAAGGAGGTGGCACCAGAAGAGTATGGGAGAAAGATCTGCCTAGCAATTGAGACGGTATTTCATATACTCTCCAGGGTATAGCAAAAAGAGCACACAGTTATTACAGGTGTAGACGAGCAAGGCACTGGGCGCAATATAGCTGGGAGCAAAACCAAACCAAAACCATATAATTCAGTAAGGTAGAGGAGGTTGAAAATAGTCAAGAAAAGCTCGAATTTGACACAACAGAGAAAGAAATGGAATACTTCAAAAAGAGAAAGGGAAATGATCAGTCCAAACACTAGACGCATGCCCTTGGAGGGTACAGGCTCATTACCTTTCACTCCCCCATCCCAAGGTTGTTCTTTAATGTAAGGTCTGCTATGAGGCCTCTCAGAATACTGCATGACATTTCACTGACATTCCTTTATTTTTATTAAAATCTGCACTTCAGAAGGCACAATGATGGAAGTGCATTATGACATTTTCCCCTCCTTTTCTTTATACATCAGTTCTCAGTCATAATTAGAAGTGAGATTTCAAGAGATAAAACAAATAGTTGATCAGAAATGGCAATTCCTAAGTTCAGGGTGGTAGATACAGTAGAAACATTTCACACAGCACTTGCTTTACAAAGAGAAAACCATTAAGAGCTATCTTGAACAAGGTCAGTAATTTAATTTGTTTGATTTTTTGATCCACTACATGGTATTTTACCAATCCTGAAGTTGTCTTTTTATTGCTTCTTACCATTTCCCCTGCAGAACTAGCATTCTTGCTTTTCCAGATGGGTGTTTTCTGCAGAGAATTATACTTTTCATTCCACGAACTGGATAAACTTCCCTCTGTTGTGAAAAAATCATGTCATTAATATACACATGCATAAATGTATGTTATAACATAATTACTATCCAAAAGCTAGTATAACATCATCAACTATTAACATTTTTGTTACTTGCAACATCTTCTTTGGATTCAACTACAAATGGATTTTAGATTTCAGTATTTTTATTAAATTGTTCTGAACACTAATTTAAAAAAATTCAAAGATATTTTCAGTACAATGAGAAACATGAACAAAACATTTTTTACTCCTAACAACATTTAGATTTCTGAAACCTCTTTTGCTGGAATCAGCTACTTCCACTGCCGTGCTGACAGACATCTAGACAACCGTACTGTGGCTGCAACTGAAACTAGGAGAATCATAGGATCTTTAAGGTTGGAAAAGACCTCCAGAAGGTAAAGCTCTACAAGATCTGGCCACCTTCTGGTTCTAAAAAATGTTTAAGTGGATGCACACCAACAAGTAAATAAAATTTTATTGAAATAAATCTATTTTAGTTACAACATACTCAACAGACCATGTCTTATTCTTTCTGTAATAGAAGCCTTGTAATAAAGAAACTTTTATTGTTGATTATGAGTATTCAAAATTTGTATGAATGTTTATGAAGACAATTTCAAAGAAAAAGATACAAGCAATATATTTTTTATTTAACCCATAAGTTGCTGCCAGAAAACACAATGAGATTGTGACATTCCTTCCTAACAAATTTTGTCACATCTATAGGTCTTGCTAAGAACCCTTCTCCTATCTCAGACTCAAGAGAGGAAAGATTACCTCAATCTTCTCATCAAACTTGACACCTAGGCAATACTTAGGAAGAAAAAACACATTTCAGGAATTTCACCCAGAAGAGCAGTGTCTAAATATACCACAACATATGTAGCTTCAACCATCCAAGACTATGAGTCTGTAGAACTAACAAATACCCACATTAAAATCAATCATTTTTCAACAAAAAACCTTCCCTCAGTGTTATTTTCTTGAACTTTTTGAAATCAGAAACTAAGTACACCTGAAAGATTGGGTACAAGTAAATAACACATTAATTTCTTACCTTTCAAGCTCACAAGTGCTTTTGCTGAAGAACCTGCAATGTATCAAAAAGTCCATATAAATCATAAGGTATTTCAAACCATACAATCTATGCAGAGTCTACTCATTCTTAATTAATTCTTAGGCAGAAAGTGGAATTTAATACTAAAACTTTCACTGCTGAATGAGTAAATCCAGTGTGTACTCCACGGCACTAAGTATAGCAAGTATAGCATTATATGTTTATTACCCAATAAATCTTGAAAGTATGTTCATTTCTTTTTTTCCTTTAGTTTCACATCTACAAAACAGCTTCTGATACTACGTACTTTTCTTTAACACAGCAAGTTCTGAACAAGCTTTATGTCCAAACTACATACTTCCATGCGTCTGCTTGTTTGATGCAGTTGCAAATATATTATACAACTGATAAGAAAACTGTAATGAACATTTTTTTTTAATTATTTCTACCAACTGAAAATTCTTCAATGTCAAAAATTTTCATTAAAGCAGTAGTTCACGCTCTCTGAGCTTGGCTCACAAGTAGGGAGATGGACAGTTAGTTGCCCCCTGGTGGAACCTCCTTATGTCAGATAGATTCAGATATTATAAATGGAGACGGGATCCTTAGTTGGCTTGAACTGTTCAAACTGTGTAATGCGTCCATCAAAATTTCCCTGCTCCCCTTCCACTGCATCTATACGACTTCTGCAGTGCTTTGGGGCCAGGAAGGACAAAACTGAGCCTGATCACCATTTTCACGCTCTGGAATTTTCAAATGTCTCTCTAAGAATGAGCTGTTTAAAGCAACTACATTAGCAGAGGCGAAAGATATTTCTATACAACAATGCTTCTACAGATTAATGTTTTTCTCTCAAATCAACTTTATCCTTCCAGTTATGTTCCACTATTGCAAACACTACTTCTTGCATCGTATCCTCTTCTCCTCCTCACTTTCCCCGCTCCCTCCTTCAGCTTCCCTTTGGAACTCCAGCTCCAAGAACATTTCTGACTCCAAAGGTCTGTAAATTCCTTTTCTTATGGCTGTCCTGTATCTAAGAGGATACATTCCAGGGAATATCAGAGCCAAAAAAAAAAAAAGAATTATTGTCCCTCTCCAGAGGAACAGAGCATTTTGGTTTGGGGTGGACTGTTGAAGAGAATACAGGTGCAGCAATGGCAAAAACCCCGCTACATTCTTTACTTTTTCATCATAATATTTTGTTTGCTGCCATCTAATTATGCCATGTGTTAAAAAAACGTTCAGTAAGTTGACTCACTGTTGTTTTAGAGGGCCTCTACCCTAGTACCTCCCAAGCTGCTCAAATCTACAACAGCTAACACATGAGATTACAAATAAAAAATGAAGGTGACAAACCTGGGCTGTACTGTTGCCCTTCTTGCATGTTTATTTTCTGACATATCACCTCTGTCAGGTTGGAGGCCTAACAGTGACTGGTACAGGAACATGCTTATATGATGACCTGATTCACATTGGATTCAGCTCTTGTAACAAAGCTCTACAATAAACGTATCACAGGATCAAAGCCTTTTTTTTTTTTTTTAATTTCATACTGATAATCAGATACTGTAAACTGTGCTTGCATAAATACATAGGTACCCTGCTATCAACCAAGAATGCAGTCCTGAACAGTAACAGCAAGAACAGTGAAGAACTAGTGTCCCATCCAAATTAACATGAGGGATGGTGGGAAACATGTGCAGCGATTAACAGAATGATAGAATAGTTAGGGTTGGAAGGGACCTTTAAAGGCCATCCAGTCCAACCACCCTGGCAAGGAGCAGGGACATCTCCAAGCAGATCAGGTTGCTCAGAGCCCCGTCCAACATGGCCTTGAATGTTTCCAGGGATGGGGCAACAACCACCTCTCTGGGCAACCTGTGCCAGTGTTCCACCCCCCTCAGTGTAAAATTTTTTTTTCCTTATATCAAGTCTGAATCTGCTTCCTTCTATTTTAAAACCATTGCCCCTCATCCTATCACAACAGGCCCTGCTAAAGAGTTCCTCCCCATCTTTCCTATAAGCCCCCTTTAGGTACTGGAAGGCGACTACAAGGTCTCCCTGGAGCCTCCTCTTCTCCAGGCTGAACAGCCCCAACTCTCTCAGCCTGTCCTCACAGGAGAGGTGCTCCAGCCCTCTGATCATCTTTGTGACTCTCCTCTGGACTCGCTTCAACAGGTTTACATCCTTCTTATGTTGGCAGCTCCAGAGCTGGATGCAGTACTCCAGGTGGGGTCTCACAGTGGAGTAGAGGGGCAGAATCACCTCCCTCGACCTGCTGGCCACGCTTCTTTTGATGCGGCCAACTTTCTGGGCTGCAAGCGCACATGGCCAGCTCATGTTGAGCTTCTTGTCCACCAGCACTCCCAAGTCCTTCTCCTCAGGGCTGCTCTCAATCCATTCTCCACTCAGCCCCATGTGCAGGACCTTGTACTTGGCCTTGTTGAACTTCATGAGTTCATGCAGTTTAATAACACGGGGAAAGTACATGTTATTGGCGATGGAGAGGCAGAAGCACGGTCATTAGGATTGTCAAATGGAGGATATGCCGGCTTTTCAGAATGGATCACTATCACATCTCAGGCACTTCATCTGCAAGACTGAACAGTAATTTTCCTCTTTTTCTGACCATCTTGCTCATATGAACCAAGTTCAATCCATTCACTCAAGGGTGAGTACATCAACAATGGAAACAAAATAAGAGGCAAGCAAGAGGCAGCAAAGCTTTATATGGGAGGTGATGTCAATCTCACAGCTGAAGTGCCTGAGATCCTTTGCTAACCATCAAGCTCAGATGTTTCACCTGTGACACTGATGATGTGTCAGCAGAGCAGGGCACTAGATGACTGGCATCAGAAACATGAGCTAGAGAAGTGATGGACAGCAGAATGTTACTGTGCTACCTGATAGCTTTATAGGACTACCACTCCAAAACAGCATTAGTTGCCAGTGACTTTTCCACATGGGATAGTTAAACTTCAACAGATGCATGCTAGAATAAGGCTGCTCATTTGTTTTCACTTAACCTGCAGCTAAAGTAACATAACCAGGAAAGGGCATCTTCACTTAGGAATACAAGTGTGCAAATAAGAAATTCCTGATCTAGGCAAGTTCAAAGTTAAACTAAGCTATTTTAATGTAACAAGTTGCAGAAAAATATTAACACCAAAACTTCTGTAGCTTAAAGCCTTAGAATACATGTAGGGTATTAAAATGACAATGAAGATGTCTGTATGCTTAATTTTATCTTAAAGACAACAATGTGATGCATGGGTTTTCTTGTAAAGTTCTTTTATATTCACTTTAAGGGCTACCTGCAACATCACCAGACTTCAAGGAATATGGTACCACTCCCTACTTTTTCCATTTATTTTGGCAGTATTGTACGTACTACCAGGGCCACAAAACCAGAAACTAGGACGAACTTCTAGGCAGTAATGTGTTACAATAAAAACCAACCAACATTTAATACAGATAAAAACATTTCAGAAGCTATAAAAATTGCAAAGTGATCCAGGATAGATTAAGTTTATTAAAACTATCCAAAATTTTAGTTAAAGTAATTATTAGATGTATAATGTACCAGCCTCATATTAAATGCCAGTAATTTTGTACACTCCTGTTCCGAATAACAAATATATAATCATCAGCAGTCTTTTTAACTAGCATTTTAATTATAAACATAGAGATTAAAGTAGGATATACATACACACTTGAATGTAAATACCTATTATGACAATGACACAGATTTCATTTCTACAAACATCAAACACTTAAAAAACAAATAGGTGGGAAGGAAGAAATAAGGCCTATGCATCATTTAGGGTATTATAAACAAAACCCCCTTCCAGCTCCTCCAGGTTCAGAGGATCAAGGAGATGACTTTCTTAATGCTGAGAGTAAAAAAAACCCTCAACCTAGGGAAGCAGTACAGCCAGCTCACCGTAGCAGTAGCTCAGGAATTAGAAGGCCTGCTTTCAGAAGCCTACACTGGCATACTATTCCAGTGAAAACTGTACGATTAACTTAGCCTTGCCTTAGTATCCCATTGAGTATTGCTTTGCATACCTTGTTAGTAAATTAATTACTTGAACACAGTGTTCACACTTGACTAAGTTTGAAAAATCAGGAAAGGATTCAGAACAGAGCTAGGAGAAAGATTTGAAGATCTAAAAACATGCCTTATTGCGAGAAAGTCAAGACACTCCAATCCTGTTCTTCCCAAAGAAGGTCAAGATCTGCACTGATCACAAGTATCTACAAAGGAAGATAATTCAGACAGTAAACAGCTCTGCAGCCTTCTTTTACAAGGAAAGGCATAATTAGATCTATCTGTCAGAAAATGACATTGGATAAGTTCAAGTTAGCAATAAACACAAAGTTTAACAGATTTTATATAACTATACTAAGAAAAGGCATGTCGGGTTCCCTATCACTAAAAATCTTTAAACCAAGTTTACATCTACTTTTAAAAAGAGACAGCCATAGCTAAAAAAGGAGGCATGGAATCGATACACATCCAAATACCCTAGCACACTTAATGAAGAATGTAAGATGGTAATAATGGCCTTTTCTGGCCCTAAAAAAAAAAAAAAAAAATTAAAAAAAAAATGTGCACCACAGTTGTGCAGTAAAAAAAAAAAAAACAACCTCTGTTCTAGCTTATGAGGCATTTAATAGTATGATAACAGGAAGCTCATTAGTAACTAAGAGTCAGGAATAAGTGTATTTATGCATTTTATAACACTTGCAATAAGTAATTTTCAGGAAGTCAATGTAAAATTGAATTTAAAAAAACCAAACAAACAACATTAAAATAACCCTAAGTCTACCAAGTGTAGCATGGTAAGGACCCTGATGTTTTCATGCTAGGCTAGCTAGAGACCCGATGGGTTTCAGCGGCTGCTAGAGCGAGTCCGGCAGATGGACAGCTCCCCGAGTCCTGAACCCGTGGAGCCAGGAATTATTCCTCTAGGCCCAACCTCCTTCTCCGAGCACAAGGGAGCATGTAAGGAGGATGATCATGAAAAGAATCTAAAAAACATCCTCTAAGTGCTCTGCAAGAAGTATGAACAGAGTGCAAAAGGAACCCTGATGGTTTGCCCTGCGAAAAGTATTTCTGACATGGAGATAAGCTTTGAGGCATGGGAAAACAAACACAAAAGCTTTTCTGCTTTTTAAAAATTAAAGTCAGGTTTAAGTTTAAAAACAAGCATTGATTCCCTCCTCCCATTTGAAAATACTATAACTGACCAAGCAACCCGATCTAGTCAAAGATGTCCCTGGCTCCTGGCAGGAGGGTTGGACTAGATGACCTTTGAAGGTCCCTTCCAACCCAAACCATTCTATGATTCTAAAAGAGGTGGAGTATGACTGCAATTCAATATGGGCAGTTGTGGATGCCCTAATGTATATTTTTCAGTACTAACAAGAAGCAAAGCAGTTTAAATACAGCTTCTCAACAGCTTATCTTAAAATTTAAAACAGAAACACAGACAAGCACATTGCATTTGTGAAAGTGTTTTCAGATTTTTTTTTGTAATGAATTTATAATAGCTGATTACAATTTTGAAAAATAAGGGACATTTCATAACTACTGATTTTACTAACATGTGGGCACAAAGGGGCATATCTAAATCAATACAGAATATTCTAGGATCCAAATAAGCAATGACATAATGTAAAGCCTTTCCTCTCCAGATCATTACACTATTTTGTCTAAATTCTGCACAGGTGTGCAGATATTTTAACATTGGTTGCATGACTACCTAAAAAAATCTATGCAATTAAACTACATCACCGGCACTAAAAATGCTGTGACAGAGGAAACTCATGGAGAAGGGAAAAACGCGAGCCTTTATTACAGATTGGGTCATGAACCCTCCGAGAGATCATTCATCTACACCAGCAAGGCACAAGTTGTTTCAGCAGAGGAAGCATCTCAAACAATTGGCCACTAAAAGGATAGCTTATTCAGGGAAGGTCAGAAAGTAAAAAGCACGTATCAGAGGAAAAAGTGACTTTGGGTAGCTTTTAAGCTTCCCCAAAATGTTGGGCTTGTTGAAGAGGTGAATAAATAAATAAATAAGGGAACAATAACTTCTCACTTCAGGCATGAATCACTATTTACGTCATATTATGAACCCACTAAGAAACTGTCATTTGTGTATTTCCAAATCCTAATTTAACTGCTGATGGAAGTCAGTTTTTCAGCCACATGAACCCTTTTACAGGACTTGTGCAGAAGGTAACCACAATACCAAAGCCCTCTTTTTGAAACACTGCATTCTCATGATGGACAATACTCTGATACCATGGTAACATAAAATTGTAAAGTTATGTAGCACAAATAAACCCAAAATTATTAGTTGTGGGTACTACTTAGCAGCCACTAAACTAATCTTGAGCCTTCTCCCAAATGCTGTAATCTCATGCAGTTCTGCTGATTTTTTTTTTTGCCTCAGAGCACAGCAGTGCTAGGTTCATGACCCCTTGGGACTGGAAAACAAAGTATCAAGAGGTGTGCCACATCCCTCCTCCAGTCATTCAGGAAAGTGTCAAGGTAGAGCAACTAGCTATGCAGGGGCAGGGCACCTGTGAACCACAGCATAAGGTTGTGCTGGAGGTAAAGACAACAATTTCTGCATAAAGTGCCACCATTATGCTGCAGCCTCCGTCCATAGGATAAAAGGCCACGCAGAAAGATCCTTGTCCCCCTTCCCTTCCTCTGCTTGTCCTGAAACACTGGCCCCTGGAAACAGCACCAGCAAAGTCTACCAGTATATGATATTTGGCAATATACTAGTTTTCAGTACTTGTACTGTAAAAGGTTAACACTTTGAAACCTATCACTACTACAGTCTGGCTTCTTTCTCTGTTTCGCCTGCTACTTGTTGATGTTTGTCTACATACAACACAGAAACACGGCACTCAGCCGTAGCTCAGTGGTTTACTCGTGGCGGCAGCCCCGTGCCGATGATCATTTAATTAGCTAAGCATGCTTTCACTTCTATCAAAAATGGCATCTCACTCTCACTTTTACAGAGCTGATTCCAGGCATCCTGCTCATTCAGACTCGCTTGTACAAAAGAACGCACTAAGACGCACCATTGCCTGTGCTGTTGCCTGCAGAGCTCTGCCTCTAGGAGGACTAGGACAGTCTTCTAGTCACATTTGCATGTGTTGTCTGTTTTAGCAAAGTCTCACCTCAGCTTTACTGTGTGTACTTCATAACAGAGTAATTCACAAATAAGACTGCTATGACTAGTAGCAAGAGTCAGGGCAGCATTATGTATGCTCCAATACAATCAACTGGTTTCCTTTGCTGAGACAGACAGCCATAGCTATCTGGCTTGCAGCAGTAAAACTGCTCACTACTTACCTCCACTGCAAAATTACCAGGAGACAAGGGGAGAGGGGGTGGAAAATGCATTGACTAAAATTAGTCACTCATTGGGCACCAACCCAACAATCTGCAGAAACCATTTTGTCTCCCAAATACAAATCAAATTATTAGTATTGGAAATACTTCTGCAATTGGGACCTTTTAATATCCTGGAACTTTTCAGATAGAGGATTTGCCATGGAATTGTTCTTTCTTCACAGAACTTTGCTCCACCCCAGGTTACTATATCCCTCTCCCTTGGCAGCACTAGTAAGAAAAGGCCTCAGCTACAAGAAATGCATGTAAACTTACACACTGCCATTTTTTTTTATTTTTTAGGTTGTCAGTGTGAACGCTCTTAGCCACTTCAAAAGGACAGAATGTCAGCTTCAGAGAAGAATGGAACAGTAGTAACTCTGGCAGATAAAATAAGCACATATTGTGAGAGACATTAAATTTATCTCCCTTCTGGGTCAAGGAGTATTCACTGCCCAATTGCACTGTAGAACTTGCCCGACTGTGGGACAAATTCCACTTAATCAGATTTCCAATTTGAAAGTGAAACTGCATGGTTTTTATCACACTGCAAAATTTCAGCTTTTCTGTCACTAAGTAAGCCGTGTTTACTTATAATTCTTTTTACGTGAAAATTTGGTTATGGTCTACTACTTTACTGTAAAATATGCTGGAAAAATTTCACAGGGATTATACATAAGTCTGAAAGTCTGGTAGTCATGAACTATTCTAACTTTTTTAGGAACTTGCTTTTATACCTCTACGGAAGATTCCAAGAACAATTTTGCAATGCTTACTGTTATTATCCCTTATAAATTATGTTGCAGACTGAAACCTGCATGAAGTCAAGGTTAAAACAGTCAGGACTAAGTTTATACCTTCATTTTAAGTATAGGACTGGAAGTGAAAGAACTATCTATGTGTAGTGATAGTTACAGTGTAATTTGAAAACATCCAGTTCACCGAAATTGGAAAGAATAAGAATGAAAGCACAAGGCAAACCCTCTTTGAAACTTTCATGTTTCTAGCAGTTCACCAACACCAGAGGAAAAAATGAAGATCCCTCTCTATTTGATAAAAAAAAAACAAAACACCCCCTACCTGCACCAAACTTAATTAAATACAAACCTTAGGGGCAAAGTCAGCACAGCAGAAGCCTATTACCTCCACAAATACACGCAGTGTGTGTCTGCTTCACCTGCCGAGCAGATACTGTAACAATGACACTGCTGGCAAGTGTCAGCATTATAGCACAATCCTGAGTGAAACTAAGTCACGCACACTACTCTAGTGTCTGTTACAGGTGAAGCAACAGACCTGTCAAAACTTCCTGATTGCCACTGCAGGCAATATAAAGGTGGCAAAGAGATGAAAAAATTATTTTTCATAGTTTATGTTACCTTCTTGAAACATGATGCCTTCCCTGGAAGATGGGTAAGGCAAAAGCAGGAACAGTAACTTAAACGCTGTCCATTCTAGTGAAGAGGGAAAGTAGATCCAATAAAATGCTGCTAATTATTAATTACATTTGTCTCAGTTGGTCCATGACTTATATTAATCAGATTCTAATATGGTACAGTGTACAGGACTGAGCTGTACCAAATTAAGAGTGTCAGTTCTATCCTTAATTTAAAATGATCCTTTATAAATTCATCTGGTTAAAACAATGACACTGGCCATGTAGGGATATTAACCACTTTTTCTCCCGACAGTTGTTGGAATTACAACAAAAAATCACACACTGTAACCAGAAGCAAGATTTCAACTTTGAATCATTTCTCTCTGAGAATCTTCTTACACAGAACAGTTGGTATGTTCATGGCGATGCGCAAAACAGTGTCGCCAAAAATATAAGCCTACCTTGGTTTACGTACATTTACTGAAATGACTTAAATGCCCCAGTTTTAGCCTGGGACCTATTTATGGTTTCATCTAAAGTTTTACAATGCTTTATGTAAGCCCAGTTCTGCTAGAGCTCTACACAGAACAACAACAGATAGTAAGTGACAGACTCTGAAAGGAATTTAAAGCTTCTTGGATGTCCCAAAAGTAATTATTTTTTTTTTGTAAAGTAACAGTCAGAATAACTTTGAAAAAGAAATGGTTATTAATCTATATATTTTCCTAAATCACTGAATAATTTAGTAATTGCTCAGACTAATTTTCTACAAGGACTTAAAACCACTAAGCTGAAGCCATTATCAAAATTCCACTATGTTGTAACTATTGTCAATGTAATCTACAAGGCTACAGGGTAAAGCCATTGAGGAGAAAGCCCATTCCCCAGTAAATGCCCTCTGCGTTCTAATCAAGTGAATGATAACGGATTCCACATGCAGATCAATACAACTAAATCTCCACAGAAAAATAAAATTATTTTTCTCCTCAGAAGAGTAGAGCTCATAGTATCTACAGAGAGCAGAGGGGCATTTCTCTACCAAGTCTTACCCTACCCCATAGAGCAGTTCCAACAAGATATATTTCTCTCCAGAGAACTCTTGTGAATTTACAGATGCGTATTCACACATTACCTTTTCCTTACTGAAATAACTCTCTAAACAACCACAGCGAAATTGTAGAACCAAGTTATACACAAGTAGCATCTGCAAGTGTCCATATGCGTAACTTACGTCTGTATACAGTTGTGCAAATACGTTCTATCTAAGCAATGCCTTCACACTAGGTCAATTATTTCCACCTCATTCATTATTCCCACCTTGTGCACCATCTCTGAGACAAAAGCCGTCTCAGCCTTAAAAATTTCCTCACACAAAATCCACCCTTTCCTCTGTCATCCTCTGGATCTCCTTTACTTAGGTGCTGTCTTCAATGGTAAGTGCCAGAACTTAAAATACAGCAATTATGAGAGCACATGATAAATATCAGTTGTTAATTTCATGCTGTTCTCTGTCCTGTGGTTTCCTCAGACTGAGGATCACTACTGCTGCTTAGTGTATCACTAGAAGCAAAAGAGTAATACTGTACAGGAAAGAGTACAGAAAGGGCTAAAATCATTATTATTTTTTTCAATTATACCCTCCAGTTCAGCCACTGCTGTTTATCAAGGAATCCTTGCTATTTTCTTCCAGCAAGCAGCTTAGGTGTCTTGTGGCACATGGTCACAATTAATGTGGAATCCACAGCACACAGAAACTGTCCCACCAGTTACGTACAATGCTGCCAAAGAGCACAAAGAAAGCACATAGGAACACGACCGATTTATTCTTTAGGTGCTCCTATCACCCTTCAAGTTTTTCGTTCTGGTACACCAGCACCTTCAATTATTCACTTGTAAAACTTGGTCTTCCTAAATTTTGTTGCATTCTTTGTATACGCACCTGCATCAAGGTAGCATGTAGACGCATTCTACATTAAATAACGTCCTCATCTATAACATTCAATTACCTTGTGCATGAATCCACATATACAGCAACATGTCTATCCTTCTCATCTATACCTATGTTTTTAGCTAATCCTCATATGCATTGCAAACAACATTCACACAAACCCTACATAGACCTATAGGTCTGTATGTATGCAGGCATATGTTTTCACACTCTCTTCCTATACAGCTAGCCTTCAGCTACTGCCAACACAATGCAGGGTCTTTGAGCTCTTCCCTCTGCATTTGTCAGTGCCCCCTAGATGCAGTGTGCATGCCCTAGCCCCCCCAGCCCGTCAGAGGTGCTCACACTGTGCACAGCTCATGCTATGGATACACAGGCCCTCCTTCCCCCCTAGGAGGGCAGAACGGACAGCAGCCCTAGGCTGCTCGCCCCTTCCCCGAGGCAGGACGCTCCCTCCCCGCACTGCCCTCGCCCCCACAGGCAGGGCAGGCTGTCAGGTCTGCCCTGCACGCTCACTCACTCACGTCCTCCCCTCCCTTCCCTTCGCCGCCCGCCTCCCGCCCCGCACGCCACCCGCCCGGCAGGTGACGCCCGGCCAGCCCCGCCGCTTCACCCGGGCGGGGCGGGGGGCCCCAGCCCCAACACCTCGAGAGCAACGGGGGTCGCACCCTCGGGAGGAAGCTCCTCGCCCGCCGCTCACCCCGCACTACTGGCTGAGCCAGGGCCTCACCCGGGAGGGGCAGCGGCGGCGGGGCGAGGGGTGGCGGGGGAGCCGGGCCGGCCCGGTTGCCAGGGAGGAGGCTCGGGCTCCGGCCCCGCGCGGCGCCCACAACGAGAAGGAGGGAGGCTGCCCGGCGGCGGAGCGCGGCACGGGTGCCCCGCCGGGGCGAGGAGAGGAAGCGGGGGCGGGGGGGCGGCGGTGCCGGGCGGGCGGTGGGGGCACGGGTCGCTACTCACTCTCGTCAGGCAGCTGATCGAGCTCCGCCATCTTGAACGAGCCGCGCCGCTTTTTCAAAGGCTGCCTGGCGCGGTGCATTCTGGGGGAGGAGACGGGGCCTTGCGCGAGGCGGTGCCCGCCGCGCGGGGACGGCGCCGGGCGGGCGCGTGCGCCGTTGAGGGGGGCGCCCGCCGCCCCGAGGAGCCGGCGGCGGAGGGGAAGGGGCGGCGGGGGGCCGAGCGCCGCTCCGCTTGCATGCGGCGGGGAGGGAGACAGCGACCGTGACAGAAACCGCGCACTCCTCCCCCGCACCTCCGCGGGCCGCCTGGAGCCTGAGGGGGAACGGCCGACGGCCAGGTCGGGGGTGGCAGACTCACTTGGTCCAAAGTGGCCGCGCCAGTCTCATTTCTCTAATCGTGCCCCCTGTTCTGTCCCTCTTCCTTCATTAAACGACAATTCTTCGCTAAACTGCACTTATTTCCTCATCTCTTGCTTTTCACTGTTAGCTGTCCCCTGCCTGACAAGAATGAGTGCAAAGGTGAGCCTTCAGGAGGAATAAGAAATAAAAATAGAAGCCCCAGCATGGCCAGTCCTGGCCCTGTAGCCATGCCCTGTGGCCCTCCTCCTGAAGAGCCCGCCGAAACGCTCCCCCAGGCCAAGGCCTGAAGGTCAAGGTCTCACCTGTTCCCACCCAGTGCCAGGGAGAGAGCCAACAAAGTCACTGATGGCGGCCTAACAAACGCCTTGTCTTAGTCAGCCCTCTAACGCAGTCCCCAGCCATCACGGCTGCAAGCTTTCTGCACGCAGCAGAGGTGGCTTGCTCACCTGCTTCCCCACGGTCTCTCGACCACAGTGAATTTTAAAGCTGCTGCATCAAGAAATCTAAGCACGAAGATACTGTAAACCACAAGCACCTTCAGTGCTTATAGACCACTCTTTACATGTCTTGAGCAGTACCTACTAATACTTAACCAATCAAAATTCCTTTTTTTTTTTTTAAAAATATGACAATGCAAATTGAAGTCCAAAATAAATTAACAGTATATCTTAGTCAAGGCTAAGTCAGTGTTACATCTTGAAAAACATATTCCCAATAGCACCATGCTGTATTGCAAAATGGATGCTATGCCTGTTTGTTTGTTTGTTTGTATCGCTTTAAAAACATCTAGGTGAAACCAAGAATTCTGCAAAACACAGAAATGTGTATCTTGGGACACAGAATACAGTTTTTAATTTATGTTCTTAATTTGCTAATGAACTCAGATGACTAGGCACTCCAGCAGGTTGAGCTGGGCAGGATATAGGTCATGTTATTAAACAATTGGAGAGAAAAAAAAAAAGAAAATCAATGCTGCCCTTGTGGTTAAGAGGAAAAAAGCGAGTTTCTAAGAGAAGAAAAACTAAGTAAAATCCTTTAGAAATCCCCCCAGGGCTTTCTATGTACATTGTAGTAGAGCTTAAAAAAAAAAAAAAAAAAAAAAAAAAGCCAGAGAAAGCCTAGCATGCATTTCCACTCCCTTTTTTTTTTAGGTCATTTTGAAAGGCTGTTAAAACAGCCTTCCTTCCCCTTAGCCCCCAAAGAGCCCGAGACACTTCAGTGAGAGTTTTCCATACAGCACAGTACAAACCAAAGCAACATAGGCATAACACTAAACAAACTAGTAACAAAACTCAAGGAAATAGCAGTCTGTGCTATTTCAAAGGCAAAATTACACAACACTAGACCCTGTACAATTTTCCCCTCTAATAAAACACCTCCACCACCCAAAAGGCCTGACATAGACCAGACCTTCCAGGCTCGGGTAAACAATAATGTGTTAACAACACTAACGCTTTCTCTGTATTTCAGCAAAGCTCCCCTTGTTCCAAGGGCTGTATGTTAATGCTCAACTAAGAGTGGTGACACTGAGATTTCCACAGCTGACAGAAGACACTGATCACCAGGGAGATTTTTTTACTGCTGTGCTTTGTAAACCTTGTCATCAGGTCTCACCATGCTAAAAGCAGCAGTTGCCCAGCACCACCCTGATGCTAGAGCTTTCACCAAGGCAAGGGATTTTCAGAGGAGAGAAGAAAAGTTTTTTACAACACAACCACATTTTGCAACAGTCCTCAGAGCCTGAATTTCTAGAAGGGAAAGGAAAGAGGAAAAAGGAAACAAGAAAACCCAGCGCCTTTCAGGAAAAAGGAAACAAAAAACCCCAATGCCTTTCAGGACTTCTTTGTACATGGTGACAAAACTAGAAAACAGATGAAAAAAGCTAATAGAGATTTCCCCCCTGCCTCCAGTACCTCCTGCTGATCATCTTAAAAATTACCAGGTCAGAAGGTGGCTCTCAGCTCCCAGCAGCACGATGCTGAGTATTCCTCTATTTCATTCCAACAGCTGCATTTGGAAAATAGAGAAGCTATTACCATTCACTGCGCTGGAAGGGTAATGATCAACACTCTGTTGATACCCGCTATAAAAAACCTTTTATATCTCAGCTTTCATGAATGCTACAGTATCTCTACATTCTGGTTTTTCATTTCTCCCGTGCATGCTATTTCCAAGTCACACAAACATGCCCCTGTTTGACAAAGCCGTAGCCAGTGCCATTAGACAGTATGCAGACAAACACACTACGTTTTCAGTGCATCCTTCTACCATGCTGTCAAATTTATGGTTTACACTTGGGCGACGTGGAAATGACGCTACTATTCTGACAGACAGGCACGGTGAGTGAGAACATCTGTGCTCAGAGCTAACACCCTGCCATTAGGTACTGCTGACTCACCTGCCTTGCACAGACAGAGGGAGGTCTTTAAACTGGCTTCACTCATGCCGTTCGCTTTCCCAGAGGGTCACGTTAGGCAACTGCTCTTAACGGTGTGTGCCGAAACACTGCAGAAAGCACTTCTGCGCTTCCATTTCTCCTTAATTACTGCAGATTATTTTAAGACATGGGTTACACTACCTACTAATCAATGCATTCAGAGTCTTGTCAGCACAGTGCAGGTAGCGCTATGTCCCAGGGACAGGAGATAGCTAGGGTGTAATTTTCTCCCCTGCCCTAAGCAGGCACTGGTACCAGGAAGAAAAGCACAGTTGGCAGAAGAGTGTCCTCTTCAGTCACTGAAGCATGTTCCTGTGAAGTCTGAGTTGTGCTGCATTAATCACATTATGAAATAAGAATTTGTAATGAAGGGACAGGGGAAGCAGTCGTTTCCCCTTTCAGTTGCTGGGAAGCCATTCCTCCTCCTTGCCTTCAGACTGGACTTGTGTATCTCACTTTCTGTGAAAGGGACCTGCAATGCCCACTGGCCCACATGCTGGCTTTCATCTGTTCCAGTGTGAAAGTAACAAGTCATCTTGGCTAGGATCTACATCTGCATTTCTTCTCATAGGTGCCACTGCATCTCCAAAATGATAACTTCTGGAGAAGGAGCCTGTCATTTATTTGAAAGTAAAAGGGCACACAAGCTCTTGGTCAGATGCATGTACTCCACAACAGTGGAAACTATTTTTTTATGAGCGTAACAGAAGGAGTGAGAGTATAACGAACTAAGTTAGGGGCCCCACCACATATATAAAAGCAATTTAAGTAAAACACTAAATGGGATATGAATTGACCACAAAAACACTTCAGCAGAAAATTATGTCCCCAGACCTCATAGAGGGAGGTCTGGAACAGTCTTCCAGAAAGCAAGCTGAAGCAAAGACCTCAGTAGTTACAAACACTGCATGACTCATTTAAGGACATGAGTACAACTCTTTATGGTATTCAGAGTTTGATGTGCCCAGAGGTCTTTTTCACATATAAGTTATTTGGAGGTGTTTTCCCTTTCCTCTGATTAGAAACAGAAGGGGAGGGGTGTCATTAAAGGCTGTACCAACTGATTTAAAGATTGTTTTATGACTAAAGTAGTGGGTTGGGGGACCTGTGCTGTATTTTCTTTTCAGACACTTCTTTCCTGCATGAATTCAGGCAAGTTGCAAACAATTTACACTGACTACCAATCCATAAGCCTAGGCTGGCTTCCTTCAGTTTACCCAAGTAATAGAAACTGTATGGACTATCTTAACATTTGCAAGCTATTGTACAACAGAGCCTCAAGCCATGCTAAATAAAGATAAAACAGTTAAATATTTATAAATTGCTGCTTTTTGTAGTTTAACATTTAGATCAGAAGTCATTCTTCAACACCCCTCCTCTGAAAAAAGTGGAGGATGTCATGGGACCTAGTATCTTCACAACTCATTCATTTCAAGTAGTTTTGACAGAAGTGGGACTACCTATTCATCCAGTTCCGCTTTGTGCACGTACTCCAAAAGTAATGCCTTCAGTGCTTGTCACCGGGCTGCTCTTCTCAGCCTGGCCCCAGGGAGAGACGGTCTGTATGCTGGGTCACAGCAGCACCAGCGCCTGCTCTCAGGAGAAGCAGGTCTGCTTCGCGGTCAGAGAAGCTTGGCAGCAGAAGCAGTACCTGAATTCACATTAAATTTCACTGTGAGACAGTCACACCAGGGCTCTCCTACAGTCCTCAAAGGGCACCTGCTGCCTCTTCAGGAAGTCCAGTCCTACTGTATCTTTTACTGCTGTATTTGCGAGGTTAGAGACAGCTTGGGATATACTTGCTTGAGCTGCAATTCTAACAGAGCACTACACACACAGCATAAAGCACTCCTTGCACTGCTTAGGCTGGAGCAAAAGGGAAGTCAGAGCCACCTCTGGTACAGGGGACAGAGGGAATATCAAAAGCATCCACCTTTAAATTCTAGTCTCCTCTCCTTCAGGGGTCCTGGAAACAGTTGCACCATAAGCAACAACTTTGGCATCAAACTCCTTTTTCAAAAGGCACTGGGACATGACAACGTTTTAGGAAATGGATCTGCTGTTTCCACGCAGGTTACCAAAGACTGAAGCTGCAACCGTCAGAATGAGCTTGACCTGTCCCTTCTTGGGAAGGGAACTGTCATAGTGGAGGAGATACTGAACGCACTGCCAATGCAGAGCTATCCCTGGGGACTAGCCAACTTGCCCCAATAGCTCAGGGAAATTGGTATTTTTTGAAGAGAAAGAACTGATGTTGCTCTATAGTTAAGTACTCCCATACTGCTCAACAACTTACTGAAAGTGAGAAGTCACAAACACCACCAAACATTGAAATTATTAGTTTATATAGATGTTTCAAGACAGAGGATTCAAGTCTAATCACAGAGTGGCAATAGACCTCACTCCACATCATGATGAGTGAAGCCTGAGCCCAAACTCCACTTATGGCTTTGTCAGGACTCGAGTCTACAACAACCAACTTACATCACGTTGACGTTAGATATTTAAAGGAGATTTATTGGGGCTAATACTGAATTCAAACAGCCACAAGTTCGTTTTCCATGTTTACCACATCAACTGTTGACAGATGAAGTCTCAGTGGAAAGTCCAAATTTTAATTTCACTACGACTTCATGAAATGTGACTACAGATTTCAATATTTGGCATTTGATCTTCAGAGAGAGATATCATGTATAAGAACATTCTACCAAATACATTTAAATCACGAGTCAAAACCAAAACAATTTGGAAGTTTTGAAACATAAAGCTGTTAGTATGAAATTAGCTTTTATTTTTTACCTCAAAATAAATGCACATTTATCATTTATTCAAATGAAAACTGAAAAAGAGTATCTTAAACAAGAGAAAACCTTAACAGAGTAAATATCACAAACATCCTCAAGTTCCTTCTCCTGCTATTGCCCAGCTCTGTTTGGCTAAAAACACAAGCTTGATTTATTTTTTTTTTTAGTCAGTTTGGTCAATTAAAAGAAACACTTGACAGCCCCAAAATTAGAAGTGGTATAAAACAAAACCAGGTACTCGTTCTCATCAGAATCCAGGTCCATGTGTTGCCACACATTTATATAAAATTTTCACTAAGTGTTGTACTAAACAGGATTTAGTAACCTCTTCTGCAGTTTAGCTCTTGATATCTTGGTAAGAGAAGTCAATGCGTAAGCATGTCAGAAGTCAACGCTATTGTGTAACTACAGTATAACTCTAACAGGGCTTCTAAATACCGTTCACCAGAGTGATGTCTTATAGTTGAATTTCAGTTTCAGCAGGTACTTCAGATTTACCTGAGCAACATCGTACACAATATATCTGGGAAGAATGTTAAGGAATAGTTACAGTTGTTGATATTAATAACACAGAAAAACCTCAAAACACAGTCAAATTTCACTTTTGAACTTAAGTTACCATACAGATGCCTGTGTGATTAAGTGGCTCTAACAGCTCAAACTTAAATCTTAAATTTTACTTTTCTTTCAGTTTGAAAATGTTTTATGCAATAGTTACACTAAGTCATATGGAGAATTAACGATGGTGCAGCAGGAATCATGAGTGACAGGCAAGTGAACTGACTCTAAGTCAGTTTTAGATGGGCCTGTAGCCCTTGAAGATTATTTTTTGTCAGCCAGAGCCATAACATACAAGATCTCTCTTGCCATCTGAACAGTGGAGTGACGTAGCCTAGATGAGAGCTGCTGTTACAGATCTGGCATCTGCAATTATAATTATGGCTCTATTGCTACCTTCCAGCATAAAGTCATTCATGTCCTCTTAGTTTCCCACTGAAAAACCCCAAACTGGAATCGGAGAAGAGCTCTACAATGGCTGCCAGTGCTTACACATTCTATGACCGCACCGCACCATTTTATTTTTTCAGAAGCCAGTCACAACTCTCCTATTTGTTTCTCAATGCTTTAGGCCTCAAACTTACCTCTAATGCCAATTTTAGATTAAAAGCATCCTCATTAAACAGTGTCAAACAAAATGAATGCACATCATGTTACCTCAATTAGCTACTACTAAGTGCATTATATTTTATCACCTGACCAATGCAGATGCTATATTTAAGAAAACTCAAGATAAAAACGTATTGCGATGAGTTCTGTTGCCAAGACTGCTTGTAAGAGGAAAACAGCTTACCAAGAGAGAAGATCCAATCCAGAGGTTGTATTAATGGGTTACTCATTCCACTGGCAGTGAAGAGATTCACCTGGGACCTTAGACATCACTTATTCTTATGACTTCCTGTGAATGTTGACCACATTCATTTGGGGGTACTCCTGCCTAGAAAGAGGCTTAATGACTACATCTCTGATGGGCATCTGAGGTTTACCTCAATACTCGCAAAGAGTTTGGGGAACACAAGAGAAGCTGTGTGATGAGACACTCAATCAAGCCACAGAGCTGGCTCCCTGACCTCCTCTTTGCGAAGCTGGCCAGCCGCTGCACCACAAGGAAGAAACCAGACTGGAGTGATGTGAAACCCCTTGTCTTGGCACATCTCTGGGCAAGACACTACTGGGAAGCATCGCCTGGCCACTCCTGTGCCTTCAGATATTGAGTCCTGTTGGGGCAACAGCTATTTGCTACACGTATTGTTTCTTTTTTTTTTTTGCAGAATGACAATTTAAGTGTGATAACTGTAAAATCATCTCCCTTGGAGAAGAGGCTAAATTGTCTGTGAGTACTCGAAAACAGATCTAAAAGAAACAAAACACAGCTTGCAAAAACTCCTGACCGACATTAGCGAGGTCCTGCTAAACTCAGCAACACCCAAACATGACGTGCAACCAACACACTAGCAAAGGATACTCATTATACAGAAGACAGGTATCATTAATTCCTGTCGAGATCCCATTCCCTAAGGGAACCTCTACACCACCAAGGGTGGTAGTGGCTGTGGGATCAGGTGCAGTTTTGCCCAAGCCTAGAAAGGGAAAAAACATTAGTTACAAATCTAGAAGGCAAATACAGACCTTGACATAAAAGAAAATTACTCAGCCAGCCAAATATTACTTCACATGAATTTTCAAATACTGGCCAAGTGCAAAAGTGTCTTAAAAAGAACACAAAGGATTTAGTCTGTTTACTCAATTCAGCATCACCATACTTAAGGTACTCATGCTCTGCTACATTAAAAGTGAGAATTTTAGACTTTTGGCTGTTAATTGTCTAATCTGTCTGATCAAAGCTAAAACAGAACAGACTTATAGCTTTCATATCCTAGGTCCATTAATGAAAGTATGCACACTGTAGTGTTTTCAGAGAAATGTAACAAACCAATTAGTACTCTTTTAACACTCTTCAACACAAATCTGATTTGACATCCATAATAGTGTGAGCAGCATGTACTGAAAAAGATGCTAAAACATGTTTTATTCTATTCTAGGCAATTGTTTTTTTAAGCCTCTCAAAATGAGTAGTTTAAGAAAAGCCACTCATCACTGCATGTTACTGTTCTCTGCTCTCCCATCTTGGTACA
Source organism: Chlamydotis macqueenii (assembly GCF_036417535.1). Taxonomy (NCBI): domain Eukaryota; kingdom Metazoa; phylum Chordata; class Aves; order Otidiformes; family Otididae; genus Chlamydotis; species Chlamydotis macqueenii. The sequence continues at coordinate 72,173,109 of NC_141558.1, read as the reverse complement.
GAAGATAGCCATGATTACCATTTCTTTTGCTTGAATTGGAGAGCTAAGTCTTTTTTCCTCATATTCTTTTTCAGTGCAATATACTGAGACTTTTTGCAGATAGAAATGTAATGAGAACAGCTGTTCCATCTGAACTTTTATTCTTAGATTTTCCCTTCTCTCCAAGCCTCTAAGGCACTTTGAAAGCTGAACAATTATTCTTCTGATTTCTCAAACCTCTCATCCTTCTTCTAAAATACATAGTATTGTAACAAGTTGGAGAATGCACCTTACATTTTCTCTTGTGTAATATCAAATGAAAGTTTCCTCCTGAACTTCAGGCAACAGATTAACTTCAGTCTTAACATTCCAAGCGTCCTAACTCCCATCTCAAAACACCATATACAGATGCAACTATGGGGCAACGTTATGCAAACTCTTAAAGGAAGTATAACTATGAAATGACTACAGTTCTCTTTGCTAAGCAGAGAGCCACATGGTGAGTTTGCCATCAGTAACAGATTACCAATGACAACTACTAATGCTTACCTTTCACACTGTGTTTTCCCTTGGGCAATTTTGTTATGTGAGAAGCATTCTTTAGCTCATACCTGCACAGCACAAAAAATACACAATAGCATTCAATAGCATTTTACATTCATCTTAAACTATCTTGGTGAAAAATCATTTATATTCCACCCCCCCCCCCCCAGCTTCATTTTATGGTGAGTTAATAAAAAGTTAATTTAGATTCTGCTCTTCTGGAACTCCATAGCCTTCCTTCTTTGTCTTAGTTATTAATTTTAAGGATATTGGCATTTAGTATAAGATTGTATACCTCCAACTCTGAATTTTTACCCCCACCAAATAGCTCTAATTAAAAAAAAAAGAAATCTTGTTTCTGAAGAAATAGAGTGTTCCTTTTTTTCAAAATGAAGAAAAGGCTGGCAATTTTAGCATCACCTTCTACCACAATATATTAAGCACGTTTGGCAAATACTCTTCATAAGTTACTTACATGTTTCCAAGGGCAACTTCTCCCAGTAGTATTAAGCCTATGGGATCAGCTTGAGATGTGTGACAGTAGTTTGCACTCTTGGATACCATGTCTGCAAAATAGATGCCCTTCCCAAACATGTAGCCAGTCTGCAAGGAGCAAAAGGGGAAAAAGCTTGGAACAATAACACAAAGGCAGCACTGAATCCACCTGGCTGGGCTCCCAGGAAAGCAAAGCTGCAACTCAAGCTCTTGTAGACACCAGTCAGCAACTGACTCTGAACACACAATGTTGTCTGCATGCCAAGAGATAACACTGGGCCCTCCCCACACAGAAATTCTATTTAGGTTGTCTCTGACTGTGGCCATCTCTGGGCACAGGGATGGAGGGAGTCAGAGAAGCTACCTGTTCAACGTACCACAGGAGCTTCAGGGGGAGCTATCCGGAGACCCTGTGAGAGGATACCAGCAAAGTTGGTGGTGCGGGAACCGTGCCACAGCAGCTGGCGGTTATGAAGCTGCTTAAATGGTTTGTAACGCTGACTCTCTCCTTCACGCTCAATCCTGAAGATCTTCAGTTCAAAAAGGAATAGGAGAAAAAGAACAACCAAGCAAATAAACTGTTACCTTCATGCAACTAATCAGATTAAAAAAAAATAAAATAAAATTAAAAAAATCACCCAAACTGGAATATACACTAATCTGCTAGGAAAATTGATCTGGATGGTTTTTAGTATTTGCCATTTGCTATGTCACACTAGCAAAACAGAGGTAGCATTGATCACACAGTACTTGTTATTGATTACTTCTCCACCTTCCCTTCTGCATTTTCATAAGAACATAGTTTTCTGAGAAATCATTCAATGAACTCAGGCTCAGTTTCAGATGATGATTACCCCTACACGTCCTTTTTGAGGCCAGTTAAATTAAAATAAAAACATGCTCCCAAAGACATCTCAGTAAGCTTTAACTCATCTCTGCCTAGATTTTTGCTATTCAATTAAATAGCAATTGATCTAGGAAACTGCATAAGCTCCTCAAAAATAGAAGGAAATTGTGGACAAGTAAGTTCACTTAGACAAGTCCATGTTCACAAACTTATACCCCAGTATTGCCCAGCTTACATCCACAACTTTGAGATCATATGCATTGTGAGTAGCAGCATGAGTATTTTTCACATATTGTTTAATAATCTTGGCTTCTTCTGAATCTTTGTCAACAACCTGCAAAGAAGCAAACAAGAGAAGATTCTTTGGCATACAAACTAGCAGACTTCTTATAACATAATGACATCCAGCCTATGCTTGCAACTTGTCAGTTTAAGACCCCTTTATCATTTAGGTGGAAATTTATTCCCAGCTAGAGAAGATGTACAGGTATACAGACAGCACTCAGTCACAGAATGTCTGAGACAGGAAGGCACCTCTGGAAACAGATAATTTCAAATTCCCCTGCTCAAAGTAGAGTCTGCTGGAGGAAGTTGCCAAGGGCTAAGTCCAGTCAGGCTTTCAACAACCCAAAGAATGGGTTACCACAGCCTTTCTGGGTAACCTTTTCCAGTGTTTGACAACCCTCAGAGTAAACAAATAAACAAACCCACCCTAAACCAAACACCATCAAAAACAACAACAGCTTTTTCTTTTGTTTAAATACGATTTCCTGTATTTCAATTTGTGCCCATTGCTTCTTGTCACTTATTAATACTGACAAGAGTCAGTCTCTGTCTTCTTTACTCTCTTCTTCCATCAGGTATTCATAGACATTGATAAGATATCCCCCTGAGCCTTCTTTTCTCCAGGTTAAAAAGCCCCAACTCTTTCAGCATCTCCTCATACAACACATGCTCCAGTTCCTTCACAATCTCAGTGGCCCTTCATTGAACACATGCCATTACATCTGCCCACTTATGGTTCAAGTGATTTGTTATGCTCCAAATTAACAGGACACCAGTTTGTATTTACAGTTACTCATTTCCTTTTATTTCCTTTACCTTAATATCAGTTCGAAGTTTTTCATAGTTGATGTCAATTGGGTCTTTATCTCCATCTTCATTTCCACCTCTGAGAAGGCTGTAAGCAACCTCAATATCAAGCAAGTTGTCCAACATCTGCACTTTAGCCTGAAGAATTTAAAGAGGGTATTTTACTTGTGCCTTTTGACGTGTTCAGAATAACTCTGGAACACCCCAAATTACAAAAGTGTATGTGAATCTCTGGCCACACACTGCCATCTAACACCACACAGCGTTTTTTGTTTTAAAATATATATATATACTTAAACATACTAAAATAGACACACACATATATACAAATAGATCATAATATATAATGTATATATCTTCTAATATCTTACATATACAGTTATTTTTATACTTACACACACATATATGCACACAAACAAACAGAAAGATATTCTGAAGAAAAACAAGCTTAACCTCATGAAAGCATGAAGTTAAAGTAAGTCTTAAAACCTCACAAATTCTCTGATAGATGTCTGATATCACACCTGCTGCCTGCAAACAACATACTATTTCCAGTCAATACCTGAATGTATTCCAAGTTATTTAGGAGAGGTGGTTTCTTCATCCCAAAGTCGTGAGGAATCAGAGTATAGAAGCGGTTGGAGAGGTCCAAGATCTGTGATTCTGAACCACTGTCAGAAACTGCCTAGATAAGACAACAAGCAACAAAGAAAATTCCTGAGTAAGATTAAGTCTCTATAGCAATAGATACACACAAGATACTTGAGGGCTAGTACACAAAAGCAGCAACACAAATAGTGTTAATCCTGAAACCCTCACAGAATGAAAAAATGGCAATTCTATTTAATTGTTTTGTATGTAGTAAGTCAAAATACACAGAATTTCTGCTATGAGAAAAATCTAATGGGGATTATATTTCCGCAAGGCAAAATAAAGGCTTCTGGATACAGAAGTGGAGTACGTCCTTGGCAAGGTTCTGGTCTACTCTACCAACTGAAGTAAAACTTCTCATATCTATGCTTTGCCAGGGTCAAAAAAAAAGGAGTATGTTGATATACTTTTGCAAGCTGTTCAGGCAATACCATGTAGTGATTACTGGAATGGTTCAGATAACGATGTGTAAATACAGGAATAGCATCAAGCCAGATCCTTTCCTGTGTCAGCTGAACCTTTATTCTCATCCTCAGACAGACTTCTCTGGGGTGGAAACACCAGCTTGCTACTAAATCAATATACCGGCTTCATTTGCTCAACTGACATTTATGTCTGACTCCACCTGAAGTTTGTGCTGCAAAAGCATGAAAGATACAAGTACTGCCCAAACTGATACAACAGCAAAGAGAACTAACTAGTTACCTAGAGAAGCCACATCCTCTTCTCCAGCAAGAGAGAGCACAAGTCTTTATGCACACAGCTCAGCATTCACCCCACTCCAAGCCCAGAACAACTTCTGAATTCCCCTTGTGCTCTAACATCTCGTTCATGCTCACCTGCTGAACCTCATTAAGGATGGAGTACGCGCTCTGGATCTGTCGCTTGCTCAGTTTTCCCAATGGCATCTTCTGCAAGTCAATCTGATGAAGATTTAAACAATAAAAACAGGATTTCACAATACTGAAACCATTGCAGCATTCCCCCTAGTTTCCAGGGAACAGATCTCTCCAACCTGGTAGGACTGACCACACGAAGAATGGAAACATTTCAGATTTGGTATTAATCTCTGTGGATCAAGGAATTATGTCAGAAGGACAGTGCATGCTACTGAGAAGACATCCTATGAACAAAGGAATACTGCAATAGGAAACCAAGCATGCATGCTAGGGCAACACAAATAGGGTACTAAGCATCTGGCTTGAAGGTTAATATTGACCTGGCGTCATATGTATTCCTCAGTCACTTCAGTAAACATACATTTCAGGCTGGCAACGAAGCAAACTGAATAAAATAGTTCTTGCTCATAAGATCATCTGTGTCTCTGGGTAAAACCTAGACACCTTCTCCCATTTTACCCTACAATTACCAAGAGTCAAATGCAAAGAGGTTATAAGATGCTTTGTGTTCATTAATGAAAAATGAACCAAAAAAAAAGGCAACTTAGCTAGAAGCGATGTCTTGGTTGCCTGCTTTTATCCACTGATTTAATTTATATGTTGCTTTTGCTTGTGTATTGATAGATCTTGGGAGTTTCAGATTTGCTTTACATCCTGGCATAGTTAAGGTCCATCTGAACGCAAAAAGGTTTGACAAGAGTCAAGTCCAACAGAGTGTTTTACAAAGATCATATACATACCCTCTGGACCCTTGAACGTACTCACCATACACCCTGCAGGTCAAACTAGCCTTTCCTTAACTTGATGGGATTAAGAATCAGCTTAAGGACAGATGATCCTATGAAACCATGTATATCACGTACCGTATGAGTAAGTTCCACGTTATTTATTCACTATTGAGCTAGGAAACCCAGTCGTATGCAAATCTTCGCTGCAAGCTGAACTCTGAAGGCTCTTCCAAGCTACAGAGACTGGTGTGAAAGCCCTGAAGTTATTTTTCATGGAGATTTCCACTCTATACTGGGCTTAGGAGAATTTTCACCTTTAGCTGCAGCTAAGCATACATAAAGCCAAGATGGACTGCAAGAAAGAAGATAGGCTTCAAAACTGATCTTGTCTTGGGGACATGAGACACAAAGACAAGATTACAACTTGCAATAAGCTCACAGACTTTTGGGGCCATGGTACTTGTTTAGTACCATCCATATTATCTAATAATTAGTTGAAAAATTATGAAGGACTCAAAAGTAAAATGGGCCATTTAACCTGGATGTGCAGGATAGCTGCAGACACCTATAATAACTATAAGTTATACAAACCTATAAACTAACACATATGAGCACTAACACATAAACACTAACACCTACAAATGAACACATCCCCCAGTAATGTGATTTAGAAATATATCTCCTACAGAGCCCACGAACAGCCAAAGAGCTGGAGTTTTTGTCTCCTGTGACTCATGGGAGGTGAACAGAGCTCTGCAGAGCTAACCTCTGATATAAAGGTAAACTGCATTCAAAGCTTTATCATTAGATGTGTCAAAAGAGTACAGCAGCTGAGGGGCTCGGTCTAAAACAACAGCACTGCAATTACTGCCAGATACACTGAGGGTAACACAAAGAATTAGCTTCACATCACAGATGTGTGCACCAAGATTGTCAAGAAAGGCAAGGGAGATGTCTGCTTTCCACCCAGGCAAGAGAGGACACAGCACTAGAGTAGACTCAGCCCTTTAACGAGCCTTTTCATGTAAGGCAATTACATAAGTAATTGCAATAAACCCCTTTATGTTTGGTGAGGTAAGACTCTGGAAAGCTAAATTAGAAGCAGGAAGAGAAATGTATCAGGTAAATCTAAGAATTTGCTACAGTTTTCCCAGAGCGAGAGTGCCTGGATGGAAATACTTGAGATTAGGCTGAAAAAAGGAACCAAGCAGTCGTTTTCACAGGACGGACAGAAATATCTAACTAGGAAAAACATTACTTCCTCTAACAGAAAACAGCTGTTCAGCAGCAACAGTACAGGAAGATAAATTTAATAGGAAGACAGGCCCATCTGGACTCCCAAGTGTCCAATAGATCTGCAGCTGGTGTGAATTAACAGAGTTTCAACAGAGTTCTACAAAACCAGAAGACATCAGATTGCGATCAGTTCAGAGTCTTTCACCTGTTCCAGTTACAAAGAATTATTAATATTATAGAAGACTTTGATGTAAAGAATCACTGAAGACACACGAGAGCACAATTAACCCAAGGTACTACAAAATGTTCAGCAAGTCATCTGAAAGCTTTCAGGTGAGCTGCACAAAATACTGTAAAGCCTGTTCTGAAAAGTAGATACACAAAATACCGATACAGAGAGCAAACAGCTGCTTAAATAGAAGTCTTAGAGCAGGATAACTAAGCTGGCTCAAGAAAACTATTATTTAGAACTAACCCAGTTTGAATGGCTGCATTAGAACAAACTGTGGGAACTTTGAACATCAGTAAAGCTGTTTCTATGCAAGGAGAGACAGATGATACCACCAGGTAACTACCTGAAAACTTGTTAGAAGTATGGATCAAGAAGTATGTAGCAAAAGAATGGATGAAAATATAGTAACATTAGAACAAATGAGAAATATAACAAAAAAACCTCGAGTTTGGCCCTATTCAGAAGATAATCTGGACTCTGTCAAGGCACTTCATTAGTGCATGTATCAACTGGCAGCATTTCTCAAGCCTGAGCTGTGTGCTCATTTGCTACCTAAATTGGTAGTGCTGCCTCCCCCAAATGTGGTTCAAAACTCACAAAAAAAGAAGGGCCTTCTGCCTCACATCACCAGCAAATTGGCCATCTGTGTTAGTATTTTAAGAGCATTCAGTGAACAGTGGTCATGATGCACCCATTTTTTAAGAACTGCACGCATCATAACTAAGTTACTACTTAAAGTGCTTGGCAAATTCTGGTCAGGCTCTTGCCCTTATTTTAATGATGATTTAAAACTCATACTGACTTCTGGGAAGTATGATGCACCCTGGATTGCAAAGAACTTGCTTCTAGCTGTGTCAGTATTACGTAGAGAGAGAAAAGAGTTTTAGAAGCGAGAAACACGAACGTGTGCAGTCACCTCAAATTCCACCATCGCTTTCTTCATGCTCTCCACATCAAAGATCATCTTAATAAGGTCTTGGATTGGCTTAGCAAGTTTTGACTTAGTCCCGGCACCCACTGTCAGTTTCCTGACAGCTTCTTCATCCTGGGAGGTAAAAATAGTGTCAGAATTAGCAAAATCACAAAGGATAAAAGTAACAGGCTGGCTGCCATGGTAACAACTCAAAACCAATTTAGTGTATGCATACTATGACTAGTCTAAAGTTCACGGGGAGCGTGGGACATTGCTCTGACATTTTGGAACAAAGAGGGTTTAAAAATCCACCTGTTTGGTAATTTGGTAGACATTACTTCAAGAGGTGGCACTGTAAAATCTAAGTAGAATAAAGGGAACATGAACTCTGTATGCACCTCTGCTGCACCTCAAGCAACAGTATTAATTACTTTTTCTGCAAGCTTTCTGCTGCATAGAGATCTTTAAATGAAAAAATGACTGTTTACTTTGTTGCTTTTATGACAAAATAGAGATGTAATAACTAGTTTCGCTAAGCTTTTGTAATAAAAACTGTCATAGATGAGTATAGGAATCATCAATTAGCCATTATACCATTGAAACGCTTTCATGGATAGTGTTGCACCAATAAAGCGTCTGCCAGATGCTTCATAGTATTACTGCACATTGCAGCGTAACAGACACTTTGCCACTGCAATATTCAAATTTCCAGAAATAAAGCTAAGCATTGAGTACTTTGCACTGAAAGATGACATCCAGGGATTTGGCCACAGAAAAATGCAACGGCTTGAAAATATCTTCTCTGGTACCTTTACAGCTATTAACTGCATTTAACTATTTAATCTGAAAATAGTTCAAGTTATGAGTATGCTTTTAAATACACACACAAACCCCCACTAAGCAGAAGGAAGAGCTTTCTCAGCCTGCTCAATATGTGCATTAAGCACACAGGAGTTGCTTCACCATTTGTGAGGATTTTGGATGTGGAAGACCGATAAGAGGTAGCTATCTTAAATAAAAGAAAACTGTGTTTTCATATGGAAAAGCATGTGAAATGACTGCTGAATAAAGTTAAAATCAACATCCTTGAAGTTACAGAGTAGACAAGAACGAGCACTAAAAGGACTTCAGACTCGATAATGGAAAATTACTTAGTTTCCCAGCACATCTATTTTAATGCATGACACTCATTGATCTACAGCTCTCTTTCTGTAGCACAGAGAAGTTGCACCTGCACTTCATTCCTCAGGTTTGTTAAGTGTAAGTGATCCAACAGCAAGCACACAACAGCTATAGCAAAGCAGTGCTCCACCTGGTACACAGATGTTTCAGAGTTACCTGCCCATAATCTATCTCCAGCGGGTAGAATTTTTTTGGATATTTAGTGAAGTTCTTAGAATGCCAAGAATTGCCAGTTTTTTCTTCATACAAATTCAGGAAGTGTTCAACGGCATCTTCTTTTGATGGCATCTGCTCCAGCTTGTTGCTTCCGATTACAGTGCCCACACGACCCCATGACCTGAACACCCAGTATCTACAGAAATGAAATGTGAGAAAAGAACAGATGTAAGACACTCTGGCTCTAGATCTCAGTCCTAATGAAACTGACTCTGCAACAACCATGCGACTGCAAGTCTATCAGCCTTCTGACCATTAATTTTATTGAAGACATTCTCTATCAGCAACTGCAGGAGAGCAACAGGAGAGCCACCACAGAGCATATGTCCAAGAACTGGTGTGAAAAAACAGCCAGTGTTAACACACCAGATCTACAGCCCTGAGAATAAACACATGCACAGCAGGCAAAGAGAGGCCAATATCTCTTCAGTCTTAATGTTTTGCAAATATGAATCTTCGGACTACTGGGGTCATATATTTGAAAAATAAACACAATGCATCTCTAAGCCTCAAATCCTAGCATTTAGATTTTTAGAGAAACCAGAAGTAACTCAAGTATTTGTTTGTATTACTGATACCACCTTGGGTGAGTTTCCATTGCATTTGTAGGGATACAATCAACCTTTCCAATATGTCAGGCACCAAGATCTCTCCATATACTGAATACACAAACCCCACATACAAAGGCCAGCAACAACAGTTTATCATGAACATGGCAACAAATTCAGAGCTGAACCAGAGTTGCTGCTGACAGCCATTAACTCCCCTGGATTTCTGGGTATCGCTGATATGCTTCGGGGTGGGGGTGGGGTGGTTTCATTTTAAAGAACCATCTCAATTTCTTTATCCATTCAGTAATGCAACTACTGGACAGTTCTGCCATGCATCTGATGGGACTACAAAGCTAAACATATGATCGTCCCCTGACCATTTCAGCTTCAGGGCATGCAATTCAGGACTATGTTGTGGTAGAACCACCAGAATCTGGTCTTCTTTCCCAAGGTTACAGCTCTGCAGTCAGAAGACAAGAGTATGCTGGAGAATATGGGAAAGATTCCCAGCATCACTGACTGCACGTGTGGGGTCTTGATGTTAGAATAGAGGAACCTCCACCAAATTCTGCTTCTGTATTTTCAAGGGCAGCCATCAGTCACAGAGCACTGTGTCCCTCCTGTTAGATAATTAACTCAGTCCTAAAGACACCAACTGTACATGCCTCACTCATCCCAGAACACAGGAATGAACACTACCAGGTGCAATTCCACAAACTTACTCACCTCCCAACTTTGGCTTTGTCAACACTACAAAGAAATGTCTCCGGACAGAGCAGAGATCTCTCCATGGGTGGTCGGCTGTTTTGTACGTTTTTGTTTTTGGTGGAGTTTTTTTGAGTGGTTTTTTTTTTTTTTTTTTTTTTTTTTTGTTACTTGGTTGGTTGGGGTTTTTTTAAAACAAATATACCTATTCACATCTCCTCTCAAAGACATTTTACTCATACTTTGCTTTTGTAGACACCAAAAATCCAATATTTATTGGAAAAAAAGTAAACAAAAGTATTTTATGGAAAACTAAACTCACCTGTTCTCTCTGTCATCCTCTAGCAGCTGCAGTTTATAATAGGAATTTGTTCCTTTCACAATATCGACCAGGCCCAGGGTTGCACTGAAAATTTTTCCACCTTTTTCAAAGACATGAGCAGAATCCTCCAAACCTACAGAGAAGAAACAAATTAGAACATAGAAGAGGTTGTCATTTTAGGTCTCCTTCCTACATTTGTGCTCACTCAAATGTTCCATGAAGTGGTGAATATCTTAACAAAAATACCACAAAGTGACCATGTGCTCATTCAAAACGACTTGAAGTGTGCTTCTTAACAGATTGTGAGCACACACCTTTAGATACACTGGGGTGAATCGCAATCCTAACTAGAGAAAAAAAAAACAGACCTGTAACTTTTGAAAAAGAACCATGTAAAAATCTAGTATTTAACACTGCATGACCGGCTGGAGGAATTCTCAAAAGAGAGACAGCTCTACAGGCATCACGTTAGCAAATGGACTGAAAAACTAAAGCTGTCCTTGGATGCAGTATGAATTCTCAGAACAATGTCTGTGCACCACAGGTTTGGAAAGCAGTGTCAACTGCCCTCTCAAGAGTCCAGGGGCAGATGCTCATACCAGACCTGTGTCCTCTGCTGGCTGGGCCTTTATTCACCCCACTGACAGATGCTCCTGAAGCTGAACAAGGTGCACTCCTTACTTGAAGTGGTCCTTCTGAAAGTTACACTAGAAAATCCTGGAACATCCAGCTTTTGATGACAATCAATACCCTTCCTTCGACAGCAAGAAAGAAGTGGTTTAAAAATTCACATTCCTTTTATGGAACCCTTATCCTTTCACATAAAAACATTCTGCAAATGATCACGCATCCTGAAGACTTTGTGTGGTGCAGGCACAGCCATTGTTATCACTCACCAGAATCGGGATCTACTGCTGCTCCACCTTTAACTGTTAGCTTCATTTTCTTTTCAGACTTGCTAGGTCCTGCAGCGAAAGAGTTGTTATTTTTTCCTAGGCAGGCAACACAGTCTGACTTGAATCAACATTTAAATTCTCAATTTGCGTAATTATCACCTTGAGGAGACTTCAAATCAGATTCCCAGTATATGAACAGGATAACTTCAATGGCTTTTTTTTTTACCTGGCTTTAGCAGACAATTCACAGACCCCACTCCCCCAATTAAATGAAAAATAAGATCTCCCCAGATTCTATCTATCTCCTTCCTTCTAGCCCCAAGGCGTGGGCCGTATCATTTTTTCACCTGCATAGCAAATAAAAGTCACATTTGTGATTGTGTTTAAGTAGGATTCAAAAACCTCAGAGGGCATGGAGGGTGTTCCAAGTCCCCTGGAGATGCTTCTGCTGTGAGATAGCCTGGCAATAACATACCCAATTGTATGACATAAACCTATGCTTGGAGGACATGGAGAAGAACAGGTTCTGAAGGCAGTCAAGCAAATACGATGGTTTTGTTCACTGTCCAGCATTAATAATGCAAGCTCTCTGTGGCATTGTTGAGGAATGCCACTGGTGTTGTACAGTCTTCCTCCTCTGTTAAAAGAATGTTACGTTCTAAACCAAGTAGAACAAAGGCCCATTGCTTGGGACCCCAGTATTTTCTCACTTGCTAACATCCCTTGGGGGTCATGGTAGTGTCTGTCACATCTTGTTGCCCCAGAACCTCCATGGAACTGCACCACTGACCCAAACTGGGAGAGAAGCTGAGGTGTTATGAGGATGAGTCTGGATTGATGTCAGGGAGCGTGTGCACATACAGCACAGAAGATCTCTGAAGCAAGACTGAACCAGGGGGAACAAGAGCCAGCTCAGGCGACAGCTTCATGTTTACTTAAAGCTAGTCTTGCACTGAGGTTTCATTATTTAAATTTGTTATGAGAAAAAGGGCAGAGAACTCAAGGAAAGGGCAAGGATAGACTATACCCAGGCTTTCTTTGTGTATGCACAGCATTTAACAGGCTTGTGGAGAAACAACTGCTTTGTTCTTCACCTTGTTCTTCTTTGACCTTCCCAGCACTCTTCATACTTGGGGGCTTGCTGCACTTCCCATCCACGGCCATTTCCTCATGCTCCATTTTCACCTCTGCACCCCAAGGCGAAAGTGCATGGAGAGACACAAGCTCCTGAAAGTCCTTGCTGGAGGATTTCACATCCTTAAGAAACTCCTCTGAGACCACACGGACTTTGGCCTCCTTCACTTCTTCCATCTTCTTGCTCATTTTCTCCACATCCTCTGCAGAGGCAGGAGGGAAACAGAGAGAAAAAGTATCAGTGAGGTTTCAGACTTTAGCCCCTCTCTCTGGCCACAATTCAGGGCTCTGTTACACTTTGTGGAAAAACAATTACACCACATTTTGGATTCACTATGTTCTTTGGAAAGCAAAATCCCCATCGGCTCAAAACTGCAGCTTGGGCTAGAGCAGGAACACTCCTGTTTTACCTGGCTGGTCCAGCTCTTTTCTTCCCAGAGCTGGGCTGAGCCTGTACAGTCCCTCTTGGACCTCCTGGCAGGTGGGAGCTGTTCTCCTACCTCAGCAGCCAGCTTGCACTTCGACTCCAACAGGGAGCAAGAGCAGATCCTAAGTTGCCAGCAGAGAAAACAACTGCCCTTGGGCACCCACAGTCAGCTCAGCAGCTTCTCCAACACAGGCACGGACACAGCCCCCAGCACCTTTCATCCCAAGAAGGGTGGATTGCACACCACCACGGTCTGTTGCAGACCCAACAGTCTTACAGCACAACCCGCAGGGTTAACATGCTAGGTAAGTAAAACTCAAACAGCAGACACCTGTCTTTACTTTTCCAAGCACATTAAGGTCATGTGCACACACAAAACACTCCCCTTAATCCAAACACTGATCCCCAGACAGCCTGGAGGACACATGCCCTTTGTAATCCGCTCAGCTCTGTTACCAGTTCTACCAGTAACCAAGGCATGGCTGCTTACTCTGTGTGCTGATGCACAGGGTGGCCTTGTTAGCTGTTGTCGTCATCTTTCCTCCCAGGTCCTCCACAATGCTCTTCACCTCCTCCTTGTTCTTTGACAGCTTTCCAAGAACCAGGATCTTCATGCTGGTCAGTGGTTTGTCTAGAGGTTCAGAAATAACACAGCATGTTGGCAATAGGCACAGAGCCCGTCCCACCCCAGGCATGTAACAGGCACAAAGAAACAGCATCCCTCACACTCAGGACAATCAGCCCAGCTGGCAGGGAGAAAAGGGTCCGAAAGTAGGTCAGGAAAGCAGGTCTCACTTGTGCTACATAAGCGGGAGGAAGCCTGGGAAAGGCAACAAAACTCAGCACCCACCAACAAACAGAAGGGATAGAAGCAGGGAAGACATTTTTTTTTTTTGGAGTAAAAAGAAAACCCAACAAAACCAGTCTACTTCAGCGCTGTGCTACTAGAGAACCAATACCTGGGTTACTTTGTTTTCCTTGCTAAAATAACATGATCTGACTAAAATTAGCTGTGTAGAATTACTTCCACCCTTTTCACAAGTAACAATAATCCTCTCCTCCCAAAACTATGTCCAGGGCTAAAAAGGCTGAGTAAGATAGAAGTCAGCATAGTTCTTAGCGGACAGGCTGTAGCACCAAAGCATGTATCTCATTCCAACAGCCTATGAGAAATTTCTGGAGCCCAACCTTTTCCCAATTTGTAGGCTGGAGACAGCATATCTATTTTGCATAAGGAGAGTTAGCAATTGGTAAAGCCAAATCAAGGAAGGATTAAAAAAAAAAAAAAAAAACAAAAAAAAACCAAAACAACCAAACCAACCAACCAAACAAAAAACCCCACCAAAACAACAATAAAAAAAAAAAACAAAACCCACCCAAACACAAACCAAAACAACTCTTGCTTTTAAAACCTAACATTGGATGTGGAACCTCTGGCGCTATGGAGGTCCTGGGATGTTCCCCAAGAAAGCAAGCAAGAAGGTATTTTATAGCAGGTCTTCCTTGAGACATATTTTGCAACATTGGCCTTTAAGTTTCTGACTCCTTGCAAGCATGTAATTTCCTCACCATCTACAAATACCCCAAACAATTTGTTAAAAAACAACCAGGATCTCAAGCCCACGTCCCCAGGCAACCCACCACATCAGGGCTGACCTGTGCTAGGAAGAAGTACATGAGACTCTGCTATGCTGTTTTTCACCAGGAGAGCTCTCCCTGCTTCTAGGCAGGAGAACAGCATGCCTATTCAGGGTGGCATGTTTGGCTGGCTGGGAATGGCACTACACACCATTCTGAACTCCCCTGACCCATGCCCAGCCAGTTGCTTACCTCTGGGTGCGGACACAGTCTCTGTCAAAGGAGCAGATGCAGAGGGAGGAGGCGCAGAGTTCACAGTCGCAGCATCTGGAGGGAATACTCTGTCCTGTTTCTTACACTTAAATTTCTTCAGGTATGGAATTTCCCGAAACTCCTGTGAGATAGAAGCATAAGTAGTTTAAAAACAACAAATACTATTATAAGATTTGAAGGCTAAATTGAGCACTGTCCAGATGTTGGCATTTACTGCAGGTCTTGAAAAGGATTTCTGAGACATTCATGCTAAGGCAGGTAAATAACCACTTTACTGACTGGGAAAACAAAGCTAGGGTAAATGATGGGTTTCAAATCAAATCAGCAACATCGCTTTCAATTTAGTGTTACTGGAAAAAATGTGACTTAGTTATGCATTAGCCGCCTACCCCTGGAGGAATGTAGCTGTGACAGGACTCCCCCACTGTCACAGCTGCTCAGCACTGAAATGCACTCTGTGCTCTGGCATCCAACACAGACGGTTGCTTATTCAATCTCTTTACAAGAGGTAACATCAGTTAAGAAATGTTCTTCAGATCATCAAATTTGCAATAAACACCCACCTTTGGGATTACCCAGTCTTTCCTGTTAGGAGTCTGTGTTTTAGCAACACACTTAGTCCAGGCAGTAATATCCCCTGAACAGTAATATGCGTCACTCTTGAACACGAACTGCCCCTTACACTCCTCGCAGGGAAGCAGAGCTCCAAATGCCATCCCATCTGCTACTCGGTCCAAAATCTAAAGCAACAAAGAATACAAAACAGGTCATGGCAGAAGGAGGCTGGAAGCCCATGCACTACATTACGCTGGGCTGCACAAGAAAATAACTGTCAGGCTACTGGCATGCAAATGTAGACGTTTCCAGTGCTTGTTATGCACACACCGCACATAAACCAAGACTCTTACCAGCACTGATTGATCTACAATGTCTTAAAGACATGATACAAAGTTTCCCTGGTCACATCGCATCTGCCCCATACTGATGGCTCGCAGTCTCTCCTGTCCGGACTCGGCATTCAGGGGAGCATACCTACCACACAGCACCTGACCAAGCAGCCGTGCCGGAACAGCCAAGGAGGAGACGATCTACTGCATCTGAGCAGATGAGTAGGTAGGTGGGAATGTAGGCTCTGACGAGTCCCAGTTTTCCTGCCTAGAGAGTATTCCTTAACCATTTGGAGTCCAGACGCTTCCCACAACCCAGCCCACACTCCTTACAAAGAGTCTTAATAAATACAAATACCTAAAGTGATGTGTGGCTCCGAAAGAGAGAAGACTTTCACAAGTTGCACGCTGAAAAGTGACTGTTTTTAGAAAAGTTATCAGGAAAGAATTTGTGCAGTTTTTGCTTCTTTTTGCATAATTTAACAGTTGAGGGAGGCCATGTGAAGTGTCATAACTAACCCGCTCTTGAAGAGCCAGTAACAAAAAAACCAAACCATGGACCAGTTTGGGCATAGTAGAATGAAGGCACATCACTGAGACTAAGGCACTGAATTCAGCATCACACACCACCACACAGCCCTTCACAAGCAAGCGTAACAGCAATACCGTCAGAGTCCCGGGACAAAAGGACTGGGCTTTGTACTGAATTTATTTCTGAAGTTTTATGTTAGGAACGTACTTCAGACTTGTAGACTTTGCAGCAATATTGGTTCGAGTTGGCTTCGCCAATTCAAAGACCCAGCACACATGCAAAGGAACTACAGACCAACTCACGGCATTCTCCCCTGAAGGAACTTCCTGCTTGTTGGCAATCAGCAGCTCTTTCAGGTCATTAGTGGAGCAGACCTTCCTCAGCTCATCCTTGATGCCCCAGATCAGCTCTGTCTGCTCCTGTTGACGAAACCCAGCAGCTTAGCTACTTACAATCAATTGCCTTCTAAGAACACTCCTGAAACCGCAGTATGTCGACAAGGTTTTAGCATGCCCATGGCATCTTAAATGCAGACTGTGAAATGAAGAGCACCAAAAACCCAGCAGCTTTACCAAAAGGAAGAGTCACACATTTTACACAAAAACATAGAACAGGTTTTTAAAGCCATATGCTTCAGATTTCAGTATGAATACAGGAGCACACTGCAGCTTCAGCAAATACTCTCTCTTCTCAAGATTACATGTGTGAGGACATCCCTGTTGGATTCTGTATAAACTAAGGCTTCTCCATCACACACATGTGAAAAAAGGCCACAGGGTAACCTTTACAGCACTATCCCACACAAGAAGGTACAAGTGATACTAAGGACAGCTAGCTTTTAGGTAGAGTGGAACGCATGTTTCTATCACACTTCTACCCTTAGAAAGCTCTCAACAGCCTTTGCAAGTATCACTTAACTAGCTGACACTGACAACAGCGGGGATGTGACGGCATTTGAACCCTGCATTAAAACAAGAAATCAGAAATGCTGATCGCACTATTGTTTTTTTAAGCCACCCTAGCATGAGAGGAATTTCTATCAGATCAGTCACCTCGAGCAGTGCGGAGGAGTCTGCACATTCTCTTGGGCCTTTCTACGAAAGGTGAAAGGGTTGGACAGCAAAGATGCATCCTAAAATATCTCTGAATTTTGATCATGCTTGATTAAAGTTTTTAAGAAAAAATTAGCAAACCCAAAGTTAACCCTGATCCACAAATTGCCTTGATCTTTCCTAAACATCTGCATTGCAGCAGCAAAGCCTCGATAACGTCTCAGCTAAGTTTTGTTGAAAATCAAGGTATTGCCACACAACAAAAGGAAACTTTTGTTCAAAGCCAGACACACCATTTTTCTACAGCTCCATTAAGATTTCAATTGCAGCAAAAGCAGCTAGTTAATTTTTTTCTTGGAAAGTACCTATGTACCTAACTTCCAATAAATACAGAATTCCTGATGCTCTATTGGGAATTCTTCCCACAATATACCAGAAAGTGAAAGGTAGAAAGCTGCGATCCATCACACTTTGTACCCAAGAACTGAACCAAGCTCCCCAGAGGGTGAGAAAGAAGATTTCTCATTATCTAGTTCTGCACTTTACCTCTGTTTCATTTGTACAATGAGCTATTTACTGGTTTCCAAGCTCTTCTGCAACAGCACTCAGGCTCAGAGCTTCAACCACCACATCCAGATGATACAGGAAGAACCACAGAACCAGCCTCCTTGAGAGAGAAGGCATTAAACCTAATCTATTTAAATCCAATAAGTACAAGTTCCAGAGAACTTCCTTCCTGTCTTTCAGGAGAGAGCAGCAGGGTGAAGTGCCTTCAGCAAAGCCTCAGTGACAAGGCATCTCCTGTGCCAGGACATGAGGACCAGCTGTGCTGGAACTCTGCTTTGTCTGGGCACGAGGTACACCCCCTCTCTAGGTGCCACAGCTCTTCAGGTAGTGCCTGACACTGCACTCGTCTAACATAGACATTTTTTGGAGGTGATCAGCTAAAACTCACCTTCAGCTGTTTTTCCTGCTTCGATTCTTTCTCTTTCTCTTTTTTCTGTTTCTTTTTCGCAGTCACATTTCCATCTACCTCTTCTCCTTTTCTCTTTCTGATAGAGAAAAACAAAAACAAAACATACACACATGAAAGGAAGTTACTTAAATGCCTGTCCAGCAGTTACCAGAGCTCAATTTACTGGCTGCCGATATCTGCAGAGGCTTGAATATCCTCAGTTTTGGCAGGCAAACCCATTTTTCAAATTCCTCAGTGCTAGACTGTAGACACGCACTCGCTTCTGCAACACGAGCTGCCTCAATCAGGTCAGGTACACTTAAGAGCCACAGAGTAACTGTATGGTCTGGCAGAAGAGCACATGAAATACTGCAACATTTGCAGGCATATTCATCTGTACCTGTATTAGTTACACGAAAGGCATTCCTGAGAATCACTGAATTATAGGTATACCTCTCCAAATCTGAGGATGTGTAGCAACGCAGGTTAAAAGATGGCAATGTCTTTCAGCTGAATCAACAGCTTGATTTTTCAGCTTAGACAGTCCATATTGAAATAAAGGACAGCAAACATGATCACTTTTATAAGCTAAAACACTGGGAAACTAGATATTTTTTAGCCACTGTCTCTTCAGGCAGGAATTAAGTCAGGTCTCTGAAATCAGGCAGAAGGAAGTTTCTAGCTGCAAAGTGCTCCCAGGCTGATAGCAGTTTTGTGATGTACTACTGTGTAGTTGTGTGCGAGGAAATTTATTGTTACTAGCTGGGGCCTTAGAGCTGCACAGGGAAAAGTTACAGAAAACACTGCTCGAGAAAAACTGGAAAGAAGAGGAAGCCAAATGAAAACCGGGGTATTTTGCCAGACTTGAGAACGACAAGAGACCTCAGAGGAAAATAATTTATGTTTCCTGAGTCATATCATTCCCTTCATCTGCCTGGCTTCAAAATACATCAATAAATCAAATCAGCGTGTGCTGTCCTCGTGAGGAAATAACGGGAAGTTTTACCCCACTTGAGGCAGGATGGGGCTGCAACTGCAGGCGGAGCATGAGCACAGCTTCAATCCTGCACTTCATTTTGACAGAGCTGCTATCGTTTTGAAACACCAGCCAGGTTTCTTTTTAAGAAAGCATCTGTCTTAACTTTATAAGCTGCAGCTGATGGTTAAGTCATAAAGTTGACATTCTCGATTGCTCTCTTACTTACTATTTTAAACATTTCACTTTCCAGTACTTTGCTACCGTTAAAGACCAACTCTGTACGACAGCTTATTACCTATAAAGCTGCAGGAGAATGTCAAAAGGTACTCTCCTCCCAAAGACTCATATGCGAGAGACCTGTAAGTCCTAGTAACTGTCCTGACCCCAAAATTGGGCCAAGTACCCATTTGATTTGCAGTGGCCACCACTAACATGCTGTTAGCATCTCTGACCAAAGCATGATTCAGTGCACCTCACAAGTCTGTCAGGGGCTGGTTTTGCAGAAGAGCTCATCTTTCAGCTGTCCCCCTGCAAGGTCCCACCAGTGGATCTGGGGCTCTGCTGTTAAGGCGCACTGCCTCGGGGGGGCGGGACCACAGCTGCAACGTGCTACTGGCAATCGCTTGCATTTCTTGAGAAAAACTCCATCTTGTTTGCTAAATCAGGCAAGCAGGAACTGGCATGGCAGGACTGGATACAGCACACACATGGCTATGCCCTCCAAAGTCCCCAGGCCAAGCAAGCTCCCTCTCCTCCCCAGCTGCAGCCCCTGCAAGGGGCAAGACCAGAGCACCCACCGAACCCTGCCATAAGGATAATGACTTCTGTAAGTTTTAACAACACAGGTACACAATATAATCTAGGAAAAACATATTAGCTTGAGTGCAAAGCACCCCACTGCACCTCCTCAAGCCAGAGGGCTTAATAACGTAGGTATTTAGGATGGGTGCCCAAATGCTGTGTATCTGCAGTGCCTCTCCCTCAAGTAGCTGACAGGCTGCCTCCAGCAAGCCAGTGCTCAGTCCTGTGCCATAACTTGTCTCCTAGTCTTCAAAAGGAGGCAAGCCAGTGCACCAACTGCTGGAAGGCAACTGCCCTGCCGAGAGGCCCCCTGACCCAAGGAAAGCATCC
Organism: Chlamydotis macqueenii; assembly: GCF_036417535.1. Taxonomy (NCBI): domain Eukaryota; kingdom Metazoa; phylum Chordata; class Aves; order Otidiformes; family Otididae; genus Chlamydotis; species Chlamydotis macqueenii. The sequence continues at coordinate 72,152,674 of NC_141558.1, read as the reverse complement.
AAATTCCAGCAGGGACTCACACTTTTGGCAGCTTCTCCCCCAGAGTCAAAGGGACAGTGGGTTGCTCTCCTGGACAGAGTGATTACTGTACCTGTTCCAGCCACCTGAACAAACTGCAGAGCAGGAGAAATCATCCTGATCGCAGAGAGGCATAAAGCTGTCACTCATCATCTTCTCACAAAAGTCCCTGGCTATACCCAAAGCTTAAAGTAAATACTAATCATCATTTTATACATCCTGGAGAAAGGAATGGCAAAGCCAAATCCATCTTGCATCTTCCCAAAAGAGCAAATTTTAGAACAATCACCAAAATACACACTCACTGACACACATTAATTTTATCTTCCATTCTTGGGACCAAACACTGTGTTGCTAACAGCAACGGGGTGCTGCTGTGTAGACCCTTTCTCCTGCTGGGGAAGGGAGAGTCTTCCCACATTCAATGGAGTATGGCCCAACAGCTTGCTTAGAAGGACTGGCACTTATCAGCGAATGCAAACCACTTCTCACCTTCATGGACGACACACAATTACAAGATTTATTCCAACTTTCAAGACGATGAAAAGGGAAGTGAACTCTCCCACTCTAGCCTGGCCCTTCCTTACCATCTACTCTCTATTTTTCATGTTCCTCTCCCTACAATGAAAATGAAGGGTGGAAAGGAATCACAACAAACCTTGATAAAGAAAGCAGCTGATGCAGGAAGGAACAAGAACTCCCCTTTTCTCCTCTTCTCTGTAAAGCACCGCCAGACTGTTGCTGACCTGAGTACTTTGTGCCTCAGGCAGCCTTTGCAGTTAATCCAGTGCATGATATCTCCAGAATGACACTTTGCTCCTGTCCTGGGCAGCAATTCTACCCAAACAAGCGAGGCAGAAAATACAGGAAAGTATCAGAGCTCAGAGCAGGTGGGTGAAACACATGCTGCCAAAGAAGCACAAAGGGAGAGCTTGCAAGCTGCTACTGCATTTTCTACATTAGTACATGAGCACTCTTTCCACAGAGAAGCTGCTGGCAAGGACACAAGATCGTCCTTCCCCAGGCCTGCAAAGTGCTGCCGCTCGGGGCACGACAGCTCGTAGCCCACGCGAGGCTCAGCATGTCTCACTCAGAGCTGACCGAGAAAAGCAGCCAGGATCCTTGCAGGACACCTTCCCATTTTTGCCCTTCAGAGGGAAGGGATTTCCCAACCACTCTTGGTAGCCCTGCTCGGCACCTCACTCCTCTCATCTGCAATAGGCATGTCACGCTGCTGCCCTCACAGAAAGGGCTGACGGGGCAGTCCCAAAGTCTGAGCTTCTCCTTGGAGTATGGCTAGACATGCAGAAGCAGCACGTGAATTTGGATGTGTCACGTCTAAATTGCAGAGACATCTGAGTGAAGATGTAATTTGGATGCAGCACAATCAGAAATATCTTTAAAGATAATTTTAAGAATCTCACCTACAGCAGACGCTGCAACATAATTTCTGCAAGATGCTGTAACGTAATTTCTGTCATTAATTTCTGCTATCTGATTGAATGCACAAGATTAATTATCACAGGTAACTGCATCTCACTCAAGGTTTTGGGGTGTTTTTCCTTTGGCTTCTTCAGAACTTCTGTGGTTTCTTGGCAGAAAATCACCAGGTAGGAAGGACACCACACTTCTCCACTCATTCTCTTTATTTACACTCTCACTCATTCAGTTTGTTTGACAGACAACTGTTTTTCCAACTGACCCTTAATACCCTTGGCTCAAGCACACCGCCCAAACAGCAGAAGAAGGGTAGTGGAGCATAAGAGCCAGCCAGCACCTTCACAGTTGAGGTGTTTGTTCATGCAGTGCTTAGAAAGTAGGAAAGATGAGATGTTCTGCTGCTTTTTCTGGCGTGAGGTCTTGGTTCACATTACCCTACATCACCAGTCTAAGCTTTTTTCCACTGCAATTCTAGGCTTTTATTTACACAGTGACTTGGCAAACTACCCTGTGGCCTATCTTTACAAAGCCTTCATACTTTGCATAGCATCCCAGAAGTGGCCCAAAAAAGCAGAGCCAGGGCAGACAAGAGAAACACTTACACAGGCAAATCTCTAGAGCTTTGCTGAAGACACAAGAGAAAACTACAAATAACCCTATTAAACTCACACTGTTCTAGGACAAAGCAGAACACCCACCTCGGCACAAAAAGCAAAGGACTACTTGAGAAGCTGCAAGTGCATTAAAACAACGTACCTTCTATTTACATCCTGCAACACACACAGACGTAGAGTGCCTGCTAAAGTGCAGGCTGTCGGGCAGATCCAGACAGCTCGCTTCAGCCTCCAATAGCTCAGCCAAGTGAGGAGGACAGCACAGAACCTGATGGGGCTCTGGCAGCAGCACCAGCTCCTGTGGCACTGCAGAACCGTCCCCATGACACCTGCACTACTGCTGAATGCCTCTGGAGCCACTGCTTGCCAACCAAGAATAAAGTATGGAAGTTGCAGCCTCTTAACAACATGTAGATCAGTTTATGCACGCTCTGCTCTGTTACCTACGGCCTAAGATGACATTCACACACGCAGAAGGCTTTGGACAGTAAAGCACGCCCACCAGCCACGTATCTGGAGGACCAATATTGACAAAGACGGCAGAGATTTGACAGGGCTATGGCTTCTCAGAACCCAACATCAGTCTCACTGGACTGTTTCATGGCGAATCCTTGCAAAAGTAAAACTGAATTCAGTCTACAAGGTACACAGAGAAGCACAATGTTTTACAATGACAGGATCTTTCCTGTCGTAGGACCCAGAAACACCTTATGTTCCTTCCTCCATAGGGACAACACAACATTGGCTTGTGTCATGAAGCATGACTTTAGGCGAAGTCACTTCAAAAACAAACAACAGAAGTCTTCATTAACAGAGAAAGACTGACCAAAGCTAGCAAGTCACCTGAAAGCACTTCTCTGTCAGTACAAGTTCTGTCAAGAGCCTCCACTAAAAATTCCAATGCAAGGCAATGAAATTTCAGTCGTACCGTAAAAGATTTAGCAAACAAAAGCATCCAAGTGTAAGCACTATCGAGCCAATGAACACCATTACCAGATTCAGTGCCTGTCACAGATCAGCAGCTCATAGATAAGAGATGTCAAATCAATTCTCTAACAAGTGGTCAGAGCAGAGAAACCATCACTGATAACAGCATCACACAAGGAGGCACAGAGCCCAGTACCCATTTGTATTAAGCACGCATTACTTTATGGTTGAAAGTCCTACATCAGTCCTCCACATCACAGCTGCTGGTATCTGCATTTTCTCAAGGCAGTCACAGGGGGCAAGTGGATGGCACACTCCCAGGGACAGGGAATGTGTCTCTTGTCATCTGCCTAAGGTCACAGGAAGGACCAAATCCTCCTACGACCAATATTCTTTTAATAGAGACAACAATGCCACAAAACATTTATCATGGAGGTCTTTGAAGGCAAGCAATGTCTCTTCTAGACAATGCAATTTGTAGCATTCCCCACATACCCTTCACTCTTGGTAGCCGGGAGCTGCTTCTTCAGAGTTTCTTTATCTTCAGCTTTCAAGATGCTGAAGCCCAGGAGTTGGGCAGCCCCGTATGCTGGGAGGAAGCCCAGCTCTGCTCGGCGGCTCACAAAGCAGTCTGGGTGGTACCAGTTATCTATCATTCCCAGCTGCGGCTTTTCAGGATGCACCATCTTCTTGGAAATCCGGATCTGGCCCTGAGGCAGATTAAAGCAACACAAGAGCAACTGTTAGGCCATTCTTGAAAGAGCAGGATGTTAATAAGCTTGTTACCAACATGATGCTTCCTAAACACCTGTAAAATAGCAACAGTTCCTCTATCAAAGCCTGCAACTTTTGTTCAAGTCCTTTCACTACAGTTCCTCTGCTTTCTTCAATACTCTTTCTAGGTTGAAAGATTTCAGCTTTTTACGCAGTTTTTTGTTCAAAACCCACTCAAAACGGGTAATCCTGTAGTCTTTATTCCAACTCCTCAACTCCCAGTAAGCTTGAACAAGCAAAACTCACATGACCAAACCCCATGCATGCAACTCTAAATTAACTTTACATCCCTACCACTCAAGCATCAGTGCTAACATCATCTCAACCATCATACTGCAAATTCCTTTTCAGAGGGCTAACAAGTAGTTGTTTTAGGTGCTTTCAGACTGCAATACTTCATGCTCCAACAAGGAAATGTCTACACAACAGTCACCAATGTTTCTGCAGATACAAGCATACCAGCACTGGTGTTTGGCCCTTGTCAACTTTACTCAACTGGCAGGTCTATTCACGTCTATCAGAGGCTCACAGCTTCATTTCACCAACTGTCTGTAAAAGCAGAGCACCAAGACATATTCAACTACAGGGCTACCTCATTACCTAGTGGCATCACTGTTTTTGTCTGCTTTCATGGAATTAATATGGATACAGCGCACACAAACAGAGCTGCTCTTGCTGAGGAGGAAGGAGAGGCCAACACCTTTGCAGTGCTGCAATAAGCAGGAAAAGGTGCAGTTACTGGTGGGTTTCTTGCTACAGAAGTGCTGGCGAGTGGCGTTCCAGCCTGCTCCAAGACCCAAGTGAAAGGAAGCATCAGCAGGTTTGGAGCCCAGGCTACATTGCCTGAGGGATGCCTTTGCTGGACAGCTGACCAGGAAGCAGCTGCTCCTTAGGCACAGAAATGCAGCTCTGCAAGTGCTTTCCATATGCAGGACAGGAAGCAATTATAGAAGTCACTATTTGAATTGGAACTGGTGGGAGAAAAGACAAGAGATGAAGAACTAAGAAAGACTTTTTACCTTTTCTATTTTCTGTTCACAGCCTTTGCAAGTACTTCTGTTAGACTTGGCATATTCTGCAGCAAAATCATTTAAGCTCTTCTCAGCCTTGCCACCTCCTTCCTGTTCCCCTCCTTTTCCTGGAGAACAAAGCAAATACAGAGCTTGGCTTTAAAAAGCATTCCCTTATTTTCTTATTCTCTGTCCCAGGTTGTAGCAGTCTGGATTAATAAACCTCTGTGTTCCAGCAACCCAGCTGTCAAGAATCTGAATACAGAGCAAGATAAGCAGTCCATGCTCAAAACCACTTTTAAAATAGAAAGAATTATTTAAGCAACCAAGTAGCAATTCTACAGGGCTGCTTATTTAATGATTTTTGAAGACTTCCAAAGGTGAACAGACCTGACTCTTATTGCCTCTTTCCTGAAAGTAGTGTGAAATGAGATCTTACTGAAGAACTGACTGTAGCAGAAGTCACAATAGGTCTTCTTCAAAGCAGAACTCCTCTTCCCAAGTGTCAATTTCCTTTTATTTTTTAATATTCCTATATTTCAACAGGCAGACATCAATCTAAATGGCCAGCATCCTTGGTTTACACAGAGATGTGGGGAGTTTAATCTGGTCTGTACTTAGACCCTTGCTCCCCTGACTCACTAGTTCATGTTCATGGTGCAACAATTTCAAAGAGCCACCACAACCATACGCTACAGTGAAGGTACCATTTAAATAACATACAAACAGCAGCATTTGTTAATATTAAAGACTGAAAATGAAACATACCAATCATTATAACAATAAATATTTTGCAATACATCTGCCAATTGACTTGGGTTTTTTCCCTCATTGATTTAACATGCTGGATCATACTGTCAGTGTCAGTATGCCCTGGAGCATGGAGATGCCACAACAATTCTTCCGACATCACTTGCTGAAGGGACACGACAATCAAATAACCACAGTAAAAGCTTGAGAAGAGAGAGCACGGTTCCATCTGAACCTCCAAACACCAGGAGACCTCTGCTTACCTCCTCCAGGGCCTCCAGTTTCAATGGCTTTCTTGATTTTCTCCTGATCTTCCCAGCGGAGCTCAGAGAAGCCATCAATGTCCGCATGGGATACAATTCGAGCCCTCTTCCAGAAGCAGCTGTAGTGGTGCCAGTGAGGGACTTTGCCATCAAACATGGGTGACTAGGAAGAAAACACACCAGGCCAAGATGAAGCAGCTTAGACAGAATCAAGAGAAAAAGTGAGATAAAATGGAGAATCTGGGTAAACACAAGTGATTTTTCTCTCTTTTTTTTTTATTTAAGAAATTGACACTATTTACAACAAAATCTAAGAAGAAAATCTAATAAAACAGACAAGCTGCTAGAGAAAGATCCTGAAGGGGACAGACGTGGAAGGAGCTTTTACCCAGCTTGACCAGTTCATCACTCTGCTGCTTAACCTGTCTGCATTACTCAAAATAAAAAGGTCATAGCCTCAGTGCGGCTATACCAATCCTGAGCAGACAAGGAAAGGTTTCATCTCTATGAGAATCAGACCATCTGCAGGCACAAGTAAAGCCCAACAGAGGCTGTGGAAAAGTAACAGCACTTGACTCGTCTGCTACAACCTCCTTTGAGACTGCTGCAGCGTGAGAGGCCACTGGCCTTGCTGTGCCAGACCTCTGAGTGCAACGCATGATCCCTTTGAGATCCACTTCTCAAGCAAACTGTCCATGCTCTGGAGAGCCTATCATCAGGCAAAAGACACAGGAGCAGCTCCAATGACTGTGGCCTAAAGAAAGTCCCAAGGGGACTGCAGCAGGCAGAGGCAAAATTTAAGGGAAACACCAGAGCCCAATGAAGTCCTGCATCACGACAGAAGCATCACCCAGGTCCTCCCTGAAGTGCAGCTCTAGAGTGCCCTGCCTCGCACCAGCCTTGTTGTGAAAGTGTTCCCCTTGCTTACAACTCAGACACATTAAGTACCAACCTGGCATCGTTCCAGTTACCCATCAGACAAAATAACCATACAGTGGTTTGGCTCCAAGTAATGCACACGAACAACTGCTGTACTAATAATACTCAGCACTGTATTATTACTGACTATACAGAATTAATGACCCAGGAAAGCATTCTATGTATCACTCACCAACAGGAGGGAGATCTCCCAGCTGAAAACAATGGCAGAGACTTTTGTGCATGAGCAGGAAGGAGGAGGAAAGAGCTTTGAAGACCACAGCATGGGCCTAGAAGAGCTGAGCTCCCCAGTTACAACTAGTCATCAACCAAAACTGTATGAGGACATTTATATTTCCAGCTGGACTCTTCCCACAAGCCAGGATTCAGATTACCCTTTCACCCTCACAGCACCACAGCCACACAGCGGCCACCCTAGGGTTGCTCTCAACATGTCTGGAAGTCACACACAGCTCTGGTACTGAAAGGTGGTCACCCCTGAGCTCTGGACTTGTATTTGGAGTTTTCCTGGACGACTCCTCACGGCTCTGTCCCCAAAACAAAGCGGGTGTGCGTGGAAGGGGGCAGAGGTGGCTCAGTCTTCAAGACAACTATGCAAGTAGTGAGTAGATCTCCACTACACCGAGTGGTGCATGTGAAACACAACTTCTCTCTGTGTGGGAAATGAAATCTCCAGGCAAGCTAGACCTTGTTTACACAACTTCTCTCAGCTCATCTATCTCTAGACCATAGTTTCCTAAACAAACTATGGAAAAAGGAGAGATCGATTCGCTTTCACATTGTACATGCAGATAACAGAAACTACTCAGTTCTGGCCGGAAGCAAAAGTCAAAGCCGTGATGGTCCTGCAGGGCCTGGGTGCTCACCCCATGCCAAACCCCGAGCATCTCACTGTCTTTCAGAGCTCTTCACTTGAAAAACCAAAACAAAAGGGTGGTTATAGTAGAAATGGCGCCTAGTTAATGTTTTGGTCTGGGTGTCTCTTTAATTTCTTCCGCACAATTTGCAAAAGACCTTGCTGCACTGAAGGGGACTTCCCCAAGAGGAAACATGAGTGCTGGTGAGATTCAGGCACTTGCGGGGGGGGGGGGGGGGGGCACGCTCAGCAGCAGGGTATGAAAAATGCTCTGCTGGCACAAAAACTGGCAGTGGGGAGAGAGCCCTTTGCAGAAGAGATCAAGCAATTCAAGAGTGTTTGGGGGCAGAAAAAAAAAAAAAAACTAAAAAAAAAAATTTTACATATATAAAGGGTTGGTGTAAGACCAGCAGTCTTGGGGAGACGGTTGGCTAAAAGGCAGTGGGTCTGCCAGGGACGCCACGGACCCAACCGTCCCCGGGAGATCCCTCAGCAAACCTCCCCCTACAAACCCAAACCCATCCATGCTCCCCGCAGCAGGGCACGGCTGCGGTCCTGAGGAAGGCCAGCCCGCCTCGCACCAGCTCACGCTGCCGGGGAAACGCGAGGCAGGGAAGGGATAACAAGCGTGAGGGAACCGGGGAAGCAGCAGCAGCAGCCGGAGGAGGGGAGCAGCGGAGGGGAGCGGGCATCCCCAGCGAGCGACCGAGGGCGGCCGGAGAAACAAAAGAAAAGGGGCAGCGGGAACACGTGCGAGCGAGCGCTGCGGCTCGGCTCCGCAGGGTTACACGCACCTTCCCCAGGGGACGGAGGCTCTGGGGGACAAAAGCAGGGGCACGTACCTCCCCTTCCGGGCACCCAGCTTCAGTCTCCAAACCGGGCAGACCCCGTGGGGGGAGCCAAGCCCTCCGGGGCGACCGGGCCCCACCTCCTGGGCCGGAGATGCCCCTTTCATCTCCCCCGCCAGGGACAGGCCGAGGGGAAGGCAGCTCCTCGCCCTCCCCGATCAAGCCCCCCCCAGAGGGGCCGGCTCCCTCCCCACCCTCCCAGATTCCAGGCCAAGCAAGCCTCTTCCCCAAAAGGTAAATAAAATTGGAGGCCAGCTGACAGCAGAGCACGCCTTGGCGTTCGGTTTGCTAGCTGCGGTTCAGCTCTCTGCTTCACACCCGCAATGTGCCGTCCGGCTCTGGAAACCCCCTCTCTCCCCCCAAAACCTGACCACTAACCCTGCGGCTGGCCCTGCCCCGAGGGGAGACGGAGAGGGGGAAACACCGGGCTCTTCGCGGCCCCCGATGCCCTTCAGGTCTCCGTTTATTCTGTCTCGTATGCAAAGCGCGCACCCAGCCGAGATCTCCCGGCCCCGACGGCGCACATCCCCGCGGCAGCCGCTCCGCGGGGCACAGGAAAGCGGAGCCGTCGCTCCCGCCCCACGCTCGCCAACAAAGCGCCTCTGTGAGCGGCCCCCGCCGACACCCAGCCCCTCGCACCGCCTCACCTCCAAACGCCCCCACTGCCCCTGCCACCGACACCGCCCACCCCCGCGGGGGGCAGCTCCCGTCCCGCCCCACCGCCGCGGGGGCTGCGGGGACCGGCGCTGCTGCGGGGGCTGGCGCTGCTAAAAATAGGCTGCGCTGGCCCCCGCGGCGGAGAGAGAGGCTCGGCTGAACGGCTCCGGGCCGCCGCGGCGGAGCGCAGCAGGGAGCGGAGCCCCAGCTCGGCAGCCCCGCCGATGCGGAGCGGTCAGACCACCCCCCCCACTCCCCCCGCCGCCACCGGCCCGGGCCCCGCCACGCGGTACCTGCACCATGAGGGCCAGGCGCAGCGAGTCCTTGGCGATGCTCTCGCCGCACTTCTTGCAAGAAGCGCGGCCGCTCTTGGCGTACTCCGCCCGGTACAGCTTCTCCGCCGGCTCCGCCATCGCTGCCGCTCGCCGCCGCCGCAGAGCAGAGCCGCCCCGTGCCGCGCACCCGCCGCACCGCGCTCCCCTCCACTCCCCCCTCCGCCCACGGGAGAGCTAGGCGAGCGCCGAGAGCCCGCTCCCGCCTCAGCGGCCGGCCTGGATCTACCGCTCGGGCATCGATTCAGCGCGCCTGACGGCGCCTGGAACGTTCCGGTTTGGTACAGCGTATCAATGGGGGGCGGGGAGCGGCGGCGGGTCACGTGGCGGTGCGGGTCCCTCGGCCCCCGCAGCTCCATCCGCCTCCCGCAGCTGGAGAGCGGCCTGGGTTGCCCGAGCGGGGAGGGGGTGGCCGGTTCCCCGGCCCAGCACCGAATACAGGGCGTCCGTTCCCCCCCCCCCCCCGCAAAAGCCGTCACGAGGGGTTAACTCGGTAAAAGAAAAGGGGGCGCGGCCCCGGGCGGCGGCGGGGAGCAGGGGCCCCAGCCAGGGCCGAGCCTGCGGGTGAAGCCGGCTGCCCGGGGCTCGGGAGAGCCTGCGCTCGGCAGCCGCCCCCCGCCGCGCGCTGGCCGGGGGAAGGGGGGCTCCCGGGCAGGGGTTCCCTCCGGTCCCTGGGGCTGACAGTACGGGTGCTGAAGGAAGCAAAAAAGAGCTCCTCGATTCGTTAAACCTTGGCTTTTTGTCTCCCTTGCAGGAGGTGATGTCCTCCAGTATCAGCAGAGGGCATGGGGAGGGAAGGGGAGAGCGCTGACGTGACTCCAAACCCTCGCGAAGGACTTGTCATTGGGTTTATAGCGACTCTGGAATTGGGGTTCAACTGAAGCAGGGTGTCCAGTCCCGGGTGGGCTTCAGGCGCCTCGCAGGTATCAGCTGGAGCTGCGCACCGGCATCTCAGCGAACCGGTACGGCCTGAGGTGTGAACGCACCTCTCTGGTCTTGTACTTGCCGTCTCCCGGGTTGTCACACATTTGGCATGTGTGGCAGCGTTTGCCTTCACAGTGGGGCCTCCAAGAGCCTACGGGCTAGCAGTGTGCTGGGGATGAAAGGATTTACCCTGAATACATCACTACAGATTTGGGGGAGGGAATAAAAAATCATCTCTGTAAAGCACTAGATGGTGCTGCGTACACACAGATACAGATGCTCAATACAGCAGTCCTTGCTGTTTCTGATTACTCCTTACAGAAGTTCTGGAACCAGACACCACTGGTTCAGAGGCAGATCAGCACATTTAGTCTCACACTGGAGAAAAGTGAAAGACCTAGGAGGGCTCACCTAGATGACCTGAGCAGGAGCCGGAGGTGGTTGTTCCCCATGTTGCCCCGCATGTCTGCCAGGGGCTTTTACCAGTTTGAAGCTGCCTAGCAGCGATGTGTAGAGTTGCATTCACCCGTTTCAACAAACCTACTGCCACCCTGCTCCGTCAGGTTTTCTAAGAGAAAAGCAAATTACACACAAATAAGGGCTGACTCACAAGAGTTCTCCTGAGTCAAGTCAAAGGACTGTTTAACTCGGATCCTGCCTCTGATCCCAGTGACCATCTGCCAGGAGCTGACATGAGAAAGGCCAAGCAAGCAGTACTTGCTCTCCCAAATATTTCCCAGCCTCCTGAGATTTGTGGCTCAGGGATTTCCTGCATGCCATCATCCTGGGGGGATTTTTTCTTCCAAGAATTTATCCAGTTCCTCTGAAAATACTCTTTTGTTTATATGGTATTTATTTATAGAGTTTGAGCAAAAGAAAAATGGCTTCTTGTTAGTGTTTCCTCTGGCTGGGGCCCTTTTCACTTCTAAGGAAAGGCAGCCCTGTCTAAATACCAAAGCACTGCTGCACAGCCTGCAGCCTAGAGACCAGCCAGGGATCTGTAAGATATCATGAAGTAGTCTACAGAACCATACACAGACATTCACAGGCATGCAAGCTTGAAAAATAGCAAAGAAAGCAACAGTAACAAATGGCTGTTTGAAGTTTAGCCTATTTTTTTTTGTGAATGCAAATCACTAAATGAATACTTTACAAAATGGGGTTTTGTGGATTTTTTTTTTTTTTTTTTTTTAGAAAGGGGTAGGTGGTTCTTCTGTACAAATGAGATCAAACACACTGCTGGAAAGAATCAAGCTCAGAGCTCTGGGTGCTTTACCTTTTCAACCTTACTTTAAGAACGTGTACAGGAGTTTGTATGGTTATAACCAGTGTAAGTCTTGCTTTGAAACAGTAATGTCTACACAAAGAACAGCATTGTTATGGTTCTTTTAATTGCAATTTAATTTCCTCTGTAGGCAAACTGTCAGCATGATTCGTGGTGTTACAGTTGCCAAATCATGTTAATTCCTTTTGTAAATCTATTGATCTTAACGGCCCTGCCTTGCTCTTGGTCTTTGTTTCCCAAGTGTGACACCTGGATCACAACATATCCCTCTTCCAGGGCAGTGGGCGACCAGTGAGTTAGTGCTCACACAGGCCCCTTGTTAACACTAACAGCGCCAAGGATGCTAGGTTTTCTTACAAAACAGAGAATGCTCTGGCGACAGCCGTGCGAAGTGGCACCTGCAAGGCCAGTTTCCTGGGGGACCATCGCTTTAAGGAAATCCATTATTTCAAGAGTCTGGGTATTTATCTGCTGGGTTTTACCAGAGGCTGCAGCAGGAGCAGGGACAGTTAAAGAGGGAAAGATTTTTATGATCCCATGCAGGCTGTCTACATCCCTTTCTAACAGTATTCCTACCTCAGTGGACTGCTGACTTTTGGGATCCTGTTGGACGACAAGTGCTGCACGGACATGTGAGACCAATGGTTTGGTTTTCCTCTCTGTAACCAGAGCAGAAATCATGTGTTAGAGCACCAAAATCCTTAGAGATAAGTTTTATTTATCTCCAAATACTGAAGATGACATGCCAAACTGGCTGCTGGTGCTTACAATGTGGTGCTTGCAGGAAAAATCCCTATCACATATGCAACCATGGGGTCCCATAGCTCACTGTGCTGTGGACAGGACCACAGGTGAGGAAGGGGATCTAATAAAAGGCTCTGATTTGCAGGCTTCATCATAAATGTCAGCATATTTTTCTTAAAACCTCTGTTTCTGGAGTCATGTGATTATACAGGAATCTGACTTACCTTTAGGATGTTCCCAGCAATTTCTGACCTCCACAGGCAAAACCCTCCAAAACAGCAAAGAAGAAAAGAGCAATGCAAGAAATCCCAGTTGTGAGTTTTGAGTATCTCATGATGTGACACTCAATGCCAAGCATTCAGGTGCCTGGCTTGTGACTTCAGGGCACCACAGAGAATTGTCTTTTCCTTTCCGGGCCATTTTGCATCAGATTCCTCTGAAAGCCAGAGGGAAGTGGGTCAAAATCCCGGTACCAAGAAGCCATAAGATATCTCTTCAGTGTTACCAGACCAAATGCTTCCCCTCACATTGTGCTGACAGCACCCTGAGCACTACATCTTTCAAACTGTGTTGCTTTGGGCTCCATTTCTGATGCATGCTTGAGATGCATTCCTACAAGACTTCCACCCCGCTAAGCATCTCATAAAGGGTGAGAAAATGTTGGACATATATAGGGAACATTATTGCTTATAGCCTGTAGGGGAGTCAGAACGGTTCTTGCTCAAGTCTGGATTTGTTCCTGGGGGAGCCTTTACATTATCTGGCCTTTGATATTGGACAGCTTGAGAGTTTTGTAACAATAACCCATTCAGTGCTAGGTTATCCTGTCTGTGTTGATGATCCACTTCTTTCATGCCACTGCACACAATCAGTATGGCTGGTATGACTCTGTTTGCATTTAGGCAATAGGCTACAAGCAACAACTGCTATGGCTCAGCTGTGCCTTCCTTGCTTATGCAAGTGATCATCCCATTGACATCAGTGGGACTACTCCAATGGAAAAGGGGTGCAAGATCATGCACCTCACATCCAACAGAGCATCATATTGTTATTTCTTCATCCTGTCTGAGGATTCTAAAAAATATTGTGAATAGCTTAATAGCCTCCCATGGCTCCTCTCCCCTGGATGATAATTAACATATGCAATCTCTTAAGCTGAAGTTAGAGCATTCCCGCAGGGCAGAGGTGAAGTTTTGGTGCCCAGAGCTGACTTCCTGCTCAGCCCTCCTGAGCAATTTTGCATTACAGACCAGCACAGAGCTCTCTGGAAAGCAGCTCTGATGGTTCCTCCATTCTTTAGAAAGCTTCCTTAAATAAACGTGTTCTTTTCAGCTTTCCAGATGCCTGGGAAAATAGATGTGGGAAGAGGCAAGGAAGCAGGGGGTGACTGAGGAGAAACAACATTTCAGATTGACTGGGAGCTTAACTGAGCAGCCTTCTCTCAGTAAATTCAGTGGTAACATAACAGTGGTGTGACTTACACATCCTGAGCCTGGGGAAAATCATCATCTGAAGTCAGTGGCAGAGAGCAGTTACAGTACTTGCCATAGTTAGTGTCTGGGTGCTTGCCAGGCTCTGAGGTTATTCACTCTGACATTATCCTCATATAGGAAGGACTGTGCCATTATCCCTGTTTTACAGTCCCCATGTGGCAACTGAGACACAAATGACTATTTGATGAAATTAGAGAGTGGGAAATTAAAAAAGGGTAAAAGAAAATTTGTTCTTATGGCAGGTTAATTAAACCACAGTGTCTACAGCCAAAGGCAGATGATGTAGCAAAGTAATGCTGAAAGAAATTATTTAGAGTTCTCCTAACTGAAAATGTTAAAAGGGACATAAAACATTGAGCTTTGGAGATTAAGCCCATACCTAATTAATGATGGTCCTGAGGAGACATAACATGTGGAAGACATGATCCTAAGTCTCACCATAGGGTCTTCCTTTGAAACACTCAGTCCAGTGAGTTGGAGATGGATGAGCACTCGCTGAACAGGCAGCTGTGGTCCATTCTTGATTTCTGCTACCTGCCAAAAAGAATAAGAAATCACATCCAAGCAAAAAGCAGATAGCAGGTTTCCTGAATCCTGGGCTAATCCCACAGCCATTTGGTCAGCCTTGGGCACAGTTCATGAAAAATTATGGCAAACTCCTTCTTGGGCTACCTTGCTACTTTTTTTGTGTGTGTGTGTGGATGCTGCCCAGAAGCTTGTTCCCTCACATGAGTTCCCTAGCACCATCTTTCTCCCATGTGGTACAGTGTGGCTGTCAAACATCCTGCCTGTCTGGATGCCACTCGTAAAAACCTTTGCTGTCAAAGGAACGAAGCACCAGCTGCAACACTGGAAACATTCAAGAAGCAAGGAGACAGAATTGGAAGGCTCATGCTCTGAGATCTGTATGTGTCAGTCCCAAGTTTCCGCATCCAAAGGTCTAATCTCAAATACATCTTGTCTCCACGTAGGCTTGAAACCAAGCTGTGACTCCTGACTAGGGCACCATGCTACTCTGGCCCCATGGCAGATGATCACACCCTTGAGGTGGCAGATACCTGCCCTACCTGTGCCAGGATACCTGCAGCACAGCTGCCAAAATACTTATGGGCAGCATGAGATACCAACTAGAGAGTCTGGATACGGCTCCCAGTTTGGGTTCTTGAAAATTAATAAAGAAAAGCAAAAAAGAAAAGCCAGAGGGCTAAAAGGGACAGAGTGGCCAATGACACTCTCAGTGGCATTGCAGTCATGGGCTACAGAAGGAAATGACATTTCCACTGTCTTGTGCATACTTTGTGTTAGATTCAGATTTATAGGCTCCTTTCACAGATACCACCTGTCTCTGAAACAAATTCATTTTTGAAATGGCAATTTCTTATAGCATCCTGCGTTCTGTTAAAAAGCAGTGAAACTGCACATGGAATTGAAATGCATCAAGTTAATGACCCAGCTAGTCCCTATAATTTATCCCATCTAAATCCCATCTGATTTTGATGGACACAAACTATTGAGACCTTACTTTCCCAGCCCAGCTGAAGACAGATTTTGCTTTGTTTGTACCCACACTAGCTCTCTTTGTCAGGCAAAGGCCAGATGTGCATTTGTTCAGATGGTCTGCAGTTCTGCCCAGATGAGCAGCAGGATGTTTTTTCAGGTCTTTGAGCAGCCATTATGTGACTAACTCCACTAATTCATTAAGTGCAACAAATGAGTGGTGACAGTGGAGGTTACACTACCCCATAATTCATCTCCCTTGCCTCTTGATGAGGAGGTTTCCTGTTACACTGGACAGACCTGTCCTCATCACTCTCCTTACTCTCTCGTTCTCAGTTGCCTTCAGAAACAAACCTGTCTGGTCCTAGAAGCCTTGTATGCTCTTTTCTTCTCAGTTGCCAAAAATCTGCAAGATGCTTCCTGTCTATAGGACCCCAGGTTTAGCTAAGCGTTCAGCATTGCTCACACTCATTTAGAAGAGCTGAATATTTCTGCCTGGGTAAAAAGCCTTGGTAAAAAGCCAGTCTAGCTCCTCTGTAATCAGCTGGCTTCAGAAAACTGTAAACTGCTTGTATAAAATGCCACAAAAAGGAGCACTGACCATTTATCTAATTAAGTTTTCTGAAGAATTTATCAGCTCCGATTATGACAATCACACGAGTTCATGTCAATAACTATCTCCAAGTATGGATTTTATCTTGACAGTCTTCCTTCAGGTTGTATATTCCTGATAGGGAATCTTAGTCTTCCTTTGTTAGGAGACTGCTTAAAGGCTAATTGGTTTCTTTGTCCTAATGAAAATGCACTTTTTAAAGGGCATCTGATATATTTAAACATCTGCAAAACATTCAGTCACTAATTTAGATGCCTTGCGTGTATTCAGTGTTCTAATCCTAGAGATCCCATTTACACAATTTACTCTGTAGTGATCACACAGAGAGGGAAGGCTGGCAGCAGAACCCAGGAGTCCTGCTGTCTGCCCTCCTCATCTCAGAGAACACCAACACTGAGTACTTTGGTGTAATTAAAGCAGACCAGGTACAATCAGATTAACTTTGCACTGGGTTTGTAGACAAACTATACATAAAACACAGCAGAGAGATAAAGCATGCAGGACAATGATAATATATGGCATCCATTAAATAAAGCAATGATGAAAAAAAGTGGCTGCTTGATAAATACATCATTCCAGCCAAAGGCAACGCACTTCAGCAGGATGTGTTAGTTTTCAGTAAAGCTGCAGCAATCTCTCCAGCTGCTAAGTGAACTTCACAGAGGATTAGCAGCCCTGGAAACTGAAGTCTTCTCTTCAACCAGAGAAAAACTGCATGAGGGCAGTGTAAGGCCAGTTTTGCCACCAGTACATCTTATTCCTGGGCACACTGACCTCTTGGTAGGGGAAGCCATCCACCTCTTCGCTGAGGCTGTGGGCAGCCAGAGCCGGCTGTGCCACTGATGCTGCGAAGTGGACACATCCCTTCTGCAAGTGAGCTGAGACCAAGTGCCCACTTCATGAGTTCAGCTGCTGGCAGCTAATTTTGGACACAATCAACTTTCAGGTACCTGCAGGGAACTTACGTGGCCCTGACTTCCCACAACACCGCTGGCTACGGTCCCGTGCTGTGGAGGGTGATGCAGAGGACAAGCAGCTCTTGCCTGCCTTGATGTACTGGCAGCGGCTGCTGCAGAGAAACCAGCTTTGGCATTTCTCAAAGTGGAAGGCTCCAACTTTGCTCACTGGGTCTTGTTTACAGGTTTCCCTTATAAGCCTTATTCCTGCTTTTGCTCTGTCTGAATATTCCTGCCTGCCCCAGAGCCAGCTTTGGCAGAAGCCTCATTGCTATTCTCGGCCTCCTCAAGTCATGGCCCCTCTGCCGTGCCAGCCTGATCCCATGGTCTACAGCTACATTTCACAAACTGCTTTTGGAAAGCATGGTCCTCCTTTCCATGTTTCTTTAAAAGAATCAGCTAGTTGCAGGGACTAGTGTTGAGGCAGTAATAATCTGTTTCATTAAAGGACTGAGAAATCAATGACCTCTGGGAGAGATCCTGGAGTCCTGTGGTCTTCCTCTTTCCAGGGCTGCATGCGTAGTTGCTAATTTGTTGTTGTGTGCATGCTTATCTCAGTGGTTGCTCATTAAGTGAGAACCATTATCATTACAGCTGATGGGAAGAAATGCTCAGACCCCCCACTGAACCTAGAGTCTGTAGGAGTGAATGGGATATGATAACTTTCATTATCTCCTTCTCTAACATTAAGAATTCAGTGACCAAAACCAGCAGGGAACATGTAGCAAGGAACTTGCATTTCCTAGCCAAGGGAAAGCATATGGAAATCAATTATCTAGGGCATGAACTGCTCATGGCTCTCCCAAAGGAAAATACTGTTTAGTTTAATCATTCTGCAACTAGTCCTAATTAGTTATCATGCATTATGTTTCTATTCACATCCAAAGGAATCAAAATAGGCCAGTGCATGACTTGTCTCAGGACAAAGTGGAGAAAAAAAAAAAACCAAACAACTTTGGTTTACACCAGCTTTCATATGGCATAACTTTCAGACTCCGCCCCTATTTTGGCTGCCTGACACCTCAGAAGTCAGAGCATCCTCACTGGGAAGGATCCTGGTGCAAAGCAGCCCTGCAGAGTCGCTCCCACCTGCACAACCTGGATAAGCAAACTGAGCCTGGAGCCGCTCTGAGGGAGTTCGCTGTCAGTCTGCAGCGTTTGGCACAGCGAGACAGAGAAGTCATGCAAGGGCAGGTGATGGTGATGTCATAGTGAAGCAGCCAATGCCATTTCTATCCACCAGCGGTTCTCCTGGCCACACTGGTACTGCTGTGGTATCATTACTGAAACTGGATGATAAATGGTAGCCCTGCTACTGAAACAGGCACTAAATTTTTCTCCAGTGCCTGTGTGGTTAGTGGCATGTACTTTTTTTAGCTGCTATAAGGAAAATGAAGACCTTTAGACTGATGTATCTATCCTCTAGTTTTCAAATGCCACTGATTTTAAAAAAGAGGAGCTGGCAAAGCTTTCTGCCCTCCCTAGTCCCAATTCAGCAATGTTTCTGAACTCACTCACGTGCATGAGTCTTATATGCGTGTCTAAACATACACTTAACATGTCTTGTTGGATTCTTAAGCGTGATACCCAACACACATTTTCTTCATGACTTTGTATTACACATTTATCTATCGAGGTGACACTAGCACCCAGAAGTGTGAGCTTCAACAGAAGAGACTTACTATAGCTCTTCAAATACTTGAGAGTACAGTTCCCAAGAGACCTCTTACTTGCAGTCCTTCCAGGTTTCCAGTTCCGTGGATGTTACTCTTACGATCCCACATGGCTGCCATTGCCACCAGGTGACCAATGAAATGAGCCAAATTCAGAGCTGACCTCAAAGTCTGAAAATGTTAACAGAATTGCAGCCTTTTACGCGGATCTTTGTCTTTGACTCATTACACCAACCAGTTTTAAGGGGATCTGCATTCCTGAGGGGATCAGCACTTAACATCACATATCAAATCCACCTGGAAGGACAAATGGCCATCTCACATATGACCACCACAAAGTGCTGGGGCACTCAGGCTTTTTCAAAAGAAAATCAGACAATTTGTTTGGAAAATTGTTTGGAGAGGAGTTTTCCTTTGGCTCCTCTTAGTGACAGCTCTGATCTGAATTCCTTGATCTGTACAAGGCTCTGAGCGATGTTTGACTCTCAGATCAAACATGATTTTTTGTACATAACTTAAAGTGCTTCACTTAAAGGGCATCTGAACCAGTAGCTCAGACTAATTCCCCTGGAGTTCTGTAATATCTGAGGTCTTAGCCTGGATACACATTCTGCAACTATGCCCATCTTTTTTTCTTGTGTGACCCAAATTCTGCTAATTTGGAGTGCTTAGAGAAGATGGAGCTAGACCCTTCAGAGAGGTGTACAGCAGAAGGATGAAAGGCAATAGAGACAATTTGAAATACAAGAAATTACGACTTTGATAGCAGGAAAAAAGGATTGTCATGAATGTGATGAAGCACTGGAACAGGTGCCCAGGGAGGCTGTGGGATCTTCATCCTTGGAGATACTCAAAACTCAGCTGGATGAGGCCCTGACAACTTGTTCTCGCTGGACTTGATTTGAGCAGAGGCCATCAGTGCTCCCTTTTCACTGACCCCAATCTGTGACTCTGTTATGAATCCTGTTAGCAGCACATGGAAAAAAGTAATAATTTCCACATTTTCTTAAGGGAACAGCAATTCTTGGTGAAAAAGCAATGGGATAATATGGCATTTAACATGTCACTAAGGAGAAAGAGTAATAAACTACATACAAGCATAGGGACCAAATCTTGCCAGTAGCTAAGTGCATGCATTGAGCTTAATGGAATGTGAGGTTGTTCATAATTTTGTAAGATTAGACTTTAAGAAAGGAAATCAGTATGTGATCCTTTTCATACTAAAGTACCTGGCAAAACATCCAGCAAGTTCAGTGAATGCAAGCATGGATACCTCAGTTTTCAAGATCATAATACGCATTGTAGTGGAATTTCATAAAGATTTGTGCAAAGTGCTTCACCCCATTCTTTTTTTATAGGTAAAAGGAGAAACTACACCCAGAAAGGTGCTTTCTGAAGGGAGGCTGAAATCACAACCATTTCCTTTCAGTTCCCTCCCCGGCAGCCTCAGCTGTTCTGGATGGCTTTCTGACTTCACACCGGGTTTCAAATTCCACTCAAGCTTTTCTTCTACACAGAGGAAAGACAAAATCACCAGCTTGTCTCTTTTCAGTCAAGGAACATGCAGTGCCAGAGGATGAAGCATCAGATTCTTTACTCCTGATTGATGCTAATTGAGTATTTCCTCTAAATTGAGTATTTCCTGTAAAGAAGATTAGAAAAAAAATCCACTGAGTATTCAAAATAAAAATTGCCTGAACTCACAACCAGAGCAGTGTTGCCTGGAGGAACTGGACTGCCTGATGCAACTCCAGAAGTTTCCAAATGCTTGTTAGGACATCTCATCAATGAGTGAGGAGGAAAGCTCATTGAAGAGAGCTTCTTTAGCTTGCTTTACAAGCAGTAGAAGTCTCTGCCTTTAAGAAGCGATGAAAAATCCGCTCACTTGGAGAAAGTAGTTTCTGCCCTTTTGAGCTCCTCTGACCTTCACAGTAGGAAAACCAACTATTGGAGGCTCAGGAATTCCTGTTGTGGCTGCGGTCAGGAATTTAATCCCATCTTTCTGAGCACGGGAGGCTCCAGGACTGTGGCCTGGTGATGGCTCCAAGAAGCTTTGAGTCAGAAGGCGGTGGGGGCTGAAGTCCTGAGCCGGGCAGGCACAGTCCTGCTCTACAAACTCATGAGTCAGGGGCTGTCCCTTATCAGGCAACCTCAAAAAACGTGGAGTCACCCCACTCTGCTCGTAGCTGGCAGTGCAGAGAAGCAGTCCTGAGCCATTGCCTGGCTCCTGCCTTTTCTGGGCTCAGATTTCTACACCTGCTACACAAGGGGAAAAACCATGGTACTCCTCATGGGGAGCCAGCATGTCTTGCCGGAGTAATCAAGTTCATGATGTAGACTAACACAAAGTATTTTGTAATATATAGTCTTACTGCACAGGACACTTAGGCTCTGCGCATTGGGATGAGAAAAGCAGCCAACAGAATGAACCTCTCGGTGTTTCCTTGTTCAGAGTAGCTGTTGGCACACACAGATCAGCCTCCCGCTGCCCCAGCATTCAGAGTGTGGGCAGAGATCTCTGAGCACAGGACATGCTGTAAGGCTCAGTGGCTGGCCATTGCCCCAGGCCCTGCGCAAGCGCAGCAGATGCATTGCCAAGGACAGACTCTGGTAGGGCATCTCCCTCCAGTTCCTCACAACTGACCAGTCTCGCTCTTGTACCGGGCGTGGATGAATAGTGCTCCGCTGTTCCTAGCTTGGGTGTAGGTATGCTAGAGGTTGGATCTTTGTTCTCATCCTTTCCCACCAAAAGTTTGGCTTCATGAATACCACCACTACAAGTCACAGTGTCTGGTGCACAGCTGAAAGACTTTACTCTGTCTGCATTTCAGCATACCATGACTGCTTCCTCTTTACATATGCAAAATGAAAAGATACACACACAAGTTTCATAACAAGTCATAGCCCTGGAAAAAGCTGCTGTTTTGCACACACTGCTGCACTAAATCAACCAAACAATTTTTCAAGGTCTGATTTGGTGGGCAGCAGCAGACGTCTGACTGGAAAAGACAAGTGTCAATACCGTGCCTGTGACTGATGAAGAGGTGGCTTCCAGGCTTGAAGGGGTTAAAGATGCTGGAGATTAGCCCCCCTCACCCCGGGACTCTGCTCACTATCTGGGAGACAGGAGGGGCAACTGGTGCCTAAGATCTTCCCCCACCAGCAGGACACTGGGTCACACTGCAAACATTTCTTTGCATCCAAGTGGAACATGGAGCCCACTTAGCTCAAGAAGGGGATTCACTTTGTGAACCTGACCGCCATCTGTGATGCACTACCTGTGGATGCCATGCTCTGCACTTTATCTATTTGCATGTAGCAAATGTAATCAAAACGTCACTGCTGGCACTGAAACAAGGGATTCTACTTTTGCATCTAGTCAGTCTTGTCCAGGAAAACTCAGTTCTAGTACAGCATTCCTCCTATGTTAGATGCAACGCTTTTTGGATTAAGAAATCGCCACCTTTGACTTTTAGAAATACATGTTTTAGTACTGGCAATATGAAATAGTGACATAATAAGATGCTACAGAAAAAATGTCAGCAGATAAGAGGAGAACTAGGAGGAGGACAAAAAGGAACAGAATAGGAACACAGAGAAAAGAGAAAGAGAAGGATGAAGGACAAGCTAAGATCCAGACCTGTGCTGCAGAGTGGCACTTTCCCCACATCTCGGAGACAAATTGAGTTTGGGGCTCTGGCTCTTGGCTCCTCAAGCTCTAAGATCTACATTTATGGCTGGTGACTAGTTTTACAGTAGGCCAAAACAAACTCAACATCTGAATGTTACTTGACTGTGGGGAAACGTGCCTGCGAGCCCAGACAGAAAATTTGTGGCCAGGACACAACTCTTATGTACTGCAAGAGATTTTTTTTTTTTTGTGGAATGAAGCTAAATTCTGTTGCTTAGTGGTATCTCACACGGATTTGTTCTGTACAGACAGGAGAGGTATTGCATAAAGCCCAGTTCCTGTGTTCTTTGATTACTGCCTGTTAGCCTTTATCTCAAACTCTTGGAAACACCAGCTTTCTATCAAAAGGAAATGTCACTGCTTTAGCATTTTTTTCTTTCCTTTACAAGAGCCTCTAATTGACTTTTTTTTTTTCAGTTGAGTACAGCCTTAAAAAGGAATATTTAATGTCAGGCATTAAAGTTTCCCCATTGGCTTGCAGAGGAAACCTCAACTCAGATGCTTGTCAAGAGAAAGAAAAGGCAGACCATGCCTTCCTTCCCTGCCATACATAGGAAAGGATTTGTCTTGGTGTAGCTCTGCTATCCGATTGCATAGGGGAATTTATGTCTGAAGGGAGCTTGCTTTTTCTCCCCAGCCCTTCCTGAATGGCTCTGAGTGATGGGAGAGCCGCCTCCAGCACTCACTCCCTCCAGCACCCGCACGTCCCATTCAAAGAAACACTGAATCTGGCTGGCCTGCACCTCGCTCCTGTCCAGAAGTCAGGGAAACTTGCCAATTGCATGCAATCAATGTTTTGCATTTTTCCCCAGCTGAATAATTCCCCAGCTTTACAGATCAAGCAAGAGGCATTAAAATTTCTCTGCAACACTGAATGCCAAGCCCTCTGAAGCAATGACTCCTTATAACAAATCTCTTGAATACTTCTTCAATTTTGTGTCTCTGCTTAAACTCCCAGACTTAGAGCATAAGTATATGCTTTGCGCAATAGCAATTCAAATATTTGCAGCATCTGGGCCACCTGAGGCACATGTATTACATGACAGTCTATGTAATAGCTAGATCACAGCCATCTTCTGCCACCCTATGGCAGCCTGATGGCTGATGCCAGACCTGTTTAAGAAATCAGCGTTAATTTTAGTGAAGTGCCACATATAACACTGAGCCCTGAGGGATAATCATGTGTTCAGAAAGTGCCTGCTAGCCTACCTCGCCCAGCTCTCTGCCACCACCCTCACAGCAACAGATGCTCTCCCAGACCCCAAAGTACACACTGACCAACCCACGGCACAGCCTATGGCAGGCTCTGTGGCTGCTACAGCCAGTACTGCAGCCCCCTGCCTCACTGGGAGCTCCCCTCAAGTGTATTTTTGTGAATCCTGAGAATATTAATTGGTTATTATTAACAACACCTTATGGTTTAAGGGAAGGCACAGATTGCCACATGCCAGGAAGCTCAAATGGGTTTTATGGAGGACTACGTTCAACCGTAAGAGTTTGCCAGATGGGAACAGATCGCACTCACCTACTGAGTATCTTGTCCACCCCTATGACGTTTCAGGGGAAGGTCAGACATTGTGAGCTGAAAGAACCTATTGTAATGCAAAGCGCTATCATGAACTAGGCAAGACAGATGAATAGTCAAGTTCTTCTCAGAATGGGGACAAACAAATGGTAACAGGATGCCCCAAGGTTGTATCCCTTCTGACCCTGCCACAGGGTCAGTTTGTAATGTGAAGTGTGAAGACTTCAATCTGTGTTAAAAATGGTACGCACTGCTTTTATCCAGAGGAATATCTGATCCTTTCTGGTAATCTAATAAACCATTTGCTGCCTCTGCAAATCATGAGAGGAACATTTGAATACAGCTAATTGCTAAAAATAGCCCCATCTTCAGCAGCAGAAGAGCTGGCAGTTCTTTCAAGTCATGTTAAAAATACTGCTTTAGTATGACTTCAGCAGTGAGCTGCCACCTGTGCTTGCTACGACAGTGAGTGGGACTGCCTTGCCCCTGGATGGGATTTCCTCCAGCATGTGACATGACTTGTGAGTCCCACAACTCAGAAGCAGGTAAGCTACAAGGTCTAAAAACGTGACTGCAGCAGCAACCGAGTACCTTGTACCTGTGCTTTCCTCTTTGCAACTCTGCTTATTGTGAGTCCAATTTAAGGACATGACTCTGACTATTAGGTTGATGCGAACAAAATGTTACTTCTTACTCTGTAGGAACCTTCTGGTTCCTTTGCTATGCAAGCCTGGTGGTCTGAGGTCACAAAAATGGCATGCTGATTGCAGTTGATATCTGCTAATGAAGAAGAGTAGCAAGTCACGTATGGCAGACAGCCAGTTAACTCAAACATTACATGTTAGCCCAGTTGTACTTTGAATTTATGGATCTAGAAAGTGGAGGAAGAATGCATAGCTTACAGAATATTTAAGACAGTTCAGCTGGAATAGGACTGGAGACATAAGAGGTGTGAATGTGTCCACACAATACACCCACTGCATGAGAGTGTAGATATATTGATAGCCCTCAAGGAACAACATTATGATCACTTTGTGGGCAATGGTCAAATAGCCTTTTGCTAACCTACAACTGTATCTCAGTATTTTTTATTTTGTTTGCTCTTTGAATCAGCAAATGCTAGGACGAAAATAAAAGCTTTTGCTGTCCTCTGAAGAGCAACAAATTGGGCCCAGCACTACAGTCAACCCAAATGCCAGCACTGTCCCTAGAGAGTGGTTCCTGTAAGCCCGACCCAAGGAGCTGTCAGTGGAAGCACGTCCGTTAACCTTGGCTGCTCAGATGTGCCAGCCAAAGAGACACGCTAATCAAAATGTACCAGACCCAGAGGCTATATTCTGTCCTGTTTAATTAGATCTAATTTTGTTTTGCTGCCTTTCAGAAGTACAGGATAGCGGCCAGCAAGGCAGCAAGATATAACCAACTCTGGATTCTCTCTGTGAAGCAAAGGCTGGAAGTTGTTTCCTCCAGTTTGTGCTAGTCCCCAGAGGTACATGGAAAGTGCTTAGTGGGACCTAGCAAAGAGCACAAGTCCCAGTCAGACCAATATAACCCAATGGCCCAAAGGAACAGTGCGGCCTTCACAATTGAATTATACATCTTCCTTTTTTCTTTTCTTTCTTTTTTTTTTATTCTACCTTTTTCCTTTTATCCCCTAATGAGAAGTTTTCTTGCCCTCACTACTTCTACCAGGTCTATCTGTAAACTGGATATCACTGCAATCCAACATCTCACTAGAGAAAAAGAAAGAAAGAATTTACAAAACAGATATGGTATATTAACCTAGAAAGAAATTCCTCATGTTCTATCCCGTGCAAGTTCCAGCTGAGCACTCATATTTTATGGGACAAAAAAAAAACTATTTGAAGAGATGCTGTCTTGTAGGTAAAAACCAGCTTCAAGGTTCTGTAGGGCATGGAGGGAAAGGAAAAAAAAAATGCTGCTGTTCATGAACCTAAAGCCAGAAATAAACCAGATTCACTAAAGCTCACACTGGATGTGATGATCTGAGACACTTGCCGCACAGTCATGCACTGAAACTGTATGTCAGCTTTTGGAGAAAGGGATGTGCTCTCAGCGCTGTGGCTGTGGCCAGCTGGCACGCAGCTGCTCCTGCTGCCCTCCCAGAGGTCCTGCCATGGGGACCATGTGCAGTGCATGCCTTGCGTGCAGGACTGGGATGAGGAATGGCTCTGATGAAGCAAGGAGCCTTGCTAGCAGGAATTTCTGCTAAAAAGTAGGCTAAATTTGTAGAGACATAGTGTTTCCAACAGTGATGGGCTAACCTTAATAGGGCAGATGAATAGCATGTGTTTCAGAGTAAAAAACTAATGATTCAAGAAGGAAGTTAGAAAGCTAAGAAGTGAGTTTGCTGAGCAGTAGCTGAAGAGGTTTGGGAGTCAGGGATGAATGACTCTCATCTGCGCTAAGGCTGAGCTCAAGTGTGTCATACGCACATCCCTCTTCTGGACCGCAAAGATGCCTGGCCTAGCAGAAGCATTTGCCCATTTTAAGGGTTCTTGAAATATTTCCATTCCTTGTGTTGCTCCCACAAGGATCCAATACACTCTTAGCTGATAAACTTTCTCACATTAGTTGAAATGACATATTGATCACCAGTTAAACCTGTTGACACTTGCTGCTGCCAGCTGAATACAACCCAGCTACCCAACCTGGGCGCTGCAGGAACACAAACAACCCCTGCTCCTGCCTCAGGAACTGCTTCTCCAGATTTAATGTACAGAAATAGAAAAAGCTAAATATTAAAGCTCAAGAGATTAATTCAGTGGTGTTACACTGAACCTGTACAGCAGGCAAAAATTATTTTTCCCTTTGCAGGGGATAACAGCCTCCCATTATCTGGTCATATCCCAGCCATGTGGCACTGGTGTCAGTAATTTAACACTCCCATTGCTCTTACATAGATGCAAAACTGTTTATAAAGGTGTTCGGGTGACCAGCTCCCTTAGTGCCCCTGAGCCCAGATTACAGGATCATCTGTTGTGTTTTGGGGCTGAATAAAACTCTCCCCAATTCAGTTTGGGGCTGTGTTCCCCCATGCTTCAAAAGGCTGCTGACAGAGCTCAAGAGCAATGTCCCAGCACTGTCATGTGTTTTAGGGGACAGATGGATCAGCTTTCTTGACCACCTAAAATAACAGACATGCATCATGCACATACACGTTAAGCATCACTCAGTGTCTCCCCTTAGCTGGGACCTGTTTTGTCCATATTGCCTAATTCCTTCTTCTTAAAAACACTCAGCTTTACAAGCCCATCCCACATGCTGTGGGCTACTGGGCCCCAGTGGGGTCTGGCAATGTGGAGCACCAGCAGAGCTCTGGTCCTGCCATCCTTTAAGACTGCAGCACTGCCTCTCTCTGCACACCTAGGAGAGCTGCCTGAGGGTCAGGGTTTTTATTTTGCTTGCTGAACAGCATACTGCACCCTTGCAAGGGAGTTTCATTAGTTAATAGTAATACATTTGATGATTAGAGAAGATTCCATTAATAAATTAATACGTTCAATCTCAAAACATTTCTATCAACATAAACTTCATTTCACATTAGTTCAGTGGGCAAGGCAAAAATCAGTAGGATCTCTTTCGCAGAGAGGAAAATTAAAGCCAAGAGCCCACTGTGCGCCAGCAGCAGAAGTCAGGACCCTGACTCTCAGTCCCTTGCTCCAACTTCTGGCTCAGCTTCCTTCTGGTGACAGATCGATTGCATATTATGCGCTATATGAGATGACAACATTATATAAGTACAAAGAAGTAGGATTATGGGTGTGGGGGAGAAAGATCTCCCAGGGAGAGGGGACATTTTGCATCAATCACTCCCTCCCCCACAGCCACCCACCGACTGCAGGGATTTTTCAAAGCACTGAAGATTATATAGTTTGGTGCATTTTAATCAGTTTCTTATCCTATAGGATTATGGTAGAAACATTGCTTTAAAACAGGTGGACACACAGCAATTAGGGGGCTCTGTAACCTGCAAAGGAGCTACACAAATGTGACAGCGTGTGCACTTCAGACACCATGGAAGAGCCTGCAGCTGCCACCTGATGCCTCATTTCACCCCACTGGACAACAGCTGTGTCAAGTACTAGGACTGCAATTTAAAAGTAACAGCAATTTCAGTGCAAAGTAGAGCAGAGAAGCCTGGGGAAGGGCTGCGGCAATGGGAGATGAGATACCGAGTTACACATATTACCAGGGGAAGTGAGGAAAACCAAATTCTGTTCAAGAAGGAAGAAAGCGTGTTAGAAGTGGGCTAGAGGAATGACACTCTGATACTAGTTCGGCATTCCAGAAAAATCTTTGGTGCTAGAAGTCAAAGTTATGAGCCAGATCTTCCTCAAAAGAACAGAGATCATCTCTGTCCCTCTCTTCATTTTCCTCTTAAACCTTCAAATATCTGTTTTCCTGTCCTGGCCCACAGGCACGGAGAGAAGGGAAGCTGCTGAGGCAGCTCTCTGGGCCAGAAGTGTCAGACAAGATGGGAACAGCACCCTGGGACTGCTGTCATCATGGTGGCTACGGCCAAGTCTGGCACCAAGTAGTAGTCTTTGGGCTACTGTTGTTCTCTGCTTATGTTAGCATTGTGCCTGAAGGCCTCAACCGTAGAGGGGAGAACACCAGTAGTGTAGAAGACGCCAAACAAATGCTGAAATGAGAGAGGGAAGTCTGGTCTGCTGCATGTTGTAGTGATCCCTTCTGGGCCATAAATCTATCATCTCTAATTTTAACAAACTGCCTGAATCTGACAGTCATGAAATACAATATCATCTAGACTAGCTGTTGAACCACAAAAATGTGGTTTATTTCTTTGATTCATTGAATAACCATAAAAGAAATATCCTAATGGGCATCCAGACCCTCCATCCTGTCTCAGATCACTTGAGCCTGGCCGCTTTCTGCAGCCTACTCCCTGCTTAGTCCCTCAGGATGCACAGCTGTTGCTTAGGGACGCTATAGGTTATAAATCTGCAGAAGCTCATTCCCCGCTGTCTAGAGAGGTACACATTATTTCTCTGTGAAACCCATGTCCTACAAGCTTAATCAAGTGTACTTTAGCTCTAGTACTGTGCAATTTGGTGAATAGCAGCTCTGCATTTATTTTACCCCCTGCCTCCACACTGGCCTATCAGGAATGCTCGTATGGTGCCTATGGAGGGCTTGTACAAGCTGGGCTTGTACACGCTCCCTAAATGGCAGCCCAAGGCACCGTTGCAGGGCCAGATAAGTGTTGTGAACAGGGATGGCTGTTGGCAGGGTGAGCCAAGCACTTGCAGGTTGGTCCAGGACCTACCATGGAAAAGACTGCTGGGGAAAGATGCTTTGCAGGACACATGCTGGGTGTAAGGTTCTCTGTGTGATTTCGTCCCATCTAAGACATTCAGCTGAGGTATTTATGGTGAAGATGAGGCCAGGTTAGATGGGGCTCTAAGCAATGTGATCTAGTCAAAGATGTCCCTGCTTCTTGCAGGGTGGTTGGACTAGATGACCTTTAAAGGTCCCTTCCAACCCAAACTATTCTATGATTCTATGATAAGACTAATTTCACCTCATCTTGTCAGTAGAAAGGCTCAGCCTACCTGTGAAAGCAATTTTGTCCATGTGAGATCACCTCAGGGTGCCTCACAACTCTGCTCACTTGCTTGAGCTCCTGTAGCATGGCTAGTTTATGCCTATATCCTCTGTGGGCAGTGGTGTGGGTGAGAAAGGAGAGATCTCACCCTAACAAATTGATTTTTCTGCTAGTTTTTCCTCCAGCCTTCCCTTGTTAAGAAAGAAGTAGCCAGACAGGGCTTAGATAGCTACACAGTTAAACCCTGTTGATTTACTCCTGCTTTATGCTAGCGTGAGTCAAGTAAGGCAGAAAGTTTGTCTCATGGAAGCTAATCTTGAGTACCTATTTCTGTTACTTTATAAATTTTAAAGGTTTGGATTTTCCAGGGGTAGTGCTTATTCTTGTGAAAAATCACTATCTGCCATACATGTTCTGTGCTGTGACAGCATTGTGCAGCTGTAAAGAAGCAAACGCAACAGCAAGGGAAGCCCTTCCACAGGCTACACATGGAAGAGAAAAGCATGGGATAAACATGGACTTAGTGCCTTTCCGCCAGTGACATTGACTTGGCCACCATGGCATGCCATGATATAGCTGCTCCTGCACAGCTTCTCAGCCTCCTCCCTCCCTTTGGGCACAGCAGCCTCAGCTCTTGAAGGACATGCAAAGTCTTCCTTACTGCTGACCAGCAAGCCAAGCACACGGACAGCACGCAGCGTACCCCAGGTCTGCCCACATCCCCAGGAGCCAGAGCCAGATTTGTGTAAACCTGCCCGCGCTCACACCATGCCCCAGTGAGAGCCATGGGGCTGAGCCCGCCCTGCAAACTCATCTGTGGATCTGCAGCAAGCACCAACCCTTTGCCAGGGGCTGGCCCTAACAGAAGCCCAGCAAGAGACCAAGCTGCTAGCACCCCATGCCCTGCACCAAATATGCTGTGAGGAGAGGAAGCAGACTCAGTGACAGGCTTAGGCCATCTGCTCCAGCACTTCAGTGCTGCAAAATTAGGAAAACATCCTCCCAGCCCATGCCAATAGCACACGGCAAAGCGGGGAGAGTGAGGGATTGAATGCAGGAATGTATGCTCCAGCCCTGCTAACCACAGCAGAGAGGCTTCCTGACCCACCAGGAGACAAAAGGAGTCAGCCAAGAAGGGTCTGGAGTGGCATCAAAAAGTCTTCCCCAGTTCCTCTGCCAACACAAACACCAGTGCAAGAGTGAAGCACAGACTTCAGGACTCCTGTGTGGCAGGGTTCCTGGCATGAGAGCGGCTGGCGAGCACCGGGCCAGAGCAGCCGGCTGAAGGGAGTGGGTGCTGCTAGCCACAGGGCTGGTCCCAGCACACGCCTGTTGTGCAGAGAGATGTGGGATACAGGGGAGCTTCTCTCCATGCTGTTCCCAGACGTGTTGTTAGTGGGCCAGGAAACCTCTTCCAAGGACCATTCAGCAGCTCTCCTGAGCAGCAACACACTGCTGGCTCTTGGCACAGATAATTCCTGACCCCCCAGCCCAGCCCATGCTGGAGATGGTGAGAGAAGCAAAGGTCCAAGTGCCCTGTTTCTCTCACAAACAGTCAAGCAAACATAAAAACAAAGCAGACAAGCTTCTCAGCCCATGCTAAGCTGGATGGGGAAGCCAGGGCAGTGAGGAGGCAGCGATCCTCTGGGCAAAGGAGCGGCCTCTGGGGCAGCTCCCTCCTTCATCCCTGGGATTGGACACAGGTCACAGGCCCTGACCCACGGGCTGCCACTGGCACAGAAACACATAGGATGAAACAGTGTCCCTCTCCAGGAGCTGTTCAGTCCTTTGTGCCACATATTGGTATTGTGGTCTTGCCAGTCTAGAAACTCAGTTCTTCTCCCCTCTCTCAGCCATCACAGTGCAGCAAAGCTCTGCACTCCTTCCAGCAGCTCAGTGCTTCTACCTTTACCCCCTCATCTCATCTGCTCCTCCACCCTGCAAGTGATTGAGATACTATTAAAACATTGAACATGGACATTGAAAATCCGCCAAGAAAATCTCCTGGCCCAGATTTTGTCTGCCCTTTTGCTGATCAACTCCAAACAGCCTTCTGAGAAACCTGTAGCTGTTGAAATACACATCTTGCACAGCAAGACAAAAGCTGGCTTTTTTTTTTTTTTAAGCAATTGCTTGCTTTTAGCAAATGGAAGAGTAATCTAGAAAATGCTTGACTGCTAGGCATACCCTTCCTTAGCACATTGGTTTACACTGCACAGAAAGCTGGTTTGATAATTCAGTTAATATCATGAGATCTTGCAGCCTCTGTACAGCTGCCAGCAAACGGGAAAAAGCAAGTCTAATTTATCCATCTGTTGTAGGTAGCACGAAGGGGAAGGTCACCTTCACTGTAAGACAGAGGAGGCTGTAGTTTGCAAGATCTTTTGTATTTGGGCTGGTAGAAAAATGTCCAAAGAAATACGTAACTTGGAGAAGGAGCCTCAAAGGTTGAACAAAACTTGAGAGATACCAGAAAGCCTAACAAAACACCTTGCACCTTAAATCAGATTCTGATTAGAACTGTCTGAAAGTTGACATGGAGCCTAATGTGCGGGGTATCTCAGATGCCCATGGCTCACCACCACTACTACAGTAATCAATCTCTTCTTGATAAGAGGCCAAGGATAGGCCACGGGGTGTTACCTCTTCTGTTCCAAACTATCCACTGGATCAGAAGTAAGCCCTGGAGTGCTTTCAATTGCATTGCTCGCCATCTGTGCTCAGTACTATCAGCAGGCCTTCCTTCCCTGAGTCTGCACTTAGCTGTTATTTTCTTTCCCCTCCCAGGCTGGTAGGAGCTTAGGTACAAACAAGCCTCTGGGGCCACAGAGTTTATAATACAGAGCTGTTCTGCTCCTGGCAAAAAACCAGCAGCATGGAAAACGGCTGTAGGATGGTCTGGTTTTAGGCTATATTGATTAAGTTACAATCTCTGCAGGATGGTGAAAAGTTTGTTTAGTAAAACCTGAATTCGCATCTGAAGCCCTCCTGGCAGGCTCTAATGGCGACAGCATTCAGTCACTTCAGGGGAAAATTTGAACAGTGTTACCCTTTGGCCTCTACAGAACAGCAGGATCATTTCAGCTTGCTGCCCAGGAAATGAGTCCTCCCAGATCGGGAAGCTGAGACTGAGGGTCTAAAACAGGCAGCTGCACTGGGGGAGGCACTGGGAAAGAAGGACAGAACACAGCAGACAACCCTCTTAATCCTAGTTCTCCTGCAGTGAAGGTGCTCTGATGAGATGTGGTTTTGCATTAGAGGCATTCTCTATGCCTCACTTGCTTTTTCTGCCAGTTTCCACCAGTCCTGTCTGTTGTTCTGCAACAGGGATACCTTCCCTTACCCCCACCAGAGAAGCAATGTAGCACATATTTCATAAAATGGAACACCTCCACCTGGGGCTATCTGCTTATCGCCAGCCATCCTAGCCCCAGCCTCATCCCCAGGCCCAGCAGCACCTCCAACACTTGCTACCTAGCAGCTGTGGCTACCTCCTCAAAGAAAGCCATTACAGCCACTTGGTCTGGTCCAAGTGCCTGCCCGCTGCCTCAGATCCACTCAGGTATCCCTCTGAATCTCATAAGGAAGAGTTCATGTGATTCTTAACAGAGTTTTTGTAATTAAAAAAGGCCATTACAAAAAAAAAAAACAAAAAACAAAAACCAAAACCAAACCCAAAAATTCCCAAACCAATGAACAAAATACTCAATCTCCTTTCCTTTCTCTTTTCTTTGTTTGTTTTTAGAGTCCCTTACAAGGCAGTCTCAGGCTGAAGCTTTGTCAACGTGGCTATTTCCCTTCATTAGCTGACAAAATGACCCAAACTTCACCGTACCTGAAAAGGCCTGCCCAAGCAAGTTATTTTCTCCCACTTGCCAGCAGATAGTGATAAATCTTCTGTCCTCGCAGGGCTCCTCTCCACCCCTCACAGCTGCCAGCTGCTCTTTTTTCTGGGTGGACACCAAACTTGCCCACTCGGGCATTGCTGCTCACAGGTGGGAGAGGGGGTGATCAGTTCCCATTAGGGCTGGAGAAGCCTCAAAGTTGGCTCCTGCCCTTGCCTCTTCCCTCTCTCTCACCCCTACTAAGACCTGCTCTCTTTTTGGCACTGGTATAAAGAGCACATTTAACTTGAGCCTGAGGGGAGCAAGAGGAAGACAGATCAGAACTGTCTTTGCTGGTGCCTGGGGCTCAAAGGTGGCATCACTGGAAAAGTTGCTACTTGAAGGGTTTCTGGATACAGGGATTTTACACTCATGCTGTAATCACGGTCAGTATACCTTAATCTATCAGGAGGAAAACAAAAAGCCCTTTCTGAGGCTTTGATTTCTCCCCCCACCACCCTCACACTGCCCAGGAGAATCAATATCTGTGGTTTGTTGTAGCTCCTCATAAAGGCCCTGACTTCCTTTGCAGTGGAAAGTATTCCTGGCTCCGAGCACACAGAGATGGTCATTTGTGCTGAGTGAAAAGATATTTGCTGTCTCTGATGGATCACTCCCCCAGAGACAGCAGTAATAGCACTCTTCTCTAATTGTTAAAGTAGCCATCACAATACCAGCTGGCTTTTCCAGGCGCAAGTCAGCCACACACCTCTGCTCCCTACAGCCTCTGCCAATGGCTGAGCAACGCAAACAGCTTCATATGGTTGGTACCCAGAGACTGACAAATCTGCACCTTTGTGCCACCACACAGCAGGAGGGAGCTGGAAGTTATAAACATGTAGGTGGTTTTTACCCATGAGCAAGAGAGAATGGGAAATGCCAGTCTGCCCCTGAAGTGATTAATCCTGCAACTTAACCAGCAGTTGCCTCATCCTAAACAGGAATGAGTTTTCTTTAATTAATTGATTTTCATTAAAGCTGCTGGCCCAGATTAAATCTGAGAGCTCATTCTTGTCTCTGTGGAAGCGACCAGGAGCCACTTTTGTGCCACTCTGAAGGACTGAAGAGGCCTCATGCTCTGCAAAGGGCTGACACATCCCTCCTCGAGGAGGCTGGCACATGGGCGCTGAATTTTAGGTGTTCAGCCAACTCAAGTCTGCCTGAGAACTTGACACCAGATTCTAAAATCTTCCCAGGCAGCTGAGCTTTGAGAATCACAAAACTGCCAGACCTTTTGGTCTGGATCCAGTTTATTGTTTTTATAGTGCTCTCTCATGCCACCAATGCAGGTGCAGCAAAATACAGCTGCATCAGGCAAAGTGCTTTCATCTAGGCTTCTTTGGTCCCAACTGCTGTAACTGCTGTTGAGTCACAGGGGCTATACCAGGAGTGTCCATAAAAGAGAGAACTGAATCAGAAGTGAATAGAGATGCAGAGAAATTGAGAGGATGGAAGGGTGTGCATGGGGAAAAAAAGGCAGGAGGAAATGCAATAGGTAAAGAAAGACCCACATTCAGTTAGCAGGCACACTCCTAGTGAAGTAAATGGGAATAAATCTGGGCCACTGAATATCCTTACCTATGATCTTGCAAAAGAGGAGAATGAAATTTGAATTGCAAAAAAATCCCAAACAATAAAAAACACTAAACCAGCATTTAGTCACTCTTTGGACACTTAATGGAAATAGTTCCTTCTGAATTATCAAAACAAGAGTACAGAGCAGCAAGAAATAATCACAAAACAAAATGAGACTGAAGATTAAACCAGTGTGATTGAGAGGCAACATGGACAGCCAGCCAAGTCAAATGGCAATAGAGCAAGTACCCCACCTAAGAGTGATGTTAGCCTAATGCTGCAAGTGGAGGACTTGTCAGTGCAGAACATAATTTTATTAGAAATAGGGTCTTTTCAAAGTATAAGAGAAAGCACAAGCCTTGCTTCTAACATTTATTTCTCCTTTTCTCTTTTACGTGTAACAGAAAAAATGTTTCAATTCCAAATGCATTGCAAGAGACAATCAGTAACACATGCAGAAGAATCATGAAAAAAAAGATGAGAAGGCACTGTGCGTAGAATGTCTTATTCCTGAGGAAATGAGTGCTGCTTATAACAATGCGTCCTGACTGTTTCCCCTTTGTAAGGCCACATGTTCAGTGGCCTCCAACTTGGAAACCTTTTCCACAGAGCAGATTTAAGATCTCCATGTCAAATGCCTACCTCTGGGTCAACTTATGCTTCAGAAAATTAAGTTAGAAGGTATTTGAATAAAGGGCTTGGATTATGCTAGGTTGTTCCGGTTTTGTTTAGTGAGGGAGGGCCTAAGGTGGTAGCTTCTGTAGGAAACTGCTAGAACTCGCTCCCCTTTGTTCAGTGGACGCGGCCAGGCCTGGGGCGGACCCGCTGCTGCCAAGGCCGAGCCAATTGGTAGCGGAACGTCCCGTGATAACGCCTCTGCAATAATATATTTAAGAAGGGGAAAACAGGAAAAAAAAAGACAAGAAGGAGAAGATGTGAAGCAGCTGAGCGGGGCAAAGAGGGGGACGCGCGAGCCTTGTGGGCCTTGCAGGCCTCACTCTTTGGCCTCCTGCAGGGCAGTCGACTGGGCCCAACTTGGCCCGGCCTGGCTGCAAGAAGTGGAGACGAGATGAAAAGTGAATGAGATGAGAAAAGATCCTGAGAGGCGTCTGCCAGCCTGTTGTAAAGAATTTTTCTTGTGAGAGGAACGGCTGCAGACACCAAGGTCAGTGAAGAAGGAGGGGGAGGAGTAACACGGCTCCTGGCCAAGATTCCCCTGCAGCCTGTGGTGATGACCATGGTGGAGCAGGTTGTCCTCCTGCAGCCCATGGAGGTCCACAGAGGGGCAGAGATTCATCTACAGCCTGTGAAGGACCCCACGCCGGAGCAGGTGGATGCCTGAAGGAGGCTGTGGCCCATGGAGGGCCTGCTGGCGCAGCTGTTCTGGAGGGACTGTACCCCGTGGAAGACATGACCCATGCCGGAGCAGTTTCATGAAGGACTGTGGCATGTGGGAGGGACCCCACGATGGAGCAGAGGAGAAATGCGAGGAGTTCTTCCCCCGACAATGAAGCAGCGGCATAAAACAACGCGTGATGAACTGACTGTGACCCCCATTCCCTCTTCCCCCCTGTGCCGCTCGGGGTGGGGGGAGGTAGTAGAGATAATGTTAAGCCTGGGAAGAGGGAGGGGTGGGGGGAGGTTGTCTTGTTCCCGGTCTCATTCTCCTGCTAGTTTTAGAAATAAATGCTTTTCCTCAAGCCGAGTCTGTTTTGCCCATAACGGTAACTTTAAGGATTTCTCCCTGTCCTTATCTCAAACCTCGAGCCGTTTTTCCTTATATCATCTCCCCCTTTTCTCTCGGAGGGTGGGGGGGAGTGAGAGAGAGACTGCATAGTCTGGTCCCGATCGGGGCTGAACTACGACATAGGTGCATAAACTCCTTTAAATGAGAGGCATAGAAAAATAACTGACCATGCAAAGAGGAGCCTGAGTAAGAACAGGCCAGCAAAGTGAAGCTTCATTCAGCTCCAACTGGTGAAAGAGCAGAGAATATAATTTTGAATACAGCTGCAACATTAATCACTGCTGCTGTTCAGTTGCTGTGTCTCTCTAATCTGCCTCTCAGTCTTAGCCACCTTTAAAGTCTCACCTCTCAGACTGTCAGCTCTCTGCAGTGTTTTTGTGCAGTGTCTCAGACAATGGGGCTTGACCTGCTTGGCTTCAGAGTGCTATCACAAAATAAATGTTTAAAAATAACAGTAGCTATTATGCTGAAGGCTTTTTTTCGGCTAACCCCCAAGCAGACAGAGGCTTCATGTCCTGGTTTCGGCAGAAATGGAGTTAATCCTCTCAATAGCTGATGTGTTTTGGATTTAGTATGTGAAGAATGTTGATAAACACACTGATTTAGGAGTAGTTTCTAATGAGACCAAGGACACTGTCCAGCTTTCCTGGTCTCGCTAATGTGCAGGTGCAGGAATCTGGGAGGGATATAGCCAGAATAATTGACCCAAGCTGGCCAAAGAGAATATTCCATGCCATAAATGTCATGCTCAGTATATATGGGTGGAGGTTGGTTGTGGGTGGGGGGCATGGCTCCCTCTCACTCCTTTGCTTGCTGCTCGGTTTCATTTCTGTGATTGCTGCTTGGGACGGGCTGTATCAGTCATTGGAATATCAGGTGGTGAGAAATTGTGCATTGTTCATTTTGTATATTTTAGTAGCCTTATATTGTTATTATTGTAATTTTCCTTCGCTATTGTAGTAAACTGTCTTAATCTCAGCCCACGAGTTTTCCTTTCTTCTCAATTATCTCTCCCATCCCACTGGGGAGGGGGAGGATGAGCGAGAAACTGTGTGGTGACCAGGGCTAAACCACAACACTTAGTTATGGGCCTGCAGTTGTACTGTGCATATCTGAAGCAGCTGCTTGACTGCATATCTTTATTTACACCATCTGTAGTTCATCTTTTTGTTAGGGTTAGTCATTCACTTCCTGATTTTCTTAATATTGAGTTGGAGTTTTAGATGTCTCATCTTTCAAAATCCTGGGGAGGCAGAAGTCCCTGCAGTACAGTGGCAGACTCCACCTTTGCTTTAGCATTTGTATCAGCATCACGGTTCATGAAGATGAGTATCTTTGGGGCAGTAAATTAACCTGAGATGTTTCTGGCCTTCTGTTTAGCTGAAGTATATCTAACAAACTAATATCTGAGTAGAGAAGCATTTATTCCTGCTGATTTCCTTCTGTTGAATTCAATGCAAGCAAGTCTTTGTGCTTCTTGCAAATTAATGTAAACCCTAACACAATTTAAAAAAAAATAATAATTAAAAAAAAAAATCAATCTTTCCTTCAGCAGCCTATTGCTGTGGTGGCTTTTCTGTCACTTTCTACTGATAAACACCACAGGTTATGTTCCAGTGTAATACAGACAATATAAAGATCTTTCAAATGCTTTGTGTAATTAGGGGAGATGAGAGAAAGGGAAGCTATATTTTGATATCTGCCTCAGAAAATTGTCTGTCACTGATTAACTTAGCCTCTGCACTCTTGTGACCTTTAATTCACTTATCCTCACAACTTCTCTATCAGGGCAGACAGCATTGCTATCCCCATTCCAAGGCTCTCCAAGGAACCACAGCACGGAAGAACAAGGGGCTCTGCACAGCAGCAGCCGAGCTGTGTGCCCTGTCCCTCTGCAGGGAGTTCCTGCCCCTCTGATGGGGTGAGTGCCAGTGACAGCATTTGGCCTGGCAGCTCTAGCACACCACCCTCACCACAGGGCACCAGTGCGTGAGAGTATCATGATTCCTACCACCAAACCTGCCACCAAGGCTGGCATTTGCAGAAACGTGACTGGAGAGGCAGACTTGCAACATACTGCCTCAAGAAGCTCCGGTTCCCATGGCCAGAGCTGGTCTCTCCCAGCTCAGCCCCCATCAGCATCTCACTGACCCTAGCAGGCTCTGCCCATTCCTCTTGAGTCAGCAGGAGACAACAGCCCAAGTAACTTCTATGGTTATGAACCCCAATGGTCTGGCTCAGTGTGACACAGTGAATCAGCAGCAGAGCAGGGACTTGAACACTGGTTGAACACACAAAGGCGAAGCAAGTGCATGTGTGAATGCCTGGTTAGCCCTCTTTGCATTTTGTTAACTGATCCCCACTAGGTTAAAGTCATGGCAAAGTAGTACTCAACTACCAAAAAAAAAAATAAAACTGCTCATCACTGTAAAGAAATGAAACGCCAAGATCCATTCCACATTCTTCCACAACAGCTCAGTGCTCAGCTCTGCTCCTCTCAAAGTTAGTGTAAGTCAATGAATTCACACTAGCTTGCTTACTCAAGACAGGCCCAAGGTCAGGGTCAGCTGTGAATCCAAATACAGAATATCAAGCCTGCTTCAGTTCATTTGAGCTGGCTGATCTATTTCAGGGTTATCAGAATGAGTTGGTCCTCTTGGTGCCAGTAGGAAAGGAAATAGCTTCAAAACATTTCCTCCCTTTATGTAAATAAGCTGCCACTGCAACAGCTGATGGAAGCAGCATGATTAAAACTCTATTTTATTTCTGTACACATAATACATGTCCCTGTTGGCTATTCAGAGTATATATAGTGCTATATGCATTTGGCACACTAAGAGGAGAATCTGTGGTTATTAGTCCCTAGATATATGCTTAGCTTAGTGTGAAGTCATTGGCTGAAATATATTACCTGGGTATTTGCTTGAATGATGATGTGAATTAGTTTGGTTTCATCCATTTCCCGTTCACTTATTGATGTTCTAGAAAATTAAATTCTTTGTATATGTTTGCACAGAGACAGTACATTTTTAAATTAACACATCCAAGTGAATCCAGACCCAGGACAAATACCTAAACTCCACGATTAACCAAAAGGGAACAGAACTACCCTTGGATCACCATGTCCCATCAGCTCCACCCCCTCCAAACTTCAAGTAGAGAGTTGACAAACCACCTGGAGATCAAGAATCATACTAGAAGAATAGTCACCAAAAAGAAAAAGAAAAAAAGAAAGTAGTAATTCTTTACTCCCTCCATTATTTTCCTCAAGAGGACTACTTATTCAATTTGTGGAAAAGAAGAATTGCCAGTTCAACTAGTAATTTTAAACTGAGTAGTCAGCTTATTAATGACGTAATTCATATCAGAACTATTTTCCACAGAAGACTGGAAGAAAACAGTAGGCTTAGGTAGATTTGCCTTAATAAGAAACTATAATTACACCAAACTACATACTGAAATCTTTCCCAATTTGGACAGCTTTCAGTTACACTTTCCAGAAGTTAGTAACTCTTTCTGGAAATGTACATTACAATTGCATTCAAGTGCAATTTGTATTTTTTAATTTTAGTTGCATATCCAATTAAAAAAAAAAGTTATAAATATATGCCTCATTTCACTTTCCCACAGAGCACCTATGAGGTGAGTGAACATTTCCATACTTTTATGCTGTGAGACCTCCTTTTTCTTTTCCTAGCTCGTCATTATGCTGATTCAAGGGCCTTGGACTCACTTTGTCAAAGCCACCCCACAGGTCTCAGAAGATGAAGAGCTGCAGTGACTGCTACTTCAAGCTGGCCATCTATCACTGAGATAACTCAAGTCCCATTCCCAGTCATGCATAATAGTTATTTAAGCTCTCCCCTTTTCCAAGAATTACCCAGGTCATTCAGAAAAGGCCATTTTTGCTTGTGGTAACCACACAAATAATCTATTTCCACAGCATCATTTCTCCCTTGCCCCCAGAAAAAGGTCAGGGTAGGAAATGTAACGAGAAAACTTCCCAGCATGTTCCAGTTTCTGGATCACTGAGCTCTGTAACCCACACTAACTGACTTCTCCTGTGATAAATAATTGTTTGGAGATGGCACTGCAACAATGATCTACACTTAGGGCATAGCTTGCTACAGAGATGATTTAGTCTTTGAGAATCACCTAGTTATTATTGCAATTAAATTGTTCCTACCCTACAAACACAGAGGTAGTTGAAGACTTTCTGCTAGCATTTCTGTAGGCAGTCTCAGTGTAACAAAAGGACATTCATTTAAGAGCTGTAGGTTTCCATCAACGACTAATCTCCTGAAAATGGATTTCCAGACCATATTTCCAGCACAGCTCTCTTTAACCAGAGGTTGCTAGGGGAATAAAAGACCTTTGCAGGTAAGGCAGTAGTTATTCACAGACCTGACAATCACTGCTGTTACAGCAAAGTGTTTGCAAATTTGAGTCGAATAAAGTATTTTTGATTAAAGAAAGAAATGAAGAAAGAAATTCCAAATGCATTTTTTTTTTTTTAAAAGTGTCAAGGGGACTTAGCACAGCCATGACCTGAAATCACAACCTATCTCACAACTGGCCGCAGCTCAGAGCTGGACTTGCTCCACTCTTTTCCCAGCCCTTCCCTACCACTTGCCTGTTGCCACCACAAGCCAGATTCCAAAACTGAGCCAGTGAAAATCTGTTCCTCCTCTTCTGTGGAGCTGGGGTCTCTACCAGCTTTGCTACCTGAATTTAATTTCTCTGTGGCCAGATAAATGCCAGAACTGACACAAGGAAAGCCACAGGACCACACAGGAGTTGGGGAAAGAATACCCTCTTCCCTAGCTGGCAGCTGTTAAATCAACATCTGATGAGAAACTACACCCTGAAGTACCATTCACAACATGTTGCCACCCTTCCATCTCAGCCAGGGCCCTACTCAAATACCTTAGCCAGGAATTGGGCTCAGCTGACTCCAAGCACCTTCCCAGCTGAAAAAGCCAGCTGCTTGTACAGGTCTTTAACAATGTTCTTTTATGTCTGTCTCCCTAAGTACCTTATTTGCACAGCCCTAATAATGAAATTATGCCCTTGAACTTGATGACAACCTTTTTTTTTTTAAGATTAAGAGGCAACTTGTGCATGGATATTCCCTAATATGATGACAGCCAGACTCTAGCATCTGAAAGAAATAACGTGATGGCTCCACAGCAAGTGCTTTGGCAGAAGCAGCCAACCTGCTCCAGCTACCTGCCAGAGACAAGTCACTTATTTCAGTGACATGTTTACAGGCAGGGAACAATCGCAGCATACCAGGGGGTTACACTGCAAGATGACACTGCAATGGGTATCTGGAGCCTGCAGCAATGTGCAAACAAGAGCTCAGAGCCGCCTGGCTCCTTCCCTTCTTGGGGAAGGGGAATTTCCCATCTGTGCCTGCACAGTCTCTGTGGTGGTCATGGGATGCGTTCAGTGTGTGTAAGAACCAGACCTCAAC
Organism: Chlamydotis macqueenii; assembly: GCF_036417535.1. Taxonomy (NCBI): domain Eukaryota; kingdom Metazoa; phylum Chordata; class Aves; order Otidiformes; family Otididae; genus Chlamydotis; species Chlamydotis macqueenii. The sequence goes on along the minus strand of NC_141558.1, from coordinate 72,110,573 downwards.
TGCTTGAGTGTAGCCTGAGTCTTGCTGCTGATCTGCTTTGCTAGGGACTTTTCTATCTGTTTTCTCTACTTGGGGAATGCAAGTAACAAAGCAGTCCTAACTTTTTCCAGATGCACAAAGGTCACCAAGGCTTCAGGGTCACAGCCTCTCCTCCGCTGCTTTCTAAATGTATGATCTCTTCCTTGGAAGTCTGACGTAACTGTTTAAAACAGAGAAATAGATGCTACACTTCTGTATCACAGGAATGCTGGTTAGTTAGGTTAAGTAATGCTTATGAGGTGCTTTGAGAATAGGTGTGATATATGTGTAAGTCATTATTTTCATAGACTTTCACATAGTACTGATATTGCTATTTACTAACATTATTTTTCCTAGGCTATTTTCAGCAGCATTTTCAATACGTAACCTGGATTTATTATCCCTCTGTCTATTTAAATTGCACTCACTGAAAAGGCTAAGAGCTCAGTAAGACATTTGAATATTACCAGTATATTTCATCTGAGGTGGCAGATCTGACATCTATGAATCAGTGCAGAGTTTTTGTATTACAGCTTACTAGTGAGGGCCGTGATCATGTCAGATCTCATAAACTAAACAAAGTTGATCCTTGGCTAGAAACCTTAGAAGAATACCCACATGCTATGTGAAGTAATATTTCACCTTCTGAATCATCTGTCTTACCCTTGAGTCATTTCTATATCAGGAGTTTAGCAAGGTTTGAGGTTCTTTGCTGATAGTTATTATAGATAGTACAGTTATTACCATTCAAAATATGGTCAGAGGGGATTTTGCCATCTGTGGTCATTAAAGAGCTCAGAATTCTTACCCCACAAGAACAAAACTATGTACACAGGTATTTTGCACAGGTAGCAGGCTGTACTTTATCTTACGAAATCCTGCCAGCAAATTCATTAGGATTCAGCATTTTTGTCCTTTGTCTGCCTGGAACAATGACAAGCTGCTACAGGTTTTGTCTCTCCCAGACACTTGTGAATAATTGCTGTTACAAGAGAACCAAATGCTGACCATCCAGCAGACTCCTGCAGTTTCTAGAGAATGTGGAGGGCAGCTGCAGGTGCTTGACATACCTCTGAATTTGGCCCCAAAGGATTGTGAATGTCTGACACAGCTGAGCACTACTCACATAACACTCTGAGCACCTTCTCCTCCCCATGAGTGTGCTAAGATCAGGAGAACAAGCTCTGAGAAATACGCACTTGCATACCTAAATGAGTGCTGATGCATGCAGTGCTTGGGTGCACTGTACATGCTCCTGGCATTTTCCAGTGCATTCTGAGAGTGGGCCGAGTTCTTTGTTCCCTGCTATTAGCACAGAGGTAAACTTGAGCTGCCAAATTTCACAATGTTTAATTTCATGTCTCAGTCTCAAAACCCTTCATGCAACACCCATTTGTACCTGGAATCTGGATTTAAGGATCATTTCACTTTCCCATGTTACTAGTTTAAAGAGTTCTAGTTGCCTTTCTTGCTTTGCAAAGAGTAATGCATAATTTGGCCACAAATAGTACTTCTTATTGCTTTAGAAAGACAAATGTTAGCCTTCTCTTCTTAAGCGTCTCTAGAAGCCATAAGAGACATGTTCTCCTCAGTCCATTCAATGATTTGATGGGAAGAATTGTATTTTTCCTGTACAGAGCCATTTATAATTTATTTTTAATTTGTATGTATGACACAGTTTTGTCTGGGGAGTCTGCTACTGTAGGTCTTGAAATTCAATATTCCGGGAAGATTAGAATAAAAAATGGTTTGGAGAAACTCTATGACAGCTTAATTACTTAAGTTTTCTTTCTATCCATGAAAGTTAACCCAGGCTTCTTCCTTCCTCCATAGACACAATTACTTTTTTGTTGTTGTTGTTTCTGACTCTGCCAGGGATCTTCCTTCAGTGACTTGCTACTTCCCTCGGTGACAGCTACTTGAGCTATTTCAAGTGTGAGAGTTTATCAGCATAGATATAAAATGTAAGATATTTCTGCAGGAAAATCAAACACATGCTTGCAATAGTGACTGCTTATTTATCATACTTTCCCCTGAAGAGCCTCAAAGTGTTATCAGTGGAAAGCCTGAGAAAGCTGTGTTTTCAAAAAAACTTGTGAGACTGAGAAAACATAATTGCTTCATTATATAAGAAAGATTTGTTGCAGCTTCTGTTACCTTGCTGTCTAACAGAGACAATGCTTGTGGTTTTAGCTTCTCAGCTCAGCTTTGCACTATAAATTGTTCACCAAGATTTTTCTGTTGTCTTTTGTACTCATCTGACATGAATGGTATCATCAGATGAATGCCTGATATCACACTAAAGTGCCTGAAAAAGTTATTATGCCTGAACCAGAGATCCCTATTGCGCAGCAACAAACACAGTAATCAGCTGCATGCACATACGGTGTTCCAGCATTATGTAAAATGAGTACAGATAAATCACTTCCAGCAGGTCACTACAGAAATTAGGAGTGTATGATGTTATTGCTAGAAGTTATTGCTAGAAGAAGCTGGGAGCAGGGACAGTAACTTTCTATCCACCTGAACACACCCAAATGATGCCCCTTTCAGTAAAATAGGGTGTCAGGACTGGCACAAAGCAAGTCAGGATCTTTTAGGTATAGCTCACAGGTTTATGCCAAAATTAGGTCTTAAACTGTTTGCTTAAATTCTATCCTGTGTATGTACTTACTACAAGAGCCTCAGTCTTAGTGAGTCCTTAGAGATTAATAGAATAATAATAATAATAATAATAATGTTGTGGCTTTTAAAGATCTGTTGGTCTCAAGCTGAGAAAAAGAAATTGCCAGCTCAGAGCCCCTCTCCCTGAGTCTGGAATATGAAATAACAATGATGATGGCTCACCATCTGTTCAGCAACCGATATGAAAAAGCTGGAGGATCTCTGTCCAGTTATTAGCAGATGTCTATCCATAGCATCCATATCCATCATGGGTGTACTCATGTTCAGTCAGCTGTGTGGAGAAGGCAAGATTCAACACAGGGACTGCCCACACATTGCTTTTGAATGCGTACATCTGTAAGTCCCTCTCTGGACTGGCAACTTAATTTTGAAACTGCCTGTATGCACGTGTCCTGCTGACACAATGAAGAGCATAGCAGTAATTTGGATCAAACATGAGCCACACAGCAGACTGTTCTAGGGCCCCCACTGATCTGTATTACACCTTTTCAATTATGCCCACGACAAGGCACTAACAGGAAAAGTTCTGTAATAAATTATTCCCATTCTAGCGACCTATTAACACCACAGCTGAGAATTTTTCTACTGGATGCATTCTCCCACTGCAGTTACACATTCCTTTGCTCTATCTGTAAGTTGTAGCAATTTTTCAATTTCACTCTAAAAAGTCAAACAACAATGCACCTGCAAGTCTTAGATCGTTTAGGGGTCCGCATTCAGAGCTTCACCAGTCTGCTGACTGTACAGCAGATTGTTGTTAAGTCGCCTCAGTGTTTCTATGGAAACAGGAAAATGGCTGTTAATTTTAAAAAACACAATAGGATATGCCTTCCAGATTAGTTACTTCGTATTTGATTTGGCATTTGCTTTTCTCACCTGCACAACAAGGTTTTGATTGCTCCTAATTTTGCTGGATGTGGTGACCTTGATCAAGCTGTCTCAGACCTTCTGCATAGGCCTTATGCAGTCAAGGGCTTTACAGGGAAACCCTGTACTGGAAGGTCTATTCATAAACACACAGATAGTTTTCCCTGGACTGATTTCACAGGCAGGTGAGATTCCCACCTTCAGCCTTTCAGCCTTGGGGAGGTCAGCAGTCCTGTGCAGAGGCTCCTGGGGCACCTGCTCCTGTTCTTGCTGGAAATAATGTGAGGGCAGCTGGCCTTGTGCTCCCTCGTCACACATTACGGCCAGCCTGGAGGTGTGTGCAGCAGAGGAGAAATGGTCCATCTTTGCCTGATGAAAGGATAAGAAACAGAGAAGAGCCAAGGGGTGATGAGGGAAAAATGGGAGAAAATTGGCAACATATCCTATATCTGAACAGAGGGACAGCTTGTATTTGACCAGGAAGAGATATTCATAAACCGTGGGAAGTGACAAGATGGAGAACGGCCAGGAACCACTGCTGTCCTTGAGTTACACAGACTAGCTGGGGAACCCAAACAGCTTTTCTCCTTTGAGTACTCCATGGGTACCACTAACAGCAGAGGATCTAGAAAGCCACCCCTGCCAAATACCCTTTTCTGCCCCTCAAATACTAAATAGGACCCTGTTTGTCTTAGAAAATGCAATGAGATGGTAAGACTGGAAGTTACTGAGTCACTGGTAACTGAAGGCTGGAGATGTATTCTGAGGAAGAATCACTATTGATTTTCCTTGTTATACTTACCCCTAGGCATCCTGGCTTGGCCACTGCCCAGGCACAGGATGCTGAGCCAGATGGACCTTTACTTTGAGCAAGTATGGCCTTTCTGATGTTCCTGTGTAAAGTATGACAAACTGGCAGTTACAAAAAGCAGCAGAACATTTTAATTTAGTGCTGACAAAAATGTCAGTTTAATAGCCATTGTATCAATCCTTAAAATTCCTGATACATACTTCTGGATTTGTAAAAAAACCAATACTCATTAAAAGCAAAAGTACTCAGATGCATATTATTTACTAGCTCCTTGATCAGATATTGCTTCTAAATTTTCTATTTTTCTTCTAATTTTTCAGATTAAAACCACAAGAATATGTATAACTGGTATTTGCAATGAGGAGTCACTAGAAGAGCAATTCCTATCAACCTGTCTGTGAAGAGTTTGGAGAGCAGCCTGGAACTGCTTGGATTATACAGGCTTATTGGGAACACAGCTTGTCTTCCTCTGAGTGCTCCATGAGGGTATCAAACCACAGACACACGTTTACCATTGCGGTTGCACGCAGTACCTGATAGGGAAATAGCCTCGCTGGCTGCTGTCTCATCTACCTGTCAAGACCGGTGTTCCTCTAATAAATGTGATATTTGCAATGCATTTCCCATGTAGCTTCAAGAGAGCTCAGAATTTCTTTACTATCTGTCCTAAAGCATGACATAGTATTGCTAGAACCAATTAAAAGAGATGTCCAGAGTGAAATTATCTCTGTGCGCTACTCACTGACTTCATTTGGGTGCTTTCAGAGTTAATGAATTAATATTCCTAGAGCATATTTTAATCTTCGAGTGTAGAAACATGTTTGCTATGTTAACTTGTCTGACAGCAGTGTGAAATGGGAATGCTGACTTGAAAGGACAAGTAAGATTAAATCTTCTCAAGGAGTGGGCCAAGCAGAGAAATGATGTGACAGGGCACAAAAAGTCAATAGTGTGATTTCAACTGAGTGATGAATTTGGCCTACTCATTGATGTCAACAAGATTTTGTTGTCATTAATAAGGAAATTAAGCTTGATTTTTCTGGTCAAGTATTGCTGAAGCCCTCAGTATACAATTTGTTGAACATTAATGGTACAGACTTTTTTCTACAACGGTCTTGTTTAATTAAAAGCTGCTAGTTGAAGATTGTTAGTTTTAATCTTTATGGCATCTGTTGAAAAAGAGTTTTGTGGATTTTGAAGTTACTTTTTTGGGACAAAACACCCCAGACTACATCCTCATTATTTCTTTGAAAGAAAATAACTAATGGCAGGTACCTGACAAGGACAACTGCCCAAGTATAGAAAAGATTAAAAATTACCTGCTTGGGAATGTGATGGTTCATAGCACAGAACAATACAAGGTAAACAGCAGACTGTCCATCTTAAGGAATAGTTAAAATATGCCCTCCCTCCCATCTCTGGGTTCATTAATTTAATAAGCAGGTGGGACAATGTTGCTATAAATTAAGTATTAAGACTTAAGTACAAACACACTTGATGTAAGCAAACACAAAGTCTGCGAGTCACTGAACCGGCACTGGTGGCTGTATGTCGGTGAGAAAAAATGGATCATCCTCAGTGTTCACACTGAGGACATGGAGGGAAGGAAGTTTGATTTGAAAGTCACAGCAGTGACTGAATGTCAAAATCTTGGGGTTGGGGCTCAACTCCATCCAATGCACCAGTTTCTGTGTCATTTCAGCAGAAAGTGCACACTGAATCACATTGCTTGCAGTAAAAGATTCAATAGCTGCTGGTCCCTTGGCCTTAGATCAGCTGGCTGAGAAATCCACACTTGAGCTTACTGAGCAAGCTGTTGGAGCTGTGTGCTAGGATTGCTCAGAGAACACGTTCTCTGAGGGATAAATGACAATTTGTATGTGTTTGTGATAGATGCTTTAAGTAGAACTGGTTGCATGGCCTGCAATTAAGATGTCTCCTTACTTCTGATGTCTTATAAACTTGGACATATTCCAGTGACATGAGCCCGTGTTGGCTGAGTTTAAATTAGTTTTGAAGGTTCATCCAAAATGGAACAATATTGAAGAAAAATACATTATTTAGTCCAAATTAACAGACTTTTCTTTTTCTTCTGAAAAGTTGTTGCACGTCCCTGTCACAGGGCTGTCACCTCTAATAAAGAATATAGCTGAAATACTGGAGTCACCAAAGTAAAAGCAAAGTCATCATTAGCTCCAAAGGGAACATCATTTCATTGTACAAGCAAAATGTACTGTTTTGTGGTAGTGCAGTTTTGTTTTCCTTAACAGAGAAATGGGTACTAAATTACTTTAATTCAGCACTACTTTTTTCACCTAAACATAGATACTCCTCAAGCATTTTCCCCAGGACTGCTCAGTAGAGTTCATTGCTTTCTAGGTGAAAAAAAAAACCAAAAACTAAGGCTTTAAACAGGGTTGGAGTTTTGGGGGGCTTTTGTAAAGATACTTTCGATAAAAGATTTTGGTTTTCCACTCCAAAATTAAAGATAACAATGGCCATTTTAAAAATGAAAACCAAGTTAATAATGTTAAAAATGGACTATTGTCACACAAATAGTGTCAAAACAATTTTGGATAGCACGAAAATGTCACAAGGCTGTTTTCATTTTGAAGCTGTTAAAGCTCTTCTTTGCCTTAAAAACACTGACCATTTTTTAAGTTTTGTTCAGCTTGTGTGTAAGGTCCTCCTGCAGAAACCTACATCATTTCCCAGGCCTACCCAGATGAAGTTTCGAGCAGAGCTTTTCCCTTCCATTAGGAGGACAAACCTGATTCTGCAGAAGCCAATACAATCCTCTCTGCGTTACGACTAACTGTACTTCAAAGTTCTTGTAAAAACACATTCTCCTAGTGAGGCAATCACGTTAAGAATAGTTCCAGGACATGCCAAGTACTGCTAAAGAGATAAATTAATATTATCTTGTAACATCTCTCAATAGACAATCGCATTATTTAAAAAAAAAAAAGTTGCTCTTGGTTTTGGGGTCTGAGCCAAATAATGTTTAAAAACCAGATGGGTCTCAGCTTGGTCCTTCTAATGTAAGTTGGATGTACTGCATTGAGCAAATGCCTAATAACTCAGTGGGTGTTTGCTTAGAAATGGCATTTAGATTAAACACTGCTTCAGTGTCTGTACGTTAAAGGGTCAAGTGATTGTGCTGAATTTGAAAGAGAATGAAATTCAAATGCTTGTGTTGGTCATTTAGAAGAGGCAAAACTTTTTAAATCTCCTATGCAGTTGAAGAAATACACCCTTGAACAGTTACACCGTGAAGTTCACTTTGTGACATGAGTTTAATTAAACTGTCCTACAGTTGGTCCTTGGATGGAAAGTTCCTATTTCAATTCAGCATAGGCACGCATAGTCATGATCCAGCGTTCTGATTCAATCTCTGACCTAATATAGCATGACACTGGGCAAAAGCCTTGAATTGTTTCAGAGCATTCAAATGAGAAAACCAAACCCCTGGCAATGATGCAGCTTTGCTCAGAGTTAGGAGTGGCTGAACACACAGCAGTCTGCAAGAAGGAGACTTTTGTGTTCCTTTTTACTGTCCAGGTATTTCTGGATGAGCATGGATTCCAGAACTGGCCCTTATACACATAGAATATAAATGAAAGGCTATTTTCCATCTAGATATAAATATCACCTCCAAGTCAGTTTTCATACTCTCTTAGATAAATCTCGCTGACAGACTCAGTTATGATGCTGTAATTCCTCTTTCCTCATCACAATGCTGTGGAGAGCACTGGCCTCATCTTCTCAACATTGTTTGAGCGATACAACAAACATGGGATGTTTTAACAGCATCTCCTCTGAACTCTTTGGAAACAGAGTTTGCTGGGAACACCTTAAAATGCAAGTCAGAAATCTGAGTTTATAGAAGGGATTCTTACTCAGTTTATCTGTTCTACATGTTTTTGTAAATCTTATCTTTACTAATGAAATGGCAAGCGTGGAGGAATGAGCTGGATTCTGTCCTGTCTCTGGCACTACCAGCAGAACTGTCAGCTCAGCGCTATTTGTAGATTTTCTCTTGCTTGGGTGATGTGAGAGACAGAACATGTTTCTCAGGCAGAGTATGAGTCTGTGGGTCAGATTCTCTGCTGTAATACAGACTTAGTGATTTCAAAGTGAGCATTATCGCAGAGTCATGGTCCAAACGTCATGGTGAGCTTCCATACTCCTTCTACTTAATGTTTTTCAGATTAAGCCCTCAATTTTTCAAGCTTAAAAGACAAGTGTCAGGACTTTGAAGCCAAGTTTTTCGGTAATGTAGTTTGAAGCAACATCAATTTATATAAAATTACAGGACATCAATCTCTTTTTAAGAGACCTGCCGATTTTTCTCTATCTTATTTTCTTTTAGGCTTCTTACAGAGCTATTTTTAGTTAACATTTAAACCAATTTTCCTGCTTTCTGGAGGAAAACCCAGCCTGTGTAGGGCCCTTAGAATCACACCTAGCACCTTTCAGTATGGGGATCAAACTAGCTGGTTTTTAAAAGTAGTCACTGATTTTAAGAAAGGAGTGTATATAGTCTTAGTAGGTTTGCCACTTGACCATATGCTTTCAGAATTTTTTGACGGATACAGTTTGACTTTTACTTCCTTTACCTTTACCAGCTTTTTCCAGTACCTCCTTCGACATCTCAGCTTCTTACCACAGCTCACTATTGCTAAGTGTGGTTAAGAGATAGCCCCCGAAGCTTTTCTTCTACAGTTTCATGCAATTATATCCTTTCTCTCTTTTTCAGTACATTAATTTTCCTTAACTTCTCATTTTACTGCTTGATGGGCCAGTGACAGCAGCTCTGCGTTTGCTAGCACTCATTGTCTGATTCACGGCACAGCCACACATGGCAGCAACTCAGCGCAGGACAATCTAAATCCAATAGCGGAATGGCTATCACAATGGCTTCCACTGTAAGGAGAACTATAGAAGACTTATCACCTGTAGCTGTTATGCAGGCTAATATATGTAGGAAGACACCACAAAGTAAACAGTTCATTTTCTAGGGACTGTTTAAGTTAGAGGAGCCAATAATCAGGCATCTTCACAATTCAGTGTACCCTCAGTTACATCTACAAGCAGTGATAGCTGCAGATATGCTCCACCTGTATAATACTCTCCTCCAAGAGAAATCGGGTATGAGAGACAGTCTATCAGATCATCCGCTGCCACCCTGGCTGCAATCAATGAAGAATTTTCCCCTATAATATAATACAAATCATCTTGAAAGTATCTATTTCAGGCATATTTTGGAAGAGGAGTGGAGGCAGATACACCTTCTGCAGTTCTAAGTAAATGTCAATATCTTGAAGAGGAAATTTGTGGTGTGAGGTACGTCAAAGTGTTCAGAGCTAGATATGGATTAGTTTTGGAAGAGAATTCAGGGTCTATGTTTGCAGAGAAGCTGAGGTCCAATTATACCAGTCAGTGCCAAGACAGCTAGTCTAGAACTACAGCTCTGACTCCAAGATCTACTTTTGACTTATGGAATACTTTGCATGTCACCGTTCCCTATGGCATTACCAGCAGCAAATAAAAAATTTAAAATAAAAATAAGAATCCTTTTTCCTTTTCTCTGTTTTATGTGGTAATGTGGCATTAAAAGAAAATAAAAGTTATGAAAGTAAGGAAGAAATAATACTTCATTCTGAAGGCACTTCAATTCAGCATCGACCTGGCAGATAAGAAAAAGAGGCTCTTTGGAAGCTACAGTTATGCTGCTGCCATGCCATCACCACCTATAATGTTTCATAATGGCTTTAACACAATGCATCTCCAGGTATAAAGAAGCAAATGGCACAGTTCCAGAGAAAAGAACACACTGATATTTTTTCAGTGGGAGGAAGAAGGTTAAGCAGAACATTTTAGCTCCTGTCCCATCCTCCTTTCTTCTCATCTCCTTTCCCCATTATAATTGAGACTTATGTATTTTAGAAACAAAAAAGCTATTTACATGAAGGGAAAAAACAGCCTACCTGCTAGATAGCGAACATAAGTCATATTTCAGAAAAGCAATAATGTGGAAAGTGACTTAACATGTGTGATTTAGTCTGTGTTCTAACGTACATATTGGCATTACCAAGGTCACTGCTACAGTGGACGTAGTTAGCACAGAAGATCACACACTCGGCTGCAACACACAGCTTCTAGGTACCTTGTTGCACACTAAACTCTCCTGGCCCAAGAACTATATGGGGAGAGACCCTTAGAAACCAACTCAGCAAGAGGTGGTAACACAGAGGAAAGATGTAGGGCTTAGAGCTTAGACGCTTAGCATCCACCTCTGGTCTTGCAGGAACAGTCCTTCACTGCAGCGTGATATAGCAACAGGTTAGCCTGAAGAGGAGGTCTTAGTCAGGGCTTACACTGCTATTCCACAAACAAGGCACAGGCGAACCAGGCAGTGTTCCTGGGGTCAGGTAAAGACAGCAGGTGAGCTGCCTGGCTCAGACATTAATTTATGATATCTACTTGTGTTGAAGGCCCCGGTGGGGATCATTAACAGGAAGGGATACAAATGATGCCCAAGATTGCACACACGCACTTCTTTCTGAAAGCCTGAGACACCTTTTTCTCACTGGCACTCCACCGCTACTAGAATAATAACCTATTTTTTTATGATTGTGTATCAAGTAAGCCATCTTTTGTCATTTCTTTCCTAGTGTGATATGGTTCACGCTCTTACGGACTATTCCTCCCCTCATTTCCCCACCTCCTCTGTGCTAAACCTTTCCTGCTCTTCTTCATCTGACAAAGGGGACCGCACACACCCAGCAAGCAGTGCCATACCAGTTGGGCCCGCTGTTGCTAAGAGACTAAGTGAAGAGAGGGAGAGAGACCCTGCCCACACAACTTCCCCTACGGATCCCAATATTCCTCCTCTTGCTACTCTCCATTCCTGAAGAGATACTGTTGATGTAACCTTGGTATCAACAGATCCATAGGGTTGTTATGCGATCTTTTCTCCCCCTGACAAGCACTACTGTAGATGGCATGTCACTACAGAATTAGCAATGGTAGCAGATGCAAACTACTTTTTTTTGTGAGACACCACTAAGGCCAGAACATGTAGGAGATCTTGCCACAGACTAGAAGGCACATGTAGACCAAGAGTGAGGTTCACAAGAATATCCTTGGAAAGCCAAGCTAAGAGTGGGCCATTAGAGGTCCCAGCAACTGGCAGAGTGCTGGACTGGATGCTCTACTGCAGGAAGTCCTTCCGAATGTTAATAATTATGTTTTTATGTCAGTGTTCAGATCGCTTATCTTTTCTGTTCAGAAAGCAGGGGAGTTCATTCTGACAATATTTCTGGCAGAAGTCTTTCTTGTGCCTATAGAAAGGATAGCAAGCTCCAAATGATAACAAATCTATTGACATGGGAAAATATGGGGGAAGTTTTTAAAACTCTCCTGAAGTATTGTCATGTTGCTAGGCTGACAGTTATCAAATCACTTCTGTTCCTGACAGTAGTGACAGACTTTTGCAGAATCATAATAGCTCACAATTGTGAAGCCTATTTGCTGCCTATATCTTTCAGGCACGCAGCCTGCAACTTGCTAGATTTTTACTTCTGCATTAAATTGGGGTCAGTGATGAATATGCGTAGAGAGGGTTCAACCATTGTATCAGAACCATGTCATATGCGAGTAGGTAATGTCATAATACCTTCGTATGTGCACAGAAATAGCTAGGTTGAAAAGCCTTCCCGCTGAACAGAAGGCATATGGACAGCAGATTATGGAGACAGAGAAAAAACTATCTCAAAAAAGATTAAAGATTAGGAACTGGCGAGTGAAGAGCTCCAGGTCTATGAATTCATTTTACAGAGTGAGTGGAGCTTTGGATACAGCAGTGAACAACTTCAGAATTACCCTTGAGAATTTAGTTCATTAACAAAAGGGAGCAAAAAAAGATTTGAGACCTGCCAGTCAGAACCTGGAAATTCTGTTCTGTCTTGGCAAGTTTAACTTTCCACTCATGAGCAAGACAGACAGACATCAAAGAGACCACCCTAAAATGGGCACAACTAGATGGCACCCTGGCCATCCAGTTGTGCCTTTGTCAACAAGGCTGAAAAGCCTTCCCCACACTCAGATCACATCTCTTTGCATAAATATCTAAATAGAGTGATCAAATCTTCTGTTGACTTTCTCATGAAGGCCTGTTTTATACTCTTAGATCATTTGAAAGTGATTTTAAGGATTTTTTGGATTAGATCTGTCTGTCTTGGAAAGATAAAGGCCTAACTCCATTGTGCTTCAACTGGAATAAGACATGGCATCTGCAGCCTACTGCAAAACAATTTACAATCACAAGCATTCCCGTTCCATGTGCAGGAAGGTCATTTGGGATTAAAATCCCAGGCAGACTACCTGCGGTGAGTAGCAATCTATATTAAGAGACAAAGAAATCAGAAGTGCATGGGAAGCTGATGAGCAAAGCAGGAAGTGGAGACTGACAAATGCTTCCTCTGACGAAGGAGAATTATAGTTAGCTGGAGAACTTGGCATGTTTGAGGGGACAGCTCTATAGAAGGGTAGAAGGGTAAATTATATACAGAAGAAGCAGACACTGATAAAACAAATTTTCTTCACAATGTTTAGAAGGAACAGGGAATGTGGAGAAGATGCCAAGAACAGCCATACATTTTCTAGGGAAGAAAACAGAAATACTGTCAGAAGTTGAGATCATGCCAAAAACAGTTATAAAATTTTTTAGAATGTCACAAGGCTGACAAAACATCAGGGCCAGATGGGATCTGTCTCAGAAAAATCAAGCAATTAACTAAAAAAAAAAAAAATTAAAGCAGTGTTTGAATCAAAAGAGTGAGGTCCATCATGCTTCACCCTGCCAGTTTCACATGGGCAACCGAGTGAAATAAGCCCTGCACAGCCTCAGGAAAAGGCCGTTCTGAATGTGCCACAAGAAGGTAAAACTCAGGAGGATCCAGCTTCTCACAGGGAAAAACTTCACACAGGTGCAGCCACTCTAACCCTTCATGTGCAAGGCAGCTGTCTCAAAAGGCAGTATGTACCCCTGGGGAACACTGCTGTGCACAGCTCTTTCTGTTGGTAGTCGAGGAAGAAGGATGTGGACACTGTCCTGGGACAAGAGCATTAAAAAACAGACAGAGAGACCACAACAGAAAAGGACCTGGTGGGCTGGAGAGGTGCTAGTGCAGACTGAGGTTTATGAGGGACACAGGAACCAGGAAGAAACCCACAGCTTGACTTCCACAGTGAGGGGGTGGATACAGAACGGAGGCATTAATTAAGGACACACAAGAACCACTCAGGAAGTTATGACTTCATTAATGATAATGACTAGATAGAGAATCATACTTAACAAATCTGTTGAGCATGGATTTTCCACTTTAATTGGGCATTAGAAATGCTCTTTTAAATGCAGTAAAATCTAATATAGAAGTCCGTTCAAAAAGTAAGCAGACAGGGCCCACGGTTCTCAAGTAACTGGAGCAAGGGTTTCATAAGAGAGAACAGGAACTTCAGATGCGTACTGGTCTTGCAGATAAAGTACTAGGATGCCTAGGGTGAGATCATGGGATTGAATCTCCCAGTCTCTGGTGACATGACTGGGCAGTTCCCTACAACATCATTAATAAGATTTCCAGCTGGCTCAGCCAGCATTCCTATAGACCCCTAGAGAATCGTATGCTGGAGTGAGATTTTTGCCAGCTATTTGCGACACAGAGCCCAGTGCATGTGTCCTCAGCATAGACCTCTAAGCCTCCTTTAGCACAGAAAATAGCTTTGGGATGGAGAGAGCCAACAACAACTGCAATCTCTCTGGGACAAAAAAAAAAAGTTTATATGAAATTAGGCAGTTTTATGCAAGGGTGGAAAACTGCAGGCCGTCTTCTCTCCCTCCACCTTTGAAAACCAAAAGGAGCTATGCTGTTTTCCTTCTCTGAGCTCACCATAGTCCTCTATCCAGAATCTATCTACCTGCTACTCCTCTTTGCCTGGGAAATTCAGAAATGTAATAATCTCCATGGTAAACACTCCTCTCAGGGCTTAGAGAATACTTCCTACCCAGTCCCCATTGCAGTTGACTCATCTCTTTAAATTAATGTACCAGTGTCGTAGTTCAGCCCCGATCAGGACCAGACTATGCAGTCTCTCTCTCACTCCCCCCACCCTCCGAGAGAATAGGGGGAGATGATATAAGGAAAAAGGCTCAAGGTTTGAGGAAAGGACGGGGAGAAGTCCTTAAAGTTACCGTTACCGGCAAAACAGACTTGACTTGGGGAAAAATACTCATTTATTTCTAAAACTAGCAGGAGAATAAGACAGGGAACAAGATAACCTCCCCCCACCCCTCCCTCTTCCCGGGCTTAACATTATCTCTACTACCTTCCCCCCCCGCAAGTGGCACAGGGGGGAAGAGGGAATGGGGGTTGCAGTCAGTTCATCACGCGTTGTTTCATGCCGCTGCTTCGTCGTTGGGGGAAGAACTCCTCACATTCCTCCTCTGCTCCATCGTGGGGTCCCCCCCACGTGCCACAGTCCTTTGTGAAGCTGCTCCGGCGTGGGTCATCTCTTCCACGGGGTGCAGTCCCTCCAGAACAGCTGCCCCAGCGCAGGCCCTCCACGGGCCACAGCCTCCTTCAGGCATCCACCTGCTCCGGCGTGGGGTCCTTCACAGGCTGTAGATGAATCTCTGCCCCTCTGTGGACCTCCACGGGCTGCAGGGGAACAACCTGCTCCACCATGGTCATCACCACGGGGTGCAGGGGAATCTTGGCCAGGAGCCTCATTACTCCTCCCCCTCCTTCTTCACTGACCTTGGCGTCTGCAGCCGTTCCTCACAACAGGCTGGCAGATGCCCCTCAGGATCCTTTTTACATCTCATTCGCTTCTCACCTCCTCTCCACTTCTTGCAGCCAGGCCGGGCCGTGTTGGGCCCAGTCGGCTGCCCGGCGGGAAGCCAAAGGGTGAGGCCTGCAAGGCTCACAAGTCTCGCGCGTCCCCCTCTCTGCCCCCGCTCAGCTGCTTCACATCTTCTTCTCCTTCTCGTCTTTTTTTTTCCTGTTTTCCCCTTCTTAAATACGTTATCACAGAGGCATTATCACGAGACATTCTGCTACCAATTGGCTCGGCCTTGGCCAGCAGCGGGTCCGCCCTAGGCCCAGCCGAGTCCACTGAACAAAGGGGAGCGACTTCTAGCAGTTTCCTACAGAAGCTACCACCTTAGGCCCCCCCCACTAAACAAAACCAGAACAACCAGGTATACCCTTCCTGTGAGTGAGAATAACTCGCAAGGAGATTGGCAAATGCAACATTAATCTCATTCTAGATTAAAAGGAATTTAAGCAGGTGTTTTTCTATGCTAAGAAATAATTTAAATCCTCCAGCTCCAGCAGGAGAGACAGGAAAGAAGTGGACAGAGCTCAGGAAGAAAACAATTACCTTAGCAAGCTGTAGTTTACACTAACAGTGTATTGCTAGCACAAGAACTCTTTTACAGTTAGATGAATTGCTAGAACAAATGAGGAACCAGCCTCCCTCCCCACACATCCTTCCTTGAGTCCACTTAAAACAGGACATTCCGTCCCTTTACATGCTGCTAATATCAGCTCCCATTGCCCAAAAAGCAGCTTCTGTCATTACTGCCTTCTTGATTACAACAATCTTCACTTTTACATTCCCAGCTCTTGCCAACATTACTTAGGTACATTATGCTTCAAGTGGCTTCGCAATTTCTTCTTTTGCTGAACAAGCTTAAAAATACCATTTTCCTCTTATTTTAATTGCTAATAGCCATGGAGCATTGCTACAATTTGCAGCACTATGTTGCATGTCAATGTAGAATTTACAAAAAGGGTGAGTACTGCCTCAGAAAATTAAGCCCACTATTTGCTCATAAGAAAGAGAAAGACTTGGCAGCACCAGAGAACATTCATGTTGCAATAAGTACTTGACAGTACATAGATAAAACTTCTTCCTCTTGAACATAGCAAAAGACCTGCTGAAGCATTTGTGAACAGGTCAGTCTCTAGTGAGAGGCAGCAGAGGACATAGGTTCTGCACAGTTTTTTACATACCAAAGAGAGACTCCCCTGTAGCTCACAGGATGACTTCTCCACTGCGTCCCATCCCTGCTGGAAAGCTTGAAGTCCACTGAGATTATATCATAAAACCCATGAGACCCTTACATTTCACAGCCCATCAATAATCTCAAGAAAGCGTTCCTCAGGCAAAACCCGTAATACTGTTCTCAGCAAGACCGGTTAAGACTGCTAAACTCCTGGTGAGGATATCTACACCTTGGAATAGAACAGAGATCTCCTGCTGTCCCACAAAGCGCTGGACAAAAGCCTTCAACATGGACCAGAGTCCAGGCAGCCATGTTTAAGAGAATGTAAAACTCCTTACAATCCATGCATAAGATTCCCCATCCTACTAAAAATCCCTGAGCTAACCAGCAGTGCTTACCGCTTATGCCTGTTCAGATGTGACCTATGTCACACTAGCTGCTGATTTCCATCCAACTGAGACTACAAAGCTATGGACAACTGTAGCAGAGAAACAATGACTGAATAGCTCATACTTTCTGGACTTCTAACTAATTTTTAAAATTGGTCCCTCCAGATAAGGGGTAGAACAGTATGAGAAAAGCAGGCATTTCCACTGTTCTTGTGTTTGTAAATAGAGGATTTCATTCCTCACAGCTGTCAAATAGATGGGTACCTTTCTCCAGGATCAAAATTTATGTATGCTGGCAAATCAGCCTCTGTCGGCATCGCGATTCAAGCAAATCTCCAGAAAGGGGAGCAGCATATGTTTCTCTATTTCACAGCTTTCTGAAAAGGCTGTCTTAAAATGCATAACATTTAATCCTGCCTGAACCAGCTTTTATTGAAAAATAAAAAATATTATATAAGTGGCAAGAAATTTGATCTGAGGAGTAATTTCACTTAAGGCAGAGCATGATAGCTTTGCAGTAGTTTGCCTGATAGACTGATGTTCTCAAGTCACAGATCATAATTTGACTCCCTCAGACATCATGTGAGAGAAACAGTTTGTACACGAAAGCTTCCTGGCTCATCTCACACTCATACTAGAAAAGATGTCCAAGATTAATGACCTTGAGGAAGTCAATCCAAGTATACAAGGAAGGGAATATTGGCTGCCCAAATACTGCTTTGAGTTGTAACTCGGATACCCTAAACCCACTAAGATCCCCACAGTAATCCATTCCTGCTTACCTTCCAGGATTGCTTAATCTTTCAGGTACCTAAATTTAGAGGTGCTTCACTACAGACAGGATATTTCCTTGTTATATAATTTTAGTTGCCTGTTGCTGCTCGTTAGTGCTCCTCTATGGAGACTGGTATCTCTCTCCCACTTGCAGTTCTGAACTCTGCCCAGGTCCCTCAGAGAAGCCATGATCAGCATGACAAATTTCATCTTATGTGGTGGTAACAGTATTCAGCTTTTAAATAATAGCCTCTTGCAGAATATACTCACCCAGGAAATCGAACACACAGATACTTGGTTCTGCTTTGCCTGAAATGTACTAAACCATTAAATGTTTGTCCTCCAAAAAAGGGAGAAGCAGAAAGGATGTCAAATGGATGAAGATATCTAATATTTCCTATTGGCTTCTCCCAGTCTTAACCAGAGAAATAGATGCTCAGCTTAAGCAGACCTAATCATTCCTGGAGGATCTGAGGATCTGCCTCTCCACTGACTGCAAGAGGGAATTTACATGGCTATGTTAGGTAAACTGGATTGTTATGGGTGAATCGCCTTAAATGCCATGGACTAGACTCATGGCAGTTCTGGAAAGCCGTAGATGGACCAGAATATGGTGAAAGAAATGACAAAATTGTGCCTGCCTGTTGTGTGTCCTCCTTCTGCTAACTACCACACTGTGAGGAAGATAAATGTTTTTGAAGTAGAGAAGGAACAGGGTCTTGTCCCGGCAGATAGCAAGAGCCTGGCAGTGTTTGAGTAAGGCCAGGACTGGAAGCTATGAGGCAAGGCAGAAAAGAAACATGGATCATCAGGTGGAGACATTGGGGCTGACTGGGCATGAAGATTGTGATCTGTGGGAAAGAGGGAAAAAAGGAGACTGTATTTGTGAGGTGTAGGAATGGGCCCAGAAAACACAGTTTAACCTAGCAAATCTTGGGCATTTCTAAGCACATAACCGATCTACTGAACCATGGTATAAGAGGACTGAGTAACCCAGGCTTCAAAATGTCACAAGAGTTAACTCCTAGAAACTTCATCCTGCCCACACTCACAAAATGTGAATGCCCAGGAGCATCATATAATGCCTGTGATGAATAATTAGTTCATATAATTAGTTAATAATTTCTGGAGAGGAGAAGACTGCTTAAATCAAAGAATACGATGGAAGTGCACAGGAATGCTAGATGATTAACAGAGTGGTCTGTGCTATGTTGCAAGGCAAAATGTTTCTCAGAAGAAAGGAGGGGGGAAATGAGGTTACATTAAGAGAAAGAACAAAAAAAAAGGAACTTTTCAACAGTTAAAGAGAATCTCCATAAGCTCAAATGGGGATAGAAAGGTTCAAAACTGTTAAAAAATAATCCGTGGCAAAGCAAATGGCTGGTGCCACAAGATCACCTGACGCTGGCAGCTGCTGGTGTAACAGTAGAAATCTATAGCCTTCCTGATGTTTTCCATAAGTATGTTTGTGTCAATGACAGAAAAGAAATGGAAAAAAAAAAATACAGATATTATGAAAAGAATAGAACAAGGACCAAACCAAGTCACTCCTTTTCTTCCGTGCAGATTTTGGAGGACCTTTGGAGGTGAATTAAGATCCGCCTCTGAATTTTGTCATTCAGGTCCATTCCCAGCTAAAGACTTCATGACATGGAAGAAGGAAAGAAAGAGGAAAAAAAAAAAAAGAACATTATTTCAATTGCAGAGAATTATGAACAGGATATGGCTCAGAGCAAAGGATTTCCATTTGACAAGCAATTGGTGTTAGTGGACAAGTAGGGTAGAAATTGGATTCAGTCAGGTTGGTTTCTTTATCTTACGTGATGCAGCTGCCTGACATTACTGCAGGTTTCACTGCAGGTTAATATCTTTGTTAACTTGTAATGGTCACATGTAAATTTTAGAGTGACTCTCTGAATCTTTAGAGATTGTGCTAGGAGTGCTGCCAAATAATTTAGACTGGTGCAGACTGACAGTAAGTCTAAGCTGTACTAGTCTAAGACAGTAACAAGCAACAGAACTGGAGACAGACCCAAAACTAAAGTCCCAGCCATTGTTACTGGGGTATCTGCTCTACTTCCAGGACAAGTGTGCATGACTGAGAATAGGGGCTGGGGGTGGGGAGGAGGGGAAGTCTGTGCTTGCAGAATTGCTTTGGGCCATGGCAGTATGTCTACTATGTTTCTCTAGTGCCTGCCCTCTTTCCTCACCTATCTTGTAATTTTTATGATAGGGACAGATTTTCCTGACTATATTTTTCCCAGTTTCTGTAATGGGAGATTTTACTTACTTGGATTTTCTCTCTCTGAGCTATACAGTTCATATTGGGCAAGGTTAGGGGATGTTAGAGGGCCTGGCACAGACACATAGGGTTGATGTATAACAGTCCAAAGCTGTTTGGAGGAAGAACGACTGCATGGACACTATGAGCTGGGAAGAAAGGTAAAGAGCTATGTGCATTGAAACATGAGGACTGTCAGTGATGAGATCCTCGTGCTTCCTAGAAATGACTGCAATTGGTTGTGCACAGGCTGTAAAGATGAACGGATGTTTTAACTGAAACTTGTAAAGGAAGGCAGGAGCCTGGGGAACAGACTTGTGCTGGAGTCCAAAGCGTATCTTGGTAGTATCACATATTCTCACGACATAGCAGGACATAGCTGCAAATGCCACCATTAGAAGTCCTAAACTAACAGAAATTTATGGAAATAATAAGATTTCCTGTTATTTTTACAAACTCAGGTAACAGAAGATGAATTAAAAATATGAGGCTACTACTGCTCCCACTGGAATCAGTGCAGGATTTCTACCAGACTGGGCACGTCAGCGGTTGTGTTTTGTTTTTTTTTTTTTTCACATCCCTCTGAAATCTGTAACAAAACTAGTCTGTAGTCTTGTGTGTGCAGGGTATATCCGTGTACTACGTCAGCAGTAAGCGTAGCTCTCATTTGCACCAGGAAGAGCCCACTGAGTCAAACCCAGCTGCACATGACTGTCTGACATCTGTCAGATGGAAACAACTTATGAGGTCTCAGTGCCTTGGCAGTCCAGTCAGAACAGTCTACATGGGCCACAAGTGGTACTTAATGAATAAACCCTCCGTCTACACAGAGGTACATTTGCCTCTGTGAAGAAGTAGGGATCCCCAGCCCCAATTTCAGCTGATACAATGGATTTGTTAATGACACTGTTACATCTGTGATCCAGTAACTCTAATCTCCTGCACATGAATGGAATTAATTGATCTTTTTTGAAAGGAGAAAGCTGGACTCCTTGAACCAAACCCTGCTTCCAGTCACAATGCGTGGAGCAACGCTGGATTTACAGTGGCTGCTGGAGTGCAGACTGCAGGGCTCCTCCTGCCCCCAGGGGAGTGTTCCTGAACAGCATCTCTGCTTGGCTCCTTACTGTCTTTGTTAATAACACTTCTAATTTGATTTGTGTTTGGGTCTATTTTTGCATCTCTCTTAACATGCTTGGATGATACCTAAGAAGACTGCTTTGGAAAGGCCCCAAGCTCAGGAGTGGGGTGTATTTCAAAGTGATGGACCCCTGGTTACTGTAGGTATGTCATTGGTATTCAGTTTAAAGGTTTTCTCCTTTTCTGAAGCCAGAGGCCAACTGCACTGTGCCCAGTCCTTAGAACACTGTAACAGAGAAGCACCATCCTTTCATTTTGCAGGATCTCTAATTCCCCATTAACCGTATAAGAACAAAGTAAATACTAGTTGTCCTGGTTTTGTGTAGCAGGGGGGGCTACAGTGGCAGCTTCTGCAGAGAAGCTGCTGGAAGTTTCCCCTTTGTCTGGTGGACCCAAGCCGGGTCTAGGGCAGACCCGCCACTGGCCAGGGCCGAGCCAAGTAGTGACAGTGATAACACCTCTGTGATAGCATATTTCAAAGTGGAGGAGTGCAAGGAAGTTGATTTTTTTTTTCTCTCATTATCCTGCTTTGGTTTTATTATTACTACATTGAAATAGTTTTCCCCAAGTTGAGTCTGTTTTGCCTATAACGGTAACTTTAACAATCTCTCCCTGTCCTTATCTCAAACCTTGAGCTTTTTATTATATTTTCTCTTCCCCATTCCCTCAGGGGGTGGAGAGAGTGAGCGAGAAACTGCATCACTTGGTCCCGAGCAGGGCTAAACTACAACACTAGTACAAGCAGGGAAAGAAGAAAAAGTTATTCTTCAACAGCAGGGCAGACTCATACAACCAGCTGATCTGGAAGTTCCCTTTGGCCTGACAGCACTTCCCTTACCCTTTAGTGTATAACTAAAGACCCATACCTGAAAAAGGTTTGAAATACACCTTGTTTATCCACTGTGGGAAGCCTATGAAGGGAAAACTTCCCATTATAAAACCTCACATGGCAGCTCCTTGAAAGTCAGCTAGTAACTACAACATAAATGCTGCTTTCTACTCTCAGGCACATTAGCCTTCTCTACAGGGAATTTGGTGGCCATGAGCCACATCTTGGAGTCCTCCAGGCCTGATGCATATAAAACTCTGGGGATACTGCTCAAAGCTCCAGCATATACTGCCTGTGGACATTGCTGTGGGAAGTATAACTAACCACAAAGGCTTCATAATAAGACCACTAGCTTCTGTCAATCAGAAGGCCCAGCTTAAATCTTGACAGCACTGAGATAAGGCTATTTCACAAACTGGTTCTCGCTTACTTATGAAGGACCTGGCAACTATAGTACTCTTTTCAAGACTAAAGAAGACAGAGGCCAGACTTCTTTGGATTTAAGAGTTACAACAGGGTGTAAAACATCTGCAGGAATCCTGCTGTCTTGTTGCCATCCGGGCCAACTACAATGCCTACTCTTTCAGCAGACATCCAGGAGATTAAGGTATGTCAGTTTCTCAGACTGCTAAGTGTCCTCCCTTGAGGCACAGCTACAGAGCTTGTCTTCAGTTTTACAGTGCTTGCCTCTTGCACTACTGGAGAAGGCTTGGGGAGGATGTGTCCCCAGTCCCGTGTGTCAACACACTGGTGCTACAGTGGCATGCCAGGAGAGTTTTGCAGTCTGAAATACCACTTTGAATTCAGTTTGGGTTTCCTCCCTGGCTCCCATTTTTTGTTTCAACTGCAGACAAATAGTGTTATGCATATTGGTTCTGTGAGCTGTTTTCATGCTGAGAAGTGAAATGAGTATTTCAAAGACCAAATTTGAAGAAATGTTAGTATTCTTAATACTCAAAAATATTACTGCTTTTTATAAGTCATAACCTCATTCTCCTGAAAAAAAAAATCAGCCCTGGCTCACACTTTTTTACGCCAGTCCCAGCTTACTTTTTCATTAATGATTGTCTTTCCTCACTTAAGTTCTCCAGCGCATAGCATCTTGTCTCCTGAATAATGGTAAAGCACACAGCACATGAGTGCTCAGTGCGAGATGGTTTGCATCGTTATCACACACCACTTGAGAAGCTGGAACAATCACAGCAGAGTAATGTTGCTACCAATTCACTTGTTTAGAGAAGCTTAGAAATGTCACAACTTGTTACACGATGGTGTCTTTAATGTACTCTGAGTCGGTCATAACTTTTGCCTTAGGCGCCTGAGAACTTCCATGAACACCGGGCAGTACAAAATTAATGATGCAGTTCAGCCTAGAAGCGGCTGCATTTTAATAGCGAGTAGAGTAAGCCTTACATATTGCCAACTAATTTGAAAGAAGTAAATGAATTAACTCACATTTGTCAAATGCTTTAAGATCTTCCAAGAAAATGTTCCATAAAAGCACAACCTGTTATTAAGTACTGCTGACAAAATATTGTTTTAATTAATCTTAGTCTGTGATTTTCTATTTGGGCTATTCAGACAATGGCCTTTTGCTTGCTTTTAGTGTAGGTAAAGTGGGCTCACCCACACACAATTTCCAGAACCTTTATCAGTTCATAATCTGGTTGGGACTATAGAGAATTAGATCACTGCAAGTTATTGATAATGTTCCAAGTGTGGATTCTGCTTTGTACAGGCTCTAATTAGTAGATATTAATACCACAAAGATTTCTCATCTGACTAGTTTGATCAACCAGCAGAGAAAGACAGAACTCACGGCAGTTACATCAGATGTTTCCAAGAGAAAGGCGCAGCCCTCCAATAGCTTTGTGTCTAGGGGCTGTCATGAACTATTTTGACAGAAATCAATGTCACCATAAAAAAAAAAAAAAATAGTCAAGCCAGGTTGCCCAATATGCTCCCGAAATATGTCTAAACCATGTGCTTAATCAAAAAGAAGTTAGAGGATTTTTTTGGATGAAAGGCACTCAGTAGATAAGCAAAGAAAATCTGTTGTTCAAAATAAGAGATTTTACACGGGACGCCTATGTTTTTATGGTTCAGAACCCAGCTATTAGAAAAGTAAAAAAATATATAACCTAGGAACAGGATTCTGCATCTGTGTCATTTCACTTACGTAACTTTTTCATTGTACTAACTTCATTGTACCAATTTGTACTGAAATCAATTAACTGTTGAATCACGTATCTATCAGGTGGCAGTCCAGTGGCATATACAAAGCACTTCAACATTTTCTGCTGGGGTGTAAATTCCTAGCAAGAGTTCCTCAGCAAAACTACAGCTTTGAAATGTGCAGCAAGACACAGGCTACCCTCTATATCCTATGCAAAAATCCTGTGGGTGTGTCACACAACATTTTATATCAGGATTAATGCCTTTAATATTTTTACTGTTTTCTCTGCTGAACCTTGTCTGCAATGACCGGCCCCGTCATCGTTTTTAGCTACAGACACGTTCAAGTTCTGTTACTGTTTCATCCATTAAACTGTGTGCCGGACAATCACCGCCAGCCCTGCAAAGGGATATTTCACCGAGTGAATCAAGATAGATTTTCACACCGTCCCGAACTGCGATTAGCTTTTCAGGGATTTATTTTTCTCTTCTCTTCCTTCTAATTGTTGTGGCTCTCCTCCCTTTCCCCCCGCCCCCTTACAGCAGGGTTTTGCAAACAATAAATGAGTGTGCGTTTAGTTTACACCTTTTCTTACACCCGCTATTTTTAAAACCGCACAGGGCATTATTTATCACCGCTTCCGCGCTCCCTCGCATTGAAACGGCTTTTCCCCTTCCCAAAGGTTAAAGCGAGCGGCCCCTCGCCCCCTCCTCCCCTCCCCGGCGGGTTTGGGTGACCAGCAGCCTGCCGAGGAGTGCACCCCCTCCCGGGGCCCGCCATGCAGCCGCGCCCGGGAAGCGGGCTGGGGGGCGGCCGGCTTTCCCCCGCCGCTCACATCGATTTCGGACGAATCGGACAAATTTCGGTGCCGGCACAGGAGCCAGCGGGGCTTCGTGAGAGACCGGGCAGCCCCTGACAGGAGGGGTGCGAGGCGGCGGGGCAGTATGGGGGCCGGGGGGGAGTGGGGGGCAGCGCGGCCGTTGGCCCAAACCGCCTCAGAGGCGCGGAGCTTTTCGAACGGACGCCGCTGGTAACGGACCGCGGAGTAAAGCCCAGGCGGGAGGCCCGACCCGGCTGGCCGGGAGCCCGGGGCTGGAGGGGGACGGGGCACACGAGCGCAGAGGGAGCGGCGCCACCGGGGCGGGAACCCGCGAGGGGCGGGGGCAGGGGAGGGGTCCGCGCCGAGGGGCACCCAGGCGCGCGCGCGCAGGCGGGGCAGCGCGGCGGCGGCGGGAGCGCGCGCGGCGGCAGCTGGGAGCCCCGCCGAGGGCACCGCCAGCCTCGGCAGTGCCGGGCCGTGCCGCGCCGGCCATGGATCCCTTCCCCAAGGAGGGCGAGAGCGCGGCGGCCGGGGAGCCCAGCCGGGGGACCGCCCCCTCCAGCGGGGTGGTGGTGCAGGTCCGGGAGAAGAAGGGGCCCCTGCGCGCCGCCATCCCCTACATGCCGTTCCCCGTTGCTGTCATCTGCCTCTTCCTCAACACCTTCGTGCCGGGGCTGGGTAAGGAGCTCCACGGCGGGAGGGCGCCGGCGGCCGCCGTGCAGCCGGGACGAGGGTTCCGCCCGCGGGGCGAGCGTCTGCCGGCGGCGGGGCGCTCTGTCCCCCCACCTGTCGCTACTTTACCGGGGAAGCCGGACCCCGCTGCGGCGGGAACTTTCCCTGACGGCGCCGCCGGAGGGGAGCGGGGGCAGCTTGCCTCTCCGCCCTGAGGGGGGAAGTTTTGCGGCGGGAGCGGGGTCCCCGGGAGATTGGGCTGGCGGGGAGCCGTTGGGCCAACGGCCGCCCGTCCCTCAGGACAGCGGCGGGCGCGCGCGTTTTCCTCGGGCCGGGAGCGGGGCGAGAGGCGCCCGGCGGGGCTTCGCTGCGTGACTCGGGGAGGCAGAGGCCGGTCACCGGCCACGGGGGCTGAGCATCCCCCCGCCGCTTTCCGACCCTTCCGCTCTCTTCAGGCGGGGCACGGCCCGACGGTGGGTATCGTGTGGGGTACGGGAAGGGCTTCGGCTGTCACGGCTCTTACAAACTGAGCTTTTAGTCAGAGGACCAAGACACGGACCGACCCCATCACTCACCGGCAGAGGCGAGCTTTCAGAGCCCGTCTTCCGAGTTTCCTAAGGAGACCTCCGAAAAACGTTGGTCCTGTCTCATCCCTGTAAGGAACCGATGTCCAGAGTAACTGTTGGGCTTCACTCTTTCTGGATGTGAAGTCCCTAGTGAGCGACTCGGGTAACGCATCCCTAAGCTGTGCCTGTAATCCCTTCTGTGTTTCCCTTTCCACCTTTTTAGTTAGGAAAGACTTGCTCACTACAAGTGGAGCCTAGAGTTTGGACACTACAAAGGCACCTGGAACAGAAGGCTAAATACGAGTGTTCTAGCTGCAAGTAAAGCAATCATATTAAAAAAAAATCCCAACCAAATAAACAAAAAGCCATAGCTTGAGTCTCTCATAGTCTATTCCTGGTCACCATCTCTGCTACTATGGCCACTGCAGAAGCCTCCCTTGTGGTACGGGAGTATCTTCCAGCTTGCCCTGCTTTTAAAAAGCTACTGCCCTGCCCTTAACTACTTCATGTGTTTCAGGTGGTTGAATTCTTTAATGGCTCTGAAACTCTTAAAGTTCTTCTGATTAAAGTATTACCAAAGTCTGAGTGGTATACTGTGTACAAGCCATTGTTATTCCAATGTGTTTGCTCTGAATTTTCAGATGTATTCTAGAGAAAAACTTCCACGTTTTGAAATAACCCAGAATTTTCCTGTGGAAATAATGGCATTGATACATGTGCTTCCAGATGTGTGCTCAGGTGTGTTGTTTTCACATCCCTTGTGTGCAGCCACCTGAAGAACCTGGAGTGATGAATCAAACAGAAACTCTCTGGTTGACTGCTTTCATGGGATTTTAGGTTACTGTTACTTAGCACTTAGTTTCCCACTGTCTTCAGAGAGAGGTGTTCAAAGCCAGAGCTTTCAAAGTGAATGTAGTTTTCCGTTGGTATTGAAGACATTACCTCTTCTCTGTAGATGTACAGGAAAAAACTGACTTACCGTGCCCTTTCCCTCATTTGAGTGATCTCATACTTCATAGTGTGCTGCTTTTCACAGCACACTAGAAACCCCTCAGTGTTCTTCTGTCATCCTAGGAGGGTAGATCCTTATAAGCCGTTCTCATACCAGAATTGGCTTGAGGTGTTATCTGCCCAGAGCTCTTCTCTGGCTCCTTGCCGCTGTGGGGCTCCTGGAGGTAGCCAGTGTTGTGCCTACCCTCACACGGAAGGTGTCAGTAAGGAACGACAGCACATAGTGCTTCCTTTCTAAAGGGGGGTGTATAGGGCTCCCAGTCTATACCATCTGGAAAGCTGGAGAGTTGAATCTGGACTTTGCAGCCACGTTGGTTATGTTGTCACTGACTGGCTGGACAAGCCCAAAATGGTTTTAGTCCTGTTTTTGTTAACAGGTGGAGATTTTTTTTCCTAAACTTGTTTTACATTTGATGTGTGGCTTTCAGCAGTGCTTTCTGTCTATGCCACTGTTCCTCCTGATCTTCTGTTGCGAAAGGAGCAAAACAAACAAACTACAAATTAAAAGAAATTCTTCCGTGTGGCATTCTCATAGACTGGCAAAAAGCATTGTTTTGGAGGTACATCCTAAACTCTGTATGCAGAGCATAGTGCTTAGTCTGTACATAAGTGAATCATTCTCTTAATAAAGCTGCTAATATAATATGCATTTTGATAGAAAAATTACTCTGAGATAATATACTCAACTAGAATACAGCTATTTACAATCTCAGCCATATCCTGTTGTATATCACATAGCCCACACACAAGGAGAAACAGGAGGAACACAGATCTGGCAGGAATAGTCAGGGTAAAAAGAGATATTATGTCATTGTCGCACTTCAGCCATCTCGATGGACTGAGCAACTCTTGTAAAATAAATAAAATTTGCAGTGGTGTGAACTATTCACATCTCGGATGTGAGCCTGTTCCCAGTGAATTAAATGGCAAAATTCTGGATTTATAACATGTTAAAATGATGTTTCACAAGCTTGCTGTATATTTTGCCAGCTGTGGTGGACAGTGTGACTATGTTTAGGTGGTAATGGAACTTCTCTATTTTTCTGTCCCTTGAATTCATTCCTCATCTGTTTTGCATGTAGTTGTCGTTCATGTATAGACTCTGCAGTGCAATTGCAATAAAGGGTCAGAAGCTACTGGAATAGACAAGAAATTGAGCAACTCTGAATAAACCAAGTGTTCCGCTGCTTGGAGACCAGTGCATTTGAGGTGTTCGTTAAGGCCCAGTATGTCAGACCAGAGATGTCTAAATAGCCTGCATTGGAGCGCAAGTTCTATCAAATGCTCAGCCAGACTCTCAGAGTCTGAAAGCCTCTACTTTTTTTTAGTTAAATTATCTTTCCTATGTTATGGAAGTCATCTATGAAGTCTGAGAATTTTAAACATCCAGTTTATTTTTCCTTTATGCTATTTATGTTTTGCAGTAGTACTCTATTTAGACAGAGAAGTAACACTTTATCTTTGTTTATAGTCAGTTTATTTTTTTCAGTTGGTTAATTTTCAGGGTTTTATGTAGTAACCCAGACCTGGAGGTTTTAAGGTGCATTGTAAACTGGGTTTTAATTACTCTTTGCATATATGTTACAGAAGACTCATAGGAAATTTTTCATACCCAGGGGATATGTTGACTTTTGCCTTGCCGAAACTTAAAATTCAGACCAAATACAACCTAAAAAAGCTTGATTAGCCTGTCTACTTGTAATCTGTTTTGCAGAACAGCCTTGAAATTACACACTGCTTCCATTCACTGTGATAGACGCAACCACTTGGAGACATCCTGAATCAGAATTTTCCATGGTCTGGTGGGGTCTTCCTCATCTGCATCTGATAGAGCTGCAGGGCTGAGCTGTAACAAAAGTGTCCCTAGCTCAGGTTCATAAAAGGAGCGAATAATATGAAAGGGAGAGGAGGGAGCTGGTATTCTCAGTCAGTGCTGCAGCAAAAGCCATCCTGCAGACACTGTAACCTCTAGTTTGCCTTAGGGCCAATTCATGCCATGACAAGCCCTGGAGACTGGAAGATGATGACACTAGCAGAGATAAATGGTGGTGTATCCTCTCTTTCTGAGTTCCTGCAGGATTGAGCAGCGTGCACCTTCAGCCGGTACATGCTGCAGATGGCAACTGAGACAAGGGGCTGGCCGTGCCCTTTAGCTGGCAGACTGTGTTCTGTTGGAGCTGCCGTGTGCCAGTCAGCGTGGGAGAAGATCTGGCTCCTTGTCATTCCCCAAGCTGATACATGGGAATCTTGCCCTCCTTCCTACCCATTTTTTTTTCCCCTCGACATCACGTGTGTGGGAGGGGGAAAACGAAGGGGGAGAACTTGAGGGAAATGTGAGAAGTAAGTGGAATTATCTGAAAGTATGAGGTATTCTCCAAGATTAATCCCTCCTGTCAGAAAGGGGGTGGACTTTTGGATCACAGCCTGAATTATACATGTATACTATTTTTATGCAGGGAGTAATTGAAATATGTAGCATAAAATTATGCCAGTGCAAGATAGGAGAGCAGTCACCCATGTGCCATGAAGTAGCCAGTGGAGGACATCATAAGCAACAGCCTCTCACAGACATTTGGAGAAAGAAGGGATGATTCCCAGCCTACTGAACTTTTTTCTTTTGTGCTGTACAGCTCCTGTTCCTGTGTGTGTCAGCTCTGTGTCACGAGTCTTCTGCCATCTGTTTATTCCGCTTCAGTCGTGATAGAGTTCAAGGGCTAGACATTCAGCTATATAAACATAACTTTAATGCTCAATTTATAGAAGCCAAGCATCTGCAGAAGGCTCTCATTAGAAGTCATGCTCTCTTCAGCAGAATGAGCTCTCCAAAGAGCTGAACAGAAGTACTGAACACAACACTCAGGAAAGCTGCAGGGATGAGATCTGCATAAAATTATCAATACACATTTTATTTTTGTTGTTGGAATGGTAAATAGATGCCTCAAGCAAACATCCATCATCTTCATTATTGAAACAAAGAATTTCAAAGAAAAAACCCCAATTTTCTTATCTACAATAGGATAAATATTATAGATAAGAAATTGGGGCTTTCAACCATCTGTGCATTAAAATCTCAAACTTACTTTGGCATTTATGATACTTTTTAATCACACACCCCCCCCCCCCCCCAAGAATGTTCAAAGCAATGAATCTGGGTGTTTTACAAGCTCATTTGTGGAAAACAAGGGCTTTTCAATTGTTTGTATGAATTTGTGTTTGTGAACTTTACTGCCAGAATTCTTTAGGTAACGTTGCCTTTCAGCCTGTGACATATAGACCAGTGGTAGTCTGCATAAACAAGCTATTTGTTCATGAAAACATAATTAAAAGCAAACGTATTTGGTGGTAGACTTCACAATATTAGTTTTTTGTGTTTTCCATTGAAAAGGTCAAGAAGTTCTTCATGGTAATTTCTTCATCTGCATGTGCAAGGTGAGAAAGGAGACCTGCAGTAAATTGTGTGCATCCAAGTTACTGGTGCATTGCTGGTAGCAGTGGTATCAGCTATGCTGTAGATATTCCTCATGGTGAAGTAAAGTTGGGCACAAGAACAATCTGCAGGTTTCTACTCTTATAGGTCCTGTTCTTGTCAGTATGGAGAAGGCCATTGATTTTTTTTTTTTTTAACAGCTCTTTAAGTGAGAAATAGAAGTGTCTTATATAACTTACTTGGCTGATCATATTGAACAGTCACTCAACAATCTTGCCAGTACAGGGTAGTCTGGAACACTTTTGTGCCATGAAGTGTCTGGACCATCTAGAGCAACAAACAAGCTTGGAAAACTCAAGAGTAGTTCACAGATAATTTGCGATCAGAATAAATACCAAATTATTTCAAGTTTGTAGCTCGTTGGTTGTGACAACTCCTGCCTGTGTATCTGATAAGCAAAAACAATAGAGTTTTATTTCTGTGGAGGGATCTGGTGTGGCCCCTCAGTTTTAATCCCATGTTCAATGGCATGCCCTGCAGTATTTTAGGAAGAAAGCTGCTTTTCACACTTTGCAGCTGTATCTTATTAGCCCATACTTGCCTGAATACTTAATATATTATTTTTCTTTCTCCCTTTCATGCATTTTACACTGGATCCATTCCTTGAGTTTGTCTGCTTAGCATGTAGATGCCTTCTTACTCAGCATCCTCCTGCAGCCCTTGCTTTACAAATGCACTTATAGACATACAAAGCAGAAGCACAATAACGCCTTGTTCTTGACTACAGTTTGTCACAGTCCAAATACTTAGTATCGTTTATGTCCTTTAGTCAGTTTTTGCTCTTTGCTCTTGGTTGTTAAAAGTCAGCTGTTGAGCTCTACTTGCTTTTATAACAACTTTTGGTTAATTTCACTGTCAAGCTGTGCACGAACCTAGTGCTGCTCCTTTTGAATCACTGTCAGTGCCAGACTAACTTAAATGCAAACAGGTTTCTCTCTTCTCCCTCATGCCTTCTGTTTCTATCAAAACAGAAGACAAAAGAAATGGCCAGTGACGTTTTTGTTCACCGGTGTTTGTTCACTGCTGTCATTGAAGCACTTCTGTGGAGGTATTAATTGCTTAACGAACACATAAGGAGACAGCGTTTGCTCAGCATTTTGCTGTCTCATTTGTCATTTAATGCAATTTGGACAGATGTATTTGAAGATTAAGTGTGAAGGTAGAAGCAGACAGCAGAGAAGAGCTGTTAAATGGCCAAGTAAACCAACTGAATTTTAAGGAGTTTGGTAGGCTGTTCCAGACAAAGGGTGTGACATGAAGAAAAATGCAGAATCAAGCCCAGAAGGAGAAAAGTACACTTGCAGAGATTTGGTGAGAAGGCCAAAGAACTGAAACTTCTTGCAGCAAGAGAGGGAAGGAGTGAAAGGATTTGAAGACAGAAGTAACTTGGATGAGGAGAGTGCTTTTGACAGGTGAATTCTGGCTAGTCTGGATTGCAGGATGGAGGTGAATTGTTTTCCTGCTCTGAATAAGGGGGTGTTGGAGAGATTTATAAACTCAGAGCACCATTGCCTGCAGCAGTTGACTACCATTTTATCTCTGTTACACCATGAAAAGAGTATTGAGAGTTTGTGGAGCTGTTCAGGATAGTCAAGGGAGGAGCAGGAAGCAGAAACTAGATTCCTCAGGCTTTCTTACCCATCAAATGGCATGCAGCACCCTGAACACAAACACCCGTAGGTGGCAGCAACTGGCATAAAGCAGAAAGGTGAGCTTTAGAATCTGTAAACAATTCTGTAGAGAAACAAGTGATTGGATGGTAAAGGGAGTCTAAAATAGTCCCTAAGCTTGTAAAAGGGACTGAGTTTGCAATGGATTTACAAAGACTTTTATTCAGAGGTAACCTGGAAAGGAGAAAAAGGAAGAGAGCTTTCTTTTCTTATTTTCTATGAGATATAATGTCAATCTGACATATAACATTATTTCTTCTGTCTTTGGACTTGTCTTTATTTTAGAGCTGTACAACTTTAAAGTTACACAGTTGCAGCACTACAGTGGATGTATATGGACTTGGTTGTAGCACTGTGCAAAGATGCTGGTCGATAAAGATAGAACAGAATAGACTATTTCAGTTGGAAGGTACCTACAACAATCATGTAGTCCAACTGCCTGACCATTTCAGGGCTGACCAAAAGTTAAAGCTTGTTAAGGGCATTGTCCAGATGCCTCTTAAGCCCTGAAAGGCACAGGACATCGACCTCTCGAGGGAGCCTGTTCTAGTGTTTGACCACCCTCTCAGTAAAGAAATGCTTCCTAATATCCAGTCTAAACCTCCCCTGACGCAGCTTTGAACCATTATCATCTGTCCTATTGCTGGATACTGAAGAGAAAAGATCAGCACCTCCCTCTCCACTTCCCCTCCTCAGGAAACTGCAGAGAGCAATGAGATCACCCCTTAACCTCCTTGTCTCCAAACTAGACAAGCCCAGAGTCTTCAGCTGCTCCTCATACAACATGCCTTCCAGCCTGTATCTGGAAGAAGGTAAACCACTTTAGAGTGTTGTACTTATGTTCAATACTTGGGATTTTGCTAGTGTAAAGGTTTTGACATCTGGGAAACCTTGCTGGCAACTAAAAATATTGTCTGTGCCTTACAAAGCTTCTACTGGAAGTTACAGCAAGGGAAGCAGAAGGGAATTCCCACCTCTGCTGCAGCTATTCCAGTTCACAGTCCAACATTATTTGAAGCTGCAGTTAGAGCTTACTTGCCTTTCAAATGCTGGTCTGTGAACTGGAGCAGTTGTGGTGTGATGCAATGCAGATGCAAGAAAGCTGGTGTGACACCAATATTCCTTAACAGAGAGCTGCAGCCAGCATCACACAGCAACCTTGAACATCACTGAATATGAGTCAGACCCAGGACCTGACATCAACACGGGCCCAGCTTCACATGAGAAAGAAAGGTTTGTGTTGACTGAGCTTGCCCTACTGATTCTAGGAATGTGGAAGCTGGGTTTCCCTGGTTCTGCTGAAGATTGGGAGCTTTTTCATTAAGTGAAGGAGTCAATCCCTAGTTATCTTCCCACTCTCCCCAGGGTTTTTGAGCATTTATGCTAACTAGGAGCCCCAAAATTAAAATATTGTAAGAGCTTGAGAAAAATCACATGCTATTCTGCCTAGTTATATTTCACTTACTGATTTCTGATGTTATAAACTTAACTAGGTTTCATTGTGTGTAGAGTTAAGTAAAAAAAATAAGTAGACAGAACTTAAATATTTTATTTAAAATACTAATTTCCACTGATTGTTTTCTCGTCATCTTACCAGTTTGAAGTCATCTTACCAGTTTGAAGCCCTCCTTCCTCCAGCAGTATAGTCCTTATTAATAAAGGCAGTTCCAAGATCCGTTTTTCCATTCCAAGGGAGTTACAGACCAAACAACTAACTACTTGATAACCCCTTAAAAAGGCAATGCAGTCCTGACTCTCACAATATTTGGTGTTTCCTTAGAACTCTGTCCCCTGAGGCTCTTGATAAGAATCTATTTTCAAGAAAAGAAAAAAAAAATGTAGCTGTCATGGCTTTGGAGCTGGATTTGAAGATATCATCTTCTCTCAAAAAAAAAAAAAAGGGAGGGACAAGGAAAAAGAATGAATTGCTGCTTTTTTTTTTAATCTCAGTTTTGGAGAACCTGATTTATGATTTTTCAGCATTGGAGGATGACAATATTATGCTAAGCTTTTAAATTTAAAAAATAGATACATTGCTATCTAATGTACAACTCTGCCACAAAACCACAGACACTCAGGTCTTTGAGCACAGGATAATGAAATATCTAGGGCAGTAAATATAAATGAGATGGTTGATGAAAGCTGATTGGTAATACACTAACTTAAATTAAAAGTTCCAGTATAAGCATACACAAAGGATATGTCCAGAGTGGATCATGATCTTGCTAGAGGAAGGAGTTAATATGATCAATAGAGGAGCTCTTGGAAACATAATCACATTCACTGCAGGGATTTGACCTGTACCACATTTCTAACGTCAGTAATAATGCTCAGTGGACTGAGGCTGCTGTCTTTGTGAATATGAACTTAAACATATCACAGATAATGATCCAGCATCTCACCAGCTTGTCATTTATCTAGGCTGAGCTCTCAGTTTGCCACAAGCATTGATGAATATCCACACAAAACTTAAAAATGCTCCGAGTTTGTGGATAATCATTTCGTTTCAGTTACAACACAAGCAAGTTTGTAAAGAACGCAAAGGCTAAATGGTCAAATTAATCTTGAGATTGTGTTGGAAAAAAATGTCAATTGAGCCAAATAAGAGTGTTGTTTTGAAAAAAAGTGTACATTTTTAGGTGTTATAAGCTGCT
The DNA here is from genome assembly GCF_036417535.1 of Chlamydotis macqueenii. Taxonomy (NCBI): domain Eukaryota; kingdom Metazoa; phylum Chordata; class Aves; order Otidiformes; family Otididae; genus Chlamydotis; species Chlamydotis macqueenii. The sequence continues at coordinate 72,075,650 of NC_141558.1, read as the reverse complement.
GAAGAACTGAAATGTTAATGAAGATTAATAAATAGGTTATAGTGAACTGTTGTTACAAGTTTATTATGTTGAAAAATTGAGTCATTTTACAGAGTATGATTCATAATAGTTATACAAAATTATTTTACCTGAAATAAAATAAGCCCAGTGATCACATTAGTATAACATTGTCCAGCTGAAACAATTTTTCTGTTTTAAGTTTTAAAATATGTATTTATTTGTATGCATATATCTATTACATATGCCAATATGGTGATGGGAGATCTCGGGTTTAAATGAGTTCTTCCTTATGTAGGTAGAAAACCATTTGTTGTATGTGATTTTTAAGTGCATTTATAAAAGAATGGATTTTAGATTTCATAAATGAGTTTTGTTAATTTGCTATTTTTAAAATACTTGCAAGACCTCTTCTGTTGCCATGACAATTTGATTTCCATAAACATGATTTTTTTTGTGTGTGTGAATATCCAACATTTTATTTGCTATGCTGTGTTGGGGAAAGGAAATGGCAACTTGACACCATAGAAATCACTATGTGGAGAGGTCCATATAGTCAGACCTCTTTCACTGACAGTGGTTAGGACTAAGTTCTTTACAGCAAGATGAAATAAGCTCTTGGATCAAGGTTTATGTATTTATACTTCCTGTAAATGAGAAGACTTATTTTTTAATGTCTTCTTGTAAACACTGTTTTGGAGTCAGGAAGCTTTAATTTTCCTTTCCACTGAAAATTGGTTCCAAGAATCTTAAGACTAAATTCTAACTAAAAGCATGGCTGAACCTCCCTGGGTGAATACACACAGAGCAGCTGTAAGGATGTAACAAGTCTCATTGCCCTGCAACCCACTCTGAGTTTCTGTCCTAGTGTGAAGGGTTCACAAAAGATTTAGGACTGTGAGAAAGAACTGGTCACAAATTGAAACATTTGTGAGGCATAGCCAGAAGAAAATCCCTTTCTAGTTGTGGCACTGGCACAGTTCTTCCATCTTTGTGAAATTTTTGCAACAAATCAGACCTGTTTCCAAACTCATTTGCACCAGACTGGTTATCAAGTAATCCATTGAAAAAGCAGGTACATTGGTTTTGATGTTGTTAGAATCATAGAATCCTAGTTAGACAGTTTAGTGAGTGCAGATTCTCTGGATTGGGCTATGAAATTATCTCTCTTCATCTATTTAATTGTGAAAGCATTGCCAAATCTTCCTGTCCATATTGCAAGGACGATTATGGTTTTTGCTGCATGTCTTTGTTCTTCAGCTCTGCACCTGACAAACTGATCAATACCAGAGAAGGCTTAGCAGGGGTTTTAGAAAACAAATAACTAAGTTTTTTTTAAAACAGTATTTTAGACTCAGCATCATGAGATTTCCCCCCCCCCCCGAAATTTCATTGTGGCTAGAGAGAGCTGGTGGGATGGTTCCTTGTCTCATATAAAAGAGAGAACAGAGCACAAGGGCTACAATCATTGGCAATTGTGAGTACAAAAATGCTCTCATTTTCTCTTTTAAAAGTCAGAAGGGAATTTTATACATTGACTTGCACCTGAGTGCTTATTTTACTCAGTCCTCTGCTCTTCCCACACATCCCACAAAAATGACACTGAAATGGATTCTCCTGGCACTCCTTTGAAGCGGACTCCCTGAGGAGATCTAACTTTCCTCTTGTTTACATTGGTCAGTTGTACATGGTGAACTGATTCTTGTGCCTTGAGGGCTAGCCCATTCCATCAGATACTGCCACAGAAGGCTAGTGTTCTTTGACACCCATGCTGCAGAGGTGTAGGTAGTTGCACAAGTGCAAGGCAGAGCTTGAATCAAGCTGTGTCTGTGTCCAGCCCTCAGCCATTCTGTGTCACCAGCTCATCTCAATCCAAATAACTCCTTATACACAAGGGTGCCAACATGCCAATTCTCATTTCCATCAGAGCTAAGCCTCCGTATTCCCACTTTGGATGGTAGATTCAAGGCAAAGTAGTTAAAAGTAGGATCTGTCTCCTTGTGCTGCGTGCAGCGGATACTTAGAAGAAACCTGTGGTGGAGCCAGGAATGGAGTTTAGACCAAGCATTAGTTCCCAGGAACCACTCTTGCTCAGCAATTACACAGTGAATCCTTTTACTGTAATGAATAAACGATAACAGTCTGTCCATAATATTATTGACACAAGGAATAAAAGATTTTTGATATGTATATTAGCTAAAATACAGTATACATGGTGCAACTGAAAGTCTGGCCCATATGTGTATACGTTCTGCTCTCACATCAGTGCTTTCAATTCACTAGGTGTTCTTTCAGTGCTTGTTTACGCTGTGTACCAAGGCAGAACCGGACAGAGAGGATGTCCCCTTTCTAGTTGCTCTGTGGACTTCAGGTGACATTACTTGGAGCAACAAACAATTATTTGGACTAGTGCAAAACAGGTACAAAATGTTCCCATTTCAGGGTAAACCCATTTGTCAGAACTGAGAATCCACAACATGCAGAACAATGTGGCATTGAGCCTCTAGAACCAGTTTGCCTCACCTCTGTGCTCACCATTTTTGCTTCTTGTAACATTGAGCTGGCCCCTTGAGCTTGCTCCTATGAATAAGTATTACTCACTGTAAAGAAGCGTTGCTGAACTGAGCTCTTACATTGCTCTTGAAACTAGAGAAGACTCTTCCTGAGTCACAGTACTAAATAGGACACCCATTCAGAATTGTATTTCTTAAATCAGCCAGCAACCAAAGCTAAAAATCTGAGGCTGTTACATCACAAAACTTGTTCTGCCTTCTCCCTTACAAATGTGGTTTTATTTTAAATATTTATGACACTTCATCATATACTAGCAAATGTTCTTTAATATATTTTGTGAAAGGAGTGATACCTAAATGACATGAGACCTTATTCCAGTGGCTGTGATTTAGGTCTTTCCCAAGAGGTCCACTATTTACTGGTATAAGAAATGCCAAGTAGGTAGCCAGGCAGGGTTTTACTACATTATTTTAGCAGCACCATAAAGTGCAGACTACACTCAAGGCCTGTTATGACAGAAATATGAAGGAAGAGTTATGCCACAGACTAACTGTTTGCAGTCTGAATGGAGAAGTCAGAGGAAATAACCTGCTGATGATTGTCCAGGAAGCTGGTGGCAGAACTGGCAAGAAAATCTACACAGACTTCTTGCAATTCAGTGCCTCAAATCACACAGCCATATTTTATTTTCCGTTCATCTCTTCCAAGGAAACTGTTTTTAATGAACTATGTCTGTCACTCTTGGACTTAGTGTTCATCAGGAAGCAAGATGATGTCTGTGCCATAGGCAAGGGAGTTTGTAGTTCAGATGTGCAGGTTACTCCCTCACGTGATCCTATGACCTGCTTTATGCCTATGAAAATTACATACTATCTTGTACACATGACAGGGACTCCAGCCCGTTTCAGTTGGTACATGGCAGAAAACTCAACCAAAACCCAAAGCCAAACAAGCACAGATGTGCTCTAGAGCTGCCATTTGAAAGAACACTGATTTGCGCTGTGCGTATTAATACTGGTCAGTATTAACAGATATTTACAGTAAGTAGGCTCCACTGTATTCCTTCTTGATTACACCACAATTGTGTGCAAAATGGGCCCTTACTATGACCTTAAAATGTAGTATTTTAAAATATATTATTTATACAACTATGTAGGTGACTGTGGCACTGTACAGACAACAAAAAAAAGAATAGGTCCTATTCCAGAAGGTTGTGGTAGAAATGTAACCCCAAGAGTCAGATCAGATTTTAAAAAAAAAATATCTTAATAAAAACACATAATACAGTGTCATGAAAAGAAAAATATTTCCTTGAGTTGTATGTTTAAAGGCAGAGTTTTAAAGGCACAGTTGGAACTTGTTTCTTAGCAACAGGGCTCATCTGAGCCATGCAAACACTGTCATGTTGGAAAAAGATACCCTCAAGAAGAAAGGCGAAATGAAAGGAGCTAGAAACACCAAATTTAGATGTCTTCCTGCTGCTGCAGGAGCATTTCATCAGCATTGCAAAGCCTTCAGGCAATGATTAAGGTCATTTTGATAAACTAATGGTCAGAACAAAGAACTTATCTTTACTTCTCTTTCTCAGCAGGGAAGAATGGAAAAAATAATATGTGTATTGGTATTACAGGGATACCATAAATCATAGTTTAGGTTCCATCTTCCCTCTGTATCCATAATAACATGGCTCTGTTCTACACTGAGGGCATAGGAGTCCTGCAGAATGAAGTTCTTGCTCTGTTGTACCTCATACTGTATCCAGTACTAGATGTTTCAAAGGAAGATCTGTAATGGAGAGTTAAATGCAATAACCTGCCTGTAGCAAAAGCTCCTCCTAGAAGAGTTGGTTAGCTAGCTGATACACCAAAGCAAGAGTTTGTTTTAATTATTTAGTCAAAATAGCTTAATGGCAAGTGTTCTTTTTATTGGATTTATTAGGTGGGGTTCATCTACCAGTGCATCTGAGTTGCTTGCTGTTATAGTCTGTGGGGAGGAATTAGGCACTACCAGCATGTGACTCATCTCTTCCCTAAAATAAGTTAAGTGAATCACACCCTCTGGGGGCCTCTGTCTTTTTTTTTTTTTTTTTTACTGCAGAGGGTAACTGGTTCAGATCAAGACACCTCCTTTGCAGATATCTGAAGTTAGGTCACATGAAAGCTACCCATTAACCAGTTCGCAAAATATGGCATTTGCTTTAGTAGTTTCAAAATACATCATGCATTGCCCACACATCTTTCTGGATCTCATCTTGTCCTTACAAGAACTCATAAGTAGGTCTGACCTCCATGCCGTTTCCTAATGTATCTACATCTACCATGTCTCATGTAATTTCTATATTTGTCAAGCACAGACCACCTATCTTTCTCATGAGTCCTCAACATAAAAAAACCCTTTAATTTTTGTAATTACTATCATTGCCCTTCCCCATAGCTCTGTGCTAGCTCTTTTCCAAAGTGTATGCGTATTGGGTGTTGGTAGCAAGGGTCTGGCCACAGAGTCCTGCAGGGAAGGGGGGACACATCTGGGAGAACAGCTGAAAGAGACATGTGTGGAGAACCCATACTGGAACAGGTAGTCCTGACAGGAACTGCAACTCTTGGAGAGCCTATGCTAGAGCAGATTTGTCCCAAAGGACTCCTGCAGCCCATGGAATGATCAACACCAGACCAGAGGAAAAGCATCAGGAAAAACAAGCAGCAAAGAGGAACTGCTGTGAACTGACCACAACCTCCCCCATTCCCTGTCTGTCCCACACTGCTCAGAGCGGGGCAGAAGTAGAGGAATCAGAAATAAAAGAGTGAAGTTGAACCTGCAGGCGGGAGGAGAATAAGGGGAGGGGAGTGTGATGTTTTAATTTGTCTGTTTCTTGCTATCCAAACCTATTTTAATTGTCAATAAATTGATTTTTCCTCAAGTCCAGTCTATTTGGCCTGTGATCTCATTGCTTTATCTTGACCAACAAACTTTTTCATCTTATTTTCTCCCTCTGTCCTGTGGAGGGGGACAGGAGTGAGAAAGCAGCTGGGTGGGTGTCTGGCAGCCAGCCAAGATCAACTCACCATAGCATGTCACTAATTTCTGTAATGCCGTTATAACCTCTTCCATAGCATCCCTCCTCTAGCACAGTCTAAAATCTTGTTAGCTTTGCTGACTGTGGAACACCTTTGAGCAGATGTTCTGGCTACACTGCTCATAGTGATACTTAGATCCCTTCCTTTAAGGTTGTGCTGGATGTTCACAGTGTTCTTTCCTTTATGCATTATCTATGGAAGAGGAAGTATGAGAGAGGTCCTTGCGTGCTCCATGTCAATAGCATTGAGAGCTGCTGTATTTACTAATGGGACTGACAGGTGAACTCAGATGAATCTTAAGAACTGGCAACTCACTCTCCTCACTTCACCCAAGCCAGCCAGGATGACACTTGGCACAAATTTATGGTTGTGATGACTAGTGTAGAAAGGTTTCCCTTCGCACTTGTCTTCTGACTTCTGGGGCAACTTGATCAGAAAATGGATTGTGGCAGCTTCAGCAGTTACAGCTGAAGTAGCAATGTCTGTTCCGTGCTCTAGCTGAAGATTACACCACCTCACATCAAGAGATGGCAGCAGAAAACATCTACTAGTAACTGTGGCTTTGCCCTGAGGTAAAGTAAGCTAAGTTTAGGAAAGTTTTAATAAGACTTTGCCCTGAATCTGCTGTGGCAGAGATACACATTCCCTTCTGTTGACTCTGATATGAGCTTATAACCTGTACTAAACAGAGATTTAATTGTGTGGCAGCTGGTCCTCTTCAGCCTGTAAATCCTCATAGTTGCACAGCATAAGCATTTGATAGTACACTATTGGACCAGTTCTGCTCTCCTCAAGTCATAAAAAACCCATACCATTAGCACTGCTTAGACAGGAAGAAATAAAATTCTCTTTCCTGTGCTGTCACAGTTTATGAAATGTACTTTTGTTAATATCCTGTAGTATCCTCATTTTCTGGTACATGCTCCTAATCTGTATGTTTCATTATAGCCGAAAGCCTTGGAGGGCAGTGAGGCCAAACTAGGAAAGCCAGAATTTGATCTAGTAACCCTACAGCTCTTCTGCTGTTGCCTCAGGCATGATTTAACCTGAAATTCCTTTATTTCAGTGGGAATTGGGTGCATAAGTGTTTTCCAAAGTCCATACTTTTAACTTCTCTGCCTTCCTTTTGTTCTTCAACAGGAGGAGGAGAACGTTAGCATACGTAATTACACAGACATGCAGTGAGGTGTCATTAGTACTTACGAAATGCTAGGATAAGGAACTAGATGAAGTGCTGCCATTGGTCAGTAGGGACATTAGGAGAGAAGTGACAGTATGTTCAAAACAGAATAAGTAGAAAGATGTATGCAGAGTTATTTGCATATGTTAAATTATTGAATTATTGAAATAGTTTAGGGCCAGACATTTGAGAAGAATAAGAACTATGCTTGTGTTCTTTCCCTGCTGAGCAGTTTGGCTCAGCTGTTAATCTTCACTAACTGGAAAATAAGAAGCACTTTTCCAGTAGACTCATATTACCTTAATCCTAGATGCAGAAATGTGATTTTTCACATGGGTCCCATGCATGGTGCAGACTACGCTTGTTTTGTGTGATTTGCCACTCAGCTGGCAATGATGGGACTTGAGTTTCCCCACAGCACCAGACAAGTTCTGCTTTGTACAGCCAGCCAATGTGTCAGCAAACAAGCTCAACACCTTCTCCTGATACTCCTTTATTCCTTAAGGTATTCTGTGTTTTAGGGACTTCCTACCCCACAAGTTATAATTGCATCTCTGTATTGTAGTAGCCTTTGACTGACCTTTCTTCTATGTTTTGATCAGTATTAGTTCAATTAGTAGTAAGAGGAATTGATCACGCTGTCTTTACTCTGTCCAATCTTCTTCCCACTGTCATCCTACTCCAAATCTGGTCTTGCTTTTCATCAGATGGTCTAGAAGAGCAAGTTCCATGTGGCCAATAGCTACTAGCACATGCATGGGCTTGAAGCATCTTGCTGCCAGCCTTACCATCTCTCAGGTAAGGCATGGTGGGCTTTGCACAAAGCATCATTCCAGTTTCCAAACATTCAGCCAAAAGACCAAACACAACCCTGATGGCAGCTCATGTTCACCTAGTTCCCTCCAAGAGCAGAGACAGAGTTACTGGAGAGCTTAAGCAGCAATATTGGATTGGATGAGGCTGGATGAGGCTCTGAGCAACCTGATCTGGTTGGAGATGTCCCTGCTCCTTGCAGGAGGGTTGGACTAGATAACCTCTGAAGGTCCCTTCCAACCCTAACCATTCTATGATTCTATATTTGTTCTACCTCTGCAGGAACAGGTTGATTTTGAGGCTTTCGGGAAAGGAAAAGGGCGATCTGAATGTTGGACCCAAAACACCTGGGCCTTATGCAACAGTGGAGAAGAATACAAAGCAAGTTACAAAGGTGAATGCAAAGATTACTAGAGTCCTGAGCTGCCTCTAGTTTCTTGCAGGGGAATGCAGCAGGAACTGCCATGGGAGCACCACAGCCTTGAGCTCACTGTGCAGTGATGGTTCACAAATCCTGCATTTAGGCTAGTTTGCTCCACCTACAGCCCAGCCCCACCCATGATTCTGATTTTGCTAAGCCCAGTAAAGCACCCAGTGCTTTTACTGTGTTTAGAAATTCCTTTTTTACATGAGGAGTATTTTCTGGGCGAGAACTAAGGCGGTCTGCACAACCCTTAGGAACTTCTCATTAAAGAGTTTGATCCATGAATCTTGAACATAAACTTCCCTTCTCCCCTGTCATCCTGTGTGCCAACTTGCTATTGCCTTTCCCTGCAAGGAGCTGCCATAGGCCAGTGGTTCCATTTGTAGAGCGCAGTGCAGTCATTACAGACTTGAGATCCCACAGCAGGCCCTTCTGCTTAGATTACTGCACTGTCCTAATAGCCCTAATATCTGAGATAGAGACATGCAGATTGCTGTGGATGACTCTGATGATCCCAGAGGGCTGGTGGTCCTGTTCCAGTCTGTCTCCCAGGAGAGTAATAAGATGCAGCTGCTCTGTGATGTGGTCCTAATGCATTGACATCTTTGGATTTTGCATGGAACAATTATTTCTCTCTCGAAAACAATAATTGTAAAATTTAAGGTAATTTTTCATGACTGCATCTGGTTAAGCAAATGTTCCTTTGAATGACAATAACAGGCTTCTGCTATCAGATTGTTCTCTGTAGCACAGTCAGCTAAAAATACATGCATTTTTTTTTTAATTGCAGGCACAATAAAAGATGGCAGAATGTGTCAGATTGTTTCTTTTGTAAAACACTGTACTAGAAATCTTATTTTGTAAAATGTGAGGGAAGAAAAAAATGCTATGTTTTTATCACTGAAAGAAAAATTAATTATTTTAGCTATAAGTGTGGTGTTATTTAATGCTTAAGTGTAGGAAGCTGTAATGACTGTAGAAGTACACTTCAGGCATCTGAAGGGATTAGCATAGAAGAGTAAAGAATTCTTAAGCAAGAAGAGAACATTGTGGTCTATAGCAGTATCTCAGTGGTCCACTCTTTCAGGGAGCATGCAGTAACCCATGCTTTAAGGGGACAGGAAAAAAAAAACAACCAACCACTAAACATGAACTCGCCACAGTTTGCATTAGTGAACAGCTGTCTCTGCCACCACTTAATGACCTTGAACAGGAGAAAGTATAACTTCTGTCATTTTAGTGGTTAGAACTGCAGATATCTACGTGTGTAGGAAAAGTATCTGACCTATTAGTCTTAAAAAATAAAATAAAAAAATAAAAATCACACAACAGTGATTTAACTGATTTAGCCTTTGTAAATTCCTAATATGGATGGGGACATTTGTTAACTACAGAAATAAATTGTTGCAACAAGTTACTTTGGGTCACACAGGAACAACAACAGATCCCTAATTCAAGGTAGGGGTTTTGTGTTGCAGGATGACACACTGCTGTCATCAGTGAGAAACATTCACTGTGCAAGGAAATTGTGTTTGACTTTGCCTTCTTCGTTAAGACAAGAGGATGTTCAAGGAGAGATCCCAGAAAGACTAGGCAGGACGTGGGAGAAGTGTCCTAAAGAGATGCAGGAGTTGGAGTCACTGGCATAGAAATGGAGATGGCACACAAAGGCTCATGTGTGGATGAAGTTTAAAAGGCATGGTATGGAGAGACTAGAAGAGAGGGAGAAGGGAATTGCAGAGGCTCAGTCTGTGCTTCTGTGAAATAGGAAAAGAAAGATGGCGATGTGAGCAAGAGACATTGAGGATATGGTAGGAGAAAGAAAAAAAGGCAGATAGCAAGATGTCAGAGAGCAGAAAGACCCTAATGTACTTCAGAACTAGGAACCAGAAATACTGCAGATGGAGTACAGCTCCTGACACTCACCCAGACTCTTTGCAGACCTTAGTGAAAACTGGTTCAAAGGGGACAGAAGCCTCATTTGTAAAAGAAGAGAAATTGAGATAACGTTGTGACATTTCCAGGGCAGAGGGAGGGAGGAAGGTGGTTAGGGTCGCTGGAGAGACAAGTGGAGCTGCGTGACACTGACACACTCTGCTGAGGTAGGAGACTTACAAGATGCCTTTTTCTGTAGTGGGCTAAAGTGTAGATCTCACCTTAGTTTCAGCTGTGCAGTCCCATAAACTAAATTCACATCACAGTGTCAATGCTAATACAGTGAATCAGACCAGAAATTAGCTTAAACCACAGTCAGATGTTAGAAGCTGCAGGGTTACAGAAGCTGGATAATGAGTCTCCTGGCTATATAGCTTCTGGGGACAAGGTGAGCCTGGAAAGCCTGCCAGGATCACCAGGTACCGTGGTCCAGCTCAGCTAGGGAGCAAGGAGAGCAACACTAGCTGCTGTACAAAGCAGAGCCTGTTGCCTGTACAGCACAACAGACTTGCTAAAAAGTTAGGAAAGCGTATGTATGCATATAGGATAAGTTTTCTACAAGTTCTCATTCTGCTCAAATTGCATGGATGCACATTTATGTTAGCCCTGTTGAAGTTCCTGTTCAGATTTGATTCAGCCTCACACAGAGCAGCAGGCATATAATGTTTGCCATGGCCCGTTACCATTATTTAAAATAACTGCCTTTCTGCTGTTTGCACTTCTGAACTGCTGCCAAGTTCAGGTTAGACCTGATAAGCCAAATTAATCCCCAGTGTAACTCCATGGCGGTCAATGGATTTATGTCAGAGATGAATCCAGGCCCAATACAGATGTATTTTTTTGTAGGAAAAGAACATCGACACAGGAACGAATAAAGGTTAGATGGATGGTCCCTCAGCTGAGACTGCCCTTTCTAGAAGTGTTTTCCCTCTACGCCCACCCCTTCTTTCCAAGGAGATGTGTTCCTCTGCTTTCCCTGACACTTACTCCAGAGTCCTGAACTGGGGAAGCCATGCAAAGTACAAATAGTGGTCCTTGGTCGGTTGGAGGTTACAGGGCTTTTTGAGCTGCTCCAGAGACGCACAGGCTCTTGAGAGACATAACACCAGTTCCTGAGAAGGTATGGCAGGAATAGCTTTGGGGATAGTCAAGAACTGCAATATGAGCTCTTTGGGACCAGGAACATCTTCCAGGGTTCATAAATTGCCTACCACAAGGAGGTCCTGGCCCTGGCTGATGCACAAGCAGCAAATGTGAATTCCCTTTCATCTACAGGACTGGTACCCTAAAAAAACCAACCAAACAAACAAAAAAAACCCCAAAAGACAGCCCTGTTAGAAAACACCATGGAAAACTGAGTAAGAACTGACTAAGAACTGTGAAACTGGAGAACATACAGAAGCAGAAAAACATCATCTTTGTTTAGGTTGTGAAGTCTAGTGTTGCAGTGTCAGTCCCCTGCCCTGGGTCTGATGGAATCTCACTAAAGCAGGAAGGGACATTTAAAAGTCTGAGTCTCATCTCAGCTGCATCCTTTAACACTTAGATAAGTGCTTCCAGCAGTTTTGCAAAGAAGAGTTGAACCATTTTTCTGTTGTCCCTAACCTCATTGTAGCCTATTCAACGTGCAAATTATAAAAAAAGAATGACAAGCAGGATAGAACTATGATAACTTCCAGTTTCTCTTTGTATAACACTTTCCTGGTACATCTCACACCATGTAAATCTTCCCTAACCTCTGAAGAATGGTGTCCTTGAATCATTGTGTAATAGAGGTATTACTTTTCATATTTCACTCAGAATAATTACAGGCTATATTGTGATGTTGGAAACTCTGTTCTTTGTGATATCTATCAACAAATGTGTATGCATTTTTATCTAATGCTGACCAGTAGCTAGATAGCAAATATTGGAAATTATTTGGCAAAGGGAAAAATCTGTCCTGTAACAGAAATAAATGTAAATCAATGCTATTTCCTGCAAATTGGGAATGCAAGAACTCCTAGAGATGGTGATGTGCAGGGAGAATTCAGGTGAGAAGACATGTAAAAGGCATTAACTGTTTGTGGATAACCCAGCTCCTCAACATCTATTCTTCTGACCTTCTCAACTGAGCTGTAGTGTTTCTTGTAGCTTTGCTTTCAGACGGAAGAGGACAAGAGCTTGCAGAAATTATGATTTTATCCAAGTCAATATTTCTTTTAAAGAAAGACTACACTATAGATAGCACTGTTTCCGCATATTACAAAGGCATCATCACTCAGAGGCTGGCTGCGCTGTTTGGTATGAGCCTGCATGCACTCGGGGGGCAATGTCAAAGTGGGGGGACTATTCATAGAATCATAGAATGGTTAGGGTTGGAAGGGACCTTCAAAGGTCATCTAGTCCAACCCCCCTGCAAGGAGCAGGGACATCCCCAACTAGATCAGGTTGCTCAGAGCATCATCCAGCCTGGCCTTGAACATTTCCAGAGATGGGGCCTCCACCACCTTTCTGGGCAACCTGTTCCAGTGTTCTATAACTCGCATCGTAAAAAATTTTTTCCTAATTTCTAATCTAAATCTACCCCCCTCTATTTTAAAACCATTACCTCTCGTCCTATCGCAACAGGCCCTACTAAACAGCCTTAACCCATCTTTCTTGTAGGCCCCCTTGAGGTACTGGAAGACTGCTATCAGGTCTCCCCAGAGCCTGCTCTTCTCCAGGCTGAACAGCCCCAACTCTCTCAGCCTGTCCCCATAAGAGAGGTGCTCCAGCCCTTTTATCATCTTTGTGGCCCTCCTCTGGACCTTCTCCAACTGGTCCATGTCCTTCTTGTGTTGGGGGCTCCAGAACTGGACACAGTACTCCAGGTGGGGTCTCACCAGGGCAGAGTAAAGGGGGAGAATCACCTCCCTCGACCTGCTGGCCACGCTTCTCTTGATGCAGCCCAGGATGCGGTTGGCCTTCTGGGCCGCAAGGGCGCATTGCCTGCTCATGTTAAGCTTCTCATCCACCAGCACTCCCAAGTCCTTCTCCTCAGGGCTGCTCTCAATCCATTCCCCGCCCAGCCTGTATTTGTGCCTGGGATTGCCATGACCCAGGTGCAGGACCTTGCACTTGGCCTGGTTGGACTTCATGAGGTTGGCACGGGCCCACCTCTCCAGCCTGTCAAGGTCCCTCTGGATGGCATCCCTCCCTTCCAGCGTGTCGACAGCACCACACAACTTAGTGCACCCTCAGCAAGCTCGCCGATGACACCCTATCCCACTGTCCATGTCGCCGACAAAGATGTTGAACAGGGCCGGGCCCAGCACGGACCCCTGAGGGACGCCACTCATGACCGGTCTCCACATGGACATTGAGCCGTTGACCACCACTCTCTGAGTGCGGCCATCCAGCCAACTCCTTATCCACCGAGTGGTCCGTCCATCAAACCCATGTCTCTCTAGTTTAGAGAGAAGGATGTCGTGCGGGACAGTGTCAAAAGCTTTGCACAAGTCCAGGTAGATGATGTCAGTTGCTCGTCCCTTGTCCACCGATGCCGTCACCCCGTCATAGAAGGCCACCAAATTGGTCAGGCACGATCTGCCCTAGGTGAAGCCATGTTGGCTGTCACCAACCACCTCCTTGCTCTCCATGTGCCTTAGCATGGTTTCCAGGAGAATCTGCTCCATGACCTGCCAGGCACAGAGGTAAGGCTGACTGGCCTGTAGTTACCTGGGTCTTCCTTATTCCCCTTTTTAAAAATGGGGGTTATGTTCCCTCTCTTCCAGTCATCGGGGACCTCACCAGACCGCCACGACTTCTCAAATACGATAGCCAGTGGCTTGGCAACTTCATCCGCTAGTTCCCTCAGGACTTGAAGTTCACCTGTTTTGACATAAGAAACTCACAAGCACACTTTCTGCTTGGGCATACCAACTGCTATGAGAGTAATTGCACCTGATGTTTAAGAACTAGAACAGCTCTTCAAAAATAAATTGAAAAATCATGAAGAACCCTATGTTCAAGAGCTGTTAGTTGTATAGTGGCAGAAGGACATGGCTCTGGGAAAAGAAACTGAGATAGAACAGCTAAGCCTTGCACAGAGTAGCGGAAGTTACTGAAACATCATAGATTAGCTGAAGCTGGATGAGACTTTTGGAGGTCATCTAGTCTTTATCCACAATGTCACAGGATACCTGTTGATGCAGACACTGCAGTAGCCTCTATAATCTCCACATTTTCTCCACCCTAGTAAGAAATCTGCCTTTTAGAAAACTATGCTAGCTGGGCTGAATCCGTTTGTCTTGGCTGGTGCTCATATTCACAGAATCCGTAAAGTCACAGGTCATTCCAATCTGCTCTATTTATGGAGCCTGCACTGGGTGATGTCAAACATGAGGTACCACAGCTCATTTCTCTGCTGCCAGCAAAGACTTGCTTATGTTGGTTTGCCCAGGGCCTTTCATGGGGAGCTAAAGAGACTCTGGAAGATTTCAGATCTTCTCCTCATCTTCCCCGTAGGAAGAAGACTGTAGGACAGCAGGTCATGCGTGGAGACTCACTCTGGCTATGTGCTTCCCCTCTGAAATTACAGTGGCCGCCCTCCTCACCAAAGAGAGCATGGGTTGGTTGCAGCCAGCTGTGTGTGGATCCTTGTCCTCCTCATCCGACACTGCTCTTCTACAAAATTGATCATGTTTGTATCTGCTGTTTAGGGATGCCAGTGTGGGAAGTTTCATGGATACAAGTTAAGCTGCTGAAAGCGTTCCCTACAGTTTTGCTGAATAGGATAAGACAGCTTTATATTCTCCATTACGTAAACAAAGAAACATCTCATTTCATGATATCTCTCTGAATCGTCTGAAGGTACCAAAGGCAAATTTAGCATGTGAAGCATTATCTCCTAATTATTTCAGATGTTATGTACATGAGTAAACCAGCAACTTTGCAGTAGCTTTAGTGGGTAAAGTGCTTTACCTTTCATTTAAGAAAGAATAGTGCTGTTGTGAAAATTGTCCTTTAAAAGCAAGACCTGGTCACTATTTGAGTTATGGGAGCACTAAACAGAACAGCAGGGATATAACCCTGTCATCTTTGGTGTATGAAAGATGGTAAATTTCCTGGAACAAGGACTATCTAAATAGAAATGACACTTGAAAGTAGCAGTGTTAACACCTTAATGATGTTACTCTGGCAGTACAGGAATAAAGTTACAGCTTCAGAATTATTCAGCAAGCAGCTATAAAGCTAGGCCTCAATTCTGGTCTCCCAAACTGTTTTCCAAACTCCTGGATGCAGCCCTGCACCTCCAGACTACAGAGTGCAACTCCATCACATCCCCTTTATGTTCCTACTCGAGATCCTTTGTCTCATAAAACGCAGGCACTGAGTTTTCTGGATTAAAAAAAGGTCCTTTTGTTGACCTCCTGCACACTTATCACTGCAGATCTCTGAACATTTATGTCAGTTTTGTTTTACATTCCTGTACTACTTAAAAGATGACTTGTACTTTGGGGTGATTTTGGGGGCCGGCACACTTTTTTACACTTGTATTTCAGCTGTCTTCATCTGTAGCAAAGCCTCTAATTGCTCTGCATCCCCATCTAACTTTCTAATAAGATTAATTTTGTCTTGTGTCTTGGTAGTCCCTAATTAACATGATTTGTCTTCACACTTAAGGACTCCAGGGTATCACAGCAAGCTCAGATTCACCACTCAGTGAATTTTAGAAGTAGTTAATCTGTCCTTCCATGAGCAGAGCAAATGCAGTTAGGTAGCTTCAAAGGGCTGAATTAGTTGGAAGGCAGTGGTCAGAAAAACAGATGAGGAGGCAGTGCAGCTGTAAACCTCACCTTGAACTGCAGCTGCTTGGCTGAACATGGACAGATAGGATAGGGGAGAGAGACCCTTACGCTGCCCTTAGCCTGCTGCATTGGAGCACCCTGAGATGGGCACAAATGGCACTGGGTTAAGTTGTGGGAGGGCAGGGGCAGGAAAAGTGAGCATTTGATCTGGCTTCTCCCAGGAAAACACCAAGTGCCATTCTGAGCCCTCACAGTAGTGTGGAAGTTGAGACTAGAGGGTCATGCACACCTGTGTCTCCTGCACTGTGTCCTACAAGAAAGAGCTTTCCCTGATACAGACAATTAACAATAAACTTCAGTTCATCACTGCATAATTGTCAAGAGCCTTTGTGAAAGCTCTTGAGAATCCATAGCTTTTTTCCTCATTGTTTTTTTCACTGTTACACAGCCTTTAGGAACTGGAGGTGTCAGTAAGCCAAAAAACTTTCCTTAAAGATGGTTTCATGGCCACTCTGAAACAAGGATGGGCTCTCTCCAGACATTCTGCTCTTGATGCTTCCAGGTTTGTGGCTGAAAAGCCACATCCAAATTATTTCAATATCAATAGCATAAAATGGTATGGCTTAATGTTTGGTTTTTTTTTTTTTCTATACATACATCAAGAAAACAGAACATTGATTTCTGGAGGTGCTTGAGAACTGTGAACTAGTATCACAGTCTTAAAAATAAGAGATATTTTAGAAACAACCTTCCACTATCTCCTTGGTTCCTCTGTCCCATGGATCCCAAGCTCCAGCAGCAGATGGGTGCAGAGCAGCCAGGGACTAGGAGAGCCATGGTGAAGCACCCAAGCTGGTGTTTCTAGATAGCTGGTGGGAGGAGAGGCGAGCATGAGGTGGAATAAGCACCTGGTTTAATAGCAGACAGCACAAATACAGAAAGTTCTGCATGGCAGGAGACAGCAGAGAGAAGCCAGCAAGTAGAGCTGTTTTCATGAAACAGAGCTTTTAAGTTGTGATAAAATTACAGAGCAACAGGAGCATGTCCACTTAGGGTGGATAAGCTTATAGCACAGTGCCCTATGCTGTAAATGGTGATCATGCCTTTTGTTCTCCCTTATGTTTGTTCTTTAATTGGAAGCCAACTACATTATTTCTCTCAATGCTGGCATACTTAATAAGGACACTAATTAATTAAAATT
Source organism: Chlamydotis macqueenii (assembly GCF_036417535.1). Lineage (NCBI taxonomy): Eukaryota > Metazoa > Chordata > Aves > Otidiformes > Otididae > Chlamydotis > Chlamydotis macqueenii. The sequence goes on along the minus strand of NC_141558.1, from coordinate 72,058,741 downwards.
CTCTCCTCATTCCATTAGCAAAGAAAAAAGTAAGCATCAAGCAGAAACAAGGCTGTAGTGTCTCAGTTCTTTTAATAGTGGTGCCCCTGGCTAGCAGCAGAACAGGGGACATGGTCATTTAGCCTCCCTGGTTCTTTGTTCCCCATCTGTAATGTGTAGGCAGCCTATGGTCTGCTTCATAGCAAACATCTACCTTAGAAACTGCAGACTGCTACTAGGGAGCCATACTAGCTTTAACCAAGCCAGTCTAGCTGTGGGCAAGAAGCAAGCCAGAATAGTCTATGCAGAGCTCAAACTGCTCGCTGTGCCCAAAGGATGACTTCTCTACATCCAACGGAGCATGTCTCTGTACCACCACAGTCAGCAGGACAGGTGTAGTGAATAGCTACAGCACGACTGGGACAGCCAGGGACTCAAGTGACCCAAACAGGAACTAGAACAGGTCAGGAAGGAAGATGACTGTTACTAGCATTACATCAGGAAGAAGCTAAGAGAAAACAACAGATTGCTGTTGTGTTCAGAGAGTTGACCTGAGCATCAGCTAAAATACTGTGATAAGCAGCAAAGAATTTATCCTTGTGGCATGTTATCTCAGAAGTATGGCAAAAGATGATACTCCTGGTGTAGATGAGCTTATCTTAAGCAATTAGTTTTCTGTGACTGTATGTGGTAGGTATTGCTTGATGTACCCTTCCCACTTCCTATGTCTAGCTTTCTGTGTAGCAATATTTTTTCTTCCCTTTACTTCTGGGAAATTACGTGTTCTCTCCAGTGGTTCATACTATTATAAAGCATGATGCAAAAATGTCAGTGGCAGTTCTGGGACTGCATCTTTTATACAAGAGGAGAAAAAAATAGTTTGTGAGTCAGGTAGGTACAACTTGCAAAAATAATTCAGCAACAGCAACTCCTGGAAGAAGTCTGAGGTCTGCTCACCATGGAGGATTATGCAGTTGGGCCCTGCATCATCATTCAGCAGATATTCTCCACTCTTAAGTACTTCAAGCACACCTTAATTTTAAACATCAAGTCAACAGAATTAAACCTTAGAACTGGATTGGAAAACTTCACCCAAGGATTGTGGAATGTCTGGCAGTGGAACAAGCTGTACTGCAATCTCACTATTTATGGGTGGCTGCTCTTCAGCGTTCAAAACATTGCAGTGTTGCAGAGTAAAAATAATGCTGATGGCTCCATGTATAATTAAAGCTTTAGTAAGTCACTTCACCTCCATGCAGCACCCCCCATGTAATTCAAGATTTCGCTGTGTATTTTTAGATTTGGAAGTCTGTGAAAGTTTGCTGCAGTCATGTTTTGAAGTTAGCATTAAACAAGTCTGCATTTTCAAAAGAGTTAACTTTTTCTAAGGCATTAAATATGAGGGGAAAAAAAAAAAATCTCATTTTTGATGCAAAGGCAGTGCTATCTTAATTGCACGTGGGCCGTCTTCTGTAGATGCTACATAAACACTGTCAAGTCTGTTCTGACCACATGACACAAACCAACTGATAACAAAGAGATGCAGAGCACTCACTGGCTCGGTGCAGGAGCTACAGCGATGTAGTGACACAGTTGTGATCAGCTTTGGGCATATAATGCTTTAGGACATGCTGGACATTTTTCATGTATGTAGGGAAACCAGAAAGATAATCCTCTACGCAGCTTGCCTTCTGCAGACTTGGGAGTTGGATCAAATCCTGCGGAGACAAGAATTGCAAGTGCCAGCTCCCACTTGTCAAGCAACTGTGTATTTTTGTCCGTAGTGATACTAAAAGGACTGGACAGAGACAGAATTCACTTTGAACATCCTTCCAGTGTGGAAGGGGGAAAATAAAAACAACATACTGGCAGAAGCTACACAAAGCTTTGTTAATAGCAGGCCACAGAGGAAAATTCATGAGCTACTCTCCATGGCAACATCTAGCTTCTGTCACATTTGCTGCCTCCACTCTCTTTTCCTTTTCTTTCTCTTCTCCCTCTCCGACCCTTCAGCTACCGTGGTTCTCGCCCAGGTCCTGCCCAGAACTGCTCTGCACAAGACTGCTGCTGGGTGTCTGCACATCAGACGTCTGTTCCCACCTTGCAACAGTGCTTGTTACACCTTGCCTGTGCACATGGGATTCAGATTTACAATTCCAAGAGGTGCAGCCTGCGACCAAGCCAGCCTTTTGTTTTCCCAGATGTCCGCTGCTCCTGCTTTTCTTCCCCCTCAAATTGTTAAAGCTACCTATCTGTCCTAGCCCTCTTGCACTGTTTTTGGCAGGGGTAGGCTTTGGTCTGTATGGATATTGGAAAGGGGAAGAAAGCTGCTGTTTAATCAAACTTTAGCTTAAAACTCAAGCTTTTGAGATGTTGGCCTAAACTACCATTATTTCTAGAAGAAAACCAGGTAATTGCACCGAGGCCTGGCTTATTTCCACATCTGAAGTGAACTACATGGGGAAGGATGTTGGAGATACCACTAACACTCAGGTTGCATATTCTCTTCAACGAGACACCCAAACCTTGCTGATGCTGCAGCCTTGTGTCGCAGTCTTGCCATCTCTACATTCTTTATATTTTGAGAGAAAGAAGTCCAGCACCCACTAACAGGTGAAGAACCACTATGTACATGACAGCTTCTGTATTCTGGACTAAGCACTGGCCCCAGCCCGTAGCAGCAGCCTGAGTTCTCCAGCGCTCCCAAGCTGCTTGGTGCAAGAAGGCCACAGACATGTCAGCTGGATGCTCTGCTTCAGTAGGTCAGCTGTAGTTGTGTGCACCTATTTTCAAAGGGGACTGAATGGCCAGTGGCTTTGCTTCTTCCATTGCTTGCTTGCTTCCCATCTCTGAGGAGACTAGGTGGGAAAACACCTGCTGACAAAGGGTGCATCTGGCCACAGAGCTGGGCCCACATACTTGAGAATGGTTATCTTCCTCAGGAGGAAGCCCTCCAGCCTGCCACACCTCCACTTTTGCTGCAAACCAGAGAGATCCACTGCATGCCCCCTGCCCACAATTGCACCTCTCTGAGTAAGCCTTGGGAAGAGGAGGCATGGTGGAGACCCTGACAAGAGCACTGCACTCACAAACTGCAAAAGCTATAGTAGTTCACACACAGAGGTACATCAAATGCTGTTCTGGACTAGCCTTTTCTGTTCAGAGAGCTGTGATCAGCTGGGAAAAAAACCACTCTTATCTCAAGAGATGATAACACCTGCACTGGCAGGTTCTCTCTGATGCAGCCTAAGCCCTAGTGAGTTCCAGCCAGGTGGAAACAGGCAACACTAGTGAGGACTCACACTGGCCAGAACACTTCCAGGGGGTTTTACTTTGCATCTGTTTTCACAAGCAAAGACACAAACAATTCCATGCTTTAGGAAGCTTCAGCAGATAACCAGCCTCAGTGTTAAAGTCCAGCTCTACCCACCTAAGCAGAGGGGAAGAGTTTTCAGCATCAGCAGACACTGCTATAGCCCTTTCTTGGACAAGTTTTAGTCATTCTCTTTCTCTCGTCATAACTCAAAGGACTACAGCTCAGCACATGGATTGATGGCAAGGATGAGAGGTCTCCACAACTGAAGAACTCCTTACAGCTCAGACTAGAGCACAGAAACAAGTTCACAACACTTAAAAGCCAAGGATGTCTTGGCCAATAGATACCACATTTGCTCTAACACCAAGAGAACAAGTGTAATTCTTGTTATCCTTCTCTCACAGTTTTTCTGACTCACACAAGCAAGAACTCAAGCATGTCTCATGAATTTTCAGCACATCCACAACATCTACCTCATATACCTGCCAACACTGTTTAGTGACAGCTAATAATCATTTTACTTAAAAGAATTCAGAGACACATCAGACATGTCCCCACACAGAGCACTCCCCTGACACAATACAGCTACATCTCATACCCACAAAATACACACTCATTAACTACATCTCCCACTATCAATCCAACAGCCTTCCTTGCTCCCACAGACACCTCAAGTTTCATTTCCCTCTCCTTCCCATCCTTCCCTGTGCTTACCTGCAGCTGTGCTCCAGCTCCTGAGTTGTGACATGGTCCCATTTTTCCCTCCAGGAGCAGGAAAAGAGGCACCATTCTACTGCCTTATTCACTCTCAGTGCTATGGTGGACCACCTTAAACTACCTCCAGACTCACAAGAAGAGGAAGGGGCATCTCCCAGCCCCTCCCTGGCTCCAGGCTTTTGTAGGGTAGGGACCACAACCAGCAGCAGCTGCTCCACATGCTGCCTGTTACTCCAGTAATTTGGGCTTCTGTTCCCCCACCTGGAACAGGGCAGCTCGTCAGATGTGATTTCCTTGCAGCAGAGGTAGATCCTTTCTGTTGTGGAGTTTCAGATATCTGGTAGTCAGTGGGAAGCCCACTAACAAGTTGTCTGTGTGCTCGAATTACTTACATTGTGGCTATCTGTGTCTCGTCTCCCTCTGGTTTGCAACCTGGCTCCAACCAGGCTCCCACTTCTGATGTTTCTGGGAAGGTGCCATCAGATGTTTGCTCACAGCCAGGTCCTCCACATGAAACATGCCAAGCTTTGTGTCTGGCTGAAGCTCCTGCAGGAGTGCCCACGATAGGTTTTCTTGCAAAAACAGAAAGAAAAACTTCTCCCATGCAGCTTAAGGTATTCCATAACACAGCCACTGTTGCACTCAGCCCAGCAGAGACTGTGCGCAGGACAGGCCGTGGGCTTGACCTCGTGTCTTCCTCCACCCCAGAAGAGTGACCCAAACAGTAATAAGCCAGCAGAGCTCTCTTCAAGCTATCAGTTTTTCCTCTAAGAGAAAAAACAGCAAAACTATTCCTCTCTCGTACTGTTTTGGTGTGCTCTGTGAGGCCACGAACCAGCAGGTGATGCTCTTGGGAAGGCCATGGCTGCCAGGGTACCAGCATAAACTGGAGAGGGGACTTTATTGTGTGTGACAATGGTCCGGAGAGGAGAGAATGGGCAAAACCCCCCTCATTTGTCTCTTCCATTACAGTGTTGTCTACAGATAACACACCGCCTTCATGTTCAATGGGTTAAACTGTTGAACACAAAAAGCTTTCCATATTTACTGGTGTAATCTAAAAATACCCTGGTTCTGTCGACAGCAGAAGCAAACACAGGCTCCCAGGGCTCTCATCCCTTCCCCAGTACCGTGTGGGTGCCCACACTGCCCCAAGTGAGACAAGATGAGCTGAAAGAGAAAGCTCGGCTTCTCATCCCTTCCCAGCCTCGTTGTGTGTGGCACCTTCGCCCTCTGCCCCGCAGCTGCCGCAGAATGGCAAACCTTGGCGCCCACCCGTCCCTCTGTCCAGCCCCCGGTATAAGCTAGCTCCGGGTGCTGGTGGGCTGCACGGCTTGGCCGGCTGTCTGCAGTGGGGCCTCCTGCCCCATGAGGCTGAACTAACAGACTTGTTAGGTAGTGTAGGACGTTTTCTCTCCAGCGCCTCTCCTCTGTCACTAAAGAGGCTGTGTTAATTCACAGTTTAGAATTTACTGTGTTCAGGGTATTTTTTGTTGGGAAGATATCAGAAAAGCTTCATATAATTTATGTCTGTTATGCTGGCATAGCTGTAGGGGATTTTAGTTTACATCTGCTTGCGAAGGTAGCAGTTTGTTTTTGCTGGTTGCGCTCACAGCCCAAGACCTTGTTAGACAGCTGATTTATTTGACCAACATCATCCCAGCTGGGGTTTGCCTACCGAGTTTATGATCGCTAGGCTGTAGGTCTACCAGCACTCGAATGCTTGGTCAGGAAGGGAAACGGTTCGGTGCCCCAGCTCCGACGCAGCCAGGTGGTATCAGCAGATACAGTGCACTTGCCTTCCTCCTCCTCCTCTCCACCTCTCTGCTTCCAGATGCAAACGCTTCCATATTCGGCAATGTGTAACCACAACGGCTTCTTAAGGGGAAATCATCTACCTTGACAAATGCATTTAAGACTCTTTTGTTTCACATTTTAAAGCACATGAGGACTAGAGAAGACTACTTTCACCTTATGTCTGCCGGCATCTCTCAGGTCTTGCATTTAAAAATGCCAACAACCCCTCAAAGATTAGCTAATCATCATTAATAAAGAAAATGCACTGGCACTGGAAAATAAATTGGCTCCCGTGAGTAGGCAAGCAGCTTGAAAAGGGAGTCAGAAGGCAAGGTTCATGAGATTTTAATCCTAGTTTCTGGATCAATTCCCTGTCCAGAGAGGCACACTTAACTGCTTTGTCTGCTTTATTCCCTTCTCAATGGGACTAGACATGAGCTTAGTCACTGTGCTGTTTGGGGGATTAATTAGCTAATTCAGCACCTCACTTCAATGATGTAAAAATCTTAAAAGCTTCACTGGAAGGATTTGAAGCTGTAGTTTAAGAATTATTGCTCATTTATGACCTTTTTTTTTGTAACACATCTTGGAAGAGTTAAAGGTAAGGCAAGAGGGGAAGATTTTAATTTTCATTTTAAAAGGAGACATGCATTTCCATTTGGCAAGATTTCGCATCCTGATGGGAAAATGTAAACACCCATTTTCTGATCTTGCCTCAATCCATATTTAATCTCGGAGAGTGCTGTGGTGTAACTTTGCAGACAACAGTTTCAGGAAGCACGGGGGAATATTCCAGGCTTCCTTCTGCTTTGGAGACACTATAAAGGAAGAAAAAGATAGGTGAAGCGGGGCAGAGATCTCATGTAATCCCACACGGAGGACACAGAAGACATAGAAGACAAAGCCACAGAGCAGAAGACAGCCTTTCTTTTAACAAGCCACGGCGAGGCTTACACAACATCCTTTGGTATTAAAATTATTTCCCCTTTTCCCCTTTTCCCCTGTGCTGACCCTTTTGTTTTGGTGGAAAAGAGGGTGAAACCCTGCCCATGAAAGCCAAACAGTTAGAGGACAAAGCCTGGGGGGGGGATGTCTCACGTGGGAGAAGGTGCTACCCCCTCTCTTTGCCGGTGATGTGATTCTCTGCTGTAGGGCTGCCTCCCCAGCAGCGCTCACCCACTCCCCTCCGCCGCGGTGCCGCTTTGCGGCTGCTCTGCACCCAGCTTCAGCATGCGGCAAAGGGAGTGGGTGGGAGTACGAAATCAGATTGAGCCAGCGGCGGCAAGATGAGTGGGGTTTTAGGAGCTGGTGGAGTGTTAGGAAGATGCTGGAGTTGAAGCCTGCAGAGGATGGTGAGATTAAAAATAGGCTGTAGCCAGCCTTCCCTGGCATTTCCTCATCTTAACTGCCTGTTATCCTTGTGACCCACTGAAGAGGAGGCAGCAATGGAAGAGATTATCTCTTTCACCACCCTGGCAGTACAGGACAAAACAGTATTTTGCTCCTAACCAGATGCTTCTGCTCCCTCTGTCTGGTGAGGTCTTCTGGAAGGGTGTAAACTGAGCGTTTCCTTCCTGTCTTCAGTCAAACCAAGGGACTTCCTCCTGAGTTCAACAAGGCACTTGTGTGCATTGAAGATGAGCTCCTTCATTCACATCTTACAGGGCATTTGCAGGCTTCCATCCTTTGATAGGAAAAAGGGCAATTATTGCAGAAACCACTGGACATCATGCTGCAAGATTCTTAATTCAAGACATTCATTAAAGAAAGCATTTCACAGAACCACGTTATCCAGTACTATCCAAATTACAACTTTGTACCTACCTTAGCAATGCTGTATTTGTGTTTAAAAAAACCCCAAAGACAATTCATAATGATGAGGGGTGTTGAAATGTATTCTTAGATCAGGTGACTGAACCTCCTGGCCAACAGCTCGTACATTATAGGGGTTAGAAACAGTCTCTCCTGCTCTTTGCCCATACCGTGTATTTCTGCAGGTTGGTTGTGGGACAGACTAGGCTTCCCTGAGCTGTGGGTTTCAGCTGGCCACAGGCCCAGCACATCAGCTGCTAATAAATGATCAGGCTTGTCCAAGGGGGTAAATTCAGGAAGAGTCTTTGTAAAGGCTGCTGTGGTGTCGGTTTTTTCCCCCAGCTTTAACTTTCATACATCAAGAAGATGCTTCATCTGAATTGTTTTAGGAAGTCTGAAAGGTGTTTGCAAGTTTTGTAAGATTGTCTCAAGCAGAGCCAAGGGCTGTGACACCAGCTCTCCTGGCTCCAGCCCTGGCTTAGCTGCTTCTGCCTTGTTAAAACATGTTCTCAGGTAACAGCTTGTGACTGTGGAAAGCATTGTGTGAAGATGCAGTGCCACGTTAGCACCCCTTTTTTTTTGTGTGTGCTCCTTCTAGAGCAGTATTTGTGAATAACAACAGACTGCCAGACCCATACAGATTTCTAGAACCAGTCCTAGAGCCAGCTCTAACTCTGGGTGCAATTCTCTCTTTTAGGGCTTCTATGTAGTAAATGTTCTCCACAAGAGAGATCCACCAGGCAGAAGAAAGGTAGACTGGTATTTCCACGGACACACAGCACTCCCTTGCAAACTGTCTGCAGTGCATAAGTGGCTACTGTTGGGTGGGTGGAGGAAGGAGCCAAAACCCAAAGAGTGTCCTGGTTTTCCAATGTATGTATCAATGTAATACAATGGGAGACGGTAGCTTGTTTGAGTGGCTGTGCCTCCGTTTGTCCTCCTGTAAAGCGTTTCCAGCTTTTCAGCACTGCAGTGGGAGCACAAGAAGTGGGATGCTATGAGAAGTGGGTCTAAGGGAGGGAATTTGGCACAAAGCTGTGGCTTTCACTGGTCTTTTTTGTTGCTGCTCTCTCCCTAGGAACATTTGTGTCTGCTTTCACCGTGCTGTGCGGAGCCCGGACCGACCTCCCCGACAGGCACAAGTGTTGTGTGTTCTGGCTGAACATTGCTGCTGCTCTGATTCAGATCCTGACGGCAATCGTGATGGTTGGCTGGATTATGAGTATATTTTGGGGGATGGACATGGTCATTCTTGCAAGTAAGTACAGCGCACTCACCGCCCTGACTTCTCCCCTCCATGGCCGTGTTGCTGGGTCCCAGCTAATGCCCCTGCAAGCCATCGGGCTCCACTGTAGGGAAGAAGAGCCGCAGGATGGGCTCTGCAGGTCCATGAGAAACACAGTAGGCAAAGGAATTGCTGGGAGGCAGTTGGGATGGGCCCTGTGGCACATCTGGAAGAGCCTTCCATCCCACCACCTGGGTGAGGATCTTTCTTTCCCCTGCAGAAAGGGGTGAGACCCCTAGCACTGTGAACTCTGCTGTCGGGAGCTCCTTCTGCCCTGGTTGCATCCGCCTGTGTGTTTGAACAAGAAGGCCCCTTTCTCCCTCATGATTCTGGCTGCATCTCTACAGTTAGCAAGACCTTCCCGTGAGGCCAGTTCTGCTCCCAGGGAGCACACAGGCCCAGCTGTCCCCAGAAGAGCCCTGAGGACTCTCCTGGACCCTCCCCAGAATATGTTTACCAAAAGGTTTTTTTTTTCATGTTTCACACCAAGTTCTTGGGCTGAGCAGGACCGTTTAGCTGCTTCTAGGATTTCCCCTACACTCTTTAAGGAGCCTCCAAAACATCAGTCTAGAGGAAGCAGAGAGGAATCCTTTTTTAAACAGACGTAATTTAGGTTACTCAGTTAGTATTTATTACCAATCTAGAATACAGGCTCTGTAACTTTACCTGCTAAAGACTTTTGCTGGTGTAAAAGTTGTATCTCATCTGTGTCATATCACCCGTATTATGTCACAGAGAATTAAGGTGACAGCCTCACCTTGCCTCTAAAGCCAGATGCAGCCCACAACTCGGGGTGCTGATTGCACCTGCAAGACCCCACTCCCCTTTCCAAAGGCTGGCAGAGGCTGTTGAGCATTGCCCCAAAGCAAGTGCTTCTCCCGGAGAACATCTTACCAGCAGCTTTTCCTTTTTGGTTTGAAGGGACTCCACTTTGTCATCTCTGCTGATGACATCTATGGCTGCATGACAGAGGAGGAGAGAGAATCTCAGGAAATTGCCAGGCACCTGCCTAAAGATGAAATGGATAAAATGGAAAACAACAGCAGGAAACCAGTGAACATCTTCAGCTGCCAAACCCGGGGGTTAAACCCTCTCACCAAAACAGCTGCTAATTTCTGAGCCAGCTTCAATTTACAGGCTGAGTTAAGGGCAATCCCCACACAGAGTGAACGATGGATATTAAAAACCTGAACATAAGCGAGGAAAAAGACTTTCCTCAGGACAAAGGCAGCACTGTCCTTTGCTTTTCCCTGCAAGCCCCCTGCCAAGCTTCCTCTCAGATGTACCCACAGAGCAGGGGTAGCCCATGTCATTTCTGAGGATAAATTGTGGATCAATGTGCATCTGTGACATGTCTTTAAGAATCTGCCCAATTTGTATGTAATCCCATAATTACGTGTTCATAATCATACGCTCTTCTACTGTTCCTCTGCTGGACAGCCTCCGTGTCGGTTCGCTGTCTGGCAGGACCCAGTTCTGCAGCTGTGGGGAGAGGCAGGAAGGCATCTGTCCACATAAAGAGCTAGAGATGAAACCATGACTTGCTATTATAGTCCTCCAGGTAGAGAGGCTGGGGCTTAGGAAGGCCTTACTGACTTTCCAGTTTGGTTGCTAGGGAATACCATACAGCTTGGAAGTATTACCCCAAAGCTGTTCCCCACACCTGGCTGGACTGCACCAGTTTGGGAGGCAGAGGGTGGGTGAGCAGTGTGTGGTGGGGATGCTCAGCCAAGAAGTTCCCGACCATAGCAACAGTATTTCATCCCAGCCTCTCTGGTAGCAGTGCAGAAGGGCATGAGGAGTCAATGTGTCTTATGTTAACCATCTGACAAGTTGCAGCCCTTTGGCAGTTTCATTAGATAGCTGGGTTTTAAGATTACTTACCATGCAGACAAAATAATGGCTAAATAAAGCAGCTCTTGGTTGATGGAGAACAAAACAAAAACCTAATTTTTCAATCAACACGAAGAACAGAAGTGATCAATTGCTCCCAGCTGGATCAAACAGCCCCGTCAGACCCAAAATAGTTTGTTTTTTCATAATTTGCTTTCATGTTTAAAAAAAAAAAGTAATAACTTTAAAAGGAAACAATGTTTCAAGTGCAAGAAATAAGACATTTCGTTTAAGAACACTGCCAGGGAACAATTTGCTTTGGTTGGGTTTTGTTTGTGTGCAAACAAACTATTTGATACATGGGGCAGAAATTGCACACCGTTGCAACCTGAATCTGCATGCAAGTGGCAAATAGTTAAAAAAATGTGAAACGACTGCCCACCTCCAGTCTTCCTTACCTTGAAATGTGTCCCTGTGAGGGTGCCATATGATTCTGATGGGCTAGACGCAAGGCACAACGAGTGGTGCGTAAGCTGATGCGGGGGAGAAGTGAGGAGAAGGGTGGGAAGCAGCCAGGGCTTGGGGTCTCCACTCCAGCTTTCCCTGAGGGATGGGATGAGTGCCTCACTCCCTGGGTCAGGGGCCTACCTGTCTATTAGCCAGTAGAAAGCTGGGTGGGAGTTAGGGAGGCTCGTGGTGGTTTTTTCATCTTCTAGTGCTGGTTCTCTGCTGTTAAAAGGGGGAGCCTGCTCCAAGGGGAAAGCTTTGGGGATAATGTCATACTGCCTTTAATGAGAGGAAAAGAAGAAGAATTATAGCCCAATCAGGTTTACTTCAATTCCTGGAACAAGTAATCAAACAAGTGACTTTCATGCATTTAGAAAATAAAAAGAAACAAAATCAGCCTGGGTTTGTCCAGAGCAAGCTATGTCAGACTGGCTTGATTCTCTTCTGTGGCAAAGGAATTCATTTTGCGAGTGGCGGCAGCAGTCAGCCATCCCTCCTGACTTTCAGCTGCTGACACCATCTCACACAGCATTCCCACCAACAATCCAGGGAGATGTGATCTGCGTGAACATACACTTGAGAACTGTTCTCCGAATGCATTTTCCTGAACTGGGAAGGCATAAGGAGAGGCGTGTTGAAAGGTCCGTCCTGAATCCAGCTCTGTTCAGTATTTTCATTCATGGCTTGATGACAGACCGGAGAAGGGGCTTACCAGCCCGACACCTCTGGTGGTGGCAAGGATGGCCAGCACAGTCAGGGCAGTGTCCGGATTCAAGCAAATTGAAGAAATGGTCTGAAAATAATAAATGCTACTCAGTAGAGACAAGTCCAAGGTACCGAGGAAGGATTAATCAACTGCATAAATACACACTAGGGAACAACTTGTTTTTCAGAGAAGGATGTGGTGGCTGCAGTGAGTCACAAGCTGCACAGGAGTACATTGCTGTGGAGGGAACAAACACCACTCTGGCAGGTAGGAGCAGAGCCTGTGGGACATTAAGTGGTGCCCTCACCTTTCTTGGCACAGGTAAAGCTGTGGCCAGGCTTGTGGCCAGCTCTGGAGGCTGCACTTCATGTGGACAACATGGAGAGAGTCCAGAGGACCATGAGACAGCAGGCAATGAAGAGGTTTGTCAGGCTAGTAAATGTGAGAGGGCAGCAATTTAGCCTAAGACAGACTTAAATATCAGCAGGAAAGATCTGTGTGGAAATGAGGAGACGTTTTCCCTCCAGTAAGGTCAAAATGCTGAAGACATCTGCCCTCCTTGTCACTGGAAGACCCCAAGAGCGGGTAGACCCACATCTGCTAGGAGCAAGCTGGGATGCAGGAAGAGACGAGCTGACCTCAGGGGGTCCCATCCAGCCCTCATCTCCTGTAAGGTGCCTTTTAGCGGGATGAATCCCAGAAGGAAGATTAATTGAATTCAGTTTTGCAGTCACACTTAATTTCTTTTGGCAGCACAATGGCATAGGGCATTTTCTCTGCTTATTTAAATGAATTGCCAGCTGGCTCCGTTAAACGCCACTGATATCTTCTTTAAGCAGCCATATGGCTTTGGGAACTGTCCTTCACTTTACCTGCTGTCTGAAGGCAAAGGTAGATTAAAAGGAAGTACTTAATTATTTTGCAAAAAAAAAAAAAAAAAAAAATCTAGGCTCTCCTCTTGCCGCTGCAAATACGCAGCCACCTTTGGTGGTGGCTGGGCAGTGCTGCCGCACCGTGCTCTTCTCCAAATCCTTGTCACAGCTGTGGGGATGAAGCACGGAGCTGAGGCAAAACAGAGCTAATTAGCTGGCCAAGACCGACTGGAAAATGGGCCTCCTAAGGCTTTCCGGGCAAGTTTCCCCTCTGCTGAAGGCACACCTTGTCCCCAGCCCACGCAGCACACGTCTGTGTTAGCTGTGTGCAGAACGAACGCCGAGGAGCGGCCTTTCCAGGAACTCCCTAGCCGCTCAGAGCTTGTTATAAAAGGTTTTGTGCCATTTTTTGACAGAAGTACCTCAGAAATCAATACAGTAATGTCACACACAGGTGGCGTAGGGGACAGAAGTCAGGGACTGTTTGTACAGGAGTTGTTTCGCCTCCAGTGAACGCAGCCAAGAAGTCGAGCCTGGTGAAAGAAACCCTCACTCAGCTTCTGGCTTCCGAATTAACAACTTGCACGAATGTGCAAAGGTGCTGTCGCTTGTGATGTCACAGGATGGGGACTCCTGCTGCAGCCCCTGGTTCTGCAGCGGGCAGCTGACTCTCAGGGACTGATTGCCAGATAGTAGTAAGAAATTACCTGTAATCATGCTGTCCACTTGTCACTCCTTTTCTTATTACAGCCATTAGACTTTGCCAGAAGCAGCAGCAGATGACTGCATGGTTACTGTATGCTCAGGGTCCGAAGGACTTTGGAAAGGATCACCAAGCCTTTCTTCTCTACAGGGCCCCTGCTAGGGCAGGTAATGCAGCTGCCCTGGGAAGGAAAGGGAGCAGAAAGCTCTTGAGAGACTCAGAAGAAAACAACATCCTAAAACAGCTGGTAAATCTTCATGAGATGAAGGAAATTCTGAGGACAAATTGCCCTCTTAGACCTAGTATGTTTTTAAAATCTAAATAGAGCCATCCCTGGAACTATGCCACCGGGGTTTGCAGCACCCAGCTGGGCTGAGGCACGCCACAGCTGTGAGTTATCTGTGGGCACAAGCAAACTCAGCAGCAAAACTGCCAAAAAGCCATCAGGTGTAGATTTCCCAGCTCATGGACCATGAATGGTGTGCCATGCACTGTCCGATATGCTGTGATGTCTTGTTTACCACCTTCCTTCAGCAATTCAGTCAAACCCGTTAAATAGCGATGTCACAGAGGAAAGCGTTTTTGGGCGCATCGCTCAGCGGTGTTGGTCCATCCAGCCTGTGCAGCTCAGGGCCAGTGAGCTGGAAAGCAGATGAGGATTCCCCCATCCTCTTTAAACAAGAGCCCCAAATGCAACGATCCAGTTTAAGTACAAGGATTGTAAATAATGTTTAGCCCTGGTGTGAATGTCTCATGGTAGAGCAGCTGTTCTCTGTTTACTCTGCAGCCCAAATTTATTTGTTCTTTTCTGGTTCTCCATGTGTTTCGGATATATTGTCTACAGTTACACTTCTCCCTCTCTCTTTCTTTCATGTTCCTTTGCCTCCTTTTGTTCACCATCAAAGTTTCACAAGGTAAGTTCGTTTCTGTTCTTCCTCCTCCTCGCACCCTGTGGCAGCTCCCTATGGAGAGCAGCAAGTGCTCGTCCGAGGCAAGCCGTTTGGGATTTGCTTTGGCCGGTGCTGTCCGCTCCCAGCCCAAGTCCAGATGTGTGCCTGTACATGTGCCTGTGTGTCCGCCTGTCTCTGTGTCCGTCCTGTGGCTGCACAGCCCTGGGGATGTGTTCTCTCCCCAGCTCTGAAATGCCCCCCGGGCTGCCCCAGGGGCACCTTCGGAGCAGGGCAGGGACCCATTTCAGCCTTGAGAGCATTCTGAAGCCACCCTCTGCATGAACCCTGTCCCAGTAGGACAGCCTGTGCACAAACTGGTCTCTTTTTGCCTGAATCTTACTGGCAATGGTTTACACAAGTAGTGCAATTTCAGGCAAAGTTGATTAAATCAGTGGTTTTGTGTGCAGATACTCAGACCAACTTAACCTTCATCCCCGAGCTGTCTGCTTTACAGAACTGCACTGTAACTGTACTGAGCGTGTACTAACGTAAAGCTGCTTCGTACAGAATAGCTATTGCTATGCAAGAAATGCAATAACTATCTTCCTGTATAAACTATTTAATAAGTTAAGTTTGAAGTATTTTAATAAATAAATTTAGCACAGGACAGGTAATATTTTGACTTACTTTGGTCAAGTAAAGAGAAATGCAGGCTCGGCCACTCTAACTGGCTTCCAGCCAGCTTCAAAACCGATAGCAGAACTGAAAGGATTTCTATTATATCTTAACAAAAGGCACGGCTACACAAGCAAGTCACTGTAAGCATCACCTATCTTGCTTACTTTAGCTAAGGATTTATGCCCCAAGTCTCTGCTCCATGCAGTTGTGGTTTTTTGGTTTTGTTTTTGGTTTTTTTTTTACTGTGCTCCCTAAACAAATGAAACCCATGCCATAGACAAGCCCATATTAGAGGTTTCCAACCAGCTCATCTTGCCTTCAGAGCTGACTCACGCTTAGAACATAAATGCATAAGAAATCATCATTTTTCCCCCCTAGAAAAAGCTGTTTGAAAGAGGTGAGTCTTTCATTTCAGCTGCACACGATGGGCAGTAATGCAGTGCAGAGTAATACGTGCTGATAAGTGCAGTTAATCTCCTCCTCTGTTCCTTGTTCTTGTTTAGCAGCAGGGGACCCAGACCGACGAGGCTGGGTGAATGCGTGGATTTTTCTGAAGTACAGCAAAGTTCATTTGCTGGGGCCAATTCTTAGTTCAGCAAAAGGTCCCTTAAAGATAGATGTTGTGGCACCTGCTGGTATTTTGTGTTCAGCTTTTATAAGGGACTCAGAAAAGCCAAAATAAAGGTTGGAAAGAAATATTAAAAAGCATCAATGCTTTTTCTTCTTCTGAGATGTGAAGTGTTCTTCTGAGATTTGAAATTTCAGACTTATTTGAAATTCAAAATATAAAAGTGACAGGCTTCTTAGTTACTTAAACAAAGAAAAAAAAAGCCTCTACATTTTTTAGGTTTCTAATTGAAAGATCTTCACTCTTGCAGGCAGTGCAGGTAAGGACAGTTTGTTTGCTTCTTTAAAAAGGAGACCTTCGCATTGATACTATTGTAATAACAATCTCGCTTCTCTTAAAAAGAAAGCAAGTAAAGCTTCAGATGCAGTCATTGCAACCACCTAGGGAAGTGTTAAAAAAAACAAACAAACAAACAAAACTCTTTCTCTCCTTAACCTGTGTCAGCACAAGAGCTGCAGGTGCTCTCCTATCGCCCTTCCCTGCCCTAGCCCCCCAGGATTTGCAGCCTCCCCTCAGCCCTCCCCAGATCCCCCCCTATGGGATTTGCAGCCTCCCCTCAGCTACTGTTTATGGGACAGCAAATTAAGTGGGGTCCCAGTCCCCGAGGGGCTGTGACAAGCAGCAGGACAGGCTGCTTCAGCCCTTGCAGTATCCTTCTGGCTGCAACACAACAGGGCCGCGGAGTCTGCTGGGGCCAAGTGTGAGGCAACACAGAGCCCTGCCGAGGGCTTTGCTGCCTTGGTTGGGAGGCGCATTAGAGCCCATGGCCAGGGGAAGAGGAGAAGAGGTGATCCGGGTACTTTCCCAGCACAATTGGTTTTGCTGCTGGAAAGCTCTGTTTTCTCCAGTCCTGCCAGACTGGATGCTGTGCCCTGACAAAAGCACCTGTCAGTCTGCTGGGCTGGAGCGAAGCAAGTGCATAACAAGGCAATGAGAAGAACATTAGAGAAAGGGCCCACAGGGGCACCCTGAGGTCTGTGTCTGAACTTCGACAACATCACCCTGTGATTAAGAGCATCCCCCTTTATGTCCAAGAGATGTTTGTTCACCTCTGCAAACCGCAGCGCAAATTGGTTGCTGCTGGAGAGCTCTGTTAGCAAAAGCCAGCATGGGAACAAAAAGGTGACTAGAGGAAACAGTCTCCTCTTAGCTGGCAGTCCCCTGGCAGGACGAGGTTCAGATGTAGAACGCAAGTAGAGATGCAAGTGTGCCAGATGCACGACCACCAAGCTGCTAGGTCAGCACCTGGGAACAGCAGGGTCTCTGGAGCACTGTATGAGGGCATATATTTCCCCTGCACTGCAGAAAAACGTGCTCTGATACAGAAAAATTCAGGCAGAAAAAACAGCAGTTCCATAAGGGTTGGAATTCGTACGGAATATTGGGCTGTACTGGAATTGGTGGCTGCTGGTGCCTTTATAACCTCTCCAAGCAGACCTGCCTCTGCCCACGCCGGGGCCAGTGGCAGGCAGGCACCGCAGTGGCCAGGGTGGCCGCCGGCAGCCGCGTCGCTGTGCCCAGGAAGGTGAGTGCATCCCGTGGTTGCATGGGGCAGGTGTTGGCTAAAGCAAGGCATGGTGGCTCACCAGGCTGAGCCTGCCCCGGGGTAGCCTGGCAGCAACAGGGGTTGTGGCAGCACCCCCATATTCTCTCACATGGTTTGCCACTGCTGGTAAACCAGGCTGGTGGCTTGCTTGAACCTCACCAAGGGTTCTCGTTAGGAACTAACACTAATCATGTTCCCTTCCCCTCCCTCCTCACAGGCTACAAGGAACAGGGGATCCCACAGCAGCTGTAGTGGCTGGGACAAGTATGGTCAGAGAATCACGGCAAGAGATTTCCTTTGACAGCTGTGGGCCATGGATCTTTTCATTACCCTTTGTCTTTCTTCTTCCTTTTGTTTTGTTTCCTTCTGTTTGAACCCGGTTCATCTGCCCATCCAGCTGAGCGGAGGTGCAGAGCAGCCGACGGAGACTTGCACTGATCCCGTTGAGCAGCGGAGATGGGGCAAGAACGGCATGGGTTAGGACTGGCCCCGGCCAGCACACAGTGGGCTGCCAACGAGGAGGAGGAGGGTGCCGGGAGAAGGAGACACCCCTGGCGAAGGTGGCACCTGGGCAGGCTGCTCAGCCGGTGGAGTTGGAGATGCTACTTTCTCTCTCCTCCTGGGGGGAAGTAGCTGAAGACGTTTTGCCTCCTTTTTACGCTCACCATTAAAGGAAACTGGCTATGAACATCAAATGCCAAGGAGCTATTAATAGATACATGTACAGTATGTAAAAGCAAACCAGTGGTACATTTTTCCGCACCCCGAGTCCATCCTTGACTGCTTTGCGGCAGCGGAGGGCTCAGCCCAGCCTCCTCAGCTCTCTGTGTACATATGATGCTCAGTGAAGCTCTGTCCTTGCAGATGTCTTGAGAAACGCGCTTGCTGTAAATCGTGTTGTACTGCTGAACTGACTGGGGCCATCCCCTGCTTCCATCTGCTGGCACCATGCAAAGACCAGACCCTCCAGCTCCTGGGGAGACTTCATCTGGCAAGGGAC
Source organism: Chlamydotis macqueenii (assembly GCF_036417535.1). NCBI lineage: Eukaryota > Metazoa > Chordata > Aves > Otidiformes > Otididae > Chlamydotis > Chlamydotis macqueenii. The sequence continues at coordinate 72,040,472 of NC_141558.1, read as the reverse complement.
TGGTGCCCCGCAGCGCCTTGTATCTAGGGTGGTGGGCGCAGCCATGTGCTGTCAAAAGCTTCTAGAGTTAAACAATACTGGGGGAGCCAAAAAAAAAAAAAAAAAACCAAGAGAATTTTCCTTCCCTCATCTTGAAAGGGACTTGCTGGCAGCAGCTCTGTGCTTTGGAAATGGATCCCCTTACAACACGGCGTGTGCTCCTGGCTGAAGCAGCATCCCCGCTCCTCTTCTCCAGGGTAAGTGCCCAAAGCTCAAGGATTGTGACCTGGTGCTAACTAGGAGCTTGGGAGCCATTGTGGCCAGGAGGCCCGTGGCCAGATGGGGAAGGGCTGCATTTTTGGGATTTGCACACATGATGTGCAGAGCTGAATCCTGCATCCAGGCAGAGTGCTCCCTCTGCTCCTGGCTGGCATTTCAGCAGGGTGAGAGGACCTCAGCTCAGACCTGCTGTGCACAGGCAGGGGGGACCCGGTGGGAGCAACCCACTGCTCTTCCACTCCAAAAAGGTGACAGGAGGAGCCCTCCTGAAAGAGGGCAAAACCGGGCTGCTGCTCTCTCCTCGGGAAGGTCCTTCCAGTGAGAGGAGCTTAACACCAATCTGCTGCCGAAACTGGGAGCCACCCGAGCTCCGCAGAGACGAGACCCTCTCCAGCGCCTTGCTCCTGCAGAGAGGCAGCCAGTGGGCAAGGGGATGGCAGCAAACCCCACAGCCCTACAAGCTCCCGGCCTCACCTAGCATGACAGTTTGCTTTTAAGGCATGTTTTCATTTTCTGTGCAGAGCAGACCCTGTCAGTGAAAATAATTTCTGCTGCAAAGAGAGCTCAGAAGTCACATAGCAGCAAACGCCCCTGAGCACACGTGTCTCCTTGCCTGACTGTCTGCAGGCAGAAAGTGCAGAAATGCCTGCCTGACTTTGAAAGCACCCAGCTCTGCTGTGCGCGTTGAACCCTTGGAGGCACGGCAGGATGTATTGAGCAGGATGGCCACCTGCCAAGGGTGGAGGAGAGCCCTGCGCTGGGCAGGATGCCCATCGGTGATCCCTCCAGGGAGCTGGTGGGGTAGGAAGCTCCTTTAGTGTTTACTGCACTGGGAAACATGGCTTGGCCTCCCCATAGCTCCAGATGCTCTCCTGGTAGCTGGAGACCTGCTGGCTTTAATGCAGCACCTTTCCTCCTAGAAAGCTTCCTACCTGCCCAACGCCCGCGCTTTGCCGTGAGCCCACAGCGGGCACCAATACCTCTCTGCTCAGGCAGTCCTTCTCCAGGGCTAGTGACAGAGCATAATCCACAGTCCCAGCCTCCAGAACTGCACAAGGCCCCCAACTGAGCACACATCCTATGGTGCCTATGTGAGACATGTTTAAACTGGCTCTTTGGCACATGGTTAGCAACAGGAGAAGAAATAAACTAACATGACACGGATTTGTGGAGGACCCTCCAGAGTAAGTTTAAAGCAGTATTTCACAGGTCCCAGCCAAATATTAACAGCAACCCCCTGCCTCTAAGAGATAGACATCGCTGTCCCTGGTGTACAGCGGAGACACGGCAGTACGCAGTAAGGTTACATTACTCAATTCCAAAGCAACCCATGGCAGAACCATGGGAATAATTCAGGCTGCATTTCTCTTGCCTTGCACCCTAAACAGTGGCTCATAATGCTCTGCTGGCCAGCCAGAAACAGGAATTTAGCAACTACCCTGTATCCAAATGGGGGTGCTGGACTCAACTTTTTGGGCTGCTCCACAGAAAGCAAAGATCCATAACACGGTGCAGGCAGGAAAGCTGCTAATTTGTCATTTTAGAGGAAGATAGATGAAAAAACATCAGTTTTCAGATGCAAGCCACACAACACAGGCAGCAGTGAAGTGGGATTCTTTGGAACTCAAGCACCAGTTGGTGATTCTTGTTAATGGAGGGCTGGAAGTGCTCAAGAGCAAAACCAGCGCAGTTATCCTGCGCCGCAGCGAGGCATAGTTACATTGCTTTGCCAAGGAGGGGCTTGCAAGACAGTAGCACTTTGAAAAAATCAACTCCTAGTATGTCAGCAGTGGAAAGATGAAACCAAAGAGCCATCTGACATCTGCATTAAAGCCAAGGGATGAGCTCCTCAAGATTAATGTTGCCACAGCAATCACCAGAAGGATTTTGGCTCACAACGTTCAATAATTTCAACTCTTTGACCATTTCTACCAAAAGGACTGGTTAAGAGGGTGGCCACTCAGTGACCTGTGCTGTAGCACCTGCAGCTCTGTGGCTTGCAGGACTGTACAGATGTTATGGGATTGAGCTTCAACATTTACTACGAGACAAAGAAGCTTCACTCCTTCATTTCCCACCTGGGAAAATAAGGGGTAAAGACGATCCTAACCAGGAGCAAACAGGGAATCAGTAGCACAGCTGGAAAACACCTTCACTAGCTGCTGCTATGATTGGTGGGAACTCTTTTTTTGAGGTTTATAACTAGTCATCAAGCCACTCAAACCACTTGCTAGCTCAGCTGCAGCTAACACGATGACCAAGAGCAATGGGTACCTCTCACATTTGCCAAAACAGAATGGCTGGTTCAAGTGCAAACTCCAAATGTTGCCTGAGCACCAAGTTAGTTGTGCTGCAGCCTCAGGAGGGATGCACAGAGCCTCTGCAGACATGGCTAGCAGGTTTCCCTAGGCCACCTGGTAGAGGTGTTGAAAAGAAACCAGGTGAAGCCTTTGAGCACAGAAGCTCGGAAACAGCAGCAGCCAAGTGTGGCTTAAGAACAACTTGGTTTTGTACCTTCACTTTTAGAAGGTGGATTTAAACATTTAGCAGACAGGCAGTGCAGGAAGTCTCCATCTGGGGAGGGTTAAACAAGCTGACATTTTCACTGGGCATTAAACTGCCAAAAGTCATATCTCCTATGGCATCAGATGTCAGACCAGCAGCAGATGCCCCATCCCAGAGACCCAGCACCTGTACAAAAGGTCCCCTGGGAATAAGAAGTGGCAGGATTAGCTGCTTCTCAATGTTATGAAGGTTTGCTGGCCTTTTGGGGGACATTTGGTGCTGTCTGTTCCTGAGCTTTAGTGAGGACAGTAGAATTGGATTAGTAGGAGAAGGGCTTGTATGGAAATGCTGCTCTCCCCAGGACTGCTGCAGGTCTCCAGAGAGCATTGCTTCAGTTACGTCTACATGCCGGCTACATTTTATTTTTCATGAGGGAGTATGGCACCAGCAATAACACACAGGATTTATAATTTATTCTCAGGTTTTGCTCTATAAAAATGTTTCTTGTTTTTGACCTTTCTATCAAATTGGTGAAGCCAAGAAAACAACTGATGCACCGCTCTGGAGGCTTCGTCAAATAGACATCCAGAACAAAAGGCCTTATTTCTGCCTGTTTTGGAGATTTGGCTAATTGATTTTAATTAGCACCAGACAGATTCTCACTCTTTGCTTTAGGACAGGATCAACTTTAGAGATTGGACTTGCTACTGGGGAGCAAGCACCAAATTGTATTTTCCCAAAAACTGCCCCACTGTAGTGATAATGATGATAAAAGCCTCTGCTTTTTCCAATAGTCTTGATCCAAGCTAGCACCCCCAAGCTCCCCCCAGCCCAGGCATGAACTGCAGTGTGCTCTTGGGCAATGGTGAGCCCCTGAGCGAGGCGGGAGACAAGTGCTGCAGTGAGTTCCGAGGTCCAGCTGCGGGGCTGGGGAAACTGGAGACAGCAGACAGGATTTCAAGCCTTAGTGGTCACAAGGAGGGTTTGCTCCCTCCTGTGTGTAATATCACACCCCCCACGCCACAACTTGTTTCTCCTCCTTTCATAAGAGACCAGAGCTTTGTGCTAGGGAGGGACCAGGCAGAGCCCAACCCCTCGAGGGAGCCCACGGTGGGGAAGCTGGCAGCAAGCCGGAGGTACATGCAAGGTGCCTGCAATTCACACACCAGTGAGAAGACACATACAGCAAAGACAGAGGTATGAGTGCTAATTCCTCCATCAGCAATACTTGTCTTTCTTTTTAGGGACAAATTAATCACCCAGCACTTTTACACCTCTTTCTGGAACGCTGCAGAGGAAGGCCACCTCCTCTGGGACACCCACCGATGCCAGGGCTGGATAACTCGCCCCCCACTTGTGGGAGTGATGCCACGCCATCCTGCTCCAGCCTGCTACACCGTATCATGCCACTGCTGCAAATTGACCCCTACCTCCTTGCCAGCTAGAGGTCACAGCCAGCGAATGCTTGATCTGGTCGAAGGCGCATGGCACCAGGCTGTCCCAGTATCATCTGCTTTATAAATGTATGTGTTTTAGATGCAAGTTTTACAGCTAAAGAGCGATAGTAGGTAATGAAGAATAAATGCAATTGCTTCTCCCCTTTCTGCCAGTGACACAGTATTTTCTGCTGCTCTTTACTGATTGTGAAAACCAGCTTCTCAAAAAAAAAAAGTTTTAAAAAAAAGGGCTTTAATTAAATAGTTCCTTGGTACTTGAACCCAGCTGGGCTGAAGAGCTGATTTACTAACTGGGGGAAAGCAATTCCAGGTAGGAACAAAACCAAATGTCTTTTTGAAGTTTGTGGCCAGTTGTAACCAGTTTCATTCTGGGTTAGCCCAACTGTTTCAATGCTGAGCACATTAACATTTTTTTTTGAAGTTCGTTGTTGTTGGCAAATCTGTACTTGCCGTGGAAAAGGTGCTACGTAAGGTGGCCCCCTGCCCTCCCAGGCCTTTGCCCGCCTGACTGTGCTTGCCAGAGGGCTCAGCATCACTCTCAGCCATGGCACACATGCCCAGCAGTTGCAGCTGGGAAGGTCAGCAGGGCTTTGTGCTGGGAACAGCTCCGGCACACAATTCTGCAGCACAGAGCATTAGAAACGTGAAGTGTCTCCATCTGTGCTGCATCCTGTGCTTCCTGAGACAAAGCTGCACATTCCTCCCTACTGCACTGACTGTCACACATTTTATTAAAGATGTTTCAGTTCTGCTGGAATCACACCTTATCATAGTCTGACTGCAACACAGAGGGTATCGTGCTGAGCTCCATGCACAGGAAACTGAAGAATCACCATCTCATTATCCTTCAGGGAGCTATTTTATTCCTTGCCTTGCCTCCTGCTTGTTTTGGGATGACCCTGCAGTTCACATACACTCTGGCTGGGGTGTATGCATGTATTTTATTACTATTCAACCCAAAATGCATCCTCTACAAGACACTACCAAGAGTTCATTGACATTTACAGCCCGGACACAAGAAGAGCTATAAGCTTGGCTAGATCCAATATTCCTCCCAGTCAAAAGCAATGGCTTCTCCCACGTGCTTGCTAACCATGGCCTAAAACCACACCCCTGTATTTTCTAGCTGACTTCTTTTCATGCTCACACACACAATGCACTTTCAGCCAGTGCTGCAATTTATTTTCCAAGCTGGAACTTGGCATTTCCATCCCCCCATGGGACCAGTGTGCGGTAAAATCCCCAGTGACAGCAGCACCAGCTGAACCAGGGTTAGTTACAGTGAATCCCACAGGAGCCCATACCACCCACAAGCCATCCTTCCTCCTCCTCTTCTCATCCATATGCATAACTACAGCCAGGCTAAAATTCAGTCCTGCTTCTCTTGCACCCACCCACTGGCTAGAGGGAAGCAACACCCCCCCTTGCCTCATCCCCTCCATGGAAACAGTGCAGTAGGATGTGGAGGCTTCACGTAGACTCTAGGACTGACAAGGTGAGAGTAGCTCAATTCATCTTCCAGCTCTAAGGATGCTTGCAGCAGGCAGGTCAAAGAAAATGGCACATTTGGGCTTGGGATCAAAACAGGGGCTCACCTCCACCAGCACTGCCTGGAGGTGATGTCAGCACTCCTCCTAATACCCAGCAAGCGGTCCCACCCTGACCCACACCCCCCTTTCCATCCACCACACACAGACACAGACACTGCTTCACAGGCTGTGAGGTGGATAAGTTGTCCATCGCTGGCTCAAGTCTGTTTTCCTTGGTTTTGGCCATGCTTGAGTGTATTGAGTTTTTCTGCCTTAGGAAAGAGGGAACGGGTGCATGTTCACCTGTTGCTGTTTGCATCCCGATGGTGAGCCCGCCTTTCATTTTTGTGCTGGAGCCCAAACTGTGGGGTTGCAGAGGACCATTTGTACACCTATTTATATCGCCGAGTATTGGATTGTGACTTGCTGTGTTTTGATACTGTGGATTTTTTTTTTTTTTAAGTTAAATATATTCTATTGCTGGACAGCTGGAATGAAATGCGGAGTCTCTTTACGTAGCCTGGAGAAATCCCATCAGCCCTGGATCAAAATGGGTCTTCCTCCTCCTCCCACCCACTGGGTGATGGAGAGCATCTAGTAGACACCAGCCCACACTTGCATCACCTAAGAAAAGGAGGCAGGGGCCGGGGCATGGCTTTCTTAAGGAATTAACGACCCAGAGCCTTACAGGGGAGCAGAGGGCCGGTGAGGAGCCTTACCCATGCCTCTGAAACAGAGACAAGGGAGGGGGACAAGCCACCCTGCAGTTCCCCTGTGGGCACACCTATCAGCAATCCTCCTCACCTGGATTTTCTTTGCAGTTTTAAGACTTTAAAGTGACTCCAGGCACATTATCCCTGCTCCCCACATGAGAGCAGCTCCCCATGCGGGGCACAGCTGAGCGGAGCAGGCCTTGGCAGGTGGCAGAGCTGTCACAGGGGAGCATTCCCATGAATGGCAGCTCTACTACAAGGGCCAACAGCCCATCAAAACACACCTGCACCTTCTGACCATCCCTATTTCTCCCTAGTTTGACCATCCCTGCTCCTCCTGCAACGTGCAGCACCCTGAAGTGCCACTGCTCTTCTCCCTCCCCAAAGCCAACACAGGTGGGGAAAACACATGGCAGATCCCAGCTGGAATTGTCAGGGCTTCCCTCAGTCATCTTTGAGACAGGCAAGGGCCTAAAGTCTCTAAGAAATTGCTCATTCCTATGGATGTCCACAACCTGGTAGTTTTCACCCCAGACATCAGCACACGGGTGGTTTCCTGGCCCTGCTTGGGTATCTCACTTCTGTAGGAGGCTTCTCGCAACCATGAGTTTACACAAGCAGCTTGTTCAACACTAACTGTCCTCTGTGCAAGAGGCCTCACCCTCCCCAGCCCGGCCCCTGGGGAAAGCAGGGCCTGCAGCCATCACCCCATTCCTAGGCCAGGCAGCAGTCAAAGAGGACAGGTTCCAGCTGCCCCCAGGGTGCCTGCAGCCCTGGTGGGAAAGGGCCAGCCTCCTGCTCCATCAAAACCCCACATCTTTGGAGGGCTGCAACACTGCCACAGGTGACAGCAGGCTGCGGGGAGGAGTAAACCTTGAGCACATTTCTATAGTGGGAGCCTCGCACACCCTGCTGCCCTGTTTCCTCCCCACTGCAGGGCTTTCCCTGCTCCCTGCTGGGAAGGTGGCACCACAGCACAGAGCTCAGTGGCATCTGCCACCCATCCAGAGCAGGTGCAGGGCCAGCTTCCCTTTCCAAGTTCCCAGCCTTTCTGACAGGGGAAGGGATGGAGGGGGACCTGGCAGCACTGACAGAAGCGGGCCGGTGGATGAGGTGAAAGATGACTGGGAGTAAATGCAACTGTGCCTGCGATATCCATCCTCTCCAAAAGCAAGGGCAGATATTTGGAGACAGAACTTGAGAGATTAAAGTGTGCTTGTCCCTGCCTCCAAATTGCCAGCACAATGCAATGCTCCTCCTGCTTGCACAGGCTCATGCAGAAGGAGCAGCAAGAGATCAAAGCCAAGCATGGCTCTGAAGAAGTGGGAGAGGGCAACCCACCAGCAAGGCTGTGGGACATACCCCATGGCTTTGAGGGATCTGATAGGCGAGGCAGAAAGCTGTTTAACTTGCCACATCTTTCTATTTAGGCTTCGCCTCTCAGCATGTGAAGCTGTTTGGGATGAAAACTATATAATATATTATGAAACTATTAGTATACCCATGCAGACACACAATCACATGGCAAATATACTAGAGAGATCTGTGCTAATGAACTTGAAGAGATTTCTTTAAAGCCCTGCTAATGCAATCATTTCAGAAGGGATGGAGGTCTTTCCCTCACTTAGAGCAACAAGTATCTCCAGGAGTTTTTCAACCCTGTGGGCTCTTGACACCTACATCTCAGGGAGTGCTCTGGCATCAGCAGGCAGAAACCCAGAAGGTTTTCAGGGCATTGAGACAGGCAGAGAGCCCAGAGGTGATAGGCACAGCCTGCAGCTTCTGCTAGCTCCTCAAATGGGCAGCAGCACCAGTTCTGCTGGAGCAGACACCAGAATCCCCATTCTGAGAACACCCTTGAAGCCAGAGAGCACCCAGAAACCCAGGGAATGGGGTGACCAGTGGATTCTCAGGGCACTTACCCCACAACATACTGGCCCTCACCAGGAGACAGCAGTCAGCAAACCTCAAGCCCCTGAACAGCTGGAAATGCCCAACACAGCCCTGCTCTGCCCTTCTCCAGCATCCTGTGGGTGGGCAGAAGCCAGACCAGAGCTGCTCCTGCCCCCCAGCCAACAGCCAAAACCCACAGCCACCCTGCCCCAAGCCCCATACCACATCTCTGGGCAAACCCCCTGCCCAGCCACCCACCCTCTCCACACTATGCAGCCCCAGCAGAGGCACACAGCCACGACACATATCTCACCCTGATTTCAGGTGCAAACTGGCTCGTGCCACACCTAACCCAAGAGCCAAGCCTGTCCAGATGCCCTCACAGCACAACTACAGCCCCTCCTCTGTGCACCCACCCAGCACAGCAATGGGGTACCAAGAAAACTCCCTCTCCAGTAACCACCATACAACAGGAAAAATAGGCTTTTTCCACCTCCATGCCCCTCAAGAAGCACAGGCCCCCTCCCCAAACCAAGCTCACCTTCTCAGGGCTGCCACACAGCACTGGGACACATCCAGCCCTCCAGCAGCACTTGCTGAGAACCACACAGAGCTACAGCCTATGGCACTAATGACACTGCCAGGCTGATGCGGAGTGCCTGAGGCTTTATGCATGATCAGGAGCAATGAGTGTAACCAGGTGTGTGCTTTGCATGAGGCCATCTGGGAGATTTCGGGCTGTTGGCTCCTGTTACACCTACCGGGCAAAAGCATCTCCGGCAAGAGGAGCCTGGGTCTGCCTGCAGGCAGCTCTCACTGGTGGCAGTGCAAAGACATGGAAATACACCACCTGGGCATTACGTCATTTAGAGATATATATTTAGAAAAACATAATTTCAGTTATATTCTGTTCAAAGTAGCCTGAGCAACCATTAAAAAAAAATAATATCGATGCAAAGGAGGGTTATTACAAGCTCTACATGTACTATCTCAAAATATTTAAGTCATGCAGTCCAAATATACGTTCAGATCCGAATAGAGCTATGAGAAGGTAGCAACTGATCCTAGAAGCTAATATCACAGTTACAGGCTACTTCGGAGCTTGTTTGTAACGGAAAATGGCAGCCCTGTGCAAGAGGATGCAAAGCGCCAGCCTAGCAGGAGGGCACACTTGTGTCTAGGGCACATGAAGCGCGTCCCCAGAGGAAGTGGAGATGCGGCAGCCAGAGCACCCATGCACTAAAACCAGCATCACACGCCACGTCCCTCAGTAACTTTGGACTGGGACTTGGGCAGATGCACTTGTTCACTCTGCTCCCATGTCCCACTCAGTCCTGCTGCCTGCTGAGGTGGGCAAAGCGGAGGGACAAAACCACCCCCTGGGGAAAGCCGAAATGCTGCCTGCTGCAGCAGGAGCCCACGGGCAGTGCCAGTGCCAGCAGGGACTTCTTTACCAGCCCGCAGCACGGGGAGCTCTGGCTTTCCTGGAGCCCGGAGCCATCTTGGGGCACAGGCGTGAAGCTGCCAGGTGCTGCTGCACCTTCAGTTGCCTCCAACCCCGCTGAGCTGCTCCAGCTCCGCAGAGTGGAATTAAAGGCTAAGTCTGACTCCAAGGCCTCTTCTGTTTCTTCTCCAAATTGAAAGGTCTGTTCCAGCAATCGAATTTCCTGGAGGTCTAATTTTAGAAAAAGGCTGCTTCTAATGACCCAGAAGATGCTTTTTAAGGGGAAGGCGAGCATTCCCATGTGTTTGATTACGGTAGGGCCACCTCTGATGCTGGGAAACCCTGCTTCTCGGGGGACGGGCGGTAAATGCGGCTGAGCCGCGAGCACGGGAGCGCGGCCGAGAGGATAAGCCTCCTGCGGGGGGACAGGCACTGGCACGGATTTTGGGTGCACCAGCCCCATGTCTAGCTGTGACAGGGAACACAAGGAAAAACCAAACCTGTAACTTGCACACGCAAGATCGCCTTTTGCCATGAGGGTCATCCAGCCAAAGCAAGATGAAGATACTTGCTCAGCAGCAAAAAACACTTTATTTTTCAGAGCTGCTGCTCTTTTGCCAATATTGAATTAGAGCAGGAGTAAGGAGACAGAGAAGGATAGTTTACTAAACCCTCCCACCCCTTCTCCACTCCAGCAAATACTAACAGTACGAAACACATCTGCACGGCAGTTTTCATGCCATCCAAACATGAGGGGCTTGCACAGGCTCATGCTACGCCACCATCACCAGCGTATGACCTTGGGAACCTCTGCTTTATTGCCTGGTGACTGCCTGTGAGCCACCACGGCACTGCTCTGCTCTCTGGCCTTAGTTTTCCAGGGCCCTTGCAGTGGCATTGTTGTTTCTCTCAAGAAGGTCTTGTATTTTTGAGGCTGAGAGGTGAAACAGCATCATAAAATTAGGCCAAATCAGGCACAAACAGCCCCTCCACAAAAGCCTAGGGATGCGTCCTCCAGAAGGAAAACAAACAAGTAGTTTCTGAGGACCATAAAATACTGGATGTGTGTTTGTATATGAAGAGCAGGTGAGGAGCAGCGATGGGCTAGGTGCTCCTTCAGCGGTCACTCCTGGTCACACACAGAGTCTCCTCACTTCCCCATCACCCAGGTGATGGGACTCTGTTTTGGTTTGTGTGGGTCTGGGGTAGCTGCTCCCCTGGAGCACCAGGGGGGACTGCAGCCCACTGCTGACCCCTCCTAAAGCAAAACATGAGGATGCATGAGCAAGCCGGTGATGTCCTCATGGGTTTCGATGCTTCAAGGTGATGCGGTCTTTGATGATAACAGAGCATGTGTGCCAGCCAATGCAGTCTCTGGGTGCTGCTGGAGATGCTGCAAACAGTGCCAGCTGAGCCCAGGTGTGCGGCCGTCACTGCCCATGCTGCCAGTGGCCTTCCTTGTGCTTCAGCACTTCATCTTTTTTCCCCTTTTACATCACACCAAGCAGTCACATAGGGGAATGTCACAGGAGTCACCGACAGCTCTGCAGGGGCACATGCCACCAAGGCTGGGAGGGTGGGACACAAGAGAGGGGCACCCCCAGGCCTCCCTCACCTTCGCAGAGCCCCAGCTTGGCCCTTCCTGCTGGGATGTGGGTTTGCTCTGCCAGGCATTTCCCTCCAGCTCCAGGCAAACTGCACACCCACCAGACCCACCACTGCCACCCAAACGCTGGCACCTTGGCTCAGCTGAGCCAAGCCTTGACCACAGCTTGCGGGCAGTGCGCAGTGTCCCTCTGCAACCGCGTTACCATAATTTAACAGATGTCACCGAGTCAGGGCAGGCATCCCTGCATCCTGCTGCTCCTCTGAGCAGCCAAGGGCAGGCGTGGGAGGGATTTTTCCAGTGCAGGTTTCCAGCAAAGCACATCGGCAAGTGCTGTACCTGACGCTATGGCAAACCATTGCAAGAGGCTGCCCGCCTTCACATGGTGTCAGCACCCTGCAGAGTCCTTCCCACTGGCACTGCCTTCCCCCCTCACTTTTTGAGGGGCATAGAAAAAATTAATTTAGTGAATTTAGCATTTGCAAACAATAATGCACTGCAGCAGGCAAAGTTTTTTAGCCACAGGCCCTTTACAAAGGGGAATCACAGCTGCAGCATCTCTCTACCTTGCTGTGTGGGCTTGTGTTGGTTTCCCTTTTCAAGTTCCTTATCCAACCCTAATACCACTTTTGCAAGAGAAGTAGACCTCTGTGTGCATGTCCCTGCAGGAGAAGTCCCCGGATTCTTGTCATGGAAAGCAGCACGTGAAACACCCCAGAGCAAAAGCACCTCCTGACAGGGAGGGCAGATATCAGAAACTAAAGTATGTGTAAATTTTTGTTTTCTGGCTCTGGTCAGCTGTTGGAGTAAATAATTTTATGCTTCTATTTCTCTCCGTGCTCCTTTCTCCAGGTGGTTTCAAGTATAAGATTTTTACACTAGGGGAAGTGTGTTTGAACGCCCTGGCCATAGGGAGGGAGCTGACCCAAGACATTGCAGGCTGAATGTTATTAATACACGTTGAACAAATGGCTGGAGACACAGAGTCCCAGCAAATAGAGAGCATCAGCCCCCGAGCAGGCACCTGTCCAGTGCTGGCACTGGGATCATGGAATCATGGATCATGGCTTGGGTTGGAAGGGACCTTTAAAAGCCATCTAGTCCAACCCCCCTGCAAGAAGCAGGGACATCTCCAACCAGATCAGGTTGCTCAGAGCCCCATCCAACCTGGCCCTGAATGTTTCCAGGGATGGGGCATCTACCACCTTTCCAGGCAACCTGTTCCAGTGTTCCACCACCCTCTTTATAAAATTGTTTTTCCTAATATCCAATGTGCTGGTCGGGCCCAAGAAGTACATCTTCTGCAGAGCTTCCTCCAGTGCTGTCCCGCGTGGGATTTTCTCGGGAGCCTCTTCCATAGGAGGAGCAGCACCAGCAGCAGCTCTCCTGTGCTCTCTGGCTGTTCCTGGGTGGAAGCACAGTTTTTCCCTGGAGACGAGCAGAAGCCATGTAAGACGGGTCCCCAAAGAGTGGGGAGAGAGGCAGGGGTGGAAAGAGAAAAACTGCTGGTGTAAAAGCACCGGCCCCTGGGGCATCTGTCAGAGGGGAAATCCCCACACAAAGCCTTCCTTGCCTCTCTGGAGAGCATCACTGGTGGTGGGGTCAGGGGCCCGACGTGCGGGAGATGGCAGCCCCCATATCCCCAACTCCACCACGGGGTGACCAAAGCAGGGTCCTGGGCCTGGCAGGGCCCATCCCTGGGGCTCTAGGGTGGGCATCTCATCCTGCTGGCGGGAGTGGAGTGTGACCATTTCCACGGACTTAAAACCACGCAGGAAAAGCACAAACCAAACTGACAGATACTACAGGGGGGCCCTGCCCGCCTTCCCTATTTGCAGGTTTAAAAAAAACCTGCCGGGGATGCTCGGGCCGCCGGCCCTGGCTCCCTTCCCGCGGGGAAACGCACCCCTCTCCCGTGGGACCCGCCCGGCTGGGCCGGGCTTCGGCTTCCCCCCTCCCGCTGCCCCCGCAACCGCCCGGCAGCATCCCGCCGCCGGGGGAGCATTGCCACCTCCCGGCCTCCCGGGGAAGCGACGCTTCCACCCCACGCGAGACCGCGGCGGGTGGGGAAGGCGGGGGGCGAGTGTTTAGGGTACGACGGAAAGGAGCAGCCTGAACACAGCCCCGTTTCGGGGATAAAACCCAACCTGGAGGGGTGCACAACCATCCCCCCTCCACCACCACGGGGCCATCAGCAGAGTGGCTGAGGCAAAGGGCAATCCCAGGCTGATCAGCCCCCCAGATGCTATTTGGCCACCCTGGCACCCCCCTGTCACAGTGCCCCCATGTTCCCCCTGCCACGCACCCCTTTACCGCACCAAAACCCCTGGGGTGAGAAGCAAAGGCAGGTGCTTCCCCACCCTGGCAGCTCCCCTTCGCCCCCACTTTGCCCCCCAGCCCCCACGGCAGAGCTGCAGCAGGCAGGGGGACAGGGCCCTGGGTGAAGCCAGAAAGGGCTGATGCCAATTTCCAAGCTGCCAGGCTCACCTCACCCCCAGGGCAGCAGCAAGGGGTCTCCAGGAGGAAAAGGCAATTGCTGGCAGCACCAGCCCCAAAACAGCAGCATTTCATCACTCCACACCTCAGCGTAAGAAAATCATAGAATAGTTTGGGAGGGATGTCTCCAACTCAATGAGGTTACTCAGAGCCCTGTCCAACCTGGCCTTGAATATTTCCAGGGATGGGGCATCTACCACCTCTCTGGGCAACCTGTGCCAGTGTTCCACCACCCTCATTGTAAACAATGTGTTCCTCATGTCCAGTCTCAATCTACCTGCTTCTATTTAAAAATCATTACCACTTGTCCCATCACAACAGGCCCTGCCGAAGAGTTTCTCCCCATCTTTCTTATAAGCCCCCTTGAGGTACTGGAAGACCACTATGAGGTCTCCCCGGTGCCTCCTCTTCTCCAGGCTGAACAGCCCCAACTCTCTCAGCCTGTCCTCATAGGAAAGATGCCCCAGCCCTCTGATCATCTTTGTGGCCCTGGTAAGTCCTCCCTGATACAGCCTGGATCCATCCCCAGCCTCCTCACACCTTGACTTAGGGCCAGCAGTATTTAAGTAGTGGCAGCTTAAGTAATTTCTTTAAGCACCTAAGACCCTCCGTTTGAGGTCTCGTTGCTCAAGCAGCACAACCCCCTCCAGCCCTTTCTCAGGCTCTGGCTGGGAGGGCCAGGCAGTAACACTGCCCTGGATCATCCACGGCAGAGGCAAACTCATCTCTTGAGGGATTTCCTAGAGACCCCCAAAACCACACCAGTTGATGCCACTAACCCACACCACCCAAGCCTCAGACCCCTGTCAACCACTGCAGCAAAGCCCTGCATTTCCCAGGTGTCACAACTCCCAGCTGGCCCCCAGCAGCACCTTCTTTGTGGGAGGTTCACTCTTGCAAGTAGTACCTAATTAGATAACTAAGAAGAAAATCTAAGGCTGCCTTACACCCCCATGGCGTTGCTGGGTGCTCTAACAGTGGAAACCTCAGCACCACTTGAAGTTTTCTCTGTTGCATTAATGTAAGTGCTGGGCTCTCCTCTGTGTGTTGACTTTATTAACCATTTAGTTTATTAATCCCTGAGATGGCAGGGAGCCTCAGGTTCTGCTTTGGAGGTGCAGCAGAGCCAGGCGGGGGGCAAGCAGGCTGCTTGCTGTGGCATGTGCCGTGCTGTGCTGCCAGCCCCAGCTTGGCACTGGGGCCTGCCCGTTTCCAGCCTGGTGCCTGAACCTCAGGGTCAGCAGATGCCCACACTCAATCACAAGGGGTTTCTTTCCCCGAGTTATTCCCTCCTCCTCTCTGTCACAATGTCGTGGTGTTTCCTTAACTCTCAAGAGAGGGTTTTCACAGAACAGAGTTGAGGTTCTTGTGCTTTACCTTCTGGTTTTGCATTTTAGGGTACAGCTGGGTAAGTTTTGGAGGCTTTTGCTTTTCTCCACAGGTAGGATGAGGAGTCACATACCCATGAGTTTCTCTGTGGCCCCCAGGAACCAGAGCTGTAAGTAAAACATCAGCTGTGGTAACGATGCTGCAGCAGTGTGCACGCCAGCCAGGGAACACGTACGCCTTCCTCACAGCCCACGAGAGATCGCTAGGTGCTCGTAAAGCAGCCTCACAGCTATGGTACCACCCGTTCTTTCTCGTAGCAAGAGGTTTCCAGCCGTTAAAGCAAAGTCCACGCTGGGTTTCTCCTGCGGTTTTTTTTAGAGGTGCTGTGGTGAGCGGCAGAGACGCTGCAGGGACCAGTTCCCAGGTTGGGCTGCTCCCAGGGCTCTGGGCACAGGGTATTAAATCTGACTGCCCACCTCGCCCCTTGGCCACATCTGTCCCAGGACAGGCTCCTGCTGTCCTGTACTTGCACAAACAACCGGGAGGGACTGGAGCTGCCTTTGGGCTCTACAACCTGATTTCTCCTTCAGTGCAGAACCAATCTGGGCTTTTTTAGGTGGCCTTTGGTCCCAATCACTCCTTCTGGAGCAGAAATCACAGGGTGGCACTCAGAAATTGCTCAGAGGAAGCTGGAAATTCCTGGTGCAGAGCTTCCTTCGGTGGGCTTCCCTGCAGAAGGGGGATGGAGAAACTCAGGCCTTTCCCAGGGGTGCCACCCACCCAGCTCAGACCCCTCACAGTCCCAGCTCCGCTCTGACCCTGCCCTGCTCCCTCCAAAATCAGTTCCTCTTTGTCAGGATCCCTCCCCAGGTTCCTACTCTTGCTTTTACAAAGAGCTGCTGGGGCAAAGTTGGAGCTTAATCACCCCCCCCCCCCCCCCCCCAAAATCCAAGGTCACTCCCAGGCTGCCACAAGCTGGGTGAGGTGGACACAGACCCTACACCAGACGAATGCTTCCCATATGCCTTTATTTGCAAAGTTACAGGATTTTTTTTACAGGCACTGTGCGTTGGTGTTTCAGACTGGTTCAGATTTTTCTGTTTTACCCAATGACCGGGAGGGGAGGTGGGAGCGGGGAAAATCCCTCACAGCAACCATTCCAGCCTCCAGAAAGGCATAAGACATCTGAGAGGAACAATCTGCTTCTTCCGAAGCCACAAAGCAAGGAATCTGGTTTATAAACAGGCTTAAAAATAATATACATGTATAAGAGCAGCTCAAAGCTAAAGTACAGCGGTAAGTGGTACATATCTATGCATATCTGTTCACACCCTTTCTCCAAAGCTGGAAAAGGGATGGTTTAAAAACTAAAAACACAGTTAAAAAAAAAAAAAAAAAGAGGGACTCCATGCATTAAGTTTTAGTGTTTTGTGCAATTAAAATGGGATGAAAATAAATATAACTTAAAAAAAACACCCAACCTTTCCCATGACACTAATGGAACAGAGGCATGTCTATAAGGCACTTCCACACGGGCTATTCTAGGAAGCCTGGCAAAGAGCTAAAACAGTGCAACCATTTACAATGGCACCAGATGAGCTGAAGACATCTGTTTGGTGAGATATAAACAGAGAAATACCTCAGGAGACTTCAGTCCTCAGGAAAGAGGCTGGGGCATGGCTGCAGAGGGCTCGATGGCCAGCTCCTCCTCCTTATTGCTGCCAGGAGAAGACCTCCCCCACTGAGGACGCTGGACCCACCAGACAATGGTAGAGGGGGTCTGCAGCACTGCTCCTGGGGAGCGAGATGAGATGGTGGGTCTGGGGATGGAGCGGGTGAGGGATTTGTGGCTGTTGAGCTCCTGTACCACCTTCAGTGCTCCACGCTCCTGTCCTCAATGCAGGGAACCCCTCGCTTACCCTGCAACCTCCCCTCCCCGCCGGCCTCTCAGGGGCTGACCTTTAGCAAGCCAGCTCCGCTGCGAGAAAGCCGCTTAGTTCAAATGTTCCAGGAAGTTAAAAAATAGCCTCCGCCCTAAATAGGGAACTGGGTGTTTTTGCAGGAGTGGGAGCACAGAGGCCGTCCGCGTGGCCCTAGCAGGCTGGAAAGCCAGCGCCGAAGAGCAGTGGCAGAGTCAGCCAGCTCTGCGGAAAAAAGGGAAGGCATGGGGATGCCTGACCCCAGCTCTCCTTTGCCCAAGACAATGAACCCAGCCACCTTGAGAGCCGCGTTGCTGCTGTGACCCTTCATCCGCTGCTGATAAAAATTACAGAGATGCTCCAGGCGGGAGGGTCACCCCGGGCCAGGCGTGAGCATTGGCGGCACTACCCCTACGCACGCGCTCAGCTGCTGCCGAAAAAACTGATCAACCCGGATGGCTACTTTAGGTCTCAAAGTAGTCCCTTATAAGCTGTTTTTCTCTCCCCTAGCCCTGCCCAAAGTCTTTATTCCCCATGGAATGTTGGAGACCCCAGCTAAGGAGGGCTGTAAGCAGCTCCTAGGAGGGGATCTGGGTCTCTGGAGAGGAGGTCAAAGTGTCACCCACCACACAGCAGGGAGGATGTAGGTGGGAAGCACCTGGGCACAGTAAATACCTGTGCCCAACCACATGGCCCCACAGCAGGAGGGAAACCCTCACCCTCCGGTGTCACCTGAAAATAACTCGGCAACCTCAATGGGATGTCTTTAACACAAAGAAAAACCCAAATCTGCCCTTCTAGCATCTCTTAAGGACTCAGCAGAGCCAGGTCCCTAGGGCAAAAGGTGCTGGCAAAGACAACCAAAGGGCTCCTGTCCCAGTATCCTTCGCCATCTCCAGGCCTTGCTCATGCACCCCAGCTACCATAGGGTCCTGGACACAGCCACTGGGTGTTTCTGGGACGAAGCTACCGATCCCAGTGCAGGGAGAGGCTCCTTTCTCCACCAGCCCTCTTAAAATCAGGCTGTGCAAGCGACAAAAGCGCGATAGGCAAAGCACATGCTTGCCTAAGCAATCCCTCCAGGCTGCTCCCGGCTGGCATGGCCACGTGTTCCCACCAACTCAGCAAAGCCAAGGTTTCAAGTTCAGCTTTTGTTCTGGCAGGTTAGCTCTCTATTTACATGGAGAGGAAAGAAAAACCAAGACAACCTGAAAAAAAAAAACACAACAAAAAACACCTTAAATAGGGAGAGTATAGCTTTCAAATGGGATGGACGAGGGCTGGAAAGTGTCTTGTAGTGCAGTTCAGACGAGTCAGTCAGGGGCAGGTTGGGGGTAGTGGCAGAGTCAGATGCATGGCTTTAATGCAAGTCTTCGCTCTGGGACAACTCTGTCAGGATCTGAATGAGGTTGTCCAGCCCCCAGAGGTAGCCATCCTCTCTGTTCCCTTCCACCCAGGGCACGTTGTGCTGGAGAACTTGCCCCTCTGGCAGCGGGGTGGTTTTCCCAAAGTCAATCATCCAGACTTTGGCCTGTTCCTTCTTGTCGTGAATGAAGAGGAGGGAGCTCCCAATTACCTGCAGAGGAGAGGCCAGTTAGTGGTGCTCTTATTGCTCATTCTCAGCCAGCTTTGGGGTTTGCAGACACCTTATCTCAGGCTGCATTTGCAAGGGACGATGCTGAGATTTTGCATGAGCAGGAGAAAGCTCTGTGCGTTGCCAGCTGTGTTTGCACATGCAAATCAGATACTCAGACAAGCTGATTTACTCATACAAATCCCAGCTCTTGGCAGAAGGAGAAGAAGAAGGGCCATCCCAAATGAAGACTGCTTTCCAAATGATGTCCAATGTGCATGAATTGGTGGATTACGAACTTGCTTGTCCTTGTATCACAAATAGGGATCTTGGTGACCAGAGCACAGCGGCCATTAGAACATGGGATGCCATGTGCCGAGAGCCGGGAGTGCCCCGTGCCGCACAGACATGTGGAGGAGTGCAGCTGTAGGGGCACCCAGCTGGTGTCAGCCCTTCAAAACAGCAGCACTAAATGTCACTGGGGCTTTGTTTGAGGCTTGGTTTAGACAAGGGTTTTTAATGGGAAGCATGTACTGTTTGCAAAAGCTAGTATGAATTTACATTTTTGAAGAGACTTCCTCCTCCAACACATTAGGAAAATGTTCAAGGTCCAGAGACATGTATTAATTCCCAGAAATGCTTATCTTTAGCTCCTCATCTTCTAAGCTCGTATAGCCCTCTCTTGGCCAGGACAGAGCATTTTAACTTTAAGGCAAAGCCTTTTGCTGACATTCTTTGCTTGCCTGCACTGGATTGCCAAATTCTCCCGCAGCTCCTCCTCAGAGCTGTGACCAGTGAGGGCCCCGTGGAGCTTGGCAGACCTGCTGTGCTCCGTCTCAAAGTGGGACAGAAAGTCAAAGCCACTGCTTTTTAGTTTTTAAGGAGTGGAAACCCCTTTCAAAACCCCCTTGAAAGGCTGTTTTGTTTCTGTGTTTTCAAACGAACCCCTGGCACTTGGTTTCAGGCAGCATTTTGTTTCCCTTTTGGAAATGACCTGAAACACTTGGTTTCAACACGTCCCTTCCAACTGCCTTACAGGCACTACCGTCAGGAGGCATGGCCCCAACTGCCTCTGGCTCCCCACAGGACCCGCCACGTGCAGCCAGGCCTGAGGTAGCTCCGGCTGAGGGACAGTGGACTCCTGGAGCTGTGGATCCTGTGAGTAGGGGGTTCCTACAAGGCTCTTCTGCCCAGAGACAACATGTGCCAAGGACATGTGCTCTCATGTTTTGTTAAGTAGATGAAATAGCAGATACTCTTTGGCAATGCTAAATCAATAAAATTATTTCATAAAATTATGGAGCATTCAAATTCCTGCTGAAACAGCCAAAAATGTGGCGCTTCCTCTCTCTTTTCCCACAAGGACTGAATTTTCACTGTAGAAAATGTTGACTTTGTGGACACGTTTCTGGAGGACAGGCCTTCCAAGGGAAGAGTCCTGGCTGTGGTGCCCCAGCCAGCTCAGTGAAGGCAGTTTTGGGATGATCTGCAATCTACAGCTAACTCAAAGCCTTGTTTGATGACATGGAGCAACAGGCAGCTAAACAATACAAGACATGCATTCAGGCAGGAATTTCTCTCCAGAAGACCCCTATACTTCGACACTAAGGATTTTTCCCAGTCGGAAAAACCCATAAGCATCCTGAATTCCTCCTAGATCACTTTCAATCTGTGTGAATTTTGGTTTTCAGTAGATGTGAACCTATGTCAGATGCATGAACGTTGTATCAGTCATCAGCCATATTTCCACATAAGTATTAGATAAACATGGGTATGAAAACATGGATATCAAAATAAACTGGAAGTTGTAGAAATTTACAGCTTCTGACTTTGACTTCTCTTCTCTCCTTGGACAAGCCGAGATGAAACCATTCACATTTCCAGGCAGATCTATTTAAACGTGAGTATTACCTCATGGCATTTGAAGAACGGGGATGTCTCCAGGGTAGCGCGAATACCCTTCAACCTGTTAAGGTAACTGTTCTGGAATTAAAAAAAAAAAAAAAAAAAAAAAAAATCAAAACAAGCTGTCAGTGCTGCAGGAAGCCTACAGAAAAACTGCTGCACGGGGCAGACAGGAAGGTCTCCTCCTCCCAGCATCCTCTCCATGACACTATGTTTGCACGGAGAGATGCCAGGGGTGTCCCTCAGCTGCCCTGTGCTCAGCATCCTCCCACAGACCTGTGCCCTGGGAGGGTCTCCCCTCTTTTTCCGGATCCACTTATCCTTTTGGCCTCTAAGACATCCTGTGGCTTTCAAAACTTAGCGAGAGCATCTGCTTTGGCTGAACTGGTGCTTTCTGCAGACTTCCCCTGCTGCATTCACGGTGCTCCCGAGGAGGGAACAGCTAATTCAGCAGCTGCTGCTGCGCATGCATAACCAGGCTGCTTTTCCCCCTCCCACCTGCACTCTTTTTAATAGGTCAATTCTTCACCTCGTCTCTCATTTTATCATGCAGTCACTCAAGCATCGTGAGACACTTCTGTAACTCTGTATCAGCACTTTCTGCAAAGTTGGTACCATGGGTAGAAGGGCTTTCATGCTCGTCAGCACACAGGGCAAAGACCCATGTGCCTGTAAGAGCATCCCCGCAAACTGCTGGAAGGCACTAAACGTTCTCAGGGGACCTCTTTGATAACTTGATTTTGAGGTTTAGACAGAAGGACTAAGCACAGGAACTTGCACAGCAGGTATCTGGGCACTATAATACACTTAATCTTTCACACTTTGACTGTGTGGGGAGATGTGGGAGTTGCTGCATTGCAACGGTTTTGCCCAAGGAGCCCTGTCCAGAGCCAGGGCATGATGGTGTGAGCGTGCTCCAAGCTGTTTGGGGATAAAATGCAACCAGGCAACTTCATTTTCAGATCCAGGAGTAATCCCTGGGTAATTCTTGTCAAAGTGAACATGCTGGTTTGAAGGAGGCAGAGCCCAGGGCCACTCCAGCTGGAGCCTTGTGTTTGTAGGCTTTATATAGCACAGCTTAAAATGGGAGCACTTTGTCAAATAGGGTACTTGACACAGTCAGTGTAAACTGTTTACAGCTACATCTCTTATTCTCCTGGCAACATCAAGAAACTTGTGAAATGCCGACTGTGGCTTGCCCGTGCAAAGGGTGCCTGGCACAGGCATGGGGATGCCTTGGCCATCTGTCCTGAGAGACTGAGTGCAGGGCAGCCCGCTCTGCCAGGGTGGAAGCCCACACCACTGCATACTGGGGTAAAGAGCAGGCTCAGGGATGAGGGGGCAGAGCATGGCTGTGCCTCCGCAGTGGGTTTTGGGGCCAACCCTTGAGCATTCTCAGTGAACTTGGACTTGCAGTGCTGCTGCAGCAAACGTGTCCCCTCCCAGCCTTCCGCTGCTCTCCCCTCACCTCTGTGCCAGGATGGCGATTCTCTCTGTCATTTTTCATGCTTTTTTAAAGAGAGATTGCTTGGGCTTGCAGCCGCTCAGGGCAGGGACCTGATGAGCCGAGGGCAGCCTCCACAGGAGGACCCCTCTCCAGGCAGATCCCCCAGCCTTCCCCCACTCACCAAAACATTGCGGTTTCCTCTGGTGAACTCCCTGAAGGCCTCCATGACTTGTTCCTTTGTCCGTGTCTTTTTGAAGTCCCGGTTCACAGTGCCATCCTCTTTCTTGAAAAGAAGGGACAACAGTAAGCGGCATGGGGAGGGAGGGAGCCAGGGCAGGACTGGTGTTTCAGCAGCCATGCATGTCCCTGAGTAGGATGTGACCAGCCTTTTCGGCAGCTGAAGGGCTTGTCCGTGGAGGGGGGGCGGACAGAGGCAGCTCTCTGCCTTGCACATCCCAAATCATCCCACAGCTCTGCTGCATTGCCCCCTAATGCAAATGGCAAGTCTCCACCATCACATGCTTGATGAGGTCACTGGCAACGTGGACAAGCTACCTCTCATGGACCTGGCACTTGCTCCCTACCAGCAGCTGGAGACCACCCGTTTCTGGCCACACCATGCCCCAACTGCTTCCCACTGCTGCTGTGTCCGAGCACAGGTGCTGACACCAGCCTCAGGCTGCATGCCTGTCTGTGGAGGAAAGCTGAGCGGGACCATGGCAGGCAGGACACAACTGAGCGTGGACAAACACAACATCTCAGAAGCAGGCACAAAAATCCTGTATTAAGGATTAAGTCTGTATTAAGTCCTCCATGAACCACTGAAGCAAGGAGATGAAGGCAAGGAGCAAGCCCCACAGCTCTCCTGCCTCAGTAGTCCTTTGATAGCCCACAGACAGCAAACCCTGAAAGGCAGCAGCCTGGCACTGAGATACAGTGAGCAGCCTCCTGCTCTCCACCTCTTTCCCAGAGGCACATCCATGCTTGGCCCGCCACAGGGACGGCACGCAGCCCTGACCCAGAAGCTCCTGGCCAAAACTCTGGGCAGCTTTGTAGGTTGCTCCCCGTTGACGGGGCTCTGATTTTTAGATCAGTGCATTTCATTGTCCGGAGCAGCCAACGGATCGGGTAGGCAGAGCTTGCTTCCTGGATACAGGGGCTATTTTAAACCACACATGCTTGTGCTCACAGCTCTGCTTGCAGAGCTCCATCCCACCGCTCTGGACAGCTCGTTTGTACACAATAGAGCGAAGGGACAGAGGCCAAAAAGACATCCTGTGGGCTGTGGAAGATGAAGTAAGGATGAAGAAGCAGAGCAGAAGCTGGGGAAGGAAAAGTGCGTAATGGAATCATCTGCCCCAGAGACTTATGTGCCCTGGCAGGACTTTGAGATCCATCCAGGGAAATGCCCAGGGATGGGGCCATGTACATCCCACCGGACAGAGGACTGGCTGTGGGCATGGTGGCCAGTCAGGCCTGGGAGAAAGCTGAGTGCCCAGGCTGTAGAGAGCTGGGCAAGATGAGCCCAGCACCAAGCCCACACCTGATGTGGGATGACTCACATAGTGTATTCCCAACTTCCAGCTTGCATTTCATGCAAGTGTTAACAAAGGCGATAACAAGAGCAATGTGTGAAAGGTCTCAGTCTCCAGGAGAAACTTTTTTTGCATGGCGTGCAACCAATGCACCCAGCTTCAAACGACCACCCTGGCCCCAGCCTGACCACCATGCTGCCACAGGGTATAAAAGCAGGGCTAACGGAGCATGTATCAGCAGAGGCCGGGGACAACCTTCTTGCTGGAGACTTCCCTGCCATGGCAGCCATCCTGCCAATAGACCAAGGAGAGCCAGGCTCCCTGCTGTTGGCTGGGGCAGCAGGCCACAGCAGCGCAGGCAGGAGGCCTCGCTGAGGACACTCTGGTGGCGCGTGCACAACGTACAGGGAAAGAGCGCTACACCACGGTACATCCTTCACGTGAGCCCTGACGTGGCGGTTCAGAAATCAGCCCACCCTTTCCCCAGAGGGTGATAGATATCAATTTGGAGAAGTGCCACAGCACTTATTCCACATGTAAAGAGTGCAACTTTCCACAAAGCATCCAAGAAAGGAGATGGACTTCTAAGTGCTCCTAAAAATAAATGAAAACTACAGATGGCCTTTCAGATAAGGCAATCTAGGCTTCAGGAAAGCCAAAGAGCCTATCCATAGCGCTGCTCCCATAATTACTCCCCTCCCATGGTTTCCTTGCCCAGCCAGACATGGATGCCGTGGGGCTGACAACTGCCACGGCATTTACAGGTGTCGGAGCCCCGAGGGGGCTGGCTTCCACACAGCAGAAATGTGAGGGGCCTGATAAGGGCTATCACAACCTCTACCCCACCAGCGATTCCAGTTTGTGCTGGTGTCAATGGGTTCAGGTCAGCCAGTTTCCTCTCTAGCACTGCGTCCAGTCTTGGGAAAGTCAGGTGAAGGTTATCAGAGATGGTTCTGAGACCCTGCAAATGTCCCAACCCCAGGGAATATCGTCCCACCATGGCCTTGCTGCAGGCAATAGTGAGCGACTCTCAGACCAGAGCAGGAGCTTTGGAGCAAAACTTCTTGGAGCCAGCTCCCATAAGCTTAAATTGGGTCACCAGGGATCACTTGTACTACTTTTAGCAGGGTAATTTTATTAATAGCTACTGTTTCTAACAGTTTTAAGCTACTAAAGAAAGTTAGATGAGTGTCATTATCTCCTTTTGCAGAGTAAAATTTTCATTTTAAAAGAAGAACCAGATCCTCAAGGCCATCTGGGAAAGCATGAGCTCAGCCATGAAAGGCTCTCCATCCTCATTCCCAACCTGGAGCTGCCTGTGCAGCTCACCTGCCCACGCTGTCCTGAAGGCTACCGCTGCTCCCCTCCTTCCCCTGTGCCCAGGGCCAAATCCTGCCCTTCCCTTGCACAGGAAGGTGCTCTCCTGTATCAGCTTCCGGCCATGAGCGAGGGGCAGGGCAAATTCACCCCTGCTTGTCCCAGGGAAGCATCCACGGCAGGAAAGAAAACATGAGGAGACTTATCGTTAAATAATATTCTCCAAAAATTTTCTCTGAGGGCTCACTAGCAGCCTCAGGGCACCGAAGGTGCTTTCCCTAATGTGGGGACTTGACCCCAGAAACAGGGCAAATGTAGGGATACAGTGCAGCACAACCGGCTCTACAGCTCTGCTGGAAAAAAAAGCTAGCTGGGAACTGTTAATGCTTTAGCTTAGGGGAAAATAATCCAGAAGTTGAGGGATTTAAGGAGAATTACAGTAATTAGAGCCTTGATCAAATTAGTCAGCCCCCAGCAGCAGCAGTAGTAGTAGGATTACTCCTGGAGGCCAGCACTTCTCAAAATTTTTCAATTAATTTTCCCCTCTTTGAAAAAAAATCCACTTCTCACATCGCACAGTGGCTCACTTACAGTCGGCTAAAACAGAGATGCAACTCTCACCACTCTCTTCTGGCTTTTACTTCCCTTCACAGTGTTTTTTGGCCTGTGTGGGAATATGATTCAGGTTTTTTTACATTTTTCATTTCAAGCAGTTCACATATGACCTGCTTTTGCCACAAAGCCCCCTAAACACCCCCAGATGGGTGGGGGTGACCCCCAGGCCAAGAAGCACTGCTGGAGACCAAGGATATATCATGTTGGACTTATAAATAGACTGATATTCCTGATTATAGCAAGAAAGCAGGGACAAGAAACAGCGCATGGGAGCTTTGGTCCCAACTGGCCCACTCCTTTTTATATATTGCCTCAGTTTTATAATAAGCACCAGCAAACAACAGCAATGGGAACACAAAACAGGAGCAATGGGAACTAGGCAAAGGGTTGTCCCGGGCCAGAGCAGCTCGCAGCGTGCTCACGGGCACCCGTGGCAGAAAAGGGACTTTGGGAGAGCAGAGGAGAACAGGGAACGGCTGTGTGAGCAGGCACAGGAGTTTAAGGTCACAGAGACCCAGGTGTGTATTCCAGAAGAATCCCACCTGACTAGGAAAAAACCAAAAACCTATCTGTGATGAAGAGAAAGAAATTCCTCCAACAAAGATACATGATGAAATTGAGCCATCATTTCTGCTAAGGCTGAGCAGCTGCCCTGAGCTACCTCCTGGCCTCCCACAGTGCCCCCAGCTTGAGTTACTCCAGGCACAACTTGATTGAGCTCCCCTTGGCTGCCAAGCCAATGTCATGCCCAGGCACATGCTGAAACCCTCAGCTCAAGTGCGATATTACCTTTAGTTCACGCTGGCTGGCTGTGAAAAGGCATGCGTTATTCCTAATGTTGATGCAAGTCTTCTGTCACTCACACAACTGCTCTGTGATTACAGACCTAACTCCGCTCAAGTGCCATCCCAGGCATCTCTCTCGCCACAAAATCTGCTCACCAGGAGAAAAACTCCTGGGCTGGCTCATCTAATGGGGAACACAAAAGCATCTCAGCAGGTATCTCCAGAAATACAAGTGTAACCTCTGAGCAAGCACAGTCAGCAGATTACACACATGTGCAGGTGCCAGCAGAAAGTGCTGCTGCTTGTGCTCAGCCCGTTTCATGGGGCTCAGTTGCTAATTTTTTCCAGACAGGGATGTAAATACAGCCTCCTCACTGACTCACAGCTCCAACCAGGTATCGGCACAGGTTCAAGATGAGATTTGGATTAATGGCTCAGTCTAGCAGCACAGCAGTATCAAAAGCTAACAACTAATTTGAGCCCTCAAGTTGGAGCACGGCACTTTGCATTTCACAGTCGAGGAAATCAACTGAGCAGCTGATTTAATGAGATTATGGCTAAAACTGTCCTGATGCCCTGAGCTCAGCTGCGCTCTCAGAAGAGCAGCGCTGCCCTGGGCCAGGTGCCTGACAAGGGTGGTTTGTCTGCAGGGACTGGGGATGTCCTGATGTGACATGGTCTCATCTCAGCCTGCTGCGTGTGTGTGTGAGTGAATGAGTGAGTCTGGTTACTGAACACTCTAGTGTTTCCCCCTGCTCTGCACACCTGGAGCAGCCTCACCTTTATCCCCTCAATCCTGAAGCCCAGCGTGGCGGTCGAGCTGATGGTCTCCCTCCACTGCATGTAGCGGGGCTTGGTTACTGCCCGCAGCACATTCTCCTCCTCAGTGGGGGCATCAGGGTCCACTTCAATCATCTTCTGGTACATGTCCTTCCTCAGGCTCGGCTTCTTCCGAGCCTTTATCAGCTCCTCCTCCAAGTACGTTCTGCAAGAAGCAAAGGGGGGACGTGAGCAGGGCTGCCACCACCTGAGCTGCCACATACCCACAGACAGCCCTTGCCCCAGAAATCAGGCCTTTCCAGGATAGCTGATCCCTAGGGAGCAAAGCAGCATGGGAAATAATGGAGCAAGTTTGGTTGCAGGTGAATTAATCCTGATTTAATTAGCACCCCATCATTAGCACCCACTGTTTTAAGTGGACTATCTGGCAAAAGCTTCCTGTACAGGATGGAGGAGAGGAAGAGATGCAGCCTTGGCCAGGTGCTTACCATCACCCCCAGAACATGGGGGGCAGTTAGGATGGGGGAAGGAGGATGGAAGGTGCAGAGGAGTGCACAAAGACCTTGGTTTTATGCATCCTTCAGAGGAGCACCACTCTGTGCCAGAGCCCACTGGTGGAGAAATTGTGCACTCTGGCATGCAGAAAACCACCATCCACAAAATAATACTTCCTGTAGCAGCAAATCACTACATAACTCCTCTTGCAGCACCCAAACCTGCCCCAGCTCAGCACGGCAAGTGCCCAGGCTCTCTCCAAACAACTCGCCAGGCTGGGTGAGATGTCCCAGTAAAACGACACAGGAATGACCCTACCTGTCATGTCCTTCCCCTCAAATCCAAACTGCTCTTCGCCTTTCAGTAGCCGTGCTCAGCTCTGCAGAGGGGCCATGCTCTCTCCCCGTGTCACTTGTGCCCAAGCCCTGGCACTGAGCCCATGGTTCACCTCCAGAACCAAGCAAAACGCATGGGGGGGGATGCTAGTCGGACTACGTGGGACAGTGCTAAGTCCACAGGCTTAGCAAGGCAAACCGGTGTCTTTTCTCAGGGCAGGCATACGACCACTGAGCAGACATCCCCAGAGCATCAGCCCCTTAGAAAAACATTGCAGATAAAAGCAATGACGGGCTTCAGCTGAGACCACCAAACCCATGACTTTTGAGCAGATGGAATAAAACAACAGAAAAAAAAGCAGCTGTGTGCTTAGAAGTGCTGTTCACGCCACTCAGAAAGCTAGATTTCCTTTTGATGAGAATTACAGATTGTCTATGTCTGTGGTCTGGTCCCCTCGCATCACTCCAAGCTTGAACCATCACCAGGGCTTAAGCTGGACAAAGCTTTGTTCAGGGGCAACTGGAGAAGGCTGCTGCATCCTGAAGCTGGGTTGGCAGGGAAAAACCAAACCTGTGTCTGCCTGGCAGCAAGCTGCTGTGTCAGAGGACAGGTTTAATACCCCTCAGGTTTAATTTATCTGCCTGAGCCTGTACTGCCCAGCCATAGAGATGCCCCACTTCCATGGACATTAGGGTATTAGCCCAATTCATGGGTATTTGCCCAATTCACCCTCCCTCACCAGCTCCTGCCACAGCATCATCTTATTTAATGATGCTGCTGCCCAGTGCATTTGCTCAGTTGCCTGCTTTGCCTGTCTTAGCTCCAAAAACCCAGGCGCACAAATCACCCAACCTGTCATTTCTGTGCGGGAGGCTTTCCTCCTCCCAAAGGCAGCCTCAGGAGCAACCAGGCAGCATGACCAGCAGGTCTTCTTCTGGTGGCTGTCGTCTCTGGGTCCAGAGTGGGTCCTATTGCCTTCCCATGGCAGCATGGCACGTGCCAGCTGGGGCCACGTGGCTGCACTGGGGCCCCCTGCCCTTCTCTCCACCCCTTCGGTGGAAAGTATTCCTTGCCTCTTCCTTGCCGACAGCCCGACGCGCCAGTTCAAGTTTCACATCGGGAGTTCAGGAGGGGAAAAAAAGATTCCTCCTTCCCACAGAAACCATCAGCTTTTCCAGCAGCGCAAGCGTCTCCACTGCGTCTGGGCTGCGCCTTAGCCAGTGAAAGGGGTCTCAGCCTGCCCTGTCGCCAGCCGGCAGCTGACCCAGGGCCAAGCGGTGGCCTGGGGCCGCTCCAAAGCCACGGCTCACCAGCCCTGCTCATGTTTGCTCCGGGACACCCTCGTTAGCTGTGGCATCGCTAGCTCAAAAGCTGCTGCTGGCTAAGTGGCTGCAGCCTAGGATCTTGGCGTATCTGTGAATGGTTCTTGAAGAGGACACGGGTAATGTTGCTCATCTGTTAGGAAAAGTTTCAAGAACTTTGCATGAAAGGCACTAAACCACTTAGCACATGCATTTTATCCCTCAAGTGTGCGTGGGAGCAAAGGGTGAGCAGAGGGAAAGTCGCTTGCTCACCCAAGTTGTGCCATTCAGGTGTCTTTATTCACCCCTCTGGCACACTGAGCAGGATCTCTTATACCTTCTGCTCCCTGCCCCTTGGCTGTGTCCTCCTGCGGCAGAGGACAGGCAGGTTGCCATCCTCCTAAAAGCTACTGTGCCATTCTGCTGTACCTGAACCCAAATAGTGAGCCAAGCAGTCCCATCTGCTGCACCAAACCACCTTCCTAATGCATGGGATGGTCAACATTCAGAGGAGGAATGAGCCTGGTGTGTCCTTCCCAAACCCAGGCCTCCCCACAGCACCTTGTGTGTTTCAGGGGATTTTACCCAGGAGATGCATTTGCTTTGAGTATCCCATCTTAGAACTTAAACAATGTCCCCAGACACACTCACCTGACCCCCATTTTGCAGTCCATAACGCAGGGGGAGTCAAATTCAGCCAGCAGATCTTCCATCTGGTTGTATCGCTCCCCGTCCTTCACAACGTCACCATGGTAGGCAGGAACATATGGCTTCAGGACATCGTTCATCAGGCGGTCGAGGCAGCGCTGCTCCGATTCACAGTGCTTCTTCAGTATCCTGCCATTGGCCGCTGCCTTGAAACTACCTGAGGGTGACAAGGGACAACATGGCACTTGCTTTGGATGGGGGATGATGCCATGCCTTCCCAAGACAAAAAAAAAGGCAGCCCAACATCTTGGAAGCATCTCTCTTTACATCTGCACCCAAAAGAGTCCCCGCAGGCTGGGACTTATTAGCTCAGGCTGCCAGACTCACATGTAGTGTCAGAGGTTTACGACCAGCAATGTCACACCTTAAACCGGGCAGAGACCTGCCCTGCAGCACTCAACACATTTGCTTCACAGCCTCTGTGTGCTTCATGGTGGGTCCACACCTCTGTCTCTAGTCTCATGCATTGGGGCACCTTTGTGCCGGGCAGCGTCACCTGCTTTGCTGTGGGTCAGCAAGGGGGCTTGGGTCTCACCCAAAGGACTCAGCTTTCTGCTGCTTGAGAAAAAAGCAGCAGTAATACCCACAGGCCCTGGGAGACTGAAAGCACAAAGCACTGCAGCTTCACATCAACCTCCCTCGCAGTTAGGTAAGTCACTCTCCTGGGCTAGAGATGTAGGAGCTGAAATCTGTTACATTCATGCAGTAATATCAGAAGCAATTCTGACCAACAAAGCCCATTAACCTGAGACAAGGAAGAGCCTTTTCACCACTCTGCCCCTCCCCATGCTCTGTACCTGCGTGTCCCGCTAGCTGGATCCAAGGGTACTTCTTCTTGAAAGACATCACAAATGGGGACCAGTGCACCATATTCTTGATCTTCCGCCATGATTTGCTCTAAGAGAAAAAAAAATCACAAAGGTGAATGCAACGTTTTAAGCTTTCACAGTCCATAAAATCACTTCAGGCAGCAGGCAGCTGTTTCGGACAGGGGAGGAGGCACCAGAGCCAGTGCAGGATGGAAGCAAACAGAGAATCTGCTCTTTTCCCACTGCCCTGTGCCAAGCCAGAGCTGCTGGGCCTCGACTCTACATTCAAAAATCATAAGTAAAGTCACTAAAGTGGATGGCATGACATTTGTTCCAG
This sequence comes from Chlamydotis macqueenii, assembly GCF_036417535.1. Lineage (NCBI taxonomy): Eukaryota > Metazoa > Chordata > Aves > Otidiformes > Otididae > Chlamydotis > Chlamydotis macqueenii. The sequence goes on along the minus strand of NC_141558.1, from coordinate 72,009,380 downwards.
CTGGCTGCTTCTGCTGCAGAGGGCCCAGCCACCCGCGTTACCTCATCTCTGCTCCCCGCATCCCCCTGCGGAAGCAGCAGGGACATTAATCCATCCTTAGGTGCCACCACAGATCATGGCAGACGGAGAGGAAAACAGAGGCCAGGATTTCTACCCAGTGACAAAATGGGACTCCAGCTCCCGCGGAGAACAAGAGCCGCTCGCACAGGCGCGCACAGGCTCACCGCCTGGCTTTTGTTCCTCACTGAAAGGCAGCCCCTTTGTCCATTAAGCTGACAACCCGCGTGCAGCTGATCCGCCTGCTTTGGCCCATCCGTAACTACCTTCTAGAGAACAATTCCCTTTGACGTGTTGTGTTTCTTGCCAGATAGATGGCACAAAATTATTTACATGACTGTAACGAGGGCTGCATCAGACATACGAAAGCCTCCTTCGAAGGCCGTTTCCTGCAAGAGTTTTTCCCTGGATTGTTCTGGGGAACGTGCCGCCGCTAAAAGGCAGGAGGACGACCTCTTATCTCGGCCCCAGAAGGCGATGGCGCAAACAAATCAGGCGAACAATATACAAAGGCAACAATGGAAAAATGCCTTCTTGCAGGAGCTGGGACAAACAGACAGCGTAGTCCTGGCTGCTCCGAGCTACTGGGTTCAGCCGGAAGCCCACAGATAAATTATCCTCATTTGCTCCGCTCTGAAGGCATGGGAGGGAGCTTTCCAGAAAGCCCAAGTAATCTCTTCCTCGTGTTTGGAGAACTGGCGGCCCCTGTTCCAGGAACACTTTGCAGACAGGCAGGGAAGAGCCAGCAGCCCTAACTTGCAATTTGGATGCTTGTCGGGGGTGAACTCACGGCACAGGAATCCATGCTGGGAACTGCTGACATGTTTAAATGGAGAGGAAGAAGGGAGATAAAGATGTTAGTGTTTAAAGTGTGAAGTTACATCGGGTTACTCCTGCGCCGTGCACCAGCCTCGGAGTGGGGATGCATCGCATGGAGATGCAGGGGCTGCCCATGCGGTGGGGACCGGGGCCGGGAGAGGGAAGAAGAAAGGTCCTTCTTCACCTCCCAGCCCAGGAGGAGCAGGGTGGCCATTGCCTGGATGACTGCCCGTGGCCAGGAGCATCCAGGCACGCTCTGGCACCGATACAGCAGTGCAGGAGTTTGGCAAGCAGCTGCCCAAGCGCGGGGTGACACCGGGCATCCCCTTTGCCCAGGCTCCTTTGCGCTGCGGGTTTGCTCTGCCGCCTGGCTTGCTTGCTTTGGCAGGGGGGTCGGGCAGTTCCCTACCTGACATGAGGATGAATGTTTTTATTTCCAAATGGAGTGCCAGAACTTGTGCGCTTTAACTGTTCTTTGTTCTCCTTTTGGCAGAGAGCTGGAGGGAAGGCGGGGGGTGTTCCCTCCTTTTGTTTTTAAAATAGTAACATCAAGTCCTGGCTGATGTCATGAAAAAAAGGGGGAAGAAGAAGTCTCCGAGGGAGTCTGGACTCCAAACAAGTGTGACCCACCTCCTCCAGAACAAGGAGGAGTCCTCCCCTCAGTACACAGCATGGTAAGTCACTCAGTCCCAGGAAACATGCCAAGGCAACGCACCTTCCCAAGCCAAGATTTTGTTTTTTCGGTGGTTAGAGCTTTACAGCTAAAACCTTGAGGTACTTCAAAGCACAGACAGAATGAAGGCAAGTGGCACCCAAAGTAGGGCAATCCACCCTGGCTCGCCCCCGCTGGGGCTTTCCCAGGAGCCATGTGCCCGCTCCAGCACTGCTCCCAGCACAGGGTAACAGCCCCTAAGTCCCCCAGGGAGAAAAAACACAACAAAAACCGATCTGCCTAGCTGAACGAGACAGAAGGCTGGTCACTGAGCACACCTGCATCACGAACAGGTAGCATGTCCCCACCTCGTTACACTGGAGGGGAACGCTTTCATCCAGATGGCACTCAGTTTCAGACAGACAGACAGGCATTTCCAACCCAAGTTTTAAGGACATGTTTAAGCACATGGTTTGTGGAGAGGCTTGAGGCTGCTTCATCCATCTTGAGTCACTCCTAACTTGCTGGAAATAGGCCGCAAGGCAAGCCATCACTGCTCCAGGGGCAATTCTGCTTCATGCAGCCCCTTCCCCCCATCTTCATGGGGGCACTTCGAGATGGCACTTGCAGGAGAGAGGAGGGACTGTTCCCTCCGCGATCCCTTCAGGAGTTGCCGGACTCAGTTTCACGTCTGAGCCTCCTTCCAGTGTTATGAGGGAAGGTTTGCTTCATCAAAAGGAAGCTCTCCTGGGCCCTCCGCCTGTTGCACATTACTTGCCAGCATGCACAGCTCATTTTGCAGAGCTGCCTGCTGGGTCCAATTTTTTGAGGGGATGTACACATCTATACAAAACGTCCAGTCACTCTGTCATGGGAGTGCTGAAAAGCACAAAAGGCGGTGAGTTTTGCAAGGGGCAGCTCCCCTAGTATACCAGCAGCTGCACGACTTCATCTGTCTGCTCGCTGGGGATGCCAACCCACTGCAGAGGAGAGATGGAGGCTGGACCACAGAGGAACAAGACTGGTCAATGCCCCCAGTAATCCTGCCACCCCCTTTGTCTGAAGATCAGTTCTCCCCAGGTAAAGAGTTGCTTGAAAAGTTCACCCTGTGTACTTTCCCTAAAACTTCAAGAGAGATGCTACATGGCTGTGACCAGCAGCAGAATCCTTCACAGCCACGAAGGATGGCTGAGAGCTTCCAGCAAGAGGGTCTGCATTTATTCGAACACCAGTGTGAGTTCAGATGGAGGTGACCATCTCAAAAGCCAACGGCTTGGGATCCCAGTCGTGCCGTGTCCAGGAGCACAGGTGCAGCTGTACATACATGAAGGAATTATCCGCGATAACTGCCCAGCCCCAGACTAAAGGATTTTTCACCTTACTGGAAAAAATGGCTTTGCAGGTGGCGTTACCAAGCGATGCCGGTAAAGGGCAGATATGTGCTCTTCTCGTTTGCCTGCAAGGAAGTGAGCATGCACGCTGTCACACCAAAAGCTGAGCACGCTTCCAACTCTTTTGCATGATCAAAGCCTGTGACTGCTTGTGGTACCCTGGCACCCTGCGCTCCACAGATCCAGCTCTGCAGTTGCTTTCCCTCACAGAAAACTCATGAAGTTGTGCTGACCAACTGCGATCTTGCACACACAGCAACAGCATGGAGCCTGTAATAAGAAGGGAATACGCACGAGGTGTCTGATGCAATTTGACACTTTTTATTTAAAACCTGTTTCAGCATCAGCAAATGCCAACTGATTAGCTGTTAGGTAGCAAATTATTTAGTGATTCTGGAAATATATTTAGTGAGAAGTGGCACTGTTTTCCCTAATTGTCTGCCACATGGAAACAAACTGTCGAGGGTTTCTGCGGCACTCTGCCCCCTTACAGCTGCTCGCTAGCGTGCTTTTGCTTGCTGTGGAGCACGGTGCCCCAAGCCAGGGGTGGGATATGAGCCAGAGGAATGAAGCCCTCCCAGCGAGCACCCACAATTGGTCAGTGGGAGAGGAGTGCTGGGAAAACAATTTTATCTACTGCATGTTTAACTTTACTTATCTGAAGCTTAAAGCAAACTCAAGGCTTTCCCCATCTGTCAATAGAGCTTCATATGGAAAGAACAACATAGGAGAAGTCAGTGCCAACCCAGAAGGTCAGAGGATATATCGTGTTTAATTAGATTAAACAAAAAGTGACTGATGAGCTCAGTGCTTGCTGTACATTTTTTCTATAGTATATGGCATTCCTGTAATGTCTGCCTGAAGAAGACGTGCCTTTCTGGGACTGCCTGTTGCCTCTCTTTCCCAGCACGAATGCTGGTGGAACTTGACTGGTGTTACTCCCTGCGCATGGAGCCAGTGGGGTGCTCTTCCCTTTCCATACCTTGAGCCAGAGAGATAGGCAGTAACTGATTTAAATTGCTGAAATTATGGTTTCCTATGATTTTAACAGACCAAACATTCCTGGAAATAGCCAGAGCTGGATCTGTATTTCAGTGCTATTTGTTAACTGGAGCATGCACTGTCAGAGGCAAGATTACACAGCTGGGGCAGGGGAAGGGGAAGAGTGGGAGCAGCATTCATTTAATGTTTTCTCCTATTTCTAGAAAGAGCTTCAGCCCCTTTCTCCCAGGAAGATCCTGAAATACTAGGATCAGAAGAGATGGAGAAAAACTGTGAGTAGACAGCGGTATCACCAATGCCCACTGGTGGAGTTGCTGCAGCCCGGGGGCTTGCATGAGTGACACTCTGGCTTTCCCTTCACTTTGGAGAAAGCCCCATTCCTGCGGCACGCTAACACCCAGCCACCCCTGGTGCTCCTTGCACAACTGAAACAGCCGGGCAGTCAGGCAGCCCCACCAGCACATCCCTGGCTGCTCACCCCTTGCCAAGCGCAACAGTTCAGGAGAGGCACCATGCCAGCACCCTCGCTTGCTCCTCGGATGCCGAGGTGACCCCCCCAAACACCCTCCCATGGGGCTAGCGTGGGTGGGAGGCACAGTGGGCCCTCTTGGCTCTTCGCTTTCACTTCCAGCTCTTTCGAAAGGAGAAGTGCAACTGCGGTGCTACGGTGCTGGGCCTCCCACGGGAAGGGGCTTTTGGCACAGCTCAGAAAGGCTCTGGGATGCTTCACTCGCAAGCAGGAGGGTCAGTAAGTCGCTCCTCATGTTCGGAGCCTTGCTGGTTAAAATAACAACACGGCGAGAGGCTGAGAAGGGCAGAGAGCCCTCATCTTTAATAACTAAATAAGTGGGGGGAGCATTTGCCCGCAGAGTTCACTCCATGTCAGCCTGCTCCGCAGCCGTGCACACGCAACCACGGAAAAAGAGGCCATTTAGTTTTCCATGTTTAAAAGAATGAATGTGGGGTTTTTTTTTTGGTCTTTAAAAAGTAGTTAAGGTTTCCCTAGTGATGATTGTTTCCCTTGACTGGGAAAAACCTTGTCACTCCAGCCGCAGTGAGGAGGCCAGCTTTGTTCATTGTGCTGGGCGCTGGGTTCAGAGGGCAGCGGGGCAGAGCTGGCAGGTACCACAGGATGCCTCTTCCTGGCGCGTCCTGGCATGTGGGCGACCAAAATCCACAATCCTGGCTGAAAACCCTCTTGTGACGTGCTCCAGAGCGCAATCGCTAAGATGGTGCAGAGCTGGTGTTACGCTCTGCTCAGCTTTGTCATCTCTCAGCCCCTCAAATCTCTCCTTCTTTCCACGCAGCAATAGAAAGAGCCCAGCGACCGTGTCAGCATGCACCAGGCTGTGACCATTGACCCTGATGCTGGCAGCAACTGACAGCCCATATTTTATGTCATCTTCCTCCTACGCAAAATGCCCTCACCCTCACCGACGTTTGCTTCTGTACTGCACAATGGCAAAACAGCCTTGCTTTGGCCAGAGGAGCAGGTTGCAACAGGGCAGGCTTTGGATCAGTAGGCATTTTTTGGTTTAGTCGCACAAGGCATTTAATAAAAACTTCAGCAGCTCCTCAAAATCTGGCAGAGGCGATGCCAGTCAGGATCCCATGGCGGTTGTTGAGCAAAGATAAAGCAAAGCTCAGCAACAGACTTCACCCAAGTTAATAAAAGGGAATATAGTTTCATGACTGAAAGGCACTTCTGGATGCCTAGCAATTCTATTCCAAACCCCCAAGCCCCATTAAATAAATTATTTTGATGGCTGGGGCACAGAAGCTTCTGCTGGAGCATAGTAGCTTCTGCTACTTTCCAAGGTCTCCAACACACTTAGAGAGAGAAAAAAAATCCTAATTAAATGCATTACATCTTTTCAGGCGCTCTGTTTTTCAGAGTAGTCTCATTTCAGCCAGTGAGGATTTTGTCTCTCACAGGAGAGAAGCCACTCCCATGCGGCTTTGTGAGGAATGCCCTTTTCTCCAGTGAGACCAGGGAGTGGTCCCACCAAGACCAAAGATCTGGAGTAGAGGGTCATAGAGATAAAACTACTGCCTTCTCTGCCGTCTGCAAGCTATCAGCATGTGCAATAGAGGAGCCTCGGTAAAAATGCCTGAAAGCCAGGAACATCTGCTTGGATCATCAAAAAAATATTCCAGTGTATTGGAAAAATCCAGGAGCTTGTTGCAAGCTCCCTCTTCCTGCCTGTGATGGAGACAAGGAGAATTAGAAGCAGTGAAGGCAGATGGGTGAGCAGCAGTCCTTCAGTTTGACCTCCCCTATCACAATGGAAGGAAATGGAGCGGCTGTGGGAGCCAGCTGCACAAAAGTCACCCATCGCCTGTAAGGACATTTACAACCTCCTCACCCACAAAGCACAGGCAGAACACGGCAGTGGCACGGGATCGACGCCGGCGCCATGCGTAGGGTTGATGGCTACAGAGAGGAGAGGCAGTGCTAGATCTCTCTGTCCCCTTTGGCAAAGAAGGAAAGAAGCCAAAAAAGTCTAAGTAAGAGTGAAGGCAAAGCCTGCATTGGAGCTCAGAGTAACTAAGCCTCAAAGCTACGGTTGTCTCCAGGAGGCATTTCTTCCTGATGGAGAGCCTGATGGAGGAGGCTCCTGAGGATGGAGGAAACCTCCTGATCGAGGTTTTCAGCAAAGCCGAAAACCTCCTAATGCAGATGAGCCATAACTGACTTTCCCGTAAAGCCGGTTGAATTATTAATTCATGCATTAGGCATGTTCAGCCTACTTCCCTGAGCAGGAACTGATCCAGGTCTCTGGAAACTTATTTGTTAGTCATTAAGAACAGACAAATAAGGTTTGTTAAGCAATTTTCAGCTTGGAGAAGGAAAGTGAATAATTCAGAAACAACTAATCACTTTTGGTGGATGGCTATTTTGGCCACACAGTGCTTCTCCCCCAGCAAGCAGCTAGCTTCGAAAAGACAGCAGATTATAAAAATACTTGTTGGTAGCCAAAAGTGGGCACTGGTGATTTGCGAGAAGAGCCCCAGAGTGCTGCAGCCCCTTTGTGTCATACGCTGGTGCAGCTGTAGGCAGCCAGATCAGGCGTCCAGCTGGGAAATGTGATGTGCCATCCAAAGATCTGACCCCGTATCAGGGAACTTGTCATCGGCTGTGATGGAACTGCTCTGTTTCCATCTGGAGACTTGCGTTTGATTCCTTGCCCAGTTCCAGAGCATTCACCCCGGTCTTTCAAAATGTTCAAAATGTCATTTCTGCTCATCAACTCCTCTGGCAGCACAGGACAAGGTGGTGACGTGAGCTCCTGAGCCTGTGCTGGCTCTGGCGCTTCTTCGTCTCATACTGCCAGTGCAGAAGGACCCCTCCAGCCTTCCCAACCCTGCCATTGTAAAACCTGAGCTGCTGCTAGCTCCCACATGCTCTGAGACCAGAAGATGTGTCCGTCTTGACACCAAACAACTGCATTGTTCTCCAGTCACTTGGGTTTGAAGTCCAGCTTAGCAGCCTAAAAGCCAGAGCTGCAGTTAAGGATATGGAAGAGATTCAACTTCTAAAAGTCACAACAGAGTGTCCCAATGGGCAGAGGTTTGGTAGGGCACAGCCTTCTTGCAAGAAACCATTGCACAAGAGCTGTGCTCTTACATGCCGGGGAGCTGGGATGGAAGCTACAGGCTTTGCCAGGTCTCCCTGGCGGGATGTCCTAGACGCCTAGGTCCTTTGGGAAGGGTGTTCCCTGGCACAGGGCAAATTGGGAAGCAGCCTTGCGGACAACACAGGTTCTCAGACTGGGAGGAGATGCTAAAGTCCCAATTATTTCCAATCTGGCTTCTTTAGACTGGTTGATAAGAGTTATTCACGGGATGCTTTACAGTCTGCTTGGAAGTATTTTGAGTCAAAGACACCAAACGCAGAAGTAACACCAATGAGTGGAACAAAGCAGCTGCTAACACTTGGGGTTTGAGTCTGATCTCTTTCTGTCTCCTTCAGGAAGCGACCGGAGTGGGACTTGGGAGTGGACTTGGGAGGCTTGGGAGTGGACTAGTCTGCTCCCTGACCTGGGCCATGACGTCAGCAACACTCAGAGCCTGTGCCCCCAGACAAGGAGGGTGTAGATTTCCTCCCCATGCAGTGCCCATACTAGGCTCATGCTATGGTGTGATGCTACTTCACTCATCTGTTCAGCCTGACGTACTACCAGGCGGGGTGGGCACCGGACAGACAGCGCAGCCTCTGACTTCCAGTGTGGCTGCAGCCATCTGAAGTATTTCCTCTGGCAGTAGCACAGAGGGCACTGATACGGACGCTGTAAATGTAACACCCTAGCAGCATAATGCCCATAAGCACTGACGACGCACAAGCAAGGTTGTGCAAAAGCAATGCCAAGTTTTGCAATGTTAGTGAAGCAATCTGCAGGAGAAGCTGGATGAGAAAGGCCTGGCTTTTAGACTTGAGCTTTCCTGTTGCAAAAACCCTCAGCAGCTCTTGCTGGTCTTGGATTCAGAAAACATTTCCACCACTGTTCCCTTGCTCTGCCCGCTCATGGAGTGAGCTCGCTGCTGTTATGCTATGTGACCATAGCCGAACTTCACTTTGTAGAATACGTGAGTGAGAAATGCATCGCTCTTCCATCAGCGAGTGGAATGTTCAGATGCATGTTAAGCGCCTTTGGCTGGAGTGGGAAGGCAGAGATGCAAGGAAAGAAAAAAAAAAAGCCAAGCTATGGCTGTAGTAATTTGTTCAGAATAGAGAATTTTTAAAATTAGTCACAAGCCCTGAACATACCCAGATTTACTGGGTATATGAAGTGTAAAAAGCTGATTTAGAAGAACAGTTATAAGTTTCATAAACATGACTAAAGCCTAAAGCTGAATGTTCAACAGGCGTGACCTTTTAATTCTCCTCTAAATCAGTTAGGCACTTTAATTTGTGTTTGGAGTCCCTCATGTTTGGATAGCACTTTGATGATTTAAAGCACTATTTAGAGTTTTATTGTCTCTCCTGCTTTGGAGCTGGGACCACAAATCCTTTGCTAAGTGGCTGGAGGAGCTTCTGCTTGTACAGGAGCTGCTGGAAGCACCTGCAGCCTGCCTTGGCTGCAGCTCCCCTGCACCTCTAACATGTCGCCATGGGAAAAGCTCCTTTTCCTAGGCAGCTCCTAAATATAATCAACAACCAGGAGAAACTCCTCCAGGAGTGGGAATGCAGTTTGACACTGCTTTGGGTTCAGATCCTTACAGAAGGAGCATATTAGAAAGAGAAAGATGGTGGCTTTGGGAAACCTCTTTGCCCAGCGAGGGGCATTGCAAGCAGCCAGGATGCCACAAGCACGTGCTGGGGCAGCACACACCTCCCGTGCTGCGCAGCATCCTCCCTGCAGCTGCAGACCGGCTGTGTACGCACCGCGCGCTGCCCAGAGCATCTCCCTGGGTGACTGCGCACAGCGGCCAAGTGGCCTCTCTTGAGTGGGAGGCCTGGCTCTGCATCCCACAGGCTCCGGTCTTAAAACGGCACTGACTCCAAGTGCTATTAAGAAAGAGTGGTCTAGACCTGAAGGCAAAGATAGGCTTCTTACAGGCTCTCAGCATCTGTTACTCCCAGCTTCGGGGCTTGTGGGCACACGCAAGTCTTCTCTCCACCAGAATAAGACAGACACAAGTTCATGTGCCATGGACGGCTTCTGAGCCCACCTCGTGGGCGCTCCAGAGACAAGGGCTTTCTCCTCCACCAGCTTTCTGGCTGCACTGCCCCAAACAGGTACGGGAAGCACCAACCTTGCATTCTAGGAGAAGCTGCTCGGAAGGAATCCTTCCTCGCTGGACACATCAACCAGAGGCTGTGCCGGAGCCAGGGGCTCCCAGGAGTGCAGCAAGGCCAAGCTAACTACAGGGCGTCAAACACCTTCAAATACAGAGCATCTCACCTGCTCAGCCGCTCATTCCCCATTCCCCATATGGCAGAGTCAGGCTGCAAACAGGGAGTGTAGCTCCATTGACTTCAGCCAGATTACCCCGCTCCCTGTCTGTGCAGATCTCAACCCTGCTGCACCCACGCTCCTTCAGGCAGGGTGCTCATCACCGCCTGGCGAGGACAGGGGGTGGCACAAGCTCAGCAGGGCAAGAGCACCGGCTGTGCACGGCCGCTGCACCGTGCGGGTACAAGTGACCTTGGAGAACAGGATGGAGGGAGGAATTCCTGTTAACAGCACACTTCAGCTGACCCCCTGGCCCATTACAGCAGAAGGTCTGGCAGTGAGTAGACCTCAGAACAGCACCAGCAGTCACTTCATCCTTGGCTTCATTTTCAGAGTTAAAGCCTTATGCACACCCCTTAGCCATTTTAGTTACGAGTCATCGAAAAATGCCAGCTTTAGCAATGCCACTCAACTTCTGCAGGGCTGGGTACATACCTCCGCCACCAAAGCCAACGTCCTGCCACGCCTGCCTGCTGCGAAAGCATCCGATGAGTGTGCCGGTGCCAGCTGGGCAGCCCTGCGCTGGGGAAAGGCCAGCAGGGCAGTGGGGGAAGAAGCTGTCACAGCATCAGGCAAGGAGGTTTCTTGCTAGCGAGAGCCACGGGCGTTTCCTACGCTGCTTCTTTTACTCTGCCTTTGAAGCTTGCGTGCAGAGCTGGCAAGCCTCGCTGCACCCCGGCACACCCCTGAGCCCTTAGGGAAAGGGACGGGATCCTCAGAGACGCAGAGAGCGTTTCCCAACCCTATATCCTGGTGTGACACGCAGGGTTGGATTTTCCAACCCAACCATGCACTGACACGCAGGGGTGGGGCGGGGGAAGAAAAAGAGGATTTCAGCTGTTAACGCCTAAGAAATTGAGGAAAAACCGCGTTGCTTCTATATAAATGGCCCTAATCAAACAAGGAGTCTCCCCTGAACTGGTGTGTGCGATGCCACAGAGGTGCCAGCTGGGAGGATACCGGGTTTTTGGCAGAAAGAGGAACACGGAGGTCGGCAAACGTTTGCTGCTTCGGCGCATGTACAGCCTTCCATGGGGTGCCAGGGAGGAAGTGGTTTCTCTAACCCAAAGGGGAAATGCTTGTCTGAAACAGGAAAATGGAACTTTCTTTGAGTATTAATAATGGAAAATTGCATCTGCAACGTCTGCTTGTTGAATCCCTGGGCGTGCGGCGCAGAGAGGATGCTTGGGGAGAAACAGCTTGACCCGCTCTTGGCTCACTTGGGACCCCAGGTAACCCTGGGCAGCTGATGCTGGCACAGGGGCAAGGAGGAGGATGCTGGAGTTTTGGAAGTGGCTCTCCCTCAAAACTCCAGCATCTCCTTCCTCGGATGCAGGAAGAGAGTCTTAGCACCACAGCAATGTTGGCAACACACTGGACGTACACAGCAACAGCCAAGGGTGACTCAGGGAATTCAGGTTCATCATTGAAAAACAGAAATCCTATTCCTTCTATTTCTTTTTCTTTTTAAGTGAAATTGTTTCTAAACTAAATATTTCTCTTGAAAGAGGCTATTTTTAAGGCAAGCGGCACGATACGGTCTTTATGGACATAACTCCAGTGCCAGCCCCCAGGTACTGATTTAGCAAGCAGCAGCTTCTCGCTGATGAGCTGCGAATGACGCTGGCATCCTTTACAGAAGGAGGGTTCACGGGTTTTGTATTAAAATCCAGATACCCCTTCTTGGAACAGCACTGTTACGGTTGAAAAGGATGCTCAAGCTGTTTTCTGGTCTAAAATAGGACAAGAAGATGAAGGGCAGTTATATCTAGCCATACAATTGCGAGGGCACTGGCGGAAGCGATACAATGAACCCATTATAAACACGGGTGTAGCAAAGCCAGAGTTTAGCTCATTGTATCTCGGTGTTTCTAAATTTATTTTGTCCTGGGGGAAAAGCAAGTGAGAAGAGAAATGAATGTAGGGAAGACGCCCAGTTGTCTGAACGACCAGGGTTTTCGGCACGGCGTGAGCCCGCCATCTCTGAGGCTGTGTGTGTGGGCAGCAGCCGGTTGCCAAAGCCCTCCTGCTGCTGGCGACTATGTTTAGCTCCTCTTAGAGGGCGAGGGAAGCAGAAGAGGAGGTAGAAAAACGTAGTCATCTCCCCTCAGACATTTTGCTGTTCATTTACTTCAGCAGCACATGAAGCACTTAGTCACTTGCTCTCCGACAGGGTTTTTCTAATTTTATTTTTCCAACCCAAAATAAAAAGAAAAAAAGGAGGTTCCTTCCCAAATAAGCAGGCAGTGGAGGAAGTTGGTGGCAGTGAGCGGCGAGTAGCCAGGACTTCACCCCATGGCTCAGCTGGCTGCTGCAGACATCCAGGACAGCATTTGCAGGGCGCAGGAGCAAAGGGCAGACGCTGCCGCTTCTTCTCGCTCTCACTCAGTGACAGCTCTTGCTGAGCTGCTTCAGCAGGCCAAGGTGCAGAGCATCCTCTGCTGCCTCCAGAGCTGAGATCTGCTCTGTGCCCCGCTACACCTGCAGCTGCTACCTGCCCTCACAGTAAAATAACTTGTGGTGTTATTACACACCAAATGTGTTACAACACGCCCCGAGTGTTCTCCTCCAGCAAGGCAAGGGGGATCTTGCCACCTAAACCACACATCCAGCTTGGATGCCCTCCATTCTCCAACCCAGAAATACCAGCATCAGAGCAGCAATTCCTGTGGGGCTGATTTTAGTAAGCCAGCCAGCCATAGCTCTCACATTAGAGGAGTCCTTAAGGCTAGAAACTTTTGCCAAAACCGGCTTGCTCCAACAGTGCTGTAGGAAAACTCAGGACAGCTGGTGCCCTTCCAGCCTCCTCTCACCCTTGGGATTGCAGAGGACTCTTGGCACCATCCCTTCCTCCAGTGAGTGCCTGCCCTTTGCCTGCGAAATGCAGGCACCAGCACAGGCACCTGCACTCACACGCTGGTGCCGGGACGCTGCCGTGAAAGGGAGAGCACACGCAACAGCAAGAAGCGAGAAGCCTCTGAACACAGGCACGAGTGAAAGCTGGGCATTTGGTTTTCTCTTCCACACAGCATATCAAAGGGTCTGAGGACAGGAAGGCAATCTCCAAAACCCATCTTCTTCCCTCATCAGAGAGCAAACCCGCTGGCGTGGCAGTAACCCGGTGCACTTTACAACTGACTCGGGATGGGGTTTTTGGAGATCTGAGAAGGCACCCAGATGGCTCACAGCTTCCTGTTGCTTCAACTTTACTACAAAGCAACATAAATAGGTCTTCATTCTTTGTTGATGGCTGGTGCCATACAGCAAAACATGCATTGTTAACCCCAAAATAGGAAACACTGGGGCAGCTTTGAAGAAATTCAGCGTTTTTCCTGTACTGATACAAACGCTGTGGCCGAGTGCCAGATGCCTCTGTCCCGCTTTGAAGACTGATGACATTCTTTGCAACAGTCATAAATTACTGCTTTGTTAGCACCCGGCAAACTCCAGTGACACCAGCAAACCCTGGTATTTCCTTCTTCTCCCTCATAAGGGAGGAGGGGGATGCTTAATGCTACATTTCATCCCTGTGCAGAGACAGACAGTCCCGCGCGCCTATCACCAAGCCGAGCGCAGGCGGAGGTTGCTAAGACACGCGCTGACGCACAGCCGGGCCCCACTTCTATATTTTTCCATTACACGGTGTTGAAGCTTGCAGAGCAGGAGGTAGCTTTCTTGAGTGAGCTATCAAGAGATCAGCCAGAGGCGGCAGGATCCTGCAGGGCACGCTGTATGCTACTTACGCTACGTTGAAACGAAGGAGTGCACGACGGAGAGAGAAATCTGCTTTGGTCAGAATAAACGGGCACACGTTTTCAGACCTAGCTTAAATGAAGGGCACACCTGCTCAGAGTTCATTACACTTCTCGGAGTGCAAGTATAGAAAAGTCGAGGTCCCAGGCAGAGCAAGGTGTGGGTGGAAAACCAAAAATTCCTGGTGGCTTTCTCTGGGGAGCACAGTGGTGACTCTTGAGGGAGGACGCACTGGCAGAGTCCTTACTCCAAAGCATTGCATGTGGCACCTGGACGTGCTGGGACCAGGGCAATATGGCTGCACCAGCACGGGCACTGCTGCCAGCCCCTTTACTGGGATGCCCATCCTGCTACTGTGCCATCACCCCCAATGCAGTTTAATGGGGCTTAACCCGCCCCGCACACACTCAGGGCGGACCTATGCCTCGCAGTACAGCAGGACAGCAGCAAGTGGAGCCTAACAAGCCACAGCCTGCGCAAAAACATGACCCCATCCAAGAGAAGGCGCTTGCTGTAAGGTCTCTCCCAGCTCCATGCTTTGGTGGCTCTAGGAGTCAAGTCTCTCCAGGAGATGTTCACGGACTGATTTTAACCCACTCCCAGCACCGAGGCTCCTCTCCCCCTCCTGGGTACTGGCAACCCACCTGGGGATGGTCTCTCAAGCAGCAGCTTGGGGCAGCAGCCCGCCCAGCCTCTGCAGAAAGACAGAGCTATGTGCCGCCTCTGGTCACGCCTTATCTATCTCCCACGGCAGCTCGAAGCTGCAGGCCAGACTTGTGAACTATTAAAAGCCACTAGATACAACAATTTATGCAGTTTTTAACCACCTCAGAGCCTCACAGATGGGCAACTGGGGATCATCAAGCCAGTTTTGGAGCATACCCATTCCAAGTACAACTCAAACGTTTTGGAGGATGGAGGATGCTCCCTACAAGTCCAGCTAACTGTTGGACTGTTTTACACATCTCTTCATGGTCTGATTTCTTCATGACAATTCAGGATTAATGACTTAGGGTTAGTGTTTCCTCTTTGGTTCAGACATTGTGCTGTGTTTGCAATCCTGCTTGTGCCTCCCCGGTGTGTGCAGAAGCAGAAATCTCAGCATTTCATCCACCTGCAGGGATCTCCTGCCCTGTGGGATTAATTCCCCCACCACTTTGGGGCACTGTGCAAGTACAGAGAGGCTGCAGCTGCCACTACAAAGCCACCCCACTCAGCAGCGTGCTGGCTCACAGCGTGGCAATCCTGTCCTCAGAGTCAGGGACCGGCAGATAGGCATAAAACTGAAGTATTAGTTCAGTGGTACTGAATCACAGCTTAGGAAACCTCCCCCTCCTGAAGGAAAAAAAAAAGGAAAAAAACTCTGGGCATTTCTGAGCTCTTGAGTTGCTCCTGTTGTTGGTTAGGAATGGAAGGAGGGTACAGAAAGGCAGTTTCACCTACAAGATGATCTCTAGAAGTTCGCCCTATCTCCCTTGGAGATTTCCTATCTGAAACACAAGTCCAGCTCTCTATGGAAAAGTGCTGAGACCTTTACAGTCTCAGACTGAACAGTACCAAGATCGACTAGAAATCACAACCTACCTTTCAGTACTTCAGCTTGGAGTTAGGTGCTTTGTGGTGACTTCGCTGAGCTCCACTGCCCAGCTGACTAGCACTGTTTGCAGCCACTTTTGGCCAGTGGAGGAGAAGACCTAATTTTTTACTGCAAACAAAGTCACAACTACGTGCAATAGCATACGGCTGCCAGGGCCTCTCACAGATGTAACGTTAGAGGCTTCCTGGCCTTACAAGGAATGAGAAGGAGAGATTTGCAGAAAAGAAGCCGTAGTACTGCTTTGCAACTGTAGTGCCCCTGCCGCGTGGCAAGCTACTATAAAACCACTATTTGCATTTTTTTGCATAAGACCATTTTGGATTCACTGCTCCTTCACCTGCACAAACACCAAGGCTCTCTGCATGAAAAACAAGTCAGGAAGCTACTGATGAGAAAGTGGCATTCCAGCAACAGAAATTACTGAAAAGGCTTAATGCGCTCCTTCTTAGAGCAGGCAAAGCTCTTTAAGCTGTGGCCACCACAAGACGTCTGAGTCCCAGTGACAGGACCATCAGTGGAGGAGGCTCACACCTCCTCGCCGGTGCTACACTGGCACTGCATGGCTAGGATGCACAACTAACTTAGGGACACGTCCCCAGGCCACCACCAGGAAGGAGGATTCATTTCTCCTGAGCCGGCATCTCCGAGATGACAGAGCAAAACCGCTGCCAGCCCTGTTCCCGTGCGCAGGCCCCGGGCCAAGAGCGTGATTGCCACCCTGGGGCTAGCTACCAGCTGTGCACCAGCACTTGCAGAGCTCTGCACAACAGCTATGCAAATATTATGGTTAAATCCTCTCCGTTCCTAATCACAATTGTCAATGCAAAGAGGGTGCACCTAGCTAGTGACTGCCTGGCCCCTTGCTGTAGCCTGCCCACCCCTGCATGACGGGAAGGCAGGGACCCTCGGCACCCAGCGGTGCCACGAGGCTCCAGCTCACGAGGGCAGATGTAAGAACCTCACAAGATCTGAATTTGTGAGTGTTGTTGCCCAGGCAGCGGTACAATGGACACAGCAGCAAACGCAAAAACCCATAAATAAAGGTATTTCATCTGGGCCAACAGGTGCCTATGGAAACAGCAGCACAGGTCTGCCCCTCTCATGTGGTCTTGGGGGGACACGGCACAAGCAGATGGAAGGCGTCCTATTTTATTTAGCTTATAAACTGTAAGCTTTTCAGGGTGTTATAGTCAGTCATTCTGGAACGGAAAAGTTTATATACTGGAAACAGTGTCTCGCTAATGAGCTAAGGTATTTTTAATAGCCCATGTATTAGAGGTACTAACAAAAAAACGTGTTGATGAGGTGATTATTTTTGACACCCGCTGATGTGCCAGACAACAACAAAGTACTCACAAGTCAGTGACTAGCACATCCCACAGAGTGGCTAAATTAGGGGAGGGTGGAAAGGGAGATTTTGTGTTTCTGTGGAGGGACGTAGTTAGAAAAAAGGTCATTGAAAGCATCTGGAAAACAGTAGCAACGGCCAGCACCTAACAGAGTCTCTTGGAAGATGAAGGTCCCATTAAAAGGTTCTTAAATTGAGTTCAATCAGCTTCACAGGAAAGGAACAGAAGTACTCACAGAACCAAGGATCTGGACAGAATCAGGAGGGAAGCTGTGTTTCAGCTGCAGAGCAGCCAGTGGTGGGATTTGGGATTGGCAGCAGAGCTCACTGCATGGGTTCTCAATTTCAAGCAGAAACCTTTAGATGCAGGGGGACAGGTAATGTCAACGTGGGGCACGCTCCTTTACTCCACAGAATCATCACTTCCTTAGATTGGGAAGAGGACAATATAAAAAGCTATCTACTCCAAGGAACTGGTCTCGAGAGCTGGATTTAGTGAGTCAGTCCTGGGTCTTGTCAAGTCTCCTGGTCTCTCTGGAAAATGTGAACCCCTCTCTTCTTTTCAGACAAGCCTGCCCTTTGTACACTGGAGATCCCGTTCAGGTTGTACGGGGACCTTCGCTGCTCCTGTGCTGTATTTGGGCCACGACAGGAAGGCTGTGAGCTGGGAAAACCATGCTGTCGCAGCTGGGCATAGGAGAGCAGCCCACGCGTTAAAAGCATGGGGTAAATTTGCCCTACGTGAGCTTCCCTTTGCAGAGCCCTGTTTGAACCCCTTTCAGGAGCTGTGTTACACGTCTGCAACTCTTAAAGCACTAAGGTGCATTGTTTGGCTGTAATTTAACTTCGTAATGGTTTCAACCCATGTAAATGAAAGCCACGGGGGCAACTTGTGCCTTTCAGCCCTGCAAGAGAGCAGCCACACCAGCCAAGCATGCCATGCTCAGGAGACATTAACACCTGAATAAGGGGAAGGAGGACAGAAAGAAATGGAATAAAAAGCCTGAACTGGAAATACATCCTAAAGCTCAGGGTTTGAGGGACCACTTTGCCCTTCGGGTGGCTGCAGACAATGCTTGCTGCACGCCTTCTCAGCTGCACATAGTGTTTATGTGAGTTGATACTAGACCTGTGATTACTTGAATTCAAATGGCATTTCAAAACCAAGCAGGGGCCCACTATCCACTGTGCTATGTCCTCTGTATATATATGGCCAAAGATATTTCCCTCCCTGACCCATTCCTATCCCATACACAGCCCTTGCTTCTCCCCGCCTCATTTTCTGCTGGAGGGATGCCAGGGCCTCGCTCAGCACCTCGCTGCAGCCATCGCTTGCAACGGAGAGAGCCAAGAAAAAGCGAGATGGTCACCGCATCCCGGAGACCCGTGCCCTCTAGCAGTCCCGCGCGGCCAGGATGCGATGTCAGTGGCATGCCCAGTAGCCAGATCTGACCCTGGTCTGCCAGCAGCCAGAATTTGCTGTACTATCACTTTGGCACACTCCTTCCTTCCTTGGCAAGACAGGCCAGGACTAAACTTTTCCATTGAGACTGGTAAACAAAGACTTTGCTTTTTCCCCTGTAACAAAGTTTAGCCCAGGAAGTCACATGAGCGCAGCTGCATCCAACATGTATATCCAAAATGGCTCGAGCTGCTGGCAGCGTATGGACGTACAAAACCTGATGCAGGATAAAGCTCTGCTCTGGAAATGCACTTTCACCAGTGCGTGGAAGTACACCAGAAATAACCTGTCCTTCTGCACAAAGGCCAAATCTGACCCCTGGCTGACTGGATTCCTCAGCACACATCACGTATCAGGGTGGACACGCTGTCACTAGGACCGTTGGAGCCGGCCGCATGCCCTGGCTCTCCCCATCTCTTCCTACAACCCCCAAACGCTTCCCCTGAACTGCTGCCATGCATTCGCCCAGCACACAAAAGTCACCCCCAGTAGGACACTGAAGCGCAGGTACAGGCACAGCGCTACTGGAGGAGCCCGACCCCCACAGCCAGCCTGCGGTCAGAGGCTGGAAAAATCGCCCCATGAAATATCTGTGCTCTGGAGTACAAAGAAACAATGAGTAGTTTGCCTGAGAGGCAGCAAAAATGTAGGGATTTACTGATGGTCATTTGCTGTTATTAGAGCAATAAATCCATTCCACAGTCAGCCAAAATGCCAGAGAAAAAGAATGTGAGCTTAGGGAAAACAGGAAAAAAAAAGGTGTTATTATACCGAAGTATTTTCCAGCGATGTTTAGAGGCAGTTCTGAGCCCAGCAGCGATCAGTCAGAAAACCTGCTAACTCTCAACTAGCGCCAGGCTACCCCTGCAGCAATCCTGCTTCCCCTGCGCATCCTCACCCCGCACAGAGCTTTGCAAGCTCCGAAACACCGGGACATTCACTTGAAGCACTTGAGGAAGGTAGCAAAAGCAGACTGTGCCCTTTCCCCTTTTTGGGAAGGAAGGCAGGGTAGGAGGACCAAGGGGAACAAGGCACTGGCTCGGCAGTCTGTGGAGCTGGCACTGTCCCAAGTCTGCATTTTTCTCACTGAAAAATAATTTCCATTGATGCCATTATTACTGCATCCCTACTTGTGCTCCTTCACTTACCTCTCTCCCCTCTTTGCTAGGCTTTTCTGGATGTTTTCCAATGGAGGACATTTTCCGAGTAACCTCGGACTTACATGTGGGGAAAATGCCACGTAAACTGGCCAGGTGGGCAGATCAGCGGTGGCTCTGCTTCTCCCAAACCAGAACCCCTGCTGCCGGCTGCAAAGGTGCCTCTAGTACGGGCTGCTGACAGCAGACAGGATCCAACAACTTGTGGTCTTCTCACTGCGCAACGGGACGTTTCCAGCCCCTATGTACGCGCAAAACGTTCTACCTCTATCTTATTCCTGGTAAAAGCATAGACACGGAGGCGTTTGGCTGGAAAGCTATTAATATTCCCATTTCCCGTGGATCTGGGGGCTGTTGCCTCATCTGGATCCTCTGCTCTGGAGTCCCCATACGCATTGCAACATGCCGTGGCGGCCTGGCGGGAGCCAGCGACAGCAGACTCTGGCATTCCCACTCAATGGCTCGCTCCCTAAGGAAACGAGCTGTCAGGGCTGCACAGCTGGGATGACAGCTTCCAGTTGTGCTGCGCTCCCAGCATGCAGCCCATTCCTGTTGGACGGGCAGGATCGTCCCTCCAGGTACTTTCCCCAGGTCCAGCAGGCAAGCTGTTTTGCTCCGATCCCACCCGCCAATTTTGGCAGCGGCGAACAGAGCAGCAAGCTCAGTGGTCCGAGCTTGCTCCCAGCGCTGGGGAAGACGAGTCAGCATAGCTCAGGGCTATCAAACTGCTCCTTCATGCCAAACATTCCCAGCTCATGCTCAGAGATACAGAGGTCCCAGGCTGAAGCCCTACCAGACCAGCAGAGCACTCCTATCACATGAAGAGCAACAGCCCCTCTCCCTGTGGGAGAGAGTGGCTTTCCACGAGGGCATCTGGTGTAGAGCTTTCTGAAACTGGAGGGATCCTGTCCCCAGTCCGGCAGCCAAATGATTGCGTGCTCCCTGTACACACCAGGCATCATCCCAGCCCTGCACTGGCTGCATATACGGCAGTTTTAGTTTCTAACACTAGTGCTTGCTTTGAATAACCATTAAGCAGCATGCATAGTGGTTCTCAGGTAGCCAGACTACCTGGAAAACACCCCTCTAAAACCCACGAACCAAACATAGCGCAAGGCATCCACAGGTCCCAGCGGTGGGGGAAGATCTCCCTGCTCAGGGCTGAGCAGAAATTCAATTGCAGAAGTGAGATTGAGAGGCAGGAGGAGGGCAGAAGCCCCACAGCCCTGGCACTGTCACCCAGAGTGTGAGCTTGCTGTGAGGTGGGCAGCCTCGCTGGAGCATACAGCTTACCCTAGAGATCATCCTGAAGATGACAACGTAGAGCAAAATCTCTCACGGGATACATCCATGAAAAGAGTTCCTTGACGTGAGACTAGGTCCGACTACCACAATCCATCACCGCTCTCTGAATGCAAGACCAGGCTGTGATGTGTACTCACACTCGTACTGTGGTAGGCTGGAAACTGAAAGCCATGGTGATGACCCAGCTGAGGGGAAAGGAGGAATCAGCCCGACGTGTTGCGATTTCCGCTCAGCCCTGTTGACTGCTGCAGTTACTGAAGTGGCACTGTTTGTTGATGTAACAGGGACTGACTCAGTGGTAACAAACCCCAAGGGAAAGGTCCTTCTGAAATATTTGTTCCTATTATTTACTCTGTGGCTTAATCAGACCTCTTTGCAGAAAAATTAGCAAGTACCTCCCCTCGCAGTTTACTGAAAATGAGGTCACTGGCTCTGATTCATTCACAAAGAGCTTCCTAGGAACCAAAATGCTGCAGCAGTAGAAAGTGAGCCCTCATCTCTTGCATCCTGGGACTTTGACCATCTAAAGCACATATTTGAAGTGCCTGAGCCTGAAAAAGCAAGTTTGCTTTTTTTTTTCCTGTGACATGCTTGCTCCAGCTGCAGGCGGCGAACAGGGAGATATGAGAACATGCATTTTTTTGCTACAGCTGCATGAAAAGTCAAACGGTGATGAACTGCGTCTCCATGGCACATGCATCATCAAGATTTACTATCAAACACAAAGCTCTGACAAAGAAATGTCAAGATTTGGCTTCATCCTTCCAGCCTGACAGAAAGCTTCCTCTGAACTTTAAGCTTTTCTTTTCACTGTTGAGTGTTAACATCTGCTCTTTCTATAGGATCCAGAGGAAACTTCATGAGAGCAATCTAGCAGACAGCCACTTAGCACAACCACGTTTCTAAACTACAGGGTAAACGTATAAAATTAAGCTCCTTTCAACACACACACACAGAGAAGAAGAATAGGAAAGGCAGAAGCCCCAGCACCTCAAGAGCTCTAGTTTGAGATTAGTGTTTCACGCAAGCAACATTTTTTGAAAAAATAAGCAGTAGGCAGAAAGCCTGGCCCCTAGACAGATTCAACTCAACCATTACTTTAAAAAGGCAGTGCAAAACCATCCACCTTCAACTCACTCATGAGCAAGAAGAAAGTCACTGGCTTACTTGGAAAGCATTCGTCTCCCCATTCCCAATGCCTCAGTGTTCCCCAGCCAGTTATCCAATGCAGGCTTGCAGCAGCCGGGGTCTGGCAACAAAGGATGTTTTCAAGGCAAGCGGTTTGGTTGACAGCTGAGCTATCAGCAGATAAACGCACAGAAAATAAAGTTACAGCTTCCCAGAGAAGCAGCTCTTGAACGCCATTCCCACCTGACGAGTTTCCCTTATTGCGCAGCTTCCTTGAGGTTTGTCTTAGATTTTTGATAAGATACTGGGAGTTTACATACCGAGGAATTCTCGTCTGTGAGAAGAGTGACTACATGAGCTTTAAAGCCTTTGTATCAGGCTTTTCAGAGGCACACGAGTGCTTCTCTCCACAGTTCATTACACAGTTCATTAGTAGCTTCAGAAGTTTATGAACCTATGCAGTGCCTTCATGCTGCTACTTTCGGCCATCAAGTGTCCACTGATCCTCTCTGGGTTGCGGGACATGAGCAAGCGGGTACCTACAGGAACCCAAACCCCCATCCCAGTCCCTATTTGTAGGGGAGGGCACGTGGACGTGACTGTGAGCCAGCTGCGAGTGCAGCAGCCCACGTGGAAGGGGGCAATCCTGATCTGCAAGGCGGCTGCCGATCACTGCCTCCTCCCTCTGCCTCCATTTTGCTCTGGCAGAGCAGCCCACACACAGGAATCCTTCACAGCTGAGATAGCTGCTACAGCTGGCACGGAGACCCTGCACCTAAGGGATGGAGGGGTGCAACAGGGCCACACATCCAACGCAACCCCAAGGTGGGTTTTTGATCTATGTTTCCAGGTAGAGCCCCACAAGAAACTGGGAAGGCATTGTACAGTCGCTACAACCCGGCAAGCCTTGTCCCTACCTGATCTCATTAATCAATCCCTCTCAGACAGAGGCAGTAATTTCCATGGTATGCTGCCAAACTCCTTCCTCCTCTGCTCTGCAAGCCATCCAGAGGTGCTTTACATACCACAGTACCTGCGCCCGGATCAACAGGCAGAGCATCTGCCTTCTGTTCTCCACAGACCTCCACCAGTAAATCCTGTATGTCATGCCCCACAGACTCAGGCTTGTAGATCCAGGCAGTGAACTTTACATTTTTAGCTTTGTTCGACCTTTTTGCATCATTTTTCCTCAGACAAGCCCACCAAATCAGAGGCCCCTTGTGCTACCAGACACAGTGCTGCATCTCCAAAAAGAGCCTCTCCATTTCATAGGTTGTGTCAGCTGGGACACATGCCATCCCTCCCAGCAGGTCACTCCTGTTTTCCTAGGAAACAGGAGCATTGATCCCTTTGTTTTCCTGTTATCTCTGAAGAAATGACTGCACTCAGTGTTTGTCAATCCCAGATCTCCCTGATGATGTGGGATGCCCCCTTCTCCATCCCCGTGAGACAGTCACACCCCACCATCGAGGGCCACAGGTCCACGGGCTCTGTCACCACCAGAGCAGAGGGGAGGGCAGGGCGAACACGGTCCTTCGCAGCGAGCGGTGGCACGAGCTCATAAAAAGCCATGGGGTGTTTCTGATGGGCTCTCCCACAGGCGTGGACACTGAGCACCCGGGAGCTAAGAGTGGTGATTGAGAACTTCCCTTGCCACTGCCAGCACCCCTGGGGTGGTGATGTGTGCCAAGCAAGGTACCAGGAAAGCAGGGCAACAAAGGGCCCATGTGCTCCAACATGGAGTGGCGAGGGATGAGGGAAAAGGGCTACTGCTGGTAGGATGAGAGGAGGAGGAAAGAAGGGAAGGCAGAGCAGCCCTTTAGCACTGAGCCGCACAGCTGAGCGCACCCCCTCAGTGCTGCTTCTTTTGTACTGCGCTTCTTCCCCACCCGTTTAACCCCAAAAAGCCTTGCACTGCCAAAACAGCTTCCTACAACATCAGTTCAGTGAATCTCAGCTGCCGTTGAGAACGAAAATCTCTCTGCAGCTCAAGCCGGTAAAACCTAAATTGTAGGGTGGTGGGGCTGCAGGACACGCTTCTGAGGGTGCAAGTGGGTGAGGCAAAAAGAAAACCAAACCTGAAGTCTAACGGCAGCCCACAGACACACCACAGCTCATGTTCAGAGACTGCAGAAATATTCCTTTTTATGATGGATGGCCTTTTTATCATAAGAACGAGTCAAATCAAGTAAATTACTTTGCCTCCTTATTAATGAGAACATTCTCTGCATCTGCCTATAGCCAGTAGTCTGCAATTTGCCTGACCCAAAACACCGCACTTGAGCATCCTCAAGTCCCACTCATTTCCTGGGAGCGCAGACACTTGGCACCTCTGAAACCAGACCTCAGTCCTCCCACGTCACCCTGCTCTGCAGCACGCGGGCACTTCATCCACCCGAACCTCCCTCTTCTCCCATCTCTCTGCCACAGAGAATCAGCCATGCCTCAGCCTTTCCGAGCGCCCCTCACTCGTCCCTCTCCACCTTGCCAACCCTACCTGCAACAGGAATTCCCACAGCAGCTGCGGCAGCCTATCGTCACTGGCTCGCCTCAGCATCGCAGTCCTGCTGGGAAAGGCACTTCCCTCACCCGCTGGCAGCCCAAGACGTGGCGAGCTCCAGGAGAAGCAGTGCCTCAAATACTAGGTGCTGTCCTGCCTCATGTTTCACTCCTCAGGCTCTGATGACAGATCTCTGCTGTGCCCAGGAGGCTTTATAATTCACAGGTGGTAATTCCTTAGGCTGTAGGCAGTTTTCCCAGAGGTTTCCCGGATCTTCGGTGCAAGGCTAGTGCCATAAATCAAGGGGATTGCTTAGTCATCTCTGTTTGTCCAGCCAGTGCCCAGGCAGATCTGCTATTTCACAGCATGTACTGTACGAAGGAGCCAGTTCCTGTAAATTAGATGCATCACTGCAAACTGAATTACATATTGTTTTCTACACTGACTTGTTTTCTGCTGGCCTGGAAGAAACATACTTTGCCGTCATAAATAATACAAAGAACAAAAATGTGTTACAGGGTCACGTTAAAGGCCATGTGTGCCTGCGAGACTGCAGCGTGAGCCGAGGGGCTGGGGAGTGAGGAGTGGTGGGAGCTCCGAATAGTACTCCTAAACTGACCGCAGGCACCGGATACACTCACCAAAGCCAGCATTTTTCCCTCAGGGTCACAAAACTGGAGCGTGGAGGTCTGAGACCTCTCAGGTAGCGTTTAAGAGCATGAAGCACTGTTCAAATCAATAGCTGCTCTTCAGCTCTGCCCATCTGAAACTGGGCTACAAAACAGAGGCATCCAAAGTCAATGGGCACTTAAGAAAACGTTGACCTCTGCCAAGCCTTCTACATTTCTTAAATGGAGCGCACTTCGATTGCCCAACAGGGATGCTGCCAAGGATGCCCAGGACATGATTATTCCCGCAGAGCTGTGAGCCCTGGAAGCAAGATGGTGTTTGCTATCCCCAGCTAGGGGGTTGCACCCCACAACTCCCAGCAAAGGGCTCCCATGCCAGCCCCAGACACTCACCACAGCCACAAATGTGCTCACAAAAACAAGTGCTGAGAGCCTAGCAGGTCTTATTTAAACGAAAGAACAGAGAGGCCCAAATCACCTGGGAGAAGATGCTGGGAAACTACTTTCACCTCCTTGTTCCCTGCTCCTCCCCAGGGGCTCCCAAAAAGCAAGGCAGCTTCTCCAGTGCCTGCAGTCATGGAGGGGCCATATCCACCTCCTCACTCATCTGGACTCACATCTGGACCAAAAAGGTAATTATCAAGCTCTTTTCTATTGGAAAGGTTTGTATTTTGATTCTCCTTACCATATTGATTGCAAAATCTAATGCTTGGCTTGTGTGACGTAGAAATAAGAAGCATGTAAAATCCTGGAAGGCCTGTGGCAGAGGAGGAGAAATAATCAGGAAAGCCTGCACAGTAACACTGCGATAGCGTTTAAAGTAAACAGGAATTGGGGCCTATTTGTGGTACATCCTGTACAATCAAAAAAGATGAAAAGATGATCTATTACCAGCGAGACCGTATAGTATAAATGCATAACATCTAATAAAACCTTCTGCATCTCAGAGGCAAAGAAACCGTCTGCATCCTGAGAGACAGAAGACATCTCTGATGGCTGCAGGCAGAAATGATTGACAAGAGCCACCAGATCGCTTCCACCGAAGGACAGGATTTTCATGAGGAGGTTGCAGAGCCCTCAGGAACCTGTCCGAGAAATCAGTGCTGCCGGCATGTCTCTGAATTTGGTGCCTGGATTTTATGGCATTGACTTAACAGGGAGAGGGGGCGATGAGACTAATTAAGGAAAATTAGAAAAGGGAAGAGGACAGTCAGGATTAGCACAATGCCCAGGAAAAAAATCCAAATCCAGGGACGCAATGCTTGGTCCCTGGTAGCAGTAACCATACTCAACAGCCATGACCTGACACATCTGCCCCCAGGGCAGTTTCCTTCTCCTTGGTATCTTGGATGGGTCAGGGGTGCTGGCAGGGCGGTGTGCCCGACCCTTCTGGTGACAGCTGGGCTGGACGAGTTTCATGTTGTGGCTCATCTCAGCAGAGCCCCATCTCCAGCACAGCTGCTGCGACACCGCTGCACCTGCCTACTCCTGTCCCCAGCCACCCACCGGCCAGGGCGCGAGGCTGTGTCCAACACTTCCCTAGGGATGGGCATGGAGGCCCAAAGGTGACATCCCGGCTGCCACGACTCTACTGCTGGAGCTGCTGCAGGAACAGGGAGAATGGCAAAGGGAGAGGGCTAGGGAGACACAGACCTGCCGCAAGCTATGGGTTTGGCGCTGAGCTTCCTCCAAGGGATGAAGCTGTTCCCATCCCAAGTTGCCTTCAGTGTTCCAGCACATTTGTAGACACCTGACTACTCCCACCAGCCCCTCTGTGAAAACAGAACCTCATCAGGTTGTAATCCCGGCATGGGAACAAAACGTCCAGAAAGCCTAGGTGGACAGTTCTAACTGATAACAGAGAAACTGGAGGGCAAATGCTCCCAGTGCAGGATGTTCCCTGCTAATGGAGGGAGGTACCAGAGGTCCCAGCCTAACATCCTGAGCGTTCCCAGATGGCTCCCTGTGACAGAGCATCCCTGTGCACCCAGCACGCCAGCCTCCCCCAGGCTGCGGTGAGGCATTAAGCAGAACTGGGTACCGGGCTGAAACGAAGTGACGATGCAGGACACGCTGCCTATCTCCAGGGTTTGTAATGAATGCCTCCCACGCCTCTGAGAGGCTGGTCCATGACGAGCCATCTTAATGAGCAGGCTTTTTTGTGTCAGCTTTTGCTGCTGAGAACCATAGAGGTGCCGCGAGTTTAAAGATTCACCAGCACTTTATCACTCCCTCCACCCCATATACAATTTGTTTCTATTCTGACCTCAGCTATTAGAGCAACTAGGGATGTTTTCCATTTTGGTGAAACTAAAAGCAAAACTAACCTTTACATTGGACCAAATCCTGAAGTCCTTTTTCTTTTTTTTTTTTAACAATCCTTTTTTGGAAAAAAACTTCACTTAAATTTTCAGGGAGAGCTTTGCTTTCCAGTATGGATGGAGGGAAAACTGAAAGAAATTTTGGAATTGGGTCCACATGGTGTAAAGATGACGCAGGCAGTGTTGATGAGTGGGTGGAAGCACTCACACCACAGAGCACGAGCTGACAGGGGAGGATGTCACTTGTGGTCGCTTGGATGCAAGAGCTCCTGTCTTCATCCGCTCTCCACACCATGGCACAAAGGACATGTAAATCCCTTCTCAAATCATGTTCTTCATCCTGAGACAAAAAACCTCACATTTTTGGCCCTGAAGGTCCAAAGCACTGGCAACAGTGGTGGCCACTGCTTGTGCAGATGTGCTGCCCATGTGTGCACGTGTGCTGTGGCACGTGTGTGCCATACGTTTTGGGGAGCTATTCCTGCCACCCCCTGTGGCTGCAGCATGCTAGGCGAGAGCAACACCATGCTGAGAAACACCGCTCATCTTCCGTAACAGGAGGTGAGGTCTCTGGGTTTTGTGTGTGTGCCTGGGTGTGTGCACTCATGCTCCTGCTCCTCCTTAAGCCACTCACAATTAACCTCGCAAGGGCTCTTCCACCTGCACGTTGCTGCAGCTCAGGCCAGCTGAAAGGAGCTGCAAGAGAAATGCAGATCGGAAGAGGAAACCTGTATGCCCCAGTTTGAGGGCTGCAGAGAGAGATGTTTTTATCGGTGCTAACCTGCTCACCTTGGCAAGCCGCCACCAGAAGAAGGAAACATGCTGCTTCTCTCTTCTTGCATGAGAGGTTAAGGACTCCCCTCAGTGCGAGGCAATGTACATCTCTGCGGTCGCACACCCCTGTAACATCTGCTTTTATGTCTGACTTCACTTGCCTGCTTCTTCAGCAGTTACTCTGGGAGGTGACCCTTGAAAGGTAAGATCCAGCACTAGCCAAATTATAGATTATTGTCGTTCATAGAGATAATCACTGCCACGAGCTGTACAGACCCTTGATTGAAAGAGATTATATTCCTGCAGGATTAGAAATCTTGCTTCTCCCCAGAGCAAAGCCTGGGGCTGCCTCTCCCAGAAGCAAAAAACCAGGCATCAGAGACAACCTCTATTGTCCTGCTGTCTGTGTGTGGGCAGCAGAGCCTGATGGGATGCTGAAAAGAGCCAGTTCTAGCAGTTGGAGAAGAAAATCCCAGCACAGGAGAAGTAGGGAATTTCTGTGGGAATCCTGGCACAGACAGAGCCACTGGGGCGGTCAGCTGGCAGGGTCAGAGAGCCCACCCAGGAGGAACACATTTTGCTGGGCTGAGGAAACAAAAGATGAACGCTTGCCTGAGCTCTGGCAGAGGAGAGGCCGAGGGTGGTGAGTGCGTCCCTTCCTGTCATGCAGCCCAATGGCTTGCAATGCGTAGCAGCATCCAGCAGGGCTGCAGGGACTACCCAAATCAAGAGAAAAATGGTAAGGGACAACAGTGACCACACAGGTCTCAGAAAGCAGGCGGTGCGGTGCCAGTAAAGCCTTCACCCGCTAAATAATGATGCACGCCAGTCCCCAAGACTCCTTGGGGCTGCAAGCTGACTGTGCCACCTGCAATCTTCAGCCCATCAGCTGGAAGGCACCACGAGTGGCTGCTGCGCCATTACCCACACGGGGTCCACAGGACCCCCACGGCTCTGCTTGCTCCCTTACAAACACCACCCAGCCTCCCCATGTCAGCCCAGCTGTGCTGCGCTCGCTCTGCGGAAAGCCGAGTTATTCAACGACAGCCTAGCCTCTGGATGCTGAAGCACACACCTGGGCCAGGAGGGTGTGCGAGTATCAGCCCTGCCGAAACATCGGGCTACCAGTTAGCCAGCTGCCATATGCATACAAAACTATTTGGATTTGAATGTGCCATCCAGGACTGAGGCGATAGTCAGACAGCACACACATTATCTTTTCCAATTAAACTTCTCCTTAGATACAATCACAATTAAGTTTATACATAATAATTACCGAGTCTACTTGACTCCTCTTTGCTTAAACAAATATAGTCTAAAAACACCTACTGAAGAAAATGTACCTTCTCCCCCTCCCCAGACAAAAAGCCGAGCTGCACACCTTAAACCAAATATCCTATTACCTTGTTTTTCCTTGTTTCTCTTCATTTTCTGTTACAATAAAGCATCTCAAGCAGCACAGCCCCTCTAACTAAAGCTGCAGGAAAAGGGTGGGGCTTTCTAACATACCTCAAGCTGCATGTTATTTATGTAACGGTTTGGTTTGAGACAGCGGTCAAATCCTCAGCTAGTGTAAATGCAAGAGCTGGGCTGAAGTTAAGGCAGCTCGGGGACTTCACACCAGGGGAAGTCTTTGCACCCTACGCCCATCGGTGCAGGATGCTCAGAGACGCCCCGCTGATAGCATCCCTCCCAGGTGCAGCCACCCAGAATTGCTGCAAGCCCTGCAGGGCATGTGCTGGAGCTCACACCAACTTTGGGGAAAAATCACACCCTTTTGGGTCCTGCTCCTGCAGCATCTGACACTGCCACGGGGCTAGTGCTAGTCTGGGTGCTCATCACTTCTGATGTTGTGTTTAAGGACTTACAAAACCTAAGGCTTTCACTATCTCAGGTGCTGCATTTAATAGAAAACTGGGCAAACGCCCTTACTGGAAGTATCAGCTGCGAGAGCGGTACAGCCTGTGTGGCCCAGGTCGGGGCAAAAGCCATCTGGTGCATTTGCCCTCAGCCCTTCCCCTGTTTCACAGGAAGATGAAGCAGCACAAGGAGGTGCCTTCTCATCAGGACTAGAAAGCTGAAAGCTGTGGGCCTGCAGCCCCCTTCCCATCACCAGAGCACAGAAAGGAGCCTCAGCATAAAGACAGCCCCAGCCCATCGGCCATTGTGCAATGCCACCCACACAGCGCAGAAATCCCGTCCGGTTCCTTCCACACGATCAGCTTATGGCCACTGCTGAAATCCCACACGTGGCTGTGTATCTCAGGCTGCAAAGCTGTGAGTGGTGGCTTGGGCACTCCCCCAGCCCCTTCTCCCTTTGGTGCGGGTGGGCTGGGAGCATCCTGCAGCACAGGGTTCCCCAGCGCAGCTCTGTGCAGAGATGACAACTAATTTCTTCTCCAAGTCTGTGGGCACATCCTTGCAATTTCATCACACAAACTGTATGTCTTATTACCGGACAGGGTAAGTAGAAAGGAAGGCATGGAAGAGTTTTTGCAATGATCTTAAATATTTCACTTGAAGCCCATTAGTTTGCAGGCTAAATAATCCCACATATAAACTTTGTGTATTTCCTGATCTCAGTCTTCTTCACCAGGACCTTTTCACTTTCAGCCCATGGGCTGACAGAGGAAGGCATGAAGTAAGGTTTCACACAGGCTTCTAAACAAAATAATCTGAAAATTATTACAGTAATCAGAAACTAGCTTATTGGGTTTCCGCTTATCCCCTCTGAACAAGTTTAAAGAGCATAGCGGGGTGGTACGTTACAACTTTTGTGAGACAACATGTTTCAACAGCTAACACAAACGCAGAAAGCCAGGGACCGCCACCTCCGTGCTGTTCCTGCAAGTACTGCCAGCAATGATCTCAGGACAGCCACTGGCCCTTAGAAACCCTTGTCTTCAGAGAGCCCAGGACACAGAAACAAATGAAAACCTAGAGAAGGGGGGAGGGAACTCTTACAAAATTAATTGCACAAAAATAAGGCTTTCTAACTCACCTGCTGCCTGAGAATGAACTCCACACCTTGCTAGTATTAGTTGTGACAAACAGATGTCTTTTCCCAACTTGTAAGATTAAGAGCTTCCCTGGAAAATCACCCAGGGGGGCATAAATATTGAGAACATGTGACTTGGGGATCCAAGCTTTTCTAAGCGCTTCTGCAGCCAGAGGAAATGCGCAGCATGAGAATGAGCAGCCTGCAGTAAAGGACTAAGTGAAAGAGGAGCTCGATTACAACTGAACAGATCCAAGCACTAAAAGCGTTTGCCCAGTGTCACCCTCGCTAGACTAAAACTCTGTTCTCTTCCAGAGCAGAGATGGTTAAACAAGCTCAGGTAGCACCAGAGACTCAGGACCTCCGTGAGCAACCTGCTATTTCTTGGTGCAGAGAGATACATTCACCATTTTTCCTACAAATAACCGTGAGCCCTAGCTACAGTCACACTGTGTGCATCCTCTCATTGCCTAGCCTTTGGAGGTATTTTCGGCCAAGGACGTGCCTGTGCACATTAATTGCACAGAGAGTTTTAAAGATGAGGCGAGGGACCAGCAGACCTAATTTTGGAGATGAGGACGATCAAAAGATTTTGGAGCTCAGGGACTGGGACAGGGAAGGAGAGCAGGGCTGCCGGGAGCCGGCTGGGGTGGCCAGCACGCCTCCAATGCAGACGGGCTCCTGTTCTGTGCCCCGCTCAGACCATCCAGGCCAGCCCACTCCACGTGTGAGGGATCCCATGAAATAACTGCGTGTGCCCTGGTTTCTCTTGGCATGTCCCACGGGTGTCCCTGCAGAGATGCAGTGTTATTCCTTCCTAACCAGTTCTCCCACTGGGGGAGAGAAATTGTGTCTCCTTCAGGACAGTCAGCAAAGTGGGACGGGGCAAACGGCACCATTGGAGACTGGGCATCCTTCTTCCCTGTAATGCTGGTGCCTCCTGGCACTAGTTAAAGCAAAGTAACCCGCACACCTCTGGCAGAGGCAGCCCGGAGCCCTGTGCCCATGAAGGCAGCCTGCAAAACTGAGCTAAAAGCAGGTGAGGGTCTGGATTAACCCTGCAGCACACCTCCCTGCTCTTCCTTGAGATTCTTATGAACGATTTACGATACCAACTGCAGACATCGGAGGAACTACAGCCCACTCCAGCATCATGGCCCAGTTTTTCAGGGTTTCAGGTGCAGAGAACTTTTGGACAGGAAATATGAGACATGAACAACCCAGCCAGGTACGTGCTGGTGTTCACACATGCACCGAACGTGCACAAGCCCTGCACCTGGGTGCACACCTCCAGCATGCACATGCACGCAGGAGGCACAAATGCACCCAGCTAGATAATATGAGATTGTTTGTATTCATCTACTGTAACATTTTGTCCTCAGGACTGCAATTCATCTCACCTATTTTTAGACGTGTTGGGTGTAGATGACTGCATCCAGGCTAGTTAACTCCTTTTAGAGTCATGGCGCCGCACAGCCACAGCTCCTCTCGTGCTGTGCAGGCAGGTCACATACGCTGTGCTCCGCAGGGGCCTGTTTCTCCCCACAAAGGGAGGCTGGCTCAGATCGAGCTATTTGCCACAAATCCCACCCCAGACATCATTAAGCGCTTTTAAAATCTTCTCATCCAAGCTCTCCTCACTTTCCCTTGCCTTTTCATGTCAGCCTTCCATGATGCTTTTTTCCACTCCCTGCAACTTTTCACATGATTTTCCCCTTCAGTTTCCTCCTTTTCCCTCCCCTGATCAGCTTTCGCACTCGGTTTCTCCTTGACTTCCCACTCCGCACCACTTGTGTCTCCTCCTGCTCTGCCCCTGCCGTCACCCACAAGTTGACACAAGTGGCGGCTTCATCAGCCTCCACTCCCATCCTCGCAGGACCCAGCTCTGCCACAGCTCTGCCTGCTCCTGCACCCCACCTTGGGGCACCCACTCACTTCCCCTTGCCCCCATGCCTGCTGCCACCGCCGTGCTCCCACATCTGCACAGGGCTGTCCCCACACCTGCACCCGGCCGGTTCCCGCGTCCCCTCCATGCACCACCCAGCTCCGCACCCACGCAGGCTCACCCCACGCAGCTGCACGCCGCCATCCTGGCTCTGCCCAGCCTCCTCCAGGCACTGCCTTGCTCTGCGCAGAGGGGGAAGCCGCAAGGACGTGTGCGATTTCCACGTGGCTAAAGCAGATTCCCAGATGGCTTCGCAGCTTCCCTTGTATTCTCTTTAGTCTTCCTGGCCTCCGTGGTCATTTCCCTTTTCCACCTGCCTTTCCCCCTCGCTCCCTTCCTGTCCGTCTTATCTCTCTCTCCTTGCTCCGCTCTCCCACGCCACCGTGCTGCTCCCTCCCCACAGCCGCCCCATCCCGCTTGCCATGGGCACCCTTGTTCTCCCCACACTCACGGCATTGCCTCCGCTTTGCAGCTTGAACCAGCCTTCACCCGGCTGCAATGCGAGTGTCGCAAGCGGAGGACAGCTGAAAAGACAATCAGTGAAAAGCTGGGGAGCGTCTGCAGCTAAACTTGACAAGATCCTGGAGAAAATACAGTCAGAAAGGAGCCGTGCTCTAGTTCCAGCTGGAGCATGTGACGGGATCGAGAACCCTTTGTATGCCTCTGTGAGAACAACTAATGGGAAAAAAAGGAAATGGTGACATGACGAGACAGCAAAGAGGCAAAATGTGGGACTAAGGGGAGGAAAGAGAAAAAGGAAGAAAAAGAGAAAAAGGAAGAAAAAGAGAACGGGGAAAAAACAGGTAGATTCTTAGAGGCACTTTGCATGCTTTTTAAAAAGTTGCACTTCCTTTGAATTATCTGTGCTGGAGATATTTTCAACACAGCTCCGTTTCCCTTGAAAGGTTAATTTGGCACTCATTCAATTCTCGGATGAGCTTGCAAAACATGAAAGAAGCTGCAAGTGTCACTAAAATGTGGGACCAGCCTCAGTTCTGAGACACAGAAATGTGCATCTTCCTCCCTGATGGCAAAATGGTGGCTCTTGGCCTCTCCCTCCCTCCTCACCTACCCTGACCTTCTCATGCCCAACTCGCAACAAAAGCAAGTTTATTTTTCTTCTAAATGGCACGGTAGGCATTTCAAAATTATGTAGGATCCTGATCACGTTGAGAGATTAACTCATCTGGAACCTGATCTAAGGACACCATGGGAAAGATTTCTGCTTCACCCCCGGGTGCACATCATGTACATCATCCAAAAGAAACGCTCTGTTTGCTTACAGACACAGCAGTGGTAGACATAAGTCCCCTTGGCATGAACAACAGCCCTGATCTAGGAAGAGAAACTGCAGTAATTTCAAAATTGTTGGCTGCACTTTCACAAAATGTACTCAAACCATTTTTTTCCATTGATCTGACGACTCTGGTTACTCAAACAGCTCCTCAGCCTACTTCCTGTTCTGCTGGAGAGCTCAGCAGCCCCGCTAAGAAACAGAGAAAAAAACCTTAATTTCTAACTTTCTTTCGAGGTCATCACAAATAGCTTGGGTAGATGGTTCTTATTTTTGTTCAGAAAATGTATTTATAACTTTACTCCCAACGGAGTGCATGGCAATTTGACCTATCCTGCTCCCTGAGATGCTGGTTCAGGACAGTTGGTGAGCGGAGCCCATGCCCCACTGGCAACGTGGTCCTCAGCTCTGAGCACAAGAGACCTGCTGTAGGAAGAGAGAGGAAATTCAGTCTTTGGTCCACATTTTGT
The DNA here is from genome assembly GCF_036417535.1 of Chlamydotis macqueenii. NCBI lineage: Eukaryota > Metazoa > Chordata > Aves > Otidiformes > Otididae > Chlamydotis > Chlamydotis macqueenii. The sequence continues at coordinate 71,974,821 of NC_141558.1, read as the reverse complement.
TGCTGGTCTGCCCATGCTGTGCTTTCCACAGGATCCCTGATGGAGCCAGCTGGGAGGGGGATTTTGCAATGTGGGCAGCTCTCCATCATCTAGCCATTTATATAAACAAAGCACTAACCCACTCCATCTATGTTCTGTGTTATCCGTAGCTGGGATCAGATTTATTCTTCGTGCAAGCCCACCAGACTCACTGGAGCTACAACAGAGTTGATTTAGACCGATCCCATTCCAGTCCTGCAACTGAAATGAAGCGACATTCTACAGCGTCAGCTCTTCTCCATAAAAGTAAGAGGGAAGAGTAGCTCAAGGAGTCAGCAAGCACTGTTTGCTGGCCCTGGTTCCTGCAGTAGCAAAAGGAGACAGCAAGGGACCAGCAGACAGCAGCAAATGAACACTTTTCAGTGAGATCAGCTGGAACTGCTGCTGCAAAATCAGCCACCGAACCTACACCTGGAGTCTCCCTTGCTTTTCCAAAAACCGCAGGATATTTTCGAGATTAGTGGTGAAATCTGTGGCTTTTCATTACCCAATATGAAAATTAATACGTCTTAGGGGTTTAAAGGGATCAGCAGGTATTTTCCAAAGTATTTGATCTTTGGAGAATTTATTTCCAAAAGTTCTAACGCTCGCTATGCTGCTCTGGAGATGTTAAGTGCCATCACGTTGTTAGTGTTTCCCGGGCCAAAGCTTGTTTCTCAAATCCCCACTCCATTCAATAAACACTGACACCAAGTAATAACATTCAGTATGTGTGTTGTAATGTGTGTTATGTTACAGCTGGCCACGCTGTCTAAACTGACTTGCAATTTAATTCCCAAGCAAGTAACTTAATTGCATAGTATATGGAAAATGTTGCTGTTACGCAAGCCTCTGTTTTCTGACAATAGCCAGTAAAGCTGCTTTCCTCCCTTAATTTTATATCCTGGAAATATTCTAATTCTGTTTGTTACGCCAACAGTAGTTTCAGCTAGTTTTCCAAAGGCAGCTGCTCTCCAGAAGACCATCTGGATGTTGCATACAATCTTCAAAACTGCCCTCCTGGTGCGATTTCACTGAATTAACCCTGAGGATGGAGCACCGGAGAAAAGCGTGCAACCCACGGATACACCCAACGTCCATGCCTTTGCTTTGGGGATGATTCCCTTTAAACGTGTAAAAGCTCTAAGGGTGTGCTAAAAGGAAAAATATCCTTGCCTCCTTCCCCTTGGGGGAGCAAAGACACATACCTATCAGCTGGAAAGGAGAAAAGTGAACACAGCAGCATCTTAATTCAAGAGGCAAACTGGAGAATGTGGCAGCATATCCGATGAGAGCAAATTGAAACCTAAACACCCTCAGAGCCGCTAGAGAACACTTAGAGTCCCTTCACACAGCACCTCTGCCCCATTCAATGACAAAGTGGTTTTGGATGGTATTTTCTGAGCACTGTCAGGGCCTAAGATTCCTTGTCAAAAGACACGTACAAGCTTCCATAGATCACTGTTCAAATGGAATTGTTTAGCTGGAACGTCAAGATTTTTGCTAAAATCTTACAATCTGCATGAAAGTGCTGGCTGGCAGGCTCTACGCTGGCTCCTCACTTTAAGATTAACACAATCAGAGCTGTTCTCCTGTCTCCCGGCAGCTGCTTGTGTCAGAGATCTCTGAATCACCTTTATCTGTAGAGAAAGTGATTAGTTCTCAAGATGTGTTTTATATAAAAAACTGACAGGAAAGTGGTGTGAGCCTCTGTGTGCAGTTTGTATGGTCCTTGTTCTTTGGTGACTGCTTGTATCTCTGTCCGCACCCCTACCTCCAGATTTCTCCAGGGAGATGAGGTTGAATGTCGGCAGAGATGGGAGAGCCGAATGTCACCCGCTATCCCGGGCGTCACGACACCCGTACAAACAGGAAGGCAGATTTTGCTTTAGTTGTGTATGGGCTTTTTGTTTTGGCTGGGGTGGGGAGGGAGAGCTGGCGCTCTCCGTTTGTTACAGGAAAGCCGAATTGGCTTACATGCTCTGCCCTTCTGGCCTTTCTTTCCATTCAGCCCATTTCTCGACCGAGAGAAGCAGCTATTTCAACAGTCCATTTGCCCGCTCCTGCAGCTTTAGCATGAGCCCTGCCTTGTTCTTACAGTCCCCAGCTCTTGCAGTCAGGTGGCTGAGACTCCAAGCTTTCATTTTTAAAAAGAAAGTAGATTTCTAGCCTTCTGGCTTGCAGAGAAGACTGAAAAATTGTCCTGAGTGCATAGGAATGAGGAAAACAATCTAACAAACCCAGCACTTCAAAAAGAAAAAACAAACCCCAAAACATTTGGTGATTTTTAAGGCAAAACTCATTGTTTTGGGGAGAGTTTGGGTTGGCAGCATTTTAACAGTAAATGCATGATCAACAGAGCTGCAGAGCTGGTATATGCACTCTGGCCTGGATTCCCAGAGGCACTGCAGAGCGAGCCAGAGCCATCCCACCTCCTACTGCTGCCAGGGCCAGCAAGGAACACAGCCTGCTCCTCTGCTCGACCATGGCCAGCCCCTTGCCTCTACACGCCTCAACGATGAAAATGTCCGTATCCTGTCTACACCATAAGATCCACCCTTCAGTAACACTAAAATTACAGTGGGACAGAAAAGTGTTTACGAACCCTCCTATTGCAGGTACAACCCAGCATCTTCCCACAAATGGAAAAGGTCTTTGCTACGGCCCCTGCCGAGAGGGGCTGCTGCTAAAAAGTTTGCTGTCTCACACCATGGTATGTTTTTTCTCCTTCTTTTGTGCCCGAACCCTCCCAAGATGTAGAGGGAAGGGGCTCAGAAGACAGTCGAGGTAAGTCTCAGCAAAGGCGGCTCTGCTCCAGGCTTCAGCTGAGGAAATGGCACAACGTGTCCCAGCAAAGCAGAAAAGACAGCAGGGGACGGTAAACTGGGCGGCAGCTCATGGTATAGCAAATGCACGCGTTCCTTCCCTCCTGCCTGGGGAAACTCTGCGGCACGTTTTGGCTCCAGCAAAGTAATTACTAGCTGTTTGCTCGTTTCCCTTTAATGAATCAGTTGAATGAGCCCAGTGTGAGTGTCGGGGGAGTGAAAGTCTGCCATTCAGCTGTCTGCAAACTCCCGCTTCTCTGAAGATTTCTAGATCAGATTTCAGGGCCCCAGGAGTTTGGGTTATTTTTCTAAATGAGGTTCGACATCGCCTCTTCCGGAGAAGCTGCCAGTTATCTACAAAACCTACAGCTCTTATTCATTCGATACCACATGTTTCAGTTTGAATCACAGCAAAGTGTGGTTGACCTCAGATTAAACTAAAGTACTTGCTCCATGGCGTTAGACTTAAAGGTTGGCTAACAGGGGAGCTGGATGGAGCATGAATATTTTTACATCAGAGTTCAACCAAAAAAAACTGGGGGAGAGGAGATATGCAGGTCAGGCTGAACACAGCTGAAATCATGGGGCTGTGGAAAGAAAACTCTGAAACGTCTCATCTGAAGCCAAAGTAAAAGGAGGTGTTTCATTTTGGCTTATTTAAGTTCTAAAAAACCTTTTCTCTTTTCTTTTTTCAATGTGTTTTAGCAGTGAGGTCAATTTTTAAGTGAAAAATGCCATTCTGAATCAAATCTACATTTCAAATGCCTGCAAAACATAAACAAACCATTCCCCAAATGAAACAGTTCATTCTGAAAGTGTCAGAATGACACGCATCGCTATTTTTAACATCCCTCCCTCTTCCCCCACCTCTGTATTTTTTTCTAGGCCAGAACTATTTAGAAAATGTGTTTGATTTTGTGAATCATTTTGACTCCCCCTCCTCCTTGACATTTGCTGGAAAATTTACTCTCTGCCAAAAAAACTGTTCTTCCAGCCAGCTCCTATGATCTTCTGTCCTGCCAGGGTTTCTCTGGACGGGGCTGGGGGTCTAACTGCCTTGGGGACACAGCACAGAGGGTCTAGAGGAAGAAGGGGCCAGGAGGGCAAACCCAAGCACCTCTCTGGGCAGCCACGGGCTCTGCAGCACAGAGCAGCCCGACCCTCCACCATAGCTGCCCTGAAAAAGCCCTGAGCCACTCTCTCCGGGGACCAAACGGGGAGTCGGGCTCTGATATGTCACCTCACAGAGGGAGTTCCTCATTGGGCTGCGGCTTCTGGATATTATGGGAGTGCTTCGAGTTTTGGTTCTCTTGGAAAAATCTTGCATTCAATGCCAGGCCCCTGAAGGTTAAGGGAGTGTACCATGGGGGCTCAGAGCCGCCTCCTATCAAGTCTACACAAATTTTGGCTTTGGCTTTGACAGAAACTTGATGGCTCCAAGGCTTGCAATGGAATACAGAGGATTGATTATTTGCAGCCTGGCAATTGACAGAACAATTTATGCCTTTGCAATGTGAGTGTAAATGTTACTGCTCTCATTTGTGAGTGCTTTGCTCCTACCCTGAAACTTTTTAGCAAGTGGAAGACTTGGATCTCTTTCTCTCAGTCCTCACATCCAACTTATCTGTAAGTCTTGCAGAGTTATTCAGGATAACATCCCTAACAGAGTCTTTCCAACCTACCCACCCCACTAAAACTCACCTCCAGGGCTTATCACCTCATATCTCAATTTCACATCTCAATAGCCGTTCCTATGCAGGCTTGCTCTGTAAAGATTCACCAAACCCATTGCTGAAAGATTGCTTTTCGAATCTGTCGTCTGGCCCTGCTGCAGCTCCTTCAGCTTCCCCACCTTGACTCCTTCTCCTGAGGTGCAAGCCTAAGCTACTTGGCTTTTCTTTCAAGGCTGTGATTTATTCTATTCCCATCACTTCTTATTTCAGTGCTGAAAGGTCAACTCCTGCGTATGCTCAAGCATGAGATCAGCCTATATTTAACAGGCTCCTCTGAGCTTTCTCCCTTCTGGGAAGAGTTCCCATCCACAAGAACAAACCTGGGATCTGGAACTGCCTTTAAGCTGCCCAAAAGCTCAAAAACCAAATACCAGAGCTGATCAGGCTGTACGATAGTCAGGCAAGAACAGACAAGGTGGCATGGTGCTACCTCTGCATTTCCCTCTCATTACTGGCCCCCCGGCACCTGGTCAACGTTATGGTCACTTCCAACCACCTGGACTCCCATGCCGCCTTCCTTGGCTTGAAAAAGCCATTCCAGCAATGAAGGGTAACACGAGAAAACAGAGACCTGAGGAGAGAGGCCAAGTCTTTTCTCCTCGAGATGAGACAAAGATGAGGGGCTGCTAATGGTGGAATAGCTAGCTGTATCCCTGGCTTCAGACCATTTGATTTAACCTGCTGTGTGAGGAGGCTTCCAGGAGAGCCGGATGATATTAGTTGCTCCCTCCTATGAGAGAGAGTCTAGTTCAGTTCAGAGCTGCTTTTCCAAAAGTTCATCTTGAATGTATGAGCTTTATGCAGACTTTTTTTAGTGGTAGTACATCTTGCCCAAAAACTGCGACACGCACTGTTTGTGTGTGAAGGTGGCAACGTGACACCCGACAAGGCAATTTTGTTGGCTTTGCAAAAAGATCAAGGTTAGTTCCCACTTTGCTAAAAGTACAGAAGGGAAATGCAGTATTTGTCAAGCAGAGAGAGATAAAGTGGATTGGGAACATTTTACACACAAATTCCTAGGAGGAAAAAAAAAAGAAACAATGGAGCTGGGAGAGTACACTTGTCAGGGTTTTTTTCAAACAATAGGTTTCATGTATGCTTTTAAAATACAACAGTAATTCAGGTGCATAGAGATAAGACACAGTTCTAAAATCTCTTTCCTTTGTTTCCTTTCTGGATGCTCTGGTCTCCACCTCAGTAAGACATTCCCACCACGAAACCCCAGGGTGAAGGGCTGTCAGCTCTAAGTAAATACAGCTCCAAGGAGATAATAATTAACACGCTTTTTCTGAAGCTGTTTGGCAATTGCATTTCTGAGTGTCTCCTGCTTCTGTGACCACATGCCTTGCTTTCACAGCGTAGCTATTAGTGGCAGCCCCAGACTGCCCTAAGCAGCAGGAATGGGGGTTGCTGCATGGGGGTGCAGCTGTGTGCCAGCCCCTGGCAGGAACAGGATGGGATGAGATGGTGGGACTGGGAGACCAGTACAGTACCAGCAAGAGGTGCCCAGCTCTCTTCCTCCTCCACCTGCTGCCATGACAGTCACCTACCTGGGCAGTGCGTACTCGCTGCTATCCCATGCTCCCATCTGCAACAGCAGATGGAGGTGGAAATACCACCCTGGGGCCTTTCATGGTAACTTTGTGCAGGTAGCAAGGGCAGCACGAGGTACCAGGTGATGCTGAACTGGCTTCAATGGAGCTAAACTGATGCTATGCAGGCATGGAGGAAAAAATTGAATTTGGCTCCATTTCAGAGTTCAAATAAACATTTGAACCTGTGGGCACTGATTTGGGCTCATCTCTAATTATATCCCAAGCCTGGCCTTTTAAACTAGGTCTGTAGTCCCCAGGCCCCTTATGGGCCACTTTTCAGTTGTTATTTGAGTTCCTTGCCAATTTGTTGTTGGATTTTCCACTTGACATTATTAAGGGATTAAGTTGTTTGTCTCATCATCTTTTATCTGTCCTGTTGAGTTTCCTACAAACAGACTTTAGCCAGACCAGAGAAGAGAGGAGGAAAAAAAAACAGCTCCACACTTTCAAGATATAATCATGGTTTGGGATTTGTCGTTATTATTGTTTAAATTTATTACTTTGGATACGTAAACTTTGCTGACTCCTTTAATCTGGAATGTATTAAAGAAAGCATTAGGCATTACAACATGTCATTGGATTATACTGCCCTGATTCAGCTACAGCTGTGGAAGAAATATATAACAGGAGATCCTGTGGAGTTATACATTTTAGACTTAGATCCTCAATTGCCATAGAGAAGATAAAAACAAATGTAGCTGAGCCTGGAAAGAATGTTGCTAAAATTGGAGAAACATTTAATGTGAGTAGCCTAGGGGTGCAATAACTTTGCCTTGTAACTTAACAAAACCCACCCACATAAAACACACCAGGAGAGATTGCAGATTGGACTCTCTGATCTGCAGTCTGCCAAAAAAGCAAACCTGACTTTTTCCCCCTTCCTACAGATGCAGGCTTAAATGGTCCCTGCAGAGTGTTAAATATATATTGCCCGTAATAGCAACCATATTACATTTGGACATGTGGCTAACTCTCCCCCCGCTGCTCTGTGCCATGCTCGCAGTGGGAGGATGCCCCCGGATATCTAGCGGAGCCTGCGGCTGTCAGCAGAACAGTTCCTACGGTCCACATGGTGAGAAGGGGCCTGCTCACCTCCCTCTCACCCCTGCCCCTCCTCAGCACCCCAGTCTTCTCTCTTTTGAGGGGTACATATGGGCTCCCTCGACCAATGTATTTAAATACCCCTTTAACAAAAATGCTTTGAATGCGTTTAGCTCAATGGGATAAAAGCTACTCCTACGCCTCTCCAAAACACCTTCTCAAAGCACGGCTGCAAGGAACAAGGCTCAGCGGCGAGCTGAAGGCTGGGCTCTGCTCCTGCGCTTTGCTGGAGCAGCAGGGATCAGAGATTGTTTAGAGAAGAATCAGAAAAAAACACCCAACCCTAAAATGCACTTTCCAAAAAGTCACCCTGTAGATCCTTCCATTTATAAAACTCCCATCCCCAAGGCTCTGAAGCACCGTACCTATCAATGGGCAAAACCCTCGTGGGGACCACGCCTCTGCTCCATTAATTCAGTTTAAGGTTGGATTTACTGCAAGATGTAACTGGATACATGCAGGGAAAGCAAGGCGGAAAATGATCAAGGACCAAATCTGCAGCATACTCCTGCTGGCTTCAGCGGAGCTACAACAGCTTTTATCAGCATTTTATCTGCCCCTAACAAAAGGAGCGAATTGTTTAGCAAAGGAAGAGGGTTCTTTGATTCTATCTTGCTGCAGATGAATTGCCCAAGCAAGGGCAAAGGGACAGGAAGCGAAGGGGGAGGAGGAGGTGATACTTGAAGGTAGGTGCTGCCGTTGTTTAGCCTTCTGCTAACTTCTACTCGGTGTCATCCTTCTGTCAGCCCCTTCTGCAAATGCTGATGGGGGGAGAGGGCCTGGCCTTCTCCACAGCCATCCTACCAGAATACTGTGTTGGCTGTTCCTGGTGTTGATACACTGGTCTTCATTCAGGCAAAGCCCAAAGCATTCAAGTTGAAGGGAGTTTCGTGACACTGAAGACTGCAGGCTGAGACCCCTCCCCTGGCTTCATGCAGTCCAAGAGCCTTATTTTCTAAAAATCCAAGGCTTAAAGGCAAGGATGAAACCCCAGAAGACAAAGATGAAACCCTAGGCAAAACTCACATACATTCAGCGAGGTCCACACCATGGGAACTGCAGATGCTGACCTCTCTGCAAATCAAATGTGTGAAGCAAACAGTGAAGAGACAATCTGATTCTGTCCTCTGGGTCAAACTCCTTAAAATGTCTGTTGGTACATCACTCCAGAGTCCACATACATCTTTCAGGGAGAAGAGGGATGCTTCACTATTACTTAAAACCACAACAGTGCCGAACTCTAATGCAGTTCCTGTTGTGTAGTGCTGATCTGATAATACACTGTACTGTTTACAAGAAGAAGTTAAGTGCTAAGCACTTGTTGCTTTACCCCACAGTTCTTCTTCCAAAAGCAATCCTTGTGTTTTGGCTAGCAATAAATCTTAGATCTGAAAGGAAGAATGGAATTCCTTCTATTAGGCTGTCTCTTTTTCCATGTCATTAAGGAAAAGAATGTTCTTTACTATAAAAAACCCACTTCTTCCTTGTCATGGCTGAAATGTATGACAACACTGAAATAAACATTGTGAGAGGGAAAAGACTAATATGGGTCTTAGCAGCCCGGAGCAGCTTCAGACTCTGATATTGCCCATCTACAAGAAACTAAGGACAGAAAACACCAGCGCTCAGCAGGCAACGCAGCCCACAGCCGACTACAGCACTGAGGATCTCCACGGGCACGCAGCCGTGACGGCAGCTCTGTGGTGGTAGACTCCCACCATGGCTGGGAAAGAAGAAGCTGCAATCTACGTTTTCCCAAAGCTTCCACCAATTCTGAGTGCATTCATTATATGCACACCCCAACTGAAACTGGCAGCTGGAGACCCTGAGCTTCTGAACGTGCCCACGCTAATTCATGCTGAAAGGCACTGCTGGGTGATCATCCCTGTTACAGAGTAAATCACATATTTTGCTGCCTAAACACTGACTTAAAAGCCAAATCAGAGGCACTTGCTTTTCAAGCTGGTAGATCTCAGACAGGAGCAGCTTCCTGAACTACTTGCAGCCGTTTTACAGGCTATGTGACCTGGCCTTTTATGTATTAAGAACGAAATTCAGATAAAATTTACAGAAGACATTCATGAGTACTTTAGGAACAGATTCCTGTCTTAAGCAGACCTCTGGGCTAGTAGTCCTGAAGATACTATCAGAGTCAACAGAGAAGAAAAGTACCATAGGAGGAGACATCCAACAAGACTGAGCGAGATGAATGCCATAAAAGGGACACTTCAAATGATCCAGCAAGCGTGGAAGCCCACATTCCCTGAAAAGTCACATTTGAGAATAGAGATTACGCTGCTATGTTACTCAGAGATTTGAAAATGTTAACATTTAGTTTTCACCGCCTGTTAAATATTAACATATCTTTCTTAGAAAGCTTGGCTGGGCTTCATTGGAAGGAAGCAGGTCAAATTTACTGCACAAATTTACCTACTGGTATAAACAAAAATAATCTCTAACAATTACAGAAGACTAATCTCAGCTGAAGCTACATTTAACATCATACACAGATGCTGTTATTTCCCTAGTGAGTTGGAACAGATTTACATGCAAAGAAAACATTAGCTCAGCACTGGTTTTCAGTCATCGCATGGCATGCGAGAGCTCAGCGCTGCACTACTATTTTCTTCACATGCAAATCTGTCCTAACACGTTATAGAAATAATATGGAAAACATGAGACAGGTGCTGACTACAGTTTGATTGTTTTTTGTCATTGCAAGGCTCTAAAAAGGTAAAGGCAAAACTGTAAAGTTTCCGCTGATTTGGGAACTTCACTCTGTGAACATTCAGCTTAACACCCGAAGAGTCCAACCAGCCAAGCTCTGTGATCCCCATCAGAATGGGAGGAAACCTGGCTGCTGCCAGAGCTGGGGACCCTATGGATGATGGGCCTAATGTTTGTTCTTCCTGCACCTCAGAAATGCTTTGTTCTTTTTTTTCCACTTTTTATGAATGCTTTCAGCGTGAAATTTTTTGAGAAACAAAATATGCAAGAGACAGCAGCTGTGCTAGCAAGTAAGTCCCTCTATGAAAAGGATCTGCTATGTGCCATGTAATTCCTGTGCTGTCAATCACGGAGAATGAGAGCAGAGAAGAAATCCTTCCCAATGCGCTTAAAAGTGCTGATGAAAATGGACTTGGAATAGCGTTGTTCATCTCCCATCGGGTTACAGCGGCATCTTCACTTAGCCTCCGTGGATGAGAGCCCATGAAAAAGTTGCTTAATCCCTGAGAAGGCCACACAAGTAGGTACAAGATAAGGTACCGAATAGAGAGTGGCGGTTTGTGAACTCCCCGGAGCACACAGCCTCCATCCTTAAAGAGCCTGAAGCTCTGCTCAGCCTTCCGGGCACTGGGGTGTCCTCACCTCATCCCCGTCAGGTCTGCTGAGTATGGTGCTCAGCTGTACATTCTCCTCTTCCTCCTAAGTCTTCCTACAGTGGGGCTGAAGGAGGCTTTGTCCTTCGGGAGCTTACCCACGCAATGATACGCGTTACTGGAGTAACAGTCGCTCTTCAGAGCAAGCAAGCAGGGCCCCAAGATGCTAGACATTATATTGACACTAAATCAGTGATACCACTCACAAGCTCATAAGCTTCGGAGCTTTTAAGACAAACACAGTGGGAGGAAGGAGTAAAATACATAAACACAGTCAGCCTAAAGATATACATTCCCAGGGCTTGCATGCATCACCATAGCCATGTGGCCATGGTTTCTGTTACATGGAGGCTTCCTGATCAGGGTGACAGCTGGGAAAGGGAATGAAAGCGTATTTAATTTGATTGATTTTTATAGGAACAAATCAGGAGTGCTGCTGTCAGCTTATGCCTTGGAACATCTCAAAGAGAAATAAGCAAGGGTCCACAGGCCCTTGGCTGACACTAACCCTATCTAAACTTGGCTCCTTTCAGAAATGCGTTTCAGCCATTGCAAGTCAAACAAATAAATCCATTAAAAAATCGCCTGTCAGCAGCAATGTCATTAGCTTTTTCCAAAAGCTCTTGTCATTTTGCACAGGTTACTGGAAGTCTCTTATTCTAAGCAAGCTGCTCTGCCTGTTGAGAGTAGCAGAGGTTTCACAACGCACCGAGAATCGCTTGATTACTATTCTGCCGTATGTTCTTGCATTTCCACAGCAGCTGTGGGAAAGCCAGGAAGAGGAACACTGCAATGTCTTGCACTGTTTTTCCAGGAGGGTGTTTTTTCCCCCCTTGACATGTCATTTTTCTATAGTATGTACTTGCACAATGTCTGTCTTTCCCTCTACTCCTTTGTTGCTTTTAGGCCAATGATGACAACTCACCGTAACGACCAGCACTGGAGTATCTTTTCCTTAAGGGGTGCAGCCAGCTTCCAAGAGTCGGGGCAAGCCTCCTGTTGCTGAGAACACCTTGGTCTATCAGCTTTTTCTTGGGAAGAACAAAGATGGTCCCCCAGGAACAGCAAACCCCATAGACCTGTATTTTCCCATTGGAGTCACAACTAGAACAGGGCTTTTTTGGGGTGTGGAATCCCCCTTAGGAGCCAGGCCACCGTCTCGGGCTACCTGTGCCACTCAGAGCCTGGGGCAGGGAGCAGCTTCTCACTCCCATACACACCCAACCTGCGGGATCAGCCAGGAGCAGAGAAACCCTCCCTCAGCATGAGACGCGCTGTGACGGACACAGACGCCTTCCAACAGCCGCTGCGTCCCCCTGGCTTGGGAGGTGGGTGAGTGGAGATGCCTGCTCTCTCCCTAAACCGCCCACGTTGCTGTCGCGGGGGGCGTGCTGTGAGTGCTGCCCTGCCATGTTGTCAAACCACAGTGTCCCCATCCCAATGTGCTGCCTGGACAGGCCATCCCTCCCACACAGCCTGAGAAATGTAATCGTTCAAGTGTCTTTCTTTGAAATGTTGCAAGCATCAATAAACAAGCGTGGGGTTTCTCCGGCAGCAGCCCACAGCCCAGGGAAAGCCACAGCTGCAAAAGCCCTTACGTGGAAGTTTACTCAGACCTTAAGTGGACTTGCAATTAGACAACAGCAAAACATCAAATCGTTCTCACTGTCACTGCACTTCACAAGTTTGCTACAATCACGGCAGGGTCACTGTGTCCCAGAGCTGCGCAGCCCACCGGGCACCAGAGCACTCTAGGGACAGGCAACACAATAAACAAAGGCAGAGCCCGTGTCAGCCACAGAGCTGCTCCCAGTCACGGTGTCCAAAAAAGTGGCTATAATACCTCCCTCCCTTTTATTAGGCAAGATAATTTTCTTACTGGCCAATTTGCAGGCCCGACTGCAAATGGAGTTTCCTACCTGAAGTACAAATAGAGGACAACTCCGTCCCAGCTGGAGGGATCTGCCCATTTCCTGGGGACACCAAGAGGAACTACAACAGACAGCCGGACATCCCTAACAGATTTGCTAAGCCAGGCAGTCTCCAGAAAGGAAGGGCAGAAGCAAGTCTGCCGTTTATCAAATCTGTAAACAGGCTACATGAGATGCACGGCACAGACCGCATCTGCAGCAAGAATTGCTTTCCTGTTGCTCGTCATTACCTCTCCTCCAGGTATGACAGGCCTCCCCTGCACCAGCAGCACCCGGTGCAGACAGGCAGGGCTCTCTGCCTGCCCAGCGTTTATCTGCTCAACCCAGAGGCACGACGTTGATTTCTGTCAGCCAAGGTCTCCTAGGATTTATTTTGATGGAAAAGCATGAGTTGCGGAGAGAGCTTCTCACACATTCTCCCTCATTACACAACTCATTTCCAGACCGTGTGCGTTAAAAGGAAATAGTGACTTCACAAAAACAAATGAGTGTGCAACCTGAGACTGCCTCAGTAGCTGCCTTCTGCTGTCATTATGGATTTAAAAGATGTTGCCAACCGGTACACAAAGTTGGGTGTTATTTATATGAATCAGCTCTGAATTACTGGGCATTTGCGCACAATCCTGCTGAGAAGTTGACTATAACCTGCCAAAGCCAGTGATCAGCCCTGCACGGGACCTGTGGAGCCCAGTGGAAAGCATCACTGAAAATTAGCCCAGCCGCTCTTGCTGAGACAACTCCAGCACTGAGACACAAAATCAAGTGCACCTCCTCAGGCTGCCTGACATATTTTGGACCAGACCTTCCTCTCGTTTAGCTCAGAGCAGTCCCACTGAGCCCAGCAGAGTTACTCTGATCTTAAACCTGATCTGAGCTCACTCTGATCCAGGCCTTTTGGCAATACAAACAAGCCTTGCCTGTTCACTGCCGAGCCACTGGCCTGGCTGAGCTCGCTGGAGGCCACAGGAGGCTGTGCAGAGTCAGCTTGAGGCTCCGGAAAGCTTTCCACAAGAGCATCAGGCACGATTTTACCCATCAGCGAACTGTTTTCAGCAGCAGACCAGCGGGATCCAGCACTAGGAACAGTCCTTAGTACGGAGAACAGAGCAGAGATTACTACAGCTCATGCCCACAAAACCAGTAGAATTTCATCAGCAGAGGGATTGTAGCAGCTCCCAAAGGGAGCAAGCCAATTCATCAGTCGAGCGCCCCAAAATACAAAACTGTCTGCAAACATGATGAGCCACAGACTCGCAACTCCATTAATTGTGCTTTTACTCAGCTGCTTCTCTATCCTGAGAAGAACTGAGCCTGGGACCTTGAAAGAGGACAAAACAAGTAAAAAAGCAAAGATCTTTATTTCAGCCTGCTGTGTTTTACACACCACAGTCTGTCAGGTCTTTGTGAGTTTGATACCCTCACTGAGATGTTTCCCTGTACTGGTCTTCCTCGTGCCATTGAGCTCAGCAAAAGTTTCACTATCATGTGTCCATGGGAAGTTAAACACAGTGAACCACATCACCGAAAGTTGATGGGCCGTTATCAAACTCTTTAAAATCAAGGAGTCACTGGGTTGCCCTGCATTTTTCAGGGTTTGTCAGTGCAAGGTTCTGGTGGTGAGCTCAGATCAATGTAATGTCTCACAGCTGGCAGATGGGAGAGACCACATGCTGGTCAGAGAACCTCGTGACAGGCACCCTGCACTGGGGTGAAGTGGTCCAAAGCCCTCTGGATAAATGGTGTGACAGCTCAGAGCAAAGCACGCTCTGCATGGAGCATTCAGACACAGAACAAACTCCCCAAGTGACGCAAGAAATCCCATGAGTGTCTGCCTTTGAAGAGTGCCACAAAGCCCTCCTCTACGAGGAGACCTTTCTGCTCTGAGGGTAATACAACACTGATGCTTTCTTTTACCTGAAGCCTCCCAACCAGTCCCACAACAAAGATCCAAAACCAAATGAACTTTATAGAAATACCTAATAAAAATATGCTTACCTAAAATATAGGATACTCCCTAAGCAAGAAGTTTTATCCAGAAGGGGAATTACCAGAAACTCTACAGGTTTTTGCTTCCATGTGAAAGGCACACAGATACTATGGTGATGGGCACCAGTGTAAATTTTAACAGACAGTTGGCCCACACAGTTTTGACTCCAATTAGGAAATAAATCCTCCCTTAGGCTCATGTAAGTCATGGGAAACCTCCAGTACCCAGAGAAGCTGTGCTGAGGGAATGCTGAGGCTCGTAACCACATGTCAGCAGAAGGCTGCAGGCCGTGGCTGCACGTTAAGCACGCAGGCAGGTAGCTTGCAGTGCTGGGGAAGCTCTGCAAGGACTGTACACAGTGGGATGTGTACTGCTGCTCTCTCCTGCGAGCAGGGGATTTTCAGACTAGGCACAGGGATAAGTTTTTCCCAGGAGGGAAAGCAAGCACTGCCGAGCAAACAGAAAGTTTCTCTGCAGACCTCTGCCGTAACAGACCTCTGCCCTCCCACTGCAGCTGTGCCTTGGAGTGGGGACGCTGCCAGCCTTCGCCCTACCTCCCTGGCGCTGGTGCAAGACTCACCACTCGGGGCTTCTGCTGGTCCAGAGTCTGCAGGAAGGCCGGTGTCTGGTCCAGGGTGCGTTCAGGGTCGCTGGAGATGTCCTCCTCGGACTCCTCCCAGGATGAGGAGAAGCCAGTGGAAGAGGCTGAGGATGATGACAGCTTCCGGACGGGCAGGCTGCCGGGGGGCACGGCACCCACCTCCTCCTCCGGGCCCCCTAGGTCTGTGATGATGACGGCAGGGATGGTCCCGCCAATGGCTCGGCACTGGCCCTCAAGTCCTGTAGGGGCCACCACCACCTCACCTTTCTGTGGTACAGGCCCTGATGGCTCCAGGGGACTGCTGCCCTCCACCACTCCCACAGCTGGGACCACCATCACCACCGGCCTCCCCGAGGCCTCTGCAGTGCTTGGCCAGACCTGCAACCCACCAACACTGGAGGTCTCACTCTCCCCAAAGGCTTGCAGCTGGGGTCCGGTTCCAAGTCCCACCATTGGCACCGTGGGGCTGGTGGGCCGGGACCGTGATGGCCGGGGGCTCCGCGGCAGCTGGGCGGCAGAGCTGTGCGCCTGGATGTGTGCCTCAAAGAGCCCCACTTTCTGGTTCACCTGGACGTTGTGCAGCTCCCGCTGAAGTTGCCGCGCCGTGGGGGGTCCTGGCTGCCCCTCTTCGCCCCGGCTGCCCCGTCGCCCCCTGGGGCTGCCTGGCTGCCGTGGGGGCTCCTCAAGCGGTGGGAACAGGAAAGCAGGGCCACGACGTGGGGAGCGGGGTGGCACGGGAGCCGGGCTGAAGACAGGGAACGGGCGGCAGCTTCCAGGTGTCTCTGGGCCTCTGGGCAGCACTTGTCCAGGAGGAGGCGGCGTCTTGCTCCCGCCGCTTGTCACCTCGCTGTTGCTATTCATCATCACCAAGCTATTGAGCGCATAGCAGTACACGGCCATAGTAGTCAGCTGGGGCGCACAGTGGGGCCGCCGCCGCTGCCGCCTCGGCGCTCAGGCTCCGTGGGGCTGCCAAGGGTCTCTCCACGCTGAGACCAGCAGCATTGCCTGGAGGCAGCAGGGGAGCTGGGCTGGTCCTGGTCCGCAGCTCCATAAAACGGGACAGCTGGGGAGAGAGAGAAAGTGGTGAGAGTAGCTCTGCGTTCCCCCTCAGCTCACTCTCAAGTTGTGCACACAGCTGGCCGGACTCTTCCCTTCCTGTGTGCCCCTCCAATCCCTGCACACACCTGCATGCATCCCCAGTGGGGATGTAGCTCAGCCTGGTCGTCAGAAGGATCTGAGTCAAGGGGAAATCAGGTTTGGGGCTTTTTCCCCTCTTTCCTGCCTTCCCTGCCCTCTCTCCAGGTTGTTGGCTGATGCAGCCGCAGCAGCGGCATCCAAAAGAACACGGAGTCAGTGGCTGTTCCCGCAACAGAATTAGGGAGTTATGGCCCACTGGCGTGAGCTGAAAGTTGACAGCTTTCAAGTTTTGGCCCCAAAAGATGACATTTTCTGAAGGAAGGGAAAAACTCCAAACAGCTCAAATTTGCCACTTTCCAGTTTGTCACCTATGACCAAGACGAAACCCTCAAGCATGGATTCCTGTTCAATGACACTCGTGAAAGTTCCCAGCTTGCAGAGTTTCGTGTGGCACGAGACCACATCTTCACTCCTTCCCTAGCTTATCATGTGCAACAACACGGGTTTGCACGTCACCACGCGTGCCCTGTCTAAACGTGCCTCCTCTGCGCGTATCTGCCTTCTCGGAGCATTGACCACTGCAGGTCACAGCCCGGATCCCACGTAGGGACAGTAGGGACACGGGTGGTGTCATTCGCCCTTTTGTGTGCATGGGTGTGTACACGTGCGAGAGAGACTGCTTTTGCAGGCGGCTCTCTGCACCCCTCTGTACCTCAGCGTGCCTTCCTTTGTGTCTGTCTGCTTCGTGTGCCCCTGGAGTTGCAATCCCGGTCCCGTACCAGGGCATGCGAACCCACGAGACATACACAAACACGCTGCCTACATGAGTGTGCAGGCCTGCTGACACACGTGTCCTAACTCTGGCTCTGGTGTACCTGTCCTGGGAAGCACTTGCATGTGATGCTGCCAGTGGTACCCCTGTGCATCCCCTGGCAGGTAAATGCGTAGAGGTCCAAGCGCAGTCCCCAGCGTGACCAAAAAGCTCCCCATCCCTCCAGCCGCTGCTCGGAGGCAGCCTGAGGCTCGGCAGAGTAGAGGGGCACCCCTCACCCCCGTCTTTGCAGGGACCCCCGGCACTGCAACCCTCCCAGCATTCTGTCTGAGGTGCAAAGGCGAGCACCGGCACACGGTGCTCAGCTAGGTTTCGGGTGCGGGACAGCCTGCCCCCTCGCCCGCCTCCACTTCGCCCCTTCCTCCCGGCGGCGGGGCCCGGCTGGCACCGGGGACCCCCGGCCCGGCTGCTCGGGGCTGAGCCCGGCGGAGGGGGAGGCCGCGTCCCCCCCCTGCTCCCCCCGCGCCGCCGCTGCTTACCTGGGAGCGAGATCCGCGCCCGCGCTCAGTGCGCGCCCCCGGGCAGCGCCCGCCGGCGCCGGCGGCCGCAGGGCGCTGCGGAGCCCATCGCGGCGGGCGCGGGGCGCGGCCGGGAGCCCCCGCTCTCTCCGCCGATCCCAACGGCTTCTCCTCGCCCCGCTGCCAGACGAGGTGGTGGGGAGGCGGGGGGTGGTGGTGTCGGGGGGCGGTGGGGTCTCCCCCTTCCGCGCTTCGGCGGCGGAGGCTGCGCGGGCGCGGGCGGCTCCGCGCTCCGGTCAGGTCCGCGCCGCCGCTCCCGGTGCGGCTGGAAAGGCGGAGAGAGGAGGAGGAGAGGGAGAGGAGCGGCGAGGAGGAGGAGGAGGAGAGCGGAGGGAGGGGGTAGGAGAGCAGGAAGGAAGTTGTGAGCCTGTCTGGGGTTGAACTCAGCGGAACAAGTTTCTTTTTTTTTTTCTGCTCGCTCGGCGCGGCTCGGCTGGAGGGAAACACTGAAAAAAAAAAAAGTTTCCATTGTTAACTAAGGGGAAAAAAAACCACCCCACCGCCGCCGCGCTTTGGCCGCTGTGGGTTAAAGACACACGAGCCATTTTCCACCCGCGGCCGGCCCGGGCGAGCGATGCGGGTCGGGCGGCGGGGCCCGGGGCGGGGGGAGAGCTACGACCCTGCCCCCCTCCTCCTGCCGGCCTTAGCCCTCCCGCCCTGGGCACGGCGGTCGCGGCGAGGGGCGGTGCCTGCACCCCTGGGGACTCGCAGCTGAAGGCCACCCGCGTCCCCGTGTGCCCCGCTCGAAGGCGTGGGCTGGCCCAGCCATTTCGCGCAGCATCCCCCTTCCCCCAGGCGTGGCTGTCCACACCAGGCACAAGTTGGTGCCAAGCTCTCACTTGATGGGCTGCGTGGGTTTGGGTGAGCGTGTCCTGTGTGGGGAGGTAGCCCCCAAACACCAAAAGTGAGGGCTGAGAGCTGTGACGGGCACATCTACTGGCTGTGGCACTGCCCCAGGTTGAGGCAGGGCTGCAGCTCACCTCTCCAGGACAATGTCCATCCTTTCTGGTCCAGGGTGGGCCACAGACAGCACTTTCTCAGCTCCTGTGGCCCCCTCAGGCACGGGTCCCGCTTGGCAAGAGGGAGCAGGCTCTTGGCTGTGATACAGCACGATTTCTGCGTCAAGATAACTCATTGGAAAGAGTTGTCTGTGTGTCAGCACTTCAGGAGAGCAGGCTCTGTGATTCCCTCTCAAAGTAGTAGTCAAGGTCAAACCCAGATGGCAGTTTTGGGGTTGGTTTGGACTGGCCAAAGGAAAAAAAAAAAGAAAAAAGAAAAAAAAAAAACAGCAATTTGTCTCTGTTGGGATTCACAGCTAGGAATTTCCCCTAGGGAGGGAAATGGATGTCACAGCGGACCAGCTTTTTGCAAGTAAGGCATAACCTCTACAGCGTAAACAGGGGCAGTGAGGTCTCTGAATCTGCAGATTGCCAATCCCACAGGCAGACAGACAGAGACACCCAAAATGAGCTTATGTTTGTTTTTCCAGTAAAAGAAATGCTATTTTGAATTCAGTGCAGGAAAAGAGATTTTTAGACTTTCCACTCCAATCCGTTTCCTCAGTGTCTGTGCTTGGTCAGGAACTGGTCTTTCATGAAATAAAGAATGTGAGCCATCTTTCTCAGAGAAGTGACCCTGCTGAGAATAATGGCACTGTTCACGGGTATAAGCTTCCCCCTGTCTGCAAATATCTGCAGATTCTGGTCATCTGTTGCTCCCATGCCCTGATGTCTGCACAAACACATCAAAAAGTAGGAACTTCTGAAAGAAATAATAAATCCAGGAATACATGCAGATAAACAGGTATTGTCTTTTTTTTTTAAACAGCCACACCATGCCATGCTAATAGCATCTGTGTGTATTTGCAAGCACTAATGCATATCCATGCATGTTTTGACTGTTCTTTGGGGTTGTTTAAGAGTATTTACACCAGTGTAACCACAATGGGTGCTTAAAGCTCTTTCTTAAAGCCACACAAATTCAAGCACCATTAGAAATTCATCCTATCAGAAGAGGACAAAGGAGTGGCAAATTCACTATGGTACATTCACTGATACAAAACTCCCTAAGGGAGACCTGGCCTTAAAACATGGCAGCATTTTTGTCACAGAAACACGTGACGGCCAGAGCTAGAGCTGTTCTGTGGGCATTATATACAACAACAAGCTTTTATTTATGAAGGAAGTGGCTAATAAAAGTGGAAAGAGGGAAAAAAAAGTCTAGGGATAAATCCCTTTTCAGAACGAGTAGGTGCAGGAGGGAAATAATTGTTTCCAGATTGGAGCCAGGCATCAGTCCACATTGTATAGTGAAGAAGGAGCAGACAGCTTCCAGCACACTTGTTTCCAATCAAATGGAAACCGAGTGTCTGAGGTTAGCCTAAACGGAAAGCACAAACTGACACAGGTTGCTAGTCCTCTCCAGGGACAAGGATGGAGGCACAAAGGGAGACAAGTTTCTTTCATAGACAGACAGATGTCTCCAGGTGCCCGCCAAGAAGCCCTCTCCATGGCTTCAGCACCATTGCATTAGGTGCTGTACAAAGAGAACAAATGATGGTCCCACTCCGACTCACTTGCAATCTCAGTGTACATTCTTCAAGTAAAAGTCCAATGTTGGGTCTTAAAAAATCTTGCTTCTGATTAAGCTATGTTCTTCATCTGAATTTATACTCCCTGCTTCCAAAGAAAATGATTGCAGTGCTTGAGGATACTGAAGCAGGCTGGGTTAGGGGAAACAGTTGATTCAGCCAATTTTTGTGTGGGCAACTTGTCCTTATTCAAAAGAGCGGGGCCATTAAAATGAACAAGATCTTCCATTTAGGAAGGGCACATATCCATTGCAGGATGTATTTAGTCCTGAAATGAAGCAAGGACACACTCTCACAGAAGGGTATGGAGCTGTCCTAACTGTGTAACATCTCCAGCTGACACACTGGCATTTGGGGAAAGAAATATCACAGCTGTCAAAGCTAACGGCCTCCCAGTACCTCTGTGTACTTGAAGGGAGACACATTAATTATCACATCTTATTTAAAAATAGTTGTCCCAAATATGCTCACTGTGCCCCATGAGCCGTGTCCGTGGCTCAGCTGGGCTACAGCTGCTGTGCCTCTGAGCTCGGGGCCGCCAAGCGCTGCGGGGTGGTGGCTGTTTGTACGGGCAGCGGGACGGTTGCTGCTGTATGTGAATGCACGGGGCAAAGAGGACGTTTGGCTGCCGGTGGGAGCATGGTTCTTGCAGCAGGAGCATCTGTGCCCCACTGGAGCCGGATGAGTGGGCTCTTCAGGCAGGAGGAGAGATCAGCTGTGCAGGAAGTGAATGCTGGATAGGAAAAGCAGACAGTACAGCCAAGGCTGTTTTACTCTTTTCAACCTCTGCCATGGCCCTAACTAACATTTTGCTTTGACTGTTGCTAAAGTCTGCTTCCGGGCATAGCCCTCCAGGGCTAGGGGGAACCCTGGCAGACCAGTACAGTGCTCATGATCCTCCCAAGCACAGGCAAAACTGTCCTGTGCTACTTACACCCTCTTCCTCTGGAGTCAAGGTCCTGGTCCATGTCTCAAGGCTTGCTATGCTGAGCCCTGGGACAATATCTAAAAGGTTGCCAGAATATGAAGATGGAGATGGTGATGCTGGCCTCCGCTCACATCATTTTGAGGGCCTGAGCCTTGGCAACAGACTCCCCAAGACCGGGCTGGTTGTAAGTCTCAGCACTTCCCACTCTAAGTGCATGGCACATTCCTTCCTCTGACCTGCTTTCTTTAGGGAAAACCCAGAGAGACATATACTGATTCGAAGAAGAACCCTTTCCCCAACCCAAAGCACAATAACAAGCAAAAAAAAAAAAAAAAAAACCCAAACCAAAATACCAAAACTCAAAACACCTTACCATATCAAGGTCCTGTACTGCAGAAATACCTCCTCAGTACCTATTTCATGGAGAGGGGAGAAGAGTTGCACGGTAGATATTGGTCATCCTATTCACTTAAATCCTTGGAGGCACCCAATTAATATGGGTTGGGCTGCATTATAAAGCTGGAGCAGGACAGAACAGACCACAGCCTACTTAGTATCAATCCAATTGTAAAAACAAAACAGAAAAAGTCATAACAATTCAATCACAAAACAACTATGATCCTAAAGTACCCTCCTTGCATTCTTCCTTTATTATAACATTAATTTTTAAAATTATTACTCTCTGTTATATTTTGGACTGGTTGGACAAGACAGTGTTCACTGTGTTTCAAAGCTGAGCTGTCCAAACTGTCACTGTTCATTGAGTTCAGCATCAGAAGGACTGTCAGCATCCTTGCCATGGAAGTGGGTATTTTATGGCATTTCCTTACCAGTGAGTTGACTCTTACAATCGTGTAAAATACAGAAATAAATTGATAAATGCAGAGTAATTCTATAGTAAGTAGACTTGCTTTATGTTTATGTCAGTGTCATGGAGAATATATCTGGCTAATATTTTACAAGAAAAAGAACCACAGAAGGCTCAAGAGGAAAACAGACACTGAATTATGTACTGAGAATTGCCTACATTCAGGCAGGTGACTGTCACAGGCATGGCACACTTCTGATCTGGCTGGGCTGGCAGGGGAGACAGAGGCCTGAGAAAAGGGCTCTGGATGTTTATCTTGCACCAGCCCTTTTGCATTGCATCAGTGGAAAACAGGTCAGAAAGACACTGTTTTTCCCAGCTCTCAGTGACCTCTGAGCTAGGTTATCTGGTCATTTGCTCCCCTCCTGCTGTCCCGCAGGAACACACATAATGGCAGAATTAAGCACTAACTGGTTAATATTTTTTGTGCCAGCTCGTGTTCAGAGAGCAAGAACACAGGGCTCTGCAGAGGCACCTGTAGCAAGTCAATGTAATTTAGGGCAGCCTGTGTACTGAGCTCGTACGTCTGCCTGAGCTCATACGTCCACCTAGAAAACAAAGGACCCAGTTTTGTTTTCTGGGAGCCTCCTCCACACATTCCTGCCTGCGCCTCACCCCATGCTGTACCAAGTCATACAGCTCAGCACAGCCAAGAAAGCCAGCCAAAGATCTCGGCAGTCTGTTCCTGGCTCTGCCCCTGCCACGCTGTGGGGTGTTAGCAATGTGGTTTATTGCCTCTCCGCCTTGGTTCGCCGCCTGTGAAACGGGCAGTACGTACTAAGACATCCTGTGTCTCCTAGGGTATTTGTCACTGTGACCTGCCTGAGGTTTCATGTACACTTGGGGTCCTTGGAGGAAGGGATGCATATAGGCTACGGGTCCATGCACAACACATGCTCCAGGTTTTGCAGCAGGGCTTTGGAGAACTGTTACAGAGTTCAAGAGATTAAAATGTATGTATGGAAAATATTATGCATAGCAAAGTGCTCTGATAAGGATTTATATACACATACAATAGGCAAGAAAGTTTAGGAACCCCAGAACAAGCACAAGATGTTACATTTCCTCTTGACGCAATGCATATATGCCAGTGGTACCTTTGTCTTTCCCTCAGCTAGTAAACTCCCCAGGATGAAGATGTGAAGGTCTCGTGTGAATGCCCACTGGTTTTATGTCTGGATATGCCCAGCAGTTTCAGTGCCACCCTTCCTGGTTTTTCCTGGTGCCAGAGAAGAGCCCAGCTCTGCAATTGGTATGGGCCACAGCTGTGGTCCCCTGTTGCTGCAGCAGGGCTTTACATTGGCATGTTGGCCCATGGTTGCTATTTGCTGATAATAAGAATATAAACACATGTGTATGTTTGGGGAGTAGCCCATGATTCAGCATGAGTGTTTCCTTTTTTTTTTTTTTTTTTTTTGGCACAGACCAAACTAGAGGCACTAGGAACACATGAAATATGTATTGTTGAGTTTTACAGAGGTTCAGTAAAAATAAAATTATAAAGGGAAATCCTTCTCTGGTGGACCCTGAGGCTACTGAAACCTGTACCTATGTCTGTGGTTGAGGTGATAAAACAGTTAGTTAGAATTGAAATGCTGCTTCATTGTATAAAGAGGTTTTTCCTATTCATGGGTCACAGTTATTCCACTAGACTGTGACCACATAACCATAATTGGGCAGCTTTGCATTTGTTTGAGATAGCTACGATCACAGCAGGAAAAGACAAGCTATTTTTTAAAGTGTGCAGTGTGTTACATAGACTGCTTTGGGTTCAGTCGTATATGACGGGGATATTCAGCCTCCAGGGCTGTGAGATTCCACTGCATCTTTTAGGGATGAGATGAATATGGAATCACAAGAGATGCTGTCCAAGTTTTCACTCTGCAATGAGTGATCTCTGTGTTTTGAAAAACTGGAAGAAAGAGGGCACTGAAGAGGACATAATTAATAATTTTAAAGCCCATACTGGGCTGTGGGCATTTAATTTAAAATAAAGCATGTTGGCTCTCTCCAAGAATCTATTTTTGCCTGTGGTATAATAATGTATTTTAAGGATTTACCATAATATTTCTGATGGACAGGTGTTTACCTTTGTTCAATGTCTGTGAAATGAAAAAAGCTGAGCTTTGAAAGCGTGCAGCACAATTTAATAAACTGGCAGATCTAGGTTGATTCTTCATAATTTTGAATAGCTAAAGCAACAGAGCTATGAAAATATTCCTAAATGATGTTGCCAGACAACAGTCTATTATCTGTAATATTTTCTGTATGTAGCACTGTTCATTGCCATGCAACAAATTGCAAAGATCAGCAGACCCTGACCCTGAAAAGCATCTGTATTATAGCAGTCACTGGAAAACACCAGTCCTTGCATGCAAAATTGTTTCAAGCAATAACATCTTGCCCAGACAGATTGAGATCTGCACACTGGATCATGCTTTTTCTTTGAATAACTAGAGGTAAGGAAAGCACTTATGGAAAGAACAGCAAACATGTCCACCTAGGAAAATTTTCAGCCCTATCACAAGTTTCTATACATACATACATACACGCCCAGGCATAATATGGGTGCATCTTAATAGCACCACGAGCAGCTTCTCCATTGCCAACTAGTACGAGTCGGAGCCTTGTCTCCCTGCCCCTGCTCTGGAGACAGCCACTCTAGGAGCTATGAACTGCTCTAGGAACTGCCTCCACAGTTCTGGATTTGAGCAGCAATTTCAGCAACACAGCATAGTTTTCCTTGCCGTGCTCCCACCTCCTCTGGCTGGCATGCCGAGGACAAGGCTCCCTCTTGTGCTGCCCTTCCTCCTCCCCCAGGTGTTTCCAGGTTGCTCCTGAATCAGCAGTTATTTATCTCTGGGAGGCCACATGTCTAGAACGATTTTTAAGCCACCACTGCAGACTACAGAGTTTCAGATCATTGACATTTCCCACTCTATTACCATGTGCTCTCTAACCCTGGGCAAATTTCTACAGCTGGAGTTTTCACCTCTGTGTAACTAAATTAAAGTATTTAAACCTATATTTAGGTGCCTGAGTAAGAAGGCAGATTTCAAGAGATGGGACAGTCCCTCACCTCACCATGAAGTTTGCCACTCTTCACAACTCTCTATGCTCCAAGGAAGGGGCTCCCCATTCTTCTTTTCCTTTGGAAAATGTGAAAGATATTTCATGGTCTGGCAGGTACTAACAGTGTGAAGCTGCTTGAAATTGGATATCTAAAAAGCCATTACAGCTGGGGAAGGTGAAGATCCGGCCCAGAGAGGAGACATAAACCATCCACTTCCAAGCTTGCTGAATGAAAGCTGATGAGCTAGACCACAGCACTAACGGGTTCCTAAATGTTACGTACTTGCTCCCTACTTCCTGCCGGATGGGGATGGATACCACAGAGTTCCAGCTGGCTGCTCTCTTCTTCCCAGAGGAATTCACTGAATTGCCTAAGGAACTTAATGAGATGCAAAAGTGAGGGCAGAAGAGGAGAGGTGTGGGGCCTGCAGGTCCTCAGCAGAACCCCTGTGTTTACTTCCCACTCATTCTTCAATCCTTTTCCATCCTTTGCTCTCCTTTCTGGATACACCTGTAGCTCTTGTTGTCTGACCCAGACTCTCCCATGACCCCTGACAGCAGCATTCAGGACCAGGTTACCCAGGACTTCAGGCTGCCCTGAGGCAGGCAGAACTGGCAGAAGATGGTGTCGCAGAGGGGCACGGCAAAGAGGCTCAGCTGCTACTGGCGTGGAGCTTCCAGGCCTCCCTCCAGCTGGGCCTTCACACCCCCACGGTCCTGCTACTCTGCCCACAGACTTCTGCTGTTTGAGAAGAGGGGGACAGAGAGACACTTGCCCCAGACAAAAAGAGCATAGAGGAGAGAGAACCAGGAGAGCTGGTGAGGCTCTGCTGGCCCCAGTGCCAAGTGGGCTGCTTTGCCCTCAGAGGCTGTGGCTTCTTGAGGCTGGTGGAGATATTGCTTCTTCACCCCTTGTGAACACAGCCTGCACCCCCAGCTGAAGGCACTAGAAAAGCTGGCAGCCACAGTGGTCTTCTCTCCACTGAGAACTGACCGAAACTGTTCTTCTTCAGGGCTGTTTTACAAGGAGCAGGAAGAGGGCAACTGGACAGAGCGCTAAAGATTAACTTTTAAGTCTGTCTTCCTTTGACAAAATGTTTGAGGTTTGCCAGTTCCCTTACATTCTCTCCTGCTGGCTGAGGACAGCCTTGCCCTGAATAGGAGAATGTGAACAGTGCAAGATCTCAGCCATCTGACATCTTCCTGTCTGCTGGCTCAGAGAGAGGGACATTAATAAAAGCTGCCAGAGAAATGCCTTGGAATGACCCTTCCTGATAGGAGAGACAGTATCCTGGAAACAACCATCATTTGTTGGCAGAGATACTCACTTCATTCCTTAGCTACACAACCAAATTTCTTTAACTCTTCTCAGGGTCATTTTTGGACTGGATTGCAGGTGTGTTTTATGTAAAAAAAAAACCAAACCAACCCAAATCAACGACTTTGTTTCCTTCTGTTTTACATTTCTGACATTTCCTAAAAGGAACAAAATGTAGAAACAATGAAATGTTTTTCTTTTTTACAGCCCTATCTATCATTAACAGAAAGTTTACTTAACATCTCTTCTTCCTTGTGAAGGTGATGGATAGGGCTGAACAAGACTTACAAGATCCAGTAAGTGAGGTGCCGTTTGCGTCATCAGCAACAGTGCTCATCGGGAACTCATCTACCGTTTTTATGGTTTCAGAAAGAGATGTGGAGGAAGAATGGAGCAGGCTGAGATTTATTACTGTCAGTGGAACAGACGTTAAAGGTAGACAAATGGAAATTTGAATTCTTTGCAGGAACAGACGCTATGTGAGGCTGTCGAGTTAGGCAGGGCCCTGTTTTTGGAGGGAACATCACGTGAGCATACTCAGACTTGAAACCTCCAAGAAAGACAGTTGGAGGCTGCCTTAGCAATCAAGAAAGTGTTAGCAATCCAGAAAGTGGTGCATCACTGATCAGCTAAAGAATAGAGTGCACCAGAGCTGTCCTGCTCAGCAAGCTGGGCCCGGTTTTTCCCTGGATGTCATCCCATTATATAGTTGCTGGAGAGACACTGGAAGGGACTTCAGAATAACAGGTGAAACTCGTCTTCTACAAATCAGCTTCCATTTTCCTCCAGTAGGGTTTCCTTTGCACACTGGAGACTAGGAGATGAACTCTAACAGCTAACAAAATGCCAGCCATCAGATTTACTGTCTAAACAGTGATCTCGCGTGCTTTTTTTAGGTGGCATCTTATGCTTCCCAACCCCTGGCTTGAAAGCCCTGAAGTACCTGCACTTTCAGATTCCCATC
Organism: Chlamydotis macqueenii; assembly: GCF_036417535.1. Classification (NCBI taxonomy): domain Eukaryota; kingdom Metazoa; phylum Chordata; class Aves; order Otidiformes; family Otididae; genus Chlamydotis; species Chlamydotis macqueenii. Next base: position 71,947,423 of record NC_141558.1, on the reverse strand, counting down.
CTCTTTCCTTTCCCGATGATTTCCTTTCCCAAAGAAATTGACCTGGATGGGAAGTGATGAGTATACACTGGGGTTTTTTTAACTCTTAGGAATACTTCTGAAAGTTGAGATAAGGAGAATTAGAGTGCCAAAACGCCCATGTTACTGGAAGTGCTAAGTGCCCTACGAAGCTGCCCCAAAGTTCTTGAGACCCATGCCAGAAACTCTTTCACTTTTCAGGCTCACTGAAACTCCTAAATTGCCAGTGGTTTTATTTTCCCTCCACACCTTTTCTCACTTCCTCTCCATCAACCTGATGGCCATTTCTGCTCACAGGGAAATGTGTACTAATTCCGCGGAAGCCAAAAGCCTGAATCATATAGCAGTGCAATCAGGCCATGAGGATTTAGTAATGAACTGACAGGGACAGAGAGAATTGGAGGTTGGGGCTGTTCTAAAATAAATTACTTAATTTGACCAAACACTTGATAAATTCTTCCCTCCTACTTCCTTTCTGAATGCAGTTATTTGTCCCAGTAGTTAGATTCACACTCTTTCATGTCCAAATTCATTTCTTTCACATGATTAATCAGCAGCTGGAAGCAGGTGATGTCATGGACTCTGACATTAGATTGTCATCAAATATTACATTTCTCTCTTCTTTTTTTTTTTTTTAACTAAACAACTGCAGTGATGGCTTTGCTGGCTGCTGGCCAGCTAAGTCTCTGCACAGAAATGTATCACTCCTCGCCTCTGTATTCCCATATTCCCCAGCCTGCTTGCACTCTGATGGAAAAGTTAACTTCCATGGCAAGACTGTGAGTAGCACCTACAGTTGCAGTGTATCCAAGAAAAACATACGGCAAGGACCAGGGGAGTCCTTACAGTGCTGGCAAACCAGGGGTTCATCGCTTTTCCCTCAGAAGAAAAGTAGTGGTGGGGAAGCTTCAGTGTCCCAAGGTGATCCAACAAACAGATTTTCGTTTCAGACAAAAGATGGATGGAAGGAGGTTACAGTCCCTCAAATGCAAGCTGTCAATATGAACAAGCATTACAATTGTATTTGCATGGAAACAAAATGTGTCTCAGCTTTTGGACACTTTGGAAAAAGAAGGATAATGATCTTTGCAGAAACAGTGCAGGGCACTTTACTGTTGATGAAATTTGTCTGGCAGCTGTTAACACACGATGTCTCCCAGGTTTACCAGAAATGGGTAATGCCTGAAGTCAATAGTGCACTTTATTCTCTGTTGAAAACCTGATTAACGACTCATCTTTTTCTCTGTCAAAAGTATGCTCTCCCATTCTTAATGCTTACATTATTTTCAGAGGATTTTTTTTCTCAAGTTTGAGGTGAATCGGAGGCATTTGCCTGGTACAGTAAGTTATAAAAGCGGAAAGTGGGGCCTTGCATTCTCCAAAAACTATAGTTTTTGTCAAGTTCTATCTCCAACAGCACATCGTGTAAAAAGCCCACATCTGGTCTAACCTGTTCTCAAGGATAAAGGCTTTCTTTGAGAAGGCAGCATTGATGGGCTGGTTTTGGAATAACTGATGGTTTATTTTCCATTTTAATTTTCAAACATTTCAAAGTGTACATAACACACTGTGATCACAAAAGTTGGTGAGTTTTGGTTGATCTTGTTTATTTGAGACATTAGCTGTGTTGAAGGCAAATAGAATTTAAAATAGCTATTACAGCACTCAATTTTCCAAATCATTACAGAAGGATGAGATTACAGTCAAGTATTTTCTGTTAATATGTTTAAGCATTTACAATTATGGAAACTTTTTCATAAGTAAATGCAAAGTTATTGCAGCAATTCTGAGTATCAGCAGGGCTTGAAAGCCTTTAATTAATTTTGGTTACATTTGAAATAATCATAATAATTTGAGAATAATAAATCAGATCAGTCCCTAGGAAGACTTCCATAAAGTGGATTACATCACACCTGAAAGAAGTTTTGGCTCTTTCTCTGGCATTTAGATAATCCATGAAAAATCCCCAAAAGGCTAACAACTGTAGCAGGAAACAGAAATCATAGTCTGCATATGCTACCCTGTTATCTCCTAATTAAAATGCCTACCGATTCAAATGGGCTATGAACCAAGTCTTATACTGCACACCTAAATTAGAAATTCAGCTGTCTCTGGGATAGGAACTCATCAAGTTCTGTCTTTCAGAACTCAGTTCAAAATCCCTTCAAGCACTGTCTCCAAGGAAGTACTTTTTTCCACATTTCCTATTTTCACTTGTACTATTCAAAAATTAAAAGCAAGGATTTACATACAAGGTACTAAATAATCTACTGAATTCAAATCAGTTTCCACTGGGTAGACATGTTTTTTCCACCCACATTTCAGGTAAGCATACCAGACAGCCTTTCTTTTTAACAAGCTGATGCAACATAAACAGGATGAATGAATAGGTAACTCTCTGGAGCTACAAGGGGAAGAGCTCGGAGCACTTGGCAGTGGTGAGGCTGGTCCTCCTCATGGCACAAGTCAGAAAACAGAGGGCAACAGGAGCGACAGCATGATGCCTAAGGCAATGCAGGGAAGCAGTAGCAGAGAGAGCAAAAGGGCTCTCTTGCCCGCTAGCCCCAGAACCACCCTTGGTTCTTTGGACTGCACTGGCAGCCTCAGCTCTGTATTTAAAGAGAGGGATGGAGCTTAATAGCTAATAATAGCTAAAGCCTTTTTCCTCCTTCCTGTTTTCATATGGCCACGTTTGCATGATGAACTTTAGTAAAGCCAACACACCACGTACGTTACTCACTAGTTCCTGTGAGTAGCCGTTCCTTCGACACAGTTACTGTATTAGCTCTTCTTGTAGGAGTTGTTACAAGCCTGTCTGCAGCTGCCTCTGCTCAGCTTGGCCCAGCCACAGTTTCTCAGCCTGCGTGGACAGCCCTTGTTTTCCATCGTATCCCCTCCCTGCAGGTGAATAGCAAAGTCCAGCTGATTTGCTCCATGTGTCTGTCTGGGCCAGGCCTTCAGTGGTGCTTAGGCAGCTTGTCGAGACCCTTCTAGCTCTGCCTGAACTCACATCTTTTAATAGCTCTGTCCATACTATTCCAGTGTTTCTCAGACTCACCTTATTGTCCCCACACTTCTGCCAGTGTTTCATAAAACTCCCAGGGCTGGATCCAAATGCTGAAGGGAAGAGAATCACTGACTCCTACAGGTGCTCAATCAAATCTTTCCTTTACTGAAAAACTTGCAGTCCTGCAGAGAGGGTTGAATTTAAAAGCTCAATAGAGCATCATCAGTTTTCCTGGCTTAGTTTCTGAAGGGTAAATACAAAATAAAAGCATAGGAAACCAACCCAAGAAAGGGCTGGGATGCATAGCTCCTGTTTATTTCATTTGCAAAATGTACTTAGGTAGCCTTTTACTTACAGTTTATCCTATTGAGCAGCCACTGAGACACTGCTGAAAGCTGAGAGCACCAGCTCAGTACATGGGACAGCCTGTAACAGATGCAGTGCTGCTGAAACCACAGAGAGTGGGTTATTCTGCAGAAGAAATGGGGAGGCAATGGGAACAGATATCTGTTTTCTTTTAGCAGCCCTGCTCAGCTGGAGAACTCACAAGTAAATAAAGGAGGCCAGAAGGGAGCCAGCTAGTCAGGGGGCTGCATGGAGAAGGGAAAGCCGTGCCTAGAGGAGGAGCCACCTCACAAGCGCAGCAGTTGAGCAATGGCTGCAGCCTCAGCCCTGCTGATCAAAACTCTTTGCCCAGGCAATGAAGCATAAGAACAAAGAGGGTACAGACATTTCTGCATGGGTGAAAGATGCTCAACTGAAAAACTTCAGGTTTGGGCCATTGCTACTCCTAACACTGCAGCCTTCCCTCTTCCTCTTCGGGGACCAAAACACAGAGGAAACTGGACATAGCGCTCGCCTTTCAGGACTTACAAAATGTAAATATTTTTATTTACTTCCTGACCCTGGGCTCAAAACATCTGCAGCTCTATAAATGAAAAGCAACCACTGTTATTTAGCAACTTCTTCTGCTCCTGCTTCATTTTGCCAGGAGACAGAGGCTCTGATATGACCGTGACGCACCATGAGTGTTGTGGTGACGTTTGAGAACTTTCGGTTGCGCTCCTCAGGCAGCTGGTGCCACTGCCCTTCATCTTGCATCTTGTCTAGCATGACAAAGCCTGGCTGGTCAGGTAAATGGCAACAGCTTGGAAATTTTAGTCAAACTGAGAAAAAAAAATGAAAGTGGACCCTTCTTCATCAGAAACATCTTGGGTTTCTGTTTCGGATGGGACAGTTAAGTTGGCATTCTCAACTTCTCCTGTCCCTCCAGTGCGTGATAGAAGAGCCACTGGTGATGCTCCCTTTGCACCTCTACTAGAAGAAAAAGCTGATCAGGTTTTGCCTGATGAACCTTTGGCCATAAGCATAAGTGCTAATTTTTTGGAGGAGAGCTCTGGCAAAGCTTTCTGAAGAAACTCTGGAAAATTGTTTGAAGCAATTGGTTTCAGTTGATTTGGTGAGGCAATGCTGGAAACTGTGTAATGGTTGCTGAAAGATTCTTCAAAAAGGAAATGCTGGGAAGGAGGGGACCTCTGTAAATTTTTGAAACTGAGTCCATGAAAACGTTCATTCATCAGCTTAATCTTCATGGATTCAGCAAAATGGAGGGGGATTCTCCAGTATTTGCCTCATCTGACAAACTTCAAGCACTAGTAGCAGCAGGTTCTGCTTTTGGCAATGTACGTCAGTCCCTCTGCACATGAAATGACTCTCTGGATATTCTGGTGGGGTAGATTTACGTTCATATACAGTAAGCCTTTACAAGGTAGAAGAAGAGGATGGTAGTGAATGTTCTGATTTTGTCTTTCCATCATCCTCAGTGATTCTTGACATGGTATTTCTGAGGAGTAGAAATGCTGAAAAAATAGGTTTTAGTTATTTCTAGTTACTTTGAGCCCAGGAAATGGAAAGATAGTCTCATCATATTGTGCTTTTTGGTACTTGCTCTGTATCTTGCTGTACCAAAAGTTTAAATTTTCTTGTGGCCTCTGCTGAATGCTGACAAGATACATGTCAGCATCATATTATTACCTACACATTAATTCAACACTGACGTGGCTGAAAACCAGTGATATTTGGGTTTCTGCATCCATTTTTATGCTTTGGAAAATTCTACATTCTCTGTTCCCAAACGACAAAAACATGAGGCAGGTTATGACTTAACAGATCTGTATCGTGACATTTTATTCAGCCTCAACTTTAGGTTTAAAATGCCCCTAAGAGGCCTTTTTAATATCCAGCTTTGTCTTTTTTTTAATCAACTGCTTTGTTATCATAGCTTTGTCTTTCTCAATCTGGAAATGATGGCAACTAACTCCTCTCCTTTGTATTTTTTAGTTACTCTTCTATTATAACCCCTATTTCAAGAGAGATTATCTCCACCTGCTGTGAACCTGTAAACAAAGTGCTGGTGTTAAAAGCACAGCACCAGCTGCATTCTTACTGGACCCAGATTTGAAGGAAGGATGCCTGAGAAGGAGCCCAGACATTCAGCCTGTGATAGGAACTGCTTCTGCAGAGGAGAACGATTCCTTTGCATCAGTTCCACAGGAGGACACCCAGACATCTGCACCCAGCACCTCCACACCTACCAAGCCATGTGCTGAAGCAACAACACAGATTGGAAGTGCCCATCCATCCCTATCACCATAACTCAACAGACACAACCTGGCTGGTGTCCAGGATGCAGCTTCTGCTGCATCTGATACTTAACCATACTGTATTCTACCTCCTGTACCAAACAGTCTTTTTAGACCAGGGCTGGGGCTTCCCACATTTCCATTTGGGCATCCATCTTCAGCAGCTATGGAGGCTCCCTAGGCTAGTGTGCTTTCCTTCTGTGAGCCATGGCTTTCAATGTCCATGCTGGCAGCAGCCGCTGCTGTTGCTATGCCAAGGCCACCACCCTGCCAAACTCCAGCATACGCTCATTGCCCTGCTTGCATCAGCCATCCAAATAGTGAAGCTACAGGCAACGGGATTGGACCTCAACACTAGAGACAGCACCGATGTTAGATGCCACAGAATCATAGAATGGTTTGAGTTGGAAGGCACCTTTAAAGGTCATCTAGTCCAACCCCCCTGCAAGGAGCAGGGACATCCCCAACCAGATCAGGTTGCTCAGAGCCCCGTCCAACCTGGCCTTGAATGTTTCCAGGGATGGGGCATCCACCACCTCTCTGGGCAACCTGTTCCAGTGTTCCACCACCCTCAGTGTAAAAAAATTTTTCCTTATATCAAGTCTGAATCTACCTCAGTCTATTTTAAAGCCATTGCCCCTTGTTCTATCATAACAGGCCCTGCTAAAGAATCTCTCCCCATCTTTCCTATAAGGCACCTTTAGGTACTGGAAGACCGCAACAAGGTCTCCCCGGAGCCTCCTCTTCTCCAGGCTGAACAGCCCCAACTCTCTCAGCCTGTTCTCACAGGAGACGTGCTCCAGCCCTCTGACGATCTTTGTGGCCCAAGAGTCACAATTTTACAATTTCCAGACACTACTGGAGGTGTTTGGGTTCATTGCTGTGTATGTTCAAGTAGCTGTTCTTTATGATTCAATTTTTCTTCCATGAGTCAACTTATACTTGTTTCAGACTTCATGAGAAATATTTTTACACCAAAAAGCCTCCCAACACTATAAGCTAAAATTTAGATCAAAGTATTTGGTACGTCCCTTGAACATAAGTTTTAATTCATATTTCTTTATCACAAAGAAAGGAGAAGTCCTTCTGGAAAAGTCCCCAGCAGGCTGGTATCATTTGTATGCTTTTTCCACTCTTTTATAGATTTCAACAGATTATGTTCTATTTATAGGAGCCGATTGGATAGTTAAAATAAACCAACAAAGAACAATAAGAGATGCTGACAACTGGCCTATTTCAGCACATGCTTAGAATGATTGACTGTCCATCAACTTTGCAGTATAGTTTGTCTGAACCAAAAATTATGTTAACATTGCAAGGAACTATTTCAGTATGTCAGAAATGTATTTGCTTTACAAGATCAAAGCACAAGACAAAAGAGATCACACCATCAGGCAAAGTTCCTCCCTTTGACTAAATCTGGTGGATGTAGAACAGCTTTGAGAAGATGCTTCCGTGAGAAATGGGAGACGTGGGTCAGATCCTCTCAGATGGAGAGGATATTCTGATCTGGGTTTTACACTGCCTGCATGAGTGCTTGCCTTTGCAGAAGAGGTGGCCACTACCATCAGCAGTTTTATAATGTTAGCCTGCTATTTAACTTTTTTTCACTATAAGTATTTTCAGAAGGAAATATTTCATTTTGGTTTGAATAAAGTATGTTCTACAACTCAGAGCAATACTTTACAGTTTTTCTTGTGAATGCAAATAAAAGCCAGATATCTCTACTATGGATCAGTTCAAACTGATTTCACTCCAACTCTGACTTATTTGGCTCAGCCATCAAACTGAAAATTTATTCAAATGACCTTAAGAGTCAGAACCTCATTGACATACGTGAAAAAAAACATGTATATAATAAGCGGGAGCCTCTCTGTCCAAGACTTTAGTCTCTAAGGAACAAGTCAGGCCTCGGCAAGGTTCCCATCTCTCTGTTGTATGAACATTTAGGAAGTTTGTGCAGGAACTGGGAAGCCAGCCTGGACTATCAGTATCCTAAATCAGTGCTGAAGCCACAAGCTCTTCTGTCCTTGCTGCTCAAATCTCACACTTCCTTTCCACAGCAAAACAACTCTGGTTCTAGCGGTGAAAGGCTCTCCTCACTATCAGAAGAGCTAGCTTCCTTATTCACTTAGTGGGCACAAGGTAGCTGTTCAGAGACCATTAGACACATTAGCTCAGCACTGCGATTAGAATCAAGATTGTGTGTTCAGATATAACCTCTACAGTGGGAGCAACTTAATTGTTTCAAGGTCTAGGAAAACTCATCTGCCATCACCTGCCGAGTGCATGTGCTGTAGCATTGACTGTTTTAACCACAGAGCAGGATCTGAAGGCTAGACTTGATTCAGGATTCCCAAGGAATCTTCCCTGAATAAGCGGAGTAGGCTTTGAGCTTATAAAAAGCTCATACTGCCCGTCTGAGACAAGGAATTATTTCAAGAGGTGACATGATTTAACTGGCTTTTAAGACAGGGGCACTGAGTGGAAGAATTAAATGATGATGATGTTACGGAACCTCCTGTATAAATGTTGAAATAAACAGGAGTGTGAAAAGCTCTGAGAAACATAGAGGAGACAGAAACGCAGTTTTGGGAGGAAAGCAGAGGTGGGTGAGAAATGATCTAAGTGTTGGCATTGTGTGCAGTACAGTGGGCCTTGCTCATCTTCATAAACGACATAGCACTTTGCTACCCTCTCCCTGGAGGGAGTGCCTCAAGGCACTTCTCACTCAGGGTGATTATCATCTTTCCTGTGCAGATGGGAAAACTAAGGCAGGGAGAGGTGAAGACCAACATTTTAAGAACTGGCTAGTGATTTTTTGTGTCTCTATTTCTGCATGTCTAAAAGGAAGTCTCTGGAAGAACCAGTCCAGTTTCCTTCATGAAAGCCATAACTTTAATGAACCTCGTGACTTTCACGAAGCGTGGATTTTTTGTCTGCTCAGCATGTATAATAATGAGGCCCAAAGCATCTCAAAATTCAGCATTTGAAATGAGTGCATGGGAAATGTTCATCTCTTATATGCTACACTTGCTTACACAGAAAGTCACCACCATTACTGTTTCCTTTTCTAAATGACAGTGAAGGCATCTTTCTTCTTTTTAAATAATATATCTGATTTTGACATTACTTACCACAGCTTTTGTGTTCACATTTGAGTACAAGGAGTAAGCTCTGCACAAATAACATGGAGCTATCTGTGGAGTTGCATTTGCTTTTTCTTGACATTTGTAGGGGTAAACTCATCTGACTTGATAGGGAAGATGAGGAAACTGCATCTTCCCTACATGTCATGAAGAACTGTAAATTTTTATTTTGGATATGAGTATTGCAGTTCTTCTAACAGCATTACACCCACCCTCCGTCTTGCTGAGTTTTATGCTGCCTTCAGTGACAGCACAGATGCTGGAATTGAACTGCTTGGTGACTGTCAGGCAACGTGTCCTAAGAGCAGTGGTATTCTTTTACCAAGGATTTCAAGCACAGAAAAGCTCCTGACTGAATCAAGCAGAAACCAAGCAGACTGTCTGCCTCAGGTGTACATTTTCCCAGGGCTGCTTTGCAGAAGGGCTGTGTTAGTGAACTCAGGCTGCATCACTGAGCACTCATCCACATTCTGCAACACTTCCCTTTGCTCAGGTTCTCACATCAGCTCTTTCACAGTGCACTGTTTTTTTTTTTTTCTGCTATTTTCCCCTCCTCCTTATAGTAGGACCACACTGTTTCTGTCTGTGCAAACGTTCAGTTCCTTATGCGGATTTAGGAAAAAGCAAATACACCTCCATAGACACCACAGACATTTTGGAAAACCTGTAGCTTGTATTCCAATGACTGTCTGTGATTTTTATTTCTTTGCAATGCTCCCTCCTCTGTAATTCTCTATTGAGTAATGACTTTCTGCCAGGCTAACTTAATCTTGACAATGTCAGATCTATGTGCTGTTCTCTTTCATTTCTCTCTCCTTGACTATTGTGTATTGTTATGTGAGCTGTACTTCAACACAGCCCTGGCTGAAATGATCTCCAGGCTCTGCCTGGGCTTTGGGAGACAAATGGACAGAGCTTATCCACCACCAACAGTCAACTCTGGCCTCTCTATGACAGTTGCAGTATGACTGTGTTTCATGAGGACTGTTGTTGACCAAGGATGAGTGTCACCCATAATGCCTGCAAAGTTTTGCTGCTCTGGAAACATATATCACTGTTACATGAAAACATCTGTGAGATGTATGGGAACACCAAGGTGTTTTGGGTGAAATACAGCAATGGAATGGAAAAAGGCGAGCTTAATTGCGCTTACAAAAAATTACAAGTGAGGAGTATGATTCATTAGCAAAGTGCAAGACCTTGCAGAATTTAAAAATACTTAACTTCTGAAGTTCTTCTTGAAGCAACTGATGCTTGTCAGATGGGGAAGAGAGGAGGGAAGTCATAAAGAAGATGACGAGGAGGTACTAGTTACTGTTATTTCCTTAATCTGAGATCTATGCTTGAACCTCCCTGACACATAAAATAAATTTTTTTGTTTTTTTTTTTTCTTCAACTTATCTACAGTTTCATTGTATAGGAGAAAAAATAAAGCCTCAAGGCTTTGAAAAGCCACAGGGGTTTAACTGCAGATTTGCCTTAAAACTGCTTTGTTTGATCAGGAGAAAATCCCTGTATGAACCCCCTTATTTCATTTATCTTAAAATGTAATAAACTCTTCAGTTACTGCATAACTGAAAACCAAACTGGCTTGAACCAGTTTAACTAAGTTGGTTCAAAACCTAATTTAAGGCTTGATTAAATGGTGTTAGTGCAAAGTTAAACAAACTAAATGCCAATAAAGGCTATTTTAGGAAGGGCCACTCCTGCTGAAGGGGAAGGGGTTTAAAACAAACTTACTTAATTTACTTTAAAAGTTAGTAAGATAAACTATTCTAAGTGCTTCTGTGCAGAGAAGCTTGCAGAAATATGACAATGGATTCTTTTGAAAACCACTGCTTAGCATGAGTACATGAGTGAAGTTCAGAAACAGACAGCAATTAAGCCTTCCTTTTTTTAAAACAAAAATCAAAATAGGACATTTTTCCTCTTACCCCTTAGGGGAGTGAAAAATATATTCTTTGTCTATATTCTCTCAGATTTCTTGCCATTGCTGCTGCAGTTGTAGCTCCAGCAATGGGAACACTGGTCATGATACAACTGTGCCAGCAGAGAGAAGCTGGGCTGAATCTGAGTGCCTTAGTAGTCTGGTGGAACGTGGCAAACAGCGTGGCTTCGAAACAATTGCTCTGGTAGTGTTGGGAGTTTTGCAACATGGGACATTTAACCGAAAATTCCTCCACAGAGGGCTATAGGAGCACCTGATGCATTTCACAGGCATCTGATTGCAATAAAATCCCCTCAAAGGATTATCACACAGCGTAACCGAGTTGAAGCTGCAGATGTGTCTGTCAAACAGCTAATCCAGCTACCAAGGAGATGGCCATGCATAGAAGGCCTCTGCCCCCTAGTGCGTACAGCAGGACTCTCTTTTACAGGTTATGGAGGACGGAACCTCCTTGAAATACAACCGGGAAGGATTTATTTGAATATTAATGTATAATTGACATTCCTTACCCACATCCTCCCCAAGATGAACCCCAGCAGGGGGCCCAAGTAAATTACACAGGTTCATCTGCATAGTTATGGGGAACATCTTACTTTGTCTGTCATGTGCATTTTAAAAATATGTTAGACACGTATTTTCCTTTTTCCCGGGACTGACCTCATTTCAGTTAAAGTCTATTGATTTATCACTGACTTCAGGCAGAGCAGAGCAGTGTTAACTCACAGTTTTCCAAGTCACATGAACAGATCCGCTGATTTCTCAGAACATAGGATTGTCTGAAGGATTTGTCCCAAGATCTGGAAAACCAAAGAGATACCAACAACTTCAAAGGCATAATACTGCTTTTCATGTTGGTGCATTTGTCTCCTAAAGAGACATCTGATTTTTTAGCAAAACTGGACAAAACATGTACATAAGGAAGCAGGAGAAATTGTCTGAATGAGACAGTGGTCCAGAGGGCACCATGGCAGCAGGAGCTTTGCTGAGCTTTGCTCCTGCTCTGAGGCAGACACAGGGCACTCCCATTGGAGCAGTCCTCCTCCTGCTTGATCAGTCTGTGCTTAAAAGCAGGACTTTGGTGGTATTGCATTGAATTGGATGCATCACCAATTGCTTTCTGACTGCACACTTAACCAGGTTTGATTCCTCTTCCACTCCCACCACCTTGGCCTCATCTATTTGATTTGAGTCACATTGTAGCTCATTTCTACACACATTAGACAGCAGTCGTCTACACAGCTCCTATGATGCTATAGACCCTGGAATGAATGGACCATGAGATGATCTCAGGTCTACGCAATACCATGGGACACATGTACTGAATGAACATTCATGGCACAACTGGTTAGTATCCCCAGTTGTGGTTAGTATCTGGTTAGTATCCCCCAGTATGCAGATGTGCTTCCAAGAGCTGGATCAATAGTTTACAGTCTAGGGGACTTTGGATCCTTATTTTATCGCTGTTTTAGACAGAAGGCTATACCATGCTCTTCAGTACTGGAGCATAAGTCTAAACTTTCTGGTTGGATCTGAGGCTTCATGGATACACCAATGTGGGATCACTCTTTAGAAATCCACACAGAAGTGTGACATCAATATGATACCCATCCACATGTGGCACTCTGTCATGAGCCCTGGCTGCATGCTAAGTAATCTTATCATAGAATCACAGAATCATAGAATGGTTAGGGTGGGAAGGGACCTTCAAAGGTCATCTAGTCCAACCCCCCTGCAAGGAGCAGGGACATCCCTGACTAGGTCAGGTTGCTCAGAGCCTCATCCAGCCTGGCCTTGAACGTTTCCAGAGATGGGGCCTCCACCACCTTTCTGGGCAACCTATTCCAGTGTTCTATAACTCGCATCATAAAAAATTTTTTCCTAATATCTAATCTAAATCTACCCCCCTCTATTTTAAAACCATTACCTCTCGTCCTATCACAACAGGCCCTACTAAACAGCCTCTCCCCATCTTTCTTGTAGGCCCCCTTAAGGTACTGGAAGACTGCTATCAGGTCTCCCCAGAGCCTCCTCTTCTCCAGGCTGAACAGCCCCAAGTCTCTCAGCCTGTCCTCATAAGAGAGGTGCTCCAGCCATCTGATCATCTTCGTGGCCCTCCTCTGGACCTTCTCCAACTGGTCCATGTCCTTCTTGTGTTGGGGGCTCCAGAACTGGACACAGTACTCCAGGTGGGGTCTCACCAGGGCAGAGTAGAGGGGGAGAATCACCTCCCTCGACCTGCTGGCCACGCTTCTCTTGATGCAGCCCAGGACGCGGTTGGCCTTCTGGGCCGCAAGGGCGCATTGCCTGCTCATGTTAAGCTTAATCATTAGATCTCGTTCAGTTATGAGAAAAATATTTACTTTGGTATTCAGTACCTTTCCTTGAGGGATTGCAGATTTACAGATGAACAGAGCAAGACTCTTGAAAAGTACTGCTTATTCCAGCTTAAAACCTCAGATATGCTGGGCCTAACCCTATTCATATATTCTGTGTAAGCATAAGAGGTTTTAATGCTATTTTGACAGATGGTGTTGTATCTGTTGCCATTCGAAAGCCAAGGGAGCATTTCAGTGTTTGTGTCTGTAGTCCTATTTCCGGGTATTACTTATACTTCCTGAAATAAAACAGTCACAATTCCTTGGACATATTTAGAGGATTGTAACAGTTTGTGATGAAAAACTCCCTGAGATCTCGTACTGTAAATGTCTAAGCACTAAAATGGAGCACATTAGGGCAACCCCACAGAATGTCCCTATGTGCTTCAGAACAACCACCAGCCTGGCAACAATTGCTTCTGGCGAGAGACACAGATCACCCAAATCAAAAAGCTGTGATGTGGCTTGTCACATAATTTTCTTAGTGTCCTGGTTTCAGCAGGGATTGAGTTAATTTTCCTCTCAGTAGCTGGTGTGTTTTGGATTTTGTATGTAAGAATGTTGATAAACACACTGATGTTAGGAGTTGTTGCTAATGAGACCAAGGACACTGTCCAGCTTTCCAGGTCTCACTTATGTGCCGGTGCAGGAAGCTGGGAGAGAGATAGCCAGAATAATTGACCCAAACTGTCACGCTCAGTATGTAAGCGGGGATTGCCCACGACAGGGGTATCTTTCTCTTGCTCGCTGGCATTGCTCTCTCTACCTTGCTGGCTCCCTTTCACTCCTTTGCTTGCTGCTTGGTTTTGTTTCCGTAATCGCTGCTTAGGATGGGCTGTATTGGTCATTGGGACATCGGGTGGTGAGAAATCGTGCATTGTTCATTTTGTATATTTTAGTATCCTTATATTTTGTTATTATTGTAGTTTTCCTTTCCTATTCTAGTAAACTGTCTTCATCTTGACCCACGAGTTTTCCTTTCTTCCCAATTCTCTCCTGCATGCCACTGGGGAGGGGGAGCAAGAAACTGTGTGGTGACCAGGGCTCAACCACAACATCTAGGAATGGGCATACTTTACATCATCTGAGAGAGATCCTTCAAGGAAATGACTTCACAGATCTGTTTAAAGAAGAGAAAAAAAGCAGAAATATTTTTGATGGCCATATGAACACAATGCGGGGCTTTGCTCAAAGAGTCTTTTAACTAGCTCTCAGATCAGATGCTTCTCATGTGATGCAGCTATGAAAAAAACATGTGAAGGGACATTCTGACTGAAAGCAATGTGGTAGTAACTCTCAAGGAAGGAGAGACTGAAACAACTCTTTATCATCCCATTAAACACTTTAGGGTACAGAAGAGTAACACTGAGTTAAGCTAGATTTTTTGCCTCTGAAAACTACAAAGGAGGCAGGCAGAATACACATCCTCAGAAAGACAGCTGCGTTTCATGTACCCATGGCCCCAGCACCATCAGTTCTTGTGCTTTCATGAAGGCTGCAGTACATGTAATTTTTCAAAAAACTCTCTCACCCAACAGAGTGCGAGCAAAAGGGAGGATCCAGTGAGAATGTGGAAAGAAGCAAAGAATTTGTCTCTAAACTTCAGGCCAGAGACCTGACTAGACGCCCATGTAATTAATGCTAATTTTCTCTTCTCCCAGAGCCCTTCATACGCAAGAGCAGCATTTCTAAGACAGAAAAAAAAAGCTGCAAGTTTAGCTTCTGAAGCTGCTGAGAAAGGTCAACTGGGCTTGTAAAACCAGTTGCCACCCCTTCAGCCCCTGGAAGAAGGAAACAAAGCCCACCTAGCAGTTAAGAAGGCTGTTAGTAAGGATGGGACAAGGCCTGACTCCCTCATCTCTGTTGTCTTGCAGCCTGATTATGAGCATGGGTTTTAGTCAACCTTTAGGTCTTTATATCCTCTGATACCCACATGCTGAATTGGTTATCTGTTATCTGCTGCTGAATCAAAGAGAGCTTGCTTCCTAAGAGGCTGCCCAACTCAGGGCCATTTCAGGGGCCTTGGGATTGCGTGGAAATCTCAGTTTTCACTTGAAAAAGGAAGCGGAAAAAACCTCACTTCTCTCTGTGTGCTATTTGAAGGAAAAAAATAGCAAAACAGGTGTTAGCAATTAAAATCTCCTAAGTGATTAAAAAAGCAGAAGGCAAATGAAAACCACTTAGTATCACTATTCAAAATTTCATGATTTGGAGGAAAAGGGAAACCCACATCAGAATTCTAGGGCATGTGGCGTTGATAATACAAATTATTTGCAAGCCCTAGGCATCTACCAAGATAAAGGTAAATATAGTTATACTTCTGACTGGAACTGGACAGAGGAAGGGCAGTGAAATTAACCTAGAATTTGCAAAAACAGCATAAGAAGGGAAGAAGAGTGAGCAAGAAAAAGTGTTAATTAGCAAAGATTGCTGTGTCCATTCCATGGTAGCAATGGAGTGAGCTGAGGGAGAAAAGAATACGGGAGATACTGATGGGTGTTAGCGAAAAATGAAGAAAGTTCACCCGTAAGAAAACACATTTGCTCCTAACTCAGCAAATCACTCTCTATGGGTGAAATCTGCACACAGCCCCAGTGACTTTAACGGGCCTAAGAACAACTTACCTATTGCCTGCACGGATTTATGGCAGGCCAGGGGTTTCACTGGGACGTGCTTGTTGCTGGCTCAGTGATGACTCTGGGCAGGCTCAGCTGGACTGGCCAGCTGCCAGTAAGGTGAAGAGCAGCACAGTTCAGACTGTCAATGCTTTGGCTTTGAAGATGTAAAATGTTTTAAAACAGATAAATATTTTTACTGTTATTCCAAATTTGTGTCAGATACGTAAGCTCCGCAAAAAAAAAAAGTAAAAGGCTATAAAACTGCTGTCAGTTGTGGAAAATCTGAGTGCAACCCAAAATTGTTCCTTCTCCTAGTATTAAACAAACCTGACAAGCCACTGAGCGTACAATGTGTGAAGGATTCAATTAATCATAGAAATTTCCATTTTAGAAAAACCTCCAGCTAGATCAAGTTTCCAGAGAAAAGGAACTCAATAGCTCAGCACAAAGACCAAGGATAGACACAGCCTTTGAGAGAAACCTGTTACAAAGAGCTCTGATGCTCTCCTAGTGAAGAATGCAGCCAAGCACACATTTTGGTCAATTTTCCCAAACTGACTTTACCTTGGCAAAGGACAGCTGGTCATGCTTTGATGGGCAGTTCTTTGGGGCTCTGAAGAATTTTACGTGTAACTTATTTCTGTGTGGACAGTGGCTCAAAATAAGGATTACAGGTACAAGGAAGGTATATCACTTGTCACCAATATTGTGCAGGAAAATTTGGGGAAAATAATGTGATGGGCAACTTAGATCTGGAATCTGTAAAAAATTCAGTTTTGTTCCATGATATATAGCAGGGCAGTTCACTTATCATACCTTGCGTCTCCTTCTTTACCATCTTGCCCTTCATTCCATTTGTACGCAAGATCATCACGGATAGCACAAAGCAAAGAGGAAAGCGAAGCTCTGCTGCAAATACTCTGTGTCTGTGCCTGAGGTTCTTCCTAAGCAACAACAGCAGCAGAGGGAATTTACCGTTACTCCATTCTGTATCTCTGCTCCCAGAGATGATGAGCAAGTGCTACAGAGCTGCCAGAATCTTAATTTCACTTAACTGTTGCTTGATAAAGCAATGGGAACAGAGGCGCAGGAGGGGTTTGTATGCTGATTGAAAAACAGTTTCATCTGTCTACAGGATTATCTTGCTTACTGTCATGCTATTTTTCAGAGTGTAAGACCAAAAGTCTTACACTCTGAAAATACAAACCTCTCATACCTATAGCAAATAATGCGTGTTTGCCGTTTTCCTTTATTCATCCCTCTGATCTATAAACTGAGCAGAGGTCAGACACAACTCCTAAAGAACCATTTTTGGGCCATTTCCTCTGGTTTCTCTATTTACTCCTCCATGCTTCCCCCTTACCTTGTAATTTCAATCCGGATCTGCACACTCACATAGCTTTCCCATTTACCGAAGGCCGTCGATAAGCATTTAAATGCCTTAAAACCACCCGTTGCCCAGTGAGTTACACGGTCCGTAAAAACTTAAGTTACGGGTGTAAAGCCAGGCATTTTCAAGCAATTAGCTTAAAAGGGCCTTTCACTGGCATTACGCATTTCAGGTGTCCAGCTGTGAGGGTGCAGCTATCAAGCCTGAGGGGAGGGCGACGGTGCTTTGCCCGGCAGCTCACTCCTGTTCCCTACACACTGAGTCCTTCCACGGAGCCACTCACCGCCGCGCCCCGCCGCTTAACGGCGGCCGGCAGGACAGGGCCTCAGCTGAGCTGAGTCCTCGCTCTCCCTCGCTACCGCTGAAGGGAAAAGCCCTGGCACCACCGCCCGGTTGCGGGAGCCACAGTGCCTCCCCCTGAACACGCCCGAGGGCTGCGGGCCGCGCCCCACTATGGCGGCTCAGCCACCGCCCTCAGCACGGAGCAAGAGAGCGCGGAGGACCGCCTTCCTATTGGCCGTCCCTCTTCCCACCCTTCTCCCCCATTGTAGGAGCATGGCCGGTAGGCGGGTGCACCCCCCGAGCGACAGTCGCTGCGGTGAATCGGCGAGCGTGCTCGTCCTCCCGGCCGGCGTTGGGGCCAGAGTGCGGCGGAGCCAATGAGAGAGGAGCGGAGCCGGTGGCTGTGCCGGGAGTAGGTAAACAGCGGCGGGGTCTGCTCGAGCCGGGGCAGCGCGGCTCTGGCTGTATCGCTGCCGTGCCGTGCCGTGCCAGTGTTCGTGCAGGGGCTGGGGGGGCCGGTTCGCTGCGCTAGGCTCCTCCGTTCCACGCCGGGACCCGGCCCGGAGGCTGGGGGGCGAGGGGAAGGAGGCCCGGCAGCCTCGCTGGCTCCTTACGGTGAAAGTTTTATAGATGACTGTGTGCGTGCGTGTGTATATTCTTATATAGGCGCATGTTATATATATGTGTATATACAAAACACGTGTGCTTGTGTATATATGTGGGTAAAATATAAACATAGAGATTTCTGCTGAGGGGTGGCGTCCCAGCCTGCTGTCCGGGGTTTCATTTGGAAGCGCCGCCAGCACACCCTTAGCGGCAGCTGGGGAGGACGCCGGCACGGGTGCAGGGTCTCGGCCTCCTGCAAAATCTCTGACTGACAGGTTAGAGTTTTTTACCTTTCGTAATTTTTTTTTTTTTTTTTTTTTTAAGCGCCTGTTGTCTCTCTCTCTCTCTCCGCCAGCCGCTGCGTGGGTGGCCGGGCCGGCCATGCGCTTGGACGGGCACGGAAGCTGACCCAGCCCCGCTGCGTACGCTGTTCCCACTCGCGGCAGAACCGAGGGTGAGTGGGGGCACCCAGGGCTCCTCTTGGGTGCTCGGGTGGGAGACAGGAACCCAGCCCCAGCACGGGTGTGCTTGGATGTCCCTGGTGTGTCACCTCCAGCACCAGCTGGCTCAGGTGCCCCCAGCAGCATTAGGGCTGCCGCGAGAAGCTGCTCCTGCATGTGAAGTTTGACCCAAACTTTGAGGTTTTATGGGTGTAAGTAGGCCTGTGGGGCTGCGGCACCTTTGTGCTACGTCAAGAAGTTGACTGCTAGTATGTTTGAGCTTAGCACTGGCAAAATAATCCTTCTTGGGGAGGGTCTGATTTGAGCTCTGCCAGCAAAATAACCCTCAGGGGCTATGTGGTGTGCCTCTCTCGTGGGGCAAGAGAAAGCAGTGCTAGTTCAGCAATGTTGGTGTGCCCTAAAACAGAGAAAGAGAGCTACAAATCTCCACAGCTTCCCATAGTGTCTTGTGCTTTGTTGTTACTTTTGCATTCTGGGGCTGAAAGTGAATGGCATTTGCAAGGTCTCTTTTGACCGTTGAGGTGTGTTCCAAGTCCCCAGTGACTTTAGCAGCATGCATCTTTTGGCTTTATTGGCAAGAACCTGGAAATCTTTTTGGCCCCAACACTTAGAATTTCTTAAAGTTTTTTCCTCATCTTTGTATTTACCGACAGCAGTAATTTTTACAGCTGAAACTTAGGAGATCAGGCTGTTAGTGTCAGCTCAGAGCTTTCTCTTCATCTAAATATAGCAAAGGAAGACTGATTCTCTTGCTCTAGTTGCCATGAAAGAGAACAATTTATATAAGCAGGAATTTTAAGTCTCAAGTGGATTATTAAGTATTGTGCCAGCCTATAGCAGCTGTTCGGTGTTGCACTGGTATTATTTGTGATGGATGAAAGGCAAAGCAAAGGATTTCGGTTGGTTTGCTGCACAGTGATGTTGCAGCATGAAATTAAAAGACAAACCAAGGCTAGATCCTAATGCTAGTTTGAATTGGCCCAGTTTCATCAAAATCCATAAAGGTGATTTATTGCAGTTGAGGAAAGAGGTCCCTTGCATGAAGGACATCTGGAACGAGAGAAATGGTGACTCCTGCAGCCTTCATGAGACTGCTGTAAAGCAGGAGTCATTGTATTCCCACCTCAGCTGCTCCATTACAAGAAATACTTAGTACTGGCCTAGTTTGTGTCCCCTTTCATTTTTGCCATGTAGTTTTGAGAGTTTGGTCTTTTGGCTCTTAAACATTGTGTGATTTGTTTTGAATGGGACCTAATGGTTTGAATCTATCCACACAGGAAAAAAAGGAAAATCTTGCCGGATACCCTGCAACCTAATGGGTCCATTTGATGGTCTGGCATGTGTTGTTCATCTCCTTCATTTAGTGTATTTGGTAGACCGTGCTCTATAGCTTTCTGTGAATATAGATACAGTTTGCATTTTCACCCCATACCAAAAGCTCTTCCTGTTGCTATAGCCAGAAGGGAAGCGTGCTTGTCTCAGCCCTCCATGCTTTCCTTTCCTGATCTGTCCTTCCCTCTTTTCAGCTCAGTATTGGAAAACACAGTCAGTATGCACCAATATATTTGGTGCCATGTGCGTGAATAGGAAAGAAGGTTCCTGTGCTCCTCTTTAGGAGGCAGAAATCACCTCCACAAGGCCCCTTCCCTTAGTTTAACCAGTGAAATGGTATCAGGAACCAGTGTGGCTTTATAATACCCCTTTCTTGGTTGCCTGGTGCTCTGTGGCTCCCTTTCTGTTAGGCAAGTGAGCCCCCAGGGCAGAGGCTTTCTTTCATTTTGCTCTGCTCAGCCCAAAGGGTGCTGTCGTGCTGGGTAGGTAGGTGTGAGGGTGACCAGGCTGGTTCTTTCTCCCCTGAAGGACAGACTGCTTAAATCAAAGCTCTCTCTGGCAGCCAGCACAGTCTTGGTGCTGGTTCAAAGTGCAGCTCTGGTGAATACCTAGTGTTGTTAGACAAACTCCTTGCTGGGTCTCTGGTGGGGCAGAGGGGGAGGGCCAGTGTTCCTGCCTCTGTAAACTGTATGTCAAAGACCCCTGCTTGGCTAAGAGCCACGCTGCCACAGGTGTTGCAAACCTGAGGTGAGGGTGGGCTGCTTGTCTGGGATTGAGCAGAGGGTTTGTCACTGTAAGGCTGGACCCTACTGGAAGGGGGATGGCCCAGCACTCCCTTTCCCTCCTGTGGGCATTGGCACTGAGGCTGCTTATGTAGCCAGCCTGGGAGCTGGTCCTGCTGAAACCTGGCTCTGTGAAAGCAAAGGAGAACAAGTGCCCATTGTCTTGTCAAAAGAGCTCGACAGCTGATAAGCACCTGGTGTTGGCACCAGAGAGCCTGAGGGTGGCAGGACAACCCCTTTGGCAGGACCACGTATTTAGGTCAGTTTAAGGCAGTTGTGAGTACAGCATCTAAGGATGTGTTGAGGGCTGGTTGCCACAGGAGCTCCTGTAAAGTCCCAGATACGTTGGGGTCTGTTTGTGTCAGCCCTCACTGAAACCAATGCCTTGTAAACAAGGGACAATAAAGCTGTCTTCAGGTCTGAGTCTGCCTGCTGACCAGAAGTATTGTTGCATCTTTGCGTTTGTCCGTATCCTTGTTGAAGGAGAATAGCAGAAAATGTCCAGCTTAAAACCAGCTGCATTGCAACATGAGATTCTTTTTCCATGTAATCATGGAGATTAGTAATTAGTACTGTGTTTTTGCTATTGGTTTAACTCCTCCAGTGGGCACAACTGGGGTGTTGAAAATAGGCTAATTGGCTGCCCCTTCTAAATCCCCTGCAGAATTGCTCTGTTTGTAGCGAAAAAATGATGTAGCACTTTATTAAACACTGAGAGAAAAAAATCTTTAGTATTTTTATTGGGTTGTTAAAACATAAATATTGGTCCCAAACTATCAGAGAGTAAATCTTTTCCTTCTCTGGTCTCTGACATGGGCAGAAAGTTTTGAGTTATTTAAATTCCCTGGGTCACAGATCCCATGGCATGAATAACTTAACCTGTTCACAGATCCAGAAGTATGTCATGATTGAATGACTTTATGTACCCGACTTCTTTAAAGGCCTAAATCCTATAACTGAGCCAGAATCTAGGCTCTCAGCTGTAAATTGTGAGCCCTCACGCGCTCGCTCAGAAGAATGTGTTAAGCACCCGGAGTGGAGATTTTGGGCTCTGTAAGAAATGAGCATACAAAGGCAGGTGTCAGGCAGCTCACTTGTAAAAACACAGTATTAATGTGAAGCTGACAGGTCTGGCTTGAGGGCTGCCCGTGTGCCATGGTTTCGGCTGGGATAGAGTTAATTTTCTTCCTAGTAGCTGGCATAATGCTGTGTTTTGGATTTAGTATGAGAATAATGTTGATAATGCACTGATGTTTTAGTTGTTGCTAAGTACTGCTTACACTAAGTCAAGGACTTCTCAGCTTCTTGTGCCAGCGAGAAAGCTGGAGGTGCACAAGAAGCTGGGAGGGGGCGCAACCGGGACAGTTGACTCAAACTGGCCAAAGGGATATTCCATACCATATGATGTCATTCCCAGCATATAAACTGGGGGGAGCTGGCCTGGGGGCAGTGATCGCTGCTCAGGGACTGGGCAGGCATCAGTTGGTGAGCGATTGCATCACTTGTTTTTCTTGGATTTTGTTTCTCTTTTTGTTGTTTTCATTACAATTTATTATTATTATAATACTTTATTTCAATCATTAAATTTGTTCTTATCTCAACCCCTGAGTTTTCTTACTTTTACCCTTCTGATTCTCTCCCCCATCCCATGGGGTTGGGGGAGGGTGAGCAAGAAGCTGTGTTGTGCTTAGTTACTGGCTGGGTTAAACCATGACACTCTGCATTTGTTACCCATAATTGTACCACTTCTAGCACTAAAAGAGGAACAAAACTGTATGAAAAAGCTTGATGAGAAGGCAGGGGAGGAGCAGATGTCTGAAATATGTTTCACTTGGGCATATTGAGTTGATGTTCTAAAATTTCTTGAAGGTGCCAGATGTGTTGAGGAGGTTGTGAAAGAAAGGGTAATCTCCCACTCCTCCCTCTTTCCTTCCTCCACAGTGAATTTCAATTTCTTTAGTGAGAAGCAAGAGTATCTCGCAGATCTTCAGAGTGCCCACTCTGACCTCTCAAGCTGGCTGGTAGACAGCACAGTATACTGGTTGGACTGCAAATGCGTGATTCAGATTTAAATGACTGCATCCAAGTCGTATGGCTTCTTCAGCTTCCTCTTTTGAGTTGGATATATTTTCTGAGAGACACAGGCTTTTTTTTGCAAGATACTTTGGGTAAAATAATCTTGTAGATATTACACCTCTACAATGCATTAGAGGTCTGGTTTTGCTTATGGACAGGTGGCTGAGAATTGGAAGGTGACTGAATTATCCTTGTTTTTGCTTTGTTAAGCTGACTTAATAAAAGCTAAACAGAATTTTCCTATCGTCTGCCTTTAGAGCTTCCTGAAATCCTAGCTTTAAGGCTGTTTCACAGTATCTGGGGTAGTGCACCTCTCCTCTCTGGTGAACAGAAAGAAGAGCTGTTACTTTTCTCTCTGCTCTGTGCCACTGCTTTGCTTGTTTTTCTGCACAGTAGTAGGTGGAAAGAGGCCAAACACTTCTTGCCCCAACTCTTACACTCCAAGTTGTTGCCCATCCAAGTGATTTTGCTTTTAATCACAAGGCAACATAAGGGGGGAAAAAAAGTGGCTCACCTAAGGAGTGGTGGTCTTTCCCTTTCTTCACAAACCTCTCCTTGTCCATGGGCAAAGAGAAGAATTGCTTATGAAATCAATCTGGTTAAAAAAACCAGTCATATCAGAGAAGATGGCATGTAATTCCTGCTTAGTGGCTTATGTAAAGCCAAGGCTCTAAGTTACCAAGAAACTTCTGCTACCTGCCAATGCTTGTGGGAGTGTTGTGTAAGAGCTGAGCTCTCTTAACTTTCTAGCAGGCATCCAACATTTGAAGTGAAGCTTTGTTTGGCCCGTGCAAAACAAACACTAAGCACTGAAAAACCTCCTTTGTGGGAGTCAAGGTGTACTAATGGGAGAGGGAAAATAGAGGCAGCTGTGGCAAAGAAAAAGTATTAAATTGCTTCAGTGCTGCATTTTGCTGTTCTCCCTGACTGCAAAAGTCATAGTGACTTTAACTGAACGGATTGTCATGCCTGGGGTGACAGCAGGCTAAATCAGTTGTTAGAAGGAGATGAAGTTACATAGCATGCTGTAGCCTCCCTGCTGAAGTTGTCTCCTCTTCAGACTTCCAGGTGTTTGCACTGCGGTGTTCACTGTTTCTCTTTCCTTCTGCTCTGCTTGTTCCCTCAGCCTTGAGTAGCATTTGGCTGTGCCCCTCCTGAGTGCTCCCTAGGAAAGCAAAAATGATCACATTCATGAACAACTCGGACAGCGAGGAGGAGCCTTGCAATGAGAGAACGTCCCTGATGTCTGCGGAGAGCCCTCCAGTACCCTCCTACCAGGATGGCCTGCAAGCCTCAGAAGCAGGGGAACTGCAGGCACATAGGGTAGGTGTGCGTCCTTCGTGGAGTGTGAAGAAATGGGCTGTGATGGCAGATGTAGTCCTGCTACCCCTCAATCCCTTCCTGCAGACTGGCTTCTGGGATTGACTTTGGCCAGTGTTGTTTCTCTGGTGTCACTCTCAGCCAGCAGCAGCAGTGCCTGTTCCCATTTCCTCCACTGTGACTTTCCCCCCCTTTTTTTATCTCTGTATATACTCCTCCCTTTTCCTTCCTTTTGGTAAAGATACAGGCTTTTAATCAGGACCTGATGCACATATGACTCTTGCAGGATATCCTTTTTAGCCTTCTTGTTTTGCCAGAAACCCTTTGTCTGCTCTAGTCAAATGCAGCAAATGTTAGAACAGAATCTAGTGCTGCTGCCAGCAAAGCAGCAGGGTAAAGCAAGCACAGCATTGTGGGGAGGAACTTGTCAAGCTTATCCCACCTCAGATGACATTTCTTCTATCTCAGTGCTGGGCATCTTGCCCTTCATGTGCATGTGTCTGTGTATATATTTGCACTTGAAGAGGCCCTTAGATATGGTTTTGGTTTAAAAACTCAATTGCAGCTTGTTGGTAATGAAATTTTTAATTTTATTGTTCACTTGGTACCTTTCTATTACAAGTTGGTATGCTGTGGTAGCCTACAGCAGCCTCATGAAATGTGATGGAATAAAGTTTTGAACACAAAGAAAAGCAGTGTCTTATAGGTTTGCTAATATTTCTTTTCAGAAGAGGCGAACAGGTAGCAGCCGTAGCCCTAACAATATTGCTGATGGGGATGTGCCTGACTCGCGTGTTCCAGTGAGAGAAAGCGCCTTGGAAAATGAAGAGGAGGAACTGACTCTGAAATATGGAGCAAAGCATGTAATCATGCTCTTTGTGCCTGTCACCCTTTGTATGATTGTTGTCGTCGCCACCATAAAATCAGTGCGCTTCTATACGGAGAAAAACGGGCAGCTGTAAGTGAGGTCTTCAAAACAGCCTCTGAGTACATGGGATCCCTAGCTTTACACATACGTTCCACGCACATGTGTCTGAGTACACAGAGTGCTTCCTTGGCAGGTTGAGAGAACCTTTACCAGCTAAACGTTGCTCTGTAAACATACAAAGATCTTACTAAAGAACGCCACGTTCATCTGTGTAAGTTTTTCCATACTTGCATTATACTGATTCGTTAGCACTGTCATTAGGACATCTTAAGTGAAGCCTGTGAGCAGCATAATAATGAAGTTGCTTGATACTGCAGCATAAAAGGCCCAGGCTGAACTTCCAGTCTGTTCACCCGCTAGCTGGCAGCAGTCAGGGAATAGCATGTTCATTTGGATGAGTGTCTCATTTCCTGATGACATTTCTGGTTCCTAAAGACTCATGGTGTGGATACATAATTCCATCCAGCTCTTGCTGACTCTGCCTCAGAGCATTCTGGGTGCTTTAGCTTCACATGGCGGGTGGAAAAATGTGGACTGTGGTCCCTTGCACTGAACCAAAGGAAACAAAATAGGGGTGGGGTGCAGGGTAATGAGAAGGGGTAAAAGAATTCAAGACTCTCCTACCACGTGTGGAAAGAAAGGGTCCCCTCCTTTCAGGACAGCACCTGGGATGTATCCTTGTGTATCTTTTTTCATGGAGAGGAAAAAAAAAATTGTGGCCTGGAGAAAAGTTACTAAACTTAGTCATTTATACTCTAGTTCTTTTTGTTTAGAGCTCTGCCAGCCACAGCTTCCCCGTAGGAATGTGCTTTTGATAGATATCACTAATCTTTAGTTGATAATTAACTGGAGCCCAGCCCCTTCAGAGGCTACATCTCATATTTGCTGTCCTTGGCAGTCATACCTCCCTTTCTTTCCCACACACAGGGGTCTGGTTTTATCTTGGGGCAGTTAGAAGACAATATATGTACTTTACATGTCTTTTGCTTTATACTGCAGGATCTACACCCCTTTCAGTGAGGACACCCCGTCTGTGGGCCAGCGTCTCTTGAACTCTGTGTTGAACACCATCATAATGATCAGTGTCATTGTTGTAATGACAGTGTTCCTAGTTCTGCTCTATAAATATCGCTGCTACAAGGTAAAGCGTTCATGCCAGAGCCTTTTCCACCTATATGAAGTGAACTTGAGTTCAAATAGGACTTGCGTCTCGGTGAGAAATACAGGCACTGCACTGGCTAGTCCACACCTTAGTCATAGCAAGAATGGTATCATACCTTTGTCACTTTTGTACCACTGCCTTTGTCAGTGGTCGTAGAGCTGTGCCCCCAAATATGCTTTCTTGTTGTTTTGTCACTAATGGTAGAAAACAAGGCCTGCTACTTTGTGTTAGTCAGGTCTGAGTCTTCTCCATCTGATTAAAAGGTTTTGCAGTTTGTACTTAGAGACTAAGTTGTACCATTTACTGTGAATGCCTTCTCTTAAGAAGTTTCAGACAAGCATTGTGGGAACTGCTATTATTCCTGCCTGTGGAGGCTCTGGTGGAAGGGGGCAAGGCCTGAGCCTGAGGGAAAGGCACATTCAGGTTTGTGGTGCCCAGGGAGTTGTTAATGTGGTACCAGTTCAGCACCTGAGCACAGGCCATTGTTGCTTTTTCAGCTTGGCCCCAGCATGGATTTATTGTACAGCCTTGGGCAAACCTCTCCTCCTCCCCACCAAGCAGAGAGAATACACTTGCCTGTCTAAGCTAGAAGCCAGTATGGATACCCATGGAAATGGATAGGAAAGAAACTAAAAAACCGCAACCAAAGCAACAAAAAAAACCACCAAGGGACAGAATATAAAATGTAAGAATTTGGGAGAACTGGGAGCAACTGGTTGTCCCTCCCCCTTCACTGGCAGTGGGGAAGACAGGGTCTTTGGAAAATCGAGGAGTGAAGGAAACGATTGGACAATCAGAAGCTCTGTTGATAGTGTGTGCAGCACTGTGACCTGCATAAGGGGGAACAGCCCCTTCAGACACTGTCTCTTGTCCTTAATAGTTCATCCATGGATGGCTGATCCTGTCCTCTTTGATGCTGCTCTTCCTCTTTACCTACATATATCTCGGGTAAGTGGGAATGGTGCAGGTGCCCTGGCAGTCCAGGGCTCCTTCACCTCTTTGCAGAAAATCCCCAACTTGAACAACAACAGGAATGCTTCCTTTTCTCCAAATGGATGTTTAAAAATCACTAGAATGAGGTAGCTTTCTTTAAAAAAAAAAAAAAAAAAAAGGAAAACGAGAGCTTTAATAGGCAATGCCTGATTTTACTGTGCCTACTGTACAAAAATCACTGAGAAGTGATACCATGAGCGTGAACTGAACAGGCTGAACCTTGTGGTACAGAGGCCCTGAATTATACATTGAGAAACAAGTGGAAAGGAACTTTATGTGCTGAGTTGGTTCTCTGACTTGTCTTGCCTTTTTCTCAGGCTACATTGTTTCAAGCTCATTCCCTTAGCTCCCAGCTCAGGTAGAACCAAGCTTTTAACTTGCTGGTTATACCTGTTAAAACTTTTTATCTTTAACTGTGAGCATCCTGCATCTGGTGGGATGACTATTCCATGACTTCTTTGTTGCAGGCAGTCATGTAGTTGCAGGCGTAGGTTCAGTTAAGACTTGAAGTCCTGCCTTCTCAAACCCTTGGAATCACTGTTGATCCTCGGGACTAGGGTGGTCTGCAGTGCTTGTCCGTGCACACAGCACATCCATCTCCTGCAACGGAGGAGAAAACGAAGAGCAGCAATTGGCTGCAAGGCAGGTTTCCCCCTTCATGATGAGAGCTGCTTCTATCCTGCTTCTTCCTGGTATGGTGGGAGTCTTGTTTAACTACAGCTAGTAGGGCGCTTTGTGTGTCAGTTGCTTTTATTGCTCAGCTAAATTTTCTTGTATTCCAGTGAAGTATTGAAGACGTACAATGTGGCCATGGATTACCCCACTCTGTTCTTAATCATCTGGAATTTTGGAGCCGTTGGAATGATATGCATACACTGGAAAGGTCCTTTGCAGCTCCAGCAAGCATATCTCATTATGATCAGTGCTCTGATGGCACTGGTTTTCATTAAATATCTACCTGAGTGGTCAGCATGGGTGATTCTAGGTGCAATCTCCATCTATGGTAAGTGGGTTCTGACTCTTGAAATGTGGCTCATGGAGAAGTTACTCTGAGGCAATCTCAGGACTGTGCATGTCATTCAAAAAACACTCTTATGGTGTTTTTTAAGTTGACTCCCTGGCTTGTCTCTTGCTAACTTATTCATGTAGGTACTGTATTCCTACCATGTCTTTCCTACCAGGTTAGGGAAGTAGTGAACCACATCTAACTGCATGGTAGGGGTGGTTGGATTTTTATCAGTAGCAACCTGATATTCTTGCCATTTATGATTATCAAGAGATAATTTTGGTATGAGTTAAAAGTTTCAAGAGAACCTGCAGAACAAGAGGCTGCTGGGGGGTAACTTTCAGATCGGTGAGGAGCTCTGACAGAGGAGACAGAGTAGGCAAAGAGGAACTGGACCAAAGGCCTTCATTCATGTGAAACACAGTGTATGGAGTGAAGGGCTATGGAATGCGAACAAAGTACCCCAGTCCTCCTCTAATTAAAGTTAACACCTTGATGCAATGCTGTCATCTACTTTCAAAGAAATAATGTGGTATTCTCAAGAGGCTTTTTGTAGGATTAGTGCAATGAAAACTCTTATTATTACATTAAGCCATGGGGATGGTATTTTAAGTGAACGACATCTTCAGGGACTAGAACAGCTAGAGTTATGCAAAGTGTCAGAAACTGCCATTCAGGAAATCATCCGCTTAATATTGATAGATGTAATTTTGAGGGGGAGAATAGCTTTTTGAAGATAAAAAATGTAAAATATGCATAACAGTTTGAGATGAGATTGTCTGGCCCTTTTCTCTTTGTAGATCTGATGGCTGTTCTCTGTCCCAAGGGGCCACTGCGAATGTTGGTAGAAACTGCACAGGAGAGAAATGAGCCCATTTTTCCTGCATTAATATATTCCTGTGAGTAAGATTAGAATGTTTTTACCCAGATTAAACTTGCAATCTATTTCTGTGTCAAACCAAAGAGCACTGTTTTAGTTACTTTCTTGCCTTAAGATTGGTGCCATTTATGTTCTGGAACAGACCATTTGTAGAGGGCCTTGTTTATCCATTACAGTGGTGCTAACTAATTAGCCAAAGGGAGCCCACATTTGCCTTGTGGAGCTGAAATGTTCACAAGTAGATTTATCCTTTTGTGAATACAGTGCAAAACATGCCCCTTTGTTCTGCATACAAAAACCTGTGTTAGGTGGACAGTAGTGTTTGCAAAGTTCTGTGATTAGGTGATGCTCACTCGATACACTTGTGTATACACTTTATAGACACACTTTAAACATGTGATGAGGTGCCATTATTCCTGTAGCCTCCTCTTGCTCTGTGCACTGTACAGATGGCAATGCTTAGAATATATTTGCTTTTGCTTTATCTTTCATTGTGTGGCTGCTCGCTTTGTAAAGGGCTCTATTCACATATTGCTCTGCAAACAAAATCAGTCATCTCTTCCCTGGCTTTCTTGGGCTGTTTAACTATGATGGTGCTTGATGTCCTCATCCACAAAGGTATATACAAGTGCTTTAGATTAAGATAGTTGGAAGGCAAGCAATTTGACACTCTTGAGTCCAGGTCCCATCTGCTCCATGGACCTCAGTGACTTTTTCATTACATTGCTTGTAAGATGAATGGGTATTTCCAAATGTTAAGTGCTAAGCTGAGGATGCCTACAACCTGATTGATCTTTTTTTTTTTTTTTTTTTTTTTTTCCCAAGCATTTAGTGTTACATAAATGCTTTTATATGTTCCAAGCAGAGCTTCTGTTGGCTTCAGCTGAGCTCCCTTTTACTGGCAATTCTGTTATACTGACCTATATACAATATAGATGAAGTCTCTTACATGTTTTAGTTAACAAACAAGAGTTTCTTTGAACGAGAATGCAATTCAACAAATAATAAATACTGAACAAAAAGTTCTTGTGCAGAACATCAGTGTCTCCATCGCAAGACCACATTCTGTGGCTCCCTCTAGATGCAAAAACATCACCTTGGCTGAGCTTGTATTGGAAAAACAGGCACTGTGTTTGTCTTGGCTTATTTTGTTTAGTTTAGCTTCTAGAAAAACAGGAAGACCGATACACACTTAAATAAACAGCTGATTTGAGTTCCATTCCACTGATTTCAGAATGGTTTGTATTCCTTTTTAAGTTAGGGATCCATCTCAAGATTCTAACATCCAAACATCCTTCACTTGTTCTTGAAACCAAAACAGAAATAGCCAATATTTTGACAGGAAAGAACCAAAGCAAACAGGCAGAGAAAGCTGTCACTCTGACACCTCCTGTATATCCCTCGCTTGTGTGCTTTCCCTTTAGCAGAACATGAGAAGTAAGCTATGTAAGTTAAACTCCGGTGGTCTTTTTCTACTACCATCATCTCCTGGGCAGCTGTTCTCTTTGAAAAGAAGAGCCAGAAACCAGGAAGAAAACAAAGGAGCTGAGGACCCTAGTTCTGCTTTCTTTAGCCTACAGTAGCGAAGACTATACTGACCCATAGGTATTTGTGCTTTGGGACTTTCTTACAAACTGAATGGCTGCACTGCCCCAGTTTTCTCCCACCTTGCCTTCGAAGTGCCTAGGGAAACCAACTAAGAATGAGTGTTTTCAAAGCATTTACAGGGGCAACGGCTTGTATTTTTAGGGACAGATAAATACTTAGCTCATCTGAGCTATAGTGTCTGATGTTTTATGCAGCTGATTACTTCCTGTCTTTCTTCTAGCTGCTATGATATGGACAGTTGGAATGGCAAAACCAGACACAGCAGCAAGAGGACCGAGTCAGCAGATGCAGGATGAAGGTTTGTTTACATGTTGCTCTTCTGTACAGAGCACTGTCCTGTGGAAATAATCTGTATGTTTGAGACTGCAAGTAGATGTAAGCTCCTGAGTCCTGAGAGATGCATTATTTTTTCAGAGTTACATTAGTTGCAGAACTCAGTGATGTTCTGAAACTTGATGTTAGGACTGGCAGCAAAAATGACTAGACAATGTAGGAAGCTCTAGTGTTTAGGCTGTCTTTATTTTAAAAAAACAAACCAGCCAACCAAAAAAAAACAAACAGAAGAGTTGTCCAGCACACATCTTCAGATGTACTGAAGTCAAAGCTAAAAGCGGGCTAGTGGGGGTTTATATTTTTTACTAGCTGGAGATGGTAAATTACAACATAGGCTCATAAAAAAGCTGATGAGCTGGTGAACTTAAGTGTGTTGCATTCAGGCCACTGCCAAGGAACAGACTGCTTTTAACAAACTGTAAGTGCAATATGGCTTACTCTGCCAAAGAAAACGAACGTCTTTACTTTTAACCTTGGGTAAAGGCTTATGTTTGGGCAATAACCCAGCAGTAGTTGATATGTTCCAAGTTTACATTTGGTCCTGTGGTAATTTTTGTGTCTTTGCTTTTATCTTCTTGAAAGGCAAGTTAAACTGCAATTTTGAAGGTGATTGAATAAAATCTGACTTGTGGTGTTGGGAGGATTTCCCACTTGGTCCTGTTGCACTTCAGAGATAACAGTTACCTTTTTTCTGTTAAAGCAATGAATGTATGCTTAGGTGATGCTCACTCAATACACTTGCTCCTTGTGTATACACTTTAGACACACAGAAGGTGGTGAGGGATTGGATGAGGTTGCCCAAAGTAATTGTGGATGCCCCCTCCCTGGAAGTGTTCAAGGCCAGGTTGGATGGGTCTTTGACCTGGTCTAGCAGAAGGTGTCCCTGCCCAGGGCATGGGCGTTGGAACTGGATGGTCTTTAAGGTCCCTTTCAACCCAAAGCATCCTATGATGCTAAGGCTCAATAACTGAACATGCTGCTTATTTCAAGATAAAGCAGCTGACATACTAATAAACCGCAGGAACACAATCCGGCTTTGAAACTAGGCACAGAGCAGGAGCAAACTACATGCTGAGGCATACAGAATGCCACTGTGGAAGCTCTGTGTGTCCTAGATCAGTCTGCTTGCATCTGCAGCAGCAGCATCCCGTCAGACTGACGTGGACTGGAAAGTCTGTATGAGTGCTTCTGAAAAATAGGCATTGTCAGATAAAGCACTGTATCACAGACTGGCTGCTTCCAAAAGCACTACCAAGAGCTCTGTTAGATGTGTTTAACAGGACAAAAAAAAAAAAAAAAAATTAGTCTGTGAACAATGAAATGTGTCCACTTACTACAAGTGAACATGCAGCTCCAATGTCAATGTGATTCAGGGCAGAATTTTTCTCATAAATGGCAGTCCTCTTAGTCATGCATTTTTGTTGTACTACCAATGAAGGAATACCTGAGCACCTCCACCCTGAAGGTATAACCACGTGGGAGTGCATATTAAGTTTACTTGGTTTTACTTGTTGTTCTAGCCTGTGCAGAGCAATGCTTAGTTCTGCATACATACTCACTTGTTAAAACCATTGCAGTCTTGGGTAGCTGCCAAAGAAGCTGTGAACCTGTACCCTTCCAACTGTTTGAAATAATAACACACATGTTTTCCTCAAAGCCACTAAATGTCTCTGCTTGAACTGGTCCTGATGATCACACCTCCAAGAAACAAAGGGTTTACCCATTCCAGAAAAGCTTCACAGAAGCGTGGATTTCATGCATTAAAACAAGTTATAAATGTAGCTGCCTCTTACGGGTTGTTTTCTTCTTTTTTTTTTTTTTTTGTCTGCTCTTCTTGGCTTGTTTTTGTGGAACTAAGCTGAAGATGGGAGAGAGAACCACAGGAGCCCTTCACACGCGGAGTCTCAGATGTCAGAGACGAGGAGTCCTGTTCCAACCCGCCCCATCACCTCGTTTGAGGAGCTTGAGGAGGAGGAAAGTAAGGGAAGCTTCATACCTTGTTTTCAGTGTAGTCTGTCAGAGCCTGATATTTGTCCTCATTGTGGTTAATACTGTTACCCAGTTTGGCCTAATTACAGTTAAAATTTGAAGAGTTGTGACTTGAGCAACAAAGATCTTGAGTCTGACTCTGTATTGCTGCTTGCTGCTGCAATATCTGTTCTGGGATTGTGGTTCCAGTGATGTGTTTTGGCTAAACAGACAATTTAAGCAGGAACCTTCAGCTGCTCCCCAGAGGACAAGAATTTGTTTAGGAGGAAGCTGAACAGGAGAAGCAGAAGTAACACTCGTTTTCTTTTTCTACTTCTCTCAGGGGGTGTGAAGCTGGGCCTTGGAGACTTCATATTTTACAGTGTGCTTGTTGGGAAAGCAGCTGCAACAGCTAGTGGAGACTGGAATACAACGTTGGCCTGCTTTGTAGCCATTCTTATAGTAAGTGAGCAAGCTTTTAAAAACTGTTACATTCTTTTGCTATGGAGAATAGCTAAATAAGAGGACAAAGACCTGTCTTGTTCTTGTGTTCATGCTGGAAAAAACAGGAAGGAAAGAAACTTAAAAATCCATGGAAACTATCAGGAAAAGCAGATGACAATCATATTGTAACTGCTAAAGGACTTGGTCCTGCCAGGTCTAATGACCACACACTGTTGGTCATTTCACCTAAGTGGAAAATAATTACTAGGAACTTGCCGTTTACACCAGCATCCTCATGGAAAGAAACCAGAACGGCAACAGCAGGAGTTTTAGAAGGCAGAAGGAAATGAATTATCCTGTCCTTCTTGGGTCTCCATTTCCCCACTTAGATCCCAAGGATAGTGAAAGATAGTGACTTTCTCTTGTGAAGATCATGGATCAAAAAGTGTGAGCACTAGAACTGAGCTAGCTTAAAGTGTGTTGAGTGTAGCTTTCTTACCTCACAGGTCAGAGAAACCTGTAGGATCACCTAGCTGCATATCCTGGGGTCCAGCACAGGATCCCTTTGCTGGGGGAAATGCTTTCTCTTGTCTGTCCATGAGGCCAAATGCCCTGTTGCATTTCTTTTACGGTGCTATTAAAATTTTTGGAGCTGAGTGTTTCTGAAGTTTTGTCATGGTGGAGGAAAAAAAAAAAGGGGGGCTTAGATGAGAAAAGTAACCCATACATTCAGCCATACTGTCTACCCAAAATGTACAGAAGTTTTCACACATGCTCAAAAAAACCAGATCTTGGCCTGCTATGCCTATAAAACCAGAATTCACCTATCATAGTATGCAGTCCAGTCAAAAGAACAGCAGTGGATATTTTGGTTTGGTTTTTTTTGGTTTGTTTTTTACCCCAAGAGACCTTGAAAACCAGGAAGGTGTTAGAAGTACATGCTGCAGTGAAACTCCTTATCTGTGCAGTTCACCAGGATTTAAGTGCTTTTATCTGTGGGATCAGTACTATGTACATAATGGTGTAGAACAAAATGTAAAATAATCTGTAAATAAATTCACCTCTCAGGGTCAGCTGTATGTCAGCACGAGCTGTTTATAGCACTTTCTCAGCAGAGAGCTGTGCTTAAGATTGCTGGAAAAAATACCTGGCCAGCTTGTGAAAGATGAAGGTGTGAGAAACGTACCTCGTGCCACTGGCAGCTCAGGCAAGCTTCAGTTGCTGTACAGCGTAGTTTATTGTTTGTATATTAGGTTGTTGATGACAGATATGTTTCTGGGCTTCTTACTATATCTCCTTGTGTTTTTTATGCTCTTCTCTCTGGCAGGGTTTATGCTTAACTCTTTTATTACTGGCTGTTTTTAAGAAAGCACTGCCTGCTCTTCCCATCTCCATCACTTTTGGCTTGATCTTCTACTTCTCGACGGACAATATTGTGCGACCATTCATGGACACCCTGGCCTCCCACCAGCTGTACATTTAGAAGAAGTGGGAGTCAGAGGATTCTTTTTAAAGCTTTGCTGTGAAGTATGGTACACTGTTTGGAATAAGTCTCAAAGTTTTACACTTAGTGCCATGTATTTGTAGGGAAAACACTAACTCTGTGACATGATGTGTACTAGAAATCTAATAGTTACATGTTGAACTGAGATTTTTTTTCACAGGAATCTTGGACTCCAGTGAAACGTCTGGCTCCTTGCTGATGTCAGAGCATTACTTCTATGTTATTTGATGTGCACACTGGCTGTTGTGAGCACGGAAATCTGTATGTAGCATGGGACACTGGAGAGGTGAAGAGTTTGATCTGTGCTTCCAGAAGCTAACGCCTGAAATTGCAGTCAAGTTTAACTGTATTCTAGAATCGCTAACATTTCACACTTTTCAAGTGTTGTGCAAACCTACGGTGCAAGCAAGTTGTACTTCTAATTAGAAAAGCATAGCAGTCAGCATGCACAGAACAGAGCAGTGTGTTACACCTGGTTGTGAGCATTAGAGAAGTGAGGCTGAACTTCATAAGCTGGCCTCTGCGCACACGACTTCTGTTGAAATTGCCTCAAATGCCTATTTATTCTGACCTTAGTGAGACATAGTGAGCCATGACTAATCTAGACAGAATGTCCGTGGTGGGATGTTTGAACATCAGGCTTCTGGTTCTGAGCGCATCCACTACTGCAGCTAACAGCTGAAGGCAGAGCTGCACGTTCCAGTGCATCAGATCCTCAGCGTGGGAAGACAGATCCTTTTTCCTGTCTCCTCCCAACGTTTTATCTTTTTGGAAGTCTCTTTTTTTTCTGGGTCCATACTACAGTCCTCAAATAACCTTAAGGTGGAAATTACTGCACAACTCCAGTAAATCAGTTGACTTGTAACTTCTTGTGTGTATTTCTAGTCTCATTTCTGTGCATTGTTGTAACCACTCCAAAGGAGGATTTACCTTCCTTTTCTGATGAGGTCCTCTTACACTGATTGTGACTTGGTTTACCTAGTTTTTGGTACTGTTTAAAGATTATATATACTTTTTTTTTTTTAATTACAAAATTTAAAATAGCTATTTAATGTCAAGGGACTCTTTTGGAAATACCCTGTCAGTTTGTATCAAAATATGGGGGTGCAAACTTTTATGTTCTGTTACATTACTCTACATAAGGCATCATTAATACTAGGAATATTTACACACCCTCAAGTGAGTTCATCTAAAAAAAAAAAAACCCACAGTGATTGTTGCCAGTAAAAAATACAGGTCTGACTGAACCTTACTGTTTTCTCCATCTTTTGAAGTAAATTTAGTTCTACTCTGTTTTCTTGGACAGCTGATCAATGTCAGTGTTTCATAATGTAACATTATGCAAGGTTTTGTGATTGATTAATGCAATGTCATTGAAAGATGTAGAATTTCATCTCTGAAAATACTTTTTAGATAAGGCTTTGAACTACACATTTTCAAGGTAGTCCTTTTTTCAATAGACTTGTTCAACCTAATCTACTTTGATATTTAACAAGAACATCACACAGGTGATTCAAACAAATTTTTAAAAAGTGCATAAGGGTTTTTACTAGTTGCCTGTGTGTGTTTAAGTTTGGACAAGTATAACTTTTGCTCTTTGTTTAGTTTTGTGTTGTCATTTCTTACGTTTGCAATGTTTGGACTTAACAGCTGGAGACAGTTAATTATTACTAAAAGGTATTTTGTTTGGAAATGTAAATCACTAGAATTCTGATGATTTTTAAGGTTCATGTGAGAGTTGATTTTCTTTTTGTTTGTCATTTTGGTTGTTTGTGGTGTTTTGGTTTGTTGTTTTTTTTTTAACTAAAACAGTTACAGGGCCAAATCAGAATACAATCACTTGCAAATCACTTGATTTTACTTGTTGCATTGCATGGTGTAGAGATGTAAAATATTTATACGTACTCGAAGAAAAATCCTGCTTAGCTTAACAGGGTTTTAGCATATTGTTAGAAATAACTTATTTCTATGAAAGCAGAGTTGATATTTGAAGGGAACTGGGGAGGTACCTTCAAATATTGAAGGATCACTACTGGAGCTGGTGGTTTTCTGCAGATTTGTGCTTGCCAAAGATTGGCCTTCCCCTGAGCAATTCTGCATAACTTAAAAAATTTGTAATATATAAGGTAACCGAGCAACAGATTCTGTCAGTGCAACAAAATGTAGTGTCCTGGTGAGTGACAGGAGTATATAATGTATATACTGCAGTGGTTTTAATTGTGTAAAAATTCATATATATTTACTACAAATATATATGTTCACTGTGTATGTTTGTGTATACACACAAGTTTTAAAATGATAGTGATTTCTCATCTCATGGGACACTTTCACCTGTGCATAAAATGAAGTTTTGTTTGTGATGTTAACATTATACAGCATGGCCTAAGATGTGTAAAGGGAGAGGGCAGGATTTACTCTATTCCCTCGTTGGCTACTGCATGAGATACTGACTCAGAGACCTGGCAAGTTGAGTGAGCAAAGCATTTGTCTGTCTACTATGTTCATTCACTGTCTTCAACTTGCTGCATGCTCTGCTGAACTGCAGTCTCTCTCACTGAAGAAATCCTAATTCTCCCTGAAAAAGCACAGCTGTCAGGTAGGCTGGCATGACACCTGCCTTGATGCAGGTGTTACTCAACAGTCTGAAGTCCTATAGGAGGTGCCATATGTTGGCATTTTCCTACGTGATCTCTGTCACACCTACTCCTCCTCTCTGGTCTAAAATGAGTGTCTCATTGCATCTGGTCTCAAATGTGGCTTGGGCATACAGGAATCTCTAACACGTAAGACTGACGTTAAGCCCATGAACAAAAATGTAGTGGTAAGCCTGCCTAATGCAAATCCAAGCTTTTCATTGGTGGGAGATACATGGCCTCCTTGCAGCATTTAGTACCTTTTTTAGAAGCATGTGCACTTCAACCAGTTTCGCGTTGTCACCCTCTGACCACACAGTTGCTGCTTGTGCTTATTGCTGTGTTTCCTCTTGCCACTTCTTTGATGCTTTTCATTCCAATTGCTTCAGGTTGTTTTGTTTAAAGTGTCTACTGTGCATTGAAGACTGGAGGTGTGTTCTGCCCACAAAGAGTGCACAAGAAGCAGCACAGTCATGAAGAAAGTACAAGAAACAGGACATTGCTTCCAGAACCATGCAGTGCTTCCACAGCAGCTCTCATAACATACTCAAGGTCTCACTCATAAAACCTAACTTCAGGCTCTTAAGGGAACTCCCTCAGAAAGGAGTCAGTCTGTGCTAAAACATCACCATCTGGTTCACAGAGAGAAAAGGACACATTTGCAATGTGAGGTGTCTCAGCAAGAGCTTTATAAACACTGCTGAAGCTGGACCAATGGGGGTTAGTAGGTACAGCAAGGTCACAGCACCTGTCTACCACAGCCAGGAAAAGGAGCCAGGGGTCTGCTCTCCTATACCTTCTTTGCTCCAGTTGCTAGTGAAGTGTCCTCTATGGGGCAATCACATGAAGTTAGATGGACCATCTCTCTTTGAGTAAATGGCAATTGCTGACAGAATTCTGGTGAAGGAATAGCTCAAGGCTCACTGTCCTTGCAAAACAAAGTATTTGGAGGTCTCCCTGCTCCTTCCAAACCAGTAAATTTCTCTGCTTTGTTCTTGCCTTCCTAGGTACTGACAGTTAATCACACAGTGTGTTTACCTTCCACTTCCTTGTAACTCAAATTGTGTTTCGGTTTAAATTGAATATATAGTTATTTTTCTTTATTATTTCCCTCAGTCCCTGGTCTCCCTGTTCTACATTAGAGATGCTCCTTGGCAGCCACGGGAGGGCAGTAAGTCTCTATGGAGATGTACCAACCATTTTAAGGTACTCTGCTGTGTGCCTGTAGTTTTACGTGAGGCTGAAGGTCCTGGAGTCTCCCTCATGGCAGGGAGAAAGCAGGCACCCCCATGCCAGCACAGCTGCAGTTTTGGCACAGCAAGGGAGAGGCTTTGAGTGAGAGTGAGCTCACACTACCACAATCCATTTAAAACCTTCTAGTTTCAATGTGATACCACGTTCAGCACTGTAGCTTTGGGTGAGATGCTGCTGTTGCATTGCACGCTCAATTTTGTTCGGGTCACTCCCTGTTTGTGTGTTTTTGGTTTGTTTTTTTTTTTTTTTTTTTTTAAAAAAGCATTCAGCCCTAGTTTCAGTCCTACAACCCTCAAGCATAAGTCAGGGGTTCCTCCAGACATCACTAAATTAGATCTTCTGAGCAAAGGAATACTTGCGCTTATTGCTTCGTCATTCCTCCTCTCACTTGCCGTCTCCTGTCCCAGCACGTCTTGCTTAGCTAGGGAAAAAAAAAAAAAAGAGCATGCTGCCATCATTCCAATTCTTGGCACTATGGAATCTAAAGTCTAGCTAGATTATGTTGTCTGTGCCCTCAGGAGGACCAGGGACTTTTCTAGTTTTCTTGAACTCAGTTGTTTTATAAGAAAGCAGCCTGCACAAATGTGGTATCTTGGCCAGAACTTACACTATTCATATGTCCCCTAACACATTGTTGCATCCCTCATTGACTTTATCCTTGCTTTCCCTGCCACCAGTAAGGTAAAGTGATGTAAGCTGCTCCTGTTCTACAAATGGGAAACAGCAAGAGTGAGAGAGTAAATGCTTGGTTTAAGCTTGGTTCCATAAGAAAGATCTACCCACATCAGATCAGGCCATCAAACATGATCACACAAGTCACTATCATTTCTTTTACATCTTTCCTTTGCTGCAGGTTTGCTATTACCCATCTTTGCCCACTCTAAATTCAAGATATTTGCCCTGAGCACTCAAGGAGTTAAGTGAATATGAATTATTATCTTCTCCTGTGGGTGACACATTTGACAGATGTCCAAGTGCACAGTTTGGGAGGTGCCAGTGCTCAGCACTATTTATGGCTGAGTATTAAAAAGATATAAATAAATAGAGACACTGAAGTAGAACTAGCTAAGCTCCTTGATATAGAAACCTGAGACAGGTACAGGGCCAAGTAGTTGGAATGGAAGTTTTGCAAAACTGGGAACTGCAGCCTGAACTAAGGGACGGCTCCCAAGGTCAATTTAGGATTATGTCTGTGCAGAAATAAATGGTGTGAAGCCTAGCACTCCCAAATGACCTTGCAGGGCCTGAAGAATCAGAAGGGGGCAGAGCAGGAAAAGCATTAGGCCTGTTTTCTCCTGTATCATTGGTTTTTATTATTTCAGGGAGACCTTGCTGTATAAAATGTGAGTAACTCCACATCTAACTTGCATTTAAGCAGACTAGGAACAATGTAAAAAGTGTGAGAGCAAGTGTGGAAAACTGATCGAACTTTTTAACTTACACCATGCCATCTTCAATCTTTACAAAGCTACTGTAGCAATTACAATTCTCCCTAAGTTGGTAGAGCTGCATCTATTTAGGAAAGAACCTGAGTCTTCCTTCAAAACTGGTGTGAGGCAAGCAAGATCTCTGGAGCTGAAGGTAGGTATTCAGGATTGTATTTTAAAGCTACCTATCCACAGCTTTGATGTACCAACAGATAGATGGTAGTAATAAAATGCCAGTAGCATTAATGGAATTATTCCAACAGGAACTTCTTACCCCTTCATCATGCTAGAAAAGATATGCCCTCTCTGTAAGCCCCTACCAAATATCGTCTTTGAGATATTACAGGAAGTTAAAATTTGAACTATTTTTGTTCTCCAAATATTGTGCTAATAGTTAGTCTTCCAGAGTGTTATGTGTAGGTTTCAAGAGGCATGAAAACTGTTTGACTTTCTTCTTTAATAGGAAAAAAAAAATCTGATTTCTATCCTTATGTGATTGGGGTGGGCAAGCTATGAACTGAAATGGTAAACACAATGGCTTCAGACAACTCATCA
Source organism: Chlamydotis macqueenii (assembly GCF_036417535.1). Taxonomy (NCBI): domain Eukaryota; kingdom Metazoa; phylum Chordata; class Aves; order Otidiformes; family Otididae; genus Chlamydotis; species Chlamydotis macqueenii. Next base: position 71,906,722 of record NC_141558.1, on the reverse strand, counting down.
TGCTGCCAATTCAAACTCTGGGTTGTGCAGAAAACTATCGGGAAATAGAAATCCAGCAAGTGTGTTTGGCTATAGAGGCTGTGAGCTGTGGCTGGTCAGCCTAGGGAAGGATACAAGGCTGGAAAAAACAAAAACATACCTGGGGTGTGGGTTAGGCTTACAGAAGAGGAGTGGGGATGCCGGCTTCTCTAACCAGGCTTGCTATGGCAGTGCAGCTATAGCTTTAAGGACTTAAACAGAATAGGGAAATGAGGGCTAGTGGGGGACATAAAGCAATAGCAAAGGCACTTGGCATGCAAAGGGTTAGGTCACTTTCTTTGCTACTATTTATGTGTGCATGTGCTTTTTAATGCTGTTACGAAATAGGCGTGGTGCTGCAGAGAAAAACAGTGAGAACATCCATCTCCCAGAAGAGGAACCCTGTTTCCTATGCTTTGAAAGCAGGCCACCAGTTAAACAGAAGCAACGGTTGTTGAAGTCTGTGGAGTGGATGGCACAGGAGGTAGTCGCTGTCTAGGCTTCATCCTTAGATGCTGTACATAGTGGGATTGCTGTAGGAAAAGGACATTTTTGTGCTCCCACCCTGGGTTCCTCCAGGCTAGAAATCTTCTTGGAAGCGTCTCGGAGTTGATGGGAGAGTGAACCTGCACTGCTGGTTCTTTGGCACCGCTGTGCCTGAAGGCAAGCTCTTTTCCTTGTGCACAGCTACAGAGCATGTCAAAATTACTCTGCTGTGCTTCCACTGAGGCTTTGCAAGCACTTCTTTAGGAGTCAGGCTTCAAGAGCATGACAGAGCAGAAGAATGCCATTAGCCCTATTTTACAGATAGGACTTGAATAATTTGCTCAGGGTCAAATTAAGGGCTTCACCTGGACGCCTGGACCATGTCTTGATTAGTCATTCCTTCCAGAGGCTTGTATTAACTTCTGGCATCTCCCTCTTAGCTGCACTCAGATACGTGTCTGTTGGGATGTCTTGCCACCAATTGATCTCTCTCTGCAGGTATGCAGACACAGATGGAGATACTAGAGGTCAGATTATGCAGTCCTCCTCAACTGACCTCAGGAATTATATTGATAGCCACAGCAAAGCAGAAAATAGGTTAGTCAGCATCTAAAGGTAGTAATGATTCTGTTTTCCTCCTAGGTTGACTGCTAGAAGTAAATTGTTGGGATTGTCTGCGAATCCCCTTCAGACAAGCAGATGGAACTTACGAGTTTGTCCGTTTGCCACACAGGCACTTGGAAAAACCCTGCAGCTTTACACTTTGCTGTGTTTTGGAACAGTGAGACAAAATGCCACAAAACCAGAACAAGGACTGGCTCTCAGGGCAGTGAAAGAAAACACGCTGTCTTGAGGATGATTCCAGGCAGGGGCAAAGTGACTCTCCAGTTATGTGACACACGGCAATGCCGTGCCAAAAGCTGGGGGCAATGGCTGAGTTTGGCAGCACGCTTTAGCCAGCAGAGCAACCTATGAAGATTAGTGTTAATTTTTAGTTCCAGTAAAGTGTTCAGAAATACCCCTGTTTCTCTCGTATTTTCTGGCTCCAGCCACCTTCCCATTTAGAACAACGGTGTGCAAACTGTTCCAGATAACCCTTCTGTCTTTCATAAAGGCTCTTTAGAGCGGCTAAATGCAGGCAAAGGATTGGTTTCTGTTTGCCTAGCTTCAAAATTAATTTGCCATGTTTACCCAGGGGGTGAATGGCTTCACTGGTTACCATCTGTAAAGTGAATCCTGGCTGGAAGCTACAAAGAACTGAGCCTTTCCACTACGGCTGTGCAGGATCGATTGAGGTACATGTAATCAATCAGGTGACAAGAGGAGAGGGCAAAGCACTCACCAAACTAAGAAAGCAAATGCAATTTACAATGAGCAGAAACAACTGATCTGTCTAGCCAAGAGATAAAGAAGAGTTACAGCCTGAATAATGTTTAACCAATTCTCACAGATTTGGGGATAAACAGAAATACCGTATTCTTGAGGCACGCAGCTGCTAAACAGACTGCTGCACTCTTCATCTTATCCAAAACTGCTTTGCTGGATACCTGTAAAAAGCACTGTGGTGCAACAGAATTTGAACATGCAAGTGATATTGTGAATGTTTTTCTTCATTAATTGCTCAGGTGGCAGGGGCAAGGTGCCTGTCCTTGCCCTACACCGTCCCACATGCTATCCAAAGACAAGGACTGGTATCAGTTTCTTCCCCTTAGTGCTTCTATCTGCAGCCTCTCCACCTGGCACTGTCCTTCTTTCAAGGTACTCCACCCCCATCGGCTTGTCTCCAACTTTCCAAAGCACCCAGTACCCACTTGGCACCCACGTGGCAAAGTTTGTAGGGAGCGGTGGGTGGCATGAGCCACAGCTGATGTGGCGTGGTGGCGTGTGCGTGGTGTTCTGCACGACTTTTTCCCTCTGTCAGTGATGAACATGTTTGTAGCTTAGGCTTGTTGTGACATGTTACCACCTCATCTAGAGAAACACCTAGTTATGTTTTCTTTTGTTACCTAAAGAGAGGAAAAAAATCCATGTAGCTATATGTAAATTTCCAGTTTATGAGAACATATTTGCAATACTCCTTTGCCCTTAGTTGGAGAGACAATCATCTTATTCAACCTGCTGAGCATGTGTGTGTGGAGGGCAGGGGCAAACCCTGGTGAAAGATAATGAGGCTGTGATCTGCCTCACATCCCTGAGAAGAGAGATCCAGGCGGGTACCTTCTAAAATGTCTGAAGAGTAGACTAGCTACTTTTTCCCCAAGTCATTATTAAAGGTAACTCTAGCATTGGTGGGCCTGCGCCTCCCTCCTACTAAGAGTTCAGTACTGTATAGTCAGTGTCCTGGAACGACATAGCACGAGCCACAAATCCCCTGTCAAGAGCCACTGCAGTCTGTTCTGGACAGATAATAGCAGGAAACAAGAAATGCTTGAGTCTTAGGCTTTGCTACCAATGCTGGCCTCTCAGGCCTGCGTTGGTCTCTTTCCTGCAGACCTACAAAAGATAATAGATCATCTTCATGGTTTTACAGCCTTCACCTTTCCTTCCCCAAAGTGGCCCATCTCTAGATGACATGGAATGGGCGAGCAGTGTTTGCAGGGGCACAAAGAGTCACCTGTCAAGGTAGCTTTCCCAGCAAGGCAAAACCTAGAGGGCAAAGTGAAGGTTTTTGTGTCTTCTTCCTCCTTTTTTTCAACTAGGGGACAAGACAGCCCTTCAGCAGTCCTCTTCCCTTCACAAAACGAGATGGCCCCCCTACCCACCTCCTCCAAGCCAGGACACTCAGGGCCCTCCAGCAGCATTGGTGGTGCTCCCTGCCCTATCCAGCTGTGCAGAGCAAGGCTGTTTGCTGAGCACCCTGGAAGGAAAATGGGAGGGGAAATAATGAAATACCCATCCTGCTCCCTCACTGTGTCTTCCTCTTGGACAGAAAACATTCATCTTGACAACTGCCAGACTGACTCCTTCTGACAGCACTAAATCATCTTAAAAATAAAGTGCTCACTGACTAACTGAAATAAAGCCTTGTCTCTGTCCCTTTGCAGTGAGGGGAGAGGGAAAGGAAGGACAAGTGCAAAGAATGCTTGAGTGCTTTGGGATGAAAATACATAGTTCAGGAATCGGAACAGTCCTGACTGTCACAAAAATAGCTCATCATTTGGATCCTATGATGATACTGGACATGCATCTACCACTGACTGAGTCAGAGAGATCTCATTTCTTTACAAGGCTGTTGCTCTCATTCTTGGCTATAAAGCCATGTAAATAACATATGGTACAAACAGCATCACTGAAACCTGCCAAAGTTTTGAAATACCTGCAAGTTAACTACTAAAACCAAGCCATCTGTCCAGTGACTTCTCCTTGAGCTGTTCCAGTTCATCATCCCTATATTATTATAATATGTTAATGGCACACCATAAAACTACATAGTCAGATAAGACATTGCTTCTGCCCTGAAGAAGTTAACCTCTAAAGAAGATGAGTGAATGCAAGGCAAAGGCCCTCAAGAGGGAGCTTATCTGAGCTTCAGCGGTTCCTTGGAGAAGGAGGACTGAGGGAAACATTTCCAGAACAGCTTCTGCTTTGTGGTTAGCTGTGTTGAACGCAGGAGAAGGATGGTGACGTATATTTTATTGTGGCTGGAGAAACAGCTTGAGCCTGTCCTGTGCAAGAGGATTTCTGAGTGTTCTCTGAATGGCCTGGATACTTGTCACTCTAATGACATGACTGCTTAATTGAGACTCCACTAATTCTTTTTTTTCTGCAGGTTAGTTGTCTGCCTACTAATTTCCTGTTGCAATGAAGCCCTTCTTACTGCAGGGCCCAAAGATCCTTCCAGGCTCCGGCTCTCCAACTCATTTTGTTTGCAGAAGTTTAGCCACTCTGGCTACTTCCTCTCTGTGTTCCTCTCTGGGAACTCGGCCCACTTTGTATGAGGCTTTAAAGAAGAACGCTTTCACTGCGTTCTTCAAAGCAGTCAGCATCAGAACTGCCAGAGCTTTTCTTGGGTGTTCCCTGGCACCTAGTAAGTGGTGAGCTGCTAGGTGGTGAGCGAACAGACTCCTCTCAGAAAACAGCAAACAGGAGGAAAGCAACCCCACCCAAAGGCTGACAGCGACCCTGCTGGAAGTCACAGTCAAAGAGCTCTGGACCTGCTCTTGCCGGTGTCCTTCTTGCTGCTCCTACCCCAGCAGACCTGTTTATGCACCTCATGAAATTGCATCATTAAGCCTTTCATTATATAAGTATCTACAGGCAATATGAGGTGAAGATATGATGGCATGGCTAAAGCATCTGCTACGGAGTCAGGACTTACAGCTGCTACATCAAGCTTTCCCACTGACCTTGGGTAAGGTACTGACCTCTCTCTGACTTGCAAAAACAGGATATTTGGGGAATTAAATAATCTTCAACAAACCATTTTACCATCAGTAGAGAGAAGGCTCTGAGGCAGTGTGACTCATTATTAGTTATAATTAAAACTTATTAAAATTTCCATTATATTTGTATGTTTTATATATATATATAATGAGGATATATATCTCATTATAGTATTTATAGCTGTATTGTAATTTATATTATTACAATCAAATTTATCATACTTTTAGTAAAATTTAATAAAAGATTGATTTAGATAATCCTCATAGATGTAAGATTTTTGCTAGAAATGCTCACATTTCTGGATAAGGCAGCAAGAAGTTGAAATTTGACTAAATATAACACTAGTGAACAAGATGTGAGAAGCAAATGACAGCTGTAATACCAAAGAAGTCCTGTGGCTGATTTCTTAATAATGTTCACTTTTCGTTCTTATTAATAATGAAGAAACTCCTCAAAATCTGAGAACTCACTTTTTCACAGGACTGCTCTGGTTTGCTCTGTAAATTCAGATCTGCATTGCACAGATCTACAAAAGAATGCAGGCGTATAGTACAGAAATTACACAAGAGGTAGACAGTGAAGAGCAAACTTTTAACCTGCAACAACCTCACTCTGCTGTCACATCATACTAGAGGCACTAAGACATCAATGGATGCCAATGTTCAGGTTTTTCCAGAGAAGTTTCCTAGGTTTCTGCTCTCTAACCCGCTTGGAAGAGCTTTATCTGGCAAGTGTTTGCACAGCACACTTAGTAGATCAGCTCCTACACAAACTCTGACAGTTGACTCAAAGCATGGATGAAGCATTTTACCTACAGTCCTTTGGTGGAGGGCATAAAACCAGAATGGGGTGGCCTGGGCTGATCCCCACAGGATTCACATCCATATCTCCTGCCTCTGAACAAAGCACAGTTTGCACAAGGCCAGACTGTATATTTTTCTGGGATTTGGAAGGGCTGGAGGAGTGCTCCATTCTCATTTCCTCTTGCTGAGCTTTTCCATTGTGCAGAGCATAACAAATAATAACAATAAGAATACGAATAAGGCTGGAGAGAGGAGAAGGCAAAAGCATGCATAATGAGTAGGGTCCCAATGTGAGGGTGGAGTGCTCTAAGTCTCCACAGAGAGGGAACCTGAACTGGGACCTCCAAAAGCCGATGGGAACTGCTAATCATGAGCCTGTTACATAAACCACTGATAATCTTTCTGAAGAAAAGAATGACTCCCTGGTCTCTTTTTGAAGTACAGCACTCTGCCCCTCCTTTTTTTCCAGAGCTATAAATCTCATAACCGGTAGCACTCAACCAATACCAAATATTTTTTTCCTCCTTTACTGTTTCTCTCCATTTTACAGGGAGATCTCACATGGCTTCTGCCATGGAGCAATTCTCCCAGTGCTTTACATACATCATGTTTGACTTTTTACTTAGGATTGTGGACACAGTTAGGCAACCGTCCCCACCAAAGCCAGCCTTCGGATTCTAGATTGCCAGTCCTGGGTGTCCTGCCCCTGCCCAGCTTAAGAACTAAAAAGTAACAAGAAAGGACATAAAGTATCTGCTCCCAACAGCTTCAGTCCAGCTTTCAATCCTACCTCTTTGCATTCCAAAATCGGGTGGGAAAACAGACACTTCTCTCTTCCTCAGTCTAAGTATAGAAAGAGCTAGTCTTGCACTCAAGTTCAAGGGGTCTTTTAAGGCTACAGAAAGCCTGGCAACAGAAGGTGTGATGCAAATTGAGCAGCGGCAACAGAAATACCCAATGGCTTACCATGTGGGAATACAGGGAACCAGCCAGGCCTGTCTTTGAAAGATGGGGAGAGCTTTATCCACTGCTTGTTCTGCCTACATCTCAAACTATGACAGCATGCTCATGCAGAAACCCATGCAGTTCTCCGTGCTCAGCACACTGAGTAAGACATATTTCACAATTAATGCCGAGCTGATGCAAGAAAAGTGATGTTATGTAGAAACTTAGAACTGACATCCAAATTTAGTAGAGGAGTAGATAAAAGAACGTCCTTGAAAAGACACCTGAAACATATCTCTTTCCAGATGAAGGTAAAGATGATCTTTCCTTTAAAGTATGGAATTAACCACAAATAGAATAGTTAATTTGTATGCATTTCTGGAAGTGTCAGTATTGAAATTAAGAAAACTAGGCATTTTTTTTTCGACAAAACTTTTCAAGGCTGGTATCTTACTGCAGCCATGTTTTTGCATCATCTTACACATCCAGTCTCCATCCGATTCTCAAACATGAAAGTGTCATGTTTGGCCTTTCCATTTCAGATATATTGTGTCTATGCACAGCCTGTGTGTTGCAATTAAGTCAATAATGCATCTTCCCCATGGAATTTTTTTTTTTAGCCTTTCAAGTTCAAATCTAGCCTTTCTAGTATTGACTGAGTCTTGCTTTCAATCTGGATAATATCTAGGTGATAAGTTTTGCTAAATTTATTTGTAGCTGTCTGTTCAGTGCCTAACAGAAACCTCTTCATGGCTTACCTGGGAAGCTCAGTGGGGCTTAGGTAGGAAGCATATTTTTTTTATTTAAAAAAAACCAAACAAACAACCAAACAAACCGTGATATTTGAACAATATTTTGTATGTTCATAAATACCAGCCAAATAACCTTTGGTATGAGCAGCTGAAGATAAGGGATATAATTATCCCCCTCTACAGACGGGGGAAGTTTGGCACCATCAGGTTGGAGGTAATAGTCACCAACGGGCTGTGCAGAGTTAAACCCCTATATATACACTTACAGCAGACCATTTATCGAGTTTCCTTCTTCACAAATCCACAGCACCCACAACTTCTACTAACTTTGATACAGGTACTTCAGTGTGGATTTAAGTGCTCAATTCAACCTACTAGTTAGCTGGAAAGGATGGCCAAAGCAAGCAACTGACAATGCTGAAATTAAAGCTCGGAGCTGTTTGTTGGTCACTCCTCTCAGTCAGGCTACAACTAGAGGACAATTATGAATCCTGTTTGTTTTAAGAAGAAATGATCTATTTAATCTCCAAACCCCATCCAAATATACTTCTGCACTAATGCAGCCATGTGGCAAATGCACCATAAAGAATGCATTGTTATTTTTCAGACGGGGAAGTTGCTGACAGAGACAGGCGCTTACCAGAACATCCAGAACAGCCCAGAGCAAGCTGTTACCGTGAGCGCCTTGCAGCATCTGTGAGACACCGCATCGCTGCAACCAACCTGCGGGAAGCAACGCGCTGGTTTTATTTCCAATATGTACACGAGCATGCAATTTCCAGCACCTGTGTGTGCAGTACCAACGGCGGTTTCAAGCCAACGCTTTGAAAAATCACACTGGCACCACGTACGGAGGTGTCTAGGACACGGAGCGCCACAAAATGGAGTTGGTTCCCATTTGCCTGGAGCCTGCTCGGCGTAGGGCTCCTGTGCATCTCTCCGTCTGCATTAACACCCCCGGGGGGCTGAGTAGTGACACCCCCCCCAACACCCCCACCCCTCCGGGCGGTACGAGCGCTGCCTGTGCCCACGTCCTTTCCCGCCGAGGGACCAACCTCCCCCGCCCGGCCCGGGGCCGCCCCGCCAGCCGGGACGGCGGCGAGACACCGCCAACCGCTGACTGACATCTCCACACCGGCCCCCACTCCACCAGCCACCGGCCCCGCGGCTGCCAGGGAGGCGGCAGGGCTGCCAGGCTCCCTCCCGCCACGCCGGCGGGCCCCCGAGCGCCGCCCGCCCGCCCGCCCGCCGCACACGCACCTCACGCTTCACCTCGCCGCCCCCCGCCCCCCCCCCCCACCGCCCAACGACCGCCGCCGCACGGACCTCACGGGCCTCACGTCCCCCTGCAGCCGCCGCGCGCGCCGCGCCGGCCCCCGCCCCGCCCCGTCATTGGCCGGCGCGCCAGCCCGAGCCCTCCTGCCATTGGCAGGGGCACGGGGCACACGGGCTCGGCAAGCTCCTCGGCGGCCGTTCTGCCGAGGTGCGGAGGCGGGGCCAGCAGAGGAGCCAATAGGAGGGCTGCGGGGGCGGGGCGTGAGGCCGGGTCTCGGCCGGGGCAGTAAACAAGCGCGCGGGCCCGGCTGGCGGGCGTGGAGCGGAGCGGGACGGTGGCGGCGGGGCTGGGGTGGCCAGGTGAGCGGCGCGGCGGTGGCGGCGACAGGGCGAAGCCTGGCTCGGCGGCGGTCAGGCTGTGCCAGTCTGGTCCGGGTGCCAGGCCGGAGTACAGGGAGCCGTCACGGCGGCAGAGGGGAAGGGGCTGCGGGGTACGGCCTGCGGGGTACCCAGGGCTGCGGAGCACCCAGGGCTGCGGAGCGATGGCGCGGCGCGGTGCGGTGCGGTGCGGTGGTGCGATGCAGGAAGGGAGGCGGGCAGTGGCGGGGCTGCCGCGGGGAGGGCTTCTGTGGCCGGTGCGGAGAGGGGAGGGGCGCGGCCGCTTGGCCCGGGAGGTCGCTCTGCCGGGGCGCCGGTCCCCGTTGGGGGGACGTGTGCGGGGTCTGGCGAGCAATGGCGGCGGGGTGCCAGCGGCCTCCCGAGCCCCGCGGGGCTGGACCCGGGCAGCAGGCAGCCGCTGCCGTCGCTGTGCTATGGCCGGGGCAGGCCGCAACCGCCCCGGAGCCGTCGCCGCGGGCGGTGAGCAGAGGGGCTGCGCCCGCCGGGTCCGGCCTCGGGGGTCCAGGGGCCGGTCAGCGGGGCCCCCCGCCGCCCTAGCGAGGGACCGAGCGGTGCGGGGCCAGCCCGTTGCCCAAAGCTGGTCGCGCGCCATCCAGGCCTTGTGCAACGGCTGGGTCCGGCCGCGCTGCTGCCGCCCGTCGGCGCCGGGGGACGGCGGGGGCCCTGCCCGTGCCCCGGGACGGGGGGACCTCGCTCGGCAGTGCCGTCCTGCGGGGAGGGGTTGGTGCCCCTCGGCTCGCCCGAGCAGCTCCGCAAGGTGTTCCGGAAAGGTGGGCTGTGTGTTCCGCCGAAAATCGCCTAGGGTGGAATCTGCTTTCCCGCTCCGCAGGGCGTACCTCGCCTCTTGCCAGGGACGCCCCAAAGGCAGCGCAGGGTCTGGTCCTGTGCTGTGAGTATCTGCCGGCTTTCCGGGCCGCTCCGGTGTGGAGCCTTGGCTGCTCTCTGTCCCTGCGACCGTTCCGGGTGCCTGGTTGAAGACGGGCGTTAAATAAATCTGCTGGCTGTTTTGACCTTGCTTGTGGCTGAAGTGGGGAGGCGGGGGAAGAAAACGTGAGGGCCCCTGGCTTTGGTAAAGCACCCGAGGAAATAACCTGGCTTTTTGCAAGCTGACAGGGTTGTAGAGTCCCTGTAACAAAGCGATCAGGAATTAACGGGGAGGTGCTTAGTTCTAAACAGGCACTGAACAAACCACCTGTAAATTAACTACAGATATAAAAGTTTGGCTTGTATAATGTTGCTTTCATAGTTACTGGCCATCCTAATTTCTGCAGAACCCTATCTTACGTAATAACGCTATTTCTGATACCCAGCACGCTCAGGTTCCACCCAGCAGGAATGTAGGTGGGAGCTTCTCTGCGTTCCCTCCGTGCGATGAAAATCCAAACTTTGCAGTAAGCGTTATGAAAAATAAACAAGTTAGAAAGCTACTCTTAATAAAAATGAAGGACATTTTTTTTTTTTTTTTTACTTAGCGTTAAGGTGTACAAAAACGTGAGAGGAAATAAAAGACTCTTATTTCAATAACCTAAAGTATTGCTTTTTCTAAAAAGATTTCACTTAACAGCTTCTGAACTTTATTTCTGGAGTTGCTTGTCTTTAAGTTAGATTGTTTAACTGAACTGGGGTGTATTCTTTGAGCATATGCAAAATAATTATTAGTACTGGGTGCAGAAGGATGCCTGCCGAAGTTAACAGTAGCTTACTAAAAGACTTCCGAAGGGATTCAGAAATTGCTACGAGTTAAAAGGCTGAAAGCAGATTGGCATTTAAACAGAATATTGGTGGTCTTGCATTTAATAAATAACTTGTCTCTCTTTCGTGCATCATCAGAAGGAAAAGTTTAGCTGCAGTTCATGTGCAGTTGCAGTTTAGCTGTAGTCTGCTTGCTCTTAGACCAGCAGGTTTATTTCTGTATTTTGTAAATGTTTTTTTCTTTGCTGTAGTTAACAATGACCTTGGTAACCTTGAATAAGATACGCTCAGAATAAACAGTTGTATGTTGTGCAGTCTTACTCAAGAGGTGGGGAAAAAATAGGTGTCCTGCTGTGCTTTGACAGTGTCTCCCTTTTAAAAATAAAGTGATGTGATAAGGAGAAGAAAAGGTCAGAAGATGTGGAGAATTCCCGTACATGTTTACCGTCTGAGTGTTGATCACCTTGTTTCGTTGCTGTCAAGGAGAATTCTGTGCTATGCAATGCAGCTTTGGTTATTTCATTTGCAATATTTAGAGCAGGTTAATAATAGCTCATATTGCATCCATGCAGCAAGAACAGAACTTTTTTTTTTGGTTTCTAGTCCTCCAGTAGTCCTTTTACAGGCAAGTGGTGATCTGTTGTTTCCCACTCTGTTGTCAGGTTTTATTTTTTTTTTTTTTCTGGAAACTGAGGGAAGAGGGACAGTAACTGAATTCCCACTTCATAGTTTTCCCAATGTTAAACTGGTTGGCTGGTGACAGAGGGGTTTTGTTTGAGGTGCTGGTTTTTTTTTCAGGTAAAGATTTGGTTTGGTTTTACAACAATTTTAAAAATTGTTTTGACAAGGATGCTAGGGATTATTTCTCCTGTGTGTGCGTGGGGGTTTTTTTGGGTTTGGTTTTTTTTTTTGTTTGTTTGTTTGGTCTTGTTTTTGTTTTTTTTTTTTTTTTTTAACAAGGATGCTAGGGGTGGTACATGTCTCATGTCTCTTGTTTTGTGTGTCAGCGTGCAGAGTATAGCCTCCTTGGCACAGCTGGCTTGCTAAATGCATCTCAGGACTCAGGTTTTGATGTATGAATAAGCATTTCTTGTATTCCTTAAACGTATCTGTACTGATGGGTGAACAGTCCAGCTTAGGACGGAGGTAGTAAGCCTGAAGCAGTATTTAGGTATTCTGTCTGCTGGCTTTCTCCCTCTAAAACTGTTTAAGAGAGGAGTCTGGAAGAGGAGGCTTTTTGACTTGCTGAGCTGTGTGTGCTGGGCGGAGCATCTGTAGGAGAAGAGTAGCTTCTCTCTCCATTTGTTTTCTAGAAGTGTGTACGGTGTTGCCTGCTCTGAGTGTGTGCTTTCCTTCAGTACCTAAAGAAGAAAATAAATTACTTGCATATGGAGCCAAAATGCAAGCTAACAGTAAAGCAGAGTAGTTTGAGGGAGGGGGTTCAGTCAGTGTCTGCTTTCCCACCCCGCGGTAAAAGCTCACTGTATTGACATGTGCCTATCTTTAGATTCAAAGATGCTCTCAGCTTTTTAGATGCCACTTGCTTTGTTCCCTCCTCCTTACCACTCTCCTCCCCGACCTCTCCCTCAATTACAGTAGATGGCCAAATTAAACCAATCTAAGCTGGTGAGAAAGACTGGGAAATAACAAGATACACAAGTTTTGCCCTTTCTTTTCACAATTGTGTTTCTGCACCTTACTGTAATGGCTTTTGTGTTTTGTCAGTCGGTAGAGGTGTAGAGATAAATGAAGTAACCGACATTCTCAATTACTCAGTATCTGAAGTGTTCTGTGCTTATGACAATGCAGAAAGTAAGGCTCGTTGCTCTGAAAAGCTTAGCTGTCAATCCATGGAGTTGGCTTCTGGAAACTTCACAGATTGATATGCCTGCTTAAACAAGTCTATGCACGTACACAGAATTAAAAAAATAAGTTGTGTCCCCGCCCCAGAAACTGCATAAGACTATGTCTTTTTCTTAAAGACTGTGTAGATTCTGTAGAGACACCACGGAAGATGATCTGCGTGTGGTTTAGGCGATCCTAGAGCTGTTTTGTGTTGTGCAGGTGATAGCTTCCACTTGAAATGCTCTTACTGTGTTTGTTTTGCCTCTACAATTTGTCCTGGTTTTGTGTGTAGATTAGATCTTTATGTAGCCTTTTCATGTGTCCTTTTTAACCAGTTGTGTACTCTGATTTTTTTGGATGTGCTGAACAAACGTACTATAAAAGGGGTTGGCATAGTGTTCTGCAACGTCACAGCTCTTCTGCAATCTGAACTGTGCCTCTTGGGAGTATCAGATCTTCATCTTGACTTGATATGGTCAAAGTGCTCATCAAGAGAACAATCAGGACTGAGAAACAGGTGGAAAGATGAATGACTGGGTACCAAGCTGTAAGTGAATTGAGTGTTTCTTTTAGAGAACTCTTCTAAAATTGGTAAGCCTAGAATTTTATATCGCATAGCAAAGCTTTGTGGAGCATGGTCATTCAGAAGTTATTCTGGGAGGTCTGGAATTTTCAAAGGCACTTATGTAAGTTGCTTAAAGCTTTGGCTCTTCAGGTTGGTAAAAAACAATGTTTATGTTATACAGAATATGATTTTACAAAATCTATACAGAGACAGCATAAGTAATTGTAGATTATAGATTCTGTATCAGGTACGAGAGCTTGCGGATTGGGTCTAGTAGTAAACTATGAGAAATACAGAGCTCATTACTCTGTCAAAGATGCCTCTCTGAGTAGGAATCAACACAAATAACTTGTTTCAGGACTGTGGCAGAGCTGTGGCACAGGAGCTGTAGGTTCTGATAGACCATGTTCCTCTTCAGCTCAGAGATCAATTTGTGTCATCTCGAATTAGTCTTTTTTTTTTGTGTATGGTCTCCTCTTCTTGCATCCTACTTTTCCTCTTACAGGGAGATTTTGGCACAGCCAGCAAAAAGAAAACTTCCACAGCTAGGATGCGGGTATGTACGGGGGCTATGAATAGACTAGTATGTGTTGTAAGTTACTAAATTTGAACTTAGCCTAGCTTCCAGGGCAAGGTTAAAAGGCATGGCATCTATATAGACATGTCCACCTGCAGGATCAATTGCGGTAGGCTGTGGTGTTTGACCTGCTGTTCATGATGATAACAGAAGGGTTATGTTCACCATCGGAACAGAGGATGTGTGTGTGCCACCTGGAGGGACATCCATGGAGTACATACCGCTTACGTTGTGAAGCAGTGACTCATGACATAGTGTGTGTGGTTTTGTCCCAGTGTACAAAAAGGATAACAAGGAAAATAGCTTCTTACACCTGAAGAAAACAGATGTATGGTGCAGTTATAGGGTGTGTCTAGTTTTCCAGAAGGTTATAATTAGAAAGGTTCTGACTAGAAACCTTTACTGATGCTGCATTTAATAACTTAGATATGATTGTAAACAATATACTATTAAGATGGTCAGCAAGCTGGCTATAAATCCTTGTTTCTTTTTGCTCTATAGGGGTAGATATTTAAAGGACTCTAAGGTATAAACTGTGTGCTGTAAGGACCGGTGTACTCCGAGAGAGCTGTAAATTACTTGTTCTCTCCTCTCTAAAGTAGAGAACTTTGATATCCGTCCCCCTTTCTTTAGCTTTTTGAGCTCTATGAGTGAAGAGTGACATATCTTTAAATGCAAGAGGAAGAGCTACTATTTTGCTCAAGAATTTTGCCCTAAGTAATGGTGGATTTGAATCTAAAAGAATCTGCGCTGTTTTTTTTTTGTAAGGCATAGCTTTTTATCAGTTTCCAATTCCCAAATTGGACTCAGTGTGCTTTCAGAAAGTTAAAACTTCCAATAAAAACAATTACAACATAACAGCATATGCCAAAAAAAAAAAAACAAACCCAAAACAAACCAAACTGGAAACTGATAACCTCCCTCACTTATACTTTGTATTCTGGTAAAGAGCGTGGGACCAGTGGAGAGCTCTGTTGATTCCCTGCGGAGAACCTAATGATGCGGAGCCGTGAATCAGATGGGGACTGGCTCCATGTGCATCAGAGAGGGAGCTGAGCTGTAGTGGTCTCTTCTGCCCTAATTGGTGAAGAGACTCTGAGAGAGCATAGAGCTGCTCTGCAAATCTGGGGGAGATGTTTGTAATGTTTAGCTTTTGCTTGAAGGACAATGTTTGGATTTGATCAGCGCACAGCCTTAGTGTAATCTTTTTATAAATACCGCTGGTTAAAGTTGTTCCGTGTGGATGTGGGGAATTTGTCTTTTAAAGTGATGCTGTCTGTTAACACTGAGTGATGACTCGGAACTGGTGAACTGTGCTTTCGTGTAAATTTGCCATAAACCCAAATAAAGGTGTAAATTCAGGTTGTAGTAGTTCCGTTTCTTAAGTATATGCTTCAAAAATTGCATCTGCCAGAATCTCACGTTAATATGTGTGCTTTGTGGTCAAGCTCCATTTTGATTTTAATATACTATTGTCATTGCTGGATGAAAGATCCACAATAAATTCTGTGACTAAAGTTATCAGAATTATTAATGTGACTTAAAGCTACACTTGTGTCTGCAGCTTTTGAGCCATACAGAGGCTGCAGTGCAATGGCTTTTTCTAAGCATTGCCCAGTGCATAAACAGAAAAAAAATGTTCTTTTTTTCCTTCCCCTCTTATTCTTTCTCCCTTTCTTCTTTGTAACGTAGACAATACAAAGATAGGATGTTAGGTATAAATACAAGTCCAGATCGAAACATCTGCCCAATGACCCAAATCTTTTTGCCCTGCAAATTAGAAAAATAGAACTTCTTTTAATTCCCCAACTACAAATACTTCTTTCCCAAGAGGAGGCACAGAACTAATTCTTGAGGGAAAAACGAGTGACTTGGATCTACCTCAGCATAATGGGAAACAACGTGTGCCCGGGACAGAATTTATTAGTGTATTGTGTCAAGGCATATCTGCAGAGAAGTGGCCTGTAATGAGGGAATGCGCTCTCCCACTAGGATCTTAATTCTAAGTGAATTATTTCTAGATCCGTGGCCAGGGTAGAAAGAGGCTCTGTTAATTCGAGGCACGTGGGCTGTGACCATGCTTTCACATGTCCCCAGACATTGTCCAGAAAGAAGTAGAGCCGTTGGTCCAGAGCATTCAGTTTGCATCGATGTATCTGTGCCTAAAATAAAGCAGACTGTGCTTACTTTTAAAGCGTCCAAGCATTCTTTTCACTCTTGTGTTGTGTGTCAAGCCATTTATGGGGAAAATTGTTCATAGTGGGTTTTGAACTAGCTGTCATTTGCTGAAAATGACTGTTAAGCCTTCTGAATTTTGGTGGAAAGATGCATTTGCCTGCCAAGCAGCCCACTCCTATCAGTGTGTGTACTGCTGTTATAACGATTAGAGAGTAAACAAGTTCCGCCTGCCCTTCAGAGGTGTTTGCTTTAAATGACATTGGCAAGCTGCTTTGTGTAAGGAGAGTTTTAGAGCAGCTTTTGGAGACCTGATTAATTCAGTTTAAGGAAGCTTGAGCCAAAGCCACAGGGCAGGACTCAAATATTGGCGTCCTGAGTTCTGTTGTAGGCCAGATCGTTAAAGACATTTCTTTTGGAGCTGAAGGGTGTGGGAAATGTGGGGAGGGGGAAGAATGAAGGATAAGCAAGGTGATCTTCGGTTTGATTTAAAGGATGATGGGAACGTTCTCCTTTTAAAATGCGATTTGTTCTGTGCCCTGTGTGGTTGAAATTTGGGTCAGCTGCAACCCAAGGAATCCAGCTAATGAAAGTATGTCTAGGTAGGGGCCTGGAAATCTGGTACAAAGGGAACTGGTAGGGAGGTGTGTGATGGAACTGAGAAAGGCCATGAGTGAAAGGATCATGTGAAAGGGTTGGTATGGCAACACACATAAATGAAAAAATCTGAAAAAGATTAGTTACAGAACAGCTTAATGAATAATGCTTATTTTGAAGTTGGTCTACTGCTGGTTTATGGCCACGGAACAAATGTGCTTAATACCTAGTCATCTGTATCTTGTTTGTGGTGTTTATTATTTTTATTTCATGCTGTTGCCGCACTCACTGTGGTGTGAGTGGCTATAACCCTGATTCCAGAGTTAGAGTCCTTGTTTAGATACAACTAAGATTAACAGTAATTGTGATAATGGGTAGTAGGAAGAGAGGGAAGGCATAGAGACTGTTTAAATTTCCTTTGTAAGTGTGATTTCTGCCTTACTACTTGTCCAGCTGTAATATTTTTTCACTTTTGTCTTATTTAAAAGAAAAGTTGGAGATAAAGAAGGCAACTAAAACTATCTAGAGACCTGAGAGAAGGGATGTGGGCTACTGTAGAACTGCTGGGGTTCTGTTTTGTATTTTAATTATTCAGCAGGAGATAGGCTTCTTTCTTGTGTGGACAGCAAACTGTTGATGGTAGAAGTAATTCCCTCACCTTGAAAGAGATTGTGTTGTCATGCACAGAAAACATGGAAAAAATATTTCTGGTATCTTTCTGTATGATTAGAAGTCGAAAGCACAGAGTCAGAAGCTGGTCAGTGTGTCTGTAGGAGCATGTGCTAGCATGTGGAAGAGAAGAGGAATGAATGGAGGGATGTGTTGTGAAAACAGTATAAATATAAGAATTTATCTGTTGCCTGTTGTAATCCTTAGTGTTTCTGTTACTGGCCTCTGATATGCCGAGTGTCTTGCTATACTTGTTTAAACCTTCAGTCCAGTAGTTTGGCGTGGTAAAGAAGGGAGGAAACGCACTGCAGTTAGTCACTGGAGGACAGTGGCTTGTGAGGCAGATAATTGTTGCACATAGGAGCATCCCAGGCATGGATTTAGTTTTGTCACTACAACAGGGTTCAAAATTTGGTGCAGTGTCAGGAGATAGGTTAGATGCCACACTGGGAGGTAAACTGTATCAGCCCCTCTGCCTGCTGCATGGACCTTGCCTGGTGTCCAAGGATGATTTGGCTCTAGCTTCCTCATGCTAGAAGGTGTGGAGGTTTTCCAGAGATTCATTAAACTGTGAAAAGTTTACCAAGCAAAAACTGTGACCCTGCCTATTCTTGGAAAATAGCTCGTGACTGACACTTGTCAACCCCCTTCAGTCCAGGTTAGCAGGCGCTCTGACAGCTTGGGCAGATACGACCAACTTGTCCGTACTCTGTGCAGGAAGTGCCCTGCTTTGCTAGCACTTGATAACGAGTCCTCCGGAGACAAGTCAAGTGGGATATTGATTTTGTACACTCTGTTTGAAACCATGCTTTAAATTTGGTTTTGATAAAGCTTGCTTATGCTGTTTGTTGATTGATTTAGTAATGGTATGAATAGAACTTACCCAAGGGGGAAAAAAAAAAATCCCTTGCCCACTATCTGTGCTGGGTATTGAGTGTATTGTTGGGGACACATACCAGTCTTCTCCTTGGAAGTGTGTGCTTCCTCTGTCTTTCAGTTTTCATATCTCTTGTCTTTGCTTGTTCTTGCTGCTTTTTCATTGAAGAAAAAAGGTAATTCTACTAATTATTGGTTATTTTTGTGTGTAGTCTTTTCCCTTCTTGATTATCTATCATTTATTTTCTTTCATGCTTTCTGCTTCTGGTTGTGATAACCTCATGAGTCTCTGCCTTTCCATGGCCTCCCCAGGATAACTAACTGGCATGTCCTACTAAAGGTAGGGTCTACAAAACTAGATAACCTGGGATTTTTTCCACTTAGGGAAAATGCCTCCAGTATCAGTTCAGTTCTCATAGCACTTATTAGCTCCCACCTTCATATTGCTTGATGATGGGTGCAGACTTTACCTGGATGTTTTCTTGCTGCTGGTGGCTATTGGCAAAGGATTAAATTTTGCAATATAGTTATTTCTTTTTCCTCTGCTTTTTTTCCTGACTGTGCTTTGTTAAAGGTGAGGACTTGGTATACAAAAGATGAGGAACCAGAAGGAGATGGCTTACAGATACAGTTCTGTTAGAAAGCAAGACTATGATCTTGCTTCTGAAAATACGTTCTTCCCAGGCTTTATTTTTTGGTGACTCTCCTTGGGTTTGACCTCTGAAGTCCTTATTGAACCATACCTTGCCTTTGTGCTTGCACTGTGGTTTCCACTTGGGTCTGTGAGCTACTTGCAGAGAAATCTGAAAGATCATTGAAAACAGCAAGTCAGTTGCCTGTAGGCTTGTGTTTGCTCCACAGAGTCCTGTAGTTCAGCAAAGTCCTGGGATGAATGGCCTGTTACAATAAATCGCTGTCCTTTGGCAGTGCTGTATGCTGTTGCTGATACTCTGAGCTAACAAAGCACTTGCATGGTACCTAGGTGGTTTTAACTACTGTGCAGAGGAAAGTGAGGGTGATAGCATGGAAGTCAGAAAGATATCGGCAGCAAGTGCCTAGCGCTGTCTTTTATAGCCAAACTTGTAAAGGGCAGTTGGTCCTCTTTGCTTGTTGATATATTTAGTAGCAGGGCGGTTGAGCACGCATTGTGCAATGTATGTTTTCCATTTGCGGTTGCATTAGCTTCCCTGAAATCTTGTTGGAAGATTGTTGTTTGTTTGTGGTTTGGTTTTTTTTTTAAATGCACATTTAGCGTATAATAACTGTCACTTCAAGATGTCCTTCGGCTGTTTTTGGGTGGAAGGAGGATATGATTTTTAGTATTGTTGGTTAGAAAGAATCCATGTTAAAAGTGGATGTGTGTGCGTGTTGTCAGAGCGTACACTGATCTGTATTGCATTACTGTTTATTGTCCTCCTTGGGAGGGAGGGAATGAACTTTTCACATTCAAGTTTTCCTGTGCTTCTAATACCTGCCACTACAAAAGCACTTATTCCTTAGTTGTGGCAACTTTTGAATGATCTCAGTTCAGCTAGGACAGTACTGTGGTGTTGGTTGGTTTCTTTGCCTGGCTCTGAGTTGCAGGGACCACCTGCAAATGCTTTGAGGGAGATCTATGTGGAAATTTCCAGGGTGAAGTTGCGGGGGCACAGGAAAAAAAACCTCCTGTTGACAGAGTACATTTCACTACCTGACATGCAGCTTTCAAGTTTAACAGTACGTTACACAATTTTAAAACCAACCCTAGTCACTAAACTCTGTAGAGGTTCAGAAGTAGCACTTCTTACAGATCTGGAGTATATAGATAGGTCTTGTAAGATAACCACAGCACAATGACCTGAGTAGACTCGACTTTTACAGCTAACCCATTAAGCCCGGATTCATTGCGACCACTTTCCCGCGCTTCCAACAGCCATGCTTAAAGCATGTAACGAATAATACTTGCTTCCTGGCTGCAGCGGTGGTTCCTCATTTTGGTCACTGATTAACAGTTGTTGAACAAATACTCCAGTAACCAGGATTTACCCTGCGTTTACATAATAATCTGTTTCTGAAATTCAGCTGTAGTAATCCGTGCGTCTCCTGTGTGATTGCAGCAGAATTGTGTACTTATACAGAAAGCCCATACTTCTCCTGCATGGAGAGACATGTTTGTGAGACAGGCTTTCCTGGATCCAGTTGCTTGTGGTCTGAGGCAGGGTGTAATGCTGTGTGTACTGTTGACTCAATGACTTGTACTCTTTCAGTGTATTAACATTTACAGTTGTGGACATGTGGATGTTGATAGGTTATCTTCTAAAAATGAATTGGTGCCTGTGTGCCTACCAAGGAAATAACTTAAATATATGGCCTTCGTAGTGCTTGGTACCTACTGCAGCCAGAAATTTATTTCTCCAGATCATCACAGAGAATGTTCTATGGTTAAGGTTGAACCTTAGGCATACCAACAGTATGTCTCCATCTTCTGTGTCAGTAAAGGTGGGAGGACATGGAACTGAGCCAGCCCTGGAACCGTGACCCTGACTGTGCTTTAAAGATTTGAGAGATAAGTGAAATAGGCAGGCAAAAATCTCCCTTGCAAAATGGTTTTGGTATCTCAGCCACTCCTGGTTTTCTTTTACGTGAACCACAGTGATGTAGGAGAGCCAGTGTCCTGAGCCTGAGCTTGGTTCTAGGATGAGACAAAGGAGGCGGTGGAACTTGTTCTTCTCAGTTGTGCTCCATCCTGCATCCTACAGTGCCCGGTTTGTATTTGAAGACACTGAAATTGCACAAACTGTTATGAATCCCACATGGAGTGCCTCTTGAACAGGAAGAAGAACTGAGTAAAAAATTTAGCGCTGTAGTGCAGTACTTAGCAAATACTGTGGTAGGTAGGTGCTTTGAGCATACCTCAGTTTCCAATTAAAAGCAGCGGAGTAAGCTAGAAGTTGAGCAGACTGTCCTTGAAGGACAGACAAAGCTTACTCATTGGTGTGAGGGTGAAGAAATTTGGCTATGTAAAATTAGCAGGCATAGCTCCAGGGCAGGAGAGGGATGTGACAGTTGTCAGTGCACTTCATCTGTGGGATGAGGCACTGGGAATATATTCCAGACCCTGATGATAATCAAAGATCAAATGCTAATGCTTTTAATAATCCTTTTTAAACACTTGGAAGGAATCAAGACCATCTTTGCACTGTTACTGACATTTACCTGGCATTGCTTCACCTGATCAATGGTAACTTTAATATTTGTGTGGAGCCCCAGAACATTATCCAAACTCATGAACAGTCATAAGGAGAGTTCTCGCTTTGCCTGGTAAGGTCAGCTAACTAGCTGTCATTCAAGCTGGCCTGTGTGCTATCTGAGCTGCAAACAAGTTCCCATGGTGGCTGGTTGCCAAAGGAGAAAGAGATTGGGATATGCCACTGGCTCTTAAGTGACTTGAAACTGGTTGCAAACATGTTCCTTGACCTCTTGCCTTTTTTCTTTCTTTTTTTTTTTTTTTTTTTTTTAATCTTTCAGCACAGAAAGACATCAGTTATGGCGGGCGATGCCATCATGGTCGTGAAAGGCTTGACAAAGCTTAGTAAAGCTCTCCTAGAAACCCAAGCAGGACAGCTTCGGCAGGTGCTGCTTGGGGGCGATGCGGTTACCATTGCAAGGACTCTCCAGGCCTCTGCTGAAGAACGGTTCAGTTCTGTCTTGGGGAAAATGCAGGTAAGCAAAGCTCTTTGTGCACAGTCTAGTCTGATGTTTTGCTTTAACTCTAGATACTTACTGGTTTTGTCGTGAGAGTGGCTAGGAGCTTGCATCGTGAACTAGAACCTAGCTCTCAAGTGCTGGATCAATAATACAGATGTTGCAATGCTCTGGGAATTCTCTAGGATTTCTGTGGTGTGCAGTAGATGCTTGGACAGGAAGGAGAGGAGAATGTTACTGCAGAGTGTTTCTGTTTGTATTGCTGAGTGTTTAAGACACGCTGAAAAGAAGTGCTTGGTTCATTTCAGCTTGTCAAAGACCAAGCTCTTGCTAAGATTGGCCAGCAGTTTTGTTATTTAAAGTCACCTTTAAACTTCAGTCATTGATTACCTCTCCTTTGACTAAGTGAACCAGCTCTTTTAGAGTGAGCTGGGTTTGTCTGTGCTGCTGCCTTTCTTCACGGAATTGGTACATGTGATATTTTTCAGAATGGCTCAGAGTCAGGTGTTTGCATGCTCATCACTTAGAGCACAGGCTAGATTTTTCAGAACTGATTTTCCATTGAGGAACATAAGGAAATCCAGATTCTTCTCTTTTTTTTTTCTTTTCTTCTTTTCCTAAGCAGCAGCTTCTGTCACCCGACATGGAGATGGATTTGTAAGAGCTTCACGTTTGCTGTGTTGCTGTCTCTTGAACATGTGAGGCTTGTCTGAGGAAAAGAACGTCTCTTAATCAAAAATTGTCATCCTTTATCCTCCTTTAGAAAGGCAGTGGAACTCAAATAATAATTTTTGAAGCAGAAGCTAATGAGTGAGGTTTTGACTTTTTTACGCAATGAGCTTAGACTGTCATGGCAGTCTATAGGTTCAGTCCTACAATCTGGGCCTGTGTTTCCTTGGTTCTTTTTAGGCTTGCAGTAGAAATACCCTAAGTGTGTGTGTTTATGAGGATAGTGCTTTGCCTTGCCTTTGTCCTCCTTTTGCATCCAAGGAGAGAGAGATATGATTATCTGTTTCTGTGCATATATCTCTGCACAAGAGAGGCCCCGCATGCACCCTTGCAGAACACTTGCACTACCTTCTGTAAATCAGTTGCATGAGAAGGTGCTGCCAAAGTAGGGCTGTGTAAGAAATCTGTACTCTGAAGCTAAAACACTTTCTGTTTTGAAGGGAGGAAAGCTTTTAAGTTAAGTGGCTGTATTTCACTTCTCTTGATCTGTGGCAGGGTTTTGGCTGTCTGATATGCTTTTTAAAATTTAAGTATGGAAGTAGAGAGGCCTTCTTGCTTGAAATCATCAGTCAGTACCGTGGCCACAGTGCCCATTTGTAAACAGATTTACACTCTTCCACCCGCTGTGAATTTGAGGTTCAGAATAGCATGAGACCTGCTGAATAACAGGAAAGACCATGCTCTGTTTTTTTTCTGTGAGGAAGGGAAATGTAATTAGTGTTTAGGAAAAAGCCTAAAATATGCTACCTACTTGCCTGACCGCAGCAGCATTTAAAATCCTGTTGATTGACTGTAATAGTCATCAGTTCTTCCGTGGTATTGCTGCTGCTGAGATAGGTAACTGGAATATGTCAAGTAGCAAGTAAATAGGAGATCATGTTCTGCTGCTGACTTTTTTTTCCCCATTTATTTTTTTATTTCTACATTGGAAAATGATGTGAAATATCTGGACTTTGTGGGGCAGCTCTTGCAGCTCAGGACAGAACAGAAAAGACTGTAAGGAGGAGCTTGCCTTGAGCGATGCTGTGTTTTATGCTGCTATCCTTGCTTCAAGCACAGAATTAGATTTACTTTGGGATGACGACAAACCCTACCATAGTCTAGTCGTTGAATGATGACATGGCCATGGAAGGCTGAGCTTACTTTGCCTATAAGTATGTATTTTGTATTGCTTTTGGTAGCTTTGGGCTTGAAAGTGCTGACGCATTAGGGACAGAATAGGAGTGAGCACGGCAGGGGTAAAAACTAAATACTATGAGGTTTGGCTTTTTGTTATCCCTCCTAAGTATATCTCATGTGATACTGCAGCTCCCATCACCTGTTGTTTCTGAGCAGTGTATTGCTTCTAGTGAATTCCACAGTTAGTGACCCTTCCTGGCAGTGTATGCAGAACAAGGTGTCTCCAGTTACGGATATCTGAGAAGCTATTAAAGAATTTGTCCCATCAGCGAGGTTGAAAGACTGCCAGTGATCCCAGGCATCCTCAGTGTCTCTTCCTTTTTCCTGTCTCTTACTGTGAATGTCTGCAGTACCAGAGTCTCTACAAATTACTTCTTGTGGAGACGTGACAGCCTAGCTGCATGCCCATCTTTGAGGACCACAGATGGGTAGGGAGCAGGTTTAAGTTTTCTTCTTAAAGTATTTCTATTTTTGTTTGCAGGAACTAGGCAAACAGCAGGAGAACTTAACCGATCTCAGTGAGGATTTTGGGAAAGACTATGACTTCTCAGCTCGAGAGCCATCAGGTGCTCCAGCGGACTTCTCCACTGCCCCTGGCAAGCCTCACGAACACAGCGGTGAAGGCCCTGCTTACTCTTACACTACGAACGGACCTTTTAGAAGTGCTGGTGAGACTGGAGATTCTGGCATGGGTCAGAAGCCTTTCCCACCCAAAATGGATGCAAGGTTATTTGGAGGCTTTAGGGACCCTGGCAATCCTTTTGCTGCTGCCTTTGGACAAAATAGGGCTTTTCACCAAGACCATTCCTCTGTTAGTGGATTAACAGCTGAAGATATTGATAAAGCCAGACAGGCCAAAGCAGGTTCAGAGCAGAAACCCTACAAACAGATGGTATGTTGCTTTTTAAAATTAAGGCTTCTCAGTACTATGGTTTCTATACTGAATTGTTGTTACTCACCTTCTCTTGTGTTTCTGTCATTTCTTCCTCTTCCGCTGTTCCTTTTTGTGGAGGCAAAAGAGGGAAGTGTCAGTGCTCATTAACTCTGATCTCTGTGATGCTTATTTTGATGGCTTTTCAGGCTCTCCTTTCACACTTGTCCTCTCTATATCAGATATTGTGATGTGAGAGGATGTTTAAAAAGCATATATAGGGTTAGACTTCATCTTTATATTAACAGGAGCTCTGCTTTCATTCACTGAACTAGGAGGATTTGATGTATTTATTGATGCGTTTTACAGTAATGAAGGGTCTGTATTTCATCCCAGTTTTTAGGGTGAAATGTTGAGCGGGTAGGGACAGCTGTAGGCTACAAAGGTTTGGAGACTGACCTAAAGAGTCTGTCTTGTCCTTGAAAGGCCCTGTTCCCTTTAGCTAGTTGTTTTGCTATGGCTGTGAAGAGTGAACTGGACCTAAGCTTTTCTCAGTGAAGGCTGTGGCTTCCTGTTCTGTGTCTTGCAAGCCTTCTAGAGGTGTTGCCCTGAGCATTAGTAGATTGGAGAGTAGCATAGCTCACAATTTTTGCTTTAGTGCTTCATGCCCTTGTGTGACAGTGCAGACAGCCCACAGCAGAATTCACAATGGAGATAACTTGCCATCTCCTGCCTCCTTCCCCAAACCCAGTATCAGATGCTACTGCGGGTTCAATCACTCAGGATGTTGCTTTGATGAAACAATGTTCTTCTGCTGCTCCAGCTGTGTGCGTAGGGGAATTGTCTACAGTACTGTGAACCAGATAACCTTCTATGGGTGGAAAGGAGTTTGGGTTGGCATTGTGCTGCTTCTCCAAGTTCAAAATATAAGGGCTGCTGAGGTGGAAGTGAAAATGGGGTTTCTAAACATCGTTGTGAGCTTTTCTGTCTTTTCCACTGCCTTGTCCACTCTTGCTTAGTGTGTGTTTCAGTTCATGGTGTGCCTGCTGTGCAGTGTGTTTACTTGAAAATCTCTCAACATATCTAAGACTCTGTGTTCAAGAAAAGCTTTCTGTAGCATGGAGTTGTTTAAGTGCTCTCAAAGTTGCACTCTGAATTTGCGGGTATCTGACCATATGCCCAGTTCATTTGTGGTTTTGTTTTTGTTTTGTTTTCCTTTTTCCCCTCTTCCCGCTGCAGCTCAGTGAGCGGGCCCGGGAGAGGAAGGTTCCTGTCACAAGGATTGGACGGCTCGCCAACTTTGGAGGTCAGTTTGCAAACCTACATTTGCAAAGTCACTACACTTACATGTACTGATTAATGGCTGGCTATGACAGTGCGCCTGCTTGAGCATTAGTTTGTTCTATTTTTTGGTTAAGCTTACTAATACGAAGGAGCTTTCCTGTAAACAGCTCGTTAGCTCAGATCTTGATTTGGGCTTTTTCATTATAATTATGGATCTTAACCTTCAGTCAGAATGAAGTTATACTTTGAATCCTGTCTTCTGTCACTCTTCTATCATCTGTAACTGCTACTGTGATAGTATGATGAAGAAAAAAAAGCCTACCTAAACAGAGCTTTCAGATGCATTCAGCAAGCTACCTGTAAACAAGAACTACAGAGCTGTCATGGGTTTTCATTTGTCTTAAGATGGCAGGCTGATATATTCCTGGAGCTTAGTTCTTGTATACCTGTTCTGAAATGGGGAAAAAAAAGTCACTCTTAAGAGTGTAGGGGTGATGATTTGGGAGTGCGTAGAAGAACTGCACATCTTCATGGTAACGCATACTGGGCTGTGCTGTTTCAATAAGGGGGAGAAAGTGAGGTGCAGGTTGTTCTTCCGTCTGTACAAACGGTCCTGCATATGTGATTTCACTTTACTGAGGAAGCTCTCCTTTTAGTCCTCACACTATGCTGCTACTGTCAAGCATGGACAGCTGGAGCAGCTATCATTTAATTTTTTTTTTTTTTTTTTTCCCCCCAAACTTATCCTTGCCACTTCTTCAATACCGGAAGGATACATCTAATACTTATTCTTGAGGGGGGGGGAGATGATAATAGTCAAGGTTTAATTTATTTATCCATTGCTTATCAACTATTTTCTCCAAGGAAGGATGTAAAGTCTGAGCTTGTAAGATCAAGCTGGCTGAAACCTCTGTGAATTTTATTTGCAGAATGCGACTTACTGTGTTAAAAAGCAGCTAAATATATTCAGTAATATTAACAGATAGTGCTTATCTAATGTTTTCCATCCAAAGCCATCAAATGACTTAACATGTTCCTGAGAAAAAGGGAACTATTACACTGTTGCAGGTGGAAAAGATGATCACAGCTAGTCTTAGGTAATCATTAGATGAGTAGCCTCTCTGTTGTTCGAGGTGGTTTTTTTTTGTTTTTAGATAATAGTAGTCTATCTAGGTTGTGAACAGTCTCTCCCAAGTAGGATGTTAGGCTCTTGTGATTCTCTTCCATAAAATGATACAGAAGCACATGTGCAAAGTAGACATCCTTGTGTTACAGATCCCAGAAGAAAGAAAAATAGTCTGTCAAATGAAATTTGGATCAACTATTATATTAAAAAAACAATTATTCTTCCTTTGTGTATCTGTTTGTCAGAGTAATATACGCACTAGGAGGAGCTGGGAGCGGGGACTGATTCTATGCAGTGCAGGAATAAACAGCAAGTGAGTTTTGTGGTAACATAAGGTTTTAATGCTGGTCAGATCTCTTTACCCCTGTAGCTCATTGCAGGCACTCTGGCTTCTCAGAATCCTTAGTATTCTTTAAAGGGAAGCAAGATTCATGACCTGCTTTTTGGAGTAAAAAACCCTCACTTGACTCTTTGGTTTTAAGCTCTAGAGGCATACAGGTCTCCATTCTAATTTAGCCTTGTTTTTTATGGAAAGTGTCACAGCACTTTTAGCTGTCATCTTCAGAATTTATCTGTAGCTGCTTGCTGACAGCTGGTGGATGTGAAGTGGCAGCTTCAGTGAACTTTGAGTTCCAGTGCTGTTGCTGTACACTCCAGCTCCTGGCACCCAAGGCTATTGCGTGGGGAAAGGCTGACTCATACTTCAAGGGGAAATATAACTAACTACCTGTCTTCTCCTAACCTCAGGTTAAAAAACAAAACAGAAAAACTCTGCCACAACCATGAAGGGAGGGTAAGAAAGAAAGATTGTTTATAAGCAGTATTCTGTCATGTCTGTGTATGTCACCTATTTTTTGGCCTTGCCCTTCTCCTCCAGTTGTCTGTTTTATATGATTGAAATTGCTGGCAAGACAGAGCTCTTGCTTTCAGACTGCTTTTGGGGGGACATTGTTGCAAAAATGGTGTTCAGATTCTCCATTCTCTGCAATCTCTTGTTAGCATTCATTGCTTCTGTTTCCCTCTGATTTTTTTTCCTTGCAACAGCAAGGAGAAATAATACTGTCAGTACACCGGCTAACAAACCATGGATGTGCCCTATAGGTAGGTTTTTTCCAGCTTAAGAAATCCTTTGGTAATGTTTTGGTAGGCTGGGTAATACTTGAAGATTTCTGAGGATGTGGTGAGTCTAAAGTAGTGTGGGCAGCCCTACATGGGATGGACTATCTATAAGGAACCCTACTTAATGGACAGACCTTGGTCTGGACTGATAGGAGCTTTTAAACAGCCTCTAGAACTGCATGGAAAGAGGGACTCAATTTATAGCCAGGAGCAGCTCTCCCCCTTGCTATTTGCTCCAAGTTTAGAGTGATTTATTTTTTTTTTTTTTGACCTGCATGTGGTCTTGAGAGAGCCAGTGCAATTGCTGAAACCCCATCAACTAATTCTAGCGTGGTTTTTCCCAACTGGCTTTTATCTAATGAGAAATGTTCTTTTCAAATTGTATTTTTATGACACATTTTAAATGCTTAAACCAGGAAATGGTAGCTGATGGCAAGATCTGTGATGTACCATTCACTTTTACCCATTTTTAATTCCTCTGAAGTTGTTGGTGAGCTTTGGCTTATGGTTTACTGTTTTGCTCTTAGATTGTGAGCAGGGGAAGGTAGTGATTGCATGCCTCTCCTAGCTACTGACCATCCTCACTGGCAGTCCTTTCTGCGTATTAGGAGTGATGCAAGAGGTAACGTGTACAATTTTAAAAAATGCCTGCAAGCTGAAGAGTGAGGCTGATTAAGGGAGTCTCATTAAGGCACAGGAGGCAGTTTCCAGCTGAGATGAGAATTGATTTTTGCTCTCCTAAGATCTCATTCAACTTCATGTTGTGTTGTGTTTTGTTTGTTTTGGTGTTTTTATTTTTTTTTTTTTTGAGAGAAGGCAAGATAAGCTTGAAGTAAATGATGTGTTTCAAAGCTCAGTGGTAGGTGAGTTGGAAGTTCCTTTTGCCTGCACAGCGTGTGTTCTCTTGTGCATTTTCTTGTTGTTGTAGTTCAGCCCGGATCAGGACCAGACTATGCAGTCTCTCTCTCACTCCCCCCACCCTCAGAGAGAGTAGGGGGAGATGATATAAGAAAAACAGCTTGAGGTTTGAGATAAGGACAGGGAGAAATCCCTAAAGTTACCGTCATGGGCAAAACAGACTCGACTTGGGGAAAAGTATTCATTTATTTCTAAAACTAGCAGGAGAATAACACAGAACAAGAAAACCTCCCCCCAACCCCTTCCTCTTCCCAGGCTTAACATTATCTCTACTCCCTTCCCCTCCCAAGCGGCACAGTGGGGAAGAGGGAATGGGGGTTGCGGTCAGTTCATCACGTGTTGTTTTACGCTGCTGCTTCGTCGTCGGGGGAAGAACTCCTTGCATTCCTTGTCTTGCCTTTTCAACAGAAGTCAGAAACAAGGTGTAGAATGACTTAATGAGAGGCTCCAGTTACAGTTTTTGGGAGCACCTGCTGCTGCTGAGAGATGATGGTTAACAGCTGGAAGGAGTCCTTTTGCAGAGGATGTCACTGTTAACCTGTGGAATAGCAGTGACCCAGTTTTGTCCTTGCTTCCTAGAATTAAATAGGAGATGTCAGGGTTGGTGGGGGTGATCATTTCCTGCTCTACCAGCTGCCTCTTCACATTGCCTTGAAAATCATTACGGGCAGGAGGCTGCTCCATATCTGTGAGGGACTGTAGCTTTGAGCAAGTAAGCTTTTTGTGCATGATTTGTTTCTTATGTCCTTTAAGGTGCTATCTTCATTTGAAGATCCAAGGAAATCATTGTGGGAAATACACAACTGAGGTGGATTCTTCCCCTACCACCTCCACACCAGTCAAACTAGCACTTGACTCTGACTTTTCTTGGTTGGATAAAAACCACTTTTTTTCCTTTATTTCCATATTGGAAGAACATCATTTTAAACCTGGAGAAGAGGGAAAGATGTTGAGTAGGTCGAAAGCGGAGTTCATGTAACTATTTCTGGGGTTCAGATAGCTAAATTTCTGTGCTATTGACATCCCATTCACACTTGAATCACTTCTACTCCTGTATTTGCAGGTTTTTTGTTGTTCTCCAATGTTGTAGGGAATGTTGATCTCTCAGCTGTGGTGTCAAAACATTCTGATGGGTGGTGGACAAATTAGTAACAGGAGGCAGAAATACTTGGACTGCAGAATTTGCCTGGCTTCTCACCTCTTTTGGGAGCAAAGAAAAGATGGAAAGACGGAAGATAATTTTCTCCAATGCTTGCATGTAATACTGAACTAATGTTTCTCTGTAATCAGCACAAGATCATCTGCTGAACTTCTTTGTCCTTTATATGTATTTTTGTATGCTTCTTGGAGCAGCTGGAGTGACTGCTGGTAGCTGTATTTATAGTACTGAATATCATCCTTGATTTTTATTTGTTTGCTTTATTTTATTTTTTCTTCCCAGGACAGAACTAGTAAACCAGATTTTTCTGCAGTTTTTTATTCCATGTTGTCAGGCTTGTTTTGTAGTCTGATGGGTCATCAGTTCCACCCACACAGTTCTTGATCTCTTCTTTATTTCCATTCTCCCTTCCTTGCTTTTCTAAGGAGTTTTTGTCTCCCTTAATCATACTCCTGGTTTGTAAGTTTATTATTTTAATGATATCATAATAAGTTCCTTTTGCAATAAAGAAATTCAGGAAGCTTGCAGTGAAGTCTAGATCTTAATGCAATTATAGCAATTTTGCAAAAAAAAAAAAGCTAACCTCTTAAGTATCTTATTAAAGTATATACAGGATTGACAACTATAGGATTCAGATTGTCCTGCGAGTGACAAATGAGTGTGGCTTTCTTCTGGTGAGCATGTAATGCTCAGGAAGCTATAAATTGATGCACAACTGTCTGCAGCTTGCAGCGTTTTCTGTGTGGTGCTTGCAGTGTTTGACGTGACCAAATCCAGGGCACAGGCTGCTCCTGTGCTTGGCAGGCTGAGCAGAGTGATAACAGCCGAGTCAGTCTCCTGTTTGTTTTGTTGTGTCAGTTGCTGAGCAGGAAGATTCTTCCTGAACAAAATGGATTCCAGATCCTCTCTTGATGGACTTGGTTTGAAGTGTAATGGGTGTTGCAGATGCCTGGGAAATGTCTGAAGAGGCACTCTGCTGGTATAAGACCAAGTGGCATTTTCCAGGCCTGGAATAGTCTTGTGTGCATAAAGGGCAAAACACGGGAGCGTGACATTCTGGAAGTGCTCGGGGATGTTATTTTCCAAGGTGCTGAACTGTGGCTGTTCAGTGATGGTGAAAATTGTCACAAAATGATTAGTCTTGGAGGAAATACTCATCTTGCAGACATACAGGGAAATGAAGGATGTCAGGAGTGACTTGTGCAAGGTCCGTAGGCTAGTGGCCCGGAGGAGGAGGAGAGTGCTTTTCTCCAGCTGTGCAGGTTCTTTGGAGGGATGGCTTGTTCCTGATGACAGAAGAACGGCTGGCAGCGTGTAGTGGATTGACTTTGGCTGGCAGCAAAGTCCAGTGCAACTGCTCACCTGATCCTCCCACAGTAGGATGGAATAGGAGGAGCAAAAGCAAGAAAACTTGGGAGCTGAGATGATGACAGTTTAATAGGTGAAGCAAAGCTCCACACACAAGCAA
The DNA here is from genome assembly GCF_036417535.1 of Chlamydotis macqueenii. Taxonomy (NCBI): domain Eukaryota; kingdom Metazoa; phylum Chordata; class Aves; order Otidiformes; family Otididae; genus Chlamydotis; species Chlamydotis macqueenii. Next base: position 71,875,128 of record NC_141558.1, on the reverse strand, counting down.
AGCAGCAAGAGAAATTCATTTACTACTCCCTGTTGGCAGGCAGATGTCTAGCTGCTTCCTGGGTAGCAGGGCCTCAGCATCTGTAGCAGTTACTACTATGGCAAACACCATAACCCCAAACATCTCCCCTTCATCATAATTTCTCCAAGTTTTACTGCTAAGCAAGACATTATATGGTATGGATATCCCTTTGATCGATTCGAGTCAGCTGTCCTGGCCATGTCCCCTCCCAGCCTCTTGTCTCCCCCAGCCTACTTGTGGGAGCAGAGTGGGGAAATGAGAGAGCCTTGATGCTGTGCCAATACTGTCCAGCAATGGCTAAAACATCGGTGTGTTATCAACACTTTTAGTCACAAATCCAACACACAGCACAATACAGGCTGCTATGAAGAAAACTACTCCTATCTCAGCCAGACCCAGTACACAGTATTATTTATGTTCAGATAATATGTACCTAGACCACAGCTTTTCAGGGGCGTTGGTGTGTAAAGAAGGGCTGGAAAACAAATCTGGTGGCATTTCAGGAAATGAGTGTTGTCTAGTACTTGCTTTCTGAACCCTACAGTGTTAGCCTGGTTTGTAAGATGAGTAAGAGTGAAGTTTTCTGCAGTGATTTTTGTTGTGTGAGCTGTGCATGCTCCAAATGCCACAGTGAATGAAATTCAAGTTAGTAAAGGAGAAGGTAAGACGTTCCTGAAGTTCAGGATCAGACTGATCCCTAGTACTGATGTTAATGGATGGAGTTATAGCCATCAGGAATTTAGGCTACTATTTCATTCCCTAATTTCATAGTTGTTCTTGAAATAACTTGGTAAGAACAAAGGAATAAAGTGAGCAACTGAGACTTCTGAACAGTGGCAGCTTTTTCCAAGCCCTGGATGGTCAGGGAAAAGCAAATTTTGGCATTGCTTTGATGAGAAATACAGCTTTGAATTGTTACCCATTTCTTAGTGATAGAAGGCTACATACACAGCTGACTTCATTTTGTGCAGGCTTGTCTGCTAGGAAGCAGCAAACACCCAACATGCACTTGACCCTGCACAGTCCCAAGAGTATTTATCTACCCTTCTGCTACCACATTTATAGCAGGGCTGCATATGGTCTGAGGTGTTTCCAGGTAGTTACTGAAGACTTGAAGTAGGAAGGCTGCATGGCATTTTTGTGTAATGCCCTGAGCTAAATATCCTGCTGTGCACTGTGATTGTAGTTTGAAGATGCTTGAAGCCTTTGCCTTTGTTTAAACTTCAGATCTTTAAACCTTAGCAGCTGTTTAACTGTAAACTTGTTTATGCTTGGCTTTAGTTTACTTGAAACAGTGGTTGACTGATGATTGGAGTTAATTTTCTAGCAAATTGGACAGAGTGGAGCAGTGAGCAATTCTACAAGCACCTATTGTAAGAGAAGCTCTTTTTCTAGTGTAGTCTACAATATGATTTAGTTCAGATGCTCAACTGTGTACCTCCGCGAGAAGAGATGGTGTGGCACACACTTGTTTGGAGTCTGATCTTGCCTACACTGATGTAAACCACAAGTTGCTTTGCAGCATGCTATTATCCAGCTTTATTCTGGAAAACTAAGTAGAATCTGGTTCCTAGTCTTCTGTTTACCTTTGAAGTGGTTTGTGTCTTAATAATGAAGAGAGATTAGAAAGTTCATATATGTTTTGGTTTAGGTACAGGCAGTAAATCTCAGTAGTGAATATAGAGCCTTTAGAAGGAGATGCAGTGCACTTATTTTGGAACCAATTACTGCCAGCCCAGTTCAGTCTAGCTGATAATGACCAAGCTGATTTCTGTTGGGGAGCATTGCTTTGGAGGTGGTGAAAGTGGGATCAAGGCCAACAGAAGTGCTCCATGAGTGGTACTCGGTCTAGAAAGTCACATTTTGTTGATGAGATCTCTATCTTCAGTTGGCTTCCTGTCTCACTCTCAGTACTTTCTGCTCCAAGTTACTGTCTTGCATGTGGGATCTGATTGGAGATGACTCTGTATCAGCATTTTAAGAAATATTGTTTATGCTGTATTGTGAAAGTCTCTTTGCTTCTTTCCTGTGGAGTCTAGGAATATTTTTCTCATTCTGTTCAGCTAGTAAAATCTCTGGATTTGTGGTGCAAAAGACTTGCTCAATGGTCATGCATGGCTTGTCACTGTTGAAGGGTCTGCACAAGTTAGCTAGTAACAGTAAACTTCCTTAGGCTTAAATTTGGCATTTTGGTGCTGCACCTCCATAGGAAAACTTGAAGGAAATATGGAGAATTTTAAAAAAAAAAAAAAAGCAAACCAAAGAAAAAATTGTTTCAGGGCTTTTTAATTGAAGTATTATAATGTTAAAATCATGGCATCCTGTGGAAGTTACTTTTTTTCTGAAGGTAGATTTCTATATTATGCAATATGCTCTTAAACATTCATGTTCAATGGAGAAGGAAAGGTTGCCTGACACTGAAATGGCACGGGAGCTGCCTTGGAAGCAGTCCGTGCGAAAGGTCTTGTAATGTCACTGATGCCTTCTGTGCCCCGTGCTTCCACTTATGCTGGATTCTTTGGCTCAGTGCATGTAGTCTGCAAGATTGCTTCAGAAACAGCTCCATCTGCAGACATACTGTGCAAGTTTGAAATTTTATTGGTAGAGATGAGGTTGTAATTACTGGTGGGAGAGAGGAAAAACTCAATGCAAGATGAGGTTCAACTTGTTTGTGCCCAGGCTTCCTTACTTCAGACTACAAAATGTGTGCATGCGTTTCTTCCTGCACACATGTGCAAAATGCCATGAGCTGGTCAGCTGTGCTTCCTTCATTGTACTCAGTGTCCCTTGGTTGTTTTACCTTGGACTCTGTCCCGTAGCGCCTCCAGGAGGGCGTGGGGGGTGCTTGGAAAACATGCGCGCTCAGTACTGCTAGCAGTGTGGGGGTAAGGCATGGTGGGATGCACTCTTGATGAGGAGATATGAAGGAGCACCAGCAGTTCTCGTTGCCTATGCCACTTATTATCCAGAAAAACAAATATTTTGAAATTGGGAAGGTAGTGAAACCTTTGGTAGTATGGATTACTGCATGATTAGATCTGACTCTCATTTAATCTTTGGTGGCTTTGTTCAGGTTTGTGGAAACAGAAAACACTTCTTTTGTAGTTGTAGCTTAATCTGTGGCTGTGAGACAACGCCCTAGAATTCACTGCTTGCAGGGGTGATAGTGCACGTGGAGCGCAAGTGTTTGGTCTCTTGGTCTTACTGTTGCTGTATGAGGTTACTCCCGAGCACAGGTCCTGGGAATTGCAGGTTACAACACTGCTTACACAAGGTGGGCCTCGGGAAAAACATTTCTGTTCATCATGGTCAATGAGCATGTAGAAGTCAAAGACAGCTAATGAGCCCAAATAAACCTGAACGCTTAGGCAGTAGGGTCACAGAACCTTGACCTCTACTGGCAATAGCTTCATCTAAATACAGTTCTGCCTCCCACTGCTGTGATGGCATGGTGCGAGGGTGAGGGGGATTCTGGTCTTTCCTGAGAATTGTACTTTGAGAACCATATTTGTGAGATTTATTTTTTTTTTTTCTTCCCTTCTTCTAAACTCCATGATTTGAGCCTATAGCAGGACCTTAGCCAGAGCACAGAGCTCTGAGTAGTACTTGGTGTTCATGTGCTTTGTAAAAGCCAGACATGCCAGACTGGCCTAGCCTATGATACCTGGCTGGCATGCTGAGCTGATGTCGTAGTTCAGCCCTGATGGGCACCAGACTACGCAGTCTCTTTCTCACTCCCCCCACTCCCCAAGAGAATAGGGGGAGATAATGTAAGGAAAAAGGCTTGAGGTTTGAGATAAGGACTGGGAGAAATCCTTAAAGTTACGGTTACAGGCAAAACAGACTCCACTTGGGGAAAACTATTCATTTATTACTAAAATCAAAGCAGGATAACGAGACAGAGAACAAGATAACCTCCCCCCGCCCCTCCCTCTTTCCGGGCTTAATGTTAGCTCTACCACCTTCTCCCCCCGAGAATCACAGGGGGGAGGAAGAGGGAATGGGGGTTATGGTCAGTTCATCACACGTTGTTTCATGCCGCTGCTTCATCGTTGGGGGAAGAACTCCTGACATTCCTCCCCTGCTCCATTGTGGGGTCCCACCCACGGGCCACAGTCCTTTGTGAAACTGCTCCGGTGTGGGTCATCTCTTCCATGGGGTGCAGTCCCTCCAGAACAGGTGCCCTAGTGGTCCCTCCATGGGCCACAGCCTCCTTCAGGCATCCGCCTGCCCCAGCATGGGGACATCCACGGGCTGCAGGTGAATCTCTGCCCCTCTGTGGACCTCCATGGGCTGCAGGGGGACAACCTGCTCCACCATGGTCATCACCACAAGCTGCAGGGGAATCTTGGCCAGGAGCTGCATTATTCCTCCTACTCCTTCTTCACTGACCTTGGCATCTGCAGCCATTCCTCACAACAGGCTGGCAGACGGCTCTCAGGATCTTTTTACATCTCATTCACTTTTCATCTCCTCTCCACTTCTTGCAGCCAGGCCGGGCCAAGTTGGGCCCAGTCGGCTGCCCGGCGGGAGGCCAGAGGGTGAGGCCTGCAAGGCCCACAAGGCTCGCGCCTCCCCCTCTCTGCCACTGCTCAGCTTCTTCACATCTCCCCTCTCTCTTTTTTTTTCTTTTTTATTTTTTTTCCTCCTCTTTTCCCCTTCTTAAATACATTATCGCAGAGGCATTATTATGGGACATTCTGCTACCAGTTGGCTCGGCCCTGGCCAGCAGCGGGTCCGCCCTAGGCCTGAGCCCACTGAACAAAGGGGAGCAACTTCTAGCATCTTCTTACAGAAGCTACCACCATAGTCCTCCCTCACTAAATAAAACCAGAACAGCTGAAGAAGTACAGGAGAAAACCCAGGATGCTCTGATGATCAAGCTCTTTTGCTGCTCTGCATTTGACAGTGTGGCTTAACATTAATTAAAAAAAAAAAGCCTCTGTATGTGGCTCAGAAGGTTTTTCATTCTGACCTGGGCATTTTTCTTTTTATTTTAAAGGATTAGCTGTTGGTCTTGGCATTGGAGCATTGGCAGAAGTGGCGAAGAAGAGCCTTAGACCTGAGGATCGCAATGGTAAGCCTTTTCTACATCCTCATTCTCTCTCTATATTTTTTTTTTTCTTCTTTTTCCCCAGACACAGTTTACCTGCATTTGCAAGATTTTATTCTTTGCTGGGATAGTGAGGCTGTCAGAATAATGGAGATGTGGTTAGTTCTTTTATTTTTAACATAATCCTTCCCCAGCTCTAGACTCTTCTCTCCTACAGCCTCACTATGTAGACAGAGGTCAGAAGTATAGGCAAGAGAAGGAGTTTATGCCAGCACTATTCATACAGCTTACCTTCCCACAGCCACCCCTGAGTTTGAATACTATTCCTGTGCCCGCTTTTGGATTGTCTTGCCTTAACAATTTTTTTAAAACTATTCAGTGAAACCATGTAGTTCTGTCAATACAGAAACTGTACATGAGCCTGTATGTCTGAAAACTTTGTTAGTGGTTGCAGTGTGTTTGAAATTTAAGGATATTCTGCCTAGGAGGAACTTGGAGGATGGCTGGTTTTTTCCAAAAGACAAAATACTTTTATGTACACGTTAAATGGCAATTTTCTACTTCCAGTATCTATATTTTGCCTTTTTCTAAAGGATTCTCATTAACAAGTCAAAAGGCTGTACCATGCAAATCAACCTGATCCTGTTTCCTTCCCAGCTTGTTTCAAATTGGAGGTAAAATGTTCCTAAGTTGTACCTGGCCATGCCATGGTGGCTTTCTTCTAAGCTTATGTGTTGGTAAAATATGGTGATACTGAGTGGCTGTACGTGGGTGAATGGTTTAGGGTGTAGAAAGTACATGATGTTCTTTCCTAGACAACATGAGATTACTCTAAAGCTTATGACTCCATTCTCAGGAAAAGCTCTGGTGGGATACTGCAAAAGTTCTTTGTTACAATTACTACAGGCAGTTTGATCTTCAGCTGGTCTCTCTGGTTTGGCTAGGATGTTTGTATGTGTAGATTATTTCCAGTGACTGGAGGGAACTGATAAAAGGGTTAAGCACTTGCAGGTAGAAGTAAAAATGAAGTCAAATCGTTCCTGGTTCAGAAGCATTGCTTTGAGATAATGGCAACTGCTGGGTCCCTGTAATTTTACTCTGTGGCCAGTAGTATTCTACAAGGCCAGTTTGTGTCTTCTCTCTGATCTTCTTTGGGGGTGGGGGAAGGATGAAGACCAAAATGTGTGAACCTCTCTTAAAAAAAGACCCAAACCAGAAAAAAGCACCTGGGCAGATGAACACATTCCCTGTGGTGGGGGGACAGGGGTAAGGCAAGGATTGCATGCCACCCAGGACACTACTTGTTAATACCTGCATCTTTGTATTCCCTGTACAACTAGGCAACGCAGAGCAGCCCAGCAGAGAAAAAGGATCCTTGGCAAAGAGTTGTTTCTCTCCATGACCAGAGGTGTTTTGAGGCTGGGTGGGTTTCTTTGCTTTGATTTAAAAGCATGCATTCAGGCAAACATGGCCCATCCTGTAGAGAATCCTTGAAGGCTTTTGCTTTCAGCGCTTGTGATGTTTGACAGGTTGTTCATACCTGTTGGAAGCTGATGATTTGCTTTGCTTTTAACAGAGGAGGAATTGCACAGCTGTTGGTATTTCTCTGCTTGCCAGATTATTTTCTAATTGGGCACACCCCAAAGTGAAAACATCAGCTTGCAGAGCTATGAAATTTGAGGGAATAACATGAACTTTGTTTCTCTTCCTTACAGCATGTGAAAGGATTATTTGTTTATTTTTTTTTCTTTAGAGTTCAACGGACACTTTTTCCTTGCAATAAAGCAATTGCACTTTTAGACTTTTTTTTTTTTCTTCTTGCTAGGGAAACTACTGTTTTCCCGTGTAACTATAACTTGGCGTCAGAAGCCTGCTTTACAGTCCAAGTCATGCTTTGGGAAGAGTAATTTTCTTGAACAAACTTTGATTAAAGAATAAAGCAATGAGAACTGCTGACTTTGATGCTAGGCAAGGGAGTTAGAAAATGACTTGGCTTTTATTTTTAGCTGTCTTGCTTTTTTTCTTGCTTCCCTTCTTGCTGTTATGTCTGCTTAGATAAGAGCTTGGAGCAGTGGTTATGCTGTAAAGAAGGGTAGTGGGACTGAGAATGGGCCAAGAGCAGCAAGTATTGAAGTGAGGCAGAAGTAAAAGACTGTTTCAGCCCTCGTACTCTCTTGGAGCTTCTCAGGCCAAGGATACAGGAAAGTCACCAGTTGACTCGGGTACAGCCTCTCGCTAGTGTCCTTAGGTGTGTTTTCCACAGGATTTTACAGTGGTGGATAAGGCTCCGTGGATGAGAACCCCCTCCGTGGGCTCTGCTCCTGCAGAAATGCATGACAGAGGATATGTACACAGTTTTGAGTCCAAGATCCCCCTTTCTTACTGTTCTTCTGACAGTACCAGCCTTAGCTGTTCTTGGGGGAAAATCTCTCGAAATAGGTACCTCTACGTTTCTTTAAAAATACCTCTGCACCCTGTTCATGATTTCAGCTCAAGGCATTTGTGTCCAGGTTTTCTGACTGCCAGCACCATAAGCTCAGGCTAAGAGCTGTCTCCAAGAATGACTTACTGTCCTGTTTTCTGGAAGCTGGTAGATGGTGTCTTTTCTCTCCTCACTGCTTCAATAATAACTTCTTGGCACTTCAAACTTAAACAAGTGGGATGTGTATATGCCCAAAGGCATGCCTAAGAATTTCATGCTCTCACTGGCCTCCAGGAGTGACAAGAAAGAACCTTCTCTTGGTTACCCTCCTCTTGTCCAGTCAGTAAAAATGAAAGTGTCCTCACTCCTTTAAAATGGATCTAGAAATGCTAGTTCTTCAGTCACAAAACAGCAAGCTAGAAACTCCTGAGCTACAAGTGATCCTAGTAGCATGGCTTGCACTTCTTTCCATTGGTGTTACAAGAGGGACCACAAACGCCTACTCTCTCCTGCATGTTCTCTAGCAACTGTGCTAGTGCATATCTGTCTTTTCCTGCTCAATTTCCCCATCCTTGTTTAGTAGCCACAGGGCCCTCCTCCTCTCTCTGCCTCAGATTTTCTCTGTTTCCATAAACAATTTACTACTTAAGGGATTTGTCCTAGGACAAAAAGGTCTGGTGCAAGAGTTTGTGAATTTTTCCATTCTCTGTCCAAGGCTGAGGTCCTGGACATAAATTCTTTCCACTGCCAAATTCCTGTGAGTAGGTGCAGTTTTGTTGTGGGTTTTCTGGTGTGTGGGTTGTTGTTTTTTCTTGTTTTTTGTTTTTTGTTTTTTTTTTTAAAGGGCTTGATGCTTTAATGCTGCTTTCTTAAAGTTATTTAATAAGTAGTTTGGCTCATCTTTTTTTTTTTTTTTCTTTTTTTTTCTTTTTTTTTTTCTTTTTTTTAAAAGAGGATGGCTGTACTTGATTTCCAGTGGGAATCTTCTTGGTAGGCTGAAGTAGCTAATTAAAAATAACCTCCTTGGTCACTGATGGTCTTGATGGCAGTATTTAGAGTGTGTATCTAAAATGCAAAGCTGACGCTGGGTGGGAATGGGAGGGTAGAATAAATTTCCAGGAATAAAAATGAAAAAGTGCCCAGATAAATAGCTGCCATTAGTAGTAAAGCGACTCTGGGTTCAAGGTCAATTTTGTAACTTATTAATGACCTGTACTAGGCATCCTCTAGGCACTGTGCAAATGCCAGGCTGGGCAGAGCGCCGAAGGGCTGGCAGCTGGGCTAGGTTTGAGTGTAGAGTTGTTTTCTTACAAAAAGGAATAATGCAATCTCCTGGAGTTGTCAGTCTTTAAGTCCTTAGGCTATCTTCTTGACTCTTGCCTTGTCCCAAAGTTTGTGTGCCAGATGGTCCTAAAAACATGAAGTCCAGTGGCTAGTTCCGCATTTGACAGTAGCAAAGGAGGTGCAAAAGCAGTGATACAGCTGTGAGATGCACGCAGATTTGGAAGGGTTCACCTTGATTCTGGATTTGGAAAGGAAAATGTGAGTCAAGCACTTCTGAGAATGTCAGCCTGCTGCCTCTGCTGTGGAGGAGCTGACAGGCTCCAGGCACCATGGCTGCAGGAGCCTTCATTTCCAAGGTCTCCTTGTTTCCACAGCTTGGTTTAGTTGTGGCTTCTGTTTGCCTTTTTTTCTTTCCCTGATGAAGTAGCTTAAAAAAACAGCATAAAATTCTGTGATCTTAAGATGGGGAGGAAATAATTTGTAGCATCAAAAGTGCCAGCCACCTTTGGGGGAAAATGTTAACTTACTGAAAATTGGTGTATTTCTTCATGAACTTGTGCTGGGTTTTGTCCCCGCTTCCTTTCCACCTAGCCTTGGAAGCCTGTGTCTGTTTTCTCTCCACTTGCCACTTACATAATCCTGCTTTTGACTCTTGCTTTTGGGTCAGCTTTTTGTTCATGGCCGCTTTTAGCGAAGTACATGAAGAAGCAACAGCTGATCATGTGCTGTTGGGCTGCCTGGTGATCAGGTAGTGCCCCTGTGGGCTTGACTTCAATGAGAAGCATGTCAGGAGAAGAGGATGGGAAGTGCCTGTGTTTAGCTCTTTCTCTGATAAGACTCTTAAAATTGTCAGGGTTCATTGGCTTCTGGAGGTGACTTTAATCATTAACTAAGTCCTTTATCCTGCTGCAGACTCAAAGGAGGATGTTTTTGTGTGCAGGTGGTGTGAAAGAAAATAAGGCTTTGACTTGGTATTTTCCCTAACTCCTGTGTGTTTGATGGAGCTCATACACAAGGCATTATTTGCCTCATAGTTGCTAAGGAAACAGAGTTTTCCTGATGGGACAGTTGAGATGGGATCATTGAAAGCCTGAGCTCTGTTAGATGGCTTCAAGCACTCCATTCTCCAGAGCCAGCTTTTCAAGTGGGCAAAGCCAGATCCTTCTGCCCTGGGCAGCTTACCTATTCAGTCTCTCAGACTCCTTACATCCAGGATCCAGAGCAAAATGTGCTCTGAAGATTGCTGTGTGGGATGCAAATGGTGACTTCTGGGCCCCTCTCAAGAGCAGGATAGTTGTCCTCTGTACTCCCTCCTGGTGTTTTTATTCCTCTCTCCTTTTCATGTACATTCTGTACTTAGGAGAGGGGTTTGTGCAAATAGATATGCCATATGCAGTGCCATCTTGCTGCTTTTCCACAAAACAAGTAAAGGAAAGGGGGGGGGGGGGCTGAAGGGACAGGGGAGCACTGAAGGGACACTGTGCACTGCCAGTGGAGAGTTCAGTGGTATCACTTCTCTAGGGAAAGCTTTGTAAGCAAGCCAGCTGCTTGCGGGGGCTGAAGGATGCCTGTCAGATCAGTAACACAGTTAGCACCTCAAGAAAGTGGTGCCTAGTTGTGTGAGCCACCAGAGTTTAGACAGCAGCTGCTTCAGTCTGACTCTTGGTTCTTTTTCCTGTCCCCTGACCAGTCTAAGCTCCCTCTGTATACCCTCCTGAGAGCTGGCTGGAGATAGAGAGGATTCTTGCTGCTCTAGTCGCTACGTGACACACCAGTAATTTCCATCTGCCCAAGATCTTCAGGGCTGTTGCAGCTGCTGTGCCTTTTTGGGCCCTGCTTGTTGTATATGGGGGCTTCAGCTGTTCTGTACTTAGTACCCTTTCCTCTGAAGTGTTGAAAAAAGTGATGTAGCTCCAAGATAAGCTGTGGGCCCTGCAGCCTGGCTGTAAGACCCAACCTTCCTCCTGCTTGGCTCTCCATCTATCTGGAGCTGATCTGCAGTCCCAAGAGAAGTGGTTGGCGGGTGCCTGCCTGCCCCTTCTGTCCCTGCTCTACTGGGCATCTCCAGAACTCCTGGAGAAGGAGTTCTGGGTTGCTTTTCCCAAAGGGACCACAAAATGGAATCAGTCTCCTTCCCTCTCTGTGGTGGGTGGGGTTTTTTTTGTTTGTTTGTTTGGGTTGGTGGTTTTTGGGTGTTTTGTTTTTTTTGTTGTTGTGTTTTTTTTTTTTTTTTTTTAATTAAAAGGTGGAGGGAAACTGCGGGAACTGCTTCTTATGCCACATGAAAACCATGTTGCATACTTGGGACCATGGCACTGGTGTGTAGATGGCTGCAAAGACCACTTAGTGAGCTTCTGAGACATCAGGCTTTACCCATTCTTGGGGACAGGAATGTGTATGTTTGAATGTGTATATTTTGGACCTTGTTCTGTGCAAGTGGATGCTTGCATGACTGTTGATGGGATTAGGGATAGAAGGGTTTGGCCTCCTCTCTGCACAGCTTCTAAGTGCAGTCAGAACAAGTGACTAATGACATTGAGATTTTCTTCTGTCTAAAGGCAACATCTTTCTCAGTGGCAAGCTGCCCATAAGAACCTGGCGAGGAACACCATGTGTATGTGAGGATGTAAAGGGGGGGGGAAAGGTTGTCAATCTTGACAACAGGAATTAATTTTCCCTCCAGCACAATTGTCCAAGAAGAGCATGGTGTCACAGATGAGAGCTCCTGCTGGCCTTCTCCTATGAGGACTATCTCCAGGTTCCTTGGGTTTGACTAGCTTGATTAACCTCATCACAGATCTACAATCTACTGCTTTTTCATAACGCTATATGCAGCCATGGTGTTTTGGGGTTGTGGCACTGGGAAAGTTTGTTTTGCATGTGTATCAGGAGACAGTAAATTTAAGTTTGATTAGAAACAGTTATTGTGGACTTGGAGATGTGAAAGCCTCTGCTCTCTACAGATTTCTAGTGCACATTTTGGATGTGCAATTGCACAGCAAGATGTGTTTGTGTATGAACATGTATTTCAGGCAAGAATTATTTGGTATAAGAAGACAGGTTTGGTGTTGGTGTGAATCCCTGCTCCCACCCTATGAAGTGCCAGCATGATCTCGGTCTGTGCCAGTGTGCTGTCAAGGCTTTTGACAATTCCCCCTTGCTATTGCTCACCCCTAATGCTCTTCTCAGGTTATGGCTATGATGGAGCCTACGGTCTGGGACTTGGGAGGCCTTTACAAAGTGTTTTGGGCGGAGCTAGCTGGTATAGTGAGTTTGAGCACCAACATCTGCCCAGGATCCCAGAGAGTTTGCATAGCAGCACAGACATCCGTGTAGGCTGTGACTTGCTGCTGTTGGCCCTCAAGCCAGCAATGTCAAAGTTGTCACAAGTCACGTCTACAACTTCAGTCTCTGCCTTTGGATTGCAGTGAAAGCACTGAGTGTAGTCCTAGTTTGATTTCTCCGGGGAATGGCAAATCTCCAGTTGAATGTGGCTGGCTAACATGAGGAAGTGAACTTGCAGAGATAATGGTGTTCTTCATCCATGCAATTCCTCTTCTTGCGCTCAGGAAAGAAAGCAGTGATGGATTCTAGCCCGTTCCTGTCGGAGGCCAATGCAGAAAGAATCGTGAGAACCTTGTGCAAGGTCCGAGGAGCAGCGCTGAAGCTGGGACAGATGCTAAGTATTCAAGGTAAGTGGTAGCATAGGTCCTCAGTTATCCTCCTTAGTGCTGCCACGAAGGGCAATTGATTTCTTCAGATACGTGGTGAGCTGTCCAGCATCTGTCCATGTCAAGTGAACATGGAGAGATTAGACAAGTGACTTTCTCATGTGAGAGCAGTGATGAAGATCTGTTTGATTCAGTTCAGTCTAATCCCACTATGTAAAAACAAAATGTGTGGACTATATACCACCACTTTCCCAATGCCCCTCTTGGGTTGAAATAAGGTGACAGTCTCTGTGAATTTTAATGCCTGTGTTAAAAGCAGTTGTTGAGAAGCAGAGCTACATCACACTCTGCACACAGGTGTCCTGCTAGAAAGGAGGATGATGACAAGAACATGATCCTGTTCTGTGTTCGCCCAAAGTTGTCAAGGTTATATCCACAGCCTTCTCCCATTACAGCACCAGTTTGTTGCTTACGTGCTTTGTTGGCACGAAAACCTCGCTAGAAAGGTCAGTACAGCTGATAATCTTATCAGGTATAAACCACTTGTTTTCATCTTGAGGAGATGTCAAACTGTTACGTACTCCATTGGGCTCTGAAGTCAGTGAGCACAGGTGAAAGCATGAGTGGCATCAGGGTCTGCACTGAACTGTTTGATTACCCGTAGAAGACAGCAGGTGCGCTGAATTCAAACCTTATCTGGACCTGTCCACTTTGTCTTCCTGCCCAACTTGATAGGGAAGGAAAGAACCAACCAAAAATAGCTGTTACACTTGTCTGGAAATAGCTTTCAAGATGTCACTGAAACTGAGTCAGTGTCTGAGTGTTTGAAGTACTCAGCTTGCTTGGCTTGTGCTTCTACTTGAATTTTTGTAGATGTTGACTGATGAGGCTGGATCTAGTATTATATTAAATTGCTTGGGCTAGCCAATAAAGCAAGACCAGCTCCCTGTTCCACAGAGTCCCGACTGTGGCATTTCATCGTTCTTTAATCACTTGTTTTAGGTGCATGCCAGGCTGATGGCAACATTAACGAAGCTAGGTGGGAGGCAGCAGCTGCTATGTGGAAGGCTGCCACCCGTATGCTGTTTTCTCACTCTCTGGAAACTGCCAACTGCCAATGACTGATGGTTCACAGGGAAGATCCAGGAGGAGCTCTTGTGCTCCTTGCTTGCTTTCTGTGGTCAGTGCCTCTGGCACGTGGGGTGAGCGAGCCATGTGAGGAAATCAGCTCTGAAGTTGACTTGTCTACCATAGGTGGGGATTAATCTAAAATTCTTAGGACATTATTGAATTGCACCTGATGCGTGCCCAGAACCTGCTCATGGCTGTCCAAGGCTTTGATGTGAGTGGAAAGGGAATAGCTGTGAGAGGCCAGCTCTGAGGAGCAGAAATGCTATGGATTTTTATCACTTGCCTGCTGTCTTCTAATGTTACTGAACTCTGGCAGGAGTGTCAGACACTTGCCAATTGACTTCACTTGGGTGTGAAGAGCATACAGGCCTTTAGCAACCTTAGTGGCGCTGCCCAGCCCTCATTTGACTTTTGTGACGAGTGCGTGGAGTGCTGCAATGCCTGGCAAGAACATAGGCTCCTAGTTACCTTGCAGAGGGACAGTTGCAGTGACATAAGTGAGGCACTTCCAACAGCGCGGAGTATCCAGTTCTTGGTCTGGCTGTTTGGACAAGAGGGTGTCACGTAGTTCCTGCCACTTCACAGGCTTCTCCATGGCGTGGTGAGTTTGAATTGGCTGCTTCTGTTAACAGGAATGTGTGCAAATTGAGCACAGGGGCTCTGTGTTGCCTTGTCCAGGTGCAGCTGAGTATCTGTGAACTAAAGCACACTGAAGTTACAAAGCAGTGTCCTTAAAAACCCAGATGTCTGCTTCTGGGAGTCACTGGATTTGTTAGGGACCCACATCCCTAAAGGTCATGCACAGAAAGGATGCCAAAGGCCCAAAATCATCCCATGTTGTGGTGTGTGTGCTCTGGAAGATGCTGGAAAGGCAGCTGCATTTGCCAGTTGAGACTGCCCTTCCTTGACTCTTGATTTGTGTTTGTTTCTGGTAAGGCCTCATTAGGTTACCACAAAGATGTATAACCTTGTTCATCAGCATGTTGTAAGCCTCGTTTTGTCAGAGTTGCCTCCGCAGCATGACTGATTTTTAACGTTACTGCTGAGTTTCTGTATAGTCAATCTGGACTTGCAGGTTTCTTGGCTATTCAGCATTGTGCTACTGGACAAAGCAGCCCCGGTTCAGAACGCCCTGTCAGACTAAAGGTTCATATACCTTGTGAGTTTTTTGGATGTCAGCAATAAGCAAAAGAACAGAAGTTGATCTAATGCCTGTGGCAGACCCTGATACCTTGACACAAATGGCTTCTAGGAGCAGCAGTCACTTTTAGTGAGGTCCATTCTCTTTCTGCCCAGTCATCCTAGGAGGTGCAGGTGATCACGTTACAGCATGATAGCTAATACTTTCACATACCCCTGAGAATAGCTCTTATAATATTCAGAGGCTTGGCAGTGATACACCATGGATAATAGAGCAGAAGCTTCTTTCAGTGTTTGGAATGCATGCGCAAATGTGGTCTAGCCTTCTTGCAGCATTAGAAGGTCACCACTGGAGTTTTACTCACTGTTCCTGCAAAGCCTGTTAATCTCTGACTTGCAGCGACAGAATGGGAGCTCCTCTTAAAAACTGTTGATTCTGCAGTGAGGTTTTTTTTATTACTTTTAAACGCTGCTCATGGCTTTAGTGGGAATTTCTAAACAAGGCTGAGTGTTAATGTCATGTTTCTGCATGGTGTATCTTTTTCTCGCCATTCCTTTCCACCCTTCTTCCCAGGACAGGGCTCCTAAGGTAACTTTGTTTCTTGTTTCCTGGGATAGGCTTATGGTTGTATGTGCATCTGTAATACAGAGGAATGATACATTTTTATTTGAATGTCACAAGCAAATGTACAGGTTTAGTTCTCAAGATTAAGGCTAGACTTTTTTTCCTACATTGCCCCTGATGAGGGTCCTGGACTTTTTTCCAGTGTCAGGAGAGCAGCAGAAAATCTAAAATTCCTCATAAGCCTTTATGAAATGAAAAGTTTGCCACAATTGGTGGCTTTTCTCTGGGCTGTTGTAGAGGCTTTTCCTTAAAGGAGAGGACTGATCTTTCAGTATGCCCCTATCCCTCTTCTTTCTTATGAATGTAAATATTTACTTCCTAAATCCTTCTGGCTTAATTTACTTTTGGCTCAGCTGTGTTTTCTTCTGACTGTTCATAGTTGCTTTGCATTTGAGTAGTTGTTTACAGGAGCAGATGCTGAATCTTGATTCCTCTGAGTTCAATACTTGTTAAGTGGTGTTTTACCATTGCACAACTTTCCAGAGAAGCTGCTGCCCCTTAGAATGAACTGGATTAAACCATGCTATCAATCTGGGAGTGCTGCAATGACTCTCCAGAGGGTTCCTTCTGTGACCTGTGTTTTCATGACACAGTGGCCTCTCCTAGACCTGAATGCTGTACTGCTCGCAGTGAGAAGACAGGCTGGTAGATGACAGGCTTGTGCAGAGCACTCTGCTCGTGGGTTTGTGCAACCTGCCATCACACCAAAAGTCTTTGTGCTGTGCAGAGCTGCCCGCAGCTCTCGGCAGCGCTGCTGGAGAGCCAGGGAGCACAATGACTGATGCTTGATTCCAAAGTATAAAAAAACTTCTCAGTATGCTTTCTAGTGTATTCGTAATTTGTCTTTCCCTTGGTAATTGGGAGGGGGTGCACAGAAACTTTCTCCTGCTGCAGCAGCAGGGTAGCATAGGTGATGTTTGGGTAATACGCAGGTTTTTTGCAAGAGTGAAAAGGAAGGAGTAGCTTTTCCATTTATTTTGCTACTTGTACGGAGGACTTCCGTTTGTCTTACTTCTAAACGTGTGATGCCTCAGGTGCTACTTCTGGGTATGGAGAGTTTCTGAACTAGAATTATTTCCAAAACCTTCACTAGGGTGTGCCTGGGGGTGGGACAACCTGGCTTATCTGAATGCAAATGCATGTGTTTCTTTGTGTGCTGAAGAACTGGAGAATGCAGTGCCTGTGCTGACTGCTGTGTGCTGTTCCCTTTGCAGATGATGCCTTCATCAACCCCCATCTCCAGAGGATTTTTGAGCGTGTACGTCAGAGCGCCGACTTCATGCCGATAAAGCAGATGATGGTGAGGAATAGTCCTTCCTGCTTATCCGGGAAAGAGGGACAATAACAGAATAAATGTCACTCAGTAAGGGAGGTGGGTGGGAATGTTTAAGACTATTCTTTCAATAAATGTTGCATATTTACAATTGTGGGTAACATCTGATTCCTTATCTCAATTTTGTGCTGCCTTTTCTCTCCAAAACATTGAAGCTCAGCTCTAGAAAGAGGGAAGAACTTGGTGTGTTTTATGTCCCAAGACTAAGCTGATGGAACAGGATGTTGCATACAGTATGATTATAGGGTCTTGTTGAATGTAGCCTCCTCTTCATTTTCCTCTCTCTTGTCTTCCTCATGGATGCTAAGCCAGTGTCCAGACATGTCTACGTCCCATTTTAGAAAGACTTACAAGCCAGAGTCTGATGGAAAATTAACAGCAACTTTGTCCTTACTTTTTTGCATAAATCTAACCTGCTGAGAGGAGACAGAATGAAGCAAACTAAGTTTGCTTTCCCTAATGTACATGTTCGTTCTTTCTACTTCCCTCTGTAAATTAAGATGTGAAGGGTGATGCAAAAGGAATTGCCAGCTCCACTTATCTTCTGAAAGACACTGAGCAGAGCCAGAGCTTAAATATGGCAGTCTGGCAATGTAGCAAAAAAGCTGTTAAAGCAGGCTGTGCTGTTTAATTGTCAATATTGCTTTTAAGAGAGTCACTCTCGCATGCCTGGATTGCTTCTGTTCAGCTTGGCAGCATGATGAAAGAGGAGAAATATCTAACTCCTTGCTCATTTTCTGGAAGATAACAAGTGGCACCAAAATCGGGACTCTTGTATTGCTAAGGCAGCGGTGTTTGTGCTCAGGACCTCTGTCCTTTAGGCCAGAGCAACAAAGCCTCACACAGATCTGATCAGCATCTGTTCAGTGCTGGGGGAGCACTGCTGGCTGGACCACTCCTCGCAATGGTGTGCAACGATGAGGAAGGGAGGACAATCTAGAAAGCAGAACATAGGCACACAGCACTACTATAGGCTGTGTGAGTCAACTTAGAGGAATGTGATTTCCAAATAGCGAGAATCTTAAATCTTTGCTTCCTGTACCCTAATGCTTTCTTTTTATTCGTAGAAAACTCTGAACAATGATCTTGGCCCCAACTGGAGGGATAAACTGGAGTTCTTTGAAGAACGCCCCTTTGCTGCTGCTTCAATTGGTCAGGTTCACCTGGCACGCTTGAAAAATGGGAAAGAAGTTGCCATGAAAATCCAGGTGGGCTTTACAGACCAGCCTTGTCTCTTTTCTGTGCCCCATAGAAGGGCAGGGGAGCTGCCTAAGTGTGTTCACAATTAGACAGAAGAGAAATGTTTTAATGCAAGTGAAAATTTGGCTCCGGCAATACCTTACCTAGTGCAAGCAGAAAGGAGGAACAGAAAAGGTTCTGCACCTTGAGCCAGCCTCTGACTCCAGATGAGCAGGAGATGTATCATAGATGTATCACTGCGGCATGGGGATAATGGTGGTGAGGAGCTGCTTTTCCGAAGCAAGACACACTCAGTGTCCTGCTCCATAGGTCAGTCCGCTCTCTGGGATGTGCATGTGTGGCTTCTGGCCACACCTCAAAGGTTAAAGAAATTAAGTGACTAGCAGGCACTGACTGTTGAGCAGTGGCATTCTGAAGATGTAGGAGGGTATTCACCAACTTGCACTAAAGCTGTCAGTAATTTCTAGTAGGTATTTCTAACAGAACTGAGTTCGGGAGCTGAAACCCCTTGTATAACACAGTTTATAATCCCAAGGGTGAGATCCCTTGCTCACTGAGCAGGGTCCCGGGCAAAGTCGGTTGTCTGGTTGATGTTTTTTGTAAAGTGGGGAAACTTTAGAAACAGTATGAATGGGTACTGGTGTCTTGGACCTGAACAGGCCATTCTGGTTCTGAGGAGCTGCATCTTACCCTACCTCTCTGTCCCCTATTTTAGATGCTGGCCTTTAAATAAGCTTTTAGAGGAGCGGTGTGTGGCTTAGGTATGCCCTGGTTCGTTGCCAAGCTGAAGGTGGCTGTGTTGTGGGGGTCAGTGGATGCTGAGCTGAAAGGTGTTTTTATTTTAACTCTGTACAACTGGGTCATCTAGTCTCAATGATGCCCTCTTCCATTCTGTCCTGCAGTACCCAGGAGTCGCCCAGAGCATCAACAGTGATGTTAACAACCTGATGACTGTCCTGAGCATGAGCAATATTCTCCCTGAAGGTAAAAAACCAGAGACCTTTGGCAGGTCCTGTGTTCTGACAGGATGTTGAGTTCTGCCAACCCCATTCAAGCAGCGCATTGCATACTTCCCTCCATAGGCTGGAGGGAGGAAACAGTGAAAAGGATGTAAGAATTGCTAAGTCTACCCAGGAGCAGATCTCCTGCAGAAAGCAGGATGTGGGCAGTGTGTGCAGGGCCAACTTGGGAAGCCGTATTCTGCTGCCTTTTCCTGCTGCAGAGCTGCCACTGCCTTCGCTGGACACTTGCCTGCTCCAGTGCCCACCTAGCAGGGTGGGAAGTGCACCCGTGTTGTTTTTTCCTGGCCATGGATAATGTGCAGTTGTCTCCATGTACTCTTTATAGTGAAGGACCCATAGGGACTCTTGGCAAAGTATGAAGTGTCTGGGTACGCTCACTTTTGATGGCTTTCTAGGCATGAAGCATGGGCAGTGTTCAGGTTAGGTAGTCTTGCTTTGTCCTCTATTTTCTCATTCTTTCCCATGTTTCCTGTAGCCCTCCATGCCTGCCATTCTCTGCTCTTCCCATTCTTCTTCCCAGAGTTGTGCAGAGGTGGAGAACTGTCAGACTTGGGGCTTGCTCAGTGTCCTAGCACACAGAGAAGTCCCTTTTCCCACGGTGAATGCAGGGCTTACTGCTCCTTTTCCCAAATACCTGCCTGCAGCAGCTGTAACTTTTAGTGGGACTGTACAAATACTGCTTTAAAATCAGGCTGGGTGCTGACAAAACCTGGGACTGTTCTCAGTGTTGGCTGGGCAGGGCCCTGCAGAGGCTGCTGCAGTCCCAGACCTCTCTGGCCCAAGTAGTAGATTGGTTTTCCAGCTCCAAGACTGAGAAGACTGGACTTGGCAACTCAGGCCCTGGCTACGTGCTGCTGCAGTTCAGTCTTAGTCATGCTGGCTGTTTCTGCCTGGCAGTGGCTGTTCCCAGTTGTAGGCAGATACGGTTTGGAGCCTTTTTCCTGCTTTTGCCCAGGCTGTTGTTTGGGTGCTTCTCCTCCTTGGTGTGTGTCTCTGCACAGCCATGCCTGTACCAGACACTCACAGCTTGGGCTGTGGGGTGGGAGCCGGGGAGGATGGAGCCCTGCTGTACAAAACAGTGTTGATGTACGTTGTTTTAGGAGCAGCTGTGTAGCCTTGGCCTGGGATTACTCATAGAACCTAAATACTTGGAAATGCACTTTGGCTCTCTGGGGCCTCTTGTACTCTTCAGCTCAGAGTTGGCTGGATAGCTGGTTGCTCTTCAGCTGCAGCTCTGGAAAGCTTAGCCTGAAGGGCTCCTTTTTTCCTAAGCCTACTCTCTTCTCTGCCTTTCAGGTTTGTTCCCTGAGCATTTGATTGAAGTCCTAAGCAGAGAGCTCGCCCTGGAGTGTGACTACCTGAGAGAAGCTGCCTGTGCAAGGAAGTTCCAGTATGTTCACACCGCTACCTTCAGCCCTTCCTATCTTTGTGTGTGTGAAACACAGGAGAGGTTGCTTAACTTCAGGGACTGTAGGGAGATAAACACTGTGCCCTGGGATGCAGCACAGGGGAAGGGTGTGTGTTTGTGGCCTGAGCTGTCCCCTAGAACTACCACCTTGTGTTGGCCAGATGTGTTTTCAGTCAGCTGAGCTATGATGCTGAAGTTGAAGCATGAAGATGGGGCAGGTGGCTGCTGTCCTCTCTCTTTCAGTGTGATCCTGTCTGCTTTACTACATGTGAAGGCACTGCAGTAACTCTTGAGGCCAGGTTGCCAACTCTTGAGGCAGTGCTCTTACGTCAGCCTGCTGTAATCTTTTCCCATCCTTTCATTTAGAAGGCCCTTCAGTTCAGGCCTCTTACAGCAATGAGCACTACCAGCACTGCCTGCTCCCTTGGCTTGCCTTAGTAGTGAGGACCAGCTTGTCTTTACATAAAGGCTGGATGGAGGCTGAATGCCCCTCCTGTCCCTCTGCAGAACTGTCCCTGTGGCATTGCTTCCCTTGGAAAAGGCCTCTTTCTTGCATGTGTGTAGTCTGGCCCTGAAGTGAAGTGGCATGAGCAGAGAAGCCCATTGCCCCTTGATGTACCAGCCTGCAGCCCTCCTAATGTCACTGCTCTGGAGTGACAACACCTTCAGCAGCTGACCTCAAGAGCCGGCAGCAGCTGTAGGCCACTGGTGTGGCTTCTGGTGACTTGATCCCTACTGTAACTGCTGAGGAAAATGACTCCTGGCAGCCACAGCCAGGGTGTGGGGAGAGGAAGTGTGAAGGGACTGTGTGCTGCGGAAGGTGTTGCAGAGGGGCCTGGCTGCTCTCAGGACTCCTAACCTTTTCCTCTCCTTTCTCCATCCCTTAGGGAGCTGCTGAAAGACCACCCCTTCTTTTATGTCCCAAGAGTAGTGGATGAGCTGTGCAGCAAGCATGTCCTGACGACAGAGCTGGTGTCTGGCTTCCCCTTGGATCAAGCTGTAGGGCTGAGCCAGGAGATTCGGAATGAGGTACTATGGGGTGGTCTGTCTTCTCTTGCTCACAGCAGCATGCTCGGCCTGCCTGGTGACTGGTAGACCAGGGGATGCTTTGTGGAAGGGCAAACCCTAAGCAGTGCAAAGAGCAGGGATGGAGTTGGGGACTGTCTGGAGCCTCTCTGAAGATTTCTGTGTAGGGAATTTGGCAGTGACATTGGGAGTCTCCCCAGGCTGGTCTAGGCCTTGCAGGCGCTAGCATTCAGCAGGGAGGGGTTGGAGGGGTGAATAGCAAGGGCTGCTGAAGGGGAGGTAGCTTAGCTGCGTGACTCCTAGATGCCCTGTTTCTGATTACCTTAAGTTTGGGAGAGGTTGTCAGCTAGGGCAGAGGGGTCTTGTTTTGCCGCTGCTCTTTTGGACAGGACTGCAAAATCATCTCAGTGCAAGCGGTTGGGTGCCATCTCCACCTGTGACACTGACCTGTGCTGCACAGGGCTGCTGGAAAAGTATCTCTCAGTAAACAGGAGGGGGGTTGTAGGGATGGGTAGGTGCTGGTGCTGAATATAGCAAGGGATTGGAGTGCTGTGGTGGGACAAGCAGCTGCTCTAGTAGCAGAAATAACTGTTCTGGTATTTGGATTTCTCCTTTTTTTTTCTTTTGTGTTGGTGTGAGCAAGCCATCAGCTGTTAGCAGGTCACTGGGGACGAAAGCAGAGTATGTTCCTCTAGATAAACAGATGTCAGTGCCATACTGGACTTGGAGCTATGCCAGAGCTGGCTGCCTGTGACCCCTGAGCTGTCTGTCCTCTCTGAGCTGCTGTATCATCAGGGCTGCTTTTAAAAGGCTGGGGGGAAGGGTGGGTGCTGCTGCAGGAGGAGCCCTTCTTTCCTATAAGTGACTGGCCTGGCTGACCCATAGCCCTCTGACCCAAATGGCAGTGTCCTGTAGCAGGGTGTGGCTTGCATTTGGTGCTTTCCTCCCTCCCTCTTGGATCTGGTGTTTCGCTGAGGTGTGCAGAAGCTGAAGAGGGGCAGAATGAGGCTGGCAGTTCTGCTGCTGAACAGGCTCCAGCTTAAATATCCTCACAGAAAAGCCCTGCTGTAGTCTGAATTCAGCAGGGCTCTTCAGGGACTGCTACTCTTGCTTCCCCCATGCCTATCAGTCCCAAGGTGTGGGTCTGCTGCTGCTCCCTCAAGCTGGGTCAGTGCTGAGCCCAGGAGAAGACTTTGTTGTTAAGTACATGGTGAGTGTGTGTGTACCTAGTGAAGACCCTTTCAGTAATGGTTTGGACCTAGCTCTGTATTTTGCTTGGCAGCTTTATGGGAAGGGACTCTCCTCTAGCTTCTTTGGGCCTTTAACTTGAAATGCCCTGGAACTGCATCTCGTTACCCCTGAGCTTCATTAGCTTCATTTTGGCCACGGTCCTGCAGGACTTTCAACCAGAGTAGGCTGTAATGCTCTACTGGTCTCTCCCACCTCTGCTTCTGGATCCCTCTTCGCACTCTGAAAATAGTCCTTTGCTCTGAGAGCAACAGCCAAGTGTGTGGTCAAAGCTAGGAAGGTAAAAGGCAGGACTGGGACCAAGTAGCACAGGCAGCTGGATGATCTCTGGAGCCTGCTGTTCTCAGCTGCCAGATACAGAGTAGCACCCTCTCCACAGGCACATCCAGGGGCTCGTGTGAACTATGGCTCAGGCTGATGTAAAACTTGCATGGCATCTGTGCTGTCTGATAAGGATGTCCCATGGCAGGTGTGGGCTGGGAGTTGCTGAGAGGTGCTCTCACCTCTTCAGGAGTTTCGCAGCATGTGGCAGATAGTTCCTGCCAGTGTGGTGATGTGTTCCCTGTTTGCTGATGCCTGCTGTAAATTACATGTGTTAGTATGGATTGCTGCCCTCCTGACTTGCTTCTTTCTCACTTTGCTTTTGAAGATCTGTCACAACATCCTGGTCCTGTGTCTGCGGGAGCTGTTTGAGTTCAGGTACATGCAGACTGACCCAAACTGGTCAAACTTCTTCTATGACCCACAGTTGCACAAGGTAAGCCCAAGCAGCTGTTGTTCTGCCTGTACAAGAGCTGGTTTTTACCAGCTTTTGAGTATTCTCCACTCCCGGAGTTTGAGCTGATACTGAGATTCTCTCAGATTTCTGTCATTGAGACTTGGGCAGGTAGGGCAGTGAAATCGGTCCCTTTGCCACTTGTCCTCACTTGGTCTGAGTGAAAGAGCGTGGCTCCTGTAACACTGCCTGTCGTTGGCCTTAGATCCAGTCACAGCTACTTCCTTAGCCTCAGGATCTGCTTTGAAGCTGGTCAGTGGGAAGTTGCAGCTGGCAGTGCTCTAGCAGGGCACATCTGAGCCAAGGACTCTTTAGCTGAATGCTTTTGTCTTGTGTTATGCTGAAGATAAGGCTGCCCGGGGAAGCAATTGCAGATGTCCTGCTTGTTGGTTTGATTGCTTGCAAGTGCCCTGCAGGTCAGATGGAATTGCTTGTTCATCCCTGAGCTCTGTGCTGGAAAGCGCTGGGAAAAGGTTCTGTGCTGCTCTGCCCCACGGAGAAAGCCTGAGCAGAGTTATCAGCTGAGTAGGTGTGACAATGTGAGTGTAGGCCATACCTCCTCTGCCTTGTACTAGTGCAAATGTTTGTGCTGCTGTGAGGAAATAAATAAGTTAGGGGGAAAGCTGAGCTGCAGTGGAAAGGCTCTCCAGCCAGCTTAGCCTCCTGAATACATCAGGAGTCTTCTTCAGGTCCGACTCTACTTGAGTGGCTGACACTAATATAGATGGGTTTGTCCATTTCCAGGTGGCCCTGCTGGACTTTGGAGCAACACGAGGGTTTGATGAGAAGTTCACAGATGTCTACATAGAGGTGAGAACTTGCACTGTGTCCTGGAGTGCCGCACTGGAAGTCTTAAGAGTATTTGCAAAATTCTGCTTATCTCTTAGCTGTATCACTTTGTACTTGAATTCATTTTGGGTGTGGAAGGGAAGCAGGGTTGGAGGCAAAAGAGGGACCTCTGTTCCTGTTTCATCCCTTACCACAGCTTGCCTTCTGCATGGCTGCTGCAAGCCTCTGGCTATCTGCATTTGGATGTTTAAACTGAATGACAAATGTGGAGAACTGCAATCTTCTTTACTGGGAGACTCAGGCAGCAGAGCATATCAGAGCACTCAGAATACAGTGATTTTTTTTTTTTAATATATGAGCATATGCAGGAATTGCTTGTCCTTTTCCCTGTCTCTTCCTGTGACTTCTAGCTTGCTTACAGACCTTCATGTAAATGTTTAAGTTATATGTGCTTCCTTTCATGATCACCATGTTCTGCACTTGATAAATCAAGCTGCAAGGGCCAGCAGGTATCACCTAAAGCTTCTCACAGTTGGCTCTACTGTTTTGTTGGGGAGGGGCTGATTGATTTGTGAAGTTGTTTTTTATGTCCCTTACATTCTCTGGGCTATGTGTAGCCCTCTTGGGAAGAGCTGTGGAGAGCCAGCAGCTGTAGCTCTTACACTGGCCACTATGCACACCACTCAAAATAAGGGCAGATGCAAGGAAGCGAGCAGGCAGCATGTGTACCTGTAGCCTACACAGTAGCCCTGTACTACAAACACTTTCCAGACATCGCCTAGCTCTCCTGAAAGTGTTCCTCCTCTTCAGGTAATCAAGGCAGCTGCTGACATGGACAGAGAGAGAGTACTGAAGAAGTCCATTGAAATGAAATTCCTCACTGGCTATGAAATCAAGGTATGGAGCAGAAGGGTTTGCTTTTAGTGGTGGCTAGTGGTAACTTTGTTGCGAGTCTGTGGACTTCCCCAGGTTTCTTGATGTGGTGAAAGCCAATGTTGGCCTGAAGGCCCTGTTGATAAGATTAAGGGAGGAGGGCAGAAGAGGTTTTGCCTTTTGTTCTCTCACATCCTTTTGGGAGCGGGAGCAGTAATGACAATACAGCTATCCCCAAAACCACTGTCCTTCCTTCTCTTCCTCAGCAAGACCCAGCAGGTGCTGATGACTGCTGAAATGTCATGACTGGGCAGATGGCCATCCAGAAGGTTTAGCTGCTTGGAACCATATTAACCAATGTTCATCAATCTGTTGGGGGCTGGAGGTTACCTTTGCTGTGGGTAGTGCTAGGTATTTCTCCTGAGCTGCTGCTGCTGGTACTAGCATTTCTCCTTTTCCTCCCCGGTGGGTAAAATGGCTAGTGATGTTATTTATGCCTCTTTCCTTTTGGGCAGGAAATGGAAGATGCCCACTTAAATGCTGTCCTCATCCTGGGAGAGGCTTTTGCATCTTCGGAACCTTTTGATTTCGGCAACCAGAGCACCACTGAAAAGATCCATGGTTTAATCCCAGTCATGCTGAAGCATCGGCTTGTCCCTCCGCCAGAGGAGACCTACTCTCTTCACCGGAAGATGGGGGGTTCTTTCCTTATCTGCACCAAACTGAAGGCCAAAATTCCCTGCAAAAACATGTTCCAAGAGGCATATAGCAAATATTGGAGCAGTAGGGGCAAGAAGCCAGAGGACTAGTAAGAACAAACTAACATGTCTTGTTCTGAGGGCACAGTTCATCTGAGCCTTGCAGAGAGCGTTCTAGCCTCCCATGTGTTGCACCCCAGCTCTCCATCCTCTTGAGATGCGGCAGCCTGTGCCCTGGAAGCCAAGTGTGCATTTCAGAAGGACAAAGCTGTTCTTTCATGCTGTGTCTGTCTACGCTGACTGCCAGTACAGTCCGCAGCCTGCAGGAAACTATCTTCTCGAGTGCTTCTGTACTGTTTCAAGGCACCACCCGACTACCTTGAATGCATTTTTAACATTGTGATGGTGGCTGCATATTGATTGGGTTTTATAACAAGTAGGGAAAGGAGGACAAGAGCAGAATTTAATATTGAAACCTGTTTGTAATTCTCAAAAAATAGTTTTTTTAAAAAAAAAACTTCCCTCTTTCTTGCTAAGGTGGAATTAAAGTAGTTTTCATACTGTGAATTATAGAAGGAAATACTGAGGCGTACCCTACCATAGACACATTCAGCACCTTTCCCCCACTTTTGTAAGTCAAGTGGTGGCAGGCTAAGAACCCTCCTGGATTTTACTGACGTTAATTTAATGCAAAGGACGGGTATGTGTACATAGGATGAAGTTTTATGCTTTCTGCCTCTTTTTGGCTTGCAAGCTAAACATAGGAAATATCTTAAAAATCTGATACTTGAGTGCCAATCTTTTTAAACACACATG
Organism: Chlamydotis macqueenii; assembly: GCF_036417535.1. Taxonomy (NCBI): domain Eukaryota; kingdom Metazoa; phylum Chordata; class Aves; order Otidiformes; family Otididae; genus Chlamydotis; species Chlamydotis macqueenii. The sequence continues at coordinate 71,848,593 of NC_141558.1, read as the reverse complement.
TACACTCACACAACCCATTTCAGTTCTGGGAGTCAAATACGTAATCAACAGAGCTATATCTGAGCACAAATAGTGGGATTCTTCACTGTCTGGTAGGTATTGGCTTTCCTGAGGGCAAAGTAGATAAGCTACAAGCTGTGACACCAAGTGCTTGATGGACTCCTAACCAAGAACCTAGTCTGTCTGTCTCTCTGTTTTCCTGTAATGCAGAACTTACGGCAAGGCAGACAAACATGTAATGTCTCTCATGAGCATTTCAAGCTTTTGCTGAAATGTCACACATTTAAAACCAGACGCACAGTTTTAAACTATATTGGAGTCAAGCTAGGCAACTTACTTTCTTAGATTTTTGTACAAAACCTGTACCTGTACAACTTCTTGATTTCAATAAAAAAAGTGCTTGTGTGGTGGGCCTTCTGCCTGCAGTTTTTTTCATCTTCTAGTGCAGTAATGGAGATCCAAGGGAACTCTGGGATATACAGGAGTTGAGTAGAAGCAGCTTCCAAGGCTGCTCTTGTTGCTGTTCTTTTTGCTCAAAGAATTGCTACTGCCCTTGCAAAGCCATTAATCTATGGCCTGTTTATTCCTTCATCTTTCTATTGCAGCTTTGTCACTAGTGCTAACAGTGACAGTGACAAGTTTATCAGGAGCCAGAGGGACATCAGGCTGAACATCCCTTGCACTGGCCTTGAAAAATCCCTGGTAATTGACTTGTTTTCTTGTCTTCCTTTGTTTAAATCACTCTGTTACCAGTCTCCTGGACATGGGTCTTTTTGCCTTCCTTCCACTTGTGAAGAAAGAGTGGCTGGTGGAGTTGATGCTTCCCTGGTCCTAGTAAGGCAGATGTCCTTATCTAGCAAGTGCCAGATATTTAGCAGCAGGCTCAGCTGGTCCTCCTCAGTTAACACAGCCCAGAGGTTGTATGATCTTAAACTTCAGTACGTAAGAAATCCTGCCTGCTGACACTTCCAGAGGTAAAGAACAGGTGAGTGGATAAATGGTCTCTCTCAGGAGGGATCTTTGGTAAAAGGGAAAACAGGTTATTGTATTACCTTTCTTCCAAGATCATAAACATAAACTGCTTCATGCAAGACTTGGTTGAGAAACATCCAATACTGTTTAGTTAAAATAAAAGTACTCATCAGGTTATTACTAACCAACCCTTTGAGAAGAGTGAACTCTGCTGTTCAGTGAAGTAATAGTTTTGCATTAAGCTGTCTTAACTTTGTATGCTGATAGAATAACCTCCCGTGTTGTTTTGCATTCTGATAGACGTTGTTTAGTTTTTCTCCTTTGGCTCTAGGCCTTGCAGCTGTAAAAACAGTGGAATTGTTTGAGATGTTAAGTGCTTACGGTAAAGGTTAAAAAGAAAAGTATAAAAAGCTGACAAGGGACTTGGATTAGGTGAGCTTCAGAGCCAGTGTGTTCAGAGAAGTTGCAAAGAAGGCAAAATAACTCAGAGCATTACAGTTCACTTTTCCAGTAAGCACAACTAGGTGACATTGGTATGCGCTTGTTCATGTGACCACAGATCTTTTGTATACCGTGCTGGGACATGAGTGTTTAACTCTGCAACCATTTCCCCTCTCTTGAGAGAGAGAGAGCATGTTTAAGAAGAATAACATCAAGCTGAACTATAGAGTTGTTTTGCATTTGCATAAAGGAATAGCAACTAGCAGAAGGTAAGATGTTTCTTTACTAGGTGAGCTAATCGGAGCTCTGGGTCCCTAATTCTGGCCTTTTGAGTATGTTCTAGAAGTGTTAATAACTGCAGCCCAGAAGGCCAACCGCATCCTGGGCTGCATCAAGAGAAGCATGGCCAGCAGGTCGAGGGAGGGGATTCTCCCCCTCTACTCTGCCCTGGTGAGACCCCACCTGGAGTACTGTGTCCAGTTCTGGAGCCCCCAACACAAGAAGGACATGGACCAGTTGGAGAAGGTCCAGAGGAGGGCCACAAAGATGATAAAAGGGCTGGAGCACCTTTCCTACGAGGACAGGCTGAGAGAGTTGGGGCTTTTCAGGCTGGAGAAGAGGAGGCTCCGGGGAGACCTGATAGCGGTCTTCCAGTACCTCAAGGGGGCCTACAAGAAAGATGGGGAAAGGCTGTTTAGTAGGGCCTGTTGCAATAGGAAGAGGGGTAATGGTTTTAAAATACAGGGGGGTAGATTTAGATTAGAAATTAGGAAAAAATATTTTACGATGCGAGTTATAGAACACTGGAACAGGTTGCCCAGAAAGGTGGTGGAGGCTCCATCCCTGGAAACGTTCAAGGCCAGGCTGGATGAGGCTCTGAGCAACCTGACCTAGTCAGGGGTGTCCCTGCTCCTTGCCAGGGGGGTTGGACTAGATGACCTTTGAAGGTCCCTTCCAACCCTAACCATTCTATGATTCTGTAGTTTTGTCCAGAGAGACTTGTGATGTGAGGAATTGCATGTCACTGTAACAGCTATGGAGAAAAAGTGAGCCAGAAAGTGGGCTCTGGCTTCAAGTCAAAGAAACAATGACATTTTACAGTGAGCAAGAACACTTTATCAATCACTGCTGCTTGCTCAGTACCAGCTTGTGCATTTGCTTGGACTACACATGGAGGCTGAAGGAATGAACATTTCCCTGCTGGAGCAGGCTTCTACATTCTAGAAAAATCCTCTTGCAGAAAACAGTTCTTTCTTCCATGGGGCAAGCTGGAGGTTAAACCTGCTTCTCTGAAGACACAGATTGGGTGGTCTTTGTTAATGGGAGAATGCCCAGGCTGGCACTGGTGGCAACACAGGGTCAGTAACAGCATAGTCCTGTGTTCCTGCTGCAGTGTTTGAAGAATGTAATCAAAGCTAGGACTTTTACCAACAGATAGACTCCGGTACAGAGAAAATCCCAGGCTGACTTGTGAGGAACTGGTGGAAGATGTGAAATGGTCAAGATACATGCAAAACTTCACAGGTATTTAAAGATGCGTGAAAGTCAATTTGATGCTGGTAGCTCAGAAATAAGTAAGAATCCAGCTTCCATCAATACTGCAGCAGCTGAAACATTGGATATGTAACTAAATGAAGGAAGAACCTCAGAAACAGTGACTACAAGTATTGACACCGAATAGATGACCTAAGGAGGAGGCCAGGAGAACTACAGTTGAAGTTCAATATACCAAACTACAGAGTGGCTCAACCTGGAATTTTCACAAGGGTTCTGGTAATTTTTTTTTTTTTCTGAAAGGTGGTAGAGCTATTTAGGTTTTATCTTTTTTTTTTTTCTTCCCACAGTATACTTGTGCAGATGTGTTACAACATGCTGGTTTTACCTTCCTCAAGGACACAATTATTCACCTTTCCATTTCCTCCTCAAAGCTTAGTAGAGGGAGGTAGGTAAAAAAAGACAAAACATCTGCATTTCTAACAGTTCCCTGTTTTATTGCAGTACATCAAAGTAGGTTAATATTAAGTGTGTTACCAACATAAAATATTGGTGGGAAGTCATTTTTACATTGTTGACTTTTCCACCTTAAATATTTCTGTGCAAAAGAATCTACATCATTGTTCTGTAGCAGAGAATCTCTTACAATGTCCCCTACAACACTGAGGGCATTAAACAAAATAGTGAGAAGAGGCAAAAAGCAGAATCTTTCCCCCACACGCGCACTTGTCAGCTTTTATACTCTAAAACAAAAAAAAAGTGATTACATCTATGCCATGCAAAACTGTACAATAATATTACAATGAAAAACCTAAAAAACATATTTTAAAAATAAATGATATGAAACTGTCATACATAAAAAGGCAAGTATAATTGCTCTGAAATACCAACACTGGTTGGTTTGTGGATTTCTTCCCTGTGGATGAGACTTTCTCAAATGCAGAATTAGAAGAGGTTGTACTGAGCTGTGGCTGGAATGCAAGACAAAGTAGAGCTGGACTTTAGACTGGAAAGCCTGCAGCAGAGCAGTTTCTGGGGGTGTCTGTCAAATACAGTGTGAACACAAAGCATGTGGAAGGGTGCAGTTTGTGTTAGTGCAGAAAGCTGTCCCATTTCCACCATGGAACTGATTCCTATTAGCAAAAAAAAAAAACCCACAGCAGAAGCTACTGTGTGCCACTTTGAGTCTCAGCCTAAGGCTCAGGAGGTGCGAGTACTTGCTCTGCAATAAATTTTACCCTTAATGTATTCATTTAAAATTAAACAGCGTGCATAAAATTGAAAGAAGAAAAAAACACCTTCCACCCAAGAGCACATTTGTCCTGCAAGACAATATGGTGCCAGAATCTGTTTCTGTGTTAGTACTCCAACTGTTTGGTTTGGAAAGGCTGATGCACTCTGAACCAGTTAGGTGCAGTTAAACTACATTTCTGTAAATACAGTATGCTTTGGGACTTTTTGGTATGACAAGACAACTTCCCTCTGCCATATACCTGAGAATAACACACCTGGCTTGTAATTTTATCAGAATCAAATCAAAGAGATAAATAACATTCCTGACTCAGTTTTGAAACTCGTTAAAACGGGCAAAATGCACATTCATAACAAGCCACAGCAACTAACCAAGAGGAAAAGCAGCAACTACTTCACCACAGCCCCAGGAATGTTGTGGTGGGGGTTTTTTTTGGGTTTTTTTTTGTTTTTTTTTTTTTTTTTTTTAAACCACCAGCTGTCTTCTACAGGTCAACGGCAATAGAGAAGAGAGTACTGTAACTCTGCTGTTGGGTTTATGAAATGTGGAAGGAAGCCACAAATCTGTGTGCGCACATGTGCGGGGGAAAACTATTTAACAAACCTTTTTCATTCTATAACCTGGAATCCTTTGTAGCTGCCTGAATCTGTTCAGATCCTTTGTTGCCATCAAAAGAGGAGGCAGAAAAAAAAAAAAAAAAAAAAAGCCAAAACCCAACAACCCATATGTTTAAGCAGTGTCAAAAATGCAAACAGCTTCAGTCTCAGCCAAAAGGAAAAAATCAGCTAGATACATACTGTGTACAGAGAACATATGCTACAGTCAAAATTTCAGTGGGAGCTTTTAAGCTCCCTGGACAAAATGCAGCCCTCTCACTGTGAAGTTGAAACAATGCTACAGTGCAAAGCAGCAAACATCAAACCTTAAGAGACAACTGTCTTTGAGATACCAGTCAAGAGTCTTACAGTTCAAATGACCAAGTTACTTTTCCTAGCCCAATCAGTCTTCTAAAAGCTCAGCTACAGTATGCATATGTTTTCAGTGTTCATACCAACAACAACAAAAAAGAGTGTGGTTTAAAACTGAGTGTATAATCAAATGGTCCCCAAATATATAAAACTATTCAAGTCCTAGGAGAACTTTTCTCTTCTCAAATAACTGATGCGGTCATTTGCTTTTCAACTGAGAGAACAGTTGCTGTTTCTCTTTTGAACAGATGCATATAAACAATGCACAGTACCAAACTAATGATTAAATACAGTAATCCTAAAGGAGACAGCCAAGGCTTGGAAATTGTCATGTACAAACAGCGTAGGCCAGTGGAGCTCTCATCCTCTGGAGCTTAGTTCTGTAACACAGCTGACCTACGCTGTGCCTGAAACGTCAGTTTGTAATATCAATAGATTGCAGGCACCATAATGGAGTAAATGTTGGGGTTTACTCAGTTGTTTGCTGTGTCTTTGGCTTCCATTTTCAGATAGTGCATTAGCTCAACTGCAAAAAAAATTCCACCAAAAAGATCCTGTGACCTTCTCTCAGGGGACTGTCACGCAGGCTGCTCTGTCTTAAATGGCTGCTGTTTAAATGCCTTCTCTCAACATCAAAATAAGATTAATGTTTAAATACAACATACAGTAAATACAAAACTAGTCTGCAAAGGCTTTGAAAAGTGCGTGGACATGCTTCACCAAAAGGAGGAAATTGTGAGGAAAAAGCAGTGGCTATACTTGAAGCAATATGCAGCCTTTAAAAAGAAGCTGATGGGGAATTTTAATAATGCAAGTAACGCCCTGCCTATCTGTCCCTCAGAAAGACTGAAAACTATTCTGGGAGGAATTAATTTCAAGTGTTTAGCTGTTTGCTAAAGCTTTTAATATTAAATGCCAGGCTTGCAGAAGTAGTAGCTTTGAAGTGAAAACAACACAACCAGCTTGCTACTCTGAAAACCCAAACAGGAGAGAGACAGGCTTTTGATATGCTGCTTTCTGAAAAAAAATCTTGAATTCCTGTCCCAAAATAACATTGAATGAGCTTACACTTGGACAAGCCTAATGATTCAGAGTGAAAGAGAAATCTTACCTAGGAGACCCAGCATGATTAAATGGATTAAGTGATCTGTGTCTCATTCCCTATTTCATGTTTAGATCATACTTGGAAGTTACTGTACACGGTTTGAACTTACCTATGACTTCCAGTAGGGAAGACAGAAACGCAAAAACTCCAAACATCTCTATGGGGGTGAAACATTATATACTGCTGACTGCAAGAATATGGAATGGTTTAATAACAGCCATAACAAGTTTCTGAAACCCACAAAACCCAGTATTCTAAATACAAAAAGCCCTTACATGTTTGAATATGGTCATAGTATAAAGCCAGCAACAATACTACTGAGAAGAGAGGCTCATTTGAACACACTCCCAAATGAAAACATCTGCCTTGCTAACTAAAGAGAAGAGACATCATCATCTTACCATCCATTTGTACACGAGTCTCTCACGTTATTCTGTTGACTGCATGACCAGCTTCAGCTTTTTATTTTTGCAACTTCAGTGGGCTCTGTCTTCCACCGCAATACTTTCTGCCCTCCAACCTGACCTGCTGTTGCAGCCAAACAGCAGGTGAGCACATAGAAACAACTGCAAATTGCACAAACTCACAGCACGGGCGGGGAAGGAGAGGAAAACCAACCTTGCCAGCATGGCAGTTGTGGGTGACTAGGCATCTTCAACTACCGCAATGTGAACAGTGTGAGGTCAAACTTCAAGGTTCTTTGTTGCTACAGTGACAGCGTAGCCAGCGGCGGCTAGCTTCAGGCTAACGGCACTCATTTGGCTGATGTTTATTAGCAAGTAATATTTGGTAACAACAGTAACAGTTTTCTGGTTAGGGATGGTCAAGGAGATGTGGAAGACTGCTCCCTTCCGAGTTAAACCTGGCCACAGGCTGACCCAGGGAAACAGTTTTCCCGCTGAATCCTGCTGCGTTGAACTCCCTTGCTGCCTTAAGGACCTCTACTGTAGCATGCTGTAAGGTTCCTCAGCTGCACAGCTAGCACGCAAGAAACCAGGGCAGCCACCTGGCTTGTCCTGGTTGTCGGGGCAGGGGGTTGCTTTCTAATCACTGCCATTTTTGCAAAGGATGGAGATCGACAAGAAAGTAGGAATTACAGTTAAAAGTTATGCTACCACCAGAAGTGAAGAAACGTTGCAAAAACACTGCAGGGACCTCTCCCGGCAGTGCAGCGAGTGCTACGCAAAAGGAATATCTGTCCTGCAAAAGGTTTTAGGCCAGGCCTCCAAGTCTGTATATTACCGAGCATGAAAACAGGGACAACACAAATCTTAAATTAAAGGCTCTCTTAAATAAGCATCCATCTTCTGCTGCATACACAATGCTTTTTTTCTTTGAATATATACATACGTATTTTACTCTAACATCTGCATATTTATTTAAACTCTGTACTGTAGTAAAATATGCATCATTTTAATCAATAAGGATTTGCTGGCGACAATCAGATTGACATTCAAACGTGGTGGCTGAAAGCTTTTATGTGCCTCTGACATACTGATCGTTCCCCATGCAGGGGAAGGAGTCTCTGTGCTACTTTTGGACAGTACAATGAGCTACTGTATGAAAACAATATCCCTCTGAATTTTCTTTTGTTGACACGGGTCTGGTCTACTTAAGCTACTTTTTGGGAAGTGGAAGGGGGGTGGGATAAATATATCTTTAAAAAAGAAGCAGCTGTAACCACAAAAATGAAACCAATACTAATACAAATCTACAGCATCTGATATTTACCAACACCCTAGCTTTGCTCATTTGCTGCTGTCAAATCTGGAGAAGGGAGGGTGAGGCAGTGCTGAACGGTGCTGAAGACAACCAGCTTTTATTTTACCTTCTTCTGTACCCTACTCCCAGATCACTTTCAGACAGGGAACGGGGAGGGTTAGGATGATGAAGGTGAGAACTGGGACAAGTGAAGGGGACAGCCATGGGGACAGCAAGCTGTTGTGATGTCAAATCTGAATGCTGAAGCAGTTCATGAGTCCCAACTCACATGGTCAGAGCTCTCCAAGGAGAGGCTCTTGGTCTTGTGAGGAGAAATCGGGCTGGGAGGGCTGCTGAGGTTGGAGCTGTTCGATGCAGTAGAGTGTCTTGGAGAGTCAGAGTCCTGCAGCCCAAAGACACAGAACACCAGTAAGTAAGAGGATAGCGAGGTTGAGAGTGACCGAGGGTCCCTGAGCAACAGGTGACTGGATTCAAAGGCTCCCGCATATTTTGCTTGTGTCCAAAAATACCAAGGAATTTTTTTTTGCTCAGAATTTCCTGGTCTGGGGAGACGTAAGAGTAAGCTGTCAGGTCGCTCTGCTTTCAGCAGGCATAACTGACGCTGACATAAGGACACAGGACCTGTGGGATTCTTGCAGTCTGCATGTTGCCGAGGGCCTCTTAGTCAGCAGAGCGTGCAACTTCAAGTTGCCTGTGAAGCTACAATGGCTCCTGCCTTTTCATAGACTGCGGTACAGTCTTCACCACAGCTACCTCTTCTACATCACTCCTAGGATATTAATTCAAAGCATCCTCTCGAGTTACTCCAGTTGGATCTCCCAGAGTACAGTAGAATGCAACTATGTGTGAGCTTGAGTTTGGGTTGACAGTTGCCTTCCAGCTTCAACTGGAAGGATATATTCAGTACCATGTAAAGTCTGTGTGATCTCTAGTTTTCTCACTCATTGGTAAGAAAATGGGCTGGGGAAGTTTTGCTGGCCAACTTCATGTTACTCCTATGTAAAATATTCTTGGTTTGAGGGACTGAGTTTAGCACTGGGCAGGACTGCAGTTCTGTCACAATGATAGTCTTGTTCTGCACAGAATATAAATTATTAAATCCAGTTTCTGCTCCAAATTATATTATTATGTGATAATTCTTAGATTACCTTGTTAACTTCAGACACTCAGAGTACAAAATGTCTCCTGTGAAATGGTTGCTAAGGTAGCTTAATAGTCTTTGCAAATAAAGGGCAGAAGGAATATCACCACTTCGAGCTGTGATAGGTCACTATCAAGCTGTTACTCTACTGGGCCAGTATTTTTTGAAGCCTCACTACCCACATATCTCCAGGTAAGAAGCACAGAGAGTTAATGTCTGCCTGTTAAATACCAGGACCAGAGCTGACACAGTTTGACAAAAGTCTTTTGTCAGGATAGCCTGAAATACAGGCAATCCAAATTTTCACTGTCACTGACTCACAAACTTGTAGCCAAACCCATGACAGAATTTAACTTCCTCATCTTTATCAACACACTTTTAGTTTTTTCGTTTTTCTCCTGTTCACTTACCTCTCTCTCATAGTCCCTTGTTGGTGCATCGCTGCCTTGGTCCAAGCCACCAGAGGATAAGGAACCATCTGAGGGCGATGCCATAGGCTGACGCTTTGCTCCATAGCTACCTCCTGAGAATTCCCTCCGCAAAGCACTGCCGTTTTGTGCAGACGATCCTAAAACACGCGGAGGAATTAAACTGTGTTACAGGTGCCCACTCAAGGTACCAGAAATTTGTTAGCTCTTTGGTTAGTTCTGCTTTCCTCCAGCATGTCCCCAGGATGCTCAGCTCATGGCTTGCAGGCTGTATGAGCTTTCATCTTGTTTGCTGCCAGTTGCAGGTTTTCATAGGGATTCTCTGGTCTCTCCCTTGGGATGTCAGCATTAGCACACTTTACCCAGCACAGACACAGTCACTATGTTCCCAGCGAAGATGGCAGTTGTAGAAACTGCTGTGGTGGCAGCCTAGTTCCAGGGGCCTCTTCCCAGGGAGCAGGTGGGTTGTGCTTGCAGGTACAGACTACAGCAGACACACAGACTTTCTGCAAGCAGTTAACAGTGTGGAACAAACGCAGCATGTGCGACACAAAGGGAAAAATCTAGAAAAGTTGGGACACCAGTCTTGCCTCTATTTTCACATGGTCCGTTATTTAGTCACTTGCCTGGTCTCAGCACAGGTCACTGTGCTGACTCTGCACACAAAGGCAGCATGGCAGCCCTAGGAAAAGTGTTTCCAATGCAATGCAACTCTTCCATACCAGCAGCCAGTTTTTCTATTGCTTTCTCTTTGCGCTAGCAGCAATAGAGGCATCGAGCTCTACACAGTTCGGCAACAAAATTAATAACCATGGAGATGTGAACAACTTGCCACTAATTTAAAACACTTCAGCAGCAGCCAAGTAGTCCCAAAGGTAAGAATGTCATTTTAAGTCTAACATCAGTGTAAAAAACTTGACAAATTACAAATGTGGGACTCTCAAAAGTGCTAGGTGCTTATTCATGTGCTCCTTTGAAAGCAAGATTAAAATACTGTGCTTGCCCTCAAGGAGAATACAGTCAGCCATCCTTTCTGAAAATCCTGTCTAGTGACAGTATGGATAGAAGCAAATGCAAGTAGCTGTTTCTCTAAAACACTTGTGCGTAGACCCCAAAACACCACAGTTCTGTTTGCTTACGTGCTGCTAAACCGCTGCTTGCACTCATCGATCGTCCTGGTTCTGTGCGGGACTTCGTGATCGACGGGATACTGACAGAGCCACTGAATACGGTCCGACTTTCCTGAGGCCGAAGATTCTGGAATGCAGACACACACAATGACATATTTACTTATTGACTGCTAGCTCAACCTTGGATGCTATGAAGGAAGGCCCCAAAATACATTAAAATGCCAACCTTACCAGAGCTGAATTATCTGGGCAGCAAGTCAGCAAAATTTGCAAAATAATATTCTGCAGTTTAGTGTAGAAACTGGAAGCACACACAACACAATAGTGAGTGCTGAATTACATGGACATATGCAGACAATTGAAAGAGTATGTCTAATAATTCAAGAATTTCCTTGAAAGGATGGATTGCAAGCCTAATTAAGCTGCTATATAGCAAAGTTGTGTCACACAATGCATTCTTTCTGAACACAAGCTTCCAAGGATCTTAAAATTTCTCTTTGATGCCATCATTTGTGCCATGCATGTGTAACTTTATACAACTACCATGTTAATCCCCAATGCCTGCAGAGTTATGAACACGTAGTGGACCAATCTGTATTTCAATCACTTACGTAATTCCAAAGGTATTAACCACATTACTCCAGACCTACATGAGTTGAGCCAAAGTGAGAATCAGGCTCCTGTTTTCAGCCTGCTCAACGAGGAGGACCAGAGCACATGCCACTTTTTCTACATATTTTGATTATCGCTCCTGTTTTGCATCCTGAGATCCAGTGTGATTTTCTAAACTGGTAAGTTACTGGACTGAAGTGGTCTTTTACTGAGGGAAGCGATAAAACACAACTTCTCTACTTGGATATGGTAGTTCCTTAAATATAAGCTGTCTTTAAAAGAAGGGAAAAGAGTACTTTGAAGTGATTTCTGGGATATTTTATTTCTGCTTCTGTTAACCTACAGCTGACCTTAGGGGAAAGGGCTTCCCAGTTTATTTAGCCCATCTCTCTGTATACATGTTGGCTTCTTAGCCCAGAGGGACTTTGCGTGTCATTTCATGTCTGGCTAAATATGAGACTTCATCCTGCTCCTACCATGATTTGCACTATTAAGTTGTTACCATGAACCAGAACTAGGTGTAGGGAACCTTTACAGATGCAGAACGTGAACAGAACTGCAGGTAACTCTGAGCATTACTTTACTTCCATTTCACAAAACACCCCCTGCAATAACTGTTAACTTCTTCCTATTTATATTTAATTATTTCCCCATCCTTTGAGATAAAGTAGCCACACATAACACAACACTTACAATTGCAGTGCCTTTTTAAGTTAGGATGTTACAGGACTTTATACAGTTCAGACATTATCAGATGATTGTTACCAACCTGCTGTTCAATCCAGTCCTACAATGGTCCTTAGAGTCATGGCTACAACAGAGCCTTTTGCTCTTACAGTCAGCCTTTGCTTCTGATTCTCCCAGTGGGCTAGAAATGGCTGATTTTTAACATGCAACAAACAAAAAAGAATAAAAATCTCTCCTCTCCTCCTGTTCCCAGATCTCTCTCAAACACCAATAAATAAGAATCAGCGACCTTACCCATGAAAAAGCCCTGTTTAATTCTCCCCTCATCCACTGCTGCACTATTCTCAATGAGGATTTATACCTTAAAAGGTATAAAGCTTTTTTTTAAGGCTTAGAAAAAGTCTCAAATCATTTGTGGGATCATACTGCTGTCTCTTGCTTACCTTCCCTCCTCTTTTTTTTTTTTTTTTTCACATGTGAACAACCAACCTGCTTTGTAGTATAAAATACTAAATTTCTCCTCCTTAACCACCCAATAAACAAATCTGAGTTACATGTAAGAGTATGAGCATCCTGCCTGTACATAAAAACGGAGGTTCCCCTGACAATACGCAAAGGAACTAACGGGCTAAGAAATAAGTGACTGCTGTGTTTTGAGAACTAAAGCAAAGCCAAGTGCAGCACCATGCAAAAGTGCATACTGTGGTTAGCACACTGGAGTTGCAAGGAAGGTCTTGTGTACCTCTATAACCCTACAATGGTTCATTTTGCAAAGAGAACCTTTAAGTTTAATGATTAGGTGATTAACCTCCTTAACAGTGACTGAGCAGACAACACACAGCCATCAGGGGAAGGAGGGAACGGGTGGGTACATGAAAAAGACTCATTTGTTTCAACAGTGTATTCTAATGACGATTATTTTTCATGACCTCAGTTTGCAAAGTCCATGTAATTCCTTGTAGAAAGTTTCTCCACAAAGCAAATCTTTCATTGTTCTTTGTTCTAAAAATGAAATAAGCACGTGCCAGAGACCCTGGCATTTTGGGCCAAAACCCCTGGAAGTGATATGCACATGATGCAGAAAGGGAATTCAAAGAAAAATAAACGGCGGTTATTAGCAGTAGTTATAAAGCAGCAAAATGCAGCAAATTAAAAACAAAGGTGGAAATAAAAAGAAACCTGAGCTTGCTTTACTTAAAGAGAGAGACAAAAACCCCTCATTCAGAGCAACAATTCAAATCCTAGCAGGAAAATTCACCCCCACTGCTGAACCAAATGGAGAAAAGTGAGAGAAAACAAATCAGCAGCAGAGAAGCTGCTTGCTGAGCAAAGCTGATCACTGTGAAATGGGGTGAAACGCCCAAATTAGTTCAGAGCGTCCGACTCCCAGCCAGAGAATGGAGCTGTACGTGGTGAGGTACGTGCAATCGCTGCAATGCTCGTGGCTCTGCAGTGTTACCGAGTCTCAGCTCTTGCACCCACACAAACTGCTCCCAAGCTGCCTTCTCAGGCAGCGGGGGGAGAACATAGACACAGCGTCTAACTCAACAGTTACAGCTCCCACAGGAAACTGTTTACCTCTGTTTCCCTGTCCATCATGCTGCTGCTTCTTGTTTTGGGTTTTTTGTTTTTAAGAAGCCTTCTTTTCATTACATTATAAACCTGAGCTTTTAAATTCTTCCATGAAATACTACAACAGAATCTAAGAGCCTACTTTAATGGGCCACTTTTCATCATGGATTCCATGCTGTTTTGGTTCCAATATCCCATCCGTTCCTGGGACCATGGTCCCCTCGAAGGGAGTGCTAGCCCTCTTACACTAAAATCTCCAAACACAAAGGGGAGATGGACAGACATGAAACCAAAACTCATAGCCTTGCTTTCCATACAGTTTACAGCATCTCTACCCTCCAGCCACAAGGGAGACAAACACTTTTCTTCATACAAGACTAAACCTCTAGTGCTCTAAGGAGCTGACAGGTACAGGATCTCAACAGCCTGGGTTGCCCAATTCACTTTTTTTCCTCCAATTTATGCTAGTAGACTGCAACATTAAGATGAAGGATGCTCATAAAGCAAAAATTAAAGTTATTGTCTGGAACACCAGGGGTCACTCCTGACTGATTCAAGGGAGAAAGAGAAAGTAGGACATGGGTGACAGTTCGGTGGTACGTCACTGCATATTAAAGAAAATTTTGTAGTACAGTTGGATTTTAAAAACCCTGTTTAAGCCAGAACTGAAATACAGCTTCAGTGAGCCTATAATGTCCCTCTAAGAGAGAAACAAATTTCAATTTGGCTTAACTATTTTTTTTTTTTTGCATTTCAACAGAGGATTCCTCTTGTGTATTTGTATTTCTCCTCCTACCAGAAAAGCCAGGGTGGATGCAGACCTGTCACAGGGCCTGTTTTCCAAAACACTGCAACCTCACTTCTGAACATTAATGGTTGTGATAATTGGGACTTTACAACAGTGACACATGACCATGCATATGACCAGTCAAAGCTTAGCTGTCCAAATTTGTTTTGGATCCATATGGAAGAGATTAGTTTTCCTCCTCCATTTTAAAATGCTCGCTAGTGTTGTATGTGGGTTATGTATCCAAAAACCTTCCTGGTAATACAGACCTAGAACAGCAACCAAAAGGCACTCAGAACAGTCTGGCAGCGAAGGTTTGCCATGCATGTCTGAAGGGTATCCAAAGGCCACAGAAGCCAACAGCAGTGTTTCCATTACCGCAACGGACAGGGCTCAGATCCACATAAACCCTGAGCAATCATCGCATACATCCACCTCACAGATTATTCCTGATTTACCTGCGAATCTGTTCCAAGCAGAACTGTAAGCCACAGCACAGTACACAATTACACTGCACAGCATGTATTTGTGTGCCTGTTTTAGTATGGCTTGGATTTCTACAGGACCTAGCAACCCCCACCTAGTCAGACCAGGACGCACAATACATGAAAAAAGAAAAGACCACTTCCACCCCCCTCAGTCTACATTCCAACTGGAAGGATATCTACAGAACAGTATCTTGCCTCTGCTTAAAACTACCAGGAATAAGAAGGTCTATATCAGCAAGTTGCCATTATCTTTAAATTTTGATCTTGCTTGTACATGTTCTAACTTCACTTATTTACGTCAACCTAGAAACTGTCTGAGGCACAACCTGTGTGTCTCTCTCTCTCAATCTGTGTACAGTACTGTGTAAAAGTTCTTGCACATCCCATGATTTCATCACAAACAAACAGTTTGAAAATTTGGTGCAATACAGACAGATCCAGAACCTTGTCCTAATTCAACCTGGCACACGGCATCCTGCCACTGACTGCTGGAGGATGAACACTGTGGAACACAGAACTTATAATTCAAAATTCCCACATCCCTCCTGATGATGAAAAAATGCTATTCTCATAGCAAAAGGTTCAGCCCAATTGTTACACACTTTTCTTTTTTTTTCTAAAGCCATGAATTATCTGTTTCTTAGCATATTGGAGCTGTGGAAAGACCACAGCTGATAGCAGAAAACAAATCAGCTGGGACAGAAGAAAGTTGAGGGGTGAAGGAAACCACTTACAAGGGTTTTTCTCCCATGTTAATAGCCAGGCAAAAGGAAAACCACACAGTATTAGTAGAGTGAACACCTGACTCGGCCGTTCATACCCTCAGAGTCATAAAGTCTGGAGTACCGAGGACAGAGCGTGGAGGCGGGGAAAATGCAGGGTTTATGGAATCGTAAGAGAGGAATTTTTCAGCTGAATTAACAGTCATGTGGTAGATGTGCTCAAAGTTGCTCGGAGAGGAGATCAGACGGGAGTGATGATGAGGGAATTGGTAAGGGGAACGCTGCTATCAAAGACAACAGAGAGAGAAAGCAATGAAGGATGGTTGTACAGGTTACAATGGTAACAGCAGTCCACAGGAGCAGTCAAACACTGAAGGACAGCCAAACAGCAACCCTGCTTGCCCATCAACACACAGGTTCTTACGTTGTCACCCCCAGTCCTCTGTGCACCTTCCTTACACGGTGTCATAGGGGCCTGCTGCCCTTGCTGTTGCTAAAACATTAAAAACAAATAAAACTTCTAACTCATTGGGAATGGATTCTAATATTTATTATTATTTGATATTTCAAAGAGCACCACAGTTGTAAAAGGTGCTTTACAGACAGTTGAGAAGCATCAGTTCCCTGCCTTGAGGAGCTTACAATCTAAAATAGACATAACACAAACAAAGGAAGGTGAGCACAGGTGAGATGGTGTGGGGAGAAGAAAAGATGAGAATACACAACAGTTAAAAGATTGCAAGAGACTTCCTTCTGTTATTCATGCATTTTAGCAATTCCATTAAAATTATCACCTGTACAACAAACACAGAGTATTTCCAATGGGAGGGAACAGTCTTTTGACAGGATAGGGACCCAGGCCGGGTGGGAAGGTGAACTGGTTAGTGTCAGACAACTGGGACAATTTTCTGCAGACAGACAACACAAGGCCTATGTCCTTCTGCACACTCACTTAATCCTCACAGCGCTTTAGCGATGAAGAGACTTCGCTCTGCTGTCTCTGCGCTGCAGAATATGCGGCCCTTAGCAGATACGGTGCAAAAAGTATTGGGAAATTCAAGTGTTTTTAATAGGACAACTGAGCAATGTGCCCAATATGTGATGTAAAGAAAGAGGGAAGTAATCCTGCATATTAAACAGAAACCATTTCTAATTCATCTCTACAGAATGTGCTGACGCAAGTGCTCTTCTAACTTAAAGTCCTCTAAATCCAGATTTAATGGAAGGGCGTTTCAAGGCTCGGTCTCCCTCCCTGTGCCATCTGTACATGTTCAGCAGGTCAGCCTGCAAGGGGATGGTTTGCCCAACCGCCACCAGCAAATCAGAACGCTTTTTCTAATTTCTAGCTTCTAATTTTCTCTTCCCCTTGTCCAACTGATTTCATCACCTTAAAATAAACAGATCTGAGTAACATTAGAAATGTTAAGACTTAAAAAAATAAAATATGGTAAAAAATACAGCTTACCCCTCCGCTAAACCTAAGGCACTACTTTTTGTATGTGGAACGTATTAAAGTCTGGAAGAACATTAAGTCACATCCCAATACATATTATCAAACATTATTGTTACTATTCTCTTCATTTCAGCTGGTAAAATCCAACTCTTTTTTTTTAAAACACACAGTTATTATGAGGCTTTGCATGTTAACCAACACATCAATTACCACATTATGGCATAGAAGATGTAATATACATAAATTGGTTTTAGTAAGTTTATCAGCATCTAAATATCAGTACAAGAAGCCACCATTCCAAGAATGGTCAAGGAAAGCAGGCTTTGCTGAGTTATCTGCTCGCAACAGAGAACCGGCAGCAAAGCCAGCTACGTTCCTAAAAGCCAATACGGGAGAAAAGGGAGTATCTAAAAATCCCAAGCTAAAAAGCAGAGGGTAGGCCATCTGCAGACCATGAAAATATTTAGCCAGCACTCATGAACATGAGAAAGCCACGATATGGCAACATTTTTAAAACAATCCTCCGTGGAACTTTCTCCATGGACTCCACCATTAGATGCATGCATGAGGTTCCCACTTTCGTTAAAGAATACCAAATATGAGTAAGTATTCATTTACTCTGAAAGTTCTCATTTGAAACAAGCAAAGCTTCACACTTCATCTAGAATGGAAGTATAATGGCTCATGTATAATGAGGTCAAATTGAAGCATAATGTTCAAATATAATGGCAGTCAAGACTAGCTTTTGTATGTGAAATACTTAGGCATGCAGAATATGAAAGCAAAATCAATCCTGTACATCTGATGTACACAGAGAGGTGGTCTGTGCTGCAGTAAGTGCAGTTCCAGATTTCAGATCTTCACTACAAAGGAGCATCCACGATAAAGTGGCTTCAAGGGACAAGAGGGCAGAAGGGAGGCCAGACTGTACGGCCAGTTAATTGGTGACAGGCTGCTAGGGAAGAAAAACATGTAAATAAATAAGTTTGGGGATATACTAACAGGAACGATTTGAAATTGTACAAAACAAGACAATGACCCAGATCTAGTATCCACACCAATAAAACACAAATATGTACTGACTATGGTTCTCTTAATAGCCAACAAGAACTTTGGGTTTCTGTTGTGTTGTAGCCCAAAAACTTGTTTGTCAAAGACCCCTGAGTAACTGCTCACCACGAGGAAAAGAAGGATGCAAATTTATCATTGCCTGATAACCTCTAATACTTTCTTTCTTAAATCTGATCTCACTCTGAGCCTCAGGCATGTTTGTTTCTGCCCAAAAAGAGGGCTATACTGAAGTCAAGGGTGCACGTTCACGGAGAGAACAACATTGCATACTAAGACCTTGGAAACAATGCACAGAGAAAGCATCTTTCCCCCTTGTGTGGCAACATCAGCAAGGGTCACATGCAAACAGATACAGATATAGAATCATAGAATGGTTTGGGTATATGTTGCACATATGTAGGCATCTGCTTTGTACACAAAATATCAAATAGCCTGAAAGAGTCTAAAACGTTCCATTTATCCAATTTTCATTTTGTACCTTTACAACACAAATTAAACTCTCTAAAGTTGGTCTTTTCAAGACATTATTAAGAACAACCAGGGGCAGGTTAGTGGGACTGCAGATAAAAGTTTTGATTGGATTCACATTGCATATATAAAGTTACTCTGTATATACTTATTAATAAATATAAATACATACATACATTATATATATATATAAAAAAATATAACTTGTCATTTGCTTTATAAAGTTCATCCATGGATGTTAGATAAAAACTAGGCTGAACTGGCTATTTAGTTTGTGACAATCTCACCCAACATAAAGGTTAAAATACCTATTCTCTATTAAAACCCATTTATTACTAAGGACCCTTCTGTCTACATAGCACTATACTGATTCCAGTGAAAGCTCCTGCTGGATGAACAAATTTGTATCAGTAGATCCAGCCAAATTTGAAGTTGCTCAAATAAGTCAAAAGAAACTGCAAATAAAAAGGCCCACTCCATTCTTTCACACACTTTCTGCATTCCAGTATCTCATAAAAAAGAAGCTATATCACCTAAAATAGTTGGATTAAGAGAATTTGAGAAAACTATTAGCCTTGCACTACTTGTCCTCCCTAGTGGTAGCTCTCTTTAAATACAAAAATGTATTTTATCATCTGCTTTCATAAACAGAAACAGGTATTGTCAAAGTAAAATGCTGCAATCTTTCTCATAGTTCTTTAAAAATAAATACTTTTTCTTCTGAAACACAATAATCTATTTAAAAAGACAAAGATATGTTCCAGATGCTAAATCACCACACATGCTAATGAGCATAAAATAAAAAGCTATTCACCTTTTTAGAACCTTTTAGAAGGTATACCTTTTTAGAAGGTATGAATCTAGTGAAATAATTCTATGTCCTTGTAAAGAAACTGCCATACAGATGAACTGTACACAGGGCTGGATGAGTATTCTTTACCTCGCGCACTCATTATCCAGGGAATGTCTTCTCTATTTCCACCCTCTCTTTTAATTCTAAATTAATCCTTCAAATAATACATGAGATTCAATACATAATATTGTATGCATGCACAACTACTTTTCTTCTATTTCTGGGCCTGAGAAACAAAGTAGGTAGTTTGGGATAGACTAAATAAAAACTTAGTCCAGCCAAATACCTTACAAGAAGCTGTTGGAAAAGAAAAAGCTGCCTAGACTGAAATAGCTCTTGACAGAACATTTATTTCCTAAGCTCAAGTTACACTTTCAAATTCACACATTTTCAAGTCCCATGATTGATGCAATTCTGTATCTGTTAAGTTAGGAATACAAATACAATATGATATTGCAAGGAGCTGATGGAAAAATACACGTCAAATTTGCTTTATCTGCAGTGACATCTCCCACCATTAAGATTGGGATCTACTTGCTATAAGGAGCTTTTAATAGTAACTTTAAAAAGAAGCTGCAGCAGTGGAACAAGTGCAGAAATCAATTCTACACTGTACACATTTTCTAATGTCTTCTCATCACTTTTAAGTGGGAAATGACTCATGATTTTTTTTCAAAACACCATATTGACTGGTAAGAAGCAAAGTCCCAGTCCTAACTTCAAATACGACCTTTGAGCTAATACAAGGCTTGCATAATCAGAATGAATTTAAAGCTAAAAGTCATTTAGAGATGGCAGAGTTGAAGAAATATTAATCCATGTAAGTCTAGAAAAACCCCTTCTACAGATAAAAATCATTCCTCACTTTACACTTGCCAGATTCGGGGCTTGATTAAAAGTCCTTGCAGCTTTGGATTCCCGTTAACTTTCAACTACTGATGGTGTGAAATGGGATGTCTTTTGCCATACCTTTAGCAGTAGCAGATTACTTTCTCTGCTTAAGAAGAGCCAGAAATATGTTAAAGAACCCACCAAAAATGGAAAAGCGAAAAAAGGTTCTAGTCTACATCTTGCCCTGAAGCAAATTGTTTGTTGCTCAATTGCACTGAATATGTTTGTTATTGAGAGGTTTCTCAGAGTGTCTCTAGTAGGAGATTTAAAGTAATTTCTTTCCTTTCCTTGCATATTCTCATTTAAGCAAATCACAGTGCCAGAAGGGCTCACGTACAACGTGCAGACTTTACGATAAAGTGTAACATAAAAGTACCATTTGCTGCAGAAGTGAGGTAAAATGAGTATCTGGAGATCAGAGGTTATGCTCCTAAGCTCCTAAACCAGTGCAACTGCATGGCATGCTATCTTTCATTCTTACCGTTGTTTCCTTTGGGCTTTTCAGCACCTGAAAATCCCAGTTTCAGCATCTACTTTCTGTTTACTGCACAAACTCCAAGTAATAACGAAGATCGTTGTAGACAGGACTTCTGTACTAATGCCTACGTCTTATGGGCTGATATAATCTGTTTGATAAAATTCATTTGATATATCAATTTGATTTTTCTTTCAGTGCTTATTAGTATCTTGTGAACCACATCTGTGTCATCGTGGACAAGTTTAGAAAACAATATAGAACACACAAACAAAATGCTCAAGGTAGCTTGGAGCAAGCAGTATGATACTTTCCTCTGAACAAAATATTAATTAGTCTTTAGATCATCAAAAATTTCAGTAACTTCCAGGTGAGTATTGCCTACATAAGGTTTTGTAGAAACAAGCATGTGTGTGTACTATTACACGTTTTCTTCTTCCATTTTTCAAATTAAAAGGTTAGTTTTTATGTAAGAAGTTCTGGTTCACTGAGACTAGTTGATTTAGGGAGAAAATGAAAACCAGCATCTTTGGCATGGAAAGAAATTTGAGCACTACACACTGTTAAACTCCTACAGTCTAAGGAAAAGAGGCTGTAAACAGAGAGACCTAGTTGGAGCTAAAGGTAGGAAGACAAGAAAGGAATTGAACTATGGCTCACAGAGAAAGGAATTTCTCTTTCCATTCCCACAAAGAACAAAGGCCCAAATCCTCTTAATTTTGTCTCCACATATGCATCATAAAAATTATCATCAACACTGAGAGGCCGACCTGCCTTAAAACCCAAGAGGCATTAGCTGCTCCTCCTTCTCCCCCGCTGCTGAAGTATCATCCTCTTTCTTTAAATTTTATCACATACAGCAGAGCACATTCAGCTCCATGTCCCTAGGTACACTGCTCCTCATATGAAAATACATCAACACTCTGAATAAGCATTTTAAGTTGTACTTGTCTTTCTCTCGCTTATTTGCGGCCTCTGTTGCAGTCAGTCACTCTCTCATGTACTTTTGTACTTACCATTGGAAGGTCTTTGAGAATTTGTATACCATCTCCCGGACCCATATGTGCTATGTGGTTAAAATTAGTTGGGTTAGAAATTAATTTATTTCTCATTTCTGGATCACGTAGCATCTCCCTGGAAGAGAAAATACTTTGTTTAGACATTTCATTCAAGGTAAGGATGGACATTTATAAACATGTACAGCTTTGATTTTCCGCTACTTTAAAATGGAAATTAACTTACTTAACCATGTTAATAGTGATAAACCCTTGCTATCAGCACTGACATGGATAAGCTTCCAGCTTGAAGAAAGGGCAAGGGGCCAGAAGAAAAGAACGCTGTTTACAGGCTAACAGCCCAAGCCCAGTAGTTACTAATATGCAAAGAATATACAACCACTATGAGCTGATAAAAAGCTCTTTAAGATGAGTAAAAGCAGAACTTATTTGTGATGTATTCAAAGTGGAGATGAAAATGAAGTACAAGATATGAAAATAGAATTAAAATAATACTGCAGTACCTTTCTCAGTCTGTGGTCAGAATTAAAAGCTCTTCAAAATGGCAAGGATGCATTTCAGAACTCAGAATAAATAAAATTTTAAAAGACCAAACCACAATCAGCTCAGAAAAGCAAGGACAAGGACTGGAATTTTATCTCCACTGTACACAGCTGCTACTTTTCATAGAGCCAAAAAGAAAGGGAAGCTGGGGGCCAACCATCGGTGGAAGACGTTGGAAGTTAGAAAACTGTCATACTCAGTTCTTGCAGTGTAGCTTAGCACAGTAGCAGGTCACCTTTAGTGAGTGATCGTAAATGGTCAGTAACATCCTCTGTGAACACTGCGAGTAGTGCAGACCTATATTTATTGCCATTTAGGAAAGTATTTGTGACCTGTTAAAGACTTCTATTAAAAACACATCCTGAAGTCCTATGTCCTCTGAAGAGGTGAGTTTTCTGAGATTTATAGAATGTTTATGTAGTTAAATCTATAAATCAAAAAAGCAGATGCCTTGGAATACTGCTGAGAGTAGAACTGCCTTCAGAAAGACAAGCAGAACCAGAGTCTGAAAGTAATGAATCCATATGCATAGTTAGCAATGTAATCTCCTTTGCAAAGTGTTTATTACAGATCTTACATATACAGTATATGTGCACACCTATGTGCCTATAATACAGTATGTGGATACATGCATTCCAAACTACAGCTGCTTCACATAATCAATTTGAACTAATGAATACTTGTGTATCCAGTGCATATCCATATCCAAACTGGTATTAAAACAAATTTAAAATTGAGGATTAACGCGGTGGGGAAGAGACAAACATCTGAACAGGCATTCCAGAAAGCAACAAATGAAGTACTACATTGGCATCAGTCACTGTTCTTCAGGGCCTACAGGCAGGTAGGGAAGACAAGTACATGTTGAATACCGACCTCCTCTGCTGCATCCTCTCCTCCTCTGGTACTCTGAATGAATAGCGGCGCTTGTTGTTGATGTTTCGAACCATTTGCTTCCGGCTGTTATCTGACGTCTCAGGAACTACCAGTTCATCACCCTCTGAAATCAATATAAATATGATTATCCAGTGGGACACTTCATTAGGTATTAATGGAATTTTAATTTAAAGACATTTTCTCCCTCTGCTTTTGCTCGTGTTGGGTACCGCCCACTGCCCCTCAAACCTGACCAGATGCTCCTTGATCTACGGGTTTTCTTGGTCACTATCTACACTGTTATATAGCAATAGACTTAACCCTTCTTCACACACAAGCTGCCACAACTGTGTTCTCAAAATACTATGGATTAATTCATTCAAAAAAAACGTTTAGGTGGACAGGAAAGGATCTCAGTCCTCTACCTCAAACTTTCTTTGGCAGCTCTCACTGAAAACCACTACAACAGCCTTGTTCTGCCAAACATCTGGAAGCTCAATGCAAGATTCTTTTTCATTCATTCCCTGCTTCAAAGAGACGACTCCTTTTGAAATGTTTCAACGCTGATGTATTTTGGTGCAACTGTGGGAAAAGGGAAGATTTTTTTTCCACATGTGTAGGTCTGGCCAAGGCATCATTTATAAAGACATGAAATGTATAGCAGCAATAATCACACAATAGGAGCGTTACTTTGAATGAATGCTGCAACTCCTCTGTCTTGTTTTATATATATGGAGGCTGAAGTTACACTTAATAAGCTTGATACAGCGAACACCTACTGCTCACTGCCAAGATAGTTTTTGTATGGAACTGAAATCTCTTCTTTCCTTAAGGTCAACTGGAGATTTCATGAAGTGTGGGATCTACAAGGTAAGCAGCTTCAGGAAAAAAAAAACTTGCAGACCTTTGAAGAGATACACCTGGAGGATACTGTACTGTTTGGCAACCTTTTCTGAAAGGCAGGGAGAAACGTACAGGAGCAAAGCATCAGCCTTACTCACTTCTGATCCTATGCTCTCCATTTTGTTTGCTCTTCTGCTCAATTTTTCATGTTCAATCTTTATTAGACTTGAGAATTCTAATTTTGAAGAAAATTCTAATCTTCCACCATATTGCTTCTCTCTACCACTGTCATTCCTTTTGTACTAATTAGCTAGCAATTTAAATAAGCACCGAAACACTGCCAACTGCAGTACATGTTTCTAGAGAGTTTATTAACATTATTTTCAGAATAGTTGTTAAAAAATATAGCTTTTGATCAAGCACATCCCCTCTCCACCAAAGAGGTTAAAAAAAAGGTTAAGGAAATTACTCAGGAGCATGCATATGAAATGGGCTCTAAAAAGGAAAAAAAAAAAGGTCAAAAAGACTCATAACAAAAATAGAATTCTGAAGCTAAAACTTTGGCACACAATCATATGTGGCCCTAATAACAAGTTGTGAATACATAACATTATATTATATCAGATATTTCTGATCCTTGGGAAAGCTTTGTTTAGGTTAAGCGTAGTATTAATTGTAACCTAGCACTGCCAAGATCACTATTAAAGCCTTTAACAGTGTAAGCATTTTTAGACAGTGTTCTGGCACGGGATCCCAGATTTGGAGGGAGCGTCCAGTCATTCTAGTTTCTATTTCCAGTCTTCATCATATATCCAAAAAGGAAAAAAAAAAAAATATTCAGAGTAGCTGCATAACAGACATCATGGCAATCACTGTGTAACCGACAAGCTTTGGCTTTCTCCGAAATTAACAAGGACATATACATTTGAGAGATAACTTTCTACAATGCACAGTTCCAAGAAAAATGCTCTTTCTAAACAAAAATTTGCAAGACGAAAATTGGCTTCTCCTTACTTACCTGCCATTTTGTTTTTGAAATATATTAATCTAACTGTCTCCAGGCCTAAAAGGTTTAATGATCCTTCCGTATTCAAGGGTCGTACCTGAAACGAGGAAAATCAGTCCTTGTAACAGTAATAACTCACATTTATATAGAGCATCTGATAAATGCACTGAAAAGCTCCAAGGTGCATTATACACTCTATAACATAAAGGAGCACTGTTATAAAGCCAACCAGGGAGCAGAACAGCATTATCGGCCAGAGCAAAGCCTGCTCCACAGAACTGCAGGCTGGACGGAGCAATGTCTCCTGTCTCTAGTAACACATGCCTGCTCTCAAGAATAACCTTTGTGAGTCATTAAAACCATGAAGCTGAGTTAAAAATGTAGATTTTAAACTTCTGTTTGGAGAACAAATACAGAGAGCTGCCTAAAATTCCACTTAAAGACACAGGCTTAACACCACTCCTCCCAGCATTTAAACAGTTCTGTTAGAAGTCTACTTCATATAACAATTCAAGTTTTTCTATCAGATACACAAAGCAACAAGCTGTGCTTTTATTTTGTCTTAGTATCATGTCACAATTATGCTTTGCAACTTGATAAGAGTACATATACAGATTGCTAAAACCTACTAGTACTTGTGATTAACAGCTCTAAAATGAAAGAAGCATTCCACTCTCCGAGTCTGTAAATTGTGCTAGAAACTAACTCTTCTAAAACAAATTGCCATTTTTGAGTCTCCTAGATATAGCAACTCTTGTTTGTTGAAAGTAGTTTCATTCATTAAATGGGCAGTCTTGAGTCAGATACTCATAAAAGTACTAAATCGTATTCTGCTGTGTGGAAAAAAATGCTTCAACTGTTTAATAACTCCAAGTTTGGACATCAGAAAGAGTAGAGGAAATGTCCTCTAAAAGGTCAGATTCTTCTCTCCTGAAGATGTTAATAGCTGAGCCCCTTGATCTTTGTATTAGTTACCCTTACAGCATTGACATAATATCCCGGTCTGCATCTGACATGTGGGAAATTACTATGTAGAGACACTAAATGACTAACACAAGATCACAGGACAATTTTCTGTAATGCTATGTCACTGGAATGCCAGTTAAAGGAATAGTCTAAACTATGGGGAAAAAAAAAACCCACCACTTTTATTTTTATTTCCAAATACAGCTGCGCAAACACCACCTACATACCGAGAAAGTGCCAGTTTTCAAAAACGTCCTTTTGATAAGTGATCCAAACCTGACATCATCATGGTTTTAATATTTCTACTGGTTGAACCAAAATGTCTAATTCTATTTGTTTACAGTGTTCTCAGCAGCAGAAGATAGATTTTTTGAAGACCTGTTTAATTATCTTAACATCCACCATCTTCTGTCCATAACACAGATGCAATCAGTCCCATGAAGCCATAACGCACTAAGACCAAGAAACTGCTCTCTACAATATCAGTAAGTCTAACACACTCTCCTGCTCCAGATTGACCATTCATCTAAAACAGTGAAACTGCACGCAAAACACATTTCATATCTTCTATTTTGAACAAACGGCATTGGTTTCTTCGCAGTAGCTCTTCTTTTAGTTCAGTTATGTTTAAACAGGCAGTTTTAATGATGGCTCCTAATGTGCTTAAAAAGCCTGGTATGACTGCAGGAAAGCCATAGTGAGTCCAGACATATTCTTTAACTGATACTGAAAGTGCAAGTTACCTTTTTGAGAGGAATAGTCTGAATCCACTCCATGGAGTTCACGTCGAAGATATCAATTGCGTTTTCACTGTACACAGAGAGGTATGGTGCATTGTAACCTGAGAAGGAAGGATGAGGTATAGTGTCATGTGCTTTTAGACAGGGCTCAAAATACACAATTTCATATGCTTTAACCATATTTATTACCAAAAAACCCCACCGCACAATCCAACAACAATATTTGCAAAATACGTTTTGACTCAAAAATGACCAAGAAATTTATTCTGAAGGCAAATCACCACCAAAAAACCTAAAACCTCCATGACTTTTCTTTTAACTTTGCAGAATCCAACTACTTTTTGAACTACAAAGGATTACAGTTTACTCTGCCAAACACTAATGTGGTTCAAAGTTTTTTTATTCTAAAAGCCCTATTTTTAAGAGCTCATATTTTGTAAATGATGCAGTAGGAAAATATATCATTATTATTATTAACTGTCATTTCAATGAACTGAGCTCTTAAGTCTTTGGACTATGCACTAAACGAACATGAGTTGGAAATAAGCATCATGACATAGTCATAAAAATCCTCATGTTTCCTTCTAGCTTTAATGCTCTTTTCTTATTTTCTGGATTGTAAAGAGAATTCTTGTGCTACTCATCTGGCGCACTTCCCCAGGATGAAATTTTTTCTGTTAGGACCACTTCTAAAGGAGAATTCAGTATTTCCACGTCGGCAACAAGGCTGCCATGGTCTGCCAAGACTAACAAAAGCATCCAATTTGTGTTTAAATGTAACAGGTTTTGCCACAAAATATATCTCCGTTCAGATTTGGAATAACATCAAGTCACTTCATTTAAAGCAATCAAAAAAACCTTTCACAAATACCAACGACCAGTATATAGATGAACTACACGTGAAAATACCTGTTTTTTCAATCTATCACAAAATCTTTTATTTTGATTCTTTCTCTGAGTTCATTGTAATAATCACACTCTTGCT
Source organism: Chlamydotis macqueenii (assembly GCF_036417535.1). Taxonomy (NCBI): domain Eukaryota; kingdom Metazoa; phylum Chordata; class Aves; order Otidiformes; family Otididae; genus Chlamydotis; species Chlamydotis macqueenii. Next base: position 71,820,886 of record NC_141558.1, on the reverse strand, counting down.
CAAACACCAGAAGTCACATACAGCCTGTAAAAGTTGCTCCTTCCCACACTCAGAAGGAGCTTCACTCAAACAATGTGAAACATTCCTCTCCTCTGCAGCGTGACTGTACTGCTGTCACAGTGAGGTAAGAAGGCAGACTATTTTAAAAATCAACATAAGACTGAGCTCATTCACATACACTCTTAAGGGACAAATTTGGCTAACCTTTAGCTGCATTCAGAAAGACATTAAAAAGAAGATGACAGACATTGCAGGGTTTGTTTTTTTTTCCCCCTCCAACTGTCACAAAGATAGAGCCTCACCTTTGAAAAAAAAGTGCAATACATGTTTAACATAATTCTTGCTGGTTGCTTAAATATTGAAAAATTACAGCATTTTTCCCTTAAGGTTATGAAATATATTTTCTATACTGCCTGCCATACATTGTATTTTGGAAGGGAAGAGGGAGATAGTTTTTAAGTTTTTTGCCCTCTATTGTTTAAAAAAGCAAAGAGAGGAGATGAATGGGAAAAGCGTCAACAAAAAACTGCTGAGGAAGAGAGAATGAAGGAGTAAGGAAATAAAAGAAAAAAACCCACAGTAAGTAGGAATAAACATCGTTAGAGAAAAGCAAGTAAAACTACCAGATCCTGGTAGATCCATCTGACTACTCTTGAACATCAAAAAAACTTGAATCACAATGCTGAGCTAAGTACAGTCAAATTTTAAGACTTTAAATAACAACAGTCCAGTATCGGTGGTAGCGAATGCATAAAGATCCCATTAGCTTCTGTAGGACCTGAGGCTTTTGGCTGTTTTAGAGATCAGGCCATGTGTTCAGAAATTGTGACATCAGAGTTAGAAATCCCGACCCTTGATTCCTCTTTGTGTTACAGCAGTATAGGTCAGTGACAGAGTTGTCAAAATGAGCATAAATGAGACCAAGATTAAACTCTCTAACTAGATTAAAAATGCTGACAGAGCGTTCATTTACCTGTCAGGTAATTATCCTTGAACTTCACTTCCTGTGGATATTAATACAAGCAGTGATCACTTCAATGTATAATAACAAGTATCCCAACACCCACGGCAACTTACAGCAAGAAGATGGAGTTGCAGGCCACATCAATTCTTGTTGTCTAGATCTTCGGCCCTGGCAGTCAACGTAAACCCCTACGCTGCTAAAACACAGCAGGTATTCTTTATTTGAGATTTCGACTGCACAGATGGCATCAGTTGGCTGCTGTGAGATAAATGATAGTGTGTGGTCATCTGGATGGAGCAGACTATATGGGCTGCCTTCTCCATGGAGGGGATATTTTAAGAAACCTGACTGGTAGCCGACACAAAGACGGTCACTGAAGATTGACATCCATTGGACATTCCCCTGGACTTGGATCTCCTTGATCTTTTTGTGACGTGTCTTACTCTGATTTAGTTCATAACAGAGGACCTGCCTTTTCATAGCTACACACAGGCAGGTAAGAGCTCCATGGCGCACGTGTCCAGAAACTATTGACTGACAGCCTTTTGTCTCTGCCAGCTTATAAAACTCAGTCTCCCTTCCATCCAGGGCAGCCATAGGGAAAAGCCGCACATGACGGTTTCGTCCTGAGATTACTGCAATGAGCTGTTCACTTGGGATAAGCTCAATCTGATGAACCTTCTTATTGTCACCAACACGGATAATCTCTAAAAAACAAACAAACAAAACAAAACCCCTCAAATCCAAACAAATAATGTTGAAGTGTGAATTGATTAAAACATATGTATTTGTAAAGACCTGCAATATTAAAAAGTATGGAGTCAAAACTTGTATTTTAATAATACCAGATGTGGATAGACCTTTGGCTTTTCCTCATCAGAAAGAGGGAGGAGCAGATCCAATGCAATAACAAACATTGTATTATTTCAGTATTCATTTAAAAAAACAGTTTATAGCTGCAAAACTACTGAATAAATGAAAACCTTCAAGGAACTGAAACATACAATTAAACATGTAGTTTGTTGAATTAGCTTGGGCATCTGTCATTACATCACTTTGCAATACTGAACATAAGTTTTAACTTCCAACATCAAGAAGAAGGTTACAAAAAAGATCAATCCAGGCTCCTTACTGAGGTGCACAGCAGGAGAAGAGGTTACACTGCTCACAAATTGAAATGGGGGAGGTGCCAACTGGATATACAAAGACGATGTTTCCTTCTGAGAATAATTACACTTAGCAACAAGGAGCCCAGAGAGACGGTGGGAACATCCATCCTTGCGGATTTTCAAGACCCAACTGGACAAAGTCCTGAGCAACCTGGTCTGAATTCGGTATTGAGCTTGCTTCAGACAAGAGACAAAAACATTCAACTGCATTCCAGATGCTGGGTATTTGTTACTGAAAAGGATACCCAAACCAGAAAGCACACAGAACACCTACTTGATTATCAGCTATCACATGGGGTTGTTCAGCTGATAATGCAATAAATCAAGAAAAATTAAATCAGAGGTTATTGAAAGAGAAAAAAGGCTACAAAGTCACTTTCTGATTATTTAATATTAGAGAAATTATTACCAGTTCCTAATCTCTTACCATCTTTGGTGACATGCACAACAAATAACCCTTCTTCATTCCCCAGTGCTATTCTTTCATGGTCTATGACATTAAGAAAAAAAAAGGTTATTTTTCTTCAGAAATACTTCTTCAACAATAGTGATAATTCTAATCAACAGAGACAGTTTTTTAACATCTTGGAATAAACAAACATAAAGCCAAACCCAATACGTTCATGTAACAAAACAACATTGCTAACCTCCCAATCTTTCAAATTTCGGGGGGGGGGGACCCAACAAAAAAAAAAAAAAAAAAAAAACCAAAAAAACCCCCAAAAAACCAGCAAGAAACAATTTTTAACAAACCATTCAGAGCGCTTAAGTGTACACTGACTTTGAAATAATTATCAAATCATATTTAAGTAACTTAAATAATCAGAGTTTAACATATTTTATGCAGTAGCATTTAAAATGACTAAATTAATTCTCTGCTTTTATGTTTTGCCTCTGGTCCCACAAGCAGATTTTGTAAAGTCAGTGATTTATGTCTATTCTGTAGTGCTAATTTTGACCAGCTAAGGAATTATGCTTACAGAAAAATAAAAGCATAATGTCAAATTCTCAAAATTATTCATAATTATGAGTATGGGCAAATAGGAGGAATATTCTTAAAGATCTGAAAAAGTACTGGGTAGTGAATTGCACTTCTTTCTTAAACCCATACATATTTCCATATGGAATAAAACTACTACATATTACTCTCTGTTCAGCAGATAATGCCATTTAACATGTTTTTGCACAAAAAGCATGCTTTTAGCATACTCATTTTTCTTAGAGCTTTCTTCTTATTCATTTCATACCTATGATTGCTGCTGACTGTGTTGTTTTGATGAGGGGTAAGGTGCTGTCATAAGCTTCTTTCGGAACATAGACTGAACGGTCTTTGAGTTTGTTCTTCTTCAAGATCCTATGCAATTCATTCAGCACTCCTACCCACTTGCTTTTTTCATTCTCACCGTCTGCTAGAATCAGGATTGAACACTTATTACTGGATGCAGAGAGCTGGGAAGCTGTGACCTGGGAAATTTTAAAATACATATTTTAAGTCATAAGCAATAAAAAAAATTCATAATGAGCATTTTTACAAGGGATGCCTATAAATGCCCTTTTAATTAGCTGCCTGAACTAAGAATGCAAAAATTTAGCCTTAGTTAATAGAAAATACTATCACAATCAAGAACTCACAGTAGGAAACCTGTAGATGTGAATAACTTGGCAAAGAACTGAGAAAACTTTGCCTTTTTGCTAAATGCATTTGTATTTATCCTGTAATTTAAAAATGTCTGTCCAAAATAAGGTAGTCATCTGTTTCTCACAGCTATTTCATAATGAAAAGCATTTCTCACAAAGTATTCTGTATTTTTTTTTAAGACCCATAGCTTTCATCAATAATTTAATGCAATAAGAATGGTCTTTATTGAAGAATGACCTATGATCCTTTTCATGTATTTGGTACAGCTACTATAGATAAAAATAAAAGCCCCTTTTGTAGGTTTATCTCCTCTCAACATTCAGAGTGATGAACAGTCTGAAAGCTGGAAAAACAAGGAGTGAAATACAAGTAAAGTATAGTGGTATAGTAAAGAAATGATAGGGGAATTAGTAAGACACTAAAGATATTTTGTTGAGGTTAAAGTTTCAATAGACTATAGAGTAAAAATAAGAATATTAGAAAAAGCCAACGATGGCAAAATCTTGATACCAGATAATAGACATAAATTTTGATGAGTATTTTACACTAGAGTTCTATACTGACTACCTGAGGAATGGGAGTTTTTCAGAGATCCAATGCATATACACAAAAAAAATACATAAAAGATTTAGGAATAACACAACAAATTAAACTGAGAAGCAGAACGCAACTTTAGGCAATGAAAATGTAGGTGGTCATGAAGAATTCCAAATGACTAACAGGAGGCTGAGAAAAGTTATGTCTTACTGTGAAGGTTAAAAAAATAAAACCCACATAAGGGGGAGATGAGAGCTTGTCTAAATGTACCAATGCTATTTTGACTGGAAAATTATCTATGTACACATCTTTACGCACTGCTGCTGCTGTCATTGATACCACATGGCCAGAAATTCCAAAGGAAACTAAATACTAGCAAGCTGTCAGTGAACGCACACTGTACATCACACTGTGCAACCCTGTACTTCTAGATTCAAGATGTAATACTTACCCTGAAAATACAGGGGATATCTTTTCGATTTGCATGGATAACATCTGAGGCCAAGACAGAACTCACTGAGAATTCTTCATCCCTTATGGAGACCACAAACATTATTGGAAAAGAGTTAAAGAGAGTAAAATCTGTATGCTTGTTTTTCACTTTTATTTCCATAGTATCAAATAGCCTTGTTTTGTGAAGGACACAAGACAGCACTGAGATCTAATTTTTAAAATTATCCTTTCCTCTTCTTTTCTGCAGATGAAACTCACAAATGTAATGTTACATAACTATTTCCTGGTAAATGCTGATGGAGATAAATCTATTCAGAGTATCTGGTCTCTGTCTGTTTAAATTAAAACTTTAAAAAAATAAATAATCAAACTTAAAAAATAAGACTGTGCCAAGAACAGTGGTCTTCTACAAAACTTCTATAAATCTTTCAACTCTTCTGTAAAAATCCAAACTCCTTAGAAGCTATAAGCTACAGCTGTTTCAGACTTCCTGGATAAACTAACCTAGTTCAGAGATGAGCTTTATGTGGTTGATATGTTAACTGTCCTCAATCTTCAGTGAAGTTGGTAGTATTTCAGTAATACTAAAGAAAGTAGGAACAAACTATTTAGCCCTTCTGAATCACAAGTTGTGTTAATTTTATCCTATAAAAAAGTTTTATCTGTCTTTCAAAACTCTGTTCAACCCCAAAAGAATGTATTTTTCTTCTTCATTCACCTGAGATCTTCTACATAGCTGAATGGATGCATTTTGGCACATGCAGTAGTAATGGAAGTTTAAATTACGACATATGAACACAGAAGTGGAGGTCAGGCTAACTGCAAATACTGCTTTTTTCTTCTGGAAAATTAGAGGCTCTCAACACGGATTATAGTGTTTCATAAAAACTCTGGAGCTTGCTTACTGATTTTACAAAAAGGCAAAGCAGAAAAAAAAACCTCCCGGTACCTCTGAAAAGCTCCCACTTAGCACCAAACAGCTTACCTCATGTCTATGACCTGACTCACTATCACACTGGGCTGGGATGCTTTTCCTTCTGCTACGTCATAGAGGAAGAGTTTAAAATCACAGATCACTGCCAGCGCTCTCTGCCAACCTTTCTTTACTCCAGCTGGTTTTGGTACCTTTAGCAAAATAAATTCTGATCAACTCTCTGTAAGTCTGCATGCAATCAAAAATCAATTCTCTCATCTAGGCTGACAAACTTTTATTCAGTGATAATGTTAAGTAACATAAGCAATAGCACAGGTGCAGTAAAAGCATCAAACATGGCCATACAGACACCCCAAAATATTATTTTAAAAATGCATAGCACCACAAATTATTTCTTCTTATTTCACAAGCTCAAAGCTATATTGACAAATATAGAGAAAGAAACACATCTCTAGTTGGTCAACAGGAATATGGCCAAAACTACATCAAGTCATTTTTTTAGTATTTATGTACAAGCATCCACACCAATGACCATAGACAGTACGAGCATCAAGAGAAAGTCTCAAAAACTCATGGGCCCTGGAAGATGATCTGATCTCTAGAGATGGACTACTCAAGAACAACTCAAAGTACAATGTCCAACAGAGATGAAGAGAGAATTACCATTGAAAATGCTAAGAGTTGCTTTGTGAAAATTTAGGTCTTAGTTTCCAAACTGTTACTTTAAGGTATAATTGAATCCATCCCCCCAATCAGAGTTTAATTCCAGCTCTGGAAAACAACAAATTTAATATAAGTGCCCCAAATGCGGCTACCTGATACTTACTCGGACATGTCCTTCATAAGCTGTTCCTATGCCTTTCTGTGGATCTATTCCCAAAGGTCCCTTAGTCTGTTCGGGAGGGATTGGACATACTGCAGGAGCCTTGTCTGCACAGGTCACATGGCAAGAGAATCCACATACTTGTGAGGAGGAAAAGCAGCAAAAATATTTTATGGTTATTTCTTGTGCAATGCAAAAGTTATGATAATGATGACGACATTCATAAAGGAATCCTCTCTTTTTTTGACCAACAACTCAATAGTTTCACTGAACTTCGCTACTCTAAGACAGAAATTTAAGTCTGTGCACAGCAGCAGTTCACACTTTTATCTGCTCCAAATTCTGATTTTATTATTTTCAGAGGTGTATGGATACACAGTCTGGTTTCATTCAGGTGAGAAAGAGCCTAATGAGAAGCTCATACTGAAATAATCTCTATGATTTCCTCTAGGCCCAACTCTACTAGTAAACAAAAAGCTGGAAGCTCCTCTAAATGATGAGTGTCATTCTATGTACATACAAACCTAGAATAAACTGGTCCTGGAAAGAAGCAAAACTGGTACTGAATGGCAAAGCTGTTTTACATTTTGCCTGAGTCAGAAAGCAAAGCTGCTGTCAGCACACTTGACCACTGACTGCGGGCACTTATTGCTATTGTAAGTAAACGGAAGTAAGCTCTTCTACCACCAACTGGAATAAGTACGTCCCCAGATAATGAGGTAAATCTGTTACATAAGATCTTCAAAGTGCCTGGCTTCCACTGTTAAAAGAACGAAGCATGAGAATATATTCTGTTATTCAAAATATAAACAGAAGACTCCTTCATTATCACACCACAGCATTTACTGTGCAATTTGCATCTGTAAGAACTTCAGTTCACATCTGCTTTCACAAGTGCTTACCTTCACAAGTACAGCCCTGTCGTATTAAACCGACCATCAGAGATGTGCATTGATTGCATTTTGTTGGTGTATTAAATGATTTCACTACAAACTGGTGGGCTTTAGGCTGTGAAACAAGCAGACAAGGATGTTAATACCTGTAACACTTCTGAAGCACAGTTATTTTTTTTCACAGACATAAGAGTGCATAGGTGCATTACAAAAGGTAGCTTGCTTGTGTTTGCTGAAATGGGATCTGAGCTCCTAACACATGGGCTGAAAAAAATTCCTTATCAGTGCTCGTTATTGATAATTTAAACCATCCTCTGTAAACAAAACCATGGAAACTGGACCTTGTCTTAGAACAGGAGTTTGTTTCCATTGCAGATAGGAAAGTTGCCAAAATTATTCAATTACACTCCAGCAGTTGAACTGTGTGTCTATGTATGTGCTTGGTGGGCACCTGGCAGCCAGACAGGGTCGACCCACCACAGTGTTTCCTAAGCTACAAATTCAATGCTCCCCTGTAAGAAGTGTTGCCTTAGTTCAAAGAAAAATATCAGACTTTTCCAATTCTGATTGGAATTAGACAGAGTCTAATTTTGTGGTGTCAGGCGCAGGCGATTTCAGAACATCCAATTAAAAAGCAATAGTACAGATGAAGTCGATTTTGAAAGGGCTTCTCTTCTTGGTAGTTCTTGGGAACACAGACTACATGACTAAGTGTTTTAATTCTCCTTCTCCCCTCAAGGATGGCAGTGCTGATGCTATGATTACAAGGCTAAATGACTACATAATGTGGTAGTATGATTAATTAAAGGCCTTATATAAAATCCAGGAAGCTGCTTTGCTTTTCTAAAAACACTCCCAGCAAAGTACCAACTGGTAGATGGAGAAAGGATACAGTATAGAGTGAATGCAAAGGCTGTCCAAACAATTTCGATAATGCATGTGATCTGAATTAGGACAATTTTGCAGACTACTTCAATGAGACTATATATTAAAATTTTATTCACTTTCCTGTTCTTCACAGCATAAGATATCACAGCTAAAGGCTCAAACTTCATCCATATTTAATAACAGTTTTACTGTTACAATGGAAGGTTGTCTACAGATGGATGTCTTGTTTTGAAATTTGCAAGGAAACACCACTTTGCTTTAAAAACTGATACAATCATAAAGCAAAAATCTTCAGGGAACATAAATTAGAAATCCAGTCATTACTCACTGAGCAGAATATCAGCAAAAATGAAATTATGTGCACAGTAAAATCTGTTTGACATGATTCCAAGTGCACTTAACAGTATTTTCAAAATTTATTTACTAGGACATTGCCAACTGAACACTATCCTCTCAAAGACTTTGCTTTTCTGTACACAAATGAAGTCTTTTGCTATTTTGCAATTTATCAAAGCAGAGAAATAGATCTATTACAAAGACTTGCTTACTTCATTGTTTAGTTGCTGAAAAACTGCGAATTTTTAAACATACAGAAGATTCCTAAGCTATCAAGGCTCTTCTGGAACTTTGATGAGAATACTTTTCCTTTAATAGCTTCTATCTTACTCCTTATTTGCTTCAAAATATGCAATTCACTGAGAATTAGCATACACTACTGACTTATCTGCCCAACAGTAAATTAATTTCAACATCTGATGTAAAAATCAGTATTTATGCAAGTAAAAAGCTGTAAGACAGAAAAACTGGAATTCCTTCTCCCAGCCCAGTGCCGCAGTGCTGGCTGTAGAGCTCATTCTACATTGCTTATAAAAAACGCAAAACTACTTTTTAATTTCAGGCTTACTCTTTGCCTTTTCTCAAAAATAAGCATCTAATTAGCACACAGATGTGCTAATCTGACACTTGCCCACAGTGACATCAGTTTTATTATATGCAGATGATAGAGGCAGGTTGGTCAGACACATGCTGGAAAACTCTTTCTAGGAAGTCTCTTCTCCTTTTTTCATGTTCTGATTCATTTATCTCATTCTAATGTCCAAACTACTGCTTTTTTCTACAATCAAACGCCTGTGTACCGCTACAGTGGAATGCCTAGTACAACTTGTCACACCACATAATGTAAGAATGAGGGGTTTTAAATTTTAGACAGCAACCAGCTTGCATATAAACAATCCTTCTAGACAGCTCTTGTAAGATTACTGTGATCAACAGTGCTCCTAAAGTTGTTGCCCAGGAGTGATATTTTTCCCCTTGCTATATAAAAAGTGGGAACAGTTGACTGAATACCTTTGGTGCAGAGAGTCCTGATCCAATATATGCTGACCTCATGGTTGGTGTGTGAATTGAACGGGGAGGATGATCTGTAACCTGAACATAGTCCCCACAGGATCAATAAGACGTCAAATACACACTAACAAAGATAGCTTGTATAAAGCAAAAATACTACAAAGTCCCACCCACCCCATCCCCAAACACACAAGCAATGAAACCAAGCTGATTAATGCAGGAAAGAACTCAGAAAATCAAACCTTACTTCTCAGCAAAATTATCTGCAAGATTCATCTCTCAAATATCAAAAATAACTTTGTGTTATTTTAAACATTTGATTGAATCTTTTCTAATGTAAAACAATCGGAGAGTTTTTTGTGGTGTGTTTTTTTTTAACAAGGAAAGGAGATACATTATTATAGTTGCAGTCTGGCTAATATTTCATATTAACAAGACTTTCAGCAGGACTCTGGAACGTCCTCTTACAAACGACAGTATAACATTAAATTTGTGCCAATATTTCTTAAATATTCATGACTGAGGATATGTTATGAAGAGAGACTGTATCTAATTACTGATTCAGCACAGTCTCTATCCCTAATCAATTAACTGATGTGAAAGGAAATGCAGCATTCCCCAAAAATACAGTTCACCACTAGTACAGAAGGATAGTACAAGGTCCTAAACAGTCTCTGTAGAGGAGTGAGCTTAATTCTAAACAAAAGGATTTGCAGTAGTAATTTTTTTGAGTGGAACTGTTACTGCTATAAAAAGACAAAACTTTGTCAACACTGAAGTACCTCGATTGGTTCAATCTCACTAGCTGTAGAAGGAGACCTTGATCTTGAATGGAGGTGAGACTTGCTATCTTCATCCCGCGATGGAGTATTAGACAATGTAAAATTCTCAACTGAATCAATCTAGGAGAACAATTCAAGAGAAAAAAAAAAAAAAAAACAACCGAAAAAATAAATCAAAGACATCATTAAAAAGGAATTCTTGACTCTTACCAAAATAAGATATGGGAGCAGCAGAATTCCTAAGAGAGAACTGAGTGGATAAAAATTCAGTTTTAAGCAACTTCCTAATTAAATTACAAAAATGCAACAAAAATCATAGAATATGAACACGCCAAGGCTTCTGCTGAGAGGTGAGCACATGCATAAGAGCTGCTAGTTCAGGGGCCAGATAAAACACTTGAAGAGACTTGTAATTCAGCATTTTTAAAGGGTGAATATTTTCTAAACACTACTGGGTTTTGTCCACTGGTAGTAGAGATTTGTTACCTTTTTGTTATCACTTTGTTAAGTGAATTCCCATATAGCCCATGTAAATCACTGCAAACATAGTTAGGAGAAAACAAGGAGAAAAGGCAGAGCAAACAATGTATTTCCTTAGGTTAGTTATATTCACAAAGAATCGAGGGTGTTTTTGTACCCCATTTGAACTACAAAAACATCCTTACTAGGCACACAGTTTCTCCAGGAGACTATTTTCCTAGTCCTTGATATACAACGAAACTAAACCCAACACAGAACTATACTGAACAAGGCCTGTAGGTATCTTGGATAACAAGTCATGTTTTGTCAGCACAACTGAAACGCAGGATTCTTCCTTGAAAACAAGACATCTCCACATCAAAGTTCTCTACATATTTTTTTTTCCCTTTTTAAATTAAAGCAAGATGAGGATGCTTTTTTTCCACTAATAATAAAACTAAAAGCTGGAGGCCTACAGAAGCTTCATTGCATGCCTGGCTTTTCTGGAGTAATGCTATCATCAGCTCCCATCACCAGCGATTTCGCTAGCTTGCACACAAACTAAAATATGCAGCAACATTTACAGAAAGCATTTGAACATTCCGGTGTTCTTCATCTCATTTGTCAATGACATTATACTAAGAATTCCACAAACTTTACTGCCTTTATGGAATAAAATACGTTGCCAAGCCAACCTTATACATGCATATACAGTCCTGTTCTCCAGAAACTCAGTCATGGTAGCGAACAGGTGCAGTTGCAGTTTTTCCTTTTTAATTTTTCTCTTTTTCTTTTTTTTTTTTTTCCTTTTTTAAACAGTAATGAGTTAAGTTAAATGGCTTCTAGTTTTATCACAGCCTTAAAAAAAATTATCCGGTGGAGAACACTCACCAGTTAAATCAACGTAGGCATATTAAAATGCCTGCAAGTACTTCTGTAACGAAAACATTCTCACACTGGGATACACCTGTTTTCTACACATAGATCATGTGTTTCAAGCATTGAGGCAAAAATTAGCAGTAAAGCAAATATTTTTGTGCTCAGATTTATCAGAAGCAAGTAGTAATTGGAAGCTTTATCCAATATTAGAAATATTGATGCTTTAAAGTAGTAAATCCCAGACCCATAATATTGTTTGAATTATTGTAACTTTTTTTTTTTAATCAACTCTAAACATGTGATAATTTGGAGTCTACTCAAAGACTGTTTAACCTGGAAAAATTCTACTTTCTTCTTAAAAGTGTTATTAAAATATAATCCAAATGAGTGACTACAGGCAATTTTTTCATAGCAAGAAACAGATATTCCTTTTCTTCCGCAAGTTAAACTCAAAGATCTAATCTATCATTTCATAAATGTTTCCAGATACTCCAAAGGCTTCCCTTTCAAAGCAGCATCTGCATACCAAGGAATTGTCACGATGTCTCTTAAAAAAATTTAGTACAAGCATAATATAAATGATGGAACTTTTCTGGAATGTGCCTCAAAGTCTTTGTGGCTGAAACAGTAACAAACGTAGTTTTACTTTACTTCTGAACATAAAAAACCTGCAAACACACAGAATCCAATCTGCCATTACATAATTTGAAGTGAATTTAACCACCACACTTTTACTGCAGAAACAGTCTTAAGCTGTATTACTGCAGTAACCTCCAGGTTCCTTGCTTTAATGAGAAGAACTAAGTATAAAAGCAACCTGACTCAACTATGGCCAAAACCTTACATGGACCATAAAAACATCATTAAAATCAGTTTTAAACTAATCACTGGATTATCATAAGAACATTTTAGTATTTCCTATCAAATTGTAACAGCCTTGTCATCTTCTCCGAGACTGTGCTTAGTTGTCTACATGCTGTCACCTGTATAGGTCTGAGTCAAAGCTGGTCAGCGTATAAGCACACTGTGAGGAGAGATGAACTTCTGAACTGGAGCCACAGCCAACAAAACCAAGCAGTTACTGTAAGCTTGCTCAAGACACTCAGTGGAGTGCTTTCAACTGCACAGGTAAGGTTACTATTAAAGCTGTTGAGCATTATTGCTCATTTATCGAATATCTAATACAAATGCTTTGTATGCTTTCCTATTCCTATCATCATATGTATAAAAGAAACAAAAGTGGTAGTATGAGCTTAAAATGGACATAACATACTTGGTACAAATACAGTCTGACAAAGCTTTGATAACATCATGTTTAAAAATCCACCTTCATTTTTGAAACACCATTGAGCTTTCCAGCTTCACAGACTACAACATACCCAACTGTTTTCCTCGTACACATTTTCCCAGTCCTCCTTGATGGCCCAATTTATTCAATCCCCCACTTCCCATTTATTCATCTCCGTACTGTGATATTTTGATGTGCCACCCAAATGCCATACTACTACTTTCTGTAGGCAATTCCCATAATTCAACACATGCCCTCTGCTAAGGGCAAGGAAACAAACAGGCCCTCATTTGATATTTGCTCATCTTCCCAATCCGCATCTACCTGACGAGATTTCACAAAGAAAACTCTTATAAAAAATGAGAAAGTACCCAAAGCATCTTCTCCAGTTACAGTGATATTCTGCTCATAGGAATACCAAACAAAATATTCCAAAAGCTTTTAGCCCACAGCTGTAAAACAACAAAAAGCACAGCAGCAGCAGCAGCAGCAAACGGGAGCAGCAGCACAAGACATGCAGTGAGGTAAATACACAATCCATACATTAAACAAAGGCATGTACAAAACAGGCAAAAAATAAAGGGCCACATAGAGTAAGACCAGCCTCTTACACGTCTGCCTTTGTTAGCTGGAATACAGGAAGGAGAGCGCTTTAACAAAGAAAGGAGGAGAATATGTTACAAAACCGAACAGCGACACATACATCAGCTCCGAATTCGTTGCTCTGTGTCTCCAGAGGCAGTGTTTAGACACACACATGAACAAACATGTTCATTTTTTACGGGTATTCTGAAAGCAAGATATTCTGGGGCAACAAGAGGGAAGAAAAATTCAAAAAAAGGAACAGGTATTTTAAAGTCTGGAGTTTTACACTGGACAACAGCAGTGAAACCACAGACTACATTACACTGATAATTTGCAGTTAGCGTCTCTATACTTTGAACAAGATGAGTAAAGCAATCTCTGTGACACGCAATATGCCCAATTTAAAGTATCACTAAGAACCAGAATTATTCTAAACTTAATTATGAATGTGCAGGTAGAGTCAGGGCTCTCACCACAAAGGACTATGTCTTATTCTGTTTAATAACCAGAACTCAGAACATGACTGATTCCGTGCTTATTCACAAAGTTCAGATTTGTTTAGTCTAACCAAAGCCCATGGGGACTGCACGTGAGGACAGACTGCAGGAGGATTTAAGAAATCTATTTTTAATTTGTAATGTGTTGATAACAGGGGAAAACCAGTATTTTCTAGCATGTGGGGAAAACAATTTTATCAAGGGAAAATGGGATTCCATTTTATTGTTATTAAATAATCACAAATTCATCTTTAAATAAAAGAAGTTGATTGCTTCTAATAGCTAGTGAGATACAAAAAGATCAACCCGGCAAAAAACCAAAACCCAACACTTGCATAGTCAGACACTTCTAGTGAACACAGGAGACTTAACACCTAGACAACATTGCTGAGAGACAGCCTGTAGCACACAGGAGAAACAGCAGAAAAGTTTTAGAGAGATTAGTCACTGGAGTGACTTCCCTCCCCATCAAAATCAGGAACAAGGGACAGCAAAACCCATTCCTACTCCTCTTTGCACCCTCCCATGTGTACAGGAGATACAAGTATTGTTTCCAAAAGCATGGGCTGTCACAGTTACAAGCATTTAGGCACCAGTTTTGCCAACCTGACCAAGTATCTTTCTGTGGATTTGAGGCAGGAGAGCTGGAACCAACAGTGATTGCTACTCCTCTGAGTAGTGAGCTACTACTTTTCTTCCTCAGCATCCACAGGCTACAGAGGCAGCAGGACCTCTATTTTTACTTATCTCCAGAAGAAATTGCAAAGCTACTGTTTTCCTCATTGAAACGATCAGAATTAACTTCAGTCATTCACAGAGAACTATAACCAATTACGTTACCTTGATGGCAGACATACAAGTTGTACCCACCCTAGTAAACTCCAAATGTAATCAATCAGCAGGGCAAACTCAGCACTGCTCACACACCTATATGTTACACAGACTTCAGAGATCTCGCAAAGAGTGCTATCTAACTGCAACTGGGTATTAGTTTACACTCTCTGTGTCATTCCATATTGAAGCACAGATGCTGGAGAAACAACACGGGCCATTAGTAATATTTACTTTGGGTTCTTGATTACAGGAGAGACTTTCTTGAAACCCTTGCAATACTGCAGCACTGCATGAGTCTGACCTGAGCACTTCTATTTTTTTCGTGGTCTTAATATAAAGAACCCACACACTTCTCACGTTTGAGCACAGAGTAAGTCTTCTTGAAATGCTGCAAGAAACACTGCCCTTCAAGGTAACTGCTCTCAAAAAGAGACATTGAAAAGAGAATGGAGGTCACGTCCAGCGGGGAGGGTTTTTTTAACACCCTCATTTTAATTTAAGTCTCCCTAATAAATTGATATCGAACCAACTCAATGAGCTAAAACATAAATCACCATTTTGATAATTTAGAATTATAAATCTTGCTATGAATGAATCCATAAATAATTATGAATCTTCCTATGAATGAATCCAGTAATTGTCCAATAAATAAAAGATGCAGAACTGACTTTAAGGGCAACTTAATTATACCATCTTTCACCTACTAAAGCAGACATAAGCCTTACTTCTGTTTCCAATAAAGTCAGGTAACTCAACAAGTCTTGTATTTGTCTGCAACTCTCTTCTTTTGCAGATGAGAAAGAAATCTGCCCCAGTGTTAGAGACATTAGCCTCTGGCCAGTCCTGCCCAGAAGTGTACTCCTGTCAAACGCAACTGAGAAAAAAATGCTCCTGTCGGACTCAGACTGAAGACGTAACAGGGAAAGATTGATTCTGCATGTAGTAAGCCATCCACATGCAACAATGTACATATTAATACCTGGAGGTTTACCAAAGACTAAAAGGTGGCTATCTGAAAAGATTTGATCTGGGCAGACCAATCAAAAAGAAAATCTTGAAGGATGTAAGCCAATAGTTAAAAATTACTCACTTGCGTAGATTTAAAAAAAAAAAAAAAAAAAAAAAAAAAAAAATTAAAAAACAAATTTTGCCAAAATGCTTGTAAAAAAAAAAATATGCTGCCTTCTCGGGGGAAAAAAGAAACAAACAAAAAAAAGAAACAAAAAACCAAAACAATCAGTACAGAATTAAGTACTGATATCCTTTAAAATTAACTAGATAGCAACTAGGAAAACATTCTTGACTTAAGTTTCCCCTTGCAAAATAGAACATTATCAGCTACTCTGTCACATATGTACTTTATTTCTCTTTTAACAGGTTTTAGGAAAGAGTATTAGGTATTTTTAAAGGTGACTTTCTATGAAAGAACCTGCTGACACAAATTAAGTGTTCCTAATACTCAGGCAACATAGAGAACACTTCTTTAATCCAGATAAAGGATATAAATACTATTAATTTATTGTAGATTCAATATGACGGGAAATCATACTCTAATTTTTTTGTGCAAGAAAACTCCAATAATATCAGCAAGACAAGGTTTTCTATATGCTATACAACAGTGCAGACAAATACCTTCTACTATGGTACCACAAATGTACCTTCACATTTTGTCTAAAGTATATACCTGATTTACAGAAAAAAAAAGCATCTAGAAGAAAAGCATCCTTTAAGAGTTTGTGAAAGGAAATGCAATCAGTAGAACAGGCCCATGTACTATACCCTCTTTGTTACACTCTTCATGGCAGACATTTCTAGAACAAAATTAATTATATCACATTATAATGCAAACTGGATCATACTATTTTAAATACATACGTATAAATATGTGTGTATGTGTATACAGATACATACAAGCACACACAGACGTACACACACAACGTATCTACAGAGTTGTAATGGATGGTTCCCTACCACGGATGCACATTTTGATTTTAAGAAGCTTATTATTATTTACTTCCATGTGCCTACTACCTCAGTCCGGAAAAAATGTAATGCAGTCAATTTTCAGCTTTTAACTCAGTTCCCTTAGTATGCAATTAACTAAGGTAAATATTTAAACACTGTTCTGACAGAAAACTAGCATCTCAAATGGCAATAAAAACTTGTAAGTTCACTTCAGTTATAACGAAAATTAGTTCTTACAATATAGGCTAAAAAAGAGACAATACTCTATTTGAGCAAACAGAAATTAACTCTATGCAAGGAGAACATTTTAAATGAAGCGACTGGAAAACTTTTGGAAACAACTGATGACGAAATAACAATACGAAGCAACAGAACTAAATTAAATAAACGTGCCAGTGATTTTGGAACCATTTTCCACAGGCCATATCAGTAGATAAGTCCTCAAAGCAGTTTTTCCTCATTAGAGAAACTGTTTGCAATTAAGAATTCTTCACCCGCACCTAGAGAAAAACATTTACTTTAAAACTGAGCATCTATCTATATAAATAGGTGTAAGTATGCTAGTATAGAAATATTCTGTCCTCCACTGCACTTGCAGATTTTTTTAAGTTGACTGCATTAATGTTTGAATATTTCAAATCGATCAACTGATCTCTGTTATTGAGGGATTTACTGGTTTGAAAGTCAAAGACTTACGTCATCCATAAAATCAATCAATGAGGATGAAGAGGAGGAAAAGGAATCCTATTTTAATGAAAACAGCAGTAAAAAAAGAGAGAGAGAGAGAAAGAGATGGATGAAGAAAACTGTTCAGTATAAATAAAAGTGCAAAAGTAAAGAACTGTAAATAATTAGTGCCAGTAACAGTTATCTCAGTAAGTTTTCATTAATTGCCTTTCATAGACAATTAATCAACAAACTATCTGTATAAAACTCAATGTTTTTCCACCATTCACTCAATAAAATAATATTCCTACACTCCAACAGGATTTTTATATTGAAAGTAACTTATAACATAAATAATTAAAAAGTAAATTAAAAATGGTATTAATTGTGAGGACTTCAAGAGAGAACAAGAACTAATGAATACACAATGAAAGTAAATTTTGGAACATCAATAACATCAGGGATCATGATCTTTCATAGCTAAACGTGATGACGTTGTACAGCTATCAGGAAAAAAACAGGGGCACATTTTAGACCAATGTAGAACTGTAAGGTGGTGCCTTGTCTCCTCCGAATTCAGTGTGAGCAATATTTAACCCCAGCTGTTCTTTTAAAAGAAAAACAGTGCATTGCTTACTGTTGATTAAAAAAATATATATATTAAATGTATAGTATTGTTTCAATTTTTTTTCTTCCAAGTTTTCTACCTAAACTGGTCTTTTGTCTAAAAGTGATAAAGGAATTAAGTAGATTTAAGTACATAGGATCTGTGGAGAGGAAACGAATAGTAATCATCTGGATTTTACAGATCTGTGTAAAATGAACAGAAGATGAAAACAATCTAATAAATACACAGTACCAATGACTTCATCAAGTACATTCAAGAATTATTTACATGTTTTCTCTCACTTTTACCAAACCAGTATCCACATTACTTAGCATTCTTCTGAATGCAAAGAAAGGCCATTTGAACAACAGAAGTCGTTCACTACATGTGTTCACTACAAAATCAGGAAAATTTCTGCATACAAGATTTGAGAGAAAATTCACTATGATTACTAGTGTTCAAGATAAGACAGCCAGCACTGTAAATGAAAAAAAATTCTCACATATTATTATAAACAAATACAAACTGGGCAATATGATTAAAATACAGTAGCAAACTCTCAGCAATACACATAAAACCTGCACGTAACAGCAGTAGTTCCATTGATTAAGAGAGAGTTAGAATAACTGTACACTTACTTCAAATTGATCCAGAGCAGAGGTAGGCGCATTCAAAAATGCCAAGAAAGAATTCTGTGAGTCTTGGTGCTTTACACCTAGAAAACAGCAGCAGGTTTTTAAGCTACAGAAAAGTGACCTTTTCATGGAGGACCTCTGCCTTGCTGAATCAGGGTTTGAGTATCCACCTGAATGAACTACATTTTTTAAAACGTGTTGTCGCATTTGGTCTGTTTTCCAGAGTAAAAGATTTTTCTAATAGACATACACCCACCAAGCAAGCGGCATATGTTTAAGTAATCTTTTCCAAGCTAGGATGTGTGTGGTGTGAATTCAACACGAAAACATACTGCATGTACGTGCCTATTATGCAGAAGGCACAGGTTTCTACCATGCTTATGTCCATTTGCAACAGGCACCGCTTGACACATCGGCATTCACACTAACGCAGCAGGTGTCATCCCAGCTCTAGACACACACTGGATAGCCCACTGCGACAGGACAGCATCAGCCAAGAGTGAGGTTCCAGAAAAACGCAAAGAACAGGCTGTTTGGGGAACATACTCCATTTCCGGATAATATGGGTTTCCTTGACCCATGCTCTATGCCTGTCTGCCACCTCTCACTTTCAGATATCCAGGAGTAATACAACTCTGGGTAAAGCTTCAAATGTCTCTGTCATGCTACACCATTTACATGGTTTTCAGCCACTAAGCAGAGGAGGAATGCTGCGTCCTCTGGAGCTGCAGAGGCTGGCACATCTTGACTATTATTTTAACTTGCTTCAACTGATACATCTTTCTTTTTCCTTCTTCTTTTCTTTGGGGCATAATTCAAGTTGCTGTGTGAGTGTTTATAAATCACAGATGTGTACAGACTCTAGCTTCATGAACATGATAAATACATTATACATATACTTATTACGACCAAAGCCTGCAGGACTGTGTGCATCTTAAAAGACTGATGCTATCAAAGGTCACTTATGTATTTTAAAAAATGTCAGTGTCTTGCTGTAACTGGCCATATCACCTTGGTTGCTCTAAATATAACCCACAATGAAGGAAGAAGTTACAAAGAACCTTTTCCTCTTCAATGTATGAATACAATGAAATATCAATAAAAGACAAAATAATTCTCAAATTAGCAGCTACTTTAAAGAATCATCTACCCTCCTAAGTTTCTGGAACACATTTATAAAGAGCAAAGGATTCAAGTGCTAATCTAAGTAATCTCTTCCTAGAAATCAATTTCCACACACAGGAAGTTACTCTACCACTGTACATTGACTACATTTGAATCCTCTATACAGTTAATGATTCAAACTTTAATATATTTCTTCTTATAAGAGAAAATCTAGTCCAAAGATAATAAGGATTTTGAATTAAGGTGTATTTCCATGATATTTTTGAATAGTTGCAGTAGGATCTTAATCTATTTCTGGCAAAAAGCATAATAACTAACTTTTCCTTGAACAGCACATTTTCTTTGTTTGTTTTTAATAAGAAAAGAGTAAATGTTTATCTCTATTTTCACAAAACCAACAAGGTTTTAAACACTGGAAAAAAAATACAGGGTAAAATATTAATTATAAATTTTTAACAGATGGTTTAACGCACAGGAAGATTTCAGAAGCCGAGTAACCATGAATAATATTTAAAACAGTTCAAGAATCTATACATGAAAGCTAAACATGACAAAGCATTATTGTCTGCAGGACAATGTTGTCAAGAGTCACTCTCCAAGCACTTGGAAGAAGCATAATCCTGGTATCAGTGCTAAGCATCAAGATGAACAAATATCAATTCCCTAAGTCTTATTTGCTAATCAGCATAAACCACCTTTTAATGTTCTGTATAGGTTTGTATCATTTTTTACCAGTCAACCAGCATGCGGGGACCTATATATAGGAGATGAATGTTAACTACAATACATTATATAACACATGACTAACATGCCGTTAGGTTGCAAACACTGAATATCTGACATCCCTATGCAGCAATTGTTGCCAGGGTTTTGAAACTCTGGAGTTCAAACAGCTCCCTACAGAAAATGAGCTAATTCCATTTGGCCTGAAAACTCACTTCTTCCCATGTGACTCATGAGATACAAATATTAGAGCTACTACAGGAACTGCAAAGAATCAGCCAAATCATTAATAATTTCTCAATGAAAAGTTTTTTCATTTCAGAATTACCAAAAAGTTTCCTCTTTCAGCAACAATGCAAAATACTGTTAGACAGACACTCTAGAAATCCCAGAACATACTCTAATACCACAGCAAAGCAAACATGACCACACTGCTCATCAATGAAGTCATCCCAGAAACTAATTAATGCTATGAATGCCTCTGCAGTTGTTCACTATCTGTGTAGACAGGCCCAAAACATTCACAGATGAAGAACACGATGATCAGTATTGAAGTCTAAATAATGTCACTCATCATAAAGAAAGGAAAAATTATAAATATATCTACATTTATAACAGTTTTCTGGCAGTAAATGGCCACACATATGCCAGCAGTTTTAACTCAAATAAAACTTACTGGATCAAGTATAACAACAGAACAGAAGCGTATTACAAGCATGTATTAGGAATGCAAATACAACTGCTGTGGGTACAGCTTAACATGCAATTATTAGCCTCATATTTCGTATGCTGAAGTCTGTTGCCATCATATTTTAGTTGCAAGGTGACACTTAATTGATAAGATGTACCCACCAATGTGAAAAATGTTATTTACTTTGATATCAGTTGCCATACCCTTTTCTGATCTAAGCTCTTCTGTCTCCTTTTTCAGCCTTTCAATATCTGTCAACAGCTCCATGTTCTTCTTCTCAGATTCTTGCAATTTACTTCAAAAGAATAAAAACAAAAAACCTATCTAAATATTGAGAACCCATGATACAAGTAACTTTTTCTTGTTCATCTTTGCATGCTATTTAGATTTAATGCCCAGCAAGTTTCGTATCATCAAATGCAAGAATGAATTCAGAAGTTTATTAGGATCTGTTTAGAATAGTATCTTAAAAAACAAAACAAAACAAACCCCAAGCAATTAATTGTCCCTGTTTACCCATTAAATTGGCTCTTGTTTCTAATCTATGAGTACTTGTGTAAGCCTGTATCCCATGAATGGGAAAAAAAGACCACATGTATTTTTACGCCTAAAAATCGGGGGGTTTTATTTGTTAATTCACATCGCCTGTGATACTAATAGATTATGCTGAATCATTTTTCTACTCAGTTACTTTACACTTAGTTGTTTCAGTGCTTTCTGATTTACAGCCGATAGGTAACACTACAATGCATTTCTACCACACCTGTCATCCTTGCCTATCAAAGCAAACACTGGTTTTCCTATTCTTAGAGGTTCTACAATGCTGCCTATCGTTATGTTACCTGGCCTGAAAAATACCCAAGTAAGATGGACATGGTAAGCCCACTTTACAGATAACATACTTGAATCTCAGCTCTGTCCGTCTGCTTTCCTAAAGCTGCAAAACAACTCAGAGCTCCTCAAATACGACTGAAGAGAAATTCCTCTATTTGCTTGTATTTCAAATTTTTACACCATATCCCACCCCTTTGCTGCTAGAAGCCATTTCCATGCCTTGTGTTGTCTATCTGCATGCTTAGACATCACAAGATGAGAGAACTCTATTGTAAAAATTGATTTTTTTTTTTTAGAGAAAGCAGTAAGAGGAACAGAATGGGTATGCATCTAAGATGAGGCTCAGAAGTCCTACTTCAGTTTGAGCGCCTACTTCAACCTACACCGACTCAAATGACTAACACTGCATCCCCTGCCCAGTGGGATTCATAATTCGAAATTTAACTACTATCACATCATAATGCAGGACCAATTTTCTTCTCGTGGCAAATTTGCCGTGCTTTATTTTAAGTCAAATTATGACATATCACAGGAACTATGCAAACAACATGTACTTTGTATTTGATCATATTTTTACATTTTATGTATTAAAATCTCTTCACTTAATAGAGTTAACAGCTTGTAAAAGGAATCACAACCACAGCTAAAGAAAATTAAGCCTTTCTTTTTCAGCAGAACTTACTTGCAATGGTTAGCAGCAGCACAAGCTCATTCTTAAACGTGCCTCAAACTCTAATTTGAAGGATTCTCTTGTAGGCATAGAAAAGCTCATGTTTTGTTTCTGATTTCTCTGTCCAAACTACCAAATGAAACAACTGGCACCAGTTTCAATGGTGGGTGCTCTGAAGAAGTCTCATGTCACTAGAGCTGTGTTCACAGGACACCAAGAGATTTCTGTAGTTCTTTTGGACAGTGTTGAACCAAGCTAGATTGAAGCTGGAGACCTAGAAATGGAACGTCTGCCTACTAATCCCCTGCTTCAGGCATTCACTCAACTCAGAATAAATTTTGTAACTTAAAGGAGGAGGGAGCAGGGACAGAAGTCTGAGGAGGGTATAAAAGAATCCATAATCTCCCATAAGCACATCTTATTACTGTGCAAATCAGTATGCAATAATTTATTTTTGTTAGTTAACCTAAGGCAGCTATCAATTGAATGGAAAAGAGTATGTTCTAAGATACAAAGCCAAACTCTGCTTGCATTTGAGCTTGTTATCACAACTAGGAGAGATTATATTATTAAAGTGAAACTGTACCCTCTAAAAGTCTTCAAGATCTCAAATTTTCCCAGCCAAGTGTTCAGTTGCTTACACAATGAAGAGATAAATGGTCTTTTTTTCACATTTAGACATAAGAAACTGGCATATCATTCATTATCAAATTGTGAGAGACTAGACAGTTAAAATCATGATTTGATGACATTCCCTGGGAGGGATCAAAGTAAATTTCCATTTGAATAATTCAGTCTTACCACTCTGTAGAGATACAGGAAGCTTTGACTTTATTCAACTCATCTTGAATAGCCTGTTTGGCTCGGATTTCAGCATCAAGAGCAGACTGCAGTTCCAACCTTGCAGACATATCCAGTTTTGCAAAGCGGCGCATCTTCCAGGGCATGTCCTAGTAAAGAACAAAAAAAGGGAGAAGAAAGAGTAAGAGGAAGGAAAGTAGAAAATGGGGAATGTAACTAACTTCAACAACTACATTTCTCAGTCTATTATGTGCTTAACAGAAGACTTCATTAATTCAAAATTATTCTAAAAGTTAAAAAATTAAAAGCAGTTTTTAGTATCATTATTTTTAAACTCAAGTACTAAATAGGCAAGATGAACGTCTAATGCTGTCATGATCTCAAAAGCAAAAACATTTAGTGAATTTTAGTTTTGATGTGCCTCAACTCAAATGACAGCGATGAAGGACATTCACATTTTACAAGCAAAAGTTTTTAAGGCTTTCATGACTCAAAGTATAGATTTCCTTCAACAAATTAATACATGATTATAAACTAGCTATTTGAACAATATCATAGATAAAATCACATTACAAAGATATTGGCGTTTAATTAATTGATAAACAATAAATTTGTTATTTAGTTATTCACAAGGGCAGCTCTAGGAAAGTATAACTTTTGACTAATATCGATTCTACAGATAGATTATTACTGCAGTTGAAACTATCAAATGAGTGTTTTTTTTTTTTAAAAAAAAAAAAAAAAAAAAAAAAGGACATATGGATGTAGTGTCTTACTGTAGCTCTTGCACCCAAACTGGAATTCCTCAGAGCCTCTAGTTCTTCCGTCATTTTAGAGGCCAAGGCTTGAAGATAACCTCGAGCATCTTTTTCATCACTTACCCTAAACAATTATATTAGAAGAAAAATGTGTTTTAAACAAAGACTCTAAAGGGGGAAAAAAATAACTTCAACAAAATAGCAACTAGAAAACAGAAAAAAGAATACAAAAAAAGCCATAGAACTTAAAGAAACAAACAAACAAAAAAATCAAACAGAAAACCACACAAAACTAAGCATTTGCTGCTTTGCAGAGTTCCATTAAACAATATGCATGGCTAAGACAAGGAATTAACAGTGAAGAACTATGTATCTAAGTAAGATATGTCTCAGGATAAATGTCAGCTACCTGAAACTGCGGGAAAGAAACCTTTCAAGATTTAAGCTATTTTTAGGGAGTAAATTAAGACAATATTTGTAACCAATAATTAACAACTCAACTATCCACATAATATTGGAACTAGTAGTTGACTTCACTGTATCAACTGACTATGAGAACTACACAGCATAAGGCAGAAGACGCACTCTCATTCCCTGACCTTTCTATCAAGATATGTTTTCTGGGTATAAAGACATCAAGGAGGAGACATGCCTGTTTTTCAGACTCTTTGATCATCAATTACAAAGAAAAAAAAAAGACCTTCTGTAATTAACCACAGCAGAAGGTTCTTTCTTCACTTTGCCTCAGCTATTAACATAGAAAAGAAAGTTGCGAAAATATTATCTCACTGGAACTAAGTAGCTTATGAGAAACCTAAATGAAACAAACAGAAGGAAAAAAAAAAAACAACAACAACAAAAAAACCCCAACCAACAAGAACACACCCCCCCCCCCCCCCCCCATTTCCTATCACCTTACATGCCTGGATCTGAACATACTCACCTTGCCCACAGAAGAACAAACTAACACCAAGGCATCCTAAAGTCTCTGAGCTGGTCTCAGAAACCAGCAGTCTAACACCACAGCTTGATCACCATTAGAGCTATCAACACTAACCACAGAAATGTTTAGGATGTGCTCTAAGCAATGAACCTCAAATATTTTTAAGTTATAGGAAAGTGGGAAAATAGTTTTTATACTTCATGGAAATTAATCTATCCTTGCTTCCCGATCTTTCCTCAGTAACTGTAATCCTGAGTGTGTTGGAATGGAGATGAGAGGTGTCCAGAAGGACGAATTTGTCTGTTAGCGATCTTTCTGCAAAAAGTAATTCCCCCTCCATGCCTATAAAGCAATATAAACTTCTCTGCATGATATTATGGGGTTCATATACATAGTGAATATGGAAATATTGCTACTTGCAAGTTTACCATTAATGACTACAAATAATATAATGTTTCAGTAAAGATTTACAGATAGTCACCAGGAGGCAAGACAGACAGAGACAGAGAGTACATACTCTGAACTGCCACAGGCAAGAGAGGAACAGAAGAGCTTTCCCATAGTGGTCTTAGGGCAAGATCATGATGCAAAAGCTACGGGCTAAATATCTTCAGGTTGCAGTGACTTCTGGCTGTGCAGTTTAAGATTTACATAAGGAAGACTGCTTATACAGAGAAGGCTAATGCAAAAATAGTGACCATGTGCGACAAAATTCACACCCAACATCAAAAAGTAAGCACTTACTCATGCTTTAGGTGTTAGCTTCTTTGTCTCCTGCTTACAATTTACAAGAGGTGGGGAGGAGGCTAGAAAAAAAACCCCACTTGTTCTGCCTTTAATAAAGGCAGTGAGAGTTTTTATATTAATGACTCAATTATTTTTCCCAAGGGATACTAGAACTAAATGGAAGCAGCATACCAACTTTTTTTTCTCCCATAACGTTCTGGATGACACATTTTGACGACCAGATAATCTTGGCCTACACAAACCACGTAGGGTATAAGAGTGGGCAAAAAGATATGAGAACTAGCATAAGATGCTGGGGCCGGGGGGGGGGGGGGGGGGGGGGGTGGAACATGGCGGTGGTGCTGCATAATTAAATAGCTAGTACCAAAAAAGTATAAGCAGGAACAAAAAGAATGTGAGGCTCTCAAGATGAGAAAGTAAGTTTTCCTGATGTACAAGGGAAAAGAGATTTAGGAAGCAGTGTCTGATCTTCTCTATTTTTAATGATCTTTGCAGAAGAAAAAGCTACAATATCAGATTAAAAATAAAACTGAACTGGTGCCTTATTTTTTAACTTTTCTAATTAAAGCTGAATAACTTTAAATGTCAAATTTCTTCATAAATTTTTACAAAGGTATTTGGTTTATGATGCACAGAACCTTCAGACTCTAAATGTCGAAAAGCTGCATGTGCAATAACCTGAAAGAGATATTCCACTGAACATGAAGAAATCTAGAAAATGAAAATACACTTATAAAGTCAATTTTTGCAAAAGTCTATACTGCGTTCAAGGAACCTCCTCAGGCTCCTCCAGACAGTGACTTTAAGCAGTACAATGTGGAGCCGAGCTGCAGTTTCGTTGTCCACTAGATGGCAACGTTCTCTCGGTCATGAGACCCGCTGAGTACACTTCATGCGAACCCAGGAGCTCTCATAGTGGTTTGTATCTGTTGCTGGGGTTTTTTCTTGTTTGTTTGTTTCGTTGTTTTTTGTTTTTTTTTTAATAAAAGATAGAGCAAGAATGGTAAAGTTGTTCTTACTATGCTTCTCTCCTTGCCCCCATTCTTACAGAGCCCTAATAGGCACAGGAAAAGACCTAAGGAAGAAAAGTTCTTCAGGTTCCACCTAGAGTCACTTCTTTCCTTACTGACAATTTAGATTAGATTAACTGTTCTGTTTTCATACATAACGTAACTGCCCTTTCAAACTCAATTCATTAACTACAAAGAACCTAGCATGGCAATATAGTACAAATTCTTGTAAACTTTAACTTCTTGGTTGAAGCTGACATCATGAGAACCTTCAAATAACCATGGACTGATATCTAGTACATTATTTGTCAGGCTGCTAGGAAAGTCAGACTCTGTCTCTCTATATCTGGGACACTTTACAATGCAAGATGGACCCTGAGGACTAGAGCTTTCTGCTGAACAGGAGGGGTCCTGAAGCCTTGGGGTCTTATTCCAAGTTGCATCTCACCTGACTTAAAAACCCCAAGGAAGTCCGAGAGAATGACTTCCAATTCTTCTGTAGTTTCTCAAAGCTTTTAAATTTCTGCCTTCATATCATTATGCTTAAAGCCTCCAACTTAATTATTTCTTTTCCCTCTTCCCTCTCAAAATTTGTTTATAAAATCTACTTCTCTAAAATTTTTCAACATTTCACTCTTCTCCCAAACCCTGAAATATCCCTCTGCCCTCCATAATTTCTATTTCATAGATAATTAACCTCTTATTTTTCCTCAAACACAATGCATCTCAGAAATTTCCATGTTTTGAGTTTCTTACAATTCAATTTCCCCAGAATCTTACCAGTTATTCAAAGTACCACCATGCTCTAAACCTTTTTTTTTTGTAATTTGTGTGTGCTATCTTTCGAGAGCAATCAGTTTTCAGAATTAAGACAACAATTTTGGGGCTTTTTTATGTTTGTTTTAATGCAGAAGAGGGGTTTGTTTGTTTGTTTTCTTTTTTTTTTAAATTGAAATCAATAATTAAGATAAAAATCAACCACTCTGCAGTTGATTAGAAAGATATTTTGTCAACAAGGAGTATACCAACTGAGTCTCATGGTAAACAACAGTCATAGCTTCTGGCTGCAGCTGAATCTACGTCTAACATCCACTCTATGGGTAAAATCAGGTGGAATTTAGTTAATCCATATAAACATACTCAACAATACAGAATTCTTCATTTACACTAGTTGTCTAAGCTTCCTTTTCAATCAGTGGGAAGAAAACCAGACTTCTACAGTACTAGTCATGGGATTTCTTTTAGTTGTCTACCTTTAGACTTCTAGAACTAGGTTACACAAACCCCTCCCAGAGAGACTAATAAGTTAAGATTCTTGCCAAGTACTCTGGGAATCACTACGAAGATTTCCATCGACCTCCTTTCTGCAACAGAACAGAAATACGGTACCATGGCTATTTAAAAGATTCCTTTTTAAAGCATTACCCTCCTATGCAATGAATCTCTTTCTGATCTCCCACAGGAAAATTTACAGCTGATTATAAAAGCCTCAATATTTCTTATTCTTGTTGAGGAATGATGAGTGATTTGGCTAATATAAACTTGTCAATATAATAGCTCCATTAAGGCTGAATGATCTGTGAGGGTCTATTGCTACTACATTAGAATTTGCAAGAAAAGATTGATTCCAAGAGTTTATATTAAGATTTTGGCTATATTTATGGCAACTTGGGGCAATAACTACAAAAATAAAAAGGCTTTTGTACATTTTTCCTAAACAAGATGCAAGAGAATGCAGTAAGAAAGCAAGGAATGGCTAAAGGGAACATGACAGGCCATTAAAATTACTCACAAGTCATAAAATCTGAAAGAAAAAAATCATTTAGAAGGACCCAAGGAGTTGTGAAGAAACAGACCATCCAAGTGTGGACTCGAATAGTGGGGTAGATTTCCTGACAGATATTATCTCTTAGATGGCAAGGCATTCAAAGGAAATAATGGACTCCTTGGGCTTGTGTTACTTAAACCAGGGCTAGAATAAATCCCTTAAATTATTAAAGAGAGCTGAGCAAACCATTTACAAAACCAGTAATTAATTTCATCTACTGTCTCCTATCCTTCATGAATCACTGTACAAAAAGAAGGTGGTAGGAAAAATCCTTTTCTAAGAGGCAGAAAGTATGCACCTAAACCACATATTTGAAAGTAATATCATGTGAAAAATCTGCTAGTTCTGAAGAGGGAGCCTACAAGCTCTCAGCTACTTCGTTAGCTTCAAAGCATTCTGTTGTCTTACTGAAAAGGTGGACAGGTATGGATTTTAATTGCATGTTCTTCTCAGGAAAACATCTGCTTGTGACTGATTAAATAAGATTCGTTTTCTTCAAAATTAATTTTTTCTTTTGAAATATTCATCATTATTACAGACGTTTAAATACTTCATATAGCCATCATAAACTTATGTTCCACCATAAAAATCGCCAGAGAAGGACCTAGTTTCAGTATGCAGTGCTGCGTTCTAAGGACAGCAGATGGACATGACTAGATTATCCAAGTAACACGGGGAAAATCTGAACATAGTAAGAAAAAAAATGTGAGCCAAAATATGGCCTCACACAGCTGAAAAAAATTAAGGTAAGCAGAGAAAAGTATGGAGAGAAAATGGAGATGTATACAGTGACTAAAAACTGGAGCCAAGCCAGATTTTGTAAATTTCCCTAATGTTTGCCCACAGTATTACCATTTTTTTTTCTTTTCACATAGTCTTCCATTTTTAGTTCCAAACTTTTTAAAAGACATTGTACTATTGTAATGGACCAGTAAAATGGTATCTTCCATTCAGAAAGTTAGTCTTGCATGTTCCTGATCTTTCCTCATTAAGTATCTTTAGATAACAAAAAACTCAGTCTCATACCTCTTTTACTCCTCACTTCTCTAATATGTGCAAGATGCCTTACCATACACCTGAACCATATCAGTAGTACATCTTAAAATATTAAATACATTCATAAATTGGAGAAAGGACTTTCTTAATGGCCATTGGTACTTTTTAAGAGAGTGTTAATCCACAACTAATTCTGACTTCTCTTTTTCCAGAACTGCCAAGTTTTATGAGTGCTTTCACATGTAAATCTAAAAAATGGGGTTTGGTTACCTTGGTGCACTAAGACTGATAAGCATTACCTTAAAACAGTATGGAATGTGAAATAACAGACTCGTTACCTTGATTTTTTTTTTTTTTTCTGGAAAAAAAAACATTTCTCTTTGGCTATAAATCACCTGTTCATTTAAACAACCTATGTTTGGTTGTTGGTTTTTTTTAAATTTCTGTGACACAGGTCATCTGCTACACTCACAGTTATGAGAGACAAGATTTAAAAGGAGCACGCACAAAGTGGACTCTAAATTTTTTAACCTCTGCTATGAATAAAATGCCTTGAGACATTATGGACTTCATAACACAGATCAGCATTACAGAATTTTATGTAAAAAAGTTCTGTTCAAAACACTTCCAGAAACCCAGAGGATAGCCCTTCTTTCTTGTTACACATTCACATGGCTACAGTCAAAAGCCAAACTTCTCTGTATTTGGACAACAAAATGATGCTGACATTACAACAATATCAAACTAGGTTTTAATGTAACAAATGCCTCTCATTTTTGCTTTGACACAACAAATCAGATTTTTTTTCATTAACATAAGATGGGAAAAAAGGGGGGAAGAAAAAGTTCAAGTAGTAAACCAAAAAAAAGATTAGTATATGCTGATGAAATCTTCCCAGACGTGTATGATCTGTTAAAAAAAAATGTCTGTATGCAAGCTGTTTTTGTAGACACTGAACTGGACCATAAAAGGGGAGGGGAGAGAAGCAGGCATGGAGAGAAAAAATAGAGGCGACCTAGATAAAACAATCTTTTTCTCTTAATAGGATCAACTTGGGTTGTTTGTTTGTTTGTTTTCCCCTTCATTTATTAGAACTGTATGGAAGACTTCAGAAACATAACATCATTATTTAGCAAAAGTATTATTAGAAACATTACTTGACTGCCTTTGTGGTAGTCTCAAATGCCCTCCTTGTAAAAAAAAAAAAAAAAAATCACATAAAAGTTGCACTGTAGTTGTTTCATTCTGCCACATGCCAAGCAGATGAAGGAAATTAATGCCGAGACACAAATACTCTCAGCCATTGCTTTTCCCAGGCTTGTTCCCTCTTGGAGGCGTGAACTCAGCACATGACTCCTTCCAGTATTCTTCCAAAGCCACAAGCCACACCCAACGGCCATGATTCTTCTGCACTTTAAAAAGTTGTATTTGCTAAGAAACTTTCGCTCTTAAGGAGGAACACAATTTCCCAGATTTCGATATTATTAAAATCTCAAGCAAAAACACAGTGAAATCCCGGATGAGCGTGAGATCTCACCTAAGCATTTGCAAGTGTCATCTGCAAAGGCAAAAACCTCAGTAACAGCCCTACCACACAATGAGGGAATTCTGCAATGACATTAGAGCAGAGTATTCACCATTGGATGATCTCAGTAATTTGGGCCTCCCAGTGGGCCACGGACTCCTTTTTATCAGCCAGGTCTCTCATCTCTTCTTCCAGTTGCCGGTTATTCATACTCAGCCTCTCAAACATGGTGGTGAGCTGAATGAGAATTTAAACAACTTGTTAAATGCATAAGACGCTGTGACTCCACCTCTGTGCAGACTCAAAGTCATGTGTTCCCTTCTCCCACGTAGTTTACCTGCTTTAAAAAAATGGCACTATCCATCACAATAAACACCATGTTACAATAAAAGCCAGAATCTCTTCTCATGTATGACCTTAGCTGTACTAAAAGGCCATTTTTAAGGAAAAACTACATTTTTACTCTAACAAATTAGTTTTCTGAGGATTAGTCTGCAAATACCTCTCCAACTCTTAGAAGGTTTCTGCTTTGTATAGGTGTGGAATGTTCTAACTACATTAAAA
Organism: Chlamydotis macqueenii; assembly: GCF_036417535.1. Classification (NCBI taxonomy): domain Eukaryota; kingdom Metazoa; phylum Chordata; class Aves; order Otidiformes; family Otididae; genus Chlamydotis; species Chlamydotis macqueenii. The sequence goes on along the minus strand of NC_141558.1, from coordinate 71,788,827 downwards.
GAGCAAAGCAAGGGCACAGAAATGGTTATAGCTCAGAGAAAACTGCTGAACCTCTCCCTTGTTTAGTAACCATGGAGAATGAGAGGCTTAACAGATACAGGCGCAAGTCAGTCCTGAGATTCTCCAGGTGTCTCACATTATTGAAATTAAATGCACATCTGTAAGTACAATATGTTATACCCAGCAACTAACCTCACTCACATTCACATAGCTGTCATTCATACATGCACATTCTGCAAGACAAAAGGCACAGCTAACCTGAGTTGGTACTGGGAACTAAACCTTCATTATGCTAAATAATTATTCAGAAAGTCAAAATGGAATCAGAGATCAGATAGACTTTATAGGAAAGCCTGCTTAGGAGAACGAATCTCACGTGAAAGGTTTCCTTTAGTGCTCAAATATATTAACAAATCCAAATGATGAAAAAAATCCAATTTTTAATCTAGTCTGGTCTTCTTACTCCTAATACAAATACTCCACTCCATATTTATAATTTAAATAGCCTTATTATTTAAATACGGCTATTCATTACATGTCAAGAAAAATACAAAGCTAACCAAATTAAAAGAAGGAAAATGAAGAAGGAAATTAAGAAGGACATAGACTTGTTGGAACAACTCCAGAGGAGGGCCACGAAGATGATCAGAGGACTGGAGTACTTCTCCTACGAGGACAGGCTGAGAGAGTTGGGGCTGCTCAGCCTGGAGAAGAGAAGGCTGCAGGGAGACCTTATAGCGGCCTCCCAGTACCTAAAGGGGGCTTACAGGAAAGACAGGGAGAAACTCTTTAGCAGGGCCTGTTGTGATAGGATAAGGGGTAATGGCTTCAAAACAGAGGGAGGTAGATTCAGGCTGGATATAAGGAAAAAAATTTTTACACTGAGGGGGGTGGAACACTGGCACAGGTTGCCCAGAGAGGTGGTGGATGCCCCATCCCTGGAAACATTCAAGGCCAGTTTGGACGGGGCTCTGAGCAACCTGATCTGGTTGGAGATGTCCTTGCTCCTTGCAGGGGGGTTGGACTAGATGGCCTTTAAAGGTTCCTTCCAACCCTAACAATTCTATTATTCTAGTCTATTCTAAAAGGGAAAGAAAAAAAAAAAGATCAGGCAGAAAAAATATTTAAGTGACTAGTTTCTTACCGTTCTTGGGCTAAGCCTACATATAGGCATATATAGTATACTGCTTATACTGGTATGAAAATATACTTTAATTTGAGCACTGAGATGCAAACATGCTTACTTTGAAGAACATTGTACTTTCATCATATTTTTAGAAAATTTAATGCATTACAAAAAGTTTAGACAAGTTTAGCAAGATTTAGTTAATCCACAATGAACTCGAATAACCTGTCAAAATGAACAATAAAGAGATAATCTAAATGCACGAAACATAATTATTCCTTGCTCAGTACTTCAGTTAATATGCCTTATCATATCTATTTTTTTAATATCTCAAAGTAACACTTAATCTCAATAAGCAGGAGGGGCTCTGCTATTTCACAGTAATTGACATGCAAATACACCCTATACAATCACATCACTGACTATGTATTTTTATATTTGGGTCATACAATTTCTTTTTTTTTTTTTGTTTAAGATATCGTCTAAAATTAATCCTACTAAACTGTAAGACCATCTAACCCAATTCTTACACATAAATACACATATATGCATATCTGTACGTGCACACATTCTCAAATTCAGATGCATGTAGATACCCTCTATTAAAATCAAATATTAATCACCATCTTTTGTGTAATATTAATTTCTGCTATCAATTAAGAGTTAATAATAACCATTACACATCTATATTGTGAAATCTGTACACAGCATAGAATAGTTCTAAACTCAGGACTCAACTAATCAGCACTTACCTTATCAAGTTCATTTGAAAGTTTTTTGTTTTCCTCTGTTAGCAGTATTTTTTCTCTTTCATACTTCTGTTTGAATTCTGTTTCAAATTCCTCCCTTTCAGTTTGGCTAAGAAATAAAATGAAGCTGAATTAGAAAGTTTCCTATTCTAAAACTCACAGCACTATTTACCTAAATACATCAAGATCAATGCACGCTAGCCAAAAGGAAAGTATTACATTGGTAATACCACAGCCTGTTAAAATCAAGCAAGTAATATGAGACTACCATCTTAGGACTATAAGACAGTCTGTCAAATTTTATCATTAAACAATGATGTTTCCTTCAGTACAGAATTAATAGAGCTCATGTTTATCAATCCACTTATACATATTTCATTCTTTAGATGAATCCTTCAAATATTGAGCAGCTTAATTCTGCAGGCCGAAATGTGTGTCAATATTCTGAGACACTGAGGGTAAATTCTCAGTTCACAGAAAAGTTATTTTAACTTACACATTTCTATAGTTACACATTTCACACAAAAAGAAAGGCAGAAATGTCCACACATGAAACCAGAATATACACAAACTAAATCAGAGCACTTGGGGTTGAGTCTCTGATAAGAAAGGCTTTTATGGGTAGGAGCCTTGGGACAATTTAGAACATCCAGAGGATAAATTTGAACTGTTAGTTTAGTTACCACACACTTACTATCAGCAAAAAGTAGATGGATAACCTATATACTCCTAGATTCTAGAGCAAGTTTGGATCATTATTTCTGAGAAGTGTTTCAAAGAAGCCATTTCCCCCAACCCTTCCCTTCTGTTGATGTCAATCAGCAGAGGAGAACCCCTGGTTGATTTTGCTTAACAGCAACTTTGATTTTGCACAATGAACACGAGAACCTAACAAAAAAAAAAAAAAGTAACTGCAGGTCCTCTGTTTGCCAAAAAGACAGTGTAATTTCCTTAAAGTGGTCAACCGCAATTTTGTAGACTTCTACCTCAAATCCACTCTCTTGAGCTTCAGGAAAATTTGCAAAGTTTCAGGAAAATGACATTGTGGCATACTGTACTCACTGTTTCACCAATTATTCAGGTAACTGGTTCATGAGTAGGTTGATGGTACTATAGTATAAATGCCACAGATACAGGAAATATCCATTCAGTAAATACCACTGTCCAGCCTTAAAAGGTTTGAAAAGTGCCCAGTATAAAGGGTTAGCTCTGCAAAAATAGAAGTCAGGGAAATCTTGTCTTGAGCATTGCAAATTTTTTTCTGGACATTGATTTGAGTTTTACATTGTGCAACAGAGAAATTATATCCTTGCCTCTTTTTTCTGAGGTGCAGAACTACTATAACTCTGCCAGATTGAGAGAACACCCTTAAAAGATGAGAAGTGTCAGTGGTTACACTGTTAACTCAGTTAAGAGTAATGCTGGTTTGAATTTCCTATTCCTAATTTGAAATTCATTTAGTGCTTCAACCACTCTTTGAAATCTAGTACAGCATGTAAGACTCATGGTGAAATTCTATGTTGCTAGGCATCCTTTGAAACATAACACTACATCCTAGCAAAGTAACATACTATTGTTACTGTTTATACGCCAAGTTTGAAATTCACCACCACCCCTTTTCTGTATCAACAGATTCCATGCATATGATGAGCAGCCTAGGGAAAAGGCAGGAAGAGATTAAAGCATTGGCTGTCAGGGGAATTAATAACAGGTCCTGTTTCTGTTTGCAAGGCATAGAATCAAAGCTAATGTCTCAGACAGTAATCCAAATTTTTAATTAATTTGTTTTATTTCTTTTATTGAGATTTTACGGTTTTATGGTTTTGTTTAGGCTTTTTTTTTTGTTCTGTATTTGCCTAAAATGTGTTCTTTTAAGACTTTAAGGCTCAAAGCAGCCATAAATGGTGGTGGATTAAGGAAGTTTGGCTTTGTACAGGAGTACAATAGATTCATAGTTTTCTGTATTTTACGTTCTTAATTCAACTGGTGATTGTCACTAACCTGTCAGATTGCTACAGTATAATACAGAAACAGAAGAAAAATTTTAAACAGAGGAGAAGGTGGGGACTGCTTATCATGCCCAAATATCAACATGGCAAACCACAGAACTGTGGCAGACTCCATAGGCATACCTTGGACAGTCAGGAAGATCAAAACAACACATTTGCTTTGAAGCCTGGCATCCTCCTCTCCCATCAAGCTTTTTCTCTCATCTAAAATGTAGCTGTGTATTCACTCTTCAAGCTTAAGAAATCATACATGATCCAGCTTTCTTTTTTATCAGTAAAATAACTGTAGCAAATCTCATGCAAGTAATGTGAAATACAGCTTTATGGTATCACTTTGTCACTCCAGCTCTTTATTGCGGCTGTACAAAGTGGAGAAATATTTTATCTCACTGCTTTGAAACCAAGAATGGTAGACCTGAAACAAACACCAGCCTCCAGGCTTCTTTATATCACACAATTTAAAACCAGCAAACAGTGTTTTATAAAGCTCTCTGCTTTATAAATCTATCATTAAATGACAGGCTTAAAAGAAACTTCTAAAACATGATTCATTTTCACAGTTTCTTGCACCTTCAGAAATATTTCACAACAACAAATCTCAGAAATTGAGTATGGTGCTCCACAGATCACTGGCCTGATACTGTGTTCCTATTTTCTCAATCTTAATAGCATACAGTTTATCAGGCTTTAGCAAAGTGCAATAATTGTAAACAGAAAGGCAGTTTCTCTCCCTTGAAGACTTCTGCTGTTGAAGCAGCTAAAGTAAGAAAGTGTAAATTTGAAGGAAACAAAAGAAAAAATATCCATTTAAAAAAAAAGAAACAGAAACCACCAGCATGTTAGTTAGATAAAAGAAGTATACAGAGATTTTGACCAAGCCCTTATTCACTCTATACTACAGCTCTTATGAAGTAAAGCAATCGCATCCTCTTATCAAGGTCTGGTTTTAAATTAATATCCACTAAAGATTCTTTGAAGACTACTGATTTTTTTTTCCCCAAACTGTACATGCACACTTCAACCCCACACCCACCCCAAGCCTATCATTGAAATAATTCCACTTATTTCAGCGTAAAGCCTCCAGGTCCTTCCTTTTCAACACTTAGACTTAACACCTCTGTACTGGCAGACTCACAAAAAGCTTTGCATGCCTGATTACAAAAACTAAAAACAAGACATGTAAGCTGAAACAACAAAATCCATGTTCCCTTAAGAAAAACTACCAAATACTAAGAATCGTGCAGCCACTGAAATTCTTTCATTCTAATACTTAAGCTTTCCTTCTAAATCCCTGAACTACTACAGAAGTCAATCTGTAGCACATCTTGAACACTGAACTTCTGCAATTCTGTGGAGCCCTAATACTTGGATGAGATTCTGCAGATCTGTTTAACAAAACCCAGTTAATATCAGGTCTTCATTAATCACTCATCGTGTGCCTGGACACCTGACTTCATATGATGCTGAAGCCCCTCCCATTAAGAGTCAAATGTTGGATTCTGGTTATGTGACACACTTCTGTTCATGCTTTAAAATGTTCTCTTACACCAACACTTGAAACAGATACAGAAACACACAGTTAGGTCAGCACTGATTTTAGATTTGCATCCAGTTATTTTTTTTTATTTATAGAGAGAAACTAGATTGAAAGAAGGTTTACGAACTAGCTAGCATGAAGCAGACCAGCATTGTTAGGTCATTTGTTATTTCACTACATGGACATCTAGTTAGAACTTTTGCAGCTGTACAACATTAGAATGGTTTTGATAGAACTCCAAGGAGCTTTTGGTCTGGTGAGTGTTTGGAGGCATGACTTTTTGGCAACAGTTTAGCCTGCCAAAAGAGGTATTAATGATTCTTTATTGAATATTTCTCTTTCTGACACACTACTGGACTGACATGGCATTAAAAGAGTATCATACTATCACCTTTATATATTACAAGACAGCACAGCCCTTTGTGCATTTATAACTCACAGGTCAGTAAAACCATCTAGTTGTGATACAATGAAAACACGCTGCTGATGCAAGTTTTACCTCTCAACCTAGAGCAAAGCAGTGAACTACTGCTGTAATACGTCCAGTCTATGAATAGCTGTATTCTAGGAAGAAACAGTTCATCCACTGCATTCTAAGCTGCATGACCTAGTTCCCCTGCTGGAAACAATTTACCAGAGAAGCAGTGCTTCCACCTCTATCTGCATATTTTTGAAAAATTCTTGATTGTACTTACTACTTATATTTAAGGACTCACTACACTTTGGCTAAGCTTTCAGCAGGAACTTCTCCATGGTTTTTCCAATATACCATCTTACTACAGCAGCAAAAAGAAGCATATACATTAGTGTCTATAAAGCATTCCTAATTTTTTTAATCAATGAAAATGAACACATTCAGTTAATAACTATTTCCATTACTACACTGTCCAACAGAAAAACTTATTTTTACTGATGAACGTCTCAAGGAACATTCTCAAGGCCAGTTATAAGCCCCACCACGTGGGAGAGAAAAAAAAAAAAAGCAGGTCTCTGACAAATTACCATGTCAGAAGAGATAAAGCCGCTTATGCCTACAGTAGTCTGATGACTGATGTTAACACTGGATGGAACCCAGCATGGATTAGCCTTAGTCCGCATTACGTGACTGTTCCTGTGCTGGCAGAAATGTAAGCAACAGTTGATCTCTAACACATTAGTTTTGTGTCAAAAGATGAAAATACCAAACAGAAAAAAAATGACAAAAAAAACCTATTTTAAACTGCAACGTAAGCTTCAGGGGTCGACTTACCTGGAGCTGCAAGTCTGTAACCCAAGTTACATACCTTGGAATGGTCATCCAGTGCAAGAATTCTGGTGCAAATTTAACCGTTTAAGTACAGGCTTGTTGGCTTTTTTGTTCTGTTTTATTTTTAAAGGTGACTATTTCCAACCCTGGCATTAGCTGAGCTAAAATGCACCTGCCTGCACTACAATTAAGGAAGTGACAGTGCGTTTGGAAACATACCAGGAAACTTGAAGAGATATTTTGAACTCAAAGGTAAATTCCATACAATACTCACTTTTCTCTTCTGGTTTTCTCCAGCTTGTCTTTCAAAATCATTATCTCCTTCTTGAGAGCAAGCTGTTGGCTCTCTGCATCCCGCAGTTCTTTCTTCAGACTTTTTATTTCATTAGCATGCATTATTTCACGTTTAGATAGTTCCTCTTCATAGAAAACACTTTTCTTTTCCAGGTCTGCCTTTAATTTAGTGATCTCTTGCTGGTGTTCTATACTGCTTACTCCAGGTGAGCGACCAACTTGTTTTTGCTAAAATAAACAGCTCCAAGTTAGCACTCAAGAATGCTGAAAATGATGCTCAGTAAGAACTCAATATTCATAGGTCTGTTTAGAAAATATCAAAAATATCCCATTATAGACTTGAGTTAAACACATCTCTCTATTTTTTTAAAACTTGTTAGAGTATAAATCTGAACTGTATTCTTTATAATTTTGTAACTCAAATGCAGTATTAGTTTTCAAGCCATTGAAAATCTGACCATCACTTTAAACACCTCTGGCCACATTCTGACTCCCCTAACATGCAGTCAGAAAGTGACTGCAGAATTAGGTCTTCATGCTCCCACTCACACAGCTGACAGTAACAAGCTCAAGCCGCATTCAGGAATGGAGCATAAGGACTATGATATACATTCAATATATTCTAAAGCACAAATAATTTGTGAAAAAGCTATACTAAGAAAAGCAGAAGCTTAACTGAAGGCTAAAATCTAGCTACAGAAACACTCTATGGATTGCTTAGTCAGGATGGAAACCTGACCTATTTTACTTAAACTGACCATTTACATCATAGTGGATTAATAGGAAAAACAAGCTTTAAACAGTAAGAGCAATTGCTTCACTTTTCGAAGCTGCATAACTCTCTTAGTGAGGTCTTCTGGCATTTCAATAGTCTTTACACACTGCTCCAGGACACAAACACATTTGCACCAAATGCTGTACTCACTAAACTCAATGTCCAGCCCTAATATAGAGGAGGAGCAAGATCAGGTTCCAAATGAGACAGTGGCATGACATGCACTGAAATCCAAGTATGGCAATACTTTTTCAAGTAAACACACGTACAACTTGGTTTGGAATTTTAAAATTTTTCAAAAATATGTAATTTAAAGTATTCTAAGGAAAGGAAATTACTTAATAAAGATACTGTATTTTGAGAAAGTACAGGTAACTGCAAAAACCTACAGCAACTGTCTCACACCTTTAGGAGGATCGAAGATATTTTGTTAATTACACCTCCATTCTTACCATGAGATATTAAAATCCTCTCAGGCACCCTTAATTATATGGCTTTGGGTAACTTTCTTTTCCTAACATACGAATAGACTTTAGGAGCTGAATTTCTACCATGACAAATTCTGCGAGAAAGCTTGGCCTTGCTGTTAGTGTCAGCAGAACACTGCAAAAGCCCGAAAATGTATAAGCCAGATATGTGCTGCTACCGCATTGTTTTCTCTAACTCATCAAAACCACAATCAGTTTCGATCTAAGAGTAAAATCCTGCCCTTAGGATGCAGAATGGTAAAATGGAGAAAGAAGATGCCATGCTAACAGGAGATGGTGTGGAGAGAGGAAAAAAAGAAAAAAAAAAAAAAAAAGGAACTGTAGAAATTTTACAGTTCAGTTAATTACTGAACTTGTTTGTTACTGCGCAACATGACAAACTGTCTACACATATAATATGGCAATGAAGTACATAAAAAGTTTATGCTTTGCAACATCATCTACCAGGTATGTAAAATGTTCTAATGGTATTTCACATTTTTTTCCACAATGAAAAGATACTATTAAGACAGTAAGACGGATGGTGGAGTAGAAGAGAGCACTGAATGGCGTTGTACAGTGGCTTACAGAACTAGAGTAATATAGTAAACAGAGAACTTATTTTGAATTGATGAAAGCACAAATTCCAAACAGATGTTTCCATGTGGAAACTGTTTCAAGTGGACAAATGGTGCAACTGAGACGTAATGCATCTCCTGGCACACAGATAGATGCCATAACTCTGCGCAGCAAGTCTTTTCCCTCTCTCCCTCTCACGCACACACACAGACACACACAAAAACCCAAACAAAAAAAAACTCCACACAGCAGCTCTTTCATTAGGCAGCTATGAAGTAGAATAGTACAAACTGATAGCAGTGTTGTAAATATTACTGTATGTTAGCCCTCAACATAAGAAGGACATAGACTTGTTGGAGTGAGTCCAGAGGAGGGCCATGAAGATGATCAGACAGCTGGAGCACCTCTCCTGTGAGGACAGGCTGAGAGAGTTGGGGCTGTTCAGCCTGGAGAAGAGAAGGCTTCAGGCAGACCTTATAGTGGCCTTCCAGTACCTAAAGGGGGCTTATAGGAAACATAGGGAGAAACTCTTTAGTAGGGCCTGTTGTGATAGGACAAAGGGTATGGTTTCAAAATAGAGGGAGGTAGATTTAGACATTAGGAAAAAATTTTTTACACTGAGGGGGGTGGAACACTGGAACAGGCTGCCCAGAGAGGTGGTGGATGCCCCATCCCTAGAAACATTCAAGGCCAGGTTGGATGAGGCTCTGAGCAACCTGATCTGGTTGGAGATGTCCTTGCTCCCTGCAGGGGGGTTGGACTAGATGCCCTTTAAAGGTCCCATCCAATCCTAATGATTCTATGATTCTATGTTTCTATTGACATTTATATCATGTCCTGTGGTTACCATAGTTGTAACATTAACAGATGTCAAGTTTTGCACTTGAAGAATAAAGAAAAATAACCATTAAATAGTGCAATAATAGAGCAGATGGCATGAGAAAACTTATTACTTAAGCTACATAATCCTAAATGAACATACCATTAAAAATCTTTGAAGACTTCTGGCTTGTCTTTAATGAAATTAGCCTTTTGTTACAAGTGTTATTTTGTATTGCTTCAAGGCTTATATTTTACCCTTTGCAGATGGTAATAATAATCTACCTTGGTCAAGAATATGGAGAATCTTACTTAGGATTGTGATGCTGACAGCATGAAGTTTTATGGCATAGATATTTGCCAAATGTAACATACTAAGAAAGACGCAATCTTCCTTATTACAATCCTATTAATTATCACTCATGTGGACTACTGTATTATTCCTCTCAATTTAACAATTTGCTGTTGCTCAGGTAGGAAGGAAGAAGTTGAGAATTTCATTTTCAATATGCTACCTCAATATTTAACATGTAGAACTTAGTCTAAATGTGCTCAAAATGAACTTACGAAAGAATAAACAAAAAAATACATCAGCTATGCAAGTTAGCGTGAAAAGTTGCCTAGCTAACCCAAAACAGACTCACCCAACACACCTTTTCTATACGTGTAATTCAGTTCAGAAACAGAACTCTGGCTGTCTGAACATACACTTAAGGCTTTATAACTAAGTTTACTGAAGTCAACAAGCAAGTGTAAGATATTCTAGCACACCTATGAAATGCCCTAAAAACTAATAATAAGTACATCTATCTACTGGTGAAGAACAGAAAGAGATGTGACGGTACAGGCTGAGAGAGCTGGGGCTGGTCAGCCTGGAGAAGAGAAGGCTTCGGGGAAACCTTATAGCAGCATTCCAGTACCTAAAGGGGGCTTACAGGAAAGATGGGGAGAAACTCTTTAGCAGGGTCCATTGTGATAGGACGAAGAGCAATGGTTTTAAAATAGAAGGAAGCAGATTCAGACTGGACATAAGGACGAAATTTTTTACACTGAGAGTGGTAGAACACTGGAACAGGTTGCCCAGAGAGGTGGCGGATGCCCCAGCCCTGGAAACATTCAAGGCCAGGTTGGACGGGGCTCTGAGCAACCTGATCTGGTTGGAGACATCCCTGCTCCTTGCAGGGGGATTGGACTAGATGGCCTTTAAAGGTCCCATCCAACCCTAATGATCCTATAATACTGCTCTTATGAAAATGAAAGCCCTCCTCTTCCATTGTTATGTATAGCTCTATTTTTCAAAATTAATGAAAGTCTGATTATTAATGAAAGTCTGATTAGAATCAGAAATTTATTACAAATGGTAGCTGGTTTCTTTTGGTACCTTCCTCCAACATGAGGTCCAAGCCACATTATCTTCTTCCCTCAGTCATAAAGTATGCTTGCACAACTTACCATTCCAGTATTGCATTCAGCTTCACTGTGAAGAACAACACTGAGAGATGTCTCACTGGGTCAGACTGATACCTTTCCTAAAACAGCGGCTACGTGGGGATAGCACCCAGGTCTGCCTTTTTTGTGGTGTCCTTTCCCCTTGGTGTACAACAACTGTTGGACTAAAGGCATTAGAAGGTACCTCTCTGCATAGTCAGGGGACCTGCTGTTCATCAATTTGTCTAATCCCTTTATGAACCTCCTGATACTGTCACATCCACAAACTCCTGTGGCACCAGGTTCCAGGAGTTCACTCACCATTATGCAAAGTACTCTATTAAAGGCATGTCCTGTTTGCTTCATCAGTGCCCCTCAGCTGTAGTACTGTAGGATTTGGTAAACAGCCATTTCCATTCACCTTATCCTCTGCCTTCACGATTTTGTAAACCTTAAACATAATTTCTCCTCAGCTTCTTCCTCCTCAAATTTAAGAGTGACATCCAAACAGATGTTTTCATACATGCCTGTTTCTAGTGGACGAATGGTGCAACTGAGATGCAATGCATCTACTGGCACACAGATATTTAGATGCTATTTAATGCACCCCTGGATGCAGTTTGCCCTCTTGGCTGCCAGGGCACACTGCTGACCCGAGCCTGATTTTTCTGAAAATCCAAATACATGACATCCAGTGGAACTCCTTTGTCCACACACTGATAACTTTGCAGAACTCCAGCAGGTCAGTGTCGCAGAACTTAGCTTGACAGAAGGCACACCGCCTTCTTCCCAGTAGGTTCTGCTTCATTCATGAGTTCACTGACCTTATTCTTTACTACAGCCTCTACACGCTTCCTAAGGAAGTTGCACCCACTCATCTGCAGTTCCCAGAATCTTCTGGATGAGAGTCACAGTGGCACAGTAGGCCATCTGTAATAAAAGGGTGCACATCCCGGCCAGCAGTTCTCTTACTCCTCACCCAAGTTCCTTCAAGAATCCCCTCTGCAAAGCCACCACTCTGGGTGACCTCGCATTTCATCTGCCAGCTCTAATGCTTCCGGTACACCATCCTCAGACTGATCTACATCATCTGACCAACCTGCTGCAAGGAACGCACTCCATGGGGCAATTCTGTTATTCATGTAAATTAAGACCACAATAGGCGTAATTTGACAATTTGCACAAAAAGTTCAGAATTATCTTACTGGACGAAACATTTGGGAATAGGATTCTGCCGTAAATGAACAGCATGTGGAAATGAAAAACCTCTCTCATTCAATCTTTAAGAAAGTCTGATTTCTTCAGAGCACTGTATAAAATGCTAAATCATAGAATAAAGTAACAGTTAACATTCTTCACTTAAATTCTGCCCCTAAAAAACAAATACACGTGTGAACAATCTCGTCAATATAAACAAAGTCTTCATGCTCAGTGCTTCTCTTGTGCAAATATGCCTCAGCTTCTGGCTGAGAGGCAGAATACATTAAAACTTTTCCTTTACAGTCACATCAGTCGACATCTATTGTGGAGGAAACTGTCTTTCTTTTGACTTACACACTGAGGAACAACACAGAATGCAAAACACTTATACAGAAATCCGCATAGACTGCAGATTTATCTTCAAATACTCATCATCCTACACTAAAAAAAAAAAAAAAAAAAAAAGCTTTTAACAGGTAAAGTTAAACAAAGTAATAACAGAAACAATTTGGTAAGAAACCATTGAGTGTTAAGAAATATTTCAGTATGCAATGAACACATTGGCCTGACAAGTGTGTTAGGCAAATGTTCATTTTCCTGGACAATAATGTGATGCATGCTGGCATTAATATTCTGCATCAACTGACGTGACAAACTGACAATACCCTTTTGTCCTACATCTGAAAGCAATCAAACAGATCCAAGTCCTAGTTGACTAGTAAGTTTGCAGGTGTTAATATCAAAACAGACTAACCTTTAGCCCTTCTACTTCGCTTTCCAACTGTTTAGAGTACTGTTCACTCCTCTCTCGCAATTTCCTGTCTTTGGATGCCTCAGCAGCTGCAGCTTCAGCTTGGACCTCCAGCTGCAAAACCACATACATTTTTAATAGGTAGGATTTTTTTTTTAATCTATTGACGGTTTTCAATACAAGAGACAAATCTTCAGTACTAAACTGGAAAACCAAAACTGGAAAAAACAAAATTTTCTAAGAAAACAAAATTGATACTGTTTGAAACAACAACCAAAGAGTTAAAGATTTACAGATAACATTAAAAAATTACTTTGCAGGAAAACCTTACAATATAGCTACTATTTCATTGATTCTAAACAGTCTTCTCATCACTTACTTCTTTTTTAAGTCTCTCTGTTCTGCGTAACTCTTGCCTTAAACTTTCTACTTTTTGCATCACCACTTCCATTTCTTCCTCCTTATCTCGGAGCTGGCGGGCAAGCTTTTGTTTTTGAGAGTGCAAGTCTGTCAGCCGCTCGTTCATCTCTGAGAACTCCTGCATTGCCAATTTCCGCTGGCTGTGTGCATCTTTCAGCTCTTTGGCTTGGGATTTTAATCTGTCACTAGACTCTGCCAGTTCCTACAGTTTAAAAAAAGAATTAAGTAATAAATCTAGAAAGCTGCAACGCCAATTCTGTCTTTAGATGTACATCTAACATCTTCTCCAGAGTGAAAAGAAACTACATATTCATTTATTTTCATGAATGCATCTATGATACAGATTGTATGCCTCTATAAATAAGGAAAGAGGCCAGATTTTAAACTACTAATGTTAGTAAAACTGCATAAACATAAACAGAGTTGAAATTTACTCCATTATTACAGGTTCAACACAAAGGCTTTAAAGCACTTGCATTAAAATATAAAAATGTCTTTCTTTCTTAATTTAAAATGTCATTAGCATATTTTCTCAAAAACTACTTAAATTAACAAAAAGAACAGTACTTATCTCAACTGCTAAATTACTACAAAAAAATGTTTTGCATTAATTGCATGGAAAACCCTACTCTATAAAAAAACCCTCTACTTCAGAAGCTTTTGAAAACTGACCTGAAATGGCAAGTACGATTCCACAGACTGTACTACAATGTCAAATACTACAAAAAGTTTCAGGTAACAAAACACTGTAGTGATTAACAGCAATATATGCTAATTATTCTTTTAAAAGAACCCATGTGCAATAATACTGCTAGTACTGTGATAACTCCACAGCACAATACCTTCACAAAGCTTGCTGTGTCCTAGATCTGTGCTACTACACTACAAATGAGGGACCACAACAGTTTAAATGGTTTAATGATGTTCAGCCAAACTGGAGCAGAACAAAGAAGCAAGGAAAAGTGAGTCTGAGGATGAAAAGACGAGCAGCAGGAAGAATTAATATCTGGCACTGTTGACATGTATATCAATTTAAAAGCATTTTCTAAGGTTGATAACATCACTACAAGTTGTTTTAGAAAGGAGACGATCTATCTTGGACAAACTGGTAGCTTTCAAGGTTTTAAGAGCCTTAAGGGTTAAAAAATACAGTGTTAAATATAGTTGGCACATCAATATTGAGTGTGGACACTAAAATATTGGGCCAATACAATAATGATGAGAGGCCAATGTATTTCACACTTGATCACATTTTCAAGTTGGTTTAGCCAGGAATATTAAAAAGAGCCATGAAAGATAGTATGTTATAAATAAGAAAATGGGGAGACAGAGAAGAAGAAATAAAACCCAGTATTCTTTAACTGTACTTATTTCAAATTACTTTTCAATCTTCATATTTGGGCAATTTTTCACATCACTCTTCTGGAAACACTTCTGTGACACATCCTTAATACCATATTCTTAACATTTTTTTTCCCTGCTACAGTCTCAGCCATACTTCAAATTAAATTAGTTGACTGGAATAGTTTTTCTCTGCTCTGTCTTCTAACCACTAGCATTACCACCTTAATCTGAAGCTATAAAATCTTCTTTACAGCCATGAGGCAGTTTGGATCATGGAGTTGTTGACTATTTGGAAGCAGTCACCTAGGACCACCCAGCAGCCATACATACAATGCATTAAATAACACCCTTGTCTTCAAAAAACAGGCAGAAAGCAAAGTAGGTTACACTACATGTTTGTTGTCTTGCTCATTAATTTTACACTTGAAAGTTATTTCAAGCAGAATGAACAAAAATAAAATAGTCTTTAGGGTTTAGAAGAGTTGCTGACAAAACACTTTTACCTTATTAAGATCTTCCCTCTCTTGCTTCAGTGTTCTGACCTGCTTCTCAAAAGCCTTTATTTGTCTGGAAGCATCATCCAACTCCCGCCTTGCAGTGCTGGCCTCCTCAAGTTGCTGTTCTAGTTGACCAGAATCTAGAAAAAGCAGCAGGAAAAAAAAATATTACTCTAGAACAGTATAGTCTAGCTGCTTGAAGCCCCTTCAATATTTATTCTGTTTCCATTTAATCACAAAATAATGTCATTCTTATCTGCTTTACAATAGGGAGTAGATTGTTTCAACTGCCATTATCTGCTTTTAATGGAACAGAATAAAACAGTTTGCTGCAAAGCAACACAGAAAACAGTAACAACTTGTCTTTTCACATTATAATAATCAAAAACTATACATAATTATGTGATGCATGCTTTAACATGACCTATACATTTGTTTTTTATGCTCTGTGATGTAATACATAATGCATCTTTTATTACACCATAATAATAAACAGTCTCCCTCCTCTCCCTAAATTCCCCCAGAAAGAAACAGTAAAACTAATGGGTCACTCAAGAGCTGGCAAGCAGTCTCCTGTTGATATACATAAAATTAACTTCAGATTATTTTATTTATTTCTAGTGTGAAAACCACTTGTGTTTAGATGATCTGCTTTATTACTACTATAAATGCAGGCAAACTATTACAGTCCGTTTCTTACTAACTGTCAGCTACACAATTTCTAAGCCACAGCTAAATAATGTCATATCAATATGCTCAAGAGGTACAACACGAAAAGTTGAAATTCATAACATAAGACAACGGAAAATTTGTAGCTAGTGGGTGGGTTTTTTTTTCCTCCTAGTCCTTCACTGAAGAACAAGAGGTCTTTAAAGCAAGAGATATATGAAAGTAGGTTAATTCCAAATTCTATGAAACCACTGGACAGTTAGCCTTTGATTTCAGTTGTGGTAGGTCTTCAGACCATATGTATTTACCCACAGAACAGGAACCCATCTATACTCTTAGTAAGAGCTTTTTACTACATTTTCATAAATGCAACCCTAAGAGACTGGCTCTTAGAGAAATAAAACATAAAACCACACACATTTCTAATAGCTGTAATTTCTGAAACACAAGAATTTTAAAAGCAAATGAATACTATTAGCTTATACTCAGACAAATATTCACTATTGTTTTATTTCACTGACTCTTGCTTAAAAATTTTCAAGAATGCATTTAAATAAGAGATGTAGCTCAAAGCCAGAAATTATTAACTGCCTTTCTTATGTAGTCTGCTCTGAAGTCACCAGTAAAAAGAAAGTTTATATATGGCTGTGCTGAGCCAAGATAAATCTCTCTTCTGTGCATGAACTACTTTGTTCCACAGCTCTGTTTTCTTCTTCCATCCCTGCCCTTTACATATTTGGCAATATGAAAGATTCCTCAAAGTTTTCTCCTATGTATCTTTGCGAACAAAAAATTATAACCTTGACCTCAAAAATTGAAAGCATATGCTAGCTTGTCATTTCCTGGAAAACTAGATAGACAAGAAAAATGTATTTTGCTAAGGTCTCCCTGATGAGACTCCTGAATTTGACACAATTTCATGTTCATTTTTTATTATCTTTTTAAGCAGGTGTTAGTCTTAGAGCCCCAGAAGAGGCAGTAAACCAGGTGAAAGGATATAACCAAAAGCTAGTTGTGACATATGTGTAGTCAGTGGTAACTTTCCATCTAATCACCCTGGTTTTTGCTAACATTTTAGATAAAATATGCAAACACTCACTGTAGGGTGTTATTACATTACACTTAAGTGCCTAAGAGATGAGCCCAAAGCAGAAAGTTCAGCTCTGCACCTGAACTGAATCTTCTTTAGAGAGTTCATCAGACTTAGATTTGGAAATGTAGATATTTTAAAGGCCACCCAGAAAACTTGGAACTAGCTCCCCTAAACTTGGAAGCATTCAGACATTATAATCATTTGGTTTGTTCCTGTATTCTGCCATTAATTCAGTTTTAAAATCTATTTTACAAAAAAAAAAAAAAAAAACCACACCAGAAAAAAAAAAACACCAAAAAACAACACCATAAAATCAAGCAAAAGACAACTTTCTTTTTTCCTAATTTTATCAAATTAGCTTGTATTAGTTACAACTCATGGCACAAATGAGTATCTTCTAACTAATGGCTGTATTGACTTAACCAGACAGGGCACTCAATTATATCATTGGAAAGTTATGGGGTGAATGGCGATGGATTGGACAACTCTACATCTTCCTCGTTTGATCATATTATTCACTTCCAACCCAAAAACCAAAAACACATAATGTATCTAGGAACAAATATACAAATAAGTACGTGGCGTGAAGTAGAAAATTCTTAATAGATAATTAAGGGAAAACCTCGATATTAACCAACTTATCCCCTTATGAAAAGGGATATCAGTTCTGTTGGGGAATGTTCTCACATGTTTTTAATTTCTTTTCTTTACCAAGGGAAGAGAGTGATACCTTCAGCAATAAACTAAAATCTACAGTTGCAGCTCAATAGTCAAGAGTAAAATATAATTTAAAGCTGATCCTAACGTTTTTCTATGAAGGGCTGGTCCCATTCAAAAGCTGTTTTTGCAGATGTTGATTTTCAGTGTTCCCAAAGAGCCAAACACAGAGCTGAAGACTGCTGCAGAACAGAGGTTTCTGATCATGTTGTCTTTTTCCTCATTACAGCAGCAAGTGGAGGGACATTTGGCTGGAGAGAATCTTCACAACAACCTTTGTCCTGACACAGCGCCAACATGGCATCACTCAAACCAGAGTGATCATCCCTGAGCTAGTTAAGCCATGTTCACATCCAAAAATAATGCTTATGGTACAATTCAAAACTGCTGCATCATACCAGAGCAGCTGTTCAACTGTAGATCTGTAACAGATGACTTTTTCTGAACTACACAATTTTAACAGCATATAATCTATTTGCTACAGTCTGCAGTTCATATATAGCATGCTTCTGCCCAATAATGTAGCAGCAGAGTCTAAATACACCATTTAAAATATCTGGAAGTTAAGTTCAAATTATTCTTTCTGTGGGTGCCGCTGCTGGCATTCCTGACACTTTCAGGAAATAAATGAAGTCCTTTCACAAATACAAACCAGAACAAATCTCTGTTGTAGTTTCCTCCAACCTTTTTCACTAGGTTTTTTCCCTTGTCACAGGTAAGATATGGACATAATAGAGATCCATCTACCACTACTTGTGTCTGATTTTTCTCTCACATAAAATCCAGGTATTTCCCTATTTCGATTGGATTGGAAGAGGAATCAGATTTGTCCTCCCCGTTCCTATGGTTCTAGTCCTGATACCTAACAGTCTCTATCAACGTTGTTATTTTTCTAAATAAAAAACACCTTGCTGTACTTCCTGTATTTCTCTTTGAAGATACCTCTGCTGTCAAGATCCTATTTTGAAGAAATAGTTATGGAGCAGGATAGCAGAAGTCCTGTGCTATCAACCACTACAAGAGAAAATTCCCTTCAATTTAATTGATTATCAAATAAAGAATACCAAATATTTGTATTAGTAGCTAGGCTTTAAAGTAGGCTAAAAAGATATTAGCTAAACAGACAGCAAATTGGTTCACTAACAGCTATATTCAACATGGGGGTGCAACAGAAGTTCTCCCGGAAGTTCTTAAAACATCAATAGCTAGAATCTGGGAGAGTAAGGCTGGAAAAAGTTGGAATTGGATGTATTGAATTTCTTTCCTTAAATGTCTCCAGTAGCCTCTGTAAAGAAACAGGATACTAGGCTAAGTAGATCTTAAATTTTCAACAAGTTTTAGAGTTCTAAAAAAAGCCAGTATGACATTAATAAAAGAAACTCAGCTCTTTATTTACACAGATTTCAGAAACTCTTCTCAAACTTAAAAGTACTAAGATATCTGCTAGCTAAGTTTTTAGTTATCATAAAATCTTCATGAACTGTGAGAAGCAAAGGAATTAAATGTAAAGGAAGTAAATGTTTGGTTTTGTAAGAAATGATAGCTCATCGACAGCAGAGCTGAGAAGTAGTTCCTCCCTCTCTCATTTCCCTTTCTTCATATGCTCCTATTGCCCACCTCGTGCTGATGTATCAGATCACGATTTGATTAAATTCTCTATATTTAGATAGTTCTTTCCTTGTTTAATTGAGTGAATTAGAGACAAAAGAGAGTCTGGGGCATGCAAAGAAAGAGGAGGGGCCACATAGCTGTGAGCAGGACTCATTTTGATGGCTGAGTTTTGTTTCATGCTGCTCATGGAACTGCGGTCTTATAGCCTCTCTCACGGAAAACACCCTTCACTACTTCCTGCCACTTGGAAAACTCAGTATCACTGTAGTTCCACACACGCAGCTCACCTCCCAGATAACTCACACTTTTCTAAAAGTACTATTCCAAGAAAATACGCAGAAAACCATATCTCCAGTTTGAACTTCTACTCCACATCCAGTCACAATGCACTAAGCACCAGCAGACTATAAACCTCTATGGTTTCACAGAAAATACAATCAAAATTGTGATCACATCTCACAAATTTGGCCCTTCCAAG
Organism: Chlamydotis macqueenii; assembly: GCF_036417535.1. NCBI lineage: Eukaryota > Metazoa > Chordata > Aves > Otidiformes > Otididae > Chlamydotis > Chlamydotis macqueenii. The sequence goes on along the minus strand of NC_141558.1, from coordinate 71,769,018 downwards.
GAAAATTCAACAGAAAATGAGATAATGCAAAATATCAATTGATGTGTAAATCATAACAAATCATCCATCAAATACTTTTAAGACTATTAAAACTGCTAGGATAAATCTTCACCCCTCGTGTTTACTCATGTAAACAGGAAACAACACCTGCTCTACTTCCAGCGTACTGCCCATGCACTTGCATACCAGAAAGCAGAGATGTACAAAACAAGGAATGCTAAGGTATGCTACAGTGATTGTGACTTCTGAAAGGTCTGCAGTGACTTTTGATACTGCCAAAAACAACAAGACAAGTGCTCCATCCACTCTTGCAGTACACATTGCAGGATGAAGGAAAAAGGAGGAGGGGGGAAAAAAGGAAAAAAAAAGGTATACTAAAGAATTGGTCCTAATTTCACAGATTGTCAGGTACAGTCTGATTCATATCCATGTCAATTAGCAACATCACAATTTAAAAATTAGCGGAACCTTACCTCTAGTAATTATAGTAGAAGTCATTGAAATCTTCCTTCTCCCTTACAATTGCAATTACTGAAGTACCGAATATTAAATTGAATTTGTAGAAAATATTGAGCTACCAATGAAGACTGAAGGATAAAATGAGAAGTCAAAATAGACTGGAAGATTCTTTCAGAAAGCAAAGTAAAACCAGCATTATGAGGAAAAAAAAAAATCTTGTCAAAATATTGTTTCCTGTTACATTTTTTACATTAATATTTGTAACACACCTGTTATCTGTTTTTTCAACTTTTCAATTTCTTCTTTCAAACTTTTAATTTCTAAATCTTTGCTTGCTGTTATTGGGCCATCTACTGTTGAATACTGCAGAGCCTGGACTGTCTGGGTGGACTCTAGAAAAAGATGGAAGAGAGAGACACAAATTACATGCTAGACATCTGAGGAGGTCAAAAAAATATCAGTGATAAATTAAGACATGCCAAAAAGCCCCTCTGTTGTGGATTCTATAGTTTATAATTTCCAACTACTAAGTGCCAATTTTTCAGTAACTGTCAGCTGGACAAACAAAGTTCTTAGAGGTTTTAAGAATGAAATCTTTGTGCTATAGTAACCAAGGCACGGTGCGAACAAAGATAGCATGTTATAAGAAGTCGCATACATGAAGTATTTCAGGTGTAAAGAGTAACAGATGTTTAATTTGTCAACATAAATAATGAAGAAAACTCTTTCCTGTTAGAAAACATTCCAGGAGGTACATTTCTTTTTTTCCACAGTATACAGCAGTCCTTACAAAGCTGCAAGCTAATCTAGGTCAAAAAAGTGATTGAATGATTTTTTTTTTTAATGACTATACCTTGTAGTTTTCTACTAAGTTCAAGCTTTTCCTGTTCTAGACGTCTTATTCTCCTCTCATAAGCTTCTGTTGCTAAACTATCCTCCAAAGTTCTTTGAATGCTGGCATCAAGATCCATAGAAGGTGGTCCAGCTGTCAGTCTTAGACAGCTGCGGTCTGAAAGCACACTGAGGGTGGGGGGAGAAAATAAAACAATACTGGATTTTACAACAGGCTGTGTGTAAAATAATTTGTTTAAAAATTATATCAACCAATAAATAGTTGTTTAAATTGTTAAATACTATGTAATTTATTATACAGTCAAATAATACCTTGTTAGTATGTGCTCATTAAAAATCGAATTCATTTTTACCTAGCATGACTGGTCTCCTCAATGCATTTTTTGTTACATAAAAGTGAATGAACTCCTGATTGAAAATTATCATTATCAGTCTACGTTAGCCAGACAGCAAAAAGTATCAATCTGCATCGTTAGTAAGATTACAGTAACAGTTTATTTGAAAATAATTAAGTTTCCCAAATACTTTGAAGACAACAATCACAACAAACGGTGTGAAATTCTGACATGACAGGTAGGGCATGTATATCTCAGAAATGCTGTGGCCCTGATTCTGTGGATACTCAGGCACTCATACTACTACTTATGCAAACAGTGCTTTTGAAGTCTACAGGACGTGTCACACAACCAGCATTAAGCACATGTGTTTGCAGAAACATAGGCCTGTTTTTTCAATGGTTGTCAACATTCTTTATTTATTTATTTTCAAGAATTATCAAGGAGCATACATGGACTTCCTTGTTACTATTTAATGCAACATTAGAGATGAACATGACAAATACCACATTAATATCAAATATCAATAAAAGTAACTTCAGAAAAAATTTTCATTCATATTTTCTAGAGTGTTAAAGGGCTAGAAATAAAACAGTTTTTGAAGTCTAACAAGTTAAGTTCTCTCTGAGTCCACACATCTTGTCCGAACTTTGTCATATGCAGTTAACTTCATACATTGCCTGAAAACTGCTTTTTTCAAGAAAACTCCTCTGAACACAAGTGCTGACCTTTAAATTCATGTACATTTTACCTGCAGAGAGGTCATTCTTTTGGACAGACAGTATTTTAGATTATGGCCCAGTAATTTGCTCAATAAAACACATCCTTTTTGGTATCTGTTTGCAGTTGGTTTCAGAGACAGAAGCTTAAAATATTGTGTAACTAACCTACAGACAATTTTGGAACTCTTAACTTACCAGCTACTTGTATATGTGAAACCCACAAATGGTAAATGATGGCCAGAAAATGCAGTGTGTGATGGTGGAGGCATTGTTTCCTAGAGAAAGAATAGGACAGTTGAGTACATAATATCCTACTGGACTTAAAAGATTTTTTAGTTTAACCATCTGTGAAGTATTAGTGATAATGTCATATTAACTATACCCGCAGTTATCCTCATCTACAGCCCAAATATGAAACAGCATCACCTAAATTACTTAAAACAGCATGCAACATAGAAAAATACAGCACACTGGCATAAAAATACTTTTCTAATTAAATAGGCTATCATTGGAGGAAAGTAGAATGTTACAGTTATTAAAAGCCCTTTTATTACTACTTTTTTTCCGAGAAGCTCTTAGCACAAAGAGTATCACCTTTTATTCTCTCCTGTACTCCTCTCTGCTATTTAGTCAGCAGGGCCTCCTGCCTGTAGATTTATCAACCCCATTTTTGAGAATGCTATCTCTATTTGGAGAGAGCAATAGTCAGACATTTACTAGAAAGCAATATAACAGGGTTTTCTAATCCCATTAGTGCTTTGACCATTTCTTCATTCATTGCTCCTTTTTCCTGCCAAACAAAGAATGACAAACCAAGACAAATCTTTGAGCTCCTCCTCGGGCTAACATAACTCCATTGCCATATTATTTGAACCATTATAAGTTCTAACGTATTAAAAGTTTCCTGTTTAATCCCAAGATACAAGGTTTATGTTGCTATACTAGAGATAGCCTTAATGATCATCAGAAGAAATGCCTTAAGAAGATTATCATGCTGAAAGTGCTAAAAGGTTCTAACTTGTAAGAAAAGGTAACATAATGTTTTTTTTTTCAAATAAAAAATAAAAGAAGAAAGGAACAATTTGTACATTTTTACATGTAAAACTCAGCAGAAGAGAATAAGTCTGTACTCAAAAGAAATCCAAAATTACCTTTTCAGTGGGGGCGTCAGCTGTATTACATCACAGCATTGACCTTTTAGCAGATAAATTCTTCACATTGAAAAAGAGTTCCCAGAATAAAAAGGAACACCAATGACATAGCTAGATTGTGTAAGTACATCAAGTTTACATTGTTGTGCATTTTGGAAACTAAGAACCAGATTGATTAATCAATTGATTGATTAATTTGAATTACAAAGCTTTAACTTTCCACTGATCAATAATAAAAATATCAGTTATTACACACTATGGTTAGGAAAAGTAAAATTCTTTACTTCTTCTTTATATTTTATTTTCATATTTCAGAGATTCCAGTTCAAAACCATCTCTATGAATAACTTTTTAGAAGATCAAATGCATAATCATGTGATTTTAACAGACCATAGGACAGGTTTCAGTTGACACATAGGTAACAATGTTGGTTCTAAAATATCATTAACGATGCAAGATTCGGTAAAACAATTTGTTTCTTTGCTGATTCTTTGGCAGGGATCAAAATACTTATTTCCTGCTACTTGTGTGAATTCAACTGTATTATCATCCTGACAAAGTTATAAATAAATCTCTCTATCATGCCTATCAGTAAGGCTAGTAAACCAAACGGTTAAAAGCCAAAAGCCTGCAGAACTTAGACTGCCTAACACTCTTTTGCCCTTTGTGTTTATGTGTGCTTTTAACATATTGTTCGAATTTCATTATTATGTATATAATTTTTCCATGGGACCACAGTCTCATTCCAAGTTCAAGCAGAACAATAACAATCATGGCTTTTCAATATTGCCTTTTATCTTCAGAACTGGGCACTCCTCATTAGCTGTATGCCATTAAAACCTCGCAAAGAATTTAAAAGAAAAAACAAAATCTCATGGGTTCATCTGTGGTGCTGACATCTGTAACAGTAACGCAAGTATGTGAACTTTCCTCACAACATGTGTATGAAAGATGGCAGGGAAAACACTTCCAAGTTACATATAAGAAATTGAGGGGAAGCTGTATTAAGTACAATGTCCACTAGTTGAAGCAAAAATGTAAAATATCCTCAGTCATGCAATGCCTCAGGTTAGGTATTTTTCAGAGACGTTAGGTGTGAAAAGAAACAGTAGAAATATAACCTTAAATTAAACAAAATAAAAAAGCTACTTTCATGTTTCAAAAGAAGAAACTGAAAACGAAGCTCCAGAAACTAGTGTTCATCTCAAACAGTTCAATGGCATTGCCCTTCACTCCCAAAAGTCTTAAGTAAATTAAGAATTGGACTGTTTTCACATCTGAGTCCAATAACTCATCACAGGGGTATTATTTCTTCACCTGGAGCTCTACAATGGGAAAACATCCACACCACGCAGGCAACTATTAAGTACCTCAGTTGGGAGATAAAGCTCTAAAAAGGAAGACCTCTGGACTGGTCAACAACAAACATGACTTCACAAAGACTTTCTACATACAGCATCCATTCCTGACACTCAACCTGATAGCTGCTCCTGGACAAAATAATGTGCAAACAGATATCTGAAGATTGTACAAAAAAGTTTTAGGATAAAAATACTTTAGTTGTGAAAGGAGATGGGCAACATCAGACGCAAGTGAGGAAAAAATGAAAAAAATGCAAGTTGTCCTATGTAGCCGGACTGATTTGCTTAATGTCCTATAGGAAAGGATCCTGAGACTAAACGCTCCACACATGTCTACCACTGGATTCCATCTTGTCAAAGTGTTTTCCATGTTTTACTGTGCAGTTGGAGTAAAAGGAGTGCAAATAATGATCATCCTGCCTATATCAATTGATGCTTCCTATTGCTTATCTGCAGGTCTGGGAAGCTCAGTGGAACAGGCAGTTCAGAAAACAAAGGCAAAAATGGTGAAAATGCTCCACCTCACATGTAAACAGCAGGTTCCTCCATCTTTCAACAACTGCCCACCCCTCTCCCCCAAAAAAAGTATTTCCAAGGAAACAAAAGAAACAATAAGACAACACAAGGCATTCATCTGATGCTAGGATCTCTATTATGTGCCAAAGTTGCTGTCCAAAAGCACAGAAACACTAAGATCCTTAAAAATCAACAGTTGCAAAGCTTTTTAGCATTTTTAGCAAAGGTAAAATAATTTCTTTCTCACTAAGACTGCTCCTGAAGAAATGGCTCTACCATTTCTCCTAACTTTCCCAAAACTCAAGTCAGAAAACAAGTTGGAAAATTTTAGTAGGAATAAACTGAATGGAATCTGACAGAGATACGAGCAATTAGAGTAGAGCACTACAATAAAATGCATTATGCAAACTTAGTACAAGTCTCACCAATGCTCTGCTAGAAATACTGTGTCTTGCAGACTATATATTTGTAAATAATTATTCCTTATAAGACTTAGACACTAATAACTTGTTACTGCAAATAATAGATGTACATGTTAGTTAAATATGTGCAAAGCCAGAAAGAATTTTAAAAATTGAACGGAAGTTATCCTTACACATATATGCTTAGAGAATCACCGTCTGAACTATGATGGTATTCCCTCCACAGTTCTTCAAAGTAGCACTTATTTGTTTTGAACACAGAAATAAACTGCCATTTACATATATTTTACTATAAAGTGTACTACCAAAAGCAGATTTGTCAAAACATTTATTTTATACTTACAGAATTTTTTAAGCAATCATCATCCACATCAAAGTTTGATGTATCAGTGGGGCTGCTGACTTCTGGGATGTAAGGTGCCTCACAGTTTCTAATGTTGTCCCAGTCAATCCCCGCAAAAAATGGATGGTTCTTAAAGTCTTCTATCCCATTTTGTCCAAGTCGATGCTCTCTGCTACAAATGAGCCTTCGGATGAGGTCCTTTGCACTTTCAGAGACATCGGTCACTTGAGCAGGAAACTGAAATCTCTCCTTAAAACAATAAAAGAGGAGAAACTAGTTTATTACCAAGAAAAAGTTGGAAAAATCACCCTTCTTATTGAAAACCATTATGCAGAAAAAGAAATGTGCAAATACTCTAGTTCTTAAATATATACAGTAAGGTTTCTAGAAAATAAACTTCTCCAAAGGACAGAAACTATTAAAATTTTTTTATCTCCTAATTTTTCTTCTTTATTTAAATTCATCTTATACTGTTGAATTCTACAGCTACCTCCACGTGGAAGAACATTTAAGAATCTTCTGCATAAGGTAACCAATGGATCTGCCGGAAGAAAGTAACACAAAAGGAGTCATGTAAGGTAGCCAAGATTTACTCCACAGAGTGAACTAACAGCCATGTTTCCAAATCCAGATTTTTAATTTTGAACAGCTTTATCCTAAAGCAAAGCCATCTGCAATCCATAATCATAAACTTACTATAAGGAAATATATTTTTAGTTCTACATTTATGAACATTAACATAATTAGTATATAAAGACTCATTTCAAAATCAGCCTCCAAGTTACCCTATTACTTATTAAAAACTATCTTAGAGAGAGCTAGAAAGAGAAAGTGCACTTACCTTGTGGTTCATTATTTTCCCATAGGTCTCCACCAAGGACTCAGCATAAAAGGGCGTTTCTCCATAAAGCATTTCATACATGCAAACGCCTAGGGACCACCAGTCACACTCGGGCCCATACTTCCCTTTTCCATCTTCCATCGCCTGCAAAATTTCTGGAGAGATGTAGTCTGGCGTTCCAACTGCCACTGAAGATTGGACCTGTAGAAGTTACATTTCCAGGACTAAAATCAACTTCTATCATTACAGACACTGCTGTTTGTGGCACTGTGCATGTATATATAAATTTAGCTTAGTGTTCTGGTTATAACAATTCCAACAAAACACAAAGGCTTCTAAATTCATAATTAAATACTCAGGCATTCATTATGCCTACATTAATAGCATTCCAATAACCTACTTTCGCTAAACTCTTACAAATATTTAATAACAGCGAAAGAACAAAACTGTCAATTCTTACGCTTAGTGCTGTTAAGATTACCTAATTATAGATTAGGTAATCACATATATTAACTCAAATACCTTCTAACACTCTGGGACACGATGAACGTACTGGAATTACATTCTAGTCACACCTACTATGTATTGTGCAAGTTTAAATATACTACCATTAGCACACTGTCATATTTCAGTATCTCATCCTGCTTATACAAAAGCTTACATTTTCAACAAAGATTAGAACTCAGAGCTCAAAACTCAAAGACTCATAGTTCTTCAACAAATACCTACTCAGTACTGACAGTGCAACTTCTCTTTATTTATTCACAAGTTGACTATATGCATCTAAAAAGCTTTTAATATACAGTAAACCCAAGCAGTGTGCAGCCATATTTTGAACCAAGGCTAGTTACATACCAATACCACTACAATTCCATTTCTTTTGACATAATAGACCTTTTCTCTTTATTAGCACACATTTTAGCGGTGAGTAAAGGACTGAAGAAAAGATGTTTAGGAAAATATAATTCTTTCTAATTTACCGTTCCGTCTTCCATCAGTTTCAGACAAGAACCAAAATCTGCTAATCGAATATGTCCATTCATATCCATCAAGATGTTATCTGGTTTAATATCCCTGCAATTAAAACAAATTTCAGAATTAGTAGAAAAATGTATTGCATAAGATAGAGTCCAAGCATTAACTCTGCAACACTCTTATCATTCAAAACCAGCAACAGATCAGTAGACAGAACAAAATCAGTCATCATATGGTGACCTTTGCACCAGGGACATCTCATGACAGGAGCTGTAGATCAAGTCACATAATGCCTGTTAATTTTATTAAGAACTGTGTGGCCAAGTTCCTCTCACAGGCAGATAGAAGAATCTTAGTTGTTCTGAACTTTCGTACATAAAACTTAAATCATCTGACGAATTTTAGTGAAGTACACTCAAGTGAAAGATGCATGCTATACTGGAGCTGGAAAACAATCTCTAAGTTTTACTATATAACAAAGGTCAATTAAACCCTAATATGAGTAACATATTTTAAAATCTCATGTCTTTTATCAATAATTTTCTCTCACACACATCTCAGCTTACTATGTATGTCTGTTGTACTTCTGCTGAAATAACCAACAAAGCCATTGTACACACTACTGCAGCTCTGCCTGGCCAAATTCTGCAGCTGTCTCATTCAGGTCACGCTACACATAGAAAAAAAAAAGTCTTTCTAAGCAGACAACATAATAAATGCTCCCTATTTTGCCAGGTTTTTTTCCTCATGTTTTACAGATACTCAAGTACACTGAACTACAAGTAAAGTGTATGCCCCTAGTACGCAGCTGACTAGGGCAAAAGTATCTACGCTCTAAGTTACCAGAGGGACATTTATTGTTCAACTTGCAAACTAGGTTGAAATGTTGAAATTCCTTTTCATTAAAGTACAGTTATTATAAATATCCATTAAGCTACATTTTTAAGTACATGACATTATTACATTCTTACTCTGTCCTTATCTACTATACTCAAAGGGTAAATTAAAATTCTATTAATAAAGTACTACAAATACTTTCTCAGTGAATAGTCATTTATAAGACATAAGAACAAATCCCCTAAAATAAACAAAAAAAAAACAAGTGAAGCCCGGACTGTCACGAATGCTATCAAATGCTTTGCAGACAAATTCCAAAATATTCACAAGATATTCATATTGCACATGAGAGCAAGGTTTTGTTGTTTGGGGTTGTTTTGTTTTTTTTTTTTAAATAAAAACTGACTTATAAACAATGTTTACTGAGAATTTATAATGGAAAAAAAATTAGAATCACATCTTGAAGAACATTATAGAAGCAATGGCAGGTAGGTGTTGCACTGTTACATACCCAGTGACAATTAATATAGAATCATAGCGTTAGAGTTGGAAGGGACCTTCAAAGGTCATCTAGTCCAACCCCCCTGCAAGGAGCAAGGACATCCCCGACTAGATCAGGTTGCTCAGAGCATCATCCAGCCTGGCCTTGAACGTTTCCAGGGATGGGGCTTCCACCACCTTTCTGGACAACTTGTTCCAGTGTTCTATAACTCGCATTGTAAAAAATTTTTTCCTAATTTCCAATCTAAATCTACCCCCCTCTATTTTAAAACCATTACCCCTCTTCCTATTGCAACAGGCCCTACTAAACAGCCTTTCCCCATCTTTCTTGTAGGCCCCCTTGAGGTACTAGAAGACTGCTATCTGGTCTCCCCGGAGCCTCCTCTTCTCCAGGCTGAACAGCCCCAACTCTCTCAGCCTGTCCTCACAGGAGAGGTGCTCCAGCCCTGTTATCATCTTCGTGGCCCTCCTCTGGACCTTCTCCAAATGGTCCATGTCCTTCTTGTGTTGGGGGCTCCAGAACTGGACACAGTACTCCAGGTGGGGTCTCACCAGGGCAGAGTAGAGGGGGAGAATCACCTCCCTCGACCTGCTGGCCACGCTTCTCTTGATGCAGCCCAGGATGCGGTTGGCCTTCTGGGCCGCAAGGGCGCATTGCCTGCTCATGTTAAGCTTCTCATCCACCAGCACTCCCAAGTCCTTCTCCTCAGGGCTGCTCTCAATCCATTGTCCGCCCAACCTGTATTTGTGCCTGGGATTGCCATGACCCAGGTGCAGGACCTTGCACTTGGCCTGGTTGAACTTCATGAGGTTGGCACGGGCCCACCTCTCCAGCATGTCAAGGTCCCTCTGGATGGCATCCCTCCCTTCCAGCGTGTCGACGGCACCACACAACTTGGTGTCGTCGGCGAACTTGCTGAGGGTGCACTCTATCCCACTGTCCATGTCGCCGACAAAGATGTTAAACAGGGCCGGGCCCAGCACGGACTCCTGAGGGACGCCACTCGTGACCGGTCTCCACATGGACATTGAGCCGTTGACCACCACTCTCTGAGTGCGGCCATCCAGCCAACTCCTTATCCACCGAGTGGTCCGTCCATCAAACCCACGTCTCTCTAGTTTAGAGAGAAGGATGTCGTGCGGGACAGTGTCAAAAGCTTTGCACAAGTCCAGGTAGATGATGTCTGTTGCTCGTCCCTTGTCCACCGATGCCATCACCCCGTCATAGAAGGCCACCAAGTTGGTCAGGCACGATCTGCCCTTGGTGAAGCCATGTTGGCTGTCACCAACAACCTCCTTGCTCTCCATGTGCCTTAGCATGGTTTCCAGGAGAATCTGCTCCATGACCTTGTCAGGCACAGAGGTGAGGCTGACCGGCCTGTAGTTACCCAGGTCTTCCTTGTTCCCCTTTTTAAAAACAGGGGTTATGTTCCCTCTCTTCCAGTCATCGGGGACCTCACCAGACTGCCACGACTTCTCAAATACAATAGCCAGTGGCTTGGCAACTTCATCCGCCAGTTCCCTCAGGACCCACGGATGTATCTCATCAGGACCCATGGACTTGTGCACCTTTAGGTTCCTCAAATGACCCCAAACCTGCTCTTCAAGTACAATGGGTGGTTCTTCATCCTCGCAGTCCCTGCTTGCACCTTCTACAGCTTGGGTGGTGGGACAAGAGCTCTTGTCGGTGAAGACTGAGGCAAAAAAGTCATTGAGTACCTCAGCCTTCTCCATGTCCTGGGTAACCAGGACACCAGGCACCATATGGTAACAGTATGGTGCTTTGAAGAAAAGTACTTTCTGAATCTGTGTTACCCAAAGACAAGTAGGCAGTGGCCCATGGCGAACACAAATTTTAGCCACCTTCCAAATACGCAGAAACACTTACAATGTAAAAAGCAAGCACTACTTAAGAAATCATACTTTCACATCTCAGCATAAAGACAATTCTTTACAAAGTAAATAATAAAAATTAACCGAGTCCATTCTCTAACCTTATCCCACTTGATTTTTGCTGACACTGAATCTGCCAAAGAATTGCAACCTCCAGACTGAAACGGTTTTATTTATTTTACATTCACCCACCAAAAACTTTCCTTAAACATGTTTCTAAATAAAAACAAACACATACTATTAAGACCTCTGGAATTATAACTTCAGCTTAAAACACTTCACAAAACATGCACCTAAAATCAAGTTCCTCTTAGAAGCTGGACCGAGTTCAAGCTAAACAAAAACATGAGTCACCCTCGAGGCTCCATTTATCCATGCTCTATCTTTTAATATATTCCCAAGAGAAATAATAATAATAATCATCATCATCACCATAATCATCATACCAACCTCCCCCATTCGATCTCACAAAACAGCAGAAAACATTAAAAATCTCACTCTGTTGTCAACACTTTGCAAAAACAAACACGCAAACAACAGTGAAAGCACTCAGAGGAACAAGTATTTCTTGCAAAGAGAAGTTTTTAAGGCTCAGTAACAACTTCGTAAGAAAAATTTTTGTAGTTAAGAAAAAAAAAAAAAAGAGACCAACTTAATGCATACAAATTCTTTTCAGCTCTTGTAACAGCAGGTATTGGTTACAACTGTTCTGAATTCAGCTGAACTACATTAATAAAAGACACTTCAAAAGACAACCATTGCTGGCACTTGCAGAGCAGAGTAGGCTATAAGCAAAGGGGAAGTTAAGAGAATTGTGAGACTATTCCCCCATAGTCACTGCCCAGACTCCTTTCCCATTCCCACTGACTTCCTATTCCTCTAATTCTTACTACAATCTTTCCTCATGTCCAATTTTTGTTCTGTTGCACAGAAATCGTCTTTGGCACGACAAAGAGCATCATTAGCAACAAAGAGTCTCCATACTGCCTCTAGTGTTTATTTCCTGGCATCTCCCAAAATTGCTGGGCAAGTCCCTTCATTTCTTACAGCTCTGAAACAGTGCAAACCTACAGAAGAAATATGAAAAGCATTTAAGGACCAAACTCTATACGTGGTTGTTTAAAACTCATGACAACTGGTATACTGAAGGGAAAACTATAACTTGAAAATATCTAAGCAGGAGGCAGAAGAATTAAAATACATCCACAACTCAAGGATTTCATCCATCCATCTCTCCTGCATTTCAACAATGTCTCCATACCCCAGAGCAGGATAATTTCTCACAGGGCGGTAAGAATTATTTTATTCATTTAAAATCTATACAGGAAAAGCAACGCATGTTTCTTGATCTTGTTCCTGGAAAGAGACAACACTTACTGCTTCAGGTAGATACTAGGGAAGAAAAATTCCAGACAAAGCAGCTAAAATCTAGCAAAAGTAATGAACAAATAATGAAAAGTTACATGGTTGAGTGAATAGACCACTCTTATCTCCATAGATAAGACTTACTAGGTGATTGTTGGTAAATAATTTCAACATCACTCAACGATAACACTCGTGCTCCATCAAGCAACTAATACCATCTGCCTGGAAGGCTATGAAGCACTAATACTCTAATAAACCTGTAATTAATTCACTATAATGAAAAGGTCTGCTCACTTGAAATATGAAATAATAATTCAGTTTCAAGAAGTATAAGTATTTGAAAGCCATTTTATGAACCAGATTTATAGTGAAAACAAGTATTGAATTGGGGGAATGGCTCTGACACCACTGTGCCCTCTGGAGAGCCAGAGTTCTGCCAAGACCCAGACAGTTCAGCCCTACTCTTGAGAGCAGCTTCTGTGGGAAGCCCAATGTGCAACAGGTACAGGTTGCCAGAGTTAGATCTGGTACAAATCGAGCTTGTAGAAGTTCTTCAAACGTACTCCACAGTGAATTAAGGGGAAATGGTAGTCGGCATACCCAAATAAATATGAAACTTCCTTATCTCAACTTTCTTGTCGTATTGACACCTGAGGATGTGAATTGAGCAAAGACTCTGGTTTGTTGTTTGTTTTTTTTTTTTCAATTAGTATATACCAGCATCAAAGGAACTAGAAGTCTGGACCAAATAAATTTCTTTAAAAACATGTATATCCATTTAAACCATGACTCCAACACAGAGTACATGAGTGACTTCTGTTTTTCTGAGCTGCACTGGCCTTGACTGTAGGAGAAAAATCAGCACCCCACAGCAGCTTGGATAAAGTGCTGCTCTTTGTTTTGTAGACTTAACATCATTTGCTTCTGTTCATCTGGAAAATGCTATAGGAATTAATCTAGTGTGATACCGGAAACTTTGCCTGCACAGAAAACGCATTTGGATGCTTATGAAAAAGATTTGAAAAAATCTTTAATGAATCATTTTTCACAATGCTTCTTGGTTTCATTTGGAAAGCTGTTCTTCAGGGTGGCACGATGGTTTACTCGGATAACTTCACTCACTTCTCTTTAAAATGGTTTACTTTCTTAAGCCATAATTAAAAAGCAAACATTTTACATACTGTGTTAACAAAAACAACATTCTGAAATAGGACTACAGCAGATATCTGGATTATTGCCATTCATTTTGATTTCTCTGTTAATGAGCCAGAGTAGAATTTCATTTGTTCAGTAAGACTTGAGAAAAAGTATTCCCTCCAAGACATGCTAAATCCACAGCACATTCCAGCTGTAAAACAAACTGAAAAGAATTTGTAATACTTGTGAATGTATTTTTTTTTTCCTGGATTCATTTCTGATACAACACAAAGCTTCAGGAATTGTGACATCTTGCATATTGAAATTTTAACTACACAACCTCCTTAAAGTTCCTTCCAACTTGAGTTATCTGATCATCTTATGGTTTCAAAGCATACCTGTTCCTGAGGTTCATCTATGTAATTCTTTGAATCATTGAATCAATGTTTTTCAGTTATTTGCAAGACCACATGGAGTTCCACAAGTCTACAGTACAAGAAGCAGCAGATTCCAGAATAATCTTAAGTTAATTTTGTTTCACAGGTAGCCTCACAGAGGCAGGGGACGAGACAAACAGAAAGAAAGACACATCGAAGACAGAGTGACATCTAATGCAAGAACTGTAAGCAGCAGTGGCGTCAGACACTACAAAAGATTATGCCAATGGACCAACTCACAGGCTCAAATCTTTAGGTTCATGTGATAAAATCCCTACTGGCATTAAAGAGTTTGTGATCAGTAGAGATCCTTCTTCCTGGTAACTGTACAGATATGATGCACAATGAGCTTGCTTTGGTTATTGATTTGTAGTGTATTTATTCTTTTTTTCTAAACAAAAATGATCAGGCAGAAATGGAGGAAAAGGTGAGTCCTTCTCTGTAACTAATATCAACAAAAGGTGGCCAGATGGTGCAAGGGGGCACCTCATTGGACTAAACATTTCAGATGCTAATAGACTGTCCTCACGTACCAGCTGAGCTCTTGAAAAAGCAGCAGAACTGAAATTAGAATAAAGGGGCTTACGTGGTCCTAAATTCAACAACTGTGATGTGAGCTGTGCCTGAAGAAAGAAACAGACCTGTCTGAAAAAAGGAGCAATTTGATGACTGAGCTACCAGTTTATTTTAGTCTACTGGATAAGAAAGAGATTATATGGAGAACAAATTTTTACTGCTAATATTAACATTAGAAAAGCATGGAAATTAATTAATTTTCCTAAACAGATCACACACCCCAGGACGTGCTGTCCTTGCATAGTAAAGAACAAAGTGAATAGCTTATATTAAATTATTTTTCTGTGAAATCTTCACACGAACAGTATTTTTTAATGCTACCAATACAAATTAAAATACCAGCAGATGAGAAAAATAAATTAGTTTAAGGTGTAACTGCTGGCATAGAGAAACTGATCCAAAAAAACTTAGTACTAATTGAGGATTTCACAGTACATTATTTTCTCATTATACATGCAAGAGCATTCCCCAAAAGGATAAATCAAAAGGTTAAAAGCAGACATCAATGGTTATAATTATCCACTCTTACAACAAGAAATGTTATCCTTTCCCAAGTTACCTACTGTAAAAAAACATAACCAAGATCTTACTGCCAGAATGCCTGGACTTTTTATCCAAAATTCCTTCAGAACACAAGATTATCCTTAGTCAGGACAGAAGTTTGTCAAACTGTTTATTTCACTCCCTTCCATTGTTTCAGGCAGACTTTTCTTCCACACTCCCCTTCTCCTCACATAGAAATGCTACATTTATGATAAAGAATGAAGATATTTGGTTTTGGCAGCACTCCAATGAAAGGAGAAAATTTGCTGCCTGTAAGCTATGCCATACTGACAGCCCACTTTAGATATGCAGAGTGAAACAGTTGGTGTTGAACTTCCATGAAGAAAGCTAGTCAACTGATGTTTGGTTTTTTTTTTTCCCCACAGTCAAACCTATGGACATTGATGTCCAGGAGCTTGTTTCTACTTTCCATCACAGTGTACTGGGTTATATCAAAGTTGCCATATTCTGCCAGCCATGGTTTATCTGAATTCTAAATTCTAGTGAGCAAAACTAGAAATACGCTCCATCTGGCAGAAAGACCGATGTGCACTGAGCCAAATTAGATTTGGCCAGTCGGCAGTTATTCTTTAGTAATCCAAATAAGATAGGCTACACAAGATAGCAGCATGAGAAAACTGGAATATGTTGTACCTCATTAACCGTGCCTCTTATCAAGACTCTACTGTGCCTTCTCCTAAACAGACACTCCTCCACTTTTGGGTGGAATCCAATAAGTGCATATTTCAATTGAATTTAAAAAAAAATCATTTAAATAACTTTGATCGCAACCTTATTATTTACATAGCACCCAAACAGTTGCATCATGTTTGTATATTAAACAAAACCTGCTTCATAAAAAGCTGACAAACTAAAGCTTGCAACTGAAAAAGACATAGTAGCCTTGCATGTGAGCCTTGAAGTCAATAGGAATAGCCAAGGACTAAACACTTCAGAATTTAAGTCTTAATAAGCAAAGCAACTACATAGAAAAAAATAAATGCTATAGACCACCTTGTTTTAAAACTACAATGAGAAGGTTCAACTTTTTTTTTTTTTCTTAAACAGTATCTTAATACTTTTAGAACTCCCTTGTTTCTTATTAACTCTTGATAACAAATCCTGTGTTGTTTCAGGAACATGCAGTAATTCATCTCTAGTAAAAGAATCTAGCTACTCTCAGCAGCAGGAGATTCATCTAAATCTCATTAAAGTCAGTGGATAGACTCCCATCAATTACTATGAAACATGAACCAAACAAAGATAATAAAGGTTCTAGATCTGTGATATAGTCATTATTTATTGATCAGTGAGTGTAATTTAATATTTATACTGTTACACATCCTAACCAAGTTTTATTCTTAGTAATATTATAAAACTAAATGACAGACAACACAGAAATCGAGGTTTCATGTACTAGATGCAGCACATGTGCTACAAGACACACAGAATCAGGTACTGAATTCAAACATACTTAGTTTCAGATTATACGTTCTGCCAAAGCGTACTTTTTAAATTCCTAATCCAGACTGAGAGAAATAACTACTATGTCCACTAAAAATAAGGTAATTACATTCCTCTTTTACTATAAAGAACTTGCATGACAGACTAGAAGTATACAATGTAAAAAAAGACTACGGTGAATTGTTATCCACGTTGACTGTGGGCAACACAAGAAGCAATGAATTTAAATCCCAATGAAAGAGACTTGGATAAGACATTAGAAAATATTTTCATAATAACGACAGTAGGACACTGGAACAAATTGTTTAGGGAAATTTCACCATCTCCATCACCATATTTTTTTTAAGAAGTGGTTAGACAAATATCTGTCAAGAGTGGTTTAGCTATAGTGTGATCTTGCCTTGCAGCAGAATAAAAGTATCAGCTGATGTCTCCAAGTCTTCTTTCTCTACAGTTCTATACTGCTCTTTAATTTCTGCCACTCAGACAAGTATTCTGGACACCACACAGTATTTACCTTATGGTATCCAATGTTCTGCATGAATTTCAAATGCTAATAAAGGAAATAATAACAAACAACAGGGAATGAGTACATCAGCCAACACATATACATCTTGAGTTTGTTCAGGCACTGGTATTCATTCCTGAACACTTGAACTGAGTGCAGTTCCTGGCTTATAAATATATGCTCCACCACATCATATTATAACATCTGAGAATTAATTTACCTTAGAAAAATGTCACCCTGTGGCCTTTGTGCAAATGTATTTGCTTTCAAATAACGGATCTCTCAAATATAATAACAGTTCTAAAACAAGGATAATTATTTTTAAAAGCTGCTTATATCCAATATTTTTTCCCATCTTTTAAAAAAAAAAACATGTATAAGGGGTGATTTGAAAAATTCATTCTGGTAATGAATGGCTACAAACTCCCTGCAGTTCTTATCTTTCATCTAAAATGCTAATCAACCAACAGAACCAGGTATCTATGGAGAAAACCCTCACAGCCAGGCTAGGTCCCTCGTGCAGTATTTTGAAGATATGTCAGGCCAAAGTCACTTGTGATGTCCAAGTATTATTTCTGTTGTCTTGTCAGTTTTACGGACTAAAACTAGGAACATGCTGCGCCATTTTATAACCATTTTAAATTTAGTAGCTTACAATGCTTATTTACAGATGTCATTTTAAATATCTATGACATAAAAACAAAAGAGTTGTAAACAGTATCAGAAAGAATTTCTTACGGTAAACAATCATGGACATAACGGAAAGTCTGAAACTGGTAAAAGTTCAAATTTAAAAAAGGGAACTTAATTGAAATAGACTGACTACCAAACATTGTAACCATTAAAAACAAAAAGAAAAAAAAACAAAAAACAAACAAAAAAAAAACCAACAAAGCTTGTAACTTTCCTCAGGGCTGTCTCATACCTGAGCTATTCATATCAGACCAAAAAACTTGTAGAGACTCAAGTATAAAATTGGATACACATAAAGAATTGAACATTTGAACGTTTAATAATGCATTGACTAGAACAGAATACTATCATTGAGTAAGAAACCATGCATAAAAACATGAGAGCCTTGTACTGCATTTCTTTTCAGGTAATTTTAATAGTTTCAAATAGCTATTTACAATAGTCTGTGAGGATGCAAAATATTTGAGGCACAAGCATAAAAATTTGGAAAGATGTGCAAACAAAAGATGGGAGAAATGAAACAGGAATGTTTTTTCTTCTTTTAGGAAAAAAAAAAAAGTCAATTTGAAAAACAAATATTTGGCTTGAGAAGCCCAAACATCAGCACAGGAAATTAGTAAAAATTTGCTACTAACTGAAAAAAATTGTAAAACTCAAGAAAGATACAACACTCAGGAAATGAGATAAATATTCTTACATGAAACAAGACAAGTTGTAACATAACTACAGAACAATACTCTAAAGCTCTGGAGGTACCATGCCATTCATTGATCAGAGTCAATCCAGAATTACAGTCAATTTGAAAGGACTACTCAAAACCCAACTGGGCATGGCACTTGGCAATCTGCTCTCATTGTCCCTGCTCTGAGCAGGAATGCTGGACTAGTTAATCTCAAGAGCTCCCTTCCAACCTCAACCATCCAGTGATTCTGAAATCATGATTAAAGCTGCCTTTTCAATTTTATTTAAATAACAAACATTCTGGCTATATTGTATCAAAGCTCCCCAATTCTAATTCTGAAATGCAGTAACACCAAGATATTATACATCAACATGTAGCAGCAGACATGCTTCTGAGTTCTTGTGGCTCAAGACAGAATGTGTCTTTAGCCTCAATATTAATTATGTGCCTATTTTTGCACTGGAAACTGCAGTTCATAAAACAAATATTGGCAAAGTCTCTCTCTCAACTCTATAAGGATATGACAGTTAAAAGCACAAAATTGTCTTGATCATATCTTGACGTTTAGTCAGTCAGACTTATAAAATTTGTTACAATGAAAAACTTCCTTTCCCTGCCCTAAAGTCTGACAAACAGAAATCCCCTATTTATCACAAAAGGCTCAGCAATCAAGGTGAGTCTTTGACATTGCTGACACTGTTAAGACAATAAATGCTGGTAAGACTGGCCTCAAGCCATTAGATAACACTATGTGAGTAGTCATCCACACCACGGCTCCTTCGCACAGGTTTTCCCTGCGTAAGAAGTCCTGGCTATCAGAGCAGACTCATCGACTCACAAGAATAGCTTCAGCCCAGGAAGCCTGCAGCTATGGCTCGGCACAGCACGCAAGTCTTCTAGAAGCATGGTAACCACCAGTACCACAGCTCTGTTGCCCCAAAAGCAGAGCCTTTCCTTCACATACCAGTTTCAAAAAGAGTTGACGCTTGCTGCCAGATAATGTTAATAAAATAAGCCAGCTAGCTGATCCTTTAAAATGTAACTTTATCATATGGTTTGCCTCTCACACCAAAAGCCCCAGCTATGGTCATAGCTTCCCCCTAAACGTCTCCTGCTTTTGTTAACTGAGGACTCTACCCTCACCCCGACTTCCTCGTTCACCATACTGAAACCCACTATACAAAAATTTTGAACTTAACAACAAAGGAAGACAAGAATTTTTTTTTTTTTTTAAAAAACCAAACAGCAGCAAGGTAAGGTTTATAGGAAGACTTTTAGGTGGTAAAATACACATGGAATTTGCTGAAGATGCAAACTAGGCACTATTCTGGCCTGGACTACTTATTTGAACCTCGTATTCCAGTGCATGGATTACTTTTCTCGCTCTGTTGTCCTTAGCTAAATTGCTTATAAATTTGAGGTAACTATACATGTGCCTTTTTATTGTTATGAAAGAATATCCTCAGGAATACACAGGCACTAGAAAAGAGTACATCAATATACAAATTAATCAGGACTGTTTGCTTATTGATGGTTCTTCAGAACCCAAACACTTGCAGGCAGGAGGGTTCAAAATAGGTATTTAAATTTTACCTTTATGTGACCAATTAACTGTGTCTACACTGAACATACAACAATAACTTGAAATGAAGAAGCCGTTGGGAAAAAAGCGATGGCAGGGAGTGGATTGCTCACCTAGCAATCTGCCTACATCAGAAGAGCCCTGAAGAAAAAAAAAAAAACAGTTGAAAATGGGCTGTGAACCAGAAGTTTTGCCACAGTGGGCTATGTACTATTTGTGAAGGAAGAGCTGGGAGCCTTTCATTTACACGGCATTTAGAAAACAAAATAAAAAGCCTGATTTCATTTCTCTGCCTCCATCTGGTGGTGTTCTAGTTTTCTAATAAGCTACAAATACACGCAGTGGAGGACCTGGCTGAGAGTTCTCACTATTTTTGCCTCTCTAACCTGCCCAGCTGTCACAATGCTTTTTTTGGATCTGATCGTTCTGCTTATAGTTTCACATTCCTCAACAGAAAATCCACATAAACAACATTCATCAGACAAAATGGCCATTTGAGTCAACACTTGAGAGAATAACGGCCTTCAAGTTCAAGCCCAAAGTTGCATGAATATTGAGAAACAACACTAAGTACGTGGCAGACAAATAACTATCACAGAAGTGTATTCAAATATCTTGAACACAGTTTGCTCTTTTTTTTTTTTTGTGGCAGTCTATTAGATTATACTTTAAAATACTTCCTAAAAAACAAACTGATTTAAACTGATGGTGGTAGAAACAAGTTTCATTGACCAGTCAACTTTAAATATTAGGTTTATTCACTTAAGATTTCAATGGAATTACAATGTAATACCAAGCAGCTTGTTTGAACTCTGTGAACTTCAATTGACAGAGCTGCTTCTGGGTTGCTGAACTGTACTCTTTTGTATCGTTCTGCACTTTTCCTCCAAAAGATAGGAACAAAAATATTATCATGACAATCTGAAAAACAATTTTTAAAGTATTTGCCATGTTTTGTCCTGTCAACCTTACGGGAATTCCATTTTGGCTCCTAAGAACTTCAGTAAACAGATTAAGAACTCCACAACCACAACCCTGCAGCATATTCTAAAGATTAAAAAATTAAAGTCTGCTAAGTAAGGCTAATTCATGTCAAAGCTTTTAGATTTCTAATAGTATCATGAGTTACTGGCGGGTAAAGGAGAAGAAAGAGTAAGCTCCTTAAGAATGCTATGTCCATCTGTGAGTGCCATCTGTCAAAGAAATCCTGAAAGAGGCAGCTAACGAGGAATCCAGAATATGCCCAGCTGTTGTACTGTAAATTACTACCTATGCTAGAAAACCTTAACACATATTTCTAGGCAGATAAATGTTTTCTTTCCCTTTGATTCTCATTTTAGATATGCAGTCTCTGCTCTCTGCATTTCAGTACAACCATACATGGTCTCTGAAACAGCTGACTGTATTGAGTAATTCGGAGAATAAATCAGAGCACAGAAACTGAGGACTCGATTGGTTTTGACAATGACAGTCAAAAAAAGATTTTTCATATTCTTTTTTTTTTAAATGCACTGATGATACTAAGAAAGTAATTCACAGAATGTTCACTCAGAAGCTGTCTGGACAATTTAACAAGTTTTAACATATATTCTTATGTATGTTTGTGTGTGTATCTGTGTAAGACAAATGTATGTGTTTTTCAATTATCAGGGATATTTGTAAGTGCCCTGAGCTGAAGCAAGCTGATAGTTGCAAATAAATATAAAATTTCTGGGACTGATGAAGAAATAAACTAACCTGCTGGGTCCATACTGTAACCCACAGCAACTCTTCCCCAGTCCTTTTCTATCTTCTTTGGGGAATACACAGATATAAACACACCAAGAATTATGGGAGGTGAGGGAAAGGGAGGTCTGGACAGAAATTAGTTGTGAAATCACTAGATGCTTTTCATTTTGCCAAAGGAAGGATATACTGTCTTAATATGAGGTTGATCTTACCCCTCTCCCATCGATGTACCTGATGAGCAATAAATATCACCATGCAGCTACAAAAACGCACACTGCAGGGGGAGGAACACCACACAGAAGTATGTAGAATGTACTTTAAAGACACGCAAAATATAAAGGAATAGAGAACATATTACAAAAAATTAAATTGTTTCTTGTTCCTCGGTTATGTGGGAAAAAGAATGAAGATAAGATACAAAGCTGCAAAGTAAACCCTGGAAGCTTAAAAAAAAAAAAAAAAAAGGTCTACAATGAGAAGAAAACCAATGTCATCCCAAGAGAACAAATTTATACATCAAATAATTGCCATAGCTCTTGCAACATGTGAAGAAGCACTGTTATATCCTATATATTTTACTGTTCTTCCCCCAGGCTAGTATGGCTTTAGATTTCATGTATTTTTTAAAGACTGTCCAGTAGAAAGAAGACTGTTTCCAAAAACAACACTCCTATACGGTCATTTTAATGTGCTGCACAGATCCTTTGCTTTCTTCCTCCTTCATCCAATAAAGGTTTATTCAGCAGTTACACAGATACTTGTCATTCCTCTTTTTTTAATGGAAGTCAGTGTTGTTAAGAATATCTGCCTGCCTCCAAAACAAAAAGGGTGGGGATGAGGCTACTGACGAACAACAGATAAAAGCACAGCTTTTTCCAAATATGTCTTCTACTTAACTGTGCCCTAAATTAACAGCATATAGGTTATATATATATATACTCACTCCTTCCTAGTGAGTAAGTAGAAAGTAGAACAGTAGAGAGCAAAAAATCTACTACTCCTGAAATAATAAAACTAAATTTAGGATAATCTCTCTTGCTTCCTCCTAGCTTGATCATGTTCTTTACTGTATTGCAAATATGGCATTGTATTTATTACATTTTGGTTATTTGCAAAAAAAATAAAATGCACTAACAAGTACCTGTGTTGAAGGAATTCTATTCACGAGCTGTTAAAAACCAGCAGAAGATACTGCCATTAAATACAAGAAATGCAAACTACCTGATTTTTAGGTACAGAGGATAAGGGAGGAAGCATATGTGAAAGCACATCTATATATCTACAGAAGGGAAGAAAGAAAAGTCATATTTCGCTGGAAATTTAGATTATTTACTGTTATTATTCATTCCATGTCAACCACATGAATAGCTGCTACTTCAATCTGACCCATGTCGATACAGGCTGAATCAAAGCCTTGGTGGAGGCAGGAAGAAAAAGAATGAGTGCCTTACAGCAGTGTACACTTGCAAGGCTTTATACTGAAAAGAAAGCAGCAGCAGAGGACTGTATTGTTCCCCGAGTGCTATTCCGTAGCCAGATGAGGAATCGTATCACAACCCTCTTCCACTGACTGCTGGAAGAATCTACCAGTGGAAGGAGCTGAAGAGGGACATAAACAGCGCTAAATCCATGAGGAAAACACAGATGAAGAAAGATATAAATCCTCTCATTTTTTTTTTTCTTTAGTATATCACTCAGGACTCCAAGGTAACTTTTTGAAGGGTGAAAACAACCATCCTGCCCACTTGCTCAGCTTCAGTCCTGACTGGGAAGGTAGCGCTTGCCTGCTGAAAGACCTACTGCACTGCACTGGAGGAGCACGCCTGGCACAACAGTCTCACCTGCACGACCATTCTTCCCCAAATCTGAATACAAGAGAAGCTGGTAATGAATCTTTTGAGTCAGAAGTCCTACCCTGTCAGGTAAAACAAGACACATTTGACATTATTATTTGGCATTAACTTTTCAGTTGTGCTAAGCTAATTCAACGTGAAAACATACAAGTTTGTTTCTATGCCCAGGAGGACTGTGAGGTAGGTTAGAAGACTCCCCAGAAGTCTCCTGTGGCCATCTGAAAAACAGTTTTACTACTTCTTGAAAGACTTTTTTTTTTTTTCTCTTATTTTACTATTTTGAGACAGTAGGGTGCTTTCTTTTTTGACACTAAAATTACATTCAAAGTAACAGATTACTGGCCTATATAACGAGGTTTTGGATTTGCATTTTAACTCCTTAGACTCAGGGGTTCTTCTACCCTGTCTACTTTTCAGGCTGCAGAGGATTTGGGTGAGACTTTTATAAGAGACTGAGGCTATGATCCTTCATCTGACTGTGGATACCAAGTAAGATGGGATACAGTCTGAGGATTTTTCTTCTCCTCAGAAACACCAGCTTCTTGACTCTTCTTTGCTCACAGCATAAACATGTATGGAAGCATAACAGAAAGGGCAGAAAATAGTGAGCAGAAGGATGGGAGTCATGTGAGGATGTGCTTCAAATTCCTACCCTGGCTTTTGATTATTTCAGTAACAGCCAATTTCATGAATATTGTTTTCCTATTGTGCTTTTTCCCATTCAATGTTCATACAACAGTCATTAACTGCAGAAGGAAGGAGTTTGTCAGAGATAGAATTTCTGAGTCTTTAAAATGCTGAAAAGCAGTACCCTGTGCAGGCAGCTGAAGGGAAAGGGAAAGGTAAAAATCAGGTTGTATCTCAGGTAAGAGTCAAGTTTGCTGAAGCACCTAGGTGATCTAGAAACCTGTATCTCAGTGGAAACTATAGAAAGTGATACATGCCTTGTCATTTTTAGATCCTATGACAGAATACAACAGAATTCATATTAAGAAGTTACAATGAGAAAACATACAGTATGAAACTATGCACTTCATAGCACTGTGCTGATTTTTTAATTCGAGATTAAGATATGATTCATTTGATATGCCTAAATTGCAAGTGTTGTATTAAAGACAGATTCCAATAAAGAACTGCAGCTACTGAGTGAACGCTGGGGTTGAATTCACATTTTTTTAAGAGACAGTCAGAGAATACTATCTTCAAACAAACTGTTATTTAGGAATATTCAGAAGTACAATAAAACCCCCCAGCCCTCAGAAATCACTCATGTCTTCCTCCCCTTCTTGTTTCCCTTGCTCCCATGCTTGTTTTCTGTCTAGGATCCTCCTCCATTTAAATAGCTGGTCACCTGGAGGATCAAAGTTGCTACTTTCAGTCACTTAACTTACGGTTAATCTCATTGTTGCTTGCCTGTTTAAGTAGAATTAGTTGTCCACTGTGCACCTAATGGCTAACAAGGAGACTGGCAGTAAGTCCTTGGCTATATGTAATGCTACAGAAGGAGCATTTCAGAGGTCACATAATGAGCAGTTTTAGCTAGTTTTAATGCTTGTTTTTATAGAGCTGATTGATATTTGAACTTATGTGACTTGATTAATGTCTGTATTAATCGTTATTGTCTGTCTGAGGCTCAAGCATTGCCTTCCTCTCTCTGGAAACCAAATTGAAAAGCAAATTTTTTTAGACCAGGGAACAGCAGTTTGGAACTTAAACTAGCAAGTATATCAGTTACAACTATAAATGATTTATTAATATGATGCATAAGCAGAGTTAATAAAAAACTTTCCCTGGACATGTGTTACATCTGATCTGCTTCGGAAAAAGCCTGAGTAAAAAAAACAAAGTAAAAATTTTACTCAATTTTACACAAAAAAAAGTGTGGCATCAAAGATAATTCCTAATCGGTGCATATGCCTCAGCTCCAACCAGAAGAGACTTTTCTGAATTCATGACCAGCCAAATGGCTTCCAGCAGGGTGTTTATTTTTAAAAAAAAAGGAAAAGCTTTTCCACAGTTCTTGATACTATCAACACCATTACCAAAGTATTCCGAGAAAACAATGCTTCGTAAGTAAGCAAAGTTACCTACATGCCTAATACTATTTTTTTTTCCCACAGATTCAAAGAAAAATGTCTGTTTTGTTTTGAAACATTAGAAATCAATGGATGGTGTTTAAATATTGAATTTTTAGTACTCAACTTGTGACAACCTGTCTAGATCACAGAATCATATCATACAATCACAGAATACCAGGTTGGAAGGGTCCTCAAGGATCATCTGGTCCAACCTCTCTTGGCAAAAGCACGATCTAGACCAAGACGGACCAGCACCCTGTTCAGCCAATAGATACAGAACTCGATACTTGGTTTCTTTAGTAAATAAAAACATTCCTTAAAATGTCTACGTAAATTATCTTCTTTCTTCTCGTGGATTTGGAGCCGAGTATACAAACTATATGATAGTGGGAAACCACTGCCTGACTTATATTTCTTTAATACAACAAGTAAAATAAAAACCCCAGCACTGAGATTTGGACATCATAAATACAGACTCACTGATATAAAATCACGGTTTAAAAAGACCAATTAGACTAAAAGTTTACAAAAAAGCCTCTGCCACTCTCCTGAAAATTGCATCTACTGAGGTTAAATGTAACTTAAATATTGTATTGACATGAAATCCTCCACGCTGGCACCAGGCAAATCAGCTGGCCTGCAAGATCAGACTGGGCAAGTAATTCAGCTATTTGCTTCAAGATACACTTTTTATAAAAGTAAGGCACATGCCAGATAAATTCTGAGAATTTTATAGCTTTTTCCCTACATTTCAGTTGTTAGTACCTCAAAGACTTTGTTACAAGACCCTAAAAAATTCTAATGATGAAAGATACCCATCAACTATTGAGACTTTTTATAAAGTATGCAATACTGAGAGAAGATCAGTTATTTAGGAACAGTAACAAGGATTTACCAGCGGAATTCTGTTTCAGTTAATCATGTTTTTCCTTTTAGCTAGACCTAATTTTCAAGTTTCCTGTTATCTGTCTACAGTCAGCTTTCAAGCTCCCTAATAAAGCCTATTGAAGAGACCAGCTCTGAGTTACTGTGAAGTAGCACACAACAGGTAGGGTATTCAGAGCTCTTCTGCTTAATATATTATGCAAATGTAATTATAAATCTCAACAAGATTATTACTGATGCTATTTGAATGTTGTACAAACTAGTATCACACCATCAGACACTTTCAGCCAAGAATTCTCATTACCATAAAACACAAATGAAGTGGAAGCCTGCAATACAAATCCCCCATAAGCACGCGTATCTCAGCTATTTCACACACGAGCTGCATTTTTGCCTTAAATGTACATTTGGTCTCCAGTAACTGCGGCACTCTGTTCAAGCAGATCAGTTACAGAGAATTTCAATCATAATGGAATCTAAGGACAACATCAGCATTGTGTCAAAATTTTTAACAGGATACCAGAAACTACTGCCTCTCAGTTCAAGATACTCTGTTTTCATGTGGCAACAGGAATTTCCCTATTTTTCAGACAAACTCTAATTATTTCATCACTCTCTCTAGAACAGAGTGATTAGAAGATTTTTGATGCTGCTAATAACATTCTATACACACATTACATTGCACCGATCTGGTACTAGGAAATTAGGATGTAACCATAGAGCCAGAACATGTTTGCGAAATGCTTATTGATCTGAACTGCACAAGCACAGCCAAAACGTCATACAACACTTTCAACCCACCAAAATCAGTACCTGCAACAGGAAGACATACACTCAAAGTTAAAGTGAAAATCTAGGGCTTTTTACACGATATTCGCCAAAATGTTTGAGCGCATTAGAGGTTTCATGTTGGTTTCATCAAGACACTGTACGATACGCACATTCAGTCAGTGGAAACCGGGAGGAAGAAAGACACAAACACATTGAGTCAGGCACAGTTCTGGCAGGCAGCAACACAGATTATGGCAACACATTCAAAAGATTAAGGAGGGAAGCTGTTTTGCACTCATGTAGATACTGGAGTAGTACAGAAGTTACTAACTCATTTTAAAATTATGGGACAGAAATTTTGGGTGTTGGTATATTCATAGAAAAATCAGGAAAATGACAGAACAAGCAAAACGGGATTACAGAACTCTTATCTCCCCAGGGAAAGGGCACTAAGCAGCTTTGATGTTTGTTTGTGATTCTAATGGAGCTGATATAATTGCTGATGACATAAATATTTTTTTTTAAATTTGTCTTAGGCATGTTAAGGTCAGACATCATCATTTTTTATAAATCAGTTTTCCTTAATTGGAATTAAATCTATGAGAAGGGATGCAAAGGTCTAGCTTGAAGTCAGATACCAGAACACACAAATGCTGCGTTCCTTGCCCACGATATCCTCAGAACCCTTCTGATTTTTTGATAAAAGACAAATTAATCTCACTCACAATATTCAAACAGGAATCAAGATGTTTACATTTCAGCATTCACAACTCTTCTAAGTGTTTGACTATCAAAAGCAATAATGACATTAATAATACAGAATCTCAGACAAATATTTTCCAGCAACTACGGTTTAAAGCAACAAGGTAAGCAAAGACTAAATCCATGTATACGAAAGAGTTGCAACTTGACAGTAATTTATTTTTTGGGTACATTGGACAAAAGCCACTACTGTAAATAATACTTTCGTTATTTAAATCCCAACACCTTTTGGGGATTTATATTCTTAAAACGAAATGCCAGATTTGTGATGCAAGTGAGTAGGAAAAGAATGTTGTTTGGAGCTATTGCAATTAATCAGGCAGAAAACATGTAGACTATATTAACATTACACAAATTTCACTTCCTTAAACATAATACGTAACATTTAGAATTATTATGAGGAATACCATGCTAGACCATGCAAACACTGGGAGCAAAATCTGAACCCCTTTGCATGTGCAATTCATCGGGATCACGTCATTTTTGTCACAGTATTATGAACTGAGACAAAATCTAGTATGAAAATGTTTCAATAGATTTTTTTTTCACATGAGAAAGAGTGTCACTGAAAGAACAAGTGACAGCACTAGTAAAGGTATGGT
Source organism: Chlamydotis macqueenii (assembly GCF_036417535.1). Classification (NCBI taxonomy): domain Eukaryota; kingdom Metazoa; phylum Chordata; class Aves; order Otidiformes; family Otididae; genus Chlamydotis; species Chlamydotis macqueenii. The sequence continues at coordinate 71,740,144 of NC_141558.1, read as the reverse complement.
AAGGAACTGGCTAAAAGAGAGATGACAACAGATAGTGCTGAAAAAGGAAATAAAATCAGATAAATTAGTGGTAATCCTCCAGGGCCAGTTTTGAAATTGATTTAACATTTTTGTTAATAACCTTGGCACAAAAATAAATGCATGCTAATAAAATCTGTAGATATCACAAAGCTGGAAAGCAGCAGCAACACCAGGGAAGGCTGGAATATCAGACATACAGTAATGGCTAAACTAAGCCATTAAACTAAGCTAAGACCACAATAACAGAAAAGAGATTAAATTTAACAGTGTAAAATGTAAATATCTGCCTATGGAGTGTAACAGCAGAAACTTCACCTATACACTAAGAGCTTCTCAACTGTAAATGACAGAAGGAACTGGGTACAGCAAACAATTATATTACCCCTGTACCTTTTCAATGCGATAGAACCATAGCTCTCAGTTTCACTGAGAGAAACATTCTATCAGAGAGAGAAAAATACTGCAGCTAGAACACGAGTTCTTTCTAAAATGTCATCTGGAATATTACTTGTAATCTTTGTCAGTTTCAGAAAGTTGAAAGTTGTCTCACAGCTTTAAGAGTGAATGACAACTTGAAGAATGACCATACTCAAAGTTGGCAAGAAACATTACTTCAGAAATTATGATCTGTAAAAGAAATCCCTACAATTTTAACTTACACATAAGAAACTTCAATTAGGCTACCAAACATGTACCAAAATGGAACTGTAGCTCCAATAGTACGGAACAAACCAAAATAAAGTAGTCGTTGCGGCACAGAAATTTTTTTTTTTTTCATCACTACTAAACTCTTTAGAGTTAGACGCACACATAAATAAACAAAAATTACCTTTTCCAATTTTTCTTTCTATTCTGCAACACTTTCCCATGATCAGAACCAGTCTTTGAAATACAGCACATATGGATTTTTTTTATCTTGCCTTACTGAGTTCAGTCCCAAAACTTACTAGCCTTTTTGGAAGTGTTCATAATCTAAAAGTTCTGCTTACTCTCAGCTGTAGCTTGGCTGTTACTACACCTACAAAGTTAGAGAGAAAAATAACTATTGCTTTGCTATAAAAATGTCCACCATATGAAATCCCACACTGTTTTTTTTTTCACGACGCCTGTGCTCCACTTTCTTCAGAGATTAAATGAGGATGCGATTAGCTATCTTCAAAATCCCTGACAGAGCACGTAAAACTCCTATACACCTCAATGCCATCTGATGCCCAGTTGATCCTGGGCAGTTGACCACTTAATTGTCAAGAATCACTATCAGCCATTTCAAGCTCTTGCTTTTCAAAAAACATCTCAGATAGGAACTTCAGGCCTGAATTTTCAGCCCTTAAACTTAAGTAGAATCCTGGAAGAGCTGTACTTGCAGTAAATTCCTTTCTGTGCTAAAAGTTCAGTTTCCTATATGAGGAAGACATAACTTTGCTACCGTTACACCAGATCAGGTTTTAGCCCCTCCTCCTCTTTTTTTCCTTCTCTTCTAGACAGTGTCTTTCTAATGCCCTTTTTGTGGACTTTACATACTATATCTGAAAAAAAACTACTGAGTTACAGTGGCAGTAATATCACTGCTTCCTGCTGCATTAGGAAACGCTGAAGGCTGCCCCCCAATAGCTAATAAAGAAAAACTGAACAGCATAAACATCACAGCACCTGAGTCAATAAAGATTTTAATACAACTTTTCAGATAAAGCTGCACAAGGTCTTGCTTCCTTGACCCCAACCACGAAGCCTTCCATAACTGAACCAAGCATGACCTTACAAAAGCATCTGCTTGGTAAGCAGTATTCTAATTTGCAGGATGTTAAGTGACCTATTTTTTCTCATGTAAGAAGTTAAAACCTAGTAATAGTTTGCTGTTATTAAAAAGAAACACAAGGTAGGCTTTTTAACAATACAATAGCTCTTCTGGAAACGTAACAGGGAAATGCTTACTGTAGAACAGCTTCAACGCAGCCAAAGTTATTTGGACTGATACTTCCTCAATTGCCCTTTCAGGAGTCTGATTCTTGCACTGATATCTTACTATAATTAAGATCACTTACAAGGATATCTTAATTTACTGTGAAGAAAAGGAAGTATTACATTTAGTGGTTGAGGTAACAGCAATTTAATCCAGAAATTCAAGCACCAAATTTCTACCAATGTCAGATCTGAAAGTTCAGATAGTGAACACATTCTCACTCCAAATCCATCAAATACTCAATGGGAAGAACGCTCTAGCAAGCTTGTGCAGCTTCTAATCTAATACATTCTAATCTAACAACATAAAATCAACTGTGTTTCAATCAAAAAGAAGTAAAGGGCCCATAATCATAAATAAAACAAAAGCATTCTAAGGAGGAACTTGAGGAACACACAGGGTATTAACAAATGAAAACTTGAGACTATGAAAGGAGGTAGTTATGAAATAAATACAGTGTTCACAATGAGATAATGAAATGGAAAGTCTGTAGAACACAAAACACGAGGCAGTTTGTCTCCTTCTAATGTAACAAAAAACTTGAGAATAATGAAGACTCCATCGCACAACTGCCATCCTCATTTCTGCCTGCATGGTTCTGAACTTTATAAATGAGAACAAAATCACTGAAAGTGTTAATAACCAACCCAATACTCAGACACTAAACAATGAGCTAATGACACCCTCAGAACCACAGTCATCAGGACTAAAAATTTAGAAATAAGGAAAATGTTTTTGTCCTACTTTCCTGATGTTGATTTTGGATATCAAATAAAGTAGTACTAGAAAATACTTCCAGGTCTGAAACAATCAGAAAAGAATGAGTGTAAAATTATAGCTTAATTCACATAAAACCAGCTTGCAAATGGGAATGTTTTCTCTTCAAGTTACTGAATTCTGAAAACACCTCCAACTTCATAAGACACTGAAACAGATCTCATATCAGAGCTACAACAGTTCTAACGGGGACTTTTTTTTCCTGTGACCACCACAGAAGTCAAATGATTCTTTATGCTAGAGGCAGCAATATCCCTTGGAAAGTGCCATCACATTTAGCATCCATTGAGCCTTGCTACAGACATTATTACTCGGAAAGCAAGACCAGGGGTTTTCATATAAAACTTTTCATAATAAGAATTTTCCCATTAAGGCACAAGATTAAAAAGGACCCTTTTCAATGAAACTTTATTTCTTGTCTGTCTCTCTCATTTTCACTTTTACGAAGGTTTACATACTTCTGTTTTATGACAACCACATTCAGTTCCTACCTAAACAGGATTACATACCATCTGACAGAGTGCTCATATCCATTTGCCTTTCAAGCAACTGCACCCAGAAGATGTATCATTCTACATAAAAAAGAAAAAGATGTTCATCTACACATTCCTTCTTTTCCTATGAATCTTCTTTCCAATAAAGGTGTGATTGTCCTTGCTAAAGGACTGGTGGGGACTCACCAGAAAGAATGGAGGAGTGCATGTCTTGTCTTGCTGGCCTTCCTCAATTGAGAATAACCAAGAATTTCCCTCCTTAGGGGATAGGTATCAGATATGAAAGGTGAACGATTTATTCCTGAGGGTATTATGGCTAACTACATTTAAATTCTTCCATCTCCAACTGCTTCTTGTGTCCCTTCTTTAACATCACAGAGTTGAATAAATCACCAGACATCTCAAGTACCACTCAATAGTGGTATATTGGATATAGGGAAAAAATGAGCACAATGTGATGAACACATTGTGTTCATATTGGAAAGATCAGCTTAAAGTAACTTCCTCCATTTTTCCTTTTCCATCAAACAGATAGGAGAATTGACCCAGGTTAGTTAAAATGCAAAGCTACTTCTAACTCGGACGGGTGTCCTCGTTCAGTTCACTGCACAGCCCCACAAACCTTTGTTTCAGCAGAGCAGAAGGGATGTTTGGAGCTTGGGTCTTGGAGAGAGAGGAACAATGGGAGAGAAAACACCGAAGGATACGTTTGTAAAAGCACCTCTGCTGAAAGGACTACTCAAGGCTACTATTGCTTACGGCACTGGAGTTATGGTTTCTAAATCCCTTCTGCTCGAATAACACAGAATACAGGTCTATGCCAGCTCAGCCACCCGTTACACAGCTTTCACTTAAATTAACACTCCCACTAGACACAATACTGCAAGAAACCATTTGCCTTCTACATGATAGCATAGTCAGTGTCATCCACTAGCTCTAGGCACTCCAAGCATACATCGGTCTTTTATTTCAAAATACTTCTAGGTCATCACATCTAGGTAGGCTCCTTCGGAAATCCTACCAACAAATTCTAGTCAAACAGCATTAACCTCACACAGTCCTCGCTGCAGGTCAGATGCCACCCTGAGGGGGTACTATGGGAGCAGCTGCCAGCATCTATAACATATAGGGTCATAGGGAGAAAAGAAAGCCTAAAGTCTGTAAAGATGACCTTTGTTTCTAGTCCCTCCTCAGTGGAAAAAAAAAAAAAAATTAGAGAGGAAACACAGAGCCTAGACTCACTGAGCTCTCCTACCTCTGTAAAGGAATACCTTGTAAGGAAGCACTAGCTTACCAAATATTCACTAAAATAACTTTCTGTCCTGCAGTTTTCCATGTAAAACTAAACCATGCAACATTTCAAAGCAATACATTTTCAGTAGACTATCAAAATAACCTTATGTTATTTTTTCCTTATTTTTCTAGCTCTGTTTCCCTCACTCTCAGCACTTTGTAAGGACATCTTCATGCGTGTGTTCGACATTATGTCTGTTGCAAAGTTTGGTAAACACTTAAAATATGTTGTTGCTTTCTTTCAAACCCACAATTACGGTTCACTTTACCAAAGGCCAGAGCACTTGGCTCATTCTTGTGCCAACTCAACTCAGACACACCGCTCAATGCAGCTAACTCCCTAGATGGGCCTTCCACCCCCAAATTTTCCACTTAAGCAAATTAATGATGAGGAAAGATGGATACACCCAGAAGACAGAAAAACACTTATTCAGCAAGTCAAAAATGGATATGCTGGCACTGAAACTTATAGTTGAAAGTGAAATGCATCCTGCAAAGAATCCCAGATTTCAGTTGCCTGCTAACTACAGTAAATATTTCAGGGATGTCCCCAAGATGACTTTTACTGAGGACAAATAGTACCTTCTTGGTGAAAGCAAAGAAGGGGCTGGCTTGGTAGGGAATAGACAGTTCTTTTATCCCTCTAACGGATTTATTCCCTTATGTTCAACATTTCTCAGAAAGGATGTCACTTCCATAGAGAATTCTGCTGCTCTACATTTTAAGAACTTAAACGTTCCAGTGAAACCCAACTTAAATTTCAGAAGTTGAGAAAGAGAATGGAAAGAGAAGGGGAAAAAAAAAAATCTGATGGTTTAGAATGCTAAAATGCTTCAGTCTAAAAGACAGCAGCAACTAGAAATACAGAAACACACTGATCAAGCTAACTGTAGTCTCGCATACCTTATGAAACTATATGTTTATGCTTTTGCATGCCTATCTTTTCACATGCAAAAGATGACATCTGAAACATATGTAACTTGAGAGCTTGCCCTGTAGTCTTGACTATCCTCCCATAAACTTAACCAACAAAAATAATAATTAGCATAGGTGTTTCATAATCCTTCCAAAATATTTTCTTAGTAAGAAGGTAAGCGAGGATTGTTTTACCATTCAATAGAAAAAGACGACTGTTTAACGTGGGTGTGTGCCAATATATGAAAACTATTTTAAGTGAATATTTTTGTAGCGGTCTGGAGGGATCATGAGCCTAAATGCTGAACACTCCCTAGCTGCAAATTCACTCTGCACTGAATCACTGTGCAACCCTGCACAGAACAAATAGATGGAGGAAAGAAAGTCAAGATGAAAACGACTTGAGCACATTAACACTTATATTTCTGTACTATTCAAGAAGCTGGAATATCCCAAATGAAATTTAGGACAGAGATAGGCTTAGACAGACCCTTACTAAAGTAAGGGCTGTCTCCAAAGACGACACAAAAGGTACCAGCACAGACACACTGTAAAGCCACCAATGGCACGCTCACTGTGCCTAGGATTAGTAAGTACACTGTGCCCAGAGGGTATCCTCTGCAACACTCGGGAAATTTCTTCCAGTGGCAACGAGGCCTTTTAAAGCCTTTTTCCATAAAAGGATGCAGAAGAAAACAAGCATTTTATATTTCGATTTCCACCTTACATAAAATGCAGAGGAACTCTGGCTCACCAACAAAATAATTAAGGAGTTAAAGTCTCAGTTCTAGGAAAAAGTAATTTTACATGTTTGAGGTAACGCAACATGCATAAATAAAGCGCAGCTACCTAGCTTAAGCCAGTAAGAGTTTTGCTCCAGGCCACAACTGGTTATTTCATAATGCATGCAAACATAAGCTTTTAACATATGCCATAAGGAATTAAGTAACAACACAACCTCGAAACTGGAATTAATATTAACGCATGTAGAGGCTTTTTTTTTTTTCAGCTAAAATGCCCAAAAAGGTGCTACAAACCCATAAAACACAAATTTATGTTGATTCCTAATAAGCATAAAATCTTACCTTGCATAATACTACAGTTTGCAGAAAACTAGCACAAGACAATATTTAACCTTGGCCTAAAAGCAAGCATCACTTCATTAGTACAAATTAGTAATTTAAGGTATCAGAGGGAGGTATAAGCTTTACACAAACTCCCAAGGAATATATGTGAGAGATATACATATGTACTTTCTTCCTCACTGTTAATACCTGCACATACACTTAACTTAGATGAAGTTTTCTTTCTAAAGCTAGTCTTGGAGCTGTCAATGTCATTTGGTAATGCCAGCGCTGGTGCATTTATAACAACAGCAAAAGCTAAGATACACATTAAAGAAAAGGCCTGTTTATTAACATTCTGAGCCATCATTTAGCTATCAGGTAAAATACTACATGAGTTGTTCACATAAATTAATCAATCAGAAATTAAAAATCATCAAAGTTTTATGTTCTGATGGATGTTACCTCAAAAACATTGTACCACATATTTATTTAAACTAGAAAGTGGATTAAAAAGTGGATAAGAAAAAAAAAATATCCTTAAATAGGAGTGCTGATGTTATTTCCAGCTAGCAAGCTTTTTTCCTTCTTCAATTCAGTAGGTATCAGGAGACAGCTTCAAAAACATGCAATTTCTCTGCACAATTCTAGTAACTGCTAGATTTTGATCTCTTTCCCCCTATAAATTCATCATGTAATCCCACAATGCTACTGCAGAAATGGCATTCAAATTTGGAACTCCAAAATCTGAAATACAGTCAGAGCAATTTCATTTAAGTAATGCTGAGGTTCCTTGTACTTGACGCTTGAGAACCTTGGCCAACATACTTCGGATAGAAAAGCGACTCACATTTGACATTGGAGTGATCTGCACACCGAATACCATTGCAGTCAGTATCACTCCCAAACAAAACTGACAACAGAAAGGTGATTAACAATAGAAAAGAGCAAGTGGAGTGGCACACTGAGAATAAAAACAGAAACACAATTTTTAAAAGGTACAAAACCATTCAAGATAAAACAAAAGTTGTCGAAGTACAACACTACATATAATTCATGAGAATATCTATCCTGAAAGAACTGGGGCACTAAAAGGAAACAACCAAAACAATCTGCTATCTCATTGTATGAAAAAAATCTGGAACAAACACGCCTAAAGCATGATTTCTAGGTCACTAGCTACAACTCAGACCAAATCCTGATGCATGTTGGCTATTTATCTGAAATACCACTACTACAGCTGTTACATTACCCATCTTTTAGGAGAAGTAGCAGCAAAATACTACTATGTTCTTCCCTGTGCAACATGCTTCCAAAAAGCATGTGGCCACCACAGTTAAACTTTCAGGAAAAGAGCATTAGTGGCATTTAGATTTTGTGTTTACTTTTCCTTTCTTTTGCTTTACCAGTTGCAAATGTTCTTAAAAAAAAAAAAAAAAAACTAACAGTAGAATGGGTCTCATTTCAAAGGCTGGTCATTTAACATACACTCAAGTGCTCCTTACATTTTTAATCTTTGCAAAACATCCCCTTATAAACAGGCATTATATTACAGTAGTATTAATGATAAAATGCTGAAGTGAGAACCCCATTGGCAAAGCCACAAATCCAACACCAAAGGACTAGGAATGTATAGGAGCTTTTTTTTTTTTGTTAAACATTCATAGTAATAAATACAGAAGCATAATAATTAGCATGTTGTTTTGAAGTGCAATGGTAATGAATCTTCTATCAAAATTTTACGACGACACCTATTTCATCTAGGGGACATGACCTATTTGAGGATGGAAACATCACATCTGCTGCCTATTACATACTAACAGTGCTGAATTACAAAGGCTTTGATCTGTTTGGAGGAAAAGGTAGAGATGGTAGGCATTTGCTCTTCTGGGAAGAGTTATGACCACAAATACAGACTTATGGAGTAAAATACAGTAGTTTACGTAGTACATGAAGTACTTTCCACCTGGTAACAGGAGACAGCATCTCAACAGTTTACCCACAAACACATTTTAAAAGTTAGGTCTAAATTAAACTGAATACAAAAACCTTTCACATCAGGTGAACAAACAGTTTCTCAGAAATAACACAGCTGAAATCTTCAAAATGCAAGAGAACTGCTTAGGGAAAATACTCTGCTGGCGTTTTTCCACAAAGCGTTATCACAAAGGACTCTTTTTAGCAGGCAGACACAGCTCTTCAACAGAACTAGCAAACTTCAAAATATTCCAGAACAGCAACTGGCAGCTTAGCCTCACCCCACCTTAAAGCACTCCTAGCTACAACTCTTCCACGAAAAGCCACAATCTCAAAGGAAACAAAACACAACCCAGTAACAAACCAAAACCAACTGCAGTATACCTTTTGGACAAAAACTCCCTTTTTCTGGGGTGACGCAGCCAAGTGGGAACAGTAAAAGAGGGGATGGCCAGTACAGACTCTGAGACGGAGGTATCAAATGAGCTCATTCTGCCAGCTTAATGATTCAGCTTAAACAATAGGGAGTTTTCCTCCTGATTTCTGTCAGAGCAAAGTACATCCATTGAGTGCATCTGAAAATTCTGCCTCTTGCAAGGCAATCTTTTCTCCGCATATGAGAACTACCATGGAATTCAATAATTCATGGCCTCCAAAAAAGCTAGACAAGAATGACCTAATATTTTCCTTTGAATAGAATATTTTTAATATATATAAACCAAGGTAAAGATAAGTTCCACAGTTAAAGTACTTCCACTTATTTAGTAAAATCCCCTCACTCCATTTTAAAGATAATTTCATTAAGTCCAAAAGAAAATGGTGAAAAAAACACAAAGCAGACCACACAGTGGTGTTTTCAACTTCTGTATACATTAAACAAACTAACTACGAAACAGACTCTGACCCTTCAATAAGCCTGTTCAAAGTTGATCATATTTCACAAACAGGTTTCCAGTCTTGCTTTTATAAATTATGGATCATTAGCTTTGAAATATGCCAGTGTGCAAGATTCATCACATGCATTCAGACATTCATTCATGTCTCTGACCATATGGCAGAAGGCTCGCAACGGTTCTCAATAACCACAAGATGCAGGCAGGTCAGTTCGATCTGCTTACTATTACAGCAAATACTTGTTACCAGCTTAGACTCTTTAAGGGAAATTATTTTCACTCCATGAAGTAATTCCCCATAACTCCAACAAGAATTTGGAGCTCAAATTACTTACCTGTGAACATAATGCAACTGATGAACTGAATCAATAGCTATCACCATTTCAGCCAAATAAAAACGAGCCATATCTTCAGGCAGTCTGTCCTCAAACTTGCTGAGCAATGTGAGCAGGTCTCCTCCAACATAGTAATCCATAACCAGGTACTATGAAGTGGGAATGGTAAGAAAACACAGGAGGGGAAAAATAATTTATTGAGTGAATCCAAGACTAAAAACAAATTTAAGCATAAAAATTAATTTAATGCAAAAATTATTCTGGGCATTAAAAAAGCCAACCAATATGCTTAGATATTCTGCAAAAAGTAGCTGATTCAGCCTCATTTTAGTATTTAACCAACCTCAATATGCTTCATATTTATACCTCTCCAAGTACAGTAAGTCTCACAACAAAATAGTATCAGCTTCACCCACTGTCCCATCACCAAACATAAAACATATGGATACTCTGGATTCCTTTATAATAACAATAATCTTTGATAGAATGCAAAAGGAGGAAAAGATTAAAGCACAGACCTATAAAACTGAAACCAATTGTGTTAACTTGGGATCTCATTTAATGGCCCTGATTTCCCAAGCTTTCCTTTCCTTTTTTTCTTACCATCTTCTTTTTCCATTAAACAAATTATTTTGGAGACTAAAGTTTTTATACTACTTATATGAAGGCAAAGATTAAGAGAGTTCCAGTGGCTTACAGTACAATTCCAGATATTGTTGACATTGCGTGCAATACAGGATCTGCCAACATACAGTGGAAGGTGTCACCTCTAATTCAACTGATAGGGAAACATACACTTGATTTCTGATTTATTAATGAAATATAAAACCTGCTTGCCAAAAAAAAAAAAATCAAACTAATTATAATTAACAAACCAATTATAAGTAATCTAATTCAACATCCACTGCTATGACATTCCTTTCAAACATCATTGTGGACAGACTAATTAGAAAAAGTTTCCCACTAAAGTATGTAGCATCTGTAGTATCTGAAAGCTTTTGCCTAGAGTTCTAACCTCTGCTTCCAGGAAGGCAGCATATATCTGCATTTGAAACACTGACTCTTAAAAATAGTGTATAATGAATCACAAATAATTAAAAAAAATATTAAAGATGCAATACTCCCATATGATTCTTTGAAATTTTGGTAAAGCAACATGAAGGGACTTCTTATTAGTTCTTCCCATTTGCTCAAGCCTATCCACCTTCAGAAAAATAAAATAAAATATGTGGAAAAAGTTCTGCAAAATTATACCAGCTACATGGCAGATTGGGGCAGGCAGAAAGCTTATGCCTGTTTCTTTTCCCTCATACTTCCTATAACAATAAATGTGATGAACAAAGATTTTAACAATTTGGTACAGAATAACCCAGGCATCCTCATTGATTCTAAGTCATGAAGAAAGTACAGAACACATTTCCACAAAGTTCTAAATGTGCTGACAATCCAAGTTTCATCTGTTGCTTTGTGACAAGAATAGTAAACTTCTCAAACTACTCTCACAAGCCTTACACAAGATAAATATCTTCTATTCAGAGGTGCTCCTATGCTTTCTCTGAAACAAGATCTACAGTATTAGCTTCTCATGCTTTGAAGTTTTAGAAAATACATTAAGCCTTTGGAACTTAACATAATTATTATCAATTGATATATTATATAGCAAGATCTGAAAGAGTTTAACTTATTGCTTTGCAAGTACATTGAAAAAACCTCTTAAGATTCCAATAACTGATGTGGGATCTCCACAATCATTCGTCAGCATTTTTAAAAGCAGTACAACTCAGTAACTGGATATACCAAAATAAAGGAATTTTGGCTCTTACAACACAGGAGTCTGCACCTCACATTTTGCAAGAGCAACATAGTAGCCTAATCACAAGGAAACTCTCAACTCCTCAAACATGCCAATATTTAAACTGTAATTCACAGTATTAAGTTATGTGCTAGAAGTTAAACACATGCACAGGAATCAAAGCTAAGTGTAACAACTAATTTTTAAATAAAACAGTTCAGGCAATGCATAGCATCCCATTCAACATCAAAAATCCATGTCCTTAAAAAAAAAAAAATTAAAAAAAAAAGGCTTTAAAAATACTTCCTAAATGCACACAATCATCCAGATCTATTCAAGTCTCAAATTCTTCTCAAAATACTACTGCATAACAGCACCACCCTTCCAAGAGAAAGAAAGAGCACAGCTTTAGGGACATTAAATTCTAGTAACTAGTGGACGTTTAACATGGGCATTTAATCCTAAACCACAGACTTGTTCAGGTTGGAAGAGATCTCTTGAGATCATCTTCTCCAATCTCAGCTGCTCAAGTAAGGTCAGCTAAAGCAGGCTGATGAGGAGTGTTTTCAGTTGGCTTGTGAGTATCTCTAAGGATGGAGACTCCACAACTCCTCCAGGTAACATGTTCCAGTGTTTGACCACCCTTACAGTTAAAAGAAGAAAAAAAAAAAAAAAAAAAAAGTGTTTTCTTGTGTTCAGATGAAATTCCATGTGTTTCAGTTTGTGCTCATTGCCTCCTGTCCCATCACCAGGCACTACTGTGAGGAACCTAGCTCCCTTGTCTTCAGTCCCTCCCATCAGGTATTTATACAAACTGACAATAACTGCCCCAACCCTTCACTTACCTGGGAAGAAAAATTCTAGCTCTCTCAGCTTCTCCTCACATAAAAGATGCTCCAGTACCTTAAACATCTTTCTGGCCTTGCGCTGGACTTGCTCCAGTAGCTCCATCTCTCTTTTGCACAGGGAAGCTCAAAATTGGACACAATACTTCAAATGCAGCTGCACCAGAGCTGAGTGGGGAGGACAAGCCTCCTGTGACCTGCTGGCAACACTTTTCCTTGCAGCCCAGAATACCCTTAGCCTTTTTTGCTGTGAGAGTGTATTGCTAACTTATGGTTCACTTGTTATCCACCAGGACCTCAAGCAAAGCTCCTTTCCAGCCAGCTGGCTGCCAGCATATACTGGGTTTGTTTTATTCCACCCCAGATGCAGGACATTACATTTCCCTTTGTTGAACTCCATGAGATTTCTCTCTGCCCGCTTCTTCAGTCTGTCAAAGCCCATCTGAATTTCGGCACATCCATCTGGCAGATCAGCCACTTCCCCCTGATTTTATGATCTGCAATTTGCTGAGAGTGCACTCCATCCCATTGTCCAGGACATTAATGAAGATGTCGGCCCCAGTATTGAGCCCTGGAGTACACCACCACTGACTGGCCTCCAGCTGGACTTTGTATCACTGATCACGAGCTCTGGGCCCAGTAGTTCTGCCAGTTTTCAATCCTCCTCACTGTTGCTTATCTAATGCATACTTTGTCAGCTTGCCTATGATGATGTTATGGCAGACAGCATCAAAGGCATTACTAAAGTCAAGGTAAACAACATCCACCGCTCAATCACATCTACTGCTCAATCTACACAAATTTGGTTTTTTTTAAAGGTCACTTCTGTTACATTCCATTTTAATAAAAATAGCACATAAAGAACTAGTCATACATTGACACTAAAATGATGAAAAACAGTATTACTGATATTTTCCCCAGCAGTCTGCAAAACTAGCTCCTCTTAGCAGACTATCAAAGATAAAGAACAGAAGCTGCCCTGTGCTTAGTGAAAACAAGGAAACTGGCAAGATTATAACAAATTCTATCAGGCTGTTGCAGAATATATAATATTATCTTTGAAATACTATTAATAGTAACATCAGAATTACATAAAACATGCGACCATTTTTAATGTCCACATTAACAAAGCACAAAGCTGGCTGTTAGATTCTTCACAAATGTGGAGTCCTGTTTCTATATGAACTCCACCAAAATCCATGGATTTTCAAGTATCTGAGCTGACAGAACAGAAAGCAATATAACGGCAAAAAGTACAGCAATTCTGAGAAAAAATCCATGTATAGTATTTATTTTATTGGAGACATTGCGGGGAGGTGGAGATTTTGACTGTATAGTGGATTTTTAAGAAAATATTAGAACTTACTAATGATATAGAACCCAAAGCACATGACAACAAAATCCAAATGAGCAGAATCTATCATTGTGTAGTTGTTTACTTTTTCAGGCATAAACATTACCAAAACTGCATCACAATCAAAACGTATTTTAAGTGGGAAAGATTTCACAGAAAATTGGCACTTTTTCCTCATATTATCTTCTTTTTGCAAGTCTTTCAAAGTACTTGAAAACTAAACAACATGAAGTATTAAAGAGACACTTTAATCTACAATTACAGCTTCCAACTTTCGTTTATGAACATTAAGTGGCATTTCTTCCATGCTGCAAGAACATTTTATTGCTTTATGACCTCTTAGTGGGTTTAAGTCCTCAAAAAAGCAAAGACCAATCAAAATGAACTGTTGTTTCAGAACTGGGCTACTCCCTATTTCTAACTGTAAAACAGCAATCAGCAATGTTAATAATAAATATTAAAGTCAAATAGAAAATTTATGTTAGTAAGTTCACTTTTATTTTTATGAATCCAATTAAACTGGAATGATGAATTATAAGAAAGAAGACGCAGACACACCAGGGTTTATCAACAAATGCAAAGTGGTTTAGAAAACAAAGCTGCATTCCTGAGATATTTATAGTAAAACTTTAAAAGTTTCTGACCACTCTCCACCCTTCAGAATCTTATGCACAAAATCACGTATCCTCACACGGTCCAGAACACAAAATCAGCAAATAAACAAACTGTATCTCTGTCTTAAACCACAACAAAGAATCTGCAATTCCATCCATATATACATAAAAGCAACACTCACTAAATAGTTTTCATCCTGGAATGCATAATGTAATGTTGTGATCCACTGGTTATCTCCATTCACTAACACATCTCTCTCTTCTCGAAAACAGGCTGTCTAAAGCAGAGAAAAAGTAATTACAAGATTTAAGTAAAATATAGAAATAAACATATTTTGCAAGCTGACTATGTTTTAACATTGTATTTTTGGGAAAAAAAAAAATCAAAACTGCCTCTCAGTTAAAAAGCCATTTACTACACTCTCTGAACATGCCAAAAGCTGTGAAAAATTAGGTATCAGAAAAGCCTACCTTCTTCAAAATTAAACAGTTGTACTTCTCTACATTGTTAAGTGCTACAAAGGCAGAAATAAGCTGCTGCTTTCTATTGTCTGAAAATACATAGTTAAAACCTTACCTTTTTTGTAGATATTGATATTGAAATGAAGTATCAATAATGACAGAAGAGAATCATAGAATGCTTTGGGTTGGAAAGGACCTTTAAAGGTCATCTAGTCCAACCTCCCTGCAAGGAGCAGGGACATCTCCAACCAGATCAGGTTGCTCAGAGCCCCATCCAACCTGGCCGTGAATGTTTCCAGGGATGGGGCATCCACCACCTCTCTGGGCAACCTGTTCCAGTGTTCCACCACCCTCATCATAAATAGCAATATATGATTGAACAAAACAATCAATAATGGCATTATACAATTTTAACTGCAATAGGAGTTAAAGAAGAAAAGAAGAAAAGAAGAAAGAAAGAAGAAAACAAAAGAAGAAAACAAAAGGTACTAAACAGCAAAGCCAACATACAGTTTTGTTCAGAAAAAGATCTAAAAGATAGTGCAAAAGAAAGAACAGTAATCGTACAGGATCTATTCAGAAGGTAGATGGAGAGTTAGAAAAAAACGCAGAGTATAATCTCTTCCAGCACGCTCTGCTACTTCACAAAGATGTTTCATCAATTTGAACCGTGACCTGTCTCTTCCATCTTAGAAGACAACCATATTTAAATGAAAAATCAAGCCTTTTATTTTTCCTTTTCCAATTTAATTTCCAAAAACAATAGGCAAATACCAGAACTCTGACATGGTTATTGTTGGCTGTGAGATTTGGAGAGTGAAGAATGAAAAGTGAAGCTTAGGAGTGTGTGAGCTACACACTCCTAAGAATACATGCAGTAAAAACAGAGCAGAAAATAACTCCTTCCTCCAAGCAAATAAGCCATATCAAGTCTTGTTTTCCTGAATACAGGGAGTAAGAATAATGCAGATCAAGAAAAAGAAAGATGGTATACTTTCATCATAGCCCAACGCATGAGATAAATCAATGACATTTGAGAAAATGACAAAACATACTTTAAACAAATACCCTTATAAAAGGAAAATGAACTTGGGGGTGGGAGAGGGGAAAAGGATTATCTTCGGAAGGAAGAAAAGCTGTTCTATGCTTCAGCTTGATTTTTTTTCCTTCATTATTTGTAACCTCTTGATACATTTCAGAGCGAGATACTATGAACTCTTGTTGTTTCACAGGGATAAATGACACAGTTTCTCTACTTGTCATGACACAATTCACAGGATTAGTTACTACAGAGAGTTTATATAATTCCACTTGTTTTTGCCATGATTTAACAAAAGACCATGCATTCCTTGAGCACTCTAGACTCCCACCTCTGGGCAGTATGCCTAGGGCTGACAGCAACAGCTATTACCACAGTAGATCACAGCTGAGACAGTAACAGCCAAAGAGTCTAAGTGCTTCATGGGCAAGGGGGGAAGCAGGGGGGAAGAGAGAGAGATGCTAGCAGTGGTTCTTGTAATTACTGTAACATAGCTCAATTAAGTTTGGTCTTTAAAAAATATATAAATAAAGATCAAGCCTTTTTTTGGTGTCTTTCATTGTTTCAAAATTACACTCCATCTTCCCTATGCACAGTCCCTTTGAATTGCTGGCAGAGACCTTCAGAGGACACCTGATCCAACTCTCCGTCACAGTAAAGCCACTCAGTGTTATAGAATCATAGAATGCTTAGGGTTGGAAGGGACCTTCAAAGGTCATCTAGTCCAACCCCCCTGCAAGAACCAGGGACATCCCTGACTAGGTCAGGTTGCTCAGAGCCTCATCCAGCCTGGCCTTGAACGTTTCCAGGGATGGGGCCTCCACCACCTTTCGGGGCAACCTGTTCCAGTGTTCTATAACTCGCATCGTAAAAAATTTTTTCCTAATTTCTAATCTAAATCTACCCCCCTCTATTTTAAAACCATTACCTCTCGTCCCATTGCAACAGGCCCTACTAAACAGCCTTTCCCCATCTTTCTTGTAGGCCCCCTTGAGGTACTAGAAGACCGCTATCAGGTCTCCCCGGAGCCTCCTCTTCTCCAGGCTGAACAGCCCCTACGCAGCCTGTCCTCACAGGAGAGGTGCTCCAGCCCTCTGATCATCTTCGTGGCCCTCCTCTGGACCTTCTCCAACTGGTCCATGTCCTTCTTGTGTTGGGGGCTCCAGAACTGGACACAGTACTCCAGGTGGGGTCTCACCAGGGCAGAGTAGAGGGGGAGAATCACCTCCCTCGACCTGCTGGCCACGCTCCTCTTGATGGTTATATCTGTTCTGTTATCGTGGCCTTCAAGCAGCAAAGAATTTAGGCTGCTCGGCTATTTGGTGCTCATGTCCTTACAGCTCAGAGTTAGCACCTTCCAGGAGTGCTGACTGCTTCCATGCTGCATAACATTTGCCCTGGTCTCTCCTGAGGCTCATCTGGCACCACCATGGCACACGTGTAACTATAAGTGATTGTCAACACTCAGGGTAACAGGTTTGGGAGTGTAACAGCAAGCTGTCACACACTTGCAGGTACTCCTTGTATCAGTAACGTTCCCAGTTCTACCTCACTTCCCTGAGTTTTCAACAGTGGCAAGTATTTGGAAAACTTCTGCTCCTTACAATACAAAAGAACACCAGCCTCACAACCTGTATAATTTCATTCTAACAAGGTTTCTGCACACAATTACTCTCAGAGCTTGCAGTCATCAACCTTAATCTGGCATTCCCAAGCCTCTTTGAGTACATACTCCTTTTCTGCTGTTACAAATGACTCCCACTTCCCACAGAGTCAATACAGGGATATATGAACAACTTATTTCTGCCGTTTATGTATACACCTATCTATATGCTTGTCTTGCCTTTTTGGGATGTATGATTTTCCTGTATATTTCAGTGTTAGTGCAGGACATTGCTAACAGAGCCAAAATGGGTCACTCTTTCTAGCAGGAGTAACAAGTGAGATGTGTTCATCAATGTTTTAAAACAACAGGTTACAGTTGTTGAAGGTCATGCTTTGCAATGTATTTTCACTCCAGATGGTTCTCTTTCCACTGTATACCCATGGGTTACAAATACATGCAAAAACATAGCTGTAATTCTTTTCAGGCTAATGGTTCAGACTTCCAGAAATTCAGCTGGACCCAGGGGAAGAGTATTTTTAATACCTTGCACAGAGAAAAAAAATCTTTCAAATCTATTTATAACTGTATTTTAATGGAAAGAAATAGCTTTTAAACTGACTTTTAAAGGGTACATTTAAAAATAGAGTGGAACTTTATTTCTGGGCTTTTCTTTTCACTGAAATAATAAAACTTAGAGTAATGACATCTATCTTGGAGAGAAATACCTCTTTGCATCAAGACTAATGCCAGATTGCAGTATCTGAATAATTTCTGGATAAACAGGAAATACATTGTGCACATCTAACCACAATCTGCACTGCATTTATACTTCTTAATGTGATAATATTTTCATTAAAAGACACAGGACATGTACACATCAGAAATGGTCTTGAATTTGTCTAGATACATTTTTTTTTTCTTTTAAGTGTGATAGGAAGTGTGATCAATGGGAAACTAACACAAATGTGGAAAAATCAGAATAAATTTGGAAACAATTGAACAGCAAGGCACTCAGTAGCAAAGCAGGAGTCTCAAATAAAAAACGAGGTTAGAGATAATTCGATTAGACAAGTTGGAAGAGACACTACGATAGTGCTTGCACTGCCGAAATTAAAGAAAATAAGTGGCCATTTGTTAATCTATATAGGTAAGACACCAAGTTACATTTTTATGAGTCTATTTTTTAGGCAGTTTATTTTTAGTATGCATACACAGATGAAGAATTTCAAATCAATTTAAAGAGTTAGATACATATTCTGTTTAAAATTAAGACACAAATCTTCAAGTGTAGATTGCATTTTATAAGTTTCTTTCCAAAGGAATCCAGGGAAATTTACTGAGGATTCTACGAAGAGTGGAGTTCTATAATGAAAGTAGGAACCCAAGGCAAAGCAGGGCTGGTGAAAGAGCTGTTTCACCTTTTTCTGAACACAGAACGGACTCAAGCTATAACAAGGAACTGTTCATCACAAATTTTTGCAGACAGACATTTTTACGAAACAAGCACTCCAATTAATTTGAAACTTTTATCTTTCTGATTTTTCAATCTACAAATTGGACCTTGACTAAGTTTAACTACTGATAAACTAATAGGCTTGTTAAGTTATAGTTCAGCAGTTACCTTTCACCATGGAAAATACTTGCTAAAGACTACATTCCTAACTGGAATAAATGCATTAAAAGATTGCTTGTGTAGTTGGTAATGCTGGAGCAATTACAGAAAAGGTAAAATGTCTAAAACATCCAGCCCCACCTAAGTCAAGATTCCATGCCATTTTAATCCTTCTGATGAACTACTTTAAGCTTTTAATTTTAGTATTAATCTTCATACTGTCAGTAAGTGGTGAAGCACCTCCTCAATCCCTCTACATGTGGAAAGAGAAGTAAAAATTCAGAACAGTAAGAAGGTGTATAATTATAGAAAGCATCTCTGTAGTCTTACTTCAGCTCTCTTCAGCATCTCCCACTTATTAAGTATCTTCATCGCAAAAACCTTATCTGCATTCTTCAGTTTTACTACTGCAACCTGAAAAAGAGAAATGAAAGATAAATAAAGATAATAAAACAAAAATGTATACTGTTTTAATTTTTATGAAACCTTACCATTTTGGAAGTTTTTTCTTCAGTGTTCTAGACCCTTAGCTTTACTATCCACACAATACCATAGCATTACCATAAAGAAAGAGTAACATCACAACAGTACAGGATATGTATTCTGCAAAAGTTCCAAGTCTATTTTAAGCTTTCATTATGTATCACACTTCCATTATTTATCACTTTTTCTAGGTGACTACAGATGAACAACAGTTATTTCTCACCATCACACTTCTCACTCTGTCATACTATCATGAAGCTATCACTGGCTGTATGCTTTATGTTCTTGGACTTATCCTTCCAGTTCTACACAATAATCTAAAGTACAGAATTGCCAAGAAAAGTAAACAATGCAGTATTTTCTAAAACAAACAATATCTTTCAGGTTTTAGACACAAATTAGACTGTAGGTTTGCCATAAACCAACTTCCACTCTCATTTCAAATAATGTACTTGAAAGATGCAGTAAAGTATTACTTCAGATTTTTCCACCTGAAGTTCAGTGAGCTCTTTATCATGCCTGTTGTCAGTGGGAGGGAAACAGTGAAATCCACATATTCTAGAGAAATAAAACTCAAGAAACACAAACCTCCCTCCCTTTAATTGCTTCTGATACACTAGACAACATAGGCCTATGTAATAATATATTACAAAGCCAACCAACAGAGTTCTTTTCTGATAATATTACAGTTTTGTTTAGGTATAATAAAAGCTAACATTGAATATTTTTAGGAAAAAGGAAAGGAAGAAGTTTACATGCACATGTTTTCACAGTTCAGACTTCCTCAGGTATAGAAAGCTAAGTATCTTACCCAAAATGGCCATCTGCCACAGACTCAGAGCTGCTGATCGCTGCTGATCAGAGCAGGACCAGACCACTGTACTACCATCCCAATTACAGAAAAGTTTAACAATCAATAGATTTTTACTAACCACTCTCCAAGTATCCCATTCTGCCTCTTCCCTTTCAAATAAATCTTAAGGCTTAAGGAGATAAAAGTTTATTTGTGTGTGCATCTGGTTACTAACCAACATGCTGTCACACAGATTATCGTCATCTTCCTCCTGCAGGCCAGTGACAAAAAAATACTAAGGTTGGACCCTACATTCCTTCCACCTCTTTCATAATCAGTAAACCAACTATGTGTGAAGACAGTGATAACAGAAAAGGAAAGACAGGATCAGACAGTTCGAAGCAAGTGTCACGCAAACCTCTTTCAACCATCTTCAAATGTGTCGTCAGCTGCAGTAGCTCCATGAACACAGCAAAAGTGCACTTTGAAGGACTGCAATACTCAGATGTCTAAACTAAAGCATATCTAAAAGTGTACCTCTTGCTTAGCTACAGATTCTTAGACAAAGTTCCTATATGCGCAGCAACGCATTATCAGCCCTGCTCTTGACACTGCTGCCTTTTGGGGTTACTGGGGGGTGCAGTTGGGGGGGGAGATAAAAAAAAGGAGGGAAGACAGAAAGGTACTTCATTTACTTGTTTAAACTAGTTTATGAACTAAATTTTTTAAAGGTTACTTCATGTAACCTTTAAATGTAAAGGTTTACATTACCTTAATGTAAAAATTTATGTTCAATCCAGACTTGGGATCATAGAATCATAGAATGGTTTGGGTTGGAAGGGACCTTCAAAGGTCATCTAGTCCAACCCCCCTGCAAGAAGCAGGGACATCCCCGACTAGATCAGGTTGCTCAGAGCCCATCCAACCTGGCCTTGAATGTCTCCAGGAACGGGGCACCCACCAGCTCTCTGGGCAACCTGTTCCAGTGTTCTACAATCCTCAGTGTAAAAAAATTTTTCCTAATATCTAATCTAAATCTACCTCCTTCACGGTACTTTCAGATTTGAAACAAAAATGGATTGTTTCTGTAGAATGTAATTCTGCTTTTAATTCATAAAGAATGCCTGCTCTCCTGCGCATGGTACCCCAAGACTGAGCATCACAATTTTCTTTAGGAGGAAAACATAAATCCTCTGCCGTGATACATAACCCATAACGCAGATTTCAATCTTGAGTTTCCTTTTATTTCACTTGCTAAAACTAGCTTGAAACTCCAGTAAGCCACATCTGTATGGATTTCTAATGAGAAATGGCAGGAGGAGAAAGTCTTAACATTGAAACCAGTCAGCGTTCAAACTGTATCACATCTTGGAGGACAGGCATCCTCCCCCTGCTGCATGATGGAGGCTGTGCTACGAGGCTACAATGTAATTCTGCCCTAAAGATGTTGAAAGGTTTTGCCACTGCTGTAGGGGAAAAAAAAGAAACAGTTGGTCCTAGAGCCGACTAGACCACTGCTGCTGCCCAGCGTGAAAAGTAAGTTTTTCCCCACCATTAACCATTGTAGTATAGGCAGCCAGAGGCATGAGATAATACATGTATTTCAAGTCCAACTTCAGGATTTCATTTCTTGCCCGTAGCACACTCAGTGAAAGGCAGTGTTATTCTGCAAAAGATTTGGCTATTGAAAGACATACGCTACTTGCACAGCTGCCTAAATCTGTAGCCTCTCATACAGCATTCACTTGGACACAACCAAAAGAGCTACAGTACCGCCTCTGGGTAACAGCTTAGGCCTTCAACGACAAGATCAAGGGCTTGGTACCTTCTGTGAGTGTGTAACAGCATTGAGAAATGACTGAAGAACAAAAACAGACTCATGTTTAACAGCTGTGTTTACAACCAGTCAGAAGCAGTCCTTCACTTTGTGAAAGCCATTAATGTTATTCCCTATCAATAACCATCACACACACACAAAAAAAAATACCATAAACATCGTTTTTTTCTGCAATCACAGCATCTTTTGCGGGGTGTCTCAGTGCTTTATGAAAGTAAATTCTAAAATGCTTATTTTGGGACTGTGAAAGAGAAGCCTGCCAGCTCAGCAATGAGCAGTCTGATGCAGGTTCTCATCGTAACAAAAAAAATCTGAAACACGATTACAGACCCGGGTAGTGTTTACATACACACACAGAGGTATATACTACGTATACAAATGTCCAAATACACACAGAGTGCTGTTTTGATGTCCTCCCTTCCCCAGAGAAGTTGTCAAGACAGAAGAAAGGATAATCATTTCTGCCTAGGTACCCTGAAGCGTCTTGCTACTGGAATTTCTTAAAATTGAACTTCTAAAGGTTAGAGGGTTTTTTTTACATTTAAGTTTTCCTGTGAGCAGTCAAACAAAAAATGATTGGTATGTGCTGATGTAAACATCTTGGTTTAGTCAGATAGTGTTGTTTTTTTTTCTCTCCAACAGTTTTCCATATTTCCCACAAACAGCAGTACAGTCTGGCATGCTGTCAGACACCTTCTGCCCCAAATTTGGCTACTTGTCTCTAAGGTACATGTCTGTACATTTCCTTCACTTAAAAAGCAACAGCCTTATACAGAAAAAAAAAAAAGCTAAATCAGAAGCCATTAAAACTGAAATGAAGGAGGGGAAAAAAGGCATTATTCCACCCTCCCAAAAAAACACTTGGCATTGGTTTTCTTGTTCATCAAGAGTAGGCAGCCCTCCAGAAAGAGGAAGAAGGAATGTTACTGCTCATAACTGGATGTCAAAATTTAGGAGCAACTAACTAGTTTTCACAACCACAAAATCCGTCATCGTTGAAATATCAACAACATAACAACATAGTATTTGCTTGCATAAACAAGCACTAAACTTTTTTTTTTAAAGCAATAATAGAATGAACCGAAAATTCAGTATTAGCTAGAACCTTCAACAAGCTGCACTTTTGTACTGCTGAGAGACACTGCTATCAGCTGTTGCCCAGTTGCTTCACCTTTCCTAGTAGCATTCTTCAACTCCCAAGTTTAAAGTCGTCTTGTTTAGAGTTAAGTTTTTCAATCCATGCTGCCCAAAGCTAGCACCATGAAACACTTGATGCCCACATCATTAATTTTACCAGGATAATCCTCCTTCAAGCAAAACATCTGTGTTTTCTAAAGACAACTCACTCAATAAAATTTTAAATAACTAAAGGTATGTACGCAGAGGGAAGGGGCATGTAATTAATTTTACAAAAAGGAAGCATTATCAGACTGGCAGCAAGCAGGGTAAAAGGAAAAAGAAAACTAGAAACAATGAACTCTTACAGTTATAAGCAATAACTAGTTTAAACTACTTTTGGTCTACATCAAACTTGTAAAAACAAAAAGGGAAATATTTCTTGACTATGCAAATTGAAGAAAATGAGTAGCATAAAATCAAAATAAGAACAAGCCTGAGATTGTGCCAAAGAAAACTTGCATTAACTTCGTAGTCTACAGAATTTCAGAACTATGTTGATTCAGGAGACAAAAATTACTCCTCCCAGTAACCTAGGGCAACTTTGGTCTCACTTATAGTTTGGTGGAAAGAAAACAAATTCTTCTAGATTTCTTAATCTATCTCAGTAAACTGCTGTAGTCTACCAGATCATACAAGTGTTTTGCAATTTAATATGAATACAGTTTTTAGTGGTTTAAGTAGCAGTAAAATTTGGTGGTCCTTGTTTCAACCCCAGTCAGATATTTACTGGTTACTTTAAAGCAAAATTATTAATTTCATACAGAATTTGTTTTCTTAGACAAATGTCTGTGTAGGACTTCAAACTTGTCTTTAAGCTATCAAGAAAATTTAACATATATCTTTGCAAATATTTAGTTAGTCCTACTTTAATAACATATAAAACCAAATATCTTCACTGAGACAACTTCAGTTTTCCCTTTACTGAAGATTTTGACAATTAGAGTCATGCTATCTTTCTCAGATAAGGAATTAGAAAGAAACATTGTTCCTAAAAGAGGAGAACTAACCAATTACACTGACTGAGCCCAGAAGAGAATGGGGAAAGTTACGCTCTCACTAATCACGGGATGATTCACCACAAAGAAGCTTCCTGAGAAAGAACTACAGGGTTTTTTTTGTGGTTTAGCTGCTGTAGAGTTTGATGCTGATTTAGCAGACAAAAATGACTTCTCTTAAAAACACAATATAAGGCAGGTTTCACATATGACTCTTCTGACAAGAAAGCACCCACATCGGTGATTTTTCTTACATCTTACACAATCTGTACTTTAACTCTGCTGCAACTCCTATGGCAGCACTGAGAAAAGCCAATGTTTTAAACAGAAGCATTTACATCAAAATGGAAAATGCAACACATTCTCTTTGTGGCAGAGGTTCAGACTAAAGAAATTATCCATGAGCAACTTCAGTCTGCAGTCTCCTTTGCAAAGAAGTATTACTCCAGATAGAGCAAAACCAACCAAAGGTGACAAAGTAGCTAAATAAATGATACTCTTTTATTGTTATTTTTACAGTTGTCCAACGATAACATTCACATGTCGGCATCATTAGAGCACGTAGTGACATACCTACAGTAAAAATTCCTGTTCCTTGCATACTACCTATAGAAATCTGTTCTTCCATAACACCATACTAGTAAAGACTAATTTTCACACAACGTAAACATGAGTGAACTTGAAACCAAGTCTTCTCTGTATGAGATACTCTATAGTATGAGATGCTCTCATACTAGAGAACTGAAAAAAAAAAAACAAAACAAAACAAAAAAAACCCAACACCACAAACAAAAAAAAAAAACAAAAAAAAAAAAACAACAAAACCCAAACCATTTCCAGTTCCAAAAGTAATTAAAATATCATTCATCGTTCAGAAAATCTTTTTCTTATACTTTGAGTTTCAGTTCACATGTATTTTCAGGCAGTATGGAGCACCTTCTGCAGAACCTTTACATACTATCCCCATCTGTAGTACATTTGACTACCAAAAATTTAAGGCGCTGTTATACATTAGGTTGCTCTTACTAGATACATAGTGTCCTGCATGAAGAAAAAAGCACATGCACCTAATATAATTAAGAAGCAGGGGCAGAAAGCTAATGTTTTTTAATTCAAGTTTCCTGAACCTATATAATCTGACATGCCTAGTGTAAAACCTAGTGACCAATAGCCTTGCTTGATTACTTAAACTAAAAGATAGTTTAATCAGAAACAGCAAAAAATTGTACAGTAGGTGACAACTGAAAAAGAAACTATCATTTGCTAAGCTCTTTAAAATAAATACAGGAAAAATATTCAAACATTTATTTAAAAATAGGAAACAAAGTGACAGGAATAGAAAGATTTCTCTGTGTTCTTAGAATGTCAATATCAATATTTGGCTATTTAAGTTGCTGAAAACTACTTTCAGACTATTCAGCTATTAGGATGATTAGAAATGACTAGGTCTTTGCACCATCAGTAACTCACTGGCCTCCACCTGCTGATTGGGAAGAATTACAGGCAAGCAAACGATTTATCATCAAACTGTTGAAACATGGTCTTTTAATCCATGTTAACTTGCTTTCTCTAAAATTTAAAAGACTTTAAAAGGGCTGTCAAAGAATGTATAAATCAAAATGTACTTGCATCAAACATTAGATGGGCCTACAATATCCATTATGCCTAAGTAATGTAAAACTCATACATTGATATATTGCTATTAACTGTTTCTCTCCAGTGCTGCAGATTTGCAAGAGCACATTCAAACCCTTCCTTC
Source organism: Chlamydotis macqueenii (assembly GCF_036417535.1). Classification (NCBI taxonomy): domain Eukaryota; kingdom Metazoa; phylum Chordata; class Aves; order Otidiformes; family Otididae; genus Chlamydotis; species Chlamydotis macqueenii. Next base: position 71,714,045 of record NC_141558.1, on the reverse strand, counting down.
CACCTCCTTCATATACATACCTCCCCAAAGGCTCCTCGACCAATCACCTTCAGGATTTCAAAATCTTCTTTGTGCAGTCGCATCTGCTTCACTTTAGATGTAAAAGGTTTGGCTGAAACAAAGGAAAATATCAACCATTTAAAAAAAAAAAACCAAAAAACTCAATAAGCAAAAAAACCAAATCATCACACCAAAACAAAACAAAAAACCAAACAAGGTAACAGTAATGCACAATAGATATAATCACCTCCATTGATATTAGCGGTACAATGGATAAAATTCTTTTAAAATTGTAGATGTTGTAAAGTCTGAACTTAGTGAAGTTTTCTAAAATTCCTCAGATGCCAGGAACCAGTTCTTTACCAGGAGTTACATTTGTTACAACTACAGGAACATCAGCTTATGCTTTAAAAAAAAAAAAAAAAAAAAAATGAAGTTTTACACACAACTACTAAGGATGTAGCCATATGACACTGAGATTTTCACTTATTTTAGTTACATTTTTACATTAAATTTATAATAATTTTATTCAAATATTTAATTATATAATTAAAATACATGTACTTCTAAAACATAATTTTAAAAATATTTCACTCAGAGAGATTCACCAGACTTTCAATTAATCTTTTATACCTTAAAAGAAAGGTCTTGCAATTGGAAAAATAAGTGACAACAAAATGTACTGCCTTACTGGGACAGCCTCAGCTGTACTGCACTAAGTGATTTAATACAAATATTAATACTACTGACAAATACTACTGAACAAATTAAAACAAGCCATTAACTTGAAAAACAACTGATTGAAAACAAACGAGTAGTTCTCAACTTCAACATTTTTTGACCATTATAGGCCTGGCTAGAGTACAAGGCAAAATATCTTGTTAACAAGCAACAGCATAGCTGTTTAAACCACAAAACTCTTCCTCATTTTATATTGTAAGGAAGGGCCTGTCATTCTTTAATTATTACATTTTGGAATCTTCCAGGGTTCCCATAGGGACACTGGAAAAATAAACATCATTATAAGTACTTCAGTAAAACACAGCCGACAAAAATAGGTTTGGATTAGGTTTAGTGATTTGTAGTATCAGTGTTAGTGGAAAAGTTTGTAAACCCTTCTCCAATTTTTTTAATCACCTCTAGCAACAGACATGTCAACGTATAGTCAAGTAGTTTTACGAAGAAAGATACAGTCCAAGAAAATAAAAGAGGGAGAGAGGGAAAAAAAAAAAAAGGGAAAAAAAAAAAAGAAGGGAAAAAAATATAAATAATTGCCCTAGGAATGTGCTCCAAATAGCTTGTTCCAAAAAAGGTCAATTTGCTTTATCATCAACGTTGTTTGTCTGCTGTGCAAACATCAGCTGTTCTTGTGGTAACAGCAATCTTAAGTACAGAAATCTTGGCCTGGCCAAGGGTCTTGGAAGGCCTATCTTCAGACAGCCGTTTCATGCATCCAGCTCTCCAGACTACGAGGTTAACAGGCAGGCTTTTTGCAACTAGCTTGGCAATGTCATACGAGCTGTTACGAAGACAGTGAACTGTAAGGTCAGGGAACAGTTTTCAAAATGCAGTGTGCTCAAAGGAGTCCCGTCCCTGCACAGGCACACACAGGTACACAGTCTCCTGTGTTAACAACCCCATCCTCCCAAACAGAATCATCATGAAGTTAACAGAAAACACCACCCCCTTCTTCAGAAGGGGCTGCGGTTTCCTTGATCGTTGGTACCAGAGTGACACACTGTCTTTGCAGCTACACAAGGCAGCGTGGGCATTTCCTTCGGTACTTCATTCAACCTACAGAAATACATAGAGGGACAGCTGAATTTTTCCACACAGACATCCCTTTTCAAGGTTGTTAGCCACGTGCGATACCGATTAGGGACAGCAGTTCGCCGCGCCAAATTGAATTCTTCCCCCTCCAAATCAGAGAGTATGTGTGGGCAGCATGTCCCCTGGCTCCTTCTGGATTTTTGACTCAGCAGGAACCAAAGTTCATTACATAAAATTTTAAAATTTGCCAGTGTGTCCTCTATGGCCACAATCTGAAAAGTCGTACACAGAGACTGTGGAGGAGGTTACTCTGAAAAAATATTCTATGTTGCTATCAATTGCCGTGAAGGAGATGGATAGATAAGACTTGATCTATAACAACTGTTCTACAAAAACATTAGCCACCTCACCTGGCCAATACCTCCGATCTCATCCTGCCTGCGAAAACTGCAGCACCACCCTCTTGGCAAGATTCCCTACACTTATTTAATCAGTTACACATGGCAAGAAAAACCAATCTCCCAATACCCCCTGAGGGGTAACCAATGTACTGAAGTAGTAAGCTAAGCTGTTTTTTTCAAACAAGGTGAACCTGCCATGACTAGTCCTTCAAGTTATTTAAGTCTCTATGGGCCTTTCCCCATATTTTATGTTCTAGCCATTCATTCCATTTATGCTTACAGTGCATTCAAATAATAAAAATCAGTAAAAGGAGAATTCTACAAATGTTTGATATCTAAATTTTTTCCAGTTGGAATTCGACTAGAACTTCTCCTGAAGCAACATGTTAAGCACAGAAAAACAGTCAGCAGGACTCCAGGTGCCAAGCCAGGCATACAGGGGAGCATACACTCTGCCCCCCGGCCCTGAAAAGGGAGGATTTTATAACAATTACAACAACTGTCCAGCAGAAGAAAGGAAAAACAATGGGTTCTGCAGCAGTGACGCTGAGCTTCAGCAGTCTGTTTATCGTACTTCTGGGGCGGAAGCAGTTAGTAGCGTTACTTACAGCACGTTTAATACCAAGTGGTTTAATTTTTAACTCTTGGAGATAAACGCCCATCTCCTGAAGAGCGGGTGCAGGGAGGACAGCAACATAGTTGATAACCCAATACAGTTTAGAACTGTGATTACACACAACACCAAACAACATCCAAAAAATAAACCAGCAGTACTGGATGCTTTATTTGCAAAGGTAGCCTCATGCTCCTGCTTTACTCTCTACCCCTCCAGCTCCCAGTCTCTGTCTGCAGAGCTTGGGCAGGGCTAGCCCCAAAATTCAGATTTTTCAGAGTTAACCTACTAGCTGGGGGGAAGAGCTGGTGGTGAGCCCCTTCCCCCTCCCTGCCTGCTAGTGCCACTTTCCCTCCCCAGTAGAGCACAGCAGCGAGGGAGAGCTGCTAAGGCACAGGCTGAAATTAAACCCAAGCGAGATGAATGAAGATAATGGTGACTGTTCAAGGAAAGTGCTGCAGACTTAGAGAAGCAATTGAAAATGGGTGCCCACAACTGATTTAAATAGAAAACAAAACAGAACAGGACAGTGTTTAGGAATTCCTCTTGGTGCCTCACTGACGCCATAGTCGGTTTTTGGATAACTGCTCAGATGGAAGACAGTAAGACCTGCCAGTTGAGCCTACAAAGATACCCATTTCTTCCCAAAGGAATTACAAAACGTGCTTCCTTAGTGATCCTGGTATCAGAGAGCAAAACCAGCCTTCTGCCTGCTGCATTGTACAATGTGAAATACCATGTCAAGCCAAAGATATAGAAATTAAAAGCTGTATCCACCAGAACTATCAACAGCAATGGTGAAAGTTCATTATGCAGGAAACAGATTGGAAAAGAAAACAACCACGATGGGAAACTAGCTGCTTGCCATTTCAAGACAAAGCACCCTTTCCTTCGCTACTTAAAGATAATTATAAAAATACATACAGAGCTTTCCCATGCAAGGGAGAAAACCTACATAACCTAAGCGATTCTTTCACTTAACTGAATACCAGAAGGCTCTCTGATTCCTCCTAACCGTCCTTGAAAATATTAAAAATTGGGGGAAAAAAAAAGAAAACAAAACCAAAGCAGAACAACACATCAACGGCTTTGTTTTTAAAAGCATTCTGCAGTTTTGAAATTTCTGCTAAATTCCTGGAAGGAATTTAACAAGTGCTTTTATTTTATATGCTGACTCTAAACCCAGAGTATTTCTTTTCCGCTGGCTTCTATCGGCTGTGATTATGAAATGTGTAAATATCATTTTTGGGTTAAAATAGATCATAACTGGAGGTTTCAAAAAAAAAAAAAAAACAACTCCAGAAAGGAGGTGTGAGAGAATACTCCTCCCAAAATAAACAGCATTTCTCAAAACAAAGGATAAATAATTGACAATCAGCAAAGTAGAGCTGCGTAAAGCCTAATTTAATTGAGAGGAGATGGAAAAGAACTTAAGAACCCACTTAAGATTGGCAAAACAGCACAAGAAAGCCTTGTTGCAGTTTCTGCCAACTCTCTGGAGGAAACCAGGGGCAAAATACTGTAGTCGACAGCGATAGCAGCTGAACCACAGAACATCAGTTAAGGCAATGCAGAAAATACGAGCCACAACTACTCAGTTTTAACAGTTAACATCCAGTTTTCACTCCATCAGAATGTTTTTAACATGTTTTTTCTGATTAACATTTAAGTGCCAACATCTGTAAGTACAAGTTAAGAATCTGATATTTTCCAAGAATGAGAAGCATGTCCACAAATTCCTCTACTATGGTATAGACAGACACAATGTTCTGGATCCTATTTATCTTGGGGGGAAAAAAAAAAAGTAATCAGCTCTCATCTAGGTCAAGTAGAGATCATCCAGCCATCTTTGGCTACAGCTACCACAAAAGATTCTTCAACAGGAACTTTAAAATCAGAGACAAAAATAAAATATATTTCCCAAACATACAAGAGCAGTTCTGTTTTTTCCCTCCCCAGACTCAGATGAAAAATAATCCCTGCATTCATGAACACTCACTGCAGATCTGGGCAACACTTCCATACCACATCAAGATATGGCCATTATTTTTTTACATTACCATTCTTTCTCGTCATAAGAATTTCAGTAAAACACTCCATGTTTAAATATTTTTATACTAGCAGCAAAGTGAAATATTGAACTTTAATTCATCCTGCTGTACAATGGAATTCTGAAGCAATTCTTGCAGCACGGTCAGTAAAATCTTTACTCTAAGAATCCTGTTCCACCTAGTAAAGAGGGTGGAAATGCTTTGGGAGCAAGTCTAGAGCAGACAGTAAAAATGTTTTGTGATATTTAAAAAACCTGAAAGACTAACAAAGGAGGAGAAAGGTGGTCTTATTCCTCTAAAGCAGAATGCTGCTTAGACACCATCCCTCATGCTGTCACAGAGTTGGAGACGAGTCAATTAAAAACACGCTTCTAACAGTCAAACTTCACATTCCTTGATATCTGACATGTAACTTAGTATGCTGGTCTTTGCCAAAAAAAAAGATGCTAGGCATTTAAGCTGTAAATAAAAAAAATTAAAAAAAAAAAAAATCAGACCTGTGTCTAGAATTACTAAACGCTCTGAAACAAAATCAAAATAAACCAGGCATCAAAAATGAATACTTTAAGTAAAATTCTTAAGTCTGACAATGCATCACTTTTTATTACGTATAATAGAGATATCACCGTCTAATCTGACTAGGCTCTTGAAAAATCCTATCTTACTGTTTGTCAAACATTATGTGTTGGTAAGTATCAGAGAAAAAAAAAAAAATCTAGTATCATGCAATAAACGAACAGCATGTAACCACACAGCAGATTTCAAGGAGAGAGGGAGGAGAAAGAAAAAGGGGGGGAGGGCAGCATGGGGAGGGGGAAAGAAGCTGTCAAGTAACAGCTCTCCTTTCTAAAGAACTGTTGTGGTATTTTGTGACCACAACGGAAGCCTGTACTATGTACTCTCTCAAGGTAGTTGTGGGGGCATCATTAATTCTGTCATTTCCTTTGTTCTGCATTTATGGTTTTGCATCCTTAATTAAAGAATTGTTCAATACATATTTTATTTCTAATTCAAATACCCCTCTAATTTAAAAAAAAATTAATTCTAATCCTCTCTAGAAATTCAGCTACATACTGTAATAATACAGCAGTGTTTTACCAGAAGAAAGCTTGCAACTTTGGTCCACAGAACAGGGGCATGTAGTACGTGATCCTCACTAAAAGGCCAGTGCTGCAGGTTGTTGCCTTTTGTATGGACCAGCACTAATGAAGCCCCCTGTTCAGTTTCCCATGTATTTCACAGCACTTTAGGAATCTCCTGTTCCAATTCTGAAGCTAGACAAAGAGGGATTTAAAGGGATACTCAAATACCTGTCTAATTTTGCAGCCTGCCTTACACTCCCTTCTCTTGCCTCTCACAAAGACGTGATCTGGTTTCACCTCTTCCCTGCTGTGACTCCTCATCCTTCTCGACTCCAAGCTTTCCTTCTCAACTATTTGGTCCTATCCTCTCCCACAACACTCATCATCCAGTATCACTCTGCCCTGTCCCGACACATCTTCGCCACCACACATGATGGTTTCTGTCCACAGCCTCCTCAGTTTTCTCCACATCCGTACCTTGCCTACTTCTTACATCGATCTGCTCATGTCCATCTCTCTTTACCTCTGGGCCCTCACCCCATTGGCCTGCTGGTCACAGAAGCCACAATCTGAGCAAAGTTCTGCTAGTTTTCTAATTTCTCACTTTTCCTTTCAAACTCTGGCCTACCCAGCTGGAATCTCTCTTCCAAAGTCCCGTTTTCAGTGATGATGCCCTGCCATCATCCTTTCTCAAATTTCCCGATGCATTTCCTTTCTCCTTTTACCACCACTAGTCTTGAGTGCCTTTACTTTTCATTCAATTGTGACTAACATACAAGGACTTGAGCTACATAGCACCAACTTGCCTTCCTTTTACTTCAGAAATTTAATTAAAAAGAAAGACTGCTTTTACAGCCATCTATATAAAGCACATATCCTGAGGTCAGACATTTGATTTTTTTGCTGATGCTGAGAGTTTCATTACATCTTATGTGAGCAACCAACATTATTCATGTTCATTTTTGAGGGAAAAAAAGCCGTAAAAGCTCTGTAAAACTGAAAACACTTTTAATCTCATTTAATTAGCTAAAGGATATGCTTTAAACCTTGTGAGAAGGGGCGTGAGCAAACTCTCCACAAACTCTCCTCTTTTAAACTGACTCTGGGTTGTGTAGTCGTCTATTCCTAGCTTATACTTAATTCAGAACTTGTCAAAATGCACACCTGTCAAGTCCCAAACAGCACATGAATCATTTGAGTCCTGTTTCTCAATCCTCCATCACGCTGTTTTTACCCCCAAACTCGCTGCATATGATGGCAGACACTTCCCAGCGAGCCGCAAAGGCCTCAGAGCAGAGAGCCTGTAATGCAGCTGAGCTCTAACAGCAGGCAAATTCTTCTCCAGGATGTCGCGGGCAAGCGCCCACAATATGAAATGACATATCATGTACCAATATACCTTGTTTACTCTTTAAAAGCATGGTGTAAACCTGCTCATAAGCACTTCATGTACAGCATATGTTTCACTGACACTTATTTACATTTGCATTGCAATAGATCTCAAAGGTCCAGTCAGGACTGGAGAACTCTGGGTAGTGAATATAAAAATTACGCTCCTAATTCTGCCTTTACGGACAACATTCGACATGAAAGATGTTACATGAAGTCCTCCATTCATTATCTATATCTGACATTAAATTGAGGTTCAAACATTAAAATAAAGTTCAAAATCCATAAAAGCAAAAATTACTTTGATATAATGTATGTCAAATGGAATTATTAAAAACTATAGTAAGAAAGAACTTGATATCATGAGAAGGAATTATGCCTAGGTTAAAATAATACACGTTTTCCAGTTGTATTTTTAATTTTCTTTAGAAGTAAATACTCACTGTCATTAGATATATTTTTAAAATAGTATTTGTGATCCAAATAAATAAAAAGTGACTTTTGAACACTGCCTACACTAGTTTTTACACTGTCTGATATATTCTACAGGTTACTCCAAAATTAGTAAAAATAAGAAAACAGATCATACTGCACTCCATTAATATATCACAGTGAAATGCTGCTTCTGAGTATTAAGCCACTGTAAGTGCAATGAAAAACAAAGATACGCTACTGCAGTCTCTACAACTGCTTTTTACTCAAATTTCAAATTCCTGGTCACAAAAGAAGAAAACAAAACACCCTTCCTATGTCCACAGAAATTTTTCTACCTCCACAGCTTAAGCTCCCACGCCACACATACCTCACATCATTTTAATGCCACCATCCTATATTATTTCTGCTGTAAGAACTGCAAACTACTTATTTGCTCGGTCCTGGTATTCAAGCTGGGTAATGCAATTGAATATGCTCATTATTGTCTGATTCTTTTGCATTGATATAATGATAAAAAGACAGTAATTCTAAAAAAGTGACATTAAGTCAAGTTTCAAGAACTCTTCTTAAGCTTCACCACATTTTAGGGAATTATGTCCTTAACAGCAGGCCTTTATTAAACTAACAACACTCCTTAAAGATCTTCAAAGATTCTAGAACTTCAGCATCTTTCAGAGTTACCTCAAAACTAACGTAATTAAAATTTTAAAATAATTAATCATTTGAAAGTTCAGTGTCATTAGAATGCAAATTGCCTATAATAAACTTGATTTGGCCCACTTGAGAATAAAGACCACATTCATAATGCCTAAGTACCTAACTGTGCAACAGATCCGGCACTCTATTTCTCAACTACAATCATCTTCGCCTTCTTCCTGATTATGTGATCACTGCAAAATAATGCTGATTAAGATATTTTTATTTTGGCCGCATTTCACCTCATGACAATTTCAATCATTGAACCTTCAGTGCAGCTGAATCACCAAAATCTATTACTACTTCAAAAAAGATCAACGATTCCCATTAATATAAATCAAACTTTCAACAGTCTTCATTTCGAAGACAACAAATACATTTCCCAACACCTGTAACTACCTTACAGCATATATTTTCTGTAAGTAGTAAGTTCCTAAATAAACCACATATGTCTGTGCACATGCATGCACAAGCATAAGAGATTCTTGCAAGCCCTTTTTAGTTTAATCCACACCTCCTTTGTGTCACCAAGGGTGTAGTAAAGTATAATTCTGGAACCCAGACCACTGATCCATCAAATTCAAGCTTCAACTTATTTTTTTATTCAGTTTCTCTGTTCAGTTTTTAGGCCCCTTATGCTTCTATTACCTAAGCATAAAAAGGTTTTCAAACCACGCTTTAAGGGCATATTGTTTCAACTCAAGCCTTCAGAGTTCCTAAAGAATCAAGTGAAGGGATTCGCTGTATGGTACTTCTGAACTGACCTTTATGCTACTGAGCACATCATTTATTTCAGTACTCCCATTGATGCCAAGTCAGAAATAACAGACCTCAAAACCATGAGCTCTTATTCGCATGTATTTGCAGGGCTGAACCTAAATTAAGTCTTTTTTGGATCTTACTCCCTATAGTAATGTATTGGAGAAGAAAAGTTTCACAAGTGGTGATACTAAATGCATAAAATATTCACTGAGTTCTGAAAATTCTTTGAATGCTTTTACCCAAGTTCTCTCTCAAAAGTTTTGTTTACTAGAAACTTGAAAGGAAAAGTCATGGCAAGACATAGCACACACAAACAAGTTTGAGATACACAATGGGATAATAAGCAAGTTGGACACACTATCAGAAGAGTACAGAACATTAATTCATATACAAACACAGCAGTTTTCAGAGAAAGTGTACTCATTTAGTTACCTCAATAAAGCAACCACACTTCAGAAGTAGGTAACATACAGAAATTTTAGTTAGTGCTTATAATTTTTAAATATTATCAATCTACATATTTCACATAAATATTTAAAAGGAAACTGTAGTCTAATAAAAATAGATCTGCTGTGATATTCTTAGGCCTATATCATGTCAAACAAAGGGAAAATTTAGCATTTATATGCAACACATGCAAGAATTCAAAATGCATTTCCCCTCAACAACATTGTTTACAACTGTTTACAACTTTTCACACCTATCTATAACTCATCAACTTTCTACATCTTTCCACTAAAATCTTTCTCCATTTATCATAAAAATATAATATTCGATTGATTATTTAAATATTCTCAGTTTATCTCAAAGTGCATTCAAAAAACATCTGTACAATAAGAAACACACACCTGGAAAATCTGAATTGAGTCCAGCTATAGTAACTACTGTAAGCAACTTCAGCAATATTCATTCAGAGGAAATGGGCTGCTTATCTAACTGCCTAAATGGAAAGGACTCTTTCATACAATAAGGTATTTGGGGATTACTTTCTTGTTGTTTTTTCAAATAACGATGGCATATAAATTAAAAATGTTACATACAGCAGCAAAAGGAAGGCTGGTGTTTTCAATAGCCATTGTGTACGTTTTACAGCTAGTCCATAAAAAGCAAACAAAGCAGAAGGGCAGAATACAGTCCTCAGAAAGAATTGTAGCAGAGCTGGTATTCAGAAACATTTGGTTTTCATCCTCTAGATTTACAATTGCTCTCAGACAAACCTAGATTTATTTTTAAATGAATAATTTAAAATAATTAATAAAATGACTGAACATCATCACCACCACCAAAACCCTTTATGCATAAATATACATTAATTACTGTCAGAAGAGTGACACAGAGCTGAAAGAAGACAGACACTCTCGCAGTCACAGCACGTGTCTGCATCCAGATCTCCTTAAAATTTCTACCCATCACCTGACTGAAACCAGATATGACTAAGCAGAAGGTGTTTCAAAAACAATTCACTTTTTGCGTGCTCTGCAAAAGCAGGTGGGTGGCAGAAGAGACTCCTAAACCCGCTCAGCCTACAACAGCATCCCCTCGCTTCTTCATCCCAGAGCAACACCCTGGGAACCAGCTGGAGGGGTGGGAACAGAGATCTTCCCCAAACAGGTGCTGCAACTGCAACAAAACTTCTAACTCAGAGACTCCAATCAACCACAAGGCACAATTAACAGGAAACCAAGCTTTATTAGTCACTTCTGCTCACAAAATTACTTCTCAGGGTGTGTTGCTTTTCTGTTTTCTGGGGTGAGTCTGTATCCAGACTCCTAGCGTAACTAGCAGATATACCTGCTTGAGAACAGATTACTCCCTCCAGCTCCTGTAGCAAACAGATATTTTTAAAGAAATAAAAAAAAATAAAATGAAAAAAAAAAAAAAAAAAAGGACAGATATTTCACATTAATTTTAGGCAACTCCAAGGGTAACAAATTCTGTGATTTACTATTTCTTTTGACACGCAAATATGGAAAAGATGATTAACAGGAAAGTGAGATCTCACTTTCTGAAGCTGAGAAATCTTTCTCTAGAAACCTGACATCCAAAAAATATTTCTCCTAGGAAAATAATTTAATACACGTTAACTTGAGAAATGACTGCAATGGGTTTTCAAGATGTCTTGGGCCCAAACCCTCGGAAGAATGCAAACATTTAATTTTGATTGAAATCAACAGGACACCTGTGACTACAAACTGTCAACCCTGACGCAAACTGCCAACTTTGGACAAGACAGAATTACAGAGTTGTGAAATGTACTTGTGTACACAAGGGTTCATTACAAAAGAACGGCAAAGAAAGGACACTTCAGAGAATGAGAATTAAGTATTCACTCGTGTATTAGAAAGATGTCCAAGTCCACAAAAAGTGAGTAATAAATATACACAACACTCAACTTCCTCACTTCTCATTTTGTTTGTATTTCATTGCCATTTTTACTTACTTACACAGAGGAGCAAACAAAAATTTAACAGTAGGGAGCATCTTGATATGACATACCATACCATCACAAGTGTTCAAAACATTTATTTTCTTGCTTTTAATTGTGATTGTTTCCTGATTTAACAGAACAGGTATTTATATACTTTTAACTACAAAGCTTATCTTCCAATGATAATGGATTTTTAACTTTATAAATAAAATCTATCATACATTTAAGAGAGAGTTTAGTGGTGTATCTTAACAATTACTACTCCTTCATATCTTGCTTCTATAAAGTTACTCTGATATAAGTTTAATCAAATTATGAGTCATTATGAGTTTTCCCTAGTTGGGATTTTTTTTTTCCTCGCTGTGTTTTCTGCATAAACCACAGTGCAGTGCCTCCCCTCTATCAACCTACAAAAGACCAATATCAACCACAGAGATAAATCCTATTGCTTGCTCCTTTATAAATTTCAAATAATGAACCACTCTGTACTATTTCAAGTGTCAACAGAATCTCTGGCTTAACACAACGGTTAATTTAAATCACCTACTACTGCATGCAAGAAAGAATGGAAAGTGCATTCGTTTTAACCCAACATTAGTACTTGATTTCATTTAGTTCATGCTCAAAGATGGTGGTAATAATATTAACCTCAGTAAAGTATACAAGCTGCATAGACAAACTTTCACCCACGTTGTGTTAAAGTACTTCTTCACAAACCTCAGGATAAATGGATGCCCTAATCTTAAAATCGTTCTGAATCTCAAGAAGAATTCAACTTGAACTCAAGAAACAGTGACTGTCAGTGACTTGGGTTGCTAGTCGTCAAAACAGGCAACACTCGCTTTAGCTTTTCCTCGCTCTTACTAGTTGGCAGCGTAGCTTGCCTAGGCTCCATCTGTTAAGTGAAGAACCACTCTCACTGTAGTATTTTCCTCATTTACACTTATTTCAGTACATTTTAGAAGAAATGTGAATTTAGTACTTGTGAAAGTTATTGGACTGGTGAGTACTACCTGTCTGAAATAAGGGCAGGGCAGGTTTCCTCACAATGTACTGACCAACATGCCTTATCAACATTTCTACAGATAGAGGCATTTCAACTTTTTTGGCTCAATCAAATCACAAATACCTGTGCCGATACTAATACAAAGATTAAATAAACAAGAAAATGCATTAGATACACTTCAATCAGCAAGGCCTAATGAAATTTACTCCCAAGGGCATAAGGAAGTAGGCAAAGTAATTTCTGCCTCATTAGATATTCTATTCAAGAACAAACAGAGAATGAACACAGCTCCAGAAGATCTAAAATGTGTGGAAAATGGAATTTTCATTTTTGTAAAAATCTAAATTCCACATCCACATTTACCCCCTGGAAAAAAAAAAAAAATCTGTCCTGCAGCCTAAAAACACGATGGCAGAATTCAAGCTTGACATATGAATGCCACCGCAGGAGATCAACAAGTTACTGAAATTAGCAGTCTGCATCACTAGAGGACTAAAAACATATACACTCTCCAGCTTAAAGTCAATCTATTCATTTCCAGTCATGAACTGTAAAGAACAGTGGTGGGCTGAAGTTTGCTTATAGTTAGCTCAATCCCAGTAAGCAAAACAGGCTGTTGCACTCCAAAGAAAGTAACAATGATAATGAAATTATGATATACATCAGTGAAGGCATTACAACAACCAAACCTACTCCCTCATTTATCATTTTTCTATGACTCTGAAGAGATAATAAGGCATAGTCTGTGTTAACTGAGCTATTGAGAATTTCTATTTACATACACATGTGTACGTGTGCACCCACACATATATGTATATATACACACATATATTCCACACGTACATGTATATTCCACTAAATGGAAATTTCCACAGGAATGGCATGCCTGTAGGTAATGCCACATTTCTTAGATCAACTTACTGCCTCCAAACAAATCTAAATCAAAAGGACGACAAAAGGGAAAAAAAAAATCTTCTCAAATTTAGGCTTCTTTTTGAGCAGCACTGTCTGTTTTCTCTGGAAGATGGAAAGAATAGCTTGAAAATAATGCACAGAAGTGTCATTTAAACAATCCTCCAAAAGAGAGGCCGAATTTGCAAAATTCAGAGGGACAAGTCACACACACTGGAAAAACAGCTTCAGTCCTCGAAAGGTGACAACTTCTGTGGCAACCTAAGAGCTAGATTTCCTAAGGTTTAAGTGGAAGTCACGACACCAAACCTACACAGGTAACAAAGAAAGCCGAATTTGATATCAAATCAGCACCACAGTTAAGAAAAGCAAATTTTAACTACTAGTAATTAGCTTTGCTGTTTAAGTTTGGTGGCAAAAAATCCCTTTGAACAATATACTGATTTTTTTTTCCTTTTTTTTTTTTCAGTAAGGAAAATCCTTCTTCTAAAAGGTTCCTTCCCCATAGAAGCACCTAGATTCCTATGTATCTTAACATAATTACATAGTCAGATGAAGATATTTATACGTAAGTTACAGAATCCTCTGACAGAAGAGTAAACAGCTAAAAAACCACAACAAAACAACAGATATCTGAGTAGACCTAAGAATGAGTGTAGCCTTCAAGGAAGTGCTCTGCTTCTTAAAGCCCAGTTGTTTTTTGAACCCAAGCACAGCGGAAGCAATTTTGGAGCATTCTAAACAGCTGTCTTCCCCTCAGCCTCTACTATGGTCTGGTGAGTGAAAGAAGTGTAAAGTCTACCCCAGACACATCCAAATTCTTGTGGCCCAGGCCCTGTGCCGATATAAGAGACAGCACCATCAGAAGAAATCAAACCAAACCAACACCAAACAAACATATTTCAACACCTTCTGGCCCGAAACTCAGCAGATCACAGCAGCCTGTGATGACTGGTAAAAGAAGCAAAAACTCCTTCTGTGCACAGTGTACAACTACTTTTCCTCTTCAGCAGATGACACCACTAACACCACTTACAAGATGGTAAGTATGCCTCACCTACTGCACAGCTACAAGACAGATGAACTGAAATTAAAATCTTAGATTTTATGGTGGGTTTTTTTTAATATATGTTTAAAGTGCAAGTTTGAAATAGTAAGCAAAAGGTAACAAAGTTAACAAACAGGGCACTAAAACAGGATCACAAGCTTACAACTGAGTTCCCAAGTTTTCCATTTAATTCTGAAGGAAGCAGCAAATGGAAGTTCAAAGCAGCATCTTTTCTTGTAATGAAATATGCTATATTTTTTTCTGGACACGACAAATACATTTCTATGTCAACACTAGTGACATATCTGTTACTAGAGGACCTAGTACACCTGAAATGCTGCAAGGACATGTGGTGGTCAGGAAATTCAGTATCAGCAGGGAACCTTAGAAGACCTGGTGAAAGCAGACACAAAAAGAATACTATTACCTCGTTATGCTTGAGAGAGTCAAGCAAAACTCTGCAATATACTAGAAGGGTAGCAACATTCATGTTGGGAGGAGAATCAAAAGAACAGTTGAGGCCCTCTTGCTACCTCAAGCTTTTAGAAGAAAACAGATGAGTAACTCAGACTCCATCCTTTTGCCTGTAAATGAACAACAGACATTTCTAAGTTTGAATGACTGTACAACTGCAAACAATCTTACTAGATCTGAAAGAAATAATTTTAGTATCTACTCTTACTATCACCTTTTCTAGATTTAAAATGAGTTTGTAAGTCAGCTATTTTCTTGAAAGATTCTGAATTGTTTTTTAAAATATGATCGACTTAAATACCAAAGACACACAGATTTTGAAAAAACAAATATAATTCCCCAGACACAATATCCAACAATTTCCTACTTACTAGCAATAAGTTTTAATTCATCACAAAAACTGATCAGTAAATTAGAGAATCCT
Organism: Chlamydotis macqueenii; assembly: GCF_036417535.1. Classification (NCBI taxonomy): domain Eukaryota; kingdom Metazoa; phylum Chordata; class Aves; order Otidiformes; family Otididae; genus Chlamydotis; species Chlamydotis macqueenii. The sequence goes on along the minus strand of NC_141558.1, from coordinate 71,698,554 downwards.
AACTAGTAAATTAACCTAAACCAACTAACTGTACAAACAGAAAATCATATTTCTTTATGTGATGGATAGAATCTATGAAGCTGTGCACATAAAGCCATTAGAGGAACAAGGACTCATGCATCAATTCTCATATGCTCTACTCACTATTTGAACTCAAAGAAAAAGTATACCATGGAGGGAACACTGTGAAAATAACCTTATGAACAATTTCTTCTCAGACACCAAAAAAGGTCTTGGGACTTTGTTTTTTTAAAGAACTGTATCTTCTACCTTTGAAACACTATGATGGTTTGGAGCTTTTTATAAAGCATCAAAAGAGATTTAAGGAAGCATTCATGACGGATGTTACCCGGATGCGTCTAAGAGTATTACAGCAAATAATCTGCATCATCTTCCGTTTCTCCCACTACCTAAAGTCAGGTAGAGAGAAGGAAAAATTATCATGACTTACTGGAGTTATGCAGGTTTATAGGGTTATTTGTTCAGCTCTTTCCCCAATTCTTTCCTTATCAAATACAGGTAGTAGATAAAAATCTACTCTGAGTCCTGCTTCTGTGCCTCCAGGAAAAGGAAATCTTGCTTCATTCCCCATCCCTTAAGCCCTGAAGTACATGTGACAGTGTAAACCAATTCTTGCCCCATGAGTAGCAATTTCTCTCACTGATCCCAGAAACAAACATTTTGTACTTATTGAAAACAGTAAAGAACCCTTCATCATTTTGCACATGGGGAAAATATTTATTTCCTGACCAGGTTTGAGAAATACTTGAGATGGCTATATATGTGTGCACATGCACACAAATTTGTTGTCAAGATTACAGGCCTGAATTTTTTGAAAGCTGGGAGGCAAGGCGGCAGCCAACATTCAGTTCTCACCCTGTTGATACTCTCAACAGAACCCCACGCACGTAGTTAAGTGCAGCCTGTATACAAATTTTAAACTGTCATTTTCAGATCACATTTTGACTTATGAATATAACATACTGGAATGCATAAATGGATGAAGACATTTAAGCAAATAGATAACCAAGCAATTTTAATAGAAAAATTTGGATGGTTTGCATTTTATAAAGACCTTACCACACCAAACAGCAAAACTATGTTGCAAGAGAAATCTTACCTATTCTGCCTCATTTGGGGGAGAGATTTTAAAATATACATATCTCTTGAGTAACAACATAAAGTTATATTATTTTCCTGAAATAAAAAGTATATTCACCCAACTGAACTGTTCATTGGAAACACAAGATAAAAGACAAAGATACAATAAATGGGAAGAAAAAGCTTTTTCCCCACTTCAAAAAATGAGCCACCTCTGACAAGAAGCATGAGGTCTTGTTGAGTAGATTATGCAAAAAACAGGATTTCTTCTTGAAATCTGGTATAATATATACACCAGTACAACCATTTATTTTCTCTCATGAGACAATATTCCTCTCTATTTTTATAAACTAAATAGTTAAAGACATTGTAGAAACTAGACAGCTGTTATTTAATCAATAATATTAGGGGACTGTTATTGACATGACTGGCCTTATTTCCTCCCAGAGGAAATAAGAAAGCCATCTATATAAGAAGATTCAATTTCTTTACTCCTTTTCTTTCTTCTTTCCTTCTAATCAGTTGCTTCTGCTACTCTCTCCTTTTCTAAGTAACCTTTTTTCCCCCCATTTAAAAGTGAAAAAGTCCCTGACAGCAAACATAACTACACTAGACAGCAACCAAGGTGGCAAAATCTGTGACCACACTATTCTCCTGCCCTCCAGTCCTGCACAGGACCATTTGCTATTTATATGATTGTGTGCACACATAGAGAGCAAACACAGCTTTAAAACTCTGCTATGTAAAAGGTGATAGCCACTTCCCTTGCTTCTAGCTCAACTTCTTAAACAGCAGTATCATCTTCTTAATACAAATAACAGTTAAACAAAAACATCTGCTACTAGTGTAAAACCAGTCTCTCTCAAATGAGACACATACTAATGATTTCTAGTAGCTCTTTAAGCGTATTACCAAACATTCAGTACAGACAATCCATGAATCAGGACTTTATTTATTTAAATCTTGATCCTTTTTGTAGGTTTTAATCTATAATTCATTACAGTGATCACACAAGATAAACTTAAGAGAAATAATCAAGTATAATTTAACCTTTAAAGTGAATTAGATATCCATTTATTTTTGTTGTCGCTCTAGGACGTATAATATGCCAAGTAACATTAAAATACAAAGTGTTAGTAGTCCTGTTAGCACATTCAAGAAACAAATCAAATGTATCAGCTGTAAATAAAAGTTACAAAAAGGTGAACATTAAACACTCTATTTTTAAGCACTTTTTAAAAATATTACTTTATCTCCTCTAATCTCAAACTATAGTATACCTGAATTACTCAAATTCGTATGCTATAGATCTTTTACCTCAGAAAAAAAATGTTCTTCCAGAGTGCTCTCCCTGGCTATGACATTGACACTAAGAAGCCCCTCTGCCACGTGGCTGAAATAAAGCAAGTGTCACCTCCAATGTAAAACATTTTGCAAAAAATAGCCTTCACAGTACTAGCCCTGTGAACACTTTTTTCCCCTTTCTCAAATCTTCAAACCAATCTTGACAACAGAGAGATTGCCCCTGAAAGAACCTTTAGGCACAATGTAAACCAGCTTTTCCCAGTTCTGTTTATAAGCAATGCCATGGAGTACCTTCAGACCAGGAAAAAAAAAAAAAAAAAGAAAGAAAGCTTTCACTAAGGTTATCTGCTCTCCTATGAAAAACGGCTTTGTCTGGTCTATTTAAATTCTGCTATTATGTCCCAGGGAAAAATTTAAACATAATAAAACATTTTCCTTGATCTAGAGGCAGTGAAAAGAAAATAGCATTTTCTGCCCAGTGTCACTCTTAACTAAAGATGGCAGAAGTTCCTACAGCTTCAGAAGCAGCTCATACTGCGTCTTTTTCATTTCCTTTTATAGCATCAGTTGTCACCAAGTGGAATTTTATTTGGAAGAAACATTGCATATTGTACAGTTCTCTAGAACAATCTTTTTTGCCCCAAAGTAAGTTGATGACAACAAACTCATACTTCATAACAGTTGCAATAATCATGCAAAATAACTATTTGTGAACACATGAAATATTAAATGAGACAAAAATTAAGAACTTATTGACTAAAGAGTTATTTTTAACAGACTAAGACAGCTTACAACACATACCTGCAAGAACACAACTACTTATGGGAAAGTTTTTCAGAACTCTACACATCCAAGCCACCAAATGAGCACCAAATCATGGATATACATGGAGACACGATTAGGTTCGGTAAACGAACAAAATTCCTAATTAATAAAAAGCACCAAGATCAACAGGCTATTAGACTACGTTATACCAATGAATCAGAACAAATACTTCCATCTCATGTAAAATCAGAGGATACTTGCCACAAAATCATTGTAGCAGTGCACAAAATAGAGTCCTCTCTAGTTGGATTTCCCGCCACTGCACTACAGCATCAGACAAGCCCTAGCCATGGAGGTACACTAGCATGCCAGAAACCCCAGGAGCTGCTATAAATTCGACTTGATGGTCTACATTCAGCTGTCTGTATATACCAAGTATTCAAGAAGCCAGCATATAAATAAAAGAGAATTCATCTTTCTGTGCCTATGTGTCTCAACTAAGAGTCTGTCTACACTGCAAGCAAGGATGTGGTAATAAGAGAGAAAGAGTATCAGAAGTGATCTAGCTACCACAACACAGAGGTGTTCTCCCCTCTAGCATTAGTAAGGATGCACTGCTAGGATGAATCTGGTAGCACAGGATCCTCTGTTTTATACTGTAGCACAGATACGCTATCATCTTCTGACATGATTTCTTCTTTGTAGGTCTTTTTTCCTGAATTCTAATACAAGGCACTTCCTCCACATATCTCTGGATGCTTCTCACTCTTACCTAATATAAGCAACCGATCACTGTGCAAACATAGTTTCATTCTGCCCCACTTCTATCTTCGTATTATTTTCATTTGGCAATCCTATTAGCTGGATTTGGATAAGAGAATATAAACACTAATTTGTTAAAACAGCCTGATCCAGTTAGGAGAAATAGCTATTTGCTTTTGTCAAAAACAGATCAGTCTGAGGCAAACACAACGTTTAACCAAACAGTTAGTGTTTGCAATGTAACCTGCAAAAAACTGAGTTAGAGTTCCCTCTGAAAGAAGCAATTTGGCCTTCCTACAGTCATCTGAAGTATATGGTCAGAATGGAGCAACACTTAAAAGGACTGGGGAAAAGCTCCTGCTACACCTCAAGACCACAGAAAACTTTTTTAAAATACAGATACATCAAGGATTTAAACTACACAAAAGGTTGCTCAAGATTGAAGTCCAAATGCTTTAAGCACTTGTTTCTTGAGGTTTCTTAATTATAATGTGAATGACCCCATGAAAGAATACTCGCAATAGGATGTTATTCCTTGGTTATTGTAAGGACTTCTCAGCTTCCTTCCTGCGCTATACAAGATTTCACGATTAAAGTTGGGTGGTTGACCTGGAAAATTCTGCCTCATGTGATAAGACATTAAATTTCAAAAAAGACACAATAGCTAAGCACACAAGACTTCTTTCAAAAAAACACAAAGAACACAAAACTCTTTGAATAGGCTTTATTGCTGCATTAATAGTTGAAACGCAGAGCAGCTGAAGGAGCAAAGCTCTCTTTTCCTCATTTGAACTCACTCAACTGGCACAGGATCCTTTTCCCACTCTCCCAATCCCTTGGGTCCCTACAAATCAAGACCAAAACAGGACCCAGCTGTCTCAGCTTGTTGTTCAAGCCCATTCAATTACAGCTGGAAGGGAGAATATTTCCTGGCAAAACTTTCCTCTGGGATATTTACACGTGTGAACAAAACATACAGACTGATCAGGCACATTCAGCCACCGCAGAGTATTAAGTTTGTTAAGCATACTTCCTACACTCTGAAGAAAGTGCTTAAGTAGTTATAGCTTTAATTAAGCACTAGCAAATGAATTAACATAAAAAACATTAACAGCAACAAAATCATAAACGACCACCAATGAGGATGCGAGGATCTTTCCACCACGCAAAGGCCTGCAAGTCAGATTCTATAATCAAGATATCAGCTACAGATATTCCAACTGACTATGCTAAGCTTGTGATTTTACGCGCAAGACGAACAGCTGTTACAACACGTACACACACAAAGCAATTGTGTTGGATTTGGGGACTTCAGTGGGGAATATTTCTTTGAACTTCAAAAATGTTGCTACTTTTACGTTTGTTAACCTTTTGTCACAGGTAAGACTCGACACACTTTTCTTGTTTATTGTTGAACAGCTCTTTTTAACCATCTCCCAGCTTTCATTTTTATCTGTAAAGTTAAAAAGGGTCATGACGACAACTTGTCTACTAAAACTGCAGAAGGGTCACTGCCCAGTTATGTATTTTACAATGTAATTTCCTGGAAATTGTGTTAAATTACTCCAACCATGTTATTGTATCTTTAAAATGTTTTAACAAACTTTTAACATATTTTTGTGAATGGCATGACTTCTAACATCAACGAGGACCTTAATCTATAGTCTACATATTACAATTTCTTTTATGTTAACATACTGAACATGCCCACTGGATCCTCAGTTCTTTGACACGGGCACCAAAAGCTCATGAAAATCATTTGCATTAGAAATTCAACCATCATCAGTACTGTGTCTTCTAGTTAAGAAAGAGAAAGAGATGAACTTTAGCAACTAGATTGTACTCCATTACGAGTGCACCCATTTTTAAGTCAGACAATAGTACGTATTCCTGTTCCAACCATGTATCTGACCATGAAATCCAGTTATCACTGAACGGGCTATACAAGTTCACGTAGAGCTTGGCCCTGAAGATTTTACAGCTATAGCAGAAGTCTTGAGATTTCACTTGTTTAAAAGTCTTTTACGTTTATAGTCATATATAAGGAAAGGCCTCACAACTTTAAATAAAATTGAGATAGCCCCAGAAAGTCATGTTTTAACCAAAAAGTCTGCTCTCTTGTAACTACTGTTTTACACAGCTAAATATCCCCAATATCTGCAGATAGCTGAATTTCTCATAAGTTAGGTCAAGCACAAATTAAGTAACACTAATGTAGCACAGAACAAAACACTCAATGTTAAATAAAGGGCCAAGGCGCAAGAATGACAAATTAGCAGTTTGACTACATTTCTTTACAAAACGCAGCACCTTTCCCACAAAGCAAAGAAACAAGGAAAAAAAAAAAATTAAAAATGGTACAAGGGTATTAAACACAAGGGAACCATTCCCTGGGCAGTAAGTGCCTGAGCAGCGCTGCTATGCAAGAACAACCAGGCGTGGATCTTCTGCCTGTCCCTCACCACTCTCCCAAGGATGTTCTCCCCACCCCCAAAATTCGTATGTCAGCAATGCCAATGGGACAAACTACCTCCCACGAGAGCCAGCAGTATGGCTCACACTACCTTCACCTTTCTTGTAGCTATCATAGTACTTTAATAGGAACCCACAAATAACCCACAGTTGCACTGGAGGAATTGAGGACTAAAACAGCACAACATTACATTTTCAGCAGTGCTGGGTAACCATCACATTACTATCTAGTGCAGCAGCTTAGAGCTTCTTCTAGGAGACAGAAAACTGCACAACTTCCAACCACATCCAACTTGTATTTTAAACTGATTCAACTGATGACTATAAACAATGAAAGACAATCCTTCCCTCCCCTTGCAAATATCAAGCACAACTCGTCTGCGACTGGAACAGTTATAAGAAGAGCTGACATGTTTTATTAGAGTAAAACCAAGCATAAAATCTGTGTCATAACACATTTATTTGCGGACTAGACTGATACAAGCAAACTGCTATTCCTGGAGGAAAGGTCTCGTTACCTTTGCCAACAAAGAGCCAGTGGAGAGGAAACTGAGTAATAGCAAAGAAGTGAAGAACAAAAAGGAAAACTTCTTGATTATCTCCCTATACAAGGACTTGTAAATTAATTATTTTTATAGTAAGAAAAATGTTCAAATGTATGTAAGAGTTGCAAATAAAATACTGTTATCTCAAACAGACTTAAATACAAAAGAAGATAATATTATGTAGATTTGGCAAAAAAGTTCACAAACAGTGCTCTTTTTACCTCCAAAGTGGTTAATACAACTTAGAGAAAACTGCCATACAAAATCCTGTATTTTAAATTTTTTAATATAGTAAAAAATTTAGTTAAGAATATTCTAAAATAACAGGTTATAATATATCCTGAACAGTACAGATATTTATATCAATATATTGTTTTATTTCAGGCAGTGACACTTTTCTAAAATGACAAATTTCTAGGAGTTGCCAGTAATAAAAAATTATATGTACGTTACACCTGTGTTTCCCCCCGAACGTCCTCCCTTCCCTCTGATAGCTTTTTCATCTTACTTGGTGTGGACAAATCTGGAACATTAAAATACAAGTTCATTTTTACACTGGTATTAAAATAATTCGATATAGTATTTGGCAAGCTTGAGCATCTGTGTAAGAGCTTCTTTAATACTTACCTGCTATGGCAGATTTATTAATTTTTATAATTTAAGCACTAAAATATATATGTATTTCAATATCAATGATGTATACCAAAAAGGAATTGACTTCACATTTAAAGTGTCTGATCTACTATTTGTATACATATGCAGAAAGGTAGAAGACCAAAAAACCCTAAGCACCTGGAATATCACAGCTTGATCTAATAAAATATCACTTTGAGTTTAGTAACAGCCTGATTTTGAAAGCTTTCTGAAGTCAGAGTCTTTCCACATTTTCCAGTGGCCCTAATGCCAGACATCAAAATAATAATCAAAATAATAACCCCTAACATGCACAACAGACTCAACAACTAATCCAGTATTAAATCACAGAGACAATTATTTGACTCTTCCACATACTGAGCAGAGAATAATCTTAATTCTCCATGAGAAGTAAGAGTTTAAAACATTTCTAGAGCGTATCAGAAATTTACGGAACTGTGCCTTAAAATTCTACCCAAGACCAAGTACCAAAGCATGCAGATATTTGTATTAAAAATGTATCTGTATGTTTGTGTGCATATACACACCTACACACACATACATATATGTATGAATATAGAATATATATTTACATAAAATTATATGAATAACTGAATAAAATAAATTAAAATTAAATACAACCTACGGATTCTGCAGGTCCTTAGTCATACAACTTCATCAAAAGCTGTGCATGGCATAATCAGGCACAACTTACTGCACAAGTTCTGGCTCTGCCTACAGATTTTCACCAGTTAAAAAGAATGTCTGCAGTATGCACATCTCCTTCACTTAATTGGTGAGTCTGATTTTTAGTATTTAGTTTCCCAAGCACTTAACTTTGGGGGGAAAAAAAAAAATTAAAAAAAAAGAAAAGGAAAGAAAGAAAAAAGTAGTAAAACATTACCACCACTAAATAGTGGCTAATATTGGGAACATGCTTAATTCAAAGTAATCTCACATACCCTACCACTTAACATAACAAATAGAAAATACTTCCTTCTGGAAATTAAGATCCTGAAGCCTTAGTTGATGCTAGTAGAACAGCTGAAGTTACACTTTCAACAGTGGAGCCCATTCACCTGAGGAAAGCAAATGGCTCTCTCATTAACTAGTAAAAATATACTAATTTCCTTTACAAAATGTATAAAGTTTACTACTTATACTATATATTAGTAATTTACTAATTACTTATGCTGCGGCATTCCACACAACCGACAGGCTTACCCTCAATACTAAGCCTAGAAGTAAAGTTATCTGCTTTCCTCAAAAACACTTACTCATGTTGAACGCTTTAAAGCAAACTATCTCCAAAAAATTACTTAACACGTTTGGTCACCTACTTTCTAAAGCTAATTACAAAGGAAAATAAGCTTATTTCAACAGAATGTTGAATAGTACATGTACTATTTATAGCAGCTAGGAATTAACTTTTATTTAAAATCTTACACTTTTATAAATTGCTACTGTGCAAACTTTGTTAAGGAAAACTGCTCACATTGCTCTAGTTTCCCATTTTCCATCGGTATGCACTATACAGAGGTACTTCTAAACTAGCATTGTTTTCACACCGAGGTGCTTGTGCCACTTTAACTTGATTGGGGAAGTTAGGGTTCTATAACGCATGCATGAATAATCAAAGCCAAAGGCAACTTCTCAAACCTTGTTTGAAAAAGAAATTTTCTTTCATCTTTCACTACTGCACAAATGCAACACTCATTTCATTTGAATTTAGTATAAAATTTAGCTTTAAAAGAAAGATGAAATGCTTCTCTAAAGCTAGAGAGGTAGTGTAGGTCTTCAGTTCACAGTTAAGGCAGTATAAAGATCCCACTATGAACTGAAAACACAAAGCTGCATTTAACAGCTTTATTAACATATGAAGTCAATACACCCTCAGTCTTTTGATCCAAAATATTTTGCTGTACTAAATACTCTAAGAACATTTTATCCTAAGAAGTGCTGCATAAAGTTTCTCTTGATTTTACATATCTCCAGTTTGTTTTTTTTTCCTCTCAACTCAACTGTTACTTAAGTATGGATGGGAATAAACATTTATTTTCAGATTGATTGGATGCAATCCTCAAAACACTCACTCACTTAGTATATTGGAACAGATTAGTAAATCTGTTTTAGGAATTCATCACAAAGTCCACCCATGTATAGCCAAGAACTCCTTGCCGTTTGCTGCGCCTGCTCTCCACACCCACATCTACGGTTTATGAACATCTTCTGCAGTGTTGCTGCAGAGAGTCATTCTGTCTTTACAAGGAATGACTTCTCTTCCCTCTGCCAGAGCTCTCATCACTTCTACTCTTTCATCCAGTTTCACTTGACCCACAACTGCTATGAGGAAAAAGGTGTTTCCTCTTTGACTGCACATTAAGTGTTTTGACATAATTCAATTTTAGTTATGCCTTTATTTCTAATACAAATGTGAGGAAAAGAAGTGCAAAACTTCACATTTTCTCACCCTGCTATGAGTTTTTAAAGCTGTAAAATTTTGGAGTGTGTCACAGCTATTAAAACGCATGGGAAATACAGCCTAGGTAACAATTCTAGCTGCCCAAAGACGCCATTTCAAGAGGAGGTATGGATTAAAAGGAAGTGTTCTTACGTAACTTTCTCCTAACTGCTAACTACTTAAATAATCTTGAAGGAGACTGGAAAGGAAGAGGTTGGGAGGAGAAAGAGATACTGTTCTGCAGTTTGGGTACTGCCCCTCAATACTTGTACAGTATTACTGCTTCTGTGTTTATACACAGAGCATTAATAACTCATTAGAGGAAAAAACAAAACAAAACAATAAATTGCCTCAGTTAAAATACTGGTTCAGATCTCCAGCTGACATACACCAGCTAAGTTTCATCCATTTCCACGTCTCACACAGCTCATGTTCAGTGATCTCCTTCACAGGTCACTGTGGTCAAGGTGGGTTTTTTTTGCTGGGTTATGCATAAATCCTCATATGACCACACAGTGTATTTTATGATTAAATTAGGATAGTCTTAAAACTTCTCTGAAGTACTTACTCAAAGAGGAGCTAACTCTGCAAAGTTTTAAGCTATGCTGGATGAGAGAAATTTATTTAGCTATTTTGTTACTTAGGGCTGCATATAATCAATTTCTGCACTTCCCCCTCCCCTCCCATCTTTAGATTTTGCATAGAAGACAGCACAAAAACATAGCTCAAGTGAGATGTTATAAAAACATTCCCACTCGTTACTGTGAAGCAAGTTGAAAGAAGAAAGTTTCCCAAAAAAACAAATCTAAACTACTCTTCTAGGTAAATTTCACGGGCACCCTCCGATGACCCAAGCATTCCCACCTCTGGCTCAGACTTCAAACCAGATAATCAGTTATCAAAAATCCATTCACTAAAAGTATGCTTCTTCCCCAAATTTACTACTGATGACATAAAAAAAAAAAGAAATTACATTCTTGATGCTTCAAGTGGGGAAGGAAATTAAGTTAATTCAGCTCAAATTCTGCAAAGTAACTTTCAATCATCTTTCAACTACCTTTTTTAAATCCTGCTGCTACTAGTTCCAAAAGACCACTTTCTACAAGTTATTCCAGACAATCTTCAGATATTATCAATCTCTTCAGTTAATTTTCATTATTTCTGAGCTTTAAGATCCAAAGAGAAATGTATGTAGGACACATTTACTAAGGTCAACAGAGGAAGCGCACATTAATACTGTTAGTATCACTTTGACTAAACAGATCATTTGTCATTCATGCTGGTACAGCACTTCCACCACATAAGTTTCTGGGGTCAACAGTTCTACCAGCAATATTTCTGTTGGATCTATGGAACACTCTATGTACTTACTGGTCTCTAACAGAGAAAAAAAAAAAAGCACTACAGGAACAGAATTCAAAGGAAAAAAAAAAAACCAAACTGAAATTCCTATTAAATCAACGTTTCCCCAAACCACTGTGCTTAGTATTGTGATCCCAATTTGTCTCTACTGTTGCTGCCTCCTTCCCCTCTTTTTTTCAAGTCTCCATATAACTTTCCAGAGGGCACACATCCCTAGGGGGCTTCGGAGGTATATTTTAACAACCCAAAGTGAGGAACACTGCTACAGCTACCCCCAGCTCGCTCAACATACCTACTCCCATGGTAGTTCTTTACATATGACAGTGACACAGAAGCATGGGTTCCTGGCCAGGTTCAGCAACCCTAGCACCACACAGCTCGAAGCTGTACACATCCAGTGAGCAGCCAGCCACAAGCAATATCAGATGGTTGCTGCCTAGAGTGCACGAGTCAAGGACTAGGTGCTCCAAGGACATCAGTACTTAGGAGATGTTCATCTCAGCACTTCCTGCCCCTTCTTCCCCACCGTGGCTGGTTTTCAAGCCATCTACCCTTCTTGCCAGGAGGGCACGCCTCAGTTTAGAAACGCTAGCAGCTTGCCTTCTTTAGCATTCTGGTTACCATAGGAATCCCCTTCCATAAGAGCTGTCAAGCCAGGGTAACACCACACACACCCTCTACGAGGCCAGGAGATACGTTAAAAAATTTTATCCTTCTTTTACCCTTTTATCTTAGAGATATATTTATTTCCCAAATTTACAAATGAAAAAAAAAAGCCTAACGATATCAGCATGCAGAAGTAAAAAAGCAAATGTATTCTGATTAATTGTCTTGTGCTAGTTTTACTTATCACAGTAATAAATTCATTTAAATTACTTTAAAATAGAAAGAAAAAAAATTCCAGCTATATCTAAAAGCTCATCTTCCCATGCCTTCTCAAATTTTTTATAGAGACTGACACCCAACAATGCTATTACTGTGCCTCAAAAGTCACAGAAGAGCAGGTTCCAACTAAAAACTAAAACAATTAGAAACATGCATATTGCTATATCCTGAAAGTAAGGGCTTCAAGACAAGATATAAACTGTTCTTGACGAAAAATGAGGTTGCAGACTTGTTTAAATTGATTTAAATCTGCTATATTCTCAGAAAGGATGGTCTCACTCTCCTGCCATATCCTTTCTTTCTACAAGCAAGAGGGCCTGTGTAACTGAATCAGTTCACTGCTCCAGCTCAAGGAGCAATAAGCAAGAAGTCCTACATGCCTCCATGCACCTCAAACTTTTCAAAACCTCCAAATGTAGCACACACATGCTACACTTTTTTTTCCTTTGAGTGTGTCTGCATTTGACGCTATTAGCTTTCGTTTTGTTTGAAGTGACCCACATTGCTAAGCTTTGATCCACAAATTCTCATTAGCGATACTTCTATCATCTTTCAGATCTTTTGTAAAAAAGATTCCCCATCTCAAAAATTGTTAGCCATTCAGTGTGTACCTTGCAAAAAGCACTACCTTTTTAAAGTCAAAGTACAACGCAGTCCTAAATCAAAGATAGTATTCTGCAAATAGGAAATTATTACCAAAAGTAAGTAGAGAACAAAACTGGTTTCAGCCACAGGATTTCCTGTGGTTGTAACATTACTCTTCACTCACATAATCAATTAAATGTGACTTCCTGTGACAAAGTGGGAGGAAACCAGGAGGAACTTACTCATCTGTCAACCAGTATTACACGAAAAAAAGTACAGCAAGTCTCAGTGATATCATAAACTACAAATAATCCATAAGTTTCTACAAAGGACACTTAGATTTACTGAAAGCAGAAAACAAAAGAGATTAGAAGAACAACTGCAGATAAGCAATGACTACGCATTAACACAGCAGGTGTGATTTATTTCTACTGTAATTAACTTTTGCAAGCCATAAGGTGTAACATCACGCATCTTTCAGTTTAGGTAGGAGGGAGAACAAGAGGAAACAAAGCGTATGGAAACATTTTCCAGTAAGCATGTATATTAGGACACAACCTGCACAAGTCTACAAATAGGTGTCTGAAAAGACCGAAAGTTGAAGACACTGCAAGCAGCTGCAAACGTCTTAAACATGGCATAAGAGTGGCATTTACACACCGGGATACAACAATTGCTGCATTTCTTAAACCTTATTTTAACAAAAAACAATAAACAAGCATCTAGTAGAAATATCCTTGGACTGGCTCCTTCCATGTTCTCTGTAAAACACACACTGCTAGGCACCCAAATAAACATCAGCACTGTAATGGTTGTAACCATATTCCTACTACTGGACACATAGTATTTACTGTCTTTCAGAAACAAGCAACTCGAAAAAAGCAGCAAACAAGCCATACAAATGTCAAGCTACTTGGCTTACAGTAAATGAAGAGTTAAAAAGTTATGCATCTGCAAACCATGGAGTATAATCAGCCTATACAGTCCCATTCAATTTCACAGCTCATTACCTGGAATAGATGGTTAAAACCCATACCAGATGGATTTTGTACAAGACACCACATCAAACTGTATTTAAAAATCCCCACTCAATTTCAACATGACACATGTGGTGTCTATATATTGTCTTTCTTTTCTTAGTATGAAGACTATCTTCAGATTCATTTACTTTTTGCTATATTCGTTATCAAACAGAGAAAGCCTATTAGTACAGATACGTGTGGTTTTCAAAGAGACATACTGACTACAGAAAAATAGCCAAGTAAAGATAACATGCAGCCATAATTTCTGGACAGGGATTTATGTTAACTATGTAATAACAATATTTAACCACAACCTGTAGCACCACCCTTAACAAGCCTTCGTGAAACTTGCAATGCAATATATTTTGTCTAAACTGAGACTAGATTACATTGATCTGATACAATGTTACAGCGCTCTAAACCACTGAAATTCATGAACAGGCTCCAAAAGAAGCCCTTATCCAGTTTTCCTTTGGCAAAAACCTTGATGGATACAATAAGGAACTTCATAAAATAAAAGGCAGAAAGAAACTGCTGAAAATCCGGCAATGGCAAGGGAATGTACTGGATGATCTAATCCTAATAGGGTTTTGCCATTTCTAATTTCTACAATTCAAGGAAAATGAAAAGGCTTTGTCAGGGATGAGCAAAATCACCATAGTGACCAAGAGGAAGCAAGTATTGGATATAAACTATCTACTGGTAAATATTCTTCTATATAGTTTAAGTAAAAAATGCATCCAAGACTTCGTGTCCTCTACATCAGGAAGCATCTAGAAATTAATTCTTTTTAGTGTATTTTTCTGATTAATATCTAATAACTTAGTTATAATTACTATTGCACAGCTTATTTTAGCCCAAAGTCAAACAAGCAGTATGAGCTTCGACCCAGATTCAGGAAAGTACATGGTTAAGTACATCCTTGAATTCGGGAAAGCAATTCATCATGTGAATAAAGGCAGCCACTGAATAAGGCTCATTTACACCTTTCTTGAGCAAATTTCTTTTCCTTTATAACTGGAGACCTTTTCCTCCTCTTCCCGAGGACCACAAATCTAACCAATCTGGAAGAAATTATCTCTTCATTTTCTATATTAACAGGATACAACAATATCTAAAGATGGCTTTGTGCCACAAACTACACTTGACAGCTGTTTCAGACCATGGCATAGCTAGCACATTTTCAATGCCTAGTGTTGACAAAGATTACTTAAAAACAACTGTACTAAAGAAATTGTTCTGCAGGCTATTCCTCAGCAGGGTTTTCATGAACACAGTAGTTGTCAGAGCAAGTGCTAATTTGTATTTCAAAACAATTATTCCAGTAAATACAGTAAATTATTTTTTTTTATAATTCACAATTTCAGAATACATATTTTATCTACTAAGACCAATGGTGGAAAGGTAATTCCAGCTTTCTGAGCATGTACATTTTGCATCTATGGTAAAGTGAAGACTGATCACTAACTAGCCTACAAGGTTTTCACATCTATTTTCAGCACTTAAAATTCATCTATTTTAAATGAGGAAAAGTCAATTATTGAGCAGAAAGAGGGGTTTGTGCTTGTTGTTTTGTATTTTACGAACTTTGCTCACAATCAAAAATGACTGACTTCTACCACAGCCACCGCAAGCTAATTTTGCCAAACTTGTGGGCAAACTGGTAACAGAGTTCACAGGCCAAAAACTGTCCCTAAAAGGATTTAAATAGAACACACACTTCACAGAAATACAGGAAATGGTCTAGTAATTACTTAACATCCACCAGAGATATTCTTTGGTCTCAAATTGGTCAACTGAAAAGCTCCCTTATCAGCCTGAAAAATAGAAAGCTAATGAAAAAATCCACACATACCGTGCTAAATTTTAAAAGTTACTTCTGTACCATTAATACCCAGATGTAAATAGTTTTTCTTATTTAGTAAGAAAGTCACAAAGAAAGTCTGAGAAATATGGAAACGGTCTTAAAATTAGTATAGTTGCCTAACATTTCATTAGCTGTTGCTGTGTACCAGCTGGATATTACGTACTGCAAAAGGGACATACAGGATTACGAAAAAGCCTCTGTATTTAATGACTGCTCAGATTCACAATGATCAGGTGCTACTTAGGCTAGACAAAAGACAGTCTCTCAAGCCTACCAGTTACATTGCTTGACACATGACCAACGTGTAGCAAACTATCCCTACAAAGACCAACTCTGCCGTCAGCAGGAGTCAGACAGGTGCATTTGAGAGTGTAACGGGATATAATAGGCCAATTCAAGCGTCAGTGGCTGGGGAAGCCTCATTCCCAGGAGTGCTCCGCGGCTGCAGAAACAAAGATGACAGGGGCAGCAGCACCAAATCACTCTGTACTTGAACACGTAGGTGGATGATGGACAGTGTTTGGTGACTACCACTACAGGTTAAATGGTACTCAACGAACAGCTGTTTACCTCCTCCAATAGGACAGCAAAATGGATGGAAGCATGTTAACGGCCTGGACCCAATATAACAACTTTGTACGGCGCAGATTTCACTTCAGTGTGGGAAAGCGAAGCTCCTTCATAATCCCAAAAGACTAGCTTCACAAACCTGAAAGGAATGCTGATAAACTTTAATCTTTATATATAGTGACCTAAAACCTGGAGGTCAGAAGCTGATTCCACAATAGGCAAGTCAATTCCAAGTAGAGTTGGAAAGCATCACAAAGGGAGGGGGGAGGATGGGAAATCTTTCATTTGCTTGAATTAGCAAGATAATTTTTTGTTATAATTCTACATCCAATTATAATTCTACAGTTTTGTTGCACCGTGAGATAGAAAACACACCTGTGCAGCAATGCGGATAATTTAACACCATCTAATTCCAGTGTTAGTTGCCTTGACCTACACTCTTCTACCTGCCTAATTACAAATTTATGAAGATATCGTTAATCCAATGTAACAAAACCAACTTCAACCCTGGTTCTTGGCTACTTCTTACCATTTTCACCGATTAAGGAGCACTGAGTGCCAGTGGGGAAGCACTGGCGGGAGGGGGCTCCAGGGGGGTCTCCAAGAGGAGAGGCCGGGGCTGCCCCACACCTGTCAGGGCCATTCCTGCAGCAGCTCCACTGCTCAGCCGCGGTGGTGGCACCCCAGGAAAACGTGCTTGAGGAAGGGCAAGACACCACAGAGACAGAGAGGTGCAAAGAAAAACGTGAGAGGAATGGCCTGGCGAGCACCAAGCTCAGAGGAAGAGAAGAGGAGGTGCCAGAGCAGGGATTGCCCTGCAGCCCCCAGAGGGGAGACCCCGGTAGGCCCTTTCTAATACATACAATAAATAAAAGAGAGTAGCTAAAATGGCTTTCCTATGTGGCAACGTAAAACATGCATCTCCCACAACACACAAACACTCTTCAGTCTGAAAGAAAGCCCAGCCATCTGACGTCGTTAGTGGCCACTGTAACTGGTTCGTAGGATTCCTATGCACAAAGATCACCCAGCATATGATATTTAAAAGCACAACAGTATTTATTGCTCTATTATAACCTTGCATAAGCAGTTACCAGCATAAGCAGTTACGGTCCCTAGCATAAGCAGTTACCAGCGTATTGTTTTCCCTTTGTGAGAGTCTCACCAACCCGACTAAGCCGCAGACACCGCCGAGCAGGAGGGTGATGATCAACGGGGTCAGAGCAGAGAAGGGAGGTAGGTGCAGCACCTTCAGGGCATCCCCTGTTGTTCGTAGAGTGAGCTCTGGGTCCTTTGTCTCTCCCTCTGCTCTGAGCCGCCTCTGTTAATACCCTCAGCAGATTCAGTGGCAGAGTACTGGCCAGGTGTTGGTGCACGCGTGGCCAGCGCACGCAGCAAGGCTGCCAAGTACGTGCCCTGCTGGCTAACAGCGCTTCCCGGACAGCAGCAACACCCTGCTCAATAACAACCCTCCTGGCTCCCCTCTCCGAGATAGCAACCCTCCTAGCTCCCCTCTCCAAGGTTGCGTTCTCACAGCCGTGTGCAACTTGTAATTTCCCACAGTGGCCCTACACAGACCACCACTGAGATCCCTCACACAAGCCACTGCGTGGTCCGTAGTTGGGACACTGTGGTACCCCACAACCCGCACTCTTAAGCTTGTAATTTCCCACAGTGGCCCTACACGGACCATCACTGAAATCCCTAAATCAGCTTTTATTCAGCAAATAAGGTCAGTGGGAAAGCACTTCAGGTTCCTTTACATTAGGCTCTTCAAGTGTAACAATAACACCAAATCAGCTTTTTCACTCTTTGGTAATACTCACTCATTCGGTATTATCTATCGATGCTGTGGGCCAGGCTTCCAAAACCAAAGTCATCCATTAAGGCACTTAAAATGAACTCAAGTAAACCAAACCTCAACTACTTAATTACTTCCTATCTGGACCCCCACAAACAAATTCCACATTCGCTGCGATCCATTTATGGAAAGCTATATGCCTCTAGCATCCCATTCACAATACAAGAATAACTTCAGGAACAAAATTAAGCGTAGTCGTGCCTGCCTGAAAAGGAAACTGCTCAGAGAAACATGGAGCATTTGGAGTTACATTATTTTTAATTCAGAAAAGCTGTTCCATAGTGGTGAAATGTATCTTTTTAATTTTTGCAACATCCTCCTTCAGCTTTTACCCACAATTTACAAAATTAAAACATATTTGTAAGTGATCCAGACTTTAATGCACAAATATTTTCTACAATATTTTTCTTTTAAGCCTTCAGAAATACAAAACCAAGAAAACACACAAGAAAATCCAGCTAATAGTCTGTTTTGAAGAAAAAAAAGTCACATACTAAATCACCTAGAAATTCAAATAGCTGTAATTATCTTTATATATTGCAGACTTTCTGTGTATAAAAATACATATTTTGTTTTATTTCTATTTCTTTTTAAATGTATATAAATACACATTTTGAAAATCTGTAATTCCTATTTTACCTGAATGGACAGCAGATCAGCAGCAGTTATTAAAAAAAATGACACTTATTTTTCATATTTTGACACTTTTTTTGATATTGGACTGTGCTTTGTTCTCACACAACTACCCATCTGTAGCAAAGGTCGAAAAGATTTCTAAATAAAAAGTAATAGAAAAATCAGCATGTACAGCTGTTTCATTAGAAACTGGCTGCTTAGCACAGAAAAGCCATTTTGTCTTTTGTTAGAGCAGCTAAAAAAAAGAAGTGTATCTCAAACCCAATTTTAAAACATCATTTAATTAACAAGCTTTGCATGATACCACAGTCATATCTGAGCACACAGTGACTTTTTGTAAATATTACGAATTGGGTAATGACACAGTATTTGCCTAAACTAAGACATTTTGTATGAGTCTATTAAAGCAACTTTTTTGCATATAGACAGGGGAGCTGGAATAAACCACATCAGAAAACCACAGATCTCTTCTGTATCACATACCAATTGACATGTTTCATTATTCTACAAAAACTTAATTTCTTTAGAGTTTGAAACCAAAATTCATAGGTGCACTTAAAACAACATTTTGCTTACATAATATCAATACTGACATGATTACTGTATCACTTTGTTACAATTGCATGAGATCAACAGCAAAGATAGGACAAGCTGCAGTGTTTCTTCTTTCTTTGGTGCTTACTTCAGGAGCAGGCAAAACGCGGGTGAATACCTCAGGTAGCTCTTTGCTAACAGCAAAATAGGGTCAAGAGGATTTTCCTTTTGTCCTTAAGAATAGAAATGTTCGACATAAAGGATTATTTTCAGTACAAGCTTTACTGTTTCCCCACAAACAACTATCAGTTAAGAAGTTGACAATAGTTAAAACCATTGACTAGACCTGAATACATCAGCAGATTATAGAGACCATCTTCTAAAAGAAATGCCAACACATTTGAACCATTTCAGATTTCTTTTGGATTACGTTACTCTGCCACTTCTCACATTTACACCTGAAATGGGCTTGCAGCCAGGGAAAAAAAAAAAAAAGAAAGAAAGAAAAAAAAAACACCCACACAAAAATACAGATAAATACTTTTACTCTAAGTGGTAAGCATGGGTGTATTTGTAGATTAGCTCCTTCTCACAGAACTAAGCATATAGTGACACCACACAACACATAAACCTCTGATTAAAAGACAAGTATTGTGCAAGTAAAAATAAATTAACTGGCTCTAGACAGCCCTGAAGTGCAATACAACGGCTTAGCCCTTCCATATACACAGAGCTTAGTTCCCCCACAAATACACAGGCCATGACCTGGCCTCTCCCAGTGTTCTCTCCAAGGATCGCTCACTGGAAACTCCAACAGATTCACTTCAATCAGTTCTTAGGACCCTTCGGTCCCCTGAGACCATCAACAAAGAAGCGTATGATAGAGATCCAGACTAAATTATTAGGTTACGGCTTTCAATACTAAACACTATATTTTACACAAATTCTCCAAAGTACATCACATACTACAGCTAAGGAAGTCTCGAAACTCCTGAGAAGCATGTATCATTTTGCAACTGAAGAAAAGAGAAAGCAAGTATAAGGAATTTTATTAGAATCAAGCATAAGTACTGATTCTATCATAAAAAACCCCTGCATACAAAATACAAAGCTGTGCCAATTCTATTCTTTTAGGTAAACTTGAAATGATAAACTTGTGCCATGAAAATTCACTCTCTAAAGGAGACCATTAAGGAGGTCCTGTAGACAAGTTACTCATACTCTGCAAATCTACTGTCAGACAGAACACAAATATTGCTTTTCTAGTTTCCAGGCTACTTCTATGGCAATATTCAGAAAATATAATCAGAAAAAAAAATCATGTTAATTTGCCAAATAAAATCTGTCTTGAATTTCCCTATCTAGATCTACTAAGCAATTTGCATCATTCTGCACAAACTAGCAAGGTTCAGCAACCTTTTGGCCTCCTGTATAATTGCACCATTGCCATCTGTATCTCTCCAGGTACAGCATTACCTCTAGACTGAATACAGACAGGCTGCCAGGAACTCTATGGATTGAGTATTAAATACTGGTATTATTGCACTATCTTTTTAAGCATGCTTAAAATAAAGACTTTACCCAAAGAGATCTTAGGTCTAGTGCAAGACGCATTGTGCCAAGCTTCCAAGCTTAGGGTCTGAAAAAGTAATGAATTGCCAAGAGCAAGGAAAACTTTAAATGAGAGAGGCTGCTGTTGAAATAGTGACGTGGAAGCAGTTTAAGGCATAACCTGTACACTGTTCCGTTTCCTTTCTCCAAACAGCATGGAAGTAGCTGTACGAATGTCAAGATGCAGGATTTGGCCATTAGTGAAGGTTTTCTCTGTTGCCTCTGTTGAAGGCTTTCTCCCTCTGTTCTGCACTCTATGGATTTGAGCAAGAGTCCCAGGGCTAAAAGTGTACCTACCAAGGCAGAGAAGAGGGGCTCAGGATGTCCACATCTCTGTCAAAAGGAAGATTTTTCCTATACCATATAGGCAGCACAATGGCAGCAGTGCACCTTTAAACACTTTTGTGATTAACTGAGAAGCAGCTTGCCTTGGTTTTGTTCTGTAGTGAGATTTTAAAAAAGGAAAGTACAAAAAGCAATACTTTGAATTTTGGAAATACAATCTGTCTTATGCTTTTTCTTAATTCACGGTTTAGAAAAGTATGTTCCTACTACAAAGCCTACCACTAGAGAATGAAAACATAGTGTCTTTTCCCAAAAATGGTGAAGCAGAAGAGATACAGAATGTCCTTTTATCTTTGGGCCTGGATGCTGTCTTCTAGCCACAAATGACTGGAGCTGGAATTGAAACACGGGCTTCCTTCCCTACTGGCTGAGCACATTATCTTGAAGAGTGAAACATTTTGCAGCTGTAGCTTCCCTAGAATCACCACTTCCTCAAATGAACAAGGAAAAAAGTTACCTTTGGGTGTTCAAAGATACAACAGCATCAACTGCAAACTGTCGATAAGGCAAAGTGACAGGTGCACTATGCAAAAGCTGAACTACACTCTCCTAAAGGCTGGGAGAAGTACATGACAGAAAGCCCCTAATTTAGGCAGACATGATCCCTCTCTGGAAGCCTTTAAATGCAATTACATATGCTCACTGCATCTACAGGAATTTTAAACACACGCTCTAAAATGTGCTTACTTCTCTAACACACAGACTATCTTATTTTAGGCACAGTACACCCTCTCCTTAGCTATCTACAAAACGTAGTGACATTAAGACTAAGCAAAATGAAACTTGTCACTACCTCTTTTATATAGATTTTTCCCTTTCCTCATCTATCAGCAGCTCCATCACACCTCATTTTAATTCAGAAAAATTCTACTCCTCTCTTCCAAAACAGAAGTTGTTTTTAAAAATTATATGAGCTACGTTCAGAGAAACTGGCTATTCCAATCAACAACAGCTGCAACAATAAATTAGGTAGAATAAACATATATTATATTACTGTTAACAGTTTCCATGCATGCCTTATGATGTGCAACTTATAAAATGAATATCCAGATTTAAAAAAAAAAAAAAAAAACAAAACCGAAAAAAAAACCACCCCCCACCCAAAAAAAAAACAAAAACAAAAACAAAAAACCCTCACATATCACAACATAAACAAGAGACAATTCTTTGGAATAAAATGGTGACTGGTCAAAGATGGGTCAAAGCGAGAAAAAAAAAAAAAAAAGAAAACACACCAAAACCAAAAATACACAACCACAAGAATGGGCTAAGACATCAATGCTGAAGAAGATTCAAGTTTGGGATATTAATTAAATTGGACGTAAGAATGATGACAGTCTATAACCTTTTCAACGGTCAAGTAAGACATATTTGGGTGGTTTCTGAAAACAGTACATCTCACTTATTCTGTAGCAAGATTTGTAAATTCTGGCAAAAAATTTTAAATGCACTCTTTATGGCAGCATCCCAAATACAGCACCTTTCAAAATACCCTTCCAAGAGCCAGTTATATCATCAACTTTGCAATAAAAGGAACCAGGAAATAATAAATTAAGGAAAAAACTAGCCACCCAATACTAACCAATAATTTTAAAATTCCATAGACTAGTTTTTTAGAGCACTTAGCACTATATAAATTATTACATATATAGTGACAGCTGAGAGTTCTCAGTTATCTCTTCTCATCAAACCACAGGAAGTCAACTAACTGATCCATATGGGGATGAACGCACAGTTAGTGGCTACATACGAAATATGTGGTTAACATCCAGCATCACATTAAAAAAAACCCTCTGTAGCAGTCAGCAAGAACAAAGTTCTCCATAGCATCATTCAATTCCCCCATTAAAAATATTTTCCATTTCTGCATCCACAACTTCATTCACTACATAACTGATAACTTTGACAGTTTACTCAACAAAATCTGAATTAATTTCCAGAGCCCTACTGTCCTATGGAATTAGCAAAATAGGCGCTGGGGGAGCAGGAAAACACCACAATCATACAGCTACAGACTAAGATAGGACACACAGAGATTGTTAATTTTGTCAGTTTGCTTTTATATACTTTTAATTATTTCTTTCAGTATTTCTATCATAGAAACATACTAGCAACAAAATGAATTTTCATAAATTTTTACTGTATTAAAACATTTAACAATCACTTAAATAATGTCAAAGCTTTCATGCAAAATCCACTTACATAACATTCAGGATACAGCTACACAAAAATCACCTTCAAGTTGCTCCTACACCCTATTTCTACCAGTCCTCTGAAGTGGATGCTCTCAGGCCTGACACCTGGCAGAGCCCCTGGAAGGTGTGTCCAACATCCCTGCCTCTCTTCACAAACTTGCTTAAAATAACACGTGTTCAGGGGCTCTGCAGAGACTGGTTGCCTGCAGCTCCTTCTCCCCGGCTTCTGATACTTCATATCCTACGCTCAGGTGCTCTCAAACAGAGGAAAGTATAGAAAGGAACACTGTTAATTTGCAAAGCAATTCCCAGAAAGACTCCCCATTGCAATTTGGAAAGCATCTTACCTTCCAATTTGAGAATAACGTACAACATGGACTATTTTGGCTAAAGCTATAAGTGATACTCACGTTTCCTTTCTTTCATACTAGAAGGAATTCCCTGACCTTTAATGCAAAATCAGAATTAGCTCAAGCTTTTACACAGCCAAATTACTTCACAGATGCACAAAGAACACCTTGCAAATTTCTTCGTAACACCAATGGTGCCATTCATTACTCCGTTCTTACACCGCTAGGACCTGGTGGTGTATTTCTGGGAAACAGATAAATAAAAGTCTCCTAAATGCTCAACAAGGTATAGTTAAACAATACACCTTCTTCAACTTCTTAAGCTAGCTTTGCTGCTATTATAGATACATTTCCCCCTACAATCAGTTCACTGCCCTCAGGTGTGCAGATGTCAAACTGTGGAGCTGAGCTGTAAGTCTTTACCACTGAAACAGCAACCAAGAGGTTGGGCAAAAACGGTCAATATCCAGTGAGTGTGAAAGGATTCTACTTCCACAAGTGCTTTCAAACTATCAGTTATATCAAGCAAATAAGCAGTAACACATTTATTAATTGAGCCTTGCATTTCCAAAAGACAGATAGGGCTGGCTCCTGGTCTTACTAAAGACTGCTTGAGATGAAGACATTTGCCAGGCAGTGGGCATGCTTTCACCTATAATACAAAATTCTCAAATTCAGCAGAAGCAGCATCCAGGTCAAACAGCTCAAGGACAATCCTTGTATTCCATTCAAGTCACACTCAAGGCACGGAACACTTCACTCCTACACTTGGAATAATTCTGAGAATTAGGTAAGCAAGAGTTGGTCCTACATGTCCTGTCATTGATTTGAAACTACTTAAAAGGAAGGTACGGACATTAGGGGAACAGAGGCACATCAAAATGCTAAGGTTTAAGAACAACTCCTAACTCTTAGCAAACACGGAAAGACAGTTCTGAACTGCCATCTATGTGTTCTGCGCTTGTGCAGAAGCTAAGCAGAGGGCAGTGCACTAAATACAACCAGAAGGCCAGTGCTCTGCAATACCACTGAAATGGCAATGGATCAAATTCCCCTTTCATGGTAAGGTTTCCTTCCAGAGCCATCATGCTTGAAAGAAAAAAAAAAAAAAAAAATATCATACTGACTTTTCTTGTATTTGTTTTTCTCTTAATACTGTGAACAACATCAAAAAGAAAAATATTAATGTGTTACTTCAAGTATTTAAATTTTGAATCCTAACTACTCTTCTCAGCTAATAAGCCCCCAAATTACGCACAGTATCCAGTTAATGAAATCACAAGAGAAAAACATGCCTCTTTTTTCCAGCACAACCATCTGCAGTAGCATTTCTGAGGAATTAATAATACTTGACCCACAGAAAAAGTATTACCATACTTGGTGCAGAAAAGTACCTTAAACCAAAGATTCTTTTGACTGTGCTAGCAAAGCGTAGGAGATTCCTGAACACAGCAATTTGGTCTCAGCTACTGTTAAAGGCACTAGAAGCAAGAGGGAAAAAGTATTCAAAAGGGATGAATAAAGGAATTACTCCCCATTTAATCTGCAGCTCACATACTACAACACTGAGCTCAGAAAACCGAAGGGGCTTATTATATTAATATTATACACAAGAAAGCCTCCTCTGTTACATGGGATTGAGAAGAGATGGGGGAAAGGACCCAAGAACCTCCAGGAGAACATTAAGTTCTTCTATGCAAGTGGGGATTTAGCTCGATAAATCAGTGAGTAACTGGCTCTATACCCTTCCTTAAAATAGCTCAGAGACACAGATACATTAATCAGCAGAAAATACAAAGAATAAAACATTCAGCAGGAGCTGGGATAACTGCATTATTTACAAGCAGGAAAACCACAAATGAGCTATTGACTCCCTC
Source organism: Chlamydotis macqueenii (assembly GCF_036417535.1). Lineage (NCBI taxonomy): Eukaryota > Metazoa > Chordata > Aves > Otidiformes > Otididae > Chlamydotis > Chlamydotis macqueenii. The sequence goes on along the minus strand of NC_141558.1, from coordinate 71,672,810 downwards.
CAAAACAAACACTGATGTAGGATCTGGTTTTGCACTAGCTTGCACTTCATTCAGATGTTACTGTTCCATACCAAAATAAAATTTTTAAAACCCACTACTGTTCTGACTGTCTTTCATTTTACACAGGTGTGAATGACTACCCATTACTTCAGATGTTATGTAGTCAGGCTGAAGTGTAGTATTTTGTTAATGTTTTTTTTTCCCCAAGATCACTAAACAATCAAAACATTCACTTAAAGTTACTCTTTTCTCTATCCATCTGCTAACGAAGCCAAGACTGGATGAAAACCCCACATTCCACTCTCCACAGACTAGCAAAAAAAATAAACTCATTTTAGTAAAGCCTATCACCTCAGAGCGCAGATTAATTCATGACCTTCCGCACCTAACTGCAAAAGAAAGGATGAGAGGAAAGTTTCTGAAGTCCTACTGTTTCAAATCAAGAATGAGAACCCTGAATCATTGTTATTTCACAAATATTAAAGTATGCACAAGGGCTGGCTTATGGCAGTAGGCCACGGAAGCCAAATTCCAACCCTTGCCATACTTTCACTGAAGAACTCTGAGAAAACTCAACGCCAACTCTCCAATTCCTCCATGCCAGATAGATCATTAAAAACTACCTTGGGGCACTTAAAGAAATTTTGCCATTTGAATCTGACATAGCAAAGAGACAAACTACAGCCATTTGTACAAAATGTTTCTGCATAAACAAAAACAGATAGTAAATGCAAATTATAAGACAACAGTGAAATCACTCAAAAATATCCTTATTAAACAAACTGCCCATTAATAAATTATGATAGCTTCTGATGCAATGTATTATGTATCACATAAAATACACTGTGCCTGGGTAATAGTTGCTATCTGCAAAGTAATCTCTCATGAATGGTTCTCGAATTTTCTTTTGCAGTACTATATAGAAAAGAAAAATTCAACATTTCTTTTCTGGCATATCATGACTAAATTGCTGTAAAAAAAAAGACTGACTGACCAGCCAACCTCAGAGCACCGTACAGAACGTGTTTCAAAGTCCTTAAGCACAAAACATTGAAACTAAATTAGGTGGAAATGTAGAGCATCCATTCTTAACGGAAGTTGAGTTTTACTTAGCACGGTTGCTTTAAAATCAATTCCTCCCAGAGCGGTTCAGAGCACAGTGGGAAGAGGCAGGAAGCAGATACTCAGGAGGACCAGGCAGAAAAAAAAGGAGGGGTGGAGGTGTAGGGAGGGGGGATTTCCTGATCCACAGAAGTAACTGTACTGTGAAATCGACTACTTATACTGTCTTTATTTACCTCAACTGATGACTAAATACAAGGTTGTAAAAGCACCTCTCTCATCGTTCACTTACAACTTTTTTGAGCAGTACCTACATACAAACAGCTTATCAGGAGATAATTTCCAATGTTAGCTGGAGATTATAATCAAGACTTCTGGTTATCTCTCTTGCCATCATATTTGACTTCCTGAAAGCATACAAACTTTTAAGGGAAAAGATTCTAGTGTAGCAATGTTATATACAAATCCACTTTCTCTCTGAGAACCGAATTTTGCAGCCTAATGGTTACTTGCTCCAACACCACCAAGAGTCTTCCCTGAAGTTCACTCAAGCCAAGCAAGTCCTACACACAGTAGGAGTCCGTGCAGATCCATTTCATAAATACTAAGTATGAGATGAGATTTAAATGTACACATTACACTCTATAGGAGATATTTAGACACTCTGCGAAAACGTCTCTGAAATATCAATGACACACACATACTCTGTGGAGCTGCAGGAGAGATTTTGAAAAGGCGAGGTAGAAACTGCTGTATTAGTTAGAAGTTTAATTTTTATGGAGGTCCAAGTTCAATATACATAAACAGTTGTTCAGAACACAATTCTGGCAAGCATCACTGCAGAAAAGAGCATTTCCCTTCTGAGAAATAAAACAATTGCCACTGCTCTAAACTGTACAATGTTAAAGTTACAGGAGCAGGAGGAGAAAGGACATCACAGCAACATCATCATGGAGTTAAGATTCCAAGCTTTCTTGAGAAAGTATATCCAAACGGTACACTGAAAATTTAAGAAAATAAATAAAGCACTTAAACACACAGAAGTTACAAACCACCCACATCTTCAGGAATTTCCACAGCAAATATTTCAAAAACTTTGAAAAAGAAAAAAATTTGGAAGGAACATACATATAAACCTGGATCCTAGCAACCGCTTTTCCACTGAATTTTTGAATGGACTTCAACGAATCATAGCCCTGCCTCCATTTCTTTGCAGAGATATTTAAGATGCTAACAACCACAACTTTTCTCAAACAGATTTTTCAAGGCAATACACACAAGCACTCAGTAGCACTGTAAATGAATTTCCCACCAGGAATCACACTGTTGGAAGAAATAAATAAATAAATAAATAACATTTGCAACCCTCTGAACTTGGAAACAAATATACATTTTTAAAGTATACTTGAAAAAAATTAAAACAAAATGAAGAAAATATTCTCTCTGGACATCTAGAAAAAGCTACAGTACTTGGATTCTAGTTTTAAATAGTTAACCAGTTAATGCTCTCAAGTAAGTGGCTTGGCTTTCTTTAAAAGTTTAGCAACAAATATGAATTGCTTTAATACCGCACAGGTACCAGTGAACTAATGTCATGCTTATCTCCATTAAATGAAAGCAGAATTTGGCTTACAAATGCTTTCTTCTTCCTACCAGACACCATAGTTTTGGCTCATAGCTGTTAAGTCAACACCTACCACCCATCGATACCAGTCTGTATAGACATAGCGTAAAAAAGAAAAAAGTGTTTTCCTATACATATAACCTATATAATCTATATCTATGTATACACACAGAGTTTCCTAAATATAGCATCTGAATTTCTATTTAATAAATTTTATATATACTCATCTTGAAAGCAGACTAAAGGCACACTGATGAATCCATCCTATTCAGATGTCTAAACTTTCTGAAGTCTTGACATCCCACTGATGGCTGGGAAACATGCCTTTCACTGGAGAGCCTGTTTTTCTTTCAAAGAGAAAAAAAAAAAGCAGCAGGAAAAAATAGCACTCAAGTGCCAGGCATGGAAGAATATGGTATGAGACGGACACTAAGGGTGAGAGAAAGAAGAGAACCTGGATTTATTTGTAGAGTCCTAGGCTGAAACAGAGACGCTCAAAATGTCTGCAAATAGAACACTTACACACTTCAAATATTTGGTCTTATTTGAATACTCTAAGTGAGAAAGAACATCAGGTATTACACAATGCACAAGAGCTACATTGCTTTTATAAACACACACACAAAGGACCCAAAATCCCTGTGATAGGTGTTTATACTTAACTCAAACGTGCAATTTGCCATGCTTGACCTGGCTTCTCTTGAAGCTAATGAAAATTCCTCCACAAGCTTTTGTGGGGATGGTGATGGGGCTGTTATTGAAAACAACGATCGGCATACCAAGAAGAAATCCTTGTAGTTTTGCCAAAACTACTTCATTTACTATCTTCCATCTCCTGCAAGTTTCCTCTGCCGCTTCCCATAGGAAATGGTTTTGTATCCCCGACACTGGAATGGTGCTAAGAATGACCTTCGCACCCTGTCACTGTAATAGCATATGACTTCACATGCTGGGGCAGAGGGGGGAAATGCAGAAAGAATTGGAGAAGGTGTGCCTGAGAGAAACTGAAAATCTAAAGTAAAAGCAAAAACAAATGCTAGCCTAACATTAGCAAAAGTGCCATGGAAGTCACAAAGTTTTCTTCATTGCTTTAGAATCAGTGAAATAACAAAAAAAATTTTACTAGAGAAAATACCTGCCCCAAACAAGTGAATCATTTGATCTAACGAAATCTGACAGTGACTTATTAGAAAAAAAATGGTTTCCTTAAACTGGAAAAGAAAAAAAAAAAAAAAAAAAAAAGAAACAAAAAATAAAAAGGAAATTACCAAAAGATGGAACCCCTCTCTGAAGTAAGATACAAGACGAGAAACTGTTGCTCTTTTTGAGACAGAATAACATACGCTTAACTCCTAGGTTTTGAAATGTAAAATTTAATTTTGCTGAACATGAGCAGTCATCATTAAGAATTGGCAATTAACATTCTACTTCTTATTTAAGGTCGGTGGGGGAAAGAACAAAAACCACAAGATCACATGGAACAAAATTAGACAAGTTTTGAATAATCATATGACAGTCTGATGTCATTAAAAGGCCACAAATTCAGTGTGTTTTAGAATCGAACTTATTGAGGCTTTAGAAACAGTAAACGCACAGCAACAACACATGCACCAACATATTATGTAGATTTTGGGGTGTTTAAGAAGCTTTTGTAATTTTAACTATGATCATATACGTGGCTAAACGCATTTAACATAATGCAACAATAAAATGACAATATAAACTACAAGATTAAGCAAAAAACCTTTAGAGTGGATTGTTCCCCTACAGAGAAAACTTAACGGTGAAATTAAGGCAAATTTTTGAGTACTAATGTCAAGAATTTCTTGGAAGAGATTCCCTTCTACTGGTATTGTCAAGGACTGCAAGGTGAATGTAATACTGTCAATAAATAATAAGGACTAGTTCTATTAAATAATATTTGAGAAGAACAATGTAAAAACTCAAGAAGTCTAAGTATACAGCAAATCAGCAGCTCCTTGCCCCCTATGCACCCTCCCCTGCCCCAGACAGTTAAAGCACTAGGCTACTACCGATAAGATCAGATGACATCTCTGCTAAATCACCCAGGAAGAGACTTTTCAGGTGTTAACGTGAAGTCAGGCAGCATATACTCCACCGGCTATTTGTACAGATATTCACTGAAGTAGGTAAGAAACTATGTCACTAGAAGCAACTAGTTCTCAGGTGATCTTCTCTCAAGCCAAAGTGTTACTCAAGGATCAAGTTAACCAAGAAATACCCAGTTAACAAAATAATACACACCAGCTGTGGTAATATGCATCATAAACCATTATCTCTTAGTAACCTTAATTCTATTTAGAGTTTGTTTTTTGCGAGTCTGGATTATCATCAGTGGAGACATTAAGTCATTCCTTACTTTCAGAAAAACAGGTAACACAAAAGGATAAAGAAAACAAAAAAGCCAGCCTATCAAATACTTAGATCCAGAAAAAAAAAAAAAAATTGCCTAAATTTATTACTAGAGTTAAATTATGACTTCTGCAAAAATACAGAAGTTTAGAAATACATCTTTCATTAGTCAAAAGTGGTTGCTAGCTATGAAGGTAAAAATAGTCAATATTGGGGGTGGAGTGACACAACAAAATAAAGTATCTCAGGACAGAAACAGCACAGCTAAATGATAACAATTTTCTCGGCAAATTTCTATTTGCGTAGGAAGCAGCTTCTATAATTCCCTCTAACATGTCAGATCACAGCAAAAACAAAAGTCTCTTTTGTGTCAGTCCCTACCAAAATTATAAAAGGATCCTTTTAAATTATCACAAAATAGAACAACGTCAAATATTTCTAAAAGCTGTGGGAAATAGAGCAAAACTATTCCAAGGGTGTTAATATAAGAATCTTTGTCTTTCAGTTACATACAAGGAAAATAATTTAAAGACACTGAGTGATACTATGCCAACTACCACAAAACACACAGATACACCAACACTTTCTTTTTCGAAGGAATTGCCATCATCAAAATCACACAGCTATCTTGAAGACTTCTATTCATTACTAGAAATTTTCTCATTGCAAGAATAAAAGTTTTGGTAACTGTTATGAAAACAAAAAGGCTCACTGAATTATTACACCAAGTATCTACCAGAAAAAACTTGCAACGTCAAAATTTGGTTCAAAGTTGTAGCTTCCTTGAATGTTAGAGGGAATCTAAGAGGCAACCTCTAAACTTGGAGCACAGGAGCTACAGTAGGTGAAGCTACTGAAGTCTGGGTTGTCACAGTCATAGCCTCCTCCTTTTGTACAGACACCAGTACAATCTCTTCACATAACTGCATCAACAGATTTCAACACATTTTTGCAGAGTTAGTTTTCAACTGGATTATGTCCCTCTGCCCACGTAAGCACCAGCAAAACAGAGATCAGTGGACTTAGCCAGCCTTAAGACACCATCAAGATAGCTCCCACCCAAGAGAAAAAAAAAAAAAAAAGTGAGTTACAATTACAATACCAACTTCTATTTCCTCCTCCTCTTGTTACTATGTGTCTGGCAAAACATTCAAACAACACAGTGCTTTATTTACAAAAGGCAGTGTGGTAAAGGTGAAAGAGCTTTAATGAGTAAAAGCAGGAAATACCTTGGGACTATGTCGTCCCCACAGCACAAATGACATTTTCTTAAACCCCCTTGCAGTCATGTAACAAAAGTCATTGACACCCTTCCTGACACTTCTTTATTTTAATTTTAGGTATTAAAATGATAAAGCTATACTCTCATTTAAGCCTCTTCATATTTAGACTACATAACTAAATAAAACTGATCACAACTTCTTACCCACAGCCAGAACAAACAGCCCAAGGCCCCAGCTCTACAAGAGCTTACAAATAGAAACGATTCATGTTAGTAATTCAATTGATACGCACTGGATCTAATAAGAAAAATACAAGGCGTTTGTAGAAAATGCTGTGTGGATGCACCTGTAGGTAAAGCCTGTGTGTTTCTCACACAGGTGATGACTTTTTGTTACCATTCTCCACAATCTCTATATTATGAGCTTCACAAACAAAATCCTGAAAGCTTGGGGATGACTGGGGAGAAACAGAAAGAAAAAAAAAAAAAAAAAACCAATCAAAATCCAGACACCAAGATTTTGGCCACTGGAAGATCAGACTGACACATGGATATCCACATCACATTAACAAGACAAACTAAGATCTTGCTCGGATGAAAAACAACAGAATGGAAGCAGTGAAGGAGAAAGGGAGGCCTCAGCTTAGAGAAGTAACTTCATTAAAGCTTTGTTTTGGAATAACATTTCCCATGAAAAACACCCAGGAAGAAAAGGAGGAAGAACTCAAAAATGGAGACTTGTGGGCCCTTCATTGCAGGTGAGAACACCTGACAAGCAGGATAGTCACAGAAGCCTAAAATAAAATAAGGTTTTAAGGTGGAAAAAGATGAAACAAGGGCAACAGTGAGAGGGAATACTTAAAAAAAATATATATATAGAAAAAATAAATAAAACAAAGTAACTTTACACAGAAAAACTGCTCATGTACACTCTGCTCTGAGAATAAAGTACTTCCACACTCCCAAGCTAAGACACGAGAGTCCTCCCCAAAGCCCAGACTTCTGCCACTGAAAAGAAATTGAAAAGAACAGCAATAAAGCGTTGCTGCCCTAATCCCGGAACACTCGAAGGAAATATAATTACTGTTATTAACATCTACAAATGCTTTTTCCTCTCCCCTTTGGAATACCACTCTAAACTCACCTAGCCTTTCCACAAAAAGAATTACCATATACTTCTACTAAATTGCTGAACAAAATATGTTTAAAAGGTTGGGGTTTCTTCCTCAAAATGGTGTACTGCAGTTCATAACATCTACAATCTCCAGATCAAAAACTTTTTGAAAAGATGCAGAGAGACGGTGCACTAAGCAACTGATCCCTAAGAATAAAAGGAACCTACAATATTGTGTAACAAAACTGATTTTAAATCAAACTGGAAGTCTGGGTATGGATAAGGAAGAATTATGAAACACGAAGTCTTAGGAGTCTGGGTACACCTCATGTGGATTTTATCCATGGTGACCGCTAGTAAACCTAATTAGGCTGTATTACTAGAAATAAAACAAACTGACCTGTCTCAATAGAAGACTTCTGCAGTTATTATTAAGCCTAATGTCATGTTTAAACTATTTAAAATAAAAATCTTCTAGCTAACAAAAGATTGCACATGACTGACCTAAATCACTTGCATTTTGAAAAGATTTTAGTCCACATTAGTGGCATTCCCAAGCTTAATAAGGATTTTAGAAAAACAACATGTTGAGGTAAGTTAGACCAGAGTAGAACAAAATATTCTAGTTGTTCAGCCAGAAAAAGAAAATCAAATTAAACAAGTACAAATGGTTATGGAAGGAATGCCTGCTTTGCCAAAAGATAAAACTTGAGAGTCTAGGAGTTGGCCTTTTCTTTTAATTCTATCTCAGCTACCCACTGTATCTTCTAAAGTCAGGTTTTACAACTTGGTAACAGGATCTAATTGCTTCTGGAAATTCTCTGTGCAAATGGCAATGGTAAATTTTTTACAGTATAAAAGTTATTAGGGATGCTATAAATGGGTTGATATTTTGCAAAGACACATCCAGGATGAATTACAGCATCCACTTGCTGAAAATAATATGGGAAAAATAATTTCCAGGGTAGTAGCCTGCAGCCACTTTGTATCTGGAAATTCTGTATTTTCAATTTATTCACAATAAAATTTCAAATCAACACTGGCATTTGACTATCCAGCACACGTATGACTCAGAAATGAAATTACTTTTATTTACTGCTGCTATTCAGAATTCAAGCACTGATCTATGGGCATAAGATAGAGCTTCAAAGAGAAAAATAGTTTCTCTCATCTTTGTAAAAAAAAAAAATATATATATACACACACACACCCCCACCTCGCAATGTATCAAACTATATTGAGCCAAATAAGCTTATTGTTCTTATAGTACAATATCCTTCTTTCAGTCAACTGTGAACTAATAATATGCTACAGGTAATAAAAGAGTACGTCAGTAAAGTTCAGGAGGGAAGGGCCAAAAGACATGGAAGGACTTTAATCAGGTATGCACACAGCATCATACGCTACACAGAGGTTAAGAATTCAAACACACCTTTAGCAGTATATTTTACAGTTATGATTGTCCCACAAATAAACTATTGGATTAACCCTCTAACATGGGATGTCTTAGTAACAGGGAATTTATTGTGTTGTCATGAGGTTTATAATGCCCACTGAGCAGACTAACTCATATAATTGTGTTTCTCCATTTGTCCCCATAAGACCAAAGCATGCTAGGAATTTCTGTACAGAATAAAGGCATTCCTAAAATTCCTGAAAATGAAGTATTAGTTAGCTTTCTATCTAAGCAAGCCATACTCCTTTGCAGCAAGAAGGACATCACTGACAGAAGTCAGTCAACCTAAATACACAAGCCCCAAAACCTTTCAGGCAACCTCTGAATACCCTCCAAACTTCCCCAGCCCGAAAGAACAAAAATGACCAAAAAAGAACATCCATTAAAAACTTATTTTTAAGTAAAAATATATTTTTAAAATGCAGTGTACTGTAAATGTGTTAAGAAACAACCGTGTTGCAATGGGTTAATGCCTCACTCTACTGGAAACTGGCTTTAATCCTAATGCAAAACAAGTAGAATTAACTGGATGGTCTCACAGCTAATTTGATCACATCAGAACTGTTGATTACCTTACAGTAATTAGTTTCCTCTGTTCAAGACAAGAATCAAAACTGAAATAAATGTTGGAGAAAGGTCACAATCCAAAAGGCATAGAGACTAAACACAGAGCTACCCAACAGTAAGATCTGCACAGGCAACTATTTTCCTATGTTTTTTCTGCATTATTTTTTTTTTTCAAGTAATTTGGTATAAAACTCCATCTCTATAAAAGCTGTTTACACAACATTCTGAAACATGGAGATTTTAGGGTCATTTCTACTTGACAGCATTGAAGAGCCTCCTGCTCTCACTCTAATCAATAAAAAGCATTTAATTTTTAGCTGCAGCTATGTAACAGAAACTACAGTCTACATATAAAAGCAGCAAAGAGTTATCCAAGCAATTACAGAAATTTGTGCGTCAAGAACACCACAATGACAGATGAATCCCCACACCTCCATATACCTCAGCTGCAGGCAATGAAACAACTCAAATTTAAAATTAGACATATGCTTAAGCACATTAAGTGGCCTTGACAAGCAGGATGCTTGCTCTTTCTTAAAAAGAATTTAATAACTGGTTTTGCTTATGTCAATCAGACCAAGAGGTATTCCTAGTTTTATTACTATAGAAGAAAAAAAAAAAAAAGAAGCAACCACAATTCCTAAAACATATTTAAAAAAACAAACAAACAAACATATTTCTAGTGGGTCATATAGCAGTAAGATTAAATAGTGCTAAGTACCAAAGTCTACTTAAAAAAAAAAAAAAAAAAAGAAGAACACTTAAAGAAGTTGAATGCCGTGTCTTTTACTTCTGTCTCTCCTAAGAATAGGACATAAATGAAGGGGTTTTTTTAACAGCTTATATTAATAAATATAAGCAACTCATAGCTGAAAATGCCTGTGACTTTCTTCGTGAACAATAAACAGATGAGTAAAACAGAACAAGCGCAGCAGTCTAGAAGCAAGATTTTTTTCTTTTGTTACTAATATTTAAAAACAAACCTATCTTCAAAATGGACATACCATTTTCTCTTAAGAAAAAACAGGAAAGAGAGATCACCAGAAAGAAAACAGACAACCTCTCGTCTTGCAAAAATGGTTTTATGGCAACAGAACCATTTTTAATGGCCTGAAGAGATGCTGCACATCTGAACAACAGAAGTACGAGATCACAGCCTAGTCTATAACCATATCAGCACTGCACAAACACCACAACATTTCAGTTCTAATAGATGAAACGAGAACAATTTAATCCATCTTCCAAAGCCTCCTTTCACGTGGCGGGGGGAGGGGGCAGAGGGGAACTAAAAAAACACCCAACATAAAAAACACCAAAGGATAGTTCACACTTTTCCTACAAGAGAATGGACACAACCAAGTTATTGGCCTCACCATGCTACTGGTAGTGCCCTCCATCTTCCCTCCCTTTATACCTCCACACATTTTTAAGTTTATTCTGGTTTTCTTTCAATGCGTCCTAAATAACATTGTTCTAGTTTCTTTTTAAAACCAATTCAAATTGGTGCCATTGTAAAGGAAGTTTTCCTAGAACAAAAACATCTCTAAAAGCTTCTTTCTATCACCATATTTTTCTTTCAAGTTCAGTTTATAAGCCTTCATTACCTCCCTCATAGTCTTGAGTCATTGTAGCAACTCATACACATGCAGAAAAGAAAAAGCAAAATGCTTGCAATTCTGAATAGCTTTCCCTGGTAAGCTCCAGTTGCTATAATTAGACAATTCCTTTTCTAAATCACAAATACAGCTATCAATAGGGACAAAAATGAAAACTAGCATCAAATACATAGAACAAGCCAAATCAAAACGTTCCGTTTCCTTCCCATCATCTCAAAACGTGCCCTGATTTAACCCTCAGAACTCAAATGCAATGGTTGTTTCCATGGTTGTCTTTGCATATAATGTAACTATACAAAATAAACAGCAAAAATCAAACAAACTTATGTCACAAAACTAATAATGTACAGAAATAGGGAAAGTAATTATGTTTCCACTTTAAGTAAAAAAAAATATTTTGGAAGTAATGCATATTCTAAAGCACAAAATTAATCTCACACTTCAAACCAGTCTAATGTCATTTCAGGCACCTCAAAAACACTGAAAACCTTCAAAAATGTAAAACTCAACTTCACATTTCAGAGACCTTGCTTTCTCCACTTCCTAAGTTAAACTTGTAACATCAAACCAAACAAAGATCAACAACCAGTTCAGATGCTCAACTGTTTCATCCTGCTTCATTTTTCCATGAATGACAGACCCAGATAACAAATTCACAAAATAGTCCTAAAAAGATCCAAAGACTAGAACTTGAAGCTTCTTAGTTCTCCTAAATATAGCAGCAGTCACATGGCTATCACTGAGACCACATTAGCTTTTCCATGCCAGGATAACTCCCAAACCTTTCCCACAAAAAATTTAGATTGCACTATGAATATTCAACTCCTACATGAAACATAGCACGTAACATCTCAGACCTAGAACAGCTTAAACAAAAATACACATCTGCATACACTCCCCACAAAAAACCCCACCTCAAAACCACACAGCAGCACCTCAAAACTGCACCACCGAAGAAGTTATTTGCTGTTGTGCTCAACAGGAGTCTGTGATCACCAAACAACTATTTATTAGCCTTTTCTTAAAAATAAGTAATGATGCAAAGAAATCTTATTTGCTTCTTAACAAATAAAATGCTTATTTGCAGTTTAAGCTTAAGATGATGAACAGTTCTAAGGAGTAAATTTGTACTTCGCAATTTGTAAATGCACAAACATACCAGTTCATACCATTCCAAGACCAGCTCCAAGAATTTCAGATTGTACTCTTCATAGTAATAAAGTAAATTTGTGGATGCTTGGCATAAATCCACAAAATGTCTTTCCAAGACAGCAACCAACTGACACACACCAGTAGACATACCACACACCAACTTCCATTCATCGATGGGAAAAATAAGTTAATACACGCTATTCTACACGGTACAGTCAAAACTAAGCGTGCTTCACATACCGCAGCTTTCAGAACTCCCTGGTGTAAAATTGGCAGTATTTTCCCTACTGGTCAAATATGGAAGCTGAAAAAAAAAAAACTGGGCTGAAAGCACTTCAACATCGAGTCACTGACAGAGGCAGGGGCAGAACCTACGATTTCTGCCTGCCAGCCTTCTGCTTCTGCCACTGCTCAGCGCGTATCTGACTTTAAAACCACATACAACCTCTTTCTAATCAACCGCCTGCATTGTTTCTACTTTTGAGGAACCAGATATGCGAGGTGACGATTCTACCGAAGAACAGGGTACCCTTAGTAACTTCACTGCACCCGAGGGCCAGAGGGTACACTGCCTCTCTAAGAGCCTCATTTTGCCAGCCCCCAGATCTCAGCAGCAATGCCAGAGACCGCTAGCTTCACTAGGAGGGTTAGCTTTCAGAAGAGACAACTCATGTGAGTGTTTGTAGGATAAAGACGTCACTCACACTTCCAAAGGCAGGTACTAGAAACCGTTGCTCTTGCACTTCACCTCACAAACCCTCTTGAAAAAACTCTCAGGGTAGAAGTCCAGATAGCAGAGCTGGGAGCAGACGGAGGACTTTGACCCTTGAAGGTCCCTTCCAACCCTAACCATTCTATGATTCTATGACTTGGGCAATTCAGCCTTGAAAATGGGAGGAACTGTTCTCAAGTGAAGCTCAAGAGTCCTACTAAGGTACAGTTCGGGCACAACAGTGGAAAAGTAACAGGAAAAACAGGCCAGCAAGAAACCTTATTCCAGCCTTTCCAAAACAGTGTATTATTTCCATCAGCAGCCTGTAAAGTTTATCACAGAAAACATCAGGTTCTGTCAGAGCCTTGTAATGATGCATTTATCCACAAAAAAAAGTACAACTGAATGCACCAGCATTCAATATGATGGGTCCCGAACACACTATTGCTCCGATCATATTGATATGGTTTACCTTTTTTAAATTATTATTTACAAGATATCAGCTGGCTAGATCTGCTGCAGACCACATTAAGTTATCGCATACAAAATATCCTTGGAACCACCACATCTTCCCAGTCTTTCACAGCTTCTGTATGCCACAGTGACAGTTTTAGAGGGAAGATTCTTCAGAAGTATTTTTAATTACTATTTCCTCCTTAGCTAGAACGCATTAATTACAGCCTGTTTCTCCAGATAATAAGAAAACAAAGACCAGTGCCACATGAACAGTACAAGAAACTTAATTACTCAGTCAGATGTCCTTTAGATGTCAGTATGACTACAGTGAGGAGCAGGAAAATAAAACACACACATATCAGCCTCAAGTTGTTAGATCAGTTATCAAAACAATGTCTTTCCTCGGTGACTTCATTATGAAGAGCTCAACCAGCTAATTAATCAAATGCCTGTTACGTGTTTAAAAAAATGTTCTTTTTTTTTTAATAAAGGAGGCTCGCTGATGTATATATTACAAAGCAAATGTTGGTTCTGCATGTAAATGCAGAAGTGCAGCATGACTTTGAAGTTTGAAGGTCAGATAGAGTAACCGTTCTCATCAAGGTTCTTATGTCAGACTGCATCTTCTGTTTTGCATTTATGTTGAGGAGGAGGAGGAAAATGAATTAAGAAGAAAAGCATACAGACAACCAGTTCTGTGACAACTTAAGAAGAACTGGAACACTATCATTCCTGGCCTCATTTTAAAATCTGCAAATATCCCATCTCCCCAAGACGAAGAAAGAAAATAGCAAGGGTGCTGGGGGGACACACAATTTCCTTCTGCTTTTCAACTTTGTTTTCCTCATCAGGAAAATCAATCAAATTAAATCAGCAATGATTTTACGTTAAATAAGAGAATGTCATTTTCTCAATTTTCACAGACATTTCAAACCCATACCGTTTAAAAGAGCTGGAGGATTTTCTTGTTGATCAACATCTTTTATTTTAAAGCAGTATAGATTTGACTTCAGAAGCAAATCAGAGGATTGTACACTGATCTTTTTTTCCAAGCATCAGAGAATTTATCCCTCACCCTTCTATGTGCCCAGCAAATTTAGGATACAAAACTCAACAGCTGGACCTGAAGGCAAACAAATACGCCTCATGTACCACAGTCTGATTCATGTCAAAAAAGCAAAAAAAAGAATAATGTACATTTTACATGCATACTTCAAACACAAATAACCTATAGGGATTTCTTCTTAGCATCACCACCATGTTTAAATACAGTAAAACTGATAACACTGCCCAGTAAAACACTCAGTTATAAACAATCCCCTCTTACACGTAAATAACAGAGACATTATACAAAGCAGACAGGAACACAGACGGATGTACACAAAATAAACACATTCAAACTTACCCCACTCTAGATACTCAAGGATGTTCTTCTCTCTTCTCAGAGGGGAATTATTACATTCATCATAAAGGCAGATGAGTATATCCAGCAAGGTTTCCACACTGAAGCATTGCCCATTAGTCTGAGTTGGCCCATCCAAAATAAACTGCTCCAACTGCTTCAAACGCACTTCTCCAGACATGGTTGTTTCAGTTTGCATTGAGGTTTCTTTTTTAACGATTATTATTACTTTGCCAATAAAAAAAAAAAAAAATCTTTTGAGGGTCTTGTTGTTTAAGAAGTCAACAGCATTTTTAACAAGTGTCAAACTGTGGCGGTGCTTAATTTCCAGCCCACCTCTGTGTTCCCCAGCCTGAAACTAAACCCTTGCAAGTTTCAGACACACACATATATAGTGTGTATCTCTGTACGCATACTTTTAAGGGAAGAAAATAGTTACCCTAAAAAAAAAATATGTATTTTAATATGCTTAATAAGAAGGGGGAAAAAAAGTATATGGCTGCTTCTGATGCTTTAATAATAATAATTGCACTCAAATTCAACCGAGGCTGACACCGATTTCCCCGTGCGTGCAGGGGCACACGCACTAATATATCTTTAACCAGGTCCTCTCCTTCACTCAAAATGCGGATCATGCAACACGATCCCGAGCGGAGCCCACCGCATCCTCACAGCCTGACAGCCCCCTCCGGCTCGCACCAGCCTTCCACTTCCCACAGCGGAGGGAAAAAAAAATGGATGTATTTATATATTTATATACGCGAAGGGAAGAAGAAAACAGGGCGCGCACCGGCGGGCAAGGAGGGGAGGCAGGGAAGGAGGGAAAGAGGGAAGGAAGGAGGGGGCCGCGCCCCCCTCCCCCCCAACCCTCCCCGCCACCTCCCCCGGCCGCGGCCCCGCCGGGCAGCGCCCGCTGTGGGGGTGGGGCGCAGGTCCCCCCGGCCGCCCCTCCTCAGGGCGCAGCCACGTCCTGCCCCAGGCAGCCTTTCCCTTCCTCCTCCTCCTTACCGAGTCTCCTTTTAAGGCTGTTCAGTGATTGAAAAAAACTAAAGTCTTCATCGTCGCCCCCTTCTCCTCCTCCTCCTCCGCTGCACCGAGGGGCGGCGGGCGAGACGCGCGCCCCTCCACACCGGCACCGCCGCGGGGCGGCTGGGAAGCGCTCCGAGCCCTGTCAAATCCTTCCCATGGCTGCGGCGGCTGCTGCTGCTGCTGCGGAGACGGCGCCCTCCTCCTCCTCTTCCTCCTGCTGCTGCTTCTCCGGGTCCGCGTCCTGGGGTGGAGAGAAAGCGCCGGCGTCCCCGCTCCGGCCGCACGCTGCGGGCCGGGAGGCCCCGGCGGCGGCGGCTTCACTCCCGGCGGCGAGATGCTCTCCCGGCTTCGCCCCACCGGGCAAAGGGCATCCTCCCGCGGTAGCTGTGCGGTGTGTGTGTGTGTGTGCGTGCGCGGGGCGGCGGGGAGGGGTAACGCGGCGCCCGCCCTCCCTCCCCCCCGCTTCCGCGCCCGCCGCTCCCTCCCTCCCTCTTCCCGCGGTCACACGCAGCAGCCGCCGCCGCCGCCGCCGAGCTCGCAGCAGCCCAACATGGCGGCCGCGGCGGAGGAGAGCGGGGGGGCGGCAAAGGGAGGGTGGGGTGGGGTGGGGTGGGGTGGGGGGAGCCGCCGCCGAGCGCCGCCGCAGCGCGCGGAGCCGAGCCCGGGGCCGCCGCTACTGATGGGATTGAGGGGAGGAGGGGGACGCTGCAGCAGGGAATGCAGGGATACGGGCGGACCGAGGCGGAGGGGAGGCAGTGCGGGAGAGAGGAGGCCGCTGCGCAGAGGGCCGGGGCCGGGGAAGCGGGCGGGCTGAACCGGACCCGACCCACCCGCCACGCCGGGGGTCCCTCCGGGGCCTTCCCGCCTAGCCGAGAGGAGCCATCGCCGTTCCCTCGACCCGCTTCCCTTCAGACGGCCCTGCCGGCTCGTCTCCCCCGCAATTAACGCCTTTCATTAAAAGACGCCGCCTCATTAAGGCCGGCGGGCCGAAGGGCAGGGGAAGCAGTGCCCGCCTTGTCCGTCTTTTCCACAGTTGTCTCTGCCGAGCCTCTGAGCACTGAGCTCCAGGTGCCAACACAGACCCCCTCCGCCTCGCACTTAGACCGCTAAAAGCGTGATGGAAAATGCAGTGGATCATGGCGGTTACACGTGAAGTGAAGTGACTTCCCTCCCCAAGAAGCCCACCGTGATGTGAGAGGAACAAGCCTGTTGGGCGCTGAACTGGAGCCAACTCCGGGGTGGAAAATGGCGGCCACCCGGAGCACGTGCTGGCAGTTCTCCTCTCGAAAGGTGGAAGGGATGTGGTGTCACATCCATCAGGCTGCTGTGGGGGATCAGATGTCATCTGTAAGTCAACCCGTAACTTCAGTTCATCGTTCCTCAGAAGTCAGGTGAAAAGGGAGGAAGGCAGCACAGCCCCTGAGTGTCACCAGCTGTAGATGAAGTTCTCTGAAAGCCTGCTAAATCCTGCAGCTGCGGGAGCTCTGGGGAGGGAAACGGCTTGCACATCTTCCTCACTTTGATAATCAGCAGAAGACCCTCTGTTGGGTTTTGCCATAACAAGCACTTATATTAATACTTTTTTTTTAAAACTGGCTTTTTTACCAGCTAATCTCAAACATCTACAGTCTTACATACCCGTGAAGATGAAACACACAATAGGATTAAATGAAAGTCCAATATGTTTGCTCAGTGTCAAAGATACAGAACTCACTGATGTGAAGCTAAAGAAGACAGTGACTCCCACCTTGTGTGAGTGAAAAGGCAGAGCAAATGGGCTGTTGGGCTGTGGAGAGTCTGTTCTCTGTTGGTGAGGATGGGAAGGGGATCCACCAGCTTGAACAACAGCCTTTCAAAGGAAGGAATCCTCATACCAACTCTTAGTGAATGAAGAAATGTGCAGAGAATCTAATTCTAAAAGCTTTTTATGCAGAAACCCTCCAAGAAGGTTCAATAGGAAGCACTAAAAGTTTAAGCAATCTTGTGATGGGCAGAACATAGGATTAAACTGAGAAGACAGGGGCAAAGAAAGGGTTCCCTTCCCATGCTGGAGTACACCCTTGGTATGCAATAAACCCTGTGCACGGATCTGAGGTGCTGCTAGTCCTTGTCTACCAAAGCTTTCGTTGAAAAAGTTGCTGCAGTGCCTCTGTGGTAGAAGCCCGCTCCAAAGCTGTGGCACACGGGCAGTTTTACAGCGAGAGTAAGGTATTTCCTGCTGGCTCTCAGCTGAACTTGTGGAAATCAGGATTGAAGCTGGGGGTGGGGGATGCCTGATGACGGCAATAAAAATAAATTGCTGTTGCCCAAGTAGGTGGACCAGATCAGATAGCACTTCCTATAGGGGTTGGAGACACGTCAGCCAAGTTCACCCTGAACATATATTAACCATTAATAGCGTTGCGGAGGGAAAAGGGAGAAGACAAAGAGTTAAAGGGATGTTAGCTCCTTGGACTTTGGCACCACTTGGTAGGGAAGTGAACTAAAGAACGACTGCCAGAGATATGATGGGTGTGGATATTTCACTTATTTACTTATGTTACTGTGTTTTCCTCAGCCAGTAATAAAGTCTTTCCTTGTTTTAATTGCAGATCAAGTGTTTGCAAACAAGGAAGGATACCTATCAAAGGCACTCACTTTCCCTATATTCCTGGTTTTAAAGCTGAACCCTTGTTTCTGTCAGCACTACCTTACAGAAGTTGTACATCAAGCCTGTTTTTTTCAGCATGCTTTCAGCTCGAGTGACGCTACGAGAGGCACACAACACATTTTTCTATTAAAATCATGCTAGGTAAGCTGCAGTTGAACACAAAATTCAGGAATTCTTTGTTCTCTACTCATTTGATAGCCTGCCCAAAAATATATAGGCAGTCCACACAAAAACTGGTGATACACCCACTGGGCTGTAGTCAGCTGTTCTATCACAGAAGCTATGAGGAACAGGTAATACCAACAATGACTAGCGACATTTTTATTTGCTAGGACTTATCTATGTACCAGATGAGTAATTCTCACAATACCCCCATGGGATGGAAAAATATTTTCTCTGTTTTATAAGAAAGTCTGCAAGAGAGACTTTTGTCCGGAATATTTAGAAAACCAACACGACAACTTAGTATAACACTCAGAAATTCCTTCCCTCTGTCACTAAGATAGACCATGTCCTAAAAAAAACATCCAAGTTGTGCAAACATACCCCAGTATCTTTCATAATAATCATGTGTTTGTTTCACCCCATTCTTATTTTAATAACATCACAATAGTATTTGCTTCTTATTGCTTAGCTTTACAAATGTTTATGGTACCTCAAAAGTAAGTAATGATAATAAGGAATTTATATCTTACAATAAATTAAGCAAGGTGATAGCAACACAGGGAATAGTGGGGAATGAGGAGGACATGGTTGAAACAGTATAGTTTTATGTATGAACTGTGTATATTGAGTGTTGCAATACTTAATGTTGGTATAATGGAGTAAACAGCCTTTTATTCTCAGGGACGTAAGATTTGTTGGTTTGGGTGAAATATTGCGGTTATCTGCTTTTGGCATGCAAACCATTTTTAAAGTCAAGAGGGAACCCATACACCTCCCAGCAGGTGAATAAATGCTTGCAACTGGTAGATCTGTTACATGCTTAGGGACGAGTACTCAAGAGTGGCCTTTATGTGTTGACAAAACTTTGCATGCGGGCTTTTTTGTTCTCCAGAATTTCACTTTGTGGACATACGTTTTTTTTACTGACATAGCAGTTCATCTCCCAAAGGAAAAATGGGCAGTACTCTAGGCAAAAACTACTGGCACCCGATTTCGAGAACGTATGCTTCGACATGTGATGGTACCATTTGGAAAGGGATCCTGTGGCTGTTGTCTGAACTATAGTAATAACTTAGGTTATCATAAGAGATTGCAGGTGGCTACAGATGGAACACAGATTGGCTGCACTCTAGGATGGTACAAGAACTTGCATGTGTGAAGTGAGCAAAACTTCTTCCGGTATCTGTAGCATTGTAGTTTCACATAAATCTGACCACAGGGTCAAACTTAATCCCAGCAGAGAGAGAGGTCTCTTCACTGAACTGATGACTATCACAGAACTTAATTAGTCTTAGTACGTATAATAATGCCTTTAGTAACATGCTTTAGTGTTTTTAAAGACTTGTAAATGTGTTCTTCTTTTCATTTCTAACTGTCTTGCCAAGACCTACTTCTCCTGTGAGGTCTACAGAGAAGTCCAAGTACAAGCACGAAAGGGTACCTGGCAAAATTTATGCTTATTATTTACCTAATCCCAAAACAATGGTCATAAATGTCTGTGCATATATAGATATTGTAAATATGGAATTATCTTTCTCTTCCATTGTGCTTCTTTTATTGGTCTTTGGAGTCTTATTTAGAGTTTTAAAGATTTTCTATGAATGGCTGAACTGACTAATTTTACCTCAGAGACAAATGGCATCATGCTTATCTCACTTCACTCTTTCTATATTGGCCTCACTCCCCTGGTTTTAGTCTTCATTTAAAACTAATGAGAACGTGGCCACGACCACGATACAATTTTCTGCGAAGACATGAAGTGCTTTTGGCCTTGCTGAAGTATCCAGGGGTGGTGTGCTGTGAATAGAAACAAGATACCCTCTGTGATTAAAGAGGAGGAGAGGAAGCAATGAAATTACATTTAGAACTGCGTGAAATTGCTATTATTTGGAATCCTGCTTTTATGATGCAAACTAGGAACTGACCAAAATCACGTCTCATGCTGGCCTCCAAACAGAAGCCTGTTTGCACTCTGACAATGCTGTTTCGTCTCTCAATATGTTTTTTTTTCCTGTAGAAGTGGGACCAAGTCTGCCAAAGCTCCGAGGAATGCTATAAAGCTTAATTAGCGTCTGTGTAACAATCTGAAATTCTTTTTACTGTCCTTTCTCCAGTAATATAAATCTAAGACTGTTGTTTTCTTTTCTTTTCTTTTCTCTCTTGTTTTTGTGGTCTATGTGTGCAACTTTTCAAGCCTTCAGTCCCTCTGTAGTCCAGTTCTGTCCTGTGGATTCCTCTGCGCTGAAGTTTTTGTCCACTGTCTCCTGAATATGTTACCTGTGTTATGCCACCTTTGAAACTGAACTCTTCTCAGATACTTCAGTCCCTTAATTTAATCTATTTAATGAGGTAAAACTCTTCCTCAGATCAAGTAGCTTTTCAAACCGAAGAGTTCTCAGGACGACCACATATTTATTTGTGAAACTGGATGGATGCAAATTTCTGCCACCTTCACACAAAGCACAGCAGGAAAATCCATTGATTCGAGAGAAGAGTGGATACATTTACATTAATTGGCTGATGCATATACAAAACTAGTGTAGTTCATCTTACAATTGCAATAACTTGGCATCCGAGCTACTTCTAAACCTTCTTCTCTTTGCAATGTTTCATAGTTTCTATTGATCATAATCAAGGCTTTTGATATCTGTTCCTCTAAAACTAGTACTTCTTCTTCTGGTGAACACTCAATACTGTATTATGGATTTTTTTAAAGAAGGGTATACTTAGAGATGAAATAGTGAGGAGCTAACTGTGAGAGTTATTAAAAAAAAAAAGCAACAAGCTGCTACTGTCATATAAGTAACAATGATGGAAGAGATGAGGAATGAGGAAACTTGTGACTAAGAGATCTTTGACAGGGAAGGAAACAGGATGAAGTGAGAAAAAATGGGATAGAGAGGAGAGAGGGAGGGAGAGTGATGATTAATTTAGAGATCATGCGGGAAGGAAGAGTGGTTTAGAAAAGGGAAGCTAAGGGCAAGGAGTTTGGCAAAGGAGTGGGAGGGAAGCTTGTGAAGAGGGAGAGGGGAAAAAAAATTATTTGTAAAAACTAGCAAGTTCTGCACTTAGATGAAAACAAGCCCAGCAAGAAGCATAATTTGGAATGTGAGCCCAGGGTGGATTGAGCTGGATTAGCTTTACATCAGAGGAGGGTTCAGAGTGCCCAGCTCATTACAAAAGGGAGTGCAAGAGATCACACAATGATCTCTATTTCCTCCAGCTTGCAGAGTTTTCAGATTAGAAGTCTGACCAGTTCAGTTTTTGTTTTAAAGCAGTATCTTGGTTTATTTGAATTTTAATTGAAAGAACATTGATATATTGAAAACAACGGTGCCTCTATTTTATGTGTTATTTATTTTTAACTTAAAAATTGAAAAACAGCAACAAGGCTCTAAAATATGTATTTCGTTGGGAAAATGGATACAGAAAATGATAACAGTTGCAGTTCAGGCAGTAGTCAGTGTCTTAATCAGAGATAGAACATTTAATGTAAAGAGGCACCTCTGTCATAGTCTGCAGATGGAAATCACAATACTGTGGTTTATCAACAATTGGCATTTTGAGTTTGTTTGCTAAATTTTGTTTAGCTGGGGAGGCAGCAAGCCCCATCTCTTTCTTAATGTACTAATTTTGCAATCAGTCCTCAGATTTTAAGCAGGTAATGGCAATGGTGCACTAACAGTGACAAGAAACCAGCACCTTTACTGTTTGCCAGTACTACATTTTGTGGATTGATTCCTTCTGCAGTGAAAAGTAACAGAAAAATGAAGTGCTCTCTAAAACTTGAGAGACTTGTGGAAAGCATTTGTTGTAAATAAAGACCTCTTGCCACTCAGCAGGTGACTTTAGGTCACCTCCCAAAGAGAAGAAAATCTTCAAGAGAAATGGGCAATGGAAGACTATTTCAAAATGTTATGTAGTGTTCAGTCATGATCCCACTCAAGCCAATGCCAAAAAAGCCTCCTTGATCTCAGCAAGAACATAAATGAGCTCATAATTCCTTCTGAAACAAACAAAACTGTTTGGATTCAGATTTATGAATAATGGGAGTGGTTTATATCTTTGCACAATGTCAACCATTTTTCTTTATAAACTGTCAGTGCACAAATTAAGAGGATTTAATTATATGGAAAGGTTAGAAGTGTGATTCCAAGTATTTTTTGAGGTAGAGAAAGATAAATATTTGTACTAGTTTAATCAAAAGTGTGGACATAACACTGGCTCAGATCCTCATGTATGGGTAGCAAGGCATGTGCACTGGAAATAGTTGTATTGTGGAAGGAGCTGCTGGCCAGTGGTACAGCTTCATTTTGTTCATAGGGCTCCCTTGATGAAGATAACCTTTCTTACAGATGTGAGAGCAGATCTGCTAGCATGAGTGCTCCCTACCTGCTTCAGTGCAAGAGAGTGAGGTTAGCAAAGAATTGCTGTGTAATTGTTTAAAGTAACCCAATTCACCTTGGCTGAAATAAGTTTGGGCTCACTTAGTCCTCCCAAGACATCAAAAGAAGGGACAGTCTCCAGCAGATGGGCAAAGATGAGCATCAGAGACGGGCTTGGGGACCATAACCTCTCCTAACAGGGCACATATGGGTCAGGAAGAGGACATTGCTCTACAGTTACAGTCATTCAGGTGAGGAGA
Source organism: Chlamydotis macqueenii (assembly GCF_036417535.1). Taxonomy (NCBI): domain Eukaryota; kingdom Metazoa; phylum Chordata; class Aves; order Otidiformes; family Otididae; genus Chlamydotis; species Chlamydotis macqueenii. The sequence goes on along the minus strand of NC_141558.1, from coordinate 71,649,565 downwards.
ATTACAGACTTACAGTGACATTTTCTTAAGGCAGGAGAGGTACTATGGACTGCATTAATTCAACTCTATCAATCAAACTGAAGACAAGGACTAAAAATACTAATTAAAGGTATATATTTCCAATCAGAGTAAGTTTTAACAACTCATAACTTGAAAGTAATTTGGCTGACTTTTCTCAGTTTTTGCAAAAGTGACTGAAATACACCTGGCAAGCTTCAGACTTAACCAGCTTTCCAAGCCAAAGTGATGATGAAAGGATGGAAATAGGGTGCTACAATGGAAGCTAGCTTCAGCCTTAACCACAGAGTTGTTGCTGCCTCCTGTTAACATCCCCATGCTATGCCAAAGCACACAGTAAGTGAATTAAAATCATCATATAAAATGGAATGTTTGTAAAACTTCAGTCAAGTAATGTATTTATCTGCCATAGAAACATTCAGCATAATACAGCTATATCTCCGACCTTTTCTTCCTCAAATATGGAGACCAGCCCAGTTTGCCCAGAAGACTGACAATTTCTATGTGTGGTGCATCAGGAGGAAGCAAGGTCCAGCTGGATTCATCACCTAGAGTCCAGCATTCGCAGTGATTGATTTCTTGGCTCTCTCTTGAGGAAGAGAGTTTCATTTCAGAATCTGTGAAAATTGGGTTTCCATGCAGGTAATGAAAAAAATATTTTTTGAAGATTTATATTTGTATGATGAAGAGCGATAGCCATAGTTGTGCATTCTCAAAGAAAGACATCAGCAGTAGTTATTAGCTCTTCTTTTGGCTTTTCCAGCAAAGTGAAGATTTTCTTACTTGACCAAATAATGAGGAATGTGGCTAGTGGATGTGTAATTAGCTTCCAGCTATGACTCGCACAGCTCTACACAGCAGCAGTCCTACTGTTGCTAATCTCACGGCTGTCTCCTACAGGAGGAGGAAATGAGCTGGGCCACGGTCTCTGAACTTCATCCTCCTTCTGGTCAGGGGCTCTGACAGATCCAGGGCGCAGAGCCTCAGGATGTTGAATTTATTGCTCCCGTTTGCTTCAAGGCCTTTCCTAAGATTTAATTCCCTCGCCTTGCAGTAAAAGTGATAATAATAAAAAGGTCTGTGATTCACAGTAAAGCCCTGTATCTTGTTTAAGTTAAACAAGTACCTAAGTGCTCTGCTGAACTGGGGCCAAGGCTGGATTACTGAGAGAGCTGGGCGGTCTTCCCATCTGCAGCCAGTTCACCAAGTAGTCTCAGGCTAATCATGGAGTTGTTCTGGGGCTTAGTTTCCTGCACGTGTTTATCATAGGGTATCTATTCTGACTGGTAAAGATAGGGAGATAATGAGAGAACGCAAAAAAAAACCCATTTCAGAACATCATGGAAGGGGAAAAGTGCTGTACAGAACACAGGCTTCTGGACAGGCTTGCATGTTATGTTCTCCTCGTGCTTTTTCTTTAGTCTCTGGACTCTATTCAGTATTTGTGAAAAACATCAGGTAGCATTCTAGCAGGGAGTCCACTTGCACTTTAAATGGCAGGAGTGCAGTCTGAATCCCACCGAAACCAATGGAAGAAGATCCAGTGCTGCAGGCAACCAGCAGCCCAGAACGACTCAGGCTCTGTTGCCTTCAAGCAGCCTCATCGTCCTCCTAGCACTGGCCTGCTGTAGGAGGTGAATCCAGCAGACTTTGTCCAGGCTGTTGCCTTCATGCCATACAGCAGCCTGAAAAATTAACTCAGACCCCTTTTCAATGGCTTATTAAATGGGAACTGGAACAAAGCCTTTGGCAGTCACTGCCTAGCCTGCACTGGGAGAATTTCCTCTGATCAGATATGGAGCTTTTAAGGCTGTTTTGCGTTTCTCTGACTCCTACCTGGCAGAAAGTGGCTAAAGAAAGGGCAAGAGTGTCACTGTGGAGACCATTTTATTGATAAGAGAGAGGTCTGCTTGCCATTTGCAAGAATAGATTTTTCTTTTAACAGTTTGTCTACTTGGAAATTTATATTACATTTTGCAAAGCTAGATCAAAATAGCTTAGTGTACTGAATTGCAAGAGAGCTATCCTGAGTACATATGTTTACTGTATCTTTTGATACAGAGGAAATTAGCATAAAAAATCTTTACTAAGAATAGATTGTGCCAGAATATTAGTTTTGTAGTATAGTAAACAGACAGGAAAATATAAACATGCTCATCTCTCCTATGCAAGATAAGAGCTGAGGTAAGGTACTCTCCTGACTAACAGCTGCTAGCTGATGTTGCAAGCACAATTGTGAAGATCTTAATATTACATTACAGCATTGTTTGTGAAACTAGAAAATGCAAATGTTACTTTTTGTGGATTTTGAGTTCTGAAAGAGAATGAACTCTTTTTTCTTTATAATAAGCAGCCATATTTTGTTTATCCTTAGATAAAGCAGCACTGTAGCATACTTCTGTTTCTGTGACCTCCTCAAAACCTTTCTGCAGGCATTTCCTGATTCCTGAGTTCTGCAGATTTAGAACCAAAAAAGACTGAAGAGCACTAAGTATCAGCGATATTTCCTTTTTCTATTGCGCACTCACAGGTCAGTCCAGCAGGAATTAGCACAGACCAAAATAACTATTTTTGCTCAGGCTCACCTTTCTGCAAGGATAGAATTCCCAAATTCTAATCTCACCCTCAATTCTGGCTCACTTTCTGTGGGTATAGGGCATGAGGTAGCTGGGGCCAACGTGCAGACAAAGGATTAGCACCCGTGGGGAATGAGCTGTTTTCAGCTCCCCCTGCATAACTGTGGATTTGAAGGCTTATTTCCTTACCTCTTTTGCGGTAAGTGAAGGAGAAAATCCAGTCAACCAGTAAAATAGATGGAAATACAGTCAATGGGAAGGGGTTGTGGAAAAGGGGTTTGTGGAAAGGCGGTTGTAACTAGGCTGCATCCCATGTGAGCAGCTTTCAAGGCCGATTCTCCCATCTTTGCTTGGGATGCACAGAAGACAGCAAGTGATACAAGCCCATTCTGGTGATTTCCAACCATGGGAAAGATCTCCTGAGCTGTTTGCCAGCTGATATGACAGACCATCTTTACCTGACCCAAGGCTGCCGGCCAGCAGTCAAAGAATTGGGTAGTTAAAAACTGGCCCTTGTCATCTCCTCCAGGGTATGATGTGTGGGAAGATCTTAATCCTGACAGACAACGAGTCCAAGACAGGATATGCCATTCCCTAGCTGGAAACAAACTGTTTAGAGAAGGCTTAATGCAGGGGCAAATCTTATGACAGAAAGAGCATATTCAAAAGATAAGCATGATATTTAAGACATAACAATTCAATTGCAGAAAAAAACCACTACAAATGCAGGTGGTGTCCACTAAGTGCGTTGTTCAGCTAAGATGGAGATTGGTCCTGACGCTAATGAAAAAGGATGTGGTTCATCCCTTACTGAAACTACATAATATTTCTCATTAAATGATAAAAAACATTAATACATGCATTACGTCAAAGTGTATACTCCATCAACAATGTAAAGTCTGTTGCTTAGAGAGAAAGAATACATAGTGTGTAATTACAATACCGCAGAAGAATACAGCTTATGCATTTAGGTATGTCAGCTGTGCAGCTGCACTTAAGCATCTTTCAGCATATCCATTACATTTGCATACGATATATGTAAATTAATATGTCCTTAACTTGTACCTATTTCTGTGTGCATAGATGTAGTATGCATGTATATACATGTATACATATATAGGTATGATATAAGCACATATTAATTCAGAGCATTTTAATATAGTTAAAACACTCTGCCAAAAATGTACACCATCTGTTTTCAATCAAAGTAGCCTATTTCAGAGGAAGGGAGTGTTGTCTGGGGATCAGAGCAGGGGAACTAAAGAGTCAGGACTCATGGATTCCATTCCCGAATCTGCCAGGACTTGGCTGGGTGGTTTTGACAAGGTCTGCGACTCCTGTGTACCCTGCTTTCCCCGTTTGCAAAATGGAGCGGTATCTACTCATAGGATGTTGCAATGGAAAACATAGTTAGTATATACTTGGAAAAACACAGAAGTTCATGTTATATCATCATGGCATGCTTGAGGAATGGAATTTAATTGAGAAATACAGTGCAGGATTTGTTTCAGAAGACACACATAGCAGCTATGTGTATAATTACAGCTAGTTGTACACACATCGGTAGCCTAATTTTTAAATGATAGTACCCTTAATAAAGTTAATGGGGAAAAAATGGCGCGCAACACTTTTCGAACGCAGCCAATACTGTAAAAGTTTTCACACTCTGTTGAACAGGGTTTCCACGGTGACAGCTGCACACCAGCGGGTGAAATATGTGCTGTACCTAATTTTCATCCTGAAATAGGAAAATAAAAATGGGTATTGGGATTTTCTGGCAGGTTCCCTGTGGAGAAGGCCTAGCTCCACTGAAGATAATGACAACACTCCTCTTAACATAATTAGGGCAAGTTTTCACCCCATCCGCTGCTTTACCTTCAGTGTGCCCCTTTCAGGAATACAGCAGGGACTGATCAGCCCATCCCACGGTGCTTCCTCCTGGGCCTGTTGGCCACGTTTGCACCGCGGTACAGAGTGATGTCTCTTCCTGTGCTCGGCAGGCTGCGTGGGGCAGCCCCACCTGGGTTTGGTGCAAGTGCTCCAGGTGTCACAGCGGGTGGAACGGGGAGGGTACTTCACGCTCCTGGTCTCCCACTGTCCTCACCTGCCATTTCCCAAACTCCTTTGTTTCCTCTGTGGTGTGCACATCTGTGGGGTGTTATGGCTGTGCCTTGGCTATCAAGAAAGAGATCACAGGCACTTTCCATTGGGATGAGAAATACCATATAGCAAATGGCATAAATGCAGCAGCTGGAGAGTGTTGGAGAGGAAAAGCAACAGTGTGTGTACATCGAGGTTCGCCTGGCAGTGAAAGAAATCGTGTGTGCTGAAAGCTGCTTATATATTCTGCAAACTGAGGCATTCTAGTTTTTGATAAATATTTGAGGTAAATATTAATGTATTTCAACATCTGTGTCTTTATCACCAGGAAAAATGGGCTGAGCTTGTTTGGTTTTGATGGTTTTGACAGCTACTGTTACACAGGTTGTGCCTCATATTTCATTAGTGCACTGTTGCTTAAGTACAGCTTCAAAAGTACACTTAGGATCTTACAACGTACACGCCTAAAATGAGCCAGTTGCTCATCCAAGTGGGCTGATATAGTGACATATGTGGTAAAGCAAGGAAAAGACCAGGCAATATGGATCTCACGGGTATTAAGTGGATTTACAGGTTTGTTGCTCAAAGAAATGCTTTTACCCACATTATGAGGACAATGTGCAACATAAGCTTATGTTGGAGACACAAAACAGTTAATTCAAATACCGGTTTGTGAGAATTCTATCTCCATGTCTGACATCTTAAAAAAAATTATTATCTTCTGTCTTTGTATCTGTAAAGGTATCTGCTCTTTGGATCCCACCTGCTGTATTTTAAAGACAGGGTGTATTCACATAGTGCCTAGGATATGCTTTGTAAATACAGCTATGAAGCCTCTTCCAAGCCAATACATGCCACATTCATTTTCAACTGCCTTGAGTCGGAGCATTGAAGATAACAAACTCGCAGGATAAACCTTCAGTTCTTTAACTTTTGTAAAACGAGATTCCTCTTTAAAGGAGGTACAATTACTGGCCAAATGAGACAACAGCTTCTAATTTCAGGCTACCAGTGACACAAAGAAGCAACCGTGGAGACTGAAGCAGGGAAGAAGGGTGGGGCTTGGTGGGAGGGGACCAAGGATCTAAATCCTGCTTTCTGCTTATGATAATCTCTACCTGGAGGGGAGAGGAGGAGATGCCCCTAGGAGATGATCTCTTGTGTGCACTAAAAGAGAGCTGTTCATTCAATCAATTCATGCAGTAAACTCATACAAATGCGCCAGAGGCTCTTCTTAAGCACAAGCTTACATTTTGGGAAGAGAGAGGTTTTGCTCTTGTGGCCCATTTGTTCTTCTGTCTCTCTACTGTGACTTGTGGCAGGGAGGCATGAATTCAGGGTGTATTGCCAAATGAATATCAGCCAGTTCTGGGGCCGGGGCCAAGAGGCAGCGATAGGGAGCTGGTGAGGATTGCTGCCTCTTGTCATGCCTCACGTGGAGGGCAGTGGATTCCTGGGTCTGACCTTGAGCAGTCAAGAAGAGGATGAGGAGGCTGAGCCAGGTGACCTAGCTCCCTGCAGAGACCACAGCCCCCCTGCAGAGCTGGGCTTGCTGCAGGTTGTCTTCTACAGCCACTTACACCAAACCAGAGCAAACGGAATCCAGCACAGCCCAGCTTGGAAGGTCTGCTGGGTTGCCTTGGTTTTGAGGACACTTGTCTGACCCAAATAGCAAGGATTTTGCGCGTGGCCAAATGCACTGGACATGTCAACAAATGCATAAAAATTGTTGGTTTACCACCAGACTGAAAAAAAATAAGAATTTGGAAGGCAATAAACTCTGCAGATTTTTTTTTCCCTGTAATCCCAGAGAGCATGACTTTCAAATTACGTATCACTCCCTAAACCCAGAAATTGTTCTGCAGTCTGTGGACGATGGTGTTCTCAGGAATATACTTTGTTGTATTTTATAATACCCTTCTACTATATTCAAGGATTATTCCTGTTGGTGTCAAGAAAGGCTTCATGACTTCAGTTCATGCAAACTCCTCCTCAGAAGAGGAGGAAAAGTGACAACAGAAACTTACTTAAAGTCTTTATACACATAAGATAGAGGCAGTTTGTCAATAACTTTTAAACTAAGGAAATCTGCAAGTGTTCCAAGTGGTAAGGCAGCATTACCGGGACCCAGATTAAGATGGATCACAAAAGGGGAGACGCTCTTTAATGTTTTCTACATAGATACACCACACTGGCTTTGCTGTTCTTAGGTGGATGCTACATGGTGCGATGGTCTGACATAACAACTGTTGTGTCAGCGTTTGGAACATGAAGTCATCACTACTTTGACCACAATATTTTCTGCTGAGGGGTTGAACTGAGCTAGTATATACTGATTATTTTTTTTTTTTTCAGTTTCTGCTGCTGTATGTGTTGAGCTCTTTTCTCACACATGAAGTGCAAAAGGAGGGCTTGAGGGAAATTATACCTGACACTACAGCAAATTTTCAAAAGTAGCATGTGTACCATGTGTGATTTGAGTCTCACGTTGAGATTGATATCTAGCTTCTGCTTTTGCTTTGTTACAGTTCCTCAGTGTCTGGACTGTGGCGAGAAACATCTCAGGTGAGACAGAAGAGGCAAGACTTGCCATGTCAGACATGAGACTTCTGTTATTACAAAGAAAATGGAACAATATGCAATGAGAGCGCCGAGGCACTCCAAACCACAGCCCTCCTAGACTTCTCTGTCTTCCAAGTCTTGATGGGAATCCAGATGCAAAGGAACTTTTCCAGAAAAACAGACCTTGGCTCTCAGTGCTTCATGCTGCAGAGAATTATGCAGTTTCTGAAATTTTTCTTTGAGAACATTTGTTTTCCCGATGGTGTTACTTCATGGACTGTATTTACTTTTTCCATTCTGTTCATAGTTACCAGTGTGTCTATTTTCATAGTCATGCTCTAGAAACAGAAGTTCCTTTCCCTCTCTCCACTCTAATCCTTGTAACCCTCACCCAAGGTGGGGGCAGAAGCCAAAGCTTAACACCTAATTTGGATAATAATTCCTGCCCACCTTTTCCCTCCTTCCACTTCACTTGTCCCTTTACTAGATTAACTATACAGAATGAAGTGCTAACGGGTGCTTTCTAACAGCTTTGAAAAACACAGTCATGGAAGGAGCCAAGCAAGAAAACGGAATGTGTGGCGCCAGTAATGGAACACAAAACATTTTACCTTCATCTGTGGATTCGAATCTAACCCAGCTCAGTAACAGCCCAAGTTGTTAACACGTCAGGCTTATGTGGTAGCCCGAAATAGTTCAAGTTCTTTGTCCATTTCATCAGGCGTGGGACACAGAACTCTGGACTCCATGCACGGTCTTGAATATAATCCAGCTCCATTCTTACTGTTGGGGCATTGTGGTTGCCTGGGTAGCTGGTAGCTGGTGTTAGCCAGCTTTCTAGCAGAGCAGCTTCCCCATCAAATAAACAGTCAGGTCAAGTTGTCTTGCCCCATCAGGTTGTCCATCCTGGTGGTAGGGAATGGTGAGTAGTGGACTGTGAGGAGATAGTTCCATTTTTAGAGACAGAGGAGCTATGCTCCGTGCAACACATGGGAGCATAGCAGCACCCCTGGAGATAGCAGAGAAATTAGGACCTTTGGAAAAATGAACAGCACTTCCAGGACTTTGAAAGCTAGCTCCCTTGGTGCTTTGTCTATGTAAGATACCACAGGAATCTTATTAAGATGCTTATCTTCTCTGAAGAAGCTGGCTTTCAGAGACTGTGTTAGAGTTGCTATCCAACAGGCTGCTGTCTTCGTATATGGCTAGCGCATGCTGTGCAGGAGAAGTATAACCTTTTGGACAAGGCTTCTCTAGTGTGTCTTTGCATCTGGCTTGCTGGAAATTCCTGCAGAAATGTAGAGATCTGGGCATGTGCCTAGGCACAGAGGAGTCACAGAGCAGGGCAGAGGGGAAAGCCTAGTTCTGCATGGTGCTTGGGCTTGTCAAAGTGGTCTGGGAGCCCTCTGGCCCAAACAACACCAGTGCTGAAGGTGCTCAAGGTCTCACAGAAACAAGCTCCAAACCAATGTGAAATAGGTCTCAGGCTCGGCTTTCAGAGTGTTAGGTTCACTTTATACAGTGTTTCCAGCAAGAACTATCTGTCAGTAATAGATCTTCCTAGTCTAAGGATATTCCAGTTATGTTCAGCTTTACATAGCTTTTCTTTTTCATATCCATCTTCTTTGTTAGCATAGCATAGCACTTCTCTGAGGAGTTTTGTTGGAGAAAGAGTGCATACCAGCATTTTTGCTCCGTTTGCGACTACTTTATCTTTGGATAAAGCCAGGACCAATGCAGTGCAAAGGAAGGAAAAGTTAAAGTGATGTAACAGGTGCATTTTAGCAGCCTTGGATGATGTGCTTCTATTTCAAGGAATCATACAATGGTTTGGGTTGGAAGGAACCTTAAAGATCATCGAGTTCCAGTCCCCTGGAAGCAGCTGCATAAAGATGTTCCAGAGCATCCCACCTCCTGCATGAAGAGGCCTTGTCCCTTAAAGATTGACTCTCAGTCACTTGTAGATTCTGTGGTATCCCATGAAATGTCTCTTTTCATGATGGGAGAAGCCTAGTAAAGCCTTTGTTTTGGCCAGCTTTGCCAAAACTTAATCTCTGTGAACACTCTATCCAGTTTGGTTGGAATTGTCTGCTGGATTAAATACTGAGATCTGAGCAAGACGCTAGTCTGATGTGATTTCCCTTACTCCCTTCACAGTAGAGGCTGAAGTCAGGACTGGTCTGTAGGTTTTTTCTTCAAAATGACAGAACTTGCTTTGAGCTTCTTGCAGCATATAATGTATGTAGAGTGGCTCAGGAACAACTCCAATTAAACTAAATGTTTCCTCTACATAATGATCCATTCGCAACAGTAATTTGTCAGTATTAACATTTAGAATTTATTTCCAGAACGAATGGCTTAAAGTATGATTAATCTTCAACAAGATTAAAATAATTGCTTGTAACGTTTTAACAGACTTTGCCAGGTGACAAGAAATTTGTGAATGTCAAATTACCATCAGGTTCAAAATGCACTCACTTACTGTTTCTACAAGTGCAAAACAATCTTAAATAATAAATGCAAAATGTCAGTGCTACCATCTATCAGCACAGAAATAATCTTTAAAAATGTCATTAGCTATGCTTTTAAACTTTTTCAGGAGATCTGGAAGCAGGGTTATTTATGATGTGTGGAGTCCACATTTGTGAGAATATCTCACAATATTAGGACCCTAGAAAGTGAGTTTCTCTGTTGTATTTGTGGTTGTGGCTCTCAGAGTTCAGCCTTCCCTTATTCTGCAAACTCTTTTGACTTTTGCATGTCTCTTTCCATCTCACCGTGTGCACTGCATCTCTGAGCAAGTAGTTGCTATTCATGTCTCTCAAAGCAGGACATTGGACTGATTTGGAAACCATATTTAGAGGATATTATCCTAGTGCTTTGTCTATCAGCTTTCATGGGCAAGAGGTTGCGACATTTTTCTGTATTAGTTCTTTGAAAGCACAAATCTTGCTAGTCCTGAATTCTTATTACCATTGGTGAAATTGTAGCTTTCAATCCTTCTGCTATCAGTGAGGTGAGATTTTCCTTCCACCCTCTTGAGCTACAAGGCAGATAAAGTCCCAGTCCTTTTCTACATCAAGCCCTTGTACTGTTGTATTCTCCAGGACTAGGAGCAGAGGACCTAGGCTTGCAGATCCTCCATGGTCACCTCTGACTTCACTGAGTCGACATAATCCACAGTGTCTGTTGCTCTGTCTTGGGCAGAACTTTGATCAGCGCTTTTGCAGAGATAGCTGAATTTCAGTTTAACATCTTGCTGATCTCTGCTGGACTTCCAAAACAGGGTATGAGTCATAAACTACTCACTGTAAGGTAAGCCTCACTGGTTTGCGAGCCATAAAGGAAGCCTGTGTTATTTTTAAAGGACAGAATTTTTCTTTCATTCCCTCCTCCCCTCCAGACACTCTCTCTGTTTATTTTTTATTCTGCCCCAAACCTTCTTTGTTTATATCCCACATTTTGGAAATTTCTTTCTTCTCCTTCATCTAACTGCTCTTTTATTCCATACAGTTTCTCTGAAGAGGCGAGCAAGATCTGGAAAGAATCAGACACTTACATTGATAATGTTCCAGCCGGATTAGCAAATGTTTGGAAAAGACTTCATGCTTTGGGCACCAACTCCTCTCTGATTGGGGTAAAACACTTTAATGACTGGGGTTATTGCTCGGTAGAGGCTTTTTTTCCTTTATGGTATCTGGTGCTAGTTATTATCAAAGACAGATTGCTGGACTACGTGGACTGACACTGGGCTAGTCCAGTCTGGCAATTCTCATCTCTCTATGAATGTGAATCCAGACACATTTCAGTCTAAGCTGGGTGATCTTTTTTGTGCATACAGGATAAATAATGAGGCATACTCAGTAAAATTAATTTGCTATGAGAAGTAACTGGTGACCTTTGTATCCATCAGTCTGTATACTTGCTGAACTGAATCCCTGGTTCCATTGGAAGAGAAGGAGACACAGAGCTTTCCACATATTTTAAAATGTATGTAATCGCAAGCAACAAAGACTTAGCAGAATGCTTCAGTCATCTGGGTTTAGACATAAGGCAAGGTTAAATTTAAAGCCCAGACAATACACTCACGGCTAACTTTTTGACCTCATTCTATATGTGGGTTTTCTTCTTCGCAGAATCCGTGTCATGAGGCTGAGAATGCCAATACACTTTTTGGACAGGGAGTTGATCCCTTACGGCAGTTATCTAGCTGAACTGGAGTAATTGCTTCCTTTCCTCTTTTGTTTCTTCAAGGCATTTTTATATGTTGTAGTCTTAGAGTTTCTGTTGACCAGAGCAGGAAGCCATACAGCAAGTTGCAGCCAGATTTCAGGGACAAAGCTGATTAACTCTGGTGAAGCTCTAAAGCAAATCCCATCCCATTTAATTCCTTAGCTCGCCTCCACACTGCATGGTATTCCGTCCACAGACACAATCCTACATTACCAAGTGATACAACACCGCCAGCAGCCTCACATAAATCTTGCAGAGCTCAGGGCTGCCAGTTCACACCACACAATTTTGAGATGAAATTCCCTTCTCAGTACAAGGGCTAAACAAATGACTTGAGATGTCAAGTTACTCAGAGCTCTGCAAAGCAAAGAGGGCTCATGCTTTGCAAAAGGGGACTTACTGTGGGAGGTTTCTGAGCTCTGCTGAAGTGTACTCAGTTATTCTATTGCCTAGATAATGAATTAATAAGTGTTGTACTATTAATTGTAGGCATGTGTATTTATGTTTGTAAGTACACATCTATACCCACAGAAGTATGCTCCATTATATAAAATCTGCTCTGATAACACTGGTTAGAATAAAATCAAGCTGCTACAAAAGTAGAAATTACAGGGTTTCTGCTGTTTTCAAGGATGATAACATTTTCCCTGCAAAGACCTTTTATGATGGCAGTGAGCTCCTAATACAATAAGGAAGAAAATGTAAAAGCAAAAAAACCCTCTGCTGACATCTCTACATCCACATCAGCAAAAATTAAATGAGAATTTAATTCCAAATTGTCAAAAGGTTATTAGGCCCATGTTTAACAGAAAGAGTGACGTTGTAGTCTGATTTTGACAAGGTTCAGGTTAATACTGGCTAGCTGAATTCCACAGACATTGCCACACCTCTGGGAGCTGCATATTCACAGACAGAGACAGTTTGACCTTAACCAATTTATACATTTGATCTAATGCACTGGAGGTCATCTAAAAATAGGGATCTGGAGAGGAAGACGGCTAATGCTTCTGAGCCACGGACCAACAAAAGCAGCTCTCCTTCTTCCAGTCTCTTTTCTCTGTCTGTACAAAGCTTCAGCTCAAACTTCCCTACAGTAAAAATACTGCTTTTATCACAGATCCCCTCAGAATAGATAACTTGACGCTTAATAAGTCTAAAAGAAGATTTGTCAGCCCTTCATGAATAACCAGATGTTGGGAAAAGAATGGTGTGTCATTTCCCTGAACAAACATTCTTGGCATTTATGCATTTCCTCCCATATCTCCTTAAAAAAATGATTGTGTGTAAATTTAGTGCTGACAAAACTGAGGGCCTGGGAGAAAACGAACCACTCATTCATTTGGTAATTACAGTTGGTCAAGGCATGGAATTTCTGTTTTCTGGGAAATTTGAAACTGAAATATTACTTTTCATTCTGATTCATATTTAAAGCAAATATATTACCATAAAGCAGAAAATCTAAGATCATGTTGTTTCAGACTCCTTTTTGTTTGAAAATTTCAAGGCTTAGTGTTTCTTTCACAATATTTTTAGTTTTCATTATATGATGACACTACTGATGGAAATTTGCTTTTAAATCCTCAAATGCCACTCCTATGTACTGGGCTAGAAAAGGTAAGATGTTTCATTCAGTACTAGAGAGCATCTGGCAGTATTGTTTTGAAAATGTGTTAAAATAGCATATTTCTGTTATCTTCAATCATATGCAATCCTTCAATTATATGATAGCATGCCAGTAATAATGGCTCACTTACTGTGGCACAGCTATTGAAATTAAATAATGGAAATAAAGTTATTTTAAAGATCAGATTTTAAAAACTACCAAAACAAAGCCACTTCCATTTCATAATTTCCCTGAAAATCCTAAGTGTAATCAATACAACTTCACATGTAACAAAATAGTTGATCAAACATACTTTCACAATTAGAAAATGTTGCTTGAAATGTGTGTTTTGATAAAAAGGTCAGACAGTCATTTATCTCTGTATTTCTAGAGTTCTGTCCATGTCCAAACAGATGTTTCGTGGTTTATGTAGGTTTATGTCTATTTAGTGTTCTCATTCGCAGACTTCCCACACAGTCATCTCCAAGATGACTTCTTTCAGTATTGGTATTTTATTGATAATTTCCACAGAGACATCAAACAATTAATTTACATGGATGGTGAAATACTGTCAAACTTCAGTAAATGAAAATGCAGTTTTCTCATTCTGTACTTCAGGAACAGAACAGAGATATGAAAACATTGTGTATAAAATCAAAAAGATTTCTGTGATTCACCTATATTGCAAAATGATTGAACAAAATAACTCCCTTGGAACCAATGTACCGTTACTCTCTTTTGAAATGGCACTTGTCTTCCTCTCTGGATTGTGAGCATGATTTGAAAAGGGTGCACTGCAGCAAATCCTGTATGGCTCTGCAGATTTACTAATGTCCCAGCAAAACCGTCAATTGTGAAGAGAATTACTCTCTCTTCGCTGAAGTAGGCATAGCATAGTGGCAGAAAGGAAGCAGAGCCAAGATTGCAACTGATAGGTATGGCTATGTTTGATGTGTGGGGGAATTTCTCTGCCATGTGATTTTATACACTGCATAACTTTTAAAAGTCATATGTCAGAGAGAACCCCTGCCTACAGCAGTTCATTAATCCGCAACTACCTCTAATAACTGCTGTCAGAGAAAAAAAATAAAAGTTAATGGACCAAATTTTGTCCTCTGTTGTAAGTTACCACATTGGAGTTTCCACTGATGTAACAAAGGCTACTGTATGTTTGCCAGGGTTTAAGATCATAGAATCATAGAATGGTTTGGGTTGGAAGGGACCTTCAAAGGCCATCTCATCCAACCCCCCTGCAAGGAGCAGGGACATCTCCAACCAGATCAGGTTGCTCAGAGCCTCATCCAGCCTGGCCTTGAATGTTTCCAGGGATGGGGCATCCACCACCTCTCTGGGCAACTTGTTCCAGTGTTCTACCACTCTCAGTGTAAAAAATTTCTTCCTAATATCCAATCTAAATCTACCTCCCTCTATTTTGAAACCATTACCCCTTGTCCTGTCACAACAAGCCCTACTGGAGAGTTTCTCTCATATATTTATATAACCAAATAAATTGATTTGAAACAACACACTAGAGCTGAAGCTGAATCAGCAATTGTGCTCTGCTGATTACGTCTCAGAAATCCATTGTGTCATTAAAACAGCGCCTGGCACACGTGCAATGGGCATGCTTGACGTGGTTCAGCAGGGGAGCGTGGCCATCCAGGTGCTGCCCTGATGCCATGTGTCACACTGGGCAGGGTACTTACCAGCCTTCATGTATCGTTTGTGCATCTTTGAAATAGGTTGTCTTATCTTGTAAGATTAGAATTATCTTTGAATGAGATATAATGTAACTAAATGAACGTAATGTAACCAGAAGTCTCTGTCCGTAGGTATATGCTGCCTAACATTGAGCTTTGGATTCTTTACTCAGCAGTTGAACTAAGCCAAGCCAAAAGCGCTGCTGAAATACCACATTCACATTGCTTTCTACTCTGCGCTTAAAAAAACCCTTTTTCTTCCATCCTCTTCCCATGCAGACATTTCTTCCAGCGCAGTACCTGCGGCAAACTCCCCTCGTCAATCCGGTGACCCACCAGGTTCTGTTTGTCCCTGTGCAGTTTCCCACACACGCCGGTAGCCGCTCTTACCGCCAGCTCAAGGCGATGCTGCCCTCTCCTGTTCGCTCTTGACCGGAATGAGCTGCTCCTAAGCGAAGGCTGCCTGATCGGCCGTGCCACCATGTTTGGGACCACCTCGAGCTAAATTGTAGCCAGAGGAAAGGGTCCACGTTTTCTCTGTACTTTTATCAGTCTTTTAAGATCTGCATAAATAGTACACCGTGGAAATGTTCTTGAAAATTATATTCCTTTAAATTTTTCCTTTCCCTTCTTTCCTTCTCTCTTTTTTTTCCCCCCATCCCCCCTTATATTCTTTTACAGTTTATTTTCTTTTTTTTTTTTTTAGCCATCTGCTCCTTACCAGTTTTTTCTTTCCACTGTGAGCTTTCTAAACACACTCCACCAGACCCAGCTAAGAGAACATGGGTGCTAATTGCAATAAACTGTTCATTAACAATCAGAGGAGACAGTCAGTCAAAGCCTGGTTCCATTATTCAGTGCCTGAGATAAGGGTTTGACACAATAATTGTGTTAGCTCAGACAGCTCCTCAGAAGAGCCCATCAGGGAGACAAACCCTGCTTCAGGGAAAAGGGCAAATGTATGACAGCGTAGAGGTCTAGAAGAGACAAAATAACAATAATTTAGTTCTACTATTGTTCTTGTTACCACCCCTCCTACTCAATAACTTAAAATATTCACACAGCTCTTTTTAGGAACAATGCCCCTCACTCCCATTCACGCCATTATTGAATGCATGTATAGTTCGCTCATTCTGAAACCAAATTTTCCAAACCATGGGTTGTGGAGAAAATTCAAAAGCAGCACTGGAGGGCTAGAAAAAAAATCTTATTGTTAATGTAGTTGTTTAAATTATGATTGATTTAATATCAAAAGAAAACAGATCGTTTGATTTCTGTTGTTCTTTTTCTTAAGTTTTATGCTGACAGCATCTTATTTTTCCCAGGGTAAGGGCAATTGAGAAGTGGCTGTAAATACTGACTGCAAGCAGTTATACTAATCAGCTTTTAAATGCTGGCTGCAGCTCAGTCCTTCCACTACCAGGGAGAGTGTTCTATGCGCTCCTCCTGTAATTACAGCCAATTCTCACTCCTCTGCCCTGGAGGAGCTGAACTGCTCCTGCCATGGAAAGGTAATTAGCAATTTCCTGCCTAGGGAGAGTCAAACGGAGATGGATGAGCTCAAAAGCCTTAAATATCCATAGCACTAAATTCTGCTGTTCTACTCCTTGAATATCCACAGCACTAAGTGCTGCTGGTTTAATCCCTACCCAGGGCCTGTTTGTCGTCGCCTCTCTGGCACTGAGCATTTCTAGAGATGGGTTCTCCAGCCAGCCTCCTAATATCCTCAAATGGGGAACTTGGTGCCGCCAAGTGCTGAACATCTCTGCACAAGAGCTGAAGAGTACCAGCTCATCCGGATGAGAGTGTTATGCCTTTGGAAGTACTGTAGAGCTGGAGCCTTAGTCCATCTATCCTGATGTCTACAGTCATGTCTTTCCCTGGTAGCACGTGCTGATTCTAACTTGGAGGATAGTTGTTGTCTGCTGTCGAGCTCTTTTGAGGAACACAATCATAAATGTATTCTTTCTCTCCAATAGCTACTGGATTTTGTTCCTTCAAAACTGTGCAGGGACTGGTGTGTGTTTTGCTAAAATTTCTTCAGAATAGCCCCATTTCCTTTTCCTTGTATTCACAAGTAACCCCCGT
Organism: Chlamydotis macqueenii; assembly: GCF_036417535.1. Taxonomy (NCBI): domain Eukaryota; kingdom Metazoa; phylum Chordata; class Aves; order Otidiformes; family Otididae; genus Chlamydotis; species Chlamydotis macqueenii. The sequence continues at coordinate 71,632,685 of NC_141558.1, read as the reverse complement.
GTTTCACAATCAACTCAGATTTGCTTCCTGAGCTATGCACAGGCACATCTCAAAATATCTTACCAACTGATCTTTCATTCACCTAGAGGCCATGTAACAAGGGAGACTGCCTTGAGCATTTGCTTTCATCAGTCAGCATGGCTCACAAGGTGTTCAGCAGTCTAACAGCATCCACTTCATTTGCAATCTTCATTGAAGGCATGCCTGCAGGTCCTGTAATGTGTTGCAATAGACTTTCTGCTTACATCTGGAATCACTGTTCTTGACATCTTGGATGGGGTTGCAGGGGAAACCTTTATAAAGAGAAAAGGACAATGAAGCAAGATGTTAAGACAGCTAGTTGATCCATGAGTCACAGCTACATTTGGCACCAGTCACAGAGCAGCTAAATGTAACCAGCTCTAAAAGGCCCACAGGACCTCTTGCTCACTCACACAGAGTTTAGATGAGCAATTGCCCCCTCCACATGCTCTTAAGACTGACTTCATAAGCAACTTGGGCATAGGGTTTAATTTCCACAGGAAACTTTATTTTTTTTTCCTTCAGCTGGTTTTCTAACACCCTGATGGAGATTTCTGACAGTGTCTCAGGGTCTGATTCGCAGCCTGCTGAACCCAGTGTGAGTCTCTCTTTGATGTTCAGTTGAGAGACCACAGATTAAGCCTTTAGCAATCATTTTGGGCCACATGTCTTGATGGCTTACAAGGTAGATGCTGACAGTGTAAAACAAAAGCAGAGAAGGCATAAAAGGGGACTGACAATATGTGTCTGATGCTGTATGATGGCTTCTAATGCCAGTTCTGTCCTCTAGGTGTATCATGTAGTCACTACAGACATCGCAACAGCTTTGAAGGGGAGAAGGTGAGAAGTTGGACTCCCTAAAGGAGGCAGACAAGAGAGACAACAAGGTGTTGAAAAAGAAGGGTCGGGAGGACCAAAGATCAGCATTTGTGAAGGAAAGTGAAGAGGAATGTGAGAAGCTGCAAAGGAAAAAAATTACTAGAAACAGAAACCAGGTTTTTCCGGCCACCCTCAAGGGTAAAATGCCAACAACAACTAACAACAACATTTTTTTTTTTTTTAGAAAAGCATACAGCATGGTGCATAAATAGAAACCAGGATTCTAAAAATTTTTGCAGTGGTCCTGTAATAATTATATGATCTTGGTAGACACCTCCAACTGGAACAAAAATGTTTCTACAAGCCCCAGAAGACATACTGAAATTGGGCAGTGCCCACTTGTGCCAGCTGTGAATTTGGTCTCTGGTTTTTGTAAGATTTTAGATCATTTGAATAATCCTTTAAATAGGAAGTTCCTCAGTTCCCTTTCTGTGAAACAAGAAAGTATCATTGAGGAATTATTATTTCAAAACTAGCCAGATAATACACTATCAAATTCAAGCGTCCTTTATTGTGATCCTGACAGCCTTTTGTTTGAAACGTGCTGCAGGTCAGAGAACAGGTTTTAAATGTCTAAAACTACTCCAAAACCACCACGAATGGTTTTCTGGGAAGGAAAGATTATATATTACACTTGGTTCCTCTCCAAGATTTGTATGACTTACATGAATATTCCTCTGTCTCCTTCTGTGGTGACATATCTGAGATCAATTATGCCAACAGTAAAGTCTGGAATTTTTATAGTCCAGCTCTTTACGAGCATTTTCATAGAAGAACTTATGAAGGCTGAGGCATAGGAAAAGTCCAATAATCCTGGCCTGTTATCTTCATCATCTCCACCCCTGTGTCTTTTCCTCTCTACCCTCTCCAAGTGAGAACACTGGCTCACGTAACACACATACTCCATTGTGGTGGTTTAAATGGCCATCTGTATGTTTATCTGAGGCCTCCGTGAATGGGCAGCCTCATTAGTGCTTGTGTCATGGACGGATGGGCCAACACAAATTCTGTTTGTGTAAGATAAATTCTCCTCTCCTGCCTTTATCTCTTTTGTTCATTCCTTTTGCGCTCTCTCATTTTTCTTTCCTCTCTGGGAGCTTGTTCTTGCTAGAACTCTCTTATTTCTGAGGTTGGATCCTGATGCCTTTACTTTAATTTTGCTCTTGCACATGCTTAGGAGAAATCTATCAGGAAAGACATGATTTTTTAACCTAACTGTGCACAGGACTAGTAGTATTGAAAGTAGTGGGACTAACTGGAGAAAAAAGATGTTATTCAGAATGAGAGAGGGTATCAGGAGTAGTTCCTAAGTAATAACCTTAAGCTGTGAATAAGAACCTGAAAGTTTTGAAGGTTACCCTTAGGTTTGTTTACTTTTTGGAATGATAAGAGGAGGTGAATCTGTTTTATTTGTCAATAATCAGTATCTGCTTCATGTCATCTCCAAAAATTACAGATTATAAACAGTGAGGGAAGGCTTATGAATTATAAGCAAACTCTTTTCATTAGACTGATCTTCTTTCATTTGGCTTTAGATTATGAAAAACTTGCTCACAGGCAGGATGCTGAATCTGTCATGCTTAGTCACAGTGAGTCCCACTTGAGTGCATAAATACTTCTACTGGGGGAGAGAAGTATTTAATAAATTCTGAGGAGCAGTGTTGTGCTTCACTGGGAGCTGGGAAGCTGGGAAGTGGAGAAATAATTGTATTACTCAATATGAAGGGAGGTCACCATCAGTGTTTTAAATCAAGGCTTAAAGAGAGCAAACATTAGCCTTAACTTAGACAAGTGTCCTATCAATTTAGCAGAGATGCTGTTGTGGTTCAACCGCAGGTGGAGTTTTGTCTCTGCAAAGAAATTGCGAGAGTGATATGTTGGGTTTCCAACATTATGTTGCAGAATTTTCTGTATCATATCTGCTGCATTTAGTTCACTGCCTATTCTCAGCACTGTCTGGATCCTTTCTGGCTTATTCCTTGACATTAATATCAGCTTCAACAGGAATTTTGGATGAGGGTGACGACATTAAAGAGATACATGGGTGATAGCTGAAAGTCACTGAGAGTCAAACAATTACTTACTCCATTTTGAAAGCCATCTGCAGAAATTGAGATAACAGAATCCAGTTTTCTCTTATATCAAAAAGCATGTTCAGGAAGGGTAATGGGGCTGAGGAGGAATATGTTTGCTTTCAGCAATAACTAATTATCTATGGCTGAATAGACACATGCAGCACATATGTGGAAGGAGGCGCAAGTGTAACATTTTTCCTCGGCAAAAATGCATTTGTAAAACTTAAGGATTCCCCAGACTCACAGAAGGCATTGTATCCTATTGATAGCTTTTTACAACTGAACTTAGGTTTCAGTGTTCGGATTGCTTCAGCATAGCTATGGGAAAATATAGCCCTGGTCCTAGGAATAGGAAGGAATGTCTATTTTTCATCCTCATGTAATTGAAAACCGACTGAAAACAATTGGCAGGAATCTAAGTATTCACATTTGGGCAGAGACCAAACATGGGAAATTTCAGGCCAAGGGAATTTTTTTGGGAAGAGTATGAGGAAATGCATAAGAATAGCTTTTTTTTTTTTTTTTTTTTTTTAAATGGTAAGTGTTTTATTAGAGATGACTCAATGTATAAATTGTCCAACCATTTTTTCCTGGTGCTTGTTCTTCAAATCCCACGTTTATTACTTAGTATAAAACTAACAGACAGTGTATCTTTAAATAGAAATTACATTCCTGTCAGCTTACCCAAAGCCCAAATATGGGACGGAGTGTCAGAGAAAAACACTAACATGAGGGATTCAGGGACTTGACAACAGTACGGGCTCTGCTTCTGCCTGATAAACAACTCACACTGACTTCTGCTCCCTGAACTCGTGTGCCAGGACATAAAACTCAGGGAGAAGTAACCCCTTGCTTGAGCAACAGCAGAGACAGAGAAGTAAATCTAATGTAGGGTGAAGTGTGGCATACCTGGAAAGTGCAGGGCAACAAGGTATTAATATGCCATTTATTTTGGTATATTGCCACCTTGTGCTGACATTGATAAAGAGGCACATGGCTTCACTGGCAGAAAGGTTTGGCCATAGGCTGTAAACTATTATAAATATTACATGGTGTAGCTAAGGAGCTTACACTCCAAATGTAATCTAGTGTGGTTCAAACACTGAAGAACTAGTCCATAAAAATGGCACTTCTCTGTTCAGCACATCTGTTTCTTGCATGTATCTTAAGAGTCAGATTTGCTTAAATAACATTTAAATGAAGGTTTTACTGTGGTTTTTTTTTTTTTTTTTTTTTTTAGAGAAAAAGCCATCTGTGAGCCCTGCAGAGCCAATTCAGCTGTAGGAAAGGGAACTTGCTCTTCTTCAGCATGACTTTTAACCACAAGATCATTTTTTCTCTCCTTTATTTCTCACTGTGTGTGCAGGGAAGACATGGAGTCAGGAGGATATACCTTGCATTGTGCAGGACTGGAGAAGAGGGCAAATGTTGCAGCTGGGATCCTGGAGGGTGGTGTGAGCAGGTTTGGGCCCAGTTTGTTTCAGAGTAGCCCTGAAGGTCCTTCCTTTCCTACTAAAATCCTGCCACCTTCTGCTACTCAGTGGTGCCAAAGACCAGCTATGCCCTAGGTAGGCCTGTCCCTCTAAGCGCTTGCTGCTGGCAAGGAGAGCTTGCCTTACGCCAGTATCACCCTTGTATTAACAGTTCCTGCAGGGAAACGTCAGCAGCCCAGCTAGTGCAGTACTGGGGTCCTCCTGCAGTGAGAAAGATTAAACTAAAAGTCTCCAAGGAAGTCTAGCGGTGCGCAGTGCTCCACTGGAATGCTGTCAGGACTCTGCTCCAGCCTTCTCTTTGTTAGCAATCTGAGCTGGGCCCATGTCTCTTCTCCCCCACCCCTGAAAGGGTGGTTCCTTCGTCCTTCCTCAACCTTTGGGATTAGGATGCTTCCTCTGTTCATGCTGAGGGGAGCCTTGGCTACTCTCACTGGTGGGAGATACTGTCACACCCTTCAGAGTCTACTAGCCAGAAACCAGCTGTTCAACTGATTCCCAGTGACCTTTCATTCCCTTCCCTCCCTGTGGCCTGGCTGTTTTTACCTAGAGGCTCGCACCACAACCAGCCCCCAGCGTGTGCTGCTGCGATTTGAACTCGGACAGCAGGAAAAAGCTGGCCATCCCACGCCTGGTGGCTTACTGTGCTGAGCCACCACATCAGCTAGAGTCTAGCTCCTTATTACATCCAGATGCACAAACAGTTCACCTGCCAAGAGTATGCTTGGTGCTTCGTGAAACCCTGTCACTGGAACGGATTAGTGTCGGAGCTGCCAGGAGCAGCTTTTGGGAAATGCATAAGGAGGGAGGAAGCCTCTGTATGTATGATACATCCACCTCATGAGATGGGCTTGCTTCCGAAAACTGTCTTTCTACTCAGAGGTAATTAAAAGCACAGAAGGAGTAAAACAAAGGAGGAGAGGAAGGTTTGCCAAGAGACTCCAGATTATAAACCAAAGCTCCACAAATCCATGCCCTCTCTGTAGTCACACATCCAGGACCCTTCATTTCTGTTCTTGGCATTCCACTGTGCAACTCCTTTCACTCTGGCTCCTCAGCTCTGGGCAGTTTCCTTTCCTGCTAAGGCAGTATGAGTCTTCTCTCGCAGCTCCCATTTAACAGTCCATGGTGCCTTCCACCTATGCATCCTTCTGTGCCTCTCACTTCACTGAGGAAGGCCTCATTCTTCCCAAACCTTCATGCTTAGTCTATCAGTCGTTACAGTTTCTGGTCAACGTAAAATTTAGAAAATGTTAATTGATTTTACTGTGTTAAGTACCTGAAGAAAATACTTAATTGAAGTTATCTGAGTAAAACTGATAGGCATTTCAGCTTGGGGCTTAAAGACTTTGGGACAGAATGTAAGGTTATTTTCTGTTCTCTGCATAAATTATTGTCGTTTGTGCAAAGCTTTGCACGCATGTAGACCCAGCCTTTGTGTGTCTCACTGTGAACGAGAATCTGTGAAATAGAACCATTATTTATGAATTTGCTCATGCCTCTGTAGTGATTCAACTACCAAAGTTATTTGAAATTCAAGCCTGGATCCAGATTTTGCTTGCAAATGGATAGTACCAGAACCTAGAGTTCACATGTAAATGTGACCAGTTTTCGGGATATTCCGAAAGGGAATCTGAATTTGGGAGATGAAAATTACTTCCAGAATAGTTAAATCTAAGGCTTTCTAGGGACAAGTATGCTATGCAAGAGCTTCCTTCTTCAGCAAAATAAGCTATTCCTTCTTACTCAAGGCAAATGATCTGTTTAAATCTGTAGGCTGAGTTCAGTCTGGTTTTTGGCCACAAGGGGACAGGCGGTAACAGCCAAATAAGAGGACACTATGTCCTAGGTGGAGTAAGTTCATCGAAGACAGTGCCACAGTATTAACTATTTCTGGAAGGTCTACCAAAAAATGTATCCTAGTCAGTACAAATCAGATACAAAAATAGATCTGCTGAAGTAGCCCAGCAGAGATCACAGAAGAAAAGTACATGCATAGATTCTGGATGCAGCATAGGAATAAATGCCATAAACATTTAAGTGTTTATAATTACAAAATGTCTTAGAAGTTAGGAGATTAAAGCAACATATTAAGTGGCATAAGGTGCCTGCCAGTGGCTTTAGCCCTAGAAGAATATTTGGAGGAGAAGACATGAAAGGGAAGACTTGATAGATAAGGGATAAAGAATGTGCTTTGGGGTCTCTTGTCTCATATTCATAGATTCAGGTCCATAGTGCAGTCTTAATGGCAGCCAGGGACTACCCTCTGAGCATAAAAATTTTCTTTTTAATATCTTGTAGCACCGTTGCTTGCAGCATTGCATCATGAGGAACAGTGGACCTCTGCCTCAGCACTGCAGGACCGACATGAGGTCCCCATCACCCTGCCCAGTAGGCACCTCTGCAGGCAAAGAGCTTCATCCAGCCCGAAATGCAAGTGGTCACATCAGGTCAGGGCTCAATCTCCTTCATCAATTGAAGTGGAGGAGTTTTGATCCGTGAATGGTTACTCTGTGCAGTCACAGGAAAACTCACTGAGGTAGCTGAGATGACACCTTTTCGGGTGATTAAATTAATTTGGATATTTCCTGTCTCTTCCTTTTGAAGATGGTCACACAGAGACTATCTCCAGTACTTCCTGCATCAGCAATATTGCTGTAAACACTTCATTCTATTTTCAGTGACCTTTTCTTTATATTTGTTTCATGAAGTATCAGAGTCATTCGCAGGGCTATTAATTAGTACTGAATTCAGTAATTTTGGATCATTTTGGATCATTTTGGATTATTATTATCCTAAGAGTGGAAATATGATCTGGTGCAGGAATTTGCTTTTAATTAAGTTCTTGGGGAAAAAAAAGTGCTTAACAGGGAGAAGTCAGCTGTTAACTAAAGGGAATAAAAATTGACCTTTCTTGACAAACTATCTTAATTGTCATGGCTTTCTCATGTCTTCATGTTGTGAGTAATGTAAGGAATGTTGCAGGCAGAGTGTTTGCAAGCTCTGATATTAAAAATAAAAACTTTATACAAGCCAGTTGCAGTTTCTTCTGTCCACTTTTAGTTTGCTCTTTTTTTTTTTTTTTCTCCTTACCGGAAAGCAAATTCTGGAGATTGTTCCCACATGAAACACTTCCCCACATGGGTCTGTCAGTGCAGCCGAGTCACTGACATAACACCTCACTGCTCCTAAGAGATCCCAGAACACTCGCTGATACGCCTTTGCCAGGCTTCTCTTGTCTTATTAAAAAAATATGGTTTCATTTAACTCCTCACAGAGCAAGGGCTTGTCAGAGGAGATCTACAAAAGCCTGCAAAGCCTTTCCAGGTGACCAAGGGTGAATTTTTGAGCATCTTCTGCCATCTTGTGGGACTGAGGAGAACATTCACTTTGCTTGTCAATATCTGAAATGTCAAAGCTTCCCTTGTGGCTCCACTGACTAGCGAGCAAACAAGACACTGAGCGTGGCAATGCACCCTCTTCTGCTGGAACAGTTTTGGGGGAAACCTGCTGACCTTTACAGGACTGCCCTAAACCTCTCCCGGTATGCCTGTGGACGCGCTGGCCAATTATAGATTAGTTTTCTAGTCATTATTAGAGGAAGAGATCAAAGTATGTGGGGGCTTCTCTTGCTGTTGGTCATCTTGGGAGACGCCCATGGTGAGGAAAATCTGCAATAGTATCGCCTCTACATCCAATAGAGATGCCAGAGAGGTGGAGTAACGGAGCGTGGGGTTAGAAGCCAAGGACTTCTGCGTGCAACTCCAGCTAACCCTGGCTAACCCTGGCTATGACTGTGTGGGTGGCCTCAGACAAGGCTCTCAACACAGAGAAAGAAGCCAACAATTTCTGTGTGATAATCCCATGTTTGTCTTTTCTTAAAACTTCCCACTGCAACGAGCAGCAGATTTGGTCTGTGTAAATAAAGCAAGAGCGACTGCCAGTACACAAACCACATTGTCCTGCGGAGCTGGTTGGTTGTGCAATAGTTAAAGCACGGCAAGGTCTGGCTACCAGTGTCTGACTCAGGTGAACGCTACCATGTTATAACAGTCGGAGACTGAAAAAAAGTCACTGTGGCTTGGTATGATTCCTGAGTGACTGGCAACAATATCTTCAATGTGACAAGTTTATCTTCACACCCATGCATACCATCAGCCAGTCTGTTGGCTTTTTTTTTTTTTTTTTTTTTGGTCTCGCTAGGTAAAGCCAGCTGAATTCAGTGTGCGCCTTTGTTTGCTTCAGGCTGCTTTGGTTGAGCTCTTCTGCAGATTTTGGAATCACTTTGGGGTGATTGATTCTGTAGTGTGAAAAACGCTCCTTTAATATTTTCATCTTGTTTTTAAATTTGCTCTGTTTGAAAGCACAGTCAGGCGGAACAGAGAGAGGTTTCCTGAAAACGCCAGTGAATCCTCACCAGGAAGAGGCCGTAATGGCTCATCAGTACTAGAAGGGGTCAGGACTATTTTCAAGCAGGTTTCACTGGTGCTCTCTAACAGCAGGGAAGCCATGAGGTCTTGCTTGCCCTTCCAGGCTTTCGAGGAGAATATTCTGGTGAGCGTAGATTTATCCATTCATCCTTCCATCTATTACCTTCCATCCCTGTTGTTCCCAGATGTAATAGCCAAGCAAGCTTCTCTAGCTTTCCTCTAATAAAAAAAAATCCCACTCCACCCCAAAGAAAACAGCTGTCGACACTGTAATTTTTTGACATGAAAACCAACCCTTAGCCTTGTTCTTAGAAATGGATGGATAGTTTTGATTGAATGTCTTTCAAATAATGGAGGACTAAAGCTAATTAATAGTATGAAAAATTGTAGCCCAGCAGATTTGGCTGACAAATGTGTAAGCAACTGAATTTGAGGCTCTGCAATGGGAAGCACTAGACAGTTTAGACAGACTAGAAGTTTAAAAATAAGGAGTTCTACTAATTTTGCTTACTAAAAAAAAAAATTGTAGCTCTAGGAGCACACATTCATTGTCCTGATGAAATAACTCTGTAACTCCTTTTCATCCAGCCTAGATGAAATTGTTTCCTGTTAGCCAGTACTTGACAAATATTAGGACCTGCCTGTAGACTGGCTTAGTGACAAGTTGTCTGTGTTAGACGATGATATTATTACGAAGTTTAGGGAAAATACACTGAGGAACCATTGCCGCTGTCCTGTAGTTGCCAAAGATGTCTATCCCTTATTGGAATATCTCTCACTACTGGGAACTTATAGCATATGTTGCTATGTTTTCACTCATGGAGGCTGACAGCAACTAGAAATAGTTATGGGGCTGGGTGGTGCATAGGCAGTCTCTTTCTCTGAGCCTGATGTAAATGTAATCCTTACTTTTCTTACACTGCATATTGCCTGACAGTGCCATCACTTTTTACCTTTGGACAGCACAAGGCAGATACTCTGCAATCAGTTTCATAGCATATGTCATCCTGATAACTTACCTCTCCTCTGTGCATATATAATGAGGGAGACTTAGGTGGCATAAGTAAAAGTGAAATTAGTCCTAAAAATTATGATGCCCCTGAGTGCACCATAGGAGAGAACTGAAGTATAAGGCAATCTAATCCCAAAGCTGTATGAATTCTCTGAATTCTGTTAAGACTGCTCTATGCAGAGAAATTGAAAAGCATCCCAGAAAAAAAAAAAAAAAGCAAAACAGAATTGTAACAGATCAAGATAATAAATTGATTCCATGGGGCTAGATATATGTGGAACTCTTTGCTGTCACCTGATGGTAAGCAGCGGCCCATCTTGTTTGCTTCTTTTAGGAGAAGCTGTCAATGTGACATATGAAGCTGTTTTAGCTGTGCAGAAATATGAGCAGAGGAAATTTGAGCCTGACATGTTTGCCTAATATAATGAAGACCTATGAGTATGTTGATGGTATTGAATCTTTAGAGTACAGATGCTAAAGGGTCAGTTAGTTTTGTGGCAAATCTTGAGCAAGAACCAGTGATAAGCTTGACAAATATTAGGACCTGTCTGTAACACAGGTGTTTTACGGGCAATTTGATATCAAATGCACAGTTTAGTGATGGAGAGGAATTGAACTGAAATGCACACTTTAAGGGAGAAGGCAGAGTCCTAATTTTAACTGTTATTGATTAAAATAAATGTTCTCTCACTTCTTTCATTAGTTAGAAAATACCAAGACTATGTCTGAAATGAATATGAAATATATAAGGCTTGTTGAGAAAGAGAAGTAAGTGAAGGAAGGGAATTTAATCTGTCAAGATCTCCTCACATGTTAATTCATAGTCTGTGCGTGTATAAGGAAAAGATTCACAATAGTTCAGATGTGACGAGGGAAAGGTGTTTTGAGAATTTAACCTTGGTGCAAATACATTATAATATTTTTCCTTTAATTTCTTCACCTGTATACCTTTTGTAAATATTTATCCCTATGTTGTCTTTTTTATATGTTACAAATACATTCATTTGCAGTTTACACGAACCTCAAATAATTTGAATCTTGAGGTGGCTGCCTAGTGGTAAAACATTTCCTCATCCCAGGGTACAGTGAAGCTATAGACTAGGTTACTGAGGCCTAAGTGTTAGCAAACACTTTCTGTCCCCAAAGAGACTGTGTGGGCTGGCTTGTGAGCTGGTGCCTCACTCAGGGATCAGAGAGAATCCCTGAATGGCAGCATTCCTCTGGAATTTTTGTGAGTTTGAGATGTAGAAACTGCCCTCTTGTTCAGAAGGGCCCATCCAGTGATGTTGTTTGATAACTACAAAAAAAAAAAAAAAGGAGATGATGATTTTGTAAATAGAAATGTTTCTGATGTATGAGCTTTGTAGTAGCCACAATGAAGAAAGTAAAAGATGTTTCATTGGACACTATCAAATCTGAACCAGATCTGACAATCAAACATGTATGTTGTTTAACTTCTTGGTAGTATTTTATCACTGGAGGATAGCAACTGATAAAAACTGTCACCGTATGTATCTCTGATTCATAAAGAGTGTTTAAAGGTCACCCAAGGCTGGACAGGACACAATCATTTCCAATTTTGTAGCTCATTCTGCTAGTACAGTGTAGTGAATAAACTCTTACAGTTTCTGACATTACTTACTCTGGACTTTACAGGCTTTTTAAGGAGACATTTTTGTGTGTGGTGGCAGATGAGGGCACAATAGCAATGCAGCAGTATCGTCCTTACTTCATCCAACTCCCAGTACCTGTGTATGGGGCCTTAGATTTGAATGAGATTGTAACCTGTAAAAACAATTCAGAAACACCAGGTGGAGAACATGACAAGGCAAAACAGGGAAGATGGAGACACACACACCATTATTAAGATGGACAGCTATAATAACATAACAGCTCCTAGGGCTGTGACGTGTAGGCAGTGTCTGCCAAATGTGGCATAGGGCAGGAGCTAAACCTCAGAAATGAAGTAACATTAAGGAGAAGGAAGAAGGCAGGAGGGAAAATGCATTTCAGATGTCCTGACTGGGAGATGAGGGAATGAGGCCTCTGTAGTCCACAGCTAGATGCACACTCGGGTTCTGTACTTCAGCTTGCCACAGGTCTCTCGAGTGACCTTGGGAAAATAATTTAATTTCTTATACCTCATTTCCACACTCTTTGTCTGTCTTGCCTACTTAAAAATCAGGCATTTAGGGCTGAGTCTATGTTCTTACAGAACAGAGAGGAGCTTATGACTGTATTGGAACTTACTGATGCCACCATAATATGGATAATGCATTGCAATGATGCACCATCCTAATGACAGTTTACATATGTTCCCTTCCTTCTGCAGGGAAAGGTTAATAACCCCTGTGGCAGTGGTGGCTCTTTTCAATTGCCATACTTCGCCTAAAGCTGCTCACCCAGTTTATGACAGCAGTGCGGTGTCTACCCAGAAGCTCGTAGGGTCAGATGAGTGCTTCCCAAATTAACTGAGCTGTCAGGTGGAGAGGAGTAAATAACTCAGTGGAACATGTGTGTTTAAATGCAAGGCATAGCGATGTGATTCTTCATAGGGGAAAAACGAGGACAGATAAATTTCTGCCACTGTAGAAGATTTTTCTTTGGCTATGACACCCATCAGAATTCAATGCCTCTTGGGGGCTTATGGGGTAGTTGGGGTTTAATGTCTGCCCTTCCCCTGCCTCCTGATCCAGCACACACAATGATTTTCTTTCCAAGTCTTAGCATAAATGTGTATTTCCTTCAACCCAAGGAGAAAGTAAGAAAGATCAGGGATCCTTTTGCTGATCCTTTGACAAGGGCTGCTGAGCAACGATGAGGACAGTGGAGCATAACGAAGCAAGCACAGTAGTGCTGAAAAACTGCTGGAATCACAGCTGAGGCAAAATACTCATGTTGATATTAAAAAAAAAAACAACAAATGACAGGGAAAGAGGAGGCTAAATAAGGCTTTTTACCTTCATCTGTGCTCTGGGGCAGTGCATGGGCCCTGCCACAGGTGGGCTGTGTCAGTAACTAATTGAGTGCACCAGTATATAGTTAATAAATGCAGAGGAAAGGGAGGATGAGGGCTGTTTGGGGTTTGGTGTTGGCATGGTGGCTTCTTGGGTATCTCAGTGTTTTGGTGGGACAAGCTGTGACCTCTCTGGGGGTGGAGGGGTGCTGGAGGGAACTACAAGTTACCTCAGGTGTGATGGCCCTGTCTGGGCAGGCTGCTGGCCCTGTGCTCAGGCTGTGCTCCGGCACTTGCCTTCTGGCAACCTCTGAAGCTCCTTGGCTTGTTGAGTGCTGTGGGCCACCCCAGGTCTGGGTGTGTGCCAAGCGATCACTTCCAAGTGGTGGGTAAACAAAATGGCTGCCTGGAGTGTCCTTCCTACCCTGGGGAAGGTTTTAATGTCTTTTTGTGTGTGTGCATGAGTGTGAATGTGCTTGTCCTTTCTCATTTAAAAACAAACACAATACTCCAGTGTATTTTGGGTGGTGCACCAGTACGTCAGTGCTGACTCCTGCCTTGGGCTGGGCCCTCTGTGTTTTAGGGTGGAGGTAGGCCCCTCTGTAGCACTTTGGGCAATGTACCCCCCAGAAGCAGGGCAGGAGTCTGTGGCTGTCGTTGGTGGCAGCAGAGTGAGGGTGACAGCCCTGCAGTCATGGTGTGTGTCACCTGGTGCTCTGCAGCCCTCTGTCCCCTCTGGAACTGCCTGTCAACACGGCTTCAGAGGACCCAGTTCAGTGATTCCTACTGGCTTTCTTCCAGTGTGAGCCACCTCACTGCTGCTGGGATGAGGTGTGTCCATGGAGTCCTCCCACCCTGGGCTCCTGCTAGTGATTAAAGGCTGGCCCTGTCAGTGGGGTCTGTGTGTTCCCCCTGCATCGAGCAGCTGCTTATAAGGAGATGCGTGTCTGGTGTCCCAGCCTTTCAGAGGTGTGGGGCAGAGCAGTGTGAGGTGGGATGTGCCCTCCCAGTGCTCAGGGTGCAGGACCTGGGGGCTTTCAGTCCTGCTGGCAGCCTGCTTGGTGCCACCTCTGCATAAGTGGGGTTCAGGTTCAAGCACTTCAGCCTACACAAAAGAGTCTGAGACAGGTGAGAGGAGACTGTGTTCCGTGACTCCAGGGCTGGCTGGTGCCCTGGCATCCCATGGCAAGCAGGCCTGGGCTGCTGTGCCTGTGACTTGAGCTCCCTGTAAGCTTCTTCCTCTGTAACTGGTCATGCCTTGGATGCCCAGAGTACCTGTCACAGTATTGTCAGAAATCTGGCTGCCCTGGCTTTGGTCAAGATGGCTGGCCCCATCCTGCTTGGTAGTCAAGCAGCTCTGTGGCAGCTGCTAGTAGGTGCAGGAAGTTTGAAAGAACAGACATGCTGGACCACAAAGATACTGACCAAGGCTAGCATATCAGGACAGATGTGCTAATGCAAGTTGATTTTTGCTATCTGCAAAAGGCACTTCTAACTTAATTAAATTAATCTGCGTGCAGTGTAACTTTTCCTTTCTTGTTCGGTGTGTGCTCTTTACTGCTATCAAAGGACAGCTAGAAGGTAGGTGCCTTCTTTAGGAGCTGAGAGTAAAACAAGCTATTAGTTTCCCTTTGAAAAAGGGAACAACTGCAGTTGTATTGCCTGAATCACAAAGTTTCCATGAAAAAGAAAAAGCCCAGCCTGCAACCTAGACAGATCATTAGTAAAGTTTTCCTTGATTTCTGTGGGAATAGAAGAGTGTCTGGGGGGATCAGCAGTATCATAAAGAAGCAGATTGCTCAGTGAGTAAAGAGGAGCCCTGATAGGTATGCTTCTTTGTAATGCTATTTGAAATTTTTTTTTAACCTTTGCTTGCTAAGTTCAGGCTACTTCTGGGTTAGGGGAAAACTTGCCTGACATATTGCATAGGCCTAACTTCTGTGGATGCTCTACAAAGCTTAGGGTTGTTCATTAAAATCTGAGCTAGTATAACATATTAATGTTATACTCCAGCTACCCTTAAAAATAAGATATGTCTTTGATAGGCTGGTGTGAGTAACACGGTGCAAACAGATCCCCAAGGTTCAATATGCATGAAGCTAGAGCAAAGTGGTTAGAACATGAAATAATTAGTGGAGTTAGAAAAATCTCCTATGCCTAGTTGCTTCAAACTACATCCTACTGATGGACTGGTCTTGGAGGAAGTTAATTAGCAGGTCTTCTGACAATCTGTTCCATTTAAGTCTAGGTCAAAGTATCCAGCTACTATGCTACTAATTGTCTTCCGAAAATGCTGGTATGTCTGAGGAGCTGCATGTGCATGAATGCAGATATCACTGCAGATATTTTTTTACATATTACCTGACCAGATTTCACTGTTACAGATTCAGCTGGACTTACCTGCCTGGTAAACAGTAGGCTGAACTGTTGGAAAATATGAGGAACTATCTTTCTGTACTGGCTTACTTTAAAAAACCAAAAACAACCACAAACAAAAACAAACCTTAAAAAACCTCTAAATCAAAACCCAAAACCAAAACAGCAACAAGCTACAACATGGTTAGCAATTCTGTTGTGTAACTTGCCTGAGGTTCTTAAACTGAAAGGGGAAGAGGTGTCTGCAACGGCAGAGAATCCTGGAACTTCAGGACATTCCTAAGATCTTTGATCTTCGATTTATGGGGCCAAAGTACTATCTTAACAAGTTGGAAGGGTGACTTTTTAGGCCAAGTGGAGAGTGCAGCCTGTACACTCTAAATATACATTCTTTGGGACAGCTAGCAGAAGTGCCTGAAAGAGGTGTGACCAGTGTAGTGTAAATCCAAGGTAGATCTTGTTTGTTGTGATACAGCCTGAAGCAGGACACACTCGCTCCCTCTCCCTTGGCTCTGCTGATGCAGTAACACATGGGGCAGAAACCTGGCCTCCTGTGTTAGCTTCACACAGCAGGTCTTGTCAGGAAAGTTTTTCATGGATGTGGTCTGCTGATTTCCACTGGCTAAAAGGCATTAGCATTGCCACTGCAGTTGGGTACAGGCCAGGGATGTTCACTGCATCATGCAGATAAACGTCAGCTATAGGCCCTTGCCTTGGGCTTAGCTGAATGCTTAGTTCATGGGAAAAGTAACTTGGAATTCAGAAGCGCTTTGGTTTGGAAGGGAATTGGCAGGGCATTGCAAGTAGTTGTCTTTGCAGAGAGCGCAACCTGCGTAATCAACCCGGATGGGTGAGAGACTGCAGGGAAGTGCTTTCCTGATGTGCTATGGCTGGGAAGATTTGAGGCGTCGAGGTGCTGTAGAGAATATGATCTGTAATGTGGCAATGATGAGGACATGCTTGCATATGTTTTGATGTTTCAAAAATAATAGAAGGAAAAGCAAAGAGTAGAACAAAGTAATTACATAAATAGCTTTTGAAAGGTAGTATGATTGCTTTTGGAGGCAGGAGATTAAATGGCTCAAGAGTTAGTTCCTGTGGTGTTCAGCCAGGGTAAATACTCACACATACTGCTTCCCATAACTTCTATGCTATGACAGATACTGTCTTTAGAAGGATATGACAAACTATTTTTCAGGGAGTCCTTGTCTCAACAATAGATTATTGTGTCCAGGCAACTCTAGGTCTGACACTTGAACTTGCAAGAAGTTGTGACTAGAAGATTTGAAAAGCTCTGCATGGTTGAATATACACAAAACAACCAAAGGCAACCTGAACTACGAAAATATTCAGTATCAGTTTCATCTTCTTTTGAAAGGCATTGTGTGGCTTTTTCCTCCATTTCCCTATCAGTGACATGAAAAACATATATAATGCTTTGCAAAAAAAGGAGGCTTCTATGCATATTTCCCCAGATGTAGTTAAATTAAGTGTTGTAAGGAATACTAAACTAGAGAGGGGCTACATGATAGCACTGCTCCTAACAAACTCTTCCTTGAAGGCATAAGATAGGGCAACTGTGACTCTGCTGTAACTGTAGGTAAGGTCACTGTGTTTCATCGGAACATGCTTTGTATGATCTCACAGAGTTTGGGCAAAATCTTGACTTTTGGGAGCACTCTTAAAAAGCTTTAGTTCTGACATTTTCTATTTCTGCCATTTTCCAAGAGGATTAATGACATGGATGTTCCTGTCATGAATGATCCTTAAGCCAGTTGTGTGCTGTGGGAGCAATAAAATACTTGATGAATGTTTCAAAGTGCATTGACTCTGTCTGGGGTTGCACCATTCACCCTAAGTGGGGAAGAGGCTGGAAAAGGTGTTGCAATTGATAGGTCATCTAGAGATTTGCTACACAAGGTTGGATCAAGGTCATGATAATTCTTCACATACTCATCTCAAAACAACAGGTTACTTAAATCAGTCAATGTTTGCTCTTTTGTGATTGCGATGGGAAAGCATACACACATCTGTAAAAATTACTTCCTAACAGTGACGCTTGGCTTTGAGGTGTGTCAGTCCACTGGAGGCCATGGGAGCAGTTTGCTTCTACTGTGGTTAAGCACAAACGGAAGCTAGTCAGATAGTAATGAGTGCTTTCATGAGACTTATTAAAGTGTTAGCATCAATTATTTATTGCAAATGATGGATTTGTAATCTAAAAAGATCTCATGTTATTGGGCACCTCATTACATTCTTTATTAATGGAAGTTGGGGAAAAGCAGAAGTAATTTCAATTGTTTCAGTTTACTGTGGTCTCACCAAGTGCTTGTAAATGCATCTTTGTAGGACATTTCATTATCCAGGCTGGAAATAGAATGGACACCGTTACCTGTAAAATCATTGTTACTGGCTTGATACTACTTGTAATTGTTTTCATTTTAACTAGGGAATCGTGTCATCTGTAGACTGCACTTCAGCACAAAATCTCATGGTACTAGTTCTAGAACAAACATGAGTGCCTTATTCATTATATCATTACCAGGATTAGTGAACTTCAGGGTGTCTAACTTGTTACAGCCATATGGAAAATGAATTTTGAGCGTAACTGTGAAGACACAAGTTGTATTCATTGTACAACACAGCAGCATAAAGCTTTATGTAGAACTTCTGAATGTTAAAATTTAATCAAAGTCTTAGCATCTTTTTAATAGCATAATCTTGCTGATTTTTATCAGCATTAGACTGAATACACAGGAAAACTGCATCACTGGCAACCACAAATATTAATCTAGAAGGAGTGGTAAGAATAAATACACATCTCTTTCAGGCACCAGCAAACCTTTCAGATTCTTAATTGGCATAAATAAATGAAGATCACTTTGGATTGGATATATTTCTGGTTAAAAGGAACAAACTTCAAGAAGCAGAATTGCTAAAGACTGGAGAAACAAAGGGTAAGATTTAACTGCAGTGGAGCCAGCGTAACTGTTGATAACAGTGTGGCCAAGAAGGCCAACGGCATCCTGGCTTGCATCAAAAACAGTGTTACTAGCAGGAACAGGGAGGTAATTGTCCCCCTGTACTTGGCACTGGTGAGGCCGCACCTCGAGTACTGTGTTCAGTTTTGGGCCCCTCACTGCAAGAAAGACATTGAGGCCCTGGAACGCGTTCAGAGGAGGGCTACGAAGCTGGTGAGGGGTCTGGAGCACAGGCCTTATGATGAGCGGCTGAGGGAGCTGGGATTGTTTAGTCTGGAGAAGAGGAGGCTCAGGGGAGACCTTATAGCTCTCTATAACTTCCTGAAGGGAGGTGGTAGTGAGCTGGGGGTCGGCCTTTTCTCTCGTGTAGACAGTGATAGAACTAGAAGCAATGGTTTCAAGCTGCGCCAGGGGAGATTCAGGCTGGACATTAGGAAATATTACTTCTCGGAAAGGGTAGTCAGGCACTGGAATGCACTGCCCAGGGAGGTGGTGGAGTCACCGACCATGGGGGTGTTCAAGAAACGTTTGGATGTTGTGTTGAGGGATATGATTTAGCTGAGAAATATTGGTGATGGTTGGACTGGATGATCTTTTAGGTCTTTTCCAATCTTGATAATAATTCTGTGATTCTGTGATAAGGGCTCTGGTTACCTTGGAGGAATTAGTAAAATACCAACTAGGAAATAGTTAACGAAACTTGAGAAAAACATTAGCAGCTTAATTAAGCACAAGATACTGATATTACAAATGCTTTAGTTTTCACTGTATTCTATGTTTTCGTTTTGGGCTAGTGCTAACTTGCTTCTGGATCAAACTGCAGGAGAAATTTAATCAGAACCACCTTCCAGCTATTATGCAAACAAATTGACAGGATAAACTGACAAATAAGGTTCTGCAAAGCTTGTGCAATTGGTAGTCCCTGGAGCAAGCTGCCTAACTGCTCAGTTTCATGTCCCTTGGTGAAGGACACCAAACTTCTGCAATTTTTTGGTTGAATGGACTTTTAATAATCCAAAATGAAACCTTCAAAAGAGATGTAAACACATCTGGAAGTGATTCTTACACATGATGGGAGTGTTTGAACTGATGATACATGAACTAGATTTGTCTCTGCAGAATAATTCTTCCTGGATGGCCATGTGAATTTCGGTGATTTCTCCTGTAGTCTGCTGCTGGATCAGCTGGGAGATTCTGGTGGAAGTTTCTGTACATGTAGACCTGTGAATGCCTGAACATTGCAAAACTCTTCTTCGCTGCCCACTCTGCCACAAAAGCAGGTGTGAACTGGAAGTGAAATCATGCAAACTTTCTTAATTTAGCAGTATTGCAGTGGCTGTTTTCTAATAATTTAAGAAGGAACCTTGATTTTTTTTTTCTTACAAGAATCTAGAATAAATAAAAACCCATCAGTATTGTGTGGAAAGCTGTGATTTCAATATCAACAAATTAATTTAAAGAAATATTTTGAAGTATAGAATTAGTTGGATGGTTCAGTCACTTAAAAAGTGCCTAGCACAGACATGGTAGAAATAGGAGTGAGGATTTATTATCTCTATTCCTGTGCTGCTGCTGATTCATTATATGATCTAAGCGTTCCTCTTAGTGTCTCAGCTTTTCCTGTCTGTAAAACTACAAGAAAGAACATTACAGGGTGTTGTGCAATTGTTAATTAATGTTCATTAGATTATTTTAGCTCTTGGTAACATAGCAACATGAAGTTACTACATGGAAAAATAATACTATGTTGCCCAGTACTAGCACTGTGCAAGAATGAATGAATATACCTGTTAAAGTTTTAAAAGGATAAATCCAATCAAATCAACCTGGTTAAAGTAGACTTAAAGGAATTCTGGTATTTCCTACAGGCTATTCTCAAATCATTAATACACACATTGAAGATGTAAAATTTCTGATTTGAATTATAACTTTAATTCCAAGCCTCTAAGAATTGACTTTGGGAGCTTAATTGGAAAGATATGGAATATACAGGGTGAAGATTATAATTCTCCTAGGGATGTATACCCTACAAAAGCCCAAATGAAAATAACAATTTATGGTTTGTAGAGAAGAGCTTCTGTATGTGGGGTTTTACGATTTTTTTTTTTTAGTAAGCAGTTCAGTTGACAAAAACTATCCTTTATAGCACTCTGATAAGGTGCTTCCTCTGTGATGATACCGCTCTACAACTTTGTACAGGTGTAGCTCTGAAGTCACTGCCGTAGTTTGTTTATGTGCATTGGCAACATCTTGAGTGTAACGCTATGAATACATACACAGAAACAATTTCATTCTCTGTTATTTTGCAGTTCTTTTTGGCATCTTCTGTGCCCTATTATTTTATCCTTGCAATGCTTTCTTTAGCAAAATGCCAATATTGGCAAGAATGAATATGCCAATTTTGTATGTGCTCTTTCATTTGTGAGATGTAATTTTTGGTCCGTACCTGATAGATAAATTGGGTTCCAGTCAGATGTTTTTAAGTTTACTGCTCATATTCTATTAATTTCAGAGCCACACTACCAGCATACAACAGGATTATGTTGTGAATGGGTCATCTCCTTTGGTTTGCCTATTTATAAACAGTTCTGGGTAATTAGAAACACTTATAAACTTTCCAGAATGACATCATTGACAGTGTACCATTGAGTCATTTGAGGCATCCTATAATGTGAACGAGTCAGAGCAGAAATCTTGCTTGCTTTGTTTCTGGTATATTCTTTGAAGGATCACTCTGTAGCATATGCAGTATCCCATGTCAGACTTCACAGTTTCTCTGCCACGTCTGTTTCCCAGGTAGTTTTTTTGTTATTGTGGAATTGCATAACTTTGGAAGAGGAACGTGATATTTCTAAACGTTAATTTATCTTTGCATCTCCAGTTAGGTTCTGGAGCATTCCTCACTCCATTCCAGTGGATGACGAGGCGACACTTCAGTTCCCTACTTTGCAGCAGCAAGGTAGCTAGCTCAGTTCATTGAGACTCTAGCTCTCTGTCAATACTGGACTTAGGCCATCCTGACAATCCACATAGCTCACACAATTCATTACAGCAAAGTGTAGCTGGTTGTGGAAGGTCTGCTGGAAGTCAAGTATATCTTGTACTTCAGGATTCAGTCAATACTAATATTTGCTTGACTAGCAAATAGTTAGCTGGGCATTCTTTAATGTGGCTGAAGATTTTATAATGTTGATAACTGATCCTTATGGAATTACTATTAATCAAGTAATGGGGCAGGTCCTGCCTCCCTACACTATCTTACGGTTCTGGTGTCACTTAGAAGGTTTAAACAAAGTCAGTGCCTTCCTGTAGGTGCTGCCTTACTCCTCAATAGGATGGTGCCCTTGTTTGAAGGAGCTGGAAAAAGGTGTGGCAGACTAAATGATGCCCAAATAGAGAGAGACAGAAGGGAGGTGTCCAAGAATTCTAGCAAGAAGAGATTGCTGTGCTCTTTGGACTCCCACTGCACTGGTTTAACTGATGCATCATGTAATATGGGGTGGGACAGAAGGGGAAGCTGTAACTGGCAAAGGAATTCTTTACTAGGAACTGATAAATCACAGCTAGGTTTAAATTGCTCCTCTCCAAGAACTGCATGCATATCGGAAAAGTTAGAGGCTGGGCAAAGCAAATATGTATGCTTCATTTTGGGGTTTCCTCTTTAGCAGAGCAAGGACCTCAGACATGGAGTTCATGAAGCCAAAGCTGTTTGAAAAGGAAGAAGGGTCTATTGCTGTTTATACCTGAGAAGCTTACTGTCATCAAGCTGTTTAATTCTAACAAATAAAGAAATAGTAAACTATACTGGACTGTAGGCTTTTTTTTTTTTTCCTTTAGGCTAGTAAGAGTCTAGGGCAAGGAAATCAAACTTAACCATTGCTTGTCTGGCAGAGACTAATTGACTTCCTCAGATGGGAGAGGACAGCAGGTGCCTATTTTCTACCTCTCAAGGGGGAAAACAAGGCCCTTTACTGACTCTCATGCTTTTTCTGCTTCTGTCTTTGTCTCTGGAGCTCTTCACCTTGGTTCTGGTCCTGACTTGTTGAGAATGTAGTTGTGATACTTTTGTACTTGAGGTACCACTCAAGGTGAAACATGCCAGTTACCAAATGAGTTACAACAGCTACTGTAGGTGGTGACTGAATTGCAAAAGTAGGAGTACATGATTTTCATCTGCAGGACACTCAGGCTGGAGGAAGCCAGCTTGTTCGATCCTAGAATGCACCAGCACTGCTGTGAGGAGAACCCACTGCTCCACACAAAGCAGCCAGACATTGACCATCCCACTTGACAGATGGTGGTCTCTTCTGCAACCAAGTCTCCTCTCTGTTGACGTCAGAAATAAGAAGATATGCACAGGAGCACTACATAGTCAGAGATGGAGGTCCATGGCTTTCACCCTCATGGAAGCCAAGGTGGGTAATGATTCAAGACATTGTCCTAATGTGGCCTGAGGTGTTATTCTGCCAGATGGACATAACTGTGGATACTTCATCCTGATGATTGTGTTCTCAGCTGGTTTCCTGGGTTCCTAATCTGCTTATGTTTCAGCATACTTGGAACTTGAGGTAGCAGTGATCTGCTGAGGAGTGTGATTCTGAAAATACTACAGGGCTCAGAAAATTAGAGTGGAAATGTTCAGGTAAATCTGAGCATAGAGGTCTAGATGAAGAATGCTTAGCTGTGTTACAGAAGCTGATGGAGGGCTCTAACTTTTTGGGTTATGGGGATTTTCCCCATACTGAAAGTGGCAACAGAGACGTTAACTGTGAAGAAAAGCACAGACACAAGGGCTTGAACCAGTTTTTCTGGGTGCTGGAGACTAAGAGTCACAGGAGGAAACAAGTAGACTAATCAGAGGATGGGAAATGGTGAATAGATAACATGGTACAGGTCCACCTTGCACCAAATGGACAAAGCTGGTTATGCTTTCTTGGAACTAGGCAGTTACTGAAACTGAAGTTACCAGCCAGGGAAAACAATGCAGAGAGTCTATAAAAATTGTAGGTCTGTTAGGGGCACTTTTTTTTTTTTAATTTCAAATGGAAGTGAAACTGTCATGGGATATGTACTTAGGTTTTATTTCCTCTATGGAGGATGAACCAACTGACAATAAAAGGATGGAAGGTAATTCTGGTGAGTGTAGTCATGAAACATTCACTGAAGGGAGCTCAGTGTCATAGGAAGAGGAGGGAGGGAAAACAGCAGAATCAGATGTCTGGATAAGATATTAAATGTTTAATTTGATTATGAAGATGTTGATACTCATGTTTCTAAGTACTTATTATTTAAATGTGTTGATCAAAGTGCTGCTTCTGCAGTCAATCTTGTTTTTTAGAATAATGTATACTTTCTATCTGTCCACACAGACCTGAATGCCTGAGATACTTGTTTGCCATGTGTTTTTAGTTTATCTGGGCATGTTTTAGCTTCTTTTAAACTGCTTTAAGAATCTCCTTCTGTTGAGGAAGTGTGAACAGTGAGATGCACCAGCAAATAAAAAACCCACCACACCTTTGAGCACAAGTTTTGAAAAAGTCAAATAGAAGACATTGCTTTTTTTTTTTTTTTCTTTAGCATGATCCTTATGAAACACAGTCCAGGAGAAGAAAATGAAATTAAAGACATTCAAGTAATATGTCAGGAAGGCTGTGTGAAGGGAGCAGTAAGCCAGCCTTGAGTCAGCAATCTGCAGAGCAGAAGTAGACAACTGAGAAGGGGACAAATGTAAGGAAGGGAAATATGTCATCACCTTTCCAGACAATCTGGATCAGAAAGGTAATCAACCTTCTTCTGACAACATACTTGGAACTTGAGGCAGCAGTTATCTGCTGAGGCGTGTGGTTCTGCAGGCTAGCAAGTAGCAGGCATGTTCTGGAGTGACTGAAGCACATAACGTGTCCTGGATCAACCTGGATTTTCAGGAATTCATGATAATTAGTGGAGATCCACAAGATTTAGGGATAGATATTGTAGTGGGATCCATTCAAGAAAGTTTTCTGGGGGAATTGCTGTCAAAGCATATTTATGATTATTCTGTTTGGAAACTTTGAAGAAACTTTTGAAGTCACAGTTGTGGATGGATCAAAGAAAGTAGATTCTGAGTAAAAACTCTCAGCTGAAAGAGGTAAGAGTCATGGTCTTAAGGCAGTGATATGAATGAGTAGTACTAAAAGCTGAAGGAAATGAGGAATGACAAGAAGGAAACATTAAGATCCATCTGTTCCAACCTTTCCTTTCTTGCACCTGGAAGTTCTGTGGAGCTGGATGGGAAACTCCAAATACCTAGTCATAACCATAGATGCGATGGTTGACTCTGTGAACACTGTGACACCTGCTGGACTTAGTCTTTGGATGTGTTTGTACAGACAGTCCACTGTTGAACTTGGGTACCTTCAACTCCATGCAGTGTAAGACTGCCTGGCTCCAAAAGCCCTGTAAGATCAGTTCTGCTTTTGTGGAACTATTTGACCTAGGCTGAATGCCATGCTACCTGAGAGCTGGCAGAAGACTCCTGAAATACAAAATAAGACATCAAATAAATGTTCTCTGACATCTCGGTGGAAAAAAGCTCTAGACCTCTTTTTACATCACGACTCACTTGGTACCTGTGCATCACAGCATGTCATATTTTCTGAAAATGTTGCCTGCATTTGCTTTTCCAAATATGGGGTTTGCCCTATTCAAGATGGTGTCATCTGGAGTGATTTCCCCTTTCCTTTGAGGAAAGGGAGTTCTAATGCATTGCCATAACTCGGCAACCAGCTCTTTGTTCTGATGACTTTCACTCTTGTAACACAAAGATGCTTATTTAAAATAGTGTGTGAGATGTGTGATAAACAAATCAGCAGTTTAATAATTCTGGAGTGTGCAGTGATCTTGAGACATCCTTTATATGGAAATACTAGAACTAAAATGCTGAGTTTGGTCTTGATTTTTTTTTTTTTCACTAGGAGTCAGTGAAAAGGGCTGTAAAGTCTCACCAAGCAATAGAGACAAGAGTTTGCCAGGCAAGAAAATGAATACTATCAATTGTATGATGACAGCTAAAGATTGAATAGTGTACATAATTGTAATTAGTCACAATTGTTTGGAGACTTTTTGCATTGTGGAGAACACTTGCAGAAGTTTGCATTATCAATACATCAAGAATGATTTGCTAGAATGATTTGCGAAGACTTATTTAAAAATAAAAAAAATTTATGTTCTAGCAAGATGACTGTTTTCCTGTAGGCTTATCTCAATTGCTGGATTTCAGATGCCCTTCAGCTTTTACAATGGAATAAACAGAATAAACAACTATTTTTGTGGGATTTTTTTTTTGTTGAAGTTCAGCATTAGTAATTTGGTATGACAGAATCTCAATGAGTTTGTTAAAAAACGTTTTATTTTCTTCCAGCCTAGGAGTTCCGTATTTTAAATCAAATTTAGCCTATGCTATGTCTGTATTTTTCAATGTTTTCCATCTTATCGGTAAAAACTAAAAAAAGGACAATTAACTGAGGTGTATTCTGAGTGTTCCAATGTAACAGGTCTCAATTGCATAAATGGATTTTGTAATATTTCGCCCTGTTTCTTGCACAATGTGGATTAAGTTAATTATTTGTAGCTTGTCAGGGCAGCTGTTGAAGTGTCCTATGCAATGTGGGAGAAGTTGAATTTGATAGGAAACCATCCTATTGTGCCTTGTCAGACTTTTAAACTGATAGATGAAATGTAGACATCTTTTTTTCCAGTTAGGAGACCATCTTGAGTTGTAAAGACTCACCACCAGATGGCATGCCACGGGAGAGCCACTAAGGCTGTAGTATAGTGTATATACTTGCTCACCATTAATATTTATGTAAGCAGTGGAAGCAGTGGGATGTCTGATTTTATTTATTTTTTTTTAGGTCCTCCTTCTTTTTTAAATATCTGCTTATGAGAAGGTTTACTGCATTTAAGCTGGTCTCCACAAAGCCTTGATGTGGAGGAGCTGCCATCAGTGGATGGTATGTCATATCCCACAGCTGGAGTCCTGCTGAGGGCTGTGGAGCGACAAGAGCAGGGCAGGCAAGAGAAGTGCCTCGATAGTGCCCTGCTGGCCATCCCTGCCTGCCCTCGCTGGGCACAGGGCCCAGGCACTGTCTGCCAGGCCCTTGACCTTCCCCACGGTCCCACCACTGACCTCTCCAGCTGACCAGCTCTGGGATCCGCTCCCTCTCCTCACCCAATAGGGGCCTGCTTTTTGTGAAGTTGCTGCTGAGTCAGGCTTTCACAGATCAGCAGACCCTGACCATGAAAGTTCTTAAATTTATTTTCCTTTAGTTTATCCTGAACATTGTGTCATCTTTCTTCATCCAAACTTCCTCTGACGTCAGTGTAGGTAAGGGATCAAGGACAACTATGTGGTTTTTTTTCCTTACAAGAAATGCTGACATGAACACTGGTCAGGTTAAGAGACCTGAGAAACTTGAAGCGTGGGAAAAATATCTCTCAGAATCAAAGATGTTGTCAATGGTGCCCCGAAACTGATGGGTACTCAATTTTATCTATATGTTTTTTTTTATTAGTCATTTTAATGTAAAAAGCATTTCTTGTGCTAAACAGATTTTCCTGAGATACAAGGAGGAGATGTCAATAACTGTAAACTAAACCATTCAGTTTATATGTTAGGAGACTGCAACATCATTTGAGTTGAGTGTCTGCACTTGCTACAAATCTTTATCCAAACAAGATATAATGGACATCTAGGAGTTGTGATGACAGAATATGCTTTGAACTCTCTAAACTCTCCTGCTCTTGGCAATTCACTGGATTATGAAGTGTGGAATGAACTACTCTCTAGTTTTTTCTTATTCCAGAAAACAAAACAAAGCCCTTCTAGGAAAATTGGTAGTATTTGCATTGTTCTTCAAGCTTGTTGCTTTCATACCTTTCAGGTCTGTGGGAAAACAGTCTAGTGTGTTTAGTTTTGTTTTAATTGATTTTCCTTTGACTTAGCATCCTTTTGCTCGGGCATCAGTGCTGGGAACTGTAAACAAAGTAAAGATATGTACGGGTCACATTTCAGTCAATAGAGTATAGGTTCTGGGTTCAGATTCTGGTCTCAATGAAAACAGTGGGTGGTTTCTCACTAGGTGGAATTATTCAGAAAGCATTTGGTGTTTATTTAACTTATCTCCCACTGAGTATAGTGAGAAAGGTGCTCAGCACTGAGTACTTCTGAAAATTTCACCATAGGTGTAATAATGTTTTGTCCTGCTGTTTGATCAGGTCGTCTAACTTTTCTGTACTGCAATAATTTCTACTGTAAGATGAGAAACTTAAATTAGCTTTTTAAATCCACATAGAAATGAGAAGTGAGATGTGTAAAAAGGCTGGTTTTCTAAGAATGTTCCTTCTAAAAGGATGGTTTTCTGCCCTTTAAATAATATAAAAGGTAGATATAAAATAAAGGAATGTTTTATTTATTTATTTATTTATTTTTGTCTCAGTATTTATTCTACTTACAGCAAAGTGGAGACTAGTCAATGCATGACTCCAATAGATGGATCAAAGTGGGGATTTGAAGGTCAGCTTGGTTAGGGGCTGCATGTCATAAAGGAAGAGGCAAGTATAAGAAATGAACCATGTCTTCAAAGAATAAAATGTAGCTTCCAGAACAGAATCTAGTGAAAGCCTGTGTACTATCACTTTTTGTTGTTTCTAAAGTAATAATACTCATGTATCTAATTGTCTGACATTCCTTGATCTTATAGGTGTTCTGCTAGATTGCGGTTCTTCCCCTAGTCTGCAACTGCTTTGTCTAAAGTGGAAGTGGTGGAGCAGAGACTGACTCTGCTCTGAACTGGCAAAGAGACTAACAGACAGGAGCCTTGGTCTTGATCTTTGTTCACTGTCACAGTAAAAGTGGCTGACAATAATAAATTTCTGGACTAGGAGGATTAAATGTGAAATAAAATCTATGAACACAGGCAAATATTAGCTAAACAGTGCAACAGATACATTCACAAAAACAAGGATCTGATAAAAATTTGCTTCTGCCATGCACAGCTGTGATATGGGATGATGTGATTATGGAAAAAAAAGATTAATTCAGATGACCATTGAAGAATGATGTTCATACCATTATTAGGATCTTAGTATTTGATACCAATGTCTTATTGTTAACGATGCTAGAATCCTTATGTTACTTTAGCTCTCAGTGTAGGTTACTATTTGTATTTTTGTGCCTAATATTGTGTAAGATGTGGAATATGCAGCAGGTTGCATGATACAGGCTCTACACTAGTCCCTCCTAAAAGCTATTATCTGCTGCAGTAATCACCATCATAAAAATAATAAGAAAAGAAATAGGTCTTTCCTTTGTGCTCTCTTAGCCTATTTTTTCTTCAGTGGCTTTTGTTTTAGATTACATGGCACAGAAACTGAAATATTTACTTCTTAGTGGAAGTATTCTACTATGGTAATAAACCATTATAGGACCACTGCTGCAACTCTTCTGAGACAGGCAGCTTTTATGTATGGAATCCGATTTAGGATTAGAACCATCACAGCCTTCAAGGAAGATGGATTTGAAATTCTGAATTCAACTCCTGTGTTTTTATATAGATTAGTTTATACTTTGTTCGAAGGAATAAAAAAGCTTTTTGTGTCATCTTTATTAAAGTGAGTAATGTTGGCTACTCTGACCACTTAAACTTGAGATGCTTTGTCTGGATCTGATTTATCTCCTGGAAGGATCACTGAAAATTCATCACAAACTGTGGGTTTACTCAGCAGAAACCAGACGGAGGTGTGATTGGACATTCCTGTATTGCTAGTAATAGAGATAACAGCAGAAAACAACTAGCAGTCTGTTATCAATTTCTACAGTTCCAACCTTGTTAAACATTAGGAGACACTTGCCTTGTCCTGGGAAAAGCAGCTTTGAGGATTCTTGTATACGTACATCTTTGTACCTTTTCTTACTCTTTCATAATTTTT
Organism: Chlamydotis macqueenii; assembly: GCF_036417535.1. Classification (NCBI taxonomy): domain Eukaryota; kingdom Metazoa; phylum Chordata; class Aves; order Otidiformes; family Otididae; genus Chlamydotis; species Chlamydotis macqueenii. The sequence continues at coordinate 71,603,497 of NC_141558.1, read as the reverse complement.
CTCAAGTATTTTTCTAAGCTGTTTAAAACCCATCTTAGAATCATAGAATCATAGAATGGTTAGGGTTGGAAGGGACCTTCAAAGGTCATCTAGTCCAACCCCCCCTTATCTTAATTTAACAAGGTCATTAATCATGTTTGCATCAAGATACACCTGCAGGATTGTCCTGAAAGTAGAGCTGTATCTGTGCTCTAGTGAGGTGTCTGCATCAGTCATGCTGGATGTTTTATTGCAACAGCCCTGTAATTCATTTGTTGGTAAGTATCTCAACCTCATTTTGCCTGCTTGAATTCTGTGAAGTAACCTCCTGCCAGCCCATGAAAACTATCAGCTCTATCTCTTGTATTCAGATATAGAATAACACAGGATACAAATTAACAGTGAGGGAAACTAGTTTTATGAAAGAAAGCCACTCCAATTCAAACCAGAGATGAATGTCATGTTCTATTCAGTTCCTTTAAATGTCCACAGATGGGGATAGAGTCTGTCACTCTGTGTTGATTTTATTTAGTGAGTAGTGGTGGTCAGGGGCTATGGTGGCAGCTTCTGCAAGAAGCTGCTAAAAGTTTTTCCTTTGTCCAGTGGACTCAGCTGGGCCTAGGGCGGGCCTGCCGCTGGCCAGGGCCAAGCCAATTGGTGATGGAATATTCGATGATAATGCCTCTGTGACAGTGTATTTAAGAAGGGGAATTTTTTTTTAAAAAAAGTGAAGAAGCAGAAGTGGGGGCAGAGAGGGGGAGGTACGAGCCCTGTGGGCCTTGCAGGCTTCACCCTCAGGCCTCCCAGTGGGTCGCTGACAGGACCTGACTCAGCCTGGCCCGGCTGCAAGAAGTGGAGAGGAGATGAGAAGTGAATGAGATCCTGAGAGGTGTCTGCCTGAGCTGATTATGAAGAATTTCTGGTGAGAGGAATGGCTGCAGAGGCCAAGGTCAGTGAAGAAGGAGGGGGAGGAGTAATGCAGTTCCTGGCCAAGATTCCCTTGCAGCCTGTGGTGACGACCATGGTGGGGCAGGCTGTCCCCCTGCAGCCCATGGAGGTCCACGGAGGAGCAGAGATCCACCTGCAGCCCGTGGAGACTGTAGGATATCAGAAACATGACTTAAAATCTGTCTTTTGGACATGAGGTAGAGTTGGAGGGGAAATACAGGTCTTGAAGTAATTTAACTTTCAACTTCTGTAATACATGCATAACATTATCCAATTTGTAGGCTATTCAAGGTTTATTTTGAAAGCATTTAATCTTTCTTTCATGCATTGCTTCTCTTGGAAGGGTGTTCAATGTTGTAATGTTTGTGGCTTTTCTAATTTTCACCTTAAATGATTCATGCTGAGTTTATAGCAATTGCTCTTGAGCCAGCACTGTCCATGATTTTCTATTGGGGCCTTTTGTTTCCTGGCTGATGTTTGTCTGTTACTATTACTTAGTGGCAAATTATTTAGAATGAGTTTGTTCTGAAGAGAAATCAAGACAGTCTGAGGGATACAAGCTGACCACGATAGCTGACCACGATAGCTGTAATTTGAGACAACTAGCCTGTTTCAGATGATGATGATGGCATCTGCTGTCCTGCATTATGCTGATAACAAAGCTCTTCTGAAGCACTCAGGGGGACTGACTTGCCATTCTTGTCCAGCCTAGATAAGTCTTCTTTTGACAACTGTCAATCATCTTAATGGTAGGAGCTAGAAGGAAATCATAGTACGAGATACTAAGAAGTACAGGTCTCTGTTTAGGGAGGATCTATGAAGAGAGGCAGACTTTCTCTCAGACAAACTTAAGTGGTTGGGGAATGCTCACAAGCTTTTAGCATACAAGTCCTTCCTGGACAGAACAGTCAAATGTTAGGTTGATTCAGGAAGCCTTTCTTGTTAGCAGAAGCAGCTGTAGAGGGTTTCTTGTCTTTTGAAGAAACCATGTTGTTCACCAAAATACTGTATTCTAAAATGAGAACGTGATGAGCAATGACATACAGAGGGCAGCCAGAGGACTTGTGCAGATGTCCAGGCAAGTTTAGGACAGTATATTAGATAGAAATTTACATCATATAGCTGGTATTGGAGCTATATGCTAGACTGCAGCTGGTGTATAGACAGAGGAAAAGCAGATTTAATGATCTCCTTAGCAAAACTCATCTGTACCTTCACAAGGGCAGAAGAAAACAAGCAAGGCAGACCTCTGTGTAGAGACTGTCTCCTGTGAAAAAAAAACAGTGAAAAATTAGCCATGTGTTATGTAAGCTAGTTATGGGAACTAGTTTTTACTTAGACTGGCCCAGAAGCTCTTACTTGCCTGGTCAGGGATCTTGGAACATCAAGGTATCATTTGATGTCAGAGAGAAGTTGCTTTAGCAGCTGTTCAGAAGAATGAAGAGCTCTGTGGTTGTTGCAGGTGCCTCCTTCTCCTTTCCTCCTTGAAACACCCACTGGAGACAATGTGACAAAAACAGAAGCCAATCTCTGCAAGGGGATTCTACTTCCTTCTGGTGCATCCTGAGACAGTTATAATGACTAAATACAAAAGATACTCCTAGAATGTCAGTGAATGAAGAGAAAGAAGGACCAAGAATAAAGATTAAAATACCTTATTGATTTTATGGTTTTAGCTTATCACGACAGGTGTCTGAAGTTTCTTGCTCATGATGCCCTGGAAGCAAGTAAAAGACAATTGACAAGTGTCAAGTTAGCTGCTGCTGAAGACAAGGAACACATTAAAAAGCCTGCTTAAACAAAGTTGCTTTTCAGGTCAGATATCTGAAACATCCTTTTAGTCCCTCCACAGAATCCTCTTCAGAGCTCTACCTGAACTAGATAATGAAAGAAATACTGCAAATTCATTGAAACAGAAGTATTGGTCTGCTAATTGTTCTGAAGACTAGTGACAACAAGTACTTCTCAACAGAAGGCAGAATTAACTGATTTTGTTCATTTCTTCCTGCTGTCAGAGGAAGCCAGGTGGTACTACTAGGAAAAGAATTATAATTAAACTTCATCCATCTTCAAATGCAGATGAAGAGATCATAATTAATGAAATTAATCCATACAGTTAGACAATATTCATAAATTATAAGCTAAACACTGAATGGCTAGTGATTCATGAATAATGAGCTAGTATCCACTCACAGACCTCAATGAGGAGATCCAATTTATATTTCCTTTGTGACCATGATCTTTTTCACACCTATATCTGTAACCAGAAAGGAATTTAGACACCTCATAAGAAAGTACATGACACTTATGATCTTTTTTTTTTTTTTTACTCTGAGAAATGACTTTGAAAAAATAAGCAATATCTGACTTTCATACTCATATGGCACTTTTATGGATTTTGGTTTTTGTTGTTGTTATTGCAAAGTAATAAATTTACTGCCTGTATAAGGATCATGAAAAGATTCAATTTCTTTGAGATATTTTGGGAGACTTTGCCAATAAAGTATGAATGTCCCTATCCAGCCTGGTAAAAAATCCACTTATTTCAGGAGCCTGTCTTCAACTGTGGTCAATAGGTGATGCCAAGGAGAAGAACAGACATCCTTAGGCAACACTCCCTGCCTTTATATTCACAGTCTGTACTCAATACTGTGATTTTTTTTCCTTTTTTTTAAAAAAAAAAAAAAACAAAAACAACTTATACAGGGAATACTCACAACAAAGCAACACAACGGCCGATAGTTTGTGCTCTGAAAAGGAATCTTTAAGAAGATATAGTGTGCAAAGCCCTAACTAACCTGGTATGCCCTTATAGCTGACCCTGCTTTCACCAGGTGAAGACTTCTTTAGATCCCTGAAAAGAGTGCGCCTGTGCATGTTCCCAGAAAGGGTATCTGTGCCAACTGCAGAGGGGATCTCCAGATCTAAAGCCAACAAGCTGTTTCCGCTTCAGCTGAATGATGCTGTCCACATGTTGTGGCAACAGTGGATACTTCATAAATTTGTAGAAGTAGTCCAGCTGTTAGAGAGGGGCAGCAGGTGCCCAAGGTTAATGTGAAAACACTGGAAACTTGATACATGGAGTACTGCATTAAAGGACTGACTTGGGACTTTGTTTTCTTTACTATCTGCTTTACCAAACTGCTTCTCATAAATCTCACCACAGAATCCTCTTCAGAGCTCTACCTGTACTTTCTTCCCTCTCATTTCCCACAAGAGGAACATGAGAACAAAGAAACAAACCTTCTCACCTTTATTTATTTTAAATGTTTTCCTTTATTACCTCTGGCATTTGTTTGTTATTGTACTTTCATGCATTTACGTAATACTGGCAGTAAACTCCTTAGGCAGGAATGGTGTTTCTGTAAATTTAACTGTATTTGTTGAGCTACCTATATGATCATCTGCAGAACAGATCATTATGATTGCAACAGCCAGGTCCCCAGGATGAACCAGTTAGAATGAGAAAAGCAAGCCACTTTTTTTTTTTTTAATTATTCTTGACAAATATCAAGTGTTTTCTGAGATCTTTAGTAAGTGAATGAGACTGCAGGGAGTTTTGAACTTCTAGAACATACCCATCTCTGAGTTATGAATGGGCAAAGGGATGATTTTTAAAATGGGAAGCTCGCTAGACTTTAACTGACTGGTAAGTCAGAATACTTTGTCTCATAACCAATTTTTGTTTGATTGACAAAAGTTTTTAATTTTAGCTTACTTGAGGGAGTTTTACACTAATGGAGATGTTCTTATGTTCTAGAAGTGTACTGCGGGATGGTTTTTTTTTTTTTTCTTTTTTTTTGGTTTGGTTTGGTTTTTTTTCACTTTCTTCTCTGTAATTTCTGGTAATCCTCTGTTCTATTTGAGATGGGATTTCCAAAAATGGCTAAGAGAATTCAATAGCACAGGCTCTTGTGCTCCAGAGTTATATAGAGGATTTGGAAAATGCCTCTTCTAGGTGTCTTGGCTCTCTGCCTGTGAAATGAGTATAGTAATAGATTATCCCATAAGAGTGGTGGGAGAATGAATGAATTTGGTATTGTGTGGTCAGTGACACTATTGAGATGAGGTCTGAAAATCTATATTACTGTATAACCTACATGTAGAGGGAACTATGATGGATGTATTTATCTTTATTTTTATATTATCTATATGGTAGGTTGATGGGTCAAAAATAAACACTATGATGGAATATCATAAGATGCCATTTACTGACTTAGCAGAAAGGGATAGTTTAGCCATGAGGTTATCACAAAGGCTAGGCAAAAATTTGCACACAGGATTCCTTAAAGAGATTACATTATTACGAATGTTCTTTAAACCTAAAAACAACATCATGCATTATGGAAAACACAGATTAGGAAACTAAGCATATTTAATTTTGGTGTTAATGCTGTAATGGCTAGTTGCTTTAAGATTGCTGTAACATGTTACCTGTGGTTATGAGTAATAATTGTTATTTAAAATATTACAAAACTATTTATGAGTACTAAGTTTGTGTACACTAATTTTGAGATTGATGCTTGCTACATGAGGGTAGTGCTTATGTGAAGTTTCACATAGATATAAAGCAACAGAGCTGAAGATTTCTTGGGGAAAAGTGTCATTTTTCTAATAGTTATATTACAAAGTGGGAGGTGCCAGACAATAGGTGTCAGCACTGGTTCAGCTATGCACAACTTCACTGCAAGTGTAGATTAAGGCAGCTGGTGTTAAGCACAAGTTTGCTGGGAACTATACTTTCAGCAAACTGAATGCCTGTAAGAAGTGCTGAGACAATGTTTGACACTTGTTAAAAAATAGCTTTTCTAGAGGATAGACTGGGCAATGAATACATGAGTCAGAAGATAAAAACTGGTAAAAATAATATATGCATTGTATTCACTCTGACAGACTTCCAAAATACTGAAGGAAAGACTGTTTCTGAAAATGGTAATTTAATTAGGTTGGTTATTTTGTGACTTGTTCAGAGAGGTTCCTGGGAGGGAGATTTTGATGTAGTGCTTTCCTAGGGACTTTAAGAAAACCAGAAAAACTAATATGCCTGGTATGCTGAAGAAGGAAAACAAAATCACAAAAATCAGAATGGAGCAGACAAGATTAAGTACAGTGCTAGGAAGCTTCCATGAGACTTTGGAATCGTGCTGTTTTGTGGAGGAATTTTAAACTGGAACTAGGGGTTTAGAGATTTTTTTTTTTTTTTTTTTGTGAAACCAATGCATGTCCTATATAGGGTTCTGTGGACAATTTTGCAACAACTTTGGAAGAAAAAACAGGAAGACTTAAGCGATGCAAAATATATGATTAAGGAATAGAGAAACCAGAAGAAAGCATCACCAGGAAAATGGAAGAAAAAAAATTTTTCAAAGAATTGGCTTTCCTCTGTGTTTCACTGGCAACGTGCACCTAAGATCCAGGATGTGAGGATTAAGCCAAAAAAGGTAAGCGTAAATGCTTTAAGAGCCCAGTGAAAACATGATGGTCTTAGCCCTCTTTTGAGGTGCTGGATCAGTGTGTCAACTGTCTGGAATTGCTTTTATCTGGACAAACACATATCTGTTTAAATTATGTCCTCACAGGTGGAGGGTACTGTAGCTTTAAAACTGTAAGGAAGAAGAGTGAAATAGTCTTGCAGTCAGTCTACTAGCTGATGTGCATGTACCAAGGAGTTTTTAAATAAGCAAGTTCTTTCATTAGAGACCTCTGCATGGTGAATGCCAGGTGGATGGCTATGCACAGAGCAAAGGAAACAGAGCTTTTTCTTGTCAATATTTGGTGAGGGATAGTTTGGAGAACCTTCCCCTCCCCTCCCCTGGAGTTTGCGTTGTGTTGCAAAATACTGTGAATTCCTGGCAGCCGTTGCAGTGGCACACTCTGAATGCCCTAAGCCTGGCAGTATAATCTAAAGGGAATGCAGCTGAATTGTGATCTATTGCTATATAAAAGGGGGCGGGTCACTCTGCTCATTCCAGCTCCTTTTCTGTCATTACTGCTGCAGAAGCACCAACCAAATGCAGCTGGCACGCCTCTTCGTTGGGTCTTATATAATATGGGGTTTCACAGGGCACTGATGTAGAAATAAAGTCAAACATTCTTGAGGCAGGCTCATATTACTTGTCGTATCGCTAGTGCTCACTTCGCTGTGGGGCTGCTCTCGGAAGGGTGACCTGTGGCCCTATTTGAGTGAATTTTGGAAGGTGTGCAGGATGGCTCCAGACGAGACAGGAGATGAACTTGTTTTCTTTGTAAATGGTAAAAAGGTAAGGAAGATTCCAGCTTTCTGTCTGGCTTGCTTCTGGCTTGTGGCTTGATTAGTCTTTGTTCTAGTAATCTTTTTCCTCTTCTGAAGTTTTCTAATAACAGCACAATTGCCATGATTGTTAAGTATTAAATTGTGAAGACTATTTATTGCTTTGCTAAGTGGCTTTTTCTCTTCTTTGACTCTACCTTGTGAATTATTCAGAGTAACACAACTATATAATGTTTCTTTTACATTTTAGATTTGTTGGCAATTGTTTACTGCAATTCTGAGGTAATTTTTAAATAAAGGACTTAATACAGCCATTTCTACTAGAAATAATTTCAGTAATTACAACACATCTGGAAAATGTAGTTCAAATGTAAGCATCTCTATATAATTCAAATCTTCAGTAAGTAATTCTGATATTTGATTTTTAAAATGGATTTAAGTAAAATGTTCATTCTATTTTCATTTAAGAAGCTAGAAAACTCTTTAAAATCAAAGTCCATTAACTGATACTATTTCCTAGATCAACTGCTGACAATCACTTAAGAACTGACTGTGACTCGCAGGAGAGTGGGATGGTCCTTGCACATGCCGAACACCTTTGAACAGTTTGTCCCAGAGGCCCTTTTCTCAGTTTGGACTTCCCCTGGCTAGCATTGCAGCCTTCACTCTTCAAAAGCTTGTAACAAGTCAAGGCTGCCTCTTTTTTGAACGAGGAGTACCAAGTTAGTTCTGTTTCTGAGCTCACCTCGATGCTATTCTTGCCCCGCCACCTTCCCCTTGCCTAGATACTTGGGCAGGGAAACTTGTGCCAAAGTAGCTTCCAGCTGGGAAACTTGGGGAGGGGAGAGGGTTGCATATCCCCCGTGTAATGTGGAGCCGAGAGTTTGTGGACCTTCCCTGTGCACTGCTTAGAGATAAATCACGGGCAATACTCAGTTTGGGCTAGAGAATTTTTTTTTTTTTTTCCCTTGAGGGATCACACAATATTTGTAGTTGATTAAAAAGCTCTGTTCCCTGCCCTGCAGACTGGCACAGGATTGCTATCAGTTTTACTGTTGTTGATCTTTCGTGCTAATTTAATCAAGTGTGAATGTGGATAAGATTGTTGCTACAATTAGGGTGTTTTAGTTATGAATTTGAATCCCAAACTGGATTGGAAATTGAACTTTCCAAGGTACTAGAGCATTTCCTATCAAAGTTTTGTTTTATCTAAGTATCAATACTTAAGTGAAGAATGAAGTTTATCTGGTATGGATTACAAGATAGTCAAAGAACTCTTGAATGTAATAGTGATGTAGAACCAACTCCTTGTTCTGAGGTTTCATAAGGAAGGATGACAACTGAAGCTTTGCGCACACAGATCAGTAATGGTTCCTATATCAACATGAACTGATGTATCAGCCATTCATTCTTTCCAGAGGGAAGTGAAAAGTTGAAGCTCCAAGTTAATACTGACTCGGTAATGGGGTCTGGTAATTGAGATTGTGAAGCAGTGGCACAGGATGATCTGTGAATTTCATCTGATGAATTTTCTGCTATGATGGGCACAGGTGGTATACCGTTAACTTTTCTTCTTCTTGCTCAGTGAAGGTTTTAGTGACTTCAGATCCCTCCTCTGTGAACTCAAATTTTTAGAGGGTCAGTTGGAAGCTTTCAGAGTCTTGCAGTAGGAGGTTGCCACAACCGTGTTGGGCAATCCAAACCCTGATACAGGCCAAGTGTACTGTCTTGTTTTCTTGTATACTCTAATGAAAGAGAATTGCAGTTCTGGTACCAGCCCAGCTGAGGTTTGAAACAAATATGCTACTCAGGGTAGATATGAAGAGTTTATAAGCAAATTCCTATATATACATTTATGGCTGGTGCTTCAGCATTGGTCAGTGCTCGAGTATTACAGGAGCATTGCTCTGTGTAAATCAGTAGAAAACCCCTTCTTCCTGGAGGAGATTCTTGGCTAACATATGGACATGTTTATTAGTCAGAGAAAAGGAGAAGAGACTGAGTTGCACGGAACTGGTCCTGTGGGACTCTTCTGTGTAAGTGGGGTGAGGCAGAGAAGGGGAGAAAGCAGCCTAGACCTTGAAGGCTAGCAGTAGAAGACAACCGGTTCCTTTTGTATCTGCTGTCTTTTCTTGCTATGTCCTGGAGCTAACGAACATGCTGTGAATGACATTGCCCTTGGTGTGTTTCAGCAATTTTGATGGAACTGCAGTTCCTGTTTACAAAAGCCACATCTCGGAGCTGACCTTGTGCATGTGTAAAGGGGCTTATCACAGTGTGATCTTGGCGATTGTTGGCTAAAAAAAATAAAACAAACCCACCCGGGAACAATTAATACTACCAAAGGTACCAACTCATTCCATATGTTAAGGCTTTCTCAGCATCCTTCCCTGCTGGCTCAGGGAACTGGCAGTGCCAGCAAAGGAGAGGTTCCACTTGATCAGAGAGCAGAGAGTTTCCTGGATTGTGCCCTATCCAGAGCCTCTAGTGACACTTTTTTTTTTTAATTAGATTTTTGAGTATGCTGCCAAAATGGCTTGAGTTCCACCCCCACCAAATGCAGATTTAAGAGAGAGAACTGGATTCATGGGACAATCTGATCTGTGGCAACAAAGAGACATTTCTGCACATGAGAGGTTATATGATGGAAGGGGTGGTAGGAAGTGCCTGGGCAATGCTTTGGAAACAGCAGGTAGCAAGTTAGGATATGGCTCCATCCATCTGGAGGCCTGACTAAATATTCTAGTCAATTTGCTGCAAAGAATGTGCTAGCATGGCCAGTGGGAAAGGTTACTGCTGTGTGAATTCACAACAGCTTGACATTGCTAATGGGCTGCTGATATTCTGTCATAATACAAAACTGTGTGATAAGAGGTAGTTGATAAGATAGGGACCTTCATGGCAGCAAAGCCTTCTCTCTTGCATTAGCGCAGTCTGCAATGTTGTGAAGAAAAAGTCTTGTCAGAACAGCTGAGCATACTTCACATTCAGGATTGTTTATTTTAAGCACCTGTTTACTTCACTGGGCATAAATCTTGGCACACAACTAGCACAAAGTTATCTTGATAGTCTGCCTAGACTAGAATGGAAAACAACACATGCAATTTAAAGCTAATAGTGGCAATTTTGTTCTCCTCAGCTGACAAGTCTGTTTTCATGCACATGTAGGATATAATTTTAGTTCAAACACGTGAAGTCAATATTTCTGTCTCTGTCCTGAATGTTAAGAGGGGATCTAGGCTGGAAGCCACATTAGACCTCTTCCAAAGCTGGAAGATGTTTGATTGCAGATGGGAGCATCCAAAATACAAGGGTGGTGGGTTTTTTTTTTTTGTTTTTTTTTGAGTTTTGGGACCCTCTGGGTCCTACAATAAGCAGTGAATTGCAAGTTTTCAGTGTGCTAGCTTAAAGCAGAACAAAATGTTCTTATTACCAATAGCAGATTTACATTGTGTGCTTATACTCAGTTTGTTCATCTGTGTTGTAATGCTTTTCCCTGGTAAATGAATTTGAAATCTCTCATTGACCTCAGGAATACACATTCACAGATTTTAAAGTCCTAGGGTACCTATACCATTGACTAGTCCAACTTGCTGTGTGGCAGTTTGGTTAAAACCTTTCACCTTCTCTTCTTGCAACTAATTGAATGACTAGGGACTAGTGATTGAATGGGAGCTTGTCATTCAGAAAGCATCTGTTTCTCATTTAAAGATCCTAGCTTATGGAAAGCTTAGCATGTTGTTTGGTAAACTAGGAAAGTTTCTGTTTTATTTTCATTTTTGTTTCTCTATTTACCTTGCTCAACTAGTGCTTGTTTAAATGGAACTGTCCTTTCTTTAACTTTCTGGGAACACTAATTTAAATATGATGCTTTATATTGTAAAGGCAAAGTTATCTGAGTTAGTGAGAGGCAGGTAGACAAGACAGCAAACGAAATACTTACTGAGATCCAAGTTTTGTGCATGAAATCATGGGGCAATGAACTCAACACCTCTCTGGACCAGCCCATGGGCTCTAAGAGTGGAGATAACTGCTTAGGAACTTGTTCTGTGTGGTACTTAAAGACTAAAGAACTGCAGGGCCAGGCTGAGCTCCCTGCTGAGGTGATCTGAGTATTTAAGATTCCTAGAATCAGTAGACAAATAGATGTGTAATACAAGCACAGCAGTACAGAGCAGATTTTTTGGGAGTCATTTGACTCTCAGTGCCATCAAAATATCCAGCAAAGTTTCTTTCTGCATTTGATTAATATTCCAGCTGCCACATGCAGTAAAATCCACATTTTTGAATCTACCAAAATGTAGCCATCAATCTGATGTATCTGGCAATATGACATTTGGTTTATAAAACCCAGAAAACCTAAAACCAAGTAACTGAACAAAAAGGAAATATTTATTAAATTGCAATATCTAAGTAGGCTGATCCTACTCCCAGTGAAGGCAATGGATAGAATTCAGTTTCCTTCTGTACAAGGACATTGGGGCGGGTGAGTAAGAGTTGTTTTGATGGGTAAGATATTGAGCTGTGAATCATATTGTTCTGCGCATCAGACAAGAGATGTTATCCCCACCCACTGAGTTTTAAAATATTTTAAGAACGAATCACAGCAGGTTATTGTAACAAACCACTGGAGGAATTGTGTGTTGGAGGACAAAAGCAGCATCAATGACAATGAACAAGACAGGAGCAGTAAAAAGTTCTTACTCTGTGGCCAGCAAGAGAGACTTATAAACAAGGACAGCCCTGCCCCAGAAATCTGAGTGCAAATAAATGGCTCTTTGCTCTCTGACATGTGAGATTTGGTTTAATCTAGAATGTCCTCCAAACTCTTACCCCTTATCTCCCTCTGATCTCAAGTCTTTACCAGCATTGCAGATACACAGCTACGGTGGAGTAGTTTGAAGTGACTGAAGTAGGAATCCTGGGCTATTGGTTGGAACAGGATAAGAGTGTGTATTGTCTGGGACATGGTCTACTGCATAGTGGGAAGCACTTTCTGATAAAGTTGAACAATAGTTTGACTTTGGAACTTAACACATGCTTAAGTACTTCACCAAAAGTGTGCGGAGCTGAGTGGCTAAAGGCTTTGCTGAATGAAGGCTTAGGCCGTGTTTTATTTCTGATTTAACTTCCTGACAAGCAGCCATTGGGCCAAACTTTTAATTGCTTAGTTTGAGTACATAATGCAATGCTTCTTGGATTCTTTCAAGAAAACTTACTGAGACATTTTCTTTGATCTAAGCATAGACTAATCTCAATACTCTTTAACCATCTGGAAAACTCTTCTGAAGCTTTTTCTCTGTGCCTGGCTATCTTGGAAGCTGCTTTGGAAGGGTTTGCAGTGGCCATTGGCACAGCCTTGAGGAAGAAACTCAGCTTGACAGTGAGGCTATGAATTGCTGGGGAAGGCTCTTTACCTGTGAAATGGCTGTGAAAGGCCTTTTGTCCATGGAACATTCATAGCATTTTTTTTAATTATCTGCTCATGTTTGTTTACCAACCTATTGCAGAGGGATATATGTGCTTACTCTGAACCAACTGGTCATGAGGGAGCTACTGTATGCCCTTACTTGTTTCTATGCATCCAGAAAGTGAGGGAACAGGAGCACTCTGCTCAGAATAGCAGCAATATGAGTGCTGCGTCATTTACAGTAAGACATCCCCAAGCTAGAGGAATGAACTCTGTTTCCTTGTAGATTATCCCCAATGCAGGAATGAGATGTGCAATAAATTACCTGTTGTGTTTTGTAGCAGCAACTTTATCAGCTAGTTCTAAAAACATGGACTCAAATAGGAAGTATGAACCTTGGCTCTTTAGAATAACCCTGTCACGTGTCAAAGGCATAAAATTGAAGCAGTACAGAGGTTGTGAAGGTTTCTTATCAGCAAGAAAAAAAGACTTACAGAAATGACCTCTGTTTCAATTTGCCCTTCAAACTGGGAGTGATTAATTTAAATAAACTGTAACTATTGTAGTTAGGACTTGCATAATGTAAGAGCCAAGAACGCATGATTACATTCTGGCACACAGTGAATTTGGAAAAGTTTCTTGAGACTCTATTAATAACAGAAAAAGGAGAAGACAAGCTCTGAGGCCATTTGGGGGCAAGGGCAGAACTTTGGTTTCTGACCATCGGGCAGAGGTTGAAGTAAAATCTAGTTTTATGGCTAATAGGTAACTGCTAATAGTGCTATTCGCTAATGGGATGGAGCTGACTCAAAATGTGCAGAGAAAACTTCTCCTGGGTTGGAATTTCACATTCCCCCATTTAGGATGACTATTAATGTAACACTGTTTGATTTAACATGTAGCAGGGAAGACAGAGAAACTTCAAGATGATTGGTACTTGCTCTCTGTCCTGCAGTACCTGTATCGGTCATGCTGTTGTTTTTTTTCTCTGCAAAGTCTATTACTGATACTGTTTCTGTCATTCTGTTTATCTGCACATGTTCTCTGTCTCTTCTAATAGTAAGAAGAAGGGACAGAGGTCAGTTATGCATGGTTAATAAATATGACACAATTTGGGGAGATGTCAGGAATTCAAAATTCAAGTACAAAACACAGTTCTTTCTCTCTCTGCTCACTACTAATTCTGTTTGCCATTTTTGATGAAGAGTTTTTTTAAGATTTGCCTTGATGTGCTATGGCTGAAACACTCTGATGTAGGTAATGCATATGCTTTGTCACAATAAATTCAAGGAAGCATTATGTCTGGGCATGTGACCGTCATTGCTGAATTTAGTAAGGGGAGTTAATCAGTGGTTCTGCTCCCTGCTTTGGAAAAGAAGTTGCAGAAAGACCAAACTTTCTCCTTCCAGCTAACATATCTGTGTTGTAAAGCATTCTGTGTGTAACAGTACCTTTCCCTTCTTGCAGGTGGTCGAAAAAGATGTGGACCCAGAAACAACTCTGCTAACCTATCTACGAAGAAAACGTATCCAGTGTCAGAAGAAGCCGCAGAAGGCTTTAAATGCCTACAGCATTTCATAATTGTTTACTGTTCTGCCTGTCACTTGAATGCTAGGCAGAGCTTGTGCACAGGGTATAAGAGAGTGCTCTGCATGGTCTGGTATTTCTTGCCGGCAAAGATTACAGCTGGTATTCAAAGCTTAAACAATAGCAAATTTTAAATAATATTCTTTAAATAAACTTTAAGTAAAAGGGAAAACTCTCAGTGTTGCTAGAAATTAGAATATGATGGAAAGAAAGCAATATTGAGATGATAATAAAGTTGAAGGAAATTTAACTTCGTTCCACACAAATTGTAAAGGATTTTCTGGCCAAAACATTATAGCCACTTGAGCTGCTTGCTGTATCATCCAATAATTTGGATATTACTGGATAGTTAATATCCAATAACTTGATTGTCCTGTGGCCTGTTTATCAAATGACTCAGGGATGCAAACTCAGAGGCAGAGGTTCCCACCGCATACTGTGGGCATGTTTACGTGAGTGGATGCAGTCACGTTTCACTCCTATTTGAAACTGGTCAACACATGAGTCAGATAAGCTTCAGGAGCTGGGTAGCTATTACTGTGATGACCAGGCTGGCTATACTAGGTCTGGTTCAGTAAGTAGTGGCATTCCATGTTTTCTGAATTTTTGTCTGACCACCTGGGTGTGTACATATGCCAAACTGTTCACATCTGTGTTTGTGTATTCCTTAAAAAGAATCACGCATACTTATTTCACCATGCTGCCCTGTTCCATTTGTCTGGGATCTGAAAGAAGTATGATGATATAAATCACACTCCTCTTTGGGGTTTCCAGCAGAACTATCACCAGCCCTGTTTTGTCTGACTGTACCTTTGGTGGATAAAGTTCAGGAGGAGAAAGAAGTGGCATGACTCTTGTGCCTGTGTGCACTTCTTGCCACTAGACCTTTTATGTCTAAGCTCGTTAATATCTAATGCAAATACCTTTGTAAAGAGATAATCAGAGCTCTTCAAAACTTTCAAAAACGTCAAAACCACGTGTCTGGTTAGGGTCAGACAAATACTTTGAGAAACATGTTTTACTGAGGCAGATTAGCACTGTTGTCAAGAGAAACATTGGATAACATAGAGAAGCTGCTTCTGCTGAAGCAGGCACATAATTGTATGACAAGTAGATGTGGTGCTTAGGGACATGATTTAGTGGTCGACTTGGCAGCATTAGGTTTATGGTTGGACTTGGTTATCTTAAAGATCTCTTCCAACCTAAATTATTCTATGAAAATAGTCAGTTTCAGAATCTATGCAGTGAAGGCAAAGACGATTTGAGTTCCCTATATCAAGATGCCTGTTGCTTTTTCACAGGCCTAAGTTGATTATCTCAGCACAAGCATGTGTCCATTGCCAATGACAGCAGCTGTTCTTTTCCTATTAAAAGTCTCTTGGCATCGGCCAATCCTTTTCACAATAAATAGCAGTGTCTCATTACCTTCTAATGAGTGAGGGAGCCCAAAGAAGTGACTCGAGGAATTATCTCCTGAAATCCCTTTGCAGAACATTTGATGTAATGCCTGATTGTAAAGTAGAGACATGCATTCTGCAGCCTGTGGAGGAATCTACTCCATACACTCTGTGAATTCCCAAGTGTCTGTGCAGTGGTTCTGTGCATCTCCGCTGGTACTGGCTCTCAGTGTCTGTCTCCTGTGGTTTTACGGGAACCAGGCTACTGGGGAGTGTGCTTGGCTGGTTTTGTCCCTAGCAGTGGGGAAGTCATCGTAAATGGGGCTGAGAGAGAAGCTAGGGTGGCCAGACCATGACTCTTGAGACATAGGCAGTTTGTGAGCAGTTCAAGTGCAGCTCCCATGTCAGTGCTAAACTATGTGACTTGTATCACTGTGTGACTGCCCCGCCTAGGTGCCACCTTGGTGGTTGGAATCACCAGATGTAAGAAGTCAGTCGCCACTGGTGAGAGATGCTGAAGGAGATGTCACCATGTGTCTCAGGGATGTGGCTCCTGCTCAGCAGTTACTGAGTGCTTTGTCTCCCTTATGTCATTTCCTTTTCTGAGTCTAAAGAAAAGTGGGAACTGTTGAAGTTCAGAAATTTTTTGTTTCTTCTGTTGGAACATTGACTGCCTACTTTTAGGTCTTTGAATGTTGATCTCAAAGCTCACATGCCAGAATTTGAAACTTTGTTTATGTTAAATTAAGTTATTAAGCAGAAAAAATGAGTGCTTGGTTTCCAGCATGAACTTGTGGCTAAGCCTTGACTGACAACTGTTTGAGCAGGCTTCTGCCAACACTCTTTGTGTTTTCCTTAATTCCTATTCTCTCAGTGGGCCTATGTGGAACCAAACTAGGCTGTGGAGAAGGCGGATGTGGTGCTTGCACTGTTATGATATCCAAGTATGATCCCTTTCGGAAGAAAATCCTGTATCCTTTGCAATCTGAACTCTTCAACAGAGAAATGAAATGGGTACAGATCCAGGTTCTTGACATTCCAGACATGGTTCTATTTTTAAAAAAGGTTATATAATGTATATTTCTGCCAAAACATAGTTTTTAACTTTGAGAACATAAACTCAGAAGGCTAAGACAAGAAGGTATTTTTTTTTCCTACAGCATTGCACAGTGCTTATAGGGAACTATTTCATTGTGCCCTGAAATATCTGCACTGACTTTAGCACGCAAGCTATCTGCTGCCTTTTCCCAATTCAGAAAACCTTTATGTTCCTTTCCTGCAATGTAATATAAAATTTTTGCTGTGATAACCCAAATGATGATTATTGTGATAAATTCTTTATTGCTATTGTATTACTACAATAATCTAGTTTATGTATGCCAGCAGATGTTCACTTTTTCTCTACTTCTATTGTAACCTTCAGAATTACTCTTATTTCCTGATACATAAACTTTCCTCTTGTTCTGTCTTTAATTAATTGAAAAGTGAAGAAATAGAATCAAACAAAAAGGGAAATGGAGAGAGAGGATGAGGCAGAGGGACAGGTCCCAGTTTCTTTTTATTGTGGGGAATGGAAAGCATTGAAATCTTGGATATATTTGGAATAATGCTGGGAGGTACTTTAGTATGGGATCATCTGAGTTAGTAGTTCTACTTAGTAACATGGCTTTGAATAGGATATCTTTAGGATCATTTTTCTGTCTTGATAGAAATGGAATAAAGTAGCTAGTTCCTGTAAGAATTTCATCAACATTATTCTATTTTACCTTCAGTCTGGAGTTTTTCCCCTGGTGCACCATCTAGAAACAATTTCCTAGGGAAAAGGCCAAGAGCTCTGTGCTCTTATGTAACTTTGTGAGTGGGCCAGGCCAGCTGTATAACATCTTGGTATTTGTAGTCTGCCCCTATAAATTACTTACATGGATTCTTTAGCTTAACGTACAATGAGGATGTTTAAAGTTGTTATTTCTAGATGAAATCCTATGGTTCATACTCAGTTTAAACTTCAAGGGAAGCTGATGAGAACTCTGGTTGAGTAGGTGCTGTAGAATTTGGCTTGTAATTGATATCACATCTATTTAAGTTCTCTTATTGTGTCCACTGCTACAGTTTCTGAGTACTCTTTGGTCCTCTTGTTCCCTTTCTCCTTTGTTGAACAGCACTGTGAAATGAAATGACCTTAATTTATTATTCTAGCCACCATACTGCCAATGCTTGCCTCTTCCCTGTCTGTGCCCTGCATCATGTAGCTGTAACTACTGTTGAAGGCATAGGAAACACAAAATCCAGGCTGCACCCGGTTCAGGTAAGCTATCAATACCGGTAACTTTAAAACCCTCTATCCATGTTTTCTTCTTATGTTAATTAATCCTGTTCCAAGGTGTTGGGACTTACCTCATAATGTTAAAGCCAGGAGTTTGACTTTCCACATGAGTAGTCTTTACTTGCCGGAATGACTAAGTGATAGAATCAAACTCCCGGGTCAATGCTGCAGCTCTCTTATGCCCTAACAAGTTAACTAGTGCTAATGCTTTTGTTCTAGGGCTACGTGGCTGCATTTGGTCCACATCCTAGACCAAATCTCAGGAACTGGAAAGACTGATGTAGTGAAAGCCTAGATAATGACTTGGAGCCAGGAAACTGGTGTTAGGTTTTGGCTTTCCTCTGGCCCTCTGTGAAGGACCTTGGTTTCTTGTCCTGCTTAGCTAGGAACCTTCCCTGCAGTGGTGCAGTAAGGTTTGGTTCAGCAATGTTTCTAAAGTCCCAAAATGTTCTTGGTGAGGAGGAGTGACAGGAATGTGAAGCCTTGCTCTTCTAGCAAGGTGTTATAATGCACTTTTTAAGGAAGCAAACTTGCCTCAGCTTTATCAGAGATACTGCTTCTTTAAGGGGAACTATGATTCATCTCAGTTTGTACAGTGAGTAGGATTTGTGCCAATATCTATCTGAGACAGTAAACAACAAAGTGAAAAATAAGTTAGGCACACATGAATGGATGGCAGGTAGTCTGACCTTTGTTTGCTTGTCTTCTTTTTCCTACCTGCCCTGAAGATTTTAACAGCTAAACTTTGAAATTCAAACTCAGGTCTATACAGGTCGCCCCAACCTGGCATGGTAAATCTGAAGAACTGATCTCATTGAAGGCTTCAGTTACATGGGGAGTTCAAAGTCTAGATGCAAAATTTTCAGTGTTCTCTTCTCTGAAGCCTGCTTCACAGATTAATTGACCATCTCACCAGAGAACATCTGATGATAGTCTTAGCTTCTCTGGTGAGATTTTTTTTTTTTTTTTGACAGAGATGTTACAGAAACAAGCACAGCAGTGAACTCATCTTGATATTATAAGCTGATGGTTGTTGTTACTTTTTCTCAGGAGAGAATAGCAAAAAGTCATGGGTCCCAATGTGGCTTTTGCACTCCAGGCATTGTCATGTCCATGTATACGTTGCTTCGGAACAATCCTGAGCCCAAAATGGAGGATATAGAAGATGCTTTTCAAGGTAATACTCATAGTCCTGCAGAGATGTAACCTGTTTGGCTTTCATTACATCTGCTTCACCAAATGGGATGGAGGTTCACCTTCGTTTAATGTATTTCATTAGAGATTATATATGATTGTTATGAGGTTAAGAACTAGTTTTTCCACTAGGAGACTGGCCGGGTGCTCAAGTGAACAAAAATGGCTTGTGGAAAATCTCACAGAAGCTCATTGTTAGTCCTGAAGCAGAGGCAAGTGGCCTCAATCTTGGATTAGGACCCCACTTAGCTTAACACAGAACAAAAGGTCACCTATCCCTGCGAGGCTTGTAAAAGCCTCCACATCTACTTGTTTATTCATTGCTGTCACAAGAGCCTGCAGAGGTGACAGAGAACATCTGGGCCAGCCAACCTCGAGTAAAGGACCAAGACAGCAATATATATGGTTGAGTGGGACAGAATACCAGCTGTGTAAATAATCTGAGAGTCTGCTGTTATTGCTGAGGTTAGGGCTGTTACCAGGCTTCTGGCAGTGACCTGAGAGGAAATCAGATCCAAGAAAAGGAACCCCTTTGTAATTTAGGGAACTGAATTGTTGGCATACTGTTCAGACTCACACAATTGAGGTAAATGAATACTGAATAGGGCAGATTGAATTTTTTCAAAATTAATTTCAATTTAAAATATCAACAAAAAGGGATGATGGGATTGTTGTAAGATTACTGATGAAATTTTCCTCCTCCCAGTTTTTTCATTAGCTTTATCTAGATTTGAGGAGCTTTTGTGAGAAACTATAAAATGTTCTAAAAGAAGAGAAGTTCTCAGCCAAAAGAGACTAAATCTTTGTCCTTTTGCTCTGTCAATGCAGGGAACTTGTGTCGGTGTACAGGGTACAGACCCATTCTGGAGGGATACAGGACATTTGCTAAGGTAAGTGGCTTCAGATAATATTTTATCTGGAAGGCTGATTGTCTTTCTCTCCATTACTAAAATACACCATAAGCTGAAAATATACATGCTACAACAACCCAGCTCCAACCGTTGACCCCTTCGTATGTGCTTCATCCATTAATAATGCAGGAAGACCAACTCCTCTATTTACTTCAGTTGCTGGAAGTGGAGCACTTTAATAAGATCCATCTGATGGCCCCTTTTTGCATCACAGATAATCAAACTGTAATTATTGTCTGTAAGTCTCTGAAAAACTCAGCATCTCTGCATAATGCAGCTTGCAGATGATCCCTGATGTGGAAAAAGTGTAAAGGTATGGTGCACAAATAGGGACATTCTATCTGATGAGAAAGTTGCTTTCTTCAAAGATCAGCTGCAGAGTTGAAATAGCTCTGGAAAGAACTTGAAGTCACTGCTGTATAGCTCTCGCCCAGAACTCATCTGCTGGTTTGAGTGAGGTACGAAGCTTTGCCAGAAGTTTCCTCTAGTCCCTTTATTCCTGAAAGACTGCTGGAGGCTGTAAACAAAAGTAGATCATTAGGTACTTCAGTGATTACTAGCCACTTATGGGGCTATGCTAGTATTAAATATCAAAAGTAAAGAATTTAGAATGCTGCCCATTAGTTTAATTTTATTATCCAGAATTACGATTGACAAAAGAGAATACAAGCAGGAGTGAGATGCATTACAAATGGTTGATAAATCCAGTTGATATAGTCTACTTGGATTTCCAACAGGCTTTCAACAGTAACTCACCAAAGGCTTTTAAAGACAATAAGCAGCCATGGGGTAAGAGGGAAGATCTCTGTATGGATGAAAGATTGATTAAAAGGCAGGAAATGGCAGGTAGGAGAAAATGTTGTATTTTTGCAATGGAGGGAGGTCACTGGTGGAGTTCTGCTGGGACCTGTGTTGGGAGCAAGGCTGTTTAATATATCCCTAGATGAAATGGAAAAGAGAGTGAGCATTGATGTGAGAAAATAAATTAGCTGATATCAAGTTAGTCTGGATAGTGAAGACAGGAACAGACTGAGGAATTTCAGAAGGATTTTATGAACCTGAGAGACAGGAGAGTAGACTGTGACACAAAATTCAGAGCAAATAAATACGGAGCAATTTACAGAGTGAAAGGTAATCCTTATTTCATGTAAAAAAGATAGGCTGTGAGCAGACACAAGGTCGTCTTCCTGTTACCATGCAGGAAGATGATCTTGGAGGTGTAGACAGTTCCACAGAAGCATCAGCTCAATGCTCACTGGCAGTCAAGAATACACTTCAAAGAGTAGAGAACAAAACAGAAAAAAAACCTGCTATGCTGCTGTCTGCATCATGACTCTTTCTACACTTGAGTACTCTGTGTGGTTCTGATCTTCTCATCTCTAACAGGGTATAGCAGAATTGGAGAAGATTCAGAGAAGTAGAATAAGGATCATGTCTGTGGTGATCTGGTTTCTATACAAGAAAGCATTGAGTAGACTGAGATGCTTCAGCCTGGAAAAAAAGATGTTAGGGAGGGGAAGGGGCTCTACATAGGCCATATAGTAGTTTATGTTAACCTCTGATAGAGATCTACCAAATTGTGACTGGCAGGTGGAATGTGGACAGGCATCTGCTGTTTGCTGCCTCTTCCAATACAAGAACAAAGTGTCAAGAAATGAAACTAGTAGGACTCAGGTTGAAAACAAACAAAGGCAGATGGTCTGCCATGTACCAGGCAGCTGACCTGCAGGACTCACCAAAGGGTGTTGTAAGCACCAAAAACTTACACAGGCTTCAGAGGAGACTGATCAGGTACTTGGATGGAGAGCTACTGAGGGTTACTAAAGAGACAGAAACATCATACTCTGATGCTGGTAGAGTACTAGGTATCGTATTGTATGTTCTTCTCCCTTTTACTGTTCTCTGAGTATCTCCTCACAGCTCCAGTTGTATCAGAGATACTGGCTGAATGGTCAGAGTAGTTCTAAACCAGAACAAGAGGTCTATCAGTAGACTGGACGTGACCTAGCCACCATGCTGCAGGATGCTGCCTTCCATTGGCAAGGGAAACATCTACTTGCTTGGCACCTTCCACCTCCCGTTTCTGCTTTGAATACAAGAAATATGGGATCAATTTCTCTGAAAAAGGAATCAAGTCTACTGCATTGCCTTGGAATCTGTGCTTTTTTTTTCAAAGCAGTTTTTGTCCCTGCAGGACTTGAATTGCTGTGGCAGAGTAACCAATGGCACTGGATGCTGTCGTAGTGAGAGGGAAAACAGTATGGTAAGCTGAATTTTAAAAGCCATAACCTCAATTTGCAATATAGTATTAGAGTTTTGATGTATTAGTCACCTCTCTAGCTCTACTGTGGTGCAGACATTCAGAGCTATCTGAGCTGATTTGAGTGTCTGTCTCTTGCGAAACACTGTGACTGCATATGTCCTGGTTAGCATCGCTAGCCATCGTGACACAGGTTTTACAGTAGTGAGCTAGATACGTTCCTTCTGAATCTGTGAGGTGCAACACTTCTGTGAGATGGCATGGTGATAACTATAAGCAATGTGTTGCCAGCTTCTGGTATATTGAAGCAATCCATCTTTCTGTGACAACAGATCTAAAAAACAGTTAATTCCCAAATATGATCTTTCCCAAACCTTGAAGTCCAATGGTGAATGAAGTAATATAATGACCATTCCAATAAATTGTACAGTTGGAACTTTTTTGAATATCTGGATGAAAAAGGTTAATCACATTTTATGTACCAGTTGAGGTACAAACAGTGGGGGGATGAAAGCAAGGAACTAGGACATAAGGTAGTGTGAGCATAAAATGAATTTAGGAATGAGAGAATATAATGAAATTCTTTGTCAGATAATTCCAGTCAATTCCTGTGGATTCTTTATTTGGAAGTATCCAGTGCTGTGTGGAATACTCTAGCAATTAAGACTTCTTGGAGTTCTTTTGTCAAAGTAGTTTATTAATCAAAAACATTACTGTGATTCTCTATATTCCAGGAATTGATAAAAGGGGAAGAATATAGCCTGTAAAAATTGTAATGTTCTGACTTTGTGCAGAATAACTGAAGCATGCTTGTTTTGTCTTCAGAATGGGGGCTGCTGTGGAGGAAAAGCCAATGGTCCAGGCTGCTGCATGAATGGAAAAGAAGACAATGTGGTAAGATGCCTGTCAACTATTAGTTTTTTCCCTATTTCTGATGTTTTGAAGCCTTAGCTCTGGCTTGTTCTGTGCCTAAGCCCAGTGCTTTTAATTTAGCTATATTTATGCAAAGCAATTTAGACTTATTTATGCTTTATGCTGGTCCTACATCAGAAAGGATACCTTTGATGTGATTTAACATGCCAGTGTGAAAGTGATGTCACTTTTGATTGGCAAAAAACTGTTAATATGTTCAGGGTTCAGGTTTCTGACCAGACATGCATTGTGATCAGAAAAATACGGCTGCAGAACCTGAAACAATGGATCAGGTGGCATCTTTTTGTTGTGTTTGCCATTCTTTGCTCCATGAAATAGTAACAGGGATTTGACTGGAAAGAGGAATGAGTTAGTGTTTTGTGTGGATAGATTTCTCGTCTGCTGCCTATCCATTTGCATTTTCTCTGTCACAGACAATGATGTCCTCCAGCCTGTTCAATTCTTCTGAGTTCCAACCATTGGACCCTACACAGGAGCCAATCTTCCCACCAGAGTTAATGGTAGGCTCATTCAGAAATAAATAGTATGTGGTTTTGTTGTTCTACACAGGGTTTGAGTGTTTGCAGTGTGTTTCTCCTGTGAGGAAATGGCAGTGCAAAAGATGGCTGCTGATAAAAGGAGATGCATGGGGATGAACACTTCCCTGTTTTACAAAAGGGAAGGCTTTCAAGCTGGAATAGCTTAAGAGAGATGCAGGCCAAGTGCCTGCTCCAGCTGTCTGACTTTCTTCTCTGTTTCTCACCATACATGGCTGCTCTTGTGTTGCCTTCCTTTCCGGTCACTGCCTATCCAGGGGTGGAACAGTTGCTGACATCTAGATTTCAATTTACTAGGTCAGATGTGAGCTTCTGCATTAAATACAGCCATATTTGAGCTAATAGCCTTATGCTCCCTTTGCAGTGTAGGAAGAGAAGTAGGAACTATGGGATGTAGCTGAATATATGTTTCAGCTAGGTGACTTCCTGAAAGGACCAACTTCTCTCCACTCAGTGTAGCAGGAGTAGAAGTTGGCTAGCTCACATTGACATCAAAAATTAGGTAAGATTAATTTCTCTCCATGTGTCATTCCTATCTTTTTTGGAGGTAGTTTTTCCCTAAGCAAATGTGTTCCAGCTAGGAATCTAGTCCAGCACATGGCATGTTTACAGCTTTCTTCACGTTTAACAAACAACCAAAATTCAGTTGTTAGTTGTGCTGCTGCACCCAGCCTATATGTGTCCTGAGCTACAGCATGAGTAGGTTCTCCTAGAACATAGCACAATATATATTTAGCTTAAGATAGGTCCTCTCGGTTCCCTAAGATGTTCTCTTGCCTAAGGGTTGATCTCATGTTGCTGGGAGGCGGCCATGTTAGCCTGTTTTCTTCAGTCACTGGATGAAGGAATTAAAAATGGAACCGGAATCTGGCCTTCCTGCTGGGAGCTCAAATTCAGCAGTGCTGAAGACTGACATTTTTGCAGTGAGATGAGAATGGAAAACCCATTACTTCTAAGATGGCTGAAACTACAGGTATCTGACAGAACTTTGGTCAGATGGAGCTTGCTGGCAGAGGTCTTGCTAGGGAGATGTGGCAGCAGGATGCACCTGACAATATCGGAAAGGAAAAACTTTTGTCAGCATGAAAAAGACTCTTGTCACTGCTAGCAGAAGGATGGGGAATGCCTAACTGCCAACAGCAGTGTGGATATCACAGGCACCTGTCAGTAACTGGACTGAGATGGAGCCTGGCCTGGCATAGGCATGAGCAGCATGTGAGCAGGGATTCTTGGCTTGATGTAGAGTCTGAGCTCTATCTGAATTCACTTTTTCAGACTCGGAGTAACAAACAGCAGAAACAACTGTGTTTCAAAGGTGAGCGTGTGATGTGGATCCAACCTACAACTCTCAAGGAACTGGTGGCTCTCAAATCCCAGTACCCCAATGCCAAGCTCGTTGTGGGGAACACGGAAGTAGGTAAGAGGAAGAGCTGATGCTCATTATGAGCAGTTGGAAAACCTTCCATGGATTATTTTGTGAGAACAGTGCAAATGTAAACCTCCTTCATGCCATTGCTGTTAAATAGCTGTTTAGTCTTCAGGCTGTACATAGGAATAAATTTTCTTCTCAGGTAGATCAGTCTCACAGTGAATGTTTTCCCTGTTCTTTGCTGTATCAGGCGAAAAAAAAAAAAAAAAGCTTATCTAGACCTCTGAGCTTTTGTGCTAGTTTTGTGGAATTTTGAGAAGAGGGGAGTGGCAAGGTGTAAAATGACCTCATAATCAATGAATTCAGTTGTGAAACCTGTATTTTGAAATATTTTTCAGTGACTAAACTCTCAAGAAGTGAAATCTTACTGTTTTTTTCCCCCAAAATATAGGCTTCTGCAAACGTTAATGCTGAGGAGGAGGGTTCAGACACATTTAGTAATTCTGTTATCCTGAGCAATTGGTTCAGGGGACAATTCCCAAACTTTGTATGGCTCATTGTATTCATTGTTCTTTCCTGAAGGATTATGTACAACAATAGCCAGGTTACACAAGTACTAAACAGTCTATTTAAGGTTATTGTAAGCCTAGAAAAGAGTCTCTAATACTTCCCTATGAGAATTCTGATATTAGTGGAAAAGAGCTTTTAGATTGCTATCTCTGTGACCTTATATAATCTGTGTAACAGATGGTCAATGAATTGACTCTTTAACAGGCCTGCTGCCATTTTATCAGGAAATGGTTAACTTACTTAGGCTCTTTATCACCTATGTGTAACTGAAGGAGTCCTACTTTTCTTTAAGGTATTGAGATGAGGTTAAAGAACATGTTGTATCCAGTGATAATAGCACCAACATGGATCTCTGAAATGAATGCTGTTCAGCACACTGAAACAGGTGAGCAAAAAAGAGGCAGAATGCCTGTGAAGTGAGTGGGGACTCCACGGCATAGTAAAAAGTATATGAAGGAAAATCGCCAGCTTAAAAGCTGCTTTTTTTATATGCATAGAACTTCCCATGCATGGAACCGTGTGCTATTGCAGAATCATAGAATAGTTTGGGTTGGAAGGGACCTTTAAAGGTCACCTAGTTCAACTCCCCTGCAAGGAGTAGGGACATCTCCAGCCAGATCAAGTTGCTCAGAGCCCCATCCAAACTGGCCTTGAATGTTTCCAGGGATGGGGCACCCACCACCTCTCTGGGCAACCTGTTCCAGTGTTCCACCACCCTCACTGTAAAAATTTTTCCCTATATCTAGTCTAAATCTAACCCCCCTCTATTTTAAAACCATTACCCCTTGTCCTATCACAACAGGCCCTGCTAAAAAGTTTCTCTCCATCTTAAAAGTAATTTGAGAATCAGAGGGCTTTCACTAGAAGGTATATTAGACATTTTATCTGCTTGATGCATTGTGTTTTACATGTATTAACTGGGTTAATAATGGGTTTAAATGGGCAATCTTTTTATTTAGAAGGATTTTAAAATTAGTAACTGGGGGAGAGATGCTGGGTTCGACATTCTAAATGAGTAAATGAAGTATTGCATTTATATTTGTGTTGGAAACAGATCAACCTTACAAACAGTTAGAAGTAATAGGACAATGTAGTGCATGTGTAAGGTGTGGAAACTCGAGAGTCCTTGGAGTTCACTCCTCAAAGGACAAACTAGTATCTATAGGAGAGCAATATCATTCCTAATAGGCTGAGGCAAAAGGGCTGTGGGTTACTGTCATGTGAGGGGCAGTACCACCATGAAGTGTGATTTAAGGGTGAATTTTGTTCTGAGGATGTGATGTTTATACGCAGTGCATACAAAATAGTCTAGTGTGACTGCATGTCTTCTCTTAACCCTACTGTCTGGTTAAACTCAGTGGCATCTAAGCTTTGTAGACACAGTTATAACTGTCCTCCTGTACCTTAATGTTTGGGAGAACAAGAATTATTTTCATTTGTTTCTTTACAGGGGTCACCTTTGGTGCTGCCTGTACCTTGAGCTCAGTAGAGGAGGTGCTGAGAAAAGCAGTGGCAGAGCTTCCTCCTTACAAAACAGAGGTCTTCCAGGCTGTCCTTGAACAGCTGAGGTGGTTTGCAGGGCCACAGATCAGGAATGTTGCTGTAAGTGTTTTCCCACTTCATTAAAGGACTGAAATTGCTGATTGAGCAAAAAGAATTTATCAAAGCAAACTCAAGCAGAGTTAACACCTAGTGCGCAGTGTCTAGAGTAATGTACATGTTATGGCTGTATCTTCAAGTTTTTTGATATTTATCTGATACATACATTCTCACTCTAGGCTCTTGGTGGGAACATAATGACAGCAAGCCCGATTTCTGACCTAAATCCTGTGTTAATGGCAAGTGGAAGCAAACTGACTCTGGTATCAAATGGTGAGTTAGTTACATTTCCTTGTGGCACTGAGGGGAGTGGGATAGTCAACAGTCCTCTGCCATGGGCTGTCAGGTCAGGTCAGAACTTGAAAGTGGAAGATAACATTATGTAAAAAAGTCTTAGTTTGAATCTTCAGGAGTTTTGCCCTTCTTGAAGCTGAAGTTCTAAGACTAGGCCTAAGGTGGGCTTCCTAAATAATTTTGAACTTCTCTGCCAGAATGGATCTTTGGTACTGTGTATGTACCTACAGATGGATCCTTGTGAAGAGCTAGTTGAGAATGTCTATTCATTAAAAAAAAATAGGCATGAAATTGTTTCTGTCACTGTCATACTTTAATCCTTGTGGATTTTTCAGATAAAGATTGAAACTTGTTTAGTTTTTTGTTTGTTTTTTTTTTCCTTGAAGAAAGCCAACTATCTCAATTTGTATTTGCTCTTAGGAAAATTTTTTTTTAAAATAGGATCCTCAAAGTAAGTGAACAATCTGATCAGTGACTTTCTCTTGTACTAGTTTGTGTGCAGGCAAAGGAAAGGGGAAAGAAGGAATTGCATTGGGATGTTGGAAACTAGTTCACCTGGAGGCTCAGCTTTAATTAGATAAAGAAGGAGAGGGATCTCTTTGATGGGTTCCTGTGCAAATAAAAGTTTGTATGTAGGCAGAAGCTGCCATAGATTCCATAAGGACAAAACTAAATCTGAGAAAATCCTTCCTGATTTGATGAAAGAGGATGGAAAAATGAGAACTGATATATCAAGAGTGATCTGTGTAGGTAGAAGCCTCTTTCACACATACTATTGCCATTCTTCGTCTGAGTTATTAATTCATCTGCCGTTGATCTCTCCTTGCTCTACAGAGGGCAAAAGGACTATCACGATGGACGAGAAGTTTTTCACCGGATACAGAAAGACAATAGTTAAGCCTGAAGAAGTACTTCTGTCTGTTGAAATACCCTACAGCAAGAAGGTAGGCTTGTAGGAAAAGACTTCAGTGTCTATGCAGCTAAAATGCTGTTAGTTGAGTGTTATTTTCAATGTTAGGCACTTTTTTTTTCTGTGGAAACTGACCTCCAAATGCTTATGTAGCCCCAAGTGGACTAGGAAGCAAGTAAATTATTTCATTAAAATGTAGCAACATTCTCTTTTTGACAAGCAACAGGAGCTGGGCTTTATGACAAAGTACAGTAAGTCCAAGAAGTTTTCTAGTGAAAGAAATATAAATTTCACTTTATTCTCTGGAGCTTTCTGAGTGCATTCAGTAATGATGAAAGGCGACAAAGTGATGTTCCCAGAGGTCTAAGTTCTGTTTGCAAAATAGTACAGCAAACATGCTAGCAGTTCCTAGTAAAGTGAAGTTAAAGTTCTTGAAATTTCCACTTTATTTCTGTGAACTGAAATGGGAAAAGAAATGGGGAAAAGTGTGTATGGATAAAAGGGAAATTCAATTTCTACATCCTTGCCTTGCAAGACTGAAACCACAAGGACTGATTATTAGGGAATTTTGACAACATGGACTTGCAACTTCAAATGAGCCTGCAAAACTTCCTTCAAATAGAGCAATGAACACTTCTCCTCTATAGCAGCATAAACCATAGCTGATTCAGAGTGTCTAAGAGGTAAAGCTCTCCTTTTTTTCCCTTTAGGGCTGAGAACATCAGGCTGTAATTTTATGGCTGTGAAGGTACTTTTTTAGGGCTTGAGGCTACAACTTATAAGATGCTAGGATTCACAGGGTAGTGACACATTTTCTTTATCTACAGAAAACACTGATATACTTGAAATGCCATCATATTATGGGATAGAACCAATAAATTCTTTGTCTATCCTCTCTAATTTTTGTATCTAACTATTAAGGGAACATAGCTATTTTATTTATGGTCTTTTTCCATCTATTTCTGTGTGATTCTTCTTTCATCTTGTGGTAATTGCAGGAAGCATCACTTTCTGCCAAAATGAGAAACAACTTGAGGTAGTCAATGGAAAACACCATATTCCTCCATCCGCATGACAGTCATACGGCAATTTAACAAAACAAACAAATGTTTACCAGCAGGGCAAGGGCTTCATCTCTAGGTTGTATGCAGCTCATTGATCTGAAAAACTAAAACAACTTTTGAACTCTCTACTTCATGGTTTCTTGGCTGACCTTTGTTCACAAACACTAAGTCAAGGAGACTAAAGTTCTTCAGAGGATGTCTGAAAGTGCTGGCATGTGGCAAACAAAGTCTCCTGGAACTATGATTTCCTTACAATTGGAAGCAGGGCTGTGTCAGCATACAGCTAGATCGAATTTTTTGGTGTATGTTTGTTTAAAACTGATGTACCCTCTTGCATGGATGTGACTTGTCACACCAAGGGTAAGACTGCCCAAACCACAGAAAGCATTAGACTAAAGAAGTTTAGCAGTTTACATGATTCAGTGTTACTGCAGAGGGACTGAGCTCAGGGTAGGCTTTACCATAGAGAGGCTGTTAAGGGATAGGAGGTAACACCTTTTTCCCCTGCTAACTTGTGTGTCAGATATTTAAGATATTCAGGGAAAAAAGATTTTTGAGTCTATGCTTGTAAGGGGATTAGAGCTGAGCAAAAACAGTATTTAGAAAAGGAAACAGCTCACTGGATTAAAGATAAACAAATTCCAGAAAAGATAACTGCTTAGCTTTTTGTATATAGCAAGACATTCCTAGAACAGGACATATCATTTATTTAACAATCCTCTTTCTCTTCTGGACTGTAAAAACATTCCTTGTGTCCCAGATAATTTTCAGAAATGTTATGCACCACTTGCATTATTACTCACTTAGTGACCATCCGCTTTCCATGTCCTTTCCCTTGCATACAACTTTCTCTATCGTATTTGTCACTGTTAGTTAACTTTTATGAAAATAGTATTCTGTATCACATAGACATTTCCTGATTTTCAAATAGAAAAAGCCTGACAACACAGCACGTATATGTTTCCATCTTTGGGAAACAATTTTGACCTACTGTTTGCTCAGTATTGCCATCATAGGCTCAGAGTATCACAATTTTTGCTCTGCTAAAGGGAGAGGAAGTGCTCATGAAGTCTTACTCCATGCTTTAAATTAGTATCCTCCAGCCTTCATCCGTATTGATCTTTATATTCCACGGTGGTGAACTGAAAAATTGACATGGAAACAATGTTTTTGCAGTTGTGAATATTGCCTGTGAATCTTTTAGAGCCGGTGTTCCTACCTGATGTTGCATCTTGTCCAGAAGGGGAGACTAATCTAGGTCCCTAATATGCTGCCCTTAAGAGTAAGCCTTGCTTGGTTTTCCTGTGAGGATAACTAACACTTAGGAGCTTTCACTGTGGTACTTTAGAGGGGACGTGCTCTGTTCTTTTGCCAACAGGTAGGGCAGACCTGGGCAGCTGATATGATGGCTACCTTCCCTACACTCCTAGTGAGGAAAAATAGTGAGTGCCTTTTCTCCCACAGGACTCTGCCAAGAAAATTAAGGTGTCTTGTAAGGAGTGAAGGCAAATATTGTCCTCTTGTTGCAATTGTGTTATTGGAAAGCTTTTCTGAAGTGTGCGGTAGAAGAGGCTGCTTTTTCTCCTCTGTGAAAGCTAATTGCTTTAACAAGTGGAATGACAGAATGTCCTCATTGGGGTGATGCTACTGATGCTTCTCTCCTATTATCTGCTGGCTGCCCACTAGTTACTTGAATTCAGGAAATGAAACACACCCTTCAGTTATATCTCCAGTAACAAATTCTCGAGGCACAAAAGGGGCCTCTTGTGAAACTGTTCCCATTGCCAACAATAGAGGAATTGTTCTTTACAATAAGGAAAGAATTGCTGTCCACTTCTGATTAGAAATAATTAATGGAACAGGCTGCTGTGCTGTGCAGAGTCACTTGGCTAAGCTATCAGAAAAGAAACTTGGCAGAAAAATCTCCAGAAGGGCCACGCAAAGACATTGGATCTGATTCCTCTCCTAGTCTGCAGGATGCGTGAACAGCAATTTGTCATAATCTTCAGGACAGGCAAAGGGAAAAACAGACTGTACTGTGACTCCAGGGTCACACTGTCACTCGGTGTATACTGGTAGAGTGTTAATCTCATATTTACCGCCACTGCTCATAGGTCAGCTGCTGAGTTTTGTGAGTTGTAGTTGCTGGTGCATTTAGAAGAATTTTCTTGCTCTGTGGAGACCAGCAGAGGATTCAGGATGGATACTGAGAATTATATTTGCAGTAACAGATTGAAATTGTCTCATATCAATTAGTCTGGTCTGTTCTAGAACTGTGAAACCTCTGTGATTATTGATTTCAATTCTTGCAGAGTTCAAAGACTTAGGACAGAGCAGAAAGTGAATGGGTTTACCAATTAGACTTCCAGCTTAGCAGCCTAGGAGAAAGAAAAAGTTGCTAAGGAGCAATAAGCTTGTTTATGTACAAAAACAATGTCCTGGTTCTTCCTTTTAAGATAGGGAAAAAATGTGACAGGTACGAGCAGATCTCTGTCAAAGCCTATTTCCCACACCGTCCTAGGTTGGCTAATAACCACTGATCTAATACATTAGAATTGAATCATGTGAAAGTGTAGAGCTGAACAAACATGTCCTACTTGGTCCTGCAAGATGAACTGGATACAGTTCCCTGGAACAGCTTATCCATGTAGGGACAGGTTAACAGCTTGTCTGTATTTATACTCCAAAGCATGCCAAGGTAAAGAATAAAGAAATATTTTCCTGTCTTCTAGGGTGAATACTTCTCAGCTTTCAAGCAGGCTTCCCGCCGGGAGGATGACATTGCTATTGTGACCTGTGGGATGAGAGTCCTGTTCCAAGATGGCACTAGCCAAGTGGAGGAGATAAAACTAAGCTATGGAGGAATGGCTCCTACAACTGTCCTGGCCCTAAAAACTTGCCAGCAGCTCACAGGCAGGTAGGATTTTCTTTTTGTGATAGGAAGGCTCTCTAATGGAATGGTGTTGATTTTTACAGAAGCAGTTCAAATACCTTAAATACTCTCTGATAGTACACAGAACGAGAAAGGGGAAGAAGTGTAGCTACAGTTCTGAAGCAGTCTGTTTTGTGTGATGCTTTGCTTCCTCCAGTATTCCTTACCCTTACAGATGCATGTCAGTTTCTGATTCAGAGAGCCATTTCCTTGCTAAATTCACTCATCTGTTGAAGTGGGCAGAAGCCAGGTGTGGGCATGTGTGGAGGCAGAGAGTGCAATATTGACGAATTTGGGCTATGTCCTTGAACACCATTTGCTCAATAACAAAAAACCAGCAATTAGAACAAGATAAGGAAATACCAAAGGCAAAAATAGTAAAGACAACCAAAAAACTATTACCAATCCAAATGAAGCATAAGGCGCATGAACAGTATATGGCTACCAATCAAATTAGATGATTAAGTGCGTGCACTTCGCGTGTAACTTAGGTAGACTATAAAAGACTAATGCTGACTAACAATAAAGGTC
Source organism: Chlamydotis macqueenii (assembly GCF_036417535.1). NCBI lineage: Eukaryota > Metazoa > Chordata > Aves > Otidiformes > Otididae > Chlamydotis > Chlamydotis macqueenii. The sequence continues at coordinate 71,570,500 of NC_141558.1, read as the reverse complement.
TCCGTAACACCATCCATGGAGTCCGTGTTTTTACTGCAACAGGCATGACCTACAAAACTGATTTTCTTTCAAATTGAACTGAGAAATCTGTGCTTTTCCCTAATAGCTTTGCCACATCTTTAGAAAAGATAACAAGAGCCCAAGAAGAAAGCAAAGCTGACATACAGAATCATAGAATAGTTTGGGTTGGAAGGGACTGTTAAAGATCATCTAGTCCAACCCCTCTGCAAGGAGCAGGGACATCTCCAACCAGATCAGGTTGCTCAGAGCCCCATCCAAACTGGCCTTGAATGTTTCCAGGGATGGGGCACCCACCACCTCTCTGGGCAACCTGTTCCAGTGTTCCACCACCCTCATTGTAAAAAATGACTTCCTAATATCTAATCTGACTCTACCTCCCTCTATTTTAAAACCATTACCCCTTGTCCTATCACAACAGGCCCTGCTGAAGAGTTTCTCCCTATCTTTCTTATAAGCCCCCTTTAGATACTGGAAGGCCACTATAAGGTCTCCCTGGAGCCTTCTCCTCTCCAGGCTGAGCAGCCCCAACTGTCTCAGCCTGTCCTCATAGGAGAGGTGCTCCATCCCTGTTGTCATCTTTGTGGCCCTCCTCTGGACTCACTCCAACAGGTCCATGTCCTTCTTATGTTGGGGGCTCCAGAGCTGGATGCAGTACTCCAGGTGGGGTCTCACGAGAGCAGAGTAGAGCGGTAGAATCACCTCCATTGACCTGCTGGCCACGCTTCTTTTGATGCAGCCCAGGATGTGGTTGGATTTCTGGGCTGCAAGCGCACACTGTCAACTCCTGTTGAGCTTCTCGTCCACCAGTACCCCAATATATACTATAAATAGTATATAGTATATATACTATACTCAGAGATAGAACAGGTGGCTGTTGCTTGAGAGCTTGCGGGGCTGCCATGTCAGAAGAGTTAGTCTGTGCTGGTGATATTTAGGGCTGAGAAGGGCCCTCTGTCACTTTTGTTCCCTTGCAGAGACTGGAATGAGAAGCTGCTGCAGGATGCCTGCCACTTACTGGCAGGTGAGATGGATCTGTCTCCTTCTGCGCCTGGTGGGATGGTGGATTTCCGACGCACGCTCACGCTCAGCTTCTTCTTCAAGTTCTACCTGACAGTCCTTCAGAAACTGAGCAAGAACCACAATGACACTGTGAGTGCTGCTAAGGAATGCAGATTTGGGGAAGGAAGACCTGTATGTGCTGTCTTGGTGGGGAAGGCGTGAGGAGAGTTCAGATTCCAGCAGTCATACCTGGTAACAAACTCCACGTTGCAATAGCTGCCAGAGCTACTCTACTTCTTCCCTGCATGACAGTGACTAGTGTATGTTCCCACTTACTTCCTTGTGGCATCCCCACCTTGCTGTGGAAGGATGGAAGGATGCTGATCTGTGGGTTCACAAGAGGATTCCTGGGCTTCTCCCCTACATTGCATTACAACTGCTCTCATGGGTCTGTGGCTATTCTTTGCACAGAGCCTGAGCCCTGTTTGCCTTTCACCCAGTAGAAGATGAATTATCTTTTCATTAAAACATGGAGAATGGAGGATATCCTGGGCTACTGGGGAATGTGAGAACAGGACTGGCAGGGAGGATGATTGTTCTTTAATATGTCTCTGGCAGAACAATCTGTGTGAGCCCATCCCCTCGAACTACATCAGTGCTACAGAACTGTTTCACAAAGATCCCATTGCAAATGCCCAGCTCTTCCAAGTAAGTAGCAGTATCTGCATGATGTAGACCTGTACTTTTCTGTAGCTCAAACTATGCTTATCTTGTTGCTTCCCTGCGTATGAGCAATACATTTACCTACAGAATGCCATTCGTGAGGCTCGTATTTGTGTCTCACTCCCTTCCTTGCTTTAGGATACAATGTTCTTTCCTATTGTTGCCCAACACTGCTCCTGATGTGTACGGCTTCATAAAAATTGATGTGGGTAGCACTCCTGCATCTGGCTCCATATCCAAATCTAAATTACCCACCTGTTTTCCACAGTTACACCTGTGTCTCTTTGCATCTCTCAGGCTACAGATTCAGGATATATCTCCTTCCTTATTTCTCTGCTAATGATCTGTCTTCTTTAGCTTTGAGAGGAGAATCAAGCTGCAGAACTTGAACCTTTTATGTGAGCTGTCACATCAAACCCTTCTCTTCCATAGTGGTTTCAAAAAACAAAGCCTTTTCACTTCTTTCTCCATGTAGCCTCCTTGTATAGCCACTCTGTCTTGTTTACCTTCCTTTTCCTTGGTTCTGAGCCTCCACCCCGTTCCCCATCTTATTAGAATGTCTCACCTTGCCTTTTGCTCTCCCATCAATGCTTCTATCCCCTGCAATACAAGCAGTAGTAGTCAGTCATGTGCTTTACTCCAGGAAGTGCCCAGGGGGCAGGCAGTTGAAGATATGGTGGGCCGGCCTCTGATGCACGTTTCAGCAGCCAAACAAGCATGTGGAGAAGCTGTTTACTGTGACGACATCCCTCACTATGAGAATGAGCTGTATCTAACGCTGGTGACCAGCACCAAAGCCCACGCTAAGATCCTGTAAGTGTTGCTTCTGAGTTTCAGATGCTGGAAGCATCCTATGCCTGGTGGCTTAGAAAACATTGATCTGTTGAGTTGCAGTTGAGGGAAAGGTTTTTGCATTAGTGGGAATGCCACTTCATTGTGCATCATTACATGGAGGTGAGCTGTACACATTACAGCTGCCTTGCAATTCCGTGTCAGTGGGAACTGAGGGAATTAACACCAAACTCAGAACTTTGCTGGAGCACAAAGTCCTTAGCCCTAGGCAACTTTCTTGTATGTCCCATCTCCTACAGTCAGGCATGAAGAATTAAAAAGGAGCAGTGTAGGAGAGCACCACGGTGTCTGAGAAGATGTAATTTTAATCACTGACCAGAGCATGTGGCTTGAATGTGCCCTTTCCTATCTGCCTAAAAATTTAGTTTGTAACATGCAATTCTACCACAGCTCTCCTGCTGGTGTGTAGTCAGCTGTGTGTATACTGTCTTCTCATTTTTGCCAGGCGCAGTGGTTTTTTTGCACTAGCCACGATCAAGCCCTTTGCATAACAGAGTTTGCTTTGGCTATTAAATGTAGAGCTGTTAGTGCTTAGCTGTAGCAAGGTAAAGAGGTCAGTATTTGGAAGTGCAGCTGTCTCTGAAAACATCTTGTCCATACAGAGCATGACTGATGCATAATTTATAACAATAGTGACTAACCAGCTCTAAAAAGCCTATCCTGGCAGGTAATGCCATCTACGTGCTCATATGAGTTTTAATGCTGTTATACTGTGGGACTAACTGCCCCCCACAATCCCTAATTGTGCTTACAGTGTGGTGGCTCTGCAGGTTCTCATCTGCGCCCAGCTGCTTTGATGTGGGACACTGTGTTACATTGCCTCATGTCAATAGCCTTGCGATGTGCTTTTTGTTCCTTAGGCAATACTTCCTGCCTATTTAGGCTTCCTGTCCAGAGGTTTGCCACAGTGGTCTAACACGGGATGGGCAGCATGGTGGTCATGGATACATAGATGTAGTAGTTTACTCCCAGGTTATGAAATGAATTGCTGTGTCATCGTAGTTGAATCTTAAGTGCTGCAACGTGGTCGTTGATGAATGCTACAAATGCATAAGCATTGTTACTACTACCAGTGCAGAAGGGGTAGTAGAAAAGGCATCAGATCTGTGCTTGTGACCACAATATGCAGTATTTTCTAGAGGTTGCTGTACACATAGCATTTGAATCGCACATTCATGTTTCAAGCTGTGAGCCTGGGTTGTTCTGTAGAGGAAGTGGCAGACTATTTCATCAGGTGACACAAGTATCTAGGCCTATGGTTTTCTTGGTCAAAATATTGCCTCTGAAAACTTCCACTTCGACCAAGACAGATTTTGACCACCAAGAGTAAACTGGAAATCATCTGCCTCTGTGTTTCTAACTAAGGGAAACAGTCAGGGGATTCTTTCTGAGGCATTACTGCAGAAGCATGGGAAAGTGAACTTTTTGAAGAAAAATAGCATTGTTTTCAGATTCTACTGTCTAAGAGTTCATGTGTGAAAGTTCATTCATACACTTCAAGTCTTTTTTAAAAAGTTTGTAGCTCACTGAGATGCATAAACAGCTACTTTGGGGCACAGTTTGTATTGGAGTTTCAGGAACATAAACAAGCATGCTGAAAAAATTACCGCAATTTACAGAAGACAATAAATCATTCAGTTAGCAGAAACAAAGCCACAGCTTTTCTATTCGCAACAGTTCCCTTGTAAAGCGAGCCAGTTACAGAGCCAATGCACAAAATATTGCAAAAGGAGCTTGGAAGACTTTTAAATACATTTTTAATTAAGTGTTCCATATAAAAATTAAATTATATTGCACTTTTCTGATTCCTTTCTGTCCTGCTTGTCATTTAGTTTTAAATCTGTATATGATTAAAGCAGACAAGCATTTTGGTTAGATAACTCTTTTGCTGATTACCAAAGACAGTCTTTCATGAAGCTTTTTGATTTTGGGGAGTTATTTCTTTTTCATCCTTTTAAAATATCCTACAGCTTCCTTGTGATTGATACTCAACAACTTCTCCCTGAATGACAGCCGCGTTTTTCTCTAGAAGTGAACCCATGGTAGACGATACGTGTGTGCAGTAAAATTTCATGTTTATCAACAGACAGGGAGAAATCTTGCCTTCACAGAATCATGGCAGCTAAGGAGACAGTGGAGGCATATCATCACTAACACCAATCTGTCTTTGGTAAAGATGTCAAGAGATCTTTAGTACACATGACAATTGGATCAAATTCAGATATGTCTTAGGGAAAAGATGTATGATACAATATAGTACAAAGAAGCAGACTGGTGGTCAGACTCACAGTCAGAATTCAGATTATAATATAGATTCCAAATTATTTTAGTGTAATATGTTGCCCTTTCTACCTTGGTCTCACATGATATTCATATGACAAACTCCTCCTCTTCTGCATAGCCAGACTTCAGGGAATCAGGCCTGAAAATGCCTCGTATATGATGGGTGCTTACAGAAAGAAAAATAGGAAATAATAACACTGCCTCTCCTCCATTCTTTCTTTAGTTCCATAGATGCATCTGAAGCCCAGAGCGTTCCTGGGTTTGTGTGTTTCATCTCCGCCAAGGATGTTCCTGGCAGTAACATCACTGGCATCGCTAATGATGAGACTGTTTTTGCTGAGAATGTGGTATGTGGTTAAAAATAGCCCTTTTCAATCACGCTGCTCAGGAGATAAGATTTCTCATATTGTCCAGTGAAGTCCTCTACCATACACAGAGATAAATCCTGACTGCACTGGAGTCAGTAGAAGTCTTGGTGCCAAATTCAATAAGGCCTGAGTGCCCTTGCCCCATGCCCCTCACCTCTGTGTATCTCTACTATTCTCTTCTAAGGTGCAGGCTGCTGGGATAGGCTCACTCACTCGCGTACTGTCTGAAGTTGTTTGAGACAGGTTTCCCTTGACTGCTTTTAAATAGACCGATCTGAACAAACAGACCAAAAATTGCACAAAAGGAGCAGATGAAGAGAATTATAACGAGCTGCATATATACACACCAAATGATGGTGGATCTTAATCTTGCTTGTAGGTCACTTGTGTTGGTCATATCATTGGTGCAGTTCTTGCAGACACACAAGAACATTCCAGAAGAGCAGCTAAAGCTGTGAAGATTAAGTATGAAGAGCTCAAACCTATTGTCACAATTCAGGTAAGATAGCTCAGATCTGCTTCTGCAGTTAGCTTGGGACACCCTGATGTCTAGTTAACTTCTGTTCTCACACGTGATTATTTAGCCACATGTTTTGTTAGTCTTTGTGGATGCAGCAGGATATAGATAGAAAGAATAATTTGTATATTTAAATATAAAGAGGACGCACCTTTGATGTAGTACTGATTGGGAGTAAGTTAGCTTGTTCTGTGTTATTTAAAGCTAAAACAAATAAACCAAATTCTGACAGTTATATTGTGCTTAGCACAAATTTGTTTAAATTAACAAGGTTACTTTCGGTTACATTCTCACCCACAAGTGCTTACTTTCAATATTCTCTGGTATAACTCTGCTGTCTTGATTGATATTAATTCATTCTTCGTTCTCTGATTTATAACACTCAATAAGAGGGTGTGAAAAAGTCTCTTCTAGGTCTGTCTCTGCACTGCTTTTCTGAGATTTCTGCAGATCACTTATCTAGTTTCTAAAACTGAAGAAATTAATTTTAAAATGTTCACTCTGCACTGTGACTGTTTCCACTGACTATATGGACGCAGCTCTTAAGTAGTTTTTCTCAAAGCTGGAGAAATTTATGTCAACAATTGTGACCATTTAATGTGTTGGGTTTTTTTTAACTAGAAGGCTTGTTAACAAGATTTCCTTATGTGACAGTGAAAGCAATATAATATATTAGCAAAATAATATAATACCTAATACAGTATTCACATCTAGAACTGAGAAAAACATGTATGAAGCCATTTTTACCGGGGAGAGATTGGAACCATGGGATTCTAATTTTTTTTTAATGGTCAATATTTCATGCCATGTGTTTTGTAATGTGAATAGTATTCATGCAAATACAAAGAGTCTGTGCATTGGCTAGTACAGACATTGGTATTGTCATTTATGAAGAGAGGTTTTGATTTGAATGATTTGTGAGTTCACAAACAGCATGTGAGAACTTTTTTTTTCCTTTTCTGAGGCTTCTAGTTGTTTATTCAGACAGGGAAAATTACATAGGAGCCAAAAATGTGCTGGTTTTTTTATTGTTTGATCACTCTGTGGTTTTTCTTCATTATGGAAAGCAAAAGTGAAATGCAGTTATAAATTTCCCAAGAAAGATTAGCTCGGATGTGAACTGCTTCTGCAGAAGTTCTCATCCTGTCTGAGAAGTTTAGTTTTCTCCTTCTGGGCCATGGACTATAGTTAAGACAAATTTTAAGTCATAGCTCTTTAAGTGGCTACAGACCCTGTGGTTCTCGGTCCATAGGTAAATTGAGTCACAAGGAACAATCTAAGATTGTCCAATTATGATGTTTGCTGTGAAATTGCTGTGTTGCCAAAATTTACTTTGTACTGCATTAAGTCAAGTCATTTGGGTATTTGCATAGTTAGGGTCTGGTAAGTTTTTGTGTGTTTCATCTTGGATATTTCTTCTTCAGTCAGAGGAAACTTTTTTTTTCACTCTGCTTCCACAAAAAAAAATTCATTGTATCATATTTTGTAGGAAGCTATTGAGAAACAATCATTTCTTAAGTCTATAAAGAGGATTAATAAGGGAGATGTGAAGAAAGGATTTGAAGAATCTGATCACGTTTTGGAAGGTGAGAATAAGCATTGATACTTCTAAAATAGGATAGTTTGTGACAAAAGAAGTCAAACTGTCAGCCTCCTTTTTATGCATGTAATACTGAACTCATGAAAGTAAGGCTTACTGGGATAAATTAATTTCGCATTAAGTTTCAACTAACTGTTTATATACAAATAGCTTGTGAAATATTTATTTTCAGTTTGAAATGGACTTGGATGCTCCCAGCTGTGCCCCTGTAAACACTCTTTTCTGATATAAGGACACAATTTTCCTGAGCACAATTTTCCTTTTATACGATTTTTTTTTTCCGCCAAAATGTATCCATAGAAGAGTTTTTTCCTGTTCAGACATAATCTGGTCTGACTCTTACAGAGAGTCAATTTCCTTTAACATGATATATGACTGTATCTTCTGAAAATGCAACATATGTGCTTCTGAAAATCTGATCCACCAGCACTGGTGGCTGTAGGTATCACAAAGAATTTGGCACTGCCCTGTAACATTTTCTCAGCATTGATTGTTTGTCTCTCTATGAGGATGGAGTTTTTTTTTGGTGTGCTGCTTGGTTTCATTCAGTTGGAGTCTGCCAGGCAGGTTGTAGAGACATGGGTAAACAGCAAATATCAACCACTGTTTAAAATCTCTATGAACTGGGAGGGGAGAGTGCCAGAACTGTGAGCTGGAGTACTCTGTCAGACCCCTGTAATTGCTTGGTGTGCATATCACTGATCAGTAGTTCCTGAGAGAAAGAGTCTCAAACATCATAGTTCTTCAGAGAACTATATATTTATCAATAAGAGGGTGTTGTATCCCTCTTACAGATCTGAGAGGGAACTTAAATCATTTACAGACACAAAGGGATTATTCTCAAAGATCATGGAGAAGCATGTCCCCCTTACCTCCCTGTGGGGGAGTTACTTAACTGAAACACCCATTTCCAGGTCTGTCATTATTTGTATTTTGGTATGCACTGCTGAGACTTTCCTCTGCAGTCAGCGATGGGTGCTGGCACTTCAAAGGTGTAATAAGCTCTTGTTAATTGTTTCTTATAGAGTGCTATACTATACAAAATGAAAACACTGTGCCATGCAAGGCAGAAATTGTTCTGAGCTAGAAGAATAGGTTATTTAAAAGGCTGCAATACTGTGTGAATGCCAGGCCAACCCCCTCAAGGAGACAAGAGAAAGGCCCCTGCTGTGTACCAGAGTAGGCGTTGTCTCATGCAAATATGCATTTCTCACTGGTGTACCTAATGAAGGCAGCTATTTTGTTGTTGCTGAATTGAATAAAAGGAAGAGAGGAACAGGATTTTGAGAACTGCTCTGAATATTAATTTTCATGGCAGCTGAATAGACCAGGGCCATGACTGAGAAAAGATGTTGATTATGACACTTATTAATAATGTGTAGCATGGCTGGAAATTGTACCCTCAGCACTGCCAGGTAAAATGCCCTGGGAAAGAGACACATGCAGTGACAGAGTTGATTCCCAGTTAGATCTTCTTAAGGCATTTTGGGTTTCTATTTCTGTTCCACTGTTTCAAAGTCTGTGACCTTGTATTTGATTTGTTCAGCTAGACTACATTTTATTTTTGTCTTTCATCTCAGTGGTGTTTTCAGGGCAGTCTGAAAGGCACCAAGTGCTGCACCTTAAGGGATGCTGGGTCAATGACAGAGTGTGCAGGTTTATTTTTGAAATGCCAGCCAGTTGTGTTTTGGACTGAAGATTTCTAGAAAGTGGAGAGAGGTTGTGTTTGTGCTTTTTTTTTGTTTGTTTGTGGTTTTTTGTTTTTGTTTTTTGTTGTTGTTGTTGGTGGTGGTGGTGGTGGGGTTTTTTTGTTTGTTTGTTTTGTTTTGTTTTTTAAACATTGAACCAGAAGTGCCAATTTTAGAGCTAGGGGTTATCCAGTGCTGGGCAGTGCAAAGGGTTGTAATTTAACACATGTCAAAAGGGCAGTAGCTTGCAGGCAGCACATGGTGGGAGACACCTTATAACACCAGGGACACCCTATCTTTGAGGCATTTCTTTCAATTTTCTAGGAGAGATGTACCTTGGTGGGCAGGAGCACTTCTATCTGGAAACTCACTGTACTGTTGCTGTGCCAAAGGGGGAAGAGGGCGAGATGGAACTCTTTGTGTCGACCCAAAACCTAATGAAGACACAGGTACTGTCTCATTGACCTGCTACCTAAAAGGCATTTGTTTCTCAGTTTCAGACTAGATAAACAGTTGTTTTACAGTTGGTCCTATCTTGTCTTGAATGAAAAACCCACACAGGCTTAGAGTTGGGTACGGGATCTAAAGATCATATTCATCCTACTGGTGTCCTGTAGGCATGGCTATTGAATGACATGTCAGAAAAAGAGATGGTGTAAACACGGCCTATATATACACCATCTTGTGAGATAGGCTAGTGGCACTACAGAGTGCCTTTGGCCTGTTTACTGACCCACCAAGACTATCCAAAGGCTTCATAATACAGTGAGGAGAATGGATAGAGTGGTACAGACATCAAACCCTGTGCTAAATGAGACCTATGTCTTGGTAACCTTATCTCATATCAGTTTCTTCCTGAATCTGGTGCTGTCTGCTGACGCACTGTGTGCCTTCCCACCTCAGAGAAGAAATACTGGGGTTATTGGTTCCAGTTGCAGGACCAATAGGACCTGCAACATAACAGAGTATTTGCACTATTGCAATGGTTGCAGAAAGGCAACGTGTTGTATCTATTTCTTAGTACCAGCTCAGCTCTGTACATTTTCTGCTGTTCTGTTCTTCTTTAGGAGTTTGCTGCTAATGCATTGGGAGTCCCTTCAAATCGGATTGTGGTTCGAGTGAAAAGAATGGGAGGAGGATTTGGAGGAAAAGAAACTAGGAATACTATTTTGACAACTGTAGTGGCTGTCGCAGCCTTCAAGTAAGTTTGGGTGTGGGGAACAGGGCTTTTTCCTTTCAGACCGTCCCAGCCTGCCTCTTTCTGGAGCACCATTTGTGCTGGAGCACTTTCAAGACTTTCATGTCTTGTTACTGTACAGCTTATAGGAAGCCTGTGATTTCCCAAAGCAGGAGTCTAATGGGCTCTTAGATGGTAGGAGGAATTGAACCTGCTTAGAGGGGCTAAGCTTACTTGGGAATGTCAGCTTCTAATAGGAAAGGGAGAAGACCCCTTCCTCTGCTGTTCGTTTGGTGCTTTCTGAAAACTCTTGTATCTCAAATTATCTGCCTCTCCCCTTCATTTCACCCCAAACCCTTTCAAAATCCAGCACTAGCCATGCTGGTGGTTTTGTATAATAGAGGCACGAGAGTCTCTTCCTTGCTTAAAACTCTGCTACACCAGCCTTGCACCACTGTTTCTCTGCTCTTCTGCAAACTCTCTCTTTGGAGTTTTCCATAGGAAGGGTGACAGGGCCACTGAACAGAAACCCGTGCTTTTTAAACCCCTAAAATCTCAGGGAATGAACCTAGACTGTAACCATTTGTGAAGCATAGATTGGAAATGTGCTTCTGGTTTCTGAGAGTTTTGATATGGGCTCATCATTAACTGTGCAAATTTCTGTGATTGTGAGTGAACATGGCCTCTGAGATGACAATTGTGCACTGTGTGTAACACTGCCCTTCCCAATACTGCCCTTGTAGGAGAGGATGCACCCTGCTGGCAGTGCTAGATGAATCTTGCAACACAGCAGCAATTTAATAAAATACCTTTGGAAGAGAACAGCCAAAATGAAACTCCTGTACTTAAATCAGCTTTATTTTTCCTGTTTTGAGCAAACCACCTGCTTTATCTAATTAATCAGTAATTCATGTACATTTTTGTCTTTCCTTTATCTCTGACAACCAAACCACTGTTTTATATGCCAGAGGTTATGGAGTAACCTCTATGGCATTCCCTAGATATTTTACAACCTGAAGAGAGGCACTAAGAAGGCACAATTATTAGAAAATGAAGATCAACTCCTCCTCTCCTCCTTGTTTTCCTCCTTGGATAATAAATAAGCAAATAAAAACAAGGTCAATTTGAAGGCTAGTTAGTGCTTTATTTAGCATTCTCATATAATTCATATGGCATTCTCTCTTAAAGAGCCAAGAGAGTGCCTTCAGAAATAGTCTGGAAAACAGTGACTGCTCAGTTATTAGCATCTGTCTCTGTAAGAAACTGTCCTCCTTTTTAATATAAGAATTTCCGCAAGAGTTTTCATGAACAGGTTCCAACTTCTAAGATCTTATTTATTTATTTTTTTTTAAACTCAATAATTTTCTTAAGAGGGAGATATATAAAACAAGCAGTTTACTCCTCACTCCGTATTGCCACTCTGGAAGACACTGCTCACCAAAAAGAGGAGAGTCTTGCTCTGTAAGAACTGTATTGTGCATTTCAGATTTTGCCTGACAAATGTATCCTTTAATAGAACTGGCCGCCCAGTAAGATGCATGCTGGATCGAGATGAGGACATGCTTATCAGTGGTGGGAGACATCCCTTCCTGGGGAGGTACAAGGTATACATACATACAAAATGAATGCATGTTGTCAGTGTTGTTACTTGAAACACCAGAGAGTAGTAAGATACTGTGAAAAAATAGCTACTCTGGTGGTTTCACTGCTGATCTCCCCTGCTGCAAATGGGTCAGGTCGGCTGGGTTATAGCATTTTTCCTGTTAAAGTCCTGCAGAATGGCTCGGATGACTCCCATCTTGTGACCTTGGCATAAATACTTCCCTCTTCCTTGCAACAAAGACTTTGGCCCCCTGTTGACAATCACACTGCTCTTAGATGCATCTCCATTTGTTTACGATATTGTACTATTGTTTGTTTTGTTAACTTCCTTTCCTCTTCAACCCCATCCAACTGCTTCTGCTTTTCAAAGCAAAAAACCTAGTAAGGAAGGTGTGGCTGTGACAAACGGCCAGCACTTATTTTAGGGAGTTCTCTGAAAATTAAGGTGTATACATGGACCCTTTACTGGGAAGATTCCTCAGTTGCTGCTGTTCTTGTCTAACAGAGGAGAGTAAACCTTTTGCCTATATTTGTCCATTTAGTTTTTGGAGGGAAGCATGAAACAGGACATTTTGTAGAAGATAGATTACTGAGGAGACTCTCTTGACAGGTTGGTTTCATGAAGAATGGGAAAGTGAAGAGTCTGGAGGTGTCATACTACAGCAATGGGGGCAACTCTGTAGACCTCTCTTATGGTGTAAGTAAAATTTTCTGATGGCTAACTAGGCAGAAGATGTTTCCCTGTGCAAGCGTTTGCTCTGAATTCACAGAGTTGTCTCCAACATTGCTTGCACATCCTGGTCTCTGACATGACTGAAATCAGACCTTGATGGGTTTTTTGAGCTTCTACAACTGCTTTCTGAGCCAACTGACCTGCCTTGGCATGTGCCACATAATTCCTATTGATGCTGTAATAACTTGGATTAGGCAAAAAGGTCAAGAAAGTTTGCTTTGCATTACAGAGGGCTGTGATGGGAAACTTGTTGCACAATGCAAGATGATTGATAGTTCCCCAGCTTTGCAGAAAGCTAGTTCCTTGGAATAAGAAACATCCAAGCTGATAGGCTGATCAGGGCAGAGTGCCTAAATCAACAAACTTGTTAAGGACTGGCTAAAACTAACATCAGGTTCTGAAGCACTAAAGACAAGAATGGGCCTGAGTTCTGAGATTGTCTCCAATAATTTTTGGGCTCATGAGTGAAAAAAAAGTCTCCTCTTCTGTTGTGTGAGTGACCAATCCAACAGCCTAGTGTTAGTTATGTTCCTTCTAGCTCCCTTTCTCTAGTTCACTGAGTCTTTGGTAATTTTCTGCAAAAATTAATCCATTTATTTAGGAGAGAACTGCAAGAGTTTTCTACCAGAGCCATATTCAATGCTGCCAATGTGATTGGTGCTGTCCAGAGCAAAATGGAAAGCAAATGTCTTTGCATGAACTAAGGGCCTGATTCAGAGCACATCTATGTGAATTGTCTTTTTGACTGTGTCTGTATCAGGGGACTGGAAAGTGCTCCATGTTGAAATAAGGTTGGGATGTGCACAATCTCTTCTCTGTGCTGCTGCTGGAAGGGAAATCTGGGAACACAAGCCAGAATGAAGCTCTGTCTATTTCCCAATTAAGACAAATAGTGGACAAAGATCTCAGATCTTGCAGTTTAGAGGTCGCTATTGAAAGTCTTTATTTTATATAGTTGCCCTTACTGCCATAGCCAAGCTGCTGAGTCACTTGATATCAGCAAGACTTCTTTTCCACTAACAGATTACTCAGTATAATTAAAAGAAGATTCTGGTTCTTCCAGGTGGGTACTGGCATTTAGTAGCAGTTTGGCTCAGTGTCAGCCCAGGGCCAACAAGGGACTTTGAAGCTTAATCTGTCCCAAAGTCATAAGTGTCAACAGAGAAGTGTGCTTATTGTCCTTCAGGAGGATACCGCTTGACACTTCATTGTAAATGGGAGGGAGTACTGGCTGCACCTCAGTGCTTATCTAGCTCTGTTGACTGCAGAACTGCAGGGTGCGAGAGAAAGTGCTGGGGTTTTTTTTTGTAAATGATTTTCAGAGCTTTCCAGCCTGGCTTCTTAGCTAGTGAGAAGTCTGACATGCAATTCATGTAAAATGCATCCACCTCCATTCCTTTTCTTCACCAGGTTATGGACAGAGCTCTGTTACATTTGGATAACTCCTACAACATCCCCAACATTAGCAGCGTGGGCATTGTTTGCAAGACCAATTTGCCTTCCAACACAGCTTTCCGTGGCTTTGGAGGGCCCCAAGGAATGATGATTGCTGAGTGCTGGATGAGTGACCTTGCTTGGAAGTGTGGCCTGCCACCTGAGGAGGTACAGATCCACTGACACATTTTGGGGTGATGCTGCCTTTGAACAAGCTCTGAGAACTGGACACAACCGCAGAAAATTGTTAAGCATACAAACTTTTGCTTCACTTTTGCTAACCCCTTAGCAGGATATCAAACTTTCTGTACTATAGCCACATTATAGGATCGATTATCTTCTGCTTTATTAAATTCCCTCAGTAGCCTCAATTGTGTAACACCTGCTTTTGGGACAGATACTTAAAAAAAGAAATCTAAAGGTGCTAGGTACCTTGATTCTACTAACAATGTGCTTTAGACCAAATCTCTCTTGAAATTTTCCAGCCTTAATGTCTTAGTCTCCATTTCCCCATGAATGGATATATGTCTGTTAATGCTATTGTTCTGTGGACCGAGCAGAGGAGTAAAACTAGGAGCCAACATGCTTTTGATGTCATGCATTAAAAAGACCTAGTCTGAAGCATTGGCATGTCCTTTATATGTCTCTTTGGGAAGGTGCGGAAGCTCAATCTTTACAGTGAAGGAGACCTGACTCATTTTAATCAAAAGCTGGAGGGATTTACTCTACGAAGATGCTGGGATGAATGTTTGTCAAGCTCCAGCTATCATGCTAGGAAGAAACTAATTGAAGAATTCAACAAGTAAGTGTTCTGGAGCTGTCTTGTTACTGGATGCACCTGTTGCCTACTAACTTCTGATGTTCTCTTAGCAACTTGAATGATATGAAGTCAGATGTTATATTTGCAGAGTGACTTCAAAAAATTTCTCTTTTTGAAATTCCTTCATGCTCACTGTGGGAAGAAACTTCTATCGGTGAGCTGGTCGCTTAAATAAGGCAGGAATCGGACCTAGCATGACATGATTTTGTAAAGGAAATATAGCAAAGAGAGGGAGTCTGTTAAGTCCAACTAGGCTTTTCAAATGGCTATCAAGGCAATTTGTTTAGGCTTTCCACTGCCTTATAGTCTGTTTTAGTTGGCTTGTATATACGACTGAATAGTTAATATTCCAGACAATTCCTTCTATAATGCCTGGGGGAGCATCTTCAGTTCGGATTTCTTTTTTTAGGACCCATAAACAAAGCCAATCTTTCATAAAAATTACTGATTAACTCAGTCTATATTGCGTTCAGGTTCTTAATTTCTGCTTTGATACCCAAGCTGTCGGAGGGAAGTGTAGTATTAAGTTGTGGTGAAAGCTTCATGAGTATATGAATGATGTTCTTTCCTTGCAGGCAGAATCGCTGGAAGAAGAGAGGGATGTGCATCATTCCTACCAAATTTGGCATCAGTTTCACTATCCCATTTCTGAACCAGGTCCGTAAGTGTCATTCATCTTTTCAGTACAGAGGCTAGATTTATGCTGCCTCCCCCATGCCCTCCTCCATTTGCACCAAACTGGAGCTTTTCAGAGAAGTAGTAAATTATTTAAGAAAGAGCACGTATTTTCAGTTTATACTGTCCAAAAGACACTGCAATGCAGCTGTGTTTCCACTGTATTGTCTTAATTTCCCTGCCTATTCCTCAATACTCTTCCTCAATACTCAAACCACTATTGACCTGACTTGATGGACTGTCAGTGGTGTTAGCAAGTTCAGGTCAAGGGTCTGTCTCTTTCACAGGGGCAGGTTTGGGTTACTTCACCTGCTTTCTGAGCTGAAAATACTGACTGAGGTTTGTTATGTCATTGGAACTTCTAGTGAGTTGGTGAGACTAAACCCAATTGACCTCAAGTGTAAACTAGTGGCTTTTGTTACACCAAAGAAAAACATTGCTCTAGTTCCAAATTAATTCTCTCTGTAGTTCATAACTGAAATCTGCCAAGTACTTCATTAGTTCATTTATGATGACTCTTGGATTAATGTTTCCTTCTATAGGCTGGAGCTCTGATCCATGTGTATACAGATGGCTCTGTGTTACTTACACATGGTGGGACTGAGATGGGTCAAGGACTTCACACCAAAATGATTCAGGTAATGATGAGTTTGGAGCTTAACTGAATGAGACATCTTTTCAGGAATATTACACTCACTCTGTAGTATTGCCTCAGACAGCTTCCTCTATGGGCATGCATAGGGTAACAAATCATGGCTAATTCCTCTTAATTGTTTCAGCAGCAGTGCTAGATTTTGAAAGTATTATCACAATTGAGTATGAGAATTAGATTCTTCATCATCTTAACTCTTATTATGTAGATAATGCAGGTTATGCTTACTATCTAGCTTCTCTGGCAATTTCATTTCAGCCCATAAAACTACAGTTTACATACATTTTATAAAAAAAAATGAGTCATATTGCAAACATATTTATCTGCATATGCTAACGCCTTTGTTGTTAAAAAGGCTTAAGGGACTGATATTGCTTTGTCAGGGAAATGAAAGAGAAATCTAGTAGGGCTCTTTATCCTCCGATTCTTATATTTGTTGAGAGTCATACATTCTTATAACTGTGTTAGTCTCACAATAGTGAAGTGCATATTTGTCATTGTGGCAAAAGTGTACGTGTATGTGCTCGCACACATTCAGTCTGAGAAGGCCAGAGTTCACAGTGTTCTGGCTTGTTCTCAGTCACTGAATCAACTGAGTCTTCAAGAAAAATAAATTCAGAATCGAGAGGGTAGAGGTTGCAGTGTGGATCCCAGCAGTGTAAGCAATGAATGTATAAGAGTTGCTTACCAATTGTTTACCTTTGCTCTGCAGGTTGCTAGCAGGTCACTGGGAATCCCCACCTCCAAAATCTACATCAGTGAGACCAGCACAAATACTGTCCCAAACACCTCCCCTACAGCTGCATCTGTCAGCGCGGACATCAATGGAATGGCAGTCCATGTATGGAAACTGAGTTATTTAAACTAGTAGGCTTTAAGCTGGGACTCCAGAGCGTGGAAAGTTGATGTTTATTTATCTGTTGCTTAAGGAAAACATAACCATCAAAAGGCAATTTCAAGGCTAAGGGTACCTCATAACTTCTTTACCTGCTCTAACTACCAACGGTGTTAGATTATGAATGACCGTATTTTTTTCAAGTTGTTTGAAACTCTTTCAGTCCTTTTGTAGTTCTAAAATGGAGTGTTTGTGATTACTCAAAAAGAACAGAACAAAGCATCCATTAAACTAGCTAGTTTCTTAGTAATTAATGTGGCCTTATCTATAATAAATATATTGTGCTGCAGATAGTAATAGCGGATGGTTTGTGGGCTGTGCTCCAGAACCAAAGACCTCTAGGTGTTGATACACTCAGAGCAAACATCCTTCTGTAGCAATGCCGTGGTCATGACTGTCCCTGCATAGTGGAGTTACCAGTCTATATATTTGCAGGGTATGTGACTTTTCCATTAAAAAGAGGAATTTAATACTGGTCATTCTCAAGTTTAAAGAAAAGGGAAAGTGTAACCTGTAAAGTAAAATCAGAAGGCTGTTTTTATTCTCTGTAGAGCTTTTCTGAGTACGCTGAATTTTGGCAGGAGTATTTTTTTTTTTCAGTGTTACAGGATCATCTTGCTAGATACGCTAAGGTGTCCTACTACGACTTGGTACAGATAAAGTTACTGTATAAATGGCTGGACTTCTAATATTTTGTGTCATGGTCTGGAATGTTCTGTGCTGTATTTGAGATTCCCTTCTGCTACGAGCACAGCCAATCTGCTTTAAAATCCCTTTCAGTCAACATTTCTTCCTGTATAGCAAGACATCTGTTAGTGAACTTTGTTCCTTTTTATGATACGCCAAAGTCCTAAAGGCAATATAGATTTAAACAGAAGGTTCTTTGAAACTCTTGAAGGGCTCTTAATACTATAAGCTGACTTTTAAAATCTTAAAATATTGCTTCTCTCTCTCTCTTTGTTTCTAGAATGCATGTCAGACTATCTTAAAAAGGCTTGAGCCCATCAAACAGTCTAATCCCAAAGGATCCTGGGAAGACTGGGTAAGCTGTTTGTATCTCTTGTGAGACAAGTGGCCATTGTCAGATACTGTTTTAATTGGCAAATCCTGTATGCAGGTATATCCTCCAGGCCTTCTGTGTCTCACTAGCAAAGATTTGAGCAAAGACAGTGGAACAGAAACCTGACAAAGGAAGTAACCAAAGCTTGCAAGAGGTCATTCCCAAAATGTCAATTATGACTCTAATACAGAGATTTCTCCAGATCCTGGGGCCTATCTATGACAAACTTTTCCAAATAAAAGTCTTGAGTGATTACATATATCTTTCTAGTCAGTCTACAGTCTTGAACAGGAAGAAACCTGATTTGTAATGAAGGGATTCTGTAAGAAGGATGGCTCTTTGTTGAGCTGCCATCCACCTCCAGTAGCGCTCCTTGGCTGCAATATCTCTGTACCCTCAAATAATAAGAGATTGTGTGCTCTAGGGCTCTCAAGCCATTTTCAGATCCAAGCTCTTCTCTTCATGGGAGAAGTTTTGACTTTGTGATTTGGAAGTCAGAATAGGATTTCCCCTGGCCTCACTGAAGAAAAGAGGTCTGTCAGTTTAACCTTTTGTCTCTGGGGTTGAAAGTCTGACCTGTAGCTGAGAGCTGAACAAACAAGAGTAAGTCTTATCCCTCTGCCAATGGGCAAGTTCTGCCCTTGATAGCTGCTGACGGGGCTATTTGGGGAAGCAGCTGCATCATGATGTTTCCCTTGGCACTGCTGGTGCTGGGTAGTGTGACAGCTGTCTGTCACTGGACACCTTTTATTCATGCTCTCCTAGAAATGTGTGTGGGGTAGCTATTTTGCAGGGACCGTTTGGACAATTACTGTTTTCAAACTCTTGTTCATTTTGCCAGATTAAAGCCGCCTATGAGAGCTGTGTTAGCCTGTCAGCCACGGGGTTTTATAGGTGAGTGAATATTTACTCAGAGGCACAGCTCTTACTTGATTGTGTGGATTGCATCCAGGGAAATTCTGGGACGATTTAGAGCCTCTATCCCCCATCACTGCTCAAACTTAGGGCTGCATTCCCTTCCCTACCTAGAAATGTTAAGCTGAAGTTAACATCTCTACTGGCTGGGGAGAATCAGTTCCTGGTGGAGCACAACTCTTGGCACCAAGTTCAGATCTTGCATAAATCTGAAGTAGATCTAACTTCACTGTAGCTGACCTAGGTCTAAGGAGGCATAAATGAAATCAGAGCTTTGCCTGGAGCTCTGCTATGTGTCAGTCTCATGACTTAGAGCACTTAGCACTAGAGCTGTCATGCAGGGGAAAATGGGGCAGGGGTTGTCCTTGAGGACAAAACTACTTATGGCAATTGGCTGGAGCAGTATCTTGTCTGTTGTGGCATGAGCAAGATACCAGTGTTTTCAATTTCATTCTCCCACTTTAAACCCTTGCTGGTTCCTGTGCAATTTTCTTAGCTTTCCTGCTGGAGGAAAACAGAGAACCATTACCTTTGAGGCAGAGAGGCTGACATAAAAAACTAAGCACAGTGTTGAGAAGAGCCTGTTTAGGACTAAAATACAGTATGACCTCATTTCTGTTGCATCTCTGAAATGTATTTTTCTCTTAACCAAGTGGCAGTTGGTATTTTAATAAACCACTTTTCAGATAAAATATAAGTAGCCAGATACTAAGTTTCCCATGAGTTGTGCTTAAAATCAGTTCTTAGCTTAATCCAGTTTCTGCTTCAACTTGTTTATGCTCTGAAATATAATGACCTCCAAGAAAAGTTCAACTGCACTCTAAAAGCCAAAGATTTGCTACTGGATTTGTGGGAATGAGTTCATAATAGTCATCACAAGCACTGAGATTCATGGGAAAAAAAAAAGATGGCTAGAATAGTTTGATAGCTTTAGTCAGGTTTTGGAATACAGAGAGCTTTAGCAGATTTCTACTTATAGTTGTTTACACTTTTCATTTCTGTATGGGTTTGATGGAAGCGACGAAACAAAAGTAAGTAAAAATTTCAATAAGTTGCAATGTGTTTGTATTCATTGACTGTTCACGGAATGAAATGTGGCTTTGTTTTTATTTGTATCAAGAATTCCTGACCTTGGCTACGACTTTGAAAAGAATGAAGGGAAACCATTCTGCTACTTCAGTTATGGAGTTGCTTGCTCGGAGGTTGAAATAGATTGCCTCACAGGTGACCACAAGGTGAGGGGTTCAGCAGTGAAATAGCCCTCTGTGTTTAGGTGAAGGAAACATTCACAGGGAGCTAGAACAAATACTGGGTGTCAGCCTGTTCCTAGCTCTGTCATTGGTCTGGTGTGACCTTCAGGAAATTTCTTAACTCTCTGTTCCACGGTGCAACAATCCATAAAGTATAATAAAATTATAATTATCTACCCAGCGGGGATGTTAGAAGGCTTAATGAATGATTGCAAAAGTTATTGGATTTGCTGGAGTAAGAGACAGCAGCACTGTGTTAGCATAAAAGAACAGAAACGTACTGGAATGGAGTTAATTATTAAAAATAGCACTGAAGACTTTTAGAAAAAAAAAGAAAAAAAAATCATCAGAATCTGATCTAGTTGGTTATGCTCAGATATTGAGCACTGAAGCTAGCAGCTTGGAACCAATATAAATTGGGTCCATTGGATCTCTGGGGAAAACTGCAGTGAGTTCCTTTGATTTACTTTAGGGATGATCTCAGATTAAAAGTCAGTATGAAGGGTTGAGGTGAGGTAGATTGTTGAACACTGGCCAAGTGTGGGTAGTGGCTGGATACATTGCTCCCCCTCATGCAAGACCATGGTGTACCAGTTTCAATGTTCTGTGCTGATTTATTTTTTTTTTCCTGCCTTTTAGAACATTCGCACAGACATTGTTATGGATGTTGGTACCAGTCTGAACCCAGCCATAGATATAGGACAGGTAAGTGAAATAGCGTTGCTATTCCCACCGTGTTAAAGCCATCACACTACTCTCAGGCTTTTCTAGACAAGCCATCATCCCTCTCCAGGTGGTGCCTTTGCAAAAAGAGCGTTTTAAACTTGTGTATCTCGTGAGGCATTTTAGGCTATCTATGAAAAGCAGTTTGACCTACACTAAACTATGTAACAGGCAGAGAATTATGTAGGGGAATATTCTGTTGGGTTTTTGGTTTTTTTTTGGGGGGGGTTTTTTTTTTTTTGTTTGTTTGTTTGTTTGCCTTGGATATTGTAACTACAGGATATTTTCCAGTTACCAGTACACTGATGCTTTTCAGCATCTGCCTTGCCTGAGGAATGAATCCAGATAATACTAATGTGATGGAATGACCTCACCCCAGGCTTGTTTTCTACAATGTGGCATGTGAAAATAAATCCCACACCTGATTTTTATACGCCTATTTGTCAATATCAAGTCTCATTTAATTCAGTGAAAATTCTTCTGTGAATAGTTAGGGTGGTAGATTCTGTCCTCCAGCTACTTCTGTGTAGTGTCTCAATAGGAAGTTGGACTTAGCTTGCAAATTCCACAAGTTTACTTCCGTATTTTATGCAGTAATAATCACAATGATACTTCCCAGCAAATAAAGGTAATAAATGCGGAGTTGTTTGATGTACTAAGAGATGAATTGTTAGACATTTACACATGCTTATCTAGCCATCTGAGCTCCCTTACTAAATCTAGGTGTTGATGTAGGGTAACTCCAGTGAAACCGCTGCAGGATTTGGGGTTTACAGGAGAGCACGAGCTGCAGAGCTCTGCTATAGTTAAATTGAAACTTCTTTGAAAGCGACATTTTTTCTGAAAGAGACTTTTTTTTTTCTAAGTGGCCAAGGGGAGAAGGAGCCATTCTGTCTTTGCAGCCTGTCGGTTTGGGTCCGGGAGTACAGAGATGGGCTATACAGAGCCTGTCAAAGAGATCTCAATTTCCTGTGTCCTTCCATGAATAGCTGCAGAGGATCTAGGGGCACAGGAGAGAAAGGATGTTGTATGGCTGCAGGAACACAATACACAGCTGGGTTAATAAAAGTTTGTGCCAAATCTTTAGACTGGTCTGCCTGTCAGATTTCTGTGGGCACAAAGAGCAGAGCTTCTTCATGTAGGGCTGTTCAAGCACATCCTTCTCTCATAGCTGCCCCCCTTCTTTTTTTTTTTTTCTTTTTTTTTTTTTCTCCTAAAATTTACAGTAAAAAAAATTCTGCAAAGAAGTCTTTAGTACTTAAATGGATACGGGTGTGTTTTTGCAGGTGTCTGTGCTGGTGACCTGAGAATAAGCAGTACTTAGGAAAGCATTTATACTGAAATAGCATAAAATAGTTTGTCTTCACGTATGTCATCTTTAATCCTTTTAATCTTCTTGTCCTTTGAATTACCAGCAAGTACAACTCATTCAGTGTTAATCTGCCCGTGAAGGAATCAATATTTTGGCATTGATTTTTTTTTTTTTTTCATTGTTTCATCAGAAAATTCCTGTCCTGTGTTTACGGCATATCTGTTTGCGTGTATTTGTAAATTGCTTCACCTGCCAGGGAAATGCAGCCACATCCATATGGGAACACAGGAATTGTGCAAAGGTGCCAAGCTGTACGCTGCAGAAGGGACTAGTGTTTAGAGATGAAAAGTGGGAAATGAGTCAGGAGGGGAGGGCTGAAAACTCTAGTGGAAATCATCGCTGTTTGTTCTTGTGCAGGGAAGAACAACAAAAAAGAATGTAACCTTGTTTGGATGACTTTGTAGATAGAAGGAGCATTTGTCCAAGGCCTTGGGCTGTTCACCATGGAGGAGCTGCGCTATTCTCCTGAAGGAAACTTGTACACTCGAGGGCCTGGGATGTACAAAATCCCAGCGTTCGGAGATATCCCAACAGAATTCTATGTGTCTCTTCTCCGTGACTGTCCAAACAGCAAGGCGGTTTATTCATCCAAGGTACACCTGTGAGATCTGCAGGCCCCTTACTGCTCTATAATTCTGTGAAGCTGAGTGTGATAAAGTGATGATGCATGTGTTTAAATAGTTAATCTTGTTATACTGGCTTTATTCTGAGGTCAGGATGTTTTCCTGTTCCTTACCAGAAGTATGCACATTATCCCTTATAGTTAGGAAAAACTGAAATAATCTGCACATTGCCGCCCTGATTGTCTGTTAGAGAGAACTGAAGTGCCTTTTGTTGTGCCAGTTCTGCTGTAACAGAGCCTGCTAGCCTGCTCCTGCATGTCAGCTCCCTGCTTGCCCTTGCCTTGCACCAGAGCCACCACTGCGGATAACATTTCCAGCAGTGCCATTTCCGCAGGTCTGATATACCAAGGTCTTGTATCAGAGTTTTCATGTTTGCTTTCTTTACCGTTTGACAATGCTCATGTCACCCTTAAAGGTCCATCACTAATCCACGCATCCTTAGCTGTTTCCACTGCAGTCAGTGCTGTTCTCTACAGTTAATGAGGGCTGCACGGAACAGCATCAATCTATTTGCTTTATTTACAGTAAAGCATCATACTGCTGTACTTATGATATACAGCATCAATGAATTTGATTTATTTATGGTTCAGTGGAGCATTTATAGAGGCACCCAGCATCCTTATCTGTATATGTCTGGCCTGGATCCTTACCGTTTCCCTTGTCCGGTCCATCCATCCACAGGAACATCTTTATGAATGAGAAGAACTATTTGGGTGATTAGTACTGATGACAGAATAAAGGAAAAAGGGGCTAGCAGGGACCTCAGTACTAGATAATACTTGTGTAATCCCTGAGAGAAGCATTCCTGCTGTTTTGCAAGGACCTTCAATGGTGGGGCATCATACTCTCTGCCCAGACAACTCACCACTGCCTTATCTGAATTCCCTTTGCTGCAGTTAGCACCATCCAAAAGGTTGTGGGAATGGGCTAGTCCCTTTTTTTTTGCTTTATAACAGCCCTGCTGTGTTAGAAAGCTTGTGTTCTCCTACTGTGTGTTCTTTAAGTGGACTGGGGGTTGTTTTAGCTCAGTCTTTCCTCACTGATCACACCTGGCAGACTGGAGGCTGTTTCAGCTTGGTGTTTCTTCACAGATCACATCTGGGAGACTGAGCAGTTACAGAGAAGGAATGAGGAATAACAATTCCTGATTTGTCATGTAGGGCTTGCTTATCTTTCTGTTAGCCTCGTTAGTCTTTCCAGGGCCAGGACTGGTTTGGGCTGCAGCCTCACTCTTGCTTTTGTTCTGTCTAGGCTGTGGGAGAGCCACCTCTCTTCTTGTCTGCCTCAGTGTTTTATGCCATTAAAGATGCTATCTACTCAGCAAGGAAGGACTCTGGCCTGACCGAACCGTTCAGGCTGGACAGCCCTGCCACCCCGGAGAGGATCCGCAATGCCTGTGTGGACATCTTCACCAAAATGGTAACAGCTTCTGGTTTCATAGTCTGCTCCCTAGCCAGCCTACTCTATATGGAGTGTGTGCGCTGGTGACAGTAGCCCAGGTCTGGGATTAGGGTAGGATGGCGAGGCTACTTAAGCAGCTGGTTTTTGTTATCCTTCACTTAACATGCTACCAAATGAGAGAGATATCCACAGACTAGTGTTGCCAGGGCTCCCATTGCAGGAAGGGCTGCCATATAGTGACGCTGAAGCTGCAGTTCATCCCTCCATCCTTCAGGTGCTGTGTGTAGAACAAAGGCACTGACTTCTTGTCCTGATGTTCCTGACCATCCTCTCTTACGGGACCAGCACCACTAACATATCTTGCAGGTCCACTCTGTGATTTAGTGATGACTTTCGGGGACAGAGGGAGAGGAAAGTTTTACTTAAAATGCTCACATCTGCTGAATGTTATGACCACAGGAGTCTCCTTAGAGGCTGTGGGTATGATCTGAAGGACAGCAGGTTTTAACCCTGTCACTGTCTCTTCATGGGCTCCTCCTCTGTCACTGTGTTGTGACAGGGCAGCATAGGAGTGGGTCCCTGCATAGACTCTTGATGTTCCTGTGACTCAGAAAACAAAGCTGTCTGTCCATGTGGACATCCTCCTGGCTCTCATCAGCTTAAACCCCACTGTGGTTAACAACAAAACCTGGATATCTTAGTACTTCTCACCTAACACTTGCATCGCTCTCTGGGGAGGACTCAGAAATGGCTTTGAGAACTTGCACAAACTGTAAACCATCAGAGCCAGGCACCGCCTCTAACAGAAGTACCATGAAACAGGCATCCTTGTGTTTTGAAAAACTGGGATATGAGCTCAACTCTTTAACAGTACAAAGTTACCTACATCAAAGGGAGCATGGTGAGGCATGCCAAACCCAGGCTAGGACCCTCATTTGTTGCTGTTGTTGCTAACTTTTTTTTTTTTTCCTCCTCTTTACAGTGCCCTTCTGCTCAGCCAGGAACCTTTAAGCCATGGTCTGTGCGTGTGTAAAAGGGAAGTTTGAGGAGCAAATTCTTCTCATGAAACTGTGCTTACGCCAGAGGGACCAAAAGGCAGTAGGATTATAATGGGAAAAAAAAAAAAAAAAAAAAAAATCTGTGTTCATGTGGCTCATCCACTGATTCATGGGGCTTTCACATTTAATTTTCCAATCATTGTTTCCTCTAGGAGAGGGAATTGTTGCTAGATTATAGCTGTGATGTAAATTCAAATGAAGAGTAAGTGGACGGTGATGTTATCCAGATGTAATTGAAAAATCTTACAGGTTTCATTTAAAACTGCTGCAAGAATAGGAGACAGGCTTATTACCAACTGATGTGAAATAGCAGGGTGGTTGTTTCTTTTTT
The DNA here is from genome assembly GCF_036417535.1 of Chlamydotis macqueenii. Taxonomy (NCBI): domain Eukaryota; kingdom Metazoa; phylum Chordata; class Aves; order Otidiformes; family Otididae; genus Chlamydotis; species Chlamydotis macqueenii. The sequence goes on along the minus strand of NC_141558.1, from coordinate 71,544,728 downwards.
TCTCTGCTACAGGGAAAAGATGGATCACCTTGTCATGCTATGGCAGGAAGGACTTAAATGCACTGAACCTAGACAAAGTCCTCTAGCTGAGATAGGGGAAGGCATGAGAGGTGCTGAGGGCTGGACCCTGTTGTGACCCCTCTACACACAAAGCCAGATATACACTAGAGGAAGATGAGGAGTTCTGATTTTAGCTAACTATGATGGTCTTGCCTATGTAACAAAAGTGATTCAGAGGAAAACCTTAAAGTGTGACCAATAGCCGATTTATCCTACGTTAAATGAGAATTGCTTTGTCTACACCAGGGCTTTAATTAATTTTTAGTTCACATGCTACCTTGTCTTCTCTGATTAAAGACAAAAACTACAGATATGAAGAGGACTTCCAGCAAGATACTGACTCATTTGACACACTCAGCCGTTTTCCCCTGTACATCCACATCTTTCCTCCATCTTTTAAATAGGAGAGGACATCTGAGAAAGGGCCTTGAAGTAACGAAGTTACTCATTGTTCCCAAGGCAATTTATACCAGCCCAGGCAAGGGACAGGACACAGCTGGGGATCAGTTGGCTCTGGGTGCCCTCTACGGTCAATCCTTTGCTGCCATGCTATGGCCTAGCCTTCTTTTCAAGATAACTCTTAGTTTTGCTGAATGTAAGAGAATGAATATGTTTTCTACAGGGACTGCTTGTCTGAAAAATGTGCTATGTGATGACCTCATGCCTTTTGGGTTGAATGCATTTTTCACGTTGGATTTAATGGTGGGCATCCCTCTTAACAGGTTTTGGCACTGTCAGATTTAACACTGTAGTGTCATGTTATCTCTAGATGATGTCAGTCATGTACTGTACCTGCTCATTATGTGCAAACTTTTATCCATTTCTCTGGCCTACAGCCTCATGAAAATGTTCTTTTTTTTTCCCTATTTTTGCACTCCTAGGGCTATCAAAAAACATGGTGCAAGATGATGTAACTCCATTGCCTTATATAAAATTTTGCTCACATACATCCTGCTTAAAATTGGCCTCTATCTTAGGACTTAACAATGTATGCACAGTTTGCAATATTGTTTTGAAGCACTCCAGGGCATATAGTTTGGAAATGTGTAGATTTATTTCTCAGTTTAAAATAGTATAGTTCTACCATCTGGAAAAAAGGGCATTTGTGTATGTGAGTTGCAGAAAGTATTTTGTGCCTACTGGCCTTGCTATGCAATTGTTGTGTTAATTGAAATATGATACTGGTGTTTCTTAAGCTCTGAGGTAGTGGGCAAGAACACGTTTTTATTTTCTCTTGAAAGTTGGCAATATGTAAAAAACCTCTTAGAGAAGAAAATGTGATTATTTGTGTGCAAGAACAGCTATTTGAGCCTGTGTATTCCTGTTCTTGAACATCCAGGAAGGGATATAAAATACAAAGTTTGTAAGGGACGTTGGTATCGGCACTGTTTCTGCAGCATTTGACCTCATGGGATCACCAGACTTGTTCATTCAAACCAGGCCAAGAGGAAGTACAAAGGGAATATAACATGTGCTAACACGGAGCATGGGGAGCTACAGACAAAGTGTGTGATATCAAGGAGCTTCCAGCATCGTCTCAGGGGAAAGCCGCCAGCATTTACGAGAGGCCTGCTCCCTCTGAGAGTCCTGGGACATGTCGGGATGTCACTAATAGCGTAAGTGCTCTTCATCCCCCATGGTTCTGGGAGCACCTCTTTCATCATTTCAGAATAGGTTTGCAGTGTCTCACCTGGCCACGGCGACTGCCTGATCAGGTGAAATTTTTTTAAGCTGAATTTATCATGCCTTTCTTTTGTTACTCACAATGTACATTGATTTGATGTGTATTTGCCAAGTTACATGTATATGCAATGGTCAGAGGAGGCTAGCTTGGCGCAGACCTTAGCCTGTGGAGCCATTTTTGATGCAGCATCAGCAATCTGCTGTTTGCCAGGCACAGTCCTTGCCCTCAAGCCCACCTCAGCTGAGGGCCCTCTTATTACCCTTCCACAGCCAGTGGCTGATGGAAGGAGGAAACATCTTCCTTTAGGGGAGCATGGGAGTTGAATGTAGATGATATCAAACACCTGAGGGGAGGAGTAGGGGCAATGGTATAAAATTAGGGTTACACAGTGATTACAGAAACTGATTTTGAGGGCATAGGAAAAAGGGAAGCTTGGAGACTAACAGGAATTTACAGAGAGATCGAGGTAATACCTGGCTGGGCTGTGGGTGGGACCCTGAGAAACATGAAGCTGAGATTTTCATTTCACCTCTTGGTGTCTTAACATTTCATACATTGCTTTCCCATGGAACTAAGTGCCGGATACCTTAGGGAAGGACTGGGGCGCACTGTGGAGGGCTGGCAGGAAGAGGTGATACTGCTATAGTACAGCCAGACTTAAAATGTGGTCTGCACTACAAAGCTGTTGGAGAACAGTGCTCTTGTTGTGAGTGCACAGCACTGTCCCCTGCGAGTGCTGTGTCAGATCTCTTCACGCACATCCTGCTCCTTGGGATTTCAGCTTGCGATTGCCAAAGAAGGGAAAGCTACTCACGAAGAGAAAAATGTTCCTTTCCTAGTGCTTTTCAGTGAAATACAGCATGGATGCATGACTCTAATGTGATGTGTAATTGGAGATTTGCCGCTTCTCTCCTTCCAGAACTGTATCCTCAGAAGGGGAACTGCGCCATCTTGCTAGACTGTAAAGTATTACGCACAATAATGGCACTGATTACAAGTAATAATTGCTGTAGCTGGATAGTTTGTGGGGAGGGTGAAAGGAGGCCATCTGATTCGATGTCTTAACGCTATTGATCACCTGTCCCTCCATGAGAGAGGGTGGCCAAGTTTTCAGTAGTTGTTTTAGATCAGTTCTAATCAACAGCTTTCACGATTGTTCTTTAATGAGAATTCTCAAATCAGTGTCTTTGTCACATGAATGTATGTGGAATTCTCTGTGAATGTCACAACATTGCAAAATAAAGCTAAAAAATATTCTGGAAACTAGTGTGCTATGGAAAAGTCTGTCACAATTTGAGAGCTGGACACCTCCAGCTCATCCTTGGTGTTTGGCAAGAGTGGACCCTTCCCACAGGCTGCGAGGCAGATCAACTCAGTGGCCAAGGCTGGGAGAGGGCAGGTAGTGGCTCCAGGGTACGCAGCTGGACGCAGCAGGTCAGCCAGCCAGAGAGCCTGGACTTCCACCCAGCCATGCTGGCAGCCAAGTACAAAAGAAAGCGAGGTCCTCAGCATCTCTCTGCCAGGAGGAGCTTACAGTAGCCGCATTGTGTTTTCCACAGCAGCACAGTGATGCATCCTGATGCTTCTAGCCACCTCCACTGGGCCCACCAGCTGCTGAGACAGGGTGGAGGGCTGGCTGGCTGCGTGGCATGGCTGGTACCTGGCCCACACTGCCATATCGTTGTCTCCCTGCTAGTGAGTACAGGTGGAAGTTGGGCTTGGCCCATTTAAGTCAGCCCCTAAAGGAGGGAACTTAACTCAAAACTTGCAAATGGAGCAAACATCATGTCCCTGGGGCTTTCCTGAGCCTAAACATATAGCAGATGCAGGGTCATAAACCAGGAACAGTTCACACAGAACAGATACGACCGGAAGATGGGCCGAGCCTGTCCAGAGCATGAAGGACTGGAAATACCACCAGTGGTTCCCCAGGAGCCTGTGCCACGCTGTGTCATATCTCACCTGCTTGTGCAGACTAGACAGACATCAAGTGACATGCTTCTTGGGGAGGGCTTCTTGCATCTGTATGAGCAGATTTGTCAGGAAGAAGCCATTGCCAAACCTCTTGGCTCAAAAGGTACACCAGAATACGAAATGGCAGTGCAGGCAGGGCATGAGAGGATGCCAGTCTGGTTTGCAGCACGTCCAACCCGCCCTATCCCAAAACGCTAGGTTTGCTGAGGGCTATTTGAGGGCATCACTGTTCAGTTCATGCAGTTTTTCAAGCCCCAATGCCATATGCTTCTCCAGTGCCTGCTCCTGCAGTATTTAAATGCAATTCAGCCACATACAGAGCCTTGATACCCTGTTGTTGTAGTAGTCGCTCTCAGCTCTCTGATGTGTCTTTTGGAGCTGTGACACAGACAAGTGCAACGTGCAGCTGTGGAACAAGGATCTGTCCGTGACCCAGCCGGTATCTTGAAGCACTTGTGTTTGGATTAATGCTCTCTGAAACGGTCCCTCCAGCCGGGGTATTTCTACCAGGTCTTTGGTGTGCTGAGGAGGTCTGACAGAAAACTGTTAGAAAATGGGAAAGCAGCAAGGTCCCAGCGGTAGAAATGAGACAGTTTCTTCTTCTGTTGGAGGGACAGCTCGCTGAACATCTGCTCTGATAACCAACTGTAGGTCCACCCTACTTGGGTGTCGGTGAACTCAGGGAGGAGGCTGTCCACATGCAGCCCGGCCCGATGCAGCACATGACCCAGCTCCTGCCTGAGGAAGCCAAACATCACCACATAGTCATACTGGACAAAACAGGGCCTGCAGAGGCTGACAAGCGGTTTCCAACTCATGCTGGCGTTGTGCAATCCGCTGTCTAAAACATCCTGAACAAAGCTGCTGAAGGAAGGGCTGCTGCCCATGCCTTGCATGAATGCAGAGATCAGCCTCTGGAAAGGGTCCCTGACAAACAGCACTTTGGTGTAAGACCCTAACATGGCCTTTATCTCCGTCAGGTTGAACTCACTTAGCTGTGTCTCTGCAGCGTGCTGCCGAGTGTAGGGAAGCAGGACAGGGAGCATCATGTTTTCCTCCTCCTCTAGCCTTTCCAAAAGCTGCTGCCATTCCTCCATCCCTATTGATGGCACTTGGCAGTAGAGGAGGTCCAGCTTGGTGCTCACCCTCAAACTCGAGAGCAGGTGGGCTCTCCCCTCCCGGCTCCTTGGCAGTGCAGTGACTTTGCCCAATTGGCTGCAGAAAGCTCTCAGTCTCTTCTTCCTGAGCTGCTGAACGTGAAGGAAGGTGTCCAGCGTCAAAGTGAAGCCCTCCTCCACCTTGTGGGCCAGGTGACCTGGGAAACACCATTTGAAGATGGAGGTGAGGAAAGCCCATAGTGGACCACTGCCTATTCCAGTGTAGAAAGGATATAGCATGAGCAAAGAAGAGGGGTAGGAGAGGGGCGAACAGCCCTGCCTGGCAAAGAGCTCGGTTTTACTGGGGAAACAGCTTTCTGTCCCCCTGAATGTAGGAGCTCGTAGACACCCAGATCCTGCTTTCCCCAAACCACCGTATCTGAGCACTGATCTCAACTGTAGCTTTGTACCACTGACCCCGTTCTCCACTAAATCATGATTTTTTTTGCTTTTAACTCCTCACTTTCGATCGAGCTGAACTGAGGACCAAAGAGAGTCAGAAATATTCTGAAAGACTGAGGAGTGGTAAAGTGGTTTGTAGCTACAAATACATGACCCCCTGCAAACCCTTTTGCATCTTTCAATTGGTTAACATCAGCTATCAGATATATGCGAAAGCAAGAAATTATTCTTAACAGCTTGGGGTGATTTAGGACTCCAAATGACGTAACTCTTGCATCACTTCTATATGTAATTTTTTTTTCTCCTGTAGATAAAAAGGCAAAGGCAAATAAAAAGCAAAAGCAAATAGAAGTGATAAGACAACAAAGCAAATATAAAAGGCAAAAGCAAATAAAAAGACTCTGTGAAAGGTGGTTCAATTTCTCAAATTTAGCTTTGCTTCATACTCTTTATCTTTTTCTTTTTGATGTGAAGAGGCCTTAGTGGGTTTGAAAGCGCGGGATGAATGCCTGCCTTGCTAATTTTTTTTTGGCAGCAGCACGTCTGCCTCATCTGCTCCGCAGAGGCATTTAGCAGCCCTGGAGAGACAGTTTGATGGTTTCTCCCAGGTCCTTGGGAAGTTAAATATTTCCCACTGATTTGGGGAAGCTGTCGCACAGGGAAGGGAAGCACAGTTAAAATTAGGAAAAGGATACCGGGAATGCAAGAAGAAACACAGTAGTGCCTGAAGCTGTCCTGGGCTGCTCTTCAACTCGTCCAGCCCCAGACCAGCAATACCTGTGAGATCTAGTGATGACTTTGCCCTGGATTGACCAGGACTGGAGGGGAGGGATGCATTTTTTAGGCAAGGAAGGCATTCATCGCCGATTTCCCTGCCTCCCCAACAGCATTTCACCCTTCCCAGCAAAGGTTTTGGGAGTTACCTCCAACAATCTAACATCTGGTCTACCCACCACACCTGAGATCAATCACCCCACTAAGGACATAAAGCTGCAGGGCTCCGCAGCAAAGGAGTTCTCTGCGGGTTATCCTGTTCCTGGTGCTGTGTAAAAACAGTATTTTCCATGCCAGAAGCATTTGCTCACCAAGAACCCCCCCAAAAAAGCTCCAGGTCATTTCCCCCCGTGGTACAGAAATGCTGCTGGCCATGCAGAACTGCCACGCTGCCCAGGTGTTACCTCCTTGGCTGGTGGCCGGGCTCTGGAGAAGCAGCTTCCAGCTCAGGAAGGTGGCAATGCCCAGGGCAGCTGAGATGGCGAGGCGGGAAAGGAAGCGCATTTCTCGGGTGCTGCCACAGCGCTGGGAGCTGAACACCGTGCCGGCAAGCAGGTGGGGACCTGGAGGAAGGGTGCTGGGGAACCTCCTGTGTTTATTTAAGAGGAAACACACCCAGAGCTGGGTTAAAGTACTGTTTGGGCAGCAGCTGGGCTAGGGGCAGGCAAATGGCCTGAGGCACAAAAGGTGCCTCCTGCCCTATGTTTACAATGTGAGCTTTTGAGGAAGAATCTGTCTTTTTATTCAGTGTCGGTGCCATCCTCTGTGCTCAGCCATGCCAGATGACTATGGTCCCTGTGAGAAACCAGGCCTGCACCCACAGCCCCGTGTAGGGGCCTGCAGAGCCAGGTGGGGTGAGATGTCCCAGGTCCCCTGATGCACTTTGTTCTCTGCTGGCTTTGCTGCTTGGTAAAAGCACTGCTTAGAGGAACGCCCCTGTGGGGAGCGGTGTGCCCCGCGACTGGGGCTGAACAAGGGAGTGCTGGGCCATGGGTCGTGTTCTCGTGGTGCTGGTGGGTCTTCTAAGGCAGAAGCTGGGCGGGGGGGGTGATGTCATGGGGCACATACAGTGTCCTGTGGCAAGTCTGTGATTAAACAGAGACTGGAAGTGCTGACCTGCTGCCTGTGACCCTTTTTACTGGGAACTGCTTAAAATTTGTGACTGCTGCTTGTTTTGTGAAAGCAGCTGGAGACCCCAGGCAGAGCAGAGGCCCCATTAAACTGAAAATGGGGTTTGCATGCGTGTGGGCAGGCGCACGTGCCGCTCCTCCCCTTCCCCAAGGAGCTGCATCCTGACTGGAGAGCATGACAACCCTGAAGACCAAGGCAAAGGGGACTGCAGCAGCCTGGGGAGCGTGACCCGCTCCCGCCCAGCCCCGTGGTTATCACGGCTAAAGACTTTAAAATTGGGGAGTGATTATTTACAAATTGCCTTTTCAGGGTGAGACTTGCTGTCTGCCACCAGCAGCGTCCCTCCAGCAGCCAGGCCGTGGGCTGGCAAGTGGCAGGAACGCAGGCCAGCTGAAAGGCCCTGCAGCCATGGGGAGCTGTAGTGGCCAAAGGAGAAAGGATGGTTGCCTCGAGGCTTGGGAAGAGCAAGCGGGCACACAGACCAGGGCAGGGCACCAGGTCTGGCGGGCATGGGGACAAGGGTTGTGTTGCATGGGGGCCTGCCAGTGAAGGAACCTGGTGGGGTGGAAACCCACTTCCCAGGAAGTCTTCATGGAGCCCAGTCTTGTGCGATGTGTGGATTTGCTCTCGTTTGGACAACCGTGATTTTCCCACCAGAGGGTGCTCCACGCCTGAGGAACCCCTGCCCACCTCCGGGCCGGCCGTGGAGTTGGGCTATATGCAGCGTTTCCCCACGGTGGTTTAACGAACTGACTTCACAGCCATCACGGCCACGTTTGTGACTTTTAAAGTCTGCTGGGTCTCCTTTGAGCCTTCGGGCCCTGGGAAAGGCTGTGAAATGCTTTTCATCTCTTGGCAAGGTGTCAAGATATGTCCCCTCTAGGTGATGGGATCCCCATGTCGGGAGGTCAAATCTTGCGGCCGGACCCTGCTGCCCGCGTGCCTGCAACCTATCCCCCCAAATCCAGGAGAAGAACGGTACAGCCCAAGGCCAGGGTGCATGGGGGCAGGAGTGAATGGCCGCCTTTTGCTTCCCTTCCCAGTAGAAAACACATTTTACTCAAAGCTGTAGTGCCATGCTTACTCCTCCCAGCCTGATGGGTCTTAGGGCAGGAGGATGCCTGAATGAAGGATAAATATTAACTGAAAATAAGTGTTTCTTGTGTTACTGCAGTGTTGACCACCCCACAAGGGCTACCTGACCGTTGTACAAAGTAGTGTACCCTGCTTTTTTTCCCCAGCACAGGTTAGCTGGTGTGGAGAGCAGTGCTGTGCACCTTCCCTGCTCCGGGTGACCAAACTGGTGCTCAGCAGCGCTTCTCCTTTGCAGCTCCCATAGCTGCTCTTCAGCAGCTGGGCAGCAGCATCCATGGCCTGGCTGCCCACCTGAGCCGAAGAGCCCCACAGAGGCTGCTGCAGCCTGTCCAGCCACCAGTGGACCTGGCTTGAGGGCAAGAACGTTGTTTTTATTAACGATCAGCAGTAAGGTTAATAAATAAAAGGGCAGAAAGAACTCTGCAAGTTCTTTTAGTTAAGCAGGTGGCAGCAGCATGTGCCTTCCTGCATTAAAATACAACATTTCAGCAGGGACTGTCCCAACCACAGCCCTGGCGAGCAAAAGTGCAGCTGAAACTGGTAGGAAGAAATGTGGTTTACTGTGTTTTTACAGTCATAAGGTGAAAGCAAAGAGATGTTCTCTGTCTGAGGGGCAGAAAAAAATAGTGAAAAACCCCTTTTGTTTTGCATTGCAAGAGAACAGTGCTTACAAATTTTTATCAGTATGGGTCTCCTCAGAAGAGCACGAGATACAGCGTCTGCCATGCCTTCGTGACCTGCAAACAGGAGGAAACTGCTCCTGAGCTGCTTGGGGCTGTTTTTGGGGAGTAGCTGCTTTGCTGTGGCTGCTTCAGCTGAGGGGCTGTCTGGAGGCTTGTGCCCCAAATGCAGATTTCCCTTTGTTAGCAGAGCATAACTGGTTAAGCCCGTTAACTGGAGGTCAAACTCCCTCTCTGTGGCAGGCAGTGCAGGGGCTGCGCTAAGCCCTGCCAGTCAGTGATACCCCATGGGGCCCTATGGGCATTGGCATCAAAGCACTGCTCGCTCAGATGCCTGGGTGAAACCTGTGTGGTGGTCTCCATCTTCTTCCCAATCAACAGCAGGGCTAACGGGCCCAGGGATGCAAGGACCTCACATAGCTGGCATCACCCAGCAGCTGCAGAGCCACCTCCCAAGTATGCCTGAAACTGCTGTGGAGGTGGGCACAGGGGCAAGAGAAACTCCTCTCTTTCTCTAGCTTGTATCTGCCATTTAAATGGTTAACACAGGGTTGTGTTTTTTTTTTTTTTTTCCCCCTAAGTTTTCTTTCTTTTTGGTGCTGAAAAGTTTTCTGAAGTGTCTGTAGATACTTTAAACTTACTGCTAGGCTTTCCCTGCTTGTCTTCCACGGACCACTTAGAAGTGGTCAACAAGGCTGAGACTGCAATTCTTGAACAGAAAGGCTTCCTGCTCTGTATTGTAGGGAGGCAGCACAGTTTTGGGGCACAGAGGCTGAGCCAGGCATGCAAACACGCTTGCATCCTACTATTTAATGCAATTGTAGAAAGGAATTAATTATGGAATTCATTTGAAGCTTCAGTTTATTTTGGAAAACTCCTATGGCCATGTGAGAAAAAGCTATTCCATTTTTCCTTAAACCAGCAATAGGATCACCCGAATAAAGATTTCCAGATTTAGCCCCACTGATAGCTTGAGCTGGCTTGCTGCAGGCTCCCTTTTTTTCCCTCATAGGACGCAAATGCTTTGGAGATATTCTTATATGTTAATAAACATCCTCGTCTTCAGCCTTCTCGCATTCCTCCCACACTTCCAAATTTTGCAAAAAGTATTGTCTTATGTGACCATGACCCGCAGACGCTGGTGTGCCGGTCCCCTCCCTTGTTCCTCCTTGTGCCCGCCTGCGCTTGTGGGAATGTGAACTTTGAAAAGTGATGGCAAACGCTGCCTCATTCGGTGAGGGATGTTTTTACATTGCAAATAAAGGAAGAGTGGGTAGGAAACCACCTTCTCCCGCTTCTTGTTTGGAAACTCGGATATGACATCTACGTTTTGTATGTCAACTTGGGCCTGTCGCTTGGCAGAAACGTGGGAGCAGCTGGAGGAGGAAAGAGCTGCCCCGCTCCCAGAGCATCGTTTAATGTGGAAGAGTCTCTTGCCTTTGGGAAGGACAGTCCTGAGAGCTGGGCTGCGGGCTGGGGATGTGTTGCACTTGAGTGGAGGGAGATTCCTTGAAATCCAACCAAAAAGTCAAGGGTGGAGTGTGGGTACTTGCGGATAAATTGGGGGGTGTTGCAAGCTAAGCAGGTGGCCTCTTCTCCATCACATCATCTGATTCCCCAGGCTCTAACTGTGTGCTTGTGGAGAAGCTTGGCTACCCAACTTGCTTTGACATTGGGGCACAGACTTACCCCATTGCCCGCCTGCAGGACTGCCTTAGTCATGGGGTCTGCTTGCGACAAGGCTGAGCACTTTAATTCAAGAACTGAAGCATGTCTCCTTTGGCTCCTTTAGTCTTGTGATCATTTAAGAGATTTGGCCAAAAGCGTCCGTTTTTGGCTGCTTCGGGCATTCCTGGTGAGGAGGATTTGGGATTTTCTTCTAGCTCCTGCCAGATGTGGGCAGCTGTGGCATAGCCAATCTGCCCTGGGCCTGTCTTCATCTCCTCCAGCACTTGCACTCGGCACTGCTGCCGAGCTGCCAGAGTTAGTGGTAGGTTAGAAAGGTGGAGTGGACGTTTTTCATTCTGCATTGGACAGAGAGCACCAGGATGGCTTTAGGCAGGTGGGGAGAAGCCGGAGGCTGCAGGGACTGCCTCGTGCGGAAGCATCCGGGGACTGGCCAGCGCTGGACCAGAAATAGTTAGGCAAGGCGGAAAGGAAAGGAAAGGAAAGCAAGTTCACATTGTCCTACCTGCTCTGCTCCTTGGGTGCAATGTTTGGAATGGTTGTACAACTCCAGCGCTTCCTGTTTTCCTGCAGGCAGGAGCTGTGATTGTCACTTCTTATTCAGCTCCTCATCCTGGGAGGAAGACGGTATCGGGCTGTCCGGGGGCAGCAGGATGTTTATGTGGTAGGCTGAGTCAAGGTGCTGCTTTTAATACTCCCTGAAGCAAAGTCATTGGGGAAAATGTACATTTTAGATTTTTATTTTTATTAAAAAAATGAAAGGCTCATAAACATCCAAAGTGCTTTGTGATTGCCACGCGGGCTGTGTGGCTTACTGCCAGCGCTGAGTGTCATTTTTTTTCTAAGGCTATTACACAAGGATTTTACAAGCTGCCATGAACTATTGGTAATTTAGGGAGGATTCTTGTAATTAGTGATGCTATATTGAGAGGCTTTGCTTAATTACTATGTAAGTTGCTAAACCTCACATTGATTCAGCCAGGTCCGCATCAACGTGAGCACCTAATGGTGGTGAAGAGAGGCTGAGGCAGCCGTGCAACCTGCACCGTGTGTCTGCCTGGAGAGCCCTTCTCTCCCCGCTTTATTAAGGACAAGTGTATTTTCCTGGGAGAGAGGGACCAGGGGACTCAATGAATCTGAACATCTTAAAAACTGAGGGGATTACAGCCGACATCTCTCTGTGGCAGCAGATAGGAATCTCATGGCGGGGAGGGGGGGAAGCATATTCTTGGATCCATGCATGCAGAGGAAGGATGCTCATGGGACTAACGGCCATCACCTCCATCCAATTGCCTACCATGAGACTAGCGGGTATCCATCCCATGGCCTCCATCCCACCACCTCTCACGGGGCTAGCAGCCATCACCACCACAGCGGCTCCTCATGGTGTTGGCCAAACAGTGCAGGACCTTTTAATGCCAAGCATTTCTCTAACCAGATCCCAGTCTTCCTTTGCACCTCAAGCACCTCCTGGTTCTCCTGGCCTTCCCCTCTCTTCCTCTGACTGTTAAAATGCAGGGGCACCACGGGGGCCTGGGAGAAACCTGAAGCACTCGCAGACAAACCAGGCAGCGCCTATGCGTGCATGGTAGTTTGGAAAATCCAGTCTTTCACCTTTTCTTTCCCATTTATTTTTAATATGAAGCAAGTCCTGTCCTGGCTGTTATGTTCCTTAGCAACATGTGCTTTAGGGTGCAACTCAGCTGCCCTTTACACTTTAGGGCCCTGACTGCAAGCAATGCACATAGGCAGATGCTTGTTTATTTCATCCAGACACTTCTTTTCAAGTTTCTCAACTTAAGTTGCTGGAGCGCATCCTGAGTCGCTGGAGTGCATCCAGAGAAGGGCAACAAAGCTGGTGAAGGGTCTGGAGCACAAGTCTTACAAGAAGTGGATGAGGGAACTGGGATTGTTCAGTCTGGAGAAGAGGAGGCTGAGGGGAGACCTCATTGCTCTCTGCAGCTGCCTGAAAGGAGGTTGGATGGGACGCGGATGTTGGTCTCTTCTCCCAAATAACTTGTGATAGGACAAGAGGAAATGGCCTCAAGTTGCGGCAGGAGAGGTTTAGGTTGTATATTAGGAAACACTTCTTCAAGGAAAGAGTGATCGGGCACTGGAACAGGCTGCCCAAGGAAGTGGTGGAGTCACCATCCCTGGAGGTGTTCAAAGAACGTGTAGATGTGGCACTTCAGGACATGGTTTAGTAGACATGGTGGTGGTAGGTTGATGGTTGGACTTGATGATTTTAGAGGTCTCTTCCAACCTTAAAGATTCTATGATTCCCCTTTTTGGACTGCTCTTTCCTTTGGGACCAGAGTAAGGATCCTTAAAGCACCCTCAGGAGCCATTTCTCCACCCCACTGACATGGGGGCAAAGCCTTTGCTCAGCCCCCAGCCTCACAGAGATTTTAGAGTTTTTTTTCTTGGGTGGCCACAGCAGCGTTGCTGGGGGCTGTACAAAGGAGATTTGGGTCTGAAACATCTCAGGACCTCCTGGAAAAGAGGTGGTGGTGGTGAAAAACATTGGGATGATGGGAAGGAAACATCAGATATAAAACATCACTCACTGGAGCCAGACTTTGATCTCCCTCCTGCAGTTCCTGAAGGGAAAGGAAGGGAGGTGTGGGCTCTGGGGAGACAGGCAAAGTAACATGCGATCTCACAGGATTTGGGCTCATGTCTCCCATGGATCCTCTTTTCCTGTGCCTCAGCTCCCTCACTGCAAAACAAGGACTTCCACACCCTGCGCCTGCCCTGTTTTTTGGTGGGAGCACTTTTGCTTTACATTTACTGCAGCGTTTTCCTCTTTTTGCCTCATTTTGTTGTGCCACTCCCTGGCCAGATGAGGAAGGCTCTCGCACGTGTCTGGACATGGGGGCACAATTTCTCAGGCAGCTTTTGGCCCAGGAGCTAGCTTTTGCTGATGCTCCCGGAAAGCTGAGCTTTTTTGAGGGCGCACCCAGACATCTGCCCATCACTCCTGGCCTCCGCCGAGGGAGTGCTGCCACGTTACACTTCTGGCTGTCACATTATCTTGGTTGGTGGTTGTTTCCATTATTCATATAGCAACTCTTTAAATATTTAGAGATCTCTGACTTTCAGGGGGTGACTTTTAGAGGAGGCAGCAGTGGCGCTCACTTGGGCTACCTCCACACCTGGCTTTGCGGGATGTTATTTCTGATGAACGACATTTTTGGGAACTCTGGAGTTTCTGGTCCTGACTGTTTCACTCTACCAGAAGTGGCAGGGGGAAAGGGTTTAAGGTCTGTTTGTTTTACTTTTTTGTCCAGACAATAAGTGAGCAAATACTCCCAGGTTGTTTATTTTTGGATAAGGCTGCTCTGCGTCCTGTGAAAGGAAAATGACACATCTCCTGGGGAGAGATGGTCTGGGACAAATGGACCTGGCTGCAGGCAGGCGCGGCTGCCAGAAGCCTCTTGATGCCACTGGTGTGATGTACGGGATGGCCAGGGTGCTTTGGTCCAGCCAAGGAGGGCACAACAGGGGCACAAATGCCTGCTTTGTTCCCCATTGGTGGCTTGAAGGTCAGAGGCAGATGCACAGGAAAGGCAGAGCTTGGCCCCCAGTGCCAGCCCCACACTGTCTCCTCGTCTCCCACCAGCTCCCGTGGGATGCAGGGCTGTGGACACTCAGAGGTGGCCTCATCAGTTTTCCAATCCAACAAGTTGGTTTTGGAGTCTGTGGGATGTGAACCACAAACTGAAATCTTGCTCTCCTGCTTTTTCCTGAAAATACAGCACCTCTCGGCATGAAGCCATGCAGGGAAAGGGCAAGAAGCATCACGAGGGGGTTTGGCTGCAGGGCATTGGGCTGGCTCTGCTTTGCCCCACCCTCCCCTCAATGGGCACCAGGCACCTGACCCCATCCAAGGACACCCAGCTCATTGCACTTGTGTGCCCCTATCTCTTGCCGTCACTGAGCCTCCTGCCTTCCCACAGCTAACGGGATTTAGCTGCTGCAAACAGGACTGGCAGCAAAGCTGGGGCTGTGCCAGTGAGGGTCAATGCCCAGCCCCATCCAGATGGCTGGCAGAGCCCCTTTTCTCGATACGAGCCTCATCTGCGCGTGAGCAATGGCAAGATTCACTTGGGGGTACACCACTGTCCCCCTTGGTGATACCTTTCCAGGGCTGGGCCTCGTGGTTGTGGAAGCCTCTCACCCACTGTGTGGCTGTGCAGAGCTGAGGGACCCTCTGCCCTCCTCTCCTCTATGTCGATACGCTCCTGCAAACCAAGCACATACCTGAGATGTTTTCACTGGAGCAGAGCAGCCCTTCATGGCTAGGCACAAATGGGAAGGTTACAAAAACAATCCCAAAACATTTTTCTTTTTTTAATTTATTTTTTTAAATTACTCATTTGGGGAGAGCACAAGCTGTTTGTCAGACAGGGAAAGGTTGGGCAGGGGAAAAAACACATGACCCCAAGGCCCTGCAGCATCATCCGCACTGAAATACATCAAGGGAGAGGAATTTTCTCAGTCAGGGGAATCCAGCGCCTGTTTCACCATCACGGAGCCTCGGCAGCTCCCGGGGCAGCTCTGCCGAATTCACCCTGGGGCACGAGCTTTGAGAAAGCACAAGGAGCTCACAGCTCCACCGCAGTCTGTAGCTCCAGCTGCGTCCAACATCCTCCTTCTTGGTCTCAAAATTGGTCAGATATTATTTTTTAAATTTTCCTCAGGGTTATTTTTGTCTAAAAGTGAATAGAAGAGAAACTTCTTTTCCTATTTTTTTTCCCCCGGAGTTTTTAGAAGGAGGAAGAGGGGAAATGACTTTCCTCCCTCATTCAAAGCTGGCAAATGCAGCCAAAAGTTTCTCTCCTCCTCCCATTATTTTACTTTTATTAATAAACCTCACCTAAATGTCTGTAAATTGGGCACTTCTGTGGATATTTTCATTCTGGGAAAAAACCCTCCCCTGCTTCTCCTCTCTGAGGAGCCCACATGGCAAGTACAGGTTGAAGGAATTGCTTGCCACAGGCTGAGGCAAGGCTTTGATGGACCCATCTGGAGGTATTTGGGCAGAGGGGAATGTAAGAGCCCTGTACTTCTGTCACTCATTCCTGTTTATCCATGTCTTCATCTGCACATCTTGGTTGACAAGTAGAGTTGCCTCATTGCAAAATCTTCCGCCACTGTGCTACCGGCCACGCTTCTAGCCACCTCCACCACTCTGTGAAGGACATGACTTTTGGTGGCCAGTCTTGCTACTACAAATGGCACATGAAATCCTCCTTGGTGATGTCCCCTCCATTTTGGGGTGGAGAGATTTCCCAATGGCCAGGGACACATCACCTTTCGCAGGGCCCCACAGCATGGCAGCTGTAGGACGCAGTGGACATGATGAGGGAGAAGTAATGTAATGTATTATATTACATTGATTTAATTATGATTATTTTGGTTGTTCTCAAACAGTTGTAACAATATTATTTAGCATGATTGCATTTATCTCCCTGCAGGTGCTGAGGTACATTTGAATTCAGTCTCTCCAAATGGGTTGGAGACAAGGGAAGCAGCTACTTGTCACTCGCGGCATCACGTTTCCACAGAGCAAAAAAGCAATGTTACGAGTGAAAGGGCCTGGAAACACTGAAAAATCTACTGAGAAGAAAAGTAACGCCAACAAGCCAATCATCCCACAGTTAAAGAAGCAGCAGATCCTGGGGTCGAGGCAGTTTTGGTCTGAAAGTGCCGAAGGATTTCAGCTATGCTTCCTCAGTGCAGGGCATAAAATGCAGCAGCTGTTAAAAGTCACGCTCTGGTGCTCCACCTGCCCTGTGTGCTGAATTCAAAAGCAGGCAAAGAAACTCTCAACTAACAGGGCAAGAAAGGCATAAAATGGAGGACCAGAAACCTGCGTGCCTGAAGAAAAGGTCCAGGAGATGCGAACAGCTTTTTCATTGCAGCAGCCGCCTGACTCTACGAGCCTTTGTCTTTCCCTATTTCCACTACACCTATTTCCACTGAATGGGGCACATGTGGACAAATCACATTTTGGGAGCTCTTTGGAAGCAGATATTTCACAGGCACCATTCCTAACTGTTACCTAAGACCTCGCAGAAGGTTTTGCCTCTGGGAGCTCGTGACCCAACCAGTTGCTGCATCCTGGTTGCGCATCATCAGCTGATTCTCCTGGTGAATATGAAGAAGGAGACAAATAAGATGGGTGATGGAGAGGCGGCACCAGGTTCTCCCCCATGCGAGCCCTACACCCTCCACAGACCTTTGGAAAGGCACCTGCAAGCAGGCACCTCTCAGTCGTTTTGGCCCCTGAGGGAGTGCAAGCCAGCAGGGAAGGAGTGGGAAGATGCTGTAGACCCCATGCCAGAACAGCGCTTTCAACAGCTCCTGAGTGGTGGGAACTGGCATCACTGCTGGAGTACATGTGGGAGTGCTGCCCTGGCCTTTGGGGTTTAACTGTAGCAGAGCTCTGAAATGTCCCTGAGGAGCTGGCTCTCAATCCTCCTGAGGCTTTTTTAGACCCTTGGCTGGTGGTTTGGTGTTGCTCCAGCACATTCCCTCTCCCTTACTCCTTCCCCGGCAGCCCCTTTGCAGAAGATGGTGCGGGTGTCCCAGGAGAGCTGCCAGTGCCAGCTGCCTCTATAAATACTCCTGCTGTAAATTCAGAGAGCTTGGTCCCTCACAGGCACAGCCCTGCCTCTGATCTCTGAATTTGTAGGGTGTCAAGCTGGAAACTCACAGGCTGTGAGCACTGCCACAAGAGAAACAGCTATTAACGTCTTGTTAGAAGACTCACATTTCAATTTTCAATTGATTAATAAAAGCAGTGCAATGGTGGCTCTCTGGTACTGCAACATTTTCATTCCCTTGGTCTTATTTAAGTCAAATATTTTAATTTTTGTACCAGGATAAATTGTTTTTTGAAACATGCATACATAAAAAGGCACTGCAGGCTCTGTGGCGATGCGCCTGGGAGCTGGGGTCAGATGTCAGTGTGTTGGGGTCAGACCTGCAGTTCTTTGTTTCGCTGTTTCATGAAGGAGGCAGCATGAAGCTTCCCATGGTTGCAGGACACCTCGTTGCATTTCGAAGGCTCGAGCTTCCCCAGCAGCAGTGGGCTATAGGCAGATGTTCCGCCCCCCGTCCCCCCTTGCTCTCCCCAGCCTGGGGAACAGCAGGAGTGGTGTTTTTCAGGTTGACCTAAAGGGATATTTTTTTACGCTGTCCTTACCCAGATTGACTTTCTGAGTCTTTTCACGTGGTGAAGCCAAGTCCCCAGGCATGGCCCCATCGCATTTAAACCTGCGTGAGGAGGAGGAGGAAAGCCTTGCCTCCCTGCGCGTTTCCAACTGCCCCCTGTAATACCAAAGGATGTCTCAGGGATGGGCTGCAGTGGGAGCTGCTTTCAGTCCTGAGTGCCATACCTTTTACATCCACAGCTCCAGTGAGAGAATTGAGATTTATTCTTAAAAGGAAAAAAATATGCACTTTTCCTTTTCTGAGGGAAAACTCTCACTCCCTTTTACTCGCTTGCCAGGAGGAATGGCTTGCTGGGAGTTGAAGGAAGCTTCTGCTTGAGACCTGGGAAATGTGTGAATTCCTCTTCACGTTCTTGGCACATCTCCTTTTAGCACTTGAGGATTTCTTCCCCAGTCCCAGAGAAAAGCAGGCAAGTGAGAGTAGGAGCCAGTGGGCAACAGAGCCCTTACCAGTGTTTTTCTTTCACAAATGATGCTAAGTGACCTTGGTGGCTTTAAAATAAGGTTGCAGTATGTGAGTACCTGCCCAGTGCAGACACAGCTAGGAAGAGCAGTGCTTTTGCATTACAGGAGATTAAGAAAATCATTGGCATTCAGGCCTGAAACAGCCTGTCCTGAAATTGCAGTACTCTTGTTTCCTGCGGAGTGTGGGCAGAGGTGGGGAGCAACCCCCCCAAGGCAGTCCCATATGTACTGCTCCTCCCGATAGCATCAGGAGCTGTGCTGGGGAGTGGGAAGGGTGGGGGGAATGGTTGTTCTCCTGTGCTTGTATTTATCTCCTGGTTGATGATCAGGCTCAAAAGGCAGGACACGCGTCCCTGGAGCCTGACAAACTCACAAACATCTACCTGGGAAGGATGAAAACCCAAACCTTGCTACTAAAAATATTCATGCAAAGAGAGATTTTCCAAAACAGAGTTCCGGAAATGCTAAATTTGGTGGTGATTCATCGAGGGAGGGGGGCACAACTGCTTTATTTTTTTTCCCCTAAAGTGAGCAGGAACAATGTAAATGCTGAACACCGTTCATCCTACCTCCTTGGCTGGGCTGCTGTGCTTTGAAGTGCCCATCAATAACTTTGTAGGCTCCGGCTTCCCAAGACGGCAGATCTGCTGGAAAAACAGGAATCCCATATCAGGCAGCAGGAAATTCTATTTTTACATGAAGTTCAAATTAAAAATAAAAGGGAAAGATTCGCAACGGGGGTGCAGGCTAAAATTAAACCTTGAGCTTCTCCCCTGATGACTGGTTCCTGCTGCTCGCCTGATGGAGAAACCGATGGTGAAAGCCAAGAAAGAGCCCATTGTCACTGGCTGCTCTCGGTGGGATTTGCTTTGCTGTGATGCTTTTCTCCTCACAGAGAGATTTATGAGTGCGACTTAAACCACCTTGGACCACTGTTGTGGCCAAGGTCTGTGTCCTGGGAGAGTAGGAAGAGGCTTTTTTAACATCTTCTTCATGTGGCTCCTTGACATCTTCCTGAGCCAAAGGGTTCTGTTTCTGTCTGCCTCGTGAGCTGCCCTGAGCTATGTCCCACCCAAGCCTTTCTCTGATAAAAATGTCTGCATCCAGGTGTTCTGACATGATATGCTGATGCATTCTGAGGGTTTGTCTTGCCCAAGTGACTCCACCGTTGCCAGCTTTTGGTCTGCTCCCCTGCAAGGGATGGACCAGCACATCTGGTCTGGATTTTGAGCATTGCCTTACAGAGTTCTTTGAGACGCGTAGTAATGAAAGAAAGCCTGAGCCACAATCCCCTAATCTCTTCCTTTCCCCACACTCCAACACTGAAAAGCGACTGCCAAAACAGCCCTGTGGCTGTGTATTTTCATTACCACTGTGATTTGCACAACAAAAGCAACTGACTTGTAGCCATGCTTTTGTTCTTCAGAATCTCTAGGTCCTACCAGATGAAGCTGCACTGGGGGCTTTCTTCTGAGGTGCACTGGCTTTATCAGCTCTGTGGGCAGGGTGGCACTGTCAGACATGAAAGTGGCTCCGATGACACCTTGTCAGCCATTCTGCCAGGCAGCTCATTTCAAGGCTCACCTGTATCGGCTCTGCAGTTCTTGGACCTTGGGCCAAACGGCTTTTTGCTTGGCTTGTGAAAAGCGATTAAAATGTATCCAGAACAAATGCACAAGGTATGGGTCTCCTGATTGACCACACTGACATTTTTAATATGTGTGTATATACATATGTATAGGTACACTCTGCCTCCTGCTTAGGAAAATTCCCTTTCAAGTGTAAATGGAAAGCAGAAGGGTTTTTGAGCTCTTTGCACCACTACAGAGTTTTCAGCTGGGTGAGAGATGCCCTAACCCCGTGGAGAGCTATAATCAGCTCCTTGGATGTTGCAGAGGGGTGCCCGCAGCCCGCCTTATCAGCGCACGGCCAGGTGGTTTAGGGCTTGGAGGACAAGCAGCATAGGAACACAGCCTGTTAACATTGACGCAGCCTAGAAAAGCTGCGAGTCTCCAAGAGGCAGCAGGAGAAAGGTAGATGATAAACCACACAGGCAAGTTGAATGTTTTGAAGTTCAACAGAAGCAACAGAGCCAATGTGCTGAGCCTGGGGAGGCCCAGCCCTTGCTTGCTCTGTGGGTACCACCACCAGCTCTGCCCAGGCTGATCCTACAATGCACTTTACTCCTCTGAGTTACTGAAGTTGAGACTGGAAAAAGCAGAAGTGTGCAATGACCTTTTTCTGCTGCAAAGCTTTGCTCTGAGCCTTTGGCTGCAAAACACAACCTGAAAGGTTGTTTGCTTGGAAGAAGTGCTTAGGAGCATTTGCAGCCTTCGTCAGGAGAGGGAAGCCCAGAGCAAGTGAAAAATTAAGCAGGGCAGGCTGAGTTTGCCAGACACCTGAAAATGCTCAGCAGAGGTTTGGCTTGCCAGGTGAGCAGGAGCTTGAGAGCAGAATTTCTTCCACCTGAGCTGGTCTCCTCCTACTTCATGCAATTACAGGCAGGTTTGAAAGGCTGGGGAGAGAATGGTGGTGTTGGGTTGCTGTTGAGAGCCAGGTTGTGTGAAGGAAACAGCCTTTGGAGAACAGGTAGGAAAAGTGGGGGAGGGTGTAGAGGGTGAATGATGAGAAGCATTTGGTGCTCATTTTGGATGGTCTTGAACACCTAGGGCTGGAGGGAGTTGCCTGGGCTGCTGGTTCAGCTGTACTGTTATTTTTAGAAGATGGCTTTTTGGTTTTGGGAGATAGCAGTATCTATTGCTGCTCCTGTTTGTGCCTGGTCTCTTCAGCTGAACAGCTTGAAACTTAATGCTGTTGTATTATTTGCTTTGCTTATCTTCTTGTGCACTGAAGTGGGGATGTGGCAAGAGCTGCTGTCAGTCCTGCTACCTAGAATGGGCAAGAAATTAAATTGTTTTGGGCAACCTCATACGTGAATGGGTGGGCATGGCTCACATGCAGTGATAAATAAAGGTCTGAAAGCCCACAAAAATGCAAGTCTGTGATCTCTGCTAGGTTGTGTAAGTACTTCTCATTTCTGTCATTTACTGTAAGATAAAGTGGTGAAATTTGGCTCAAAGGAGAAGTGATGTGAAACGGTGCCTAGTCTTACTTGGAAAAAATACTGATCAGCTGCTCTTCCTCCCTGGGGTGCAATCTATTTTCAACTTCACCCTTTAAAATTATCTTGCTTATAAAATAATAGAATAGTTAGGGTTGGAAGGAACCTTCACAGGCCATCTAGTCCAAACCCCCCTGCAAGGAGCAGGGACATTTCCAACCAGATCAGGTTGCTCAGAGCCCCATCCAACCTGGCCTTGAATGTTTCCAGGGATGGGGCATCCACCACCTCTCTGGGCAACCTGTTCCAGTGTTCCACCGCCCTCAGTGTAAAAAACTTGTTCCTTTACGTCCAGTCTGAATCTACCTCCCTCTGTTTTAGAACCATTACCCCTTGTCCTATCACAACAGGCCCTCCTGAAAAGTTTCTCCCCGTTTTTCTTATAAGCCCCCTTGAGGTACTGGAAGACCACTATCAGGTCTCCCTGGAGCCTTCTCTTCTCCAGGCTGAGCAGCCCCAACTGTCTCAGCCTGTCCTCACAGGAGAGGTGCTCCATCCCTGTTATCATCTTTGTGGCCCTCCTCTGGACTCACTCCAACAGGTCCCTGTCCTTCTTTATGCTGGGGACTCCAGAACTGGACACAGTACTCCAGGTGGGGCCTCATGAGAGCAGAGTAGAGGGGCAGAATCACCTCCCTCGACCTGCTGGCCACACTCCTCTTGATGCAACCCAGGATGCGGTTGGCCTTCTGGGCCACAAGGGCGCATTGCCTGCTCATGTTAAGCTTCTCATCCACCAGCACTCCCAAGTCCTTCTCCTCAGGGCTGCTCTCAATCCATTCTCCGCCCAGCCTGTATTTGTGCCTGGGATTGCCACGACCCAGGTGCAGGACCTTGCACTTGGCCTGGTTGAACTTCATGAGGTTGGCACGGGCCCACCTCTCCAGCCTGTCAAGGTCCCTCTGGATGGCATCCCTCCCTTCCAGCGTGTCGACGGCACCATACATCTTGCTGTCATTGGCGAACTTGCTGAGGGTGCACTCTATCCCCCTGTCCATGTCACCGACAAAGATGTTGAACAGGGCCAGGCCCAACATGGACCGCTGAGGGACACCACTCGTGACCGGTCTCCGCTTGGACGTTGAGCTGTTGACCATTCAATGTCCAAGTGGAGTCCGCTCACAAGTGGTGTGAACCTCATGAGGCCTGCTTCTTGAGCTTATCCAGGTCCCTCTGGATGGCATTCCACTCTTCAGGTGTGTCAACCTCACCACTCAGCTGTTATGTTATATGTAAGAGGTTTTGCTTTACAAAACACTACCTTACTGGTTTGCCCCCTTGAAATCACTGTCATGACTGTCCAGAATGCTCCTGTGCTGGAGAAGCTGAGGGGCTCTGCTTCTGCATTTGCTCTTTGTAGGGGCAGGAACTGTGTACTGGAGGACAAATGGAGCATTTGTAGTTATTTTTGCTTCGCTTTCTGAAGTGGGTTGAATTTTCTAGCTGGTTATTCCTCTTTTATTGCAAAGTGATTTTAGGAGACTAAATGTTAACATCCTGTGCGGGAATCTGGTGTTCCGGGAAGTTATCAGGTATCAGTACTTGATGTTGAATCAAGCGTGTGCAATGATTTCTTTCTTATCTCTGAAGAAGAGAGGCTTGTGAGGCCAGTGAAAACAGAGGGCATGTGAATGCCTTTGGGCTGGGAGTGAGGGGAGGGGTGAATCCTCCAGCAAAAGCCCCTTGGGCAGGGTAGCACTTACAGGGAAGGGGTAACTGAGAGATATTTCTGTCTGTGATACAGCCTGTCTGGCCCAGGTATAGGACCTATGGTCTGACCCCAGTAATCAGGAACAGCAGGTCTAGGAGGTGCCCTGAGGTGATGGAAAGGAGAGGGCTTCCCGTGGAGGCCATTGGGATCCTTGAGCTGCTGCGAACACGAGGCAATCTGCGCAGGAGTGCTCACTGGTGACTTTGGGGTTTCACATGGAAACTTATGTCTGAGAACCCCTGCATGAACAGGCAGTAAGCAGAAATAGCTTCCCACCTGGTGGCTCATTTCAAGAGTGCATATGTGCCCAGATGTAATGCAGGTCATGCCAGCCCCAATAAGATAGGTAAATGCAGAGCTCGTGTCCCTGGAGATCTCAGCTTTTTTTTTTTTTTGCCTGCTCTAGAAACTGACTGTTGCCAGAGGCAGTGCAAAATGCAGAACTTGAGAGGAGAGAACGTGGGGTAGGACCAAAGGTGTGCGCCAAAGCTGATCCATCATCCCTAAGTGGTGGTGGACTCAATGTGCTCCTCTCCCCTGCTGCTTCAGCTGATGCACTCGGGTTTCTTGGACCTGGTCCCTACTTCACATTCAGCAAAACAGAACATATTTTGCAACACATCATGTCTGGGGGAGGAAAAAAAGATAATATCTGTCTGTCCTTCCTTTTCTGACATGTTTGAGAGAGTCAATTTTTATCAGAAAAAAAAAAAAACCAACCCCAAACTCAAAACAGGAAACTCTTATCAGCTTGCCAGGAAGCTCTATTGCTTTGTGGAAGTGTTGCCCTACGGTCATTGCTTCTTTCAGTAGCTGTTTGTGAGTAATTTATGGCTTTAAGATGGGCGTCAAATCTTCCATGCAAGCAGGGGAGAGGCCCTAAAGCTGGAAGGGGTAGTGGTAGGAGTGGAGGGTGGAGGGGAAATACCAAGGAACAGGATTTGTATTATCTTACTACATATATTTACAATGATAAGATTTTCATTGTCTTCTATGGTAAATTATGATCCTGTTTTTGTTCTGTATTTGGATCAGGAAACAACAAACATATGTCTTCAAAAAATGCACAAGCTTAGTCTTCAGTGACTGTTATTCAGCAGAAGTAATCGAGGGACTTGGGATGATACGTAATTTATTGGCAGGAGAACTTCTAAATTATTACCTTATGAAATTCTGTGTGCTTGTATTCCAAATGTGTGCATGTGTCTCTGTGTATAAAACTCTGTGTATGTGTGTGTGTATATATATATAAATAAA
The DNA here is from genome assembly GCF_036417535.1 of Chlamydotis macqueenii. Lineage (NCBI taxonomy): Eukaryota > Metazoa > Chordata > Aves > Otidiformes > Otididae > Chlamydotis > Chlamydotis macqueenii. Next base: position 71,520,290 of record NC_141558.1, on the reverse strand, counting down.
AAGCTATTAAAACTTGTCACAGGGGGTTAGCTGGTTCTTTTTCATGCCCCACTGTTGCTGTGCCCATCTCTGACATAGAGGGCTTGTTCATGTCCAGAAGTAATTTCTTCAAAATAGCATTAGTTCAAAGTGTCTTTGGATATATAAAGGAAACAAAAAGTAGTATGCAATGCAGTAAAAGTATCTTAAAACTCAGTATGTGTGTGCTTTGTGTATTGAAATCAGGAGTGTACAATTCAAATCTGCAGGTAGTTGTGCTGGCTCCCTGCCCGCTATTTCCTTTTATTTTGCTTTTTTGTCCCCTGGTGTATCTGTTTGAGTGCTTCGTGGATTGCTGTCAGCCCTGCAGTTGCCTGACATTACAGCAATCTTTCCAACAAAGGCATTTGGTGTCCTGGGAGCTGTACGGGGCATGCACAACGTGAAGAAGGAAGCGCAATGCTACAGCGTAGGCTGAACTACGACACCAGGTTATCGTGTTCGTCATGTTGACTGCTGACTAAAGTGCTTGTTTATCTTTTCATTTGTGCTGTCAAATCTATTTTGCCTAAAAATAAGAATTGAACTTTTGTCTGGAAAGCTGAGCTTCTGGACCATGAAGGAAAAAGAGTTTCCGAGTGCATAACCCATGACCAGCTTTCTTAAAGGCACTTCGGCAGCAGGGCTGTGCAGAGGAGCTGTTTTGATGCCCCAGTTCAGCTCACGGAGTGCTACCAGTGATGCAGAGTACATCTTTGTGGGCTCCTGGGCTCTGGCCTGCACTTAAAAATACACCATGGCACAACCGGGCTTTTTCGGGAGCAAAGCTTTTGTTGTCTTGGCTTGGAGGGTCCCTCAAGGCTGGAGGCGTTCCTGTGAAACCAGCTCCAGAGAGGTTAAAGATCTCCATCCTTCCACCTCATAACAGATAATGAGTGCACTTGGAAACCTGGCTGTGCTTATTGGCTTCTGGTCTGATATTCCTCTCTGAAACAGATCTTTAAATACAAAGATCAACTTTTTTTTTTTCTTTTTTTTTTCTTTTTTTTTTTTTCTTTACCCTCCAGTTTTTAAATGATGGTCTTAAACCCAGAGCACCCTGTGCAAAGAGCTGAGCACCCTGGTGTTTGGTCTTTTCATGATTGCCTGAAGTCTTTGGCCCAGCACAGTTGATAACACAGAGGTACAGCATAATAACTGCACTTGTGTGTGAACCTATTTTTCTCTTTTAATATGCACTTATCGTCCTGATAGCACATTTGAAGACATTTGTCTGAAACCCCGTAAACAGTGGCTTTTTTTTCCCTCCTTGGACTACATTCCGTGTTTGCACTTGCACTTCATTAGGAAGTAAATAGCTATTTGCTGGGGCTGTAAAAATCACTCTTCCTCTCCTTGTACTTATCTCATCTTCCTGGGCAGAAGTCAAGAGCCTCTTTCTCTCCCCCCGCCCCTTCCCTCTTGGATATACAATTGAATACAAATGATCCAAGGGCTATAATATGCCAGGTATTTTGCACACTCATCTCTGGGGAGCTGATAACAGCAGCCTATGTTTCTTGGAAATGGCCTCTTGGCCTGCTGTCTCTTGCTGGAGTCAGCAATTGCTCACGGGGCAGGGAGGTGCTCACCTCCCTTGCCCCTGCAGTGAAGGACTTCAGGGCAGGTGATGAGGTTGCATCTGATGCTGTGAGGTGCCTCAAGAACAATTAATGCTATAAGCTCACTGGCAGGTCTGGTGGCTTAATTGCAAACCTCCAGCTGCAGCAGGCGCGTGCCTCTCGGGCGGTAATGATGGCCCAGGGCTCTTGGCAGCACCACACCAGCTTTTGTTCGTAACTGCCTTCCTGAAAGGAAGCGGTGAAAGGCTACCAGCCCGCCTTTATTTCTGTGAAACGAAGTGAAATGAGTGAGGCGACCCATTGGAAGCAGATAGAAATATTTGTGACCTTACGTGATCCCTACAGGGCTGGGATAGAGGTGGCCAGAAAGGGCAATGTGTCCTTGTTTGTCATGATAGTTGTTTATCATCTTCTGCTCTGCAGGGCTTAATTCTCTGTGAAGGAGACATCCATGTTTCATGCTGGGTGGACAGTGGCTGCTCTGGGGTGGCTGGACAGACTCTCTGTGGAAGCATGACTGCTTTCAACACACTCTACTTGCACTAGCCTGCCCTGACTGCATGGATGTGGCACCTTTCCCCAACTTTCAGCAGCTTCCCCCTGTCCCCTGGTCCCACCTCTGAACCCCTAGGGCTCCCTTTGTACCTTTGGCAGCTTCTCCTGAGGGCTGGGCTGGGAAGCCACCTCTGCTGTGCTGTTTTGGGACTTGACATGGACTGGCTTTCTCCAGGGGGTTACAGGACAAGGGCCATCACTATTGCCTATTTCAGAAGGTCTTTGGGGCATCAGAATAAGCACTTTTCTTTCCTTTCTTTACCCACTGTGCAGGTTGGATGGAGATCTGTACTTTCCCAGAGCCCTAGTGGGAGGGGAAGAAGGACAGAGAGTGGCCTTCAGAAGAGGAATTGCTATGAAAAACCACAAACAAAGCCCATAACTGCTCCTTCCAGGTTCTCAAAAGAGATGTGAAACTCTGACCTTGGGTCTTTACTGAAGTGCTGCCAAGGCTGAGATGATGTGTTTCTGCGGTTTGACTGAGCAGTGCAGAGGGCTGAGGGGGAGGGAAAAGCTGTTCAGGCCTAGACTTTGCCACTTCATATGCAGCACGTGGTCTCTTCTCTGTGCTGTTCTGCCTAAGGACTGTGCCTGAGGCCTGGCAGAGCCTCCTCCCCAGCATCCCCTCTCCTCACACACATGGTGAACATAGCTTGCAAGACTCGGAAAGTACTGCAGGCCAAGGGCTGGAGCAATTGAATCAGCAGAGCTTAAAGGAAAGTACTGCTGCCAAACCTCACTGCCTCATCAGTCACCATTCCTGGGAAGCATTTATGGGGAAAAAACCAAAACCACCAGAAACCCCACCACCATAAAAGTTGTCTGGTTGCACAGGCATTGTAGGCCTAGTACCGTGGTCTTGGAGACCATCAATGGTCCATGGACTATGGTTTGCTTACTGGGGGCCTGGATGTCTGAGGCATTCAACCACTTCTGTTGCATAGCATTGCTATGCTTGATGCCTACAGCTGGCAAGGTAAAGTCCATGTGTAGCTCTGTCAAGAACTGATTGCTGGTTACAGTATGCACTGCCTGTCTTGGGCTGAAGCAGGTTTGAACCAGAGCTTAAAAACTAGGTCCCAATGTATCATTGGTACTCAATCATAGCAGATTTTTTGGTTCAGGCTCCCTGAGAGACCTAGGGTTGACATTAACTGCTTGCATGACTCTCATTCTGTAAATACCTCTGTCTACTCCTCTGCATGTGAGACATCTCTGGGCAGTGAAACTTCTTTCCTAATTGCTCTTCCAGTTGCTGGATTCTCTGTTGCCCCTGAGCACGTTACAAAGCTCCAGACTAGCACTAAATGGCAACCAGTAGATCATCTCCTTTCCTCTTTGCTCCTTTCAAAGCTGCCCAGTTTCAGAAGAGTCAGGTCTTGCACGGCTCAGAAGGAAGAAAGGATTTAAGTGTGCTCTGCTGATGTATGTTAGTGACTGCTGGTGGGACCCCAGGAAGCATGGCACTGTTTCTTTTTATGATTTAGTTTGCAAGCTGTGGTTTCTTGGCAGAGAGGATGGTTATCGGTCTGCTTTTACCCTTTGGCAGGATGAGTCATCAAAGATGATGCTATTAATTAAAGAACTAATCTTCCTTGTGGCAAGTGGTATAAGGTTTGCTCCATGCTAGAACTGGATGGATAGGTGCTAGTTAGCTCTTACGGATGCTTACGCTGCTTATGACTTTTCTGCATACATAGAGGAATTAAAGTTGCTGACTGGCATATGAAGGAACTCTTTACTAATGGACTGAGTCCTTCCATCCTAATCAGGGAGCAACTCTGCTCTTGAGAATTTAACACATTTGCTAGCTGGGACCCCAGTTACACAGTTACAGTACAAACTGGAGACACTGGTGCTGTGTGACGTGTTGGTTGGATGCGGGTAAGTCCCCCTTGTCCTCTCTGTGAATGGCTTAAACATGGCGAGCAGACAGGCAGTGAGCTCTTATTTCCACTCTCTTAAAAAAAAAAAAAAAAAAAAAATCTGCTGAAATCCTGCCTTGAAAGCTGTTGGTTGAAGGAGGTAAGAGTCATGGCCAGAGAGCTTTCCCTGGCAGCTGCACTTACTTCTGGTCCCTGTGCTGCCGTTGCCTTATAAGGAGCTTCTGTGATTCTCATGTTGCTGATAAATGTGTAGAATGATAGACTGAGTAGTGGGTAAAAGCTGTTCAGAGAGAGGTTTTAGCTGGCATTTGCTTGCAGTGATCTTGTGAGGTGTAAGGAGAAGAATTCCACGTGTACATTTGTCTGTGCAATGGCGCAGGCGAGAAGGACAATGTAATCCAGGGCCTATAAATATCTCCCACGTTCACGTCTTCAGAAGACATTAATGGAGCCCTTGCTGACGCTTGTTTACATGACACATAACTAGCTGGAGAAGAGCCCATTTTAAACTCTGGCAACTTGTAGGGTTTGACATGCTCCTGACTAGTAAAAGGATCAGTGGAACAGGCAGGCTGGAGTGAACGTGTGTGATATTCACTGGGGATTTCTCTCCCTTTGGGCAGAGAGGAATTGTTTCAAAGTGTGTTCATCCCACCTTAAATACTGCCTTTGTTGCTCTATCTGTACTGCCTAAAGGAGTTGGAAAGCTACACAGTGACTGGCTTGCCTGTAGTAGCCTTGAAATTCTTAGTACGTGGAGTTTCCAAAATAAGCCTTGTTTTCCCCCACCCTTACACAAACTGGGAAGAGGAGGGAAAGGCTTATATGCACAAGAAAGGAAAGGGAAAGACTACAAAATAATAGCACCTATATTGTTGAAACTCTACAAAAATAACTTGGATGTTATAGTCAAGCTTTTCCTCTTGAATAACTCAATGCTGTTCTCCAAGAGTGTTTCCAAACATCCATCTGTCAAGCTTTGAAGGACTTGAGCACTTCTGAGCATAGGAAGGGGCTAAACAGCTTAGCACAGAATCATAAATAGTTTGGGTTGGAAGGGACCTTCAAAGGCCATCTAGTCCAAACCCCCCTGCAAGAAGCAGGGACATCTCCAACCAGATCAGGTGGCTCAGAGCCCCATCCAACCTGGCCTTGAATGTTTCCAGGGATGGGGCATCTACCACCTCTCTGGGCAACCTGTGCCAGTGTTCCACCACTCCCATTGTAAAAAAGTTTTTTTCTTTTACATCCAGCCTGAATCTGCCTTCCTCTATTTTAAAGCCATTACCCCTTTTCCTACCACAACAGGCCTTGCTAAAAGAGTTTCTCCCCACCTTTCTTATAAGCCCCCTTTAGGTACTGGAAGGCCACTATAAGGTCTTCCTGGAGCCTTCTCATCCCCAGGCTAAACAGCCCAAACTCTCTCAGCCTGTCTTTATAGGTGAGATGCTCCAGCCCTCTGATGATCTTTGTGGCTTTCCTCTGGACCCTCTCCAACAGGTCCACGTCCTTCTTATGTTGGGGACACGTCCCTTAATTTGCCAAAGCCTACATGTGGAATCACCTAATCCCTTTTCCCACAGCTTTTCTTATAAGAGAAACATTGAAATAAACAACAGCAGAGGAGGAAGCTAGCAGTGATGCAAGAGGTGTAGCATGTTCTGAGGTGAATTCTGGAGAAGCTTGTCCCCAGTTCCTGCTGGGCTTGTAGGAACACTCACTCTATGTAAGGCCAAATCACCCATAACTCTGTGTTCCTCAACCAAAGGTTGCTGTCATATGGACAAAGCATTAAGGAATAATAAGGAGAGCATTGTAAAAGAATAGTTTCCAGACCGAAATCTGAATTACATTGTTGTATGAAGTTTATGTTGGAACTTAAGATGATGGAAAAACTGATTCTAACCTTTTCTGTTTGATTAAAATTCCCTCTGAACTCCAGCATGCTGGCTAAATTCCAGCTCACAGAAGTAATTGCCTTTTGCTAAACTACACACCTCCTGTGAAATCTTATTCGGGGAACTTAGTGTAATTACTAGCCTTTCCTTCAAGTAATGGTTGTGTAGTGCTGTTGATCCAATCTGCCTGTCGCTTTCCACAGTAGAGAGAACTTGATTTTCAAGAAACCCATATATTAGCCCATAGGGCATGTAGGTACAGATTTCTCTTATTTAAATCCTTCCCAGAAAGGAATAGAAAGAGAAGACCAAATGCGGTTCCTACTTGGAGAAAGAAGAACAAAAAGGTCCTTTTCTCTGACCTTGTGGAAGCTCTTCTGTCTAAGGATGGGTAGAGAGGGCTATGAGAAGATCAGAAAAGTGAGTGAAATGTGAAATGTTCATGTGATGTAACCCTGCACCCACAGACATAAGCAAATGAATAAGTTCCTCTGTATAACTTCCTGGGGAAACCTTGTTCAGTAACTGAGAACTGCTCTGAGAGAAAGGAAGCACTGTTGGACACAGATAATACCTTTGAGAGCATTGCTCTGTGAATGGGCAAGAACATGCACAGGCGGGAAAGCTGCTTGCACAGCCTGAGGTCCTGGCAGACTGGGGAAATCGCATCCTTGCCACAGATGTGGGACAAAATACAGGTGCCTGAGATTGCCCAAGCAGTTGTATCTCTGAAGTGGGATAGGGAAAAAATAAAGGGAGGGGGTGGAGATGGTGTGCGGCTACTGTCCATGAGAAGGGGATGGAAAAATATACGCGTCTTCTCATGGCCATACCACAGAGGACAGGATTGAATGTATTTTTTTCTAGAGAACCTCAGGGTGCTTGAGGTTTGGTGGGGTTTTTTCCTGGCCTTTTTTTTTTTTTTTTTTTCCCTTCTAATTTCCCTTAAAGCTTAGCAAGAGTAAAATGTGCAGATACATTGATCTGAATATGGAGGACTATTTGTAAACTGCCTCTCTGGAAACACAGCTTCTCAAATTGCTGTCCTGTTCTCTCTGTGTAAGAGGGTGGCTTTGTCTCCTGCTTTGTTGCTGGACTACAGTGCAATCATATTAAGTAACTGCGTGTTTGTCACCGAAATGCTTGTGTTGGTTTTTCCCCTCCAACACGACTGGGGAAGTCGCACTCTGACAGTGCAAGTGGTTTCCGAGTGAGTGTTGAAAGAAAATCCCCACGCCACAGTACTGCAGTGTTGTTTTGTTCACTTGCCCTGTGCTAGCAGAGCTCTCTGTGCTGCTCTCTCGCTGGCACTTCTGACTGAACCCCGCTGAAACATCCTGGACAGCCTGGCATGGGGACAGACGTAAAGAGTGGGAGCCTCTGCACGAGGCACGGAGCAGAGGCAGGAGCTGTGGCATGTGCTGCAGTGCTGGCACGGTGCAGGGGGTGATGGCCGCTATCAGCGATGCAGAAAATCCCCTGCTGTTTCCTGTTTAACAGCAAGCCTTTTTATGAGATGGCTAAAGCACAGCTGCAGTCAATGCAATGAAAACTAATCTACGACATGTGTTTGAACAGGCTAGTGGTTTGCTTTGTGAACTCGTATGACCAAACAATCAAGCACAAAAGGCTTTGTGCTCTGAAAGCCATTTGATACCTGCTACAATATTTGGCGTACCTGAGCACCTTGTTGGTGTATACTGGAAAAAGACTAACAGACCTCCCCTTCTCCCATCCCCTTTGAGAGAACCAGTAATCTTCTGCTTTTGAAGAAAGTGATAAATTTCAGCATGACACAATTGGCACAAGCAATGTGCTGTATGAGCGGCCACCAGAAAACCATGCCCGCATAGAGGTTCGGCTGATTTGGGGTGCTCTGTTCAGCCTCAATCCTGTCCCTCAACCTGGAGTCAGACATGCAAATTCCACAGAAAGACCTGGACACGTTAGTAGGTGTGCTTGCTGTAATGACTGTTAAACTGGGTGTTACTGGGTGGTTGAAATGGACTGACATACAGTCTGCTGGCTTCTCTCTAAATTTGCATTTATTGCTTCTTGCTCTCCACCCTATGATTTCCTCTCCCCTCTCTCTCATCCTGTAGAAATGCTAAATGGAAACTCTGCCAACCATTACTGCTCACACCCTCTTCTTGAGTGCTTCCCCAGCGCTATCTTAACTCCTCTCACGGTCTTAGTCAGTGCATCTCACTGTCCCCTTATGGGGATAATGATCACTCTAATGAACTTGTACTGAAAGGGCAATGAAGACAGAAGTAAAATCAGAGCCATCAAGATTTAAGGCAAGGGTTTTTGTGTCCTTTACAGATTTTGATAAATCTGTAGTATTCTCATCTGTGGCCAGCAGGAGGAAACTCTTTCAATATAACTCTTTTTCCTAATGAAGTATTTATTTGGTTGTTATCTCTCCCCTATGTTGAACAAGATGAATTGTGGGTACAACTCCACTTGCTTCAGCAAGTATCAAGGTTGTGATTAGACTGCCAGAAGAGAAAGGTGATGTTGCAGATGTTAACCACTCATTCCGCATTGCACACCTGAGTCCAGCAGGGCTGATCTGTACATGCACGTTTGGGAATGTGCTAAGCATGATTTCCTCCTTCTGTTGCACGTAGAAATAAGCTGCTTTTTTTTTTTTTTTTTTTTTTTTTCAGCTGCATTTCCTTTTGCTATGTAAAGAAACAGACAGATCTGGCCTTTCTTTTTTAATAATGTTTTAGGACCAGGGTACAAAAAAGGTTAATGCATTAATTTTTAAGACAAGTGATAAATGTACTGCAATAAGCACATCCTACATACACAGAATATATTTCTCTATATAATATGAACACAGAGATATAAAATAAGTTATACTTGTCTTGGTTTTTCATCACAGTAGGAGCTCAGCTTATATAAAGTGACAACAGGAATTGGAACAACACGCTGCTCCAAAGCAACAACAAAACCCAGAAGAGTGCCTGCGTGTGTGTGTGTGTGTGTATTTGGGAAACAAAATAGGAAATTGAGGGATTTCTGCCAAAATCAGGTCTTGAAAACAAAAATTTTATAGAGCACGAAAGAGCGGCGGAAGGTCTCCTGGCTCAGGGTAGAGGTTCTAGAGGGGATCAAGTGTTACTGTGTGGTAAGGAGGATGGGTGAAGGCTATATTTGTGGGGGCACAGGCAGCAGAGCAAGCTCTGCCCACTGCTCCACTGTGTTCTCTGCTCTTATGATGAACCGTCTACCCAACAGTGTGAGGTTCTGATCTTTACAGTAAGAATGGGACCTAGCAGCTTTCACTGTGCATGATAAGAGTAAATGTATCACTTCACAGAAATGATAAACACCACCATTGTTCAAAGAGAAAACACTCTCCCCTGGTTGTGAAATGTTCAGTGAGCCCGGGAGTGGTGTTCCTCCCTTCCAACCCACCTGATGTCTGCCTCTAGTGCCCCCTGCTTCTGTTTCCCTTCGGGAGGAGTTCTCTTGGCCATGCCTGCAGAACAAATCTGCCCCAGGGATTGAATGGGACGTAGAGGTGATTGGGAATTCTTACTGCCTATCCCCCCAGCAAACAATGAGGAACTCCATCTGCCCAGTTCAGAGCTGTTTCAGATTTTATTTATATTTTTTTCTTTAAGGACAGGAAAATGCTTGTAAGATTTGCATCTAACAGTGAATCAAGGTTCCTAAAATTCTTAACTCTGAGGTTTAGTATCTAGTATTTTAGTGTGGGCTTACGTTAATTGGGAAGTGCTCTTTAGTTTGGCCAATAGCTTGGAGACCTTGTGGTTTCCTTTTCACTATCAAGATCTGTCTCCCAAGGTTTGTGAGACCCATTAAACAGCAAAAGGCACAGCCAAAGCTCAGGAGTGATACTGGCAGTTAGCAGATTTCTATTAGTGCCTATTCCACTCTCAAAAAAATGCAGCCACTTCAGTTTTTTCTTCTACTGCCGCTTATCAGATTCTCCTGGTCTCAACATCCTTTCTTTACCTTCATATTTACAGACTACACATCAGAAAGCAGGGACACTACACTGGAAGACTGCATGTTATCATGAAGAGGATTGGACTTTTTTGTTCTACTTTACTTTTTTTTCTTCATACAGCAAAATAGGTATAAATCCAAAGGTGATCTCACATCTAAAGGTATAACTTAAGTAAACATGTTTTTCTAGACTTTTTTTTTCCCCCCTCCTTTTCCCTCTCCCCTGTAACCTTCCTTTCACTCTGTTATTTTCCTTTTGGATGGAGGGAGGAGATGGGAAGGGAGCTCATTTGGCAGCTCATGACCCTCCAACTTGACTTTAATGAGATGATTCGCCAAGGCAAACTCCTCATCATCCAGCATGCCATCTTTGTCAATGTCAGCCAGTTTCCATATCTTGCCCAGCACCGTATTGGGCAGCTTAGACCTTACCATCTCCTTCTTTGCGTTGGCACCAGTTATTTTACCATCGACAGGCGAGAGCGTGTAGAAGATCTCATCATACATGGGCTTGTCCCTGGCCACCACCCACTCAGCATCATCGATCCCTTCACCAGCACCTTCGCCATAGCCATGGCCAAATGGACCATGCAAGGTGCCCTCGAAGGCTCCTCCCTTCACCATCTGGGTTGGCCGCTGTGACTCTTCCTGGCGTACAAGCACCATGAGCTGGGCGATGTCATTGGCCAGCATGTCTTCCACAGTCTCCAGCAGCTTGCTCTTCAGAGGCTGGAACTTGCTAAAATCCTGGGCTTGTAACTGATCCTTAAAGTGGGACAACATAGCAAGAGGTGAGCGACATGGCCATGCATGGTGTAGTAACAGTGTAGAGCAGGATGCCTGTCTGCTGTTAGCCTCAAAAACCTGCTATTGTAGAGGAGGAGTGGGGAGGTCAGCATTCTCTCCTCTGATGGCCCTACTCCTCAGCATGTGATGGGGTCTTCCTGGCTGGCCTTGCTCTTACTTAAATTCTCTTTAGGCCCTATGAAAATGATGTTCTCAGCTTATAAAGAGGGGCTGACATGGTACAGAGAGGGGAAGTGGTTTACTCAAAGGCCCAGATGATGGCCATATGCAAATAAGACTCCTCCTTTCCAAGCCACATAGATGCAATCTCCTTGAAGATCAAATTGTTCAAGGCAAACCGGTTGTGCAGCACTTGCTACATCCTCCAGCCAGTGTTCTGCATTCCCTCCCTCTCTGTACCCTGGGGAGGAGATGCCACTCTGGCAAAATACTATTTAACTCATCATGTAGTGCATCTTTTAGATGCCATAAAGACAGTAGCAGGTCTGTAAAGAGGTAAGCATGGCTCTGTTTCTGTACTTTTCACAGCTAAGCAAAAATACTTTGAGCAGGGCTTGCAGATAACTCTTCTAAAAACTGCAAAATGACCTACAGCTTTATCCTTCACCCTCTGCTTGTTCAGTCCACACTACTGACTCATGCTGCATTGGTAGAGTTATTTTTAAACACTTAAACACATATTTTAACAAGCAGCAAATGGGATCTTCTATTGGATACACTCCATAGGTCGCGTTCCCAAGAACTTATGGAAAATATACTTTAAAAAAACCAAACAACTAGACGCTCCATAGGGAGCTAGTAATGACTTCAACAGCTAGCAACTCAGAACAGGTTTCTGCTTGGACTGAAGCCACGTAGCAATGTAGCAGTGTCCAGTATTGTTTGAATGTACAATACAAGGCTCTGATCCAAGGTCCTTTGAAGTCTTTGACTTACATGAACACTGGGTCAGGTCTGAGCTCTGCAGAACATAAAACCCGCCTCTCTGCTTAAAACAGAAGAGGGGCTTTACGTTTTCACAGCCTCCTTTCTCTCTTTCTAGAGACAACAAGCGAAGTAGAAGACAAAAACAAATACAGCTCATGAGGAGAGTGGCATACGTAGGCTTTTCAGGATATAGCTTTCCTCTTAATACAAATTAGCAGTATTCTTAGGCCTGAAAAATCTGCAAATGGAACCTGGAATTAAAAATAAAAACGGAAGAAATAATTTGCTGTAAAGTGCTATTCAGGCAAAGATTTGAGAAAAGGCAGCTGTAGCTTCACAAGAGCTCTATGTGCAACAAGTGTTCATGTCCAAATATAGCCTGCACATACTTCAAGGCCCATTTCAATACTACAACAGGCCTTTCCCACAAGAAACAACTACCAACGTCTGCGTGGCTCCTGTCATATTCCCTGCAGGTACTCTAACAGTCTTCTGCTGGATGTTTGGTGCTCTGGCCATGATGCCACCACTTACCTGCATCTTTCTCAGATTAGGGAAGTCTCCTGGTGAGATCTGATGCTCCCGTTCAATGCGGGCATAAATCTCTCCCAAGTTGTTAACAAGCTCTTTCTTTTTATTGTCTTTCCCAAACACCGAGGGCATTTCCTTCTTTAGGGAACTGATGATGTAGGCATGGACCTGAAGGGCATTAAATGATATGGAATGAAGAAGACAAGTACTAAAGAGCACATAAGAAAATTCTTCCCAGGACAGTATGTGTGCCTAGGACTCAGCTCCATCTTGTCCTACCCTGAAGAGCAAGCTCAGCTCCTCAGCTTGCCTGTACGCACTGCTTATTGCTCCAGTGCTAAGTGCTGCTCAGCTCTGTGCTCCAGCTGCGCTGAGACAAGGTGAAGACAGCGTTATGAGTCCTGGGTATACAGAGTGTAACATACCACTGCCTCTAGGAAGTGCATATGTGTCTCTCTCTTCTCTCTTCCCCCCACCCCTTTGCCTTCCACTGGGCATGGCCTTCCAGGGAATAGTCCCCTTCCAATACAAACCAAACATACAGGTTTTGGAGGTTGCTAGACTTTGTTTAATGTTTTAGTACAAATACCAGTCCTTAACTTAGCCATTCTGTCTTTTTTCTTTTTTTTTTTTTTTTTTTTTTTTCAAATGGTGGACCAAGTGTTTTGTATTGGAAATTAAGACCCTTGCACAGAAAGCTTTTTAGGTATCTTTTCATTTCTTTTCTAACTGATATGGGGGTTCTTCCTTGTGTTTTGAGGGGCTTCATTCAGCTCATTTCAAACACTCAGAGATATGGCAGGCTTATTTGCCATTCTTGTGAGTCTCCACCTCCTCTGCATCCATCTAAGAGCCAGGTATCTCACTTGGCTAAAAAAGTTTAGGGCAAAAGGCTTAAAGCTCAATTCCCTTGGTATTCCCCTGACATACTGAAATAGTCCTAATTCTCAAGTTGCTACCACAGAGCTTTCCAGATCCCTTTAAGTGCTCCCTGCTTTGATCTGTGGCTATCTCCCTCACTCTGGTTGGTCATGATTGATGCACCAAGCAAAGGAGGTGCTTTTGTCCTTGAAGTGCATAGGACTGATATGCTGGGCCTGAGTAAAATGGGATGGAAAAAGAATAGGATCCACCAGCTCTGCAAGCCAAACTGGTCAAAACCACTTCCCCATAGCCTGCATAGTGCAGGCAGCCCAAACTGAATGCTTGGGTTCTCCTATGCCAACACCCACCTTGGCCAGCCGTGCTCGCTTGATGAGATCGTTCAGCTTCCTCAGGGCTGCATTGCGGGGCAGGCTCTGGATATCCCTGAACAGGTCCTGCTCCTCTGCCTCAAATAACTTGCGGTTGTCAGGGATGAGCAACGGATGGGACCAGAAGGAGCCAATGTAGACCCTGATGACCTCAGGAGTGTTGACAATCTTTCCCAGGGACCACATGAGGGCACCGTACACACGCATCAGCTGTTGAGTCTCTATCTGGTCAGCCTTATTGAGAACAACTCTCATCTTGTCCTCGTGGTTCTTCAGGGCCTTGATGACCTCAGAGAATTCATCAGAGATGTCCAGCTTGTGTGCATCGAAAAGGAGAATAATGCGGTCAACCCGCTCTGCAAACCACTCCAGTACAGCGGCGAAGTCATAACCTGCAAGGGGTGGAGGAAAAGCAGAGATGCACATGTATGGGAGTAGAAAAGCCTGCTTGCTGCACCTGAACTATGCTGAGAGTAGGCTTGCAAAAAGGATGCTTCCCCAGTAGATCAAGTAGCTTGATAATGGAAACATGAAACATCATTCCTTGTCCCAAAGAAGCTGGAGCTGAGGTACTGTCCTTCACACTGAAATGCCCAAGATGTGTGCAGTTAAGGATAGTTCTCATCTTCTCCACATTAAGAGATCATCCAAAGAAGTCTCGAACTTGTGCTAAAAACACTTAATTCAAATACATATCATGGGGAAACTGCTATATTCAAAGAGCTACTGCAAAAGTCTTGCATGAGCCAACAAGAAGGGTCTAGTTTCTGAATTACTGGCCATCAGCATAGCCTACAAAGGCTGTAGAAAGATGGATAATTGCAGTAGTTGCACCCAGACTGGTTTGAAATGTGTATCTCTGCTGCTTAATAACTCTCAGGTCTTGTCTAGCTGCGTGAGACTGGCTTTGTCCCATCCATTACAAAACCCAGCATGCAAATAACCTGCCTTACCGGAGTAATCGTCCTGTCATACCTGCTACATGTGCATAAAGCAAAATAATTTGTGTTTACTTTGCGAAGCACTTGATGCTTAGAAGACAGCATTGCTGTGAACACCACAGGTAGACTCAAGTTACAAACAGTGGGTTAAACTTCACACGCCTCAGAATTAAGGACAATGGATGGACAGTGTTAGACTAGCTAATACAGGGCATGATAAATAGTGTGTGTAGAGTTGCTTTTAAAACAACAGCAATGACAGCAACACAATAACCTTATTTCCTAGCTCTGTGGTGGCTCTGGTGAAAACACCTTCTTGAAAGCCTCATTGAGAGACTAGTGCTCTCCCTCTGCTCTGTCAGGCTCTCCTATGCTGTGCAACATTTGAGGTTACCTGTGTTGCCAGAGTGCTGTGCTTTCTTAGAAGAGATCAGGACAGAGCATATGCTATTTGCATTCAAATCCTTTAACATACTATTTTAATCTTGCCTTTCATGAATAAATGTATAATAATTAGTTCAGTGATTATTTCCCCCCCTCCCCTCTTTTTTTTTTTTTTTTTTTTTTTTTTTTTTAATTTTCATTCTGTCCTCTCCAAAACCTAGAGGACAACCAGTGCATCTTAGTATTTAAATTAGAAATACAGAAGGGAAGACTGCTGAGCTCTGATCTTGCTTTTTTTTTTTTTTTTTGCCACTGGCCTTTTTTCCCTTGTGACAAAGCAAACCGGGGTGAAATCTTGGCTCTCGAGTCAGGAGTAAAGCTTGTGTGAACTTTTTCTTCTGCTGGATAAATTGCTGTTAACTGTTTGCCACTGAGAACTTTGATACAACTGCAAAGTATAATTCCCACACAGTGTTTTGCTTTGGTCAATTATAATTTGCTCCTTACAAAAAAAGCTGGGGTGGGGGGAAGTGCTCTTGGATGTGGATCACTTATCCTGCTCTCTTCCATGTGATCTAGGGAAATCATAGGTGGAGGAGACAGATGTTTGTTCCACCAGTGGTTTTCTGCTTACTCAGGACACTGGTGCTGCCTCTAGCAGCAGCAAGTGATGCTGGGCCCTGGCTCTTTGCTCAGCTATGTTTGACTCTGAGAACTTGAGAGAATTCAGAACTGGTATTACCTTTGACACAGACTTGCTGAGTATTCAATATATTACATTGGTGTCTACATATCTTGCCCAATCCATGTGTCTGACTTCAGTAACAATAATGAGTTAGACCCTCTTACAATTGAAATAAACTTGGTCCTGCTTGCTTTCAGATACCAACAGCCTTTTAACCTTAGATGTTCTCACTGTAGGGAGCTCACCTCTACAGGGCTAATTGCGTATCTGCTGTAAAGCTATGCATGCTGACTCCATCCCAAATTGCACTAGGAGGCACTGGCAGCAGGACAGAGGCAATGCCAACACCTCATTTCACTTGGACTGAGTTCAGGCTGTAAGCTGTCCCTCTGCAAGCAGATCAACAAATTTGCAAATAGGCACACCCTCTGCCCGCCCCCCCCCCCCCCCCCCCGTTTTGCTAAACATGGCATGGACATCCACAGCTGATGTTCAGTTCTGTCTGGGCTGTACTGGAAGTCATCTAGCATGGCAAGATAGTTTATTCTTCATACGCAGAGCTATACAGTTTGCTTTTTCACCATGGAAGCTAAGAGTCAGGGTGACTTTATTTGGAGATGTTTGTGCATTCAATCTTGTCAAATCTCATTGACTGGGGCGCATTCTTGTCAAGCTGGCACATATTTGAATTGCACTACAACTACTACTTCCAGTCTTTTCTTGTGGGGCTCAAGGGGGAAACAGTCATGCTCTCTAAGGCACCTTGTAATGCTACGGTGATGTCCTGTCACAGATCATGTGGATGTTTTCTCACTGGTAGTACAGGAATAGCCACTGTTAGGCTCTCTATTGCGTCAACAGGAGCTGGGATGAGGTGGGGAAAGTGTCTGCACCTGACAGTCAGACTACCTTTCAGTGATGCAGTAAAAGTGGGGACTGACTTTTTTAGAGAGAGGAAAAAAAAAATGGTATTGTAGTTTTGGTATTAGCTAAGGACTTGGGAGACTGACCTTAGCCCTTTGATCTGCCTGGGTCTCAGAGTTCGTCCAAAAGTATCTTTACGTGCTTAGCTCCGTTAATTTTTATCATGTGTCAAGCCTGGATCCACAGTAGCACTTACAGGGTATCTGCTCTGGTAAGCCCCTCTTTCCTATTCACAAACAAAAATGTTGTTCTACCCGACAAGAAAAGGGAATTAATATCTATTCAGACCTCTTCTATGTTCCCAGCTGCTACAGTAACATACAGTGAGTCTTGAATGTCCCTGTGGACTTCATTAGATGTCCAGATTGATTAGAAGACTTTCTTTCCCAGCTTCTTTGCTTGTTAGAAGATACTTTCCCAACAGTTGCCCTGCACATCTCCACTAAAGAGAGACCAAAGCCCTGGGGAGTAACACTTTGTGATATTTCAGAGCAGTCACAACAGCATGGATTCATGTGCATTCCACGCTGGGACAAAAGCCCAATGCACACATTCCTTTTGTGTGTCCCGCTTGCTTTGGCGTTTAAGGGAACGTGTGAGACCTCTCCTGTTCGTGCCCAGCTAAGCAAGAAACACCTCTCCTCATGCGTAGCTCTTAATAAGTGCTGATCACACGTGCATTCTCCTGTATGGAGGAGGAGTTGGCAGGAAAACCAAGGTGTATGTATTTTGTTCTTAAGTGACAGAATACTTTAGAGGAGGAAAAGATGGAAATTATAGTGAGAGTGGTATTGTTGCTTAATGGATAGCATACCATGTGGAAAGGGCAGGCAGGACAGACCTCTGTTTACAACTACCTACTTGGAGCCACTGACTGTGATGGTGTCTTCTCACACAGACAGGTGCCTAGAGAATTGCCACACAGGTGATTTATAGGGTTGGCTTTTTAGTTCTGCTTCTAGCTTATAAAAGACGAGATGGCTACTAAAGCATTTGGATAGCAGGGTAACAGTGTAAAACTTTAAGGACAAGCTATTAATAAAGATGTTTAAAATTAAGGTCTTATATTTGTATTTTAATGTTTAGTTCGGAGCTTTCATTTCCAAAGACTTTCCAACAGCATAGAGAACTTCAGACACTTTGCCTGAATCCAGCCAGAGCTGGAGGTGCTCAACACCTGAAAACACATAAAGCTAATTCGGAAACTAAACCTAAGCATTATAGCCTCACTTCAATTCCCTGCCTGTCCCTTTTTTTATTCCACAGATGCATAGCGCCTGACTCTACTTTCTTCTGGCAGTTTATTACAGTGTGAGCTTAGACCAAGAACTGATCTTGATTTACAGTCAAATTAGGAGTTTTCTAAGTGTCCCCTTGCTCATTCCACCACAAATGCATTAATGTCTCTTTACGCCCTTAGTGTTGTAGAGCGTTGCTAAGGCCTCTCTCAAAAGCAGACAGTTACTATCTCCGACTTGGCAGCGTTTCAGCGATGGGCGAAGCTATCTGCATAAAGCAGAGTTTTATTGTGAAGTTACAGAGCATTTGGGAAGCCATCTGCTTGCCAAGCTGCATAAATGCAAAACCATTATTACAGGGATGTTCAGACAGAAATGTAAAGGGGAGAATTTTCTGTTTATTAATTCCTGGCTGTTTGTGGTTGCACTTGCATTTCTGTTGAAAAATATGTGTATTTAAACGTCCTCCAATATCACTGATGCAGCTTCTTTCACAACCACCAGATAAGGTGAATATGAATAGAAAATTAATCCCATCCATACAGTATTGGGAGGACAAGAGAAACATGATAATAACTTTCCTCTATCAGTTTTTTTTTTTTCATGGGACAGACTTCCTTTTAACAGCATGAAAAGGACTCAACAGATTTAATACAAAGCTGACAAATCAGCAGGACTGTCAGTGGATTCAGCCTACAGAGAAAAAATTATCTTCTTGCAGACACCCTGCCACCTAGACTCCACAAGGCAGGCTGGCTTAATGAATACTTGTCTGTGCACCGCTGGAATACCTGGCAGTGCATTTCACTAAGATCTGGCAGGATTATGCAATTACATTTCTGTCAAGTCAGACCAGGCATGATACAGTCTTTACGCTGACTGTGGGAAGATGGATGATATCTGACCCAGCATAAAATCTGCCTGGCTGTAACATTTTAAAGCCAATTTAAACCAGCAATGAGTCTGCATGTATCGGTTCAGCATTTCTCACCATGTAGCTACAGTGGTTCTTGTTCTTTGGTTGTTTGTGGGGGTTCTGTTTTTGGTTTTTGTTTTGTTTTATTTTCTGTCTGATAGTAAGCTCAGTGCTGTATTTCCTGCTTGTGGAACTGTGGCCACAGCCTCTGGTAGTGGAGTTCAGGTGGGACGCAAGAGCCACACTAAGATCAAGAAATCCTGAAAAACCCAAAGCTGCTGCTTTACACTAGGTATCTCAGAGCTTGCTAGCAGTACTGCTTTAAACTGTCCTGCTGCTTTTTAGGAATTTACCTCTTTCTTGCTGAACTGCAGTCACTAGGAGCTCCCTTCTTGTCCTGTTAAAGCTGGTATTATCCAGAGACTGAAAATTCACTAGATTGTGGCTCTCTATAGGGCAGTTTTATGGCTGAGTCCCTATTTGTCAACTGATAGATTGGCTCTGTGTGGCTGAGGACAGCATCAGAAGAAGACGGGACAGTTGGCATAGCAAACACCGACTACCTAGAGAGGGAGCAGCTCTTGGAGATTAAATGAGTGCCAATTCCAAGGGAGCTCGTGACTTGATCTGAATTTTTAAATTGAGTAAGAAGGTTTGGAGGCTTGGTCTAACTGGTCACAGTGATGTCTGGCCTGAAAGTCCTTCGAAGTCCAGAGAACATGACTATGTTATGGCAAAACAAGCAGGCAGCCCACACTGGAGGGGGAAAATGCACCAGCATGGGTAGGTGGTACTTGAGTGTGACAGATGGCTGTAAGCAAAGGAGAAGGAAGGTGACATTGATGGTCAGGGGAAGAAAACAAAGGGAGGAAAAGTGACACATCCCTTTGAGAAAACATAAAATGAGTAGGAAGCAGGGTGGGTGGCTGTTGTGAGACCCAGGGAAGGATGGTGCAGTGGAGAGAAAAGGGTGCTGGGAAAGAGTATGAGAGATGAAACAGCTGGGACGGAGTGGAAGAACAGTGATTTGGGCAAGTTTCTCTCCAGGTGATGAGCTAGTGGTGCCAGCAAGGAGAGGACAGAAGAGAAGATGAAAAGCGAGGGATCAGTATTGGATATATCTCACTGCAGCTCATCCTAAATTATCTTTGTAAAAAGCTGCCATACTCCTCTCTGGAAGTGGCTGCCTTCCAAGGGGATATAAAGAGATTCCTGTAATGTATATCTGTGGGTGTGCTGGGAAGTAGACAGAAGTCCTTCAGGATGAAAAGATTTCTATGAATGTTACATGTCAGAACTTCTAGAGCAGGTCTCAGCTTGCTGATCACTTCTACTTTTGCCTATGCTTAATCACCAGCTCCAGGACAGATTATTTCTTTCACAGCACTAAGAGCTACATCTTCCAGACAGTGCTCCACACTTCTTCCTCCTTGGTACCAGAGAACCAATGGAAACATCACATACGTTTTGGAGACTTAAAGGTTTCCAAAGCAAAGTCAAAAGGACTCAATAAAGCACAGCAAATCTGCCTATGTTCTCAGTTAGGAAAGATGGGCTGGTGTCAGATTTCTAACACTAACATTTACATTAACCACTACCTGGAGTGGCAGACTGTGGCTTTTTGCTTTCGTATTGTTTATTACAAGGGTTTCAGGGTTGGGAAGAGACCCAGAGTATGACAAGGCTCTTGCTTTATGTCAGTGGAAATTGAGCGAAACCTCACTAGACACGTTCAAGTTGGGAGGAGTAAAACTGATGAGACCATGGTCCAGGGTAAACTTTCCTTATGACAGCCTGTTTAGCTTCTAAGTGCACAGAACAGAACTTGTCCCCTCTACCCTTTACACATTTATATCTTTGTCATTTGTGACAGATGAGCTCAGTGTTTCCTGGTACTTGAGCCAATCCTCAAAACAGTTCCTAGCCAGATTTTGAGACCTCAGAAGGCGTCTGAATATAGGCCAAGTTTTCCAGAGAGGTCAGTGCAGAGCAGTGCTGACACATAGCTGGAATTCCAAGGAAGTTTTTTTACTATAGTGTTCAAACACAAACTGAATTCTCCCAGTACACATAGTTCTAATCTGAGGAGAAATAATGTTTGAAAACCTGGCCTGAAATGGCCATCAGTAACTGATAGCTGCTACCAGTCACCAGGAAACAAAGTCCTTCTCCATTGTTACTCAGGATACTAAAAGAATACGTGATGGGCATAAATAATGCAAATTGATGAGATACTGATGGGCATGACTATCTTTCCTTGATGGAACAGATACTTAGGATATTTCTGGAGTGCACAGTGGACAATAAAATGGACAAATTGAACAGTAGAGCTAAAAATCTGACTTGCTAGATCAACTGTTCAAAACTACATGAAAACTAAGTACTTACTATATCTTAACAGGAGTGGGAAAAAACCAACCATAGCCCTTTCTATCCATGCAACTATTTAATCTCAGTCATTTCGCATTATTTTTTTTTTTTTCTCTTCCAGTTCTGGAAATGCAAACCATAGCAATATTTCCAACCCAAATCATGCGGATTGCACCTCCCCCATCTCCTGTCCTCACTCTGAACAAAATCATGGTTTGATCTTCTCAAAACCCAATATAATCTTAAGCTTTTGTTTGAATCCTGCTTTCAGGTCAGAAGAGTTAGGCTTGAGGCTTAACATATTTCTACGACTAAAAAGGGCCAGAACTGTGCAGATTTTATGCTCATTTTTGCGTTGCTGTTAAAGGAAGTGCAGAACCGTGTGACTGTAGAAACTGAGCCATTCAGTGGAACAGTATGCGTTTGTGAGACGGTGATAAAATCAGGCAAGTTGGCAGAGTGGCTACTGCACTGCAGTAACGGAGGTGAACTGGGAAGTCAAAACTAACCAGTGCACTTTCACCCTCCTAGGCGCAGTGAAATACAAAATATAAGCAAACATCATCAGTAGGGAGTATTATAGCAAATATTTGAAATGCCTCCCTTTTAGAGGCTTTCAGGGTGGATGCTTTCTGTTGTGTATCATGCTGTTGCTAGCACACGCAACAAAACTCTTCGGGAAAAAATACTTTCTTGTTGCCATTGTACCCTAAACAACATTGCATGAAGTGGGAGAACATCAATTCCCTTGGCGTTTGCCTTTCCCTTCCAAGCACGGCTATTCGAGACAGTCAGTCTGAGCGCTCTGCACTGCCCAAGACTGTTGTCCATTAGTTATTTTCCTTCTCACTTGCAGGCTGGTGAGTGACTAAATATCCCTGCTGCTAAAGCTGCTGGTCATTGGGAATTCTTCCTTCCCAGGAGAGATGTCAAGGCTAGCGTGTGGTTCCCAAGGCTTTAGAAAGCCTGGGCTGCACTGCAGCTGGCAGAATGGAACTGGGTGGAACCCTGAAAAAAGGCTGGAATAGTGCGTACTGGAAAGAAAGCCAATAGGGAATGACGCTGCCAGTCCTTACTTACTGGCCAGGACCTTGTGCTCACTGCTAATGTGGGAAAGGGAGGAGATGACATATATAGGGTGAAGATGAAGTAAGCTTTCAGGATATATTCAGGAAGTACTACCCTGAAACAAGGATCAAATACAACTTGGCGGACTTGGATCTGCTTAGCTCAGGGCATGTGTAGGTTGACACAGCTGGCTAGCACAGCATGTAAGGCTGAGCCCCCCAGGGATGGCACTGCTACTGAAGCACAGGAGTTGCTGTTACCAGGTGGCTCAATTAACACAGCAGACGGCTCAAGATGATGAACTACGAGGAAGTCCTAACTCCTGTCCTGGCTCTGCTTTACTGTATGACTTGACCCACGGTCCTTGCCTTTGTCCTCATTTATTTCTTCCCTCCCAGCAGGATGGCCTGGGCTCATTATGTGACATGAGGATAGTGTTTTGCAAATGGATAGCATCCATACTATTACCAAATTGTCAAAGCAGCCGCAACTGTGCTGCTTTGGTACAACTACCTCCCCTCTGGGCATCTCTGCAGCCTGCTGTTGCCTCATGCTCAGCTGGAAACAGTAAAAGAAAGGAGAAGGACACAGCGAGCGACAAGCCAATGCAATGACTAGTTCTTTACATGTGGACATAGATCCATGCCCCAGTATGTGAAAAAGACTGTAAGATAAATGGCTGTTCTCCAGGCAAGGATAATACAGAAGCAGTGAAGGGCAGAATGCTTTGGGCTGTGACATCCTAGGAACACTTCTCATCAGGCCTCTAAATGAAACCTGTATATCCTAGGGGTCTACTACCGCACCTGTGACACTATGGGTGCCCACTGTGAAGAAGTGCATGACTCACAGGAGCTCAGTAGGACAAATCACTGCAGGCAGCTCCCTGGCAATACTTTTCACCAGAGCCTGAGAGCAGTGGCAGCTGTGTCAGTGCTGCTGATCTCATCGCATGCCGAGTGGATGTGGACTTCAGCTATGACAGACTGCATCACCCTCAACTGCTTGACAGGCCTAAACCTGCAGGTCTGCTACTGGGCAACTTCATGGGTGGCTCTGTAGGGGAAGGTGGCTCTAACAATCCTGAAGTGGTGTCCTGGAAGAGAGCCAGTGCAGAGCTCTGTTTCTCAGGATTATACAGTATCCCTCAGAGGAAAGCTTGCTACCCATCTGCAAAGCCCTGCTGCTGGCTACACAAGGCTGACCACTGCCAGCAGTAACACTGGTGTGCTGGTGCTTTTGCATGCTGTCTGTCCAGCGGAGAAAGGATTGCGTTATCTGTCATATTAGTATTTCCAACAGTAATAAGGCAGTGAATTTAATTCAGAGTTGAGTTCAGACAAATGAAAAGCTTCAGAACCTGGTCTTGGCCCCTGAATCATTCCTTTAAACCCAGTTTCCTCACTCCTGCTCCTTGAAACCTGGACGCAATAACAGGAACAGTTGTTGTGGTCAAACTCAGGGGTATAAGGTGGCGCTGATAGATTGTTAAGCTTTGATACCATGGTATTCTGCTACGCTGGCACTGTATAGATTAGCTAATTCTCTTGATGTCTAATGAGAAACGAGACAGACTTCTGATGTTCCCAGTGAGACGAATTTCCTATTTTTAGAAATGCTGCTGGTTCTCATAGAATGGGCAGGCTGGGAAAGCCTGCTGCATCTTTTGCATCTTTACTTTTCCCCTCAAATTTATGACAGGAAGCTATCCACTACTATCCACCTCCTTCCCTGCCCTTGCATCACAGGTACCCCAGTCTGAGGGTCTCAAAACCTACTACTAGCAAACAACAGGGGTAAGAAGACCTCCACTGTTCCCAGCAGTTAAGAAACTTCAAGGTGTTTCTTGGGAAATATCTGTAAGACTCCCTCAGATCTTGCTTCATTCCCAAGTGAAATCTGAGCAGGCTGGGAAGGTACAGAAGGGCAGGAGCATTATCTTGTGTCAGCAGTTTTTAACACTGTCTTGTTTTCTGCCTAGAAACTACATTATTGCTCTATCTGCCTCCAAAACCAACTTGCTAATGAGGGCAGCTGGCTCATAAGCTTGGCGGCAAAGACGCCAGCCTCGCCACTTTTTCCTATTCCTCTTCCATGGGAGCCAGGAGGTGAGCACTCACTTCCAAAACCAGCTTCCTTGAGATAAGCTCAAGCCAATGCCTAGCAGCAGCCCTTCCTAAACATAAGCACGTTAGCACTCTTTCTGCTCCCTGGGCTGGATCCCCTGCAGACAGAAATTGCTGGAGTTCCGCCAGCTTCAACAAAGCTGTGTTGATCTAAATCAGATGAGGATCTTGTCCTGTAGCTATTGAAAGACCATCCATGCTGGCAAATGTGAGCAGTTTCAGGCTGTCCTAGATATAAATGGTGATGTTATGAGATTCCACCTACTCTGCAGTTTTAACTGTTGGGGCTACGTCAGTTGACAGTCAGGTTGTGACAGCCCCCTTATGCGGCTGGAGGTATAACAGACCAAATTCCTGGGATGATCAGGAGATGGCTGTCCTCCATCTAGAGTTCTTACCTCCTGGCAAAAGGGTGGAGTGACCATACACACTGTAGTGACAGGGCCAACGTACAAGCACTTAATTGCACTAAGGGCAGAAAAATTGTCCAGGAAGAACTTGCCCCACATGCTGAGACAGGCCTCTAGTCCCAGAAACAGGTACAGCGTGCAAAAACTTAGATAATTGGGACTCCTCTTTATCCTTCTCTGCTTATGAGGAACATTCCCTCAGCTGTTCCCAGATGTTTGGGGAGGCATTGCTGGCTCAGGTCAAAGTGCACCAGTGACTTTCTTAACAGTGCACAGCTGTGCATTTGTGTGTTCTGGCATTGCTGGCATTTACTAGAGTAGCTGCAGGAATGGGACACCAAGGCCCACTGGGAGGCTGACAGAGAAATTTTGCAAAAGAAGGAGCAAGAAGTACCAGTACATTTTGCAGGAGGATATTTTTAGTACTGGAAAATGCAAAAAATGTTGCAATATATGTCAGAATTTGAACTGGTGAGGAGATTTGGGAAAGGGGCTATGGAAATTTTTTTTGGGACTTGAAACGGGTCCATTTTGACTCATACAGAATGTCTTTTTTTTTTTCTTCCTTTAAGAACAAAAATATTTCCTCCTAAGCAATTTTTCTTCACAGTGAGAGTTCCATAAGAGAACTGGTTGTTTTCAATGGCATTTTTTGACTGAAAAAACACTTACACCATGTAATATAAATTTTTGTTTATCTCCACTTTTAAACACTTTCTGCTGAAGGAAGGAATGCTTGCACAGCATGTTTTTCAACCTTCTGATGAAGGCTTGCACATCTTGCTACCTTTTATAGACTGCCTTGAAGGAATTTATGATCCTCTAGCAGTGCAGAGGCTCATGTTGGAAAAGCTTAATGTGAGTTCTCCACTAACTCTAGCTGTCCTTTATAGCTTTACTGACACTTCTTTAGCTAAGGTCCTTGTGGTGGAAGATCCCAGTAAAACATACACGACCTGGCTCTGTGCCAGGTGGTTGTCCAATTAAAGGAGAAAAGGAAGTTTCCAAGCACAATTTCAATGCAAAGGAACATTATAAAAGTGGGAAAGGCATGAGTCATCAGAAATCTTACGGGACAGAATACCGAAACATGGAAAAGGCCTCAGCACTTTGGGTAGAGCCTGTGCTGCTGAAACTTAATTGTGCATTATTAATAGACTGTGTGAATGAGAACTGATCTTCTCAAACCTGAATGCTGTGATTACTACTCTTGGCTTTCTTCGAATTAAAAGATGCAGAGCTACCAGCTTTGTCTAAAGAACCTGCAAGAAATGTGAGCTAAGCCACCACCACCACCTTACAGAGTAAGGAAATGCCCACAGATGTTAGGTTTAAACTATCAAGATGTTGCCTACTTCACAGGGTCAGCCTGAGACACTCAGAAGTTCACTAACAGACTTTGTGCTATTCATCAGATCGTTTAGAGCCCGCAGGATTTCCAGATTCCCCAACTGCAACAAGGAACCTGGGTGCCAATGGCTCTTAAGCCCAACCCAGCCCTGAGTTAGATTTAGGAGGCCTGGACAGTGCAAGAAACCTGGCAGGTCAACTGAAAAGAAAACAGATCGATTGCCATGGGAGCCTTGTCTATGGCTCATCAATAAGTCACTGAAAGTGTTTCTGCAAAGCAGATAGGTATTAATTGACTCTTTCTGATTGAAATCTGTTCTGCTAGGAAATACTGGACCATGACGCAGGTACTGCTGACCTTGCCAGCAATCTTCCCTGAAAGCATTTGAATTCTCTGTAGCAGACTGCAAATCGAGTCCAAAGGGACATTGGTTAAGTAATGCTGTATCTCTGAGTGGCTCCTACTAGTGCTTCTGTCTATAGCTGGTACTGCTTGAGGTGAAACTCATAGAATCCCTTTGGTTTTCACTACTGTTGTTTGGAAGACTTACCTCTGCTAATCCTCTGCTTTTCTCCAGAAAGGATTCCTGGTGTATCAATGACACTGATGCTCTCTAACACAGGATTAGGTAGCTGGGCACAAACGAACCTGTGTGAAAATAAATGTATTTAAAATAAAAGCAAAAGGCATTTACGATGTGCTGAACATCACAGGCAGAATGGGACAAGCCAGGCTCTGATTTCATTTACAAGTCTTCAGTGGGAGCTACTCTGGATTTAAAGAAATGAGAAAGGGTCAGTTCTGGCTTCTTTCTCTGACTATTTTGCTGCTTCTGGAACATCGGTCTCAGTCATGACCTATGACTACAGGTTGCCCAAAGACGTGTTGGGCAACCACCACCCTGGAAACATTCAAGGCCAGGTTGGAGATGTCCCTGCTCCTTGCAGGGTGGTTGGACTAGATGGCCTTTGAAGGTCCCTTCCAACCCTAACGATTCTATGATTCTACAGGTTTTTTTTTTTTATGTGGACCCTAAATTGTGACTTATTAATGAAAATGTGGAAATACAAACGCTGTTTAAATTTTGGCAAGAAGTGGTATTTGTTTTTCTTCACATAAGCGTTTCCCTGCAGAGTCCTGAACTCAAGTGAACTGAAATAACTTGTTTAAAAAAAAAAAATCAGCAATTTGTTCTCTTTTAAATCTGGTCTTAAAGAGACAGAAAGTGTGCTATTCTTGCACCACAGGCAGCATGAGATCTCAAGAGGTTACTTAGTCTATCCTCCTGCCTCAAGGCAGGATCAATCAGATGTTTGTCCAAAGTGTTCTTCAAATCCATAATAATGCAGACTCACCAACATTTGCTGGGAGTCTACTCCATTACTTAATTATCCTTACAGCAAAACCTCTTTTTCTTAGCATCTAAATCTCCCATGCTACAATGCTTTTCAGTCTCAAACACAGTAAATGTGGAAAATTATTTATTTTTCCCTTCTTGCTGCAATGTATGCTGTTGTCATCCTGTTTCCCTTCAGTCTTTCCTCTAAAGAAAACAGTTTGGATTTTTTCTCGCTACCTCTTTCAGTTCTCTCTAGCTGCCTTTCCAGCTCATTTCTAAATCCCTGAAGACCCTTGCAGCTTTCCTGCAAGGTCCTCTCAAACTGCTCCACATATTTCTTCAGGCACAATGCCCCAAGCTGACGTGGTACTCCAGCTGTGACCTTGCCAGTGGTGAACAGAGTGGATGGATTGCTCCTTATCTCTTACATATGACAGTCGTGTTTACATATCTCAGTAATATGTTTGCTTTTTTAAGAGCATTATGACACTGTTGACTTACCTTCAGTTTATAATCCAGTCCTACCCCCTCTGCAGCTCTGTTTCTGTGTAATTGCTCTTCAGCTAGTGGTTCCCCATCTTGTATCTATGCAAATCACTGCCTAAGAAGAGTAACTTGTGCTCATCTATTTCAGTTGCTGCCAACAGTAAAGGACAGTAAAAGCCTATCCGCTTACATGGCTCCCAGTAGCATTTCATGGATAGCCTTTTTGTGATGGCATTCCAGGCAGCTATAAATATGTGTGTGTGTGTGTGTATGTATGTATGCATATTAATAGGGTGGTGTGACATCCAGGCATAAAAAACATGTTACTGTGGGAGGAAGCAGAACCACAAAAAGGATGGGGGTTGGCACAAGGGCGACAAGATGCAGTCAAGGCAGACAAAGCCCTGCAGCGCTCTGACGAGTGGCTGGTTCTGCTGAAGTCCCTGCTGCTATGAACTCCTCCAGGCTATGCTACAACCTCACCCCAGTTTTTCTACCTGTATGACTGCAAGAAATTCTCATGGGTTAGATAAATGTCTTCTCTCCTAAGCTGTCTGCTATTTCAGACCCCATATTACAGCCTCTCTCTCCTACATCCACAGCTTGGCAGGTGGCAACAGGGAGCATTTCTGAATGTGTAACACCTCATGCAGAAGAGGGGAGCTGGCTTGATCCTCCTGTTGAGTGCCAGGCACAGCAGCAGAGAACAAAAGGCTCAGGAGGTCATGTTATTCCCCCTTCCTGCCAGCCCAGGTTTGCTCTCCATTCTTATAGCCCTGAGCATTCCTTGTGCTCTAACATTAAATGGCTCAGGCAAGGGGATTTTCCACCAGTTTCTCTAGGGAAAGTACTCCACAGGAGATTTCAGATATAAGGTCAGAGGCCAGCGTGAGTAAGTGCATTCTGGCTCTGTTGGCAAGGTTGTTAAGGCTGCTGCCTTCCTGCTGTACCAGCAGAACTGCAGGACTTCAGGGAATGTGACCTAATTATGTCCGAGGCCATATGAAGGGAAGAGTGTGGTGCCAAACTAGACTTTCAAAACCTTTATAGGCAGAGTGTGGGGATGAAGGAGGAACCTGTTATCGATGATGTCTCCTGCTGTTGAAAAGACAAAAATGGGACTGACTGCACCTTAGCTTCCCAAGACAGACTTTGGGGGTGAGAGGAATCCTGCAACTAAGCCAATGTGATGGCTGAGATTCCTGATTTTGCTCCAGGTCCTTGGTGCCAAAATAAGTCTTCCTGATAATGAGGTGCAACCTGTAATCTCTCTGCTGGGATCCTTCCAGAGCTGAGGTACTGCCAGCAGAGCCGGAGTGAGAAAACAAGCCCTTCTCTCAATACCCAGGAACCACCTGGGGCAAGGAGAGGCAGATAAGAGACAGGGTCAGAACATGGTACTGCAGAGCTCTGCTATCCTCCCTTCAGCCCTGGGCAGCTCATCAGCCCTATCTCTGCCCTTAGCCAGGAAGGTATGAGCAGGCACTCCCATCCCCTGGAAATGAAGGGAGGGAGGAGACAGGCTCTGAGTAGCGCAACTAGCTGCTGTCTCCCAGCCAAATCCTGACTGTACCACTCTCCTCTTTCTTCCTGGAACGGAGCAGGTCCCAGCCTCTGTTGGGAAGAGAGTACCAGCTGAGGCTTTTTTTCTTCCACTTAGCTCCCCTGGCGCAGCAGGCTCTGCACCCCACAAGGCACAGTGCTGTGGGCTGCCACCTCTCAGCTGAGACCATAACGGTCTGTCTGAATACTACTGACTTGTGCTGCTCTGTTCCATTCCACTGGTGTCAACAGCCAATCGTTACTTCTAACCACCCACGGGTAAAGTGGACGTGCCCATGGTCACTCTCTTATCTCGGCTTAGAGGGATAGCTCCTGGAGATTACCTTCCTCCTCTAAATTTCCTGTTTACAGCCTCTTAGCTGAGGCCAGTGCCTTAATAAACACGTAGCAGCAGCAAGATACACACAAGGCAGAGACAGCTGTGCATTGTCTCCTGCCAAGAAGCCAGGCCCACAACAGGGGTAAGAGTGGGTGCCTTGATGCAGTCCAGTGGGTGTGCCCTGACTTACATCTTCTAAATTTCTAGTCTTCTGAGTCAATTCTTGCATGCGCTTAATTTCCTAATTAGCTGGGTATTACCATCTGCATTTTCAGCACTGTGATGCTCACACCGCTGTGCTAGTCCTCCTTAGCGTGTTGTCTTCTGCCAGTTTAGAAATCATTACCTTTTTTTTTTTTTAATGTCAGCAGAAAAGGGGTTAATTAGCTGTTGTGGCTACTCCCTGCATTGCTAGCAGGACTGCACTGCTACTGCTGCTGAATCACTGCGTGCCCTGCTGTCCTCACAGGCACATACTTGATTCCTTCCTCACAGGAGAAGGAAGAGTAGCAGGTGAGGGAGAAGAGCACAGTATGATACAGAGAACTAGGCTAATGGATGCAGAGATCCCTTGCTGAATTAGGAGCAAATTGTATTTGGCACACATCAATCAGTCCAGTTCAGGAGTGTTTCCTTTTCTTGCCCTCCATGCCTGCCTGGCTTCCTTACTCCTGATGTTGCTTCTCTGCAGTGAGCTGTCTACCAGCTGTGGCTGTTGTTGGCTATCAGCAGAGTTGCTCTAAACTGTGTTCTCTTCATCTACTATCTCTGCACTTTAGGCAGGAGGCCTGTTATTTTCTTAGAGCAAATCACCTTCCTCCCTTGGTGTACGGAGTGGGAAGTTACCTGACCTAATTGTTGGCCAGGTGCAGATGTTCTAGGCACTGCAAAATACTGAAAACATCTCAAGAGTCTCTCTGGTGCAGGACTATGTTGATGTATTTGAATTACAAGCCTGTACAGTAATCAGATATTGCTTCTAGAGTCACCCTGAGGCACTGTGAGGTTCTCTGCATAGTAGCAACTCCAGCTAGGTCCCTCATGGGGGACTTCAACCACCCCAATATCTGTTGGAAGGACAACACAGCAGGACATAAGAAATCCAGGAGGTTCCTGGAATACCTTGATGATAACCTCCTTCTCCAAGTGATAGAGGAGCCAACAAGGAGAAGTTGCTATGCTGGACCTTGTTCTCACCAACAAGGAGAGGCTGGTGGGGAATGTGAAGCTCAAGAGTAGCCTTTGCTGCAGTGACCATGAAATGGTGGAGTTCAAGATCCTTAGAGCAGTGAGAAGGGAGCATAGAAAGGTCACTACCCTGGACTTCAGGAGAGCTGACTTTGGCCTCTTCAGGAATCTGCTTGGTGGAGTACCAAGGGATAAAGCCCTGGAGAGAAGAGGGGCCCAGGAAAGCTGGTCAATAATCAAGGATCACCTCCTCCAAGCTCAGGAGCAGTGCATCCTAACAAAAAGAAGTTGGACAAAAATGCCAGGAGGCCTGTATGGATGAACAAGGAGCTCCTGGACAAACTTGGACACAAAAAGGAAGCCTACAGAGGGCGGAAGCAAGGACAGGTAGCCTGGGAGGAACACAGAGAGACTGAGCAGCCATGGATCGGGTTAGAAAAGCTAAAGCTCTGATAGAATTAAATCTGGCCAGGGATGTCAAGGGCAAAAGAAAAAGCTTCTATAGCTATGTCAGGGATAAAAGGAAGACCAGGGAAAATGTGGGTCCTTTCTAGAAGGAAACAGGAGACCTGGTTACCTGGGACATGGAAAAGCCTGAAGTACTCAATGACTTTTTTGCCTCAGTCTTCACTGGCAGGTTCTCTAGCCACACTGTCCAAGTCACAAGAGACAAAAGCAAGGACTGGAAAAATGAAGAACTGCCTACCATAGAAGATCAGGTTCAAGACCATCTAAGGAACCTGAAGGTGCACAAGACCATAGGATCTGATGAGATGCATCCGTGAGTCCTGAGGGAACTGGTAGATGAAGCTGCTAAGCCACTATCCACCATATTTGAGAAGCTGTGGCAATCCAGTGAAGTTCCCAATGACTAGAAAAGGGGAAACATAACCCCCATTTTTAAAAAGAGAAAAAGGAAGACCCAAGGAACTGCACGCCAGTCAGTGTCACCTCTGTGCCTAGCAAGATCATGGAGTTTCCTCCTGGAAACTATGCTAAGGCACATGACAAACAAGGTGATTGGTGACAGCCAAGATAGCTTCACCAAGGGCAAATCATGCCTGACAAAACTGGTGGCCTTCTACTATGGCATTACAGTGTTGGTGGATAAGAGAAGAGCAGCTGATGTCATCTACCTGGACTTGTGCAAAGCATCTGACACTGTCCTGCAAGACAACCTTGTCTCTAAAGTGGAGAGACAGGGATTTGACAAATGGACCACTTAGTGGATAAGGAATTGGCTGGACGGTCGCACTCAGAGAGTGGTGGTCAACAGCTCAATGTTCAAGTGGAAACAAGTGGCGTTACGCAGGAATTGGTATCGGGACCAGCCCTGTTTAACATATTTGTCAGTGACATGGGCAGTGGGATTGAGTGCACCCTCAGCAAGTTTCCCAATAACACCAAGCTGTGTGGGGCGGTCAACACATTGGAGGGAAGGGATGCCATCCAGAGGGACCTTGACAGGCTTAAGAGATGGGCCCATGTTAACCTCATGAAGTTCAACATGGCCAAGTGCAAGGTCTTGCACCTGGGTTGAGGCAACCCCCAGTATCAATATGGGCTGGAGGATGAAGGTACTGAGAGCAGCCCTGAGGAAAAGGACTTGAGGGTACTGGTGGATGAGAGGCTGGACATGAGCCAGCAACATGCACTCGCAGCCCAGAAGGCCAACAGTATCCTGGGCCACATCAAAAGAAGTGTGGTCAGCCAGCCGAGGGAGGTGATTCCGCCCTGCTACTCCATGGACCAGTTGGAGCAGCTCCAGAGAAGGGCCATAAAAATTTATTGGATGGATAAAACACTTCTATGAGGACAGGCTGGGAGAGTCAGGGCTCTTCAGCCTGGAGAAGAGGAGGCTCTGTGGAGACCTTATAGCGGCCTTCCAGTATCTAAAGAGGGCTTATAGGAAAGACAGGGAGAAACTCTTCAGGAGGGCCTGTTGTGATAGGACAAGGGGTAATGAGATGTAAAACAGAGGGAGATAGATTCAGACTGGACATAAGAATGAACTTTTTTACACTGAGAGTGGTGAAGCACTGGAACAGGTTGCCCAGAGAGGTGGTAGATGCCCCATCCCTGGAAACATTCAAGGCCAGGTTGGACGGGGCTCTGAGCAACCTGATCTGGTTGGAGACGTCCCTGCTCCTGGCAGGGGAGTTGGACTAGACGACCTTTGAAGGTCACTTCCAACCCTAACTATTCTATGATTCTCTTATCTCATCAATCTTCTCTCCATGCTTCTCTGCAGGTCCTTTCCCTGTCTCACTGCAGCCTACACCAGCACTCCTGTGGTCAGTGCTGGTAGGAGAGGAGATGCTGCACTCTCTGGATAAGATATTCTCTAAGCTTGGAAGTTAGAAAGGGAGTCAAAGCCCAGCTTTCCCAGTTGTTTGGCTGAGCAGCTGCCATTTTTGCGACATCTCCCCCAATGTGTTAGCAGGGAAGGCACTGATGATGGGTGTAGTCAATCAGTTTGTTCCCATCTGCCTGCTGTAGCACAGTTTGTGCTCATCTAGGATATGGGTGTGTGCTGCTGGCTTCCTGCAAGGCCTAGATCCAAAACTCAGTATGGTGGGGCTACATCTAGGGGACTGAAAGGTTACATTCCTCATGTCACAGAGCCACTGTCCAAACAGTTACTTTATGGGAAAGACATTAGAGCTGTCATCAGCTTGCACCTGAGGTTATATGTATAGGGCATCAGAATGTGTCCCCCCTTTGTCACAAGGCGGACATCCAAGCAATACTTAAACATGCAAGAAAGCAAAGACATGCATATTGTGCCAGTTCCACTTCTCTACTGACTTCACTGGCTACGTCTGGTTGGACTGTTTCAGGGAACTGAACTGATGGCAGAATGGAAGAAGCTAGCAATATACAAGCAAGAGGGAGCAAAGTGTAATGAAGAGATTCACCTCTAGGATGAGCTTGACAGGCTGTGCTGTGTTTTTTGCTCAAGTAAAATAAAGGTTCATCCTACTTGAATTCATAAATCTACCCTTCAGTTACTGATGTGCACCTGGTAGGACTGGAAGGGCTCTGCATCATCCATGTGGATGGTGGAAAAAAAAAAAAAAGGAAGAATAGTGTAATGCCTTATCCCTTTAAATTTCTAGCTATGCTGCTCATTAGGCTCTACCTTTATTCTCCAGAGCAACTATGTTCTTGAGTACTGACCTGTTCAAAAAGGCATTGCCAAAGGCGTTGAGTTTCCTGAATGGTTTTTTGGGATCCACCACCAATGCGTTTCCAGGAATGATTCCTTCCACATCTCCTTGCATAACTGCTATAAAGGAATCAGTTGTAGGCTCTGGTCCAATCCTCATCCCTGGGAAATCCTGCTCCAGCAGGTACCTGTAGGCAAAAAAAACAAGGCGTGGGCATGAGACATGAGCTGCCTAAGTCCTAAATGAGTTGTACTGAAGATTGCAGTGCAATTATGAAGCTCAACTGTATGGATCCTTCCAAGACTAGTTTCAGGACTGTCACCGAATCTTTTAATAAATGTTGTGGTAGTTTTTCTGCTCAGGATCTCCACATTTAAAGCTTTCTTACTTCAGGTGGATTAAGAAATTGAGGCAATTATAGCTACTAGGAAGAGATTCTCATGATGTTTGATCATTTTGTGTATTATAATCCTCAAGACATCTGGAACAGACTTAGCATAGCAAAGTAAAAACAGCAGTTCACTGTGATTACAGCTAATCCTGAAACTTTACTGGCCTTTGGTGCCAGTATCAATTACTTCACTGCTGCTCATTTCAGCAGACTCATTCAGCTAATGTGCTTAGCCCCAAGTCCAAAGCAGTTGCTCAAATGCCACCTTCTCCCGTATTTTACTCTAAAGTCTCAAATCTCCCTTCTCGTGTGCTTCTGCAACGCAGCCACACGTCTGCATTACAAACTGCTTGAGCATATTGAGCATTAAGGATGTGGGTGGCAGAGTATATCTCAATATTCATTATTAAGCTAAACAGCACAGTGAGCACAGCATCCCTTATTATTTATTTCCTAAGCCTCTGGCAGCCTCTCTGAAAGTACAGTTTGGCAAATTTCAGGGAAAGATAATCGCCCATGGGGCTGTAGTATTTTGAACAGGATCCTGGCAGCATATCCTGACTTACCCTGCCACATTCAGGGTGTGTCAATGGCATCTGTGGGACAATTCCCTCTGCCTCATTGAAGGAGCGAAATGCCATCACTGAGGTCAGGTCTGTGTAGAAAACACCCCATCTGCTGGTTCTGTAAGGCCATTATATCCATGTGGCTTGCCAAAGGGAGCTAGAACTAGTCTAGCCCTCAGTACAGGATGCTGTCAGGCCACCGGACTGGATTGTTACATGATGAGCATAATGACTGCCACAGTATGGAAGTTAGTGCAACACTGTGTTGCTTGTTGCTAGCACATAGCTGGCACTTCCTCTTCCATTGCTTTGACCTAATCTTTAGTAGGTAGAAAGATAAACAGAATTGCTGTGATGTTAAAAGTAGATTCAGGGGATGGGGGAAAAAAAGAACACAGGAGAAGGGCTAAGGATTTTTCAGGACTGAGACTAGCATGTTTAACAATCAGCATTGGTTCACTCAGGTGGGTCTTATCAGAGAAGGCAAGTTCCTATGTGAGGGACTACAGGTCCACTGGCACAAAAGCTTGTAATAACTTTTGCAGGGTGCCTGCTTTCACCATCATTTTAACAGAGGTAATCACCATCCAGTGCTTGAGAAAAAAAAAATGTGCTTGTTCAGGAGTGCTATTTGCTGACATACCATCTTCAGTTCCCTATAGGCAAGGCCAAGTCAACTGGATCTAGAGGTAAAACAAGCAAATGTACACCCAGGACATACTGCAAATCACTGCTACTTATCTGGGTTGGTACACATTAATGAAGAGAATGGCTGCAGCAAAAATAACTGCAGCAAGGATATCCAAAATTCCCTTAGGAGCTGATCACCCCCTTTTATCAGTATTTTATCATGTATGTTCTTGTATCTTCTTATCCAAAGTGATTTTCAAGACCTGTGCTCACTAGAATGCCACCAGAAGTGACTTCTCTTAATGGGAACAACTCTGAGATGAAACAGCAGCTGTTCAACAGTTCCCAAAGAATTTAAATAATCCAGGAAAGGATTCCAGGAAGGGAACAGCCCTCTCATCTCCTACACTAGGGTGGATATATTCTATCTACCTAAAGCCTCAAACTTTCCTACAAAAGTGGGTGTGGGTCACTACTTACAAAAGTAAAAACTGCAGCCAATGCTGGTGTGTGCCCTCTCCCTGGCTGATCATCACAATACACCTTCCTGGCAGTGACAGTAACTTCTCTCTAGCTTGAAGCAGCTGAGAACAAGGAGGAGCTACTTTTCTCCCACCAAGGGCTCTGTAGACTATCATATGAATGTTCTTGGCTCCATTCCATGGAAAGCTCTTTACACTGAAACAACCATTTGCTAGGTTAGAAGCCACTTGGCCAGACTCTAGAAGCTAAGCTTAGGCCTCCTGGATGGCAATGCAAAAACGTTAGCTTCTGATGGACATTGCTGTGATGCTAGTCACTGCTACTGGCTCTCCTCTGCTCCCACTTTGTACTTCACTTTGGGTCTGACATAGCATACTTAAGAGTGATATACAGATGGGCATTCACTGAATCTGTAGAAATAAACTTTTGATTTCTCCCCTTGCAAATTCTAGAGAGAAAAGGAACAGGTAGTGATAACAATTGCCAAATGCAACAAATCAAGTGTTTTGAGAAAAAACCTTTATTCCTAACGCTAGGTTGCAGTTTTGCTATAACAATAACCTGCCTTTTGTAAAAAAAAAAACAAAAACAAAAACAAAACCAACAAAAAAAAACCCCAAAAAACACCCAAACAAGTTAGAGATGCATATGTAATATGCTAGCTTTGGAGCAACAGCAAACCCTGGGAGGTTTGCTTGTCATTTACAGACAAAGCTTTTGAGAAAGTCTAAGGAGAAGTCCTGCATATGCAAGTTCCTCATCCAGTCAGGCTGGTCGAAAGAATTTTATCACAGCTCCACTCAGCTGATTTTTCAAAGCATTTCTGTGTTTATTTCTTATGTAAGGCTTTATTAAAAACAAACCCACAAACAAAACACCCCCCCCCCCAAATCCCAACAGAAGTACAAGAGAATGTTAATTGACTTAATGTGCAGCAAGTGGTATGAAATCAAAGAGATGAAGACTTGCACTGCCCAGTATCATAGCATCTATTTTAAGTAAGGCATCTCTGGAAAATCTGGGCATATTGTGCAGCAGGGTGTCTGTAGCACAAAAATCTCATTGTACACAGGACAAATACAAGGGGATTTATTGACACTGATTGGGGGGGGAGGCACTCCTGCTATGCAGTGACACAGGCTGCCTCTGCTAACAGAAACAAGCCAGAGAACACACGCAATTGTCACATTTGTGGGGATTTCTGGGAGAGAAAAGTAAACAATAGCTGTGGAAAACACCGATAAACAGTGAGCAATTTCCCCTGCCAGTGCATCATGCCTTACTCTGAGCTGCTGTACACCTTCAAGAGCCTGGAGGAAGTGATCTCCAGCCAAGTTGGGGAAGCCCAAAGAGAGCGCCAGGCAAGAGGTGATTTTTTTTTTATGGCCAGTCTGCTTTTTGAACTGTCTGGAGATAGTATGTGGCTGGGAGCATCAAGCCATTTGCCCCATTTCAGGCCTGTCCCTGCTCCTGGTGAGGGGGGGGAAGGTGAGGGAATAAGGACACAATTAGTGCATTAGCGCCAGCCTGGCTTGAGACATCCTTTCTCAGACTGGTTTGAAGCAGTGTAGGAGCTAGGCAAGGAGATCCCAGGCTCTCCAGGCAGGAGTGCCGCAGGATGTGGGGGAAGGGGCCATTTGCTCGTGATGAGTCATACAGGAGCAGTGCAGGATTCTGTGTGTGGCAGCAGAGGTGATGCAGAGCAGGAAAGGGAAGAAGGGCAGAGCGGGAGGAAACAGTGACAACTGTGTGGTGCAGGCAGAAATAAAAGGTTCAGGGCCACACAGGGAGGTCACACCAGAGCTCTGCATGTAGCCTGTGACAAACAGTCTGGAGAGGCCAGGACGTGTAAATGATTAGCTGTAGGAGGAAGGGATGGCTACACTAGAAAAGCAAGCCATGTTGACAGTTAGTAGGACTCTGGCAAGGTTGTTTATTTTATTAGCAGGATGACTGGATTGAAGCCAGGATTATTTTTAGAAAATACCACAGAATCTAAGTTAATTAGGAGAGTAATGTTCTGTCCTGCACTCCCACCCTCTTACAGGAAACAAAAAGCAATAATGTTATAAAAGCAGGCTTCAGTGACATCCTGCTGTGGCTGTCACATATTCCCAGGTAGAAGTGTTGCCTTGCCTTTCCCACCACAGCCTTTCTGGCCCTGCAGAAAAGCCTCAGTCAAATGCATGCTGAGGACAGAAATGGGAGTGAGTGAGAAGAGAGGATACAGCAGGAAGCAGGAATGGAAAAGCTGCAGTTAGGGACGCTACATCTTTCACATAGCATAATAAGGCTTAGTTTTCTGGGTCCCTGAAAGCAGGCGAGAAAACAGTCTGGCTCCACTGAAAACAAGCCAATGCTCTGGTCTTGCTACACTGGCTTTCACCCACACAACTCACCTCCCTCCTCCTCACCTCAGCCTCTAGGAATGTTTCTCACTGCTGACCTTGACTGCCTTCTTTCTGCCGTCAGCTCCTGACAAGAAAGCAGTCTCATTGCAAGATGCTGCAGCATCTGAAGCTGGTGCTTCAGAGCCTTGCATTTCTTCCTTGTTCTACCTCAGATTCCCCAAGGACAAAGAAAGATGTTTGGGAGACAAACCCACCTCAGGTAGGTGACTGAAGTCCTTTGTCTTTTTTTTTTTAAATGGTGTACTGGCATCCAGGTGAACTAGGACTGAGCTCATTCCACATGAGTGTTTAGAGGCACTAAGTCATCTCCCTAAATTGCATGGCAGTACAAGCAGGATGCAAGGTAAGAGTGGAATGAATACACACGGATAACATTAATTATCCCCTATCCTGACATGATTATGGAAGAGGTGTCCAGAGGCTGTTTCTTCCTTCACTCTAACATCAAGACATAATGGTTGTTTCCCCCTCCCATCCCCAGTCCTCTTAACTCCTCCCTGCTCTCAGTTTTAGCTCCCACTCGCCTTCCCACAATAACTCTGGATGCTAATCTGGTGCTTATCCCAGCAGTCTAACGACCAGTGCCTGCAAGCTCAGGCTGGAAGCCTATCACAAGTAACATTCAGTTTTTCTGGCACCTTCTGCCTTTCTTTGGTTGGGAACATACTAGTACCAGACCCTCACACTCTTACTATAAGAGGCCCCAGGTTCTCCAAGACTTCTCAACTTTCATTTTCTTATGTGCTATTTTACAAAAAGAAAGCTCTGCTTCCTGGAAGGCCATCTCAGTTGCATTTTGCACTCCCGTGAAGCACAAGCTCCCAGTCACTTCCGCTTGACCATAGTCTCTGGGTAGGTTCATCTCAGCCCTGTGTACAGAGGCTGAGAGAAGAAGGCATAGGCATGAGTAAAATGCCGTAGTCAAAGAGAGGATTAGATCAGCTTTGTTGATGGCAGAGTAAAAGGGCTGTTGCTGTCCCACAGAAGCAAAGACCCAATCTCCTTTTGCCTGGAACACACTTCAGGCACGTAGGCCTCCTGCAAAAGAAGCTCAGGCTTACAGAAAAAGGACTTTACTGAACAGAGAGGGCCAAAGGCAGGAAGTCTTTGCTAACAGCAGCATGCAGGTGATACTGTAGGGAAAAGGTGATGCTGGCAATCCAGAGAGCAACATTAGGAAGAAATGCTCTGGTTACACAGCCAACAACCTCAGGAATAGATATTCAGCAACCTCCTTGTGTTCAGGGAAAGTTCTGCTTTAAGTGTCAGTAACCCAGAGGACTGAAAATGCCCTTCATCAAATAGGTTTAGTACCAAGTCACAGAACAAAGATCTGGGATGGAACCAGACAGCTATGCTATCCAGGCCAGCTTCTCTAGTTTTCAGAAGAGCTACTCCCTTTCCAACCATGTGGTAAATGCGTCTTAGGGTCATTCATGCCCCTTTACCATCTACCTGACCTGCTAAGCCTTTTCACTCTTAAATTCTGTTTGCCAGGTGCATGACAAGGTAGCAAAAATACATTCTGTTCTTGGCTCCTAGCTAGGGCATTAAGTAGCAGGAATATTACAGTACACAAACCCCCCTCCCTGCATTTCTCAAGGTCACTTCTGAAGAGGTATAGTCAATTTGATTCACCTCCCTCTACTCTCCACAGCTCCCTCCTCCTCCAAGAAATACTGGTAGAACAAAGGGCTGGCTGCTTGTGGCTTGCATCCAGATTTACACTGGGGTAATTCCACAGATTTCAACACAGCCACACCAGAAAAAGGCTGGAATTTAATGCTAAGCTTATGAATCACATAGGAAACACAGACAGCACAGCCTCAGCTATGATCCCAAGAGAAAGGCTGCTGCAAGTTCAACTAACAGTGTGGCTGAACAGAGATCCCTGCAACCAAGTCCAGCTGGACAAGTTTAACCCTTTCTTTGACACTTTCACATCAAACCTGCTGCTGGCAGCTGCCCTTTCTTTACAGTTAGGAACGAACTTGCTGCTCCCAGCATCTCAGCAGAGCAGGACACAGTTAAAACAGGGGTTACTTTTGGAGGCCTAAAGATGGACAGGTCTCTCTTGTGCGTACAGACACATGCCTCTCAAACTACACTCTTGAGCATTGCCTCTGGGAACAGTACAGAGAAAGAAAGACACAAGCATGAGACGTGGACCATCACAAACCCAAGCACTCACTTCAAGGTTCCCTTGGCCATAGGTTGCCCCATCACACAAAAGCTACATGAAGTTGAAAAGAACAGCTGCTAGAGGGGCTACCCTGACCCAAGCAGTCACAGGGATAACCTGTGCGAGGCTTCCTGCAGCCTTTGCACTTTGAACGGACAAGAGAGCCCCGAGTGACTCACGTCTCCACACCAATGCCCTGCCTGCACTCCTCAGCCCTGTGCTACTTTTTGCCACGTCGGGACATCTCACCCACTCTGTCTGTGTGAAAGAACGCTCTCGGAGTTTGAGCAGAGGTGGTTTTTCAATTGAAAGCTGTCGATGGGCGCCGGGTGCACAGAGCGGGGGTACAGAATAGGGATCCAGACGTAGCATGGGTAGCAAAGACCCTTTCTGCCCCACCACAGCCCACGGGCATCGAGGGTGCAGACACGCCCGGGAGGGAGGGAGGTAGGCGGCTGGGTTTTACCTGATGAAGGTGGTCTTCCCAGTGGAGTACTGCCCCACGAGGAGCACCATGGGCTTGTTGTCGAAGTCGGCATCTTCCAGGGCCGGCGAGTGGAACTCGTGGAACTTGTAGTGCTCTTCGAGGGGGAGCAGCTTGGTTTTGTAGAGCTTCTTCAGGCCCTCGCTGACCGTCTGAAACACCTCGGGGTCCTTCCTCCGGCGGTCGTCGGTGCCCAGCCAGCTGAACATCTTGGGGCCGCCTGAAGCCAGCTCCGCAGGGACCACCGAAGCTGGGGCAGGGAGCAGGGGACGGGAGTGGCCGCTGGCTGCCGGCGTGGGCTACCCCTGCATACCCGCCTCAGGGCGCGGGGGGAGCGGGCGGTGGGGCCCGGGGGATGGCCTGGCAGGCCTCACTCCCCTCCAGCGCCCACCCGCGAGGGCCGCCTTCCGTTACGCGACCCGCACCGGCGGTTTCAGTCAGAAAACGGTCCCCGCGGGAAGCTAAAAAAGCCGCTTTCTCCTCGCAGCCTCGGCTGAGCGGCGCCAGTGGACGCCGCCTCCCTTCACGCCGCCGGCTCCCGGCGTGAGCATGCCGCGGAGGCAGGGCGGGAGGGGCGGGCGGCGGCGGCGGCAGCGCCCTCCGAGCGCGGCGGGCGGTGTTTAAGGGCGGCCCTCCAGGAAATGGGCCGGCGCCGGAAGTCGGAGGTTCCTGGCAGGCGCCGCCCGTTCTATGCGGCGGGTGAAGCCGCAGCGGGCGCCGCCATGTTGAGGAGGGGCGCTAAGCCCAGGAGCGGGGCGGACCACAGCGCCCCCTGGGGGCCGCCGTGGGGATTTGCAGGGCGGCCCGCCATTTTAATTCCCTTTCTCACCTCACTTTAAAATAAACCCCTGCG
The DNA here is from genome assembly GCF_036417535.1 of Chlamydotis macqueenii. NCBI lineage: Eukaryota > Metazoa > Chordata > Aves > Otidiformes > Otididae > Chlamydotis > Chlamydotis macqueenii. The sequence goes on along the minus strand of NC_141558.1, from coordinate 71,478,367 downwards.
TGTGCAAATTTCACTGAGAGTCGGGTGTTTCCGAACGCTGCCATCTCTGGCTGGGTCCCCAACAACCCTTCCCCAAGCCAATGATTCGGCTGCATTGCTGCTGCCCTCATTTTTCAGGGGCTCACAGAGATGAGGCTGGCTGTGCCCTTAAGAGTTCACCATTTAAGCAGATGAGACGGGCAAATTAGTTGCTGTCTCTACTCCTTTATCCCTCCAGCAATTAGGGCTGATGGGACAGCTGTCGAGCGAAGGCTGCAGTGCTACAGCTGAAGCCCGTGCAAGTTTTCCAGCAGCAGCCTGTAGCTCAGTGTGTTCCCAGGGCCAGCCATCAGCCATAATGCCCCACTTTCCTCCTCACCGCTGAACGGCTGGGACTGAGCAGGGAATTTTTCCTAAAATATCCCCAAACGACTTTTTCACTTGAGTTGATCCAGCAGGTCTGAGAAATGTGGCAAGAGGCAGTTTTGGAAGTGATCCCGCTCTATAGCAGTCTCCTGCCCTTTGCCAGCCATGTACAGATGGGAGGAGCCTGGGCCTTGCGTAAGCAGGAGTGGCCATGCATTCAAAGTGGTTGTTTTCCATGAGTTGAGGGGTAGGATAGGACTGCCTGTGCTCCCATGTGCTTGGACAACAATCCAGGTCCCTTTCTATGCATTTGGCTACAGGAGCCATTTTCCTGGCTGTTCCCATTGCGTGGTCCCATGTGCTTGTGCGCTCTGCGGCATAGCCTGACCCATGAGGTGTGAGCAATGTCTCCAGGGACTGGTTTTCTTTTTCTGGAAGAAAATAGCAAGCTGACTGTATTTTCTGAAGGTCAGGCTTCCCTGCTTTCCTGCCAATGCCTAAAGCTATTCTGAAAAAGGAATTAATATTTTGAAACCTCCTGAAGACTAATTTCCCTTGTTTCTTTAGTTTTATAAACAGAGACTTTTGACTTTAAGAATTTGATGACTCCTTTCCAGTGAAAACTCCTGGAAATTAAAGACCCCATAGAAATCAACATGCTTTGGCAAGAATTCCTGATTTTATAGGAAAAAATCGCTTTCGTCTTCTAGATAGTTCTACCATTTAAGGGGCTGCACTCCTCTAATGCCATTCTTGTATTTCTACAGCTATATATGGAGTCTCTGTGGTGCTTGCTTGCGATATCCTCAGAGCTGAGTAAAGGTCAGGCCAGGAAGCCTTTGATTGTAAATCTCCCCAGGCCACCTTGATGCCCTTCCTGAATGCGATCAATGGGGGAGGAAAGCGAGTTTTCTGTTGTGCAAGCCGTGGGAGCTAACTGCTACAGGTACCGCAGAGGCCTGTAGTTTACAAGAAGAGGATATATATTAATCACTAAGTTACACTAATGATAAATAGGTATACCTAGTGGCCACGTGGCCAAAAAAACATTTCCTTGCCTTGTCTGAAGAGAATCCCTTTCCTTTGGATTCTTTATTGCTGGGGCAGATCACAAGCAAACGTGACAATTTTTATAGACTTTCTTTAGGTGACTTACAAACATTGCACAATTTTATTTATTTTTCAGTCTGATTTCTTAGCCATTTCTCTCTGGAAGGCTGACTTCCTTAAGGACTCTCTTTACCTTGAAGTATAGAGCTTGTCAAAAATAAAGGGGAGTAAAATTAGGAAAGGAACTTTGGAGTATAATTAGGCTTTTCTTTTTGCCAGAATCTGAACTGAAAATTTTAATCTGTTTCGTTGTTTATTCCCTTTCATTTCATAAACAGGGATGTTTTAATGGATGGTTTTCTGTTGGACAGTTTGGTTTCATGGTACAATCTTTAGGCACCTTTTTTTTTTTTTAATAATTACATTTTTAAAAAAAATCTGAAAGCAGAAAAAGAACAAAACCAATTAGATTTTTTTTTCCAAACAATGATTTTTCATTTAAAATGTCACTGCTGGAAGAAGGCCTGTTTTCCTTGAAAGTTTCTGAGCTGTTCAAATGCAAAAGCACTCTCTTCAGTGCCCTGCACAGAAACTACTGTACTGCAGTGCTCAGGACACACCCGTATCTGATACTGATGAGGGTCTGCTGCTGCACTCTGCTATAGAATTGGTCTTTTTCTCTCAAGCCGTGATGAATTAAACTCTCCGTCGTGTCCCTGCTGTTGGTAAGATGGCAGGCAGTCACTCAGCTGGGTGCTTGCCTTGACTAGGAGAGAGAGACTTTGCTGGAGAAGATTCACTTCCATTGCTGGAATTGAGTGGGGCTGGACTAAGTCATATAGTATTGGCATTCAAAATGAAACCTAATTTTGGGGGGTAAAACATGACGTTGTATAACTGAAACTCATTCAATCAAGTCATGGTGACCTGTGTGTTTGCTTACCTCCTGCCTTAGGTTGAATAGTTTACTTCCTCCCAAAGATCATCTGAGGATGGGGAATTCAGCAAGTCACTGAGTTTGAAAAGAGGTGGTGACTCAGTCAGTGCCGTAACACTTCGACAGTTTTAAGAAGCTTGGGGGAGCCATGTAGTTCAGTAAAATTAACTTCCTGCTAGTGCAGTTACTGTCACTCTTTGTTCATTACCAAGTAAGAAACCCAAATAGACAGTGTCAAAAGTTCAGGTAGTGATGGGTTCAACAGGGAATAACCGGCTTTGTGGGAAAGGGATGAGGGGAGAGGAAGGTGCAGCAGGCCCCCAGAATTAAACCAAAGACAGTAATTTGATAAGTAAGGCAAAGAGAGTTTCCTCTGGTTCAACTAGATCAAACTTCTTGACCGCCTGCTGTTGCCATGCAGCCTAGGAATAAACTCCAGCGTAGTCTGTCCCTTTCCTCACTCATTGCTTTGCCTTTACAGCTCTGTCTTCTTCTCATGCCCTCACTGCTCATCCCTATTCCTCTAAAATACCTCCCATGAGATTTCTCTTACCATTGGTCTCAGACGGCTTGGTACACGCATGCTGTCCTTTTCCTGCCATTGCCGTGCTACTCCTACCCCCTCGTTGTGTGAGGTGGAACAAGGTGCTAGTACCCAGAAGTGCCACCAGAAATTGAGAACTTGGGGTTGTATAATGTATATACAGTGAGTGGGAAGCATGCTTTCCTCCAGAGTGTTCACTCCTTAAATTTGTACAGCAAAGAAAGCATGTTGTATTGCACATAGGGGACCTGACCCATGTGATGCCTGTAATAGTGCTGGACAGGGAAATCCTCTAAGCCCTTCGCCGTCCTTGCGGCACAGAAGCTTGGAGGTTTCTCCTGTAACTGTTGGATGGTTTTGACTGTCTCCGTCATATACTTCCCTCAAATTTACATAAATGTTCTTCTTAGAAATTGTTATGATTTAGTTATTGACAAAGTGGAAAGACTGTCATGGTCCCCTCTGTTCTGAGAAAATATGGTGGTTTTGAGGGTATTTCTGAGCTTTTTCTTACCTGAAAGCAGAAATCCTGTTAAAATGTATTAAGACACAGTTGAATGCATCTTCCTGTTCTACCTTGTCAGTGATATAGAGAGAGACGTGGAGTTTTGTGCTTTGAATAATCACACAGCTAAGTAAACAAGGAAGCTGCCATCCACTGAAGCGATGGGTGAGTCAAACAGCAGTCTGCATGATGGGCTGTGCTGTTCTTTCATGTCTTCTATGCAATATTTTGTATTGGGTTTTTCAGAAATTTTCTGACATTACTCAATATGCTTTTTTTCCCCGCCTCCTGCTTTTACCACAGTGCTTAATAGGTGAGGATTAACTCTCAGGGTTACGTAGGCAAGACTTATATATACACACACACGCATGTGTGAGTACAAATACACACATAGGTAGAGATAACATATATACTATTTCTAAGCAGCAGGCGTCACTGCCAGTGGAGCAATTATCTTTCGCTGTGAGAACACACCTGGAGAAGGTAGGATATCAAATGCCAAGTGCTGTGTAGAGGGATTTGGTGCTGGCATTCAGCAGTCATGTGTGGCCAGCACAGAGTTAGGATTTTCTCAGGGTTTGAAAGGCTTGTAACTCTGTCACCACTTCTTAGAGGCACGGTGCTGAGATGAAGCTGTCCTTTAGGATCAAATGGGTATATTAATTACACGACGCTGCTGGCCCTGCTGAATGCAGCAGCAGCTGCTGTACTTTTCTCTGTAAGTGTTGAAGGGAAAGGCAAAAAGTTTGTATCAGCAAACATGAGAAGAATGGATGTCATGTAAAGCAATTAGATGAGCCGTGTCAGCTGCCCTGCATGTCACAGCTCCAAAGCTTCTGCCTGCCAAATGGCTGGAAACACAGGCCGGTGTTTTAGCTAACCCAGGTTTTGTGCACCCATATTCTGTCTGGTTTGCTGTTTAGGGGCAGTTTAGCTGATACTTGATCACAAAATATTCTACAGAGATCAAAAGTTTCATCTGACTTTAACAGGAGTTGTGGGCCATCAGAATCTCTAATGATTAGGATGATTATGAGTAGGATGTAGTAACCTTAAGTGCTACAGCACAGATCTTGAGTAAATAGGTTTTTTGTATTTCCGCTGATTTTGATGTAGCTTGGACTATTTACACAGCAAAGAATATGTATTTTAAATTCTCAGAGTCTTTAAGAGTGAATTTTTGTGCAGAGAGGTATCATTTGAAGTTCTGAAAGCCATCAGGCCTTTTTTGCTACAGACTTTTTGTTAACATCGGTGGGAGGCTCTGTGGAAGGTTCACTGCTTCGCCTTGAAAATCTCAGCACCAGAAAGTGTTCGTCAACTTTTGGGCCAGTAATCTAAGCACAGGAAATTCAGGCAAGGTCCTTCACCTGTCTGTACATTCATTCATTTTGTAAGAAAACACAGTTCGGTGCTGCTTTTCAGGATATTTCTATTTGCTAAAAAGCCCACAGGAAGAGTGGGAGTCAGCTTTGAGTTTTTATTTCTGAAATATACCACTATGTTTAATCAAGGACTTGAGGTTGTACCTGCAAGTGCTGTTTTTATTTTTCTGTGTTTAGAGGCTCATAAAGATTAACAAAGCTTAATGCAGTCACATTTCCATTTTGACTAATGACTGCTAATTTCTGTGGCTAATGTTCTGCTGTATTACAAGAATGTCTGTAAAAGATGGCCTGGCATCATTTGTTCTGCTCACCCTAATATTTATTATTTTGCAAGCAAACATTTGCTCTGTTCCACACAATCAGGAGTGGCTTCTCAGCCCAGATACAGATTGTCTTCGTTAAATCAGAGCTGGGCTGAGTTCTGTCAGCTCCGGGTTTACCTTTTGAACTGCCCACTGCCCCAGTGTTGCCTGGGATAACGCAAGAGGCTCTCAGAGAATTCTTTCATGGCCCAATTACCTTTACTACAAGTGAACGATTTTCTGTGGATTCTTCAGATTCTTATTTTAAGACTTAGAGATGTTGAGAAAGATCAGGGGAGATCATAGGATGCTAATGTAGTGGAAGGATATATCAGATGGTGAACATACAAACTAGGGGAACATGCAAAGAATAGAGAATCAAATTCATCCGACCTGCTGGTTCACGGCTTCTGTCTAAAGCTTTTAACCTCTGTCTGCTAGACTTGGCTGATTTTCCTTAGAAATTGTAATTGCCGGAAGAGACATGCACATGCTCTCTGCTCCACCCTTGCCGGAGGACGTGGTGGGACACTCTGATTCAGTCTGGTTCAGTAACGTTGCTGAGTGGAGTACAAGTGATTTCCAGGTATACTTTGGCTACTTGTTTACAACTGTATCTGGCACCTGCTTATACAGATGACTGCGGCTAGACAGCAGATAAAAGGTTAAAGCATGAGGTGGAACACCTTGCAGTTGTCTAAGCAGTGACTGTTCATGACACATAAAATCCTTCATTGCATCTTTTTTTTCAAAGATTTACAAGTAATTTAGGAAAGAGTTTAAAATAATACACCTAGAGGCAAGTTCAGCTGAGAGGTTTTCAATACATACACAGTAGCTGCATCATTGACTCGCGACACACACTGCTACAGTCAGGGCTGCTGGCTCAGTTTCTTGAAAATAAGGCTACATATTCAGTTGATTTAAACCTCCATTTTTGAAAGCATTGTTTTTTTCATACTATCTCTGGGTTTTGAGGCCTATCTATAAAGTTTAGTTCTTTTTCAAATAAATGTCAGACTGAGGTGAGAACTGGTGTGAAGGGTTACAATGATTTTATAATGCCTGGTAATTATTTTGTCAGGCATTGTGGATGCTCTGCGCACCCAAGAATCAAGTCTCAAGTATTTGCTCTTCAGTGTAGCTCGAAGAAGTATGTCAATTGTTCACTACTTCTTTCCCTGGGGAGCCACAAAATGAGAAATTCTTCATACATGTTTTGTCTCTCTATATAAAGTGCAGGCTGTTTTCTTCCTCTTGTTTTTCTCTTAAATCTCTCTCTCTCTGTTGTTCATGTTGTAGCCGTGAAGGTCAATGGCTGTAAAAAGGCAAGGTTTGGAGGGAGAGACAGTGTTTTTCATTTGGAGAAAAAGTAGGCAAGTTGTTAGGCACTTAAATCCTTTTTCAGATCTGAAATGTCTACTGTACAATAGAAAATGGAATTTTTGTTTCCAGGGTTATATTTTAAAGATTTTCTCTTGGTTGCCCTTGAGGATCATGCCTTGTGGATCGGTTGTGGAATGGTTTTATAATAAACGAGGACTCTGTGTGGGAGGACAGTGCAATCTGCAGTTGTTTGGTTTCTCACAGGGAATGCTGGTGACCTTCAACTTCGATGGGAGTAACAATCAACTAGTTCCTCACTGAGACCAGCTTCCGAGGGTGCTTGGGGCAGTTTTGAGTCTCAGAGAGGCTCCTCTGCAGGGAAGACTTCCAAATACTGTATCATTATGGCATGTGAACCATTTATTGAACTTTGTAGCCTGATTCATTTTTTCAGTCCACACCGTAATGGAAGGCTATGATTATGATCACCTTGTTACCGCTGATGGGTGTGATTTGCCTGCTGAAATTTTAATAATGATTTATCCCAGAACCCCAGCGCTTGCAGCAAAAGGTGATGGCTGCTAATGTTTAGCATAGCTGCTAATAGTAAAAAAGTGCTATGAAATCACTCTTTACTGTTTTCAGTGAGGGGATGATGAACATCTGTCTTGAATACTACAAGAAAAAAAATATCTCAGCATGCAATTTCATGTGTGAATCTGTGGTAATCAGAAAGATGGAATGTGATCTCTTGGGAGAGATTTTGTTGTTCTCCAAAATCAAGGAAAAAGTGCAAAATAACCATTAAGGGGTTGTGAGTAATGGCTTTATAACACCTAATGTATTCCAATTTTTTTTGTTAGCCTTTAGTTTGTCTTGCTATTTTTTCTTTTTTTTTTTTGGGGGGGGAGGGGAAATGTCCACATGCCAGAATGTGATTGAATAAAGACTGTCATTCATGTTGCAGCACATTATGAAAATATCCTGGAGAGCCTAAACAGTCCAGAGGGAGACTGAGAATAGCTGTGTGTATGGCTTCAAAGCCCCAGTAAAAGTCAATGGGGTCACTCATTTTGATTTTACTCAGATATACAGTGAATGTAAAGCCCTGAAGATGCCATGATAGAAGCTAGGTTAGAATTGGATGGGTCCCCAACTTGTCCTGGGAGTGTCACGCCCCCACACCCCCAGCACTAGCTAAGGAGAAAATTTTAAAAGCTATTATTAAATTGATTTTTTACACTTATTTTAGTGTATTCCTGTGGAGAAGACGCTGCTCATCCTGAGAAACAAGGAGTTTCCAGCAGGACTGTGCAGGGCAAGATCACTGCAAAATCCTCAGTGGAAAGAAATAACCTGGCCTTACTGTGGAAATCACCATGCCTTTTCTGCCATGCTTGAAAAAAAAGAAGTCACCTGTGCCTTTAGGCAGAAGTATCTTTCAAAAACACACCCTACCCATCCAGCAGAACTACCAGGCCTTGGTGGAGACATGCTTGAAGAACAAATGCCTGTTCACAGATGAAAACTTCCCTGCTCACATCAGCTCTATTGGAACGGGAGCACTGCTAAAGAAACTGCCCCGAAATTTACAGTGGAAGAGGCCACATGTAAGTGACTTTCAGTGAATAATCTCATGTAAGAGGGTGATTACAGCTGATAGCCAGCAAATGGTTTTAGCATCGAGCAGCCTACTCTTAGACTTTAATTTAGGTGTGCCTTAATGCCTCTATAGGCAGATACACTTTTTGTATCAGCTATCATTTTGGAAGCTGGGATACATGGAGTTTCATAATTGCCTTTGAAGCATTTGTTGCCCAAAATCATAACCATGTTTGTTCAGTTTATATCCAGTAACGCCTGGAGCAGGCAAAGGGAGGATGGCGAGCTAGAGTCCTTGGAGCTCACAGCTCCAATGATCCTAGTGTGATTCCGTGATGACAGTTCTCATGGGGAAGATCCCTCTTCCCAAAATTCAAGATTTTGACCTTTTAGAAGATTTCCGAGTTTCTAGACAGTTCTTAGCATTTGACCGCTCTTCCATGGACCGCATACTGTTGTGATGCTGGAGGCTGCTGCTTTCACAGGCAGTGGCAGGTGCCTTATCTTGTTACTGGGCTGTTTTTTTCCTGCTTAACTGTTTAGTCTATTCTTTATTGTACTTAGAGCAGTCTTTTCTCAGCTGTCAAGGTTGAACTTCTGCCCCAATCAGTAACTGACCATCAATCAGTGAGTTGTTTTCAGTTGTGGCACCTCTATTGTCTGCTTGTGCCCGTATTTCCAAAGTCTTTGCTGGTATCTCATGCTTAGACTGAACATCACAACAAGAGACACCTGTTACTGAGCGCTGGTCACAGAGCTCGTTCTCATAACAAATGGATAACAAGTCTAGAAGGCCAGGACAGGGGATTGGCATAGTTAGGTAAGGCCTGTTAGCTCTGGCCTGTTCCTAGCAATGGCAGTTCTGTTCTTACAGAACCACTGAGCAACATATTGACAATCAGATCTTCCTGAAAGCAATGTATATAATTATCTGAGAATTTCAGTAGCACTGACTACTTACATTGTCTTGTCTGTAAGGGAATTCTGCCAGGTAATCTCCTAGCTAAGTTATTTTCTAGCTGTCATATTCTGTCAGATTTAACCACTTTCTCAGAAGGGCTATGTTTCTGTAAAACTCATGAAAATCACCAGGAAAGTAGAGGCACCTTTGCAGAGGGAGCAGGAGAGCTTGGGAATAGCAGCCCTGGTTCTCAGAGTTTCATAAGTAATTTGGTCTTGCAGATGATTTGTTTTGAAGTGGAGGAAGAGTGCAGTCCTCAGGGGCCTGAGCTGTGTTGTGCCAGGCCCTGTGGCTGAGGCAGCTGTATCAGCAAGAGAGGTATTTGGGAAGGAAAGACCAACGTGAGTCCTGGCTCTTCAGGTGTCTCTCCACCACAGGGACACTGGAATGGGCTTGAAACCTCCTCTGTGTCTCAGTCCGTCGTTCTACTGGTCTAAAACTACCTCACAAAGATGTCTGACATTTACTCAGAATGCAAAACTTAGCCCAGCAAAGGCTCTCTGAGGATGGATGCTGTGAATCCTTCAGTCCCTGTGCTGCAGAGGAGACACTGAGGTTCTGCCATTCAGCCTGCAGGCTTGTAGCTTGCTGCATCTATGACTGATGGCCTGCAAACTGAACCCCCAAATTCACCAAGGATAGGAGTTGGTGCCTAATTACTCTAACTGCCTTCTGAGGGTTTGCTGTTTCTCCACTACTGCCTGAAGGGGAAGACAACAGTGTGAAAATTAGCTTGAACAATTTGTGGGTCAGTAGAGTGAAACCTAAGTTTGACACTTAGGTTATTAATTTGACCCCAGAGGCACTTGTGAGAGGAAAAAAAAAACAAAACAATGTAATTTCTCTCTGAGTCACTCTTTTCATAGCTACAGGAACTTCTGTAGCAGCCACCACTTAATCCATAACTTGATTGTCAGTCAAATCGTCGGGACGTCAGCCAGGTTAGCTGAAAGTTTGAATAGTTATGCTCTGCCACTGTAGCCTCTTTTGGCTGAAACCTGTCAGCAATTATGGAGCAGCAGGCCTGGCAGGTCTGAAGGGTTGTCTTCTCCGTCAGGTGCACATGGAAACCCATGGCAATGCATCTGAGCACCAGTGGCTTATGTCTGAGACCAAATTAAATGTAGACCAAGCACAAATATGTGCCCAGGTTTGTGTCAGGTTAGCCAGAGCACATGGTAACACTAGTTATATCTGAACCAGAACAATGTCTGCTGGGACAAAGGGACCCTAATTATTTTGAAAACTTTGAATAGGCAGAAGATAGTGTTTTGTGTCACATATCCATGAGGTTTTTACATCCTAGACTAGGAACTCACTGGACTTCACACCTTATGAGATTGCAGCTCTGCATGCAGAAAGTCCTTGACTTCAAGCTAAATCAGCTCACATTACTGATGACTCTTTCCCTCTTTTCTTTTTGATTGTGTGCTTCCCAGGCTTTGCACAGAAGTCCGGTATTTTATACTGCAAACAGAAAGCAGCTTGATCTCTGCCAAGGACTGGTGGGTAAGGAAACTCCTTTGTATAAGTATCTGGGTATTCTTATACAAGATAACATTTTGTGTGGAATTTTGACTGTATAAAACGTAGCATAGAAATAGAAGGGGCACATATCCTTATCTCTCCACTTGGCATGGTGTGGATGAAGCAATCATTAAGATGGGTCAGGCTCAGTAAAAAACCTGGCAAGCTCCAAGGAGGGATTTGAGGGGTGAGAGGTGTCTTCACAAGCTAAAATCACCACTCTCTGTGTTGCTTCTGTGCATGCTAGTACTGCAATAAGAAGTGATCCTGAACTTTTACTCATGTGTGGTGTTGCTACTTGACAATTCAACAGAGATCACAGAAGCAGGAAAATCTGAGATTTATGCTATCTTTTTACCAAAGGCTTAATGTGAGTGCATTCTCTTCCCAACTTTGCAGTTAAAAAAAATATTTTTTTTTGCTTGTGTTACCTAAAGTAAAAGGATATGTTGTCATCTGTAAAACAGGTAGGGGCAGGACTAAATTCATTTTTAAGTGCTTTCAGCCCTTAAACACAAAATCTGATAAGTACAGTCTTGCATATGAGATCCATTGGAAATGATTTTTCTTTTCTGAAAAGTTAATGTTGTCAAAGAAAAAGGGATTTTTTTTTTTAGTAGTGTGTCTTTACAGAGAACAGAAAAAAACCCCATGCAATGCCAGTAAAAAAAACCCAGAATGTTTCTATTGAGAGCTATTTCTTGCTAAATTTCTTATTTAACCAAACAGTATACAAATGAAAAGATGATGAGAGAACAATTATAAACCAATCATGGTTTGGTTAAATAAAGCACACGTCTGGATAGTCTCATATAGTTTTGTTATAATTTTAAAGACATCAACAGAACAGCTCTTCTGCAAGGATCTTGGTGGTGTTTCTGAACTCATCTAACAACTCTCACTCTTCAGCTAACTGTGTGTGTCCATTTGTCTTGGTGCAGAGAACTGCTGGTTCCTGGCAGCCCTGGAAGCCCTGACGTTCCACCAAGACATCTTGGCTGCAGTCATGCCACAAAACCAGAGCTTTGAGAGGAAATATGCCGGCATTTTCCACTTCCGGGTACATCTGCTCCCCCAGAATGCAGGGGGTCTTCAGAAATCCTCTGTCACATTTTGTGTCATGCCCTTACATGATTCATACGTGGTTCCCCTTGGCCAGGGCAAGTGGCCAGAGAGTATCCCAGCCTGGAGGGTAGCCCATCACCCCTCCCATGAAGAAGGGCAGGCAGTGGATCAACTGCAAGCCAGTCTGAGGATACACCTGCACTTGGCCCTTCTCTTCAGCTGTGCCCTACCCGTATTTTAATCCAGACAAAAGTCTTCCTCCATAGCAGCAACAGTCAGTAGGGCTTGAGAACATCTGCTCCAACCTTCTACGCTTTTGCTTTGCTCTTGCTGCAACTCTGCTACCTTGCAATTAGGAACTCCTTCCCCAGAAACCTAGCTGTGCCTAATTTCCCTGCTTAATCCTTTTTTACCTGATACAGGCTTTGTTTTCTCCTCTGGCAGGGTGGGGCTGAGGAGTTGGCTCTGTGTGTGAGTCAGCACATCCCGCTGACCCCAAGCAGCCCTGCTTCCCACAAGGCAGCTTGTCCTGTGCTCACAGCTAAGCTATCTTGCCTTTCCTGTTGTTTCAAGGGGAGGTCCCTTCTAAGGGAAACATCAGCTCATTCCTTTCCCCTGACAGTTCTGGCACTTCGGTGAATGGGTTGACGTGGTGGTTGATGATCGCCTGCCAGTGAATGAGGCGGGGGAGCTGGTCTTTGTCTCCTCAGTCTATAAGAACGTGTTCTGGGGAGCCCTTCTGGAGAAGGCATATGCTAAGTAAGTGACTCATTCCAAGTTATGCAAATAGTCTCTCTAAAATATGTTGGTTGGTGCCTACGCAGTTTGCTCTTGTTTCTAAATGCATCTTCTAGGCCTTGCCACATTGGGAGCATAGTAAATGGTTCTCATCTTCCTATTATTAGACAATAGAAGCTGCCACTGCAGCAGCTGTTATCAATCCAGTCCCTTGAGTTTAAATCCAAGGGTTTAGGAGTAGGTGTGAAAACAGACCTATCTTGGAGTGGTGTCTTCTGAGTGTTATCATTGTTTGGAGTGTATTGGCTACGATGATGCCTTCTTTGTAAATACTGCAGAGGAGCAGAAGGCCACAGATAGGGATTTTCAAAGGTGAATGATTTCTGATGTCTCCTTTGAAGTATTATCAGTTTGAGAAACTTCCGAGGAGTTTTGTTTTGGGGGTCTGCTAAAGCATTGTCCTTTGGTTTTGGTAGAAGTTTTCGCTCTGAGGTCCCCCAGAGCTGAGGCATTCAACAAGTCACATGGCACGGTGAGAATACTGGCTTCTCTCTGGGGTGTTTTGTCTAAAGTGGTTTATCAGTACTAAGAAGAAAGCAACAAGGCATAGCTGCTGGCATTTGTTAATCTTGGGCTGAAATAATCTCTGGAGAGAAGGGAAAAATCCTAGTTAGCGTTGAGAGAAAGATCACAGCAAAGAAGACAAAGTTCAGTTATTTTCATTTAGTGTTAATGTTAGAGCAAAAAGACTGGAGAAAGTTGCACTGTAACGGTAAAGAAAATTGAACTGGAGACTGACCTCTCAAGACCGTGTGCCTCTTAAGGCACTATGTCTTAGTTACAGCACAGTGTCTGGTGGTAGATTCAGGCAATGTTCGCTAAGGCATAGTTATCAAAGAAGTAGTGATAGGCATGTTATCACTACTGTGCGGTGAGGGATGACAGTGAGTGAAGAGTCCCTTGCTTTTGCAAACCTTTATTTTATGTTTTCATTGGCACACTGTTCTCAACCTATCACCTGTGTCTATAACCCCAAGAATATATTGATGTCTTTTTTTTTGTCTAGACTCTATGGCTCCTATGAAGATCTGCAGATTGGGCAAGTTTCAGAAGCCTTGGTGGATTTTACAGGTGGTGTTAATATAAGGATCAAGCTTGCAGCAGCTCCTCCAGATCTATGGGATATCCTAACAAGAGCAACATACAGCAGATCTCTCATGGGCTGTCAGACACATTTAGGGGTGAGACGTGGAGTAACATCAAATGGCTTCACACCAAAAAGCCTTTCCAGACCTGTTTCCCTCTGCTCAGCTAGTCATGGTGACTCAAAAACTATCAAAGCTGCCAGACATGACTTTCTGTAGAAATCACATTCTTAATGTTAAAGGTTGCACATAGATTGATTTCCTGCTGCTTTCAGCTCCTTGTTTTTACATTTAAGAACAGATTTATTTATCACAGAGCCTTTACTAAATAAAGACCTACTGCATTTTCCTGTTTTTGCTAAGTAAATTTTCCATTTTTATAGATGGTGCCGTGAGGCACAGAGACTCATGGAACAGGCTTGTAGCTAAGATGGAGAGGTGTGCAGTGCAGAACATGAATACAAATCATGGCTTCCAGGGCTTACACTAACACTTCAGCTGCTGGGAAACTCTGCTATTCCACAGATCAAAACCTAACCTCCTGGACTTCTTAAAAATTAGATAGTCTTAGCCAAAGATCCACAATTTAGGAAGGGACCTTGCCAATCAACTTCCCAATTCCAAGCATGCTGCAAAGTATGTCTGTTAGGAGCTCAGATTTAATTATTTTTTTTTAGTTCAAACCATTCCCCATTTGCTTTGAGAGTCGTTGCGTACACAGGTACAGGTCTCTGGTCTTCGTATGAGTCTGCCGTGTAAGTACGGCTAGAATAGAAAGGTTTATTTTTCATTCTGTTTCTCTTCCTTGTATACAGGCAACAAAGGTCCTGAAGAACGGGCTTGTTGCTGGCCATGCCTACACAGTAACTGGCATTAGGAAGGTAAGACTAGCCCTAGTGTCCTGGGTCCAGGCTTGTTTGGATGTCAGCAATTTTTATTGCTGGTTCAATTTACAGGTTATTATTTATAGGTTCAGCCCTTAATCAGGGTAACTATGGTATCTCCTCCAATGCCGTTCTCTTAGTCTAAGGCTAAAAGAGACAGTGTGCTTTGTAAAGATTCAAGTGTGTCCATTTTGGTATCGTCACCTTGACACAAAGAACAGTGGGAATGATTCATAGAGCTCTGCTGAGAGCATCACCTACAAATTCATCTTAGCTGTTAAGGATGAAGGGACTGGCCTTTGGGGATGCTGGGAGGATGAGCTGAAACCTACTTGGGGTAAAAAGCCTTGCTCTGAAGTCAGAGAAAAGGCTATAGAGTAGTAAAGATAATTGAATAGAAGGGCCAAAACATGAAAAACTGCAGATGAAAATGTGAGTCAAGGCTAGGTTAAGGGAACTAAGCTAGGCTCTTGTGCAGGGAGTATCAGGTAGACCCCACTGATCTTCAGAAGTATCATTGGGAGTCCTCTAAAGATATTTGTCTAGAGGTAAGAGACAGTAAAATAATAGGTCCCAAAGAGCAGGAGAAAGCTTGAGCTTTCTCCTCCTGGGTTGATAGCTGACTATCTTGTCTAGCCTCAAAAGGAGGTTAATCAGGATGGCACAGGACTTTGTGGGTTTTGGACATGTGATATAGATGTGGGGAAAAGCATGTTCGGTACCTCTGCAAGAGATTCTATGAAGGCTGGAAGAGATTCTGTGAGCTGGATGATGTGTGCCTGTGTCTCCCACAGACAGCAGAAGGGTTTTAGGTATGGACTTTATCAGCAATGTGCCTGTCAGTCTGGCTCCTCTGGTGGGATGAAGGGCTGGGCAGGAGTATGGGACTGACTGAACATGAGCAGATGTGAAGTCAGCTGTTCTGTTGTACGCTGCCAACAAAGCCCCTAGTTGGCCTGGCTCCCTCTTCTCCCACCGTGGCATCCCAGTTCAGGAGGCCCTAATCCATGTGATCACCCCCCCGGGGCTGCATTGTGTTATGCTGTTGCACTGGGGTAGAACTTAGCTTTCACAGTAGTACACTCCTGCCCCCCATAAGCACAAAATGAACAGGTGTTGGAAAGGAAGAGGAGTTTGTTGTGGTCAAGCCTCCAAGTTAGAATCTATGAGGTCTCTGGTTTCAGTTACAGAAGGTAGGATAAAGCATCTTAATATCTTTGTGCCTGCATTCAGAGTTACATATTCATAGAGTTTTATCATCATACTTGCTGCTATCTATGAGAACAAATGAAATCTGTGTTAGTATCTGACATAGTACAGTGACATAAACCAGATGAGAACTGCTGAGACCTTGGTGAGCACAATGTTATTGTTTTCTGCAGGTGACCTGTCAATACGGACCAGAAAACTTAGTGAGACTGAGAAATCCATGGGGAAAAATTGAATGGAAAGGAGACTGGAGTGACAAGTGAGTTTAAAAAAAACCGGAAGATCTGATGCTGAGTGGGAGGGAAGGTTTCTTGGAGGAAAGATGCTGCCATCTTCAGGCATGAATTAATGCTGAGAGCAGCATTAAGTCACAGTTGCTTGTACAGACCTTCTGTTTTCAAAGCAGTGACTCGATAGCTTTCTATTTCTCCAGCAGATAGTGCTCATATGGTTGGGCTCACTTCACATATGATACTTCAACAAGCTCGGTTCTGTTTTTTCATTCACTGAATGCCAGAGGAAACATAATATGAACATCAGAGGCTGACCATGTTGCCATGATCTGAATGGCATGCAAAGTGACAGATAGCTGTGCAGAAGGCTCTAAACAAACAGCATGTTTCAGGGCACACAGCCCTTTTTCACAGGAGGGACAGTGTGAAGTCCTCCACAGGCTGCAGTGTTAGGGTTGGGTGACTGCAAAGGAGTCCTCCCTCCTGGCTATTTGGGAAAATACAATTATATGTGAGATCAGAGGAAGCAACTAGTGAGGCAAGTAGGCCCTATATTTGCATCTGCCTGAAATTTTTGATTGGGATCCATTCTATACCACGGGCAACTGTAGACTTGTGTCCTATTTATTAGTATTTGAAGTGGAGCATGTTCTTTCCTTCGAAGCTTCACTTCATTCCCCGCACAGACCCAATTTGCTGAGGCTCAGGGGTAGAGAGAAGGGAAGAGCATAGGGAGGTGTTGGTAATGTGAGTGACTTTCACCTTGTCTGCAGAGCAGTAACTTCTCTGATGCGTGTCTGTCGCATAATGACAACATACCAGCTGTTCTTGTTGAAGAGCATAATGAGCAACATACTGTAGGCCTGCCTTTTAAACAACTCCCAGCTGCCTCTTGTGCTGTCCTAGTCATTCATTCATTATGCCAAACACTCTTCCTATTATGTCTTCTTTGACAGAAAATTAACCAACAAAACAAGTCTAGGTTTTATATTTTAAATACTTGGAAGCTGCGTGTGCAAATGAATGTACTGGCTGATGGAAACAGAGTATTTCTGGCTTCTGCTGGAGAAAACTGGAGCCATTTAGCTACATCTCATGGGACTCAGAATGCTTGTGGAGAGTCTCCTGTGGCTGAAGGCATAAGGGGCCTGTGTTTAGTAGGAGATAAATGTGGAGATATGTGGGGACAGGGATTTGGCCTCTTTTTATAGAGGAAAGTTGTGTCCTCTGCCTTGAATTTGAAGCCACATTTGGTTAGTCACCTCATGTTTTTGCCCTCAGCTCTTACAAATGGGAGCTGCTGAGCCCAAAGGAGAAGATTTTGCTGAGGAAAAAGAAGGACGATGGAGAATTCTGGTAATGGCAACAGTCCTGCATCTTCTCTGTCTGCCAGTAGCTCTGGGGCTGCATCTGGAGGTGAAACAGCACATTGCCACTTAAGTCGAGGCATATGTGATCTACTTTGTAACAGCCCATGCTTGCTTTCTTGACAGTGTGAGAAGCAGTAGCTGTGCTGACATGCAAGAGATGCGCTGTTCTTCAACGGCAGGAGTGAGGGAGAAGCAGGACATACTGCCAGGTCTCCCAGGGCTGCTGGAGATATGCGCAGCTTTCAGGAGCCTTTTATTTTTGAGATAGCTTTGGGAAGCTATTGCTTGCCTTGTGTTGTTCGTGGTTTCTCCACAGCTTCTGCCATGAGGTGGCAATGTTGTCACCTGTGTCGTTTCACTGCGGTCCCTTTGGTGGCAATATTATTTTATATCTCTGTGCAGATATCCTTTGCTGAAACTTCAGTCGTGCATTTGCTATTGCTAGATGCTGCTGTTGGAGCAGACGTGCTCTTTTTTACTGCCTAATAAAATGTGAGCATTACCACATGTAACACAGAATGGTGCAGCTTCGAAGTTCTCTGCTCCCTTTCCTTTTTTTTTTTTTTTTTTTTTCGTAAACCATATGGACTAAACTAAACTGCTGACAGGAAGTCTCTTGGCACTCTTTTCCCAGGATGTC
Source organism: Chlamydotis macqueenii (assembly GCF_036417535.1). Classification (NCBI taxonomy): domain Eukaryota; kingdom Metazoa; phylum Chordata; class Aves; order Otidiformes; family Otididae; genus Chlamydotis; species Chlamydotis macqueenii. The sequence goes on along the minus strand of NC_141558.1, from coordinate 71,460,596 downwards.
TCTGCGAGACTTTAAGATCCATTTTGTAGATCTGATGATCTGTAAATTAACTCCAGACCTGATGAGCCAGGAAGATGGGAAGAAGTGGATGTACTCCCTAAAGAGTGGGAGATGGGTTAAAGGAAGCACAGCGGGAGGAAGTCTGGGATTCTTAAATGGTGAGCGGTGCTTAGAGCTCTTTTGGATGACTGTGGGGTAACATTGCTCTGCTGACTCAGTGACTGGCACCTTATACCCGTAAACACAAAACTGACAGCAGAAACATGCCCTTCCTGCTTGACCCTCCACACAAACAACAGAAATAAGCAGCTGAAGGATTTTGACTAGCTTCTGCTATCACAGAAGGAGCATCACTTGCAAACGTAGGGCAGTGGGCTGGTTATGGCATGAAATGAGCTGCAGGAGTCCTAGGATCAATTGCCAACACTGAGCTTCTTTGGGCCTTTAGACTATTCTGTTAAATTTTGCATCCTCAGCCCCTCCAGGAAGTGGAATTTTAAGTAAAGTGAATGGGAAATGCAGAGGCTCAGCCCTTCTGGAATAAGAGTGGGTGGGGTGTGAAGTCAGCTAGCCCATACACTGGAGGTGATAGAGGAACAGTGATACATTAATAAACAAAATGAACTGTTAGTTGCAGGTGAACGGAAATGTAGTTCCTTGTTCCTTCTTCCTGTGGTGGCACTGCTAAACTTGTAAACTGCACCCTATGATCAAATCCCTGTGGGGTCTGGAGGTTCAGAAAAGTTGTGACAATGCCAGGCATCATGTGGGAAGCTAGCAACCAATTTTGTGAAGGAAAATGACATCAAAATGTTTTTCTTGTTTTGCTTAGGCACTTTCTGGATGAATCCTCAGTACTGGCTGAATATTTTACCAGCTGAAGACAGTAAGAAAAGCCTGGGTTCCTGCAATGTGGTTATATCCCTGATGCAGAAACACAGCAGCAAACACCGGAACCGAGCTCCTCACCTCTTCATTGGATTTTCACTCTACAAGGTGCGAAGAATTGCTTTGCCTTTCTTGCTTTTCACCAAATAGGAAAACTTCCAGCCCCTGTAAATTGTAGAGCTTTGCAGACCAAGAGTTTTGTTGTGCACAGGATGCTGTGCTCTTTTCTCCTTGCCCGTGTCCAGTGTCCTCACACATTAGGGCTAGGTTCCCTCAGGCTCTGTGCCCTGCTTGCTGCCTCTCAGGCATGGTATGTGTCTTACTGCAGAGCAGTGAGAAATGCCTCTTGCTTCAGAGCACACTGGGCTTTATTTTGCCCTCTCTGAGAGTGTGTGCAAGAGCTGGGAGAGGGTGCCAGGAGTCCCTTTACTCTGGGGCAGGGAGCCCACTGCCCTCACTTTATTTCCAACCGTGGTAAAATTGTGCATGAGAAGTGTTCCTAGTATGACGTGGCAGCTGCCCATGTGTGAATATTGCTAGTTTCCTGTGTATCCAGGAGTAAGTGGAATCACTAGGAGTGAGAGTTCCACCCCCTCGCCATTCTCTGAGTGCCTTGCAGAGCCACTCTCCTCCCTTGAACAAAGCCACAGCTCTTGTTGCTGCTGTGAGTTTGCAGTTAGAGAAAAGGCTGTGGGGAAGGATTTTCAGGTGGAAGGCTGCGGTTTCAGAAGGCAAAGGCCCCCGCTGGATGTACATGGCTGCTTCCCAAGCAATGATATGGCTGTTGTGTGAGACCCAGTGGTCCCTGTCTGACAGATGCTCTGTTTCCTTTCTTTCTGCAGGTGGACCTACAGGTGAGTCCCGTGTCACCACTGCTGGCTGTTTGCTGGGGGACCTGGGCTGGTGCAGCAACATTGAAGGTGTGGCGTTTGCCTGTGTTCCTTGGCTGACAGCTGATAACAGTGTATTTGAGTTCAGTGAGGCACCACAGTTAAGTTACTATTAATGCAGAATTATCCACTGACTCTTCTGGAGAGCAGCCATATCAGGAGGGCTCAGTGGCCTTAAAAAGGGGCATTAGTTGTTCAGCTTCCTTGTTGGGTCTTCAAAGGTATTACAAGTGTCATCAGTGTTTACCCAATCAGCACTTTGCCCTCCCTGTAATTGTGGGATGGTGGCCCAGTTCTTGGCTGTGTCTAAGACGGACTCACTGCAGCTCTCAAGAGAGCCAGAGATACTTTTCTGCTGCCTCTCAATCTTGGGATGAGGCCAGAACAGAGTCTGTGTCCCCTGCAAGTCAGGAGTCTCCCGGGGAACTTGGGTTCCTTCCTGGCTGGGGATGCTCTGGAGATGATGCTACAGGAGTTTCCAGATTCCTCAGGCTAGCTGTATTTCTACCATTTTCTTTAGCCAGGAGCCTTTGGGACCTGAGGAAGGATCCTGGAAGTTAAGCCCTGATGGAAGTCCCAATTTTGTCCCTGACATCAAAGGGTTATTTAAAACATAGAAAGGTTTAACTCCTTTTATCCTGAAAGGGCGTATCTTCCACTCTGTTACTACCAGAACAGCTCTGAAATGAGAGTCACTTTGAATTTGGGTTGGGAAAGAACTAGTTTGGGTGTATGGTCAGGGCAGCAAAATTGTGTTATGTTACTGTATTTCCAGCATGGTAACCATGAGGTAAGATACCACTTCTTCCTGACTAAAATATTTTGGACACTCTCAGAGTTACAAGTGAGTTAAACTTCTGGGCAGAAGGGATCTAAGTGTGGCCGTAGCACACTGCTGCCACACCTGAGAGGGAATGGTGGAAGCTAGAACTTTAATTTCAGGTCTGTAGTGGTTGCCAAGATCAATACAGAGAGATGGCAAGCTGAGACCATCTCAGGTATTGGAACGACAGTCAGCAAAGTATTGACTGGAATGCAAAAACTTTGAATTTAACATAAGGGGCATGAAGAGGAGTAACCCTGAACCCTTCAAAAGAAAGATTGCTCTATTAGGAAGAAAACTACTGGCAAAGGAAGAGGCATAGCATCTCCACTATGCGGCTGCAGAGTAAAATGGCTAAATGTTTTGAGGAGCAATCAAGATAGGAAGGTGACAGTGGTTTTAGCTAGCAGGATTATTTATTTGGCTTGTGTACTGGGCACTCAATGGCATTGAAAATGAGTTCAGTGTTGCCTGGATCAACACTTTACCCATCATCCTATTGCAGAAAAGTGCCTTCGGAGCAAAACATCTGTATGAGCCAAGTGTGCTAAGCAGATCAAGGACACATGCTTGGAGTCAGGGCTAGGGATTAGGCTGCTCCTGCAGTGCACTCAGATGACAGGTGCTCTGAAAAATCCTCTGCTACCAGATGCCCAGTGCAAAGGACAAGCTGGGGGCAAAGTGCATGGTACCTATGGGATAGGAGGGATGTTCTCTAGAGCACTTCCTGCCTGCAGTAATTTCTACCAGTATGGAAATGACTTTTGCAGTAGCCATTTTGACAGAAGCCACTTCTCCTCCCCAGTCCTTGCTGCTGTTCCTTGCGAGTACTATTATATTGTTGATAAGGTTGCAGGAAGCCCTGTTCCTTGTTGTATTAGTATTGGGCAGGGGTGGTGCAAAGTGAGAACCACTATGTCCTGAGAGGAGACTGAGTCCTTTGGGCCCTGTTATCTGCTCTAAAAAAAAAATAAATCTGAGGTGTGAAGGCAAGCTGTCTATGCCATGCCTATGAATTCTCCATGTGCCTTTTGTCCATTTGTTTGTCTGGTGCAGAACAAATTTCTCTTCTGTTTCTTCCCTTAACAGTACCAGGAAAGCAACAGAAAGCTGCCCCCAACTTTCTTCACCCAACATCAGCCTGTGAACAAGCACCAGGTCTTCCTTGATGAGCGGGAAGTGACTTGTGACTTCCACCTGGAGCCTGGTGTCTATATGATTGTCCCATCCACTTTGGAGCCTCAGCAGGAGTCTGAATTCATCCTGCGGGTCTTCTCCAGGAAGCACGTTCTTCGGTGAGATGCTGCTGCCCTCTGCCAGCACCTGGTTCTCTGGGATGGTGGGATGGTCTGGTCTTCCTAGTCTAACAGGGGCAGCATAAAGACTTTACTCTGCAAAAAGCAGCACAATCTCTTTTGGAGAGGCTAGCTGTGGGTTTCTCCTACATTAGGATGTTCAGTGGCTGAAGAACTGCTTTTGGCCTTATCCTTTCAAGAAGTATTGAGCTAGGCCCACACAAGGGGTTCTTGCAGCATGCTCATGTTTGAGACTGGAGAAAGACAGTAGTTTTTCATGCACCATCAGTTTGGCAGGAGACCCTGCTGGCAATGCTAGGATGGTTGCTTGTGCAGAAATGATGTTTTGGAGACATCAGATGCCAGCAGCCCCTGGGGAGCTGTATGGACATGAGGACTTCCCTTACTGCAGCTGTAACACTGGGGAAGAAACCATACGGTGGGACAGCGGGTTGGGTCCCCTTCTCGGGATGGGGGATGCCTCCTGTGATGAGACAAACACACAACTGTGGGATATCTCCTTAATGTGTCTGCTTTTTTGCATCTCCAGGGAAATGGGCGGGAATACTAGTTTCACCCTCTCTAAGGTGAGTATGAGGGGAGGTCTGTGGTTTGGTCTTCAGCTCAGGGTGTTGGGTTTTTCCTGTTGCTCTGCCCTATGGAGAAGCTGAGTGAGAATGTGTTTATGTTGCAGCACTTTTGAAAGGGTGGCTTGGGTTTACAGGTGGAGTCCCTTGAACCATGAGGACAGATGCAGTCAAATGTAGGGGATGAGCAAATTTTTAGATGCCTTTATTAGTTGCCTTTTTGCAAACTTATTTTAGTGACATCATCTTAACTTGCTCTGCAGTCTTTCCTATTCATGGTAAGAATAGGCTTTTTGGAGACTCCTGGTCCATTTTTGCACTTCTCCCCACTCCTTTCATGCCTTGAAATATTTGAAGACAACATGGGACCTGAGCAGTACTGTTCCCATGCAGCAGGTCTATGGGTTACTTTCAAAATAACTGAGCTCAATAGCAGTGCATGCATGTCTGCAACTCGTGCCAGGGAGTTCACAGCATAGTCTGTTCCTCTGGCTTAAACAGGCCACCATTTCTTCTTTCATCTCCTCTATTGTCCTGTATGAAGGAGGACAGACACCGTTCTCTGTGTTCTTGACACAGAGTGAGCCCCATCCTTTTTTACAATGCGAGTTATAGAACACTGGAACAGGTTGCCCAGAAAGGTGGTGGAAGCCCCATCCCTGGAAACGTTCAAGGCCAGGCTGGATGGGGCTCTGAGCAACCTGATCTAGTCGGGGATGTCCCTGCTCCTTGCAGGGGGGTTGGACTAGATGACCTTTGAAGGTCCCTTCCAACCCTAACCATTCTATGATTCTATGATTCTATGGTAGCTTGGTGGGAAGGAAATGTTTCTCCCCACTGAATGTTACCTGAGTATTTGTTTCCAAAAAATAGCATTTCTATGAGGTGGGGAGTGATCTTAGCAGTGGGCTGCATTAGTGATGTAGCACTGATTGCAGTAGTGGAGAGAAAGTGGAAGAGCAGAAGATGAGAAAGCAGCTGGGAAAGCATCTTTAGTTACTGTCTTGGATGGTGACATTTTTCTTCCTCAATGATTTTTTTTTTTTTAATTATCTTAAAGGAAATTGTTGATAGATATGAAGGCAAGATTTGGAAGGATTTCTTCACAAAGCATTTTGAACAGGTAAGTGTGTATATGAGCTTCCAGGAAGTATGTGCATGAGTTCAAGGGAGGTCTGGACATGGAAGCATGGGGAACAGAGAGGGGCCACAGGAAGTTGGGCTGTATGTACAATGCTGATTCCATGCAGCAGATTTGACCGCAAAGCTTAGGAATGTGTTAGCATTGAGACAGGCATACTTCTCTACACAACAAGGTGTGGATGCCTGGAACTTAATGCTACAGGACACTGTGGATATGACAGTGTCAACAGGCTCAAAAGGTGTTAGGAAACTGATGGGCATCAGGTCCGTAAACAGATACTAAAGGAACAGGCAGGTATGTACCCTCTAAGATCCTTTTCCAACAGGTATGGGTGCCAGGGAAATGGAAGAATAGACTGCAGGAGCTGATCAGGCTCACATGGTCTCCCTAAAGATTAATTTATATTGCCTGTGTTGGGGACAAAGTGGTGGGCTGTGTGGATCCATCCCATCCTTTAGGATGTTCTTACACTTATTGGGGAAAGTCACCTATTAGAGAATCCCCCTGAAACATTGTCACTTGTCCCATGCATCTTTCATCACAGTTTAGTGGCAGCTAACTTGCTCTGAGAGGTGAAGTAAGTACCAAGTGTCCCATTACCTCCTTTTTTCACTAATTTTCCTAGTGAAATAGGATCCTTATTATGAAAGATTGTTTTAAATTATTTAGCTGTTCTAATTTAGGATGGAGTTGATCATCAAGGATCCCACTAACTATGGTGAGGGATGCAAGTGTTTCACCTTTCAGCAAAGGTGGTTGAGTTTATTTAGCAGCATATCCTATTTGCGGCAAACACAATTTCACAAAAACACATTTGCACTTTTGATAGCAATATTTTGACAGAAGGTGTTACTAAAAAGTAGCAATGCTTTTACTTTTTTGCCACTTATTTTGGTTTTGATTTTTGAGAATGGTGTGGCTTTCAGTGCTAGAAATTGCCACATATTGTGAGGTGCAGGTCCTTTGCTGTCAGGAGGTCCAAGTATGCACAGAGGGGAGTAGTACTGCCATTTCCCAATGCGTTACCCTGGCATGCCTTAATGATCTGAAAACAGGCTTTTATTTTTGAAGAGTGACATTTTAAAAAAATCATTCAAACAAACAGATGTCACAGTTACTAAAAAACCTGTAAACTTTAGTATAACAAGGAGGAGAGGAAGTTTCTGCATTGAAAAGTTTGGGGAGGAAGCATTCCAAAGTTTCCATCTTTTCCTTTTAACATTTACAGACAAAAAATATTTGAAGCAGGTCTCTTGACAGTGTGCTTGATGGGACAGATGGCACCAAGGCTGAAAGGTTAAGAATCTGGATCCTCACTCAGTGTAAATCTGCACTACTGCATTGATCTGTCTGGAACCCTGAGAACTTAGCCCAGAGCAGACTGCAGCTCTTGCAGGCCGAGAATCTTGTCATATTCAAAGGGAGTATTTTCTATTGATTTTAACAGTGGCTGGAGTGGGGCCAGAAGAGCAGAGAATGAAGATGGGACATGCTGGGAAAACAAAAGAGGGAGAAAAGTGATTTAATACTTTTTTTTTTTTTTAAATTCTCTTCCATATCACAGTATCCTGAAATAAATGCTGTTCAGCTCCAGAGGATCCTGAATAATGTATCTTGGAGAAGTAAGTGCTGAGAAATAATGTTTTTGTAAAAATAGCTTCAGCTACTGTATCCGTTTCTTGAATTCTGGGAAGAGAAACTGGCTTGAGTCTGACTGAACTGACTCTTCTGATGCCATATTAGATTTCCAGAGAGAAAGGATTTACTGGGATGTGGATCAACATGGGAGAAATTTTATAAGCAAAACTAATTTAGCTTGAATTTCAACAACTGAAAGAATGAGGGGGAAGAGCAAGTGTAGATACTGTATGTGGGTGCAGACTCTGAACTTGACCTCCGAATCCAGCTTAACCTCAGCCTTGATTCTGAAACCGTTCTCATTTCACCCTGTGCCACTGCTACAGTCTCTGCAGCGCCACTGTGAGAAGGTGCAGGAAGTTAGCCTGATCTGTAAGCAGTTATGGAGGGGAAGGAGGTCTTGTCTTTACCATAATGTGCCTGGTTCATGCCTGCTCTTCCTATTCACTCTTGCTTGCTGTGCATGCATAGGGTTCCTTGCTCTGTTTGTGCTTGGGAGACAGGATGGAGGTCCAGGTAGCCTGTGTACCTTATGCTTGTGAGAACCAGGTGAGCCCTGAGGTTGTCCCTCTCATGAGGACTGTGACATCCACTCTGCCAGTGGCAGCCCAGAGCACTCCACAAGCTCATAATTTGATCCCTAGTTATAAATGCCTTGCTGCTGTTCAGGCAGGGTTATTGCAGTGGCTGTTTCCTCTGAACAACAACAGTGAAGTTACAGATATAATGATGAATCCAGATTTCCTTCCCAGTTTCTTCACTGAAGTTTCTTGCAACAGAGAAAGTACACCATCCAGCCATTATAGGCAACAAAGAAGGTGAACAAAAGATTGATGCGATGCCTTTTCCAGTGAGGGTGAATTTGACGTTGCTCTCTTTTCTACAAAGGTGGACACTATAGCTGTTCTGCCTTTGCAAAGTGACCCACCAGTCTTATCTGTGAGAAGACTATGTTAAACAGAGAGTCATTATTTTTCATAAGTGATCAATTTTAAGACATTAATTTAAAAACTTTACAGTACTTGATTCGTATTTAATAAACAGGGCTATTACAAGATTAAAACATCTTCTCTTGCTGTGGAGAAGGCATTGGTGAGTTATGGTTCTGTCCCTTGCTCAGTGGAAGCCTAGAGGCAATCTATAATCACGATTTGCAGTGAGATTAGACTCTATTTCTGCTATTCTTCATGTAACTTTTGTATGAAGCAGGAATGCTAAGCTTTGATGCAGCATCCTGTTTTCAGTGATGCCTGTATTTTTAATTAAATTATCAGAGCTAGAAGTGTGTCTATGAAAGAGAGAGAGATGCTTAGCACAAGGGTTTCAATTAATTTGCAGTGCTGCTGCCCAAAGCTCTTCAGGTCAAGTGACTTTGCTCAAGGTCATGCAGTAAATTCTGTTTGGAATTACAGCTTTGGATGTCCTTTTCCTTCCATTTTCTCTAATAGCTGGAGATAGTGCACCATATTTCATTCCATATTACATGCCTGCAGGGAGCTCATATTGGATTTTCTGAGACTAGTAGAATCCATCCTCTTGCCTCATATTTTTATCATCATAAATGATATGTCTTCTCAAGCGGATGCTAAGTTTCACAAAGGCTTTGGAGCCTGAGCGCTCTCAAGTGAGGGGGGATGTTGGGAGAGTCCATTTTTCTGAGCAATGTTCAATGAATCCTCAAAACAATCTTTTTTTTTTGGGTTTTTTTTTTTTTCTCTCCTCTCCAGATTTCCAGAGTTTTCACCTAAGTTTCAGTCTGGATGCCTGCCAGGGTATCTTGGCGCTCCTGGATGTATCCTTGACATGAGTGATACTTCTAACTCATACAATATTTCACTGGAGCATTATTTCTTAGGGCAGACTGAGTGTTACTGTGATTTCTTTACCACCAGGACATGGCCCTGCTTATTGAACTTCTCACCCTCCATAACAACAGTTCAGTTATGACAGAATAGAATTGGTTTGGGAAAAGGTTGATTCCAGCTGCCCCTGAAATCAGCATCCAGGTTTCCATAGTGGGAGGAGGATCAAGTCTATAGATTAGGCTTATGGGCTAAGAAATCATTATCCTTATATTATAATTGTGTGAATGTCAGAATGGCTATGAGTTTTTGGGTTGTTTGGGTTTTTTTAATGTAATGGGTGCTCTCTGAAGTTGAATTGAGATGTTCTGACCTTAATTCTCCCATGAAGCTGAATGCCTCTGGCACACTGAGTATCCAGGAATTCAGAGTCCTGTGGAAAAGGCTGATTTTCTATTTGGTAGAATAATAATTTCTGTATCCCCTTGCAATATCTCCTTTCTCCAAATCCCTTTGATGTCATTTGCTGCTTTTTGAGTGATTTGTTTTGTTTAAAGATATTTCTCCCTACTTCCCCCACCACAGGAAGTTTTCCAAAAAAAAGACACTAGCAGATCAGGAAAGCTTGACCTTGTGGAACTACATGCAGCTGTACAGGAGACAGGTGAGCCCACAGCACATCTTAGCAAGTCTCATCCTCTTCCTTGTAAAGGCTTCAAGAAGCTCAGGGCTGGGAAACAGCTTGAGATTTTTAGGTAGAGCCCAGGAGGAGTAGAAAAAAATCATAGGCTGTGTGGTCTTAGCCATATCTGCTTCCCTCTTTAGCTGAAAATTATTCTGCTGTGGAATGGGCTACTTAATCTTTGCCCCAGTGTGGTCTCATACTGATAGTTCTCTGAAACAGAAGTGTCTGTCTATTTTAGACTCAATTTTTAAATCCCGTCCTGTTCGTTGCTAATTTAATTTTAAAAGACTGTGTGGGGTTGTGCAGATACACTCGGGAGGCCAGATCTAGCTGGTATTAAATTGCTACCTCTGCTGACAGTGACAGCTCAGGGACTGAACCTGGAAGTGTGAAGCTTGCACAGAGGCAATACTGGTGCTAGACTTCTGTAATATAATCTCTGAAGCTTGATGTAGAAATGGAAGACCATACACGTGGGCGTCACATTCCGATTTCGGACGAGAGGAAGGCCCCCTTGCGTTCTAGCCAACCTCAGATGAGTCTGGGAGGCTAGGGGCGGCTGGACCGACCTCATACACACCGGAGCGTGGTTTTGTTCGTATTCTCGGGAACAGAATTAAGACTCAAAACAGAGTCAAGTGCCAGGTAGCTTTATTAACCCGATAAGAAGTTTGTAAATGGAAGAGAAAGGAGAGAAAGGAAGGAAAGAGGGAAAAGAGTTTCGGTTGTAATAGCTACCACCACGGAGCTGCAGCGTCCCGGCAGTTCAGTTCGCTTGATGGGGTGAAGATCCGTCCGGTGTTGGTTGTCTCGATGTCGGTTCTGTGGATGTGTATTCCGGCGAATGTGTATTCTGTTGAATGAAGTGAAGTGTAGAAGTGTAGAAGAAGAAGTCTGAGTCTGTAGTGTCGAAGAAGTGTCTCGAAGAAATCTCTCTGTCTCAGTCCAGAAATGTCCCTTTTTATGTTGGTTGTTTTCATTGTATTTCGAGAGCTGGTTTTCCTAGCCGCACCCCTCACCTGGTGGCGATATGCATGCCCATTACCGGGTGATCCATTACAGGGTGATATGCATCTCTGGGCGCATGCTGGGTGCTAGGGCTAGATTTCTGGGAACCAGCTCTGCATTCAGGTTTGGAAGACAACAGGAGTTGCCTTGCAAGATAACGGGAAGCCATTGCTCGGGTGGTGACCCACTGTTTCAACAATGTTGAGACAAATTTTTGACACAGTCTTTTACAATGGGTCCAAATGCTCTACTGCTGTTACTGAGCTTTGTGTAGAGGCTGGTGCTCAGTAGCCTCTTTTGCAGGTTTACAGCTTAAATATCACTCTTCTTTTTGGTGTGTGGTTCACTCAGTTCATCTGAGTCAGTGAAAGCACAGTGAGAAACCCAGGTGGACCTCTGCTAAAGCAAACTAAAATCTCAGGCAATGAGTAGAAAATACTTTTATTCCTTCCAAATGCTGCTTGACGTTGGAACTGGTGCTTTCTGTATGAGCTTCCTCTGGATTTTTTTTTTTTCTGTCCTTTCCTACTCTTCTGTGGATTATTTCTCTTAAACACAGCAGCTGTTATTACCCTCATTCACTCGTGAGGGTATGTGTATTTTATTGTGTAAATAAATTTGTATTGTATTTTATTCCAACTCTAGCAGGACTGTGAGTATAGGGATCAGATCTGAACCCTTTAAAGTTTGGAGGAGAAATCACTACACAGTGATCTGGTTTGGGCTGGCTGATATTTGACAATCTTAGGGGAAGTTTGAAAAACTGGGCTGTTGGAGAAGGGCCCACTCAGTTGTGTGTGCTCACAGCTGTATGCACACCAGTAGCTGTGAACATTCAGCTGCCTACAGCTGGGAGTTGCCATCTCATTCTGTTTTCCTTTTTTTTTTTTTTCTTTCCTCTTTTATGAAGGCATTTCACTCAGCAATGAAATCTGTAATTTGATGGCAATCAGATATGGTGACCCTGACTTGAAGATCAGCTTTGAGAGCTTTGTGTGCTTCATGCTTCGAGTGGAGATCATGGGAGGTGAGACTGGCACTACATGGCTGGCTGGACAAGCTGGGCTGCCCAGCTAAGCCCTGGCCCTCTGACACTGCTCCAGCTAGCAGTGGCAAGGTCAAAATCAGAAGGACTGGGTTTCTGAACAGACAGCAAGGGACAGATATAGAGGAAATCGAACTCTTTCTCTTTACCTTTCTACCAGTCACTTTCTACAGACAACCAGGTTGTACGTATCGGACTGCAGGTTTGCACCAGCCTTCTGTAGGAGGGGGTAGGCAAATTACAGATGGACACTGCTCATTTTCCAGGAAGAAAAGAGCTTTGGAATGTACTTTTAGTGGGATTGCAGTTGTGATGATGAGACAGATGATACTCAGTCTATGAGCTCATGCTGTAGACACTTCGCACGTGTCTCAAAACTGTAGTGAGTGAGGTTGGGACCGCCTGTGTTTTGAGGTTTCACAGCTGGATGGACAGACAGTAACATGTCTGACTTTATTCAGCTGCTCCCTGTGTCCCAGCCCTTGGGGTCTTCCAGTGACAATCAGAGAAGGTCACATGCACTTCTGAATAGCTTACAAACTCTGCCTTTGAGGTTTTTCCTGAAACAGAGTGTCTTGGCTAGTGTTCATCTCTTGGCTATCAAGTTAATGCTTCTCATTTAATTCTTTTGCAGAGGCCTTTCGCAACTTGACACAAGATGGCAAAGGGATATATCTCCGGGAATCTGAGGTAAAGGCCGTTCCCTGACTGACAGATGCAGGCTCCTTCATTGCAAGTGGCACTGCGTGTTTTGTTCTGTAACATTAAAAAATGTATCTTTACCTGATCACTTACAGAGTAGGCTAGAAACAACAAGGGGCTTCAGGCTCTTAAGTCTTGTGATTTATTCTGGCTTCTGCTCCTTCTGGAGACAGAAAATCTCTAATGCCCCGTAGTCCAGTTGAGTTGTGACTATCGCAGAGTGCTCTCAAGGGTGGATGAGTTCAACCTACTTTCCCCATTATGTTACAGTGGATGATGATGACGCTATATTCCTGAAGCAATGCTGTAGAAGAGGGGACAACCAGACCTGTACAGGATGAGGAAGGCTGCCTCTTACCAACTTTCTGTGCACACTGGACTCTCTGGGCTCAGCCTTGCAGTTTACCTCTTATGAAAAGTCTTCCCCTCAAGCAGACTTGGCCTAATGATCACAAACTTGGTGAACTGAAGTTTTGCTAATTAATGTGTTTATTTTGAGTCCTATTTCACTTCAGATAACCCTTCTGAGAAGACACTGCTGGATGCCAACCACTATGTGGTTGCACAGTGTGACGCTATGGAGGGTAGTGACTGAGTCGCTGGGATCGCCTGCTTAATGCTGATGTTACAATGTTAATACTATGGTATGCCATATATTGTAGTAGTGCCCAGAGGCTGTGCTTGCTGATGGGGATCTTGAGCCTGGGAGAGAAATGGCCCCTGCCCTTTGTGGATTGTCACCAAATAGAGGAAATCCCAGTTCTGCAGCTGCTAGGCCCATGGTAGAGGGCAGGAATCTGTGTGCTTGTGGGGGAAGAAGGAGTGGGGACTATCCGAATGAACACTCTTCCTTAGCCATGACTGAAAGGTTATTTGCAAGAATCCAAAGCATCTCTCTTGCTTTTATAAGTCAGTAAAGTGAAGTGAACCTAAGTTGATTTGACCAAGTGATGAGCCGGGCCTCCAGCTTTTTGTGGTGGATAAAGGCTGAGATGTTTGCGGATTTATTTCAGAAAGGCAGTGGGTTTTCTCTGCAGATTGAAAAGTATAGTACGGTGAGAAGTAAACTGCCCCCATATTGTCTTTAAGACAGCAGAGACTGGCAGGGAATAGATGTTCTCTGTACCATGATACAGAGCAGGCTGGTAAAACATTTGAATGTTTGTCAGTTTTTTTTTATAAAGGAGAATGAGAGAGAGAGTGTATGTTTGTGTACTTTTAAACAATGCAGGCACGTGTAGGTTGTAGCTAATTAAATAGTGGAAACTGGGTGTGTAGCTGTGAACAGCATTAGAGAACATGTTATAAGTGGGACTATTCACATAAAACTCTGTGCTAGAGTTACTTGATACATCTATCTGTAGGATCCTTTTCCACTTTCTTACCATTTATTTATTTGGGCTGGAAATGTCCATGCTGAGCGCCTGTTACAGGTTGCTGCTTTGATTCTTTTGCATTCCTGTGGACAGCACAACTGTGTCTGTTTTCCAGTGCACAGCCTAGTCTGGGCACGGAATGAAACAGCTCCAACAGGAATGAACATATAATGAAAGATCATACTCTAATGCCTTTGTAGGAAGAAGCTTGCATGGGCAGCCTTCCCCCTGGCTTTTTGTGACTTTTTAGGTGGTTAATCTCATAAATATCCTTTTAGACTGTGTATGAGATTCAGGAATGAGGTGGACTGTGGCTAAGAATGTAAACACGAGTAAAAGACTGAGCTCAGGTATGTGCTTACCACTGCATTGAAGCCTGTGCAACAGCATAACCATATTTAGAGAGAAACCCCATTGTGTGTAAGTGTTCCCAGTCAGGAGGCATTAAACAGTAAAAACAACAGTGCACTTTATTCCCCAGAACAGTCTGTTTCTAAACAGTATCATTTTCATACTGTTTTTATGAGAAAATTCTTAGAACCAGATAGATAGCTATATTTGTACTTGTTTATTACAGATGATACATCTATCAGCTATTGTGAGTGGCCTCCTGTGGTGGCACTGGAGCCCCAGGGTCCAGATCCACGAAGCAGGACAGGTTAGAGAGAGCAGGGACATCCAGGGCCCTTGAGCAGCGGTGTCACAGCACTGCTGTCCTGGCCGGCTCCTGAAGAAGCTCAGTTAGCAGCTCCCATCGCAAAGCAGGTGCCCTCTCCCAGCTCTCACGCCTGTTTCCTTTTGTGACTCACAGCTGAACAGGATGGTGCAAACTAAATTAGCCTGATTTAATTTGCACTGAACTCAGCGGGAGTTGTTATAAACACTGATTTCCTCTGTGCAGGAGCAGCACTGGAAGAACCGAAAAGCTTGATTGAGAGACCATAGGTCTCGCTTCTTCAGTGCGCTCTAAAAAGGGGGTCCCTTGCACCCACAGGGATGGCCAGGGAAGTCTGTGCGAGTGCAGAGTGTTCACAGCAGGACTCTGATGGACATGATGGGATGAAAATCTGTCAGTCTCAACTGGGTCTTTGTTGCACAATGTGTGTAATCAGCTGAGCAAGAATCATTTAAGGCTAGGAGTATGCTGGACATAGCTCTGCCACAGGCCGTGTGCAAAGCATGGTGCAGGACACCCAGTTTTAAATTGCAGTTCATTTTAATGTTGTACACATTGTTTTTTGTATCAGATTTTGTACTTATTTACTTCACACCTCTTTAATGCAGAGCAATGTAATTGCAGGGAGATTATTTTGCTATTGATTACTTGATCCAGGAATGAAACAGAATTCATCCATGCCGTGAATCACTAAGCATTTGCAGCAATAAACTTTACTGAGCCACGTGACTTGCCGTTACAGAATTGTAAAGAATGCTTTACTGGAATGATTATACCAAGCCGTGAACAATTCAAACTGAATTATCTAGCTCACAATAAAATGTTTTTGGCAAGGGCACCTACTCGGACACTGTGAGGCTTTTATATTGCTAACAGAATAACGTTTTCTGGACAATTCTGAAGATATATTATGCCTCATTTACAATGTGCATTGTGGAAAAAATGGTCTAAAAGGCTGCTGAAGGATGCATTTGTTTGTAACCACAGCGTTTATAGAGATGCTGAGCTTTGCAGTGGGTGGTATTGCTCTAGGAGAAATGAAAGAAAAGTGGGGCTGCGGCTTGAGACTAGTGTTGCTAATAAAGGTCGCTTTTGGAAAAGGTAGGTGTAAATAACAAGAATAGCAAATAATGGCTGGAGTGTGAAGAGGAGCTGGCTGATGAGGTAGACTGTAACAGTAAGACTGGGATGAAATTGAAAGGAACTAATCAACTCTTTGCAAACAAAATACTCAGCTAGAGCTTATTGCTGCAGGATACACACACACACACACACACACCTGAAAGTATTCAGTGTTTCCTGGGTATAGTTGGTGCACACGTTTAGTGTGCAGTTGGGGTACAGCAGGTGCTTGTCAGCCTTGCTGTGTGCATTCTGTGTGGTCATGGCTTCTGTCCAGATGTCCCTTTGTTATTATTTACAGTCCCACAGTGCTGAGGGGAGGAAGATCAGGTCCCTGGGGTGCTGGCTACTGTGTGTCCCGGAGAGCAGGACTTGCTGTCTACTTAGAAAAAGAAGTACTTCTGCAATGCTCAGCAGGGAGAGTGATCTGTCTGTGTTCAGCCTGGGGCTCTGCAGTCAAGACTTGGTCTGAACCTCAGCCTCCTGAAACCCAGCCCATCAGCTCCCCTTCCCTTTGCCTACCAGAGCGTTGCTGCTGTACAATCACCCTACTGCTGTGAGCCAGGTTTTTCCCATAAGCAACACTTCTTTCTCAGTGGCACCCAGGAGCTCGAGTAATGATCCCATCCTAAGATTTGGGGCTTAGCAAGAAGCCAGCGATCACCGGGCAGTTCTTCTGCACCTTGCTATCGGCATGCACGGCCCTGCACATACACATGCACCCCAGGTCACCTTCCTCAAAAATAGTTACAATGCTGTGCTGAAAAAGAAGGGAAAAAGATGATCTTCATTTTTTTTTCCTCCCCTGCTCAGTGAGCAGCTCCTTGCAGAATGAGATGCTAACGAGCACCTTTGCCTTTCCTTCCTGCTGTGTCTTACACTGGATTAGACCTGGAAAGCAGTATCACCAAGCTTGAAGTTCAATTTATCAGTGAAGTCAGGATTGATTTGTTACACTACCTATTGTGGGGAAATGAATGTCTCCATCGCGCTCCCTTCCAATGCAGGCAGACCTTTGTTCTGCTCAGATCGGCTATGTAATGTAGGAAGCTGACTTTCCACAGATAAAGGAAAAAACCTACAAAATTCTGACTAATTCCACCCAGCCTGGCAGTGCTGAGACTGATGCCACTGGCAAAGCACTTGCCTGGTGTTTCAGTGTGGAGATACCAAGCAGAAGATGTGCTTTCTGCCTGGGCTTATCTCCTGGTTTTTTTTTTTGTTGTTGTTGTTGAAGAAATGGTGAAAGTGTCACAGAATATGATTCTTGGGTGAATTACATGTCCCTTTTATCACTAATAACGTTACAGCTGGACAGACAGGTTGGTCCTTGGAGTCCAAATTCATAGTAAGAGTCGGGTTGAAAACAAAGTTGGGCTTTGTAGAAATTTTCCACTGTTTTGTGAGACAATGGAAATGGACTTTACTACTGCTGTTGAGGAGAACAAGTTTTTCCAGGAAAATTTGCACCCATAATCTAGCACAGGGGATCTCTGTTGAGAGAGCATGCAATTAAAATTCCAGTTTTCCCCTGAAGCCCATTTTGATGGAATATTTAGTGAACAATGTACAAATGTGGAAAGTACATTTTCAGATTCAAAAGACCCAGAATATGGATTGTTGTGAAGAGTCATATTTTAAAAGATTATTTTTTTTTTCCTAACAAGTCATATATGCATCTCATATGGCGGGAAGGGTTAAGAGCTGAGCACCCTACAGAAACAAACGTGGCTACGAGAAGGATGTCTATAGCTGGCGCTCATTAAGCGAAACGAAATGAAGGAGGTAGTTGCTCTAAAGTAGCTTTTTTTCCTCAGGTAAAAGCAGGATTTCTTTCTCATAAATACTCTGCAGCTAGGCATAAACCACTTATTGCTTGAAAGCAGCTCGGTGCTGCTGAAGAGCTGGAGCTCATGAGTGAGAAATTGGGTCTTAAGCAACCCTGACCTGGGTGCTTTCAGCCTGGCTGCTGGCAGGAGCAACACTGCTTTTTGCTTGGGCTGAGGCTGCAGAAGTCTGCTGCCTCTGCAGCTAAACGCTGAGTTTCCAGAGGTTGCGAGGAGCGGCGTTATGTCTGAGATTGCCTTGTTACCACTGTCTCTCTCTTCCTGCTGCCCCCTTCGAAACCAAAGTATTAGTTAGGAATACTGCTCCAGAAATTGTGGCCGTGCCTGCTCTGCAAGTCTTCAGATCCAGCCCTCTATTAGCGTGTTTCCCTTAAAAATGGAGGAAGTGATGCAGAGCTTTGGAGTGCACAGCAAGCAGGTCCCTTCCAGGGAAAGGGCCAGTGGGGTCACAGAAATGGCCATGGACGGTTTTAGATGCGGTGAATATCTTGAAGGGCTGCACATCTTTAGGTATGAGATTTCATGTTGCCCCTTCTCTGTAATGTGGGTGTTTATTGTCATTTATTGTGTTTCCTTTCAGTAGGAAAAAGAAAACACACTCACCATCACAAAGTCTTCCTACCTGCTCCTTAATCTTACACGCATTTCAGAAGAGTCATAACCCTAGTCGTAAAAACTGTCTCCTACTCTTAGGCCATGGGTGTGTATGTACCAAAAGATTAAAACTGAAGGACTGAGGTGCTCCCCCGGATCCCCTGACCAACATGAGCTCCAGTTTTTTGTTAGCTCCCGCTCTGCAGGCTGATCTCTGAAGCGCAGGAACAGGCTCATGTCAGACCGTGTGTCCCAGTACCAGGGTCTGACAGCATCCATGAGAGGGGTGGGACAGACCCTGGAGGTCTTAGTTTAATTTGGAACCATACTTATCTGAGACCCCTTTTCTGAAACCCACATGGTGCTTGCACCGAGTACATCCATTGTGGCCAGCTTCTACCAGCATGGTGCTGGTAGCCTTTCAGCAATACTGGAGAAATGTTACCCTGATGTTAAGATGCTCGTCCTCGGAGACTGTGGAGAACCATGACTCCTGGCCTCCCAATGCTCATCGGGCAAATACAGACAACAGAAATAACCCTGAGCTTCTCCGAAGTAGTTTGATTTGAAGGGCTCACGATTTTTGAACAGCTGAGATGAGCATTACTGAGAACTCAATTTCCACTTCAGCCTGCTCTTCTAATTGTGCAGGGCAGAGTGCAGAAGCAAGGCTTGGGCACTTCACAGCTGTCACCTGGATCAATATTTTCCACAAGTGCACAAGTTTCCAAGAGTTTAAACTGCTGAGTTTTGCAGAACTTTAATTATATCAAATGCAAAAAGAAAGGGATACTCTATCAAACTAACACATAGCTAAGCATGTAAAGATTTTAGGGGATGAATTAACAGAAAATTATTCGTATGCTGCAAGAATAAATTGCTGAGTCCAGTCAAAGGAACCCCTATTTCTTAATCTTTTTTTTTTTAATGGTGCACAAGTACTTGCAAATACAAAATCTCAGGAGAAATTTGGTGGAAAGGCCATGTGGAAGTGTCATTCTTCAACACTGCTCCTTAAATTACGTAAAATGTTGCAATAAATTTGTAAAACATCAAAGAACTTCTGTCAGCTCCAACCACCTGGAACAGCTGAAGCAAGCTGAGATGTCCACATTGCCTTGCTGAATTAAGGTGCCAAAACCTGAGCTGCAAGCACAGCTGTTGCTGGAGAGCTTACCATGACAGTAAATCAAGCCCTTCGTGCTCTGAGGCATTCATTCATCCTTTCTCAAATTATTTAAAGCAACTGGAGGCAACAGATCCTCAGGTGGCTCACCCTGCTGCATACTCATGAAAGTTAGGATCAGCTCCGAGTGTTTCTTCTTAATGACTTGGCCTATAAGAAAAGCTGCTTCTAGTAGGCAGGTTCTTAAGGGTTAAGCCTAGTGAGGAGGTCTTCTGGTGTTGGTGGAGCTGCTTTGCTAAGGGGCTGTGCTGGGTGCTTGTGCCCTTGCCAGCCTGGGTCTAGGAGCTGAGCTGGCCATTTTGCAGGGGTGAGTGGCAGGGTAAAGGTCCTGCAGCATCAGCTACGGCTGCCTTTCTGCTTTTTGTGTTAAGTCAGTGTTTCTCCCTTGCTGAAAAACCCTGGGCTTGAAGTTGCTGCAGTGAGGGATGGGGCTGTCCTGATGTTAGTAGGAGGTGGTTGTGATGGGATTGACCCCTTCTGCATTGTTCAAGTAGCAGGGTGAGAGTACCCCAATGGTGTGTATGCCAAAGAACTTCTATCAACTTTAACCACCTGGAACAGCTGAAGCAAACTGAGATGTCTGCATTGCCTTGCTGAGGCACAGAGGGTGGGAGCTGGGCACACAGTGTTTCCATCAGTAGCTGAGCTCTTAGGGGCTACAAGGCTATGCTAGCCTGCCCTGAGATACAATAGCCCCCCAGAAACTGAGGATGCTCCTGGCTTCTTCTGGACTGGTGCAGGGCAGAGCCAGCCTGGGACCTGAGTCCCATCTTGCATACGGCATATGGAGGAAGAAAGCTAAAGGATCCATCCTCCCAGGTCAGGCTTTTTGCTCAGCTCTTCAAACTTAAGAACTGCTCCTCTTTTTCCTGCCACTAGTCTCAGTTTGCTAAAACAAAGATTAAAAGCCTGAATTCCTGTGAAGGTACTTTAATGGCAGCCAAAACAGGCTCCCTAGAGAAGATTAACTATGCCCTGGACTGAGAGAAGTTTGAGCTTTAGCAAAATGGACTGATAGGAAGAACTCAGCCAGTCCTACAAAGACTAATTGCATGAAGGTGGGCAGAGCACAGTGAAGGCATGAGACACTGGTTAAGTGTTAGTTTTTACATATAGCTGAGTTCTAGGTCTTTAGACAAGTCTTAATCTTTTCTATAAACAAATAACACATTCATTTACATGAATAATCCACATTTCTTATGCAAATCACTTTCCTGCTGCTGTTTCTACTGAGAATAATATTCAGTATAATTACCACATTTATTTAGTGAATCTGTTTACACACGGTAGCTCTCTGTCCATGAATGCTCTTCACCAGAGAGACCCAAAGAGCAACAGGGGAGCCCAAGCTGCCAGTCATGTGTGCCCTCCACTTTCTATTTTTGTTTCGATAAGGCATTTTGGGACTGTTTGAGATGTCTCGGCAAGAGCAGAAGGATGTCAGCATCCTGCCTCCGTCCCGGGGAGAGCACCTGCTGCTAATGGAAGGCAGCTCTCCTCTGCTCGCTAGCTTGCTGCTTGAGCCGGAGCTAACTGTAATGAGGCAAGGCACTTTGAATAATAACTTTCCTTTGGGTATAAGGCTATCTTAATTTTTTTTGTGTGTTTAAGTTGGTAATTGCCATGGAGTTTGAAAATCTTCCAGGTTTTACCACTCTTAATTATGTTCTCATGCATATGCATCGTCTGCTTGTGCGCTCATTACTGTGAGGAGATCAGAACGCAAAACGCTGGAGTGGTTTCTCCCAATTATCTCCCGTAGGCAGAATTTCCCGTGAAATACCCTTCCTGCGTGGGATAGCACACCTTGCTGTCCAGAGCACAGTCTGCTCTGCGTGGTCACATTGAGCTGTCTTGCTTCCCTTCCATGTCTCGCCTCGGTTGCTCCTACCTGGGATGTCCCTTTGCTTGTAGTGCTGGCTGTTGAAATGCTTGTTCAGGGGAAGTTATTACGGTGTCCTAATGCAAAAGATTTCAACTTTCTAGGCTGGGACTCTGACTGCCTCTTTACCGGCTCTGTTTGCATCTATTGATCGTTCTGGTTCAACAAGAGCCTCTGGGACTAACAAATTCTAACAAGTTTGAATGTATTAATGAGGTGTTATGCAGGGAAGGAAAAATAATGCTGTTGGGCTTCTAACTTGTTCTTGCTCAATAACGGCAAAACAAATGTGTGCAATTAAACATTACTTTGTTTTCTAAACAGCAGCCTTGAAATTTTGTCCTGCTGGTGGAGAAATCAAGCTACCGCTTTGCTTTCTAACTAACAGCAATGGTTTGGTCAGGGGAAATGAGAAGTTCATCCACCTGAGGATGTTCAAGGTAGAATATTGGTCGCTTGTAGGTAGGCAGGATTTGTAGCATGGTGTGTGTATGTGTTTCTGCAGGAGAACACAGTGGATCCCTTGGAAAGATCTATGTGGAGCAAGCGTAGATCTTGAGGCTATGCACTCTTTTTGCACTGAGTAAATGCTTGCTTTTTACTATTTTTGAGGAGATCCAGGGTTTGTTGTTAGCCCCTTGGAGCTTTTGCACTGGGGGCAGAAGATTGCCTGATCACATATAAATTGCTCTGTTTTTCTACTTAGTGTTTTGTAAAGTGCCTATATTCCTAGGCACTTTACCTAAATAGTGGGATTGAAATTTAACAAGTTAGGTGGTGTGTGCCTCACTCTCTGCAGTCTTTTGATTCCTCAGGTGGGGGGATGGTGAGGGGGATTAATAGTCAAGAATTTTTCTATGAAAAATTTTCTAGGAGGAAGACAAGGGAAAAACTTCTCATCCAGCTGTGAAAATGCTCCTTCCCACAAAATGCCTAGTGCAGGATTACATATTGCCAGCTGTGTTAATAGATGCCTAAATCCCAGTTGGCATCAGGCCACACTTACATATCACAGAAGTAGAGACTTGGCTCTGAAGTCTGCTTAACACCTGCACACAAAAGGACAGAGGCACTAAAGCTGCTTTAAGGACAAAGCTTTATTTTGGGTAATGTGTTCTCACCCATCACCTGACTTGTTCTTTATTCTGTTGAGTGTCACCTGTCCAAACTGCAATTATGGGCTTGAATGTGTCTAAGGGACATAGTCCTGCAGCTGGCTAAAAGGACTGATTTAGCATATTCAGAGTAACAGAAGAGTTTGATCAGAATTCTGGCGCAGTTCTCCACTTTCTTAGAGATGGACGGGGCTGTGTGCGCACATGCACAGAGCAGCACATCTCCTTGGGGAGCAGCTTCCCTGTGGAAGGAGGTTCCACGGGTGCATGGGTGCCTGCAGGATGCCCAGGACCTTACAGGCTCAGGTGCTGCTGGTAGAGATTTGTTTGCCCTGTGCTATGTTTGCTTATTGATTGTTTGCTGCCACTTGGCCCATAAAGCTATCTGCCTGTTTTGTCTCAAGTGCTGTTCTATGGCCACTTGGAGTGGCTGCCGCTAGTTGCTGATGTGGTGACCTGGAGCTAGACTGCCTTCCCCTGGCCGAAACACTCTGAAAAATAGGCTATGGGATCAGCAGGCATTACATATTTTCTGGGAAAAGCCTGTGGATACTTGTGTTAGGGAGCATCAGGAGAGACTATCTGGGGACAGATGGGACCCAGAAGACTTGGCTGTCCTGTGGCAATTAGCTCCACAAAAGCAGAGCTAGTCAAAAGCAGCCAGTGAACAGTACTGAAGGTGGTCACAGCAGAAGAGCACTGCTCACAGGATCTGTTCTTGTGCTCCCCAATATGTCCTCCAGCCATGTGCTGAAGTCAGTGTGTCTCCCTTCAAATCATAGAATGTTTAGGGTTGGAAGGGACCCTCAAGGGTCCAACCCCCCTCCAAGGAGCAGGGACATCTCCAACCAGATCAGGTTGCTCAGAGCCCTGTCCAGCCTGGCCTTGAATGTTTCCAGGGATGGGGCTTCCACCACCTCTCTGGGCAAGCTGTTCCAGTGTTTCACTGCACTGGTGTGAGCTACTAAAAAGGCTGCATCTCATACAGAAAAACCTGTGCTTCAGCAAATAGAGACAAAGACTGGGGAGAATGTGAATTAAACACAAGTGCAAGTGGGTGGCCATCTGATTGCAGTTGCTAAAGATGCAAGGTATAATGCCTTGTTGAAGGCAAGAATTCCCCCTGTGCACCTCCAGTCTTACTAAGGAGAAGTCTTTCTTTGTCCCAGTGGTGAGGGAGCTCAGCGCTGCCCCATCCATTGGTGCCATGTAAGCTAGGCTGAAGGTGGGAGCCTGACTTGTAGGAACTGCAGGCAAATGTCTGGATGTGTGCTGGTGCCTATCTACTTGGGGAACAGCTTGCGTTCCTGCAGCTGACTTGATGAGAACTTCAATTAACAAATGCTATTAAAGTAGCTCTCCTCTTTATTTTATTTTTTTAATGCATAGCATTTCCTGACAGCTTAAACCTTTAATTAACTGGAGATGCCATCATGGAACGTTTGCTAGAGAAGAACGCTTGTGGTTTAATTAAAAAGAAAAAAATATCCTTTACAGTTACTGAAAAAGATCTGCTTGCAACTCCAATAGTGGCAAAAAGCCCACAGGAATTCCACTGTTTCCCTTTCTGATTGCAGCAGTAGATGAGGAGGTGCAGAGAGGTGGTGGAAAAGGTGAGTGCTTCAGAGCTTCTCGTTTGACCCTCCAGTTTAGGCTGCAGATGTAGGACAAGCTATGGTTCTATTATCTCAGTGAGGGAAAGGAGACAGCCTTTTACTTTTTTTAAAGAACTTTGACTTACAGTTCTCCTGGAATTAGGCCAGAGCTGTCTCTAACATTTGTGGTCTTCTCTAAGGGCACGCAGGGAGAACATTGTTCAGCATAAGCAAGGGTGTCTCTTTTTTATTTATTTATGTTTTTTTTTTCTTCTGTTACAGCACAAAAGCAAAGGCAGAGCTTACCTGCCATAAAAATGTAGGATAATCTTCACAGTCTCTTTAACGGCCTTCATGGAAGCTGCTTTTTGAGATGGTAGGGTACTGCCTGAGGGGGCAGAGAGTCTTTGCTGCTGTTGACAACCCTGAGGGCTGTGTGTGACAGGAGGACAGGACACACATCCTTGCAGCAACGTGCCATGGGGTCAAGCCGCAGTGGTGCTGCAGAGCTGGTGGACCTCCATGGCAAAGCAACAACTTCCCCTTGCTCCTGTGCAAAGGACTTGCTGGCTTCTTCTCTTCTGCCTGTGTTGACTGGATGAGGAACAGACTAGGTGGCCTGGAGGCTTCTTGAACAAATGCAAACCCAAAAAGAGTTTTTGTTCCTGTAATAAATATAAACCTGAAAGAGTCACCAACGTGACTGTGTTTGCGTTCAAAGCACAGCTCCACCCTTAGAGAAGTAGCAAATGGTTTCTGAGTCATCCCCTGTGAGCAGGTTGGGCTGTTGAGGTGGTGCCTGGGCCAGGGATGTGTGTTGGCTGGTTCTCCTGGAAGCCCTGCACCCCAGCTGGTACCTTGGCTGCTGGGTGATGAGGGACAGCTGGGCTTCTTGAGAAACATACCAGTACTCAGCACTTGCCAAAGCAGCTATTTGAGAGCAGCTAGATGTGCTCTCCCTCCTCTCCTAGCCCTGTCCTCAGCAGGGATAAATTCAGTAAGTGTAGCACACCCTCTTTTCCAGGGGTGGGAGGGAAACTCCTGTGCCAGCTTCTTTCCCCAGGCCTGAAGCGGGGACCACAAGGGAACTGTTGACCACTGAATAAAATCCATCTCCCTGCGTAACCACATGTTGACACCTTCAAACACTGATCTCTTGTTTTTCCAGACAAACATATTCTTCCTGATACATCTGCTACCGCAAGCAGCATCTCTCCATGTGAGAGCTGGACTACCATAAACAGCAGTGAGAGCTGGGCTGCCCTGAACCACTGACTGTACCAGGTCCCCCCCTGACAGCGGGGGTCCATGTCCTACAATCTTCTTTTCAGCCAGAGCTCCGTGAGGTTGCTCCATCCTACAATAACCTGTGGTGTTCACCGAGACTCCTCAGCATACCAAGTTGGGGGTAGATTTTGATCCTTTCCTCTGATCCCTTCTTGAGTGTATCGGTTTAAGCCCCTTCCAACTATACCAGAACAAATGACAAACTATTTGTGATCCTTTTGGAAAATAAATGTGTGTTTTCCTCTGTAGATGGCATCTTGGATGTGAACCACACTCAAATCCAGTAGTGTTCCTAGTGAAAACTGCACTGAAACAGTGCCCAGCTGGTTTGTAGACCTGGTGAGATGAAATTCCCTTGAAATGTGCGTTACAGATGCCTGTGAAATAGCGAGAAGAGCTACTTTCCCCTACTCTCTTTCCTTAAACCAGGACCCTGAAGGGCCATTGCCTGCAGCTGTGATTGTGAAGAGTCCCCCTTCTACTCAGCAATGATGTCCTATTTTTTGCTCTCATGAAACAATCACTTTTTATCAACTTTGCAACGCTGATACCCGCAAATGCTAAATACCCATTTCCTAGACTTTTTTTCTGTCTCTGGCTGGACTGCTGGCCTTAGGTCTTGCTCCCTTGGAAACAGGTAGTACGGACCACACTTGTGAAGCATCTGAGATTGGCAGATGAAACATTAGAAAAATGGGAAACGTATGGGTATCAATAATACAATAGAAGATTTTTTTTTTTTATTGCCATGGTTTTAATGGAAATTGCAGTAGGATTTTTATACAGAGCCTATGACTTCCAATAACTCTGAACCTACAGATTTGTACTCTTGCCTCATTCTTGTTTAAATAGCTGTGACCATCACCTGCTGGATACATTATCTGTCCCAGCACACACGCATGTGATTTAGTTTCTCGAAGATCGTGTGCATTGCTAGAGCTCCTCTGGATATTCATCACAGCACCGAGCCCTGCCAATAAAGCTTTCCCTCAGTAGAGGGAGTTGTTTCTCAAGGTAATAAGATAGCATTATCTGATCACATTTTTGTCAGGTCTGTCCTATTTGTTACCTTACCTGTAATCTAATTTGGAATGTATTTCCCTGATATTTTCTATATCCCCCCCCCCCCCATGTTTTGTAACAGCTTCCACTGAAAGTCTGACCTATGAAAAAGACAAGGTTTTAAATCCAGCTTTGAATGATAACATGTGGGTGCCTTTATCTGGAAAAGCTCTCCTAGGATGGAGCGAGGTCTGGTAGGAAAAGCTCAGCATCCTCTGCAAACGTGTCGGGGGAACACTGTGTTACAGCAGCCAAGTCCTCGCTTTGTCCCAGCCAGGAAAATACCAGCAGCTACTTTCTACTTGTGGCAAGATGGTCTTTTTGGTCAGAAAGCCATTCCTGTCCCAAAGGGGTTAGAGCGGAAGTACCTGAGAAGCAGCAACCAGCCTGTGCCAATAGCTGGGGTGGGCACAAGAAGACAACTACAAGCCATGTGAGAAGCCACCATTGGTGTGCCTCAGGTGCTGAAAGTTGCGCAGGTGCTTCACCTTAGCATTCAGGAGAAAGCATAAAGCAGCAGTTTGGGGAAGAGAGCAACACCCCCTGCATTCACCTTCAGGTCCCTTCTAGGTTGGGTGGTGATGCCTCATGATGGCAGAGCCAGAGAGCAGTGGTCCAGTCACCCGGAGTGTGGGCCTGAGGAAGGCTCATTGGTGTGACTAACAAAACACACCGTGGGAAAGAGGTGGCATTTTCAGGCTGGCACGGGCCTCCTGTGCAGCGTCGGGCTGGCGGCCCACTGCAGCATGAGGGCTTTCTGCTCTCTTCCCACCCGGTTAGTTCTGCTCCCGCTTGGCTGTGCCGCTGTTGTTGTAAAACGAAGTTCAACCCCAGCCTGCCCGCTGAACCTGGAATGCGTTGTTCTGATAAAGGCGTTTCAAAGTCAGACAGCCTTAAAACAAAGAAAGAGAAATGTCCCTTTTTGTGGATGCTAATGAAATTTTTATCTGGGTATCTTTCTGTGAATGTTGGGCCTGAGAGCCATGGATTATGTTAAGGGAGATGGGCTTATTGAGCCCTGGAAATAAATCAGAGGAGGATGGAGGATGAAGATCACAAATGATAAATTAGCAAGTGACAGAAAACAACTGCAGGAAATAATAAAACCAGGAGGAGCGTGTGGGAAACGCAGAGGAGAGGTTGTTTACAACATGCGCATCGGACTTTCCAGCATTTGACATCTTATCTCCGATTCATCCCATATGTTACTTTATGCATGGATTTCTGTTTTTATGGGGTTTGTTCCATAGTTTTTGTACTAACATGAATGACTCACATCTGCTCCAATACTTAATTTAGTCTCTAATGTCTTCTGCGAGGGATTGCTCAGCTCCTGCACTAGCTGTCAGTAGCAGGGTGGGAAGAGCAGCGAGTCAGGCAGGTGAGCAGGGGCTGTGGTGCGAGGCAGCTCTTCTCTGGAGTTGTTTTGGTTTGTTTTTTTTAAATTCTCCTTAGCGATGTCTGTAATCCCTAATTTGGCTGCTCTGGGTGGACAGGCTCGCAATGTGTGGAGCCAGCGGGGAACACCCCACGGGACAGGGACAAAGGCTGCGGGTCCTTCCCACAGGACCACAGTCAGCGTCGAGCTGCTGCCGGGGTACCCACAGCTCTGCGCCGGTGATGATGATTTTATTTTTTAAGTGCTCTTGACAGCTCCGGAGACTCACATCTTCTCTTCCAAATCCAGTAATTAAATTCCACCTACCTGAATTCCCCCTGCTACTTCAATTGGATAAATTAATCTTCCCGTCATGGCTGAGCCTCCTCGGGGTATTGTGGAGCGGCCTCCCCTCGCCCCGGGGACGGGACGGGGACAACTTCGCGGCGGCGCTGCCCGGTCCCCGCAACCCTTCGCGCTCGACGCGGGGGCGCCGGGACGTGGCGCGTGGGAAGGGAGAGAGATGGGCGTCCCCGCTTACACCCCCAACCCCAGCCGGTGTGCCCGCTGTTCCCGGCTCCGGGCGGCCGGATTACCCGCCAGCGTTGCACCTTCCTCCGGCTCCAGCCCCCCGCCACACCCCCCCGCTCCTCCCGGCACCTCCTCCTCTTCCTCTTCCCCTCCCCTCCCCTGCAGATCATGCACAGCCCGGGACTCGCATCGCCGGCTCCGAAGCGGGCGGGCGAGACCCTCCTCCCCGCTCCCCCCGCAGGAACCCATCCACCCTTCCCCAGCCCTTCATATCCCGACCCCCTCCAGCCCCCCTAACCGGACTTTTTCCCGCCCCTCCCGAGGATGAGGCGGCCGCCGCGGCGGCTGGCGCTGTCTCTGCTGGGGTTGCTCTGGCTGGCCGCCCTCCTCCTCCTCCTCTTCTTCTTCTTCGGGGCTAGGAGGAAGTTGGAGGCGGCGGGAGGCGAGGGGCGCACGGCGGAGGTGAGGAAGGAGGCGGGGGTCGGCGGGACAGGGGCGGGATGGAGCCGCCGCCCAGGGAAGTTGTTCCCGGCGGTTTTCGGGATCCCCACCCCCATCGCGTTCCCCTTAAAGTTTTGCACCGGTTGTGTGCCTGGGAGGGGCGCGGAGATCGGGCCCTTTTCTTACTCCCCCGCCCCGGGCTGGGTCACTGGGGGCTGCAGCCGTCGGGGCTCCCCGAACTGCGGGTGTCCAACTCCGAGCATCCCTCGCTTCGCGCCTGGGGTCCCCAGGGAGCGGGGAGACCCGGCCAGCCCCGAGAAAACGAAGGAGCGTGGTTTGTGTCACGCGTGGGAGACGGGAGACTCTTTTCCCCCCCGTGGCTCATGCAGCGTTTCAGAGCCCTCTCCTAAACAAGAGGGGCTCGATCCTGTCCCCTGGCCGAAACCGGAGGGGGGCGGACGGAGAGTCTTTAGGTGGCTGGGGGACGTGGGCTGGGTGAGCTGCGGGTGCATCAGCCGGGTGAAATCTCCGCGTTTGTAATTCCTGGTTTTGTTGAAGGCGGAGCGCGGGCGGGAGCGTTGCCCTGGGTGGACGAAGGGCGCGTTTGCCCTCGGGACGGTTCTGTGTCGCGGTCGAGTCACCGCAGTGAGGGAGCGGGAGAGGTGCGGAGAGCATCCCGCTCCACGCAGGGAGCGGGGCAAAGGAGTTTCCCTGCCCAAACGCCTCGAAAAGCAGGGAGCTGCGTTTGAACAAGGTCCCGCGTCCTCTCCTCCTGAGCTTAGCCGAGGGTTAACTTTCCAAAGGACACGGATGAGATGCTGCTCTTAGTTATACTGCTGTAAACCTTGAATAAATTAATCGGGGAAATTAATTAGTTAGAGCCCAGATCCTAAAAATCTGCTGAGATTAAGGGTTACCACAGCAGAGGAAGGGTGTGAGCCCTCAGCCCCGTTTTTGCACTCATGACACTTGGCTGAGTGTTTGGCCCATGACATCTGGCAGGTCTACGTGTTGGCCAGGTCTTTGGAGAGTCTCATATACATGTCACCTCTGCAGTGGAATTAACGACCTGATTGGAAAAAAAAACTCATAAAGAACTCATAAAGCTTACTTTGATTTTTTTTTTTTTTTCATCCCAAGGAGTTATTGGTTTTCCATGTTTTTTAAATAAGAGTGATTGAGGAGGTTTTTTTTCAGGCTTTCAGAAATCTTTCAGCCCTAGCAGAGGGGAATGAATCTGTGCAATTTCAGGCCCCAAAATAAATAATTATATATAAACTTATTTAAGTGAGGGAAGGTAATAAGTCACTGAGAACGGAGTTAGAAGACAAGCACTTTCTTAACACTAAGTATGCTTCAGTGTCACTGTTGGAACTGTGTTCCTAAAAATTGCAAAGTGAGAGCTCCCCTGTTTGACGTTAGCTCCTGTCTTCTCCTTGAAATGAACCTTATTTCTTGCTTGGCACCAGCTGCAGCTGAGTTGCCGCTTCATTTTGCATCTCGTTTTGACTCTCTGCTCCCGTTCAAGGCTCCCCCCACCCCAAGGTGCAGGTTTCTGACGCTGTTAGGGACTAGGCTGGGCTCCCACAGCTGGCGAAGCGAACTTCTCCTGTCATGCAGGATCAGGCCCTGAGTTTTGAAGCTGCAACCACCAAGTTGCCATAACTCCAGCAATTTGACTGCTAAAATTGCCTCTCCTTCATTTCCTCCGAATTTTCCATCAAAACAGTTGTATCCCCTTGAGACCCACAAAGTGCAGATTCTTTCTTTCTTTCTTTCTTTTTTTTTTTTTTAATGCATTACATTTTTGGCTTTGGAAACCACTTTTGAGCGGTATGAATTATAAGCTGGTTGTGAGCACAGGGACATGGTGTCACTTAACGGCTGCAGAGCTGACTTTGGTACCAGAGGCAGGGATGTTGTGGTCCCGAGAGGAACCTGGTGGCGTGTCCTGTTCCCCTGGCTGGCAGGACCAGCTGCCGCTGATGAAAACTTGAGCAGTTAGAGTTGTCCTCCTAAATTCTTTGAGAAATATGTGGAGGTAGTAGGTGGCTAACAGCAGTGCAAACTTTGTAGCATGGCTGCAGCGGAAAAATGGAGCAAATCTACATCAGCTTTCCTGGCAGCGTTTTCCGACGTGTTTTTTTTTTTTTTTTAGCCCCCTCCTGCCCTTCTGCCTTCTCTCAGTCGTGCTTTATTTCTGTGGCCATATGTGCACCATATATCATCCTTCATGTGGATTTAACCTTTGGACCCTTCTAGTTAGGCTCCAGCTGGTAATGCCTCCTCCTGCCCGTGCCTGTCTCCTGGCAGGGCTCACTGCACGTCTCTGATGCTGGAAGGCTGCGGTGCCCGAGCTTGCTGGCTGGCCGGGGTGCATTGGTGGCTTGCCAAGGGCCGATGGCAGAGCTGTTCCTCACAGAGCTGCCGCCCTCGGATGTGTGGAGGGCTTGCCTGTTCATCACTGTTATTTTGGTCTGTGCCTCCCCTCACCTTTTACTCCAAATCCTGTGCCAGATGCAGTGCTCAGCTTCCCAAATGGAAGTTTGTGATGTTTTTCCTATAGCTGAGAACCCTATGTTGGGTTGGCAAGGTCTCTGAGGAGCAGGCCCTCAGTGTGAGTAGTCTGCTGCCATCTTCAAGTCTTGCCTACCGCCGAAATGTGCCGTCTTCTGTTCTAATTAGCTTGACTTCACCTCCTCTCTTTATTTTTTTTTTCTTTTTTTCCTGTTTTCCCTTCTAATCCCATCTCCATGGGTCTCTTGCTGCTGCCCTGTGGCAGGCAGGCTCAGAGAGCTCCCCTTCTTGCCAGCCCTGGCTCCCCTCAATCACGGCCACCTCCTTTCCCTTCTCCTCCATACCACTTGCAGCCGCTGGCGGTGCATGCTGGAGCAGGCTGAGGCTGGATTTTAGGGTGTGGAACTCCCTTCCGGCTGTGGGGTGTAGTAACCTTGCAGGCCTGGTAGCATGTAGACGAACATGACTTGTTCCATTTAGGACCGCGAAGTTGTTCCCACAACAAATTCCCTGGTCCCTCCGGTGCTGTTATTGTTGCTGTCACTTGGCGTTTGGGTTTTTTCTCTTTTCCAAAGGGCAGATCAAGCCTTATTAGTGCAGCGAGCAAAACTTGCCCGTGCCCTTTCCCTGCCCTTTGTGAAGTCCTATGAATTAGCTGAGAAGGGAGCCGTAGTGGCGTGCCTGCCGCTGCCAGGGTGCGTCGCACGCGTGGCTCGGATGCGAGCCTGCAGCAGCCAGGGGCTCAGCCCGCAGGAAAGCTGGGTCTGATGGATGGGGGTATAAGGACATGGGGCTGCGTGGGGTTATGGATCAGCTGGGACTCCTGGATGCCTCTGTGCCTTTTGGCAGAGGGTTTTGAAATACTTTGCAAGCATTAATTAGTTCCAGCCTGTCTCCCTGTCCTGGCAGTTTTCCGGCTGGATAAACCGGGACCCACTTAGTTGAACTTTATATCCTTCTGGCTCTCGTTGACTCCAATTGGAGTCTCTCAGCCCTCTTGGAAAATCAGGCTGTGAGTGACCCACCTTGAAGTCGCAGAGGGAGGCAGCGTCGGGGCTTGGCACGTGCTGCGCTAATCTGGGCTCGTGGCCTGGCGCTACTGCCCAGCATCTCCTCTGCTCCCTCTGCTCCGGCCGTTTGCTTCGCTTTGGAAAGCAGGGAGGGGGGGAACATATAAATTAATAACTTAATTACATTAAGAAGTAATGAGAGGAACTGATATACGGGATTAATTACAAGCAAATGTCCAAACTGATTTGTGAGGAGTACATGTAGCTGGCTCTGCGGGGATGTTTCGTGAGCGCGCTGGCTCTCCCGATGCCGGTGCCCTGTGCCAGGCTGCAGCCATGCAGCCCTGGGGAATGCGAAGCAGGGAGAGCGAGAGGGGTAGGTGGCAATCCCTTGGTCGTCTCATCCCCTCTGGCTGGTGAAATTCATAGCAGACCAAGGTGGGGAGCTGGCGGTGTAGCAGAGCCCTGCTGCCGCGTGGGGCTTGCAGAGGGATCTGGGCTTCCGTGCTGGGGGCCGGCAGGAAGACTTTGTCGTTGGGTTTGGGGGTTTTATTTCTCTTCGTTCCCTGCTGTGTGCTGGCTTGCTCCCTCTGATGAATGGCTGAAGCACAGCTGACAGCTTCTGGATGGAAAGCGGGTCCGTTGTGGGCTGGATTGCTGGAGAATAACTGCAGAGGAAAAGTTCCTTTTATTAAAAAGTGACCTGATATACATGACTTGTACTAGCGTTCGCAATGCAACAGCTCTTTTCTGAGCGTATTCCAGTGCAGCTGGGGAATGGCTCCTGGGAGGTGATGAGAGGCTCAGCACCCTCGCTGCCTGCTCAGAGCGCTCCAGGGTGCTCAGCATCTCACAGGATCGGAGCGCGATGCGAAGGGACACTTGCCAGCTTTGCGCCTGTGTGCCTCGCACCAGCCTGCGCTTCCTTTTGCATCATCGCCATCTAGAAAGCCTCAGCACCTGGAGCTCAGCTGACAGTTCCCAGATATTAAATTCCTGTCAGTTTTATAGCAGCAGAGCCACTTAACAGATTAAAATAACTGTGTATCCTGCAAAAATTCAGATCTTAACAATTAAGGGATTGAAGTGCCAAAGCTGTCAGGAGCAAAAGGGCAGGGATGCTGGTGCTGGCAGGGGCTTGGCTCTGGGGATGGGTAGGTCCGGGGTGGGAGAGAAAAGGAAGTTCTGTCATGCTTTGGTGGTGAAATCCCACTCTGAAATCTCTAGGGTAAACCCAGGCTTTCTAGGATATCCAAAGCTTCGATGGTGCAGGAGATGGGGTGGAATCCAGTTGCTGTCTGCTGCCAGTGTATTTTAGCGATGGATGTGGAAATACAAAACAGAAAACCATGCTCAAGCTGTCCTCTTCTGTGGGACCAGACAGGGCAGGTCTGGTGCATTGATAGATGTCATTCCTCAGGCGCTCGCCTTCCTTCTGGTGGGCTTGGGAAAAGGTTTTTTCTCAGCATGGCCGCCTCCCCGTACAAACGGCCAAGTCCCCATGGAGCAGGAGCGAGGTGAGCAGTCCTGCCAAAGTCAGCACCCAGTCACCTCAGCTGCTAAACCAGCCATGGACAAATGGTGAGCGGCCTGCCTTGGATGTCTCATTTAATTAATCTACTGACTGTGCATCGAGGTGCTCACTGAGATACCTGTGAAACAATAAGCAGTCATTGAAAACCCTGTTAATTTTTCACTGGTAATTGCAATGAATTAATTTTACCCCCGTTATATTCTGGTAGAGCTCTGTGTTGCAGCTGTGACTGATAGGGGCATAAATATTGATTGAACAAGAGCCGTTTGCTTTGCAGAATGGTGAGCATTGGGATGTCCAGGTGCCTTTCCGAGCTTGGTGCTTTAAAAAAAAAAAAAAAAAAAATCAGGGAAGGAGGGAGAAGATGCAAGGATTCCAGCTTTTTCCTGGGAAGATGCTAAATAAATTTTTATGCAGCTGGCATGTGTCTTGTTGACAAGAGGCGTTGAGCACCAGAAGAAGAAAAATACTTTTTGTTCTGCTTGGAAAGGATAGAAAGAGCTGGAAAAGTCCTGCTGCTGTGCTCCAAAGGGGTATCGGAAGTGGTGACGCTCCCGAGGTGAGCTGGCCTCAGGAATGTCATGCTCTCTCTGGTAATCCACTCCTCCTGGCACAGTCCCTGTGGAGCACCCTCCACGCTGCCAGTCTGGGCTGCAGCATCCCTCGCTGCCCTTAGGGCTGGGCTTAACAGAAGAAAGTCCTGCTTTTGAGCTGGGAGGTCTCTGAAGTCAGCTCTGTGTCTGGATGCTGAGGTGTCATAGATGCAGCATGTGTGTTGTGAAGTGTCTCCACGCTTGAGAAAGGTGCTGACTATCAGAGAAGATCTTTTTGCTATTGATCCTTTTGCCACCTCAGATACATACAGAGGTGGGTTATTTGCTCAAAAATCCAGGCTGTTTTCTCCTCCTCGCTGTTCCTTTTCATGATAAGAGAATGTCACCCCTATTTATTTTGACGTGCTCATGGCCCAGGGCCTGTCTTGACTGGGTTGGCTTCCTCTTGCTCTACCGAGAGGTCTCTTGACCCTGGCTTGGCAGCGTGAGCTGCGTACGTGGGATGGCTGTGGGGTAAGGGCTATAAACAGCAGTGTTGTGCCTGGGGAAGGCAGGTCTGTAGAGATCAGGGCAGAGCGCACGAGGGACGCTCTGCCGAACCGCTGCGGTTTAGCAGGCATGAGCTGGGCGAGCGCAGATGCTCGAAGGGCAGTGCTGGGAGAAGCAGCCTTGCAAATAGCATCATCTCGTAAGCCCATGTAAGTGCGGGTGCAGCTTTATTGTCCCATGCTGGCAAATCCCCACGTAGGTGAATATGGAGTGTAAGCAGAGGTTTTGTGAACTGAGATTTTTTTTTTTTTTTTCCCTTGGATCCCATGCACAGCCCACGGGATGCCAGATTGGTACTTCTGGGTGCTCTTGTCTCTTTGCGGGTGGGAAAAGCAATCTTGAGAGAAGCTGTGGAAATGCAAAAGCAACCTGCTGCAGCTGGGAGAGAGAAACACAATTATAACCTTTCCCTTCCACGAGAGCAGCCCAGCATTTGGTGCAATAAAACCAATTATGGGGAATGTGTCTGCAGAGAAAGCAAAAGCAGGATCTGTTTAAGAAAGACGTTTGTGTGGAGGGGTAATTATGTGTAGCCTAATGATAAAGGGTGCAGCGGATTGACTATTAATTGGAGTAGCACGAGTGGGAGATGGCTGGTGTTAGCTGTGTGTTTCTTGCTGGCTTCCTCCTGTTTAAAGAAGGAAGGGGAGAGGAGAGGCAGATGATGGGTGGGGGGTGTGTGCTCTCAATCCACTTTCCTGTGCAATGAAAAAGCCATTTCCCCCCCCTTTTCTCTCACAGTGAAGTATTCAGATTTTGCCAGCGACACTTAGCACAGTTGCTTACTAAGCCGCAATTAAATTGATTTCCCACTCTCTTTGCCCTTTTCAGTTCCAAAATCTCAGCAGGAGTCAGTGTTACAGGAAGAGTGAGCCAAGAAGGAGATCTTGGGGCCCATCCTCTGCTCGTCTGAATCAGTGTTGTTCCACTCTTCCTATGTATTTCCATAGGAGCCAAGGAAGCTGGGCTGCCTAGATATAGGTTTTCCTGTCCCTGGGAAGCCCCCCGCTGTGGGTGGTTGGTGTCCCAGGGAGGCTGGGGCTTGGGGTACCACAGGCATGCCGCTGGGAGGAGTAGGATGATTTCTCATCCTTAATCCTTTTCCTTCGGAAAATGATTGGTGGTGACAGGTTCAGCAGGAGTTCACTGCTTTGTTTATGGAGGTGGTGTTAGTAGTACTAATAATTTGCATTCAATCCCGCTGTGTGGAAGCTCCTTATGAGCCTTAATTAACCCTTACTGCAGCCCTGAGGGAGCAAGGGAGGCACGGCAGTCCTTCGCACATCACAGAAAATTGTTACGGGAAGGGACAATGTGCTGGTTTCACTTCTTCATGGAGGGGAATGTGCTGGCTTGGGGACTGTCCCCAGCTGGAAGGGATACAGAGGCATCAGTGATGGCACCCACGGGGCCAGGGGACACCTCATGTACCTCACCAAACCCTGCCTTGCTGCATATAGGCAGAACTTAGTGATGATTTACTGCAAAGCAGCTCAAGCTCCAGGTTTGTGATATTATTTGGAGGAGCAAGTGAGCTAATGATTGCATCTCGTCTCAGAAAGGGCTGCGGGAAGTGCAGTGCCAGAAGAGAATTGATTCAGAAGCAAAACAGGTTCATTTTCAGATCAGGCTGAAAAACAAGGGAAAGATAGATTATTTTTTAATTATTATTTCATTTTTTCCCCCCTCCATCTGAAGTGCGACTGAGGATTTTAACCTTTCCCTCTCTTCAGCTTTCTAGTGGAAATGCCAACAATGAACCTGACTGGAAAGCAATACAAGGAGAATAGAACTCATGTGGTGCAAAAGCAAACGAGCTTTGAAATCACCTTCTATTCTCTAAACATTATTCGCAGAGCCAAGGAAATTGAGACGGATTATTCTTTCTTTTTTTTTCTTTTTTCTTTTTTCTTTTTTTTTTTTTTTTTTTTTTAAGCCACTGAAGGAACAAATCCAAAGGATGTAATTTGGCCCAAGCAAGGAGAGCAAGGCTGCTTTGTCCTGGCTTTCTAAATAGCTTTGCCGGCATTTAGACACAGACCATTTCCTCCTCAAGGACCACTGTCGGCATCCGCTGGTTACAAACACACCTCATAACGCATTATGGAGGCATGCGGCTCGAAATAAGATGCAGGTATGTTCAGTGGCGCAGGCCTCAGTTGCAGCCCCCCTGGGCCAGGGAGAGTTCATGCGCATCTTTTATTTTGTGTGCATTGAATAGTTAGTTGCTTGTTGTTAGGTGAGACAGAGGAAAGATGGGAGGGAGGAGTTACAGGTGGCAGCAGGCTCATTTTCAGTGCCTTGAGTGAATTCTTTTTATTAAACATTGATTTTTTTTTTTTTTTAAAGTTGTTTTTTTTTTCTTCTGAGTCGGGCTAATCTGCTCTACCCAATGGGTAGATTTGAGGTCCTTCAGGATGGAATAATAGAATCACAGAATAGTTTGGGTTTGGAAGGGACCTTTAAAGGCCAGCTAGTCCAACTCCCCTGCCAGCAGCAGGGACATCTCCAACCAGATCAGGTTGCTCAGAGCCCCATCCAACCTGGCCTTGAATGTTTCCAGGGGTGGGGCATCCACCACCTCTCTGGGCAAGCTGTTCCAGTGTTTCACCCCCCTCAGTGTAAAAAATGTCTTCCTTATATCCAGTCTAAATCTGCCTCCCTCTATTTTAAAACCATTACCAAGGCCCTGCTGAAGAGTTTCTCCCCATCTTTCCTGTAGGCCCCCTTGAGGTACTGGAAGACTGCTATCAGGTCTCCCTGGAGCCTTCTCTTCTCCAGGCTGAACAGCCCCAACTCTCTCAGCCT
Source organism: Chlamydotis macqueenii (assembly GCF_036417535.1). Classification (NCBI taxonomy): domain Eukaryota; kingdom Metazoa; phylum Chordata; class Aves; order Otidiformes; family Otididae; genus Chlamydotis; species Chlamydotis macqueenii. The sequence goes on along the minus strand of NC_141558.1, from coordinate 71,423,025 downwards.
GTCCTCATAGGAGAGGTGCTCCAGCCCTCTGATCAACTTTGTGGCCCTCCTCTGGACCTTCTCCAGCTGGTCCACATCCTCCTTATGTTGGGGGCTCCAGAACTGGATGCAGTACTCCAGGTGGGATCTCATAAGAGCAGAGCAGAGGGGCAGAATCACCTCCCTCGACCTGCTGGCCATGCTTCTTTTGATGCAGCCCAAGATGCAGTTGGCTTTCTGGGCTGCAGGTGCACATTGCTGGGTCGTGTTGAGCTTCTTGCCCACCAGCACTCCCAAGTCTTTCTCCTCAGGACTCTAGTGTCCTCTAATATCCTTTGGATGCTGCCTCGGGTGATGCTTGGGATGCAGCCCCTTTGCGCTTTGAACTCGCCCAGCTGAAATGCAAAACTTGGAATCTGGTTGGGGAAGGCAAGTGGTTTTTCCAGCAGGGTGGGCAGTGGGAGGACACAGGGGGGCCACTGGAGCTGGTGTTTGGGAGCTGAGCTGGGAGGGAAGCTGTCATGTTGCATGGCCCTGCCTTTTGGCAAGCGCAGAGCTGGTTGGCGAGGGAGCGGGGAAGATCTGTGGCATTTATAATGCTTGTTGCATTTTCTCGGCGCAATAATACGATGTAATTTGGCGAGAGAAAGTCTGAAACGTGCATTAAGCAGCCATCTGCTCCTGCGACTGGGATCAAAACAGATGAATATCCATATAATGCTCAGAGTTAAACCGTGTACGGCATGTAGGCTGCATAGGGTGTGCTCTTCATGGTATCGTGAAAGGCTTTGTGAAGAGCCTTCCTGTCCTGCCCTCCCACCCTACAGGGAGATCTCTGGTTTAGGTCTCTTAAAAAAAACCAAAAAACAACTGCCGTGCAGTCCTTGGGGATGGCCGCTCAGCCCAGCGGTCCCGGCAGTCCTATCTGCTGGCTATGGCACGGGAGGAGCTGGTTTAGAGGTGGAGGAGATGACAAGTGTTGCCTGGAGCCAGCCAGTGCTAGGTCTCCCTGTGCTGCTGCCATGGTATGGAGCAAGGGAGGGATGGATGGACAGCTTGTTGCAGCAGAGGGATGGCATGTGACTTGGGAAGCTGTTAGCAGCAATTCTGCTGTGGGGTCGCAATTCTGAGAAGTGAGAAGGAAAATCAATTTGACTTTTTTTTTCTTAAGTTTTGACATTTTTTCCATATAATTAAGTACTCAGAAAAATACTGTTCTGGGTGTTTGAGGAGCAGGACTGAGGTTTTAAAGTGAGGTGTGCTGCTGTACCCATCACCACTTGAATTTAGCCCCTTGAAGTGGGTGTAGTTTGAATCCTCCCTGATGAGATGATGTACAAGAGTACCCAGACAGCATACTGGATGGCCTCTGCTTCCTCTTCAAGCAATTATTTTGTTTTATTCCTTACTGCTCCTTACTGACCCTGGAGCCCATAGATGGAGGACAGCTTCCATGCAGACTCTGCTGTGCTTGATGCTCGTGCAGCCAAGGGCTTCAGGAGCTGTAATAATTGTATTTGCACAGTTCCTGGATAAATAAGGATGTATGTGCCCCTTGCAGAGTTGATACATGAAGGATTTGGTCATTGCTAGAAACGGTGAGAAGGTCAAGCCTACAAACAGCCTGAGATTTGCTGAGACTTCAGCTGCTGTGGGCTTAGGAAGCATCAGGTATTTGTGCAAAATTAGCCTGTGCAAAGGCTTCTCACTTTGCCTGGTTTGGTGGCATTCTCAGGGGGAAAAGCATCTGAGCCCATTAGAGAGGCTGTCATCTGCTCCATTGGAAGTCCCAGCCCCAGAACTTGGAGAAGGAAGGACATCTCAAAACAGAGGTCACCAGGATTTTATAATGGGACCAAACCAACTTTTTTCTGCCCCGGTTTTGTTGTTTGAAAGAGTGTCTGGTTCTCCCTGCCCAGCTCTCTGTTCCCCTGCAGTAGAAAACCAACCAGGACATTTCCAAATTTCATCTCTTTAACTTGAAATTACACTTGCAAATGGCAAAAAATCAGAATTGGATGATGAGAAGAGTGGATACGTTGGTGGTCCCCACTGCTGCTAGTGATGTGGCCTGCGTTACTGCACACAGATATGGATGTGTCTCCTCAGCAAGGACCTCCTGGATGCAGCTGCACGCTCAAGAAGCATGATCTACCTTGCAATGTGAGAGTAAGTTCCAGCAGGCATTCGAATGCTGGGGAAGGTTGTTCAGATGTTGTTCTTCACCTGAGGTACCATGGGGCTTGGGGAGGTGAGGACACCTTCCCTTCTGCAGGCAACATCAGCAAGGGAAAGTCAGGTCCAATTTGGCCTTTGCGAGCAGAAGCTCCGCTAGCATGTGTGAGGAAAACGCATCGGCACTTGAGGGCACCAGCTGCTGGGAGGTGAAGTGCGGTCGACCTTCCCCCATAGGCATGAGTCATGTTCTGTAAAACAGGATTTCTTAGCTCTCAATGCTTTATTGCATCCTTTGGAAATCAGCTCTTGCTGCTGGCATCGTGGCCACATCCTGACAAGATGTGTCCTAGAAGTGAAGAACATCTCTGCTGTTTAACCAGACCCTTGTACACCTGCTGTTTAACCAGAGTGTTGTACTTAGACCACGGTTGTTGAAGTGAGACAGAAGCTGGTGTAAGGGCCCTTGCCGCAGGTGGAGCAGCACGTGCAGGTCTGGCACAGGGATTTGCCCATGTGATGGCTGGAAATGAGCTCATTAAATAAAGTGTAATTTGCACCTTTTAATCTTAGTGATGCCTGGGTGCAGGCACTCGTGTTTGGGATAAAAGCTTATTCTGCTTCAATTAATTTTATATCAATATAAGCTGAATAATTAAAGGTGCGAATGAAAGGCCAGGTAGTTATTTTCCTTCCCCCTGGTGCACAGGCTGCACTGAGATAGCTGTGGAGGTGGGAGCACCCAGCAATGCAGGTGTTAGTCCAGCCGAAACGTGCCTGCACCAGCCAGGAGCGGCTATACTTCACAGGCATTTTGTTACAGTAGGCTGCAATAGATAACTGGCCATTTCTGCATCAGAATCGCAGGAATTTTTTTTCTGAATTATACTAATCCAATAAAAAAGTAAGTTTTTAAAGTGTAAAATCTGGGGATCTTTTCCCCTTGAGAACATCAAGTGTTAGCTTGACCTGAAAAGTGTGATACATCTCTATTTCCAGGGTGCAGCTAAACTCATGCCTTGCTTGGGATTTCTTTTCCTCCTTCAGTAATCCTTTCAGTGCACCAAACACAGGTATGGGAAATTAATTTGATGAAGGTCTTTGTGTTTGCTCTGTCTTACAGGGACCCAAATTCCACACAGGGCCAGCTTTCACTGAGGGAGGCTTTAAAGCCACCCAGTTGATCCCAGCACGTGCTTAAGGGCTCTTGCCGCACGGTAGGTTTCAACAGAAAGGACTGGGAGCCAGTGCTCGCTTTTCTGTAACTGGGGCTGGTTTTGGATGCCGTAAGGAGCACGGTGAAGTGTGATAACCCAGCAGCATGGTTTAGTGCCTTTCCTCATGCTGCCTGGCTGTGCTCTTGCAAGGAGCCACAGCGTGATTACAAGGGCCGTTAAATGCCTTTAATATTCATGCTGTTAGAGAGCATGCCACTCCTGCAGGCTCTGCTGTCTGCCGCTGTTTGCAATAGCAAATTAGGATTAAATCACCGGTGCCGCATTGAATAGTGGGTGACGCCCCTCCAGCCAGGAGATTCAAAGACAAAGTTGAACCTCTCCCATTTGCCCACCTCCTACTTTCTCTGCCTCTTAAGTGATGGTGTGGTTTAAGCAAAGAAAACACAGAGGGAATGGTTCAGAGCTGTGAAATAAATCAGAAACAAGACCTCTCAAATGAGACCCTTGTGGAGAGGTCAAGAGATCGGGGCATGGGTGCTGCGAGGGAAAGGAGCCAGTGGGTTGGGGGGACACATGCGTGATGCAGCGCTACTGTACACACTGCTTCTCCTCATGCTCTTCTCAGGCATGGATGGGAAAAGCAGCAAACTGAGTTTTTTGTGTATATCTATCTATCTGTCTATATATGTGCTGATATGTACTTGGTAAGTGCAGCAAATGAGGGAGTGGCACAAGATGCTATGGTGGTGGCATGAGGAGGCTTTTGGACCTAGAGCCAGCAGCTGCTTGTCATAAAAGGGCCCCAGTCCATCCTAATATCTTCTGGGTGCTGGGGGGAAGCTGCTTCCTGTTGTGTTTTTTTTTCTCTTCAGGTTGGTTGGTGTTGGATTTGGGGAGTGTCCGTTCCTCACCATATCTGCACTGTTGTCCGAGCTCCTGGATTTCCTTGGCTGGTGCTGGGACACAGCCGTTTCCCTGTGAAAGCTTTGTCCTGCGCACGTGGCCTCAGCTGCCACAGAGGGGGCTTTAGCCTGCTAGGTATTTTAGGGACAAGAGCCAAAAGCAGTTTCTTGGTACCCTGCTTTACTTGTTGGGCTGCTCCACATCCCTTCCAGTCCCCTGAAGCCGTGTCCTCTCTCCCCTGCCTGCTTCCCCGCTCAACCACGTCTACTGCAAGTGGGTGGCTTGACTTGGAGGTGTCCTGGTGCTTCCCATTTACCCCAAAATGTGCTGCATCCATCTGGCCGTAAAGACTTGGATTTAGCTTGTGGGCCTTGAAAGGCCAGTGAGTGTCTGGGAGAGAGGTGCTGAGCTGAACATCCCTATCCACGGGGAAATGCTGAGGGCTTTTCTGAGGCTGGTCCCAGAGGCACCACAATGGCCTCAACAGCCCCTCGCTTCTGCACCAGTACTGCCAGGGAGAAGGCTGAAACCTCTGCCAAGGACTTGTTTACATGCCTGGCATTCACGGGCTCTGCATGAGAAGAGTCCTGACAGAGTGGCCATTAATGAACCTGTTGGTTAATTGCTCCCCCGTCGGTTTTGGTTAGAGAGAGCAGTGCGGTGGGGATGCCTGGCTGGGTGCTGGCAGGCAGCTTTGCTGAGGGTTTGCTGAGCCTCCATCGATTTTTGAGCTTGTCACACTGTTCATTAGGAGAGGGAGAGTGAACTAGGTGCTTAGCAGAAATGCTCTGAGTCAATCTTGATGGAGCAGAGGGGAAAAAAAAAAAAAAAATCTTGCCCAAATCTCCTCACTCAGCCTCAAACCTCCCATCTTCCAGGGAAGACTAGCAGGACATCTGTCTGTCCCAGCATTGCCCCGTCCTCACAGACTTGCCACAATGAGAGAGAGTGAAGAAAATTGTGCTATTGGTGCTCTTGGCTCGTGGGATGGTTTTCTGTCCTGTTCCTCCCTCTTTTCCTGTCAGGCTCCCATGGCTGGGTCCCTGTTGCATGTTGGGCTTGATGTGTCCCTTTTTCACGCAGCTTATGCCGGAGCTGTGCTGATTGAGGCAGTGAATCAGCTTGCCAGTGCTGTGGAGATAAATGACGGCTGTAATGCAAACTGAGGGGGAGCAAATGGGAAAAAAAAAAAAAAAAGGAAAAATTGGGAAGAAAATAGTATATTCAAGAATGAGTAGGGTATGAAATGAAGTATCTACCTTGACCAAAGCCCCTTGGCATGGCAGCATGATCCTAGCGATGACTCGAGGTGCTGCAGTGGGACCTGCTGGGGAAAAACAAGGGGGTTCCTACGCATGCACGCTGTGCTTGCCTGGCGGGTGCCCCAACGGGATGGCAGAGCCACGCTGGCACCTCGCCTTCCACCCCTTGCTTGCTGCCAGCAGCTGATGGGTGGCAGAGATAAGGATGAAAGCTGGTATCCACAGCATGTGCCTAGGCACTGGACTGAATAGAGGGCACCAAATGGAGGTAAATCATAGGCCAACTTATCATCTCACCATCTACAGCTGTGGTGAAAGTTTGAGCTGAGATGCTATTGTTTGAATGTCTCTGTAGGTCTTATGGTTGCAACATCTCCATTTGCTACCTGCCTTAGCTGGGTTTCCTTTTTTTTTTTTTTTTTTTTTTTTCATGTTCAAGCGCTTTCCTTGCTGGTGAAAGGCTGACAGCCCCCAAGGCTTAAGTCTTCTACTGATTTCAGCAGGCAGTGGTGATTTTTGGGTGTCTGGGCTGCCCACATTGCGTCCCTCAGCCCTGGCCCATGCTTTGGGGATGGAGAAGGGTGTTTGGGGCTAAGTTGGTGGCGTCCTCACCAATGGGTAATTATCCAGTCAGAGCTGAACGGAGCCTGGCAACTCCCTGTGGGCCACAAACCAGATGTCGGGTGGCAGTGATTTAAAGCTTCTGTCATCTGGAGACAAACCGGTGATAATGATTCTCTTTTTATAGACAGAGGCTTCAAGGCACGGGAAGATTTAATGGGAGATGCTTTGTAAAATCAGCTGCTTAGCTAAGTTTAGCAAAATGTTAGCCAAATTAACTAAAACTGAGATAAATTTAGCTAAAATCATCAGAGAATTGTCATTCTTGTTGGGGGGAAAAAAGCAGAAGTCAGAGGGGAAAGTGAAGAGTTAGTGAAGCTGAAAAAGTTGTAACACTGGTCAGTAGTTCAGGAGCATGCCCTTGCCTCGAGTACGCTGCTGAGTTCTGGGCATCTCGCTGGCATCGGCCATGGGTTGGAAGAAATTAAGGTGGGTGATAGGAAGTTATCTGCAGGGAGAGAGAGGGGTTTCATTGGTGCGCCTCGCCACTGTTGGGCCTCTGCAGAGTCAAGCACTGGATGGCTGGCAGCAGGAAGATTTGACACCTGTGTGGCCACGCTCAGCCACACCTTTTATAAGAGGAGGAAAAGAGATGGCAAACAAAAAAAAGTCTTGTGGCTCAGATGGTCTCTCAGTGGCAAAAAAAAAGTGGGGAAAAGCATCACTCATAAGGGAGTTGTGTGTAGCTAACCAGTGTGAGGAGGTTTGCATCTTCCTTGCTGGTGTTGGAGGCAAGGTACTGGGTGAGGTGTCTAGTTGGTACTGAGGTTGGATATGGAGGAAAAAACAATGTTGCTGTAGTCCCGTGCCCTTGGAAGCGAAATGTGAGGAAGGAGTGATGAAGAAAAGCCTCTGTAGCTGAAGGAGGAGGTGAAAGAGGATGAGGTGAAATTCAATTCTGCAAGTCTGGCTGTCAGCCAGGAGGCTGTGGTGAACTTCTGCCATGTGCCTTGGGATCTGTCACAACCAGGAGCACTTAGGAGCTATTTTTCCTACAGCAGAGCTACAGCTTTCTGGAGATGTTAGGCTGCCAGAGACAAGACGAGTTGCTGCAGATGTACAGAGGGCTTGGGTGTATGCTTTTCCCTTTATCCCAATTTGTGTTTGAGATAGTTGTAAGCCCCGTGGAAAATTATTCCTGGTAGAGGATCTGGTGATGTGCTAGTGGCTTTCTGCCTTTTGGCTTTTCCCAGAGGCAGTCCAAGTGGACTAACCAAGGGATGTCAGTGTTACTGGCTGGCAGTGGTGAAGCTGGTCTGTGGGGTCACCATCTCTTCTGCTGAGGAAAGCTGGGGAGCTGCTGTCGCCTATGGATCAGGAGGGACCAGTTGTGAACTGTGGTGGTTTTGTGAACTGTGTGTGCCTGATCTGGCACTTTTCCATCCATTTTAAGCCCTCAGTGCTGGTAGAGTGGCTGCATCTAAGCGGTACCGATGGAACCCGAGTCAGGTGGGCTGGTGCCAGGGGAAGCCATGTGGCAGCATCCCTGCCTGCAACCGCGGGGCTGTGGACTGCAAAATGGGACTTAAGGTTAACCCCAGAGCCTGCCCTGCTGGGAAGCGAGAAGGGGACGCAGAGCTGGTTTGGTGAGCAATGCAGGGGTTTGCCCTGCATCCCCACCTTGCTTCTGGGGCAGCACTTTCAGGAAAGTGATCTTGGAAGAAATATCTTTGGAGGCAGAAATCGGAATAATCTCTCAGTTTGCAGGTGCCTCTGATAAACTTTTGTTTTCAGAAGCGAGAAACAGGTCATGCAGTCTTTTTACTTCCTCCAAGAAAACCCAAGCCCCCCAAATCCACCCTGTGCTATTAACACAGTGAGTAGGGTGAGGAAGAAATATTTATCTTTTTTTCATTAAATATTTAATCAAGAAACATTCACCTTGGCCTGCCCAAAAGGACTCAGTTTTAGAATCATAGAATCATAGAATGGTTAGGGTTGGAAGGGACCTTCAAAGGTCATCTAGTCCAACCCCCGTGCAAGGAGCAGGGACATCCCTGACTAGGTCAGGTTGCTCAGAGCCTCATCCAGCCTGGCCTTGAACGTTTCCAGGGATGGGGCCTCCACCACCTTTCTGGGCAACCTGTTCCAGTGTTCTATAACTCGCATCGTAAAAAAATTTTTCCTAATTTCTAATCTAAATCTACCCCCCTCTATTTTAAAACCATTACCTCTCGTCCTATCGCAACAGGCCCTACTAAACAGCCTTTCCCCATCTTTTTTGTAGGCCCCCTTGAGGTACTGGAAGACCGCTATCAGGTCTCCCCAGAGCCTCCTCTTCTGCAGGCTGAACAGCCCCAACTCTCTCAGCCTGTCCGTGTAGGAAAGGTGCTCCAGCCATCTGATCATCTTTGTGGCCCTCCTCTGGACCTTCTCCAACTGGTCCATGTCCTTCTTGTGCTGGGGGCTCCAGAACTGGACACAGTACTCCAGGTGGGGTCTCACCAGGGCAGAGTAGAGGGGCAGAATCACCTCCCTCGACCTGCTGGCCACACTTCTCTTGATGCAGCCCAGGATGTGGTTGGCCTTCTGGGCCACAAGGGCCCATTGCCTGCTCATGTTAAGCTTCTCATCCACCAGCACTCCCAAGTCCTTCTCCTCAGGGCTGCTCTCAATCCTTTCCCCACCCAGCCTGTATTTGTGCCTGGGATTGCCACGACCCAGGTGCAGGACCTTGCACTTGGCCTGGTTGAACTTCATGAGGTTGGCACGGGCCCACCTCTCCAGCCTGTCAAGGTCCCTCTGGATGGCATCCCTCCCTTCCAGCGTGTCGACGGCACCACACAACTTGGTGTCGTCGGCAAACTTGCTGAGGGTGCACTCTATCCCACTGTCCATGTCGCCGACAAAGATGTTGAACAGGGCTGGGCCCAGCACGGACCCCTGAGGGACGCCACTCGTGACCGGTCTCCACATGGACATTGAGCCGTTGACCACCACTCTCTGAGTGCGGCCATCCAGCCAACTCCTTATCCACCGAGTGGTCCGTCCATCAAACCCATGTCTCTCTAGTTTAGAGAGAAGGATGTCATGCGGGACAGTGTCAAAAGCTTTGCACAAGTCCAGGTAGATGATGTCTGTTGCTCGTCCCTTGTCCACCGATGCCATCACCCCGTCATAGAAGGCCACCAAATTGGTCAGGCACGATCTGCCCTTGGTGAAGCCGTGTTGGCTGTCACCAACCACCTCCTTGCTCTCCATGTGCCTTAGCATGGTTTCCAGGAGAATCTGTTCCATGACCTTGCCAGGCACAGAGGTGAGGCTGACTGGCCTGTAGTTACCTGGGTCTTCTTTATTCCCCTTTTTAAAAATTGGGGTTATGTTCCCTCATTTTAGTTAATGAATGTATTTTAGTTAATGAATGTATTTCTTCTGTCTGGAATCCCTCCACTGACAGCATTCCCCATGCCAGCAGGGCAGACCCCGGCCCTGCCGCTTTCTTGGGATCCCCAGGGACAAACCTGAGCAGCGTTGTGCCATTAGCAGTGTTGTTTTGTGGGTGTGGTGGCCGTTCTCGAGTGGATGGGAATGCTGGTGGATGATGGCATGGCATTTCAGTTCAATAGCTCCGGTGTTGGATGTGGGGCTTGGTGTCCCATTCTAACCTCGACCTTGATTTCCCCCACCCCGAGTCTCCCGCGTGCTATAAGGAACACGGCGTGATCGGGGCAGCTCTCACAAGTGAGCGTTGCTCTTTCAGGTTTGTGGGTAATAACGAGCCATGGTGTGAAATAGCAGTTTCTTTTAAAGCAATCTTCTCTACAAAAGTCCCCTTGAATTTAATGAAGACTTAGAAAAGTTGTTCCTGAAATTTTTATGCTGGCATATAGATATCCATAAAAGAGCCGTCCTGTAAATGGAACAGAGAGGAAACCATTCATTTTAGCGTCTGTACATTTATAGATTGATTTTTACAGAATCCTATTAGTTTCACTGCCAGTAAATGGTAAGAGGACTCTATTTCAAACCAGACAATGTTGAGGTGTAGAGGTGGGTATTAAATATCATACTACCTGTTGCTGTTCAGCTGTAGTTCCTGCTTGTGTCTGAGCAGAATATAATTGCAGAGACTAGGAATGCCAGGTCGATCTCCTTCCAGCTCTCTGGTTAATAAAATCATTAGGAACCAGGATAACATAAGAGGCTGGTGTTACACTATTTCAACAGCCCATTAAATAGATCAGATCATTTTTGTGCAATATTCTTAACAGCAAAGAAATACTCTTCTGTAACTGCTACTTGGTGCCTGCTTTTGAGAAAGCAATGATTTATAAACCTCTTCCTAAATAAGTTACATATAATGAAAAAAAACCTATAAACCTCAGACTGCTACTCCTCACTATAATGCAGACGATTTCCGGATTTTTGTCGCCTCCCCCACTGCCAGGTGGAGGATGGAGTATCCCCTCCCCACCTAGAGGGCTGCTGCCAGCCCAGCTCTAGCCAGACCACAGCTGGCACGGCGACGGGATGCAGCGGCCATTTACACTTTACTTCCATGTGGCATTCGAGCGGCTGACAGCCAGATGGTTTCATAAGTCGCCACGTCTCCTTGGGCCAAGGATAGTTCACCTTCCAGTGTCATTACCAGGCTCTCTCACATTATTATGAATGAAATTAATGTAATGTAATTTCAGTTTTTTTCCTTGTCTGTATTTAAGCTCCCTGCTTTGTGCATCTCGCTCGGTTTTGGCAGTGCAGCACTTTGATTTTCGTTGATAGGCAGTTTTACTTTTCAGTTTCAATTCCAGCTACATTTGATTTGCCGGATTTGGGTACTTCACAATTAAAACCAAAACTGAGCTGTACGCATTGAAGCGAGGCAGGAAAAGCAACAGGCTAACACTTTCAGTATTACAAAGTTTTCTGAGGGTCACTCTACAGTCTAGGGAACGGTGGGCAGATTTGGTGCTTCAGATTGAATACGGCTGCCCTGGGAGCAGAGGGGAAGACGTAAGCCCATTTGTGAAACATTTGCAAACCATTAACCACAACCCTGTTATTAACTGCTTGGATTTGTCCCTGCCACTTGGGATGAACCTTTTGTGGCCTGGCAGCCCTAGGCATATACTTCTCTCTTCCATCCCTATAAAGCTGATGCTGGGATTAATACAAAGAGTGTGGCTTGACAAAGTTTAGGAATATTTCAGATCTGTTTCAACTAGTTTACCATAGTGTTCTAGTCGTAGAATCATAGAATCGTTAGGGTTGGAAGCGATCTTCAAAGTCATCTAGTCCAACCCCCCTGCAAGAAGCAGGGACATCTCCAAGCAGATCAGGTTGCTCAGAGCCCCATCCAACCTGGCCTTGAATGTTTCCAGGGATGGGACATCCACCACCTCTCTGGGCAACCTGTTCCAGTGTTTCACCACTCTCAGTGTAAAAATTTGTTTCCTGATGTCTAGTCTGAATTTACCTCCCTCTATTTTAAAGCCATTATCCCTTATCCTTTCACAGCAGGCCCTGGTGAAGAGTTTCTCCTTGTCTTTCCTATAAGCCTCCTGGAAGGCTTGTAGGCTGCTGTAAGGTCTCCCTGGAGCCCCCTCTTCTCCAGGCTGAACAGCCCCAACTCTCTCAGCCTGTCTTCACAGGAGAGGTGCTCCAGCCCTCTGATCATCTTTGTGGCCCTCCTCTGGACTCTCTCCAAGAGGTCCATGTCCTTCTTTATGCTGAGGGCTCCAGAACTGTACTCCAGGTGGGGTCTCACCAGGGCAGAGTAGAGGGGCAGAATCACCTCCCTTGACCTGCTGGCCATGCTTCTTTTGATGCAGCCCAGGATGCGGTTGGGCTTCTGGGCTGCAAGGGTGCATTGTCAGCTCATGTTGAGCTTCTTGCCCACTATCACTCCCAAGTCCTTCTCCTCAGGGCTGGTCTCGATCTGTTCTCTGCCCAGCCTGTATTTGTGCCTGGGATTGCCCCGACCCACGTGCAGGACCTTGCACTTGGCCTGGTTGAACTTCATGAGGTTTGCACAGGCCCACCTCTCCAGCCTGTGAAGGTCCTTCTGGATGGCATCCCTCCCTTCCAGCGTGTTGATGGCACCACACATCTTGGTGTTGTCAGCAAACTTGTTGAGGCTGCACTTAATCCCACGGCCCATGTTGCCAACAAAGATGTTAAATAGGGCCGGTCCCAATACCAACCCCTGAGGAACACCAGTCATCACTGGTCTCCACTTTGACACCAAGCCATTGACCACAACTCTTTGGATGTGAACATCCAGCCAATTCCTTATCCAGTGAGTGGTCCATCCATAAAATCCGTGTCTCTCCAGTTTAGAGACAAGGATGTTGTGTGGGACAGTGTCAAATGCTTTGCACAAGTGCAGGTAGATGACATCAGCTGCTCTTCCCTTGTCCACCAACACTGTAATGGTGTCATAGAAGGGCCGCCAAATTTATCAGACATGCTTTGTCCTCAGTCAAGCCATCTCTGTAACTTCCAGCAGCACTGGTAGAAGAGAGAAGGCACCTGGGGCTCAAGATGGAGAGGAGTGTGGCACAGTGAGCGGGGAACACTGCTTAGCCATGAGTATGTCAGTCTCCTGCTTGGGAAAAGTGAATCCATAATGCTTTACTGGGCTGTTTAGAAAAGGCAAAATAATATTGCAATCATATATATATATTTTTTCCTATATATAGGTTTTCTGTAGATGAGAGGGAGGGGGTTGTTGCCGAGATCAGTGGTGTAGCCTCAGATGCTGTGTGTTATTTAGGGAGCTGATGCTGCTGGTTTTCAGCCTCCTGATCAGAGAGAGATGTGTCTTAAAGTCATTTCTCCTGTTTCACCTCTGTGGGCTGCCCAGGTTGCCCCTGCATCGAGGCAACAGAGACACTGAGGACGTCACTCCAGACAGAGGAAAAGACGTTTTTTGGGGGGGAGAGATGGATCAAAGGAGAGGGATGTTGATAAAAGAGCCTGATGTAGAGCTCTTACCCTACTGCTTGCCTCCTTCACCCACTGCGTCTTGCCGGCTGTGGAAGGAGAGCGCTGTTGGGGTGCATGGCAACGTGTGACCAGCAGCCTCGCTGTTCCCCTGGCCGCGGCAGGCACCTGCCAGCACAGCCTTGCCACGGGTTTTTCCTGCTTTAATATTGGGGAATAATTTCTGGGAGAGGAGGAACATGTGACTTTCTCATTCCTGGGCAGCGTCGGGCTTCCCTGCCCGTCTGAGCGAGGAGCTGCCCTGCTCTGCCTGGGGACCGGTAAAAGCCTTGGTAAGCCAGATCAGCGTTGAGCTGTTAAAAGCGGTGCAGACGCTTCGAGCTTGCCCTTTTTGCCTTGTATAATTTATGAGTGCAGCAGAGGCCGGGAGCTGTGTTCGGGGTGGATTAGTGCCAGGGCACCTTTCAATTGCAGGGCTTGGCTGCTGGCAGGAACAGGATCTGGCCATAACATCGGTACTCTAAATTTCAGCCTGTCTCAAGGTTTTTGAGTCTATTTGGAGCTGGGTTTTTTTTTTGTTGTTGTTTTTTTTTTTTTTTTAAAGCTTGGATTGCACTGTACCCAAAGAGCTGACACATAAACCTGCAGCTCTGGGAGAGGCCAGTGGCTGGGCTAACAGCTTATAGCATGTTTCTGGTGGATGTACATCCTATGGAGAGTTTCTGGGCTACTGTGGGCAAAGCAGTTACTGTCTCTGCACTTCAGCTTCGCCATCAGGATGGGGAGAAAGGATGGGGAGCCCTGGGTGAGGCTGTGCTGCGCTCCAGCAGCATGGAGCAGCAGCTGAGGCGATTGCCATGTACCAGCCCTACTTCTCCATGCTTCCCAAAGGGGAAATAAGGCCTTGAAGTGTGGCAAAAGCTCACTTTGCCACCTGATTCGCCCACTGCAAGGGTTAAAAGCAGCTTCGTGGCTCCTTGTGTAAGGCTGCAGTGAAAATCATACTCAAAGCAGGGCTAAAAACCCTTTTCTTTTGTCCTTTAATTATTTATTTTCTATATTTAATGTGCTTGCTCTTTGCGAGTCAACTGAACTTTTTGGTAATATTTTTTGCTCAAATATTTATCTGTGTTGGCGGAGGGAATATTTTAAACTGAGCCTCACAGAGCTCACCCTAGATGCTCTGGTGTTTCTTCTGGCTTCTCCTGCTATTGAGCAGGAGCGGTTTCTTGCCTCACATTCCCCACATGTTTTCCCTGCTGCTTCCAATACAGATAAAATGTTAAATTGAAACACAAAGAAGAGTTTTAATTCTATTCCCCGTGTTCACCACTTTTGTCTCAGAAAGTAAGGGACTGGTGAGGATAGGCTGGTGCCGGTGGCAGAGCCCTGGTTGCCCCCTCCCCGCGCCTCCTGCCCTGCTCCAGTAGCACTGGCATTGCTGGTGACAGGCAGGGGGTGAGGGCTAAGCCAAAGCAAGCCTGCCGGAGCTCAGCCATGGTGCTGGAAATAGCAGAGCCCTCTCCAAACACCTTGTGGTTTTGTTTCCTATCTCAGTGTGGAAGAACATCTTGTCCTGATGTACCTTGCTCCCACAGCCCCGGTGCCTTTTAGCAGCCTGGACTCATATTTTAGAATAATGATGCTTTTTTCTGCTTGTCTTTTTATAGCTGTGTTTAAGCAGGGAGGCGGAGGACAAGACACCTGCCCATCCAGGTGACTTGTACTTGGGTTTTACTGTGCTGCTGGCGGAGGTGAGTGATGCTTGGGGAGCGCAGCTGGCCCCAGAGCAAGCACTGAGGGCTGGAGCATGGTGGGCAGGTCAGTTGCCTTCCTGGTGAGCCATGGGTGGTCAAGAAGTGATGCCAAGCAGGGTGCTGCCACGTGAATCTCCAGTGAATCCTGCCTGCTGTTTGCTCCCTGACGACTTGGAGAGAGGGCTGTACAACTGGAAAAGGTGCAGAGAGGGGAGACACAGGGTGGTAGAGGCTTTGGGATGGTTTCTCTACAGGAGGTAGGCTGGGGATGCTTAGTCTGGGATGGGGGAGGGGGATTGTGTTGGAGATCTGGAAGATCATTAATGGCAGAGGACAGGTGGATAGGAAATACCTCCTGTCTCCTCCTGGACAAAAGCTGGGGTCATTGAAGGAAGCTGGCAGGGGCAGTTTCAATGTGGATGGATGCAGGCTGTTTGTGGAGCCACCTGCAACAGCATCTTCTGGGTGCTGAAAGCCTGTGTGGGTTCAGCGGTGACTGGACAGATGTGTGGCAGAAAGGTCCATGCAGGCGTTAAACATGAAGGTGGGAGTGTGCTGGCAGCAGCAGGGTGCTCAGAAGAGGTGTCCCTGTGCTCACCCACCTGTAGTTTTCTCCAGACCTTTGCCATCGAGACTCCCATCAGAGATGGAGTACTTAGGCAGATGTGACCCAGCACTGCCGCCTTTCCGAGAAGCCCTTCTGTGTGTGGCCATCACCCCACTCCCTGGGGGCTGGCTGGCCCAGGGGCTGTGTCTCCCACTCTGTGTCCCCAACACATCCCTGTGCTGGCTCTAGCAGTTCAGTGCAGAGGCAAGGGAGGGAATGTAAGTGAACAGGAAGAACACTGCATGTCTTCTAATATACACCAATATATTTCACTTACTGCATCTCTGTAAGGAAACTGGGCTGTGGAAAGCTGGAACTGGCTGTGGGAATGAGCAGCTTGGAAGGGAGTGAGCTGTGAGCATGCAGCTGCTTTCCATCTGGGCAGGAGGGAAGTCTGCCATGGGCCGAATGGGGACTGAAACCCTCATCCTTCCCCCTGCCGCTCTGTGCCCCTTTGGCTGCGTTACAGTGCACTGGATCTGCATGGTGGCCCTCACCCAGGACATGCCAACCCCTGGACAGGCGCTGCTGTGCATGCTGTGCCCACGCTGTACCTTCCTGCACCTCGCCCTGCCTGATGCTGCTTGCCAGGCAGAGAGCCCAGGAGGAGGTCAGAAGTTGACAGAGAGGGGGAAGCTTTTTAAAATAACTTGTTTCCTTTAGCATCACTAGATTTTTTTTTCTCCTTCTTAAAATAGAAGGAGGTAGATTCAGATTAGATATTAGGAAAAATTTTTTTACACTGAGGTGGGTGGAACACTGGAACAGGTTGCCCAGGGAGGTGGTGGATGCCCCACCCCTGGAAACATTCAAGGCCAGGTTGGATGGGGCTCTGAGCAACCTGATCTGGTTGGAGATGTCCCTGCTGCTGGCAGGGCTGTTGGGCTAGATGGCCTTTGAAGGTCCCTTCCAAACCCAAACTATTCTGTGATTCTTTTTGCCTGCTCCTCTGAACACCACGTTCCCCAGCTCAACAGTTTTAGAGCCAGGCAGTACAACACGGTACAATTGCAGTGGCGGTGCCTGGCTGGGACAAGACCCCCTGCCAATGCAGGGAGCTGGGCAGATGCTGCCAGTGCTGGTCCAGGACAGGGAGGAGGATGCACCCCTGCTGCCGGAGCTGCCATGCATCCTCCTCTGAAGCACTGAACGGTATTAGAGACAGCTTACTGGGAACTGTAGCACAGCACAGACCATTAGCCTTGTTGAGCATGGCTATGATCATACTTAGCGCTGCCTTCCTGTCTCTCGTTGCTGAACCGTAGAGCACTTTGCAACGATTAATTCAGCGTGAGGCTCTAAGTGAGCATTATTGCCCCTGTTTTAGAGCAAACATAAAGGTCGTTGGCAGACCAAGAGCAGAAACTCTCTGCCATACAGGTGTTCACCAGCCTAGCTGTCACAAGCCACCGGTACCTCCCACTGGCCTTCTTTTGTCTCAGCACTTTTTTAGGTCCATTTAATTGCCCTTGAGATGTTCTTTCCACTGCAAAAAGGGAGGATGTATTCATGCGCTCAGCTGTACCCAGTAGTTTGGGAATAAAACTCTCTTTGCCTGCGTAGGAGAAAAAGTCTTGGCTTGTGTAACCAGTTATTTCTGGTGCGTCTCTCCAGGCATCTGCGTTGATGTGGGCAGCAGCAGCAGCATATGTTGCTGGCTGCAGATGGACTGGTCCCATTGCCATCTGCACACAGGCTTGCTGGGGCTGCGGCGGGTGTTACAGCTGGGACTCTGCCTCCCTGCCCTTCCTGGGGCCGTGCAGGAGCCGGTAGAGCTTGGAGCTGGGGACCTGGGGTGGTATGTCTGGAGCTCTTCACATCTCATGTGCGTTTCTTCTCCTTTGAGCTCCAAGGAGGGCTGAAAGTATATGAAAATGCTCAGCTGGAGCTTGTGCTCTGAAGGTGCCTTTACAAGCAGTAAATCAAATTGTAAAAGGAGCCAGGTGGGGCTTTTTTAGAGCCATCATGGAATGGTTAGAGTTGGAAGGGACCTTCAAAGATCATCTAGTCCAACCCCCTGCAAGGAGCAGGGACATCCCCAACTAGATCAGGTTGCTCAGAGCCTCATCCAGCCTGGCTTTGAACATTTCCAGGGATGGGGCTTCCACCACCTCTCTGGACAACCTGTTCCAGTGTTCTACAACCCTCATTGTAAAAAATTTTTTCCTAATATCCAATCTAAATATCAGGACCAGTGCTGGTTGAGATGCTCGAGCCTGCCTGCCCCATGGTAGGATATCTGCACTGACTGCTGTGTTTTCGGGAAGGGTCTGTGGAGTAGCACATCTGTGCCTCAGCAGGTCATCTCCATCCACAAAGTTTCTGCTCCTCACCCTTCCTTCCACGAGGTGTTGTGGCTTTTGCTTTCTCTGGTGTGCCTATGAAAGCCTGAATGTTCTCTCGAGCCCTTTGTATCACCATCTTCTCTTCTCCATTTGAAGGCATGCCATGCCTGGTGCCCAGGGCTCAGGGAGCAAGGGGAGGTTGAGGCATGCCTGTGGCTGGGAGGAGAGGACTGGTGAGGGATGTAGGAGGATGTGAGAATGGAGAAATGAGCTGGTGGATGCCCAGTGCTAAGGAGACATGGCTCCTCTGCAAGGAGAGTCCCTTCCCCTTGTAGCTGGGGGCCGTTGGGCACTCTAGTGGTATACCCAAACCTGTGGGCAGAAAAGCTGCCTTCATCTGGTCTCAGCTGTACCCCTGCTTTCCTCTCCTGCCTGGCTGGAGTTTAACAGCATGCCATTTCCCTCTGGCTGGGAAGACTGGCTCCTCATTTCTTTGCAGCTACTGTCAGCAGCAAACACGACCTCATTTGTATTATCCTGCGTCTGATCCCACCTAATCCTTAATGCAGGACGCTGCCGGCAAGGGGAGCGTGTCGCTGCAGGAGCAAGGAGGATGAAAGGCATGTGTGGCTTAGCTGGGCGGTGGGGCTACCTAAAAGTGGGTCGAGTCTCTGCTCCTTGCATTGTGTGGGGCACTTCCCCTCTCCCTCCATGACTTTTTGAGAGCAGAGACCTTTGCCTTCAGTGGATATTGTACAGCTTCTGGCGGAGCTAATGTGTTCACCTGGTGTGAAATGCTCTTCGTTGAAGAGAGCATCCGGCTGTTTTGTGCTGACACTTTGAGTTTGGAGGTCCTGGAGGTGTTGCCTATCAACTTGTTTCTGGTAGATGGTTGAGCAAGCCTTGGCTGATAACTCCTCTGTGCTGCTATGGCCAGTGCGTGGGGCATGCATTGACTCACCACCCAGTTGCGCTGCGAGAAGCAGTACCGTGCCTACAGCTACCACCCCGTCTGAGGCCGGTGCCACTGAAGCATCAAGAGCCAACAGATTTAGGGAGGCTTTTTTCCACCTTGATTTGGGCCCTGCTGCTGGCTTGTATCATGCTTGCTCTGCTTGCCCACATGCATGGTGCTTCCTCACATAGTGCACCAATACAAAATGCCATTTACAGGAGCACTTTACTGTCTGCATTGAAGAGGATGAGGTTTTGAGATTTGATGCATCGAGGTACATGCCAAGGCTTGCTACCTCTGGGCACGGCTTGGCCACAGCGCACGCAGTCATGGTGGAGCCGGGCAGGAGCGTGTTGGGAGCCGTTAGCCATACCGCCTTGCTGCAGCAGAGGAAACATCTTCCCGCAGCAGCCAAGGGGGCTGGTGCATACCCAAGCAGGAGCTGCCTGTGAAGACTGCCGTGCTATGTTTTCATGACTGATAACTCCAGAAATCCTCTTTTCCTTATTGCAATGTGTGTATGTGTGAGAGAGAATCAGTGCCAAATGCAGATTTTTATTTATTTATTTATTTTCCCTGATAATAACAACAAAGCTTGGTGCCTGGTTGCTGGTTTCCGTCCAGATCTCCCATGTTCTTGGGAGGTATTTTGAGTTTGCTGCATCAGGTAACTTAGCAGTGGGTTTGGTTTTTATTTTTATTTTGAGTGAGGTTTTTTCAATTTTTTTTTTTTTTTGGCTTCTGTAGATGTGCAGATATATTGATCAGATATGTGTTAGGAAAAGGGGGAAGGGAAGGCTGGTGCTGTGTCTCTGGGCTGTGACATTGCAGTGCTTTTTGAACCAGCACCTTCCTGAGTGTGAGAGCTCCAGTGGTGGGCCAATGATGGTAACATAGCCATCCTCCAAATTACAGAGGGAGGTTGGACCTCTGGTGTGGTGTGCATCTATTGCAAAGCAATGGCCAGAAAGCCTCTGGGTCCCCATTTGTCTTTCTTCTGCAGCTGACATAAAGCACGGCAGGCTGAGGACCTCAGGTTTGGGGACACTGATGAGGAAACTCAAGCTCTGCTTTCCTCCCTGAGTTGGTGTGTTCGCCTTTCTGTTAGGTGTGCTGCAAAGCCAAGGGAGGGGAGAGAAGAGGTGGCAGTGTCACAGAGCTGCAGAGACCTTGCAAACCTTGTCTCTGCCTGGTTTCCTCCTGATGGGTTTGAGGTGCATGTGGACTGCGTAGCTGGAGTGGAGCTGGCGGGTTGCCAGATCCCAGACTAGGTTGCTCTTCTTCCTCTCCAGTGAAACAGTGGCTGTGTTGAACATTGATGTTACTGTTGTCGTTTGCTGCAAGCCCAATTACAGCTTTGGTTTTGTTTCTCCCCCACCCCGCCTCCTTCTGTTTTCCTTTTGCATCTCTGATCTTCCTAGTAAGTGTGGGGAGCTGTGCTTGTGCGTTGGCGTGAGCACAGCGGGATGGGGCAGTGGGAAGTGCATCTCCATGCTTGTTTGTCTGCTTCTCTTTTTGGGAAGGACAATATTACTGAAGCCTGTCCCTCAAGGGAAGGAGGTGGCTTTTGCAGTGGCAGAAAGAGACTTCGCTCCAGAAGAAGGTGTGTTTTTTATTCCCCCCCTGCCCCCGGCACTGTCTTTTCTCTCACTGTGGGGATGATTTTTGGGGCAAATACACCCTAAAATACTGCTCAGGCCTTAATATGAGCTTTGGCCCCTGCTTCCAGCTCTGTGTTGTCCTTGGGCTGTCTCTGCTGCGTGGAGCTGGCACGTCCCATGCCCCTGCTTCCATGCCGAGTTGCAGCTCTGCTCAGGGCTTTCTCATGCGAGCAGCAGTGCTGCACCACTGGAAGGCGGACAGACCCTGGAGATCTGATGGAGATCTGCCTGGCCCAGTCACACCAGCTGTGCCCTGCCTCTGGTCTCGCCATCCGCAGCTAAGGCCGCATCATCTCAAGACGCAGCACCTTTCTTGAGGATCCCACAGTGTCTGTGCTTGCAGCTGGCAGGGACCCGCAGTCCTTTCTCAACAGGGTTATTTATTTTCTAACTCACTATAGCTTGCTATGGTGCATTTCTCACTAGCCAGGGTTGTGTTTTTTTATTCCTATTACTGAGCTGAGATAGGAGAAGGTTGGGCTGACACGTGTGCTCTAAATTATGCTGCTGTATCTGCAGTGCTGTCAGTCATGTTGCTCCAAGGCCTGGGATCTCAGAGATGCTCCAGCAGCAGGTACCTAAGGATCAAAGGTTTAGATCAGTTCTTGCTGTCACAAATGTTTTATATCTAATTTCTCCTTGAGAAGAGTTGGGGGCGGAGGGGGGGGGCTGGCAGCTGGGTAGCACATGTGCTCTGGAACATCATTACTGTGACCTGAGCATCGTCTGCATGCTGAGGACCAGCTCTGGGTTACAGAAATGCCTGTACCTCTCTGCAAAACGTGTGTGTGAGATGAGGAGGTAGGTCACTCTGAAGCCCTGGCACTTCTTGTTGGTGGGATGGTGTCTGACAGGCGGGCACCAGCATGTCCTGTGCTCTGGCTGTAACAGAGGGTTTGCAAGGTGCCCCACATGTTGGTACCACACAGCCCGCGCTGCCACTGCCGCTGGTTCCTCCATCCTCTCGATGCGACGTAGGGCAGCCCTGCGCATTTTCTGATGGTGCTTTTAAATATGTTGGAGAGGTCGTGCTCTGACTGAGATTTTCTCTGCCAGTACCAAGGTAGCTGCTTGGTGTGGTTTGGGCTGGGCTGGCCCACAGCACATCACTGCCCGCTGTGCATCTGCCAGGAAAGCTCTCTGAGAGTGCTTGGGCATTTTGGTTAGTGACCAGCAAGGGTTTTCTTCCAGTCTTTCCACTCTGCAAAGAGTGAGAGATGGGAAGAGGAAAAAAAAGCCCTTGTTCTGGAGCTGCTCAGCACAGGGGGGGCTCCCCGGGGAGCCTCCCACCAAGCAGGAGCCTTGTGAGTGAATTGTAGGAGCGGGGAAACCAAGGCATGGCTTGGGGGAGTCTGGGGCTTTTCCAGAGCTGGAAATCGAATGCAGGGGTGAGGAGTTTTGACTGACAGCACTTCTTGTCCTTGCTGAGCTCCTTCCTTGGAAGTGGGTGTGCCTTGGTGCCCGCTTGGTAAAGCTCTGCTCCTTAAAAGTAGTTAGCTGACAGAGGGAGGGGGAAAGGCAAGCTGGTGGCTTCCTGAAGTCAGCTAAAGCCATGCATGTAACTGCCTTGTGTATTGGCAATTATTTTATTTTGCTTGAATATCTATTTTTCTAATCTCTGGGTTTTTTTCCTCCCTGTTAGAATAAAGCAAGGTAAAATAAAGGCTGAGCTTTCCCTCCCTTGGAGGCACTTTTCCCTTCACATTAATACGCTGCTGTTTTCCATTCCCCCTTGTTGCTGCTCAGTTTGGAAGGGTGGCCGCGCGGGGAAGGATAGTAGCATTAGTTTCTAAAGCTGTGTAAAGATCCCCATGGAAGCAATTACTGGATGGATTACCCTTGGCTTTGCTGCTGCGAAAAGGGCACATCGGGTCGAGGATGCTGAGTGTATTAACAGCACGATCCTTTCCTCGCTCAGGAGGTGCGGTTCGGATTAGCCGCCTGCTTTTTAAAGCGCTGGGTTCAGAGCAGGACTCTGGCTGCTTGCTCCTTTCCCCTTCCCTCCCTGCTCCCCTTTCCCCCTCCCTTTCCACCCAGCACGCCCCATCCTGGGCTCTCCTCCTGCATGTGGGACCCACAGCTCTGTGGGGAAGGGGGAGACCTTCTCTGACCTCTGAGGTGCTGAAGCTCTGAGATTTGGTAGGAGCTTTGGCTTTTACGCAGAAGGATGAGCAAAGCTGAGCTGGAGATCGAGTGCAGTTACGGGCTCCTAAGTACTAAATCATCTGCTGCTCCTGCTGAAGCCTAGAAAGGCTGGTTTGACCTTCATGGCTGGGAAGCAGCTCATGTCTGTCCTGAAAAGGCACAGAAGGAAAAACAAAACACCGTCTGTCCACGCAGGAGCTCCCTTTCGCCACTCTATTTATCCTCCATGGGTCTAGGCTCTTCCTGAATGTGTTTGACCTCTGATGATCCTGAGAATGAGCTGAACCTGGCTGGTGTGCATGGGACACAGGATGCTGCCTTCATTTATTTCCCAATTAGTGCCCATATAATTGCTGACAGTCTTCAGGGCAGCAATTCTCGGGCTTGCCCATGCTCTGCTGCCAATGGATAGAGGCACTGAGTGGTGGCAACAAGCCATGGAAGGGCTGCCTGTGGTGCTCTGGTTAACGTGGCACAATGGCCACAAAGATGCTCTCTGCCATCTCCTGATGCCCTGGTGAGCCCAGAGGTGGGTGCCGGCGTGTCTCCCTCTGGCAGGGGGCAAAAGCATTTGGGGGAGCTGGCATCAGCAAAGGATGGAGAGGGCCTAAGGGTGCTGTGAGTGTCCTACCACTGGTGGGAGCAGCAGTGGGAGACTGTTGCCATTAACCCAAAGGGCTCACCATGGAGCAGAGCTGCTGCCAGATCACAATGTTTTCACCTTTTTTGGTTTTTTAAACCTAAAATCTTAAAAAAAAAAACCAAACCCCCACAACTCAGTGGAAGCAGAGACCCTCTTACAGACTCTTGAAACCTCTTTGATCTTGTTTACTGTCCAGAATTACTGTTTGAAGGCCCATTAGAGCAGTTCATAGGTGCCAACGGGCTTGGGCTGGCCTTGCTCAGCCTTGCTTGAGGGCTGTGGGGGAGGCCAGAAGGCCTTTCTTGATGGAGGCTTGGGAAGACTGATGCAGCCCAAGCGCAAGCGGTTGAGAACGAGGAGTTGAACTGAGCAGTACTGCAGCATCTCAGGGGAGCTGCAGACAGGGGGAAGAGATGACCAAAAATCCTCTCCATCCTCCTGCTTGGCTCCCAGCACACACAGAGCTGGGTCTTCTCTTTTCTCCAGTCAGCAGCTTGGTTTGTGCTGACCTCCTAAATATTCAGCTCATTATACAGTATAACGTATAAATAAAACAGAAGCAGGCAGCAATATTCTCCAAGAGGGTATAATCGGCTTCCTTTCCTTTTTAATTATACAGGATTTGTCTTCATGTGTCAGGCTATCCTACCGGCTAATTTATTATTTTAAAGAATTAAAGTTGGTATTCTTTATGCAGCAAGGCACCTGATTTTGAGGGTCCAAGAAGGAAGAGCATATTTCCAAATGGAAACAGGGAATTTTGTAGTTGGATGTTGTTTGTAGAGGTCAGCGGCCTGGATTCTGCGCTCTCCATTGTTACAGGGAGGCAGAAGGTTCCTCAGCATATTGGAGATGATGGGGTCACCATGGGGATTCCTTGGGACCTGGCTGAGACATGCGGTGCTGGCCAGTAGTATGCATTGCCTCTCCCCTCATAGAGGCAGGACGGTGGCCAACAGATAGGAGTATCATCCACGCGTGAAGCTCAGGCACAGGCTGCCTGCAGGAGGTGGGGGGTGTATTTTAATCTGGCACAGCTGCTGGCATGGTGTTTGCAGATAAGTGTGGTATGGACTCTGAGCTGACTTGCTTTCCCCTCAGGGAAGCCCTGGAAACAAAATTTGGCCTTTCATCAAAGCAATGAATCTGTCATCTTTCACTCCTTGCAACTTGGAGTCCCCTGCTCCTGATTTGCAAATAAATTCCCCATTTTGGTGGCTGCCCTGGCCATCCGCTTTAAAATTAAAGCTTTGATGCCCTTACTGGAAAAAGCATCAATAATTCTCTGGTGGCTTTTCATGCTATTGTATTTGGCTGGAGACTTTAGCAGATTTAAGCCTCTGCATGGTGTTTTGTACCGTGTATATAATTTACCACGGATACAAACAAGAAGATACACCATGAGTTGGTTCTAGCTGTGATGAACTTAACGATGGCCCAGGTGCCCTAACCCTGGATCAGCTCCTTGCACTGAATCAGTGGCCAACAGCCTGTGCTAATGCTAGTTGAGTGTGGGGACGGCGAGAGGAAGACACTGAAGAGCCTTCTCCAGAGCCTGAATGGGGATGTTTCCTTCCAGGCAGTGGTTGCAGCTGTAGTTCTTAAAAGTCAAATCTTCTTCCAGTTCCTGAAGGTCAAGTCTTTTTCCATGGCCACTTTGCAGTCTTTGTCAGTCTTGCTGCCTGATGCAGTAGGTGTCTTGATTGCGTAAATGTGTGCGTGCACCACAGGAGAGATCCAGACACTGCCCACATGGGAGTGGGTGTTGGGGTGGGGGTTTGGAAGAAGACAGATAAAGGAAACTGGGTGGTGGGCAGCAAAGTTGGTGATAACATGGCCTTGGCCTCAGGGCCAAGTGCGAAAGTGGGACGCTTTCTGGAAGGTCCTCAAGGACTCGTGTTCCCTGCCGAGCTAGCAGAGGAGGAGGTGATGCTCCATTCTTTGAAGATGGAGCAGCATGCTTGTGGATGTGTGCAAGCAGGGGAAGGTCAGTGGCAGTGAGAAGCTTAATGGTGAACGCTCAGAGCTTCTCCAGGGACCTCAGCTGCAGGAGAGGCTTTGCTGCAGAAGTGCTTTGCTTTAATTAGGTATCCGTATTAATATTATATTTGATTTTTTTGTGTGTGTGCGTTTCTTCTAACAGCAAGTGGGGTCAGAGCAGACTCTGATCTGCAGAGCTCCCTTGAGAGGCGGTAAATCGCCCCCAAGCAGCAGGAGATGCTGATCTTCCTTGGGGCACGCGTAGGCCTGCCGTGCGTCCTTGTGGGGGTCCTGGAGGAACAGCCACCAAGGTTGTTGTGCCCAGGTACTGATGCAAGAGGGAGAGGAGCTTCACATCTGTCAAATAAGTGAACTGGAGCTAAATTTGCTACAGGGCAGAAGACTAAATAAGGCTGGATGATAGCTGGGGTCCAGAGCTACCTCCATTTCTAATGCCTGGTTGGTGTCAGCACAAAACTGGAGAAGACGGCACTGAGCCAATGAAGCACTTAAGCAAGTACTTAACTTCAAGCATTTAAACAGGGATTTCTGCGGGCTCCTCCAAATGCCTGGTGTTGCTTAAATTTGTATTTAAGTGCTTAACTGGCTTGAGGGATGTGCACTTTGGGGAAGGGGAATAAGAGAAAGGAGATGTGGGATGTGACCCTGCCAGGGTCTGTGCCAATTTACTCCTGCAGTACCCAATGCACTTGCAGGACATGCTGCAGAACGGATATCAAATCTGTTCTCCAGAGACCCATAGCCTGATTTTTGTACCACCACACGCTCTTCAGAGAGGGCAAAGAGCGTGACCATGGTGCTCTGTCTGTCTCCCGCTTGTATCTTGGGCATGAGCCCATCGGGATGCACAGCACTGTGCACACACTGGGCTAGGCCAAGCTACTGGGCTCTAATGTTGGGAAAACTACACCAAAGCTCACCTGAAGGATCTCCTACCTCGATGCGCCATCTGGGCTGTTTGGGGAGACAGGAAGAGGATGGAGGCAGAGTGATGCTGCCCTGATTCTTTCCTCTTTGGGGCTGCTGGCCCTCTTAATGCATGCACTGGCACTGGGGCATGAGGAGGGATGAGCCCTACCCTGTTTGAATTATTATAATCCTTTCAGATGGCATTAGCACCTCGGTCAGTAACAGCTCTGTAATTGAACTTCCTGCTTGCAGGGGCCCCATGCTTCAGCGAGACATTTATATCTCATTTGTATAATGCCTGGTTGCAGTTTCTGCTGAAAGATTGCCCTCCGCCTCCAGTGCCCCCGAGCCTTGCCGAACACGCACTCATGCTCCAACCCTCTGCAGGCAGAAGAGTGACCGAGCATGGCTGGGTAGTGACATGCCGCAGGGCATCTGAGTTTCTGGAGTTTTTGCTTGTTTATTGGAGCTTTTGCTAGACTGATGTATTTTTTTTTATTTTGCCCTTCCCTCCTTTCCCTTCTTTTTTTAGTGCCTGAGTCCCAGGAAAGGCAGGACGGAGGCTCAGCAGCGAGTGCTCAGTCAAGGATTATGTAGGGATGAGATTTTCCAGGGAAAACTGGGTGTGAAGGGGGACTATAGAGGCACATTTGGCCACTGCCAGACCCCCTTGGGGTCATCATTGCACCTGCACCGGCAAAACCCCTTTGACTGGGCAAAGCCTGGTGCTCCTTGTCAAATGCCAGCGGCTCTGCCGGCTCCTGAGCTGGCTTGGGTTTGCTGCCTCCTGAAAGGATGAGCATGGTGGCAGTTCAGTTCACCTTGATCTAACAGCAACACTCAGCAGCCCCAAAAGGAAAACAGCTTTTATTTTAGCAAAGGCTTAAGTTCTCTATTTTAAAACAGTGCCACGACAGAAGAAAGTGAATCAGAGTCCACTTTTGGCTTGTGCCGCCCACTCCTTTTCTCCCTGGGCAGCTGGAGGCTGGCCCTGGAGATCAGCATGACCTGCCCGTCCCCAGTCACTGTCTGCTCCACTTGGCCCAGACTTTTCACCCAAAATGCCCTTTGCCCGTTGGGCAGCCTCACTGTGGCCAAGGCGCTGCCACAACGTGCTGTGCAGTGTCCAGCCTCGGGCCTCCGGTACCGGCGAGGGGTGCAGGCAGGGGAGGGCAGAGCATCCCGTGGGGATGCTGCGGGTCCATAGCAGCAACTGGCTAGGTTGTTCGTTCCTCCTTCCCACTCCAGCAATCCCTGCTGTACTGTAATCACACAATTATTATGCCATTAAAATGTCATATTTGCAGAAATCCACATAAACAAGGCATTAGCAGTTGCCAGAAAATTGTAGTTTTACCACTAATGACCTGCTGTCCCCTGGTAGCACTACTGCTTTTTTTGTTTTTAAATTTTTTTTTTTTTTGGTTTTTTTTTTTTGTTTCTGAGCCATGATTTAAGAGGCAGATGATGAATTACATCTTTGCACCGAGGAGCTTTTGCTTTTTAATGTACAGTTGCAGTGAGAAGCTGCCTCTGTGCTTGCTCTGGGGATTTGCTGTTTGCCTTTCACTGGCGAGAGGTGGCTGGAGGTTTTAGGGGGTGCCTTTAGCGGGTGCTTTTGGAAGGGTACTTTTATCAAGCTGGTGAAGGAGAAAAGGCTCCTGAGCCCTGCCCTCAGATGGGAGCTCCTCTCCACAATGAGTTTTGTCCATGTCTCTTTGACTGGCGGGATCCCTCTCATTGACCCCCCCATGAGTCCCCCTGAGTGCTGTGTCAGAAGGGGCGGCACTTGTTTGCCAAGAGTGGCTGGCCACCCGTTAGATATTTTTTTCCTCTCTTTCCTGCAGATTTGTTGAGTCTTTCAAACTCTTTTAAGCATTGACTGTGTTTCCTATAATTAATACCAGCCATTAAACTGCAATGTTGAAAGAGAAATTACCTAATCCCAGGAAAAAAAGGAAAATTTATTACTAGTACATGAAAGAAAATGAATATGAAACTTGGAGAGAGGAGCCCTGTAGAAGATAAATAGAAAGGCAAGTGGAGTATTGACTTGATCCTTTTCTAGTGCAGGGTAATTTGGCTTCTAAAGTGAGTTAGATCATAATAAATTAAATTTAGATTTCTGCACATCAGTTAAATAACTCCCAAGACAGAATTCTGGTGTGAGGAAGAGGTGATAATACATGGTGGAAATATTATAATAAAGACCTTATCCAGTAACCTGTAACTGATGTGCTGTCCCTGGGTGAGCAAAGGGGATTTCTCCTTCTGTTTTAACTCACTTTCCCCACCCCTGATTAGGTGCCAGGAAACAGGTGAGTCCCTGCGTGCAGGTCAGGGAGGTCTCCTGCCTCCCACTACTTGTGTAGCTGGGAGCTTTTCATCCGGGAACACTGCCTTGCTTTCCCTCACCGCTTTGTGCAGGTATTTTGTTGCAGAGGTCGGTGGGTGTGTGTGTCTGAGCATCCTGCTCTGATTTCAGCTAGGTTTGCAGGGACCTCTGGATGGAAAGCTGAAGAACACCAAGAAGGTTTGGACAGGAGGTGTGGATTGAACGAGAATGACCAAACCTGAGTATTTGCTTCTGGCTGAGAAAGTTAACGTAGTCCCTGAGCTTGTTTTGTGGCCAGGTAGTGGTTAAAATAACTCTTTAGTCTCTATTTGCTCTTGATTTCAGGTGTGTATTTAGCTACCCAATGTCAGTGCGTAGTTGTTTAGAGTGTAGTCCAGTTGTTAGAGCAAAGTCTCAGTCGTTGCCTCAGACTCTACTGCAAGGTAGGCAGAGAGCCCCCATTCTTCCCGTTTCCATGCTTTTATACCTGTAGTTCCTCTAACCACCACCAGGTGTTCCTTATTGTCTCCCCACCATCAGGTGTCCTCGGTTTTGCTTCTCTTAGAAAGTCCCTTATTTTTGAATCCCAGGGCTTCTGATATTCATCATCCCCAACAACCTGATATTTAGGAACCAGCCTACTGATAGCTTTTCTCAACCCAAAAAGGAGAGTCTGGGTCAATCAAGGTGGGCTGATGTCTTTCAAGTGGAGATTTTACAGAGGTATTAGTGTGTAAATTAGCAGTGTAAACCAAGAATGCGACCCTTGTATGCAAGGAATATCCAGGCAGAGTGAGGAGCGAAAGCCATGGGATAAGGCACTGGTATTTGTCCATGTGTTTGTTTACCACTGGGATCCCCCAGTAACAGGATGGTAGCAGGGATAAATGGATGCTGGGGAAATGCCATCCTAGACCTTGAAGCATGTACCAGGACCCTCCTGTGTGCCAATTCCCTGCTTCTACTGGCCTTCTCGCTGCCTTGCAGTGCTTGCAGAAGCTCCAATTTTCCTGGAGCTACAGCTTCTCCTAGGAACCTGCCAGCTCTCCTGCTCCAGCCTTTGGATGCTTGCCCAGCTGCACCCTTCTAGCCGATCCAAGGCTATTTGGTTTAACTAACATGAAAAAAAAACCCCACAACATATCTACACATCCAACAGCCTTAAATGCTATGTGGTCACTTTTAAAAGCCATTTATTTTCTTATTAAGTTTGGTAAAACCAACTTTTACTTTTCTTCACAGTGTTAAAATTTAGGAACTGCAACTGCATAGCAGTTGTTTTAGTGGTGCCAGGCCCCTCAGGGTCATCATGAAATCTTAAAACGTCAGGCTGTCGGTGGCTCCGCGATGCAATCGGCTCACTTTTCCCTGATCTTTTACTGTGGTGGTAAATCACATTTTGCAAGATGCCTTAGAAAAAACATAAACAATATTTATCACCCTTTGTACGTTGGTCTTCCCAACGCAGGCGTGTTACCTACATCCTCCTCATAAACCTCCTACAGTGACCTTACTGGTTTCATAACTTTCTCCCAGCCTTGAATAACTTTCTCTTGGTCCTGAATAACTTTCTCCCAGGACAGCTGGTGGCTCAAGGGTTTCTTCTGATCTTCCCTGCACTGGGGTAAGTGCTGGAGGAGCTCCTGAGAAGGCGATGGGGTCACACAAGGGGAGGATGAATGTGACCCTGTATCTGGAAACCTCTGCATCCTTGGGCTCTGTCGGCTTTTTTGGGGGTACTCATGTTGCTGTGACCCAGGGGAATGTGGGGCACTGTGTAGCTGGAGACACCCAGCTTGGTTCTGCTGTGGTTCACTTGCAAGAGCTGGTGCTCCCTCCTCCCTTCCTATAACTGGAGAAAACGTTCTGCCAGATGCGAGTAAAATCAATTATGGGATAAAAATCGCCCATTTCAAAAGCTTGATTTTGCGCTATTAGCAGCCAAAATTGGCTTTGAGATGGTGTGAACTGAGGAGGGGGGAAAAAAAAAAGAAAAGAAGAAGAAAAGATCAATTATTGGATAAGATCACAATTTTCTTTAGGGCTGAGATGTCTGTAAATGTTTGCATCTGCCCGTGTTACACGTAGGCTGAGATCAAAGAGGTTGTGCTGCTGTAAGGATGAGATCTTATCGGCGCTGCATTGTGCTCGCTTCCTCATGCACCCTGACGCAGGGGGATGCTTAAACCCCTCCCTTGACAGCATCATGCTGCTGAGGAATGCTTAAACCCCCCGATGGCACCACACTGCTGAGGGATGCTTAAATCCCTGATGGCACCAAGCCACCAAGGGAAGCTTAAACCCCTCAACAGCTGTAACCCCGAAATGCAGCTCCTCCATCCTTTTGGAGGGAGGGGACTGCATGGGCACATAGTTGCCCACTCTTCTCCCTGTGAGTAGGGCTGGAGTCCTTGGTGGGAGACTTGTTGTGGCAAAGACTAACTGAAATTGGGCTGGGAGGACCGTGACCCTCTTCTTCCAAGATCCCATTGCTGATTCCAGCTGGGGGCCAGGGTACAGCTGTGGATGTGCTTGATGAAACTGCTCCCGTCTGATGGCCCTTTCCTGCCTGAAGGGTTGCAGGGGTGAGTGGGCATGTGGTGTAAAATACCTTTGTTTTTTGGCTGGAGAGAAATTAAAACCCCAAAGAGACCTTTGCGCTTTTATATTTCTTGAAACTGTGCTGTTTGAGAGGGTGATCCACAAGAGACCTGAATTTTGTTTCAGATCAGTCATTTTAAATTCAAATTGGCAGGCTGTCTTTGACATGCTGTTTCAAGACCTAGGAGAAAACCAAAACCTGAAGACCTAATGAGGCTCCTTGTTAGCCTGCTCTTGTGATGCTTGCCCATACCGTGGGGCCGACTGACCTTCGGCAGGGCTTGGGAGGACCTCCAGAGTGGGGTCAGGTGTCCTCTGGTCTCTCCTCTCTTTAACGGGGCTGACTTTGTGCCCGCAGAGCTCATACGTGGACTGGGACGACCTTTGGGATCAGTTTGAAGAGAGAAGGTACCTGAATGCCCGGAGGTGGAAGGGCGGCGAGGACCCGTACCGGCTCCATGCCTTTAACCAACGGGAGAGCGAGAGGATCCCCAGTGACCGCGCCGTCCGTGACACCCGCCATCACAGGTTCTGCCTCCCCCCTGGTTTCTCCTGATCTTCCTCGTGAAGCTTCATTATATGGGTGGATAGTCCCATTCCTCTTCAGGGCCGTGGTTTTGGGATGCTAGGTGGGTCTGCCCAGTGGGTGCTCTTGGGATTGGTTCTACCTGGGTTGTATTTTTAGGATTGAATCTTTCACTTTGCTTGATTTCTTGGCATGTCTGGCAGTGTTAAGCCTATCAATCAAAATCTGTATAAATTATTCCAGGACTATAGGGAAAGAAAGGAAAAAGGAAAAGCCTTTTTTTTTTTTTTCTCTCCTTCAGAAAAGTAATGGGTGTGTGAGAGCATGTCTCCATGGTGCTGGGAATGCTAGCTCTGCAGAGGATGCAATGAAATGGTGCAAAGGGGATAAAATAACTGTTGAGCACTTATTTTGCTCTGCAGAGGGAGGAGTTAATGTGGGAATAAGGGACTATTGCTGAGGGAGGGGGAGAGGAAGGTAGAACTCTTTGGGTTACTAGCAACTCCAGCGCCATGGGGGTCCAAAATATCCTTTGGCTCCCAAAGGACGCCGAGGGAGGCAGGGACGAATTGCAGTGAGGGTTGCCTTGCGGGACCAGTGCTCCCTTGCTGCTGTCAGTGAGGGGGTGGTGTGGGAGTTGTGGTGCACCCCTGCTTGCTGTGAGCGCAGCTGTAGCCTCCCTCCAGCCACCTTTCCAAACTTGTTAGGGAAAAGTTGCCCTTTGCAGCTGCAGGCTGCTGTTCATGGCCAGTGGGGTTAATTGTGTCCTGCTAGTGTAGGAAATACCCCCGTGTTTCCCCCGATGCAGTTTTCCTCCTTGTCCTCTGAGGGCATAGCATATGATGCCTGGCCCCCGCTGGCGGTCCTCAGCCCACAGCCGGTGCAAGCCTTTCCCAAGGAGCTATGCCTGGCATTATGTCCTAGCACACTGGCAGCAGCTGTCCTCTCCTGCCTTCTTCTGGGAGCCCCTTGGGTGAAAGTTCTGTTCTGGTAGGAGCCTGGTGCTGGACCCAACCACAGTACCTTGCTCCAAGGTCAGAGTAACTCAACTCCCAGCATCTGACTGGACTCTGAATTTCCCTTATTCCAGTCCAAATGCAGCACTTAGGCTGAAATGCTCAAACAGCACCAGTTCTCCAGCCCTAAAGCAAGCAATGTGCTTTTTTATTTATTCTTTCAGCTCCTTTTTGTAGTAAGGACCAGATGCTCCTTTCTCTGGAGAGGAGCTGTCAGCCCTGACGGACGCCTGTTATAGCTGAGCAGAGAGCGAGTGTGCTATTCCTGGAGAGAATTAATGCCAGGGATATTAACCATCTGCCCTATTAAAAGGGAAGATTGACTCTGCTGCCCCCTCACCGTACCCCCGCTGTGCGGTGGCAGCCACCTTGTTCCTGGGCGGGCGGATGCGGTGCTGAGTGCTTCTGCGAAAGAAAAGTTCTCATTAAGGAGGAAGCAAGGGCACAGCACGTGGGAGGGGCTGGGGCTAATTGCATTTACTTCCAATTTCCTTAACCCGGTAATTGGATTCTGATTTATTGAATATGTCTGAACAATGCTGCGGATGATGCACCATTAGCCGAGCATTAGAGCAGCCACGGAGGAAATGGGGCTGCTGGGAGATCCAGGGGAGGCAGGCACTGATGAGTGGGATGGAGGAAGGAGAAGGGTCTGGGCATGGTCGTCAAGGGGGAGACGAAGGTGCTGAGTTTGCAAAGCCCCCTCTGGAAATAAAGCCTTGCTCACAGCACAGGTATCCAGAGAGCTGCTGCAGGTGATCCTCTGGCACTACTGTGCAACCTGGGAGCAGGTCCTGAACAGCCCAGTGGAGCTGGGTGGGAAAGCATCTCCTTTCTCTTAAAGCAGGGAGAAATTGCCAGTGGCTGTGCAAGAACATGTAAAGAGATTTCAGCATGGAGTTGACTAGGAGAAGTCACTCCTGCAAAGGGGAGAGCAGAGTACTGCAGACTGGGCTAGCGCAAAGAATAGGAAACCCCCAGGGCTCGTGCTGCATGACGTGCCGGAGGCTGTGCTTAGAGAGGGACTTGGTTTCAGTGGCAAACTTGACTTAGGCTGCTTTGTAAGAGCCAGACTGGAAGTGCTTAGGCTTGTTTGTATGAAAGTGAACCCAAAGAGTCAGACCTCAGTTCTGCTCCAGCTGACCTTGGGAGAAGGTGCATCCTGGCACAGGCCCCACACCAAGGGGCACCACTGTGCTGGGAGCTGTGCCGAGGTGCTCCTTCCCAGCTGGTATTCCCGAAGAAAGTTTGCATGGGGGGCAGGAGACTTTGCAGAGGGTCTTACCCACCTCTTGAGCACGTCCCCATGGGCAAACAGGCTCTCCTTCAGCCTCTCAGCCAGATGATGTTGCCCAAAGCAGCTTGCTCTGCTCTCTGACCAGGTTTTCAGCATGTTTGCTCTCCATCTCTTATCCCCTTTGTATGATGCACGGCAGCACCAAGACTCACAGGCCTGCAGACCATGATAATGCCCAGAGACCAGCACCTCACAGTCCTGATCTCAGTGCCTGGGACGTGGGAGTGCTGCTCGTTACAGCTTCTCTGTGGGGTGTTTTTCACCAGGATGGTTGCAGAAGATTTCTTGGAGTTTTCTTTGCTAATCCAGCCAAGCATCTGGACTTGCCAACAATAGCTGAATATGCAAAATCTGGCAAGGACTGAGCAGCAAGCTCCTTGCCAGAAGGTCATGGAGAGGGCAAATACTTTCAGCAGGGTGGGATATGGCAATGACAGCCAGTTGCTTAGCAATGTTTGCTGGATTGATTTTGTTTTTAAATCACAGCCAGTGGAATGGTTTCAGATGAAGAGGAATCGCAGTGCTCTGAGGAATCTGAGCTGGAGGAACCGTGGTGGCTCTCCTTGCCTGCCTTTGGCCATCACAGGGCTGCAACCTCATGCTTGGCTTGTGAGTGATTTCAGCCAGGGAAATGCTATGGCTTCTGTAGACCATGTCGTGTCCTTCATCCTGGAAGATCTCACTGCTGGAGCATCACTCCTGGCGACCTGCCTGTGTTTCCCTGCTGTTGACTGCATTCCTGGTTGCAGGCTGACTAAGCCCTTGTACCATATGAAGAGATGTCTTTCTCCAGAAGAGGACCATGTATGGTTCCATGGTGGTATATCACATCCCCACCAAGAGTCAAGGTTGAAATTCCCTGTGACCACAACAGCAGATTGGACCTGGATCTAGGTGGCACGTACAGAACATGCGCAGCCAGCTCATGCCGCTGGAGTGGGTGGCTAGTCCCTATCTGCCGCAGTAGCCACACGCCATTGGGATTACCTCATCGCCACATCCCACCTTCTGCAACTCCCACCAGCAAACCGCAGGACCAAAACGGCAGTGAGTGAGTCAGTGCTAGGCGTGTACACGGCAAGGAGAGGAGCTGAGGTTTCCAGTATTGCTCAGCGGCTTGGAAAGCCGACAGGGAGGATGCGTCGCCCCCAGCCAGAAGATTTCATCGTGATGGCTCCTGGGCTTGTTCCATCTGCGGCAGACAGCTCCTGGGGAGGCCGGTATTCACCACGCCATTGCCCCATATGCTGCTTAGGCTGACCTCCACCTCCCAAACGCTCCGTTGGGTTTAATAGAAGCGCAGATGCTGTTGTGGCTTGCAGGCTAGGCTGGGACTGCAAGTCACAGCCAGCACCGGCCTGAGCTGGGGTTTGTGCTCGTGACAGCGGTGAAGCAGAGAGGTGAAATCGGGGATGAGGAGAGTAGATGAGAGGGTAGTGGCTGGATGAGAGGTAAGAGCCTCCAGCAGACTTCTCTAGCTGTTGCAAATCATGTCAGCCAGCCTTAGGCATCCCCTGCTGCCTGTTTTCCTCTATTTATCTTGCTTTTTTCCTCTGCAGTGCCGATATGAGTTTAGTAGTGCTGTCTCAAGAACTGATAGAGCAAGGAGGTCAGGGATTGAGCCCTCTCAAACCCTGGCATAAGGCAATAATCCTCTGAAATTTTGAAGCTCCCTCCCTCCCCAAGTCCCAAGTGCTTTACAAGAGGCCCTGCCTACCCAGCTAAGCTTGAATTTTAAAGCTGCTTGAGGGGGTGCGTTTGTGTGTGTATGTGCGTGTCTGAGAGAGAGAAAGCAGCTGCTAAAATCAAATTCTGATTGAAATGCGAGGCTGGCAGGGATACTGGCAGATATGAAGATCAGGCGTTGCCTCGTTTGCTGAAGATGAGAGCAGCCTGGCAGCCTGCTCGTGCTAACTTGGGCCCCCTAGAAGAGCTCTTCCTTTGTAGTCTGTCCTATTCCCTTTGCAGGGAACAACACACGTGGTAAGACTCCCTCCAGATTTCTTCATTCAAACCCCTGTGCAGTGTCAACTGGGGAGTGTCTGTTAGGTGGGAGAGCTGCCCAGGGCTGGTGGCTCTGCTCGTAGGGACTGTTCATGGAGGGATGGAAAGAGGTGATGCCTGTGATGTTCCCCTGGGGCAGAGAGATGCTAAATTGAGTTCTCAAGGTCCAGAGAAGTCAGGATTTCAGCCCCGAAGCATGTTACAATGTTATTTTGACCCATTAATTGCACCGTGCATCCAAGGGTGCAGAAGCTGCACATTTAGCATTTTGTTGGAGCAGCTCTAGTTGGGGTAGCTGAAGATACCTGACTGTGCTCTGCGTGGGGATAACCGGGAGGAACACGCTGTTGTAGCCGGTTCGTAGGATTCCTATGCACAAAGATCACCCAGCATATGATATTTAAAAGCACAACAGTATTTATTGCTCTATTATAACCTTGCATAAAGCAGTTACCAGCATAAGCAGTTACAGTCCCTAGCATAAGCAGTTACCAGTGTATTGTTTTCCCTTTGTGAGAGTCTCACCAACCCGACTAAGCCGCAGACACCGTCGAGCAGGAGGGTGATGATCAGGGTCAGAGCAGAGAAGGGAGGTAGGCGCAGCACCTTCAGGGCATCCCCTGTTGTTTGTAGAGTGAGCTCTGGGTCCTTTCTCTCTCCCTCTGCTCCGAGCCGCCTCTGTTTATACCCTCAGCAGATTCAGTGGCAGAGTACTGGCCAGGTGTTGGTGCACGCGTGGCCAGCGCACGCAGCAAGGCTGCCAAGTACGTGCCCTGCTGGCTAACAGCGGTTCCCGGACAGCAGCAACACCCTGCTCAATAACAACCCTCCTGGCCCCCCTCTCTGAGATAGCAACCCACCTAGGTCCCCTCTCCAAGGTCGCGTTCTCACAGCCGTGTGCAGCCTGTAATTTCCCACAGTGGCCCTACACGGACCGTCACTGAAATCCCTCATACAGCTGTCCCGAGGGTGGTCCTGCTTTGCCAGGTGTGGTGCCTGTGTACATGGGCATACAGAGCTGAGTGTGCTTCTCTGCCACTGCACACCTTCCATGTGTCCGCGTGTCCTGTGCGAATGCATTTGGCGCACGGCATGTGAAAGCGTGCGTAGACATCCACATGCAGAGTGCGTGAGGGCAGCTGTATTGCATACTGGCTTTGAAGTGGCTCCGTTTTTGGCTGAGTAGATGATTGCATCCCAGGAGTGGCAAGCAAGTCGAGTGCGCTGAGAATATATTAATATCTTCTTGGAAGTGAAGAGTTGAAGAGGAGAAAAATAGATTTTTGACAACACTGCCTTTGGCTTAGCATGTTTATGGTCCCCTTGGACTTCTCACATTGCACTTCTCACATTGCCTTGTCTTCCTTCAACTTCATTGCCTGCTAGACCAAAACCACTTTGAGCTGAACTGAGGTGAACACTGGATCTCAGAAGCTAGAAGTGCATTTGTACCCCACATAGGGATCTAGGCATCTTATCTTCTCTAGTTTCTTGAGAGTCCCCAAAGGAAGTACTTAATGTCCGGAGAATGACATGTATGGAAAAGCTCATCTTATTCCACAGGTAGGACAGAGGTGGGGCTCTGCTTTGCTGTTCTCAGTGGTACGTGAACATTAGACCTGCAGAAGCAGGTAGATACCTATCAGGTGGCCAAACCCCCTTTGATTTTGAGGGAAGGTTTGCTGGGACGTTACCCGGATGGACGTCGAACAGTTGACAGCGGCACCGAACCAAGAGATTTTCCTGGTCTACTGTTGCCTTTACCTTTGCTGACTCAATATATTTCTCACTGTGGATTGTAGCTGAGCTAATCCGGTTTCCTGCATGATGCCGACTAAGTCCCAAGAGATTCTGTTATTTTTAAAATTTGCTCATTCAGGCAGTGTCTTGCCAGTTGCTGACTCTGGATGTGCTGTGTTGTAGACCAGGGCAAGAAGACTCACTACTCCTGATGCTGCTGGGTGCATCTGCTCAGGGGAGAGGGGTGGAAGGACAGCAGGGAGCGGGGCATGTCTGAGCATAGGTACCTTGAGTGCAGTGTGGGTGGATGGACCTCTGTCCATGAGGACGGACGGAGCTGTACAGTCTAAGATGTGAAGAAGGGAGTCCAGTGAGGAGGATGGGGAAGAAGGAGTGCTCAAATGCTGCCACATCTCCAGGCTCGGCATTGGTGAAAGCTGGAGGAGATGTCCTCATGCAGCCATGTGTGTGTGCTGCTGGCTTTGCTCTGTCCTGCACCCTTTTGTGTGGCCTGGGGGTCCCTGTGTGGGTGCTTCTCTGTGAGAAGTGCTGCCCCGGAGTGAGTGGGCTGGCAGCACCTTGTGCGGGCTGGGGGTGACTGGATGCAAGGGGGTATGGGTCTCTTCTTGCTTTTGGGGTTTGTTATTAGCTGCTGCGTGACTGCCAGCAATATCCCAAAGAGTTTTGCTGTCCCTTGATCTGTTATTCCAGCTGTTACACTGTTCTCTGTGCAGAGCCAGAGCATTTGTCATTTCATTACAAAATAAGATTTATCACATTTGGGAAAAGTCCTGTATGCTCGAGGGCTGTCCCTAGATCTCTTGCCTGCAGAGCGTACTCTGAGGCTGAATTCGCTGGCTAAGAGAAGATCTGGGATTCCTCTGCCTTTGGTCTTGGTGTCCTTCGTATTTCTAATGATAGGCAAGAGCACAGCATGACCCTCCTGGCGAGCAGTTACACAAATGAACAGTGGAAAACACATTTGAGATTAAAGTATCTCTGTTAGGAAACAGCATGATTGCTTTCATCTCTTGGACACCAGACCCCAAGAGCATAGTGCTGAACGTTGTTTTTTTCCATCACCTCTTTAGGCTGCAATCTCTGGGGATGAAGATATGAGAACAGTTCATCAAGTAGGGCAGGGTTTGGCATGTGTCTTGCGGATAAACTGGAACCACCTGAAGTGGCCAAGGTTTTGTTTCTGCTGTCGATCAGCTGGCTCTTATGGCCTAAGGTTGAAACTTTCACAGGCTAGGCAATGTCTTAAGAGACAATTGCTCATGCCTCTTCTTCTGTGCAACCCAGTAACCCTTTGTCAGCAGTAGAAATAGCTAGCACAGGTTGGTTATATCAGGGAAAGTAACTTAGTATGTTTTGTAGCTTCTCTTAATGCCGTTTGGCAGCTGAAAGTCAGTGAAAGAGACGGCTTTGGGCAGCCAGCTCAGCAACCACTGATCAACCATTTGAGATCCAGCCGTACCATCTATGTAAGAGGGGACCATCAGGAGATTTATTCTATTTTTTAAGGAGCTGTAATTATTATCTCTTTTCATCACAGTTAGCCTGTTTTCAAGCTCTTTGGCCCTCCTGGAATTCAGACCTTTGCTATACAGGTTGGTTACAAGCACAGTCAGTTCCCCTAGCTGGGACAGTTTGCTGCCTGCTAACAAAAGATGCAGTATGGAGCTCCTTTTATCAAAACCCACTACCTATAACTTTGTGATAGAGTGTATACCTACTGTCACTCACACTCACAGTTTGGACTCATGTGTTACTGGAGAGCCAAGGCTTTTGAATGAACTGAAGCATGAAGCCCAAACTGCAATTTAGAGGATGCAAACTGGGAAGGTCCCCTGTGGCCAAAGACTTAATGGTGAGGTGTAGTTTGAGTAAGAGTGTGCACTGTGTCCCCCAGACTACCATGCAGTAGTTTTTTTTTGCCTCCCAGCTCCTGTAAGACAGCTGTACCAGCATCTCATGGTTGTGATGGCCAGTTTATTGCCCTTCACTCCGGGCCAACACTAGCTTTTGGATGCCTGTTGGCTAAACCTGACCTTCCTAGGTGGGCCAAAATCTGAGTCTTTCACTCAAAAGAGCTTAGTTCTGCACTTTGTAGATTTGATCCGTCTGAAGTGCTCACCACACATAGTGGCATTTTGCACTTGGTCTTCTGGGTGAATTTGAACTTGAAACTCCAGGGAAGTTTGAGAAACAGGTATGTCATCTAAACTCAGAGATTTTTTTTTCAGTAGCACAGAGAACAAGAAGAATTGAGATTTGCAATTGTTGGCAGCTAAGCAAGGAGAGCAAGACAGGTATTAATAAAAAACAGGCAGTTCATAAAGTTATAGAGTAATTCAGGTTGGAAGAGACCACAGAAGGTCTTTGTTCTTGCCTTCTGCTCGAAGCAGGGTCAGCTATGAAATCAGACAAGGTTTTTCTCTTATAGAAACCATTGAGCTCTCTGGGGCTCCTGCCTCTCAGGCTTGGCCCAGTGTTTTGTAAGAGCTGACATAATTTACAAACCATGATTGCAGCGCACATAATACATAATCATTTTCCCTCAACTGTCTGTGTTTGTGTAACAAACTTTGAAGTTGCTTGAGTAGCCATTGCACTACCCATATCTTACACTGTGAGTCTGATTCTCCAGTCACTCATAGTGAATGCATTTAAATGAGCAGAGAGGCGTAGGTGCATATCGAAGCATGCTTGCTAAAGCCTTCCATCCTCACTGTCTGTCATGTTTTCCAGGACTGATCATCATGTCAGCAGCAAATCTGTGTTTTAAATCTGTGTACTGCTCTGCAGTCATCCTGATGGAGGACTGCTGAGGTGACTGCAGACTTGTCCATGAAATCAACAAGCAAGAGTGTGCTGCTGCTTGGGTGATGTTGATATGCCTGGTGGCCTCATTTCCTTCTTGGTGCGAAAGCAGCAAGGGGAGTTCTTTCATTTCCTGCTTTTTGGGTCTGTCACCTAAAAGCAATGCACTTAACTCATGTGTCTCTTCTGGTTTCTCATTGCAAGGCTTTGCTGGTGGTGAGACTCCAGTACAATCCTCACAGCATTTTAGTATCAGCTTTTCATGCTGCTTAGGCTTTGCAGCTGTTTTCATGCCCTGCTTTCCACTGTTTGTCCTCTGCAGTCAATCCAGTGCAAGATGTGGTGGCCTTAGCACTGCATCCATCCAAGATTGCCAGAAAGACGCAATCTCCTCTTATCAGCTGACCAGGGCCACATCAGCAAAGGAGAAAGCCTTAAAAACTGGACTGTAAGCAGTACCCTATGTGTTCCCCATGTTTCCATGCACCACTTAGTCCCTGGTATTTCAGAATGTGCTGTGCATGCAGAACTCCACTTTTTTTTTTTTCCTTCGTGTTTGTATAAATCCAAACCCACTTCACTTCTTCCAGTAGAGAGATTCTTGGTTTATGTGCATTTCCCTGAGAGAATAGGACCCATAATTTAAGATGTTTCCTACTAGAGATGCCTAAACTCACTGGAGGACTGACTGTGACCATCTGCTTTTTTTTTTCCTCATGGAAGAGAGGAAGGTCCTGGCTAAGTATTGCCTAGAGTGCAGGGTTGTGATCTGTCCAGACCTCTGCTCAGAGAATATTGAGGAAAAAAAAAGGGAAAGAATAAGTAACCCTGACTCCTTGTTTCAAGCTGGAACTGAACTCCTAAACTTTTCTCTTTCCTAAGACTTGAGAAAACTTGGTCAGAGACAAAAATCCCACAGAGTCTCTGCTCCATGGTGTTGCCTGAAAGTGGAGAAAAAAAAATCATTGGACCATTTTAGCACTGCAAAAAAACCAGTGTTTCATGTTCTCCTGCTTCTGCTGGAGTTGGCATCTTGCATAGATGTGGGAACACCTGGTGAGAAGTCGCTAAGGCACCTCTTTCCAAAAGCTGCACCTATTGCTTCTGGAAACCTCATGCAAGAAGCATAATGGGTCTCTTTGGGGACTCACCGGCTGTGAACAGGGCTGGAAGTGCACAGTCCTGGGTAACGGCTGGTGTGTGTCCAAGTGCCCATCCTGGGAATGCCTGTGGCCACTTTAATGTTTGACAGCATCTAAGATGTTTGCTGCCCCATGTTTGTTGTCTGGTGGACTTTGGGATAGCTTGCCAGGAGGTGGAGAGCTTGAGGAGCAGGCTAGCTAGGCCTGATGGCTTCTGAGATAGAGGCTGGTGGCGTCAGGGGACAAAACTTGATGAATGTGATTATCTTTTTCAAATATCTCTTTCCATTTAATGCCCTCTTATGAAGCTTTTTGTTTTTTTAATGGAAGGAGAGGGAAAGAAGGTAGTGATGAAAAGGGGCTGCATGAAATGGGATTATGGTGGGTGTGAGGACTGAGAGAGGTCACATGTCCCCTGAGCCTGTGTGTGGGCTGGGGACTGTCCTTGGGCGACACTGTTGGCCAGGTCATCATCCCAGCATACACTCATCCCTAAGAGCCTGTTCTTCCATCTTCAGATGTGATGAGGCTTCTGCCGCAGTCCATGATGGCTTTGCTGGTGCTTGTCCTAGAGGTTAGTGTGTTCTCCAGGCTCCACTGACATCTGAACTGTCCTGCAAGACTTAACTCGCATAGACGTCTGTGGGGAGGAGAGAGGCTTCCAAGTGCCGAGATCCCAACCCAGCCCTGGCTTTTGCTCTGATGTCTGAGGCAATGTCGGAATGTCACTCTGCCCTTTAGCCCCTGTCTGATTGCTCTCTGGAGCTGGAGGTGGTGGGTGAGATCAGTCAACACTGCCTCTTTGGCAGAGATGGAGGTAATCACTACCTTCAGACAACCTGCATCACAGTGAAAGGACGGCCAGGCTGTTGGATTCGGAGGTGCTATGTCTTCCTCACTCTGGCAGTGCAGTGGCTCTGCTCAGGTTTTTGGACCACAGCGAAAGTGATCCCAGGTTGCAAACTGTTTCCTGGAGTAACAGGCTCCGACGCTGGATGTTTGCGACCACCAAATGGGGCAGGATCTGAAGAGCCATGAGGTGCCATGCTTGTGTATCTCGAGGGGCTGCCTAAAAAAAGGCAGGCTGAGGGCCTTTAATTAAAAATGGTACTGGGAAGGGGTGCTGGGGCAGGAGCAGGGGGAAGCTGGTGTTTCTTCAGGAGCAGGGTTGGTTGTGTTTCGATCATGGATGCAGTAGGGAAATGGCAAATGTGACAGTGCTTATTCTGCAGCAGTGGATTTGCAGTCCTGTTCCTTCCCCTCCTCTCCTTTTCCTTGAGTGAGAAGGATGAGGGCAACCATTGGGAAGGAGTTGAGGAGTGAGCTAGACTGTATGAGGAGCTGATGGACATATATAGGCAGGTGTTCTGAATGCAGGAGGATGTGTCGTATAAGTGGCTGTGTTACTCATTTTTTTTTTCTGGAGGGCAAAGCTAGTTATATCTGAAAGAGCTGTGCTAGCAGTGTGAGTTATGGCATCTGTCTGCGCCACAAGCAGAAATGATTCTTGAGCTGTGTTCTCAGCTAAAAGGTGTCTGCAGGGCAAAGGGGATGGGCAGCACGGGTACTA
Source organism: Chlamydotis macqueenii (assembly GCF_036417535.1). Lineage (NCBI taxonomy): Eukaryota > Metazoa > Chordata > Aves > Otidiformes > Otididae > Chlamydotis > Chlamydotis macqueenii. The sequence continues at coordinate 71,380,002 of NC_141558.1, read as the reverse complement.
GGGGAGCTGGTAGGACCTTGGTGTCTCAGAGCCTGGCTCCTGGCAGCAAGGGTGGCTCTGGACTGTCCCAGCAAATAGTATGGTATAATATAAAATTTCCTACGTGCTGTGTTTTGTTTCTCCAAGTTATCCCTTGTCCTAGCCCCACTGTGCCTTGCTGGGTAGGAAGAGCGTCCGCATGGGCAGGCATCCTCCCAAGAAGAGTCCAAGCAGCTCACTCAGGAGGAGGCACAGCCTCCATCCCAGCTGTCTCTTCCTTCGGGGAGAAAACCTTTATTTTGTTTGGACTAATGTTTTGCTTACCAAAAATTGCTGTTTCAGAGAAAAAAAAGAGCTGAAAACAGTTTCTCCCCCCACTCCAAGTGATAATTTCCTTCACCTAAGTTATTTTGGTTTTGTTTCCCTGTGAGACAGTTTTGATTTTATTTTGGAAATTCCCTGCCCACCCGTCCGTTACATTTTGCCAAGGAAAATGCATGCATGAAATAGTTCTGGGCTGATCTGAAATGACTCTTCCCTTGGGAATTATGCTTCAGTGGTTGGTTCCTCCCGTGAGAACAGGTTTGTTGTTGGGATGGACGAGTTGGGGGAGCCCTTGGGATTTGCCTCTTGTTGTGTAAACTGGGGCATCCGAGCAATGATGGAAGAGACTGCCCCAGAGCTGGCACCAGCGGTGGTGCCTGGGGAGAAGGGGCTCGGACTGGTGCTCCAGTGCTGCAGGTGCGGCTCTTGCCTGAATTGCAGTGCCTTTCTTTAAAACATCCCCTGTACCTGAAGGCATAGAGTAGGACAAGCAGAATATGTACAGCCTTTGGAGTGGGGTTTTGCCTCTGTTACTATTCTATGGCGGGTTAGTTTGTGTTGAGAAGTTAGATGTACTGTTAGCCCAGAGCTGAGATGCTGTCTATCCATCAACGCTTCGTGTCTCTCTCCAACTTCCAGTCTCTTGCTGAGTCTCTTGGGAAGTGGCAGAACTAGTACTGCCAGGGCTAATTATTCCTCAAGACAGAAGACATGTGATAAAATATTAACCTTTTTCAAAAACAGAGCCCCAGTTAATTAGCTCCACTTCTGCGACACATTCACCCGGAGATAAAAGCTCACTCTCAAGATATCTGTCTGGCGCGGTGATCTTTGTGCGTGTCCCTGTCACGATGAAGGAACAGGAGGGGGGAGAACTGGGAATTTAATAAAAGACAGTGACCTGCCAGTCACTGCGCCCTGAGGACGAACCACTCCATTTCAAGATGAGCGACATCTGGGCACGGGCACTGTTGCTTTCGTTTGAGAGGCTGAAGATGGAAACAGAGGCGGAGCGGATGGTGAGATCCGCTCTGCTCCCCACGCCTGGGTTACGTCGGTGTTGTCAGTGCCACATCTCTGGAGCCTGAATTTGGGGGCTCTGTGGGTGGACAGGGCTCCGTAGAGCTGAGTGAATAACCGTGTTTCAGTTCTTTGGTTATTTTAAGAAAAAGAAAAGCCAGAAGTTAGCAATTTCAGGATAAACCAAAAGCAAAACTCTCAGTGAATCTAAAAGTAAAAACACAGGAAAACTTAAGGCCGAAGAGATTTGTTTTTCTCATCCTGAAAAGGAAAAAAAACGTTGTTTAGATCTCAAATGTTTTTGACACTTCTAGTCATCTAAAAATGACAGGCTGTATTTAAAAGCAAGTGATTTCGAGTATCAGATAAAAAGTACAGGTTGGGCTCCTCTGGAACAAATGATTTGCTGGAGTGGAAGTGATGCTGTAACGTGCGTCAGCAGCTGCAGGAACCGCCAGTGGGAGGACATGCACTGAGGGGAGGGCTTCTTCCCTCTGGAGGGAGGGATGGAGGTCTCTGATAGACCAGGATTGACCGCAGCCCCAGCTGTGGCCCTTTGGATGGGTGTGCCAGCACCAGTCATGGAGGCATCGGGTCTCCTGTTGAAACTCCACCTGCCTCCTTCCCTGCAATGGATAGAGGGAATCTTGGGGTTTTTATAGGGAAGAGAAAGCCTTGCTTGTCTCCAGACCCATTGTAGAGAGCGATGCGACACCCTTCTGAACCATACTAGGGCCCATTGATGATTTCATGATGGACATCGCTTCATCACCAGGTGCTCTGGCATTCGCAGGGTGCCATCGATCACCCTCTGCTAGAGCCATCCTCTGCCTTTGACTGCTATAACGTATTGACCACTTGTCTTATAGTTATTACATGCCATCGATTACTTTGATAGCTTGCTCCAAGTAATTCTGACAGAATGAAGTTGTTTGTTTACCTTTCATGCTTGTCTCAGTGTTTCTATTGACCCAATATGTCTGCATAGGTTGAAATTGAAGTCGAGTATTAGTAAGCAATGGAACTAATTCTCCGAGGCTCACTACTGGTGATAATTAAGGCCATGAGACAGTTTCTTCCATCAAACTCTTGTTTGTTTGTTTTTTCAGCTACCCAGCACCTTAAAGTCCTACTCCATCAACTGTAGCAAAAGGACAATCACAGGCAAAGTTTTGGGGCCATTTGGCTGGATTTTTACTGTAAGTGCTGCAGATCTCTGCATGCTTAAAGTGTTTTTGAGCTGTCACAGCATGGAGTTGGGTTTGTGCTTCTCCAGTTGTGACTAAGGAGGTGCTGTGGGGATGGGGACTTTGCTTTGATTTCCCACATGGTGCCAGGAAGCTTTGGTCAGAAAGCATCCTCCATAATGCATCTTTGCATCCATTCCTGTGACTTTCTAACACATAATTTGAGGTTGTCCTGGCTTCTAAAGATCTCTTAATAAAGAATTGATGCCTTTCCAGGAAGGTACAAGGTGCCAGATTTTGCTTTTACTTTCATCAGGTGGAAAGCTTTAATATCAGCTCTGGTATTCCAGTACGACTGGCATCAGAAATGTGGCCACAATTTAAAATTCTACTGAAACAAAGAAGATTGGTTGTTTGGGTTTGGTTTTTTTTTGTTTTCTTTTTTTCACTTTTGTTGGCTCCTTTTTTTTTCTTTTTGCCTCAGTTCTGAGAAAGGAAGGGTAGGGGGAGTTGAGAAGCAAGACAGACCCTGAGTCTGTGTGGAGGGCCCTAGAAGTCTGAATTATTCATGAGCTGCTTTGAAAATCAAGACACAATCTGGTTTAACGTGGTTTTAAATGCAGCCGTGCTTTTTTAGTAGGTTTTCTTTTTTTCCCTTCTCATTTTCTAAAGACAAAAATCCAGTGAATTTTTAATAAATTATAAATGCATCATCTCATCAGTTTTGAGGTTCGCAGGCAGCAGCACGTCATGTGCACAGAAGGTTATTTTTGCCTTCTTGCATTTCCCCCTTTCTTCGAATTTAGCTGTTTGATTAATTTTTTAGATATCTATCTTGCAGGGAAAAGAAAGAAAGACACAAAAAGAGGCAGTGAGTTAGAGGAAATACTAATTGTGCACTAGCCAAATATAGCACTGTTTCAGTTTCCAGAAGCTGTGTAGAAAATTGTCCTTCTTGGTCGCCCCAAGAAGGCTGACCTTCTCAGGTCAAACTACAATTGAGTTGAACCTGGGTTCTCATTTGCAGGTCCCTGCCCTGCTGGGCAGTGTGTGTGGTGGTTCTCTTGGAGCTGCTCGCCTTCAGGCAAGCACTAGTTGTGACCATCACATTCATCGTAGCACATCAACTTCAGAGGAACATGGAGGTGGAGAAGATCTCTTTCATCAGTGGCTGCATCTTCTCCTGCCCTCAGGAGGGCTCTTCTCTTTTGCCCGTTTTCTAGTACTTTTACATGTGCTGGGGAAGGGAGGGGTGGGGACTTGGACAGATTCCTCTGGGAGTCTAATCTACAGCTGGAACTGGTTCAGTGCCCTGGCAGTGTTTTCCTGATGGTCTTCCTTACAGTTTTATGCAATTATGTCTAGTTAAAGCCTGCTAAATAATTCCTTGTCAGCTCTGATGCTAACCGCCAAATAATATTTGTTGCAGATGTGCCTCTGCATCCTCACTCAAGCTCTTGCACACACCCAAGTCATATGCTCAACCAGAGATTCATCTGTTTGGATCACCATCATTTCTCCCAGCCGCAGAAGCCACTGAGGCTGTTGCATGCCACCCTGGGGATTTTTCAGTCCCTTTTTGGGAATGCAAACCCTGAGGCGCGTGCCAGTCCAGCACAGAGAAATCCTACCGACCTTTCACAAGAGTATTTTTTCACTTTGGCAAGCCAAACTTGAGCTGGCATTCTCTGCAATCATGTGGCATTGCCAGTTGACATCTAACTCCTCATCCCTTCTTCTTTCCTTTTGGGAAGGCTGCTTTCCAGAGTCCTCTGCTTTCCAGTTGGCTTTTCAGCCTCTTTTCGCTCTAGGCCTTTCGGTGTTTCAGTAGCACCAACCTGCCCCATGGTCACAGCCAGCCTGAGGTAGACCTGCAGGACCAGGATAGGTGCAAGAGGGTCTGTAGTTGGTGGCAATCTCTGCAGCCACTGCTCTTCCTATTGTGCTACAAAGGTCACATATGTGCTCTGAGCAGCGATGTCCACGCTCAAATTATGGTGCATCCTGGTGGAGTGGTCAGCATCAAAGCTCTTGGCATTATGGAGCAAACACCGGAGCTTTCTCAGTAGGTCTTTGTCCCAGACCCGATTCCAAGTGCAGGATGTGCAAGCAACCTTTTTGCTGCTAGCAGCCATCACTTGGTGCCAGCCTCGGTGCCAGCCAGCACACACAGTGCATGGTGATGCTGGAGATGTCCAGCAAGGCAGACTATGGTCAGTCCTCCATTTGGCAGCCTCATCCTGGTTGAGAGGGAGGAGGAGATGCTGGCATATCTTGGGAAGACAAAGTAGGATTTTGAAGGTCTCTCAAAGCTGAGTGACAAAATATTTTGAGGAAACATGCACGAAGGATGGCTTGGGGAGAGCCAAGAAGAACCACAGGTGGTGATGGGAGGTAAATGTCATGAAGAAGGCCACTGACCCCTCTATGTGCTCTGGTCATGCAAATACCGAATTGTTGTATCCCATTTGTGCTGTTGTATGAGACTGATGTCTTGACTGTAACTTGAACAGCACTTCTTGGATCTTCCATCTCTGAAGGGCATGAAGTAATGATTTTTTGAAAGGTACAAGTCACTGAGCTTAATGCATGGATAACTGAGAAGTGCACAGATAACTGGGAAAAATGCCAGAGACCATGTTACCCAGAGGTCAAGTGAGACAGTGCATGGTCCTGTCCAGCAGTGAGCTCTCTGAATTCATTATCTTCCATATGAGTTGGCACCTACATTGCTATATAGCTCTAAATTGCAATGTGTCCATGATCCCTATTTTTAGAGTATTTTTGTGGAAGTCGCCTGTAATTTTTCTTCAGCTCGAAGATAGGGTTTAGGAACAATGGTTTCCCACTGGCTGGAGGCTAACGCCACCCTGAGAGGTTGTCCTGAGAGGTATGACCAAGGTGCTCGCATGTCCTGCCATCCCTGCCGGCATGCGGAGCCCAGGCACTCTCGCTACTGCCAAGGCAAGGCAGCTGGGGCTCTAATAATTTCCTTCACACTGGTGACAATTTGCTTGCCTGCGGTGGGTGGCTTCCTCTCTCTCTAGGGCAGTAATTTTCATTTTCCTCCGAGGGAGTCATTTTTCATAACTGCTTGATTGTCAAGACTTGCTCCAGTTTCCTCTGGGGTCCTGGAGGGAGGAATTGCAGTGACTACAGCAAGGATGCCCAGCCGCAATAGTTAGGTGAAATAGCTCAACCCAGGGAGGGCTGAGCTGGTTTTCATGATAAGAAAGAAAAAAAATTATAAAAGAAAGCTCTCCTTGTTTTTCTTTCCTGGCCTGCCACCCATTTCCAGAAGCCAACTGGCTCCTGTCCCTTTGGTAAGGTACAGATATGTTTTCAGCATCTCTTGTCTTTCTCCTCTCCTTTCCCTGCTGCTCTCTCTCTCTGGCTGGGTGTGGGGTGACAGCAAGGTCCCTGGGAGGTAGTTATTTACTGACTGGAATGTAGCCTGAGCAGAGCTGTAGAGGCTTCTCCCAAGCATGGATGACTTTGTCCAGCCCAAAGCCAGGCTGGAGCAGAGGCTTGATCTGGTCCTGACTGGCTGGGTCCCTTCAGAGGTGTCCACCAGGCTAGCAAGATCTCTTCTTCCAGCATAGGTGTCAGCCGAGAGCTTTCACATTAGTATTAACTCTTCCTTGAATCTGCTGTGGAGATTTGTATAATTTAGTTAACTTTTTCTGTGAGCTAAAAAGAAGCTATGTTTTTGTGAGCTATGTTTTTCTCCTTTCTCCACCAAGTTCTTCTCTGCTTCTAGTGGAGCGTCCAAGTCTATAACATGCAGCTCATGGTAGCTGCACTGCTGTGACATGACTCTTGCGTGTGTTTTCACTCAAGAGAGCCATCAAGCTTGGAGAGCTAGTCAGACTTGAGGAATGTCATCTGAAACCCAAAGTGCTTGCAGGTTTGTCCATCAGTGGTGGTGTGAGCCAATACTGTTTCTGATGGCAGGTCAATGTGAGAGGGAGAGACCTGTGAGTGCAGTGTGGAGACCAACCCAAATACTCTTGGTTTAGATGTGTGGTGATGAGACTGCTCTCCCACGTGTTTCCAAAGAGATGAGAGGAGCCAGGAGAGAGTTGAAAGATGGCATAGCTCTGTCTGATGCAGCTGGCTGTTCGAAATAAATATGCAAAGAGTGCTTTGGAGGTGGTGAGCTGTGTTAGGGGAGAGTTTGGACTTCATGGAAAACGTTAAAAATTCAAAGCAGAGCTGCTGGCAAGTGATCACTGTTGAAGCAGAAAAGAAGTATGAGCAGAAGCCTGGCAGAGGAAGCTGGAGCAGCGGGATGAGGTTAATAATCTCTGGAGGGAAGTTAACGAGGCACAGGAGAGGGTGAGAGTGAGAGGTGGGTTTTGGGAGACATGGCACAGCTCTGTGGGTACATGATGGCAGATGTCAAGGAGAAAGCACACTCTGGATGAGCCAGGGGTGGACCAGGAGTGACTGAGGAACAGAGTCCATCTCTGTTCATACCATTAGTCTTTACCATTGTGCTATGTAGCAGTGACTCCAAGGTGGGCTTTGGTTTGGTGAAGAGCACTATGAGTTAAGCCTGCCATTTTAAACACAAAATGAGTTGAAATGTGCTGGGAATGGATGTGCGTTAACCCATCAGGAGTACTTGTAGGGATGCAGGGGTGGCTGTATGCAGAGGCGACCAGGATGTGATACCTCATTGCTCACCAGGAGCACAAGGTTGAAGCAACCCAAGAAAAAGATCATTAGAGCGAGGGACTTCGGAGGCCTGTGAGGAACACTGGAGTGTCAAAAGTTTGGGAGTTTGCAGGTGGGCTTTGTGATTCTTGTGATGAGTGGAGGGCTCCAACTGTCTGCTCCCTATCACCACAAACAAGCATGCTGTAATTTATTCCTGAGCTGTTAATGGCGTACTGGGAACATGGAGATGAGATGTGCTGCTCCTTCCACCCTGAAGGAAGTACAGCGAGCAGTCAGTCCAGGCTGGAATTTTCCAAGGGTGATTCCTGAGGTGTCTGCAGAAAGAATGCCCCTTTCATAACTTTCTGATTCTGAAATTATTTCACATTTGAATGGGAAATAACCTTAAAACAGAAAAGTGAAACTTCCCATCAAATGAAAGTTTGATTTCTGGGTTTGCAGGGGGAAATAATTATTGCTTCTCCGTCTGGATGCTCTCTTTGGGGTTTTTAGGGCAGGCCAGCCTAGCTTCTGTCTTCTTTGAGCCCTCCAGATGCTGTGAGCTGCTGGAGCAGCCCACATTGCAGGCAGTTGCCGTGCACTGCTGTGCACTTGCTGTGCTAAGATTGCTCCCCAGTCCTGATGCAAGGTTTCAGAGCATGAAACTTTAAATGACTTCAGCCAGTGAGTTTCAACACACTGCAAGTATAAACAATGCAGTTACTACTTTTTTTAAACTTTTTTTTTTAACAATCTGAAAAAAAACCAAACCCTCAAACTTTCATTAGTTTCCTGAAAATGTTGTGGGTGTTGTTTTTTTTCTTGTTGGCAATTGGGTGACCTATGAAATACATAAGCAGCACAAAACGTTTATCCAGTGACAGCCTGAGGTAGCACAGGCGGCTCTTAGCGGGTTTATTTTCATTATTACAGCAATTTTAGGGCTGCATGCTGCAATTTTCACTTGCAGTGAGGTATTAAATTGAAATTACCCCAGATGTAATTGTCATACAAAATAATTCTGGACATGCTGGATTTAATGCTTTTCCAAGCTGTGGTTTTTATTACCCAAGCAACTGCCAAAAAACCACTTGTCGTCAACAACTTACACTGAAATCTGCCTTCTGGGGAGCCAGGATGTTTAGCTGCAGTGACACTGGTGGGGGAAGGAAAAAAAAAAAAGGGACCAACTGGAGAAAATTTTGGGAGGGCTCCTGGAGGAAGAGCCCAGGGGTAAAATCCTGGGCAAAGGCAGAGTCAGGGCCACGTAGGGACCTCAGAGGAGCCCTGGCAGATGCAGCAGCTCAGCCTGACCCTTTGTGGGCTGTTTTTTTGGGGAGGCTATTCCCACCTGCAGTGCACCACTGTGCACAGAGGCGAAGCGAGGCTGAGAGGCTGGTGGGTCCTTGCCTGCTCTGTAGCAGCAGTGCAGGCATGGGTCCCGTCTTCGGGATGCAACAAGCCTGGTTAGACAGAATTCAGGGGTGAGTCGCAGAACCAGTGACCAAGCTCTGGAAGTGCTCGTATATGATATTTCAGTTTTTCCCACATGACACATTGTCTAGTTAGGCTGATGTGGTGCGTACACGTTTAAAATCAAGTTGTCTCACACGAGGAGCCTTTGTCACAGCACTGGCAGGCTCAGCCAGCGTGCAACATCCCCGTCACTCCCACTGGTGGCTGGTACAGCATGTATCCGCTGCAGCTTTATATATTAGCTCCTTAACTGTTGTAATAATGTAAGTAAAGCATTGATGACTTTGTGTTTTCCACTCTCTTTCATTCTTTTCCGGAAATAGCTTCCCTTGTTTGCTCCACACAAGCCCTCCTGATGCCATGCTGGAAGTGGGTGGAAGGACACGCATGTGGGAACGGTTAGGAGATAATGGTGTACAAATATCACAGGGAGAGCAATTGTCGTAGTCTGTCCCTGCAGCTCTGCAAAGCAAGTGAGAGCTGAGCCTGAGCATGGCAAACCAGGCATCGAGCAGCAGCAACAGTGGCTTCTTTCTCATCATATCGCGTTGGGAAAGCTCAGCTGGAGTTGGTTACTGGATGATGCAAAGGGGCCACAGTGACCCAGTCGAGCAGCTCAGGGCATGACTTGGTGCTGTTTGGTAATTCAGCAACTCTCTGCTTTTAGCATCCCCGAGATGTAACTTTGATGCATGAGGGTGTTGCCACGCAGGGCAATGACACTGAATTTTCTCCTGCATGCGGAGTGGCCATGCGACTTTAGTGTCCTTTGAGGAGGGACCTAGAATTAGAATTGGTTGAATAATGAATTTTGGGGTTGGTGACTATGCTGAAGGAACGGAATGGTAATAAGAAATTTGCTTTACTCAGGTTAAGGCAGGATTTGGGAAAGGTTTTGATGAGAGAAGGCAGCAACGAATTTAGTGTGAGCTTGCAAATATTTTGTCCCACCCAAGATGTCGGGATTTTTTTTTCCTTATCTTTGGAATTATTTCACCTGTTGCACACTCTATTTTTCCTTTCATTTTGGTCACTTTGCAAATAATTAGAAATGCAATTTCAAAATGAAAATGTGAAAAACTTCATTAGAAGGAATATCTCAAGCATTTTGGCACTTCTGAGGTGCGACATGCTGCGCTGATAGCACAAACCAGCAACATTTGTCTACTGTTACTTCTTTCCTCCTTCCCATCTCCACCTTAATTTTTCCATCTATTTTTACTTCACCTTGCAAGTACTGTGGTCCAGAGCTTTGGGGGAGCAAACTGATGTTTTGTTGAAAGAGTGGTTGCTTGGTTCTCTTTCCTGCTTCACTGGAGGTTGGTAGCGGTAGCACCTGGGCAGGGACAGAAGAGCAGGCAAGTGGTACGTGGATGGGAAGGAGCGTGATGGCTGTGATGGGAGTTCCTCAGGCTGGGCACAGGGTGCCCTCCTGCCACTGATGTGTCATCTTAAGGCCATCACAGGGGCTGACAGTGACCTGGAAAGAGCAGCGCAGATGTAAGAGGTGTATCTGGATTTCCTGAGCTAGGAATATGTTGACATCAGTCTATGAAAGCCACAAATTTCATCAGCTGAAGATCAAAGTAATTACTGGGTCTACAATGTTTCCTCCTGGGAAGGAGGCAGCAGGGGCTGTGGTTGCAGTTGTGAGTTTTCACCTTCTTCAGACTGGCTTGGAAACACTGAAATACCCATCTTCCCTGTAGTCAGGTTATGCCATTAAGGCAGAATGAATAAGGAAACAATCGATTTAGGAACAGGACTTGGCTTACCTTTCAGGAGGCTGGTGGAAATTTCAGGCTTGGGAGGTGGAAGTGAGGCAGCTCAGAGCTGGAGCTGCAATGATATTCTTACCTCTGCTGATGGCACCAGCCAGGTGAGTGCGAGAGTGCTCAGGCCCCTTCCTCAATCTCAGAAAGAAAAAACCCTCAGCACAATAACCCAGTACTTCTGGAATGACACTGAAAGCCCTGTGAAGCTCACAGAACCACCGAGGCAGCGTAAGACTTGCGGCTGGCCTTCCACAGGTGCCTCACCTGTGGTGTGAAGGACCTGTTTCTGATCCCACTGTGCTAAGGTCAGCAAGGAGTACCTTTGCTGATGGTGGCGTTGCTCTAACTAAAACAAAAAGGGAGGGTCTTTATCTTCCCAGTCCCTATTGGTGGAGGAGGCTGGTGGCACCAGGAGGGTGTGCTACCAATGGTTAGAAAGCAATGGCTGCAAGCTGGGTGCCTCCTTTCTCATCCCTTCCTATTAATGACAGTTAAGCTCTTTGCTGCTTTAATCCTCAGTGACTTACTTGCCAGCTTCTGGACTCCTTCAAAAAGGATTCACGCAGAAAAACTTTTTGTTTTGCTAGCAGCAGGAGGACCATCTACTGGTGGACGCTGCTGCCATGGTTAATGACATGAGCTCCTATTTTGAATTGCAGCCCCTGAACAGCCTTTTACTATTTCTCCCTCTCCAGGTGTACGACTCTGCACTATCGCCAGGACCTCCCACCGACCAGCGTCATCATCACCTTCCACAACGAAGCCAGGTCAACCCTGCTAAGGACGATTCGGAGGTAAGAGCTCCCAGTCTGCTCTTAAAAAAGAGTGAATGGCCTACAGATTTTCGTGAGTAAAGGCAGAGTCTGTTTGCACTTACCACAGCAATGGGATCGGATGTACCAGCTCTGGTCTCAGATGATTACTGGGGGAAATTAGCGTGAAAGCTAGTCTCTGAGAAGTAGGTTTTACAATGAGATGCTCAGGAAAGTAAGTAGCTGTGCTATCTTTGCAGTGTCTAGTACGGGGCACTCTTGAGGGAGCAGCAGAAGATTAGACAGAGTCTGGGATAAGAGCTTTTATATTCAGCTGGGTATCAGTGCTCAGCTGTATTTTGTCCTAGTCTTCTAGGGACAGCTATTATTCTGCAGATGTCTGCTCCTGTACTGCTGTTTGAGCTTCTCCAGTGACCCATTGAGTGCCAGAAAGGCTTGCTAATTGAGAAGCCTTAATGGTGCACATGCAGACTAGATTTTCAAGGATGGTTTCTATACTGCTTTGGATACACGGTGGAGCATTCTGGGCCTGTGGCCATTCCTTCATTTGTCGGTTTGGTCTTGGCTGTGTTTTGCTTTAGTGGATAGGCTAAAGGCTTTGTTATAACCACAGGATTTTGAAATTAGTGTTTAATCCCAATGCGTGCCTTGAATCTGCATATTCTATTGTAGGAAGATTTAGTGACCTTTGAGGGGTGTGTCTCCAGATCTCAGCTTGTGGTTTCCTCTGTAGTGAGCTTGGGTGTGCTCTGCTCTGTGCCGGTAGTAAGTGTTTTGCAGGGGTGTTTTGTTTCATGCCTGGACAGTGAAGGTTTGTGTCCTGCTGCAAGCCTTGTCAGTTAAACCCTAGCATCCCCAGGGACCCCTTGTCATCGTTGGTGCTGGTCAGGCTGGGGTTGCTGGCTGAGGGGAGACTTTAGCTGTGCCTTCACCGTCATGTCCTCGCTGAGCTCTTCTCTGAAAACAGCATCCTTCCTCAGGTGAATGCACTCAGTGCCACAAGTGAGTTTGACAGTCCTGAAATTGAATTCCTGCTTTGCTTTATGGTTTTGTGACCAATCCCATCTCCTTCACTTCACACTTAATAATGTATCACTGCTTTCTCTCTCTCGGGTGTGTGGATTTCAGGTGTGCATAGCACTGACACTTGATGCTGTGTACCACCTCCTCGATCCTGGACCTTCTCTTTTATTTTTACAGTACCTTGCATAGGTCTACCATTCTCCAGAACCCATTGTAACAGAGATAGCAAGGCAAAGCCAAGTGCAGTCCTCTAGCCCCTGAGGTATAGGATACTTTCAACATGGTGATGGACTTTATGTCCTAGTGGGTACGATCATGAGTGATGTTGTGACATGAGATATGTAAGACCCATTATACAGCTCTTATGCCTGGATCCTCTATGACTGGATTCATTAGAGAACTGTTCATTGCAATGATGGTAGGGTTAGAAAGACAGGTAGTTTGAATTTTTCCTTCTTCCTCTAGGATATTGTCCTCTGAAATGCCTGATTTCCAGCTATAAAAAGACTTTCTTCCTTGTTCCTTTTCTTTTCTTTGCTTGACTTGATTAGTTGGCTTTACAGCCTTCCCTACCTGGTTGCACATGATTTCTGCCACAGCTTTGCCCCGTGCACTGCTTCTCCCGCTCACGTGCTCTGGTGGTTCCAGTGCGTCTGTTTTGCCCGCAGGGAGGTTTTCCCCAGCTCTGGGACCCCTTCTGAGCCCTCCTTCCTGTAAGCTGATCTCCAAACAGTGCCAGAACCCTGTGGAGCATCTCACCAAGCTGCACCACAGAGGCAAGCCCAGGCAGTGAGGAACCAAGATGCCAGCCTTGCGATCCACCTCTCCCTGGGCTGAGATCCTGAGCTCTCCTGAGACAACCCTCCTTCTTCTGGTCCCCATGGTTTGGAGGTGGCATCCTGGCATCAGGGTTCACCGTTTTCCTCCTGGATGCAGTACTAAGAGGCTTGCTTTGATCCAACTGGCCCTAGGGGTACCAGCCCTTGGTGGCAAGTCGTGCTGGTGATATGGCTCCTGCTCTGCTCCTCTCTGGCCATGATTGTGCACATATTTGCACCTCCCTGCCTATTTTCAGACTCAGCTGAGAGCTCATCTGCGTCTTCAGCGTCTGTAGGTTAATTTGCTGTGTCTTCTGACTGCTCTGGCTTTTTTCCCCCTTGCTCAGCAAATGCTGACTTTAATTAGATCTTCTAGATAACTCTATCCCATGGTGGCTGTAACAACATGGATCATTTTCCATGGCTATTCAAAACAAACTCTGTCCTCCTGACACTGCTTTGTGCTTTTTGGAGCAATCTGTGGCCAAGTGTCTCCAAGCACTTTGAGCATAGCGGTGAGTAAAATGGGTGCCTCTTCTACCCTCTTCTCCCCAGTATATCTCCCCGGTGCACTCTTAGTATAACCCTGGTGACAGATGGACAGACTGAGGAACAGAGAGGTAATTTGTCTGTGGCTGGTGGAAGATTCTGGGTTGCAAATCTCATTTCCTGAGTTCCAGCGAGATGGGTTTTCCAGTCTAGTTGCAAAATGAACGTTCTCCCTTAACTCACATGGCAGGAGCAGGAAGCAGGGCAAAGGGACGTTGCTTGGCTTGTCCAAAGCCATGAATGACAGTGCACTGTCCTCCCAAAGGGATCACTTCTTACAGGACCCCATGTAAACACAGTGGAGTGGCAGAGGGAAATGCTGCTGAAGGCATCCCCTAGCAGGGGAGGAAGTCAGCTCTCATAGAAAGAACCATGTGCATGACGAGCAGGTGGGATTTTGCTATTCCTACGATTCTCCTAGGTGCCTGAGAGCTTTAATGCTCACCGAGTGCTGCGGCTGAGCTGTATTGCAGGCTCAGTGGGTTGCCTTCAACTCTCAGTAAGAATGTGAGCGCTCTGACCTGTGAGGCAGAGGCACCAACACACGGCCCCCACAGCACCCCTTACGCAAGTCATGTGAGTGTTTGTGGCAGTTTGTTTATGAACAATTTGCGTCATCAGGGCTATTGAGAAAAGCTAATGGACTGCATTGAATAATGAATTAATTTAAAAACTTCATGATCTTTTCTCTGACCGTTTGCCAGCTAGAAGAAAAGGAAAGGGGGAAAAAAAGAAAAGCTAAATTAATTGAATGCCCAAATCTCTGCAAATGATGTAGTCGGTGTTTGTAAATGTGTATGTAACTATGCTTGTGAATATGTAAAGTGTCCAGGCAGTATGGGCTGGGTTTCATGAGAAAGAGAAATAGAAAAGGGGAGAAGAGGCCACAAAGGAGGAGATGGTGAACAGCAAAGTAGCTCTTGAGTTTGTTGTTTGTTTTTGTTTTGTTTTTTTTTACTGTGCAGACAGTGAAGAAACTGCCATTGGGTGCTTGTTACAGCCACTCACTTTTCAAATCACCTTGGGCAAGCTTCTTATCCCCATGTGGTTCAGTTTCATGTATTTCAAACTCCAAGTGCATTAAAGGTGTTGAGAGTCTCCAACAGTATGGGGATGGGACTGTGTGAGTAAACCCAAGGAGGGAAGGCAAGAGCAAGGGAGAGAATAAGCAAAACAGAGACATTTTTAAAAAAAATACAATTTCTTCTTTCCTCTCTTTCTATCCTGTGCTAGCCTGGATATTTAGGAAGAGAATCCAGCTCATTGCCCAGCTCTAGCTGCCCAGCTCCTCCTGAGGGAGAGCTTAAGGATGTCCCCAAGGCCATAGCAGTCACTGGGAGGAGAAGGAGCAGCATGGCCAGGAAAGATGCGCTCCTCATCACCTGGGACTGGACTGGGTGTTGGGGCTCTTGACAGTGATGGGTAATAGTGCCTCCTCGTCATGTAATCCTATATGGTTAGGGGGATCTACTCCATGCCTTGCTTGTGAGAACGTCATCCCTCCTCTGCAGGCATTGGTATGCTCACATGCCAAGATGTGCCGCCACTGGGTGGGCAGCTGTGATTTCAGGGCTTGATGCGGTGTGACGTTCCCTGCTGAGGTCTGCAGGGAGCAAGGCTTGGTGCATGCCCCATCCCCAGGAGCATCCCTGGGAGCAGCGGGGAGAAAAACGGCGCCTGCCCTTGGAGGCAGAGCTGGAGGAGGCAGAACTGCAGTCAGCCTGGGGTGATGCTCTGCTCCTGGACCATCAGAGACCATCATGCTGTGACTTTCTTCAGTGAGGCAATTTTGGGAGCTTTATGGCTGGTCAGCGCTGGTGCAGGCTGGGCAGGAGAGAAGCAGAGGAGGCTGTTGTGCTGGCAGCCTGTAGGATAGAGGGTGAGACAGTCCCGCTTAATCTGCTGAGTGGTCTTTATTTATTTATTCTTCAAACTTGCAGCTAGGGAGCTCAGAACAGGAATAAGGAGACTTAATTATTTACCTCTCGCTGACAAACCAGAATACATCCTTTGGCAAAAGTCCTGATGCGAGTGCTGTGAATACAACATCAAATATTTAAGTCATTAATTATCGAGGAGAATATCATGCCTTTCATTTTCTAGTGCTCGTAAGTAAGAAACGTGACATTTTGGACAGCCAGCACTTTGCACCTTCCCATCATGCTGCTACCTTGTCTGCATCCAAACGCATCTGAGGCAGGGGAATGACGAAGCCTCGCACCTCCTTCCTTAGGCGGCGGTGGCACCGTATAGAGTCTGTGCCATAACTGAAATGAGCCTGATTAAAGAAGCAAAACCAACCCAGGTGTTGCGCAGAAACTGTATAATTAGCACTTTGTGCTGACTGGTTTTTTTATTTCTTTTTTTTTTTTTTTCTTCTTTTTGCTTAAACCCTGGACTTTTTTTTTCTTAATTTGCTAATCATCTCTCGTGGTGAGTAAGTACACAGCCCTCCATGCGCTTTTTACCTTTTGATGTTAACATAAGAGAACTCTTGAATTTCAAAGAGCTTGGTGGGTATTTGAAAGAATAAAATGTGAAAGCCGCAGTGTAATCAAAGCTCATTATGGTTATTCTTGGTGTGATGTCTCTCTTCCTACATAATTAGCCATTTTGGGTTGTTGAAGCAGTTCATTTTGGCGGGCATTTTCTCTCCGCACTCTCAGCCTGATTTTGATAATTGTGACCCTTAGCCCTTTCAGCACTTTATTGTATTCCCAAAGTTGTTGTTTTTTTTCCTTAACAAGTCCCAATATGTTGCCATGGAGAGAATTAATGGGTTCATGAGTTCCCGATGATCGATGTCCACAGTCACCTCGCTAAAGCAACTGGTATTCTGGGTGATGACAAAAACCCCCCTGACCTTTGGTTAGAAGGTCTGAATTCCTCCCTGCAAACATTTTCCGTGCCTTACATGTCAGAGTGACTTTTTCACTGGCATTTGTTTGGGAGGAAATTGTTGGATCCAATGCTTACCTCTGGGTAGGTGGAGAAGAATCCCAACAAATTGTTGAGGACAGAAGGTGGCCCTCATGATTTAAGGTGAAATTCTCCATGGTTACATCTGCATAACATCTGCTAAATCCATTGAAACAAAGAAAATTTCAGCATTAACTTTTCAAGATAATTTAGCAGTGAATCTGGTCTTATGGGGTTAAATAAACATAAGCACTTTCTGGACTAGAGGCGTGAGTTTTGATTTCGATGGTAACAGGTCTTTTGGTGATTTAAGGGAGAAAGTGTTGTGATCTCTGGCTCAACAGAACTTAAAAGCTGTTTTGATTTGTTCAAATATGCCTATCACTGCAGTATATCTACTTGTGTTTGATTTCAGGGAAAAAAAAAAATCTATAAATATCAGAGAGACTTCAAAGCACTATAATATTAATTGTCTTCTGATTTAACCCGTATAAAAGGAAAAAAAGCCATGCACACACAAAGAAGGAAAAGAAAGTATATAAAAAAAACAAAGCTGAGCAAAGGCACAAGTAATAGAAAAGCTGGCTTTGAATTTTTATAAGTGCTTTTATAGTCTGTTTGAAAAAAAAAAATCCCTATAATGTCAAAAACATGCAGGATTTGGTGCCTCTGTTTCCCATCCTCCCTGAGGAGGCCGCGGGAGGGGAGCTTATAGGCTCCTGTGTTCCCAGCGGCATGGGTGCATTATTGTGTGGTTAATGGAGCGCAGGTAGAAAATGTGTTGGAGATATGAATTCTGCTTTGCTGAAAAGCTGGCACGCTTGCTCTCGGCTGCATTGGGAAGCAAGCTGCAGTCACGGCATTGCGGCCTTTGGTGTGGATCTCTTTGTGCCTGCATCAAGTGGCCCTTAGCTTAGCGGCAATTTGGGGGCATGCAGGTGTCTGTGCGCAGACTTGCAAGGGCAGTAACAAGCTCAAAGCCTGCTGAAACCAGTGGCCATCAGGTCCCTTAGAGCCGTGGTAGACTCAGCCTTTGGACCACCCTTACCAGGGCTTTGTTCACTCAGGATTTGGGAAAGTGTTGCGCGGTGAGTGAGTCCCATAAAGGAAGTGATGGGAGAGGGCTGTGATGGTGCGGGGTGAGGCTGTTTTTCGTGTCAGGGGATGCTGCGTCACCCATGGCAGTGTCTGTCATTAGACCCATGGAAGGATGATGGTTGTTGTAGGTTCATGGAGCTGGGGCAAGCCTTGGAGAGGTCCCTCCCTCGTCAGCCCTCACACTGACTTTTTCCCCCCTGCTCTGGTCAATCTTCTGCATCCCACAAGTGGCCATCGTTGGCACTCAGGAGACATCTTCCCTGATTTAGGGAGGGGCAAGCAGAGGCACAGCATTGGCAGCAAACACCTTGCCCTGGGAAGAACCTGGGAAGAGCCTGAAGCTGAGTCAAGACTGGGCTGTGCATCTTCCTAGCCCAGCACCTTGAAAATGGCCCATGCTGGATTTTCTTCCGTAAGAGGTGCCCTGAGGGGAATTCCTCTAAGTCCCTGAGTACTGCTGTGAGCCTAGGTCTGAGTTTACAGCTCAGTGCAGTAGTTTTGGCTGAGTTATTCTTGCCGGTACCAGCAAAAGCAGAATCAGCCCCATTGTGACTGCCTTCTTGTAGAGTTAAGCCCTGCATTGCACTTCTGGCAGGCGAATCTATAGGGGAGACCGGGCAGAGGCAGGCTTTGAATATTCAAGTTGCCTGCTGCCTCCTCCTCTCCCGCTCTCGGTGGGTTATTTATTTATTTTGTTGGCTTTTTTACAAGTCTGTTTCTCTCCTGCAGGTTTCACCAAGTTAGGTTTCCAGGCAATCAGCGCTTGTTAAATATTCCACTGAGCATGATATTGCTCTCCTGTCTCCCTGTACTGATGCTCAGCTGCGGTAATTTGCTGAACTCAGCTCTTGTATATGGGGATTTTTTAAAAATAACAAACCTATTAATAATAATAATTAAAAAACACTTGACAGGTGGGAACAGCGCATCTAAATTGCTCTGTGTGCCCCAGCTGGAGGAGGGGTGTTCAGGCACTTTTTCTAATACTTTGCGCAGGCTGCGGGTGCTGGTGAGATCGTGTTGTCTAAGCCTGCGTGGTGCAAGCTGTAGTGATGCTGGGGTTGCCACAGCAGCTTCTGGCTGTAGGGCTCCCACAGAGTCTGTTGCTTAAGGGACAGAGGCTTTCTCTTCCTCTCCACTCCAACCTTAATGTGCAAGGCATCTGAAGCAGGGGGAGGAAAACATGGCTTTTGCCAAGATCCTGAAACTGGAGGAGGCAGGGATTGTGTTCCTAGGGGAAGTAATTCTTGGAAGTGATTTTTGAGGAGCTCCACAAAGGAGGTGCCAGCCTTACCTCTGGTCT
This sequence comes from Chlamydotis macqueenii, assembly GCF_036417535.1. Lineage (NCBI taxonomy): Eukaryota > Metazoa > Chordata > Aves > Otidiformes > Otididae > Chlamydotis > Chlamydotis macqueenii. The sequence continues at coordinate 71,361,096 of NC_141558.1, read as the reverse complement.
GAGATAAACCGCACCTTTTTTTCAGGATTTCTGCTGTTGAAAAAAAGAAAAACAAAACATGGAGGGAGGGATGTCCTGTTGTTCTTCCAAAAAAAATCCAGCTCAACTCTTTCTCTCTGGAGAGTTGTAATTCCGGCACTTGGTGGGGTGAGGGTACACCAGCGCAGGCAGCAGGGACCTGGCGATAGGCATAGATAATCCAAGCCCTCCTGGATGGAGTGGGCTTACAGTTTCTCATCAAGTTTTCATCAGAGAAATGCAGCTCTTTGACTGAATGTCCTCAGATATCTGGGGGTGATGCCGTGAGATCCTTCCAGGTTCCTCCCAGCTAGGCTACTGGCTCTGGAGCACTGAGGTCCGTCGGGGATCCTGCCCTTCAGAGCCTTTTTGACTGGGGTGTGTGCCAGGGGTGTGGTTTTCCAGACTTCCAGGCTTTTTGCCAGAGCTTTGGGAGCTTGAGACACCGGGGAAACCTGTCAATCCAGAGGTGTCAGGGGCTCTAAGACTGTTAGCCCGCAGGATGTCTGCCCTCTTATGCCAGTGGGAGGTTTGAAGGCTTTTTCTAACCCAGACAAGAAGGCAGACCCAGGTGTGAAATTTGAGGGGATTTTAAATCCTATGTGAAATGGGAATCACGCTCAGGATGAAAGCAAAGAAGTTTAAATTCTGGAAAAGCCCGTATAACACAACTGGCATTATCAAAGCCACAAAGCACTTAGGAGATTTTTGGGATGCTCTGGGATTTCTGCTTCAAGAAGTCAGCCTTGACCCTCTGCTGGGGCAGGACTTTAAGCACATGTAATTCTGCCGACCTCCGCACCAGGTGTGGAAGAGGAAGAACAGGTCTAGACTTCTTAATAATAATTAAAAAACCCTTGGCAGCATAATGAAGGGAAGATCGTAGCTTTCAGCCATGTTTCACAGTGTCTGTCCACCTGGAGGGAGCTGTGAACCACGTCCTCCAGCCTCTGTCTTTCATTAAATAGGCGGGCTGCAACCCTGCTCTTATCCTCTCGGCAGTCTCTGAAACACAATCAGCTTGCGGATAAAAACACGAGTTGTCCTGCCACGGCTGTGAGCTCTGTAAAGATGGGTTTGAGCTGGGTAATTTTCTCTGTGTTGGCCCTGCTGTCAGTGGGCACCGTATCATTAGCCCCAGGAGAGGTGGCAGGGTGACGGCAGCTTTGCTGTAAGCCCTGTTAGGAAACACGGTGCTATATGCGTGTTGCAGAAAAGCCGCTTTCTCCTGGCTTTACGTGGTGCTCTGCTTTTGCTCACAATGTGGGAATCTCAGCTATTTCCCAGGAATCCCAGGTGCTCAGCTCTTAGGCTACAGGGAACTGATAGCTGGGCACTGTAGGGTGGTGGAGGGCGGTTTCTGGGTCTTATCTAGTATATCCTTTCTGGGAATCCAAGCCTGGTCTTCTGTGCTTTGGCAGATCAGTTCCCAGGCTTTGCTGCCCCATTTGCTGGGTTGTTGGGTTGGTCAAGCACTGTCATGGATTTTTTCTCTTCATTCTTTAGCGTGCTGAACCGCACCCCAGTGCACCTCGTCCATGAAATCATACTAGTGGATGACTTCAGTGATGATCGTAAGTGACCCTTTCTGTGTTAAAAACGAGGGGCCAAACCCAAATAGCCTGTGAGAGACTGGGATTTATGCAGAGAAGGGGGAAGAGTTTGTCGAAGTGATAGGAAATGTAAAGATTTGTAGGTGCAGAGGGCAAACCCCGTTGTGCCAAGTTTTCATCGCTGCATGGAGAATTCATATTCCAAACGATTAAACCTCATCTTATTAAATAATACAAGAAAATGCAAGGCCAAATAATTTTTATGCCCAGTAGATATGAATCCAGTCCTTACCTGGCTGTATCCTGCCGCAGCCATGATGTGTTTAATCTGGTTTTCAGCTGCAGCCAGGAGCAATTCTGATTTGACATCACTGGAATTGTGCAGGATAATGATAGTCTGACTCTCCTGATGTATGCCTACATTCTGCATACCTTTACGTAGTGGCCAGCAACTCGATTGATTTTTTTTTTTTTTTTCACCCATGTAAAGAGGATTTCCTGCATGGGCTGCCCATTTCTGAGATGCATTGTAAATAGTTCTGTACGCCACAGGCATCTAGGTGCTGAGAGTAAGTTCTTAAAAAAACTGTCTCAAGCATAAAAGGGATGATAAAATACACCTAGGCTGAGAGGTCCATAGCACTTAGATTTCAAGGAGCTGCAAAACATAGCCATTTACTAGGAAACATGAAATCAAAGTCAGAGAGGTTTTTGGTTTTGTTTTTTTTTTTTTTAAAAAAAAAGGATCTACGCTTTGCTCTTGAATGTTCTAAATAGGCAATGCCTCAGAGAAAATCAGGGACAGATTTTCACATGAGACCCACTTCTCAGCATCGATGCCTCCCTGGGGAATTGCTGAAGCCAGGGGAAGGGTCTGTAGGGATTACTCTGAGCTTTGGAGTGAATCCAGTGCATGGGGGCCAGGCTAGACAAAGCTGGGGACCGGCAGAGCGGCTGTGACGGAGAAAAGGAGCAGATGCAGGGATTCGAGCTGCCCTGGCGTACAGCTGAGCAGACTTTTTGAAGGGTGGAGGAAGGAAATGCCGGTTATTTGGCTAAATAGAGAAAGCGCTTGCCTTCCTGAAGGGAGAAAGGTTTGTAGAAATGTGGCTCCCCTGTCGCAGTGTGCCCAGTAGCATGAGCTGGGGAGAAGGAGCAGGGCGGGTTTCAACTCATCGCAGGGCACCACGGGGGAGCCTGTTTCCCGTGTAAATTAGAGCAGCCCCTCCACTACTCGAAATCAGTGCTTCTCAGCTGTCCTACATCTCCTTTCCTGTGATAGTCTGAGTCTACTGGCATCTAGTCTGCATACATTTACATAAAATAGAAATATTTGCATAATATGCTATGCACACATAGTCAGTTTTTTCCCTACAACCCACCTCAAGCAACTGGTGCTTCTATCTCATGCCCAGTTGTGTCTCATTTCTCACCTCTGTCCGCCTGCTGACCTTTTCTTCACTGGGATGGAGTTGTTCTGCATGTGGGTTCTTGCTCTTCCCAGCAAATTTCCATTGTAGGTCTGTAGCCAGCCCCTGCCACCTCTGCTGTGCTAGTCAGCACGGAGCAACGCAGCTCTGTACCCGAGTTGTTTTGGATACTAGTATGGTTATGTCTCTTGTTAACAAAGATTGCTAGAGGGAATGAAAGCACTCAGAGATGCATGTGGGTAGCAGGGATGGGGCACACATATGTGGTTTTAGTGCAGAGGAAGAAGAGGCAGAGTGGTGAGAGGCACGAAGGGGTTGCAGAGATCACGGCGTGGGCATGTGGAGGTAGAGGGGGCTGTGCTGGGTGCACCTGCCTGCAGACCCAGCTGTTGCTGGGAGAAATCTGCGTGAGGAGGGATGCCAGGGCTGCAGGCAGCGCCAGGGCAAGAGCAATGGTAGCAACTGCATGTGGGACTGTAGGACATCCCTAGCTCAGGTATGGGTGGCTGTGGGGCCTCTCTGTCCCATGGAGCTGGTGCTGCCCAGGGCAGGAGGAGCCTCCAGCTGCTCCATGGGGCTCTCTTTGACCATCCCTTTGTCCTCGCTCAGGGCTTGCAGGCCACCTCGGGAGGCTCCTGCCCAGCCAGGAAGACATGCATCAAACAGTTCATGTGTTGCTTTGCAGCTACAACATATAGTCATTTGCATTAATGTGAAAAAAGTCAGATTCTGACTCCAACCATAGCTCTTCTGCACTGACCTTACAGTGTAATTCAGCTGTTCATGGTGTAAATCCACTGGGTTTACACTAGTTTCATGAAAATTGCTGCTCTACCACTCCTGATTTATGTTGTGTGAGCTGAGGGCTAAAACCAATGTTCCCCAGCAGTGCCATCCCCCTAACAAGCCCACCAGCCAGTCCATGACGGGGTCCTCCCTGCTCCCAGTTTCCCCTGGGACCATTTCTGCTGCCAGAGCCACCATGAGGGCTGAGGGTGACATGTCCTCCCTTTGTGTTTCCCAAGCTGATGACTGCCGCTTGTTGGGCAAGCTCCCCAAGGTGAAGTGCTTGCGGAACGGACGGCGAGAAGGTAAGAGCTGCCTGCCCACCACCCAAGTGGGAAACCCAAATGTTGCATGGCATGAGAGTGACGGAGCGGTGAGGATCCTCAGTGGAGTGAGTGACAAGGGAGGTCAGCAGCTCCCGGAGATGGGGTGCCCTGATAAAAGGAGACAAGATAAAGGGCTGAAAGTTGAAATAGATTCCCCTCCTTTTGCTGAAAAAGATGGGACTATTAAGATATCCAATGAGGCTCAGCTGTAGCTTATTAGCCAGAAAATTAGAACAGGCAAAACAAAGCCCTGGGTCTTATTTTTAAAGATGTTTGCTCTAATGAAAGAAAGGAGATGTGCTCCTGCTCCTTCTGTGGGATTTTTTTTTTTTTTTAATAATTATACTTGAAAGATTTAGAAGGGCTATATGGAGGACAAATGTATGCCCAACTGAGCTGCTGCTGGCAACCTTTTGAGACATTTTCCAGCTCCCCATAGTCTGAATGGGTGTTTTCAAGTCCTGCTTTGCAGTATTAGGAAAACAAAAAACAAATAAGTTTTTTCATGCTTAAAATCCAGGGCATGAGTCCAGGTGTGTATCAGGTTGGGGAGACTGAGGAGCAGAAAGGATTTGTCTGTGGATTCTTTCTGCAGAAGATTTCAGCTCCGCAGGTCTGCTGCCAGGGTGGCATAACCCCTCTGAGGGTGTAAGAGACATGTCTGTGTTGGCAAGAGGGTAGGGGAGGTCTCCATACGTCTACACCTCTACATCTTCTTCTTGCCCCTCTGTCCTGTGTTATTGGGGTATGTATACACTTGTCGTAGCACTGGATGGACCCAGAGGTGTTGGTACTCTATAAAGCAGTTGGGATTTGGGAACCCAGCCTGGAGGGTTTACCTCAGTTTACCTCATCACTGAAGCTGCGTCCTTCAGGACCTGCCAGGATTTGGGGAGGGCTGGGGTGGATATAGCAGACTGTGCCTACCCACAAGATCTTAGAAGCTGCAGAGGGAGATACAGGGACAACTTGCGTTGCAGGAGGCGACCTCAGCAAACTCTGGATTGCTCCAGGCTTTGTTCTTCTTTATTAAGAAGCTCTGCTTCCCTTGAGCAACCTGTGTGTCCTCCTGTTTGCCAACCAACCATCTCCTTTCTTAGGCTGCAGTTCACTTGAGCATTGGCCCCAAGCAGGAGTGGTGTTGACTCCTGTCTAAACAGACAGTTTCCCACAGAAAACCCACCATCAACTCCCTGGGGCCATTCCCCACTGACTTAGGTCTACATTAGATTTATTACCGGCAGAGGATTATGGAAGCATTTTGAGTCTTGTTTTGCCCCAGAAGGTGACAGCAGAAATAATTGCACAAATTAAGGATTGGCATAAATGCCATAAATCATTAATCTAGGTGGAGCCATTTATTTGCTTTGGTGACCTTGAGAAATGGTTGGCATGCCTTGCAGCCCCGGGAAGGAGGCAATGAACCTGAGCCATGTTTTATCCAAATGGAATTTAGATAGGTCAAAACCCAGGGGATATGCGACTGCAGGAGACCATGTTGGAGGAGCCTGGGGACGTTGCCCAGCTGTCTGGGTGGCAGCTGACATGGTGTGTCCCTGCACAGGTCTGATCCGGTCCCGAATCCGAGGGGCAGATGTGGCACAAGCAGGAGTCCTGACCTTCCTTGACAGTCACTGCGAGGTGAATAAGGACTGGCTGCTCCCTCTGCTGCAGAGGATCAAAGAGGTGAGTGCTCCCGAGAGCCCAGGGCCACCTTCAGGGGATGCATCGCTGATGTCCACCTCCTCTTCCCTCTTAATGGGCATGACTGCACAACCATAACTGTCTGCAGGCAGGCATCTGAGTAAGAAAGCTATGAGCTTTTGGGGTGCAAAGCGGCCTTGTCTGGTATTCCTCCACCCAACAAGCAGGTGCGGTTATCTCTGTGACTGGGCGAGTGTATGGGTGGGTGGGGCCAGGTGCCTCCTAGGGCAGCAAGACTCTAACCGGCAAGCACAGAATCATAGAATCTTTAAGGCTGGAAAACAGTCCAAGATCATCAAGTCTAACCGTCAACCTAACACCACCATGCCTACTAAACCACAGGTTGAGTGGTGAAAGGGGAATAGGTGGGCAGTGCTCCAGCAGAGTTTTTAATTAGGCTTCTGTAAAATGCTCAGTGCTGATGATTTAAGGGAGTGACGGCTCCTTGAATAGGGGCCGAATTTAATTTCATGCAAATTAAGGGCTAATAAATTGATTTAATAGGATTTAAATTCTGCTGATTTTGGAGCAGACAATGACATTTGCCTTTTGCCGATGGTGACTCTCTCGCCAGAAGTGTATATGGAAGCTCCCGGTGCCTCGTCACTCAAGTTAGAGGGAGCTCTGTGCCAGTGACCCGCTGGCATGGTGCAAGGGATGAAGCCTTCAGCTCTGTTGCGGACGTATGGTCCTTTCCCTTCGCTGTGCCTCATTCCCCCACCCTTGCTACACCCCTGATTGCTGGTATTTATTACTTAGTAATTTTAAAACTACTGAATTATGTTGAAATAGGGGCAGCTGAGGAGCAAGGGGAAGCCAAGGCAGTGGGTTATGCTTGGCTGGTGTTCACGGTGCCCCTCATCCAAGGCATCCTGCTTTTCACACCTCCATACGTGACAGCTGTGCTGGCTGGGCTGTGTGTCCCCTGTGTGCTGCAGCGATGGGACAAGAGGAAGGGGGGACACAGCGCCAGGTCAGGCCCCTTCACGGTGGGCAAGGGCAGTTGGTGCTGTTGGCACTTCTAGTGCAGCCAGCGCTCGAGAGGTCCCAGCCTCGGTTTGCAGGCTGGGCCGCAGTGCTGCTGATAAACGGTCATATAATGAAAATGGCCTTTTCATATTATTGATCGCAGCTCTGCTGGAATTAGGAGAACACATGCTGTGATACCCAACTTGAGCGTTGTAGCTGGCCTGCCCCAGGGTGGGGTTCACCACTAAACTTTACTGCATCCGTTGTTTCTCTGAGCGTTTTTAAGGCAGGCATTCCTCATTCTTTGCTGAAGCCCTGCTGTATTTCAGTGAGGAATATTCAGAGCAACTGTGTCTTTCCCAGGCAGAGCTTCTAACGTGTTTTGGCAGGAGAAGGGAAGCGGTGGTGGCAGGAAGGGGCAGGCAGAGTTGCTTTCTGGTGCAGCTCCGGGACTGTGCCCCACATTCGGGGCCTGTGGGGTAGGTGACTGTGGATGTTGCATGCAGCATCGCTGTAGCAGTTTCACTGCATTGTGATCTGAATATAGCAGCAAATGCACACGTCACCGCCATGAACTTTTTATTTGCTCTTCTGGGTTAAATCTTTCTCTGGCTGGACGTAAAGCAGTCTGTGAGCTTGCACTGCTGCTCATGTTGCTCTTACCCTGCCCAGCGTCTTGCAGCCCAGCTGAAAGGCAGCAAGGGAGACTTACTACAAGGAGTGTTGAGGAACTGGCAAACCAAGCGGGATTGTGCTTGCTTGTTCTTTAACTGCTTGCAAAAGCTGCAGGTTAAGGACAGGGGGTCCTCGGTTTCCTTCTTCCCAGGCCCACCGGACCCATCCTTTCCATCAGGGTTAAAATATTGATCAATAAAGTGTATGAAATGTTACTGCTGCCACCTTCAGGCTCTGCTAAAGAGATGGCTTCCTTGTCTGACCGCTGCGTAGAAAGAGCATTTTCTTACTGTGATACTCCTAGGAAAAGTCTGCTTTGAGAGAATGTGATTTAAGTTTTCAAGCAAAGGAGCAATGAGGGGCTCTCACTACCACCAGCCATCCTGTGCATTGCTTCTCTTTTATTTTCTCGGGCAGAGCAGCTGTTCCTGCAGCTTTCCATGGTGGGAAACGCTGGATGAAGCCTGTGTGTGCCCCCTTGCGCGTGCATGGACGTGGACATGGGAAGGTGCACCTTCAGCACCCCACGTCAAACTTTCCCGGCAGCTGATGGCACCCCTCCCCAGGCCCATGCTCCCTTTCGGGTGTGCGTGCCTGGCATGTAGGTTTGGAAACAAGCAGGACTAGAAAGTCTAAGAGCAAGTGAAAGGGTGTGGGGGGAAGAGAGGGATCTGGGGAGTCTCAGACTTGTGCCTTGGAGGGTGCGTGTCCCAGGGAGCAGCAGCAACCGTGGGTGTTTTGCGTCAGCGTGTTTACGAGCGTATGGCTGTGAGAGTGTGGGCACGGGCTCTTGTTTTCACTTATGGAACAAATATCTCTAAAGCCATTAACGGTGCATTTCGACTGAATAACTTTTCTAAAAATGTAATTATCCAGCCCAAGGCATTTTTACAGTATGACTCAATGAGCTCGCTCCAAAACTGGATTTGCAAATGGCACTGGGATGAACAGGGTAGTGACCCACCCACACCCCCCTTCCAGCTCAAGCATCTCCCCCAGCTTGGTGCTCTCCTGCGGCAGGGGGAGGCAGGTGAGGGACAGCCTGGCCCTCTCACCTTGCCTGGTGCTGCTGTGGGGCCAGAGGAGCAACCATGCCCTGTTTTGTTGTCCATTACAAGGTCATGATGTAGAGTTTGGGAGACAAGCTGGAACCAAGGTCCTCTTCCAAGGTTAACGCATTATCTTCAGGACCATTTTCAGAGTTTTTTCCTGTTGATTTAGCTCCATAATTTGGTTTGTTTGAGAGGTGTATTGGAGAAATGCATTATCGGTTTTTTGAGAACTTCATGTGAAAGGGATTGAAGATTTGGCTGTTTTTCATACTAAATGACCCTGGTATGGGAGAGTATCAAAAAACCAGAAAGGTGAAGCTGCCTAGAATAAGGTCTGGTGCTCAACTCAAAATAAATCATAGCAGCAGCACTGTGCTCTTGAGCATGTCGTGCTTTTCTCTTGAGGGTCAGAGAGACCTTCATGAAAGCTGAGTAAATATAAATGTCCCCACGACATGGCAGGGAAAGTGAGGGAGGGAGAAGGTGGCACTGCTGAAAGCTGCCAGCACTCTGTAGTAATGCATTCAGCCAAGAGGTAAAGGGGATTTTATTGCAAGAAGTTGTGCTGTGCAATGAGTATAGACGTGGAGTTGAAACTGGGGATGAGTGTGAACTAGTTAGAAGTGCTTACCAGTAAGATGCTTGAGAAAAAAATTTTGAATGACTAGCTATGATCCTTTCCCTGCAGTGTTCAGCATGCAAAGCAGATGCTTTGCCTAAAACTTTTCCTCTGCCCTCAGGCAACTAAAGGATGCTTGGGTATACTGAGCTGCGGCATTCTGAGGGGCACTACTCGGCAGCTACGATGGGTTTGAAAGGCTCATCGTGCTTGGACGTGACTTGCATTGTATGTAGGTACAGCAGACCTTACTCTATCAGTGGGTCGTTTGACTCACAAAAAGTCACATTAAGACTCCTGATTTGCCACTGTTACAGAAATACCAGTTATTTGTCGTGCTCATTTGGAAAACCTGAGCTCTAGTCCAGCTCTGGCTGGTGGCCTGTGGTTGCTTCTTCCTACAGCAGCATTTGAATATTTCTTTGTTAGGACTGAATTCTAAAACAAAATCTTTTCCGAGTGAGGGAGCATCCCGTGTATGCTCAGTTGCTTTCCTTTGCATAGCTGTGAAAAACGATTTGATCTGGTGAGGGTAAAAGCTTGAAGTTTGAGCTATAATTGGACTTTGGGATTTTTGAAAAGAAAAAGGGAGATAAGAGACCAGTCAAAGCTGTCAGAGTCTCTTCCTCCTGTAGATATTTTTGTTCATAACTGTTTGTGTAATCTCTTTGCCCATAATAAGATGTTAATTAAATCACCACCAACTATTTAAAATAATTGGCATCTTTTTTTTTTTTAACCCTTTCACACCTTTGGCAAAACTCTAATTGTATCCCCGCAGTTTGTGCATTTAAAAAAATGCCTGTATTTAAGCTGCTTGACTTCCTCTGTTGTTTCTACTGCCTGTTTGTTGCCTGACTTCTGAGATCCAGTAAAAAGTATTGAAGGGAGGCTAAAGGGGAATACATTAGTGAATTTGCAAAAAGCAGATGGAGCTTTGCATCCAGCTGAGTTTGCTGCTGAGTACACACACAGCCTGTGGAAGGAGAGACTGTGGGTGAAGCCAAAGCCGGTGAGAGACACTAGCTCAGCAGCCTAGCAGCACACAGTCCTCTTTCCCAGGGGAGATCATGCCTGCCTTCCCAGGCTCCCAGCAATACATCTGTCACTTGGTGCTGCTGCCATTAATTCCTTGGTTCAACTGATACGATGGCTGAGGAGGAGGCAGCAGTGATGGACGCTTGTCCCCAAAAAACCTGAATTGACACCAAAATTACCAGCCACCTGATGTCTCCAGGAGTTTAGCGCACCCCTTGACCAGTTTGAGTGGTGAGATCTGAAGTCATGGGTTGTTTCACTTCTGCTTTTCCAGGATCCTACCCGAGTGGTCAGCCCCGTTATTGACATCATCAACTTGGACACTTTTGCCTATGTGGCAGCTTCCTCGGACCTGAGAGGAGGTAGGTCCAATCTGTGTGCATGCCCTGTGGGCGTCCATCCCATGGGTGTGGGTGTGCAACGGCCTGAGGAGCTGGTGGCTTTGCACCACCCTATTGGCTTCCGTTATCTTGCAGAAAGCTCATTAGCACTGTTCAGTGCTCCCCACTGGCTGTTTTCAGGCTATTTTAGAGAAAGGTAAGCGTGGCGTGAGGCATGGTGTTTGCTACAGTGGATAAGGTGCTCAAGCAGGAAAGAAGGGTCATGTCAAAGCCAGCCTTGGCAGCACTGAGAGCTGAGCTGCTGACAAGAGGAGATGGGGGATGTCTAGGCAACAAATGGAGGATGCGGCTGTAGCGCTTATTAGTATGCCTGTGTTATTTGTAGCATGCAATATCCATCAGACCGTGTATCTCTGTGCACGAGGGGACAAAGTGAGGTTTCAGCAGCAGCTTTAATTATGACTCTTCCTGCCATTGGAGTGTTTGATTTTGCAATTGTAATGCAATATATTGTTTCTCATTCATATGCAGTAGTAAAATACGTTGGTCATTGGACTCTTCTCCCAAGAGCTGCATCTCCATGTCTTAAGTAATTTGAAAATGGGGAAAATACTCCATCAAACACGGCTTCTGCAGCCTACGTTGTCTCCTAATCCATATCCATTTCTAATTTCCCCATGGTATTTCTCTACTTTGGTTTTAGGTTTTGACTGGAGTCTGCATTTCAAATGGGAGCAGCTTTCCCCGGAGCAGAAAGCCAAAAGACTTGATCCCACCGAACCTATCAAGTAAGTTAAGAGAGGGAAGGAGGCACCTGAGGAACATGGGACGGGACGGGCATCTCATCTGACCTCATGTGTGTCACCATACACCACAGCAGTGTGATATTCTTTCCAGGACAGCTCTGAATTTCTAATACCTATAGTGAGCTCCTGGCTAGCTTGGGTTTTGCAGTACAGCTTCACCTCCCAACATTGAAGCCTAAAGGTGCTACAAAGGTAGAAGGGATGTATTTATCATTATTTGTGTTTTGGTGGTGCTAAGGAGGCTGAATAAGGTTAGGGGGAAAACCTAGTGCTCTAGGCTCCTGCTTCTCTCAGCTCAGCTGTCACTTAAAAATAAGGCAGTGAACTTGGCCAACTTCATGAAATGTGTGTCTGGTCCAACCTTTCCAGATCAGTGCTGCTCTTCTGGACCTTGCTGAAGGCTCCTCAAAAATTTAGGATGACAGAGAGTGAAACTGAATGGGAGGGATGCCATCTGTCCTCGTGCCGTGGGATAGAGGGAGTCCCTCATCTGCTGAAAATATCTCCTGACAGCCAGCCAAGTGCTGGTGTCTGCAGCCCCAGCTGTGAAGTGCTGCGGTGTTCGGCATGGAGGAGACCAAGTGTTGCAGGGAGCTCAGGGCCTTAGAAGGCTTACAAGGAACAAAGCACTGCTGCTCCTAAGGATGCTGTTGTTAACAGCAGATCTTGCCAGCTTCCCAATGGCTCACCTTGCATTCCTGGTTGTTGTGCCATGTAGGGCACTGTGGAGACTAGCCTGGGTGCAGGAGTCACCTCCACTCCTCCCAGGCCTACGCTAAGGCATCCATGTTGTCTGCAATTGAATGGGGATGGGACTTGTGCCAGCAAATGGCAAGTCTCCTCAAGCTATCTTCTGAGTCTGCCCTCCCCTCCTCCACAGACCTTCTCTCTGCAGTTTTCTTAGCTAATCCAAAGAATGAAAAATAACCCTGTTTTGGAATAAAGATCACACAGCTAGTGATGGCTTTTAAAAAGCCCTTCTGAATTGGCTCTGCCTTCCCCTCCCCGGTGGAATGGTGCTCTTAATAGGCTGGCTGCAGGCAAAAGCCCGTCTGCATGAATAACCCCCCGAGCGCTAAGTGCATTTTTGATGCTGAAGCCTACAATCAGGGCTGTGAACTTTGGGTTTGTAGGAGTTGTGCTGACGGTTGCATTAGCCAGTCATTAAGTGCCAGGCAGTTTATGATTGACAGCAAAATACCAAGGCAGCTGAGAGAAAGCCCCAGATGCTTTTTGAGGTGTGTTGTCCTTGTTTGGTGAGAAGGAGATACATAGGTAATGTCCCGATGATGGAAGAGGAAGCAAAGGGAAGGGCTGTTTCTGTTTGTCAAGGTGCTGCAGCAGTGTTTGAGAGTGTGTCCCCTCTGCCCTTACCCATTCTGCAGGACTCCTATCATTGCCGGGGGGCTGTTTGTGATTGACAAAGCATGGTTCAACCACCTGGGGAAGTACGACAGTGCCATGGACATCTGGGGCGGAGAGAACTTTGGTGAGTCACTCTTCCTCCTATGCCTTGCTGTGTTGGCTTCTCTTCCTGAATCATGCCAGATGGATACAAGGTCATTTTGGTCTTTGCTTTGAATGTTCTGCATGGTTTCCCTCACTTACATCCATTGGTTGCAGTCTCAGGTAAGTGATCCAACAACTGTGAATGATAGGAAGTGGGCAATTGTTGGTACTTGGGGACTCCCTGCCTTCCAGGCTGCTTGGATTTTCTGTAGGTGAATACTCTAAACCACAGAGTTTTCAGCTCTGGTGTTACCAATGGATGACAGAACACCACAGGCACCCTCCTATTCCTTACTGATTTTATTTTCTCATTAGTAAAGCAAAGACATGACATTCCATTGTCTGACAACAGCTTTTCGAAGCTATGAACTGAGGCATCAGTGCTTCCCTAAATTTGCGGAGTGCCTGAAGCAGTAGCTCCATCGACATGCTGCAAGCAGGTAACAAAGTAACGTGGCTGCTTATCCATTCCTGTATCACTAGATGGCTGAGTGCTGCCAGGCGCTCCTTAACACTCTCATTTTTCCTACACAAATAAAAAAGGTTAAGAGCTGACCTAAATTCAGTCACCTCTGCCCATTGTCATAGGGCGAGATGGGCATTAAGAAATCTCCTGAATGCAAACTTGAGAGGGCACATGAAAGAGGTAACAGCCTGTCCCTTGTCCCCCATGTCAAGAAGAACCGGATCAGGCTGGGCCCTTCGCTCTTTGAAGCTGTAGTGATGCTGCAGATCAGAGCAACAGACTGTATCCATGGAAGAAGGGGGAGGCACTCAGTGTCAGGCAGACAGATCAGAACCTGGTTTTAATAGCTCACACCTCTGGGGAGTATGACTAGCAAGGAAGGAAGGATCTTGTGTCTTAACAGATACAGCCATGCTGTCAGTCATCCAAGGGAACAGATGCTGCCGCCTTTCAGTAACCCATCCGCTGCCTGGCACTGTTGTTTCCTTCACATGCCTTTTTCCTCTAGCATATTTTATTTATTTATATCTTGTTATGCAGTAGGATCTCTCTCCCTTATGCTTTATCTGTGTGGGTGGGTGTCTTGCCACCGGTCTGACCCAAAGCATCTGCTCCTTTGAGTCGGGTGGTTCTGAGGAAACCTAGGAGGGAGCAGCAGCCCTCCCAACCTCCCCCACTGCATCAGTGGCCCAAACAAAGCATTCAAGAAGGGAACTAGACAGGAGGAGAGGGACTGCCACCCTGCACCTGACCTGCTGTCCGTCTTTGCTTGTCACTCATCTCTGACAGCAGCCAGCACCAGTTGCTCCTGGGAGATGAACAGTGGTGGCACAGCCTGCCTTCTGGGGAAGCTCGATCCTGGCAGCTTATTGATGCCCTGCAGTGGCAGGAATTGCACTCCTTATGCATGGTTATGGCCCATCCCACGTAGTGCCATGTATCTTCTACTGGTTCCATGCCCCGGGATGCTGGTCCCAACTGAACAGGTGCTAGCTGTGCTGCAGGGTTTAATGCTGCCTTGGGGCGTTGGCATGACAAAGAGGATTCAGGCAAGTTAACACTGCAACAAAAAAGTGCAGGTCTGCATGGCAGCAGGGCAGATCCCATCTTGCCCATCGCCCTGAGAGCAGAAGCGTGCCCGGCTCAGTGCTACATCTCCTGAAGACACAGCAGTGGAGGGCAGCGTGTCCCACCTCTCCTTTGCACACAGGCAAGGGCAGCTCTGACTCTGCTGGCCCCGGTCATTTCTGGGCAGGTGACAGAGGGCACGAGCTGACCGAGCAGCTACTCATTTTGGGCACTTGCAGTGAACTGTGCTTTTTCTGGTAGCTTAGTCCTGAGGGGCTGCAGGACTCTGGTCCTGAGGAGCATCGCTGCTGTGTTATTGACTGGGCATATAGAGGGGGCTGGGTACTTCAGGCAAAACCAAAGCAAGTGTGTTTGAGTTAGGAGGAGGACATTGTAGGTGTTTTACTTCTTAAATTTACTTAATCCCCTGTAGGTCAATTGATGAGTAATGGCAGAAGGACTTGCAGGCCAGCAAGAAGCGCTAACGGTATTTTGGCAAACGAAGACCAAGCCCAGTGCACCCCAATGCAAACTACTCATATCTCTCCTGGAGGTCATTTGGAGGGGCCACCCACACTGGAGACATCCCTCAAGGGTTGGGTCAAACGTGATCTCGGTTCCTGCTCCGCTGGCTCCTCTGATCTGGCCCTGTGCCATGCCTTCGCTGGTGCCTCAGTTTACCTCCTCCCAAGGCATTTACCTCTTGGCTGCCTGTCTGGAGACCTTGTTTGTTAGCTGCCATGTCTCTGTGGGTTGTCCCTGCCTGCCAAAACCTATGCTCTAGTTGCCTCTGCTGGGTCTGGAGCAGGGTCTGTAGGGTGCAACATGTCTGAAGCAGCAAGCTCAGACTCCTCACCATGTCCTGCCTCCCCAGCACTGTGTTCTCATTCCAGTTTACAGTGCGAAGAGATCACCTCATCCCACCTCTTCATTAGGCTTTAAATTGAGAGCAGGCGAGGACTGAATGGTGCGAGTCATTCCCTTGTAGCGCTCCGGGGAGCTGCTCTTCTCCCAGGCTGAGCAGAAGGGACCAGAGGAGGGAAAGGCACAAGGCAGCAGCCATACCATGGTTCACAGCTGCTCAGCTGGTTGTTCCCTTTTATCAGACACCCTTCCAATTTACTCAGCAGCACTGGCGGTGCGGCCGGCACTGTGACACACAGGAAAATGAGAGCAACAGCCACATGCGAGGGGAACCGAGTGCAGCAGCTTACAGCGGCCACATCCTGCCGTAATCTCATTTCCCTGCAGCCGTGATTAAGGTTGCTCCCAATATAGCACCAGGACGTGGCACAAGGGCACCTTTTATTGGCCTGTTAATACCCAGTGCTGGGGAAAGTGGTGAGGCTCCAGCTGCTGTTGCAGCTCTTGCCTGTCAACACAGCACTGAGGGGAAGAGGAAGGGATTTCTGGACATAAATGCTTCTCCTCCCTGCTGTGCTTCTCCACCCCACCCATTGCTGGCCACTGCTGCCAGGGCCAGCTATTGGGGATGGGCTCAAGCCTTGGATGTTGAACCCGAGCATCAAGGCAAGAGGGCTTTGAGGCTGTGCCAGCCTCCCATTTCCATCAGCTTGGGAGCAGGGATGGGAGCGACATGAATCTGGCTCCCACCTCTGCAGCAATGTGCTCCTGGTAGCAGAGCCGTGTGTGCTTGAGAGTAGGTAGCTTTGGAGGTCCAGGCTCCAATTCTCCTTTGCTCCCTGAAGCTGTGAGTTGGTTTTGGAGGGATGGCAGCTTTGTGGGCCACCAGAACCTGCCATTGAAGGAGGAGGAGTCCACTGCCCAAATGGCCTTCCTGCCACGGGGCTTTTGTCTTGCCAGCATCCGACCTGAGGACAAGTCATCCTTGTGCTGGCATCTGTGAGGGGACTGCCAGGAGCATGAGCTGGCAAAGACGACGGGTGGCCTCCTGTCTGACTTCTGTAGTTAAATGTGTGTGTGGGGGCAGTGACAAGGAATTTCTTGTTTTGGAAGTAGGTATGTGCTATGTATAGCTCTAGACTGTCAACAGATGATAAAACAGGATGCAAAGCAGAAGCCTTTTCTTTTTAATTTCATTTATTTTCTATGCTGATTCTGTCTAAGTATGACTGTCTGACAATATAGCTGCAGATTTGTACCTTCACAGGCGTTAGGACCAGATGGAGCCATTAGATCAGCCGTTCTGCTCAACCATCTTACCTCGCCAGCTAAGATTTCACCCAGCTCCCTGCCAAGAGCCCCATAATTTCTGGTGTCAATTGTGCCACAGGCTCCTTTTCCTTCAGAAGGGTCCCGTGGATCAGCCAGAGAGCAGCTAGGGGCAACCAGGAGACATTTCCTATACTGACAGCTTATCCAGATTTTTGGGGTAACCCCTCCTGCCACTGACCTTTGCTTGTGTGAAGGTGCATGCCTTGTTGGTCCACAACATTGGCAGTCACGGCCCGTAGTATGTTCTGGGCAGGGTAAGCTCCTATCCATTTTGGGACAGGTGATGGATGCACAGGTCTGTGTTCACTTTGCAGAATCAGTGGTGGATTCATAAAGATAATGACCATTGTAGTCATTAATAAATGGAATTCATGTCCTTTTCTGACAGCCCTTTGGAGGGAAATGACTCTGAAACAGGCAGTGCAGAAGTAATTAGGGGAGCACAAAACTGGCAAGATGATTCTGCGATATAAGCAGGGCTGCAAGAAAAGGGACCTACTTACCATCTCGCTCTTGCCATTGTGATAGAAGCTGCTGTGCTATAGGCAGGTTTCAAGTGCACTGACTTCAAACAGATCACAAGAAGCTTTGAAATGTGCTTTTAAGGGAGTTATGCCTAGGGAAGCCTGTCTGGTAATTGATTTACCCCAGTTTAATGTGGAGAGGATGAAGTGAGAGGTAACACCAGGATCCAGCCTGTTCTAGGACAGAAAGACAAAATGCTGAACTGCTTTTCTTGTAGAAATCTCTTTCCGTGTGTGGATGTGTGGAGGGAGCCTGGAAATCATCCCCTGCAGTCGTGTTGGCCACGTCTTCCGGAAGAAACATCCGTACGTCTTTCCAGAGGGAAACGCCAATACGTACATTAAGTAGGTGTTTTGTACTTGCTTGGTTTTTGTGAGGTGGAATAAGGTGCTGCTTTGTCAGAAGGGGGGAGCAGAGAAGATGGGCAAGAAAGTTTGCTTGGAAAATTTGGAAATATCCCTGGGCAGGAATCACCTGAGACAAAGAAAATCAAGCCAGTACAACTCTCCCTTAGGATTTTTACAGTGTTGAGAATATGACAGATATAGGACACTTATATGATACCTTTCATCAGCACGGAAATTGAGGGATGGCCCCAGCATCTCCCTGAGCACTAGCTACTGCAACAGCAAATGGTTTAGACCCTGAGGTCGTCAGAACACGTTTATAATGACCTGAAATCAGGCTGCCGGCAATGTCTGTCAGTACCCAGTGACCTTAGCTGAGGGCTGAGCGTGGCTCAAGTGAACCAGAAAATTTGGTTCCTGATGCGTCTCAGAGAGAGTTGCTGAGCAGCACACTGGAGCGGGTGGCTTTGCCTGCAGGCTGGTGCCGCCTCTTGAGCAGGGGCAGGAATGGGCTGCACCTCACTGGTGGGGACACCAAAGGAACTGCCAGAGCGTCCCAGCTGAAAAGGACCTGTCCTCACACACAGGAATGTAGGCTGAATCTGGTACTGAAACAGCCGGCTGAAATGGGCTAAGATTCTGGGAACAGCAGCCAAGGATGGAGGTAGTGCAGAAGTGGGAATCAATGTGGGAAAGATGATGGGAGCAGCTAATTAAGTCAGGAAGGATTGTCTCCTTTTTTTAGAGCATGAGGCTGAAGGTTTTCCATTAAGTAAATAACACAGAAAAACACGTGGGGCATTTATACTTAATGCAGGGTTTGTCAGCTAAACTGCATTTGTGTGTGTTTACCCACCACGTATCCCTTTTAGTGTGCCTTTCCCAGTGTTACAAAAGCTGAGTATTTGTGAAGATGCTGATCTGGGCGCTCTGCAGCTTCCCCATGCTTCGCATGAGACAATGAACTGGGGGTTATAATCTCTGTTACATCCAATATAGTTTCCAGCCATGCAGAGTGTGGGGCAGGAAGGGGACTTTGTCACCTTGCTTCAAAAGGCTGGCAGTGAGTGGCACAGGGCATTGCTGGCATTGAGGAGGAAGGCACAAATTTTAGAGTTCCGAGGAGGTCTCTTGCTTTTAGTGGGGAAATAAGACTCCTACAGAACAGGCTGGGATGTGCCAGGATCTCCACTGTCAGAGTTGCTGCAAACCTGAGTGAAAAGGCAGTGTCTGTGTTGCATCACCTGCAGAAGGAGCAAGAGGAGCTTGAATGGGTACGGCTCCTCTGGTTACACCCCAAGCACAGGCCCCCGGGGACTTTGGGGAGGTCTGAATCAAAATCCAGGTGTAAGCCTTGATGTTTATCCCCATGTTTCTTATAAACTCAGATGAGATCAGGAAGCCAGAGGAAAAAACCCTGCATGTTGGGGAAGATTAGATACAGGTGTAGATGTAGGCACTGTGACTTTGGCATCTCTTGAGCAAGAGCACTTAGACTATTGCAGTGGCCTTAGAGAGAGAGGAAGAAGCACCATGAATCAGCAAGGGACTGAAAAGCATTGTGGAGAAATGTATCTGTAGGCATTAGGAGCTGGGATTTTATTAACTTTATGGTATCCATCAGCCTTAAACTTAAAGTATATAGACTGGGAGGAGAAGCAGCTTCTGGCAAGTTTCTGGCAAGCTTTGCTGTCTGTGTTTAAACAGAGATGTTAACAAAAAATATCTCCACCTTTCTGCCAGATATTGATTTTTTTCCACACAGCCTCTTCTTCAGTGCAAGAAACAGCTCAGGCTCCAGTGTTGTCCTGGCTTCACGTGCAGACTATCTCCTGTTCTGGCCCCGTGGGACTCAGCTGGATCAGAGCCTGCCCTGTGGCACCTGCAGCCCAGTGGCAGATAGCAATAGCTTGGAGGCACTGGTCTGCCTTGGAGCAGGAGCTTGGAGGACTTCTCTGACCTGGGCAGGGACCAGCAGATAGGCATGGAGCAACAAAGCCATTTGCAAGGAGAGTTAGAGTCATCTGAAGTCAACAGATTTCCTGAGGTTCATAAACCTTCTGCAGACACCTGGCTGATGTGGAAGACTCGCATTTATGCTACAGCTCTGTGGCCAGGATGGTTCTCAAGTTCTGAATGCTGAGATTTGCCTCAGTGAAATGCTGGGGTGCAAAGCAGGAGAGTCCATACAGGACTGACACAAAATAAATATTTGCCTTCAATCTTTGGCAAATTTTGCGCCACTTTTCAGAGCTCCATCCCAACCACTAAATAAAACCCCAGGCACGCCTGCCTGGGAGATGGTACTTAAGAGAAGCTTCAGTTCTGAAGGATGTAAAGCGTTCACTTGAGCTTGAAATGGTGAATTCTTCACCCAAGCTTTGGCCTATGGTGTTTGGTCCCTGGAGTAATGGGGAGGAGTAGTGGAGTGGGCTGGCTCAAAGGTGGTTTGGGTGAAGCCAAAGACCAAGTTGAGGATGGGAGGAGAGTGGGATGGATTAGTCGATGCATTTTAGAGAATGTCACCTTGGAGGCTTCCTTGGTTTCACCTGTCTTTCATCGCCTCTTCCAGAAACACCAAGCGCACAGCAGAGGTGTGGATGGACGAATTCAAGCAGTACTACTATGCAGCTCGTCCTGCAGCCCAGGGGAGACCTTATGGAAAGTAAGCGTCTTCCTCTGCTACCTGCGCCCTGCCTGCTGCAATGGGTGTGCGCAGTGACGTTGCTCTGCTGTGGAAACCCACCTGCGCTGTTTCTGTAGTAATGCTCAATTAAGTGCTAATGGTAGGCAGGTGCTATCAGCACAGCAATGAAATATATAAACAGCTAGTTTATATGCTGTGATTGTTTATCCCAGTGAGTGAACCAAATTGAGTTGGGGGAAAGCCCACTCTGCCTATGTCCTGCCCTTGGCATTAAGTACAAGTACTTCTGGTCCCAAAGTGGAGTTTGATGGGGAGAGTCCAGAGGTCTCGCTGGCAGCTGAGAGGCAGGAAAATCTCAAATTTTGGACCCACTAAGGCTTTATTGGAAAGGAGGAAGTGCTCTGTGTTCAGGGAGTTTGCCATTGAGTCTCTGAACAGTCAGATACGCCTCCCTGTTGGGACGACTACATATTTTTGTTAATTTCTCATTTTTGTATGCTCTTCCTTTCCTTAGACAGTTTCCTTCGGACTACAGCGGGTTCCAAATCCCCAAATTCCTTCTGGCTACTCTAAGTTTCTAAGATAAATAAATTGACATCCTGGTGACTAACCTATTTCCACTGAATTCATGCCCTCTTCCCATCTGTCAGCATGGACTGAAGTAACAGCTCTGTCCCACTAAATTTAGGAGGATATAGAGAAGGTAGACTATGGAAAGGGAAAGTACTGGAGGCTTCCTACTGCTCTGTAAATGCCTGCTCATAACAGCTCCATGGGTAGAGGCTCAGAGAGGAGCTGGAGTTTGGAAAAATGTCACTGTACGGCATGATCCCTCAGCAGAAATTTGACCCTGGTTAATGAAAGAAAGAAGTATTTCACTGTGTGATTAACTTCTGCTGGCTTAAAGGTGTGTTTAGGTGCTCTTGTGCATCAAGGCCTTCTGTAGTCCTGTAAATGGAGAGTAAGTTATAATAGCATATATTAATTTTCTAGTACATTAATATGTTAAATTAATGCTTATTGCATATAGTAGATAGCAGACATTATTTACTAATCATTTTTAGATGACCGTACTTTTCCATGAAACTTTCACCCATCAGACTCCTTGTTAAAATGGCGATATGTCATCACGTCATCATGCCATTTTACCAAGGGAGACCTCCAGAGAGATAGAGATCAAAACGACCAACCAAACTCATGCAGAAGATAGCAGAAAATAGAGGTGCTGATGCTCTTGTGTTTGCTGTCTGTGCATATCTGTTGGGTTTCTCGCAGCCTCCCTTTTTGGTACATTGGATCTTACCTTTATGATTTCCATTGTATCTCTAAAACATTTTCTTCCCACAGTGTCCAGAGCAGAGTGGAGCTGCGGAAGAGGTTGAAATGCCACAGCTTCAAGTGGTACCTGGAAAACGTTTATCCTGAACTTCGGTATGGATATGTGATCTCCACCTCTCTCTAGCAGGCCAGGGGGATACCCCATCTCTCCTGCCCCACAGAGTTTTCCTCTGCCCCTCCAGTCCCTATGTGTCCCGCTCCCCCAGAGACACAGGCACCCCCTCCCCTGGGCTGCGCGGAAGGGCAGAGTGAGTTTTGTCCTGGCTTTGAACACAGCTTGCTTACAGTGTGGCACGGTTCATTTGTGATCCTGCTTTCTTTAAGCAGTCTTATGAATTCCGTGGCTCTTTGTTGTAGAGCTGGTGAGAGGCAAAGTACCAGTTACCTCTCTTAGTTCCTGGGGCTTCCTCAGGTATCCTCCTGCTCGTGCTGCCAGTTTTCCTTACAAAAGTATCCCAAGGTGGAAAATCCACCATAGCCTCTGGTGGGTTGTTTCAATGACTCTTGCTTACAAAAAAAAAAAAGCACCTAATTTCCCATCTTTTCACAGTGTTCTGTGATACTCAAGACATCTCTGTTGTGAAGCCATCCACTCTAGGAGTTTATGACCTGTATTCAAGTGGCTCTGTCTTACTCCTAGCCTAATGCTTTGCTTAATATGCACTTCTACAGCTGCTTTTGTGCAGGTCCCTTTTAGTCACCAAAATTACTCCAGAAACCATTGCATCCAGTCCGCAGTCACTATCAGAAGCCATGCTCAGAAAGGGTGAAAAAATTTTGGAGGCGCAATGGCTGAGTCCAGAATCACAGTGAGAAAATGATTTATAGCTGTTTTCTTGCTTTTTTGTCATGTGTGGCATTGCACAGCAGCATTCACAGGGAATGCCAGGGCTATGTGGTAGTTTGTTATAAAGTTCCACGCACCTGTAAGTTGAAGGCTGACCTTCAGCCTGCTCGTGGTCTATTCCTTCCTCCTCTGTTTGCCTTGTGCAGTGTTATTTATTTTTTCCTCTTAAAAAGGCCAGCCATCTATCTCTGAGTGCTGCTTCTGCAGCATCCCTGTCCAGGTACTGCTCTCAGCGGTTCAGCATTGTAATAGGTCTTGCCATTCTCATTTTCTGAAGGTGAAGTGGTGCCACTACGCCCTCCCTACCCCACTGAGCCTCCCTTTGGGTACTCCGTGTGCCTGGGGGAGCAGGGATGTTGTTTTCACGCTGTTCCTGCAGGATTCCCGAAGAATCGCTCTATCAGACTGGGATGATCAGGCAAAGGCAAAGCTGCCTGGAGTCGCACAAATCTGAAGCCCAAGAGTTCCCCGTCCTGAGCTTAAATCCTTGTAGCAGCAGCAAAGGCACGGCAGCAACAGCACAGGTAAGATGTGTTGCCTATCCCTGTGATGCCAGCTGGAGAGAAGGCTCTGGGGCAGCTTCCTAAGTTTGCTAAATCTCTGTTGGAGGATTACCCATTTTGCCAACCCATTTCCTAAGGTGGCACGTAGGTAAACCCTGGTAAGTCCTCCTTACCTTGGTGGAGGCCCTGGGCAGCAGCAGGGACTGGTGCAGGAGCTGCAGCACACGGTGGACCCCTTATCTCTGTGCTAGCCTGCACTGAGCACTTACTGCTGCTCAGGAACGCCATGCGCCATTCATCTGCAGAGATCAGAGAAAGACAAAGAGAACTATAATTTCCTCTCATCTTTCAGCCTTATTTTTTTTCAAAATGCACTGAATCGCAATGGTATTTATAACTTCATAGTCTGCATTCTCTCAATATTAGATTGCCCATTAAACTAGTGAGAATTTAATGAGGATGATCTCATTTATTTTGATCTCATTTTTTTTCAATCTCACTGAGATGAGAAAAAGCTGCATGAATCAGTGTTCTTAAAAGCATATTCTAGGAAACGTTAGAGCCAAGAACAGGCACATGTGCCTTGCAGCAGAGTTGCTGGAGCAAGACCCTAAGACACAGCTTCAAAACTTGCCTTTGCTTCAGGCTCCCTTTGTGATTTTGGGCATGTCAGTAAGTTCTCTCACTGTTCCCATCTATAAAACGGGGAGGATAACAATCACTCGCTGCTTCAGCGTGTCGTGAAATAATTTATTAGGCAATGGTGTGCTTGCTGCCACTTGACTGTACATCCTTAACCCTCATGGTTACACATTCAAACCAGGTAGCTACGCATATAAAAGGCCCAGCCTTTATTTTTTCAGATGTTGCTGAAAATGTCCCTAATTTGTGTGTGCAAATGAAGCATGTCATTATGTGCATCTCTTTTGCATGCTCTTGCATGCTTGCCTTTAGTCAGGAAAATAATATCTGTTTCACAGTCTGGTAAAATCAACAATGACTTGAATTTTAGTCAGTTCAGAAAATACAGTGAATATAACTGCAAGTACTGTACAGTTACAGTTCTTACAGTTGAACTGTTTTCTGGATTTTAGAATTACTTTTCTTTCTTCCACTGCTGCATGGACTTTTTACACAGCTAGAGAAGCGAGTTGATGAGAGCAGGTCATCATGTCTTGCAGAGTCAACTCTGGTGAAGGAAAAAAAAAATGCTTTAGTAACAATTGCAGCTTTCAATGAATTGGATTTTAAAAAAAATCTGTGAAAATCAAAATGAAAAATGCTGCTGCAAGCTAGCATTTCAAAATGAAATGGCATTGCCCATTCTGAAATATCAATTTGATGTGATATTTTAAAATGAGAAATGTCACACCAACAAGTTGGATTGTTTCATTCCCATCAAACACATTTTGTTTTGACATTTCTGTGCAGTAAATTTTTGGAATTTTTCATGCCACAAGCTTTTCATCTTCCCATTCTCATTCTGCAGCAGTTTGCAATAGGTCAACACTTCCCACTGGATAGCAGTTCCATTTCTTGTGCACATCCAGGACTAACTCTGCAGGGGAACAGAAAAATGCACTACAAACAGATTTCTGAACAGCTACACTCAATACACAGGCAGGAATAGAGAAAAACCTTTTCCTTTTATCTTTCTCTGTCTTTCTAGGATAGTTCTCTGTTACTTGTATCCATGGAGAATATTTCTGATGAAAGCAGGATATTTAAATTTTCATTGTGCATAGAAACTTATATTTTAATTACACAGTTGTTACAAGACCACCTGAACTTGTGGATGACATGGGGGGTTACAGTCACCAGGCTGTGTAGGACAGGTGATGCAGCAGTTTTGTATGTGGTGTACCAGAAAAGAACAATAATCTTCACTTTTAACATACTGACGTCACATCTTGTTTACCCTAAACTTCATTATTTGAAAAATAGGCTTAGCTAAATAAAAGCTGGGCTTTCCTGGCATTCAGCAAGTACTATGGAAATATCCTGGCCATCCAGATGCTTTATTATCAGTGTTAGCAGCATTAATTTGGTTGCTTGATTGCCCTTCTGTAGCTGCTTCCCTACTAGGCTCCCCAAGCCCTTTACCAACATGACATGCATGAAGTCCTGGGACTGGGTGTGAGAAGATCTGAGCTGTCATACATCACCATGGTTTGAGAGGAGAGGAACAGGAGCTTTCAGGTGGCAATCAATTGCTCTTTATTTTAATTTTTTATATCTGTAATGCAAGGGAAAGGTGTTGTGAGCCCTCTGGCCACATCCACAGTTTGGGTAAATTGAGAAGAGTGACTGCAGTGAGATCAGACAGGCTTTACACCCCTAGCAGATCTCACAAACCCTCCCTGGTAGTGTCTGGTGTTAGTCTTGAGGTACTAAAAGGGGCACTGAGGCACAAGAAGACCTCCTGATCTTTGTATCGGAGAGTTCTGGCTTCTCATCCCTGGGATCCACTTGGCCTTTCCCTCTCCAAAAGGTCTGGTGGCAGTCAGGGCTGGCTCTGTCCCCTGGGGTGGCTCTCAGAGGGACCTGCTCTTGAGATAGTGACTGGCAGAGATCTTTGTGCAGTGCTGCCCATCCTCAGGGCACAGCAGGCTCTACTTGCACTCCAGCCCACTACAGCCTTGGTACTCTATGTCTTCTTGTGTCTCATTTGCTAAATGAACTTATTGATTTCATTTTTCATAAGATAAATGCATCTGAGGGAAAATAATTGATCATAATTTTGTCCTGGTCTGTCTGATGAAGATGTAAGTAGTTGTTGTTTTTTTTTTTTTTCAAACTAAGTTTCAGTTGATATTAGTTCATACATCTTTGGAATAAACACATCTGACTCTGGGATATGTTTAAATCATTAGCAGTTCTAGGAAATCTGACATACTTCAGATAAAAAAAAACAGAAGTCACTTTGTCCTGGATGCTCACACACATGTAAGCAGTAGCTACAAGATGAATGTAAAGTTAGTCATCTTCTAGACAAGTGAGGAAACGGTGGGAAGGTTGCAGCATCTGTTTCCTGGGCCTGCACCCCAAAAATCTGTCATGCACCGAAAAATATCTGGGCCTTGGAGATGAGTGGCTGACATTGCATTTGAGTGGCATGTCCTTGGCTCTCATTGTGAAGCAAATGCAACATGACAATCTGTCTGATGGGGCTTACCCCAGTTGGCTTGAGGACCTCTGTAGGCTGACTAGATCTGCACTTTCTTTGGAGAACATTTAGCATCTATCCAAACTAACCTGACAGTGTCCCTCCTGAGACATCTTAACCATAAAAATTCTTTTCTGACCTCCTCCCCTCAAAAGTGTTTGTTGTTTTCTTCCATGTCCTGCCCCAGCTGTAGGGCAGCCAGAGCTGCAGGAACCGGGTTGAGCCAGCAGAGCAGAGGGGCTGGCTGCCAGCAGTTATCACCTCTGCACCCAGGCTGCTGTGGGCACCTTTTACATTTTGCTTTCCCTCTTCTGACATGTGTGTAAGAGCTAGTTACATCCTAGGGCCTTTTGATGAGCAAAGCACTTTGGTGTCCTTAGGTGACCCATGCGGTTGCGTGCCTTGGAAAATCCTTCCTTGTG
The DNA here is from genome assembly GCF_036417535.1 of Chlamydotis macqueenii. Lineage (NCBI taxonomy): Eukaryota > Metazoa > Chordata > Aves > Otidiformes > Otididae > Chlamydotis > Chlamydotis macqueenii. The sequence goes on along the minus strand of NC_141558.1, from coordinate 71,334,745 downwards.
ATTTTAAAAAGATAGTAAGTGAGGGCTGAGGTTATTCCTAGCTTCTTCAGAAACATTTTTCTGTAGCTGCTACCTTGGCTTTAGGGTACGGCCGACCTCTTGCTCAGCAGCAGAGCATGTACAGCTCTGTCACGTAACACTGGGCTCCTGTGGGGCTGCCCCTTGCTAGGCTGAGGGGCTCCTTTCTCCTTCTGCCAGCCAGGCTGCGCCAAGCCAAAGGTCACATTTTAAAATAATTTCCTCAATTCACAATGATGCTGAGCAGCAGTGACAGATGCCTGTTCAAATGATGCTAAAACCTTGAAAAATAGTCACAAGCCTCAGATGGGGGCTAGCGTTATGCGAGGCTTTGGAGGAGGGGGACTGCTGGTTGTGGTGTGCAGCTGGTAGCTCTGCTCTCCTAGTCCACCCTCTTCTTCCTTCCTCCACCACCACTTCATCAGGAGCTGCTTTGTCTTTGAAAAGGCAGGAAAACTTGATTTCAGTTTCACCTCATGTGTCTGTTTTTCGCTGGTGGCAGGGGTCAGCACTCAACCCCTTTGGCATCACTTCAGGCCAGTTTGCAAGTCCTGAAGCCGTGTTAGCTCCTTGAAGGTCTCCCTTCCTTGAAGCACCCTGGGCTGCCTTGTTCACCACAACTGCTGGGGTGTGAAGTTCTGCTGTTGTTACTGCAGTGTTCAATGTGCCAGAGTTTAGAAGATAAAGTAGTTTCTCATGGGGAAAAAAAGCAGGAATTCTCATCCCGACTGATACAAACAGGGGAAGAGATGGGTTAAGATAAAAATTTGCATGGCCATTTGCCTGCATTTTAACTCAAAGCTTTTCATGGATTCTGTGGTGTTCAAGTGACTTTCCTCCCCCCGCCAGAGAATTTCTTCATTTTCTGCATCATTTTCTCTGGCTTTCATCTAGGTTGCAAAGAGACAAGACATTATTAGAACTGGATAAAACATTTTCAACAGGACTGGCTTCCATAAAAAGCCATTCCGCCAAAATAGAAGAGCCGTGTGAAAATCTGTCAGTTTAGATAAAGACAGCAGCAGGACAGCCTAGGGGCAAGAGGGGAGAATCCAACGTCAGCTATCAGCCCCTGTAGGCCTCACTTCTTATGATGAAGAACAGCGTAGGAGAGATGGTTACCACCACCCTGTCTGTCCCATGATGCTTTGCCGAGTGAGAGGATGATGGTCCTGCCTTGAAAGGATGTGAATATTGGGACGGCTTGAACAGAGCCTGGCCTGGGAAAAGCACAGAGAACCTCTGGGAGGACCAGTCCTCTATGAGGTGCCTCAGTGAAGCAAGGAGGTTAAGGGGTCAAAGTCCGACGGCCTGAGTTTGTTGAGGGATACAACATATACATGAGTTACAGGATTAGCTTGCTGCTGTGGAGGAGCTCAGGCCTTGTCCTGAGCTAGAATGACGAACAATTGGTTTAAAATGCAAAGCAAGTTTTCAAAGCAGCTTGTAGCAGCACAGGCACCAAGAACAGGTGTTGGAGCTTGCCCCATAGGGCTTGGTGCTTCACAGATGCAGGACTAATTTGGCACCTGATTTCCCAGGCTGATGGTTTGAACAGCAGCTGACAGCGTGCTGCGTGGTTGGGATGGCTGGAACGCGCTCACTGTAGGATCAGGTAAACTCTGCTCTGTCTGACAAAGAAGAAGTAGTTGCCAGAAAGCCCTTTGGGTGCAGACTGTGGCTTTGAGAATGAATGCTTGTTATGTGCTGAAATCCCGGGTGGCTCTCGCTGAGAAGCCTGTGGGCAGGCTATTCAGAAAGCCAGGTTTCATTTCCATTAGCTGATGGGGGGTAGTAGGCTAAAAGCACTGGCTGTGAGGATCACAGTGTGAAGTCCTTGTGGATCTGGGTCTGCTGTGCAAAAGCATGCTTTCCCTTCCAGGTGGCTAAGAACCGGAATGAAGTGGGATTTATATTCCCAGGAATTAAATGCCTGTAGCTGTCTGCTTTGAAGTTGGGGAGAGGAGCTGGAGCTGCTGACGGTGACAAATACCAACGTGGTGGAAGCGTTTCCCTGCTCTAATAACTCATGCTAATGCAACCCAAAGCCTCCACCATTCAAAATCAGGGGGAGCTGCAGGTGGCCCAGCTTTGAGATCAGGGCAGCCATTCTCCACTTCCCCCTCTGGCACTCAGAAAGGGTTGCAGTCTCCCAGGAGCACCTCTTATTCTTCATTGTTCCAGACCCAGCCTAAATTGCCATATATTTGAGTGCTGCCTTCCCTTCCATTGCCAACACCCCTGTTCACTTCACTGCTCCTGGAGCTCTGATTCCTCTGTATCTGAGCTCTCAACTGTTTTTTTTTTCTTTCTGCACCTTTTCTTTCACAGCAGCTTTCACCAGATCTCATAGCTTGTACCTTGTCAAGGCATTTGCCTTGGCTCTGGGGGCCTATTGCAGAAACCCTCTCGCTCCCTGGCCTTGCTGTCTCCAGCATGTTTCTTGCCCTCTGCTAGTGAAGCCAGCCTGCTGTTTGTCCCCGAGTCCTGCTCACCTGCCCTGCTGCGGCTCAGCAACCTGCTTTCCATTTGCTCCCATCGCTGCTTGCCTGATGGCTACCTCAGAGCCAGCAGGAGTTGATCCTGCTTTGCACTCTGGCTGGAGGCCCTCAAAACCGCCTTCCAGCTCTGCTCTTTCTAATTTTAAAGTTAATGCCTACACAAAGTCACAAGCAAAAAACTTTTGTTCCAGAAGTCGCTCTCTTAGTGCTATGTTGCATGGTAAGCTTTACACAGGACAAAGACTCTCTGCTCCCCCAAAGATGATTTCTTGGGCTGAGGAGCTGATAAAGAGCAGGTGAATATGAAAAGCAGCATGAGAAAAAAAAAACTCCAAGACAGCCCAGGGGAGCAGGAGTAACAGTGGTCATAGCAAACCAATACAGCAAACATTTAGAGTTTGGTCCCATTCCTTTGATATAAAGGGGAGTTTTATCCCTGATTTTTGTCATAATTTGGGAACAGAATCCTGGGAATTGCAAACATTTGCTATATCACCTTCTCTCTCCCACTGCCAGCTGCAAAAGCATTTCTGCTGTTCTTTGTCACAAAAAAAAAGGACTGCACATTGTGTGTAGTATTTCTGCCTCTCTTTTGATGTTTTTCCATCCCCCTGTTCCCCAATCACAGCCCAGTTCTGGCTATAAAATCCTTTGCCTTGTGAACCATTTTGTTCCAGCAGCTTTTGTAGACATTTTCTTTGGTACATGCGCGCAGTCCCCCAATGACAGCTGCAGTTCTGAGGAAGCTTGAAAGATCCTAGTGACCTGTCCCGGTGCCTCTTGAAGTCAACGAGGTTTGTGCTTGGTTTCCAAGGGGGCAGGATCCAAGCCAAAGTGTTTGCTTCCAGGTAGAAAAATACCAAGGATCAACCCTGATGTCTCACCTTCTTTTTTTTTCTTCCTCTTTGCAGGAATGGACATACACATACAACCACCAAGTGCGCCAGCAGCAGTTGTGCTTGTCCGTGTACACCCTCTTCCCTGGTTCCCCGGTGCTGCTGTCACCTTGCAAAGAAGGTGACAACAAGCAGGTAAGCCCTTTCATTGGTCCCTGTTTTCTTTGAAGTTCCCTTTCTTTCAGCATAGTATTACTGCACATCAAATCGCCCGTGTGCTCTGACTTCTTCTGGGAAGCACAGTCTGTCTGGGAGTACAGAGTCTCTCCTGTTCAGCCCTTTGCCTCTTAAATGAGTGTGTTGATAAGGATGTCTATTAGTGTGAGGGGTGATCTGGATACTTATCTGCAGAAGTCAAACCAAAACTGGCAATTTAGTTCGCACAGGCTGCCAGTCAGCCAGCAGATGCTAAAATTTCTCTGCATTTTATCATTGAGCTGGCATTTGAACCAGTGACCTGGGGAAAAAGCTGTTAATAATATATTATCTTTCTGAAGCCAGGCAGAGACTGAGCTTAAATGAGTGTGCTTCTGATGGGAGAAACGCTCAGTGTGTGCTCTGCTGGGTGTGGGCTGGAGGACCCTGTACTTCCCAGCATCAGGCCATAAAGGCTTAGTGGTGACTGTCCTCTTGATGCTGGAACAGTATAGTAAAAGCATAAAGAGGAGGAAGCTTGTATCACCCATTTCTCCTCTTGTGTTTTTCTTCTCAGCGATGGGGTAAAGTCGGGTCACGCATTGAACACATAGCTTCACGCTTTTGTTTGGACACTGAGACGATTGGGGACACGAATGAGAGCACCAAAGAACTTGTCATCAACCCTTGTGAGAGCACAGCCATGAGTCAGCGCTGGGACATGGTGATGTCTTGACCTGCTGGAGGACTTACACAGCAGGGATGGGCACCAAGATATTGCTACACACAGTCAAGATGCACCAGATGGATCTCAAATGCAAAACCATTGGGAGTCCTTGTGTATTACGGGACAGGAGAAGAATAATTCAAATAAAAATAAGGACATGGTGCTCCAGGTTGAACCACGGATGTTGTCTGCTAGGCATACAGCTGGTATTGGCCTGTTGGTGATCATACATTCAAAGAGAAGGAATGACAAAAAACCAATCTTGAAATGTTTTAGAGGGATACCGGGGCTCCTGTGATGGGCCTCAGTTTGATGTGCACAGTATTTATTAATCTCTCTGGAAACACAGGTAGAAGAAACTTGGAGACCGAAAGGAGACTTGGACTCAGCAAAACAAACATCTCAATAGCTTTTGGGGGGTGAGGCCGGTGCAAGGAGGGATATACCAAGGGATGCTAAGAAAGATCGCCTGGGATCAAGTGAAAAACACAGCATTATCTTTGCACTTTTCACTGCTGTGGATGAGTTTGTCTTTCTGCAGATAGTGTGGGTGGAGCCGTGCTGCACGTTTTAATTTGTGTCTGATCGAGTACATGTTGTGTGTACAGAGGCAGGGCAGTCATTCATGGGTACGGCCAGGATGAAACCAGCAAGTAACAGGGGAGTCCTGCTCAGTGCTGACTGCACATGGGGGTTGTTGAATCTCCAAAGCCCAAGCAAATAGAGGATTCAGTGTGTGAGATTAAAGGATATAAACTGCTGTGAAGCTGGGAGAAAAGGCAGTAATATGATTATTTCTCTTCTCTGAAGGCCATGGGAGAACCTTGGTCACTGAAAACTCCCCTATAATCTCACTGTGTGTCTCTCTGCTTCAGATCTGGAATAAGTCAAATTTTCACTTTTCCTCCATAAAAAATAGTATTTTTGGTAATTGAAGGTAATTGTGTCATATTTGTGTTTCCCAATTTCCCAACTACAGAAGAGAGGACTCCTATGAAGTCCTGGTACTGAAGGAATGGAGAAGGTACTTAAAACTAGAGACTACTCTGAGAAAGGACAAGGGATATTACCTGGTTTTGCTTCCCAGGTATCTTGTAGCCCAAGATGTGAAGTACTGAAGAAAAGGTTTGGGATTCTACCAATCACAGCTGTGAGCAGGGAACCCTAGGTCACAAAGTACGTCTCGCCCAAAGTCTTCTAGCATAGGTAGATTTGGCAGAAATTATTTCTTCACGTTTTGGAGATAAGTGATTAACTAGAGGTCATGTCAAGTGCTATTGCTATGTGGGAGTGAGGTGACTGCCAAAGGAGAATACGACAGAAGGTCTCAGAAGGAGTTTTAGGAATAGGAGAAGACTGGAAGGTCCTTTCCAGTGTGTTCTTCAGAGCAGATCCCACCACAGCAACAGGTAGTAGGCAGCGAATCACCAAGAGCTGCACACACAGCTCTTGTATAGTAACAACTTTTGAAGAGAACTTTTGCAGGACTGGCAATGCAACTTGAAAAAGATACAGTTTATGTCTCTAAAAATTCTAGGATTTATTGAAAATCCTATCCTTTGTTCCCTCTGCTGCAAACTATAGGTAAAATACCACAAGCTTAGAGCCTTCAAGTGCTCTCAGCATCCCTTCTTGAATAAATTGCTGGCTTTCAGAATGTTACTGCCTCAGTTTCTCCTACCTCAGTGTTGGGAGAAAGCTGTATGTGTAAATCTCCCTGGCTTTAGAGGCAGAGCCAGTATAACTGTTTATTTACAAAAGGTCAGAGAGGTATAAATGCTAAACCTTAACCCTGTGTGCTGCAGTAATCAAACTCCCTTGGTGCAAACCTCCAGGGCTTCTATGTTGAAAGGGCTGGAGTAAGCTGCCATTTCATGGTGGGAGATGGCATTGTTTCCATGTCACTACTTTGTGGAGGAAACAAAGGGAAGTATTAAAATGGAATGGACCCATTTCACTTAGAAAGGTAGTGACCTTGAGATCCTTCTGTTTTATTGAACCAGGAAATATCACACCTACTTTTCACATTGGTGATGACAGGCAAGTGGTACTAATTCCTTGTCTAGTGCTCACAAGGGAAAGCAGCTCCCAGGAGCTTGCAGCTTAACATGTTCACACCTGTACCATGCCTGCAGCCCAGGACTGCCCAGCTGCTGGCACTTCAGTTCTGAAAACTTAGAGAGACAAAAAACTTGGCATCAGTTTTGAAGTCCAGCACCCAGTGGGTACACTGTGACCAGGACCTCAGACCTGTCTAGTTTTGTTATTTTCCACCTAAGCCAAAAATATCTATTCTGCTGACAACCAAAGCTCTCTAAACAGGTAATGCTCTTTGCCTTAGCAGAAACAGCTACCTCACTACACATGTGTGTGCTTGAGCACACGGACCCATGGGACCTGCAGGGATATATTCTAGGAAGAAGTTATTTGACCAGTTTTTCAGCTGTCTTGCATTTTGTGAAACCCAAACCCCCTCCTATTCCAAAACACACACTAAGGTGATCACTGTGGACTTGTTTGGGGGCAGTGAAAGGCAGGCAATGGGGAAGGTGACATCAGACGTAGTGTCCCCTACAGAAGAGTAGCGTCATTCAGGCTGACTCCTGGGAAGCTTTATATAAGCAGGCAATGGACTGGCAGCCTCCAGAGTTAGCCCCAATATGACATTTAGCAAATCTTCTGCTTAGCATCGCTGCAAAGAGACTGCATCGTACTGGGGGAAAGGTTAACTGCTGCTGAAATCCAACTCATACCTTTAGGTTTATTTCACTTATTAAAATACACTGGAGACAGATGAACCTTTTTTGCTTTGTATTTGTCACTTGCCTAGACATTTATTATCATGCTGTGAACAGATCTACGTGACATTTATAGGTGTATCTAGATGGGCTCCTATGCCTATACCTCTTAAGCCCTAATGTCATTTGGTAGTAATGCTTTTTGGTAACATTTTGCACTGACTTGAAAGAACAGAAGATAAAGTAGGAAATATGGTTCTAATCCTGGCTATTGAGCTTTGTGACAGCCTTTATGATCTGCAGGTAAGTCACTTCTTGTGCCTTGGAAAAATTAGATCCAGAGCAGGAAACTCAGAGCTAGAACTACTACTGCCTTTTAAACAGACAACCAAGGTTATATTTAAAAAAAAAAAAAAAAAAAAAAAAAAGCACCTTAACCTTCCCCATCCCTCCTGAAGGAGATCCATTTTCCAGTGAGAATAAATCTACCTGGTTTTAGTTGGGCTGGGGGAAGTTCTACAGTCCTTACCTTGCTGCTTATCTGATTTCTAGGTATTTTGTGCTCATCCTCTCTCTGTACCGGGGCAGTGCCCTGAGATAACAACACAAAGCATTAATGCGTGGAACCTCATCTTATAACATGCAGATGTAGTAATTTAGTAGTAAAGAGATGGAAAGGTCTTTGATTGTCCAGTGAGGCAAAAGGAAAATGGGGCTGGCAGATGAAAGCTGGAGGACTGTGGTTCGAGACAAACAGCAGCCCTGAGTACTAATCCCTTCTATTGCTTCTGGGAGTGACGTGAGATAGCTTACTTCATTTACCTGCCTCAGTTTCCCAAACTTTTGGTGAAGACTGAGTGTTTTGAACAGAGAGAAAGCCAAGTGCTAGTTTTTGTTGCATGCAATACCGTCAGTACTGGACTGGCAATGGACTGGCAGTCTCTGAAGTTACCCCATGGACCCTTATTATCTCCCTGTACACAGTCTGGTTCGAATGGAGTTAATTTTCCTCATGGCAGCCTGTATGGTGCTGTGTTTTAGACTGGTGCCAAAACAATGTTGATAACGCACAACAAAGTTCTAGTTATTGCTGTGCTTGCACAGTGTCAAGGGCTTCTCCATCTCTCACTCTGCTGCGCTAGCAAGGGCTAGGATTGGGCAAGAGGTTGGGAGGGGACACAGCTGGGACAGCTGACCCAAACTGACCAAAGAGATGTCCCATACCATATAACATCACACTCAGAAAAAAAACGGGGGAGTTTTTCCACAGTAGGTGTTGCTCGGATCAGTTGTTGCTGGGCATCAGTCTGCAGGTGGTGAGTGACTGCCTTTGCATCACTTTTTTGGTTTTTTTTTTTCCTTTTCTTTTCCTTAACTTATTAAACTGTCTTTATTTTGACCCACAAGTTTTTCTCACTTTTTCCCTTCTGATTCTTTCCCCTATCCCATTTGGCAGGGAGTGAGTGAGTGACTGGGTAGGGGCTTAGCTGCCAGCCAGGGTCAGCCTACCACACTGCCCTAAGCAAACCAGGGTTCGTGGTGTAACAGGCTGGTATTCTTCATGGCTTGGACTCTGAACACTGCTGTGCAATAGGATCTGCGCTGCTCAAATTTCAGATCTTAAAAGCTTTAGTGAAAAGCTATGGGCTAGAATTGTTTGTAGAACTGGTAAAGGAAGCAAAATCCCACAGATGACAAACTGCTGATGATCAACGTACAAGCAGCAGAAGAAACTGTAGCTCATTAATGTTCTGGCTAAATTAATTTTGAATGATCAGTCCAGCTCCAGTTTTAGTATTATGTGGCTGCTTTAGATGGCTGAAGAGTTTACGGAAGTCTGGTATGGGTGTCCAGCTTCCACTGAAACTTAAGGGCTGAAATCCAGTGGAATTATTCCAGGTTTACGGATGTTTTCCATATGTCCACTGTTCTGTTTCTCACTGGAAGTGCCTTCAGAACCCTGTAAGAATAAAAACCTGTTACAAGCTACTACTTCTCCAATTGAGTCTAATTAAGTTTTGAGTTGAGCTGCATTTTAGCTTAAAGCTGATGAAAAGCAACATATAAATTTGCAGGTAAGAATGCTGCACTGTGATGTAGGGGGCTGTTTTGTTTTCTCTGGTATTACTTGGCCACTAAGGAAACCCAAGCTGATTGTGTGTGATTTATAAAAGAAAACATGATGGAGTTTCAAGGTTGGGTTTTGCATAAGCACTCGTCTAGCAATTATCTATCAACTGTTCATCACAATGACTGTTTTCTCTTATTTTCTTGTGATTTATGTGAAAGAAGTGTTCAGATAAGACATTTGTACTGTACAGGGTTAAATTAATTTGTAAAACCAACCAATCAACTAACCAACCAAGGAGAAAAAAAAAAAAAAAAGAGAAAGGAAAAGGAGCATTGAAAGCTTATATGTAACCTGATAGATGTAATAAAAGAAGGATATTGCAAAGTCAGGACCATTCCCAGGCTGAAAGATTTTGGACTCTACAAGCCAGTAGAAGAAATGTATTTAAGTTATTTTTAAGAGAAGGGTGGGGAAAAAAAAAAAGATATTTTCAGTGTGAACAAATTTATTGATTGCAAACATACTTTTTCCTGCAGTTTCTGTGACCCAAGCTTTCCTACCTGAGGCTGTGAGTTCATTGCAGACAGAAGTGCCCATGCTAACCTGTTCCCACTGCTCAAACCGAAGAAGTAGGAAGAAGCAAACTCCCATCTAAAGTTTATACAGGTCTTCCTAGTTTTTAAATGTCATTGTTTTACTCTGTGTGAGGGAGAGGGTTGCTTTCCTGTAGGATAGCAGCTGTCTCTGCTGCAGCAGGGAGTCCTTTGCCAGGATGCTCAGAGAGCACGAGGCACCTAAATGCTGTGGCAGGGCCCTCTGCAAACTGGCAGCCTTACCTCCTAGCCATGGGCTGGCATGCCTGTGCTTTGTCCGAGTGAGCTGCAAATTCAGCCCCAGTGCCCCAAAGCTGCACCATGGGGTCAGGTTTGTAACACAGCACCAGTGCAAAGTTCCCCAATCCTCCGTTTTCTTCCTGAAAAAAGCATGCGACCCTGCAGTGCTTCTGTGGTCCTTCAGAGCAGCCATCCTTGTACCGGGTGCTCCCAACTAACTCTGACCATGGAGACTCATAACGATCCACGTGTCCGTTTGTGTGTCTCTGCAGCAGACAGATGCAATGCCATGCCTTCTTCTCTCAGCTTTGGAGAAGTTGCCTGAGCCCATTTTAATGGAGGTCAGGATGCTGGTACTGTAATGCTGTTCTTGCATTTTGAAGTGGTTTTAGATGAATCTGTGTTAGATGACTTTGAGCAGTTTTCATTAATTCTGATCTTGCTGACAATTTCCAGGATCACTCCTGTGGACGTTCAGCCTATTTTTTCTAGCAGAGATAATAATTTTCTCTAAACACAGAATCAGACCCAAAGACTATGTCCAGTTACAACTTGATCTAAGGGTATTTCTAATATTAACTCTGATTCTCTTGAGCTAAGCCAACGCAATTTAGATAGCTATTACAAGTTTGACTGGACTTTAGCTGCCTGAGGCCACTGACAACAAGGACACACATGAGAAGCAAAAGAGCATGCAGTGTTGGGAGAGCGTGCTCCTCATCCTCATCCTGAGGCTGCTTTCACCTCCTTACTAACCCCTGGGGAGTTGATCTGAGGAGGGTTGTGCACAAGCTGAGGTGAAAGGGAGTTTTCCTGGAGGTTTGGCAGTGGTGGGAAGCACCGGCAGGCAGGCTGACTGACACAAGAGCTGAGGGAGGGCAAGGAATGGTGCGTTCACAAGATGCACAATAAGTTGTGAAGATGTGAGGCGGCTGCTGCAGCAGGTCAGGTGAGACTGGGGAATAACCAGGGATGTTAGAAATCATCTGAGCATGAAAACACCTGCTCCCAGGGGTGCAGAGAGCCTGGGTGGATGTCAGGTCAGCACCCTGCACTTTTAGGGTTTTTATTTTGACTGACAACTGATCCAGTGGCTTGAAATGGCTGCCCCAGAACACTGTAGGGATTAAAACAAATTTGCTTAGCTGGTCACTACATAATTTTTCATCTGTTAGTGAAACTGTTGTTAGAGTGGCAGTGGATTATTCAGTGCCTTGGAAGTGAAACTTTGATTTGGACATGGCACATACATAGATAATGTGCATTACTTGTCCTGTCTATGCATCTTTGCATTGCCAAACAGTTAGTATGTTTGCAATGGATCCTTAGCTTGAAAGATCACAGCCATCGCATCTTGAAATTGATTTTCTTTTGCAGAAAGATGTTTGAAGCAAAAACCAATTTGGTTTGTATAAACTACATTAGATATAAGAAGATATCTCTCAGAGTGCACAGGATCACTTTTGAAGCCATTTTCACCCTACTGTGAATAACAAGTTGCACAATAAAAGGAGTTTCTTACGGCTGATCTGATCTCTACCCATCTGTGAGCTGGCTCTGAAATGAGATAAACCTATCTACTCTAATTCAGGTGTAGATACAGGTGTATCGTATTTCCCAATCATATTACAGAGACTCACGAGGCCTCGTGGGGTAACTCAGAGCATACTACCAGGGCAAGGGAGGCAGCTCTGTCTGCTTTGAGGGACTTGCCTTGCAAATGAGATGCCAGGCTGCTCCTGCTGCCTTCAGGAAACAGCAAGCTGGTCTGAGAGTTTCTACCTGGGTTGCCAGTTGGTAAGTGGTGGCTCTGGAAGGTCATGCACGCAGCTTATTTTTCTCTCTGTATACATTTGGTGTTTTGTATCTTTCTTCCCCCCTTCTCTGGCCTGTTCTTTCCTTCTAGTTTGGTCCTCAGCTGGTGCCTGTCTAAGTACTGTAGTAGCTAACCTGGAGAAAACAGCAAAACGAAGTATGCTTTAAAGGGAAAAGCAGTAAGGGGGGAAAAAAAAATAATTACATCACCTGCCCCATGCTGGACATCTCTATTGGTCTTTTGTGGTAGGTTTTCCTGGTCTCTGCTAACATCTAATTGGTAGGATATCTAAGCGGTGTCAGGGCTTGGGAGACTGCCTCAGTACTGGAGATAGAGATGTATTTGCAGTGCAACTCCTGTCTGGAGTCATCGCCTTCCCTCAGCACAAGGCTGCCAACTGGACTTGTGTTCAGACTGCATATGTTTCACAGGTCCTGCATTGCCTTTTTCCCTGCACTGGAGTGTCACAGCTGGATAGACACGGTTGATTCCTGAACACTCAGCAGTTATCCCCAGACAGGAGCAGAGGGACTTCTAGCAATAGATGCCAACTCACGGTTGCCTAAGACAACAGGGAAGACAACCCTGGCTGACCAGGCCTGGGGCAGGTACTGGCCCTTTTGTACAGGACAGGGTGACATTTACAGCTCAGCTTGTTGCTTCTGGTGACAGAGAGCAAACCTGTTGATTTGCCTGAATGCAGCTGTGGAAATGAAAGGTCCCACATTCATTTATAGTGATAATTAATGGTAGTTGTCAACAGGTGCCTGAGAATGTAAGCATCCAGAAGATGCCTCAAGTGGATTTTGTAAGAAGTGACTGGATTGGGGCAAGAAAAAGAACATGTCCTTAACCTGACTTCAAGTTTTTATGGCAAATAATAATAGTAGCATCTGTGGGTGGGGATCTGTGGGTGGGCTCTGCGCTGTTCAGCCCTGAGCTGTTTTGATGTGAGCCAATGGGGAGTTAAAAGCTCTGCTTTTTCTAAACCTTGTGTCCAATGTGTTCAACTGTGCAGGGCTGTGCTGGGGCCTGGGTAGCCCTGTCTCCCCAGGCTTACAGTGGTAGCTGGTGGGGGATCACTGGTGGTGAGTTGTGTGTGCCCTGGGTATGTTACACCTTCCTGGTATGACATGCCTGCTCCCCTGCTCCTGGGGGACTGATGCCAACCTTAGTGTAGCCGGTGGTACCCCATTTACCTTTGGTGAGACTCTGATGGAGTGAGAAGCCAGATCTGTTCAGGTGCTGCAAGCTGTTCCTTGGAGGAGGCTCTTTCTAGGGCACTTGGCTGCCTGGGGCATCCTGCAGCCTACTTGTCGGCATATTATCAGCTAATTTAAAATGACTCAAACAAGCCCTTATCAGCACCTGAGACCAAAGGGTATTAACGGGCATGATGACAAGAAAGGCTTTTATGAGCCACTTCATAAAGCCAAATCCTCAAGAGCTATTGAGGCCATAATTAGATTTGGGGATAATAGAATTATTTTTTTTCCCTCTTTTTTTTTTTTTTTTTTTTTTCCCCTCCATTTTCTGCTAGCAAACCAAGGAAAAAATTGGAGCACTCGGTTTGTTCTCACGGAGTCAGAGTGTGGCTGCAGGCTCTTTACTCAGTAACACAAAGGGATTACAACTTGATACCAAGTAGCCCCGGAGAAGTCCGAGCATGAAAGTATAGTGGTCTTGCTGTAGACTGTGTGAATCCCTTAGGTACGTGCCTTGAAAAGGCCTCCCAAGCCTTAGGAGCGATTGATAACATAATCAACTAATAACAAGATCTGCAATGTGAGGAGAAAACTAGCTGGTATTTTGTTATGGGGAGAAAATGAGCAAACCAGCGGGGGACAGGCTGATCGTGTCTGATTCATGTTGTCTCTATAATCCCAGCTTAAGTTTTAACAGCCCAGGAAGATGAATTACCCACTCTAACCAACACATGGATCAGCATGGGGTTTATTAGAAGCAGGCTATCATTTAACAATGTCAGGAGTGTATTTATTATTAAGCAGTAGACTCCACAATCTAAATGGGAAACCATTACTCCTCCTTAGACACCAAAACAAGGTAGGTTCATAAAGCCAAATGGCCAATATATTGTATGCTTGCATGGACACAAATACTAGGTCCACTTTACTGGACCTCAGGGCTTTGTATGTTTAGCTGAAGACAAATAAAGCAAAATGTTTTAAGCTACTGGAGGACAAAGCTGTACACCATATGCTAACGTTGACTCTCAAAACTCCCTAGTGACTTCACCCCTGTGACTTGGTAAGAAACTAGAGAGAGGATTCTGGGTTCAGCACAAAGGGATTGGTTAAAAAAGATTGTGTGAGTGCCATGGTACAAAAAAAATGTGCAAGAAAACTCAGCACTAGCAATTACACTGCTTTCTAATACGCACTGTGCATTTTCAGCCTAGAGATTGTTCAGAGTCCTCCCCTTTTCTTGAGACCTCTGTCTTTGTCTATAAGAAGACTGACCAATCAGTAAAATAATACACAGCAAACATTTTGGTTTGATTTATCGCTACATTAAGGTGCCCAACATGGAAGCATTTTGCAGAGTTAATGCTGGTCTTTAAACCTGTACTTCACCAAAGCTTACTTTGTAAAAAGTAAAATGAACCAGTTAACTTTTCTGGTCCTGTTTCCTGTCACGCACTTGGAAAGAGATGTGCCAAATGTCCATGTGAATGTGTTGGAAACTGAAGCCAATCTTTGCATCTGGCTATGGAGGGCATAATGTCTGCTGTACAGATCTGAAGGGTCTTGCTATAACAAGAGTTCTCCTCACCTTCAGTGCTCAATTTGTCTTTTTTTTTTGTTTCCTTGCCACTCCCATCAGCTACTTCTACTGATGAACATAGTCTGTCACTGTTCCCTGAATTCCCTGTAACCATTTTCCATGATCAAGTCATAAAAGCAGATTTGATAGCGTCTCAACAGGAATGATTTTCATCCAGGCGTGATGAATACCTCTTGCACTCCAATAGCTTGGATCTGAGCCATGCATAATTTTTGCATTAATTATGTCATTACTATTTAATTGTTGCAATTAGCAGCATCACTTTCTCTGAGCCATCACTGTTATCATATGGCCTCCACATTACAGCAGGCTCTCATTTCTGCTGGCTCCCACCTGTTGGGGCAATCTATGCTGATTCTCATGTATGGGATGTCCACAAAGAAAATAAATACACGATCCACAGATGACAAGTCAAATTGTCTGCTGCAATGTAACTTTAAGCAGGAAGACTTTCTTCTGAGGATATTAAAGTTCAATTGACTAAAAGAAAGAGAGTACCTGAGAGTACCTTCTCCTTTGTGAAGGTACCTAAAACTCTGCAAGGTGAGTGCAAAATGGTGCCTCTCTGAAATGGTTATTTTTCATGTCCTCTTTGTGTAGCTTCAGATGGCTACACAAAGTACAGGAAAGTTGGAATCAGGTCTCAACCTGATTTTTAAGGAGCTTCATAAACTCAATTTGTATGTCACCATGACAGTAAGTGCCACCTAGAAGTGATATGCATGTCATTTAGGCTAGGAAATGAAGACCAGGCTGGGAGTGTGTATCAGGAGGCAGATTGACGCTTAGTTAACAGTGTGACTACACTCTTCAAAAGCTCTATAGCTATTAGAATGATGCTTCTGGAAGACCTGAGTGCCTCCTACTGTCTGGTGGAAACGTTAAATGGTGGACTAGTGACAGGCGTATCATCTGATAAGTAGCTAGCAACACTTCTGGTGTCATCTGTTAGTGCTTTAGGAATCTACCCTCATCTAACCCATTGCTGCATCTGTAGTGGGGAGGCTCTGTGAAGAGCCAGTTATGTGTTTGTAGGACCTGGGGGAATGCTGTCATGGTGAATGGAATGGAAGCATCTCATAGATAGGCACAAGACCCTCTGCTTTCAACTTACCGCAGGGCTGGGCGAAGCCAGCTGCAGGCTACATCTTCACAGTTTCTGACTTTTTGAGCTAAAATTTTCAACGTTACCTCTTGTCAGTCTTCTGCACTAAATTAAAATCCATTTTAGATAATGTCAGAAGGATGCCAGTACAACAGGTTATTAATCCTACAGTTATAACATCCAGAGAAAGCTACCAGGACTGGAGTACACTCATTATATTAGCCAAGTACCAAAGTCCATACTTCCATTTTGTAGAGAAAAGGGATAGCTTCTCTGAAGTAATCCCTCTTCCAGTAATCTGACCAGCCCTCAAGAGATCATACAAATTAAAATTACACTCTGTTTTTCAGAAAGAAGATTAGCTTTTTAAGGAGAGTCATACTTTGTACTGTGGTTGTTGGGCTCAGGAGGCTTCTGACTGTCTGAATCCCTGGTCTCCCACTCAGCATTAAGCTATCTGCTAACAGCACCATCAGCCATCATTACTTTACTGCACAATATCCATCAAGCAACAAACCTTGGTATTTATTTAGCAGCAGGAGATCGTTATCCAGGATAAGCGTTTTTTGTGTCTTTAGACATTCTGCCTTAACTAAGGGTCACCCATGCTGCCAACTGCATAAAGCTCACTTTACCCTGAATACAAACAATTATTTTTGAGTAAAACAGAAAGAAATGCAACTTCCTGAACTGTTTTTTATTCTCAGTGATTTTTTTTCTTTTTTTTTTTTTTTTTTTTGTGTGTGTGTGTGAGATGAGAAGGCTGCGTGTGTGCTTCTGGAGACTTTTTTTTTTTTTGTAATGGCAATGGATCTGCTGGGAGTTCTTATTATTGTTGCATTCATTTGAGTTTGCTTACACAGACAAAAATCACTCAAGCAAAATCACTGCTGATCACTCTGCAAGTGGGAGTGATGTTGAGGTGACAGTTATATGGGCTCAGTTGTGTGGATATAAGCCATCTTCATCGCTTGGAAAAGCCACCTTGGGAGGGGCTCAATCTTTTCATGTTTGCTTTTATGTGCTTAGGAAGAAAGGCAGCAATTACAGAACGTGGCTTTGGGTCACTTTAAGTCACCCAGTGATGAACATTTATGACATATATTACCAGCTTTTTAAAAGGCTCTGTTCTGTGCCAATGGTTACCCACTGTGTAGATAATTGTAAAACAAACTCCATATTCCAGTTGACACCTTTTCTAATTACATCTCACCTTCATTAGACTATTTAAGTGATAAATGATAGCAATTACATTGAACTCCAGTGCAAACCCTCTGTCCGTGGCACGCACGGACTGCAGTGTGAGTGATTTGCTCAGGAGACTGGCAGAACTCTGTTAGTGCAGTGAAGCCCTGAACAAACCAACCACAAGAAGAGAGAAAGGGGAGGGGGGGGGAAAATCCTGCAAAACAGCTCATCTGATTAGAGAATATCTGACAGTAAAGTCCATACTCAGCATCAAACTGCATGGCTGGCTGGGGCTGGATCTACCAGCTGTGAGTGGCAGCTTCTTTTCATTTTTTCATTTTAATTAGATCTGTGCAGGAGGGGAAGAAGTGAGCAGATCTGGTATGTTTTTTGACACACAATAAGGTGTTCAGACGTGGCACTGGTGGCTTGTACATTTTGGCACACCCATATTCTGGTACACACAATCTCCCTCACACGAAGAGGCAGGTTTCCTTGAGTGGGTGTAGGTGGACATCTTTGTTCTCTGCACCTGTAGGATTTAAATGTGTGCAATTGCTTGTGCTCTAGCTCATGTGCGGTCTCTGACACATGAGGGGGACATAGGTAAGTAAACAAAAAGCTGCTTTCTGTCACTAGAAAGGGACAGGGTGTGTGGCAGTTTGCAGGGGCTGTCGAGAGCACTGCCCAGGGCGGAGGGGGAAGCCATAAGGAGGATTCCCAGGTGTGGAGCTGCCCCATGCTGGAGGTGCCCTGGCCTCCCCTCCTCCCAGGCAGTCCCTTTTGGAGAGTCAGAGAAAGAGCTGGTGAGATTTGGATTTCTGGCTGATGAAAGACTTTCTCCCTGTTGAGTGATCTGGGAGAGCAGCAGGAAGGGGAGCAGCCCTGGCCTCTCCTCACAGAGGAGCCACCACGACCTTCCCCTGGGTATGCACCACACAGGAAGAGTGATCTCCCCCAACTTAGTGGTAGCTGAGAGCCTCCCCAGAGAAGTGGGAAGATGAGCTGGAGTGTCTGGAGTGTCATTATCCAGCATGTTCATGGCCGGTGTCCATCAGAGCCGTGCTGTCACCCCAAAAGTTAAATCCTCTAGCTGATCCCCCTGAGCCTGGGTGCCTTGGGATGGCTAATGCCCCAAATCGGGCCCCCAGCCTGGTTTAGGGAAGGAGAAACTATCCCTTAGTGGGGGAGACACTTGAACAGCCTTGAGTGGGACAGGGGGATGCGCTTCTGTGTCCCCGTAATGGGCCCAGGGGTTTGGAGTCACCTTGTGGTGCCTGGGCTGCGACTGCCTGATGGCTGGCTGTTAATTTGGCATATACAGCTTTACAGCAACTGCTGTAGAGCTGCTGAGTTTCAATCTCAGAGCAAATTTAATTTTAAAACCTCACAATGCTTTGTTATTGCCACGCGTGCGGTTCAGAGGAGAGATCAGCCAGCCACTGCAGGAGCAGATGTTTCTTTTCCTTATGGATTGAGCCAAACGAGATGTAGTGATAGAGGTTTTGCTGATTGTTTTGTTTTGTTTTGGTTTTTTTTAAATAAATATGATAGCTTCTGCAAACTTTTTCTTGAGGGTTTCTGTAGGGCAACTACTATTCCTGCCAAGAGCATGCCCTGCGCTGGACCCAGGCTTGCGCAGCTCCTCAGGGCCAGTGTCTTCGGAGCCAAACAACCGGGGTTTCCTATGATAAAATAATTTCTCAGAGAAGGACAGACAAAATCACCTCTTCTTATCATTTCTGATCTTCCTATGGACAGATTGAGGGCTTCTCAAATGTATTTGCTGTCTGAAACTATTTGCTGAATAGAACCATTAGTCATTTCTGATTTATGAATTTTTCAGTTGGTGAGCAGCTCAAAGTAAGGTATTTGAGACTCAGAATCCTAGCTATGCTGATGTGTTGATTAGCTGGTCTGAATGCATTAATGTACTTGATGTGTTTCTATTTTCTGCCTAAAATGAGTGTGACCTTTAAATGTTTTGTACTACTAAAAATAATAAGTCATTAAAATCCTTAGTAGTTGGCCTATGCCTTCAGAATATGATCCAGAGTTAGGAAGAAACAGCTGTGGGTTGCTTATTGACAGAGGATAGCAGTGGACTTTCCTCCAGCTTCTTTTGACAGGGGTAGCTTTTTGATCTGTGCATGGCCTTGCCATATCTGAGTATCTTGCAGAAGCGTCCTGAGCAAAGTCATCAGCATCTGTACCATATTATTTCTTCCTTTTTTTCCAGAAAAAGAACCAGGTTGAAGGGTATGATTTGTTTTGGTATGAATGCCTTCTCTAACAATGACTCTTTCTAGCAAAGCTTTCTGCATCTCATTAGCTACAGAATGGACACTGCAGTAGTCTGTTGATGTGGAAATTCTGTGTGTTTTCATCAAAAAATGGTAGAAACTCAGCCTATTTTCAGCGACACAGTCTACACAACGCTCAGTCTATTTTCTGTGACTATTTTCTGTGCCTGAAAGCCTTGCTCAGAACACTATTTTTGAATATATTCTTGCCAGGAAAATTGTTCAGAAGCATATTTGTAGAAAAGTAACATGAAAATAACAGGAATCTGGAAAAAAAACCCAAGTTCTTGAAAAAGAGGAAAGATAATTCCTCAGAAAAATAACAGGGTGATCACAAGCCACTCTAATTGAATGCTGGCCCATTGGCCTGTCTTGCAGATGGGCATGTCCACAGCCTTGCTGGACTACCCTGCTGTTGCCATTATGAAAGGCACTCCTCACACTGCCACCACTCAGTCACCTCCAGGTAACAGGTCCTCTTTGTCACTGTGGGAAGAAATAGGGAAATCAATGGGAGATGCCTGGTTATGTCCAAGGGTGCAGTTTAGACCAGGTGTAACTTCCTGTGAAATCAAAGCTGGTGGTGTGACTTTGGGGCAGAACACCCTGTGGCTCTGCCCTGCTCTCCAGGCCATGGCTGGTTGGAGGTGTTTGTGAGTGGTTTACTCAACCAAGAATAAACACATCCATGTGTGAGTCAAATCCAAGATCAGCTGAAGCCAATGTTTGGTTTGGTGCTAATGAGGCTTTAATGTATGGGTTTTTTTGTAGCTGATATTAGCTATAATCCTTATTTGGGCACCACAGTTCAGGCTCTAATATCTACTGCAGATGACGACAGCAACACGAGTCAACTTTCCTGTGTTTCGGTGACACCCAATTTGCTGTCCATGAGGAACACAACCCCAGGTAATAGCCAGCAGGTAGGAGTCAGTGGACCTCGTATTTGCAAATATTTACTTTTCAAGCACTTTTGACACAAGCTTTAACAAATGGTTTTGCACAGATGCAGGTGTGAGGGCAGGCATTAGGTGTGCCGGAGAGGAATGGTGAAAATGAAGAGCAAGGTCAGGCTGTCAGGGAGATGTAGCATCTTGTGTTAGACCTATTGATACAGATGCAGATGAAAGGAAATACTTAAATATTCAGGCATATGGGCTTTTCTTCAGGTGTGAAACTAACCCCAAAAGGTTTGGGTTTTTTTTTTGCTGGCTAGTAAAGAAGCACTATTACTTACCAGATGGTGGTTTGCAGATGCCAATACCCTGCGAGCCTGGATCAGACTGTCTTCTTTTGAGGAGAAAGTAAGTTTGTGGTGTGGGCACATGCCACTTGGCCTTAGGGCCAGGCTCAGGCCATTGGCATCACCTGCTGTATTTAACAGTAAGGATAAAGCCTTGGTGTCCACGGCTTGTTCAATGACGTGGCCATTGACCCCAGGCAGGGCTAGGGTGCTGCTGCCTTGTCCCAAAAGATGTGCTCTGAGGTACACTGAAGTTGTTGAACCATTCTGTTAAAGTCAGTGGCCTTTGGGTTAGATCCTGAAGCCAGCAGGCAGCTGTGCATGGTTTTATTCGGAAATCCAGGCCTTGAGCTAATCCCTGGTTAGAGAAACAAGAATTTCAGATGTGTTTCTGAGATGGACTCTTGAATTATAAATGGTAATTCACTTTCCAACTAAACGCTTTCTGATTTCGCTTTAGATTGTTTCTCTGTGAACGTTTCACCAGTAAAACTTTCTCTCTGGAGTTCTGATGGACACAAAGGGGTATAAAGCACACAGGGCAAACTCCTCACTGTGCCAAGGTGGCAAATGGTGGGGCACAGCCCTGGCAGTCCCAGCTACTGAGTTGAGTGTTGTTCACTGTGAGCAGCGATGAGGAGTTGCTGAACTCTGCTCTTCACTTACTGCCCTGTGTTGAATGAGATAACAGGGTTTAACCTGCCTCTAAGCAGTCACCCATGGCAGCAGCAAAAAGGGCAAAGGGTGGAAAGGAGGCGAAGTTTAAAAAGTGAATGTGTATCTGCACTGTAGCTCTGTGGTCTGTGTTGCAGGCCTGGTAACACAGCAAGTAAAACAAAGGCATGGAAATCTTCATAAAACATAATTTTTATGATAATCACTTGGCTTTTCCACAGTGTGTAGCTGTGCTCATTAACGAAATGCCCACAAATTTATTAAGCCAGTTTGGTTAATAAAAAAAAAACAATTAAAGATTAACTGCTTTGAAAACTCCCTGTGTTTTTATATACCCAATGGTTAAAACACAATAAAATGTTTTTAATCATTCATCATTCTGACATGGACTAATTGTTTGTTATTATGTTTGGATTACAGAGTTCCTAGAAGCTCCAGTCAGGGATCAAAGTCTTATTGTATGAGGCACCATACATACATAATAAATAGCAGCCTGCAGCCCCAAACAAGCTGCAGGATGGAGTATCTATAATTTTCAGGTTTTGTCTCCCAGCAATGTAGGGTCATCTTCTCTCTCTCTGTCTCTCTCTGACAGTCCAGTTATTTAGTGTGAAACCCATCTTTGTGGCTTCCTCGCAAGATGCAGTAATGCTCTCTAGCCCAGAGTTAACAGGACCATCTCTGGTGCTTTGGCAGGAGGATATAAAAGGAATGGAGAAGAGGAAGATAATTTTTTTTTTCCAGGAATCCGATCCATCACAGCTCGCAGTATCTCCTCCTCAATATCATTCTCTGTCACTCACCAGGACATATATTGGGTCAAACACATTATAGTTTGATTCTCCAGCTAACAGCTACCGAGGCCTGGTCTCAGTATGCTGTAACAAGCACAGTAATTGAAATTCAGACAGCAGGAGAGAAATAGCTTAGTCTTCATTTTAGCACATCACACACATGCTTATGTAGAGTTTTCTCTTGGATGCAGTAAACTAGGGGCTTAAACTAGGGGCTTGATTCAGTACTGCCTCATAGTCTTATCCCACATTAGTGAGCAAAATGTGACAGTACAGAGAGGTTCCAGCATTGATTCTTTTTAAGTTCAAAACTCTCATCTTCTTGCTCTGGAGAACAAACTTTTGATGGTTCACTGTGGCAGAGGCAAAGTCTCTGATTGTTCTTGGAAACTGCTAGGGTGGTGTTGGTTTTCCTTTTCCATTAGTGAGTCAGGAGAGCTGCTTCACTGTGGTCTGCTCCATACTCACTCCCTTTTTGCATCTCTGCATGGCTCATGAGCATCAGACTAGCTGGAGGAAATCAGATGACTAGGAGAAGGATGAGACTTTTTTTTCTCATCAGGTGTGCTGTGAGAGATGTGACATCTTGTCATCCAGTTCTTGCTCCATCTTAAAACCCCTTTTATATTAGTGGTGGTATAGTGAGACTAGTGATTTGGTCTGGGAATTGCTAGTAAGCTCACCAAATTTAAAATTCATGTGTTCTGTTCCAGAAAAAGTTGAAACTAAAAATGCACCAGGAATTGAGGCACTATCATGTTGTTTTCTAGTCTATTTTCAGACTGTTCTAGGTGCTTCCCAGCACGGTATTGTACCAGTTTTTCTCACCTCAATGGGGAGCAACCATTTCCAAGTCTGTCTCACCCTGGGGCCAGTCTGGCTGAGCCTTGTCCACACCTACTGTGTCCCTCTTCCCTTCAGGCATTGCCTTGCATTTTATACTTTTTTTTTTTTTTTTTTAACTGGACAGGATAATTTTCACAGAAGTGAACCTCTGTAAAATACCTGAGATTGTGCCCTTCTATATACTTTCTTGTTCTATATTTTGGCCCTGTTTCTGTCCTGGTTTGTGGCTGCTACCTACAGCCTCCTGTGCTTGACCAAATTTTCTAGGGTTTAGTCCTCCCCTTCCTCCTTCCCCAAGAAGAAGGTGTTTAGAAATAGTGCAGTTTGTCTAGGAAAGTTAAATGCAATCTGAATCGTTTCCTTAATCCATTGTAGAATATAGGTAACCGGGGAAGAATATTTGTTGAAATGTCCATGAAAAGTGTCAGAAATGTTCACTAGGGACCACATGCTGTACTCTGTACTGGTATCTTGCTCACCCTACACGTACTGAGCCCTCGCTAAATGGCTTATCTAGCTATTTAAGGTATTGAATTAATAGCTCAGATATAGTACCCATTCTCATTGTTCTGTGTGCTCATAGAGCAGAGCCGAGAGAGAAGACCTGCGTTATCAAAGCCTGTTGCACAGCTCTTAGAGAGGACTTTCATCCTGACAAAAGAGCTCAGGGCTGGAGCTGCTCTGAAGCTGCTCATGCATGTAATGGGAGCCTGCTGCCAGCACAGAGTGGGGAAAGAGGTTACGGTAAAAGGGCAGTATGGAAAACGGCATGCCTGACGCACCACGGGTGTGTGGCAACAGGATGGAAAAGGAGAGCAAACACATAAACTCTTTGTTTTCAAGGGTGCTGCAGTGGCATGTGCTGATGTATTTGTCCACGCAGGTCACAGCTGGCCCCTTGCAGTCCTTGGAAAGCAGAATTTGGGGAGGACAGTTTTCTCCATCAGGCATTTAGCCATTTGTGTACCTGAACCCAGGCTGAGCGCTAATGCCATCCTGCTCAGGATGACTGCCCCAGGGAAAGCACGACCGGGCTCTGTCCCTGAAATTCTCCACTTGCCTAGACCTTCACCACATGGTCTTTCAGCTTGAATGGGCTTGACTCTTTCATGCATCCTAGGCACTACAGCACCCGCCAGACCCATACTGCAAAAGAACAAATACTCTTTCCTTCCGAGTCTGTACTACTATTAAAAGTTCATCCAGGTAAATCCCTAAACTCTTTCTATACAAAATCTTTTTGTTGCTTTTTTCTTCTTCCCTTGACTGCAGCCCTCAGCAGCAAAACTGTCTCAATTACTAGAGGAGCCCACTCCTGTCTCGAGCTCTTTTCTCCTTCCTATGCCTTTCAAACAAGTGATCAAATTCTGCTTTGGTTTGAGCTGAAGCAACACCACTGAACAGGTATAGCCTCAAGAATAAGCTGAGCTGCCTTCTTTACAGGCTGTGTTTTGTTTTTTTACTTACCTCTGAGCTTACTCATCTGACTGATAGTATCTGGCTACCAGGTCACCAGGATGAGGAAACATGACTGTACTCAGGCTGGTAATGTTTTAGTGGTTTGTTTGGCTTTTGTGGGGGTTTTTTTTTGTTTGTTTGGTGGTTTTTTTTGTTTTTGTTTTTTGTTTTGTTTTTTTTTTTTTTAAACTGCCCAACCCTGTGATACTGGCAAGTACTGATGCTGTTATAAAAGCTGAAAGACTACTATTCTCATGGCAAGATCATTCTTAGAGACCAAATGTGTCTCTTGTGAGAGGGGGTACAGAGAGTGTACTGCTCTTTTCACAGAAAGCTCCAGCAGGAGCTGAATGCAGGGCAATGCCAGAAGCCACACTCCACCTTGTGCTGTGGTTCACCTTCTGCTGAGCAAGAGATGCTGTGGGATTGAAACAAAGAAGCGCAGTGAGTGTGGGCTCAGTGTATGTGAGAGGAACTATGGAGTGTCAGATATCTAAGAGCAAGAAATGGTAACTCCTGGCTGCAGTGGGGCACAATCAGAATTTATCCAAATCCTACAAACACCTGTTTAAGGTACCCTACGTATTCCAGGGAAACACAGCATGATCCTGAGAGCTTCATCCGTGCTCCCTGGGGATGCAAGGAGAACTGCCTGCTGCCCTGTCCTGGAGGCTAAAAGAGCTATGTCTGTCTTACCTAACATGGTAACTGAGATGGACATGATTTTTTCAAACATTAACGGCAAGTTTCTCCATCCTCTTTCAAGATAGTCCTGCTTTTTAAACTGCTAGGTGCCTTGCAGGTATGTATTTTTTGATATTACTGCTTCAAAAGGTGTCACTTCTGTTGGATCAAGAGAAGACGAAGCCAGAGTCATCAAAAACAGCTGCTTGCTGTTTGTTTTTACCTTTTACATTGCCAGGAATTTGCTGATGGGAGTGTTAGTCTGAGAAATTAATTCAGTTTCGCCTTCACTTTCATTAGTTGTATTTCATGGAACTAATATATTTGAACAATGATCAGCACTGTCAGCATACAACATGCTTACTGTGTGGTGGTGAATCTGCGCAAGGGCTTTTTCAGGACAGGGCTAGGATGTTATGTCTGCGACTTCCAGCCACCTCATGTTCTTAATTCCGCCGTCATAATATTAGGATTTGCCATAATTATCTTCAGATCCCTCTTCTCCCCCTGCCCTGATTTGGATAGTAACCAGGTTTTGAGTATATGCTGAAGAACATGGAATACTGGAGCAGCTGTCTGGCTTGTCTCAAATCACAGCCTTTACTGTCTCTAGGTGTTGGATGTCTTGTGGGAGCAAGGAGGAAGGGTGGACAGCAAGTTGCTTATCTGACTGGAATACTGGCAGCACACCCTTGTTGGCTCTTTACAAATTACAACATGTCAAAGAAGAAGAAGCTGTGCTGTGCAATATATGCCACCAGTCAGCAAAGACTGAGATGAGGATTGTGAACTGCGAATGTTTCCACTAAACTGCCTGTGAATGATCTGCAGGCCAAGGATTCTTCATTAGAGGAGGAGTGTTTCTGAAAAACAAACAAATGTGAGACTGTTGCAATCTGTTCATAACTCATTTCACACTTTTTTTTTGTTTTGTTTTGTTTTGTTATCTCGTGCCTACAGGGCTTTAACAGGGCTGGATGCAGAAATGCCAAACAAGGTCTAATACGCTGATGAAAACAAGAACTTCATTTTGATGTACTCTCCACAAAGGTCCGGCTCTAATGGACTCCCTGCTGTTTCAATATCCAGTATCCATTTATGAGGAGGTAGATGAGGGACAACATGGTGAGAAGGGCAAAAGTGCTCCTTGACTTACTTAATGCACTTACCTTACTGAGCAGTTACCAGCAAAGTTTGGTAAAGCGAAACAGCAGTGCTATGACCCGATAAAAGGATATCCATGTCACTTGCAAGGATAATGTCATGACAGCCCTGTTTAGAAAATGCTTTGGTGTTACAATGATGTGATGGGCTCATTCTCATGAAGGGTTTCAGTGCCAGCTGCTGTGGGGCCAAACTGGGCTTTCCGTTTTGTGGAGGTTCAGCATGTTCAAAGTGCCTTCATATTCTGTTCCTCATTCAAAGGAAAAACAATGTCCAACGTTTCCCAAGAAACCAAGTTCTGAAAAAAATAATGCCAGACTGAATGTAGTGAGCTATTGCAATAACACTTGGAATCTTTTTTTTTTTTTACATTGCAATATTAAAACTTTCAGATAATACAGAGAGGATCCTGAAGTGATACGTTTTTCATAAGTAAAAAATGAGACCATTCCAAAGTCAAAATGGAGCCTAGTGGCATTATTGAAATGGATTGTGTCTTTGTTGTGGTGAAAATTCATTGCTAGTGGCTTTCATGTTTGACAGATTGGCATTTTTCTGAAGGAAAAATATTCCACTGGGAAATTCTAGTGCTAATATGGGTGTTGGTAGAAGGCTGTCTTGTTTCTTTTTTTTGGAATTCTTTTTATTTTTATTCTTGAAGAATTCCCACTGTAGTTCTGAAGTCGGTAGATATTTCTTCTGAAAATAGGGCTCCAGAGAGATATATTTTTACACCAAATCCCCCCTCCCTCGAGTGGCAGTAGGATCTAGCTGTGCGAATTCATTATATACTGTTAAGCAGCTGCCACATTTCACTCCAGCAGCAGTTGTACTTCATTTACGAGCAAAATGATTCATATGTGAATATGGCAAAGTGCTGCAGCTCATGGTGAATTTGCACTGAGGGGCGGCTTGTGCGTGAGAACTGGGTAAAAACAGATGTTTAAGTAGGACTTTGCTATTTGCCTGATAGTTTATACAGTCATAAAAGTTTGTGGTTTAGAAGGGCAGATCCTGCTAGAAATACGAGTGCATAAACACAGAGCAAAGGAGATTGTTTATGAATAATATTATTCTTAGCCTCCCTGCATTTTATCTAAGAGAAGCAAATAAATGGTAACACTTGATCTATATACAAAATTATGAATGAGGAAATGAAAGGGATTGATAGCGTTCTTCTATTAGTCCCATAATGCAAAAGCAGTGGGACTCCCAATCACTGCAGGAAATGTGAAGGTGGTTACACGAAATGTAGTTGCATTCACTACCCTGGAAAAATTTCCAGCCTGTTTATTTTATTTACCATGGTATAAATTAGGAGCATTTCTGCTAAAAAGAGTGTGATCTTCACAGGGGTAAAAGCAGCGGAAGTAAGAAACGGAGACATATGTCTGAAACGTTGCAAAAGCTAGCAGTCTCGATACTTCAGCACATAAGCTCTGTGGGCGGAGTGAGGAGCGTTGCCTTCCTTCATGCCAAAGCTTCCACCAGTACTTGGGCAAAATTATGCCGTTCCCCCCCTCCCGCCAAAGAGGATACAAAACTCGCTGCTTCAGAGAGGCTCCTGGCTACGCAGAACAGCAGCCTGCCCTCAGGAAAGCTGGGCAAAGCGGGGAGAAGATAAACATACTTAGTTTAAAATCTCTTTTAAAAGGAAGGCCTGGTTTTGTGTATTTTTATTCCAGGGCAGAGAGGAATGAAGGCTCATTAAATCCCAAGACATATGAAATTCTGTGGTGCCAGCTGAGACCTTGCAAGCCATCCTAACTTCACGGAAAAAAACGGGTTCAACAGCACTTTGCTGCCAGTGCCTGCTGGACCAGGAAGGAGGAAGGAATGCCCTGCAGCTGTTGGCCCTAAGCACAGGGGCCCTCCTTTATTTGTGCTTTTAACAGCCCTGAGGTGGTAGCCGACAGCACAAAAGCAGTTTTAAGTTTCCAGTGATCCTTCAGCGTCTTTTGCTCATGAGTGGATAAACTGTACAGCTCCCCTGAGGTGGATTAATGTCCCTGCTTTGCAAAAGCAAACCTCAAGTCAGGGCAACGTTGCGTCTGCCACAATCTCACGGGGTGCCGCTAGCAGAAAACATGCCTGCTCCTCCAATGCACAGCCCTGTGCTTTTCACTCAAATGCTGCTGCTTTTTTTTTTATTTTTTTCTTTCTTTCTTTTTTTTTTTTTTTCTTGCAGGATTCCACACACACTTAGGAGAGCAAATAATCCAAAGGCTCATTACTGCACATATATCCCCCAGCCTTCTGGATATCCTTCTCTGGAGCCACGGTGAAAATGGACACATCAATACAGCCTTCTGCAGAAAAGCTGACAATCTCAGAATAGTGTCATGCTGCAATAACTGAAATCTCCTGCCAGGTTGGTGATGGTGCTTTCTAATCAACTTTGCAATGAATATTTCTTAAATCATGTTAATCCACCATTTAAGCAGAGATATCGGTTCCAGACAATGAATCACCATACCTAGAGGGGAATATACCTGCCGTTTCCCCAGAGAGGAGGCGATTAACTACATACGTGCTGTCAGATGAGCTAGCAGCACTGGCATTTATCACCCCAGAGCTCCTTTCCTGCAATGAAGGAAATCTTTGCTCCCTGCTTCTGGTGCAATCAGCTTTATTTATGTAGCGGTTGTGGAAAACGGCTGTTAAAGGAAAACCACACCTGTTTTCTTCTCTGGGGCAGGTTTTGCTCTAATTTACAGGGATGCATTTCCTGTTAGAGTTTGCTAAATACTGAGTTCACCTGCAGAAATGAGAGCCCTAAAATGTGAGTAGGCAGGATGCTATGCACAACTTCTGAAGATCCAGTTCTGGAGACCCACAGAACTAAATTAAACATTGATGAAGAAGCTGAACTGTCTTTTTCATGAGCACTTTTTGTGTTCTCATCTTCCCAAGCTCCTAGAGACCAGCTGCTGTGGGAACTGCTAACATCCCACCTCAAAGAGACTGTAGTCTGAGTTGAAAGTCTTGTTCTGAAGAAATTTCTGAGCCCAGGTGATTCCGTTACTTTGGGTAAGGAAAGAACTATGCATTGGTAAGTTTTTATGTTAAGCCTCAAGCTAAACTCCACGAACATTCACTACAGAGTAACTTTTCTCTTGAGTAAGCTGTGGTAGTTTGAAAAAGAGAGGGTAATTTATTGGGATAAGTACCTAACCTGCTGTGTATATGCAGCCATAGCCTGAGCTAGTTTTCCATTTGCTAGTTTGAGTATTGACAGGAGTGGTGCTTAAATAGTGGTGCTTAACCATGCTTTAAGTAGTGCACAGTGCTTAAAGTGCACTAACCAGGCAGGTCTTAAGGTGACTTTTGCAACTACTGTAGACATCTGTGCTGCCACTGCTGTGTCCCACTTGCATGCAGCCTAGCCAGCCTAAAGCCAGTGTGGATGCTGCTACATGAGTTACATCTCCAGAAAAAGCGAAGCGTAGAGGTATTTATCTGAGAAGGCACCTCATCAAGAGGTTTTTGAGTCCCACTCCTGCTCAAAGCTGGGTTGACTTCTAAGGTAGGTGATGTTGCTCATAGCCTCGTCCAGCTGAATGTCTTCAAGGGTGAAGATGCTCCAGTCTCTCCAGGCATCTGTTCGTGGGCTGAACAATGCTGAAGAATTTTTTTCTCTCCAGCCATGTATAACTTCCCTTGCTGCTGCTTGTGCCTATTGCCTCTGCCCTTCTATTGTGCACCTTTGAGAAGAGTTTGGCTCCTCCTTCTCTGTAATGGCCTTTTAGTTAGTGGAGATGGCACTTAGGTCTCTTTGGACTTCTGCAATTAGGCTCTCAGCTTCTTTTCTCACGTGTATTCCAGCCCCTTGACCATCCTGGGAGGTTTCTCCTGGACTTGCTGCACTTTCAGTGTCCCTCTGGACAGCAGATACAGTCTCAAAAGCGCTGTGGAAATGGAGGGGATCTCCTGCCTTGACTTGCCGGCTATGCTGCAGCTTGTACAGCCCAGAATGCTGATGGTTTGCTTTATTGCAATGACACATTGTTGGATCTTGTTCAGCTTGCTGTCCACCAGGACACCAAGGGCCTTTCCTTCAAAAACACATTTACAGGCTGTAGGAATATGCTTTGGTTGCTGCCAGGGACTGTGTCCCTAAGAATGTGCTGCACCCATTTCCTTGGATTTTGAGCCTCTTTAGGCTGTCTCAGTTTGGCCTCCCAAAATTGAAATAACCTCCTCTTTCAAATACTTTTGCTAGATACTCTTTAATTCTTTGGGTTTGGGCTTCAGGATACTGGAGGCCAGTCCCCTAGATCTCCTAAATATATGGATAACTCTTACTTCCTCAAGCAAGCCTGTAGAAAATGAACTACCAAAGTGCGTGAACTGATGTGGAATTTAAGTAAGAGCCCAGTGTAAAAGCTAACAGGTATTGGCCTAAAAGTATCTGCTGCTTTTATTTCTGCAGAAAGAATGACATATGGCTCTCGTAGCTTGTCTCGTGGTGAGTCCTGCCAGGCTGTGCCTGGATCCAGGATGATTGCTGCATTTCCTGGTGGTGCAAGGAGGAAAACAGATAATGTGAAAGTGTAGGAGGTGGAAAAAAGTTATGTTTTCTTACAAGAATAACTGCAATTGTAGCCACAATTAGCCACAGAAAACTATCCACTGACATAGGTTAAAAGACAATTCATTGTAGATGGCTCATAGAAGTATATATATATATATATATCTCTCATGGTATGGTTATCTGTATGAAACCACTACGTCTGAGTCAGATAGCTTGCTTCAACTGGGTTATGTTTACTTAAGGCGTGGCAAAAGCTGCCCTATAAAGGAGAACGGGGATAGTGCCAGCCTGTCTGTCTCTGCGTTCCTGCTGGCTGGAGAGTTACACTGGAGATATTGCAGGTAAATCATCACTTTGCTGTTTTACTTAGTACAAGATAAAGCAGGTGAAATACAAGTAATAGTGCTGGAAAAGCACCAGAGACACATTGAGAGGGATTTGTGTTGGGCAGACAGAATAAATTAGAGTCTCTATCCTTAATGTTACCTGGAGGGAAAGAAAAGATGAATTTGCCATCCTTAGAAAGAGCCTTATGGTAAAACAGTAAGTTCTCAGAAGTAATTGCATCAGGTGGGAGTGGAGATCCTAAGACGAGGACGGCTCTATAGTTACTGTATGCTGCTGTTAAATGAGGTAGAAAAAAAAGGTATCTGGAACTGTCCTATGCTATGTATGCAAAACGAGGAGAAAATTGACTTAATAAATAGCCAGAAGGGAGTACTGCACAGACTGTTTGGAGCAGAAGGTCATACAAGATGCCACTGGGAAAGTGTCTCCTAGACAGTTGCCGAAGTGCCTGGGTTTGTTTTGGATTTTCTGAGGTACTCAAGGCTTTCACACATTGTATGCACAAGGAGCTGTTGTCTATCTGGGGTATGGACGCCCAAGTTCACATCCCTGCTCTGCCTCTGTAGTTTGCTGTCACAGTGGGCAAGCTACTGAAAAGCAGCACATTCTCACTTTTTTTTTTTTTTTCTGAATGCAAGGAGAGCTAATGAACTCGGCTTTCCTTCATTATAAGACAGTTCTGGAACTGTTCTCCTGAGGTTTTTACAATGCTCGAGATATATGAATGACAAAGTCTTAGAGGGAAGGAGTGCTTGCATTACTGTATTGAATACTATGGGTGAGATAAAAAGTACACTGATAGTTGGAATGTTTGAGAGGAAATAGAAGAAGGGCTGCTGGCTTTTCGATTTTTTTCTGGTATTTTTTGTGGTGTTTGAGACAATTCGGCTGCTCTTTCTAAGGTACAAAAAGCCAGCTGAGTCAACACATAATGGAAATGTGTTGAGAAAATCGGTGGAGAGGAGAAGGTGGACAGTTCAGCTATGAAGTAGACACAGGTTTCTAATTGCCTGTTTCCACTTTCTATTCAGTGAAAAATATCAAAAGCCATTGAAGGAAGTTATGTCTGTATTCTGACATAAATCTTTATGTAAAGTGTAATTAGCTGTCAGTACTATTTGCCACCATTGAGTACCTGATTATAATAGTTGCTTGACATCTTTCGTGAATGAGTGCTGGAGGGAGATGAGACACACCCTTTGCTGCTGGCTTTTAAGCTGTTTAATGCAGAAAATGGTGACTGCTCAGGCTTCATGGGTTAGTTTCTGGAGGGGTCACCAAACCTTTTGCTCTGATATCCTCAGAGACTCCCTTTTCCTTCCCATCCCTTTCAACTGTCACACCTGATCTCTTTTTCTCCTTCTCTCTGTAGCTTTTCCACTGCTCCCCTTCCCTCCCTCACCCTTTGTCATTTGACCATCCCTCTGAGAGAGACAGCAACAAGGGGAATCTCTCTCTGCTGAGAAGCAAGAGGGACCAAAAAAGGCAGTAGATGCAAAGTTGCATGTGATTCACTTCTCCGTGTCAGATAAATAAATGTTTTGGAGGAGATCCCAGGACTAAGTAAATATATGTTTAACCCCTTTTGAATAATAATTTCCTTAGTTGAGAGTCAGTCTCTTGTTCTTCTAAAGTGTTTCACAATATATCTTAAGCAGCTTTTGTGAGTGTTTGAAATCTCACCCTCTCTTTCTTTCACCCTTTCTTGTGGCAGGGAGCAGTCCAAGGGCAATGGCTCTGAGACTCATTGCTTGTAATTATGTCACTTTAAAGTCTTTCTGCTTCAGAATTCCATAACAGTAAGAAGCTCCCCAACCAGGCAGGCAATATTCTGCTTTAAAAGCTGTTGTGATCTTCACTGTTGCCGATGCTCCAGTGAGAGCTAACCTGTGGCCAGGGCTCAGGATGCTGCTCTGTAAGAGGTGGCCAGCAGAGCGTGCAGGTGCGGAGAGGACCGTGGTAGCCACGTGCGTGTGACCCCGTGGGCTGCCTACCCGGTGGCATGGACGAATGCAGAGCTTGTGTACCTGTGCACGCGTAGCCCTAGACACAATGCTGATGAAGTTATTCCTGCAAGGGAAAAGTGGTTAAGTGTATTATTTTCTTCAATCTGGTTTCTAATTTATGCTGGATATGTTAAACAACGTAATTAAACACACACACACATGCTTTAAAACTCTTGTTCTCTGTCAGAAGAGAGGGAACGCATGTCAGACCCAGCCTTCAAGCTCTGTTAGTTTTAATTTGAGTTTTGGAATTAGTAATCAGTTTTGCTGGAACACTGTTGCAAGAAATAGATCTTAGCATGCATGGGGCCTGGGCACAGTTTCAAATGAGTATTTGTTAAGAAGAAGCCATTCCCTTGTCGTGTTATGGTACATTACATGAGATTTATTTCCATTGTATTAAAAAATGCAAACCCAAGGGAAATGTTCTCTCCTCTTGTTGGCTGAGGGTGATTTCTGAATTCCATCTGATTTTTTTTTTGTGTGTGTGTGTGTGTGTGGGGCTTTTAATTAAAACAATGAGATGCAAAACTCCTTATTTTTCTAGTCTGTTGTTACAATGCCAGCAGGCCATGTGGCTTGAAGCACTGAGAAAGGTGATGACATTAAGTTAAAAGCGGGGTCAGGGGCAGGAAGGAGCTCTATCACACCTTCAGTGTGGCTGGTCTGTGTTTTTCACATGTGTGAACAGTTCACAGTAAAGATCTGAGGCTTTGTTCTTACTGGAGCCATCTGCTCTATTTGTACCTTTCCAAGCACATATCAGATCTACAGGTAAGTTTGTTTAATAGGAGAGAGCCCTTTCATCTACTTTAAAATTAAACAAAAGAGGGAAAAAAAAAAAGCCCAAACCAAAACAGAATGGCTTGAAAGTGAAATGAAGTGACTTCAGGCTAGAAATTTGTGCAGTGAAGTTAATTAATTGTAGTAGTGGCTTGCCCAAGGCATATGGTGTGTTTTCTAGTGCTAATTTATGAGAAGGTACGTCTTAAGTGGAAGCCAGGATCTAGGGGCAGGAATCGCTGAATCAAGTGCAGTGGTGTCTGTCATGGAAGAAACCAGAGGAGGGGATCACAGTGATCTGTCTTGACCTTTAAAGTCTGCTAATGTAGGGCTTCACCTGGAGCTTTTTTTCATAACGAAATGAAGAAAAGGGGAATTACAGCTCAGGACAGTTACCTTTCTTTTTTTTTTTTTTCTGAGGGCAGTTGTGAATAAAGGGTGAAAACTGGTGTGGACTTAGAGTTGCATTTTGACCTAGCAACATGTAATTTTGCATGAGGAAAGGTGCTGGAGGAACCAGGAGGCAAGGCAAGCTGAACAGCCTTCCTGCTACTTCTCTGAACTCCACAACAGAGCTTTTTAGCTGAAGGAAGATCCCCAGGAGATGGTGCACACATGTGCATCCCTCTGTACATCTGTGCAGCTCTGGGGAGTGCACGTGAAAGCCCCTACTTTGGTTAGACAGAACAAATTCATCCTTTAAAGCTCCAGTGCTGCTGCCCATCCAAACATGCGTGTTTTCCACCTTCCTGTGCCCTTCTCCCACTCCTGTCCCAAAAGCCCTCCCACCTCACAATCCAGCATCTCCATGGACAATGTACTGCCTCCCTTTGGAATAAAAGTAGATTTTTGATGTCAAGGATCCTGCTGTGGTCTTTAATGACTGTAAAGGGCACAGAGTCCACAACAGATGATTTTAGCTCCTGCATCCTCTCCTAGCTGTGCCAGCAGATGTATTAGCAGGTCTGTCCAGTCTAGGGTTTCACTGCATGCATGAAAAGTTCATTTTTCCTAGTTGAATTGCCCCTTTCCTCTAGACACATTAACAAAGAGGGGTTCAAACATGCTCCAGACTGGAATACCTATAGATGCTGTGCAATGACTGCCCCATTTAAATCTGAGTCTACAATTCAGATCTGTTCAAACACTGGTCTCCGAATGAGCTACTGAATCCAAAAACCCTAAACCTTGGTGAACGTTCATGCAAGCAAATAGAGCAGGTGGGATCCAGGTCTGGATGTTGCAGCTTGGTCCCATCTCAGCACTGTAGCTTTAGGAAGTCTGGTGGAGCATCTGTGGAAGCTAGTAGGAAGCCACCCGCTAATTTGTCTGAGGTCTTTGGAGCAGATCCCAAGGAAAGACAAGTCTCTGCCTTCTTTAGGTCTCGCAGAGAGTGACTGTCAAGTGCTCACTTGTGGAAATGAAATAAAGTAAGTAACTGGAAAGATGCCCTGGGCACAGGTGTGATCCATAGAAATGTCCTGGGTAGCTCTGAGCAGCCTCCCTGCTCACACCACCTCCCTCCTTCCCTGTGTCTGCAGCTCCTGCTCCATTCCCTACGCTCGCTTACATTGCAGATGTACCTCAGTGCTAACACAGCGGCTTGCTAACAGCTTTGCTCTCTGTCTGCAGGGAAGACTCAAAATTGAATTTGTAGCAGCAACAGCACTGGTTTAAGATAAACCAGTTGGGATTTGACAACTGCTCTTTCCCCAGGCATTTCCAGCTAATAAGTATTTTGTCACAGTGAATGCCCTCAGCTTTGCAAGCTGCTGCTC
This sequence comes from Chlamydotis macqueenii, assembly GCF_036417535.1. Lineage (NCBI taxonomy): Eukaryota > Metazoa > Chordata > Aves > Otidiformes > Otididae > Chlamydotis > Chlamydotis macqueenii. The sequence continues at coordinate 71,299,296 of NC_141558.1, read as the reverse complement.
CACAATCCTCTTGTGGGGAGGAACAGGGGGGTTTCTTTCCCACACACTCCTAAGGCACCACTTTGGATCAGGAAACTAATGGCAGTCCATGTCTCCCATTCACAGGAACGGGGCACAATGCTTGCCCCTGGCTCTGCTCCAACGTTGGAGCAGGGGTGGCGAACAACAGGGCCAACGGGAAGCCTCCAGAACCTGAAGAAATTTAATAACCAGGACTTCACCCGCCTGCGAGCCTTGTGTCTGAGCCAAGGACTGCTTTTTGAGGATGCCACCTTCCCTGCTCACATCAGCTCCATCGGTCCCAACCTGCTTCCAGAGGATAAGCTGCGGCGGATACAGTGGAAGAGGCCAACTGTGAGTTACACCAGCCAGGGTGTTTCATAGCCCTGCTGCCGAGTGGGAGCAATAATGGCCGGGGCTAAAAGCCTTCACCTTGTGGGAAGAGATCTGTGCTAAGCAGGGAAGCAGACCCCAAGGGGAGCACTGGGAACACAATGCTGCAAGAAGGGATCCTTGGTGTGGGACCTGTGGAGGGAAGATAACTGTGTAATTAGGGTACATCTTTGTAGGAATTTTGTTTCCACCTGTGAACTTGACTAGAACTAGGGCTCCCACTTTGATCTGCTTCTAGATGACTTTGTGCAAACCTGAAGAGCTGTCAAATTCTATTAAAGGTCTCTGATTTCTGTAATCCAAGCCACTGATTCAGCAATACCTATTTTAAGGTAATTGGGACAAGGCATGAGATATAATACATTTGTTTGCTGATTCCAAGTTGCAGATTAATAGGCAGTCGTTGTCTTATCTGTCTTAAACTGGCAGGTAGAATGACACACACAGCTCTTTTGTCCTAGGACCTAATTTAGGGAGTCTTTCCGTGGTCAGACTGTTCTGTATAGCAGTGCTGTGTACCATTTGCTGCTGGTGCAGCCACTGGATTAGCCACACACTGCCTTTTTGCTGGGTTTTGCTGAGCGCACCACTAATGCCTGGGGCCTTTGGCTTCCCTGGGCTGGACCAAACCAGTTTATCTCCCTGAAGGCAGCTCCTCAGGGTGTGGAGACAGTAACTGTGAGACTGTAGAGACAGGACAAGATAACTAGAAAAGATTTATTTGGACGGCAGATGCAAGCAGGGCAATGAGGTTATGCTGGAGCTTGGCAGTGTGCTGGCCTTACCGTACCAACAGCAGCGGCTGCTGCTGGCATGGACATTGAAAGCCATGGCTCACAGAAGAAAAGCAGGCTAGCCTAAGGAGCCTGCATAGCTGCTAAATATGGATTCCAGAATGGAAAGGCGAGAAGCCCCAGCCTTGGTGTTAAAGGAATGTAATGTGGTGAAATATTAGATGGAGCAGAAGCTGCAGCCTGGACACAAACAGGGCTGTGGCCGCAGTGTTGTGGTGATAGGGATGAGTCCTGAGGCTTGAACTTCTCCACCACTAACTGCTGCGGCAGGGCCTGAAAGCATCAGAGAAATTGTGCGTGCAGAGGTGCAGGCACTTCCAATCTGGGTCAATGCTTTATGACATGACTCAGTAGGTGTGGAGGTGCTGGGTGCAGACGTCTGAGTGTCCTCTGTGGAGCTGCTGCAGAGGGATCATTCTCTGTAGAAGCAGCTCCTACTTCTGGCTGAACATCTGGGCTTCTCCTCAGGCAGCCTGTCTTCCAATCCAGGTCCAGTGAGAATGCAGCTGGTGCTGTGTTTTTTACACTAGCACTCCACTTACAGGTTTGTAGCAGGTGGGGATAATCTCTCCTGAAATAGAAGTTATACTATAAGAGTAACAAAAATATGCAAAGGAGAGGAGTTAGTTGACACCATTTCCAGACTGAGAAAGACAAAGATACAATAACTAGGCATTAGACTCACAAAAGACAAACATGGGTATTAGAAAGGTCTCTCGGGGGCATTTTAAAGACAAGTAAACTGGAATAAAATGTTATGTTACAGTTCTGTTAAGTACTAACCATCCTGATGTTTTTGCCATTTGGGAGCAGCAGAGAAGTATAAGATTTCAAAAGCATACAAACTGACTTGGGAACCCAAATACCACTAATTTTGAGGCATCAAAGTGTGGGATGAACATCTATCCTACTCAGATATCCTGAGAGTTATTTCATGTGCAAAGGGACAGATGTACCTTGCCAAAAGCAGAACCTGCTGCTGCTAGTCCTTGGAGTTTGTCAGGTGAGGCAAGTGAATCAAAGTTTTTGTGGAATCAATTTAAAACATTTGCAGAGGTCCTCTCCTTCCCAGCACTTCCCTTTTGAAGACTTTTCCAGCAATCACTACAGTTTCCAGCATCACCCGAGCAAATTGACTGAAACCACTTGCTTCCAACAATTTTCCAGAGTTTTTTTTCAGGAAGGAGGGGGATGAAAAGTCATTGACTTTGCCAGAGCTCTCCTCTAAAAAATTACATTGTATGCTCGTGGCCCAGGGTTCACAACGTGAACATTGAAAAGACTTTTCCTCTATTACGGAGGTTCAGGCAGCATCACTGGCTGCTGTTCTGCAATGTACTTAAGGGACAAAAGTTGAGACTGCTGACTCAACTGGCTTATCGGGAACAGAAACCTAGGATGCCAGTGCTGAAGAAGACTCCATTTAAAATTTTACTTTCTCAGTTTATCCAAAACTTCCACCTGTAGCCATTTTCTAACCAGCCAGGCTTTGTCCTGCTAGACAAGATGCAAGATGAAGGGCAATGGTGCTAGCCTGGAGAGCACAACCAAAAGTCCTCAAACATCACCATAACACCCGTGCTGTATCACAGTGACATATAAGCATGGTCTTCATCTGGCAGAATGAAGCAGAGACAGAAGAAGTTGCTAAATAGCAGTGGTTGCTATTTAGAGAGCTGCAGATGTTTTGAGCCAAGGGTCAAGAAGTAAATAAAACTGTATTTGCATTTGCTGTCTCCTGAAAGGCCAGTGCTGTGTCCAGATGCCTCTGGGAGTTGGTCCCCAGGGAAGAAGAGGGAAAGCTACAGTGTTAGGAGTCAAAATGCCAGAAATCTGAAATTTTTTAAGTTGGGCACCTTTCACCCGTGTAGAAATGTTCATAAACTCTTTGCTCTTAGGTCATTGCAGTGCTAACTGTAATGATCCCAGGTGTTTAAGCTACCTAAACTACTCAGCAAAAAAGATACCTGTGATTTCCTAAAGGAAGACTGTTTCCTACCTGAACGTATCTCCCAGAGTGTAGTTACATCCTGCTGACAGCATGGCCAATTTGACCTATGTATGTATTTTTCTCAGCCTCCATTATTAGCTCCCTCTGATATTAAAAAGAAATTGGCTGCAAATGTACCTGCGACAAAAATGGCATCTTGGCCCTATTAGTCTCTTAACCTCCATCTTCTGTGTCATATAGTAGTTAGTTATTTAAGTGGTAGATAGTAATTATAACTGCTGTCATTGTTCCAGATCCAATTGAGCAGTTGAGCAATGTGCTGCATCTATTTTACCTTGTACATTGTTAAGAGAATTGCCAATTACGTTCAGAGTTTGGAGTCTTCATATCTCGAGGTAATGTATAAAGTAGAGAGAAAACAGCTTGATTTTTCAGACAGCAATAGTCAGTGGTGACAGTCAGGAACAACTTATTTTGACTTGTAAAGTGAGCTGATTTGATATGGGAGTCCCTGAAGGGGGAGGTGGATCAGAAGCACCAAGACATCCTTTGAAATGTCACTTTTCCTAACTAACTGTGCACTAGTTGCAGTTTGCCATCAGATGGGGACTGCTCCAGGCTGTGATTTCATCCCTAGGCCCTCAGTCTATGTCCAGTGAAATGTGTGCAATTTGTAAGAGAGATTTTGCGTGTGGTACTTAAAGCATTACTAGAGGTGGGACTGCAGGTACCAGGTACAGCAGAAGCTCTGCAATTAACTGGTCTTTTGGTTCACTCACAGTTTGCAGATATGGAAGAGAGTTCTATTTTAGATTGAACAAAGTATTTTCTGTAGCTGGGCTTTTCTAAAGATCAGACAAAGGGAAATTCTCCTTGAAGAGTTATGTCAGATTTCAGAAACTAAGATGCTTCCTTAAAAATGTTCAGAACACATTCTTTCATTGTTTGGTGCTTTTTCTTCACACAAGCAATTGAGTGGAACAGAGGATGTTACAAAATGGTTTGTTGTTGCTGAATATTCATTTTTAATCAATTAATGTTTTAGCTAAATATTTCACTTTGTTCTGATCATAATACTATACAGATGCAAAAGGAAACTGAAATAGGATGATCCAGATGATGTGAATTGTTGTGGTGCTGAATCTTGAGTGCTTTATTTTTGCCAACATTGGTTATATTTTCAAACATGGTACATGTGAGAGGAGAGAGATTACCAGGTATGCAGCAGTGCCTTGGCCCTGCACCAGCAATAGCCCATCATGGTGCTTGATATGGTGCCCATTATAAACTTTGTAAGGATGGTCCCTGATCTTCAGCACTTATACTTTATAAGGCTAAAATGGGCAGAGGTTTAAAGTTACTGAGGGTTTTTCTGAAAGGTCTTCAAAGTCACGAACTACTGCTCCTGCAGCTGTTCATCCTTTGTCTCTTGGGACCCTGTAGCTACCTTATGGAGTGGAGGGATTGCTGAGCGAGAGCTGGTATAGGAGGATCTGTCCCCTGTTTAACATAGGCTGTGACATGTGTGGGGAGCAACTCGAAGAGAGGGAAAATCTGCAAGGTGGCCAATGAAGGTTTGAGGGTCATGATGATAGAAATCACTGAGTGCCTCTGATGTGACTTATAGGAGGGTGCAAAGTGGAAAGACTCTCTGAAATAGCCAACATGGGTTTCCTCTGCATCATCCAGTCTGTTCGTAGCATCAGGGCATGGACTCCCTGGGTATTTGCCTCATGTGTCTTGTGTCAGGGGAAGGGAAGAGTAGGGTCTAAAGGAAATTCTTGTATAGAAGCCACAGAAGCACAGGCTGCTTTAATGTAAACTTAAGCGAGGGAAATGCCTTGTTCCTGTATCAGAGACTCAGAGAACCATGCTACTGCACTTAGCATCTAAAAAGTACTGGTGAAAATGATACAATTTGAGACAATGGTGGTTTGCTGAGAAAAGTAATTCATCATTTGATCCAGTAATTTTGCAAAGGGCTTGCTCACATTTTTTCCACCTTCTTCTGCCCCTTCCCAAAGCAAGTGTAACCTTCTTTCAGCAACAGAGTGCTTATCATGATTCTACATTACTTTTGGTGTTTATTTGTTTATTAACATTTTACTTAATTCCCAGAGATTTCCAGGAATAAACATCAACATTAAGGAATTTTGAACCCAAGAACTGATGAAACCAAAATGGATCCTTTAAAAAAGTAATTTTGAAGTTAGGATTCTTCTGCACAGATAAGCTGAGCTGAAGTTTCTACTGCATCAGCCTTGGCCTGTCTGTAGCTGGAGGGGAGAAAAAGGCAGATTTTATTCAGGCAAGGAATCAGGCAGCTGTTTGAAGTTAACCTCAAAATTTAACACAGGGGAAAAATGGAGTAAAAACCTCCCACCCCCTCTGTCACCCCCCCACAAAAAAAAAAAAAAAAAGGACAAAAAGAAATGTGGATTGTCACGTGAGCTGCTTTGATAAAGCAAGTTACGGGAAATGTGTGGCGATGCGGGATAGTGCTGTCCTGCACTACCTGCAAGTCTGTCACCATGGGGCTGTTTTCTGGATGAGCCAAAGCCGCTTGCCAGCTGCTCATGGCAGAGTTCACAGCTTCAACATTTCCCAGGGGCTGCGAGGCCCTTGGATCTTGTTCAGTATTTCTCCCTGATGAAAATCAAAATCAATTCACCTTATTTTTGAGTGTGCATGTGCAATCAGTGTAATTGAACAGGAGCAGCATTTCCAGGCTGCCGTTGTCTCAGCACTTGCCTACTCAGCTGATTGCATCTGACCTCGACTTCAGAGTTCGTATCTCGGCCGAGGAATCATAGGATGATTAGAGTTGGAAGGCACCTTCAAAGGTCATCTAGTCCAACGCCCCTGCAAGGAACAGGGACATCCCCAACTAGATCAGGTTGCTCAGAGCCTCATCCAGCCTGGCCTTGAACGTTTCCAGGAATGGGGCATCCACCACCTCTCTGGGCAACCTGTTCCAGTGTTCTATAACTCGCATTGTAAATAATTTTTTTCCTAATATCCCATCTAAATCTACCTCCCTCTATTTTAAAACCATTACCCCTTGTCCTATCACAACAGGCCCTACTGAACCGCCTCTCCCCATCTTTCTTGTAGGCCCCCTTAAGGTACTGGAAGACCGCTATCAGGTCTCCCCGGAGCCTCCTCTTCTCCAGGCTGAACAGCCCCACTGTCTCAGCCTGTCCTCATAGGAAAGGTGCTCCAGCCCTTTTATCATCTTCATGGCCCTCCTCTGGACCTTCTCCAAATGGTCCATGTCCTTCTTGTGCTGGGGGCTCCAGAACTGGACACAGTACTCCAGGTGGGGTCTCACCAGGGCAGAGTAGAGGGGGAGAATCACCTCCCTCGACCTGCTGGCCACACTCCTCTTGATGCAGCCCAGGATGTGGTTGACCTTCTGGGCCACAAGCGAGCATTGCCTGCTCATGTTGAGCTTCTCAGCAGAGGAAGCTGCAGTGCATCACCATTTATTAGATCTGTCTTTCTGCACAGGCTTTAGATGAGGAGGGTTTATTTGCATAATATCTCCGGCCTCTGTTGCTTTTGGAAAGGGCTGGTTGTGGAGGGGAATGCACGCATCCGGAGCTGAGGAACAAGCAGTGCTCCTGTGATGGTTGGTTGACTCACCTCCTTCCCTGTTTCTCAGTCTTGGGAATCAGTCCGCAAGATTTTATATGGCTGTGGTGGCCACAAGGGAGTAGTTGGTAACACTGTGCCACTTTGAAAACTTATACTGAATGGTCTGAATGGGAGGTTTCAAGACTCTAAGGAAACTGCGGCTCAAAGGCTCAGGGTAGACAGGGCTACCTCCTATGTTTACCTGCTTTGTTTGCAGTTGTCATGTTTTTTAGCATTGAGCTACACAAAGCAAACGAGCTACAGGTAAAAGCTGAGCTCGTTTTTGTTTCTGCTGGTTGTTGGAAACCAGTCTGTCCTCCAGCAGGACTTTGCCCTCATATTGGCGGGCTCTGTACCTGTGCAGAGTCTGAGGCCCTTATTCCTCCATTGTGAGAGAGAGCTGGAGCAGAGAACGGGTTTTTTTAAGCATCTGAGGCATTTATGTTGAAAACAGGCAATTAGGAATTGAGCTATTCTGCTGTAAAGTGAGGAGTTGAGTTCTGGTGGTGCACACAAACCCCTTGAGATTAGCCTGATTTTTCCTATCTAAGAGAATGTCAAAGAAAAGCAGAATATGAGTTTAAAAAAAAAATGGCAGAATCAAGGAAACAGATTCCTGATTCCCATGAGATCTAATACACACAAAACTGGATAGAGGCCTGGGAAGTCCTTTAGCCCCCAAGTGATGGAGAGTGGGAGGATGTATACCGGAGGAGCATTACTTTCCACTTGCTTGGTTATCCAGCTCCCTCTCCAAGCTGTTGGAGATGAGGCATTACAACAGGCAGACCTTTGATGTGATTCAGCGCAGTTTACTCTTTGTTCTGTCCTCCCTCATTACTCCAATGGGCTTATTTCTGTGTTAGCTATTCTGTGGAGGTTTTGTGTGGCTGCGGGGTGTATGACAGTGATGTGCCCTGACTCCTCCTCACAGCACTGCTAGGCACTGCCTCAGCCCAGGGAACCGTGTTTGCTTCTTAATCCAGAGCAACACTTTTACAGGCACAGCGGTGATGCTGAATTAAGATTTGTCCAGCTGAGAACCGAGTTTGGCTTTCAATCAATAGCAGCCTTTTTATTTTTCTTGGTGTGTGTTGAACAGGGAGCGCTGTGGCTCGCGATGGCAGGACATGTCAGGAAAGCGGAGCTGGAGCAGCAGGGAGCAACAGAAGTACAGCCAAAGGGACAGATGTGGTACTGTGGCAGGAACAGAAGTGAGGCAGGGATTTTACAGTTGGATTAAGGTGGACTGATTCAGAGGCAGCTCTGCAAAAAGTTGTATTCTGCCTCTTAACCCTCAGTGGCCTTCTACCTGCGCTCAGGATCATGCTGGGCTGGTGGGGAAACCTGTGGGAAAGTGGCCACGGCCAGAACACCGTACTGAGCAGCAGCCTACAGTCAGACTGGCTTATATTGTCCACAAAATCCCACCTCGGGCTTCCAGTTTTCCGCAAAAATGTCTGACTGAGTTCTTTATGTATGTCTGCATATGGCCTAAATCTATATTACTCACTTCCAGCTTCTTCCGGGGACTTGCTCTTCCATAAAAATGCTGAGCAATTATAAAGAGAAATTTAGAGACAAATGCACAGGACTCTCTCCTTCCACCTCTCAAATTAATTTTCCATCTTGCCCTTTGGATAAGCAGTACTTCTATGGTAAGACTATTCTTTAGAGGATGAACTGGTTTGAACTTGAGCTTCTACTTTGAATATGTAACGAAGTCTTCAGTGGGCCAAGGAAAGCAAGTGATGATAGCTTTGTCCTGAGGGGATGAGTTCAAGCAGAGTGCCTGACTTGCAGCCCATATGGTTGCCTTCACTGCTGGACTCGTAAATACTCTGAGAAGAGACCACGTGCCTCCTTGTGCTCCCTCTTCTTTCCCCCTCCAGCTAAATCTGAAGAGTCTCGGGGAAGATGTCGCAAAGAGTCATCATAATTTCTGAGTGAAACAAGGCACTGCTTCTGGACAGACTTCTAGTTAAATCTGTGGTTTCTCTATTTGTCATGCAATTTGAGCACTAGGGAATAGTGAGGCTTGCATGTTTTGTGTAGTGGTAAGTATGTGCATAGCTGTGTTTTGCAATAATATATGATAGTTTCTGGTCTTTTATGACTGCTGTATTCTCTCCTTTGAAGGAAGAGGAGCTAATTGGAGACTTCCTTTCCGCCCTTTCCTTCTGGTTGGGAAGACCTAGATTTCCAGAGCACTGCAGCCATCACAATTATATCCTCTCTAAGCTCTTTCAGAAACCCTTTGTGTTTAGTTCAGGCTCCACACAGCATCCTTTGAGGGAACAGCCATTCCACCACTGACTTCAGGGGTTGCAGTCTTTCAGAAGTCTTCTGTGTACCTGGTCTTGCAATTCCCCACCACTGTCCCCTCCTGCCTTTGATTCAGCTTCTTTTTGTCCCCTGCCCTTCCTTGGCTTGCACCCAATACCGGAAAAAGCTTGTGCTCTGTGCACTGCATCCTTTTGAAGTGTGCCATGCTACCTCTTTTCCTCAAGCCCACAGAGAGAGGGCTACACTCAGAAGCACAAACCTCTGATTGAAACCTGCCCTGCCATTTCTGACCTCAGTGCAAGCAGCAAGGAGGACTGCTGCCGTTTCAGCCAGTGGCACTGGTGTCAGCTTGGTGGCCGTTCACCTTGCATTTTCTGCCTGGCTTCTGCAGAGGGACAGCTGCTGAGCAGCCCCTTTTCCATGTGTTGGTTTAAAGATATTGCCCTTTAAGTCTGTGGGAGTACACCCCACTGGAATTACAGTGTTGTGGGAATTACAGTGAGAGTGTCTGACTTCAGCTTTTGTTCTCTCTAATAGCCATAAAACTGGCTGTATGCACAGTCAAGGCATGCTAGCTGGGGCTGACTTCAGATCATGTCTTTTCTGGTTTTAGACAAAATTATTGGTTTCTCTCAGCAAGGAACCTGCTTAGTGACTCAGCTCATCCCCCTTTGCTTACTCGTGAGTCAAATATCTTGGTGGGCAATAGGATAATAGGATATCTGCTGAAGCATCTAATGGGCTGACTTTTCAACCAGCCTCCGTAGGCCAGCAGGATCCACAGTGCACTTAAGAGCTTTATTGTCCCAATACAGAACACAGCATCAGTCCTTTCCTTGGCAGTCCCGTAGGAGATGCAGCTGCCTTTCCATTAGTTTCAGGCTTGTGTTTCTATGTGGTGGTTACCCCCATGGCAGCTATGCACTGTAGCACATCCATCAGACCCCAGCCACCCTGCCTTGGGCAACTAAGACTATAACAGCCTCAGAAATGATAGGGGAACAAAAATACCCATTCCTTTATGCTTTTGATTTCCTGGGATAACTGTTGGCAACTCAGACACACGCAAAGGCACAGGCCAAATTCAGAGCCTTGTCATGCAAGTTACTCTTTCCTGCTTGTGGGAGGTTTTGAATTCACGCAGGTGAGGGAGGCAAACTGCTGTCAGGGAAATAAAGAAAGGGAGAAGACAAAGCTGGAACAGATGTAGAGGGGAAGGGAGGAGGGCTGAGTGCTGCTACTTCCCTGTATGATGACCAGCCACTGCTGCTGGTGACCATCACTTCTTAGGACTGCTACCTTGCTATAGCTAAACAGAGCCCCCAACATAAGAAGGACATGGACCTCTTGAATCAAGTCTGGAGGAGGGCCATGAAGATGATCAGAGGGCTGGAGCACCTCTCCTATGAAGAAAGGCTGAGAGAGCTGGGGCTGTTCAGCCTGGAGAAGAGGAGGCTCTGGGGAGACCTTATAGCGGCCTTCCAGTATCTAAAGGGGGCTTATAAGAAAGATAGGGACAAAGTTTTTAGCAGGGTCTGTTGTGATTGACAAATGGTAATTGTTTAAACTGAAAGAGGGTAGATTTAGATTAGACATAAGGAAGAAATTTTTTACAATGAGGGTAGTGAAACAGTGGAACGGGTTGCCCAGAGAGGTGGTGGATGCCCCATCCCTGGAAACATTCAAGGCCAGGTTGGACTGAGCAACTTGATCTGGTTGGAGATGTCCCTGCTTCTTGCAGGGGGGTTGGACTAGATGACCTTTGAAGGTGCCTTCCAACCCAAACCGTTCTATGATTCTCAGTCTATTATCGCAAATCTCCAAGGTGCTGGGATAGGTATGGATGGCTGCATGAAAGCATCTGTCAAGGAAGATGCCTCCCCAGGCTGCTTTCCACAGTGTCAGCAGTGCTGTGGGAGCACGATCTGTCTGCCAGGCTGGAGCAGCGACATTGTGTTGCATCTTCTCTTGATGGGGAAACTTCTTAGAGGGGTTTGATCACTGTGAAGCCGTTTCAGAAAACTGACAGTGTTTGCTAATGCTGAGCTCAGGCAACTATACAAGTCATGAGTCACATTGTGTGCTGGTCTCATTTTTGTGCAGCATGTCAAATCAATTGTGGAGAAGAAGTGCCAGGGCCTGCTTAAGGAAGAGCTGCTGTATTATTATTTTTCTTGCTCAGATGTTTTTTTTTTCCTCCCTTTTATCTCTTCATTTTCTTAGGTGCGTGTTGACTTTCCTATTTAAGGCTGATTGCTCTTTCAAACAGAGCCTTACCCAGTTGGGGTGTGCCAAGGGTTACTCACAGGGGATGCTCAGGCCATTCATACCTGAGCTCTCAGATGTCCCAGGCCAATAGCAGACACAGGTGGGAGAATGGTTCACATTTCTGTGTGCAAAGCCAAGCTCTGAAGTGTTTCCCCCTTCACTACCCAAGCAAGACTCTCAAGGAATGAAAGGAAAATTCTCCCTGAGTTAAAAATAAGTCAGTCAGGCCTATGGGATTTTGCAGCCAGAGATTAAGCTCTCTTTCTGTAGCTTCCTCACCAGGGTGATGAAAAGCAGCTCAGGCTGCTCTGTGTTAGTCCTGCAAGGAAACAGAGAAGGCTCAGAGGGTAAAGCATTCCCAGACCCAGTGCAGAGCTGAAGTACAGTCTCTGCTCCACTTTGCTTGGAAACCTCTGTGTCTCTGCTCTACTGTCCCCCAGGAAATGGCATGATTTTGCAGCCAGGCTCAGAGCTGTCTCTGAAAGGTGTTGGTAGTGTTAGAGAAACTCAAATGAAAGCTCAGTGAGCACCAATCCACAAGTACCCATCCCTAGGAAGAGCTGAGCAGACTAAAGAAGAGATGCCTGAGTATCTCCTCTGATTTTGTTGGTGGCAAGCAAGAAAACATCAGGGCTCAAGAGAAATAGCTGTGGAAAAGGTAGGCTAGCAAGGGCCTTCAAAGGGCAGGAATGTACTGCTAGGTACTCACACTGCTCTTTGCATTTTCTCTTCTCCAGGAACTTCAGAGAAATCCTTACTTGATCATGGATGGAGTTAGCAGATTTGATATCATGCAAGGAGAAATAGGTAAGGTCGTATTACTGTTTTGGAAAAGATTGGCACAAAGCCAATTGTGATTGCTTGGCTGTATTCTGAGTGCTCAGTGGGAAGACATGGACCATGGTAGCTGCACTAAACAATTAGTGCAGGTTAATCCAGGCTTACGCAAGTCCACACACAATTTATTGCAGATATTTAACAAGATTCCCAAGTGCAGCAGTTCTAATCCCTGTTACTTATATGGGGCATCTGCCCTCTGTATATAAGGACAGGCATAGAAAGGAAGGTCCAACTGAGATCAGGCAGATGCTTCAAGTACAAGGTCAAATACAGTTCCGAGATAAGTAGGCATAGCTCTGATGCCTATGTCTTCATCTGTCTCTCAGTGTTTTCTTTCTTGTGGATGTTTCTGCCTTCTCTGATACGTACCCAGGCATGTGCCTGTACCAGATCTATCTTTTTTTCCTGTTCCATAACCATGTTTGTCTTTGGGAGCAGCTCTACTCCAGTATACAAAGAAATGTCTTCCAATTTCTCACCCCACTGAGAGGTCTGAAGATTTCCTAATTGGTGTTCTAGACTGCAAGTCTAAACATGGCCACAAAAGATAGGAGAAGCATGAAAGTAGAAAAGGATGGCTGGGTGGCATCAGGGTTCCCAAAAGACATTGCTGTTGAACAGTGGGTAGTGGTTCAGCATTTTTTGGGAGGAAATGGAGACAGAAGAATGTTGGTTTCTTTTAACAAGCTCGTTCTTAGATGTTGAAGACCACTTTCCTAGAGTTAGTTATGGTCCACAACAAGTGAGTAACTGACTGAATGCATTGGATTCTTCCCTCCCTGGAGGTGATTGCTGGATGCTGGCTGCCCTGGGCTCCTTGACACTGCAGAAGCAATTTTTGGAAAATGTTTTGCCACAGGATCAAGGATTCCAGGATGATTATGCTGGGATATTTCATTTCCGGGTATGTATTCTCCGCTGCATTGGTACTGCTTGGGCTTGGCGGCTGGTTGGATTATATATGGGTCTGAACTGCAGTCCCAGATCTCAACATCCTTGGATGCTTTGATTCTTCAGTGCTGATTCCCAGTTCAGAATTTTGCAGAAAATCCCAAATTTTCCAATGATTCCTTGCGCTCCAGGTGATGCAATCACGCTTCAGGGAATCTGAAGCCCTTTTCTGAAAGTTATGAGACTAGAGGTACAGATATCAGCTGTTCAGATAGATTTGTGTACGTATACATTGTAGATAGCATTCTGGTGTCGGCTTTGATTTGGACAGTTTGTTATGGCTGTCAGCACACCTGTGTTCTTTATCTATTTAGACTCATTTTCTATTTCCCCATATACTTCACCTTGCCCTTTTAGCTCATGGAAATGGCTTGAAATTACACATCCTTGGAGACCGATCAGAGGAACAGGCTTTGATATTTTGAAAAGAGATTTGTTTCAGAGAGAGTAGCAAAGCTTTTTAGTAAATCTCACTTTCTACCAACTCCTGAAATTTTCTGAATCTCCCAGGAGGGTGACTGGGATAGTAACTGGCAGGCCCTGCTTGTTTGTATCTGACCAAATATCGTGTGGGATTAGAAGCACTTGCAGTACCATTAAACTCCAGAAGCTAAACTTGGAGAGAGAATTGGTATATATTTGGTATACATGGCAGTCTAAATTTTGCTCTGTTCTTTTGCTTCTTGGAATACCAGATGTTTCTGTCTTGGCCCATTTCCAGCATGCAGAGGTGCACAATATGAGATAAAGCAGCTGAAGGGACACCGATCTGTTGAAACACATTAAAAGAATGCAAGCTAGATTGTCTTTCGTGAGAGCTTGGAAAAGATTAGTTAGGAGCAATCCTTAAATCTTAAGCAGTATGAATACCTTACAGTATTTGAAAATGTTTTCCCTGTCATCTCATCTGCAAATCAATGCAACTGTTTCTGGCTTTCCTTGAGCAATAAACCCCTGAGAAAGCTTCTCTGAATGGAAATGCTTCTCAGCAATGCCTTTCAATTATTCCATCAAAGATATTTTACTGCCATCCACAGGCTAAGCCACCAGTCCTCAGTTCAGTGAAGAATCGCAAACAAGGCATATCATATGCTAGTATAAAAATTTTAGCTTAGGACTTTTTTTCACACTTTTGGATCTGGAGTATATTGCCTCTCAGGAATACAAAGGGCTGCTCTAGTCTTCAAACACAACGTTGCCTTTGCAAGAGTTAAGGGTGTTAAGCACTTCATCAGGTGTAGTTAAGACGGGTGATGTTTTTATCTAGGGAATAATTACAATGGTGTTATTTCACCAGGAATTAAGTTAGTCCCCTGTTTGTATACGAATCACTTTCTCTGCCGCAGAAACTCTGATGCCTGTGAGGCAGAGCGTGCCATGCATTGTGACAGTGAGCAGCAGCAGCTTTGCCGGGAAAAAAAAAAAAAAAATTCTACGGGGACTACAGCAGGGTATGGCACAGTGCATCAACTCAGAACAGGGGGGATCTGCCTTAAGTATTAATGTCCCTGCTCTCAGGAAGAAACAGATGAAATCTTTAAAGGCCATAAGTGGTCAAGACCTCAGTTTCAGAACATGTCCAAAAGGTGCCTTCTAACACTGCAAAAGAGAGTGGTTGAAAGGCATGGGATTTTCACCTTGCTCACTTTCAGAACTGGATTTCTCTAAGATCCCTGTCAAGAGAGGGGAAAAAAGGAGGCAAAATAAACACAGAGTATTTTCCCTCCGACCAGCAGCACTCTAAGCGTGTTGTTGTCGTCTTGCAACTGTCCATTTCCTTTTCCTGCTCTTCCAAGCCCAGGAAAATAAAGTCCTGATTTAAAAGCTAACCACAATTGTGGAAGCAAAGAACTTCCCTCTTTGCAGCCTATCTAAACAGAGATTCTTTGTTTAATTTACTGTCATGTTCCCAGCTGCAATATTTTAAATCCTGAGAGTATAAAGAAATTTAATGAAGCCAGACTCTCAAGCCAAATGTGAGGGCATTGCCCCCCTCTGAAGGCATACAGGGAAGAATGGCTTCTCCTGTACTACTCTTACACTCCTAGAGCATCCTAGGACTTTCCATTGGGTTTCCCATTCCCATTGTGACTTTTCCTGTCCTTGTGAGCTCATATAAGACCACAATCTGAAAGTCTGCGGCAATCAGGACAAAGCAGCTCTCTTTATCCAGCTGAAGAAAAACATTCAGAAGGCTTGAGCTCCCTACCAAAGATGACCAAGGAAATTGGCTTTTGGAAAAATGTCGCTCAGTGGGTTTGGACTGCATTAATCCCCACAGCCACTTTCATATTTTTCTTCTTATTTACCTGTTGTATTTGCTTATTAAACACCATGGGGAGATATAGCTGGATGTCACACCTTTTCTCAATACAGACCTGCTGCTAGGTGTTAACTGGTGATAGGAAGGCATGTCAGGTGACAAAAATGACAGCTCCTTTCAGACTGTCCTTTTGCCTATCTCTCTCTTGGGCAAAGGACAGCCAGTGTCAGGCTTTTCCTCAAACCCTATCCTGCTAAAATCAAGCAGAAGCCTCAGACCACTCCTGGAGCTCAGGTTTGGAGAGTCGGACCCTGCCACCTGCTGCCACCACTAATGTGGGAAGTGAGAGGCTGGGGTGAGGCAGAACCTAAGGAGGATCAAACCTGCTTTCAGCTTAGCAAACTGTAAGCTGCTTTGCTGCTCGGCAGATCTGGTCTTGTGCTTTTCTAACAGAACAGCTCATTTTGGGGTTTTTCATTGACCAAAGCTGTTGAAATAAAATCATGCTAGACTAAATCTATTGCTGGCATACTTCCAATGGAGTCCTTAGCATTACTGCAAATAAGAGCTTGGCCTCTTATGATTGTGAATCATGCTAAGCTACATTAATCTGCTAATGACTCTGGAAATGGCTCTTTTAGTTCATCCTTGCAGATCTCTTTCCCTGTCTTCTGCCTTGAAAGCTTTCATCAGCTGGATCAGCTGGAGAAACACCTGCTCTGTTCACATGCTGAAGAGACCGCCTGTGTCCTCCTCATCTATCAAGGAAATGGATAACACCTCAAAGTCTTTAGTCACTATACTGTCCGTGTTCATGACAGCACATCAGAGTCTAATTGAAACACAGAGGAAAGAAAATCTTGAAACTGGAGCTTGACAGAGGCTCTCTGGCCCAGCGCTGTGCTGCAGGGGAAAATCCAAGTGCAGCTGAGGAGCGAGGCTCACCGAACCATCTGCGTGATTGTTCTTTATCATCTTGAGTACTTGCTATTGCCCAATAATATTAGCATATTTCCCATGTTGAGTCTTTCCTCACAATGATTTCAGGACTATTTATATTCCCAAATGGCTTCCCCTGCCACTGGGAAATCCAGCCAATAGGTAGCTTGTTTAACAATGTGGACTGTTAGCCTGAAGCAGTTCAGGAGAGAACTTGCACATATCCATGCTTTAGATTAATTCCTGTGCTATTTCAGGAGGTTGTTGCTTGGCATGAATATTTGCTCTTAAAAGAGGCTCATTCTTTTCTCTCTGGTTTTTCTTTTGGTTTTTTTTTATTTTTTTTTTTTTTCTTTCTTTCTTTCTTTCCAGTTCTGGCAATATGGAGATTGGGTGGATGTAGTGATAGATGACCGGCTGCCATTCCTAAATGGAAGATACCTGTCTGTACAGCCTCGAACATCAAATGAATTCTGGCCATCCTTACTGGAAAAAGCATATGCCAAGTAAATATACCTTGTCTATTCTTCCACCCCCTGCTGAATGCTTTCTATGAGTAGTTTCACCCTCTGCTTTGTGCAAAGCACACAGGGAGGAGTTCAGGCTAACAGCTGTGTATGTTGTGGTGTGCCTCTGTAAGGAGCTGTGGCTGAATATGAACACAGGGCAAACATAACCTGGAGATGTTGGTCTCAGGCTGAAGACCTACGTGTACCCAGTCCAACTCTGGGGTGTTAACGCCTGAGTAGTAAAATGAACAGGGCAATGGCTGGTGACACAAAAGAGGCTGAGCATCTCCTCCTTACTTAAAGCAAACTTCTTTGCCTCTGTTTTCCTTTCCATATCTTCTTCTATTTAAAACTGCAGACTCCAAGCAGAGGTTACATCTGTTTGCAGTCACTAATCATGCAGACATTTAGAGCAGGCAATGAGAGGAAGCATAAGTGAAGAACACGTGCGCAGGCACAACACACGCACTCCTGTGAGATGCTGGTCAGCTCTCGCTTCACACAGAGCTCTGCCTTTTGGCTGAGGTCCCCAAAGTACTTCAGGATTGATAATGATTAATAAAGAAACAATATTTTTTTAAAAATCCTCTGAGGAGTGAAGGGATCAGAGTGTGGTCCCTTAGTATCTGTAACATTGCACTTTATTACATGCACTGAAGAGAAATTCCTGTGCTAGGGGTAGTATGAAGGGCTGGAATTTTGTACACGTGCCCTACATCAAGCTAGTGTAACATTTGCAATGCAGTAAAGAGGAGCTGAAGAAAAGAGCTAATTATTCTGGTAGATTTGGTCAGGAATAAGAAAATGTTAAAGCAGCATCCAAATGACTTAGGAATAGGAGGCGTTTTGCCCTGAGATATCTCCGAAAAGTTGACTCAGGATTCAGTATCAATTTGCTGCTTAAGATTTTAATTACAAAACAAACCAAACCTCTATTAAATTAAAGTTGCAAGCGGTGCTGTTTATGAGATTCCCATTTGAGAAGTTTTTCCCCAGTGCCCATGACAAATTCTTCTCATCAGTGTAGGACAAGGACAACCCTTCAAAATACAATTACCGCAGACATTTGATTACATTCATTAAATACAGCGTGTATGGTGGAGTTTAACAGCATGCTCTACCTGCTCTAAGTACAGCATGTTCCAGCTTATTTGCTGTCTCAATAAAAAACACGATAAAAACAACAA
Source organism: Chlamydotis macqueenii (assembly GCF_036417535.1). Classification (NCBI taxonomy): domain Eukaryota; kingdom Metazoa; phylum Chordata; class Aves; order Otidiformes; family Otididae; genus Chlamydotis; species Chlamydotis macqueenii. Next base: position 71,281,279 of record NC_141558.1, on the reverse strand, counting down.
GGACTGTGTTAGCAATATTAAATTATTATCCTATTATTGCACTCTAGCAGAGTGAATTTGGAACAGTGCTGAAAACTTGTTTCTGTCTTGCCTTGGGAGCATGGGCAAATACCTTTACCTCTCCTTCCTATTTCTCGTTTGCAAAAGGGTTACCGGACACTTTTGTGAAGAGTCATGAGAAAATACTATGTAGAAACTAACAGTTCATCTCCATTTGATCTGAAACACCCATTTGAACTAGTCACCCTTGGCTTTTTTTTTGTGTTCAGAAGAAAGAAAATGGATACTACAAGATGAGATGCAACTCATCTCTGTAAAATGTCTGTGCTGGCATGAGATGCACGTTATTATCTTCCACTGTCTGTAAATTATTCTAGACAGCTGCCTCAGATGTGAGTGGATACACTGGATACACTGAGTGTATTCTCATTCATTCCACAGGGCATGTGTTGTGTCTGGCCATGTATTTCAATCCCATTTCCTTTCATTACCTGGCCCCAGTGTTTACACACCGCAGGCTCATGGCCTCAATGCGCATGTCCGTTTTGGAAATCATCACTGTACATTGTTTGTTAAAACACAGTGTAAGGACTAATTTACTTTTTTTTTTTTTTTTCCTCCCTAGGTTACAGGGCTCCTACCAGAACTTGCATGGAGGGTACCTTTCTGATGCTTTAGTAGACTTCACAGGTGGAGTCCAAGTGCAGTTTTCATTGAAAGATCCCCCTCCTGATCTAGAGGAGATACTGAAAGCAGCTGACAAGTCTCGGTGTCTGATGGGATGTAGCACCTCAGGCCAGGTAGGTCACAGGACTGGGAGCATGCCTTTCTTGGTTTACCATGTTTGCATAAAGGTTGCTCTTTTGAGTGAAAAAGGAAGTCCATAATCACTCTGTGTAATAGTTACAGCTCATGGATGCCTGGAAAGGTCTTGGCAGCAGAAAGTAGATAAGGTTATGCAGTAAGTAATGTAAAGGTTTTGGCGTAGATGTAGGTGGATTGGTCTGTCAGAGAGGGGTCTGTGGCTTCTCTCCTGGCTAATTCCACTGTGGTAGAGTGGTATCCTCTTGCAGCAGGGCTGATTTTGGCCTCATAGCTTTGTGATAGATTCTACCAAGCTGAAAAATGCACTTCTCTTCTGCGAGAGGGTGCTGTTATTGCATTGTGATTTGCAGGCTACCAACATTAATACTGGGAAGTTGCATAAGGCTTTGTGATGCTCAGCAAGTATCTTGCTAAAAAGCTGCCAAGGCTTCCCTTACAGCATGTAAGGGAAGACTGCAAAGTGTACGGCATTGCTCCTATAGTGCCTGGCTTATCAGGACATAAAGCTTAGTGTTGCAAACAAGCCAAGGACTAGCTCAGCTCAGGTGGCTGGGCTGGGCTGTAGGTGGCAGGGAAATTCTGGGGCTCTAGTCCTCCCTCTGACCCAGTCCGGGTCATTCTGCAGTTGCAGCAGCTCTGGACCATTGAGGAACTTGCAAATATGTGAAGACCTGTAGTTTTGTTAAATTTTCTGGACTACTTATGGCTGCAGTGAGAACAACAATCACATTCCTCTGGAACTACTATATCTGAGATACTGCTGTAGTAGAAACCAAGTCTCTTTTCCTGCCATACCAAATGAGAGTTCTGGGAGTTGATGGTCATACCCTTGCAGTGTGGCAGAACACTAAAAGCTTTGCTTTCTCCCTTCTGCAGCTGAGGAGGAACATAGAGTTGAGGAACGGGATTATACAGGGTCATGCCTACACTGTCACAGGAGCTGTGAAGGTAAGCTCAAGGACTTAATTTCTACTTGGTGATCTGGTACTGGTGATTCACTACAGGGCAGTCACACTGCTGTTCTAATTGGAGTAATTTTAATTAGCTTCACTCTGAGAAGGGATTGTTGAAAGCACATTGTTCAAATTTCAGGAGATGGAAGGATTCTGGCACAATGGGAAGAGGGAGGATATCTGAATCCTATCATTTTTTCTAATGGAAAAATGCAACTTAAATTCACTTTTGTTTTGGGAGACTTCAAGAGTAAATACAGCATTTCTGGGAATTTTCATTCCATGCTGACTTTTAAAAAATTCACTTTTCTGTTTCAAATGAGAATTAAAATACTGGCTAAAGTTCTGGATTTTGTCATATGATGCAAATCTACATTTGTGCAGCTCAATCACAAGCTGTCAAAAATCACTGTGTGAAAAGTAAATAAGTCACTGGTTCAAGAACAGCATTTCTCCATCTTTTAAAGCTGTTCTACTCATGCAGAACTTCTCTTAGCTAGATATTAATATAGCTGGCCTGGAAATAGGACCGATTTATCACACAGATCAAAAAAAATGAAGGATTTTTTACAACCAGAAGTCAAAACATGGCTTACCCCAGTAAGCTGTAGTGCACACAGGGAGTGTTAACAGTAAGCAAGGCCAAGAAGGAAACCAAACAATGGCTATGCTATCAAGCAAGATAGCTACAACACATTTTAATCTAGGAACTCAAAGTAGTTTGGAGAGGGGACGGTGTTTTCTCCCTTCTCTCCCCCTCTCTTTCATTACCTCCCATATGAGCCTGGCTTTGGTTTACAGTCCCTTATGCTGTGGCATGTCTGGTGCCATCATCGCAGTCGTGTGCTGCTTCTTGTAGGATGCTTGCTTGTAGCCAAGAGGCTCCGAAGTGGAAGGATGGGGGTTGTTAGGCTCCAAAGGAGATCTCAGCTGGCTCTCCCCAAGACGAGGTGGAAGGATGCAGAATCCTATTGGAGAGGAAGCAGAGTGTTTCAGCTTCCTGATGCTCATGACGTCTGCAGAGAGGAGAAAAGGTCTTTGCCCCACCTTACAGGAGTGCCAAGGTGTCCAGAGGGGTGGCTTGTGGGGAAATTATTTCAGGCTGGCCAGGGACTGGGCCTTTGCTTGGGAAGAGACTGCCATGGCATTTGTTTCCAGTATGGTCTGTGTGCATAAGGAAAGCCAGAAACAACAAGGTTTGTTTCTCCTTTCCACTTCCACCATTTCAGCTTCACTGGTGAAAGTGAGTTGCTTCTGGCTTAAAGCAGTGATAGCAAGAGGAGAAAAGCACCAAAACTCCAGCTGTTGGAAACTATAATACTGTAGATAGAGACACAGATTCTGTTTATCATAATCTCTTTGTGCTGTCAACATTCACTCCAGGCAGTCTGGGGTCCAGGTTCCTGAAAGTCTCTGCCTTTGCCGACTCACAGCATCAGATGTGCAGGATTAGGCACTGGACTTTTCCAAGACTGTTGAAGTCATGTGGTGTGGCAGGAATTCTGCTGCATCCCTTTGTGTCAGCTGTTTAGCGTCCTTGGGAAAGGAAAATGGGCACAGTTTTCTCCTACACGTCGTTCCTTTACAGTGTAGCAAAAGGCTGTTTAGCTGCAGTCAAATGAAATAAGAAGTTAAACCAGGCCTCCAAGGTATAGAGGAAGATCCATTTTATTACCCTTCTCTTCACTGAATGTGAAAAGCTGTGACTGAGTTTATTTTTCTTCTTTATAGATACGCTACAAGAATGGCTGGAAACATATCATCAGGATCTGGAATCCGTGGGGCCATGGGGAGTGGAAGGGACCCTGGAGTGATAAGTATGGTCTTAAAGCCTTAAACCCATACGAAGAATCACTGTTTTATAGGCTATTGTAAAGGACCTCTGCCTTGCACCCATTGTAATGAAGCAGACATTTTTAAATCAATTCATTGTAAGCGTTATTTCCATCTGCAAAGCAACTGCCCACAGAAGTCCAATCCAGAGAAAACTAATGCAGCATTGGTTTTATATGTTCTCCTCATTAGGCCTAGCTCAGGTATCTCTCTTCGTCTATGTGTACATTTTTCCCAGTGCATAATTCCAGATAAGTCATGGATGAAAGAGTTATTATTACCTGCAGTAAGCTCTGGCTATGCATGTAGACACTGGCTGGTGGCTCCTATTGAATTCTGCAGCAGTTGTGCATCCCCCTTCTTGCTCCTTCTTCCCCTCCCATGAGTCTAAATCTGGGAAGAGGATGGTTAGCAGAGTCCATCAAAGTAGGGCAGTATTTGTCAGTAATATTGAAAACAGAAATAAAAAGGGTCCTTGGTTATTGCAAAGGCCAAGTGCCACTGAGTGGCTTGAACTGATCTTTTGGATCCTGCATGCAGCTTTGGAGATGCAAGGACTACTTTGCTGCTGTGTATATAAGCTAACTTCTCTTTCTTGAGGAAAGGAATGATACAGAGGAAGTCTGCAGCAGTGTTTTATAAATACATAGAAGCTAGTTTTCCTGGTGGAATTGCATCAGTGTTTTCCTGACCAGAGACATGTTCAGGTGTCACTCTTACGTGATTTAATAGCATCCCCCCCTCTCCCTGTTGCTAGGAACACTTAACTTCTCTGCTGAGAAAAGTCAAGCTAGCATGTTGCATTCATCTGGATGGGTTGGTGAGTAGTGCAGATGTGCTTAAGGCAGGGATAATAGCTATCTGCGCAAACAGCATCCTCCCATTTTTTGGAAGGGTGAACTATAAGCCTAACTGTAATTGAAATGTCAGTAGAGTGCACTCACAGGTAAGCTGCATAAATCAATAAATTTTTGATTCATGCTCTATTTATTTATCTTACACTCTGCAGAAAGTACAATTATCACTTAATTATAAACATGCTGCTTGGAAACAACACATTTGACTAGCTAATGTGCCCTCTACACATCAATTTAATATCAGCACTTCAAAGTGCTATGCCTTGATACCTCACTAACCTCTCCAGTATGGGGACAGGTGACCGAGTCTTGGAGGGCAGAGGCAGGATTTGCCATCCCAGGGTGGGTAGCTCAGACAGGCACAGCAAAGGCACAGAGGTCTATTTGCTGGCCTTGGCTATGAAGGTGTTGAGCACAGTCCTGTTCCCAACACGCAGTTTGCTCATCCCTCCTAATCCCTCATGACTTGATGGGCTGATTAGAGGAATGCGTTGGCTGGAGAGGTGGACAGTTGTGTCTCACATCTGCTTGTTGATTTGTTCCTGTTTGCAGCTCTCCTCAGTGGGACCATGTTGAGCCTAAAGACAGAGAAGCCCTCCTGAGAAATAAGGATGATGGAGAATTCTGGTATTTCCCTATTGACCCTTTTGTCTACCAGCTTTTCTATTTATGTCCATTATGGAAAAAAAAGAATCATTTAGACAGTTCTCTGCTCTTAGTGATGGCTCAAGGCATCTTGTGTTAGCTGTAAGCAAACAGCAACTTGGAGGTTGTGCTGATCCCATGGTTTCAGAGGAAACAAGACCTGGAGAAAAGGAGCCGGTCAAGATTAAGTAACAAGCTGGTGAAAAAAGTGAGAAGTGAGAGAAGTAAAAATCCAGCTCCCTGAGACCTAGTCATTTTTCACACTGCCCTTCCCCAAAAAGTGCCTAGCTTGAACCTTGGACTGTCTGGTGCTCAGAGAGGATGAGTGGCTGAGCAGGTCATAGAGCTTGTGCACTTGACTTCTGCAATGTGCTTGTTGTGTTTGTGATTTTTCACTGCTTCTGATTACCCTCAGATCCGGTTTAGCCATGTGTGAGCCATCCTTTGGAAAAGCTATTATTATTCAGGAAGTGCACACTTGCCCTGTGAGGCTCTGAGGAAAAAGCAGAGGAACAACAGGCTGGTCTGAGATAGACACTGCAGGCTTGAGCAAAGCATGAGGGCAAGGCAGGACACTGTGGAGGGACAAAGCAAGGTGCAGTGGCAGGGATGTGCTGGAGATAGCAGGGGTCTACCTAGGTACTACTGAACATGCCCTGTAATTTCCCTGGGGCTTTAGGGGCAGTTAGGGCAGCCCAAATGGATTGAGAGCTGGCCTCTTCTCAAGGTATCAGCCAGCTCATCTACAACCTGCAGTGCTCTCTGTAATCCCCTTTTAAAGATGTGGAGGGTAAACGCGAGAACCTGACCAGTGTCTCGAACTGGAAGGTGAGATTTTCTCCTTTCCTGCAGGATGTCCTGTAAAAACTTCCAGGAGCAGTTTTCCTGGCTGTATATATGTAACAGCACCCCAACGTTTCTAGACTTTGGAGATCAGCACTGCACATGGTCTGTGGACAGGCATGTCAACTTGTGGAGTCCAGTCCGTGCTGCAGGCAGGAACAACCATTCCCCAGGTAATGAATGCTCACTGCTATCACCTAGTCCTCTCCTCCTCTTCACTGGTGCTTACAGTGAAAAATTCACTCTGAGCCCCGAACTGCAGAAATATTAATTACCAGTTGTTAATGCCTGCCCTTTGCCATTGTAGCACCTATGAGCTAAAGAGGGAGAAACAAAGCAGCAGCACCGACTGCTAAGTTAAAACAGGAAACTTGTGATTTAGGAACTCTAAACTCTTTAAATCAAAATGTATTCATCTATCTTCTTTCAGCCAGTTGCAGTAGGTGTAGCAGATGCTACCATCTCAATCCTTTTTCCCCAGTCTGGGCATTTTATTGCTTTCTTGTCAGACATGCTTCCTGTTAACCAAAGCCTTGGTCAAGAAGAAGCCTTTTCCCTCTGGTGCTCAACACTCTGTGTTGTCCATCACAAACACTAACAGGAAGGAAGAAGAGGATAGCTTAGGACCATTTTGTCTTTTTATTTTATGTATTTATGAACTCCAAGCCACAGTGCTTTTCAGCTCAACCACTGGGTCAGGCAGCTGGTTAAGAATCACTGCTTTTCTGCCTCGGGGAAGGTGTGCCATGTAGGTGAAGCAGATGTAGGGGGGTTGAGAAATCTGCATGCATTTTGTGAATTTGCCAGAGATCTCTAGAATGATTAATGTGCAAGTAGTTCAACTCCAGATGCCTCAACTCCTACTGCTAATGTAGAGACCACAGTGCTCTGTTGTATTGAAAGGATCTTGGAGCAGTAACTACCCGTTCCTCTGGGTCCATACAAACAAGGTGTTACACAATAGGCTACTACTAGGACATCTGTGTGGCTTCTATTAATCTATTAACACTTTCTCCACAGGTGCAGTTTCAATGAACCGTCAGTATTTTTTCAAAGTGGTGGATTATGACCCAAAAACCTATAATGTAGTCATTTCACTCATGCAAAAACATGCTGAGGATATGCAGGATGCAAAAAAACTGGAGATTGGCTTTTTGATCACCACGGTAAGCACAATCATGTGGGCACTGTTGTTTTCTATGTGGTTTATTATACCTATACATGGAAGTGAAAGACTGAATTGCATTTTGGGCTGTAAAAAAAGAAAGCAGTCAGTATTTGGAGTGAATTTCTGGATGCCTTCTATCATAGGACATCAGAGGAAAAGTAGAGTTAGACAGGCTTGGTTGTTTCCTTTATTCGTGTCTTAAGAGAAGAAAGGTTGAACTTCTGTAGCATCCCAAAACAGCCGTGGGAAACTTGGGGAATAGGTTAGAATACATGCCAGGGCAATACCCTCTGTGCCCAGCAGTACTGATGGCGTGCCTTGCTGGCCCAGCACAAGGCGTGACAGCCAGCACTAACAACAGTGCTTCAGCAGTATTCTAGGTCTAGTAGGGAAGCGAATGGCCTCTTGGTCGCCAAAATGGGCCTGTCCGCATCCCCCCTTTTCTATCACAAATGCCATGCAAAACCTATTTACAATATACAGGGAAGGCTTTGCTCAAGACCAGTGCAGAGGTAATCCACTCAGATATCTGGGACCTCCACTACAATTTCCCTGTTGATTATTTATTTATTTATTTATTTATTTTCTTGGTGACTGTCCAGGGAGCAATTGTCAGATCATTACCGGGCTTACTGAAAGTGGAATTGCTAGTGTGGATGGATGCTAACCTTTTCCAAAGTGTTTTTGCTGTAGCCTGAGGAAGGTGGGAGGGGGTTGTTCTTAAAGTGAAGAATGAAAGGAAGCAGAGATTGCTGTCACCCTAACTTCACATTCCTCTGATCACTGGAGAGATTTACCCTAGTCTCAGACTTTGAATAATTAATGCCATAAGTCTAACAGCTCCTCATAAAGGAAGAGCATGGCTTTGTAACTCAAAAAACAGTGTCTGAGAAATAAAAGATGTAATAAAAAGAGAGTCCCTCCAGCAAGTGATACTTGCTATCCCTACGCAAGGAGATCCTCTGCCCAATGCAGATATCAGGCCTGTGGGACTCCTTGGGGCCATCTGTGCCACTCGGATAGAGCTGCTGCTCCTGATAAGTGGGGAACTCACTCCTTCCAGCATGCTCATCAGCTGTCCCCCAACAGTCAACAGACATGGAGGTCCCTGCATGATGCACATCCACCTTGATTAGTTACCAGTTTTACCCATTTTAACATAAATGAGCCTCCCTGGTAGGGGGTGGCATAGGTCTTGGATCCCTTGAAAAGAGGTGGTTTAATCAGGAAGTGGCCTGGGGGACAAATTTGCTCTATTCTTGCTCTGTACTTAAAATTTCTTTCTTCCCCTCCAGTTGATGATCAGGTATGTTCATTAGTTTTTCTCTCTCTTGGTATATTCCTAAGGATAGATGAAATTTGCTCAGTATGTCGAGTATGGATGACATGGCCTCTGTGGGCTGTCAGCCCATAGCTCACCTCAGGCTTAATTTGGGCTTCTGATCCTAGGTGATCTCCTACACAGGAGCTAAAGGGCAAGGCCAGGCCAGATCATTACTAAAGGCACTAGGATTGCTGTGAAGCAGTTGGTCAACAAGGGAAAAGGGACAGTTATGCTGCTCTGTCACAGCATAGCTTTTAGTGATGTAATATTGGTACAAATCCACACAGCAGAAAGCATTCTCCCCTGGACACAAGCTGAGTATTTTAATGTGAGAGCTGGTCTATCAGCCCCTCACAACCAGCCCAGCATCCTGCCCTGGTAGCAGCAAAAGCCAAGTCCAGGAGCTAAAACCAGGGTCGGTGTAGAGTGCTATTCTGTCATTTATTTCTCAATGTCTAGCCTCAGTGCCTGAGGGAAGTCAGAGGTGGCATTTTAGTATAAAAGTTTACAAGGGGTTTTCTTTGCATAAGGAGAGTGCAATTGCTAAGATTTGTGTGGCTTCTCTCTTCCTCCTTGGACTGCTTTCACTGCCATTTTTCATTAGCAGCATCATTCATTGTTCAGTACCTTTTGAGATGCATCAAATTGTTGCTGTGAAGTAAAAAAAGTATTATCCCTTGGCAGGATGAGAGGGAAATGCAGTACAGGCAAGGATGCAAACCAGAATGGATGTATCTGATAGCTCTAGGAAGCCTTTGATTAAATATACACATGGAACACTAATACATGGCTATGAGGAAGTTTAATGTTGTGTGATAGAGCTGAGCAAGGTATAGAAGCTGATTCTTATCTCACACTGGTTTTGTCTCCATTGAGATATTAATCTACTTCTGCTCTTTACCAGAAGGAATGTGGAATGAGACCCAAAAGTAAAAAAAAAAGGATTAAACCATTTATTTCTTTGCAGTACTGCCCATTTCTATCTGCTCAGGATCTGACCCATAATACTTGGCAGTCTACATACCTTCCAGCTGTCTGTAACAGTAGTCATCTTTTTTTTTTTTTTTTCTTTCCCTCCCAAAATAGCAGTTTTATGTTATTTTCTCCCAAAGGCATGGCTCATAAATAACTCTGCCACGCTGTATAACCATTCTAAATGGAATTTATACACGCTGATGTATTTTGGGGAATATGTTTAGTAAGAGTTTTTTTATTATGCTATCTTTACATGTCATCATAGTAATAGCTGTTGCACTATATTTGTTTCGTCTCAGCAAAAATATTGGAATAACAGGAGAAGAATCAGAATATTCTGCTTTCTTGTGACACTTGCTGGAAGGTTTGTGTTTTGATTCTTGAAGCATTGACATCTGAGTGAGATGCCTAGTGAGCTCTCTGCCCTCTCTGAGTCACAGTAGATCTCAGGGAAGTTTTAGGAAGAGTATTTGTCCTGTGTTCCTCCATGAACTCCAGTCTACTTAATATTAATAGAAGTTCTCTTCAAATCTACTTACACTCATTCTGCCTTCTGTTTCTTTCAGTTCTTCCACCTTTGTGCATTTTTGACATGTCCTTGAACAAAGTCTGTCACCTGTACGTGCTTTTCATGCCACTGGGGAGGTTAAGGCATGTTAGATGCAGTGTATATTTAGAGAGCTGTGGGAATGTGAGGCTGCTGTGGGTGTACTTGCTGATTTACTTTGGTTCCTGATATGGAGGGGAGATAGCCAGCTATGATTTTCTTTCAGGAGAATTCCAAAGTTCTGAGACAAAATTTTTCCCTGACTCGAGACGTGACCAGCTACTTCATCTTGAGCCCAGGAACCTATGCTGTTGTTCCTGCTACAACAGAGGACAAAGAATTTGAATTTCTCTTACGAATTTTCATGAAGAATCAAGACTACAATGAGTAAGATGATAAGTACTCCTTATACGCCCCAGACTTAGAGTATGCCAGGATTTAAAAATTTAATGTCAAGATAACTAATGTGGCAATTTGCTTTTAATGTACTCTAGAAGCATGTTGGGAAGACACAGCTGAGTGTTAAGCACCTTGTTGAGAGGAATCAGACATACAGTCAGATGCATAGGGGTGGCCGCTACAGAACAGAGCAATAGCTCATCTGCAGCCGCACAAATGAGCATTAATTGTGAGACATGCTCCCCTCTACTCCCCCCAACTGTGGGGAAATCTTTCTTTACTGAAAGGAGGACGGAGAACTTGTTTTTCCTAACAGTTGTTATGTAGTTTCTTACGTTATGCCCACTGGACACCATGGATCAGGTCTCATTCTACTCCAAGCAGAACCTAGAAAAGCAAAGAGCAGTGAAAGCTTTGATCTTTTCACCTGGCCATCTCATAGACAGGCTAGTAGGGCTCCCTGTGGGTATGAGAGGGGTCTTGAGGATAGGTTTAGTGGAAAAACGGCACCTTAGTTCATGCAAAGGCAGCTATTATCACATTTTCACATAAATATCTGGGTGTGTTTTATGTAAAGAGCGAGCCCCAGCATTCAGCCTTACTGAATGACCTTCAAGCATCAGATGTGCAGTGGCTTTCCTTCACAAGCTTTGATGACAGCAGCTCTTACATCATAAGCCCATATGTTAGTAATGAGATTGCTTTCTAGGCTTTGGCCCCTCAGAAAAATAGCCCAGAAACAACTAAGGCAACTCCTTACTTAATGGAAAACAAACATGAGAAGTCTCTGCTCTGGGCTGGACTACCTTCAGCATGAGTCATGCACAAGATGGCTCAGCCTTGGGAGGTCACACTTTCCAGGAGAGCCTCGGACCCTTACAGACCTTCCTGAGCTAGGCCAAACGTGGGGATCCCCTTCCCGTGTGTCTCTGCAGCTCTGATAGCACAGATGCTGTTAAAATAGTATCTGACTCGCCTAATTTCTCTACCAAAAGCAAAACTCAAGTATGGAATGTTGCTGCTAAGTGAGTCTCAGAATGAATGGTGATCCTGGCTCAATTTCAGGCAGTCTGCAGACACTTAAAAGATGTTGCCTTTTAATAGCCCAGGTGCTATTTTTATTCCTGACTATTAAACTAGACAAAGAGAAAGCAAGTGAAAACTTTATGTGGCTCAAGGGAGGGCAGCCCTGTCTTCTGTGTGGTGAGGTTAGTCCTGGCATGCTCCGAGTGAGACGAGTTACCCTGTCGCTGCTGCCAGTGCCAGCAGGGCCGGTTCAGGGAAGGCACTGGCCCCAGAACAGCCAGAGACTCAGATCTGCTCGTGTTTGCTTGCACAGACAAAGCCAGGACTAGTGCAACAAGCTTGGCTGAACCGGGACAGGCTGGGAGGTGTGGGTGCTGAGCATCTTGTGGGGCTGCAGGCTGGGTGAGTGCTCCTGTTGGTGCCTGCTTTCTGCCACATCTGTAAATTGGTACTCCGAAGAGGCCTGTTCTCTCAAAGTTTGACTCTTTTGACTCTTTTCTAGGAAACCAAACTCCCTGCCCAGCCCAGAGCTGCCAATGGTAAGAGTCTGTGAAAACTAATGTAGATACTGGTGGCAGTGAATGGTTCTCAGGGAGCTGACCATTTGGTGGACATCTCTATTGACTCCTCTTCCTTCCCTACATAGCAGACACCACTCCGTTCTTCTCTCCTTTCACCACCCAGAACCTGTCCCAGAGTTTGACTCTGGTGCCCTGCGAACTTGCGGAGAGAGCAGATGACCAGTCTGGAGTACCTCTCTGGAGAGATGGGAGTGACAACGAAGCCCTTCCTTTTCACATATATCTCTTTCAGAGCCTGATTTTTTTAAGGAAACAAATCTTATACAGTCCCTCTGTCGACCTGTCCATCTGTCCTTTTCACCTCACCACCTTTAACACTTTGAGAGCATTTAAAAGATACTAATTATTGCAATATCTGTGAAATGGGTATGTATGTCAGGAGGAGAGAGGGAGAAACTTGGGTGAAAAAAGTCACAGCTTGAGTTTGACCTCTTTTTAAAAGATCTCACACCTGAGAGCAGGGTCATAGATGACCTTCCACGGGAATGGCTTCATTTAAGTGCTTGCACTCCCTAAAGCACAGGAATCCGTAGAGGTAAGGCCCAAAGCAGATTTCCTTTGATTTTCATCAGGACTTCTTCACAAATGTAAGGGAAATTACACTTCAAAACTGGTTGAACCTCTAGTTCAACCCACATTTCAGGCTGCCTAGACCAGCTACCATCTGTCGCTGGACTTACTTGCTATGAACTGTGCAAATTGCCAGAGCTGGTCCAGTCCATGCTGCTGTCTCCCCAGTTGCTTGAAAAACCCTGCTGCTGAGAGGCTGTTATTTATAGCAGTGCAAACTCAGTGCAGGTCTTTGAAGCTAAAGGTGTAAAGCTGCTTCAGGAGAACAGAGTCCTTCCCTTGTGATTCATTTTTCTAGCCTGCAATTAAGCCCCATTAGAGGGGTAGTGTAAATAGTGGCTTATTATCTCTTTCCACTGACAAACTGTCAGTTTACTCTGCTGTTGTCATTAGCCAATGTTTTGACTTTGATGAATTATGGTACCCCTACTTTCTGGTCTTGTTCAGGTATTTGGCCTTCACTGGTGTGAATTATCTCACACAGAGCTGAAGGCATTGGGGCTTAGACTTAGATTTTTATTTGGGAAACTTTATAATGTTCAGGATAGCTCCCCTTTGTGCCTGGTGGATGTCTTCATCAAAAAGTTGGGAAAAAAAAAAAATCACGTAACCATTCAATTGCAATTGCTCAAGTACATTCAAGCCTGCCTTCAGGTTGGAAAGGAACAAGAGAAAGGAAAAAATCAACTCCTGCTCTATTTTCTTGGTTCACGTGAATCTTCACATGCCCTAAGCCAGTGGTTTCAGTGAAGGGCCGTTCATAAGGATCAGGCTTTGTATCTCTATGCTCATGTATTGACTTGCTGAGCTCCACCATGGGTGTGTTCTGTTGTCTTCCTCAGGCCCTGAGCTGCTCCTTCCTGGTTGTACTAAGTGATAATATCCAAACTCTGCTTCTCCCTTCATTGCAGTAGATGTTCCTCCACTTTATTTTCCAGATATTAGAAGTGCAGCCTGTACTGTACATTTCCTGCCCTCTCTAAAGTGCTGTTTAGATCTGCAGACTTGTTGTTTTGTAACTGAATTATTTGTGTGCATACTTTGTCTTTGATCCAGGATGTACCAAGACAGAACCAGGACAGCTCCTATAAGGCTATCTTCCTAAGATACGCTAAGCAGGTATCCTATCTAAAATATCTTGCTGAAAAATAAATAAAAAAGACATGTGGAATTGCAAAAAGAAAAACTAATCTCCAATGTTGATACTAATCCATTTAGAAAAATATTTTTTTTAATGTAGCTCCATCCTCAAGTGGATACCCTGAAAAACCCCCAGAAAAATGGGACATTCGGCTGGGATAGATTAGCTAGCCCCATGTATCAGAGGAGGATCGGAGACTTGTGGTTGTGCTGGTGGTGGGCTTGCATCTGTACTTTTTTTTTCTTTTTTTTTGCTTTAGTTTGTTTATTTACTGAAAGTAATTAGAAAGCCTTGGGTATTATCCCCTCTCGTTGGCATAATTTTCCATTTGCCTTCATGGCGTTTGGAAACCAGACATCAGTCAGCATTTGAGTAATTGATTCCTGCTCTTTCAGAGCCAGACTGTATGTGTTCACAGGAGATGGTTTTAATGGTTTAATAAACTGTTATAAAGAACTCCTCAACTTAGTCAAGAGGAAAAAAAATCACTGCCAGAAGTCTTTGCACAATGGACCTCTTGCAGTTAATAGTTATATCAATGCATGAAGGTGAAAATGAACACAGGCTGCCACGCTGAATGCCCTGGAGGTGTCTTGGGAGGGAGGCAGTCAAGTTCACTGGTGGGTTGGGCGACTCAGAGGGAAGCAGGTAACAGCGCCCATGTTCCCAGCCCACTCACCCAGCTGCCTGCTGTGCCTGCCCATTGGCAACTCCCCAGCTAGGGGCTGGTGATGTCAACAGGTGTCCCTGTCACTGCTGGAAATACTCCACCGTGATGGGGAGTGCCTGTGACTCCCATGCAGACTCTTCTGGAGAAGAACAAGAGTGACCCAGCAGCGTGGAGGGCTTTGTTATGCTCCCGTGTGGGTGCTGCTGCTCCTCTGATATAAGCAGGGGTCCTTCTTGGTTGCCACAGTGTATGACTAAAGAATTCTGGGGCAAAAGTGACACAGGAGAAAACTATGCTCACAGAACTCTCTTTGCATTTTGTTCTTCACTAGAGCTCAGCTATTGATGCCTCGCAGCTACAACAACTTCTTAATGAAGTGATCCTGCAAGGTAAAGCTTTTACAACCCAGCTAATGTTGTTGATGCTTCCCTGTCCTTAGTCTACTGTAAATTAGACAGAAGATTTAGTGGTGTCCTGATGGTCCTCAAAAAAATCCTTAGTGTGGCTTACTGCAGTATTGGATCTTGAGGAACGAGAAGTGCCTCCACCACAGTTCCTTTGGAACAGTTTGGGTTTGCTTTGTTTTTTTCTTTTTTTTTTTAAATTGAAGCAATGTACACGTGAAGAAGGCAATGTAACCCCGAACAGCTGCTAATACACTCTTTAATGCATGGCTGTCAACAAAGCTGTGCATCTGTTTCACAGACAAATTTCACCTTCCCCTCCCAGTTCTGCTGTGGGACAGCCTCTGCTCTGCAGACCTGCCCTGTCCCATGCTGTCCTTCTCCTGGATATCCCTGCAGCCCCCACGAGCACCCCTTCCCCACCAATTGCAGCAGGAACTCTGTCCCTGGCTGGGCTGCACTGGTGAGTGCCCCAGGGAGCTGTGCCTTCCACCCTCCTCACAGTCACTCAGTTTCTCCCAGTTCATTGCTCTTCTGCAGAGGCCTCAAGGTGGCTTTCAGCATTTCCCAGCCTTCTTAACCTTCCTACCTTGACAATTGCGTGAGACAAGGGCACAGCTGAAGGCCTCAAACAAACTCAGTCTTGCACAAGGCTCAAAGTGCTCCTAGGACTCGCTAATTCAGCATAAATGGCCTTTCTTGTCCCTGTCATTTCCCTTATCCTTATTGCAAGAAAGAAGAGTTTCCATCAGGGCAGGTGGGTGGGCAGAGTCTAAGCAGAGCAGCTACCTGTGAGCCTAAACAGGGCACCTTTCCTTAGGGAAGGGAGCAGTAGAGTTGTCTGAAACACATCAGACTCCCTCAGTGGACCTCAGCCCGGTGTGTAGCCCTTGTTGCTCTTTGAGGCCCTCAGCCAGATCTGGGGCTTTTTAACTATGTGAGCTTTCAGCCTCGTGTCCCTGGTGCCTCTGTCACCCTCCTCGCTCTCGGTGATTCCTTCTGTTTTGTCAATCCTTGCAGACGAAATGACCAGCCGGGGAGGAAGATTCAGCTTTGATTCATGCAGAGGCATTTTAGCGCTGATGGATGTATCCTTTCAGCAGAAGCAATAAACTTCCCTGGTGCTGCCCACCATTGCCCTGAGTTATGGCTGAGCTGAGTGTCCCACTGTGAGAACCTGCAAGTAAATTAGCCACAGTCCTCAATAAATAACTGTCCCAGAGTCCATGCAGGGCTTTGCCGTGCATGCCCTGGCTGTCGTGTGTCTTCTGAAGGGTGAGGGTCAACCTTCTGCTACCAGCTGAACTCTTTGCTCTCTTTTTCACCTCTGCAGGGCCCAGGGCTTGGCTAAACTTCACCCCTGGGTGCAGGGTCCCAGATAGAGCCAAAGGTGAGGAGGCAGCACAGGGCTCGAGCATGGCTCAGCTCTCCATCACTGCTGCAACCATGCTGACCTTTGGCTACCTGCTAGCAGCATTAGCAAAGCTGGTGTAATGGGGAGAAGTACTGTCATCACCAAATTATAGGCACTTGCCTGACAGCCTGTTCATCCTTTCCGGTGTACTTTTCCTATTTAGATGGATCATGCAGTCCTTTTACTGTTAACAAGACGACACTGGAACTACATGGTTGGTCATTGTAGAACAAGGGGGCTCCTTGATGAAAACATAGTCTCTCCCATGTATTTTCTCCCCCTTGCTTGCTCACTTTCTCTTTTGTTCCATGCTTTGAAATAACTTTGAGTGAGACATTTTCAAACCTTCATAAACTGCCAGGGAAAGAATAGAAATGACCAGAAGTCTCTCTCTCTTTCCAGCTTTCTGCATCTAGGCAGTGAAAGAGACTTTTCCCCCTTTCCAAAGCCCCTCCTGGGCTAAGTGGGCACTGTGAATGCATGGCACGTGCAAAGAGCTGACAAAGCCACTGCTCTGCTTTAATTCAGGATGGATTTTTCATTCTCTGGACTGCATGCAACCCGTGTGCGGTGTGACCTATCCTGGCCTGCGAAGACAGGATCAACTTTTTTTAGTCAGATTCATGACAGTGGCACTTGTCTGCTTATATTTCACTGGTGCTGAGTTTTGCTTTCAGGGAGTTTTTTCACCGTTTTTTTTCACCGTTCCAGCTGCATTAGGTGAGGTGCTACGTGTCTGCCCGGGACTCCTAGACGGTGTACAGAGGGAAGCAGGTCCGCTGACATAGTCCTTCAAGCATCTGTGGGAGTTATCTGCTGACACCCATGGGCTCCTGCAGCTCATGGTAGGGAAGTGTTTTCTTGCTTGCAGCATACGCGTGGTTCAAAAGCTGCTGCTGCCTTCTGATGGCAGGCGTCAGGACTGGCTCCTCATGCTCTTGGCTCCTTTGGTGCCTGTTCCTCCAGGAGGATCCAGACGGAGCTGGACAATGTGCACAATGTGCACCCGTGGCCTGGAGCACAGGGTCATGTTCATCCAGAGGGGCCTCTCTGCTCAGTGGCGACATGTCAACTCTAGCGATCACTGCAGGTTCCCTTGTGGTTAAAGGCACCGATAAGTAGAAACCTTTTGTTGTTTGTGAGCATGGGTGTGAACAGCTGTACAATGTGCCGAAGAAGGTGTAAGCGTAACTGAAAGCAGAAAAGCTCTTGGCTTTCTCAACGTAAAGTAACAAACAGAAGAGACTGCATCTTATGTCTGTCTTTATGTGACAACAGCATCCTTGGGAATGAAGACAGCCAGGTTTTAGCTCTTATTAACTGTTCAATTCTTAACTAAATGCACAGCTCAACTCGAACGGACGTCTCACACTGCAGGAGTTCGGGAGCCTCTGGCGAAGTCTCACTAAGTACATGGTACACGCGGGCTGCTCTCTTTTCTCTGCTGAAACTGTACTCTTGGGCTTTTCATCAGAAGGGTGCAGGTGCTCTGTGATATCCAAGCAATGGGGGGAAAAACATTGCAGAGGTTGCTTCCTTAGTGGGTCAGACTTCCATCCTCTCATGCAAGGGTTGAGAGTTCAGAAAGCAGTAGTGTGTGTAAAGTGATGAGAAGCCAAAACTTTTCTGGAGCAGAGAATATTCAGGAAAAAAAGTTAGAAAAAGTAGGAAGGCCAATAAGGCTCAGAATTTGGTGGACATACCTGTTTATGTGCCACTACTGGCAATTTTAAAAAAAGCTTTCTAAGCTGAAACGAGTTCTTCAACAGAGTAATCTGAAAAATGTCACTTCCTCATTACTGCAGTTTGTAGTGGAAATGTGTAGGATATGGTGAAAGTTTATCTGGAAGAAATGTCTCTGCTCCAGGACAAGCATTAGATCTGGAAGCAGTGAGGACGGTAACTTGGTATTTAGGGTCCCACCTAAATTCAGGCAGCTTCTCTGTGTCAGGTCCTTCTCCCTCCAGTCTTGCTACAGAATGGGAACATTTCCTGAAGCCTTAAAGTTGGGTGAACTCTGATTTGTTTCACCCCTCTTAAGATGGTCCGAGGCCACCTAGGACATAGGGTGTCAGTTCCCCATCTAGCAATGGTGCTCTTCCCACTGGCAGCACCTCAAGTGTGGCTTGTGGGTTTTCAACAGTGTGTCAGGAAAGATGACCCCACACCATTCTGGGACTCGGGGGCTCTTGGCTTATTTCACTTGTTATAGACAATGTCTTTTTGTCAGTGGAAGTGTGAATATTCCCAGTGCTGCCTGCACACATAAAGCAGGGAGAGCGAGCAAAAAGGCTTCCACCCACCCAAAACCGTGGGATTGTTACCCACAGTAACGTAGTGTCTGAGCCTTCTGGAAATGGGTCTCCCTTGTCATGGTCACCCCATCTCATCTGTTGAACTTCTTTGCAACCTATTTATTAAGGAGGGAAAGCATCCTACATAATTAGATAGAATCATAGAATGATTAGAGTTGGAAGGGACCTTCAAAGGTCATCTAGTCCAACCCCCCCCTGCAAGGAGCAGGGACATCCGACTAGATCAGGTTGTAGTAGTAAATTTGGGGAATGCTGGTGCAGGCCTGAAATCTGCCTTTACACTGTTTTTTAGGATATCTTCAGCAAGGAAGACAGAAATCATTCTGGATTTCTTGATGTGTCTGAACTGAAGAGTGCGATACAGAGAGCAGGTATGTCCATAGGCACTGAGCGACTCCCTTTCTTGTTCCTGTGGCAGTGAAGGAAAGGATGAAAAAGAGGAGACAAAAAAAAGAGCATCAGGGAGAAAGTGGCTTGGATTGCACTGAGGTGCCAGTTAGATTAAAGCTCTGCTTAGGTGTCTGCATTGTTTTAGGGCATTGAGACAGAAAGCTTATTTCAGGGAGAAACCCTTTGCACTGCAGCTGAGGGGGAGCCAGCAGAGATGCAGAGAAGCACAGTGCTGGCCGGAGCATGCAGACTGGTTTATCCATAGTCCCTCTAGGTCATGGACAAAAGATCCAGGAGAGGAAAGGAGCAAGGAGGGAGCAGCCAATGCTTGCACTTACCCCAATTCCCGCCAATTCTCTCCAGAGGCAATGACAGTCTGTAAGGGAAAATCTCAGGGACAGACATTTATTTAGTTTGCACTGACCTCTGTTGGCTACACGAATGCTGAAGCTTGCAGTGAGTGCATGGAACTCCTTCACATGAGTGAAGCATTTTGGCTGAGTCATCCCTCCGGAGATTTTGTGCATGAAATACCGCATTGAGATAGCAATCCTCTCATAATCATGCAGTAGGGAAGCTCCCATTTGGCTACCTGGTGTTGTGGTGTTGTCCCCAGGAGAAACCTGGTGTAGAAGTGCTATCTGTGGAAGCCATCAGCTCAGGGGATATATGTGTCGGGTTTTTTTTGTTGTGGAGAGGTGAGCAGAGCATTAGCATCTGCCTGAGGAGCACAGCACTAATGTGCCAAATGTCAAAGGAGAAGCTGCCAGGTCCATTCTGTAAGAAAGGTGCTAAAGTGTAAAACTGGGAGGAAAATTGGATATTGAGAAGTTCTGGCAGCCAAAACAGTGCAGCTATTTGAGGGGATAAAAAGGCACTATTAAATGGCAAATTCAATACAAGTTAGGCTATAAGCAGTTCTGAGTGAGGAGAAAAAAAAAAAAAGATTATAAGTTGTCCTTGCCTTCTGAGCCAGACAGCTGCATAAGAAACTGGCTTTGCATTAGGATGATCCCTGTCCTGGCCTTTAAGCAGAAAGAAGTGGACAGCTTGAGAAAGAGTTTAGGAGGTTGATGCTACCTCTGGGACTGGCACTAACATATCTAAATGCACCTCCCAGCCAGCTGTTCCTTAAAGTGTTCAGTGCTTTCCCCAGCAAAACACTGGAGTATGGGCTTAATTTTCACAGTTGCCCTGATGCTTCAAAGCATAATAATGATGGGTCAAATTTTCTGCCAGAGTAAAGCAGGCGAGCTGCATTAACAACAGTGCTGCCCTGAAGGGTGGGAGCCTAGGGTATATACGAACTCCTCACTGGCAATATTAAATACATCAAAGTAATTTTTTTTTTTAAAAAGGAAATATAAAGTCTGTGTTTTAAAGCTTGACTAAAACCAGAGCGAGGAATCCAGCAGATTAAAGGTGTGGGGAGTAACCTTACAAATAAGCAACAGCAGGTAACGGAAACATCTTGGGAACAGAGAGGACTGACACTTCAGTCTTGTCGATGAGGTTAATTGAAAGATGTTGCCAGGTGAGCAGATTTCAGAGCTGACCATGCCAAATTGTTGGTGTTTTACTAGTGTAATCGTGTCAATTATAGCATCTCGTTAGCAGCACTGCAATGCTTGCTGGAATCTGCTCTCCAGAGAGAGCTTGATTGAATTCCCACTGCCTTCAAAGGGTTAAAAACAAGATAGGATTCATTGCTCACTACTACAGTTGTTATTGGCAGTGGTTTAAAACCAGAACCAAAGGAGAAATTTCGTTAATTAGAGTGTTTTAATTACTGTTTCTCCTGGGGAAAAAAATTAGAATTGAGTTTGTCTTAATTTGAAATGTATCTTAAACCCAAATGTATTTCCATTATTTAAATATTCAGCATTGTCTGCCTGCTTCCTGCTGGAGACCTCCTCCAACTTGGCTCATGCAACCAGAGTTTGTTGACATACTAACCCACTTTCATTGGCTGTATCCCCCCTATGCAGGTGTAGAGAAATAATTTCCTTCTTTTCTGCTTATTCAACTAATTTGGCTCCATAATTAGTAAATTTAAACCTGAAAAGTTTAGAGCTGGTTGAAAAAGCAGGAAAGCTACTTCCCTTCCAGCTGAGCCACTAAAACCTAGGAGTGAGCAAATGAGACTTTTCTGAAGTCTCAGAGAATGCATTGAACTGAAGCTATCAGTCTAGCACTCTGCAGAAAAAAATCTCTTTTGTTTAGCAAATCAGCTTTTAGTGCAAAATATATTTAAATCATTTCCCTTATGTAGCCAGCACATTTAGGGTAGTTTTATTTAACTAATAAAAGAATCATTCTAAAAGGCAATTTTTGTTCATTCAATTGAATACCAATTTCCATCCAAAGAGACTGTGACACAAATACTGAATAATCAGCTAATAAAAAAGAAATGCACCCTTCACCATTTTCTAATAGAAGAGAAAATGTAAAAATTAAGAATCCTAGGCAGGCTGTACTGCATAATAGCATAAGCATGTGGTATCTCCCTGTTTAGCAGAAAGTGACAGTAGTATTGTAAAAAAGAAAAAATATTATAAGCTCAGACTTTAACAGTTATGAGCCAAAGAAAATCACCCTTTCTTATAGAAAATAAAAGTTAAAAAGGCAAAGCCAGATTATTTAGCTCAATGTTTCCTGCTTGCTGACCTAAGCCACCATTTGAGTAAGTGACCAGAAGGATTTTGATTTGCCATCACCCTACCCCAACTCCTATGCACAAAGCTGGGGAAAGGCAAGCTGCTGTCCAGAGATGCAGAGAACTGGCGTGACAAGGTGAGGGGCTGAGGGAGGGCCCCAGCTTCTTTGCAGGGTGCACAAGGCCATCAGAGCTGGTCCATCATCCCACAGTGTGTCCCCAGTGCTGTCATTCCTCTTCCTTATGCAGGTCTGGCCGCTAATGAGCAGCTCCAGAGCCTGATGGTTTTGCGGTATGGCGATGCTTCCAGGAGAATTGGCTTCTCTGACTTCGTGTCCTGCATGCTGCGCCTTGAAACCATGACCCGTGAGTCTTGGTGCTGGGGCCTGGAGTTTGGCAGGGGACGTGGCAGCAGGGGAGCTTGCAAAGCCAGACTGAGGGCAGCAGCAGGAGGCAAGGGACACGCTGCTAGACATAGTAATATATGTCTAACAGCATAGCTTGGAAAGAACAAACCTGCCCAAAGCCCAGGCATGGTCCAGGCTTCGCTTTGGGCAGCCTGTTCACCAAAAGCCAGATTTGCCTCCTGCCCAGAGGAGCAACTGGCTGGTAGAGAGTGGTTTAGTGCTGAGAGAAAGCAGCAGCTGGAAATACAGTGATGCCCTCACTGAAAGGAGCCAGAAGGAAGGTCAGCCCCCAGTTTCTCCTCAGAGCACCTGTGTGCTGCAGTGGCACTGTGCTTGCGCTGTATTTTTCCCTGCTGAGGAGCGATGGTAATGTATACTCAGAGCTTCTTCAGCTGCCAGTTCTTTTTTGCTGTGTGAATTTAGCCTGGCCTCTGCAAGTTTGTTCTTAGAGTCCCTATGCACTCATTTTCTGAAAACAAGATGTGTGCTGGTGCCCTTCCACACAAGCTTCAGCATCCTGGTCTGCAGCTGGGCTTCCTCCAGGGTGGTGTGGAGCATTGCTGGTACCACTGAGGGGAAGGCTTTCTCTTCTGGATAAAAGTCAGAGAAGTCTGAATCACAGCAAGGGAGGTGCCTTTTTTTTTTTTTTTCTTTTCTTTTTTTTTTTTTTTTTTTTTTTTTAACTGGAGAGATGTTCTTTCCATCAGCTTCAGTAAAGTTCTCTGGTTTTTTTTTGTAAGGAGAAGATCTGAGATCTTTCTCAGTGGATAAACAAACCCCTGCCTTGTATTGCATCCAGCTATTGTCTGGCAGTTGCAAGGAGGAAGAGTCTGTAAACAAGCCTTTGCCTGGAAGTAAATTGAATTCTGTTTTACAAAAGCATAATTTTTACTACTCTAATAATAATCATTTTGACTGGAAATACTGGTAGTTAAACAAACCCAGCAATTGTGATCCATGTGCTAGAACATTGCTACAGCAATTTAGTTCATCTTTGGAATGAGTTGGGTTTCAACAGCGCATGGAAATGAGTGTTCATTTTTTTCCGATGCGTTTTTACCACTGATGTTTTATGGGCCAGCAGTGGTCAGTGGATCTACCCGGATGACACTGCCTAAAATCCCATTTCAAGGGAGTACAGCAGAAGCAGCTCAGAAAGTCAGAGTGTGTCCTGATTTTAATGCTTTCATTAAAAAATAGATAACTTGTAAACACCCATTTTTTTTGTGACTATACATGTCACTTGCAGTAGATGAAAGTTCTTATGCATAAACTAGTACCATGGCTTTGTTTTTTTCATCTTAAAAAAGATTCTCTTACATTTTAAGTGCTAGTGTAAAGATAACTCCTTTACATCCATGTGCAAAGGAACCTCTAAAAATGTCATTGCTGTCCATAATGAGTACCTTAAAATGCTCTCAACTCTTTCAGTTATCACTTCACAGAAGGCTTGATGTGGAACACATTTCTCAAACTTTTCAGATCATTGTGAATAAGATTGTTAGAGGAGAGGATAAGGGTGCCAAGTGGGAATAAAAGGCAGTCCACCTTTATATGATAATGTGAATGCAGCAGGGAAGATAAAATCTGTCCCATTAAATCATTACTCATCCTTTCAAGATAGCCAGAGATGAGACCCGAACTAAAAGCAGCAGCTTCTTTGCAAACTCTATTTAACTGAAGTTAATGAAGCAGTAGAGGGGTGCTTACCTCTACCCAGAGGAGGTAACTTCAGCACTGCCACTTGTTCCTAAAAATTTGTTCTTGCAATACAACTTTGTCAAGGGACTGGGCACAATGGAGATTTCCTTGTTCTATGGCTCTCTTCAGAGCAGTATAGGCTGGATGTTCTTTGTTGTGTTAGATTTCCTCTGAAATCTAACACAATAAATTTCCTCTCTGCTCTGGACCATGTAAGTAGTTCTCCTTGCCTCTTAAGGGGCAGATGAGCAACGAGTCCTTGTGCCCTGTTCCTACACTCTCCCAGCAGCCTTGCACTTTTGTCTAAAGCCAGGCAGGTTTCAAAACATTCATGATCTTACAATGTGTTTTCCATTCAGTGTGGGAAACAGGCTCCTGGAGAAATGTGTCCTTCAGGGATAGACAGACTTAAATTTGTTTCAACTTTTTATTACTGTTTATAACAGCACATTTCTAGGAGAAAAGTAATTTCAAAATAAATAAAAAGAACTCAAAATACTATGTTTTGGCTTTATCTAAACACTTGGGTTTGAACATTTCTCCTAGACAAACTGTAATATAAATATGCACATAGAATATCAATATTTGAATGGATTTAAATTTTCTGATGGCAAAGTGTTCTGCCAGGAAACTTTCAGCAATGTTAATTTCAAACTGTAGCTGAATAACAGCAGCATCTGCATTTATATCCCCTGGAAAAAGCTTGCAAGGCATACTAATGACTTCAAGAGAATCACTTTCTTTAGGGCAGGCTGTGATCAGTCACTGCCAGCGAGGATGGAAAAGGACCAAGAGAAAGTTTCCCTATGGGAAGATGTATTTCATTAGTTCATCGTTCTCCTGTCAGTCTTCAGGCAGGAGGTACAATTGAAACAAATTGTGAGAGATGAAAGCAGTCACGTTGAGCACTCCCCATCCCTACGCTTTTGCCAAATTCTGGCCCTGCAATTGAGGTGCTCTCCCAGGCTGTGAGCCAAGGCCCAAGGCAGAAGGGGTACCCAGCAGACAAATGAGATGTGGCCTGGCAGGGCAGTGTATGTGGACACCCAAGCCAGGCAGAGCATCCCAGCACAGGAATTGCAGCTCTGCTCCTCAGCTGCCACAACCTTATGTCTGTATTGTGTTCTTGCTTCATCCTCATAAGATTGTCTTTGTTCTACCCCTAGATGCATTTCAAAACTTAGCAGAGGGTGGATCACAAATTTTGTTGACAGCAATGGAGGTAAGAATAACCCTTGCTTCTCTTCTCTCCACGTCCAAAGTGGGACCACTGAGCATGTTAGCAGGAGGGTGAAGTTAGAGATGATGTGTGATGTATGTTGCTAGAGGTTTTGCCTCTGACACCAACAGCGGCGAGGGTTTCACCTGGCTGGATGTGCGTAATGGGTGGGAGTTATTTCCCTGGGGTTCCCTGGCCCCAGTCACGCAGCCTTGCTGGGGTGAGCACAGCTCTGTGGTGACTATCCGCGTCCAGAGCACAGAGTCTTCCCTCACTAATGCTACCCTGTCATTGCTGGAAACATTGCTCAAAGTGACTTTAAGGAAGTGACCAAAAAAAAAAAAAAATCCATGTCCTCTTTTCTTACTGCCCCATCTGTTAATTTTGAATTGTGAAACATCTTGGTTTTAAGAAAGAAATAGCAGACAAATGCTTGCTGCTGCTGTTTGTCTTAAAAGCACAGCCTGAAGGATAGCTAGCTGAATGGGGATACATCAGACTTTTTATCAGCTAGTTTGAAGCAAAAATCCTGCTGTGCTCCGTAGTGATATGCCTGAGTGCTGCATTTTATCAGTCTGGGGACTATTACTTGACAGCACAATGTTTAAAAACATTTTTTTTTAAAACACCTTTTACAATCTTGCTGCCTCCTGTTTACACTCTGTGGTTAGTTCAGTGGCTCATAGTTCATTAAATCTTTTGTTGCACCAAGAGCTGAGCAGAGTTTACAAGCAGAGGCCCTGAATCTGTTTTACGGGGTAGTCTGTGGGATAACCGCATTCCCAGAGCCTGCCATCCCTTTCGCTCACAGTTGTGCAAGTGCCATCCTTTCCCAGCAATTGCCTCTGCTGCGGCTGCTGCAGTAATTTATCATGGAAAGCAACACATGGAAAGTGTTTGTAGGTCTGAATTGTAATAAGGGAAAAATGTAATTCCAAACCCCCTAAACTATCCTGTGCAGGACAAGAGGACTGTAGTCACTGGGTCACAGCCTGAAGGTACCGAGACACGTGTCTGAAGACTTAGTGTAATATCACTATCTAAATGCACCTTTTCTTCTCCTTTTTCTAGTGGCTGACTCTTGTCATGTACACCTAAAGAGATGTCAGAGCTCAATGTGGCTGGTAAGAAATCTTCTTAGTGCTATACATGCTGAGAAGAAAGGGGTGGGTGCCCTTGCAGTGGCAACAGTGAACCTAAGTGGCAGCCTTACAGAAAGCTCACTCTGGGGTTATGGAGGGTTTTGAGAGAAAAAGAAAAGATGAGAGCTGCAATGTAAGTGGGTCTGGAGAGGGGCTGCAAAGGGAATTGGATTTTGGGCTATTTTTTTCTGGGGAATTACTAATGGTCTTATCAGTTGCTCAGAGCACCAGTGGCTCAGTTAGCCACTGACCCCTGTTCCCACCTGAGGTAGTACATTTTCGATAGATCAACTAGCAAAACTTCTTTTTTTTCGTCTTCTCCTAAAGGATGCAATTACTCCTGCGTGTCCTACATAGCTGCAGCAAGTGTAAAGCCAAGTAGAGGGTGGAGATATGAGGTTACTTAGATTCCTTGGTCAGTCTGATTTCACATTTTTAACTGAATTATGTAATTTAGTTTATCTTTGAACAACAGTCCCTACCTTTTTCTTCATTTGATGTTTGCCCCCTTCATGTCAGGCCTGGAGACAGCCTTTTTTTCCCTGAAGTTTGCCTGAACTTTCCAGCTTTTCTATGTGGACTCTGCCTTTACTGACAAGATTTGACCTGTTTATACATCCGTAAACCATCTCGGCCATCGTGCTTCTATTAACCCACTGGGACACAGCTGTTCGCAGTTGCAATGGGTAAAACATTGGTGCTGGTCCCAGACAGTTAGCATTGCAGAGAAAACAGGGAGGAAACCCAATCCTTAGAGAAAAGGTACAGTGGAGAGCCAGCAGTCTCTTCCATTGTGTTGTGGGTGACCCCAGGGACTCATGGAGCACCCTTGGGCAAAGTCACACACTTTCCTCATAAACCCAGTTCAAAAATGGACTAAAAAAAAAAACAAACCCAACCAAAAAAAAAAACCCCAGGACCTTTGTTGAAATCCAGGGACTACATCCAGATGAGCCTTCCTATAGATAAGAATTGCAATAATAAATAATATATGAACAGCATCTCTGGTATCTCACATCCTGTTTCTGAAGGCAGGTGACATCAAATGCCGGCTTTGGTGAGAAATTGGAAGGGGAAATGTATAATCAAGGTGTAAATTACACTCCCCCAGGGAGAAAGCATGTGAGTTTCAGACCAAGGCAGGGACAGCTCTGTGTCTTTCACCCTTGGCTACAGGACAGCATGTGTGCCCAGCTGCTCCTCTGTCGTGGCTGCTAAGCTGCATCCAGTGTGTTCATCTGCAGCAGGAGCTGGGCTTCACCACTCAACAGTGTGATATCTTCACCTCTCTAAGCGCTGTTTGCACATGTTTTTGGTTTGGTTTTTTTTTTTGTTTGTTTGAAAATCTGCCCTTTGCATTCAGAGGGCTTTGGATAGTGCACCTTCTCTTTGTCATAGCAAAGCCGTATTTTGATGTGTCAATGTGTAGCAATAGGTTATTCACAAACACAGCACCCACCCCTTGCACCACAGTGTATCATGAGGTAAATAGGAGACTAGAAGGACCTCACTTTTGGGGGATGAATTTGCTTAAATTATTGCTTGCAAATGATATTCATAGTCTATTTAGTCGTCTTTTTTTCCTTTCATGAATGATTCATAAACTGATCAAACTTCTGCAAATGTATCATTAATCATAATTTTCACTTACCAGTTTTGAATGAAATGCCTGTAGGGTGTTCATAAGCAGTTCACTTGAGCAATTCAGCAGCCATTTGCAACTGGAGACTGGGCAGTCACAGCACGGGCCCCTCAGAGGACTGAAACTCTTTAAACTAGAGCCTAACAAACCATGAGTGATGTGAGAAAATACACTTGGTGTTTGTTGGAAAAAAAATCTATTGAAAAAAGTATTCTCATTAGTGATTTCTAAAGACTGGCCTCCAGCTGTCTGTGTTTTGAATGAGTCTCTTTACTTCTGTTTTAGGTGGCTTTTCTGCTTCCCAGTATGACACAGCCCAAGGCCATCCCATACAAGAGCCATCCATGGGACTCTTGCAAAACCAAACACTGTGAAGGAGTGAAGCTGGGTTTCTTACAAACATTTGCTTACACTTGATAGTACTCAGATGTCTGGATAGAGAATCCTTTTCAGGCAAACTGGAGTTGCTTTGGAGAGAGAAGAGTAGGTAATGAGAGAGATCCATGGGCAAGCTGGAAGTGCCAAGTATAATCGCCTCTTGTCTCCAGGTAAATAGTACAGCTCGTTCTCCTGGTTAATGCACAGAAGTCAGGAACAGCTCTGTTACCTTCATTGCCAGTAAGAACAGAATCAGGCCCTTTACATGGAAGGAGTCACTTAGAAACAATTAAGACACAGTTTTGTTTGAACTATTTCTTAGTTTGCTTGTGTACCATTCCTAAATGCGAGAAAAATGATAAGGAAATGAATCTTAATTCATTAATAACACCAGAAGCTTTGCAATTTTTTTTTTTACTTTATTAATAAAAAAATAAATAAGAAAGCTTTATGTATATTTGAGTTTGTCAACTGTAGGGATTCCATTCCATTTTATTTACTACAGCAATGAAGAAGCATATTAGAGTCGTAGAACAGCTTGTTAGGACTTTTTTTTCTGATTTCCAGCATCTGTATCAGGACTGTCTGGGAAGAGACTAATTTATCTGAACTGCATTCTCTTTCTCTGTCCTGATGTCTTTAAAAAATACAGCTTCTTTAGATATAATTCCTCTCAAAAATTTAACTTAAATCTGCTAAATAACTGTAACCTTTCTGTAGCCCACACACAAACTCTGCTTTCATACTTTTTCATCATGGTGGTAAAAGCAAAGCTAGTTATCTATTCTACTCAACTATTAAAAAACAAAGTCTCTGAAGACTCTATTTGTGAAAAATGCCAACAAGAAGGATGCAAATGTCGATGGATGAAAGCAATTCAGGGTTGCCATGGCAATATTATTCACACCGTGCCTCACCCAGACCTTCCATGCAAGTTTCCACCATATGCAAGCAACAGATTTACTCATTTGGCAACAAGATGTTACAGACTGGAGCAACAAATACGTCACAAGGTAAAGAAGGGACCCATGTCTTTATTTTCATGAGGTCAGTCTGCGGCAGTGTCTTGTTCTGCAGTATGGAGAGCATTACTCATCTTGGTAGGTCTTATGCAACCGAGGCCACTGAACCCACTCTTTCACTGAAAATGTGGGGAAAGGGAAATCAGTAAAATTAGACTATTCCAATATTTTCCAGTTATTTTTAAACAAACAGATTCCTTCTCCAAAGTGTGACTGACACACCTCACCTGAAATCATTAATCATTAATTAAGCTTTCAGAAAAGAAAACCCGAAGTTGGCAAAGAGAGATGATAAATAAAAAAGGTGGCCATGGAAAAATAAATATACTTTGCTAAAAAGGTGCATTAGTAGATCAATTTCAGAGAAGTATGCTTGTTTAGTTTAGCCTAGGAATTCAAAAAAGGTAAGTAGAAATCTGGAAGTACTTCTGTATGATGTCCATCACGCAGTTCAGGGATGCTCAAGCTGGCTCAGACCTGCTGGGAACAAGCTATTTGTAGTTACACAAAAGTCTCTCATGGTGAAATTATGGAATTCTGTTCAAGTCAATAGGTTTAAATACATTCTTGTTGTGTGAAAGTCCCGTCTATAGAAATACCAAGCTGTTAAGATCAGTGCATTAAGATAAGTCTTAAAAATCTTAATTTGCAGACAATGTATTAAATTACCTTTTGTTATGATACATAATTGCCTTTCTGTGGAAGGCAATTCTGTTTGTCGTGAGACAAAGATCCTTGTCTCTAATAACTTAGTCTGGCCACAGACTGAAATATTTCTTCTTCATAAGAAAGCTAGCAGCAGACACCCGACATGCCAGGTGAGATGTAAGGTTGTCTCCCTGTGGACAGATGCTGAGGATGCCGGCTCTTCTCACGCAGGGGGTGTGTGTATGCCTGTGCCTAGAGCCCCTGCAGCCAGTCACAGCTGCAAACACTGCTGACTGGAGCCCACCTCCACCACGCCAACCCTTCACTCTGGTGCGTGTGGTCTGTGCGCAACAGTGGTCTCAGGGACGAACCTACAGCCCCTTCGGATTTGCAGGCCAGTGCCTGCATGCTGATCCTGTGCTGGGGCAGAAAGTAATAACTCACTGCTGTCAAGCTGAGCTTGGCTGCCTGTCTGTAGCCTTGGAAGAATTGGTATTCCACTTGATTTATACTTCCAACCAAGCTAATTAAGCAGCAATTCAGGAGGAATCCATCATTGTGACAGACTTGTTGATTAACCATCCCACAAGCAAAGTCAAGGGTGTTTAGTAACCTGAAAAAAAAAAAATCGGGTCAATAGGGAGAAAAACAATGATTTGGCCATAGTATAGCAGTGACTATTATTTCCAAAAGCAACAAGAAGCTTAATACGTTTCATGAACGCAGGGGCCAACATTCAAAACAAAGGCAGCTCAGGTCAGTGGGTGTGAGATAAAGAGGGAAAACTACATCTCAGCTTTGTGTGATGAAGCTGTGAAGGCCACCTTTATGAGAATGGTGCCCTTATTAATATCTTCTGTGCACCTTCATCTGTATTTGCCAGCTCTGAAATGTTAGTGCAATCCCCCTGAGGTTTCTGGCATTTGTGAGAGCTCTGAGATCCATGCAATTATGATAATATCGTCTCTAATTTTTTTGATGAAAATCAGTTTCTAGTCCTCAGGGACACAAGTCTGAAAAACCCTAGGAGGATCTGCTATTAGAAGTTGAAGAGAAGGACCTCAAACAAATGCTTTATTTTTAAATCTTCATGATGCTAAAACCCTCAAGAGGGTAAGAAGCGGGCGATGTGAAGAAGCAGAAGCTGAAGCAGATGAGATTAGCGATGCTGAACTCCCTGGCACTGAAGACAGGATAAAGAGCTGATGAAATTAGGTAGGATCTGAGACAACCATTAGCATTAGAAGGACTTTGGTGTAGAAGTAGTGACAGCTGACCCTGCAAGCATAATCTCTGAATGTAGATCTTGAAGCCCTGCTGTTAACTGCCCTTCTGCTGGGACTCAGAGGCCCCATGTCTGGTGTCTGCCTGGCAGAGGCTGTGGCTAAGTCGTCTCAGGATGGGTGGAGGAGGAAGCTCTGACACATCTTGCCTACGGGGCCCAATCCTGCAGATGTTACCAGAGCATACAGCATGGATTAAGGTTTTCCCAGAAGTCTTAGAGGCTGTGTTTTTGGTGGCCATGTCTCGGTGAACTTGTCCTGCTGTTGTGGTATGGGAGACTGGGAGTGTCCATGGCCAGTTTTGGACTAACTAAACCTACCTTTACGCCTTTGGCTGTGCCTTTTACAGAGAAACTGTTGCAATTTATACAGAATAATTAAAGCACTTTTCAAAGGGGAAAAAAAAAAGGAAAGGAAAAAAAAACAGGGGGCACATTATTGCATAATCTTATGCATGGCTGAAGGGAGGTAAGGCTGGGTTTGACTCTGGCTGTGAGCAGCCTGTCAACCCATGCAGTTCATGGCATGCACTAATGATGTTTTGGTTTTTTTTTCTTAATGTCATGCAGTTCTTGAAGCAGGGACCAACCATGCCGTGCTACAGCAAATGCTCTGATGATGGGCTGCAGTCACAGGCACCTCTCAGGCAAGGGTGCAACTGGTATTCCCATATGCAGCGTGGAGGGATATCTGCAAGCCTGGGAATGCTCAGCTCTTGCTGCTGCCCTCAGTGGGATGGTGACCCTTTCTCAAAAGAGGTATCTGTCTTTATCCCAGTAACCAAAACTCGGGGAGGCAGATGGAAAACTTGTTGAGACTGACCTCCTCCTGTGTTTCAGTAGCTCAGCAGGAGCCCAGGCAAATGTTTGGACCATTTTTCTGATAGGGGGTGACAGCTGTATTTGACGTTACTGTGCTTAGCATTAACTCTTGTCTTTAGGATCTCTTTGCTGCAGGGCTGCAGCTGAAACGTGTTGCTTTTATGTGGCAATTCCTTACCCAAAATACCTTATCCTGCAAATCCTGGCTTCTTGCATTGGGTCCTGTCCTGCGATAGCTGCACCTTTTCAGCCCTGGTGCGTGGGATGCCCAAGCAGATCAAGAGGTCACCACCCTTTTCAGACCAGGTTTCCCAATGCTCTCCACCAAGCTGGCTGGCGCTGCCCTGCATTCCTGCCGCCAGCTGTGCCACCAGCTGTGCCTGGGCCAGGTGTCCCGTGTCCCCAGCCCACTGTGGCACCAGGGTCCATTTCTGCTGCATGGCAGTGACATCTAGAGGCTCCCCGGCCCAGGCTCATGTCTCTCACTGCTCACATACTGCTGGCAGCACTTGGCAGGCAGAAACCCAGAAACCTGCTCCTCGTGAAGCCCCTGGGAAGCCCATTCACACACTAAGTGTGAAGTACTTGCAGTACTTAAATCCAAGCTCTTTCCCTCTCCCTCCTTCCCTAAACCATCATGGGAAGGATCTTTGTTGTAGCACCTTGAAGAAATTTTATATTGCTTCTGGGCTTCCAAAGATTTGGGGGAGCCAGCCCATGTCCTTTCCCCCAGAGACAAACTGGTCCACATGAGACTGGTGCTCATTAAACAATACAACTTTCCACTCAAGGAAGTATTTTTTTCTTTATATGCTGTACTTTAGATTCAGTGCCATCCGGTGTCAAATATAAAGCTGCCACAGAAACACCTCTGTAGTGAGGCTGGCAGTGCAAGATGAAAAATTGTTGTGCAAATAGTCGCATGTATTCAAAAGCAATGCATTCAAGAAAGGGGAGTAAATATGTCATCTCCATAGGCTGAATTGTTCAACTAGTTGACGAATGTATCTCCTAAGCATTCCCTAAGTTTGAGCTGAAATGCCTGTTGTGGAGAGAGATTGCCCATATGAGGGGTACTTGGTATTCAACTGACTATGTATCAACGAGGGTGGTATCACATAGGCATTGCGAGTCAGCAGAGCAGATTGCAAATGATCTTCTAGCCTGAAATCAGGGAATGAGCAGCCAAGTGGGGTAGAGCTCTCCCACAATAGAAAAATCCGTGGGAAGATTGTGGTGAAAGTGGGAGGAATGGCTCTTGCCCATCCTGTGAGCTACCTCACACTTAGAAACATTCAAGAGGAAGGTTAGGTCAGGCCTTCCCTGAGATAAATCATCTCTGGATGATCATCTGGGAAATCTCGAGACAATGAAAGTAGCCAGAGAGTCAGCAAGGTGAGGCAGGAGGAGCACTGAGGCACTGCGATGAAGACTACTGCCACCTCCATCCTCTTGCAATGCGTAATCCCTCAGAGTGCCTGGGAGAGGCTGAACATATCTCAGTGACTGTTAGAGCTGAGCTTAGGGGCTCTCAAGCCAAGTTCACCTAATGAATGTGCACCAAAGTGAAAACACCTGCCCTGACAAAGCACTAAAGCATCCCAACCTGCTTCCCTTATTTAGCAGCATTCTCACGGGATGAGGAGAAGGATGAGCCCCCATAAAAGTGGCTTTGGAGAAGATGAGGGCAAGGGAGAACAGAAAGCTTGTCCCTATATCATGCCACCACCCCCTCCTTCAGTGCCCTCTATGCTTTCTATAGACATGGAGGTGTAAGTGTTTGTTACCATCTTCAGGGCTGTGAGATGGTTCCTCCCACGATTGCTAAATCCACATCCAGACTGAAGCAGATGCTGTAAGTGGGGTGAGAGGAACAAGACCTCCACCTGCCTCACAGCCTTTTGGGGATGGCAGGCAGCTGCCTGCTGCCTTACGACCATGCCAGAGGCATGGCAGGCCGCCCTCCGGTGTGTGGGGGTGGATGGCAGCTTCTCCAGGCACCAAAGTTCAAGCAGAGCCGAGGGCCTCCAGGGAAGGGGTAGGAGGAGGTGAGCCATCCTTGCCAGCAAGACCAGGACAGTGAGGCTAGCACAGCCTCCTCCTTGCTGCTGCCGAGCCTTATGTCCACCCTCCTCATGTCTACTTCTTTGTTTTGTCTGCCTGATACAGAGGAGCTGGGCTGTAATGATTGCTCCCAGCTCAGGACGGGGAGAAATAAAGAGTCAAGGTGGGAGGCACAGCCATGGGGTGAGCCTTCTCTATCGGCCTTGGATTTCATGGCCTAAACCCCCTTCCTTTTATCCCTGAGGGACACAAGTTTCACCTCCATCCAAGGAGCAGGAAGGTGCTTCGTTTGCTAGCATTTTTGTGTGATCTGCGAGACTTAAACACAATTATTAGCCTATAGAGCTTCTAACATCTTGTGGGTTTTTTTTTCCCAGAGTAGCACCCTACATCCTTTAGAGCTCAGAGGTGACAGGAGATGTGGAAAGAAATTGGGGTTGTCAGGTTGTCTCGATTTTGCTGAATAGCAAGAAGAATGGTTAAAAGCAAATAGCAGCTGTGAGTGCCAGATTTTTCTTTTTTGGATACCTTCTTTTTCTCTGAGGCACTTCCCTTTTCATTATTATATCGGATGAAACCACAGGATTTTTTTTTTCCCCCATTGGAAAAAAATAAACAATTTCAAACTTCTAGGGCAAAAAGTAATCAGTAATGGCCAGCGCAATGTTGCATTGCTGTGCTCCTCAGAAATCAGTTAGAAGATTAATTGGACACCTGACTTCACTGAGGTCCCTTGGCCAAAGCCTCCCACACCAGGCTGAAGGTGTCAGGAAGCCAGAGGGAAAGCAATGTGCAGTGGTGGACTTGGACATACTCTTCCGGGCTCTGCCCACCAGGTACAGAATGCATGACCTCAGGAAAGCCATGCTGGGGTCCTTGTCCTTCAGAAACACTAGCCCTTAGTGGTACCACCTTAAGACAACAGCAGCAGTCAGGCTTTGCATCAGATCTTTCATTGCAGCTTCCTCTCAGCAACAGGTACATGCTTGGGTCCCTGCAAGTGGTGCAGGAAAGGGCTTGAAGATTAAATTAAGTCTGCTTATGCAACACCATTAACCTCCAGGGAAAGGTCAGACAAAATTACATACTACGCATTATAGATTCTGTAGCATCTACGATTTCATTTCACCTACTATTTGATTTCTCATTTTGGGCTTTGTAACACTCAGCATTCAAACTGCTAATTCGGGTGTTGACTGTGGCCTGAGGAGGGGTTGACGCCATTTCTCCTTCCCAAAAGGGGGCATCAGAAACTCTCTCTGAACGTTGATGGGGTGGGAGGAGACCCCGTGGAGTGGTTGGAATGAAGAAGACCCAAGGAGTATGAAGTTGGGCATGTATGGGCCAGGACTGGGACTTGTGTACAAAGAGGCAAAGGCACCATTATTTTGTGGCACTGTCAGAGGTTGCCTGGTGCAAGCATTGACCCTTCCAACAAGCGCTCATTCCAAAAGTGGAAGCAGAGATGCTCCAGGGAGGCTTCTGTGTTTCGCTGACCTGAAACAGAATCATGGGGACCTGGTAGGTCTGTGTTGCACTTCACACCAGACAAGGAGGAGGGAGCTAAGAGATCTCAGTGTACTTCTTCATGCAGACCTGGGTCACCTTATCCATGGAGAAATGTGTTTCCTGCAGGCTCTGACTCTTCTTCCAGTGCTAGCAAGGGCTAACTTTATGGTGGACTCACAAACTCCATCTCCCTCCACACATTAACAGACACCTTACCTGTCAACTTTGTGCTAACAAATGCTGGGAAATGGCATTTTTGGTTCAGTGCTTTAGGCAGATGATGGATCCAGCCCTCCTATTTAATGTTCATTAAATATGAACAAGTACTAGAAACGGCAGACATCCGCAATCACTCATATCTGCTGCTGAGATGTGAAGGCACGACATGGCAGGCACTTCTTCATAGACAGCAGACTGGTTTTAAAGCCAGATTCAGAGTGTGGGATAGAGGAATCCTGTTTCCATTAAACTGCATTTGTAAAAATATTTTCTGAGGTTTTACCCTGGTGCAATTTCACTTTGAGGTCTTATTACTCACCTCCTCCATGAGGCTGGGAGAGTGTCGTGCTGTTGGGCACTAGTCACGTCCAAGAGGCAACAGGCTGAGCAAACAGCTTTGCTTTGCCCAGCTGGCACTGCCAAACTGAGGAAGGCCAGAAGCTGTTTGCAAAACTGCTGAAAGGCTCAGGAAACTATATGGTAACCATGTGGAGCCATGGTGGCTGTGCTGCTGGGATGTCCCCTCCGTGCTGCTGGGCCGGTGGTGGATTGGCACACATTCCCACTGACCTACATTACAGGGATTCATGAATCACACATTAAAAAAAAAAAATCGTTTCTCTAATGAAGAGACTGCTGTTATGAGATGGCGATTTTGTGTGAGCTGCTAAGCAAGAGCCTTTGGATATTTCAATATAATAATGTGTTTCTAACACAGCATTAACAACAAAATAACTAGCATTAGGCTTTTAGACAAAGCACTTTATGGATTAATTGATTCTGTTACTCAGTTGGGAAAACTGAGGCATAAAAGAGCTATTTCCTTCTCTAGTCACACAGTCAGTCAATAGCAGAGCAAGCAAGATAAAAAAGGGGGACAGGATTTCCAAAACTCCCTTTTACTTTTGCCTGAACAACAGGAGACCCTTTAGAAAGGCCTGAGGCTCAAGCGTAACTGGTGGCAGAAATTTTTAGGTCAGGAACAGATTGTTTCTCTTTTTTGACAAGATATGCTCTGATTAGATGAAGACTTCATTAATCCAGGGATGTGCCATGTCATGTATAATACAGGAGTTCGGACAGAGGAAGCACGATATTCCCTGAAGCGGTGAGGTCTGGACGGGGATGATTATAGCTACCTGGGTTATGGTGGTGTGGAAAAATAGCAGAAATGGGAGGAATGGAAAAATACTCTTTCCCAAAGTTCAGTTTACAATCTCAACATAAGCTATAACATTAAAAACAATCTTGAGGTAAG
This sequence comes from Chlamydotis macqueenii, assembly GCF_036417535.1. Classification (NCBI taxonomy): domain Eukaryota; kingdom Metazoa; phylum Chordata; class Aves; order Otidiformes; family Otididae; genus Chlamydotis; species Chlamydotis macqueenii. Next base: position 71,244,430 of record NC_141558.1, on the reverse strand, counting down.
ATGCAGTTTTTACTCGTGGGAACGGAATGTGATTGCTATGGACAAGGCCAGCTCTGGCCTAATGGAATGTACACCATCCTTGAAATGGGGAACAGAGTGGTGCGGAGGTACCACAGCTCATCCCTGTTATCAAGACTGGCAAAGATAGCGTAGCTGCTATCAAGGAAGATGGATTGCAACTGCTGTCTCATGTCCTGTAGCTGAACTTTGCTCATTATAATGTCGTTATAACACTAAAACGCACCTCCATCCCAAAAGCTACCTGCCTCCAAGGTGCAACCAGCCCTCACTGAGAACACATTCTGAATTTCTTTTAGTCTATACCTTTAAAAGCAAAGTAAGAAAAATTTACACCAGTCCTAACAAAAGCATGTATGACTAGAGTCACTCAAGCTCGACTTAAAAGTAAAAAACAGTATTAAAATGGCTTAAGAAAAGGGAGATACTGGGGAAGACCTCCATTGGAATGTCTGGGACCAGTCGACAGGCTGACCCTCTCTTTCCCCCCATAGGATTAGATACAAACATCTTGCTAGCTATTAAAACTTATTGTAAGTTCTGTGTATGTATATACATATTTTTTTCAAGTCTATTTTCGCAGTCTATATCTTATCACCAGCTATCTTCAAACCTTATCCTGTCACAAACATATATAATAAAATTTGTCTTTGGGAACTTTAATAATTGATATAGAGGATATAAGTGATTTGTCTTAGTGTCGCTGCCCGTGAAGAGTCCCTGAATAGGTTACATGACCACCCTCCGACCTTGCAGGCTGCCAAGAGGGATTTGTCCCAGTAACGCTGTAGGCATAAGCCTGACAGGCTTGCCAAATTGCAAAGGGTTTGAGGAAACCCCTCTTCTCCTTAAACAGAGTGTGGCAGGCTGGTCGGGCCCAAGGGTCTCGTCTCGTATTTCTTAGGAAACCAGCAGACTGGTCAAATTGAAAAGGGTTCAAGGTAACCTCCCTCCCTATCCACTACTGACACAATATCGTGTCTTATTGGCACAGTTGGGATCCATCCTGGAGCAGTTCAGAGGGACATATCGGCAGAAGAATCGGTTTGGCAGCACGTAGGGTTGGAGATGTCGTCACAGCGTCCTCTTACCGAGCTGTTTGAGCACTGCTCAATGGCAGGGTTTTATAAACTCAAACAAATGTTTGCCAACTACTTTTGGCAATCCACCTGCACTCATTCTTTGGAGAAACAGGCAAGCTCCAAACTGTCTTCTTGCAAAAATAATGAAGGCATACAAAGGTTTGTCAAGCTGGAGTTTCCTGGCCAAAGTATTGGAAAAAAAACCTTTTTTTTCCCTGTAAAATGGACAGATTGGCTAAGAACTTCTGAGAAACAGCACAGCTGTAAGCCCCCTGTACTGCTGATATGGAGACACTCCCCCAAGAATCATCTCACCTTAATTTGTCATTTAAGGTGTGTATTTTAACTACTTTATTATTAGGGAACAGACTTTATCTCATGTACATTATATTCATTCTTCTTGAAACCCTGTTTCTTCGGTTCTCATCTCTGCAAAATTTAAACACAGAAACTTAACTGAGAAGATTATTTAAATAAAGGGGTGTTTGTCCATCTCCAAATAGCAGCCGTCTGTGGGGCAGAAAAGCTTACCGCAGTTTCAGACGTGAGCTGCAGATGGCAGAATTGAACTGCAGACTCGTTTCGAAACCAGCACTCATTTGCTCTCCAAACCAGCAAACTAAACACTTTCAACCAAGAGACCAAGGTACATGCAGCATCTTGTAGGTGAGACTTGTGGTACATTGCCACCACACGGCTTGCTTTGGAGATGTTAAACTCCTCTTGCAAAATACCTTCTTTTTCTCCACGAACACAGAGGCTCATGGCCAATGTTGGTAGTGTCAGGGTTGCTCTTAGGATGCTGCACCTGCCTTCTTCCACCCATGGAAGAGCAGAAAAAATGTACAGAGCAAAGCACTGGAGATAATAAAAGTTTCTGCGCAGCTTCTGGTTAAGGAATCAACCATATTAGGATATCTTGGCCTGGAAAAGAGATGACTACATTGATGGTAGAGAGCAGATGCATAAGAAAGGATGTGCATTGTCTCTGTAACACAAGAACCAGGAGAAGCAAATAAATCATTTGCTGGTGTGTTCAAGCAGGCAGAAGGAGGTACTGCTTTACACAGCCTGGAAATGGTAGGGCTCATCTCCACTGCCACTGTGGCTGCCAAACCCTTGCTGCGCTCTGATGAGCAATTGGATAACTTCATGGGAGAAGAATCAATCAAGGGGTACCATGCTCAAATGCATCCCCTCCGGTTCATGAGGATCCCAGCCCCTGTCATTATACCCTTCCCAAGGTGTCTGCTGTTGGAGACAGAAGACTGTGCTAACGGGTCTTTCAGCTGGCCTGATACAGTGCTTTCTGTGGTCTCAGCCCAGGAACCCAAGTCAGGAGATGCTGGATCTGGATCTGTATGACAATGAGGGGGAGTGGGAGCAGATGGGAAAAAGGGATGAGACCAGCCTGGTGACCTGCACCATCCCACAGGTGTCTCTGAAGTTACAACATCTGAGTTAGAGCCTTTCTCAAAGCCTGTTTTCCCTTTGAGGAAAAACAACTCTTTTCCCATTTTAATTAGGCTTCATTGGCAATGTGGGAACAGCCCTAATTTGTAGCCATTTCCTGGCAGTGCTAGAGTTAGCGCTGCTTAAATAGCAGTCAGCAGTTTGCAGTCAGCGTGGTGAGGTGATGGGAGCAGCAGCTACTAAAGCCAACAGAGGAGGAATAGCAGGGTCTCGGTACTACGCTCTGGCTGGGAATGCTGATGCCTTGGTGTTAACAACGGGGTAATATGAAATGCTGATCAGCAATTGCTCAGGTCCGTTGGCTTCTTGGCATCAGCCAAATAACCTTTAACTGTATCTGTGGATCTGATATCTGGGCTTTTTACCTTCCTGGCTGAGCTGGTTTGACAAGGGGGCTTGGTGTCCCTGGCTGCAGACAAATTCCCAGTGTTAAAAGGTTACCAGGTCTGATACCCCTTAATACTGACAAGGCACACATACAAGTAAAAAATTGGTTAAAGTTTCAGCTAAGACACATGTAGTGATGGCACCTGGTTACCGTGTGTCCACACAACCCTTCTGCTAGCAGTATACTGGGCATGGCTGGGCACCTGGAACACCTGGACGAGGTTCTTGCTATTTGTGATTCGGTGATGGGGACCCCTCTGGCCAAGTGGGCAAAGTGGGTATCCACTAACCGGAAATCGGCTGAACTACATCAACTTGAGGAAAGGATGAGTCTAAAGATCTGAGAGATGGAAAGGTAGGCACAGCCTCTGAATCCTTTATTGGTGTATCCATACCGCCCTGGGAGGTAACTGAGATGCAGTGAAAATGCTGTGAACGGGACTGTTAAGATGGAAACAACTACTGTTTGCTAGTTAATAACTACGGGAAAATGAATAGCCATCCATGTTTCTGATCACTTGCGCTTGGTAAAGTTAACACTGGCAGAATAAGATGCTCCTCATGTTTTGTAGCTAAATGAAGAAAGTCACCTGGTTCCTGACCGGCCAGAAGGCAGAGCAGGTCTGATCTGCATTTATGCCATGCCCTGGCTTGCTGCTGTGGCAGGCAACAGGGGAGAAGGGACCCCCCTGAACACCGGCCTTGGCCTTCCGCACTGGAAAAGGGTCAGCCTGGCCCAGCGCAGCGTCTGTGCAAACACTCTGATCGATACAGGCAAGGATGCTTTCCTTCAAGCAGCTTGGTCTGGCCTGTGTCCAGATCCTTGGTAATCTCCATGTCCAGCCCCTGATTTCTGCTTACCCTAAATTTGCGCAAATCCTAGGTGTAATCCTTTGTTGAGGTGGGGGAGCATAATTCTATTTATTGAACTACTTGTCCGTAATTGCATTCGCCTGTGGCTAGCTCTCTAATCTGCCTTTCCCCAAATCTCACACAATCATGCGGGAATCCATTTACAGCCGCATATGCGGGGCGGGGGCCCGAGGAGGCAGCCGGGCACACGTGTGTGAGTGTGCATGTATGTGTGTGTGTGTGCGCACACGTGCCCACGGGTGAAAGCAGAGTGCTGAGCATGGCTGGTCCTGCGCAGTGGCTGCCTCCAGCGCATGCTAAGCTCAGCCCTGCCAGTGGTTCCCGTCCCAAACCATTATGTGGAGCTGCCATGTGCCAGAGTTGGCTGTTCTGCTTCAGAAGAGGCTGAGCAAACACCTTTCTCAGGTGTTTGTTTGTACCTAAGTCCCAGGCTGAGGTTAGCCAACAGGATAAGAGGTAATGCCAGACCAGGTGATGGCTGTGACCCAGGCTGTCCCATCCCACTCTGTCACAGCAGAATGACCATCGCAGGACCCACCTGCAGGAGCTTGCTGCACCTCCAGGCAAGGCTACAGCCATTTTGCTTCATTGCTTTCAGCAGGGAGGTCTCATAGCTGAGTTCCAGCTGTGGTTTGGGAATCTCTGTCCCTTGCCCTTTCCATACATCCAACCTTCTGCCTCTGCCCTGCATGCGGGCCCAGGGATGCTCTACTGCAGGGGCTGGGTGGGTGCTCCAGGCTGATGGGCATCCTGCTCCCAGTTTAGCGGTGCTGCAGGCAGGGAAGCCAGCCCAGGAAAGCTCCCCAGGGTTTCTTTTTCCCAGGAGGTCTCTTGTCTATTCCTGGAGCAAACCCAAAGATATTTTGTACAAGTGCACATGACCCTTGACCGTGCAGTTTCCCTTGGATTACGATGATGTTGAGCAAAGATCTCCCACTCTGTGCCTCTCACAGTGACTGTTTTCTCCACCGTGAAGAGATCTGCCCCTGCTTCTCCTCTCTATCTGCAGCCCCATCAGCCCAAGAGCAAACACATCAAAAAGCTTGGTATGAGCTTGCTTGCAAGAACAATATCCTGCAGGGATGGGGCTTTGGCTAGATGCTAGTATATAATGTTTGGCTTTGCAGTTATTTTTTGTTTAGTTTTTTGTTCATTTTATTTAAAAAAAAAAAAACAACAGAGGGACTAGATAACAGGGGAGAAGGGGATCTCAGCAGAAATGTTGATAGGAGCATTACAATAAGCAGCCTGCCAACACCAAAGAACTGGATCATGAACTTTGTTTAGAGGAAAAAAAAAAAATCCATAGAAAAAAAAGATGCAGCATTTTCAGAAATAAATGTTTCCTCTTGAGAATTTGAAGTGCTGCCTTATATTGCATTTTTAAATGCAATAGAAAAAAAAGTCAGAATCAAAGTGAAGCAAGCTGGATGATGCCATAAAGTGGTCAGACTTTCTGTAGATGGGGAATTCAGACCTTTTCATATTCTGATTCAGGACCTGACAAATTTTGGATGCCTGCAGCTCTCTGAGGGCTCATCTTCCTATACTTTGCTCAACTCTTCCTGAAGGATGAGAGACAGAGTGTAGAGAGAGCAGCTGACCTAAGGAACTGGTGGTGAAGTGCCCTGGTTTAAAGGTGTTTGGAGGTGTCAGAGAGTTTTCTAGCTCACAGGCATTTGAAATTATCATCATAATAGAGCAAAGCATGGCTCTGAGAGGCTGAAGGCTTTGAGGGTCAAGTAGGTGCTGGGGAAAGATGCAGTAGTCCTGCTTTGTGGAGAGACTCTTCCTGGCTATCAAGAGGGAGCAGCTCACCTGCACAGCCTGGCTCTCCCGCATCACCCTGTCAGCTTAAACACCTGGTCTGCAAGTATGGAGGCAAAAAGGATGGACAAGGTTCTCAGTAGGCATGCTCTCAACCCTCAACCCCACATGGCTGCCATGAGATGTGTTGCGTGGCTTTACACCCACAACATGCTACAGCTACCTGTTACCCCTCTTTCAGCAAAGGGAGCCAAACTACGCACCCATCCATTGCAAAAACTCCTTCTGCTTCCCCTCTCATAATTTGGATGCTAATGGAATTTAAATAGCAAGTAATATTTTAGGCAGCTTTCACTCAATGAAGAGGCTCTAGCAACCTTTGCCCTGGAGCATGCTGGAGTGTTTTTGAACAGCGTAATGAGAACTCTCTCAAGAACAAGGCAGTGGCAGAACCAGTATTACAGACGCCCTGGGAGTCAGTTAGCTTAACTTCTTTATTGATCTTCCCTGAAAATGAAGTGCTATAGCAGAAAGGTTAAGGGAAACAGAAAATAAACACGAGAGACTTTTAACACGTGAAAATCGAAATTACAGTTTGAGGGAAGACATCTCCATCGAAGCGCAGAGCCAAACTCCCCAGGGTTTCCCAGCGGGTGAGCCAACAAGTATCAGACACTGAACCCACTCTTTTTGGCATCAAAACAGGAGGAGGTCAAAGTCCGGCTTGTGCTTGTCTCTGTAGGAAGGGGCACATCAAGCAGCAGTCAAAGCGGGACTGAGGAGGTGTCTGTGGGTGCCAGACAGGGCAGTCAGGGCTGGACTCCATCTCTGGACAGCTCTTGGCAGTTTTGGTCCTTTGGCAAGGGAAAGCAGTTGGCATCACACCTTCACATTAACTTTGGTCTACACTGGACAGGGACTAGTTTCCTATTTAGCGTCTGTTTCCAAATCAAAACCTTAAAATTCTTAAGAATATTGCCTGTTGCGCTCTGCCATGATACTAAACCATGCCAGTCCTAGGTGGCAGCTGCGTGCCACTGCCCAGGGGAAGCAGGCAAGAACAGACCCCAGCCCATACATTTTCCTGCTGCTGCTTGTCCTCTGCCTCTGCATCTCTAAGGCTTTGCTGAGGGAAGCGGTGGCATCTCTTTGCTCCAGAGCAGCTAGAAGGAGTAATGGAAACACTTTATCTGAATCAAATTTGTACTGACTCAGACCTGGCCCCACCAATAAGTCGAGACTGTCATTATGCCTATTGTGCTCTTCTGGCCTCCAGCCAGCACTGGACCAGCATTTCTGAAACATCATGAACACCTGCAGTGAGATTCCTAATGCATGGCTGCATGAAGCTATGTGGAGAATTTGGATAAGAATGCAGGATTTTGGCAGCTTGTTCGACTCCACTCAACAAACCTGGGAAAACTGGCTTGTGGGTCATCTCTGCAAGCAAGCTGGCCTCCCCTCTCCAGCACAGAAGATCACGAGGAGCCTGTTCTCCCACCTCCTCCATGCTGCCCCTTTCTAAATGTGGGAAGCAAACAGCAGCACTGGCAGGCTGTCAGCTCTAGTTGCTTGGTTTCAAGCACAGCTTAAAGGCTTTTTTTTTCTCATGGAGGCTTTACCTTTTCTCCTGCGATGATCTTCATGCCCAACAGCCACAATCTGAGCTAACAGTGGCAGGAAAAGACACTGCATCTCTTTTTGAATTGCACAGCTGCAGCTCTGCACTTTTGAAGGTTTAGTACCTAGGCAGTGAGAAATGTCAATGTAACCATATAGTTCTCCTTGGGCAGTATTGAAATCCTCCAGCGGTCAATTTAAAACCAAAAAGGAAATCAAGTCTAATCACAATTTTGTGATCTTTTTTTTTGTCTCTCACAGGAAAACATCCCATGGCTACCCTAAAAAGCTGTTAGATGTTTCAAGGACATTGATTCGTTAGAGAAAAACTTGCATTCCTTGATCCGAGCATCTCCCTGAGCCAGGAAGGAGGGGGTGTCCCAGGCTGAGGAGCCAGGATCTGCTCAAAATACATAAATTTTAAGTTTCTACTTTAGGCCAGTTTCCATTTTGATGTCATCCTTTGACTCCAATGTGAGACAAAAAAGAAGCTGCTCTGGCTTTCTGGTGTCCTTCAGACAAGCTAACAAGCACACGTAGGAAATGCATCTTCTGAAATCACATCCAAGTCACCCCAGCTCCTACAGGCTGTGACCCAGCATGGAGCAGCACTGGCCTGTGGGTGCTGGAGCCCCTCCAGAGGCACCATTGCCCATTGTTCCCACCATGGCTTCTCCCTTACAACTGGTCTGGAGCCCTTGGGAACTAGCCACAGGAGACTGCTTTCCATTCCCCATTCCTGCTCGGGTGTTTTGAAAGGGAGGAAGGCTGGAGGAATGAGGAGATTTGAAACAGGGAAGGGGGAGAAGATGCTTGCTGGGAGAGCAGCCAGAGGGAATTGCCAGGAGGTGCGAGATTCAGAGGCATGAAGACCCTGACCATCATTACTGAGAGGAATCCAGCGTGTCACCACTTGTCAGAGGAAGGACTGTGAGTTTGCAGCGTGGAGGGCAAGGGAACAGAAAGGGCCAGAGAGGACATTGATTTTCTTAGAGGAAAAAGTGAGCAAGAATGACCTCAATGGAAAAATATTTTCTCTCACTCTTTCTGTCTCACGGACAAATATAGCCCTACACGTTATGCAAAGGCAGTGTTCAAGTACGCTTGGAATGAGCAACTTGGGAGGCAAATTGCTACCACTTGTCCTCACCCTTGTTTTTTGGCTTTTATTTCCTCTTTTCCGTTGGTCTTCTCCCCTCCAGCATGGCCCATCCATGACAACTGCCACAAAGCCACCTCAGAGCGAGCCCCTGCCCTGAGAGGAGAGAGGGGTGCCCGGGGGGCAGCTGCCCGCAACTGCAATGAGAACAATCCCTGGTCTTCAGAAAATGGCCGAAGATGAAAGATGAATTGAACTGGAGCTGTGCAGGTTAAAGAAGGGAGAAATGTTTGGCTTGCTGCGTTTTCCCAGAGGCTGCAGCTCTGGTGGACCTGCCTTGCTTCAGCAGCTTCACAGCTGCTGGTCCTTGGTTAGCTCCCACGCAGGAGCCAGCTCAGAGGGACTGGAGGGACCCTGTGACCCATGCTGCCCCACAGCTGGTGCCAACCCCAGCTCACACCAGTGTGCTATGGGAATAGCAGCAGCAGAAACGCCCAGAGGGGATTTTGGAGCAAGGCTCCAGGCCTGCGCTTACTCCTGTTTGTGTTTCACTTGCAGTGCTGAAAATTTCAGCCTTCTGGTGAAAGATGAAAAAAAATCTAAAGGCAGAGGCCAGTGGTGGCACACCTAGGACAGCCATGGCTGCTCCAAAGGAAGGAGGGGGAAGACCCTGGCTTGGGTGCAAAGAAGAAATCCTGCCTTGTGCAATAGCCACAACCCACCCTGTTCTCCTCCTCTAGGACTGTGTCCTGGTTCCGGCTAGGATAGAGTTAATTTTCACCTGAGCTGGGAGAGGAGCTGGAGCTGGTGGCACCCTGGCTGGGGGACTCAGCTGGGATAGTTTACTAATTAGCCAACAGCTGGGATAATTTACCCAAATTTGCCCAAGGGCTGTTCCATCCCATGTGACATCATGTTCAGTATATAAGTGAGGACAGTGCTGAGGGAGAGCTTCTGCTACTCTGGAGGGAGCTGGGCACCAGGATCCACAGTGAGCTACTATGCTGTATGTTATGTGCTTCAATATTTTCTGTTATTGGTTTTTTGTTTGTTTTCCATCTCTGTTTTCTTTTCCTCTGTTGTTCTTTTAAACACTTTTTGTCTCAATCCATGAGTTTTGCCTTTTTTTTCTTTCCTGATTCTCCTCCCTGTCCCACTGTAGGGGGGTGGTGAGGTGGGAGTGAGTGACTGTGTAGTTTTTTAGCTGCTGAGTGGGGCTGGACTGTGACAGACTGACAGAAGAAGCTCGTGAGTCTTGGAGCCGGCTCTGCAACCAGATTTGGGACTGAGTAAAACAGGGCAGCACTCCTGCTCACCCTCCCACCATGGTACTGCACTGTAAAACCACTGATAGGTTTTGCAGCCCAGGGTCTCCTAGGACAGGGTGGTAGGGCTGGGGAGTCCCAGAAATAAATTACCAATGGTAGAAACTGTGGGGCCAGTCTTTTTTACACAAGGTGGCTGCACTTGTGTTTTACATTTACGTTAAGCTGTACGGTTCACTTGCTTTGGCCCAGGAAGCACCAGCTCTGGCCAGTGCTCATTTCTGGCAGCTCCCTTCTGACCCTCACTGCACCTCCCAGGGCAATTCAGCTCTGGGCCCCCACCACTCCCACAGGCGGTGGGCGTTGGGGTGGGGCCTGTCCTTGGGCTGCACAGACACCCAACACTTATCACACCAGGGGCATCATCTGGCTTGTCCTCTTACTTGACAAGTAGTAACTAATAGTAGCAATAACAATAACAATGCTTTCCTTCTAAATGCCAGAACTATCCTCATGTTGTATTTATGAGAAAAAAAAAAATTAAGAAATCAAATGTCTTTCTCAAACCCACACCATGAGATAACTGGAAACCAGCATGGATATCCTCGTTCCTAACCTCAGCTCAGCCACTAGGTAGAGGAGTCACCCAACATCTGTCATGCTGTCTCTAGGGTATGTTGTCCCTCTCCAAGAGGAAAGTGGGAAGAAGCAGAGCCAAAGGAGTTGTCATCCCTGAGGGCAATGCGTGTCCAGTGTGGACAGGGAGGGCTAATGGTCTGGGGCTGTGCAGAGATAAAGCCAGCCTCACCTCCCATGGTTGAGGTTGCTGCCTGCTGTTACCCCAGGGTTGTGTTTTCCTCTCTTCTTGGGTGAGCGTGATGTCAACAGCATGGAAAAGGTCTCTCTTTCACAAAGCTAGTTGTGTCTGATTTCCAGCAAATCAATCAAATGGGACAAAACTAAAGCAAACAGATCGATCTGTAAACAGAGAGACTTTTATCAGTTTCATAAGCAAAAAAATAAAAGCAACAATTACCTTCTCTAAAAAATGGCAGCAAATGTCATCTGCCAGCACTGTTATTTCCATTCCCAGTGGGGAGGCAGACTGGTGCTGCTCCCAGATTTTCCGTGAATGGGCTGGGAAGAAAAGCAATTAGACAGAAAAGAATAGACCATTCATACAAACACAACAACCAGCAGAAGAGCTGTTGTAAACAAGTCAAGTCAAGCTTTCTTACCTCCTAGCAGTTTCACTGTTTTGAGCGCTCAGTGGTTTTGTGAGAGGTGGGACATGTGGTGCACACCCAGCTCCCCTGCTCACCGGGGCAGAGTCCCCAGCACAGGTTTTGTGCACATTAAAAAGTGTGAGTTTGAGGTGCTATTTGCCCACCAAAGTAATTTGTGCTTGCAAAATATTAAAAATTAAAATAAAAATACTAGAATTTCCCAAGCTTCATACAGAGATTTTGTACTTGTAACCTACAAGAAGAGTTGGTCTGACATTGGTGGCTGGAATAAAACTAGTTTGTAAATTGCCTTAAGTTTCCAGTCCTTGTTGGTGCAATACCTGTGCTACCTTAGCATGGTTAAGACCATGGTGGCCTCGTGTTGGGGACCTGCCCAAGCGCTTGTGGCCAGGGCTGAGATCCATCCTTGCTCCTGCTGCTTGGCAGGAGGAGGGAAAGACCTGTTGCTGCTGGGCACATGCGGGTGCTGTTGGAGTTTAGCCAGAGCAGTGCTATTCAGACACCACAGCTGCACCTCCAAAGGGATCATACACATTGGTACAACTTCCCAAGGGATAACAAATCTGTTTTCTATCATGGTTTTTTTCCAGTCATTTGAAGTTTTTGATGGGAAAACTGACTTTTCACAGAAATGCCACCTCTTTGGCAAAAAGTGGTGTTTGTTGAAAAGTCAGTCTTCAGTCAAGAATATTACAGTGGGAAGAAAACACTGAGCAGTTCAACCACCCCTACTTAAGCCATACAGCCATGGACCTGGGGCAGGTGTGAGCGGAGTGGAGGTACCACTGCAGATGCAGTCCTGTTGAAATACTAAAAGTTAAAGTTAAACCTGCTAGACTTATGGAAATTGGGGAGCTAAGGTTTTAAAAAATGTGCCTTTGTCTAACCTGTCTAAAAGAAAGAACCATAAAATTATAAAATGCTAGCTTAATCAGCAACCTGTGGAGAACTGCTTAAGTTTGCCAAATTACTGAACAAACTAGAGGAAAGATAATTCCAGCAGGGGTTACCACGACCAGCGATTCATGGACCCTCTACGGAAATCGTACCACTGGCTCAGAAGAAGTAGGCGGAGTAAAAGGACTGAACGTGCATACTAACTTCCTTGCTAGGTGAAGAGACTCTGACCAATCGTTTAATAAAATAACAATGCATATGTTTTAGAAAGTTGAGTATGTTAATGTTTGGTGTCTAAATATAAGGCAATTTAGAGATTTGATGTGCTGTCTTGGGAAAGGCATCCATACCTGTGGATGTATGCAGTAAAAGGAAATACCTCCACTCTTTGTGGAGTGGCTCTTTGCACACCAGGTGATGGACTCAAGTTTTGGGATAACAGTCTCTCAAAGAAATTACTTGACCAAATGGCACAGGACAGGACAGAAATAATAAATGCAATGTGCTAATGTCCAAAAGGAGAGAGAACAAAAAAAAAAAAGGGAAAGGGAGGGGCTCTCCACTCGTGAGCTATTGGGAGGAGAGGTAATGGGCACAGGACAAGAGGAGGAAGAGCTGCACTATCCAGGTGGTCACCTGTATGACACTGAAGAGGCTTTTTAAAAGCTTGCCACAGCCTCTCTTAAGCACACATTTTAGGAAACAACAATACTTTTGTTTAGTTTGGCACCTTCACAGCACCTAACAGGCAGGCATCTAGAAAGGCTCTTCTGATTTTTGCTCCATAAACTGTGAATAGAAGCTTCACAAGAGGAAATTCCTGTGTGAAGATAATCCCTGAAAAACATCAAAAAAAAAGGATGTGCTGGAAGGGTCTGCTTCAGGGCAAGAATGAAACATTTGACCACTGGGGCTGACTGCCCCTCTGGCATCACATCTTGGGAACTTGCATCCGAGTGGCTTGGGAAGAAGCACCATTGGTTTGGTGTGCTCCTTTTCCAGGTTCTGTACAGTATCTTAGCAAATAAATAAAGACATTGTGGAAGTGATTTTTTTTTTTTCTTTGAGCAAACACAGTATAAACCATGGGTTTGTGTGAAAAGCCTGAAGCCAAACAGTGACAGATACCTTTTTGCTACCATCGATCATGTGGAAGAGCTGCTTGGAGACTGCTGTCTCTAAATAACACCCTGTGTGTTTGAGAAGTGATGTATACAGCCATTCAATCTGTCTTTGGAATGATAAAAGTCTTCAGATCAATCTTCTTACAGATTTCTTCATCTGCATTTTCTGGACCTAATGAAGGGAAACCTGGGACACAAACATCTTCTGGCTCTTTTAATACACTTCATTGCAGAGTTGCCCGTGCCATATTGATAAAACTTGGCAATAATAGTTTTTACATTATCATTTATTTATTTATTATGATCAGCACTTCTTAGACTTTGGAGTTATTGGGACATGAATGGATGGTCCTGGCTGAGGTAGGGGACATTTTCCCCTTTACACTGCACAGATATATAGTCCTGCCACCTCTCCCAAACCATGTAGGGCAGTATCTGTTCATCAGTGAAGGCTTGGATGGATGCATAATTTGCCAAGTGCCCAGTCTTCCCATTCTATATAGCACGAGAAGATACAGGCACAAGTCTATATGTAGGAAGCCCTTACATCCAGCTCTAGCCTTCTCTGAGCAAGGGCAACTGACTGACTGAAGTGGTCCTGGCTTCCGTTGGGGATGCCTTGTCCCTCTGTGCTCGCTACCCTGTTAATGCAGATTTTGGTCCATTAAGGCCTTGCTGTCCCTTTCTTCTTCTAGACTGTCTTGTAGCCTGTTGCTTCTTTCCTTGGGCCATACATACCATCAACAGAAGTGTTTCACCATCCTCCATTGATCTACATGGGACAAGTAAAGGGACAAGCAAGGGGAAACGGATGGTCCAGTAGATTTGGAAGGACTTGTTGAATGATTTCAATACCTCAGCAATAATTCAGCATCCTCTGCTTTTAGCTGTTGTTCTTTATTCCCAAATGACAGACCAGCTGATGTACACCACAGGGGTTCAGATGACTGAAGGCCCATCATGACCTTAGAAGAGAGGCCAGAGACAAAGTTCCCCATGTCAGTCTAGGATCATCTTTCTCACCCTTATGGGTACAAGCTAATGAGGGAGTCCAAAGAGCTTCGCTTTTCCTGTTCTGCCTAATTTGTGCACGTGATGACTGGTGTAGGGCCCTAGGCCACCCTACTCCAAGCACGTGTGCTGGTGTGTCTGCTTCACACACTGTGGCTTGCAGGAGCTGTCTCCACACATCCTGCAGCAAAGGGAGCTGAACAGGTCTCTCTGAAAGGGCGAGCATTTTGCACTAATTGAATTAATGTCTTCCATTAAGGTCACTAGCTATTAAAGTGCTAATTTTCTTCCTGAGCCTGAGGGCCAGATTTTTTAAAGCAAGATACTAAGGAGAAGCTTGAGGCAATGTGAGCTTCTTATGAGCTGCCTCTAGCATCTTACCTGGGTCTTTGCTGCCAGCGAACTGAGACGCGTTCAGCAGACACGTGCTCTGAGATCTGTAGATCCCAACCACTTGGCCATCAGCAGAGACTGAAGCCACAACCATGACTGTAAAGACCTTCTTCTGCTTCAATACAAAGAAACACACCCTTTAAGCAAGAAGGACATTGCTGACTTTTACCACTTCACGTAGTGTACAAAGATTCAATGTGATTGTGAACAGGGATTTAGTCTTGGTGCACTGCAGATGACCCATGAAAGCTAATGGGCCAGTCAGCTCTGCAGATACCTGGTCTGCACAAAAATCAGGTCTGCAGCTTTCCCTATAGCACTGAGCTGTGGTGCTGTGAAAAAAATCTGACCTGTTTACAGCTGCCCCATGCACAAAAATGTTTTACCTTTGACAAGACTAACGCAAAAATCAAGAGGGATAGCTTGAGACAAAATCACTTAAAGGCATCTTCTTGTCTCCTCGAGTTTATATTACACAAAGTAATTACAATAAATACAAGATTAAGTACTATCAAGCCTCTAAAAACGAGCTGTGTATATTAGTGCCCTTAAGCAAGACAGCGCCTGGGATGAGTGCTCTCAGAGGAGATAATCTCTGTCTCTTTCCCTCTGTGCACACACAAAACAACGTTCTCATCATTCTGATGTCACAGCACATCCAACAGATGAAAAAAAAACCCAACTAAAACAACTCCAAATCTCACAGACACATAAAGAAGCGCAGCCAGTGGGGGAAACAAGCACACCTCTTACATCAGCCTGCATCGGGTTGCTACGCAACTAGGAAATCCACACGTGTTGCCATGACGATGTCACTTCATTGTCATTCAGTGCGCAGCGCCTGCGAGTGCAGCAAGTCATCAGTGCGCACATGTTGGGACAGAAAAATGTGGGACCGAGCAAGAGCATCGCAGTGCTGTGGACAGGGAGGTGCTGCTGTCACAGCCTCTCCCTTGGGCAAAGCACGCAGGGCTGCTGGGAGGACTTTAACCTTTTCCTCTTCATGTTTTGTGGTTCAGCATTTTCCACTGGTGTTTCTCAAATGATCCCATGTCAAATATCTATGACCACAGCCATGGACTACATACAGATGGGCAACCCATTCTGTGTAAGGTGGCAGCAGCTTCCTCCTATCACCAAAAATAAGATGACTATTAAAGACCAATAACTGAGCCAGCCAGGGTGCCATGTAATGGCACGTTAACCCAGGAAGGATAAGCAAGCTGGAGCTTGTGTAGGTAACTTCATCATGGCATCACTGCCTGGATCCTGCAGTGCTGAGCTCTTCAGAAATGGGAAGAAAAGAAAAGGCTTTGACTAGAAAGGGGACTTGTGGTTAACCAGGTCTCAGTATTGAGCCCAGAGGTCAACAAGACCCAAAAAACCAACAACCATATTGCAGCCCGTGGACAGGGCTGGCTAGTGAACACAAGCTCTGCCCTGCTACAGAAAATAACCACTGCAGCCAGCAACCATTTCAGGAATCATTACAGAGGCTTTTGGGCCAAGTTTGGACAACAACAGGCACATTTCCTTATCTGAATACTCCGTATCTTCTTCAGGGTTGAAGAGCTGAAGCACTGAGAGCTGAACCAGTGCGTGGGATAGACACTCTGAATCCTGGTCCTGTTCATTGCTCCTCTTATCTCAGAGTGAAGCGTGCTAGCAATGAAACACCAATTCCAGCTGTTGCTTGGTTGTATGTATTTTACCTTGTTACCCGGGAAAGTGCTTATTCTTCTGTTGCCTTTCCCTTTTTTTAAAAAAAATTTAAGGTTGCAATGCCTGCCTGTGTGCTAAACACATCCATAGGAACAGTATTAAGAAAATGGAAAAATTCAGATCATTTGCCAGCCTGTTCATGCTTGGAGCAGCACCCAGTGTTTGGGTTTAAAAATAACCTTTACATTTAATTTAATAACTGCTATCAAAATCCTATCTGAATCCTAATGCATTTTTTTTTCTCCTTCTTGCTTTCCACAACCATCTAGTCTGAGGGAGGAATGACAAAATATTGTCATTAAGTGTCCTTCATGTCTCCGTACGGCTCTTTGTAATTTAGCTGGTATTTGACTCAGCCATTTGAAAGAGCAAATCATAACACCGCACATTCATGCAGCTCCTTTCTCAGCAAAGAAAAGGAAAATTGCTAGCATCACAAAAGATTCTATATTTGGCTTTCCATGTTTATTTTCCCCTTTGTGCTCTGCAGCTTTTCAAAACTACCAGACTCACCCAACCAACACAAATCTATTTTCTTTCAATTTTTTTTTCTTCCTTTTTTTTTTTTTCCTGAAGGGAGATGTGCTGGATTTGGATGGGATAGAATTAATTTTATTCATAGTAGCTGGCATGGGGGCTGTGTTTTGGATTTGTTCTGGAAACAGTGTTGATAACGCAGGGATGTTTCAGTTACTGCTGAGCAGTGCTTACACACAGTCAAGGCCTCTTCTGCTCCTCACACCACTCCACCAGCCAGTAGGCTGGGGGTGCATGAGAAGTTGAGAGGGGACACATCTGGGACAACTGACCCCAACTGACCAAAGGGATATTCTGTACCATATGACATCATGCTGAGCAATAAATCAGAGGGAAGAAGAAGGAAGGGGGAGATGTTTGAAGTTATGACGTTTGTCTTTGAAATAGCCGTTAAGTGTGATGGAGCCCTGCTTTCCTGGAGAGGGCTGAACACCTGCCTGCCAATGGGAAGTGGCGAATGAATTCCTTGTTTTGCTTTGCTTGTGTGCACATCTTTTGCTTTACCTATTAAACTTTCTCTATCACAACCCATGAGTTTTCTCACTTTTACCCTTCTGATTCTCTCCCCCATCTCACCAAGGTAGAGGGAGTGAGTGGCTGTGTGGTGCTTAGTTGCTGGCTGAGGTTAAACCACAACAGGAGGCTGTGTTTGTATTTCCATCGGATACCCTCTGGGACCAATCATCAGAGGAGGCAGATGTTTGTGCCTTGTCTGTGCCCCACATTTCAAGCTCCATGTTTGATCCAGGGGCGCTTACTCCTTGGAGCTGCGGTTATGGTACCCCTGCCCTTTTCTGTAGGGAAAGGTAACGCTGCTCCCGTGCCACAGTTACTGTGAGGAAATATGGGGGGAAAGTCTCTCTTGGTTCAGGATTAGCGCTCAGAGCATTAGGGCAATGCAGACTTTACCCAGCAGACCTGTAGGATGCTCTTGATGGCTATTTTATCTCGTTTCTTGTTTCACAGTTGCAACAGAGTCGGAAGAATAGTTGGTGGACCTAAGGAAGGATTGCTAGGTTTCCACATCAGGCCAGGTAGACGCAGGTCAGAGCAAAGATCTGCTCAACCCGTTACCTGAAAAGGGGCTATTAGGAGGAGAATAAAATTAGGGAAAAGCCACAAGGGTTCTTGCTCACAAACCCCACACACTTCCAGCAATGTGTTGTTGAGGAGTTCAGTGCCTGAGATGGTTTCTGTGCATTAACTAGCTCTCCAAAACACTTTCTTCTGCCAACATGTTCGCTCTTCCCTTGGACCTGTGTGAGGCAAGATGCTCCCCTGCTTTTCTGCTCACCACGCAAAGAGCCATCTCCTTCTTGCTGTGGCCCCACCATCACAAGTGATGCATGGAGTAGACCTCATGTCGGAGGGACGTGGGGTGAGCCTTGCCACGCATGGCTGCTCACACTGCTCCCCTTCTCCCAGCCAGGCCCACCTGTACAGGACTCCTTCCTGGCCCCAAAGCAATGTCAGGGCAGAGCGGCAGCTTTCTATTTCTTTGCCATTCAGTTCTCAAGTGCTCAAGCGGGCAATGAAATGGTAGCTGCAGGATAGCGGACGAAGGCTTGGTGAGGGAGCCACAGAAATGGCTTTCAACAGCTGGCAGGGGGAAAAAATAGCTCTGCTGGCACATGGCTATAAAAAGGTTTATATGCTGCACTTTAAAGGAGAAAATTGACTCCATTACAGTCAAGCGGCTCAGTGCCTTCAGCTGTGTCTGGACATTTCTGATTTGCAAGGAAATAGTTTTGATGGCTTTTGTTGTGCTCCTTTAGCAGACCTATGCAAGCTATGTGCTCAGCCACCTGCTTTCCACACTGCTGCCTTCCCCATGCCCACAAGGGGACCCGGAGGATGCAGGAATAACTCTGTTAAAGCTCTCTGCATGGCTGTAAATCTTCCCTTGGTCACACCGATGTTTTCCCAGCTGCTTTTGAGCCCATGGTCCCACCCGTCTGGAGGCACCCCTCCTGTCCATTTCTGTCTGCAGGCTGCTGCTCTCAGGAAGAGAGTGCACAGCTGGACATCTCCTGCGGGAACGGACTAGGAGCCTCGGCCTCAGCCGGACACGGGCAAGGACACGGACAGGTCAAAGTCTGTCAGTGTTTATCTGTCTCAGACAACGACAGCACCTCTTGCATTTGCTGTGCTGGATTTCTGACTGCAGAACTCCCCAGCAGGCAGCAAAGAGCACCCATACTACGTGATACTGGGTTTTGGATTTCTGCCTCTAGCAGAGGTCCTCCTCCTCCTCTCCTCCTTCTCACACTGTGCCCCAGGAGATACTATCTCCAGCTCCTCTGAGGTCTGGGGGATGTGAGGTTCATGCCTCTTTGGGATTGTGCCCATGCTCCAAGTTGGGACCAGTGGTGTTGGGCAACATTTTGCTGTGGGAGCACCCACCTGTGTGAGGACCCTCACATCAACTATGCTAGTTTTGAGTTCGCTGGTGCTTTTCCCCAGTTTTCAATCACCTAGTTCTCTGATGGGCTATGGGGGTCATCAACAGACATGCACCCATGGCAGCCCTGTGTAGGTGTTGATGTCACTGGATCTGGACATTGGGGACCCCCCAAAAAAATTTTAGCAGAATTAGTTAGATTGGACTTGGGATAGGGGCTTTGACTTCTGAGGACATTGAGCTGAAGTCAGCAGAGCCACATGCATCAGTAGCAGCAGAGAATTTGGACCGCTGCTCAAGCCTCGCATGAAAGCCCAGAGTTGAAGGTGAGTTCTGGCTTTGAAATAGCCCGTGTGTTGGCTGCTTCTGTCTTTGTAAATGACTCATTTCGTTGCCGTCACATATGTTTTGTACACATGGGCCTTTCTGGCATACGCGTATTCCCTACAGGAAACCCGCATGCTAATTTTTCCCTGTATGGGCAAAGCCTATCAAGCTGCTAATGGAGTACAATGGGTGATGGAGAATGAAGTTTTCATTTTCATTTCAGAACAGCAACCCCAGCAAGCAGATGTAGCCAAGTGAGGCTGACATTTAAAGCCACTACTGAGATTACATTACTGAGATTATACTTAATATGGATGGCCAAATCTTTCAAACAAAATCAATGTTCTTTTACTTAATCATACCCTTGCCAGATCTTAATGAAGGCTCCTCCAGCTCAAGGCCCTGTTTTTCTGCAGTCATTTCATGGTGTGACATCGCTGACTGCATCAGATGATACACAATCCTATTTTCATCTGTTTCTGTTGGATTGTATGCGTTCCCATCCTTGATTTGTCAATTGCCGGATCAATTAATCAAGGGACTCTCAGGGGAGAAACAGTTTTATTACTGAGAAGGAAAGGGAATTAATTTAAATTCTGCTTTTTCCTGCAGCATCCAACATCTATTATTAACTTTCCCCACCAGGCATGGACAAGAGGACGATAAGGGACCTACAGACCAGTCTGTGGCCACCTGAGTTATTTGCAGAAATGACAACCAGGATGGGCTGATCCCTGGTTTGCCCCTCAGTTCTCAGAGTAGGAGAGGCAGCCAGGCAGTGCTCCACGGGAGCCCGGGGGTCCCAGGGCAGGTCCCTGAGCAAGGCTGAGCCTGTCATGGGCAAAGCCCTAGCACTGAACAGGCAGCACTGGAGCCCAAGCAGCAGTCGCAACAGCTGGGGGCAAGATGAGAAAGACACTTGTCATCCCAGTAAATTCAATTTAATTAGTGATGCCTGAAGAAATTTAGTGGAGACAGGAGTTGTACTAAACCTTTGTGCAATTACAGAGCCCGGCATAATCCTTTTCTAAAAGCTAGGGGAGGAAAAAGTTAATTTATATATCAGCTGGTGCCTGTCTCAGGATGAAGTGTACCCCAGCAGGGACTCCTGAGTATCCTTGTCAAGCTGTAATTTTGCTCCAGGCCCAGCTCTGGTGTGTTCCAGAAAGCAGGCTCCTGGCCTCAAAACGAGCACCAGCAACTGTGTTTTCTCCCATGACCGCAGCACATGCATGACTCCTGCCTGCAAGCAGGCTCCCATCACTATGATCAATCTAACATCTCCCATCTTGATTCCCTCGTTTCTTTTACTGGCCTTTGCATGCTCTCTTCCAAAATTCAACATGGCCTTACCGTTCTGAGACACTGCAGCGAGTTTGGTGGCTAGAGAAACCAGCTGGGAGCCAGTCCAGACCACAACATGAGCTCAACACATCAAGTCCAAACACTTCTGAACACGTAGGCATTTACAGCCAAATCAGAGTGGGGTTTTTTTTTTTGCTCTGGACAGGGAGCTGCACCAATGTCCCTGCATGATCCATCCCTCTCCCCAAATCTTTAGAAGCTGCCCTGGTTTGGGGGTCAGGCTACCACCCAAATTGACTGCCCATGGACAACTCCTTGCACCCAGCTGACCAAAGGCTCCTGCCCTGAAGACACCCTCTCTCAGGGTGTGGGCAGCAGAATGAAAAATAAACAGATAAGAGGATTATTTAAATAGTGTTTCCAAAGAGGAGAATAAAATTTCATGGCCCATAATCCACTTTGCCTTTTTCAATCCCATTAACCCCCTTTAAAGAATTTTTTTTTTTTGGGTCAGCAGAAAATCTGGTGGATCTGAGGTGAACTCAGTCCTTGCAGCCACTGTCCCCCACCTTGCAGCAGGAAGGCACAAGCTCACCATTCCTCTGGGCTCTCTACAGCCCCTCTTCTCATGCCGTAGGGAGAAGCCCCTCCACAGTTTGCAGCCACAGGGAGCCGGCACCAGCTGTCGGCAGGCCAGGCAGCCACATCTCCTCCTGCCTTTGGCACCTGTCAGGTTAATTTGGTGATCAGTGGTTGCTTAATGAGGATAGGTGGAGCTGCTGGGACTGCAAGGAAATGATATAGGCAGAGCTTTTGTGACCCTGGGTTTAAAAATAAATGCAATTTTGGCAGCTGTAGGAGGAGAGGGATGTGCCTCACAAGCCCATCCAGGGGAAGTCAGGGAAGGAGGAGCTGCTGTGACAGCTGAATTATCTGCAAGGAGGACCTAAGGGATCAGAAAAATGTGTGCAAAGATCTGCCGACTCTTCCAAATAAACTACCTTGCTCAGGAAAAATGCAGTGGGCAGGCCAACCCTGCAGCTATATTTGAATCAGTCCTTTTCCTCAGTCGCTGTGGGACAGAGCCTCATCCCAGACAGGCCAGGGTTGACCAGTGCATCCAAGCTGGTTAGGTCTCCAAGCCTCAGCTGGTGACATTGCCAGGAGCAGAGGGGAGCTGGCACCTACGTGCTTGGCCAGTGAGAACCCAGAAGGCCCAATCCAGTGCCAGCAGTGGCACGGGTGAACTTTGCAGTGACCACGAAGACACCACAGACAAGAAGAAGAAAAGGAGTGATGGGAGGAACATCCTCCCATGGTTTATGTTAAAACCTCCAAGGCTTACACTGAAGATGGGCCTGCGACTACACGACTACAGCACAGGCAAATGCTTTACCCAGTGCCCTGGGCCCACAGCACTGCCATGACCCCTGATGTTGACCTCCCAGTCCTTCTCCAGGGGTCTGTCCTCACCATCAGGGCTGCCAGCATCTCCAGGCTGGCACCAGAAGTGGTTCAGGTGGGGAGCAGGATCTAAGCTTGTGCCCGGCACCTGCAGAGCTCCACGTGGAGCACCAACACGGTGCCTGCACCCGCCTGCATCCCTCTGCCCTGGGGCTAACCATGAACTGCCAGATCCCCCCTCTTCTTTCTGCCCTCTGCCTGCACCGCCTCTGAGACACTGCTGCTCCTCAGCCCACAGCTCAGCAGGATCCTCGTTTCAAGGCTTAGTTGACACTTGCTGTAGCAGCCAGGAAGAAGCAGAGCAGAACTGCTCCTGTAGGTAACCTCCACCCTGACATTCATGGGAGAGAGATGTTCTTCAGAAAAACACAAAAATAGCAACGAGAAAGTACTTTCTGACCAAGCTTTTCCAAACCATAACAAAGCATGGATGCTCCGGGTGCGTCAGGGTGAGCCCTTGGATTATGTTACTTGAACTGGTACAAGCACTCTGTGAATGCCACCAAGAGGGATATTGACCTTGGCTGTGATGGGTCACCAACTCAATGCCTCCGTGCAATTTACCCCTCTGCAGTTTTATTATATTTCAAGTGGAGGTCAGATTTTAGAGCTGCACGTGCCCATCCAGGCTGCTTTTAGCATGGTGGCCTGGCCCTTGTGTAGGGCAGGCTGCTGACCCACACGAAGCCACGGACCAAAGACGTTACAAAGATGCACAGCCATTGTGGCGATCGCCATCCTCCTGGGACAGGCTGTGTGGCCAGGCTCTGCTGTCTGCTTCTGGCGGGTAGGTCCTCCACCAGGTCTACAGGAAGGCAGAATTTGGTCCAGGGCACAGTATTTAAGTTCTTAAAAAGGTAAATGGCATGTCTGGACAGTGCACAAGCACAGGATAGGGCCTATGGGCTAAGGACCACTCATTGCCTATACTGCCCTGGGCAAACCAGAGTACTGGGCTGTGCTCTTGGGCACTGAAGCCAAACAAATCCACTTATAATAATAGAAACCAAGAAAACAGAGACTATCTGTTATTTCTTTCCACCTGTTCCAGTTTCCTAAAAAAAAAAAACCAACCCACTCTCATTAATCAGTTTTATTCATGCAAAACGGCAGAAACACCCCTTCAGCCGGCGGCTCACCTTGATGTCTCCAGCCTGACATGGGGTGCACTTCCCGGCTCCAGCGGCAGTGGGAGAAGTGTGGGGCAGCATCGCTGTTCCTGCCACCTGCTCATCAAGTGGGATGGAGACAAGCCTGCCTCTGGGGGCTCCTTTCACCTGTGGGTCGGCAAAGCCTGGCAGGAGCCCATCTCAGGTCCCAGTCTTGCAGCTTGCAGGAGAGTGACAAAGTCTCCCCCTGTTCCCTTGACAGAAGGACGCAGCAGGATCTCTGAGCAAAAGGGAGAGCTGGATATGTGTTGGCTTTCAGCTCCAAGGTGAACCAAATGTAGTCATCCTTTTAACATCTTCAGCAACACCACCGTAACAAAGCTGTCCTCAGGCAGCTCCTGCAAGCTGTCTTCTGCCTGGCTTAAACAAGCCCCAGCTGGCTGTAGACATTTGGGTAGCTAAGCATGCTGATAGAAAAACATCCACAAAGCATCAGGGCAACCCCAGGCTAGGAGGCGCAATGCACATGTCCCACCAGCACCCATAGCAGAGTTCAGCACAGGGGGTGCAGACCACCATCCAGTTCTGGTACCAGCCAAGGACTGCCCTGACCCCTGCATGAAATCAGCCATTTTTTAGTGGTACTGCACCCTATAAAGGAGGATACATCCCACTGGTGTTCAGGTTTTCCCCTCCTCTGGGTAGGAGGAACACCACCTGAAGTCTCTCCCAGTGCAGACCAGTGGCCAGGCTCAAAAAGGACGGGATCATGAGAGACCTGCTGCTTGCCAAGCCATTGGCTGCTGAGATGGCTTTGCCTGAGCACTGCCTGGATGCCAGCTCACAGATCGGACGTGGATTTGCCCACCCTATGTGAAGCAATGTGGTGGTTCTCTCCAGCCATACCTATCCAGAAACGAGGACGGAAAGTGCTTGTCGCACTGGTAACACCTACACAGGCTTAGATGGTCATCACTTGTCCTCTGTATGGCTGATGCCGTCACATGGGATGTGAGAAACCAGCAGCCCAGGCTTTCCCCAGCCTTTATGCTTCTTCCATGCAGGATACCCTAAGTCACAAAGCTGAAACCCAGAGCAGGTAGGTGAGGCCAGCACCCTGCCTTGGGGAGTTGGACACATATGAGTCCAGAATTGCCAGGCTCAGAGGGAGAACAGCCCAAAAAGGAGGCCGACACTACAATACAGTGGTTATGGCATGGACTGGGGGTCTTTCTCCTTCTTTAGACCCTGGTTCAACATCCAACACCACAACAGAAGTCTGTAAGGAGGCTTAGCGCAGCATGGATCCTGCCTTTTCAGCGGTGAGAAGCATCTGAGCTTAGCATCACAACCCCAGTCAGAGCTGGAAAGGCACATCAAGGCCTCTTGAGCTTGGCTCCCTGAGCAACTCAATGATGCCCTTCTGCAGCTGAGTCGTATTTTTAGGTCCTTCTCCCTGCTGATTCATTAGGGGAGCTAAAGTTCTCCAAACTACCAGGCATCTGACCCTCAAGGTGTGTACGCCGTGCACTCCTGATAAATATAGACCACTTCAATTACATAAGCTGTCTAATAAGCAGAGCCTGTCCTCCCCACGGGCATGCGGGGCACCGGGAACTGAAACTTTTCTGTCAAGGGTGTGAATGGATGCCTCCCTATTTATTTTATTTCCGCTGTCTTCTATTTTCGATGACTTCCTGCTGTATCGACTTAATGAGTGACTCAGTGAGGTTCGGTGGCCCTGGAAGTACTCCAGGTTCAGAGTGACCTCTCCGCTCTGCCCACTGTTGCTGGGGTGCGGGGTAAGGTCCCCTTAGAGGTTGTAAGACCATTTTCAGAAGACCACCAAGGAGGTGCTAACCCTCACCTCTGCTGGGACAAATGCGGCAGAGTGGGATGGGATGGAAGGTTTGGGATTTGGAGAGACCTAGGTAAAAGCTGGCTTCATTTCCTAATTGGATATGTCAGAGCATTTGGCAGACTAAGGGTAACCAAAGCACTTCATACCTAGGGGTGCAATGGTCTGTCACTGGAAGAGGCACCTGCTTTTGTTACAGAACAATGAAAGCACCTAACTGCACGCTGTGCCAATACAGAAGGGTTAAAAATTAGTTGGTAATAAAGACATCTTGGTATCAAACAGCAAGACATCAGTAGAGTCGGGCTGTGATCTTAGAAAAATGAACATCTGATAACTTTAGGACCTAGATATGACCGCCACGGCTGAGTGGCAAAATGCAGAGTAATCATTAAATAAAGCATTCAAAATACTCTATGAAGCACATAATTCATAGACTCCACAAATGCATGCAGAAGTGGGGGGGGTTGTGATTCTTTTAACCCCTGGTTTCTGGTTCCTTGTGATACTTGCAGCAAGAGCCTCATGGAGAGGACCCAGAGAAACCAAGTCTGGCCCATGTCAGGTTTATCTCTTTGGGAAATGTTCAGGGACCCACTAATCATAAACCAATGCAAGCCTCCTATCAGTTGGAAAGAGAAGTAGCCATTTCCATCAGAAGCACCCACTGCTCACCCTCAGTTTGGGACCACTCAGCCAGGCTGGCTGCAAGCAGCATTATGATCACAAAGAGAGCTGTTGAGACAGCTTGAGTGATATTTATGACAAGGAGCGTTCTACCTATATTTGTTGTTCCCGCTGTGCAAGCATCCAGCATGTCCTGTAAGAACTTTAATAGCTTTTATGCAACAGCTAAGCGTGATGAAGCTGATTAAAGAGTAGGTATTTAACCTCCCTGGTTTTATTCTTGTCTTTATCTAACAGTCAACAATCTGATCTTTTCCAATGTCCCTTGCTGGCAGCTTCAAGCTGCAGCGGGGCAGAGGGCTGGTCACAAAGTGAGGGGGCTCTGCTCTGACCTCCACAGAAGCAAATAGCTGTACTTTTTCTCCTGGACCACCTCTCTCCTGATGTGCCATGGCCTGCTGCCAGGGACCAGGCTGAGGAAAAGGGACAACTGTAACCAAACAGACTCTCAGGGAGCTGGAGCCCCTTTTACCCACAATAATGGTCCGTGGCATGGTGTGGTGGGTGTCCCCAGCAGCAGCATATCCCCAGGAGGTGTCCCCAGTCCTGCTGAATCACCTGGGAAGCAGGAGGTGCTGGACACACACTGCTAGTCGGCGGCAGACCCAACAGCAGAGCCCAAACTGCTTTTGGCCAAGGTCTGTGCTCCATCCACACATCTGGGTCTGTCCCAGCCTGCAGCAGAGGACGCTGAGCCCCACCACTCCTCGTCCGCAGCATCATCCTCTACCTCTTGGCCTTAAATGATGCAAAAAGTCTGCTAAGGACTCCCCTGCTGGAAGGACTCAGTGGGAAGGAGCTAATGCAACTTCTCTTGCTCATCCATGGTGCTCATGTCCAACGGATAATAAAACCACAGGCTCCCTTCTCATTAATCCCTAATTAGGCTCTCTCTCACTCACATAGCACTTTCTGTCATTAGCGGTGGAAAGCTGAGAGCCTGCCTTTAACCTTCACAGGTTGTCAAGAGGCAGACTCCAACACCTTGCTGTGATCGTGCATAAAACCCCTCCTTGAGCTCGCTGTCAGGGGCTCCTGAAAAAAGACCCTCCCCCCTTTCCCCAGTGAGGGTAGAAAAGCAAAAACTTTAGAGGTGTCTGTGGCAAGGGGACTGGAGAGGTCCCACACCTGGTGAACGCGTCACCACTGAGTGACTGCAAGGTCAGGTTTGCCCTGCCATGACCCTGAGGCCAATCCACTGGTTCTGATGTTTTGTGCCCCTCACAAAACACCGAGGAAGGCCCCTGGGAAGTGGGGACCTTTGTTTAAGTAGCTGTAAAATGGGCAGTTCTCAAGTGAAATGAGTTCAGAGCTGAGCTTCAGAGACCTCTTTGGACACTGCTGGGCAGGGAGTGCAAAGCTGTAGGAAGCAAATCTGTGGACCTAGCAGCGTCAGCAACATCTCCACTCAAATAATTTCAGCGGATAATCTGGAAGGAAAGCTAGCTGTGGCGGTGCGGAGGAGGACGATGAGGGAGCTCCTTGCCAGGGAGGTGAGGGAATACCTGGCTGCCGTGCGATGTACGGATTGCACAAGGCAGTGCTGCGTTACAAGTGATTTTGCAAGCTTCCCTGGAAAGCCGAGCAGCTTCCTAGCTTGCTGGTGGGAATCTTACTGACAGTGAGGGATTACTTTGTCTTTAAAGAACTTGGATGCTTGCACAGACGTCAGGCCAAGAAAAAGTAGGAGCTGTTTGCATGTCTTGAAACACAGGACATCAAGTGAGAAACGTGAGTATGGAAAGAGAGGAGATATCACCCCAACTAGCTACAGGCACACACGGGCAATGCCAGCATCGGTGGGCAGCCTGTCAGGTAAGAACATCAAGAGGCTCCTCCTCTTGATGTCCGCAGGCCCTGCTATGAACCACCCCATGGAGGATGTTCTTTCTCTCTCCACATTCTCTAAAGATGTCTAAGTAAACAAGTCTCTTAATGTAGTCCTTTTCCTTCAGCCTCCGAAGCCAGGTGACACACTCCCAACCAGCTCTACGCAGCACTGGCAGGAGCCAACACCCTCTCCAGCACCTCTGTCTGTCTCATTATCCTTAATGTTTCCCTTCTCTTTGGGTTCAGCATTAATTAACATCTATTCCACTCACTCACTAGATACTCAGCAGCTCAAGCAGCAGGGCAAGCCTCCAAGGCAGGCAAAGAAATCGCGCAGTGGGGCAGAGGGCAGAACCAAGTGGTGATGTCAGTGCCAGTTATGGTTCTGCAAAAAGCGGTGCCCAGCGTTGCTTGTTTCCTCCCATAGCATCTTCTGGTGCTCTCGCACCCTGCAGCAGCTTATCCTCCTCTGTGGGGTGCTGTCCTCTGGACACAGAAGCAAGGCTGAGGCCTGAGTGCCTTTAGCAAATCCCCTTGGTGAGGCTGAAGGTGCTTCTCTGCTCCCTGCAGATGAGAGTGAAGGGGTTCTCACCTCCTCCATCTGACAAGCAACATGGAGAGGGAAGGGCTCTGACTGCCAAAGCCATTACACCATCATCTGTATCTCTCATGTAGCCCAGCATGAAGTGTCTCAGGAGCCAACACCCTTCCTTCTTCTCCTGAGAGCAGCAATGTCTCTGAGAAAATGCAGGCAAAGTTTTGCTCAGACTCCTCCTGTCCGTTTCCTGCATATCCCACCATCAGAGAAAACAACTGCCCCACATGAAGATCTCCAGAAAAAGGGATGACAAGCTGTATGGAGGCCAGATTGGAACAAAACAAAGACATCTGCTTAAAAATTCAGGGCCCATCTCCACTCCTACGACTGTCGAGAGGCTCAGCAAGGACAGAGGTGAGCTCTCTCTGCCTCTCCTGTCTCGGCACAAACCCTCTCTAGGATGAGAGCCACTCAAGCATGTTTTAAGCACAGACCGTGCTCCCTGCTCCCAGGAGTAATTGCTGTTTGAGATAGCTTGTGGTCGTACCCAAAGTCCTCAGGAAGTAAGACAACCTTTTACCCATGGTATTGAACTGCAGAGGAGGGTGAAAGCTTTGGCTTCCATTGCTACGATTTTCTCTAATGGCAGGTAAGACAGAGAAATCAATTTTTTTCATGGCATATTTGGGCTCTGAGGAAGCAGAGGAAGTGACAACCATCTTTTCAGAGAGACAAGCTGCTCAATACAGAGTATGGCTCATTTTTACTTTTGGGGACTGATTTGGATGCTCTGAGCATATGTAGACATTGCAAATATCATCTCCAGCTGCAGAAACTGCTACCAGTGTCTCAGTTTCTTGTGGTCTTTCTGACACATGCTACCTGCTGGAGATGCAGGTGTTTTGCTAGGGCTGCTGTGGGGTGCGGCAGTCATGGCAAGGCTATTCCCTGTTAGGTAACGAGGAGCACAGCAGCTCCTGAGAAACAGAGCTCTTGCCCTTCCACACTGGATTAGCATTTGGACAATGGAGAGAGAAATCAAGGAGCCTGTGATATGAAGTTACAGTAAGGACAGGTCCTCTAAGAACATGAAGCGTGTCACAGATCATTTCTTGCATTAGTAATTACATGGGTGGTAACAGGAGATAGCTAAAATGGAGGACTTACCTATGTATCACTACCTAACACACTCTTTTGAGTCACAGCTTATTCTTAAGCAATTCTGGTTAAGCAGCAAAGCAAGGCTAAAATTGTACTTCTCCCATGCTCAAAGGAGATGCCAGGTTATGGCTCTGCAAAGAACAGTGCCCAGCATTGTTCGACGACTCCTATAGCATCTTCTGGTGCTCTCGCACCCTGCAGCAACTTATCCTCCTCTGTGGGGTGCTGTCCTCTGGACACAGAAGCAAGGTTGAGGCCTGCGCCCCTTTAGCGATTCCCTTTGGTGAGGCTGAAAGTGCTTCTCTGTAAAGAGATGCTCCGCATCTCTTAATAATGCAAGGCCCACGCTCCGCATCTCTTTACACGAAGAGGCTAGAAGGGAGGGTACAGCCAGCTGCCCCTTTCCAACCACCGATGGAGAGAAGGGAGACATACCACCCCAACAGCCACAATCCAAGGGTCGAGCATCCAAACGGACACCAGCCTGCCCAAGACAGACAGACATATGATGGAAGACAAGGTTTGTTCCTTATGGGTGCATACAGAGTATGTCACACGGTAAAAAGGAAATGGCAAAATTAAACACGTGCAATGCTTCAGGTCTTTATTGTTGCTGTAGAGTAACTGGTACATGGTTAAAACATTCTAAAATAATCAGTGATCTCTGAAAACTAAGGCTTTCTGTAGGTTTGTAGTATCCTGGTGTTTCCTTTCACACAGTGTACATATAAAATCAAGTTATAAAAACACTGATCTTTTTTAAACAATACAGATTGATGCAATGCACAAAAGTAGGAACTACATTTTGTATGATCAAGACAACACCTTACAGATCAGCTTCGGGCCTTGCAGCTTTGAAGCCAAGAGAGAAATGTCTTGGTCTACCCAGATGAGCTTGATGACAAACACAGATGGCAGGATTTCAACTTTCTGTTCTGAGCAGAGAGAAACAAACCCCTGATACCAATGAGGAAACATTTGATTGAGCAAATGAGAACAGCATCCTTAAAGCACAGCACTGATCTGAAATAATGTAAGCAAGACCTAGCAAGACCTGTAAGGTCCCGTAGACAGAGCAGTCGCTGCTCAGCAGTGCGGCTGCTGGGACCAGGAGAGAAGGTGAGCGGTGACAAACGTGCCAATGAGTGAGACGAGCCTCGGTGCCAGCAGGCATGCCATGAAAGAGGGGAGTGTGTGATTCCCAGAGTACTAGCCCCTTTAACCTAACAGCACTGAAAACATTTCAAAGAATCATAGAATCATTTAGATTGGAAAAGACCTTTAAGATCAACGAGTCCAACTGTAAACCTAACACTGCCAAGCCCACCACTAATTCATGGCCCTAAGAGCCATCTTAGTGTACTTCGAATAGGGAAACAAGGTAGGAACAAAACAGTCTCAAAAAGATGTGTATATTAGATCCTTTTGAGTAAAAATCTGTATTTTGACCAAAGAGAAAGAAAAACATTCACAGAAAGATCTTCCCTGAATTCCATAACCACTTTTTAAACAAAGAAGCTTCTATGTCTGCAAGCTTTTTCTTTGCATTCCATTTTCTCCCCGTCTCGCATTTCTAATTGAGCTGCAAAATGATGCACATAAGCTGAAAATTTACGTCAGTTACAAAGCCAACACCCCTCCCTGTGAAAGAAGGATTCTTCACTTACCATGTGCTGCCCCGCATCATGGAGTCAGGCACTGTAAATGTGACATTAGCAGCTGACAAGAAGATTATTCTTTCTCTTTGATTTGAATACATGAGAGAGGAGGATGAATTACAGATGTGCAGGGTGTTTACCACATTACAGTAGGTTACGTGTTCGGCTCCAGCTGGGAGAAAATCCTTTGTAAGGGTCAATGATGGACTGCATTTGATTTCATTTTCAGAACCCAACTCTAATCACACACAGACATAAATCTTTCACCGCTCCATGACCAAGACTCACACTAATGCTTCTGATACATTTGATGACACCAAAAAGTTCTCTGAATGACTGAGAAAAGCGTAGCTGGTATTTACGTCACCAACATATATAACACATCCTCTGAAGTCACTCCTGAAGACTATGTTAAGGCTATTGGAGTAGGCTGGCCATGGTTACTCCTGGTGTGAAAGCACAGCAGTGGCTCAGGACAGACTAGAAGAATCCTTTAGTTCTCCTCTGCGTTAACCATAAACGAGGTTTTTAGGTTTTCCTTTGCAGCTAGTTACCTGGTGTGCAGAGAATTGCACCACAGCAGAGTATTAGGTGAAGAAAAACCAGGCTATGTAGATTTAAGCTGCACCTATGCCTTTGATATCACTGAATTAGGTTAAAAAAAGTCCTTATAGTGCAGAAAGAACCTCCTTCCACTCATGACAATGAAACACCAGTTGTCAGTCGTCAGGTACTCAAATGTAAATATGAAAAAATCATTAAGAAACATAACCCTAAATATAAATCTAGTTTTATTTATTTTTAAGAAAAAAGGGATTAAAAAATTAGAGAACACAGATGGCTTCACGTACCTTCCGCATAATAAACAATTTGTTATTATAAGCGTAGATTAAAAAATACCTGTCACCTTGCAAGGGACAGTTGAATAGAGGCTGGTGATTCGTTCAAAAAATGGCCTTTGATACAAACACATTAGACAACGTTTAGTGCTGTAATTTAGAAAAAAATGGATGCGTCTACGACATCTACCCAATGCTTAAGATATTCAGCACAGTACAAGATACATTTTACACTCTGTACTTTCACCTTTCATGGCAATGCCACTCAACATATGGAGCCAGGCCATCTCAGTTCAGCTCAAACAAGCCTTCATGCGATAAACAATAAATACTTAGTAAGTCAGGGAGGTTTTGCAGCAATACAGTTGATCAAGTGGTCTAATGTTTTTGAGGTTGAAACCCAAATCTAATCTGAAGTGTCTCCTAAGTGCTGGCAATGTTTATGTCTTTTACTACATGACCACGAGCATTACTTGTACTATACACGACAATGAATACACCTGAAAGTGCTTTCTCAGAGTTTAAGCCTCCAGATTTTCTGAACATCAGGAAAAGAAGGGAAAATGTTTTAGTGGGAGCCACCAAAAATATCCCCCAAATTACAAAGGAGATTGGAACAGGAATGATGTCATCAAGCAATCAAAGAGAATACTGCAAAGGGAAGATGTAGCTTAATTTCCCTGTGCTGTGATTGTCTGAAACCCATCTCTTCTGCCTATAAAGAGACAACCATCACGTCACATGCATTTCAACAGGTCTGTCTGACATGCACACTACAAGCAGTCTCCCTGCCTATCCACATGGAAACTTGAAATGTCTAAGGAAGCAATCTGAAAACCAAATTAAATGCTTTTAAAAAAGGCATCTTGCCTACTCTGAAAAATAAATACAATGCTTTCAATGAAATAATGTCTGCAAGGAGACCTTTATGAAAAACATTTGCCAGCTACTCAGAGACAAAACACTTATTTTTGCCTGTACAAGAAAAAAAACACCAATAAACCAACAAAAAACCAGCTCCCCTATCCCACAGCTCTGTGTACTACAGTAGGAACAAGTCTCCCACCGCTGACAGGGAGACCAAAACAGTACGAAACAGTGAGAAGTCAAACCAGCTACATAGGTCTATTAAATAATCAGTTAAGACTTAAATGGAGGCAGAGCCTTTTCTGTACTACAACACACGATTGCAAGGCTTAAAAATTCTTCTGAGTGACCAAGCCAGAATGGTTGAGTAGTTGCAGGTTCAGTAGTGTTTGCAAAAGCTTATGCAAAAATAAGTTTGAATATTTGAAATAGAAAAAAGAAACAGAACAACTTCTCCTCCAACTTCCACCTACCATCGAAACATCGTTAAACTCACCAGCTTTCCAAATCTGGTGCTTACTTTACGACCACGTGATTATACAGAAATCATACACCTGTCTCTCCTAGCTGAACAGTTTGGGTTTCTACATGAAAGTTCAGTGCATGTCACATTTATTAACGTCCTCACGATTGTTCAATAATCCAGCAATTTGTTTCTTAATTACAGCAGAATGCAGTTGCTAGCTGCTTGCGAGAGCAATGTTGAAATTACATTCAGAGATAAGAACTACCATTTTCACGTGTAGCAATAACTAACATCTTTCTTTCTCTTCACAGAATCAAGTGCAAATGTCTAACAATGGCAATAGTAAAAGACAATCCTCATGCAGAAATTCTTCCCTGTGCATAAAATTTGCAGGACATCTCAAACCCATTCACTTTTACATCTTTCTCTAACCCAGAACTAATAACTTTTTATTTTTGTGTCATGAAATTTCTGTTGCTTTTTAAAATATCGATGACAAGCAAGTTCAATTAGTTCCAGCCCACCAAATATCTTCTGCTGCGCAACAAAAAAGATGATCATGGCTGCAAAATACCATCGTGCAAAGCTGTGCAGGTACAGCAACACAAGCATACCCAGCGGGAACAGCGTCCAGTACAGGAGTGAGACGCACTTAACTGCGAGGACCCTGAGCTCAGATTTACACGGTGGAATAATGCTTTGCCCTGTCGCACTGAAGCACTTTCCACCTTCATAGAAGTGTCGGAGTCTCTCCTCTTTCTCTTCCCAACGCTTCCGGCACCAAAGCTGCAGCTCCTCCTTAGAGGTGGGCACTGTCTCTATGGGATATCTCTGGACATGGAAGTGAATCTCTTTTGGGAAGTTTCCATTCAAAAGGTGCTTCTCCGTCTGCGGAATGTTTTGGGGGTATGCCACAGTTATGTCATGGATAGCATCGAGATTGTCACCTAGAAGAAATGTTTGGGGAAAAAAAAGATCAATACAGATCATGCAATGGTCAGAACACTAATTTGCTTCAAGGTGTGATTGAAAAGTCTCCAAATTGTAGCAGAAATCAGAAAGAAACGTTAACTATGCAGACTATGTTTTATCTGCTAGAATCTCTAAAGACTGAGAGGTCAAACTTTTCCGAATTATTATCCGTTCTGAATCTGAGAAAAAAAAATTGTGAACAAGACTATACATGGTACAAACTAATGTAGAATTACAACACAGTGACTAAGAGGATGAAATCAAATTTAAAGGAGAGAAGATGCACATCTGTTCTTGGATAAAGAGGAGAGTACGTGAGACTAATCTTCAGTGATTCATACCTGTACTGCAAGCTGAAATTGCTTTTAACTAATGAAATACAACTTAGTGTATGCTCCTGCGAACACCGAAAAAGACTCCATTTGATCTGGAGCAAGCAGCATACACAATCCTAATTTACCGAAGATTGAGAAAACATACATGAAACTTATACCAGCTAACTATCAGGAGCTCATTAAATCTACAGTATCTCACAAAGGATGAGGAGTATCTCTGTAGCTCAGCCAGCTTCGCAGAGCACTCCAGTGAACACAATTTCTTTAAATTTTACCAGCCAGTACTGTAAGGAGGTGAGGTGCTGCTTACTGCGTTCCAGATCTGGTAAAGACAAAGGACAGCACGAATGGTGGAGAGGCCCAGCTTTAGGTAAACCACATATAGTTAGCTATTTGGGTAAAGTGAGTATAGTTAAAAAGCAATTGCAAATTAGAATTTGAAGGGAATACTGATGAAAAAAAGCCTCTACTCTTCATTATCATGCCTCACGGAGCCAACACTCTCGAAAGGACATCAGTATTGCCCAAGTGGGATTTGACAGCACATCTTTGTACTGTGTTTTTACATTTTGCACTTTCTAAATACCCTCTTTATCCCCCAGCCTCTGACCAGACATTCTTTTTAGATTTCATAAAGCAAATTCTGCTAGTGTAAAACTGACCTAAAAATAGGCGCACAGTGCACTGGATGTTGCATAACTGTTAAGTTCTGCCAGCAGTGATTTATCCCGCTGTTTTTATTTGGCTGGCTGGCTGGCTTGGGGCAAAACAGAATTGGAGACTAAAAGCTGTCTCCAGTTGCAGTAACTGAAGACTTTTATTCTGACAGATGACATCACTTCTTCCAAAGATGATCAAAACCTACTCTTTAGCCCCCCTCCCCCTTTTCATTTGCTCCCCTTCCCTGGCATTTTGGCTTTCCTTTACAGCTCCAAAAATGACAGGGACAGAATAGAAAGTTACTTTAAAAGGCCATGTTCAAAATGATGTATCTAAAGTTCATCTCCAAATATCAGAAGTGGGGGGAAAACCCTATTCAGCCTTTCATAGAATTTTATAACTGTGCTGTCTTGTAACGATCTCTCAGACAGTTTTGTGGCAGGTTACTTTGGTTTTTAAAGAGCTATATATAGCTCCTAGGAAGTCTATCATAGCAAAACTCAATACTCCAGCTTTTGCCTAGCTATGGGATCACATACTCTCTCCTCCAAAGATTTCTGCCATCAGAAGGATGCCCTACAGGAGAGACATCCCCTAGTTCCTGGTCCAGCCAGAGGAAGGGCTGCTACATATGCCTCTGAGAGATATCCATCTCTTAAAATCTGTATTCCCCCTGATCCTCCGTAGCTCCCCAGATTCTAGTAGCACATAAAACCTACACACTTTACCTCAAGAGGGAGGCCAGAAGAGTGCAGCCTTCCTGATACCGTTGCATGAGAAAAGCCTTCTGTGAAAAGAGGTTTTGGCTACAGGAGTTCCTCACGCACCTTGTAGTCATTTGTGTCTTTGCAGCTAAACAGTCAGTCTGCCATTACATGCAAACGTTCTTGAAAAATCAAAGCTTTACATGCAAGGATCACTGGCATACAGACCACAGGCAATAAAAAAATCAGATGTGCTTAAGACACAGATTTCATGACTGTACTGTCAGACTGGCAGGACTCTCTGCACCCATGCAGCTGGTTTGATCCCTTCAGCATGCAGATATATTTCTGCCCATGAATTCCTAATCAAAAACAGGGAAGCCTCTACTCCTTACCTATGGA
This sequence comes from Chlamydotis macqueenii, assembly GCF_036417535.1. NCBI lineage: Eukaryota > Metazoa > Chordata > Aves > Otidiformes > Otididae > Chlamydotis > Chlamydotis macqueenii. The sequence continues at coordinate 71,208,332 of NC_141558.1, read as the reverse complement.
TCTGTAGCATCCCTAGACAGATACTTTCCAGCAGGGCTTCACGTCAGACTGTAGAAGGTCTACAATACGTTATGGCTTCTAAAATAGTTACGCAGAACAAAGCTCAAAGAGTGGTATACAGGAGGGTGAACATTACTCTCTCTGCATTACAAATGGGGAAACCAATGCAAAGGATGATTACATGTCCTGCTCAGTGTGTCCAACTTGAATCACTATCTCTTAATTCCCAGCTGCAAGGTTCACCTATTAAAGTATATTTTACACAGGAAGAAATGAAACTTCAAAGGTAGATTTAACATATCTGAAAGCACAGAAACATCAGAAAGAGAGAGGACCAGAAGACCAGGTTTCACACGCAAGAGGATTAGAGCCTTTCTCAACAGGCCCCTTGTTCTGGTCATACATATTTAAAAACTCCACACAAATGGCAGCCCAAAGCTTTCATTCCCTGGAGCAGGTGGAAAGGACCAGCTTCAATCAGTTTTCTATAGCTGTTGAAAGAAGCATGCCCTGCTAGTATTACGTGCAGTAAAGCGGATCCACTCTGCACACTTCAACAAAAAGGTTCTGCATATTCTCTCTTGGTCTATCAATGGCATCTTTTAACATGGACAGGGTCAACGCATCACTGCCAGACATGCTACAGGCAAATCTGCTAAAAAAGAAGAAAGGTTACTGCAGCAGATGATGGTAGACCATTCGTGAGCAGGGACAAAATTCCCTTAGGCTAGGTTTAATCAGGCACCCTTGGCTAGAGCATCTTTACTGTCTCCGTTTCCCTCTGAAGTTAAGCTCATTCCCTCTGCAGTCTGGAGATATCTAACAGCGTGTGTTTCAGATCAAAAGCAAAGTGTCAGTCAACTAGCAAAAGAAAGTGATCCTAAGTGAAGACACAGGGCAGTCACTGTTTAAAGACGTCTTTCCCATCTGAATTTAAAGATTTGCTTAAAACACCTCCTACACATTTTAAGAAGAAACTGGCCGAAGGGAAGTCACATCATAATACTCCTTTAGTGGGTCAAAAATGAAGTAAGCAAGCGTATTTGTTCGTAGTTCAGAGCAGCTGTTGGTGGACAAACTACTTTTTGCAATGCTTTTAGTGACATCTGAGGGATCTTCTTTATCCTGCATGTATGCATATCCCATTGGGGAAGGAATGAAGAACAGAGGAAATCAAATAACGTTCACAATCTTGCATCTGAAATCTAATTAAGCTGTGAAATCGCCATTAAGGCTAAAATGTCAAGCAGGTATCCCAGCTCTTTAGGACAAAGAGACACCAGTTTCAGTAGCTTTACAGTCTCACAACTTTCTTCCTGCAGTAGTAGAACTATATATCCTTCATACGCATGAAAAATAGTCTGTTCTATGCTTTACAAAGGCACCTCAGAAAAGCAAAGCTTACCAGCGTGCTCAGGAGTGAATATAAAGTTTATCTGTAATCATTGTTACACAGCTATAAACTGCATAACATACAGATGATGATTAATCCATGCGGCAGCCTTCATTTTGGGACGACAAAATGTCTCAAAAGCAGTATTCTTTTTCTTTTTAAACTTTCTGTGCTCCAAAGTTATTTATATTTCAGGCTCACACACGACATTACTTCAAAAGATCACAATGCACAGCTGGGTGCTTTGGGCATTGCACTCAGAGGTGGCAGAGGAAGAACTTAACCAGGCTCGTGATCAAAATAACAGCATCAGAGAAAGTTATCTTCTTTAAAAAAACATTTCCAAGCAAAAATTAGGTAGTTTTCTTTCACTACATCAGCTGTTCCATCAAAAATTTTTATTCTACATTAGGAATTGCTGCACCTGGTAGCCCAGTAGAGGTGAGGTTGCCACAGCTCCCTGCCCCAGTTACAAGTGAGTCTGAGCATTTCTTCCCAATACAGACACACACAAATATATGTGCACAATGCACAGCACAGACAGACTGACAGCCATGGATCAACCTGGACAGAAAACACAGCACTCAAGTAAACAAAACGGCCTCATTGTGTTCCCCTCTCTGGTTGATTAGGATTGTCAGTGGGAATAATATAGACACATATACAGGCTATGGACCCCTCCATCAATTGGCCATAGACAGTATGCTGTAGCTGCCCCTGGGTCCTTGGTCTTCCTTGGTGCTGACATCCAGTCAAATGAGCCCCTGGGACCACAGCCCCTCTCCAGTGGCTGGTACAGACCCCTTGCATGGATGCACACACACAGTCGATCGCTCCAGTAACTGGCCTTAGAAACTCAGGGCCACCCAGCAGCTGGTCTTCAGATCCTCTCTTCTCCAGTTGGCTCATGTAGAGAGACAAAGACATACAAACTGGTCTCAGTCGACCCCAGACCCCATAGTCTCCCCAGCTGCTGGCTTGGACCTTGCAATCCCTCCAGTAGCCAAATTGTGACCATCTGACCTCTCCAGTATCTGACTAAGACTTATGGCCACTTTGATACTCGACTTCCAAGATTTTTACCCTACTTGCCTGATAGTCCTGCTCGGTAGTTGCTAGTCATCACACACACACTGACATATGCACCCACATGACAGACACAGACCCTGGTCTCTCCAGTTGCTGGCACTTGGACCTCCATAGGCACACCCACAGAGTCCCCTCAGCCAGGAAAACAGTTAGAAATAGGGTTTAATGAGAAGATGGGCAGACCGGGCTGATCAGGCGCAAGGCACGGCCACGTAAGAGTGCTGACTGGCCCCATTTATGTGGGACCAGGCCCTTTTACCCCTTATTCCTCTATTTTCCTAAACTTACTCCTCCCAAACCACCTTGAACTGTCCCTTTCCCCACTTTTGGTTCCTCCCCTAAATATCCCATACTAAATCCTGTACAATAAAAAAAATGCTCCTCTTCAGCATCCTGTAACGAGTCCCAAAGCCCTGCAAACAGTAAACCCCCTCGGTCTGCAAGGTGACAGACGTCAGCCTCTCCCACTGACTCACCAAGTACGGGTGTCACCCTCAGCCCAAAGGACAATGGTTCCCCTGTGACAGCCTCGGAGGAGCCAGGGTAGGGACTCTGTTTCTCCGCCAGGGTTTTGGGGCTTTCTCTGCCTGCCGATGTGCCCCTGTTCTCCTTTGTGTGCGTGCAGACAAGCCTTTTATCTCACCACCTACTATACAACTTTACAACCGAGAGCTTCTTATTAGGTTCAAAATAAAGACATCACAGGTAAACTGAAAATTACTTCTAATTGTGTGTGTTAAATAACACAATGTCAAGACAGTATCTTAATTCTAAGGGGAAAAACTATCCTGAATATAAAAGGCAGGATTAAACTATTTTAAGCTTCTTTCAAACACATTCACAAAGAGAACATTGCAAGGCAGCTGCAATTGGTGAAAACTGCCAGAAGTGATGCTCAGCCCTACAGTGCAGTCCCAAACAAGCGGGCTGGTTGGATGGACCCGTCCCCTCTGCTGTAAGTATTCCCAGGAGCTTGAGCACTGCTTGTTCCTCAGTAACAATTCACGTCAGCGACAAGGACGCTTTCTTGCTCATACCCGGGACCGAGCAATGCTGAGCAAGCTCACTGCAAGACAGAAAGATCTATAAAAGCAGAGACTTCAGGGCCAAAATGATGATTCAGAACAGAAGCTCTTAAAGCCAAAATGACCATCAGTGAGCTAAAAATGAGGATGGGCTTCAGGCAAATCCAGGCAATGAACTGCTCAGACTCTCAGCAGCCTGGAAGGTGTAATGCTGTTGGCATTAACAGCGGTGGCTATTACCCATTTCCATCTCTAGTGAGGACCTCAGCAGCTGTAATTTGTCCTATTTAAGTTACCACCGACACGGCTTTAAATCATACAAGGATTATACAGTCTCTTCTCCTGCATCGATCCAGCAGAGAAGATGCTATTCTTAACCACAGTACATCACAGAACAGCACACCAGTAAGTTGTTGAGCCAGAATGGGGAGAGGTAGACTGAGACGCTCTCGCAACAAAATATTCATGATCACCATAATGTTGGTGATCTGTGAGAAGTGGGACTTTGTATGTAAGGCCTTTGTCCATCCCACTTCCCACCACAATATAACTGCTTCATCCTGCAAAGCAGCATACCAGTCCCTTCATCACACAGCTCCAGATGCTTCATACATCTCCAGGCTTCCGTAAAACACTGGCTGTATCTCCCACACACAACCCTTAATATCCTCACCATTATACACATTTCCTTAGGAAAACCAACAGAAGGAGGCTTGGCATTTCTGTAAATAAACTGATTAGCAACATAATCAAAACAGATATAGAAACAAGTAGATCAAAACTAGTTGTTACACAATATCTGAGTATTGGACATTAGCTTTGAAACAAAGATACATTTTTGGACATTAAAACAAAAGCCATCTAAAGCTGCTTACTGGGAAATATTACTGGCTTGGCTCCTGAGATCCAAGTCATTTTTCTTTGAGAACACAGTATCAGGAGGGAGCAGCTTCAAGGATTTACAGCACCTCCTGGGCAGTATCATCCTTATGAGGATTTAAAACTTCAAGCAGCCTTCTTTAAAGCAGCAGTGTCAGCTAGGGTTAATCTAAATCACTTTCAACTCAGTAGTTATTGGAAATCTTTTTTTGGGTAAGTGTAGCAATCAAATAAGCAAACAAAAAGAGACAGAATGATAATGCTGGCCTTGATTAACAGAGAAGAGTGATCCTGCATACCAATTCTGTTTCTAGCTATCTGATTTTCCACTGGCATTGTGACACAAGGAGAGAGGAAGACCTTCCACCTTATGACATAAAGGAGTTAAGGAAACTGCACCTCTTGTCCTTGAGGGTAGGAGTCTGGGGAAGGGACAGCCCTGGCTGCTTTCTGCTCCGGAGTGGGGAGGAGCTGTGCTCTGGGTGCTGCGTAGAGCAGTAGAGGACTATTGGGATCCACTCCAGCCTGGCTGGTACAAAGATCAAGAGATACAAGGACATTCTCTTAGCTATCAGCAGTCACTATGTGTGCTTAATTCTTTTGTTAAATACATTTAAATCACATCGTTTTGCAGCCTGATGCCACATCTCATTAATGTGTAAAACAATACCACTAACTGAAGTTGTTGGTGGGAGGGGGAATTCACTTTCACTTTGAAATCTCTGTAAATATCTCATTTAATTATTTTAAGACCAGAGGGGAATGTTATCATCATCTAATCTGATCTCCTGAATAACACAGGCTACGGGAGCTTATGAAGAATGCTTTCAGTTTTGCCATAGGATGTTGTAAGACAGACATCCTGCGTTGACTTAAAGCTTTTTACATGAGGTAGGCAATTCCTTTAAATAATTGCGGGGCAGTACATTATTTCTATATTGAACGTATCTAGTTTTACTTCTCCACCATATAGCTTTGCTAAATTAAAGAGCTGCCTGTGTTCACATAGTCAAGTGTTGGCCTGATCCTCCAACCTCGTAAGCTGCTCCTGAACAAACCAAACCTACTGAGCTTCTGAAATCTCAATATGAAGCATGTTTTCAAAAGCTCAAATCCCTCTTGTTGCTCTCTGAATCTTTTCTAATATTTCAACATACTTTTCAACATGTGGGTGCTGGAACCAGATAAAGAGTTTTCCAAAATGGCCTCATTAAGACCATACACAGACACCTAATATGAACACTCCATTTGCCTTCATGCCTCCAAAGACGATGTCCTTTCTCGTAGCTACAGCACTGCTGTAAGAGCCGATATTTAGCCCTGTTTGTTAAGCATTAGAAAGCCCTTTGCTGTATCCTGGCAGGCATGGAGACAGCAAGCTACAGTAAGCGTGCCAGGACAACACTTGAGTAGGATTTGAAGTGACGCGCAACAGGGCTGAGACACAAAACCCACCGTTCTCCAACGCAAAGCCCATTGAACCTCCACAGCTGAACTGGGCAGTCACCTCCCACAGAGACAAGATGCCACTGAAATGTTAAGGGGGAGCTGGCAGGTATCGCTCCCTGGTTTCTGATGAATTTCTTCCAGGAGAGGAGAATACAGCCTGGCACACCATCCATGAAAGGCTGTTGATCCCCAATTGAGTCAGGGCATGCAAACAAGCTATGGGAGGGATTTTCCACTGTCACCTGCGACAGAGCCTGAGAGTCTCACACCCCAGGCTGGTGCCTGCTAATTGGCTTTGCACTTGTTGCTTTAACACGTCTATCCCCTCACCTTCTCCATAAGTAAAAAAAAAAAAAAAAAAAAAAGAGGGCTGCAGTTAAGAAAACAATAATTTACACAATATTTTTTTTAAATCAGCATCACTACACTGAACTTGTAAAGACAATAATATCTAATTGACCTAAATTCCTCTTATAGATTGAGTGATTCTTTGCAGGACTATAAACCAATGTTTCTATGCTGCCGGGAGTGGGAAGGCTCTCTTTTCTATTTGAACATATGGGATGCTCTTTCAGTCAGACACACCTGCCAGCTCCCTTCCTCCTCTCCAAACCAGATCAGAGCTACTACAAGAAGGAAGACATGGTGCAGTTGAGTTATGGTATGAGAAGTCAGTGCTGTGGGAAAGCTAGGAAAGCTAAGAGCAGATCAAGAAGTATATTATCCTGGTCTGAATGTTAAGATGTATTGAGTGCTAAACTGGTTATTAGTTTGCAAATTAAACTGTAGAAAAATACTTAGGCATGTGTCAAGTCAAAGCGAAATACAGAAGATTTACCTCATAATTACTGCAGGCATTGTTTGCACAGCTACGCTTTATAGGAAAAATACAAGAATGGGTCGTGGTGCCAGATTTCACGTGTTTCACATCACTTTACAGCCTCCATTAAGGTTTTACAGATACAGCTCTATCTTGCCACCTCCCCAGATGGGGGCCCTCTGACCCAGCTGTTGTCAAAGCCACAGTCAGCTCGTCTGAAATACCCTACACGGCTCCTGGGTACCCCTGTCAACACAAACCGACTAATTACTTCACGAACCGACTTTGCTCATCTAAAAGAGGATGCTCATCCTCTGAGCAGACGAGGGAAGGGTGTGCAGGGGAGCAGGGGACCCGGCCATCACGACGGGAAACGCATCAACCCAGTGGCTCCATCCGCAAGACTGCCTGCAGGCTGTTGTCCTTTGGTCTTCCCTCCCTGGCTCTGAAGTTATTTTACAAATTGCAAAGCAAAAGCTGGTTGAACTATAAACAAAATACAAAAATATGTGGAGAGGAGGGAGCGAAGGGATAAAAGGGTTGGAATAACAAGTTATTTTTAGTCACTCAGGATGACCAGGCATAACTGACTCACCACTCTTTACTCTATCATTCCCAAAGTATATTTATTAATCCAGATAACAAAAATGCCGTGTTTATTCCCCCGCCTGCATATTTGCTCGCTCCCAGTCTCCCATACTATATGTCTGCTCTACATACACATATGGGATTTGGATTTAATAGGTATGTTACATGTTAGGAAGGAAAAAACATGTTGTTTCTAGGCTTATAGTACACCACTATTCATACAGAAAAATGATATTTCATACAACAGACAGACACTGATGCACTTGTATGTGACTCTCCAACTGCACTAAGCTCTAACGTGAATTATTTGGCAAATTATTCGGCAAATTCAGACAAGAATCACATTTAGGCTTGAAATAAAGATAATTTACTACACTGCAGTGAAATCCTTTTTAAAAGCATCATGGGTACTCTACCTTGTCATGATAAGATGTCTTTCTAGATAGGCAAATGTATATAAATTAGGAAATGGCTGATTTAAAAAAAAAAAATTAGAAAGAAAGCTAAACTAGTCATCCAAGTCTTTCTTGAAAGCTGAATATCATGACAATTAAACAAAAATAAGATGTCAAATATCCCTAAAATAAATCATATGTGCACACACACAAAAGCATGTATAAGCAGCTCAAACTTATTCTTATTCTTTTAATGTAACAGACTATTCACCTAATTCCACTGTTACTCGCTGGGCATTTGAAATCACTAGGAACTGAGAAAGAAGTAATCCACTCATGTACGTTTCTTTGCTCTCTGCCTGGATGCACAATCTTTCTCCAGTGCAGATGGAATTAAGCATCAGCCTCTACGAGAGAAAACAAATCTCTGAGGTAATCCAGTTCTGCCAGAATTCAGCTGTTGCATCTACAATTTCCACTGTCATTTCTGACTGGCCTCACTGAGCTAACCGTAAAGGAAAACACTCTGGAACAGTTTACATACACAACTGCCATAGTAATGATGCTCAACATTGCAGGATGTTACTGCTAGGTAACTGCCTTAAAACCGGGAATTTTTGGAAAAGTGATACATTTTTAAAGATGTAAGGAGTAGCAGTGTGTATGAACTGCCATGCTGTAGCACAAAAGCATATGTTAGCTTTCAGCAGCTCAATTAACATACAAGGATTAAAGGCATTATGCTTCCCAATCTCCCCGTTCATTCTAGAAGATATTATTTATTTCCTCCAAATTCTTCCACAACCAACACTTATACTCTTTTCAAATACATCTCTCTCTCTTTTTTTTTTTTTTTTTAACAGTTCCAGGATTTGCCAGGATGTAGAGTAGGAATCTTCTCACAATTTCCAAATTTTAATAATTTTCATGTTGTCTTGCATTAGACCCCAGATTTGGACACTCGCCATACAACTTATTTTGAGCCTTGTCTTTTGTGAAGTCACTACAAAGCTGGTGTGAGACACTCTGAGAAGCAGAGAAAAATAATTCACCACAGATATTTAGAAGGAAGCAGTTGTAGCAATTTTCTCCCAGTAATCGACTGATCAAAGTGCATCCTATCTCCTCAGAAATGCTGTGGACTTTTCACTTTCCATCAGCCCTTAGTTCACGCCAATGGAAGGAAGGTGCAATGAGTAGCATAACACCATCCAACACGGTTTTGCAATAGCAGCAATAAGTAAATAAACAATGGCTAGTAAAGAAAAGAGATTTTATTCTTGGCTTCTAGTGCATTACATCCATTCTTTTCTATAATTCAGATACAAAGTTCAGCTTCCTTTCCTCGCGTTACTCTATTTTTCTTCCATTTTTTTAATGGCTACAGAGGAGTAACCTTATTCGATGCACTTTGCTGTCTCTCCTTATCACTACCCAAAGTCAACCGCTAGAGAGTACTCTTTAGCTGCTCAGTGACCTCACAGCGTTTTATAACCCTGCCCTCTTCAAACTGTCCCAGGCATCGCTCCCGGTTAGTGCAGCCTTCAGCAGCCCCAGGAAGAGCGATCCAGGATTAGTGGTGAACTGGGGAGTCCTCACACTACAAAGGATGGGCTAGATGATACACCCAGTACCATTCTATTTGGGATACCTGAGAAGAAACTAAAAACACATTCAAACTTTGGAGAAATTAGATATTACAAATACAGCCCATACCAAATCACAACACTAGATGAAAGCGTACCCTGCACCAAAAATAGAGCATGAACAAGATGTTGAAAAAACACCTGCTAGCAGCCACCTCAAATATTTGGAGGGAGTGCTTCCACAGACGTCCTGAGCCAATCTCTCGCGTTTCATGCCTCACTGATTTGCGCTATTGCCATTCTTGGTCACAGTGGTTTGTTTTCATTTCTATGTACAAAGCAAGAGGAATGCAGAACAGCACCAGCAGCCCAACAGGAAGGCATAATTTCAGCACACAGAAAATTTTGAGGCTTATAACTTCTCTTTGATGGATACATATACTAAAGCCACATCATGCTTTTGCTCTACCTTTTTTTAAATCCAGGACAAGGATTTTGCTCTGAAAACATTTCATACTCTGCTGCTAGAAGAACTTCTGTCGGGAATGCATGTTTTATTATCTGAATTGACAGCTGAGGTATATTTACATAGAAACGAGCTCATCTATACATCTCACCGGGAGAAATCAGTCTGGGGCAGAGAAGCACTCGGGCTTCAACTCAGCAACAAAGACCCAGTCGTGAATTAGTCAACAAAAGAAAGCCTCTAACACACTTTAATCTTCTGTTCTTTACTGTAACCCTCTAGATGTAACGTAATCCTTTGATATTCAACTCTAATATTACTAATTCAGTTTCAGTGGATTTTTTCCCCTCCGCTGACCGACCCCACAAACTGTGGAGCCCCCTGACACGAGAGCATACAGCACTGCACATAACAGGCATTTATGCCTGCCTGCACTGAGATATGAACGTATTGTTCCAAATCCCCTGGTGCTAAAACAGTTTCCACCAGACCATGATACACAGAAGTGGACAAATCTTATTAAATTTAATCAGCCCAGTACTTGGGGGAGCCATCTTAATCAGAAAGGGATTTAATGAAAAGCCGCAACTCCAATGAATACTCTTTAATTACGACTGACTAATATTTATCCACAAAGAGGAATTTGTTTCAGGATTAGTCTGAGACCTGGAAGAAGCTGAAGACATCAATTTAATAATGGAATGCCTAATTAAAGTATAATGGAAACCTAATTGTGATATACTGCTTTGTAGCGCACATGATTTATTTAGAACAATTGCTTTTCACTGGGCTCATTAGGGAAAGTTAAACAAAACACAATAGTAAAAAAGAATAGGGAAAGCCAGACACACTGGAACTTCCAAGATGATTATAATCAGCTGATGAAAGACAGTGACATATTTGTCAGATAAAACACTGCCATCCCTCCACAGGCTGTGGTTAAAATTTCTAAAAAGGATAATGATTATATAGTTCCTTTCCTCCCTAACGACATGGGATCAGACCCAAACCCTACTGCAGCTACTTGGTGGAGCTCGGCTGGTGGAAAGGAGCCATAGGGTTGAAGGGTCTCACGGCCTTTGGATCCTCCTCACGCAGAGGAACCTCACACAACACAGGCGCCCTCCCAGGCGCTATGGAAGGAGAGCGGCCAGGGAGAGCAACCAGTGCAAACTCCCTCCAGCCCTTCCTACCTGCAGTCTGCAGGTATGACTGATCGCTCTCAGTCAGGACGCATTTCTTGAAGAAGGCATGGCCCTACAGGTACCCATGGCACAGAGCTGAGTGTCTCCTACTTTTTTTTTCCTAAATAAAAGCACTACTCAAGCCATTCCTATCATAAAATAAAACATTCTCTTGACTGCATCCTGATGGCACTGGGGTAGTGGTCCTCCCAGTAAAATGGGCTAGCTGCTGACCCCCTCATTCACTCAAGCCAAGGTGAAGGACATGTACTGTTTATCCTGCATCACACTTCTACTGTGTCAATACAAACAGTGTTTCTTCCCTTTACTGGTAAAGTGCTAGGAAAAATGAAGCACGGAAAGGAGCTGCTTCTCTACCCTGCGGTGCCCGGCAGAAAACAGACACAGGGAGGCCCAGAAGCTTCCTTCCATGGTGGGTGCTGGAACCACTGATCAATGCTCTTGGCTCCAGCTCCATTATGTTTAACTGGGGATGCGAGAATGGCTGTCCCAACAGCAGCTGTCATGACAGTGCTATGGAAAGGAAAAAGGGATGCTGCAGACCACATGTGAAAACACTGCATCATGGCCTTGCAGACGAAATGAGAGATGGCAGTAATTTTAAATGCACAGCAGCAAAAAGATCTGTCTCTAGAAAGAAAACGATTTGCTAATGGTTTTGTTCCAACTACTGCTGCTCATAGGGATGCTTAGAAAAATTATACTAGAGTCAAGCCTTTGAATGAAAATGAGCAAAGACTGCTGAGAATGCCTGAACAGTCATTCCTGTGCCCAGATGGAAGCTGAGTTCTGGGCATCCATCTCTTCTACATGTGTGATGCTGTCAGTATGCCAGCCTGAGAAGGAAAACTGAATTCCTACCTCAAGGACAACAAAACGGTCAGATATGGGCCAGAGGCTCACCTTCAAAGCTGGTCTCAGTACTGCAAGAATGAGGTTGAGAGAGACCACTTATCCCAGCACGCAATGGCCCAACACTGAGCTAAATGTGTTGCTCTACTCAAGGCAAACAAGACCAGGTTTAGGCTCACAATCTATGCACTGTATCTTTACATTGAAGATGTGGGTTGTAGTGGTCTGCTGGTTTGTTACACAGATCGGAAGGCAATCCCCCGCTGGCAGTTGAAGTTACAGATGAGAAAGTGCTGTAAATCCTTGTTGTACAAGCCTCTTTGAACAGAAATCTAAAATTGGTTTCCTGAAAATATCTGCTATAAACTTCCATCCCTGAACTCTGGTGGAACATTTAACTCCACTGGCACTGCATGCTAGAAAGCTCTGAGAGCAGTCATTACTAACGATTTTAACATTGCTTTTTGACACAAATATGAATATGTACATAACTAAACCACAATGAATAAAATCAACTTAGACAGTTCAGTTTACTTCATAGGAATTATAGAAACAAAAGGCTTGCAAGTTAAAAAAGTCCACTGTTGTCAGCACACAATTGTTTTCCTCAAATATTTTAACTCAGGAAAAATGAAGCTCCCTAAATTTCGAGCAGTGCATTGAGAGGACAATATTTAAGTAAGGAGAGAAACTATTTGTCACAGCAGAAAATCCTTTTGCACTCTGTTTTCCATAAATACACTTTGCTATATCTAGCACATTTAAGTTCAGAAACACTGTCCTGTCTGAATAAGATCTCGGCACATTGCTCCCCCAGGGCTTACCGCTGAAAGCACAAAAGGCATCATGTAGTCTTTGCTCCACAGCTTCCCCCACTGGGTGATCCCGAAGGGTACAGGAACAGCAAACACAGATTGCAAACATGCACATCAGTAGCACACCCCAAAAAACTCCATGCTCCTCAGTAGTACCTTGATACTTCCCCTCAAGTGCTTCTATACATAACCATGGTTCACTGCAGTCAACATCCAGCCTTGCTAGTCTCAACATTTTGGCTCAATGGACGTGAACAAGCTAGACACCATCTGCACAGACTTTAAGTGAAGACTACTACTCTCACTCATGTTTGGTCTATGGACACAAACAACTGTGGAGAGTTTCAGTCAGGAGGGAAAGAACAAAAGCCCTCCTGACCACCAGTAAATGGATCAACACCTCTGCTCTTGAGGAACAAGAGTCAGCAAAGAAACCTGGCTCAGGGCTGGTGGAAAGCTCTGAAGTGCCTGCAGGAAGGCTTTGCCATGGTACAGCACAATGTCTTCATCAGCCAGGAGCAACTGGGTGTCTCCATCTTCCACCCCAGTGGGAAGGAAAAAGGCTCTCCCTACAGATGGGAATAAAGAAGTTGCCACTGATTCATATGGCAGGTCAAAGGTGGTGAGAGAGTTCAAGTTTATCTGAAAAGCATAATCTCTCATCAGAGGAACAGTTAAAGCTAGACTTTTCAAGAGCTGCAGAATAATGAGATGCCAGTTAGTCTTTCACAAATAAATGATGGGGCAATGAAAAATCCAGTGAAGCATGGCTGATTCCAAAGACAGTTTAGCCCTAAGAGGTAGTTCTGGTAAAAACCTTTCTCTGTGTGGGCAAACATAAGCAAAGGAGAACTTCAATAGCTTTGCTGTACTTTTTGAAACACAGAAAACATGATGAATGTTGAAACCCAAAGTCCACCACTCATCTCAGTACGTTTTCTGCCTAAGCAATGGTGACACAAACTAACTCCCATCAACTCTTCCATCTGCCCTGCTTCTGAGAGCATTACAAACAAGTAAACAAACCAAACAATAAGCAATTATAGCATGAATATCTCTGAAATTATATATAATTAGTGACTGAGGCAAAAGAAATGCAGAATAAAAAGTAAGATCTCTTATTTTTATTCTCCCAAAGCCACGTCAACCTTCATAAGTTCATGAAGTGATGATGACAACTTTAACTATGCTGCTATGTCGTAGAAATGGCCTTTCAAATGTCAAGGCTGACAACAAAATTCATTCAGCAAACTGACAACTTCTGTTCAAATACCCGTAGTAACTCATGTTTAAGTGGAATGCGCACCAAAGTGACAAATTCTTTGATTAATTTATAAGATATATTGTATGTCAAATCAAAACGCAGTGTTAGAGGAGTGAATATGCTGCTCCAATAACAGCTAATGTTTCACAGAGGTTACAAAATGGAATATTTTTCTAGATTAGTCTGTGATCTAAGAAGCCGTCATAGTATCACTCCACTCTCACCAACTGCAGGCATGAATGAATAATTCTATCCATAGAGTAAAGTTCTGGCACACTTTGGCATTTCAAATTGACTAGTACATTGAGTTATGGTGCTGCCTGTGACGAAATAACATTGTAAGCGAGAGTCCCAAGACGGAAATTAATTGGCTACTGTCCATCTATCTTCACTGACTTTCAAAAAAACTTCTCCCTTGACACTAAGAGTGATGAAGTAGGTATCAATGTGTTTTTAGACTCATTGGTAAATTATCTTACCTAATTCGAAACAGGAAACTGAGGGAGGTCTGGAAGGCTGTCTAACTTTACTGTATTCACATCTTTAAAGCTATTTTAGCTACTTCTCAGTTACAATTACAGGGGATATTTCTATTTCACTCCCTGAGCTACACACCTTCAAGAGAACTAGCAGAGATGTACACGGTAGCAGACTGATACAGCTGCATATACACCGCTCTGCTGGCAGGCAGAGGCCAAATTAACTACCTGTTCCTAGTTACTTCCCAGGAGCATCTTCCTGGGACTAGCTACAGGAAAATCCCACTGGGATTCCTGAAGGGAAAACTTCAGATGTCTCCAGTGCTCCAGAAAAAACAACTCCTTTATTTGCTGGATTGGGACTTGACGGTCTTTGTCACCTCCAGCCAGTTAATATCAGGCAGGGTACATCCATTATCCAGGATCTTTCACGGAAAGGCCTTGGTGCCACCTGCCACTGGGGCATAGTGGGATTTGTACAGAGCCTGAAGTGACAGTAACTGCAGGGGTACAGTGGGAAGACCTACTCCTGAGTCTTGTCAGCAGCCCAGACCCAAGTGCATCCTCTGAGCCACCTGACTGAGCACAACATTTCACAGCTCAACCAGCAATGGATCTTGAGAAGTCTAGACTCTGCACTTGGGTTTTACCACCTGCAATAGAAATATAGATTACTTCTATCTATAGATAGCACAGGCATACTAAAACATAATTAGAGTTTATATAGCACTTTGAAAAATGTACAATAGTACTCAGACTCTTAGAACTGTATACAGTAAAAGGGGAAAAGACTAGATGAACAGTGACCTTCTCTTGTTTTCCTGAAGACACGTTTCTACGTGGTTAGCTACCAACTCGATCTATGACGTACAATTTTGAAGTATGCTATAAACTCAGAAATGTATCCCCTAAGGCAAGATGAAGATGACTAAGTGCTGAGGAAGTATATATTATCAAGGAAGGATTCTAAAATTGATGCAAAGTCCACCATTTTGTCCTGACATCAGCAGGACCTGAACCGAAAATATTGATGCTACAGTTGATCTATGTAGCTGCTTCTGATTTACTCACATGCTGCTTTCCCCTCAAGATCTACTGTCTGAAACTGTTAGCCAGTAACAATACCTGTCTCATTTCTGAATACTGAAAAAGGGAAGAGCAGAGCAAAATACCACTAAATGCACGATACCCCAAATTCCTGATTCTTAAGTATACATTCTCAAAATGGTGTTTTAAGAAAATATTTACTTTTTGGTTGTTATGGTGATCATCTTTTCACAGCAGTTTATAAAAATAGGAATGGCTAAAAATAAAAATCCAAAGGAACCTAAGGCACTAAAAAAGGAATATGGCATGCAGATTTGTCTGCTTCAGAATAAATCTGCATATTGTGTCCTGCAGCAGCAAGTTTTACAAAAGGAATTAAAGCCATGAAATTAACATTTTAATGAAGTAGAGAGACCATTGACGTCAGGACTACTCACTGATTGCTGCTTCCAGGTGGCCTAATGAGATGAAAATGAAGTTTATATCTTCAGCTAGTCTAAGCCAGGCTTGTTTTGTGACTGTGATTGAATTTAAATGAGGAGATACTGCTGTGTGCAAACATGTCTAGGCTGGTAAGTAGCCTTATCAAATCTAGGCATAATAAATGCTTGATTTTAAATATTTTATGTTAAGAAAAGAGATTTCAGTCTTCCTTTCACAATTCAACATGAATGCAAAGCCAAAGTTTTATCATTAATTGTATAGCATGCCACAGCTTCTGTACTGGTTGCTCTAGAAATTCCTGTATTAATTTTTTACTGCAAGATATGCTCGTTTATCTATCAAGACACAGAAAACATTTTGGATTACAAAAGTGACATAGGAAATCGTAAATCCAATGTAGCTTGTGGATAACCCACAGCGTGACATTTTGGCACCAGAGGCACGTCAGACACTAAGGTATAGTGACGGAAATGTGAGACCACCATATATTGTAAAACACAATACACAATAAACAAGGAACTGCAGCACATCATAAATTCCGTGTTCCTAAATGCCACTGAGAGCACTGCGTTTCATTTTCTGTCTTCACTGTACATAGTAAAGAGACACGTATAAATATTATTAATTATCTTATTAGAGGAATGAATCAATATTGGTTTTGCTTTAAATACCATATTTCTATCTAAAGAATAAGAAATCCATCGTGCTGGGGACATACCCTCAGAATTCCTGCGAAATCCTCTGAAAAGTTTATTACTGTTTCACTTTCTACCCCGTGTTTCAATATTAAAAAACAAATTAAAAAGTAAATCCAAAGCCAGACTCAGTTCATGACACTATATATATTATTTAAGGCTAATTCTCACGTCATTCCTGGGTTCACACATCTTTAAAGTAGCCTTCAACAGTCCTAATTTCTCACTTCATAAGATACCCTGACATTCAACCTGCTGCTGCTGTTTTAATTGATCAGCAGTAGAGACTGGAGCAGAGCTCGAGAAATACAGAAAATAAATTGACTGACCCTCCAACTCAGCTGTTCTCCTGTGTCTGTAGTCTAGAACTAAAGAGCAGCAGTGAGGGCATACGTTTTAGTCGCCTTACAGGATATTCTCTATTTTATCCCTTATAACATACATAGTTTTAGGTTCATAACAAAAAAAAAAAAAAAGCTATCCCATCAACAGCTCTTCACTCTTTTTAAAATCTGAAAACTTCAGAGGAAACCACTGCTATGGAAAACCCCTTGTTTCTCTGGTTACAAGATCTCTATTTGCATTCCTTTTTTCTTTTTTTTTTTCCTTCACAACAAGGAACAAGGGCTGTTGCACATGGATTACATTTGAGGATTCAATAACTAGGTTTAAAAAATGTGACCACTGATAACTCAACAGTAATACCACGCTTGAAACTACCCTGACCCCTCCACACGATGGCCAACTGATCTTCCTGGCTGTTGAGGTTGAGATTTCCAGAAATCTCTTTCTGTTTGAAACCTTACTAGGTATGAGACGCAGAGAGATTGCTTGGAAGGACCTCACAAAACGTGCATCATGCCCTGCCATGGGAACTCAGACACAAGGAACGTGACTGCTCGAAGCAGGAGGAACAGCTGGCAGACACCTATGTGAGATGCTCTTGTATCATCAGCAGAACAAGCCATGTTCTCACAGGCAAATAAACACATCTGAGAACAGGACTGCTCTCTGGCCCCTGGGACTTCCTTAAACATGGAGCCTTCTGATCCAATGCTTACACTACTTGGATTGCTAAGACAACTGTTCTGGACGGAGGGCTAGATATAAATGTGACCATTCAGTATGCTACCAAACCAGAAATGTAGCCTGTTCAGTGTGACAGCAAACATCTTTCTCTCCAAAAGAAGATTTTAAGCCACTTTTATTCTTAGGATGCTGGTGATACAGCTAAACCAATCTAGTACTACCCACCTCTGAAAGGAGTAGTTTTGCTGCTTCCCACACTGGATGCTCCCATCGCTCCCTCTGATCCTACCTACAACGAGCCCTTTCAGCAGACGGAGCTGGCAGAAGCTAACGCTGCCAAAGAGCCGTGCTGTTACTGCGGGTGCTGGCGAATCTGAACCCCTGACTACTGATAGAAGTGGGACACGGGTATTCCCACTGCTAGCTCACTGAGTCAGAAGAGGTAGTCAGGCTGGATGGGATGCTATATGCTCAATATGTTTTCACATTAGAAACTTCCTCCTTCATCCATCAAAGGGGATAAGCACTCTTTGCTTCCCCCACCCATCCAAGATGTGGGTGCAGGCTTGTCTTCTCATGGCAGAAGACCCAACCTGTAGCTCACATCTGTTGTGTTGGTAAGATGCAAAAACAAGATTACACAGAACACAGCGTCCTCCCGTAATTCATATGAATACTGGGCCAAGGGTTGGAACATTTTTTCTTCATTATTCTACCGTTGCCGGAGTAGCACTTTCCTCTATCAGTTGCTATTCCCTAGAACAGCATCTGGAACAAGTTAGGTAGCCAGAGGAGAGTAACAGACATGAGCTCAGCGTGTTCCCAAGACCTGATTTTCAGAGATACAACACACCTGCAGCTTTCAGCAAATTCATTACAGAATTAAAGGGCTCAAAGCTATCTGAAAAAAAAATCAAGCCCATGCTGATTAAACCCACTCAGGAAGTATGCCACTGCTTTCTACACACCAGCTCAATGCTCTGGAGGCTTATGAACATTTCCTCCAAGTCTGGATTGCAGTATTTCAGCCTGGGAGGTGACAAAGACATGAATAACCTCAGCAAGATCCACATCCGAGAAGGATGTTCACAGATTCCTGGCTAGCAACAGATGGAAAAAACAAAGGCATGGAACCACAGCTGTTCCATTTCTGAAATGGTGAAGGACCCAAGAGGACCTCCAAGCTACACACTCCAACAGAAGTGAGAGGCACACCCTCCTGACTCCCTCCAGAGCTGTAGGCACTTACTCCATTCCTGCAGATAAATGCCCTCTGCCATTCAGACCCAAATTTCTTCATCGCTAATGAAACACAAAAGTTTTTACAGAATAGGTACATGCCTCGCAAGCTTTAGCACAAACAACTCCAAGCTAGGCGAGAAGAAAATAGCGATGCTGTACCAAATTGTGGTAAAACTGTGTTTTTCAGCACTTTTTAATTCCTCCCCGATCATCCGTATGCATTCATTTATCTACAGCAGCAACAACTTCAGCAGATTCCCGAAATTAAAAAATTCCAGGGAGGAAGAAAACCACGCTACATGTCACCCTCTGCCATCAATCAGCACTCAGCTCTGACACCTTCACACACAAAACCCTTCCTGCTGTCAACAGGAGATACTCAAGAAACAGCACAGTGCCTCAGAGGAAGAACAGAACGAAGACTAAGCTATGCCGCTGCCTCCAGATGTGTATAGCCCTGAACTCCTGGACACTTGCAGTTGAATTTTGTAGAGCCCACCTTTAAAAAAGAAAAACAAAATGAGGAACAGTGCCTTAGGGTTTTCCACTCCTCTCAACTAAGCAGAAAAAAGACAGAACTGACTTAAATTTATAATTTTGGGTTTGAGGGGGGTCTTTATTTCTTTTTTCCTCACGTGAGGCTCTGTGTTTCAGTACAGCAATTTCTACAAGGTGTTTCCTGCCTCCTATCAGTCACCCAGCTCTTTTGTGATGAGCTTAACTGATGAGGAATTGACAAAACCTGTATCTTCCTTATTACAGTGTAAGATGCTTAAAGCAACTTCTATGATGTATGAAGCCAATATTGTCTTTAGTAAATAGCACATTTCAGGCTTCCAGAGCTTTTCAGTTTCAAAATAAGAATTTCTACTGAATGCTTAATTCATACATTTGTAAACTGACAGATCAAACAGTGCTAATGCTTGATGCAACATAATTACTTCTGTTACAGAAAACACTGTTGAAAACAAGCAAACACATTTTTGAAAAAAATTAAAAGTAACCCACAGTACATCAATTATTGCACGTAAGACAAAAATCCTGCTTTGCCTAGTCCTTCAGTCTTGCTGCCTTGACTTTATACTGCTTTACAAGTGGCAGAGTACTTGACCAAAGAATTAATTGCAGAGACAGAAACAGTAACTCTGAATCCCACCAAGGATTGTTTATAAGAAACCATGTGAGGCATGTACCTTTTCAGCAATAAAAGTCTGAGTCAACATCCCAGCAGAGAACCTGGTTCAGCCAAAAAAGAAGAAAGATTCACAATCAAAGTGGCATGAAAATGACAGCCCTGAAAGACACACGCACTCTCTTCTACGACTTTTATTACAGCTACAGAAATGTATTTATAAACAATGGTTAATACATTTTCTTAATTTTAAGTTGTATTTTGTGCACTTAATATTTGGAATTCAAGGGTTTTCAGGGGGATTATTTTCTCTGTACACAATGTGTACAAAAAACATGCATGCTTAAACCTGTCTAATTATCCTTCCTGCCTTTATGAAACGCATCCAGAATTTCCATCCTAAATTACACATAGGATTCTTTGTTATAAACGGTGTGACTCACTCATGTCAATGTAATCTGCCAGGAACTGCTCACTGTAGCCAACTGCATGGCAGGCACGTTACTGGCAACACTGCACGTGAATTACCTCAATCCCTCCCTCTCCCAACCACCACCCTCATCTCCAGAGCAGTAAGTTCAGAGATGTTTTGTGCTGCATTTTGGGAATACTCCCACCATATGTGAAATGAACAAAATTCTGTATGAAAACATTTTTCTTTTAGGAAGCATTCATATCTTTTCGCATGTTTATCATGTATTGACTATGTTTGGCAGACATGAAGCAAACATTTTGGTCCCAGTTAGGACTTGCAAAAGGTTATTGCAATGCAATTCATCACAAAAACTGTCAGTTTTAGGGATTAATCTCAAATCAATCCAGTGGGATCCAGGGAGACTCTTACTAGGACAAGACGACATGATTTACCTTTTAAAATACCCAGGTTGGTTGCTGAAAACCTTGGTTCAGGTTTTTAAATAGTTTCTGTAGTGTTTCACTGCCTGCTTCTGAAAATTAGCTTATAAGTGTAGTAAAGCCATGTTTCTTCTATGGCTTAACTAAAGTAGTCAACAGTTAAAGGATGCCTTAATTCAAACAGAACTTGAGTTTGCACTTTTCCATTTCTTAAGTGGAAACACGATCACAGAACTAAATGATATGCTCACTTCTTGTTTCATGCATAAAATTGCTACTAAGTGTTAACCTCATACATTTAGAGAGGAAATTAACCAAGGTTTCACAAGAGTTATTTTTATATTCCACTCCAAAATAGAAAAGAAAGGGGCTATTTGGAAGAAAAAAAATAAAATGCAGCCATTCTGAAATGAAGATCATTGAGTTGTGTATTTGGTTAGGTCAAAATCTGCATTCCTTAACCACACTATAGCACTGACTGTCCTGTGGGTGAAAAAGACCCCAATCCAGCCACTACACAAAAAGATGGTTGATTTTGTTTTAGAGAAAAGCACTGACAAATGTAACCTACTTTGGCATTCTGAAAATATTTTTTCCATAAATCAAAACCCTACTAAATCAGAGCCTAAAAAAGAATGCAACTTGAGTTTTTAAAATTTACTATTAAAAATATCAACTCCCAATGTGGAAAACTACATATATATTTAGCTATGTCTGTATATGTATGTGTCTTAAAAAAGCAAGCTGAAGCTTTTTATCCCTGTAGCTTTAGACTAAAAGATGATTCAAATTGGACACAAAGTGATTACTGACAGCATTCTATTAAATGTGCAAAATACATTTGGAAGAAAACTACCATAAAACAAAAATCAAGCATTTTTTTTAGTTGACAGGGTAACTAATAAAAATATATTGTGTTTCAACACATTTGAAAGAAAGAAGATGCCTGCAGAAGATGAATTACATAAAGAAAATTGTTTGGTTTTCACATAAATGGCTTTATTTTTATTTTCAGAAGCCTAATGTACTAACAGTCAGATGTGCCTAGCTTGCCCTGTGTATTTGTGCAGTCCCTTGACCACAAATGAAATTCCTAGATGAGGATCTAAAATTTAAAGAACCTCCTTTAACCTCTCATACCTGTTTGTTTGTATGCACAGTCACCAGTGCCTTGAACAGTTTACAACCCCTCTGTGTGTGCTTATTAATTTTCCCTGTGCCAGCTACATCTTTCATTTCTCCTTATTTCCTGCAATCCACAAACCATATTCTGTGCAAGCAGAGGAAGCCGTGAAGTGGCCTGATGTGACTGCTGAGACAGTAAGTGAATAAGAGAAGCACCGCATGATACATCACAGCATTATATAACTTGTTATTCTCTCCTCACATAAATTATTTTATTTCCTTGGACACACAATTATCGAACGAGGCGTACAGATCCAATGTCACTTTTTGCTTGCACATGCAGTCACTGTAACAGGACACGGGTCAGGTGAGTGCATACCCATAAAGCCATTTTGGAAACCACACCTGCATACATGAATCTACAGAGTTTGCTGCGACCTCACCTGTCTTCAGTGCTATAATTTTTGAAAACAGCACTAAAGGTTATTATGATAGATTTGACTCAGCTCATGATTAAAAGTATTACCTCTAACATTTACTGAAAAAGACTCCTAGGTCTTTGTTTTAAAAATCTGCCAGCGCCACCATGAAAACCTTAGCTTTTTTACAGTTCTGAAAAGATTTTTAAAAAATTAACACTTTTAACCTTGCATCTCTGAGATGAAGGTTAGACCCTTAGTCCTCACAAAAAAAAGTGTTTATATAACATTTCCAAGCTATTCTATGTTGATATACAGACCCTGAATTTTATTAACAGAATTTAGCGTGATCAAAATCCCAGTAGGGTATGCTGACACTGCTCTCCCTCCAGCTGGTCTTCTCCATCTGAAATGTTTTCCAGTCTATAAACAGGAAAAACTACTAAAAAGCCGACAGCATCGTATGCTGCAGACACATGCATCCCTGCAAATGCACAGTTTACAATATCAACAGCTGTATGGAAAACCAAAACATAACAAAAAGGAACATTTCATAACAAGATTTCAAAAAACCCCTTAACAATTAAACAGTTTTTGGTTGAGGAGCTGAAGCTTGTTACAAATATGCATATCTAAACGTACCAGATTGTCCAGATGCAGAAACAAAGATAATATAGAAAGACAGATGTCACTTTGAAGATGGTGTTGCATGCAAAAATGTCAATTTTTAAATCTACTAAAACACAACAGAGGGTATGCAAGAGGTGGAATCCTTCTGCCAAATGGGCAGGGGAGAACAGGAATTTCAATATGAGATGTGTCCAGAGATAGAGGTCAGAGAGAAGAGAAAGGAGAAAAGGTCAAATTAAAGCTTTTAATAGGCAATAACATTTTCTGGAGGATATAATTCCAAAACTATTTGGCAAAACTTCAGGACATCCATCAGCAAAAGTAAAATGAGGGTCAGTTGGCTATTCTGTGAAATATTGAGCATTTTATGAGTCATAAATTTAATAAAATGTGGATGTGCTAAATTTACTCCACTCCCAAGTCACACCCTTTTTTGGTAACCTCTGTCCATTATATTCTTGAATGCATCAATAATGGGAACCCTCCAAAAAACCTAAACTCAAAGGAATTAAGACTGAATAAAAACAGACAATACATGAATACTGAAGTCCCATTTAAGGTAACAAAGAATAGAGTAAAAACTCCAGACACAAAAGAAAAAGCAGATACGTCGTTTTTGCTACACAGGGTTGTAATTAGTGATGGGGGAACCAATATTTCACCAGGCACCCATACTTAAAGGGTCAGGATCTTGTGAATAATTTTGCTACCCTCTGATAGACGTTTCACAGCTATTTTACTGAAAATCTTGATTGTTAAGCTGGGCCATTTCCCCACACACTTGGTACATAACAGTAGAGGCTGCAGAACGTGTCCTTCCAGTCTGCCTGCCCACCATCTTACTGCCACAGCTCACAAAAGTAAATTTTGCTAGACACAGGCTTGTACAGATCTAGTTGTCGCTCTCTCAGTAGCACACCAGTAATGATCTAGGCAGCATATAGCAGCAGACTCAGAGCATTTACTACTTTAGGTGATTCCTAGTTGGGCTGGTTATTCCACAATTGCTTTGTTTCTTGCATCTCTCTCTAAAGCAGCTGCTGGTAGAGTTTGGATTCTAGATGCAGTGACCACGGGATTTTCTCTAAGGAGCTACTTTCCTTTAAAAGACACGCACCACTACTCTGCAATGCCTTCTCAAATCCCATCCTTTGCTCGGACTTCTGTATAAACTCTCAACCACAATTTCAGCAAATTTCCCCAAGTCTTCAGAGAGAGCACTTGCTGTCACCCCATCCCTTCACACTATTCTGCCTCATGCCCCTTATCTTTTAATTTCATAGAATCATAGAATGGTTAGGGTTGGAAGGGACCTTCAAAGGTCATCTAGTCCAACCCCCCTGCAAGGAGCAGGGACATCCCCAACTAGATCAGGTTGCTCAGAGCCTCATCCAGCCTGGCCTTGAACGTTTCCAGAGATGGGGCCTCCACCACCTTTCTGGGCAACCTGTTCCAGTGTTCTATAACCCGCATCGTAAAAAAATTTTTTCCTAATTTCTAATCTAAATCTACCCCCCTCTATTTTAAAACCATTACCTCTCGCCCTATCGCAACAGGCCCTACTAAACAGCCTTTCCCCATCTTTCTTGTAGGCCCCCTTGAGGTACTGGAAGACCGCTATCAGGTCTCCCCGGAGCCTCCTCTTCTCCAGGCTGAACAGCCCCAACTCTCTCAGCCTGTCCTCATAAGAGAGGTGCTCCAGCCCTCTTATCATCTTTGTGGCCCTCCTCTGGACCTTCTCCAACTGGTCCATGTCCTTCTTGTGCTGGGGGCTCCAGAACTGGACACAGTACTCCAGGTGGGGTCTCACAAGGGCAGAGTAGAGGGGGAGAATCACCTCCCTCCACCTGCTGGCCACGCTTCTCTTGATGCAGCCCAGGATGCGGTTGGCCTTCTGGGCCGCAAGGGCGCATTGCCAGCTCATGTTAAGCTTCTCATCCACCAGCACTCCCAAGTCCTTCTCCTCAGGGCTGCTCTCAATCCATTCCCCGCCCAGCCTGTATTTGTGCCTGGGATTGCCACGACCCAGGTGCAGGACCTTGCACTTGGCCTGGTTGAACTTCATGAGGTTGGCACGGGCCCACCTCTCCAGCCTGTCAAGGTCCCTCTGGATGGCATCCCTCCCTTCCAGCGTGTCGACGGCACCACACAACTTGGTGTCGTCGGCGAACTTGCTGAGGGTGCACTCTATCCCACTGTCCATGTCGCCGACAAAGATGTTGAACAGGGTGGGGCCCAGCACGGACCCCTGAGGGACGCCACTCGTGACCGGTCTCCACTTGGACATTGAGCCGTTGACCACCACTCTCTGAGTGCGGCCATCCAGCCAACTCCTTATCCACCGAGTGGTCCGTCCATCAAACCCATGTCTCTCTAATTTAGAGAGAAGGATGTCATGTGGGACAGTGTCAAAAGCTTTGCACAAGTCCAGGTAGATGATGTCAGTTGCTCGTCCCTTGTCCACCGATGCCATCACCCCGTCATAGAAGGTCACCAAATTGGTCAGGCACGATCTGCCCTTGGTGAAGCCATGTTGGCTGTCACCAACCACCTCCTTGCTCTCCATGTGCCTTAGCATGGTTTCCAGGAGAATCTGCTCCAGACTGTATGCTCTTTGGTTCAGCATTTAAAATTACAGTGGAATGGAAGAAGAACTACTGCCATATAAAAAAAAAGCCGAGTAATCCCCCCTAAAATGAGCCAGGCTTTTCATGAGTGAGTTACCAATTAGCATGAGTCATGAAGAAAAAGCTGGGTGGAGTGGGACAGCGAGGGAAGCAAGACCTAGTTCAAGAAACCACCAAATACGAGCTTTAACTCAACCCAAACACTTTCACGTTCCCTTTTCAGGAAAACAAGGGAGAGAGAAGAGGACAGGAGGCTAATAGAATTGAAATTGGCAAACAGTTTTCCAAACAAATCTTTATATAAGAAACTGTATCAAAACCTCTGCTGGATTAATGGACCTGTAAAGACATTGTTTTAAGGAAACCCTTCCCTGGCTGAGGCTTTGAATTTCAAGCTCCAGCCAAGAAAGAAAACCAAATAAGTAACTTTTTTTTTTTTTTTTTAAATTCAGAGGAAAAGAAAGGTTATCTCTGTTTTACAAGGATGAGCTAGCCTGTCTTTCAACACCACGCTGGTTTCTATACTCACTTATTACAACTGACTGCATATTTCCTCAGGAGTTTGAATTCATCAGATGTTCTCAGAGAAGCTAGAGCAGTAAGAACAAAATGAACTGATTCCTTAAATTTCCAGAAAAACAGTCACCACAGGTGAAAGACTCTGTATTACAGATACAAATAATTACTCTTTAAATACTTCTGCTTAGTTACACTTTTGGGAAGGCTGAGAAGAAAGGCACTTGCTCCTAAGACCATGCCTGCAGACAGCTGGGCTTCCATTGCTTCTCTGAAGTTGGCTGCACCCAGAGGTTCAGCTTCTGTAGCTCCTTTTAAAGTGTTCATGTGTTAAATTGCCATTATGCAATCTCTTGCATAAACATCACTAAAATTGCAACTGCTGGTAAGGCTACCAAACAATCTCGTTAAAGTACAAAAAGTTACTTTGTTTCTGTCCAAGGGTTTTTGTTTGTTTGTCTGGGGTGAGGAGGACAGTTGATCATTTTAGAATGATCTTGTCTCGCATGAAGTATAGCAGGCCATAAACCATGTAATGAATTTATCAAAACCATTTCTTTATTATGGTCATTACAACACACAAGCCACCTCTGGCTTATTAATTTTAAGTTAAGTAGTTTTAAACATAGGATAGCAGCCACATTCAGTTGAACATTTGGTTTCTTTTGTTCTGACTCCTGCTGTTTAAAAAGCAAAACAGCAAGTAAATCATACAATATCTGTAATATTTGTATATGAAAGAGCATACATAAAACTAAAACAAGTGACGAAGTTCTACAAATGCTGGTAAATATCTCTTCTCTTTTAGTATTACTAATACATTCATTTTCAAAGAGAGACTAATCTGGAAATGGAGATCACCAGTATTTTACTGAATTTATTTTATACCAAGCATGCTGCTTTTGTTAAGCTTTAAAAAAAAGACCAAAACCTAAAAGATACTTTACAAAAGAAAAATGTTTAACTGTCCCTTGTTAAATATTTATAATTAATTGTATCAGCAAGACACAATCAATTTAAGAATAGCAATGTCTGACACCTAATATTCAAGCTGACTTCTAATGAATTTATGTTTTTTCCTCAATCAATACAAATAAACCATTAAATACTCAACAACCTCTGCCCATATACAGCAGGAGACAGCAAATACCAGATTTCAGATAGTGTTGGTCAACTGGAGAAAGAAAGAATAGTATCCGAGAAAATGGCTGAGGTACCAGATTTACCAATTTATTTTGTAGCCCAGCGAATGCATGAGTGCAAGGAAGAGGTTTTGCAGAGACCTGGACTCGTCAGGTGCCCATCTCCCACAAAAGTAAAAAAGTTCAGTACCCCGTGGTCTTTTCCGACGTCAGATCAAACCGAGTCAGGTGCCTGTTTATATCTGTTAGAATCAATTGTTTTCTTTTGCCAACTGGTTTGACTGCCCCGCTGCTTTAGGTTAAGCTGCAGCACTGGAGCTGGTATTGTCCACTGCCATCAAAATAAAATCGTTTCATCCACCTCCCTCACCTTCTGGCTTTGGCATCGCAGGCTTGCTCCTTCCTCCCCACGACCACTGCTATGACACAAGGATTTGCAGGCCAGATGGTGAATCACATAAACATTTTCCCGTTGAAAAACACCCCTTTTCCTGTATGTTTCCCCGGTGGCAGTTGCTGGTTTACACGCACATAGAACTACACAGTTGGTTATAAAGCTTTTGAGTGGAATAAGAATCCCCTCCTCCCCTCCACCCCAGTTGTGCAACCTGTTGAGAAGCAAAGCACCTTAAGACTCGCTTCCTGCTTTATTTCAACCAAAGTTCAGTCAGGAAATAAAAACCTGAACTCCCAAGTGCAAACCCAAACATTCTAGTTAAAAGAAATGCAAATACTGACTGGATGTAAATCGGCACAGCGGTACATACAACAACAGAGCCAAACCAATACAGCCCAGCTAAGGATCTAGCCCTGCAAGAGCAGGCAGGCAGGAAACCAGCAGATTCTCACTGAAGGCAGCGCGAGCTGCATTCATCTTGGAAGGGAGAAAAATAACTTTACCCATAAAGGGTAAGATGTTATTAGTAACAAAATTCTTCGCATTCTTTTCACAAAAAGACGTTTCATATTGCAAGATGATATCCTAACAAACTAGCCTTAGATGGCTGGATTGAGTCTGCACAGTGCAACGTCAACATATCATACATTCTCCTGATCAAGCGAAAATCAAAGTAGGACAAGTTGTCCAGTCCAGATTGGGTTATTTGGTCTAAAAATAAAGCTCCTAAACACCAATTTTATGCTAGTATGAAATGATTCAGATGACAACAGACAATTTTTTTCACTATAAAGCAGGGTTAGTACCTCCATATTACAACTTCCCAGCTCTTTCATTACAAGATCCTACTGTAATTGCTAGGTACAACGTCAAGTTTAAACCACTTGCACTGAAGTGGTTTAAATTTCCAAGCTCTTTCAGCCTCAGATCTCAGATTTTTTTCTTTTTTTTTGAAGGGAAGAAGGGGCATCACAATCTCAGCTAAAGCAATTCAGCTGTATCAAAGACTGAGGCTATGGAAAAAATGTTTTTGTTGCTTAAAAAGTCACAAAAAAAAGTTTCAGATGGTTTCTTCTTTGGAAAGGACTAGCATCCCCAAGCCTTGGAACTGGGATTTGAAGTTTGGCAGGAGATGGTATTTGTGTCAGTAATACGTCTTTTGCCAACTTCCAAGAAAACATCCCAAATTCGGCCAACAACTATGAGTCTTAGAAGAATCTTAATTTCACACATGCTCAGCAAACATTTTATGGAGTTTACAGCCGAAATTTAAGAAGAATCTGTCCTTATTGAGTATTCCCAACTTCTAGCCTTCGGTTCATGCAGTATTCCCTGTGAGTAAATGATCATGATAGGTCCACTCATGGCTCCAGCATGTGACCACCCATGCAGCATGGAGAAGGAAGCCATCTGATTCAAATGCAAAGGGGACAACTATTTAACAGCTCTGGAAGGGAATTTCGCAACCAAAGGAGAAACTCAGCCTGGGGAGGGATGGCGGCACTATCTGTTGCGTGATCAGCTGTTGATTTAGTGTTTAAAAACATTTCAGAATAACATAAAAGACATCAGTAGTAAAGAACATTAGGTTGTAAAGTTCAATACTCAGATGTAGGAAAATGCCAGATCTAAGGCTGCCTCTGCCTATATAATGGGTATTATCTTTAGTTCCATGATGATATACTACTTTGCCCCAGGCCATGAACTTGCAGTGAATCAGGGCTGTGTAACAACAGAGTGCAGGAGCTTTGCTTCATTTGCTGCAGGACCAGGAAGGTCTGCAATGAACAAAACAGAGTAAGGAGGGAGGAAACAGGACAAGTTCAACTTCAGGCAGTTGAGTCTCAAACCAATCTTAATACTAAAAAAAAACGAAGAGAACCTTATGCTCTTTCTGCCTATTTCATAAACAGACTTTAATTTCTCATATTCTGGACTGGCTGACTGGAAGTTTCTAGGGTCAGTTTTACAGTGCTGCTGAGCATCCCCAGCTGCAAGTTGCATGGAAAGCACTACGACTGAAAAATAAGCCCATAGGTGTCTAAAACCAGGCAGTAGACCTGACCTTAGTCTTGTCGCCCTTCAGTTTCCCACATGCATGAGATAAATATAGACACAGTGAAAACAAATTCCTTCAAGATCAGGAAACACTCTAGTACTAGAGCAGCAAGCAGCAGAGATGCTTACATAGAAATCCTGTTTTCAGAGAAGAGCTTGAATAGTGCAGCATATAAGCCCTGGGGCCACCTATTGAAGATGACGAGAAAACAAAATATTTAAAAGTTGCTCCTTCAGTGAGTACTCAGCGAGGCAGAGGATGTGTGTGTGGGGAGAATGGCAGGCAATCATTTAGCTAAAGACCAGATCATCTCATACATACATGTAAGAAAGCCAAAATAAGATTCCACAAACAGCTTGGTGATGTTCGCTGACTTCTGAGTGTCAAATTTTCAAGCATTATAATGTTTTTTCCTCTCTTTTCAATTTTGCTTTCCTTGTTGGTTTCATCCAAATAAAATTACCAGTCCTTTAAGATTTAATGATACTGGATGCTGAAAGGTGATAAAGAAATCTGGCCTCACCCTTAAAGAATACATTAGGCCTTCAACTATTCAGTTTTGCATCAGCTTTTAAATTCAAAGCCCAAACCTCATCTGCAAAGGAAGACTCAAATTTTGTAGTGTCAATGACCAAGTCTTAGAGCTTTCCACTTCCAGTGCTCATTAGCAACTATAAAGCTAATTCACAATGATTTTTCTGATTCTGTTTCTCAGACATTTATGAAATAAAATTATTATTTCATTTTAGACTTGAGCTCCATGTGAAAACTGCAGATTTGGAAACAAGTTAAGGAAAAAAAAAATAGGATTTTTGTCATTTTGAATTGCAGCTCAAGTGTTAAAGCCTGATCTACAAATTTTGCACATGTAAACTGTTTGAGTAAGAGTAACTTCTTATTTGGCATTATAATATGAACTCGGTTGATTTTTTCTAATTTTTTTTAAATTACCCCCAACATAAACACTCGTCCTCACCCATTCCAAAGATACTCAAATCTTCAGAATACACAGCACTGTGTAACACAGAGGTAAAAGATTGTGCCCTGCACGCCTCTGGCGGTACGTTTACTGCAGATTAAGGACTCCTGTCTTACAGGCAGTTGAGTGGTGGCTCAACTAATCAAATTCAACAGTAGATTAGAAAGAATGAATAGGACTGAGTTTGCAGCTCCAAGCTGAACCCTCTGTCATGACAAACAATCTGACAGGCACTGATCTAAATGCTTTGGGATTTGTATTTCAGAGTTGAGTAGCCATATGCTTACCACTGAAACATGCCAAAGGCATCTGCTCTTTAACAGTTTCTGAAGTTTGTTTACCAGTGCATATCAATACACATGTAATAATTGCTTTATACCTTCCTCCCTCTCCCTCAAAGACTAACAGCTTCAAGAGAGTTTTAAAAGCTCTATATGTAATCTAGATCTGAACTTTTTATATATCCATGGACAAGTCTGAAATGAAGTAATAGGAGCAGCATAAATAAACCACCCATAAAAAGCCAGGATAAGCATTGCCATCTATCAAGAAATCTGCAGTAGAAGCCTAAAGATAAACACACCTTCTTTCTCAGCTTTTTCCTTCTTGTCACTCCTCCTCAGTTTTTCTCCTACACTCCTAGTTTCCTATCTTCCTATCTTCCAGGTAACGTGCTGCCTCTCCGGTGAACCTATGTTGGAGCTGTTCCTCTTGAGGAAGCAGCGTGGTGCAGCTTAGCTTGCACTTAGAGCATCCTCACCTCTGCCAGGCCAGTCCACACCTGACATTCTTACCCTCCTGCTAGGGAGCACCTCTGTTCATTACTTCCACAAAGTTTTGGAAATTAGCTAGTCCTGACACAATCTTGGCATTAACTATGCCTGCTTATCACAGTGATTCAACACTAGTCCCTTTAATCATTAAAAGCGATAACGTAGACGCAACACTCACCTAAGAATTCAATTAGCTTTTAAAAGGCTAACTTGTCTGGTTGTTTCTAGACAAGACCATACCTATGAAAATCACGGTTTTACTGTGAATAAAGTACATATTAAAACATCTACCTAGGAAAAGACAATTTAAAGAGAAAGGCTCTATTTCAAGTGTGAATTTGCTGTTTTGTTGTATTCAAATGCAAAACAGTGTGGTTGCTTATTAAATTGCCACTTTCAATGTTGCTTAATTTACATAAAAATTAACTAGACTCTTCTTTTGCATGCATCAAGTATTCATGGTTAGCTATCTATGTATATTTAATATATTTCCATGTCATCATCCATTGCCAGATAATTAGCTCCTGGAACTCTTACTGTGTTTCAAACAGTGAAACATAAGAAGATCTTATTTAACATCAAGTTTCCATTCAACCGATGAGTAGCAATTTCCCTCTCATCTTCACCTCTTCTATGTTTTGATACTTTTTTTCTGATATTTTACACTTACAGCGAATGCACATTTCAGTTACTGAAGAGACACCTCACAGGCATCCAGTCTAATCAAGTCAAACGAGCATTCAACACAGACAGCTAAATGCTGGCTTTCTTGCACCTCCTTTATATTTTCTCCAAGTTACACTGCCTATCCCAGCATACTGACATACAAGACAGTTACACAGAGGAAGCCTCACTGAGATTTAGAATAAACACATTAATATCAGTTTGAAACACTGGAATTTAAAACATTATTATATATAAACATTATACAATGTTTTGTCTTGTGCAACAACTTTTCCAACCACCTCATCCAGTACAGTCAAGTATGAAATTTTCCAACAACTTCAACAAGTGAGGGACTCTGCCAGAGATTCGAAGGGCAAAACACACACTTAAAATTATCTTAACCTGACCTTGCACCGAAGGCTACAGAAATTCCTACAAAGGAACTTCTACCTTGAAGAGAAATAAAATAGAATTGTTATATTAAAAAAACCCTGCAAAAGTAAGATGTTTCTATTGTAACAGTACACTAAGACTGAGCAATACTGAGATACTGCAATCACTAGGGCACAGGTTTGATAGCCACTTCCCTGTCTGTTAAGACACTTAAAGCAGTTTGCAGTTATGGGATTAAGTTCCACTCACACTTGCTACTCTTGGGCTAGCCACTTTGGGCCAAATGTCATCTTTGGTCAGCAAGACAACTGCCTACTCTTTGTTCACTAGTGGAGGCTTATTCGTTCTTCCCTTCCAGACTGGTGTTACAATCTTTATTTCCAAGCCTAGGTAAAAATTCACAGAAAGCTATAGCTGGACACCTTACCCCAGGTCTCTGCACTCTGCCCAGCGTGCCATTCAATGTTCTGGTACAGACCTCCCTATCCCTCACCAAGTGGTACTCACGTGTCCTCTCGCAGCTTTACTCGAAATGGATTTGCCTTCCAATCTGATAGATAGGATCATTCAAGCACATACCCCACTCAAACCAAACTCCTCTGAGAGGCACCAGCTGGCCGGCTGTCATCCAGAACACAAGTTTGGCAGAGGGGACCTTATTATTCACAACTGTTTATAAAGTGGAGTACAGCAACCCAAAGCTGCCTCTGCTATGTAACCTCGACCAGCCTCTGCTGCTAAACAACGGGAAACTACTGAACTCAACCAAACTTACTCCTATTCCTGCTAACTGAATTTCACTCAAACGGTCACATATGAGGTGCATTATTTCTACTGGACAATGAGAGGGTAAAAAAAAAGGTACCAAATAAATCTGGTCTGATAGTAAACTACTGCGGAGAGTAGCTGGGTAAGGAAGCTCTAAGTAATGTTGAGTTGGAAATGTTATTATCAGAATTGTCTGCTGTGTGGCAAGAGATCTGATTAATTATAAACTGGATTCAAGAATGATTGTATTGGGCAAGTGCTGGGCATCAGCACAACTAGGCTGGTGGAGGTAACACAGAGCAGAAACCTCACAGAAGCTCCAGATGGGTCCTTCTGAAAAGTATCTGATATGGAGGATCTTTCAGGGAAGTTAGCAAACCATCATATGTTTCACGGTTGAGAGAGGGACCTATCCAAACTTTGGCTTCTTTCAAGAGGAGAACAAGCTAAGCATAATACACAGAAAGCATTAGTAATTAATCACACCACAGTCAGTGCCGGAGCATGACTGGTGGAGCGTGCACAGAAAGTAGAAAGAAGAAATATCTAAAAGATTAAATTAGGAAGGCTTGAGTTTTCTTAATTCTCTTGAACTTCAGAGGTGACAGAGTTTCCTCCCTCTGGCTCTCAGATGAAGACAGAAACAAGGATGTAGTGGCATAAGAGAGAAGGAAACTTGAAGAATTAACTGTCACCTGTAGAATTGGTGAGGCCACTTGTGATACTCTTTCAGGCCTGTTTGGGGCACAGGCACCAGGATAAGCAGAGGACAGAACCGCAATAATTTAGTGAAGGATCACATGCAAGTGTATTTGGAGTGTTTACTGCAGAGAAGTGTAGGAGAAGATCCTTCAAAAAAATCCTGATAGTATACTAGCCAGATATATGGAAAAGACTAAGAATTTGGATTATCTTGAGTCTGTGTAACAGTATGCACAGTAATTCACCTAAAAGATATTACTGGCTGATAAAGATGTAGCTGGGCATCAGGCTAAAATCTAAGCAGATAACTCAGAATAGGGTTCAACAGCAAAGGCAGCAAATTCCAAAATTGCTGTAGGCTGCCAGATTGTCATTTCTGTTTCAGCAGAATGGCATACTCTGTTTTGAAGGCTGGACTAATTTGACTGTTCTGACAAACACAAGTGCCCTGTGGTCCGTGGTGACAACAATTATAAAAAAAGGCAGAGTGCTTCCTTGTCTGTCCATTCATTGACATCAACCTGCACCTGATGAGTTCCAATTAATCTCTCTCAGCTCCAAGGTTCTGCTGATAAGCATCAGCTCCTGAAGACCGGATTGCTTCAATCTCATTTTACCTTGGTTGATAAATTAGAACATTCATGGTCTTCATCTAAACTTGCCCACAAATATAAAAATATATTAGCTACTGCTCTTTGTTTTTGACCAAAGTGGACTATCATGCAAAAGCAACAGAAAGAATAATTTCTCATCTATGTCAGTATTTTGTTTCTCTTGTAACTTTAAGTAACTCCTTTGGTTTATTCCTATTTAACCAGGCTCCCTAGTGTATTTATCTGGTTCTGAACATTCTTTTGTATAATAAACACTGCTGAAAATAACATCTTAAGAATTACAACAACAGCCTGAGAAAGATACTTTATCCCTACGCTATGATAAAAACAGTTTCTGATAATAGTTGTATTTAGATACTCTCCAAAACTCACCAAATATTTTCAAACACAAAATTTGCCTCCCTAAACCTTTTTTCCCCCCAATAAGAATACCTAGTTCTCAAAGTTCACTGGAATGGTAATGAAAACCTTTTTTTCATACCAACTTAGTTGAAGGATATCCTGTCCTTCTGCTGCATTATTAATACCATCAAACCACTGGAAAACTAAGTGCAAATGCCAATTCACTTAATGCTATCATTCGGCTCTACAGAATTTTCCATTTTAGCTACAGCATGTTCTAAGTAGCAGACAAAATATATTTTACATACAGTTCTCAATAGCCTTTGTTTATCTTGTGACAAAAGCCTGACCAGCATATTGCTCATGTTCTTATTTGTTAATAATTGGTTTCTTAATGTGTTTATTTTTATCCAGACAAAGATTTTTGTGAAGTGTCAGACTTCTGGGATTAAAACTATGCTGGTGTTCCTTTTCAAGATAACGGCTCCTGATTTTTGTCCATGCCATATATACATAGCAAATTCCATGGAGGAAAAGGCAACGTGACATTTCTGCTCAATGAAGTACAAGTACAATTTAGTACTGAACGTCAGTGAAGAAACATATCACTTGAAAATTAGCAATTTTTTTTTTAAAAAGAGATCAAACTGTGAGAGCTAGAAGATGCTTATTATGTAACCATGTTCAAATATACCATTTGATAAAGCACCATTTCCTAAAGTGTACTCTGCACTACTCATAGGTGTAAACCACATTACTGTATTTACTAGATTTGGATTTGAGAATCTGCTGTCAGAGTACACATCTTCAAAGCCTTCCTACTTCTTTCAGCTACCTCCACTACTTCCATCCTTCCATATTTGCCACAACTTTTCTACTAAAATAAGTATTTTAGGAATGTGCTTCTGGACAGCAAAATATTTTGAGAAAATAATGTTGAGATAACAGCTGTAAAAGAGTTACTACTAAATTTTTGAAAATGAAAGCAACATTTCTGGAATTATAACCAGATACTCCCAAATTCCACCTTTCTCATAGGCAGAAACCCATTTCCCTAGGTTCACCCCTCTCAGGGTCTTCCAGAGAACGTTGTGGATCATAGAACTTGCTTTATTCCTTCGTAGCTTCTTGCGTAACAGAACAACATCAAAGACCTGCTGATAAAAGCTCTCCATTCTGACTTTTTTTTTTCTTTCCTTCATTTGAAATGAAAAAGCAAGAAATATATTGTTAAAGGTTTGTCATTCTAAGCAAAGGAAACAGCAGACTGGCAAAGTACATCTCACTCAAAAGGATACACCACAAGAGGGCTGCATTCAGTCTCACTTTTTGAAATTCCTATTTCTCAGCATTTAGTTATACAATCTGAAAGTTCAATACTTCTCTTCTGTTTTACTTTGAAAAGGTGCAGCACCTAATGCTGCACAAAAGCTGCTTTTGCTGCACAAAAGCTAGTTGTGTTGTATGTCAAGACAGAGCATCCAGATAGTGGATCCTGAAATGTTTTCCAAGTGACATGTACCTACTCAGTTGAGTTCCTCTTCTAGACCAGCTAAGAGGAGGTAACGGACCTCCAGGAAGCTGCCAATGAAATAATTCTGAACAAGACAACTGCTACACTGTCTTGGGGATGCCTCAGAGTATTTTGCAGACTGAGTGAGATCACTTTGCTCATATTCCAAACTAGTTGAAACCCATGTTGGCTTCATCACCACAATCTCTTCGGTTTGGGTGTAGAGCTGTCCTAGCCTGGCCACGGTGCTTTCAGTCAGCTCAGAGGGAGCGGCAGAGTAAAATCATTCTGCTTGTAAAAAATCACGGGGGATATATCCTTGCTGCATAAATTCACAAAGGCTAAGTAAGATTTCTTTTCTCTATCTGTATTAACATGGTTTTAGAATATGATGCTCACCCTAGACAGTTTGCCAAGTAAGACAGAAATCGGCCACCAAAACTCCCCTACATACATATATGCAAAATATACCAAACCTTACAGGAAAAAACCTAACATGTGATTCATAGGCTCATTACATTCCATCAGCATTTGGCTGTTTCATTTTAATGAATTCTGTACTGTCTGCTGCTATCCAAACAAGAAGACGTGAAAAAGAATACACTGCTGGTTGATTACAACATGTGCCAGAATACAGAAAGGCACAAGACTGAAAGTCAAAAGAATTTATCCCTTCAAGGAGGAGAATAATCCTTTGAAAATGTTCTCTCCTAATGTACAATACTGCTGTTATAAATCAAAAATTATGTATATATTTTAAAATTGAGTGCCTGCTTACAGGCGTGTCTCAGTGTGTAATGTCAACTGCACCACAGGTAGCATAAATCCTGATGAATCTTCACAGCCTCTCAGTGGCTTTGGAATGTATTATTAACAAGTTTATTAAATATTTGCAGTGTTGTGGACATTCAGTGTGCACCGAGACAGCTGCAGCTTAAATCGTACCTGCTTCAACAACGTTAATACACCAGTGAGATAGTTGTTTCAGACATACAAAACCAAAATACCTGCCTCAAAAAAACACCAGTGTAGCAGATAGTATGTGAAGAATGGGAAGAAAAGAAGGAGTCACATAGCTGCTGAGTATATGTTTCATTTAATTCTCTGATCCATGCTACAAGAGCAGCAAAAGCAAAGGGCTGACAGAGGAAGCCAGGGAGCTTTCAGGTCTTTTGGAAGGAATGCTTTTTTTTTAATAAGTGAAGGCAGAAGTAGGACTGGTTAAACCACAGCAGTGCTGCTGACAGGATGAACCTGGAGAGCACTTAAGCAAAGAATCCTTTTGAGGGATGATTTTTCAAAAGCATGCAAGTAGATTTAAAGAACACTAATTCTTATAGGATTTTAAATGGGACTTAGGTCCCTAAGGTCTGCCCTCTCTGTGTTTGGCTTTTCAACATCAGTACCCATAGCAACTGCCAGGCAACGCAAACGTGCCATTACTCACAAATTCCAAAGTCTCTGAAGCACTTTTGAAAATGTCTCTTTTTTTTACCTATTGTGTATGTTATGCTTTTCTCCAAACAGACGTCCTTATTGTCTGTGCAATGCCAGAAACCATCAGGATGGGCCGGCTCCTTTCAGAGCAGCACAGCGAAGGACCAGTGATTGGAGCAAGCCAGCCGGAAGGTTGCTCAGGTCCCTGCTTCTGGAACTGTTTTATCATCACCAAGAGCACTCATTTTTATTGTTATACCGCAAGGTCAACAATGACTACCAATGCAAACAAAATCACAGTTTTGCATACGCCTAAATATAGATGATACGCATTTCAGAGACAGTTATTTTAAGACACGGGCATTCGCTTTTAACAGTATGAAATGGGACTGGGCAGGAGACTACCATAGCGAACGCATATTAAACACAGTTCTCCAATTCTTAACTGGTAGTCATTCCACAGAAAAATGAAACTATGGGAAAATACATTCAAACCTCACATCTGTGATCTGTAATATACTTCATTATAATATTTCATTCACAATGTACCATACTTCAAATAATTGTCATGGCACATAGGCAGTAAAGTGAAATCCTCCCTGTATTTACCAATGTTTTGTGAGAACATGGAGGGCAAAGACTATTTCCTGCCTTCCAGAATGCTGCAGTTCAGGAAAAGGTTGACAAAATAAGTCCCAAAGACAGAAATATTTCAGGTTACATATAAGGTGATGAATGAGGTGAAGAGTTGAATTTATGCTGAAGTTTGTGTTTTGATAAAAATCTATTTTCAAAAGCATTCATATTCTACTACAATTTTTCCCAAGCTCCTCTGCCCTCTTATGTTTTTCGTTGTTCAGTATCAGTACCATGGCAACATCCAGGACTCATGAATGTGGCACTGCTCTCAACATCTCTGGAGCAGAGCCTTGCAAATGATTACCAAACTCAGGGATCTGAGTCAGCTCAGAAAAGTATGATGCTGGGCTAATTTTTGTATACCCTGAAAATAATGGCAGGGGATTGGGAGGAGGAGCTGAAGCTACAACAGGAGAAAATAATGAAAGAAGCAGACTATTTAAGGTTTAATGATATATAAGCAAATTTTGCAAGTAGAGGAGAGTGAAAGTTTTATTACTATCTTACAGATGTGGGGGCTGTATCTGAACAGCTTGAGGATTCCAACATTTCCAGTAACTGAAATGATACTCCTCGGACCTTCTCCCCTGCCAGCAATTACTTATGCAGAAAAGTGATATCAGGAATACACAAAATACATTTGCAGCAACTTTAATGCAGCTGGAAATGAAAACAGCTAGCATCTGCAAGACGTGAAAGACTGAAGGAATCCACCAAATATGATTGAGAATCTCCTCTACAATGGGACTCTGATTTAGGATTAGTCTGCTCAGCCTGTAGATGCTGCTATTTTTCTGGTGAAACACATCAGGAAATATCATCTCTTAACTGAAACTAAAACAGTACTTAGTCCTGGAAAAAAATACGTTTAGGCTCCCCTCTGTTGAAGACTGCTTGAAGCAACTATTGGCATTACTAAAAAACAGAGCTGAGAAAAGGGTATGCTGTGTAGAGCATCTGGTAAAGCCATGTGAAATAAATAGATATCAATACTATTCCTCTGTTTATAGGAATGAATTTCAACTTCAGCAATAATTAAATATGCCACCAGTCCAACCAACATCATCCGCAAAATCATGGATCACTGGCTAACAAGAACGAGCAGTAATGAATAAACTTGAGCTTTACCCAAAGCTCATCTACTGTCTGTCCTGCAGCCATAAGTCTTTAAAAACAACCACAAAGCTCAGTATTCTGACACAAAAACCCAAATCCCCTTGACAATTCTTACAGTATTCAGTATACTTTATTAGTGTCAAGTTCATCACAAGGATGTAGTGAACAAGCCCACAAAACAGACTGTTTGGTGTTTTGTGCAGGCTCAGGGGAGCACCAAGGCCATGGGAAGACCCTGTGCCACTGTGAAAGACACTATAGGAAAAAACAAACCAAATAAATATTCCAATTAGATGACTGACCTGTCAAAATGCATATCCAAAGAGATGCTGACCAAGTCTAGACCAGCAGATACACCTTGTTACACGCACTCTCAGTCCACTGCCTAGCCAAAGCACATAAACAACTAGAAAAATATTTTAAAAAATATCTTGAAGAAGAGATAAACATTAGATCAAAAAAAAAAAAAAAGTAGAAACATCTTTTCAATTCTGAAGAAAATAATTCTAGTTTTTACTGAGCAATCATTTTTCCTGAACTCATCTGTGGCCAAGCTTCATTTCTACATATGCAATCTGATGAGCTAACGTCTTTCCAGGCCTCCAATTGAAGCAATTAAAAAAGTTCACATTCGCCAAACATTACCACATTGTTACCACAGATACTGTGTATTCCGAGTTAAGGGAAAACAGTGGAAACCTCTAATACCACTGTGGGGTAACTGCTGGCAAATAATAACTTTTTAATATGGTTACCACAGTGACTATTAATAACCTGTGAGGAGGTAAATGGAAAATGATCCACCACGTGGTAAATCTGCTTGTCACAAGCCATGACTCACACATAAGAGAGCGTAAGGAGATTATTTCAGTAGCTGGATCTTGACAGGCTCAAGAACCTAAAATCTGAACTATTTCTGATGAGTACCATAGATGTGTAGGTGACACAAACAACAACATGTCAAACTGCAAACACTACAAGTGGTAGCGATTCTGACATGGATCCACCATAACCCTCCAGTGAAAGGCTGCGCTTCCTTCTCAAAAGCAATGGAGGATGGAGAGAGGAAAGGACAGGGGCTGAGAGAAGAGAGTCATTTGGAGAAAATCAAATCCTTCCCAAGATGACTGAAATGATGGCCTGTTTGCTACTGAGGTGGGTGAGTAGTGCAGAATACAGCTCCAGTAAGACATGAAAGAACAGAAAGCAACAGAAACTTCAACGTACACCAAAGGCCAGAAAATATCTAACAGAAAGCTGATGCTCATTCTGAGAAGTACATCAAAGCCAACACATGCAGATGTTTGTAAGATATGGTAATCGTCAACGGTTAACATGATTCTGGAAAAAGTCAAGCTGCCCTTTCCCATGTTCCAGATTACAGAGACAACTGTCAGCATTCGCAATAAAGCACAACAGCCTGCACCCAATTTTCTGCATTGCTGAATTTCACAGACATGCTTAGCGATAAAAGTGTGCTTTTGAACAAGGTCTTTGTTTTTTTTAATTAACTAATTCATTATGAATTTTCTACCAACACACAAAAAGCCATAAAAGGTAGGCAAGCTCCCATTTACATACTGATATTTCTATATCAAAGGCTATGCTATTTAATGCACAGGATCCAATTCTCATAAAAGCACAAGTTCAATTATAATGGCAACCAGTGAAGCTCTAATACTGCATTTTCAGCTAAAAAATTGCTCAAAGCTCTTTCACAATAGCTCTGTAATTTCTGAGTATCAGTGTACTTAGTAACATGACTCTGGGAGGCACACATGCACAGAGGGGAGAAAAAAAAAATCAAGAAGAAAGAATTTCTTTGCATTAAGGAACAATGGTTTAGAGTTGCTGCTTAATCTCTCCAAATCCAATGGACGTACAGGTGAAATTTGCTGATTGAGGACCTGAAGTTAATGCTTACGTGGCCACCTGTATTTTCCTGTTTCCAAAACAGACTGGTTTTGGTTTACACATGCACTGAGCAACCAGCACAAACAGGCGAGAGCTGTTCTGAGAGATGGCAGTGCCGGTCAGTGTGCAAGCTCTGGCCTTGCCAAAACCCACAGGAATTTTGGCAGTGGCCCTACATATCATTCTGGGAGTCAGAAATCTGTTCAGTCACAAAGGAGGCAGCTAGCTTTCATTAAAACAACAGAGCTAAGCCTTCTTGTCGTTTGATGTGAGACCTTTCAGCATCCTGTACCTCTGACACACAGAAGACAAAGTAGGCACGAACCTGAAAACTGCTGAAGTCCTGCTTATGCAGTTCACTTTGAGCACATAAAGTAATTTAGCAGATACTTCTGTGGCTAAGACCTGCACACCTCAACTAATATTTATGTGAAGAGGAAACAAACTTTGTGTATCAGAGTAGAAAGCAGTATATTTAATACATCCATCCATCCATTCATACACCCCATCCACCATAGCCTGAGCATTTCAGTCAATGAACAAAGCTATTAGAGACCTGAATTTTACACCTGCATCAAATTTTCCCTTAAAAACCGAAATATAACATACTTAGAAACTGGCATTACTTTGTTTTACATTTCATACAACAAATTATATCTGTCTTGTAAGCTGTAGGATGTAACTATGCAGAGAGTAGAAACTTCATCCATACCAGAAGAGGAGCCTTTGGCACTATCATGGTAGCACTCCCCATTGACATTTCATCCACTCATAAAAGCAGCCTTCTACTTCTCTCTCTTTCAGAGTCAGAATAAGAAAATAGCTCTGGGAGCTAATATACTGTGGCTATGTGAAGTCGGAGGGTCTCATTAATGAATTACTCAATTGAGAGTCTCAACTTTAAACATCATTTACACAAATATGTCAAATTTGAGCACCTCAGCTGATGTGACAAATGCAGGGCTCAAGGCAGAATCAGCTCTTAAAGCCAGTCCCTAAGCTATTTAGTGCTTTATACAGCAGCTTACTATATTGTCTGCGCATAGCAAGGACACCCAGA
Organism: Chlamydotis macqueenii; assembly: GCF_036417535.1. Lineage (NCBI taxonomy): Eukaryota > Metazoa > Chordata > Aves > Otidiformes > Otididae > Chlamydotis > Chlamydotis macqueenii. The sequence continues at coordinate 71,165,752 of NC_141558.1, read as the reverse complement.
TGCCACTTACGAGGACCTGCTGCGTAACTATTTGGTTACTTCACACCCCAGCAAAGGTGAACCAAACAATATGGGCCAGCTTTCAAGAAGTGCTAATCATCATCTGTTAATTGTCTTAGATACACATTAATCTGCAAACTGCCTCCTTAGATTATTAGTTCAAAAGTGCCATATAAGCACACTGTACCATAACCTAAATAAATAGCATTAAAAGTTAAGTACATAAATACACATACATGGATACTATAGCTCCCAGAAAAGTATACAGTTGAAAAGTGTCACAAAATAAAAATACTTACACAGAGATATAAATATATATATGTATATATATATCCAGGACTGAACATTGCCATAGCAATGAAACAGACTGGGATACTTGCATGCAATTACCAAAATACTGTACAACTGTAAAACTCAGGTATAAACAGAAGATACAGACTGGTTTCTGATTGTGTATATGTAAATATTTATTCTGGGGAAAAACGATCAATTTTGAATCAATCATGGAAACAGGATGAGAATCCCTGTTTCTTTTCATCAGTAAGGCTATGCAATGAAAGCAAGAGTGTTAAATGTGTATCTTTTTTATTTTAGGATGCTGCGGTTGGCAGCTGTTATCTGTAATATTTTTTCAGTTGGCTAACTATGAACCAGAAATAAATTTCAAGCTGAAATACTACAATAAGGCAAATAATTCTGACTTTTCATCATACTGTAAAACACAAACACCATAATAGGAACATCTAGTCCAATGTATTCACTAATATCAAAGACTGTTGATGGATATAGAGGAAGTGTCAAAAAGAGGTCAGTTAAAATTTAATGTTGGTAGAAAAGATTGCCTGCAAAAGTATGAATAATCCTCTAATGATGCTTTAAACCTCAGCTTTGTCTTAACACTTACTGTTTATTTAGTCCTGAGAAAATACTTAAAAGCCATGAAGCAATTTTAAGAAAACATCGATAAACAACTATTTTCTCTTGACAGACTATTTGGCTACAATTACAATTCAGAAAAAACTTTACAAAATACAACCAGGCCTGAAAAGCCCTACTTAATTTCTGAGTAACCTCCTGACCATTCATAGAAGGATCTCACAAACTAGATCTCCAATAGCATTATATAAACTAGAAATGTTTTTAATTAACTTTCTTAAAGGAATACTTACATAAAAGTCTTATTTAAATGTCTGCACATTTCTGTCATTTTGCAAGTTCCACATTTTGTAAAAGAAGATGATTTGCCTTAACCCAAGTTCTGCCAAATAGCTCCATACATGACATCTACTCAAAGTTTCAGGCTTTAAAAAAGGATTAAATATTTCCAGTACCTAAAGGGGGCTAATAGGAAAGATGGGGAGAAACTCTTTAGCAGGGCCTGTTGCAGTAGGGCAAAGGGTAACAGTTTTAAAACAGAGGGAGGTAGATTCAGATTAGACATTAGGAAGAATTTTTTTACAAGGGTGGTAGAAGCACAATTAAAACAAGAGAAGGGCCACAAAGATGATCAGAGGGCTGGAGCACCTCTCCTGTGAGGACAGGCTGAGAGAGTTGGGGCTGTTCAGCCTGGAGAAGAGGAGGTTCCGGGAACACCTTACAGCGGCCTTCCAGTACCTAAAAGGGGCTTATAAGAAAGATGGCAAAAAGCTCTTTAGCAAGGCCTGTTGTGATAGGACAAGGGATAATGGTTTTAAAATAGAGGGAGGTAGATTCAGACTAGATATCAGGAAAAAAATTTTTACAGTGAGGGTGTTGGAACACTGGAACAGGTTGCCCAGAGGTGGTGGATGCCCCATCCCTGGAAACATTCAAGGCCAGGCTGGATGAGGCCCTGAGCAACCTGATCTGTTTGGAGATGTCCCTGCTCCTTGCAGGGGGGTTGGACTAGATGACCTTTGAAGGTCCCTTCCAACCCAAACTATTCTACGATTTCATGTTCTGACTCAGTCTTTCCAAAAAAATGCTCACCTTTGTTCCCCAAAGAAATACAGCATAAAGCTCTAGTAATTTTTCACCACATGGTGACAGGATTCATAGCGGCTTAAGCAAGATATATAATATGCTTTACTAAGTGAACAGAGTTAGAAAGAAGTAAATCAACTATTTTATTCCCCTTTGCTTGCTTTTAATAGCCATCTAAACATATGTGATAATGTTCTCAACAAAGTATGTGACATTCCAGTGGTCAGTTTGGCCAACAAAGGTTTGGTTTTCCACAGGGTAACTCCTCTGGCTGCCATGATAAGTCAAAGCAATCAAATCTGCTTCAGCACTGAAAAAACCTGTAATTAACTGAGTTCATACACTTTCTTCAAGTATTTTGATAGACTAGGACCAGAGTGTTCACAGAAGCAAACTTTAAAGCATGCCAGGAGAAAAGGATAGTACTATTTTGAGTAACACACATCAGTAGAAATCAATGAAGAATCTCACAAATCTGCTTTATGTGTTGCGGAGACTGTTGCAATTGACTAGAAATTCAATAATCATTCCCAAGAAGGACGATCATCTTGCAGGGGTAAAAAAATGCATATATTTTGTTAATCTATATTTAGCCTAAGTATATTTAATACTTATCCATCTTTATTAGTCCTTACTGAAATTTTTGTTTCTCTTACTCACTTCAACAATCTTCAGGTAACGCTTTATGCTGCGTATCAGGTAGCAAGCTGACCTTATCCAGCTAGCACGCAGTCTTTCCCCCTTTGTGTTCTCATGTCTATGCTGTATTTTCTCTTACCATGCACAAACAATGACACTCTATTAAACCATCCTACTTAAAATTATTATTGAGCCAAAGGAACACACTTCTCCGAAAATCAGTGCTGAATCAAATTTATATCTTTCTCTTGCTTAAAAAATAGCAAGAATTGCAGTCCTTGTTCTCCTGAGTATATTAGTAATTATACATCTAAAGCATGTTCATCGTCTGTGTTTACTCTTTGGTGGTTCTAAGGTTTATATGAATGAGAAAACAGTAATGTGATCATTTACAAGTAAAATAATATTTTCTCTGTCCTGGCACCCGAGCATAATGTAACGAAAACACAGTCAGCTTTTACCGGGGTTTCTGTTTAGAAAAGTCAGTTGAGGGGGTAACAGCTATCACTCATGAAGAGCTAAAACGTGACAAAAAGGTAAGAGATTCAAAAGCCAAGGAGATGTACTGCCTAAACAATTTTCATTGCTTTTTTTTGGTGGAGGTTATGTAAGTGGTTTTTGTTTTTTTTTTTCTTTGCTTCTATAATCTCATCAGTGACTTAGAAACCATTATAGCAGCATCTACGGGCAAAAGAGATCAAATAGTTGAAATAATGATGATGTAAGAGTGAGAAGGCAGCTAGAGGAATCTGAGTGTTGGTCATCACTGGCAAAAACCCATTCACACGGTTCAGAAACTTCTGCCACCTATGGAAAGTAAAGCTCAGATTATGCTATCAGGGTGCAGATAGAGCTTCCTCTGAGAAGAAACTCTCCTGCATAGATACAAGGAACATTTTACTGAAGGTTATTTTTTCCTGATTCTTCATTTCCTATTCAGAAGGGTCGCTAATAGTTATTTTTATGTAATAACAGGTAATTCTTTCATGCTACAGCTTGTTACGCATATTAATCAGGGTTCTTGCCAAATTAAATTATTTTTTTTCAACATTTGAAAAGCATTTAAACTTCTAATGACATTTTCCCTCTCTCTTCATCAACCTATTTTTGGAGCAAAATAATGTACTCAGGCCTGAATTAAAGACACTTGAGCCTCAGGAATGGAAAACAGCCACAAGCCAAAATGCATTCACAGGGGAGCTATAGGGCACTAAGGTTGTCATCTATGCACAAAAATACTTTCAAAGACGTAAACATGATGTTAAAATCTGCACCACTCCCTCTTGCATGTTAAAGTCACACACACTGCTTTGTGCTTGCAGTTCTGAGTAGGAAAAAAAGAAACAAGTCTATGTTTTTTATTACTGCTACTATTGTAGCATCAGGATGGGCCAAAACCAGGGATTCGGAGTTAACACCATAGTCTTAACAATCCTGGTTTTCCTTATTACTGCTAGTATCAGAAATTAAAATTGTAAAAAAGGCATTCTAACAGTATAAATAATAAGTCAGATCAGAGCTGTACAATAACACTAGGTGACAACTGTGCAATCAGTATCTGAAAATCTACCTGGATATCTACATTTTACAAATTAAAAAAACAGATATATGCAGGCACATTATATAGTAAAGTGTCTTGAATTCAATCAACTACAGTTAGGTTATCTGTAAAAATAAAACATTTCAACAGAAATGGTATGTATTAGGCACACTTGCAAACAACTGAAAACCAATTCTTAAATTAGTAAGTAAAAACTTAGTATTTTAAAATGCTAGTTGAACTACCTTCTCACACATAATTGACTACATAATATCTTAAAGTCATAATATATATAGCTTATAGTGCCTATCAATGTACTAAGTACTTATTAAATTCAGTGCTAAAGGGAAACTAATATTTCACACAGTATTTGCCTTCCTTAAATAAAAGTAGAACTTTAAGCATTTGAAAGACTAGACCAAAAAAAAAAAAAAAAAAATCTAGGAATGTTTTTGGTTTTTCCCCAGCTTTGTACTGCACAAAATCAGTCAATTAGCCTCAAATATTTTCCTTTTTATAACCCGATAGCCTAATTTGCAGAGATTCCTCATACAGCAAATACATGAGAAATGCATTTCTATAAAATTAGAAAATGACTGTATAATCACAAAATATCAAAGTGATAGATGATTTTAGGATGTCTGCTTAGTAGAAATCAGGCAAAATGTAAGCCAGCTCTGCTTCAAAAATCCAAGCAAGGATTCCAGCAAGGGAAAAAAAACCTACCAGCAAGCCCTTATTGTTTTTAATAATCTCAAGCTTCTTCCTTTGGCAGTCAGAATAACCAGCATATGTTAAAGATCTCTAAATTGCTTTTCCCCGCAGAACTAGTCTATAAATAAGTCACTTCATATCTATCGTACATGTTTTTTTTTTTTTTTTTCAAACATACATTCACACATCCTGCAAACATTCACTCATCTGTATTTGAATTACCACCACATCAGTATCATTTCATGGTTACATATTAACAGCCTCAAATCTCATAGATATGCCCATTCCCAAAAGAACCCACAGATATCCTCAGCTATCAAGCAATCTTTATACTCTGTTCCCCTGAAAATAGGGAATCGATCTCTACCCCCAGATTAATACAGGGATGGAAGACCATTTCTAGGTAAAGAGCAAGTATCATGTGTTCTCTTACCCACCACTGCCAAGCTGCACAACTCCTATTTCACGCACCTTCTCCAAGTCACCATCACCTGATGCTGGCAGCACTGAGCAGCTGACTTGCTACATCTACATGCTGCTGTGCATTCCTCTTTGCCCATTTAACACAGCAACTTCTTTCTCAGCTCTCAGACTTAAAACTAGGAGCTTTTCAGAGAGGGCAGTGCTATATATGTCTGTTTGCTTGGTGTCAACCACCCAGGTGGAGTTAAGGAGTGGTTCAGACAATAAGGCTGAACTTCCTTGGGAGCTTTTCCACTATTTTTCTGAGGTAGACTGGCAAACAAGCTACAATATTAAAAAAAAAAAAAAAAAAGTGAAAATGTTGTTTTCTTCCACTGCATATCTCCTGGTGATATCAGCACCTGTTATCAACTCCCTCAAGTCTCTCCATGTTACAATCATTTTAAGAAGGGTTGCAAGCAAGGGGTGTTTTTGCGATCAGGATACATAAAGTTTTCATGAAATTACTTCAAGCAGTTTTGCGAACATCAGCTTCTACAGCTTCGGTGAGATTTGTTATCTTAAAGGAAAAAAAAAATAAATACAGAGCAGGATTACCTTCCCTTAGACGCTCAACCACAAAAGTGAATCCAGTAGTTCGTGGATGTAAGACATACTCATATTTTTGAAGTCCATTCTTCTCAGCGAATTCATTACTGCGGGCTTTGGTACTGGCTGACAGAGAGAATAAAAGCACCATTTTTTATTAGTGTGCACGTAGACCAAGAATTAAATACAATTATTATACGACAGGAACAATACAACAGCAGTTCACACAGTACGCATGTGCAACAGCTTTTCGGATGGAGGCAGACTGCAGGGTGCTGTCGGTTGGCTATAGTGCAGTACGAGTAAGAGCAACGTGGATTGCAAGAAAAGCCTTTTTATCCTCTCCTGTCATTTTACAAAACAATCAGCAAATCTTTCATATTTATCAAACGCAATCTGAAATCTATAAATTAAAGTCTGTTAATAGTTCTCTACACACTTCAATACATATTTTACAGCAAAATACGTTATTTGGCTAATTTTTTTATTAAACTCTGCCGTGGTTTTGTTTAGTGAGGGGGGGCCTAATGTGGTAGCTTCTGTAGGAAACTGCTAGAAGTTGCTCCCCTTTGTTCAGGGGACTCGGCCAGGCCTAGGGCGGACCCACTGCTGGCCAAGGCCGAGCCGATTGGTAGCAGAATGTCTCGTGATAACCCCTCTGCGATAACGTATTTAAGAACGGGAAAACAGAAAAAAAAAAAAGAGAGGAGAGAAGATGTGAGGAAGCTGAGTGGGTGCAGAGGCGCAGAGGGGGAGGCGCAGGCCTCATGGGCCTTGCAGGCCTCACCCTCTGGCCTCTCGCCAAGCGGCTGACTGGGCCCAACTCGGCCCGGCCCGGCTGCAAGAAGTGGAGAGGAGATGAGAAGTGAATAAGATGTAAAAAAAGATCCTGAGAGACATCTACCAGCCTGTTGTGAGGAACGGCTGCAGTCGTCAAGGTCAGTTCAGAAGGAGGGGGAGGAGTAATGCGGCTCCTGGCCAAGATTCCCCTGCAGCCTGTGGTGACGACCATGGTGGAGCAGGTTGTCCCCCTGCAGCCCATGGAGGTCCACGGAGGAGCAGAGATCCACTTGGATCCCGTGAAGGACCCCGTACTGGGGGAGGTGGATGCCTGAAGGCAGCTGTGGCCCGTGGAGGGCCTGCTGGGACAGCTGTTCTGGAGAGACTGCACCCGTGGAAGAGATGACCCATGCCGGAGCAGTTCCACTAAGGACTGTGGCCTGTGGGAGGGACCCCACGATGGAGGAGGGGAGGAATGTGAGGAGTTCTTCCCCCGACCATGAAGCAGCGGCATGAAACAATGTATGATGAACTGACTGCAACCCCCATTCCCTCTTCCCCGTTGTGCCGCTCACGAGGGGAAGGTAGTAGAGATAATGTTAAGCTTGGGAAGAGGGAGGGGTGGAGGGAGGTTATCTTGTTCTCTGTCTCATTATCCTGCTATTTGTAGTAATAAATGAATAGTTTTCCCCAAGTCGAGTCTGTTTTGCCTGTGACGGTAACTTTAAGGATTTCTCCCTGTCCTTATCTCAAACCTCGAGCCGTTTTTCCTTATATTTTCTCTCCCTGTTCTCTCGGAAGGTGGGGGGAGTGAGAGCGAGACTGCGTAGTCTGGTCCGATCGGGGCTGAACTACGACAACTCAAAAGGCACAATATATAGTAACGTAGGTTTGATATAATATACAGAAATACCTTGAGGTCAATGTTTAATTATGTTAGACTTATTTTGGAAAGAAAATATTAAATGGAGGAAAGAAGTTAATCTAATGTGGTAAAATGGCAATTTAAGTCTTCATTCTGAACTTCACACATTTTATTCATCAACTTGCACTACACATACATACTCTTTTAATTTTTTTATCAACTACCTCAGTGTCACAACATGTGCTTGCTACTGTAGGCAGAGTATGCGCAAGGCATCTGGAAGGCAGCGTGGCTAAATCTCATGACAAACGTGTTTTGAACCTCTGGCAAAAAAGTCTCTCATGAGCAAACCGAACAAGGGCATTTCAGAGCCAGTTGCTAAAAGAGTCCACTAAGCAACGAAGACGTGGACTCTAAAGTGAAAAATTCTGAAGGCAAGTGGAGAGGAAGCAATTTATTCTCCAGTGATGTGCATGAGCCTCTTCCAAGCAGCCTCAGTCAGCAGCCAGACAGACTTTGCTGGCTATGGTTACTTCTTTGTTTTGAGTTCTGCTGTGCCTCATCTGGGGCCAAAAGGAAATGCGCACGTGCAATGTTCCCTTGGCAACATGGAAAAAAAAAATCAATTTGATTAACTAACTTTTTAAATAACTAGTATTTATACAGTCCTACAGGTGTTTTAAAAGATAAAATCCATCAATATATCTATAGAACAAAATAATCATTGCCTAAGCAATATATAAAACATTTTCAAGCAGAAACAGCTCTTTTTTAAAGTATCCACAGTTAACCTTAACAAGGATGGGAGAAATTAATGAAAAACATACTGCTGCTTAATAATTTAACAGAATTGATACTTATAGGTAAGACCTTTCTCTTACAATCATCATAATTTTTCCTGCAAAGGAACAATAGCACAAGTGGACAAATCAACAGCAGCGTGAGATGTCCTTCTTGCAGTAAAGCACCTTTCTTGCACCTTTTTTTCCTAAATTACATGAGCTCTTTATAAAGAAAAAATGTAGGTGGCTCTCCTAAAGGACCACCTACCTATTAAAAAAACACTACAGTGTATCAGTATACTGAGTATTTTTTCTCTGTGACCTATTGTTTCCATGCACAAGAGTACTGCTCTTCATGCATGCACGTGCACATATTTCCCAATCATGTGATTTGGAGGAAAAGAGAATTGTTGCACAGTAGCCAACCAAGTGATTCAGCAAAGAGAATCCAAAGATTTAATTCTTGCCAAATTGCCAAAACGTACAAATACTTGAAAATATGACATCTTCAAAAAGTGTTGCTAAAATTACAGAATCTGTGAAATACTAAAATTACACTTGGCTATGTAACTTAAATTTATCTTTCCTTGGACATATGCACTATGTCTTTAACCACATGATCAGAGTATCTGTTTTTGTCTGCTCAACTACTACTCCATTCAATGTTGAAAAAGGACTATTCTGAATCAGTGAAGGGGACTTGCCTTTAGGATCCCTACCTCTGTTACAGCAAAACTTACAAAGTGAGTCATGAGTGAGACTTGGAATGGCAGAAAAGGCAGGAGTAATCTGGTAATTATTAAATGCTTCTCTGGAAAGCCAGATTCCACCTCTTAGACATAATGGTATTGCATTATTAGTTCAACAACTTAAACTCTCTATTTTCTAAGAAACAAGACTGATCATCAAGAGTGTTCCTATAAAAAGTACACAACTCAAGGTTTCTTTCCAGGTTCTGTGGTGATTCCAGTAAAATGCTTTAATTTATCACAAAGTTTTAAGCTAATGTATCGTTTCTTCCAAAGGACAGAGGAAGTGGTATCTTCATTTTCTGCACATCCAAATTTGAGTTTCGCATTGACTCAATTTGCAGATTGCAAATGCTCCAATCAAAGCTTCATGACACAAGTGCCGTAAGTGTCTGCACAAAGCTAAGAAGTTAAAAAAAAAAATAAATAAATCTAAGTCTTAAGCATCTCAAATTGCATACAATTAATGAGCACTCAGAAAAACCCTCTCCATATGTCTGCTCACTAGGACTTTGTTTCAAAGGGAGCATGAAAATGAATTCCTTGGTATTTGCAAAACATTCCTACTTGTGCCACAAGAAAACCAGTAAGTAAATGGGCAGTTTTGTTTTCTAGGCAAGACCTAATTGATGCTTCAAGAAAGGTCTGGAACCTCCAAAGGGCACTGCCTTGAAGCAATAATCTTCAAGCCTCCTCTTAGTGCACATCCTTGCACTTGGAAAGAACTCACTGTAAACATCTGTAAAACATCTTCCAAATTTCCCTTTACTACAATGCCTTTCTAAAACATGTGAACAGCTGGACATTGGCACACCAGCCAACACTATTCAGCTATTTCCTGATATTTGTATCCCTGTCTTGCCTCTGGACTGTAAGTTTTATATAACAGAGATTTTTCCCTTCCCCTTTTGCATGACCCCAGTGTAATCGGATTTTTGAACTAGAATAATGCTCCTAGCTAATGCAATGATCATTGTCATCTGTAAAAATCATCTCCCTCTTCCCTTCCTAACAACCATCAACCCACAGGTCTTTGTGCGCTAAACTATTATATAGCAAGTCAGGAATGTCAAAGTGAGTGAAAGCAAGGGTAGGACATGCTCACTCTACCAAAAAGCTACACTGCTCTTCCTCCCCTTCCTGCTACTCTCAGTTTCTTATTCTGCTATTACTTATGAACAAACGCACTGACTGCCAGCTCATCCACTGTAAGCATCTCAGTGCCCACTGCTGTTTGGGATCGCTGTGTGAGATACCTGCGCCTAAACCTTCCGGGGAAAATTCAGAGTAAGTCTCCTGCTCAGCACTGGATTCAACCAAAGTCAGAAAATGTGATGTTCTCCATTATAGAAAACCTAGAGGTTTAAAAATTGATCCAGGAAATTGGAAACCCAATTTCTATATCCTTGCCAACCTAAGGGAATTCAAACAAACACCTCTTTAAAATCCCTTAATCAATAGACCACGCTACACTGTCAGAGCTGCAAAACTTATGCAGATGCCTCATCATTCTGCAGCCCAGATTACAACATTCTGAAAAATGTCTGAGTAAGCCTGATAGCGAAAACACTTTCTTAAAAAGAGGAAACGTTCTCTTCTTTGCTTCCAACCAACTAACACAAACTGCATAAAGCAGCTATTACAGCAGTGACTGGAAATGAACTCAGTTTGAGTCTCCTCAGCCCCAAAATGTCACTCACATCATTTGGCTAATGGTAATGCCCCCTTGCTCTCTGTGAAAAATATGAGCAAGTGTTGCTTTCTAGAAACAAGTATTTTCTTTCTTAAACTGCATTTAAGCCAAAGTAAATCTACTCCCAGAGTTTTTGCTCATCATTCCTATGAAGTGTATTTTGCATTTTAATTCCTTGGTTCTGTTTGCTCCTATGACAAAAAAAAAAAAAGTAAGTAGAACAATCTATTCTTACGGAAAGCAGCCAGTTTATTAATAGAGGGTGATATGGGACCTTTCCTGACCCAGGAGTGCTTCATGCTCTGTCTCCACTGGTCTCCCACTTACTTGCCTGTCCTCCCTTGTCTCCTTCAGCTAATACATGCTGCCCCTCAGAGGGTATGCTCTTTGGGGTGGTGGTACAAGAAGTCCAATTTATTTGAGTCTTTAGACATTACTGCAGAGCAATTGTCAAACTACACAAAATAATAAGAATTTAAGGGTACTGGCCATAACCTCTTACTTTTTTTGTTCTTGTGTTGCCTTACATAATCTGATTACTTTTTTTCCCCATTTATCTCAAAATTATGTGGGCAAATCTCATTTATCACATTTTTTAATTACTGGAAAAACTCAGAAAGTCAGCACTTTCTAGAAGCATCACACTTCAGAATTTCATTTAAAGTAACTGGAGCAAGAAATTATGCTAACACATTTTCTGAATTTATGAGTTACAGATTTTTAAGAAGTTAAATTCCTTTATCCTCTGGTTTTCTGGGGCAAAAGGGAACAAAATAAAATATTTTTGTAAGTCAAATTATATTTTTAATTTGTGAGCTAGTTTTGAATAAAACCAAAAATCGCTATAATTTTACTTTGATGAAAGCCTTAATGCACTAACAAGTTGCATTCATGCAAGTCTGAAGAAATTAAAACTCCAAGACAAAAAGCTAATTCTGTGCTCCCCATGAAATACATATACAGTATTAGTTCTCAAACAAACAAGTTCACATGCTTTTACAGATTCAGCACTGTCCAGGTTGATAAGTTTTGCTGGATGTCACCCAAAAGATTTAAACTTCCCTCATCATCCCACTGGAAAGTTGATTCTAAAACTTTAATACAACTATTTCCTTTCTGACTCATGATAAAAGCATATATGTTCTTCTACGACTTCAAGTACTCTCAAATTATATTGGTGCCAGAGAGTGAAAGAATACACAAATACTCCATAAAAATATCCCTTAAAAAAAAATCCTCATGTATCTATTAGAAGTTTGCATAGAAAGCATAAAAGCCATATTGGCTCACAGTCAATATTTTAAGAAAAATTTAAGCAATTTTTCTTATTTGTGCTACTTTCAAACTACTACATGTTAAATCAATCCCTACCAGTGCTTTTGAACAATATTTTTTTGCATTACCAAAGTACATCACATGTATTAGAAAAGAGAAAAATCCAACTGCGGTTCATTGTTACTTTCTAGACAGTACTGTATGTGATCCACATAGAACAGATCCCTGCCAAAATTTGGGCTCTAGTAGCAAGCTCTCCTACTTGTTTTTGAGCTGTTCCTCAAGGAAAAAAGGTCTGTGCAATCACACTCTGTCTACTTGTTCACCTTAACTTTTGAAACCGTTGCCACCTGCAAACAAAGTTTGACAGAGACAAGAAATTCAAAGATAATTAAGCCCCACAGGAGTTTTAGAAAAAAACAATGGCTGAGTAAAGGGAAGCCTCTGAGAACACAGATCTTAATAATGGGAAAAGCCAGGGCAGGTTCCACAGGTATTTAGTCTGTCAGAGCTCTCAGCACAGCATGCAGAGTTTGTGAGTTAACGCAAATATTGGTGAGGATGAGCCACAATACACAATGCCTCTTGTGGAGACAGCAGCAAGAGATTTGTTGAGGAAACGTCACACAGAAGGAAACATAAGAGAGAAGTCGGAGTGACGAAAAGACCACGCACAGGGATGCAGACACAAATCCATAGGAAATGAGGCTTTAACAGGCGTGGAGCAATACAGTAACTTTTTTTGTTATTGCTTTCTGAAGAATTACTACGAAGAGTCTTGTAAGGAATACCAAGAAAAACAAAAGAACAAGCGAAATGGTGGGTGGTATTCCAGCTTTCCAGAAGCACCAGACTTATGTTTGCTTTGTTTTCTTCAGGGCTTCAGAAAGTCTGGCTATATGGTTATCTGCTGAGGGCTTCTTTTTAAGCAATTACAATAAAATACCTTTGATGCACTTAGCTTTAACCTTGAAGTACTCCAGAGTGAAATGATGACCAACCTATCAGAAATAAGTATATAATTATTACCTCAGACCCTATACATCCAGTCTGCAAATACATCGTTTGGGGTTCATGACAATACTATTTTAAAAATTCTTTTACGTAGCATCCTCCACTGCAAAGTACTTCACCAACATGAAGTCAGGCAGCAGCCCATGTATAAATACAGTCATACTTCACATTTCTTTGAAATCTTTCATTCTTAAAAACCTGAAAACATTATACAGTTTCTTGTAAAGAGGAGTAAATCATTGTCATGCAGTCACTGAGAGGATAAAAAAAATGATAGTAGCACAGAGCTGCACAGCAATTCTGCTTTTCACTGAAGTACATGTAAAATGTTATTTTTCATTTTAAGCCTTGGAAGAATTTTGTTTTCAGAATTAGCAGTTTTGAAATTTGGTCAGAAAATAAAAACCATTCCCTCTTTTGTTTTATTTCTTATTCTAAAAGATGAGTTTGCAATAGGTCCTAATATGTCAATAACATAACAGTTTTCTGAAAATCATTTTTCAAAATGTTACGCAAATAACATTATTATGTTCCATCATTCTCATATGACATAACCTTATTGTGTGGTCAGGATTAGCTTGTCAAGGGATTTTGCCCTACCTCCTATAATATTTTAAAATCTATGACCCAATGTTTCCTGTGAAGAGAATTAGAGAGGGATAGCTATTTACTTTCACAGAAAAAGCCCCGGAGTTCTGCCTGTCTCTATACATCTTACTATGCACAAATGTAATATCAAGGTGGCATTCATCAGTGATGGAAAGTTAGAGTGGTAAACACTGGACAGTTTAACACGTCAGAAGCCAGCACAGCTGCCCAAGAAGCAGTGCCCTGTTGTCTTCCCTGCCCATCACTCTGTCCTTCCCACCACACTGCTTCCTCCCTGAGCTGCTCAACAAATCAGGGAGAAACGATCACCACCCATCTGTGGTGCCTTCAGAAGAACAGTGCAGTGAGTGCGGATATCCATTTGACGCTGCAAAGTTAAAGAGTACCCGTTACACACGTATGCAGAAGGAAAACCAGAACAGAAGTATCTTAAAAAAATAAATCTGTCAAAAATCTGTGTTCAGAAATCCAATTAGAGAATTCTTTAATATTGAGTGAAGAAATCTTGTCTGCATGAATTTCTTAGTGGATGGTACCAAAAGCATATACTTAAATTCAGTCCAAGTCATTTACATCAGTTACAACAGTGGAGAGAAAACCCTGTGTTTCCTTAAGCAACTCCACTCTCAGGTGGGAGCATCCTCACCACTGCCTTTGGGACTCTGCAGCTAACACACTGCAGCTGTCCCAGTCCTCACCCAATTCTTCTTTAAAACTGCAGTATGAAACTTCCTCAGTTCTTTAAAATCTGTTGTCTCTGAGAAATATTAGGAGGGATTATAAGAGATACATATTTTATGGAATACATTACAAACAATCCAATTCTTTCAATCATCTTGAGATGGAAATAACTGTTCAGAAAGAGAGCATAAGCGACTCAAGGAGCAGTCTCCAGACTCCATGAACAAGATAAAGATTTCATCTCAGTTCAGAGCAAGGAGTGGACAGTTGCTCATCACTTCAAAGGGGGAGAATTACAGTGACATAATTTCCATCCTTCTTCCTAATTTTAGATACAAAATAACTAATTCAACAAGAGAGATCATGTGAAGCAGTCCAAGAATGTACGATGAATTTATCCTCTTTTAGAAAGGCTGATCAAGTGATGACAATTCCCTACAGTGTGATAGCATCTGAATACCATACATATCCATTCTTAAGGATATCGGGAATACAGAAGAAAAAATAGTAGTATGCTAGTTATTTTTATACTATGTCTAGTAGTTACCGATCTGGCATTGCAATAAAACATGATTTGAGAATATCTGCAATTGAAAATATAGTAAAAATTTTTTAAATAGGCTAAAAGATAAAAGTTTAATTGTAATTTATTTTCTATTTAAAAGACGATGCTTATCTAATCATGCTGCAGGGATGAACGACCACAGCACATTCATACGGTATTTTCTTTCATTGGCAACTGAGTCATCTTCAACACCAGTTAGCAGTTTGCTACTGTTGCCATAAGACACGTGTATTAAGGTAGATATTTTATTAAGAATTAATACTACAGGATCAAACTCATTACGTTTACTCTTATGATAATGTCAACATTTGTTTTAGGGAGGTATTTTTCTTATAGAGGCAGATACAGACTGCTTACATGGCCTAAAGAACAAGTATCTCCACTTTCTCCTCTTAAAACATTAAGCAAGAAATCTAATAAAATCTTTATCTCTCCTCTTCAATCACTCTTCCATAGGTCTGAAATGATTTTGCACTGTTTGCCACAGTAATATGGGAAATGGGAACATGCAAGTGATTTATTCCAAGTCTTGAAACCTACTTTTGCTAATGCAATGTATATACAGTACTGACCAATATAAAGCCATTTCAATCACCAGATGCTTTGAATGCAAGTTATTTCAGGAAGACTGGCAAAGCTTCTCAGTGGAACTACATTTGTACTACATAAATCAGCACATACGATCATTTAAATATAATTTCTACTGTTCATGAGAACCCAGTCTTGCTCCTGCCTTGGGCTTTTTTTAATTACTTCTAAAAACAATGAAGAATTTCCACATTAAGATGACAAACACAGCCTACCTGTGAGATCAGTGCCTTCTGGAAAGATGAGGAGTTGTAGTGGTTCACGAATGTCACAGAAATAATCCAGCATTTTTTCAAAGTGACTCTTGTCATCTTCCCACTTCCTTTGAATGAAAACAAAGGCAGCAACCTGCATCGCCCAGCCTAAAGTTTAAAAAAAAAAATACACCTTTAGTACCATTTCACTCTGATACTTCCACTGTGTCTGGATTACAAAATACTTCCATAAATTGTATTGACACAACATGCCCTCACCCACCTCATTAAGAGCACCCAGTTACCTTGTAAAAGGAGTTTTGGATAGGAAGCAAAAGGCAGCATAATCTAAATAAATAATTCTAAAAAAATTTGGAATGGCTACAGTTTTGCAAAATTCAAGTTACCAGAGTTAGAATAGCTTTCCAGAGAGCAAGAACAGGGTCAATGCTGTCATGAAAGGAGGTTGTAGCGAGGTGGGTGTTGGTCTCTTCTCCCAAGTAACAGTGATAGGATGAGATGAAATGGCCTTAAGTTGCACCAGAGGAGGTTTAGATTGGACTTTAGGAAAAATGTGTTCACTGAAAGGGTTATCAAGCATTAGAACAGGCTGCCCAGGGAAGTGGTTGAGTCACCATCCCTGGAGGTATTTAAAAGAGGTGTAGATGTGGAGCTTAGGGCCATGGATTAGCGGTGGACTTGGCAGTGCTAGGTTAACAGTTGGACTCGATGATCTTAAAGGTCTTTTCCAATCTAAACAATTCTATGATTCTGTCAGGTGAAGTATTTAAAACCATGGCCCTCACTATAATATCCTTAATCACTGCAACACTGATTTGCTCAAGGGAAGGTGCTGCCCCTATGGACAAACATCTCAGCAACGCACTGCAGGGTAACAGAAAGCTGCATTATACAGAGATAGTTGCCCTTAGCAGTGCATGTTAACGACGTGCATTGTGCAGAAAATAGCTATTGCTTCAAGGGCTTTATTACATATACCTTCTTATAATTTTCATTACTAATAGAAGAAAATACAAAGTTGTTCTTTACATTTGATTAGAGAAAACATTGACATATTCCCATTTGTTTGCATTAACACACAAGACAACTGTGAAGATTTACTGCCTGACATCAAACTGACAAGGAAATGCAGTTAAAAAAATGAAACTGCTGCTGAATCTGCAACTCAGGGGTCACATGCCATTATCTTCAATAAATATTCTTGGCTTTTTTGGCACAATTTAGTATATAATGAGCAAGAAACTGTGTGGTGACTTGGGCTAAACCATCACAGTCTATCATACAACATTAGAACTTCTGTCCGCTAGTTCAGAGAGCAGGACAAAAAATCAGGGCTCCAGTTCACCATAAGCCCGTGATGCTCTCTTCTTAAACAGCGCTCAGAGGAGCACGACATTGCCTTGGCTAGCTTGTATCCCACCAGAAAATCTGCAGACTGATATTCCACATCAAAGAAAACATCACAGCTTCCCATTCTCCTCTTTGTTCACCACAGTTCTCAAAGTATGTTTTCCCTTTGCTGATGACTTAGAGCATGCTAGTCTTGCAGTTTATTTCAGCTCCTCTTTACAGGGATTCCTTTCTGTTCTGTTTGTGGCAGCATCTTACAAGGAGCATATGCTAGAAAACAACTTATTAAAGTAATCAATTTTTAAATCATCTTCAGAAGTCAGTCAGCCTGGCTAATGCATTAACCAAGCTGCACGATCTCTTCTGTATTGGTCAGGAATGTTAATTGTATTGTTAAAGATTTGTAACCTGTATCATGGGGTAGATACCTTTTATTTTTAAATCAGCTAAACAGATGAAACATGCATAACAAACATGCCTTCTGCAATCTGACCTAATGAGTCTCAGATGTTCAGATAATGAATGATATCCAGATAACTGGATACTGGAAGTGGTTATATCAATAAAGAAAATAAATGCCCAGAATGCAATCTCAGCAAATCTTTTTGAATTTGCACACTGTACTTGTTAAAAACCCTCTGTAAATGAAACTAAACTTTAACCACAACATTTTATGTGCATCTATGCACATATCACATTCCCACATCTGCAGTGTCAAGAAGTACCAGTACAACTGTATTCATAGAGGCTATCCACGCCTAAACAAATCATTTGCAGGAAAAACGTAAATTTTAAAGTAACTGGAAAATAACTTATGTAATTTAACTATGCTTTCTTCCGGCATTTAATCATCTCCTACTGCTACAATACATTTCACTGTGATGGTGAAACCCCAATATTTTAAATTTAACTAGTCAGGGCTTCATTTTCACATTTGTCACTATGTTATACAAAGAGGACGTCTTTTTGTACCAAATGTTGCCAAATACCAAACAGTGCCAAAGCATTCAGTTCCTCTAGAAGATACAGGGACATGGTAGGAAGCTGTGTCAGGGGGAGTTCAGGTTGGACATTAGGAAAAGGTCCTTCACTGAAAGGATGGTTGGTCACTGGAACAGGCTCCCCAGGGAAGCCGCCACGGCACCAAGCCTGTCAGAGTTCAAGCAGCATCTGTGCTAAACCATTTTGTTGTGTGGCATCACGTATCAGGCCTAAATTGTTCAGTCCTTGTGTTCTCATTGCAGCAGAGCCCATAGGCGGAAACTAGAAGCAAAAGAAATGCTCACTTGGGAAGCCTGCTGATATTTTCCCAGGTCAGCAGCTCCTTAGGAAGAATGATTTTGGTCCATAATAGGGAGGGAGGATGGAAAAAACTTCACTGCCAGATCCCACTCCCTCCTCTGCCTTTCCTCATGCAGCACAAGGCTTTAAATTATATGGAAAACTTGCATAAAAACTCTTTCTAGCGATCAGTCTTCAACAGCACTGTGAACATCAAATTACAAACACTTTTAGCTACTAAGAAAGCTGCTGCTTGAGTTACTCATATTTTAACCTGACTTAATTGCCTTAAAGTTGAGGATATAATGCAGTAGTTTCCCATTCCTGTCCTAAGTGGTGGTGTTATCCACAGGCTACGAAAAATTAAACAGAGACGGTAATGTAATGACAGTAGTGTGTCAGGGAGGAGGAAGAAAGAGAGGGAAGGGAGTTGGGAGGCATCCATTTTTTAAATAAACAAGATATTTTATTTTCTGCTCTTTTCAATAGATAATGTCCAGTGTTCTGGAAGAATTTTTCTGTCTTTAAGTGTATATCTAATTAGATAAAATAGTCGTGACTGCTCAAATAAGGACAGATTATCTACAAGTCAGATAACTAATAGTAAAGGACCCAGGTCTTCCTCCCCACTTACCCCAGTACAGCACACTGCAACAAACTATTTTACCATCTATGAAAGTGGAAGAATCTTCCACATGCGCTCAAGCTTTAAGGCCTTCAGTGGAAGGCAACAAAAGCATGAAGTATTCGCTTCAACCAAAACCCTGGTCCATGCAGCACTGGGGAGGAACACCTACTGTTTACACCTCTCGCTGTCCCACCACATTCAAGCGGGAGAGGAAACCCAGCACAGGCTTGCAGACGCATGCCTTCTGCTCAAAGCAAAAGCAGCTCTTGCTTTGATTGCCATTCCACAGTGTGTCCGCGTTGTGCTGCTGGAAAAAACAACACGTAACAAGTCCAAGGCACAATGTGGGAATGCACGGAGAAAGAAGAGGAATTCAGTAAAGCAACGGGCAAAAAGAAAGGGTTTGCTAATTAGCAAGATTTATGAACAAGCAGAAGGAAGTATCTTCTCATGTGCAGCCTGCAGTGAGACACACTGTTCAGTTAATTATTGTTAAGTTTACGTCAACATATTGTCCCAGAAAAGTAATTACATTTTGCTCTTTTGCACAATGTTTTTGGTCATCTAAAAGCTCCCAGGAATTTTCCTAGCAAAAGGCAGCATTCACTTGACTGGAGAAATACGGTTGTCTTTTGATTTCCAGATTCTTGAGAAATCATCAGTTATAAAAACACAGCAGAAGAACAGTGAAGCTAAAGAAATCATAACAAGGCAATTCCAATTCTTTGCTTTGCTTCTTGTAATTGAGAACATTTCTGATAACTAACATTGTCTGGTACACAAAAAGCATCACACTGCACAGCTCTTGTTCAAAATTGCTGAATAGGAACACAAAAGCCTACTAGATAGAGTAGCTAGCCACACTGACTTTAAAATCAACTTTTTGGAGCTGAAAAAATAAAGAAGGCAACTTCAAATCTCAAGTAACACATACAAGCTAACAATATGTATTCCACACTTCAATAAGGCTTTATCAGGACACAATTCTACACAGAAGAAAATTACACAAAAAGGAAAGTCTTCTATTGAACCAGAGAAATGTGCTGTACACAAGAATTTCCTTACAGCCTTGGGGATAAAGCAAATTATAGCCTATGCAGGTTGAGAATTTGTAGCATTGTACAAAAAAAACACTAGTTGCAAGTATAAAGCTTTTTAAGTTCTAACACTTCTGTTTTCCCCACCTCAAAAAACTTTAAAAGAAAATAACACTTGAAGTTAAAATTTCTTAAATGTGTTTTCATTCCAAACGTAATTTGTGAGTAAGCAGACACCTGGGATGGAGGTGGCCATGAACAAAAGAGAGAAAGAGGTGTGTTGTACAAAGCAATGTCTTTGTTTGGCTTTCTGCCACAATTGTACGTACATTTCCATAAGCATCTCAGAAATCAGATATCCCAAAAAGTGTCATGTCTCTCTAGGAAGAATATCATGGCTGATATTGAAAGTAAACGTACATCAAGAAAATGGTATCTATGTATTTCCTATAGCAAAGCAACAGAACAGCTAGTAATACTAAGCCTTCCACAAACAAATTCAACAAATGATTCAAAACTGTAGAAACAAGTAGGAAAGTAGAAGGCCTAACTATGAGATTTCCTTATTATATTAATTCATCTTCCCTCTTTTGTTCCTCTGCATTATTCACTGTTTTTTCATATCAAAAAGTCTCTTGGTCAAAAATAAAAGCATTATTTAGTGTGCCTGTATTCAGCAGCGATCTGGTCTGGACCAGGGCTTTGGAGGCAATAGTGAACCAGACGTTCAGGCTTAATAAGGGAAATCACTCGGAAGCACATGATCCCACCATATACAAATCACTGAGTTCATTAACAGTTTGTTATTCCAAGTGTTTTGCTGCATAAAATATCCAGAAGGCAGCAACCACACAATTCTGAGTGCTCCTTATTTTAAAGATGGGTAGGTATTAAAAAGATGTTAGCAGATAGAAAATCACACAGGAAGCCAGGGCTTAAAGTTCCTACGTATACACTGCAAGTTTTCATCACTATAGACTGCTAAACAGGTTTCTGCAAATTCAATTAGAATCAGCCATTTTACCGTTTTTTTTCCTAGATAGTTTTATGTTTAATAACCAAAAGCAAATTAAAAATTAAAAGATTCTTCACATTTAAAGTAATGGTTTGAGCACGCAAACTAGGAATAAAGAAATGCTTCTTGACATAATCTTGTAATGCGCAATCTCTGCTCCTGGCAGGTTTTTTAACCATGCTCATTTCCAGTAATAGGAGTATAATGAATTGAACAATTACCATCTGATTTGGTGAATTCTTTGAGCAAATTACAAAATGAGCTAAGAGATAAAATTCACAAATATAGATTCACAGTAGCACTCCTAATTTAATAGTGAAACATCTGATTCAGCCTATTTATTAGATTGATTCAAGCTATTTGTAAGGTGTCTTTAGAAACACTAGTGTTCTTTCGCTACTGCCTTGCCCTGTTAGACTCTGAACATTAATCTACATCTGTTTTTAAATTATTTTTATGGTCACATTCAGTTTATGTTCAGATTATATATTTCATAGCAATACCACACATTCTACTTTTTACTTGGACAGAATATCATCTCTTCCAACATATGGGAAGTCTAAACCTTTTTTCTTACTAAGACAACTTAAGTGAACAAACAGAAATGTTAGAAACACTGAATTTTAAGGTAACTGAAAAAAAAGAAAAATATTCTGGTTTTACTCCGATCAGTTTTACCTTTGATTTCCTCATAGTTCTCATGCATTTGTTTCTACAGCAAAATATAATAAATTTTATATTTAAGTCACATTCAAACATTAACACTTTCTGTATTTTCTTTGCCCTCCTTCATTCTCTTGTGGGAGAGTACAGTATGTGCCAGTAGAAACCTCTCCTTATTGTTTATAATACGATTAGAAGCTTCTTCAGACAACATTTATAGTACAAGATTCACTTGTCAGGGCAATAACAATGTTGTCAAAAAGCCAGTCAGATATAGCGGCCTACATATTAGCTGTGAAAATTTAAGTGTGAAACCTTCTCAAAAGGACATTCTATTGAAGAATCGGTATCTCTCAACACAAAGGAAAAAATAGTGTGACAGTACGTAGGATAAATTCATGATGGTAGTAGTAGGATATATATGTATACAAAGCACCCAGACAGAGGTATACTATGCCCTTGGAAAGCATTCTTTCAATATTCAATCCCTTAATCACAGATCAGAAAGATGCTATTTGGACACTTCATACTCAAATATTCATTCTATTTCCTAAATTATGTCATTTTTATAGAATATGGACAATCAGATTATTAACTCTACCATTGTATTAGTGCTACTTACGCAAAATCTTTGTGCTAAAATGCTATGAATGCCATTAAGGAACATTACATCTATTCAGTTACAATATCCATCTTAAAATAACACTTCAAATTTGATTTGATGTACTGTGTAAAATCAGAACATTACTCAAAACCATAACATTACTCAAAACTAAAGAAAACTAAAGCAAAGGCTTAAACCTCTAGGATGGCTGGAAAGTTTGTTTTTGTAATGCATTTTAAAAATACATCAAAGCAGTGAAACAGTGCATGAAAACCTAAGTATTAAAAAAGATGAGTCTTGCCCAATACGTGTCTGGAGTAAAGCCCCATGTCATTCCAAAATCTCCAAAGACAGTGAAGAAACTGGTTGTTAGATCATAGGGAAGTGAAAAGACCTCAAGAAATGCATCTGAAAATGGCAGGGTACAGTGCCCATCTCTCCTATGCATGTGTTGTCTTTACTGCAAGTCAGGAATGGTGAGCTATTTAAAATTCAATACCTTTTCGGTAGGCTTGCATCCTCTTCAGATGCTCCATTTCCTTACGGGAGGATCATGAAAGTAAAGAGCAGAAAAAGGACTGGAGATCAGCTGCCTTACTCGGCAGAAGAGGACCTAACCAATGTCCCTGGCTGCATCTCTGCACTGTGGTCCCATAAAGGTGGGAGTTTCTCGCGCTGCACTCTCAGGCTCTTTTGATGTACATTTTGGAGAGGCAAAGCAGGCAGAGAGAGGCTGGAGTCCTTGTTATACAGAAAGGATAAGGAAAGTTTAAGTGGACTGTAGGCTAGTATTTTTTTCCCCCTGACAGAGGTGGGAGAATTTCTGTGTTGTTCATCCGCAGTTATTCCTATTATGTCTTTCCTGAATTATCAAAGACAAGAGCCAGCTGAGAAACAGGCACCTAAGTCTCTTCTTACCCACAAAAAATGCATGTAGAGTTACAGGCAAATTAAGCTACTTTTTTTTTTTAATGCTTCCCTCACACTTAAAACTTCTACAAGAGAGTCTTGCATCTCTGTCTTCAGAGATGACCAACCGGGAGAATAACAACTGTACTTTCCATTAGAGAGCATACTTTTCAACTTCTGCTTTAAAAATTACATAGGACAACAACTCTTATGGCAGCTCATAATTGAATTGCTAGAGGACAAAATGTCTCAGCTCCTCAAAACTCTCATTTCAGTGTATTTTAACATAACAAAGGTACTTGGGACATGAGCTATACTAGAAAGTTCAGAAGGTTACACTTTCAATTTTTTAAACCAATAAACTCTATTGATACGAATTTGGATGTAAATCCAGCTATAACTCGAACAAAGACGCTTTCTGCTGAAGTATTTATATCACTACCTACAGAAGTAGCTGTGGCAGCACAAACACTTTCTTGCCAATATAAATGCGTACAGATTCCCCGCAGCGTGCTGCTTTAACTGTACTCCAATTGAGTTAAGTGCTAAAATTTTCTGGGCTTAGTGACACCAATATTTTACCTCATTGTGGCTGATCCATCATAGCTGTCGGTGTGCATGCTCTTAGCCCGTGGCAAAGGCAGGATAATTTGAGTTGTTTGGCCTTGCTTCATTGAAAACTAAGATGACTCAAATTACTTTGAATTTGCTTCAGGCGAAGCTCACGCACATGGACAGCTATAATGGATCAACTGACGTGCTGTAAAAGATTGGTGGGGCTAAGTCCAGTGCAGAAATGGAGCACAGTCCTTTTTTTATTTTTCCCTGGCACTTAACACAACAAGCGCCAAACTTCAGTTAAGCCTTTGAGAGCTACAACACAGGAATGACCAGACGACTGGAAAGTAACAACTAAAAAGCTCCTACATCTTGCCGTCTCTCCAAGAGCGATGTTAGCCACAGAATAACTTGAATACAGGGAGGAAGATTTGGACAGAATTACCCATTTATCTCTGTTCCTAACTACTCCAGGTTCATCTGCTTTGCTTATTCTCCTTTTTCACCCTGTCCTTTCCTAACCTGTTCCTGCCCCAATCCACTCCAGCTATAACTCCCTCCTTTAGCGGTCCCAGTGAGCCTTTTTAAATACGTTAAGCCTTCAAGATGTGTCCATCAATGGTGCCTGCAGCAGCTGCATACTTCACATTTGTACTCTGAAATATAGTGTTATTTGTCTTTTCCATCCACATTAAGCAAAGCCACAGTGAATTTCACATAGCAGCCATGCACTGACACTAACCCCTTTGGTTACCCTCTCTCATTTTTCCATCAATTTATCTGAGTGTCCTCAAATTTAAATTTGTTTTCCATGTAGAAGTTGAGGCACTTATAGCCAATATTTAAAACTGGAATATTACTGCAAGCCCACCAATAATTGAAATGTAATTTAAAACAACGAACATATGTGAATTGTCCGTCATTAAAATACATCTCTTTTTCCAGTGAAGTCTTACTGGTTCATATCACAATGAGACTCTTAAAAATGAAATTATTTAGATACAAAAATTAAAAGGATGCAACTAACTTCTAGTGATTATCTGGTCATCTGACAGTACTGTGTACATTCCTTGGTACCTACTCGAACAGTAAGTATTCCATATCATATGTTGAACACAATTGCATCAGAATCTGTATCACTTCTGATGCTATTCCTTATTAATTGAGAATAAGCGAGAGTATAAATTGTACATATCTATTACAAGTACTGTAGAGAAGTCCTGTCTTGTCAGACTACGCTAGAAACTGTCAATGCCATTAGAAATTCTCCTTGAAAACCGACACTGCAGAATGTGTCAGTAGTTCCTGGTGATGTCAGATGAGAAACTGTAGCAACAGCTGAGACTAGAGCAGCGCTCCCTCGAGATGCCAACTTTGGCAAGTTGTACTGAAATGCTGCAAGAATGTTTCTGAATTTGAGATTACTGAAATGTAATACCTCTTTCTGAAAACTTTACTGCACACAATTTATCAAGCCAAAGCTACAGTTCCAGGAAGAAAGGACCATCTGTTTTTCTTTCGGCTTCTCTTTTTAAGGCTCACCTTTAATCAATTTAAAGTTTTTTTCATACACTGGAATGCAAAAAAATTAATAACTTAAGAACTAGATAAGTGAATCAATGCTTCTCCTTGAAATACTGCTGCCTCTGATTTTAATTATAATTACCTAGAAAAATAACTGCCTACTTGTAATACAGACTCATTAAATCTGATACCTTTATGCTTTTAATCTACAAAAGGGGTGATAAGGACTCTGAACCTATTTGCCTTCCCAGCTTTGCCCTTCACCTACCATATATACCACTTAGATCAGTATAATCTCTCATAGACTTATTTTTACACCCTAACTGGGATATTACTTAGAACAACAAAGGTGCAATGCTTAATACTTGCAAGGTTTTCAGCAACATGGAAGTTCAAGGGTTGCATTATAAACCTATCTTACACATAATTTTAAATTAAATGCTTGTAAAAATAAAACCTTTGAAATAGAAAAAACTGTGCTGAACACAATACAGTATATTCATTCAAATATTTCTCAAACTCAAAGCAAAATTACAATTAGGTAAAGATTTATTAGAAGCTACATTTAACCAATATATCAATAGTTCCATAATCCTATACTTTTGACTATGTACAACTAATTCATATATATGAAAAGATTAAACAAAGACATGATGAAAGTAGCTGTTGCAATTTCCACAAATATTATACCTTAAATGATCAACATCTCAAATACCAACTGTAGCTACAGTACACTGAAACTGTACAGTTGATTTCCAAGTTGTCTTTTTGCCTTTAGAAGCTCATAAAATAAACAAGACTTATGTGAAAACAAAGGACACAACTTAACAAAACCAAAACCTGACAAACACTTATTAAAAGTTTATCACAAAACACAGTGGGGTCATTAGAGATAAGTAGTAGAAGTTCTACTCTTACTAATAAGATTCAGGGTTGTCTGCTTTGGATACCATTTTCTGCTATATCACTGCCCCGCCAAATTTCAGAGATTCATGATGGCAGACTATGAACAAAGATGGCTCATGGTCTGCTAACACTGAACTGCCACAGCTCCATCTGTCTGAGCCTACCCTCTAAACAACTCCTGACACCCTTTCAAGGAACCAAATTTTGCCAAGCATAACATAGCATCCAGGCTCCTGGAGTGGACCTTCCAATTCTACTAAATGCATTAACAAGCATACACATACAAATGCTTTGTTCGAAAAAAAAAAAAAAAAAACAAAAAAACCCCAAAAACCACAAAAAAAAACCAAACCAAAACAAACAAACAAAAAAACCATGTTACTTCTCAGAAGATAAACCTATGAATCCTCTAGATTATACTCCTGGTTCCATCTTCCATCATTGCTTTAAAAAATTGCCCTTGCAGCTGATTCCAAGATTTCAAAACATCTCTGCTGTATTATAAAGATAACACATTTATCTAAATATATATTTTCTCATTTCCTGTAATGTTGAGAGAGATGTCTTTTGTCAAGTAAAATTGATCTTCAATGTTTGACTGTTAGAAAAAAGTATGTTACCTAGTTGCAGCTCTTACTTAAGAGGACTAAAGACCCAGCAAGCGAATGCAGTAACAGCGCAACAGTAGGAGAGCTCCTCTGTATGGAATCCTGCCAAAATATTCTGTTCAGATAAATGGCCTGACAGAAAGGAACCATAAATAAGGTTACTCTTTCGACATCATAAAGTTGACGCATATCCTGCCAAAGCTAGTTTTGCATAAAACAGCAAATAAATCTAAGAGATAAATAAAATGCAAAGAGATGCTTTTATTTCAGATAAGTCTGCCTATTTATTCAGAAACCATTTGTACAACAATTTTTGGCCCATCTGAAATGATTCCTTTGAGTACGTGCAACTCAGATCTGTTTCCAGCCTGCATCACTATAAATACTGATTATTTCATATCCTGAACAGCATATTCTACGCAACCAAGTTCAATTTAAAACTACAGTTATTAAAATGAGCACTCAACTTTGCAATTGCCCACAAGGCTTTTTCTTTCTTTTTTTTAATCTTCTCAATAGCGTAAATTGAATAATGAAGAAAGAAGCCTGATGAGAGCATTTGCAACGTGGGGGGAAATAGCACCAAATCCAAAGTGTCGAAAGAGATTTTGAAGAGAATTGTAAAATCTTTTTTCATAATTTTGAGAAATGCTTTCAGTACATAAAGCAGAATTATTTTTACCTATAAGCAACAGCAGCACATGTAGTATCTTTAAAAAGAAATGTTTAAGCATTCTATGATTCTATGTAGCCCTGGTGTCCTCCCGGAGATTTATGGTTTAATCACTCAATATGCCACATATTTTACACAAATAAAAAAAATACTGAAATTGAATTTAAACCTATGTCATTTAACAGGGTATGAACAGTGCTGGGCAAAATTTACACACATTTTCCTTTCAAATTAAAGGGTTTAGTGACCTACCAAATCCCGGAATGCTTTTGAGACTGGATTTGAGACAGATTTTTTCAAGTCTGAGGTAGCTGTATCGCAGCAGGCAGTTCCACAGGAACATCCAGTCCATTCGTGTGCGATGGTTCATGATAATGACACTCCTTTCTCCAGGAACAAATCCGTCACCAGTGACAATCACCTTGGCGCCAAACACCATCTCCAGCAAGGCCTAGAAATAACATCTCAATATTACGGCTTTACTCCCAGAAGAAAAGCATCAGCCCATTAGCAGTAAAAATTAATCTGAATTATATCATTTCACTTATTCACTCACATTGCCACTGGTAAACAAACTTCTGACTGCTTTCAAATAAAGCAGCCAGCTTTCCTGCAGGAACAGTCAGCTGTTTAACAGCAGAGGAAACAACAACAGCACTTCTTAAAAAGCACTCTTTTACAATCTATGTCTGATGTTAAGCTTGGGTTTCCCTGTTTTTCCCAGAATACTATTATGTAGGAATAGAAGCAAGGGAATCAGTATGGATTGAAGAACAAATCAGTCAAAAAGGCCAGGAGGCCGGCGTGGGTGAGCAAGGAGCTCCTGGACCAACTGAAAGAGAAGAAGAAAGCCTATAGAGGGTGGAAGAGGAGACAGGTAGCCTGGAAGGACTACAAAGAGGCTGTGCGAGTGGCCAGGGATCGGGAAGACTAAAGCCCTGACAGAATTGAATCTGGCCAGGGATATAAAAAGCAACAAGAAAAGCTTCTATAGGTATGTAGGGGACAAAAGAAAGTCCAAGGAGAATGTAGGCCCCCTCCGGAAGGAAACCGGTGTCCTGGTTACCTGGGACACAGAGAAGGCTGAGGTACTCAATGACTTTTTTGCCTCAGTCTTTACCGATAAGGGCTCTTGTCTCACCACCCAAGCTGTGGAAGGCACAAGCAGGGACTGTGAGGATGAAGAACCACCCACTGTACTCGAAGAGCAGGTTCAGGAACATCTGAGGAACTTGGAGGTGCACAAGTCCATGGGACCTGATGAGATCCATCCGCGGGTCCTGAGGGAACTGGCGGATGAAGTTGCCAAGCCACTGGCCATTGTATTTGAGAAGTCGTGGCAGTCTGGTGACATCCCTGATGACTGGAAGAGAGGGAACATTACCCCCATTTTTAGAAAGGGGAACAAGGAAGACCCAGGCAACTACAAGCCGGTTAGCCTCACCTCTGTGCCTGGCAAGGTCATGGAGCAGATTCTCCTGGAAACCATGCTAAGGCACACGGAGAGCAAGGAGGTGATTGGTGACAGCCAACATGGCTTCACCAAGGGCAGATCATGCCTGACCAATTTGGTGGCCTTCTATGATGGGGTGACAGCATCGGTGGACAACGGACGAGCAACGGATATCATCTACCTGGACTTGTGCAAAGCTTTTGACACTGTCCCGCACGACATCCTTCTCTCTAAACTAGAGAGGCATGGGTTTGATGGATGGACCACTCCGTGGGTAAGGAGTTGGTTGGATGGCCAAACTCAGAAAGTGGTGGTCAATGGCTTGATGTCCAAGAGGAGACTGGTCATGAGTGGCGTCCCTCAGGGGTCCATGTTGGGCCCAGCCCTGTTCAACATCTTTGTCAGTGACATGGACAGTGGGATAGAGGGCACCCTCAGCAAGTTTGTCGATGACACCAAGCTGTGTGGTGCCGTCGACACGCTGGAAGGGAGGGATGCCATCCAGAGGGACCTTGACAGGCTGGAGAGGTGGGCCTGTGCCAACCTCATGAAGTTCAACCAGGCCAAGTGCAAGGTCCTGCACCTGGGTCGTGGCAATCCCAGGGACAAATACAGGCTGGGCAGAGAATGGATTGAGAGCAGCCCTGAGGAGAAGGACTTGCAAGTGCTGGTAGACGAGAAGCTCAACATGAGCTGGCAATGCGCCCTTGCGGCCCAGAAGGCCAACCGCATCCTGGGCTGCATCAAGAGAAGCGTGGCCAGCAGGTCAAGGGGATGATTCTCCCCCTCTACTCTGCCCTGGTGAGACACCACCCGGAGTACTGTGTCCAGTTCTGGAGCCCCCAACACAAGAAAGACATGGACCAGTTGGAGAAGGTCCAGAGGAGGGCCACAAAGATGATAAGAGGGCTGGAGCACCTCTCTTATGAGGACAGGCTGAGAGAGTTGGGGCTGTTCAGCCTGGAGAAGAGGAGGCTCCGGGGAGACCTTATAGCAGTCTTCCAGTACCTTAAGGGGGCCTGCAAGAAAGATGGGGAGAGGCTGTTCAGTAGGGCCTGTTGTGATAGGGCGAGAGGTAATGGTTTTAAAATAGAGGGGGGTAGATTTAGATTGGATATTAGGAAAAAAATTTTTACAGTGCGAGTTATAGAACACTGGAACAGGTTGCCCAAAGAGCTGGTGGAAGCCCCAACCCTGGAAACGTTCAAGGCCAGGCTGGATGAGGCTCTGAGCAACCTGATCTAGTCGGGGATATCCCTGCTCCTTGCAGGGGGGTTGGACTAGATGACCTTTGAAGGTCCCTTCCAATTCTATGATTCTATGATTCAATAATTCTATGTTTAGAACTTGGTAAGTAAAATCTAAAGAGAGACTGGCTGCACAAATAATCTATTGCTCAATATTGTCAGGGCTGGGAAGGCATCAGAAGCTGCCTTGCTTTCTGCTTGGGTCCAAAAGGTCAGCATTTTGTGCTTGACTTCCACCTGCAAAAAAGGCTAGAACCTAGCGGCAGAAAGAGCAGCGGAGAAAGAGAAATCAAAAGAAGCTTGAGCATAGTACTGTGATGTAGATCTACGTCTGTACAACTCTACAGTGCTACCTCAAAGCCTGGGCCTCCACCTCACAATTTGCAAAACGCATTAACCACCAAACAAACACTGGTATACAGGCACCTATGAAGTGCCATCCCAAAGCACAAAATAAGCCTCAAACTTGTAAAGTCACAAACAAGAGGCCAGGCAAACAGCTTTCTCGATTTCGCCTGAACAGCCTGTGATGCTAGAAGTTCACATATAAAACACGTTTCTTGCTTTACTCACTTTGAAAAGTCAAGTTAGAAATCACATGTTGGTGGTTTATCAACAGGAAAAAAGCAGGCCAGAGCTACATAGTAAGTTTAAGAGGACCTAGTTTCATAACCTGGACCGCTGGACATAAACATAAAGCTAGACTAGTTGTATATAACAAAAGAGCCCAACAGCATGCTCTGGCCACGTTCACACCACCAAAGTCTTTCAACCTCCGAAACAAGGTGGCCACATCCACATTGCCTATTCAAAATGGTTTCTGTCCCATGACCATTTCCAAATCATGCAAGGAAGTGTACAGAGGAGTGCTGGCTGGTTACAGCAAGAGACCAAGACCAGGCAAATAATTAAAAAATACAGATGACTGAATGCTAGTGCCTTGCCTTTTAATATCTAGTGAAAACACCATGGAAAGGTACAAAATCCCAAGAAATAGAGGCAGACAACAGATGCTACCTAAAGGTATGACTTAAGGCCCTAGAGTTAGGGCCACTGGTAGGACACTGTCCAATCCAGTTACAACAGAAAAAGAAACCACCAAAACGTGACTGGACATCTAGAAGAATAAACTTAACATTTGGCCTTAACATTAAAAAATGGAAGCACTTCAAACTACCTTCTTACCATCTCTTCCCATTCTTCCTCTAGAAAAATACAAAAAAAAAAAAAAAAAAAAGAGCAAAGTACGGGATTTTAAACAGAGCTCTAGTAGATAAAACAACTTTTTGTTCTGTTCATATTTCTGACACCTCTGTGTCACAGAACCTCAAAGAACACAAATTTCTCAGTTTAAGTCACCTGTAAAACTGGAATGACATTCTCACAATCGCAAATGGCTTGAGATTTCAGAACAAAAAGCATTATATGTGCCAAATATTAATAAGTCAGATCACTATAATTCTGGCAAAGGTGTTTGCTGTCAAGAGTAACTATTGACCACTGCAAAAGCAGAACAGATTGTGTAGCTCAAAATGGTAAACATCTTTTCAGAAGAGATAAGCAGCCTTTTTTTAATAGTTTAATAAGAGTCTTATTACATATTCAACATCTAGTTAAACATAATAATGAACAGATGTCCTGTCTACATATCCTTGGCTAGTATAAGCCAAACTAAACTGAAGAAGTTAAGACCCACTCACTGTCCCATCCTGCTGACTCTGCTAGAAAGGAAATAACACAGGGCAGAGGAGTAAGGTAGGTGGAAGTTTCTTATATCTACAGAGGTCAGGGTCAGAGCTTCCCTGCTGGACTCCAACTGGTCCAACATTACTTTATTGTCTAGAGACACAAACCCAAGTACCTGCTTCTCCTGACTAAGAATGGAGTAAGTGTAAGGAGAGAAAACTAACGCAGACAATGAGCCTCAAAAAGCTTGGGTGCAAAACCTTTTTGAGACCTTTTTCTTGAATGTAAATACCCGAGATTCTTAAAAGACAGAATCCTTTTCACAAAAATATTAAAATTATTTTGAGTTAGGTTCAGTGTGGGCTGAAATAAAACTTCCAGACTTCAAAAGTTACCACAAACTACTTGCAATATTCCAGAATTGTAAAGCCCAGGTAGCTAATCAAATAAAAGACAAGTATTTGATTTTGGAGAGGGAGATAAACAAGCAGAAAGGGTAAATTTTGTGACACTGTCGGTACTCAGAAAAATTTCATCATGGTAAGAAATAACAATCCCTCTATTCCCTTTACTGGTAACTATTTCTTCCTTCCTAATTTGAACACATTTAGTAATGAAGAACAGAACAAAAGTTTTCGAATATAAAACAGCTCACACCCCTTTAAAACACACAAAACAGAGAAAGTAGGAACTATTGGATAAGTAATAAAGATTAATCTTCCTTTATGCCATAATATACACATTTCTGCAAGCCAATATAGCATTTTATTTCAGAAAATTTAAACAAATCTTTAAAGGCCTAGAGGAACAAAGTCTCTTGGTTTTTAGAGAACAGATGAAGAGACAGATCCCATTCCTAATGCCTTTCCTCAGGAACAACTGAGGCAAGAGCTTTGTAATTGATTTCCTGACTCCTATAGCTATAAGAGCTT
Organism: Chlamydotis macqueenii; assembly: GCF_036417535.1. Taxonomy (NCBI): domain Eukaryota; kingdom Metazoa; phylum Chordata; class Aves; order Otidiformes; family Otididae; genus Chlamydotis; species Chlamydotis macqueenii. The sequence continues at coordinate 71,132,996 of NC_141558.1, read as the reverse complement.
AGAGGCTGTTCAGAGGGCCTGTTGTGATAGGACAAGGAGTTCAATGGTTTTAAAATAGAGAGGGGTAGATTCAGATTGGATATTAGGAAAAAATGTTTTACAATGCAAGTTGTAGAACACTGGAACAGGTTGCCCAGAGAGATGGGGGATGCCCCATCCCTGGAAACGTTCAAGGCCAGGCTGGATGAGGCTCTGAGGAACCTGATCTGTCTGGAGATGTCCCTGCTCCTTGCAGGGGGGTTGGACTAGATGACCTTTGAAGGTCCCTTCCAACTCTAACCGTTCTATGATTCTAAGTTGATAGAGTATAAGTGAGGAAGACTTCATTTCTAGGGGAAGTTCTTCTTTTTCACCTGAAGTACTTTGTCTCTAATTCAACTACAAGGACTAAATTCTAAAAGGATTAAGTAAGAGAACAGTGAAGGTCAGCAACAATGTACCAGACAGTGAATAATTTTCCTAATTAGATAGTTGGAGCACAGTTGAAAAGAAGAGTTTATAAGACAATTCATTTAGGAAGTTTGTAATTTAAAAAATTCTCCTACTTACTAGTGCTTCACCTACTCTTCTCTGATCAGCATCTAACTGACATTGGGTGGAGATATCATGAAAAGGCCTTTTCAAGAGTACAATTAAGACATAGCATTAACTTACATATAAACTAAACTGTGGAAGAAGAGGGGGACTGTAGACAGGCACACAATCTGCAACACTGAGCTAAAACCTGCATCTCCACAGATACTAAGTATGTTAAGGCCTGTTTTGACAAAAGCATATGAAACTTTAAACAAATGAAATAAAATTAAAAGTGTTAGTGAGTAAACTAAATAATGGGATTATGAACATTTGCCCAAAACTTGGCTCAAACTGCAACTTACCACTGGGAGCGTGAGCCAAGTGGCCACAACGCAATCGGTGATCCAGCGATACCAGGCCGGTGAGATAAACATCAAAGGTAGAAAAGGACCGAGCATAAATATACTCCCAAAAAAACTTCCCAAGAATAGTGCAAGTACAAAATATATCCCTTTCCATGACACCATGGCTCTGAAAGAGAAAGTTGGCATTATGTTAGAGAGAAAATGAAAGAAATCACATAATTCTTCAAGACCATAGGTCCAGTATGAGGTAACATTCCTCCTTTTTTTCCATGGCTAACAATAAATGATGACAGTAAATGCAACCAAAATGTTCAACCTCACAAGCAGCAGTAAGAGAACGACTTTATAAACACAATGATCTGCAAGGCGCATTGGGATATGAAAGGGGTCATAAAAGTATCAGCTACATCATAATTTCCTCCACTTATTACAATATGTAGTTCCACTCTAAAATCTTCAGTAAGCTATTTTTATTATACAAAGGTATGAAGAGCTATATAACAGAACACCTGTTAGATTAAACTTTTCAGCCATTATCTCTGCCATTGGCAAAGTACCAATGTTAGCATTTTCTGAAGACAGGGAACTTTGCTTTTCGATTTCTCCATTTTATTTCTTCTTGCTAAATCCAGTGTTGCAGAAACTCAGCTTCCCCATCTAACAAGGCCCTTTCAGAAACCACTCAAACCTTGAGAGGCTGATCAGCCATTTCAAACACCAGTTCCCTTCTCATCATAACAGGGCAGGCAAGCAGCGGCTGAAACCTCCCAACTCACCCTGGCTTTGAGAATCTGCGGCTTTTTGAAGCCTGCTGTACTTCAGCTGTCCTTATCAGTTATTTTCCAGCTTATTCCAAGAAAAAGCTGATCGTCTTTCGTTTTTAAGACAGTAGTCTAGACTTGAAATACTTCAGTGTCTGTGCTATCAGCTAGAATCCCTTATTATAAATTGAAATGTACAGTGCACGGAGCTTCTTAATGCATTAAGGCAGAACACTCAGCAGTCCTCCAAGCATTTGTAACAGCTACAAGCTTTTAAAACTTAGTGGCTACTACCAGCTATGACAAGGCAAATGTGGAAATACCAATTCTCTAAATTGGGGCCTAAAAATAGACTGTTTTCATCTATTTCGGACTCAACCAATTGTTTATAAAACCAAAGGTTAAGCAGAAGTCACTTTTCAGTCACGTTACTGAATTCCTTTTTGGACAGGCTATTTTAGAAATTGTAAGAGCTTGGACAGACAGGACTTTAGGACAAGAAAAACAGGAAGCTGGTGTTTTTAATTTCAAAATGAGGAATGGAAAAGTAATCCATTAAGTCTTGTGTACTGTAACATGCAGGATTTATCTCAAGTGCGTCTTGTGCAATGTCCATAGCAATAATGTTTGCACAGTAAAGTATTCAAAAGTCAAGAAATGGCAACGCTAGTGTTGCTAGCACATGAATTTGCCTCTGCTACTTCATGTTGACAAGTAACAAGAAAGGAGCTCTATTTGGGGATATTCTTAGGTTTAACAGTTTCCTGAACCGTACATATTTGGAGGAAGGCCAAGAGAAGAGGTCATGCAAATTTGTTGATGTAAGGAGGATATAGGAAGCTGTATTTAGCCTGACTTCTGCAGCACAGCAAAAAAAAAAGAGTAATACTAAAAACAAATGTTTGCTGATAGTTGTATCAGAAATATTTTAACACAATGACATTTCAATTCAAACAAATACACATTATTTACATCCTGGAGTACAGAGCCCTCTCCTTCCTGCCAAAAGCAGGAACTAAATAACCAGCTGGCCACACGTGCACACACTAAGTGGGACCAATTTTAACATATCAAGGGATCCTCCAGGAGCACTGCACTGAAGAAACAATGCTCCAACTGCCTTCTTGAATTTGTTACTGCAAACAAATGTGTGGGGAAAGTCCAAAATAAAGGTAGCGGAGGAGAAAAGATGAAACCTAGAGAAGGACAGAAACAACAGAAAGCACAAAGAAAAGCATTAATTGCGCAAGACTAGAAGAAAAGGCCTTCTCCTGACATATCAAGATTCGAAAACTACTGCAAAAGGCAGCAGAGACTATTAAAATTCAAATTCAAATGCTGGATCTAGTCAAGCATTTTTTTTAACAAACAAACACAAAAAACCCAACTGGAAACATCTAGGGACAGATTTCAGACATGTAGTAACATCCACTAGCTGACACAGAACATGAGCTTGTTTAGCTTCAGCCAGCTGTTCTGGTCACCTCCAAGGCTGCTCAGAGCCACTGGTCACCCAGTCAGACACAATGGCATCTGCCAGACAGACACCCTGGCTACAGGCAGCTGCTGGACAACACAGAGGAGCACATTCCACTTCCAAATACTTGACAGCCGCACACAGGTAAACACAGAGTTAAGGAGCGAAGACACTGCTCTCTCATCCTCCTAGACTCTTAGGAAAACAATGTAGGCCAGGTGTTTACAGACTGAGCTTTTCAGAGTTTACACTGGTCCTTCCCTCAAATTACAGCACGGAGCCAAATATTTAAGAGAAATATTTTCTGCATTTTATGTGAAAGACTGTGTCAAACTTTTTTTTTTTTTAGATGAAAGTATCCAAGCTATGGCAAAGACCTGAGGAGGCTCTGAAGTTTCTCTTTTTCAACTCACAGCCCAGCAGCATTTTTTTAACATTACAGCATACACTTATATAAGTTACATTGCATTCCACGGGATTAAACACTGCAGTATTTATTCTTAGACACAAAAGATATAATGTGTGTTTTTAATTGATGTCATTTTTCTCTCTTGCGGACACATTTTCAAAGTGTGATACGTACCATATTTTTCTTATATATAGTACATTACATATCTTTACACATGCACACATGCATTTTATCTAGAATAATGGGTAGACTTTGTCTCTGCATTGCCTCCATCACAATAAAGCACATAGTATGCAAACAGATATGAGAACAGAAAAACAACTCTTAATGAATTTGAGCAGAACTCCAAAATAAGAAGCCTGTGACAACTTGAAGAACTTACAGCAGAGAGTAACCATCCAGTTTGCCTTCTGAAAACAATGCTTAGTAAGCTCATTTTAGGAATGAGGTGAAATTGTTAACACATTCAACCCATTTGATTTGTTTGTGGGTTTAGGTGGTGGACTTACAGCCTGGACAATAGGTTACATGACTTAAAATGCACCTGCCTACACGTCAGCTGAGAAATGTTCACATATACTCTCATTTTAGCCAACAAAGATGGATATTCATCACACAAGCTGCTTGGCACGTTGGCTGCCAACAGCACCTGCCCTCCGCTAGTCAGCAAAAGTATTTCTTTGCATGTGTTAAGAGCAGGGAGGGCAGAGAGGAGGCTGAAGCCCCAGGCTGGATTTGACACTCTCGCCAGACCAGGTGCACAGCTGAAGCGACATGCCCTCTCTAACTCACGCAGTGCCACAGGGAGCCAGCTCCAGCATCTCCTCAACTAGGAGTACAGTGTGCAAGTTCATAAACTGTACAGAGTCACCTCTGGTCAGACCAAGTAACTAGTGACAACTTTGTGTCCTACTAAAGCTTCAGTACAGTTTGGGAATTGCCCTGTCTCTGTTGTGTTCACACAGTGCTGCAACTTGCCTAACAAACCTTCTTTTCCTTGTCTTTGCTCAGCTCTGTATCCTCACCTTTTTCCCTTCCCAATAGCAACCTCTTTCCTAGCCCCACATCCCACATCTCCCACCCCGACACAGCAATACTGCTTCCATACGCACCCCATTTCCCCTCCTCCCTTGCAATTCCAGCTTGTTTGGGCAGGTGAAGAGCAGCAGGCTCCAAGTGGCCACACACCCTGCTGAAAAGGAAAGCTGTGATGCTTGAGGACTGCACGGTTGGCACGCAGGCCCAGCTACTGAGTCCTGCCAGGCCAGGCCAGATTCTGCACACTGGTGTCAGCTTGCGCGGGCACTACAAGGGCTGCTGTACCCAGTTTACCATTGTGTTAGTCACCTGAGGAACTCCCAGACACCTACTACCAAAGCCAACAGGGAACTGACTCGATTATCATCCTTTTGCATCTCTCAGCCTCTTAAACACCTAGATCAGAATTGAAGTATCTTTACAGACACGTCAGCCATCCCAAATCTAACATATGCTTTCAACAAGAGAAGTAACAGCTACAAATCAATGCACAGCACATGCCTGCAACTTCAAAACATTATTAAAAACCAAACAAATAATCTCAAAGGAAAAGAAGTACTTAATGAGGACTTGTAAAATTATCTAAAACTCTGAAAAATCTCAAAACAAAGAAAATTGGAAATTATTCATGTCAGAGGTAAGACACCCGAGAAATGAATTAAAGGATTTGACAGGAAGTCTGAATAACAGAACCCAAGCACAGATGTATTCCCTTACTGCTGCTGACAACTATCCGTAATGCAGCAATCACTCTCAGCACTGGATTTAGCATGTATTATGGCCTGTATGCATCTTAAAGTCACCTTTCATTTCCTGTGTGGGTCAGAGCTGTGGGGAGACAGTCAAAATTACTTTAAGATTCAGGCTGAAAGCTGCAAACAGTGAGAAAGACAGCATTCTTACACCGGGCTTGTAGTTCTTCATCTATTTTGTGGCAGAACTCCAAGTTATTGGGGTACTGTACTTCACATGTTCTCGTTGCCATAGCAGAAGAAAAACATGCTCTGTCTCCAGGTAACGGGAAACAGCCATTCTTAAAATACAATTTTTGTTTTATGTTTCAGTCAATTTTAAAAATTCTTGGCTACAGTGTGACAAACTACTTTCCAAAACAGATGCATTTTTGTAAACTTCATTTTTACTAGAATATTTTCTTGAAAGTATTTCAATATTCTATGCAAATAAAGTGTTAGCATAGTAACATAAAGCAGAGGCACCTTCCTGTGATTGGATTTTGGCTTGTTTTGCTTATCATCTACATGCTTTTATTCAAGGTACAGCTGGAATGAGAGAGGAACTGCAGCTTGTTATGATGATGATTTCAAAAGGTTTTAAATAACCTGTTCTCTACAGCAAAGTTTTTCTTCACAACTGCTTCTATGGCTTGTAAGCTGGCAAAGGATGCAAACTAAGGTTATCTGGTAAGAAAAAAAAGTTCTAAAATTAAAGGTCTAGAAGTTTCACATTAGTCAAGACTCACCACACACTTCACGTTTCCTTAGCGGTTCCTTGCTAATTCACAGTTCTTGTACAAATAGGTTAATTCATCTTCCAGATTCAATGTAAAAGAAGATTTAACCTACAGCATGGAATTAAGCAATGCTACCTGACAGAGTCAGCTGCCTGACAACTAGAGAGATTTTTTTAAGCACTTAATATTATGTAGTTAGCAAATCAGGTTTTATAACACTGCTGAAAAAATAAAGACATGTTCTTTAGTGCCAATAAAACAACATTGTATTATTACCGGTCAGTATGTTTTCATTCAACCAGTATGGGCAATAAAACTGTTCATTAGTTTTCAAGAACTGAATGGGGAATACTAGGCACTGGGTTTAATTCTTCTCTCAGTCAACTACCAGTGGAAAATGTAAACATTTTTTTCAATTAAAATCAAGCAGAATCTCACACGGACAGCCAGTGATGCCTTTTCTCTAACAGTTCTGCAAAGAAAGCCAGCAGTTAACTGCAAACTGACTTAATTTAGGTTTGTGTTTCCTCTAAGCATGGCAAATGAAAGAAGTGAGCCGGAAATTCCAACTCCCATATTCAATTTTGCATTCTGAAACACAATTTTCAAGTCAGAAGATATCATTTCCATTACAGGTTTTAAAACTTTTCATCTGAGTGAAGTGAATTTGACTTCAAGGAGGTGGACAAGAGGGAAACAAAGATTGCCAACTTCCCAGGTGTCCATTAAACAAGACACCAAATGAATGACCCAAACTTCTACTTCTGCACTAGTTTTTAAAGTTACTAAACAAAATTATCTAGACAGGAGAGCAGGCAGCTGGACAATCCTTCCCAGCTTGTGAGGCAAACAACAAAAGGGTCTTGGGAACCACTGAGCAGGTGGCCAAGTGACAAAATATCAGCCAGACAAAGTTTCAGTGGGAATGACACATTGTAGCAGAATGTTTTGAGTTCAATAAATCACCAGGCTTTTCTGTTTAAGCATTTTATAGATTTTTTTCCCATAACAACATTTCAAAGGAAATTTTTACCAATTCTTGCACTCAAAACAAGAAACTAGTTTCTATGTAGTATTGTATTCTGAAAAGAAAATTGCTTACAGCAAGCTTCTGTAGACTGATTCATTATATTTCCAGATCTACAACTTACCCCATTCTCTTTGATCATGTAACTTCTTACTTGTGTCACAGTTAACAGAACTTGAGAAATAGCAGCAGTTATATGGAAGCAATGACAGGAAGAAGCTGAATTATTAATTGTGCAGATATCCACTCTCATCAGTAGCCCACAAGATACAGGCAAAAAGCTCCATCAGTCCACAGACCTCTTAATGAACTACCTTTTCTTTCTGACTCTTCTCTCAGGCACTTCAGTATTTTATAGAACAACAAATATGGCACAGATCACTATCACAGAAAAAACAGGTGAAGAAACAGGCACTTGACCATTGAAACTACTTCCCCTTTATTCAGTTCTTGCATTTAAAAACTTTTAAGAGATTTAACACATGTATCATAAAACAATACAGGACAGGGCAATAAAAGATAATTATAATCACAAACCACATCCCCGACCCTCTCTAACCGTATAGCAGATATTAGCTTACACATGCACAAAGTACAATACTTAATGAGTAATTTCCGTAAATATTACCAATAAAATATGATTATTGCTGCATTTACAATTTATTATCTCTTTTATTTGTCAAGACTTAATCTGACTATTATAATTCAATAAAAAATTTAACAGAATATTTAATTTGGTCTTCCAAGTAATTGTGTCTTTCCAAATGCAAAAAAAAACCTGGCTGAGATTCTTTGCAGCACAGCCTTTAGATACTGTAAGCAGATAATTCAGTCAGGGTACAGACACCAGTCTGATGCTTTTTCACTCTTGTTTACCTGTACTCTTTCCTCTGTTGCTCCAGACAACCATTAGACCAATAAAGCTTGAATGAGAGCATGAGCTAAGGTATTTAAAATCATTTGTAAGAGGCTGTCAAGCAACAGCTACAGCTGCTTCCTGGAAAAAAAAAAAAAAAAAAAAAAAAAAAGAATGACTTATGGAAAAGTAGCATACTTTTGTTCCTTACTATATTCAGAAGGTCTAGATGAATTGACAAATTTGAGCTGCTGCAGGAAGAACTGCACAACAGCTTTTTCCTACCAAAAGCTACCTCATTTTTTATTATGCATATTGCACAGACACAAACAATTTTTAATTACTTGGTCATGGCTTTCCATGCTTACAGTTCTTCTCTATACTATCCTTCAAGTTACTGTGGCCCCACAAACCTGTACGAAACAGCAACCATTATAAGAAGAGTGATCTGGTTCACAAGTCATGAAAAATAGGTTTTGCAGATGAAGAGCAGCTGTTGTGTTCCCCCCATCTCCTTCATCCTCTGTCTTTAAATAAAACAAACCAAAAAAAAAAAAACAAAAAAAAAAGCCACAAACCACCAGCCTTGCAACAAACATGGAATAGTGGTCAGTGCTGCAGTTTTCATGTAAAACCTGCTCTAAGCCCAGTACACTTTACAAAAAAAAAAAAAAAAAAAAAAAAAACAGAAAACAAACAAAATACCAACCTACTTGCAGTTAACAGCTGGCAAATCTAAGTCCTCTGGTTTTAGACGTCTACAACAAACCAAAAAGCTGGCCACCTTTGATAGGTAACAAATCCAAGTGAAAATCACAAAAAACAGATTAAAAGTTCCAGTCTGTAATTGGAGATGTTACAAAGCAATAAATCTTTTTTTTTCACCTCCATAAGAGCACCCCAACACTTGAGTTCACAGCTATTCTTGGCAGGGAGGGGTGGCATTTGTAATTTCAGAAGTTCCTATTTCACAATAAAATCCTCAGCTGGGGAAGAGAAATCAAGGACTCCATGCTGAAGAACAGTTACACAAAGCCAAAACTAGTAGAGTACTCAGTGGAGTATCTTAAAATCTCTGCCGCTGGCGTTGAACCAAAATCACTCCCTGAGAACAGTGAAAGCTCTTCATGTTATTGATATGCACTGCAACAGATCCTGAACATACAATTTAAAAAAAAAATGTTGAATTTCCAAGGTTCTAAAAACTTTGCTGTGTTCAGCATTTCCAACATAAACTCTTTTCTCACCCTACTTACAGAACAGTAACTCACAACTCCCTTCTGTGTAAGGACACATCCATGAAACTTCTAATGACTTTTCTACCCTCGTCAAGACAGAATTCTCTCATTGGGATAACAACTCGAAATACAGATGGATATGAACAAAATTCAAACATCCTGTTCAACAAGCTATGAAAACCACCAACCATCACTAGTATAGTAACAGCATGACAGAAAATTTATGCTAACTCATATGATTCTGAAGAGTGCAATAAAAAGGGAGGACGAAAAAGCAGACTTTCAGAGGTCTTAAGCAAAGCATCCAACTTGGAGAAAGTTTCAGAGAGCTGTGACCATCCTTTACAAAAACCTCTCTCTGTTATAGAACAGAATATATTAACCCAAATAATTCCTCCTTTTCCAGTTATAATGTATGCTACAATTTAATTTGATTCTGGGTGGGTAATATTACAGCATGGGTTTTTTGTGTTTTTGTGGGATTTTTTAAAATGTCTTTTATACTATGACAGCCATCACCTGTAAAACAGCAGCAATTGCTGAACTACTTTATTCCTTTTCTTAGTAGCACATTATATCCTGTAAAACTTCAGCAGGCCCCATGCTAGAAATCTCAACAGCAAACTTACTGAAGCCAGTGAGTGTCCACCTAGAATCAACTGCAAGATCGGATTATGGATTCTACCTAATCTCACAATTGTTAAAGAAAAGAAAAACTAGAGACGTAGCTTCATTTCCCTACCATGTAAGTAATTCTGGCTAAACAGTGCCTCTACAAGAGATGGAGAACAGTGCCTACAGACAAATTTATGTCACTTTTTTTTTTTTAAATTACAGTAAAGATAAATTGCTATTATCAATTGTATATAACTCTGCCAAGCCTTTGAGCTTGTGCAACCGCCTCAGGCTTTTAAAAATATATTTCCAAGACAAATAACAAAGAAAAAAAAAATTTGGAAATAATGTTAAAAGTGTCCTAGCCACTTAATTGGAAAATTCCATGCTTTAGAGAATCTGAAATTTTGCAGAGCTGACTTCGTATCAGAAATACACAGCACTTCGAAGCATACTTACACATTGGCAAATATCACATGTTTATAACAACTTTAAAAGCCACATAAATTGTAGTTTTCTAGTGAGTCATGCTTACAGGCTGGCTGCTTTCCAAGGTAAGCATAGTAGAAACAGTAGATCAGTTACCTGGAGGCTTCAAAGCAAAAGAGGAAAAATGCAGTAGTTCTGCAGAAAATTTACAAACGTTTCATTCCCACCAGAAGCAGCAGAAACAGTTTATTTGTATTTGTTCCATTTCTGGACATGAAATCCTCTTCTCATTCTACTAGGTTTTGGTGAAGACGGAACATCCAAAGCAATATAGTCAAAAACATTGCCAAGCTAGTGTCCCACTACTAACTAATAATATTCCTGCTTCAAGACCTTACAGTAACAGATGAAGTTCTGCTGTGCTTTTTGGAGCCTTCTAGAGAAGTCTTCAAATCTCGTTTGCGTAGCTCACAAGCAGGACCAGTCAACAGCACATCTGGATATTTCCAAGATTACATTACAAACCAGTGTTAAGGACTGCAGCTTAACCCTGTCTTCAGCTCTGTAATTCTTTCTTTTCACCAGCTACAAAGGGAAGCTTCCCTTCTGACAGTATTCCAAAGGGACATCCTCAGGGCTTCGAGTCAATCCAGGTCTTCAAAACCATTTCTAGCAGAGCGTTGCATTTCACAGTGTAAACTCTTCCTTTGTGCATTTGTGTAGTGCTGTGCACAGATGTAAGCTTTGCCTGGGAAGACGCACGGCTGAGTTAGAGGATCTGTACTTGAACTAATAAAGCTCCGAGGCTCAGCAGGGATTCTCAGCCCATGCACAGCAGCAGGCTGATGCAGATAAGTTGCTTCTGGTTCCAGGGCTACTGAATCTGATTCTATAAAAGACACAACATTTTTCTTCAAACTCTAAGTGTTCTCAAAGCCATAAAATGTTTTACCAATACAGTATACTAAAACAACTCATGTTTCTTGTTAAAGTTGAATGGCTTTGGTCTCTCAAACACACAGGAAGATACAAGCTATAGTTTGATTCTTCCATCAGAAGAGAAGCTTTGTTTTATATACATATACACACACAAACACACACACACATATGCGTATACATAGCACTCAGTGCTATTGACAAATGAACAACAAAATGTTTTGCATGAACATTTAGAAAGGTCATTTTATCCCATAACAAATTACCAGTATCAGAAGCTAAATAAAGTAATTCAATGCTAAAGTAACCAGGGAAGTTATCTGCCAGTGCTTATGCAATACTTCACTAAGCTGCCAGAAGACAAATGGAAAAAAGTGGTATCTAAGACTAAAATTTTTTAGCTTCTTAGCGTTGTATTATGTAAAATAGTAGCTCATTTGAAACAGAACCTCAGTTTCTAATAAAAATTGCCAGAATTGAAAGGAGCTTACAAAAAAAAAATTACAAGTGGTTTAATAGGTGTTATGTTTCCCATCACAAAGAGCAAGTCAATGTTACAGTAAGAATGAGTTTCAAGTCAGCTGCAAATATATTTGGCAGTTGCAGATTCATTAGACAGACATGCTGTGGCGGACACATAGATGCTAGGCAATTCAAGAACAAAGTATCCACGAAATAATTACAGAACAGCAAGTGACCCAGTCAGGGAAATAACCCATTATAGCTATTCAGGGACTACTAGATTTTACACGTGAGTAATGCTCTAGCTTAACAAGAGCTATTAGGGAAAAAAGGAGAGGAAAGAAGGAAAGCCTCACAAGAGCTATAGATAAAGAGCCTCCCACACACACCTGGGGCATTGTTATAGACCAACTGACCACTTCCAGTCTCCAACTCAGTACCGCTGACAGTTGCAACAAAAATGCCTTAAAAGCTGCAAAGTGATAAAGGAAAGGAACAAAAAGAAAGAACAACTTCTAAAAGATCGATCGTTGAAGTAAAAAACCGTTTGGATAGTTAAGGAAACTATGCTGCTCATACCTCAGGCCTGAGAGACCAGAAGATAAAGAATACTCTGACCTCCACCAAAACTATCATGTAGAAGATAAAGGAGACAGGTGACAAGGCAGACATAGTGTGGAGAAGGTTATTTATTGCTATCCCCTCTCTCCCTTAAAAGAAATAATAATTTAAAAAAAAGAATCTAAATGGAAATGCAACAACTCAATATTTGTACCAGATAAATCATATCCAAAAAAGGAAGATATAATCCAGATTTGGCTGTGCAGATCATGCTACCAGAAATATCTAAATCGGGAATCTTCTCATAGCAGTTTCTGTAGTCATGGAACATGTTTATTATCAGCTGTAGCTAGACTTTTCTTTAGGGCCAGACAGATTTTAAGTTAGTGATCTAGCAATTAATTATAAGGATTTTTCTCCCCCCCCCTTTTTTTTTTCTCCTCTCTTGCTATAAGAATTTATCTTCCAAAAAGACCTAGCCTTCTCTCAGTTATTCCGAAGTGGGAACACATCCTGGCACATGCTTGCTCTTTTACCAAGTGCCCTGACCTTTCAGAAAAAAAAAAAAAAGGTTATACAAAAATACAGAATTCCTGGAAAGAATCTGCTATTTCTGATTAGCATGCCAATATTGCAAAAACAGAAGCCAGAAGAGCTTATCTTCAAGCTGTAAAATATGCTCATTAATAAGTGAAGTACCTGGGCAACTGGCTAAGGATATATACAAGAAAGCACATACATCTTTCTAGCTGCATTTGCAGAGGAATTCCCAAACACAATCACAGCTCTTAAAATGCCTTTAATGAGTTCATTGCAATGGGCATTGCGGAGGTGGTATTTTTATTGGGGAAATTATAAATCATGAACTGGTCAAAAACAGATGCTCACGACATTCTACTTCCCTCTCTTCCTCATCAGTCTGAGGCTTCTCCCTGTGTCTTCAGAAAGTACTCCCAAATAACCAAAGGACAGTATATTTTTACATACTTGGGCACTTTGCATTCAAACAATAAAGCCTCAAGAAAATTAGTCCACTTCTGGCATGACTCAAGGAACGCTGAAGTTAAGAAAAAACACCACAAAACACAGCTACAAAGTTGAACACAGAAGCACCAGCATTAAAAATAACAGCATTAACTATGAAATATTCTTATGTCCCAGAGCTAAGCAACGTTTTTTATCTGAGCATGGAACAGACAGCTATCTTATCCTATAGAGAGATGTTCAGCTCCAAAATATTTTTGTTGCCAATATGACCATCAAGCAAACAAAGAGTAGCGATGGCAAACGATGCAACACAAGGATCGAAGACAGAGTATCACCTGAAAGCTATTCATTTATGCTAGCATAAGTAAATACCAACAAAATATGGAAACTATTTAAAGAAATTATAGTTACAAGTCCTTCATCAAACAAGGAACAGTAAAATTCTTCCAACTCCTTACTAAAATGTTATGTATTAATCAACTAGCAGTTGGGTCAACTTGCCATCTTTCTCAGAGGCATAAAACCAAGACGACATGCAGGGACGCTGCTTTCCAAGCTCATGGGCAGAATGAAGAGTATGTGAATTTCTATCCTAGTGGAGGCACCTAATGAGAAACACTCACTGCTATATACCTTAACTCATACTGAGCAGGGTCTTAAACCTAATTCTCCACAACGGCACTAAGAGCCTCAGCAACAAGCAAGGCAAGGGTCCTGCCCCTCAGAGTTCTGACTTCTCCCCTCAGCAGATCCACATTGAGCGGCGACTGAGGTAGTAACACCTCTGAAAAAGTTAAGTTGTGATTAAGTTAAAAACTCCTATTTTTGACTTTCACAGGGGGATATATGCAGACACTTCTTCCAATCTTAACACTAAATATGATTTCTTGGATGTACTTGGATCTGAATTTATGCAAGAGTACTGTCTTCCCATGAGGGTTTCACTTAATACGTAGATGGCCTTAAAAGCTCTCCACAGAAATGCATTGAGAATTATATTGTTTTATTTAAAGATTAATAATACATTTTTAAATAGAAGATAAATGTTTGCAACTTCTACTGTGATATCTACAAATGTGCTGTGAGAAAAATCTCAGGCTATTATAGTACCAATTATATACTTGGATTAACACAAATAACTTACATGAAGCCCATAATTTTTAAAGTCTAAAACATATCATTTTTAATTTTACGTAAAGTTGCTTACCACTCAAAACTTTCCTCTCACACAGATGATTTTTAACTGCTCCTGCTGTTGTTGCAGATTAACAGCCAGAGAGAGAGGACAGAAAGAACCAAAACAACACAGCAGTGGGAATAGAGGAACATACTATGTCAAAGTGAAAGCCTAGAGCTACTGGAAAGCCGTTTATTACAGCTAAGCAAGGCAAAACAACATGCCTTTAACAAAGACAATTTGAAGCCAATTACAACCCAGAAGATTAATATATTGACTCAGGCGTACATGAGGTTGAGTTTTCCATAACCCATTTTTCCCAAGAACCCTTGTCTAACTCACTGAAGGATGAGTAAAGTTGGTTGTAAAAAAGTTTTCAAAAGTACAATAAGAAGAAAATTTCAAAACAACTTGAGGAAACACAGATTCCTGCTGAGCCCAGAGTTTTCAACAACAGCTACGATTTATTATATTGTAAATTTTTTTTCAACATAGATACAAGCTACAACAACGTGTATTTCCTTTCCAATTCAGCCACAGCTGAACATTTTATTGAACCATTACAGTAAGAAAAGAAACTTCCACAAAAACATTTTAAAAATATCTCTTATTTTGGGATCAAACAGATATACTATTAAAGTACTGCTGGTAAAAGGAATCAATCATCAGCAATTAAATTTGCTTACTAATTTTTATGTATTGATGAGAACATCAGAATCAAGTATTCAAAAAAACATACTGAAGATAAATGTTCATGAAACTATTCTTTATGTCTTCACTTTCCCTCTACCTTGGATTTGAATATATAAAGAAATGTAAACAATCTTCTAAATCAATATTTAGAAAAGTTTTAATTGCATAGAGTAATTTATTTTTTAATAAAGATATCATTACCTATGCTATTAAATAAGAGTTCTCTTTTAATTGTCATGGTTTAACCCTGGTCAGCAACTAAGCACCATGCAGCCACTTCCTACTCTCCACTTGTGAGATGGGGGAGAGAATCAGAAGGGTAAAAAAGTGAGAAAACTCATGAGTTGAGATAAAGACAGTTTAATAAGTAAAGCAAAAGATGTGCACACAAGCAAAGCAAAACAAGGCATTCATCCACGAGTTCCCATTGGCAGGCAGGTGTTCAGCCATCTCCAGGAAAGTTGGGCTCCACCACAGATAACTCTTACTGTTACAAACGCCATCACTCTGAATATCCCTCCCTTCTTTCCTCTTCCCCACCTTTTTATTGCTGAGCATGATGTCATATCATATGGAATATCCCTTTGGTCAGTTGGGGTCAGTTGTTCCAGCTGTGGCCTGTCCCAACTTCTCACGCACCCCCAGCCTACTCGCTGCTGGAGTGGTGTGAGAAGCAGAAGAGGCCTTGACTGTGTGTAAGCACTGCTCAGCAGTAACTAAAACATCCCTGTTATCAACACTGTTTCCAACACAAATGCAAAACATAGCACCATACCAGGTACTATGAAGAAAATTAACTCTACCCCAGCCAAAACTAGCACAAAATTTGTTTGTTTGAGGTTTTTCTTTTGCTACAGAGAATAGGGAACAGGAGGAAAAAAAAGAAAAGTCACATTTTGTTAGTTTCTGTTGTAAAAGGTAAGCTAGCAATAGTCACCAAAGCCAGCATTTTTAGATCCTCCTCCACTTTTATCAGTTCACTCATATGACAAATTAACACTCTTTTCAGAGAGTACACTGAAATAACACAGCCACACAAATTCCATCTGGAAGCAGCTGGCTGGTCAAATAGCACATGCACAGCCCTGCACCAGTCCCAGCTTGTGCTGCTCTTTGATATATTCCCATCAAGCAAAGGATGTGAAGATAAAGCTGCCGTTGGTGATTTGAAGGGAATATCATTAGGGGATAAAAACAAAAAAAATGTAAAGGATCAAGGTTTTATTACGGAACAACTCATTTTCCAAATAAGTTTCTAACAACATCAGATGAACCTTCCCATTGATCTCCTTGCAGAAGGCAAAAACACTTTTTGTATATACTACAGTAATTATATACAAATAATTTTTATTATTCACATAAGCCTTTCCTTGTAAATCACATCTGATTCCAGTATTTGGTATTATCATCTGGGTTTTTGTTTGTTTGTTTTTTTTAAAATGAGACTTTGCTCCATAGAAACATCAGCAATTACACTTGGTGCAATGGGGTAAGAAGTTCACACACAAAGCTCTCTCACTGAATAGGCAGCAATGACAGGATTTGTTAAATATGCATTTTCTCACCTTAAAGGTATCTCACTGGCACAGCCCGAGCACAAGAAGAAAAAGTAAAGGGCTCTTGGCAGCACATGTAAGCTGTCATTATTATGATGAAACATAAAACCACAAGCAGCTTCCGGAGCGAGACGTGCTTATGTAAAGGAGCACGTTTCTTCTTCAATGTTTTAGCTTAAATAGATACTGAAGTCAAAAGAACTGAATTTTAAGAATTGCCTTTTAAGTCAGCTTTCACCTCTTTTGTATGTGTATTATAACAAAATTACTGTGTTTCTGGAGTAAGGGTTTAGTTGTTTATTTTTTTTCAAATCTTTGAGAGAAAAGATTAACTTGAAAAGAAATCAGCTGTTTTCTGCTTCATACCAGCAGAGTAGTACAGACTTCTTATAATCCTGAATCAAAACCACCTTATGCAATTTTGAATTTGGCCAGCCTAGTACCAATCTGTCAAAGATGAATTTCCTTTTCATTCTGGGCATTTACAAAATGCCTTAAGTTGGGTCACTGGAATTATTTCCTCTCATTCCTCGTGCTGCCTTGCTCTATTCAGTAGGCTGACCCTATAATCTAATTTCACAAAAGAAAACTCCATTTTCTCTTCCTATGACAGAGCAAGTATACATACAGCTTATTTTCACGGAGGCTTGATCTACAGGGGGTTAATATTTTAGAACTTCTGAGTAAAATTTGCAATCACAGTAGGAAAAGCTAAAGAAACACTTATCCTCAGGGATGCCTCACTCTCCTCACAGCTTTGTGACGTAAGAACTCTCCAAATGCAAACTACTAATTCAGGCAATACTTTTTCAAGTTTTTCTTCTGAGAAAAGGGAGGGAAAGAACAAGGTATAGGATGCCCTGGAGGAGTTTCCTGTTATGAATAGAAGTTTTCCTATAAGAACATGCAACTGTTGGTGTACACCCACAGAGCTTGGAGTTTTGAACAGAGTTTCAGCAGATAATGAAGTTTAGCCCTTTCAAGCTGTTTTAGAGATCAGTTCAAGACCCAAGTTATCAGACTCGCTGACATTCACATATGAAAAGGATTAAGAAGTGACAACGAAAACTGCCGTATTTCTTTTTACGTACAAGAAGTGACTAAACATGTGGAGAGTCATAAGCTCCATCTATGAAAAAGCTGCTTGCAAAATGAAGTGCTTTTGCAAAACAGCTCCCTCTTCAGTTTTCATTCAGTTTGTTCCCGCTGATTTAAACAAGAATATTCTTCCATCAGTGCCACCCAAAGACGTTTGGGAAAACTGTGTTAGATTCAGACCCTATTTTAGTTGTCACAGGCTTGTCCTCCACAAAGTCTGAAGCCAGAAGTTACCATTAGACCATTTAATCAAACGTTTATGGAAGGCTATTCAGTTCAGGTCACGTAGCCAACAATAGTTTGTCCACAACAGCCTTCCATAAGGTTGCCCTGTGTGAAAATACCAGCATGTGGATATCTAACATCTCCCACTATTATGCTATTGACATATATTTCAATTTAATAATTTTGTTTCCATAAAGATAATTGCTAACCAATGAAGCTTCAGTCTTCATTTAGATAAACTGGACAAATATAATACTGTAGCATGAACAGCGAAACACTTTACAAACACTACTGAATTTGATCAACCAAACTTATTTTCCATATAACCGTACATAGTCAAAGATCACCCTAGGCCAGATCCACACTGGGCAGGCATCCCCATAACCACTAGAATTTTCCCTTAGCCAGTTCTATTTTTGAAATAAATTATAACTTAAAAAAGTAACGTACAGATAATAAAACACACATCAGAAAGACTCCCTACTCACTACGCTGTGAAGTTAACCCTTTATCCTCTAATAGTCCCAAGGTTGTAAGCTATTACTAATGCCATGAGTACCCCAACCTCCTGCCCCATACGTACTCTTTATATATGTATAAATACATGAGTAACAGGCTACCAGTCCTTAACAGCGGACTACTTAGTACAGTCATTAAAGTGGTAACATTTTAAGTGTCACTTTGATTCAAAAAATTTTCTTCCTTTTGTCATGACAGCTATATTCACCAGATAATTTTTCTGCCAACTCAGGAACCGCCACATTTGCCTCCAGTCAAACTATTTGTAATTCTAAAGAGTAAACAGTGATTAAGTTAAGAAATTTAGTTTTTCTAGTTTATCAAGGGACTTTCTGAGCATGCATCTAATTTACAAGAACTTGGCCTTTCAACAAATACTTATAGCCATTCGTACATTCAGAGACAAGAACACAAAAACAGCATTGTAAAAATCAAACACAGCAGCAAGTTTTTGCTCAAAATAAGCTCCTTTTTCATAAAGGATAAAGAAGTTTAACTATGAAATTTTCAACATTAGGAGGACTGCAGTGATTATGAGCAGGACAGGCAAGTACATTTCTAATTAAAGAGTAAGTTATATTCTTCATTCAAGGCTCTTCATTCTGCTGCTTATACCTTCAGAGAAAGAAAACAACTAGTTACAGAAAAAGTAGTATATGTTCACGTGAATTAAATATACTACCAATGTGTAGATCAAAACTAAATCAACCTCTATAGGCAATTTTACTTCTAGTATTTAAGCTTTGTTTTCCAACAAATTAATCAATTAGAATTTAAATAATTTCATTTGTTTCACTAGGGAGATCACACGCTTTTTTGAAAGACTCAGGTCTTGTAAATAATATGGTTTATCTGAACCCTGGAATGACACAGGAAAAAGAGAGGAGAAGAGAACAGGCCTTAATTCACTGCGAGGAGCATCCAAACAGTCTGGTGATCAGATCATACAACCATTTAAAGAATAAGATATTTCAAGAAACACTGACATGATCTTCAAGGGTTTATAATGCTTCAAACGCATTGAATGGTTATACTAAACTTTAACTGCACTAGAAGAACATGTTGTGGATATTTCTACAAAAGTAGTAAGCCCTGTCTTAGAAGTACTCAAAGAACCTTGAGAGACTTGATTTTTTTCCCTTGTGAAAAAAGTTATATTGTAGAGCTTTAAGCATGCCCAAGAGTTTGGTCAGACTAGATGTATCACAGTAAATAAAGTATTTACTGATTGCATAGAACTTATTTTACGAACAGCAATGACTACAGGTTGGTAAAGGACGTTCTATCAACCTTTCACATCTCTCACACTGGACAGCATGTCTGTTTCTCCAATAAAAAGGAATCAGTCATGCAAGTTTTAGATCCAGAAAAGAGCTACCCTTACCACTGTAAAGGTGCTAGGTGACAGTTCAGGAAATGAGTTCTAGAGAAGTCTATATTCCAGCAGAAAAAGCGTACATGGGCATGAACTGAAAACTGCAAGTCAGAAGTTATGAAACCATAACAAATTCCCTCATTGACCTTCTGTCAATACAAGACCTTTGCAACCATCAACAAGACATCTGCTAAAAATAAAACATCCCATTTCCCACCACCTCTTCCCTCACACAATACAGCTCTGACTACTATCAGTTTTCTTTGGAAGTACATTCCTTGTTTCCTATCTTTGCCCACAGGCCATAAAGAGAAGTTAGAGAAAAAAGGACATCTGTCCTTATGGAGAACAGACTGTAATGTCTAAGCACTCAGAAGATGCAGAATAACTTCAACACTGAATATACACCTTTGCAAAATTCGCATCACACTGGGCAGGAAAAAACTACCTGTCTTAAAAAAAAAAAAAAAAAAAAAAAAAAAAGAAGCCCAAACTATGGACTTAAAAGGGAGTCAAGAAGGAAATGAGTCATGGGGAAAATTTCAGGGAAATTTTACATGAAAAGGAAACCCATGAGCAATTTCATAAAATTTTCCATGCTCAGCCACGCCCCCGCCCTTTCTTTCTTCTTTCCCAGAGGCTTGATGGAAGAGGATAGACCTCAAAATACTTTTATTTATCCTGATATTAGAGGGAGAACAAAACAGAGAATAGAGCACAGTATGCTCTGATGCCCTGAAGATCTGTCTGTTGCATCAAGAACTGGCAACCACAAGCATTCAAAAACCATGAATCAGATTGCCAAAAAACCCAAACACGCTAAATAACCATTCCACTTCCAGTTTTCAGACATGCTGTCAGGAAATGAATGGTTTCTTTCTTGTCCTGCGTCAAATGAGCAGGTGGAAAATTCCCAAGCATGTTGTTCTTGTGGCTATGTTCTCAACCAGCTGGAAAGCAAGTGTGTCAAAGTCCCAATAAGGTCATTTGGATTTATGTCTTAGTTCCTTCCCTGACACTCAGGGCCAGCCTTCTATCTTTGATCCTGCACTAGAGAAACAAAAAACTTGGGATTGTTCAGATGCAGAAGGGGAAAAAAGATCCCTATAGATGAAGAGAGGTCCTCAATACCCCTACTATCAATTGTCTTTACTTTTGCAAATTATCTTCTTTCCTCTGTAAATATCTAAGTCATCACCTAATTAAAGAAAGAAAAGCAAGCTGCTTTGCTGTTCCAGGTCAACATATTTTTCTATGGAGAGCACAGTAGTTTGGAGAACAGATGGAAACAACAGCTGGAAGCTCTAAAAGACACTGATCTTTCTAGCATCTCGGAAAACTGAGGCACAGTGCTCAGCTTGATACATTTACCTGTTCACACACTTACACCCTTTGCAGTTTCTAAACTGCACTCAGATTCAATCTTGATTCTGAACAGGGCTCAAGAAAAGGCTTTCTCAAGAAAAAGTTTACCACGAAGAGTCTGCAGGGTAATTTGTTTGAATGAATTCAGAATAAGAAAAATTGAGCCCTCATGCAAAACATTTGTTTTCAGAAGGCTCACAAAGGGATTCTGCTATTGAAATTACATTGTGTTTGTCTCTAGAACAAGTGTGATTTTCCAGGAGTCTTCAAAAGAGACATTGCCTGGACTCAATGAATCAAATTTTCTAGCTTTTACAGCCTCCAAAATAAAAAAAAAAAACAACAACAAATAAAAAATTAAAAAAAACCCCAAACAAACAGAAACTATATCAGCAATCAAAACAGCAGCAGAAGTACAGGAACTGACATTAGAACTTACACAGACATGGTCCTCAGATTCTAGACTATGTCTCAGTTTGGGTGACTGTTCCCTCTGGTTTGGGAATTCCAGTCTGACAAGTCATTGACCTGGAAATACTTCATAGATACTTGCCCTTTGGAGAATGCTCAAAATTAAGATCCTCAAAAAACATCTTAGGGAGGTCACAAGTCCCACGGTAAACTCACACACGCAGAAACGGCTTCAAGGAATCAATTATTTGTCTTTGAATGTGTCATGCACAGTTCATGCACAGTCATTACTTTATACAAGTCAGTCATGTAGATCTGACAGATCAAAAGGCAGCAATCTCACAGAGTTTGAATACGTAAAGCCAAGCAGCAGAACTTCCTCTAGTAAATCCACCAATGAAAATATTGTTCTTTCCTATCACATGTATGAACGTTATTAAGTTCAATGACTTGTTGATATAAAACACCTTTTGGGGGAAAAAAAAAAAAATTCTCTTTCAACTCTCACAATAGTGCATTCATTGTAATCCCAAGAATTTCAAATAAAATAAGAATGACCTGTAGAAAACAGCAGCACGTGCAACTCAAAACAGACAAGCTGCAGCCAATCACCAGCATTCAAGGAGTCAAAGAACTGACCTTGTGAACTCCATTAATACTTGCTTTACACATCTGGTACAGAAGAAACCCAAACAGTTATCCTGTAGCTGCAGATAACATCCCGATTCTTGCTTTAAAACCTGGCTTCCTGTCTCTCTTGTTATCATTCGGTCTTAGTTTCGGATTCTGCTTCTCAGCAGTGGTCTTTGGCCCTTCAGTTGTATTAACTGATTGTTGTGGTTTTGTTTAGTGAGGGGGGGCCTAAGGTGGTGGCTTCTGTAGGAAACTGCTAGAAGTCGCTCCCCTTTGTTCAGTGGACTCGGCCGGGCCTAGGGCGGACCTGCTGCTGGCCAAGGCCGAGCCAATCAGTAGCAGAATGTCCCGTGATAACCCCTCTGTGATAAGTATTTAAGAAGGGGAAAACAGGAAAAAAAAAAAATAAAGAGAAGAGAAGATGTGAAGAAGCTTGGCGGGGGCAGAGGCGCAGAGGGGGAGGCGCAGGCCTCATCCTCTGGTCTCTCGCCAGGCAGCCGACTGGGCCCAACTCGGCCCGGCCTGGCTGCAAGAAGTGGAGAGGAGATGAGCTGAATGATGTGAAGAGATCCTGAGAGGCATCTGCCAGCCTGTTGTGAAGAACTTTTCTTGTTGAGAGGAACGGCTGCAGACGCCAAGGTCAGTGAAGAAGGAGGGGGAGGAGTAATGCGGCTCCTGGCCAAGATTCCCCTGCAGCCTGTGGTGATGACCATGGTGGAGCAGGTTGTTCCCCTGCAGCCCGTGGAGGTCCACGGAGGAGCACAGATCCACCTGCAGCCCATGGAGGACCCCACATCGGGGGAGATGGAGGCCTGAAGGAGGCTGTGGCCCATGGAGGGCCCGCTGGGACAGCCATTCTGGAGAGACTGCACCCCGTGGAAGAGATGACCCATGCCGGAGCAGTTTCACAAAGGACTGTGGCCCGTGGGAGGGACCCCACGATGGAGCAGGGGAGGAATGTGAGGAGGTCTTTCCCCGATGTGGTGGTTTAGCCCGGATCACCACACAGTTTCTTATTCACCCTCCCCCTACCCAGTGGGACAGGGGAGAGAAATTGGGAAGAAAGGAAAACTCGTGGGTTGAGATAAAAACAGTTTACTAAAAATACTAAAAACTACAAAGCTAACAGGATATAAGGATTTTAATATATACAAAATATACAAAATGAACAATGTACAATTTCTCACCACCCAATGTCCGAATGACCGACGCAGCCCGTCCTGAGCAGCGATCACAGGAACAACACCGAGCAGCAAGCAAAGGGGAAGAGCAAGCTAGCAAGGTAGAGGGAACAATGCCAACAAGCAAGAGAGAAGAAAAAAGATGCCAAGGGTGCCCAAACGGATACCCGACAAGAAAAGGAATAACTGAAAATGATGCCCCCTCCCATGGGCAACCCCCACTTATATACTGAGCATGACGTTTATGGCATGGAATACTCTCTTTGGCCAGTTTGGATCAATTATTCTGTCTGTCTTTTGCCCAGCTTCCCGCATCTGCACGTTAACGAGACTTGGAAAGCCAGACAGTGTCCTTGGTCTCATTAACAACAACTCATATCATCAGAATGTTTTTATCAACATTCTTCACACACAAAATCCAAAACACACCGGCTACTGAGAAGAAAATTAACTCCATCCCTGCTGAAACCAGGACACCCGACAACGAAGCAGTGGGGTAAAACAACACGTGATGAACTGACTGCAACCCCCATTCCCTCTTCCCCCCTGTGCTGCTCGGGAGGGGAAGGTAGTAGAGATAATGTTAAGCTTGGGAAGAGGGAGGGGTGGAGGGAGGTTCTCTCATTCTCTGTCTCATTCTCCTGCTAATTTTAGAAATAAATGAATAGTTTTCCTAAAGTCAAGTCTGGTTTGCCCGTAACGGTAACTTTAAGGATTTTCTCCCTGTCCTTATCTCAAATCTCGAGCCGTTTTTTTTCGTATATTATCTCCCCCTATTCTCTTGGAGGGTGGGGGGAGTGAGAGAGAGAGACTGCGTAGTCTGGTCCCGATCGGGGCTGAACTACGACACTCATTCTGCCAGCACAGTCTTGGTTTCTAATCCCACCTTAACATTGATTCCTGGATCTCACTGCCTACTGCACCCCTTCACCCTACTTACTACTTCTGATCACGTCACCAACACTGGAGGAGGAACAAGCAAACATGGGTCAGAGAACCTCTAGCCTAGGATCACTCTCTCTGAAGCTTGTATCCCCTGGTTTTCCAGTTCTTTGTAACAGTATGTCACTCCAGTCTGACAAACTACAGAATCTATCCACTCATGGCCCAGTTAAGACTCTCACTATCAAGCAAAAGAAGAGCAACTAGCATCAATCCAATCGATATCCTAGAAACAAGAACAACAGCTGAGCATCATAAAATACCTAGCAGTTGCCCTTGGATTTCTTGCAGCCTTAACAGATGAGGAATAAAACCTTAATAGTCAGATAAAAAGTATACCCTTCACAGTACTTGTTCTCTAGCATTTTCATGATGACATCTACTCTTAATTAGATCAGAGGCTGAAAAAGAGTCTGGTTTATTTCGTGAATTCTTTGGGAAGTTTTGTTATTATTCTGGGACAGGGAAGGAGAGGAACATTTACAAAAAAAAACCTGGCAAGAAGTGGCAACACCCACTTTTCCTTTGTTATTTTGGTCCCCATTGCTGATATTTTTGGATTTTCATTCTGGAAAAGGGAGAAAGATGAGGAATTGTCTGAAGGAGTGTTTGCTGGGCTGCTTGCCCTCAGAAAACTGGAAATTTGCCCAGACTGAAGAAAGAAAGGATTTTATAAACTCAGATCTGACTTGTGTTTAACAGAACAACATTTATGGAAAATGAATATTTACAGTGTCTTGACCTAAGAGACTTTGTTATCTTGTATGGTGTTAAAGAAAGAAATGACCAGTGGAAAAACCAGAGAAATTGCCAAACTGAATCAGCAGTAGTCTAGCCAGTCACCCTGTCTGACAGTGTCTTGAACCATGCACTTCATAAGAAGGTGCAGGAAGAAAGCCTGCAGTAGGCAGTGATGGCAGGTTTATTCTTAGTCCCTGTTAACATTTATCTTAAGCCATAAAATACATGGGCAATATCCTTCTCAACATTACTCATTCATTAGCAGGCTGATCTTCTCTTCTATATAAACAGATCTAATCCCTTTGCTCTATCAGCAGTCTTTAAAGCCTTCTTCACTGTTGCCCAGTATCCAAATCCATAAAGAAAAAGGATCGACAGCAGTCAGACAACTCGCCCATTCGAGCGACAAAGGTACAAATCCCACCCTCGGCTTCACTCAACTATTAGTAGCAAGCAGTCAGTAGCGAGGTGATTAAAAGCCTGTAACCTCCTTAATGGCAAATGATCAGTGATGCTCATCAGCACCCTTCACTCTCTCCTGAAATCTTTAAAGTAAAATAAAACAGTTTAAACTCTGTATCTTGTTCTAAGGAAAAGTTCTGATTTTATGGAATGCCTTACTAGAAAGCATTGTTAGCTGTGAACAGCACTTAGATTGTGTAAAACAAGTCAAAGGCTTCAGGCAACATAGTATTAAAGCGGAGGAAACTAGTAAGCAGAAAATTCGATCTTACGTCTGGGATTTGTTCAGACAGTTTTTATAAAGCAAGGGATGCTCTTGAGAAGCTGTCTCTCCAAGCCAGGAAGTTCTCATTGAGCTGGCCAGTGGTCCAAGGTGCCAACTACTAAGATCGAATCAGTCTTTAACTGTTGGGAGGAAGCTCCCATTCTGCTGCAGTAATAGCAGGATAGGAACTGCTGAAAGGGAAGACACAGCCGTGTTAATGGGCACCACTGGCATGACCTTTAAAGAACAGCTGGGAGCTGCCAGCCTAGACAGCAGAACTAGTATGAACAGTCACGTAAAAAGATCAAGTCTGCAATGACTCCTTGTAAAAAAATTATTTGTAATCTTATATAGCCTACATTGCTAACACCACAAGGGGCGTAAAGAAAAGGAATGAAAGATGCCAACTGGAGAAGTCTAGTCTAACAAAACAAAAATATGTATTCCTGTTGCCTGCATTATTTATAGTGTAATTTATTCATCACCACTCCAGACTACGAAATGTCTGAGCAACTTCCAGAACAGAGAGGTTTTTTTCCCCCCTCCAAATACAAAGAGCGTAAGAAACACAACTGACGATCAGTATTTTATATAATAACAATGCAATACTATGATTCACTTGCATTAAGTCTGACTAAATAGGCCATTACCTTTAAATAGAAAATGCAGCCAATAATTTCAAAACTAAAAATAGAAAGATATAGGATGTGAATCCTATCTGATTTACTCCTAATTTGAATACATTATGCTGTCTTTCAAATGTTTTTGTAAGTGCTTTTCTGCTTTGCCATTAGTTTTCTTTTCCAGTCATGTTTGCTTTATTTTTCATTTTATAACTGCTACTTACAGAAATGCATTTCTATAGTTTTTTATAAAAAAGGACTACATCACTACACTACTACAGTAACCATGCTGCTATGAAATGTAGATGCCAATGTAGCTGAAGAAAATCAAACGGTAGAGAAGACTACAATGAAATATGTGGGAGCAAATACACAAATAAACACTTTATAATGAAAGGAAATAGTACTAAAGTCTTCTAAAAATGTCAGCTTGGGGAACTCAATAAAGGTCAAGACACTTTGAGAAGGAGAAGTTAATCAAACATTTTCTGTATGTACAGTCTTTTCTTCCGTAATTCAGTACAATGCACTCTAGGTTACCCTAAAGCTAAGCAGTGACCTTTCTTGCCAACATTCACTGTTCACTACCCAAGAAGTCTCAAGTTTTGCTTAAAGAAGCCAACCAAGCCTGCTGATGTGTAAATGGTCTAAATCTACACCTTGCAGAACACAGTTATGATAGCATCCAAAACCACTACTTAGATGCTAGAGCTTCCCCAGCATGATTACTTTTCATTGTTCTTGCACAAATCAAAATAAACAACAGGTGGGGAATGACCCCAGAACTCACTTCATGTATTTTTAAACAGCCTTTAATGTTACTATTCCCAGCACTAGCAAATGAAAATAGGTGGGGCAAATATTTTTGTGCCAATAAAAATGTTTCATTTAACAACAAAATGTGTGTCAAGAAGGCCAATTAAAATGTACAGGCACGTTTTGAAGTCACTGAATTTAGAGCCACTCCAAACTTGTGAAAATAAACAAGCATTTCAAAATGGGAGCATTTTCATTACAAAAATGACAAGTAGATTTCTGTCACCTAAAGGAAAGTCGCTTTTTTACTATTTTCTTTAAACTGTCACTCTCAAAATGAAAGCAAAATTAAGAATGAGAGAAATTGGTTTTGATACTACGCATGCTCTCGAAACCTCTTATTTTTTGTGGCTTAACAACCACATTTTCCTGTGTTTAAAGTGCTTTACTCCCTTCTTATAGCGTAAGATCATTAACACAAGAGGAGAAACAGCCTATACCAAAACAGAGTATGCAGCAAGTGCTTCTCTGTCCTTCCCCCCTCAGGAAAAAAAATTATTTTCCTATGGTGGCTTAGCTACAATGTACATTTACATTGCTCTTAAGAGCAACTGGAACTACCGCTTCAGTTCTCAATTCACACATTTCTTAAGACTTAAAAGAGCAAAGGAACCTTGTTTCCCAAATAACACTCCTTATTCTGCAATTTACTTTAAGCTAAGTAGCCATCTCCTTTGAAGCTGATGAGAGCTTTAAAGGAATAAATTATCTTCTCTTGTGACTCACCCATGGGTGATCTCAAACCAATAAAGACTGTATGACATTTGCACAACAGAATCACACAGAATGGGTGACATTGGAAGGGACTTCTGGAGGTCACCTGGTCCAACTCTCCAGCTCAAGCAGGACCACCTACAGCCAGTTCCCTAGTACCATGTCTCGTCAGCTTATTAATATCTCTCGAGGAGACTCCACAACCTCCTTGGGCAACCTGTCCAGTGCTTACCAACTCTCTCAATAAAAAGGGGTTTTCTGAATGTTCAAGAGGAACCTCCTGTGTTTCTGTTTATGCCCATTGCCTCTGGTCCTATACACTGGTAAGATCCCCCTCCCCGAGACTTCTCTTCTCCAGGCTGAACAATCCCAGCTCTCTCAGCCTTTCCTCATGTCAGATGCTCCAGTCCTTTCATCATCCTTGTGGCCCTTCACTGAACTCTCTCCAGTATGTCTTGACCCTAAAATTTCTGGAAGCATCCAGAAGTGTCCTTATTAGCTAGGAATTAAGCCTCTGAGTGTTCCCTTAGCTGCTGCACAGCATTTCAACAACAATAGGATAGAGTTTATGGCCCTCCAAATTCAGCATGAGGGGGTTCCTGTCTTTAACCACTAGAATAATTCCTTTGGTCCTGATTCTGAATCAAACCAGAATAATTAAGGTCAACTTTTAGGAAACTCTGAATTATGACAATGCTTCTGAAAATACCTCCCTGCTAGCTGCAAAATTAACAGACTATAAAGTCACTTAAAAAGTCACTCAGAAATTCATCAGTCCTCAGCTCCATTTCAAACAGTTCAAACTTCATGAAGCAAATAATTAAGCTTATAATGTTGTTCTGCAATATTGCAAGGCTGAGAGAAAAACTAACAAGAGATTAAAAGACAAAACATGAAGATCAAGAAAATAAAGCTCACATTTGCATACCAATCATTGCCAAGAACAAAACAAAGGAGAGAAAGAAGTGAAACTGTTCCCACTTCTACATAATGTGTATAAGGTCTCAGCAGTTCTGTGTCATAGTATGGCCTAACAAAATACTTCAAATTACTTTAGGAAAAGGTAAATATATTCCAAAACAAAGAAGTTCACTGATCTCCCAACATTTCTCTCTCTCTTTCCCTCTCTCCACATTTTGGTAAGAGGTCCCAATACCAGGCATCTAGGTAGACTAAAAGACGTGAACAACAACGGAAAGATCCTTTTCACTTATTTATATTAAACCATTACTTTTTCATAGTGCTTTCCAGAGCAATTTACACTAATTTGCAGTATGCAAAAAAGGATATAATAGACAAACAGAATGAGAAGTTATTTGATAAGCATTTCTTAGGATGTCAGAATTTTTAACTACTAACATTGTGGCAAAGAGGAAAGAGATTAATGGTGACAGAGTAAGAAATAAAGTGGAGAAAGCCACTGTAGTAAACTCAGCATAAACGTCCTGGGATTGCTTCAGGCTTCAGTTTGACAGCTGCTACAGACACATCACATCTTCAAACCATACAGCACAAAGACACTCAGACCAGTCACTTTCTGCATCTCAAAACATTGATAGACTGGAAACTTCGAAGGGGTTTGGAAACGGAAAAGCATTAACACAAGTGTAATGAACAGAGCAAAAAAAAAACCTTGCAAAACTAGCTTTGCACAAGATTGCTCTTACAGGATTCTCCATCCAACAAATACAATTAAGGTGTATAGATAAAGAGCTTATGATTTATACTGGTGGGATTTTAGGTATTTTACAGGAAGTAAGAAATTTAAAGTGATCTAAAAACCTCTAACAGCATAATCATAAGCCTTTTTTTATCAGTAACAGATTCCAAGCTTGAAATCAGGATTGACTGCATTAGTCACTAAGGAAAAATGTCATAATTTCTTCACTGAAATTCTTAGACCAAACTATAACAAAAATAAATAATAATCCCTTCTAGAAGGAATATCAGAAAAGGATTCTCCTCCAGTTGTTCATGAACACCAGGGATTTAAAATATTTCAAAGTGGCTGGCGGCAGCTCAACATAACATGGCTTATGAGACTCATCTATCAACTGTCCCATAACACTTAACATGGTCAAATAACTTCTCATTATAACTTTCCATGTCAGAAAAGACAGTCAGAAAAAGATATCAAGATATATCATAACTGACCCTTTTAAACTGAAAGTATATTTTTCTATACATTAAGAAGCAGCTCAACTCAACTGCAAGATGTCCTATTAAAGAACACCTACAACCTGCAATTTGGGTGAAGCTATTATACATTTTGATAATATAATTTAGTCACTTTCTATTATGCAAGACAGGTAACAGAAGTATACTTAGTACTGAAAACATCCCCACACCCCTCCCCACCCCCCTCCCCCCGAAGTTCTTACTTTAAAAGTGCATAGAGAAGTATTATTTCTCACTGTCAGGAAATTCAGGACATTAATTGTAGCTTGTAAACAGATACATCTGTAAAGATGATTATTGTATCCTCAATCAAAAGCTGAAGAAAATATTTAACTGACCATGAAATAAGGTAAACTAGAACAGACTAGAAACTCCAAGCTTCACACCTTGTTCAAAATTCATCTCTCCAAGTTATCCACTTGTAAAGATGTCTGCCAGTTCATCAAATAAGCTTTGTCTCACTCTAAACATCACAAAATACTAAGATATATTCAGATCAAACAACTTCAAGTACATTTTTAGGCTTAACTTCACTGCGTAAGCCAACAAAGATTGGGCAAAGCTGTCTATCACGAATCAGGCAGTAAAAGTCAGTCAATGCATAGTGGTTCAGTATTAATTTCTCAGAAGAAAGGCATCCTGACCAACATCCTTCATCTTGATTGCTGAGGCATCAGACTGAAATTGAAAAAAATGGTCCTAGATGGCAAATACAAATTTCACAAGAGTTACTACAATGAAGATTTCAAAATGTGAACTGACAGATGAGAAGATGCTATTTTCTTCCTCTCCTTGTAACAATAACCATATGCTCTATCATGCATACGTAAATACGCAAAGAACTATTTCACTCTGGACAAAAGTAAGACTTAGGGGATGGGCATGAAGTAGGATCTGTATAACTCAGTCAAACTGCAGAATGTTTCATGATTGCTAACTGCTTTGTAGAAATAACTTGGAATACTGACAATTTTTTTTTTCTAGCTCTGACATGATTAGTGGTCTTGATACTATATTCAGGAACACAGCCTAGTTACTTCTCTTTGGAGTCAGGATTGATCTCTAATATCTATCATTTCGCATACAATAAAACAGATTGCCAGTTGCAGCTGTGAGAGCTTTATCTTCTTTATTTTATAGGTGTCCAACTTGAAATCTTACTATTCAATAGAAGGATCACAACTGGTTATTAACAATAACAATGTTAGGTGTCTTGCTTACCAACTAAAAAGTTGTTGTGGTTTTGTTTAGTGAGGGGCGGGGGAGGGGAGGCTAAGGTGGTAGCTTCTGTAGGAAACTGCTAGAAGTTGCTCCACTTTTGTTTAGTGGACTCAGCCGGGCCTAGGGCGGACCCACTGCTGGCCAAGGCCGAGCCGATTGGTAGCAGAATGTTCCGTGATAACGTATTTAAGAAGGGGGAAACAGGAAGAAAAAAAAAAAAGAGAGAACAGAAGATGTGAAGAAGCTGAAGAAGCTGAGCGGGGGCAGAGGCACAGAGATGGAGGCATGGGCCTCGTGGGCCTTGCAGGCCTCACTCTCTGGTCTCCCGCCGGGCAGCCGACTGGGCCCAACTCAGCCCAGCCCGGCTGTAAGAGGTGGAGAGGAGAGGAGATGGATGATGTGAAAAGATTCTGAGAGGCATCTGCAGCCTGTTGTGAAGAACTTTTCTTATGAGCGGAACAGCTGCAGACGCCAAGGTCAGTGAAGAAGGAGGGGGAGGAGTAATGCAGCTCCTGGCCAAGATTCCCCTGCAGCCTGTGGTGACGACCATGGTGGAGCAGGTTGTCCCCCTGCAGCCCATGGAGGTCCACGGAGGAGCAGAGATCCACGTGCAGCCCATGGAGGACCCCACACCAGGGCAGGTGGAGGCCTGAAGGAGGCTGTGGCCCATGGAGGGCCTGCGCTGGGGCAGCTGTTCTGGAGGGACTGCACCCCGTGGAAGAGATGACCCACGCCGGAGCAGTTTCACGAAGGACTGTGGCGTACGGGTGGGACCCCACGATGGAGCAGGGGAAGAATGCAAGGAGTTCATCAGCACATGATGAACTGACTGCAACCCCCATTCCCTCTTCCCCCCTGTGCCGCTCAGGGCGGGGAAGGTAGTAGAGATGTTAAGCTTGAGAAGAGGGAGGGGTGGGGGGAAGTTCTCATTCTCTGTCTCATTCTCCTGCTAGTTTTAGTAATAAATGAATAGTTTTCCCAAAGTCAAGTCTGTTTTGCCCGTACTGGTAACTTTAAGAATTTTCTCCCTGTCCTTATCTCAAACCTCGAGCTATTTTTCTTATATCATCTCCCCCTATTCTCTCGGAGGGTGGGGGGAGTGAGAGAGAGACTGTAGTCTGGTCCTGATCAGGGCTGAACTACGACAAGAGCAAAATCCAATTACTCATAATGGCATTTAACTAAAAAAAAAAAAAACCCTTTAGATGGTCATCTTCAATCCTTTATTCAGTTCAGTACAAAACATCAAGTATGCACAACAAGTAAAATGGTTTCTACAGACCGCATTCTTTAAGATCTTTAAGGCATTCCTAAAATACAAGCCACCCTGAACAGTAAGTTTTTTAAGAGGGAAAAAAGGTAATGTGTTCATGGAATTACAGACTCTCAAATGTGGAGATGTGGGTGGCACTAAAAAATTTAGCCCATATATCACCTGGTACCTCTGTTTCTGTTGATATTTTAACCAAGTCTAAGATCACGATCCTAGTGCAAAGAGAATTTTGAGGAATAACAGCTGCTCATCTCTAATAGCAATCATGTAACTTGAGAAATGTAATTTAGTATTTTCAAGGGACAAAAGAAAACACTCTGATCTTCATGAATTTCCAGAAAATAATTATAACGAAAAGGTAGGTTATCTTAAACAGAGGAAGACCTAACATTTTCATATATATTATTTATGATTTTCTAAAAATCAAAAACTCAACATTTAAGTAGGTCACATAACCATAACATCTAAGCACCCTTTCAACTTCTTTACATAAACTAAAAAAAATTGGAGCATTATCTAGAAAGGTAGCAGACATAACTGTTTCTGTATTTGCTACATTTCATGGTAGATCTGATAGCATCAACAGATTAATGGGAAAAAGAGCAAAGTGGTAATTAAACCAAAAGCTTATGTTTCATATCATTACAGTAAATCTACATATTCAGTGTACACCTCCTTAAAGCCAGCAGGCTAGACCGCATTAAAGAAAGAGTAAATCCTATCACATTTAATGTTTCACATGCCTGATTCAAGTTCCTTTTTATGTGCACTTCACTATTTTCCTCTACAGAAGCAAAATAATGCCTCCTAGTGCTATTAATTGCTCATAAAAGAAGTGATTTCCAAATAAAAACACTAATACGAAAATCCGAAAAGGTACCCTCTTTTTTTTTTCTGCTAGAAATTCTGTCCATCAAGAAGAATTAATCAAAGTAAGCTTATAGAATTTAAAGTTAATAAAGTGTAATGACTCCAAGTCTTCTTTTTTTCTTCTTTTTTTTTTTTTCTACTAGTTACATTGGAGTCAGAAAATGTCTTTATTCTGCATTAGGGAATAACTTACCTAAGTCAACTTCCTTCTGAAAAAATAAATTGGTGGCTTTTAATAATGGTTGTGGTTAGGAGAGGTTTATATAGAACTTCCCTAACCTCCTTCCAGAGTAAAACTAGTTAAAATGTTTTAATTAATCCACTTTTCCTTGACAAATATTTCCTTTACAGTGTTTTTAATATAACTTAACATTGGATGCATCTTTCTTGACAGCTGGTATTTCCTTAACAGGGAATGTTTCAAATGGCTTATGTATAACATTCTTTCTAAAATTAATTTCCTTTCTGTATAAGAACTTAATACACCAGGAAAAAAAAGAAAAAGCAGGAATGTTTCATGCCATATGGGATATAACAGTTCTAGAGTTTTGCTTTAAATTAGCCCAATAATGTTTTTGTAGAAATATTACTAATATGGCTGTGGCTTACATAACATTTAGAAAAAGGAAAAATACTTGCCCACAACTTTGCTTCTCTCCGGATCTCATTCCAACGTGAACTTCACTTTTACCTTCTAGCTCTTCAGTACATGTCTGGTGGAAACCTGACAGCTCTTAGAACAGACATTTAGGTCTCACAAAAGAAGATGCAATTCCCAAGGCTGGGCCACTCTTCCATACTAACACCAAATGCTAAGTTCTTAAGAGTTGGGAGACTTGCACCAGTTGCATGCAGAACTAAGGTTCCACATGCAAAAACCCTGGGAACTGGTATCTTTCCAGGATACTGAGGCCAAACAAAGGCATTTGTTCTAAAATCTGTAATATATAATCCCTGTAAAGGTTGTAAACACTTAGCTAAATGGCTGGAGAGCTACAGCAGTATTCAAGTGAAGACATACCTGCTGATAATTTCTCTTTCCTCTTGCCATGCTATAAGCATTCCTTAAAATATTACTCTTCTGCCAGATCAAATAATTTTCAGTACTGTTGAAAATTTTCATTCTAAAGCATTCTACAGCCTGTGGAACTCAATGTACAACAATACTTTGCAACTACTGTTTTCCATTTTTTGGATATCTCCCAGCAAATACATCATTCTGTAATACTTCTAGTAAACATTATTGTCATCGGTTTTAATACTGTACATATAGAATACCCTACACTGAAATCCAAAGCTACCAGATGGTTTCCTTAAATTTTAAGGTTTGCTTATTTTACTTTATGAATAAATTACATTTCTAAACTTCAGCAAAAACTTGTCCTAAATATGCCTTTTTCAGCTAATTCTGTATTTCAAGAAGGAGTGAGAGATGGAGACAGGAAATGTAATCTTTCTTTCTAATATGCAAACTCATGTTAGCGTTCTGCTCACAACAATGAAATCTTTTGTTCTGAAAGCAAGCTTAATTCTGCAGGCCCAGCACTCATTGTAACAAAGCTAAGGAGAAGATATGCAATGCTAGTTTGCTTAGCAGATTTTAATGGATGCCTTAAAGTTAATAAAAAAAACAAAACAGCCATATTTACTGCCTCTACTTTCCACTGTCTACATATAAAACAAACAAGACTCGGAACACACTTGAGGGAATAGCTTAAAGCTTCCCTTAAAAAAGGTAAGTATTTGCTATAGTCACTTCAGGGGCACAGCGCTGTTGTGGAAGGATGATGGGCTGCCAGCCTGCAAAGGCACAGAGGGAAGGCAAACCATAAGAAAATCTTACTAACATGTAACTGACACAATCAAAGCTTACTAAATCTATAAGCTTTTCTTAAGGCTCTTTCACTAAATCAAAATAACTGCTATTAGTGTATTTTCAAAGATATTAAGATATTCTACTTCACAAGGGTGCTGTGTATCACGCAGTATTGTTCTTCAATAGACAAGCCTACTGCAATTACTTTAACAAAAACCCTATAATTTTAGCTATTTTCCCTTTAGACAGAAGATAATATGTATCCCTGTGTTATCAACAATCTTTTTAGCAATAGCCCTATTGTGACCACTCAAGTCACCTTCACTTTTGCCTATATTTAACTTCCATACTACCACAACTAAAGAGTCTTTGTCTCAATTTTACAGATCAGTCATCTCTCAAGGTCCTTCAATGACCTACTGTAATAAGAACACACACAAAAATACAGCTGTTTAATTCTTGACATCTTTTCAGGCATTTGTCATTCAAAAACTATTAAGGTGGCAGACAAGATAAATATATAGCTCTTTTACTCACTGTCAAAACCTAAATGAGATGTGTTATTCAGTTAAAGTATTGTCTTAAAGTTGGATTTTTTTTATTGTTTAGGGGAGCTGATATTGTTCAACATCTAACCCTGTAACCGACATAAGTGCAAAAGAAAATGCTTCTCAATATTTAGGAAAGAGACTGAGATGCTTTCTTCACAGTAGGACCAAGACACAATAAGTACAATGCCTACCTTTATTACAAAACAAGTATAAAAAACCAATTTTCTGTGAAGAAAGTTTTAACAAAAAATGACTATTCTAATTAAATTTTGGAAACTGGGATCTAAAGATACAAACATTTACGACAAAATAATGAAGTATCCATTTTGAAATTAATAGCAGACCCATGCAAGTACTGGAAATAGTGGATAACTGTCAGGATTTTATTTAAAACTTTGTATTCAAGTGAAAATTTAAACCTGATGTTCCTAATACAAGAACACACTTCTCTGAGCAAAGCTGTAATTTTGGGAGACACACCCTTTGTCACTTTCAATGGTTAGAAACAGATGAGTACACAAAACACTTCTTGTAAGTCAGATCAAAAAATCATTATTTTTCTAAGGAAACTCTAGTGCAAAACCTATCCATCTCATGGAGACAGCACAAAATGCAGTAAGACCGACCCTATCCCCAAAGTTTAGAAAGATCAAACATACCCAGAACATTACATTCCATCTTCCTAGATGGTCTGCAATTATTTAAGAAAGATTAAACCAAACTCCTCCTTTCCAAATGTGAAATGCATGCCAATTCCCAGAACATTAATCGTTTCCACTATCTCATGATGAATTACACACAATTAGTTCACTGGCAGTGCATCATTTTCACTTGTCCTAAGTTGCTGAAACTGTTTTCTTTTTAAGGGAATTCACTAGTTCAGTTGACAGATGTAGTGTTGTTTTCACACTGAAGATGGAAGATCAGAAGAAAGCTACTGTCTATGCAGGAGGCTGAAAGGCAATCATTATCCTTACCTCACCAGACTTTACAGATTGGCTTAATAACCTTGGCATGAGTGTACTAGCTCATACTTTCTGAAATGCTGTGCTCAAGAGAAAGAGATTTTCCACGACTGGAGAGTTTGGGGAAAAGGAAAAAAAAAAAAAAAAAAAAAAAAAATTGACACTCTCTGAGAAATCTTTTGTAGTTTTCCTTGGCTTTGTTAAAGGACCTTAGTGATGACTTCCCTGGAGCACAAGGCCACCTACTCCAGCTGACACACAATCTAAAAAATTTACACACCAGAACTAGGAACAAGCTCCAAGTTCTGACCATAGCCTGAAAGTTGGAAGCCAGTTTGCAGTTTGGTTCACTTTGAAAAGTTAACTTCCACGATCAGCATGTGGTCAACAGTGTCTCCCGGCTTTATCTTACCAGAAGAGTTAGAAGTTGTTTTTCAATGTGCACAAAATGTGTAACTGCTATTCAGTGAGCTGAATGCTTGAGATTTACGCAGAACTCATGTGGTACAGTGGGAATGAGTTAATCTTGTTTATAAGAAAAATTGTTGAGTGAAATAAAAAAAAATGTTTACTCCATTAAGTTTATTAAAAGCTGCAGCAACTGGAAAAAACTAAGCTTTACCACTGACAAATATACTATTGCTGTAGTATTACCAGCTTTCTCAAAACCAACATTCTTTACATTGTAGCAGATCATTCAAATCACCCTAATAAACAGGATCTTGGTAGCAAATGGAATTGATCAGCTGAACATATCCATGATTACTGTACAATTAAGTATTAAAATCTATAAGAATCTAGTCATTCCAGTATCTCAATAATAAAATTAAAGCATCTGAAAAACTAAGCCAGATTTCTTATAGTTCCATGTCCAAACCAGGACAGTATTTCTTTTCTACGCCGTTTTTACTAAAGAAACGGTGCATCAAAGCTAACCAGCACACCTCACATAAAAACACACTGCATTCTATATAATGGAAATCCACACAACTCATCTCCCTCTTATGACTTTGTCCTCACATTTCTCTGTGAAAGCATCTCACCCTCCCTGTGATCAGCAGAAATGGTCTATCTGAATGGATGTCTGCTGACAGATTGACTCCCTTGAGCTCTGAACACTCTACCAGCTGGAAAACTTTCTAGGTATATGCATTTGGGTAAAAACAGGGATATAAGATTGGTAACAGTTTTGGAGGGCTTTTTGCCCCTTTTAATTTTAAAATACTTTTTTAGAAACTGAAACTACCAAATATTTAGCAGTAATTCAAGGAGTTGTAATAGCCACCTAATAGATTCCCTTCTGACCCGTTCCCACTTTTGGAATAGATTTTGGAATAGATATAATGTTGAATATTCTCTACACAAAACTGAACAACTTATCAACGGAAAATAGTAACTATACCCTGCCTAAAGAAGTACAAGGTCACCAATGAAAACTGCAGTAATCTCCAAAACAATGCTTGCATGGAAGTCCAGAAAAAACAGTACGCATTTCACTTTGATGTTGTAACTCCACTGCCTGATGAACGGAATTTTCAGTTTCTTTCTGAACAGCTACCTTTCAAATTTCAGAAGCACAGCAGGAGGTGCTTTCAGTGCTATTTATGACTTGATACTACTAGTTTCATTGCAATATTTGAGCCAGTTTATAAATGTTTTTTGCAAATAAATTGTAAAAACACTTCAAAAGCATTAATCAGCTTAAAAATATTCAGTTCTGCATAAGTTTTTCTACACGAGTTAAATCACATTAGGAGAACATACTTTTTAAAATATGGCTTGGGCTCATTTTAAACGTGGTTATGTGGTTGGAAAAGTTTGGCCTACACTGATTAAAATCTATATTTAAATGAAAGGAAAATTTAACCACAGAAACTGTGCTCATTTTAGAAAAACAAGCATATCACTGCCAAAGTGCTGTCCTAAGTTTAGATTGCTGTCTGACTAAAACACTATAATTACGAGAAACTAAAATGGATTTCTAAATGTTTCAAGATGAAACAGCCATTGGGTAATTTGCAAGATATGCAATTATCTTCTGAATTCAAACACATAATGCTAATACTTTATCTAAAAAAATGGAAGCTGTAGATCGTTGCTTGTGTGGAGACTGGGGAAATCGATGTTAAAAATCAATACCAACACTAGATAAGAGTAACCATAATGAAACCTAAGAGCAAAATTACCAAGCGATGTGGAATTAATTACTTAGATAGAAAGAATTTTCTTTCAGAAAAAAAAAAGGTTTCGAATCTTTTATATACTACTTCTGTCTCTCCAAGAGCTGATCAAGCTGAACAGAGGACCCTCAGCACTTTTATCACTCCTAAAACCGCATCAGCGGCCATACAAGGCATTTCACACAAGCTCTCACATGTAGCAAGACAGTAACATTTTTACCTTCAAACACCAGATAGGGTCTTCGTAACAGATTTGAAGTGTTACACAGCGTATTTTCTGTTACTTTGCAATTAACATTTATGTTTGGGTGGAGTCATTATCACACTGACCATACAAAAGTTAAAAGGAAGGAAAAAAAAAAATAATCACACATTAACCTCAGATCTGTATGTTCATTTCATGTATAACCAAAACAAATTCCAGTTACTTTGAACAGTAACTTAAATCTTGATCTGTGACAACCATAACCAGTTTGATGCAACTAACAGGATTTCAGGAAATGAAAGTAACTCCATTCCTGTTTAATAATCACAACTGTGTGTACTTGTCAGTAGCTGCACTGCCTGCTGTTGTTTGTCTTTGATTTGGCAAGAGAAATGAATGGCTTGGTTGTATTTTATTTCTTGTTCTCCTGTAAAAACCTGGGTGTTTGGTTACCTTTTGACTCTGCTGACTACAACTAGCTCTATTGTTTCATTGTTTCAGTGAAGTAGTACAAAATTATTCATATATTAAAGCACCCAGGAACTCTGAGGAACTGGGGACACAGTAGTTTATAGGAACACTTCTATGATTCAAACAGTACTTTTATAAGAGAACAGAGCATTTTCAGGAAAAAATAATTATCCTTCTACGAGCAACGTGCAGTGATCCACACAACTGCTTCATATAGAGTCATTAGGCAGTCTATTCATTTAGCCTTCATGGCACCTCTGAAACGGACATCAAAAGAGAAGAACAAATAGATACAGACTTCTTTCAACCGTAAGATATGCTAGATGCCTTAAAAACAACAAAACCACCAAGCTCAATGGGAAAGCACTTGAGCTTAAGGAGTATCAATCAGAACCACTGGAATTAATGCAGTACGTTCTCCCTTGATACCCAAAATAACACAAATAGTAAGTATTATACCAAAGAATGAAAAAAAAAAAAAAAAACCCTCAAGAGTCATGGGAATTTTAACAGCACAGATGCAAAGTCTTGGAAAGGCATGTTTAAAATCAGCAAGATAAAAACCAAGTTTCATTTCAAGGAATTCCCCAGGCGGGGGGGGGAAGGTGGGGGAGGGTGGGGAATCACCAAAAAAAAAAAAAACCCCGAAAACCTAAGCCTACTGTCAGATTAAAGGCAAATTCATTTTCTCAAACTCATGAAAGGCTAGTGTGCAAACATAGTGGACCAATTAATTTTGTATTGACGAGTAAAGACTCCCTGAGTTTTGAACCCCTAAGCAAGTAAGAAACCCTAACACAAACAAATCAAAGTAAGTAAATTAAGTTTATTATAGCAAAATAAGTTCACAAGCAAACTAGTTCAGCTAAGAGAAAAGACTAGGAAAAAGAAGAGACATTTTGTCTACTTCTCAAGAAGTCTGCTAACTCTTGCACCTCACTGTGCCCTGCAGCAGCAGCAATGGACTTTATAACACAGAACTGTCTTTCAGAAGCAATTTGCTTTTTACCCAGGTCAATAAAAAGTCACGTAAAACCAAACTGCAAGGCTTTGCCCACACTCAGCGGGGATCAGTTTCAAAAAGTCAACTCTCTAAAGGTTCGATTTTCTCCTCTCTTAGTTTTAAGTGCTGACCAAACCCCACACATGCAATGCTAACAAGCCAGCTCTCCTCAGCTAAAAAAAAAAACATTAAACCAGATTATGGAACTCAATACCACATATAGAACATAAGGAATCTTGTCTGTGTGTTCTCAGCACCACAACCTAAAGAAACAAGGGAACAAGGAAGGGAGAACCTTGAACAAGACTGTAAGTGGAGAAGAGGAGAATGAAATAAGGAAAGAATGACAGAGGAAAACAGAGATCGTTCGTAAACAATGACCAGGTAGGATGAAAGCATAAACTGAAACAAAGACTCTGCATGTCCTGAGAAGCTAGAAGGAGCAGCCAACAAAAGGAAAAGGTTTGTTTTGGCAAAGCAGAGGTGGGAGGAGTGAGAGGCAACAGCACATTGAAGGACAGGACAAGTGACAGGAAAGAAAGGACATAAATGAGACTGCCCAAACAAAACTCTACAGGGAGAAGTATTAGACAGAATCAAATAGAAAGCCAGAAGAAGGACAAGACGATCTGCACCTGAGACAGTTCAGGCAACTAATAATCTAGCCTGGCATTATTAAAAATATCTGCCAAAGAAGTAGAGACTCTGCAGAAACATATGAAACATGTGACAGCCTGCCACCTTAGCAACTGGAGAAAGGATTTGCTGGATCAAGTAACCCTAACACTTCTAAAACCCCAGGTGGATGTGAGGATGACACCTTATTACACTTCCAATTTTCTTTTCAGATTGCTTATGCGAGGAGGGTAGGGAACTCCATGGAAGCAAAACTCATCAAGACTGAGGAGTAGGAACATACCAGAATCAAGGTTTCCCCGTGCAACTTCAGTTGCCTTTCACAATAGCATACAATATTATTTTTCCTTCAAGATTCCTGCCTCACTAAGTACACATTGCGGACCAGCCCCTGAGGTCTAAATAAGGCTTTGTAAGAGACTTCCTTTTTTCAGCCCAGAAACTGTTTGGCAAGAAGTAAACGGAGACAAGATTCTGGAAAGATGGGAAAGTTCCTTCATAGGCTTATACTCCCTTCACTCTTACTTCATATTCCCTGCACATGGGTGACCTTTCTTTTTTTTAATCCAAACTTCTCAGAAGATCTAAGTGTAGTCCTGATTTTCTGAATGACCAACCTGAGATTTGGTTTCTTGAGGTGCAGTTTCACATTATACTCCACCAATAGCTGGTTTACATTAGTGCAAAGAAATAGCTTTCATTTATATCAGAGCAAACACTCATTAGAATAGCTTACATCTGACAGAAAGCCATCCCCCTAAGACTGTTAGATTAACTGTCCCTGCAACCATCCAACCACTAAATCCACTACAAAGAGAGTAGCAGTAAACCTATGGCCAGTGGCCACAAAGAAGAGACCACACTCTTCAGCTGCAGCCCACCCACTGACCAAACTATGTGTTCACACTGTTGAACTGTACCTTGATTTGCCGAGGAGCCAGCTAGTACAGCTGCTGCTGAAGCTTTGCATTCAAAGTATTAGATA
Source organism: Chlamydotis macqueenii (assembly GCF_036417535.1). Classification (NCBI taxonomy): domain Eukaryota; kingdom Metazoa; phylum Chordata; class Aves; order Otidiformes; family Otididae; genus Chlamydotis; species Chlamydotis macqueenii. The sequence goes on along the minus strand of NC_141558.1, from coordinate 71,090,698 downwards.
ATACTATAAAATCTGATTACAAAGTCAACCAACCCGCTTCAGATTTCTGTGTTCAATTTAAGACGTACTTTGGCTTTCCTTCTTTTTTTATCCTAGTTTCCCCATTTGTAAAGTAAGAAGATTACTAAAAAACCCCAGACTATCTGTTAATCTCTCTATGTTACAGCGGAGTAAGTTTGTATTCGAGAAACATTAAAATATGGCTGTGGTAACTACTACTGAAAAGACTACGGGTCCAAAGGCAGAGTGTGGGTGATGTCTTCAAAACAAGAGACATCTACTATGAAGTAAATGAGATATGTTAATACTTAGCAATCAATAGGCAAAATATGTTACCAATTATGTGAGCATAGTCCATTCTATCCACTAGCATAAGCAGAGATTAAAATAAAAGTCTAATGACAACCAAGTACTGAATCACAATGAATACACATAAGGACCAATGTGAATCTGTACGCATAGTTTAATTCTAGTATTTGTTTTCAGTACGCAGCTTTTTGCAGCCACAGTTATATTCTGAACAGCCTGATTACGAAAAGTTACATGCCTTGTTCTCATACTCACCCTGCACTTCTTACACAACAGACCATTCAGGTCAAAGTTTAGCTTTGCCAGAGGGCAAATCTAGCAGTATGCACACCAGTACCAACGGGAGAATCGGCGATAGGCACAGTAAACAGGGAAAAACACTCAGCTACAGTTGGCAAAACCTGCCTGACTTTTGTGTATGTGCCAGTCATAACAAGAGACGCTACTTTTCCCAAAAGGAAAGATATTAAGCATGAGATTATAGCAACAAGCCTCCGTTTATTCCTCTAGGTGTAATAAAAACAGCAGTAGGGAAAGCAAGGTTTCGGTAACGTACACGTTTCACACACACTGAACGTATCCCCAGACAAGCTCAAGCGCTCTCCTCCAGCGGCTCCTCGCCTGGCATCGCCGCGGCTCCCAGCCCTCCTACAGCGCGGCCACCATGCCTGCGGAGAAACGGGGGGCAGGTGAGAGAGTCCGGTTGGCCGCACCTCGGCGAGAAAAAAAAATCGGCAAAGCCGGGCCAGCGGCGGAGACCCGGAGCCGCAGGTCAGCCCCGCGGTGCCGCGAGGGATCACCCCGCCGCCAGCACCGCGGCCCGGCCCGCCTCCCGCCGCGGGAGCACCCGTGCCCGCCCGCCCTCACCTGAGACGGGGCAGCGCCGCGGCGTTAGGAGGCTCCCCGCCCCGCTCAGGGAACCGCCGGCCCCGGGAGCGCGGCCCAGCCGCCGCCAGCGCCCAGCGTCGCCAGGGCCGCCGCTGCCGCCATGTTCCCGGCTGCCAGCGGCGACCTCTAACCCCGCCAATCACTTCCGGTCGCGGCTGTCAAGCCGTTACCATGGCACCGGTCCTGGCCCCGACCTCCCTTAAAGGAGCCGCAGCCACCACATTTCCCCCTACACACACCCCCACGCGCTCCCACACCGACTCCTTACACCCACACCCACTCCTTACACGTACACGCTCTGGTAGCTGAAGGGGCCACCACCGCCCTAGGCCTCAGCCCCGCTGCCCTGGGCCTCCTCTCCCCTAAAAGCCAGGGCCGCCCTGTGGGTCCCCAGCTGGGAGCTTGGGGGCAAGCTTGCCTCAAAAGTGGGTTTTGGCTGGGCCTTTTGGGGTTCTCCAAGCCGTGCTGCTGCTCCTGTGGGGCAGCTGGTGGGAGAGGATGGCTTCAGGCGACCGGGAGGAAAAAGCACGGGTCTCAACTTAGTTATTGGCTAAAAAGGGACAATGATTCATCAGCCCAATGGTGCTGTGTGAAGGGGAAAACCCTACTACTCTTAGCTGCAGGTTTTGTCATAAAATAGGCTGTCGAGTGTGAGAGGGCGGAAAATGATCGTGGCACGATTTCCACTGCTGTGAAGGGATTGTTTGTCTGAACTTTCTCTGAAACTGGCAATATTTTCAAGCTTTTATTGCACCATGCTTTGCTGCCGCTCACTGTCGACGCGGTTAACCTTTTTATACTCTTTCCACATGTGTGTTTTTGTAAGGTAAACAAATCTGGTGAAATCCCCAACCCAAGAAGGAAAACTCCAGGAGGTTTCAAGTAAAGTTTTATGCTTGTGTAAAACCAAAGTGAGCCCATGCCTGGCTGACTGGAGCTGTTGGATTAGAACCAAAGTGACCAGGGCTCTCTTTCTGACCCCACAACAATGTCATGTGCACAGGTAAATGTGCCTCTCTGCAAAACTGCTGCAAAGCACAAACACCAGGGCAAAATCTGATCCCATACCCAATTTGGGATATATTACCCCATAGTCACTCTCTTGGTGGGATCCCTCTTTTCCACCGCAGTTAGTCTTGAGGACAATATCAGCTCTTTGGAAGTCCCCACCATCGTTCAGTGAGAATTGATTGCCTTAACAAGTACCTTTGTGGAGCTGAGAATAATTCATCAATTTGGTCAATACTTCTAATAAAAAAAAAAAAAAAATAGGGAATAAGCCTTCTAGGAATCTTATCCTAGAAGTCACAAAAATGTTGAAAATTCCATTGTCACCCCTTTTTGAGAGATCTCGTTTGTTCATTCAGCCTGGAGAAGTAGGGGCTAAGGGTAGGGCTTAACTGTTGTCTTCCACTGGTGGAAGGGTATTAAGAAAGTGGAGCCAGACTCTTCTCAGAGGTGCACAGCAAACAAATGAGAGGCATTTGTCCCATGTTGTAGCAAAAGAAATCCCAATTAGCTATTAAGAAGAAATTCTTCAAAACAAGGATGGTCAAGCACTGGAACAGGCTTCCCAAAGACCTTATGCCATCTCAAAACTGGCCTGGACAATGTCTTAAGTAAAAGTACTTATAGCATTCCAAACCCTTCAAATTAACTTAGCTGAAGACATGAAGACAACTCCCTACGAGATGTCACTGTCTCTTGTGTCAGGAGGGTATTTGTGAGTGATTCAGCTCACCTGACTTGTGCTAACTATAAAACAAGTATTTAGTCAGACTTAGTCATCAAGGTTCCCCCCTCTAGGCAGCTTCAAAAAGTGACCCATTCCATCCTAAAACAGACATCTACAGACGGCTCAGGACATGGAAGGCTGAAACAGCTTACTTTGGTAGCACTTTTACTGATCAGATAGAAAAGCTAGGTGAAACGAATCCTCACTGGTGCCTCCTTAAAATAGGGACAAGAGGAAGGCAAACTGCAGAATTTTAAGTAGCTAAGTGCAAGGCCTTAGGATGAAAGAAATAACTTAGGCAGAATGACTCCAATGGGAACACGTGTCTTGGGCTGTCAGCCATTGACTTGTGGCCAGGCTCCTGGGCAGCCTGAAAAGGAATAGAAATGGGGCATCTGCTGTGATGGCATCTGCAATAGACTTCCTGGTACAACTCTGGAATGAGAAATGGAAAGCTGTCCCCAGATTATTATACTGCTGTTGTATAGGAAGGTGAGAGAAGTGAAACTGCAGTCACATCTACGCGTGGCTTTTGGTGTTTGTAATGCAGGGAAGTCACAGCTCTTTTCATTAGTTTGATAAACTGAAAAGGGGCAAAAAGGCATATGGCTAATTGTCTCTCGGGTTGAAGCTCTTGGTATGGAAGAAATCCATGCTAAAATGGGTTAATAAAATCTTGAAGGTTTTGTAGCTATGTAAGGAGCTTTGGCACTCTAGCATGTACCTCTGAGCACCAAAAGGCGAGCCAGAATCTTACTGCAGCTCACTCTGCCACTTCCAGGGTGACCCTTCAAATCACTTCATGCTCCCTGTCAGTGAAGACACTTTTTTCTTGCTGAGAGTGCTGTCAGGAGATAGTAAGCAAAGTTTGTAATTTTATTAGAAAATGTGAAACACTATACAGCTCTCCTTCTTACAATGCCAACACCTGGCTATACAGACTTCCAGAGGAAGTATTTTCCTTGTAACTGGGGAGAAAACAATTTGCTAAGATAGACAATAACAAGTAATTGTGTTCCTGTTTTCCTTAAGGACCCCAAAACAATTTTGTACTGTTTGTAGAGAAATCATTTTGTCTATCGCATTGACATGCAGTCTACTGAAGAAGAACATGACATCCTCTCAACCATTCACCATGGCACTGTATTAGAAAATACAAAGGAGAATTTAATTTTCAGTTGCAACTACACAGGCAAAGTAGATAACCACCTTGTGCTTTACAATGATATATTTAATGCTGGACTTGCATGAGGTGAGTTAGTGTAACCATTTTGTTAGAAAGCAAAAAGTCTGCTCAAGGAAAATACAAGCACTCATAATGCCCCTACAGTTTTTGTGAAAGTGGAAAGTACAATTTCTACAGCCAAAGACAACAGTGAGGGGAAGAAAAGAATGTTCAGTATTCAGCAAAAAGGAAGAATCTGGCTGACTGGAAATGTATGTGCATTTCAGAAGGCTTTGTTAAAATAATATTAAGGTAGTGGCTTTACCTCCACAAAAACAATGCCATTTGAAGCTGAAGTCAAGCTTTCAACATGTTTGAAATAAAACAATATAGATTTAATTTAGCCACAAAACAATTTCTGTGGGGAGAGCTGGAAGCAGCAAGGCCTGATTTCCAACAAACTTGCTCCCTGTACCCCTCAGCCCACCTCTGTCCCTACTGCATTAATTTTGTCTCCTCCCCACATCACAGACGTCAGCCCTGCAAAGCAAGAAGCAGTAGGTGCAGGTTGGGCAGTGAGTACCAGCTGCCAAGAGAAACAATAATGTTTGCTCAGTGGAGGCATGAATTTAGTTCTTGTTCCTCTGATGTGCTGTCTGTATTAACATACCTTGTAGGAACATAATTGTTTCTGAGACTACTGCCCTTCCATCAAATTTGGGTGAAATTCATCAAAAAGATTCAAAAGCTATTGGAGGGAGGCTTGCAGCCAGACTGAAAGCTGGCATGACAATATAAGAAATATTCATGGGAAAAACAGGCTGAAAAAATAAAGAATTGACTACAGTGGGGAAAAAAAAACAACCAATGAAAGTGTTTTTGGAAGGGAGTGAAATTAAAATGATACAGACTTTCTAGTTGTGCTAGCACTTGAGGAACAGAAAGTGAAAACAGAAAGTGAGACGAGCTACCATCCATCCACTGATAGGACTTGGAAATGTAAGGAGTGAAGAATTTAAGGTGTTGATATTAACACAGGAAAAGGGAATTTTTTGGCTATAGCTGGGTAGGCTTTACTAAACTTTTCTAGTGATATGATTTGCAGTGGGACTGTTCCATCCATCCTGTGTTGGTGCAGCTCACCTGGATGAGAAGCGGCATCATGGAGCTCATAACAAGCTGCTAAGGGAGGGGAGACAGACAGGAAAGGAAAGCATTTGAAACTAGTGTCACTAACAACAGCAGTATGCCTAAAACATTCTGGTTTTTAATCACTATTGCTTAGTTCTGTGTTTTACTTGTAGACTAAGTTCCCCTTGGGGCCTATATCTGAGCTGAGGGAAATGATAGGCCATGTGGCACTCAAAAGGAAAGAAAAGATAAGCAATATGGAAACTATCTTTAAGCAGCCAGTTACGCTTCTCTAGAACTGCCAAAAAAACAGCACAAAGAAAACTCATCTTCTCCTGCTCCTTGCAAAAGCTCAGTCACTTGAATGAGGAGACTCTCTAGGAGCTCTTGTTGCTAAATGACCTGGGCTGTGCTTCAATCAAAAGGTTTTCAAATTGTGACCCACAAACTACTTATGGGTCTGCTGAGAGCCTGCTGTTCACATGGCTATTTCCACCTCCTAAATCACATCAGAACGTGTTAAATGCTTTCCTAATGGTCTTATGCCATGTAAACAATTGCAGAATTAGCCCCAGGGATGTTGTAAAATGGTAAATTGGAGGAATGGGAAGAAGAAGAAAGAATTGTGTGACAGAAAGGGAGAGATGAGAAGTGATCATAAATGCAAGAGATGGGAGGTCATGAGATGGTCTCCCCAAAGACCTCCATCCCAGAGAGCAGATACCATCATCAGGGCCTTTCCTGTGTTTTCTTCTAAAACCCTTTAGGATGGCTCTGCCCTAGTGCTCTAACACTCCTCATATAGGTCATTCGCTGAAACTGCAGTACTCCATATCCACCTGGATTTTTCCTCTCTCTTGGGTTTTCTAAGCAAATTTCACTGTCTCTGAGAAGACCTAAGTTACTTGATGTCTGGATCATTCACCTTCTCGCCTCCATTATTCTACTTTTCTGGAGGATTCAAGATAAGGATATGACAAGCCCATGTAAGGATTTTCACCTCTCCATCTGCTTGCAAAGGAAACCATATATCCAAGCCCACATACCCTCTGAGGTGTGGAAATTTGCTAACTGTTCATAACATGCCTAAGCTGCACTTGTTAAATTTTTTTTCAGAAACAGGAGAAATAGAGAAAAGGCCTTGACTCAAAGGGTATCAGCGTAGCAGTAAGTGGAGATTACCGTCACCAGATCAAAACAGTGGAGGCAGTGACAGCATGGAAAACTTGCGCTGATTTAAGCTGGTATAATATTTCTGGTGCCAGTAAGGTAGGTGTATATCTCAGGAGACAGACTAAGCTTGTTCTTATGCACAGCCCCATGCACAGCAAACAATAAAGGCCACTGTTTACTGCCCTACAAATATAGTAACTGGCACAGGTGATATAATGGATTTAGCTGATTTAGGAAACACTATGAGTTTAAATGTTTTTGCTATCAAATTCAAAAGGCATCTGCAGGTATAACCATGAAAGACAATTCAATAAATTACTGATTTTTTTTTTTAAACTCCCCAAAGCTAAAGAGAAGATGGATTTAACTCAGAAATGTTTATTTGATTTAGTTGCTGTTTGGTTCACAGGAGGCTCCCCGCAGGGATAATAAAAACCAAGGCTGTCTTTTTTATAGTGCAAAGATTTTACACTGCAGCCCTCTCCAGTCTTTTAAACGTGCCCCTCTCTTGTTTCAAATACTAAGAAATTCCATTCATCATGACTCAGAAATTTCAGAGATGGAAATGATCTATTAAGCCCTATAGTCCATCTCCCGAGCAGTGCAGAATTGCTCCCTATAGTGCATTCTTATCTTTAATATTTTGTCCATCAAATTTATAAGGTCTCATTACCAAAGTATTTTAAATCACATTTTGTGTTCGTGTAAACAAATACATGGTTGTTGCATTTTGGTGTAATTGCTCTTACAGACGTACCAGAGAAAGGAGGCAAGCAGTAGCCAGGATAAATGACAGGTGCCAGTATCATGGACGGAGTGGGGGGCATGTTGTTTTGTTTTTAAATGTGATCAGTCTGTGCACAGCAGGCTTTCAACTCTTCTTCTTTGGAGAATGGTCATTCTAATGTCAGTCATTAGCAATTTGCTGTTGGTCACTTGGGAACAGCATGTTTCCTGCAAATTGCTTCTATTAGTCACCAGTTCTTGTCTAAATAATTGGCGATGAGAGAGAGAGAGCCTGTGTGAGACAGGAGTTAACAGGATGGCAGAATGTATGGGTACATTGTTGTAAGACACATACTTTACATTTTTTGAATGCCAAAATAGTGGAATGGGCTCAGATCTTTTTTACGTTGGGGTCAGGCTGGAGTTGCACCAGCGAAGTCCAAGGGAGCCGTTCGAAAAGCCAAGGCTAATGTAGATGAGGTCAGTATCTGGCAGCAATACAGCAGTACATTTGCTTGTCTCTGAAATGCAGTCACCTCTGGCATCAAACCTGGCAGCTGTTTCACATAAAATAGTAAGGATGTCAACCAATATTCTTCAGGAAAAGAGGAAGAGAAAGAGGAAGAAGAACATGGAGGAGTCTCACTAGTTTACACCCTTCGGATTCCTGTCACCAGCCCACTTAGTGAAAGCTCCAACATGGTGTTGTCAGTTCAAGTACCTGCTGTTTTGACAGCCTTTTATCTCACTGAAAATAGGTGTTTTGGCATGACAGAAAATAAAAGGAACAAAAAAAAATTTAACTTACCTACTAAAAAGAAAAATGCTGTGGCAGAGAAAGCAGGTCACAGTCAGCAGCACATCAGCATTCAGCTATGTCATTCTCATCAGAAATGTCAGTCTTCCCACCATACCATCTGAATACATTCTACTTTAGGTTACTACTTGACTGCTCTTATGGGCCTACTATACTTGGTTTGTGAAAGCTGAGCCTGAGAGAGGGTGAGGGTAAAAGATTACAAACATCCTCCTGATAAACTCGTGTCAGTTATAAGGAAATATCTGTTTGTTGTTGATGGACTACTTTAGAGATGCCAGAAAAAGGGGCTTTGAGATCATACAAGTCATTCTGGAGCCTCTGAAAATATATATTGGGAGTCTAATGCAAGCATGTTCAACAGAGGTGTGGAGAGAGAAGCAGCAGCACTTTAGAATCCAAAGCTGCTGATCTCTGTCTGGATGTAGAGGGGAATGGATGGTTATTCCCCAAGGTCTGGGTAGGAGCCTGAGGGGGATACTGGGAAACCAGAGCTTAATTATTGCTGTTACAGAAGAAGGCAGCAGCACCCAGACAATGGATGGGGGTCAGAGAAGGGACAGAGGAGTCAGCCTTATGTAAGCCATTTGTCAAAGTTACACAATGGAGAATAGTAATAACACTAATGCACTTGTATAATGCATTCCTACGGAGATTTAAAATGCTTAGAAAAGGTAAGTAAATATTATATCATAAGGTGGCAAACGGAGAATCTGGAGCAATGAGGAAATAAGTGTCTTCCTTGTAACTGTAGGGAGAGTCAGAAGTGTGGTGGGGAGCAGAAGTAGGGTCTGTGGAGCCCTCTGAGCACTTGGTCACAGCCTCTCAAATGTCCAGGTCTGCTGGACAGAAGAAAAGCTGACAGGTTAGGAAGAAATTTTCCCTAAATCAGGAGAAAAATCAGAACAGAGAAGCAGATTTTTCAAGATGGGAAAAGATGTTTGGTGAAAACAACAGAGAAGCATTTTGGGTTCCCAGGATTTTATTGCTTTTTCTAGCGTGAGCCAAAGAATCCTATCCAAGTTTCCAAAGATTATTCCTCACAGGAAAAGCAAAGCCCTAATAAAGGACATAGCAATCGCACAGTAAAAACAACAACAATAATAAAAGGATGTCTTTTGTTTAATCACCTGGACAGATCCAATGCAATGCAAATAAAATGTGGGATAACAAGCTCCAAGAGACAAGTCATCTCCAGGGGCTTGTCAGGCCAAGGCAGCAACGTGAAACACAGTAAGGTGCTGGTGAGGAGCGAGGAGCAGGAGCGTGCACCTGCCTATGGTCTTCATGGTCAAACTGCTGTTTGTCATCAGCACCAGTGACCCTCAGGAGTTTTCTGCCCTCCCAAAAACCTCTTCAAACCACTTGTTGATTTCCCAGTGATAACAAACCCACTACCTCTCCTTACTACCTTCCTGGGCTGGACTAGTGGAGCAACTCCACCTTGGGAGCAATCATTGGATGCAGAGGGACCTCCACCCTGCGGAGGATGTGCCCTGTGCCTTCGAGCACATCAGCCCCATGTAATAAGAAGTGCTGCCATTGCCCTGCTTGCCCCTGGCCATGAATTGCTATGCACTGAGGATGGCCCCTGGCTGCCGCTGTGCTGGACTTACAGCTCTTGGTCTATTCCAGCTACTCTCCTCTCCATTCATGGTGTGCAGCTGCCCTCTTTCCGTCTGGGCCATTTGTTGTCCCTGGGCAGGCAGAAGGCCTTCCTGCCTGCCTTTGGGTGGCTTCAGCTCATGTGCAAGAAAGAGCCCCAGGCAGCTCCTGTGCCGTGTGTCCTCTCTCCTGCCTGCCGTACTGCTGTGAGCAGGACAGGTTGTCCAGGAGAATTTTTAGCTGGGGAGATCAGATTATGTTGTTCAAAACAAGCACATAATGTGGTGCAAGACAGAAATTGAGCCTTTATCAAAAACTCAGCTCTCACTCCTCCTGGACTGAAATGAGGGCTCAGCTGTGCAGCCAGAGGTAACATTCTACAGATCTGCAGGACTAGTCCTGTGTTTTCTGTATTAGTTTAGATTTCAGAGACTTGTGGAAAAATGTATATCCTGCCATATGAAATGCAGTAACTAATAAATAATGGTCTGCATTTCTCCAACGGCAACATTTAGCAACCGTTTGTGACTGCAGTGATGTAACAGGACTGGTGTTGCCCCCATTTCTGGGTGAGGAGACCTAGAGCACAGAACAGTTGCTGAAGACCTCTTCCTTTTCCAAAATGCGTCGTGCATGGTCTCCTCCCCCATTATAATCCCTCCATGGGCAATATTTCTGCCAGGAAGAGCCATAATCTCCCCTGAATGGCATGACAGGCACATCTCCAGGTTGCCTTCCCTGGTTTACTCCTTGGACAGGCTTATCTGTGCATTCAGAGGGCAGCAAGGCAGAAAAGCGCCAGCCATCTCCCCTGAAATGGCTAAACATATGGCTGCCAGGAAGAATCTGGCTGTGATTATATGAAATCCAGTGCTGCTGGTCAGTCTCAAGCTGATGCTTTCCTCTGCTGTGGCTCAATATGGACGGGATCCGGCATTCTGGGCAGAAGCAAACGCAGCAGCTGAGGCTGGCACGGAGGGGACTGAGCCGGCTTGGGAAAAAGCATGTGGCTTTCCAAACATCTTGCAGTCCAAAGCAAAACCAGCAGTTCTGACATGCTGTGAGCAATAAACAATGAGCTTTGTCAGCATGTCTAGAGGAAATGATAATTCCTGGAGTATGAATGATGAAATGTTAACCAAGATGGAGGCTTCGGATAGCATTGTGGTTAGGAAAGCATATGTGCATCAGCGTGGAAGAGCTGACAATAGGGCAAAGAGCTCTAACTAAGGCATTAAGATCTGTCAGGTCTCTCAGCTTGCTCCCCAGTGGTGTTTTTTCCTGTTCCCTGATTAAAGTGTAAAGCATCGCTTATGCAGAAAGGGAGATTTGCACTGTTGTAACCAGCACCTGCGTCTGCCCCTCTCCCTGCATGGCTCTTCATCACCTAGTGCTCGGCACGGCATTCAGCCCTCTGAGACACACAGGTCCCCGTGCAGGTCAATTTACTATTGAACATGCATTATGAGATTGGCTATCCCTCTTTTACACTCTTTGTACTAACAGGCAGCTCTGATTGCTCTGGTCTTTTCAGTGTAATATAAAGCCTAATGAAATCAGTGAGAGTGTTTTTATAGGTTATGGTGACCTTGACAGAGACCTGGTAGCCACGTGCTTAAATATTTTGCAAATCTGTTGCATAGTTTCAAGGCCAAAAAGAGTCAAGGTGTATTTTTCCCCTTTGCTTGGAGGATGTTAAAACTATCCACTGCAAACTGTGTGAAATGTCTCCAGTCACTCCAGCGATGAATAGCATTGACATGCATGTATTAGCAGAAAGCAAGAATAAATAGAATCAGAGAAAATGATGCAGTTATTCATAGTAATAATATTAATTTCATAATGTCATCACTATAGGGGTCTGTTGCAATAAATTATCTCGAGAGTTATCTTAGTGTGTGTGACAGAGGACATATGTGCATATGAGATCTGATTACACAATAACTTTTTCCTGATGTGCCCTATGAAACATGCAACCTTGATCTCACTCTCCAGCCACCCATCCTGGAGTTGTTTTGTTTTAAGAAAAATTACATTCAGTCCCATTATTCAATGCTAGAGGAAAAAAAAAAAAAAAGACTCCGTGTTCTGCTATGGCTAGTGTTACCCTCAGGCATTTCTGGCATATTTCCGTTGTAAATTCATTTTATATGTGGCCAGGAAGTACAACATCTTGTTGCATCATGTAAGAAAATACCATATTTCTTCCCTGTTGCTCATTTCCAATCTACAGAAGCATCTGGTGGGAGCATGTCAAAAGATATGTCATTAAATGTAAGAGTTTCAGCCCACAATGCAGTTTCATGTCTGAGTCTCATCTTGAAAGAACAAGGTCAAATAATATTTTACTTTTCTCCCTTTTTAACTGTGACTTTGTTGTGCTTCTCTCTTTTGAGTATGACAAGTATTTTCTTTTCTACTAAAAACTGGTTTTGCCACTGTCACTTCTGGGCAATTTGTTTTTGGATTGAGATAAAATTAACACTGCTGCTTTCCAGGAAAATCCTCGTGCTGTAGTTTCCACCAAAGTCTGGCCCACAGTATAACATGGCCAAGTTTTAAGGCACCCTTAGCAAAAAAAAATACAAAATACTACACAAGGAAAAGGAATAAAAAGCCAAACACTCCAGTTTGCATGAGCGATACTGCAGGCTTGAGATGATGGCTAGCAACACTGTGGCATTTGCCATCATGAGAGGGACATAGATTTGTTGGAGAATATGAAGGCTCATCTTTACTTTCATAAACATGGCCTCTCTCACACCTCTTGTTCCTTTCTCTTCTTCCTTCTCCAGACCAAGCAAACATCTGCTTCACCATTTCCATCATTCTTCAGTGGCAACTCCGAAAAATGTCTGTTGAGCATATGAAGAAAGTAGAGAGCCATTTGCACAGCATAAAAATTACTTTCGTTGCCCCTACTAAGCCAAGGTCCAAGCCACATAGTCTTGTGCACTGTCTACTGGCACAGTGCCTGTCAACTCACTGTCCCAATACATGCAGACCTGGAGCTCTGTGGTAACAGAACCGAGTAATTTCTGTCACGCTCGTCTCTCATGACCTGCCCGTTTCTGTCTCCACACCACGCCTCCCACGAGGGTCTCTCTGTCACCTGGTTAATCTGAGAACTGAGACACAGATAAGGCAGGTTGTATTTTCCAGTGGTCGGACTGGTTCCTCTGACATAAGCCTCACACTCTTAATACAAGCAGGAAAATTTGAGAAAATACATCTGATGTAATTAGTGTAACCTTTCTGCCAGGTGGTTAACAGCAGAGAAAATGTCTGGATTTAATATACCCATGGCCCCTCTTGATAAAGGACTAAATTCCAATCTCCACTTAGAAACCTGAGAAAACTAAACATACCCTCCCTGAGAGCTCTTAAAGAGATGGATTTCCACCACTCACTTGCATTCCCAGATCTTTATTAGGCAAGAGGGAGTGCGGTCATAAAGCCAGGCAAAACCTGCAATGGCAATATATATCCAGATAATGAGCAAAAGACCTCTCTTTTTCACATCTGTTGGCAGGGGCCCACCTCCCTCCCTTCCCTCTCTTTGGTAGAAAGGTCCCACAGGAAGAGCCTTGTGGTTCCAGCTCGTTACCCAGGGTCAGCATCAGTGAGCAGTCCTACCCAAGGCAGCAACAGAGGACCCCAACTTTGCTGGCAGCACTACCTAAAGAAGAGCTCTCAGCTGCCTGCACAGCTACCCAAAGACCTGGTGACAACACACACTGATGCCCCACACCACCCTTGAGACACATCAGACCATGTGACATGGAGCTGCAAGGCAAGAGTTTAAGCAGCAAAGTGCCATCAACCCACGTCCACTTATCAACAAACTGGTGTTGGAGTGTGGCCTACCGTCCTGCACTGCGCATATTCTTACCACACTCTTACCTCTCTCCTCATAGAGCCTACAGGCAGAGGTGGAAGAGGAACTATTCCAGCCTGCTTTATGGCATGTTGTTGTCCAGGTACACAAAAGACAGACCACTTTCCTGTGCAACTGTGATGCTGTTTCCTCCAAGACACTAGCATAAAAGTCAGGTGTCCACATTGGTGTGTTCTGAGCGTAAGGGTCCTTGAGGCTTCAGGGTCTCGAGTGGCTGGAAAGGAGTAACTGTGGGTTCCAAAACTGTGCGCTTGACGGGGAGATAGCATCAGCCCAGTTTGGAAGTGGGAACACCTCACCTCTCCTGTCTGTTGGGTTGCTGTAACCTGCTCTGCCCAGTACTATAATTTCAAACTATGTAGAGGCTGCCCCTTCATGCTGAATAGGTTGTGCCCAAGGCAGTATTTACCATGAGTGGTATTTCTGCATATATGCTGTCATTTGCAAATGCTTCTAAATGATTTGGGGCTGAAGATGTAAATGTTGATCTTCAGTCTGAAAGCCCTAGATGATTTAATTAGTTTAGTCAACTTTAGGAGACTGACAGCTTTTTAATTACCAAATCTATTGCTCTCCCCTTCCATTCTGTCTTACTGGGTTAATTTGGAGTTTACTGAAATACTCAAGGCCTGGGTATTCATTCAGTTAGCTCTAGGCTGGATTCCTCACAACATTTTGGTAAGTTTAAAACTAAGCATTAATGTTAGAGATGAAGCTGTGGAGTTAGAAATTATTGGGAAGGTGTACGTGGAAAATGCTAAGTGTGAAGGATTTGGATATTTTCCAGGTTTTGCATATTACAGCCTTTTGCCTGACTAATCTATGCTTTGTGCCCATCCTAAACCTAGAAACATAATGATAAAACCAAAGGAATCCTTCTGAGACCCCTTAAACCTACCTTCACTGTAAGAAAAGGGAGGTGCTTTCTCCTTTCCTAAAAATTCTCATTAAAACAATACATGGCCTTAACTTCAGAGCAAGAAGGAGGAGACAGTGACAGTCCAAACAGCAACAAAAAGGCAACATGAATTGTCCATGGGCGTGTATCCAGGCAGATTAGCTCATCTCTCCCTCCATCACATGCGGCAGATGTCCAAGAGAAGCCGTGTTGGCTGGTCAGTGTCACAGCAGAGCAGTGAAGAGCATTATTCAGTGTTTGGCTAACACCTCCAGCCATTCTCCTGGCTGTCCAAACACATCACGTGACATGGACAGAGGTAAAAGGGTCTATCTGGACAGTTTCAATGAGGAACAGGACTCAACTTTCCCACTCATATTGAAGCCCTTGTTTTTAGTTCTGTTCTTTTATCTCTTTCTTTTTTTCTTTTTTTTTTTTCCTCTTTTTTTCCTTTTTTTTTCCAGAAGGCGCCCATGCAAATGGCCCTACAAGCCACCTGTGCTGTGTAACTGTTTTCTGCTGAGTGGCCGTCAGCTGGCAGCAGGCGGTGGGGGAGCTCGGCAGCGGTGGCTGCAGTGACCTCTCTGTTGTAGGGTTTGCACGATGCCCTGGGAACTCCTGGAATGGACTGGAATGGTGTACATAGGAAATATTCCTGGGGTCATTACACATCACGGGAAGAGCCTGGATTGGAGCGGTCCTATAAATTTCTTTCATTCATCTCCAATGAAGTCAACAGTCAAAAGCAATTTTAAGCACTTGGATCATACAGAATATATAAATACCTGTATTTTGGCGAGCTGTAACAATTCAATGATAAGTATGACTCCCTGGTGAACGAACAGGATATCACAGGCTTATTTTATCTTCCAAATGGGTCAGAGTTGAATCTTTTTCTGGATTTCCACATTCATTTTCTCTTAACAGGTTAGATTTTTACTTGGAAAAGGCATTGCTATAGTTCTCAGTTGCAATGGAAACACTCCAGATCTTCTGAAGATATTTAAAATAAATTTGTTACAACCTGCAATTTGGCTCCGCTTCCTAGCGAATGCTTTCATTTTTATATGTAGACAGAATTTAGGCTTATGTATTCAGCCTGTATTCCACATGTGTAGATTCAGTAACCCCGAATCAATAGGTATCCCTTCATGACTACTGTAATAATTAACCTTTATAGGCAATAATGGCCTTTCCTTTGGTGTCGCTGTTTGTGTACCATTGTCCGAAATAATGAAGTTATACCCCTTGCTTCAGATATATTATTTTCAATAACAACATAGGCTTTGTTAGAGATTATTTTAAAATGTCTATAGTATCCTGCAAGAAAAGCAATTTTGCATTTTTTTAAATGGTGCAATTCCAGCATTTTTGAAAATTTCAACAGCCATTTACAAATGCTGAAAGTTTCATCTGACAGCTGGTTGAAAAATGTGGAAAATACTGAAGCGAGCTCAAGAATCAGATTATTTTGGCTAGTGTGAGTATTTCTCTAGGCCTTAAAAATCAGGCAGTGGGATAAAACAAATTCTGTTCTCAGCATTAGACTTGTAGGCAAAGTGTAATATGCGTGTTGCATTTTCCAGCGTATTTTGGCCCTTGTACTCAATATATAAGGAACATTTATACATACACATATAGTCTCTACTTTTCTTCACTGGCATGTTCAGTTGAGCTGTGTTTGTACTTCGAAGGACATGCATGCAAGTACACACGCACGTGTATGTACACAGACATAAATCCAGCTCTGAGCATGCATATACAATAGATACATAATTTGTGCTTATATCACGCTTGATGCCTTTCTGAAGTCTTTCAACCAAATATCTCAAAGTATTTTAAAGTCATTTAAGAACCAAATATCCCATGGGTGCAGTCATAAGCTACCGGTGGTACACCTTGTCCCCTCTTCACGTATTTCACTAGCAGTGTGTTGAGTTCTATGCCTCGCTGTATCTACACCGCTCCTTCAGATTTTCATATCCTGCTCATCATCCTGAAACAGAAGGAAAGATGTCTGAAGCACTCGCAGCTGCAAAACAGGTTGTTCAGAACCTCCTTGAATTTGGCCCAGTTTTGTCAGAGGAGACAGGAGTGCAGTGATTGTCAGCTGGGTGAATCCCAAGGGAGGACGGCAGGATTTCTGTTAGACATTTTGCTGAGCTGGGCACAAATCTATCAGCATCCCAGGTCTGCTCTGAACATCACAGAAAGAAAAATAAAGTTTTAAATTAAAAAAAGAAATCCCATCAAGGTTAATCTTTCAAAAGCCGCGGTCCATCTGGACGTCTTCTTCCTTGGTATTAATTATGAAGACTTGCCCTGTAATCCCTAAGTGAAATATGAGCGAGATGTAAGCTTGCTGCAGTTGCGTTTAATATTTTGCTTGCTAACAGGGCATCTAATCCACCATGAGCAGGAATTCATCAAGCCTCAGGGGCTACCTAAAGCACACAAACCCTCTAAATGAGCAGTAATCTCCTCCCTCGAATCTTCAATCTCATGAACTAATAAGTGATGCTAAAGGCTCATTTGCTTTGGGAGCTCCCAGCAGTGGAGTGGATGACACTGTACCCAGCTCCCGGCGTAGAAGCAAGCACAGCCCTGAGACGACTGTGGGCAAAAAGGCAGATTCTTGGCATTTTTGGTTTTTTGCAGCAAAGAGCACTTCTTCTTTGGCGCACCAGCACTCTGCCGAAATTTGTGAGCCACATGAATGTCAGACTAAAAAGATCCCACTAACAGTCTCGAGCACCAAGATCAATAATAATTTCCACAAACTCCGCTCTTTTACATAACACTTCCCTCTCCGCTCCCCATGGGATAAGCAGTGGGATGCAAGGCTGACATTTTGCAGATGCTGGGAGCGCAGGCGGTTCCGGCAGTGGCGGCGGGAGGAGAAGGAGGCAGAGCGGGGGAGAGGCACAAGCGACTGAAATTCATTACTTGGAGAGGTCGCGAGGGTCAGTGACAGTGGCGCTGAATGGATTTTTCCAGCCGTTTCGAGCTGAGATTTGCACTCTGTAATCTGAATGCTTTTATCTATTTCTGAAAATAGACAGGAATTTTTTCCACAGGCTGCTCCAATATGGCCATGGAGATGCAGGGAAGGATTACAGGGATAAATTCAGGTTTTGTTAAGCAAGCGCAGCTTTTCCAAACCAAACATAGCCAGCTTTCTCACAGCATAAACACGTGTACAAGAATTCTCTTGTCAGAAGGACACATCCCCTTGTGCAAGAGATGAAAGCGCTAGGTGCCATGCACGGCATGGAGCCCTTCACTCCTGTTTTGTACATTGTTTGTCTCTTCTGGATAGCTGTGCTAGAGCCAGCAAGGTCTCTCCAAAGGTGCAGAGAATGATCTAGATTCGTTTCCTCCACTGAACGGGCCAGTAATAGTTTATTTGGTGATTATTTCCTGTTCCAGTCACATTTTGCTGCAGTTGAGCTTCCTTGCTTGCTTAGTCATGTCCTCTTCTGGCAGAGGCTTCTCTGAAAAGAGAGCTGATTCTAGAAATTAGCTAGGACAGAAACTGTCGGGTACACATATTACAGCACTTTCAGGGACAAGGAATGGATAAGAAGCCAGCTTTATTTACTAACTTTTCTCTATCCAGAGCATAAAGTATGATGCTGGGGTCTGGTTTTGGTGTTACTAAACTGTTTTGAGCCAGAAACTAAAGGATGTCCTCAGGTGTGTATATGCCAATGTCTTGGGGTAAAATACTGTGGAATAACAGCACCTGCAATTTCACAGCATCAGGTGTGCTGATGAAGTTTTACCATTTTCCTGGTGTCCCTCAGTCCTACCAGCCCTGTCTCCAAGCAGCTCACCTGCCCACCCTTGAGGTGTTCAGCCACTCTCCTGCCTAGCTCCTTCCAAGCAATAGTGATGAACCGGCCACAATTTTCTCTTGCCCGCACTTTAGTACCACCACATAATATACAAAACTCTTGTTATGAAGCATAAATATACCTTTTTGGGGTGGAAAGAGTTAGATATCGAGATGTAACCGCGCTCTCTCCATCTGCAGGCTGGGGACACGTTGTTGATAGTGGGCAAATGTTTGTGCAGAGGCAAGTACTGGGCCAGCAGACCGGGATCTCGGCTTACCAACCTGCCAGGAGGTGGCTCTGCCTCGCCATGCCCAGGTGGCAACAGAGCTGCAAAGGACACACTCGGGAGCTATAATTCTAGGAAAACGTGAGGGAAAGAAAAAAGGTAATTCTATTTATCTTTGCAGTTATTAAATGACAGTAAAGTCTGCATGGTGGGAAGGCATGGATCTGGATGGAAAAACAGCAACATGACCGAGGCCACATCAGGGCAAGCAAGGGTTGGAAAACTATGTCAAGAGCTGAGTTGCTGAAGCATCCTGACAGCTCTGAAAGATGGTGATGGGGAGTGACTGTCCCCTGGGAGCCTCCTCAGCTGGAGATTCAGATGGGGAAAAGGTCTCTTAGGAGCCAGCCAGATCCACTGAGCTTCAGCTGTTTGACAGAGGTTTAGATGAGCTCTTCTCAATGCAATGCGGCACGTCGATCAAAACAAAAAAAAAAACCCAAACAAGTGAATGAGTGCAAAAACCCATTGGCATTCACCCATGCCTTTAACATTTACCAGCAGTCTCTCACCACCCTCCTGTCTATGTATCCTGCCATTTGCCTGAGGTCAGAGCATAGTTTCATTTCAAGGCAGTAGCAAGCATTGCCTGTGGGTGGCAAATGCCTTCAGATACAGCCATTCCCTGGCACAGAACAAGAGACATCAACCATTTCCCCTCTGCCAGCTAATACTGACAGTCAAATTAGTGGAATTCATAATTTGGAAATTAAGTTTCTATGATTTACCAAACCAGTTAGACTGGGCCTTTAAACATCACCTTCTCCCAGACAAGGGAAAAGACTAAAAACAAACCCTAAGGAAGAATTCAAAGGCATTTACTTGCAGGGCAGGATGTCTGGGTGGATGGCAGCCCGATGACAAGGATTTAAGATGGTGCTTGGGCTCCATGAACTCTCTGCACTTGCTCCTAATTGTTCCACCAGGTAAAGATCCTTGTCCATCAGCCTTCCCACACCAGTGGTAGATGGGCTCTGTGCTATCAGACATTCAGCTGGCTCCTCTGCTTCTCTCCCTACCTTCCCCAGTAAACAAATAATGGCAGACTCCCATTCAACCTTGTCTATTTTGGGATCTCTAGCAGTCCTACTGATAATCACTGTTATAAATGTTTACACTGATAGGAGACTGGCCCATATTGTACAGAGATAATAACAGTACGATTTGATATTCATGAGGTGCTGATGATCTCTAAATATAGAAACAGAGTAATTATTGCTGGCACTACAGGCTGGATTTCAAAAAGCAGATAAATGGAGAAATGGATATGCTATTTATTGCAGCTTCAACAGTAACAACAGGAAAGCTGTCTCTCTTATTAGGCAAGGACCAGACTGCAGAAGGCAGAGCTCATGGCAGAGGGGTGAAGGGCTGTGATACTCTACCAATGGAAGGGAAAAGCACAGCTGTAGAAAAAAAAAATCTGAAAATGCACCTAATGCCAAGCTCACCCCAACGCAGGTGACTATGCAAGACAGCGGTGAAGCAGGTTGGCTGTACCAGGAAAACCTGTTGTGACTGGAAAAAAACCTCACAGAATTTTCCACCAAAACCCCTTAAGGAAAGATGAAGACTTTGGCCCCCACAATCAATGCATGTCTGCAGCCGGAGCACACTGCCAGGGTGCAGTGAGAGCATCCTCTGAGGAGAAGGACTTAGGAGTGTCGGTGGACAAGAAGCTCAACACGACCTGGCAATGTGCGCTTGCAGCCCAGAAAGCCAACTGCATCCTGGGCTGCATCTAAAGGAACGTGG
Organism: Chlamydotis macqueenii; assembly: GCF_036417535.1. Lineage (NCBI taxonomy): Eukaryota > Metazoa > Chordata > Aves > Otidiformes > Otididae > Chlamydotis > Chlamydotis macqueenii. The sequence goes on along the minus strand of NC_141558.1, from coordinate 71,070,473 downwards.
CCAGCAGGTCAAGGGAAGTGGTTCTGCCCCTCTACTCGGCTCTCGTGAGACCCCACCTGGACTACTGCATCCAGTTCTGGAGCCCCCAGCATAAGAAGGATGTGGTCCTCTTGGAGCAAGTCCAGAGGAGGGCCATGAAGATGATCAGAGGGCTGGAGCACCTCTCCTATGAGGACAGGCTGAGAGAGTTCGGGCTGTTCAGCCTGGAGAAGAGAAGGCTCCAGGGAGATCTTATAGCAGCCTTCCAGTACCTAAAGGGGGCTTATAGGAAAGATAGGGAAATACTCTTCAGCAGGGCCTGTTGTGATAGGATGAGGGGCAATAGTTTTAAAATAGAGGGAAGTAGACTCAGATTAGATATTAGGAAGAACTTTTTACAATGAGGGTGGTGGAACACTGGGACAGGTTGCCCAGAGAGGTGGTGGATGCCCCATCCCTGGAAACATTCAAGGCCAGGTTGGATGAGGCTCTGAGCAACCTGACCTGGTTGGAGATGTCCCTGTTCCTGGCAGGGGGGTTGGACTAGATGACCTTTAAAGGTCCCTTCCATCCTAAACTATTCTATAATTCTGTGATTCTATGCTGAACCAAGTTTCTAATCATTTGCATCCGTGGGCAGCGAGCTCAGCCTCTCTCCGGTTGCACAAGCTGCAGAGTCGCTCAAGACTTGTACACTGGCCTGTGGGGTGAGCAGGGTGTGTGACATCTCTGCATGCTGGCCACTGAACATGCACATTTCATGGTTCCCCTGGTCTAACTTCCTTTGATTAGTTTTAGAATCATAGAATGGTTTGGGTTGGAAGGCACCTTTAAAGGTAATCTAGTAATAGTTTTAGGGACATTTATCTCTTACTGAAGACCACAAAAATAATGGGCACTCAGGGCTTTTGATCAACAGGCTGCTGGTTGACTACAGAACCCTTCGGCATAGGTGCAGGCACTTAGCTTCAGGTGTACAAGTTTGTAACACTGAGGAAATTTCTGGCAGAATCTCTCCTCTGTCAAATGTTGTATATGTCGAGGTATGTCTGTTTGAGGCCGTGTCCCCCTCCCAGTCTCTAAAGGGTGCTAGCAAGGTTAGTTACCTAATGACTGGAAAGATACTGATCACTCTGGAAGCAGTTTTCCAGGCAGCAGTGGTACCCAGGGAGCTGAACACTGCACTGGCAGGACTGGCAGAGCCATCCAGGATCTGACACTGTTTTGTGAGGCTGTTCCCTCCTGCTCCTGTGAGCCACCTCACCCCTGGCTCGTGCTTCCACAACAGACAAAGCCAGATCTGCTTCGACTTTGACCTTCAACACCACTGTGCTGAACAAAGCACTCACCACTTTCTGTTGCTGTAGAAAAAAACACATGGACTGTAGCCACGTTGTTGCCCCAGAGAGATCAAGAGAAGTGAAGCCTTCAAACAGAACAGGGCAGTTCTGTGAGTTCATCTGGGGTTTGGTTGTTGGTATGGCTTTTGATAATGATTTTCCAAAGTGAAGTGAAGAAAGGATAAAAGTTACCAACCACTTTCAGACTTTGGTCTGAAAGTTAGTTGCAAAGAGGGTGTTTCTAAGAGCAGTAATTCCTGAATCAGTCTCCTTATTAGGTGGCTCTGAAGTCCTAAGAGCCAAGCAGCAACCTGAACTCTAAATTTCTCCAAGGTTTAGGGAACTGGTGCTTGTGTGTGAACTTCACATGGATTACCCCAGTACATGAAGAGCTAAAATTATTCACGTGCTCTGCTGCTACTCTTTTGCCCTTCCTATATCTTCTCTATGCTTACTTGCCAAAAGGGGAAAGAAGGAGAAAAGAAAAGAGAGAAAAGGGAAAAAACCAATCTAAAGAATGGCAAGTGAGAGAAAAATTGAGGTAATACAACATAGCATGTATATGGTGTTTAACATGTTCCTGTAGGTATACAAGTATTGAAAACGCTTGAAATGCAATTAGTTAATTGCAGTGGTTTATTCTGTGTTATTGGAATAGAGTGAGTTAAAGTTCCCCAGACTTGTGTAGCTTTTTATCAGACAATACCTCAAAGTTTGTACTTAAGTTTTACAATTGGGGAAACCAAAGCACTGAGAAGTTACATTGCTCACCCAACGATGCACAGCAAGTTGCTGGCATGATTTCCATGGGAGCTCAGCCTTGTTCTTGGTCACCAGCACTTTCAGATTAGAAGGGTCTTGGTTAAACTGGACATGCATGTGGTTTCAAACTGGTTGTCCCCAGTAGCATGAGTTACACGGCTTTGGGGAAACTCTCCTGTACTGTGCTTGGCTCTGTGTCAGTATGGTGGAGAGAAATAAGTGGCTGTGAACAAGCTGGTGACACTGCCTGGAGGTCACAGTGATTTGGCAAAGGGACCTCTATCTCTCAGACAAACTCCAGGCTCATCTACACCAAGTCAGCTCCCACGCTGACAGATTCACTAGGCATTTTGCTTAAATAACTGGCAGGGTATGTTCTCGTTGTTGAACATGTGTTTCAATTGGACAGAAACCGCTCAGTCTGTAGGGAATCAGTGCTGTGGCAAAGGCGGATCAGAATGGTATTTTTTAATTTAAAAAAAAAAAAAAAAAAGGGCATTTCAAGCATAGTTTGTACTTTGCTTGGGGAGGAGCTCTCTGCCCCCAGGGAGTTTTCAGGATGCTGAGCCATGACAGCAGCTGTTGCTTCCCTACTTGCTGCTCTGAAACAATATATTGCTCTCCTAGGCAGGTGACGATGGAGGCAGAGCACCGCTTTCTCCAATACATTCCAAGGCTCCATGCGGTCTATTCAGGTTATGAAAGAAACCTCAAACTGGGATGCTGCTTCAGAGCTGGAGAACAGCGGTGTTCACCCCGTTGCTTGAAGATTCCCCAAGGGCCTTGGAGGAGCTCCAGGGGGTCCAGCACAAGACACTGAGAGAAGTGGGTATGCTGGCAAGAGGCCTGGATTCACAATGAGGACAGTGCTGCTGGGAAATTTGTAGGCTCTACAAATTGTTAAAAAATATAGCTCTGAGGTCTGTTGCTGTAAGCTTTGTGAAGTAAAGACAAACCATCAGTCTCTAGGGACAATACTAATTTTGTATAAGGGAAAAATGTGACATTCAATTCATAACTTCCAGGTTTTTCCAATTCCCATTTGGTCACTGTTCAAGGTTGTGCTTCCCAATCACAGCTTTTTAGTGTTGGGGTTTTTTCCCCCCACAAAAATATGAATTTTGTCCTGATGAGGTCAATGATTGGAATTTTCTATTCAAGAAGCTTCTCTTCTTAGTCAGAGATGGCCATAGGACTAGCAACCAGGCAAGTTTGAAAGTCACCAGAGTCTTGTGGCAACAGTCAGGTTCTCTCACCAAAACCAGTTCTTTGTGCCTGAGATGTGGTCCATCCCCACATCGGTCGGGTTGTTTGAAACCAAGGGATAATATAGAAGTGAGATAGGAATAGCACAAGGGTAAAAGGTCCCAGGAGCTACTCTGGCCACGTTTTATTTGTTGCATTTTCTCTGCTGTGGTTGGTCTTGTTTTTTATGGTTGTGTCTATGAGGTGGTAACTTCTGGGGCTTTGAATAACTCATCACTTTTAAACAGCTCCTTTGAAGCACAGTGCAGAGGAGTCAAGGCATGCACTGGAGAGAAGGGAGCTAAGAAAAGAGGAGACGGTTAGGGTGGAAAAAAGGTGGGAAGCCCAAATCTTCCCTTCCCACTCGACTTGTCTTGTGTGCATTACAGAGAAGTATGTCAAAAGCATGTCTTCACATGCAAACACAGGTTAGTTTGCTGTTTGGGACTATGAGGGTGGGAAGTGGAAATAAATGTTGTTTTTAGCTCAGATGAACATGTCCAAACCAAACCTTCACAGCTATCTTTCCTCATAACTTTTTCCACTTCCGCTACCTGCAACTCTCCCTTTGGAATGAGTGGTGGAAACAGTCCTTGTGGGTCATGAGAAAGGATCAGACCTCTAAACATGTTGTTATTCCTGTTTCCCAGCTCTCGGCACTCACAAAAACAGATGATTAAATAGAGTAGGTAGCAGTCAACTGATCCAGCTCTCCTCGCAGGTACAGAGAGTTCTCTGAAAAGGTGGAAAACTCCTGGAGTAGACATTTCCCTTTGGCAAAGTCACTTGTTGTGCTTTACAATCAAAGCCATGCAGATGCTGCAAAGAGGCCTCACCTTACTAGAACACCCTTTTCTGCATTTTTGTTCAGACTCATTACTACATATCTTGACTGCATTGCCCCGTAACAAACTTAGGAGCTAATTATAGAATCATAGAATAGTTTGGGTTGGAAGGGACCTTTAAACGTCTTCTAGTCCAACCCCCCTGCAAGGAGCAGGGACATCTCCAAACAGATGAGGTTGCTCAGAGCCTCATCCAGCCTGGCCTTGAATGTTTCCAGGGATGGGGCACCCACCACCTCTCTGGGCAACCTGTTCCAGTGTTCCACCACCCTCATTGTAAAAAGTTCTTCCTAATATCTAATCTGAGTCTACTTCCCTCTATTTTAAAACTATTGCCCCTCATCCTATCACAACAGGCCCTGCTGAAGAGTCTCTCCCCATCTTTCCTATAAGCTCCCTTTAGGTACTGGAAGGCTGCTATAAGATCTCCCTGGAGCCTTCTCTTCTCCAGGCTGAACAGCCCGAACTCTCTCAGCCTGTCCTCATAGGAGAGGTGCTCCAGCCCTCTGATCATCTTCATGGCCTTCCTACGAACTCGCTTCAACAGGTCCACCTCAAATTAGCATCTCTTATACTCTAACAAAACATTTCTTTAGTTTTGTTTTACCCGTGTAATTGTACAGGAGATAAGAGAACGGGCTTTGATTTTGATCCAGGTTTCTTGTCATGAATGATAAAATAAATGAGAAACATCAATAACCACATACACACGCACCCCTCTTATCTAGTATAGGCAATTTTGAATTTATGACAGCCTTACCCCTTAAAGAAAGAGAACTGAAAATAACTATGAAGTTTGTGTCTTTCCTCCAGCAGCCCATGGAGCCATGAGGTCTATTAGATACAGACACTCGAGTTCATTTGCTGCTGATGCACAGTCACCTCTTTCAGTGAGCTGACCAGGATTTTACTTCTCCTCAAGCATTTAGAGCCATCATGGCAGTATTATTTTTAAAGTACATAGGTATTGTCTGTTAAAGCATATGAAACACACGACATACTTGTTAGAAGCTATGGGAAGTTTTAACTTGCCGCTATGTCTCCCTTTCCTGTGCACGCTCCTGGCAGAGCCCTGTGTGGTGCAGAGGTGATGAAACACGTGCCTGGTTGGGATGAGGGAACAGGAGCTAAGACGTTAGATTAAATAAGTGGAAGGGGGCAGGGAAGTATTACAGAAGGGGCATTTTCCTGTCCCCAAAAGAACAAGGCTTTTGTTTTAGAGGAGGAATGGGCCCCCTTCATTAGCTTTCCCCAATGCTCCTCATGACTTCAGCTGTTGAGCAAGCTCCTTGGTTTCTGCAGAGAGAGGAGATGAAGTAACTTATGAGGCCAAGAGAGGGAGAGGACTCAAAGGCCTCTCTTAGAGGAACACTCTCCATGGGAGAGACAAGAAAGTTTCAGAGTAAATCAACATTCAACTTAGAGAATTGCATAAGGCAGCCTGGAATTAGGCTGCACAAAAGCCTCAGTTGCTGCGTCTGAAGCAGGAGAGGGCTCAGCAGAGGGTATGCTGGTGTCAAGCAGGGGCAGAAACACAGGACAAGCACATAGGACACCAATCTCATGCTCTGGCAACAGCCCACAACTGTCAACAACATGGGGACACAACATATACCAGTCCCCAGAGACAAAGCCTGAAGGAGGAACTACAGATTTCCAAGCAGCCCATCATGTCTCTACTCCCACATCACTGTGAGGACACTTCTGCCCCTCAACTCCACTACCCCACTGAGACACAAAACACCTCCTGGCACTTTTGAGGGTTGCCCAGCAGGACTGGTCATAAAAATCAGCCTTTATGAAATGCATGACCATCCCATGAGGTGTGCCATTTTGTTTCAGAAGTGCTGCCACTCTTCTCAGAGAGGCCAAAGCCACCACAGCCTTTGCTGCACGCATGGGGTCACTGGCTCACAGTGGGCTCCACTGCAGCAGCATCAGGGGTACCGGACCGACTGGTCCAGGTGACGTGACCCTGCTCAGATCTCCATATACAGATGCTTCAGTGCAGTTATCACTCTGCACTTCCTGAATTGAAAGTCAAGGTCTGGCAGCCTTGGGAGATGAACAGTTGGGGTCACTTAGCAGTCCTTAGAGAACACTGCAGATACAACAGCTGGGTTAGGCACCTCTGGCAGCCCTGGGGACAGCAAGGAGAACATAAAGCCGCTTGCAAAGCTAGCGGCAGTGCTGCTCGTGTACATGTGCAATTGGGAATTGTCCCGCTATAAAGGGGGAGTTTAAAACCAGCCAGACATATTTCCTTTGTTCTTTCTTTTTCTACCATGACACGATGCAAAGAGCAATGTTATACAGATGGTCAATAATGAAGCTGTGTAACAAAAGAGAAAAGCGGTTGGCCTAAAACATCTGACAGGGATCTCTCACAATTAATCAAGGGCCAGAAATAAAAGTGACCCCCAGAGCACTGGTACTGGGAGTTGATTCCCCAGCGTATCTTATGTTCCATATCAGAAGGCTACCTGAAAATCCCTCACCAGAGTCAGCCAAATAATTCAGGGACCTCAGCCAACTCAAGTATCTTCTGCTTTATGAGCCTTGAGGACCCTAAGGCATGTGCACCGCTGCTATTCGCTGCAATGGATTCAGACTGGCTCTCTGCTATCTATATTTATCACGATCCCCTCAGGAAGTGCTTTGGCAGGATTTTGTAATGAAAACCCTGCCCAGAGCACTCTTTGGCATGCAGCAAGCAGCCTTAAAATAGCGCAGTGACATACTGCAATAATTACTCATATTAACACTCTTCATTGTGCTGTGTGATGCTTTGTCCCTGTCGCCTGGCTCTTCCCACCACCCGGCACGTGGTGGGACGGCAAGGAAGAGATGGCCTTTCCTAAAAGGCAAGGTTCAGCACCAGGCTCGGACCTGAGCCCCTGAAAACCACACAGACCTGACTGCGGTCTCATCCATCAGGCCAACAGAGAATTGGCGCCAATGCCCCAGTTTGCTTCCATACCCAAAGTTTGCAGGTGTTCAGGCAGGATATTTTGGCTCCTCTCTAGCTCATCAGTATTGTTTGAGGAGAACATTAACAACACTAAGCTTAAAAGCCCAACCAGAGGATAACTTTGAACCCACACTATAGGAACAGGCTGCTTACTTTCTAGTTACATGCTGGCTTCCAGTCTATCCTGCATTTTCAGGTTTTTATACCCTCTGGAGTAAATCTTCCTGCACTGTGCTAAAAGTACATCTCATTTTACTTTAAATAGTAAGGAGAAAAAAGTGTTTTCAGTTAGAAAAGAGATGGGAAAGTGAGGACAGCTTTACTTGAAGTTGATAGAACCCTCACAATTTCAGTATTTTTGAGAAAAAGGTTTTCTCTGTTCAAAATAAAAAAAAAATCACCTGCTTGAATTGTGCATCTTCAGCATCTGCAGTGCATTTTTTCTGTTGATGACAAAATGAACTTTTGAGAAAAAACTTGTTACTCATGCCTATTTACCTAAAATTGCTGGATTTCAAGAGCTCAATCTAAAACTCATCCAAGTTAGTGCAAAGAATCCCAAAGACTTCAACGGCCTTTGATTAAAACCTCAAATCCTCTAGGACCCCTGCTCAGGGTTCCCCACAGTCATGGTCCACATGTTTCAAGAAGACACAGTCCTGTAATTACAGAGACCAGGATCTCTGAGCAGATATTGATGTAACTGCTTAATTACGGCTTCACTAGGAGAGGTAATACCTCAGTCCCTTCAGTGTACTCTGATACAAAGAAAGAGAAGTTATGGTGTGAAGGCTCCCCTTTCAGTCTTTATTTTCAGTGAGTGTACTGTCATTTTGGGGAAAATTAGCACCTGATAACTTCATTTGCTGGTAACATGATGCGATCACTGCAGAAAGACATCCCACGTTCGCTATTTGTGTATGCTAGCTCTTTGTACTTCCATAGCATTATCTAAGGAGCTCCAAGTCCTTCCTGAAGCTTAGCCATGTCTGCGTAGGAAGTTATGACCATGCTGACATCTCTCCTCTGCCCCCTTTTTAGGCTCAATGAATTCAAAGACATGGAGAGTTATCAGAGCATTCATAAACAGCAAACTATGACTTAAAGAACAACAGTAAATGGCATCAATGCGTAAGGCTATTTTTTTCATTAAGAAAACTCGTTCAGGCCACATGAGTTAGTGAATGTGCTCACAACCACTTCTGTAATTATGATGCTATGGAAAAATGCTATTCCAAGAAAGTATCTGGCTAAATACAACAGACTCCCATTAAGCAATCCTACACTTTTGTCAAACTGCAAAACATGTTTCAGAATATATCAAAGAACATTTTCCAAAGCTGCCTTTCTCTAGCATGTCATCAAATCTGCCCTGCAAGCACAGCTCAGCAATGAACTCTGTATCTGAATTCGTAACGGGATAGCTATCTGCCAAACATATCATCACCAGCGAACAATGCACTAGTCATATGGATTTTTTTTTTTCCATGCACCAGCCTTTAATAAAACTCTCTCAATTAGTTCTGTGGTCTCCAGGACCATCTGCCAAGGTCATCGTTCATGGCTGAAAGGGCTGCTCACTGAGTAATGAACACTAACTTCTCTGGAGACTTTCTTGTAAGCCATAATCACACACAATCTTCTGTTAATTGGTTACACATACTTAGTGCATTAACAAGAGGAGCTTTATATATATATGTAACTAAACACAACTGAGGAAGGCAAAGCTTAGCCATTAGCAGCGTACGAGGATTCTGTTGATGACTTTTCTATCAAAGTCAGATCTGCTTAGTGCCATGGGAGAAATGTTTTGTTTAGAATAAAGACTCTGCTTCAGAATACCATGTCTCAAATGCAGTGCTGGATGGCTAGTCCTGTTCTAGCATAAATTCTTGCCTGTGAGAAGAGGTCAACAATAGCCTCTTGCCCTACTTACTGCTCTAAATCTAGCTGCCTGCTGAAAATTCATGCCTGAACATCTGACTTTGAACCAGACTGGGTTGGTTAGTCACAAAGACTTCTCCCTTGATGTGCAGCTCTCTAGGGCAAAGCTTGCCATACCACACTCAGAAGAGTAAGAGGTCTAAGGAAGCTATGTCAGGAGCAAGCAAGACCTCACCAAATCAAAGCAACTCACTCACATAGCATCCCACTCACCCATAACATGGGGTTATTTGAACCTATGGAAATCCTGCTACTTAACTGCCAAGCTGACTGATCAGTTTTATCAGGGATGGCTCTCAGCCCTATCTCAACACAGCATTTGGCTGAACAGAAGCTGATGGCACAGCTGACCAGCCTGTCACTGAGCTAAGCCACAAGTGAGCTCCCCTCCCCAAAAACTTCCTCAGCCTGACTTGTGATCCAGAGCAACTGATAACCTCTGCTGAGACATAGCATAGAGCAGGAGATATCACTGACAGCTCCAGGCATTAGCAGAGCTGAGCACGACCCCAGGAGGGGTCAGTGGTCATGGGAACATCTGTCCTAGTCTCTTAAATGCCAGAGTTACATGAGGAAGCATGCACAACTCTGAGCCTTCCTCTGCTGCTATCAGCCCTCTGCTCTTAAGGGCACTTAATTTACTCATAAAAGGAGAGCTTTTGGAGACAGCATATTTTGGTATACAAATGTCTCAGGTGAGCCTCCAGGCCACCCTTCTTACACCAAGTAAACAAGACCAGGCGTCTTTAAATGTTTCAGAACTACAGGGGCAACCTGTAGTCCCCAGGAGGAAAACCAGAGGGTTCAGTGATCGAGAACTAGCAGAGCCTACCAAAGATTTGCACATTTCCCTCTTTTTCACTTTTTCCCTTTGAGACACTGGTGCACAAGTCCTTTAGACCCCTGGAATGCCCAGAGAGTAATTTCAATGGATGCTACAGCTTTGAAGCTACAGATTGAATCAAGGTCCTGGAGAAGAATAAAAGAGATCCCTAGGTCTCTTTTTGCTTATACTTTATGGTCCTTCTGTAGGCTAAGTTAACAGGTTTTTCTAGGTATGCCATAATCCATATTACATTATTTTTCCATTGCTAGTTTCAAATTATACTTCTTCTCCCTCTAAGCTCATAAAGTTCTTTTTAAAAGCTCATAAAATTTCACCTGTGTACATTTATGGCTCTCAAGATATGAACTAAACTCAATTGATTTAGCTATATTTGCCACTGCTGAACTTTATGCTGTATTTCACCGCACCACCTTTTCAGGAGGAATAAGTTACTTCCTCCTCCTTTCCTCTTGCTGAATTCTTCCAGCATGGCCACTGAATAAAAAAAAAAAAAAATCCAATTTTTACCTCCTTTTGTCAGAAATCCACCAATACAATTCTGACTTAAAATGTAAATAAGTGTGTCTATGCTGATAGATAGCTTAGTTTCCTACCTCTCTCCCCAGTCCTAAGACTGTGATTATCCACACCACGTGTTCACAGAATAGTTTGTGTTGGAAAGGAACTTCAAAGGTTATCTAGTCCAACCCCCCTGCAAGAAGCAGGGACATCTCCAAACAGATCAGGTTCCTCAGAGCCCCATCCAACCTGGCCTTGAATGTTTCCAGGGATGGGACATCCACCACCTCTCTGGGCAACCTGCTTCTAGTTTGCTCAAAGTACTTTCTTCGGGAAGGAAAAACAAGCACAGCTGATAGGACTATTACCTCACATTTCCCATGAGGCAGGTAATGCAGGTGTGGAAGGCCCCTTTGGTCCATTCTCCTGGGACAGTCCTTCAGTGCTCCTCTCAGACCCTCCACACTAACTATTTTCTGACTATTTGCGCACAATAACGCAGAGCATGCAACACATACCATTAGCATCACGTTATGAAAGCGCCAGCCTGTCTGGTTACAACACCCACACACACATTTCTTCAAGCTTTTTGGGGAAAAAAAAAAAAAAAAAAAGAAATCCACAGAAAAAAAAATAACCATGTGTCAAGGCCATAACTTGTGGCCCAGGAAAGACCTAAGGCAAGAGCGGTGCAGCATGGATGCAGCTAGGCTATTCCAGAGGGACTCCGCCTCCAGCAGCATTCACACCAGCTACTACATACCCTTGTGGTCTTGGGACGCCCTGGGGGGTAGGCGCCTTCAAGAACAGAAACAGCCAATGAGTGAGTTCAAATGTTAAACTCTGTTCCAACTGGCACATAAATCCATGGCAGCACCTTGCAGACCTCAGCTCTGAGAAGCCTGAGAGGCTTCCTTGGTTCAACAAACCTAGGTCAGATCTCTCTTGGTCTTGTCAAGGTTGGACAAAGAGGCATTAGGCAGCAGAAAACCAACAGCAGCAGTGCCTCTAATGCTGACAGAAGTTAACACCCGTAAGGTGACATGGCAGCCAGGCATAAACCCAAATCTAGAGGCAAAGTTTATCTAAACACATTTGAGTTGCCATGATTTCTTTTCCCGTTTTAGACAAGACCATGAAAACAGTTTTGATTTCTAGCCCTTTATTTCCTTTATGGCTGGAACATGAAGTGAATCAACATTTTGAGATCTCAAAAATATTTTTATTTGCTTTTGGTGTTTGCTTATAAAAATGATTGGAGTTTGTCAGAGGGAGTGGGAGAGCTGGGTTATTTTTTTGCTGCTTGGGGAAGGAATGAATTTGCAAGGGGTACAACAGGAATTGACTCCAGGCTTTCCAACTTTGCGGTTCATTCTCTTTATTGGTTTCATAGTAAATTGTTGGCACTGGGCTGGAACGATCCAGCGCTGCTTGATTTCTCACAGCTTTGTGACTTTGGAGCAAGTGTTCAGCCCTGGTGGCCTCATGCCTTGGCAGTGGTCACCTCTGCACAGTCCTGACCTCCACAGAAGGAGCACAACTCCTCTCCCATATGCACCTCGTAGGGCACATGGCTGCCATGGGTGGAAGAGCAGTGGCAGTGGCCATGCAAAGGCATCCTGCACAATGGACGGAGACCACCAGCCATCTGCTCCTGAGAGGGAGACAGCAGGTCCTGGGCAGGTCCTGCCGCTGAAAGTGGAAAGCTGACTGACTTCAGTTAAGCGTGTTACACAGAATAAAGTCTGACAGGGCGGGGGGTGGGGGGGAAATCACCCAGCACACTAGATCTCAAAACTCACTCTTTCTTCAATACCACATGCACAGAGACACCTCAATATCAAGACTCTCACCCAGGACACTTTAAAGTGAAAAGAAATAAAGTCAAATGTGGAACCGTCATCTCGTTTGGTTTTGTACAGCAGACACTATGTGCGTGAAAAGCAGCACACTGCTCCTGTTAACAGTCTCACACTTCTGGTCATGTTTCCTGGAGCTAGGTTGTTTGCTGCTGTCTTTTCTGCTCATTTTGTACCGTTGTTTTAAAGGTCCTATCATTTTCTTTAGAGAAGAGATTGATATGCTTTGATAAATGGACCAACAGCCCTTTCATAAGAGATCACAGAGGCAGTTGTACCTGTAAGCATGAGGCCAACTATACTCATCACGTCATGGTGACGTGCAACCACCAGCAGTGTGGGCACAGGAGGAAAACATAACCTACTGCTCTTCAAAGTCTTTCCTCAAGGTCATGGAGTGAGAGGTGCCGTCTGTACTGCAGCACTGAGATGATGGGGGTCAGCCTGGTCCAAGTTGTGGGCTCCATACATGCAGTCAAAGAGCAGCTAGTCCAACTCTGACTACTCTTCACAACCTCCCCACTGAGGTTATCACCATCTCAGATCTGCTCATTGAGCTACTTGTGGGAATGCTGCCTAAGCCACTTCTCTTAAAAGACATCCTGCTTACAAAAAAAAAAAAAACCAATAATTTGTCTATTTATGTGAAGATGGTTCAGATCGCTTGGGATCATTTGCAGATAGCCACACCCTGAGAAGATCTAAAGGAATCAAAATATTTAGGGGAGGTTAGTGATGGCTGTAGTTTCTTCAGCAAGCAGAGGTGCAGCTGCAAAAATGTATGCGCACACAGACGTGGCACCATCCCCTCAGCCACTGGTCTCCATCATGTCCTCTTCATACAGGCACTCTCCTCCTGCTTTAAGCTAACGTTGGTGTACCAAGTCACTGCTGCAATGACATCATACACACAGAGTGCATCAGATGTATCACCTGCTGTAGATGCGGTCATCTCAAGCAGGGTGGGCAGTGACATCTTACCTTAGCAAGACTGCAAGATTAACCAGTGGTTTTCTATCAGAGCTACTCCCAGAGCTGGATGGATTTTCCTAGCAGAACTATAGGTCCCACATCGTATCTCCATGCCACCAAAAGGCAACAAGGCTTTATCTGCAGTCCTTGCTGACAGACACGTGTGCTCTTTTGGTATGCCAAGCCAGCTGGATGGGAACCAAGCTAACCGCGGCTACGTGGCTTTCAGTTTGAGCTGGCTCAAGTCCTCCCAGCTCAGGGAGCAGGCAGTGCAAGTGCATCTGCCTGCGAGAGATTGCGTAGCCAGAGAAAGGAAGATGCAGATGGAGAAGGGTGCCACAGTGTTAGTCTCCTAGAAAGCAACTAGTGATCCCTGGAATGAGAGTTTCTGCAAAAAGCTAGACTCTCTTTACCCTCTTCTCCCTGTAGTCCAAATCTGCCCTTCTTTACTGCTAGCTGTTTTCAAGCTGGAGGCAAGTGAACAAAAAAGCATGTGGTATCTGAAGCTTTGATAAGCAATGTTGTTTACAAAAAAAAAAAATTAAAAAACTACAAATTAATCTCTCTGTTTTTAAATCAGCCCAAATTAAAAAAAAAAATCATTTCAGTGGAAACTTCTTTGACACATTTAGGTTAATAAGTCCATTTAATAGATGACTTATCACTTACGTTCCCATTTCCTAATCACTTCCTTGTCTCACAGCTACCTTGGCTGAAGACTGATGATAGCTTCCAATAGCTGCCGCAGCCGCCTTGCTCCTGCCAGTGCTGGGCACGGCACCCAGCACTGCAGTCATTGGTGCTGAGGCTCTACAGGCTCTCTCTGCAAGGTGGCCATGGCTCGAAACCCAGCTGGAAATAGCACCTGCTCCTGGGAGCTGGAAGGTGGATATTTTCACCCTGGTAATATTCTTGTATTTTTAGAGTGGTGGAGGAAAGTCTAAGCAATGCTTTGCACAGAACAGGGGTTTTCAAGCAGCACCTCCTGCAAGGCACATCTCCATGAGGTGGGTGAAGAGCACCCCAGCCCCATTACTGGCCTTGGAGCTGAAAATCTGCCCCATGGCTCTCTGACCAGGGAGGGTGTCTATGCAGGGCCAGCTTGGGGCGAGGAGGAGAGCATGCAGGTCAGCCTTGGATGCTCTGCCTTGGTTGAGGAACACTCACAGGTGAAGCATGGGTGGTTGCAGAGACTCTGCAGAGGAAGCGTCAGAAGGCTGTGACCCAACTTGCAGCCACCACTAGCTTGATGAGCAGCCAAAGCTGTGCTTGGTAAATATTTGCACATCATGGCTGCTGTGACAGATGATCACTGCAAAGGAAGGGTGGGCTGTTAGTGCCTGGAGACTTCCACAGGCACTCCACCTGCTTCGTCACCCTTTCCACAGGTACCTGTTAGGACAACACAGCTCCTCGTCTGCCCTGCCCAGGGCCCTGGGCATGATTTCACAAACGGTTCCTATCTCAACAGGCTCATTATCAAAGGGAAGAGGCTGGTATCATGGGGAAAAAATCTGGATTTTCTGAGAATTGAGCTCTCCTTTTTTAGATGCCATCCAGCAGTGGAAAAGATGAGTGAGAAAGCTCAGGGAGGTGCTGTGCTGCTGCTCCAGGGCAATGAACCAGCTTCAGCCAGCCCTGAACCACGCTTCAGTCACCCAAATACGCAGGCAAAGATTGAAAGCTGGATCAAGCTGCTGCCTCTGGTCATGGACTGAGGGATACCAGTGTTTCCCAGGACAAAACAAGTATGATCTACTCCTGTTGAGGGGAACTGCACCTCCCTGAACCTTTTTAGAGGGCTGCTACATGAGAAACACTCTCACGCAGCAGCTTAAGAGAAAGAGCTGCTGGAGACCCATCTGAATCCTGCACGCGTCTGATCCTTGCAGCAAGTTTTTTCTTGCAGTGCCTATTAAACCAGAGACAGAGGCTTTTCATTTCAAGCAACTAATCATATCTTGTTAAATATACTCTGGCATCAGAATTGGAGTTTGGGGATGCTTCTGTGGAGTCCCAGAAGCAATGCTGGTGACTATACTTCATGACTGTATTTGATTTGATTGCTTTTATTATGCTTCCTCTTCTATCCTTCCTGCTCAGTCCCAAACAGGGAAGTAGGACACCTGCCCACAAATGCACTCTGAGAAATAGGAGGTCCCTCACTCAGAGACAGGGCTGTCTCTCAGCAGCATGTTTAACTTGCCAAAAAAAAAAAAAAAAAAAAAATTGACAGAATAAAATGGGGACTTTTCTTCAGCTTTACTGACAAATGGGCCTTCCTAAAAGAAAATTCAATATACTCAAACTTATAAGATCTGAGAATCTGCACATAAAATTTAACCCCAAATCTGGATTATGTTTTTCCTGAATGGCTTCTATCTTTTCACTCAACTGAACCAAGCTCACTAGCCTCGAAAGTCAGTTTCCAACCTACGATGTGGACCCAGCTCCATGGAGGAGAGCACCTCTCTGAACAGGAGGAGTCGCAGCCCTTAGCACAAGCATGGGTGGAGACAGAGACTTCTGCAAAACATGGCTACGCTCCAGTTCCTCTCCTGTACCCAAATATTTGGGCCTGTACCCCTTTCTATTTCAATTTTCCTACACCACTTCCCTTACTCGTGGTTTCAGTAAAAGCCCACATGCATAGGTCCCCCTGGAGCCAGGGTGAAGGTGCTTTTGCAGAGCTGGTCATTTGAGTTATCTGGTTTTGGGTACCCACACCAAGGTTTAAAGGGGTCAGAGATGGCCTGATGCTGAGCCCACTTCTAACTGGGCCATGTAAAGTATTCAGAGCTGTAATTATGAAAAACCTCAATTTCCTGAAAAAAAACCTCAAGTGTCCTCTGAAAATTGAGGTTGGTCATGTCATACATGTCTCTCAGGTGAGAACAGGATGGAAAAAAAAAGATGCATCCAACAACTTTTTGCAAGCAAAAGTTGATTTTTTTTTTTTTAAGGTCACTTGGAGTGAAGAACAATATTAACCTCCTACACCTTGACTCTTTGCAGAAAAAAAGAAAAGTATTTACAAGAGTGCCTGAATTGTTTATCTCAGTTCAGTTGCTGTTTCCTTTTCCCTCCTATTAAACAGTGAAGTTCTAACCATCAGTCCACAGAGACCAAATGACAATGTGACAAACAGCAGAGCTGCGATGTGCTAAGAGAGCTGTCACCGAGGAGCTGAGGATGGGCCTTTGCTCTCTTCAGTTGGAACAGCATTTATAACACTTTCAGTGAGCTCTGTCTCCTAGAGAAACTTCAGCCTACTTGAATGGACCAGAAGAACAAGAATCTGGAGCACCACACCTAACAGACAGCAAATTGCTAACCTGAAAATGAGCAGAACAAAAATCCTGAACAAGGGAAGTACAGGCACTTCGGATGATACAGCTACAAATCAGAAATACTGCTCACTCCCTTCATATTTTTTCCTATATCACCTTTACTGGTAATTCCTCTGTTATCATTATCTGTCACCTATATGCAAATCCAACAATGCTTGTTTTCATTATTTCAGTCTACCCTTTACAAGCCTCTTCTTTTCTGACGGTCAAGAGCTGAAGGCTGCAGGCTGGGGAAGTGGGCTGCAGGAGAGACTCCTGCAAGCAGCTGGTGGGAACGATGGTCCGCCTTGCTGCTGTCCACTTCTCCAAGGTCATCCTGTGTGCCGGTGGAGCACCACCATGCCACCACAGCTCACATTGAGATCTGTTGCTGTGGCACCAGGGGACAAATCGCTCCTTGACTCTACCCTGCAAATGTCTCCCAGCAGACTGGGCCTGGACCAGCAACCTTGGCTATTTTTAGCCACGTGCTGCATAATGCAGAAGTTGATGAACATCCGCACATCTTCATTAGTCAGTCATTTTCAGGTGCTTGGTGAAAGGAGCAGGGAGCTAGAGACAGGAGAAAGGCTAGGATCAAATGCTGAGTGAGGACGGCCACTTGGCGTGTCTTTTGGTGAAGAATTCTGTCTCACCTTCACCTCAAATCCACCATAATTGAGCTTGATGGAAAGGGATCTTTCTTCCCCACAAGCTAGAGGGACATAGACCCATCAGCCTCCTTCCCTGAGGTGCCCACACTGCCCAAGACACCTAGGCACCAGCATGATGACCTTCACCCATCCCATGACCTGCTCTTCCACTTGCAGCCCTGGCAGGTGTGAACCAGGGCAGGAGGTCCTCAGAGCTGATTGAGGTTCTCAGATGGGAACCATGAAGGATGTTCCCAGCCCCCTCTATTTTCCCTCCTTACACTAGCCTGAAGCTAGCAGTGCACCCAGGGCACATCACATGGATCTAGCCAGTGATCGGGTGACAGCACGAATCCCTACAGGTGTCTGAAGCTGCAGGGAAGGTGATAGCGCTCCAAGTGCCACTAGGAAGGTGTCACATGTTGGTCTTTAGGAAGAGCTGAAATGCGTTGGAGATTATCAAATCAGCAGGAGCGCTGCGTGATTAAGGCTTAGACTGTGCTGGAGGGGTCGGACACCTCCTGCCCAGCCCAACCTGATTCGTAGACTGCCAACCTATTGAAGCAGCAATCCTTGTTGTTAAAAATAATCCAGGTATAGCAGGTTCTTTTCCACATGACAAAATGAAAACAGCATTACGGACTCACAAACATCTGTACTTTGCAAGAATACACTTCAGTTTCCTACTGCTCTCCCCATCACCCCGGAAAAACAATAGTGCTGGCTTTATGTCCCCAGCTGGCAAGCAACTGTCTGAGAGAAGATTCCAAGATGTGAGCTGCTGAGGCAGCCTAATTCCCTCTCCAGTGCCTCCCAGCCATCACGCAGCCAAAATACAGTGAAGTAGCACTTGGGCAGCCCTGAGACAAATGTGCTGTTCCTGCTTGTCCTGTTCCTGCTCTGCTAAGGACAGCAAACTTGCAAGAAAAGCAAAAGCAGCAGCTGGGCACAGTGCTTGCAAAATTAAATATTGCTGGCTGAGTCCTCGTGCCATGTCTGACACCGAGACAGCTTTTAGAGGAACCCCCTCACATGTGAGGGGTTGCACCAGTTCTGGTGTGTAAGGGTGTAACTCCACAGAAACCCAAGAAGCTGGGCTGATTCACACCAGCTGCAGAGCTGATTACTGAGAAGCAGTGCTGTCTCACTCCATATTTTTCTTGTTTTGTATAATATCAGGGGGGCAAATCAAGACCATGTGAAGCCCTGAGCTGAATCCCTTACTGTGATTTAGGAAACGTAGAAATGCAGGCATGTGTGATTATCCAAGGGACCAGCAACCTCTCTGAACAGATCCAGAGACAGTACCAAAAAAAACCCATCACCTAAGCCTGAAATGACTGTTCATATCAACCTGCTGCTAAAAGGAACTTTCTCCCAAGCAATGATTTGGATCCTGATGCCTGCAAGTTCACGCCACCTGTAATCTACTTTGCTTGGGGCTGTTTTTTTAGCTTAATGAGCACTGTGCTTCTTCTGTATGCTCAGAAAGGCCAAACGAGAGGTGGCAGGGTTAAAGTGCTAAGCAGGGCAACAGCCACACTGGAAGGTGGAAAGAAAGGGGTGGCTCAGCTTGGGCCAGGCGGGAATATCCTCATCAGCACAGCAAATGGGAGCTGTAGAGCCAGGCTGGAGTCAGCAAGATCATTTAAAACAAGTGTCTCGTCAGATGATGCCAGCAGCACTGGTGGACTTCCAGGTGCTGTAGCAGGACTGCATCCAGATCAGTGACAGCCACCGGTGGGACTCTCCATCCACGGCAGCTTCCTGCTCCCAAGGCTATGCCTCACAGCAAGCCAATGTCACAATCCATCATTTCCCAGCCCTGATGACCCACAGCTGAATCAGTGACCTGGACAGCAGAAGCATCATGGCCTGAGTGCCCCAGCATGTCCCTACGTGCATGTCCCCAGCCCTGCATTCAACAGGGACATCCTCAACCGACTTTCCCTGCCCTTCTGCTCAGAGAGGGAGAGCCTGATGACAAAGGAGGATCCAGGAGTTGAATTCAGGCAGCTGAAAAAAATTGGACTGCAGCCTTCACCATCGCATGCTGGAATTGTTTGTTTATCTTCCTGCTTCCTCTATAAAACAAGTCATCCCAGCTGGGTCATAAGGAAAGGAACAATAGCCATATATTTTTAGGATCTACCTGTGAATCATTGATGACCAGTTTTTCCATTTTGTCACTCAGACCATTTTAATATAGCAAAAGACCCTGCAAAGCAGTTCAAGCCATGAGTGTGCAGGAAAGGGGTAGTCCTGGCAGTCAGGGATCTCCCCAAGCACCCAATAGCCCCAACCCTGCCTAGGGGCATCATATTTGTGCTGCTGCCAAGAAGCAAAACACCACAGGAACCCCCAAGTGGGTTATAGCCGTAAAAGTTACCCAGAACCTGCCAAAGGGTTTGGATATGTGGATGTCCTACCTGTGATAAAGAAAGTTTATTTCTTTTTTTCTTTTTCTTGTTTCAAAAGTAAAGGGCACCTCTCTTCTGTTTAGAGGTCAAACAGGTTTTTACCCAAGTGTTTATTTTCTCTCTCCTGTTGCAGCATCCTTGACCACACAATGCAGGGACACAACCCGCAAGAGGCAAGTGCTTGGTGCAACAAGCAAAGCCGCCTGTTCATTAACCTGCAAGTCAACAATGCAAATCCACAGCCTAAATATAGTGTGTGACTGAAAGTCCCAGTCCAAATACAGCAATATGGTACCTCAGGGGACTGTCAGAGGCAGGAACAGCCCAGCCACGTGTTCAAAGGTACAGTGAGAGAAAGCACAGCAGCTTTTTGGCCCCATCGGTCCCCTGGGGCCCACAGCTTGCATGCACCACCTGGTAACCTCAGTGCTACTATGAGGTCTCCAGCAAAGCAGACAGAAAGCAAGGATGTCACAAAAGCCAAATCTCCTTCTCCTCCATCACCTCAGCCAGTGACAATATCAGGGGAAAGATTAAGGGTGGGTTTCAAAAGCCCTTAGTGAGTCAGGAGCACAGGTACTGCTGGCTGTGAAACATTAATGGATGGGAATAATTCCTCCTTAATAAGGAAAAAATAAAATAAAATAAAATTACTAGATAACTGATTTCCCCACTCCTTCATCGCTTCTACTAGTTCTCCTCTGAAGCAGTAGCTCCCAGTAAACTGCAGATTTAGCCCACAAAGCAAGCTCCTTTTCGGCAGCAGTTTCTTTTCATGTTCATGAGGCAGTGTAGGTGCAGAGAGGTGAAGAGATTTGTTTTGGCTTGCATGGAAAAAAAAATCACAGGAAATTCTGCCTGCTTGTCCTTAATCATAACTCTATCAGCAATCATCCAGGCTTCTAACATGGCTTTCTTGTTAGCCCTGGGGACTCTCTATCCTGTGGTTTTCCCAAGTCTATCTCATCCTCCTTTACTACCTCCTGCTGAGCTCTTTAATAAAGGTGTTTTATCTTTTCCATGCTTAGGGGCAGGTCTCAGGTGCTCATCTTGCCCCAGCCCTCTCCCACTTTGCATAGCACTGATTCATATGAAATACAGGCACATCCCGTATTTCACATGAATCATTCCCTTTTCAGCTCATGTTCCCAACGATAATATTTTTGTGGAGCAGTTTTATTCTATTAGCCCACAAAAAGCTCCATTACTCAAGCCTTTCCCAGATCATCAAGCGTGTTTCTCTAAGGAAGTTTTTTCCACAGCACTGCCTTATAATAAATCCCTTTCCTCTCTAAAATGCAGGGGTGGAAGGATGTGGGGGAAATGAGTCTACCAGCAAATGGATGGGCTCATGCAGCCATTTCCCAACAGCTTGCACCCAGTAATTAATATTTCTGAGGACACACATGGATAAGAGAGCAGATAAAGCCTATAAAAGTGTTTCTTTCTTCCTACACGCATGTTGGTGCAATGCAGGGAAGAACACCCATCTGCCTGCCTCTGTATGTGCGCACATCTGCATACACGCATGTGAGTGCACAGATGGTGTCTGCCATAGCCCTGCCCAGCCTCTCTGCTGCTCCCAAGCTCACCTGTCCAGCATAGGCACAGCCACTATTACACAGGTTGTCATCCCACAGAGCTTCTGTCATAGTCCCTGAGTTCGGAGTGGGGGGCAAACCCAGGAGAACCATGCCAGCTTGTGCTTCCCCAAACAGGTACAACCTATGGCAGCATCACAAGAAGTCAGGAGGACAGCACAGCCACCCTCTGCAACTTTTGGAAAAAACCAAACACAAAACCACCTTCTCCACCTCTCACCCTCCACATTCAGAAATGTTTATTCTTTTAAAATTTTCCATTCTGGACCTTGGCCAGAAGGTAAATTTCTTGGTTTGGAAAAACTGAGCAAATTTCAGCAAGGGTAGGGGAAGTATTACACTTTCTCTATTTCCAAAGTGCAAATTGTGAGAGAGTCACTCTTACACATCTTTAAATTGATCATGAGTCAGGGGAGGGGCGGGGGTGAGGGAGGGGGAAGGGGAGAGGGAAAGAAGAAAAGGAAAAAGCAAGACATACTGTTATGTCAGAAGCAGGTCCTTAATTCCACTTAGGGATAACATCCTTGCACGGCCATAAAAAAGCATCTCTGAAGAGCAGCGAGCAGGGCTTGCAGGCCATCCCTCCCCGCTGCCAGCCCCAGGGGGACAGTTGCCCACACACTCCTGTTTCGAAGCAGAGCTCCTAGGCACACATTAGACCTCCCCTTAGCTAGTCAGAGCAGACAAGCAACTCCAAGCTCCCACAACAACCTGGTAGCAAAAGGGTGAATGAGCTCCTCATGTGTTGGTGGTGAGGAGGGACAGCAGAGCTTGATTTTATCCAGCCCATTGTGCTGGGTGCTGAGGTTTGCGATTTGAAAAGGACACTGAAAAGGTGGGAATAACCCAGAAGCTGAAAAGGGAGGAACAACCCTGAAGGGCACTGGCAAGGCGGTTTGGTTGCAGCTTGCCTGCTTTCATGGGGTCACCCACAGGACCCTAATCCAGCATAGAAACATGACAGACTAAACACAGGAAAATTGGTGATTTTGGGCTAAAGGGAATAGGATTGGACTGATGTTCCTCACTGGCTTTAACGTCCCTGAAAGGAGCCCTGATTTTATCTAGATGGTAGAAAACCGCACCTTTGGTGCTGCATTTCTCTAGAGCGTTGGTAGCTGAGCTGTGTGGCCAGGATGGGCTCAGGAGACCAGACCTGCCGAGGTATCTTTTACAGAGCAAAGCCTGCTTCTTTCCAGCAATGCAGAAGGGGAAGGTGCTCAGAGGCTGCTGAACCAGAACGTGTGAAAACCTCTCATTAAATACAGCGCAGTCTTTGGGGAGGATGAGTGCAAAAGGAAAAAAAAAAATTATTTTAATTTAAAATAACTTCCCCTCCCTCAAATGGAAATTGAGACTGCAGAGGGAAGAGCAGATACCAGGTTTTAGGTGTTTCCATGCTTTTTAGTGTGTAGTACCCTGCCATAGAGGGTGATATATTTAGATTAGATATTAGTAAAAGATTTTTTTACAGTGAAGGTGCTAGAACACTGGCACAGGTTGCCCAGAGAGGTGGTGGATGTCCCATCCCTGGAAACATTCAAGGCCAGGCTGGATGATGCTCTGAGCAACCTCATCTGTTTGGAGATGTCCCTGCTTCTTGCAGGGGGGTTGGACTAGATGACCTTTGAAGGTCCCTTCCAACCCTAACTATTCTATGATTTCTAGCCTTTGCTATCTTTAAGGAGCCACATCTCTGGGTTCAGAAACCAAATGCGTTTTCCTGAATCTCTGCAGAACTGCTGAGGGCCGAGCTTTTCACACACACCTTCCTCCCCGCCACAACACAAACACTCACAGACCCCAGACCCATGCTTCGTCCAAGTGAGTCACTCCCTCTCCTAGCCAGGTGACCCCCCCTTGCAGATCCCCTGAAATCCCTCCTGGGACCAAGATTTTGCCAGCAGATGAAGCAAAGCCCATCATCTTCTCCCTCCACCCCTTTCACAGGACACCCCTGCACTTGAGAGCATCTCGCTGCCAAGCCTCCTGACCCACCAACGTGGAGAATTGCCTGAGTACAAGGTATCCTGTAAACGCATCCTCCCCTTCCGAAACAGCCCAGCTGCTTCTACAGGAATGCTCGCCTTAGGAAACCTCATTCCATGTTTTCAGTTGAGACTTGCCGGTGCCTCTCTTAGACTTTTTTCTTTTTTTTTCTTCTTCCCTCTCTCCAAACATTTGTTTTTATGAGCTTCTTGCTGAGATCATAAAATACTGGCTTAAAGGACTATAAATTCACAATGAGATATTCTTTGAAGGGAGCTTTTCTTCTTACCATTAAAATATTAAAAAAAGAAGAGAGAGGAAAAAAAAATCCCCATCCCTCCCTCTCTTGCAAACACCCTCCTATTTTGCATCATGACATTTAAGTAAGGATCTGGGCCCCTACATATCATCTTGCCTCTCAGATCTAATTAGAGCAGGTTCTTGCAGCCTGGGAACCACAGGTAGAGGCGAGCTGTGGCCAGCCCTGGCTTTGGGTCTTGGGCCTGAGGAAAGCAGTTTGTTTTTGAGTTTTGCAGGGATAATAGTTGCCTGTTCATGCTCATCAGACTTCCTACCACACTCGTGTCAGGAAGCACAGGGCAGTCAGCCAGAGCTGAGGATGCCTTGATTCACCTTTTCATCAGGAAGCCTAAACACACCTCACAGAGAGATCACCACACAGCTGCCAGGGGCACACTCAAAAGCCCAGCTCTTTGGCCTCCCGTGCATGGTAACAATATGTCATATGCCCCCCCAAAGACACAAACTTGATTTAACCCAGTGCTACAACTACTGCACATTCACCCTGTGGTGAATGGACAGGACACCCTGGGATGTCCCACACCTTCCAGGAGCATCACCAGCATTGCAGGTGGGGAAACTGAGGCACAGGAGCTATATGGTGACTCACCCAATAGCCAACAGAGCCAAGCCGTTCCCCTCACTGCCATGCTCCAGACTCAGCAGCTCTCTCTCCCTGGTGGGTTTAATTCAATTAGTGTCCTGCCTGCGGCATGGGAAGAGCTGAGAGGGCACAGCTGACCCTCTGAGTGAGGAACACTCTGCTGGGATTTGGGGGAGTATTAGCTAAATCTTGCAGCCTTTTTTCAGGCAAACCTTCAGCTGAGAAGCATTCTTAACGAGCAGCCTTAATTGGCTTATTTCAGATTAACTAGGCCAGCTGTGCCAGCCAGCTGAGTCAGCAAGGGAGTGCAGGGGTTTTCCTCCCTTTCAAACAGGTTGTTACGGGAGCGGGCCCCATCCGCTCCTGGTGCCTTGCAAGCCTTGACCAGGCTCCAGCTGAGCTCCAAACCCCATTGATGGAACAGGAGCTGTGGCTGGCTCATCCTGAAGCTGCTACCATGAAAATGCCTCCTCGCTGCTGTAGGCTCTGGCTCCTCTGCTCCAGTTGGAAAGCAGGGGGTGAGGGGTGCCTGGTTGTCGGCCCTCAGTCCTAAGACGTCTCCCTGCCTGCAGACCAAAGAAGGGGTTTCCAAGTGGCAGGGCTGAGGGCAAGATTTCTGCAAGGCAGCTCCCCACCCCGTTCCCCATTATCGCTGCTTCTTTTAAAAGCAACAATTGTGTGCGAGGAGGAGGTCACATGAAGGATGCCTGAAATTCTTTCCAAACCACAGCCATTTCTGACCCATCACAAATTTCCCCGCTTACTCTGGCCTGTGAACTCTGGAAAATGCAATTAAAAGAGAAAAAGCAGAGGCCTGAAACCTCTGATTCAGGCGGGTTCTCTGACATTCATTAATGAGGCCAGCCTTACCCGATGCTGATTCAATAGGAGCGACTGTCTGCTTCCAGCCCTAGTTCATCAAAAGTTCATCAGCCCTACCCTTTCCAACAGAAACCCACCCAAAATTCATGCTGCCTTCCCAGAAGGTAAGGGAGCAGCTTATTTAATAGTTTAATGCAACTGAAATTGCCATTTGCTGGACTGACAATGGAGATGAGCAGCACTTTATATATATAATTTATATATATACTTTTGTATATGTACTTATATATATATACTACAACTTCCCCCTTATAGCATCTTCTTTCTTTAGCTGGATGCACCGTGCACAGCCCAAAGCCTGGCCGCCCAGGCGAGGGGGTGGCCGGCAGCTGTGGCTCCCACGTCGCTTAGGGCCAGCCTTTCGGGGAGGGGGCAGGACAAGCCACCCATGTCACCAGAGCCGAGCCGGCAACTGCTGGGCACATTGTCCTTCTACCCTCCGCCCACGTGTCAGCAGGCAGATCCTGATACCACCTCACTGATTTGTTATTTGATATTTTACTCCCCCGCCAGACACACAGACACAGACACACAGCTGCCTTTGAACCGGTTGTTTTTAGCTGTGGAGTTCATTTCCAGTAGTGGCAGCAGTGGAAAGCAGTGACAAGGGGAGATGGAGGAAGATGAATGGCTTCACCATGTTCAGAGGTGGCCCCAAAATAATAGTTAAAATATTGCAAAATGAAATTAAGCCCTTGAGCTGAAACTGAGGGGCTGCATACCTGGGAATAGGTGGGTTTTATAGCAAGCAGTCCACCCGTACCCCTTCCAGGCTGTTACCTTCCTTCCTTAGTAAATCTGTCCCCTGCTGCTGGGTCCCTGTGACATCCTGGGCCTCTCTGTGGCATGAGAGGCTCCTGCAGGTCATGCTGTACAAAGCTCACCACTTGATCCCTGAGGTAATATTATCACCCTCTGTTTGATACCATTAAGCAAAACTACCTGCGTGGGGCCACCTGCGTAACCAGAGAAGCTCCTGTGGCTGTGCGCCAGGCTGTCTCCTTCCAGCCTGGACCTATCGCTGGGGCGCGATGGGGACAGTCCCAGGAATGAACACCCTGCTGCTCTGGGCTGTGGGTTGCTCCAGCTGCTGGAGAAGTGGGATGGAGCCCTGTCTGCCAAGGGTCTGGAAAGGGCACTGGCAATTCAGGGTGTGATGCACCTCTCCCTGAATCCACGGAATGAGTGCCTGGACCTGGCTGCCACTGTGAAGATAGGTGGGATGGCTTCTCCAGAGTGGTCAGTCAGGCTTGATTTTTGGGGATGGAGTCTACCTGGAAAAGCCGGATGATTTGTCTCCTCACTTCAATGTGCAGGAGTGTGCCTGGCTGCCTGCGGCAGTGTGCTCCTCTGCAGAGGGAGCTGCCTTTTACTGTGGGGTGGTATTTCCTCCTCAAGTAGCCTGAAATGCATCCTTTTGGATGAAAGACATTTTATTGCTTTCAGTTGGGAATAACCAAGATGAGAAAGCACAGTATGGTTGGGATGAGACCTTACATCTAATGCTGATACTTGGTTTCTACAACAGAGAAATGCTGAAGCCCGATAATTATAATTCAACAGCAATATTGCTTCCTTGAAGATTTGGTCCAGTGCAAGGCTAAAATGTTGTGGGAATAATTTATTTTTAAATTTTCCACCATACCAAGATTATAGAGCTTTTAAAAACCACCCCCCCCCAAAAAAAAAAGTTGAATATTTCCATAGTTCTCTATATTTCAAAGCACAAAATTAAGAGAAAACTCTCATGGATTTGAAAAATAGAAACTCACTCAACTTGAAGTCTACTGGCTGGTTTCTACTCCAAGCTCTCAGAGCAGTTTGTAAAAGGGATTAAGCAACAACCTCCGTTTTACAGATGGGAGAACCGAACCATATTTTGGATAAGCTTCTGAAAGCTGGTTGAGCAGTGTTGGAAAAAGCCATCCACATCCGTAGAGAAGTTCACTGAATAGGTGAGTTTTATTGTAAGCAGTCCACCTGCTCCCCTTCCAGGCTGTTACCTTCATTCCCTAGTAAATCTGTCCCCTCCCCGCTGGGTCCCAATGACATCCTGGGCCTTTCCGTGGCATGAGAGGCCAGGATGTCTGAGGCCAGTCTACTGACTTCACTACAGGTTTGCCACCCAGTGACTAAACAAGCAAAATAGACCACAAACAGGTCAGGAGGGAATGCAGAAAGTGCAGATGAGATGCCAATTAAAAAGATACTAAATTGTACCCGTTGCAACATGCAGTTAAAGCAATTCATTCCTTCCACAGACAGAAACAAATGGTTTTGAAGTCTGTGGCTTTGCCGTCAGATTCCTCCCCATGACCTGCAAATGAGAAACGGCGACATTTAGGGCTTTTCCCCTGCCTGGGATGGTGGCCTAAGGAACAGGAGGTGCTGGAGATGCCACCCAGAGCTGGATGGAGGAGGCTGGGTGGACTGAAATGCTGCGTCAAGCGTAGGGCTGAGGTTGGGGGAACTTTTGATCTTAACTTACCTGGGTTTTTTTGGAAAAGTGCTGTAGTCAGATTCCAGTTGCAGCTTTATAGCTGCAACAGACTATTTTCACTTCCAGGCCAATGGAGAGGATATCATCTCTCAGAATGGAGAATTCTAAAAACATGAGGAGAAAGCTCATGGTGGCTATTTGGGCCAGACATTTATCTGTAACCAGGGTTTTCAAACTCAGGTTGCGGCTTCCCCACCTTACGGCATTTCTCTGGGCAGTTCAAGTGTCTTTAAAAAGGATCCCGGTATTGCCAGGAATGCTAATGTGTATTTAAAAGCGATTTCTCATGAGCCACTGAAGGGCTGTTGGGGCAGGAGTGTCTGGAAGGAAGGCTACAGGCTCCCTGTTGCCATCTCCAGGAGTTCAGGTTTTGATTATTCAGGCCCACTGCATGGAAAGTGAGTTTCTAGAAATAATTCACTCTTCAGATGTTTGGCATTGGTTGCCTATCCAGCCTTGTAATTTGGCTGCCCTAGGAAAAATTGGTGCTAGGATAAGCCAGCATTTGAAATCGCAGGGCAGGTGTGGTGTACCACGGCTTCACGGGGCAGCAGCACCACGGGGAAATGTCACTCAACACGCACACCCCACAAGGGGTATGGTATCTACTTGCCATGTAGTTGGGACTGCAAAAACCAAAGAAATAGTCCCAACAATTCTGAAATACACAGTTATATTTTCATTTACACCATCTTGGCTTTTTTTTTTTTTTTTAACACATTTCTATCTACAGCTGTAATTGGATTTACCAGGCCTTACAGCTGAGTGCCAATCGTGTTTCCATGGAGAAAACAGTAAGTCTAGCTCCCTCTCACATGTACTCTTATCTCCAGCTCCCTTGGAGGCACTGCCTTTGCCGCTGCCCGAGAAGCACCCTCACACCGAGGACAGGAGTCCCAGGGAAATAATCAGGAACAGAAAGAAATAATCTGGAACATAGAAACACGGCGTGCTCACAGCATCCCAACAGCTTTGTACGTGAGTTTGAAATGTTTCCTTTGCAAACCCTGCCAGCAGTAGACAGCACAAAACTCCAAAACATGGAGCATTCTGCAGAGACCAAGCCTCTGCAGCTGCAGTTGAACCCCTCTTCAGCGCCAAAAGGTACCTTATGGAATAAAAAATGCAAGCCAGAGGTTCAAGGGCTCATTGGAGCTGATGTCAGGGAATTTACACTCCTTTCTTCTTGATCTGGGCATCTCACTCCTCCCTGCTGTGGGAACTAGTGGAAAACACTTGCAGAAACCTTCACAGAAGTAACACATCACTTCAGACCCTTCTTGGTGTGCACTTTCACGTGCAGCATCATACAAGTGAAGCTGCCCTTCGTCTTTGAGGTGGGGCTGCCAGAAAGCCACGGCCAGGCCCACTCCCACCTTTCATGCTTCACTGTTAATGAAATTGGGCTTTGGACCTGAACCATCTCATACTCCTGAGAGCATCGAGTGGTACCCATGGGGCTCAGATGCTTGCCCACATGGGGCTGGGAAAACCAATGCAGTCTGCTTAGGGCTAAGGGTGGCTACCAGCTGTACAGGGGCTGTAGCCAGTGACCTCCCTCCATGTTAGATATCCCTCACCTCCTGGCTTGTTTAGGTTACCCTGGCAAAGTTTCTTCAGGTGAACCGATCTGTTATCCACAGACAGCTTAGCTTTCTGTCAAAAGCTCCTTATAATCCCACTGCTCCCCACATTCACCAGATCCCAAAAGGCTCTCGTAGGCAAGCTCGGTGGCTGTGGCATGGCACCCTCCTGCTCCTGCTGACAGGGAGAGGACACAGTCTGCAGGGAGACTTGTCCAGGGTTTGTCCAAAGCCATGGCACAATGGTGGTCCCGCGGTCTCCGGCATCCTGCCCCACCACAGCCTCTCGTTTCACTGGCAGTCGCTGCCTCCCAAGCTGCCTTTGCAGCCTGGCTGTGCACCCACTGCTACAAATGCCAGGCAAAGGGTGCAATCAATGGTAAGCAGGCTGCATTTTAATTGCTCTTTATATAATGAAAATGTGACCGTATTAATAATCCTTGCAAGCCATGCGACCGTCTTACAGAACCTTTAATTACTCAACGAGCTCAGCATTTTCCATTGTTGTACAGTTTGCTTTGTGTTTTATTATCTTACTGGGCTGCCAAGCCCTGCAACACAAAGAGAAATGCTTTCTGCAACTTCACCTAAGTGAGGCATCTGAAAGCTTTGTACCTGCTCCAAGACCATCATGTTTCCCTCCCTTTATTTCCTGAGAGCAGAAAACCAGAACATCACCTGAACACATGCCATTATTAGTAAGTACATATGAACAGGGTGGCCCCCCCTCCCCAAAACCCCCACCTTTCTGTTGAAAGGATTATTTCTGAGGAGCTATCTATACCATAGCGATAAACGATGAGATTAATGGGTGCTTGACACACTGCATGGGGCCAGACCCAGCAAAGCACTTAAGAAAGCGAATAAAGCTCTTAAGCACATCTTCCCATTGACTGGAGCTTACCTTTTATTAAGCGCTGAACATGAGCATATGGGTGTTTGCGGAAAGGGGAATTAGGCTCTGACGTGACATCCTGGATCAATTAGATTTTTCCAGTGGCTTCAGCAGCAGCAGGAAAAATAACTACTCATCAGCCTATACTGGAAGTTGTCCTCATTTCATGGTGACTGGCATGCTAAAAAGCCTCCATGGTGCAAGAAGTAGAGCTCCTATGGCCTCTTGTACTTCATGCACTCAGGTGCTCCATAAGTTTCTTTGTCCGCCAGGTCTTGGAGGATATTTGCTCTGTTTCATTCCACACTCGCCAGAGCAAAGTCATGACGGGCGACTTCATGCAGTCCTTTGAGAGTCTTGTCAACACACCAGACTTCCTTCGGGCCTGCTGTAATGCTTGCAGGTCTGCTGAGATAGCGGATATAATTGAATAATAAAATAACAATTCATTACATTTTTGCAAAGCAATCAAGTGGTCATGAAAAAAACAATGGATCATATATGTTTTGCAAATTTTGTGCTCAGAAAAAAGCAAGAAAAAAAACAAATGTTCCTTTCTTGCAAGGGGGTTCCCTCCAGCGCTGCCCAACCCATGGCCCAACCTCCTGCTGCCGTGGAGGTGGACAGAAATCCATAAGGAGACCTCAAGCAGAGCTGCCTGGAAACATTTCCAAACTCTCTGACTCACTGATAAAGGGACTTCCTTGAATTTGTCCCCCCTTAGAAGTCTCCTGCAACTGTTTTTTCATACGTCTACCAAAGCCATTAAAACATGGTCTCAGATGATAAAACGGTTATAGAAAAATCAAAATACTACTTCTCTGGGCCTGATTCTGATACTGGTTTGCACTGGCACCAGAGATTTCATCAATATCACTGCTGATGTCTATCCGCAAAATTGCAACCAGAATTGAGGCTAAAAATAAATAAATAAATAAATAGATAGATAGCTATTAAGAGAAGTAAAATTCAGTATTTAAAGCATTTGTGTATACTTCCCACTGCCCCACCCCCAAAACTTTTATGTGCAATTAGCTCTCCTAAGGTCCCTATTGGGATCATTTCATTAAATAATAGCTCAGTGTCGAGTTACAGAAATGAGTTTATAAAATATTATAAGGCATGTTAAATGATGCATGAAAATAAACTTGGGGGAATAGGGATTTCTGTTCGCTGGAGGGTCACATCTCCTCTCCAAGGGACACGACACCAAGCACCACTACGCAGGGGCTGCCACGCTGGTTCAGGCTGGTGGTCCTTTTCCTTCTCTACCTTGGCCTGGCAATCACCACTGCCAGATGTTTCACTGCACAAACCCTCCTGAACAACCTTCCCAAAGCAGAACTTCTCCTAAGTCCCCACAAGCTAAGACTGCCAGAGGGTTAAGGACTTACAGCTCTCTGGAAGCTCTTTTAAAATGTGTATATATATGGTTATTCCCATAGATGTCTCTGTTATTTGTGGATATTTTGCCCTGCTTAGCCTCCCCTTTTATTTTATGGCAGCAAGTTCCACATAGATTTGGTAGGGAAAAAAACTGGTTTCCTTAAATGGGTTTTGAAATTATGCCTTTTCTGCTTCTTTTAGTGTTTAAGAGTTCAGTGCGATACAGGTAAGAGAGGAAAACAGAGAAAGAGATACAGGGAAATTGCAGATGAACAGCAAGCAATGCTGTGGCACAAAGTGTTAACAAGAGCCCTACACACACAGTCAGAAGAGTTTTTAACCTGGAGCTAAAACACAGCACCTGTGTCCTAGCGCCCACACTTGCCAAAAGACTAAAATTGAGAAGAGGGCAGAACTAAGCTACAGATGTATCTTCAGAGCTAGAGAAGATCCCTACAGGGAGACATCCGGAGAGCCACATACCTTATGGAGATGGTGGATTCAGTTACAGTGTACCAGCACGTAACTTCAGGCGTTAAAAGGCTCCATCAGAAAAAGAGAGAACAAAACCAAAAAGCTGCAGACCGAAGCTGGACAAACCAAGTCAGAAATACATCAACAGCACAAGCCTGAGAGCTGGAGAGGAATGCCAAAAGAAACAGCAGAGTCTCCGTCTTTTGAGATGATCAAAGCCAGCTTGGATAATTGCCTGGAAGACATGTTTTAGCCAAAAAACAAGCTAACAGACTCGGTGCCTGAGGGATGAGGTGCAGTTGCATGGCCTTAAACATGGGGGAGGTGGGCCATGCCTTCTCACCTTCTGCTCTGTGGACAGCGTATGGCAGACTGTAAGGGAGTCGGTTCAGTACAGATCATTTCCCAAAAAATGCATAGTTTCCTAAATACTACAGTGCTGTAGAAACCACCAAACTGCAGCTATCAAAAAAGGATTGATTTCATGGATAAGGGTGTTGAAAGGAAACAGAAACACCTCCAGGGATGTGTCATGGGGTGAGAACGGTCATCCCAACCTCTCACAAGGAGGCAAGGGCTGGGGAGAGCCAAGTAGACGGCTACACCTCATCTCTTCATGCAGGAGAGGAAAGCAGAAGGATTTTAAAAGGAGTTTCTTTGCTATAAAGCTTCAGCAGAGCTAGTGGTCAGTAGCAGGGATGAAGGGCTGGGCTGGGAGGCATACCCTGGCCAGCCACACATGTCGTGTGCCTTGGCACATCCCCCTGCACCTGTAACACCACTCACCTGCCTCCCAAGGTACTGGGAGACTTCACTTCACCACAGTCCTCTGCTTTAGGAAGGGGTTGGCAGACTGGTGCTCTACAAACAGCAGCATCGATTAATACCATTAACTTCCAAATTGTAATTAATACCTAACTGTGATCAGAGCCTTGCACATAGTTACGCTTGCTGAAAAAAAAAGAAAAAAAAGAGAGCCCTGTCCACCCGCCCGGCACGGGCTCACTCAGAACACAACTCCAGTGTGGATGCTACAGGGGCTCCCTTCAGTCCCAAGCCACCATGGTGGTCACGGTTAGCTCTGTGCCACTGCCAGGGTGGCACAAGTGCTGCCCTGAGCTCCTGGGCTCAAACCTTGGAGGAGCAGCACCACATGGCCTTCATCCACCGCCCTCGGAAACAATATAGATGCAAAATACCATTATCATTCAAGGATGCAGAGAAGGATACTCATCACACAGCCCTCACCTCTTGCGTGAGCAAGCTAGGCCAGCTCCAGCGAGCTCCTTTCTCCTTTAATTAGTTTTAGGCATGAAAATGGTTTCCTGCTTCCATCAGCTTTTCCTGATACAGTAATTAATGTGCCTTCCTGCAGAAGGAATACCGATTGAGAGGTAAAGCCATTGCTTGGAGAGAGCTGGGCTTCCAAGGAAGTGCTAATTAGTCCTTATTTGAGAAATCGTGTTAAAGTAAGTGAGCAGGTTTGCTAGAAATTGGAAATAATCTGTACAAACATGTTCTATCCTATGTGACAGCAGAGCTAATTACGCCTCCTTGGGTCACCACTCCATTTTACATAATATCTCTCTGTCCCAAGTGTATTACCACCTGGCACTGGCTGCCAGATGAAACACCTTAGCACTTTGTGTCAGCAGTGAATTAACTCCTTCTTCCATCATGGCTAGAGAGGAAGGATCAACCTCACTCACTCCAAGGACGGGGAAAACATCTCACATCTCCCTTTGGGCATATGAGGCACCATGCAGTGTACCCTGCTTTGTGCCCTGACATACTGTCGCCAGCAGGTTTTGATCTTACTTGATGTCAGCATTGTAAGGGTTTATGAATGGTTATGTGCTACGTCCTCCTTCCGTGGCGTGCGATCAAAGATTTGCAGCCTCCTGGAAAACTGAAATGTCCCCGAGAGGAAAGTGATGATTGAGATATTGAGAGGGGATGGTGCCACAGCAGCAATAGAAGTAATCACAAAGCTAGTTGTTTTTTATATAAGATGCTTTATGTGCAGACTTTCACAGGTGCAACGATCTCATTGCATTGGTTCGATCTCAGGCCGGTGTGAGGTGTCCATGCACAACTGGATGGCAGATGGGGGACGGATGGCATGCACCTAACTGAGAAGGGGAAGAGTGTGCTTGGACAAAGGCTTGCCAGACTCGTCCGGAGGGCTTTAAACTAGTGTTGCTGGGGGAGGGGGAGCACAGTTCAGCCCACTGCTGTCAGCATGGCGCCAGTGCCAGCACCGAGGGTCCAGAATCTGAGGAAGGATTGCAGGTATGTGCAAATGAACTTAAACTGCGGTCCAAAAGAACTCCTGTCGCTCCAGCCAGCAAGTCGGCTTTGTCGGGGGCCCAGCTAAAGTGTCTCTATACCAATGGATGCAGCATGGGGAATAAACAGGAAGAGCTGGAGATGCGTGCACACGAGCAGGGCTACGACCTTGTTGGCATCACGGAGATGTGGTGGGACGACTCGTACAACTGAAGCATCAACATGGAGGGGTATAGGCTTTTTAGAAAGGACAGGAAGGGAAAACGAGGAGGGGGTGTCGCTCTCTACGTCAGCAACCGGCTGGAGTGCATGGAGCTCTGCCTGGGGATGAAGGAGGAGCTGACAGAGAGCTTATGGGTCAAGATTAGAGGACAGGGACGGACAGGGGACGTTACAGTAGGGGTCTGCACGGCAGAACTCAGAGAGTGGTGGTCAACGGCTCGATGTCCAAGAGGAGACTGGTCATGAGTGGCGTCCTTCAGGGGTCTGTGTTGGGCCCGGCCCTGTTCAACATCTTTGTCGGCGACATGGACAGTGGGATAGAGTGCACCCTCAGCAAGTTCGCCGATGACACAAAGCTGTGTGGTGCCGTTGACACACTGGAAGGGAGGGATGCCATCCAGAGGGACCTTGACAGGCTGGAGAGGTGGGCCCGTGCCAACATCATGAAGTTCAACCAGGCCAAGTGCAAGGTCCTGCACCTGGGTCGTGGCAATCCCAGGCACAAATACAGGCTGGGCAGAGAATGGATCGAGAGCAGCCCTGGTGGACGAGAAGCTCAACATGAACCGGCAATGTGCTCTTGTGGCCCAGAAGGCCAACTGCATCCTGGGCTGCATCAAGAGGAGCATGGCCAGCAGGTTGAGGGAGGTGATTCTTCCCCTCTACTCTGCCCTGGTGAGACCCCACCTGGAGTACTGTGTCCAGTTCTGGAGCCCCCAACATAAGAAGGACATGGACCAGTTGGAGAAGGTCCAGAGGAGGGCCATGAAGATGATCAGAGGGCTGGAGCACCTTTCCTATGAGGACAGGCTGAGAGAGTTGGAGCTGTTCAGCCTGTAGAAGAGGAGGCTCCGGGGAGACCTTATAGCAGCCTTCCAGTACCTCAAGGGGGCCTACAAGAAAGATGGGAAGAGGCTTTTCAGTAGGGCCTGTTGTGATAGGATGAGGGGTAATGGTTTTAAAATAGAGGGGGGTAGATTTAGATTGGATATTAGGAAAAAAATTTTTACAATGCGAGTTGTAAAACACTGGAACAGGTTGCCCAGAGAGGTGGTGGATGCCCCATCCCTGGAAACGTTCAAGGCCAGGCTGGATGAGGCTCTGAGCAACCTGATCTAGTCGGGGATGTCCCTGCTTCTTTCAGGGGGGTTGGACTACATGACCTTTGAAGGTCCCTTCCACCTCTAACCATTCTATGATTCTATGATATGATTCTAACTGAAAAGCTGGTACCAAGAGAAATGGAAAGTGATCACTCAGCACAAGCCAGCACAGGAGGAAAGCAGTCAGCTGCAGGTTTATTTGAACAGGTAGAATTTCCTAAGCATCCCCCCAAAATGGATGCATCTCTGCATTATCTAGCAAGTGTCACGCAATCTGAACTCATGGTTAGCACCACATCCCTAGGAAGAGACAGGGGTCCAACACAGACAGTATGGACAGAGAGACATCCATGAGTCACTGCCTGACCTGGGAGACACGCACAACCCCCTGGGCCTTGGTTTGCTGTTGCAAAGGGATGCATGAATGTGTTGGTAGTGCCTGGAAAGCAAGAGTTGTCGGAGGACGGGAACACAAACACCGTGACCAGGTTTGTGAGCAAAAGTTGTTTCTAGGGTGTCCATTGAGGCAACGAGGTGTGCTCTCCCTGCAGTCACAGTACGTTGGAACATACATAGCAGAGGTTCTGCTACAGCCATGTGCCTCCAGCCTTTGGTACCAGGGTGAGGATGCACCTGCAACCCAGGATTTGCTCCTGCCATAGAGACACCCTGGCCCTTCCACTTGCTATATACAGGATAATAAATGAGGAGAGATGCAGTACTGAGGTTGTGATAAATCAGCTGAGCACAGTCAGAATATGCTCCTGACAGCAGCTAGTGTAAGTCTGGCCATGGGACCTTTCAGCCCAAAAGTTAAATACCAGCCCAGATAGTTCTGATACCCAACAGATCCGAGGAACAGAGACAAATTCTCGATATATTGCAGGATAATGTGAATTTTGCCTCTGTTGCAGATTCAGTCGTAGTGTAGGCTGAGCAGGTGAGAGCTTTCAGTAAAACACTGTGTATTTAACCAGCCTGGGGAGCTTTCATAGAAAGTCCTTCCTCTAAGGGCAAAACCTGCTCAGCGTCCACCACCGAGTCACCTTTCTAGCAGCACCACTTTCCCTAGCCATGGGCATTTATGGCCGTGTCTGCAGCCAGTCCTAATGAAGAGGTAGCTGAGCCCAGAGCCTCAGGGATGATGGCATTGCCATGGGACCAACGGCAGGGTAGCCCCAGCCGAAGCTGAGCGGAAGGGATGTGTTCCTTGGCAGAGCAGCTGCCCTTGCAGTTGCTCCCAGCTTCCCTTGTCCCAGCAGCTGAGCATGGCCAGGCTGGATACAGAGGGAAAGGGGAGACAAGCCCCCTTTGTAAAGTTGATTCCGGGCATACTGCCCTACACACGCACCCTGCAAAGAGGGCTCGTTAGGGCTCAGCTCATTGGAGCTGGGATCACACTCAGGAAGAAGTGATGAAAGCATAATGGGAACTGGTATTTAAGACACAGGAGTGAATTGTACTCCTATAGAAGTGCTTGGTTTGGGTCCTATTTTCCTCCCCTAGCTTCTTCAGAGGTCTTGGGGGAACATGCGTTACTGCCTACAGAAGAAAAGAGCCACAGCTGATCAGGGCAATGTCCTTCTCCACCCGTGGGAGAAACCATGCTCATGCTCAGTTTTTCCTAAAGCCACTTCTGGTTCCTGACTCTGCATCCACTCGAAGCTATCAACTTACATATCAGAGGGACTGATGTTGCCCTGAAATGATAACGTCTGATTACTTGGTCTGTTAACATGCATAAGGCAGAACAATGGTGATGTTCCCATTCCTGAGGTGAGGAGTAGAGATACGGAAGTAGTAAAATATTTCCCCACTGAAGTCTTTGTCAGAGCAGGGGCTCGTGCTCCACCACTACTCCATCATCCCTTTTGAATCAGGCATGTCCTGTACTTGATTCCATGGAGAGGGGATGCAAATGTCTTAGTGTGACAGGAGAAATGTCTGTCAGATGGCCTGTTGCCCCGTGGAGATATGTCCTCCCCTTAGTTTTCTCTTCTTTCAGTCTCAGTAGGTCTAGCTAGTTTGATCTTTTCTTGTAGACCACATTGCTAGTACAATGTTTGCCTTTCTCATAACATCATTATGATGCTGACTCATGTCAAATTAAAGTTCAAGTATTATGCAGGAGGCTTAGAAATGTCCTACCTGAGACATGGGAACTGGATCCCGTCTGAAGACGGCTGCAATTCAGGCCTCTCCCAGACATGATGCTGGCTTTAATAATAAATCTTGTGGATTAAAATAAGAGCATACCTTGGATATACCTTCAGGTTTCTGAGCCACCTAGGTCAAAGCTGCTAAGGCTGGGTATGTGATCATTTTGTTTAAGTGAAAGCTGAGATTCATCATTCAAATGACATCTGAAGGTGGGATTTTAAGCAAGTACATACATTTTGTAGGGCTTCTAATAAGCTGACCCCACTGGCAGGTACTTTAAAGTCCAGTGGAATCAAGGAGTGGTCACCACACATGACTCACTCCAGCCCTGAAGCCCTGCTTTATCCGTAGGTGACGTACTGGCTCTTGCAACGATGGAGAAACCTAGCCAGCAGCAGCCAGGGCTCTTTCCTGCTGCACAGCATGACTCTCTGGGCATCCTGCCTTTGTAACGTGGGGCAGAGATGGTGAATACAAATCTGAATTAGCTCAGCTTAAGAGATGAAGGACACAGTACCGACTCAGCAAAGCTTATGCAAAGAGTGGTTTCAGGCAAGTCTGTGGCTGTAACTGCTGCCGATGTGCGTGTGCGTGATGCTGCGCAAAGCTTTCTGCTTACCAGCTCCTCCTGCCCGTTAATCCTGCAGCGGCTCCTGTTTGCTGCACGGCTATGGGATCTGCTGGTGCCCAGAGAAGAGCTGTGGGTCAGAGTCGACTGGATTTGGGATTGGTGAGGGAGACGATCAAGGAGCAACCCTGCTACCTGTTATGGCTCCAGAGGCAGATAAAATAAAAGCACACCCTCTCTCCCTCTGGCAGCCACCATCCAGCTGTGGAGAAGTGTGCTTTTCTCCTGCAAACAAAACCTCTTTCCTCTGCCATCTCTGATGCTTCAGTTTGCAGAGAAAGGCTGCTAATGTGCTCAACCGCTGACAGAGCAGACTTGCAGGATAGTTTATGGCACCTACTGTACTCTCAGCTCAGAGCTGTAAAACAATATTCACTGTAGCTACTGTGCAGGCCTTGGCTAGCACAACCACATCCAGCAGTATCCAGCAAGAAAAAAAATGAAGCTATTAAAAACACTCTCACACAAGCCAGGAAACATCTTATTATAGATCTTGGTTTGAAGAAGGGAAATTAAAATATCATACCCACACTCAGCATATGCCCAGCTATATTTGTCTGATCTATTTATTATCTTAGCCAATGCAATTTCAATGTTGCACTACTCCAGTCTTTCACCCTAAAAAAAAAACCCAACCCGACGCACAAGATGCCATCGCTGGTTTACAGCTGTGGCCTATCCTGTTTCTCTGAACATTTGCTGATTTGGCATCAGCACAATACCGAGGGAAGCGGAGGGTGGGGGCTGGGATCTGACTGGAAATGTGGATCACAGTAAAACAGGCTCTTTCTGTATTTAAAGCATTGCTCTGTCAGAAGGATAGCAGTTTGTTTGTGCGCTGATCTTTAAAATTGTGGTGGAGAAGGCATCACTGTGAAGGAGTTCCTTCTCTAAAGATGTACCTCATGTATGCATTTCTCAGGCTGCAGAATTGAAAATAACAGCTCTGGCAATGACACACCAGGCATACAAAGTTAAATACGCAATGGAAAACATTACAGCTTGGTTAGTTATTGCTCCCATAGTGCAAAGACTAGAAATCAATGCTGCAAGTACTTTATGAAGAAGTAGAAAGCTTGGCGCTGGATTAAAGCAGCATGAATGTTCATGGGTAAGCATGGAAGAAACCCAGCCGTGTTGTAGGTTGAGGGACTCCAAAGCCAGCTGCGGGCACAGCCATGCCAAAATCAGGAGCAAGCCCACTACCTCCACAGGAGAGGTGTCACAGGGTGCTCCATGGTGTATCAGCGGGAGGGTGGCTGTGCCCTGAGGGGCACAGGGTAGGTTTGCACC
This sequence comes from Chlamydotis macqueenii, assembly GCF_036417535.1. Lineage (NCBI taxonomy): Eukaryota > Metazoa > Chordata > Aves > Otidiformes > Otididae > Chlamydotis > Chlamydotis macqueenii. The sequence goes on along the minus strand of NC_141558.1, from coordinate 71,030,900 downwards.
AGCTCCTCTTGCACAGAATGAATGCCAAAATCTTGCAACTTCAACATGATCTGGAAGCTCTCTGTTGGCTGGAAGAGCCAAAACGGTTTGGGTAGCTACTTCTGTGTCCTTGATGCAGCAAGCTTATACGGGGCTTTGTAACACTCGCTTTTATTAATAGCCTGGATGTCCTGAGCATTTTTCTTTTTTGGTTCTCACGAGTTATTTTCACTGCACAGCTTCCCATGATCACTCAATTTTGGGAGCTGATTAGACCAACTGGTGGGATAAATCCTCGCAGATGAACCCACACCCAGAGAATCAAGAGTGTTTCTATAAAAAGTTAAGAACATGTGCATGGCATTGTGGGTACAAACAAGACTCAGCACGTATCTGCCTTTCCTCTGCTGAAAAAAGCTAATTCGATTACATTGAGTTTTAAATAAGGACGACGCTGGCCACTTTTGATGGTACCTGGCCCTTGACCGGCCCCCTTGCACAAGCACTCGGGGTGTTACTCAACAAGGATAAGGGAATTACATTTCCATGCTAGTTCTCTTCTGTTTGTAATGAAGTGCTGGGGATCAGATCTGTCTGCGACTTTCTTTTGCATTAAAATCTTCCCTCTTTTAATACTTTGAATGTCCTAGGGAAGACCGTTGCTCAGGGACAAAAAGTCCTCTCAGATATGATTGGGGTAAATGGGTTCACTTTATTTGTACAGTCTGCCTAGGCAGAGATGTCAAGTTGCACAGCTACAGCAGTGACGTTAAACACCTACGGCGACATACTCGTCCTGTAAAAATGAATAGCAAAACCTTCTTGAATCCTGGACTCCATCCAGGCTGTAGAAACAGCAAATTGTGCAGAAAAAGCTAGCACTAGACAAGACCTACTGGAGTCAGTGCTCAATAAGACCTTCCAAAGGCCTTTGGAGTTTGTTCCTTCCAACAACGAGGTATCAAGGGAACTTGCAAAACGGATTTAAGCAACTACAGTGGGACTTGGACAAAACATGGGTGTTCATGAAGGTCCAGCACAGACGTTTTGGGAGTACAGGGACACATGCATTGAGCTCTGTGGAGATATGAACCAACTCTCAGCACTCATGCATCCTCCTCTTGTACATGTATGGGCAGGACCATCTTTTATAAATACACATACCTGTTTGTGTGTGCAGACAAATCCACACATCCACTAAAATACAAAAGCCATCCTAAAGAGGATGTACAGTACACGTCTCTGGGGGATGTGAATGCTGTGTTATTCATAGCAGCCCACACTGAAAGACAAGAGCTTTTGCCTAAGCTATGAAGTGAAACACTCTGGAGCGTGCTCCTCAGCTCCCTGCGTAGGTAGTACCACATGACTGCAGACTACTTCCCCCTCCCACATTAAGTTCCTATTCTGGATTGTGATCACTCACTGAATGAGAATTCAGGATTTCATTTTACGCCCCTCCATTTGCCTTTTTGTTGTACCATACTTAGACTCTGCTCTGAAGATAGGTCTATTAATATTCTCGGGGATTTTGTTTGATCTTTCTCATGGTCTGAGTATCAACGGCATGAGCACTAACAGCAGAGGAAGAAAGGCTTCTTGCCTCCAACTCAGGTATTTGGACCCAGACCTGCCAGCTGCCAAAGTCTTAGTCCCTGGCTTGGACTTGCTTAAAGTACACTAAATCATCTGGGAATGTCTCTGTAAAATCCATATAAGCATATGCAAGTTACTCCCCCTTCCCCCTGCTGAGACGTTTGACATTGCAAAACCTAGATGGCTGGCAAACAGACCAGGCCCCAACAAATTTCATAATTCCCAGCAGTATGACTATTAGAGCTGCTCTAGAAGCAGCTTGCCAAAATATTAACTGGGGAAAACCACTTAATTTTCACTACTGTTATTTTCAGAAACATCTGAACTTCTCTAAATAAAAAAAAAAAATAGCTGGAGGTAGAAACTGCCAACATGAGATATGTCAGGCTGGTGGCTGAGTCTGAAGCAAGTAATGGTACCTGTGTGCAGCAGAGCTCAGCCTTGCTATAGAAGAGATGTGGGTCACCTAATGGCACTCCAAAGCAGCTATGAAACTGTCATCACACCACACCTGGGACACAGGAAAGGGCTCCCCACATTTTGGTGTCAGAATATCGAGTCTGTGCGCAAGCAGTCTACCTGGTCTGATGTATTGAAGAAACCTAGCATAGAAAGGAAATCTGTCTAGTGCCCCGTCTGCTCAATTATGCTTTCTCTCTAATGAAGATGACCATAGCTCAGACATGCATCCTTACACATGATGTGTGCCTGTGCCTCTGTCAGAAAGACAGGAGAGACCTGATCTACAACAGCATCCAAAGCTGATGCTGTTGAAAAGACAGGGAACTGGAAGACACTCTCTTCAAAGTCACTAACAATATGGATGTTTTAGCACCTCCTTCCACATAGCTAAGATAAAAATAACCTTTCTATAAATGCACCACTGTATTCTGATGTCGAATAAGACTCCCAATGAAATCACTCCAAGAAATTCAGAAAACAGTTTACTATTTATCTTACTGAAGAAAGCTAGTCCCTAGTTTTTCCTTGTCTCTTCTCTCTGGGACTCTAAAGCCCCTGGAGGATAACTATTTCAATAAATTGCATAACAAATTATATTTCAGGGCTGTACATCTCCATTGCGGGGTATGGAAGCAGTGTAAGGCCGCCTGTGTTCATGAGCTATTTCGAGACACACGACTGCCAGCCCTGGCTTTCTCAGAATCCATCAGCGCCACAGTAAATGTTTGTTCCCAAGGATGTACACGTACACCCACCACTGCACGTCTCTCATTGACCCGATGGTCCCCACATATCCCCCTCACACATTTCCCTTCACACCAGAGGATGACCAAGAAGGTGCTCCACTTGAAAAGGTCTGATAGCAAAAGGAAAGAATTCAGCTCATCCCTATGGTGGGCTTCCAGCTTTGATCTCCTTGACAACCACTGCATCTGGTGAGTATCTGTGGTTAAAATTCCTGGCTTCCCAGGAAGGAATGCTTAGGCTCAGCACGGGGAGGTCAGTTATTTTAACCGAAACCTATTCCACCTTGGTGTCTCAGGAAAACAAGCATGTTCAGCAGAATCGGTCCTTTAGAGTCAATGTGTGCTATCACAACCTAATGTTACTTTTGGCAAACAAACCAGTATCACCTACTTGCCCAGGCTCATCCATGTACAGCATGGCTGCCAAGAGAAAACAGGATGAAGAAAGGATGATACATTCCTAATCTCTAACCATGCATGTTCAAAGTGCGAATGGAAAGAATGAACAGCCTTGAACCTACACTCCCCTGTTTATCACCGGAATAAATGAAGCCCAGGCTATGTCTGGGTAACTTTCCCCATAGCATGAGTATGCCTCTATCCCGGGCAGAGGGTCAAGGGGAGAACTGCGATTCCAAATTTCTTCAGCTCAGAGCTTCTTGACTAGGATTGTGAATCACAAGAGCAGAAGGGATGCAGGGACACTAAAACTGGGCTGTATCAGATGACCAGCAACCCCTACTGCAAGGCAACAGAGAGCAAGGGCTCAGTGTGTGGACTCTGCCTACTGTTCAAGAAGACTTAAAGTAAAAACCAGAAACCCACAGAATGAAAATCCTTCCCCCATCCTTTCCTTCCCCTGCCCAATCATGGGCAAGCAGGAAGAAAGGGTAGGCATTGCCTCGTCTGCATCTTTCCACTCAGGTCAAGATCCTACCTGGTCTTTGAGACAGTGGAGCTAGGATGCTGCTTTGTATTTGCCATCACATGCACTGTGCAGAGTATCCTGTGTAAAAACTGCAACTCTTGACTTTGCATTGTTGAGATGTGCGTACACGCCTGAGTCACGGCTTTGATTTGATTGACAGCCCTCTGCTCTAGAAGCCTCCAGAGAGCTTAAGCTGTGGGAGTTTTGTAAGCAAGGATGTTATGTGTTATGTAAGTGGGTAGCTATTTTTGTTCAAAGTTTAGTTCTGTACTCTACAAGACTAAAAATACATGCACACAAAGCTAAAGAATACGTTTCTAAAACTCATTAAACAGCCATGCCTTTTCTCTCATGATCCTCTTCCCAGTGGTGGCAACTGTCAAAGTTTTTCTGTGCACTGTGGAGAGCAAGGCTTCTCCTTTATAACCAGCCTCCTCCTCTGCCTTCAGCATCCTCTCAGACCACAGTCTGGCACTCAGGACACCAGAAGCACTTCTGCCACAGGGAAATGTGGTAGCAACACTGGAGGAGGAAATAAGAGTACCTTAAGGTGGCCACAGGCGATGGCTGCAGCTGTGAAACCAGACTGTGCTCAGCATCTGGGGCAGCCCCTACCTGCCAGCTGCAAAGGCCCTTTTGCAAAGTGGTGGCATTGCAACCCCAGATGATGAGGAGGAAGGCTGCCAGGCTGTTGAGGACAGCACAAGAGGTTGTGGGCTACTGGGAGAGGAAAAGCAGCTTCATGGGTAGCAGCTGCTTAATTTTAGCAGAAGTCAGTGCTAGAAGGAAGTGAGTCCCCTACAGGTCCATACCCTGATCTCAGAGCAGCATGTAGAGATGACCTGGCAATGCAGTATTGTCATGTGTCTGCTCTGCCCAAAATTTTCTGAGTGATCTTGAGTCAGTGCCTTAAGCACAGATCCACAGAGGTCTATAGAAAGGCCTTTGGGAGATAGCAAAACAGCAAAAGTCAGCATGCCTTGGTTCCTCTGTCTGTAAAATGCAGATGGTAGCATGGCCCTGCCTCCTCCAGCATCACCATTATACATATCTTGTTAGCTGGGAGGTGATCAAGGGGATGGGAGTGGGAGTCAAAATGAATAGAGTGTAGCTCAGGCACAAGCTAAGCCTTTGTATCTGTCCCATGAGATTTTTTCAGATGGAAAAAATCAGGCCCGTTATCATTTAGATGTTTTGAAAAAACAAAAAAATCCCACTGAACTTCTAGAGGATGATCTACTGTCAGTTAAATACTTCAGACAGTTAAATGATACTTGCTAATTCTGGTGCTCTGCTAGGCCCAGACATCTGTCCCTGCTGGCAGGTCTAATGAGGCTTTGGTCTGCACAAGAAATAGTTACTCATCATCAGATCTCCTTGCCCCTTATGTAAATGTTCTGCTTTGTCTCAGAAGAAAAGAAGGGAAAAAAAGCTATATACAAAAAGTAAGCAGTTATTTTTGGAAAAGAATTTTCTTCCTGGTGTATATGTCTGTGTGCGTGTGTAAACAATTATCTTCTGCATTTCTGTCAGCTTATCTAATCTCTTAAGCAAATACCAAAGTTGTTGGGGGTTGTTGTTTGGTTTTGTTTTTTTTTTTTTTTTTTATGGTCTGATCAGTCTCTCCAAAGGACTCCTTCAGAGGTCAGGTTCTGCAAGCACCGTGGCGTGTCCCAGTGGTGCCCATCACGGCAATCAAGCTGCAACTGATGCACAAGGCAAAGTCTGGCCCTTGGAGTCATTGCTCGATCCTGTGTCCTGTAAAGACATAATTCCCTTCAGCTATCTACCTATATATTCATACCTGTGTATTGCACGTGCTTTAATTTCATGCCCCATCATGTTGAGGGGGTACGCGGGGGTGTTTTTTAGCTGTGGGGAACTGTTGCCTGCACCACCAGTCCTCCTGCCCATCAGCATCCTCTGAAGAACACACCTACTGTTGTCACTTTCTCAGAGAAGGCTCTTTCCAAAACTGTGAGGTGAGGAAGGAGGCTGCCCAGGTGCCCCAGCAGCAAGCTGGAATATCCTGCCCTGGGCTTGCAGGAGCAGGCAGTGCAAAAGGGATTTCAATGAAAAAGAGGTAGCTGCAGTTACAGATGGATGAGTGCCTTGAGGAGAGGTATGTATAAAATGAAAAGCAGCTTTAGGAGCAGAAACAAGCTGCTAATGGCAATGGAAAAGCTCTCCACAAGAGACAGCAGCCTCCTGTGTGCTGATAAGAGATAGGGTTAAGTGAGTGCAACATCACATGCCTGGACCATTCACGGCTCTCCTTCCTACGCAAGCAACAAGCTCTGGAGGTTGATAACACTGGAATGTCAATGCAGAGCTAAAAAAAAAACTCCTGTGTGCTACTTTAAATATTCCCAGGAACTCGGGGCTTGTTCTGAAAGCATCTGATTCAAAGCCTACAGAGGGCTTTTCACTGGAGCTTGTGATAACGCTGCTTACCATGGTGGAAGGCAGGCATAGGCGAGGAGGCTTGAAACTCTGTGTTGGCCTTGCTGCATGTCAAATCGTTTTCACCAGGAGCAAAGACATAACCAAGGAAGGGACACAGAGAACAGAATGACTCAAATGTCAGGTTTGCTAAGATGACAGCAAGCACGTTATGAAAAAAAAAAAAAAAGAAGTGATTGTTCTACACATGCCTTGTTTTTTATGCCCTTATCTCCAGCCTCTCATTGCTGCCTGGCGTCAGACACACCAGCTTGTACAGATCTTGGGTCCAAGAACAGATGTCACTTCCTATGAGGAATCATCAAATATATAGGGTTTTTTTTTTTACTATTTAGCTGACTTCTCAACCCTGTTGAAGTCAGATTTTTGTGACTGCACTCAGCAGGGCTAGAAATTAAGTGATTTGACTATGGTCAAACTGAAAGTCTGTGGCAGAGGTACACTTCAGTCCAACCAATCTCCCAATCAAACCTAATTCTCCATCAAAACCTGTAAGCTCATCCTTCTTTCAGTGCAAAAAGACTGTATTTCCTTCATCCATTTACCTAAAGATCAATGAGTCTCAATAGTCTTATGCCAGTGCGGAGGATATTTTGAACTCTGGCTAGCCAGAGGTCCATGCTCCTCTGTTATCAGAGTATCATAGAATCATTCAAAGGCCTAGAAAACATAGCAGAGAACAGGATTGTAAGTGGCTGCCTTTCTTCCCACCTCTACTTTTATGCTTCCAACTATCATGGCAAGGTTTCTAGGATGCGCTCCCAGATCTAGGAGCTGTGGTGTCCAGGCTCCTAGCCCAACACGTTCATGCCTTGATCTTGAGAGTGGCAAATGCCCATGCTACAAGTACAGTCAGACAAGGGCCATACATGCTCAATGTCTCTGAAGAAAAAAAAAAAATCAGGCCAACAAAATCTCAGTTTTTTTCTGTTATAAACTGTGATAGCCAAAACCTTTTCCCCAGATGCCTGAATATAGTTATTTGTCTGAACTCAGCTTTTCTTGCTCAACACCACCTGCCACACTCCAAAGTGGAAAAAGAACCACATCTTTCGAAGTACATGGTGGTAGAAAACCTTTCAGAAAGGCCACATCCACTTTGCTCCTTGGGTTAATTCTCCATTGTCTGGGGCACAGGAGGAAGAGGATGCCCTAGGACAAGCAGGCAGGATGGGTACTGCAGGGCAGGCAGAGGGCTGGTGCCAAACTGTTGCAAACTCCAGAGCTTGGTGGCCGTGGCTGAGCACAGCCTCACCGGGGCTAGTGTTGCATCTGCCCTGTGGCTTTCAGTGCCCTGCTGCTGGCTGGGCTCTCTCACCACACTGTGCAGGAAGCTCAGAGCACTTCCAGCCAGAGCTGTTTTTGGGAATGGACTTCTGCACTCACTCTACACAACTGCACGCTGCAGGGACCAAGCTCTCCATGCACCAACTTGCTGCAAAAATAGATATCAGAAATCAAACAAAAACCCCAACCAGGCTTTTCTGTAAAGTCATGTCTAGGATTAAATAATCTATGGCTGGGTCTTTGAAGCCCTGAACTCTTGCTCTCAGGTACTGTCTTGTTTTCTACCGCATAACGGAGCCCAGCCGAAACCCATGCTGCCATTTAGCATGCTGGCCTGCAGATGCCTTTGCTAGAATAGAGTTAAGCCAAACAGAGCTGCCCAAAAATCTGCAAAACCTGAAGGGCCAAAAAGCAAGGTTGCAGCAACTTCTCCTGCCCCATTTTCCACAGCTGCATTGTGAGTGAATATTCACAGGGACTGGCCAAACTCAGCACTGAGGCATCTTGCCTACCATGGGGTTTAGGGCCAAAGGCTAAGTTCAGCTCACACACTGAAGTCAGTGTGGTTTTGTGGGTGCAAGCTAGACTGGAACTTCAGTCTGGTGGTTTGTGGAGGGAGGAACAACTTTGCTCCGATTTACAAAGGAAAGAGAAACAAAATAAAATGCTGCCTTTCCCTTGCACATCCCAAGTTCTGTAGTAATTCTGCTGCACTGGGTTGTTTTCTCTAGGTGACAAGGGCACTGGAGATTATTTCTACCACGTTTAGGAGCTGGCCTTGCAGGACATGAGCATTCTGTATTCTCTTGGATATCTTGGCTCAAGAGGTTCAGCCCTCCTTCCTAGGGCTCCCTGTCCCTACAAATCCCATAAGGGGCTTCCACAGTGATGAAGGCAAAGCTTTAAGCTTTGCATGATATCACAAAGGCTTTTCTGTACTCGCTCATCTTACAACCATAGTTTAGGTCTCTGCTCTTAGTCCTGTTCGGGTAGGGACTTCCTATTGCTGTTTACTCTTCTCAAGCATCTCCAGGCAGCCCCCGAGCGTCTCGCATCCACCCACTCACCGTTACAGAACAAGCTTATCGCATCCCAGTCTTAACAGCATTTGGTAGATTTCCTCTGCTGTTAGAAGCAAAATAAGTTCTGTCTCACCCAAGCAGAATTACTACAACATAGAGAAGAAAGCTAAGGGAAAGCAAAGGAGAGTGAGAGAACTTCCAAGCAGGAGGAGGATTTCCAGCAAGGAAACAAACTACTGCCCATGTAGCGCAGCACCCAGCCAAATCCCGCCTGCTCTCCTAGGCTGTCCCAGGACCCTCTCTCTCGCTTCAGCCAGGGCCAGCTGTTTTACCCCACCACCCTTTATCCATGCTCTGCCACTAGCTAAGATGACAGTGGGGTGAGATACCCCTTTTATTTTCTCCTGTTCATTAACTGTGTCATTTCTTTTCAGTCACTGCCTGCAGCTGTAGCCAGTTCTCGAGGGAGTACTGGGGAGGTAGGAGGGTCTGGCAGGTTAGGCAGACTAACACCTCGCTACTATGGCGTTGCCCTCATGTCACCATTGTCAGCAAATGCAAAGCTTACATTTGCCCTAATGCTTTCTCAGCTAATGCAATCCCTTCTAATACTGGTTATGCTGTTCTTGGCTCATGCCCATGCAGGAGTGTCGCAGCAGTGCTAGTACAGAGAGGATGGCATATCCATATGGCAGGCTAAAATGTGACACTTCTAATGACATCTGCTTTGTACTTCTTTGTCCTGGTGAGTGGTCTTTAACAAAAGGTGTGCTTATCACTGATGGTCAGCAGTCAGTGTCACTCAGGAGCTGCCCAGTCACCAGCTGGGAGCATCCAGGTGTTGAGACCACAGATCATAGAATCATAGAATCATAGAATGGTTAGGGTTGGAAGGGACCTTCAAAGGTCATCTAGTCCAAAATCCCTGCAAGGAGCAGGGACATCCCTGACTAGGTCAGGTTGCTCAGAGCCTCATCCAGCCTGGCCTTGAACGTTTCCAGAGATGGGGCCTCCGCCACCTTTCTGGGCAACCTGTTCCAGTGTTCTATAACCCGCATCGTAAAAATTTTTTTCCTAATTTCTAATCTAAATCTACCCCCTCTATCTTAAAACCATTACGCCTTGTCCTATTGCAACAGGCCCTACTGAACAGCCTATCCCCATCTTTCTTGTAGGCCCCCTTGAGGTACTGGAAGACCGCTATCAGGTCTCCCCGGAGCCTCCTCTTCTCCAGGCTGAACAGCCCCAACTCTCTCAGCCTGTCCTCACAGGAGAGGTGCTCCAGCCCTTTTATCATCTTCGTGGCCCTCCTCTGGACCTTCTCCAACTGGTCCATGTCCTTCTTGTGCTGGGGGCTCCAGAACTGGACACAGTACTCCAGGTGGGGTCTCACCAGGGCAGAGTAGAGGGGGAGAATCACCTCCCTCGACCTGCTGGCCACACTTCTCTTGATGCAGCCCAGGATGCGGTTGGCCTTCTGGGCCGCAAGGGCGCATTGCCGGCTCATGTTAAGCTTCTCATCCACCAGCACTCCCAAGTCCTTCTCCTCAGGGCTGCTCTCAATCCATTCCCCGCCCAGCCTGTATTTGTGCCTGGGATTGCCATGACCCAGATGCAGGACCTTGCACTTGGCCTGGTTGAACTTCATGAGGTTGGCACAGGCCCACCTCTCCAGCCTGTCAAGGTCCGTCTGGATGGCATCCCTCCCTTCCAGCGTGTCAACGGCACCACACAACTTGGTGTCGTCGGCGAACTTGCTGAGGGTGCACTCTATCCCACTGTCCATGTCGCCGACAAAGATGTTGAGCAGGGCCGGGCCCAGCGTCCCCTGAGGGACACCACTCGTGACCGGTCTCCACATGGACATCGAGCCGTTGACCACCACTCTCTGAGTGCGGCCATCCAGCCAACTCCTTATCCACCGAGTGGTCCGTCCACCAAACCCATGCCTCTCTAGTTTAGAGAGAAGGATGTCGTGCGGGACAGTGTCAAAAGCTTTGCACAAGTCCAGGTAGATGATGTCAGTTGCTCGTCCCTTGTCCACCGATGCCGTCAGGCACGATCTGCCCTTGGTGAAGCCATGTTGGCTGTCACCAACCACCTCCTTGCTCTCCATGTGCCTTAGCATGGTTTCCAGGAGAATCTGCTACATGACCTTGCCAGGCACAGAGGTGAGGCTGACCGGCCTGTAGTTACCTGGGTCTTCCTTATTCCCCTTTTTAAAAATCGGGGTTATGTTCCCCCTCTTCCAGTCATCGGGGACCTCACCAGACCGCCACGACTTCTCAAATACGATGGCCAGTGGCTTGGCAACTTCATCCGCCAGTTCCCTCAGGACCGGCGGATGGATCTCATCAGGACCCATGGACTTGTGCACCTTCAGGTTCCTCAGATGATCCCGAACCTGCTCTTCGAGTACAATGGGCAGTTCTTCATTCTCGCAGTCCCTGCTTGCACCTTCTACAGCTTGGGCGGTGGGACAGGAACTCTTGTCGGTGAAGACTGAGGCAAAAAAGTCGTTGAGAACCTCAGCCTTCTCCATGTCCTGGGTAACCAGGACACCAGTTCCCTTCTGGAGGGGGCCTACATTTACCCTGGACTTTCTTTTGTCCCCTACGTACCTATAAAAGCTCTTCCTGTTACAGATCTATCAGCATCACTGATGACACTGGGAAGGCCAAGACAAGGACTGACTGAACAATGCTGTCCGCCACGCCATGTAGAAATGATGCTACTTCTAGTCCTGAAAGTGAACAACCTCAACCAGTTCTTCGCCTCTCTGACTCTACTAAAGTTGAATTAAAAGGAGGCCAGTTAGATCAGGGAGTGGGATGAGACCAAGTCTCACACAATTTCATATGGCAAAGTAGCCTTCAAATACTAATTGTCCTCGGATGCTTTGTACCCAGGCCAGAACAAAACCAGATGCCAATACCTTCAGATTCAATAAATCCCTTTCCCATCTGGCCTCCTCTTCTGAGTGCATCAGAGAAGGACTGAAATTACATTATGGTTTTCTGAGCTTTCCTGGTTACAATTCTGATAATAGTAGTAGCTCAGTGGCCTCATTCACACTGTACAGGTGTATAAATACACCTGGAGCAATTCTTCCAAGTCACTTCTTCAAGTAATGAATGTTGGTCTCCACATTTTCTTGTGCAGCTTCAGTTGACACTGGAATTAGCAACTAAGAACTAAGAAGAATTAAAGATAATTTCTAGTAACTGGGGTGCCACTTACACTAGCTCAGAGGCACAACTGAGTGAGCTGATGGGTAGGTGAATTATTGCAGAATTAATTTCCATGTCAACCATCTCTCTTCTGTGCTGCGACAGCAACCTTTCAAAAGGTGGAGGACTCAAGCTTCAGCACATAAAGACCATCTCCACTCAGACACCCTTCCAAGGATGATGAAAGGCTTGACCCAAAAACATTCTGCATAAACTTTAAGAGCAAGAGGAAAATCAGTTTTCCAAAGTTATTTTTTAGTAGAAAGGTAGAATACAGAAAAGATAGGGCATATTCCAGTGTCTCAGTGGAGCCTCATTTCCTTTCAATCACATATTGTAAACGTCAGCACAAAGGGCTGAATATCCCCAAAAACTAAATGAAGAAAAGAATTCTTCCAAGATTCTATGTTTATTCTATATATTTTATATATAGATCCACTCTCTTCTCAGACAGAAGAGCTCCATCATATCTGCGCACAACAGCTTACCTTTGTACATCCACATTGCAGCCTATGGTTGTGAGTTAGACCAACATGCTTTACTTCTACCACGGCAGAAAATCTGGCTGCAGAGAGGCACGATTGTCTCCAGATGTGCCAACCTGACCTCTCTTCCAGGGTAGAGGGTACAGGAAAACGTTACAGCCAAAATGGCCACAGTCACCAGAGTGCCAAGTCTGAGCATAACCCCAGCCTACCATCTTGCTCTGCCCCACAGGGATCCTTAATCAGCCTGATTTATGGCCAAAAGTGTCCCTTTCACACCTCCCTCTGCAGATATTTCTCAGCAATGTTTGTTGTCTATTCAGGGAAATTCCAGTGAATTCCTTTATAGCCACTCCTTTTCCTCATTCACTCCCTGATTTTCCTTCTTTCCTATTTCAGATCCCAACTCTGCTGCCGGGCTGTGGTAAAAGCCCTCAGGGGACACAAGCATTAGGACATTTCCCTTTCCAGTCCCTCATGAGCACTCAGAGGCAGAAAACACATGCCAAGCAGCCTGCTTCTCTTTTGAATCCAATCCCTTTTCACCCAGCATCCTCAAACCCCCAGCCATCCTGGAGAACGCAGCCCAGGAGAGTTGCCACTTCCCCCTCTCGCAGCCCAAGTGACCTTAGCGTGAAGAAATGTTTTCCTTGTATTCAGCCCTTGTATTTCCCCTCGCCCAGTTTATCCCATTGTTTCCACTTAACCCTTCCTCAACTACTCTGTCACTCTGAAACCTCTGACTGTATTTAGCTGCCACACACATTTCTGAGATGCTTTAGGTACAAGTAATTCAGGTTAGCACCTTGTATGGCACCCCAGAAGACATGGTATGTGTTCATATGCTCTTCAGATGTCCCTTATTTCAGGTCTTGAATTATCGAGTCACTTTCTGTTGAAAGTTCGTGATATGAAATGCAACATCTGTGGAACAAACCTACTTGCCACTTGCACACAAGGAAGGAACTCTGCATCCCCTCCAAACTTTCTGCAGGAGCTGCTTGGTTTGTTCACCCCATGCCTGTTCCTTGTCAGACATGGTGTCTCCCATCATGGCCTTGCTGGTGTGCACATAAGGAATCAAGACACATGCATGGCTTCTGCTTCAGATACAGCAGAGCCACGAGAGCTGGGAAGGGGTTGGTGAGGAAAAGAGTAGTTTGGAGATTGTACTTCCAAGGTGAATCTTGGCAAACCCTTCTCCCAGGAACAGGGGTATTGCTTCCGGTGTGATGTTGTCCCTCTGAGGCTACTTGGGACACCTAAGGCACAAAAAGCATGGTTGTAGCCCTTTTATATTAGGACATAATCAAGTTGGAGGGCATCAGAGAAGGCACTGGGACGTTATAAGACACAGGCGTGCTATGACTGCATGACTGACTACTGCTACCTGCAAAGTCAAAACCCATTCTTAGGAAAATTCCTGGAAATCAGTTTGAGAGCAGCTTTTTCATGTTTCCTATGAATTTCTGTTACTTCTCCCATACAAATACCAAATATTGCTTTAAAACACGGAGATGTGGAGTGACACAGGAGTATTGCAGAATATTGTCTTCTGTGGGCACCACTTAACTACAGTGAGCATAATTTTGTAAAGTCTAGAACTGTCTTTTGATCTTTTTTAACCCTTTAATACTTGTCACACTCTCTCCGGAGAGGACTTCATGACCATACCCTTAAAATGGGCATGTGAGACTCAGTAGCCTTGTACTCCAGATCTCCCCCTGCTTCCTTCCTAGTGATTTGCCTCTCAGCCATTCAAAGTTATGTTCCAAGAACTTTCTTCTTGGTTCCAGAACTTCTATTTATAAGTATCACCCGCAAGCAGAGCATTTCTTTGGCAAAGTATAGTCCAAACTGGACCTTGCACAAGGTTTTCACTGGTTTCTTGCTGAAAGAGCCAATTTCATTGAAGACTCCTGGGCCAGACCAGAAAGTTTAAACCAGCTGGCAAGTTTCTCATTTGGAACAAAACTCAAAGGTAGGAGAGTTTCCAGTCTCCTTGAAACAGCTTTGAAAGCTTCCCCACCAAACGAGCTGTCCTTTGTAGGGATATGCCTGCTGGGAACCATGCCATTGCCTGCAGGATGGGTAAGGAAGGGTAGAGTGGTGGTGGATAACCCACCAAAACCTTCGGGACTCAGTACTCATCTTCCTATTACCCTTACACAAACCTGTGGATTAATTAGCAGATTTCCAGGGCTTGAGGAAGCTCAAAGCACTGTTAAAGGGTTAATAACAAGACTGTTTTCACAGAGTGAAAGAAGGTCTGGCTACAACTTCCCTTTGTTTCCCTCCTCCTTCCTTTTCCACCTTCCCTCCTGCTGCTTCTTTTATGAATTTGTCTTTACTGTGCCTCCAAAAAAAAATTGCCTCTCTGATAGCCTTTCTTTCCCTTGACTGCTTGGGGCCATCAGAGCACCAGTCAGAGGGCGATTTTTGTAATAAGCAAAGCTCCTTCCAGGCAGAGGAAGACACTGCCTGGGGCTTCTATATTCACAGCCTTTTTGTTTCTGGCTCTCCCTTTTCACAGGGCTTTGTTCGTTAAACCCTACTCTCCCGCCATGGGACATTTGTAAGCAGACTTACCTCAGAAGCAGAATAAACTGGAAAAAAACCCCAACAACTCTGGAAAAGCCCACCTCAGAGATGCTTTGCACCTTACCTCTCTTCCTTTTCTCCTTCCAGGGAGTTTGCTGAAAAGGAGACTAATTAATAGGAATGCCTTAGCGGCTTAAATCCTGCTCTGTGGACTCCAATTTGCCTCTTGAGGTGGAAAGTGGAAAGTAATACTATTTTCAATACAGACAGAGGTAGACGGTGCTGATACTGAGCCCAAAGCAATTCGAGAAAGGTCACCACAGTAATGCGATGCATAGGCTCAGAAAGCCCACAAGAGCTCCAGGGAGCTGGCACGGGATGTTAAGGTAAAGGGAACAGCCCCAGCCCCTCCCGGATCCTGGACAGAAAGATTTCAGTACATGGCATCAGCTCACAGCAGCTCCCCCAGCCCTACCAGAGATGCGACTGCCGCCTGCACCCACACAACAGTTTGGGCGTCCCATCCCTTCCCTCCTGCCTTACGCGGTGCAGCACAGCTGGGTACTGGCACTGCCAGCAGCAAGCGCACACATGGAAGCCAGTGGTCAGCCATCTCCCTTCCATTCTCCACCACCTCTGTGTGCTTCCAGGCTCTCTGGCCAGGTCACAGCTTTGCCAGAGTGCCTTGCTCAGCAGCTGCCAGCCCCCTCAGCTCACTTTGGCTGCAGCCCTTCACTCACTTAACCCAGAAACCCTGATGTCCATCACCACTGATGGTGCTGTGAATCCAGGCTGCAGCCATGTTTGCATATGAGTACCCCTGGGCTTAGTTCTTTGCCATCTCTCATCTTCCCAGTTGAGGGAGCTTCTGAACACCAGGTTTTCTCCATGCCTGTTTCACATACAGATACAAGGATCCTAAACCAGCCACCACCAGTTTTACTCACACCACGTTGTGCACATGACCCTCTCCAAAAGCACGTGAGTTTAGCTAGAGCAGGGTCATACACAAAGCTCAACACCAGATTTTGAGCAATGCTTGAAGTTTCTTTTCACTGCATTGCCAAGGTGTATAAAACACATCGGAAGGGTGTAGCATTGCATTCTCTCAAGATGTGCATAAGAATATATTTGCCAAGCTGGATATTACCACTATCTGTCTTTCCACATTAGCTCTCTAGA
Source organism: Chlamydotis macqueenii (assembly GCF_036417535.1). NCBI lineage: Eukaryota > Metazoa > Chordata > Aves > Otidiformes > Otididae > Chlamydotis > Chlamydotis macqueenii. The sequence goes on along the minus strand of NC_141558.1, from coordinate 71,014,979 downwards.
TAAAACGTGTCTTCTTCTTGAACCTTTTTCCTTAAAATTTTCTATCAGTCTTCCTGCAAAGGTCCATTTAGGCCAGTCTCACCAGTGAAGCGCACAATTAACTACTCTCCCATTCTCTGAGGGCTACAAAGCACCCTCCTGTAGATTTTCCATCAGTGGCTCTTTCGAACAGTTTTTTTCTGATGCCTCTTGAAACAAGCTAGTGTTTGAGCACAAGCCTGTCTGACACCTATCCCGAGGTCAGGCCAATTATTTTACTCCTTGCCCACAGCCACTAAGGCAGTTACACTTTCCACCAACCTTTTAGCATTTTTGCCACCTCCAGCTGACTCTAGCCTTACCCAGGGAGGTTTACACCTTGTCACTGTTGACACCTGCAAAGTCACCAAAAGCATATGCTACCTTCCCAGCACTCTGCAGTGCTCTTCTGAATAGCGAATGTTTATGATATTGCTCTCTTTCCAGACTTCAGGCCAGGTGATGCTTCAGCTAGAAAGTTCTCTATCTTGGGTGCAAATTTCTCCAGGATCTGGCACAGCAACATTTTAATAAGGTACCCATAACAAGGCGTGCAGTAGTTTCCATCAACAAGTGATGTCATCCTTTTCCCAGGAAGGGACCATCAGGGACGTGGTTGTACTGTTGGATGGTTCTCCAGGCTCCCAGCTACCACTGACAAGGTTTGATCTGCCCATGTGAATGCACTCCCGTTCACTTCTTGTCTTGCTAGCCCCCCCAGTTACTGTTTTTTGATATCCAGCCCATCTCTTCAGTTCTTTTGATTTGAGCACACTCATTTCCTCATCTGGCACCAAATAGATGAGAAAACATTTGTGTGTCCAAGTCACAAGTGTGCAGCAGTATCAGCTGGTCTAATTGGAGCCATTTCTCCTGGTAATTTCCAATGGAGCAACAAAACGGTCTTGCCAAACCACCTCTTGGTTCCCTAAGCACTTGCTAGGAGCCACAGCAGGAATAGGGCTTGCTGTAGCAGTGGTGAGTCCTTTTATTTTCACAGAAACTGCTGAGCAGCTCTGTCAAAGCAACAATATTCCCTCACTGCTGGTCAGTACCTAGATGAACACTATGACCCAGAGGTGAAGGACTTTCATAGCCCATTACCCAGCCTCCTGAGCCATACAGTTGCCAGCTGCCACTGCTCTTGACAGATCACCGTGCTACACAGAAGCTCGATAACTACTCTTTTTCTGCTCCAATCTCAGCCTGGAAAAAGAGTGTGAAAACACATTTCTCTGCTTCAAGTGTTTTTTCTTTCTTCCTCAGCAGCTCTGCTCCTAGCCCATCACCTTAAGGGTGCAGGAAAGAAGAGACTCAGCATTTCAGGAGATGTCATGTTTAACCTCGTGCATGATGGAAGCTGGAAACATGCGTCATCAGTAGCATTGTGGTCAAGAAGCTGAGAATAAGTGGTGTTGTAACTTGGAAACTTCAAGCACAGCCATGGGAGGATGCAGTGCTGTGTTCTTCTATCTCAGCTTAACTCCCAGAGGGCTGCTATCCTACAAACCGCTTGCTGAAAACAAGATACACCTTCAGCCTCACACAAGAAACAAGCTCAATCCCTTCTCCCCTAGTTAAAATTACTATTAGAGATGGTTATTGGAAATACGAGGAAGCCTTCCCTCCCATCTTGAAAGTCTGCGAGCTTGGTGACCCTACCGACTACCTACATATACAAAGGAAGCCTGGCAGATCCGGAGTGCCAAGGCAGAAAATCCTTCCCCTACCAGCAGTATAGTAGTAACTTATAAGTGTTTTCATTGGTAGGTACCAGCATGCTTTGCAGATTAAAGAAGCATGTTATCATCACTACTTCACTTTTTGGAGAGCAGTCAGGAGGTGGCAAGGCCGAGGTTAAAGAACAACAATGGAAATGAGAGAGAAGCACAGAGGACAGTCAGGGAAGTGAAGCAAAACTGTTCTGTGTAACCAACACAGATCAGGATGTCCCTGTTTTCAGAAAAAGCCCCTGAAAATGGCTCTTCAAAGGGCTGCCTGAAGCCATTCATGAAGCCAGGCTGGGGCTTACCAAACCTAGTGTTCTTCCTCCATGTGGATTTCCCCATTTTTACTTCCATTCAGCTGCTCAGGGCTAACTCTACAAAATACCAGATAAAACTGTGCTAAAACATGTCAATGGCACAAAGGAAGGAACATGTTTGCCTGTCCCCAGCCCTCTGAACTCTCCTGCTAACCCAGCAAAACCTAAAGCAATATAGACACTGGCGGAGAGACTCAAGATGGGTAGAGGCAAGACCTGCCACGCTGTCAGGTAGCCAGGTTGGCAGGGGAGGACATGCCCACAATTACATAGTCCATCTGCATGCCCAGAGCCAAGCCGTGCATCAGTCTTCAGGGAAACTATGAGGTTTGATGGGTCCCTGAGCCAGGCAGCTGACCTGTGTCCCCTAGGAAAACATCATTGCATCCCTCTTTACCGAGAGTGGGAACTCATGCTGGAACACGTTTCTTGTAACCATCCCTTGTGAGCGTCTGTTATGAGTCCTTTCCCAGCCCAAGTGCTTTCTACTGAAGTCAACACCACAGATTTAGTTCTGGCTATAATGTGGCTTCTGCCTTTATACCAGAGGCCAGTGGTGCAGCATTACCTCACTTCCAGGGACTTTACTACTGCACAAAGACTAGGAGACTGTACCCACTCCAGAAAGCTCAGTACGATAGATAGAGACCCATTACCGTCATTTTACAGAAAGCCTGGGGGACAACAGGATTTTCCTAAAAAGGCTGTAGCCATCCTCAGATCCACGTGCGATGCTACGCTGCACCACTGCCTCCTTCACCCACTCCGCACCACTGACGTGCACAGTGTTGTCTCCGCACCACTGACCAGCACACGCTCAGCACCACTTAATCCTCCGGCATCCAAAATCCAGCACCGTCACATCCCTGCTGGACAAGGAGCAGCAGGTCACAATGATCGAAGCCTCATTTAAATGCAGCATGCCTGCTCGCAGGAACTGTAAATACACCAAATATGAAGGATGAGCAAGGGGATTGCTCTGAATGCTCAAAGCAGTTTAAAGGGAGCAGGCATTAAAGTTTTACTTTAGCAAAACAAAAAAAAATTGGTCCTGCAATCCAGCTGACACATCCAAACCCTCCACCTGGGGTGTGTCCTCACTTGGATCAACATTTCGCTCCTTTCAAGGTACCTCCTAATGGCCTATTGATTTAAACAGATGTCCCAGTAAATGTATTACAACAGGAACAACAGCCCAGCAGCAATTGCAAGTTCATGTGCTAACACCCCACTGTGCAGTGCAAAAGGGAAAATGAGATTTGAGAGGGTAGGTTGTTGGCAGGTCAATGCGATCCTAGTAATTCTGGCAACAGGCAGCCCACCCCAGAGCAGGGGTAACACAAGCAAGTGCAGCACAGCCTCCCCTCTGTGATCTGTCCTCAAAAACCAGTGTCACCTCCTGGTTCACCTTCCTGAGGCCCCTGCCACCCTCCTAACGTAGCTCCATCCTTGTACAAAACACCACTTGCCAGCTCCAGCTATGCCATGGCAGGGCACGTCCCAAAAACCATCTGCCTGCCAGTCCCAGGTAGGAAATGACCTCCTCGTGAGCACGGTCCAACCAAAGCACTGGCCCTGGGGAACACAAGAAAGGGCAGAGCGGCTTGGCCACACGAGGAAGGGTCTGGGAGGTGGCATTATTTGGGAGCAGCCTCTGCTGAGAAGTGGGGCAAGATCTGAATTTCTATTCCGGGGCTGTTTGCGCTTCCTGTTTGGTGTGAGAGCCTCAAAGGGGAATGAGTATTTACAGGGCTCCGGTCACGTCATCCCATTGTTCCCATGCAGTCAGGAGGCTGCTAGGAGAGAGAAAGAGAGAGCAAAGCATCCCAGCAGGCTGCCCCAGCCACGACTCCCTGCCAGTAGTGGCACCTTGCAGGGAGGCAAAGCAAAAGGTGCAGTGGAGTGGGTGATTTCCCACCTCCTGCCATGGGAGCAGCCGGAGAGGGGCCGTCAGAGGGCTGGCAGCACAGTTTCTCCCTCGTCAGGCATCTTCTGACAGTGGAAAAGGCAAAAAGGACAGGGGAATGTTTTTTGTCTGGCACTACAGAAGATGCAAATACACTCCAAAGTCCTTATAGACCCCATGACAGGAGCCTTAAAGCCTTTTAAGGGATGTCAGCTTCTCAGCTGGTCTAAAGCAATCCCTTCTCCAGAGCCATTACATTTTCTGATGCACACGGATCAATGTCATGCCACAGAGAGGCCTGGTGCCTTCTGCACAGGCAGGGAGAAGAGCCTCCTGCAAAGGGCGGGGGCATGCCAGCAGGGACCCAGGGGGAGACAGCAGACCCCTTCAGCCTACACTACCCAGGTCACCCACGTCAGTGAGGATGCACAGCAAAGCTGAGGTCAGGAGAGAGAAGGAAACAGGAGCCTCACGGAGGGAATTTGCAGAGAAGCGAGGAATGCAGGTCAGGAGGGTAAAGCAGACCTGGCAAAGGGAAGCAACCCCTGTGTGCACAGGAGCCCTCAGCAAGAAGCAGCACAGCACAAATACCAGCCATTTTTGGGGTTACCTCAGGATGTGGCTCTTCAGCATTGCACAGCATCCCTACTAAATGCAGAGGAAGCCATTTTGCTCTTGATGGGAGGAAGAGGCAGAGACAGAAGAGAGGTGCACCAGGAAGAAGTCTTGCATCAATACTAAGCCACAGCTGAAGACAAAGGTCTTTTGTAGGCAAGACCAGCTAGGCTATGTGATGTCAGTAACTCTCTCTGATTATATTCTTCACCTGTGCCAGGACTGACCTGCCTCTCCTATGGCTGCACAAGGATGAACACAATAAAGATTATAAAGTAATGGGGGTTGTGCAAGTTCCTACATAAGTAAAACTCTGTTTCAACTCAGTCAGTATCGGAAACTGTCTTGGTGACCACTTTTTCCTAGATTTTGAAGTCTCTCTGAATTTGTACTTGCAGGGCTGCCTTGACTTAATGCTGGTTGCATCTCAGGCACTGTTTTTCCATGGATCAGGACTCTGTCTCTCCCGTGAATAGCATGAAAGCAGACTAAGCATTTTAGACAAAATGAGGTACACATTCACAGCCTGGTCTGTGAGAAAGATCCAGCCTCCAAATTTTGCCCACTGACTTCAGAGGACCCAGAAGTTCACCTGCAGTATTTGCTGACCTATCAAGCAATAATGTAAGGCTTTGTTGGATAAGAACTTCTGCTTCTCTATAACTTTGGCATGGTTTCATACATGATGGTTTTGGGTTGTTGTTTTTTTTTTGTTTGTTTCCTTTCCCCACTTCATTTCCTCTTTAAATTCCAAGACAACTGCCTGTGTGCAAGGATAGCAGCTGTTTCATTCCTGGAGTTAGCACTCAGTTACCAGACAGACAAACACTGGGCTTTCTGCAGGAAACTCAGCTTTCCTTCTTTCCTGATTTGTTGCTGGCTTCCGTAGGCTGAAGCTAATATCTACTCAGAGCCAGAACAGACATTAGGGGTTTTGTCTATGGAAATAGAGTCCACTCCTTGTCAGCAGCAACGTGCGTCCTTTCAGAAACAGAAATATTTTCACTTTTCTATTTCAGCGAGACATTTTGGCAGTGTTATGAATCCAAACCTTTGGCAGAAACATGGAGGAAGTGAGGCAGAGAGAGGCTTCACTGAAATATGGAAGAGCAAAGGGGTCGCAGCTCAGCACTGCATGAAGGGCGCGGGAGTCCTTCCCGCACAGCAGTGGGTGTCTGCAGAGCCCCTGGCGCAAAGGTAGTGCAGAAAAGGGCTCAGACTGTTTGCACATTGAACAGTTCCTCAAATCACAACTGCTACAGCTCTGTAAGTGGTCGGCAGAACTAAATACTTCATACTTCCACACACAAAAAGAGTGAAATCCATTCTGGAAGTTTGGGATTTGTGTTTTGGACCAACAGCAACGCTATGGAGAGAGCACCGTACATGTACCTCCTCTGCGACAACCGACAGCTCACCGGGAAAAGATTAAATTCACCAGCATCCACCCAGGCTTCTTGCTTAGCCAAAGGGCTGTTTCCGAGGACTGGAGGCAAGCGGAATTGTGCTAGCATTGCCACAAGCCTGTTGGAAGCAGAACAAATGCTATGAGAAAGCTTATTTTTTGCCTCTAGAAGGCTCAGTTAAGTCCAAACATGCTCAAAATAAGTGCTGAAACCTTTGGGTGCTTCTAAAATCTTTGGTGAAGCTTATAAAACCGTGAAGTTTCCCCATCCCTGGCTATATTTATCTTCAGCATTGCTCTAGTGACCACTATGAGGAATGAGGGGACAGACTCATGCTGCTACTGAAAGGTGCCACAAAGACTCCCAGCCTCTATACAAAAAAAAAAGCCCAGTGCCATTTTCTGAATGGAAAGGTGCATTTCTTAAAAAAAAAAAAGTCTCTTCACTTTTAGTCCGGGCATCGCACCTCAGGTCTATGTAAACCCCCTCCTAGGAAAGGCAGGTAACATCCTCTGGTCAAGCCAGACTCCTCTCCTCCCCTTGCCTTGCTGCTCACCTGCCTCTTACCTTCCCTGGCCTCTCCTCCACGTCCCAGTACAGGCTTTGCTGGGCTCTCAAGCCTACGCTCCTCTTGCAGACGCAACCCTGCAGTGCTTTCTTATCACTGCATGAGCCCGCTCAGGAAGGTTTGCAGCTGGTTTTCCATCCCCTTACCTGACCTTATTACCACAACACTGAGTAGCTACAATCTCTCCACTTTCCCTCATGCTTGTCATGTTTTTAATTTTGCAGCCATGAAAGAGGGCAAAGCGCAGCCAACTTTCCATGCCACTACTTTAGCTCTCAAAAAACTGTCCATGCCAGCCTTAGCACCCTGCTCTTCCCTTACCAAAGCACCTTCAAGCCTCCCCACGAAGGCTAACTCTCCTCAGGTCTCACCAAATTCTCACCAGCTCTGGTGAAGCTAGTATTCTCGACCAGCCATCCCACACACCCTCACCTCGGATGCCGGACATGCAGGGGAGCAGATCCCACTCCTCCATGGGTCCTGGGGCTAGGACAATGTTCATGATGGGTAAAGCTGGCTTGGGCAGTGAGGTGGCAGCTAAGGCCAGGGGACACGTGCAGCATGTGTGCCGAGACATCCCTGTGGATGTGAGCTTGGATGGAATAAAGGAGGAGAGCAGTGCCTTCAGCAAGCAGAGCAATGCTGGCTGGGCTAAGCCACCATCCAGAGAGGTGGAAGGGATGAAGGACAGCGAGCCACTATGGATGCCACCTTCATCTACACTGTAAGGGCTTGCTGTGCTGGACAGTGAGTAATGCCTGAGCAAGTATTGCCCAAACATGATATACAAGCAGTTGGCATGGCCAGTAGCAAAACAACAAGGATTTGTGTCAGGGCACACACACTTTTAGGGCTGACAATGTCCCCGAGACCTGGAGAACTACAAGTCACGGGTGAAAATGAGGAGAAGAGAAAGAAAAAGAGCAAGAGTGGAGGCTCAGAATCTCCTCCTGCTCCATCCTGGGGCCACTAAAGGCTGCCTGCTCCTTTGCGAGGCAAGGGCACGAGGCCAGGCCTGCCAAGCACAAGTGTCTGCAAATTGCGTGTCCAGATAAAAATGGGAATAGGTTTGGTTTTGGCATCGAGTTTAAAAAAAAACCAAACTAGGTGAGCATGTTTTTGATCATGTACTTCTGTGTTTGTTCTCTCCTTGTTTTTAATATGACCTAGGTTCTCTTTTCCTTCTATTTCTGAACCTTCAGCATACTTTACTTTCTCTAGGTTTTCTCAGAAAAAGAAAAAAACAAAGGGCTGGAAAAATTCCTTTTCATTTAAAAGGAAGCTGACACTCCTTGATGACAATGGGATGACTCCAGCAGCTGGGCTTTTAAGGACACTTTGGAAATTACGAGACTCCTGATAAAATCATAGGAGTTGGCAAGGCCATATTTCCCCTGAACAATTACGATTTCTTTGCCTGTGGGTATCACTGTGTTGAAACGCCTCTAAAGTTCCTGCTATGTCATTGAATTTGCATGCATTTCTTTTTGGTTCCTTCCTTCTCCAGCCCCTGCCAGAGAGTAGACATTCCTGAAAATCAACTAACCACACTCCCATAACTTTAGAGCCTGAAGACCTTGAAGCAAATGAGCCTTGAAGAGTAATCGTAGTATTACAGGCACCAAATGATGCTAAATTATGCAGCGCTTAGCGGATGTTGCTTAGTGGATTGGTTTGGAGAAAAACGTTGGATAACATGAGAAAAAAAATAACTTCTCCAAATGATACAGCAAAGCTAGCTAAAATTCTTCCTTTTTTCAACTCTATTAGCAAAACCAAACGGGACTCCTCCTTCAGCTGCATCAGGGGGCTGGACTGGAGAAGTCCCATTTCAAACAGCTAAACCTGTCCTGGGAAAGGACCTGTCCATTTACAGGACATTTCAAACTACCAAACTTATACATCTCCCCCAGAGCATTGCATTGCTGTAAGGGGTGCTGAGAGTGACTACACACCAAATCCAAGCACTTCAGTTAACAAGCATCAGCCAGGACGAAGCAGGTCTTGGAGGCAGGTGTGAGCCAAAATTTCCATTCTGTTGGCTCAGATGCTGTGGGATGCATGGACCTTAACCAAGATGCATCTTCTTAGCATGGCAAATTAACTCCTATTGACTGGAAGAGAGATGGGTTTTTTTGCTTAAAAACTACTTAGAAAACATCTCAGTAGCATTATCGCTAACCAATCCAAAAGAGAAGCAGCAGCAATAGAAATAATGAAGCAAACAGATGGATGCATGTTCAGCGATGTTTGGTGATGTATGTTTGTTGCAGGGGGGTTGGACTAGATGACCTTTAAAGGTCTCTTCCAACCCAAACCGTTCTATGATTCTATGCTCACTAGTCATTGACCATCTCTGTGTGTTCACGTGCAGGGTATTTCTGCATGTCTGCATGCTTTACAAATGGGCTTCGGTATTATTATTATTTCTGTTCTTCACGTGTAGGAATCAAGCTGAAATTAAGCATTAATTAAGAAATTGATGTAGAAGATAAGCAGCTTGCTCAAGAATACACAGGAAACGAGTGAGGACTGAGGGATGGGAAGTAGGTGTTCCTCTGACCAGTCTGTCACGTGGTAGTGGCTTCCTACCAACACCTTAGCATTGCATAGGACCTGGAAAACACGAGGCTGCTGTAATGTTTGGAGGCCCTCTTTCCCCAAACTTTGGTGTTCTTCAGGGACAAGAACTTGGGAGAAGGTGGGAAAGGAATGGGGCAAATTCTGTTCAGGTCCTCATTTCTGCTTCATGTGTACTGGTTAGTAGTGAGAATGATGGATGGGGCAGTGGGAAGAGCAGGAGCTTTGATGGGTTGACCAAGAAATCCCCGTGCAGCAAGTACATGAAATGCCTGGCATTCCTGGCAAGTGAAGATGGGCAGCACATGGCTCAGGTGTGCCAGCACGAGGGGCCATGCTGCGGCACCACAAGAGCAAATAACCCTGCCACCCACAGAGCATTGCTTCACCCCAGTGTAGACTCCAGGCATCCCAAACTGGGGGGAGTGCAAGCTACATTTCCCAGTACTTATTCACCACATCATGCCACGTCCTTCATCCTCCTTCCTGAGATTTCCATGCAGGCAAGGTAGCCAGGGAAATAGCAAGCGCCACGGCTTACTCCTGCACACACGATGAAGCAAGAGTTTGAGGGAGGACAGGGAGGAGAGAGGGATAAGTAGGTGACAGTCTAATTAAGGAATGCATGATAACGCCTCACACCAGCAGCCAGGCTGCCGGCATTTCCCGACCGTGGGATGCTGCCAGCTTTGCCACCTCTGAGCTCACCTTTGCACGGCTTTTGGACACTGGCTGCAGCCCCGCTGGGCTGATGGAGAGGTGTCCAAGTCCACTGTCCCACTTGCATGTGTGTGGCGAGGTGGAAGCAGAAGCTTTGGGCTACCTTTTGACTTCCCACTCATTGTTGGGTGTTTAAACACCGGTGTCTGCCACTGTTGACACTGAGTGATAAGTGGAGACATTTTTTCCATTGGAAAGAATCTCAAGAATTTCCCTGTTCACTTTTTATTCTTTTTTTTTCCTTCTGCATCATGGTAAGGAGACTGTTAGCCGGGGGTGTGGGGCAGCTGGCGAGAGGAAGAGGTAGGACAGTGCTAATTTAAAGATTAGATCCTCCCTCCATTCCCTTCTCACAAGCACAGCCACTCCAGCCCCAAGCTTCAAATGCTCGGTTAAACCGAAGACTTTCTCCCTTCCTGCACCCCCAGCTGCCTCTCATAGCTGATCCTTAAGGCTCTAGTCCCTGACTTGTAAACTGGTTCCTCAAAGCGGCATCCAGCAGCCACCTCCGGGAATTAATTATCCCTGCAGAAGCAGGAGGGGCTGTGGCTCCTTTGGTGTCATCTGCATTGCTGAAGCTGAATTTGCACCTTTGCATCCAGGCTCACAGTTCAATCCCCTCCTTGACCCCTCAAAGAGAAGAGTAAAACGCTGAGAGCTTGGAGTGGCAGCTGGGAGCAAAGTGTTTGAATGCAAAATATAAAAGCAACACCTTCCTAAAAGGGAAATAGTAAGCACGAGCTGGAAGAGGGGGCCCCCTTCCTTCCCTCCTTGCCCGTCTCATGGCACTGACCTGCCCCTATAAAACAACCCAGGCGCCAGGATGCCATCACCAGAAAGCTTCTATTTATTTTTTTTTAATACTAAACTGTGTCTCAGCTCTCTATTTCAGATCATTTTTTATGTCATTCACACTGGTTAGATTTTTTGCCCTGAGATAAACTAGGTTGCCTTGCTCTAGTACATCCTGGGGAGCAGGAGGAAGGAACACCCAGTGACCCCATGCACACGTGCTCAGACACCCTCCCAGCATGGTGTACCATGGGGAAAACCTTGTCTCACAACAAGCTAGCTGCACATCCACATGCGTGTGCAAACACAAGAGGCTAGAGATGCTCCTACACGCACAGGCACAATGCTGCCCTCCCCCTGTTTCTTGCTCTCCTAGGACTTTGTTGGAAAGCACGAGTGCAGCCAAGGCACCTCCAGCCCTCCTGCCAGTACCCGCACCTGAGTGCATCTCTCCCTCTTGGGGTGACGGTGACACTAATAAGGAGGCACCATCCCCACCATAGGATGGAAAATACGAACATTCTAAAGAAAACCCTGGCGCGGTGGAAAGTCAGGCCCAGGGGGACTAAGCCAAGCACGCTGGGACACTAGCTTACCTGACATGTTCAATGGGGCTTGGCCACTGCACAAGTAGCTAATTGCCTGCCTCTTCAGTTCCCCACAGCAATTAGCAGCTCGGGTCATCGGCTGCCCTCTGCCCCAGGAGCTGGGGCGGCACGGGGTCCCCGCTGCTGTGTTTCCTGGAAGCCTGAGCCAGCAGAAAGCCAGTCCATCCAACAGGCGTTATTTTCATGGGAGGTTATGTTATAAAAAAAACCCAAACCCTTGCTGCAATGCAGTGTTGTCCTCTCTTGACATGTCTGCTTGTGGGCTGGGGAAATTTTGGTGGCAGTGGAGCAGGAGGGGTTGAGGTCCTTGCTGCAGGCGCTGCCAGCTCTGCTGGAGAAGATACAGACCTGAGGTTCAAAACTCATAAACTGCCCTTTTTCCCCCCAGATGAATACCTCTCCTCACCCCCAGCCTGCCACATGGGGCTGCACATCCTCGTGCTCCAGGAGCCTGGAAGCAGCCCCACATGTCCCTTCCATCTCAAGGGAGGGGGGCAATGCAAGGCGCAAAGGAAAAGGTGAACAGGCATGATTTGAAAAAAGGATAAAGAGGCCAAACCGCAGATGAAACATTACCACTTCAAGGAGGAAAAAATAGATGAAGACATTAGTCACCACCCAGCAAACGAACTACAGCCTCCTCAGCCTGCGGAGGCTATGAGGAGCCTTCCATCCTCCTCCCCCTTCCCGTCCTCCTGCCCGTTTATGACACGGCTTATGACAAAACAACTTATTAAAGAAATTATGCAACTGAGCTCCTAACCCTTTCCATGCTGGATTTTTCCAAAGCCTTATGCCTGTCGGGTAATTGTGCTGGAGACACCAGCTACCTGTCACGAGCCCTGTTGTGTGGTTGTTTTTTTTTAATGAGGCCTCAGCTCCTTAATTGCTCGCATGCTTTGTTGGGAAAGCTCAGTCACATGGGAGCAAAGGTAATCCAGGAAAAGTACTATCAGCGTGCCCAGTTACGGGGGCTGGCACTGCCTTTGGTATTGAACTCTGCCCACGGCCTCGGGATCAGCATCCCCGCAGGTCACTTGGCAAAAGGGCATCTTTACACCTCTCAGTGCAGACCAGTGCTGGCTCTACAGATCATGGTCCATGTGCCAGATGGGAAACTTTGCTCATAGCAGATCCCACATGCTTGTTGCCCTGGAATTGCCCAGGAAGGCCATGTGATGGCCAAAGACGTGTGCTGGAGCGTGTATGTAGGGACCTACTGCCTTCTGAGATGCCTTTGGGTGCCTGAGGCACCTGCTCAGGGCTGGCAGATACGCTCCAAGACCTATCAGAGCAGCATCCTCTTGCAGAGGTGGCCGTGCCTCTAGTACGTACCACGCAGATGCACTGGGACATGGGACAGACCTCCCAGGGTCCACCATCCTTCGCTGAGGTAGAAGGATGGGCTCAGTGTCAGTGAGGACCAGCCATGCCCCAACTTGCACAATTGCCTCAGTTCAGTCTGGGAAGTTTGGATGCCGATGCTCCAGCTCAGCCTGGACCAGTGGTTGTCTCAATGACCCACTTCCACTGCCAGGGAGGGACTGGCGCACACAGACACAGGGCAAAACTGTCACCTGTGTTAGAATAACTCCCGAGGGACCAAGCACCGTGGCAGGTTTCAAGTCAGGCATTGTACAGACACAGGGTAGGAGGCACATCGCGTGTGAGTGTGTGCCTGCATGAAGCACACATGCGTGAAGCAGCTGGGTGGGCGAGCTGTGCTTCGGGGCTGGAAGGAAATCATTACCTGCTATTTCAGTTTACTCGTTTTAGACTTTGCTCCAATTTCTGTAAAACAAATAAAATCACCTACCAACCCTCCCCCTCCAAAAAAAAAAAAAAACAACAAAACAAAAATCCCCCCAAGTCTCTCGCTAACTGCAGCCCACTGGGTCATCTCACCCAGCTTCAAATCTTCTGGTAAACAACATGCATAATGACAGCCACCAGGCCTCTCCAAGCATCTCCACACATTTTTAATATGTAACGCAGTGTATGAAATCTATATCTCTGTATAATTAGGAGTGCTCAGAGCAGTGACTCAGACATTCCAGCACGCTTTCTTCTTGTCGTCGGTGTGTGAAATGTAACTTTACTCATTTTTTCCAATGACTTTGGACTTTAAAAACAGTAATTAGCAAAGTCAGCTTGTTATCAGCTCCTGTCGGTAACCCATCCTCCCGTCAGTCCTTCACTGCTTTTTGGCCACAGGCAAAGCGTTGGCAGTCATTTCCCAAGGCTTGCTTTTGTCCAGAGGACCCAGGCACCCAAGAGGGGAAAATAGGTCCTAAACTTGCAAGCTCTTACACACATCTTCATTTTAAGCACTTGAACATTGAAGTAGCTCCAGACTGGGTCTTTATATAGCATGGTAAATAGCAGGCAAGGCATGAAATAAAACTTTAGAGGCATCATTTTCTCACTTCTCTTTCTAGTTACAGCTAGGCAGTCATTGACAGATGCAAAGTGAAAATACCATCCGTGCTAACGATGCTTCTCCTACCGTGCTTTCATGGTAGTTTTCATCTGCTTTGCTCACAAAGCATTTTACTACCCATACATCGCCACGTACCGCTGCATCTGCAGCTGGAAGAAGGGCAAATGGCAATCTGTTACTTAGCACTGCTCATGGGCGTTCAGCCTACGAAACGTTTCACAGGGTTTTATGAACTCTGAATTTTGTGAGGGGACAGGGGAAGCTGCTGTTTCCTCTAAAATGCTGGTGATCCCCATATTTTCTTCCCTGGTGGGACGGAGTGGTTGCAAGACCCCAGCAAAGGAGGCTGAAAGATCAGCATCCCCTTGAAATCTGTAGGAAGACCCTAGCCTAGCCAACCCACATGGGTGAGCCACTGCTGACAGTTTTGGGATTGGCATGTGTGGGGAGCAGAAAAATGCTCCAGAGAAATACTTAAGGAAGTCCACAACATTTTAATATGAAAAATTAGAGTGGAAAAAACAACTTTTCCTGAATAATTCAGGTGATTCCTGGTACATAGATTCTGCTTGTTTGCCATTTGTTACAGTGAAGCTGCCATACACATGGAAAGATAACAGCACGGTCCAAGACCCACCTACAGCCAGAGGTTTCTCCAGCAGGGAAACCACACATGTGAGATCGACAGAGCAAACAAGATCAGGCCCTCCAGCTGAGCTGGAGGCAAAAGATGGGAGTGTATTTAACCTTCTCAGTCTAACTACTCTTCTCAGCACAGGCAGGATAAGCTTCAAGAAGTTTGAGGATTTGTGAACATCTCTAGCTAATTTTGGGTTTAAACAGTTCAGAAAATGAGTTCACAAATCCTTTTTTTTCTTATCATTTAAATTCATTTCCCCCCTAAGGGAGATCAATGCTATTTAAACCACATGTTTTCCAGGCGAAAGGGAGCCCTGTGCTTTTTTCACCATGTTGTGCCACTGTATGTCACCGATGCTCTGCTAGTTTGGGTTTTTTGGTGGCAATCAAGGAATGTGATTTTTACAGGGCTTGGTCCAACTCAGTCCACTCTGTGCACACAAAATGGCTGGCCATGCATGTATAGACCTTTTTACACTATAGAAATGGGAGGCATTGACATGCGAAGGCGCAAACCCAACAAGGCAAAAGCGCAAAAGAAACTGGGGGTGAGGTTCAGCTCATCTAGTTACCTGAGAGTCAGGAATGCAAACTACATGGTTATCTACATCTTCTTGCTAGTGAGAGCCAGAGGACCTCCAAGAAGTCATTCTTTCCAGATAGGCTGTTAAAATTAATCACCTTCTGGAGGTGTTTACCTCCTTCCATGGAGTACAGGAGGAGAATACACTATTATCTCAGGCTAGACACCCAAGGTTTAATTTAAGACAGAGGCAGCTCGGTGTGACTAGCCCAGTGCCAGAGCTGGCATCACAGGGTCTGCAACTGGGAGCTTTTTGCTGGCTCCCTGGCTGAAACTCAGCCAAATAAACCATCTCTCCCGACAGCAGTGGCTCTGGAGACTTCTTCTGAGCCCGTGTTCTCAAAACTGACTGCTGTTCCATCACACCAGGAACCTCCCCTGTAGACAAATGTCTAAGGTTTGTTGGAAGACAAAGGTATGGAAAGTCACTGATGGCAAGTCCCTATAAAGCACTAAATACTCACTTAAGTTAAATATTATACTTCATGCAAACTGTGGCCAAACGTATTTTACAGAGGTCAGTAATAGTAACAGAGATTTAGCTGCTCAGATTAAGCAAGGCAGAGATAGGAGGAGGCCCTGAGGAAATCTCTCAGGCTGCTGTTGGGAAAAACTAGCACAGTTGCTGCGTGGAGAGGAGTGCATGGGCAGGATGCAGTTTGTGAAACCCACCGGGCAGCTCAGGAAGGCCCTGAATGGGCATTCCCCGGCATCCATCTGGGAGCGCCGGCGGGGTGCATGGTGGCACGCAGCGTGGCTCTTGTCTGCCCCATGTGAACGCCTACAGGCTCTCCCCTCTACTGCACACAAGCACCCACAGCAGACCCAGCCACGAATTGGCATCTGAGCACTACAGATTTTGGCAAATCCCATTTCAACTCAGCTGAGCATCTCGTGGATAGACAGGTCATGAGATTGAACACTACAAAGTCCCTTTGTCTTCAGACACGAGGTGGGGGATAATAACCCCTGGGCGGATCAGTTGAGCATGGTGGGGACTGACAAGCCCCTGCAAAGCCTCCCCTCTGTTCCATCATCCAAGCAAGTTTATGCATGAGACCCTGCTCTAAAGCCCCCCCTGCATCCCCCTCTCCCGAGAGCATCCCAAATAGCATGAGCTGGAACATTACCTGATTAAACCCACCAATTCAATGTGCCAATTACTTAAAAGGCTGTGTGGAGAGTAAAGCAAGCTGCGGGTACCAGAGGGAAGGATAAATCCTGCCGTGGCTCCCATTGAATCTGGGGTCGGTCCTCACCCCCGCAGGCAGCATCCAAAGCAGATGACAGCCACAGCGCTGGCAACAACCGCAGTGGAAACAGTTGTCAAACACTCACTCAGGAAGGTTTGCACTTGACAAATATTTGTCAAGCTGATTGTAACCCGCCCAGCTCATGCACCTGAACGCAGAGAACCTGTGGGGAAGGATTTAAAACCCCTGTAATACAACTGCCCTCTTTTCATCCTCCAGCACAGCTGGAGAAGGTCATCTCCTCGCCTCAGCTGAGCTGCTCCCAGCATGGAGTGAAGCCTGAGCAAGCTGTTAGGTGGTGGTGACCACTCTGGGATTTTATTCCCAGGTGTTTTGCATTGATCCCCACCTTTGCAGGCTGAAGCCAAATGCATCAGCCACTGTGACCCGAGACGTGCTGCCTCGCTGTAGCCAGCTGAGGTGCTGGCTGCTGCTCCATCTCTGCAGCTTGTGCCTCTGGCTCCCAGCAGGTATAGCAGGGCATCCTGCATGGCAGCGTGTGGTAGTGAAGGTATTTGGGCCAGGGGGGAATGTTTGGGAGAGTGGTGCTTAATGGCACAACATGCTCTGAGACTGAAGGAGCAGGAAACACCCAGGCTTCTGAGCTGGCTGAGGGTAGAATAAAGAAGGAAGTATTGAAAATAAAAGCAAAGCTGCTGTGACATTTTCATGCTTGGCTTCTGACATCCTCTCTCTCTCATACACTCGACTTCCTTGCTTATTTTTATCAGATGAAGCTGATGGTCGCTGCTACGGTAACCCTGTGTGGTTACACCTCTGGCAGTGAACAAGTGCTCAATGCATGTTTCCTTTGCGGCTTCCCTCCCCGCTCAGTCTTCCCACCCCTCAGGGCTCTCAAAATAGTGTGTTTGACTTTGTTACACCTTCGTGAATGCTGCCTGTTGCGATGGGCAGAGGTTCACCCTTCTAGGCACTGCTTGCTTGGCCCACCAGCCACTGCTGTCTCCTATATTCTTGCCATGCCCTTGCTCTCTTTGATGGGCAAAGTACAGGTCTCTGACACCCAGTATGGGGCCAGGTTTTTTTGTTTTAACGTGGAAAAAGCACAAAACAGCTCTCACAGGGTTAATAACTTGGGTTGGGGGGAAAAAGCTCTTCATTGGCAGGATAAAGTCTGATTTGAAACAACAACAACAGATACTTCTCTTGCCTTCAGCTGGCTCTTCCCCTTTTAGAGCCATTATGGGGAAGGTGGGACCAGAGGATAAAGGCTGGTGCTCCGTCCTACGCGGTGAAGACCAGTTCATCTCCCAGGGCTTTCCAGCTGCTCTAGTGATGACCCATGTCTCCTGGGGTGGTACCAGAGCCCCATCACTGGATTTACCAGTGCTCCAATCTCATCAAACTAATTTCTGTTGATGGTGTTTTACCAGCAAGGTTTATGGCTTGCACTTGAAGAAATTTTCAGGCTCTCAAGCTCTTCCCTAGCTGGTTCGTTTCCAGTTCTGGCACCTAAAATGCACCAGGGTATTACAAGCAGCTACCCCAGGCTTTTCATTCGTGCCATGGCTGTTGGTGCAGCATGACAAAGCTGAGCCCAACTCACCCCTTTCTCCAGGTGACCTTCCACTGAGCGAACGTTAGGAGCTGCAGAGGGGGACCGGCACCCCAGGGTACATCCTGGCTGCATGTCCAGCCCTGCAGATGTGAAACCATGGAGCCAGAAAGGACCTTCAGCAGCACAGCCCCCCGCTCTCGCACCTTACAACCCCATCCCCATCCTCCTCCCCTTTCTGCCACTAGTTAGCAGCCACCCACAGTGCCCTCCCTCGCTTCACAGCAGCTCTCATTTTCTCCAGCTCTGCCCATCACCACGTTCACACACAGCTCTACCACCAGTCCCAGTCATTTCCTGGGCAAAGCAGGTTTCTCTGAACTCTGTTCCCCCCTGCAAGGTGTTGGGCCTGAAACCTCTTCCCTCCCCCTCCTAAAAAAACCACTCACAAGCTTTAATTTTTGCTATGACCAGTTTGCGCTTACTTTAGCTTTCCAGCCAGGCTTGCACAGCCCTTTCTGAAGGTGGCTGACAGCTGTGGAAAAGAGACACCTTTTCAACCAGAGTGGCTGAAAAGCTGATGCTACTGTGCTGTCGACGCTGCTGGCCTCTGGCAGGCCCCAGGCAAAGTGGCAGCTCAGGAGATGCCCCACATGCCTTCACACCAGCCCAGGACTTTGAGGTGCACTAAGTGGACCTGTGCCCAGGGGATGGCTGCTGCCCACATGCAGCACTGATGGTGAATTATCTCTGCATTCCTGCAGAGCAACTATTTCACTGAGCTACACCCAAACATAGGCAAAGCCAGATGCAAGAAGTTCATCACTGAAGTGTGTTTCAAGTGACTGCGTGCTTTGATGAAGCTGAACAGAAATGGATACACCCCACAAACAACAAACCACATACCTGGGAGAGTGAACACAGGCTGAACTACGCAGGGTAGCAGTGCACAGCTTGCTGTGTCACTAGTTACAACTACAGGGCAAAGCTTTGAGGAGGACAAATGCCTCAAGTCTCTATGAGATCCAGAAGAAATAATGTTGCTCTATGTACAAAGAATGGTCCTTATGCTACCCACGAAGTTCTTGGGATGACTCAGGGTCACCCATTCAGGAGCAAGCCCATTTTCATTTGGTGATGCCAGTTCCAGTTTGACCATAACAGCTGAAGCCAAGGACCATTAAAAAAGCCCTCTTCCCGCTATTGCTCTGTCGCCAGCAATTGCTCTGCACTGATACAAGGCAGACCTCCAGGCAGCATGAGCCTCACTCAGAGCCCAGCCCTTCTAGTCCGGCCCCAAAATAGCATGATGCATCAGGCAAAGTGAGTGGCTTCATTCTGACATGAGCCTGAAAAACCTGTTTGTGTGAAGCACATGGAAGTAGCAGACAAGTTCAATTCGTTTGCAGTTTCCCCTAACCAGTGCTGTATTTTACTTGGAAACATTCTGGGGCAGGACTAAGCATCTTCAGTTACTTCATCCTGGAAATGCTGCAGCAGCTTATACAAGGAAAGTAAGTCCATGCCTAAGGAGGGGAAGAAATCAAGGCACCTTAGCTAGAGGTGGATTGAAGAAGAGGAGAGGTAAGCTTCAACATGGCATTATGTTTCTATGGCAGAAAACATCCACAAGGGCTGAACACAATACAATTTATCTTTGAACTGAGACTCATGTTGAGCCTGCCCTCAGTTCAAGCATTAAATCTGAGGGTCATTAGTTAGCATATTTAAACCAGTCTCATGTAAACATAACACTCTAGCTTCAGGCCCAGCTTGTTTGCATAGGTAAGATTAGAGTCTGTTACTTGCCAAATCACAGGAACTTCTCTCCCTGTATCCAAAAGACAGGGGTATTCCAGGACATTTGCTTCTTATCACCTGGTTTTAGTGGAAAATCTAATCTCATTAAGTACACGATTTGAACTACTGAATCCTGGCATGGTCAGACTTCTACACCCAGGATATCATGTTGGTACCAAACAAGTTCAGAATTCCACTCAGAAGTGGAGTTTCCTCCACATCTTGCTCTGACAGCACTACAAGCTGTAGCACAGAACCATCAGTGTGTGGCAAGGCACAACTGACTACTCAAGAAGAGCTGACCTCTAGACCCAAACCAGCCAAAGCAAACAACCCTCAGGTAGCTCAGCTGAGACCATAACAGCACAGCAAGACTTATCTCCATGCTTGTTGCTCAGCATAGGGTTAGCACACGCACAGGGACCACACACAGGTACTGTATTAGTGCTAAGAATAGCCTCCACTCTGTGACCTCATGCTCTGTAAGGTTAGGTAAGGGGTTAGACAAAGATTATAGATAAGTAACTGTAGGTATAAATACAGATTTTTAAGGACCACGTAAGTTGGAGCATACTCTGCTGCAGCCTCTCACACAGTAATAAGCAACTATAGAAAGATGGAAAGCAAAGATGCTACCCCTCACTCAAGTTGATTTAGGCTTACAATCCCATAGGGCATGCTCTGAGGTCAGCCACATGCATGAAAGAAGTGTCTCCAGGTTCACAGAACAGCCTCAACTGATGTTTGCATTAGCTTTGCAAGTCAGCACACCTCAGGCCTGAAACACACAGACTGTCCATTATCTGGAAGGTTGACCAACCCAATCCACTTTGGCAGTAAGAACAAAGCCAGTATGTTTGGAAAGCATTTTCAAACTTTATTTACAACTGTCACAGTGACAAAAATGTAGTTTGAAAAAAATGCTAGCTTCTCCCTGAGGCTCAAAAAAGAATTACAGAAATATAGAATGTATATCATACAACAGGAGGAGTTTTACTGGAGTGCTTTGTTCTTTAGATACGTTCAACAACAAATAGAAATATACACAATACTTCAAAAAAAAAGGATACAAACAGAAATATGCAAGTCTTTAGGGCAGACAGCAGGTCTGAAGTCCAAGGATTGCCATCTCACTGCTGCCCACATGGTAATATCTTTGATATACAGCTTTGACTTGGTGGTACAGACGGTAGAGACCAATAGAGAGTAACACTTAGAAATAAGACAACTGGCTGGTATGCAGGTGTACAAGCTCATTCCAGTAAGACAGCAAGACTAGAACAAGTGTTACAGATACAACAGCTGAATCCATCGCTAGAGAAAATGGTATCGCCACATCATGATCGTTCGGTGATTAGCCATCCACCAAGACGGGCAGGGAGCACTTTAACCAGGTCTGCATTTCTGGACCAGAGACCAGCTGCAGTGTAGGAACACTGAATTTCTCCTGCTTTGTGCTAACTCATCTCCAAATTCCTATTTGTCTGAAACAGTTATGCAGAGCTGATAAATTATTGCCATTAAGTTTAAAACACAAGCAAGACAAGACTAAAACAATCCTGCCAATATGTTAAAAGCAGTTCCCAACCCCCACCAGCATTTAACTACTCATGAGGTATTAAAATACAAATACACACATGTCCAAATAGATTTTAAAAATGGAACCAGTTATAAGCAAAGGGGGGTGGCATTGGGATTATTATGAAAGTTTGGTTAAGGCCTTGACATTTCTTTTTCTCTTCCACGACCCCAGATTTTGTTTAGGTGGTAACTGTTCTCATCCTATCCCAAGACCAACTGGCTCCCAAGCTGGTCCCCAAAGCTGCGAGATCATCCCATTCCAGGAAAGCAGCGGGTTACCCTGTCTGGCAGCAGACTGGCCTCCTCCTCAGCTGAAGAGAGATGACTTCTTGGAGCAGGATATAGTGAAGAGGCCACAACCACAGACTTCACAAGCCAGTCTGCACTTCATTAAATACCCATGAATGTTTCATCCTTCCTATGAAGGAGAAACATCTTGTCCCAGGACACCCAGGCTAAGTGTCTCCCAACAGAGCCCTCCTGTAAACCCTCCCCCTCTCCTGCTGGTGATCCACACTAGATCTGGTGTTTCATCTTTGGATTACTCCAGCTTTGGCAGTACTGCCCACCACACACATCCCTACCAGCCTGTCCTACGCTGCCAAGGTTCTGAGGAAGCCCTGCAGCACAAAGCTGGAAGAGATCCCCCACCCCAGCCCCAACAAGCCCATCGACCAGCAAGTTGGAGACATGAAGCCCTACAGCCTCAAGGACACCAGGCAAGGTAAGGAGGCATAATTCCCACCCTCCGGCTTTGGGTGCTGTACAAGACAAGACCAACCACAGCAGCCTCAGCAAACAGGAGAGAAATCTGAGGTGTTCAAACCTACATGACCTTCTGTGTTGCTGCAGACAGAAGCGTCGTTGCATCCAATGCACACTACTTCACGCTACCACCTGCACGATAAACTATGGTCTCGCAGTAGAGATGACAAGCAGCAGCCTAACATTATCCTGCAAATACAGCTGTTCAGCATTGAAGAGTCTAAAGGCAAACAGAGTTGGGGGGGAAACAGCTTTGGGAAAAGTGGCTGGAAAGCAGGCTCAACAGCAAGAGCAAGAAACCCAACTACTCCTACGGACGCTCACATTACCCTAAGAGGTGCCGAACTGGGGAGAGCTACAGGCCCCTCGTCAGTAGAGTATTTAGCCATGCTTTGCTACGGACACCCTTCCACCCCCCAACACACAAAGTGGAAGCTGCAAGAAAGGCAAATCTGAGAGATGACAGCTCTGTTCTTGCACTTTTAGTGGCGGGCAGCTCCTGGCCAAACACTGCCGCCTCCAACTTGACTTTCCTCCCCCTCCCCAAGCTCCCCCCTCCAGCGGTCCTCGCATGGTCACCCTCTGCCATGTGCTTGGAATTTCACTGCTGCCTCCGCCTCGGAAAAATACAGATAGTGATCTCAAGAACAGCAAACATTTCTCTGCGTTACTTCCTTCCTTCCTCAGGAGGTCTGGTGACACCGAGGGCTTCAGTTCTCAATACAGAGAATACAAAAAAACTAAGATCTCGCAGGTGCAAAATTGAACTTGTCTTTTTTTAAAAAGACTTTCAAGAGAAGTGTGGTTCTTCCTTCAGAAGGGTGCAGTCCCTTGCCTTTCCTCAGATACCATTTATTGCTCCTTGTTGTCCTTCTTTGAGTCTTCACAGTTTTCCTCCTCTTCTTCCTCCTCCTCCTCCTCCTGCACAAGGAACTCTTCGGGCGGCCATCTCAGCTCACCACTCTCCACATCGCCCTCCGTTGGCTCTACCACAATGGAGGGCAGGCGGTCCTTCAGCTTACAGTAACGGTCGAAGTCTGAGGGATCGGGGAAGATCTGAAAGAGCCAAGAAACAGTCTGTGAGAGGCGCTGTGTCCAGTCTGAGCCAAAAACCCAACTCTCAAGACACTCGGGTCTTCAGGGCAGACTAGTCTGGACATAGAGTAAACAACCAAGTGATAGGAAGACTCTTGAACTTGTAAATAAGCTCCTCTAATCTCTGAGTACTGGAGATTAAGGCTGCTCGAGAGGCTTCCAAAGCAACATGCTTGCCTGGATACTACTTAGCAAACAGGCATCTGCCCTTTTGGATATCTATCCAAATGCCTCACCCCCCCACCACCACTGCTTTCACATTAATGCCCATGAGTTTGCATGCTGAGCTATCTCGACCAGAGAATCTGAGATCTCATTTCCTGCTGCTGGCCAAGCTGCACAGGAGAACAGGCCTGCGCTCCAGGCTTTGCCATGAGAATGGAGAGGAGGCACCTGGCAACCCAGCACTAGAGCAGTCCAGACCCTCGCAGCAAGGGCTGGCATCTCGTATCACTCCAGGGCCACAGCACCAGAACAAAAGAGTTCAGCTGCATTTTTAGAGATAATTTTTTCAGTGTTCCGCAGGCTACAGCTACCATACATCAGCAGTCAAACTCAGCAGGAGGACACTCATTTTGTGGAAGTGTTGGACACTGGACCGTGTTTCTTAGGGCAGTAGGTGCCTCTGGCATAGTCCACAATTATGTACACCATGGTGCAAGGCATACAGGGACCCCCCGTATCTCCAGCGCCTCAAGATACACAGAGCAGCACCTTACCCTTCCCTCCCACCCACAGCTTGCCACACAGGTGCACAAGCTCATGCTCTGCAGCAGCACCAGGGCCCATAGTTGCTGGCAGTGTCACTGAGACACACGCTTTGATCCTACTAGGAACCAAGGCAAGACACAGGTACAGGAAAAACTGCCACTGCAGCCCAGCATTAGTGGGAGGTTTGCATGACTGAGTTGCAGTATGAACTGAAAAGGCTGCTGTTACTTTACAGGGATGCTCTACTAGGAGAACAGCTTCAAATCCTGGCTCATCTAGAAGATAACTGCTGGGTGACAAGAACCAGTTAGTAACCAAAAATTAAACAATTGCCACCTGTTTATTTCAAACAATTTTATCAGAGTGCCCATTTCACATTACAGTTGCATTTAAACACCCCAAAGACATGCATAAAATGCATTTTCCCCTCAAGGTTGTAGATGAGGTGAGGAGTCGGGCACTGTACTTTGAACACCAGCTGCATTCAAGCTATCTGTCACAGCATCCTTGCAGGGAACAGCACTGCCAGCCTCAGACAGGCACACTGCTCCCGAGTGCCTCTCAGTTTGAGAGCAAGATCTGATCTGCTTCAATCTTTGTGGTTCCAGTGATAAAAGCAGATTCCCCATCCAGGAGCCCTGAGCTTTAACCATAAAGCATCATACTCCTCATGCCAATCATGCAGGTACCCACCACCTTCAGAAGTCCTAGCCCAAAGTGAAACATCATCTTATCAACTTGTTCTTCAGCATAGCAACTATTAACTACACCATCACCTCCTCATCAATATTCAGCCTCAGTCTTCTACTGCTCAGCCACACTTCCCCCTCACATTCAAAGCTTTGTGGCAAGCAGGTTACCAACCCAAGAAAGCCACCAGGTTGCTACTTAATGCAAAGTTAGGCAAGGTAGCTTTGGCAGAGGGTGCTCAGGCAAGAAACTCCATAGAAAGGTAACGCAAAACAGAAAGGCTCTTTGCAGACAGCCACCTGGTACTGGGGACAGTGGTGCAGGAGCCCAGCTCCCACTATGGCACCCACCACCATCCATTTGCTTTTCAAGCGCAGCACAGGAGCATGGTCTTTGAACACAGCCACATTAACATGGACACTGCAGTATGACCTGCTTGCTGTCAGTCACCCCCAGCACAAATGAGACAGTAACTGCTTCTGAGAGCTTTGTGGTTTCTGCTTGGCCAAACAAAGGCAGCTTCAGACACGCAGTGCATTACTGGAAGTACAGTCAGTGGCTCTTAAGCATCAACTCGTTATCTAAACTTGGGATAGGAAAAAAGTACCCTTGACATTACATGGTTTAGAAGGTTGCAATGGAAAAAGAAGTGTGGTTCAGGAGGTTACATAAGCTGATAATATCATTAAAATAGCCTCCTGTGCAACAAAAATAGCAGTATAATAATTAAACTAACCTTTGGCTGCTATCATTTTAAGCACATTAGGTCAAATTGGAGCAATTTCTTTCAAAATAGCCTGCCAGATTTTTTTTCCAGAAACTAAGTAGTAGTCATTTCCTTACAAACAAATATCCCCAAAATGTGGTGCGCAGCTTTTTTAATAAAAAAACCCTAGCACAATCTTATCTCAAACAGCTGCAGGACAGGCCGAACCCAAGAAGGTCAGGATTTTTTCCACTAAGTCATGCTTTTTAATCATCAAGGCAGCATGAAGTGAAATGTTGCAACTGCAGTTTCAAGGGGTGTGGACAGTCAATGGAAAATACACAAAGGCAGATTTCCTCACATGTGAGGAGCAGGGTGACACGGCAGGCCAGGCACAGGGACCAAAGGAAAAAAAAAAGGTTTCAGATTAAGACTCCGTTTGCACATCTAGGGGAGTCAGTGGAAAAGTTACCCCAACCAGCCTCCCCACTCACTCCAAAATAAGCTGCGTTACCAGGCTCTTTATAAAAAGATAAGCAAGCAGGAGCTTTGATGTCCCATGCCAGCAGTGCCATACTGCATTTGTTGGTCCCATATACCTCATCTGGTCCCACTCCAGATGTCAATAAAGGGAAGAAAAAACAAGTAAAACTTGTAGCAAGGTCCCCACAGGGACTACAGCAGCTCCGCTCTGACCTGCGAGCTCTGCAACCTTTTGTACAGCAGCAAGGACAGCTTCTCTAGCAGAACCTGCCTACAAGCCCCTCTGCTCGTGTTACTCAGCTCAGGCGTGTGGGAAGAAGACTTTGCATCTCCCCAGCACCCGGAGAGTACAGCAGCAAGGGGTTACCTTCTCTCCCTCATTTATCAGAGAAAGCCACCTTGCACACAGCTAAAGCAGATGCCTTCTTCTGGCTGACCTGGTCACTTGATAGAGGACAAATGACAACCACTAACTGGTTGTGAAGGCTACTCAAAAGAAGTTTAGCAGCAATTCAAAGGTATCTTCCTCCCCCTCACTTGCAACACAAGGGGCTGCAACTGCTTCTGCAGAGCCCCTCACCTTTCCATAGCTGAGCCCCAACTTCTGGCCCATGGAGAGACACATCCCACACCTTTAATGTCCACAGAGGACATGTACATTGCTTCTTATGCTACTTAACACAGCTTCTTGCCCACAGCAAGGCTAGTTTTCACAGGCCTCTCCGGATTATGTCTCGGCACTGCTCTCCTCTGGGACTGATCCAGATCACACAGAAGTCAACCGAACTCTTGCCTTACAGCTAGAAAAGGGCAGTCTAAAGCAGAACTTGAAATTAGAGCTTGAAGTGATTTTAGAAAGATCATGTTTGCCTCTGTTTCAGATGATCTAGCTCTACTATCCTTGAATGAAGTCTTGGCAACAAGAATGGAAAGTTTTCGTCGCCCTGGGAAGTCTCATACCCTCTCAGCACTCACAGGGATGGAGAAACACCAAAAGCAGGAGAAATGTCAGACAATTAAGAGGATTAGCTCAGAGGTACCATAATCCAAGTGACACTTGGAAATTTAAAACAACTTCCACATGTGTACTCCATACCAACACCCATAGTTAAAATGCTTGTCTCTCCTCCCATGCAGCTGAGAACTATTTCAATTTTATTACAGGGAGACTAAGGTAATGAGATATTTCCAAATTAAGTTATTCTTTTGGGGAAAAGCTTTGCTTCATTGTAATAGTATACAAGACTGGAAAGGCTGCACTGAGAGGCCTACCACTTCAGGTACAGGATACACTCCTGATGTACACAAATCACTCATTCTCCCAGTACTAAAAAAAGCTGAGTTTTATGCCTCTTCAGCAGTATCAAGTCAATATTCCAAATCCCAAATGAGCATTTAAGTTTTTGAAATAAAACTTTACTGCCATTGAGAAGCATGGCAATCTCATTTCAGGAAGTATTTAAATCATTTCTCAATGTCCTCTTCAGAGGAATTTTTCAGCTATAAGCAGTACTAATATATACATTTACTCATACACTAATCATGACTCAAGACTGAGCTCCATCTAGTATGCACACAGCAGCCTGTGACTCAGGACAACCAACTACAACAACTCCCCAGTCACAGATGTTGCCCTATCTTGGGGGACTGTGGCTGGGAAACTTCATACATCATAACAGTTTTCCATCAAAGTAATAAGGCATCAAGTGCAGAGGAAAAAAACATGCACTGAGATGTTCCAATTACCTGCCGTCTTCAGTTTGCATTTCAGTGGAACAAATTTTTTTGCACAGCAGAGCTGCAAACATAATGAGTTTTGTCTCTGTTTACCCCATATCCTGCTTCTGCCTTCATTTAAGGTCTCAGAGCCTAGAATACACATTGTCTCAGCCTACTCGTCTTATCTAGCAACCATGCATCGGATGTGCTATGTGACAAGTTATCCTAAACCTGCTTGCTATTACCATCTTTTTTCAGGCTAATCTTAAGACGCTTCGCCCCTGCACAAATCAAGGCTGCAAAGACATGAAGCACCTTACAAGCAAACAAGACAATCAGGGGAATCTCAGTTTCCAGCCTTTGCCATCAGCCCCTGGGTCAGTAACATATTGGTCCCCAAGTTCAGATGGGGAGATGCAGCAGATGCAGCCCAAACACCCCAGCACCACGCGTCACAGCTCCCCGAGGAAGTCAGTGCTTCACTGGTGCCGGTGAAGAGGTGTTGCACCAACCCAAAGTTATTTCCCCAACACAACAGACAACCCAAAGCTTTCGCCATAGACACTGCATGGAACATTAAGCCTACTTACCTAGATTCAGTCAGACATGATTCACAACTAGCTGTGGCTGTGATTAACCTAGACAGATCCCAGCATGATGCGATCATGACTTAAAGAGCTCAAGCTCCCCATGACAACCAAACCCCAGCTGATGACATGAGGCAAGATCAGCCTCCACATGTCAATCTCCTAAAAGGAAGTCTAAGGTCCTGCAGGACCAGTGAGCTAGTCTGTAGTGAAGTAGCACACTCAACTTGGGACAGAGCATTTGCTCAAAACAAACACTTCAGGCATCAACACATTTTCAGTTGTGCTCAGACCCCACTCCACTTCCAAGAAGCAAGGCAGGATTCAGATCAAGGTACCGTTTTGACAATAGCTCCACAAAATGATTAATTCAGCCTCAGTTTCAGTAACATCGTTCATGCTGCTGTGAGATGGCATCAGAGGACAAGCTGGCAGAGTGCTGATGAGGCTTTTTGAAGAACAGGTATATCTAGGGGCTGGAAAACAGCAAATGGTACATTAGCTCTGACTGGCAGTGAAAAAAACGCCTGGCTTTTCAGAGACTGCCAGGCAGGAAGCACATGAAACCCTCCACGGGCACATCTGTTTGTAGCAGGGGCATCTTGAGCCATCAGCTGCATTTCAATGAATTTTTTGTTTAGTAAGTCCCATGGGAATTATGGGACATCTATTAAAGATCCAGAAATAGCTCTTCACTGCAGGCACAAGACCCAGCATGACATCACCTCTTCAGCTGCATCTTCTGTTTTGTCTATGCTGCCCTGCTCTGAGACTCACACCCCGATTTCACCACTCACTTCTGCTCAGACCCTTTAAATTTGCTGGCTGAACCATCTTCAAGGGGCTCAGAGAGCAGCTCTACATCACAAATACAGTAATAAAACTGCTTTACATAGAAAGGCTCTGAAATTAGCACATTAGCTTACAAGTATTTTCCCTGTTAACTGGGAAAATGCACTTCTACGCTGAGAAAGCACATTTTGCAAGTGAAACCGTACAAGTTACTAAGCCAACTATCACAGTGATCAACTCAGTTATCACTGATATGACTGCTGCAGTCTGAGTTTGCACATCATCGCATAAAAAGCAGTGATGGCCAGCAAGCTTCACTAGGGAGGCACACACCTTCAGCCGATGTCCAGACAGACATCCCAGGGCATGGGCAGAGGAGGCAGGAGGAAAAAGTCAACAAGCCAAGTTCCCTCCATAACCAGCGAGACAGGCAGGAGCCCTGAAGTTCAGTGAACTCCATGGGACAGAGGAATCAGATTGCTGAAGTTTATACTCTGTATCAGTTTGTTTCCTCAGTTTACTTCCAAGTAAAGGCAAAAATACTTAGAGAAATAGCACTGTTGGTTGGACAAGTCTGTCTGCAGCAGATGCTGACGTGCTTTTCAGTTCCAGCAAAGCTGCTGTACCATCTCCTGTGGTCCAGGCAGTTTCATGTCTGCATGGGGCAACAGAAACGGCCCCCAGGGTCATGGCCAGGTTCCTGTGGACCAGCTCTCAGGCAGTCCCTACCCTACACAGCCAAAAGGGAGACATTTTGAACCTCATTTTGATGTCATCTCTGCAGTAAAATAAATGCAAGTTTTACTACCAGAACAAGAGAAACTTTTGAAACTGGGAGAGGCAAGCCTTTAGTTCTGCCTCCACTTTTTTTTCCTCTCATAGCCAGCCAAGGGCCATTACACTCACATTGAGTGCCCAGCTCCACAGATGAGTGGAGGAAGATATCACAGCTTAGAATAACAAGCCTCCATGTAGGTGCAGTCACACTCCATTAGCCCTGTCTGGTTATAAATTATTGCACTACAGCCCTCAGACCAGCTTACAATTTTCCATGTACTAAACTCTCTTCATCAACAAGATGAAGCATAAGGTGCCAAAGTCTGAGGTAGAACAAAAAAGTCCACAGTATGATTTGCATCAGATTTGTCCTTGCTGTTGTAACTTGAGTTTTCAACCCTTTAAGGATGCTTTCAGCTTACCCCAATGTACACCATGACATTCCCAGCCTAGCAGTCAGAGCAGGAAGGCTGGAGCCTGCCCCCTAATCCTCTTTACACTAACCTGATTTAGAGGCAAACCTCATACACAACCCCCACACCACTAGTGCCCCGTCTGGGTCTTCCATTTCAACACCTCAACCCCTTTCTGCCATCAGTTTGGCTTACAACAAGCAAAGTACCAGCAGGCACTTCCCAGCTCCTGGAGGCATCTGAAAGAAGTTGTGGATGACTACACCACTAGAGAAGAGAGATGCAGGATGCATAAGCCCTGCATAGATATGAGTCGTCAGCGTTTATGACTCACACACCTTCGGGTTCAGACGATCCACTCAAAACTGAACAGGCCTGTTCCCCAGTTGGCCCAAGCAGACTTATCAAGGTCATTAGCACTTGGGGGAAAAAAAAACCTTGCTGAAGGAATCATTAGAACAAGCAGGGCACCTAGATTCTGCATCTTATAGGAAAATTTCAACATGACTGGGTTAAACCTCTTCATATGGTGACCCATGAAGACAACTGAACATCCCATGCAGGCCAGTTTGATTGCTTCAGGTTTATAACCACTCTCGCAGCCGTACACTGCCTCTATAGGAGAGGAAAGAGAGGCCATATGCTTTCCAATAACTCAAGCACTGAAGCACACAGCACAGCTATTTCCACATACAGGCAATAAACCAAACAACTCCTACTATCCAGATCCAGAATTCTGACGAAAAGAAGCAATGCATCCCTTTTCCTCCCCACACCTTCGGCTTCTGCTGGAGGCCTCAGCTGTGGCCCAAAGTTCAGTTGATTTCATGCTTCAGTGCACGGTTACTGCCTCGTAGCTCATTTTTCAGATGTAAATATGCAAGCATACAACAGCACACCTCGTTTGAATGCACACTTAGAGTAACTGCTTCTCTGCAGGCTGGGCAACATCTGCAAAGGAAGAACCCTGCATCAGGGTCTGTCATTAAGAGTCACCCAATGCGCAGACCAGATGCCAGTCATCTGCATGCACTCGGTGCCTGTGTTAAATCTCATCAACAAGCCTCCTGGAAGAGTAGGAAAACATGGATCCAGCAGGCTGAGATGCACAACTCGCCCTTTGATTAACTATAAGCTAGAAAATGAAAGGGATATCAAGACTAAAGGATTAAGGCTCAAGCTAGTCTCTAAGACCACCTCTTCACCCCAGTCATTGATCTAGAGGTTAACAGATAATTACATTGTTCACCACTTTCAGAATAAGTGCAGCTCATGCCTTCAGGTACTGGTATCTCCAGTGACATTTCAAGCCTTGTTTAGGCTGTCCCTAGCCTCACTGAATCTGATTGTTAACCAAGAAAGCCAAGAAATAAATAGAAAACTTTAAGTGCCACATAAACACCTCCCTCCTGCTTTAAGCAGATCATTTCTATGCCACCTTACAAAGGGATGCCAGAGCCCTCTCAGCCCAGTGAGTGGTGTGAATCAGCCTTTAACCCACATTCCCATCTCCCACTGAGTCCCTGTGAAGGCTGAATGAGCAAGGGCTTGACCGCTTCAGAAACAGCCAAGTGCTTTGCCAATCTGGTCCAATACCAAGTGATATTTTAGACAACAGGCTCCTGCCAAGCAAGCATTCCAGTCTGTTGACTACTTCTCACTACAGTGAGACCTGCCATTAGGTCAGGCTACGGAAAGGTACGTTAGACTCCAGTTTCCAGTCCAGCCTAGGCAATTCCATAGGGGATTACTGCCTGAGCAGCCAGCAGAGCACTTTACCTGATACGACAGGCCGTCCTTGCGGGGGCTTAGCCCGATCTCATCCATTGCTGGGGTGTTCATCATCACTTCAGTCATCTCAGCTGATCTCAGATAATCAGGGCTAGAAACAAAGGACAGCACTCAAATCATCTGAGGGGCTCAAGAAGGGTTGAGCAAGACATTCATCGGGAATGAAGAGCAGGCAGGGGAGGCTGCCGGCAGTCTATTTCTGGTGCCTTCCTTCCTTCCTGCCCTCTCTCGGAAGGGGATGCAAAGAGCGGGCGAACCGGCCTCAACTCCCCGATCTCCTCGCCAGGAGGAGACCCCAAAATCACGGCGGAAGGGAGGTTCGGACAGCCCGACCCCACTCCCTTCAGCGCGGCCCCCCAAGGAGGGGAGGAAAAAAAACACAGCAAATAAGTGCAAGCGCTGGGGGTTTTGGTTTTTTTTGGGGGGGTTTTTTTTTTGTGTTTTTTTTTTTTTTTTTTTTAAGCCGGCGTGCTTTAGCTCCTGCTGACTTATTTTACAACCCCGGGGACTTCCACATCAGCGGAGCTCACGGCGCCAACTCCAGGTCGGCTTTTTCAGCCGTAATGGCATTTCCAGCCCGGGAAAGTGAATCCTCACCGCTCGCAGCTCCCCTGCCGCGGGCCGTCCCGCTACGGCTCGGCTCACACCGCCACCCCAGCCTCTTCTCCCTCGCTTTCGGAAAAATCGCGTCCCGGGGCTTCACGCCGCCCTGCTCCGCCGCAGCGGCAGTGGAGGTGGAGGGGCTGCAGCCCCGCAGACACGCGTGGGCTCCGTTCCAAAGCCCCCCACGGTCACGGCAGCAGCTGGCTGGAGTAGATCCGCCTCCTCGCGCCCGTGGGCCGCCACGCCACCAGCCACCCCCCGCCCCCCACGCGCGTGAAGCGCCCACTCACCAGGGCAGGGGACACAGCACAGACATGAAGTCCCGACGGCGGCTGCCCCGCGCCCTCGGGGGTTGGGGGGGTGGCGGGAGGGGCACCCAGGCGGACGGCGCTGCCCCACGAGCGGAGCGGTTCAGCGAACGCTGCGGGACGATGCGCTACGCTCCGCCGCCCGCAACTACCTGCCCCCGCTGCCGCCCCCGCTGCCACCACCGCTGCCACCACCGCTGCCGCCGACCCCTCCCGTCTGAACCCAGCCGCTGCCGCCGCCACGCCTTAAATGGCCCCGGGGGGCGGGGCCCGCCCTGCGACCCCGCCCCCTCGCTTGACGTCAGCATTTTCATGAATGGCTTCGGCGCGCGCCGCTTGGACGGGTGGAGGCGGTGCGGGTTGCGTGGCCCGGCGCTCGCCCCGCCCGCGGCGGCGGACCCGCTATTTTCTTACCCCGGGTGTGCGGGCTGGGCTGGGGTGCGCCCCCTCGGACCTGCTGCTGGCTGCCAGCCGGGTTCTGCACCGAGCATCGCCCGGGCTCGGACTGGGGCTGCGTTTCACCTGCGGGAGGCGACCTCCCCGTCGTGGGGATGACTGCAGGAGGGGCAGGCCGGGGGCTACGCCTGGGGTCTAATCTAAGCCCGGACGTGAGCTGGGCCGCTGCAGCAGCCGTGCGGGGGCGGCGCTCGGCTCACGTTGAGAGCCCGGAGAAGCGGCAGCAGCCGCCCAGCCCTGCTCTTCTGAGCACCTTCTGTGCCCGGCACCTCTACCTGGAGTAAAAAGCGGGAGAGAGCTTCAGCAGGCCGAGCTGTATTCAGCAAACCAGTGTGAATCAATAACGGGGGGGAGAAGGAGCCGAAGCCGTGTGCTGCCCGGGCAGTGCCAGCACCGTGGGCAGCTGTAGGTGAAGCGCGTTTCCTGCCTTCCTCTCCTGACATGAAACTGTGGGAAGGACAAACGCATCTTTGGGTGAAAGGCCTGGGCAACCCTGAACCCAGCTGAAGTCCTGCCTGTGTGCATCGAGCTTCCTAAGGAAGGGGCCTGCAGGCCACTGCCCTTGGTCATGGGACGGGCCAGGCCCACCAAGGCTGCTGAGAGATGCTCAGTAGTTTTGGGGACTGCTCTCCCCTCTCTTTTCTCACTTGGTGTGCAGTATCTTGCCGCACACTGGCAGGTAAGGTTTAGTGCAGGGACTGGGTTTGTTCCACCCGTTGCTCCACGCTGCTGCTCAAACTTTGCCAGTAAACTGGGTAAGCAAGGATGTAACTACGAACTTTTCTTACCGTTACCGTGCTGCACCTCCAAACGCAGAGCACGCAGCTGTTGCAGCGCTTCATGTACTTGTCTATGCACAAGCATGTACGCATTATTTACGCTGGTGCTTAAGGGCTAACGAGTGTGAGTTCCATGTTTCTGAAGGGAAGCTTTGCTCTCGGCTGCACTCAGCCAACCCCCAGACTGCGTATCAATGTGTACATACATACGTGCATGTGTTTCCTCAGACCGGATATTTAATCTTCTTAGATTCATATTATATAATGGAAGCGTATGTGGGTGTTTTACATCAGGCTTCAGCAAGCTGCTGCTTTGTGCCAGATTAAAATGAATCACAAGGAGCTGATCTAGCCCCTGCAGACGCGTGGAAATTCGGGTGGGTGCGGGTGAGTTCGCTGCAAAGGGCTACCGGTAACCTTACTGGTAACCTTCTGCAGCCTTAACAGGAGGACGGCAGCAGAGCAGACTCGGTGCACGCGGCCCCCTTTGCCCCTGATGAGCCTCCCCACGGGGAGGTTTGGAGCCAGGGAGAGGAGTAAGAAGGCAACCAAGTCTCCAAAGCGCGGGGGAAACTGCTCCCCTGCATTTCGCTTGCCTGGCTGGTGGGATCCCCTCTCCCTGCTGCGTATCCTGGGACACACGTGCTCATGCTTACTGGCTTTGGTAATTTCTGCCCTAAAAGAACACAAAGACTTCAGTTTTAAGAGACTTTTTTGAAGCTGAACAGTCTAAGTTGGTGCCTGCTAGTACACACAGGGGCTGGGAGACCACTCCGCTTCAGTCCATATTATGAGGTCTCTTGAGTTAACTTTACAGCCCACCCCGAGTGCCCTCATCTCCCACTGCGTCCAGCTGAAACATGGAATGCGAGATGGGGCCATAGCTCAGTTCCCTGGGATGTTTCATCAGAAACAAGCCTGCCTGTCTCCCTCAGACATACACATGCTTGCTATGGATTTCCTGGTCTTGACAGTACAGGATAAAAGCTGACAAAAAATCCACATGCCCCCAAGTCCCTCCTGCACCACGCACACCAAGTTGTCTCTCCAAATGCCCTCCTACACTCAGCAAGGCTGGAGATCCAAGGTTTTCCCCTCCTTGGAAAGCATGTTGCTTTAAATATCTAATCTTTGATACACCTGAGCTCCCAAAGGAGACCTAGGGACAGGACTGGGGCTCCCCCCCATCCGCCCTCCACTGCTCCTGCAGCCACTGCTGAGGAAAAGCAGCTTGGATGAACCCTTCACCCGTGTCCTCTGGATGGCCGCTTTGCCATCGCAGCTGTCACGGCAGATAGTTTTATGGTTCCACCTAGATAACAGCCTTTTTTTGGGGAGGGAAAAAAAACAAACAAAACAAACAAAAATCCTCGGACGTGTACATGCTGAGGGCACAGATTACTTCCCAGCGACTTGGTGAGAACATCGGCCTTGGCCCTGGCCAGTTCCCATCGGGGGGCCTGGAGATCGGTGCTTTTATTGCTCGCTTTGGCTCTAAGCCACCACGAGATTTATTTCTGTGATTAACCATAAGCGCGTTAATAGTCCTTTTGAAAGAAAAGGCACACCTCCCATGATTTCAATCATCCACGCTTGGGTGCTTTGCTGGATCAGGTGCGGCTTAAGCCCCCTCCCACTGTCCCAGAAGTGTAATGTTTCTTGGGTGAGGTGTGTACCCAGAACACTGCACCTTTGCCCCTTCCCTTGGGGGAAGTCTTTGTGAAGGTATTCAGGTATCCCAGGGATGGGAGATGTTTTGTAAGCCTGGGGAAGCATTCTCCACGCAGGGGAGTTGTCATGTAATAGCTGTGCCTCCTTCTTTGCTTGCCCCAGCCAGGTATGAGAAGTTGGGGCAACAGAGGCGGAGCAGGAGGAGCTGCTGTACCCTCACCCACAGCTCTTACCTAAACAAGAACAAGCTTTCCCTTGTAGATAAACCTTTAAAGCAACCTCTGGACTGAAAGTGAGGGAGCCCTGTTAACCCTTGAGCTGCTGAGCCACTGCCTTAGAAATCCACTTGTCCAAGCAATCAGTTTTCATTATGTCAGATCCTAAAAGGCCAAATTCTCACTCCTTTCAGGGGGAAAAGCAAGAGGGGTTTCCTGCCACCCATGGCCCCACAACTGTGAAGTGGTACACAGAAGGAGAGAATAAAATGAGATCAGATCAAAGTACTTAATTGCAAATGAGAATGAACCACAGCACTTTTCCTCTGCTCCAGTGATGGGAGCAAGATGTAAGCACTTCAAAGTGCCATTTTTTTTCCCTTTTGTTTTCATCCAGGTCTAGTAAATAGCATCCAGCATGCCCTGACTTCCATCTTTCCTCATCTGAGTTCCATCCTTCCTCATCTCACATGCTCACCAGACCCCTGTTTCACTGCTGCATGGTTTTGCATTAAACACTTGGGACTGCCTGGTCACCTGGGGGCAGGAGCAGCAGCGCTTGGACTCTCAGCTGATGTAAACTGATTTCCAGGGCACTGAGCTGATTGAATCCAGCTGAGCTCTCATGGCTTTTTTTTTTTTTTTTTTCCCTTCAGTTAATTTTATAACCCTCTATAATATTTTGGGTTTGGGGACAGTATAAACTAATGGAAGACAAGTGATAACAGTAGTTCACAAATCAGCAGCAATCTAGCAGGAGCAGCGTGCTGGTGAAGAACAGACCATTGCTATCCCCACAGAAGGAATTTGTGCATAGCCAGAACCGAGCAGAAATAAAATTACTGGATGGTCATTTCCCCAAGTTTTCCCCTACTCTGCCTGCAATGTATGAGTTATCGTTGCATTTACCTTCAGCCATGCAAATATAACCATGTTACTCGTCCAGATTTAGATCCAATGGCCACAAGGGTTAACACGACAGCCATGGGGCTGAGCATCCCTGCAGCAGTGCTGGCATCCCACACCCTTGGCAGCCATACACGCTGCCGCCTCTCATTTGCCGAGGGGGTAAGTAAGGCTGCGTGAGGCGACGTGACCGGCACGGGGTCACCCTCGGGGTCACCTCCATTCGGGAGCGGAGCTCGCTGGCTCCTGTCTCCCAGCCAGCATCACGAATCCTACAGGGAAAGCTTCCTAGTGAAAAAATAAACTCTTCCCACTCAGAATTTGAAAACAAAACCATGGAAACATTTCTCTCCATCCTGATGTTTTGCAAAAAGTTATTTTAACAGATTTTAATTTGGGGCTCGATTTGACCGGCCAGCGCCCTTTGAAATAGTTGAATCCAAGCCATCACCGCAACCATGTTGGAGCCAGGCTTCGAGCTCCGGCTCGCCTGACACCCCTGCCAGCACCCAGGACATTAAACCTCTGCTTCTCAGCCGAGAGGGCAGCGGTAGTCAGCCTCTCCTCAATTCCCTGTACCTGCACACATGGGAGCCACCATGCAGCAGGTAGGAGCTTTCTTTGCTACCCCGTGTTTCATAGTCTCCTTATAAATAGTTTGCATCCCCAGGGATGCTATGGACAGGTTGAAACTGCCTCTACCCGCAGCCTGCCACCTCGGTAGCATCACCATATGCCTCTGCACAGCAAAAGCTTCCTAAGAGGCAGTGACGGCTGCTCAAACAAACTCCGGGCTGTCCCTGCACGGCCCTACCTGCGCCTGACCCGGCACGAACCCTCTCCTCTCCATGCTTGTGGCACACAGTCTATTTATTTCCTCGGAAAAAAAATAGGCTCTCATGGTGTCATTCTTTCCAGTCGCTTTCCACACAGCATCGCATTTCACGGTGACTTCCAGATGGTGCTTGAGAAGAAAAAGCCACTTGACACGCAGCCATCCTGCCCCACATGGGCAGGGTCGGGGAGCAGAGAGGAAAAATGGGGTTTATGCCCTGTGTCAAGAAGCAAGGAGGATGGATACAGCTGGTAGAGTGGAGGGATTTGATTTAATGGACCTGGATGGGCTGCTAAGGGGCCAGGAATTTGATTGGCTTTTGCAACATTGCCTCTGGTTTTATTTTACACTAACCCTCAGGAAGGAAGAGGCTGTGGTGGGACCTGAGCCTGCAGCCCTCTGGCGAGGCTGGCCTGGAGGGGCTCAGCAGGTTTCCATCCAGCTCTGCAGGCCCAATTCAGCAAAGCCCTTAAGCTTGTCCTGATAATCAAGTTTGTGCTTAAGAGCTTTACTGAATTGGGGCCTTTGCTCGCGCGGTGACAGCTGCTGTAGACAACCGGGAGGAGAGCAGAGGGGGCAGCAATGGAAAGGAGGAAAGGACGGAAGACATGGTCGCATCTCTGGCTCGAGAAACCTAAAATATGATGACTCTGTTTTCTCCATGGTTCTCCCCACTGTTCTTCTCTATTACTAAAGGTAGCCCAGCTCATTAGCCCCATGTCCATCCTGGCCAGTGTTTCACCCAGTGCCTGGTCCTGGTCATGCCCCCATGTAGCCTGCAGGCTTCCCGGGCACCTCTGTCAGTTGGGGCTGAGATGGGGACAAGAGGAATGTGATGCCTGCAAAGCGCTTCCTTGACTTTCTGTGCTGACACAGGATAAAAATCATAAAAGCAGTTCATGCCCTCGCTTTCTCTGCTGTTAAAAACTGGTGATTGCTTGGAGCCCACAGCTGAGAGGCTGAAACAGCGCCATCTTTACTCTTACCTGGCCCTCTCCCTTACCCATCGCTCCCTCCAGAAGGGCAGAGTTTCACAGACATTTTTCAGTAAGGTAAAGTCCACTCAGCTGCAGAGTATCGGGCTCAAAACCCCAGGCACAGGGGTTTGATGGGTACCTCACATGGCTTAGATGTCCCACTAGCACCTCCTTCAGGTTTCTGCAAAACCAGGCGATATCATCTCCATCCTTCTGCTGAACCCTGACAGCACTCGCAGAAGATAATGAGAAGCACAGCCCCATCTTCAGGGGAGGAGTACATGTCCTCACTGATCTGCTCTGGAGACGCACCGAGGAGCCAGCATCCGCAAGGAAGTCGGCAGGAGATGCAAGCTCTCAGCACAGCTCCAGGTCTTGCCAATACAAAAGGACACACTAAGAACAAAGAGTGTCTGGGTTAATATTTATATTCTGTCAGGGGAAGTGAGATGCATTTTGACTGGAATCGGTGTATGGAAAATATTTTCATTTATAAAATTGAATCCTTTGCTGAATCACTGCATTTCACCTTTTCATTACGCTAGGGTTTTATATATTAATAGTTTAATTTTTTTTTAACAGGGTGTCTGACTGATAGTAGTTCCCTGAGAAGACCTGACCCTAGAGGCAACACCAGCCCTTCCCACTTTCTGGCAAGTCACTCGCTAGCACCAGGGAGAGAACAGGGGCCTTCGAAACACAGGGGCAAGTCCCCTGCCTAAGAGGGAGAGAGGCAATATGTAAATCCAAACACCAAGAAGGCACCAAAACACAGGAGCTGACCAGGGGAATGTATTGGTTCTGCAAGACCTTGCCCCTGCTGTTGTACTCGTTTGGCTCTGCTGCCGTAATTAAAGCGCTGCGGCTCTCCGCTGTGGCTGCTGCTATAATAGCACAAAGCAGCTTTTACACCAGTAATACTATTTTTGCATGGAAAGAGGACTAATGTTATCAATGTCAGGCACATCTGTTTGATATAACTGAGCCAGTGCTCTAGCTTTGGCTGCTCTAAGTGCAGATGAAACATTGCATCCCTTCCACAAAGTGTGGGAAAGACTGAACAGGTGGGTGCCAGGCAGCCCCCAGCAGAGTTAGCTTCATGAAAAAGAGTTGAAAGGACTGAGGAGAGAAAATCAGCACTGGAAGTTTAATGAAGTTAGGAGGATAGTTGCTCACCCAGCACTCAGCCCCAAGCTCCACTGGTTATTGGACAGAAGCCTTTTAAAAGCAGAATCGGAAGAACTGCTGCCACAGTGCAGATGAGGGGGCAGAGGACACCGGAACCAGGATGCGCTGGGAGGTCTGACTCCTCGTACGCGTCCTGCTGATCCGGGGTTGTGGTACATGTGGCCTCAGGGAGCGGATCCAGGCACTTGAGAGAGAGACTCTGACCTCGGTCTTGGCAGTGCTTGTGTCCCCACTCTCTCCTGCACGTGCACGTGCGTGCAAGAGCCAGCACAGTCCCCTATGGTCATGAGCCTGTCCCATCCCGGTCTTGATGAAAGGTTCTTACTGGTGCCTATTAAATCAAACCATGATGCTCAGCACTGACCTTAGCTCTGACCTAAACAGACCTACATCTGCCAAGGAGTAAAAAGTAATCCCATAAAATCCTCGGCTTCCTACTTAGGAGCAGAGGCTAGTTATCCTTTTGCCTTCTGCCCCAAGAGCTCGCTAAGACAGGGATCGATGCAGTAATTGCTTCTTTGGGGACTCGAGGAATTAATAGCTAAAGTAGCTCGGCTCTGCAGTCCTGCGCCTACTCAGCAGCAGCTCTTTCCTCCCTTCCCCGAGGCTGCAACCTGGCCCCAATGGGGATGAAGGTTCCTGTTCTGGGTGAAGCATCTCAGTCCCTGCTGCGTGACCTGCCCGGAATAACGATGCAGCAGGACCGTTCCTCCCTCCCCTCACCCACCAATCCCAAAGCAGCAGGGAAAGGACCCTGTCCCCAGCTCCTTAGATCCCATAGGGTTACAGACATGGGGATGGGACACAGCCTTCATCACGTAACCCCTTCTTACAGCAAGGCCCCCAGCGAGGGTCGCTGCAGTTAGTTTTGCACAGCCCTGGGTAGCTCCAAGGGCAGGAAATGTCCCGACAGCTGCTGTCCTCTGGCAGCTGCATTGTCCCGCAGGGAAAGGGACGGGCTTTATCTTAAAAGTCCATCACTACTGCTGAAAAATTCTAATCAGCCCACTCAGTCATGCCACTAAAGATGAGACAAATTCTCTGCTCACCTACCTCTACCTCTACCAACTGCAGTGCAATTGCACTAGGGGAAAACCCAGTCCCCTTTGCCCTGCTGCA
Organism: Chlamydotis macqueenii; assembly: GCF_036417535.1. Lineage (NCBI taxonomy): Eukaryota > Metazoa > Chordata > Aves > Otidiformes > Otididae > Chlamydotis > Chlamydotis macqueenii. Next base: position 70,974,324 of record NC_141558.1, on the reverse strand, counting down.
GGTACCGCTCCCAGCTGCCAAGGGCACCCAGGACACACGGTGGACCCCATCCCAACCCGTGCCTATAGATGGGGGCAGACCCCCCACCTGCCACTGAAACCTGGGCACTGAAAGCCCTGCAGGCAGCACATTAGGGGAGAATTGCCTCCAGAGCCACACCAGCGGTGCAAGCTGCTGCATGCCCAGGGCTTTGAGCCGTTTTGGAGCAACGTCAGGCACATGAAAGCTGCATCTGCGGCTCTGATGAGTGGGGCCCCAGCCTGGAGAGCAGCTGGCTGCAGAGGTCTGGACCCATGGCTCTCCTCCTCCTCCTCCTCCTCCTCCTCCTCCTGTGCGAGGCCGCCTGTGCTCGCCGATGTGTGCAGGACACGCTCTCTGCCGGGAACACGCAGCCCTGCAGCATCTCCATGCCATCGCCTTTGTGGGAAGTGGCCGCAGCTCGGCCCTGGGTGGGAGCAGACAGCTCGGCCATAGGTGGGTGTACGCACCTATGTATCTTCGCGTACAGGACAGGTGAGCCATACCATATGCAGCGCTGCTCAGTGTTTGGCAGCTACAGAGCAAGCCCGTGTGCTGGTTTCGTGGAGGGGACTCCCGTTTAGCAGGCAGACGGCACCAGAGGGTTTGTGGGTGGGAAGGTGTCTTTCCAAACACAGCCTCAGCCATCACCAGCTTTGTCTTACAGTCAGGGTGTTTCTGCAATATGGAGAACTATCGCCATGGCTTCCTTCCCCCCCCCCCCCAAAAAAAAAAGAGCATTCGACAGCCAAGGAAGCAGGTTGCGAGTGCAGTTACAACCAATGGTGTGAGAAGTGGCACTCCTCCCACACACAGCCTCTCAAAATGCTCCATGAATCCCATGCATGAGCATTGCCAACACCTTTGTGATGCACAGCCACCCCTGTGGGCGAGTTTGCCCATCAGGTGGTGCTAGCTGGGCTCCATAGCAGCTTGACAGGTGTGGGGAAGGACCTTCTCCACTTGAAATTAAAGGCTACATATGCAGGGAGGAGGACTAGCAGCACCCCTGCCGGGGCTGAGCGAAGTGGCTGGAGCTGACATGGGATGGCAGATGTCCCTGGACCTTCAAAGCATCTTGGTTTGTATGGAGGAGGAATCATCCTCCTCTCCTCACCTCACCTCACGGACCACAGGGTCTCACCACTGCGGAAGACGTGGGGGCCAAGCTGCTTCACAAATGGAGCCTATAGATTCACGGGGGTACGTTGGGACACGGTCAAAACCTGCGGCTCAGCTGCGGTGCCTGGAGGCAAGGGATGGGACAGGAACCTGACCAGAGATGGTCACCACCAACAAAACCAGCTCCTCACTTGAAACGTGGTATTCCCTGATGTGGCCAAAATCATGCTGGGCTTGGAAGGCAGGACTGGCTGGATGAACATGGAGCTGCAGAGGAGTCAGGCGCTCGCATCTCCATCGGCAGGCAAAGAAGCTCCTCTGCCTTATCAGTACTTGGGGTGGCCCAGCCTTGCCAGCGCCTGCTTCTTGAGACCTATCAGCCTCGCCATCCTGAGGGTGTGCCTGGCACAGGTCCCTGCAGAGATAACCCAGCTCTGCGGCAGCAAGCATTTCTGGAGCAAATGTTCCCAGGCACCACGATAGGCCCCACTTCTTGTGGGGAGCCCTCGGACCGGCAAAAAGACCCATCGTTAGGGAGATGGGAAGGAGGAAAGTAGAGCGGCGAGGCTGGCTGGGCCTTGCTGTGTGCTGCTTTGATATGAAAGCAATCACTCATGCTCCACCTAAAGGCCTGTGATTTAATCCCAGGGGACCAACAAGGGGAGATCCAAGATAAACAACATCTGTGCGTTCACAAATAGGAAATGGAGTCGCTTTCATGTCCTGAGCCTGTTGATTAACAGGGGTTATTGTTTGGCTTGGCGCTCACCACTCAGTGACTCGGGGGAAGGTAACTAAAAGGGATCATTTGGTTACGCTCCCTAAATTCAAGTATCTTTAAATAGTGCGCGGGTTTGTGTTTTGCCTGCAGAAGACTGATGGGAAAAGGTAGCAGAAGAGTGCAGATGGCTATCAGAAGGGAACCTGTGTTTAGTCTGCTTGTGCCAGATGGGAATGGAAAGTCCGCTCCCTTGCCAAGTGTTTAAAAGAGGAAATAGGATGTGATATTCTGCCTCCCACTCCTTTCTCTCCCCTGAAACCAACCCGCTGCTCTACTTCCATTTGTTGTAAAAAGGAAAAAAAAAAAAACAAAAACGCAGCTTGGCCCACGTAAAGACTTGGAGACAGTTAGAGACACACCTCACTCCTTTTTAATGTGTTTATTATGTGGAGATGGATGGAACAGTATATTTTTATACACAGCTGGGTCCAGCACTGTGCAGCACTTGTCTTTCTCTTACGTGCACCTGTGTAAAAAAAACCAAAACTGCAAAGTCCCCAAACCACAGAGATTCTCTGCTGTCATCTCCCTGTCTCTGGCAAGGAGGAGAGGAACATCTACCACAGCTCAAGGTTCGTGTCAGACTCCTTGGCTGACAAACCGACCTGTCAGACAGATCAAAACTTCTCGCTTGAAACTCTAGTGATTTCCCCTGGTTAATAAATCCGAGTCTGCCCTGAGCTGAGGCTGCCTGGGGGACTTGTGGAGGTGGCAGAGGCTGAGACACTGTGCGGCTGAGGCTGGTTTAGGGCATTGTTTTAGGGAGTCCTGAGCGTTAACCCCAACGCTGCCCCATTGGCATGAGCGCTCTAGCAACCTCGGTGATGTGGTGCACTGGTAAACTCTCAGGTTAATCTTGGAAATATCTCATGGACATGGATTACGTGGATCACAGAGTCACAAAGCAGCTTTGGGCAGAAGGGACCTGGTCCAGGATCTTCTGTCCAGCCCCCACTCAGAGCCAGGCTGACCTGCAAAGCTGGAGCAGGTTGCCGATGGCTGGTCCAGCTCAGCTATGAGCGCTTCCCAGAGCAGAGATCGCACCGTCTCCCTGGGCACCGGTTCCAGTGCCTCATCATCCCCAAGGTGAACATTTTTCTTTCCCTCTAATGAGAACTGCCCTCACTACAACTTGTGCCTGTTGCCTCTTGCTATGTGCCTCCAGGAAGAGTCTGGCTCCACCTTCTCACCAACCCCTGTAGGTGATGGGTGACCGTAGTTAGATCCCCCCTTTGCTTCTTCTTATCCAGATGGAACCAACCACCACCAAGTAACTTAAAAAAATGTCGAGCCCAGTCCCCTGCCTGCCCCTGTCCTGCACAGGAAGCCACCAGGCAGCTGCTCAACTCTGAGGAACCAGAGATTTAATGAGCAGTTTTGGGAACACTCTCAGCTTTCCTGCAAAGCTCTTTGCTGTCTCCAACACTAATTACTAAATGCTTCCGAAGCTGCTGTCTGTGTGAAACGAGGCCCTTCGTTATGGCCGTGTGGGTAGCAGGGCGATACTCGGCGGCAGGTGTCTGCTCCACCCAGGGAACTGTGGGTGTTATTCCTATCTTTTTCTCATGGGGAAAGAAAGGAGAAGGCATCCCTCTAGCTCTGGAAAGAGATGCTGTTTCTTGCCTTGCCAGTGGACGAGGTGCTCTGCCTCTGCTCTGGGAAGATGCAAGGCTCCCTGGTGCAGGGTGCAAGGGAAGGGGCAGAAATAAGCCCCCTCCAAGACATGTGTGATGACCTGCCTCAGACAGGAGGGAAATCCAGACGGAGACTGGTAAAACCAGTTTAGTACAGACAGGATCCCAGGAGAGGAGGGGAGAAGGAAAGACGGGGAGGGGAGAGATGAACAGAAGCTGGCTGGGTGGCTCGGGCCTGACTGGCAAGAAATGAGAGCTGTGGAGTTAGGACAGGGTTGGGTTCACATGGGGACAGTTGTGGGAGAGATGCTTGGGGAGTGCCAGCCTTTTTTGCAAAAGAGGTGCATCCAAAGGCCAGCCTGACCCCCTGCAAGTGCCTGCCTGCAGCAGAGGCAGGGCAGAGGCAGGCTGTGCCCCCCGTCTGCCAGGGAGCCAGGCAGGTTCCCGTCCCTTCTCCCTCTCCTTGCCTGTGAGAGACTCTGCTGCTGTGCAAGAGCCAGTTTCCCCAAGCAAGGCTCCCCAGATCACCATCACCTTGAAGCTACCGGATGGTCGCATCCCCTGGACAACGGGCAGCCTGTCAGGGTCTCGCTCCCCAGCTGCACACCTTACTTTTGGGTACCAAAGGTAAATTTTTTCCAGTTGCTCTGAGCTCCTGAAAGGTAAAGTCCTGGTTAAGAAGAGCTCGTGACAAGCAATTTGACAAGCTGAGTTAGAAACACAGAGAGCAGCAGCAGCCAGGTGGGGTGCATGTGGGCACGAGTTGGGGGGCCGAGTGCATCCCTGCTGCAGGGCTGCTGCTGGCTGCACTTATGCAGGGAGGGATTTAAGCCCTAAGAGTCTTAGTGACGCATCTTGGGAGACTTAGGCTGAGCCTGGTTTGGAGAGACGTGACCCGTGCTGCATTTCTCGTGGTCACCTGCCAGTCAGCATTATGTGAGCTGTCACCCGTGCCTGGACCCAACACGTGAGTGTAGTGGCACAGGGGCTTGGGAGACAAGGAGGGGGGAAACCAGCCCAACCCCTTAACTGGGTCCAGCCTTGCACCTGCACCGAGGCTACTGAGACAGGACGTGTGACTGGTCCCAAGGAACAAAAAAACCACTGCTTACAGCTGGCAGGGAACCAGCAGCCAGTGTGCTGTTGCTTTAACTGGAAAGAGGATTTGGCTCAGGGACACCTCATCTCTCAGTCATCAATAGGAGACTCCTGCCCACTGCCTTGGAGGGGTCAGCGTTTAGGATGGGGGAGAGCCAGGATTTCGATCTGGAGCACTGACTCCTGTTTGACCCCATTCTTGCAAGAATTACAGGATGAGTCACTACAAACAAAGCAGCAAAGACCAAGGCGGGATTTAATGACACATTGTTAATGATAATCCCATCCATAGGTGTGTTTTTATAGCTGGGGAAAATGAGAAAAGGAAAGTAAGTGTCTTTCTTTGACTTGCAAAAAAGGCAACCCTAGGGCTGGCAACAGCATTTGGAGCAAGGAGCACCCCCGCGGATTTGCGCACGCAGAATCTGTCCGCCCCAAGAACTGACCTGACTTCTGTGACCACGTTCAGCTGAGATGAAAAGTTGAAATAAGGCTGACTGTAATCCCCAAGAAACCAGGCCACTCTCAGGACTCAGGACAATCAGGTCCTATTAAAAAAGCATCTGCCAGTCTGATGTCCCAAGGGTTTCATTATCTTTCTTAGCTAGAAGTCATCGGCAAGGACTGGTCTCCTGTGGACTTTGGAAGGAGATCAAAAGCGTGGCAGCATTGGCACAGGGCAGTTTCAGGTGCAGCAATGTTCTTTTTCCAAATTTCTCAGCTCCCAAAGGCAACGAGACGGTGCTGGCGGTGTGCAGTGTGCTTGGCTGCCGCACTGAGACACATAGAAACTTAGGAAGAGAAATCTAACAATCTGGGAAGTGAGAAGTGAGGTGCTTGAAGTACTTGGTAGGGGACAGGGCACAGCTAATAAGCAGCAAAGGACAGCACGGCAATGCCTCTTGTTGTTTGCTCCTTTCTTCAGCATCCGTTTATCTTTTGACTATTGCAAAATTTTCAAGCCATAATTAGGAACGAACTCGTTGCAACAGTTCCCAGATCTAATTGAGCTCTCTTGAAACTAAACCATTTAGAACAACCTTTTGCAAGGACAAAACACGATGTACTCTCCTTCAGCACAGCCGAGAATATGCTGTCCTGGGGCCTGATGGGTCCTGCTGCAGCACACAAGGGACGGGCAGCAACTGCCTCCTTGCTCCAGCAGGTCAAGCAGCTTGAACCCATTGAAATCCACAGGAATTTTAAGATGCCTTAAGCAGGAGTCCTGGGAGGTGGAGGTCTGGCTGCAGGGGTTATTGTTAGCGGAGAGGAACCAGAGCTGGCTGTTAGGAAGAAGATGCTTTGATTTCCCATGCATCTGACTTTCAAAAGGTAGTGAGTGAGATCCCTAGCCCAGAGCCCAGTCCTTAACTGAACTGCATCTAACGGGACCTTTATTTTCTTTTTTTAATCAACAAGGCACACTAACTGCCCTGCTTCTTGGCAGGCCAGGCAAAAAGGCTCACATTACAGTGGCGAAAGCACACAAGGCCAGATCCAGACCTCGGCTCATATTCTGGATCCCTTGCTCCTCCTCTCTCCTGAACAGCTAGACCTGGGTGGCAGCTGAGGATTTCCGAGGGTATTTTTGGAAGAGAACTGTCCTAGCTGTCTAGAAATCATCCATTTGCCTTTCTGCCTGTCTGGGGCAAGAGCAGACGATGACAAAGTCACAGGCTGACCCTGGGTGACACTCGGGCATCCCTGGCCAGTGTAAGAATAGAGCTCGGGGGCACGGTGGGACCAATCATTTACCCACTGAAAAAAATGGTTGGTTTAGACTAAAGAAGAACGTAAGCAAATGCCACCCTAAGTTACAGCAGCATTGCAAACAGCAGGGTTAAAACTGAGTAGAACAAAGCCCTCCTGGCTGGCTCCAGCCAGCATCTTTTGGGGAAGATTTTTCATTTTGCTGAGAAAACCGAACCACCGAAACGGTCACTTCAGATTGATCTAAAATGAACCCAGTTGACCTTCTTTCTCATTTGATTAATAGGAGGAAGAATCCATTATTTGTACAGTTTTAATAACAAGCCCATCAAGGCAAAGCCTTTGGATTGTGGGCTGGACCATGTCAGGAGCCTCCTGGAGAAGGAGAAGGTGTCCCAGCCTGACCTGCAGTGACCCGTGAGCTCAGTGGGGCTCGCCAAGCCTCACCGAGGTGCTCGCTCATCCTGGCGCCTGAACCTTGCATGTCACACCCTCATGGCTTCAGGGTACTGCCAAGAGCATCCACCTGATCACAAAAGTCCTCGTTGCAGCAGGCTTTACAAGGAAGAGCAAAGCCGGCCTGGAGCATTTGGAGTGGTGATGGAAAGAAGAAAGACTTGTGGCATATTTTTACTATTATAGTTATTTTCAAATGTTGAAATGTTTCTAAAATTCTAAAGACCTCTCTGCAGAGCTGGCCAAAACAACACAATAACATAACAGGAAATCATCTGCTCTTTTTTATGCCCCCCTGCCCTCCATCCTCAGCAGACAAAGCCTGAAGCCAGAGAACTGGCTTTGTGTCCAAAGAGGTCACGGTTTGCAAGAGCAAAGGGATTTGGTGGAAGCTGTGGTTGCAGAGCAACATTGTACAGCAGCAGCTCATTTCTTTCAGGAACGGGGAAGAAAATATATTATTGAGTAATAACCTTTACACCTTCAATCCTCACGCCTCTTCCCTTCCCTATCAGCAGATTTACCTGCCATCACCCTCCCAGGTGGCACCACAGCCAGCAAGGCACAAGAGCCCTCAAACTAAGAGAGCGGCCCGAGCAGCAGCAGCGTGCGTGTCCAAAGCCAAAACTGCCTCTACCCACGGGCCAGAGGCTTCAGGTGTTGCTCGGAACGAGCAGGCGTTGCTCAGGGCTGTTCCTCCTCAACTTGGCATGGATTTTTTTTCTGCTTTAGCTGGAAAAACGAGCCCAGCCGGCGACGTTGTGCACGCAGTCTGGATGACCCGGCAGGACGGGGTTTTTGGGGGGAGGTTCCCCCCGCATCAGGGAAGGGGAGGAGCCCCTGCCGCGGTGTTTCTTGGCAGCAGAGGGGGCTGTCGGGCCGCTTTTCCTCCGCCTCCCCGCAGCCCCGGCCCCTCTTGCTCCCGTGAGGGCTCCCACGCACTCCCAAGGGGCTCCGGCCGTGTCCCGCTGTTTTCCATACCCACGGAGCGGGGGGAGCCCAGCCGAGCCGGCCCACCGGCCCGGCGACTGCGGGGACATGGGTGGGTTTCGTTGCCCGTGAATCCGGTATCCCTCCCGGAGGGCGCCGGCTGGTGGGGTTTTTCAGTCTCGCCGGGTCGGGGGGGTCACGCAGGTGGGCGGATGAGGCGAAGGAATCGGTGCAGCAGCTCTCTGCTTGGGAGTGGGCTCGGCGGGGGCTTTTTGCCCTCCTCTCGTCGCCAAGGGCCTCGGGGGGACGGGTCTCCTCCACAGCCGTCAGGGAGATGGACCCCGCCGCTCTCGCCCCTCCTCAGAGCAAAACCCCACGGTGGGCAAAACTGGGGAGCACACCTCTTCCCTGAAAGAGGTACCTTGGGCATTTTTTGGGGTGGAAATGCATTCCCACCGCAAAACTGGAAGCCCTGGGACCTGAGAGGGACCGCGGGCTGCGGCCGTCGGTGGCCGGAGGTACCCGTGGTGCATGGGCTCCGCTCTGAGCGGGGACCGGGGTGGGGGAGCGGGACACGGCCCCTCCCGTGCTGCTGTGCTGTACTCCCAGCCCAGTGCCGGCCCAGTTCGTGCCCCAAGAAATGGGGGATGTAAGGGCACAAGGAGGCCGAGCCGGGTAACAGTACACCTGTTATAAATTGCTCATCTGGGGATGAAAGGTATTCTATGAAGCTAAAATATTAAAACTCCCCTGGATTATTCATTAAGCATCAATTATCATCATCACATTTACTGTCAGATGTTTCAACGTCGCTATTCTGCTCTAGGAGAGAACGTATTTTTAGGCTGCTTTCTGAACGAAGGAAGTTCTTGGGGTCAGCCTGGCTGGCTATCTGTCCTCACCAATGTGGGAACATCCAGGTTCATTTTGGCCAAAGTTTACAGAAGCTGGGAAGTCTCCAAAATATTGTGTTCCTGCAGGTTCATGAGCAAAGGGGACAGTGGGGGAGCCCCCAGATCCAGGTAGTGGTGTGGGTGCAGGAAGAGCAGGCACTTGGTGGGGCGGGCACCGGTGCTCCCAGCAGCAGGGGAAGCTTCAAGGAGAGAGCTCGGCTGTGGGACACAACCACAGAGAAGACTGGGCCTCCCTGGCTCTGCTGCCCACTGAAATCGTTTGCATCAATACCCATCAGGTACGAATCGGCTATTTATTCCACATCCTTTCTACTACTTCTGCCTCCCCTTGTTTGCACTTTTATAGCATTGCAAAGTTGGAACAAGTTTTGGTTTAAGAACAAAGGCAGCCTCATCTGCAAAACAGGATGTTCCAAAATAAGATCTAATTTTCCTTTGCAAGAACCTAAGGCGAAAGCAAATTGATATCTACTCTAAAGGCAAACACAAACCAGAACTTATTATTTATCATTAAAACATCTTGAAAAGGCTCTAGAGCCCTAAAAGCAAAAGTTTGATGATGTATAAAAGAATTATGCTTCTGAGATGTATCAGTTCAATAATTAAAACAGCATCTATGAAATATAAATGTAAGATATTAATAAATTAAATTAAATTAAAGCCACTGAAAGCCAATTATCTTGTAAAAGATCTCTGATAGCTAAACTAATGAGATGTAGAAAGATTAATTTAGATCCCCATTTTAGGAGGTGATTATAAATTGCTATAATGCCACATCTAGTTACTAGGTTGTTATTGAAACTTGTGAAATACATTTGGAAGGGCTTTTAAATATTCAGAATGAAGTAGAAATTAGAAAGGAGTTAGAAATAATTAAAAATTAGCTGTCTTGTCACATTGCAGCTTTAATCCTATTACATCTTCTAGTTTGCAGTGCTTCAGATGTCTCTCAAGATACAGATCTCCTGGGTCGGTGGGGTTTACAAGCAGGGATTTATGTGTTTTAATAATTACAGAACTTCAAATATTTCTCCTTGTTTCCCTTATTTGGCGAATTGTTTCTTTGTAGGATTGTTGTGCTTGCTGCTGGCACTGCTTGAAGAATTTCTTTGGCCACAGGGCAGGTCAGGCCATTACTCATGGTCCCACTGATTCCCCATAGACCCAGTGCTCTCCTTGCAGGTCATGGTGAAAATGCTGAGGAGCGTCAGTCATGGTCTTTTTGGTCAGGGCGAAGCACAAGACCTCCACTTCTCTATTCCTGTGGCTGTTGTAGCAAAACACAGGGTTCTTGGGGAAAACAGAAAGATGATGGTGCTGCAATGCGTGCCTATAGCCCATGAAATATGGTCTTGGTACTGCCAGAGGTTGGCCACGGAGGTTCACCAGCCACGCTTTTGTTGGGACTTGCCATGTGGGGAGCTTCACCTGAGCTTTGTAGCTGTAACAGCAACCATCTAATGACCTGGGGCCCTCAGGTTTAGATGGTTTGCTTCGCCTGGTCCAAGGGATGCCAAAAGGCCTCCAGCAGCATGGCCCAGCTGTATTTCTGCAGCGCAGCAGGAGCAGCTGCGGGCAAAGCAATCGGTCCCTGAGCTGGGAGGAAAAATTCAGCGTGGGGGGTGCAGGCAGAGGAGGGCAGCAAGGCCTTGAAACCTCTGGCACAGGGTGATACCGGCAGTCCCAGGGCTGTGAGCTACTCCCCCATGAGCAGCTGCTGCATCAACGGAAGAGCATGACCTTGGGGCTGGGAAACACAGCTTTCAGGAGCAAGGAGGGCGACGAGCAGGTCTGCAAGGTGTGCACAGCTCTGCTTGGAGGGTCTGTGCAGATGGACCTGGCTCTGGGGATCAAGGACTGAGGAGCACGGTGAGGAGAAACAGCCCCAAGTGGACTCTGGCAGAGGAGGAGGAGGCATAATCCCCACCACCACCACCACCCTGGAGAGGCAGACCACCATCAGCATCACACTGCTTGGAGGTGAAGGTCTCGGAGGCCGTGACGCCTGCAGCTTTGCCCAGGCAGTGGAGGGGTAAGCATAACTGAGGGAAAGCTGTGGTGGCTAAGGGAGGGGTGGTTTTGATACTGATAAGGACTTTTTTTTTCCCCTTTTGTCCCCTTTCTCTCTAATATTCTAGATAATGTCATTTAGTATTTTAAGTGAATTGATTAGCACTCTTTGCTTAGACTCTTAAAAGTTTAAATCGTCAAACAGCAGATTCTCCCGCATAAGGTATGTTTCTTTAGCTCCCATAAAGGAGTGAACTGTGGTGCATTGAACTACTGGAGGAGGCAGCAGCCCTCCTGAGAGCCCTTACAGCATTTCTGTGAGCAGCCCTTCTGGAAGAGCCTTTTTCGGGTTCGTGGCAGTGAGGGACAACCAGCAACAAGGCTACCCTATGTTCCCATAGCCCCAGCAAGTATCTTGCATAGCACCCAGTTTTGGGGGGCAACACAGGCACCCCTTTAAAGACTTGTTGAAAATTTTAAAGTGGGAAATCCAGCAGGAGGGAAAACCTTCTGGAGGGAAGAAGTAGACTAGAAAAACAACAGAGGAGCAGCCCAAGCTTGGGTGAGCCTCTTCTATCTTCTCTCATCCTGCCTGCGTTGTAGTTTTGAAGCAGCCCTTTCTGAAAAGTCTTAAATACTTTTAGGGGAGCCAAAAAGATGTCAGAGCTGGCAAATTGGGTTATGCAGTGGGGCCCAAACCCCTGGGGTCCGAACTCTTGCAGAAGTATCCAGCAGGCAGACCTGGAGTTTACCAAATTAAAAGAGACAGCCAAGTCTAAACTCTTCTCCCGAAAATCCTTAAAATGTGCAGGAGCATGGGCTGTGTGGTTAGTGGCCAAAAGTTTAGCCGAAGAAAAACAGGCAGCCCAGGTAGAAATTCAGAACCTGAGGGAGGAAAATGACAAACTGAAAGCAGAAATAAAAGCTCAGCAACTTAAACTAGAGGAGGGTAAAACTCGAGAAGGAGTTGCGGCTGTGGAGCAAGTGCGAAGCGCTCTCCGGTATCAAGAGGTGTGTGAACAAAAAAAGGTCATTTTGAATGAAAATCAGGCATTGAAGGAAAAACTGGCTGTGAGTACAAAAACTATAGAGGAGGTGCAAGGAGCAATCCAAGTATTAGTGCAAAAAATACAGATCCTGAAAGACAAGGGCACAGACCACCGAGCCTGTGAGGCCAAGATGGAAAAGTTAAAAGCAGCGTTAGAGGCGAAGCACGGTGTGGTCACAGCCCTTACAAAAACACCCTACCAAGGAGATGCTGAGCAGTGGGACGCAAAAAGGTGGTTTAACCCAGACGGCAGCCCCTCTGTAGAGGAGTGCAACCCTGCGAGCCCACGTTCGCTAGTTTTTGAGGTGCCAGAAAGGTTTAAAGCAAACCTTGTTTCGCTTACCAGTGCTCAGGCGGCTGTGGAAAGGGAAGGTGGAGGAGCAGAGGGGAGAAGCCGAGGAAATGTGCAGCCAGAGGCAGATCAGGTTATTGAGGGGGAAACAGCTACTGCTGAGCCAGCTCCACACCATTTCAAACCGTGGAGCACCCAGGGAAGGAGCAAGCAGTCGGCAGCGAGTGCTTGGGCGAGGGAGAACAGAGGGGGCTCCAGGGGAGGAAGGGACAGCACAGGAAGGGAAAACCCCAGGGAGAGGAGTGATTCAGAGGTGCTGGAGACCACTGCTTCTGCCAGTGCGACCTCCCAGATCCCCTGCTTTGGGAAAGGGAGGAAAGGAAGGTGGCAGGGCAAGAGGCAGTGGCAGCGGCAGCACAGTGCTGCTCCTGGAGTCGTGGTACAAAATACCGTGGCCAGGAGGGAGTTAAGCACGATGCGAGTGGACATATGGAGGCAGCTTCGGAAGCACGGGGAGGATATGGCCCGCTGGGATAACGCTCCCACCAGGGTTTTGCTGGATCGCCTCCTGGAGATCAGTGGGAGAGGAGAGGGAAGCGGGCCTGACACCTGTGCCCTCTCTGTCATAGTCTAGGGCAGCCGATCCCCCTCTTCCCCGGGCTTGTGGTCAGACCAGAACCAGACCACTGGGGAAGACCCCCACACTGGGAGCAGTGGGGGATCAGGAGCAGAGCCCATGAGGCATCCCCATGTTGCATTGGGGGTTGAACTAGATGACCTTTAAAGGTCCCTTCCAACCCCAAATATTCTATGATTTTAAGTATTCTGTGATTCTAAAAGCCAGGGCACTGAGTGCAGGCTGCAGCCGATGCAAATTAAGAAAGCTCCTCCAGTGGAGAAAATGTAGGAGGAGTGAAGTGGTAAGTGTTTTTTTGTTTGCTTATTTTCTCATGAGAAACAAAGAGGGAGAAGTTGGCTTTTCCAGCAAGAGCAGACAGGGCTGGGGTGAGCAGAGGCTTCTTCAGCTCTGACACAGCCACCCTGGTGTCTGTTTGGCTGCAAGGACTCTGGGCGGGGATACCAAACACCGCGCAGGCCAAATTAGCAGAGGCTGTTTTGGGAAAAAAGCAGAGGGCTTTAAGGGATAATAAAACACTGGCGCGAGTCCAGGCTGTGATACCAACTGGGCTGCAGCGTTTGCGAGCAGCGATGTGCAGTAGCGGGACTGAGAACAAGCTGCAGGTATGAAGGACCATGCAAGGAAGGTTAAAGGAGTCCCAAGGACTGTATAAACCCTGAGGGTGAAGCAAGAAGAAAAGAATAGCATCTTATTTCTGCCTCTTCTATAGACTTTTAAAAAAGAAAAAAAAATAAATCACCATTTTCAAAAATAATACCTGCCTGTTACCAGAGGTAAATCAGCAAAATCAAGAGTTACAAGCAGAGCAAATTCAAAAGATACCAACACAAATGAAGCAGTTCGCTCTTAGTGTTAGCATTGTTCTGTTTAGTAGTGTTTTCACAAAAGCATGTGGAAGTATGTGCAGGAAAGAAATTTAGGCATGGTATCAAAAAAAAAAAAGGAAAAAAGGATTGAAACAGAGGAATGCTAACTAAGTGCTACCAAGATGCAAAAAGTTAGAAGCTGGAAAAAATGGCAGATTATGCATGTACATATAAAGGTTTGAGGAGAGGGTAATTAATGGTAAAATATTCTAGTTGACTTGGGACAGAGTTCACTTTGAAAGCAAAAAGTTAAGCCTGTAATACATGATTCTAGTTGGTGTGCTAACATCAGTACTTTTTCTTAGAGTGAAGAAAAGGTTAAATAAACAACTAAAAAGACTGATCATGGTAGAGAGTATGCATTAATGTAATAGATTTTTAATTTAAAATATAAAGTTTTTCTGTTACAGAGAAGAGGTGGAACCAACGGAAAACAAATACGATGGAGGATCGGTGAGCAGCTGTTTAAGAACATAAGTTAATAAAATGTACAAAAATATGCGAAGATCATAGAATCATACAATGGTTTGGGTTGGAAGGGACCTTAAAGATCACCCAGTTCCAAAGTCCCTCACCGGTTTCCTTGTAGGCCCCCTTTAGCTACTGGAAGGCCACTAATAAGATCTCCCTGGAGCCTTCTCTTCTCCAGGCTGAACAGCCCCAACTCTCTCAGCCTGTCCTCACAGGAGAGGTGCTCCAGCCCTCTGATCATCTTCGTGGCCCTCCTCTGGACCTTCTCCAACTGGTCCATGTCCTTCTGATGTTGGGGGCTCCAGAGCTGGATGCAGTACTCCAGGTGGGGTCTCACCAGGGCAGAGTAGAGGGGGCGAATCGTCTCCCTCAGCCTGCTGGCCATGCTTCTTTTGATGCAGCCCAGGATGCGGTTGGCTTTCTGAGCTGCAAGCGCCCATCGCTGGGTCATGTTGAGCTTCTTGTCCACCAGAACACCCAAGTCCTTCTCCTCAGGGCTGCTCTTGAGCCATTCTCTATCCAGCCTTTATTTGTGCTTGGAATTGCCCTAACCCATATGCAGGACCTTGCACTTGGCCTTATTTAACTTGATGTGGTTTGCATTTGCCCACCTCTCCAGCCTGTCAAGATCCCTCTAGATGACATTGCTTCCCACCAGTATGTCAACCGCCCCACACAGCTTGGTTTTGTCAGCGAACTTGCTGAGGATGCAGTCTATTCCACTGTCCATGTCGCCGACAAAGATGTTAAACAGGGCCGGGCCCCATATGGACCCCTGAGGAATGCCAGCCGTCACTGGTTTGCACCTGGACATCGAGCCATTGACTGCAACTCTTTGAGTGCGGCCATTCAGCCAATTCCTTATGCAGCGAGTGGTCCATTCGTCAAATCCATGTCTCTCCAGTTTAGAGACAAGGATGTTGTGCAGAACAGTGTCAAATATCAAGTGTTTTGCATGAGTCCAGGTAGATGCAGTTTATTAGATCCTTAATATCATCAAAAAGTCCTATGGATGTAAATGATCTACCTTGGTTAACTAAGATAACTATTAATAATAATCTTTGCTAGTTTTGCGTTCTATAGGTAGTACAGAAGAATAAGTGCAATTCCAAATTATGGATGTTATTAATTGTATGCTGCTTAGCATTTTCTTATCTTCTTTTATTTTGCTTTATTATCATATATGCATAGATGAAGGGAAAAATATAATCTTTTTTTTGTAGATCAGATACTGTTGCTGAAGTTTGTGAGAAATAGCCACTCACCATGAAAAATTTGCAGAGGACAAAGTCACCTGAGCAAAGTTTTATTAACGAGTCAGCTGAATCGGGGGCGTCTCATGGCAGAGACACACCTTCTTAGTTCACAGTTAACAATATTTATAACCTCTCCTGGCTACCCACTTAGCCTGTCTCCTTTTTTGGAGCTCACAATCTACATTCTATTGGTTACCTATGCCATTCGCGACAGGTGCTGATTGGCTAGGAGCATATCATGTGTCATTGCACAGGTGTTAATTGGCTGAAAGCATATAAGCGGTCAGTCCCATAGTTGGAGTTGTTGACATTCTTGCCCCAGCCCACTTTTCTGCCTTTTGCTTGCTCAGCTGCCAGATGTCCTTCTTATAACCTTGCAGCTCTGTTGCGCAGGTAAAACCTTAGTTATGTCAAACCACTAAGACAAGAGTGAATCTTGCCAAATACATTTTCATAACTTAAACAAAGCTTTATGTATTGTCTATATAAAGTTATAAAACATTGGCTTAAGCAAAACCCTATGCCCTTCTCTCACAAGTTGAAATAAGAGAAAAGTATGCGGAAACTGTGGTGACAAGGAAAAAAAATGGATCTAGTTTAAAGGGATCACAATCTCCAAACAAGAGAAACCTTATTTCCCTTGATGAGGATGGACATACCCCCTACTATTGACAGCGATCGTGATTAATAGATCACCAGCATATGATGCAATGCCTGTATATGTATGTAACACTGCAAACATGTAGTTGTATCTGCAAAACATTACAGTATTTTGAGTACTACACAACAGTATTTTGAGTACTACAAAAAGAAAGATGAACAAATCAAATGTAGAAATTTCTGGTAGGATAAGTTATATTGTAAAAATATATACCATTAGTGTAGTTTTACATTAGGAATACTGCATAGTGCGGTTTTGAGTATAATTTAGACCACTTATATACTAGCTGATGGTGCTGGGGTGGGTAGAAAACTAAAGGTTCCCCAGTGATGGGGATATCAACACACTACACACGTATATGATATGTAATCATGTATGTCTAATGAAAATTTTAGGTTTTTTAAGGAGGAGACAATGAAGTGATTTTAGAAACTTACAGCAGAAGGGTTTCTGAGATGACACCTCTATGCCAGCAATGATGGGCGGCCCAGCAAGGTGGAATGCTCCCAGTTGTCTCTCTGGAAGGACACCGGCAAAAGGGAGACACTTACATATGTAAATTGCATGTGAGAAGATACCAGTTTTCAATCAGTTTAGAACAGAATTTAGCCAGATGTGAATAGGAAATTTATCCTTTGGCTTCTAGTGAGTCTGTGATCACTTATGTGGGATCCAGCTGTGTTTGTGTGTATACCCAGCATCCAGAAATCACCTCTGCATGTCTAAGTTGTCTCATAATGCACGTGCGTGTAACATAACTTTAATTGGAAGGTATGATTTTAATTACACAATGCTTTTAGAAGTGACACTAAAATTACTAGAAACCTTTAAACTGTGTACTAAACAAAGCCTAGTAGCATTTGGTTTAGGTTTTGAGCAGTTGTTGCAGCTAACAGAGCATCCACTTGTAACATTTGCGGTCCCACAGGCAATAAAACAAGCCACCAAAGCAAGGTTTACAGTACATGACAAGAGCGAGCAAGTTGCTCTTACTACAACAGCAATAAAAGATGCCGACCATCATTCCTGGTGTAAATCTCTCCTCAGCAGGACTCCCATCACCTACTGAAATTTTTAACTAGGCTGTACAGTCTAAAAGTGTAATCCTGGGTATTGTGAACATTTGGTTAATTGTGCAAATTACCCTGGCTATAAAATAAAATATTAAGTAAACCAAGCAGCAGCTATGCATCAAAGCGGACACTCTCAGGCCCACACGAGGCAAGACCAGATAGGAAAGAGCAAACGCCTCCAAGAAGATCTATTGCTCGGTCCTGGCGAGGAGCCTTGAGCCACAGGAGGGTTTGCGATGTCCTTACTGGACTCGTGCTGGACGGCTGATGTCCATGGACTGTCAGAAGGGGGTCTGTATGCCTATTGCCCACAAAATACAGTCTGGCCACTGCCACAAACAGGCCACGGGCTGTGCACTAATACTGCAAAATATAATATAGAGGTTTGTGAACCTTGCTTTGGTTGGGACTTACCATGTGGGGAGCTTCACCTGAGCTTTGTAGTTGTAACAGCAACCATCTAACAACCCCAGTGGCCATCACCTGTCTGCGCTTAGGTTTTTGCTTTGCCTGGTCCAAGGGGTGCCGAAAGACCTCCAGCAGCATGACCCCGCTGTATTTCTGCAGCGCAGCAGGAGCAGCTGCAGGCAAAGCAATCGGTCCCTGAGCTGGGGGGAGAAACGGAGGCAGGGGAGGGCACTGGGGCCTTGAAGCTTTGAAACCCCAGCGCTGTGAGCTACTCCCCCATGAGCAGCTGCTGCATCAACGGAGGAACATGACCTTGGGGCTGGGAAACACAGCTTTCAGGAGCAAGGACAGTGAAGAGCAGGTCTGCAAGGTGTGCACAGCTCTGCCTGGAGGGTCACTGCAGATTGACCCGGCTCTGGGGATCAAGGACTGAGGAGCACGGCGAGGAGAGCCTTAGAGACAGGGTGGAAACAGCCCCAAGTGGACTCTGGCAGAGGAAGAGGAGGCAGAAACCCCACAAGCACCACCCTGGCAACACAGACGGAGGGGCCTCACCATCAGCATCACACTGCTTGGGAGTGAAGGACTTGGTGGGTCCATGACACCTGCAGCCCTCCCTCTTTTCTTGGGGGACAGATAGCACCTCTGAATCTGGTGCCCGGGCAGTGGGGGGGGTGAGCAAAGCCTGGGGAAAACTGCAGCAGCTAAAGTGTGTGTTAGTTTTGGGCCTTGTATATTAAGGGTTTGTTTTTTTTTTTTCTTTTATCGTCTTTCTAATGTTCTAGATAGTATCATTTATCATTGTTAGCATCATTGTAAGTGGATTGATGAGGACTCTTTGAGCTCACTGGTAAAGCTTTTAAGTAGACTAACAATAAATTGTATGTCTTTTCATACTAGTTGTGTTTCTCTAGCCAATATAAATGGCACAAGTTTTGGTAAAACAACCCTGACTTCCATGAGGGCAATGTTTTCTAAGCTGGAATAATGATGGAGAGAAAGGTGAGCATCCGCTGGTAACCTCGGAAAAATGGGTCTCATCAAGTGCCACTCTTTGTTGTCTTTCCAGGCTACAGGATCCAGCTCAGGCCTTCTTGGCCTTTCCCTGCAGTGCTGCCACTCCCTTAATGTATGATTGAATGAGCCTTCTCCTCCTAGTACATGTAAATCAGTGAAATGTCTGATTTCCTCACCATTTGCAGGTTCACAGGTCCTCGAAACCAGTGGGATAAGCCCCATCATCAACACCAGCAGCCCCACTCCAGAGTATCATGTATCTCAGGTGTTTTAAGAAGTAGACAACGTTGTTCAAACACAGTGCAAGCTGCTGGCTCCTCCATCCCATCGCAGAAAACTGGAGTACAAATGTGGGTCAGGTCACAAGAGCAGCCATTTGTTTACAGTAGCTGTAGGAGAGAAGACGGAGCAGCAGAGAGACAGGCTCTGCTGATGGGAACGCTGCGCTTGCAGAGTGGATAGAGGGTTTATATTCTCTTAGAGATGCTATGCAAAAGACAGATAACAAGTTGCGATCTGTACCACATACAAGGCCTGGGAGAGCTCACGGCCGATCTGGGTTCTGCTTTCTTCAGCGTGGAAGCTAGTTTATGTTTATCATGAAGGTTACACAGTGATTGCTGTTTCAGGAGAGAGGGTGAAGGTTCAATCAAGAGGCCTGCTTACACCCTAGAATTTCTAATTCCACAGTCCTCCAAAGGTTGTTTATTATCCACAGGGAGACAGCCTGTTGCAGAACAGAGAGCTGCTATCAGCTATGGTGGGGGGGGAGCAGTCCTTCCACCCCAGCCTTGTTTTATCGAGACAATGGGCTGCTGCATCACACATGTGCATAAGTACCTTCTAACAAAATTCCTGATTTCCCACTGTGAGAAAACTCAGTCCCAGCTGCTGGTGCCACCAGTCCTCAGGAGAGTCACTCTGGGGGCCAGAGCACTGCATGGGCAACTCCACGAACAACCCCCCCCCACCAGCCACACTCAGAGACTGTTCCTATTTTGTCTGTTGGTAAAGGGATTTGAAAAGATTTTCTTTACCTTGGCGACTGACTTTCACATACCTTATCATTCAGGATCCCCACAGAATTTTCATCAGCTCTACATCAGTGGAGTTTTCATCACAGGTTAATGTCCCGGGGTGAATGGAGAATGGAGGGGTGACCCACCAGCCAAGGCCAGGTACAATCTTTTCAGAGACAAGAGACTACAGTTTGGGGAAAGGGGCCGGGGGGTGGAAGTGGGATATTTTAATATAAAACTTTACAAAAATAAAAATAAATTACCCTTTTAGAGCAACATCTCCAAACACTCCTGAACCAGGGTAAGGTCCCCAAACCAGCAAGGTCAGTATTTACAAAAAGGGCTGGTCTGAGAACAGCAAAGCCTGATTTTCAGAGCAAGTGGGTACCCATACCTCTCACTTGCCTCTGAGAGAGCAGAAGATGCTCACTGCACCCCTGCAAATCCAGCCCTCGATTCCCTATGTTGAGCACCAAAACAGCAGCACCTATTAAGCACAGCTGCCAGCCGGGATGAGCCCAGCCATCCCGGCACAGCCACAGCACTGGCACGTGCATACAGGAACTGCGATGATTTATTTCTCCATGCTCCTTCAAGGCTGCATGTAAACCTGTCCCACTTCTCCAGGACACTTTGCTTGTTGCTCCATCCCTCAGACAAGGATCTCCTAACAACACTGCAGAGCCTTTATCTCTCTTTAAGGGGGCTTTAAACTCCCCTTAATGCACAGCCTAACTACAGCAGTCATCAATTTGTGTTGATACTTTGTCACCTAAGTTCCTCTGCTTGCTGGGTTGCCTTCCTGGCTTTGGGATTAGACTTTCTGGTGCATCTTAAATCACCAAGTATATCACACACCCCTGCACACCTGACCCATAAAACATTAACACTCTTCCTTTCTTCTATCTCAGATGGCCTTTGACTAAAAAATTTGGAGCTCTATTTTCCAAACTTTCAAATCCTGGCTTTAGCTCAATCTAATATCAGATATAAACCATGAAACTGGCAATTACTTCTGAAATCTCCTAACTATGCATGCATTTAAATAAAGGGGTTGAGTCAAAGCTTTCAGGAGTCAAAGTATCTATTAAAAGAATGGTACAATTACAATATTGTCTGTTAGGTCTGACATATAAATAATTTCAGTACCTTCTGCCTAATTACAGTGAACTAATGAAAGTGTGTCTAAATTAGACTGGGGGGGAGGGAGGAGAAGGATTATTTACATCCAATGGTGTTTGTTGCCTTTCTTCTTTTCTTGGCAAAAATGGTAGAGAAAAACAATGGCCATGACTCTGAGCCTTTGTCTTCCTCTTGTTATTCTTTTCCTTTTGATGCCTGGATAAAAGAGACTAAGAAAAGATGACTTCCACAGAAATAAATGCTGCAAGATTTACAGCTTCTGTGTTTATTGCTCCCCAGCATCTCCTAAGCCTACTAAAGCACTCTGAGATAATAAAGTGAAAAGCACTGTAGAAAAGGGTTTCTTTAATAAGAATCCTTTGTGCAGTTTACAGAGTCAAGCAAGCATGATGTGTGACAGTCCAAGGGCAAGCTGCCTGGCCCCAGACTGGCCTGCTTTGCTAGTCATGTTACAAAGTCACATCTAAAATGTTCCCCACCACATCTCAGCTATTTCGGATGTCTCAAATCTTCTCTCTCATATAGAAGCAACTTTTCCCCCCTCCAGGACATATATTTGCATTTTTCCCAGGTAAAATACCATATGGTGATCTTATTCCCACGTTTCCAGTCTCTAGGTAGATGCATTCCTAGAACAGGGAGGGGTGCAGGGAGGACAGAAGTTGGCATAATGTAGGATAAAAGCAAAATAGGAACTGGTACACATCTGGATAAAGCCCTCAGGGAAGACTCTTTCCAATCCCTACAGAAGCAAGTGGTGCTATAAACCCCCAGCTGCAGGTAATTCTTTACAGCAATGTTGTTAGTATTAAGAATCTTAACAGTGAGAGTCTCAACAGAGGTTCTGTTCACTACATCACAATTTAGTGAATCCAGTAAACTCATCAGTCTGGCTGGAAAAAGAACAACAACCACAATAGCAGGGAAGCTGCTGAGACATTTAATAACTGTTGTTGCACTCCATTGTTTTTCCCCTGCTCTCGTCTGATAAACCGTCTTTCCTTCCCCTATTTTGGGATATTTTTTGTGACTCCTTCAATGTACTTAAATTCTGGTAGAAAAGTCTACTTTTAGCCCACACCATGGATGTTTCAAAGACAGTAACTGACTCAAGTTAGTCTTGTGATGGAAACTGTGTTGTAGCTTTATGTTGCCATGGCTTCTTTAGTTGACAAAATAATACTTTTGACAGACAACTTCTAGGTCTTTCATAGCCCTCTCATTTCACACAGGATGGGGGTAATTTGAAGGACAAAAAGTGAAATGACCTTGTAGGAAAGGGGTTGCAGGAGAAGGCTGGTGGCAGAACTGGACATAGACCTGAGGTCTCCTCATTTCCAGAGCTGTACCAGCTGCCCTTCTTTTGATTCAACTTCGTGCAAGTAGGATTTTCAACAACAGAATTTAGTCCGATGCTGGTAAACACTGATTCAATCAAACAGTTTGTGAGGATGTGCTAAGCTCCATGAAGCTTGGCTGAGATGAGTTCCTGTGGTCCTCAGCAGCGTTTCTGGTTGGGGTAATGCTTACAGCAGCTCCCTCACCCCAAGGCATATGGTCTGCAAGGGGGACCTGGTTTTATATCTCAACCTACACACACATTTTCAGGCAAGGACTTCAATTCATTGCTTATAAAGCTACAGTGAATGCGCTGGCCACCAGCTATTAACATCTGCTTGTTCCTCCTCTCCTCCTTTGAGAAGGGGGAGGGTGGAACTAATCAGGCACTGATGTTTAATACTGCAGTGCAGTCCTCTGCAGAGATGGAGAAAATGTCTAAATTGGTTCCTGTCAGATGTAGGCGTTAAGTCACGTTCACCCTCTGTGCAGGCTGCGCATCCCAGCTCCACCAGCCAGAAGCTGGCTGCTGATCTTCCCCTATTCTCCTCCATAAAACATATTATTTAAAAAAAAAAAACCACAAAAAACAAACAGAACAAAATAAGACATACCAGCTGCTGCTTATCGCTGCATTTGCACCTCAGCCTCATTATGTCATAGAATCATAGAATGGTTAGAGGTGGAAGGAACCTTCAAAGGTTGTCTAGTCCAACCCCCCTGCAAGGAGCAGGGACATCCCCAACTAGATCAGGTTGCTCAGAGCCTCATCCAACCTGGC
Source organism: Chlamydotis macqueenii (assembly GCF_036417535.1). Lineage (NCBI taxonomy): Eukaryota > Metazoa > Chordata > Aves > Otidiformes > Otididae > Chlamydotis > Chlamydotis macqueenii. Next base: position 70,951,638 of record NC_141558.1, on the reverse strand, counting down.
CTTGAATGTTTCCAGGAATGGGGCATCCACCACCTCTCTGGGCAACCTGGTCCAGTGTTCTACAACTCGCATTGTAAAAAATTTTTTCCTAATAACCAATCTAAATTCACCTCCCTCTATTTTAAAACCATTACCCCTCGTCCTATCACAACAGGCCCTACTGAACAGCCTCTCCCCATCTTTCTTGTAGGCCCCCTTGAGGTACTGGAAGGCTGCTATAAGGTCTCCCCGGAGCCTCCTCTTCTGCAGGCTGAACAGCCCCAACTCTCTCAGCCTGTCCTCACAGGAGAGGTGCTCCAGACCTGTGATCATCTTCATGGCCCTCCTCTGGACCTTCTCCAACTGGTCCATGTCCTTCTTATGCTGGGGGCTCCAGAGCTGGATGCAGTACTCCAGGTGGGGTCTCACCAGGGCAGAGTAGAGGGGGAGAATCACCTCCCTCGACCTGCTGGCCACGCTTCTCTTGATGCAGCCCAGGATGCGGTTGGCCTTCTGGGCTTCGAGGGCGCATTGCCTGCTCATGTGGAGCTTCTTATCTACCATCACTCCCAAGTCCCTCTCCTCAGGGCTGCTCTTAACCCATTCTCCACCCAGCCTGTATTTGTGCCTGGGATTGCCATGACCCAGGCACGGGCCCACCTCTCCAGCCTGTCGAGGTCCCTCTGGATGGCATCCCTCCCTTCCAGTGTGTCGACGGCACCACACAGCTTGGTGTCATCGACAAACTTGCTGAGGGTGCACTCTATCCCACTGTCCATGTCGCCGACAAAGATGTTGAGCAGGGCCTGGCCCAACATGGACCCCCGAGGGACGCCACTCGTGACCAGTCTCCTCTTGGACATCGAGCCATTGACCGCCACTCTCTGAGTTCGGCCGTGCAGCCAACTCCTTAACCACCAAGTGGTCCCTCCATCAAACCCATCTAGTTTAGAGAGAAGGATGTCGTGCGGGACAGTGTCAAAAGCTTTGCACAAGTCCAGGTAGATGATATCCATTGCTCGTCCCTTGTCCACTGATGCTGTCAGCCCATCATAGAAGGCCACCAAGTTGGTCAGGCACGATCTGCCCTTGGTGAAGCCATGTTGGCTGTCACCAACCACCTCCTTGCTCTCCATGTGCCTTAGCATGGTTTCCAGGAGAATCTGCTCCATGACCTTGCCAGGCACAGAGGTGAGGCTGACCGGCCTGTAGTTGTCCAGCTCTTCCTTGTTCCCCTTTTTAAAAACAGGGGTTATGTTCCCTCTCTTCCAGTCATCAGGGACCTCACCAGACTGCCACGACTTCTCAAATACAATGGCCAGTGGCTTGGCAACTTCATCCACCAGTTCCCTCAGGACCTGCGGATGGATTTCATCAGGTCCCATGGACTTGTGCACCTTCAAGTTCCTCAGATGTTCCTGAACCTGCTCTTCAAGTACAGTGGGCGGTTCTTCATCCTCACAGTCCATGCTTGTGCCTTCCACAGCTTGGGTGGTGAGACAAGAGCCCTTATCAGTGGAGACTGAGGCAAAAAAGTCATTGAGTACCTCAGCCTTCTCTGTGTCCCGGGTAACCAGGACACCGGTTTCCTTCCAGAGGGGGCCTACATTCTCCTTGGACTTTCTTTTGTCCTCTACATACCTATAGAAGCTTTCCTTGTTTTTTATATCCCTGGCCAGATTCAATTCCATCAGGGCCTTAGCCTTCCTCACCCGATCCCTGGCCACTCGCACAGCCTCTTTGTAGTCCTCCCAGGCTACCTGTCTCCTCTGCCACCCTCTATAGGCTTTCTTCTTCACTTTCAGTTGGTCCAGGAGCTCCTTGCTCATCCACGCAGCCCTCCTGGCCTTTTTGCCCCACTTGTTCTTCATCAGGATGCACCTCTGCTGAGCTTGGAGGAGGTGCTTCTTGAATGTGGACCAACTTTCCTGGGCCCCTCTTCCCTCCAGGGCCACCTTCCATGGCACTTTGCCCATCAGGTCCCTGAAGAGGCTGAAGTCCGCCTTCTTGAAGTCTAGGGCTGAGAGCTTGCCGTGTGGTTTCCTCGCTGCCCCATGGATCTTGAACTCCACCGTGTTGTGGTCGCTGCAGCCAAGGCTGTCCTTTAGTTTCACATCCCCCACCAGTCCCTCCCTGTTGGTGAGCACAAGGTCGAGCATGGCACCCCTCCTTGTCGGCTCCTCTATCGCCTGCAGGAGGAAGTTATCGTCCACGCAATCCAGGAACCTCCTGGACTGCCTGTGCCCTGCTGTGTTCATCTCCATCTCTGTGCCTGTGACATCTCCAACAGATGTCAGGGTGGTTGAAGTCCCCCGTGAGGACTTCATGACCATGAGGCTTGTGACCATGAGGCTGCTCCTATCTGGCTAGAGAGCGCCTCATCTGCTCTGTCCTCCTGGCCAGGCGGCCTGTAACAGACCCCCACCGTAACATCCCCTGTCCGTCCTTGTCCTCTAATCTTGACCCATAAGCTCTGTCAGTTCCTCCTCCATCCCCAGGCGGAGCTCCACGCACTCCAGCCAGTTGCTGATGTAGAGAGCAACACCCCCTCCTCGTCTCCCCTTCCTGTCCTTTCTAAAAAGCCTATACCCCTCCATGCTGATGCTCCAGCTGTACGAGTCGTCCCACCACGTCTCCGTGATGCCAACAAGGTCGTAGCCCTGCTCGTGTGCACACATCTCCAGCTCTTCCTGTTTATTCCCCATGCTGCGTGCATTGGTATAGAGACACTTCAGCTGGCCCCAAGCAAAGCCGACTTGCTGGCTGGAGCGACAGGAGTTCTGTCACCTGAACGATAGGAATTCTGGTCTATTTTAAAGCAGCAGCTTCCTTGGAAAGCTCTGCATCTGACATGCTCAGAGCGGAACTCTGGGGAAATAAAGTTGCTTTAGATCTCCTATAGATACCTCTTCAACAAATATGAGACTAACAACATCTGTCCCAAAGCCTGATGTTGCAATAAACACTGCTGAAGCATAGCTTTGGGAAGAACCTGACCTGAGTTTTATTTCCGAAGGAAACAAATACAAACTTGGGATCTGGCCTGAGCACTTGAAGTGACACAGATGTATTTTACCCCAAAGGTTATAGTCAGATATTATATATCCTTTGAGTCAGTCACAAACGCTCATCCTCCTGCAGTTCCATGGACCTCTGGTTCAGCAAGGTCAGGGTGAGCTGGAATACTTTAATCACAAATTGCAGCTGCGCCCTTCTTGGGAAGAAGGTCTGAAGTTATTCTGCAAGATGAAATCAAATAATTTTTTGTTAGCAGCTTTCACAACCAGCAAAATAAAATGAGAATTTTGAAGGGAAGAGCTTTTAAGGACATATATTTGTCTTGAGGCTCTGGTACACTTATCAGAGAAAGGTTCTCCCCAACAAGGGCAGGGTATCCACCCCTCTTAGCTAAAAGTTAGGCAGAGGAGACCTGGCAAAGGGCAAGAGAGCAGGCAGGATCACATCTCTAGGCTGCAATGATTTTGTGAAAGTCCAGCCTGCTGCTCTTTCGCTCCCAGGTAATAAATAATTTGCAGGCTGCCGAATTTTGCTTCAGGCTTCACTCCCCAGCAGTTGTAGATCTTTAAAATTCCACAGAGTCCCTTGTGCTGTCAGAAAACAGCTCTTCATTAAAATACAGGGTTGATAATGTATGGCATCTCATATATACCCAGCAATTAATATTTTTCAAACACAAACATTGATTACTACAACGGGCACATCTCACTGTAAAGCTAATGAAGAGGGAGTGGGATGCAGCTGTCCCTAGGAGGTGAGTTGGCACTCAGCTGGATTTAGACCACCCTGTAAGGGTCAGCTCATGGGTGATGTTGGAAGGGATTGCAATAGCATTTTCTTAACAACAGAAATCTTTAAAACAGAGCTGACATGTGGAACACTGGTCAGAGAAGCTGGATTTATCCCACATTGACGGGCAAATGAAGTAACACATGTAGTAGAAATATGAGTGGCTAGCATTCCTCTCCGGGATCTGGCCACATCAGCTATCAGAGGAGTGCAAAAATACGCTTTTATAAAAAAGTATTGAAGGCAGTATGCAAGGCAATGCACCATCTGTGGATACATACTGCAGTGCCCAGCTGCAACATTCTCTTTTTCTATTGTTTCTTAGGCTGAGGGAGGAAAATAATGGTATCTCTATGCAGGGGTCCCTGTCACTGCTTACTTCCGCTCCTGTAAATTAATTTTGTCACCACTATCACACCCCACCAGCTGCAGCCAGGTCAGCTTGGGGTTTTATTAAAGGTGAGCTGGGGATGGCAATCAAATAAACTCAAAGCAGAGAGGCAGCAGCCTAGTCAGATGAATAGCATTTGTTAAGGGAGCTATGGAAAGGATTCTACATTAATCTTAAAGACCTCCAGGTTCAGTTTCAAGACAGAGGTAGAATGCCTGTTGAGGACCTTTGTTCGAGTCTCTGGCACATTTCACACAAATGCTACCTCTGCAACCTAGATAAAAAGGAGTCAGCAAAGCTCTGAACACCACTTGATCTAGTAAGAAACCACATAGATTTGGTGAAGTAGAATGAGGATGCAGAGAGCAGCCAAGGCAAAGACAAGAAAGTATATGACGGGACTGGAGAAGGCTGGAGCCTGGTGAAGGTCAGAGTAGGTGGGAAGAACAGGCAGCAAAAGGTCCTCAAGAAAGAGGTTGGTGGTTTGGCAGGATGTCACAACAAGAAGCGTTCAGCTTGTGGTGAACAGATGGAGACAAAAGACAGGAGCGAAGGCAGAGAAGAAGCGAAGATGGCAGATCACCAAATCTGTTTATCTAAGAGGACTTAAAAGGAATCACTCTGAAGGGTGACTGAAAAATTACACCATTTCATTCCTTGCTGTCATTTTAATTCAGCACCAGTCTAAGCCTTGCCATAAGGCACAACTGAGTTAATATTTGGGATAATATAACCTTTCTGACTATTACTACCTTCAGGTTACACATCCTCAGCATGCCTTCACCAAGCAGTGCTTCCCTGCCACCACAGGCCAGCAATCCAACATTGATTTGGACATGAAGATTTTTACTCAGGGTCAACACACTCCCAGAGTCTGTAGGGTCTGAGAACCATAGTGGGGACTCCAAGTGAATCATCTGAAGTCTCTGAGCATCCATATGCAAAAGTGATAGTCATTCTCTGCTTTTTTTTTTTTTTTTGTAAAAAGCCTTGAAATATTTTGCTTAAAAACTTAAATAAAAATGCTAGTGGTATCATTCTCACCTGTCAAATATAAACATGTGCAGCACATGGCATACAGCATGGAAAACTGTGATGATTTGCTACAGTCATTCCAAAACTGGTCACCTCTGTTACTAAGCTTGATAGTAGGACAGGACACTGCTTCCACTCAATGCTGCAGCATAAAGCCTAACCATGAGTGGTTAGAGCATGCATTTCGCCTGAGCTGCCAGATCTTGGACCTCAAACCAGGATTGTATTTTGTACTGCCTACAAAAATAAAAGAAATGGTTTGGTGTTCTTATAACAAAGATCTTGGTCTGGTCCTCTAACTGGTACAGATGGGGAAATTTACAGCTAACAGCAAACAAAGTCACACAAAACTGTAAAGAACACCTGCAGAGATATTCTTTAGGGAAAAGGTGCTCACAAGTACATTTCAGGAGACTAGTGATCTCAGCATGTGTGCACAATGTCAAGTAAAACCAAAACCCACCAGTTACTATGATTTCATTTCTATTCTATATAATTTCGCTCTAGATATGTATACATATTCTGTATATATACAGAAATATAGATATGTATATATATTTCATTATATGATTATATAATATATTACTATATGATGTTTCATTTCAGATGTATACATACTTCACAGAAAAAAATATATATATGTATATATATTTCTACTCAGACCAAGCCTGTAGGGAATGAGTAGCTCCAATGAAGTCAGTTGATGACAAGAGGAAAAAAAAAACAAAACAGTGTAAAGGAAAGAAGAATCAGGTCCAGAGTCTTGAGTCTTTCAAGCACTGATTATTTGGCAGCTAGTCAGTGCTGGAAAAGGTCACTGAACTAAACAATTTCTAAGACAATACTGTAAACGCTTACTTTTATAGTGTTAAAAGATGGATGAAAACATGTGACTCTGCTAGATTTAATACGACTACCCCTTAAGACAAGGAAAAAACAGATGTAGGTATGCATCCTGAATAGAGATAGCAAAGCACAATAAATGAAAGGCAAAAATGTAGTTTTCCATCCCTCTGTCCAAACTGATGCACTTGTTGGCAGCTGGGCTCGCCTTTCTTTTCTAGCAATCTGAAGTGTCTCTGCAAAAAGTGGCTCCTAAATTAAGGCTGCTTGGCACTTTCTAATACACAGATCTGTTTTCAGCTGGTTATAATTTTACTTACCAAGCATTAAACAGTTGAGTTGAAGTTTTCGATGCTGGAGGTCTGCTTCAGGGTAAGTCATTATGTTCTAAAATAGTTCATCTAGAAATGGTCAGGCATTTCTGAAAACAAGGCTCTGGGGATGTATATAATTTTGCCTGTTTAAAACAAAGTTTCCAATTACTTTGTTAAATTTTTGTGACACAATACTTTGGAGCTGGGCCTTGAAATTTGGTAGGGTTGTCAAACCAGTGCGTGCCTGTGGCCTGTGTGTCTGCAGAGGGATGTGTTAGTGTTCCAGCTCAGTTCCTCTTCCATGCTGGGGACCAGCCCCATGCAGAAGAGATGAGCACAGCCTTCTCCATATCTGTCTCTCCTGAACATCGGTGCCACCAGAGCAAGAACTGAGAACAGTAAGATCACTTCACTCATGTCTGTGTTCTTCACGCCTCCCTGGCAGGACAGAAACAAAGATAAAAACCTGATTTCAGAGGTAGTGTCACTGCAAGCAAGCCCTGGCTGCTCTTCGCATCACCCCCAGCAGTCTGCTAGTGAGGCTGCATGTGCTGTTTGCGTGACAGCCCAGTGAATCAGACCAGCAACAGCCCTTCCGTCTCCCTGCACGGGTTCACCATACGGCCACGCCACCAGCATTGCTGTCACAGTGCAGGGGTGAGGAGGAGCCTGCAGCAAAGAGCTGAGCCCAGCGCCAGAGAATCACAGCCTCTGATGCCATGCTGGGAGGAACAAGGTCACCTGCTGAAAACTCAGTAGGGATGCAAGGAGCAGGGCAGGAAGGAGAGAGAGGAAGGAATGGCAGTGTGGGGAGATGACAAGAGGCAAGAGCGCAGACTGCAGAAGGAGGAACAAAGCACAGCAGGGCTGCAGAGAACAGGGAGAGAAGGAGTAGAAAGGGAGACAGGGAAAGGAGCCAGTACTGAGTATCGCCTTCCCCAAGGCACCTGGAGCTGATATCTAAGCATCAACACTGACAGCAAGTAACTGCAAAACCTCTGGCAAAGCATGCTTCTCTGCCTTTGCCTTCCCCTCCCTCCCTGCCTGTGGCAGACTTCCACCAGCTTCTCCTTCAGCCTTTTGACATAAAAATACCAATGCTGCCAAAGTGAGCTTTATGGGGGAAATTGCTTTCGTGTTTATTTTTGGTTTCATACAAACATTGGAATTTTTTGTCCTAAATCTGCACTGGACTGAGTATTAAAAGCTGTTGTTTTTCTATGCCTCAATTTTGTTTTGACAGGCAGCCAAAATTCCCAGAAGCCCTGAGCTTACCTGAATTTTGATAGAGCAAATGAAGCAGGGTGAGATAGACAGTAAGCTACTTCCAACTGCTCCTCCTTTTCCCAGAAATGTGGCACATGAATCATGGGGCATTTCTCTCCTGGGCAGGGAATATGCATGGAGCAGGAACCTTCCCAACTCAGGGGGCTGGAAGCAAGAGAGTCAGTCAAGCAGTTTGAGTAGGAAATACAGAGTATTTTTTATCTTCGCATCTCTTCCTCCAAAGCCCTATGTGGGGCAGGAGTTTCACCAACTGCAGGCATCAGGAGGGGAAAAAAACAAAACCAAACACACTCCCCACCCTAACGTAACCAGAACCAGCATACGAACTGAAAAAAAAAGTTCCCTATCCCATGCTGAGACCTTACAGCACATGAAAACCTCTAAAGCCTAGGTCTGACATCTGCTCAGCCTTCTTTAATGAAAAACTTCCTCCAGCTGCTGGTTAAGTATCACTAAGCCTTGGAGCTTAAGTAGTAATGGTTACTGCATCAAATGGAGTTCCCAGTTCAAATCCCAGTCATAAAGAAGCCAGCAAAATGCTTAATCTGAGTTTCTTTTACTCTTGCGAGTTAAATGCACTTTGGAAAGTTCATATCCAAATTACCTTTCAAAACAAAATTATTTAAAAGTCAAACAGCCCAAAGTTAGGAATTGTGGGATAGAGGCTGTAAGTACAAGCTCATTGCATACCTAAAAAAGGGTGATGATGGTGCCATCATAACTCTTGTGATTACACACCACTTTCACCCCTAGGCTGCACGTATGCAAGGACAGGATAACCATGTGCTTACCCAATCCAGCCATTGGAAATCTGGCATTTTTAAAGTGTTCTAGTTTTGTGACCTAAATCGTGTCTCTCTAATGTACTTTTGGCTACAGTAAGAAATCGTTAAACTGAGCTAATTCTGTAGTGAAGATGCAGCAACCACTGCAGTTGCATGCAGTTATGGCTTTTTTTTTGCATGCATTTCACCACGTAAATCTGCGGGTACTGATGGAGCTGAGGTAGGTTTTACTTCCTCCCTATTCCCCAAAGCAAAAAGATTGCCCTAAGGAAGCCTAAAGCAAATCGCCCTAGGTGAAACCATGGGCAGCTGCACTCTGTGTGGACTAAAGCATACCTGCATATGGATTTCCAGACCAGACCAGACCAAACCTAATAAAAAATAATAAAATAATAAACCTAATTAAAAAAAAAAAACAAAACAAACCAAAAACCACAAAAAAAAACCCACAAAAAAAATAAGAAACCTAATAAAATAAAAATAATAAAATAATAAACCTAATAAAAAATAAAACCTGCTCAACATGAGCCGGCAATGCGCCCTTGCGGCCCAGAAGGCCAACTGCATCCTGGGCTGCATCAAGAGAAGCGTGGCCAGCAAGTCGAGGGAGGTGATTCTCCCCCTCTACTCTGCCCTGGTGAGACCCCACCTGGAGTACTGTGTCCAGTTCTGGAGCCCCCAACACAAGAAGGACATGGACCAGTTGGAGAAGGTCCAGAGGAGGGCCACGAAGATGATAAAAGGGCTGGAGCACCTCTCCTGTGAGGACAGGCTGAGAGAGTTGGGGCTGTTCAGCCTGGAGAAGAGGAGGCTCCGGGGAGACCTTATAGCAGCCTTCCAGTACCTCAAGGGGGCCTACAAGAAAGATGGGGAGAGGCTGTTCAGTAGGGCCTGTTGCGATAGGACAAGGCGTAATGGTTTTAAAATAGAGGGGGGTAGATTTAGATTGGATATTAGGAAAAAAAATTTTACACTGAGGGTGGTGGAACACTGGAACAGGTTGCCCAGAGAGGTGGTGGAAGCCCCATCCCTGGAAACGTTCAAGGCCAGGCTGGATGAGGCTCTGAGCAACCTGATCTAGTTGGGGATGTCCCTGCTCCTTGCAGGGGGGTTGCACTAGATGACCTTTGAAGGTCCCTTCCACCTCTAACCATTCTATGATTCTATGATTCTAAAAATAGGTAGGACAGAGGAGAAAGACCTGCTGGCCAAATACCTGCAGCAGCTTAGACACAGAGGCTGTTTCTGCACCCTGTCCATAGGGTGCACCTGAGTTCCCACCACTTCCTTCAGAGTATCCCACCTTCTTGACAGTGCATTGCAGCAAAAGTCCACCCCTGAAGAATAATAAACATCCTGTTCTTCCTTCTGTATTCACCACGTAGCTGTGCTTATATTAATAGTCTTCAAACGCTTGCAAGGGCAGGAGACTGTGATACTCAGTCTATAAGGACAGGTGAAAGCTACCGGGCGGTTTTTTGGCTAAGCACCCTTGTATGAGCTAGCCATTCTGCTTGCTGTTCCCCTAGTAGGATAGGGGTCTCCCTATTTCACCAGCTGCATCTGCTGCAAAGTCTGCCATTAGTCTGCAGACAACTATGGCATGCAATCGTTGTAATTCAGTAAACTTACTGTTTCAAACACTTGTAAATGTTTACAACAGTCAAATCAAATGCTTCCAAAAGGACAAAACAAAATCCCATATCTAAACAGCCCTGAGTCCTAGAGGGAAACAGCACTGGATCCTGATGTCAGGCGAGCCCACATCTCTCTCACGGGCAGAGTCAAAACGTAAGGCTCTGAGCACCCTTCTCTCTCCCACCTATCCCTCAGACACTTAGGAAAGGCAAATTACTGCCATAGTTTTTTGTTCCTTCTCCCACTTTTACTTCTGTAAGAAATGCAAGTTTCTGATAGTGTTAAATGCTTCAGATAGTGAGAACAAAAACGCAGCCTACTTTGAAGGACAAATACTTTCCAGCTGCCTTCAGCCAAACACAAAGAGGCCAGAAACTTAGCTCTGGTTCTGCACTTCCTGTTATCAGTGTCCTACAGCAAGGACATTCAATGAGGTTTCTCAAAAGAAACAGAAATGCTTACATTCAGTCTCTTCCCCTGTTTATCAGGGAACCTTAGATCCTCTACAAGGCCCACGTGATTTCCACACAAGTCATAACGAAAAGGTGCGAGCTTGCCTTTAGAATTTCTCCCACCTCTGCTGCTTCTGAGTGAATTTGTCTGGCTTAGTAAGATTGAGTTCCCCCTCATGCCACACAACTGTTTTCCTTCCTCATTTATCTGGGTTTCTCTTCCATAACCTGCCTCCCATTGCAGAGAGATTCTGCCCATTTTTTAGACAAATGTCTGCGTTTATTTTTGCAGTAACAAGTCAAACAGGAACACAGCCGCCTCTTCCAACTGATCAGCAGAGCGAGCGCCCTGTACCAAACTGTAGGTATTTCAGGTCCTTGGGAGAGAAATGCCACATTTAAGAGGCACAGACTGCTGTTTCACAGTCACCTCCTTTTTAACAGGAGGAGCTGCAATGCAAACTTAAGCAGATCACACCTACGATAAAATCAGATGGAGAGAGATATAGCATAGCAATGAAATAGATGTGTCTTGTGAACAGAATGAACGAGGTCTTCCCTCACATCACCGCTACCCAGAGCAGGATGTTCAGTCAAGTATCATTCCCAAATAACCTCTGCCTAGACTTGAGGATGGGAAAGATGGTGATGTCACTAATAGTCTGCCGGAAGGGCCCTTCCCTAGTGAAAGGCTGGCATTGGACTGCCAGCAGTTTTACTAGCATCACAGAAATCCATTCAAAGAGCAACAACCCTGTTAATAAACAAACAAAAGGCTGGAAGGCAATTCGATTTCTCCACTTATAATTTCCTACACCTGCCAGAAATTCTTACACCTGAGGTGGTGAGGGAAGTAACTATGAGACCAGGAACAGGTCCACAACCTGAAGGTGCACTAGTCCATGGGTCCTGATGAAATCCATCCGCGGGTCCTGAGGGAACTGGCGGATGAAGTTGCCAAGCCACTGGCCATCGTATTTGAGAAGTCGTGGCAGTCTGGTGAGGTCCCCGATGACTGGAAGAGAGGGAACATAACGCCAATTTTTAAAAAGGGGAACAAGGAAGAGCTGGACAACTACAGGCCGGTCAGCCTCACCTCTGTGCCTGGCAAGGTCATGGAGCAGATTCTCCTGGAAACCATGCTAAGGCACATGGAGAGCAAGGAGGTGGTTGGTGACAGCCAACATGGCTTCACCAAGGGCAGATCGTGCCTGACCAACTTGGTGGCCTTCTAGGACGGGGTGACGGCATCAGTGGACAAGGGACAAGCAACTGACATCATCTACCTGGACTTGTGCAAAGCTTTTGACACTGTCCCGCACGACATCCTTCTCTCTAAACTAGAGAGACATGGGTTTGATGGACGGACCACTTGGTGGATAAGGAGTTGGCTGGATGGCCGCACTCAGAGAGTGGTGGTCAACGGCTCAATGTCCATGTGGAGACCGGTCACGAGTGGCGTCCCTCAGGGGTCCATGCTGGGCCCAGCCCTGCTCAACATCTTTGTCGGCGACATGGACAGTGGGATAGAGTGCACCCTCAGCAAGTTTGCCGACGACACCAAGTTGTGTGGTGCCGTCGACACGCTGGAAGGGAGGGATGCCATCCAGAGGGACCTTGACAGGCTGGAGAGGTGGGCCCGTGCCAACCTCATGAAGTTCAACCAGGCCAAGTGCAAGGTCCTGCACCTGGGTCATGGCAATCCCAGGCACAAATACAGGCTGGGCGGAGAATGGATTGAGAGCAGCCCTGAGGAGAAGGACTTGGGAGTGCTGGCAGATGAGAAGCTTAACATGAGCAGGCAATGCGCCCTTGCGGCCCAGAAGGCCAACCACATCCTGGGCTGCATCAAGAGAAGCGTGGCCAGCAGGTCGAGGGAGGTGATTCTCCCCCTCTACTCTGCCCTGGTGAGACCCCACCTGGAGTACTGTGTCCAGTTCTGGAGCCCCCAGCACAAGAAGGACATGGACCAGTTGGAGAAGGTCCAGAGGAGGGCCACAAAGATGATAAAAGGGCTGGAGCACCTCTCTTATGAGGACAGGCTGAGAGAGTTGGGGCTGTTCAGCCTGGAGAAGAGGAGGCTCCGGGGAGACCTGTACCTCAAGGGGGCCTACAAGAAAGATGGGGAAAGGCTGTTTAGTAGGGCCTGTTGTGATAGGACGAGAGGTAATGGTTTTAAAATAGAGGGGGGTAGATTTAGATTAGAAATTAGGAAAAAATTTTTTACGATGCGAGTTGTAAAACACTGGAACAGGTTGCCCAGAAAGGTGGTGGAGGCCCCATTCCTGGAAATGTTCAAGGCCAGGCTGGATGAGGCTCTGAGCAACCTGATCTAGTTGGGGATGTCCCTGCTCCTTGCAGGGGGGTTGCACTAGATGACCTTTGAAGGTCCCTTCCAACCCTAACCATTCTATGATTCTATGATTCTAATTTCAAAATTAGGCTTGTCAGAAGCTGTTGAATAGCTTTGTGGTGTAATAGTTGATGAGACAGACAGGAGCTCATTTTCTGTGGCCACAATATTTTAAATTTCCTGAAAGAAGAAAAAGGCTTACATTGACATTGTCAATCAGGTCATACTCCTCCTCACCACTCAAAGTGATCTTTTAAGCTCCAGCTTTTGAAGGAAAGTGTCTCAAAATTGCTTAGTTCTTTAAAGTCCTGCAGAAATAGGGCCCAGATTGGAGATGGATCCTAATCAGTGCCCCAATCAAAGCCTGAAGCATTTCATCCCTGTCAGGCATCAGGGAGTCGGCAAAGCCCTCAAGAGCCACAGGAAATCAAGCTTCACTGGATTTATTTATTTTTTTTTTTAATCATTTTGTTAAAGAGTGAAGGCAGGCCCAAGGAAACACAACACAGTATTTCTGGCTTTTGCAGAATGGTACTCTAACATCACAGCTGAGGTTTCTCTTCTAAAATAGGCTTGATTAGCCAGCTAGCCTTTTCCCACATCAATGCTGTAGCCTTCCCATACACCTCTTCCTTATACCTGGCAATTGCTTCCTGAACTGCAGCTTCGCTGCTTCCTTACCTGTTAATCCACTGATGATCTGCTGACTTTATTTCCTACAGCTCTGGCAGAAATCTGAAGAGACAAGTTTGCCCTGTTAGAATAAGCCTGTGTCAACCGACCATAGCCATCCCCAGTGCCCAGTGTAACACCACCTTTTCTAAGAGACATGAGATATGTATGCCATTTAAAAGTTCTTTTGAACATCCACAGAAAGGGTAACTAAAATGCTTTTTCAATCCACAAACACACCAACCAATCTTTTCATCTTCCCAAAGCTGTGTTTGGCTGAAATGGTAATCAGCATCGGATATAAACATTTTTACACTGGATGTAAAAAACAGTACTGTAGTTTTGGGTACTCCTACACTGCAAATAAGATGAGATCATAATTTGGGTAACGTAAACTGTAATACAGCTAATGTTAGGCAAAAGTCATAGCACCACTGCTAGGCTAAGCTGCAGCCTAAGCTTCAGCCCAAGCACAAAAATTCTGAGGTCTCCATAAATGCACAGTGGAGTCTGTTGTGTACTGTAATTTCCTTGCTATCTTCTTCGCCTAAAGCAGCACAGGCATCCCACGCCAGGCACAAGTTCACTGTACCGACACATTTTGCTGTGCCAGCCAGGCCTTGTTTGGGAACCTAAGGCTACAGCACTACTATGAAACAACATTTAACGCCACAGAGCAATGTCTTTCCTGTTGCTAGCTGTACTGTAACCAATCGTCTTGTTCCCTACAGATAAGTTATCTGTGTTCACACACAAAGCGTCTCAAGGAGAAGCAGTCAAAATTTATGAAGCTAAACTCTCCCACAGAGCCATCATGGTGATACAGAAGGGAACAGCATGTAGGCTAAAAGAGCAATCCAAAGTCATCTACTGCTTTACAGCTGCAGAGGACTTCCTTAAGTCTCATAGGCTTTTAATTAATCCACCTCAATAGCGTTTTTCAAATCATAGACTTTGGGGAAAGTAATCTTTAACATCTCGCTGTCTGACGTTCTACCGAAATGACGAGGTCTTAAGAATATTAAGTTAGAATAAGCCCCTCAGGCTCCATTACACCAATGTAATGATCCTCTGACCTCAGTTCTTCAGCTACAGCTTATGAAGTTGCCCAGCTGCTAGCAGAAGGCTCCTCCGTAACATTTGCATGCAAAGAATAAAGGTCACAGAGTTCCAGATACACAAATTCTCAATTCCCAAGCCATTTCAGAGGCTAAAACTTCACATTTCTTGCAGAATCTGGAGTTTTGCTTAGCTTGTTATCATTTCAAAGAAAGGGAAAGACGTTCAGCACCCAGAATTCCATTAAATAAGCAAGTTCCTGTTTTTATCTTCTCTTTAACAGGAGTAAATTGAAGGCTTTCCAGCATCCAAGTGGTATGCATGAAGCTTTACTCAGCACGTTCCAAAACCAATAGTACACTCTTTTGCCACCTATTCAGAGAGAGATGCTCACCAACAGCTTGTCACTGTGCTGTAGAAACGTAATGATTTACTCCATGTAGGGAATGGAAGACAGGTTAGTCATTCAGTTGACAGACTCCAGAAAAATTACTCAAAAAGAACTCAAAAAGTTGGTATTCAGGACAAAACATACTTTATTGTACTGTAATGTCAGAAGTACAAGAAAAGTTCTGCAGAGAACCATGCTAATGGGGCTTTTAGGGCCTGTGAAGGACAGAAGTACAAGATAATGGGGTACTACTGTACTCAGTGCAAAAACTGATTCATTTGAGGCACAAGTACACTATTGTTTAAGCAGCTTGATTCAAGCACAGCTCTGGTATGTGATCTACTCTGTTTTCTTTCCATGTGACAGTTCCATAATAAAGCTACTTTTACATGAAATAGGCAGTAGATTCAAGTCAGGGGTGTCCAAATTGCCACTTGGCAACAAAAAAAAAAAAAAGAAAAACACTCTGCATAGTCACCCTCCACATTCTACTTTCGGATATGGAGTTGTGGCTAGTGAAGAAAAGTTATTCTGGTAGGTCAGAGCCCAGATCTGTTTGGTTGGGCAGTCCCCACCCCCACCCCGCCCTTGTATATCTGTGGGTAACTTATTTCATGTTGACCAAAATTTATCCAATAAGAAAAAAAAAAAACAACACCTCATATATTTGATAAGGAATCATACATATATAACATTCAAATAAATTTCAGCCCTTGAGATCTTAACTTATGGCTTAAGACACAATGAAAGTGTTTGGGCACCCTTGAGTTAAGTTAATGAAGAGCATTTTTGCTAAAAAGGCAAGCAAGATCACTGGTTTAAACAGAGCTGACCTCTATAAAAAGAAAGCAGGAATCCAAGTCACTAGTTACTAGTAGGCTGACATGTACTGCTGCCCAGAAAGATAAAAATGTAACATCACAATGAAAAGGTTCAACAAAGTTGAAAGATAAAGGTTTCAACACCAGAAGCAGGATTTGAAAACAAGCTGTTTAAGTTAATATTTTCAAGAGATGCAGATTGCATAACTCTAGGCATGAACAAATATGCTGGCAATCTTCTCCTTTTACACAGCAGCTGTGTTTAACATAGGAAGTTTGGGGTTTAAAGAAAGCTACTTGAAGAATTAAGATTTGCAATTCTCTGTCTACTTAACGAGATTAGTAGAGAAACAAAAAAAACCAAACTACTGAAGCAGTAGTTTCTCAGTGGATCCCTATCATTACAAACACAGCTTGATTTGTAAGCAACGCAAGACTAAACGGACAACTAATTATTATTATTATGCTTATAAGTTACATCAGTTAAAAAAAAGCCAAGCGGTTTTGCCCTAGTTCAAGCATAGTTTCCAATCAACACCACTTTACATGGTGAATGGGACTTCACAAATAAACAAGGAATGGTGACATCTTTGGGTCAAGAACGACAAGAAATAATGGGCTCTGTGCTACCAATCAACCTCAACAAGAATATGGCACAAGGGCCAGCCCAAGCTGTACCAACACTGAACCTTTAGCACTCGGCACAAATTCGGATCTCTTTACTTTAGCTAGCAAATCAGGTGAAAAGACTGGGTAAAAAAAACCCCAAACCTTAACTAAAAACTTAAGCCAAAAATTGGAATATACTTTTAAAAAAACATCTGTAGTTTTAAAATAACTTTATGCTGACATCAGTTTGTGCAAACTAAAAAAAAACTCATTCAATTTCTCTCTAACAAAAGACAAATCCCCCAAATATTCTCCTTTTAGCCTACTGTATCTGTAGATACAATCTCAAATCTAACAGATGTAAATGCAAGAGAGAAAAAGTTACAGCATCTGCACAACATTCTTTCTACAAATAGCTGCTGGAGGGAAAGTAAAATATAAAAGGAATAAAGAAGGAAGGTTCCATCTGAAATACTCTCATAATCTTTCCCGCTCTGTAGTCCATGAATCCGACTCTGATGCTAAGGTGACAGTGTATGTAAGCAGATTTTTTTGTTGATTTTATTATTTTTGAGTTTCAATTGAAGAGAACCCAAGAAGAGACTCAAGACTCTTCAGGAATTGTCGGATGGAACATGCTCCTCAAATCCTTCGCTCTCTCGGACCAATGCTCTTTCCAGGATAACACGGCCTTCCTTGTAGCGCTGGCTGTCTTCAGTGGCAAATTCATAGATCCAACCCAGTTTGCTGTTGCAGTTCTTGCAGCTCACGTCTCGAACCATGTGGCGGCCAGTGAGCATGACTCGATCCTGAACTTCACTGTATTGCAGATTTACCACCTGATATAAATATACAGGGGATAGGAAATAGAAAGGATTAGTATGCCTACAGCAAAGCTTGGTAACAATGTGCATGACTATTAACGCTTTAGAAGTAAAGAGCCTGTGGCACAGCACATGAACTCACAACTGCCGCATAGTAAGTCAACAGCCCTTGAAAATCTCCTGCTTGAAAAGGTAACACTTTAAAGATGTGCTTCATGGGGATGTATAAGCCCCACTGTTTAACTGAGAGACATGAGATACTATCACAAGACATATGAGAGTGCAGAATACTGTGAGCAACTTTGGGTGAGAAATTCCTGGTGAATAGCTTGTAAACTAGTTTATATTAATCCACTTGTAGTATATGTAAAATAATTCCAGCAACTGATATGATCACTTATTCCCAGAAATCAGAACCAAAACATTACAAGTACTTCTTTAAAAACCTTGAGGTGCTTTTGAGACAATTATCTAAGAGAAAGGAAGGCTCAGTGGCTGAGAATGCAGGCACTCAACATTCACCTTTTTTGGTGTACTATCTCAGCAGTTTAAAATATACTTCTAACTTGTTTAGGCAGCAACACTAGAGAACCAAAAGGAATAATCTGTTGAAAAGTCAATGTCAGAACTATATCCAAACTGCTAATATGTGGTAGGATTCTAAAAGATTGGGCTGCACTGCTTTCTCAGCTTTCCACCTGACTGTGCTTGCTCTCTCTACTTCAGTTGTAAGGCTTCTGACTGCAGAAATGTAAAAATCAAACTTCTGTGATTAAACCCCACTATGTAATGCAAGAAAAATTTGAACCCTAGGATCCAGTGCTTATTGGATGAGAAAGAAATCAGATGTACAGCTCGCTTATACCTGTTCAGCCGAACATTATATATAAATACTACTGACAGGATTCAGCCTATAAGAAATCCCAAGGCCAAGCACAGTTAAGTGAAGACATTACTAATTGCTCTACCAACTCTGACAACGGCCAAACCACTTTCAAGAAAAAAACTCAAACCAAAACACACCAATGATTAGGTCACCTAGGAACTTTGTAAGAAAGCAAAGGGAGATCACTGTCTTTTCAGTAAGTCTAATGGACAAGTCTATACAGAAGGGATAATAAATAATGCTACAATTCTCTCAAAGTTTCATATTTCAATCTGTGTAATTAATTAAAATTTGATCAATTTTTAAAAAAATATTAAACTAAATCAGAATATTACTGCCTGTAAAAGAGATTGTGGTAACCTAAAGTTGCCAAATTACTGTTAGCTTAAATGTGTTTTAGAAATTAAACAGGATCTTATCCAGACTTTTTTTTTAACTGAGTAGAAGTGCAAATGCTTTTGAAACTCTTTGACAGACAAAAGGTACTCTCACAGCAAATTTGAGGTTCACATTACAGAAGTTTCCAAAGCTAAAACTCCATGCATTTTGGTGTGATGCCTCTATATACACAACCCTCTTTACAGTCTTTTAATATTGCAGATAAACTAATTTAGATAGCTTGCCATCAATAGTAAATTCCTAATTTAACTTCAAAGACAGTTGACTAGAACAAAATAATTTTTTTTTTTAAATTGTAATTACACAACACTTTAGTCAAGTAGGGTTTTTTTAGTTTTGATGACAAATTAATGTCCCACAAACTCATTTTTCAAAAGCAAATGGTAGTTCCCCCTCAGCTTCTTACCAACCTTGTTAAAAAGAAAGGCTCTTCCTGTGGCCCCTGTAAAACGAGTGGAGATGAGCTCAGAACGATTGGTCAGAATTGTGTCGCAGTTTGCACAGGAGAACAGGCGAGTGCCACCAATATGATCCAGAAAAATTCTTCCCATTTTTAGAACTTATGTAAGTTTATACTCAAGACCTGAAAGCAAAAAGAAAGATCATGTACATGTAAAAAAAGCACTGCAGCAACACAAACCAAAACAGCCCATATATATGGCAGAATATTCTGCAAACCAATTCAGCCAATGATTGCAGAGGTTCGTTCTTCATAGATGAATTGCTGAACTTATAGTCTGTATTCATATTTTCTCATCAAGACAAGTTCTTTCCCAAAGTGACCATCTTACTAATAAGATGACACACCTAGATACAAAGTAATTACATTAAATGAGCAAAATATGAACTGAAACTTCTAAATTAGAGTTCAGACATTTGCAGACCACTAGTGGATCCTACAGTTCTTAATCTCAAAAGCTTTCACTTCTTTCCTATTTTCTTTTCCTCTTTAATACAATACTGAAATTCCATTCCAGTATATTCCTGACGACTCACTCATCTTAGTCAGCACTGGGAAATGAAGCACTGAGAAGTACATTGAGTCACCAAGACAATTATAGTTTAATTTTCCCAAGTCATCCCCCCCCTTTTAAAAATATATATTTATTTTGTCACTTCCCCTCAGCTTTGCACAATTTATGACATGCAACCACACAACACCACCATCCAAGATGCTTTAGTTTTCTAATACAGCACACCAGGCTGCTGTATTTGACTTGACACTTTTTGGTTTCATATACATAACAACACAGGGAAGGTTTGGATGCTATTTCACATAATAAACAATCCACCCAGTCTTTACACCAGACAGTTTTATATACAGACATTTAAAGCTGTCTAATCTAAATACAAAATACTGTGTTATTTTTACCCAAGCTATTTCCAAAGCATCATTACTAAAATACCTACTTCAATGAACAGAAAAAGAGAGCTTAGAAAGTTTACAGCAGCAGATATGCAGCACCTGATAAATAAACCTCTTCACTGCTGGGGAATATTAAAGTATCTCACCAACGTTATACCAGCTAACATAAATTACTTGAAGTTAACTAGCGAGTAGGCACAGAACATATCAGACATCTGAAAACTTAAATCACGAAGGATAAGATAACATGACAAAGGAATTAACTGATGATGTTATTTCCATTTCAAGTGTAGAAGTTTTATGACTAAACATCTATAGTTAAACAAGTTAAATATACCTCCATTTATGCTTCAGATATGGAATTCAGAAAAAACTATTGTCTCTGCTTTTGTCATGCACAGCAACGCAAATTAAATTTGACACAGTGCAACATTAAAGTTGTGTGGGTTTTACTTTTCAGAGCAGGAGACATTGTGCTATTCACAGCGAAATTAATCAAATTTTGTGCTCATCAAGTTGAATATTCTATGTTAAATGTCTTTAAGAAGCGCAAATACCTAAATTAAACCCATTTCAAGTTTTATGGGATCTGTTTCTTAAGACTTACTCCGGCATACACAAAGCAAACAGACTAAAACATGCACCTGCACACACAAAATTTAAAACATCATTTTTACATGTAAAACCTGTAAGTCACTGACATAATGTTTTTTTTCAATTGCTTTACATCACCACTTTGTTTTCTTACAATGCGTGGCAATAAGAAGGGTTCTTAGTATTGAACAGAGTGATTTTAGCACAAGTTCCTTACATTCAGATTTTTGAAATCACTATTAGTCTTCTTTATCCCATCTGAAGGTTACATAAAAATTCAAAGCAATGGAATGACTCTTTCCTTTAAAGTTAATATAATATCCATTTATCTTCTTGAAAGGATAAATAAAACAGGTCTGGAGTTCGACGAAAATATTTCAAAGACGTAGCTCAGTGTAGAAGTGCGACTCCTTGTGACTCCACTAAAAATACAGGAAGTGTTTTCCTTCCATTTCTCTAAGCATTATACCTTTCTAATCTTTCCTAGCAAGTGAGGGCTAAAGGAAAAATTATGTGAAAGAAAAAATAAATAGTGAATAGTGACAGCATGAAGGAAAATCAACAGACAATAAGTGTGAATAAACAAGCATCAGTCAAAGTCTCCAACCAGAAGAAACCACAAATACAAGCACAATAAAAGCAATTGTGACAGATATGCCCATAAGGCACTTGGCCTAGCTCCATGTGCCACCCTTACTAATTTTGGATAATGTTATTTTTCTGTTGATTGTATTGTGGATTAAAAACAATTAACCGATCATAACTTATTGTAAATGTGGAATCAACATCCAAAGGGGTATTTCTTTCAGGGCAAACACAATGCTCACCCTGTCAGTATTTTTAGAAGCTAACATAAAACAAATCCAAAAACATCCCTCCTTTACCAAGAGCAACACAAACCCTAAGCTTGGCAAGTGACAAGAACAGATCCATTACACAGACTAACCTTGCAAAGTATGCCATTTTGAAAAATATGGATCTGCACACTTAAAACGCAAACACATCACCTTTCTAAAAACATAATTCGTGTTACTGCACCCAGAAAAGTAACCCAGAGTCAGTAAAACCAAAATTTAAATACTTCAGAAGAAAGCGTAATTCTTACAAGCAAGTTAGAAGTCAAAGCAACATACAGATGTATTACTTCTGGATATGGTATTATGCATGGACCAAAGTGTTGAGCACTGAAGATAATGAATATTAAAATAAATGCATAAATAATTATGTTCAAAGACTTAAGGCTGAAAAACCTGCCTAGTAATACAAGGCCTAAAAATCTTCAATTGTTTATATAATCCCAATAAGCTAAAAGTAACCTCATCAAGTATCTAAATGAGAAACTTCCAATAAGACTTGGGTCCCAACAGAAAGACAAAGTGAGATTCATTTGTAGCATAACCTGTGAAAATTCAGACTAAAGTTACTGCAGAATCTAATAAACCAACTGGTACCAAAATAGTTTTATTCAGAATACAGTGCATAAGAAAACATGTATTCTTGAAATAAATAAATACACATTTAAAAAAAATCAGAAAATTAGATTCTACAGTCTGCATTATAACAGTCAAAACAATCTAGATTTTGAGGGGTTTTTTTTAAGAAACTGCTAAAATAATGTAATCCTACTAGTATGTCTAACATTTAAAATAACCTCTACACTCAACTGCTTCCTGGTAGATTTCAGTCAAAATGGATAGCAGCATACAACTATCATTAACTCTCAGTTTTGATTTTTACAGGATTTCAATGAATCCATAAGGGTCCAGCTGAAATAAAACTAGTCACTTTGCATTAGTCTTTATATTACTACTCACAGTAGTAAAAAGTAGGAAAAAAAGTTAGGAAATTACTGCTAGTAAGGCAGCTTTCAAATGTCACATTTGATCATGAATTTTCTAAATGAGATCACAAGGAACTTCCGCTTTTTCCTCTCCTATAAGGTAGAGAAGATAGTTTCAACTTTGAAGCATTTCACACTCTCCCATTCTTTCCCCCCACCTCCCCAAGCTAAAAACACAGTATTCACTTAGAAGACCAATTCAGAAGGTACTTGCTATGGATAAAGACTGTTCTCTCCCTGTGCAAGGATCCCGAGTCCTGTAGGGTATACTCATTGTATACTGGAAAAAACAGAAGTACAGCAGAACAAGGGAAAGCAATTTTCCATTGCTCTCAGGGTCATATCCTTCACATACAGAAGTGGTGTGTACAAAGTCACCCACGATAACTGTGTAATTTTTTTCCTGTAGTTTTCACTTCCCATGTAAAAGGTGTAGGCATCTATTTATGTTCACATATACATAAATGATCTGAAAAAGCCACTTATAGGCAGCTTTTATAGGCAGTGCGAGGGCTCTCTTAAATGAAGAGAAGCCAAAGAATTCTGAAATATTAAGGCATTTTTAAGGCTCACGATCCACCAGTTATGGGGAGGAAAACATAAGAAATGCACTTACCCATTCACCCACTCTCTACACTTAAAAACAGCGAAAATAACTTCCATTAGCTCAGAGAGCCTGCCAAGTTCCCTATTGCTATTCACAACCCCAGAAAGTGACACTACCATATCACACCAATTCCATCATGCTACTAGCAGAAATTTCAGAAGCAGTGGACAGGAATCTTGATTGTTCACAAAACCAAGTACTGAGGAAAGAATAGAGATTTTTTTGGGCCCATGATTTCATCTTTAAAATCAGCTAAGCCTTCTTTGTTGGATATGTGTCACTGATGAAATCCTATTGATCCTCCCCTCATGTAAATTACCAAAGACAAGTCGTAATACTAAATTAATGGCACCAGTGTAAAAAATAAAAAAAAAATAATTAAAAAAAAGGTACTTATTTACTTTTGATGATGGGATATAAAGTATCTACCACTTGTCCAATCTACACAGTTGAAAGAGACAAGTACTTTTAGGAACTGAGAGATGATGCCACTGTGTCATTAGTCAGTACCCTGACCACCACTACCAATTTGCATCCTTCAGAGGACCTTTAGCAGAACAATCAATGATAGCTTGTTATTACCTCGCTAGTAAAGCTTGCTGGCAGTGCATTATTTTGACAGTACAAATCTTGATACAACTTCTTAGTCATACTGTGAAACATTTCCTGCCTGCATGCTTCTCCCAGTAAGGGCACAGACAGATGGGAAACACAAACACTATGGCTGTGTGCTTCAGCATGTAGTGCTAGAGCAGTATGCTCCCAAACTTCCACCTGCCTTTCAGTGTTGACTTTGGCAACACTGAGCAACAGGTGCCAGAGAGCTGACATTCAACAGCTTAAATTTGACCACTATCTGCACACGGAGCTGAAACCACCTGAAGCACTATTTGGTTGGTATTTGTACTACCTAACCTGCCTATCTTCATAAGCAATAAAGAACAAAAAAGTAACACAAGGAATTATTTATTAACATTTTTAGAACTAACAGTCAGTGTTTTCTTCTCCCAGGGTGCATCTCTTGAAGACACAGGACCGTCAATGTTTGGGAGAGCCAGCAGGCACTTTCTATATACACACTGGACTGTGGATATTTCAGGAGCCTCAGTGTTGCTTCAGCACCATCTACTGCATCTCAGATCTACAACAGAAAACAGCTGCTAGTTAAAGGATAAAAGAAAAAAAAAAAAAAACTACAACAGCCTCTCTTTCACTATTTCACTAACTAAAAACATTTTCCTTTGTCTGGTGAGGCAACAAGTACTCTCTCCCCCTCAAAAAAAGGCCATGCATTCCCCTAGGCACAGTAAAATATTCTTAAGATGTACTTACTCAGGAACCAGGCTTAAATTTCATCTTCACATCTCAGGAACCGGGCTTAAACTTCCTCTTCTCATCTCAGAGGTGGACAAAAGAGGAAAAAGCATACTTAGCACAGCTACACAAGACCACACATTAAAAAAATCACGGGGTAAGCAAAAAAAAAAAAAACCAAAACCAAACTTGCTCCTTACCTTCCAAAGCTTCTGCTGCTCACAAGTAGGGGTACATCTGAAAATACACATGCGATCAGTCTCTTAGGAGGTCTGAGATTCAACCGTCTGCCACTGACTTCCGTGACTGTTGAAGTAAGCAGGGCCCAGCCTCTGGCCTCTGCCTAGATGCAGAATTCGTTATCAGAAAGCACCACAGGTAGTCAAATGCGAAGAAAGAAAGTGAACTGGAACAGCATGCTATGCTCATTTGAACCATCCAGCTACTGTGGCAAAGTGTACAAGGAAGTTAATACAGTCAAATGACTAAAGAGGCTTTGGCAAAGTAATGAAAGCTGTGCCCAGATGCAGTGCACGGCACCCACCTAGAACAGGCTGCCTTGCAGTATGAAACTGCATTTGTGCAGGTTCCAGTAGTGTAATTTTCTATTGCAAACTAGCTTTTTCTTCTAGGTAAGGCAAAAGCTTTGCATTGGGATACTGGTATTTAAATGTGTTAACATAACATTATACTGGTGTACGCAAACACTAATACAGAGCAGTTTGTTTCAAGTTTACAGAGAGCAGAGCAGTACAGATGGGTGTTTGTTTCTAATGGAGCCCCTGTATCTCAGCATCTCCCACACAGAACTTACAGCCTCACAATACTCTTGCTAGATAACATATAAAAGTATTCGTTTACAAATCGTATCAGACTCAGATTTATTTTCTTTCCCACTGCTACACAGAGTCCAAAGGCAACAGCTATTTGTTTCCTTGTTTCTTTTTCCCTTCCTATTTCCCCCTTCCTTCCTGTCTCCCCTTTCCCTTCCCTAAGAGAGGAAAAGGATCACCTTTTTTCTCTCTAATTCCTCAACTGTTTTTAAGAAAGCTGTATTTCCTAGTTTTGTGATAAACTTATACGAATTAAGCAGATAAGACAACTTTTGCTTATTAATCCATTCAACTTTCAGAAAGCTAAACTAATTCAGATTTTATGTTTTCATTAATTTTAGTGCTGAAATGATACAAATTGTCACCCAAAGACACCACTGGTTTCATGAATCATGAAAAAAAAAAATAAAATAAATAAATCAGAGAAACAAACTTTAAAGAAATGGTGAAAAAACAGTAATCATCCAAACTTCCATACAAACTACATCCTTCTGGCCAAAAGGATGCTTAGTGCTTCTCAGCAATAAATTTTTGTATTAACTAGGAAACACCTAAATGTACAAAATGCTCAAAAATTAGAGAGCCTTGTTACCAAACATCCACAGTGTACAAGCACTTCCTCTACACATTTAACAATATATTTTTAAGCTCAATCTTGCTTAAGGGAATTACATATTTCAGCAAGAGCTGAGCATGGGCAACTCAAGATTTCAACATGGGTCAAATGATAGTAAACAAACATGAACCAATGACCTAACTTGGACAACACTACTTCAAGCTTGTGATGACCACCAGCAATGGGAATGCTAAATATTTATTTATTTATTTATTTATTTGTGTACATGTGTACAGCTCTCAGTCTGTCAGATGACAAGTTACAAATCTCATCTGTTCTTCTCATCTTCTCTACTGGGCTTTGATGTGCAATTTCTTTTGTCCTCACACACTTGGCAGCCACATCTGAAACTCACTCATCATAATTATTATTAAAATCTATATATAAACAATTAGATCTGCTTTCTATAAGTTAAGTACTTCCACAACTACAGAAGTGAAAGTAGCAGATGACAGAAGCCTCCAAATAATATTTCTAAAGACTAACATTAGAAAAAGAGAGTAACACTTAAAAATGGACAGTTTCGTTTGTCACAAACCTTACTTGAATTCAGCTATCCGGAATAGTCTAGAGTCTATACATACAGCACTACACACAGCTGTTCTACAGTAATATAGTCATATATATATAGCTATACATCTGTCACTATATAGGTGAACCAGCCGCATGAGGGAATCTTTACAACCATGGAGCAAGTTCCCTCACTTTCTACCATCAGCCACAAACATTAGTTATGCTAACGGTTAATCTATTGCCAGTAGTTGTTGACATCAAGAGTTCCTCTGCGACACCTACCACTTTAAGAGCTGTTTCTGTGCTTCTCTCTCAGAAGACTCGTGAACTTGCTTTGTTATTCCTTCAACCTAAGTGTGTTTATTGTTTAAAGATGATATGGAAAAATAATTTATTAAATTACATTACTGCATTAGTCCAAAACACAGTCTTTATTCTTAAATAACCACGCTAGATTAAACTAATCTGTATCTGCTTGCACAGTACAGCTGAGGTCTGTACACAGTAACAAGTGAACTGAGAGATGCCAGTCTTTGCATTCCTTTTTCCTTTGACTAGAAGCTTTCCCAAAGTGAAAAAGCACTTGCCAATTATTTCAGTTCCCTGGGAATCCGTACTTTCACAGGCAAAATCCAACCTAAGAGCTGACCAGGCGAAGCTGGCTCATTGCTGAAGGAGCCGCGAGCACCTCCAAAAGCAAACAGCAACTACGGCTCGGTTTCTGACAACCGGCTTCCCGTGAGAGTCACCTGTCGGGCAGGGACACGAGGTTTACTCAGGGCTGCTTCGGCGATGAGTAAGTCTCCAAGGAGCGGCGAACGAGCAGCACCTTCTAATTGGGGAGGGAGAAGAGAAACGCGTCAGGCGGCACTGCCACCCACCCTGTCACCCTGTGCCACCGCTGCTGACCCGCCCTAACGACAGGGGTGGCGGGGGGAAAGTTGACCCACGCTCTGCGGGGGGCGGGACCGGCGCCGGCCTTCGCCGCTCGCCGGTTAAACCCCGCTTAACCCTTCCTGGCAACACCGGCGGGGCCGACCCGAACCCCCGAGCGGGGGCCGCTGCCACCGGCGGGGCCCCGCTATCACGCCGAGGCGGGGGGGGGGGGCGGCGATCCCCAGCTCCAGCCCACGCGTGCGCGGTGGGGCCGCGCGCACGCCGAGGCCGTTGCCCCCGCGCCGCCGCCGCTCCACACACAAAGCCCCGCGCGGGGGCGGGCCCCAGCTGAGCGCCGTCACGGGGGCGCGCGCAGCCAACCGCCGCCGGCTCAGCCCCCGGCGCCGCCGCCGGGCGCTGCCGGCAGCGCAGGCAACTTGACAACAAACAGGAGGAAACAGCTGACGGGAGGCCCCGCCGCCGCAGCCGCCGCCGCCGTGAGGGGCGCCCGGGCCGACCCTCGCCCCTCCCGGGCAGCCCCGCCGCTCCTGCTGTCCCCTCCCCGGCCGTGCGGTGCAGGGTGGACGACGCGGCGGAAGAGCCCGAGCGCGGTTCATTGTCCCCCCGCTCGGGGCCCCGCACAAGAGCCGGCCTGAAAAGTTGCCACCGCCCCGCTGGGGATGGGAGCCGGCAGTGCGGGGCCGGGGGAGGAAGTTGTGGCCGCGGCGGAGAGAGGGTGCTCGGTACCGGCCCTGGGCGGAGGGCCGGGCAGGAAGGCTGGGCGGCGCTGGGAGACGCTGACGGAGGAGGGGACGGAGTTGGGGAAGGCCGGTGCTTTGTCGCGACGCCGGGCCGCAGCGGGGCAGGCAGGGCCGGCGCTGCCCTCCTGCCCGCGCCGCCGGGCCGGAGCGGCTTACCCGGGGCCCCGCTGCGGCCCGAGAGACACAGTGTCACGGCCCGGAGCGGCGGCCGCCACCTCCCTCCCCAGCTGCCAAGCGGCCCACCCCAGCCCCCCTGGACAGCGCGGAGCGGACCGGACCCCTGCCCGGTTACCTGGCGCAGGGCAGCAGCGGCGGCCACGGCTCCGTGCCCGGTGTCTTCCCCCCGCCCTCCACAGTCCCGACGCTCCGGCTCGGCGGCGCGGCTCCGCCCCTTCCCGGCCCCGCCCCCTCTGCACGTCAATCAGCGCTGCCGAGGCTCCGCCCCCAGTCGCTTCACAG
This sequence comes from Chlamydotis macqueenii, assembly GCF_036417535.1. Lineage (NCBI taxonomy): Eukaryota > Metazoa > Chordata > Aves > Otidiformes > Otididae > Chlamydotis > Chlamydotis macqueenii. Next base: position 70,923,314 of record NC_141558.1, on the reverse strand, counting down.
CGGCGCAGTGCGGGGCGGTGCAGTGGTTCCGGTCGGCGGGGAGCTAGGGCCGGGACCGGGCAGCACCTTTTAGCCTTTCCGCGCCCGCCAGCCGGGTATCCCCTCTCCCTGTTAGCCGCCGCCCCGAGCCGGGTATCCACTCCCCGCGTCTGCCTCCCAGGCTCCTTCCCCTCAACAGCCCTGTCAGAGGCGCCCACCTCTTGCTGCGGGAGCCGAAAGCCAGAGCCAAGCCAAGCCTACCGGCTAGGCCTGCCTGCACCCCGACAGCACGACACTGTAGGCCTGGCTGGGAGGAAAGGGAGTTTCCAGGCCTGCTCTCCTCCCCAGGCCCCTGCGTGCCCTGGCAGTGAGCTTCACCCTGATAGAGGCCCTGTGAGGTTTTGAGGTGGGGAAGGGTGCTGAGGTGGCTGTCAGCCACATCCCCACCTCAGTGAGGCTGTGACTGATACTGCTTGTGGCATTTCAGGCCACTCGGGTTGAAATCTTTCCATGACGCCTTAAATATTGCCCATGATGAAGATGAAAGATCAGGGAAGGAAGAAGCAAAGTGTTTGTGGCTCTTCTTGGCCATTGGTTGCAAGTATTATCAACTCCCTGCCAGTGGTGGCACACAAATTGCTTCCTTGGCAAATAAATAATGGTCTTGGCCAAAATACAATGAAAACAAAATCCTGTCAAGTTGTTGGTTATGAAAAAGACATGGAAAGAGGTGGGTTTTTTTCTTTCTATGGGGCAAGCCATGCCATTTTAAGGATTTAAGTTCTAACAATCGCAGAATCATAGAATGCTTTCTCATGTTAGGGAAAGTGTATTTTTTATGTATCGTGATGCCTGGGTCTATCTGTGTGGTATCACCAGAGGAGCTGCAGTAATTGCAGGAAGGAATGACTCAGCAGGACCCTTCTGTCATTTCACATCAAAGGCAAAGGGACATCTCTGTGAACGTGCGACAGGCAGCACATACTTACATGCCTAACTGTTCTTCAGCTTGTGTCTTCTTGCATGGATTTTACCATTAGAAATAGCTAGGTAGAGGAGTACACAACTGCCTGCATGATGGTGAACAGTCAGTGGTGGGTCAACATCCATATGTTAAGAACTGCTGTTTGCTTTGGGCAGCCCTCCAGAACATCAGATCTCTTCAGTATGGTCAGCTCTGGCCTGATCCTGAACAGAGCTGAGCATTGACATTTCTCATTGACCCATCATCAATCTCTCTTTAGATCACGCAAAGAAAGTGAAAAGTGTCAGAACAGTCTGTCAGACAGTAATCGCCTCTTAGGAAATGGCAAGGGGACAACAGAACTACTAAGAATATTAGAAGGAAGCCATAAAAACCATGCCTGGGGTCCCATTTACCACCAGCAAATGGAGGAAATAACTGGTCTAACATGCTCTGTTTGTTAACAGATTGACCCGATCTGCTCTTCTGCCTCGCTGAGTAAGCGTGAGCTTCGTCCCTGGTGGGTCTGCTCAGTCTCGTCACAGGAGCTATATGAAGGTCCACATCTTAATCATCTTTGCAAAGCTCCCAGAGGGACCACGGTAAACAAAGCCAAAATGAGGAAAAAGAGAGGCAAAGCAACGGTGCTTTAGTCTGCATCTGTGACTGAGTCTTATTCAGGGACCTGTGAGCTCTCTGCTCTGCTGCTGAGGCATCTGTACATCCCTGGGCAAGTCAGTTCTTTTTGCCTCACTTTCCCTCTATAAAATGGGGAGAGCAATGCTACCTGCCTTACTGGGTGGTTGCATGTTTGCTTAAGCACTCTTCTCCGGTCTGGGCATATGGAAGGGATGTATGATTGAACATTGCAATCATCATAATAATCTTACCATGAAAATAAAACAAAGCCCAAACCTATGAATAGTATTAAATTCTCAGCAATAGGAACCGTAGCTGTACCAATCAGAAATAAACCAAATTGACCATGAGACAAGCAGAGAATGGATTAGCCTGTGCTTGACAGATGGTGCCAGGGACGGATGTTTTTTTTCCCTTGCAGAGGAGCTTAGAGGAAGGGGGACGGGGAGGGTGAGGTAGGGCACTTTTATTAGAACAAAGCAGCATGCTGTAGCAGCTCTGCTGAAAAACACAAAAAATACCAAAAGCAGTTTCCAATTAGTTTGTAAGGGACATGCTACATATAAGCTACAGCGAAAAAAAAAACCAGGAACAGCAATATTGTACCACACAGCACTTTTAATTTTCAAAGCAGCCTGAAAACATTAATTAATCCTCCTCTGACACAGGGAAATGCAGTACAGTCAGCAGTTTGTTTCTTTACTTCTTATGCCAGGATTTGGGAAGACCCTGGGCCTTTTCCACAACTGGTTCATATCACGATACCTCAAATGAGTCTGGAGAAGCCAGTCCTCTGTGCAGAACTACAGAGCAGAAAAGGCTGTGTTAGATCTGGAACTTAATGAACCAGAGAGAGGGGAGATGACTGCACCCAACAGCCTTAGTAAGGCCCACCTTTAATATTTGTCCCATCTAAATCCATTTTTCAGTGCTGTGAGCAACACTATAGGAAGCATTTCAGAGAAAATTAGGTGACCGAGGAATTAATCACAATCTCAGAAATAATTGTGCAGTGAAACTCAGACTCCAACATATTGATCTAATTAAAACCTCTGACAAAACTTCAGTGGAATTCAGCAGGACCTGGGTATGTCCCACCGAATTAGTGTCAGGGCTTGGGGGCTGCTTGTGCACATCTTCTGTCTTTAAAGAGAGAATGTTACAGCTTTGTGGTTTTTACTCCTCCTCAGTCTCCAGAACCACTATTAATTTTCCAGTATGCTTGTGGATTCCTGTGTGGCGAAGCTGAGCCTACCGAACCAGGCGTGCCTGAGGTGGGACAATGATCTAGCGGGATTTTCCATTGCTATTTCTCCTGTGCCCAGGATTTCTGGCAGCAGAAAGGAGGCAGCTGAAATGCAGGCTATGATTTCTCTGAGAGGCAGCTTGACTCTAGATGCCTGCTCTGTGCCTTCTCAGCTTTGCCTCGCTCGAATCAAAGGCTGGGTTCATCCCACTAGCTGCTCTTGTTATTTGACAGTGGCTACTGACAGCCTGTGTTTTTCAGTGGAGATGGTACAGCCTGCAGCTTCATTCTCATAAAGTAAGCCTACAGACACACACAAAATTAATGACCTTTCTTTTTCCTTCACAAGTCTTTCACCTATTGCTTTTGGCTTACCTGAAAGCTGACATGGGCACAAGTGCCATTTACAGATACTTTTTCAGATGGCTGTGTTTTGCCAGGGGAAATTATTTACACAGGTAATCTCCACATCAGAAGATGAAGCTCGGTGATAAGAAGGTCCCTCCATGCCCTCTCCATAATGGCAGAGCTGGTCTCATTACCCCGTCTCCATACCTAGTAGCTGTTGGCCAGATTTGAAAAGGTGTTCAAGTGTAAAGCCCTAAAGCACATAGGAGCCTTATCAAAGGAAGAACTTTATGTCCAAAGAAGGACTCAGAATTTGCATGCTGTTATTAAGATGTCAGGAGCGGAGACAGTAAGCAGGCCTGATGCCAAGGAATGCATAATGCTCTTCTGCAGAAATGAAGAGTCCTCTCTGTGAACACCACAGTTCAGGGAGGCTGGCAGAGAGACCCAGATCACCCTGAAGCCAGTCACTATTGCAGTGAGAGGGACTCACTGCCATTCCCTAGCAAAGAAAGCAAAGGAAGTAGGATGGGTGGTGATACAAATATATCAAAGATGGGACAGGAGTCTTGCAGGTTTTTTGCATTGCTGGGCCTTCTGGTTTTGGTCTTCCACAGCGGAGAACGATTACTGAAATAAGGAGAGCTTTCAGGTTGCGGTCTCCTGCAAAGGGTCAGGCTGATTATTATTCTTTTTGTATACAGGCTCCCATAACCACCTTATCATGCCAAAGGACAGAGTCATTTCATCCCTCCTTCCTGGAGAATGTTTAGAAACCTGACCCTGCTCAAATCACGAGAGGCTTAGGGGACAGGCTACCTGTGTGCCAGCTGCACGCTTGTGCTTTCCTCTGCTGCTGTCTCACAAATCGCTGCACAGTGGCAATGCTGTGCGAGATCAGTGGAGTTATCAATCTTTTGTTTGGGGGAGATTTTATCAGGTGTCCAATACATGGATGATAGCCATCTGATTATGTGACTTCCCACACACAAAGTCTTGGTCTGATGCACACGTATGTGAGTGGAGAGAAGATGCAATGGGGTGGTGCTCCATTGACCCAGCTGAACAGGGCACGCGATGATCCAGCTGCCAACTCCACTGTATTTTACAGCAGGAGATTTCAAGTGAGCTTTCATTCTCAGATGAGGTAAAGCTGGAACCATTCCTTTGGCACAGAAAAACATCGCGACAGCTGTCTACCAGGAGAGGAGAGAAACATTTTGGGGGAGAGTAGCTACTCCAATGCACGTGGACTTCATCAAATGGTCTGGGCTGTCCCTATTGTTTGTGAGCACTGGATGAGAACAAAGACAGATTGGGCTAGAAAGGGCCCCACACAGAGACATTCAGAGCACATACAGAATGGGACACTTTAACGGCTACACTGGATCGCCACTTTTTGATACAATCAGAGGAATCTGCTAGCTTGGAAATATATATATACACACACCTGAGGCCCAAATGAATTGCTGTAACTGTTTATTTTTGGTTGCACTTATCAAGAGATGGAACTGGTCCATTACAATTGTCACTTCACAGACAGGAGAGCGAGGGAAAATCTTTGCAGCACTGTCGGTCTTTTTCATTTGCTGTTCCTAGAGCTCTGGGTGGGGTTTCCCAGCTGCAGCCAACACAGCATTTCCTTGAAGGCCTTGGAGCTGATTCAATATTGCTCTCAGCCTTTAACAGCACCACCCCCTGCTCAGGAGGCACACTTTTGGGTGTCAAAGGTGAGCCTATTTAAAGGAAAAGAGCCAGTGCCACTCTAGACTTACTACTCTATTTTGTTCATAGATATCTACCCAAAGGCATTTATCAAAGATGCTAAATTCAGAGGGAGCAGAGAGCAAAAGGCAAGCAAAGCCTGAGGGAAGAAACAAGTGGCCTGCATAAAAAGGGGAGACAGAACATGCAAGGGAAGGGAACAAGACACGGAAGCTACCCAATAAGTAGCTTCATCCATACCACTGAAATAGAGGGGGAGGGGGTTGTTCTGTGATCTTGACAACCTAATACAACTTGGTTGTAGTCAAACATTCCTGTGAAGGCAGAGTGCACATAAGACTGGGAGGAGAGCTCAGCCGATGTATGTCCATGTTGAAAACCAGTCTCTGGGATGGAGAAACCTTGAGAAGGCCGACTTCAAATCTGGTTTCTATCCAGCAGCAATGACATGTAGGTGGCCCACCTCCTTTAAGGCATAGTGTGATTCAACAAGTGAAGCTTGTGAGAGAAGCCTGCACCTGATGAAACAGAAAATGCCTAGCTCCTCTTCTGTGAATGCTTTAGAGGTCTGTGAGGGGCCTGTCAACTCAGAGACCAGCTGTACAGCTGAGTAAACAGTAATATATTTGCCTCCCAGACAAACTCGGAGAGGTGATGCATGGTTTATTCTAGGGCATTGCTGAGACCTCCACAGAAGTGAGAAAGGATTTCCTTCCTTCCCAGGTACAATAGTAACAAAAAGCTGGACATTATCTGCAAGTCTTGCATCTGAATGTATAATGATGAGATTTTTGTATGTACACGGTATCATGCACACAAAGATTTTAAAGTACTTTGCTAAGCTGAGTAAGCAGTGAAATTCTTGCTTTGCAGAGGCAAAGCAAATGATCTAGAGCTCCTTGTCCTGCCAGAGAAGGAGTGGCAGGGTTAGGCCAGGAGCACAAGGCAAAGAGTCTTCCATTTGTTGTGCTCTCAGGGCTCCAGTTTGTCCGAGAGCCCAAGGGAAGGGTGCTTGGGGGCTTTTTATGTGGTCAGTTGCTTATATGACAAATAATATATTTATTCAGCACATGCAATTGGCCTTACATAGGACACCAAGTTAGACTGGTGAGGAACTGCTAGTAAAGGTAGCCTGAGTCACTCATAAGCCAGTGAAATAGGTGAAAACAAGAAGAGTAAGGACTACTACAGGTTTAAACTCAGATGGGCTTGCAAAACTGTAGAATAGCATGCTTGTAAGCAACCCACAACATGGCTTATTCTTATTTCGCTGGGCCTACACAGATTGCTCACATTTGGCAGAGGTGAGCAAGCTTTCTTCCTAGATTTGCAGAACGTGACACAAGAGGAATATTGACTTTTGGAGATGATTATGCGTCACCAAGGATATCACAGGCAGGCAACAGGGCATCAACAGTGCCTTGGCAGGGAGCTGAGCTGCAGCAATGATAACTTGATATGGGACCTGTACATCAAACAGAGCACAGGGTGGAGGGCACAGCAGGCTAGGTCCTGGAAGAGGAAGGCTTTAAGGGAAGAGTTGGACACTCCATGCATTGTGAGGGGGCACAAAGCAGGAACAAAGCAAACAAAACCAGTAATTTGCCAATAAAGCATAGAAGACTATTCCATCATTACTGTTGTTCATCATTATTAGTCAAGTTTCTAGGCATCTGCTAATGTGACAGCTAATTATTATTATTATACATTGTTTAGACAGATTTTTAAAAGGCATCATGTAGGTGCCTCACTCCCATTCATTTCCGAGAGACTTAGGCAACAGGGACTTAGCTCATAGTCCAGTCTCAGCCTGGAATGTGGGAGGCTAGATGAAGTGATCATCCCTTCATGAATCTCTCACCATCAAAAAGCAAATGTACTTTCACAAGTGCCCTGTTAAAATCTAGACTGGTTTGAAAAGACTCGTTAGACTGAACTAACTAACCAATCTAATGCTATATCTTAGCCCTTGAAAACCACATTGTGAAAAACAGTCTCCACCTCATGCTAGGTTCTGAACAGGAAAAACTATAGCATACCTGCAAAGGTGTATTGTGCCTCCTTCCCTTGTGTTCAGATACATCAATCCTATAGCAATGAAGAGCAGATAACAGCAATGAGAAGATACCAGCATGGCAAGACAGTGTTTAATTTAATGGAAAAATACTGCTGTGAGGACTGCAAACCTGGGAAACAGTCTCTTACCATCAGCAGGAGATCTGGGTGTTGGGCTCCCTCAGATATCACCTTTGCAGGCACAATGCCGTTGAGAAGCTGCTCTCTCATGGGCTATGCTAGAATGGTCTCTAATGAGCGATCAAGATAACTTCTTCAGAGGCCAGTTAGTAAGGCTAATGCTGCAGGTCTGGAAGAAGACCTGAGAACATGTGGTCATCTACATATCCAGACATACCCTGTGGTTTAGTAGAACTTAGGACACTATCAGGCTCATAATTCACACCACATGGAGAGATTTCAGAAATGCCTAGCCCATGCTTACTTACACCACAAGCCACCTCCACTGACTAACTCAATACCATTCAAAAAGCAAACTCCAGAGGGATGAGCAGCTAGATACAAAGAAACCTGTGGGAAACAACAGAAAAGACCCATATAAACCATTCCTAAGATAAAAAGGAAGAGGTGCAAACTGTAAGTAGATATGTTCCTCATGGAACTCATTTATGCAAGTATGCGTAGACAGCTCTGTATGAGTGAAGATGAAGTGCTATGAGTAGGTGGACCTCCTTGCAAAAGGTGCTAGACTGAACTGGCTTCTTCCAGTAACTTAAATGAGGGCAGGCTTAACTCCAGAATATTTGCCAGGGAACAGCAATGACCTGCTGTTCTCAAAGGGCAGGAAAGCCAGGAGCCAAAGGCAATACCAGCACAAGCAGCACCGTCAGTGATGGAGCACAGTTCCACAAGACCTAAACACAGCAAGCAGGGACAGATGCCAGTGGCAGGGTCCATTAACAGACCCAGACACAGCAAGGTCCAGACTTAATTCAGGAACAAAAGGGAACAGAACCAGGACTGGAGACAAGCTGTAACATACACCTAAGGGGCACATCCAGGAGAAAAACTACCCACAGTGGAGCTCCACAGCCCACCCTGGAGGCAGAGCTGCAGACAGGCCCACCTGCAGCACAGCTCAGGCAGGAACTATACAAAGCCTCAGTCCAGAGCTTAAATGGAGCCCTGAAGCCTAAGGGCAGGGGGTGTGGGTGGAGGCCCCGGGTGAGGCTGGTCAGTGCAATTAAAGCATTTTAGTGCCCTCAGGGCCATGACTACATTTTAGAGTGGAAATGGCACCAACAACTGAGGAAGTGGATGATAAGGCGCAGGTTAATTTGAAATTCTCATGCTACAGCACTTATGTTGGCATTTCTTAATTCTTTTAAAAAAATTCAGTTATTATAATTTAGTATGACCTTTCTCTATAGAAATCTACTGACCTTGGTCTGATGTAACCTTGGGTTCAAATCTGATCAGTTAGCAAGAGAAATATGTCTGATCTCATTCCAATTCCTTGCAGATTTTTGCCCCAAAAATCATGCACACACTTGGCAGTTTCTAATTCACTTTGAGGAGATCCAATTTTAGATAGCTGAGAACAAACTAAGTCAAGAAGAGGCACATCACAAGGAGTGGGATGCTTTTAAACTTGATAGACCTGTGTTTTCTTCTTTTCCTGTCTCCCCAGTACCAATTCAGTAGTAATCTCACAGAGCCCTTTTGTACTTTTCCTCCCCTGCCAGATAAAATCTGGTAGTCAAACTTCTTAGGGTTTGTCTGGGGTTTTTTTTTTTCTTGCTACCTCAAGCTGAGAAGCAAACTCAGAACCTCGTAGTGTGCAAAGAGTGTAACCACTTGTGAGCAAAGGGAGCTGGCTTCTCCCAGGTCATGTAAGTCCTGAGCAAATGTGTTTCTGTTTGAAAGACTTCTTGTGGGTAGCTCCCAAAGGAACAAAACAATGCAGTACTCCTTCCCCTGAAATAGCAAGCAAACAAGATAAATCCAGTGACACTTAAACACACACACAAAAAGGGAGCTGATGAAACAAATGCAACAGCTCAGGACTAGGGGCACAAAACCAAAATGACAGAGCCAAGAGATGGATTAAAAATAAATAGGTCAAAATCTCTCTGAAACTACAGGAAAAGCTTTCCCTGGCAAATTCACCACAGCACCTGATAGGTAACTGAAAGCAGAGTTGAACCACATGTCAGGGAGATGAGTTTTCTGGGGTTGTTAATTAGCCCCAGCCAATTTCTGAGGGCACCATTAATGCCTATCCATAGCCTTTGAAGCACCACGCTCATGCCTACATCCCTGACTTCTAGGGCAGTGATGTATACGTTAGCCAAGTTAAATTGCCATAGCCGTCCACGGGCAGCCCACAGACTTGCATCTGTGGTAACCTATGGTTACTAATATTTGTTATTAGCTGCTGAAAAATTAACATGGTGGATCTCGGTGAGGGATGGGGGGTGGGGGGAGTTAGTGTGCAGTGACTCACTGCGTACGCCCGTGAGCAAAACGTACGCCAGCACAATTGGGACCAAACAAGAGATGGTTGCTAAATGATCAATTTAAGTTAATCAAGACTTCATTATTTGTGGGTTTTTATTCTGGGTAACCTGGGAGGTTTTCTTTTGTGTGGCATAGCTCTGTCTACATTGACTCATCATACTTGAGGGCAAATGATCCTTAGCCGCCCTCCTAGCTATTAAATTACTGCTACGCAGCTTGTTTGTTTTATCTGTTCCTCAGTTCTTTGGCCCACACCCACAATCTGATCTTTTATTTGCATGTAGGCAGTGGCAAGCTCCAGCTCTGAGTTAGCTGTTGAACCCAGAAGTCTAGGTAATGCTGGGACAAAGCTGAGAAACATAAATTAAATTGAAACCTAGAGAAATTTGTCTTGACACTACTGCTTAAAGTAACCAAACTGAGCAAACAGTGAGCTGAAATAACCATGAATATAAACCATTGTAAAATAGCCTGAGACATTAAGGCAGGTGACCGACCACCTTATAGAAGAGGCCTTTAATGCATATCTCACTGTAATATCATAACCCAGTGATTTTCTTGCTTCAAGCAAACCAGCACTGGAGAGTTTCTTACAGATTGCTAATCCTTGCTGTGCACGGTGTGCTTGATTGTCCACTGCTTTGCTTTTTGTGGAGTCATTTAAGCCCAAGATAAGCTATGTGATCCCTCCTCTCTAGGAGAGTGTTGTAGAATTATCCTCAACAGGAGACGGAGCGGTTTAGAAATCAATTTTTGGCTCATGACAGCAGCTCTCAAACTGAGACCCACAGCATGGAGGAATTCTTTCCTACCAGCTGAGTAGGACTCAGTTTTCCAAGTAACACTGGTCTTTTTCCTCATTTCTAGAAACCAGCATATGTCAAGTGGAAAGGCAAATATAGGAAATAATTTCCTGATGTTACTCTCCTGTTAGTTTTACATATAACTGTTGGAGGCGTAGCAAGACAGAGCTGTGGCTGGAGAGGGAAGAGGAGGCCATCTGTGTTATGATGAACAGGAGAGGAGGTCTCCAATGAGACACTCAAATGAGTCTACGCCAAGAAAAAGGCTGGCAGAATGCAAGGGCTTTGCTGTTGGCCCTACAAGCAAATCACCCTTAGTGTTCTGCATGATGGCAGAAATCCTTCTCAGCTTTTTTTTTTTTTTCTGTACAAACTCATATATTAAAGCAAAAGGGAGGTAACAGAATGGGTTACATCCAGGCAAAGAAGTTAGGAATAAACATACCTTGAAAGTATAGAAGAAGCATACACAGAGATGTGATGAGTAGGGGCAGTTTATTTCTCCTGTCTCCTGCGCTTGCCGTGACTGCAGGCTCTCGGGACCTGCACTGCATGCTGCCTTGCTCTTTGGCAGGCATCGAGGAAATCAATTCCAAGCTTCATTCACAGACATTTTCCACATCTTCCCTATTTTCAGCCTTGACCCTGCCCTGTGAGGCCCTCACTGGGACCTGGGAGCTGAAGGCGAAACATTTCAGGTTGCAGTTGTGAATATACTTGAATGTAGCCTTCAGACCAGTTCAGATGCTAGTGGGAAAGGGGTTAAGCTCTTCCCAGGTGGGGAGCAGTCTGCAGGCAAGGATTTGCAAGGCAGCAGGGGCCTTACCAGATGTGAGGGAACTGATTAACTCACTGCATGCCCCCATACTACAGAAGAGCTGTGCGTAATTGGTACCTTATTTTAGCAGGGAATGTTTTTTAGAATGGGGTCTATAATTAAGAGCTTAGATTAAATCCACCCTGATTGGGAAGGGAGAAGCAGAGAAAACAGCTGGGACTGTCTGGTACCATACTGGTCTGGGCTTTCTCCTTTCTTGAGGCCGAGGGAAGAAAACCTTAAGGAAATCAGACATATCTGTCACAGTGTTGCCCTGATTTTGTTAGAGGCAAACAGAAGCTTTTCCTACCCTGAAACAGTGTGAATTCTGATAAGGGCTTATTTTTAAAAGGAGTGATTCATAGATACTTATTTTTATTTAAAGATGAATTGTTTTCTGGGGGATTTAAATCTCCCTTGACAGTGTTTATAACCTGAAATGCCACAAAGCAGGGCTGTCACATAGCAATGGGAGGATAATACTGATGAGAAGAGAAAGAGAAACTGGCTATTCTCGTTAGGCTGTCTGGATGGGAAGGAGCCACAGACAGCAAGCAAACAGAGCCACGTGAAACGCTGCTAGAAGCAACCTCAAGAGGTCACCTCTGTTGCTAGGCAGGATCGGCTAATACAAGCAAGGAAAGGAAAATTAGCCTCAGAAAATAACTTCAGCTTCAATAATTCAGCCTGGTGCTGTCATTAAGGCACAGATTTGATCTTTCAATGCCGATTTTTATTGTGGATGTAACCTTCCCCCTTTCTTTTTCTCTCTTAGCTCGGTTCACTTAGAGTGGGGAATGATTCTCAGCCCAAGCTCGTGATCGACGTTGTCTGGAGTCAGCATCTATGCCAGTGGCTCCCATTGTGATCCCACCAGTGGAACTAAACCACCTGGAAAATTTGGGCCAAAAGGCCTTGTGTGGACAGTCCTCCAGGAAGATAGTGCTTTTTAATTAACTGGCAGAAAATGTCGGTGGGGAATGACTGCCAGTTCCATCTAAGGGGAGCAATCCCAGCTGCAGGCTGTAATTTCTGTTACCTGTACAGTGGAAAAATCACACAGTATTAGGCTTTTTTTTTTCCTCTCAGAGGAGCTAAAAATATGCTTTTTGAAAAACACAGGGTGATACTGTTTTGGAATGGGAAAGGGAAGAAGCAAAGAAATCTGAGACCTACATGAAGGGCACAGTGACAAATTTGCAAAGTGTTTTCAGTGACAGCGGTCCACAGGGAATATTGAGTGCTGAAAATCATCATCATCTGTCCCATAAGTAATTATTTGAGTGGATTAGTCACTACTGGCTTTGGCAGGGCTTTTCATTTGTTTTCCAATAAGAGCCTGCAATCTCCACTCCTGTCAAACCTGCTTGTGGCACATTGGTCAAAAAAACAGTCCGTGAGGGCAACAAGGTGCTTGTCTTCTAGGCAAGGGGGCAGAAGAACTTTGAGTGGCATTTTGGGGAGACAAAAGGAGAGCTGTTCACATTAGCCTTGGATGGCTTGTTTTGGGGCTATTTTTTTTTTTTCCTGTACAGTGAGAAGCTCCTGGGATTAAGTTAAAATAGGCAAATCTAAGCTTTCCTGGAAAAAAAACCCAAAACATTTCCAGCTTCTTAGGTTATGGAATCCTGATATCAAACAAAGGTGCTTTGCATTGTGCTAGTGAGGTAGATCCTCCATTGCCAGCTCAAACCTTGCTGCTGTGTAGAGCAGGACTGGGGCCTGCCCACCACAAAAACATGAGGCTGACAACTTGAGCCAGGTCAGGAGCTGCACCAAGGCCCGCTGAGCCATCTCATCAGCTGGGCAGCCTAGGGAGCCGGGCTTGGCAACCTCATCAGTCGCATCAGTGAAAATCATCCCAACTCAAGACTCGCCATCCAGAGGGAAAATAAGTGTCAGCTTGAAGAAACACGATAGCATCAATGTCTGAGGAGTAGGGCTTGGAGTCTGAGAGTGTTTGATCATAAATCCTGGGAAACTCTGAAGAAGTTTTGCACTCAGATATGAATTTGGTGGCTCTCACTCACACTTCTAGCAGATGTTTATCCAAACGCCAACTGCTGTTCGCAAAAGGATTAAAGGGTACAAGAGTCACTGAGGTGTCTCTTACTGGATTTTCATCATTTCAAAGTGTAATTGCAGTTTGTACCATACAGTGAACTGCTCTTGGTTACTCAGTTATTTCTTCATGCTTCCACTTTTCTGAAGGATGATCTGCAGATCCTCCAAATTCAATGAAATACACTGGCACGTTTAATCAGTGTTGATTCCCTGAAGAAGTACTGGGAAACAGGATTTAGAGACAAGAGCTGAGCACGCTGCATTTGCCAACCATATGCTGGGATATTTTCTTTCAGATTGAGCTCCAACAGTAGCTTGTATTTGCAGGCATAGAAATGGAAACAACGCAGATTGGGAGTAAACAGCATTCAAGAATCATGTTGAGATCTAGCATCCTTTATTTCAGAGAGGGAAGCAAAAGGAAGAAAAAAAGAGAGAATGAAATAAGGGCAGATCACATCAGAGGCTGTGGGGTGGAACACAGTTCTTGCTGGCATCTCTGCAAAGAGGAGTTCTAAGGCAGGATTTGAAGGAGCATAGTTTGCAGATGTTTATAGGGAAGATGAAATGATGGTGGCTGTAAGAAGGAAACACTCAATGGAATTGGCTGGTTGCCAAGTCCTACCATAATGTGACTTCTGATGAATAACATCGTCCAGGGTTATGCCAGAGTTTGCATTGCTTCCACGTGCACACAGGAGAGAAATAATGAACCAGCTTGCCTTATTCCTTCAGCTGATCACAGGACTGCTCCTGTCTGTTCTGCACTGGTTCCTCACCTCCACTTGGCCCACTGAAACTCGCTCTGTCCAAGACTGGAAGGCAGCTGTTCTGGGGACAGGGAAAACTATGGAGAATTCAGGCCAAGTACATGTATTAGTCACTGCAGGGACCAGGCAGCCAGGGTACTGCTTACAGGGAGCCAGGAAAGCATCTGTTTCAAAGGATCCTCTTAAAACATGAATTCCTTGGTGTAGTGCAAGTTGTGCAGAAATTTGTAACTCTTACACCTGAGCCTAGTTTTTTTTGAAAGACAGGCCCATCAACCTACTCCAAAATGTGCTCCCTGCCTACCTTGACTGCCTCTCTCTTCCATCATCTACCACCCACAGATAGACCCCTCTCCTTTTTCCTCTCCCACTGAGTCCACTTCACCTTACAAGCTGCTGTGAACCTAGGAACTCTCTCTACCAACAGCCCTTGTCTTACTGACCAACCTGCTTGGCTCCAAAGGTCGGCTGCTGTTGGTGAATCTGCATTGTTTAGGGATTGGTAAGAGCTAACGCTCAGAGGGAAGCCCAAGCTGTTTTGGGTCAATGAGATATTCATTTAGATTCCTCTCTTTATGACATTTTTCAGGGATATTATGATGAATGTTTATTGCATAATTATCATATGACATACATTATCAATATTTATTATTGAGAAAAGTTTGTGGTGCTCGTTACATGTGTGCAGCACTTGGCTACAATATAATCCACAGTTATATTCCAGCTACAACCACATTATCTTCTCTCAGAGATGATCCCTCTGTGTAGTGGAGAAGCAGAGTGGCTATGATCTTCAGGGCTGGAGTCAAGCTCAGTAAGGATGGTGCAGAAGGAGGAGAGGGAGAGGTCACTCACATGACAAGATGTGCCCTGTAGCAGAGTTCTGGACAGTGCAACCAGAATTCGTGGAGGAGAGCACTTCAGTTGCCATAGCTAGGAGTGGCGGGTATGGCAATATTTCATAGGGCTTTCATGGCTTTGAGCCAAAAGCAACATGAGGCTGTAGCAAGCAATTGCTCTGCACATGTGAGTCCAGATTTTCTGTTCTAAACCAAGAAGGACAGTGTAGCCTGGTTTTCTAAGGAAACAAAGCTTATGCTCTCATGCTGTTTGTCCATCTGTTTCCCCTTTGGTTGTTCCCCAGCAAATCTGGAATCCATTGGCCAAGGTCAGCCAGATTTGACAGTGGGACAGTAGGTGCTTTCCTCTGCAGAGAGCCAGGTGGCCTGATGCAGGGGAAGGCAGGGATAACCCAGCTTTTTAATTGAGAAAGGCAGCAGCCAACTGGACATGAGCACCGGCTGGCCTGTCAGCCCACGCTTGGCTCTGGGTCCACCACAGCTTGTGCCCAGCCACGGAGGCTGCGTAAGACCTCAGCTACGAGTGGGTACTAATTGTGCCTGGTAGGGAGAGTTTCCTTCCTAACCATTGCACTAATCAGCTTAACCCTGCAAGATGACATCTGATAAGCTTGCTCTCTCTAAGAACATCTCTCACAGCTATTTTGTGTTTGGTTGATTAAAAGTATCCTGATAGGAGATGATACGTTTTTTAAACTCTCCTTTTCTCAAGAATCTGTATTTTGACCTGACAGTATTTTGAAGAAACCCTTTGAGGGATGTATTTTTGCAAAGCAATCACAATTATTATTATAAACACATACCCCTATTAGTCCCTCTCTGACCTCACACCATCAGATAAGCAGCCTTAGCCTTCAGATGTCTGTAGCGATTACTTTCTATCTGTCCATAGCAGTGACTGCGATAAAGTGGTGTTTTCTGCAAATACAGTTTAGTCTTTAGCCTTTAGGAAGTTCCTGCTTACTCTTGTGTTAACCTCAGATATGAGCAGGTGACCAAAGGCAGGCAGACTGCAGCTTGCCTGCGCTAGTGAGCTATAAATAAAGAGGAGCCTGCAGCTACAGCTGCCTGTGCTCTGCTGCAGGTAAATATTTGTCTGTGTAAGTTCAGCAAGGGCAGCTTGCATACAAATGGCTGACCACAAGTCCCCACAGCAGACTGCAATAAAAATGCTTTGGTTGCATCAGCTGCCACAGGGCATTAAGACCCCCGGGGAAAAAAAAAAAAGTCTCATTTTCTCAATGACATGTTGTTGACACAGAAAGTTAGTATTTGATACCAGAGAATCAGACAATGAAGGGTCAGAAGCCAGCTCAGGACATCACCATCTTCCACCTCCTAGGCTAAGGCAGGGCCAAATACTTCTAGATCATCCTAAGCATATTTTAAATATCTCAAATGGCAAATATTCCACTGTCTTCTTAGGCATACCTATTATTTGCGATACATTTTCTTTCTAACGGGTGTTCTGTTCTCATTCTCATTCTCTGATCTGCATCCTCCCTGAAGTGCATCGAGCCTCTGACTTTGACTACAGCTGGCCAAGTTCTCAGAAGCTGCTCTCGTGTGTCCCAGTGACTTTCCTGGGTTGTAAATCTGATAGCCTCAATGGTTTTGAATATCCTAATTCCCTAATACATTCAGGATGGGGATCTTTCCTGATTCTAGTCTTTTACAGAGTTCTGACATGCTAATGAAAAGCTAAGGAGCAGACACAGGTTAAGGGAACTCCAATTCCAGATCCCTTGCAACACCTCTGGGTTTTTGCACAGCCACAGCAGGTTGACTGATCTACCCTCTTCATCCCTGCATATCTCTGCTTCTTTCTGTTCTTGTAAGTAGTAATGAAAACAAGTGCAGAGAGGGTATGCATATAATAGCAGTTGGATGTCTAATAGCAGCTTATTCTCCTAAACCCTCCCCAAGCATCTGGTGGTTTTTTTGCCACTGTTTGGGACAGGATAGTAGGGTGAATGGTTTGACACAACACAGCAATGCTTATGGCCGATGAGTTTGTAAGGCAAAATCTTCATAGTTTGGGTAGGAACATCCCAGCCCATCTAAGAGGCTACTCAAAAGAACAGTCTGTTGGGGCCTATTGAACAGAGAGAGTGTGGGTCACTTGGGTAGGATGCCGTGCAAAGGCAGAGAGGGGAGACAGCAAAGCACTGAGCACCATCACCATCCCCTGTCACTGCTTTGCAAATTCCTCTGTCAGCAGCACCAAAACCAAATTTCTTACCTTTGCTTCTAAGGCCTTTTGTGACCTCTCTTCATGCAATCCAGATGCCTCCATTTAACAAAGGATCAGTCTTGTTGACTTGATGTTCTTTCCACTCCGCACCATACAGCAAAGGAGCTCCTCCATTTAAACACCATAGCATCACCTTCAAGGTCATCCTATAAATTCCTTCCTAAAATTCTTCTGTCATAAGCTTTGTGGAAAACTTAGTGAGAATTAGACCAGTGGCACGTGCTAAACACGCTGCCAAGCATGTAACTCAGCTCTGACCCACTACTTTGAGCATGGCTGACCTGTGAGGTAGCATCTCTATTGTCTTATATCTCATATTGGGCTGACTTGCTGGCCCATGGGCCACCTTTCTCTTCTAAATTTGTAAAATGGGTACCTCAGTACAAAACTGGGACTCTGAGCTGAGATGCAGATAATAAGCAAATTGGCTGAAGCAAAATGGAGAATGAGTATCAGTCCTTTTCATGTCAAAAAGCTCTTGAAGCTCTGTTAATATAATTTCAGTATTATTCTTTATGAAACAATCCTGCTTAACCAAGATGACCCACCAGACTTTTCCCATTTGTAATTTTAATGTGGTTTTATAAAATGGATATATTTGGCATGTCATCTGGAAACATTAACCAGGGAGGTTAAAGGGGTGAGGCTGTTGGGTTTAAAGCATCCATTTAGTGGATAGATAAATGAATTGACTAAGTGTTAGCACATTTGTCATAGGGCTATTATACCTGAATTTTTTTTCTGGGCTGGTTATAAGCTATTGGTTAATGGTGTAGAATTAGATTTTTACAGAACTCTGTGCAGATAATTTTCTTGGAAAACATTTTGAAGAGCCTGCCTGTCCAGAATATGAGATGTGATGTTCCACTGCTGTCTGATTGATTGCTCCTCAGACAGCAGGACTGCGGCTGCAAGTGGTAGCCTGTGGCTCCTCCATTAAAGTTTCTGCGCTGGCACAAGGAGAGCTGTAATAAAGAGAAATGACACATTAATGCAGAAGCAGGCTCAAGGCCCTCAGATCTGAGCATCATGGGACATTAAGGAAATCTAACATTTGATCTAGAGAAGGGCTACTTGGCCTGGGGAACCTCAGGTCCAAAATTATCACGTCTTCAAATTTTGGGTGCACATTTTAACTTGATCTCATCTGTCCTCATGAGATGAATCCAAATAAAGAATAGTACCAAGGAAACTTCCGCACAGCAGGATCTCAGAGAAATGTAGAGTCATCTCAATATAAATACTAGATAATATAAAACCTGGCTGGACAAAACGCCATCAAATATGCCAACAGCTATCCTGCAACAGTCAGGGCAGAAGCAGGGAGAGATTCTTCCTTTTCAGTGTATTTGCTCATAAATATTTTCCTCTGAAAAGCTCCCCGCTTTTCCTGTATTCTAACATCTCATTCAGTCAGGTTGAGGAAGGTATATCAGGAAAGCTCTGGGCTGTTCCAGGGTTATGAAGTATTTAATCTCCAGGACACCATTATCTGAAGTCAGTTGCAACACTTCAGACAGAAGTAGGTCCCATCCTAACAGACAGTAAAGGGAACATATGATATCTTCTAGTTGCTAATTGCTGTGAGTCCACAAAATGGACACTGTCCCACCCAACATCCTTGTCTGTAAACTGGAGAGACATGGATTTGATGGATGGACTGCTCAATGGATAAGGAATTGGCTGGATGGTCACACTCAAAGAGTTGTGGTCAACAGCTCGATGTCCAAGTGGAGACCAGTGACAAGTGGTATTTCTCAGGGGTCTGTATTGGGACTGGCCCTGTTTAATATCTTCGTAGGTGACACAGACAGTGGAATTGAGTGCACTCTCAGCAAGTTCACCAAGGATACTAAGCTGTGTGGTGCGGTTGACACGCTGGAAGGAAGGGATGCCATCCAGAGGGACCTTGACAGACTGGAGAGATGGGCCCGTGCAAACCTCATTAATTTCAACCAGGCCAAGTGCAAGCTCCTGCACATGGGTTGGGGCAATCCCAAGCACAAATATAGGCTGGGTAGAGAGTGGAACGGAACTTTTTAGCAGGCCCTGTTGTGATAGGACGAGGGGTAATAGTTTTAAAATAAAGGGAGGTAGATTCAGACTGGACATTAGGAAAATATTTTTTACAATGAGGGTGGTGGAACACTGGAACAGGTTGCCCAGAGAGGTGGTAGATGCCCTATCCCTGGAAACATTCAAGGCCAGGCTGGACAATGCTCTGAGCAACAGATCTTCATATCATCCTGTTTTGCTCTTTTTCCCTCGCTTGTTATACTTTCCTCAACAGAGTCTCACAGTGCTCTCTGTGTCTGGGAGGAGCTCCTGCAGCACACCCCTGTATCTCACTTGCTATTCTCTGTTGAAATCCTTCTCAGGAAGCCCAAATGCTTAAACAAAAGTTGGCAGCGCGTAGGCCAACTCTCATGTTTGCTTGTGTGCTAGCTCCTGCTTTTAGCCCCCAGCCAGCCTGTGCTCAGGTTTTTTCTCTGTCTTGAAGACTCTTTGAGAGCATGTTGGCCATTTTGCTCTGAGTCTGTGTCTCAGCTAGCATGAGAGGGTTGGGTACTCCGATTGGTACCCCTGTATTTTATGAACATAATGTTAATATTGTGAATAGTGGGCTGCTGTAGGACCACAGCTTGACCAGTTCATTCATGCTGAATTGGAAGTGGGCCCAAAATAGCCTGTGAATGCCTGACCAGGGGAGGTTGAGACGACAGGCACCCAGCTTCCTAGCAGGGGCTCAATTATTTCACACACAGCTACTGTTGGAGGTCAGGGCCTATTTACTGGAACATGATGTGACTGCATCACTTCTGTTAAAATACAAAGAACAGTGTCATCCCAGTGACACTGAGAATGGTCCTTTTAATGAGGTACATAAATAATAGACTGTCTCACTGGAAACCTGTAACGATGTGAGTACAAAACAGGGGAAAATAAGGAGGAGGTGCCCTCAACTATCGTGTTAGATATATTATCTCTCTCCAGATTTTGTCTCAGAAAGCCCCCACCACTTTCTGGGGGTCCTGCAAAATCCAAGTGTTCACTTTTCAAACTGTTACTCAGAGAATCATGGAAATGTTGGCTGGAAGTCCCCGCTGCAGGTCTCCTGGTGAAAATGTCTTCCCTAAAGGCCAACCTGGGCCTCCCAAACAGCAAACTGTGGCCACCACCTCTTGTATTGTCTGCTACTGCTAAGAAGTATCTGCCATCTTTGTATCTCTCTATTAGGGTTTGTAGGCCACCACTAGCTCACCTCTCAGACACCTCTTTGCAGCCTAAGCAAGCCCAGTTCCCTCCACCTCTCCATGAGGGTGCATCCTGTGGGGCCCTGAACACACCAGCAGCCCCCACTGGGCCCTGCCAGTTCCTCCACATCCCACTTGATTCAGGAAAGGGAGCTGAGGGCAGACACAGCAATCCAGGTGTGGCCCCACCACCACCAAGAGATCCAGAATAAATAACTTCTCTCAACCCTGGCTGCCTTCCTCCTACCCAGCAGCTTACAAGCTTTCTGAGTAAGGAGGGGCTGTTAAAAGCCCCTCATGGATTCTTTTCCTCCATGAAGTTGTCCAATTGCTTTTTGAATCTTTGTAAAGCTCTGTATTCACAATCTCCTCCAGCAAGGAATTTCACAGATTTCTTGCACAATGTGTGAAGAACCACTTACTTCTGCTTGTGGAGAGCTTGCTAGTTGCTAGTTTCATTTCTTGTTCTCTTACAAGAAAGCACAATGAACCATTGTATAGGATTTATCACCCCCCTGCCCTTCATGATTTTATAGATCTCTACAGAAGTGATAACAAAAGAGAGGACAAAAATACGCGAGTAAGACAAATGCTATATTCTGCTTTTCTTTCTCTTTGTTCCCTGCAGCATGTGACTCCTCATGCTTCATTTCAGTGTCAGCTTTAGAGGCTCTATCCTGTCTTCTGTTTCCTTCTCCTTCATTTTTATGACACTACCAATAAACAGCAACTAGGAGTAACTGAGGCTATAAGCGACAATTTTCCTGCTCATTTACCTGTGTTGTTCTGGCAATTGCTTAATGGTAAACATATGATTTACTGACACACTTTAGACAGCGATATTCACAAGTTTAATTCCTTGCCTTTGAAAGACATGCTAATACAATTTTCCTCTGCATTCCTCCAGGCCACAGACTCAAGAACAGCCACAGGCAGAGGTGCTATCAGGACCCCCAGCTGGATTATCATCTGAATTTCATTAGGATTATGAATAGTGCCGCTGATGAAGTTGACTGGTGAAAAAAGGCAACTTAATCTGTTAAAGAGCTGCAAAAGAGAGCTGTAATTCTCTCTGAAAGATTGTTTTGGCTTCTTGCTCTGCTACTCTGGTGTTTGTGTTTATGAGGACAGTCAGTATGCATCCTCAAGCAGCAATTTTAGTGTCTGTTCAACACATGCTGTTTACATGATTTAGAAGTCCCTGATCTTGGAGGCAGTTTACATTCAGCAAAGAACAGGGTCTGAAGGGAAGGAGATAACCTGAAGGTTAGGAACAACCAGCTGAACCCTACAAAAGCTCACCCCAATCTCAAGAGGAGCTTAGCTAGAGCACGGGATTCAGGCTGGGCCTGAGGGAGTGGTACGCTTCTAAAGCCAGCTATCTGAATCTGACACTGGCAGAAAGCCTCTGAGTCCTCAGAATCTTCCGTTCATTCAAGACCTACTAGAAAATAAGCTGGTCATCTCCATGTGGGTGGGAAAATTGATGTGGAATATAGCTGGTGATGTCCTGCTAATATGGAAATAAGGGGTTCCCACTCTTCACTGTTGACTCAGTTACCCTGAGTCTGTCGCTAATGGAGGAGAGTGTTTGTCCTGTGAGCAAGAGATGATGATGCAGAAAGGACAAGCAACCTCTGTACCGGAAGTGGAATTATCATGGGGCTGACAGTTACCCTTGCCAGCGACTTCTCCCATGCCTATTAGCCTGTACAAAGCAAACTAAACTGCGTATTCGGGGGCCATTAGGTTGAAGGTGAGTTCTATTTAACACAGAGGCATGCTAATAGGACGGCAGTCTTCACTGTGAGATTTATTATGCTGCAGAGCCATCTCGTATGGAGGAAAGTCTGCGTGCAGAGCTGGACACAACCCTGCAACAGGGAAGAGGCTGGAGGAGACACGAGGCAGCAGCTAGAATTCCTTGAGATGATCTTTTGGACTGATTGAGTGCAAGCTGCTGTTGGGGTGATGCTTGCTTGGCCTATGGTTTCGAAAACCGAGTTGCTTGTGCAATAGATGGTAATTCATCAGCGGAGCTGGATCGTGACTTCTCTTCCCTAATGCCTTGGTGGAATCTCTCGTAAAATTATTGAATGGCACCACCTTGTGGGTGCTTGGAGGCGATGAGACTTTTCCATCTTTTTTTCCATGTATTGAGTCTACCGGGGTATATTTGAATAGTGAGGCATGCAAAGGTTGATTCATTCTCATGCTGCGTGTCAAAGACTAGGCAGTCATCAAGAACTGGTTTTCTGCTTGTTTTCTGCCAGCTGACAGAAACAGATTTTAGCACTTAGTCATTGATTTTCATGGCTTAACTGATTTTGCCTTTGCTAGGGATCTTATTGGAAAACTGTAAACAGATTAAATAATTAAAACTTTTCAATTATAGAAGAAATACAGAGGAAAAACACTGAAATATACATTAAAGGTAATCTGTTCTGTACACAAAGTTTTTCCCCTTTCTAAGATGTTAAATTGATGTGTCAGCCAGTCCGTGCATCACAAAATTCACTAAACTCATGAAAGTGAGATGTAATAGGAGAATTTACCATGTGTACTATTGTGTTTGCCTTTAGGGATTACGCTGGCAATGACAGCACATGTCCATAACTGCAGAGTTTCTGGGAAACATCAGACATATAGAATGTTCATGAATGGAACAACAGCCCATGTATGATGAGTCCAAGACTTTCCAGAAAGCATTGGCTGCCTAGTTTGTATGTTACACAGCAGTAAGTTGCATATTATCATGGGTGTACAGGAACCCAGGATGTGAAATACCACTGAGAGGGTCGGTGTGACTGAACATGTATGGAGTATAAATTTTTTTTGTTCAAGTGGGATTATCACATATCTATAAATCCTAGACAACATAGCAGCTCCTTGAAATCTACCCAGATAAGATTTTGCAGAAGGAAATAGATGATGTCCTGAAAAAAAAAATGACTTATTGTAGTAATCAAGAAAATGGAACAGAATCTTAAGCAGAATGTAGGCAGGTGCAGAAAAATTCATCCACTTCTGTTCCCCATGATGTGAAACACAGTAAAAACATAAATAAACACAAATAGTTAAACTACCAATTAAATTTTTCAAGCCTGCTTCTCAAACTCAATTTCAGTTTTGGAAAGAGCGTTTTGCTTTTACAGTGTTGCCCACTCAGCTGTGTGCCCACCCAGGGTTTTTCTAGGTATAGTTACCTGGCCAGGTTGTGCTGGGTGCAAGGTTGTGCCAGAGACATCCTGAAAACCCATGGGCAGAACAAAGTGATCAAAGCCATGTGGTCCATGAAATGAGGAGGGTGTCAGGAAAAGCGGTGAGGAAAGCTTGGTAGGACATTAGAGAGATTTCTGAGAGTGGGCATCAGGATAGGACTGAGAAGGCACAAGGCCAGTCAAAGCAAGGCTCTGAGCTCTGGTCATCTTCCTGTCCCTCACTGTCTCCCATATATCTGCTGGCTGGTTCTGCCCCTCAAGCCTGAGACACCTTCAGGCTGGGAGCGGCTTATTGCAGGTTACCAATAACCTCAGCTATCCACCAGGATCACACCATCGTAGGTGTTGTATGAGCACAGAATAATAGACAGTCCCGTCCCCAGAGAGCCTACGACATGACGATATACCAAGCTGTACAGAGAAGGAAGCATGTGCTATGAAAAGAGTTGGGTGGCGTGTGAGGCAGTAATATGAGCACATCAGCAGTCGAACCTCTCTTGAGTGCTTTTTGCAGACATGAGAGCAAAAGTGAGTTTAACGCAGGGATCTGGACAGGAAAAATAGCCAGTCTTAGAGACATTGATGGGAATTTCCACTTCACTGTCCCAGACATGCCTATGTGGGAGAAAATATGAAGATGCTCAATTGGAAATTCAGAAAATTGATGACAGCAATGACCTCCCTGGATCAATCAGAGATAGACATCAATATCCAGCTGCTGAATGGCAGTGATGGGAAGGATGGGGATTTACAGGCTGAGGAGATGAGCAGTGGATGTTTGCAACCTCCACGAAAAGGAGTGAGGGAGCCCCTCTAGTGGGAGAATCCAAGAAAGGCAATCACAGGCATCAGCTGGGAAAATGATCCCTGCAGCAGCATTCAGGATGGTCACAAACATGAATCAAGATTGTCCCAAGAAATGGTCAGTGTAGCATAATTTATATTATGTAAGGCAAAAACTGGAGAAAAAAATACAACAGTTATTGCCAAATTGATTACAAGAAAAGTCTTTCCTGACTTGGTATCTGTCAATGGAGTCAAGCTTGAGCATGTGAGCAGAACACACCAGTCATGCACACAAGAGACTTTAAATCGGGTAGAAGCAGCAGCACATTTCACACTCTTTCAGCCCAGACTCCAGAACTTGGTGTTCTTTCACCAGGTGCTAGGGAAGGCCACTCAGACACTAATATGCTCATATTCAAATATTGGCCCCACCTCTTTTGCGAATCTAAGGTAACCAGAAAGATTTGTAGCATGTTAAAAACAAACAAACAAACAAACAAACATAGAAAGGGAAGTAACATCAACCACCTCTGATATTGGGGGAAATCACTAACTCTGTGTCTACTTCAGTTTCCAATTTGTAAAGTGAAGAGCGAATAGTAATTCTTCACTCCTGGAAAGAGTTGCGTGACAAAAATCATGAAGGCTCTGAAATGGCAACATACTTACGACAGCGAACCAGATTAGTTTCTAGCCCTGATATATAGTTAAGCCAATTTTTTACAGTTTGCAGATTCTGTTTTAGCACCAAGCTGTCAAATGGGACAGCGGACCAGCAGGGTCGTGTGGGGAGAGGACGGCTCCAGCTGCAGAGCAGGCTTGCTCATGACAGCCCCCTTCTCCTGCAGGAGCCGTGGCTGTCGGGAGGACAATGCCTCTGCCTGATGAAGAGAAGTCCTCACTTTCATGGATGAGGAAGATGATGCATATTAGCCATCTGTAATAGTTTAACACTTTCAATTTTATGATGCAGTAGCACATTCAATATTTCCACCTATTTATGTAGTGTTTTTAGGGCTGTATTTGACAGGCTTTAATGTAAACATGGCATTGCTGGCACACAGACAGCTCTTTTTTTGGCATTGCTTTTACAGAGTCTTTACATAGAGTGAGTTGATGTGTGACTCATGTAAAATCAGATTTTTTACTTCGAACAGATGCGGCCCCTCAGTGTGGGCCTGAGAACAGTTGGGGTGGTGCTGGGATTTTAGTTATAAACCTCCAAGCCAACAGTTTCAAATCTGTGTTAAAGTTAGATGCCTGTCTCCATGATAGATGGGCTCATTTTGAGAAGGAGCAAGTCCTGACAACTGGAACTGGCTGGGAGAATGAATTTCTGTTTCACAGAGATGATTCTATTTTCAGTATACTTTCAGGCTCCAGATGAAGATCTAAATCTCTGAATTCAAATGTTATTTAGAGATGAGCAACATTTCATCTTGCCAACATCAAGACTTTTGGAGATCCCTAGTTGCTGCCGGTGTTTAGCCAGGCTGCTGGCAGAATGAGGAATCCCAGCTCTGTTGTCACCTGCCTGATCGAGTTGTGGAGTGGCAGGAGTGAAGGCTGGCTGGGAGCCTTTCTCAAGGGGCTCCCAAGTGGTTCCCAAGTGCTCTGGTGCTCAGGGAACAAGCCAGCCTGCAAGCCCGTGGACTGTCCTTGGGATTTGGCATAGCAGGGTTGTGCTAGGAGATCTCTGGTCTTCACAACGGCCCTGAAGGTAAAAGGACCAGCGAGAGGCTGTAGTAGAAACCCTGATTGTTTTTCAGCCCTACTAGGGTCAGACCTCACCAGAGGCTCTTCTGGAACTCTTCAGAGGAGAACCATTTCCAGAAAAATGTTCCAGTCTTCCCACTGAAGACTCCAGTAGTTTTCAACAAGCAGTCATGGTTCAGCGTGCCCACAGGTGAACTGACCTTCAGAAAGTGAGGTGTGCACGCAGCACTGTGCCACCCACACCCTCTGAAGCAACAGCTCTGAGATGAGGGAGGAGTCCCTACTCATGTCACACAGGGTGGCTACTGAAGCATATAAAGCCACACAAGGTGTTTAACGCTGGTGCTAAGTCAGAAGCTCCAGGTTATCCTCCCTGACCTCCAGCTACTTTTGTGGAAAGGTGAGGACCTTTAGTAGGCCTTTCTAGCAGCTATGTGTAGATGTCTCGGATCCTTAGCCCATCTCAAATGGCACTAGATGTTGCATTTAGGGATGTCAGCCCCCCGTGAATACTCTGTCATTGTCAACATCACTGCCAGACAAAGCAAAGGGAGGGCCATCTCAGCTTTCTGCTGAGGCTTTGCCACTATCCATGATGCCAGGGAGAGCAGCATCCCCCCAGTCTAACTCCTGGCCCTCCAGCACCTGGATTTTTGATTCACTGACCAGAGCTTGGTGCAGAAATGCAAAGCCTGACATACGGAAGGAGAGGGGAGAAACCACGTTCAGTGTGCAACGCGCACATCAACTGCAGCACGTACTGCTGAGCAAAGGGGACCTTGCAGTCCCAGAGCATGAATATAAGCCATGGCCCTTCATTAGCCTGCATTATTATTAGGGTGGTACCCAGAGGAATTTTGCTGCCAGTGGTGTATCTCTCCTCCTGCAACTTATCTCGTATCCCATAAAGAAAAGAGAGCCACACTGATGTTTTGGTTTCATTTCAGTACCTTGCTGTTGAGATCTTGAACAAGTGTTTGCAGAGGCCCTCTGCAAACTCTGAATGACTCAGAAAGGTGACTGTAAACATGAGTTTGTGCAGACTCCATTTTATGGAGGGAAATAGCTTCTACTTTCTAGGTTTTCACCTAAAAACAACAACAAAAAAAAAAAAAAAAAAGAAAAACAGCATCCAACTAACGTGTATATTGAAAATTTAACCCATTCTTCTAAATTCCAGCAAAGATCTGAAAATTGAGCTGATTTCTTTCTGCTTCGCACTTTGGTTACGTTGTAGTAAAATTTCTTTTCTTATCACCAGTTACCAGCTTTTTCAAAAGGAAATAGTTTTGCTCATGATGAGTGTCCTGATTTTGTGTAGCAGTGGGGGCTACAGTGGCAGATTCTGTGAGAAGCTGCTAGAAGTTTCCCCTTTGTCTGGTGGCTGGGTCTAGGGCGGACCCACCACTGGCCAGGGCCAAGACAATTGGTTACAGTGATAATGCCTCTCTGATAGCGTATTTAAGAAGGGGAAAATAATAATAAAAAAAAAAGAAGTGAAGAAGCAGAAGCAGGGGCAGAGAGGGGGAGGTGTGAGCCTTGTGGGCCTTGCGGCCCTCACCCTCTAGCCTCCCGCCAGGCGGCTGTCTGGGCCCAACTCAGTCCAGCCCGGCCGCAAGAAGTGAGGAGAGGAGATGTGAAGAGAACATGAGAGGTGTCTGCCTGAGCTTATTGTAAAGAATTTTGTGTGAGAGAAATGGCTGCAGATGCCAAGGTCAGTGAAGAAGGAAGGGGAGGAGTAATGTTGCTCCTGGCCAAGATTCCCCTGCAGCCTGTGGTGATGACCATGATGGGGCAGGCTGTCCCCCTGCAGCCCATGGAGGCCCACGGAGGAGCAGAGATCCACCTGCAGCCCGTGGAGGACACAGGGGCAGGCGGATGCCTGAAGGAGGCTGTGGCCTGTGGAGGGCCTGCACTGTGGCAGCTGTTCCTGAGAGACTGCACCCCATGGAAAAGGACCCCACGCTGCAGCAGTTCATGAAGGACTGTAGCCCATGGGAGAGACCCATACTACAGCAGGGGAGGAATGTGAGGAGTTCTTCCCCCGAGGAGAAAGGAGCAGTGCAAAGTGACAAGTGATGAACTGACCATAACTCTCTTAATTCCTTATTCTCCCCTGTGCCACTCGGGGTAGAGGGGAAGGAGGTAGAGATAATTAAAATGAAGTTAAGCCTAGAAAGAGGGGAGGGGTGAGGGGAAGTTGGTTTTTTTCATTATCCTGCTTTGGTTTTATTAATAAATGAATAGTTTTCCCCAAGTCAAGTCTGTTTTGCCTCTTACAGTAACTTGAATGATCTCTCCTTGTCCTTATCTCAAACCTCAAGCCTTTTTGTTATATTTCTCTCCCCCATTCCCTTGGAGGGTGGGGGGAGTGAGTGAAAAACTGCATAGCTTGGTCCTGAGCAGGGCTAAACTACGACAATGGGCACTCTTTTTAAACAGAATATAGGAGTGTTTAACTTAAATCATGCAGTATGCTGAACCAATTCAACATCCTTTGGGGCATTATTGATTAATATTTCAGCATGTTTAATAAGACACAAACAGAATTTATTTTTCTGTCCTGAATCAAATAGACAGATGAGCCAGAGGCCTCAGTCAGTGAAAGGGTGGCTTTGACTGTGATGATCTTTAAAGTCTCCTTTAGTGTTCAATTCAACAGCTGTTAGCTGGGATCTTACTAAAGGCTGTTACACACTAACAGCTGTTTCAGGGTTTCTGATACTTATAGTATTTCTATTGTCAAGCAGCTCAGAGGTGTCCAGGATGATACTTTCCTGGGTGCTGATGAATGAGCACAGAGGCAACCCTCTCACAGAAATTTATTGGTCCAAGCAAACACTGTATCTCAATGGACTTAATGGGAAATCACTGTGCCCAAAGCATTTCTGAAGCATCAAAATGCTTCTCCTTTAAGCAGCCTTACGGAATTTCCTGCTTTCATTTTGCTAGTAATCCATCTGCTATTGGGCAAATCACTGGCAGACTTCACATGTACATTAAACCATAAAGAAGAAGGAAACAGATGACCAGCTGCAGGTTAGCAGGCTCTGAACTCATTATATGTGGCAGTAGAAGCAATTTGTCACTGGCAGAGTTATTACAAGTGCCTTATTCAGGGGATCCACTATTCCAATACAATTCTTTGAACAATGCATTAGAGGTAATAAAGTCCAGAAGTATCTTACTTGAACAAATACAATTTTCAGATATTTCCGAAGTGCTTATTGTTGAACGGACGGTACACTTACCCCAGATTAAAATCCCATTGCAGAAAATCCCCCTGGAAACTGTGGAGAACATAGTGGTTATCTTTGGCTCTGGATGAATTACATTGACTATAAGACAAAAAAAAAATGCAAGGCCTAGGAACTGGTACTCTTGATGACTGAATTAAGTTTGAAGTCTCTGTCAGCCTCTGAGGCCTCAGAAGGTATTGCAAATAATTTCTTAATAAATAATTTTGTAAGGATAGGGCTGAAGATTGTTTTCAGTGACCTCTAGCAGTTAATTATTGGATTACCACTTGGAGACTGTAAAGTTTAACAGAGTTGCTTGCAACCTAGATTCTTCTTTTGTAATGGTTCAATAAAAATAATGAAAAAAAAAGTTCGTCCCTTTTTGGACCATGAGTTTTGCCAAAAAACGGAATGAAACTGGTATGTTCTGCAAAGTGGCTCAGTGTCATAGCACTGGCATTTCCCATACACAAGAACACAGATGTTATATTTCTGACAAGCTCCTCTTTGCAATAGTTATACAGCACTAGAACTACTAAGAAGGTTGAGAAAAATTTGACATCGTTGTGTTATGGAAAGCACAGCTTAGTTTTTTATTTATTTGTTCATCTGCGTGGTGATAGGACCATGGAGTCTCAGCTTTGGTGTGGTGTCAACTGCTGCATGTGCACAGAACAAAGACCTTAATGTTTACGGAAAACAAATAAAACCTTACTTTGGAACGGCAAAGCATTTAGCCTCATTGATATTGTGTAGCACTGAATTCCCCAGGTTAATCATAGGTTGCGTAAAAAAGCATTGCTTTTCATCAGTTTTAGAAACCAAATGTATTCACACATTCCTGAATGCTTTCTCAGCAGTTGTCAGCCTTGACATTTACATAAAGGTATGGTAAAACAGAGCACCAATACCTGTAATCATCACGAGAAAGGAAAACATCCAACAATGTAAGACTGTCTCACAGTCTCAGCCATTCACTGGAAAAACAGCATCTGGTTCAATGTGTCTGTAGGCACAGACTGTCTGCAAGGGCTTTTTGTTCTTTAAACAGAGCTCAGCTGACAGGTTACTTTCTGGAAGAGGCATGGTAATCTGTCTGTTTATGTACTGTCTTTGAGAGATGTAGTCTCAAATTAGGACAGGAGTCAGGAACTGAAACAAATGGGCTCACAGAAATGGGAGACACCAGGATTTTTGGCATGCAAGCTCTGTGCAATTAGGTCTCAAAAGCATTTTCAAAAAATGGAATAAAATGAGCCTTGTTGTTTTCACAGCTGATTAAACCACGCTGACATCTCATCCTCCAGACACGAGCGTACTACTTGATCTAACCTACATTTTAAGAGATGTTTGACATTCAGTGAGAGTTAGCAACATGTTTATCCTTCCTTCAGAGGTATTCCAGTGTTTACTGAATGCCTGTCTTTAGAAATGGGCAAACCCTCACCAGAAGTTGACAGAGCATTTGATTCGTGGTGGTAGGGATTCTGCCCTGACGAGCCTGCAGCACCTGACAGTCCCCAGACAGTTTTCCTGAAAACGGAGAGTTCAATAAGCCAAATAGCTTATTTGGGCCCTGGATCCCATATCCATGACAGAACACAGGCAGAAGAGTGACACTAGTGGCATCTCGTTGCTCTTTGTCTTCCCCAGCACTCTGAGAAAGTCACTCTTCATTTCTGCTGCCTCACTTGGGTCCTGCTCCTGACTCATCTCCTGGCCCAGCTCACTCTTTGTCCTAAGCCCAGTCCAACTTCAGACCTCAGCACCCATCCCCCTTGCTCAGGCTTGTTTAGACCTCAATGCCTGCCTCCTGCAGCATTCCTCATGCTTAGACTTAGGAGGCAAATTGCTTTGGGAAAGCCTCAGTATTCCCGCATCTGAAGGTAAGGGAGGTTGTACCTCAGAGTCGGAGGCCACAGCTAGTATTATGCCATAAGACTCTGCCTTTCAGGTGACATCCAGACAGTCTTCAACACACCTTTGTAGTAGGCCAATGCTATGCAATCATGAATATTTAGGTTATGTATGGCAGAAGAGATGAGAGGGTCTCTGAAAATAACCATTTGTCTTTCACCTGGGGTAGAGATAGAGACCTGCTACATATTGTATAACATCTGTTCCTTAAAGCAAGATGGATTAAAGGAACAAATATTCATCATAACTGAAGAAATGCAGTTAAAATTTTCTGCTAATTGCTGTGAGGGGCCAGAGTTCACAACTTTGCTAACCCCATGACACTTCATGCTTTGCCATCTTCACCTCTCTCAGTTACTCTTTCCCAGATGTGGAGGATGTAACACAAAGTGTTAGCATGAGGTGACCACAGTGTTACAATGCCAGGGATTTTGCTTAAGTATCCCATAGAAAACAGAAGAAAACTGCAGATTTACCTAACTAGTCTCTAGAAATTGTCCTGTCAAACTGGAGACACAAGATCCATCTTCAGTCTTACACATTCCTTCTTTCACCATTGTGGAGACGCTATGATGTTTGCAGCAGGCTCCACCATAAGTGTATTGTAAGGAAGATCATCATCTGGCATTGCTCTCACGATACTCGTGTTGCATTGACCCATGGTCTTGGTGGCCACCACACTGTGTTGTTGCTTCTAAAAGGCTTGCCCCATATCAACATCCATATATCCTGGAAGTTCTGTCTTTACCCTGAGCTTAAAAGTGGACAAAGGAGCAGGTGGAGGCATGCTTGGTCCCCTTGATTCTTGTATTTTCTCTGCCTGCTCTTTGTGGCTTGCTATGGTAGAGCCCAGACTCATTGCAGTTGGGAAGTGAAGCACTAGGTGAAACTCGGACACAACGGACTAAGCCCTTCACAGGTTGGATAAACAAGAACCTACAGGAAAACAGTATGTTGCCCAGGCTCCCCTGCCTCTTGTGAGTACTCCAGGTCTTGGTACAATGTGCAGGTGAGTGTCTGAATGTAGCAGTATGAACATGACATATGTCTGGATTACAGCAGTGCTCAACCAGCAGCATGGACATAATCTGAACATCCTCCATTTGTCTCTAGATGACTCCCTCTTACATATATTGCCTATGACTCTTGCATCTTTCACTTCCAAACTTCTGCAGGTAAATAACCATCTGGAGATTGATTTGCTCTGCATACAGCACATTAGCTGGTTCCATTACATGTAATTCAAATGCTTTCTGAACTGGCAAAGCTCTGCTGATTTTAATTTCCAGCCTCTAGCCATATAGTTAGAGATCGTTTCACTTGCTGTTTGAATTCTGCAAGCAGAAGTGAAATATTCTGCAATTCAGGACAGGTCAGACTGTAGATTTTTCCACCATCTCAAAGCCTTGCTTACTCAGCTGGATAAATTAGAGCTGGTAAGCATGTAGCGGGATATAAAAGAAACCCTTCATTCTCCATAAAACCAGCCTTCGGTGTTAGCTGTACTATTCCAGTTTCTTGACATAGCTAAGCTGTCCACCATTTTCTTAGCAACTGGGCAGTTTCTTTTCTGCCCAACACCTGCAGTCTTTGAGTTTGGTTTTATCAGCTCTTTTAAATCACGCTCTTTTTCACCACATCCCTGAGTTGAGATCCACCCTTGCCACCAGCTGAGTCTATCACTCTTTTCACAACCACAGCATTAACAGCATAAAGAAACCTGAGAGACACAGCAGGGCTCCGCACAAGGGTGATAACTCATCACACAGCGTGTCTGCAAGCTGCACCGCGCTTTGTGCTCAGGCACCTGATACCTGGCAATGGCTTTACCTCTTTGTGTGTCCTGTCTAGACCATCCTGTGCCCCTCCTGTGCAAAGCATCTAGAGGAACTGGCATCGGTTGTGCCCTGCAAACAGATGCCAAGAAAGATCACTGAAGAAAGGCTGGAAGGGAGCAAAAAACATCTCACTGAAATTTTTGACAGATGTAGGATGCTAGAGATGGTCCTAATCTTCCTCAAAGACTTCTGTTCTTCCATTTCCCAAGCAGCATCTTCCTTGAAGTTTTTCATGTGTGTGCCCAGGCAAAAATGTGGCGGGAAGGAGCTGAGCTCAGCTCAAACTAGCTACCAGACTACTGTAGCCTGTGGCATGGCTGCTCCTCCCTTAAGTAAGGAAATGGAAGAAATGCATCGTTCCCATCCGCCAGTGAAATGACAAACATGAAAGCCTCATTCCCAGACAAATAAGTGATTTATCCTGAGTCCTAGGGACCAAAAGCTGTTGTTACTTTTGCCTATTTCCAGAAGGTATCTTCATCCATCCTTGACTCCACAGTGCTCCTCAGTACTCCCTGTGTCTTTATACAGAGTGGCGCGAGGAAGAAACGGCACAGAAGGGGTGATAAGCCTAACTTATGTTCTCAGTAGTACGCAGTACACAAAGCCTTTCTGTTTCAGTTTATTCCAGAAATAGGATCTATTGAAACCCTCTATCCCTGCAGTACAGTGTGGCCATTACTAGTAACAGGCTGCAGGTTTTGTCCTGAGTTTGCAAAGACTCAGGACTGAGGCTTGCTTTGCCTGGACTTTCATTGACCTGCCTGCTTTATTTTAATTTGATTTAGCTGGAAGAGCAGGGTTTTTTTCCTTCTGACCAGGTGGCTATGGCTGGTTTGTTTTACTTTGATTAGCACTGCATGGTACAACCATAGTTTTATACATATAGCAGTAACAAGTAGCTATTCTGTGCACCATGAGATGTTCATGACTCCAACTTAATACCCTAGAGTTAATAGAGTTAAATCATAGGCCTGATATGGCAGCAGAGGCCTTGAGAAGTGGAAGCACAGGATGCTGTGTAGTGGAGTAGAGGCATGGGATGACAAGAGATGGGGCACAGATTTGACTCTGGAGACCTCACAGCTACAAATAACTCACCTATGGTCAGTTAAAGAAATGCAGATACAGAACAGGACAAGAATGGTTTTAGGGGCAGCAAAAAAAGACAAAGAAATAGTATCTTACATGCATATAATCAACATATATGGTAAATTTGGATTTTTCAATCCAATGAGGAAAAAACAACGTGTAAAAACATGTTAACAATATAAAATTGACCTTCAGAAGATTCTAGAGTGTGGAAGAAGAAACCATCACCATCAATGTCACATTTCTCCCACTGAAGGACTTCAGATGCTGACAATTCCCTGTAACACCCCCACCACCCCCAGAATGAAACCACTACCCTTGGGACCCAGAGGAACAAGGGCAGGGGTAGCGTAACACCAGGAATAGGGGTAGAAGCTAAGAAGTGTGTGTGTAACAATTTTTATTTTTTAAAAAATATTATTATTATTGAAACTTTTTCTGCATAGGAGTATTATGGTGCCGCACTGGTACGTACCCAGTTTTGTGAATGGCTTTGGTTTTCTCTTTGGATGATTCCAGACAGAGATGTTCATATTTGATACTTGAATACTCTCTATTTAGTTTGAATACACTGAATATAAGGTTGTCTCCTTGCTAAATGAAAAAAAAAAAAAAGGGTTCTTGATTTGCTGTATTTTCCCTGTTTTGATATCAAGATGGTAAGATACTATCTTATTATAATCCGTTGATTTATAAGATGCATGGAAGCCCCCCTTCCTTAAACACAAGTTGCCATAAAAGGTGCTTAGTTAATTTATTTTCTGTTAATTTAATTTTGGTCAAGTCCTTCTGCCTCATCCAACAGGCATCTACCTCCTCAAACCTGTAGGCCTTGGTCCTCTGTGTCTTACCAGAACGTTGCACAAGTCTGATTGCTTAAACCCACTTCCCCCCATTAAAACTCATTCTGACCCCAGTCCTGGAGCATGACATCTGGGAAATGCTTAAATCAAAGCCCTCCAGTGAGGTCTGGCCATTAACCTTTTGTTTATGTATCTGCTGTGCAATGGAGAGGCACTTCAGATATTTCCTTGCTAAACAAAGACAAGGCGTTTAAACAGAGCAATATGCTTTATGACTCTGGGCATGGTTACTCCTCATCCTCTTCGATTCTTTTTTCCTGCAGAGATTAATGTTGAGATCTTAAACATCCTTAATGCCTTATAGACAATCCATTAACATCACTGTGTGGCTAGCCATACCATTATTTATTAAAAAGGGATCCCTTCCTAATGCTACGGCTTGATTTCCTGAGCATATAATCAGGTATATTATAATCTGTGGAGCATTTTACAATGCTACATATTTTTTACTATATAATGAGCAGCCTGTGTGTGTGACATACAAAAAATAGATGAATTTTGCTATTGCACTTACTGCAGTGTATGAGCTGATCTGGTTAGACACGAAATGCAGACAGAAATCCGCCTCACCTCTCAAGCTAATTTTAGTCTCTCCCTCTCTTCTCTCTAGCTGTGTGTGTATAAAATCACTCGCAGTCTGACAGCGTTCCAGTAACCTGTGCCACGCGCAGAGCGGGATGTACTCACTAACCATCTGCTTGCATGGCATGGGTTAACTGAGCCTGTGGGATTGTGCTTACCTAAACAAAACCACTGCAGTGAGGGGAAAAACAATGAATGGGTGGAGATGATCAGCCCATGCATTCCAGCTAGTGCAGTCCAGGCAGCAATGACAGCCTGAAGGTTGCAGCAACATCGGGATCTGCATTCCAAGTGCACAGATCTTACAGTCTGGAGCAATTTTACGTGGAGCTGCTCTTTATTTGCTGAGCCATGGCCAGTAACCAGGCCAGCCTGCAGGATGATCAGAGCAGGCACTGCAAGTTCTTATCCTATATGTTTTACCAGGCTGTGAGAGATCACAAGCCTGTGTGGATGCTGGAAGACATGAGAACTATGGAGTATTTTTACTGGGAGGAAAATGCCAGCCTAAGAACCTACTCACCTTCAGAAGCCCTTCTCTATGCAGTGGTGCATAACCACCTGCCTTATGCTCAGTATCTGCTGTCTCATTTTCCAGAGGAGGCTCTCAAGGTGCCTGGGGAACACTTCTGCTATTGCCCATCCTCAGCCCCTCACTTGGCCATGGCGGTCACATATGACAGGAGAGATATCTTGGGACTGATCATCAAAATTGCACACAAGCTCCCCAGCTTGAACTCCTACATCAATAGGACTGGTTGCTTTCATCTGGAAGACGGGAAAACCCCCTTGCACCTTGCCTGTGAACTGCTGAGGTCAGAGACAGTCCTCATCCTCCTTGGGAATGGAGCTTCTCCCAGGATAGAGGACAGTAAAGGACTTACTCCACTGGACGTCATCCTGGAACAGATGTGGGACTCCAAAGTCAATGTGGCATCAAAGAAGCTCTGCCTCGACTACCTCTTGCTCTTCATGCCCAACCCACAGTTTAAGATGCGGAAGGTTCTGCAGGAGCATCCGGACCACTGGACAGCTTTGCTGGGGGAAGACAAATTCAACAGCCTGGTGGGGAACACACCTGCTTCCTTATATCTGCAAGCTATGCAAACTATTCTCCAGACTCTTCCCCCCTCCCACTTCCCTAAAAGCATCCAGGAACTACCTATACCTCAGGCACTAAAGCCTTTACCATCCTATGGCAAAAAGCTACCGACAAAAAATGTGGTAAATGTTTTTCCTTGACTTTATTCACTGGGTTTTGGATTTTCAAAGGCAACTTAGGGGAGCTGGTCATCCACTACCCTCTGCATTTTAGTGTGATTTTAGTACTTAAACTATTAGGCTATGCTGGAAAACCCAATATTTTGTGACAAGATTTTAAATGTCTTTTCTAATTTATTGCAGGCACGGCACTTTTAAAGGCAAAAGCCTTCCTTGTTTTCTGTCTTATTGTGCATGTGAAGCGTTAACTGTAGTCGAGACTGTGTTATGTTTGATTTCTTAGCTGTCAGCTGGTATCAGTGTATCTGAATTCCCAATATGATAACTATATCTTGTGTAATGTACCTGGGTAAAAAGGAACGACGTGCCCAGTGGGATTTTCAAATGGTGTAACTATGGGACTGCATTCTGCTAGAGCTGAGAGAAATACCATCCAGTACCAACACGGTTCAGACGTCAGGTTTCCTTTCTAACAATGATCCAGCATCATCTAGTAATAACCTAAAAGTCCATGGCTGATGCTGCAGCGACGTAGAGGCAGTCCTAAGGGGTACCTGATTTTACTGCATTACTTTACAGCAGGTCGTAGCGTGGAGGGCATGAGTTCAGAGAGGGGCAGTGCGTATATATTCCTGGGGGAAGGAGGATAGAGACAGGCAGAATAGCAGGAAAGCATCCTGTCTCACCTGGGAGTGAGGGGGTTAAAGGCAATCTCAGCCCTGATGAATCCACAGAATTGTGCATTGAGGAAAGAACCATTTTCCCTGCTGTTCCGTAAAAAAAACTGAAATCAGAGCAGAGCCAGTGGAAGCCCTATTCTTCGTAAGTGACATTATTTCTCCTTGACTTGTGTTTTAGGGATGAATGTTTCTCCATGAGAAATGTGGCTCACCAACTCAATTTCCCAGTGCGTCCAGAGCCACCAGCATTTGCTAGCTATCCTAAGCTAGGGTATGATGTTCTGCTGTCAAAAGTTGTCACTTGTTGTCAATTACAGTATTTTTGCCACCTGGGTCCAGACAAAGGGCCTGATTCTGCAAAAAGTTCCCATTGACTCCCCTGGGCACTGCAGGCAGGGTGTGTTTGCAGAAAGTAGGACTGGGGCTGCCCTGCTTTCTGGGGAGCTCTGTGCCTCGCTGCCCAGGCAGAGCTCTGGTCCTGGCAGCGGCACTGGTCCTGCTCTCCTAGCTGTGCTCAGCACCGACAGAGCAGTGGTAGGATCGCAACTCTCTTTAGGGGACATCCCTTATTTTGGACTCCAATGTTCTCCTCTCTTTGTAAGTGCAACCCTCTGCTTTGCTAAAGCAGCATAACCACTTCTCGAGATTCTTACTCAACAGCAGTGAAGAAATCACTCATCTCTCTGAACAGATGTAGAGCCAAAGGCTGTGCAGCACAAGCCCCTTTTCACAAGGCTCCAGCTGAGAAAGGATTTGCGGACATATCTCACTAGATGGGATAATTGCTCTGTGCAAATATTACTCGTGTCTCATCTGGTTAATTCCCTGCCTCTGCCAAGGCTGCTGCGCTGGAGCTGCACCCTTTTCCCCATCGGCACAGGGAGCACTTCTGCTTGATTTCCTTATGTGTGGGGTACCTCCCGTGTGCCAGGACACAGGCGATGCCAGCCACGGCCAGGTGGAGATTTCCTGCAGGGCTACATAATGTGTCAGGCACAGTCAGCTGGAACGTCCCTTCGGAGGCACCAGGATGCTCCTCCTGGACAGCCCTTCACAGATGCCACAGAAGCATCTCGGTGGTGATGCCGCCTGTGCTGCGCTAGGTGAAGATGGGGACTTGGTTGTGAGATGGAGAAAATGTCAGCCCCGTCCTAAAAGTGGCAAGCAGGCTATGAAGGGGTTAACCCTCCTCCTGAAATGCTACATCCCTGGTGCTGCAGTGTCCTTCCACCCCTGCCCCTGGGGACTTGCATTTCTTTCCTCATCTGTGTCTATTCCTCCTTGTGCGATGGGGGAGGGCGTGAATGGTGGCGGAGAAATTCAGGGTCAATCTTGGGTTAGGATTTTGCGGAAAGGCGGCAGCCTCTGCAGCAGGCGGAGGCTGTCACAGCTCAGGAAGCCCAGCAGAGCCCACGCCAGATTTACATTATAAGCGGTGGCTGAGCTGCTTCTGCCAAGCCCTGCAGGCTCCCCAGCCCTGGCAGCCCCCAGAAACCCGGAGCTGGAGGCAGAGGACAAAGCAGGCGCTGGCGGCCCAACGCTGATGAGAACGGCTATGCAGAGCACGGCCCCATGGCACCCCTCAAGTCCAGAGGAGCAGGATTGGGTTTGTCCCAGCGGCAATGCGGTATCTCATCCGGATGTCGGTGAGCAAGAGGCGGAGGAGGAGGCTGCTGATGATTATTAGAATAGTAATTAGGCCCTGGGAGCAGAGATCCCAGGGAAATCATCAACTGTTACTGCACTGGCTCAAAACCATGAGAGTTTTGGTGCTATAAAGAGTTTCAGAAAAGACAGGAGGGAGGAGAAGGCTGCTCGACTTACAAATCATAGGAGGCAGGTAGGAATTCTTGGCATTAATCAGGTTGCACTTTCTAATAAGGCAGGGGGCTGCACACAGAGAGCCAGAGCAAGCCACTGGCAGCAAGTAGGTCTAAAATGGTGCCGGGATCTCTTGTTGACTGCAATAGTTCTGGATCATTGCAAAGGTCATTTCAGGCTTGTTGGGTGAATTTGTAGCAGGCAGCAGGATGCTTGCATGCACACATTTGTCCATGTGGGAGGCTACCCTCTGTCCACCAGTCCAGAGAGAGGATAAGAGATGGATTCTCAGCAGCTGCTCAGAAACTCAAATTCTAGGACATACCTGCGTCTGGTACCACAGCCTGGAAGAAAGCTGCTGGCCTGCTGTGGACCAAGGTGCAGAAACTGATGTGCTCGGCCCAGTGCGCAACAGGCAGCTACCCGTACTGGAAAGATCACTCCACAGCCCTCTCATTCCTCCTTCTTCTGACCATTTTAACAAGAGATCAAGCACCAGCTGGCCCTCAGCTGCTGAGCTACCATCTGACCTCCATGTGTGGTCCCACTGGGCCAGAGTTTAGGGCCATGAGCATTATGGTGATGACTCTTTCCATCACCTGATACGAGTGCAGGATGAGGCACCCTTCTGCTGGAGTGGAGGAGACTTCTCTCTAAACTTGGTTTGCTTATCTTGCAGTGACCTGCCTGTTAGTTTGAGATCCTGTTTGTCTTCCTGCTCAGTACAGTGACATTACATCAGATACAGCCAAATCTACCTCAGCCTCGTCTGTGTTGATTTTTCTTTTCTCCATTCTTTCCAAGCTAGGTCATTAGCAAAAGTAAACTCAAAATATTTTCCACACTTCCTGCAATATGACGGTCTGTAGTCTTGAAAAATCCCTATGCTTGCATGACAATATGTTAGTGACTTTGTTAATCAAAAAGAGTGCTAGGTGCTGTGTAGTGATGTTTACATTTTACATATGTACATACTGAGTAAGTGTAGCTAAGATCTTTATTTCTGAACTTGGGAAAAAGAAGAAAAGTGTGAGAGAAAAGGGAGAGGGGAAAGTCTTTGCTAATCTTTGGGTTAAAGGTTGGCTCTGCAGGTTACATCTTTTAAATTTCAATTTTGAGGAGTAGCAGTGTAAGGATGAGTTGTGTATGTATGGGTGTGACTTCAGTTTCGATGAGTATCACTTCAGCGAGTTTGGCGAGTGACTTGGCATGGTGGGGGGGGGGTGGGTGGGAGTGTGTGTGGACTTGTGTGGGCTCCCGTGTGCATATGTATGTCTGTGTCCCTGTCTGCCCTCTCCTGGTAAAACTCCTAACCGACTTACCGTACTTGTATGCATCAGTGATCAATGCCTTAAGAAAGCAGCCTTTTCAAGAGATAGGTGTGTGTCCCAAGCTCTGTGCTGCTGACAGGTAAGGACATTTCTTCTCTTGTAAAGAGGCAGCAGCTTTGCTCTTGAAACAGGTGTTTTACCCCTGAACACCTACCACAAGGGTTTCTGCTCACCAACAGCCACAACTGTCCAATGAAAGGTTTGTGACAGCGGCCACATTTTATTTTCAAAAGCTTTTTTAAAAAATAAAGTCTAATAAACATACATCCTTATCTTAATCTACTCTGGGCTGCCAGCAAAATTCAGCCACTTATGACTTCCTAGCCCTACACTTCTGTCTATTTCTGCAGCACCATTAGCAGGAAGGACAGGGCAGATTCTAACCTCAGTTACAGCCCTTTACACCTGAAGTAACGTTTTTTAAGTCAATTGTATCACTCACAACATTTGTTGGTCTACAGGAAAACAGAAACTGTTTGTGCACTTAAATTCTTCAAGGCTCCATAAGTCTGACTTCAGCATATAAATAAATGTGATGCTTAATCACTGAAAACATTTTTTACATTTTCATACTTTGAATGTATATAGATATATATTTTCCATCTCTCTAACACCGATGGGCATTTCCCTGTTCCCAGTTCCCTTGGCATTGTTGGGATCAGCATGACAGTTGTTCACTGATTAAGACCGAATATTGCCATGCTCAAGTACAAATGAATGTTCATTGTATGATATGACTTTCTTATAAAGCCATACTTTTGTAATTTTGGTTTCTCTTTTTTAGGGGAAAAAAAAATCTTCCACATAATTGTGTTTGTACATTACTCGCTGCATGATAAAAGATAACATTGTAATGTGTTGCAAATAAAATATATATACATACTCTGATATATTAGGTATATTATATGTGAAAAACATTTAACCTGATTGTATTACTGTAATAAACTTGCAGTATAAACTTGATGTGTCTTTTATTAGCCAGTTGGTCAAAACCACCCACCAGAATCTATTGCTTTTGCTTTGGCTTATCTTGGTGTTTGATAATTTCATTCTGACTACTGAGCCATTACCTCCAGAAATGTGATCTGAGGAAGATAATATTTTCCTTCACAGGCTTGCAATAGCTGGCTGTGCTGCCAGGGAATGACCCCAAGTGATGAGGTGAACCCACATTTCACAGATCTGCTGCAAGGTGGTGATGAATCAGAAGAAGGGGCTCAACAGGGGCAAGTGGTAATTGGTTTTGAAGATTTTAATCTTTTAGGTTTGAGTTCAGCTCATGGCAGCTTATAACAAAGTTGTTTACAATGAATATAACAGCACCAACAGTCTCCTTTCCCTCTCTGGTTTGTATGCAGTCAATAAGCTCCTTTGCTTCCTAATATTTTTCTCTGTAAGGAAGGATGCCCCAGTAAAGCTTCTAGCACCAACTCCATCTTCTCCTTTAGGCTCAGCTGCTGGTGAAGGTCCTCAGGCAGATGTGCACCTTGCAGCAGCTGTGCCACCTCCCTCAAGGTAACAATCCACCTGCTTCTGTGCACAAACACAGACCATCCAGCTCCTCTGCTACCCTGCCAAAAACAGCTACCCAAAGCATTTTAAATGATGGTATCACACGGCTTGGACTCCACTGCCAACTGTGCCCACAGATCTCCTCAGTGCACACTGGTACAAACAAGCTATAACCCTAGGCCTTCGTACTTTAGCCTGTGCTTGCATAATAAGTTATTTGTTTCACGGAAGAATGAAGAGAAGGGAATTGTTTTTCACTGATCTCACTTAAAAAAAGTCTATCTCCTTGTCTTCACAGTGGGAGAGTTAGCCCTGAACTACTTCACCTCAAAAATGTGATCCCCAGAGATCTAAGTTTTCTGGCTTATTTGCTCTAACCTTTCCTATATTTGATAATGAGAATCTGATTCAATTTCTCTTGTGCCCTGGCAGCTCTGCTGAGGCTGACCATCAGGGCACTAGTGAGCAGCTCTGACAGGTGAGGGAGCCCTGGGCTGACGCATCCTTCAAAGCCAGTCTCATCTAGGTATCAGGTTTTAAACAACTGTATTTAGTTGCTGCCTACGCAGCAGCAGGCAGCAAGACAGGTATTTAAATAAAGAGAAATTTAAAGGGTATATTCCCTTGTGGGGAGTGAAGCATTGTCAGAAGCAGATGATGCAATGACTGAAATCCTGCCCACACCTCGGTTACTTGAGTGCACCTCCTTGAGTGAGTCACCCCAAATGCAGCTGATATGTTTGGCACATCCCATACTAACCCGCGTCTGTCTGGCCAGCACAGCAGCAACGCCTTCTGACAGCATGCACTGTGTTTTGCTGCACCACCACACTCAGCTGATTACATGGATGACTATGTGTGGCCGTCGGGATTCAGCTCCCAAGACACTCACAATTGTCCCTAGCACTTGGGAAGCCGCTCTGAAGCCCAGCAGGCAGATCTCTCTAGGGGCGACTCCCAAAGGCCACTTGACTTGGAAAATCAATGGTAATTTTCCACACCAGGTCCCAGTTCCAACTGACTGTAGTAAAGTGTCTTTGAATTTTGCTATGAATCTCCCGTGAAGCAGAGGTTTATTGCTAGTGGGAAGGCTTTTAGTGAATTTCATGAATACATACAGAGAGAAGATGGGTGTGTTCTGTACACCAGCTATGCCCACCCACACTGTCAGATGGGCAGACTCCTGTGCAGAGCTGTGAGGAGGAGGAATTATTATC
Organism: Chlamydotis macqueenii; assembly: GCF_036417535.1. Lineage (NCBI taxonomy): Eukaryota > Metazoa > Chordata > Aves > Otidiformes > Otididae > Chlamydotis > Chlamydotis macqueenii. Next base: position 70,880,019 of record NC_141558.1, on the reverse strand, counting down.
ACAGAGTTGCCAGACTCACAAAAGAAACTCTGGGAGAAAAAAAGGAAGAAAAGGATTGGGAGGGGCAGTATGGCAAGATCTCTTCTGTAGCAGCTCCTGCAGTTAAATAGGGAAAATAGTCTGGAGAATTCCAAACTGCAGTATAAGCTACAAGAAGCACAAAAGCACAGACACCACCCCCCTGCCAGTTTCCCCTGGACCTCTGCTTCAGGATCATAGAGAACGTTAGGTTCCAGTCTCAAAACTGAGGCAATATAATGCCCTTCTCCTCCACATTCTGGCTGACATTCACCTCAGATGGTCTTTGTCTTATATGGAAAGATATTGTCATGAAGTCTTGAAGTTGGCGTAAGCAGGCACTGGCATAAATGGTTCAGAGACCGAGGTCCATCCTGCTGCTGCCTACCTGCTCCTTATGCCTGCCCTTAACTAAGAAAGCCCCAGCAAAGCACAGTCACAGTGCTGCCACACCAGTGCCTGTGCCAATCAAGGGGATGGAGGCTCTGGTAATGGGAATGAGTGACCAGGCAGGTGGTATTACTCCTTTCCAAGGTTGCTTTTAACTTCAGCAGTAGAAGATCTTGTTCTTTGATGCAAAATTAACAGGGGAGATCTCTAGTAATGCTGAACCAACACCTCTCCCTCAACCTATACCTTCTGTGTGCCTAAGAAATACCTTAACTATCTCCTTAGACAGAGAAGACTTGGTAAGCTTATAACAGTGAAAGCTTCTGAAATGGGAGAAGAGGCTGACAAGCATTAGAAAGGGAAATAATCACCAGAGCTGACTGGAAATTGATGTTTCTTTTCCACCAAAAATGACAATATTGCAAAACTCACTTCAATTCTGATTCAGAATGAAAATTCAAAATATCAAAATTGGTATGGACCCAGTTTTACAAGGAAGAAAACTCATCCAAATCTATCACAGTATTCCTTAAAGAATAGAAAAATTATGATAACATTGTAATATTTTGCTTTTTATTTTTCATACATTATCATATATTGTAATGTTAAAGGACTAAAAATAACGAAAATAGCATGCATTTAAATGCCTCAATAATAGCAAAATAAAAAAAAAAACAGAAGACAAAGTAAAAATTTTATTTATCAAAGTAAACTATTCTGACATATTAAACGCTTTAGATTTTCTTCTACCAGCAATTTTGTCAAAATAGGAACATAAAAACCTCACTTCCGGGTCCACCCAGCACCATGCTGTCTCCAGCACTGGCAATAGGAAAGCTCAGGTAAGGAGAGCACCTGAGCCCAGCCACTTTCTGCAGTGCCTTCCCTGCTCACACCCTCAGTACCCACAGCTGTTGGATTGGTGATGTTAGAGGGGCTTGCCTAGTACTTTAGTCTTCATCTTCTGACCTGGTGCCCTAAATTTGTCTAATTCTTTTTTGAGCCTGTTGATACAGTCACATCTACAACACCCCATGACAGCAAGTTACATTTATTCGCACTGAACCTCATCTGCCACTTTTTTTCCCACTCACTTTAGTGAGGTCCTTCAGCTGTCTTTTGCTATCTGTGTGTTGTTTGAACAAGTCCAGTACCATTGCAAACACAGAGATTTCACTGTTCACTCCTTTCTTCAGTCATTGGTTACATACTAAACAAAACTGCTTCCCGCACTGATCTCTGGGGGACCCCACTGCTGGCTCTTCTCCATGCCGACCACTAAATCTCAGCCTTTGCCATGCTGTAAACACCTTTCACTTCATGAAATAATTCCTCTGATCCCATAACAGATTCATTCCTTTAATAACCTTTGGTGTGGAACCTTGCCAAAAGCTTTTCGAGAATCAACAGTATGTTGACTGGATCACTCCTTTATCGTCTATCCTTTTAAGCTAGATAAATCATTTACAAACAATTCAATTTTTAGGAAAATACAATTTGCAGTAAAACCTGTTGTGACAGGAGATGTCAGAATTAAAAAGCATTGTTCATCAGAAGGACCTAAAGATTTTTATAAATTGTGCAAATTCTGCCTACAGAAGGATCTCCCCTGGCATGGAAGTGTTGCCCCATGTGGGATGGAAGCCAGCAGAGCAGCTCAATATCTCACCGTGGTACTTCCCTGTGCAGTTGTCATTTCCACTAAAGGCTTTAAAAGCTAGATTTTAGGCTTGTAAAATGCATATGTAGACCTGAAATCCTTATTCTGTATATATCGGTTGTGGTTTAATCCTAGTTCACAACTGAGTACCATGTAGCTGCTCACTCACCCTCCCCTTCCCCAGCAGGATGGGAGCAAGAATCGGGAAGAAAGGAAAACTCATGGGCTGATGTGAAGACAGTTTACTAGGATAGCAGAGGAAGAGATAATAATATATAAATAAAAATAATTATAAAATGATAATGACAAAACCACCTCCACCACCAGTAATAATAATACATAGGGCTCATAAAATATACAAAATGAACAATGCACAATTTCTCACCACCCAACGACCTGATGACCGATATAGCATGTCCCGAGCAGCGATCACGGAACAAAATTAAAAGTGATCCTGGAACAACTCCAAGGAGCAGGAGAAAAAGAGAGTAAGCTGCCCAACAGCCAACTTGACTTATATACTGAGCATGACGTTTATGGTATGGAACACTTTCTTTGGCCAGTTTGGGTCAACTGTACTGGCTATATCCTTCCTAGCTTCTTGCACCTGCACATTAGCGAAACCTCGGAAGTCCTTGGTCTCTTTAGCAACAAGTAATAACATCAGTGTATTACCAACATTCTTCACATACCAAATCCCATACTAAATCAAAAACACAGAAGCTACTGGCAAGAAAATTAGCTGCATCCCAGCCAAAACTAGGACAACATTTGTCTCTGGTACTGGGACAAACATAGGTTGGACTGCTTTTTCTTCTTCTCTCTCTCTCTTTGCTGACCTCATCCCAAAACTTTCTGAAGAACATTACTGTACTATGTGTACATGATATCCAATGTAATTAGGCCCAGTTCATGAAGGAAGTACTTACAATCATCTACAAATGAGATGATTCCTCTGGAGCAATTCCTATCACAGTGTAAAGCACAGTGTCTTGAGATTGCAGGAGAAATCTGATGAGATTTTTATAAAGTCTCTTCTGATTTTGAGGCTTTGACTGAAGCAAAAAAAAATGAGCAGCAACAGGACAAAAATCTCTGTTCTTCTGCCTGGAAGGTGTCAGGCAATGACACCGTAAGCACTCTCTTTTCCTGAGTTTACAGATCTTAGAGAGATGCTATTTTCAGCTGTGATGCATATATTTTCAGACACTAAACTTCTCACTGGTATAGTTGACTGCTTGATCATATGTTTTTTATAGGACTCCTTCTGTGGGTAGAACTGAGCTTCAGCAACAGCTACAGGCTTTGGCTTACTTCTGTATCAGCCAGCAGAGCCCTGCATGGTGACAGACAGAGATAAAATTATATTCCAAGCATAATTTGGGTTTTAATGAAAAGAAAGCAGAAACGATAGGAAGAAAGATCTCTGCCTAAATTAAATTTCTGCTTAAAAGTGTACTCCCTAAGCACTCCAAAATCCACATGCTTACTTAGACCATCTCACTCAGATGGTGAGCTTCAGGAAGGTGTAAGGTACGGTAAGTAACTCAAATTTGGGATCAGGGAGGTTGAGGGTAGTTTTCCCATAATATTACCCAGCTCTCCTTTTGCAGAATGAGCAGATTATAGAAGCAGATTTGTACTTTATGTTTTTTGGAAAACATTAACCAGGTTTCAAAAGGTCTCAGTTTTACCCCAACACACATCATCATCCCTTCAAGTATGAAACATCCATCAAATGACAAAGCCCAAACCTAGACCTGCCCATGCTCATTCTTAGCACCCTTTTGCAGATGTTTAGACTTGGAGGGCCCCTTCCATCATGTCCTGAGCCTTTGCCCCTCACTGCCTTAGGGGGAATGAACATCCAAATTTAAAGCTCTAATTATTTCTGTACATGACATACAGCATGCAGCATGAAAGCACGTGCAAGCATGATGGCTGATGTGAAAGAGGAGGACCTGCATGAGTCTTATTTCTTCTTCTTACTCCGTCTTTTGTTCTCTGGGTAAAAAGACAGGCAGGACTCAATGAGTAACACTGGGGACAAGCAACATCCCAGTTGATGCCAGATTGACAGGTTTTGGCATGGTCACCAAGCCTCCACGCTGGACCCATCGGTGCACCTGCTCTAAGATTCAGGAAGGCCACTCCTTGACTTTAGGAAGATCAGGTCAGGTTTAAATAGACAAATGCAGCTTTAGTTTGTGGTAGCTGCTGCTTTTGTTCTCCATGTGTACCTTTATATCATCCTCAATAAAATCTAAAGATTGTTGGATGTGAGAGAGCTGCTAATGAATATGCTCTCACCAGCTAAAAGCAAGAAAAAGAAAAAAGAGTGTATTTTTAAATGAAAGCCCTGCATATAAGTTTTACATTTCAAATGCTATTAAGTGTTTTTTTCTTCTTCTTTCATTCCTGCAGCATTGCCTGAAAGGACGGTTTTGCCCAGCTATTGTCTGATTTGCTATGTGGCTCCCTGCATTTTCGCCATCGGTCCTCAAGTCGCCACGGCTTTGAAGTGGATCCATCTAGACCTCTCCTTCCACCTCTCTTCATCCTCCATACCGCAAGATCCTGTGGGGCTTTTGGACTCAAATGCCATCTTTTATTAGAAGAGAAAATAAAGACTGTAACTCATAAAATGAAAGAAACTCAGCTGGACAAGGCAGGATAAAAATAAAAGGGGATTATGAGCAACCCTCCCTTCTCCCAGGCCTGCCTTGGCTTGCTGGCTGCCAGAGCTGTGGCACATGAAGAAGTAAAAATGACTTCTTACACCTGTGCAGCTGCTACCGACGGTAATTTCTACACATCGCAATTGGCTCGTGTTTTTTTTTAACGACTCTTTTAATATTTTCCAGAGCAAAACTGAGCATGCCGGTGGGTCCCGCTAGCGGAAAAGCAAACCGGCGCGGCCCGGCCTCCGGCGGGGGAGGGGGCGGCGCGCCGCTCCCGGCCGCAAGATGGCGCCGCGACCCTTCTGCGGGAAGACCCCCCGTGCCCAAACCAAATCCGAACAGGCAAAACCAGGTACAGGAGGGCGGTACAAGTGCCTTTGCTGCCAGCCACCAACGATTTTGCCTTTATTTCAGCAACAGAAGGGCCTCAGATACCCTAGAAGTTGACTGTGGAGCTGAGCTGTAAGCAAAGAGCTATAAAGCGAGTTGTTTTTCATGGGTCTTGTGGGGGTCACTGGCAGTGATGAGTTTCAGCCCTGAGGAACTGGCAGCCATTTCCCATTCTCTCATCTTTGTTGGCTGTGAGGAACAGGAGAAGCTGTGGTGGCTGAAGTTGGTGCTGGACTGCTGAGGGGCTCCTTACTTGTACTCAGCAAAGCACATAAATGCTAATGCTTGCCTCACTCCAGGCATCTGAGGCTGCCCAGCTGGCGCACTACTCCTGTGCAAAAAAGCTCATTAGAAGGAGGAGTCGGATGGAAAATAACTTCCTGATATGGCTGGTGAAGGAGCCAGCACGGGAAGGCAGCCTACTGGACCTGTTGTTTGCGAACAGAGAAGGACTTGTGGGAGATGTGATGGTTGGAAGCTGTCTAGGGCACAGTGATCATGAATGAGTTTTCAGTTCTCAGAGAGGTAAGGAGATGGGTCAGCAGAATCACCACCTTGGGCTTCTGGAGGGCAGACTTTGGCCTGTTTAGGAGCCTGGTTGACAGAGTCTCTCGGGAGGCAGTCCTGAAAGGCAAAGGAGCCCAGGAAGCCTGGACATTTTTCAACATGGAAATCTTAAAGGTGCAGGAGCAGGCCATCCTCATATGCCAAAAGACAAGCTGGTGGGGAAGAAGACCAGCCTGGCTGAACAGAGACCTTTAGCTGGAACTCAGGGGAAAAAAAAGAAGAAGGGGCAGGCAACTTGGAAGGACTACAAGGATGTTGTGAGATTATCTAGGGAGAAAATTAGAAGGGCTAAAGCCCAACTAGAACTTAATCTGGCTACTGCTGTGAAATACAATTTAAAATGTGTCTATAAATACATTAGCAACAAAAGGAGAGATAAGGAGAATCTCCATCGTTTATTGGATGTGGGAGGAAACATAGTGACAAAGGATGAGGAAAAAGACTGAGGTACTCAACACCTTCTTTGCCTCAGACTTTAATACTAAGACCAGTTGTTCTCTGGGTATCCAGCCCTCTGTGCTGGAAGACAGGGAGGGGGAGCAGAATAAAGCCACCGTAATCCAAGGGGAAATGGTTAGCGACCTGCTACACCACTTAGACATGCACAAGTCTATGGGGCTGGATGGGATCCACTTAAGGGTACTGAGGGAGCTGGTGGAAGTGCTCATCAAGCCACTTTAAATCATTTACCAGCAGTCCTGGCTAAGCGGGGAGATCCCCGTTGACTGGAGGTTAGCAAATGTGACACCTATGTACAAGAAGGGCTGAAAGGAGGATCTGCGGAACTACAGGCCTGTCAGTCTGACCTCAGTGTCAGGGAAGGTTATGGAATAGATCATCTTGAGTGTCATCACATGGAATGTACAGGACAACCAGGTGATCAGGCCCAGTCAGCATGGGTTTATGAAAGGCAGGTCCTGCTTGACTAACCTAATCCCCTTCTATGACAAGGTGACTTGCTTAGTGGATGAAGGAAAGGCTGTGGATGTTATCTACCTAGACTTTAGTAAATCCTTTGACACTATCTCCCACAGCATTCTCCTGGAGAAACTGGCTGCTCATAGCTTCAACAGGCATACTCTTCACTGGGTAAAGAAATGACTGAACGGCTGAGTCCAAAGAATCGTGGTGAATGGAGTTAAATTTGGTTTGCATCTGATCACAAGTGGTGTTCCCCAGGGATCAGTATTGGGACCAGTTCTGTCTAATATCTTTATCAATGATCTGGACAAAGGGATCGAGCGGTCCCTCAATAAGTTTGCAGACAACACCAAGCTGGGCAGGAGTGTTGATCTGCTCAAGGGTAGGAAGGCTCTGCAGAGGGACTTGGACAGGCTGGATCAATGGGCCAAGGCAAATTGTATGGGGTTCAACAAGGCCAAGTGCCAGGTCTTGCACTTGGAGCACAACAACCCCATGCAATGCTACAGGCTCGGGGAAGAGTGGCTGGAAAGCTGCCCAGCAGAAAAGGACCTGAGGATACTGGTCATCAGCTGGCTGAATATGAGCCAGTAGCATGCCCAGGCAGCCAAGAGGGCCAATAGCATCCTAGCTTGTATCAGGAACAGTATGACCAGCAGGAGTAAGGAAGTGATTGTTCCTCTGTACTTAGCACTGGTGAGGCTGCACCTCAAGTACTGTGTTCAGTTTTGGGCCTCTCACTACGAGAGAGACATGGAGGTGCTGGAGCATGTCCAGAGGAGGGCAACAAAGCTGATGAAGGATCTGGAGCACAAGTCTTATGAGAAGCAGGTGAGGGAACTGGGGTTGTTTAGTCTGGAGAAGAGGAGGCTGAGGGGAGACCTTATCACTGTCTACAACTGCCTGAAAGGAGGTGGTAACGACATGGGTGTTGGTCTCTCCTCCCAAATAACAAGCGGTAGGACAAGAGGAAACAGTCTCAAGTTGTGCCAGGGGAGGTTTAGATTGGATATTAGGAAAAGTTTCTTCACTGAAGGGGTTATCAAGCATTGGAACAGGCTTCCCAGGGAAGAGGTTGAGTCACCATCCTGGGAGATATTTAAAAGACCTGTAGATGTGGTGCTTAGGGACATGGATTAGCGGTGGACTTGGCAGTGCTAGGTTAATGATTGAACTCTATGATCTTAAAGGTCTTTTCCAACATAAATGATTCTATGATTCTATGTGATGGAGCTGCAAGAACCACCATTTTCCCCTTTCTGAAGAGAAGGCTGCTGAGAATTACTTGGGTTGTAGAACACTGGAACAGGTTGCTCAGAGAGGTGGTGGAAAGATTCAAGGCCAGGTTGGATGGGGCTCTGAGCAACCTGATCTAGTCGAAGATGTCCCTGCTCCTTGCAGGGGGGTTGGACTAGATGACCTTTGAAGGTCCCTTCCAACCCAAACTATTCTATGATTCTATGAGTCTATGACTGTGGCAGGACGTGGAGGAAGGCGTTTCCACTGCGACTGGGCAGGGAGCCAGCCTGTGAGCGTGGCTGTCTCCTGCAGAAAGCAAAGGATTGCCGAGGGGCCTGATGCCTATCAGGAGCAAGGAAAGGTACTGCCAAAGATGTCTTTAGCTGTATTTCTGGCACATTTGATTAAATCTCAAATAACTCCCTAGACAGTGGTAGCAGGCTTGATAGCCTAAAGTCTCAGCTAACAACAATCAGTATAGCTTTCTGGAGCTACTGCCTGGATCTGTCCCTTTATTTTCACTCCTCTCTGCCTCAAGGCTTATCAGCAGAGCTTGCAAACCGATAACAAATCGGTTAAAAATCAGCTTTATATGCAAAGCCTAAAATAAAACATCTGTATATATCCCAGAAGCCTTCACAACCTACTGTTTTATTAGTATCTCTAAAATAACTTTTTTTTTTTCTGACTCTAATTCCAGCCAGAAGCACTCAGATAATCCTCGTAGGACTGTTATGTGTATTTCCAATTAAGCAATTTATAAGCCTTGGCTGCAAGGAGCTTTTTGTTCTTAAGGAAATTATTTCTTCATTAAGCACAAAACAAGTCTTTTTTTTGCCCCTGCTTTATCTGAAAGCCCTTGTGCCCCCTTCACATGTGGTTTAAGTACTGAACTATGTAGAAGGAAATTAATCATCTTGTATCCCAACAAGCAGGCGAGACATGGCAGCTGGGTCAGCTGCACAGGGAATAGGCTTTTCAGTGTTTGTTTTCAGAGAGAAGTAGAAGTCAGACGGACAGACACTTAACTTTCAAGCTACTTGCTTTTGCCAGAGGCAACCCACACAATCACGAGCCCTTCTGGAGTCTGAGTCATGAAGAACTGCCGCAGATAAAATAAAGACAGTCAAGAGGGGAAAAAAAAAATCCCATTCATACTCAGCTAATGAGTAGAAGTTCCAAATTGCCTCTTGTTTTCCAGGCTGTGTACCTTAATTAGATGAATCACAGAACATCGAGGGTGGAAAATACAGGACAGAGAGCTAATAAGGGTCCACTTCATTCTTTTACACTAGCAGCATTATCTACCTCCCCGCCAGGCAAGAATGTCCCTCCATTTTCTTGGACAACAAAGTCTCTTGGCATGAAGCATGGACTAGCATGGAAAATGAAGAGCAGAAATTGTGTATGATTGACTTGAGCTAGTAGCACAAGGACTCTATTCCTGTTCTTCTCCCCAAATCCACCTATTTACACTTTCTGTAAAGCCACTTACCAGCCCACTTTCTGGTCAAGGTCAGGCCCATGACAAAATGGCATGAGTTGCACTGAGCAGCAACATGAGGGTCCAACTTCAAAGTGATGGCCCACTTGCTAATATTAGGAAGTGACTCATCAGAAAGTCTTCTGATGTGGTAACAGGAAGACATTATGAGCCTGCGGCATTCCTGGGACTCTGGGAAGAAACCTTGCATTAGTGTAGTAAGTAAACTGCATTCCCTTCATCTTTCTCTGAGCCACATTAGAATGAGACAGCTAACCATGGGACAGTTCCTGAATGTTTAAGGTTGATATCTGGTATCAATTTACAGTAACAAGTGTAGAGGCATGGATAAACTAGTAACAGAAAATGTAATTACTACAATTAGCAAACAGCTAACCTATAGAAGTGGGTAAGAGACCAACACATTGTATCAAGTAAGGCTATTATAATGCTTAGCTTTGCACAGGGTCGATGGAAAATGTGTCATGTATTCCAGTGGAACCAGCAGCCCCACATGATTCTCTCAGGAATGGATGTGTAAAATTGCTGATGGTAATGGAGCTAGTAGTGGTGTGTTCAACGGTATAGTTCAATGTAGACATCATATAGTTCAGTGAAGAGATGATGAGTTCAGAATGAACTTAAAACCTTGAGGTTTCTGTCGCTGTCTCTGTGTATCACGCCATGCTCGGTTACACAATTTATCATCTCTCTGTTAGAGTGGATATTTTTTAGCAGGACAAGGAAGAAATGCATGGCTATAGTTCCCTCAGCAAGCCAAATGGCATTGTGTATTTTGATTGTTCTGATTTTATGATGTCTCTCTCTCTGTCTTAAAGGTAAATAGGTTTTGAAAAGGAATTTGAAGGAAGATGGGGTAATACATGTTCATGGCTCCTGGGACAGAGACAGTTCTACTGGTAAATGGAGAGTCACTGATCTGCCAGGTCAACAAAAATTTTCACTTATGTCGTGGCAACATGAGAGAAAGGAAGAGGATAGAGTGATAAAGTCATCATACTTGGTGCTCAGAGTCAGCACTGTTGTCAGAATGCATGGAAGAACAGTAAAGTAAATGTCAGAAATAGGCAAGTAGGTTGATAAAGGGACTGTGTAAAGCAGAGGCGTGTAGAAAAATAATGCTGCAGTGAGAGACCAAGGATGAGGAAGGAAAAGTGTCAAAAATACTGTCATTATGCAGAGCATGAGGTTGATCTGAAAGCTGTGCTTTGGGTTGGCTGCAGTGTCAGAGAGGTCAGAATGGGAGCTGATAACGTCAGGCAGGAGATAAAGTAAAAGTGGGCAAGAGTATGATCTGTCCTGAGTCTTAGAAACATTGCACAAGAAGAATCATTCATGTTTACGTGTAGCCTAACGTGCAAGAGTATAGAGAGCAGCTGGAGCTGTCTGGCTACTTACCTAAAGGAAAAGGGACATAGCAGCATCTTAGTTACAAAAATTAAAGAGAACAAGAGGAGATAGTCAAAGATCAGGATTTAATTTGTTTGGTGTTCAGTCGGCAAGAGACGTGTGGGTGGCATTATTGTCAAAGCAAAACTGAGTTGAGGGAAATCAGTTAGAAGCGGTGAGTCAGATGTGTGAGCTCACGGTTGCACAGCTGATATTTGAAGCTGCAGGAAGAGCGAGGATCATGTGAAGCTCCAAGGGGACACTTCTTCGGTTTTACAGTTCAGATCCCATCAGAACACACACAATTCAACAACCCTTAGTCATCACAAACCTGCAAGAGCATGTCAGAAGCAGAAGAGAGAAAGGGAGGACAGTGGCCAGATATGGAGCTGCAGGAATATTTCTTGGATAGAGGTAGGGATTTGAGAGAAAATCCCTCTCAAATTTAGATCCTCACTGAATACCTCACCTCTCGGGGAATCTTTCGTGAGTGAAGGTTTAGGACGTGTGCTTCTGCTGCTTTAAAGTCTCTTTTGTAGCAAATCCAGGCAGTACCTAAGTGGATGATGCAAAACAACACATGGACTTTGGAGGCACTAGTCATATTTCTGTCTATAATTGCACTCATTAAAATAATTTTGTTTAAACAGCTTATCTTTGTTTGCTCTCCAGCAATACCGTTGAAATCTCTTGTGGTATCCAAATGGATTTTTCTCCCCTTACTCAAGCTTTCATGAAAAGGGAACCGCTTTGTGACATCTGATTTTTACATACCTGCCTTAGTGACTGTGATACCAACATGCTTCTCTATTACTCTGGAAACTAGCTTTACGTGCACTGTTTCATCTACTCCTTAATTCTTCCACTGAGGCACTAAATCTGGACTAAGCTGAAATACTAGGACAATAATTCTTAATCCACTGTGGAACATTAACTGAGTGTTAAGACAGCGATTTGCTGTATATTATGAACGTGGCTCCATTTCGTTTCCTCTCTGGAGATGCTGATTCACTGATGGAGTGATGTTCTTCCAGGCAGGAAAAGATTAAATAGAGACAACAGACTCAGAAGTAATAAATAAGGCTGTAGAACAAAACTGTCTGATATTATATTATTTTAGAAGCCATATATAATCATGTCATCAGAAATGTGATGCACACACTCAAGGGAGCAGAGTTAAGGTGGTGCCTCTAATCTTATACTGTGCTAGTTCGTGAGGTTACAGAGTTTACCACTGTGTATTTTACATCACGTCAATCCAGCACTGGGAAGGAGGTTTGCATCTATTTAACTACAGCAGCAGTGTCTCCTTTTGGTCCTCTGCACAGTCAAAATGTTCTTCAAAGGTATGTGAGCACTAGTTCCCCTGCTGCTGCCCAAATGCAAAACTGAGGTGCTGGGGAAGAGGCAGGTCTTTTACTCCCCAAGATTAGCAGAATATGCAGTAGAGAGCAGCCATGTTTCCTGTCCCCTGCTTCTGTGCACAGTATGTGGTCACGCGCTCTCCTTGCTAGTGCACGACTGCAGAGAGGCTGCGTGGCTGAAACACTGAAGACAAGTTCAGATAGTGCTTCTGTAATACACACAGAGCACAGGCTGGGATGACAGACAGCCTGTCAGAGAATTGTCACATCACCCTGTCTGAAGGGACCATCTTCAAAAACAGATAGCAGCACTTGATCAAAGACAAGGCTGTTGCTCTTCTCTCTTGATTTTGTGATTATCTGGTGTGGAGAGAGAGTGCTGGGAGCTTACCAGACCACTCGAGAGTGGGACAGGCAGCACTTTGGGAATATTGAAGGAAGGAAGAGGCTCACTAGAGTCTGTTTCTGTCTTTGCAGGGATAGTGGCCAATGGCACTGCCAATGGCAGTCCTTCAAGTGCACTAGTCTACTCCAGGACAAAAAATTGGTCCATTTGAATTGTGAAAATTAGGCAGTTGCAAAGGTTGTCATTCTCCCCTGAGTGGATCAAGGCGCAGAAGAGAATTTAAAGTTGCTTGTTCATTACAAGAAGCCACATTGCTGTAGGACTTACTATTAACAAAGAAGTATGCTTGCTTCTTTTATCTTCAGGAAACAAGCGTCAGAAAACTGATCAGTGATTGTTTGCAGGTTACGAGCAAGTTTGGGTCTCTGAGTTTTCTGTATGTGCAGAGCTCCACAAAAGCCCTCTGACTGTATTTGAGAACTACAATCCATTTCACCTAATCCAGACTGTTAACTTGATAAAGAGGACTGAAGAGAGGGCTTGTTCCTTCTTCCTGTGCAAAATCAGGGAGGCAGAATGCCCCACTTGTTTTTGATAGTATGTGGTATAGCTATGAGAGATCAGACCTCCAAGACATGCTCTGGAAGTGACCCTGCTCTCCTGCAGATGTGGGTGCTCTCCCAGGCCTGGAGCGTGCGTCTCTAAGGCCCAGCTCTTCTCTTTTGCTCTAGGCAGGGCTGGATGCATATACTGGTGGCTTACAGTGCTAACTGCTCTCACTTCATGCTTTGGGGAACTTCAGTGTTTCACAGCAGGGTCATTGTTGGCATTCTTAGCACATTCCTTTAATTTATTTTCTCTGGCATAGCAATTGATATTCCACACAATGCTGCCTCATTTCTGGTCAGGCTGTTCTTTACAATTTATTTTTAAGGTTTCTCCCCCAAACTTGCCTAGTAAGGGCTTTTGCATAATTGCTCCCTCAATATTTGCATTTCCACACAGTATTAGTTCTTGGAGCTGGTTGCAGGCTCGTGTCACCTCCCCGCAAGGTTAATCCACACAGCTAAATTAATTGAGTGATCTAAACACAGGAATGTGCTTTTGCTTCTATCCTCAGAACATCATGTTTCTTTCTTGACCACTTTTTTTTTTTTTCCTTTTACTAATTCTGTTGCTTCTGCAATAGGCCTTAAAACTCTGCTAATTGAAAGGGGCTGCAGTATCTGCCAAAATTTTTTGGTGTATTTTTCTAAGTGCTTGTCAGATTTCCCAAGTTTTGCAGCCTTCAGTTAGACCCCACTGATTTGGGACTGATGGTGCTAGAGAGCTGGTTCTCTTTTTCCTTCCTCTCCTTCATCTGCTTTAAATTATCGTAAGTGATAGGTTTGCTTATCTTCCTCCTTAGAGTTTCACAAGGCTTCAGCACCACCTATGTCACTGCATTCAAAGAGAAAGGATGACAGACTGAATCATGTTTGCTTTCCAAAATCTAGCTTTAGAGTTTCCCTCTGGACTGGAACTCACGGATTTTAAATAATTTCTGGGTGGCACTGATTTAAGTATTTTCTTCACTCCTCTCCCCAGATAAATGATTCTTTATCTCTTTGTAAAGGTACCTTGATGTTCTGTCTACACTTTTCCTTTTCTTTGGATCAATTTAGAATTCTCCTGTTTCTCACTGTTGCTCCCGTTATGATACTTGGACTCTTACACGCAATTTAAAAACATCTTCTGTCATTCTTACCTTTGCAGTTGTTACTTTGCCATGTTAGTTCTTCTTGATCTTTCCTCACCAGCTCCACAAGCTCTTTTATTTTTTTTTTTCAGTTTGGCAGATAATATTCCTCAAGTTCAAGCTCTTGTGATCTTGTATGCTCCAATCTGCCAGCATCCATAACCTTTTCCTTATAAATAAAGTTCTTAGCACTTTGTCAAGATGTCATAAGAACAAAGTGGGAAAAAAGTACAGATGCTAATGACATTTATTGAATCCCCCAAGTAATGATCCTTGGCTTCATCTCCTGCCAGAATATGCTTGATGTGCTATCTTTTTGGTCTCTTGTTATGGGTATAAAAATGACCTTCCTCCTTATTCTTTTGCTGTAATTTAAAAAACTCTTGTTCCAAATAGGTAGTTTAACTGCCTTACTTGGCAAGTTTAACAACCTGAGTACCACTGGCCTATTTCTTTGATGATAAATGGAAGGGGAAGGGGAGGCAAGTGGAGAGTAAGTTACAGTCACACCATCTTCCTGGGTGATCACAGTAATTTTTTGGAGTTAAGAGCCTGTTTGAATCCTTCTCTACTAATAAACAAACTGGCGAGGTAGTAAACAAACAAGGTAGTAAACAAACCAATAAACACCTGGCAAGGCACAGCTAAGCTCACACAGCCTCCAAAACAAGATAGCTGCATCCAGACTGCCTGTTGGGAATGATCTGTAGCCTTTGTCAACCCCCAAACCACAGACAGACATTGTCTGGATTAGTGTTAGCTGACTCGGACCAGACCTGTACCGGGACTATGCTGGTAGTTTAACAGCATAGAGACTCTCTGTTCCAAGCCTGTGTCCAGGCCTAGGCTGTGCGTTCTTTAGATAAGGTGTATATTGTGCTTTGTTCCTTAATTTTTTTTCTGGTATGACTGTTGGAAAGAGGTTCAAGATGCCCCTCTTGTGCTTCATGCTCTGAGACTGAGGGCAAGGGGAACTTTTCCATTGCTGCAATGAGGTGTGATTAGGCTCTGTGGTACTGTGATAGAAGGCAGACGTTGCAGAGGTATCTAAAATGTTTTTTAACACTGTCTTTCTAGACACCCTTTCTCTGAAGCTCATGTCAGACAGAATTTGGAAAATTTTGTCTAAAATTCTTTAACCACACATAAAAATTATAGTATGGCAAGTATGCTGACCTGGTTAAAAATCTTACAATACTTTGACTTGGAAGTCTTACTTCTTCCAGGCTTTATAGAAAAAGGCATTTTTGGTATCCAGTAAGCCCATTTCACCGTCTCCAGGAAAACACAAATTGGCCAAATCATAAACGCTGACTAATTTTAATTTGGACACCCTCAGCAGCAGCTTGTTTGAATTTGGCAGCTAAAGTCCTGGCTGGTGACATCTACAGTGAGCATCCTCTGGCCCTCCAGCTTCAACCTGCCAGCTCGTCTGCTGATGTGCAGCAAGCCATAGCTGGCAGCTTCTCCTATGGAGAGCGGTGCACTGCAGGGTGAGGAGTTGGGAGCAGGCCCAACAGGCAGGCAAAGCAGATAAAAAGGGCAAAAGTTGTGCTAGACTGTACTAGGACTTGATATTATAGGATGGAAGTTGCTGTGAGGAAGGAGAACAAGCAGGGAGAAAGCAGAACCAGCATTTTTACAGCGATGCGGTTATACAGCCCCATGTCTATTCTTTCTCATCCAGCATTGAAATAATCACAGGCTTTCTTGAGTCTTGATGTTTCTGTGTTTGTTGACAAGTATCTAGGTTTTTTGATTGAGTTTCTCCCTCATGCAACTGATCCCTATGGATGATAACAGACGTCTACTGCTACCAATTACTAACTAGCATATGTGGTAGAGATCTGTACTGGGGACCTAAAAGGTTTCAGTTCCATTTGGAGGTCAGTAGGGTTTCATATAATATCATTTATTTTTGATTAACATGGGAAGTGACTTGATAATTCCAATAAATTACTAGGTACTTAAAGTAAACCTGGTTGGAAATACAAATTTCTATCCAGCTGAAAATTCTAATAATTTCCATTTCACTTAAGACAAAATAGAAAAAAAAAAAGTTACTGTATTTTTGTGGTAGAACATTAAAGCAAAATGCCCTTCTAATTTTTCTCTGTGAGCTATGTCTTCAAAGGGTTAACAGGCATGAAGAAAATTAAGTGATCAAAGATTTTATGGAAGGATTATTTTGATCTTATAGATGGCATAAGGCAGAACTTAATCCAAAATTAACATACTGTATGGGTTAATTAAAGGAAACAAATGTGAGAAAGCTAGTTCTACTCTTGAACAGCTCATTTAGCTTATCTTTAATGCAAATTATCAATGCAATTCCTGTCATGAAAATAAATCTCATAAAAAATACATCCCATCACTTCTTTACAAACATGTAAACCAAGGAAAGAATGTGCTTCCACCAGGTGAATTTGATGTTCCTCAGCTGCAGAGCAAAGATAATGTGGGTTTCAAAATGCAGTCACTGTTGCTTTCGTCTAGGTTTACATTTTTTGAAAAATCTTTCTAAAGGGTAATACCACTCAGTGGACTACCGGAGTCGTTAATGAATGTGGAAGAATAGAGGGCTGTAAACCTGCTTTTGAACCACAGTAGAGCAGTATGATTCTCACTCGTTTTACAGGTGGGAGACCTGACTAACCAAGGAAAGTTACGTACTCACAATAATGGATGATGATTAATGGATGACTTAGAGCAACAAGAGCTTCAAACCTACATTATCTGTTTACCTCTGGACTTATATTGCCAAAGGTTATATGTCTTTAGGCATCTCCTTGAGATTTCTATGACTTTCTATTGAGTAGAAGTTCAGATAAAAGCACACTGTAAAAGCAAATACTATTTGAAACTGTATAAAAATGTAAAAAAACTCTATTGTGCTTATAAATCATGACATCATATTATTATCATTCTCTTGGAGCAGTTTATGGAGCAGTAAAGCTAGAATTCTGTACAGAGATGAAAGTCAATATCTATCTCCATCCCTGCAACAACATTAGTAGGAAATATTGCTAGACATGGCAAGCAGAAAGGAAAGAAGAAGAATATTAACTAAAGGCTTTTTTCCATATTATAGTCCCGTGTTACAAAACAAACAAGTATATAGTCCTTTTTTTTGTGTGTGTGCTTACAGAACTTCCTTTCCACAGAGCAATAAAGAAGCAGAGACTCCTAAACATTTGTGAGGACAAAATCTGACAACTACAACATCAAGCATACCTCTAGAGGCAGTGATCTCCCTCCCTTTTAAGGTGAGAAACTCCCGTATTCTCATTTATATGAGAAACAGTTATAGAAAGAATTCTAGTGATGTTTTCATTGTGTTTTAAAATGCATGCATAGAGTGTAGTGTAAGGTCAGCAAAGCTTTTATTTCGTATTTATGATCCAAAATACATTGTCTATGTCTCCATTTTTTCTGCACATACTTTCCAGGGCCGTTTGAAGCTTGATCATCTTAGTGAACTTTAGATCAAGGCCATGAACCAAATGGGAGTAAGATACTAAGTTAGCATATTAAATTCTGTTCGGTGACTGGTACAGCCAGGAGGTGGCAGAGCAAGTCCAGCTTACCACGTCTAAATCGCGGGCTCTAGGTATTTTCCAGTCCTAACGCTGTGGAAAAATGGTGAGTTGTTGCAGTGCTCCCATTTGCACCGTTTAATGGCAACTGCCTGCACACCACTTCCAACACTTGCAAGGCTATTAAGGGGGTCCAGAAAGCTTGCCGAGCTCTCTAGGAAATGCTGCCTCGTCCTTTTTTTTTTTTTTTTAATTGTAATTTTGTATTGCTGACTCAACACTGCTGTTCACTGGCAGTTTGACCAACCCATCCTTTCAGCGGCAAGCACGAATCTTCTGTGTACATAAATCCTTGCAAACAAATGATATTGGCTTTTGTCTGCAACAGCAAGTGACCTAAAGCATGTTGATAGAGCAAGTGCTTGACAAGTAGTAGTATATACATATGGAGTATATAACTCTGTGTGTTAATACAGATGCCCTGTCCTTTCTCCCCTTCGTTACTCCTTAGCACTGTAAGTTACCCACAGGAAAAGAAGAGAGAAGGCAGAGCAGATGAACAAATAGAGAAAAAAAGCAAATAGAGAGTGACAAACTGGCCAATATCAGCTGGGATACTTTTTGTATCAGCTTGAGCTGCAGTCCACATCTTTTAAACTAAACAGCTCTGGGTTGGGTCAGCACGTGATGGGGATTGCTGGGGCAAAAACAGATGTTGCACGAAGAATTGACAATAATTTGGTAGCCTAAACTGTATCTGCTTGTGACTCTTCTAAATAAGCAATAGGCTTCAGCAAAATCTGTCTTTGTCTTAAGAGCTGCTGTTGCTGGTTAGTAAGAAAAAAAGGAAAGTTTATTAACAGGAAGAAGCCCCAAGATCTCTGTGTGTTAGGTTTAATGGGCTGCAGCAACCTCAGGATAGATACTGCTGCCTCCACAAAAGAGGGCATTTACTGTCCTCTGCCTCTCAAGCAGATTTTTGTATGTCCCTTTCCCTGAGGTAGCTGTAAAAGGGGAAGTAGAAGAGGGGCGAGAGGAGAATGTAGTCAGCATTGTCTTAGGGTTTGAACACCTTTAAGAAAAGGTATTAAGGAACACTTTGGATCTTGTTGTTTTAAAGGACTCAAAAAACTGATAGATGACAATGGAAGCAGAGAGAAGCAGCTCATCCGGTTAAGACTGCAAGAGGAACAGATGATACAGAGATTTTTGAACACAGGGTCAGATACAAAGGCTAGAGAACCATGCATAAGGGACACAGGCAGTGAGGAGAGGTGAACAGAGAATTCTTTGCACTGAAATTACTGCAGTTATTATACTCTAAATTCTGCATTTATTGTCTACCCCAAATGTCTGCTGGTTTCGAAGCAGCAATATATGATAGAATCTAACCTCAAATGGATGTAGTTGTCAAAGTCAACAATAGGAAGCACAGATAGAAAAGAGATTTGATATCTTCTCTGCAATCCTGCCTCTGGTAATAGTTACTGCTAGAACTAGTCAGAGGAGGGAGAGAAATTGTGTTTCTTCCAGTTCCTCTGCTAACAGTTCAATTGTTTTTTTTTTTTTTTTAAGTTCTCAGAAAGGAACAGCTATATAGCTGGGGAGAAACTGGAAAAAAAAAAAAATCACTTCTATTCTTCTGGGGTTTTCCCCAACCCTCTGAAGTTTTAACCTGCTACAGATAAGATCTATGCCCTGAATGCTAATGCAGGCAGTGCCCCCCAGACGGAGACTCAGCTCCAGACAGAACTGCTTGGGTGAGAGAAGAGGTCATCTACCATGGCCTATGTGGCCTCTGCTCCGCTAACACCAGATGTAGAGAGGGCATCTGGAAGACCAACTTATGTCCACAGGCAACAGAAATGAGAGCAATTAGCACAAGCAGCCAGACAGACTGTGGAGATCCTTGTAACTTCCAGTTGCTCCTGACCAGGCTGGAGTTAAAATGACATCTACCACTGAAAGGCTACATATGTTGTGGACCCTTCTCTGAGTTTTGCAAACAGTTCTGTGCATGTTACTGCAAGTCCTTTCACATCAAACTGAGGGATGCAGCTGCCAGGAGGTCATGCATTGCTCTAAGCATCCAGGTCCAAACCTCTTATTTAAAACAATGGTGTTTGGATTGGAATTGCTATTTTGATTCTTCTCTTTTTTTAGTTGCCCCAGCCTTGAAGATGATAGCTTAGAATAGCTGGAATATTTAAAAACTCCGCCAAGCACTGTGCTGACAAAACAGCAATTTGTATGTGCTCAGTACTTCTGGCTAATCTCAGCATAGCGTTCACATGCTGAATGAATCTTTTTTTCTTTTATCATTCAATGTATTAACTCGAGGTCATGCTCCACTGACACTTGCAAACAGCACCCGTCTCTGTCAGTCACAGCCATGCACAGCAGGAGCTTGAAAGGAATTAACTCTGTCTAACAGATATATCCAGCTTGCACACAGGCCCTCAGGATGGGAGCGACAGCGTTAGGGACTGATGTGGAATTGTGGGAGGAGGTAGTAGGGGTTAGCCTACAGAAATGGAAACGCTCATGTTTGAAATGGTATCACAAATATATAATGTAACAGAGATTTCATTTGTGGCTTGTTTTGAGAGATCTACAAAACCCAGTAGCTGTGGCAAAGCCAACTTCTTTTGTTTTGTATGATTACAGTTAAAAAAAACCTAATGAGACTTTGCAGTCTTGTGAAGTGAACAGAACAGTGCTCTGTATCACTTCACGAGAAAGAAGTGGTGACTAGATTTAGTTCAAAGCTGTAAGAAAACTGAGAGAGCCGACCAATAATACCAGCAGTAACAGAGCTTTATATCTTAAAGGAAAATTAATTCAGCAGCAATAAATAAGCTTCCTATTCACAAGCAGTCACTCATATTGCTGATCTGCAACGTCACATAAATGTGAGGTTATGAAATGCGAGATTTAAGGTCATCTGTGCAACTGATATCTAAGGGGGGATACATCCTTTCTTCTTTACTCTTTCTTTCTTTCCCCTTTCATTCCAGAAGCTTCAGGAGACTTCTTCCACTGATGCAAAGCTAATTATTTTGGGATTGGGGGCAATTCCATATCTGATTAGCAGGAACATGTACAAATTAGCAGCATCTAATTCCGCATTTATTTTCTCATCCCAGAATCACCAAGTACTTTACAGAAAGTTTGGTAATGCCTTATTGCATATGTGTTGTAGGGAAATAGTTATTTGTATTTCGTGGTCCAGCAAACTGAGATTGCAAGAGGAGCTACTGAGGATCACCACAGACAATATCCCGACCTAACATAGGAACTCAGTACTTTTAGCTTAGTACTTTTAGGGAGTATGCTACTCCTTAAATAATGCTTTTCTCACTAGTGAAAAAATCTGTCCAGGGCAGAAAGGGTAGGAGTATTCCATTCCAAAGAAGAAAATTTGGATGCTCTGACTCTTGTCTTGCCTCCCTTTATACGCAGAATAGGTTTACTAGGCTGGTTGAAAGGAACTGACTGACTCTTCTTTGTTGTTAATGTTACTTATCTGTCCACAGAATTATCAAGAACTGTCTTAGAAAAATATTAAAGCTGAGTCATTTACCAATAAAAGCAAACAAATTCACTCTGGCAGCTGCAATAGTGGATTTAACTTACTCTTGCTGTGCCTAGGCAGAGTGTGGCATATGGTACTGTGGTGATTTAATTTCATTTCAGAGATTCTTTTTGACTTATTGTGAAGTCAAATACTGTCTCAAATGGAGTTACTGGAAGAGCAAAGGAAACTCTTTCAATTTACTACAAACAAGGGACTCTGTGTATCTTATTGCCACATGTAAAGCCACCTATGAGCGTTTCTAGAGAAGCGAACAGGTGTTGTAAAAGTCTGAATTCAATCTGTGCAAAGATCTCTGTGTCTCTAATGTGTACAGGCAAGCAAGCAGTATTCTCCAGAGACTGAAGCAGAGGTTTTGTGTGGATCTCTTCCTGACTCTCTGTTTTGGTCAAATGTTCAGAGTGTGAAAAGCAGTTGCTGCCTCAATTTTCCTATACATTCAGCAAGATACAGCCTATTCATTGATTATAACTATGACATTTCAAAGTGAAAAGTAACATGTTAAGCAGGAGACAGGATTGTTTAACTGATTGAAATCACAAGTGAAAATATTATCTTTTCTTTTGAGAAGTATGCCAGCTTGTAAGGTTGTAGACAGCAAAAAGAATGGTGCTTTTTACAGAGTGGAATGCAAATTATTGCATGGCACAGTATTACTGTGGATCCTAGAAAATGGAAATGTTAATTGTTTTAATATGAGAGCTGTACCAACTCTCTGACCATCATTAAGCGGATATTGCTCAGATAGTGTGTTGTTCACTGGATCTTGCTCATATCTGGGTCTTGCTCATATCTGACTCACATCTCCTGCATTCTCATCAGGGATCTGTATTTCTTACCATTCTGGCCTCCACAGTACCGAGCCTCCTGTATCTTGCCATGTGTGGGAGGCCTGGTATCAAACATCAGGGAGCAGTAGCAGTCACTGCCAGAGTTTCCTGATGTGAAGATGTCAGACAGTGCCCAGCTCTTGTGATGCAACATGGATTTTTCCTCTTCCACCAGTTAAAGTTCACTTAAGGGGGAAGCCAGAATGTGAATCAGAAAGGTTCAAACTTGTAGCTAGAGAAGAATGGGCTTTTCAGTTCACCTTGTTTTTTTTTTTGTTTAACAGCCCTGCATCCTATTTTATATCACATCATAGGGAAACATCCAGAGCTTGTGCAGTAAGGATGACAGAAAGTGGACACCCGTGGAAGTGGAGTGAGCAGGCTATCACTATACAATGTGCTTAGCTGAGATTCAGGGTGAAGAGGGATTGGTTTTGTTTTTTTTTTAGTACCAGAATTGCATGATGGTTCAGAAACCATCTGGATAGATTTGGATAGGAATCCAATCAAACTCCCCAAGGTCCCCAACAAAGATGTCTTTCAAAGTAAGGAAGGTGTCCTTCAAAGAGCCATGATTCTCCACATAGACACAGAGCGAATGCTGGACAGTGTTCTGGTTGTTTAGTGAGGGGGGGCCTAAGGTGGTGGCTTCTGTAGGAAACTGCTAGAAGTTGCTCCCCTTTGTTCAGTGGACTCGGCCAGGCCTAGGGCGGACCTGCTGCTGGCCAAGGCCGAGCAAATTGGTAGCAGAATGTTCCATGATAATGCCTCTGCAATAACGTATTTAAGAAGGGGAAAACAGAAAAAAAAAAGGTAGAGAAGATGTGAAGCAGCTGAGCGGGGGCAGAGAGGGGGAGGCACGAGCCTTGTGGGCCTTGCAGGCCTCACCCTCTGGCCTCCCACTGGGCAGCCGACTGGGCCTGACTCGGCCCAGCCCCGCTGCAAGAAGTGGAGAGGAGATGAGAAGATCCTGAGAGGCATCTGCCAGCCTGTTGTGAAGAATTTTTCTTGTGAGAGGAACGGCTGCAGACGCCAAGGTCAGTGAAGAAGGAGGGGGAGGAGTAATGTGGCTCCTGGCCAAGATTCCCCTGCAGCCTGTGGTGACGACCATGGTGGAGCAGGTTGTCCCCCTGCAGCCCATGGAGGTCCACGGAGGAGCAGAGATCCACTTGGAACCTGTGGAGGACCCCATGCCAGGGCAGGCGGAGGCCTGAAGGCGGCTGTGGCCCATGGAGGGCCTGCGCTGGGGCACCTGTTCTGGAGGGATTGCACCCCATGGAAGAGATGACCTATGCCGGAGCAGTTTCTTGAAGGACTGTGGCCCGTAGGAGGGACCCCATAATGGAGCAGAGGAGGAATGCGAGGAGTTCTTCCCCCGACAACGAAGCAACAGTGAAAAACAACGCATGATGAACTGACCGGCAACCCCCATTCCTTCTTCCCCCTTGTGCCGCTCGGGGGGGGGGGGAGGTAGTAGAGATAATGTTAAGTCCGGGAAGAGGGAGGGTTGGGGGGAAGTTATCTTGTTCCCTGTCTCATTCTCCTGCTAGTTTTAGAAATAAATGAATAGTTTTCCCCAAGTCGAGTCTATTTTGCCCGTAACGGCAACTTTAAAGATTTCTCCCCATCCTTATCTCAAACTTCAAGCCGTTTTTCTTATATCATCTCCCTCTATTCTCTCAGAGGGTGGAGGGACTGAGAGAGAGGCTGCGTATTCTGGTCCTGATCAGGGCTGAACTAGGACAACAGTCAAGGCTGCCTTGTGGTGTCAGATCAGAATCTCAGAAACCTGCTGCTATCAATGAGCCAATCCCCTTTCTTATAACTTTTGCTGATATTAAGGGGGACCTTAACATTAAGACAATTCTGCTGACATTCCTGGACCCCTTTCTGGAGATTATATTGAAGCATGACTAGTGAAAGAAAAATTGTGACAGCAGAGCACAGTGGATTAAACAAGTCATTTCGTATGTAACAGTGGTGATGCATGTGGTGATGGTTTTCTCTGCTGCTGTGTATGCCTGTTACTACAACTGAATAAACTGGCCAAGTTGCAAATTTTCATAGAATGTGTAAATTTTGAGTCCCGAGTCCTCCAGACTACTTATGATCCTTGCTGTAAGGGGCCCATCTGCACCTCATCAGAGTCCTCATAAATTTCTGGATAGGTTTGGAATGGATGACTAGATAATTGCTCTAGTTTATCTACATATATTATCAGTAGTTACCTACTTGTTCTTTTCATTAGGCTCAAATTTGCCAAAGCGTATTAAAATTTGCTTATCTCACTGAAGAGAGAATTACATGCTGAGAGCTCGCAGCCCATTCTTCAACTTTTGCATAAATATTTTTATTGTATATTTTTATGTTCTGCATTAAAAGTATGCCCATGGGAACATGTGCTGGTTGTGAACACTGTACTTTCCACCAGCACCTGCTTCTTGAGCAGGCTAAATGTGAAGGCATGTTCTAATGGCTGGGCTGTGCAAACAGTTTATTCTGTGTTCTGCAACAGCATGGGTAAAGCAGGAAAAATTGTACTTGGCTGAGGTGACCCAGAGTGAAACCTGACCAAGAAGCTTTAATTTTGAGCTTCAGTTGTGTGTTGCAGAAAGACTCATTTGTTTTAACTTTTGAAAAGTAAGTGTGACTGAATTTGGCCTTAAAAGATTCCATTGGGATGAGAAATAAAAGGATTTATATTAGAAAATGTTAAAATCAAAAGTAGTCATTTTCCCTCCATTCTTTTTTTTTTCTCCCTTTTTGCCAGTCATAATGATTGTCCCAAATGCATGCAGACTTCACTAATAGCCTAGGTTATGGCATGACACTGAATTTTTCTGCAAATAAGCCCTTCATCCGAGATTTGTGGCTTGGCTGTTGAGTTAAGTAAGGTTTGCTGCGAGGATGACACTAAAGCAGTAGACCACAGACTGGAGTGAGAGGAGCTATGGAGATCCTGGACCAGCAGCAGTGTCACTACCTGTGTGGCCCTGCAACCCTGCAGGCAAAGGAAAAAAAAATGTCAAACCCTGGTAACAGTAGGATAAAACTGGTTAGAAACCCTCAGCTACAGGTTGCCTTGTTGCCCAGCTTTTGTAAAAAGCAAGCAGGTTTGTCTAATTAATTACGGAAAAGTAGGTGAATTAATTTGACTTAAATCCTTGGATAATGAATATTGACCTAAGCTTCCAAATGTCTGTGCAACAGGTCTCCTTTCTGCATAAGAAATGCCACATTCCCCACTTCCAAAAGTGTTGCAGAGTTTCAGAGTCATGTTTATCCTGACAGAGCCTTTGTTGTGAGCATGCCTAGTTTTTG
The DNA here is from genome assembly GCF_036417535.1 of Chlamydotis macqueenii. Classification (NCBI taxonomy): domain Eukaryota; kingdom Metazoa; phylum Chordata; class Aves; order Otidiformes; family Otididae; genus Chlamydotis; species Chlamydotis macqueenii. The sequence goes on along the minus strand of NC_141558.1, from coordinate 70,854,530 downwards.
CTGTGGTTAGTTCTTTCAAGCCTAGCAAAAAGGCATTGCATATTTGAAGTTCCCTCTCTCTTGAAAGCCTTGTTACCAGGAAGCGCTAGCTCTGAGGAAGATCTGCCTTGGTTGGGAGGCTGTATGTGTCTGCAGGACCATAGGCTGATCGAAGATCCACCAAGACAGTGATTGATTGACCCAGCATCTCACTTCCTCAGAAAGATCTCAGTGAAGACACTCTTTTCTATGATGGACAAGGTTTGTGTAAGCCTTGCTGTAATAAGTGCAAAAGGAGACTAAATTACCTTTTTTTTTTTTCCTTATACACTTACTCATTCTGCCACTTTTACTGAAGTTGTTACTTCAAAGAGTAGCATAACCTAGAATACGCTAGAGGGAAGCAGCTTCACTGGTATTAAGTTTTTTTCCTTCTGGGATCTTTCAGAAGTGGTCTCTTTTACTCATCTCTTTTGAACTGGTTAATTAAACAGGCATAGTGGACTGGCCACTCAGGCCGCAGATTTTTATTACACTTACCAATTTTAGAAGGATTTTTTTTTTTGTGCACAAAGCTAAAGCAAGACTTCTGTAAATTGGAGGAGGTCCCATTTATAAAATCAATGTAGTAAAGAACATAAGCAGAAAAATATTGCATGCCTTTATGTAGAATAATACCTGGTGCTTATTTTGGTGAATTATGGAGACATGAATTGATATTGGAGCCTATGGTGAATCTCTGCTCTAGGCCAGATGTCACAGTTAGTATCACGTGCCCAGGAGGGCCCTTGAAAGACACTGTGGAGACTGATATTTCTTTCTACACAGAGATGGTACAGGATAGCTCCACATCGTTCCTCTTGTCCAATTCCCTTCTCACAGCAGAATTCCTCCTAGAAGGGAGAAAGATAGTTAATTCTCAGTGGCCTTGGGACCGTGAGCAAATTTTATTTGTGATAATCTGGACAAACAATACCTTGAACTGGTTGAAAAGCACCATTTCACATATTGCTCAATTTATCACAACTGTAAGACTATAAAGAAAACATTAGATCATGTCCCCCAGAGGTGTACACTCATTACCCACATAGCCATGGGGCAAATTCTTTCATATGTCAGATTTCCCATCCAGTGCTTTTGTTGGGAGGGAGGCCAGAGTTGCTTCAGTTCTGATGTTGCTTGTTCACAGAAAAATGTGTGTTGAATTCTGAAAGAAAACAAAACAAAACAAAACAAATAAAAAAAAAAGAAAAGAAAAAAAAAGGCATAGGTACTTTAATGGGCACATCACACTCCCAAAAGAGCAACAGCTATCACCAAACTGCAGCATATCAGGATGGTGGTTCATACCAAAGGTAAAACTGATCAAAGAAGAATTCTTTTGAAAATGCCATGTCCTCACACCAGCCAAGAGCTACCCAACGGAGCTCACTAGATGTGACAGCCCCCCCATGGCAACTGGGTGCAGCTTTGGCCACAACCTCTAGAAAAAAATATAATGCATGGGCTCTTCAGAGAACAGCACCATACAGAGGGCACTCTGGTGGAACAGAAACATTTGGAAAATGCTCCCATCACTACCCACGGTTTCAAGTCTCTGCAGAATCCTTCTCTAGTACGTGAGCTGAAAACATACTTCAGACATACATCAGCATCTTTCCATTCATTAAAGTATTTATGTCGAGGTAGGATCTGCACTTGAGTCTACCTTGAGGGTGTAATTGTGTGTTGCTAATGTAATGGCTAGAGCTGGTGATCCAAATGGCAGCATATGAAAGGTCAATATGCAGAATAAAAGGTTGTGCAGAGCAATTGGAGGAAAAATGGAGTCTGATTTAACAGAGTCAGAAGGAAGAAGGAGGGCAAGGGCAGTGAATGAGGGAGTGATAAGATGACTTAAAAAATGGGACCTGTAGAGATGAAAACAAAAACGTTAACTCCATCAATTATATGCAACTAACGTCTTAAAAAGAAAGATAGTAGATAAAGAAAGAAAGGAATAAAACCCAGAATCAGAGCCAAACATTTAACTGATGTAGCTGGGTGCAGATTTCAGATGAGTTGTTTCCACATATATCATCACGGAAACGTTATATGTATATCCCATTAAAACATCATAGGCAATGGCATGGCTTAAAAGACAAGTCAAGGTATAAAATTCTGATCTCCTACACCTAGTGAACATCCGAAAGTGGTTTCTACCAAGAGTCTGCATGGCACAAATGAAAGCAGGACTTAACTCCTACCTTCATATCATGTTCGCCCCATACTTTGCATTTTCTCATGTGCCATCTGACAAATCCATGTGGCTGTGGATTCTACTGACAAACAGAAAATGGCAGAACCCAGTGGAATGTTATAACAAGGGTATATTGGAATTCTCACAAAAGTTTAAAATAGTATCGTATCTTAACAACAACAACAAAAAAAACCCAGGCTAATTTCCTTGCCTTGAAACTGTCTAGCGGTCACTTTTATGCTTCTATCACTGCTTTGAGGTACTCTCATTCACTGTAGTGTAAAATGGCTTGGACACTTGTGTAAGGTTCATTTCAGTATCTGATTACATGTTTCAGTTGCTACACAGCTCTCATTCCCATAGCATTTGGATGAGTACCTCACTTGTCTAGGCCCAATTCTAGTGGAAAGAAGAATTTAAATCTTATTAAAATTATGCAGGCCTCCCTCTCCCCCCAATAATTGATATTTTATTTTCTTTGATGGTTCTTTCCTTGCTTCTTTGCAGATGTAAAAATTAAATGTATCATTTTGGAACAGAAAAACTTTATCCAACACTATTAACCTGATGACTTGTCATTGTGGATGGGACAATTATAGCTGATATCATATACATAGTCTCAAGTTATTGTATCATGCACTACAAATTGACTCAAGTTTTTTGTCCTTTAATGAAATACATATGAATGCTATGAGTCTGTGATAGTAATAATGAAATAACAAAGGAAATAGGTAGGAAAAAAGAAAAATAGAACTTTGACGCTTTCTCCTTGTGCTTGCTACTCCTACTGATGTAGATTTTAAACTTGGTACCACACTGATTTATGTCACCTGAAGATCCGGTCTAATTTATTACCACTCATTCAGTGCTGTCATACTCTGCTGAGGCCACAGAAGAGCTGGCAGGAAATACTTTTCAGGTACATGGAGTTTTGGGAAGTACTCTGAGTTTCTTCAGGTCACAACTTTAAGTATTGCTACATGAACCTGTACCTCAAGAGAGTGGCAATTTACAGCAATTACATGGAAATTAAGATAGAGGTATCAAGCTAAATTCTTGGCATGCCTGGGTTCTCAGAAAGCCCCTATTCCCTGCACAGTTCCAGGCTTCCGGTTGTGTATTACGGAATTTGGTCTTGGGAGAGACTGTTGCTACAGTGATCTTCAAGGGACATTCCAGGAAATACAGGCTGCAGGTATGTTCAGAGGGGTCCTGGGCCACCTTGGGCATCCATTGTCCTGGGAGGACATATTCCATTCAGAGTCAGAGGCTTAATGCTCAGGACTGTCTGTTTATTGTGTTTGCTGCACGTGTCTCATCTGATGATAAACCACAATGAAGTCTCTGTTACCGGCCATTGCAACCACTCAGCAAAAGTGCAAATCTGTAATTTCTGTTACAAAGTGCACAGTTACATTTTTACATAAAAACAATTTCTGAGCCAAAATGTTCTTTCTCTAGGGTGTCTCAGATCCACTAGGACCTCTAGTTAACCCTCCTCACTTTTAAATATCTGATAGGTGAAGCTGCCAGAGCAGTGTGTTCAGATGGGCCTTACAGCTCCTCATTTCCCAGGGGAGTGTTTCTTGCATACACTAAGATTGTCTTTATGGATCAGAAGAAGTCTGAAAATGATTTTTCAAAACAAACAAACTAAACAAAAACCAACTGGTCTCTTTATCCTTTAGCTGGAAGCCATTTCTTCTAGAGGAATCTCATCCAACAAGAGAGTAATCATAGCTGTGGCGCTGAGAGCAAAACAACAAGCAATTTCCTGTACTTTTGTCTTTCCCATTTTCCACAAGTGCAAATAGCTTCAATTGCTTCCACAAAGTTTGATGAGTTCCAGTGTGGCCAGTGATTAAGTGCAAGGGAAATTTTTTCTTCTTTTTTTGACTTCTGCTTTTTGGTAACTGTTAAGCCATTCCACAGAAGTGTTGAATGTCAGTCCTAACTAATCACCTGCACAGAAATACAAGGGGAAAGGAAGAGGCGGTGACAGGAACGGCCCAGCTGAAATGTCACAGATGAAAGACTTTCGGTGTGGTGTGAACGAGTTGAGTCATGCTCTGAACACCAAAGCATGAGTAAGAAATCAGCCTCCTCTGAAGCTTGGCTTTATTGATGAGCTGACAACATCAGCTCCTGTTGTCAGCCTAGCTCCCCTGAGTCGCTCTCTGTGTGACTTCCTCTGCACTAGTCCTCTCTGCTTAGATAGGTAGTCTGATCTGCTTGTAGCCAGGGCCAACTGGAGCCACTTGCCATCATGACTCAATGGCAACTGTCATGAATTTGGCATGACTACGCATCAGTGGTAGTAACACCAAAAACAGAGCAGGGGAAGAGGCCTGCAGGAGTTCTGCCTCACCTTCTCCTACAGCCTTGTCATAATACATGAATAAAGACTGACTTTATGAGCAGTGGAGGAAGAGGAGGGGTAAGTCTTATGTGTGCTGGCCCCAGTTTATGTGCTGAACTCCTAGTGCTGATTGAGGTCCTATGTTTGAGAGGCTCAGTGCTGACTGGGAAACAGGTTAGGTAACTTGGGAATGACTGAGATATAAAATACCTTTTGAGCTGGAGTTTTCAAAGGAGGTAGATTCCTGATGAAGTACAAAGGGTATTGCGCTGTGAGTGCCCTGACATTCATGGCAGGTTCCAGGTTGGCTGGAGGGAGGAAACAGACCTTGGCCTCAAAGTGTGGGCTTTTGTACCAAGCTCTAGGTGATGCTGCTCTGAACCCGGGAGATCTGCCCTTCTGAAAAGCACTAAGAACACTCTACTTACGAAAACCACATCTTCTAAGCACACTGGAGGAAGCAAGCTTTGGTGCATTTGCTAATGTTTCCATTAAGAAGGTGACATTTTTTAGTCAGAGAGTTAGCATTTCTTCAGTGTACAAAGAAGACCACCTGTCTAGTCCATGCTGATTTACACTGCTGTAGTAATCGCTATGACTTCTTTGTCAACAAACTCCACTGGGGAAGAAAAAGAAATGGAGCGTGTTCAGTGAGTAGTTTGGAATAACAGCAAGAAGAGATTGCAAGATTCACGAACCAAACAGAGGGCAGCATTTCTTGAATAGCTTATTCACTTGGGTTTATTTGCTCAGTGAGCTGAGAGCAACTGTAGAGTCAGGGAAAGGTGCTGAGGCCAAATAGTCAGAGTGTCGAGGGGATGGCAAAGAGGGATGGCAGGGCACTCTTCCAGCTCACTTGAAAGCTCTGGGGCCTTAACAAGGGGCCCCTAGAGAAAGAACAACATTGTCTACAGACCACGAAAACTTCTCCATCTGTACTACCACTGTATGGAAGAGCACTTTCTTGTTCTGGAGGTGAATTCTTTCTCAACAGGTCACCTAGCCACTAGCCTTTTTGCCAACTGTTGGGCAGCAGTTGGTAGGGCTTGTGAGACAGAATTTAGAGCAAGGCTCCCATTGCCACTCGGTCCCCTTTTGCCAACCCCCTTAAGTTAAAAAGTTACTCTAAATGGGAAACTGAGGAGCGCATAATGATGGTGCTATCTCTAAACCTCTCCATGCCATCTTCTTCTATATGGGCTTACTGAATGGGTGAGAAGAATGATTTAGATGCATTGGCAATTTTCCTTGACCTAATGACCCTATATGAACTATTGCAAACCTTCAAGCTTCCCTAAACTGTATGAAATATGAGGACAACAGAAAAACGACACATGGTCTCTCCCAGAGCTCTCCCTTCTCTGATGCTTTTGTTGCTTCCTTTGCAACTCTTATATGCCAAGATCTGGGCTAGAACTTTACACAGAACACCCGCCCTTTAGAAGTGCACCAGCACATGATGCAGATTTCTTCAAAAGAGCTTTTATTGCTCCACTCTCAGTTGCTTAGCACAGAATGAAAATCAGATGAATATTCACCTGGCCTGGAACATTGCTTATTTAAATGCAATTTCAACTGAATTCAAAGTTCTTCACTTTTTGGCCAAATTATCCTGCAGAGTTACTAGCTCTACAGCTGCTGCATCGTCCTGCTCCTGCATGGCAGTATTTCAGCAATATCTGGAGGGGAAGTGTCTACCTGTCATAGCATTACACTGAGCTTTGGGATTCTCCCAAGTGGCAGTCATTATATCACTGTACAGTGATATTATTAGCATATTTTCATCCAGCAACAGTCAATGTCAGATTGTTTCACGATGTGTTCAACAGGCATCAACATTTCAAAAAACACCAAACAAATGTCTTTTTACTTGACCTCTTTAATGCAATGTCATAGATCATTTGCGTGTTTAACAGCTCTCAAAACATTGATGTGTATGTGCTTACAAAATAGATATCTTCTCACTCCTTTTTTTCCTCCTTCAAGTGCCATGAGAAATTATTTAAGGAAGTTTTAATGAAATGCATCTGTCACTTACGAAGATAAATAGCCATAGTATGGCTTTCCATTACTGGAAATGGCAGAATTAAATTAGAAAATTACAATCCTCAGCATCTTCCCTGACTTGTTTTTGCATAATGTGTTAGAAAATATGCCCACATAGGCAGAATGCTGCAATACCAATGGAGCATGTCATAAAACAAGACCTCTTTTTATGGTTGTTTTGTAGTTTGTGTTGGGGAATTTTCTCCCATGGATAATTTTTGGTCCTGTTTCTGGGCAAGGAGGCCCACTTAGTAAAAGGAGCCCAAATGGAGTGGCAAATAGAGAAAACTCTCCCTCAAAACCTAAGTTCTGGACTTCACTCTGTGTTGTTATATGGCTCCCAAGCCAACTGGGAAGACCATGGTAGAGCATATGATCCAGACTGTGTCATTCCTCATATCCCATCTAAAGGGCATCTCCTTTTCCCATTGTGTACAATAAAAATAGTGTTACCATTAAAATTCTTGAGGCCACGCTTGGGACAATAGGAATAAATATCATATTCTGACTCTTCATAGACAAAAAAAAAGATGGCTATTAAAGGAGACATTTAAATGAACAGTGGTATGGTATGAAATTGTCTTTTCAGATGGAATGGGCTTCTCTTAGTCCCTCATTAGCAAGCTGGTCTCTTTGTCCTCAGAAGCAGATTGTTGTGTCTTTTTAAGTGAAGAGTTAGACTCCTTCGAGTATGGCCCAGTTAGAGCAAGCCAGAATGTGATTTGCAGCTGTTAGCCCTGCTACTTTTAGAAGCAAAGAGGTAGCAATTGAAATAAGCACATAATATGAAGTCCGTTGTGTTTCTCACCTGTGCTTCCAGCTGGTAATGGAGGATGCAGGCAGAATACTTGTGTCCCTCAGCCCTCGAGCCCACTCCACACCAGCAGCATATGCTCCTGCTCCCCTGCTCCATTAACCTCCAACTCACCCAGCAGTCTTCCAGTCATTCTCCTGGTGTTTCTCTCTTTCCTTTTTTATGCCATGCAAATTTTGCATTTTTTTTGTTGGACAAGAGGCATTTTTTTTGTTTGTTCAGCAGAGACAAGAGCGCTTTACCTGTGCCTGCTACGTAAACTCAAGTTTCTTTCTGGTCACGTTCCTAATGAATCCTCATCCCTCATTTCCTGAAAAAATGCTTTAACTACTGTGCTTTTAGTCAAAGCTGGACACCAATGCCATAATGCCCCTCACCAGCTGGCGTGTAGCTGTTACGCTACAGTTCACGCTCAGCCCAGCGCTGTCTGTGCGTGTCAAGAGCGTTCAGCCAGGAGTCCTGCAGAAATGAGGAAGGACCGCCTTGCATCAGATCTTGTAGGTAGTCAAATGCAGATGCAAAGGTTGATGTGAGCGGAGAATGTTCTTGTAACTAATCAATGTGGCAGGTTAAAAAGGGAGAGAAAGAATTTCCCTGTAATCTCTTAAAAAATTATGCTTATTTTTTTTCCAAATGAAATTGATGTAATTTTTGTTGTTCCTGTTAATTCCAACCTGCTAAATTCCTGAAATATCCCAAAGATCCCTGTGAGGAAAGGTGGAGGGGTGGGCAGTAACTAAAAGTCCCAATATATTAAACACATTTTGGGGAATCCCAGGGGTGTCTGAGAACAAGAGGCAAGCAGATAAAATGTATGGGGCACAAAGATGGGCTTGTTGAGAGATGAGAGCTTTTAAAGCCCCAGCTGCTTTCCTTTCAGCCTCGTTTTAATTGAACTGCTCAGATAACAGCAACTCTGCATGAAGAAAATGCTGGTTATCCTAGCTTTGACCTTCAGTAATCCTCTAGGAGTGCGGATAGGGATGCACATCACTTCACTTTTTTCCCTGACTGTACAAAGGAAGAAATACCCAGATTTGAATACCCAGATGAACAAGAATAGCATAATTGATGAGCACAAACAGCACCAAGGTCACAGAGAAACAGCATAAGCAGTGGTCAGTGTGGCAAGTGCCTGGTCTCCAGCAGGTATCAGTATTTGGTTCCTGCAGATGACTATACATCCCTGTAATGCTCCCAGTTAACGCTGGGATTTTCTTTGAGCATTTACATCTCATGTTTGCTGACCCTGGTAGGGGATAGCTTATTCAAGGAAGCACTGCTCTGCATGTTATTAATAATCACACAATGATCAAACTGTTATTAAAATCCAGCCTTAGTATTTAACTCTATGTCCTGGTTTTGGCACGGATTGAGTTAATTTTCCTCTCAGTAGCTGGTGTGTTTTGGATTTTGTATGTGAAGAATGTTGATAAAACATCCTGATGATATGAGTAGTTGCTAATGAGACCAAGGACACTGTCCCGCTTTCCAGGTCTCGCTAATGTGCAGATGCAGGAAGCTGGGAGGGATATAGCCAGAATAATTGACCCGAACTGGCCAAAAAGAGTATTCCATGCTATAAATGTCATGCTCAGTATATAAGTGGGGGTTGGCTGGGGGGGTAGCTGACCTCCTGGCATGCATCTTCCATATCTCTCTTGCTTGCTGGCATCGTTCCCTCTATCTTGCTGGCTCGCTTTTGCTCCTTTGCTTGCTGCTTAGTGTCGTTTCTGTGATCGCTGCTTGGGATGGGCTGTATCAGTCATTGGGACATTGGGTGGTGAGAAATCATGTATTGCTCATTTTGTATACCTTAGTATCCTTATATTTTGTAATTATTGTCATTTTCCTTTGCAGTTCTAGTAAACTGTCTTCATCTCAACCCACGAGTTTCCCTTTCTTCCCAATTTCTCTCCTCCATCCTGCTGGGGAGGGGGAGCGAGAAACTGCGTAGTGGCTAGGGCTAAACCACCACACTCTATGACTTTCTCCACAGTATATTCTACAGTTTGACCACATCCTGTGCAGAGAAGCATTTTTTTTTCTACATGTAATGTCCTTTAATTTCATCAAATGACCGCTTGTTCTCTTTCCCTCCATGCAATCTGGCCAGAGATGGACGAGAAACTTCTCCTCTATGCCTCCTGCCATCTGGAATAGGCTTGTCTGTATTTCTCTGCTTCATTGGCTTTCCATCTTATTTCAAATCTCAGCTGAAAACTTCTCCCTCCCCCCTTACATCTATCTTCCCACTCTTATTTATCACTGAAGCTACACTACTGGTTTCTGTAAAGCAGTTAAGAGATGGAGTTTGCATGACAGACAGAATTCACAGACTTAATCCTTTAACCTTTACTTACTAAGACATGTGTCTGTAATGGAGACAATGGGCTACTAGTGTAAGCAAACCTGCAGGACCAAGTAGATCTGCAGATCAAGTGGACTTTCTTCTGAGATACATAAAGGAAAGAGTAAATAATTTTTTTAGAGCATTCCTAATTGTAAGTGCTAACATCAGCTCCAAAGCACATGGGCTTCATGGGCTACAGGAATAGTGTGACAGAGTATGCTGCCCCAGCATGGACCAGGGACCTGGGAGCCAGCTGGCCCTGTACAATTAGAAGATCAAGAAGATAAATGACCAGTGAGTGAGCTGTAGGAAGCCAGAGAGGTTGTAGGAGGGAAATGGTCTTTCATGTTGGATCCTGACACAGGTCAGGTTAGAGGGAAGGAGAGGCTGGCAATAGTATCCAGAAAGGGCAGAAAGGCTAGGATTTTTTTTTTTTTTCAGAAAGGCAGGACAGAGTTTTGCCTAAGCGTTTTTTAAAACTTTGCCTTCCAAGAAGCTTCAGCATGATGGTACTGTGATGGAGAATAAGTCAATTGCCTTTTAAAAATGCTGGCAGGTAATGAAAGGAAAATGCTATAGAAAACTGTCCCTAAGGTGTGGATGTGGGCTTCCTTTGCACTATGTACTTACGGATGATTTTGGAGGGGAAATGCATGGTTGACTGGTGATGGTGCAGAATGATTACTGCCTTGACAAAATGCTGCCTCTTTGCATGTCTCACTACACTGAAGACACTCAAGATTTTGCTTCAGTTTTGGATGCAAGGAATAGGAAACAGCACTGCACATGATGATATCTTGTTCTTTGGCCACAAGACAAAGAGGATAAAATGAATGTTGGTTAAGAGGCATTCTTGAAGCAATAGCAACAACACTTTATCATCCTTTGTGTTTCAAAGTGTTGAGACCCACAGTTAATGCAAGTCTGGAAGGCCTGCATCCTGGTGTGCCGTCCTGTGCACTGTGGAATAACTGCTTGGCCTTGCTCCACTAGCCCTTGCCCAATACAGAACACTTTTCACACCCTGTCACAAACTTCAGATTGTTGTCAAAGCCTTTCAGCTGTAGCCATCATCTGTGACAGAATGGAAGAAAGAGATTGATGGTGTCAATAATATTTTGGATATAATAATATTTAAGATATATTAGATTAAATTCTCAGGTGGTCTTAGGTGGTGGACAAGTCAGTGCCCTTCAGTAAAAAGCTGAACTAGGAGGAAATTACCTACTGATCTGTCAATTAGTGTAAACCCAGGTATGTGAACAATAACATAATCAAAGCCACCTAGAATGTTTTAATACTTTGAAGAATGCCTGTACACCTATCCCTACTTCCTCTCTTCCTGTGTTGCTAATCCTTGACACTTTGGACTAAAGCAAAAAAAAAAGGGAAAAAAGGCCGAGAAGCAAAACAATATATGAAGTGGAAGAAGATTATTCCTGTCTCTGGCAGGTAATCCATAGAGGCTCCAGAGCATGGAATAAATTTTATGTAAATATATGGTGTAAGCAACACCTTCAACAAATAGTTGATTAAGTCATTTTTTCAAACCCACTTGGTTATTCAAGAACTCATATCACAAGTTTAAATTGAAGTTCTTTGCCCATCACTACTCTATTTGAAAGGCTATTCCAGAATGTCATTCTTCTGATGGTTAGAAACCCTCCCCCAATTTCCAGTCTAAATTTATTCATGACCAATTTATATCTATTTGATCTTGTTTCAGCATTATCCTTTAGGTTAAATAATTCTCCCTCCCCAGTATTTATTCCTCAGTGTATCTGTAAAGCATCATTATCTCCCGTCTCTAGTCTCATTTCACTAGGCTAAACAAGCTAAGCTGTTTTTGTCTCTTTTTGTAAGATAGCTCTTCTATTCCTGAACTCGTCTTAGAAACCCTTCTCTGCACCCCTTCTAATGTCGGTTTATCTTTTTTGAATGGTGGTGACAGGAATTGCGGTATCTGAAACGAGGCCTTACCAACACCAAGTATGGTATTTCCCTGTCTCCACCGACAAAGCCTGGCCTGATGCCCCCTAGAATCAGACCAGCTTTTCACCGCTGTATCGCACTGACAACTCCTACTCATCTGTCGCTGGGACAGAAGCACAGGTTTTCCACTTGGGCAGCATGTTAGTTCTGAGTGATTTACTTGGATGTCGAAGGATATATGTATTAGGAAGATGGAAGTTATACTTTCTTCTGTGGTAAATTTGTTCTTTTATGCAGAGCAGTTCCCAACACAAATATTCTAGGGAAAATTTGCAGAGTGGAAATGTCCATTCTCCCTTCACATGAATACAACATGCTTTTACATTGGAGGCCTAACTCCTAAGAGGACCTAGTAAGGCAAACACAAAGAGACAAGGCTATTTTGGACCTTGCTTTGCTGAAATGTGGGATTTTCCGACTTGTTTTGTTTTAATTAAAATAACTTTAGAGAAAGATGAAAAACAAAGACTTGCAAGTCTGAAGTCAATGGAAATAAAACAGTCTCAGAAGCCCTAATCTCCAAGGGCCTTGTCTTGACTTCAGGAGGGGCTGAGCTTGCTCTGCACCCCTCTGGATTAGGGCCTAAGGAAAGCAAACAATCTTTCCTGCCAAGGGCAGTGTCTTTTTGGGCTCTTTTGTGGCAAGTGTAGAATGCAACAGAAGCTTTAATTATGTAGGGAAGCAGGTTTCTGTCTGGGTTTTTTGTTTGTTTGTTTGTTTTTAAGGTTATAAAGCAATCAGCAAAGGATACACTGAAATAGTGCAATTCAACACATGGTTAAAATATAGTTATTTCTTGTTTCAATAGGATTTTCTTATTTTCTTGCTTGGATGTCTATCCAGGCATTCAGTAGAGTCAAGCTGAATACTGAATGTGGTGGTGAAGACTGTTAGTCAGCATTCTGCATGGCCAGAGACTGCACTGACTTGTGAAAATAAACTTCTTCACACTGGTTGTACCGAGGTTTGATGCAGGTAATGATGACACAGAACTGGATCTCGTCTTCATGCTAAATGTTTGGAAAAGAGAGAACAGATCTCATTCCTCATGAGGCTGTACACAGAGGAGCAGCTGCTGTAACTGTTGTGCTAGTTCAGGGCTGTACACTTTTCCGTTTGAATATTGCACTTGTTGAAAAATGCAGATTTAGGTCAGTCAAAATCTGGTTATGAACTGATGTTGATATTTGTTAGTAACAGACATTTCTGAGTGGAGGCTAAAATTGTTTGTCTGCTGTTTCCCAAAGGGGAATGCTTCCTTAAAACATTTACACTTTGGTTTTGAAATAGAAGGACAAAAAAAAAAAATCCTAAAAACAACCTGACATTTAATTTGATTGAAAATGATTGATGGAGGGAAATGGAGGAGAGGAATAAGGAAGTATTTCATGCTGGAAAGCTATTCTCCTTTGTTTGCCTGTTTGTTTCAGGTGTGAACAAATCAAACCACTTTTTGATGTTTTGATTTGGCTAGTGCCCTTGACCCTTAGGGCTGCCAATAAGTCTCAAGAAGGCCTGCAAAACAGTCTACTGTGATCATATTTACTTGCCTCCGAAGCTGATGTCTAAGGTTTTGGGAGGAAGCCACAACTTTATTTTTAATAGACCCTGATGCACTTTTCTGACATTAATTTGTTTCATCATCCTTTGAATCCAGATAAGCCTTTTGGTATACAGAAAGCAATCTGGACAAAGTGTTACCTGCATTCAGAAAAACACTAGACAAATTCATGGAGAAAAAAACAAAGCTCCATCCTTGCTGATACCCTTTCATGCTGCCTTAGTGGACTGAGAACCAGGCCCAGTGTCACTCCCAGTGTTAGTCTCACATGACCTGTCACATCTTTGCAAAGTATCATACAATTTAGTACTTGTTGCAACAGCCCCTCAACTATATACCCTGTATACAAGCGTGATCTCAGCTCATTTTCAAGACAATTAAGGTTCAGTAAGATTAAATGACTGACCCGTTGTTACTTAACAATTCATTTGTGGAGTGTAAATGATTAATTGGAAGCTCTTGTCTTCCTTTCACCTGGCCAGAATGTTTCTATCTCAGTGGAGGGAACAGACCATAAACAAACTCCTCCATCAGAAATATGTAATTCTTTGCTGATGGCTTGCTTGGCAGGTTCTATGGATACTCTGGGACATTGTCCAAGAAGGGCCCAAAGAAGGGGTCACACTTTCATGGCTGTGCTAAAGCAAAGACAACCTTAATCATCTAGGACAGCTAGTAAGACCTGGAAAAGGTAGAAGTTTTCAGGCTCTCCCACTGAGGATCTTCCAGGGAAAAGTAACATTCTGACTGTCCTGGAGATAGCCTTAACTGGAAAAAAAAAAAAAAAAAAAAAAAGACAAACCAACTAAAGTCTGGAATCTCCTCTTTTGTTGGCTTCTCCTACTCTTTCAACCTTTCTTCCTGGTTGCCTTTCAATTCCTAGAGTATGAAGCCAGTTTTTAAAACTGGAAACTGAAGTAGAAATGATAAGTGACTCAATCAGAGAAAATGTAACATAGAGTTCAGAAACTCTGGACTCCCCTTCCAACACCTGAATCACCAAATAGCCCCTATCTGGAATAATTAAATCATCATATGAGAATGATGCAGACAACTCTGCTGGGCTGCTATTGATGTGGTTCTGATGAAACTTGCTCTTTAGTCTGTTATGAGGCTATCAATTCTTCTGACCCCAGTGTGCTGCCTTTGCAGGGGAAGCAAAGTCACCCTGCTGGGACACAGTATTCCGCCACTAAGTTCTTACAGAGCTGGCTGACAATAGCCCAGAGATGTCATCTAGCAGTGGCTTTTCTACCTAGGCCAGTCACATGTGAACATGAATGTCCATCTGCTTGCCTTATTTGCAGAGCATTTTGTAGTGAATTTACTTCTTAGAACACATCCTTCATCATACTGGGGAAAGAATGAGTTAATTTTTAACCTTCTCCCACTGAGAGCTTTAGTAAGTCTTTATCTCCTTGATGCAAATTCACAGTATCAGTGTCAGAAAAAATGATCATCCGCACTTATTTCCTGGATGACTTCAGAAATATCAAGACAAACTGCACTTATTTAAGGGTACATTTCTCAATGCTTTCAAGCTTTTCTGCTCTCTTAATATCAACAGCCACTTAAACACTCTATAAGCTTTCAGTATTTTTCCTAACTTGGTGTAAGCAAATATTGATCGTGACCGAGATAGTAATTGAGTTCATTCATGATAATAGATGGTCCGTTGGCTGCACCCATTAAAGCTTCTTTAAAAGGAAGAAACAACTTTAATTGCCTGGAGAGACATGGGATGATATTGCAGCAGATTGGAACCTATTAATAACAGTAAATTCAAGGTTTACCCAAGCTTGTTTATGCTTGTTAGTATTAAAGCTTCACATGGAATAGAAAGATGACTAAAAGGGAATTCCAGACAGGATACTAGCCTGATTATGCAGCTTTTATAAAACATCCTCTTTATTCACTAAGAATATCTTAATACAGAGCTGCAGAACTTTATTGAAAAGAGCCTGTTCTCGATTAAATGTTTTTTTTTTCTCCATTACCTGAAAGATTTGGAAATCTGGCATTTGTTTAAGGCCCTATCATTTTGTTTGACATAGGAACAGAGGACTAGAAGAGATTACCAAATTCCTATGAATTAGTGCAGAGGAAGGATGCACACAACTTCTAGTATCTGTGTCCACTTGAAAACCAGAAGCAATTAGAAATATGTCTGCATGAACGATTTGAGGGCCTTTTGTAAGCCAAGACCTTTGAGATATTAACAAAAACCTTCTTCAGGCAGACATATCTCAGTACCTCTCAAGTTTTGGTAAACTGTCACTTTGGTACACAGGCAATAAGTTTCATTTTTTGTGAATGTCCAAGAAGAAAAAACTTGCCAAGAAGAGAGGATTAGTTATCCAGGGATGAGGGCAGGGTACCTTTTTCTTATATTATTCCAGAACTACACGGTCTTTCTTCAGCCCTCAGCAACATCAGTCCTTCAAGGAAGAGAGCTGCTGAGCTTCCTTAGCTTTGTCTTGGAGCTCTGTGACCCTGATAGCACCGCTACTCCTTTATATATCCCAAAGCATCTGTGAAACAGTACCAAATTAGGATGGTGGGATTTCGTAGCCATGCTGCACCAAGAGAAATGGTGAAACAGATCTCTGGTTTCTTCAACCGGTTATCTACACTGGATATTATCTGAAACCAACTGCTACATTAAAATTGGCAGGCATGTGAAGAGGACTCTTGAGGGCAGTTTCCGTTGCACTCTGTAATACATAGAACTTTTTTTTTCCTAGATTTACAATGAAATGAAATATTATATTTATTATGAGGTCATTCCTTTTTTTTTTTTTTTTTAATAAAAAAAAAGCCTCCTGTGGTTGGCAGCGTGCCTAAAGCTGACATCAGCAACATCTGGGAGCACAGAGTAACACCTCACAGATGCTGAATAACAATTTCACTGAAGCTAATGGGAAAGGCGTTTGTTTATAGCATATGAAAATCAGGCCCCCAGCCAACATTTTCCTATTTAAAGTTAGGCACTGAGCATCACAAACATGTTCCAAATGTGCCTGCAACAGCATAACATTTTTCATATCTGAAAGAAAGTCTTCTGCAGTTAAGTAGTACTGTCTCTTTTATGCAATCTGAAAAGTTCAGAGCAAAAGCAAATGGATATTTGACAGATTTGTCACTCATAAAGCCAATATCCCCACAGCTCTCTTCAGGAATTCCTGACACTCAGCTGGTCTCCCGGCAACAGCTGAGGGGCACCTTACAGCCACCACTCTTGGGGTAGTCATTGAGTTTTGGGGGAAGTATTATTTTAGGAAATTAATGAGAAAAAGTGACCCCTAAGTGAAGTGGGTTCATCCTCATTAAGCAGTTTTCTGATTCTGCTGTCACCACTAAATATCAGCTTAGCAGTGGACTGAGAAGTCCGCTCCCTAAAGTCTCTTGCATATGCACTTACTGTTCATTATTTCTCTCACAATGCTTGACTCAGCATTAAATTAGCCTCGTAGACAGAAGGTGAATAGCTGTGACTATTTTTTTTTTGCTTTGAAATGGGAAAATCATGTTTCAGTGATAACACAACATACTTTAAACAAAATGATAGGATGTATACACCTGCCTGAATTTAAGGTCACAGTACACCTCTCAGAAAAGGTAATTTTCACTCAATTTGCAATAAGATAAAGTGTGACCTATGATCCTAACAATGATAATCTGAAGAGCCTCAATGAACTTGTTCCATTTCCAGAGAATGAGATTTAAGAGTGTTACTGCCTATAACGAATTAAGAAATTGTTTCAAAAGCCACTGATGTGTCAAGTCACAAGCCTAGAAAGCAGACCTGGAATATTTTGTTCACAGCAATTTTGGGGGGAGTATGTGGGCGTACTAAGGAGGTGGTCTGTCTGAGGCTCTGAAACAGCAAAACCACAAATGCTTGGGTTCTAGGTGAAATGCATTCCAGCGTAGCTTGGCTACAGAGCCTGGTGTTCAAAGAGTAGAAAAGACCCAGACAGATAATTTTAAAAGTTCATGTGTCAGTAGGAGCCTAGAAAGCCATAAAGCATGGTGATCTGGACAAAATTCAGAAGAATTTCAGGCACATGATGTTTGGACAAGAAAGAGGAAAGCAGTATGCCCCTCTTAAGAGGGGGACTAGCTGAGGGAGAAGGGATAGAGCTACACAAGGGAGACAGGTTCTGTGTTTCAGAGGAAAAGCCATGACCCGAAGAGGGTTCTTGAGCATCTCTAAAGCCTGAGAACCTATGACAGCAGTAAAGGAATGGTGGCAGAGAAAGGTACACAATATTTTATTATCTCCTTGCAGACATTATCAGTTAAAGTAAAAAGTGATTGTGCTTTTAAATCTTTTCATAAGCATGTCTGTATGTCTTAGGCATATGTTTAACTAAAACCCTGAGGAAGTTAATTCTAAGTCCAGAGCACCTACAGGGAAAATCCCTTAAGCTATAAAGCGATTCGCACTAGACCTGGGGACTCAGATAAGGTGAGCTACAGGTTGCTCTTCATCTGTGAGGTTCAGAGACAAGGAACCTATGTCCAAAACTTCATTGGTTCTGCAGTCTCTTCTGATATCTGTATTTGGGAGAAGGCAGGACCCAACTGGGAGCTGTCTAATGAGTACCTGAGCAGCAAGAGCTCTTGCCAGTGTGAAAGCAAGCCACACCAACAGCTTTTCAGTGAGGCTTTGTTTCTGGGAACCGTGGTTTGTATCAGTTAGTATAGGATCAGGCTTCACACTGGGCACATCACACTATGCTGAAATGTTTTTTATTTACCAGCATAGCTCTTTTGAATTAATGTAGTCAATTGAGTCCTCCCCGAGAAACTGCTTCCCAGATACACAGTTCCTCTGCAAGGTCCTTTGGTATCTGTGAAACAGGAATGTTGTAGCTAGCTTGACTGCTTTTGAAATTTCAACCATCGCTTCAAATGCCATAAAATTGTCCTTTTCCCTCTTGTGAGCACGATTCACTTGAGGGCACTGAAGCAAGGCAAGTTCATATTTGTGCCCGTGTATTGCTCATTCAGGTGATCAGGGAAGAAATCACACTTCATTGGTGATGTGTTTGATCCTACATGTTATGAAAAGCACAACACAGACTGCACAAACACGATGCTTACCAGCTTCTACCCTTCTCTGTTCTTACTCATATGCTTTATAACCTCTCCTGTGCATGCCAGCATCCAAAGGGACATAAGCTCTGGTGCAGATTTAAAAGCGAGTCCCTGCATTTATGCAAGGTGAGGCAAGCAGAATTATAGGAAAGGTAATGCTGTCAAATGTCCCCATGCTTTTTTTACATAGCGCTAAAAGTAAGATGAGGACAATGAGGACAGCTATCTCTCCCTTTTTTTTTTTTTTTCAGAAATGAAAACGGCATTTTTCCTTACTATAAACACAGTAATTCATCTTACTCCATTTTTGTCCCAGAACATGTTTTATGGGATGGTTTTTTACCATTTTATAGCCTGACACATTTTCAGCATTGATTTGTTTGTTTTTCTTAATGGGCAAAACTGTTGTACTGATGCACCCTGGTGCTAGGTGATATTAACAATCAGTAGTTTGTGGCTGACACTTGAAAGTGCGGGCATTAAGTGATGGATTAAACTTGTCATTCAAAAGCTCCATCCTACTTTTATCTGTGGCATGCTCTGTCCTTGATAAAGATTCTCACTAAATAAGAAAAAATGCTTGGAGCAGTCAATAAGAGGTGAGATGAATCTGGATGAAAGTTAGAAAATTTTTCATACAAGTGATGACTCATCTATTTTTATTTGCCATGTATTATTCCAGGGATGTGTAGAAAGCTGTGACTAGGGGATACGCAATGAAAAAGCAGCAGCTTGGCTGGAATTGAGCACCAAATTTGCAGTCAGGCTCTTAATTAGAACACAAACACTGTCAAATAGTAACATTATCACCTATAATTGGTCCAACAGAAAGAAACACTAATTGTGACATTAGCAGCCAGAATGTTTTCAAGCAGGATCTCTGTTAAAATGCAAACGCACTAATTGACA
Source organism: Chlamydotis macqueenii (assembly GCF_036417535.1). Classification (NCBI taxonomy): domain Eukaryota; kingdom Metazoa; phylum Chordata; class Aves; order Otidiformes; family Otididae; genus Chlamydotis; species Chlamydotis macqueenii. The sequence continues at coordinate 70,835,175 of NC_141558.1, read as the reverse complement.
TGATGAGGAAGATGAAAAAAAAAGAAGGTAATAAAAGAGGCTATTATGCTTTATCTTGGCAAATAGAAGGCTACTTTAGGAACACTCAATAGCCAAAGAAAGGGCAGGTAGCTTAAGCAAAGCAGTCAATGAAATAATGAGCATTGTTGATTCACTGCCTTTGTCTCAGGGAGCCAGAGTGATTACAAAGTGATGAGTAAGAGCCAGAATCTACTTTCTACCTCATTAGTGTAAACTCAAAGCAGCTTCATTGAGGTCAGTACAGTTGAGATTTACAGGCTTTCAGATCTGGCCCCTTAGTTACCAGCTCTGGATCAAAGTTTTGCTCTTCCTGTGACTCTGAGCAGCAAGGCAGAGAGTAAGTAAATCAACCCATGCCTTTCATAAATCGGATGCAAATTTATCAGCAATTGTTCTGCCTAACCCTAGTGAGGAAAGATCTACTGAAGTAAAGGTTGGGCTGTCAACTGGATCCCATTGGTCTAACGCACCAGTCAGGCAGTTTAGCTTAGAAGGCTTAAGGAGCAAGACTGCACCGCGTAGAGGGACTATGGCTGCTTCTCCATGAAGCATGCTCTCTTATAACAGAGTTCCAAATGAAATGCCCATCACCATATTCTGCTGCTGGTTCTCTCTTTATTCTTCCTGCCAAGCTGACACATCTAGATATAGAAAATTTTATCTGGGACTGGTCCCCATCCTTAGTTCTCTCTTTGAAATGTTTGTTGCGTAGAGACACTGCTTTGAAACATTGTCACTGCACTTTGGATCTAACATATCCCCAGAGTACAGATAACTGATGACTTGGATTAGGAATTCAGTGGGAGGGGGAAAACATTGATGGCATCTCCCTCTGTTCTGTACACCACCAGGAGTTCCTGTACTCAATAGCAGCTATTTCTTCCCGAAGTCTAACTGAAAAGCACTGTTCTTAAATACTATGTCTTTGTTGATAGTTTGGCTTAGTTCCTCAACAAGATTTCTCTCCTTTTGCTTTACTGACACTCCAACACGCCTGTCCAAATTACTATCTCCTCCTTTGGCTGTGGATGAAGACTTCCCAAGGCAGTGTTGCCTAAGGAGCTGACACTATTTACATTCTCCGCTAAGTACAAGCAGAAATGTTAGAACAAAGTGATTTCTGATGCTCGTTCAGTCTATTATATATCCATCTTCCCCCTCATGGTACTCCAGTTTCCGATAGTCTTCTGATTGATTTTGAAGGCCGCATGATATTGCGGAGCTCTATTACCCTGGTAATATTTCCCACAAAGTTCTGGCAAAGATTTCCTAGAATGTGGATATGTGAAATGTGCTGGATCCTTTCCAACATCTACACAGTTGCAATTAGAGCCCCAACAGGTAATACAGTCTTCCTGGCACAAATTTTTGATGTCTGAGGCTTGTGAGTCTTACTGGCAGAATGTGCTTTCCAGGGGTGTCAACCCTCAGCTCTTGCACACTGCTGTGCTGCCACTGAAGTCCCCTGTCTGATGTGTCCTCTGTCCCTTTTTTGCTGGCGCTGAAATGTAGATTTGCCAGTGTGACTTTTTTCCCTTCACTGCAAAGGTTAGTACTGTATTTAATCCCCTCCTCCCTCATCCTTTGCGACTTCCTTGGTTTTCCTCCGCTTTTCAAAATTAATTGCCAATGACAGAGTCAATTCATTAGCTAAATTAAAAATTTGGGAAGCATATTGTCCAGATCTGCTGATCCCAGCCTATCACAGAGTTGAAAAAAGTATTTCCTTACCTGGCCTTCATTAGCGGCTATATTGGCCAGGCTTCTCTTCCTTCCCAAATGTCCATACCACTCTTCCTGTTAAAGACCAATTAAAAAAGGAGGTTAAAAGGCAGGCCAGCAACTCAACCACGGGAGATCCCTCATTGATTTCTTTGCCTCTCCATTCATTAATGGGTCCATTTGCACTTTTTCTCTTTGGATGTATTAACAGCTGTTCCTATTTCATTTAAAGCCTATTAATAAAGACACCATTTCAGTTTTCAGCTCTAACTTTCTTGTGTTTTTTTGGGAGTGAAACAAAGAAATACAGTGGGAAAAGTACACATGTACATACTTTGATGTACTACCTAATTTCCTTGGGATTGTTAAATAATAGTCTGTTAGCTGCCTATTTTTTTTTTTTCCTTCAGTGCTGTGTGTGCTTTAGGAATGCAGGGCTGCATCATCACCACCCAAATGCAGGCAAAGACCACCCTGACTTTGTCTTGTCCACAGGCATCTCAGGGCTTTGTCCATATTGTCCCCAAGAGAACATCCCCGAAAGAGGTGGCAGAGCCACTGGAGTCTGTACAGTGCCCACACTGGTGACGCTGACCAAAACCGAATTCCCTTACTCCTAGGTTAGGCACATCACAAAACCTTCCCTTGCGCAACAGCTTTTTTTAGCAAATGTAGTAGAGAAGGCAGAGCCTGAGTGACTGATTCAACTACAGCAGGTAACACCCACAAATCCGAATGGGGAGCGTGGGAGAAGGCTGCAGTGGCCACCACACATACTGAGGAGAGCTCAGCTGAAGTTTCTAGTTGTGCTAGCCTGACTTGTCATTGGGGCCAACTTTGACTTCCCAGTTAAGATGAAGACCAGTGAGATGCCTGTATCATTTCCAGGATAAAGGGTAAATTTGAGAAGACACAGTCTGTCTTAGCAAGATGTTGGGCATAAAGGAATCCATTAAATTTTTCTCTTCCTAGTAGCTGAGTTGAAAATCTGAACTGTGTCCTGAGTCTATCCAGTTACAGTCAATGGGAGACTTACCATTCACCAAAATGAGCTCAGCATTAGGCTCAAATTGATTGAATTCCTGAGGAAAATACGGAAAACTGAAAACTGTAGAAGTCTCACAGCAGTGACTTCATTTGATGGAAATCTGATCTATGGAAGCAGGAAAATAGCCCACAATAAACTGTTTAAAGAGATTTTTAGAACATTTGCTGTGTCGTGCATAGCATTTTCTGCAATAATTGTCATTCTTCTTGTCAGAGCCTTACCAGCATATGATATGTAGGTGGAGTAAAATGATAGTCCAAAATAATGCGGTGAGGAGGGCAGGTTTGAGGACATACTTCTCAATCCATGACGGTGCACGTTAATATGACTGTCCACTAGAGTGAAAGAAGAGGCTGAAGGAAAAGATTGGTGGCTCATGCTTAATTCAGTCCATTTAACATTTTTTCCAGGAAGGAATATGAGCTCAAAGGAATAGAAGTATACAAATAAATTTGGAATACTTGTAGGGTGGATTTTGTGTTACAGGACACTTGTATGTATTTCAGTATGTTTCCAGTCGTCTTGCTCTTCTAACAAAAGGGAGATCGAGCCCCAAGGTATTACTAAGACTTAAAAGTGATGGATTAGGGTTCACGTATTGGGTAAGTGGATCTAATGCGTTGTGAAATAAGAAGAGCTGGGGGAAAACAAGGGTATGTCCAAAGCTCATTAGCGTCAGTTGGGGAAACGCCGCTGTTTTGGATGGGCTTTGAATTAGCACACTTGTATGAGACTGAACGCAGCACAAAAGTGCTTTTCGTATGAAGTAAATTATATAACTAATCCTTTGGCGATTGCCCTGAAGTTCCTTCCTCAACTCTTCTGTACAGACAAGATCTTGGTTCCCTTTTCTAGCACCGCGCCTGCAATTACACTCTTTGGCACTACAATTACGGAGGCATTACACTGTGGTTCTGCTCCACAATATCTGTATATTAACATTAATTTGATATAAGCAGAAGAATAACCGCATGACAGAATAATTGCACTCTAATGATTATATAGTTAAAGTACCTGGATTATAAAAATACACATGCATTAAGTACCAAACTAAAGAGATAATAATAAGTCATTAATTCATATAGGCAACTTCCAGAAATATGAATGAGTTATGATTAGCTATCCTAAGGCATAGCACTAATGTAATTACAGTAATTATACTGTATTTATTAAAGGTAAAAAGGGGGAAATTGTTGCATGAAACTTTCTTAGGGCTGTTGTTTTCATTCTGAAATGACTAATTTTGTTCAGTTTTTTAGAATGACTTAGGCTCTGAGATTCTCCCCCCTCTACTTCTCACTCTTTTTTTTTTTTTCCCCCCTACGGAGGAAAGACATCCAGGGTTGTTCTGGGGACGTCAGCCTTTAAGTAGGTAACGAAGGAAGCCAGGAAGGAAAGGAAGGGAAGGAAAGAAGAAAGGGAAGGAAAAGGGAGCATGGGAAGAGAGAGGGAAGGAAAGGAAGGGAGAAAACCGAACAGCTCTCTCCATCATTGCCTGCGCAGAGAGACAGCGAAGAGAGAGAAGAGGCGGGGAGCGGTACCCCGCAGCCCCTCGCCACACACGGGGGGCGGCCGGGCGCGGGGGCCGGTGCGGAGGGGCGGCCCCAGCCCTGCCCTTCCTACAGCGCCGGCGGCCGCTCCCCCAGACTCAGCCCGGGCACCATGCACCCCCAAGCGCGGGCGAGCGGGGCTACCGGGGGCCGCCGGCCCATTTTTTTTTCCTCAATGAACTCGCCCCCCTTCGCCCCGCCCCGCCCCGCCCCCGGCACATTTGCATAATGACGGCTGCCGGGGACGGCATTGGCTGCTGGCGGGCGGGCTGGGGCGTGATGTCAGCGCTCGCCGGGTAATGCCCGCGTTGTGGCGGGTAGTTGGAGCCGGCAAAGCCCGCGCAGCGGCGGCTCCGAGCGGACAGGATCGGCGCCGGCAGCCCCGCTCTCCTCGGACCGGACCCCGCCGCCGCCCGGCCCCGCACCGCGCTCCCCGGCGCCGCTCCGTGGCCGCCGGGCGGGAGATGGCGTGGGTCAGGCTGCCCGCCCGCCTTCTGGCCGCCGCCTGCCTCGCCCTCAGCCTGGCCGCGGGGTCCCGGGAGAGCCCCGGCCTCTCGCGGCTGCAGCGGAGGAGCCTGGCGGTGGACTTCGTCGTGCCCTCGCTGTTTCGCACCTACGTGCGGGAGCTGGTGCTGGGGCCGCCGGGGCGCGGCGCGGCGCGGTGCCGGCTGCGGCTGGACTGCGGGCCCCTGCTCGCCGCCGCCCGCGGGGGGCTGCCGCGGCCCCCGCCGCCCGGCCCCCCCCCGCGCCCCGCCGGGCCCTCCGCGGCCGGGCGGCGGCCGGCGCTGCTGCTGCGGCGCGCCAAGCAGCTGGTGCTGGAGGTGGGCGAGGGCACCCTGCGGGAGGGCTGCGGCGGCGGGGCGCAGCTGGAGTTCAACCTCACCGAGCTCTTCGCCTGGTGGCTCCGCGCCGGCGACGGACGGCTGCGGGTGCGGCTGATGCCCGAGCGCCGCGGTGCCTTCCCGGGCAGCCAGCGGGGGCTCTCGGCCGCCATCCGCGCCGCCCGCCCTCGCCTCCTCTTCCACGTCTCCGCGGCAGGTGAGCCCTGCGTTGCATGCCGGGCGCGGAGCTCCCCCCGCCCAGCACTCCCCCTCCATCACCCCACTCGCGGGCGCGGAGCCCCCGGACCCCACGGGACGCGGCTGCAACCCCGCTCGCTGCCGGCCCGGCGGGTGCGGGCAGCGCGGCTCCCCCTGGGCAGCTCGCTGCTTCCCCTGACAGCTTGTCCCGAAGGGCTGCGCTTTCCCGGGGCGAAACGCATTCAGAGGTTTTTGCGGGGCCAGGAGGACGGTTTGGAAAGCGCTGGGGGACTCTTATAAAACGCCGAGAGTTCGTTCGTGCCAGAGAGCCGCAAGCGAGACCCGAAGGTTGAAGTGTCGTTAGTCGAAGAACGGCAAGATACAGGTTCTTTGAAACTTAAAAAAAAACCGTCGCCTCAAAACGGGAAGCCTTCTCAAAGTGCTGCAAGTGATTCCAAGGTTATGCGCAGGCTGATTTCAGGTAGCAGCACAAACATTCCCGAAGCTGGGGCTGACCACCAAATTTGTGCGTTAATGCTACGGGCTCTTGGTGTCAACGTTATTACTCTTCTTTAAACACTTAAGGTAATGGCTGACAGACAAACCTGCAAGAAGCAGGCTTTCCTCCGAGCTTCGTGTATCTAGAATGGAGTTAGTTTCTGTCCCTTTTACAACCACAGAGGATCCTGGGCAAATGGCACTGTATCAGCCGCGGTGCGACAAGAAGTTGCACATCTGAGGAGGGTCATCTAGCACTGGTACTTCTGTGAAGGGAGAACCTGGCTTAAAATTTTGGTTCTGGACAGCAGGGATTTGCAGTCAGGGTATGGGGTGGCTGTGTTGCTTGAAATCAAGACTCTGCTTTGGGCCAGGGTTGAAGAGAGGTTTCCATTCTATGTGTGCGTTGTGCCTTTAACAAGCTCTGATTCAGGCTCTCCCACTAAAGGAATGTAATACCTGGAGGACTGCAGGGCCAAATAATTTGTCACAGTGAGTTTAAGTCAGGTAGCTTTTATGAAGCTGAGTAGAAGTCAATGGTGTGTCCCTGAGTAGCCACCTATTTAACGGACCGTGGAATATACTTAAGTAAATTCACAAGAGGTGAGACAGGTCAGTGCTGGGCTTTGAATGCAAAGTTGGAGCAACTGATTTTTGATGCTAATCTGAAACGCTGGGCCAGCGATCTGAAAAACTACAAACTGAACCCATCTCATCCTTTGCTGCCTGAAATGAAAATCATAGCAGAGGGTCAGAGCAGGCTGGATTTGCAGCTGGAGTGAGATACCTGGGCTAGCTCTTCCTGTGGCACTTCTGGCAGGCATAACGCAGAGGTGCTGCCTACCACAAGGTGGCTGGGGAGGCCAACACACCCCACCTTCCAGCAGGTTTTACCTTGCTACATTGCAGTGAAGAAAAAAAAAAAGCCATCAAAATCCATCATCTCTTTTTTTCTGTTGCTGTTCTTATTGCAACACAGTCGTGCAAAGTCAGTCATAGGAGATGCAGGAAAAGGAGGAGCACAGGGAAGGAATATGGACCTTATTTACCTACATCACAGTCATAACTTTTCCTAGCAGTTGTTCATAATCTCCTGTAAAAATCCTAGTCTCTTCTTGAATTCTACACCAAGCTTGCTAACACGCGTAAGTTGTGTCACTATGAAATAGCATCTCTGCTTTTTCAGCATTAATGCCTTTGCACTGGACTTGTAATGTGGATTTCTTTCAAAACATTAAAAATCCATTCTTTCTCCTTTGTGAAGGTGCTGCCTCTGTGAACACCGTGTGTCACTGCCCTGTTTAAATTTGTGCTGTGTAGCCCTGCTGACAGCAGGATGTGCTGACACAGTGATAACAGCATGAACAGCATCCACCAGCCCATAAGCGCGTAGGTTCCAGCAATTATTAACACCATTGCAGCTAATGTGTACTGGGCTTAGCTAAAGCCTTCCTAAGGCAAGTGAGCCTTTCCTTCATTGCTTAAGCTAATTTGAAATGGATTTCAAACAACACAATCCTCCCATCAACAATGTAAAGCTGCTTCAGTTATGTTGATGTAGCTTTTATTATTTTCCGTTTTTTTTTTTTTTTTTTCTCTCCTCCCCCCTTTGCTGGAGATGCCCAAGGTTGCAGTACTTCCCAGGAAAATATATAATTACTTTGCTAAATTATTTTTGCCAAATTATGTTCCATGTGAATGGATAATTAATCATATTTTAGGATAAGAAAAAATTGCAAGGGGCTGAATTCCCATTGACCATAAGGGTGACAACAGAATCCTGTAAATAATGCTTTAGTCTCTTTAATTGTTGCACTCTCTGATATTAACTCGAACATATTTAACCGGAGTGAACCATTTTCCCTTTTTAACAGCACATTTGCACAAAACATAAAGCAATTTGTCTCAGTGTGTTGCTTAACAGTTCGTAAAAGATGTCCTTACTGGACTGCTGTTGTTTAACAGACAAGCCATAAAGTTCACAGGAACTTCTACAGGGCTCTCCTGCAAATAATCTCAGTGCCAGATTTCTCTCACGAACACATTCTTGTGGGAACAGAACATCCTGCAAGGAAAAGCTTCCATTTAGAGAAGTTGTGGTCCCCAGCCTGTCTACCATTTCTGTGTCAGCTTGGCCTTTTCAAAATTGGGTAAGAGAGAGTTTTTCTCTCTTGAAAGTGCTTCCAGAATTAATATTGGCTTTTTCTCCTTCCTGCAGTGCTTCTCTGGGACAAAAATCAAATTAATTTCAAACATTTCTGTGGAAAAACACACAACAAAAAACGCAGAGGAAGTGAGTGCTGAGCTTAGAGAGGATTGCAGTGCTGCAGATCTCCCGTATTTCAGGCAATCCTCCCAACTACCAGGTTGTTGTTGACTTTGCTGTCATTGTCTTTGATTTTGACTGGAAATTCCACTCTACCTCCAAGGAAACCTATCCCAAAAGAGTTTAATCAAAACCAGTACAATGCCATGGGAAACTGAACAGCTAGGGAACCTTTCTGTCAGAAGAGTCCTGACCAGTTTTAGTTCTGGTTTTGTAAGATTTGCTGTCTTGTGTCAAAAACCAGTGGGTCTGTAGCTATGTACTCTCTGGACAGGTTTTTGAGCTTTCTGGGAAAAAAAAAAATCCTAAAGTGTCTCAATATAGAGATTGTCAGTTAAAGAACTGTATGATCATCAGCACTCACTGCCCTTTGCGTGACTGATCCTCTGCTGTTGGACTTTTAAGATCAGACAGGGTAGCAGGTGTTGTGCAGAGGTCTTGTGGGGGCCTTCTTGGCAAATCCGTCCCGCAGGTAATGTGATGTGGCGAGGCACGAGTTTGGGTTAGTCCAAGGTGAGTGCTTTACACATGCACAGGCTCCATAGTGATCCAGAGCCCTTGCATCCTAACTAACCTTGCACTGGTGTTTGGATCTTTTCATGTTAATGTAACAGGTAACCAGTCCACGCACTGTAGGGCACCTGAGCCACAAATATTGCTAAATAGGTTTCTTGTGAGTTTACTCAGCAAGTTTAATAAGCTGAAATGGCCATAAAATAACTTCCCATGAGAACTAATTGCTACTTATATGTGCAAAGGTGGGAAGTGTATGTTAAAAAGGAGCATACAGGGATGAAAATGAGTCATTCCTCCCTCTAAAGGTCAATGTACTTTCATTCATGAAATAGATTTAACATTCCAATTATATTTTTTTAAATAGCAATGCATAACTTTTCATCCTCTGGCTAGGCAAAATACTACTCCGGCTTTCATCTGCAATTTTATTGGCTTGCCACATGTATTCTCCCTGAAACTATCTGCATTCACTACATACCAGTGCTACTATAGTGCTGAAGCAATTAGGCTGTACATCTTTATGGTACTGCTGCCATGCACATGAACTAATTTGCAGGAAGGAACCCTTTGCCTAAAGGTTAGGAAGAACTTCAGACCAGGTGAGAATGTGGTTTTGCAAGTGGACATTTTGTAAATGGAAATCAGAGCTCCAAGCTGAAATCTGACTGTAGTAAAGTCTGCAAGATTCTTTCCACATATTTCAGGGGTACCTTAGCTGTATTTTTCTTTTGTTATTTTTTTTTTTGCTTTTGTTTTTCGGCTTTCAAAGAACAGAGTTTGGAGTTGTGCCACGCTGAGCAGAAAACTGGTAAAAGACTTCAGTAACTTTCCAGTTGCTCTCTTTTTTTCCTCTCATCCTCACCTGTATGTGACATCTGAGATCTGATCTTGCTCTTCTGATAAATTAGTGGCAAAACTTGGGGAGTAAGACTGAAGCATTGCAGTAGGGCTTCTTGAAAGGTTTTCCTTTCAGTGCAAGTGGCTTTACTCCTTTCTGCTGGGGATTTGCGCTTTGCCTCGGCTATCGGGCCAGCTTTGCCAGTGCAAAGCTTAAGGACGGGCCTGATTTGCATTCAAGTTTAGACATGAACTAGTCCAAACTGAGGTCTTCCTTTTCTACCCTTGGGTCGTCATGGGTGCCAGTGTGCTGCAGGCTGATTACCAGTTGCTAAATCACAGCAAATCCGAAGTGTGCTGGGGAGCATCCCTCCCAGCCCTACCTGTGTAAAGTATTTAGTCTGTAGCACTTCCCTCTAGACCTCCAGTCACTCCAGCTCTCCAGAAATGTAGATTTAGTAAGTCCACAGTACCTCTTCTTGAACTATGAATGCCTCTTGAAGAGGAAACCAATTGCCTAGTGATGGGTTTGTTTGGCTTTGTGAGCAGCATGATCCCTGGTCCTGCTGCTGTCCTGCCTGAGTCACTTACCTGCTTCATTGGCACAAAGGAAACTCATTGCATATGACTCTCTTGACCAAAGGTGCCTTGTTCACTATTTACATGCTAACCACAAAAATTCAGGGCTTTGCAAATTTGTTGGCAATTATTTGGCAGATAATGTTAGAAATGATGTGCAGTCTTTAAGTGGTTCACAGAAAACATACTGTGATCACTATTCCACATGGTTTTACTTGGACCAGTTACACTGTGTTGCTGCTCTTTGATGGGAGTCAGAATTACACACAATGTGTTTATGTTTTCTAAGTTTGTTTTCTGCTAATTTTGTTTACTCATTGTTCTTATGAATGTTCTTATTCATAAGCATGTTCAGTAAAACATCCATAAACACCAAAAGGGGCACAAGTTTCAGTTTACTATGTTTATTTTTTTTATTTGCATAAACATTTATGACACATTTCAAAAATATACTTTCTCTAAACTTACTGTGCTTTTATTTCCCCATCCTTAAAACTAGGGAATGAATACCTACAGTAAAGAAGTGCACTGGGAGACTTAAGTGCTCTATTATACAAATGCAGTGAAATACTTCAAAATCAAAGGCAGTTTTGCAGTATATGATTGAATTGTAATGTGGTCATTTGGTTCACTGCACATCTCACATGAACTTTACATGATAGGAAACAGAATCTGTGCTTGTGACAGTGTTTGTGACAATGTTTGTTAATTAGCCAAAAAAAAAAAAAAGTAGGAAAAACTGAGGGGAGATTAGCAGCATTTAGCACTTACAAATTTCACAAATAGGTGAGCCTTTTCAATATATCAGTGCTAATACATTTGGGATGACGGTGTTTTGGGAGTCCCAAGTTGTGATTTTCTTCCCAAGCAGCAGCAAATCCAGTGCTGTGCCTGGACATTTCCTGTCTTTAATTATCATACCAAAGTGTCCTCCTGGGCCACCCAGAACTAGAGTACTGAGACTAGGAGATCTACTTTTTTGGCACAAGGGATCTACCTGACGGCAAACAGCAACTCAGGTTGCCTGCTTTCCAAATCGTCTTCTATCTGCTGAGCCACAGCAGCTGTTTCCTGAGGAGCCACTTCTGAGCTTGGTGGGGCTGCTGAAACCACAGTGCTGAGCTGAGAAAGGTCCTTTATGAAATGTGCCACATTTGTCTTGCTTCTCTAATTCAGAAAAATTTGGTTGAAGAAAAATGTCATGGAAGCATAAATGCAGATTTGATAAGTCTGACCTTTCTTTTCTTGTGAACAATAAATGTCAGAAAGCTTAAAATGACAAGCTGAAATGGCTGGAGGTTATTTATGTGTTTAAATATTTAAGCAAGAAACACATTTTGAGACTGAAGTCTAATTTACATGAGTATTTTGATTTACAACTGAGGCAGCTGAGTAGCTTCATGGCTGTCACTATCCTGCTTAGCACAGCTACTCAGAAATTCCCTACCACAGCGCAGATAGGACTTAAGATATCTCTGCTTTCAGAAGCTATAAACTACGTCAGCTGCAGTGAAGGAGAATCATCCTCCCTTGTTAGTCACGTAGGATCTATGCCGTGGTTTAATTGTTTTAGCTGTATCCAGTAGAAAGAGCTGGTGGCCTGCTACAGGCAGACTCCAGACTGGTTGCTAACAACAGGAATTGTAAAGAAAATGGTAAACTTGTAAAAAGATGAAATCAAGCATGGAAAACCAGGTACCAAATGTGAAGTGATCCTCGTGGTGTGAAAACAATGTAGTGGTTAATATTTTGCATTTATTTTTCCTTTCGCCAAAGAACTTGAGGGTTTTACAAAGGGTAGCTGCAAGAATCAAGTTCTGCTTTGACTTCCAACTTAATTATCCTGCATTACTGGGTCTGTGGTGAGTTGCTATGGCACAGAGTGAGCAGGGAGGAGGGGAGAACCACGTGAGGAGCTGGGCTCAGAGGAGGGGTCGTACATACACAGCTCTGCCATTGCTATGTCGTGTGACATGAAATACTGCCCTTTGTGGCAGATACTGCCTTTGCAAAGTGAGGGTAGTTTTGACTGCTTTTGAACTCTGTTGGTAGTAGGTGTTATTTTTTTTTGCGGATTGCTCATACTTTTACTTCCTAAGAACCTCAATAAAGACAATAGTGTTGAATCTGAACTCTGAGATCTCTAAGGGAAAAGCCTGAACAGCCTACCATATTGATTTATTCCCATCTCTGTAATGCTAATCATAGGACTGCTGTTTCCTTCACTTCAGTGACACCAAACTTATGAAACTTAAAAATGGCATCAATTTTGTTTGTTGTTACAAAGGGTTGACTTTTTGGGTTTGGAAAAATTATGAGCTGTGCCTTTGACTGTTACAATGCCACCCTATTGTGAAGCTAAATGGTAAAATTCAGATTTGCTCTTTGAATACTTTGCAGAACTTTGGCCAGGGTTACTTATAGCCCCACAAACCACGAGGGGGAGCAGGCTAGGCTGTGGTTGCTCTGCTTATGGCCAGCTGGCCGGGGTGCATTTGGCAGCTGCAGCTGGGCACTGTCTCCATTTGCAGTGAGGAGCTCCAGGTGTTGGCTGTGGGTGGCTAGCAGGGGCTGCCGAGCTGACCGAGCGCTGGCTGTCCTGGGAATGGAAAAAGTTGTGGAGACCACAGGAGAAGGTTTGTCTTTTATGGTTTCTTACTTAAGGTATGAGAAATTAATAGAGGCTTTGAGGATTTGAGATGATGTAAAACTTCACTGGCCTGGCTGTTTCTTCCTGGATTACAGATGGCAAAGTGGAGATACTAGGCAGGAGCTCTTCATCTAGATGTTTCTAGAAATGAGGGGCATCCCCTTTATAACTTGTCCCTAGCAACTCTTCAGTTCAGTTTGCAAATCTCAAAAGCCTTTCAGTGGTAGTTCAATGTTTACGTCAAGGCAGAACTACCTTTCCTGCCCAAACCAAAGGCATATGCGGAATCCATTTTGGACTGGGATTCCCCCTGTAGCAGTGCACTGTGAAGAAAGAGATGCAGGTTCCATCTGCAAGTTTCTCCCCGTTTTCGTACTGACAAGCAACTCACTCTGGTCTTATAACTTCAAAAATTTGGTGATGAAAGAAAACCGTGGCTATCTCTGAGTTACAGGCTGGGCAAAGGGAGAGATGGTTCTGTGTAAAGTGATCAGGTGAAGAGCAGAGAAGGCTTGGTGATGAGTGTGGGTGGGAAAAGGGATGCTGAGTGGTGAGGGTGGGAGTACGGTATGATATGGCCACGTATGGATTCTTGTGCTATGTATTTCTTGATGTCTGTTAGGAAGAGGTAATGCCAGTCTATCTATGTATGTATTCAATGATGGGCATCAGTAGGCATCTTGGAAATGGTCTTTTTCTGTATGTCATATTCTTTCTAGAACTTCTGTGTCATTGAAGATTCCTTTCCAGCTCAGTTTTGAAAGCTTGCATGGTTCTTCTGACTGTAGTCGCTGTAGTGCCTGTGATGTGCAGCTGAATATCTGTGACTTAACCTATTAGAAATATCTGGTAATCCTTCAGAGCTCTGCCAGTTGCAGCAGACTTCTAATTACAACTTGTACATTGGCATTCGCTTGCTGTTTCTACTGGCCCGTTAAGTAACAGGCTATCTCGGATACATCAGAATGTCTGGGCTTTTTATAGCTTCTTTCATGTTAGATTCTCAAAGTATTTTAAGCCTTATCACCCTGGTGACAATGCTAAGCGTTATTATATCTATTTTACAGAGAGATCATAGAAGCCAGGGATGGAAAAAGCATTATTTGATTATGTTAGACTGCAAGTGCTGAATACAATTTTCTTATATAGAATATACTAAATAGTGATGTGTTTCTGCTTCAGCCAAAAGGCCAAGAAAGAACAAGAAATTAGAGTTGAGAGGCTTGGTAAGTCACTGGAAATACTGCAGCTGTGATTGGCAGAACCACCTTTGAGTCTTCTCTGCTCCACTCTGTGTTTGCGACACTTGTCTTTCAAACAGATCTGGTTTTGTGACATTCCACACTTCTTACAATTTTTTTTGGAATTTTTTGTATTTGTTTTTAATTCTTTTTGGGAGCATCTGTGATCTGTCAAGCCTCTCCCTATCTTCAGAAATTGCCCTGTGGCCTTTCCGTTTGTAGGACAGTGTATGTCAGCATTAGGGAGCATGATGCAATGGGTATTTCTGAGGGACGTTTCATTATTGATGCTAATGAAACTTGAAACTAATTAGAAAGGATTACTTTTCAGGCCTGGAGACGAGGCCAGCACAGTTATTATAGGTTAATTATTCTTCTAAAAGACTCAGTTTAAGTAACAATTCATTTTGTCAACTTTTTTCTTACATTGTACAAGGGCCTTGTTTGAAGAGGATTTGAAATATAATTGCTGCACTGACCTCATCTAGCTCTCAATCAGTAATCTCCTTCCATCAGCAAAAGGTTAATAAAATCTTTAAGGAAGAGAATTCTGTGCCTTATCTATGTGTAGACAATTCAGAATAGGTCCCCCTGCACGTATTTCCTATTACCCTTCTGCATGATTTCCTTGGTGTACTTTTTACGTTTAAAAAATGTCTTATTCCATAAAGCTTCCAAATTTAATGGTTGCTTCGCAAAACGGGTGTGTTATGGAAGTTGAGAGTGAATCTGGTCAGGGCTGGCTTTGAGAGTTGGCACTTAAGTCAGAACCTGCTTCCCTTTGTTTTTAAAGGACTGTGGTCAACCTTAAAAATCTCTCCTCGCTTGACAAGGCACTGAGGTATCTATGTGATGATTAGTATTTGCTGTGTAGCCAAGGAAAGGAGAAGACGAGGCTCATTTTGCATAGGAGCAAAGGTCTCTTTCTCCCTGGGAAGCACTATGGCTTTTAGGGAGGAGGACACACTCCGGTCCCCTTTGCTTCTTCCCAGCTCTTACGTTGTTGCTTCCTTCTTCTAGGCTCATTGTAGAGATGAGTAATGCCTTCAGATTGTTGCAATACTGTACTACGAAAAGGGAAAGGGAGAGCTGGATTAGCGATATTGTGAGTGTGGAAAGCTGAAGAAAATGTCTGTGGACAGGAAAGTTACCAATCTTTATTAGCTGCAAATGTTAGGGCAGCTTATGTACCCCATTAACCAGTTGCATGATGCCTTCTGTTAGGGCACTTGGTTTGCAGATGCGGAGCTTTTGTATTAAAGTGTGGGCTGTGAAGGCAAACATCCATTTTTGAAGGTGATGCTGTGAGCAGCAAGGGCTCAAATGGATGGCGGGAGGTTGCAGCTTAGGAAGGCCCCTTGGTGTTGGGGTGATTTACCTACTAAGCACACTTTCCAGTCTGAGGTGCGACACAGCGTCTGAAAAGGGCAGCATTCACCGTTCACCAGTCCTGAGTTCAAGAAAAGAGTTGCGTCCTCCGTCTGGGCAGTGGTATCGCGTTCAAAGAGAAAACATCCTCTGAATAATTACTCTGCCACAGGGCTCTGTTTAGGCCAGCTCATGGGATTTTGGATAATATTTGAAGTTCTGAGTCCCTTTTGCAGTTAAGGTTTTAAATCACACAAAGATTGTTAAAAAGCCCACTGTTTCCTTCTCTGCTTTGCCAGCCTACTGTCCTTTATCTCCTGAAACAAAGCAGCATTAACTTTTAAGATCTGATTCAATAACATTTTATGGATAATAATTATGACTGATATTAAGCCTTCAGGAACCAGTCTGTATGAAGACTTAATGTATTGAGGTTTATTACCAGTGTAACCTATCTTTTTACATCAGTTGTAAAACAATATCAACTATACTGATAAGAGAGAAAAGAAATATCAATGAACTATTTGCCTCTGCTTCTCTGCAGGATGTTCATATGCTTGCCACTTAATATTGCTAGCACAGTGGGAGTTTGCTGGTGAAGAGTTTTTGTTTACAGCGTCTGTTTGCGCAACTGCAGAGTTGTGATGAATGAATGAATGAGCTACAGCAATCCTGTGCTGGGAAAAAGAATCCATTAGTGGACAGACCCTGGAAACCAATCTATCATCCTTTCCCTTTTAATAAGAAGTGTGTGAATTCAAAGTTTTCAGAGATGCTATTTAGAGACAAGCTCCACAACTTCCTTGGAGGCTTATCCCAATAATGGAAGTTCTTGAATGTATGAAGACATTCTTCTTTAGACACCCCATATTAGTGACTTTTTTTTTTTAATAAGCTTCTCAGTTTCTGTGGTCTTGTTGGGACATTGTTGTATGTATACATGTCATAACTGTTTATGGAGATGGTCCCTGAACCAAACTGAAGACCAAATTAAATAGAAGAAAGCTCTGGTAGTTTCTAAATCCTGAAGTGCTATGAACAATGGTCTAATATAAATTATAATATGAGAAAGGAAACTCGCCTTAGTTTCCATACAGGATTGACACAGGAAATTCTCCTGTTGTGCTGGCACGGAAAAAGTCACCTGAAGGACCCAGGACTGGGTCCTTGCGCTGCTGAACCTTGTGACGTTCATGCATCATTAACTGTAACTCTATTATATAGTTGCCTTTTTTGTCTTGCTTCTCCTCATAACTTTCTGTATCAGGAAATCTACCTCCCTGGTAAGTTCAAATAAGATGCTGTCTGCTTGTGTCCTTTTTGCCTTTTTGATGGGAAGGCAGAAGGGAATTCTGAAGTGCTCTGGGAGGCCTTGCTTTGACATCTCTAAATATGTGAGTAATGGGGTGCTTAGAACTCATTTTATGTGTGATGGATGCTCAACAATAAGGAATCACAAATTGTGGGCAGCAGAGCTTGGAGAGGAGAGCTGCTCAAGAAGATTAATGGGAAGGGAGACCTTTAGTGTAATGAAAGACACAGTTCAGGCTTGAAAACAGACAATGACACACTAGATCGAGTCTTCAGGAGTTGGACAGCTGGGTTTCCTCTGCAGGCGCTAATGCTGTGGGTTTGTAGAGCCCCTTCCTAGGTAGGAAACACAGAACAGCTGTGAGACAAATGCACTGTAATCCTCGCTTCACCCACAAGCGAGTACGCTGTTACACCAAGGGACTGCATTGTCTAAGGGCTGTCTGTCAAGCTGGCGATAGGGTTGTGGAAAGCAACTTAAAACTTTGTTTTTGTTCTAAGATATGCAGGCCAATGAGAAAACCAGGATGAAACTGCAGTAGAACATGGCTGGATCTGAGCATGGTAGGGTTTATTTTACAACCAAAGTACAATTTTTTTAAAAGTATCTCACTGAGCACTTGGTATAAGGTTAAGGCTGAAGTCAACGAGATCCTCCTTGGATCTTGTCTATCCAGATTTTCCTATCTAAGTGAAACAAAAAAAGCCTCCTAGGTCACCTTTCAATTAGATAATTAATAAAAATGTAAAGATGCATTTTCTTACGAGTATAAATATCAAGTTCAAAAGACAACAAATAAGTTAGTGTTTTTATTGGAAATAATAAAAAAAAAAAAACAACCAGATTAAAGTGTAGCTCATCTTTGCTTTCCAGCTTGCTGTAAGTCGCAAGCTGTTACTAACTCTGAACATCATGACTGAGGGGGTATGAGAGGGGAGCGGAATTAGCCAAATGTTCGTGGAGCTGGCTGCAGGATCATTGTTATGACTGCAACTCTTATTCTTTGTCTCTGACAAGGATAATAGTGTGGAAATGAAGCCAGCAAACATGTAAAATAAATCTAAATATAGAGGGCAAAACATCAAATAATAACTGGACGAGTAATCAGATGCAGAAGGCCCTATCTGTAAGTACAGTGGCTTGAAAGATGGCAGTGTTGTAGATAAACATTAAGAGGACTATGAAGCTGAGAATAAATAGAGCAATATCCTCTAAACAGTAAAGAGCTGGAGCATAGGACCCTGGAAAGACATTCAGGACTTATTGCTTGAGAAAGATCCCTAAAGCTGTCAAGCAGATGTGCAGCTGGTAAGTAGATGACTTGCTGGGACGTTGACTGAAATGGTAGAAGAAATAAATCAAAAGGAGATTGCATTAGTGTAACTGAAGGCAATATATTACTTTGCTTTGAAGCCATAGTGTCCTGTGGAGAAAGCAATGACTGCCACCCCATAAGAATGATCAAACTGAGTGGAGATGAATCCTACATTTAGACTGTGGCATAGACAGGTGTTTCTCTTCTGTGCAGTCATAATTTCAAGGTTTTCCTGAAGATCTTGGACTGGAGTTTGATGGAAAGCATAAAGGACTGATCCTAAGCCTAATGAAGCCAATGGCATCTTCCCATTGTACATCTACTCCACTCTCCTGCTCTCAGGTACGGCCAGGCTGGGCCAGAATCACCTTTCCTGCTCTTTGCTATCAGATCCTCTGCTGTGAGTGCGCAGGGAGACACAGCACACCTGGGTTGGGGTTTTTTTTGGGGTTTTTTTTTTTGTGTTTTTTTTTTTTTTTCTTTGTGTGTGTGTGTGTGTGTGTCAGAAGAATTAGAACTTCGTATCAATCTGGCATTTCTTGTCAGTACTTAGTCTAGACGGTAAGCAAAAGAAGGCATTGGTGCTAAGTTTAGTGACCAGAACAGTATTGTTTGTACTGTACTTAAACAGGCCAAATGAGCATGTGAGATGCTGAGAGCTCTTGTTCTTGAATTTTTATTGTTTTGTGGAAGGTACTTTTTGGGTATAAACTGTTCCAGTGTAGGATGGGTGTTAGCCATTAAACACCTCTTGCTGTAGCCAGCTCTTTTACCTTCGGCATCTTATGTCTGGGTTTTGGGTTGAATGAAAACAAGACGTGTTGGAGCGAGTCCAGAGGAGGGCCACGAAGATGATCAGAGGGCTGGAGCACCTCTCCTGTGAGGACAGGCTGAGAGAGTTGGAGCTGTTCAGCCTGGAGAAGAGAAGGCTCCGGGGAGACCCTGTAGAGGCCTTCCAGTACCTGGAGGGGGCCTACAGGAAAGACAGGGAGAAACTTCAGCAGGGCCTGTTGTAATAGGACTAGGGGTAATGGTTTTAAAATAGAAGGAGGTAGATTCAGAGTGGACATATGGAAAGAATTTTTTTACAATGAGGGTGGTGGACCATTGGGACAGGTTGCCCAGAGAGGTGGCGGATGCCCCATTCCTGGAAACATTCAAGGCCAGGTTGGATGGGACTCTGAGCAACCTGATCTAGTTGGAGATGTCCCTGCTCCTTGCAGAGGGGCTGGACTGGATGACCTTTAAAGGTTCCTTCCAACCCAAACTATTCTATAATTCTAAGAGACGCATCAGCCCAAGAAGGGGAATGAAGGAATGAGAGCATCCTAGTGCAAGCAAACGGGAAAAGTCAGCTCTCCAGAGTCCAATGATAGGAGGAAAGCACTTGTCAGGCTTATCAGAATACACCTAAAGAAATGGAAGATTCTGCTAGTCACCTGTTAAAAACTTTACATCCGCTGTTTATTAAGTGTTGCATCTCTGAAGCCCTAGTTTCAAGTTCTTTACCTTCACTTAAAATGAAATTATGTTTGATTTACTCCAAGGTACTGTACAGCACAAACAGACCAGGTGGGCCTCCTAACTGAGGTGAAGCACCCTTCCCCTTTTCTACCCTGCCTATGCTACTGTGGTCATGCCTTCATGGTAAGGCACTTTTACATGGTATCCCAGATTTTAAATTAAAAAGGTTAACAAATTTGTCCTTTCTGCCCCATGAAAAATTTATCAGTATGAGATACTAACATTATTTCAAATACACTTTCTCTGTATTTGGAATCTGTTCCAATGTATCTGTGATAGTCAAACCCATCTACAAAGATAAATAACTGAAGTAAGATCTTGTCTCTTGTCACTTTAATCCCTTTTCCCAGAAGCACTTAGGAATGATGGACTGAAGTCCAGATTAAAATGCTCAAGGAAAGGAAAAATAATATGAGGGTCAGACTAGATTATATTAAAGCCACGTCAACAGAATTATCAGAAGGAAGAGGAGGCAAAGTACCTAAAACATAATGAAAACTCCTATCAAACTAGTTTACAACTAACATGGAAGTGACTTTTAATCTCCTGTGTAAGTTCAAGCTAAAATAATTCAGATTTTTTTTCCCCTAGTCTCTAAACTGGTCCAACAATTTTTCCTTTGGGGTAACATCCTGGGAAACATCTGTTTTAATCATATTTTTAATTTCATGGCAAGACTGAGACTTGTGTCTCATGGGTGCACGGTGAGCCATCTTAGACAGTAGAAACTTCTATTCTGCCTCAGAATTTTCATGCTAATGCTCTAAGAAGAAAAGCTTTATATGGTTATTTTTGAGCTGCTCCGAGCATGTCCTTAGCCTAGTAATGAAAGCCTGGCTTTCAGTGTAGCTTTGAGAACATGATTCTCTGTTTGGAGCCTTATCACTGATCTCCCAACCCTGGTTACTGCTTCACTAAAGCCTGTCTCCAGATCCTCATGGACACTTCTGTTATCATAGAATCATAGAATGGTTTGGGTTGGAAGGGACCTTTAAAGGCCATCTAGTCCAACCCCCCTGCACGGAGCAAGGACATCTCCAACCAGATCAGGTTGCTCAGAGTCCTATCCAACCTGGCCTTGAATGTCTCCAGGGATGGGGCATCCACCACCTCTCTGGGCAACCTGTGCCAGTGTTCCACCATCCTCATAAAAAAAAATCCTGGAATGATCATTGTGTCTCTTGAGGACAGAATCCTGCAAGGTCTGGAAGCAGTTCTTTTTTCTCAGAGTAAATCCCAGGTACCTCTTTGCCTCTCTGTAGCATCTGTTTTTGGCACAGATTGCTGGGGTCACACACAGGGAGTTTCAGCTGTTCCTGTCAGTGTGTGCCCAAGGACAGGGAGGGTGCTTGACTTTTGGAATTAAAGTTCCATGAAGGCTCAGCTTTGAAAATCACCTGTCTCAAAAATCCCAGGTAACAGGCCTTCTGGATCAGAGCGAAAACTGAAGCTGGAGCTGCAGAGGGGCAAGTTCAGCTCTAGTGACTTGAACCTCACCTACCTTACATGCAGAGTCCAATTGGGTTTTATTTTCTAGGCAAACTAATTTGTTTGTTTGTTATTAACAGAAGCTTCTCTGTTAAAGCCTTTGTTTCTGTCTGAGTAAGCTAAATGCTGTGTTATGATTGTGTACTACAGCAAACGGGAATCCCTTCCTAAAACAGCCTCTTCCTCTAATGAGGCTGGCTGTGGTGGAAGCGGTACCTCACTGTGACTGACAATGTCACGACTTGGTCCTACGCAGATCTGCCTTGATGCCACTTCCTCTGCAGGTTCCTTCCCAAATCCTATTTTTCGTGTTGCTTTACTGAATAAGTAACTCTTCTCTCAAAGGCACTCCATAAAAGCAGCATGCTGCAGTTCCTCTGAGTAGCACTAAATCTGTGACAAACCTAAGGGGTGTTTCACAGCAAGGTGATAAACTACTGGCTTGTCGTCTTTTTTGCTGCCTAAATGGAAAATGAGGCAGGCAGCTTTACAGTTTGAAGTGGAGAGAGATATGGGCTGTTCCAGTGCTCACAATGAGCCATGATCATCCATAAAAGGGGTTACTTGTTTTTTAAGCTGATGATTTGAAAGAGTTACTTGTTTTTTAAACTGATGCCTTGATTGTGAGGGACTCTGGTTTTGCCAGTATTCCTGCTTATTCCTGTGCTATTCAATAACAGAAGATGTTTACTAATATATTAAATTACTAAGATTTCACCTGCATTTCCTTGAAATGCACTTTTTAAAAGCATTTATAATCAGAGGTTGATAAGGTCAAAACAAGTAAGACTGACACCCAGGAAAATGACAAATTGCTAGAGCTGAGAGTGGTCGAAAGTGAAGTTTTGTAGCAATTCCATAGTCTTTCATGATCCTGATTTTTCAGTAAAATAATGACATCAATGAACCTTACAATCTTGCTGAAGTGGCAGGGAATAGGGGCGAATTTGGCTTTCTCCTAAGGCGTTAGGCTGAATAGGCTGTGCTGTAATCTGTGTCATTGGGGAATATCTCTGGTACTGCAGGGAAGATAAGAAACTCTGACCTGTTTTCTTTGATCTTAGAACACTTCACATAGTTAATTTGTTCTTTTCCTCCCTCTTTTTGGGATCTGATGTAATTTACCTGTTAGTGCTGATAAATGCATGCCACTACCCCAGTTAAAACCAGCAGTGAGTCACAGCCTGGTGCATCTGCCAGGTGACCTGCTTGGTGATGGGTGACGATGGGTGGCATTGGCAACAGCACCGCTGTAGGCTTATGCTCTGGCAAGGGAGCTTCCCCAGGTCACTAAAGCTCTTGTGCCCCTGTTGGAACTGTATGTTTGTAATAAGGCATCAACTGAGCAGTACCTGAAGAGCATGGCTTTCCTCTCTGCCTGGATGAGACATGTGAAGTGCAAACATCTCTACCATTACAGTTTGTCTTAGGAGCTGCAGGTCAGTTTCTTGGCACGCTGAAAACTTTAATGAGTTTTGTCCTCGCAATTCCTAAACAGGTTCAGAAGTCCCATCCAACCTCGGCCATTCTGTGATCTGCAACTGCAGACATCATAAAATAGGATTTGATGAGGCTTTTTTAGGGCAGCTTGAGCTGTGCTGTGTTACCTCATGTTACCCTGTGATAACGTGTTCTTAATTGTATTATTCTGTCTTTTTGTGAATGGCAGGGATCTGAGCATCTCTGCTTAGAATATTGTGCTCAGATTTATGGCAGATTGCTCACCACGCGCATCAGCAGAATAAAGCAGTGTCTTTTATTAGGAGAGAGACAGATTTTTTTATGAGATTATTGAATCCTGAGTCATACCCGAGTTCTCTCTCTGCTTTAGGGCACGGCTTGGGTATCTGTTACATGGGACTAGTATTTGGTTTGCTCACAAAGGCAGCAGGTCAGCCCATTGACACTGCCCGCTCTGTTAACAGATCAGCGGACCTCCTGCTGTTTAATATTTGTGTGCTAATACACACAGTTGAGAAGTGAGCTATAAAATGCGGGTCACTTGGTAGATGCGGCAGTCAGTGAGGGAGCACAAGGTGACAGTGAAACAATTCAAATTAGTAGGTGGGGGCATTGCAGCTGTTTGTGCTCTAACTGCATCTCTCCAGATGTTCCTGTGATGTGCAGTAGAAGCTAAGCAGTCTCTAGACATAACCATATTTCAGTATTCAGCTCTCCAAACGCTCTTCTGTGGTCTGTAGAGAAGAGAAATTTAAGGTCCTAAGCCATTTCATCTTCTGTGCTGTCAAATAAACTCTGTCATTCTGAAGTAACATTTCCTGGGTATATTTTTTTTTCTGAGATTTCTTTTCACATTAAGATCAGCAAAAGCTCTTTCTGGGAAGCCTGATTAAAAATGCAGTTCCTCCCAGGAAAGAAAAGAAAATAACATTTTCAGCATCAAAAGAGATCACAAAATTATCATGAAAACATGAAATGAATTTTGAAGATTATGCATTGCAGGAGAGTAGGTAAAAGTGACCTCAGGGCTTTCTGCTGTTTGTAAAGTAGTTTGTGTTTTTTTTGAATAGACATCTGCTAAGAACATAGGTGACAAAGCCTTTCAGAGACAAGAAGTGTCCTGCATTGGGATTAGCTTCAAGAAATTGATGAAGATGACTAATTTCTTTGTGAAATTTATCCTTGTCTGTATATTCAAAAAAACCCAAACAAACAAACAAAACCCCCAAAAACCCATCCCCCTGAAAAAAAAAACCAACCCAAAACCAAACAACAAAGGCCATAAGAAACTGCTGTTTCTTTTCAGCTATGTGCTGTTAGCCTTGCAGAGATGGCTTCCAGCTCTGCAGACCTTTGTCTCCTAAGATCAGACTGGGGCATCGGCAAGTGGAAGTACAAACACTGCTTTCTTAGTTTGCTCTTGTGAGCTGGGTTGTGTTCTTCTGCAGTGGTACAATTAATCTTGTAACTGCCCACATTATACTTAAGCCTTAACTCTGTTATGATAATAGAGAAAATACAGGAAAAGGCGTAATTCCTGAGCTCTGGAGTTGACGTAGTACAAAACGTGTAGAAAAGACAATTCCAGTGGTTTCAAATGTTACATTCTATATAGCATACAGCCAAAATATTGTTAAATAGTGTCCTTTCTATAAATAAGCTTCCAGACCAGACCTTTAGAGAAAAATGAATCTGGGAAGATATTCACAGTCTGAATTGTTTGCAAGACCTTAGTATTGCACACTTCTCCAACTCTAACCTTCTAACCTTCATCTGTAACTGACCCCTCTCCTATTCCCTCCTCAAACATCCTTTCAGATACACAAGCATTTCACAGGAATAGAAAATGTTTATTGCTGTTAGCAAAAATAATGATATTTCCCCAAGGCCCATGTTTTATCAACAACTTTTATAAAGTGAGATTTTCATCCTGAGATTTCTCTCTAGTACTTCATCTTGGAGCAATGCAATACATACCTAGAAGGCAATGGTGACTGTCTTTCCAGTGTCTTTCATCAGCCATTTAAGATGCGTTGTGTAAAATCCAACTGACCCTTCTATAATAACTGGGGGCAAATAGCTTTGAGTTGTCATTTTGATAAATTTTGGAGTATTGGCAGTGCTGTGGGCTAAGGAGCCAGGCATCTAAGCCTTTCATCTGTCAGTGTCATTATGAAATACCTTTAAAGGGGTATGTGTCCTAGCTATTCAATAAATCTTATCTCCATGAATGAGTGGATTTTGTGTGATTTTGTAATCTACTGAACTCTAATAGCCTATATCCTTTGCTTCAAAAATAGCTGTTAGAACAAGGTGTTTGATGAGTCTGTGTATCATTTTTCTGGAACCTCTTAGATTTTTTTTTTTTTTAATGTCAATGAATGACTTTCAGTGGTGAATGCCATGGCAATTATTAACCTATGTGGTACACGCATGATTTTAACAATTTATCATATGATCAAAATTATTATTTTTTTTTTTCTGGATGGATGCACTGTCAGTCTCTTGCCCATGTGTCTCTGTAGGATATAACACCAAAGGCAGGCAGAACACTTTCCACAGTAGCATTGCAAGGAAAAATTCAAAACTAGGTGAAATAATTTTTGTTATATGTGCTACCAAAAAAAAAAAGGTGGGTTTAGTGTCCTATGTAATGCCTACCACATGGTTGGAGTCTAAACCGATAATTTAGTGCAATCTAAGGACCTATTGTGTTTTACTGTTTTCAACATTGACTATATGACAGCTTTAGCACAAATTAAAAGTTGAGTTCATAGCTTCACATGCCATAGTTTAAATGAAACAAAAATAACAATGATATTTGAAATTAAAATAAGCTTCAGTGATAAGACAAGACAGTTAGTGGAAGCCCTTTTTCTACCCACTATAATAGCATTTCACAGTGCTTTGAAAATTAGTCCCACCAAGTAAATGACCTCTGGTAGGGGCCATTTTCCAATCACTACAAAATGGATACTTAGCTCTGGTAAGGTCTGGCTCATCTTGCCAGCTGTGTTACCATTACTTTTCTTTTTTGGGAGAAGGCAAGTGGGAAGAGGAGTGAAGAGAAGAGGAGAGAAGGTAGTGATGCTGCCTTGCTGTTAGTACGTATTGTCTTGCTGTTAATCTGTGTTAGACTGTCATGCAAGCTTATTTGCCAGACACAGGATATTTCTAGCAAAATGGGAATGGATAGTACTGCAAATGCCAAAAAAACAAGTCCATACATAGGAATTCCATGTGAAAAGACCTTAGCTTCTAGCTAAATGGTTTATAGGGTATTAGATCAGGAAATAGCCCATTATTTGAATTATATTAGGCATATCTAACTCTTACCAAACTATTAGCCGTTCTCCACAGTTTCATGTTGGGTCATCATGACCACTCTTCGGTACTCAGGCCAGGAGAGCAATGCCCTTATGAGATATTTTGCCCCAGAGAAGTTGCAGGAATTGGGCAGAGAGCAGTGAATGATGCAGGCATCCGTGTAAAGAGATTTGTGAGCAGGTGTGATAGAGCAGGAGTGAGCTGCTGGACTGGCAGGTAGGTATGAGAGTTTCTATCTCGGTTTTTGTTTATTTTCTGTTCTGGGGAGATAGGTAGAAACAGGGCTTCTTAGTAAGCTTCAGACTTACTGTGCTTGTATTTTATGGCCGTGGTGCGTCTCCTTGTGCTGTGGATGGCAGAGGTTTCCAGGTATTTGAGGAAAGACTGATTTTCCTGAGCATCTCCATATAGCACTGGTGGAACAGGATGAGTTCTCTTCTGCCAAAGATGAGGTTCCTCCATGCTCTGAAAGCCTGGACAAACATAGCACTTCCTCTATACATACCTGGAGAAAACATCTGAGACAAAAAAATAGAATCTTCCCTAGGAAAGAAAAGAAAATATAGCAGTGTCATTTGAGAGGAGATGAAAGCTGATTTTAGCATGGCTTCGTCTTAAGCTAGTATTAATTAATATAAACACAACGGTGTATATTTTTTGCTCTAATTCAACTTGTTCTTAACTGACAGCTTAGATGTCTGTGACTTCTGTGTTTTCAAAAAAGAAGCTGCCTAGTTTGATAGTGAATGAGAAGTTCATGGAGTAACTTAGTAGTAAAGAGCAAACTGGCCTGTTATTTTGACCACGG
This sequence comes from Chlamydotis macqueenii, assembly GCF_036417535.1. NCBI lineage: Eukaryota > Metazoa > Chordata > Aves > Otidiformes > Otididae > Chlamydotis > Chlamydotis macqueenii. Next base: position 70,808,565 of record NC_141558.1, on the reverse strand, counting down.
TGCAAAAAGGACTCAAGATGAGAGAAATACGAAGACGCACCAGCAGTATTCTGATAATGCTGATGGATGGCAGGTGGCCACAAACCTGATGACTTCTTTTCTGTTGCTGCTAGTGATTCGCAGGCAGGTGGGTGAGAATGTTAAAGGCCTAACACATGGAGTGACAGTTACCCTTAGTGCCTGTGTGTGCAATGCAATGGCATGTCTTAAAATAGAGCCAGCTGCATGCATAATTAGGGAGGCATAATTGCAGTGCACTTATGTAAATTATCTTATGCTTCTCCGCCCCCTTTGCCCCCCCCCCCGCCCCCTAATGTCTCCATCAGGAAGGTCCCCTAGGCAAAGATTCACCTGATCAGTGAGAAACACTAAAATACTATGTCTGGAGCAAGAAAAAAAATAGTTGTTGTCTTTAAGAGAATAATATGAGAGACATGTATGGCTCCAAAGTGTATAGAGTCAATGCTGGCAATCTGTCAGTTTGTTACATGAACAAAAATTAATTTTAGAAACCTGCATGCGAATTTAGTGGCTCTGTCATTCTCGCTGTCTTGAAACTCGGATAAATATCTCATATTTCTGCTAGCTGAAATTCTGCCTACATAAGCTTTTTTCATTCAGCCTGTTAGAATCATTCTGGCAATATATGACTATGAATTTAACCTCATTTCTATTTGAACTAATTATAAGCTATATTGTATTTTTACTTTCTTGGGGAGGAATATAAAAACTCTACTCCATATGTCATGGTTTTACATGTCTCTCAGATGACTGTTGTGGATGCATGCGGAGTATTGTTTTCAGTAAAATATTATTTCACTCCCCTTTGCTCATATCCCCCCTTTCTTTATCAGTTGAATAAAAGACTGTATATAGCTGTAATAAATTACTCTATTTCCAGATCACCGGTGACTGCATGCATCACATTGAAAAACAGTAGTCAAGAAGCTGGTGGATATATTTCGCTGCTTGGGATGTTTGTAAAATGTTCACATTGGCCATTCACTCTTCTCAGTGTATGACTGATCACATAGCACAGAGTATAATTTTCAAAAGCTCTGATGCTCCTTAAGTTCCTAAATCCTGGACTCTTTGTGGAGCTGTAACACAAATGGTGGTATGACCAACTCCTGTCTGAGACCTAATTCTTGCTTTTATAGGACTATTTTTTAGGAGAAACAAAGAGCCGAATCACCCTTAGCTCATGTAGTCTTTGGACTCCACTGAGACTGCTACGGAGAGCGCAAGCTGTGGTGGTGATGGCCGTGGGGAGTGAACAATTGTCTATTACGCTTTTCGCTCAACCTAGTGTTAAATATCTTGGCAACTATCAAAAGTTGATTGTTTGTAACCATCCCTGACCTAGTCTGGATTTAAGCTCATACCGTGCAGTTTGTTTTCTGTCTGTAAGTACCTCTCTGGAACGTGAGAAGCGTGCACGCAGTGCTGCTGTCCAACAAATGAGAAACATGGCGACTGCAGAAATTCATCTGCTTCTCCTAGGATGCAATGCAACAGGGCAAGGAACGGAAAAGGCAGCAAAGCAGAAAAAACTGGCATAAAGCAGGAGATGCACAGCTGCTCATTCTAAGCTACGTTTTATAATCAAAGCCCTGGAAAAAGTAAAACATCAAATAATATATGAAGCATGACCATTGATTTCTATTTAATAGTCTCTACTCTTTTCTTACTTAGGGACAGCTGAATTCAAAATATTTATGGTTGGCTGTACAGCAAATGATGGAATAAGCCTTTCCCTGCTTCTTGTGCATTGCAGTGCCCTAAAATGCAGAGCTTGTGAAACTTCAGAATGTATTTGAGAAAGACATAAGATGTGGTGCAATCATGTGAAACGCCGAAGTGGGAAGAGTTTCTTGCATGCAGTAATTATCAAGTAAATCTATTCAGTGGCTCATCGACCTCACTTTAAAGTTGATTATCTCTACTTGGAGCCATTATTGTTTGTCTGTACATGCAGCTGTTTTTGAGTAGTGGGTCCAGGGAAAATGTTTTCCCTTGAATGCTGGCAATATATTGAAATAATGGAGCCACTGTATAACTACAGTATATTGTGCACATGGAGTAGTAACTCCTGAATGAATACAGAACATGGAACCGCTACTGATATGGTGTAAAATATATAATGTACTAGAAGACATGGTGTAAAAGCTACCGAAAGGATTCATTTAAATGCAGTATTTCAAACAGGTGTCTTGTAGCGCTAATACTATAGGAGCCCGTATCACAGTGCCTATAGAAAATGTTCCCCTAAGCTTTCCATTTATAATGTTCTTTGATTGCTTATAATTTTCAACCTTTAAAGCTTCAGAAAAGAGAATTCTCCATGCTGATCATCTGCCAAAGGCTCTTTTTGAGTAATGTTTCAGCTAGGACATCTTATCCTCTCTCAAAAATAAGCATATTAAGGTATTTTATTATGGGAAAACTTGAATTCTAAAGAAGTTGATAACCGACTCCCTGCACTCTTTTTGAGTTGAGGAAGGTTTCACTACTTATAAGAAAATAAATAAAACACTAGGAAAAGTTTTGCCAAGCCATCCTTTGGACTTCCGAAAGGTTGGCAGCAGTTTTAAATCAAAGTATTGATTAAAACAATTGCTTGTTCAATAAATGAATTCTGCAAAACTCATGTAAAATATATGCCAATTTCTCCATCACATGGTGATTGTTAAATCTTTGAACATCGTTGATCTTTATCTATTTTTAAAAAATATATTTGAGATGGAGCCAATAAATTTGACAGCATCAATTTAATCAATTCTTAATGTTTGCTTGGGTTTGGGATGAGGGGCAGGTAAGGTTGGGATGAAGTGAAAATGCAAAAACATCTCTGTTGAGGACATCTGCTAATACTAGTGAGATTAAAATCAATCATGGTTTAGAAAAAGAAGTCGGGCTTCCATCTGATACAATTTTCTGAGAATTGCACCCTTGAACTGCAGAGACAGAACAAGTTTCTTCAAAAGAGAAGGGATTTTTGTGGTGTGTTTGCCTACCAGGTAGTGTGCCCCGCATGTAGCTGTGACACGAAGTACTTTTTTTTAAATTTTCCCTTGGTTTTGCTGAGCTGGATCTGACGCACTGCATGTGCCACAGAGTATGAGAGTATGGCCAGCTTGTGCACTAAGGGCAAAGGACCTAAAAGGTCACTGCAGCCATGGATGTTGATTCTTCCTATTTCAGATAACATTAATACATTTTGGATATTCAAAACTTCATTAAATGCTTCTCGAGGAGCTGTAGTTTTTAGTTCTTAGTTTACCATTTTGAAGTATGACTTACACTGTATTCTCCATTTTATACAGATAATCTATTTGAACAGCTCTAATAACTGAAACATCTGAAAGTTTAGGTCCTCACATGTCCAATTGCCTGTTCATGTACTGAATTTGTATTTAAGAAAAGTGGAGCCCTAAGCTAGATACTAGTAAATTAACCCAGTTTCTAATCTTCCTACATGCTTTTAAATAATATATTAGTCCAGGAATTATTTGGGCCTAAGTATTAGCCATTAATGTATAAATTCAGTGTATAATTCATTAATCAGAAAAATAATTTCTAAAGCATCAACAGAAGTAAAGAAAGTCTTAAGGGATGTGTTTATATGCATATGGACATTATAATGTATAAAATTATCATCCTAATATCCTGTTGTGAGTTGTGTTTGATACAAATACTGCACATTTGCCTCTGCTGTCTGCTGCCCTCTTTTTTTCTTTTTCTTTTTTTTCTTCTATTGAAGCACATACACTTGACCTAAAATAGACTGAAGTCTCTAGAGATTGGGATAATCAACTGTACAAGATAAACTTTTACAGAGCTTCTTGAAGCTAAGGCTAAGTCTGTCTCCCAGTAGGAGACACTTCTTTTAGGATGTGCTTGTTTTCTTTATTTATTTAGCCTGGCTTGCATAACTATGACTGTGTTTTGACTTTTTTTTTTTTAACTCTTGGAAATGTTCTTTATTTGTGAACAAGGGGTGCATCTGACTCATTTGATATGTATTTGGACTCTCTGAAAGTTCTGTGACCTTTTATATGAAGATGGATCATTCTGTATGACCTCTTTATCTTTTTCTCCTTCTTTGGTGAATAATCAAATCTCCCAGATACTACCTTTACCTCTGGACAAAGATGATCAAATGCAGCCCCTTGAACACGTAGACTGCCTTCTTTATTACTTAAGCAGCTTCTGCAGAGGCCCCTCATTCTGCATGTGAGACACACCTAATCCTACTGGTGGGTAGTTGCGTTCTTGAGTCATATACTGAGGTCTTACTGATCTCATGGCAACTTGGTGATCGTTTTTGAAGGGCAGGCTAAGAAAAAATATCCGATCAAGTCTTGTGTTATTGTCTTAAGGAGAGGCTTGTGAGTCTGGAGCTGTCCTGTGGTGTGCTCTTGAGTAAGCCATCAAAAGGCCCTGTGTTGCATTGTCCCTGGTGACTGTAACATGGTAATTCTTTTGAAGTGCTGTGAGATTCTTGTCAAGTTAAACAGAATTATTGAAAAATTTGACTCTTTACAGTACACAGCCAAAAGTATTGAGAATTATGTATAGCTAACCAGAAGATGGCTGAGAAAATTGCCCCAGATGGGGGAAAAGTCCATAGAGATATTGGATGTAACATTAGATCCTAAATAAAGCATTGGAACCCCCATAGCAGTTGTACTGAAAACTGGCTTCTCTCGCTCTCTTCTACAGACCGTATATCCTTCTGCATAGTATATGAAATGCCATAGCCACATTTCAGTGAAAGTCAAAAAATGGCAATGACTTCACACTTCTACATCTACACTGTGGTCCTAGTCTAAACTAGGATTAAGGAACCATGAAGACCTTGGTTCTGTATGCATTTATTAGAGAAATGGCGAATTAACTTGTGTCAGCAAAAGACGTAAGTGCAGCCCAGGCTACCTGTGCGTGCAAAGATAAGGAGCGTGTGCAGGTGCTTGAATGGGTGCTCTCATGTGAGCATTTCAGATTTTGCAAGCTACTCAAAATGCATTATTTCCTTCTAGTCTCCTGTTTTAGGAAGCTTAACTGTCATGTGAGGAACTTAGGGTTTTTCTGAACAGCTAAGTTTCTTTTGATTTTCACTATTTGCATATGACTCAAAATTTAGATTAGGAGCTTACCAGAAAAAGGGATGTACTGAAGTTCTGTTTGATACATAGTGGGAATTGAACACATAATTTGCTTAAATGCTTTTATGATTTTACATCAAAAACTACTTCTAAAACGCAATACATAAAACCTGGGATTTGAGTAAGATGGGACTGAATGTGCAAATATTAGGAGGTAATTTTCTGTGCACAGAGTGACAAAGATTTTGGTAAAAGCAAATTATTAGGGCTCCTAGAAACCATAAAGGGAAAGTCAGGTCTGTGTCGCAAAAGCATGGTGGATAGTAAACTGTGCAGAAGTTGTCTTCAATAAATTTTTAGTTCAAACAGACTTGCTGTTATCTGTTGAACTAATGTCAGGCCAGGGATAACAAGTGGGATTTGAACCTGTCACAGTCTGGTAGCCCAGCAACATTACATATTTTAAATCAGCAATGAGATCTTGGTCTTCATCCTCTTTCTCATTCTGAGCATGAAATAACCTTCTTAGGAGTGGTTTCCTTAATTGCATCCAAGTGGTAGCCCTTGAGAATAGTATGGTCTTGCAAAAAATAGTTTTAAATGGACTCTTGTACTCTGAAGTATTTAACATCAACAGATGTTACGAAATTTCACTAGAAGCAGCCAAGAATGGGAATGGAACATGTCATTTTCCTCTCCCATTTCAGATGGTATAAAATCTGGCTGAAATGCAGCTCTTCTCCCAGGTTAACTTGATGCAATCCCCTTCTGAGATTTGAGTGCTTACCAGGCTTTGTGTTTTGTTCATGTCCTTTGTTGCCTCATTTTTGAGCCAGTCTGGAGTTAGCAGAGCTAAAGTACTGCAAGGAAAAGTTCCTGCTTTCATTCAAGGACCTCAAAACATTTGAAAAATTGATGAATCCAGTAAGTAGGTAGATTATATAAATGTGTAGACTAAGGCTAAGTGGCTTACCCAGGATTACCAAGTATAGCTTTGTAAAGCAAACTTTAATGTTGGTTAATTGCACAACCATGTTGTCATCTGATCTCATGGGATCTCTGATTCTGCTGGAATTGAAGAGGGAAGGAAGTTCACCTGTGAGGTCCTACTACACCTTCTGCTGAGAGGTGACTGCAGGGAGGTCTGGATGAGAGTCTGTTGGAGCTGGCCTGAACTACCAAGCTGACTGCAGTTCAGACAACACTAGCAGTTTGATTATTTAGAAAAAATTCAAAAGGCACAGAATACCCTGGATGTCTAGAAGGAAATGTTGATGAAATTAGAACCAGTACATTTCCATCTGATTTTCTTTCTATCTTTTTTTTTTTTTCCCATGGAATAGGGATTATATCTTGTTATCTCTTCAGAAAAATGTTTTTTTTTTTTCTCCCTTCATGCGCTCTTGTCTTGTCTGATTCTGAAATGCACTAACTAATTGCTCAGCTCTCTTACGCTAATTCTCCTGAAAGTTCAAGGATGTTGTGCTTGCATGTCTGCTAATTAATTAAAGGTTATGAATTGGCTCTTAATCAAGGATTTCTTCTGAAATCCAGAGCCACAAATACTCTAGGTGTATAACGTTCATAGTTGCAACTGGTAGGTAATGAGATCATTAGCACATTAAAATTGATCTCTGGTGATCTAGTAGGTGAAGTCCAGTACCACTGTATGCACAACTGCTTACCAGTGTGTAAAACAAAGTTTTGTCACGTGGCCCAAGCCTGGATTCTGTATTGTTTTGTGTGAGCGGTCAGGCAGTTGCAGTATAGCGACAGGAAGCCGAAATAACTGGAGTTTACTGAGGGTGACACTGGATATTGCTGCTCTGGCACAGGGTTATGGCAATCCAGACACTGGAGCAGACAGCATTACGCACGAGTCAGATGTACAATATGTGATGTGGAGCTTCCTTTCCTAAACTAGACTGAACTACCTTTACATGAGTATATTTACGCCAGCAAAATGGCCGGTACAGGGAAGGAGTGTTGCTCCTTTAGTGTTGGTATATTTAGTGAATAAAAATCTTTTCATTGCAAGTAATATCTCAGATGTTATGAATTAGACTCCAGACCCGTACGATGAAGACTGTGGCAGGTCTTTACACAGATGTCACCAGGAGCAGGGCAGGCACCAAGTGATGGACGTGCTCCAAGGACGGGCAGAGCGAGGAGTTGTGAAAAATTGGGCCCTTCAGCTATCCTGCGGGAGCTCACGCAATGCAGAACATTTAGTCCTCTGACAGATCAAGGCCTGGACCCGCATACATGAGGCAGCTTGGACATTAGGCCTGTATTTATTTTTATCCTCTATGTCTTTTTTTCCCCCATTATTTTAGGTGCTGAGTTTAAATCACGTCTTAGCTCAATCTCCTGTTCCCTCAGTCCCAATTGTTTTTTAATAAAAAACAATTATTTTCAAGTACTATTTATTGCTTTACTGCCTCCTCCTCTGAGGAACAGATTTTCCCAGTAGTCTAGTACTCCTCTCTCTTTTAAATTTTTTTTTTCCCCTTTCTGTTCTCTAATTTTCTTTTTAACATAGGAAATGCATGGGTAGAAATTTGCAAAGGAGCACAAAAGGGGAGTGACCGGTCAAATTGTCCTCTCTTTCCTCCTGTGAGCTGCCCCTGTACATTGAACATAAGTTATTTTTTAGCACCGTCTCCTTGTTCTCCTGATCTCTTGCTCCATGGTTTAACGGTTCAGTCTGTTGCTGAAGTCTGAGTGATTGGAAACTGACTCAGAGGATGCTTTTCTGTTTATGTGTCTATTTTGGTCTGGGTGCAGATTATTAATGGGCTTTTCTCAGCTATACTCACTGGTATGTAAATTTTATATATTTTAAAAAATAGTAAGATGGGAGCATCTAATATTATCTTTAAGCAGAAGTTCAGCCCTGAGGACTGCCACTACTAGACCAATCCCACTTTCTCCTGACCAGAAAGGCCCAGCAGGTAGAGTTTCAGGACATAGAGCAGAGGTTGCTGCATTAATATGGCAGATTTCTCCCAGGAATCAAACCAAAGATCAGGTTGCCGATCCATTTCCATAGGATATTTGAAAATGCTATTTCTAATCCAAAGGTAATTGGAGCCAGGTTATGGGAACTCCCCAGTGTACGGAAGGGCCTTACAAGAGTGGAGTAAGCATTTGTTTATACAGGTATGAGACAACTACACAGATTTATTTGGCTACTAGGGATTAGTCAGTCATGATCACTGTTTTCATCTCTACTTCATTATTCCTCAGAAACATAAAGTACTTGTTCTCTCCCCCCTTGAGGAATATAAAAAATATTAGACCAACCTTTAAAGTTGCTTGGTCAGTGGTTCTCAATATCTCATATTTCATCCAGCTGCCAAGACTGTATAATTAGGATATTAAGACATGCTCTTGATTAGATAGATACATCTAATTGTAATTCAGGTTCCACTTTCTAGAAATCTGAATGTGCTCTAGTACCTGCTCTTCTTGTGTGCTCGAAGAGAATCTAAGTTCTCCATAACAAAGCTATAAAGCCCCAGGTGTCAACCAACGACATGTCTAAATATATGGCTTGTACCATGTTTTACATGGTACGTTCTCTTAAAAGTTAATACTGAGTAAAACTGTTCACAACTTTGAACTGTAACTGTCTCTCTTTATCATATAAATAAACTGCTTAAAAGCATTTCACTCTTGAAAATTTGGGTAGCTAACATGCAAAATAAAAAAGAAATCCTAAGAGTCTTTCAGTGTTAAATCACAAATATAATTTTTATGAAGAACAGATATTCTCCATTCTTGTAATCCATACATCTAAAACTTGTATCTGGGCTGTTGAAGCACCAGTGATGGTGAGCAAAGCTATCCTGACCCCATGTAAGTTCTGTAGATGGCTCCTTGGTATCTGTCACCTGAATTGACAAGCACTGATGCTGCTGCTGCTGGTGTGTTGCCTGCTCTGCCTGGCCCTGCTCTGGCGAAGCTCTGGGTGCTGGGGCATCCGGTCTGTTGGCTTCTAGCTGGTGGATGCCACCCACGTATAAATATTCTGCAAGTTCACAGGGAAGAATAGGCCTTTATAATGACAGCTGCGCTTTTGCCAGCTCCTGCAATTTTACTACAGGCTTACAGTATTTGATATGTTTTCTTAAAAAAAACCTAACAACAAATAACCCACCCTGCACTCTTGGAATTGACAGAATTGTTAATTTTTTTGTGGAAAAGACAATCTCCTCTCCATGTGGCAAAGAAAATAAAAGTAAAGTAAAGCACACCCAGCCTCCGGTATTCGGGTTTAAAATCACAAACTTTCAAAAACGTATGGACTTGAATGCTTGCCTGCGTCTGGAGAAGTGAGCTCCCCTGTGGGACTGGCATCGACTCAGCTACGCCCTCCATGGTGCATCTCAGCCAGGGATATCAACAATGCGTGAGCTTGCCTGACGCAGGAGGTTTAGTGCACTGCAGGGTCTGGACTGCAACAACGAGCAGCAGATTGATTTGCTTCAGCTGTGGCGACCGCGAGCCTCTGTAGCAACCTTTCCAATTTGGAATCATACCTGGTTGAGCTAGATGTTTTTAAAAGAATTTTCATTTCCATTTTCATGTAAGGAGTAGAAAAATTTCCCCATTTCTGCACTCTTCCTTCTTTTTTCAGCCAGCTCCTGTCAAAGGGCCGGGAAGAAATAGGAAGAGGAGTTGGCCACTATTCAGAAAATTTTCTTAAGCGTTCAAGGAAGTAAGTAGCTTTTTGAAGAAGGCGCTGCACTCATGTGTACACACAGGTGCACTCTGGTCACATGCTGCCTGAAAATATTGCAGTATATCCTCCGCAACTTGCTAATATGTCATTAACAACTTTCAGCATCCGCAATGAGCTGTGTATAGTTTTATATTGCAGTTGTTCTATTTTTGTGTCAGTTGTGCTAGCAACTTAGAGCTTAGCTAATGTACCAGTGACAAATGGCCCTCTTTAAAAGGAGGCTGTATATATTACATAAATTCATTTACATTGTATATATTCATTTAGAAAAGAAACACAGAAGAGAAAATCAGTGCTTTTCAAATCAAATATGACAAATTCACCAGTGGAAGATATTTGATTTTCTAGCTTTTAAAAAGCAGACAAGATATTTACTATTCTGATGTACTTTGTTTTAAACTTAAAAAGACTAATATATGTTCTAGAGCTGAATTTGTTATATTTGATTTGGCAAACTGTTCTTGTGGGCTTTTTTTTTTTTCCTTTCTCTCTGGTTTTCAAGATGAGTTTGAATTTACAAGGCTGTATTTTGAACACCTTAATTGAAATGCCGCAACTTCGATATCCTGTGGGCAGTTCTAATGAGACAGGAAGGAAGGAAGGAGCTGAATGGGCAATACCTTCCACCCCAGTCTCTTCTATGTTGTAATTAATTTGTATTGATACATTTTTAAAATTTTCTGGGCTCAGATCCACAAAGGTTCCTGGCCTCCTACATTCCACATAAATCCCACTGAAGCAATTCATTCGAAGACTGAGAACCCTAAAACTGCTGTCTGGCACATTGGGGACCACCTGTGCAGCAGCGTGCCACATCATCTCTAGCTATTTGAGGCAGCTCCAGACGAGGTAGTTCAGCACAAGTGGGTGTGGAGCCAGAGGGATGCTCGCAGAGGTGCCAGCCGCAGAGGCTTGCACACAGGTGAGCTGTGGTCACGGCACTTCACAGGGGCTGCGAGGAGCTCAGGATGTCAGAGTACCAGTCCCAGTACCAGTTAATGAGACTTCCTAGTGCCTTCTGCATTGATTGCGAGTTTTATCTGATAACGCTCTAATTGTCTGAGTGCAAACTGATAAAATAAATATTATTAATTCTTTCCTTGAGGTGTTGCCTGAAGATGATATAAGATCCTGACTCCACTGGTGTTCAGCATCGGGTAAAGAGAATAGTTCATTCATCCTTGTCATGGAGAAGTCACAGTCTAAATTATAGCTCACTGTTGTTCTTTGGCTGTGCCTCTCCAGAATAGTTTTTTCAATGAAGAAAGAAGTCTGTTCTTTCTTGGAACTATTTACAAATTCTGGATAAATTAACTTAATAGTTGCAGATGGAAAAAGTATTGGGAGTTAGATTTATAAAAATGGCTGGTGGTTTTCTTGTGTGTATTGAACCAACTGGTTAGAGCAGTTACCCAGGGTTCAGAAACTCCAGGATTTATTTCCTTCTCTGCCTGAAGGAGTTTGGACTCGCAACTCTCACATTGCAGGAGAGCACCTAAGCCATCAAGCAACGCTGCATTCAGTGGGGGAGGCAGGACTCTGAATCCCTGTCAGATGCTGCTCCATTGTGTGCAGAGCTCTTTAATACTTGTTTCAGCAAGAGCTGGAGCTCCAGTCTCCCACCTGCCAGATGTGACATGTCTCCAGAGAGTGACTGCACCATTTTCTCTCTATTGCACTGGCCCTGAATATTCAAACATTTGGTACAAAAAGGGACAACTCCAGCAGGAGAAACTGAAGGTGTGAAACCTCAAAAGGCCTTGTAACTTAGTGATTATAGGGCACTTGCCTGGGAAGCAGGTCTCAGATGAACTCTAGACCTGGATAAGAGCAAGGGATATTGGATGCAAAAAGATTACAGCCTCTGTCCCACAGTCACTTCCCCTCCCTGGCACACACGTACTCTCCCAGTTCTGCAGCAGAACTGAAAATTTAATTACTCATATAACATTAATCTGAATGGAGAAGACATGAGCAAGTTAGGACATGAAGAAGCAGAGAGAAGAAAGAGAAGGCAGCAAATCTTTCTGGAAGGAGCAGTTTGTGGGGAGGAGGGGGGGGTGTTGTGAGGGGTTTTTTTTTTTTTTTTTTTTTTTTTCTTTTTAAAGAGCAAACAATTGATGTGTTAATAGAGCAAGTGTATTTAGACCAATTTTTAGCTGTCTGTGATATTAAATGAGGCAATACTATGTGTAGAAACAAGGAGGAAAACAGTACTGGATATTTATAGGTGTTGGTTTTCTATAGCTCCTTTGTTGGACTGAGTGAATGCTATAGGCTCTTGTCAAGCCTTTCATTCTTTTTCCCTTTTTGTGAAGCCTAGTGCCTTCAAACTCTTTCAGAAAATAATCACTTTTGAGAATCTATGAAAGTAAACAAGCTAAAAAACATTCAGTAATCTTGGCTGGTTGATACACGGAGTTCATCACTAGATCGAACAACTCGTGCCAGCGCGTGTTGGACTGTGTGTTGCTGGGAAGTGTCCGGCTGGGTTAAAATGAGCAATGAATTGGGAAACTCTCAGACTGTTCTTGATGTGATGGCCTTGCTCAGAGCAGGCAGCACAGTGCTGGCTGTGTGGCTGCAGACATGCTACCAGGTGGATTTCAGAGACCGTGTTTCCATGTGTTTTTGTAACAAGCACCACATCGTTAGGAGATTTGCAAACCTATGCTTTCCAGACTGTTACTGAAGGATGCAAACCCTACTATTCTAAAGAAGAAAACCTTTTTAAGGATATTTAAGCCTGCCTGTGATCATCTCAGAAGGCTGCAGTTTGGGATTAAACACTCTTCCGGTGCCTTGTTAAAGTGACGTTTTGAGCATTGCTGCTCAGCCCAGGGGAGCCTGCAGGGCATTTGCTAGTGTTTATGCAGCTCATCGTGCTCATCAGAGGGGGCCTGGTCAAGCATGTCAGCAGCTGTGTGAGGGATGGTCAAACCAAGTGCAGAGCATGAATTTTTCAGCTTGCTTTATCTGAGTTCTAAATCTTTAATAGACAACACATAGTAAGATGTTTAACTTAACAGTTAAGGAGGAAGTGTCATAAAAAGAGCTGAAGGAAATGAAGGTAAAGAAAGAATTTCTTTGTTATCATCCAGACTGGTATTAGGATCTAGCTTCACCATGTAGATAAAGTATACTGCTAGGTGGTATGCAATGGTGAGAAGATGGGATCGTGCAGTCCCTCATGCGCATAGCCCCAACCGTTGACTAAGCTTAACTTCTTTACTCTAGCAGAACTGCGGCTAACTGTGAGAGCCAGCCATGAGCTGAGAACTGAGGCTTGAGCTTTGCACACAGTGTAAATGGAGCATTTCCATCATGGAGAGGACCAGAAAAGTAATATGATGATGAAAACTGCATGGGATGAAGGTCTTCTGTTTCCATCTGAATTGTAGTCCAAGACTTCAAGTGGGTATGTGAGGAGTACAAACATTGACATGAAACCTCTGGAGGGTACAAGTGTACCACTTTACTGTAGAGCTCTGTTTATCCCATATTCTCTTGTTTCAACCTTCTGTACCGCTGAAACAGTCCCATTCCAGTTGTGTATCTGAGCAAGCTGGTCCTCAGATCATCTGTTAACATCAGAGTCCCTTCACACTAAGCAGAACTCTTTTCTTTTCTTTTTTTTTTTTCCTCCCCTTTTCCTTTTACTCTGTTCATGATAGTTTGCCATGAAGCAATTCATGCTGCTAAGCCAAAGTACAATGGAGTTCTCAAGATCCTTCTCTGAAGCTTGCTGCTTATAGCACTTACATGTCATTAAGCATCAACTAGTTCTGCAAAACTCTACTTAGATCAAAGTGGCATGCTTTTTTAGGCATCTTAATCTTTGTCGTGTGATCCACAGCTTAATGTTTTACTTGTAGGGACAAAATTGTTTTGAAGAGACAATTTATTGAAATAAAAGCATGTTCTTTAGCTTATTGACGCATCTGGGCCCAGGAGCAAGTTCTAAACACATACCAAGAGAGGAAGAGTGGTGGAATGCAAATGGTGCTAAATGACACAAAAAATTACTGCTGTGATTAATCAGAAGATGGCTCAGAGACCATCATTTGACTGCAGTAGGGTTTTCTCCTGAGATGTGAAACCTATTTTTTTCTTGTTCTCTTGCACACTCAGAACTTCTTGTTGCTGCTTAAACCACAGAAAAGGGTTGCATAAACATTTTAATATTGCATGAGGCTTCTGTAAGCCTGAATGATCTTATGAATGCTAAAACCATGACATACAAGCACAAATGAAAGCAAGCAGCAAAGATTGTGTAGTCTTATCATCTGGATGAACTGATAGATAAGCCAGCATGCTTTGGTGGCTTGTCATGTTTTGTTTTCCCTCCTGGGATAATTCAGCCTCAAGCTTTAAAATCTTCTGCCTCCCATTATTATTATTATTTTCAGCATTCTCTTAATTGAGCTCAGCTAGCATGCCAGTTACACATTGTTAGATACAACTATGTACTATGACTTAAAAAAAAAGATTGTCTGTGAATGAGGTCTTTCATTTGGATGGATCTCATCGCACTTTATGATCTTATTAACTGTACAAGTAACGCTGAAGACTTCTTCAGTTGTTGTTGATACAAGGTATATGGCTGTAGTAAGAGAAACTGATTGTCAGAGTAATACAAGTTCAGAAATGAGATAAGGTAGACTTTGAATGGTAACCAGCTAGGACAACAATCTGCAAAGTAGTTAGTGACTCGTATCATTTGCAATCTTGCAGCAACATCCTCTGTGTAGTAGCTGTACCACAAATCTGAGACTGAGGCAGAAGTTTGATGGCACAGCTTTCTAAATATTAATTGTTTTGTGTAATAAGTGAGCGTAGTCATCCTTGCTGACTTCCAAAAATAGTTGACACCATTGAAACATTCAATGATTTTACCAGATCAGACCGGGAACCTGTGATGTCTGCCAGTGGTCATAGCTTTAAGAAAAGAAACAAAACCAGAAACAAACAAACAAACAAAAATGAAACAAGCAAACAAAACAAAACAAAAAACCCAACAAACCAGAGCATATATAAAGTGGTGCATTTGTTGGTATTACAATATCCTGATTTCCAGCAATTTGAAGCAGAGGAACTTCCTGAGATGGAAGTTCCATCAGCATCATCTTGTTTAACAGCTTTTAATGGACCTTTCTTCCAAGAATTTGTCTCATTGCTTTTGGAACCATTATTACTTCCATGATATTTTGTGGACCTGAGTGTCACAATTTAATAATTGTATCATTTGAGAAGCCATTGTGTTTTAAAAGTTGTCAGATGACTTTACTGCAAACTTCTAGGTTTTGACTTATCAAAAGTAAGTACTATCTTTTCCCTTCAAGTCATAATTTCGTATTCCCTTGTTACAGACCACTTCAGTCATCTCTTTTCCCAGCTGAGGAACTCTAGTCTGTTGAACTTCTCTAGGTTTGCCGTTTGGCTGATCATTTTTGTTGCCTTCATCTGAAACTTTTCTACCTCTTTCATGTTCATATTGAGAATGAGGGGAAGAGGTAGGCATCTCAGAGGGACCGTAATTGTATCATAATGACACTTCCAGCTTTTTCATGATTTCTTTATGAATATTTTTTGAAGCTGCCTCTTTGACTTCTGTTGAGTGTTAAGGTGATATTTTCAGGGAACTACGAACAAGAAGTCCAAGAACTCTCTTCAGAGAAGCAGTGGCTAATTTAGTCATTGTTGGATAAGTATACTAGGGCTGTTGATCACGATCTAATTTAATTTTGCAGGAAGTAGTGCTAATTCTTAAGCTGTCCTGCTCTCCCTAATAAAACCTAGTGTACAGTGTTCTTTGTTGAAGAGGTTAATGGATACTCTCTGCTTCCTGTCAACATTTCTCCTCATTCATCATCCTCTTCTTCGTTGCACCTGTGATGGGGATACAAGTAGGGACTGTGTGGTTGAAATCTTGTTTATTTCCTGCACTGGTAACTGCCTGAGCGAGCAGGAGTTGGTAGTGGGAGGCTGGAAGTTACTGAAGAGAAATATGGGTAATTAGGGAAGATTTGTGTGCTTGAATGATCTCAAAGATTTACCTTTTTCAACTTGCTTTTCAGCAGAAGTGAAGTGGACCTTTTGCAGATCCTTCAGTTATCAACCAATTATCAAGGCCATGTGAAAAAGGATGACCAACTTCTGTCAATCTAAGTTATTAATATCGTAACATCTGGGTACCTCATAGTGTTTTCCGGTACTTATCTTTGCAGTAACCATATGGTGGAGATAGGAAACTAATGGTTGCTATTCCCGTCTTCAGAACCTTAAATAACACTTAGAAAATTCCGGCCCATAACATGTGGGTGCCAAGACTCGCAAGAGTCCAGAGGCCCATCAGATCAGCAGGTGATTCATAACAAGTCCTATGGCAGATAATTGAACGTTGGTCGCCAAGGATAATATCTTATTTTTCCTTTTCCTGGTGAACAGCACAGGCTTTCTGTGACCAATTTTAAACCACAGCACAAAACCAAATGTTTATCTGTCACTCCAGGGCTCCCCCTACTATCCGCAGATCTGTGCACCACCTTCATCAGAGAGCCTCACGTGGGCTTCTGGTGACATACCATCCATTGGACTGTGGCCCAGGTAAACAGGAGTATTGTCTCTTCCCACTTGGTGGGTTTGGTTGGGTTGTTTTTTTTTTTTTAATATACATACACTGAATTTGCCTCTTTGCAGCAAATTATCTATGACATCTCCTTTCTTCACTGAATGCCTGAACAGATCATAGAATCATAGAATAGTTTGGGTTGGAAGGGACCTTTAAAGGTCATCTAGTCCAACCTCCCTGCAAGAAGCAGGGATGTCTCCAACCAGATCAGGTTGCTCAGAGCCCCATCCATCCTGGCCTTGAATGTCTCCAGGGATGGGGCATCTACCACCTCTCTGGACAACCACCCTCATTGTAAAAAATGTCTTCCATATGTCCACTCTAAATCTGCCTCCCTCTATTTTAAAACCATTACCCCTTGTCCTATCACAATAGGCCGTGCTAAAGAGCTTCTCTCCATCTTTCTTATAGCCCCTTTTAGGTACTGGAAGGCTGCTATAAGGTCTCCCTGGAGCCTTCTCTTCTCCAGGCTGAACAGCCCCAACTCTCTCAGCCTGTCCTCACAGGAGAGGTGCTCCAGCCCTCTGATTGTCTTCATGCCCCTCCTCTGGACTCACTCCAACAGGTCCATGTCCTTCTTATGTTTGGGGGTCCAGAGCTGGATGCAGTGCTCCAGGTGAGGTCTCACGGGAGCAGAGTAGAGGGGGAGAATCACCTCCCTTGATCTGCTGGCTACTCTTCTTTTGATGCAGCCCAGGATGCGGCTGGCTTTCTGGGCTGCAAGCGCACATTGTTGGCTCATGTTGAGCTTCTTGTCCACCAACACTCCCAAGTCCCTCTCCTCAGTGCTCCTCTGAATCCATTCTCTGCCCAGCCTGTATTTGTGCCTGGTATTGCCCTAACCCATGTGCAGGACCTTGCACTTGGCCTGGTTGAACTTCATGAGGTTTGCATGGGCCCACCTCTCCAGCCTTTCAAGGTTCCTCTGGATGGCACCCCTTCCCTCCAGCATGTCAACTGCACCACACAGCTTGGTGTCATCAGTGAACTTGCTGAGGGTGCACTCTATCCCACTGTCCATGTCGCTGACAAAGATGTTGTACAGGGCTGGGCCCAACAGGGACCCCTGAGGAACGCCACTCGTCACCAGTCTCCACTTGGACATTGAGCCATTGACCACCACTCTCTGAGTGTGGCTATCCAGCCAATTCCTTATTCTCCATATCTTGGTGACAACAGTTTTTTTGCTGCTGCTGTGATTCTAAATGCAGACTGAACTTCTCTTACAGCAGTTAAGCCACTCGGTTTTTGGTTTACAGCTCCCTTACCAAGGAACTGCTGAGCTGCTAACCATGGCTAAGAGCTGTGTGCTCTTTGGCTGTGCAGGCAATTCTCCATAGCCTTTGCTTGCTGTGGAGGTAGTCTCTGTCCATCTTAGAAAAGTAGTTTCTCCCAATTTATGTTAGGATAATTAAAAAAAAAAAAGATTGTTGATGTTTTATGAGGATTTCAATATATGCCCAGGGTTAACCTCAGATAATGGTGGGAATAACACAGATTTGACTTCATTTTCCCCAGTTTCTCCTTCTCTTTCACAACCTAGCAGAAAACTCAAAAGATGCTGCCACCTTGTCCACACGAGACACAGTAGTGTTTTCCTTTTGCTTGGTTTGCTGCTTGGTTGCTTGTATGTGCTGTTCTGTGCAGGTCAAAATACATTTACAACAAAACTAGATGCTTTACAAAAGGCCAGAAATAAGGAAAAGTTGTGCAGTGACAGAGTGGCTGTTAGAGTTGAATAGCTTTCAGGTGTGTGCTGTGTACATAGTGTTTCTCTGGAGAATGTACTCGTGTTAAAGGAAGCCTCTTAGTACAAGTCTCTTGCATCAATTACTCTAGACACTGTTGATTTTCAGGTGAATTGAAAGGCTTCAGAACCATCCAAGATAAGATTCCATGTGATGAGATTACTATTGACCATTGCAGTGGCCAAAGGTAACGTTACTAACACAGGGCTCTAACAATCCTGTTGTCTCTCATGACAAAGAGGAGATGCTCTGACAAAGAACAGGAAGGATTCATTAGTTTGCAGGACAAAGACAAACCTAACGTAGGAGAAATGGTATATACTGGGTCATCATGTTTGCTTCCCCCAGTCTCAGTTGTAATCCCTTTTAAAATTCAAATAACTCCTTTTAAAAGTAGCTGAGATTCCCTTCCTGCTTCCCATTGCTACTGCAAAAATGTTCTTGCTGAACCTTGTTCCTCTGCTGGTTAGAAGCATTGTTTTCATTTCCAGGTGTCCTTTTTTTTCACATCACTTTGTATTTGTTTGCTTACACGCTAATAATGCTGTTTGGCTTTAATGTTTTTTCCCTGCTATTTATCTCCAGATACATTAAAGACAGCAGTCTTCTACCTTTTCACCCTGTGTTTCTATTTGATATTTGTTCCCCTTCCATTTTTCTGTTCACACTAATAGCTGTGCACGTGATCCAATGCAAACTCATCCTGCTGGAACGCACCAGAGCAGATCTGTACTCAGACTGATGGCTCAGACGTGTCTTGTGTCTCATTTTGGCTCATAATTACTGTTAATCACTAAATGTATGACAATACAGGCACTTTCTCCATAGTCTGGTACTTCTATCCAAGCATGCAATTTTTCATTTAAGTCTTTATGTTCCTCCTCCTCTTCCCAGAATGGTGAGCTACTGTCATTGTGAATAACACTGAAATAGTCCCTGTTTCTTTGTGCAGGTAACTTCCCCAACGCTCCTTACATCTGTAATATATGGTTGTTTCAGTTCAGTCTGGAAAACATCTACAGAATCTGTATCCAAGTAATATTTGTAGTAATAGTCTGAAGACCTCTTGTCGTGAGTTGTCCTTCCAGGACAGCCGGTTATCACTGCTTTGCTTTTAGCTACTCCTTTGTTTTCTCTCTTGACTCCTGCTCTAACCTTCAGCTTTCCCAGTCTCATAGATTCCCTCCATGGTGCTGTCTCAAACATTTTGTCTCCTCAGGTGGACTATAAGGTACTGCTCTTGTTTAGAAAATAATTTACCTTAGCAAATACTTATATTTGATCTGCCAGCTTTTGCTAAACTCAAGATACCTTTCAACCCTTTTTCCATTCACCTCCAATCTTTTACACTTCAGAAACAGGGTCGAGATGACAGATCTGTATGTCTGGATCGCCTGCCTCTTTCCTAGATACAGATCCTATATCTCTCATCATATGGTATCACCACTGACTTGATAGATTTATTAGAAAAAATCTTTGATACTGACTTGCAATTACATGTGCTTTATGGCAGAGAACAAATAGGAATACGCTGTAATGAATATAGAGGAGACTCTCAGCAGAGAGATTGCTGGACAGAAACATAATTCTGTGTTTCTTTTCCAGTCCAAGACTGAAACAGCCTATAGTATCTAATGGCATAATTTAGAGGTATAGGGTAAGATTTTGTGTTTTTCACAGGAAGTCTCAGTGAAGAAAAGCAATTCACTTTCATTAGTAAAATGGTACTGAAAATTTTTACTCTGTGAAAACCTTTCTCTTTCAGAGGAAAACCAGAATACTTTCATTTTTCTGATTAGAAGCTGGTGGTAGATGATGATGTAGACTTAGGAAGGGATGATGGAAAGGCTGGATCACAACTTTGCCTATAAACTAGGACTGCTGATAAAACCTACCTTGCTTACTAAAGCACTTTGAAATTCTTTAATGAAACGTAGTAAGCACTAAAGATGTGTAAGTCTTTGATTCAAGTTTGATGACTCTTCTCACTGGAGGGAATGTGTGTTTCCTGTACCTCGCTCTTGAAGACTCAACGAGAAGTGAGGGAAGATGCATGGACTTGGGGTTGGAAAAGGGCAGGAGTGTATCCATGGTTGTTGCTGAGCTATTTGTTATCTCTTTGTGGCCTTTATACCTGCAGCACTGGCTCTGAGCTCCAGTACATAGCATCTAGTGTTGCATTCAAGTCCTCGACATGGAAGACCTCTAGGACCTCAGAAGACATGTAAAAAGTTTTCAGTGTAGCATCCACATACACATGCTGCATGTAACGTGCTGGCTTTTATTCCATCTATTGCTCTTTGGTGTAAATTCAGTGAGTGTTTGCTCTCTAAGAAGGAAACCTTACATTCTTTCTCTATGGTGTGCGTGAGGGAGATTTAGTATTTGGGCCACCAGCAGCAATCTTGAGGTTCAAAGTGTCAGAAGCTGTGTTGTGACTGTTTCCCAAGGTATTGCACTCCTAAGTTAGTGATAGTTTAGCACACTCAGCACCCCAGTTTTGTTCCCTGTGGACAGAAGACAGAAAGAATAAGATGGCAAGTAGCTAATAATTTTTGTGACTCCTGTCTGAAGCAGATTATAATTTGAGATAGCTTGACTTTTTATGCTGTATTCTGTTGTTAAGATCTGAAGCTGCAGAACTCCTATGTTCTTCTGATTTAGTACACGATATTGGATGTTTCTCCATCTTTCAATGTGTGACTTCACTTAACTGTGTAACTGTATGGAGGTAAGTATACTTGTCTGCCTCCTTAGGGATATTCTGTTGCAAAACTGATTAAAGTTCAGAAAACATTTTTATATTTTTATGGAGTATATGTGAATTTCAATGAACAAAAGCCATTTCAGTATCTTTTTTTAAGGTCTCAATGTCCATGGTTGTAAGTTCTGTCTCTAAAGACAAAACACAGCTCTTCTGCTATTGCTTTATTCTACTTGGATAACTTCTGTATTTTGAGCAAGTGGAGGATAACCACTAACTTCTTGTTCTTTTGCATTCATGAGGAGGACATGGATTGCTAGGACAATAGGAGAAAGTAAGTGTTTCAGTTAGACTCAGATGATATATTTTTTTTCACATGTGTGCATGTGTGTAAATACCAAGGCAGCTGGACACAGCAAAGTCTTGTTTCTTTAAGAACACTACCAGAGAGCTACCTTCTAAATGCTGACATTTATTTATTTTAATATAATGCATTGTGTTCAGGGGAATGTCCAATACAGTAATTTGGTACTCTATATCAGTTCTCAGCTAGTGATTAATCTATCAAACTTGTTCAACACTACAAGTCAGAACAAGATTTTTTTTTCTAAACTGCCAGTGTGGCTAGCTCATGCTACTCTTAGAAAAAACAAGTTGTGTTTTTTTTCCATCCCATATATCATCATCACTGCCCATGGTAAGGAGTTTAGAATCTGGGCTTGACTGACTGGCTGTTTTTCTTAGTTGCATGAGGCAAAGGAGCGCACAGGTTACACATCCAAACCTATTCAGAGTTTGAAGGTACCCTGTGATACGAATTTATTGAACAGGAAGGCACTTGGAAGGCACAAATGGGGGCAGATAAGGACGGCTGCAAAATCCCATGGATTCTTTCAGTGTTGTTTTGAGAGTTTTTGGTGTTTTGCTTTGTTGTCTTTTTCTGGCAATGGTGCAGTGCGTTTTTTGACGAGCCTCAGCAGTTTTAGAAAAGCATTCAGAAGTTTTTGATGCTCATCTGAACCAATTCCATCTAATCAGAACAAGAGCTGAATGATACTATTCACAGGAAGCAATTGTATTCATAGAATTTCATCTTTTCTGATGTCCTCAATTTGTCCTTTGACAGAAGCAACTTTTATTAATCTGTCCTTTCACAGTTATTGATTGACCGTTTATTATGCCAATGCATCCAGCTTATGTTTACACGTAAGCTGCACAGTGAATCTAGTTGACAGTCATAATTTGAAACTCTTATAGACTGAATGAAAGCACTGTCATATTCCTGTCACCTGCTGTATTCTAGCTTTCAGGGGTAATGGTACAGACTTCCACTGCAAATGCTTGTGATTTCAAATGTTAGACTTCTTTCAGTTGTCAGAGTATTTCCCTCACATTGCTGCTTTGGGAGGTCCCCATGTTAGTAGATCCAGCAGCATATTCACAAGAAGAGACCACAGCAAGGACATGGATCTGCTGTCAAATTGAACTCATGTAAGAGATTGTATTGTGGTGCACTTCGGCACTACAGAAGAACTTTCAGCTAGCTTACCCCTGGCATCCTGGAGCTCAGAGCTGGGTTATGCACCTTGCCCTTCAGGTGGTAGCTGGATGTTAAGTGCTACTTGAAAGCCAGCACAGTATATATCTGCATTAGCCTGCAGCCATTGTCATAACTGCAGATTCTATGCACTGTGACTGGGAGTTGACTAATGAATGTTGAAGTACTGAAATATTTACCCAAAGCTCATTAAGGTTGTTTGTTAATGCCAGGCTGGTCTAAAATTGTCAAGAAGTTGGCTTCTTCCTTTCTAATTGTAGCTGGGCCAGATGTATAAGAACAGTCCTCGCGGAGTTACTTGTATACCATGCGTGGAAACGGGAAAAGGCAACAAATAACAAGACATTTCTTCACTTAATTATTTTTGTTTTGAATCAGCAGAATGATGAAGTGTGGGGTTCAGCAGTGCTTCACTCAGAACAGACACTGCATGTGCTTTTCCTGCAGGTCCTTTTTTTTTTCTCTGTGAGAGATGTGATTGTGTGCTCCCAGTGCAGCAGAATAGCGAGAGCATAACTAATACACACAGTAGCTGTCCCACTTCAAATCGCCAGGCTTTACATAGATGCACTGCCAACGTAAGGGCTAATTCTACAACTTCACGTGGCTCATCAGAAGTCATTGAGAATGCAGCTCTGCTGTGTAAATAGTGCTGCAGTTTCCCCTGCATATCACATCTCACTGATCTTTGTAACTTCTCCCATCTTTACTAAGCTGTTAGCCAGCTCTGCCTTTGCTCAAGCCGGTTGTAGTTGGTTTGCTTTTCTTTGCACGGCTCGGCACCAGTGCTAGAGATGCCTGCATGTCCCTGCAGAAGCTCATTTATGCTTGTTTCCCTCGTGTGGATGAGTATGGAGGGTAATGCCTGGCACCTGGATGTAGATGCTGTGCTAGTTTTAATTTGAAGGTTGCATTGGTCCTGCTACGAGTGAGCTCTTGTCATCACATGGGGAGCTCTCTGATGACTGTGTTGCGTGATGTAGAGAATACAAGCTATCAAGTTCTCCTGTTACTGATGACATATGATTAGAAAGAGGCCAGGGTTTGTCCGTGGGTTTGGGAGGGGAAAACAACAGTTTATCTGAGAACCAAACAGATGTAGGTTTGAAATTGGTGAAAAAGCAGTGACAGGGGAACCCAGTGGTACCGTTTCTACAAGCACAATTCTTTTATGTTAGAAATCATAATTTATGTGGCTTTAGCAAGTCTGTCTGAGGTTTTCAACAACTAATATTACTGGTTTCGAATGAACATTTCCCCTCTGGTTGTATATTCACTACCCTGTTTCAGTGTGAAGGTAAAGCTGTTTGATTCACAGTGGGGTTACAATTTTCCTGTTGAAACTCTACTTTCTTGAGCACTGCATCTTAGTATCAAATCCAGCTCTGTCTCTGGGTGGTTCCATAACATTTCCTTTTAAATCATTTCTTAGTTATTTTGGAGTGGGCTGGCAGAAAGACACAGCGGTATGCAGATGATATGAGCCCATTGCAAAACTTAATAGCTGAAAGAAGGTAAAAATACACTTGTCAGCTTATACACTGACAAGTTACTTGTATTTGGCTGACAGAGGATTTCCTCTTTCGGAGTTCATACTGAACAAGGTTGCCTGCTGAAAGGTTACCTGTAGGGCCTGATGGCAGCTCTTCTGAGGGTGATAAGTTAATAGGTTGCACGCTAATCTCAGAACAGCTACTTGCAAAGTAAAGCGTTAAACAGCAAGGGAGACATTGGCTGAACTGCACCTGCTTAGTTGAGGAAGAAAGTAAGACATGCAAGATATTCTCTCCTGTAGCCCCAGGAATAACTCTCCATGTTTTTGTGGACCAGCTTTATTAGCTGGGGTTGGTCCTGCAAGAAAGTGCTAAATGAGTTCTGAAGGTGACTTACTAATGCCACTCTGGGGAGACTGTTCATTTGAGGGAGGCAGGACATAGGACTTCATCGAGCGGAGCACTAAGGTGAGACAGGAGCTCTGGAAGAAGCCAAAGCTGAGGAGGTTCTTTGTGCCAAACCTTGCTCTATTCTCATTTAAGTTTTTTTTTTGTGTGTGTGTGATTGTGTGGGAACAGAGAGTGCAGCACAGCTGTCTGATATTGAAGAGTTTGAGCTATGTCCTTGAACACCACTTGCTCAATAACAAAAAACAGCAATTAGAACAAGATAAGTAAATACCAAAGGCAAAAATAGTAAAGACAACTAAAAATCTATAACCAATCCAAATGAAGCTTAAGGCGCGTGAACAGTATATTGGTAGCAATCGAATTAGATGATTAAGTGCGTGCACTTTGCATGTAACTTAGAAGAATTATAAAAGACTTATGCTGACTGACAATAAAGGTTTCCGGAACACCATCCACGGAGTCCATGTTTTTACTGCGACATGATTGTTTTTTGTGTTTCATTTAATGAAACCAAATTTTGGGAAAGCTGAAGAGAGGACAGTGTGGAGGAAGGGAGGCAGGAGAGGGGGTTAGAGTCATTATATGGAGCAGATTTGGAAAATTTGGACAGCCATGAGACTTCATCATATCTGGGCATTTCTAGGATGTGGCAGTAGTTGCAAATAGGCTTACTGTGGCATCATCTGTTGGGCTTTATTATCCTTATTTGCTGATGACATTCCTGTTAGTCCTTGAAACATACTGGGCATTTCTCCATTTCCTTGCTTTTGGTTAGTTCCCCAGCATGCTTTGTCTAAAGCCTAATATTATAGCCAGAGCCAGAAGATATGCAGTTACTATTCTGCTTGAAAATACATTTTGAATAATGCTGCATATATTTTACAGATTTTATGTCCATTCTGTAATATTCTAACTGCCTCCTTCACTGATGTACAGCCTCTAGATTTGGTCCTATAGTAATGGGAAAAAATACTATATTACTTCCTGGCTCTTCTCTCCTCATTCTCCCATTCTTTCTTTCCTTGAAATATGATCTATTTTGTTCTTTCTATTTCTGTTCCAAACATATATTATGCATTCTGATCCCCATATGCACTTGCTATTACTGCTTACTACTTAACTTGGGATTATTTGACTTCACTGAAGCTAGCTAGCTACTTTAGCCCTCTTTCTGTCCCTCTTCTTTCCCTCTCTTCCCCTCCCTTCCCCTTTCTCTCTCTCTTCCTCCTCCTTTTCTCAGTTCTATTAATCTGCCTTTCTTTGCCTGCCTATTTTATTTGCATTGTTGATTGAATGCTCTCAAGATAAAAATAATGTATTTATGAGAAAAGCAGTCTTGCAGGCTCACTAGAACAACATTGCAAATTATCAGTTGTACAAGTTGTTGAAAAATCTAGCTTCCGTTTTTCAGAGGAAAAAAAAAGATGCCTTAAAGCATTGTGCTATGTAACTATAATTACTTTTAACCATCTATTTTTTTTATTACTTCTTCATTTATTTCCCCAGTGAAATAAGACAAGTGAGTTCTGCTTTTATTTCTTGTCAGTCCTGGTTTGTGCACTAGTACCTCGGTTAGATGCTGCGTTTACAAGTGCTGCAGTAAATATTTGATTGCTTTGTTCCTTTTCATTGGAAGGAGTCATAGGTAAAATGCTACAAAGGTGAATTTCAATGTCTCCTCTTCCACGTAGCTCTTCATCTGTCACTGGAAAACAAGGATTTTTTTTACAACTATTTGATGGTTCATGTTTCCATTTCAAAGTGAGATTTGGAGGAATCAATGCTAGAAACCGTTTCTGGAGAGAGACAGACATCTGTATCGTTCCTCCACCCTGAGGATGGGAATGGGGCAGGACATTTCCTACACTTTTCTTTTTTTTTAAAATTTGTTAGGAGGTGGGAGGCAACAAAGACGGCATCCAGCCTCTTTGCCTAGTAGGAAACAAGGGCTTGTATTGTTTCTACAATTGTATTGTTTCTGCAAGGAAAGGCTTGTATTGCTGTTTCTTGTTAGCACAGTGCTGATCATCTAAAAGGAGCTCAGCGGGTCAACTTGTGCCTGGAGGCTGGCTTTAAAGACGGATCTGCTCAGCATGCAAGTACCTCTTTCTTTTTTCCTTTTTTGTTTGTCCCTTTTCCAGAAAGTCACTTCTGCCCTCCTTAAGCCTTGAATTCTTCCCCTCAGTGTGACTGCAAAACCGGCAAACATCTCTTGTAGGGATCTGAGTGCCTGCAGATAGACATCTTGCATCTTGGACAAATGCTGCCTGCCTGCAAGAGGTCTTTGATATGCTCTTTAAAAGCAATATCCATTTCCTTCAAAAAGGCTGATCTATCCCATTTGTGATGCATTTTCACTTCCAGAAAACTTGCTGAAGCAATAATCAGCCTTTTTAAAATTCTACTCTCTGCTCACTTCTAAACCACTTGAATATTTTCCTCTATCCAGGATCTGAGTAGCTCGCTCCTGTGCTTGCTTTCATTTTTTAAAGTAACTGAGAGGTTTGCATGAACAATGAGCTCATGGAAGTGATGAGCAAACAGAACTATTTGGCTAAAAATTTTATCTTTCTATGAACTGACAATATTACAGATGATCTGCAGGGCTATCTGACTGTAATTCAGAGAAATACATGACTTATCTGGCTGTATTACTGCATCTTGTGTGGGTGAGCCACTCCTACTCCCTTGCATTTTATGGGTGTTGCTATTATCCTTGTGTCGAGTAATGTGTAGCTGTGCCGATACAGTGCTTTAGCTCCCTCCTTGAGTGGATTTGATGGCCTCACTGTCTTAAGCAGTGGCTGGAATAAGAATGGTTCAGAACTTCTGGAATAACCCTGTCTGGGCCGTTTTGTTCCCATTTGAGAAGTGCTTGTATAAAGATAAGAGGAGAGTATAGGCCCATTCTGGTGGTTGTTCTCCAAGAGTTTTTCTTTAATAGCCAGCCTGATATGGCCAAGACAAAGTCACACTGACAGGATGTCATCTCGTGAATTCTAAGGAAAATGCATTACTCTGACAAGGGTTTTCCATTTACTCTCATCTGCTACTGATCTGAGCCTTCTTATCAACCGGACCTCAATTTTTCCTTCCACATGCAATGGTGACAATGACTTGCGGCTTATCTCATGTTGAGATTTACTAATTCATAGTGCCGTAGGAGCCAAATAGGAAAATGGCGAGGATTTACAGAGGAGGAAAGGCTTGTAACTTCTTGCAAGTTTCCTTTAGTTCCATAGATGTTTATTTCCAGAGAGACCAGTCTTGCTTTATTAATCTGAAGCAGAAATTAAGATGTAATTTGTCCAGCCTATCGAGAAAACTACATAATGCAAGTGAGGCATTAGATTTACTCAGTGGCATGCGTCGGGTCTGATTCTGCAGTCAGTGTACACCTGCACAGCACAGCGCACTCCTAAGCACAGCGCAGGAGGAGTTTTAACCTTGAGTAGTGGCTGAGGCAGCTGTTCTCTGACTCTGATCAGCCGACGCAGCTGCTTGAAAAGGTTGGGAGCAGTGGGTTATATGCCTCCAAATTCAACCAACTACTCTAGAAATAATTTTATTAGTGTTCAGATTCTGCCTCATCTTTCAAGCTGGTCTTACAGACCTTCCTCTGAATTGCAGTGTCTGATGGATTATGAAGGCTATGATCCAATATCCTGACTTTATTTGCAACTTGATAGCAGCATTATAACTTCCTCCAAAGTAACTGCATAGGAAGGATGGAAATAAAGCAATCCAAAATGTTAAATAAATATCAATGGTAGAATGCAAAATAGGAAAGTGCATACAGGAAGATTAAGGAAGATGGATGGCTCAAGCTTTCACTGTGAGTGGCTGCTCCACAGGTACTGGGTACTGCCTTCTTGACTGTGATAGAAAAATCCTAGTATGACTAAATTGTCCAGGACTGTGAGTCCTGTAAAATGTAACTCGATCAAGTAGTTCCATGGGCCTGAATACAACTACTGGGTAGGGCGGACCTATCATTTCATAAAAGTTGCATCTCTCTAGAATCTCACCACCCAAAATCACAACCTGTTCCTTCTTTGATAGTGGGAGAGTAATTTTTCCTTCTACAAAGCCTTGCAATATCACTTTTAACAATAGATGTTCTACTCCTTTCTTTTGGTACATCCTGACCAAACTGGAAAAACTGAACTGAACGTGGGTACAGAGACAGAAAATAAAGATTTATTACATAGTCCTTTACATAGTGTTGTACCAATGCACAAGCAAAGTACAGCTCCTAATACTTCGTTCTTATGCCAAAGAAAAAAGGGCTCTATATAATTAAAATGAAAATGGCATTGAATTAACACGTTATTGTGTTGAAGGCCATCATAAAATCTGGGGCTTGCAGAGGGGAGACAAAATCAATTCATCCTTATTATAATTGCAAGGCTATGATCTTGTTTGCTCAGATGCTATGGTGATAGACTTAAAATTGTCTGTTGGTAAATACAACACACTTTTTTGCATAATATTGGTTTAGTTGTTCCAGGAATTTTTCATCTCCGGGTGAAATTGCCTGCTAAAGCAATGTTGAAATTGGCCTTGGTTGTGTGGCTTTTTTGAAGCTTTGCCTGATCATTTCCTAATATATCACAGTAAATTTGTTTTGTGATCCTATTAAGAAAGAACTGAGGAAACTGAGCATTCATCATTATAAAAACTGCCGGTTTGTCTGAAGGCTCATTCACAAGTGCCAATCTGCCTTGTTAATCTTCTGTGTCCTTTACTCTTCCTGGTACCATTGCTCAAATTTTGCATATCTGCACTTAGCATAATTTAGCGAGTGTAGAGAACAAAAGCCCTGAATCAATCAGATGTCACTAAAAAGTCACTTCTGATCTTCTGACAACCCTGCTCTCGGGGTGAAGGCTTCACTCTGTGGAGCCTTTAGTGGCAAAGACGATTTGACTTGTCACCATGTCCACTCATTCCTGCCTGCATCCTTCTGGCCCTCACCGTACTAGTATCAGCATGCTTATTTGAGGGACTTATCTTGGAAGACAAATTGGTGAAGTGGGCAGGGCTTAAAAAAAAATACATTCCTCAGTTTAAGTATCTGTGCTGTTCTTTGGGTATGATCCAGTTTAGGCTGCAACTCTGCGCACATTCACATCAGTACAAGGAGGGGAAGGTAAACCAGAAAGATGGGAAAAACACCAAGGGAAGGAATGAGGTGTCCTTGAGGGAAAAAAAAAGGACAAAATTGTGGCTGGATGAAATGCAGCATGGGATCACATGCTGGCTTGCTGCTGAGGAGACAAGATCCTGTGAACAAATCAGTAACCTGGCTCAAGCTAGGGCATTGCTGTGGGAGTGTGTGTGCTCTGCTTCATCTTGATTGAGGAGGATGGCTGGTTAGCCGAGAAACGTGATCTCAACTACTAAAATTGTTGGCAGGGAGGAGGCAGGGAATGTTGGTAAACAGTTTAATCAAAATGAAAAATGAAAGAAAAAGTAAAAATGATGACCCTTTGCATCTTGCTGTTTAGATTCACAAAATCTAGAAACCAAGGAGCCTTGCTTCTCCCTAGCATCAGCTGAGGCGTTAATCGAGTAGACCCATGTACCGATCTTTGCTTGATTCAGGACAGCAGTTTCGCCTCTGAGACACCCTTCTGCCAGGCTGCAGAATGTATTTTAGCATTCCTTCCCTCCCTCCCTCCTAAAGCAGTAGAATTTAACCTAAAGTAATTCTGTATTGATTGAAATGGAAATGGCCACAAGTTGTACCAGAGGAGGTTTAGATTGGACGTGAGGAAAAACTTTTTCTCCCAAAGAGTGGTCAGGCACTGGAATGGCCTGCCGAGGGAGGTGGTGGAGTCGCCATCCCTGGCAGTGTTCAAGAGGTGGCTTGATGAGGAGCTACAGGATATGGTTTAGACCTGTGGCAGTAATGGTAGTGGGAAGACGGTTGGACTAGATGATCTTATAGGTCCCATCCAACCATGTGATTCTATGATTCTATGATTCTATGAAATGGAGGGCAGGTGTAAAGCTGCCCCAGTAGCTGGGTTGTGACTCAGGCCCCTGGGCCTTCCCGGCCCTGTCTGAGCCAGGCAGGGTGGGGACTGCAGCCTGCCTTGTCTGAGAGCCCTCACCAGCGGGACACAAATTTCGCAGGGAGGTCATGCTGACTGGAGCGCTCTTTCTCATGGTAAACCCATTATTTGACCCCAGAAAGACTCCCGCCATTTGCCCATCTTTTTCTTTTTTTTTTTTTTTTCTTTCCTTGCCAAACTATGGAAATACAGATTGAACAGATTAAATGAAGTTGCTCTTAAATTGACTCCGTGTAAGTTTTAGTCCGAGATTCTATAATCTCACAAAGTTACTGTATTGGCCCAGTACAGTTTAAAATGTGTTTGAGGCATTTTATCTTATCCAATATAATATGTATGATAAAGCACTACATAAAGCAATATAGGCCATATTAAGTAAATTAAGCACTTTGAGGTGACAAGTTATTGTATAAAGGGAGTGTTTCTACACAAGATTCCGTGGAAACTGCTTGTTACCTGACATTGTTGTACTGGAGAAATTGTAAAATAATTGCAAAATTTGCAAATGAGATGAACAGCGAGGTAAGGTAAACAGCAAGCTTAATGGTCCTGATGCATGAACTAGATTCAAGAAGTAGCAAGGTAAGCTCTGTTAAGCAATGTGTATTGTAACACAGCCAAGCATAAAGTCTACTAAAGAAACAGGGCCACGTCTCATCATCCCATGTAGGATGAGAATGGAATATTTTGGAAAGCGTCTTGAAAAGGAGATTTCACCTTTAGGGTCCTATCCTTTGGAGCATTTCTGCTTTTTATTATTGGTGGGTGCTCAGCACAGCTAAGCTTCAGAGCATTTGTGAAGACCTCAGCATGGATTGAGTTGTCTGACTTTGAATGCTGTGTTTGACTTTTTACTCTGGTGAAGTCGCTATGATGAGCCAAATGTGAGCAGGGCATATTGCTGACACTGCTTCTGTGGACAGTAGGAGTTGAGCAAAACATAACGTGCATATTTATTTTCTTCATTTAACATGCAACAAATAATTTAAATAAATTAAAATGCTAACCCCTTAATGGCAAATCAATGAATCACTTAATGACAATAGGTTCTCCTGTACCTTTTATGTCTGCATTACTGCTGCATTAGATCAGATGACTTTTATTAT
Organism: Chlamydotis macqueenii; assembly: GCF_036417535.1. Lineage (NCBI taxonomy): Eukaryota > Metazoa > Chordata > Aves > Otidiformes > Otididae > Chlamydotis > Chlamydotis macqueenii. The sequence goes on along the minus strand of NC_141558.1, from coordinate 70,776,979 downwards.
GATGGATATGAGCTGAATTCACTTAGCAACAGGACAACCAGCAATTTCTTACTGTGAGAGCCTCAGTGTTTCTGTCAGGGACCTTGATTCAGGGAAACATGACCGTTCAAGGTAGCATTTGAGTTTCTGTACTTCAAGCTTCTGTGGAAGTACATTTTAGAAGGACAGCTGAGGTTGTATATGGGCCCAGTGTGTAGAGTGCTACACAAACCCAGGGAAAACGAATTGCTGACATCCCAGACAAATTCTTGTTTTCTGAGTATTTTTGTTATCTGGAAAAGAAGGGCCTGGATGAGTGTTTTTTCCCTGTTACTACAAAACTAACTGTTCAATAATTACAAAATTACTAAGTTCAGAATACAAAAATTTGGACAGCTGATTTTACTTGCAAATTAGTCCTCTTCACAGGAAGTTAAAATGATTTATTTGCAAAAATGGCCTGATCTTAAAATTAACTGAAGATATTTAGTTCCTATTTTAAGACTGTATGAGATGATACCCTACCCTACCCTAAGGAAACAAAGGCCCCCACAACATTTGTTGCTGTAATCCCGAACAAAATTCCCAGGAAATTCTTCCATCACAAGAGACACTTTAATTGAGCTAGGTGTTTCACAGCCTCTCCAATTTTTCTATTACAAAGATTCTACTATCATCATACATTTTATTAGGAGTGATCTTTTGTTTATAATGTACCACATCACCATTTGCATGAGATACAGTGTTCATCCAAGAGGCTTGAACCAGAGACAACAGGACTGAAGAGCCAGGCCTTTACATTAGCTACAGATCGTGTTTCGGCATGGAGAAGTAGCAGGTTCTTCAAGTTGCTCTGACCAGCTTCTAGAGAGGCATCATCGTGTGCACTAGGCCCTATATCCTGCATCTGGGACTGATGTTCAGGGCGTATCTGCATGGATGGATTTAGACATCCTGGAGCTTGCTTTTGCCTGTATTTGGCGTGGTCTTAGTGCAGCAGTGTTACAAATCTGATGTGTCCCATGGAGAAGGCATCCTCTGAAAGAGTATGCTGTTGCGTCCTGTAATGCTGGGTAAGAGTGCAGACGTGCACAGTTATTGTGGAGTGGCTAATGCATTGTAAATCCACATGCTAGTTTATCTTGTCATAATAAATTTAAGGGTCTGGCTAGACAGGTGTATTAAGTGACTTTTGGGTGAGAGCTGTTGTAGTATGTATAAGGACATTTGTCTATGTTAAAAATCCTGCATGAAATTTAGACCATAGTACCTAACGTAAATTTACAGCAGTGGGATTTTGATGTAACATTTTACTTGCATCCGAATCCTTAGAGAGGTGAATTTCTGCTGTGAGATAGGCTGATATTTACTAAACTTGCTTTTCATTTGTCTCTGGCACATTGCAAGCCATTTAAAAGACATGCCTTTTGCATTTCTGAGCACAGGAGTGAGTGCTGCAGCTTCATGCATTATTGAAGAACATGGCCTCAGCTTGTACAATATAGCAGGGATCCCAATGATTGGCAGACACAAGCTTTTTGTACGCACACAGGCGGGTCAAAAATGAGGTTCCAGAGAGGCAGAAGAGTGAAAGGACTGAAAGCAAATGCAGAACGTAAATAAAAACTTGTGCTTATGCAAAAAATGAACAAATCCCTTTTACTGGGGAGGCAGCAGATGGAAATACTGGGCTTTAGAAGTCCAGATGACCTCTAAGTCCTTTATTTTGTGATAATCTCAGCTGGCCAAGCACTCTCTCTCAATTTCTTCTCTAGAAGCTATTTTGCACTGTGTACAGCTATTGAATATTCTCTGAAGCAGAACCTCAGTAACCCATTTCCTGGTTGAATGCTCTCACCTGAAGGTCATATCTAGTCATCCATTCCCTTCACCTGACCTGTATCATAATGAAGAAAAGCCTGTAAAGTTATTTAATAGGCAAAAGAAATGCTTTAGTGTGGGAGAATTGAAGTGCTTGGTCCCTTTAGGTGATCAGGGAGTCAATTTAGGAGACTTCATGTTCTGTTTTTTCTCCTTCTGACAGCAGCTATGGATGTTAATCTAATAGAGCAGAGTAGGAAGAGGACCTGCATGTGCAGTGACAAATCCCAACTTGGAGCACAGATTTCTATCAGGGGGAAGGGGGTAATGAAGAGTAGACAAAGTGTAATAGCAAGTCCTCCCCCTGCCAACACCTTCAGGTCAAGTCTGGTTGCCTTTTCTGGAAGCTCTGTTTTAAACAGAAGAGATGGGGCTTAATGAAGATACTACTGCGTGAAATGTAAGGACCTTTGCTATGAAAGAGCTCAGATTAGATCTAAGGCTATGTCAGTGAATTTATGATGAGGCTTGCCTCCAGGTGATGGCAGGAATTATTTCACGTCAGGCAAGTGTGCGCATTTGAGATTTTGGAAGTCTTCTGTTTTCCTGAGCAGGACACCCTGAAGATTTTCAAAATTTTGTTTTTCTCTTCCCATTAAAAACAAACAGACAAAAAAACCCCACCCAAAACCAGGAGAATTGACTCTGGTCTACCTCATGGGCTAGGCCAACTTCTTTCCTTCTTGAAGATCCTCCAGATCCAAGTTTCCTCATGAGCTTCCTTGTTCCTGTGCCTTGGCTTTAGCACCTGTACAGCCACATCCTTTAGTGTCCACTCATTTGCTGGCACATAACGTTCCCTGGGTTTGTGGTAACACAGGGGTCACTGCAAATTCTCTTCATATCTCTGTCTGTTTGTCTTTCCATGTGTAAATGCTAATTGGGCCTGGAAAAATACTGCCTACATGCATGCTGTTGTAAAGCTATGAAATATTAATAAGAAGATTGGCATGTCAGTGGAGTTGTGACCTAAGTTAAGCCAGTAATATAATTTTAAGACTCTGGTAAATATACCAGTAGCTTTTGTTATCCGCTTTGTTTTTTCAAGTGTTAGTTCTACACATATATGAGATGAGTAAGCCAGACTTTTTGTTTAAGAAATGCTAAATTATTTCCATAAATCTTACATTGTTGGCTGTTTAAATTATTATGAGCCAAGGTCCCTGGCACTAAAGGCTACACACTACAATGAAACGTGTTCATATTTTCTGCGTTTATGCATTTAAATTATGGTAGGGTACTTTCTTCTGTCTCATGCTTTTTTTCCCTCAGAGCACTCCACTATGGATATTCACAGATGGGCTAATAATAATCACAAGAGTTGCCTGTTTGTCACCCTGTCATCGGTTGCCAGAGATTCTTTATTTGTGCTATTAAAAACACACAAATAAAAAACACCTTTTATAGCTATTTGGTCCTCCTTGAAGGCCTGTTTAGTTTCCAGACAGAAAATGAAAAATGAAGTTTTTATTCCCTAAAAAGAATGAAGAATGAGAAAGAAACTTTCCTACTTAATTGTGGCTGATCTAGGTCTGCTTTCTCCAGTCCTGCCAACACATACCACTTGTGCAATGTGTTCCCTTTCTTTATCCAAAGGTAGGATATGAGAGAAGTTGAGATCATAACCAAGCAATGAAGAACAAGTAACATAGTGTGCTACCAGTTTGACAATAGCTTTATCCACATCACCTATCTGTTACAGAATCTTCTCATTTTGAGCTTTTGTAAAGCAAAACTTTTTCCTACTTTTGTCATTTAGATGGCTTTGATTTTCTTCCTCACACGTTTCCAGCAATTTGTCTCCCACCTTCACCATTGGAACAACCACTTGCATATCCAATATCTAAAGGGGGCCTACACGAAAGACGGGGAAAAACTGTTCAGTAGGGCTTGTTGTGACAGGACTAGGGGTAGTGGTTTTAAAATAGAGGGAGGTAGATTTAGATTAGATATTAGGAAGAAATTGTTTACAGTGAGGCTGGTGGAACACTGGCACAGGTTGCCCAGAGAGGTGGTGGATGCCCCATCCCTGGAAACATTCAAGGCCAAGTTGGATGGAGCTCTGAGCAACCTGATCTGGTTGGAGATGTCCCTGCTTCTTGCAGGGGGCTTGGCCTACATGACCTTTAAAGGTCCCTTCCAACCCTAACGAGTCTATGATTCTATGATAATGTAGCAGCTATTTCCCAGTATAAGGGAACAGTGTACCCAGCCATTGCAAGACAAGGTGTAATGATGCATATAAAATCATTGGTAGAACTTAACTATGTAGCCCCAGGCAGTACTCCCAAGCAGGACCTACCTGGCAGCCTGTGTTTCACATCCTAGTTTTGTCAAAAATATCCTGAGAATTTTTCACTGATTAGAAGTCATAGAAACTCTTGCTCTCACCCCCTCTGGCACTGATTTGTGTAGCACCACACTCGTACCCGTTCGCTGAGCCAGGGTATTAGCTTAGCAAGTGTCTTCAAGAGTTTAGTCTAGAGAAGAGGAGGCTGAGGGGAGACCTCATTGCTCTCTACAACTACCTGAAAGGAGGTTGTAGGAAGGTGAGTGTTGGTCTCTTCTCCCAAATAACTTGTGATAGGACAAGAGGAAATGGCCTCAAGTTGCGGCAGGGGAGGTTTAGGTTAGATACTAGGAAACATTTCTTTACTGAAAGAGTGATCAGGCACTGGAACAGGCTGCCCAAGGAAGTGGTAGAGTCACCATCCCTGCAGGTGTTCAAAGAACGTGTAGATGTGGCACTCCAGGTTATGGTTTAGGAGGCATGGTGCTGTTAGGTTGATGGTTGGACTTGATGATCTTGGAGGTCTCTTCCAACCTCAAAGATTCTATGATTCTATGATTCAAAAGCACCTGTGCAGGAGTACCCAGTCCCCTCCCTACCAACACATGTCTGTGGCTTTGTCTGGAGCACAAAGAAAGCTTTTGGGGCAGGGAATGTATTTCTCTGTGTGTGCAGGCAGAGCATAGAAAAATGAAGCGGGTCTTGGCTGGAGATGATAGGTCAGGTCACAACAGAAATTGGGAATGCTTATAGTGGCAACCAGTATTATTCTCCTTCTCTGTGGCTGGACATCATACAAAGCTTCAAAGTTTTTCCACAGTGCCATCTTCTAGGATCCTGATAAATTATGTACGCTTGCTGGAGTTGGCTATCTGATACTCTCCATTCTAGTGCTCTCTTTTACAAAATTACTTCCTCTGGGAGCTTCTAGTATTGGAAGAAATGGCCAAGATGAAGTGGGAGCTAGCTAATTGGTAGACATATGCTACCTAAGCATTAAGTAAAGTAATCCCACTTTATACTGTTTTTCTCAGATCTTGCTTCTGTTATTTAAACTTGCTGCTACGTCTCCAGCTGGAAGACAGAGCATAGCTTAATGAAGATGCACTTTCCCCATGTTTTACAATTGATCACTGGTTATAATACAGCACATTTTCTGAGTTCTGTCCCTGTTACAGTCTGCTGTTTGCACTCACACTAATGCGGCCATTTCACTTTGGGTTTGGTGTGTGCAAGTGATAAAAGCTGTTAATTTTTCCCTGGAGTAGCTGACAGGCTCTTTCATAATTTGTGTGTCCCTTATTGGCATTCGCTGATTTGAGGTCCAGGACAGGTGGAACTTCAGCTTCTGCCAGAGGCATAATGTTATTTACTCTGAACAGTGGAGAATTTTGCTAAATGTAATGCCACCAAGGGTACTGAGTTCCTTGGAGCTGAGAATCCACAGAATTATAAAATCTAATCACCAGAGTTATCAACCCTGAGAAGTAAAAGAAGTCAGAAGACAGGTTGTCACCCTCCATCTCACACATGAAAGAACCAGCAGGCAAATGTGGAGCCACAGTCCTGTAGACTTAATCCTGAACTGTCTCTGTTGCACGCGACTGAAAAGCACCAGAGATCATGAGCAGCTGTACTGGGGCTGCCCCCCCAGACCAGGGGACGCCCAGCAGACTGTGGCTTCTACTGAAATGGTGGACCCTTATGTAAACTGTAAACTGTCCTCATGCAAGGTTTTGAGTATGATATTTCTGAAGTGTCATAACAGGCATTACTTTTTTTTGGTCTTGCCTTCTGCTGTGTTATGAAAGTTCAAAAGACCTAAAAAATGAGGTGACTGGTTTTCTGAGGACAAAAAAACTACGGTTTCTTTTATGGCTGTTAGTCACAGTTGTTCTGTTGGACATGGTTCATATGTTCAGTAATAACAGACAAACTGCTGATAAGTCCTGTGGTGGTTGTCCTTGGTATATATTTGCTTTTGACATTCAGGATAATCTTAAGCATGTTTTAAATGTCAGGAGAGGAAGTACCATGAAACACCAAGCACCAAGACAGTTCATCTCTAGTTTAACTCTTTTATTAATTTCAGATGCTTTCATCCTACTATAATAATCCTTTTCTTCACCTCATCCTGTGTTTCTGTCCATCAGGAACCACCTTTGCTTAGCAACAACTATTTTTCTATATTTGAAATTTCAGGTCTTGGCATTTTTTGTGAGCTGCCCTGTGTAGGCACAGTACTGAGTGTGTGTTCATGTGTGCGTGCGTGTGCATGTATGAGCTGCTCTAGTTCATGGAGACACTCAAATGTGCATAACTCAATGCTGGTCCTATAGCAAAGGTTGCAGTAGTTTGTACTGGCCAGTAGTTGCAAGGCTTCCCCAAACCTCAAGTTGGGCTAAGGAATCACTGAAGAGTTACTGATCACAGTGCAGGATTTACCACCCAGCTAAATATCAGTGTAATGTGCTTTACTGCTTCTTGGCCTGCTGTTCTTCTCCTCCAGCTTCTTTCTCCATGCTTTCCCCTCTGTCTTTTTAAGACACGTGGGTTTTTATTCTTCCTTGCTGATCTCCAGCTCCTAAAATACCATCTGGAAAAAGGCTGCAATGGATTTTATATTATTACAGAGCCTTGTTTATGAAGGCCTATGCTGTAAAGATGCATATTCTCTACTGAAGAAACGTGTGTGCCAGGGACAGGATTGGTGTCTGTTGCGTGAGCAAGGCTGACAGAGTTGAGGTTTACTTTATTAGCAATAAACTAACATTTCTGTAGTTTTAATATTGTACAATCTGTGATACTTGAAGTCATATTACCCTTTAAGTCTTAAGTTTAAAGGTTCAAGTGTAGGAGATATTTTGTGTTCTGGAAAGAAACTGACTCCTCACTATTCTAGCTTTAATGGTAAATAAGACTTTTAGCTTTGAATTGGGGAGGGGTGATGTATTAAAGCCGTCATAGTCTTGCAATAATTCTGAATGACCAGAGCAGAAAACAATGTGAGAGTCTCAGGCACCAGCAATATTCCAGTATCCACAATATTCATCTAGCCCTGTGCGTGTCTCCCCAGGGTGGAAGTGGTGGTGCTGTCCTGGAGGCTCCCTTGCTTGCCCAGGCAGAGCGATGGAAGAGAGCTCCCATCCTCGTGGGCTGGGCAGAGAAAGTGCAGATTGCAACAGTGCGTAGGGAAGGGGGGATCATGCTTTGGGAGCCAGAGAGAAGGAAGAGTAGTCTCAACTGTGTTGCAAGCTCCTGCCAGCAGTAGGTTCCAGGCCTCTAGTGGGATCAGATTGACTGGAAGGAAAAGAGTAAGAAAGAGAATTGCATCTTCCTGCAACCACTCCAAAATCCTTATCCTTCTTTGCCAAGAGGTAGATCATGTTGTGTTCAGCCCATTAGTTGTTTTTTTTGTCGTGATTCTCATTGTGTGTTCAGGGATATTTGCAAGGGAGAATAGCTTCTGTATCATTGCTTTTTAGGTACGCTTCAGTGGAATTGAGACAGAATTTCTCGACTTATTCTACAGCAGTATGTTTATGGCATAAGTAGTGAAGAAATGCCCGTGAGACACTATTATACTTACCTTCCAGATGATGGATTGGTTATTCCAGCCATAAGGCCCATTGAAGGGAGATCAGAAGATAATTGACTGTCAAGCTTTTGAGCAATGTTAAGGTCAATTGCTGCAGAGGTCAGTTTATTTGAACAATGGGCCCGTTTACAAAGGGTTACGGAATGCTAATAATAATTCTTGCTTTAATGGAAGCTCTCAACATTGTCAAGGGAGAATTAACTTTTAAATGTTAAACTTAAATATCTTTTTGAAATCTGAAGGCTCTTGGACAGGGAACACAGCTTCATTTTTTTTTTTTTTTTAAATTGAGATGAATGCAAAAGATACTCTCTGGAAAATGCCAAAAGTCAATGCTTTGGTTGTATCCCCAAAATAATTAATTTTTACCTCCCATCAGTCAGCTGAATTCCTAGTGTGTGCATGTGTATTACGTGCATATATGTATTCTTATGTTTTTTTTCAAACTTCTCAAGGCTTGAGAAAATGACTTGGTAGGCGTACATGGAAACATGACTGAGGGAGGTAGCAGGACTGGATTAATATGGGGGGGGGCAAATCTTACATTATTGGTAAGCAGAAGAGAAGTTAAACTACCCAAGTTCCTGAGGCTTCTATCCTGAATAACAATCAAATCTGAGGCTCAGGAAACTACTGGTCAGGCTCTGGAACAGACTGGAACAGCTGTGCTCAGAATAAAACCTTTTTTTTTTTCCCATGGGGTTCACTGTAGCTTAAAAAAAAAAAGGGGCGGGGGGGGGGGGGAAGGAAGAGATAATTCCTTAACTGATCTGTTCATTTTGTGCCCACTTCATGTACATGTAATTAATGGGAAAGCTGTAAGACCATGGAGAGCCATGTTTGCTATGGCATATATTAGATGATGGATGTACTACCTTTGTGTTTTCAAATCAAGCTTAGTAACAATAAGATTTCTGATAAAAATCTGCAAGATTTGTAGGTCGATCCATTTGTTGCATTCACAGTTCTTTCTACTGCTTGAAGTCACCAGAAAAAGTTCACAGTCCTGGTTCCAGCAAAATGTTGTAAAGTGCAGATTTTGGTTAGCACAGGCCCACCCCATCAGCCTGTCAAGGTCCCTCTGGATGGCATTCTTCCCCTCCAGTGTATTGACTGCACCACACAGCTTAGTGTTGTCAGGGAAATTGCAGGGAGTGCACTCTATCCCACTCTCCGTGTTGCTGACAAAGATGTTAAGCAGGGCTGGTCCCAATACCCACCCCTGAGGAACACCACACATGACCGGTCTTCACTTGGATATTGAGCCATTGACGAAAACTGTTTAAACTCAGCCATCCAGCCAATTCCTTATCCATTGAGTGGTCCGTCTGTAAAATTCATGTCTCTCCAGTTTAGAGATAAGGATGTCTTGCAGGACAGTGTCAAATGCTGTGCGTATTAGTACATTTTTTGTCAGAGGGCTTAGGTGACCTAACATGGTTTTCAGGTACAGCTGTCACCAGGATGCTCCTTGGCTGCATGCAAGCACCATTATCTCAATTCTAAGGATGCCAGTTTCTTTTGTTACTGTGGAGATCGCCTTGAGTAGTCTTTTGGGCACTGGGAAGCACTAAGCCTGTGTGCTGCCATATCTGCTGTAGCCAAAACTGGACCTATATGAAAGAAAGATAGATGCTGAAGGAGTCTGAGGAAAATTGGTAGGCTTATTAGAAAATAAACAAACTAGATCTTGTTCCCTATGGTGGACAGGGTTGGAAGTCCAACATAAGTTTGAATAGGTTTCACAGGAGTGGCTGTGGGACAGTATCTAGTGTTAGGAAGTACAAGGTTCCATCAAGCAGGTCTACATGATATTTTGCAGGCAGATGAAGGTGCACGTGCTGGTGTTCTTAACCTGCTGGTGGTTACATGACCACAGGAAAGCTGTACTCATGCAGAGCTGGTGTGGCCTGCTCAAAGGGGGAGCATATTAATCTGGTTTGGTGTGGGTAGCTAAGGCTCTGTGTCATTACTTTCTCACCCAACTTAAGGCGTGCCAGGCAAGGTGGGCTTGCAGAGGAAGTTCACACCTGCCTGCAGAACACCAGAAGACCAGATCATTGAATGGATCTTGACAGTTTAAGAGTGATACAAAGACCTTCCAGGTTCCTAGCTGTTTTCCACTGCCTAAGTGGCTCAAAGAGTTGGTAAAACACATGAAAATGCCTTTCTTCTAATTAACTACACTATGGGGAATTAGGAGACTGAATTAATTCCCTAATATCCCTGAGCAAAGGGAACAATCCATGTACCTTTGATTTTTACATTTGTCTTCATTCTTTTCCTGTCCTACACACTTCAGGTGGAGCAGTGTTTCAGTTTTATTGCTTTCCTCCTTTATGATATTTGTGCAAGCCAAACCAAGTTTAGGAAGGTAAGCGGTGCCTCCACGTAATTGTTTTGCTTTCTGGTTCTCATGTGCTAACATACCTCTGAAATGTTTGTGTTGCTTGTTCCGTAAAGGAAAGCTTACTGCTTGGCTGCCAGTCCAAACAAGTGAGATCCTAAGAAAGCTGGAGATTTCCAGAGCTTAGCTGCATAAATGTAATTTCAAGACTGGAGAAAATGTTCAAGTGCTACCCTTATGCCATCTTTGTATGAGGAATCCTGTGTATTTGTTTGTGGAAATCTAGTGAGGAGAAGGCTGTGTGATGACTTCTGCAAATCATGACAGTGAGGAGGCGAATGTACCAATTGATGTAAAGCATATAAGGACTAACTCCATGTTAGTCATGTCCTTAAACAAAAATACTGTACTATGTAAGCTACTGGGTTTCTCTGACTGCATCTCCGAGATGTACAAAGCTAACTGTGTTTATATTCCTCTGAAAATTCAAATCTCGTCTGGAAGAAAAAGCATGGCTTGTGTATGAGTCCAGATCTGTGTAAGATTCCTGGCAAATCTGGAAGCAGGATGCACTGGAGTCCATGCAATGTCTGTTTTCCTGTGCAATAAGGGGTGGTCTAGAGAAGAGGAATGAAGAAACAGCAAGAAAATGCTGCAGTGCAAATAATGCTGTGAGTTTAGTTAGAAGCAATATCAGCGACCTGTGTATTGCTGTATCTGTTCCAGTTCATCCATCTCTACTTAATAGCCTTTTGGCTTGTGTCTGTTAACAAAGTCATGAAATACCTCTTATCTGATGATAGCAAATATCTGATTGTTCTCTGTGTGCTCAGATGTTTTCAAATTTTTGGCTATATTCTAGGTTTCTAAATTAAGACATTTTGGACATGCATATTAAGTAGTGTAAGAAAAATGTGAAGTTTTTGTGTATCCTCTTTAATTTTTGCAAGTTTTAATGATGGCACAAAATACATGCCAAAAGAGAAACAGAGCTTAGATGGTTGCATGATTTGTAGAAAGTCACCGCAGGCAGAAACAGAAGTGAAAGACAGAATTTGGAGTACGGGTAAGCCCAGGCGTTTTGTTCCCAAGTCCTTGGGAAAGGATGTCGAGGAAAGGATGAGTTTATTTTGCCTATGTTCTAGGTACACATTGGAAGATACAGTAAGTTTTTATCACACCTGGTTTTTGTTTGTTTGTTTGTTTTTAAATGCAGTTGTTGACAGCTGTTTTACTATGTCTCTTAGTTTGGTAAACTTTTTATTCACACCCTTAGGAGTAATGGATGTTATGTGTACAGAGACGAACAAATGACTGTAGCAGTGGCTTCTTGGTTGCGAGGCAGTGAAATGTTATGATACTCATTTGCAGTGTTATACAAATACGTAAGTCTGTTCATCACATTGCTCAATGCTAATGCATTTATATGACTACAAATTCCATTACTTTATGCAACTGAAAGGACAGAGGACTTTGGGGAGGCAGAAGTCCCAGAGCACTCTTATTAAGAATCTGATGTCAGTCCAGAAAGGGATAGTATAGCTTGTTTTAAACATTCAACAAACCAAAGCTGAACAAAAGGAAAAATTACAAACTCAAGACGACTTAAGTTCTGCTTAGGGGCATAGGCAGATTGCCATAGAAAGGCAGAAGAATAATTGTCTACTAAGCAGACCTCATCTCTGAAACAGGCATAGCTTAAAAAATAATGGTATGAAACTCAGGCTGTTCTTCTACTTGCTGAAGAATAAGAAGTCTTATACACTGCAGGAGGTTGTACTAGAGATAGTTTTATTGGAGATTAGCTTTCAAAATAATACCATAAATTATTTTTTAAGACAGTCAAGTGGCACCTGCAAGTTGCTACAGTAGCATTCATGTTAAAACATTACTAAATTCAGAGGGCAGAGATTTGCCTGTCTCTGTCTAGTGCCAGATACCTAACTGTGTTCAGCATTTAAAGAAGGGGCTTTCCAAGAAGTCTTTTGCTCCAGAGGCTGGTCGGATCCTGGCCACGACTGAGCGTGAGTCCTATTGATAGTGGATGTGGAGGAGGCAGCTCTTTCACCTGCCTGGAAGATCTTGGGCAGCTGGATCTAAGCATGATCGATGAGTGAGTGACACAGAGTCAGGAGAGCTGGAGCAGAAGTAAGGAGCCCTGGAAAGGCAGATTTAGGGATCTTTGAGCAGACAACTGTTAAGCGAAAGCTGATGCCTCCCAACATGGTTGCGAGCATGCAGCTCTCACTATGGCAGCTGAAGGTCTGAGTTCCCCAGCTTGACTTTTTCTAAGCTCTGCTAAGCACAAGGTGGGACTGGAGAATATGCATGCAGGTACAATATTCTGCAAGTCCTCCAAATGACTCACGAGCCAGGGACAGGCTAGTGTGGGGGGAAAAAGGAGAAAGAGGGAAACAAGTTATAAGAGTAGTTTAGAATTGAGAGGGATTCGTTTAAGCAAAACCGAGAATCATTTCCTTTTTTCCTATTTCTCAACTAGAATGCAGTCACAACCTGGGGGAGCTGGAGTTGTCAAAGCTCCTCTGAAAATGCCTCTGGGTTCCCATTGCATCACTAGGCAGTTAGTGACACCCAGTGACACTTTGGCATCTCTGCCTTGCTGCAGATGACATACAGTCACTGTTGAAAAATCCCTTATTTGTGAATGAAGATAAAGACTAGGAGAGTGTTTTAAATTTGTATATTTATTTTCCTGGTTGGTAAAGAGAAGCCTTGAAAGAGACTCGAGAGTGAAGTAGAATAATCAAGCAACTCATTGATCTAAAGTTAATCTGCTGCAACTGCCTCAGCAAATGCTAAAAATGGTCTCCTTTCCTCCTTTCTATAACTGAGGAAATGGCTTCTGCCAATATCCCTCTAACACCAGCAGCCCTTGGCGCTTTTGTCAAACACTCTCTGTGTTTGAACAGATCAAATGAAACTCATTTGTTGTTATTGTTTAATATTAAGCTGTACTTAGAGAATTACTGTGGCATTATTAGGACAGTTTCCTGGAACACAAATGGAATGAAAAACAAAAATAAAAAAGAGGAAATTCTGTTTATTTTTTGTTTTAAAGCTCAGTGTTGAGGTTTGAGTCTCTGCTATTCTCAGTAGTGAATTATACAGTATTGTATTCTGCAAAGAAGCACCAAGAAGCTGTCTTAAAAACATTGTAATTATCATAAAGAGGTTCTATGTACTATACAGAGCATTCAAAATGTTCCTCAAATGTTTGGGAGGTGTGTTTCTGGTGCAAAGTAAGAGCAAATCATGCCTTTTAGCTTTGGGCTCTGATATGGAATCTGTACAAATGTGAGGTCACTTAAACTGACTATCTGCTGCTCCATCTGCAAAATGAAGCTATTAAGTGCCTCAGACTACCCAGGGAAGCCAGAAAAGGTATCTATGGGCAAAATATTTTGGTGCTGACCTGCTGAGATTCATGCAAGCCGAATTTTGCTTTTGTGGTTTCACTGGTGGAAGGCATTCAAACTAGGTTTTCTACCAAGCCATCAGAAGTCATAATTTTCTTAAATGAAAACTCATCAGTCCTCTAAGTCATCTTGAAAATTTGCTATGGCTCACAACAGTTATTTTCATAGAATCTTAGAGCAATTCAGGTTGAAAGGGAATGTGGGAGGTCTCTCAAAGCAGGGCCAACAATGAATTCAGACCAGGTTGCTCAGGGCTTTGTCCAGTCAGAGCTTAAAAGCCTGCATGTCCTCTCTTGGCCCCTGTCTCACGGCTGTGTCATTCTTACAGGGATTTTTTTCCTCCCCTTATGTCCAGTCAGAACCTTGCCAGCTCCGATTTATGCCCATGTTTGTTTTTGTCCAACCATACCATCTCTGCAACAAGTTCAGCTCTACCTCTCAGTCGCTTTCCCCTAGGTGCTGGGGGCTGCTGTTAGGTAGCCCCAAGCCATCCCTTCCCTGGGCTGAAGAAGCCCCAGTCCCACAGCCTCTCCTTACAGGGCAAGGGCTCCTGCCCTGACCAGCTTGGTGGCCTCCCCTGAACTCCCTCCATGTAACAGATGTTTTTCTTGTACCTGGTGTCCCAAACTAGATCCAGTGGTCTAACAACTGCTGAGCAAAGTGGTCTAATCAGTTCCTTCAATCTACTGTCTGTTATCTTCTTGATTCAGCCCAGGATGCTGTGTGCCGTCTTTGCAGCCCTGCTGACCCATGCCCAGCCTGCTGCGCCCCTGGGCCTTTTTGGCAGAGCTGTTCCCTGGCCAGGCCCATGCCCAGCCTGTATCGCTGCAGGGGGTTCCTGTCCCCAGGTGCGGGGCTTTGCTTTTGTCCCTGTTGGATTTCATGAGGCTCCCGCGGGCCCATTTCCCTGGCCTGTCCTTGTCCCTCTGGATGGCAGCCCTGCCCTCTGGCATAGCAGCTGCACCCCTTGGTTCGTTGTCCTCCACATACTTGATTTTAAAACAAACTTAGTGTAAATTGGAAAATAAATCTAAGCACCAGTGGCCTCTATTCATCCTCCATGTAGTTCCACTGGTTTTGCTGAATTTAGCAAGGAATTTCTTTAGAAATGTCTTACAAGAAGAGTTTTCCCTGAGTTCAAAAAAAATCACTGGTCTGCAAAGCTTTTCTGTCTTTGTTTTCAGCAGTGAGTAAACTTACCCCTCTAGCTCCTTTAGGCCATGTATACCTGCTGGGTCACAGCTTTCTTCAGTTGAAAACAGAAAAGCAAACAAATATTTTATTCCTCCCTACTACCACCATTTCAGGATGAAGTTAGATTCTAAAGAGTATTTGTTCTAAAGAAAAAAATGAGCCAAGTCTGGAAAAATCAATACATTCACAGAGGAAACTTCTTCTCTGATTCTGCCAGAGGATGCAGGCATTAGGTTGTATCCCACTGGGTTTTAGGTTTTTTACTAGCTCTGTATCGCCAGAAGCTCAGCCACTAGGAAGGTACTGGTAGAGGTAACGCTAAAACCGCACAGAGGATTTTTTTTTTTTTTTTCATTTCTTCAGTAAAGTATATCCATGATGTTTAGCCAGCACGTGGAAGCTTTGTACATTAGCAAAATCTTTGGCTTTTGACTCTGCAATAGCTATGGATTCTGCTGAATTTTGCTTCCACTTCAAACCAACCTTGCAGGCAGATATTGTAGGATGTTTTAGTTTTACTGCAAGACTGGAGCGTGCTAAAATTGTGAATGCCACAGCATCCTGATGAACCTCCTAAATGAATGTAATTTACTACCAAACTTAAAATGCTATTCTACTCTAGAGAATGATTATTCAAAAAAGGTGCTTATTTAATCAATAGAGTAACTCCCTGTGTACATTGAGACACATATAAAATCTGTTAATGACAACATGATGGGTTTCATTGCTTTTTACTTCTACTAGCCTTGCAGAACCAATTCAGCTTTGAGCAAGCTGGAATCGCCATCTTCCTGTATTATATCCGCCAAAGCTAACAGCTGGTGCGGCACAGAGGCTCTCAGGCACCTGAGTGCTATCAGTAAAGGCGCTGTTAACCCAGGTTCTGGTGAGTAGCCTACGCTGACCACTAAAAGCACTGGGACTGCAGAGGTTTTACTTTTTTATTTCAGTTTACAGGGTTTTTGCTACTATGTACACTGTACAAGGACAGAAGAAACTCAGCTTAACTCTGACCGTAGGTTGTGTTTGCAGGTTAGGAAATTATTGCATTTTTCATTGTCCAGCTGAGTACTGTTGCTGCATTAATATAAAGTGCCATTATAATATTTTTACATAGCTGCTTTCTGTGCAGTAGAGTGGAAGATGTCATTCAATTTGGTTAAGGAAGTGATCATTTGGATACTGACCTCCAACACTTGCAAAACCAAATGGAAAAAGAGAACCTATGTGCCTGCAGCATTCTGATTTGTATCTGTGTCTGGTAAAGATACAGCTTGAATCTATATTACTGGGAAAGCAGAATTACCTAGGAGAGAGAGGAACTCAATTAAGGGAAAAAAAGAAAAAGAAAAAAAACAGTCAAGCAGATTATCTTAAAAAGTTATTGCTGAGCAATCTTGCTTATTTCATTCCATATCAATTCTGGTTGTCTGTTGTCAAGATTTCACAAAAATAAACTTAAAAGTAGTGGTTTGGATTTTGATTACAGTGCTGTGATTGACCTCTCAATGGTGATAGGTCTGTGATAAAAGCTTTTTAGACTACAACAGAAGTGGCATCATACTCTGCAGTTACGGGACATGAGATGATGCAGATCCCTCCGAGCCAGGGTTCCAGTCTGGATTTTGATTTCGCACATCTCAAAACTCAGGACAGTTTGACTGAAGGCGTTTGACTTAGTTCCACTTTTAGCAGATGCACTGTAGGAAGTTTCCAGCTCTAGCTGGTATTGTAGCAGGCGAGGTGCTGCTGGAGACACAGAGACCAGTGCCCTGAGAAGCAGGACAGACTGCCTTTCCGAATAGGAAACAGAGAGGAAGGCAGGAAAGTTCTTGACGTTCCCACGTGCAGCCCAGGTTGCGATGGTCAGAAAGCAGAACTACCGGCAGATTAAAATTTAGAGCCAAGGACGTGAATTTGCAGCTCAGAGAGTCTGTGCAAGGAGATAATAATGTTAATTCCTGTGAGTAGTGAGCTGGATTCTGATCAACCTTGTGTAAGCAGGTGTACTCCAGAGATAGCAGGGAGCTGAAAAACAGGTTAATTACTATTTTTAGCAATGTAATAAGGGCGGACTGGACAAGTTACTACTATTTCCCTGATAAATGTTAGATTGTGGGTACTCAGGGAGCACAAACATCTGAGATGGCAACTACTAATTGAAAACTCTGCACGAGCTGGACAGAGGCAGGTTTCATCCACAGAACATACTTAAGTCCCTCGCTGTGAGAATCAGTCTGTTCCTATACCCTGCCATCCATCCCCTCAGTGTCCTTCAGGTGTCCAGACCGAGCCAAGGAGAAATCCTAGGCTTCCTGTGCTCAGTCACGGGGCAGGAGCAGGGATATAAAAAAAGAGGACAGGGAGAGAGCCTGTCCCTAGTACATGTCTTCAGTAGAGTGAGGGAGGGGAAGAAATAAAGCAGAACTGAAGCAGATAGGCCCTATTCCTAAGACTGCTTCTAGCAGCCCAGAAGAACAACTATAGGACATCCATGAGCAGGAGGCTGTAAAGTCTTAGGGACACCAGAGGTGGAGGCAGATAAGCACTAAGGAGAGCTCGGGGGGAAAAGAGGATACTCTTGGTATTGATGTGTCTTACTGGGGCTCTTATCATCAAGGTGTGGGTCAAGTGTCCCAGACAAAACAGGACTCTGACCAACAAACTGTATGAGAGAGTTGTTTTGTTTGCCAGGTAGTAAAGTTAGTGATTTGGTAGTAAAATTCCTGTTACCATGCTCTGTTCTTTTGCATCATCTGATCACCTCTGTGTAATTCAGAAACTTTATCAAATCATTCATATATTTCCCTGTCTTTGCAAGTTGCAACACGTCTGTAGGATGGTGGTCTCTTTCTCTATTACCTGCTCCCGTTGTCTTTACAGACTTAAGATACCCTCAGGGTCTCTCCTGAGATAAAGTTATCTTGAGATAAAAGCATGCTCCTTGTTTTCCTTCTTGCATGAATTTCTTTTAGTAAATGGGACGGACAGAAGGCTGCTTACGTTCACAAATCAGTGAAGGTAAGCAGCCTTAAGTAGGAGGTACAGATATGTGACTCGAGGATCTAAGACACATAATCTGAGTGGGTTGAATCTGGGGTTGCTTTTGTCATGCACAAAGCAGGACGGTTTCAGTATGTGTCTCGAGCCCATACAGTCATCTCCACAGCACGCAGATTAGATGGGGGATGAGGCACTAAGACAGCACTGCGGTGTGCAGCAAATATTTTAATGTGAGATAACCCCCTACAACAGTTTTGAATAACAGCTTCTTAATACAAATACTTATTCTTAATGTAGTTTTGTAAAGTTTCCCAGAACGTCTCAAATTAGTCCTGGGTAATGCATAGTCATTTTATTAATGAGCTCTGGAGGGCTGGCTGCTAAGGTGTTACGGGCTGCCATTTATTTCTGCTTGCTAGGCTGGAAGAGAAGAACCTTTAAAATACCCCAAATCCTCACCTGATAGTTTCTGTGATTGCTGATCATTGACAGAGGGATGTTAGGCAGGCCTTGGAAGACGGCAGGCAGTTTGTAAAACTGATTGTTTTGAAAGACTCATCCCAGTTCGATACCAGAAATTATGGAAAGGATGAATCTTCTTGCCTCCCTGATAGGATGCAGACTTGCACAGCGGCTCTCTGCAGCTCTGCACGTGCCAGTTGAGCTTACTGCATTCAGTGATGGATCAGCTGCTTGCACTGTAAGACAGTTAAAGGTGCAGCTAGGACTACAGGTGTGGACAGATTGTAAACAGAAAGGCCAAATTTTTTTGCAAAGGAAAGGAAAATGTGTGTTTTTCATTCTGAAAATACCTGCCAGTGTTATCAAGGAAGGGTGTGGATATAAGGAGCAGTGGCATCATTCTGGTGGGGATTCAGTCTGTTGGAATTCCCACAGTGTGTTGTGCTGTCTCTGACATGCAGCTCTCTCTGTCAATAAAAATAAATATCCATCTGAAGTTTGTAGGCAATAGAGAATTTCTTCCATTTGAATTTTTTATGAGTTTACTGTAGATGTTCTCATTCTGTTTTGCTCTTTACTAAATTTTCTAAAAGACCTCCTTGACTCTCCCTGAGTTTTTTTTTTTTCAGACTGGCCAAGCTGAGTGGCTTCTCCAGTTCAAAGTCCCTGTGAGGGGATTTCAGAGAGGTGCTCTGGCAGCTGCGTGGCAGAGTTAGACCTTGTCACATGCATAAGAATTAGAATTAGATAAGTTATTTTCTAGTGGCAGATTTTCCATCAGGAAATACCATTTTGAAAACTAGACTTCCTATGGGAATATATAAATTTGCATAAAATGCTAGGGTCTTTTTCAGACTGGAAGAAAATCAAAATGAAATGTTTTGACCTTACCATGATGAAGCATTTGGATCATTTACTTCATCTGCAACGGTACTATAGTATACTTTACTGTAAAATTGACATGAAACACTTTTAATGCCTTTACACAAAAGCTTAAACTGTTTTCCTATATGAGATTTTGTTTCCAGGAAGCTTCAGATTTATTCTTGTTCATTTCAACATGTGGAATGGAAAGAAAGGGAAATAATGGAGTTTCCTCCAAAGCAGGAATTCAGATTACTGCTCAGATCCAGCACCTCATCAGTACCACGGGCATTGGAAAGACCAACTGGTGCATAGTACCACACAATCAAACAAACAAAAAACCCCAAGGGCTAAAATCTGTTCTCAGTAAATATTTGAGTAATTTCAAAGTATTCATCAACTGCAGTCTGTCCATGAACAATTTGCAAACAGCCAACAAGTGCCAAATTTTGCAAACAAACTGTTCATTGCAAATAGTTTGCCTCTTCACTGTGACTGAGTTGTGTGTCGTTAAGAGGACAACTGTTAATCTTAAACAAGCTTTTTACCCTCGCCACAGTAAAAAATGCTTCTGAGGAGCAGGACAATAGAGTTTAAGGGAAATGATATTTTGAAAACCTTGCTTAGACATTTCTTCATAAAAATATTGACTGGTTTTTATCCAAGGATTCCCAAGCTTAGTGACCATCATTACTTCCATTTTAATAGCAGAAAAAAGCAAAGCAAAAGGAGAAACTATACAATTTATCTTAGATCTCATTGCAGAGAGCTGGGAATGGAATTAGCTCTCTCAAGTTCCAGTTCACAAAACGGTATCTACGGGATGATAAATTGTTTTTTATTTACAATGGGTATTAATGTGGTACTTGTCACAGAAGGCACTGTATAACTCAAAAAAAGATCAGCTTAACAGTTTGCATAGCAGACTTACAATAGAGGTCTGTATACTCTTCCTTTTCTAGATATGGAAAGTGAGGCATAGATTGCAAATTACGCTACAGCATTTGGGGCTGGCAGTGGAAAAGTAGTGTGAGGCTAGCAGTGCTGTCTCAGCCTTTTCTGGCCTCCTCTCGCTTAATTTGTCGCTCTTATCATCATCTCTAAATTCACCTTTAGAGCAGCTGCCAAAAGTACTTTGATTTCAAGATGTGCACGCAGATAAAACATTCCATGCTCAGAGACTAAACGTAAAACTAAAAAAACCCAAGCCCCAACGCTGAAGCAGATCACTCAAGGCAGCTGGTGATGTTTCTTCCTTGATTATTGCTTAAGGACCACTATTTGCAAGAACCTTTTCCCAGGAGGACTTTCTTGGGGAAAAGCCATGGGAGGAAGTCTTCTTGAAGAGGTGTCATCTGTCATGACAAGTTGCCTGTCCTGATGAGTCTGTTGCTGAGATCGCGTTATGTTGACTGATGAGGCCGTCCGGAGCAGTTAACTCAGCCATTTGTAATGATTTCTCTCACAGGCCTTTCAGTAATCACTTTGGGAAATTCTTTTTGAACAGTGCAGGTTCTGAGAGGGGAAGAGAAGCACAGTTATTTATTTTTTTGCAGAAAAGGATTTAGATAGATATAAACTTGGGGGAAATTGAAAAACAAAAATCAGTATAAAATATCTTACTGTCCTTCTAGATATTCCTGCAAGGCTATTGTGTTTTATTTTTGTGTAGATTAAAGCCCCATCCACACACTGGCTCTGTTTCAGATGCGCAGAATTTGACTTTCACAAGATAGAGTGAAGTCATTTGGCAGAGGCAGCATTGGACTACCAGAAGTGGGGACCCCTGGGGAGAAGAAAACAGTAAAGGTTCTTTTCTTTTCTAAACTTTGCTACCATTTTGCGATGTGAATTTGAACAGGTCACTTAATCTCATGGTTTCTTAGTAACCTTACACATAAGAGGTACATAATTCTGCAACAAATCCATCATGTCCATTTTTTCCTGTGTGGTTCATGTCTTCCACTAATTGTTTTACAGCTCCTTATGTTTCAGCTCCTCATGGGCCAGCTTTTCAGCCCAGCCCTTCTCACCAGTTTTGCCACATCTGAGGAAGGCTGTAGCAGTATGTAGGAATATGTAATAGAGAAAACAGCTTCCCTTTTCTGTGATAGGCAAATGATGATAACCTGCCTCTTCCTACTCATTTTAGGCTGTGTCTCGTTGAGTATTTGGATGGTTGTCTTTATTACCAGAAGCCAAATACAAGGCCGAGTAGGACTTCACAGCAGCGTGGTTTGCATCAGCAGAGATAATCCAGTCCATCCTGCCCGACACACAAGGCCCTGCCTGCAGCTGGAACACTGTGTTTTGTATCACATAACTGAACCGCTCTGGTGCCATCCAGCAGAGGACAGTGGTGGCTGGTGGCATCAGCTGCTTTACAACATCACTTGCCTCTCTTATGTGAATAATGAGGATTAGTTAACATTTAAGATCTTTAGAAAACAGCTATACAGAGCAAAATTGTGCCACAGTGGTAAAAATAAACAAACAAAAGAACCCCTCACATAGCAAAAAATCAGGGTATCTCCAGAGTTACTTCTTCTCCTTTTGCACCTGAAAAACAAAATGACGAGTAATTTCCCTTTTACGATCTCTACTCATAGTCAACTCAGAAGTGGCTATCTGAGTGAAGACAGGAGCTTCTTGTGCCTTGCTGAGGTGCTTTATAGTCTTCATTTTGGCAGCAGTTGCAGAACTTCCTTGAGAAGTACTTTCACATCTAAGTACCCCACAGTTGTAGTCAGAGATGCTGTCCTTTACCTTAAGCAAAATTAAATGTTGCAGTGAAAATAGACAATATAAGCACACTGGCATCTTTCCCAGTAAAGGGAATATGAAGTAGTTTTTATTGTTACTGCCAAGACAGCTGTGTTTTAGATTGAAATAGTCATCGCACCCTTTTGCTATTTCTAGAAATAGTGCAGCTTGCCTACCAATAACAAATGTGTTTTCTAGTATTTTCTCTGGTACCAAAACACCCTGCACATTTGTTGCTATTCTGCAACACTATATCTTAACAGAAATGCCTAATGCAGCAAGTAAATGGTTTTAGCCATGCAAATAGCAGGAAATTCATAACTGTCACTGCTTCACAGTTTGTGTCTGTTGTACATGCGTAGGGCTTCGTATAATTCCTCAGAGTGTTCACTTTATGTTTTGATAAGTCAGGCATATTTTAAAAGTTTATTCTTCTAAAATGCCATCCTTGGATTGCAAGGTTTCAGAATTATTCCATGTCTTAAAACTGGACAAAGCCTCTGGAGCTGCAGCGACCTTTCTAAAGGTGTTCCCTCAGTCTGCGTGGTAGAGTCAAGGCACAGTTTCAATGGCAGACATCACTTCAAAATTTCTGCCTCTTTTGTATGGGAAATCTCCAGTTTTTACCTTTTATTTCCTTTGCTTGTGAATGAAGGGATGGGGATGTCTGATATTAAAAAAAAAAAAAAAAGCCCCTGGATTTGTATTTCTATATGTGAGACCATTATTACGCTTTCTGCCAACATTATTTTTCACGTGTTTATGCAATAAGCATAGAATTTTCCTCCTTTCACAGGAGCAATAATAGTAGTAACGATAGTAATGAGGAAAAATAAGGCTGACTTATGCCACTCCTGTTGCTTTCTTCCAAATAACCAGTATTTACTGGCCACCATTTGCAGCTGGCAATGTTGGATGGTTCCAGGCAGTGAAATCAGCCTGGGTTGTGCGTGCGGTGGGCTTATGCCAGGTGGTGCATGAGTGACTGTTCTGGACACTGCCCCATGCTCTTTGAGAAAGAAGGATGGTGCACGTGTCCAAAAGCTTTTTTCACAAAGAAAGGGGTGTATGTAGCAGTAGTATTGGATACAGGGAACGTGAATTCCCGGGAAAACTTGGATAAATCAGCTGGAGTGAAGTAAAGACACTTCCCAGATTAACTCAGGCTGAACTAGGACCTTTAAATTGTCTGTTTTGTCTGTATTAGAAACAGTAGGAAAAAAGTTTTTCCTTCCTTCTGATATGCAGTAGGTGTGTGAAAATGAAGTTTGTTTCCTCTCCACCCCTGCCATCCAAGCTCAGTGCTGCAGTGCAGTGGAAGAGGGAGTTTTAAATGCTCAGGTCATTTGTGGCTGTAGATGTATTTGAGTTGGAAGGGGGCGTTTAGTTGCTATATATGAAAGAAAAAAACGTTCCCTAAACTGTCACAAATGTCTCCAGAGCCAGAGGTACTGACCTGGCATGAAAGTGTGGGAGGAGAAGTGAGTTACCGTGATTTTCATCCTGATCAAATAAGAAGTCTTTAAAAGGTGATGCAGGCTGCCTGCTCTGATGGTGAAAAGCTTCCTGCAGACCACAAAGATTCAGATCTGCGCCGAAACCTTCAAATACTCATTCCCCTGACATTTAAATTTTCAAGGAATTTTTATGCGTGTCTTTGTCCACTGACACTTAAGAAATATGGAGACAAAAATAAGTGAGCATTGAATGCCACACCTTGAAAACAAAAGAGATCAAAAGGCAGATGTTGAGAAAAACCTGAGCTTATATTAAAATTTGCAGGGACTGTAGGCCACTGAGTATTTAAATACCTGCAGCTGCTTTAAAGTGTTAACTGCTTAGTCGTGTAAGTTTGTATATGCATTCTGTTTTAGTACATGGTCAATGTAATACAAAAGAGGAGTTTAAGTGTATAAAGAGGAGGAGGGTTTGTTTCTTTCTTTGTCCTTAATTCCACTACTTAAAATGATGCAGGAAGTGTGCAGATCGGGTGAGAGACTCCAACTGGGTGTATGTGTTAAATATGGAAGTAGCTATGCAGAAATCCAAGGTAAAGGCACTATATGCTTTGAAGTAAGTATGTGTAATGAATTATTAAAACGCTGTCAAAACACCTATTTTTTTTTTCCTTGAAAGCCAAGCCACTATGCTTCTAGAGGTCATGTTAACTGGATACAGACTAAGGGAAAGTACGTGCAGAGGAGTAATCTAAGACATACAAATAGATGGACACTGAGAATATGTGGGATTGGGATTCCAGTTGTGACGAATGAGAATCATACTGCTCTAGCATACCTACTGGTATAGCATGGTATAGTACAGTGTGTGTGTATATATATATATATATATAGCATGTATACTAGGACAGCAATCTTACTGGTAAGCAACTGCTCGGAAGTCCTTTGGATGAGGCAGGCACTGGAAGGGCTCCTGATGACTGTGAGTGGAGGAACTCTCTAATGTTGACACACACGTACCAAACATTAATACTGCCTTGCCATTGTTTTGTTGGAGATTTTTCTAAGCTACAGTGAACAAATACCCCAGACAACAGTGGAAGGATCATTTTATTTTTACAAATACATAAAAAATTCAGAACATCTGCAACCTAAAGTACTTCAGCGTGCCTTGCTAGAAAGGTTACCAATTCCACAGACTTTACATTGTGCTTTCCTGCTGTCTGCAGTGTCTGGAGGTCTGTCCATGCTGCAGGAAACAGCTGGACATAATAGCTTCTGGTTTTCACTGCATATCTGGTCGGTAATTCAGACACATTGGTTATCAGTCCAAAGACAAGGACAGGTATTGCCCTATGTTGAAATACCACAGCGCCACAAAGTCACCACCCTAACTCTCCTTTTCCAGTTGTGATCCTAAAATATCTAAAAGCTGATATAATGCACAAACATCCAAAATTCTGAATGTGTGTTTGTACATGGAGCTTTGCTACTAAAGGGCTTTTCCGCATTGTTTAGCAAAGCTGCAGGCTAGACAGGCAGGAGAAACGCATCCCTTGTCGCAGTCCTGCCTGTAGCCTCAGCTTTTGAGGGGACAAACCCAAGTTGAAAGCAGTTCAATTACTAACACTCAGTTCTTTATTTTCTCTGTTGCCCACAGAGATGCTTAATTGTGCTGTAAAAGGTTATGTTGGCAAAGATCAGTCTACTGTTGGATTTTTTAAAATGTTTCTTGTATGCATGCAGATGAGTAACAACTTTAAGCCATTCTTAGTCTGGTCTGTAATTGACACCCTGAGCTCTTTATCAGTGATTCATTGCCCTTTTGTGGTATCTTACTGGGCAGGTCTTCAGCAGCTGCAGAGCATCTGAGATGCAGTAATACACTCTAGATGGCAGTATATTTTTAAACTATATTAGTTGACCTGGGTAGAATATGAGCTGGGTGATTTTAATTGTTTTCTTTAATGCTCTTTGCATGCCGCTTGCTTTCAAAGTAGAAATTAAAAAAAACCTACTTAGATTTTACAATATACATGCAAATACTAAGGAGAAGTCACAGAAAGCAGCAAAGAGAACAATATTGTTTTCCACTGCATTTTTAACAGGAACAGAAAGGGGTTAAAAGAAAATTCTAAATAAGACTTACAAAGACAAAAAAAAAAAGAAAAAAAATAGTTTGGGCCAGAAGGATAATGCAGTTGTTGAGTTAAATAGAGTTTTATTAGTGACACATGCTTTACATAAGGAAGTGTACACTATTCCCAAATTTACTAATCAAGCATCTGCCAGTCAGTGTTGATCACTTCTGTGCCTCATGCAGTACGTCTGACTGAATCCACTATCCACGGGTCTGCTGTAGCCCACTAAATGCAAATTTCTTCTCCACAGCAATCCAGCACAGGTTCAGTGACATGCATACTATCGTTTATTTGCACTCATCAGGCTTTCAATATGACATAAAATCATTGTAACATAATGCATTATTAAATATATTTTCCAACCGAAAAAGATAAACTTGACAGTCTGTCAGCGAACATTTTCATACTTTAGAAAAGGTTTGTAAAAAGAAACCCTGGAGTACATCCATCCATTAGTGTAAGTAAAGCTCCCCAGCTATTCAGAGCAAGAAACTGCATGAAACGAGCTTGCCCTTTGCTTTGTTCTCCGGCTTGACTATAAACAGAATTTGAATTTTGATTCTGAATGTCATTAAGGCAATAATTTGTATGAGCATAGTTGAGTCTATGGATTATTCACTGTCGTAGTTTAGCCCTGCTTGGGACCAAGCTACGCAGTCTCCCTCTCACTCCCGCCACCCTCCGAGGGAATGGGGGAGAGAGGATGTAACAAACAGGCTCGAGGTTCAAGATAAGCACAGGGAGAGATCACTGAAGTCATGGGCAAAACAGACTCGACTTGGGGAAAAATATTTCAAATTTATTATTAATAAAACCAGAGCAGGATAATGAAGAAGCAAACAAAACCAACTTTCCCCCACCCCTCCCTCTTCCCAGGTTTAACTTCACTTCAGTTACCTCCACCTCCTTTCCCCCTGCCCCAACTGGCACAGAAGGGGAATAAGGAATTATGATCAGTTCATCACTTGTTGCTTTACGCAAGAACTCCTCACGTTCCTCCCCTGCTCCATCATGAGGTCCTTCCCACGTGCCACAGTCCTTCATGAAACTGCTCTGGCGTGGGTCATTTTTCCACGGGGTGCAGTCCCTCCAGAACAGCTGCCCCAGCGCAGGCCCTCCAGGGGCCACAGCCTCCTTCAGGCCTCCACCTGCCCTGGTGTGGGGTCCTCCATGGGCTACAGGTGAATCTCTGCCCCTCTGTGGGCCTCCATGGGCTGCAGGGGGACAACCTGCTCCACCATGGTCATCACCACAGGCTGCAGGGGAATCTTTGCCAGGAGCTACATTACACAATCAGCTCAGGCAGATGCCTCTCAGGTTCTCTTCTCATCTTCACATCTCCTCTCTTAACTTTTTGCAGCCAGGCTGGCCCAGTCAGCCACCCGACAGGAGGCTAGAGGGTGAGGGCCGCAAGGCCCAAAAGGCTTGTGCCTCTCCCTCTCTGCTCCCATTTCTGTTTCTTCACTACTTCTTCTCCCCCCCGCCTCTTCACCCTTCTTAAATATGTTATCATGAAACATTCTGCTACCAATTGGCTCAGCCCTGGACAGCAGCGGGTCTGCCTTAGGCCCAGGCGACTCCACCGGACAAAAGGGAAACTTCTAGCAGCTTCTTGCAGAAGCTACCACCATGGCCCCCCGTCCGTCCGTCAGTCCGTGTCCATCGCCCCCCCCCGGCTCCCAAAAAGACCCAACACATTTACAAAGCATTTACTTGGGCTGTTTGTTGGTTTTGATGCTGCTTGGTCACCTCAATATAATCTGTTCTTTGTGCTTTCATGGATGACTGAGTACGCTTGTTGATGGAAAGAGGGGAAAAATGAAAGTTCCTGAGCAGCTTTATGAGCACTGTTAGTGTCATCATAAGGATCAGTTGTGAATTTGAGAGCTTACAGGGAATTCTCAGGCAATCTTTTTTTCCCCTAGTTGCATCCCTTTATGCCCCAAAAACTGACACCAAGAACTTTTGTGGAGTCAGGAGCTCAGGACTCCTTTATGAGGGACCTCTGGGGTATACGCTCTCAGCTAGGCAGAGGCAAGCCTGAACATCTGATCACAGCCAGCCAGGGCTTCGTAAGTGCCAGGGTCTTTAGAGCTCTTTTGCATGATGGAGATCTTGGGCTTCAGGGTAGTGTTGGATCTGCTGCTTCCCAGGATGTCCTTTGCCTATCTCTGGTTCATACAAGAAGTCTGCAGAAGTTTCCATACCTAGAGCAATCAGCTGCCTGTAAGATTTTTTTGTTTTTAATGAAATGAAGTTGGCTTGGTCCCAGTAGTTTTGGCCATTTGGTTGGTGTTGGTTTTTTTTTGGTTTTTTTTGTTTGTTTTTTTTTGTTGTTTTTTTGTTTGTTTGTTTGTTTGTTTTTAAATAAGGGAAAAGATAACTGTAATATCCTTTCTGTGGAAAATTGCTACCTTTTACTTAGAACTAAAATAACCTTTTCTGAAAGGTCAGGCTTTCCCAGAGACTGGAAAATCCAGATCTTAATGGAGGCTGTTTCTAAACGTATCATTGTAATATTTGCTGAAAACTGCTGTATTCATTGCTGTTAGAAATCAGAGCCACAAATACTACTAATGTTGATTTCTGATTTCCACACCAACAAATATGAATGATTCTGAGATATTTTTCTAGATGTAGCTGAAAGTACACGTTGATCTCAGTTATTAACTTTGACATCTGTTGCAACTCTGAAATCTAGAGGACAGGTACATGCAGGCTTGTCACCTCAGATTTTCCACTGAGAAACTGGGAATAATACAGCTCAGCAGAGTGAGAAAGCTTATCCACTGAGTAATGAAGCAATATCCAAAGGTAGTACTAAGCAATATTTGGTTACATGTAGATGCATTTCATTGGTTAAAAAAGGCATAGGTGTTCTAATAAAAGTTCAGTTACCTTTCTGCACTGCATCAAACTTTATAAAACTACATATGTTAATTACTGGATATATTTCTTGTTTCTTCCAGAAAGTGAAAAAGGGAGGAAATCCTGTTTGTTTAAAAATGATCCAAGTAGAAAGCTTTTCCTGTTCTGCCATTTTATGTGAACATGCAGAGTTATTCTATTAAAGAGGTATTTTTCATTAAAATAATACATGAATATTTTATTTAATAAATTTGTGGCCCTGAGGCTTGACTTCGGTACACATGAACAATTTTTTCTATTTTTTTTTCACCAAAACTCTTGGTGGGCTGAACGAATTTCACATCCCCTAAGGAGATTCCTTTGCACACATTTAAAAACAGAAATGTCAAATGTTCTCTTCAGGTGCATATTTCTAGCTGTGATGGAGTACTTTGGGTCAGGATTTGGCCCAGGATATTCCTTTAGGCAGGAATAACTAAGAAACTTCTGTTGTACCTTGCCATACTTCTGGCTGCTAAAAATGGAGCTGTCAGCTTCCAGTTGCTAATCCATTAATTTTTTTAAAAGGTTAGGGTTACTGTTGACAAGTGACAGAGCACCCTGGTACAAACAACCGGAATGGGAGGTTAGCATATTTAAAAAGAAGGAGACAAAATTTTCTTAGTGCTTTTTGGCTTCAATATTAATTGTTTTGGAGAGGGGAGAAACAATTTATTTTGTAAATTGGCTGCAGTGCGGTCCACATTTGCATTACCCTTACTGAACAAGAAGCATTTGTTTAGCTGATACAGTCTTCTGTAATTACCTTTCTGGACGTAAAATGCCCTGGAGGTGGAAGAGGAAAGGTCTCTCCTTTTCCTAACCTATAGCTCACTCTGAAATCAAATCATTCCTCACTGTGAAGAGTAGCCTCTTGGCTATACAAAAACCTTTTACCCAGCATCTTTCTCTGAAGATAACTTAATTGGAAAAGATTCATAACTTCTGATACAATCTTCTTGTCTTCAGGTTCAGACCAATAGCCCAAGCAAATCATTTGAGATGAAGTTCCAAAATTAATCCTAAAGAATATGAGAAAAAGAAGTTATTAAGTTAAAATGAATTGAAACTTCTAGCCATTCCATTCTTTAAAAATACATAAAAACTTTCAATTTTTTCTGGTATCTCTTATGCATCTCTTGCTGCTCATAGAGGGGAGGTTCAGGTGCCTGGACCGCTCTCTCTTCTCTGCTCAGATGCTCAACTTTATTTTTTATCTCAATATACTGCATATTGGTGACAGAGGGAACATTTACACTCATTTGAGGCTAAAGGTAGGCATGATTTCTGAAGAATGCAATGTGTAGTGCATTACAGTCATTAGAGGCATGTGAGGAGTGCCAGGGAATTTGCGGTACTGCAGCTGACTCCCAGGTTAAGACTGGCCAGGGTAGTAGTGATGAATTTTGAGTTCTGTGGCTGCAGCGGGAGAGCAGCTGGAGAGTGACGGAGTACAGGCGTTATATAAGAGGGATATTAATTCTGGCCAGGCATCTCACACCTGACAAAACACAAATAATACATCCATTGCTTTGAAAACTAGCTTATTTCAGGAGCTCAATTTTTATCAATATTATTATTTAATTTATTATTTTATATTAGCATCAAAGTGAAGCACATTTGTAGGAAAAAAACCCTGCTTTTAGCAACTATTATACCTATTGTAATGAAACCTGACATTACTTGCCATAACCAGCTGTATCAGGGACTACTGAAAGATGTGTCAACGATGTCTTGATGTTAGGAAGGAAAAGCCAATATAAAAGTTATTCCATAGTTACTTATCACTCTATTATTCACAGTTGAAGGCAGGACACTAAGTTTGATACCTACCCTCATAAATCACTGGTCTGATCTTCTGTGTCACCATGTTTCAGACAACAATAGAGGATATTCCATTATCTGTAACTTAGTGTAGAGAGCAGGTTTAGTTGAACTGTTAGCGATATTAAATTTTTGCAGCTCTAGAATGGTTTACAATACAGCATGAAGTCCATTCTTATCTTGAAGATTATTGCTCTAAGCAATGAGCAAGTGTTACAACTCTTACGTAAGAATGGTTATTTTTCTCTTGGTTTTGCTATTGTTGCTCAGTTACAGGACTGTGCTAAAAATGAGATTGCACTGAGAACGAGATAGGGCACAACTAACACTGGATATTTAAGCTTCTGACAAGTCCCTCTGAAATTTTCAATTTTTCCTTCAGTGGAAGTGGGAAGCAGGGCTAAGCAGAGCTTTAACAGAATCAAAGCAGTGTTTCCCCAAGGCTTCTGCCTTTTACCATGTTTACTATTATCCTCTTAAATGTGTTTTTAATTATCTATACTATTTATTCATTCAAGAGGACAGTTCTTCAGCACTCTGAGTTAATTGTGACTCTAAGTTAGTTAATTCCTATTGTAACAGAAAGTTTATCGAATGGTTTTGCTGTTATTGCAGCGGAGCTTAGCATTGCACCTAAACTAAAAGAATTCAAGTAGGCAACTGTAGTATTTGTGATCAGAAAATGTACTTTTAATTTTTTTTCTGAACAAATTCTTTATGGCTTCTCTGAGAAATCAGAACATATCAGCAATCCAGAGGTTTATTTTGTTCCATCAAACAAACCCTCCAAACACAAGTTTTGCCTGCCTGTATTTCTACAAAGTTAAATCTTACCTTTCCCCTAAGGACCTCAAAAAATGAGACAAGAATACTCAAGATCCTGTCATCTTCAGAAAATCCAACTTAAAGATCACAGAGAAAATCTGTGCTTTCAAAGTTTATAGAGTTCTGCTTTGCACATTGACCTTGCATGTTATTTCAGATACTGTTTCTCTTTGTGCCTCTAATACCACCGTGATCTTTCAGAGTTAGTACAGGTTTGTACAGATCCTCACCTGTTCAGGGTCACTGTAGTGCGCTAATTCCCAAACGCATCTTGGAGATGCATTGGGTTGTTGAACAGAAGCTGGGTGTGTGTTTGCGTGTTCCATATATTGGATCTCCATATGCTAACAAAACTTTAAAACAACAAAGTCAGGGACTGAAAGGTCAAAAAGAATTTAGAATCAATGTGACATAAAAGTTGACAGTTTTTCTAGGTGATGATAATTTTGCTATGTAAAGCAATTCATCTCCTGTCTCCCTGTGCGCACATGTATCAGGAAGGAAGCACCGACCAAGAAGTAGCTGAGTATCGGTGTTTATTGCGTATGGTCTGTAAAGCTGTTTAAGATCTTTAGGCTTGATGTGTAGTACACAGCTATGTAATACATAATGTTTCTTTTTTTTTTTCTTTTTTTTTCTAAAAAAAATTAAAGGTCTGAGCACTTCTGATCTCCCAGCAAGCAGCCCTTCTCTTCCTCCTGGTTACTCTGCTTGGAACCTGACCTGGGTCATGAGAGATACATCCCCTTTCTTCTCCCATAGAGGACGACACAGTGAGTAGCATTTATGTGTTATCCTCAAGAGACTGTAACTAACTGCCTAAGGATGTTGGTCTAATACTGGAGCAAAACAACACAAGTCAAATGATTCATGATAAAATATCCATACTGTCAGCCCCCAAGGACACTAATAAGCCTTAGTGCCCCTTACTAGCCTCCACCGGGGCCTTTCTGCACTCTGCCCTTGCGCCCAGGAGCCCCATTTCAGCCCAGCCTGGGGTCATGCTGATGTCTCGATGTGGCCTTGGCCCATCACCCTCTCCAAGGAGGTGCCTAGTGACCTTGACTGCCCTGGCCTGCCCTGCTCCCTCAAAAACAAAGTCTCAGACTGTAATACTAGGGTGCTGTGTTGGAATCTAGTGATATTATAAAAGGAAGAGCTGTGTATCCAGCGTACGTTTTTCTTGCCATCTCCTTTTGTAATTCTCTTCCTTTTCAAAATCTGAGCATCTTTTTTTGTCTATTGTCTGGTATGACCTGTTTACTGACAAACCGTAGCCATTCCACTGTGAAATGCTATGGTCATAGTTAGGACCAGATCGCGTAAGGCAATATCTAATATGCAATCCAGAAAGTGTCTGAAGCAGAATGTATCTACCATATATCTACTGCTAGTCCCTATGAGGGAGATAAGGTGCTGAAAGGCTAATAAGATTTACTCACCCCAAGCCTGTAATTATCTGCTTGAGGGAAAAGTTTGACCTACCTATATGAAGGAGTCCCATATTTCTTCAAATTTATGTTGCAGCCTTTTATGTGTGCAATATATATTCTTTCTACTGGCATACAATATCTGCTTCTAGCTGTTGTATCTGCTTGAACGATGAGGACACACCAATTTCATTTTGGAAGGGGCAGTAGTACAATCTTTTTTCCCTCACCTGGTTTTCTCAGAAGTTGCAAGGATGATTTTTAATTTATCCTTTATTACTTCTTCCTAAACTCTTTCAGTTTCTCAGTAAGACCATTCTAAGGGAAGGCTTTGTTCTTAAAACCTAAAAGCATTGATTCTGTCTGACAGCATCACATGGAGGCAAATGTACTGCTTCTAAGCAGAAAATATTTATTATGATTTTAGCTGGTTGCACAAGACCAAATTCTACCATATTCCAACCATCTGTTTTGCAAGGAAAGACAGGAATTTGATGAAGTATTACACAAAATACAATCTTCGCTCGGGATAAGTCTAAACTGTTTTCTTCTTCAGGAGGTGTAATTCAGGACATGAATCTTGAAGCTAGTGGGGTATCTTGAAGAGGGGCAGGACTTGTTTGATTTTTGCTAGATTTGCACCTTAAGTTTTCCAAAAGTTGGCAGAATCTCCTCTAAATTCAAGATGTAGCAGCAGCCCTCAAAGTCACACATTTCAGACTAGAACACGCCATGCCATCACTATGTGGACATACTTCCTGCCACTTCACATACACAGCGTGTGGAGGACTGGTGTGGGTACATGGAGCAGAGCCTGCAAGCATAGGCCAAGCCTAGGAGGGCAGTTCTTAAAACTTCTCTCTGTTCCTCTGCATACCTGCAGCTTTTAGGCACCTGGATGTTTATTAGTAAACTGCTTAAGGGTCTAGATTTCTGACCAGAACTGTTATGAGCGTGACAGGGATGGACAGTGCTTTTCAGAAGCTGATCATTGACTCTGGATCTGAACAGCTGTGTGAAGGTCATGCAGGGACTCAGCAGAGCAAGGCAGAAGACAAAGTTAGACCATCCAAGCTCTCAATAAGTAACCTTGTCCCAGGACCTCCCCTCCCCTCTGATTAAGTGGTTAATCCAAAATCACACAATAAATAATTAGCAGAAATAAAACCCAACAGTCCTTTACTATTAGAGTGTTTTCCGCTTCTGTTAGAAGCTTTCCTCGCTGCTTCCAGTGTGATTAAAATTACAGAGTGCTCTGTAAAACTTCTATCAAAACTTTGTTTGCCTAATCATCTGATCGGACCCATCTAATTAACTGGCTGACATTGTTGGAGTGGGGCAATATTAGTTGTCTTAATTACTTTTTTCCTATCTTCCGCTATTGGAGAAACATCTTTGATTGAAAGGTTGAATAAATTGCCATGTAGGGTCCCTCTTCCTCTGCCAAACCAAGTTCCCTGCTCCTATGCTCAAGATGAAAAATTCTGACAGGCTACCTCTAATACTTCTGGCAGAAACAGTGCTTGATGAGATCTTTGAAAATGTATGCATCAATCCCAAAAGATGATCACTGGCACAACAGGATACTTGAGTGTCATGTATTCACAAGACTTTTTCTGTTTTATCTAGAGGTTTCTAGGTTTGTGTCTATCCAAGCATTGATTAGTCATCCACCATCTCAGAGATGCAAAATCCACCTGCCTTTCAGAAAATAAAGACTTAAAAAAACCACATGAAGTAAAAATTATCTGGGAATTCAGCCTGCAGGGCAGGAGGAGTCCTTACATCTCCATATTTTTGTGTTTTCTTTTGTTCTCTTTGAGGTACGCTCAGACTATTTCCTGTGGCTAGAACAAACTTGTAATGCATTCTGCTTATGTGAACTTATGGTAGCGTATTAATCTCCCATTTGCAGCACTGATGTAACTCTGTCCTGAGGCTTACATGATTAACGGCACCCAGCCACATATTTCATTTCTTGTCCTGGTTGGTTGAATATTAATTTTCTCTTCTGTATACTTATTGTATGAGAAATCAATTGTCCACTGCATAAAATCCATTAAGCTTCTGTAACAGGGGTTCCAGATGGTGGGTGCCCCTTAAGGCCTGGAAGCCTTAATGCAGTTCATACATTCCTCTCTACCCCATCTTCTACATCCCATCGGGCCAGCCAACAACACTGAACCTGGAACATGACCCTGGCAGGGTACCGAGGCAACTGTGGAAAGTGCTACCAACTGGAAAAAAAATCAAATGCAATTCAGCCCATCTAAATTCTGTGCTGAAAGAAGATTACGTTTCATGAGAGTAACAGGTATAAGTGTTGCCATGTTGGACCTTTTGGGAAGCTGGAGACAGCTTTTGCTTTTTAACTCTTCTTATGTCGCCATGCTATCTGTGTGTCTGTTTGCCACATCCCCCCAGTAGCAGCTGAACTCCTTGGCTGTTCTGAACCAGCTTTGTGCAAAATACGGAAGTACCTCTCTCAGGCTGTGTCAGACTTCTGCAATATAGTTTACAGATTCCGCCCCCTCCCGGAGTTTAGGAAATACTGATATTTTGGACTCCAAAGTTAATTAGGACTAAAACTCAGGGGGAAATAGCAGATTTGGCTGCCAGATGACTAGTGTGCCCAAAAATGTATACAGAAGGTGAGTTCAGCAGAGGAGGAGCACATACCTTCGAGTGCAAAAATTACTCACAGCTTTGCTTTAATAGGTATTAAAAGCATAATCCAAAGGATGGCCTCTATTAACAACTTATTAGTAATTTAACTCAGTTCTATGTCTTCAGAAAACGAATTTGACAAGGTTGTTTGATTTTTTTTTTTTTTTTTTTACACTTTCTAATGGAATGTCATCTGTGATAAGTTCATGATTTCCTGAATTAGGTTTACTAAAAAAAAAAACCAACCAAAAAAGCGTTGGACTAATTTTACTGTGGAATAATTTGGGGTCATTCTCTCTGCATATTTGATGCTCGGCGTGGCAGTTGCTCAACAAGGTGTCAGATTATTAATTTTTTTTCTCTGGTAGGTTGTGTACAAGTTGCTGAATTCAAGTACTCGTACGCATGCATTCAAAATACCATTTCATTCATGTGCGTGGAATACCAGAGAGATACTGCTGACACAAAGTTCAGTGGGTCTGAATGTCAAACAAAAGGGAAGATGGCGAGAAAGAGGGTACCAGCCAGATGAATTCATGTTACAGTTAGGTTCCCATGAGTACTTGTTTTATAAATCCACAACAAATCAGACTAATACTGACATCTTCAGAATGATAAAGCAGTCATGGTACTTGGCTCAGCATGGCATAGTGAGATGCGTGGATACGAGCTAATTGTTACAACAAGTTCTTATTTGGAAAGTGAGATAAATTCAGGCGAGGAATGAAGAGAATAATACTTTGTCCCAAAGGAAAAATGAATCAATGCTTGCTTAGTAAAGATATTGCAAAGTGATGTACTACCTTAATTCAAACGCATCCTTTTTGTAATCTTAGTACTCTAACATAGTTTTGGAAATAGCGTTATGAATATAATAGGGCAAGACTTCAATTGACAGCAGTTATTAACACAAAATTAATAGAATTGCTCCATATAAAATAGCAGAT
Organism: Chlamydotis macqueenii; assembly: GCF_036417535.1. Taxonomy (NCBI): domain Eukaryota; kingdom Metazoa; phylum Chordata; class Aves; order Otidiformes; family Otididae; genus Chlamydotis; species Chlamydotis macqueenii. The sequence continues at coordinate 70,740,963 of NC_141558.1, read as the reverse complement.
GCTATGACTCTGTATACATATGAAAGAATTCTTGTTTAACAATTAGATGATATTTTTGCCATGTGCAATGGTGCTGAAATCCACGGGGAGGAAAATTACAGGAAAAGCAACGTCTGCCTAGCTAAATTGAAGGCTGTGCTAAGCAAGAAAGAAGAAAAAATCTTATTAGGGATAAATTTTTACTTTCTTTCAAGTTATTATTTTCCTTATATCCTCTTTCATTTGCAGATAATATGCCAATGACAGCTCAACATTTTTTCAATAATAAAATAACATACAGTAAGATGACAAATATCTTTTTTCCCTGTCTCTCAAGTATTCATTTTCTCTAGAGATCTCACGAACTTCATGCAAGAGGTCCTTTGTATGAATTGTCAAAATATGACAGTTCATCCAACCACTGTTTTGTGCCAACTGGAGCATGTTTTCTAACAATTGCTGTTAGTTGGTACTTCCGTTTTTTGGCCAGAACTGGCATTAGAAATGCACTTCAATTTATTGTTTTTGCTGCATGTATGGGAGACTTGGTGGACAAATATTTATTGTGTGGAGGATGGTCTCTGTCACTTCTTTGAGCAGGAGGAATGAAAATGAGAGCTATTGCTGGTTGTTCTCCTCACACCCTCTCCTTACACCCCTCTCTGTAGCTGTCTTGAGAGACTGTGCTTATAATTGATTTATAAAGGAGTTCTGGCCGTCTTCTTTGTAGCTTGATTTCCACTGAACAAAGCAGCTGTCAAAGATTTTGGTGATTCAGTCCCTTGTGCACACAGAGGAGCTGGGTGGATAAAAAGTATATGCTGTCATTTTAAAGATTCTCTTAACAAATAAATGAATGGTTGCATTATTGCCGTTTTCTCTAAGCAGAGGCCCATCCAGCTGCGGCTCGCTCCCCAGAGGATTAATTTACACGCTTCTGGCACGAGGAGAGCCCTAGGCTCCCCAGGGATGCCGGCAGCTTACCCCGCGCTTTGCGCTGAGGCCTAAGCCCTCTTTCCTGATGGTGATTCCCTCTTCCTATGTAGCAGGTGAAATTAGGCCTCCTGTGAGGCACTGCTCCTCTAAAACTTTATTTCTCCAGGATGCAATCTAACTTTAATATCCCCTCCTGAGGGAAACCCGAGTGTTTCTCTTTCAAGGTGGGTGGTGAAGGGTTGAGCAGTGCTGGCGCAGCCAGCTGTGACACTGCCCGGTGAGTAGCATGACCCTGCCATACCCCCCAGGACACTGGGGAGAAACCAGCTGCCTTGAAATCTTCCTTGCACACAGCGAGCTTTGATGGGCCCTCAGAGCCGCACACCTGGGCTGGCAGCTCCAGGTCCCCTCCTGTGACACCGGCCCTGCCAGAAAGCTGGAGCTGGAGGTGGTGGAGGGACTGGGAAGCCTCTGTGGAGTGAGGAGGTAGGAAGAGGCCCTGGGCAGCAGCAGAGAAAGGACAGGGTGCTGCCCTGAAGGGAGCGGGGGGCTCTTAGGCAGATGGGGCAAGACCCAGGGGATCTGCCTCTGCTGAGCCCCACCGGGACACCTCCTGTCCTCCTCCATACCCTGTCTGGCCAAAAGGACAAGTTGTCATCCTTGGATGAGGGCCTGGCTGCCTTGGTCTGCTCTGGGGTTTGCCTGGGGCTCTGCACCTAGCCTGGCCTGTGGGGTCACAAAATGGCCACTGGGGTGGTGTGTGGGTGAGGCGGGCTGGGTGTCATGTGAAGGAAGAGTGTGAGGAGAGGCTCACCATCACCGAACATCAGTGCTGACAGAGCCAGAGAGCACAGCCTCCTATTTATGCTCCATTTTCAGAGAGAAATACTTATTTTTGCAGGCTTCTTCGCATCACCCCACACGTGTACCCCCATATTGCTGAACAGAAATTCAGAAGGGACTGATGAGGCAATCAAAACCCTTAGATTGAATGCCCTGTGCCCTTTTCTACCCAGAGGGAATAGGGAAGGCTTTAGGAACTGACTCTGTCCCTAGGATTAATAACTGGAAAATCAATTTGTCATTTCCCTGTCATATATTAAAAGCTTACAGGCCTTATAACTTGAGTATAATAGAGGTTAGTGGGTATTGATGGAGGTCTCAGAGCTCACTCAGCAGAGCACATCTCTACTATATGATTTAAATTATGTCTCCTCCATAAGGAATATCTGTCAATATTTGTATAAAAAAAGACATCCTACTCAAGAATATTTTATCTGTTTCTACACTGCTGCTGCAATTGTTGCGGCTGGAGGAGGTACATTCTTGAGGGAGGCTGTGGTCCCTTTTTGATGGGTGTAAGTGACCTCTACATTGTGCATTTATGTCTGTAGATGCAGTACAAATTAGTCACATTTAAGCTGATGAGATGCCAGTTAGGATATACGTATTTAAGCTGGTCCTTCTGAGAGCAGAGAACCTCTACCTGCTCCCTTGTCTATTGTGGTGAGGTGCGAAAGCAGTCATACCTTTTCAGAGGGGTGACTAGCTGGGAGTAATGGAGGAGGAGTGATTTGTAAGAGTCAGCAGACCAGGAGTGGAAAGGACCCTTTTAAGTCAGACACATAGAGAACTAGAAAGGAGCAGTCTAAGAAGAAATTACCTGCTGGTAAGATTTTTGTGGTTTAAAGGAGATGTGTTTTGGGCAGCTAAATAAAGGATAATCAGAACATTTTCTTAAAAATAATAGGCTTTTTATATGTCTCTTTAAATTAGATTTTTTTTTTTCAAATAAGGCATGTGTCTGTGATGTGTAATTATACAAATGATCTAAGATAATCTAAAGAGCGAATGGTACATAATCTGACCTGCAGCAATGTAAAAGGATATTTCATGCAGATTGCTGTGTTTTGGTATATTATTTATAGTACTCTTTTAAGTCACTTGTTTATTAGAAAACTCTAATCAGTTTAGTTGAAACAGATGTAGTTGCCAGATATTTTAGTTGTTTGTGAACCAATTATTGCTGTTACATACATTGATTAAAAATAAATAAACTGAACCACTCACAAGACTCTTAACATCATCAGACATACACAGATTCCACTGTCTCTTCAGTCTGGTAGTAGCTTAATTTACTTTTCAGTCTATGATTGGTATCCTATACCTTCTTACGTACCAGAAACTGAAAAGATTGATGTCTACAGCCTTTCTTAAACACGTGTTTACCTTGATTTGATTATAAGCATAACTTTTGTTTCCTCTTTAAAAGTGTAATGATGATGAAGCAGACTTCTAATAAATAAGCTGTTCTGCCTCTCTAGTGTCTAGGGGTTGCAGATGCAAAAGATTGTTGGACAAGGGATTGGGATTTTTACAATATATTTAAGAAGAGACTTTGCAGTTTGCTGGAACTTAAATTCCTACAGATCCTTTAGGATCTAAGGTGTCAATATAGCTGTGGCATAAATGCATATACTAGATATAAATCTTTGTGACATCTCTGTAAACAAAACACCAAAAATCACAAACACCCCGCTTTACTGACTAGGCACACTATTCAAGTCCTAAAGCTCTGTATCTAGTCAATTTATATTGGTAGTAGCTTTAAAAAATAATCACAAAAAGTTGTGTTAGGGTTAATTACCTTTCCTGCAGTGTTTACTGTTTTTCATAAAAGGGCAGAATGGCTTTTATTCAGCTTCCAAAGGCACATGGCTACTTCTTTATGTGCTTAGCTGGGCAAGAAAAAAAACAAACATAAACTTGGTGTCACATTTAAACATGTTAAGACAAAAAAAAAAAGGAAGGAGAAAGACCTTCTTTATGCAGATGCATAAAAATGGCAGGTGATTTGTGGCAGCAATTCAAATATTGTGAAAGTTCTGTATTTGCATGTGTGGTTTATATGGTCTTGTAGCAGCTGCCACACCAAGAGCAGCTTATCAGTGAAAAAAAAATGTATGTATTGTATACAGTGTGGTTTTTTTTTTTTTTTTTTGTAAAGTGTATTACATTGTTAATAGTGAAGGACATTGTGAAAGAAGAAAAGTAGGAAGTTAACTTTAGGTTTGGAAGACTGGATACTGTTTGCATAGACTTTGCCATGTTGCATCAGATGGCACTTTGTCATCATTTCTTTGTACTGAATAGGATAATAGCACTGAAATTTGTGTCTGATATGAGATTAATTTAAATAAGAGTCTATGAAGAATGCAGATATTCTGGTGATGTGAGGGGAATATCAAGTTCTAGAAAGATGCAAGCATGTTTTCATTAAATCGCAGACACTCTCAGATGTATGAGCCAAGTAGTCTCCTCCTCTTTCAAGAAATAACCTGTTGTAAAGGCCATTTAGCTTGACCACAACAGGCATGTTAGATCATGTCCACATCTCTGTAGGCTATTCATTGCGAAGGAAGGAAATGGTATTGCTACTTGCCTTTATTCCTGTACTTTCCCCGCTTTTGGCAGAGGCTTTTGTTGTCTGCAGGGGTCATAACACTAAATGTGACGACTGTTATTTAATCACATGCCCCAGTAAAGTTGTCTCAATTGTAGGGCAGGAGCCTGCCGTGTTAAGGGCTCTCTTTTGAGCAGGAGGTTCTGGAAAGTGAGACTGAACGGGAGAGCTGAGCTGGCTGTCGAGTGCTTGTAGGCACCGAAATCAGAGTGTCAGGAGGCGAGGAGTGGAGGGGGAAAACGAGAGCGCCATGAAGGGCTTCTCTGCTTGGGGGCAAGAGGATTAGAGAGCACAAAGGCTTCTGTTACCAGCAGCTGGATGGGAGAGAAGTGGAAGCAAGCAGTGACTGCTGGAAAGCTCATGAAAATATGAGAGTGGTGAGGGAAAGAAGACCATGAAGAATGACATAGTTAATTTGAAATGATTGCTTTTGCCATGTGTTGTCCTTGGCCTAGACTTTCCTTTCTGTGGTCCTATGGGTTCCATCAAAAAAGTCTGTATTTCTCCTCCTTGCCTTTTTTTTTTTTTTTTTGGCAGTGCCTTAAAGCACATACTACTCAAGGCATTCCCTGTAACTAAACTGTACAGTAATGGTAATAGATCTTCTGCAACATGTAGTTGAGTGGTTGCTCTTTTGTCCATTTGGGCTTTGATACAAAGTTTAATAGACTCTTAACACTTTATAAGGTTAAAAAAATGTTAGGTTTGGTTTTCTTTTTTAAAAGAACATCTAAGGGACTAAAGACAAGTGGTCTGAGGTTTGGGTGTGATATTGCAGTAGTAAACTGTATAGCATGGATATATCCACTTTTCACTGCTGCCTAAATTGAAGTGTGCTTCATGTATCGTAAAATTTATTTTGGTAACTTAGAGGCCTGAAGAGAGTAGCGACTTGTGCATTCAAATTTAAGGAAATACGTACAATCCTTGTTACTGCTGCTTGTGGTGTGTATGGACTTCTTACGTTATATGGTTTCCATGGTGTTGTGAACGATTCAAAATGCTGAGTGAATGAAAACACTTGATTAAGAAAATCAAATGTAAACTGGAAAAATAGACTGTGCTCCTTCCAGCTTGCTGCGAAAAAGGCAAATTAGCTGGGAGAAGTACAGTGAGAGGGCAACAGTATTAACCTTCAGATTAGAAAATGTTATACCACCAGGAGAATAGGCTGAACTACATAAATCTATGCACACTAAGAAGAAATTAGATGTTTAATAGAGAATGTAATTGAAGTTAAAAAAAAGTAGTTAATTTGACTAATGTAAATTCAGATTATTTGTTTCACTTGCGCAGCTATGGCAGGACAGTAGGCAGTGTAGAAAACTCCGAAGAAGAGCTGGATTTTTTTTTGCTGGGCTTTTTCAAATGAATCTAGCCTTTTCAGATAACATTAAGTTAATTCAGAAACAGTTTCTTTCCATTACTGAACATTGTGTTGAGTGCTGACTGTGGTGACAAAAGCAAATGTACAGGGCATTATGGAAAATTTAGCAATCTTGATTAAAAGTAAAATCCATGCAGGTTATCACTGCTTGTTGTGTTAAGCAACTTGAATTATGGTGTGATAGTAAATTGGACACTGGAAAGTGAATTATAGTTGCACCAGCAGAGTAATTGGTTTCTGAAAGAGAAACACCTCAAAAAGAAACCTCAGTGTTAAAGGCAGATGCTGGCTGTACTGCCTGGAGGCTAAAGTTCTGCAGCAGCAGATCAAGATTGTGCTGCTTCTGCCTCTTCAGTGAAGCATTTCAAACCCAGAGGTCAGAAGGTTGCTTTGCAGGGTACAGTCTCTATGGCTACCAGCATGTCCCATATGCCCAGGATGTATGACTGGCTTTGCAGAGTCCTGTGTTCACTGAGATACAGCATGACTATGAAGCATGTTAGCAGTCTGCACTGCAATGGTCCTAGTTGAGTTTGAACCAGCATCACAGAAGAGACTCGCTTGCTGTTCCATTTTATCAAGTGACTAAGCTATTTCCCTTCCAGTCTAGATGATGCCTTTCCCTGCTTTAGCCTTGCTGCCCTTTTATCTGTCCTGAAGGGGAATTATTGTCTCTTGGACCTTCCTCTTGGTTTGCTGCTACCTCCATAATGAACCTCTCTATGCAGTCCATTTTGGATACCTTTTTGCCTGTCTGTTTATGAACTTCCTCTGTATCTTTCTGCCTCATTATGGAAAAAAGCAAGCCCTAATTTACTAAAGTATAAAATGAGTGTGTATACACACCTTCCAGCTTAGAGGAAGCTGGATTTAATTAACCCGGTATATTCTATGTCTGTTTTCTTTTTCTAGTATTTGACTGCAATTTTGAATCTCCTTGTGAGCTGGAATATTCCTTTTCCTCAAAAGATCAGGAAACCCCTGACAATGCCTGGTTCAGAGTAAGCGCAGAGGAGATGTCACAGCTAAACATCCTGGATGGGCCAGAAAGAGATCACTCTGAGAATACACCTAAAGGTAAGATGAATGCAACAGCTATATAATGTCTTCAATGTAGTGGTTGGTTTTATAAAAAAACCCACCCTTGCCACACAGAAAAAACCCACAAAACCAACCCTACCAAAGAAAACTGCAAAACCCAACTCAGACAAACATGTTCTTTTAAAATACTTCAGACAGCTCTAATCCTTTTGCTGTGGCAGACAATGAATGCAAACAGTGTCACGAACAAAGAGAGTCATTGTGCACACAAAGGATCTGTTTTTGTCTGAAAGGAATTAGGGAAGTGATTGCGCCCCTGTACTCGGGCACTGGTGAGGCTGCACCTCGAATACTGTGTGCAGTGTTGGGCCCCTCGGTACAAGAAGAACGTTGAGTTGCTGGAGCACATCCAGAGAAGGGCAACGAAGCTGGTGAGGGGTCTGGAGCACAAGTCTTACGAGAAGTGGATGAGGAAACTGGGATTGTTCAGTCTGGAGAAGAGGAGGCTGAGGGGAGACCTCATTGCTCTCTACAGCTGCCTGAAAGGAGGTTGTAGGGATGTGGATGTTGGTCTCTTCTCCCAAATAACTTGTGATAGAACAAGAGGAAATAGCCTCAAGTTGCGGCAGGGGAGGTTTAGGTTAGATACTAGGAAACATTTCTTTACTGAAAGAGTGATCAAGCACTGGAACAGGCTGCCCAAGGAAGTGGTAGAGTCACCATCCCTGCAGGTGTTCAAAGAACGTGTAGATGTGGCACTCCAGGTTATGGTTTAGGAGGCATGGTGGTGTTAGGTTGATGGTTGGACTTGATGATCTTGGAGGTCTCTTCCAACCTTAAGATTCTATGATTCTACGATTCTATGAATCATATATATATATGGGAAGCAAAATATCCAGTATAGTCTTGTCTAAAACCTGAACCAGGCTGACCATGCCATGGAGAGTATTTGTATGCGAACAGTTCTATGGTACCTTTGTTTAAGGTCATTCAGTGGTTGGAAGAGATGAATAAAAGAGTCCAATTTTACCTCTGCTCTAGGTACTGTTTACTGCTTGCTTATTTGCAGACCGTTTTAGGCAATATCCTTGTGTCCAGGGCTTAGGTTTTCTGTTTGGTAAGAAAACAAAAGATGGGTTTTGCCCTTAATATAAGAAAAAAGTTTCTGTCTCTAAAGAGAACTAGGAAGCACGAAAAGTGAGCAGTGCAACAGACTTTTCTCCTTCCTTGGAAAAAATTAGATAGTTGGAATTATTTTTCCTGCTCGTATGTGTGAGCAGCAGCATATTTCATTAAGATTTTAAGTGCTAAAGAGATTTTTAGGTGTATTTGTGCTCATGTAATTCTGGGAAAGCAGAAGAATTCTTAACATCCTTCCTGCTGTTAGTGACACCTGCTTGAAACCTCTCCCTGTAAGGGTTGGGTAGTGTTGATGATAATGGAGCTACAGAATGGAAAGGGGGAGGAGTTAGGGCTACAAACTTTATCCAGGCAAGGAGCATATAGAACAAAGGGGTATAGGGAAGGACCACAAAGATTATCAGGGATACGGAACAGTTTCTGTACTAGGAAAAACTAACCAAGCAAAGATTCTTTATTCTGTCTGTGATGGTAGGACTTAGAGGTCTATAATAACGCACACTGAAGAGCAATGGGAAGCAGCCATGAAGTTAGTGGGTGCCAGGTATGGAAAGAGCAAGAGGAGATATTTTTCATGTACTACCTGAGTAAACTGTGGTAATAAGATGCACGAATTAATGTTATGGAGGCCTTAAGTTTAAAGAAAAATCAGATGAATTCTTGCAGAATACATTAATCCCTGATTATTTAATTCAATAATCTGTTTACAGTCCCTGACTCAAGAAGCCTCTATTACAGAAAGCTGCAGGTAGAAAGGAGCCTCTTCTAAGCAGCCAGTGTCAGAGATGGCCTTTCACTTTGCAGACCTGCAGTCTGACTGCTTATGTTCAGGCAAATACTGAGGAAAGTTTCAGTGCTGCTTTTGTTCATATTCATTAATTCTGTTTTCTCATCCATATCAATAGTACAGTACTTTTCCCCAGATAGCCATTATAAATTAACTTTTAAGGCCCATTGCTTGAGCACTGATTCCTCAGCAAAGTGAGTCATTTTGGTGGGATCTGTTTCATGTGTAAAGCAGATGGACCACATTTGTGATGCATGCAAATATCTTCTAATTTTCACATCAAACAACATAGATGTGCATGCTAAATTTCTTGCTACAAAGATAACAGTTAAGTGAAACTTTGAGGTAAATCAGAATGTCTGCTACTGAGATGATGTTTTCCGTTTTCTTAAATTCTCGTGCAAGCTGGCTGCTGCTGAAATTTAGGAATTAAAACCTGCTTATTTTGAATTGAGAAGAGTAGCAGTCACTTTCCTGGAGTGGGGAAAAAAAATGGGGAAAACCCATGAGGAAGTAAATGTATTGTTCCAGGTGAAGGGTCTGGCTGGGTTTCTGTGGTGCTGCGTATTGTTGGTGTATGTTTCCTTTGGATTCTTTTTGGTAAATTTATACCTTTGTCTATATTCAGTCGGTTTTATATATCTGTCAAAGCAGAAGAAGGGGAGACTGTAGCCCAGGGGTAGTATTAGTTGATGGTTTCCAGTTGCCAACTGGGATAAAATTCAATTTCTAAGTCCAAAGTTTTGGAGGTTTTTTTTTTTTCATCTGGAATATAGACAATTTAGACTGAAGCTTGTGTTCTGCTGTTTTCTCCCATTCCAAGGGACAAGTACGCAGTGTCCCATTGATTGAATGGATTTGGATTTGTGGGGTGGCAGGGTGGGTTGTTTGGGGTGTTTTCTTTGCTTGTTTGTTGTTGGGGTTTTTTTTTGAAATTATCAGGCTTGTAGGACATGGTCAGTGGTAATTTTCTCATGATTCCCTCAGTAGAGCTGTAGGTCTGCAACTCGTAGATGACTAACTCTCCTGCGTATAAAGACTCATTTGAAAATCAACACTTGGAGCTAGCATCTCTCTATTTTAAATCACTTTAATTACAGCTGCTTGGCACAGATAGTTGTGTGGTCTGTTTCAATCTGAAATAATTAAGCACAGTAATTCCAACCCCCACTGTTTCCTGCAAATTGTACTTCCAATTATCTCAATCTCATTTCATCTCCTTTGCAGACAGTAATGCACAGAGATAAACAGATAGCATAACTAGATTTTGGGATGGTTTAGCTCATCCTTGTCACTTGGCTATCAAGTCATGTCAAGACATTAATAAAGACAAATGCCTTGGGTATGATTCATTGTGCTTTGTATAAGTTTCTATAAAAGGTTCAGTAGGAAATCATTGGTAGATCTCCCTAAGAGACACATTGGAAGAACTTCTGTATTTTTGCCCCTGTCCCCGCAGCATGAGACAGCTCAGTCTCAAGGAATCAGAACAAATCAGCATGGATCCAGCTACCTAGAGGAAGAAGTAGTTTCAGGTGTCTCAGCATTTGGTTACAGTCACATCTGAGTGCTCCACTCACTTGACATGTTTAGCATGTGGTGTCAAACAAATTATTGATCTTCTGAATAGGGATAGTGAGATGGCAAAGTTTGATATTAAATTATTCAAGGTAAAAGACTGGAGGTCTGGTTTGCAAGGAATTGAGAAAGAATGCTTAACTGGATAGTAGTGGCAGATGAAATTTACTATAGATTATTTGAATTGAGATGGTGGGAGAACCAATCTGAGTTTGGCATATGTAAGCACAGATTCTGAGCTGATTGTGATCACTTAAGCTGGTTTTGGGGTAAGGATAGAGCTATGAGAACATCGACTCAGTAGCAGTCACAAAGTAAATGTGATGTTGGGACTTACTGGGAAGGGAGTAGAAAATAGAAACAATATGCTATAATATAAATGCGTGAGGCAGCTGTGTCTAGAATACAGCATTTTGTTCTGGTTCCCACGGAGCAAAAATCATTTAGTAGAGCTGAGAAAGTTATTAAAAGAATGTAAACAAGGATGATCTAAAGTATGTATTGGCTGTCTTTAGGAACACTTAAATTAACTGGGACTACCCTGCCTGCAAGAGATATCTGAAGGAATACATGTCAGACTTTTAGAAAAATCCCAGAATTTTATAAAATCTTTATAAAAGATGTGTAAAGGTTTATTACTTACAAAACTTTATAAAGCACTGAAAGGATAAATACAGAAGGAATATTCACTGTTTATTCTAATAAAGAATTGGATGGCATCGGATGAAATTAGTAGATGTCAGGCTCAAAACAGATAGTTCAGTATGTAACAAACAGTAAAACTGTGGAACCTTTTTCCACAGGGTATTGTTGGTGCCAAAACCTTTCATGGGTACACAAATTGACAGGATTTGTGAAGGGAAGAAAAATAGTAACACCTACTAAATTCTCAAGACTACCATTTCTGCCTTATAAAGTCCTTGTGCAATAGATCCCTGAAAGCCAAGAGTGGGGAAGTACAACTGTTTTCTCTTGCTGTTCATATATTCTTTCCTATGTATCTACACCTGTCTGTTTTCAGAGCCAGATGTCTGAAGTTCATGGATCTTTGGTCTGCTGGTAGGGTTGGTGTGGTGCTGTGTCCCTGCCTCACTTCCCAGCACAGTTTTTTCTTCCCTTTGGAAAAGCAGAGAAATGCAGTAAGGGTTTCAGACTAACTTGCAGAGTCAGACAAAAGGTGCTATTTAAGTGTTTAATATTATTTGCTATTCTGTTAAAGCCTTGTGAATTATATTAAACCATGCAAAAATATTGGGTATTTGCTAGGAAGAACTGCAGGACTGTCTGTCTATTGAAATCTGTAGAAGGGAGGCTATCCAGGTATTTTGTAGGGGTTTTTCTTTGAAATTTTATGTTAAAATGTTTCACTCTCATCCATTCCCCCGTCTTGTAAGTGGACCAGTGGGTGACAGAATCACTAGTCTATCTGCCAGCTAGGCTCTGCGTGGTACTTGAAGATCTGCTGAATTGATTTCCAAGTCAAACTTATATAACTTTCTTCAGGATCAGAGATTTAAGGTTAAAATTCTACTGACGTGCTAAAGATTGACAGGAAAACCTCCACTATTGGGATCTGAATCAGTCCTGGATTTACTGTAATGAGTAGGCAATTCATTGTGGATTACTAGACTTCTTTTCTTTTAATTAATGAATAAGCAAAAAGATGCTATAAAAAATTTAAGCATTCTGCATCACTGACTGCATTTATTTATTTTGACAAGTGTGATTAATTCTTAATTATTTATGATACTTCATAATATATTATACCAGCAAATGTACTGCAGTCTATCGTAATGAAATATGAGGAACTGGAGATCTTGCAACTGTGGCAATATTTCCTAAGGAGGCAGGATAGACAACGCAGCTTGTGGTCAGAATGACAGAGTTTGTAGACCAACAAAGTTGCACTTTGCAACTTCTCTGTGGACTTATGTGTTTGTCATGTTCAACTGAAAGAATCATTTGCTGCTCTGATAAACTTGAGATGGGGCAAAACAGCCATGAGTTCTGTGCCTCTCAACTCTTCATTCAAACCCAGGATTTTCTGTACTATGGGGGCCTCTGGGATACAGCTCTGAGTGGCAGGTGGTTTAATATGCATCAGAAAGTGTGCCTTTCCAGAATTCATCTCTCCTACCACCTTGTTGCAGTGCTTGTATTTTCCTTCTTCTACAGAGGCACTGGCTCTGCATCCTGTCAGCAACACTGCCTTGCTATGTTGCCCATAGACTTGTGGAGGGCAATAGTTGTGGTCCCTGGTCTAGGAGCACAGTTGTAGCTTCCGTCTCAGTCAAATTTTACAAGGAAGAGAGAAACCACTAGTACAAAGTTAATCTTGTGTATTTAAGGGGGAAGGACCGGCAGCAGCTGGACCCAAAACAAGTACACACAAACTGAATCCAGATCTGTGCATGATCAAATGTCAGCGTAATCTGTTTCCAACCGTAAATACAGTTTTAAACTTGAAGGATTACAGGCTTGGCCACTCCTGACTATGGTGATGCGAGCAGGTTGCATGCTCTTCTTTTAAATCTTGTGATTCTAGATATAGTAAGTGAATTTCTGCTTCTGTTATCTGAAGATTTCAGGACCATGCAAATATGCAGCTACTTGATAAAAATTTTGGATTAAGAGATAAGTTGGGGAGGTATGACCACCATTTCAAGTAAGAATCAAAAAAGTAATAAGCCACCCTGCAAATGTGAACACCAATTGAGGCAACTCCTTAGTGGAAAATGTAGATTAAACTTTCATGAAGGATGGCAGGGGAAGTGGGAGATGAATGAGGACAGTGTCCTAACCAGACACTGATTAGTTGAAAAGCTCTTATGTAAGTTCTAAAACAAGAAGTATCTGCACATTTTGTTAATATGGTTTTGATTTTTCTAATTATTACTGAAGAAATTGAGCAAGGCTAAGGCACTGAGCATATTAGCAAATGGGAGATAATGAACTGCAGGATTATAAAATGGCTGTTGACTTTAATTTATGATTCCTCAGACAAAGAAGAACGAGGCAGATAATAAAAGATAATAAATAATATTTTGTTTCAGATTATCACTTTATTAACAAAACAGTAGAGTATAAATCAATGTGGACTTGCAAGAAGTAAGTAGTTGAGAAGTTATTTTTCATTTAGGACTCTTAAGCAGAAGAAAGACTTGTAACACTCACAATTCTACTAAAAATTGGGGAAAAAAAAGGTCTCTGAAAAAGATAGCTATTTACCAGGGGAAAGAATAAAGGGTAAAGAGAGTAGCTGGGCTGATGCTAGACAGACAAGTCTTCTCTTTACATTAATCCTTCATACTGGTTTGAAGATATGCCTTGATCTCATAAATTTGATCTATCTTATGTGTCTTTTAAACAAGATATCAGAGTATTTCTTCTTTTTTTTTAGTAAATCAATTCATGGAGTTTGAGGTTTTGACAAGGTGAGTCAAACCACAGAATTGTCTTGTCAGGAGAATTTCTATTTTGAAAAAAAAATGTTTTGAACCTATCACAAATTTTGTCAAAAAACTTGCAGACTTGAATTTTTATTGCATCCTCTTTTTAATGCTGGATCACCCTAGTCTGCAAAGATTGAATCCAGGTGGTTGAATATTCCTTAAAAAGATGCTGCTGTATAGGGTGGTATAATGCCACCCTAGCTTTAGTATTTATAAGCATTCAGATAAACTACAGGTATCCTATGAAGATTTGTCAACTTTTGGACTTTTTTTTCAGTCAAAGCGGGATTCAGTTTTCTATTAGTTATTTTCCTCTTTAAGACTTAGCCATTAAGTCAGTGGAAATAATTGTTGTGTGTGAGTTGAAGGATCAGCTACATACCACAAGTGAAATAGTAGAAGAATTAAGTGAGATGTGGAAGCAGCACATGGACTGAAAATTGTTCATCAATCTTCTTGTGAATGAGAGATTTATGGATTTGTACAGATGACTGTCAAGTTCTTTGTAATCAGAGAGGGTTTTAAAGTAAAAAATATTTACAGTGAATAGTTCTGGCTTTTCTAGTTAAGGTTTAAATTTTGATACTCAACTTGGCAACATATACGTATCAAGTGTTCAACACAGCTCCATAGGAATTATGCAGCATTTATACATGAAATGCAAACCAAACTTGCTTGCAGAGTCCATTGGGCTATGAAGAAAAAAAAAAATGCAGCCTTTTTATGACGGTCAGATTCCAGGTCATACTCTGTCAGTATAAGAAATGGACCAGATGTTCTTAGCATTTTGCAGCTTGCTATTCTCATTAGTACTACACTTGTGCTTTGTTATTGCAAAATTATTTTCCTTTAATGACCCTTCTCTAAAGAGACAAATTACGTTCTTACTGTAGGACAGCATGCTTGTTTATAGAGTAGGTATGTATTTATATGAACTATGGATAAGCACATGGGGTTGTTGATTTTAGAAATCTTGTTTGTTCCTTAATTCAGTGAAGACTTGCATGCAACTTAACACAAGGCATTCTGTTCTCCCAGCTGAAAATGAAAAATTAATTTCAGTGTGCATCAGGTGTTAGTATGCTCTAATGGCTTGCTGTATACCTGTGCTAATGTACTTCGACAAGTATATCCAGAAAAAGCATGGACAATGAAGAATAAATGGGCTGTAAAATAGTCTCTTTCTCACTCTTGGCGAGATGAGGCATATTAAAAGGACAGCTGGAGGGAAGCTGAAGGGAAGCATATCCTGCTTTTGGTTGTATTTGACCTTTTTACACACATTTGTAGTTTTTTTTTCCTCTGTGATATAGGGGCAGTGTTCTTTATCCCCAAATGTTTGTGTACATCCATGCATATGTTGTGTTTGGGGTTTTTTTAATTGAACTTTTCAAGTATAGAAAACTCATATTTGTGCAAATCACATTCAATGAATTAATAATTTGGGACTAGAGGAAATGGCCTCAAGTTGCAGCAGGGGAGGTTTAGATTGGATATTAGGAAACACTTTACGGAAAGAGTGATCAGGCACTGGAACAGGCTGCCCAAGGAAGTGGTGGAGTCGCCATCCCTGGAGGTGTTCAAAGAACGTGTAGACGTGGCACTTTGGGACGTGGTTTAGTAGGCATAGTGGTGTTAGGTTGACAGTTGGACTTGATGATCTTGGAGGTGTTTTCCAACCATAAAGATTCTATGATTCTATGAATAAATAGTTATTTGATAGTTTCAGTTTCTTTGTAGTGTGCCTGCTACCTGTATTTTCTGTCTATTTTTTTTTACCATGCCGGTAACAGCTCACACGTATGGCTTTGTACATAAAAATGTATGATAAAGGAGTATCAACAAGACACTGCAAGCCTCATAGCCTCTTGGCCTCATATTGTCACTCCTTATCGGCTGTAGTCTAATTATATCCATTGCCAACTATTACGATAACCTGTGCTTCTTTCTTTAGTACGTTATCTATGAGGCTGTGAGAATAATAAATAAGGCACTTTATACAGTTTTAAGCAGTTCAGAGAAATGTTTCTCCATGTCATCAAAGAGCAACTAAAGCACAGTGTGGTTAAATCAGTCACCCAAGATGAGTTGTGTTTCTAGCTGTGCCAAAGGTCTTAGATCTCTTGCACCTTAGCTAGTACTTACAGTTAGATGCTTGTTTCTCTGCAGTATTTTTGTCATGAAGTTGTCTTGGTCCACTTATAATAAATAGATATCATCATGTGGGATTTCCTACAGACCTTTTATGTGAGATTATTTTAAAAGCATCAGTAAATTGACAAGAACTGGAATATTTTCACTATTGTTGTTAACATCAATGATAATGTGTCTGTTGTGTTGCAGTAGCTACCTCACACACCTGTGCTTGAATGAATCCGTTAAAAGAGTGTCACGGAGCTCTCCAGGCTATGAGGTTTCACTGCTGTGACTCTTGCCAAGATCAAAGCCCAGATAATTAAACAGAAGTAAAAAATTGTTAATTTGCAGCTGTGGTAGAGAAAAGATCATGATTCAGTCAGGATCTTACGGCAGGCTAAGCTAAACCCAAGTGTAACTTGACCTTTTTGCCTTATCTAGACAGGTAAATTTGGGTAAAGAAAGAGAAGATCAGTTTTAAATATTTCTGTCCTTGGTTTTCTCATGAAATTTGAGTTCTTTAGATGCAAATCTGTAAAGGATATGTTGGTACTAATGCTTGTGTAGTATCTCACTTTTGGAAAGACACAATTGAATGCACTGCTTCAGAGATGCTGCAAGAAGTATTCCCCTCCATATGCCTTCAGAGGTTAATTCTTACAGGAATTCTTAATGTTAGAGCTGACAGAATCAGTTTCATTTACCTTTACATTAAAGGGGAAGGGGACCTATGAACTTAGCCGTATAATCATTGAGTTTTCTCTTAAAGCAGCTTAAATGGACCATGCTTATTTTATCCTGCTCAAAGTAACCGAAGAAGGTTGCAGTGTTAAAGATAAGATAGTGAGAATTCAGTTTTTTATCATTAAAAAAAAAAATTCATAATGCCATGCAATCCCTGTTTAGGTGGCCCTGAGCAACTTGCCTAAATTCTAATGAATAATCATCCATTCAGTTATGAGTTAGAAGCTATCCCTGAAGTTTCATGTGTTTTCTTTGTTTGCTTGTTTTGAGAGCACAGTGATTGAACAGATGGTACAATGTATGAAGCACGAGAATGGCCACACTAGGAGAGCAGGAGAGGGAAGCAAACTTGTGGCCAGACTTCCCAGAATATACTTCCGGTCTCCAGACCTGTTAGTGTCAGAGACTGTGCGCTGAGGGGAGCAATATAGTATAGTCCTCCATGTTATGTTGTGTAAGTCTGCTGGGATACATACTACAATATCTTGTTGATTTGGGATCTCCGATCCTAGACCTCATTTCTGTATTCAGCAATGCTGCCTTTCTCTGCAGTGGATTATGTTGAGCATCCCTCTCTGTAAAGAAATCGCTTTCTCTAAGTCCCCTTAAGCCGCTTTAGTCTCGATGGCACAGTTTTCCTTGTCTAGCACATGTAAGCAATCTAGAAATGCTTGACCATTATCTTTTACCTTCCCTAAATAAATAGAATTTTAAAGAAGATAAATACGTGTTACTGTCTTGTGTTGAAATGAAGAAAGGCAGTTTTAAAAAAATCATTTTGAGTTGATATTAATGGGTTCATATCACTTGCAAACCCAGATGAAAGTCAGCTTTGTTAGCTGAATTCTCCAGTGTCACAACAGAGATGAAAGAAGCAAGCACCACTTAATTCTAAACAGCATTTCCTTAAGAATTTAAGAAATGTAATAGTGAGCTTTTAGCCATTGTTCTACATTTTTTTTTCTTCCCATTCTATGGCTGTGAGCAGATCTTCCCACTCTTCTGTGAGAGGCTGTCTTTCTAAATTATCTTGTGTAAACATGAGTAAACAAGGTAATGAGTAGACTTCTCCAGATTTGAAGAGGTATTTAAACAGCAGAACCAGAAGGTTTGTTGCTTGCCATTGCCTGTGTAAAAATAATAAACCTGATGTAGGACAGAACTACAATAACTCACTTTGTATGCTGCTTTCAGCGTGGGTCATCTCGCTGCTTTCGTGTGCTTCCAGTGGGTTAGTGGAAAGGTCAGGCAATGAAGGGAAGCATTTTGCTGTGTACCACAGATAGTCATCTCTGGCAGTCATTTTGAGCCTTGCAAGGCACGTAAACAGCATAATAAAGGTTAGATCACAACTCTTTTTCACCTGTCACAGTAATTTTGTTTATCAGAGAAAAGCCCAAGCTGCAGAACTCTGATATTGATTTTGAGCAGCTGAAGGTTCAAGGGTGTTCTGGTTTCAAGGTGTTTATTCAGAGTGTTACAGAAACAAAAAAGGCCATGTTAAAACAGCGTTATGGTGCAGTTTTAACTCCACTCTCAGTGTTTTTCCTGAAGGTATGGAAGTAATTGGGTAGGAGGCAGAGAACGGTTTATGTTTGACTGCCCTAAAAAATTACAGCTTTGCAGGTTGCCGACTGTGGATCGGGCTGCCTGAGTTGATCCTGCATGTCAACAAAGTCACTTCATTACAGCTGAAAGTTTACTGTGACATACAGAATTTTACAGGGATTTTACATACTGAACTTTCTTAGATTTGGGGAAAAAGAAAAGATCATTCTGGTAGCCTCACTGCCTAATTACGCAGTAGTGCAAACCCATTTTAATTCTGTAGTTGTTGGTTTATCTATCCAGCTGGCTAAGGGCAATGTATTTAGTGTTTCATGTCATTGTCAAATCAAGATTCCTGAGGAATTAATGGTTTAGATAATGTAATTAATCTTTGTTTTCTCATCAATTAAGGGTTAAAAGCAAGAGTCCTAGACTACGATACTATAAAATATTCTGTACCTTATTTCAGAAGCTGTGGCTTCCACCTAAAGTAATGACCTTTACAATGACTAATCAAGCCAAAGGAGCATCTGTTGAGCAAAAGTAGATGGTAAAAACAACTACTTAGGAAAGATGCCAAGCCATTTGCAAATTAGTGGCAACGGCTGAGTGAACAGCAGCGATTAACATTTTTAATAGCAAGTTTCTTTTAAGGACATTTATTTAAGTATGAATACTAGTGTAGGATGTGTACCTGATTGTCTTGTCTATCTCCAGAGAAAGGTGAACAGGAGTGTACATGGAGTTTTAGTTTTGCTGAAGGAATTGATCACCTAATTAGAGAACAGAAACTCTGTATCCCACTTCCCTGTAAACCTTCTGAAAAAATAGTGATAATTGTAATGGCTTTGAAGCAAGGGATGACTAAAATGTACTCCAGGCCTTTTCAAGGTGGGTGTTTGACCTGCTGCAGGCAGTTCTCTCTGTGGTCAGCGTGCAGAATGAATGGTTAATGGTAGGTGTTTGCTATTCAAGGAACTCTAGTGATTTTTGTCATATGTAAACTTAAATTGAATATGGACTTCTGAAATATTTGGGGTGCTTGGATTCAGCAGTATTATTCCTCATTGCCTTAAAAACAAGGAAAACTCAAGAACTAAAAGTTAAAGTGTTGTCTATTTAGAAATTGAATTTGGGCTTCCATTAACACTAAACTTCCTGCTCTGTTGTACAGTGGGCATTTGCCAGCACTTGGTGGCAGGACTAAAGGGTGTTTCACTGCAGGTGAAAACTTTAAAAATCAGCATTCAGATTTTTCTTGTAGTGATGAGAAACACCGTTGCAAAGTCATACTAGACCTAATATCCTTTCAATAGCATTAGTATTGTGCATTTACTTAGGTGTTTAGCTGAGATGTTTGGGGAGTTTGTCATGGATGAGTGCTGTGTGAAGCCGAGCACTTCCAGTTCTTTCCACTGACTTACAGTGAGAAGGTGTCTGTCTGGACAGGTAAGGGGGACAGGCTAGAGTAGGGACAGCGCTTCAGTGATCATTGTCTCATATTTTCATTACAGAGTGCATGACAAAGTGTAGTTGAAATAACTGAGCTCCAACAAGACAAGGTACCTCGCCTGGGTGTAAAGCACCACTTAACTCGGGGGAAGAGCTTTTTTTGCATGAAGGAGTTTGGCTGGGATATCCCTGAAGTAAGAGATAGGTATTAACTCTATGGAAAAGACACACATTACAGACAATGCCTTTAACCACTCTCTATCTGTAGAATCTTTTCTATCAGTATGAATTGATACATTTCAGAGTGTTTTGTGTGTGGGCAGGTGAAATGTTAGAGCTACAAATTGATTGCTATGTGTGTTATTTAATATTACAGCCATTAACTCTTTGGAGGGTGGGGCATCAAAGATTGACCCTGATCGTGAAGTTGTTAACGGGTATTGCAGCAAGAATGATCTACAGGACTTGCAAAAATTAACAAACTTGTTGGTTACTTGATTGGTTACTTTGTATGCTACTTTTATCAGCAAGCCAAACTGTTTTTAAATGAAACTGAGTTACCGAACAATTCTTCATTGCTAAAACAACTATTCATAGTACAGACTGCAGAAACTTCTGTGAACTACAGATTACTCTCTTTCACTGCTGCAATGTAATCAAAGCCTTGTTGGTTTTTTTTTTTGTTATGTTTTCTGAAAAGCACCTTCCTACTTCCTCCTCCTCCTCTGATCTTTTATTGTCAGGTATTGTCCTCTTGTTCTCCTTTGAAAGCATCTTGGGCTTGCTGGATGAAGGGGTACAGACTGCAGGAAGTGGCTTTTTGCTGTCCCTAGGTGTATTTGCAATGGGCCCGTTTGTGCAATTGCTGAAGTAGCTCCCAATTTCTCATTGTCCAGCTAAAAGAGCATGTTAAGCTGAAGTCAGGGATGTTGCTTAAAGCCTGACACTGTCTCAAGGTGATACAGATGTGCGTTGCCATTGCGTCACTGGCAGCCTTGCTGCACATATGAGAGAGCAAGCATAGTGGCAGCTCTTTTTTATTTTTTATTTTTTATTTTTTTTAATTTTTAACCTGGATGCAATATCTTTCTTACCTTAGAGATGCCAGCTGGGGTGGTAGTGTGTTGTAGTGTAAGGAAGTAATGTACCATTTTTTTCCCACCTCTATATACTTGAGGGAAATTAGTGCTTTTTATGTATGTGGATGTTATGCGCTTCCTGCATGGAGTGGGGTTTACCTCTGCAGAGGGCGTTTCTGAGTGCAATCCAGTTAATCATCTTTGATCCCTTACAGGCTTGGTATTAGACTAGCAACTTAGACCAATAGCAACTTGACAATCTGTACTGCAAGCTTGTGAAACAAGTTCAGGAAGGAAGAAAAATTATATTTTCTGAACTCTTTTGCAATTTGGAAAATGATATTAAAGGCAGGGTGGGACTTACAGTTTTATTTCTCTTCAGAATTAAAACCTAAGCCAATGGCATGTGGTTTAGGGAGGGGAAAACAAGAGGAGCAGCAAAGGGGATGCATTGTGTAGAAACAGTAGCATATCTCATTGCTGGAAAAACTCTGCTATAGGGCTCTGTCCTGCTAAGGACCAGTATCTGCTGTCTGACAATAAAATAGACAAAGAACTTTTCTGTATTTCTTAGGACTACTCAAATACTTACAGCATGTGCTTACGGACTTTCTTAGATTGAAATGCAAGACTTGCTTCTTTGCCGTATTGTGTTCACAGAATGTGTTATGTGTTTAATAGATGATCTGTTATCATCTCTGCTACTGAGATCTATACTTTGGTCACCACAGAGCATATTCATAGAAGGAGAATGACTTGTCACTGGCCCCAGTACAGTGGCGTTTCTACTCCTTCTCAGGCGGAGATAACGACCATAAGGATTTCTCCCCTGCACCAACTTTGCTTTATAAAGCACTAACACTGGGAACAGAGATAATTTATCACCTTTTCCATATTACCAAATGTCTCTTTAATTGATGGGAATCTTTTTACAATCACATTTAAAAAAAAAGCTTTTGAGGAGTTTTACGCCAACTTAATGAGGGGTTGTGACTTTGTAATCAATTTTAGTTATTGCAATCAATTTCAGTTATTGTGTAGTTAATAGTGCTAAAAGTAACAACTTCAACTTTGATATTGGATGATTGATTTTTGAAGCCACTTGTAAATAATTGATCTTTTGTTCCCTAAAGGTTTTTCTGTTAATGCTTTTTAGAGTAAAGAAAAAAAATCAAGCAAACATTTCAGTAACTGATGCTCAGATAATATAGTATGTCATAGTAACCACTGCTACCATGACTGGGTTTCTATAAAGTAAGAGCTGTGTGTTTTAATAATTAAAACAGGAAACTGGAAATCAGTATTTCTAGGTGTTTTTCCCATTCCATCACTGACTCAGTAGGAATATGACCACATAAAGCAGCCCTTTTGTCCCCCAGTTTGCCAACGAGCAAGACTCTAAAGTAGTCGTCAGACTCTGTCAAATGTTGTAATGCTAGTAAGGATCAGTTCTGGTAAGGCTATCTTACGAAGAGAGAGTAGAAAACAGCATCATCCCAGTTTACAGATGAAAAGATGGCTTTTTTTCCTGCGCTAGTAACTGTCAATTTGAAAGACCAGTTTCTTCTGGATTTTTTCCTTGTTGTCAATAATACCAGAGGATCTCTGATTTGACCTTTGTGGGCCCTGCTTTCAGAAAGTCTCTGATTTGAACTTTGTGCAGCCTGCTCGTCTGTTGTTGAATAATAACTGAGAATTTTACTTTTAGTATTTGAAGTGGAGGAGCATCCTTCTTCATTCCCAGAAATTGCCAGGCTCGTGGCATCAGAGATTTAAATGACATGTTAGAACAAGCCTCTTTGCTTGCGTGTGTATTAAACGAGATGAGAAAGAGCAAACCCTTTTTGGATCGTTGTTGGTTAGAGTAGGACCCCATTCTGTATGTTTGCAAAGTATTTGGAGTTCCTTCAGAGGGAAGGTGCTATAAGTTAATATTACTGTTCTGTGTGTAAGTGATAGTGGGTCATTCTGTTCCTTGGCAGTAATGGGACAGTGAAAATGGATTATCATTAATGTCAGCAAATACAGTTTTAACAATGTTAAACCCATATCTTTGTGAAACTAAATGAGATTTCTCCTAACACAGCTACTTATTTGTATTCACTGTGCATTGCGCAGACTACCTCACTATTCTTAAAGCAACTACCAATCACCACAAGGAGTCAAGCAGACGCTGCATTCTCCATAATTACAAGCAATTTTCCAATTGAATTATCCCATGATTTAATTCCTTAGCTTGCATCTGGAGAGCATCAGCAATGTGCAGCTGTTTTGGCTTTGAGAATTAATTGTTGCTAAATGCATTAAGAGTGGTCTTGCTGCAATGATTTCAGAAAAGAGTTAAATCCTAGCTTATTTCTGGATTAAACTTTCACTTCTTATTTCCTATTCTCTTGACTCAACGTCATGATACAGGCCATGGCTTTAGTGGCATTTGTCTTGGGTATTTGTGAATCTTAATTCAAAGTAAATATGTTTGGTCACTGAACTGAAATCATATTACAATGAAACACAAAGTTTAATAGAACCATACCAGCGTCAGTAAAGGCTGGAGGGCTGGAGATGAATGATAGATGATGTTAGTTTATACTGCTGGAATGACTACATAGCTATAGTTTGCAAAAGAAAGAGATGGTAATTTTGCAAAGTACAAAGAACTAAGTGAAATAAGTATGACATTTCACATCACAGAATTCTTTAGGCAGGCCAAGTACTTCAAATATAGGAAGACCATCTTAGTCATTTGTCCTTGAGGGAAGAGTGGAGAACTATTTAGACTGGGAG
Organism: Chlamydotis macqueenii; assembly: GCF_036417535.1. Lineage (NCBI taxonomy): Eukaryota > Metazoa > Chordata > Aves > Otidiformes > Otididae > Chlamydotis > Chlamydotis macqueenii. The sequence continues at coordinate 70,717,457 of NC_141558.1, read as the reverse complement.
TAGCGTGTGTCTTATTTCTGAAATTAGAAAAAGAAAAAAGAAATAGAAGGAATATCAAGAGACAGGGGTTTTTTTTTATGTAAAGTCCCAAATGATTTATTTTTTTTCCCCCCCATTAAGTATGAAGACTGTAACTAGGGGTCTTAAGAATCCTAAAATGCAGTGGTGTATTTTCATAACTCCTGCGGGTTAATGAGAACACTCTTCAACTATACTTAGTTAAATAATGATACAAAGAAGATGCATTAAGTTTCTAGCCTTGACTTGTGTGACTTTTAGATTGGTCATTTAATGTCTAGACCTCTGTTGTAAACAAATACCTTTTGTGAATTGTTGTTGATATGAAGTAAGATTGATATAAAGTACTCACTTTGGTAACTGGTTTTGTTGCAGTAATTCAGATACCAGAACATTTTCTAAATTTTTAGCAAGAAAATGTTACTGTTCAATTAATATGATTTAACAGATAGCCATCCCTGAGAAGTAGAGGTTGTTTATCCCAAGCTCTGTAACATCATTATGTGGCTAAAAGTAAAAAATTGACTAGTTTAAGGGTTCTGAGATCGTGCAAATCCTGTTCATGTGAAATGTGCAATGTGTATGGTTAACTTCTCTGAAAGGTTGGCTGTTTTCATCCAGATATTTGGACAAGTTTGGGCCATACTTTCTACTAAGTCAAGTTAGCTTCTGGGTAACATCCTACACCACCTTAAGTTAAGGTAACATAGACCTATTGAAATTCTGTGGAATCTTCTGTTTATCAAGAGACAGATCCTGCATTAGTATAGCTGCTTATGAAGAAAATTAATTAAAGGAAATTATTTACTTAATACCTGGAGGATATGTGATCTTACACTGTGTTATAAAGCTTCAAATTATATTAATGATGGTGAATTTATATGAACCTGGAATAGAAAATAAATTCTGTTTGTGTGCTGTTTATATTTTCAAAGATTTTAAAGACACTGATTTGTAGAAAGTGTTACTATTTCAGAGTGTATACACAGATTATCATAATTCTAAATCTGACTTGCTTTCTCAAAGGCAATTTGTCCTTGCCCAGTGATAAATATTCTATACATTTACTTTGATTTTTTTTTTTTTTAGACACTAGCAAAGTAATTTGTTATGCTGAATCGAATCTACAAAGAAACTCAGAGTTCAGTATTTTAACTTTTGTAGCCTTACAATAGAAGGCGAGTGGGAAGCCCCCTGCTATAAACGCTGTGCTTTTCAAACGCCTTACAATGATAAGGACAAGTAGTTTCTGATTATATCTGAATAATATAAACATGATTGAGTTTTCCTAATGATTATGTCTGGCTTATGATTTCTCCTTCCAGTGAGAATCGTATTGTGCAGGTTTAATGTAACCAGGACACTAAGGCAGCAAGCAATTGAATTAGCTGCTTCTTGCAAAAGTTTCCTTTGTTTTTACCCAGAAAGCAACTTTCTGTAGGGCTTGTCTGCTAAAGAATTTCACGCTGTTATTTTTATGCCGTAAAGGGAGGCTTAATTTGGGAACATGGACAAGTAGCAAATGCCCTGAATTAACAACTTTATTCTCTTACAAACTAAACAAATTTTATCAATTCTGTTCTATGACTGGAGAGGTCTTATCCCATTCCCGTACAAAGGAAGCATTGTAGTTGCATTTGGAAAGCCTGCATCGGCAATTGCGGATTCTTCACAAGATGAAAAAAGAAACTCGTGAAGGAAGAGCATTGAGAAAGGCATAGAATTGTTGGACAAACTGATAAAAGAATTTGAGTCACTGCCTCTAGGTAGTGTAGAGAACACAGAAGTAGTGAGATAAACCGGGCCACAGAGGTTTGAGAGGCATTGCTAATACAGTAGTGGAATAAAGTAAGGAAGAATGTGATGCCTTTAGGACTGGAGTCCTGGAGGCAAAAATTGTAGCAGAAAATGAAGAATCTTGTATATGGAGCAGGGGTTTTATCAGCTGGAAATGGAAGTGGTAAGAGAGACTTGGGAATTTCTTTTAATTGCCACAGCAGTCAGCTGTGAGACTGGTGAAGATTTTCTGGAAGACAGAATAATATGCTATTGTATAAAACAGTGACGGTGCCTCATGCAGAGTACTGCATACTGGTCCGGTCATCTACGTTTGAGAAAGGAAATCTAAAATGGAAATAGGTGTAGGAAAGGGTTCCTAGGCTGGTGCTTAGGGAGCAGAAATCTTGCCATACCAGGTGAGGTTACAGAATGGCCCTTTTTAGTCTACTGACATGAAGAGTAGACATTGATGTTTATAAATATATAATATTTCTTTGAAGAAAGAAAGGCAAGTGTTGAATTACAGAAGAGAGCTAGCTGAAAGAGAAGAAAGTGTTGACCAAGGAACATGTGAACAAATACAGGCCACAAATTCATTTAGCATGGAAATGAGAAAAAGTTTACAAAGTATCAGAGCTGTGATTTAGCCGTCCAGTGAAGGGAGCTAGTAATCTAGACTGTTTTAATATAGCACTTCGTATTGTCTACCAACAGATGAAGGAACTGCCTTTCCTGGTATTATTGTTATGTGTACTTCTTACTCTAAAGTACCTACTGTGGTAACTTCTGTATTGTCATTAGGGCAATTATTAGAGCAGGATTGCTCTTCCCAGCTGTGTAATCCACCCACCCATTTTTACAGATCTATGCTGTGCTGGAAACATCTGTAGCTCAGACGATGCAGACCTTGCAATAAGTCCCCAGCTTGCAACTGCACCTTGTCCTACACAGTTAGTAGCACTGTCAGTTTTGGTAGTGATATTGTTTCATACAAATATATCAGGTCTGACTTGTCATTGTTGTCAGGATGCTGGGTCTCTTCTGCTTTTTAAAAATCCTGATGTTATGGTTTTATTTTCATGTGGATTTCGATGTCCTGAAATACAATCAATTTGCTGAATTTCTTTTTACATCACTGAATGAAAGGGCTTCCACCGCCCCACAGGAGAACAGGTTGGCAGTAAGCCATCAGTGCTACTTGCTTAAGCTACGCTATGATGAAGTAAAAGTGGGCACGTGGCAGCTGCCTTGGTTCCCCAAGCCCTTCACCAGTAGTCAGGCACTACGTGCTGCACCATTTATGTTGGGTAACTGAGCAGTTAAGGATGTTGTATTCTAATTACCTGGCCAATTATGTGCAGTGCAAAATTCCCTGCTAGTACTGCTGTGATAGCCTGAACTGCAGACAGTCTTGTGATTAAACTGTCCCTCGATGATGAGGTAGATAATTAACAAGAAGGCATTTTGCTGAGTAGTGAACAAAGTCAAAGAAAGAAGAGAATTGGGTTTTCAGTGCTGTAATATGGTTTTAATGGTGCTCTTCTCAGGGGTGAGAATTGTCTCTGACCTCCCCTGAAATTAAAAGTGCATGATCATGGGCAAAAATGTGGACCTGATTTCTTTACACAGAACATAATTTTGATAAACCTGCTCTATGGGGAAAGACTGAAGGAGTTAGGTCTTTTCTCCCCGGAGAAGAGAAGACTCAGGGGGACCTCCTCTCAGTAGTCTAGTACTTAAAGGGCAGCTACAAGAGGACAAAGGCTCTCTCTTCACAAAGAGCCACATGGAGAACACAAGGTTCAAGTTGCACTGGGAGAGAGTTCGTTTCAACATATGGAATTTTTTTTACTGTAAGAGCAATCATTCACTGGAAGAACTTCCCTATTGTTGGAGGTTTTCAAGATGCAAGGGTGCTAGATAATGTCATATAGGCTCCCTTTCCCATGAAAGGTTTGACTAGATTGTCTTTTGAGGTCCCTTCCAACCTAGACTGTTCTATGATTCACATTTTAACTGGGTAAAGCACCTCAACATCATGTTTTTTTTCTGTGATAGCTTCATCCCAATAAAAACTCAGGCAGCCCATGCCAGCCTTCTTGAAGAGCATTCATAGCTAAGTGCCCTCATCCTTTGTGTCAATATGTGGAGTTCTGTGCTTTCAGCCCTGAAAGTTTGAGTGTTGGTGTTCAGTGATGACTAAAGATGAAATTTTTATTGTTCATTTGTCCTGCAGTCAGGAATTTATTAGCTTTTATTGAGGGCTATCCACGTAGAAAATGTAATCCTTGTGAAGATGTCAGCTAAGAAAAATTAAAACACTCTAAAGACTGTATTTTTCTCCCTTAGAAAATTCAAAACATTAACAGAAGAAGTTATCCTGAATAAACAAATGTTACAATTACAAGTTATACTCAACATTGTGAACATAATTAAATTATGGTAACTGGTTTAAAAGAACTGAACCTGGATTTTTTAAATTCTTGATAAAAGTTGTAGCAAGACAACGTGAAAATATGCATGAACTTGTATAAACATCCTTTGGCCTGCTAAAAGTTAGTTTTGCACGTGAAACAAGCCATTTTCCTTAAAAGAAAAAAATTAAGGAAAAGATTAATTTCAGTCTAAAAATTAAACTTTTGGAAAAGATCTTTCAAAGACAAGAACAAGTTAAATGAAGGGCTCTATGTTCTAGATAATGTAGTTCATAAAAACAGCAATCATCATTTGGTAAATTATTGCCTGAAAATGGGTTTACAAACTTAGAAGGTATAATGCAGTAATTGCATGTAGTCTGTGGGTACCAGCTTATTAATGGCATTGAGATTATCTGCTAAATTAAATCTGATAAGTTTTATATGTTTTTAAAATGTTGTGCTTAGATTCTGAGAATGTTCCTCATGATTGAACACGTTACCATCTTCTGTAAAAGAGGAATGTGTCTTTCTCTATTTTTTGTGTGATATTTGTCCTCAGAGGAAGTACTTTGAGTTCTGCCGTGTAGCAGCTTCTACTTTGCTGGTTTTTAATGGCCTTAAAGGCATATAAACTTGCATCTGGTCTCTTTAAGGTAAGTCTTAGTATGTTGTTGCTCGCCTTAGTAAAGTTAGTGGAAACAGCAACAGCTAGAGAGAACTCTGTACCAGCTGATGTACTGGCAAGCTCAACTTTCCTTTAACCAAAAGAAGTAACTTCTCATAACATCTTTGATGTTTGTGCATGTCAACCATTCATATCATATATGATATCAAAACTAGGAAGAACTTTTTAAAAGAAGAATGCTTATAATGAAATTTCCACTGTGAACTCCATCTGCAAGTCCTGAAATGTGATAATTTGTTCTCATGCAATTTCATTTTCCTTCCCTATTTTTAACTTGTGACATGTGAATATAAGTATATTAGCTCAATTCAGTAGGAATTCAGACTTTTCTTCAGAGGTGTGTAAAAATGTGGGGGAGAAATTAGTATTTCTTAAGCTGTAGGAAATTTCTTTCGTTTTCTTACAGAAGTCCATCAAAGCACAAAAAATCTACAGGCCCTTAGACTTGATTTTATGTTTTGGTGGTTGTGAGCTTATATGTATCTGGGTTGTACTGTTAGAGAACCTTCATAAAATGACTTGTCTGCCCTGTAAATTGTTAGGAATGGGACCAGAATCTCCTACAGGTGCTAATTTTGAAGAGATTGAGAGTTAACGACGACCTCCAGCGAACTAACCCATGGGGAGGCCCTAATTTGGGAATGACAACGGTAACATTTCTAAATTTTCTTTGAGACCGAAGGTGAGAGCTCTCATGCCATGAAACTAGCATTTCATTGCATCTAAGATATTGTTGCAGACACTATATCGTACTCTTTGAGGGACTGGTGCAAGAGGCTCTCTAATGTATAGGAATGGAATAAACACCTAAAACCAACTTCCAGCCCTGTCAGCAGGGATGGCTTACCTTGTCGTAACCAAGCATTCATAACTCACTAGAGCTGTGGATATTTTTATCTCTATGAAAAGCTAGTTATTTTTTTTTTTTTTTAAATTTTTAAAAAATGCTCGTCTTCAGTACTTCATTGCAATGACTACCAGAAGCTAATAGTGTGTTCTATAAAAGATTTCTCTTTAATTGGTTTTTAGACTGATTCATTTCAATAGCTAGACTTTTCTTCATCCTGATGTTAGTATAGATCTGTTTAACATACAGGAAATTGTGTTCTTCTTAATTAAAAAAAAATAGAAAAAAAAGAGAGAAGTAAAAAAGACAACTAGATTTATTTAATTATTTTTAAAAAGCTTTCAGAATCTGACTCTCCTTTATCTCCATGGGATTGAGATACCTGAGCACTGTTAGGTACTTAACAGCCTGTAAAAAATCTGTTATAGCAGATGTGTGCTATTTATTTGTGCTTTTTCTTTAAGCTGTGCCAGACTGTAATTAGAATGTTTTCTACAAATGTTTCTTTATCTGAATAAAGCATTCCACTTATTTGGTGGACTTCTTCCATAGTTTGCAAAGTGATTTATGCTTCCCTTTTGAGTGAGGCGTAGCAAATCTGCTAAAATGCATTATTGTAATAGTTTAATGTGTATGAGTACTTCAGATCTGTGGTACTTCAGAAGCTTGCTATTGAAGTAGTGTGGATTAATTAGCTTCTTAGGTAAAATAACATATTAACCATAGATCACTCTTTATTAACCAGCTTTCAAAGAATACATGTAAAGACCATTAATTGCTTTTTATCAACAATGTGGTTTTAGCTTGTCACACTGATTATGTAACTGGTACGTCATTTTATATTTGCCAGTATGTTTCTAACTACTACACAAAACTCAGTTGTAGTTGATAAAAATCGGAGGCAAGTGTAAGGAGTTTTCAAGTTATGAAACTGCCTTGGAGAGCTGGACTTCCTAGAAAGTTAAACAAGTGCTTTCCCTTTATTCTAAGTAAAATGCACTTGGAAGGCGCTGATGAGAGAGGCAAGGAACTATATTACAAGGGTCACTGTTAAATAGCTGTAGGTAGACTCCACTTGTGCAGTAATTACGGCTTCACAACTTAAGAGTTTCTCTGTGGTTTGACAAAATGGGGAGATGGGAGGAGGACTGAGAAGAAAAGTAATTATTTTGGTCTGCATATCTTATTTTGAGCTTAATGATTGAAAAGACATGCAAAAATGTTGAGGGATGCTCCTAGAGCATTAAGGCCTGTGCCCAGCACTTAGGTATGCTCTAACTTTTCAGAATATCAGAACTCAAAACTCAGCATTCAGTTGCTATTATTTTATCTGGTAGTTAGGAATAGACTCATTTACTGGGACCACAGAGAGGAATGAATCAACATATGAGCCTTGTAAGAGACAAGCAACTAAGTTGCTGGGGAAACTGGGAATTATTCCTAGTAATCTTGTTTACCAGTAAATGCTGTAGTCTGTAAAAGCAAAAACATTTTCCTCTGCCAAGACAAATTCATTAGTTTGCAATTTACCGTGTAAGTTGATACAAAGCCAAATTCTACAAGAGCAAAGTTTATTTGCAAAGAGATGGGGCCATTGGTATGGTAGCTAACTGACTGGAAAACATATTCTCTCTTTTCTTGAAATTCTATTTAAAAACATAAATAAATGCATGTGAATTTGTACCTAAATAATAAGTTTCATAAACAGTACAAAGCAGAGAAAGTGGCAACAGATATCCACACTCTAATATGAGACCAAACTATTTCTCAGGAGCTGTGTAAGGAAAGGAGGAAGCCTGGAGAGGTAGATGAGAGAGAGGTTGGTTGGAATCACAAACTCTAGACTGCTGTATCTGCTGCCTCAGTGTGGAGCAACATTGTCAGGGGGCTGAGCAGATGTTCTGGCAGTGAGATTTATTGCAGAGGAAATATCCTTTAGCATAAGAGCTGTGGATTTGCAAAGTTTAGGGCATTGCAAATGGAGAAGAGGGCAAGCCCTTTCCCTTCAGTGGCATAAAATGAGGATAGTGACTGCAAATGAACTCTTATAACAGCTCCTTCCTGGGAATCTTCACTGATGTACTTCAGGACATATACAAAGGTAGGCAGATAACTGTCGACAAAAGTAATTTATATATCTAAAAGGTCTTAGGAAATAAGTTGGGATTTTTTAAGGAAACAACATGCCAAGGTTTGTCATGGTGAAAAGACCCAGAAAACCTTAGAGTCTAAAAACCTTAGATTCTAAAATCTGAAGTAATCTTAGCTTTTCTGGAATCACTGTCTTTTCAGGGAATCAGTGTAAAAAACAATTGGCATGAATGATTGAAAATGCTTAGAGTCTATACTTAGAACAGAGGTGTTTAAAAATTTCTACCTGTAACTACTCATAGCTTTCATGTCTTTAGTATCTCTTTAAAAGAAAAACCCCATATAATTTCTATGTATGACGTATCATCTTATGTACTATAGAAAGACAAAGTTTCTAAATGACTTTCTATTAAATCAATATAAAATGGCAGAAACTTCATAAATTCTTTGTTGGAGGTGCAAGAAGAGTACAGTTAGACACATTGATTTATTTTTCATGGAGGTGAAACTTGTTTAGGTTGTATAATCTACACGCTACAGACTAGATTTTTTTTTTCTTTAATTCCACAAAATTTTCATGTATTTTCCTTGCAGAAATATCCCTTAGAGTTTCACAGAAAGAAACCCTTTCCACTGCATGTGGTTTCATAGCAGTCACTGGTAGAAATACCATTCTCTGCTGTCTTTCAGAGGGCTTGGATTGACTTGTAATCTTTCTTGACTCAAGAGATGCGTGTGACCAGCCCAAAAGCAGAGAGGGGAAAAAACATTTCTGTCCTTCTGTTTTTGCCTATCAATCCCATCCTTGATAGAGAGGCTTTCCCAGTGAAATATTTGTCAAATAAGCTTAGGAAGCATCCTAGTTTCAAAAAGATTGCACGTTTTAGTTGACTTGAATTGTTTCATTGAAGGTGTGTGGATTAGTCCTAGTTTGGACTGCCCTCCGGCTTCCTGTCCCTACACAGCCAGTTCTCTTCTGTCTGTAATGCATTCATCATTGTTGGGTTTCTTTTATGCTTATAATTGCAATTACTTATTCTTGAGCTGAACTGTATTTGCAACTTAAAAAATATTTATAATGGTCTTTGATAGTTTAGATAGCTTGGTGGTTTTCTGAGAGAAAGAACATTAAAATACTTAAAAATTGTATCCTTTTTACAAAAGAGAAGTGGCCTTTTCTTGAAGGATTCTGTTTATTTTACTGTACAGAGGAAGTGCTATTAAAGAGAATGATTAGACATGATTTTATTAATAATTCAGAAGGATTCAGTCCCACCTGTAGTTGTAGTCCTGCCTAGCAAATGACAGTGTCAACATTTGCAATTCCATATTCCAGCTCACTGGCCTCGGAATAGGAGTATATGTACCGGCATGGTTGGGATATTACAGGGCTAAACCTGGAAAAACTGCAAAAATCTCTTTAGGAACATTGCTTTAAGTAGCAGAGAGCTCATGTGATATTTTTTTTCTCTGAATATAAGTGCATTGTTCCTTAATTTTCTTCATCTTTTTTCTAACGATGACTTTTCAGACTGGATGTGGCACACCTGCACTGTCTTTGCATTCTTATACATCTGGGCAGTACCGCATCAAAATGTTCTTATCTTGGACACGGGGCTTTACTCCCAAGCTGTTGCCAGTCAGTGTCCAGGCACACTTCACAAGTTTGGTGGTACTGCATAGCATTTTAAGTACGATGGAGTATTGATTGAGATCCTGGACTTCTCTCCCATACCATGCTACTGCAGGTGAGATAATATGAACAAATCAAGCCAACACTGTGGTTCAAAAACCTTTAGGATGACTGTTAGGGTTTTCTTGACAAGTAGAATATTCTTCAGCATTCCTTTTAAAGGAGATTGCTTTTTGTGGCTTTGTTTTTTTTTCCTTCCTCAGAATGTAGTTTTAGCAGTCACTTGCCTTTGTAGTCTACCAATTTCCTGTCTTTGTACTCTAGGGATTTCATATAGCCTGGGAGTTGTATTAGGAGTCTTACTTATTGTTAGGAAGAGTACTTGCAGTATGTTCCAGAGAGATTGCATTTGCAGGCCGTTGTTTTAAGCTTGGGAAAAGCTTTTGAGTGACATGATTGTCTTGACATTTGATTTAATGTATAAGGTTCTTAAAACTGTTGTGAGTAGTTAAAGATGATAGATACAATAAAACTAAATGAATACTGTCTTGTACAGCGGCAGCAGAATAGTTTATATAGTAACAAAGCATTAAAGTGGGTGAATAAGATCAAATGAAAGGCTAGACCTTGCATATCTTAATGGAAGTTCACATTCTCTTCTCTAAACCTTTTGCAGAACAAGGTTACTGTTAGTAATAGTATAACACAGCAGCCTTCAGCCTTCTGGGAAAAGCTGGTAAGTCACATTGTTAAGAGATTATTTCTCATGGCCAATAAGCTACTGCTGAATGACATGCAGGGCAAGCAGTCTGCTTTTTTTTTTGTCTGCCACAGATGATACTCTAAGGGAGCTAGACCAGTGATCACATTATACATTATAAATCCAAGTTCCCATATTAGTGCCGTTTACTTTGGACTTCTCCACCTTTTTTAGTGCATCTTTAATTGTTTTCCTTTGGACAGCCTCTGGTATGGATATACTGAAAGATTTCATGTTTTCTAAACTTTTTTTTTGCCATAGCTTTTCATGTTTGAAAAGACAAAACATTTAAACTAAGTATCATTACTGATAGTATGCTTGTCTGGGAGTTCCTCGCAGACATCTAGAGCATCATTCATCATCTCAGCAGGTCAGTGCTCTGATACCACATTTATATCCCAGTTTATACCTAATCTGAATGGTATCTGTTGAAAATTAACACATTCTAGTAAAAAGCATTTCCCTAACAGGGCTTCCCCTTGCCCTTTCCTGGTCCAAGGTGGTAGACTATGAAAGCTGTTCTTCTTGGAGTCATGTTTAGTCATCTGTGGAAAACAAATTAGTTAATAGATTTTAAGGCTAAAGGAGACCATTAGATCATCTGACCTCCTGTGTACATAATGTATAGAAATTGATCTAGTAATCTCTGTATTGATTCCAGTAAGTTATTTATTAAAAATACACCTTGGTGAGAGATGGCTAGCATTTGCTTTGCTTGCTGTGCTGAGTGGCAGCGTGTAAAGCACACTAAATATTGTCAAAGTCTTGCATTATTTCAGTTGTTTGAAGAGAGAGGGTGAATATATCAAGTTTCTGATCGTGGCAGTACATTGCACTTGTAATTCATGTGGGGCTCTCAACAGGCTGAAAGATAGGAAAAGGGTTTTGAGGGTAGAAGGGTCATGTTCAGATTATCCTTTATATAGCAGTTATCCTGAAAAGTAATTCATTACTTGACTAAAAGTGTTTATTTTTGCCATATAAAATAGTAGTTTTAAAAGAAGCCAAGTTATGGACTTCTGTGTGTAAAAATGTTAGCTGACTGTAGTCAAACTTCTTCCAGGCTCTGGTTCCTCTCACTGTCCAGCCCAAAGCCATGCTGCTGATGCTGAGAGCTGTAGTCAGGTACCAGCTCCCTGAAACATCTGCATGACTGTTTGAAGCCCAGTCTGGTAGTCATGACAGAGCAACACAGGTTGGCCCTCTCACTGCAGCTGGTGGCAGCGCTTAACTGCAACCACAAGTTCAGTTGACCATCTGATGTTATGACCATTTCCTTTGCAGTGTCCCTGCCAGAATAAGTATCTTCATACAGTCACTATTGCCATGTTTTTCTTCCTGCATGTTATTTGGCACTGAACTTTGAAGTATAGGTTGCTTGTACTGGCTTTCTTTTTTTAATCAGTGATTTGACCTTCTATTTGTCATTACTCTACCTTTATGCCAGTTGCAGACTTTATTGCCTGTTGTGTTCTTCTCAATGAATATTATACAGCAGGACTTGTTCCCCTCTCCCTTGTGAAAGTGTGTTTACTTAGTAATCATCTCCTGTCTCTCATGTTGTAAGACTCATCAGTTAGTTCTGAAGCCATTTAACCTGTCCCATGTTGATTCTCTGGTATTCAGAATGTCAGGATCACCTCTTCAAACCTTTTGATAATACTGATGTAATACTGAATTTCTGTTGGAAATTCCCTGTTATTCTAGGAGTTATTAAATTTAAAATGTAACATTTTAGAGAACTCCTTTAGCCCTGTCTTTCACAATATGCCAGTACTGTCTTAGCTTGACTGTATTAAAAAAAGGCATGTGATATGAACAGTGACATGCTCAAAACAGTACAAAGTCACAAGTGTTATCTGAATTTACTAATAAAATACCTATGAACAACAAGAAGCCACTGCTGAAATTTTAAATAGTTGCAAACAATTAGCAAGCAGTCTTTTCATATCCTTCATATCTACTTGGGCATCTTAAAAAAAAAAAAAAAAGCTGTAATTGCTGTTGCTAAAGACTACTTCTGAATCAGAACCTAATATATTGGTTTGGGTGAACAGAAGGATGGACAGTGTCTGAACAGAGCTTTTGGCTGGTCACCATTCAGGTCAGTCAGCTGAACACTCTCTTGGCAGCAGGCTTCCATTTTGACTGTATTCAGAATGATGATCAAGTAGTCCAGCTATGACAAAGGGAAATGGGATCTGGATCCCTGTCTATTATTTTGAACCAAAAGTAGCTGAACTGCTCACTTAAATTGAATCTATTTTAATAATGTATTCTGCTTTTGAAATGCGTTATGGCAGTTGGTCAGTCTGAACAGGAAAGGTATTTATACAGTGCTCAGCAGAACTTTAATTGCACACACGTGGATGCGTCTTTTCTGATAGCAGAAACTCACAGTTTTAAGTGATTGCATAATTCTTGGATAGACATCAAGAAGGTGGGTCTTCTCTTTAATTTCAATTTGAGGGCATTAGACATTTATACACAGTTGTAGAATGAATGATGAGTGTGGCGTTTGGTGGGTTTTTAAAAAATATTGTGATTATGTTTGTACGAAGTTCATGTATGTCTCTAAAAGTAAATGACATTCATTTATACATCATTGAAGCGAAAGAGCAGAATTTTCATATTTTTCAGATTTTTAAATGCTACTTCTCGCTTTAAAAAACATCTACTTCATAAAATATTAGTGTTAAATTCTTGTAGTATTTGTCTAGGGGTTTCACACATCATATTTAACAAGTACATCACTAATTCAGTGAGTATTCTTGTATTTATTATGATACAGTTCTTCTTTTTTCCTTTCCTTCTCACTTTCTCCTACTGCTTCCGGATCCATGGTGGGGGGTTGGATACTTCTCTATTTCATCTGATGGAATGAAACGAACACTTTCTGGAAGCTTTCAGCATTTTAATTAAACATGCAGATAGCTGAGGAGCAGTATATATTAATTTTTTTTATTAAAAACATGGATAAGGTACAACGTTAATCAGTGAAAAAGATCTTGCCCTTGCTTTTCTTAATGGATTATATTAGTCATTAGATCATTAGAATGAGTTCAAAGCACTCCCTCATCGTCTCTTACTGTCACTTTGTTAATACCACTCTCTTATGAGTCACCTTCTCTTTTAGGCAGTAATAAATTTTACCTCTCCTCCCCTCTTCTTTTCTTCCCAGCACCCACTTATTTGATTTGTTGTGTAACTTTCAAGGAAAGGCCATGTTACCTGGCTGAGGAGATTGAGAAAGATGCAACTGAAACAAAACGTCTAGGCAGTGAATTAGCTTTGCTGGTTCATATTCTGCTTTGATTTATATTCGTTCAAATGCTTTTGAAGCACCATAGATGTGCTGGTCTCTGGAAATGAACGCTTAATCTCCCTCCCCCTCCGCCTGAGGTTAACATTAGCTACTTAAGCAAAACCTGATTTATGCAATTGGCCAAGGCTTCTGTTCACCTCTATCACTTCCCAAGTGGGGAACTTGAAACAAAACAAAGCCCTTGAGGAAGATCTTTCTTCCTTGCCAGTACAGATTTGTTCTTGGGTGCAGAATGCCAAACTGGTAGGACCAGCTTTCTGTCTTTGTAGCAGTAGAAATATCGGTAAGACAGGAGATTAGTAATGGGTTTGAGACCTTTTCAAACTCAGGCCACTGGTTCAAATTCAGCCGGTCACCAGATGCTGGAAGTCATCGCTGACTGCAGGGTGTTTGATAGTCAGCAGGAAATGCGTTGAAGAACTCTGTCTTTTCCATCAAGGAACTGTCCACAGGAGCAGGCACTAATTGGCCACCCCTGTTGATAGCTTCAACAGTGAAGCCAAAGATTCTGAGCCACCCTGTCAGTCAGTCCTTAGAGTGGATTTGTATCACGGTAGCAAGGTATGGGGATACTTTCTTAAATTCTGGCCTCTATACTTGTTCTAAGAAAAGCAATGACTTTCATACTTTGAGCTGGGAAATTGGCCATGAACACTGCATTTATTCCAATCTCTTTACAAAAAATACAAGGCAACAGTTTTCAAGAACTTTGTACTTTCCTTTGACGCAGCTGAAAAATGCACACCCCCTATGCTCAAGCGACTGTCAGAGTAATAAAACCTTGTAGCTGCATAGCTGGCTAGTGGAACTAAATCAGATCATCAAGTCCCACCGTAATGAATATGGGGTTCCTTGTAGGATAGAATCCTGGTAAAGAGGATTTTTAAGGAAAACCTGCTCTCCAGGTTCAGATTAATATTCTGCACCCTGACTCTAGTAAAGGAGAGGTCTCCAGTAATAAGATGACCATCATGTAGTGAGCAGTCTCTTACCTGGAAAATGTAGAATGAAATGCTTTTACAAACACTGTCTTACGCTTGCTGCTTGCTAACCTAAAGATTTCAATTTGAAATAGTTTATTTGTATTGTGGCTTAATCTTCTCCCGTCTGACTCTTCTTAGGAGTGAGCTGCATCTTTTATATTTTCTTGCTTTGCATAGAAGTATTGCATTCAGTCAATCAGTCCTAGAAAGGAGCATTGCCTTCTAAGAGTTAATGCTCATCCAGTCAGAGAGTGCATTTGCATTACAGTGCAAACATAAATGTTCAAACAGTGAATTAAGAATATTGAATTCTCTAAGACACATACTTCCTAGCCACTTGAAGAGCAATCTATATTGCACACAAAGCACTCATCAAATAATTTCCAGTACAGAACGTGTTTGGAAAAACTTTCCATCTGTTTGCAGGTAATTCATGGCTAAATTAATAGAATATTCTTACGTTATTCAGTTATGGCAATGTGCACCTTTAGAAATGCCTTGATAAGATGTGCTACAAAGACCAGCTGTATTTAAAACAAAACAAAACAAGACTCACCAGATCTAGTGATATACCAGAGGTACATTTCATGATTCGTATTATTTGTAGTACAGTAATTTCCAGGATCTGTATTCCTGGGGAAGGGGAGTACTAAATTCATTAAAAAACCACTCCTGTTGTTGAAGAAGATTACATGAAAAACATTATTTCAAAGCTCCCTGAAAGTGATGAGAAGACTACAAAACCCAGGTATCTCAATGCAAAACTTTCCAATAATTTCAGTGCTCTTTGGATCAGGCCAAGTATTTATTTTTTAATTATAGGATTGCATTTATTTATTAGGAAATATTTCTGATTGCCTTTCAGTGTTTTCTTGTCATATAAAGTTCTTAAAAGAAAGTCTAGTTCTGATTTTTACAAATTAAGTATGGGGGGGGGGGAATATGCTTTTTGAACACTCACACTTTTGCAACTGTTGCTGTGATACCACCACCTTTCTGAGCTGATTCTGTAGTAGAGAAACCTTCTTGTTTCAGCATGCCAGTGTATTTGCACACGATGATTATGTGTCCAGCAAGTAGCAAAGATCGAATGTAGCTGGGGGTAAGTGCTCTTTTCTGCCTGGGGAAGAAGGAAGACAGAGATAATACTGTGGGATCCAAAGTATATAGAAAAACTTGTAAAAGAAGCTGGCCTTCTGAAGGGCTTGGGGCACGTGCATGGTCAGCTGGCATTAGCAGCCTGATGAAATGTTGCACAGACTCAGCATTGTCCTTCATTTGCTCACTGTGTTACTGTCAAGTTTCTCATCACCTCCTTTAGGGATCCTACCTCAGTTTTCTTTAAAAACAAGCAAAGAAAAAAGTCTCACCAAAGACCACAAAGTATCCTTCAAAACTGAGGCTTGAACTGTGTGGTAGTTGTAATTCCTCAAAGGCAGTTGTTGCTGCTGGCTCTGCAGTGCTAGAAGCTGGATCACATTTGAGTTACTGCCTTGGCTTCTACACGCTTTATTATGCATTTATTAGGCTGTTTACCCCTTCTAGCTTAGCTTGGTCACAGAGATAAATCTGAGTGTTTGTCAGATGTTTCATGATGTTTTCTCTTTTTTTTTTTTCCCTTCAGTTTCACTCATTACAAGCAAAGGAACATGCAGCTGTGATAAATTTAATCTGATGATAATATGTATGTCTGGTATCTGATTCATCTTTGGTTTCATGGCTGAATCCCAAAGGGAGAGAGAAGGAAATTAGTAGAGGATCATGGTGGCAAGCAGGATTTAGAAGCTGCTTGAGGTGATGAAGTATCAGTAAGACTACTTGCAGCAGAGAAGGTAATAGCTAAAGAGAAGCCATTGTGCACAGAATGGAAAAATACCAAAACTGGAGATAAGGAAAATGCAAAATGAATATCCATGGTTTAAAACTGAGTGTGAGACCAACAAGAAAGCTGCTGTGTGCAAGCAGCTAGAGCAGAGAGAGTGATACATACAAGAAGTGATACTGATTGCAGGAATTAGCACTGTGCTACCAATCCAGTTGCGTCAACAAAGTTCATTCGGTCACGCGCTTTACCTCTCCTAGACCATAGAGTGCAAATACCTTTGCTGCTGCCATTGCCGAATGCTAAATAAATAAGTTAATCCTCTAATAAAATTTAGATGTAAAATAAATAGGTCAATCCATTTATTCCCTAACTGGAGTTCAGAAGGATAATGAGGTTTGGCTGGAGGCGGCATGGTGCCCTGGAAGAATACTGCTGTTTAGCTTGTTAATCATGTCTGTATGCTTAATGCTAATTCATTTTAACTCATTCTTTTGTTTAGGCTTTTTAAAATTAGGCTTAAGAAAATACTGAAAAATAATATTTTGAGAGGTAAGCCCACCAACAGACAAACCTTCAGTGTCTTGTACTTCTGCTTAGAATAAATTTAAGTTTTTGTGATCTTGGTTCTGTCTTGTTCTGTAGGTAGTCACCTTGCATCCTATCACCATTGCTTTGCTACCTTTGTAATGTAGCTGTGGAACGTCCTCAAACAGATTACGTGTCCATGTCTGTGTGCAATGATAGTTACGTGTTTGTTTAGCCCCTTCATTAATTTTGTAGGTGGGCACATTTCTGAAGAATGTCTCTATGAGGTGCATTGACAGAGTAATGCTCTCTGAATGACCAGTCACAGTAACATCAATAACATTTTGCTTTATTTCCATCTTTCTCCCCAGAGCAAAATGTGTCAGTTTGTAAGCTAGTGTGTTATGTACTTGCCGTAGCAAGGACATGAGTCAAGGTGGGCAAAGCGTAAAGGTATTCCTCTTTTTGAGGATTTGTAATCTAACATTTATGAGATTGCAATAAAGTCTTATTTCTTTTGCCTAAGCAGCAGACAACCATGTTTTGATAAAAGATGGTTGCAGATGATAGCTGAGGTCTTGACGCTGGGCCTACATTCCTCTCTCTAGATCTTACTTGGTTAGTTAAGAGCTTCTTCATTTCTTACCCTGTTTCGTATTGTTACTTGACACCATTAAAGACTTTCTGGGCTTTTCTCAAAATGTGATGCTTTTCCTGGTGAGCAAATTAAATTCTTATATGACATTTGCTTACATGAGGTTGGTACTGAGCATTAATATACTATGAATCACATTCATAAGACTCAGAGGAAAAGTGCTATAGAAATGGAAAATATTTAATATGGTTTTATGTTGGTGTTGTTTATTGGGGGGGGACTATGGTGTCAGCTTTGGCAAGAAGCAGCTAGAAGTTTCCCCTTTGTTCAGTGGACTTGTCCGGGCCTAGGGAGGACAGGCCAGAGCCAAACCAATTGGTGAAAGAATGTGCAGTGATAATGCCTCTGTGATAACGTATTTAAGAAGGGGAAAAACAGAAGAAGAAGTGAAGAAGCTGAAGGCAGAGCAGAGAGGGGTAGGTATGAGCCCTGTGGGCCTTGGGCCGTCACCCTCTGGCCTCCCACTGGGCGGCGGCCCACTGGGCTTGACTCTGGCTTGGCCACAAGAAGTGAGGAGAGGAGATGTGAAGATAACCTGAGAGGCATCTGCCTGAGCTGATTGTGAAGAATTTCTTGTGAGAGGAACAGCTGCAGATGCCAAGGGCAGCAAAGAAGGAGGAGGAGGAGTAATACGGCTTCTGGCCAAGATTCCCCTGCAGCCTGTGGTGATGACCATGGTGGAGCAGGTTGTCCCCCTGCAGCCCATGGAGGCCCTTGGAGGAGCAGAGATCCACCTGCAGCCCGTGGAGGACCCCACGCTGGGGCAGGTGGATGCCTAAAGGAGGCTGTGGCCCGTGGAGGGCCCGCTGGGGCAGCTGTTCTGGAGGGACTGCACCCTGTGGAAAAATGACCAACGTTGGAGCAGTTCATGAAGGACTGTGGCCTGTGGGAGGGACCCCACGATGGAGCAGGGGAGGAATGCGAGGAGTTCTTCCCCTGAGGAGGAAGGAGTGGTGGAAAGCAACGTGTGATGAACTGACCATAACTCCCGTTCCCTATTCCCCCTGTGCCACTTAGTGCAGGGAAAGAGGTAGAGATAATTGAAGTGAAGTTAAGCCTGGGAAGAGGGAGGGGTGAGGGGAATTTGTTTTTGTTCTCTTCCTCATTATCCTGCTTTGGTTTTATTAATAATAAATTTGAAATATTTTTCCCTAAGTAGAGTCTGTTTTGCCCATAATGGTAACTTCAATGATCTCTCCCTGTCCTTATCTCAAACCTCGAGCCTGTTTGTTGTATTATGTCTCCCCCATTCCCTCGGAGGGTGGGGGAGTGAGAGAGAGAGACTGCGTAGCTTGGTCCTGAGTGGGGCTAAACTATGACAGGTTTTATGTACAGTTTTCCTGTAATGTATGCGTATTCGCTAGAAATTCATATTGATATTTATTATAAAAAAATTTCAGGCTTCTTGCTGTTGGTGTTGTAGGATTGATTTCAGTACAGTCTAGTTTTTTAAAGGCTTTTTTTTTTGAACTGTAACATGCAAATCATAGCAGTAGCAGAATCTCCAACTTTTTTCCTTTAATTAAATTTAGCAATTACAAAGCCACAGCACCTACGTGAACTACCATATGTTATTCATCTTTCTTATTGTTCTCAATTAGGATGTTGTCTGGTATGGGCTTTTTTGTCTGCTTCTTCTGCAGTGATTAATATAATAGAGTTATAATCTCACTTATAATCAAACTTTCAGGAAAGCTTATTGGATTTGAGGTGACTTGTATGCAAGCAATTTCCCGACAGCTGAACTAGATGCTTGCAATTTATGGGATGTCAAACCTTTATCATTCCATGGCCAGATTACTAATACATCTAATAGTCAGGTTTTTGGATTGTTGCATTTTGCCTTTTGGTTTTCTTTTCCATTTTAGGGGCAGTATCTGTGCTTCATTAACTACAGTGCAATTTTATAGGAGGCCATTTTTTTCAGATACTTTTTAATTGTCTTATTATCATGGTAGCACAAAACAATTGCCAACATGAGTGTTCCAGGCATGGTGAGGTAAGGAGAGCTGACTGGAAAAAAATGATCTGCTTTAATGAAAAAACACAGATTTCTTTTTTTAAACTATATATCCTCTCAGTGTACTAGGAATATTAAATTTATACGTATATATATTTAGAAGCATGGAACAGGAAAAGCAGTACTGAGGTCTGGGTTGACACAGTACACAGATATGTTTATTTCAACCTTTTAAAGAAATCCAGGAGATAGAATTCTAGTGTCCCACTATTCAGGGACATTTTAATCTGTCTTTTAAATATTTTTACCTCATCAACAAGTAGCAACCTGGTGCTGGAAATTCTTCCTTTTGTCTAGCTACACACTGTTGTGATTTAAACCCTGTGGGTAGATAAGCACCACACAGCCACTCATTCACTCCTCCTCCACTCCCAGTGGAATGAGGGAGAGAATCAGAAGGGTAAAAGTGAGAAAACTGATGAGTTGAGATAAAGACAGGTTAATAGGTAAAGCAGTCACACACACAAGCGAAGTAAAACAAAGAACTCATTCACTACTTCCCATCAGCAGGCTGGTGTTCAGCCATCACGCACAACGGTTGCTGGGAAAGACAGGTGCCATAACTCTGAACGTCCCCCTCTTCCTTCTTCTTCTCTCAGCTTTTATTGCTGAGCATGATGTCGTATAAGATGGAATATTCCTTTGGTCAGTTGGGGTCAGCTTCCCAGCTGTGTCCCATCCCAGCTTCTGCCTACTCGTTGGTGGGCAGTGTGAGGAGCAGAAAAGGCCTTGGCACTGTGTAAGCATTGCTCGGCAATAACTAAAACATCCCTGCGTTATCAAGGCTGTTTTCAGCACAGATGCAAAACATAGCCCCATATAAGGTACTCTGAAGAAATTTAACTCTATCCCAGTCAAACCAGTACACACATGTTCTCTGTATGTGATCTTCTTCCTTGTTCTCTCTTCTCTCCTTGCACTAAGTGCTATGTGTACGTAAGGAGTGGTGTAGTTAGCAGGCTTGCTACTTTGTGTATGAAAGTATCAAGTCCCTCTCAAATAGGGAGAGGGAAAGCATGGAATAGTGCCTTAGCTTACAGAAAATAAAGGTTGATTTTATTGAGGACAGAAGTAGGTAATTTGCTAGCTGTAGAAGAAGCTTGGGCTAAATGTGTCTTTGTTTTCTCACTATATAAAAGTTTTAGTTTCAAGTGGACCCTGATAGTAAGGAACTATGGTAGGACATTAGTGATTTTTCCTCTAAAAATAACAATTTTTTAATAATTGAGATCCTCTTAAGCCTCAACAGATATGCTAAGTGCTAAGGCTCAGGGGATCTTCCTAATCTATCTGAAATAACTGCGAAGTTGAAGAAAGCATCAGCATCTGTGAGAGGGTACATCACTGACAAAGCAGCAAAGCAGTATTAAGACACAGGGCCGTAGCAGGTTTGTGATTACCTCAGACTAAATTAAGGTGAAATGACACCAAATGATAGATTTAACACTTTATTTAACATTAATGAGGAACAAATTAGTTTTGAAAACTTGGAAAGCATAAAGAGGCTGATAGCCAGGGCTCTTATCAGAACATTCATAAGAAGGAAAAGGAGAAAATGGAAAAGAGAAAGAGAAGAATGAGAGAAAGAGATATCGCCACCCTTGGACCCAGGAACAATGAGAAGCAGGCGTGATGATCCTCCAGTGGCAGGTGCCAGCATGGCTCCCTGAGGTGCTGTCTTTTATAGCCTAATCCTCTCCTCCAGTTACACCCCTTGAGGACTTATGTGGTTTTGGTTCCAGAGAGTTCCAAGTCTTCTGCACAGGCACTAAGCAGACGTTGAATGTGAGAGGTGGTTGTAAGCCCCTTCCTCAGATGACCGCTGTGTCACCTCTGGCCATATATGACAAGTCATTATGTAACATGGACATGTGGAGCTGTGCATCCCCCAATACACCCTCCGCATCCTGTGTTACCTAACTCCTACTGTCCCTGCACAAACCGTGCGGGTCCCACAACAATGTTTGAGACATCAACACGTATTAACTCTTGCAGTCCCTCACAGGCAGATATGATTTTATTTTTTTGAAGCAGCTGACTGGGGAGGAAAGATACGACATTAACAATATCTGAATTATAAAGGCGGAAATTTACCAGCTATGAAGGTTTTAGGATGATCTACATGAAATAAATAGCAGCTGCAACTCAGTTTCTGACTGGGTAAGCATCCACATGACAGAAACCTTCCATCATAAATTGATAGCCCTGCTGAAAGTCTAGAGGCCAAGGAACAAATTGTCACTTATTCCTATAAAGCCAAGATTATTCTGTATGCTATAATGTAGGTGGTGCTAGCTTTACTCAGTACTTAAGGTCCCTAGAAAATACGAAATATTTTGATTCTTTTGAGTGCTGTTATATTTCAGAATGGTTTATGTTCCAGGTGTTTATGAACTGTGATCCTTGATCAGCCTTCATCTCCCCTGCACAAGGTATTACAACCTGCAAATAGCAGGCTGATGTCAAACCCTTGAACACCCTTTAATATTTCCAGCAATAGCATCAAATTGAGTTTGCTGTATATTGCCCTCTTAATTTGAGGACTGTAGATGGAATGTATATGACCATGGAGGTTATCCTTTATGGCTTTGTACATCATTCCTCACCATCCTGTTTGGTCTGGTTTGGGTCTGGTATCATTTACTACAAAGTTGATGCTTTTACTGTTATACAAAGTGTCATCTGATCTCTGTCTAGCTATACCAGGTCAGTATTTTCTCAAGAGTTCATTTTCTTGGCTTTGTGGGCTGTGTGGTGATGTAGAATGACTACCAATTTCTAGTTGTCTGCTGTTTCCGAATAAAGTAAGACATTCCTCCATTTGAAGGCATTCTGCAATTTGTATTTGAAAACTTCAAAAGTGGTAAAGCTTTTACAGTATTTTAAAGAAGAAAATAATACATACAACGTAATTCATAATTAGGTTCTGAGGAGACCTTATAGTAGCCTTCCAGTTCTTAAAGGGAGCCTAGAGGAAAAATGAGGAGGGACTCTTTTTATCAGGGAAGGCAGTGATGGGATGAGGGGTAACGATTTTAAACCAAAAGAGGGTAGATTTGAGTTAGACATAAGGAAGAAATTCTTTACTATGAGGGAGGTGAGACAGTGTGAGGGTGGTGAGACACTGTCACAGGTTGCCAAGAGAAGTTGTGGATGTCCCCTCTCTGAAAATCTTCAAGGCCAGGTTGGATGGGGCTTTGAACAACCTGATCTAGTGGAAGGTTTTCCTGTCATGGGGAGGGGGGTTGGAACTAGATGGTCTTTAAGGTCCCTGCAAACCCAAACCATTCTATGATTCTGTGATAATTTTTCAGGGTCACCCTGAAAGAGTTTCTGAATTTTCATTAGTTTCTTTGCAAAATTAGTCAAATGTACCATCTTTATATTTTTGCAAATAATGCCTCTCACATGCAGCAGACAAGTGTTGTACATGAAGCAGCAGTGAAAATTTAATTTACCATTGTGCTTCAGACTTGACTTCAGAAACCATCTTTAGAGTATCTACAGTGTGTGAAGGCCTTTATCTTTGAAACAGTGCTAGAAAGGGGTCCCAGGTCGGGGCCACTGCAAAAAGAACAGTTGGAACCAACTTGTTCTATTTAAACTTCCTAAGTATGAGGTGCAGTGCTCATGCTGGCCTTAATACTGTTTTCTATGCAAATTTTAAAATTGAATGAAGACTCACTGACACATTTATTAGTGTTCAATTTGGTTGCAGGCTGGAAGGTGCTGGTGTCTATAGGATAGCAAGAGATGGTCACTGTGAGCCAGACTTGCCATTTTTGGCTGTCACTTAGGCATGCTTAGCTTCTGGCAGAGGCTTTGGACATCAGATATCTCAAACCACAAAGGTCCTAAGATTCTCCATCACATCTATTTGTGCTTCAATGTCCTGAAGAGAGGATGCTGGTGTTATGCATCCCACCAATATTCGTCTTGTCTCCATCTCCCTGTGTTCCAAGTTCCCATTCAGTTGATTTTCCTACAAGAATGTCAAGAGCTGAAAGTGGCTCCTGTACCTTTTCTCTGGATGCAAGAGTCATGCTGGGTGGTAGTTGTTCAGTGTTGAAGACCACCAGAAGGCAGCAGCTTTTTTTTTTGTGTTTCAGCACTTCTGTTTGTTTCCTTTTAGGTTTTTTTTCCTTTAGGACAAATGCATATCAACTGTATCTAGAACAAGGACTACAGCCATACTGAGACCTAACTAAATTAAGTACCTTGATAGCTCATCTTCAAAGATGGAAATGGTTTGAAAGCCTCCTCAGTCTGAAAGTTTCTGCAATGTTTCCTTCAGGATTCAGAATCAGTTCTGCATTTGTAGTGAACAGAAAAACCATGTTATTCCCTTTAAAAAAAAAAAAACAGTTTAATAAAAAAAAACATTAAACTCTTGCCAGTTAGGAAGAAAAATACTGCCTACAGGAATGGTGAAAGTGCATGCTGTCAAATATGACATATATGCACAAATACCTATGGGCTTATTAGTGCCTCCATTGTGATGTGCTGTCAGCAGCGTGCTTCTGCTGCTTATGACCTTGCAATATTTACTTTTGTCTGAAAGCAAAAGAGGGAGGGAGGGTTATTCAGTGAAGCTTGGGTATCTCCTGTAACCTTTATGGAGTCTCTGCCAAGCACTTCATAACAACCCGTAGCACATTTGCTCTGGGTAGGACTCAGGTTATTGAAAAGCAATAGTGGTAAATCCTGTGTGGCTGGATGTCACAAGAAATAGGAGACCTCTCTGTTTGCTCTTCATTGTTGTATTACAGCTTACACGTCTGCTGCCTCCACTAGCTTATTCCTAAGGGAGTTTTTTTTCTGTTCTTAAAAGAAGGCTGTCAGACTGATTTAAGGCCAGAAGTGACGCTTTCAAAAAAACGTAGGTTTACTGAACCTTGGATCATTTGACAGGTGGGTATAAGGTTTTGTTTGAAGTCAAAGAAAACAGAATCTTGTCTGGGTTTAAATAAGTTATCCCATGCCACACGTTTTGGCAGCCTTGTGCTAATGCCTCCGATTAGGAAAGGAAGGCAGCATAGTCATGCAAAGAAAACTGACCTGTAGGTGAAATGCAAAATGAAGGCAAATTATGTGAATGGTGTAAAAGTGAATTAAAATGTTAATTAACAGGTAAGATCTTTCCTCTCTTAATAATATGATGACTTACAGTACAGGCTTTTCAAAGCAGCCTTATTAAAACTAAGTCCTGAGGATCTTTCCTTGTTGCTCTGTAGAACACCAGTGACCTTTGTGAATTTAAAGGCAACATGGATGGTTTCCCAGAAGTAACTTAAATTCACTCTGCTTACTTTTGACTTTCGTCTATACCGTATTGCAGTAAACACTGCACCAGTTTACCATAATGCATCAGTTTGTGAATTGAGGTGTTTCTAGTGTGCTTCACTAGCAGGTAAGTCTATAGTCAGACTGAAAAGCTGACGGCAAGGATAGTTGTGTTAAGGCAGACTGTCCCCACTCATGGGCCAGATCTCCTTGGGCTCTTAAGTCGCTTCTGTACCACTTGCACTTGCTATCTGATGTACCTGTTAATTTCAAAAGTAACACTCACTGGAGTTTTGCTCTGTAGGGACAAGCAGGAGGAGGCATTTTGGGGCTTAGTGCAGGTAAAATCTGACAAGACCGAGGTCAAAATCCACTGTGTATCTTCAGTGCAGGAACCACACAAGTTTCATTTACACCACCTCACCAAAATGTCTCGCTTTGGTACTGATAATGGTAATAGCTTTATGATGAGAACTCACTGAAACCACCAGATGGAATCAGTCTGTTGGGCACAGCCGGCTTCTAAACTCAAGTGCTGTGCTGAGCTGCCTAAAATCCACGTTATGAGCCACAATCCATTTCCAGTTCACCCTCCCATCCAGTCCTTGTTCTGTTATCTCCAGACTAAATCTAGAGAGAGAGCATTTTAATAAGACAGTAGTTATTTCAGTTTGCAGCCAACAGAAAACAAATAGAATGAAGTTTCTCATTTATGCTGTATCTTGGGGAAGTGAAAAGAGGATGGAATAATTGTAACTAAGATAGATACACAAGTCATAACCTTCTTAGCATAACTATGCCTGTTTCTAGCAAATTAGAATGTCAGTGAGCTAAAGGTAATTTGTTCAGAATGCCAACAGAATGATAAGTCTGACTATTTGATTTTTTTTCCCTCTCATTAGGTAGTTTCAGTGAGACTGAAATGTGAATGTAGTTAGGTCAGAAGAGCCTTGTACCACTTTGCAGATACACCTCCACTGGCCTCTCCCCCAACAATAATGTGTGTGACTTCTTCAGTGTGATTTTGAGGCAAAAGTGCTGGGTAGGGCTGTGATGACATATCAGAGGTGTTTGAATATTCTTTTCTAATGGTTCCATGAATAAGAGAACTCCTATGATGTATAATGGTTAGTGCTGTTTAATTGAATTTCGTCTAAAATTTCTCAGTTGTAGCTAGGCTTTGTGCTGTCCAAATTTGTTACTTTTTAAGTTAAACATGTATGTCTTGAGAAGTAGCATTGATTTAAAAGGCGTACCAAAGGTAGGATTACAGCATGTGCGATGATTGGCATGCCCTGTTCAGGGGGCAGATCCCCTGTGACTGTGTATTTTGTTTTTAGAGCAAAATATCTGTAGAGTCTTTCATCCATAATGTTCATCGAGAGCTTGAACTTCTACAATTTGTACTCATGTGAAACCCACATTGAAGTCCCATGGATATTGGCCTGCAAGAAGACTGGAGGGCTTGGTTGTCTGCACTGGTAAAAACAGTGTCCTTATTATTCCAGTCAGCTCATTGTATTCTGAGCCCAAAAGTATGATAGGCAGTTTGCAGAATAAATACAGAAGAAATGGCTCTTCCTCAGCAGAAATGTGATTTCCAAGTTAATTACAGTAAGAATAGCAAACTGAAGAGAAGAGAGGAGGCAAAATACCATGGTTTAGTATTGTAGCAAATGTTTTGAGATGCATGTGCTTTAATGGTCACTGTTGACATGACTGAACCTCCTGTTTGTTTCCTTGTGTGCCATTGCCACTGTCTCTCCATTCATAGCTGCCAGCTGTCTTTTTCCTCATTCTCTTGGACTCTTTGGTGCAGTAACACTCTATGGTATTCTATGTAAAGAGGTCTGGCCTTCAGTGAGACTTCTAGGCCCTGTAAAAAAAAAAATTATTTAAAATGATGTATTGGTTTGCCTTGCTACACATTAAAGCATTTTTAGAAGGAGACGACAAGACAGCCTACTGACAGATGATATGGGGAAGGCAAAAGTACTCAGTGCCTTTCTTTTGCTGCATTTTCAGGCCAAGACTGCTCCCAGGCCTTGGCATGTAACAGCATGGTTTCAGAAATGAGGCAGCCAGCGCTGGGAGAGCACCAACTTAGGGACTACTCAGAGAAGCTGGATGCATTCTAATCCCTGGGACTGGGTAAACCCAAAGGTGTTGTAAAAGTAAGCTGAGGTCAGAGTCTCAAATCTATGAGAAATCGTTGCAATTGAAGGATGTCCTTGACAACCTGAAAAGACTAGCAGTATGTTCGTTTCTACAAAGGGCAAGATGGAGGACTTGGAGAACTACAGACTGGTCCACCTCATATCAGTCCTAAGAAAGAACATGGAGCATGTCCTCTTGGACTCCATTCCCAAACAGGTAGAGAACAAGAAAATAGTTGGGAATAGTCAGCATGGATTTGTCAAAGATAAATCTTAAGTCACCAGCCTGATGGTCTTCTGTGTCAAATGAGTGGTGAGGCCACACCTGGGTTGCTGCGACTTCCTTCAGCTCCCTTTCCTGAATCAAGTGAGATGTGGAGTAACTGGCAGGGCCCAGTGGGGGCTGCCCGTATGTTCAGGGGCCCACAGGACTTACCCCCTGAGGTGGAGGGAGCTGAGCTTGCTTAAGCTGGAAAGAGGTGTCTGAGAGGTGAGCTAGTGGTGACATACAACTACCCAATGACAAGATACAAAGACAGCAGAGCCAAATTCTTCTCAGCAGTAGCAGATAATACAAGATGTGATGATGACACTTTACTGTTTGGGAGGTGCAGATTGGACTTTAGGGAAGACTTTCAGCAAGAGGGAGGTGCAGTGCTGGAACAGGATGCCCAGAGAGGCTGTCGAATCTCCATGTCCGCAGTCTTTTGAGACTTGGTCGGACAAAGTGACAACTGCCTCCATCCCTCAGAGCAGGAAGTTGGACAGACACCTGCGGAGAGGCCTTCCAGTTCCTGTGGTTCAGTGATCCTGTTGTAAAACAGTCACAGCAGTGGGCAGGTCACTTCCTTGCTTGTGCTGGAAGGCCCTCCAGAGGCCAGAACCGAGTCCAGTCTATTGAGATCTGATCTCACTGGAACATGCAGCCTTCATCTGAACCATCCTCCTTCTTTCACCTGTGCCACTGTCTTTAGAACAGAAAGGAGAATTCGTTTTACTTCATGAACAGGGCAGATGAGGCAGAATTTTAATTAAAGAGCTAACTACAAGAAGCAGATGGAATCAACTCTTTCAAATTAATCTTGCCATCATAAGTAATATTGTTGGTATTTGAGCAGTTCAGACTACTAATTCTGTGTGATGCCTGATTTTACTACATTAAGGAGACGAGCCCCTCACTTTTGTGCTATCTTTTCCAATTTGAAAACTGGATTTTTAGAGTCCTGAGCTTTAATCAGTTAATGGTTGTGCAATGTTTTGAATTTATAAAGTGATATCTAAATGTGAAGTTTAACTATGTTGTTGGAGAACACTTTTTATAAGTGATCTGAAGGCCCAGGGAAAAGTAAGCTCCTGGACTCCTGTTCTCTTTCATTGATTGCCATGGCATTTTTCAGCATATCTGTTAATGTTCAGAGAAGCTCTAACCCACTGTCAGACCTAGGGGAAAGGGTCGTTGTCTCCTCACTTGTCTGCTCCTTGACAAGTGGTGTGTGGATGAAGCTTGCTTTTTTCCTGTACATGAATGTCAAGTGGATTTTTTTGAATCAGAAGAAGGAAAAACAGCAGACAGTGCAGTTTTCACAGGAGAGCAGAGTGATCCTCAAAAGACTTCTGCCTCCTGCATTTCTTTCCATCCTGTAATTGGTGTGCCAAGCCACTCTTCTCCCATTTCGTCCATGCAACAATGACTTAGGAAAGCACAGAAAATATGAGGAAGCTCTGGAGCCAAAAGATGAGTGGAAGGGGGTCTGCCAGACAAAACTGGCCTGCAGAATTGATAGTGCAGAACTAATAACTGAGTTACTGAAAGGCAGATTTGGGATGGAAGTGGTGTGGAGACTAGAGATGGAGGAAGGATGGCTGAGCCTCAGGTTTGGCAGGGATTTGGCAACAGATGCTCTATGCTATCAGGTATTCAACAAGCTCTGGATAGGATCATTGCCTTTCCCAGTCCTTCTGGGGAAGAGATGGCCAACTAATAATCTCCTAGTACTGTGTGCATGGATGTACATGTATGTATATAGAGCAGAGGCTCACAAGGACAGATTAAAATGTATGAGACATTAAAATACACCATCTGCTCAAGGTTTATCTTATTTATGTTTTCTCTGGACCAGTTTAATGATTCTCCAATGGTATGAGTTATGACTCTTGTGCGCTTAAAGGTGATATAATGGAAGCCTGTATGTGATGAGTTTAATCCTGGCACAGAATGAAAAAGGAGGAGAACTACACCAAATAGATTTAATTATGTGCCTTCTGTTGTGGCTTTCCTAGTTCTTCAGGGGATAACCCACAGTGCTCACTATTGCTACTTGTTTAATGTTGTCTTTGATGTTACTGTACTGTCAGTTGTTGCAACACCCACTCTGTTCCAGGCATGTTTCTATTCAGGTACTTGTGTGTCAGAGTATTGTCAAACTTCTTCGTCTTTAAGCTTCCAGCCTCCTGAGTGTAATCGAATAAGCACACTCGAGAGCAAAGTGGCCACTAGAGGCACAGCATTAGGCTTCCTTTCACACCCTCCCCTTAACTACTGCGCACACTGTGAAGTACTGAACAGACGTTCTGCCTCTCTGTTTTTATTGACAGAACCAGCTTCCTCTCAGGTTTCCCTTTAGGTTGGTCTGTCAGTCTTGTTCATGATGACAGAAAATTCTCCCATCCTCCAGTCGCAGAACAGAGATCTCGAAAGTAACCTGCCATTCACCTTTGTAAGCAGCAAAAGAGAAGATGCATATTGGTGAATCAGCTGTGCAAGGCTGAATTATTTAAACACTCTTTTGTCATTGTCTAGGAAAGATTTTAATTTCAGCACTGAATTTTAAGTTTTTAATTAACTAACTACTTTTTTCAGTTCAGTGCTTTTCAGCTGGGAGCAAACACTGCTGAGTCATTTAGGAATTGGGCTGTAACAGCATCTGGCTCTAGCTCCCATTGCGGAAGGCAATACCTGGAGCTTTTAATTGTTTTCTTCTTCTTCCTTCTGACTTTTTCCATTTGAAAAACTGTATGTAAAATACTTTATGAGAAAAACATCTTTTATTGTTGTTTATCTAAAGTAAGTAGTGTGATGGGATTCAGCTTTCCATATGCATATGCTAGAGATTATTGGAATTTAAACTGATAAATAGTAATGAAGTTTTATAATAGTGATCCTTTGGACACTATGCCTCAGTTTAGGGAAGGAACAGGGAAAAGCTGTAAAAGAGCTATGTGAAGGTCACTGCTAGGAGACTGCTCCCTCTGCGTGTGAGGCTTCAAGATTGCCTCTAAGAGAACAGGTAAATTAATAAGGAAAATTTCTGGGACTGGAGTGTGAGAAAACGGAGGACTCTTATCCTGCCTAACTTCAAGTTATGTTTCTATAGCACTGCTGCAGTTCACAAGGATCACAGTGAATACTGATTGATTGAGGGAGAAGGTTTTACATGAGGGAAGTCTTTGAATCTAAGATAAATTATATGGGGCAAATCAAATTTGCCTGATGCCTTAGTGAGAGGACAAAAATTGACTTTATTTTGCTTTGATGGATTATTGTCCTTCCTCTTTATATTTAGGAAATGAAAAATTCTTGAATAGGAGATCATTTTAAAGACCCTTGACTTGCAGTTCTCTGCTCTGATACCAATCTTGACCACATGCTGCTTGTAGTTGTTTAATGTCTGCCTTAACTTGTCCATTTGTGAAATATATTACATGCCCACATGAGGTCGTAGGAATTCATTAGCGTTTCTGAATTGCTCTTGCATCATCTGGAGAAACATGCTCACATACCTGCTAGGTATTAGAAGTGAAATCCTGGTTCTGTTTAAGCTAATGGCAAGAACTCTGATCGACTTCAAATAGATATCATCAAATTACCATAATTAGATTGTTAAGAATTGTTCAGCTCCAAATTTTGTAATAATTCAAAGGCTGTTACCTTCATGAATTTTAAGCCAGATGCAAGTACAACATCTTGCAAATCTTCTGGTGCTTATGCAGTCACATTACACTCAGCACTGGAGACTATTCACATTCTTAGTGTTCAGCACATTTCAGAGCCTTGATGAGGCAATTAGAAAATCCGTACAAATAAGCCTAGAAAACATATAACAGTATATTTTCTTAATGTTGTCACTCAGGTAGTGCCCAGTTCTTCCATGGCTTTTATAAACTACTGAGCTCCTGCTATGAGAGTTTTGCTTGAATAGTTAATTTGGAAGTTGAGTGTAAAATGAAGAATCCAAAGACCAGCTCTGTGGGATGTTTTGTGATACTAGTGGAAAGATTCTCTCCAGTCAGCATGTCCAAAGACCATAAAACTTGATTTAATTTTTTTTTCTACTGTACAGTCCCCAACGGACATTGACTGTTAATAGTTTTCACAGCTCTAATTTAATCTGGTAGAGCATTGAACTTGCATGTGAAAGGTAATAAAATCCTTTTAGTAGGAAGATGAGGTTTATGTTCAGAATAACAATTTATCAGTTTTGCAAAGGATTGTTAAATTGCTGCTTTATAACTGTGATCCGATTAAGTCAATCTAGCTGTGTTTTGAGCCTTGCTTTTCAAGAAAGTAAGTTAAAATAACTTGGTTATTAGGGCAGAAATCTGCTTGAATTGGCATGGGGACGCTTTGATTTGTATCAGATACCTGGATATCTGCTCTGTGTGCACTATTGGCTTGACTATGTTGCTAAATATTATTTTCAAATAATGTGAACCTTCCTCTTCATTAATTCTTATGCATGCCACTTTTGTAACTGATTTTTGTGTCCCATTGCCCTGTTTGATGTCATGTCTTTAGGATTTTATTTGATTGTGTGATATCAGGTATACAAAAATGTCTCATAATGGAAATCCTAGACCTCAGGTGCGAGTTGAGAAGTTGCCTCCATGTGTTTGTCCCAGAAGAGCTGGTTGCCATTTTCTGCAGTAAACCCTTTCCTGGAAAACCTTATTTTCCATTGTAACTTCTCAAGCTGCTGTCTTTTTGGGCTGCAATCATCTTTCCTAGACTGCTGCCTCAGAAAGGCCAAAGGATGGAGTAGGGTGCACTGACCTCACTGAGCACCATGAGCCTGTTTAACAGAAGAACCTGACCTGGCTCTTTACTGTGTTTACCCTGTGATTGGCTAGGAAGGATTTAGGATACAAGCAGTTAGCAAGGTGCATTTAAAGCTATTGGGTAGTTATCAGATGACCAGCTTTTAAAGGGGCTAGCAATAGGATACTAAGTTTGCCCAGCTCCTAAGGCCAAGTGATGGCTCTGTCTTTTGAACATCTAGGGTTGCCTCAGCATTCTCACTAGCATGCATTTCAGATGTTTTACTGTGCATCCGTTTCAGACAAGGATGTTGGGCCAAAGATTGCAGAAATGGTCTTAATTGCTGGTGTGGGTTTAGGTCTTACCAGTCTATACATCTTCATTTGAAAGCCTCCTTGGACAGGTGCTTTATTCATAGTGTATCTGTACATGCATAGTAGATTAACATCAGTTTTCTTCTTTACAAATATCTCTGTTACCTCATTAGTTCTGAACAGCACAACTTGAAGCTGTCATCTTCATCTCAAAAACATCTTTCTATTAAGCTCATAAGCCATCCTTCCCTTTTTGTGACAAGAATGTTAAAATGTTGTAAAAAAACTTCCAAAGTATCAACAGCAATTTTTTTTTAATGCAGGATATATTAATTTGTCTTGTAATATTCCTTTTATGTCAACTACAGTAATTCCCTGTGCTTAAGCATAAATAACTTTTCATGTGTGTTTGTCTGAAGTGACAGCAACTTGCCAGGGATGTTATCAGATACAACACATGAGAATCAGGAAAACCATTGCATTGTGACTGCAGGTATCAAAAATGTAGGGAGAAATATGATTTGAAGCTGAACACTATTGGTAGATTTCTACCAGGGTTTGTGTGTTTTTTCCACATTCCCTGAGGGGAATGTGGAAAATAAAGTATTTGCAATTTAGACTAGCACTTTCTGAAACACCACAGAGCAATATCAGAGCTGGTAGGGTTTCAGACACAAGATGCAAACAGAGGTGTATTTGGTGTAAAAGACTGAATGCTATTCTCACTGCAACCACGTGGTTCTGCGTGATGATGATGATGATGAATGAGCTCAGGACCCAGGATGTTCTAAGTGCCTGGGTCTGTGGCTATATATCTAGTTACAATGTGATTATTTTAACTGCATCTCTTTAATATCGGCATTGCACTGTGCCGCTAGAGTCCAATTTAAAACCTGTAGCAGAAGACTCCTGAAATGACTCATTGGTGAATATCTGTCTGAAAAGCGAATAGACCCTTCAGAGTCCTGAGCAGTAGAACGTGACACTGGCTGCATGTACCGTGAAGGGGCAGCTTATATCCCTTGATATCTAAATAGCAACAGAAGTTTGTTTGAAGCTACAGTGCTTTTTCTAGCTATTCACCCAGGAAGATCCCAAGAGCCTTATTAAAGCTGCAAGCTAATAGGAGAAAATAAGTGCAAGGAAATTATAGCTGGAACCTTAGAGTCTTATGGGTCTACACAGTATTCTCAGATAGAACGTGCCACATGAATTCCCTTCCCACTAGAGGGAAATACAAGTGAACATGTAGCTTCTAATTTTACCCAGAAAGTCCATTGGTGTGAAACAGAATGTTCTTCTGTCCCTTGGTGTGGATGGGGAATTGATGTTCCTGTGATCTTTTAACTCTTTCTAAGTAGCGGTCTCTAATCTGATCCCGGAAATGGTGCTCATATTGATCCCTTGAGAGGCTGTCACATGAAACAGTGGCAAGTGGCGACTGAGAGATTGTGCCTTTGAGGGAAGGGAGGGGTATGAGCATTTGTGTTCAAAATGTGTCATTTCTCACTTCAGACACATTAATTATTCCTTTGTGGGGCATGACGACATTGGTTTCAGTAACGTAAGTCCTGTCAACTTTAATGAAAGAGGATTTGGGCCTCTGTCATCGAGTTGTTGTCTTTTTGTATGTGTGTATGTATGCAGTTGACTGACAGATAATGTTGTGTATGCTTTGGAGACAGCAAATTCATAAAATTGGATTTGTCTGAGTTGGAGTTTCAAGTCTATTGCTTATGTGGAAAAGAGTATGTGCAATGTTAACGTACACTATAGGTGTCAAGCCCGGTTCCTAAAGTGTCAGGAATGGGAGATTTAGATACTTAAAGAGTCACTGTCAAAGATATTAGCAAAAGTGGTTTAAATATGATATTGTAAACATGTGACTTTAAAAAAGTTCAGTGGCAAGGCTCACTCTATTAATTCCTGCATGGAAAAGCATACAATGGAAAATTGACTTACACTCGAGTTAGAATGGCTCACACAGAGAGAAACCAAAGGTGTGAAGAGTAGGGAGGGCCGTCCTGTTGAGTCATAAGGTTCAGAATGGACCCCCTTCCTTTCTAAACTTCTCAGAGAGGAGTCTAGGTGCAGCTAGGTCTAGACTTGGCCTCAGACTTAGTTAATGGTTTATGCCTAGGGATTATATATGCAGAGTTTATATAATGTTGCACTAGCGTCAATTCAGCATGCAATCAAAGTTACCAAGGCAAAATTAAAGTTATCCTGTGACAGGGTTTTGCGTGATATCAGTCGCTCACCAAAGATCTGCCATTGGTGAGAGGTCTTTCTGCCTTGAGGAGCAACCTTGAGGGGTGTCTCAGCTCTAGGGGAGATCACCACCATGCAGCCACACTGCCTAGCAGGGAGAGCTCAAAGAAGACTCACTTAGACTACCATATTTATGGGATGAAGTGATTGGCTCATAGTCAAATTACATGCGACAGGGAAGCCATGTGTCAATTGCATGATCAGTGTTCCAAGCTCATATGGATCAATGCTTACTGAGTGTGCCACTCTGCTCCTTTGTGAGTTTTCAGAAAAGAGATTGAAATTAGAGGAGTTCATGGTTTGGCTACAGCTTGGGCCTTTGCCTCCTCCAGAGCTTGCATCAAACCACACCCGTCACACTCCACCCTGTGAGTATAATCATAGAAAAGTTTGAGCTGAAAGGGACCTTTTAAAGGTCATCTAGTCCAACCCCCCTGCAAGGAGCAGGGACATCTCCAACCAGATCAGGTTGCTCAGAGCCCTGTCCAACCTGGCCTTGAATGTTTCCAGGGATGGGACATCCACCACCTCTCTGGGCAACCTGTTCCAGTGTTCCACCATCCTCATTGTAAAAATTCTTCCTTATATTAAATCTGAGTCTACCTCCTTCTATTTTAAAACTATTACCTGTTGTCCTATCACAACAGGCCCTGCTGAAGAGTTTCTCCCCGTCTTTCCTATAAGCCCCCTTTAGGTACTGGAAGGCTGCTATGAGGTCTCCCCGGAGCCTCCTGTTCTCCAGCCTGAACAGCCCCAGCTCTCTCAGCCTGTCCTTGTAGCAGAGGTGCTCCAGTCCTCTGATCATCTTCGTGGCCCTCTTCTGGACTCACTCCAACAGGTCCACGTCCTTCTTATGTTGGCGGCTCCAGAACTGGACGAAGTACTCCAGGTGAGGTCTCATGAGAGCAGAGTAGAGGGGGAGAATCACCTCCCTTGACCTGCTGGCCATGCTTCTTTTGATGCAGTCCAGGATGCCGTTGGTTTTCTGGGCTGCAAGCACGCATTGCCAGCTCATGTTGAGCTTCTTGTCCACCAACACTCCCAAGTCCTTCTCCTCAGGGCTGCTCTGGATCTGTTCTCCACCCAGCCTGTATTTGTGCCTGAGATTGCCCCAACCCATGTGTAGGACCTTGCACTCGGCCTTGTTGAACTTCGTGGGGTT
Organism: Chlamydotis macqueenii; assembly: GCF_036417535.1. Taxonomy (NCBI): domain Eukaryota; kingdom Metazoa; phylum Chordata; class Aves; order Otidiformes; family Otididae; genus Chlamydotis; species Chlamydotis macqueenii. The sequence goes on along the minus strand of NC_141558.1, from coordinate 70,681,673 downwards.
TGCATTTCCCCACTTCTCCAGCCTCTTAAGGTTCCTCTGGATGGCACCCCTTCCCTCCAGCATGTTAACTGTATCACACAGCTTGGTGTCATTGGTGAACTTGCTGAGGGTGCACCCTATCCCACTGTCCATGTTGCTGACAAAGATGTTGGACAGGGCTGGGCCCAACAGGGACCGCTGAGGAATGCCACTCGTCACCAGTGTCCACTTGGACATCGAGCCATTGACCGCAACTTTTTGAGTGAAGCCATTCAGCCAGTTCCTTATCCACCAAGTGGTCTGTCCGTCTCTCCAGTTTAGAGACAAGGATGTTGTGCAGAACAGTGTCAAACGCTTTGCACAAGTCCAGGTAGATGATGTCAGTTGCTCGTTCCTTGTCCACCAATGCTGTAACCCCGTCACAGAAGGCCACCAAATTGGACAGGCACAATTTGCCCTTAGTGAAGCCGTGTTGGCTGTGACCAATCATCTCCTTGTACTCCATGTGCCTTAGCATGGTTTCCAGGAGAATCTGCTCCATGACCTTGCCGGGCGCAGAGGTGAGACTGACTGGCCTTTAGTTCCCCAGGTCTTCCTTGTTTCCCGTTTTAAAAATGGGGGTTATGTTACCCCTTTTCCGCTCGATGGGAGCCTCACCAGACTGCAACAATTTCTCAGATTTGCTACTTTCTCCACCAGTTCCCTCAGGACGTGCGGATGCATCTCATCAGGTCTCATGCACCACCTTCAGGTTCCTTAGATGGTCCTGAACCTGCTTTTCTGCTACAGTGGGCAGTTCTTCGTTCTCCCAGTCACTGCTTTTGCCTTCTGCAACTTGGGTGATATGGCTAGAGCCCTTGCTGATGAAGACTGAGGCCAAAAGGTCATTGAATACCTCAGCCTTCTCCATATCCTGAGTAACCAGGTCTCCCATTTCCTTCTGGAGAGGGTCCATATTCTCCCTGGTCTTCCTTTTATTCCCACCATATCTAAAGAAGCTTTTCTTATTGCCCTTGAGGTTCCTGGCCAGATTTAATTTTGTCAGTGCTTTAGCCTTCCTTACCTGATCCCTGGCTGCTCGGATAATATCTCAAATAATAAACTGAAATTAGAAAAAAAATTAAGAATGTAATCTCTCATAGCTCTAGTATTTACCCAGGTAGGTGATGTCCCCAAAAGTACACACTAGGAGAACATTTCTGACAAGACTGTACCGGTGGTGAGGCCAGCACAGTGTAATAGCCACGTCCTTTGGAGTGGTTTTCAAGGTACTGTTTCACAGCAGCTTAGTGTGTGGCTGTCCCTGCTAGCATCCTGGAGAGCGTGCCACGGTAGACTCCACCATGGCAAAATTGTATTTCTTTTAGCAATGTAATTTAGTAGGTAGAGCCAGCCATGTGATGACTAATAAGGCACAATTGCAAAGCGTGAGCCCTGTAAATAGAGAGCAGAAATATAAAAGCCAAAACAGAGGAGGTTGGCGACTACCTCACAAATTTGCTGTAGCAGCTAGCCTTGTTTGCTACTGGGCTTCACTGATGTTTCAAACCTGATCTCAAGTCAGGGCATAAGGGTCTATGCTTGGAAGCTCTCGTTATTTAGAACTACTGCAACAAAAGAAGGAATGAGAGCTGCCTTTGTTTATTTGTTTGTTATTTTGAAATCTGACTCCCAGTTGCAAAGCAGTAAGATGAGCAAATGGCTCTTGCACCTGGCAAGTTACCATCAGCAATTATTGCAACGCTTACTGTCTTTCTGCCACCAGAAGTCTCTTTGCTCCCTTTCGTGTCACAGATTTCAGTGTTCTTATGGGGATGGTACAATTAAAGCCACAAGATTTAGTGCGTTAATTCTTTTTTTTTTTTTTTTTTTTTTTGGCAACAAAGGGAGAGGCAGGGAAGGATGATACATGTGGCTGTGTTTTTGTTTTTATTTTACTGACCAGGAAAAATACCGTATATATATAACTGTGACAATAACAGAGTTTGTTTAAACTCATCAAACCATCCCATTAGCAGCTGGATTAAAGGCTATTATTTCACACAAAGGAATCTTGTTATTAAGAAAAAATGCTGTGTCTACATTTCACTCCTCTCTGTTTACAAACCTCGACATCTGAGCAGGCTGTACCTTATGTATTTCTGCTTGTTTCTTTCAGTACAAATGTTTTCTAGTTTTAGATATGTCATTAATGTGATGCCAATGTCAAGAACACTGTTTTCGAGAAGTGTGTCAAAAATGCTGCTTATGGTAAATGTATCTATGGGAGAGAAACGTGGTAGTTGACAGGAATCCAGGTTTCATTTTTAGCCCTTCCATTGTTACCCTGTGTGTGGCCTCAGAGGAACTGCCAAATCAGACTTTTTCAAAGGGGACGTTGTAAGCATGAGTACAATTCCCCTGTTCTAAAACGGTATGTGACAGTGAGGTATTAAAATCGAAGCTCTTGACCCTCAGCTCAGTGGAGACAAATGGGAACAGCAAAGGACAATTCACTAGATCCATTTTAGGATGAGGTGAACTTCCACAGGAGCTTGGAGTGTCTGGCTTGCACCTTGTGGTCTGCATCTTAGACACTGAGGTGAAGGCGAGCAGGATCTGTTCGTGGCCCCTCCATGGGACTTCTTCGTCACCCTGGATCTCAGCTGAGGCATGCTTAGTGATGTGAAAGATCGTTCCTCTGAAGATTCAGCCTTGCTATTTTCAAAAACAAGCTGCTGCTCCTGCTAAAATTAATGCACACTTAAAAAGAGGTTTAAATTGCAGCCCTGTTGAGACTTAGTTTCAATCTCTATGAAATCAAACTGTTCATCAGATATGCATGTTTTAATTATTAATGGACAGGCGTTATTAATGGACACTCCAGGAAATGAAATCTCATTGTCTTGATTGTCTGACCAGTCTTGCTAGAATCTGTGGAACACACAATTTTTCTTGCTTCAAGGGTTGGTCCATTTCATTTACCTGACTGCACCTTTCATTTACCAAGTACACACCCCTGTGTGCTTGCTCTGTGAACAAACTGGTGAATTGGTCAGCTGCTAAAAGGGAGTAATTTGACTTACCTGAAATGAGCAACAGTGTGATAAAAATACATTACCTCTGTCCCACTGGATAAGCTTCATGTTGTATTGAAATAGAATTAGGCCAAGGGAGTCAATGTACTGGATAATAATGAAATGTTTAATGTGGATTAACTGCATATAAAATTAATAAGTTAGAATGAATTGCTGAAGAAAGAAAATGATGTCAGGCCTTTATAATGACTCTAATGACTTAAAAATACTGCAGTCCTCTGTTTACAGAAGAGCAAAATTAAAGCTATTGAATTTGTGCTCTTTATTTGGGTGAGAAAAACAGATATAAAGTATTAATAAGTATTTGAGCTGTCAACTCCACGTCCCACTGGACCAAGGCCATAATGTTTGGCTCTGGACCACATCTGAGAAGTTGTAGAGATGAGGATGAAGTCCAGGAAGAAGAGATACATGAAAAGAAGAATCTAAACCTAAAACTCCATGATCACCTTCCTGGGTGTAGCTTTGGAAGTCTCTTTGTTGACTGAGTTTTATTGTTGCTGTTTGTTATTTTTCCCTGCCAATAATATTTATGGCTTTTTCCACCTTGTGCATTTTTTTTCTGGGAGTTAAATCTAAATGTTATCTTTGGTTTTGACCATCCAAAGGTGAATTGAAATCTTGCTTGTCCAGGAAGATCTTAATGGGTTTAATACAAAATGGGCAAACTTTCCGAACTAGTTGGCAAAGATAATCTTTGACTGAGAGGTATGGAAAGGCTGCATAGTGAGCTGCAGCATAAGAATTACAAGTATTCATCTGCACTCTGTGAGGCTTTCTGGGATTTTTTTTTTGTTCTTAAAGCGTTCTTTTGCCTCACCTGTTCTAGGTTCATTCCTGTTCCTCAATGTGTCAGAGAGACCGAGCCCCATCATCCTGAGCCCTTGGCTAAGAAGCAGCAGTGACCAATGTGTAGTTCAAGTGGCTGTTTATAAGTTTTACCAGCAGAGCGGAGAATATATTGCTCGTGTCCTTCCCATTGACAAAAGCAGCAGTGAAGTCTTATCAGTGGAGAGTCCAGAGAAACATGGGTAAGTCTCATCCTCTCATTTGACTCACAGCTTGACTTGAGAAGAATCACACAGTTGTGTAGCAATACAGCCACAAAATGCATGCTGCGCATCTACTAAGGGGACCAGGACACCACACCAAGTAGATATTGGTCTTGCATGGGTCTAAGTTATTGTAGAAGCTGGAGATTGGTGCTTATTTTATTATACAAAGCATCAGCAAACTACTGGATCCATGCACAGTGAGTCTGAGTCAACATAATCTTTATTCTCAGTGCTTACAAGTACAGACCTAGTGTGGGTACTCTGTTCCTAAGTTTAAAGTTTTTCTATCTAATTTGCTCCATCTAATTTCTTTTTTACTACTTCTTTACTCAAGTACACTATTGGGCTTAGAATATCTACTGAGTCTTTGCAGTTCGCTGTGTCTGCATACATTGTAAGTTTTGTCTTGCATTTGTGTTTTTTTAAATGTTTTTTTTTTTTTTTTAATTTTCAGTAAAGCAGTTCCTAGCTACTACTGGAGGAAGAAAGCTTTTCATCTTTCAAGGGTGCAACTGTTTGAAATGTTTTATCCTCTTTGTGCAATTAATCTTAGTTCTTCATGATGTCTTAATTTGTCAGACTTCCTGTGCATTGTTTTAAATTTTGGTTAGCGGCAAAACAGCAGAATCCATAGCTGAACATAGTAGATATTTCTAAATGCTATAGTAGAGAAGTAAATTAGAATTGAATTTGGATATATGTAAGGCTAATGTTCTACTTGTTCTATATACTGATTTTCTTTTCTTTTTTTTTTTTTTTACTTCTGCTGTGAAATGTGTGTAAAGAAGCATATTTTTTACTAAGCATTTCAAATGTTCTTTGTTTTGATGTGATAGATTAGAATTTCTAACAGCAAGTCCTGCTGGCTTGTGCTTGTAACAAGATGTGATTATCTGATTACTGTCTACAGCAAATTCTGTATTTTCCAGTAGCAAAAGAAGAATGCATAATAAAAAACCTGACAGAGGATAGCCTAACTCATAGAAACAGTTTGAATAGTTGTAATTCTCGTATAACACATGGCCTATAAAAATGAGGAGGAGAGCTTGTGTGTGGATCTAAATTGTACTTAGTTCCAGCAACATCATCCAAATTGTAAATTACTGTTGATGTCTAGGGAAAGGTAATTAGGGGAACCGTAGCAGCTGTCTTCTTCCTTAGCTCTTTGCAAATGCTGTGCTCTATGTCACGGCTAATAAACATGCTTTGTGCAAAGTACCTCCTGCATTGGCAATGCCAGTGCTCCTTGGCACTCACAGGGAATACTCTTCTGTGTAAAATGCTCTGCTGTGCTGCATGGAGGAGCTCTGGCTTGGATCTGTGGGCAGACAGCGCTCACCAGAAGCACAGGCAAGCGCTAAACCTAGGGAACCTTGAAGGGAAGGGAAAGATCACCTTACTTGCAATAACAAATGCCTACCTTTGTCATCTGCTGGAGACAACACGGACTACTCAACTGTGTGTTACAGCTGGCAGATGGAGATCCTATTGTCACCACAGTAAAGAGGGTCTGTGTTTTGAAAAAAGGTGATTTTGGTTATAGCTTGGCTGTCCCATATGCTTGTAAGAAGCGTAGCTTGCTCCGCAACACCATTTCCGTGGCACATGGAGAAGTAAGGATGTGCCTGTTGCTTTCGTGGTTTTGTGTGGCTGTCTCCTTAGTATGCTGTGTGCTATAAAACTTTGCAGTTGGAGCAACTGGCTGGTTCATTTTTCCCCCTTCTGGTCTTGTCTCTTCACTGTGAGAGGCAGTAGCTCCTCCCCTAGCTCAGCAACGCAGAAAGACTCTGATATTGTCCCCGCATAAATGTCACATGGCGATAGTTAAGTGCCTACCCACAGACTGCAGACGCAGATGATAGGGTAGCAGTTTGTTACCATTTGCCCTGATCCTTCATTCCAGTATTTAGGAATGCTCCTCTGCCCTTTGTTTAGAGCGACAATATTTGATTATCCCAGCTCTGATAACAAAACATGCAAATCTCACTTTTGTAAAAATCTTATTGTCTTTAAATAGGAATCAAGAAGAACTGATCGGAAGTCAAGAACAACTCAATAAGTTCTTAAATGAACTAGCAATCCTACAGTGGAAATCTGTTCTGTTTCATATTTCATTTTATCTTGGGAATTGCAAAGAATTGTATTGTTTTGTAATGAATTCTTTGACCATGCTATAACCAAATGATTTCTAAAATTTTGTAAGTATTTTAGCTCTAGGCGCAAGGAAATTGAACAACTCAGTGATGAGCCTGTGCGAGAAATGAAAGCATTTTGAAGCGTCACAGGTGACACTTCTTTGATTCTATGTGCTTTATTTATTATTTTGCAAGAGGTGTAAAGTGTGCATAGTTCCCTGTGGCTTGTATGTGCAGTAGTGAGTCCATGTCACTGCTGAAAATCAAGCTCATACCAGGAAGAGTATGTTTTATTGAAACAAATGCACCTGAAGGGTGGTAAAGCAATAAATGAATTCCAAAGTAGATTTTCTCATATCTTGAACTATGCACAGTGTGAGTATCTTTTTACCTTGCTTTTTTTTTAAAAAAAAAACCAAACACTTGAATTACATGTATTAACATCTTACAAGGTCTTCACAGTTCACATACATTTACAAGAGAAAAATGTGGATGCTGTCAGGTATTACTATTTTATTCATGGTGAAACCATGCAAGCAAAGGTTTTGGTCGGCAGCACTTGGAGCTGATTTGAAGTAGAATATATGTAAAGCTATGAAACTTTGTTAGTCAAGTAGAGAGAGCACAGCACCCAATATTTATTTGTTACCAGGATTCAAGCATGTTGTCTTTGTGTGCAAAATGCCAGGTGTGATTTTGATGGATACTCAGCATGCGTAGAGACTCTAAGGCAGAACTAGGGATGTTCTGTTTGCTCTTCTGGTCTCATTCTCTCTAGAAAAATTATAGCCCAAGCTTGTGGACTAGAGTTGTATCAGTTCCAATGCAGAGTCATTACAGAAATTGTTGTGTGGAAAACGCATATTTGTTTTATTTTCTTACTTGGCATATTTCACTGTAGCTGATCTGTTGCATGTAGGAAGAAAGCTAGCTAATTTAAGATGCATTACATAGCAGTAGGATAGGGCAGATAGAACAGACACCAGGAAGAATATGCCAGAAGTGATAACTGTGAATGCTTCCTGAGTGATGAAACACCAGAGGCTGGCAAAGGGATGCTTGTTTTGTTTTACACAGAAACTTTGCCAAATACAATAGTAACTTTTCTGCTTAATATTTGCAAAAATGCTTACCACTTAGAAGATAATTATGTCCTTGATTATCAGTTCAACAAAATTGTATAACCGTTTTTTGGTTTTTTTTTTTAAGAGCAGAAAGATCTTACTCTGTATTTAATCTGTGGGTTTTGGAGCACCTTTGGTTAGACCACCTCTAATTTAGTTCCTAAGCAATTGGTAGGACTCCTCCATGGGGAACAAAACATTACTATATTCTATTAGATTTAGATTTGTTGCACGATAGAGTTTCTAGGTGATCTGACTTTGTGGATGTGTTTTTGAAATGGTTAGTCTCTTCTGGCATCTCTTGCAGTTTGGTTGTGTTTTACAAGCACCTGCAAACGATACAGGCAGAGAATCAGGGCAGTGCTATTGATCCTTTGTAATGGCAAAGCCCAGCACTTTCTGATTTATCCCAAATACCACTAGGTGTGGGTACTGGCTTTTGCTGTTTTTCTGCTCCCATAGCGCTGTATACAATCCTTTCTGGTTGCTATTTAATAGACATTCTTCTTGTGTTACTGGAGGTGAGGAGGCAGCAAATATGTTTACATAGCATATTGGTTATTAAGCAAAGCGGAGTTACTTCCACAATTTGAATGTTGACTTCTGGGTGCTTGTTAGACTCTCACTGTGGCCACTAGTTTCATTTCACCTCTTAATTGTCTTCCCATCTGTTAAATTTATAATTATAAAGCTAGTAAGATTGCAAGCGTGTTTAGTAGAGTAGGGAAAACACAAAGGAAAACTTGTCAGCAAGGTTAGAGTTTGTAATATAAGATTGATTTTTATTTCTTTTGATCTGTGTATTTTGGAGAAGTTAGAGTTAGGCAAGGACAAAAATAGCCTTGTTCATTTTGAATTACAATTATCATTTTCCATCTCTACCTGCACTATTAATGGTAAGTTGCAGTATTATATACTATATATCAAATCAAACTTTTTAATAAGCCCATGGCAAATGAAAGCATAACTTCAATTTGGTCTTTCATTGCAGACCTCCCTCATCACTAATTCCATAATCATGTTATTGCCTCCAAAAAATAATGTAACAAGCGGATTTTAATACCGTTTGCATGACTAAAGGTAATTGAAGCCTCCCTGAAGAGAAGAGGTGGGGAAGATTCTCAGATCAGCTACTTCAACAGGGATTCCAAGATGCCAGCCTTGTTCAGATGTAGATTCCAAAGACATGGTTTGAACTACTGGGTTGAGTTAATTTCTGACATCTATCCCACATTTCTTGCATGAGTCGGGCACATCATCTGTTCTGTTGTGTTGCAGCTTTTTCTCTGTAGAAAAGAGCAGGGTAGCTTGTCTTAGATATTTTTCTGTGTCTTTTTAGATTGTAATTGCTTTATGTTAGTGAGACTTTGTTCCTACAGATCCTTGCAACAGTTTAGAGGCAAAGGGAGGCTGAGGCTGTGGCACTGACAGATCAACATCATCTGTTCTGTCACCCCACACTTAGGGCATGTGGACTGTAGAATCTTTGCATGGAATTGTTGGTTGTTGAACTACACATCTTTTGACTTAAGCATACCTATACAAACCACATAAAATGACTGTGCAAGCCATACGTGATTTTTGAGCTGTGAGTAGGACCTCTAGACTAGTTTACAGCCTTAACCAAACTTCAGATTAATTTAAAGGCATTTTTGTAAGTATGTGAAGTAAAAGGTGCCTCTTAAATAAAACCTGAGATCTAACATGCATGCATAAGCAAGGAAGTCATAAAATACTACTACTTCATATAGCCAGTACTTTAGTAGGTACGTGTATATTTCTGCACAGAGCACTTCCAACAGAGAAAGAGCACCTGTTTTTGAAGGTTACTACAAATCATGATAGACTATTCCCTTTCTGGCATCTACAACTTCACTCGAGATCGATTGCATTGATAGATGTCAAGAAAAATAAATGAAGGAATCACTAGCATCTGTCACATTTGACCTTGGGGCTTGAAATCTGGAGGTTACTTCTTGTACTAGTGTTGTTCCTTTCCTTGTTCTCTCTCTCCCCCCCGCACCCCCCCCAATAGCTTCACTAATCTGTCTCACTGACCATGGGCTTATTGAATGAGTTTACTTCTCGGAAACCTTTAACTTTAAAAGTACCTTTCTCAGGTTAGTGGTAATATGAATTTGCTTGGGTTTTTTGGGGGATGGTTGGTTTTTTTTGCTCCTTCTCCTTGAAAAAACACCTTACTAAGTTCAAGCTTTTCTTTTGCAAATGCCTGGACTACGACATATGAAGAACAAAGACCAAAATCTGTGTATTTGGGGTACTTAAACACATTTTTAGGCATCAAAATATGTCTCAAAAATTTTACAGCATATTTGACTCTCAGAGAATTCTAAATAAACAGTTTAAGTCTTTCAGTCTAAACTATTGTCCTGGTTTCGCCTAGGATGGAGGTAATTTTCACCTGAGCTGGGAGAGGAACTGGAGCTGGTGGCCCCTGTGGCTGGGGGACACAGCTGGGATAGGTTACTAATTAGCCAACAGCTGGGATCATTTATGCAAATTAGCCAAGGGCTGTTGCACACCCTGTGACTCCATGCTCAGTATGTAAGTGAGGAGGGTGCTGAGGGGAGTTTCTTCCTACTCTGGAGGGAGTCAGGCTTCAGGATCTACTGGTGAGCTACTGTTGTAGATTATGTGCTTAAGTATTTTCTGTTATTGCATTTTGTTTGTTTGTTTTCTATCTCAGTTTTCTTTTCTTCTTTTTTATCTCGGCTCACAAGTTTTGCCTTCTTTTCTTTACCAGTTCTCCTCTCTGTCCCACTGTTGGGGTGGGGAGCGACTGTGTGGTATTTTATTTGCTGAGTAGGGCTAAACCACAGCAACTATACATTTGAGAAATTCAGGTAATCCAGGAAAATAATCTGGATTTATGGGTTCCTTGGAAACTAAACCCTCCTGCTTTGGTGGCCAGGCACCAGTAATCCTTACTTTTAGAGAGAGGAAACTTCAATTGTTCTAGGCAGAAAATTAGCATTAAGCTTTTCCAGTCCTTTTATCCACCAGCCAACTTTAGTCCCTTTCAGTCTGTCAAATTAAATGCACAGAAAGAGAAAAAAAAAGTTGATATCTTTTTTTTCTCCCATTCCCTTTTCAAAAGACACTGATTTTTCACAAGTATCAAGGACAGTCTTTTTCATAGCAAATGCTTGTATTTGGAAAGAAGGTTTTAATCTCCACTGAACAAAATCTTGACTCTTTCAGTATCTCAAGTCTAGATCTGAAGAAAGCTTTAACTCTGTTGGTTGTGGCACCTTGAGGAGTTCATTGCTTGTTTGTTTTCAGTGGATGAGGAGATTTAGATCAAAACGCTTCAGAATGTATTGGGTGAAATGGAGCCCTTCAAAGCTTTATGAAACAGTATGAGCCTGATATACAGATGTCTTTGGATGTGGAAAGATTGTTTTCCAATTCCACTTTAGCGCCAGGTTATGTAGATTAATTTGTCGCTTCAGCACTAGATTTAGGTACGTGTCTGTACGCTTCCGCTTCAAACTTCTCAGCGGTTTTGTTGCTGATGAAGTGCTACATTATTTCTTGAGATAAACTTCCATCCTGTTTGTAGATACTATGTAGCATTGGTTTGCTTTAGAGCATGCCTTATTTTTGCATGTAACCCTTAAGTACAACATAGCAGTAGCTTCAAACTACTCCAGAAGGATTTACTGTGTTGTCAGCTGAGACTGGACTGTAGCAGTTTATTTCCTCTTGCAGACATGTATATGGAAGTGAACTATTTATTACAAAGAGTGATATATTATGAGAAACTGAATTCTGAGTGCCATTCACTATTGTGGCATACTATATTGTGAAGCAACAATATTGTATGACCTCTTGAACTAACCAAAGCCAACCAATGTAAGTTCAGTAATAAGTAATTACAATTACTTTTTTTTTTTAAAGGGGATTTTGGGGATTACAGTCCCAAACAAACTGATTGGAAATCAGTTTGGGGCAGCAGAAATGGGAAAAGTGCTCTTTCTCATCTTCTAATATACGTTATCAGACAGTTAGTAGTGGCAATGCTACCTTTTATTGATATTTAATAGATGGGGAAGGTCAAAGCTGTGTAGTCTGTTTCCAGCATGACAGGGAAAAAAGCCATTTTAAAGTTGAAATAAAAGTAGCAAATGAACTTTGTTGTCAAACATCAAAATTTGGCTTACTATAGAAGCAAATTACTTAATGTGTAAAGAATGGAACAGAAGAAAAATGAACTTATTTTTCAGGGTAAGAGTTCAATTTTATGGATACCTAGTGAAGCAGCCTTTGCTGCTGCTTTTAACATAGTGCTGAACACGTTGTACCAGAGGAGGGCTAAGGTGGTGAGCTGGATGCCCTCTGTGCTTTGGTACAGGGATCATTGTGGCTTCCCAAATAATCGCAGCAGCGCTTGGTGACCTCCTTGGGCTCTGGGAGCTGCTTCTGTGTGTGAAACCCCAGAGGCTGGCACATCTGACCCTGCAGAAGTGATGCCGAACTGACCATGGTAATGGAGTTGGGGCACCCTTGAAAGTGACTGCTTTGGGTATTCTTTTGAAATCAAAGATTCCTCAATATAAGTTATTTCTTACGTGGCTGAAACAACTTCTTCGGACCACTCTGAGCAAAGTAATCCAACTTTTATACTGTCCAAATTGTGGGCACAGAAATGTGTAATCTTAAACTTTGATATGTTGTCTTTCAGAATTATTTGCAGGCTCCTCTTGTCTGTTTGTTTATGCTATTCTCACTTTCTAAAGTCTGGGTTGGATTTCCGCTCCCCCCCTCCCCCCAATTCCTTTAAGTTATTTTCCTTGTTTCATAGATCTCTTGTTTTCCTCTCTACCTGAGGCTTCTACTTCAGTTTTTAAAAGCCATCCCAAACTAAACATTACAGTCCCATGTTGGTGCTAGCCTGTGTTGCACTTCTTATCAGTGCAGACAATGAGTGTGCCAGGATGAATTTCAGTCTCCTAAGCCATAAACAAGAAAACAATTCACCGCACTTACACACACCACCCAACCTCCTCTTCCCAAGCATGCACACACACTTCATTTTGTCATCTCTGTCTTCATTTAGGTGTCCCTTCTGCTGTACGGAATTGCAAGCAGTCTCTTTAGGATCCTTTGCTATGTAGCTTTCAAGTATGCTTTCCCACAGCCAAAATGCTTCTACCATTTGTTTCCAGAGACTAGGCAACATGTCTCATTAATATTGCCAGCCTTGTTTCTAGTTATTTTCCTGCTCGCCTCTAGCTGAGCTCTCTGTCATTCTGCTGTTGGCAAAGTTTTATAACTAGCCTGCAGTATAATTGCATTCTGTATCTTCTACTTATTTTTGACCTTAAAAACCTCATTCCGAGTTCTGTGCAACCTCCTCTGTGGCTACCACACCTTGGAATGTAATTTAGTCATTGTGCACAATTTCCTTGGGGCTTTCCTTGCTAATGCTTAAGAATCTCCTTCTTATCCACGGCAAATCTACCCTGCCATAGTGAGTCCTATAGAAGATTTACAAGGAGTATTCCTGCCTTCAAATTCAGAGAGAAATTATTAACTAGGTGCTGATAACCTTGCAAGACTTAAAAAGCATGCCCTTGACCCGTCCAGCTGCTAAGAGTGTTAGTGTAGTGCTAATGCAGTTGATTCTGCATTCTAAGCCAGATTCTCAGGTATCGCTCTTAAATTATCTCAGTTCTGTTTCGTGACTCACACCACAGGGTTCAAGTCCGGTAGGGCAGCTTTGCATTCCACTTCAAAGAGCACTCTGTATTTCCGTCTCACCAAAAATGGTGCCTGTTATTCTCAACTGCTAGTGAATCAGGTGTTTTTCACTCAAGAAAGAAGAAAGAGAACTCTGATAAACTTGAAAACTAACTTACAACTTCTGCATATTAAAAAGATTTATTCAACAGGAATTTGCAAGCTAATTCTCAGTAAATTCCCAACTGGAAAATTGAAGGAAATGCAGGCTAAGAAACTATTTGGATTCTGATGCTTGCTGTGGTGGCAGAGGAGGAAGCTTGGGGTTCTTTTCGGTGACCAAGGAAAGTACTGAGCAGACTTTCTTTCCGCAGGAATACAGTGAGGACTGTGGTGTTTGACACCAGTGTTGAAGCACTTTGCAGAGCTTTTGATTTTAAACTCGTACTGTATCTGTTAAGTAGTATTTCTAATACCTGAAAGCATTTTTCTGTCAAATAGCTACCTTTGCTTTGCAATTTTATTGTTTTCTATGGCATACATTTGGCACAGTGGAAATTATGTTCCTGTAACAAAGTATTGTCTAAAGGGCTCTTTTGTACTGGTAGTGACAAACCATTAACACCAGTGGCTAGTCTGACAAAAACATGGGTTTGGATTGACACCAACACCAAAGGCACAAGTTTCGGACAAGGTTGTCAGATCTGCTTTGTACACTGCTTTATGCAGCTTATTTCTTGACCTGTGCACTGTGACAGACGGCTTTTCCACACACTGTACTGGATAATGCTTGTTCTTAAAATGAATCAGTATAGTGAAGCCATGAACATTCATGGCTTGCACAGTAGCATTTTGGTATTTTGTATACAGAAATGAACAGTGCTCCCCATCACATTTGGAAGTACTTGCCTTTTCCTTACCTCTTTTGCAAGAGTTGTGTTCATCTGGGTTTTTTTTCCTTCATGGACATTGAATTCTCTGAGTCACCAAGTAGAGTTGCTAGCTCTTTATAAAAGTCAGTTAGTAACCTTATGATATTTGTTGCCTCCTAGATCAGGCTGACTAAATATGATTTTCTATTGGAAATAGCAGCAGTGAAGTTTGTTTACTGAATGTAATTGGAGCTTTTCCCGATCATCCCTGGCTTGGCGTGCCATTCATGCTGATGGATTGAGGCCACAAAGATGCAATAATGAAGTTTCTTTTGACAAAGCAAAGCTATTTTATCTGGGACTTGAACCAGCAGCACCATCTGCCATCCTTGATGAACTTCGCATGAGGATAAGACTGCAGAAGATCAGCGCAAATATAAATCTTTCATGAGGTAATGAAGTTTTTATGACTTTACTTCATCTAGCAAGGAATACAAGCAGTAGTGTAAATGAGACAAACTCAGCTGTCTCTCGTATTCAGATCAGTGGTCAGTTATTATGATGCCTTTATAACAGAATAAAATTACAGTAAGGGGAAGATTTTATCAAAATGTTTACATTTAAATATTTTTTAATAAAGAACCCAAATAATCTAATTTTCTCCAACAGAAGAAAAATAAAAAGTACAGAAAAACTTTCCCTGTGCTTGCTCAGAGATGTTGAGATAACTTTAGTTAGGAGATTGCTATCAGTACATGAAGTGCAATGGATGATCTGATTATTTTTAGGATGTTAAGCATCCCAACAATGTCTAGCTAAATGTGCTACCACCAGAAAATAAAAACCTGAGATGTTCAATCTGAATATTGTCTTAGTTTGAATGGAGACTGTTCTCAAATGTAGCAACTGTTTTTTGCATCTCTGCTCCTTTCCTTTCTAAATGCCTGGCTTTCGGGAGGCTGTGGTGTAGGAAGTGTGGGCTAATGTTTTTGACAATTCAGATACATATCAAAACCATGATGATTGCAATTTGTTATTATTTCATGCCAGATGAGCTATTCAGACGCTCATTTCTTAGAGTTCTCTAGATAACATCTGACACAAGTTGATTTATTTATTTATTTATTTTTAAAATCCATTTATCTAGAAACCTGGGCTCCTTTCATTCCTGTAGGCAATTTCTCCAGGTCAAGGCTGGGGCATGTATCTGGACTGTTGGAAAGGGAATTGACTGTGCTCTTACTATTTCTCTTTTAGATAGAGGATCTTGATTGCCAGTATTAAGGCAGTTGCAGGTGACAGGGCCTAATAAAACAACCCCTCTCAAACAATGAGTAATACCATCAACTTCAATGTTTATCAACAATCAGACCACTATCAATTTTTAAATGGTTTTTTTTTTTCCAGAACATATTGTTTTCTTTTCACTTATTGCCTGCTGCCAATATTCTATTACAAAAGGAAAAAAAAAAACAACCTATATAACTTTACTGACTTCTTTCCTTAATAATTTGAAAAAAACGGGGAGAGTGGTGTTGTCTTGGACAACAGACTTCCTGTGTTTTCATCAGCTTTTTTATCTCTTCTCACTTATTACCAGGGCTCACTTGTTCCTTGTTCCCTCTGTCTCAGCATGCCCTTCCCTTCTAGTTTTGTCTTCCAGGCTTTTCTTCTAAACAGGCTTTCCAGTTCGTCAACAGGTCTTGTTCTCTCTCTCTCCTTTCATCTTCACTCCCTGTTTCTTGTTCCTGTCCTGCTTGCCTTTGACTCGGGTATTTTTCTTCTTCTTATGTTCCAAAGACTGGGGGAGGCAGAGAGCAGCTTATTTTGTTGCCCAGGGCTGGTACTACCTGCTGCAGCCTAGGGTGAGCCCTGGACACCTCCCCTTGTGCAGCTGAGTGGCACTTGTGCCACTTCTGGAGGAACATCTCTGCAAAGAGGACACAAACGTTTGAGGCTTGCAAACTGGCCTCATTAAGGTGAATCTTCACAGAAAGGGCCACACAAATGAAGCAAGTGATGCTATAGCTCTCCAGCAGCACTTTGATCAAGTGATCTGAAGGACTCTTCTTAAAAACACTAACACCCTGCTGAAGTAGGTGGTACTACACAGATGGACACAGTTAAGCAGTAAAGAGATATTCTAGCAGATCATTAGTGAGGTTGGTATTCAGTAGAAGTGTGGCTGAGTGGCACTGTATTTATGGAATGATTTTTACTAGAAGAGTGCCAGTTTTAATAAAAATAATGTTGATGCCTGAGTTTCCAGAGTCTAAGAAATTGATTTCAGGAGAGATGGAGTGAAGTTTCTCCTTCACCTCAGGTGAGTTTAGGGAGCAGGCATTAATCTGCTGAATTTCAGCAGATGCACAAAATCTAGATTTTTGCATTTGTTGCAATGAAAAAACACTTGTAGGGGCAAAATAAAGAGGAAAAAAAAATATTCATAGACTAGGAAAGTTCTAGCTCTATATCTTCTCTTGAGTTCTTTACCTCATAATGAGCACTGCATGGCAGATAAATTTCCACCCTACAGGGAACGTGCATTGCCCATACTCTTTCCATGTTCTCTTCCCCATGCCCCTCTCAGCTCTCCTTACTGTATGAATGCTCCCTAATCCTAAGACATGGGTGTCTTTTTCTAAATGAATTGTGAACGTTTCTTTCTCTAATCAGTTACTACCCAATCCCAATTTCATGTGCCTTTGCTGCCTGGTTTTAATTGCCTTAAAGTAGAAAGCTTCAATGAGCAGAGAAATTAAAATTGCAAAATCCTGTTTGTTTGTTTTTTTTCTTCCAGTTGAGTTACTTACCTCTGCAATCAACTTTAGTACTTTTTTTGTTTGGTTTTTTTTTTTTTTCTCTTTTTATTTTAAGTGAGTGAATGCCTTATTAGTTTTCAATTTCTGACAGAGCTGCAGGCTTAACTGCGATGGATAGGCTACATTTTTGGCTCCAGAACACGAAACGTGTTTGGCATTGCCTATGTTCTGGGAGAGATATTGCAAGTTAGTGAAATTAATTCTCCCTTTCTTTTGAAGCTGGACTCCACTTAGAAAGGAAACTGCTTTTTGGAAAGATGGAAATCCCTAATATGTAAATGAGTCTCAGGGATGTCGTGGAGGGGGCAAAAGTGTGAATAAGGCACATTGTATCCAACTGAAAAGACACGTAACTTAGGACAATTGCACAATTTTTTTTTTATCCAGAAAAATGTATCTTCCATGAAATCAGAACGTTTCATGGGAAAAATTCAAATTTGATTAAGTGTTTTCCCTTAGAGTGAGCTAGATGAAATATTGGTTCTTGGACTGACCCCAAATAGCTATCTGTTCAGCATTACAGCAGGTGTCGTTTTGCTACCTTAGTTCATGTACAACAAAGTTTGTAGGTCCTTTTTCACGGGGATTGTGAAACCAAGGAAGTTGCATGACTTGAAGACCATCATCATGAATGCTGATGGGAAAACCCTTTATACAAGGAAGAACACCACCCTTTGAGGATCCGTGTGTGACTGTGCCACACAGCAGTATGGCATCATAAGGGAGTGCAATTGAATGATCAACTGACTCTGAAAGAAATACTGCAAGTCAGCTATTTAAAGCAAAGTAAAACATGCTGATATTATCTATATTTTACTTTAAAAATGCAACTCTGATGCTACTTTACAAATTGTTTGGGGTTTTTGAACTTGAAGAAGTATAATAGCAAAGCCAAAGGGTCCAATGTTTTCTCAGACTTAAGGGTAAAGTTACTTTGTGGAGAAAGATCACCTTGGTGTAGGACAAGCTTATTAATTATTGAGCAAAAAACAAGTGATCTTTCAAATTGCTAGATTTCAAATCTGAAATTTGTTTCCTTTTACCAACTTGTTTTGTTTCTAGGGCTGATGTGATTTTTTTTTTTTCCCAGTATTGACTTTTTCTTAATGACTTCTGCTTGTAGTCTTCTGTAATAATTTATGCCATGATCATGCTCAGTTATTATCTACTGACTGATGATGGAGTTTGTTTTACAGACAGTATTCACTGTAATGTAACTGTTCGGTACTGGCACAGCAAGCTGTGGTAATAACATCTGCAGGTTAATGTCATTCTTTACTCAGCTGTTGCGCAGTTACTCATCAGAAGGCATGTTTTCTCTTCCTTGCTTGTGACAGCCCTAAGGAGAGTAGTTTGGTTTGGGATTTGTTTGTTTTTCAGTGTTTAGATGTAAAATGGATTTGTATACCTTTTTACCTCTGAAAAATATTTTAAACATACTCTTGGAAAGTTCAGGATGTTCTTGAGGGACAAAGACAGAGTCTTTATTGACAGGTTTTTTTATACAGAGTTACCCTTTTTGACCAGAATAGTTGTGTGGTTGGAGATCCACAGGTTGTCTTTGAAAGGAGGAAAAGTTGGCAATGAGGCAAATGGTTTTGGTCATCCTGTTGATTTGAAAGCCTTGTGTTCCTGAAAACCAGAGACATCAAATACTATAAAAACTTGTTCACAGCTGGTGTAGACCTGAAGCCTCTCTAGTCTTGTTTCTGGGCCACTCTCAGTACTTACTGAGCTATATTTGATGGTTTGCTCTTTTCTGTTGTTCTGGTTGTTTAGTGAGGGGGGGCCTAAGGTGGTAGCTTCTGTAGGAAACTGCTAGAACTCGCTCCCCTTTGTTCAGTGGACTCGGCCAGGCCTAGGGCGGACCTGCTGCTGGCCAAGGCCAAGCCAATTGGTAGCAGAATGTCCCGTGATAACGCCTCTGTGATAATGTATTTAAGTAGGGGAAAACAGAAAAAAAAGAGGAGAAGATGTGAAGCAGCTGAGTGGGGGGCAGAGAGGGGGAGGCACGAGCCTCATGGGCCTTGCAGGCCTCACCCTCTGGCCTCCCGCCGGGCAGCCGACTGGGCCCAACTCGGCCCGGCCTGGCTGCAAGAAGTGGAGAGGAGATGAGAAGTGAATAAGATGTAAAAAGGATCCTGAGAGACGTCTGCCAGCCTGTTGTGAGGAATGGCTGCAGACGCCAAGGTCAGTGGCGGAGGGGGAGGAGTAATGCAGCTCCTGGCCAAGATTACTCTGCAACTTGTGGTGAAGACTATGGTGGAGCGGGTTGTCCCCCTGCAGCCCATGGAGGTCCACGGAGGGGCAGAGATCCACCTGTAGCCCATGGAGGACCCCACGCCGGAGCAGGTGGAGGCCTGAAGGAGGCTGTGGCCCGTGGAGGGCCCGCTGGGACAGCTGTTCTAGAGGGACTGCACCCCGTGGAAGAGATGACCCACGCCGGAGCAGTTTCTTGAAGGACTGTGGCCCGTGGGAGGGACCCCACGCTGGAGCAGAGGAGAAATGCAAGGAGTTCTTCCCCTGACGATGATACAGCGGCGTAAAACAACGCGTGATGAACTGACCGCGACCCCCATTCCCTTTTCCCCCCCCGTGCTGCTCGGGAGGGGAAGGTAGTATAGATAATGTTAAGCCCAGGAAGAGGGAGGGGTGGATGGAGGTTATCTTGTTCTCTGTCTCATTATCCTGCTAATTTTAGAAATAAATGAATAGTTTTCCCTAAGTCGAGTCTGTTTTGCCCGTGACGGTAACTTTAAGGATTTCTCCCTGTCCTTATCTCAAACCTTGAGCCGTTTTTCTTATATCATCTCCCCCTGTTCTCTCGGAGGGTGAGGGGAGCGAGAGAGAGAGACTGCGTAGTCTGGTCCTGATCGGGGCTGAATTACAACATCTGTATATGATATTCTGGTCTTCTTCCTTGTCTCTCCCTCACGTGTGCATTTACAATGTACAGGAATGGGCCATTTCTCTCCCCCTCTCTAAAAAGTTACTGTTTTCTCACTCTCTTTTTTTGCTTAGCTTTATATAGAGTGAGGGATTTTTTGTTTATGGTCTGGTCATTGCTTGTGCACATAATTTGTATGTGAGAGAGAGAAACACACACATGGATGCACACATACCTTCTGCTTTCTGACCGTTTCAACAGTCTAGTACTGTGTCTCCTTACATACTTCATCCTGGAATGACTGCTGAAGGGTGGCTTTGCTTATCCTTATTCCCTTTTGGAAAAGCCATCAGTGTTATGCAAGTCTCATCCATCTGCTAGGGAATGCAATTCTAAAATTACTTTTTAATCGTGTAGAAGAGGAATAAGCTCAATATGTTTTCAACACAGAATGAGAAGGAAGGGAGGGAGTGTTCCTCCAGCTCATTAATCAGCATGAGAATGAGAAATGGAAACAACTTCCTAGTCATTTACTATTTGCTCCAAAGTAAATCTATCTGAATATTAGTGCACTGATGATAGTAAAAAAAAAAAAAAAGGAGGGTCGCAGAGGAGGCAGGAAAAAAGCCTTGTCATTACCTTGTCACACTCTATAGCAAGGTACGTGGGAGACTGAAGATATATGTGCTATGGCATTTCTGTAATGAAAACTTGAGCAATAAAAGTAGTTTCTGCTATATTCTGGAGAAAGAACTGTGAGGAAACACAGTAACAGTATGTCACGTTACAAATTATTATTGCATATTCAGCTGTTGTTTCAAATGAGAATTCTGTATATTGCAGGGCAAGGAAAGAAAGATAGAGTTAGTATTTTTTCTGTAAGCAGAATTAAGATTTTGTGTATCTGGCTATATCAGTTCTGCCCTACAAATTTAAGTTAATACTTTCACAGAACGATGAGTTGGTTGTCCCTAGGATCTTTGGTGGACTCACACGTGTATTTCAAGTTACACTAATAGTGGCTGAATATGTGAATCACTTTACTGTCACTGTGCTTAAATGGAAAAAGATATTCTAGTGTGAAAATGAGACTTGCTGGATATATCTAGTAAAGAGTGGTCTCCTACACTGAATTTACAGACCTCATGTTGCAGAACTTGGATATTAACAAATAACAATATTTGCGCTCTGAGTGCAAATTGCATTTTTCATACCATGCCTAAAAATTTTGAATTAATTAAATGCTTTGTTTCATCCACCTCTCTCCACCCGAGAGGGGTGTGACTTTTGAAAGCTGGTTATTTTCATTACCTTCTTACAGTAATTAATTTTATCACCTTCCACAGCAAGTCACAGTTGTCTTCACAAAAATTTGGAATGAAGTTTAAAATATAATGGAGAGTTTCTATATTAACATGTTGCTAGCAGAAAGCTATTTGTGTTGTTAAAATGCTGATTTTCTCCTTCCTCCTCTAGCCTCCCTCCTAAAGGAAGAAGTGTCTCATCTTCATCTACCGTCCTCCCTTTTCTGGAGACCAAGTGATCTACCACTTGGGTCCCTTTATGCTCCCAAGAAACAGCCTCTAGCTCTTCTCTCTGAGCTGTGTTTAGCTGGCTCTGACTGATTACCTCAGTTTCCATTTTCTGATTTCTGAAGGAAATTATTGATATGTACTTGCACTTTGGAATTTGGCTTCAAATACCTGTGAAAGTGAGACAAATTATTTTTCTTAGTGTGTTAGTTTCTGGATGTGTAAATTGAAAAGTTCTAGAGACAACAGTTGTTCCAAAAGTGGTGTGCCACCAAAGTTCCTAGTTCTTTATTTGCACCATTAAGCTCCAGAAAACTGAGTCTAAGGGGAACTGGGTCCCAGTTCCAAGTTCTGCATTAGCTTATATAAAAGGCAGGAGGAAGAAATGGTATTTTATTTTAAGGTTCTTCAGTTTGGGAGACTGTTAGACTGGCCTAAGATTAGATGGGGTCAAAGTAACATCTTAACGCTTTGACTGACAAACAGCTGAACTTACAGGAGACCTAGGCTGATGTTAGTGGTAACCGAGAGCTGCAGTTAACATTGGTCTCATTCTGCTGTTACAATTACTGCTTTCTGGAAACACTCCAGTGTCTTACCCTGCTCACCTTTGTTGTGGCATGGCAGAATGGGGTGCTGGATGTAGCTGCCTTGCAGAAGGCTACGAAGAGGCATTGTTTAGAACTTGCCTTTTAAACTTTTTGTACTACTTGCATTTATGCCTTAATGGTGTTGCATCAAGACAAGTAGGATGTTTAATCCGTATCAGCAACACTGTTTCTTCATTGATCTTTACGTTAAACTTATGTTAACAGTATCACAAACATCTTAGTGATATTACAGCATCGTCTTAGAAGTATATTCTCAAAATGGTTCTTGTTGGAAGAGATTTGCTAAGTACTTTGTTGCTAGCCAGAAATGGTTCTAGCAAACCAGTGAAACACTCTCTAATTAAATCAAAGTAGTTTAATGTTCCTTTTTCTTCCACTGAGATTGCAAGCCACAGTGACGCACACCCCCCAATATTCTGCCACTGTACTCAAAATGATAGTGATTTCCTGCCCCCCACCCCCCCCCCCCCCCCCCCCAACTATTGCCTGACAGAGTATCTGTGCTGCTCTATGTACTTACAGTCCCACACACAAGCCCCGAAAGTTCTGGAGAGATGAGCGTGAGAGTGAAGCACTGTTGCAGAATCAGTAACTCAAGTGTTGATTTGCCATGAGATTTCCCATCCGAGGTAGGTTAAACTTGGAGCTCAACTGTGAATGAGGACATCTTAGTTAGGACTGTACTGAAGACATACTGTAACAAAACTATATAATTTAATTTTATAGAGGAAACATGGCTGCCCAATTTATCATGCAAGTACAGCATGATAGATAAAAGTACACAGGTGCTTATCAGTGTCCAGCTGACAAGAAAGTAAGCAACTTGACTCAGAGAATGATCTAAGAAAGGCTAGTATTTGCCCCCTTTATTTCCTTCAATATTTCTAATGTTTTGAAATTAGATTTTTCCTGTAGTGTTCATGATTCCCAAAAAACAACACCCCAAAGTGGGCTTGTTATGGATACTCTGCTGTTTCTTTTTAAATTCCTCTTCCATGACTGTTTGTAATAGTAAAGGTGTTTGTAATGATATTTGCGGGAAACGGAGGTGGAGCAGGTACAATCTGAATCAAAACAAACTGATTTTAGAAGATCAAATAGCTGCTGAAAACATACTTGTTGCTTTCTTCTGTAGATGATAACCTGTCAAGTATGGGTGAATTCAGTAATGGGTGTAAAAAACTTAGAGACTGGTAACTGGAAGTGTGTCATCGGATGTGCATAGCATCAGTTAAGTGCAGCATGAGATTTTTAATGTTTAGAAGAATAACTAACTATCTTATGGTGTATATCTTCAACAAGGCAGCGTCGGGTCTTTTCACTGACCATTTCAAGCCCTCTTGAGTATGAATCTGTGTTCAGTTGTCTTTCAGTCAAGTCTTAAATCATCAGCTAGGAGTGCAGCCATGTTTTAGATGTATTTCACTTTCCTAATAAACTTTGAAATATGTAGAATTGGGGGCTGCATATATGAAGTATTTTTACATCTTTCTATTTTAACATATGCAACATGGCAGGTAAGTTTGCTGAAAGAAATATGTAGAAATATTTCACCTACCTACCTGTCACACTCTCTCTCTTCTTCCTTGCCCCTTCCTCCCCCAAATGTGTCCAGCTCTCTTGCAATTTTTATCTTCCAAAGTAAATTTCAATATGTCATTGTGGATATAAAAGTTGATTTTAGGTACTGCAAATGCTGGCTACTAGCAAACTTTGCCTGGGGGTGGCTGGAGGTAGTGAGAGAAAGTTCACTAAGGCAGAAAGACAAACTGCTAGAGGAACGAAGAAGTTAAGCTAATATATGACACAGTTTAGCCATATATAATGTAATGTTTTGCACTTCAGCAACACCTTTCAGGTAAAAATCTGCAGGATATTATGAAATATTTTTTTTATGACAGCTTTCCTGCTGTCTTACAGATTGCTAGCCTTCTAATCAGCAATGTTAAGGGACTGTTCACAACTCTGTATTCAGAGCCCAGGAGTCCTGTGTCACAGTTCTGTGTGATGGTGTTAAACTTCATTTTTGAGCTGTTGTCCTGCTGAATGCTTGCTCTGAACCTTGAAGAGTTTTTGTTTGTTTGTTTGTTTTCTGTGAATGCTGGTTCTTCATTACACAGCTATAATCAGGATCCCAGCCTTCAGCTCTCTCAGTGCTAAAAGCAAATCTTGTAATTAGAGATTTTATGGCTTTAGTCTGATAAAATAGAGCAACAGATGGAATTACTTCACTGTTCAGGGTAAACTGTTGCCCAGAGCAGGTATGATATCTTAAAATATCTTAGAATTAATTGAGAAAAAGGAACAGAGACATTTGTCTTAATGAAATGAAACCTGCCCTAATTCTGCGTATTGGTCAAAGTTTGACATTTATAGAGAATCCAAAATGTTGTGATTCCTAGAGAGAGAGTATAGTACTCTGCATCACCACTGAGGCTGGTGGAGTCTTATGCCTTCAGACAGACTAGAAGAGGCTGGAAGACAGGCTTGTGATGATTTAATGTTTCATTATTATTATTATCCGTCTTACTATAATGAGTGTAATCCCTTCAACAAACTGTCAGTGGTGGCAGTGGATTCTTGCCAAGTCTGAATGCAGATTGCCAGCACTTCTTAGTATGGTGACGTGGATAGAGTATTTTCCTATTAGTTGAAAACACTCATTTGACCTCATTGTCCTAGTATTATTTATAACTTTTGCTGTTGCCCTGCATGAAAAGATGGTAGTCTTCAGATGTAAATAGCTGACAGTTTTACAGCATAGGGAGGGTTAGGTCAGACTGGCTAGCCTTGTGTCCCTGTTTGCTTTTGTACTGCTCTTTCTCCTAGCACAAGGAATCTTTCTTTTCCCCATCAGAATAACAAATAAAACTCAGTAATTAAAGTTAAGAGACCAGTCCTAAACGTTGTGCGTAGTCTCTGCTGCTGTAGAGACTGTAAGATTAACCCAAATCTCTACCCATTGTAACAGCTATTGACATTCGTCTCTCTCAGAAGCTGTCGATACAAGTGCCGCATCAGTCCAGGTTTCCTCAAGTAGAACAAGTGGCAGAAAGCCCTGTTCTGGAAAGACAGGTAATAGCAGTGGTGCAGAGGTACAGTTGTAAAGAATGAAGTTTTGAAGTCTGCTGGGCTCTCTTTTTATTCTTTAGCTCTTTTTCACTCACTTACCTTCAACTTTCTAGCTCAGCGTGATACTTAAGTGGAAATTGAATCTTCACAGCACAGAGTGCTGGTGTTGAAAACTTTAATGTCCTTAAGTTACATACAATTTTTTCAAATCTCAAGGGGTCTTTGGAAATGTATTCATTCATTCCTTCTCACAGAATCAACGGAGATGTGTCCACTTGTAACCTGCTAAATTAGATATCCTTCCTTTCTACCATTACCTTTCTTGTTTCTAGCATATAGTATACAAGTATCCCACACGGCATTCAGTCAGAAATGCATACAGCAATTTTGGAGGGCATTTAGCCTTCTGTATTATGTTCTGCAGGCTGCCAACATCTTGTGATAGGTCCAAGCACACAGGTGGAAGGACTATGTTGATGTGCAATATGGCTTGCCCTGTTTTCCCATGCAGACTTGGAGGGTTGGCCAATCACAGTATCTGGGCCAAATGTGAAAGCTGAGATTTGGCTTTGAGAGTTATCGGGGAACAGGCTAGATCAGATCCTTATCTATGTAATATTGTGTTTCCAGGAGTGGAATAGGCTTTTCAAAAAACTTTGCATTAAGTTGATGCTGAGTTATCTGCTTTTCTATGTCTTAGATTTTTATCCTTTTTTTTTTTCTTTTAACACTCTAGTGCTTTCTATAGCTAGAAACTGCTTTAGGCTTTGAAATGATTAGAATAACAAAAGAACGTCTTAGGAATGTTTTTGTCATCAATACTTTTTTTTTTAACCTTTTCATTGTTTTATATTGTAACAAAGCCAACATCTTTTTGAGTGTTAGGTGTGTGCTTCCTTGTCAGGTGCTTCTCTTCTGTCCTGCAGAAGACAGGTGTCATAGTTTAGCCTTGCTTGTGACCAAGCTACGCCGTCTCTCACTCACTCCCCCACCCTCCGAGGGAATGGGGGAGAGATTGAGCCTGTTTGTTGTACTATGTTTGAGATAAGGACAGGGAGAGATCATTGAAGTTAGCATTATGGGCAAAACAGACTCGACTTGGGGAAAAAATATTTCAAATTTATTATTAATAAAACCAAAGCAGGATAACGAGGAAGAGCACAAAAACAACTTCCCCCCACCCCTCCCTCTTCCCAGGCTTAACTTCAATTATCTCTACCTCCTTTCCCCCTGCCCCAAGCAGACAGGGGGAATAGGGAATTGAGGGTTACGGTCAGTTCATCACACATTGCTTTCTGCAGCTCCTTCCTCCTCAGGGGAAGAACTCATCACATTCCTTCCCTGCTTCTGTGTGGGGTCCCTCCCATGGGCTGCAGTCCTTCATGAACTGCTGCAGCATGGGTTGTTTTTCCATGGGGTGCAGTCCCTCAGGAATTGACTGCCCCAGCACGGGCCCTCCATGGGCCACAGCCTCCTTCAGGCATCTGCCTGCCCTGGCATGGGGTCCAGCAGGGGCTGCAGGTGGATCTCTGCTCCTCTGTGGGCTGCAGGGGGACAGCTTGCATCACCATAGCCTTCATCACGGGCTGCAGGGGAATCTTGTCAGGAGCAACATTACTTCTCCTCCTTTTTCACTAGCCTTGGCATCTGCAGCTGTTCCTCTCACAAGCAATTCTTCACAATCAGCTCAGGCAGATACCTCTCAGGTTCTCTTCACATCTCTTCTCCTCACTTCTTGTGCCTCCCCCTCTCTGCCCTGGCTTCAGCTTTTTAACTTCTTTAATTCCCCCTGCCCCCCCTAAGTCTTAAATATGTTCTCACAGAAGTGTTATCACTGTCACCAGTTGGCTTGGCCCTGGCCAGGGCTGTGTTCACCGGACAAAGGGGAAACTTCTAGCAGCTTCTTGCAGAAGGTGCCCCCGTAGCCCCCACTAAACAAAATGAACACACTGGGATATATCCTGGCACACACAGTAGAACCACGGCCTAGACCACTTGCTTTTCCCTGAGTGTCAGCCTTGAGATATGGTTCTGTCTGGCTCGTAGCTGGGATTTGTATATTGTAGGGGTATTTGGGGTGAGGTGGGTATTGGTCCCTCTTTCTACTAACAGAAATTCCACCAGGAAATTAAAAAGTTTTTTGAGATAGAAGTATACTTGAGACTTGGTATATTTCTATGAAAAATTTTGTTTCATTGCATTTTCATTTTGAGATGACAACCTCTTTAGCCAGAAAATTCTCAATAATGTCGTCCTAACAAATTCTTTTTAATAATTTTAACATTAGATGTTATTACAAAGATCTAGTCCCTTTCTGACCAGGTAGTTTTCATGCCATGTATTACAACTGACAGCTTCTTCATTAGAATGATGAGCTGGGAGAGAAGTAATCTCTGGAAATAGGAGTAATTGTTATTACTGTGGACAGAAGCTTAGAGTTGTGACAAATGTTATAGCTGTGTGTTGGTGTTTTAAGGAGTGAGTAATGTCTGTGCAAGTGAGTTAACAGCTTAATCTGCTCCCTCTCTCTCAACATGACTCAGTAGAGCATTTCTGCATGCACTGCTACCCCTTCTGTCCCCAGTTGCTGCTTGATTGACATTAGTCTGTTTGAGCTCTCATATGTTATCCTTTCTGTATCATAGAACTTTTGTCACAGTGCTGATGCCACCAGCTTTCAGATTCTTATGTGAGATTCCCTTGCAAGAGGATCTGACTCATAGACCCCTCATAGATCACACACTGAATTAAATTCAAATAGCTCTTGATGTTTGTTAGCATCTGACTGACTGAGATCTTACTCCTAAGTCTTAAGATAGTTTGTAATATTAGATGTGTACGTAGTATATCACAGATTCATGCGACTCCGGGGTCCCAATTGCTTTTTATTTGGGTTTTTTTTTTTTTTTTAATGACTGTATCTCCATGAGAATATGTGATCTCACTTCATGGTGTGTCCTTAGCATGTGAACATTTCTCCACTTGCTTTCTTAGCAATTTATCCTTTTGTAGTAATATATTGTGCTCTCAGCTTTGTGTGCAAGCGGTGCATTCTGGAGTCATTTACTGGACTGGGAAGAGAACGAGGGTCTGCATCCAGCTTGGCTGTTGACCTACTGGATGATTCTGAGCAAGGCATTTTATCTTTATTTCCTCAGCCTTGAGGAACGTTAGGATCTTGTTAAAAAATATGTAGTTTTGGACTACCCAAAATATAAATGTTGGGCTGCAGTGTCTTTTAGAAATATTTGAGCACTCATATGTAGTTTTAAAATGAGGCCCTAGTTAAGAGTTACTTTCTTTTTATCACAGGAATCATAGTCATGAGGTGTTGTGAATCACATCTTAATATTTGTTAAGTCTGCCTGAATGTTTGTTTGGCTAGCTAGAAATGCCCTTGTGGATTTTCTCACCACTTGCACAAGCTCCAACCTCACTGTCTGTGGACTGTTTCAAGGGCTTAGATTCCTTACATAGATTAAGTTATATCCTAAGCTTTTGTCACTTCTTGCCTTCAGGTCAGGTTATGAACCCAAAATGGGGGGCGTTTGTGAAAGCTTTAACCTAAGTAATTAATCCAAAATCTTACCAAAGCCCAGCTGGAGATGAATGAGTAGCAAACATGAAAGCTAACAAGAACAGTGTTCTCCAATACTCCAGTAGTTCAAGGAAGTTCAGCATAAGTAATGAGTGTATTTTTTTAATTTGAGTCTTCACAAATAAAGCTTGGTCCCAGACCTCTGTTTCCTACTAGTACAGCTTGGAAAGGAGAAGTGCAGCCAATATCAGGGGAGTAGAGAGTCGGGGACTGCTTACAGAAGGTGGATGTATTCAAATCACTGGAGCTGGATGTGCCCAAGGGTCCTGAAAAAGTAGGCTGATGCATTTATGATGCTGGTATATAGTGTCTATGACAAATTATGGTAATTGGGAAGGAGGCCAGCAAATTCATGATGGCTGAAAATAAGTGTTGCACCAGTTTCTTGGAAAGGCAAGGAATTCAACCTCATTCCCATCTCTGGAATGGTCATGGTGCACATCATCTTAGAGTCTACTAGACTAGATGACTTCCAAGCAACAATTTTATGATTTTGTTGTCTGAAAATGGAACCTTGATCTCTGATTTTCATCTCTTCATTTCAGCTAAAGCTCTGTTTTACGTCCCCAGCTGTGTTCTCCTAAATGTTATATACTCACAATGGGCTTCAAATTGTTGTTGTTCTTCAGAGTCAAAATTCCCGTGACTTTTCAGAAAAGTTAGGTCAGGTCTGAAGCTATGTGTTGCAGCTTAGTTTGTGTTTGTTCTTTATTGCCGTTATTAAATCAGTATTCAAAAGTAAATTTCTTTGTTTCTTTGAGATCACTGAGTTTGGATTCCTCCAGTACCTGGGAAGAGAATAAATGCAGAGAACTTAATTTCTTGCAGAGGTCAGAAAGAATTGATCTATTTTCAGCTTATCGTGCTGTAACAATTACTTCATGTGTTACAGGATTTTGGTTTTTATCCATTTCCCAAGTATTGTATAGTTGCCGTATGCTAGAGGCAGACGGCAGAATTGGTGAGATCAGTAGGCTGGCATACTTAATGTTCAGGTGATGTGCGAGTAGAAAAATGCGTACTGTGCTTCCAGAGCACAATGTAAGCTTATTTACTACTACTTTTAGGTATAAAAATATTAAGTTTAATTTTGCCAGTTACATGTTACAGTTTCATATTGCTAAATGTTTCAATGTATACTTAAATGCTAGCAGCTCTGAAATGAAGAGAGGCTTCTCAGTTTAATAAGAAGGACATTTTTATTGCTGTTTCTAATCTTTGATTAAATGGAGATACAGAAATTGAAGTCTGATTATTATATTTTCCTAATCCAGTGAATAAGTTTGAGAGAGAGTAGTTGTGAAAAGCCAGTGTTCTCAATGAAATTAAGCCAGTGTAATCATGCTAAAAAGTGAATTTCACATTCCAGGACTGTTTCGTTAATACCAAACTATTGCTCTGGCAATCTCACACTGTAGTTTCTGAGCCCTTGTCTCTTACACACATCTTTTACTGTGGTATGGAAAGTCAGGGGACATGGTAAAGCTGGGGCTCCTGTCATCTATGTCAGAGCTAAATAGTCCTGAATGAATCAGCCTGCACGTGAAATGAAAGTAATTAGTACTGTAATGCAGAGGTTCATTGGAAAAGTTGGTGCCAAGGCTGATTTTCATTCTTACACTTCACTCCTATGCCCTTTGAAGTGCCTTCTTGGTCTTCTGCTTTAACAGAGACCTAGGTATGAACTGAGCAGATGGACAGCGCAGGATCCCACATTGATGGTGTCTGCCGCTGCATCTGCCCTGGGACCACAGAGCTGAATGCTTGGTAGCCATGTGGCGTGGGACTGAGTCTCACTAGCGAGCCCAACTGAGGGGGCAGGAGTTTGCAGCAAGGGCCTGCAAAAGTGTGCAAATGGCACCGAGTAGGAGTTTGCATCTGCTGTGGCTGCGGCCCAGAGTGGATGAAGCTGTCATGCTGCAGTCTGCATCTGAATGTGTAGGTGTGCTTGTGCTCTGAGAGCACAACTCGGGACTCTCACAGGAGTTATTGTACTAGATCTGTGCCACCTCTTGTCTGGGAATCACCCAAACTGTCCAATTCCAGAAAAAAAAACCTTCTCTAGGAGAGGAAAAGGTACTGTTTCCCTGCTCTCTGTGCAACTTTAGTGAGAGAGTGGCTTTATTTTTTGAAGTAAAAAACCTCAACAAAATAAAACCCCTAGAAGCTCTGTGCTGTTATTTATCAGCTTCAGCGTGATACCACTGCTGCTTGCTCTGTATTTATGTTCCCTCCCACCCTATATATTGCTATTCTATGAATAAGAGTGATCTCTGAGGATGGGAACATGGGAGAAAGTACCCGTAGGGTTAGCATGTAATTGTGGAGGAGAAGGAATCATTGTTGTATTTTATAAATCCTCAACTGCTTGATCTGCTGCAGGTAAATGTTTTTCCCTTACTGCTCTCTGGAATCCTGGTATTCTTCATGCAGCATGATCCTGTGGTGTGCAATTGAATTGAGGTTCATATGATGTGTATTGCCTTCACAAAAACATATTTGAGAATTGCCTGAAAAACTTGCCATCTGAGGGGAAGCATTCACAGGATAGATGCTTTCTCTAGCCTCAATTACCTTCAAAACTAAGTCAAAGGTTTCCATATCGAATATACCAAACTCGGTTGGGTAACTACCAGCATACCAGTAGTCTTGTTGCCCCCACAGGCAGGACTCTGGCCTTATCAGCCAAGATTCAGGGAGGGTCTGGCTTGATTTCATCATGCTTTTTCTCTTTTTTACTTTGGGGAAATGCTTTAAGTCATAGATGCTTTAGGGCTGTAAATCAGTGCCCTTGGCACTGTGTTCTGCTAAAATGATCTTTTCAGGGATGGTGACAGAGTTTTGGTTTTCTTTCTTCTTGCATTCTTATAGAAGCCATCAAAATGGGGGCATTAAATGAAAGAGTTAATTCTCACACTGTGAATTTTGAAGTGTGTTATTTTTCACTTCACTAGCACATTTCAATTTGCAGCACTGGAAGAAGGAAGGGCAGGAGCTACCCAAGCATCTGTAACTAATGCCTGCTTGTGTTGGAAGTTAATTGTCAGATTGCCTTAAAATATCTGTAATTTATAATGATAGAATAGTAGAATAGTTTGGATTGGAAGGGACCTTTAAAGGCCATCTAGTCCAACCCCCCTGCAAGGAGCAGGGACATCTCCAACCGGATCAGGTTGCTCAGAGCCCCGTCCATCTTGATTATTAATGGAGACTGAGGCTCTGGTTTGGATTCTTATATATCATTATCTCCTCAAATTCTATATTTTGTGTACATAGTACTCTTAATTAGACCATGAGCTTTATATCAAGCATACACTTTTGTACTAAATTTCTCTTGTTTCTTTTTATTAGTCATATTTCCACTACCTAGTAGTCATAAATCATGCATCTGGCTTGAAAATAATGCTGTTGGCAAGTTCTGTTAATTTTGCCTCAAGCTTTTAAAACCTTACCTCACATTTTAACCCTTCCCCCCCCCCCCCCCCCCCCCCCCCCCCCCCCCCCAAAGCAATGACGACTAGAAACTTTTAGAGAGAAATAGTTATTTGACATTGGGAAAGACATCAAATATTGCAAAGCTTGTAATGAATTCACAAGAGATGACAAGGCAGAGCATTTTGAAGACATAGATGACTATGTACCTATTACATCCACTTTTCTAAATTATTAGTAAGTAGCTGTGTACAGAAAGTGTCACTCAGTAGTTGCTTATTTTCACTTTCAAGCATCTGTCTTGCTTATAGCCCGAGGGGTCTGTTTTGGGTACAAATGAGGCTTCCACATTTGAAAGTCTGGCTGAAATCTATCATGTGATCAAGAGGAATATTTTCTCTTTACCATGACAAACTATTTGTACTTAATGCCGGTACTGTTGCATGTACTTCTGTGATGGAAGACCACAGGCATTAAATGATCAGCAAAGCGATGTTCCTATCCTCTGCCAAGTTGACCGCTCCTTGTTGACTACAGTCCAACACGGTGTTCAAGCATTGTATCAGATGTCATTACCACAGTGCTTTGCTCATTGGTTGTCATATGGTACTAGGCTACACCGTCAGTGAAATGTTTGCTTTTTCATTCTGTTTGATGCCTGGTGTCTCACAGTGCAGCCTGATTCAAGCTTTAATGACTTAGCATGCTATCTAAAAATGTGCTGACACACGTCATTTAAAACTACCAGTAAGTGTTTGACTTTCTGTCCCTCCAAGTAACCATTGAACTGGTAAGCTTTTTGCCTAGATACCAAAACAGAATAAAGCTTTATAAGCATTTTAGCCACTTTCTGCAGATAACAGAAACCAAGGCATGAAAAGTAGAGGGAATTTCCTAAGGCTCCACATGCCTGAATGACAACACTAGAATTGACAGTTCTGGTTTTGTGGATTTTGTGGTTGTGATGTTTCCCACCCCACCCCACCCCCCCCCAACTGGTTCTCCTTTCATAGGTCTCTGCTTATCTTTATCTCTTCTTACTTAGTTTTCTTTTTATCTTTAATAGCAATTTTTTTCTCTCCTTCAAAAATTGCTGAAGGTAGTGTAAGGGTCTCAATCTTCAATCCAATCACTTGAACAGATCAATGTCAGGATATTTAATCCCTTGGAATTCCCCAAGGGCCAAATTTGCACATTCAGTGTGAACATCCCAAACTCCTTGATTGTGTTTCAGTTTGCATTCAGGTCAGATTGCTGGCCATTTGAATCTATCTACAGTTAAAGCTAATTTGAAAGAAACATCAAGTACACATGTCCAATTAAACTGAAGGTATTGTGCAGCATATAAATTGCAATCCAACATTCTTTTCAGCCTTCCTAAAATTTACTGACTGTATTTAATTCAAAGCAGCTATCTCTGTGGTTTGGGAGTGGCCTGCAGTAGGGCAGAGGAGAAATGAGCACAGGTCTCTGTGGTGCTTAGCTTTAGTGGTCTCAGAATGATGGGTGTCAACATATTTGTGGTCAGCATAACAGTAGAACAGGCAGCATACAACTTCTTGCCCCTGTTTTCCTGATGTAACCATGTCCTGTCAGTCTGGGGCTGCTTCCTGGGTCTCTGATGGATGGGTGCCTCCTACCTGCATTACATTCTGCTGCTTTTATAGATCGCATTTGTATACATCCCAGGAGCTAAAGTGAAATTGGCATCTAATTTGAAATGTTATTTGAAATGTCTTTGCACTGCTTGCTTATGGTCATGCGTCCCAGGTGACTTCTCAGATAAGCATTCCAAAAATAGACTTTGCTTGGCTTTTTTTTTTTCTTCAATGTTTTTATGTGAAAAGAGGACGAAGAGGAGATTATGTGAATAAAGTCATGCTAACACAAGCAGAGTACCTAGCCTGGAGGGGAAGGCTATGAACTGTTATGATCCGTGCTCACCTACAAGGATGATGGAGAAAAGAAATTTCACCACTCTCATTTTACTTGTTTTTGTGCATATCCTAGATATCTTTGGCTTCCTATTTCATTTACTGTAACTGTATCCTATTAATAATACAAAAAAGTACAGATTTAAAAAAAAAAAATCAATCTAATCCAAATTGTTGGAGTCAGAGGCTGGGCTGTGCAGTCACAATAGAGTTTACTCTGTCACCTGCTAAGAGAGGGAGCTTCATCAGAACAAAAACTAAAAATTTTCCTCCTGGTATGTTGCTGGTGTTCCCCTGGCAAGTGGCGGCTGAGTATTTAGTGTGTAGCAAACCTCTGTAAAGCAGCCCGAGTATAGGGCTTGCCTTGAAGAGAACTGTAAGTAGAAACTGCTCCACAGTCTCTAAGTGAAAGGTTCTGGTTCTAGTGGCCTGATTAATTGTAATTTTTATAAACAGTGATATAAGCAAAGTGAAAAACAGAAGGAGGAATTTTAGTTACCTTTAAATTTTTCAACAGCATGTTTAAGACAACAAGCTGGGGCTGAGAAATATGTAAACTGCCTTCTAATTAAAGTAGTTCAATATACAAAGGCTTCCTAGTGCTGTAACTTTGAGGTACAATATGCATTTAATTATCCCCAAGGCAAAAATGCCTTTCAGAGTGGTGTAATTCTCCCCATACACAGAATAATATGGCTTACTGAACTGGACCAGGCTTTAACAAAACCTGTAAAAGCAGTAATTTTAGTGGCTCCTTGGAGGTTACAGAGTAAGCATTTAAAAATCTCATTTATAGGAAATGCATTATTATGTTTTTGGTCAAGCCTAATTTATTGTTAACAGGATTATTAAAGTGATAAAACCTGAGGATCGTTACTGCTGAGTATCATTGCACCCTCTGCTCCCAGTGAGGTTGACCAAAATATAGCATCGTTATTTCACTACCTTCTGCAGATATATTATACTCTAATAAGAATAATGCTTATTTTTTTAACTATTTAATAAATAAAATACTTTATCCCAAAGTAATCCACCTCTTGTTTGTTGTAATTTCTTTTGCCTTGAAATTAGAACTAAACAAGGTGTGGAACATGTGAAGCTGTTTAATAGCAGTCATTATTTGATTTACTGTTATGAATGCCCTCTTAAAATCAGTTGGATTTTTTTTTGTATTTAGTGTTTAGTCATCACAAATCTTAAGATTTTTCAGGAGCAGGGTCTAAGTTGCTTCTGAAACTTCAGAGCAGACCTTAGTTTTATTTTTTTAGTTTAACTGTCAAAAATCCAGGGATAATGTTTGTTCTTTCAAATTCTGTTTGTACTGTTGAAGCATGCCTTTTTTTTAGACGAAGAATCTGAATCTGGTTAAAAGTTGAGCTCCTGCTATATATTTCTGGGTTTTGTCCTTCTGTAAAATGACCTGCAAAGCCTTATTGACTGAAGATGTGCAGAGCCTGGAGCAAATACTTCTGTTTTAAAGTATCTTAATACTGCCTTAAAATGACCAGTAGATTTATTGAGGGACGTCAAAGTGTTCTATGTGCTGTATTTCCTATTTACTCTTTTCAGTTTAATTAAGGAAGGGAGAAGAAGCAGAGGGAGAGAGTTCTGAAGCTATAATTCCCCAGAGCTTCGGGAAGTGGGGATGTATAGCAGCTGCTGCCATCACTAACAGACTGAAGTGTTTGTATCTGTCTCTTCCTGGGTTCTTTATACCCGGTTGTTCCTGAACTCTGTTAGTATTGTATTTGTTCTTGCCAGCCGATCATGGAAGAAGTAACTTACCTAGTTACTTCTAGTAAGGTACTAGTTAGAATCATAGAATAGTTTGGGTTGGAAGGGACCTTTAAAGCTCATCTAATCTGAGCCCCCCCGAAAGGAGCAGGGACATCTTCAACTAGATCACGTTGCTCAGAGCCTCGTCCAACCTAGTCTAGTTAAGACTAATAATGTGCCTTGTGGTACTTTAATAGTAACTGTGACCTCTGTCACAGGTGAAGAGGGCCAGACAGGGTCATGTCAAATGTGGCTGAGTTAAGAAACTTCAGTGCAAACTCAATTCAATTTTGCAGAAGTTCAGGGTTTGTGATTGACTTTTTTTTTTTAAAGATGAAGTAGGGTTTTATTTTGTTGTTTCTGTTTCCTTCTATGACCAGGAATTGAAGAACTCTGAGCTAGGTTTAGGAACAGCTTCTCAAGAAATTTCCACTCCATTTTACAAACAGGAGTACTGGAAAAGGTTTACACGCTTCTCAGAAGTCTTTGTTTTAGACCTGAATTTCATAGAATCATAGAATCATAGAATGGTTAGGGTTGGAAGGGACCTTCAAAGGTCATCTAGTCCAACCCCCCTGCAAGGAGCAGGGACATTCCTGACTAGATCAGGTTGCTCAGAGCCTCATCCAGCCTGGCCTTGAACGTTTCCAGGGATGGGGCCTCCACCACCTCTCTGGGCAACCTGTTCCAGTGTTCTATAACTCGCATCGTAAAAAATTTTTTCCTAATTTCTAATCTAAATCTACCCCCCTCTATTTTAAAACCATTACGCCTTGTCCTATTGCAACAGGCCCTACTAAACAGCCTTTCCCCATCTTTCTTGTAGGCCCCCTTGAGGTACTGGAAGACCGCTATCAGGTCTCCCCGGAGCCTCCTTCTGCAGGCTGAACAGCCCCAACTCTCTCAGCCTGTCCTCATAGGAAAGGTGCTCCAGCCCTTATATCATCTTCGTGGCCCTCCTCTGGACCTTCTCTAGCTGGTCCATGTCCTTCTTGTGTTGGGGGCTCCAGAACTGGACACAGTACTCCAGGTGGGGTCTCACCAGGGCAGAGTAGAGGGGGAGAATCACCTCCCTCAACCTGCTGGCCACGCTTCTCTTGATGCAGCCCAGGATGTCGTTGGCCTTCTGGGCTGCAAGCACGCATTGCCTGCTCATGTTAAGCTTCTCATCCACCAGCACTCCCAAGTCCTTCTCCTCAGGGCTGCTCTCAATCCTTTCCCCGCCCAGCCTGAATTTGTGCCTGGGATTGCCATGACCCAGGTGCAGGACCTTGCACTTGGCCTGGTTGAACTTCATGAGGTTGGCACGGGCCCACCTCTCCAGCCTGTCAAGGTCCCTCTGGATGGCATCCCTCCCTTCCAGCGTGTCGACGGCACCACACAACTTGGTGTCGTCGGCAAACTTGCTGAGGGTGCACTCTATCCCACTGTCCATGTCGCCGACAAAGATGTTGAACAGGGCCGGGCCCAGCATGGACCCCTGAGGGACGCCACTCGTGACCGGTCTCCACATGGACATTGAGCCATTGACCACCACTCTCTGAGTGCGGCCATCCAGCCAACTCCTTATCCACCGAGTGGTCCGTCCATCAAACCCATGTCTCTCTAGTTTAGAGAGAAGGATGTCGTGCGGGACAGTGTCAAAAGCTTTGCACAAGTCCAGGTAGATGATGTCAGTTGCTCGTCCCTTGTCCACCGATGCCATCACCCCGTCATAGAAGGCCACCAAATTGGTCAGGCACGATCTGCCCTTGGTGAAGCCATGTTGGCTGTCACCAACCACCTCCTTGCTCTCCGTGTGCCTTAGCATGGTTTCCAGGAGAATCTGCTCCATGACCTGCCAGGCACAGAGGTGAGGCTGACCGGCCTGTAGTTACCTGGGTCTTCTTTATTCCCCTTTTTAAAAACAGGGGTTATGTTCCCTCTCTTCCAGTCATTGGGGACCTCACCAGACTGCCACGACTTCTCAAATACGATGGCCAGTGGCTTGGCAACTTCATCCGCCAGTTCCCTCAGGACCGGCGGATGGATCTCATCAGGACCCATGGACTTGTGTACCTTCAGGTTCCTCAGATGATCCCGAACCTGCTCTTCGAGTACAATGGGCAGTTCTTCATTCTCGCAGTCCCTGCTTGCACCTTCTACAGCTTGGGCGGTGGGACAGGAACTCTTGTCGGTGAAGACTGAGGCAAAAAAGTCATTGAGAACTTCAGCCTTCTCCATGTCCTGGGTAACCAGGACACCAGTTCCCTTCTGGAGGGGGCCTATATTATCCCTGGACTTTCTTTTGTCCCCTACGTACCTATAAAAGCTCTTCCTGTTACATTTTATATCCCTGGCCAGATTCAGTTCTGCCAGGGCTTTGGCCTTCCTTACCTTATCCCTGGCCACTCGCACAGCCTCTTTGTAGTCCTCCCAGGCTACCTGTCCCCACTTCCACCCTCTATAGGCTTCCTTTTTCACTTTCAGTTGGTCCAGGAGCTCCTTGCTCATCCAGGCCGGCCTCCTGGCCTTTTTGCCCGACTTGTTTTTCATTGGGATGCACCTCTTCTGAGCTTGGAGGAGGTGCTCCTTGAATATGGACCAACTTTCCTGGGCCCCTCTTCCCTCCAGGGCTGCCTCCCATGGCACTTGGCCCATCAGGTCCCTGAAGAGGCCGAAGTCCGCCTTCCTGAAGTCTAGGGCAGAGAGCTTGCCGTGTAGTTTCCTTGCTGCCCCGTGGATCTTGAACTCCACCATGTCATGGTCGCTGCAGCCAAGGCTGTCCTTTAGTTTCACATCCCCCACCAGCCCCTCCCTGTTGGTGAGCACAAGGTCGAGCATGGCACCCCTCCTTGTCGGCTCCTCTATCGCCTGCAGGAGGAAGTTGTCATCCACGCATTCCAGGAACCTCCTGGACTGCCCGTGCCCTGCCGTGTTGTCTCTCCAACAGATGTCAGGGTGGTTGAAGTCCCCCATGAGGACCAGGGCCTGTGACCGTGAGGCTGCTCCTATCTGCCTATAGAGCACTTCATCTGCTCTGTCCTCCTGGCCAGGCGGCCTGTAACAGACCCCCACCGTAACATCCCCTGTCCGTCCCCATCCTCTAATCTTGACCCATAAGCTCTGTCAGCTCCTCCTCCATCCCCAGGCGGAGCTCCACACACTCCAGCCAGTTGCTGACGTAGAGAGCGACACCCCCTCCTCGTCTCCCCTTCCTGTCCTTTCTAAAAAGCCTATACCCCTCCATGTTGACGCTCCAGTCGTATGTGTCATCCCACCACGTCTCCGTGATGCCAATGAGGTCGTAGCCCTGCTCGTGTGCAAGCATCTCCAGCTCTTCCTGTTTATTCCCCATGCTGCGTGCATTGGTATAGAGACACTTCAGCTGGGCCCCCAACAAAGCCGACAATTTGTGATGTATTTTAAGCTACTGATGTTGTGGTATATGTTTTGCAGGTCAAGCCAATCTGCAGAAAGTTCTGAGCTGTGTGAAATTTGTTTTCAAAGGTGTTCTCTCAAAACGCTGTGCAGTTTGACCACAAGTTCATCTCTGGCCATCCTTTGGAAATGATTAGTAAAGAACAGGTTATACTGGGTAGTGGTGGTTTCTTTTCTTTCTTGCCTTCCTTCTGAAAGTTTTTGTAGCTGTTAGAGCACACTGTTGCTTAAAAGGAAAAATAGTAGGAACAGAGGTGCTCTTTGCCACTCCTATTTTCATTTGTACAAGTAATTATTTTATTACTTTTCTATGGCAATGCAGTTATTTAAGTTGAAGGAATTCGGAGTGTTGGGTGTGGAAACTTACTATTATTGTTTGTGGTGTGTTCGTGGTGCTTTGGAATAGGGATGGCAGAAGTGCTCAGAAATGAGAATGTCTTTCTTCAGGATTTTGTCATTTGAATTTGTATCAGACATTCGAAGAAACAACTCAAGCTCACACCTGAGAGCTAGCCCCCCTCTCCATTTCTTTGCTCTTACTAACAGGGAACATGCTCAGGAAGGAGTTAAATTTTGATGTCTTGAATTCTAGTCAGCTGTGATAGGTACAAAGCTGTCTTTTTTCCTCGGTAGAAGGGAAGGAAAACAGCAACAAAACCCACTTTTGCTCAACCTAGCATTAAATAGATGATAAAATACTGTTACTAAACTGATGATTATTTGCAAATCTGTAGAACACTTTGCAAGAACACTTTTTGCAAGAACACTTGCCTGTGTTTGTGTTCATATTTAAAATTTGAAAATAGTTAATTTTCCAACTCAGATAATAATCAGCTATGAAAAATTGTCCATAGCTGTTTGACTGTGCTGTTGATGTTGTTTTTATATTCTGGGTGGAAAGTTCATCACCCTTTCCTCTTGCATCGGGAGGAATGCATGCGCGCACAAATACGTAATCACAAAGTAAGAAGTGATTGTGTTTGGTTTTTTTGTTACTATGAAATGTTCAGAATTATGTGCAGTGTCAGTATATCAAGGGAGAAAGTACTCTGGACACAAAGATATAAATTGCGTACGCTATTAACAAAAGTCTCCCTGGGTTTTCATTGATGTACCTGAGTTCTGCAGGTCTCAGTGTATTTTGAGATTAATTCTCTTGTTTTATAGAATGGTTATTAGAACCTCGATGTGGTTGGTAATGTTGCTGGTCTAATGA
The DNA here is from genome assembly GCF_036417535.1 of Chlamydotis macqueenii. Taxonomy (NCBI): domain Eukaryota; kingdom Metazoa; phylum Chordata; class Aves; order Otidiformes; family Otididae; genus Chlamydotis; species Chlamydotis macqueenii. Next base: position 70,641,428 of record NC_141558.1, on the reverse strand, counting down.
AAATGGGTAAGCATTAACCTTGAGAATGTAGCAAATGAACTGGCCAGACAAAAAATGAGTCTCCAATTTTTCATTTCATTTTTGCAGTGACATTTAATTTGAAGCATATCTTGCACATTTCATTCTCTGATTATCTGTGCTAGGTATTTACCCCTCTCTGAATTTGCCTTTTCTTTATTTAACTGCAGATACATTTGAAGTTCTTTTGAATGCTCCTTAGCCTGTTCTGAAGGAATGCAAAAGCATCTAGTATGCTGATTGTAGGCTCTTGCTGCCAGCAGACCTCTAGGTACAACTCTGTGTGCAGGTCATTGTCTGCCCTCCTAAATCAAGGGGATTCTGTAGCCAAATGCCCAACCTTTGAACCAAGTCCTGTCTTTTCAACCTCTCAAAGAATTGGCACGATCTGCAGCCTACCTTTGATGGTTTGGGCGCTTCTGGTTCAACTGCTTCTTCAAAAGAAAGCAATAAGTAGGGCTCTCCCAGGGAATGAAACAGGACTGTGAACCTGATGGCCCTTTGTCCAGCGCCTGGGGGTCAGTGCATTGCTCAGCTCCACTGCCTCCTCTGCCAGGCAGGGGCCTGCCCTTACTGCTGCGAGCTTTGGCAGGGCTTCCTGCAGCTGTAGCTCATGAAAATGAGGGCAGATGTATGACTTTTGCCTTCTAACAATTCACAGTCCTCTTTATCTGAGAATGGCCTTTGAGTTATGTCCTGGTTAAGCCATATCCTACTGATGGGTTGGTTCTGTTTGGCAGGAGTCAGACTTTGGTTCACAAGATCTGAAGGCAACCCTTGCTTTGAACCACTAAATACCTTAATGAACAGAAAAACATAAAATCATCTTAAACTTTATTCACTGAGAGAAAGAGATCACAGGTTTCATCTTAGTGCATGCTTTGGTTTTTTTGTTTGTTTGTTTTTTTGAAGGAGAGACAAACATACACTACAGAGCTGCAAGTTCTAGTTTTTATTAGGGCTGCTCAAACTTTTGTACTCCCAAGTTTTTGTGAAATACTGAATTTTGACAGAAAAAGAAAAGAGTTTGTCAGAGCCTTCAAAAGAACCTGCATACTTTTTTGACTAGCTCTAGTTTATATTTAGACTAATACAGTCCATCTTTATTAATGCTTGGGCCAGTCTGTGTAGCCTAAAGCATTTGAGGACACTAAGTGATAAAATTTTGAAGTGTATACCTAGCAGAGAAAGGTCTGTATTTCAAATCTTGTTTGAGTAGATGTAGGAAAATTAATGAGGTGTGGCTGTATGAGAGCTGTTCCAAGTGGCAAGATCTGCAGTACAGGATGGCTTTTGTACTGGCAGTGATGGAGATAGGAGACATAGTGGATAAACAGTTTGAGTGGAGCAAGAGGTATAAGATACAGAACTGAAAGAAAACAAGTCTGGCAAGGTACACTGGGAACATATAGAAATGGGTTTTAAAGAATAAGGAGAAATGCCATAATTCTAAAGGTTAGATGTGCTTCCTGTCCTTCTCTCCAATCTGTAGCAGTGTGATTAAGCTCCAAACTCCAGAATTACATTCCAGTTAAAATTTCCCTCTCTGATTTCAGTTCAGTAGGTACTCTTAATTTGGCCTCCTTACCAAAAAGCAGATGAAGTGATCCACATAGAGTGGGTCCTTGGACTTCTCGGGAGAGATGTGCAATACAAATACTCAAACATATTCTTTATCCCTGTGCGCTAGTGCCCTTTTACAACAGGGTGAAGCTTCTGGAGTGAATTCTGGTTCCTTTGCTTTCAAGAGGAGGGAACCATAGTTACATCTTACTTGTTTTATGTGGCCATGTGCAAGACAGGAAATTTTTGTTATTTCAGTGACATCTTTCCAGTAAACTTATCCCATCCATCAAAAAAATATTCTATAGTCAAGGAACAAAATGGTTACTTTCTTGCAAATGTGCATCTTAAAAGGAATTGATTTTTTTTTTTTTTTTTTAATTGAATGTGGTGATCCTTTAATAATGCAAGGTGGATTTTGCTGGGGGAAGACTCGCTTCACTGTGGTGAGTTTAGCTTAGGCAGCCTGGCAGAACGTGCAGGCAACGGCCGTGGGAGTTGAGAAGTTCTGTGTCTTTAAAAGTGGAGAAAAGTCTATTTTCAGAGGTTTGATGTAGAAGAGATCTTTTTTCCTCCTTTATATTGTCTGGTTGCAGACTTAAGCTGTCAAGAGATAAATTTAAAACTTAAACTGGAAAACACATGAATATTTTTTTACCTGACTCTAAAAAGATATTTCAAAACTAGATGACATTTCATGCATTGATTCCATTCTTTGCCTTTGTACTGCTTTTTTATTTGGTTACGCCATCTGAAAAAAGGGTTTCTTGAAGCATGGGTATTTTGGGTTGCCTTTGGCTTTGCATGTATTTAATCAGATAGCAACACTAAAGCCCCTAATCTTAGCCTATTAAAATTTATTCAGGCCTTTCTGTATTCAAATCCTTAAATCTAAGTCAGCTTTTTACTTTTGTGTCTACTTCAGCACAGCAAAAGCAGAACAGGGGCATGTCTCTGGTTTTCAGGCATCAAGAGGTCAAAATTGCTTTAGTTCCATTTAAGTCTGAGGTGGCGACGTGCATGAGGCATCCTGTGTCTTAAGCAAAACCATTGTGAGATCTCTCAACCCCTCCCTTCTTCAGTGTAGTCTTAGTCTCTAAACTTTGCAATTAAAAATTAGATTAAAATCTGTATTTTCCTCTCAACATTAGTCTCTGACGTTATTGTTTATGTTCTTTCCTTCTTACCTATATATGCACAATCAAAAAAATATTACTGAAGGATAAAATCAAGCTTTCAAAATTTATGAAATGCATGAATGTTTTCCTGTCCAATCTTAATTCTATCTCTTGTGATTATATTCATTATGATACAGTCTTTAATTATATGAATCATAGTATTTTTAGTACAAGATACACACTTGATGCAGCACAGAGGATAGATGATGCTCACATAATGAGTAGCTGTGCAGTATTTTTTTGCTCTCATTGTTCAGTTAAAGCCTCTGTGGTTTGTTTACTGAAATGACTCAAGCCTTGCTCAGAAGACAAAGTTGTTCATTTCCTTAAGGGTTTTATTCTTGTCATATTCACAATGAGAATTTTGAGTACTTCAGATACTAATTTGTTTCTACACCAGCCCAGTCAGGTGGGGAGATTATATTTATTATGGGGTCTTAAATCTGGTCATAAAACCTGTTCATGTTGCCATTTTCCATTGGAGAGCTGAGAAACCGGGGGCTTCAAAAGTATTCACTGATTTTTAAGAGCAGAATCAGAGACATCTGTGAGCATATTTTTATTATGTGACACTGAATACTCAAAAAATATCTCCCATGTATTTTGCTAGGACAGTGAAAAACTGACAGAAATACAGTCTTTCTGTGCAGTTGCAAGCTTTCTGCCTTTCCAGATAAACCCAAACAACAAATGAGAGAAAATAATTAACCTGGGAATTTTTTTTTTTGTGCTTAGCCTGAGGCAACTAATCATGGAAAAACTCAGACTGGATGGGAATCTACCCCCAAGATTCCCCAAAATTGAAATTCACATGTATCAGAGACGTTGGAAAATATTAATAAGTTATTGTAGTATCTCTACTCTCATAGTTGTTGTAAACTTTTTATTAATAGTTTCTGGTGAATACAGGCATTACAAAAGTGCAGCTTATCATTCTTTTCCTCAGGTATTATCCAATGGCTTTGTCATTCCACAGTTTCATTTTTACTGTATCTTTTTTTTTTTATGTGGGGAGAAGGGGAATTTCTCCTTCAGAAAAGATTCTGCTGGAATCTAAAATTTCCCAGCTGAACAGTATGTTCGTAGGAAAAGCTCTCACTTAAACAGAATGGTATTTTTTGGAAAAGGAATTAATTCTTAAAAATATCTTGCCTGACTGTATTGTAGAGTTCATTTAAACAACAGTTCAGCAGATGGGGCTTGAGGAAAGTCCCATGACACCTCTTTTTCTTCCCTTTTTTTTTTTTCCCCCTTTTTTTAATTGACTGTTTGAGCTTGCATCCATGAGCTGTTTCAATATAATTTTGACACTGTAACTCATGTTTTGATTCCTTGAAAATGATTACTTACCTCTTCCTTCACATAAAATTGACTGCTGGCATGGTGAGTAGTTAATTCTTTTTCCTTACGTGCATGAAAAATGCACTGACTTTGATTGTGATTGTTCTGCTTTAAACAAAATATGAAAGTCAATAAATATCTTGAAAGGAAGGATATTCAGAACTACATGACATTTTTCTCTGAAGTGCTATTGGTTTTCCCTACAGCTGTGTGGAAGGAGTTTCTGTTTCTGGTACAGGCTAAATGCTACAGTTTCCGCGCAGGCAGAACACCCACTTAAGCTGCTTGGAATCCCTCCTGGCATAAAACAGAGTTTTGCTTGAAAAACAGAATGAGGTTTGTCACTTAAATGAAAAAAAAAAAAAAGTCTCTTTAAATGACAGGGAGAGCAAATCATGTTAATTATTAAGGTTGTTTATATAGTGTGATTTTTCAACTTAGACATACTACACTTTTAAGTACAGCTATTCTGTCAGCAGAATCTGCCATGTTTAATGCATGATGAGGCCAATCTAGAAGCCTTATTTCAGTGTCTAAGATTTCAACAACGGAAACAGAAGACATGTTAAACTTGAATTTAAATTTACATTAGATTAAATCTCTCCCTATTTAGGACTGCAAAATTGAATAATTTTGGGTGTGTCTAGAATTCTTCTCCAGTCAGGACACTTTTTTTTTTTTCCCATTCTGTGCATCCACTTGTGCCCTTCCAAAACAGGATTTGTCCATAACTTAGCACTAAGATCCCAAGCCACGGTTCATCTAAGGACTGCCAGGGAAACTTGAACATCGTTTTTACCCAAGGTGCGTACTTGCTGACCCTATGTTACTATGAGCTCGTTTCTACTACTGTAAGTCCTACCTTATCCACGTTCTCTCATTGAGAATTTTTCTAGACTGACTAATGAAGAAACAGAGTTTTTAAAAGTTTGAAACAGATCTGCATTAACAAATCTTGCCTCAATTTTCAAAAATAAGTGATAATTCTGACCACTCAAATGTTGATCAAAGTGTTATCCTGTGGCCTGTATGTCCTGATCTTTTCAGAACTCTTGGTGGGAGTGGACAACTCTCAGCAGCTTTCCAGATTTCTGATGCTCTCTGCAAGATGAAATTATTTTTATCATTAGGAAAGAGCCAGTATCGGAGACAGTGCAGTCCACCTCAGTGAAGTCCCTCAGTGTATATAACTGGGTATAAATTTGTTGTGTATGTGCAAAGGAGCAGAAATCTATGAAGACATAACCTGCAGCAGAGGACAGATTATTTTGACGTATAACTATAGCAATCACCTGTCATATTTCTTGTTGTATTCTTCTGTATACTTCTATTGCCACTCCATGCTGGAGAATCTACCAATTCAGATTTTGCTAATGTGTTCAAGGAGAAGGACAAGTGGTGGTATAAATTGCACTGGTTCAGACACCTTTCGGACTTTCTGTGTTTAGATCATTTTCTGAATTTCCCTGTGCTACCCATGGAAACTGTTCTTCCTTGGTACGCAAGTTTGTCATGCAAAAGGAGCTTAACTTCAACGATAGCCTAGTAGAGACCCATCCATATATTATATCAGCCAATGTCTCCTACACAACATGGCACTGTGGTTAAAGCAGCTGAGACACTTCCCTTCTGTTTAGGCTAGGTGCAGGATCATTTTCTCAGGAGTCAAGAAGTTCAGATGAAGAATGAAATAAGGTCATTTTCACTCTGTACTTTACAAAAATCATACAAAGTAGGATAAACCTTCTTGCTCTTGCATAATTATGTTCAGAAAAAGGTTAGGCTTTCATTGTAGACTTGCTTGAGGCACATTTTGTGTTCTGCAGAAGAATGTATACTTGAAATTGTCCAGCACGATTTTCAGGAGGTAACAAGAGCAAGTATGTTACAAGAAAGTAATATAGACTTGAACAAATGCTGAAATAATAAGTGTCATTCTATGTTTAAAAGCCCTGAAGCAGATTGGAGTCAGCATTGTCTGCTTCGCATCCCCCACCATAGTGTCTCCTCGTTTTACTTGCATCTTCACAGTGATCTGTGGTACCTGAGGAAGGGATATTAGAAGAGAATGGAGAATCCTGACAAAATCTATGGGGTATTGTTGTAGCTTAGCCCTGGTCACCACACAATTTCTTGCTCACCCTCCCTCTCTCCAGCAGGATGGGGGAGAGAATTGGCAAGAAAGGAAAACTTGTGGGTAGAGATGAAGACAGAATAGCAAAGGAAAATGACAATAACAGAATATAAGGATACTAAAATATACAAAATGAACAATGCACGATTTCTCACCACCCGAAGTCCCAATGACCAATACAGCCCATCCTGAGCAGCGATCACGGAAACAAAACTGAGCAGCAAGCAAGGGGGAGTGAAAGGGGGAGAGATACCTCACCCCGGGTACCCCCCACTTATATACTGAGCATGACATTTATGGCATGGAATGCTCTCTTTGGCCAGTATGGGTCTGGCTATATCCCTCCCAGCTTCCTGCATCTGCACATTAGTGAGACCCGGAAAGCTGGACAGTGTCCTTGGTCTCATTAGCAACAACTCCTAACATCAGTGTGTTTATCAACATTCTCCACTTACAAAATCCAAAACGCACCAGCTACTGAGAGGAAAATTAACTCCATCCCCGCCAAAACCAAGACAGGTATGCTTTTGGGCTGATGCTCTTCCAAGCTACAGAACTGTAACTATCCAAGAAGAGAGGAGTGTGAGCATTTGGTATCATCTCTGTAGCATGCAAATTCAGAGATGCTACAGGGACAAGCGGTGTGAAGACAAGCCAAGGCTCTTTTGAGAGCTGCTCTTCCTTCCCAGAGCCTCACTGCGCTTGCCTACAGCTCACGTTGCTGATGGAGCCTTCCCTCCACCAACCAGTTTGGCACTAGGCCTTCTTGTTGCTGCTGTGCTAGCAGTAGCTCTCTCCTCGTCTCTTCAGCCTCCTCTGCCTTTATTACATGTCACCTCAGCAGCACCTGGGGATTGTGGTGGGGCATTGAATTAGGTCAGCATTTTAAAGGTGGTGAGGGCAGAGAACATGTTGCCTATATTCACTACTTTTAAAGGTAACTTCAATTTCCCACCCTTCCCTTCTGCCACTTTGTGAAGGGAGGGATGGGATTGTATTTCTGAGGCAAGAGAAAAGCAAAACCAAGTCTTTGTTTCTTTATCATTTGGTCTGCAGGAACCTTCTCATCATAGTTACCACAGCTGCAGTTTCTTCAGCCTTCAGATGAATGGCAAGACAGCTTTTGCAAAGTGGTGGGTTTTTTTTCTAAACATTGTTTCTCAGGAGTTGAAAGTAAGCTTTGTGTTTACCTGACTTAATATTCCCTCAGGGCTACTTGTACAGCAAGGTTATAGCTTTGTAGAATCATAACCTACCACCTAACAAGCCTTCCAGTGCAAGGGAAGGCATGATCTTCTTGTAATGAAAGACAGGCAGGAGAGAAGAAAGAAACCAAACAAAACCTCTGAATAAAAACCTTCTGTAGTTTCTCTGTTCCTCACAGAGAGGTGAGTCGGTGACAAAACTTCTGTTTTGCTTTCAACCTTTTGGCTGTTTTAAAAAGCATTGGCAAAGGCAATATCATAATTATCTTCCAATTAAAAAATAAAAAAAATTGTAAGAGTTTTATTGTCTGATCCTACCTAAGTGCTGATCTACTTATCTTCTTTCTTACACCATCAACACTAGGGAAAGAGAAGGAAAATGCTAAGAGGAGAAAGACAGAAATAAAAGAACAAACTGCTTCTGACAACCAGTAGCATTTTCATAAGTTACAATCTGTGCCATTTGATGGGGTGAAACTTAACTTGTATTTTAGAGAAGGTCTCACAGCCAATATCAGTGTGTGTTGGAACTACAGCTCTGATTTCTCCTGGCAGCAGTATCAGTCTGAATAACCGCTATCGAATGCTTGCTGAAATAGGGATTGGTGAATTCCAGGTGAGTATCCCAATCAACAGAGCCTTTCTCACCCTCTTGCTTGCTTTCTCCTTGCACATATTTAGTATGTTATATAAAATGAAGCAGGTAGCACACAGGGGTGCATTTTGGTGCTCTCATGTTGGTGATTGAGGTGGGGTTTTAATTTGGCCTTCTAAACTTAAAAAGAGTTTTTCAATTCAAGTCGTCTTCTTAGCCAGACCATCCTTAGCATTAGCTAGCAGAACGTTTCGGAGTTTTGGGCAAGAAAATTTTTTGAGAAACACTTACTGTCAGCACCTTTGAGACCTCAAGCAGCTTCAATGTAGTTGCATAGAACAGACTCACTGTGGACCACAAATAGAGTAGGTTAATTCTGTGTCTGTGTTGAAAGTAACATGGATGAAGTAGTTCCCACCTTTCCCTGCATGAGTAAGAGCACTGTTTCATGTTCAAAGTCACTCAAAAAGGGGAATAATTAGTTACCTGTAATTATTGTTAATTTTCCTTTTCTTCTTACTTCCTGTTTTTCCAAAGACTGAGATGTCAAATTCCCAAACATGAAGTAGAAATGCGTCTGTTAACACTATTGATCTAAGGATTTACTTGCAAACTAAGATCTTTTCTTCTAGGGTAACTACCCTTAGGTATTTAATTTGTACAGTACATTTTTTTCCAGCCTTTCCTTGGTAGAACATAAAATACCAGTCGAGCCTTTGGGTTTATGGCTTCTGGCAGACATGGGAAAAGATAGTAAACATTCAGTCCCATCCTCTTGCTCCCGAAATCTAAAAATATGATAACACCAGTTTTATTTTGCTGTGTAACGTTCTTGCTGTACTGTAGGAGATTTTCCTGTTAAAATCACCACACACTTTCTGCATTGAATTTCTCAGCATTTTCTTTTTCCTCTTTTAAAATAAAGGTAACAGTACATGCTTACTAAAAGGAAAACTGTTTCTGTAGGGGGGAAAAATGATTTTTAAATTTTTTTTTTTTTAAGGAATTCTTCAACATATGTCATTTATTCTGGTGGAAGAAAAGATGTAAATATTTTGTTAAGTAATCAAACTTGAAAAGAGCAGAGAAGCATTGTCTAGTCCATGGCTTTGAGAGCTACATTTGCCAGTGTATTCACTCACAAACCGAGTTTGACACGGACAGCATCAAATTTCGGGTTTTAGGACACTGCCCTGAGGATTTAAGCAAGATGTAAGTGTTACGGAAAGACATGTTCTAATGCTTTGTAAAGTGGCAAAATTTCCTTTCATTCTTTCAAATTATAGTACTGTGAGCATTAACTAACTGTTGTGGCACTGGAGTGGATCCGTGTGGATCAGAAACTGGGATTATGGTCATGCCCTTTACTGAAACTTTGTATGTCTCCCAGAGCTGTGGTTTGCAGCATGATACACCAATTACAGCCAAAGAGACTGGTAATCAGTGCTGATTAACAACAGAAGGCTTTTTGAACACAGAATTGTACAGAGGGAAACATGCCCAGCGGGTGCACTCTCTGATATTTAATTATAAGTGAATCTGACAAAGAGAGGTGTTTACAGGACTGGTTCTGGGTTACCTACAAGAGTGTTTCTCACAGAAAAGGCTTATAAAAAAAGTGCATGCTAGTGTCAGACAAAAGTTAGGACACTAGATCAGTTAGAACTAATTAACGTCCCGTTGAGTGCTTTGCTTTTTCAGCCATGCTGCGTAATATCGTGTGTGGTACTTCACTGCCCAAGAACTTTTTGCTAGGGGCTGGAATAGTCTGATTCTTAAGTGCCGTAATTCAAAGAGCTCCAAGGTACTGGTACTGTAAGTCATAGTTTGCAAATGGTCTTTGAGAGATATAGAAGGTGTCAAGCCTATGACTAGTGTTAGCTTTCTGGTGTGTGGGTGGATGCTTAAGTGCCATATAGGTATGTATGAGGTACTGCAGTTAATGGATTGATCTGGTTGATCATGGGTGTTTTGGTGAAGTTTGGCGTCGGGTGGTGTGCTGTTCCCTGATGAACTAGGTTAGACTAACTGGAGGTTAAACAGAAAACTGACATACTGTATTCTTTACGTGAAGAAAATAAAAAGATTTTGAACACTTGATCACTTCTTGTTGTATGGATCAAAAATTATTTTTGTCCAAAGGCTCTTCAGTTTTGTTTGGGGTTTTTTTGTTTGCTTGGGTTTTTTTTTTGTTTTGTTTTTGGTTGGTGGTTGTTTTTTTGGTTTTTTTTTTTTTTTTTTTTTTGAGATGAGTCTGTGAACTTGGCATAACTCTTAATGAACTCGGGTGGGATTTTCAAAAGTACAAACATTTGTCTGACTCTTGTCCTAGTGAAGCAAGTATGTTCATCCTTGACTTCATCTGCGGTAAAGTTCAACCGTATCTCAGTGCTTGTTTTCGAGAAGCCTATGCTTTGTGCTCGGATCACAGCAACCTCCTTTACACCTGACATTACTTGGCACTCTTGTTTGCAGTGTGAGTGGGTAGATCAAGGAATAAAGGCATACTGGATATGCACCTTGCTTTCTGCTTCTTAATAAAATGCTACTGTTAAGGTCATAGCTGGGTCAGGCTGGTGGGCAATGAGCAGATACTTGTAGTGCTGCCTCTAGTCTGCAGTTGCTCTGAAGATAACAGCCAGGCTTGTCAGATCAACGCAACCATGGTGAAAACGATGGAGGCAGGCTGTGATAATATTGTATCAGAGTTTACAGATAAACCTTTCTCAAAGTGAACCTTTGCGAATTATTTTCTCTTTTCAAATCAAATCTGGGGAAATAAGAGCATCAGTTTGAAAGAATTTTCAAATTGAAACAGGATGGCTGATGAAAATGTGAGAAGTAGCAATGCCAATACATGCTTTCTGACAATACTGAGCTGTGAGAGAAGAGACCTATTCTGTTAAATGTAGAAATGCGCTTGTTTTGAGATAGATATAATTTGGTTTTTTTAATACTCTTTTAAGCAAATAGAATGAGAATTACCATTGAGAAATTTGAGTAACAGTAGGGAAACTCTGAAGCGTCTTGAATAACAAGGAACACATAAGGAGTTACTGTGCAGCCTACCTGAGAGACAGAATGGACCAGGAACAGCCTAGGGAGTGATGCTTTTAGCAGCTACTCCTACCTCGGAGCTTTATTGAGCAGCTTGTGGTGCCAATAGGGTCATACCTCCTGCTGAGGCCATGCTGAGTTCACCTGTCCGAATGCTTGCTCACACATAAAAGTCCAACAGCCTGGTTTTTTAATTTTAATTTTTTTTTTTTTTTTTTTTTTTTTTACTGCATGCAGTCCAGTACTTGAAGGTAATAGGAACTTTTTCCTAACCCAGCAATACACTCGTACCCAGTGCCAGTTTGAAATGACCCTTTGGAACTCTGGATGAAAAGCACCAAACGAATGTCATAAATGGGTATCTTGGCAAGCTAGCAAATCATACTGAAGCTTTCCACCTTATTTTTGTTGTTAAAGTCATCAGTGGTGTGAATCCTGAATTTATGCTTAGGAAATTACTTTTCATCCTACAGCATGGGTTCTTGAGCAGAGGTGGGCTCAAACAATATCTTGAAAATTATTTTTTCACAGAATTTTGATCAAAGTACAAATGTCCAAGCAGTTTTTTTTTCCCCTGAGAAGTGATGCTGGAAAAATAAAAAAGAGCAAAATCTGCTTGCTGGCCAAAATTCACCCGTGAATAAATTGCATCAGAAAGCTACCAATAATATAACAGTTTCAAAAACTATATCATGCTGTTGTTATAAGAATAGTGATTTGTAAAACTCAGCATTGTGTGGGGAGTCTTGTCATAACAACGTTATTAGAAACTGTTACTGTTTGTAATGCAGTATAGACATCTAACAATATTTAATCTGATTTAGTGGAATCCATACCTGAACGAAGTTTTGCCAGTTTCATGGTTTGCCTATTGTCAAAGTTTCATGTAATTTTTTTTTCTTTGAAATTACATTGAAGCCTTCTGTAGGAACATACCTATACTTAGTCATCTGTCACTTGGAATAGTAAAAAAAAAAAAATTGTAATTACCAGTACACATTTGAATCCCGAAGAATCCAAAGGAACGATCCAAATAATCCTAAATGCCCACTGATGCATCCTTTGCTTATTTTAATTTTGCTTCTTTGTTACAAAGCTGAGATTCAAGGCTTCTTTTTTGCTCTTTAATACAGATTTTTGGAACCCAGGAATCCTCATGTGTCAGGAGTGTCTGAATAGGCATAAGTAATTGTTCTTGGTGTGTAATTTTTCTTTTCTCTTAGAATTTTCTGTTTACTGAAAATACCTGCTGCTTATTCTGGTATGGAGTGACGTGATTCTAAATAGATAAGCTCTGGTGAAAAACAATTCTGACTGTTTACTGGTTCTTTATTTTTTTTTGTATCCTAATATTATTTTTGTGTATTTTCACATGCTTTGGAAGATGGGAATTCCATCCTGCATCAGCTTTACTTTGACATCCCCTGAAAAGAAGCATGCATCTGCAGCTGAGATTTTTTTAATGTGTTTGCTTGAAAGACTAGATTCTCTTGGTAATGGTGACTTCGTTTCTAATTCCACACCAGACTGTAAGGTTGAGTAATACTGTTGAAGGCCTTACTCCAGTAATGGGCCAGTGGAATCACTAGTGGGTTACTAGTGCGCTTGTTAAAGGAAGGCTTTTCAAATGTGTGTTAAGTTCAACTGCTAACAGTTTTTGCTGAATGTTTCAAGTTGTAGTGTCTAGGCCAGGCTGGACACAGCTGCTGTACATTGTCAGCTTGCATGCACTTTCTTAGCAGGCTTAGCTGAAAGAACATCTAGAAGTGCTGTACTGGCCACCTGTTGCTTTCATACATTATTCCCACAGAAACCCACCTCTGCTGAATATAAATGATTCAACTGTAGTTCTGTGCTCTATGCTTGTTAAGAGAGATGAAGAAAATATGCATAAGAAAAACAGCTTAGGAGAAAACTCTGTGGCAGCACTCCAAAGGCCTCATCAAGAAACTTTCTTTTGATCAGGGCTAAGGGTAGGTAAATCTATTCAGATAAGAAAGAAGAGTTTAAATAGGAATCTGAACTTTTATAGGAAACTCGTAGAAATCCTTGCCAAGTTTGTTATTACCCCACTTGTGGTGGTTGGTACAATAGAGCATAGCTGATAGTAATCTTAGATCTGGTCAGAAGCAGAGTCATGCCCATTTTCATTATCCTTCAGGCGTGACCCTAAAGACTGCAGACTTTCAGTATGCTTCTGGCATTTTTTAGCAGTTTTTAATGCATTAAGTGAACTAGCCTCTTTGGAGACGAAGTGTTCTGTTTATTCAGAGATGCTTTCCTGCAATGCCAGTATATTGCAGCCATAAACTACAGGAATAACTTTGAGTGGCAAGAAAAGGATTTTAGTCTTCACAGTCTGCACAGACTTCCAGAATATGAACCTTCATATTTTATAGTTCATTTGACATCCACAAGGTCTATTGTGGTTAGGTCTGTGTGTGTCACTTGTTTCTATGTCTGGAAGTTTTCTTTCTCTGTGTAGTTCACCTGACTTCTTTTAACTGTCACTTCAGCTGTCCTGGCCTTGTATGTACCATTGTGTTGACACCTCAACTTCATTGCTGATGCATAATCCTCATATTCTCATAACCTTTTCTTCAGGATAAGTTCAGAAATAAAGGATTATTGAACAGAAGTGAATTTTGTAGTTCTTTTGCTTAAAAATAGGGTGGTTTTCATATTTAGCAGATGTTTGTCAGTAGAATTTAGAGACATAGCTGAAACAGTAGTCCAACATCCAAGTCCAGTTTGTCCTCAGAGGATGAAAACCTATATTAGGGTTGGTAATCTAGAGGCTTGACAGTTAAAGATAAAAAGGAAAGAGGAAGAAGCCTTTGACCCTGCTGAACTTGAAGCTAAAAAGCTGTTAGAAGCAAGCAGCTTTTGATCACCATCAGCTTTTGGCTGGGTTAAAACATATGACTGGTAACAGTCACTTGGATTGCAACAGCTGGGGCATTATTTAGTCTGTGCCTTTCTGGTCTCTCCGCTGTAATGGGATTTTTTTTTTTCCCCCCTCTCTTCAAATGAACTGGAGTTCACTAGTCTAACCCATTTCTGCACAGATTGCTTACTTCAAGAGGTTATGTCCTGTCTTTAATCTTCTGTCTTCACCTTGTCCCCATTCTTTTTTCTTTTCCTTTCTTGTGGATCCTCGTCGGCATTTCCCCATTTCTCAGAAAATGATGATGTTGAAATTCACTATTAAAACTTCTTTTGCTATAGCATTTTTTTTTTCCTCAGGCCTTTTTAGATGGGATTTCTGATTCACACCTTTAAGTTTGTTACATGCTCTTGCTGATATTAACAGATATTTCTGTGAAGGTTGTAAGTACAGGATTATTCATAAAGATTATCTCAGGAGAACAACAACAACTGAGGAATCCTCTGGACTGTAATTTCTACAACTCTGTTTTCCACCCTAGAAAGATCACTTTACTACTTTTTTCAGTGGCTTTCTTCCTGAGATGTTTCACCGATTGCATGGTGCCCTTTAGAGAATGCTTAATAGTGCACAGAGTGTTTCTTTCTCTTGACTCATGGCTGTACCCTGGCATTCCAAGGGCTGAAGGAAAGGGAAAACAATACAAGGCTGAGGCAGAAGTTTACGTAGAGAAAGAATAAGTCCATGCTGGCCTTCAAGTGTTTAAATACGCTGTTTCGTTTGTCTTGTGCCAGGCTGCTGTTTTCATCCAGAGGTGTTCAAGAGAGCACACCTGTTTTCCCGTTTTGTGTGAACTAAAATCTACAGCCACAGTGGTCACAGTCTTGGCTGCCTCTGGGGCATTGTGTCTGAGGCAGCTAGTGCTGTTGCATGGATTTTGGTTGTCTTGCTCTTATTCATGCACTTGTCTGTATTCTGCCTGATTCATTTCTTGCTACTGCTATAGTTCTGCAGCTTCCCCTATGTTCGTCTCCCTGACTCCTGCTCTTTGACTCACTTGCCAACCGATGAACTTCCTGGCCTGGATATGATCTGCCTATATTCTCCAGTACCCTATTTACAAAGACTTGTATATGTTTCAGTGTTTTGAGCATGGCCCTTTGCAAACACAAAGTAACAAGAAGAAATAACCTTTTTTCTTTTCTTCCTTTCCCCTCTGTTCATAGAGAATAGTGACCGGAAAACCAAAGTACAAGGTAAACCAAACACAGAGCAGAATGTCTAATAGGGTCTGAAGGGTTTCCCTTCAGGCAAAGGGTGTTTGAGACTTAAAAACTTTTTGCACATTCAACAGCAAAATGGTTCTTTCACTCTGATATTAATTTAAGAAGGGAATGGGGTTTGAAATATTTGACAGAAGTTTCATTAATAACTCTTGAGGGTCTTCTAGCTCTTTGCGTTCTCAAGGCCTACATCCACAGGAGCAAAGCATGGATTACTTCAATAAGCTAATAATAACGTGCATTTTCTTATTCGTGTGTCTTGTTTCAGTGCAAGCTAGGTTCATTCAACTGAAGTTCTGAGTCTATAACTGAAAAAGAAAAATTGAAGGTGTGGCTATTATTGAGTTGTCAGTACACTTGATGTAGGAACACCAGTAATTCAGCATGCTTTGTTAAAGAAAACAGCAGTAAAGCCAGAGATCTTTAGCCAGTGGAGCATCTTCTACCTGTGCAGGATCACAGAGTGGCTGAGGTTGAAGGGTACCTCTGGAAATCATCTAGTTCAGCCGCCCTGCTCAAAGCAGAGCCCAAGTTAGGGTATTTGTACATATTGATGAGATGCTACATGAGCCTTCTCTTCTCCAGGCTAAACAATCCCAACTCTCTCAGGCTCTCCTTGTAAGTCACATGCTCCAGTCCATACTGTCATTATCTTATTCATCTAACATCTACTTATCAAAGTACCTGGAAGCTAATCCTCCTCATCTGGCTGTAGGGTTGAGAAGTCATTCTTCTACTGGCAAAATTAATGTCTTGAGTTAGTGGAAGTGGGATGTTTATGGAGACAGAGATCAGAGCTTCTAGCAGGAGAGGGCTCACCCCATCCATCCATCCTAGAAAGAGTGTTGCTGATCAGACAAGTTGCCACATCTGCTGCTTTGAACTCAGGCTGAAATTTTTGTCAGCCTTCAGCAGAGTCTTGCGATGGGCTCCTGTGTTGCATCTCTACTTCCCCACTTTCATAATAAGTGGACATCATGAAGCTTTATTTAGTGGTATGTTGAGGACTTCAGAGTGCTTTTCCCTGCACCTCATGTTCAATCTCAGGGGATTACATGATGCTATAGTGCTTTGTTAAAACACTTGACAGGTCTCGTTCCAAACTTCCCTGTGTGTGCTTTTGAGCCAATTCTGTTATTTTCTGTATAATCATTGCTGTCTGGGAACTTAGATGTCTGACTAACAAAAGTTGTAAGGCAAAGTCTTGAATTTACATGGTTTGCATCAGCAGGCATGAAATGTAGTACATAGTTTCACCATTTCTCTTGTTGTAATGGAGTGATGATTTACATGGGGTATTACCTGCTTGGAATTGAATGTTTTGCATCCACTGAGTGCCTCAGGATACAATCTTGTCCCTGTGAAAGTAGAAGGGGAGAGGAAGAGGTGCCTAAATCTTTTTTTTTTTTAAGGAAGTAAAAAATTGCGAAACATAGAAACACAGGATGGGAATGCTGGAGTTGCTTGTACTTGGCATACTCTGAAAGGGGTTTGTTCACATTTGCAAAGCAAAAACAAAAATCTGGAAGGCTGAAACAGAAAATGACCAACTGCAACCAAAGCATTTGCTGCCTGTTTGCTCTGAATGTGCAATTGGCCTTGGTCTTTTAATTATAATCCATAAAGATGGCTCTGTTCCCTGCCTACCCTTGGGCTTCCAGGAGCACTGAGTGCTTAGGGCTTGGGCTGCTAATGCTATAATTGAAACAGCTGCTCTGCTCTCAAAGTACTTTATTCATTCACCTTTGAAAATTTAGATGAATCTGTGGCATGTTCTGGGCCTTTTCTGTAGATGTGAATCTCAAATACAGCCACTTGCTAGATAGAACTAATGAAGAGAATTTGCTGTGGCTTTTAGTGTGTTGTCTCAATTTTCAAAGGGAGGGGGTGAGGGCTGCTCTTAGGCCGTAAAGCTCTTCAGACTAAATTCACTTTACCTACAAGACCAGACATCCTAATTCTTTATTATTCTCAATGACTTAAACTGCAAGTGAATGTAAAATATTACTAGGCCAAAAGGTCATTATTTTTACATTCTACCCTGATTTTTAAATAGGTGCATACAGCGACGAGCTGCTGGGAATTGTGCTGTAAATGAGCAGAGCACTGGGAGGAGTTCCCACTAATTCATGAAGGCCCCAGGCCAGTGGTTGCTCTGCAGCCTCTCTTTCTCTTTTGCTTTGGGACTGCAGCGAAAGGGTTAAATTGCTGTTGCAGACCTTGTTAAAGCCTGAAAATGTCAGGCAGCCAATAGAAGCTCAGTTATACCCATAGCCTTTCTCTATACGCCTTCCTTTACCTGTTGTTTGTCCTTGTATTCAACCCATTTCTGAATAACTGTCCAGAAGAGAAGAGTTGGTCGTCGTGTCAGATGAATGCATTTAATCAACAGAAAGTCATCCTAGTGTGAGCTAATGGCAAAGCTGGGGTGCAGCTGGCAGTGGCTAGCTTGGATGTATTCATTCTGCGGGGCTGCGGTAGAGATGGAGTTACTGACTCAAACGCAATCACTTGAGTGCTCTGATCGAGTTTTAGCCTAATGGCATCTTCCTTCTGGCCCATTGCTCAGCTCAGCATATCCTACAGACTCAGGCAGCTTTCACCTCCGTGTGACTAGAGTTCCGTATATCCTGAGGCAATTTACCCATGCAAATAGAGCATCTGAACTCTTAATTGCCCAGGAGCTGGTTCACCCAAGGACAAACTGAAACTTCATAAAACTAAGCTAGGCAGAGCCAAGGGCCGCTGTGGTCCATAGGCTGGTTTTTATTCAACAGTATTGATTTTTCTGGCAGATATGGAGCCTGAGAGCTTTGTGGTTATGTTTATTAGGGAAAATTAGAGGTCATTGTGAGACTTTGAGAGTCAATAAATCTAAATTTTGATGGCAAAGGCAAAATCCTACTCTGAAGCAAGTACTCAGGCAGCCCATGTGGGACAGCAGTGAGGGAGGAAAGAAAGGGCTGGAAATTTTACGGTCTTCCCCATCAGTTCCCCGTCAGCCTGCAGCACTCAGATTATGGTTGTATTCTGTTCAGAAGAGGAGGAACAGCGAGGAGACTTAGAGATCTTAGAAAATACTACATTGAAAAATCATCTTGATGTGACAGAAACAGATTATTAATGTCAGGAAATGCAGTCTTGGTGTCGCTACCCAGGTTACGTTGCCAGAAGGTGAGCTGACAATATGTACAGATATTTTGCGTACCTGCAGCCTTTGCTGTCTGAAGTGCTGAAAGGTTGTTGCAGGTTCATCTAGCAAAACTCATCCTTGTTCAGAGTTTTATATATTCAAAATAGGATTTAAGTCAGACCCTAGGAACGGTGCCTTGATTGATTTGGCCTTTTTCACTGAGCTGGACATCGTTAACTTAATCGAGCCTAACAGTATCCTCAGGCACCAAGTGTATCTCTTTACCCCTAAGTTCACAGAAATGTCACAATGTTTCCAAAGTCACACTGCAGTATCATAGCAGGGACCTTTTTGCCCCATTTCTGCCTTATGAAGGAGTTGTGGAACGGTTTTCTTTCAGGTCTTTGCCTAATAGGGATGAGCTTGCAAGTGAGACTTGCTCTTGGAGGGTGAGCTCATGTTTCTGAGCTTTCCAGGATGCTGCAGTGCGTGCCATCCTTCCCAGAACGGTGTCTAAAGGCAAGAGCTATCCCAGCAAATGTTATCGAATTGCAATTACTGATGTCATTTAGAAAACCAAAAAAAGACTGCTTGAATATGAAAAACAATTTAATGTGATACTGAGAAAAATGGCATTGGCAGGGCTGCTGTGTTTTGGGAATGCATGGAAAGGCTTAAGTATTTTCTTTAGCAGTAAACCCTAAAGACAGTCATTATGTTTTCGTGCTGTTTTAAAATCACTGTTCAAAACCACCTTCAATTTCATTGGCAATATTAACCCAAGGAAATTAGCTTCTTGGTTTAGGTACCTTTTTATTTGACTGTGAGGAGCCAGTAAATTATACCAGAGCATCTTGCGGAGTCTGTTTTCTATGCGTGTTCCTTGTCAAGGCTTTTATTTATGCTCAGAGGAAGTGTGTATGCCAAATATTGAGACTAACAGGCAAACATATGCTGAGCTAAATAAAATATCCCTGTGTTCCACGTTCTGGGGAGCTGAGATCCCAGACAGTGGCTTAAACTTGTATTTCCAGGCAGTGGCAGATGTGGTTGGCTACTCTTGGCTTCTCTTCTGGATGTTCAGCATGGCCTGTTATGATTCTTTTTCTCAGAAATATCCAATACTAAATGAGGGAGATTAGATCAGTGGGACAGAAACAGGCTAAACATGTCTGGAAAAAGTTAGCCTTGGCTGTAAGCAGCATTTCTTCTATTTAGACTCACTTACTCTGATATATTCCAAATGTGATAAGATAGTGAGGACATTGTTATCTGCTGTGATAGCATTGCTGTGACCGCTGCTATGTTGAAAGCTGTGCACACCTCACTTTCATTGCGTTTTTCTCTCTTTAAAGTTGACATGTCAGTTGTTAAGTAGTACAGTCTGTCTGACTTCTGATGTGCCATTTGCTCTAACAAGTAGATGCTGTCCTCCCAAGTTCCATTTCTTTAAGTACAGTGACCGGGTGATGGTTTTAGTCACCTTTTTTTTTTTTCTTTTCAAAAAACAAACAAACAAAAAAACCAAACAAACAAAATCTTTCTTCCTTCAAAGTTGAGTTGTACAATTCAAAGGTGTCCTTCCTCAGCAGGTTGACTCTTGTAATACTTGATATGTAAGCAATAAAAGACACAATCTTTCTGCATTCCTTCCTAATGAGTTGTTTCTTTTAAAAATCTATTTGAAGGAAACAAAAATTAGAAAAGGAAGTTGTTCATCACGATACAAATCTTTCATCTTCATCTCTGCAATTTCCTTTCATGCTGCCCCCGTGTTTCTTGTATATTATACAGTTTTATAGGAGACATTTCTATTTACTTTGCACAATGTTTTATTTTTATTTGCTTATCTATTTTGCATGGCATATGGCATATCCCATGCCCGATGCAATCAAGTGCCTACCTGTGTGTTGCAGCCAAACACTCTGAATAGCTGAAGTTATGGGAAAGGTAGCCTTTAGTCAGGTTTGTCTGCTAGACTTTTTTGATTTCTAGTAATCTATGAAATAGAGTCAAGCTATTTTTTTTTTTTTTTTTTGTAACCAGACAGATTTTTCCAGAGTTTGACCTGATTGAATGGGTTTTAGGATCCTCTTACAGGAGATTAGGGACTGTCTTGTAGTGGGCGGGAATGCTTGAGGTAGATGTACTTTAAATCCTTCTGAACCTTATGATCCAAACAGTCCTTCATAGAATGGTTAGAGTTGGAAGGGACCTTTAAAGGCCATCTAGTCCAACCCCCCTGCAAGGAGCAGGGACATCTCCAACCAGATCAGGTTGCTCAGAGCCCCGTCCAACCTGGCCTTGAATGTTTCCAGGGATGGGGCATCCACCACCTCTCTGGGCAACCTGTCCCAGTGGTCCACCACCCTCATTGTAAAACATTTCTTTGTGATGTCCAGTCTGAATCTGCTTTCTTCTATTTTAAAGCCATTACCCCTAGTCCTATTACAACAGGCCCTACTTAAGAGTTTCTCCCCATCTTTCTTATAAGTCCCCTTTAGGTACTGGAAGGCTGCTATAAGGTCTCCCTGGAGCCTTCTCTTCTCCAGGCTTAACATCCCCAACTCTCTCAGCCTGTCCTCACAGGAGAGGTGCTCCAGTCCCCTGATCATCTTCGTGGTCATCCTCTGGACTCGCTCCAACAGGTCCACATCCTTCTGATGCTGGGGGCTCCAGAGCTGGATGCAGTACTCCAGGTGGGGTCTCACAAGAGCAGAGTAGAGGGGCAGAATCACCTCCTTCAACCTGCTGGCCAAGCTTCTTTTGATACAGCCCAGGATGTGGTTGGCTTTCTGGCTTGCAAGCGTGCATTGCCAGCTCATGTTGAGCTTCTTGTACACCATCACTCCCAAGTCCTTCTCCTCAGGGCTGCTCTCTACCATTCTCTACCCAGCCTGTATTTGTGCCTGGATTGCTCCAACCCATGTGCAGGATTTTGCACTTGGCCTTGTTGAACTTCATGAGGTTTGCATGGGCCCACCTCTCCAGCCTGTCAAGGTCCCTCTGGATGGCATCCCTCCCCTCCAGTGTGTCGACAGCACCACACAGCTTGCTGAGGGTGCACTCTATCCCACTGTCCATGTTGCTGACAGAGATGTTGAACAGGGCTGGTCCCAATACTGATCCCCAAGGAATACCACTCATCAGCAATCTGCACTTGGACATCAAGCTGTTGACCACTACTCTTTGGAATGCAGCCATCCAGCCAATTCCTTATGTACTGAGTGGTCTGTCTGTCAAGTCCATGTCTCTCCAGTTTAGAGACATGGATATTGTGTGGGACAGTGTCAAATGCTCTGCACAAGTGTAGTCCTTAATCTTTCTTTGGGTATATTGATACCTCATTTTGTAGTCCAGGTTATTAAAACTGCTAGATAGTTGCAACATATCCCTAAAGGATGCAGAGTTAAGCACTGATTTTGATCTTAAGTAAAATCTTCCCTCTCATCCACTCTTTCAGCCTTTGAACCAAAAATTTTTCATGTTTGTTTGTTTGTTTGTTTTTTTTTTCCCACCGTATAGATGGTGAGCAGACACAGTATTCATACTTCCCTTCAGCTGTGTCATGAAAAGCTATTGCTGAGTGCTGAGGTAAAAATCCCAGTTTAATTGGTCTCCCAGACATGGCTATTGAGAACTCAGTTATTTCAGAATACGTTGCCACTGCTCTTCTCTTTGAAAAGACCTCCTGTCTTTCTGAAGCCTTGACTGTACTTGACTGTAATTAAGATTAGATTATTTTTTACTTTCAATATTTAAATTAAAAAAAAATGAAACCTGCTCTTCAGCACACCTAAGCAGCGCCGTACATTGGGCTGAAAGGATGGAATTTCCTTCTCATCCTCAAAGACAATTAAGTTACTCCCTGAAGCAGGAAATTTATTTAATTACCCTCATCAGGAGCAGCATGATGCAGTAGATTAGGACATAGGAATAAGAATCAGAAATTTTTATCTTTGATGCTTGTTCTGCAATGTAGTTATTAACTAAGAGTCATGTAATCTGCTTGTGTTTTCACCCACCTGAAAAATGGGGTGTTTGATTTCTTTGCTAAGGGGCTGTATAAGCATCTAAAGATATAATGTTTTGTGTGAATGCTACGTGTTGCTGGGATTGTCTTGGCTTACATGCTGCCGGCAGTTACTGCAATTTGGTTTCATACAGTGAAATCTCATTTTTTGGCAGCGTTAGTTTCATTAAAGGATGTGTAATCAAGCTCATATGCAAATAGGGAGAGGACTACAAGATGAGGTGACACTAAAGAGCCATTGTGCATCAGAAAAGTATGCTGAGCTGCTGCTGTTTTAGCATCAATTTTGATGCTGCATCTCAGATATGGTTACTCATTGTAGCACCCCAGGAGTGCCTCTGTGTACTTCTCAAGAGGTGGAAGAAAGTCTTCTCCATCTTGCATGGTTTAACTGGCAAGTTCAGTGCCAGATGAACATATTCCTCTGGGCAAGTCGTTTTAGCTCTACTGTGTTTGCAATTGCAAAGTCTCTTACTGGAGTAATTAGTTATGTCTTGTCAGTGGGATGCTCCCACGAAAAACTCAGAACTGTTTATTGGATGTGATGAAGTGGCTAATTAAAATAATTTGTTCAGTCACTTTAAAAAACAATGATGCTTTCTCATGTCTCAGCTCAACTTGGCCAACAGAGGTTTTGAGTATATGGGTTTCTTAGCATGCCTGTAGCATTAAGTTTACATCTCGGAATGGTTAGTAACAAAAATCCTCCTGTAAGTTCTGGGTTACTGTTTTCACAGACATTTTAAAGAGGAAAACTGAACTAATAATAGCTCTGCCATTTAGTGGGTTACGTTCCAGTGCAAAGGTGCCAGATTACTCTATTGGAAATAAGTTTGCCTTCCACCAAAGAGCATAATTTCATTGTCTGTTGTTGAATCCCTCTGCAGTTCTGTACTCTTTCTTCCACGTCCTCTGTCTGTGTTAAATTCCATTACAAGATTCTAATTTGTAATCACAAGAATTAGATTTAATTGTGAGGCTGCAGTTCTTCAGTTACTTGCCTCATTCAGTTCTTTATAGCACTCAAATGTAAGTCTTCAAATTTTTAGAGCAAAGAATTTACTTCAACCGGGTTAGTAAAGCAAAATCTTTGTAACAGTGATTTTCCTATGAGATGCTCAGGAAAGAGATATTAAAAAAATAATATTTTAAACTCTATGGAAGTTAATAGGAAAATATATTTTTCTATATTTTTATCTTATGCTATTTTAATAAATTTTTCCCATGGAGAGTAGCTGTGTTGTGGTCTTGTAGCATGCTCTAAATACAGGAGGAGATAATATTACCAGTGAAATTCTAGTGACTTAATTGCAAACTTCCATTGTTATCCAAGAGTAAGGATGACACAAAAATATCCTTTATGGGCTATACTTATGTCTCTCTGAAACCTAAAGCAATTTCTGCCATATTGTAGTATCTCCCTGTCTGTACAATTCTCAGTAGAGCAGCTGTACAAAAGAGCCGAGCATTGCAATCCTAAAAGGAGGGTAGAGTTAGCTTCCTTCCTAGCACACGTGAGACAATATCGTTGCAATCTGGAGCCAAAATCTTGGTGGCCTGTTCTAGGCAAGGTAATTACGTGCTGTGTCTGACTCATCAGTTAAACCTAAGTATTTTTGGGGGAGCAGAGTGTTATTAGTTTTGTCTTAAAAGCATTAAAAGAGTAAAAGGAAAGAAAATCATTACAATTTAAAAATCTTTTTTATGGGAGAACTTTTGTGAAGCCATGTTCTAAAGACATTTTGGGGGAAGGGTGGGGAAGCATTCTTGCAACCAGTCATAGGGATGTTAAAGGTCTGATCCAATGATGCTAAGAAAGGTCTTAACTGTATCTAACCTATCACCAACAGTTACATCTTGCTTATACAAAAGGCCATAGAAAAGGGTAGAAAGACAACTGGCATTAAATTAGTAGTGAAAAATGTATACCATTTTTTCTTCTATTAAGTAGAATGATCTAAGCAGAAGAGATTGTGTTGCAAAATTTCTGCATTGCACATAAAGAGTTATCTATTTTAATGCTAAAATAATATCTTCCATTAATATACAATAACTTTATCTGTTGTCATTTTAGAAAGTAGGTACTTTTCAAGACTTACTGTCATGCATCAAATTCTGACTCTGATGACTTTTAAGTAATTTTCAGATCAGTACACCAATTAATTTAAAGTTCATAATTAAAAGTAACTACAAGGCAGTGTATTGTGTTGTCTGAACTAATGAGAAAAGAGTTTACACAGCCTCCTGTGAGTTATTTTATTTTTTTTTTCTATTTCTATCTCTTAGAATTGTCTTGGCATCTTCTTGAAAACATTTTTAAATTTTCTGTTTGCCACAGCCCGAAAAGGTCTGGTCTGGTTCTTCCTTTGTGCAGGACCCATTAATTGCTGAAGCAAAAGAAATCTGGAGCAGTACAGAGGCGAGATTAAAACCCGTTATAAACTCCTGTGTGATTATGCAATGGTTTCCAGGATGGAGAAAGTTATGTTCTTTCACTAATTCATCTAGTAAAAGGGGGAGGGGGGGGATAATCTATTTTTGACTCTTACTGATAATTTTTAGTTCTTCCTTTAACAAGGTTTCATTCTCAAAAATCAGCTTCTAATTTTTCCCTACCTTTGTCATGCTGCAAGTGGATTTTGAAGTGAAATACTCTGATGCAACTCTAATTATTGCTATTCAATTTTGTAATTCCGAAAAGTTTGCTGAACCATTTACCAAAGAGATGAACTAAGTTCCTTGCTGAGATACATTGCATTTTCTTTCCAGACTTACCATGATGAGTGTTGGTAACAATAGGAGTGTGTTAAATGGGAGAGAGCCTGGACCTTGAGAAATAAAATCACACTGTAACTCAGCTTAGATATGAGAAGTCTGTTAAGTTCCACAGGTTTTTTTTTTTTTTTTCCCCTGTGACAGATAGGGATGAGAGAGCAAAATACAGCTTGAATTTAGAGAGCTTTTTTCTTAAGGGGAGGGGGTGGTTTGAAGCACTCATCTTCTCTCAATCCTCCTGTTAATAGCTGCTGGGAGCAGACAAGCTGAATCATGACCCAGGAGGGGCCATGCAGCTCTTCATTTCTCACACTGTGGCTCAGGTACATTGAACCCTCATTTACTATATATAAGGCAATAGCATTTAAGAGCTGGTTATTTAGTTTTTACTCATTGTTTCCATGCTTTTCTCACATGTTGAAGACTTTTGCTTTCAAATTGGCCTCCAAAAGGAGAAACCATTGGCTTTATCAGAGCTAGACTGGGATAGTGTTCTGGGTGAAACTTAGTTTGTGCCTAGGGATTGGTGCAAATCGACAGTCTGCTGTTCTGAAGACATAAGTGGTAACAGAGAGGTTAGGCTGGCTGGTGGCATGGAAGTGTATTCTACCTTGTAGATATAGATGGATGTCTGAAGAATGGTCACGAAGATGCTTGCTGTATACGAGATGTAAAGACTGAAGTCCCAGTGCTTGCTGGAATCAAGCATGAAGAAACACCTTTTTAACAGGATGAAAGAGCACCCGCTCGACGACTACATGTGTGTTAATTGGATTCAAAATCATTTATCAGTGAAGACAGACAAACGAAGGATGCAAGTAAGCTGGCTTGAGATTTTACTTGAGCCTTCTAGCACTTTTGGTTTTTGTTCAGTGCCTCTAAGAGAGTATCCTGACTTGCACTTGCAATTAATCAGTGCTGCATTACCCAGAGGAGCATGCAAAATGGCATCTAATGCATTGGTGAATTGATTACAATTAATCAGGAATGTGTTCCTCCTGAAGCTGCATGAACAACCGAAGAGTGTCTAAAATATAAATATCTCTCAGAGGAAAACTATTATAGCTTCTGAAACTGGGTTACTACATGTGAAATAGAAGTGGGGCAGCAAAATCTGCTGCCTGGCTGTTGTGCTGTAACTACAGTCAGCAATTGAGTACCACAGAGCAGCTCAGTCACCTTCCCCCTTCCCAGAGGTTGAGGGAGAGAATTGGAAAGAAAAATGATAATAATGCACAATTTCTCACCACCTGATGACCAATACAGCCTGTCCCACGCAGCAATCACAGAATGAAAAAAAAAAAAAACAACAAACCTGTAAACAATCCTGGAATGATTCCGAACAGTTAGAGAAAATAAAGAATGAGCTCACCAGCCTGCCTTCACTTAAGTACTGAGTGTGACGTTTATGGCATGAAATACTCTTTTTGGCCTATTTTGGTCAACTGTTCTGGCTATATCCCTCCCAGCTTCCTGTACCCACACAGTAGTGAAACCTGGGAAGCTGGAGAGTGTCCTTGGTCTCGTTAGCAACAACTCCTAACATCAGGGTGTTTATCAATATTCTTCACATATGAAATCCAAAACACTGCGGCTACTGAGGGGAAAATTAACTCCATCCCAGCTGGCAAACTGAGTCATGAATGGGAGGCTGAAGAAGGGTTCCTGAGAAGTACTTGCCTTGTTCAGGATCTGTTTGTACATCTAATCCTTGGAGGGCTGTGCGAGGCCTGAGGTTGTTTCTAGCATACCTTCACTTTAAGAAGTGTGAATGAGTGTACAGAAGGTTGTTTGAAAACTCAACCTGTATTTGCTCCTTCCATCAGCAGCATTATCTGCTTTGGGGGAAGAGTGATGCAGCCTCGTAAGAGAAACTGGGTGTTGTTCAGGCTTTCTTTAATCAACAAATTATCTGTAGATAATAGGTCTGAACTTGTCTAAAGTCTGAAAATATTTGGATCTAAGATTTTAAGCTATTCTGTCACTGAAGACTAAGGTGTTACTAATTTGTGTCTAAATCTGTGTATATTGCAGATTTTAGATGTCTGAGCCAACCCTTTTTTTACTGTAACTTCAGTGAAGGTCCTGTTGGGTGAACCTGGCCTGCTGTATCAAGACACTGAGCAGTGCCTAAACAGTACAATATAGCATGTTGCTTTACAGCATAAACCATTACATTAAGACCTTAAACTGTGGTCTCTTTTATTACTTGGGGCAGTATCTAGAGAGATCATCATGGTTATTATAGACAGTGTTGTGGTAATAGAAAGCTATTGGGTTGGTTAAGCATGGTTTCGCTATGAAGAGGTTGCACACATGGTGCTTTCCCATCTATGTCAAAAGATGACTGAAGTATCTTTTCTGGTACCTTGCAAAAATGCTTTCTAAAATTAGATTTATAACATATAGGCGAGTAATAGAAATTTAATAAAGCTACTACTAATTAACGTCTAATGTGTATCAGTTATGTTGAAGTAGATCTTGCTGCTGCCAGGCAGCTTGTTGTAGAGGATCTGCAATTAAGTATGGATCTGTTAAATATAAGATGTTGTATGGAAAGGACTGGAGATCAGAGTCCCTGTTCTGCCACGGAATGATGGCAGAATTGACTCCCAGCCAAATTTGCCCGTGAGTGTCTCTACCAACCTATTAGCTATTTTTAGTGTCCCTGATAAATCTACCAGTTAGTGTCATCTTTAGCTCATTTATTTTTGTGTCTCTGAAGAAAGAGGCTGGTACTTGGGATTTCTTTTCACATGAATCTTTGAATCTGAGACAACCTATTGTAAGAATTTGTACCACAAAGTATGAATATATTTTGTAATGAATCTGAGTGAGTCTGCCTTTTCCCTTCTTGCATTGCAGTGATATAAAATACCTGCTTGGCAACAGCTCTGGGAGTTAATAAAGTTTCTGTGGTAAACTATGAGAGGCCTGAGAATTTCAAACTAAAGTTATTGCACTAGTAACTCAGAAAAGCAATTCCTAAAACTCCTAGCACATTTATCCAGAGAGTTAGCAGTAGCACAGAAATGGAAATCATTGTTGAGAGCCACTGCGTACTTGGAATTAAAATCCATCAGTCTTCTGAAGCTGAGAACGATTTTCATGACATACAGGGGCTTCTGTATTTCATAACAAAAATTAAATCTAGGGTGGTTTTTTTTTCTCTATTTCTAGAGAAATTTATATTCTCTAATTCCTATAATATACCAAACTTGAGATGAAGTCAAAAGAAATAATGTGCACAGAAGTGAGGCATTTAAAATACTCTCAATGCTTTATTTTATTTAATTTCAGTAAAAGCATTATTTATTTGAGGGAGGGGGATGGAAAAGGAGTGAGGATGCCAACATCACTTTCTCAAGCCGAAAAGTCAGAAGATGGCATGTGGAAATGAAGATAACTGTAAACAAAAAAATGAAACTTAGCAGTCTAGTTCTGCTCTTCTTGCTGGAAAAGGAGGGAGGAAACCTAGTTAGTCATTCAAAGCAGCCTTTGCTTTTCAGAGTTGCAAGTTGAACTGTGTTGGCAGGGTTTTTATGCAGCTCTTGCTTTGGACTTTTCTTTAGGTCCTTAACATAACTGTTGGCAACTTCCTTGCCTGCTGGGAATTTTGTCCAGTTCAGCAAAGCATGATGACACTGTTGTGTCCCTGATGAGATAAACAGTGTGGCTGCCTCTGGAGCAAAGAAAAGTCTCCTAGGTGGTAGCAGTATAGGGTCTGCGATTTGGGATTGATCCCTGCTTGTAACAGACACAAGTGATGGTTGGTTGGTGCAAATGCCATGCACATAGGTTCTTATATTTCCTTCAGAAGCGTGTCCTAACTTGGTAACATAAATTTTGGCATACTTCGGGGCAAAGAAGTTCTTGTTGTGAATGCTAGATAAACTGTGTAGTTTCTTTTGTTCAGAATATCTGTTCCAGTGGATTCATTTCCCAAGAAAAATGTGTTCTTGTGCACAGCCCGTATACAAGCACAAATCCATACACTGCGGTGTGATGGGGGTACTTGATGAGGAAAAATTTTTGTTAGAGCAACGAAAAATGTGCTGACCCTGACTTATTATGTCAACTAGAAATAGTCTTCCTCAAAAATGCTTCATGTTGGTGTTTGAAAGCAGCTTAAGGAAATACATTAAGTTTTTGTTCTCATCTTCTTAAAATTGCGGCTGGAGCTGTAAAGAGCATTTCCTAACAGGCTTTATTGGGCTCCAGCTGACCAGTTACAGTATGCTAAAAAGAGAACTCTTTTCTTTGGTGCTGCGCTTTTTCCTTTTAATGGAAGGGAAATGTGAAAAAGTGGATTAGTAGCGACTGAGTGGCTTTACAGAATCTCTTGTACCTGATTATGTTTAGGGTTAGTGAGCAGACACTGAATAAACTTGGGTGAAATAAGTAATGGGCTCTGTATCGCTGCTGAGGTAATACATGCCTCTTGGGAAGCAGCCCTTCACAAATGGTGTCAACAAGTGGTTTTACTGGCAGCCTGTGCCCAAGAACAAAAGGTGAAATGGGCCAAAGTGTGTTACTGTGCAAGTATTTTATTCCTTTAAATTTTCCTTGCAGATCCGAATTCCAGTATATTGGGGAAAAGACACATATTTATATTTTTACTGTGTACCTTTAGATGTGTCTTGCTGGACACAAAGATTTCAAAGTTAAATCAGAGGTGATGTGTTAGAGCTGAGGGTAGCGTTCTTGTGCTGGCTGGCAAGGTGTTTCAGGTGGAGCAGCAGTCCCAGCTGATGAGAGGGGAGAAGGTGGATGTTAGAGACAGTCAGCTCTTGGTGTCTTCTAGTGTCTCAGAGAGTAAATTATGCTCATACAGACTTTTTGTTCTCCTTTACTCCTGGCAACAAGCAGACTAAGTTGAAACACTCTTGCAGTGTGGATGTTAGTCTCCAGCATTGCTAACCCAGTTCCTTAGTTCCTTGATTTATTTGGTGGGACTTCTTGTTTGTTTGTTTGTTTTGGAGGCAGCGGGGAGGAAGCGTGAGGACGAGAAATGGCATATTTTAGTTGTAGTGCTTCATGCATGTGTAGACATTCTGGCCAGCCATATTAGAAGCAAAGTGTGTTACCTCAACCAGTGACGCAGTGCTGGGAATTACAGCTATTGTGCAAGCCCTGGAGACTGGCTTATTGTCTGGGTGACTAAGAGACTTCGCCGGTGAGAAGCAGGAGGAGTGATATTTAGAGGGGGTGTGCATGTGCACTAGGGATTTCACAGCTTGCTTTGCAAAGAAAGTTAGGCTTCTTTTTTAAACAGTAGGCAGATGTCTGTGAGAAATCTGGGAGCACAGAAGTGTGACAGAAGAGAGCAATAAGCTACTGTTTAGCTGGGTTTTCCACAGCTGGGTGGAAATCTTGGTGCTTAGAAGCTTGCTTTTGCAAAATCCTTGGAAGGGAAAGGTCCTGACCATGGGGCACCATAAGGGGAGTGAGGGCTGGGGTAGGAGGCACAGTATGACTAGCCACATGTGGAGCTGCTTCTTTGGGGGATTTGGTCCTTGTAAAGTAGCCTTTCTTACCACTCTTCTCCTTTGTTCTTTCCTCTCACTGTATGATGAGACCAGATGGGTGTTGCTTCAAAAGAGAATTGGACATCTAGATAAGCCATTTCGGATCTCACTGGAGTATGTTTCTAATGAGAACAAGAGCGTAGCGGCTGTGGATTCTTTTTCAATGAAGAACTGCAGTACAGGTAACATAAAATATTTTCTTGATTCTATTGCATAGTCTTTTGATGCCTTTTTGGAGAGGAACGTGATTTGTGAATTAAAGCTTCTCATCAAATCAATCGTTCAAATAGAAAAAAAAAATAGGATCCCTTTCAGGGAAGAATTTTTTTGTGTGTTATTGTTTTTAAGTTCTTGAAGGAAACAAGATTTGTTTGTTTGTTTTTCCCTTTGGAAAGAATTTATAGGAAAATTTCATTTGGGGAGATCCAAAGCAGTATTTGTCATTGCTTGCCAGATGCCTATCTGGACAACTTCACTTTCTGCAGTAGAAAGTAGAACAGATGAGTTGTTCCTAGATAGATAGCTTGCAAGCCATCTTTTTGATGTTACTGATAACAAATTTCAGGGTGTGGGGTTTTTCGGCTGTGGGGTTGTGTGGGGGTTTTTTTGTTTGTTTTTTTTGGTTTTTTTTTTTTTTTTTTTTGGTGGTGGCGGTTTTTTAAACTCTGGAAAACTTGGTTCTAATGAAGTATGCCTTTCTTTGGCAATGTTCCAAAGCAGTTATTGCTGAGTAACCCCTAATAGCTCAATGTAGTGCGTGGAATTTTAATAATGGGCAACCTTAATGGGAGTTACTTCTTAAAATACAAGCTCTGTTATCAATTCAAGTATGTAAATTTAGTGCTTCATGCCAGAAGGAGGTACGTTTTAGTTCTACCAGCTTTATGGAGCTTGTGAATCATACTGAAATCTTTAGGTGGCATGTCAGTGAAGAATATTATTATTTACAGCACTAAACACTTTACCTTTTGTCTGTGTTATTTATTTGGAGTACTACTGAGTTGAGCTGCATGTCCTGCTTTTCAAGCTGTCTAGGACAGGGAAATCTGCTGCAGAATATATATTATTTTGATTATTTACATTGCTCTCCACAAAGGCCAGTTGTAATAAAGGGTTTATTGCACTGTCCATACATAAAGGTGATCTCTAAGCTCTAACGAAGAGCAGCCTGACATTGTGCTGAAAGTGCAAGGCATGTTCAGACAAAATGCACCTGTGCTGCTGCTATACAGAACACACTTTGGTATCTCTCTAAGGCTGAAAAGAAAATATTTCAACTCCCCAAAACAAAAAAGTGAATGAGGCAGAAATAATTCAAATCCACAGTGCTTTGTGAATTCATTGCAATAAATTTTATGACAGTCTACGGGAGATACTCAGCTCCCATGAAGGTACATGGATTCTTCCCTTGGGAGCTCTTGAAGGAGAGCCGTAGGAGATGGACAGTCAGCTGAGTGAAGGGATAATGTTGGCTAAGTGAGCTCATACCAGTACTGGACACTGTTCTGCAGATGACAGATGTCAGTTGCTGAGGTTATTAAGATACATTGTGAGCTAAAGAAGGAACAAATATCCCATTTTGTCTACAGATTTTCAGCAATTGGCTGCTCCTCTGCTGTGCTTACAGGACACAGTATATGAATAATACCACCAGGCAATAAAACCATTTGTTCTTTTTTCAGTTGGTTGAAACCACTCAGCCTTTTGCATGCAGCTGAAGATGTGGTACTCTGTCTTTTTACTAGAAAGAAGACAGTGATGAGCTGCCAAGGATGGCACTGGAGGCTTGGAGGAAATAGGGAAAGCAATAAGAAAATATTAATCTAAATCTAATTTTTCTGCACCTGTTGGAAGCCTTTGGACAACTTAGCTACTTGAATACCTTAATGTCACTGAAGCACCTAAAACATGGTTGAATTTGGGAAATAAACATCTGAGAGAGAGTTACAAACCTTCAGCCTATTTTTTCTAAGCCTTTTAAAGACCATATACACAATTTAAAAGTAAATAATGGCACATAGACAGTCTTATGAAATTAGGCTACCATTTGTGTAGGTCGATACAGTTTTGGATCTAAACTACATGCCAGCAGGGGCTTGGAGAAGCTCGAAGTTTGAGGTTGGGATTTGAGCACTGGGAATTCCATTTTTTTGAGTTCTTTAATCATGGGAAAAATAGGATTTTATTAGTCTATTTGGGATTGAATAGGGAATTAAAAGTTTAAAAAATTCAGATGTTGATAAAATTCTGAACTTTTTAAAATTTCTAAATATTAAAATTCTAGACTCATATCCTAACTAAAAATTATTGAATGGAAACATAACTGTTTTGTGCTCCACATTTCCCCATCATTCAACAGTGCAGCAGATTAGAAAATCAAAGTGATTTGTAACTTGCATATTTTAACGTTTCCTAATTCCCATCATATAATCAGTCTTGATTAGGTTACCTTGATAGAAAAAAAGGAAAGCCCTTATGGACTGAGGAGTTTTATTAGGTTTTGTGTTATGGGGTTTTCTTTGGTGTTCTGTTGTGTTTTTGGTTGGGTTTTTTTTGTGTGGTGTTTTTTTTTGTTTGTTTGGTTGGTTGGTTTTTTTTGTGTGTGTGCGTGTGTTTTTGTTTTTATTTTGTTTCAAATGCTCAGGATTGGCCAAAACTGTATTTGGTGCATCTCTTATCATTGCTGTAGTTAATTACCATCATTATTCTCCAATCAGAAAGCCCTTACAGTCAACAGAATGACTGCTTGGACTTCTATAGGTTTTGAATCAGGACATTTAACAGGTGGCATTGTTCATCATCCTACAGCTGATTGACTTTCAATTACAGTCTTAAATGTGAAGCAGATTGTGTTTGTCAATGTGTAAAACCTAAACTATTGATTGTCTAATTTTCTTTCTTACAACTTACTATTTAAATAAGTGCAGTATCCAAAGCAAAAACGAAATTACAAATAGCAAAGAAGTAATATATTAATTTAATAATGTCAGTTAAGAATTTGTTCCTTCCACAAGTGAAGTAATTGGTACAGTGGCATTTTATAGTTGATGGTAATTTCTAGTAATAAAAATAGAGTTCATTTCCTAAGTAATGTATTGACTTATTAATGATATTTAATGAGTTTCTTACTGATTTTTTTATTGCAGTTGTAAATGAATTAATTTGCTAACTTATTTCCAAAAGTCTTAATTAAAGTACTTAATAGTAACACAAGTAAATGACAAGACGTTGTTTTACTTAGCGATGTTCGATTTACCAATTCTAAGTAACTTTAAGTACGGAGAGTGGAGATCAAATGCTTTTAAAATGTTTTAAAGGTTTAATGATGCTCTACGGCTACTAAAAGCAGTTATTGCAGGTACTCAGCCTGTCCAAGAAGGAAGCACTTAGCTTTCAAGTTTTCAAGCTCAGTAAGCAACATAAAAAAAAAAATATATATATTTATTTTGGAGAGAGGATAGACTCTGTGTTGTTGATTAAGTTAATGCTTCTGTCCACTCAGCAAAAGCTTTTTTTTTTTCCAGTAGATACTGAAAGTACATAGAACTCGTTACCTTGAGAGCCTGTAAGTAGCTGGTTCTGTAATGATCTCATGGTTGTAACACATATGCAAATTTCTGAAAGTTTAAGTTAAGGTTGAATCTAAAAGCAAACTCTTTGATCTAAAGCAGAGGACCTCTCAAGAAAGGAAAAATTATGAAGAGCTAAGAGTGATTTTACTGGAAAAAGAGATAGTGAGGGAAGAGTAAGAATGTGGACTTTGCAACGTGTATGAAGAAATATGAGCAACTCTCAGGTAGAATTTTTCATGATTCTGTTTGATAAATAGTCTAGCAACAGATTTATGAATCAACTGCAGGAAATGAATAAGGGCTTTCTCCAAACAGGATTATTTATGTATCTGAATCATTACTAAAATGATGGTCTTGTGTATTCAGACAAAACATGAGTATGTATCATTTCAGTTTTCCCATGTATGCTCGCTTTCTGCAGTTCATTTTATAAATTAATTTACTGATGGGATGTTGTGGTTAACTGAACTTAATGAAATACCAGTGAGCCCCTTTTCAAAATGAATTCTTGAGGCTTCCTACTGGAAAATTGTATAGAAAAGTCAACATCTTCCAAACTGAGAACTGAAATAGTATCAGTGTATCCAACAGAATTGTAGCACAGCCCAGGTTGGAAGAAACATCAAAAGATCATCTGGTCCAACCTTTCATGGGAAGCGGGGCCTAGGTGAGATTATCTAGCACCCTGACCAGTTGCATCTTGAAAACCTCCAGTTATGGGGACTCCCCCACATCCCTGCAGAGGTTGTTCCAGTGATTGATTTTTCTCATTGTAAAAAATTTAAACACAAGTTTCTAACTGAAGTCCCACATGACACACTTACAGCTAATTTAGGTGTTAATAATTAATTTTAAAAAATTGTAACTTTTAAGTAAATTTCACTTGAGTAAAATTGTAATATATTTACAGAAGATTTATGAAGCAACTAAATTGTGTGAATATTTTTTAATTATTTGCTTAGTTGTGAATATGGGACAGAGAGAGAAGACATGTACCTTCAGTGGAACCATCCTTGTCCGGGGCTCTGGGGAGACCTTATAGTGGTCTTCCAGTACCTAAAGGGGGCCTACAGGAAAGACAGGGAGAAACTCTTCAGTAGGGCCTGTTGACAGGACAAGGGGTAATGGTTTCAGAATAGAGAGAGGTAGATTTAGATATTAGGAAAAAATCTTTTACAATGAGGGGGGTGGAACAATGGAACAGGTTGCCCAGAGAGGTGGTGGGTGCCCCATCCCTGGAAACATTCAAGGCCAGGTTGGATGGGGCTCTGAGCAACCTGATCTGGTTGGAGATGTCCCTGCTCCTGGCAGGGGGGTTGGACTAGATGACCTTTGAAGGTCCCTTCCAACCCAAACCATTCTCTGATTTTGCATGATCTGGAGATCCACCACAGCTCAGAAATTCAGGCGAATGAACAATAAGCACAGTCAATATTGTGCTGTTGTTATAAAACTGAAAAATAGACGTGATTAAAAAAAAAAAAAGTAGTCTTAAACATCAGAACTGGTTGTCTCTATTTGAGGTTTAGGACCAACATTTACCGTAGGAGGTACTTGGCCTATCCAGGTCATTTTTGTGTAAAAGAAGCTGGAGATTAATTTGGTATTAATGCCATGGTTAAGGAGTTTACCAAGCCAGAGGAAAGATCCAGAGTGACCTGAAATCAGTGGGAATTATTTAATATGTTTGGATTAAATTCTGAGTATCCTTTATTTAAAAAAAAAATAATAATAATTAGGCAGATTGGCTGGATTTTCCTTGGAGTGGCCTGTGCTACTTATACAGTTCTACTGAGCTAGTTTTCCTGTGGATCTAATTTTACTAAGTAGGAATTTAGAAAAGCTTTAATATTTTAAGAATATTTGCCTCCAAATGCTTTGGCAACCACTTACTTCTCCATTCACCTCTGCTTCCCCATGAGGTATGGCTGATTTTTCTCACTTCAGCTTGTGTGCCAAAACCCATCTAACCTGATAGGGTTTAATCCTGTAGGGATCTTGTATTGGAGAAAAAACTGCTTTACAGATGAGTGTGGTGGCTGTAGTGAAGTTAAATCATTTTAAGGTAATTCCAAAGTGAAAATAATTTCACTTGTGGTTTGTGCTCATTTAAGTAAAATAAATTTAATGCACTTGTTATGGGGCTTATCTTTGTTTTAATTTTTCATTTTCATCTTTTTAAAATTAAGTTATAGTAACAGTAGGAATAAAAAATTAAGCAAATTTTCTTAATATTGCTTCTAGAAAAGGCACAGTAAGTCAATTAGTGGTAAGAGTAGCTTCTTACAGTAATGAATTAGTTATTATGCATTTCTATTGCTGTCTGTGAACACCTACTTCTTGTGGAGACAAATTTAGAGAGTGATGGTTATGTTAAATAATTTAGTCTATTTAGATCGTTAGTGTACTCACCAAAGGGGACGGCAATAAACTTTAATATCTGGAGCATTTGATTTTCATAGGTCTGTCATGCCAGTATGTCAGTGAATGGGACCTAGTGTTGTGTTGTTTTATTTAGTAATCAATTGATTTTATATAAATATATATATATATAAAGATATGAAGAGGGTGGTATAAAGAAGTGTTTTAGATGGTGTAAAAATGCTCAGAAAACTGGTCTCTAAAATAAGTGCATTCATACAGAAGGTGGAAAGGCTGGAATCTGTCACAGAAGAACTGAATGCACGTTTCTTATTCAAAGTTACTGTCTTACCAGAGTGGGTAGATTCATCTACTCTAATTCAAAAAAGGTTAGGTGATTTGGGTTAAGAAATAGAATTGAGAAATCTCAGGCTTTAAAATTCAAAGCTTTAATAGTCTAAAGAGAAGGGCCTGCTCGTAAGAGGTACTGGAAACTGCTTGAAAGAGACTGCACATCCTTCAGTTCCCCTGCAAATGTTGGCAGTTGTAAGTCTTAAGTACTTTTTAACACCTTGAAGAATTGGCCAATACATTATCTTTTTAATGCTGTATATGATTTTTATCCTGACCTTCTCCCTTAATTAAGGCTTATTTCAATGGGGGAACCATTGATTCAGAGAAAGAAAATGAACTCTGTAATCTGCTTTCCCCAAATTGAACTTATTTTTATTACTATTAATTGCTGCCACTTAGTTCTTGTGATGTTTTAATTGCTTGGATTTATTGAAACAATCATAGGATTCACTATTATCACTTGAGAAATGGGGAGGACAATGATGATTTATGGATGACCCAATGATTTTAAACCAATATTACTCCAGATTCAGAGATTTATGCAAGCTGATCCATTGTGTGATTAGATGACAGTCTATCTCTCCCTTTCTCTCTCCATAATAAAACCCTACATTTTCAAAAGACTGTTAGCCTGTAACAGAGGGCATGTAGAACCTTGATTTTGCTTAAAAAAAAAAAAAAAAAAAGAGTAGTTTTTACTCTGAGTTTTCTTTTATATAGATCCATTAAGTTCCTTGTTTAGCTATAGGAAAGGTTTTTGATTTAAACAGGACTGATGTTTGAAGATGTTAAGAACTGGCTATGCAACTTGATTCATGTTTGTGAAGAATAACAGTGATCTTTGAGAAGAGGTGACAGCAGGGAAGCTTAGGAAGTCAGAACAGAAGAGAGGGAGATGATCAAGCAAAAAGGGTAGAAGTCAGATTATGTGAGCAAAAGAATAAACAATAGAGGGAGAGATTAGGAAAGAAGAAACGGTGATAAACAAGTAACTGAAAACAAATGACAGGATATCAGGCAGGAATAATTGGTCTAGATAGTGGAAATGATAAGAGTTCAACAAGTTAGAAAGTGATTGGAATAAACATTTACAATCCAATTAATTAACTAGAGCAATCAAACTGAATCAGATAGCCACTCAGTCAACCAGACTGAACTAACTAGATGGATAGTCTTTTGAACCAGCAAAGAAACCAAGTGAGACTGAGGGAAATGCAATGAATTGTGAAAATTGAATGAATTGCAAAAAGATTAATTATTTAATATTTAAAATTATAAAATGCAAAGATAAATGCATGGGTGTTCAGTTGGAAGCTTACCCATTTTCTGGCATGACTCAAAAGTTCCAGAAGGGCATTGGTCAGCAAAATCACTTTCGGAAAATGAAGAACAAAAATGAGGAGGAGATGGGACAAGAAGGGAAGGAGACTTTCTGTGTGCACTTCTGGGTTGTAGAAGACACAATAATGTTAACAGCAGGAACGTTATTATTTTTTTTTTTTTAAAGGTTTGCATAGGTGTTCTACAGACCAACGCTGGATTCTGAGGTACCACTGCTTTGTAGTGGTGCAAAGCATACAGGATTGAGAAATGATATAATTCCTCCTCTTCCTTTACCATAGTGAAGGCTTCTTCAGAGTTTGGCTCAGGGCTCTTGCACCTCTCAGGGCTTATCTTCTGAAGTATTCAAGTTCAGCTTGTTTTATCTGTCTGAGAGGTCTCATTGCTAATCTGTCCCAGTCTTGCTATAAGATCCTGTCCAGCTCTTCCCTTTTCTTGTACAAAACCTTCGTCTTTGTGCACTAGGGAGACTTGCTTGGTGTGTCCTGCTGTTCTGCCTCTGCGTGGTCTACTGCAGGAGGCTTTCTTAGCAAACCAATTGCTGCACCAAACCATAGACATTGTTTTATAGTTCTGTACTGTATCTGGTGTGGGAGAGGTGTGGCACATTGGCGCCAGCAGTAATGGATATACTGCAATCATAGAATCATAGAATGGTTAGGGTTGGAAGGGACCTTCAAAGGTCATCTAGTCCAACCCCTCTGCAAGGAGCAGGGACATCCCCAACTAGATCAGGTTCCTCAGAGCCTCATCCAGCCTGGCCTTGAACATTTCCAGGGATGGGGCTTCCACCACCTTTCTGGGAAACCTGTGTCAGTGTTCTATAACTGCAATGGAACAACTAAAACCACAAAGCCCCAATCCTATAGTTCCAAATCAAATCCATAGTACATAAATAGAAATGCCAACTGGCTAAACCCGATGTATTGATTTTTTCCCTGAAAAATTTAAGAATGTGTAACAGGGGACCCAAGTTTCTGAAAAGGAGTGCATGCCCTTTCAACAAATGAGACTCCTTTTATGCTGTATTTGGAAACTCACAGCCAGTAGCTGCACATCAGAATCTCGGTCAGGATCATTAAACCTGGACATTGTGATTCTTTTGCTTTGAAGTAGTGAAAAACATAGGGAAAGAGAGGAACTTTCAAAAGCTGCCAAGTGACTTAGGAGCACAAATTAATGGGAACTGTGCTCCATAGTCCCCCAGGAGTTTTAAAAAATGCCTTCATTACTGAATTGCACTGAGGCATACCTTCCACCTGTGAGGATGAGAAAGGACAGACAGTGCACTGTTCTTCCATGGAGGCAGTTTTACGGAGTACCTCCATAAATAAGGCATACAGGGCTTTTATGAATTGAGCCTTTGAAAACCCTGCTAGTAAGGCATATTGATCCAGAAGTCACACGTGGATGGCAAGATCTTAAATTACTAGTCAGGTTTTATTACATGAAAGAAATACTTTTTTTTTTTTTTTTTTTTCCCCTCCTTTAAATGCTAGCCAGCTTAAGTGCTGAAGTTTTGTGCTACTGGGAGGCTGCAAGCATTTAAATGAGTCAACTGGATTCTGGATCCAATTCCAGGTTGAAGTATATTGTTCGTGGGGCATGATTAATGGTGTATCACCAAATTTGTAAGCAAATAAGAGGTTTGGAAATGTTTTTCTGATCTACAAGGAAATATAATGTAGTCAACTCATACAGAGATTTATCATGTTCCAAAAATAATGTCAATGGTGGATTTTTCATTTCATGTGAATGGAGGTGAACAAAGCCACTATTTTGATACCTCAAAATTTTGAGGATTGAGAGGCAGTCTCTCTGGTCCTGTGAAATCATGGGTTGCGGCATACTGGGTTCTAAGCTGTTTTGGTTGATTTGTGTGAGCCACAATCTAGAGTAAATGGTTTTAGGGAGACTACAGCAGTGAATATTCCATGCACTTAAGCCTAAATTATGTACTGGATTTTTAAGACATCATTTAGAGATGTAAGCAACAACTGCATAGCATCATGTTATATAGTACCAAAAAACCCATGAATATGAAAAGGATGACATTTTAATATTTCTGTAATATTTTCAGTGTTGCTATTGCTTTACAGAAAGTCACTGTAAGCACTTAATGGAACAACAGTGTATTTACATGTGTTTATGAACATATGTTAATGGAACCATAATGAAAAGAAAACAATCACTACAGATCAGAAACACGAAGTGTAAAGTTTTGGCAACAATATTAACTCATCAGGAACTCTTATTGTACACATCAGTAACAAAACAGTGGTGAAGTGACACCTGTCTACAAAAATTGCCAAGTGGCTTAGACAGCAAGGTAATGGAAGTATCTACTGCATGCGAGCTGTTTCCTGATGTAAAGGAAGTGAAGTGAGAAACTCTGAAGTTACTTGGGTGGAGCTTCTGCTTGTGAAAGTTGTAAAGCACCTTGTACACCATCCCTTTAATTGTTGGAGCTTCGACCACTTTCATCAGCTAAAGATCTATCTCTGTATATTTATCAAAGCTTTTGAAAAAGGAAGATCCCAACGAGAGGTTTGATAGGAACATTCCTGATTTGGACTTCAGTTTCTTTGTCATTGCTGGGCTCTTCGCAGCCAACAGAAGAGTTTGTTTTGGAAGATAGAAGAGTAGGGTTAAAGTTATAAGTGTTCCTTCATTGTAGGTAAAGGAGGCTGGAGCTGATGCTTAATGTCTACAGTTATACATATTACTATAAAGTTACATTGATTTTTAGAAGATGCACTGCAAAATACATTTTATGCGAATTATATTTTCTAAAAATATAACTTACAACTGATTAAGACAAATGAGAAACTTAAAATAACCTTTTCTATCATGTGTGGAAAAAAGTTCTACTCATCTTTGCACAGGGTGCTTTGCAGTGGTCTTCTATGCTTGCAGTGTTTATCTTCTGTTTTCTTCTAATTTTGTCTTTGGAGCATTTCCAATTTCCTCTGCTCCCAAGGGAAATCAGGCAATTTCTCTAGTTTGGACAAGCCTATTCCTCTTTTTTCCCTTTAGTCATAAAACATTCCTGCCTATCTAATCTCATCGTGAAACCTTTAGGGCAATTACTACTCCATTATAAGTTTATATTGTAGCAAGTAGTCTTTATCTTATTTGTTGATTTGTAGAATGTGGGCTAATTTGTGACTTCATGTAGCTCCCCTTAAATTACAATAAATGCGCTTCTACTTGCTTCTTCTATTACTAGCAGTACCGGACAACAGCAGCGTCTGTAAAGCGCTGCAGTTGTCTTTCTCAAGTATAATAGCAGTCAGAGCATTCTCTGGTTCATATAATTTTTTGAGTTTTCAAGTAAACAGTGCATTCCTTTGCTGGATAATTAGGGTAATTGCTGAAATTAAACTGAAGTGTTATGACTGGGCAGGATGCCACCAAATGACTTTTCAGCCTGGCGAAGAGAAGGTTCCAGGGAGACCTTATAGCAGTCTTCCAGTACCTAAAGGGGGCTTATAGGAAAGACGGGGAGAAACTCTTTGGCAGGGTCTGTTGTGATAGGATGAGGGTTAATAGCTTTAAAATAGAAGGAAGCAGATTCAGACTGGATATAAAGAAGACTTTTTTTACACTGAGGGTGGTGGACCACTGGAACAGGTTGCCCAGAGACATGGTGGATGCTCCATCCCTGGAAACATTGAAGGCCAGGTTCGATGGGGCTCTGAGCAACCTGATCTGGTTGGGGATGTCCCTGTTCCTGGCAGGGAGGTTGGACTAGATGACCTTTAAAAGGTCCCTTCTAATCCAAACCATTCTCTGATTTTATGGAAGTCAGTCATGCAAAATTACTCTTCCTACACTGCAAGCCTGTGGTAATACTATTCTGTAGATATTAAGGCAGAGTTTATTACTGTT
The DNA here is from genome assembly GCF_036417535.1 of Chlamydotis macqueenii. Lineage (NCBI taxonomy): Eukaryota > Metazoa > Chordata > Aves > Otidiformes > Otididae > Chlamydotis > Chlamydotis macqueenii. The sequence continues at coordinate 70,599,179 of NC_141558.1, read as the reverse complement.
TCTATTTATTCATATTACTATACCATCTCAGAACAGTACTCACAGGTTAGTCTGGTCCGAACTATGCACTGAGTACAAACAAAGGACAAAGAAATTGTTACTTCCTTAGCACAAGCACAAAGGCAAGCAGCAACAGATGAAAAAAGATGACCAATGCCCTTTGGCCGGGACACAGTGAGTGAGCATTAGATTAGCTGACACCTGGGATGGAATTAGTTGGGGGGAAATTAAAACAATTTTTAATAGCACTTTCATTGATCTTAGAAATGAGAGAGAACTAATGAGGGAACAGAATCAGGCTGTTTATGGCAGCAGCAATAGCCAACAGTTTACTGGTGCATCTCTAACAAGTTTAAGTTGAGGGATTTGGCTGATGAAATGGGAAAGAGTAATTTTGCTGTCAGCTTTGAGATTTTTGTTAATGCTAGGCATTATCTAAATGGCAACTATGTTGGTATAAGTGAGCACAGTTTCTGGGGATTCCTCTGTAGAAAATTGCACTCATTCCAAAAGTTATTTGGGCAGAGAGCTAGATCATGGCAGAGCTTCACCATTTGCCTAAGCAATCTTGCTCTACTTGTACGAGTTTTACCAAGTGCCAAGTGTTCATAAAGAGTGTGTAGGAATGCCATTAGGTGAAATGAAGACAATTTCTTTTCCAGTTTACAAAGCCGAGTAATGGACTTCTCCCTTTCTCCTTATTTCTTTGTCTTGATAGTGTATAGGTGACCTTTTTTTTTTTTTTTTTAACACATCTACATTCTGCTAATGCTGGCTGCTTTTTTTTTTTTTTTTTTAGCAGTTGAACAAAGGCCAGAAAATATTTTCAGTGGATAAGATACAAAAAAATCCTCTCCTAAACTTCAACTTGCAAAGCTAATTCCCAAGCAGTTCAGCACAATTCTCAGTCTAGACCTCAACTGAACTGTCAGGGAATAAAATCTGTATAATAAACCAGTCATCTAATTCACAACATCATGGGATTCAATTTCCCTAGGAAAGATTTAGTTCAGACATTGAGTTGCTTTTTTTTGTATGAAGTTAGACAAGGTGGTATTCATCTTTTGTGACTTCAGCTATCTGAAAGTTAGGCATCATGTCAAAGCTAGTCTCTAGGGTCTCTCTGTAGTCAACAGAGAGAAAAAGAGGCACTTCAGAAAGCAATTCATTCCACCTTTAACATCATAGCATCATCAGAGTGTCAGAAAGGGGACAATGCTTTGCTTGAGGAATTGTAGCCTGGAATTTCTAACAGAACTATCCTTTTGAGGCCAGTGGGTGTTTTAATATGTGTAATCTATAAAACCTGCCCACCAATTCCTCAGTTTTGAATGAATCATGTCAGGCAAAGAATCTTTAAGAAACGGATCCTCTATTGAACTTCCTCAACGCTCACTGGTTAGTATGCTAGATAAATAATTTTATAGTAATTATTTTGCAGAAGTTGATTCAAGGTCTGTTAGGATAAACCCTGAAAAAAACTAAATGGATGTTGAGTGCAAGATTAATAGTGCTATCCAGGAACACTTTACAGTACCACCATTACCAGTACAAGCTTCATCCGTGCATCTTTGACAGGATGCTTCCAGTCAGACCTAGAAGCTTCTCTGCACTAAAAACAAAGCCACCAGCTGTTCTGTGAAACCTGCCTTAGTTATAAACTAGAAATCAGCCCTGGGTTTTTATCTGTGTAGATATTTTATGAGTGAGTCTACAAAAGAAGATGTATTTCTGAAAAAAAAAAAAACCAAAAAAAAACCAACCCAGTTCCTTTCACAAAGAAGAACATTCTTTGATTTGTCAAAACTAAAATGGTTGTTGGTAGAAGCAGAGCTACAGCTAAGAGCCTTCTAATGGAGCCCTGTAGGTGATATTGCTTCTCTGCATCTTCACAAATCACTTAAACATAAAAGCTTTGATTTTTTTTTTTTTTTTTTGTTGGCCACATTCCTTTATGAGAGACCTCAATGAAGGCTTTTTGAAAAATCTACTTAAATTGAGTTGCATTTGGACATTGGATCCCATGCTGCTTTCTAAAGAGTGATAATAGAAGATCCACATTATTTTTTTCAGTTACTTCCTAACCAATAGGTGTAATTATCTCTTGCATTATCTTGTTTATTTTTATTACCCTTGTGAATGACTCTGTCACTTCTGTTTCAGCAGAAGTGGTAACTCAATGCCTTAATAAATCCTTAAGCAACATTGCTTCTAAATGAGGTTAAGATGTATATTATACGCAGCCTTTGCCTTGAACCTTAATTCATCCTACTTCTGCCTAGATATCTGGTTACATTTAGGAGTTAGTAATTTCAGATCCAGTTCCTGGATATTATTGAGTCCTAGCCTAAATTTCAACTGACAGGACACCTTAGGTGTGATATATCATTAAAAGTCACATCAGGAAATTTCTATTCCTTTATGTTAGCGTAATCAATATTTCTTCTTTATCAGGGAAATTTAAAACAAAATGTGTTGGTTTTTTTTTTTCTGAACAGAAAATTGTAGCAAGTTTGGGCTGGTGTTTGGGGTTTTCTTTTATACATTCATTGTGTTTTAATTATTTTGAATCCTCTTTTGCAAAAAAAAAAAAAAAGCTGCTATGATTTCCTGTACATAAACATACCCTTTTATCTCTAGCTTTGATTTAAAGAAAGGTCCCTCTTGTGCAGTTCTAAATTGAGACAGAATTTTCTCTGAACTTCAGCATACTTGCAGTTGTGTTTTTCTTTTTCCATTCTCCTTGGTTTAGAAGCAGTCTTGAGCTGAATATTTCAGATCAAGACCAAGCTGTGTTTCTGAGGTTTCCCAGAGCTGCAAAGGTGTAACGTGAGTTAGCAGTCTGATGTTCCGCAGTATGCCATCTTTGAAAAAGGGAAAGGAAAATACTCCCTTTTCCATAAATTACTTTGCATGGAATAGTGAGAATATTATCATGTCTCAGAATTGTCTCATATATTAGAATGAAGGTTTTGGTTTGTTTTTTTTTCTTTTCTTCAAGTGACTAGAGCACAACCACTGAGTTGTTTCTCTACCTTGCCAGCACCACTGTATTTTGACTTTGCTTCTCTAGTCTTTAAGCAGGTCACAAGAATCTGTAAGATGTTTTAATGCAGCCCAGAGAGCAGCTGTCATTTGAAAATGAGACTGGTTAACATAAAATCCTTGAGTAAGAAAGAGCTGTTGTTCTGGGCTCACCTGTCTGACTTTGCCTGGAATAAATTAGGGAGTACTTGCACATGCTGCTTCATCAGTGGATCATAAGGGAAAGCAGTCCTGAACAGATGGAGGCAATAACCTCTCCTGCCAGTGCAGCTGGAGGAGGATATCTGCCTGCAACCAAAGGGACTTACCTGTACCACAGTTACAGATAACTCCAGGATCTCGTTACAGTCCAGTTTAACTCATTAGTGTTGACAACCATGAGCTGAAGTGTTATTGCTAAGGCTAGAGCCTTGCACTGCCTGGGATTTGTGGAGGGGAATACCTTCACCTTGTGAATTTGTGACTGTATAGTTGAAAGTACTTGGGGTCTGTTGATTTATGGAGAATAACATCCATAGAAAAGCATAAGAGAGGGACTCTGCAGTAGTTGGGCCAAATTCGTACAGCAGATCTCAGGACCCTTCTGTGACATTTCTTCCTGAAGTTTCTTTAAGCAGCAGATCTGTATTATATTGAGTATCAGCAGAACTCAAAGTTGAGCATCTCTTGAAAGCACTTTTTTGGAGAAATAAATCACGTTTCTGAAGCATCTCTCCACCTTCAAATGCGTGTCCCCTGAAAAGAAGCTTGGGTCCAGACTTGGTGCTGGTAGGTTTCTGTTGCTATTTTCCACTACAATGAAAAGCAATTTCCGCTTGACTTTTGGAAACCTGAGCAGTTATAACAGCATCAAGTACTCCAGTGACAAAGTCTGGAAGTAATTTTGGTCAGAAATTGAAAGTCTCTGTTCATAATCTTATCCTAAAACTGTAATAGATACTCAGTGCTCCCCCTACGGAAAATTTAACAACTTAAAGAGCATCAAAAATTGTTTGACACCACATATACATTACTGAGTGAAGTTAGTGATTTATAACATTGCATGTGAGATTTGTTACTGTCTAATTTGCTGCATTAATCAGCGAATGCCAAATCAGTATGCCGATTGCATGTAGATCAGTTTAATCTGTCACCTTAATTGTCAGTGAAATATTTAATGTTGAGTTTACATTAACTGTGTTTTCCACAGTGCTTCTCACTGAGAAAGCAATAAGCAGTGTAATACATCCGTAGTGCTCATGTGAAACTGTACAAGCATCAATGGTTACTTTTTACTACTTTCCAAATCTGAGGTACCTGCAGTTAAATCTGTGTTTTGCTAATATTTGCACATTTTAATACATGTCAAATTGAGAGGATGTTGTGAGTCTTGTCAGTGCTAACATAGTAAGAAGTTGTCTCTTTGGTACAGTGAGTGAGCAGATTTCAGGGGACAGGACCAAGCTGAAGTGACCCAGGGCTTCCTCAGACCAGATGCTACATTAGCATGTGGTAATGACTCAAGTGATTCTGTCATCCTCAGTCCTTGTGATTAGCATTTAGTGATACACTCAGTATAGCCTTTCACTTGAGAGCCTCCATGTGTTACACAGGGGCAAGCAGCATCTCCATTTTTTCTTCTAGGTTTGTTACAAAGGCAACTTTACTAGGACAAACCTGTTCAAAATTCTGGTCAAACTTATTTAGTAAGTGTTTTGACAAAAAAAAAAAAGGAAGAAACTAAATTTTAACACCTTTACCCTAGACTTCTAAGGGTTTGTTGTTTTTGTTTTTTTTGTTTTGTTTTTTTTTTTTTTAAATTTGAACCTATGTTAAAAGGCATAAAGGAATGATGAACTATCTGAAATTAAACGAATCTTGAAAAAATTTCCTGGAGATAACCAATATTTTCCTTCAGGTGAAATAAAATCTTTTGGACTAATGCTGAGCAAACATTTTTCTTCTGCAGGGAACATTTTCATTTAAGATAGCTCTTAAAAATGAGATTTTTTCCTGTGCAAACAAAAATATGCAATTCACATAGTGCTAGTTCTAAACAATGGCAAGGCCATGTATCCCCCACAAGTAGTTATTTCTTTCTGTCGTGGGCAGCAAGATGGAAGCTTGATGAAGTGAAGAGACTTGTCCAAGGCCACAGTGTAGAGCCAATTTGGAAATCCTGAGTGTCAAATTCCTTATTTGATAGGCAGCATTTCTGAAGGTGGTTTTCTAGTAATTCAAGGTACCTGTACACACAAATGGAGTGCTAGTTTGAATTACCTCAAAAAGTGATGCTAGGCTGCTATGCTTTCACTGTTTTGTGCTCAGTCCTTGGCTACTTAATTCTTTCTTCCCTTTGTTGGGTATTGGGAAAAGGATACCAGGCTTTTTATTTCTGAAGATATGCTGGATGAGCTGATGACTTAGTCATGATCTGCCTGGAAGAGCCCTAGTGACTGCTGTGAGATACCTTTCACTTCTACTTTTTCCTAGTAGAGAACCAGGTTGTCCAAAGACCTTCCCAGCAGGATTGTCACTGGGCTGAATGGGAGAGGGAGGTAAAATGGATGTAGGATGGATGAGTTCTCACAGTGCAGGGAAAACTTGAACCTACTGCTTTCTATGCTGAAACGGCTTCACACACAGGGCGCCAGCGATTTGGATTTGCCATCTTGTCTTTTCCAGCTTTTAGTTTGCCTAGCTGTCCTACAGTTCTGCTGAAAACCTTTCAGAGAATGCAGCGGCTGTAAAGACCTGGCTGCTGTGGGTGCAGGGGCTGCTGAGCTTTCTGATTATCTTGCCGCCTCTGGGACAGTGGGTCATTGATTTTACCCATATTAGATGCTAGGGCAAAGCACTTTTATCATCTTTGTGATACCTCATTGACACACTGTTTAAAATTATATTACTCACTAAAAAGCTGCGGTAATTACCTGTGGGATGGGAAAGGAAGGGCATGGTTAAAGTAGAGTTGAGAGCCTTTACTGTAACTACTGCTGCCTAAGAGTCTTGATGCTGTTTATCAAAAAATCCTGGAAAAGGCGGCAAGACATTTTTCCTGGTTTAAGTACAAGTTCAAGAGCAGTTGATCTTGTTGATAGTGTTTCACTAAACTTTCTGAATGGAGATTCACCATGCACTATGGGTTACATTCCAGGCCTTAAGGTACTGCAGTGATGAGAGTAGGTGGCTGATGGCACACTGGTGAACTGCGTCCAAATCCCATTAAGTTAAATACTCAGAGGGCTGGAAGTCAGGTTTTTGAACTGCTCTCTTTGTAAAAAAAAATATATGGCAGGTATCTAACACCTTTGCACTCCATATAACTTAACTATACCATGGAGGGAGCCATGGGCAGCTTAGGATGAATGTAAGTACAAGTACAGAGCAACTGGGGGATAGTAGTAAAAAAAAGGAAGAATCAGTGTTCCCTAAGATGGCTGACCTCCCCAAAATGGCCACTGTTCAGAGAGAAGGCTTGATAAAATTCATATGAAAATTATGTTAATCGTTATTTGGTCTTTTAAATTGATACTTCAAGACCAAGTGTAGACACATGTAAATATAAAGTACCTTTTAAGTCTCCCCTAGTCCATTTTATGGCCAAAAGAAAGTTTGGTGGTTCTTTTTTGTTATTCAGTGTATTTGTGCAGTTTGTGCCATCAAGTGAGGCCTGTCCAATACAGCTTGCTAATTGTAACCCTCTCCTAAATTGATGGGGTTTGGTTTTTTTTTCAAGATTTCATTGAAACTGTGCCACACCCAATAGATCATTGGTGGAGAGTATACTGAATTTCATGATTTCTGGAAATTAGCTTATATTTCTCTTTTCTTAGTTTCTCATATGCTTAGTTGTTTTTGATTCCAGGTAGGTCAGAATACTATGCGTGTATGGCTGGATTGGGTTCTGTATGTCGTTTCCATGTGCTCTGCTCCTCCTTCTGGACCTTCCCATAGTTATTCCTGAGTAATGTATTACTCCTGTTTGCCACAAAACCAGACTGAGCCCACCTACTTTGCAGTGGGGCTAGCAACCTCTGTTTCATATTCTCTTGTTATTGCTTGGTTTGTACCCAAATGTTTCTGTTTGCTGGCTCTTGATGAAAAATGAGCAGTAAGCTGTGTGTCCTCCTACTTCTCTGTTTTGTATAATGAATCATTTTGCAGTTATAAAAGATTTAGTTATAGAGGATTTGTCTGCCAGGAAGAGGTACATTTGCATTGTATAAATAGATTTATCTAGAGTTACCAAGGGGTTATGCTTTGTTGATACCTACTGAGCTGGGAGCAGCATTTTACATAATAACTACAGTAGCAAATTTGTGTGAATTTAATACCATTGCTGACAATAGTTAAGAGATTAATGACCAACTGAATTGGTTATCAAAATGAGGAGAAGAGGGGTTGGAAGATGTTTGAAGAGGAACTTGCACTCCAGCAGAAAGCCTGTTGCCAAAGTGGACATAAAAGAATATCTTGGGTTGGTATAAAATTTATGGTGCCAAATTTGAAGATGACAACTGTAAAAGAAACTACTGTCAGTTCTGAGTAATTGTGTAAAATCTTCTGAGAGTTTGATTGCACAGTCTACTCATTGAAGGGTAAAGATCTTAAAGAAAAACCTATGGTTATAGAGAGACTTAGGGCATGTTCTGTCTCCTTGATCTACCTTTACACATAGCAACTGTTTTATTAAGATTCCTATCACAGTATTAAAAATTTTAATAAGCCATTTTAATATTATTTAACATTTGCCTAGCTATTTTACTGTGGCTAGCAACCCATAGGCACCTCGTCCTCAGGGCACGGTAATTCTGAGTAATGACATTGGTCAGCTCTTACAATTCCCTCTGCACCTCAGTATATGTTTGGGAAAGAGATCTTGCATGGAAAATTTTAACTGAAGTGTCTTTTAGCATGCCACAAGATAGTAGAAAGACTGCATGAAAAGCCAGGTGCTCATCTTGGAATTGTAATGTTATCCCTTCTTGGTTGTTTTTTTTGTTTGTTTGGTTTTTTTTTCTGTAAGCATTCCCAATTTGTAAATCTTCCGCATGTTCAAGGGTTAGCAGAGATCCTTCAGCAGAGAAATGGTCTCCGGAAAGGAGTCCTTATCCAGGCTTTTTTTTTTTTTTATATTGAGGGCCATTGACCTTCAGCAGCTTTGCTCCTGGGAGAGTTTCATTCAAGTGTAGCAAGGCCTTGAAGCACAGCCTGATGCACAAGAGTAAAGAACTTTCACTTCTCTATCCCTTTGGACTGACATCAAAGCACTGAGATGCAGGCAATCTTCAGTGCATTCAGCTGGAAGAGTCACCGGTGAGTCGTAGCATCCACCAGCATAGTGATGTTCAGGAATGTGTGGAGGTAGGGCAACACTGCAGTGTTTCCTTGTACTTCCCTAGAACTGAAAGCTGCATAGCCTCCATTCACGTTAAGTCTCTCCCAGTGGCAAACTTGTTCTGTGTCACCAGTACTATTGCTTTCTCTCACAGCAAGTACTCATGTGCAATTTTATTTTTGCTTATGATTTTTTTTTTTTACGTATTGTTGCTCAGTTTTTGAACAAAGTGGAAATCAGCTCCTTCATGACTATTTGTTGCACTATACAACTGCAGTTTTGCAGAGGCTGGCAAAGTGGAGAGCAACCTTGACATGAAACTTCCTTCCTCAGCAAGCTTCTACTTTTATCTGGAACAACTCTTCCACTGTGGGGCCACTGCTGTGCACAGTAAAGCATTTGGCTATGATGTGAGGATGCATCACTGCACCCTGCTGAAAGGGACCACATATGTATGCTTGTGATTGTGCTGATTTGTGGTATTCCACCCATCTCCCTCAGCAACTGATCTGCAGTAAGGCCATAAACCTTAATTTAATACTGCTGACAGCTAAAGGAGAGATACTGCTTTAAACAGTTATAGAAGCGGAATTACATTTTAGAAATGAAAAATATTATTCCTATCTAAAATGATGTTTGAATACAATTAAGTGTCATACCTCTATTTATGTTTTTCATGGCAAGGCATACAAATGTACCTCTGACTGGTCTGGCAGTGCTAAAAGCACATGACTGAGAGATTATTGGGATGCTACTACTGCAGGGTTCAGAGAGAGGTTATATCTGACCTGTGGGGAACCAACTCTTGATGAGCCAAGCAATCTTCTCCAGTCTCTCCTTTCTGTGGCTTTTTTTTTTTTCTTGGATCTGGGCAACTTCAGTCAAACTCGTAGAGGTTGGAGCAGGAGTCAGAGTGTCTAATTTCATTATTTGAAATTGATTGGTGTGTGCCTTAGTTTTCTCATCTTTCAAATATTAGTGATGTTTTTCTTGATGTGGTGTTCTTAAGAAGTAACAATGGGGAAAAAAATCCACAGTGGCAGCATTGGTTGTGCTTGGAATTGGGGAGCCTGAACAGGAAAAGATAAAATTTACTTGAGTAATTGAAAGTGAATTTGAACCCAGCCTTCTAGGAAGCAAAATGTGAAAAATTACATGTATTTCCTGTCTAATAAACTCTTAAGGTTTACCCAAAAGAGGCACTTACGAAGTTTGGAAGCATGGTTTTCATGATGTGTCTCCAGTGGCCTTGTTTTATTTCATAATCAGTTCCATGTATGATGTTGAAAGTGGACCCATCTTAAATCTGCTCCTGTTGTCAATAAATTAAGCTTAGAGTTCTTAACCATCTCATTATTTTGTCAGTGTCTGCTGCATGTGGCAAGCAGCATTCATCTTCCAGTGACCTAGCAATCAGTCTGGCCGATGTTTCGCATGGGTAAGGTTGCTGGTCTCCAAGCCCATTCCCGGTCTGATGGGAACGGCAGAGCTAATAATAGAAGTTGGACCTTTTTATTTTCCCTCTTCCAGGTTTGTATTTTGAAAAATGCAAAGAAAATCACAGGAAAGGTTGTTTTGGTATTTTTTTTTTAACCAGTTACTTACTGTTACAAATATACTAATCTCTGTTTTTAGAAGAGATATGAAAGCTGGGAGGCTTTATTTGTGTGTTTTATTGTGTTGTGTTTTTTTTTTTTTCTTATTCTCATGAGGATGCAGTGGTACTTGAGAGAAAAGGGAATCAAATACCAAATGCAGTCTGATATTGAAGCAAGGGCAACAAAAAGCAACCAAAAGAAATTAGATTTGGGATTTTAAAAGGAGTGCTGTATTCCATTGCATTGTTCTAAGTCAAGATGTTTGTATTTAGGGATGAAAATTTTAAAGATCTGCAATGCTAGATGTGATTTTTTTTCTTTTTCTTTTTTTTTTTAAAGTCCAATGACTATGCAAGCACAGTGTTTAATAGGTATTTGGGGATAAGTATTAATTTTGTTTCTTTTGGCCCCTTTCAATTTTGTAAATTCCCCAGAATATTATGTAGATACCAGTGCATGCTGGAAAATACCCTTGCTTTATAAAATTTGCTGCTGCTGTTTACTTACTTGCTATTTTTTTTTTTTCTCTGCTATTGGAGCTGCTTACTGATCAGTAAGCAGATCACAGGAAAAAATACATGTGTTACCATGAGTGCTAACAAAAAAAAAAAAAAAAAAAAAAAAAACAAACAAAAAAGAGCTAGATTTTGTTCCGAGATTAATAGGCAACAACATTATCATGTAATTTATTTGGCTGTCTCAGGAGCTATGAAGATAAATATCAGATCCTCAGTCAACTTCCCTAATTGAAAAATGAGGAACTGTGAAATATAGCTAACTTTCTTATTCCACGTTCTTATTTCTTTCTAGTTTTAAGGAAGCTAGCTGTTGCTGTAAATTCAGGAAGGCTACATCACACCAACATTAACATTGGGAAATCATTCAGTCAAAAGGCAGGAAAAGTTACTGTACCTGGTCCAAAGCATTTCCGAGAGGCACAGAGGGCCTGGCTAGTCTGCATGCTGTACGGCTCTGTAGAAGGTTCATGCTACTGAAACATGGCAGTGAGCAAGTGCCCGCTGCTCAGGTGTGCAATGAAGCTTTCTTCAGTGTAGGCTATCATACTGGGATTAGGCAAGGATGAAGGAACAGCCATTTTAAAATTTGTGTACTAAGTGTAACATCTCTACTTTGAAACAGCAGCAAGCAAAGAGGGAGAGCATGTTAGAACTGAGCTGGCTGAATTATTGATATGAGTGAGTTCCAAAACAGTAAGTTTCCACTCGAGTTTCCTGCCCAACATTTTATCTTTGTTTGAATTCAAATGTTTTCAAATTTCTTGGGTTATGACAATGTTTAGTTACACTTTGAAACCTCTGAAATCAGTATTTCCAACTCAGAATTGATTTGAAACTTTTGTTCTGTGAGATATTTTGGTGTTTTCATTTCATAGTTTGTTACATTTTGAAATGTTGCATTTTCTGTGAAGTGTAAATTCTGTTTCTACATGGTTCTAATGAGCAAGATTTCTCACCTTGGAGTAGCTCACTGTGGGAGTGCTGCACCCTTAGCCTGTAGGGCTGGGGTGGCTCCCTCGGTGGGAAGTTTTTTACTGTCCTCTGTCTTGCCTTCATCAGATGTACAGTTGTGTTCATTTTATAACATAAATTATTCAAACTGCACTGTGAAGACAGAGTAAATAATTCCCTTATATTTTTTCATGACTGTTATCATAACATCTTAGTTCCTTACAGATGTTAATAAAATGAACATTGAAGAGCTCTTGTGATGAGTTTATTCCCATTTTATATATAGGAAGTGAAATAAAAAGATTAAAGCCAATTTATGTAACTGGAAAAGTGGGCAAGGCTTCAGGCAGATACAAATATGGGCTGCTTTTTTTGCCTATATCAGACAGTCTAATGAGAAGAGATCGTCACCTCCTACAAATGTGGCTTCACTTGCATGCTTAGGCAATGACAGCAACAGTAATGATGCTGTTACAAAGATTAAAGCCAGAAATTATGAAATGTTGACTAATTGTGGCTGCCTGGTGTGAGAAACGTGGAGTCTGATCTTTTTTCAAAGCATTTTTTTGAGGACATTGTGTTTTCCGAGTATCTCTCTCACTGGTTTCGTTTGCAACTGCAACCACTTGGCTTCTCTGCAAATCTAAATACAGGTGTTTTGGGGTGGGTGAGGGCAGTGTAGCTCTCTATGAAAGTTCTGATTTATGTGGTCTGCCCTCTATCATGTTTTAGTTCAATGGTCATATGCCAAAGATAGCTTCAGTTCTTTTAAACATTAATTTGTCGTTCTCTTCTTTCACTTTCCTGCCTCCTTTATTTCATACTCTCCAACTTCTCTAATGGTGGAAGCAGGGGTATTAATGACGCGTATAAATAGAAAATTTACTTTGTCCTGGAATATGGCTATCCTCAGCACCAAGTTGAGCCATCAGTGTTCAAATGTCTGCACTGCTGTAAGACTGGAGGATTGGAGATGTGAAGAAATTATGTGCCCATCAGAAATGGCAAGTCACAGAAAAATCAATAATCAGGAAATGCTCAGAATTCTACACTATCCTTTTATAGCTAGACGGCAACTTTCCTTTGTTTCACACAACCTTTAAATTCCCCAAGTACTCTATTTTTAAATATCTCTGAGTCAAGGCCTTGAACTCAAACCAAGGGAAGAGCAGATGAAATTTAGACTTTAATAACAAATACCTGTGACAGATAAGCATTGTCAGTGAGGTTGCACAGTCTATGACTTTCAGTGGTGTTCTGTGGAGGAGGGTTAGACTGCAGCATGAGCCCATTAGAAAATATTATTTAAAGTGTGTAATTAAATAATAGGGAAGTTTCTCTTTTTTTTGAGGGGCAGCATAAGCATATGGGGAGATAAGCATGGTGGAGTTCCATGGGTAGGTATTTCTTAATGACATACATGCATTTTAAAATTTATATTTTTCACTATGTGTGCATACAGGGTCTTGCCCTGAGAACTTGTTGGAGTCAATTCAACTGTGTCCAGCTGGACTTCTCAGGGATAGCCCAGACAGCAGCTACTTTTTGGTAAAACATGCATGAGTGTACAAATTTATCCTGGGTCTTTGCGATTTCTTTTCATCTGGTTTTCCAGAGTAGAAATGACAGGATTTTTTTTAACAACAACTGACTGCTGTCCTATTAAGCTCTCTTGTTTTAATGTGCACTGAGTGGGAGGGCTTTACCTCACTGTTGGTCCCAAATGCTTTCAATAACATTAAAAATTATGGCCTGAGAAGCTGAACATAACATGTGAAGGTATAATTATGTTCAGCTTGATTAATTCTGCATGATAATAAGCAGCGTAGCCAGTTTGCAAAATAAGGTATATATTTAGAAATGCCTGTAAGAATTTCATTCTTCCCTCCCACTTGGCCAGCTGTGGTGGCTAAGGTGAAGGTTCCCATTTTGCACTGATCAAATATCACAATCTTTCTGGCCACATTCCTCAGAGACAGATACACCAGAGCTTGCCAGCGCACTTCAGTATCTCTGCTGATCAAGGGAGGGGGGAGTAGAAAAGAGGCAACCCAAGTTAAAGAAAACCTGCCGGGGAGTGAAATACATCCTCTTTGGCCCCACGGTCTGAGCAGTAAGTTGCTTATCCTGCATTAGGATAAGCCACATGATTTTCCCCTTTCAGGCTGATCTGCTATATGGGAACTTAAGTCCGAAAGCATAGGCAGTCAAGAACCGAGGTTGTCATTTGTGTCCTGGATCCGGTACTGGATTTGAACACTGCCAAGGCTGGACTGTGTTCAAAGCAGGACCTGTGAGGTACAAAGTCAGCACTTGTTCCCCAAGGAATCGTTTGTTTCTCCTTTCAATTTAAAGCCTGCAATGCCATTTGTTTAATGTTGCTGTTTAAATAATGATTTATAAGACTCCAAGCCAGCCGTGATACAGCTTAATGACTGCTATAATTTATGGATGCCACTGGCTACATAAACACTGCTGTAAATATAACGGATGTCTCCCACAAATTTTGCTTTGATGCTTATTTGATAACATTAATTTCCCTTTCCTTACGCGTCTTCTGTGTGTGAGTTGAGGCCACTTGACTCAGGAATCCAGGTCATTCTGGCTCACCTTCCAAGGAGTGATTTGGGCTGGGAAATGAAAAGATCAAATGTCTATTTTTGTTACAAAATATTTTAATTAAAAATTAAGTTTCCTTGTTTTTGGATGCAAGTATCCGCATTAAATGGCCTGCTGAAAGGGTCACTTGTGTTTGGGCTTTTTTTTTTGGTAATCTATTTGTTTTACTAGTTAATAATCTCCTTTATCCAATTCATTTTGCCTTTGTGTGTACACAGTAAGCAAGCAAACATGGAACAGAAATAAATCATGTACTGTTATAGAGCCCAGTCTTTTCCCGGGCTTCAGCTTTGCTATTTGTGTTCTCTAACCTGTACAAGGCATCCTAATGCTAATCTGAGCTAATTCAAGCCCGGTCTCTGCAGAGATGAATGAGCATGCAAATCTACTGCTTTGTTTTGGAGGAAAAGCTCCTGGAATTGCTTGATGTCTGTTTGCAACTGATGGCTTTTAAATAGTACAGTCAGTTGACTTCAGGAGATTTGTGCTCCTGGGCTGCAACAAAAACACCTGGGAAAACAGTAGGTACTCAGTTCCTTTGTAATTAGTGTTAACGCAGTCGTGGTTGGAAAACTGAGTGCCTTTACAAAGTTAAAATGAATTGAGTGAATGGAAAAACTCCATTGCCTACAATAACCCCTCCTCTGAATCTTTGCATATCGTATCCCAGCAGCTGCTGGGCTAAAACATGGACATTGCTGGAAAGATTACAGATAAACTGAGTGGGACATGAAAACTGGTAAATTAACCCGGGTATTTCTTCAATACCATCTATGGGGTAATTCAGAGAGACAAAAGTACTTCTGAATTTGAGTAGGACTTCAACATTAAGAGTGTAATGATATTACTAACTTTATGGAGTCACTCTGGGCCTTGTCTAATTGTTCTTTAGGTGGTACTTCCAGCAACATGGTGCCGTATAGGGTCTTTGCTATACCCCTAGGTGAAGGGATCACTACTGAGTTACCAGAGTCACTTCTTACAGTTTTTTAGCATCTGTTTGCACTCTGTGACTGGCTTGTGATATGCAAAGAGCTTTGCTGCTGACATAGGGAAGGCTCTCAGAGGTGTCTCTGAGAGTCTATTTTTTGCAAGGAGCACAGCAAGGCCAAGGAGGGTATCTTCTCATTGCCTTAAACCCTTACCAAGGGACCTGCAGAAATTGTCAGTGACCAGCTCCGAGTTACGTGGTCTATTTTTTCTGCAAAGCTCTTCTCTGTAGTCAGCCTTGACCCTGACTGAAATACAAGGGCACTGTGCAGCCTGTATGCGGCAAGCTAGAATTGCTTTAAGGCAGTCCAAAAAAATTGAGCTGACAATAACATGGAGCACCCTTTTCAGGAGCTGGGATCCTTTATTAAAAAGGTTTGGCATGTATTCCCCTCACTCCTGAATTGATTTGCACCATAAAATAAGCTTGAAGAAAAATAGTGGTTGTTTTCCTACATGCTTCATTAATTTTTAGTTTTGTCAGGCAATATAAATAAAAGTATCAAGTGCACATCTAATTGAATCACCAGTGATTCCCAGCTCCCTGTAGTACCAGAGAACATGATGTAGCTGCACTGTTTAGCAAGCACGGATGAGTAAGGCAAACAATGGCTCACTCTGCCCAGAGGCTTTGGTTTAATCTTGAGCATGTACCCATTTAATATGAGACAGGGCAGGAGTTGTTGCAGTGGGGAATTCACAGCATAGACCTCTTCGTACTTTTACTCTTGCCTTCTAGGAGTAGTGAACTGGACGTACAACTCGGCAAAGACTCAGGTTTTGATGAAGTGCATCTATACCCGGATTTTTATGGAAGGGACTCTTGCACTTCCTAAGCTTGGCCTCCTCCATATGTACTGACTGTAGGATGTTGCTGAACTAATTGCTGCCTCCTCCAGGCGGCTGATCTACAGCATGTGTCTCTTAGAACAAGTCTTTTTTTTTTTTTTTTTTTTTCTATATCTTACTTAGCTACAATCAAAGACATTGGGATGAGAGAATTCCTACAGTAAGGGAAATTATACCCATCAGGCTGGATGATCTCTGACTTGTCAACTGTCAAGGGAATCAAGTGCCTTTGGGAAAGAATAGTGCTGAGGGACAAGTACTCAAGATGATTTCTGAATGGATGATTCTGACCTCTGATTGTAATGTTCAGTGGCCTTGTTTCATAAGAGTTGGCTCCTTTCCACATTGCTAGCTGGCTTTTGCTGCTTAGCATAGGTAAAATGAATTGGTGATTTTTGTGTCTTGGTAGGTGTAGTCTGGTCTGGGCTCCCTGCCTCAAGGGGAGGGGAGTGCAGGATGCAAGAGCAGGAGTGAATATAGAAGAGAAAGAAAATGACAAGCAGAGATTAGACTTTTTTCTCTCTTGCGGAGAGAATATGACAACGTGATACATCCAAGTTATAGGTAATATATGTTGACAGCAGGGTGTGATGAAAGCTTGTGTTCTTTCTAGACCGTGTGGCCATGTTATTCCTGAGCTAGACAATGGGATATCAGTCTTCAGGACCATCCGTCTAGCAGCAAATTCACATACAATTAAAAATCTATCATGTATCTTGTGTTATTCTTGAGAAGTACCACAGAGCAGGCTGCAGGGTTTCAACTCTGTTTTCGAGGGTCAAAGATGCCTTCCAAGTTAAAACACCAGAAATGCCTAGATGTTGTGGTTCAGCCCTAGTAACCACACAGCTGCTCATTCTCCCTCACCCTCCTCAGGGGGATGAGGGATAGAACTGGGAAAAAAGGAAAACTCATGGGTTGAGATGAAGACAGTTTACTAGAATAGCAAAGGAAAATGTCAATAACAACAAAATATAGGGATACTAAAATATACAAAATGAACAATGCATGATTTCTCACCACCTGATGTCCCAATGACTGATACAGCCCATCCTGAGCAGCGATCACAGAAACGAAACCAAGTAGCAAACAAAGGAGCGAGAGAGAGCGGACGATATCATCCCTCCTTTCCCGCCCCCAATTATATACTGAGCATGATATTTATGGCATGGAATACTCTCTTTGGCTAATCTTGGTCAACTGTTCTGGCTATATCCCTCCCAACTTCTTGCATCATCAGTGAGATCTGGAAAGCTGGACAGTATCCTTGGTCTCTAACAACTCCTAACATCAGTGTGTTTATCAACATTCTCCACTTACAAAATCCAAAACACACCAGCTACTGAGAGGAAAAATAACTCCATCCCCACCAAAACCAGACACTAGGGAACTGAAGTTCTCTGTTAGATTCACCATTAGATATTTGACAAGATTAAACGGGTCAAACAAAATAAAATAATTACTTTATCAAGTAATTATTGAATTGAGGGGATTTGACAAGGTCTTCTTCCCTTACTTGTCATTCAGGATCCTATGACCTGTTGGTTGAAAGGAAGGCAATTCAGTAATCTTAAGTGTTTTTTTTCTTTTCCTCTAGGATCTGCTTCTGGCTCAAAAATGGCACTAGAGGGTTCCTTCAGCTGCTGGAATGGAACGGCAATCAGGCTGAGGCAAGCATGTGACTTCATCAGGGACTGCGCCGAGGGAGAAGATGAGGGAGATATGTGCAGTGAGTAAATCTAAACCCCTAGGCTGCATCCTCCTTTTTCAAAAGCATTGACTGTTTTGAATTTTAATGCCTGAGACTTTAGCACTAATAGACTAATTTGGTACTATCAAAACACCAGCATCCTCCATAACACACATAGTTTCTATGGATGTCTGCCAGGAGTGGACCGTTTGATATGTTTCTACATTAGTTTTGCAGCAGGTTCTTAAGATGCTCTTAGTGCTTCATCTCTTCCAAAGTGCTGGTCAAAAATGTAAATGAAGTATAGCCTGACTAGCTAGATGCCTTACAGAATTATGAAATGTGTAGTTTGTTAGAGCTTTTAATCAAAATGTAGCACAGCATGTGACAGAAGGGAGAGGAAGAAGGAAACTTCTAAGATGAAAAATTAGTAGAGCCAGTAGTTTGTCTTTGACTGACTCCTGTGTCTTTGTAATTCCTCTTATTTTCTGCCATCTCTTCAGCAGTCAGTAGTCTAATAAAATAGAGCAGAAGATAGATAGCAGCCTGAGTTTTCTGAAAACTTGCTGTGTCTGAGAACTTTGTAATTGTGCTGCATAACCTACATACTTTAGGACCTTCCTTTAACCGTCTTGAAGAAACCTTGTCTCTTTTTCTATATCTCTACATGTTCTACCTCCAATGTCTTCCCCCTTTGCAAGTCTACAGATAGGAGAGGTGGATTGTCAGTCATATGATTATCCACAGGGCAAATATATCAAGAAATATAATAATTGAGAGTTCGTTATTTACTAATTTAAAATGTGTCATAGCTGATCTAGCCTATGGAAATTTGTTGACAGAGCTGTATAAATTTTTCCCTGACCAAAATACAAGTCCTGGCAAAAGCCTTTGGAATAGAAGAGGCAATTATTCTCAGTTTAGCTTTCATATGCAACAGCTAGAGCAGGGGAGAATCTGGGTAAGGTAATTCAAACAAATTGTGGTGATGTCTAGACTAACAGACCTTTGCTGTTTCTAGCATAAACTTAACATAAGAGTGACGCACAACTTCTAGCAAATTCCAGTTCTTTGCTGCTAACAAAGAAATGAAGTAACAGATTTTACTGGTGTGGACAACAGTGGTTAGATGTGAGTTCATCTAGCAAACTAGTTAAAAACTTGAAATGATACAGTTCTCCATCACATTAGATGTTGTTAAAATTTGAAATTATATTTGTTAATGACGCACACTCAGTGAACATTAAATTCACTTTCATAGGAACAGTGTCATCAGTGCAAAATTGCAGCTCCTTAGAGGCAATAATGCTTCACAGTAGTAGTATTGAAACCTTCTCTTTGCCTAAGAGCTTTAAAACACAGCTCTAAAACCTCATGATGGTATTTCTATTGTGTTCTAGGTTTTTTTTTAAAAAAAACCTAGTAAACTATGATAATCAGTAGGTTGAATGCATTTTCATTTAATTGGAAGTAGAGAGACGTATTATTTACCATCAGCTATACGTCCAGATACACCGTTGTGTCTTTCTGCTATAAATGGCTCTGCCTTGTGATGGCAATCCCATTTATACCAGTGGGCAGAACTCAAAAGGTGGAGTTGTACCAATCATGGATGCAAACTAAATACCACCATAGGATGGGGCAGGCCTGGAGGAACATGTTTACCTGTTATTTTCAAACACTGGGTGCACATGTGGCTAATGTCTTGTACATATTCATGTATCAGGTGGCTGGCTCTGCTTTTACCCCTAGCTTGCCACCCTGTGTCCCATGGTGAGCCAGTTGGTAAGGTGACCAATCCCTTTCTCATACAAGTTATCTACAGGGGTTGATTTGGTTCCCTTTTCCCCTCCTTCCATGCAGCACTCCTCTGTAGCTATTTGCATAAAGCAGTATATTACTTACAGTTGTGTCAGTAAAGAACGTTCTGAGAATGTACATCAGAAAATTTAAAAGGCAGAACATAATCACCTGTTTAGCAAAGTGTCACCCCTAGCTTGAGGAGAAGACCACACAGCTTGTTTTCAACCACAGATACTGAGAATGACAGTTCTTACTCCCAGACAAAAGGCTTGAAAAGCCCCATCTTCCACTCAAGTAACAAAAAAGACTGGCTTGCCTTAGCAAGAGCGCAAGTTGTGGGTATGTCTACTTATCCGCTTACAAGCCTGCACAGTTCTATGGCTGATTTCTTTGCTTTTGCCTCTTTACTGTGTTGAATATTGTTGGCATAAGACTCCTTGCACAAAACAGAGAAATTATCTGATGTTTTAGATGTCAGTTACATCTGCATGGCAGCCCAACACAAAACATATGTCATCTTTCAGCGTTTCAGCTGTCATTTTGCTCCTGAGCAACATGGATGTTTTCATCAGCTTTTTGCAAGTGTGGCAAAAAATGATTTAGATATCTAAAGCAGAGAAAGAGGTTTCCCAAATGCTTCTGCTTACACAAAAGAGCTGTCAGAAAAAGATGTAGCCATGCTCAAAACTGAGGGGAGAGCTTTAAAATTACTATTAACCAAAGACTTTTATCTTTGAGCTTCAGGGAAATGTTGGGTTTTTTTTCCCTTTCACAGTTTTTTAGCTATGCAGGTACTGATATTTTTTCTTCCCCCCCCCCCCCCCCCCCATTTGATTTTTGTTCCTCTCAGCTGAAAAAAAAAACTCTCCCGAACACCAGCTATTTGTTAACATCTCTTTACTTATTAATGGCCAATGAAATGTCACAGTGCTTGTTCTCTGTGCAACCAATTAGTTTGTGTACAGAGTGTAAAATCAGAGAGGGATGACCCTTAGAGAAAAGCATATTGCTGTTTGAGTCATAATCAAAAATTCTTGCAGAAGCAAAAGACAGCTTCAAAGAGGCAGATGTAGAATTAGATGCTGAACTGTGTTGCTCTGGGATCAGACATACAGATTTAACAGACTGATGAAAGTGCTACACTGGAAATTACTTTGGAAAAGTATACCTTGCAGACACATGTTAAGGCTTCAGATAGTGGTGGTCTTAGGTCTTTGATAGTAAATTCATGCTTTTATGGATTACTTACTGCAAAAAATAACATGCTTCCTCTTATTGTAGTAGAAAATAATATATAGCTGGTGTGGTACAAGACAGACACATGAAAACTCAAATTATTTGCTAATATAGATGGGCAGAGTGCTGTTTTACAGAAAGGGAGAATTTGTTTCAGTAGTTTTCTACTTCTCTCTTTAAGTTCACAATATATTGGAGTTTGGTTCAGTAATCTTTTGTTGCAAAGCAGGAAGTTTGGACAAAAATAAAAGTTTTGTTGGAAAAAACATGCATGTACTTTTGGCTAGACCAAAATTATTTTACTTTCTGTGTCAAATTCAACAAAAAATTTCAGCCTGGGAAATATTGGTTAATCAGTGAAAGCATGTTAGGAAAGTGATGAATATATTTAAAAAAAAATTAAAAGAATGGAGATGCTGATAGTATATTTATTATTGAGAGACCCAGAACTTAGAGGATTTACCCAGGATATGACAAACCTAGGACTGATTATTTCTTCTGCCTAAATGAATTCAAACCCTTATTTCCTATTTCCATGAAGAATTTCCAAGATTTTGGTCTGGACTTCTGGTCTAGTGCAGAAGAAAAAGGGTTACTCAAGTCTCTCCTGAGATTGCTCTTCCACATTTTATAAATTTTTCCTGCAATAGGGATTAGAAATAATGTCCTCTATCTTTCAAATAAATCTCATAACCACTGGGTTACAGGGTAATTTTCACTCTGCCTCATTGAATATTTAAAGATGTTAAGCACATTGCCAGGTGAGATGAGGAAGACTAGTATCTGATTCATGAAAGGAGTGACTCAGGCTGTGCTATGTGATTGGATGAGTGCGTGCACATGTCTGTCAAAAGACCAGATGGCCACTAGAATAGGAACCTATAAAGTTTGAATTTGTGATAACATGAGCAAGTGAAAAAAAAAAAGCATAGATAATTAATTCTACCAGGGCCAGTTTATTTTCCAGGCAAAAATGCATGAAGAAACTACTGGGTTTATTTATGTCTTAGTGATAGATATCACCCAGCAGAGTCTCCCTGGAAGCAAAATGATGAAGTAGCAACTTGTTGCCATGCGGTGCTCTCTTAAGGGTCCTGTCTTGCATACACTAATCCTTTTGCTTCTTTCTTGATCAAAGCTGTACCTCTAGCAGCAAATTCGAGCCTCTGGCAGTTCTGAACTCAGCAAAGCCTTCTGGCATTACAGGATAACTCCTTGTTGGCTGTGTTGAAATGAAAAGTATTTCCCTTTTTATGCTTCATTTCTGGTAGAATTTGGTAGACCAACTTTGTTAGAGTAGAGGCAGCCGTTGAAACAAACTCATGTTTAAGATTCATGTGCTTCTTTAAGTTCTTTGAGTAGATTACTTTTTGCCTTCTAAGATTTCTTCCTACATTTGGTAAAAGTCCGTAAGTACCAGAGTAGACTTTTATGCTTGTGTCTTTTATAATATATGTCTGGAATTTCACCCAAAAGATTAAAATATAGTATCTGGTTGATTTACACCTAGTTTTGAATCAAGAGCGTGCTCCATCCACTTCATAAATTATGCCAATTGCTAATTTTTCTTGCTATTAAAGGATGAAGAGTCTATGCTAAAGTTAAAAAAAAAAACTTGAAGTTAATTACCTTTCAAGCAAAATCGAAATCACTCTGAAGGCTTGAAAAATGTTTGGGAACAAATTTAACACCCTACAGCTTTTCTCTACTTCATCACTCAACTAAAAGCAGAGACTCCTATATTCACACAGTGCTGTAGTCTCACTGGATTACCTATTCTGAACTATATCTACAAGCTGTATCTTAATCTTACTGAGGTCTAAATTTTTTTGAAATTTCTGTTACTAATGATGGTATCTAACATGGCAGGTTTCAATGGGTGTAACTCCTGCCCCCACATTTACTTGATTTTCCAATAAAGATTGCTTTCCCTCATCAGTGCAATATCTATACTAATGTGAGTTTGAATTATAAAGATGCAGAAAATTTAGAAGTACACATCGACAGAAAAGTGCTAGCCAAAGAGCTCTTTGTGGAGTAGCAATATGTGGAGTCATAGGTGCTGTATATATATTCAAAGTAAGAAAGAGCAGCAGAGAAAATTCATCCAATGCATGGGACATCTGAAGATTCATAAAAAAAATAATTTGTGGAGAAGGAATTACATTTTCTGGCAAAGTAATAGCTTCTTATTTATGCCCTTACTTGTTCATCGACAGTGAGCTTTTTCTGGCCTCCAGGCAGGGATTGCTACTTAGATGACTCCTCCTGCTGCTCTGACTTGTTTACATCATCCTAGATAGCGTATGGCCATGAAATGAATTCAGTTTGACACTGAGCCAAGCTGTTTTGGTAGGAATTCAGGACACATTATAATTTGTCATTTTCTTTAGATCCCAGCCTTGGGCTGCACAATGAAATATAATCAAGTTCTGTAGAGGGGTAAAACACAAGGAAGCAACTCTCTGCTTAACAGCTCCATGTTTAAAGACTAGGCTGGATGAATTTGGAGGTTTTTAAAAGGACAAACTTAACTTCAGTACAGGTTTTAATCTTTTCATAACAAATTTGGGTGCTTGCAGAAAATAACCGTAAAACATGCCCCTCTCATCCATGTCAGGTTCCAGGCTCAAATTTGGCCCAAATAAAAGGCTGCAGATGTAAGATTTGTTCATTTCCTCTGTGAAGTGAGTTGTGATTCAAGCTCCTAGGAAGTCAAATACTCGTGGTCTCGACACTGCAATTGTGGTGCTCCCTAGCTGTTTTCTCAGGGTAGACCAAGGAGTAGGTGAATGTGCCACTGAAAATGAATTGATTTTTGAGGTGTGTGAGTCAAAGCTGAGGCCCTTTAAGTGACCTGCAGTATGAGCCAGGAAGTTCTGCTGATATCTAAACATTTTGAATGATATGGGTTTTGGATACTGGTGCCTCAGTTGATTGATAGAAAATTTGAGTGAAAAATTCCTGATAATCATGACAAAATCTGAGTTCAGGAGCCTCCTCTTCTTACAGAGAAGCTAATGAAATTGCTACTATCACATGACCAGCACATTATTTTACTTTAGGAGTTTGTAGTCTATCCTGCATTTTGTAAGTGAAGACATATTTACTTTAGCTTTGACAAGCAATTGAAAGGAAAAACGAATTTCCTAGATATGAGGGTTTATGATGTGTTTGCCCAAGAAATTTCATTTTTATCTTGGAAACTTAAACAAATTTCTTGTCTCATTTTCCTTTCTTTCAAAGAAGAAAAAAAATAAAACCCAACCCATAACAAAAAAAACCCAGATAGTTTTAGGCACAGATTGCCCACAGAGCTGGTGGATGCTCCATCCCTGGAAACACGCAAGGCCAGCTTGGACGGGGCTCTGAGCAACCTGATCTGGTTGGAGATGGGTTGGACTGGATGACCTTTAAAGCTCCTTTCCAACCCAAACTATTCTATGATTCGATGCTTTACCTGAGACTGTGTCAGTGCTTATGGAGAGAAGAGGTCCATTGCTGAGCTGGGCTGACTAGAGACCTAGACTGGAAGGGAGAGGAATCATGTTAGGAAATTATGCCTCTCCAAGATTTCCCTCCATGGGGCTGCAGAAGCAGTGGTTAGGAACGCCATCTCCAAGGTCTAACCTTGGTGGGTTATACCTGTGGAGCTGTAGAGGCTAGGTATTTAGGAGACCCTCTAGTGTACACAGAGATGTGTCCTCTCGGATGTGTCAAGGTGTAGGAGGAATCAGTGACAGTCTGGGGGTTGTTTCCCTTGCCACCACCCTCCTCCTGGTCAGGCATAAACATGACTCCCCACAAAAGGACTCAGTAGCTGTGGGGGGTGCTCGCATGCCAGTCAGAATAGTCACTGCAGCTTCTTTGTGTGCCCAGGAGTCTTCTCCTCAGCTCACCTGGATCCTTCTGTATGTGTATGTGTGTGTCTTTCCCTCTTGCAGGAAATCTTCCCTCTGGCTTTTACTGTTCATTTGAAGAAGGAGACTGTGGCTGGACGCAGGGCTCTTCTGCGTCCCATCCTTCTCCATGGCGGATTGGAAGCCTGAAGCACAACCATTTTCCTTCAATAGAAGGTGTGTGAGAGTAAATAGTAAGTGCAGAGAATGAACAGCGGAGAGCAAAAGAGATACACAAATGATGGGGAGAGGGAATAAAACACAAGGTATGCTTTCTTATGTATTTACATATACAGCCTCCAGTGAAACAAAAACCATCTTTCTACTCTTAAGTGCTTTGAGCAAAAGACTATCCTGCTCACTTTGTCTTGAAGGTATAGACTGGCACTTCAGGTCTCCACAGCTGACACCAGATACTAATCTTGACCCTTTCTAGACAAGTTCACACCAAGTATCCATCTGCATGACCCTCCTCCATACGGATCTGATTTTTTCTTTCCGATTTCCCTATTTACTTTCTCTGTTTCTCTCTTCTGCTTCTTTTTTTTTCCCCTTCTCATTTCCTAATTTTTCTTCTTTCTTCCATTGTCCCTTGAGTTCCACTTCTATATGTAATTACTCTATACTTGGTTCCTCTAGCCACATCCCAATACTTAATTTATAATCCTTCTTGTACAAACCATTGAAGGTTTATACCTTGGCCATTGAACTGGTTGAGATTTTGAACCACTGAATTGCTGGTTGAGTTTTGGGAAATAGACTACCTGCCAGGATAAGCTTTTTCCTAATGCAATAATGTAAATCATTGCAGGCATTTATTGCTGAGGCACAGAGCATCTAAAGAGATACAATAATAACAGCAGAGTTAATGGTGTGTAATCCTAATATTGCTTTAGAAAGTTAGATCTGGAGTTAAACATGAAGAGTAGGATTCTCTACTTTTGGGTGAACTCATATAGGCTACGGTGCATTTATGCCATCTGATGGCTCAGCTCATAGTATTCCAGACCACAAAGTGATGGCAGCATAGGTAAACATGAAGGCAAAGATCCAGAACAGGGTAGTGTGGGAAGCTGGCAATAAAGTGCTGCTGAGTCATGATTTGTCTATGCTGCAGAGGCAATTTCAATGAAAGCCCAAATAACTGGGCTCTAAGTAGTGGCACACATCTTTTCATGCAGAGCTGCCAAGGCAAAACCCTAGTGTTACCACTGCCCTTGTTTCTCTTGTTGCAACAAATGATTAAAGGAGCAAAGAAGCCTCCAGCTGCATTAATATTACTCTGGTGGTATTTTGCCGTAGTTGTATTTTGTTTTGGAATTGGCCAAGATAATGTTCTCTTCCAAGTTGCTTTTCATTCATAAAATATACATTTTGTTATTCAGGCTTGCAAGAAAGATGAATCTGAAGTCATGGAGGAACAGAAGATAGCTGTAGGGGGAAGGTAGACAGGCTTCTTAAATGTGTTTCCTGAGTATGTTTTTTGGGTGACGCTGCATATCTAATAAATTGAAAAAGCCTTCTGCTCTCTGGCATCCTTCTGTAGTAGGAGCCAGCAAACACAGGTTCTGGGGAGGTTTCACAAATCTTGGAACCAGAAGGTGAGTGCTGCGGTTTGACCTTCTTCCTTCTCTTTTATCTAGGTTGTGCGCTCCTCCTTAACACCAGCAAAGCACCAGCAGTAGCAAACACTGTCATGACCAGCACTGCATTTCCAACTCCTCTGAGGAACTCCCCCTGTGAGGCAAGTCATAATGTTCTTTCTTATTTTGCAATTTACAGAGCTTTTTTTTTGTGTCTAATAATAGGCACTAGGTTAGTAGCACAGCAACCACTTTTTCTGATGGCTTATCTCTAAAATATACTTATTTAATGCCACTGTGTGCCAAGGGAAGATATGGTTAGCTCCTTGAAATACCACAAAATATGTTCTTAAAAGCTTGGCATATCTTATCTCCATTGTATGGCCTCACATGATGTATTACAGTCTTCATAGTTAGGTGTATAAGCTGTAAGGGTAGGGCAGCCAGAATTATATAAACACAAAGAGGAAGGAGCTTACTGCATGAACAAACAACATCATATTTGCAAGACTGAAGATCCTGGAGAAACTGACTGCTCTTGACTTGGATGAATGTACTCTTCACTGGGTAAAAACTGGCTGGATGGCCAGGCCCAAATAGTTATCGTGAACAGAGTTAAATTTAGTTGGTAGCTGGTCACAAATGGTGTTCCCCAGGGCTCAGTACTGGGGCCAGTTCTGTCTAATATTTTTATCAATGATCTGGATGAGGACATCGAGTGATTGAGTGCACCCTCAATGAGTTTGCAGATGACACCAACTTGAGCAGGAGTGTCGATCTGCTTGAGGACAGAAAGACTCTACCGAGGGATCTGGACAGGCTGCATCGATGGGCCAAGGCCTATTGTATGGGTGAACAAGGCTAAGTGCCAGGTCCTGCACTTGGAGCACAACAACCCCGTGCAATGCTACAGGCTTGGAGAAGAGTGGCTGGAAAGCTGCCCAGCAGAAAAGGACCTGGGGGGTGTTGGTCACCACCTGGTTGAATATGAGCCAGTGGCGTGCCCAGGCAGCCAAGAGGGCCAATAGCATCCTGGCTTGTATCAGGAACAGTGTGGCCAGCAGGAGTAAGGAAGTGATTGTCCTCCTGTACTCGGCACTGGTGAGTCAGCTTGAATACTGTGTTCAGTTTTGGGCCTCTCACTACACGATAGACATGGAGGTGCTGGAGCATGTCCAGAGGAGGGCAACAAAGCTGGTGAAGGGTCTGGAGCACAAGTCTTATGAGAAGCAGGTGAGGGAACTGGGGTTGTTTAGTCTGGAGAAGAGGAGGCTGAGGGGAGACCTTATCGCTGTCTACAACTACCTGAAAGGAGGTTGTAGCGACGTGGGTGTTGGTCTCTTCTCCCAAGTAACTAGTGATAGGACAATAGGAAACAGTCTCAAGTTGTGCCAGGGAGGTTTAGGTTGGATATTAGGAAAAAATTCTTCACTGAAGGGGTTATCAAGCATTGGAACGGGCTGCCCAAGGAAGTGGTGGAGTCACCATCCTGGGAGATATTTAAAAGACCTGTAGATGTGGTGCTTAGGGACATGGATTAGTGGTGGACTTGGCAGTGCTGGGTTAATGGTTGAACTCTATGATCTTAAAGGTCTTTTCCAACATAAATGATTCTATGCTTCTAAGAAAGAGTAGACTTCAGGACTGCCCCTGAGCTGCTGAGAAAATGTGGTGCATACTTTCTCTAGCACAGCTGGGATTTGAGCTGGTAGGTCTTCATCATACTGCACCTCAAACCTACCAATCCTCATGTAGGCCATATTCATAGGTGTCCTGAAGTTAGCAGTAGCAGAGATAAATTAATGTAGAATGAAACCAGGTTCTTATTCAAGCAGAAAAGCTGTTGAGAGTTGCAAGACATCAACTTAGGCAACTGTATCAAGGCTTGCCAACCCTGCACAAGTGGTTGTAATTTGAGT
Organism: Chlamydotis macqueenii; assembly: GCF_036417535.1. Lineage (NCBI taxonomy): Eukaryota > Metazoa > Chordata > Aves > Otidiformes > Otididae > Chlamydotis > Chlamydotis macqueenii. The sequence continues at coordinate 70,571,159 of NC_141558.1, read as the reverse complement.
CAGTTGTACTTAACCCTTAAACTGCAGATTACAGAAAGATGCACGTCTGCATCTTTTTACTGTAGTCTGCAGCCTCACAGATTGTATTATCACTGATAAGATTAATTACTTAGGACTTTGAACCATGGTTAGTGATTTAGAGCATTTCACATCTTGAATGGTCACCCTGAAATGTCACACAAGCTCCTGGATCCTGGAGCAGAGAGATTTGGGAAAATTTATCATAACAAAGCACGGTTTATTGTTTGTTGATTGAGCACTGAACAGACAAAAGAATTAGATTCTCCATGTTCCACTGATCTTAAAATGCAGAAAGGTCAAGGGATGCATTAGAAAGTTCTCTGGAATGAAAATGCATGGAAGATAGTGTTTCTTTGGCTTAAAGTTTTATTTGGTTCATTTCTGTTTGATATCACCTCACTATATGAGCTGAGTATCTGGTTTTGCTCTCTTGATGTATTCATGTCTTCCTTCTTTAGGAAATACATTCTACCTTGTTTTTCCTCCCTTCTATGACAAAGGCATATGCAGGTTCTGAATATTTTAAGACCTTGTTCTGCCGTCAACCAGCAAGAGCAAATGTTTTTCATAATCCACCTGACACACGAATCAGAGTGAATGATTTCCCAATATGTGTATATTTTTTTTTTCTTGTGTATACAACAGTGCAAATAATTAAACTTGCCATCAGGGGACAAGCTGCCATGTATTTAATCTGCTCACATGCCATCCCACCTCTGTCACTCCCCTTGGCACTTAAAGGCATCCGGATGCATCCAGCATTGCAGCTGTTGGTAATAAAGAGTGAAGGAGTTTGGCAAGGGTTTTGTCTCTTGCCTTTTCGTATAGTGTAAAAGCTTCTCTTCTCAATGAGCCCCTGGTGGCTTCAAATTCTATTTTACTGGAACAATCTGTCTGTGAGCAGAATAATTTAATTCCACTTTTCAGCACAACACAGGAGGAGAAAGGAGATATTCCCCCCCTACACATTTATTTCTCCAATAGGTGCCAACAAACTTCCTTATAGTGAAATTATAGTCAGAAAAGAGATTGCGAAAATACCGTAATGTCCTGTATTTATTCACCCACAATCACTTCCCAGTTGAACTGGCTCAAGCTCAGGCACTAAAAGATGAGTTTTCTTCTACCTGTCACTGCTGACAGCTCCACCTGGCATGTCACAACTAGGACAGATTCTCTGGCAACTGAAATCCCACTGACAAAACTCACTCATGATTCATGAGTGGCAAAGGGATCTCAGCAAGTGCGTGTGAATTAGGTACATTTATTCTTTCACAGTCAGAGCACGCCATAAACCTGCCCTTCCTCTTGTATTTGATCCAGCTCACATGCTCCTTTAGATATCTACTTGCTCTCCTTGCATATTCACTTACATAGGGACTAGTTCTGACACCCGATTCTAGTACCCCAGAAAGATTCAGCTTAGATTCACATCCTGTACCAATATGAATGATGGAGTCTTTCCTTAAGCCTGTAACTTAACATCCTTCCTCCTCCTTCTATGCCATGTGTACCTCAGTATCAACACGCCTAGCTCAGCTGAACTCCTAGGGATGAGACAGAATGTGCTGCCCTGCCTACTCAGCTCGCTCACCTCTTGCTGTTTACTGAAGCTGGTTTTTTTCCCTTATCCCTTAATTTGCTTTTATTTTACCCAGTCATGTTAGACAATTACACCCACCATGGCAAATGCTGATACTCTGTTTTTTAGCCTGAGATGTACACAAGAATGTATTACTTCAGCCTCAGCATGAGGAGCATTACCTGCTGCAGTACTGTTTAGCAGGCTGGAGGATTCTGTTTTTTAGCCAGAATGTCCATGGAACCAGGACTGAATGCTGATCAGGAAACAGTCAAGCAGCCCTTGGTGAGTGCCAGCCACAAAGTGTTTGCTGATTCTTCAGGCTTGTTTTTTCTTCCTGTGCCTGGCTGTTTAATCTTCCACTGTGACAGACTGGCAATGGAGATGACTGCTAACACCCTGGAGACTTGTGGGGTGGCCTGGTCGAAACACTTTCCCTGCTGAGATTCTGGGCAGCTGTTTGCTGGTGCTAGCACTTGGAGACTTCAGACCGTGGATGATCTTTGGCATACGTATTGCTGCTAAGTGCAGGACAAGCGTGACCCTCAGTCTTTGTGCTTTCCCCAGCTTGAGGTTGGTCACCAGGAGCATGCTGGGCTTCTTGCAGGCTGTGATCCCTTAGCATTTCCCATGCAGTGTGGGAGGCTCCTCATTAACTCAGGGGAAAATCAGCCTGACCTACTCTGTACTGCTCCACGGGCACCAAAAGATGAGAAAAGGGTAAAAATGCATACAGGAATTACAGTCATAAATACAGCCTGTACTTTCCCACGTGTTTGGGATTGGCCGTAATGTGCTTGTGCTTTGTATATAGCTTTGTATTGCTCTTTGCTCCTGTTTGTTTTGAGCAGCTTTATATTTTTGTTTTCTTCATTCTTCAGTGCTTTTGGCAGGTCACAGCGGTTAGTTTGTGATGCTGCCCTTTGTTCTTGGTTCAGTTAGTTTTTCTCTTTCTTTTTGTTGTTCTATTAAATCTTGGCTAGAGTATCCTGGCTTCAAAGAATCTCTTTTGTTTGTGGTCCAGACAGTCTTTGTTATTTTTTTCATGTTGCACATTCAGAGTCCTTTGCCTATTGACCCTATTAACTGTGTGTGTTTAAAACCCAGTTTTTGTGGTAGAGGGAAACTGTGGCACTTCTGCTAAATCTTGGGGGAATGCAGGAGGTGGTACGTGTAGTTCATTAAGAGATGCTCCGTTACCCTGAAGTAGCTGGAAAGGATAGACACAACAAAAAGCTTGGGAAATGCCTCAGGAACCAAAATGAGTCACAGTAATCAAGAGTGAAAATCTTTTAACCCACATGTAAAAGTTCATTGTAAACAAAGCACATCTAATTCAGCATAGCAATGCACATAAAGTGCAAAGAATTAATCCAAACAATGGCCTGATTTAAAGGCTGAATTTCTAGAGCTTGAGCAATAAAGCACAGCATTATTCACTTCTTCGATTCATACCCTCCTCTCAGTGCGAATCAGTTGGCCTGCACAAGGCCAGCAGGGTAAAGAGGATCATGGAGTGGTTGGACGTTTCCTCATTTTGAAGAAGAAATCCATATTTGTGTCATCAGTAGCATTCCTGCTGTCTGGAAATCTTGGAAACCACATTGCAATTAAATTCCAAGGGAAGTGCTGTCATCTCAGGCACCACCCATGACAAAACTAAATTACTTTGCTGCAGTTGATAGCCCCTAGGTTTGCATGGTTTCCAGTCTACAATGGCCACCTACTTCTCAGTACTTTGCAAAGATGTCAGAGAGGTGACACAAGAGTGTTGCAAATGTCCAAGGAGTGCTCGTCTTCATGTGGAAACTGGAGACTAATTTCTGGTCCCCCATGTCTAGGCAATGAGGCAATCACATCTCCCTCAGTCCCAGCATTGTTACTGTACAAATGCAGAGTCATGTGCATTGACTTGCTTTTCATTTCATTTTTCAGAATTGCTCCCTGCAGTCTGCTTCCTCAGGTTTTGAAGGATGCTGTGGTGCCTGTACGACATAAGTCATACCTGTGTCTTCCCAAAGTGTTTGGGCTTCTTTCATAAAAAGATGTAAGACCAGGTCTAGAACTACTGCATTCTGTGAAGGCTTGGTACGGTGTGTACCTTCCTGGGCAGCAGTAGTTATATCTGTCCTCCGATATTTTGTTTTGTGGTGGAGTATGACTGTTACTTCTGTTTGAAAGTCACTGCAGAAACGTGAACAGTCTGGGGACTGATTTTTAGAGGGCTGTGCTTTGCTTAGCACAAAGGAATCTGTAATAGACCTTAGTGCTGTATCTGAGAAATAAAAGCCATGCAAGCAGTTTTGGTGTAGGCTATAACAGAGAATGAGAATAACAATCAGAGGTGGTGTTGCCTGGATGTCGATGAACTTGAAGTTAGCCTTAGGTGTTACCGCATGCATCTCCACAAAAGAAGGTGACTCTTTGCAAGAGGGAATACATTGCAGTTGGAAACCAGTTTATTTCATTTTTCTGATAAATCTCGAGTCAAACATTTTAAAGGGTATAGTTGTGCTGAAAAACAATGAAAAGAGATTCCTGTGATAGTAAAAGAGCTTTGTGCTTTTGGCCATGTTTAAAATAATGAAAATCTTTTTCTGATGCCGTTTTGACATTTCAACTAGCCACCATTATGTTATGTAAGTAAGTACTAAACTGAGACAGACTTCTTTTAAGCCTGAAATTACTTTTTGAATGTAAAGATACTCTCTCTGGAAAATAAATATGATAGCTTGATGTTAAACAGTGTAGTTGAAGTTTGTCCTCTCATTCGGGTTTATAGATGTAAAGATGTTTTGATCCTCTGTGGTTTTTAATTCAGTTCTTCTTTCTATGCAAAAGTGTTGTATTTTTTTTTTAAAGCATGTAAATCAATAATGTAAATCATTCATTGAGTGCATTCTGAGCCCCATGCTGACACCTGCAGAGCATGTCTCTTTCTCCTCTATTCCTTGAGCTTTAAATAACTTAGAAGGGTACGTGGTAATAACATTGACTCAGAACATTTATGAGCATGAAAAATGCAACATAGGTATGCCTCTAGCAAAGCCTTTCATGTGCTTTATTTTGCAAACTGTTGTTAGCATCATTTTACTTTAAAGTGTTTTTAAAATCTGTACCATTTATTCACTGTGTTCTATCTTTTCTTCCTTCCTTTGCCACCTGGCTTCTATATCATTGAATTGGAGGATCTATAATACCTGAAATTTCTTGAAGGCCTGGCCACTCCACAGTACTCTGGCAGCAAAATTATGAATTCTTTCTTACTCTTTTCTTGTAGTCTTTATTTTTGTGTGTGTGTTTTTTTTTTCTGAAATGAAAGTGCTTTTATTAGGTTCTTTATTTTATAAAAGTAAACATAAGTAAGAAATAATTTGAGAATAATTAGCATGAGAATCTATTCATATAGAATACAAGCTTCTCTTGCCTGCCTAGGTATTTTAAAGCTACATGATCAGATCAGTTAATTATCCTTTTATCATTCACATAAGCTTTTTGTTTGCATATGTGAGTCCCAAGAAAAAGCAGAAGTGTCAGCAGACTGTAAGAGAGACTGACTTTGCACAGTCGTTTATTTGGCAAAAAAAAAAAAAACAGGACCAAGACCTTTTGATCATCTTTCTTTTTCATAAGAGTCCAAGTCTAAATTGCTGAGCAGTCTTAATAGATGTCTTTGCTTGTGTTGTTATGTGCAACCATTTCTCATTTCTAGTAAGAAAAACCATATTGCCAATGTGATAAACTTCAAGGAATCATAGAATAGTTTGGGTTGAAAGGAACCTTTTAAAGGTCATCTAGCCCAACCACCCTGCAAGGAGAAGGGACATCTCCAACCAGATCAGGTTCCTCAGAGCCCCATCCAACCTGGCCTTGAAGGTTTCCAAGGATGAGGCATCCACCACCTCTCTGAGCAACCTGGTCCAGTGTTCCACCACCCTCAGTGTAAAAAAAGTTTTTTCCTGATGTCTAGTCTGAATCTACTTCCCTCTGTTTTAAAACCATTACCCCTCCTCCTTTCACAACAGGCCCTGCTGAAAAGTTTCTTCCTGTCTTTCTTATAAGCCCCCTTTAGGGTACTGGAAGGCAGCTATAAGGTCTCCCCTTGCTGAGGGTGCACTCAAATGTAGTTCATATTCATGTACAAAACTTAGTAAGACTTGACAAAGATGTCTGCAGCTGTTGTCTAATTAAGTGTAAACCATATTCCAACCTGCGGCTTCAGTTTCTATTCAACGATGAGGTGTTTTCCAAGCTTTAATGCCTGACTTGCATTTACTGGGTCAGTGTGTTCACATCTGAAAACAACTTCTACTTTTTCCTATCCAGTGAAGAAGACTCAAGACAGGAGTTTTGTTTTTCAGAAGAAGAAATGTCTATATTTCAAGAATCCACAGTTCTTTGTCAGGAAAACTTTAAGCAATTCCTTTGAGCAAGTATTATAAATGTGGAGCAAAGATTGGGAGTGTGAGAACTAAGTAATGTGCTGTCTCAAAAGATACAAGCCTGTGATGCAGACCTGGGGTGTGGGCAGCAAGGTAGCCAACGGTAAGATCCAACTACTGCAGTTCCTTGGGAGCAGGATGCCTGTAAACTCTTGTCTGTCGTCTTAAAAAAGCCTTACTCCAAGCACTATTTGAAGTATGTTCATCTTTTTTCCTTCCTTTGGTTACTTGTGCTAAAGATGAACAACTAGCTTTTCCTGCCAGGTAGGACCGTAATGCTAAAAGTCAGGGGCATTGCCACTCGGAAAGGGAGGAAAAAGAAACAGTAATTCTCCAGAGTGCCACTGAAGAATGTTTTATTTATGCTACTGTGAGCATGTGTCATTAGTCCTCAGTCAGACATCTAAGTAGTTCACACTGGAATGTTTCTAGCCATTAAAGTCGTCTTGCAGGTGTAAGCAGACCAAACTTCACTCAGAAGATTCTCAGTATTTTATTTATTTTGTTCTTAAGGAAGTAAAATGTGAGTCTCAGTTCTCAGGTGGTCTTAAAATAATGCAGCTTCTGCTAGAAAATCTACCCTCCTTGTTTTTCTTCACATCTGTTAAATCTACCAAGCTCTGTTGATGTTGATAATGATTAGCTCTTTGTTCTTTCTTGAATGAATTGTCTCCTGTTTGTCAGTTCAGAAATTCCACAAACTCAGGCTAAGGGGATTCTCAGAAGGCATTTTTCCTGGTGGTGTTTGCAGCACGCACGTGGACATCTGACCCAAGTTTTGCCTCAGTATGCTGTGTGTTTACCATGGGCCATCTATCCCTTTAATTTTCCCCAAATCAGTTTAGAGCATTTCATTTACTGAGTCAGTGGGTTTGCATCTGAACAGCTAATCACCAGCTACAGTGGGTTCTCAAGCCAGAAAGCAAGGTGCCATCGAGCTGATGACTACCTGCAATGCTTAATTAATTTCTCAGTTTTGTTTCTATCTTCTGAATATTTTGCTGCTGGTTTAACACAGAGGGAGGTGTTTGATAGATAATGTTAGGGGTATGCCACCAACAGCCCAGATTCAAATTTTTCCAAATGTGCCACTGCACTACTTACAGGACGCATCATGTATGTAGTACCATCTGCCGTCATTGATGCCATATTCTGTAGAATGAATGCCAGTCCCGTTCGGAAGTCTTTACTACAGCATCCAGCTCATCATCTGCTCTGGTTCACTTCAGCAGGTGTGAAAAAACCTGGACTGCCCTGCTGTGAAGCTTAGAAATGATGGAAATCACAGCCAAAAATGCCCATTTGGACAGTGCCAGTCGATTCACTCAGAGCCAGTTCATTAGAGTCTGCATATTGCACTTTGCCAACGAGCTGATCTCCCACTTCTAATGCCAACTATGTCTTTCCTTCAAACAGCTGACATGTGTGCAAAGGCATCCATTCCAATATACCAATTGCTTCAGCTTTTGCTCTAGTGTTACGTTAATAGCTATCAAAAGCTCGCTCTTTTCTCACTTCTGACCATGTAGATGTTGCCTCTTACTGTCTGGCAGGTCTGCAGAAGAAACAGAAATCTGAAAGCTCCTGCATAGTAGGAGCATCAGGGTTTTACCTTTCAAATTTTGAACTGTTAAAATGTCACAGTGAAGTTGCTCCAACTTCCCTGTATTAGAAATTTCACATAGTGCATTACAGTAGAGTTGGCATTAGGGTCCTAAAAGTGCTTCACATATGGACTCGTGGTAAGAAGAGTTGCTTTCCCTGCTATAGGTTGAGTGCTTTACATGCCCGCTAACATTCTAAAGTTATTAAAAAAAAAAAAAAAAAAAAGTTAGTCCTGATCAGTTTTCTCAAGGGAAATTAATTAACTGGGTCTGAAAGGTATTCTAAAGATATTTAAGGGAGAGCAATTGTCACTGTAATTTCAGTACTCTCACTTCATAAGCACTTGAAAGTATAAAATGCCAAAAAAAATTATTTAATCTTGATTGTCACCTGACGTTTTAAGACCATGTATGCACTAAGAGTTAGGAGTAGCCATGCAGATACCAAGTTTGAGGACGTTGGCCTCCTGCGCCATAAACCTTTGTCAGCAGCCTCTTCCACCAGTGCTGGTTCTGGTGAACCTGTGGGTTCACCTGAAGTCCGCCCTCTCTCAACTGCCTCCCTGGCTGTCACTTTGTGTCATATCTGAAGCAGTTCTTTGCAGTCTTGCTCAACTCTACTTTTTTCTCTCTGGTGTCTACGAGGACAATTCATCCTGCTGTTTCCTCTGTCTGACGTTATGGAAATGGACACGGGAGAGAGTGAGCTGGTGGTCAGACTTGAGCAGTGACTTGTCCCTAGAAGTGTTGTGATCTGGTAGGCCCCAGTGATGATTTGCTGAACTACTTAAAACCTATGCATCAGTCTTGAATGTCTGTGATCAAAATGAGGTAATGAGATGGATTCACGGACCGATACCTGCATATCGGTTTGTACACCTTATCAACGCTTGTGTCGTATACACTAGCAGTTCAGCAGACCCAGGAATGATTCCAGGCAAGTGCAGTGATTTTTGTACTAGAGAGAGAGAAGAAACACATCTGGATTTTTTTTTTTTATTCTCTGTCAGTTTTGCAATGTAGTCAAAGTCACTGCTGCTTTTGTAACTTTGGAGACAGGCAGATGAACTGCACTGTTTACCTAAATTCAGTACTGATAATTAATATAATGGGTACTCAGAACTTTGTTTCACCCACCCAAAATTGTGAGCATAAGCTAGGAATAATAGCAACACTTCTGCCCTTTTGACACCTAGATCTGACTTGTCTGCCAGGACAGACTTATACCGTGAGATGGAAACAGCAAGCTAAATCTAGTAGTTGTGTTTTGTGCTGAGAAATGGACATGAATATTCTATGCTATCAAAGCAAGAAAGTAAGTAATGTTATCAGGTATTCCTGTGTAAAATGTAAATTTAATTCCTAGCCTCCTGACTTAGACTTTGAAGTGTTAAAAAACAGAGGGCTATTTTTTAACATGCATGGATGCTAGATACTGTGCTGAACACTTTCTTGTGTCCGAAATATCCATCGTTAATGTAGCTTTAATAAACTCATTCCTTCAGCAGTCTCACGTCTACTGGTTATTGAGATGAGACCCAGCTTCTGCATGTGATATATGTGTATATTTTACTTATGCTCTTTATCATGAAAGAGCTAGCTCTTCTTCTTCCCAAGAAAATTAAAATACTGTATTCATATAATACGTATTCTGAGACTAGCCTGATGTAGAAGGGATTGTTTTTCTTTTCATACAGTGAGGGAAAATCATAAAATGAGAAAACTACATGAAATAACTTTACATATGGGGATAAATGCACAGAAGTTAACTCAATTACATTAAATGTAACAAAAATGTTAGAAAAATGGTTCCATAAGGTATTTTAATTAATAAAAACCCCCTAATTATTACTGAACTTTAATTGGAAAATCTGTAGAAACTTGGAAAAAGAGGTAAGGAAAAAATGATTCTTGAAAAGAGTGTGTGGGGGGATAAGGATGTCATTACTAGTGATGCCTGCTTATTGCAGCTGTTTTCCCTGTGTTTTTGCTGCTGCCTGAATATTAAAGTTTGTTGCTGAAAAAGTTGTTAGTCTTAGCTTGAATCTCTTAGGTGGCATCTTAGGGGAGTGTGATCTTTTTACTGTAGATAATAGAGGTATTAGTTTATCCCTTTAAAATTACAGACATGTATGTGAAAACTAAAACAGAGATATTTTGAACTCAATTTTACTGAAAATAAAGGCCAGTAGTTCCAATATTAAATAACATATACTAAATAGTACAGGCTTCCACATCTGTGGAGTTTTTTGAAGGGATTGCATGAGCATAAGGGGAGGGAGAATCCAGTTTTTGGTGATGAGAAAACAAATAAATGAAAGAAGAGTTGGGAATTTTTCTAAGTTTTGGATAATATTTGTGACGTTTAATCTAATGTTTTCTTTCTTCTAGCTACGAATGTCATGGCTCATCCATGGTGTCTTGCTGGGAAACATATCCCTGGTGCTGGTCGAGAACAAGACAGGAAAGGAACAGAGTCAGACTTTCTGGCATTCAGATAACAGCGAAGGTTTGGGAATATGGCAGTGGATGATTTTACCTCTCCCAGATATACTGGATAGGTATGAGTCTCCTTCTCTTTCTCCCTTGTGGTGATCAGTCGTTTCATCACTAGCTGCCTGGCAAGGAAAATGGCCAACATTGCTCCTGGAAATTATTCCTTCAGGGAGATAAAGAGCTTTGTCCCAGGGAGGTATCTTCTGTTACAGGCAGGGAATGAGAATAACTGAGTAGTTAGAGCAAAGTACCCAATTTTAGAACTCCTGAGTGGTGGTCTTGGTTCACAAACTGCATCGCTGAGTAGTCTACAGCAAGGTGCTTAAAATTCTGTGTCTCTGTTTCATTGACTGGAAATAATCGTTCTCCTCACACACTGTTTCATGCAGCATGTTTGATCTTATGTGGTTTGCTAGAGTTGGATGTGAGCTCTGTAGTTGATTTTTTTTTTTTTTTTTTTTCCCCCCCCGGTTATCAAATTCCCCAGTATTCAATGTATCTAGATCGGAGGATGAAAGAGATGGAAGAAGAAACTGCTGAAAATCATACAAGGATGCATCTGAACGCCTTTGTGTTAGCTGTAGCAGGAGTCTTAGCTTAATAAAGGACTGTTTTGGTTATGACTGTATTCTGGCTTTAAACATAAAAGGTTTATCTGGTAGCATATGCTTAATCTGGTAGCATATGCTTATTTAAAGAGTGTTGTTTTAGCTGTTTCTATCAAGTCAACTTGAAGGGAATACTCTGTTGTCCATTGTTTACTTTCTGTGTGTGCTCTGGCTTGTGTTGTTTATAAAGAAGACACAGACATACTTCACCTCCTGCTGCCCTGGCCCTTAGGCTGTAAGATGCATCTACAGTCTGTGTCATGACCACTGGTGTCCTTTGTCTTTTTGGAAAAAAGATTTCTGTGCCCTAGAAATAATGGATTTCATTAAGGGATAGTTTGCCTCATAAGAAGTTTGAACAAACATTGCATGAATGTGTCTATAATCTTGCTGGCTCTTGGGGATGCACGTAGGCTGCAAATACAACAAGGACATTGCCAAGGCTTCGGTCCTGAATGTATAATTAATATGTGTGCGTCAAAGATTTTAAAAATGCCAGCATTAGGCTTATTGTGCAGTCACTGCTGAAGCACCATTTGTAAAAATACCTGGTTGCTTTATTCCCTTCAGCTGTGTTTCCTTTGAAGAATGGTATATTTTGCCATTATTATTTATGTGATTTATTTTCTAACATTGCCAGGGGACTGTTTTGTACCTGAATTATTCTGTGCTCTAATACTATTGCTTTCCTTTAAATTCTCTCTGGTTGTACAGTCAGGCAGAGAATAATTTGATCTTTGGAGCTAGGCTAGCAGTGGTTCATGTAGAATCACAGATCCAACTGATAGACAGTGCTGACTGTTATGTATAAGGTGCTAATACCCTTGCTTCCCCATTACTTACAGAGAAAGACAGCTGGGTTAACAGAAGGAAGGGAGTTTGTGGGAGGTTAAGACATAAGTAAGGAGAACTTTGAAGTCCTTTTTTTTTTTTTTTTTTTTTTTTTTTTTTTTCTAAGATTAATTTAGTTGAAACTAACTGCTCCTGGGAAGCAAGAAAGAAATCTCCTGTAAGACTTGGAAATACTATAGGCACTTTTCTCACTATCTTGAAACCTGTTTCTTAGGATGTACAAATTAGGAAGGAACTCTGTGGAAGCATACACTGAAATGGTACTGGGGAAACTGCAGTATATATACTTTGGAGATAAATGACAGTTTTATTGAACTGTAAGAAGTATTTAATTGATGTGAACACAATGCTGGTGCTGCTGAAAGCTCACTGTGTCTGTCTTTTTCTAATTGGTTCCTATGTCAGTAGCTGTGAGGGTCTGCATTAGAAGCAGCATGATATTGCAGATATTCCTACAGAAGGAGCTGAAACTTTAAATCACTTTACAGAAGTAAAGCTCTTGAATAAAGCACACTAGTGTACCAGTTCCACACAAAATTAGAGCACTTTCCATTGTGATTGGGAAGCTGAATGGAAAGTGTTATTAATAACAAGATAATATGCTGTAAAACTGCTCAAAAGCATGCTTGTTCAAAAGCTGCTTAGCCATAATTTCCATGTTTCGCTTAGAGCACTTCAAAGAATCATCAGGAAGACTTCCAAGAAATTAGATCAGCTCTATCTTTAGAAACAGAAATTTCTTAAATGTTTGATATCCCTCAGACTGTAGGGAGAAATTACATTTTGGCAGAAAATCACAGCTAGAATATTTCAGGTGATCTAGCAGGAATAGAAAGTAGGGAGGAGTATGACAAAGAAGCTAAATTGTGACTGAGGGATGTTAGATTTCTAGCACTGTGTTAGCCTGGGCAACCCTGGACACATGCTTCATTTCCAAGAGTATGATGAGGAGAGGACTGTCTTCTTTCCTCCCATTTGATCCTTAGGAAAGCCTCCAGCTGAAATTTCACCCTGTATGAGGTCTTACCTCTCCTATGTGGACTTTAAACAGTCTGAAGTCCTGGCTTTTCACATCTTCCCAAAGTTAGCTATCCTTCCTTGTTCTGGAAGATGGCTAAAGAGTCGAGAGTCGATTCGTGTGGTGTGGAGGTTAATAGAGCTGTAAACCAATTCCAAATACTCAATATTTTCTGTGAGTGGGGGAGGAAGGGCAAAGGGCCTGGTGAAGGATATGCCATCGCAGCAGCTACAATTAATCAGTTGTGGGTAAGAGCTCCTTGAACTGCTGGATGAACAGATTGTGCTTACGGACGGTAAAGTGCAAAGTCTCCAGAAGTGCTGTATTTAACTTGCCACTTAAATATACTTAATTGATACAATTAATACAATTAATGCAGTGCTAAAGTATTTGGATTGGGAGTACTGTAGAGAACCGTGTTATTGTAAAATTGTTTTATTTGGTAGAAAATTATTATTTGTTTTCCAGTGATAAGTGATGACTTTTGAGAAGGGTTTTTTTTTAACTTCACAGAAATGCAAGTTGGAAACAGAGTCTTGGAAACATCTGTTTTAGTTGGTAGTTTGGACTTGCTTTTTTATACATTTGTTTTTAGTTAGTAAGTAAATGTGAGTTTAAATTTTAATAATGATTTAATCATGGGAATGTGACAGCAAGAACAAACAGAAGCCTGTTGTAATTGAAGATGAGTGATTTAAGTAGCTAATAATTAGAGATTCTGTTAGTTTAACAGTATGGTTAAGGTATATAATATAGATAAAATACAAGCATGTGTAATGAGGTGATTCTCTGGAGCTTGCTGAAGGCTAATGCTTATTATCACCAACTTGCCTAGCAACTGTTTTGCTAGGCAGTGTAAAAGGTGGAAAAGGATTAGCTCCACTAGGCTGAAGCCTGGCTCAAAAAAGTAATGCTTTAAGAAACAAATTCTAATTCTCTTGATTTCTGCTCCTTTGGTGAATCTGAGGCCAACTATGTGGAGTGACACATAGACTAAGTGTTCTGTGGGTCCATCTGCCACTTGACTGGAGTTGCCTGAAAGTGGACTCCACATAAGCCAGACCAGATAAGACCAGCTGCTCTGGTATTTATGGCCTTTATTCTCTGCTAAACGTGTCCTTTTCTTTAAAGATTTCACGGTAACTTCTGTGAGAGGAACATTTTTACAAAATAGCAAGTATTAATAGCAACCTGTCCAACCTCAGTACAGTCATCTTATAGAAGAAGAATGTGTAGACATATAAAAGGAATTTAGATGTGTCTACTGGTTAGAAAGGTTTCCTTGGCTTCCTTCATTTGTAAGTTTGGGGTTTTTTTTTGGCATTATGAAGTCTGAATTTGTAGCCATTCTTAAGCAGTAGTGGACAGATGGTGGAAGGCAGAGTAAGAGGAGGAGTTTACTTGAGATCCCTAGAAACTAAAATTTAGTCATAAGTAGCAGTACCATTTGCCTTATCACTGATAGCAAAACTAGGCTCCATGTCCTTTTAACAGAGCAGCATGTTCAGAAAGTAAAAAACAATTTTCTTTTGGTCTCATTGTGCTCAGAGAGCTTCAAATTTATTTTCTTGCTGATGACCTTCACCTGAACATGGACTGAGGAATTTAACAATGTTGGAAAAGAAAAATGCGACTTGGAAAGCTAGGCATGGATGTCACCTTCCTGAGGAATAAAGAAGTCTACCAACTTAAGTAACCCCCGAAGGTGATATTCTGTTGCAACAAGTCAAAATTCATGTCCAGATGATTATACTTTTTTCTTTAAACTTCTTTACCTATTCCAGTCTTGCTGGCTAGCTGGATTATTATGAACTACACTGGTGCTCATCAGTTTTTCGTCTGCGTATCAAGTGGGATTCCATTTCAGTCCTCGTGAGTGAGACCCTTTGTTCTGTCTGGCTCCTTCAGCAGCTCTAATCTCAATGATGGCCGAAGCGGCTGGGGAACCTCTCGCTCATTGCTGCGGTAAAAAGAGCAGTAAAAAGTTGTAGTCTTACAGTTGTACCACTCTGTTGTATTTCTACCAGCTGTGGCTACACGCTCTTCTTGTCTAATAATTTCTTCTTGCATTGCTCGATCTCCCTCATCCTGCTTTCAGATTTTCCTTCTAACAAGTTTCTGGACATCAGGTTTCCCTTCAAGGAAGAAAAAGAAAAGGAAAGTTCTTAGCAACATTTTGTACCCTGACCTGTTTGTCTCCTATTATTCTTGAACTTTCTTCCCATTCTGCTAAAAAGAATCAGAGATCCTGCATACAAGCTAGACATATGTTTCCCTACGCATTACCACATATATATTAACTGGTCCGATCTACATGCAGATCTCTTTATTCTTTCATCTTATATCCACCCAGCAAGCACAGCCTCTGTTGCTCCAATGTGGTCCCACATTACTTTGTTAAAAACAGAGTGAGACTTTAATACCTGTATCACTGCTCTTCTGCTGTGTAGCATTAATTATGTCTGCTGCTGTCCTCCTTTTGAAATAAGAGTTATTCTGCTGATGGCTGTTCTGTTTATTTGAAAAAGGGGGGGTTGGTGACAGGGTGTGCAGAGTACCTGTGACAGATTTTGTATGTGTGTATATATTCAGCATGATTGCCTTTAACAACATCTTTGAATTTCCACCTTTGTTACTGGCTATTAAGTAACTTCCTGCATGGCAATTCAGTCACTGTAACTGAGTTCGGTTAACATGCTTATGTTTCTCCAAATAATGTCATTCCACCTAAGTGTGTCTTCTGTCCAAAATAGTAAGTATTCCTTTGTGAAGTGAGCTAACAATGCATCATTTGTAACAGAGAAGTTAATGGGAACCTGAATGAATTAAGGGTTAGTGACCTGAAACTTCTCTGCTCTGTAAGTACTTCGGTCTCAGGAAGGTTCAACCGTAATTATTTTAGCTAAGTAGAGAGAGAAATCAGTTCCATCTGAGGCAAAACATCACAAGCTATGAAATGGGATCTGTGCGTACAGGCACACTGTGATTGTGTCACTGCACGGGGGATTGAGTACAGAGGACACTAACATTCAATCTTGGTTAATAATCCCTATCTATATGATAAAAAGAAAAAAAAATTATTATGAGCCTTTCTGAAATAATGACATAAAGACAGCTGCCTGAGTCTGGCTAATGGAAACCTGAACTGTCTGTATGAGCCAGGGACAATATTTAGATGGAATTCAGAGTTGTTACTGGAGGGAGGGACCTGCAGAATTTCCACAAAATCATCTTTCTGAGGTCTTCAAGGAGAATATTTTTTTTTTATTTCCCTCAAAAAAAAAAAAAAAAGACTATATAGTACTCCCAAAAGCTAACATTTCTGTACAATGAAGACCTAAGGATAGGTGACATAAGCAAAACAGTTTGTGCTCATAGAGGCTATACTATAGGTGGTTTTTTTGTTGTTGTTTTTTGGTTTTTTTTAGTTCTAGATTTTCCTCTGTAAATAAGTCCCAAATATTTTGGGGGGAACCAGTCTTCTGTGTGGATCAAGAGAAATTAAGTAGGCAAAAAGAACCAACTGAACAGAAAATCCAGGATGATGTGATGAAGCTAAAATACTGACACACTGAAATAAAACACAAGATTCAAAGATCCTGAGGAATGGGAAAGATTACAGCCCAGAAGCTTGGATGTTATCCTGTTTCTGTGAGATTTAAGCAAGTTGAAATGTGCTTGGCCCTACTTTCAAGGCACTGTTTATGTGGATTCAAATTTCACAGGTTAAGCCAAAGAAACAAACAAACAAAAGCTTACTTGTTATGCCTTTGGTGCCATTTATTATCTGTGACTCTGAAATATTTGATCAGTAGTCACCCTTGAGTGGTTTTTTTAATTTATGTAAAACTTATATCCTTCAGAGAGCTGAGCTGATGTTCCCCAAAGGGGAGATTTGAATTAGGTTTTCTTGTCCACTAGGTACAGCATTTCCCATCTGCCTCAAACAGATTTTTTTGTTGGTTTTTTTTTTTTGTTGGTTTGTGTTGGTTTTTTTTGTTTTGTTTTGTTTTTTTTTTTACAAAGTTGCATTCCCAGCTCAGCTGACACTCCAGTCTGTGGGTCCTGGGATCAAGTAGGGCAAAAGAAGAGACAGGTAAGAAGTAACTTCCACCAGTCCTCAAGTAACAATTTTTCTAGTATCCAAGCCATTAAAGCCTTTTGTAGCAGCCATATTTTCATTCATAGAATCGTAGAATAGTTTAGACTGGAAGGGAGCCTTGAAGGTCATCTAGTCCAACCCCCCTGCAAGGAGCAGGGACATCTCCAACCAGATCAGGTTGCTCAGAGCCCTGTCCAACCTGGCCTTGAATGTTTCCAGGAACGGGGCATCTACCACCTCTCTGGGCAACCTGTTCTAGTATTCCACCACCCTCATTGTAAAAAAATTTTTCCTTATGTCCAGTCTGAATCTACCTCCCTCTATTTTAAAATTATTACCCCTTGTCCTATCACAACAGGCCCTGCTGAAGAGTTTGTCCCCATCTTTCCTGTAGGCCCCCTTTAGGGTACTGGAAGGCTGCCAGAGCCTCCTCTTCTCCAGGCTGACCAGCCCCAACTCTCTCAGCCTGTCCTCAGAGGAGAGGTGCTCCAGCCCTCTGATCATCTTTGTGGCCCTCCTCTGGACTCACTCCAACAGGTCCATGTCCTTCTGATGTTGGGGGCTCCAGAACTGGATGCAGTACTCCAGGTGGGGTCTCATGGGAGCAGAGTAGAGGGGGAGAATCACTTCTCTCAACCTGCTGGTTACACTTCTTTTGATGCAGCCTAGGATGTGGTTGGCTTTCTGGGCTGCAAGCATGCATTGCCAGCTAATGTTGAGCTTCTCATCCACCAGCACTCCCAAGTCCTCCTCAGGGCTGCTCTGGATCCGTTCTCTGCCCAGCCTGTATTTGTGCCTGGGATTGCCCTGACCCACGTGCAGGACCTTGCACTTGGCCTTGTTGAACTTCATGAGGTTGGCACAGGCCCACCTCTCCAGCCTGTCAAGATCCCTCTGGATGGCATCCCTCCCCTCCAGCGTGTTGACCGCACCACACAGCTTGTTGTCATTGGTGAACCTGCTGATGGTGCACTCTATCCCTCTGTCCCTCATGTCGCTGACAAAGATGTTGAACAGGGCTGGGCCCAACACGGACCCCTGAGGAACGCCACTCATCACCAGTCTCCACTTGGACATCGAGCCATTGACCACCACTCTCTGAGTGCAGCCATCCAGGCAACTCCTTATCCGCTGAGTCGGTCCATCTGTCAAATCAATGTCTCTCCAGTTTAGAGACACGGATGTCATGCTGGACAGTGTCAAATGCTTTCTTCCTATGAAGAAATCTAGCTTATGATCACAGATTTATCTGATGAGGACTTGGATTCCATGTGAGGAAGCTGCTGGGATTTATTAAGCAACAAAGTCACAACAAACTTGTCAGCACTAATTTTGCTATTCTTGTGTAATTGCATTCAGGAATACTCTTTCATGGCCATCCAGTACAGCGTCTGTGTTTGCAGTGAATATGTCTACACAGTGCTGTGTACCAGTATCCATAGTGTGTAGGTGCTAGAAGGATTGGATGTGGAGTCAGCATACCCCACTTTGATCTGTGACAAAATATCTGTGAGGCGTTGTCACCTCCAGCATTATACTGAGTCACTGCAGTAACATAGGCTTCTGGTATTTCAGTATTGGCTTTCACCGAAGTGAAAGCAAGTTGTTTCATTGATTTCAGGGATCAAACAGAAAGTTAAAAAAAAAAAAAAGGAGGGAGCAAGGGAACAAGATTGTCTGTGGGGTTTTTTTCCATCTCACTGATGTGTGACATTTCCATCTTCAGTTTTGAAGCCCATTAAGTTAAACCCACCAAAGCTAATGATTGAAATATTGGTTAACTGATGATCTTGTTTCAATGGAATTTGAAAGACCTCATATTTCTAAATTAATAGTGACATTAAACTGGAGAAGAGAAAAAGATGAACTATTTGTTGCAGAAATACTGGTCTCAAGAGAAGATTTATACTGAAACTGTATTGATGTTAGGAAAAAACCCAACAGATTAATTGACAAGCAGTCATAACAGTATTGGGCATTCACCTGATTTTTCTAATTTGGAGGCATTTCTGGATTTTTTTTTTCATTCCTGGTGAACTTCAAGAAACTTCCTAAGTGTTCTGGTCCCAGTGCTCCTGCAGATGAAATCAGCAAGGCTGTCTCTTAACTTGAATGAACTGTAAATAAAAGTAAAACATAACCTATTGCATTCTTATATGGGCATGTTAGAGGATGCTTCCTTCAATGACAGAAATACTGGTTTGTATCATGCCTTTCTGTTCTTAGGGGCTGAACATTTGATAATTCTTGTAAGAACAACCCTTCCTTGTCTGGAGAGGCCTGACATAAACAGATCAAAGGATTACACCTCGGGGCATGAAGCTTAGGTTCTGCCGAGGAAATTGCCTAAAGCTACTTCAGAAGTATTTAGTTGCCAGGTACAAAGAAGATGCGTAGTAGTCTTTGCAGAAGTATCTGTCTCTTCTTTTATGGAACCTGAGCTAAAGTTTGCAGAAGCGGAGGGAAAAGCTGACATGGAGGACCATGTCTAAAAACTGCTTATTTCTCTTTGCAATTAATTTCCCAGCCTCAGTTCAGCACCTTACAAAAATAAGTACACATCAAAATCTGCACATCTCGAAGTGGCATTTAGTGTGCACCTCCAGGAAATAGGACAAAGATCAAATGTGTCAGAGACTCAGTTCCAGTGGTCCCTTTAATGTAGCACCAAGGTTCACTGTGTGCAGGGCGCTGATTTTCAGATGCAGCAAACTGAAGGACGTGTAACTGAATCTATTTCCACCTTACCCTTCCTGGAGGTTTCGGCAGCACACAACAGGGAGGGAGAAGTGTTTGCTGAGCTATGGCCTGTATTTTACAGCCCAAAGTAGGTCCTGATTCTACATAACATACCAGACTGTGACCTGTGGTGGTTCAGGACCTGTTTCATGTGTATGGTTCAGTCATCTCTGCTGTTGACACATTAACTTACAAGAAGAAGTAGATCAGAGCCCACTTTGTCTTTCCAACAGCTTTTGTTTGACTCATATGGCATTTCTCAAACTAAACAGCTTATGTTTGTGCTGGAGCTTGTAATTTCATTTGAAGTGTTGTGGGATGTCAGCTGTGGAGCATACAAGGGGAGGAGGCAGAGGGAGGGCAGCCAATGTACTTGAAAGCCAGTTTAACATCCAAGGATTTTATGTTCCTTACAGTCCTCCTCCTAGACATACCCACAGTGGGTTTTAGGTATACCAACTAAGAACTGTGAGATTTCTGGCACATCGAACTCCAGTTGCACTTTGTGTGGATTGGGAAGAAAAAAATACACTTTTGTGATCTTCAGATTTCAATGGAGCTGGTACCTTTTGAGCTCATAAAGATAGATAATTCATAATGAAAATCATGTCTTACTGTTTGGATGCTAGGGATACTCTTCCTCACCATATGCACTGTTCTTTGTGTCAGTTGCCTGCTCTTTCATAGCAGCTGCTCGTGTCTTTATAACAAAAAAAGTCTGTTTTAGAAAAGTCTCTCCGTATGTCCAGTGCATATCTCTAAGGAGTGAGATATTTTGGTATTGAAGCATCATTGTTTTGCCAACTTTGCCAGAAATAAAGAAGGAGGAACATAGTTACTATATCAACTCTTTTCTGTTGTGAATGGACTGTGTTCTGTTCTAAACCCTTTGCACCTTTCAGGGACTGCCAGGTTCTTTTTCTGTTTGAAGTTTTCACTTTGATTGGGTCAGCTTTTCTGACTGTGTCCCCATCTGTAGCTTAGCAAAAACACTTTACAGAAGATGACGACACCTCCATCGAGATATCCTCAAAAGGCACAGATATCCCTGGGATCTGTTTTAGCTTATGCCAGACCTCGCTGTCATTGCTGGTGGTGAAAGCTGCAGTGTATTTGAGAACAACATGGAAGTTACTTATGTTTATTGACAGTCAGGTGGCTGAAACAGTCAAAACCCTCCTTCAAAACACAGGAATGTGCTCTTGCAAAGTAAATGTACATTTGAGCAGAGAAGCTTCACTTGAATTTGTTTTTGTGAGGCTGGTTTGTTGGTAAAGGGAAGGTAGGTTTTAAAAACAGTGAGAGGCAGCAAGACTAATGTCAGAAAACTGATAGCAGACAAAAAGCTGAGAGAAAATACTTTATACTCAGTACTATGCATAAAGAACTAGAGTCTGTGAGAAGAAAAACTGCTTCTGGTGTTTAGATTGTTGCTGCAGTGAAGGGACAGGATTTCTGCAGCCTTTCTAAATAAATAGGACTGCTCCTCAGAAGTACCTTGTTCTGTCATCAGTTTCTCATCTAAACTGGAACACCTGCCAGAATTCACATTCTGGCTAAATGCTTGTATCTAAAAGACAGTGCAGGAATCATCAGCCATAGTTCTATATTAAAGAAACCATGAATGGCTTAGATTCCGCTGGTGTAAAACATCAAGATACAACAGAGAATGAGTTTTGAATATATTTTGTATTCACTTGCAGCTTGTTCTACAGCATTATGATAGTTTCATGTTTTTATAGTCTTGATGCAACCTCTCAGCATTGTATCTCACTTCTGGGCCATAATGGGCTGCTTTTAGAAGTTTTTCTCCTTCCTAAGCAGAGTATTATGATTTTATGTGGCAGATACGCATTGGGAGAATGTGAACTTGCTAAGCTAAGTGAAAATCTGAATCCATGAGTGCCCTAAATTAATACATGGTCAATATACTATATCAGATTTGAAGTATTTGATTGTGGGTTATTTTTGCTCTTCCTGTTGACTTGTAGTATCATTGAGGGTGCCTTTACAGTGATCTTTCTTCTGGTAATGTAGGAGTCGCAGAACTTCCTGGCAAAAGTCAGCTGAGAGTGTGGAAGTGATTTAAGGCAAACCTGCCCGGCTTCTACAAGGAGATAATGAGTTCTGCTCTTCCTATGGACTACTCACTGTCAGTTCCTCTCTTTTGTGGCTGCCAGAATTGTTAAATATATGTTGCATCCTAGACCGTGGATCAATGTGGAATACTTTCTAAATTGATTTCAGCCTTTGATTGCCAGTTCCTTTTAGAAACTCCAAATTACTTCAGGAGCCCCAGCCTACTTATTTTTCTTAACACTTTAGGATGTAAATCACTCATAAGAATAAAATCACTTAGGTGTTTAATTCTTTTTTGCTAGAAGTCGGAGGACTTTATTTTCTGTCCTGACAGCCCCACACAGATGTACTTGCACCTGCTTCAGGTTGTATGCCTCTAGATGGAAGAGAGTATTCTTTTTTTTTTTCTGTCTACCTGTATTCATGTACAGCTCCCCTCCTCAGATCATCTTTGCTTGTTAGGGGTAAGGATACTTCCTCTGTCAATTTAATATTTTTATATGTGGAAATAAAAGCTTTTTTCCCCCTGTTATAAAATTACTTCAATTGTGAAGAGGTCCGAGTTTCATGTCTTTAACAGAATTTAATCCCTGTTCTTCCTATCTGTTCAGGTTTTGGCTTCAGATCACCGCTTCATGGGAAGAAGGATCTGATGCCATTATCGCTTTTGACAATGTCTCCCTTAGTCTGGACTGTTATTTAACAAGTAAGTTTTCCTTTCATCTGCGAGTGACTTGTCTTTTATTTGCCATGTAATTGAATTTGGAAAGAGGTTGAAACTGTGGGGAAGGGATTGGGTGTTGTTATCTTCAAAAGACTCTTGAAATGTATAGGTATCTTTCAGAAATAACTGTGCTTGGATGGAGGAGGCCGGTCAAATGCATACCTTATTAGTGGAGCCAACAAGTGAATGTCTTCTGAGTTTGGCAGTAAATGCATAGTAAGACATATGGTGTGGGAGAGTCAGTTTCCAGCTGGGACAGCAGCATCACCTATCCACCCAGGCTGATGCAGAAGCCAGTCTGGAATTAGAGTTCCACATGATCTGGTTTGCTGTGCGACAGTTATCAAAATGAATGATAGTTGGACTCTGGCTAGGAAAAGACAGGTGTCCTGTGGTTGACACTAACTTTGCAATAAAATTGGGCACAATGCTCCAGTTAAATTAGAACAAGGTTATTTTATTTGGACTGACAAGCATTTAAGTCAGAATCAGAAACTAGCCTCTTCACTTTCTCCTACTCTTGGGAAAAATTTGGATTCTGATCCAGACTTTTTGATTGACTGGCCTCTAGAATATGCCCAGTCTATACCTCTGCTGCCAGATTTCCCCCCATTCAGATTTTTATTGAACATTTGTGTCTGGCTCATCTTTCACAATCTCATGCATAATGAATTGCTGAATTTGTACATGTGTTCAATGATCTGTCACTCTGTACCTCAGACCAACAACTTAGACGAGGATTGGAGGATTGCTGCTCTGAACATGTGAAACTTCTACCTTGGGTTGAGCAGTAGAACTTACGTGTATTCTTTCATCTCCTACACTTGAAGCTACAACCTTTTGTATCCCTGTTCAGATTGAAAACCTCCAAGCCACTTCCTCATCTGACAGCAGTCAGAATGTTTCATCTGCTTTGTGTTATGTTAATTTACATTGGCTGGGGCTTTGAGTCTTTCCATTTATGCAATGATATCCCTTGGTTTCTGTGCATAAGTACAATGTACCTCAGGTTCCAGTATTCTAAAGAGATCTTAAAATTAGACTGAAATTAAAAAAGATTGCACATACTTTTACTGGCTAGGAGATAAACTTTCTAACAGTTGCTAAAGATTATATTCTGTATTTCTGCTTTTTGTCTTCATTTACTTGCTGTTTTGCCTGCCACTCGTTCATGTTTGTTTTTCTTTTGTCACAGTTCCCATAATAGCAATGGAAAATCAATCTGCCCTTTTCTTTTAATAGTGTTATATCTGTGACTGCAGGCTCTTATTCTCAGCAGAAAAGCCTCCAGCCCTTAATTTAGGTTCAATTTTGGATTACATACTGACTCAGCCACCCTCAGTGATAAACAAATCTGTGACTTCTTGTTTTCTAGTCAGTGGAGAGAAGACACTTAGAGGTACCACTCCAGACTCAAGCAATTTGCTCACCAGTAGAGGTGGCCAGAAGAAGTTTGAATGGGAACAAAAGCTTCTGGGAAATCTCCAACTCAACACTGCCCCCATTTCTGGTCCAGCAGGTAATGTCTGGTCTGAGAAGCATTTTCAAACAGCAGAGATTTCCAGCTAGTACAGATTTCAGTTAGATATGGCTAAATGCAATATGATTCCTTTGGGTTTTTTTTTACCAAAGACTTTTCCCAAGTGCCTTACAAAACAAAACAAAACAAGCTCTAGAAAGCAATTACCTTTAGCAGTTAACTGTAACTTGGATTTTGATTGCAAGCTGGTGAAAGAAAGAACCAGAGGGAGCCTCATCTTGAAGTAAGAAGTGGTTTTAAACTGTAAGACACGTTTGGTATTATGGTCATTTAAAAATTGTCAGGAATCAAAGTGAATTGTCTGAATTGACTGAGTCCATATAGGCTTGGTTTGAGATAACACAGAGTTACTTTTTCAATAATATTTTCACTGGCCATTTGAAAGGGTACAGCATTGGACTTTATTTTAAACCCCAGATTTTTAGTTAGTTAGAAATGCCAGTCTTGTATGGTATGGGCAATGTTATTTCATTCTCCCCTGTTCCCCTTTCCAGCTTCACTGAGGCGGCATGGACCGAATAGATGTAAGATTTCTACTCCCTCCCCCTCACATTGTCTCCCAAATGTTTGTCTCCTACCTCTCCCAGACTTGCCCACACATTTGCAGTATCTGTTTTGGGCTCTACACATGCTCTACACTATTTCAGTCTGCTTCCTCCCCTCCTCCTTGCTAGCTGCTCTTCCTGATTTGATTCAGGTGGCCACAATCTCCAGTCTACCTGGGGGAGCAGGGCTGACCATGGAAATAAGGGGTGACTATAGGAGAGAAGAGCACTTGCTGTAACTGCCACCCTTAGCACTATGTGCAGCTGTTTCTCCTCACTTAGTGCTAGCTAGTTAACTGACAATTTGAAATACTACCCCTCTTACAATAGAGAACAGTGACATGGTTAGTATATGCTTCCTTTACTTTGTCAGTGTCGTAGTTCAGCCCCGATCGGGACCAGAATGCACACTCTCTCTCTCGCTCCCCCCACCCTCTGAGAGAATAGGGAGAGATGATATATATGAAAAGCGGCCCAAGGTTTGAGATAAAGAGGGGGAGAGATCCTTAAAGTTACCATCACGGGTAAAACAGACTCGACTTGGGGGGAAAAAAAAACCCTCCATGGGCTGCAGGTGGGTCTCTGCTCCTCCGTGGACCTCCATGGGCTGCAGGGGGACAGCCTGCTCCACCATGGTCATCACCACAGGCTGCAGGGGAATCTTGGCCAGGAGCTGCATTACTCCTCCCCCACCTTCTTCACTGACCTTGGCGTCTGCAGCCGTTCCTCACAACAGGCTGGCAGATGCCCCTCAGGATCCTTTTTACATCTTATTCACTTCTCATCTCCTCTCCACTTCTTGCAGCGGGGCTGGGCCAAGTTGGGCCCAGTCAGCTGCCCAGCGGGAGGCCAGAGGGTGAGGCCTGCAAGGCCCATGAGGCTCGTGCCTCCCCCTCTCTGCCCCCGCTCAGCTACTTCACATCTTCTCTCCCTTTTTTTTTTCCTGTTTTCCCCTTCTTAAATACGTTATCGCAGAGGCGTTATCATGGGACATTCTGCTACCAATTGGCTCGGCCTTGGCCAGCAGTTGGTCTGCCCTAGGCCCGGCCGAGTCCACTGAACAAAGGGGAGCAACTTCTAGCAGTTTCCTACAGAAGCTGCCACCTTAGGCCCCCCCTCACTAAACAAAACCAGAACAGTCGGTAAGCCCCCAGGTATTTGTTCCTGCTTCCTCCTCTTCTCCCACTCCTCCATCTTAGAAAGACTTCTTTGAGTCTTTTCTGTTCTAGGTTATGTTTCACTTTGCTACCTGCACTGTACTGTTGAAATATATGACCTAGTGGTGTTAGCGCTGATACTAACAGCAATCTGGTCGGAAGCTTCACAGTCTTCAAAGCCTACCTGAAAAGCTGAATGTATTAGCTCACTCTGCTGCTGCAGCGGGGCAGCTGTACCTGACCTCTCTTGTGAAGCGAGCTCTGGCAATGGAGGCTGATGATACAGAGTATGCTGAGTTGCCATCAAATCAAATTTGTGGATATTTTACATACTGAGCATCATACATCAAGAAAAGTGTAGGAGCACTGACAGGAGTCTCAGGAGAATGAGACAGAGGGAGTAAGCCCATATGAGAGGATGCTAGGGTGAGTGGACCTGTGCTTTAACTGTAAAGGTTGTATCTAGCTCTGTTACAGATGACATGTGTGAGCTTGGGCTGGTCACAAAGGTATAATTTCTGAAAAGACCTTTACATGGTCTTTGCAGATCCATTGAAGTGTTCCCTTCCATATCTGTGTCTGTTTCCTGCCTGTAAATGGAGCCACCTTTTACGTGCTTTCAGTATTGCTCTTAGTTCAGCCATCTTGTGGTAGGAAACATACACACGTGTAGGTTATGGACTTCTGCCTGATTTTATGTGGTGATATCAGTGCTTAGACGGCAATATAGTTCCCTAGGGCAGCTGTTCATTTCCTTCAAGGGTACCTACTGTTTTAGTAACACAAAAGGCATTAGATATCAGGTTGAGATTGGAGAATGGCCTGAAGTTTGGATGCAAAGTTAATGTAAAGTGAGTGTGTGGATATTAGGCTACAAATCTTGTGACTGTAGGTTTCTTCGAGAAATGTATTACTTCCTAGACCTGAAATGAAGGAACATCTTCTAGCTCTTCTACTCCCTGTCCTATCTGAGGAATGCAATTTAAAGAAATGCCTGGGTAGTAGAAATAATGGGAGTCAGATTGCATGGGTGTAGAAGAGAAGGTCACAGAGGTTCTTTGAGCAATTCAAATTATGTGTTTTGACCTTGGGCTGAACATTCAAGGCAATTCCTGTGGTATCTAAGCCAGCTTGCCTAATTTCTGGGCATTGATCCTCAGTCCTGTTCGTGTTCTAAAATTGTCTCCACCCCTTGAGGTTTGAAATCACTCCTACAGCAATTTTCTTCCCTTTGCGCCCTCGATGTAGACAGGACTGAAATCAGAGAAGCTAAGCTGCAGCTTCTTGCAGTGGGAAGTCATTATATTTCTGAGGGTTTCCACAGCACCAAATCACCTTTTTCCTTTGTGTTGCTGAGTTCCTGCTTTCGGTAAACACTGCAGATGCTTCTTGCGTCCCTGGGCTATGTATTCTACCCAGCTTTAATCTTATTTCTTTCTGCATCCTGTAATGCATTTAGGAAACCTCAGGCTGAGTTTGTCAAGGCCTTTACATTGATGGCCACATATTTAGTGTTGTGTGAGTGAACCAACAGCATCAGTGCCATTCTGAAGTCCCAAAGACTATGTTGACCAATATGAGCTCAGCCAAAAGTAATTACAGCTAACGTGATCTATTGGTTTGTGTGATGGATCATAGGCTATATTTCCTTCTTAAGAAACCATATTAAAGCAAAGAACTGTGTTCCTTATAGCTGAGGAGACCGTGGGATAATAAAATGCCCTCCCCAAGCCAGGTCAGCCTACACAGCAGGAAGTATAATCTGAAAGACAGGCACCACTTTGTTTACATGTCAGAAAATCCAAAGGAGCTTCATTGCTTTCAAGGAGGTGGGCCTTGATTTGCTACTTTGTAACTGAGAACAACCTTTTACATGCACCTGCTTTTTTTGCCTGGACTTGGAAATCCATTTTTAGCAGAAGCGACAGTCATCACTGCCAGCGTCCCTGTCCTCTCTGTTCTCAGGCCCTGTACACAGTGAATTACTTCTTCAGCATTGCTTATCATGGCTTGGCATGCCTCCAGGGTATGTACATCAAAGGTTCCCAACTACATAACACCGTAATGCAGCCACACTGTGGAAGATCCTAAAGCTTCCAGAAATCCACTTTGATGTGTCACATGTGGGTCAATGAATGCTCTGTGTAGAGAATAGGACCCAAAATTACTACAACTAATGTGATGGTGTTGCGCTCTCAAGTTTCTTGATGATGACCAGGACTAACACAGAAAAGTTCTTGTAGGTTTCAGGTCACAGTTACTTGCAGTGAAAGGTGGCCATTAGATAGATGATCACCAAGCAATGCAAATGCATTCGTTTTCAGTTAATTAATGACATGTTACTTTCTGACCTTTCAGCTTCTTGCTGAGAGGTCACAGGTGAAAATTTATTCTAGAAGAAGCCTGCAAAAAAATTGTAAGAAAACTTGCATATACCAGAAGATTGAAACAACTTCAGTGGAACTAGGATTTTTGATTGAAATAGTTAAATCTGTGCAGTGTTTATTTTTATGCAAACTAAGCTTACTTTGGCTTTGTTTTTAAATTGATTAGATATTAGTTTAAGTAAAACTGAAAGCTCTTCAAACCATAGCGTTTCTCTACAGGGAGTTTAACTACGAATTAAAAAGCTAATTTATATCAAACCAATGCAACTTCCTTTTATAGACAAGGCCAGAATATGGGAAATTCAGGCATATAAAGATACAGTGAGCAATAATGAGGACCTCTAGGTAAACAAGTTACTATCATGGAAACAGAAGGAGACAAAATGGGATTTTGTAGGTGAAAGGAGATAACAAGTCAGAACAGTCAAGCTTTAATTAAGGATTTCTGATGGTTCTGAATAGGCTGTAAATACCATGAGGATAGCCTCTCTTTTGATATTTCAGCTTCTCATCTGGCCCACTGACAACTTACTCATGTCAGGGCACACAGTACAAAAATGATGTGTTGTGAAATGTACTAAAAGATTAACCTTTTTTCCTCTCAAATCTTGCATTGTTTTGTCGCATCTGATCTGCATATCCACCAGCCATTGTGCGACCACAGTTTCTTGCATGGAAACTGTCATCAAATAGTTTTTTCATCCAGACTAGATTACTGTTTTCCTTCAGCTCTGGCCTCTTCCTCACAGCACTTAGTAGTTGCACAGATTCTGTCTTTTGCATCAGGGAGAGTCCTCTTAGGAGTACTTACATGACTGTTTCTCGGAAGAAATCTGAATCACATTAGTTAATCAGATGAAGGAGCTGAAAGGAACAGCAGAGCGAGTATTAAGTAAAGGAAAATTGCATTTGGTTGCTCTTTGTGTGCAATTATACTAACTGAACTGTTGGCATAATGCAATAAAGGTATCTGCAGAATTGTGTTTTTGTATTAAGCATCAATTAACACAGTGAATAACAGCTCAGTGCCCTCCCCACAACAAAAGTAGCATCCTGAACAGAGATAGAAAATGTTCAGAGATGGATGGTGGGATCTCAGAATATGTAGGAATGAATTTCTTTATTGCAGTGTTTACACTTGCTTTCTCTGTAGGATTGAAAATAGCAAAGGTCTAATACTGAAAATCAACATACAACCAGATCCCAACATAGCAAAGTTGAATTGACATAAATGCTCTCCAGAGTTAATAATACAATTGAAATAAACAGGACAATTCACGTATTTTTAGACCTAAATTTTAACCCACTCTTAAGAATAGCAGTTTAAATTGTGCAGAAACTGTCCTAAATCTAAGGAGAGGTTTTGAAATAATTTTGCCATCTCCACCCAACTTGATCTTTGTTATCCAACGTGCATTTCTACTATCCTTTGTAATTGTGAACAAATTCCAAAAAGTTCGTAGCATGTCTCACTTAACACCCTTTATGGAAGATTCCCACTATCTCTTTAAGTGAAATGTAAAAGAGAAAAGAACCTCATTTTCTTCATGTTGCTTTGTTAGTTTCTGGTTTCAGAAGGCAGCAAGAAACAAGCTATTCTCACTGCTGTTCAGAATCAGCAATGGCCTTACCCTGTCATACTGACCA
This sequence comes from Chlamydotis macqueenii, assembly GCF_036417535.1. Classification (NCBI taxonomy): domain Eukaryota; kingdom Metazoa; phylum Chordata; class Aves; order Otidiformes; family Otididae; genus Chlamydotis; species Chlamydotis macqueenii. Next base: position 70,541,616 of record NC_141558.1, on the reverse strand, counting down.
CAGATAATTTCCTACAAGGATGCCCTGATACTGTTTCCTTTATATGGACACTTAAGAAAAATCTAAAGCATGAATCAAGCTTTGCGCGTTTCTTTGAAATGATACTCAGGATCAATTTGGCATACCTTTGTCCTCACTGCAGATCCTCTTCTTGTTGAACTGAAAAACATGTCCAAGTCTTCCATTGCCACTCTCATTTAGAAATTTGAAAGATACAGGTAGAAACAGTAACTCCATAAATAGTTGAAAAGCCAGCCTCCTCTTAGCCTAGCCGTACCTGTGTAACTGGTTCTGGTATTGCTGGCAAGACTCACTCATTTCTATGATCATTTTATATCCCATTAATATGATTATGTAGACACATTTAACAGTTCAAGGACTGTGACTGTGTGAGCACAACCTATACCTGCCGTTTACCATCATCTTTCAAACCCCCACACAGCCTCGTTAATCTCTGGCAAACTTAGTCCTGGAAAAGGTAATAATCTCAAATTACTGCTCACAGAACACTGTTAAAAACAGAACCCAAAGCGAAATTGAAAGGTTTTTCCTTCCTTCCATCACCGAATGTGTTTCTTATATAGGCTTGTAGTATATATACAGACTTTGAGCACAGATCAACCCTGGAATTACTGGTAGTGCATAGCAGAGCTCGGTCATGCACTGAGTGAAAGGTATATCCCTCCACACATACCATGGTGCCAATGGCGGCCAAATGTTGGTGAAGATTGAGATGCAAGCCTCTCATTTCCCATATTGGCCAAGTATTGTAAGGGAACTTGTGAATGTTTTTACAAATAGATGAAGCAAGCATTCTGCTTGTTCATGGCATCAAATTTGGTGATATCTGCCTTAAAGAAGCAGTAAAATGAACTCTTTGGGGGACAACTAACAACATTAATTGCCTCCAGAAGTTTAGCCACTGGAGTTCTTATACCCCTAAAGCATGAGACCTTATGGCCATTATTCATGGTTTTTTTTTTTTACTCTGTTGGAAAGAAGGATAGTCTCTTGGCCTGAATAGAGGTTGTGGCAGCAAGTTCCACAAACTGCTAACACATTGTTTTAAAGCACTGATGCTTTTCACTAGTGTGTTACTCTAGGTGCCAAAATAAGCCAAGTAGCATGGTGCTTGGTTGGTAATTTTCTCAAATCACAGTACAGTTTTGGTTTGGAATGAGTTGAACCTCGGTTCAAACCACCTTAATTTAACAAATACCAGATAATAGATTTAAGCTTTTGAGATATAGGTATTGTGATATGCCGTTTATGTGCTAGTGAAATTGCTTTCTATGTTAGAAGTACAAATGTGCTTTAGGCTTTGCTCCACTGTTTTCACTGTTGCTGGTTGTCATTTGCAGCAGTGCCTGTGGCAGTGCTGCCTTGGGCTGCAAGTAGTACCAGAGCTTCAAATGAATTAGTCATTTTAAGTCTTGTGGGTTTTGTTCTTTTTGTTTTCCAAGAGCAGGACATCACTCCCCTTTGCTGTGGCTGAAATCCAATGCTTTAATTGCTGTGCATTTTACGTATCTAGCCAAGCTGTGTGAAAACTAGAATTTCTACTGTGCAAAAGAAAATAAGCATGAGTGACTATGTGTGTATATATATCAGTAAGTCTAATTTGGAAAGAAAAGTTAGGAGGAAGGAATTTTTAAAAATCTGTTTTAATGGAGCCAAAATGGCATTTCTTGGAAAATGTTGGTGCTGGGACCTTGGCAATATGTTGGGGAGATTGCCAGGGAGCTTGAGGAGGGCAGGTGTGTGGGTGAACAAGCAGAAGACCAAATATTTCCTCTGCCACGTTTCTTGTGAAAGCGGGGGATTCCGTCAAATGAGAACTCATGTATGAATTGTTCACTGAAATGTAGTACCCCAGTTCTGAATCTGTGTGATCTTCACTTCTTTTCTTTTCCCCCTGCCTTAAACAGGAATTTTCATTTTTTTAAACCACATTAGCATCTTGCAACTGCCGATGACAGAATATATAGAGACTCTACATTTAACTACCTGTTAGTTTTCATCATGGGAATGCTCAGCTGTTTCTGGAAACCGAGCATCTGTAACATGTGTAGAGTTGAGTAAGCTTCTGAAACCTGCTAGTTGTTTGGGAAGATTTAGCCTGGAGAGTCCTGCTTTTTTTTTCCTGTTCTGTAAGTGTGAGGTGCCAGCACTGTTAGCCTGTCGCATACTGCAGAAGGAAGGAGAGGTGTGCCGTGCAGTATGCGACAGACCACAGTTGTGCACTATGCATTTCACCCTAGCTGCTTAAGGATTTTCGATTCAGTGCTGCTGCTTTAGTCTTTGGAGATCAAAATAATGCTTCAAATTGAATTACTGTAAACTGCTGTGGCATGCAGCAACCTGTAGAAATGCTCTCACTGAGCTTATGAGGCATACTGCAGTCATTTCTAGAATCGGGAGAAAATCAATACTTTACAGGGAGTAAATGGTTCTTCTTACTTAAAAAAAAAAAACAAAACAAAACCTGAAAGGTTATCTAAGATGGGGAGCACTCCATTTTGTTACTAGGTTAGTGGTTTAAGATCTTGGGCTACAGTTACAACTGAAGATTCTCCTGGAAACCGTGTGACGACACATGGAAATAAGGTGATTGGTGACAGCCAACACAGTTTCATGAAGGGCAAATCATGCCTGACCAATTTGGTGGCCTTCTGTGATGGGGTTACAGCATCGGTGGACAAGGGAAAATCAACTGACATCATCTACCTGGACTACCTATGACATCCTTGTCTCTAAACTGGAGAGATAAGGATTTGACGGATGGACCACTCGCTGGATGAGGGTTTGCCTGGATGGCTTTACTCAAAGAGTTGTGGTCAAGGAATCGATGTCCAAGTGGAGACTGGTGACGAGTGGCGTTCCTAGGGGGTCAGTATTGGGACTGACCCTGTTTAACATCTTTGTCAGCAACATGGACAGTGGGATAGAGAGCGCCGTCAGCCAGTTCACCAATGACACCAAGCAGTGTGGTGTGGTCAACACGCTGGAGGGAAGGGATGTCATCCAGAGGAACCTTAAGAGTCTGGAGAGGTGGGTCTGTGCAAACCTCATGAAGTTCAACAAGGCCAAGTGCAAGGTCCTGCACGTGAGTTGGGGCAATCCCAGGCACAAACACAGGCTGGGCAGAGAATGGATTCAGAGGAGCACTGAGGGGAAGGACTTGGGAGTGCTGGTGGATGAGAAGCTCAACAGGAGCCAGCGATGTGCGCTTGCAGCCCAGAAAGCCAACCACATCCTGGGCTGCATCAAAAGGAGCATGGCCAGCAGGTCGAGGGAGGTGATTCTCCCCCTCTATTCCGCTCTTGTGAGACCCCACTGGGACCACTGCGTCCAGCTCTGGAGCCCCCAACATCAGAAGGACATGGACCTAATGAAGAGGGTCCAGAGGAGGGCCATGAAGATGATCAGAGGGCTGGAGCACCTCTCCTGTTGAGGACAGGCTGAGAGAGTTGGGGCTGTTCAGCCTGGAGAAGAGGAGGCTCTGAGGAGACCTTATAGCGGCCTTCCAGGGCCTAAAGGAAAGATGAGGAGAATCTCTTTAGTCCAGGCCCACAACAGGGCCTGTTGTGATACGAAGAGGGGTAATGGTTTTAAAATAGAGGGAGGTAGAGTCAGATTAGATATTAGGAAGTCATTTTTTACAATGAGGGTGGTGGACCACTGGGACAGGTTGCCCAGAGACGTGGTGGGTGCCCCATTCCTGGAAACATTCAAGGCCAGGTTGGACGGGGCTCTGAGCAACCTGATCTGGTTGGAGATGTCCCTGCTCCTGGCAGGGAGGTTGAAATAGATGACCTTTAAAGGTCCCTTCCTGCTCAAACTGTTCTGTGATTCTCTGATTCGAAGATTTTGACTTTGTGAAAAGTTTGAGAGCAGAGGAAGTGTGAGGTTTTTAGTCCATATCCAGAACTGTAACTAAGACTCATCTGTCCTAATTGTGTTAAGGGGTGACTTCTTCCCATGCCATAATCTGTTTTATTTAGTTCAACAATAAAGCTGTTACATGTTGGACTGGCTCTCCGTATGAAGTATGAAAGTGCTTATTAAGAGGAGGAGGACTGTTTGCAAGTCAATGCAGCAGCAACAATTGAGGAGATCGTGCAACACCTGGCTTTAGATTTTACTGAAATCCTTGCTGGTTCAGATCAAGTGCAGTCTCTCCACAGAATTCACTTGGAACAGACTTTCTCCTGCAATGTTTTGGGCAAAGGTCACTACTCAGCTCTTCTACTTCTGAAACATGTCTTCTCCCATTCCTGTCTTCTATCTACCTGAACAGAGCAAGTAAATATGTGTGCTAGCACTGACTGCAGCCGCTGCAGAATGTGGGAGGCTTTACATATAATCTTGTATATACCACCGTATCAATTGCAACAGGACCGCTTTTGAAATCTAAGGGTACCTCCTGTGCTCAGTCTTCTCCAGGTTCCTTACATCATACTCCCTGGCATAATATATCTGTGGTTTTTCATTCCCCATACTCTCATGCTCTTAAAATCATATTGTAAGAGCTTAGATGTACATTGACTAAACTTAAATTACCAGCAGTGTTTGCTCTTACTCTGATATGTCTGCACTGAAAGTGACCTCCCTCTAGTCTATCCAAGAGGCAGAAAATGCAAAAGTTGTTCTGGTTGCTTCAGCTCAATGTCTGGAGGCATAATGTTTGCAACAGGAGGACGTTTTTCTTCTGTTCCACCAGGGCATTGGGCTGTTAAGCAAAGAGAGGGCCGTTAAAAAGCATTTTGGAATAAGACGTAGTTCATTGATCCCGCGTCCCTGGAACTCAGTGGGAGTCAAGAGCTGCCAGTTTCAGGTCCAGCTGTGTTGTGTGTTTTGTGTGTGATAGTCTAGAGATACTTTTGCCAAGGTCAGGTAAGCAGATACCTAAGGAACAAAATTTGTTTAAAGGGAGTAAATCAGAAATGTAAAGCTTAACCATAGCAGCAGTATGCATATGCTGTAGTCTGTCTTAGGTTTTAGCACTTCCAGTTTTCCATTTTGATTTTTTCATGTTTTGGGCTTATTGTCGCTCTGAAGGTCACCTGCTTCTACCTTTCAGAACATGTTTGATGTTTCACCAGAGACATCCAAATGCCTCCTTATTGTTCCAAACTGAGACACTTACATGCCTGCTCTGCTAAACATATATTTCAGTGCAGGTGGCTTAGCCCACTGGGGTATTGCAGTGTTAAATCACTGTGATAGCTGACAGAATGAGTCTCTTCCATTTTGTGTGAGATTTTGCTTTGGTTTTGGGTTCATTTGTTTGGGTTTTTTTAAGAATAAAAATAAGTAACTTCAAGTGCAAGACTGTCAGTATCAAAGCTACTGGAGCATTTTGCTTTAGAAACTTTTAGACCTTACTTTCTTAGGTGCTTTTCCCCTCTTACCTGTTGTTCTTGAGTCTTTTGGGGGTACATTGTAGGCAGAGGAGGAGAGGGGAATTCTTCCATTTGCTGTCTACTAATTTTAAGACTTTATACTGCCACTTATTGTAGAAGGATTGGAAAAATACGTAGAATAAGTATCCATATAAAACAAGTAACTAGCAAAATCTCTAGAGGACCCTTGCAGGGGAGTTTTGAGGAGGGGTGGCGAAGATTTTGCAGTAAGAAGGAAGAGATTATTTTCTCAGCAGTATTTTGAGTGGGAAGCTTTCCTAAAGTAGTAGTTTTGTATTGCTTCTTGGAATAGCCAAAACCGTATTATAAAGGGTTTTCAGAAATATCGACCACTTTATTTCTTAAAGTCCTGCCAAATTATTTGATTCATTTCATGCAATGAACTTTTTTATAAGAAGGCATTTAGCTCATCTTCAGGATTAGTTTGTGAAAAGGTAATTCAAACCTTGTGCCTGGCTAAACGAATGTGTTTCCTTGTATTTCTGGTGGGTGAACCCCTCCAGTGACAGTAATGGTAGAACTCCTGGCCTCTCTTGTTCAGACATAAACAGACTATAATTTCTAGACCAGATCTGCTTAGACAATAGCTCTGAATTCCAAAATGCAGATCAAGCTAATGCTCTATCTGAGCTAATTAGTACCATCACTGAAAGAGTCTACCTCTGTTGGTGGAAACTGGGGGGAAAAATAGTGCCCTTTGAGAAAGCCATAAGGAAGGCTGACTGGCCCAACATCGTCTGTAGATATAATGTTCTTTAGATGTATTTCAAGTCTTTGTCTTTAACGGCAGTAGAATTAATTAATGGAGTTTATCAGATTGTATATGTTAGCTTCTTATTAAGTATGAATGATAAATCATGTAATGTGCACCAAAAATGCCTTCTGAAGCTTAACTTGAATTTCTTGTGAGCAAATAATTATTCAACATATAATTAGTTTATTGTTTTATTTTAATCACTGAGATGATGTTGTATTTACAGGTTTGTATCTAATTAACAGCTGCTTCCTCATATAAAATAAATCCAATAATCAAATGTTTGTAGAAACTGAAAGGGCTAAAATGCACCAGTCTTGAGGTTATGCGTGTGCACTTTAACAGCCCAGAGAGCAGAGCCCAGAACTGGGTGGTCTGTGTTACGTTTTACTCTACTCTGTAATCTTTGCCTTTTTGAGCCTTAGAAAAATTAAAGCTAGTTCATAGTTGTGATAGCTTTCAGGAGATATAGATGAAAAACTGACAAATACTGAGAAACACAGCACTATGAGTCTTTTGAAAGAGTTCTGTGAGTATTTCTTCTGGCTAGAATGTCAAGGGCCAGATTCTTCTTTTGGTCCAACAAGAGAGAATTAATAAAGAGCAGAACAGCTACTTGATCTTTGGATGTTCAGATCATGCTTTGTATATGTCCACATTTCAGATCACTGGTTATTCACAACATGTGGTGCCAGTGGACCCTATGGCCCCACACAGAGCCAATGCAATGATGCCTACAGGAACTCCAACCTCAGTGTGATTGTAGGAGCTGGAGGGATTCTTCAGGGCATTCAGATCTGGAGAGTACCAGCAACCAACACATACAGGTAAGGGAACCATGTCTGATTGTCATGATATATCTTTACATTTGAAAGCTTGCATTATCCAGGCTGTAGATACATGCTAAGTATATATGAAGTATTGTATCCAGAAGTTTGGCCATATCTACTTGAGTTTTACTTCTCCTTGATCCTGTGATTTCCAACCTTTCCAGTCTCAGATTTGTTGCCTGCAAGATGCAACTTTTTGGTGAAAGAGAGAAGAAAAGAAAGGGAAGCAACCATCTCAGGCAGACAAATCTTTAGCCTAAATGGTTACAGGCTGTCAGAGCTCTGTAAGTAGCTGAAAATCAAGTGTTTTGACCTCCCCAGGCCAAGGGGTGTACATATCCCATATGCCATTCGTTGAATTGTGGGATCAGAATGAGTTTTTCCCACTCTTCACCTCGTATATGAGGCACAACTGTATGTCAGCATTTCTTATGGGACAGCTTGCATCAAACTCTGCTCAGCATCTTGACTTTTTTGAATCTAGGCATGGTAGGTTGAGCCTATAAGCCTAGCTCACTGCTGTAGAATTGATTTTTGGAAGCCAGCCACCTGAATGTTAGGCTCTGTGATACTGAGGGTTCCAACACTTAAATCCCTCTGTGGAGTTATTTTCAAAGGGAGATGATCAGATACGGTTCAGTGCTTCTTAATCAGATTTTTACTAATCATTTTTTCCTTTTTACTCTTGCTAGGGAGGGGGAGTACAATCGAAGTTTAGTTCACTGTATCAGAATGGTAACATCAAGCCATTACATGCATCAGTTTGTAAGCAGAACTGTCTGAATCAATGATTGTCTGATGATATTTTTTTTATGTGACATTCCCTATTGAAACCAGTGATGGTATCAAGGATTTCAAAGAGGAACAGTCCACTGAAGGCTTTGAACAAGTGTCAGTTAAAACTTACTGGCACCTTCTTTTTTTTTTTTTTTTTTTCTTTTTATTGAAATAGAATATTAATATTGAGGATAGATTTCAGTCTCTAACAGAAATCTACTGCAAAACAGTTTTGAGAAACTGCTAGGGGTGGGCTAGGCTAGGCATAAGTTCTGCCTGAGTGCCTATTACCACAAGGATTGATGGTAATGAAAAAAGCATTAATGATATTTTACTCAGCTATCAAAAATGAGTTGCCTGAGGTGAATAGAATTTTTCAGGACTGGCATTCAGTAAATATGGTTATAAAGTATAGCCCGAAAGAGAAGAGGCAATAAACTTACAACGTTGTCATTTCTTTAATATCACAGCCCAAGAAGAGCCAGAATTCCAGTGTAAGTGTAGGCTGATTTTTGCTATAAAATACAAACCACAGATCCTGCAGGAAAGACCTGTCTATTTAAGTCCTATAAATGACCCAACAGACTCTTAGGTTCTGTATAGATAATAAATGGCTAATGGCATTGGTAACTTATATATAAACGGATGACATACTCTTCTGCACCTCTTAAGGCTATAGTAGAATGTTCAGAGCCTGGGGAAAGGAGGTGGCAATTGTGGGCTTAAATTAACTTGACATCTTCCTGATTCTGGGCTGCTGAAGGGGCAGCCGAGTCCCCCAGTATAGCATAGCCCTAGGAAAATGTCGAGTTGCAGTATCAATTTTAAGGCTTCCCAGAGTCTGGACCCACAGCCTGTATTTAGCTTTCCGCTGCAGGCCTGCTAGACTGTGAGTCGTGTAAGTTAGCCTGATAGCCATCTCCAGTATACCTGACCCAGAGATAAAATCCTCCAACTGGCTGTTTGGCTCTCAAGAAAGCTGTTCTTATGCTGTATCAGTGCGTTTTACACTGTGTAATGTAGAGCAGCGAGTTACATTCCTGATAATTGCATAAGAAGGATATAGATTGTGTGAACACAAGGCAGAATATGCATTAATAAAATACAGATGCAGACAGCTCAGCTTTGCACAAAACTCTTATTAGCACAAGCTAATCACACCCAGAAAACCCCAGCATCTATGAAGGTCTAGGAGGGCTGCCACATGCTGTAGGCAGCTTCCTTTGAAGACTGGGGTCCTACATGTTCCAGTACTGATATGAATGAGATCATGTGGTTTGCTCCCACAGGTCTGCACGTTGTATGACAATAAAGTTAGGTAATATAAAAGAATATTTTTCTTTTCAGGTTTCCTTCTAAGCATTCAGAAGGTCTTGTCATCCCGTATCTAGGCTTATGATCAAGTATGAGAGAAGTGACCTATAACAAATTACATGTTATCATCCATTACAAGAATTCTTTCCATTTTTAAAGCAAGAGTCTTTCATCCATTTTGCTGAGTGCCCCATTTGTTGTCACTTCCACTGTCCTCTTTTTTCTCCAGTCCCTTCTTGTAAGGTAGCACAAGAACATGGCACAGTGGAATGCAAAAAGGTGTCCTTCTAAGTTTGCCAGCCTAGGCACTGCATTTTCTTATATTGTCAAAACTAGGTCCAGTGTTTGCTATGACCTGTCTACCTAGAGGTGGATTTTTTTCTCCAGGCCTGGTTTGCACAGCTGGTGCACTCAGCTCATCCTAATCCTTCCTGAAGATGCATTTTTCTTTTTCAATTCCTGCAAGTATCATAGTAAAAGAAAAGCTGGAAGACAGTGGAAGGTATTCTGTGTTCTGGTTATATCTACTCAGAGTGCTCTGAATATTTCTTCAAGGCCAATATGGTTAAATGGGTTGCTCCTGTAAAAGAAAGTTATGCCTAAGGAAAAGGATCCTGCTAACGCCTGAAGTCAAGGTAACCCATGTTTTTAAATAGTGACACCCGTTTTTGAATAGGGAATGACTGTCACCTGAATCTCCCAGGTTTTTATTTGTCTGCAGCCTTTGAATTGAGGGCAAAGTGAGTTCTCCTGAACTTCATGACATCATTGCTTGTATGCAAAATCTGTTCATACACAGGAAAATATGGCCCCTAATTGCAGCCAATAAGCCCTGCCAGCTTGCTGTGCCTGCTAGTGCACCTCATTAGCCATTACAAAATTCTACAGCAAATCAACTCAGTCTTCAGATTAATGCAGCATCTGTTCAGGGTAGCCCAGTGCCGTGTCCATCATTTTTTCTGCTGGCTCCAGTGCAGCCTGACTGAGGAGTGATTGCTTTGGTTATCAGCAGCGGCATGAACATAATCATGTCATATTGTGAGGATCTAATGTGCTTTATGAGGCACTTGATGCTCCCATGGCTGCTTTGACATCAGAACAGCTCCACGCTGGCTGCCTCAGAGCACTATCACAAGGTGGGCCCCTCATGCTCAGTGTTCAGGCAAGTTGCTGGCTGCCCAGCCTGTTCAGGGTGCTCAGACACGATGGGTACTGCTGCTTTGTTCTTCTTTTAGCTGTTTGCATGCAGGACAGTGCTGTGCAAAGACCAACCAGGTGCTAGAGGAAAGGAGGAGTTAAAGCAAAGCACCTGTACTGGTAGGAAGCTGGGGGGAAATTTTGTGTTCTCTCCCCTGCCAGTCACCATTTACGTGCTCCAGGCTGAATTTTGCTCTCATGGAAATAGCTGCAAAGTTACTAATGTCAATGGAGAATCAACTGCTTATTTCAGATCTAAATTGGGCTTGCTGTACCACCTCTCCCTTGCTCAGAGAGCTGAGTAACTCTGTCTTTTGTTACAGCAGAGATGTGTGCTTTATCATGATTTTTATGAAGTGCTTGGAAATCCTTTGACAAAAACTGTTTCAAGTATGTAAACTGTTTATGCACTTAGAAAGTGAGAGGGAGGAGCTGAGCAATGTAGAGGTACAGCCAAATGTTTGGGTATATCAACAACAGTAATGACCTCTGCATCTTGACTTCTTGAAGTGAAAGTCCCAGAGCCTTAATTGAGACTGTAGCAGCCTGTATATGCAACCTAGCCACTCCTGGCTGGAGACAGTGAGGCATTCATGGTGACTGTGAGTTTAGCCAGGGGACTTTTGCCTTCCTTGTTTACTGCAGGTAGTGTCATATCCATCTACTCTTCTGTATTCTTCTGGTCTTGGGAATGGGAGAGCTGTTTCCCATCTGGTCCATGCTACTGGGACCAGTTATGCTGTCTGCTTTCTCAAATCACCCTCAGTCAATTTCATGCTAATTGTTCTCTTCAGCCATATGTGCCGTACTTACTGGTTCTCCTGCTTCTGTTCTTTCTCTTCTTTGCTGCAAACCTCTCAAGGGTATGCCTTTTGGGAAACAAGATACGTTTCATATATTGCATTTTGAAACTACAGGGAATTGCTTTCTCTGTCCTCAGCAAATGTTTGCCGAAGAATCAATGTTAAATAAGTTGTTTTCTAGCTATGCAAGTTAGTAGTTTTGTAGCTATCAAAGCCAGGTTGGATGGGGCTCCGAGCAACCTGATCTAGTTGGAGATGTCCCTGCTCCTTGCAGGGGGGTTGGACTAGATGACCTTTAACGGTCCCTTCCAATTCAAACTATTGTGTGATTCTATGAAGTTCATAGGTCCGTATGGAAGAGAACCTCAGTCTTTAAGCTTTGAGTTTAGATTTACTTATGTGTCAGGTCTTCAGGGCATGGATGGCCCTGTGACACTGTACAGTTCAGGTGTGCAAAACACTCGGTGCCTAGAAGTGGTTTGTACTGCCTTCCGCCTGTCTGGGACAACTCAGGTGCCAGGCTTTTGTTTTCTTTTTTTCTACAGCATTTCAGGCTATGGAGCTGCTGGTGGGAAAGGAGGGAAGAACACCATGGTGCGGTCCCACGGAGTGTCTGTGCTTGGAATTTTTGACCTCCAGAAGGATGATACTTTGTATATCTTGGTGGGACAGCAAGGAGAAGATGCTTGTCCTAGTGTAAGTGGTTGCTCTTTTCTATTTTGCCTTAATCTCTTCTACAAATCCATGGAGTTCTGTCGGTTTACAGAGGAAAAAAAAGTTGTCCTTGAAGGGTTTCGGGTTATATGGTTCAAGGGATAGCTACAGTTTTACTGAGAGGTATCACACTGGGTGTGATAACGTACTATGTCACTGTTCTCACTTCCTCTTCAATATTCAGGCCCCTTTGATAATACACTATGGGTTCCTGATTGATCTGCATATCTCGGAGTATCTGTGTGGGTTCTCAGAGAGAAAAGACAAGCCTGCCTTCCTTTTCTCTGGAGATCAGCCTTCAAGGTTGACTCCACAGGGCTTTGTCTTTGCTCCGCTGTTGAGTCCATCCCTGCCATTATCATAGTACTTGCAGCTCTGGAGACATCCACCTCACAGGGCCTGTCTGGTTATTCTCTGTATGGGAATGGGAGAGACAAATTAATTGCTGCTGGGTCAGTCTTGACTTTTGTATTACTAATCGATCATTGCTGCAAATGCCTTCACAGAAAGGTGCAACTTTCACCATTTGCAATCACAATAATCTCTTAATCATTTAATATTCCTTGGACCACGAGGGCATAGGAGATTCTTGTGGAGGAAACTAAACATTATCTGATGAAATTTCACCTACAGATTTGAGCTGGACATTTAGATGCGATGCATTTCTTAACTGTCCAAGAACTGAAAGCTTAGCAATCTGTTACAGCAACGTTGAAATTTGTAGACAAGAAAGAGGGGTTCTCAAGGCTGGGTGCTGAAGTAAATAATGTTAAAACTGGAATTATACATATCTACAAACAAACCATTAATATGACGTCTCTTTGAAATGAGAAATGCCCTAACTCAAACTTCCATCTAATGTCTATAACTAGAACATTCCAGCTGAGTGTAATATATGGACTCATTAAATTGTAGGCCACTGTAATCTTAGTGAGAATTTATTGAGTGCTAATGTAATTCTTTCATTGAGGCAAAGAGATTGCATTGACTTGTAGAAGGGACTTTTACTAGATTGGATTGTAATCAGTTATGTCTTTGCCATGAAGGATTTTCTTTTTTTTTTAAATTCAATTGTAATCTAGCGGTTCGTTTGGGTCATTGACTTTGTCATTTTATTAATCATCCTCACCCAACTCAAAATCAATTAAGGAGAGGGAAGCCTAGGGAAAGGAAAATTGTTTAGTTCCATAGGCAAGTCTGTGCACACAAAATGGATGCCATTCGTTCTCTGGCACAACCTAGGACACATTTTGTGGTCAACAGAATAATTTCTAACTTGATGCTTTTGTCAGGTTTCTCTTTCAAAGGAAAACACATACATGAAAGCAGAAGGAAGCATAAGGTCAATCCTACTGTAAGAACTGTTCATGCATTTTTCCCTTAGTATTGTTGACTTAGTGAGTTCAGTGTACATAACAAGATAGTTTTACGGAGATGAAGACTATGAAGTAAAATAAGCTAGCAGCAAAACGTACAACTTACAGATATTCACAGCAGAGTCCTGCTTGTCATGCACTTTAGTGCTCCAATTTAAAATTGAAGTGACAGTTACCTCACTTAGGTCATAGTCCAGAAGTACTTACAAGTGGCGGCTTAACGTTGTGTTTGAAATCAGTTAGTGAATTCAGTGATTTGCCTGATATGGAAGTTTCATTACATTTGGTGCTAATTAGTGGAGGGAGAAAAATGCTAAGTAGGAAATATGGAGGTGTTTTAGTGAGAATTTTATTTAACATTAGGTCAACATTGCAGCTGTTTTGGTAGGCTTTGAACTAGCTAGCACCGGTAATTACAGTAAAATTGCTGCTACAGCATAAGCATCAGATCAACATTAAAGCTTGCTTGAAAGTCTAGATAAATATTAGGTGGCTGGTCTATCCTGAGCTTATTGCTACTGTCCATGCCATGACTACCTAGGTTAAAGCTAGCTCTGGTGCATCTACGTGAGCCACTAATACAGCTTAGTTCTGGATAGATGCCCATTGGCTATCTGTCCCCAACCAACAGCACACTGGAAGAGGAATAAAAAAAATTTGGGTTCTCTCTGTCTCTGCCATTTGGCTGTTGTGTGATATGGGGCAAGTCACATCATTGCTGAGTTACTCCCTTCCTCCACTTGTGAAATACAGATAGTTAATGCTGGGAAGTTTTTGCAGTAAATTCTGCAACATTTTGTATGTTAGAAATTTCTGGAGCTGTTTTACATGGAAATAGATATCAGCATTGAGCTTGCTTCAAAATGCAATTAAAATGGCAATAATTTTTTCTGATGAAGGTTGAAGCAAAAGTCGAGTTTCTTCTAGAAGAGCGTTCACTTGCTTCTGCTCATGTAGTTTCACTGGAGGACAATTTCTGGGTTTGGGAGGGTGAAGGGTCCACAGCATCTGTGAGTGTACAAGAACACAGTGATTTCATGCCAGAATTCAGACCTGGTCTTCTGTTTGCAGACTAATGATGTTATACAGAAAGTTTGCATTGGAGAGAACAATGTGATTGAAGAAGAGATACGTGTGAACAGAAGTGTCAATGAATGGGCAGGAGGAGGTGGAGGTGGGGGCGGTGCAACTTACATATTTAAGGTATGGAAACATAGTCCCTGTGCACCGTCAGCATGAGCACGTCCTGCGTCTTGCCTCTAGTATTGCAGCCAGAAACATCTGAGAATCCTTTATACACCTGTGGGGATGGGTCCAGAAAGTGAGCTCTGGGTGTCTTTCATTTCCAGTTGATAGCTGTAGTGAGCTGAGCTGGCCCTTCATACTTCTTAGAACTGCTACACAGTATGGCCATACTTGCCTCAGTGGCTTCAAGTTTCCTTTGCAAACATAATAGTTTGAATTGGATTTTTTTCAATGCAAGCCAAGATGCTGAAGCATAGTTCTACAGCAAAGGGCAAATTCCACATGCCTTTATTCAAATCTATCATTGCAGAACATTAGACTGCAGCTATGCATTTGGCCTGTATGGTGCAATGACAAGAAAAGTTGAGGATAGTCTGTATGTGTTCTGTTGGCAACCCTGTACCTAAGAACCACTCATCTTTTCTTTCATATACTAGCTGACACAGTACTCATTCCAAACACTGACTTCAGGCGTTAAGACTGTGTTTAGATCACCCAGCTTCTACATAATTCTACATAACTGCATGCTCAGACAGTTTCCAGTGTAGCAGTCCTTTGCCAGTGGAGACTCTATATTGCACTCCCTAGCTGTTTCATTTGCTGAAAGTCATCACGCAGTAACATTACAAGCTTTGTAAGAGCCGTCAACACTGTAGGTACAATTCATAGAGCTGTTGATGCCGTTGTTCTCTCTTGCAGAACTTGGTAGGACTACTGCTATTCACTAATCTTTTGGATGTGGGTGCATTAAAAATGCAATGGTTATTTGTAGTGCTGAGTAGTCCTAGATGCCTGCTTACAGCAATCTGCAGTAACTAGCGCACATGGTTATACTTCCGTCTGCATGTCTGACTCAGTTTGAACACTGCCTGTATTTCTGAATTTGTTAAGATGGAGAATGGAGAACCAGTCCCCTTGATAATTGCAGCAGGAGGTGGCGGCAGGGCCTACAGGGCCAAAACAGACACATTTCGTCCAGAAAGGCTAGAGAATGATTCCTCTATTCCAGGGCTGAATGGAAATTCAGGAGCTGCAGGTAAGGAAGTTTATTCTTTTTAAGAAAACCTTTGCAAATATTTGGTGTTCCCAGATACCTCCTCACAAGGAGGTGAAGTAAAACTAATGAAAACACAGTTGAGGGGGAACATAGAAGCATAACAGATGCATATAGGATGTATCCACAGTGCAGGATACTTGGCCTAAATAAGGGTGTAGGAGATGGCATAGCCATAGCAATGGCAACAGTCTCGCAAAATAGCGTAGTACCTCTCATAAGCAAAGTTGTTTGATTTTTGATGTGTGAGTTTGCAGTGCCGATGTGGCTATCCTGCTCCCTGCACTGTTTTGTGCTGTGTAGGCATACTCACAGTTTCTCTGGCTTATATAGAAGGAGCATAATTGCACCCTGGCTAGAAGTCTCTGTGAAGAGACCTTGGACTGAACAACCAGCAGAGCTGAAAGTGAGGCACTGGTGAGTATGTTGTATTTAGAGCAGGGCTGGGAGATGTTTTCACATCCTTTTCACTAAATTCCTTTTGTTCCGCTTTAGAACCGCCATAGGGTTTTTTCAAAAGTTTTTTTTTTGTTTTTTTGTTTTTTTTTTGCAAAGAGGAGGATAAGGCTCTGTAAGCCAGAAACAAGCGTTTGGGGAGTAGGCAGGGATATCTTTCTACGTTTTCCATAGAAAATACTTGTGCTTGTATGGTAGGTGAAAAGAGGTGGAGATGATGAATGTGATCATAAGCCCTACAGAAAGGTCACTGTAGCACTGTGTAGCAAGCACATGCCCTCTTCTAACCAAGGTGTGAGATTCTTACTTTCAGCTGAGGTGCTTTGAAGGAGTGCTTGTTCTGCAGATCGCTGCAGAGGTTTTTACGCAAAAATAACTTCTACCTGTGCCTTTTCTCTTCTCTTAACTGCAGGTGGTGGAGGTGGCTGGAATGATAACACTTCCTTCCTGTGGTCAGGAAAATCCTTATTGGAAGGTGCTACTGGAGGAAGATCCTGCCCCCAGGCCACGAAGAAGTGGGGGTGGGAGACAAGAGGGGGTTTCGGAGGGGGTGGAGGGGGGTGCTCCTCAGGTGGAGGAGGCGGAGGATATATAGGTAAAGTGGCTTCGTGTTCAAGGTGTCCCTTCCCCTCCTTTAGTGCTAATGATCAGCAAAATGCTGATAGATAATTCTCCTGTAGCTAGCATATTTGACTGTTATGTACTAGTATGTCTGCATATTGCGTTTTTAGCACTAGATGAATGTATGGCATTTAGTTCTTGAACAGATAGCCAGATGTCAGTCCTTCAGCTGTAATCCTGGCTTTGCATTCTGCAAAATGTGCCATCAAGATCCTGCTGTGATTCTTGAGCCTTCCATTTTGGGGTTATAGGGCTGAAGAAGGAGGAGCCACAGGCTATGTGCTCCCATTCTCCCATTACCAGCACCTGTGTTTTGAGGACTTTGGTCCTGGAGACCAACAGCCAGGCTTTGTGCCAGGGGAAAGATGCAGCGTCTTCTATCCTGCCCTGCTGTGGGTGGGCCTTGGTCCTGCACAGGTGGTCTCTGGGGACAGAGGCTCAGGCTGTTAGCCAGGACTCCTCTTAATAACAACAGTGGTGTTGACTTCAGTCAATAAGGAGCTAATTTCATGTGCTGCGGGTCTCAGGACAGCTGTCAGATGGCATTATGTTCATTATAACCGGTGTGGGCCAGATTCAAGATCTCTACTAACCCATAATCTCCTGGGCCACATAGTTTCTTCAGCCATCTGCACTGTGGCGGACTTTTTAACCCCTGGTTCTCCACAGATTGTATCGAGTGTATGATAGACTAGAAATCTTGAGAGGAAGTAGTGAGTTTAAATTATTAAGTGCATGTTTTGTACCAATGTTACTGTGTAATGCTTCTTTTCCCAACAGAATGCCTCACATGACGTAATTATAATTTCACTGAAGATGGTTAAAGAGGAAAAGCCATTTTTGGGTGGGGTGGGGGAATCTTTGCATGCTTGTAGTATAAAATATATGGCACATACTGTGCTTCTAATATGTTCTATGTATTGCCCATACTTTCCTCCTGGTATGTTCTATATGCCTACGCGCAATGAGCAACTCCTGAATTCCTTCAGTCCCCACTCCTGGTGGACCACCCTGCTTTCAGGGTGCAAAGGAGAGGAAGAATATCAGATTATTCATTCCCTCTGCCTTACACAGTACATACCTTGATCAGCAAGGGTACTGAACTTAGCTCTTGAGTACTGGTGCTTTCCAGTCTCTTGGCTACATGAATTTTAAGAAGGGCTTATATGTTTAACAGCATCCAGATGGTTAAAGGTGAAGTTTGTGCCTTAGTTTGCAATAATCTACCTAAAGCAGAGCTAAGAAATTGATTGTCACAAGCTGCTGCTATTAAATTGAAGTTCTAGAGATAAAAGACCAGTGGTTCATGCCACAACTCACTAAGTGTTCCCTATATGTTAAATACTTCAGTTTATTCTCTTTTCTCATTTGGATGCCTCCCTAAATATGCTGAAGTCATGCATGTTGCAATGCTTATCTGTATTTTAGTGCCAGTGAGCCTCAGTCTGTTAAGGTAACTTCTGGTTTGACATAGGTGGCAATGCTGCAGTGGACAATGACCCAGAGATGGATGGGGAGGATGGTGTGTCCTTTATTAATCCAATTGGTACTTTATACACTCCAGCACTTAAAGGTATTTATATTGGTCAGAAGTCTTTTAGTGGGTTTACTTCATGTTAAGAATAGTTTGCATCTGTAGGACGCTTTTACAACCCTTTGGGTACAGCTTAGTGTCATCATGAACATGAGGAGGCAGAAAGACAGCGTATCAAAGTCCAATGGAGAAGAAACAAAAGTAGGAGGAAGAAAGCAGATGGACAGAACAGCAAAGCTGTTAGAAAACACTTCCCAACAATATAATCTACCAGCCTACAGAATAATTTTGACCAAGGAAAGTGGTAACAGAACCTCATAGTTCAGATAATTTAGACAAGAAACACACAAAGCACCTGACTATTTACTAAAAAACCTGTTCCTTAGAGCATCTCACAGGAAAGTATAAAGGTTGGACCAGGGACTTTCTAGAGAAAACAGCTCAGTGCTGCCTCGCAGTGCGTGGGAGTGATAAATACTGCTGCTCAGCCTGTTTGCCTAGAATTCAGCGTCTTGAGTATGCTTGCGATGTGTTCAGAAAATACAGAAATAGCTATTTGCTCAAAAATAATTGTTTACTTTAGAACAGCCAGAAGTATTTTCAAGTACAGATGCCCTCTAGCCTGATAGATTCAGCCAGAAACTTGAAAACATTGCAGTGTTTGATTTCGGAGGGAGTAAAGGCCAGGAAAGAAAAGAGTGAGCTCACTGAAAGGGCAGGTTTCCCTTAGCCTTGGCAGCAGCCTCCTTGCTAAGCAGGTAGGACTGTCTGCTCAGAGAGCCAGTGCACCTCAACTGCACTGGGGCTAATTTAGCTGGATGTTATTTTCTACATGAGAAAAGGACAGGAGCTATGGAAGGTGGGGAAAAATAAGTTTCTTAGATCGGGCCCACCCTGCCACATCTGGCAACCGTGACCACCAAGTCTCCTGTTTCTGTCAGTGCTGAAGGGAATGATATGAATGATCTTTACAATAATTAACTCTGTTTCTTTCATCCACTCCCTAGTGACAGAGGGGCACGGAGAGGTGGATATTAGGCTGCATCTTAACTGCAGTCACTGTGAGATGGACGAGTGCCGTGTTGATCTTGAGACTCAAAAGGTCATTTGCTTTTGTGAGCCAGGCACAGAGTTGGCTGAGGATGGTGTGTCTTGCATAGGTAAGTAGGTGTATGGGGCAGGCTGCTAACATGTGAAACCGAAGACACATGGCAAAAATCTGTAGTTTGGAGCGTAAGATATCCTGAAAGTGTTTACCAGTCTTTCTTAAAACTGGCTTCTATTGAAAGTTGCCTTCTTTCCTGCTGGTATATGCTGCAGAGTTATTTTGCTAGGATGCAGACACATCAGTGCTGAGGAGTGGTGCACAGAGCAGCATTGCTGGTTTGCTTTACAGTATATGTTTGGCATACTGGGCAGCACTGAGGAGAGTTAAATTTTGGACCTGGTTGCACTGATGCTCATGTTCTGCTCTGAAATCATGAAAGTTAGCTCACTGAAGGAATTTTTTAGCTAAGCTTAAATTCCAAGTCAGTCCTCTTAAGAACCAAAAAAATGTACAAGGTGAAGGAAAATATAATTCCTGTGGATTTGGACATATAAGGTGCAGTTGCAGAATCTATAAGAAATACTGCATGAGAGATCTCTGAGCAAAACTAAAGACAGTGTCTATATTTGCTTCACTTGAAAAACCAAGTGCTAAGAGCTCTGTTACTAGGTTTCCTTCATATTCTCGTCCAGCAGTTAGAGCAAGTGACTCCAGAGTTTCAGGATCCTGCTCTCAGCTTTGTCACTGTCATGGGAAAATTGTTCTTTATTTTTACCATTCCCATCTGTAAAAGGGGTAAAAACCATGGTCATTTTGCCAGGGTGAAATAAATCTTAGTAGATGGTCATTGAATGCCTTGTGGTCCCAAGTGAGGATGCAGCTGTAGAATACTTTGTACTACATTTACTGTTATCAGATTTTTCTGCCTGGATTAGATGTATTTAAGAGATGATATATTGCAGTCCTCCATCTGCTTTTGCTGTGATTTGGCATTGATAGGAGCACTTTAACCCTGGCAATGTAGTGTTGTTTCCACCTCCCCAACCTCCTGCCCCTGTTTTTTATGGTCTTGTTTTCATACCCAGGGAGTGCACATGTTAATTTGTTGATGGCAAACCATCTGTTTTAATGGCTTGATATTAATTGAGGAAAGTGAAACACTGAGGTATTAAAGATCATAGATCCTGAGAACTAATCGTGCCAGAAGTTGCACCTACACTATAGGAGCAGCATATGAGTAAATGGAAGGAAGAGCAGAAAAATCTGTCTGCAAAATGTGGCTGCTGAAAGATCATTTCAAACATGTAATTTCTCCTTATCCTGCCTCTGTTACAGCTGAGCCAGTGGTTCATCTCCCTCTCTCCTTGGTCTTGTCTGTAGTGACTTCAGCATTGGTGGCTGCTTTAATTTTGGCTTTTTCAGGAATTATGATAGGTGAGTATTTCTCTGCAAAAGATATTTTCATGAGGGCTGGATCTGAGCCAGGGATAATTGGGACCTGGGAGGCAAAAGGGTTCAGATTTTTAGCTACTGCTGTATTTAATGACACCTTTGCACACACATGCCTTAACTTCAGATTTCAGTAGTTATTTCTAACCACAATGACCAATTTTAGGAGGTTTCAGTTACTGACTGTGTCTCAAAAGAGACATTATTGCTTATGTTGTAGTGTAAAGCCACCAGAACACAGCTGCCTCTGGTTTTGTGAGAGCTGTTGGTGCTTAATGCCTAAATGCAAGCTTCTGTATTTTTGTGCCTATATACAGATTTGGTCTCTTAATGTATGACATTTAAGCTTGAAATTCTCATACAGGTTCACCTTTTACAAACTGCTACTTAGTAGGATGTGGCCATTCTTGGCATCTTTATTTGAAAATCTAGAAGGTATTTTTCACCCTTTTGTGTTCTTATTTTAAACAATTGCTCACCTGCGTTCTACTGCAACAGAATAGATTTGAATCAATGAAAAGCAGCCAGGAATTCAAACCACAGCTCTGTCACCTTTCTTTGTCCACACTGTATATAGTCTGAGCAGGGGGATGTACCTAGACCAGCAAATAGCAACTATTAAATTAGATTTGCGCAGCTGTTTCAGTTTTAAGAATTTCAGGAGTTATCAGTTGCACACACATGGTCCTACATGTATGATTTCTGGCCTTTAAAATTACTAATTACTTCTCAGCGAGCGTAAGAGTAATCCTCTTTCTATCCAACTAGCCTATCATTGCCATCTCAGGAAAGAGCAGCGATTTAAAAAATCAAAGCAAAAGCAATGAGGAGGAAAACGGAGGACAGGAAGGGTTTGTGGATAGGTCATTACATCTGTCTGACTTTGCGAGTGTGTGTTTACCTCTTAAATTCTTTCCCTGAGCAACATCTGCTGGAGAAGATGCAATAGCTATTACTGTCACAGTCTTTGGGCTCCATCCAGCTCCCACAGAAATCAATAGTAAAAGTAATAGTGGTTTAACTTGCTCACGATTGGCATCTTTGCTTTGAAAGAAATACTGTGCAATATCAATTACTATTTCAAGGAATGTCTACAGGATGTCTTATTTCAAGGTGTGATTTCTAATGATGTTTCAGAAGTATCAGTTAAGTGATTCAAGTTATATGACACTACCATAAACTGATTTCAAATTTAGTCCAACTCTGTTGTTTAGAAACAGAGGAAGTTTTGCAAAATGAGCTAGTTTTGTGTACGATGTGTTATTCTGAGGTAACGGATTAGTCTATCCATTTTGATCAATATGATGCAATAATCCATTTCAGATTTTAGTTACTTCTACATGATTTAGGAAAATTGATTATACCCTGACGCCCTCAAGTTTGGATCTGGACTCATACTTGGAAGGTAGAACAAAACAAAAACCTCAGAACTGTGAAATCTGAGATCTCTGCAAGTGAAATTCATTTTACTTCTTCCAAACAGTTCATGAGCAGGCCTGTTTCTTCATAAGATGTGTAAATCAAGGTTCCTGGATAACTTCAGATTCCATTTTCTATCTGTAATTACTTGATGTACAGAAATATGACAGTGTCACTGTCTGAGTTTGATTCACTGAAATTTGGCCACACAGCAAATTCCAGTGAGATGTGTTCTGTGGCTGCTGTCGTGCTCCAAAGTTAATCTGTGTCGCTGGTTTACTGCATTCTCCATATTTAGTATATCGTCGGAAGCACCAGGAGCTACAAGCCATGCAGATGGAGTTGCAGAGCCCAGAATACAAGCTGAGCAAGCTGCGTACCTCCACTATCATGACAGACTACAATCCCAACTACTGCTTTGCAGGAAAGACCACATCCATCAGTGACCTCAAAGAGGTGCCTCGAAAAAACATCTCCCTCATCCGGTAAATTCATCTTTTCCTTCCCCATGCTTCACTCTATGCACTGACATATGCTGAGACTCTTACACAGATGTGAACTCATGTCTTTGTGCAGACGTGTGCAAATTCTCATGCACTTATAGACTCATGCCCCTTTTCATAAGTAAGGTGTAAAGCTGCAGGAGTTAGGCTTGTGTGGAGAGCGCTAGACTTTGGCAGTCTCCTTGACCTCTTACAAGTGCAGTGTTAATCTTCTGGGATTATGAGAGGAACTGAAGAGTCATCACCAGTAATTCAGACACATCTCTTGCAGACAGTGCAATGAATGGCCTGTTTCCACTAGTAACTTATGAAATGCTGGGAAGGCTGAGGCTTGTAGGAGGCTTTTTTAAAGTCTTTGATGGGATCTTTGGTAAAGATGTCCATAAGTACAATAGCAGGAAAAACAATGAGTTTGAGAATGCCAGACAGTGTTAAAAAGGCAGTAATATAAAGCCAGCAGGATAGTAACGTCTAGATCAGAACTTCTGGAAAGTTTGAAATAGTCTCTTAAGAAAAACTTGAAAATTCCTAGTTCTTTCCCACCTTACTCTACTGCAGGATACAGTGCGTACCACTTGTGAATGTGACATTACCATAGTGCCATGCAGTTTTACACAAAAAGAGAGCTTAGAAGAGCTAGGAAGCTTACAGTACTAAAAAAGACAATGCTCAGAGCAGTCTATGCAGTCTGCAATGTTTTGCTGTCCCTTACCTCATTCCCATTTACCTGCACATCTTGCTGCGTCTGGAAGTTTCCAGTGTGCCCTATGCTGCTGCTACCTTTGTCACCTGGGCTCTGAAAGGATTTTTGAGGTGCAGCAAGCCACAGAGAGCAGAGGATACAGCTGGGAATGGATAAGGGCAGGGAAGGTGGACTTTTTGGGAGGAAGGTGAGTTATGAGCTCTAGAGATCTGTTTTATACCTTCAGTTTGAATAAGTTGGTCAGGCATAGCAAATAATAGTGTCTCAAGCTGATACCTACAAAATGTCATTAAAAGAAGTATTTGAGTCACAGGCAACACAAGTCCTCACCGTGGTTTTGCTGCCTAGACTGGTCTTTATCCTGATAAAACTACAGACAGAGCTTAGGCAACAACAGAGCAGACTGCCCTTAGCACCGCCTGTTTGAACAGACAAAGGGCAAGAGCCTGTGCAGAAACAGTCCACTGATAGACCAGAGAGCAGAATTAGTGTGGCTGTCAGGACAGACCTGGCTCTACCGGAAAGTGTGTGTGGTAGAAGAGAGCCCTATTGAGAGCCATTTACCCAGACTGAGATGCAGAAATGTCTCTTAGAGGCTCAAGCTACTGCTGCCCAATGTGCAACACATGCAGGGTTAAGAGGGATTTGGGATCTCATTCCAGAGACTCTTTACCAGAGTTTGCTGTGTCATTATGACATGCCACCTATGTGGTATAGCTATTGTTGTACCAGTTGACTTAACATTAATCGAGTGAAGACTGAATAGATAGGTATGTATAATCTGTATCACGAGGACGTAGGACAGGATCTGTCCTATGTAGATTTTGTAATATGAGCAGTGCCAGAAACGATTCTCAGCACAAATTCCTAGAGCCAAGTGCTTTACAAAGCACTATCATCACCATTTACTGGCGAAGGTAATTACCCAGAATCACAAAATAAATCAGAAAAAGATACTTGGTTTAGAATTCAGGTCCTTTGAGAACAGTTGTGCTAGTTTCTTGTTCAGTGTTTTCTTTAATGGGGATGCATAAACATCATGGGAACTGTTAATGTGTTTAGGGTGTGAGAACATCAAGACCTAAGACTTCTCTTTATTGACCCATTTTGAAGCACCCACCACTAGAGGACTAACACCAAAGCTACAGCCGAGTACTATTCATTACACACTGCAGTGCCAGTAATGCATTTCACTGGGTACTGTCCACTTTTGAGGATTGCTTTCCCTACCAATTAAATACATTGTAGGTCCAGGAAAGATCACATCAAGGTCTGGTCCCCTGCATAGTGTGAGGAGTGGTATTGACAGTGTCAATATCCAGTTCTCCCTGTTTCACTACCATGAAAATTATGAGCCCGTTCTGTGAGCTGTGACCACAGTGTTGTAATGTTTGTTCTCTGTAGTAAAACCTTCTTGTCTTCTCTGGTCTGTCCAGGGGTTTGGGCCACGGAGCCTTTGGTGAGGTATATGAAGGTCAGGTGGCAGGGATCCCCAGCGACCCCACTCCCTTGCAGGTGGCTGTGAAAGTAAGTGACAGTGTATGAGTTGTCATGATGGTTTCATGCACCTTTCACCCAAGAGTCTCAATGCATTATAAAAATGAAGATGAATTAAGTGTTATTATAGTACTGAAGGATGTGGCCAGAAATGTTGCTGCTCTCTTGCAGCACTTTAATCCATCATAGCAATGGTACAGCTGGTAGCATATGGGCTTGTGAGACTATTAAAAGGTCTGTAAGTAGTAAATAGGCAAGGATTTCCCATACAGCTGGAGAAGACTACAAGTATGAGAAATAAATCCATCTTCTGTCCATCCTCCACATGCTACACCTGGTGTGGTAATCTGTCCAAAGCCTTGTGAGTCAGAGGCCAAGTGTCTTCACAGGGCCAAGAGCAGCTGGAACATACATCAGGGAGCCTGCAGGCAGGAGGTAGCTGGTTTTCCAGGGACTTCTCCACTCCATTGCAGGATGGATATGCACTGGATGTGAAGCTAAATCCCAAGAGACCCTGGGTAGGATTCTCCAGGCATTCAGCAGCTTAGCTATCTTGTTTTCTCCTAGAAGTTATATAGCAGCACAGTCGTACTGCTGGTTATAGTTCATAGTCTTGCAGAGAGAGCTGTCAGAGAGCTCAGGAACTGTGGATCTCTTTCCTTGTCCTCTATACAGCAGAGTCCCATATATTAAGCACTGGGCACTCTGGACTGGGAAGAAGAGGATGATAGTGACATTGATGGGCTCTGAGTTCTGATCTTTACCTTTCAACAAGCTTCACAGCCTAGTTTAGTAATGGTCTAGCTGTTATCTTAGAGTGAGGTTTCTTTTAGAGAAACAAGAATTGCTGCAGACGATGTCGTGCTTTTGATTGTGCCAGATGTTCTACATCTATAAGTTTAAATATCTTTTCCATGTCAACCTTTTCTTTCTTTTCCAGACATTGCCGGAAGTATGTTCAGAGCAAGATGAGTTGGACTTCCTCATGGAAGCTCTCATTATTAGGTGTGTATAAATAAGATGAACAGCACTTGTGTAGACTTGTAGAGCCCAGAACTGTAAAGAAAAAAGATACTTTGAGAGGTGATGCCCACACAACACATCTATACAGTAGTTTTAGCACATAGCTGTCTGTATTTTACAAAAAGGATAGTCCTTACCATCATTTTCTATTCTTCTTACAAATTAAGAGGCACCAGATGATTAAGGGCTAAATTTTCAAGAGGGTCCACACTGATTTTCCTTATCCAAAGTGAAAGTTTTTAGGCTTAGTTTTCAGAATCGATAATAGGATCCTTTGATTTCTCTTGTTGATCGGAACATGAGGTAAAAACAAACGCTAGCAGTTCGGGGTTGACTAGTCAAAATTAGCAGATATATTGATTTAATGCTGCTGTCATGTCACATGTCAGTGACTGAGTCCTAGAATCCATGGAAATAGTTTCCCATCACATTGAGGTCCAGAGGAATAAGGAAGTATTAGAGACTAGACCTTGAGGAATACCCCGTACATAAGCAAATCCCTGTGTCAATATGTTATTTGGAAGAACTCTGCCCTAGCCCATCTTTGACCCATTGGATAGGGAAATTAGGAGCAGACTTTGCTTTGTTATCAGACATTCTCTGCTTCCTGTGGCCCACAACTCTGGCTGTAGGCCAAAAAGGACGCAGGACATAAGAAGAGGAAAAGCAGCCAAAAGCCACTCCTTCCCCACATCTCTTTCTGCACTATGCAGACAGACACAGAGTGCAGGGATAGCACGTTAGCTTTATCCAGTTACCCTGCCTTTGAGATTTGTTACTTTCTGTGAAAAAAAACCCCAATCAAATAAACAAACATTCCCCACAGCAAAACATTTTGATTCTTTTCTGCAATTATGCTTTTTGGATCAAAGTTGCTCTGTAATTGAGTCTCCCTGTCTCCACAGCAAGTTCAACCACCAGAATATTGTGCGCTGTATTGGGGTGAGCTTGCAGGCGCTGCCCCGTTTCATCCTGCTAGAGCTCATGGCTGGAGGTGACCTGAAATCGTTCCTAAGAGAGACGCGGCCTAGACCGGTAAGAAAAGAGAAAATTGAATTTTATTTAGTAAGCTACTGCCACAAGGCAAATACATAACTATAAAAGAGCTGATCCATGCAGCTACTATTTCCTGGGGGCATTTTAGAGGATCAGAAAATTTCTGTTGCTAGACCACCACTGTGGGGGCAGGACATAGATGTATAGGGAACAGATGCTGCTGGGGTTATGCAGAGGCGCCTTAACCCTGGACTTTGCTAGAGAGTATTGCAAATACTATCTAAAGAAAGAGCAAAATCAACATTTTTTTTAAAAAGTTTAACTCTACTCTTACCTTCCTCACACCAGCTGGGGGCGGATTGAGGGGAAGCATTGAGCTGGTAATGATAAATCCGTTCTTTAAACTGCTGATCAGGTGCATTTCTGCATATCTGCCAGTGCAAGTTTAACATAGGCAATGAGAGAATCCGCCCTGGAGCTGTTGACTTAATATTAAATATCTTTAGTCCAGACTTTAAAAGATTTTCCCAGGGAAATCAACATCAATAGGAAATGACAGTCAGTTAAAAATGTGTGAGACATAAATTCCGACTTCTAGAGAGGAATCAGTATTTCAGAAGAATAAAGTTTGCTCTGAGTCCCTGGATGAGAGAGGCACACGGACGTTGTTGAAGTTTACCACTAGGGCTCAGCTTCATGCTTTGTCTCTACATTTCTTTGACACAGGGCAAAATGCTGGATTTTATCAGTACAAGAGAGACATAAATTGGCTCTAACAGATATAAATAAGATTCTTCCTCAAGGCATCTGGAAACAGATAGACTTTGTATTTTTTCCTTGCAGTCTGGCTGTCAGACATAAAATGATGTGTGTGGCTCAGGAGCACCAGAGTCTTGGATAGGTTGGAATAAAGTGGCTTCTGCCTGGATAAGAAGGCTAAACATCCAGAAAGTCAGGATATTTGAAATCTGAGCAAGCAGTGTTTATAAATAGAGATTGGTTTTCTGTAGCACCTAGTGATGCTCTTGTCAGCTTATACAGATGGGCTGAACTTGGTGGTAGGTGAATGTGGAAATTCCCGTTTTGCAATGCGGGCTCCACTCTCACCTGGTGCAAAACAAAATGGCATGGGCAAGGTATGCTGCCTGGCAGGTGCTTTGTTCAAAACTGCCAGCACGGGTTGTGCTAGATGTGTGAAGTGACGGGTGAAAAAGGATGGTGTAGGGCAAGGGCATCCATCATTTCACAATGGAAGTATCTTTTTGGATCATTAATTTAGAGAGAGAAGCCAGCTCAGTAATGATCAGGATCTTGTGAGGACGCACCAAGAACATTAGTCCTGAACAGCAGGAATTTTTGCCTACTTGCAGTAAAATGAACTAGTTGCTTTTGTGGATGAAAAACCCTTAATTTTTATAGGATACAGCCATGGGAGCCTTCTGATCTAAGGGTTTTCTTTCTGTTTGTCCCTACCCCAGTCGTGAGTTCCTCCTTGCATGACAGAGCTTCCATTTCTGTTAGTGGTAGCTCTGTGCAATCCGTGTGAAAGCTAACGTCAGAAGAGGTGGATGGTTCACTCCAGGCACAGCATATATTACTTCCTTGGTATTTCTCTTTTTGCCTTCACAGTCCATCCTTCCGTTCCTCTTCTTTCCTTGTTTTGCTGACCTGTTTGAGATTATCTGAGACTGACCATAAATACTACTACACACAGGGGCTGCTCCCAGCACCTTGAAGATCCTCCCCTATTCCTGAATTTAACTTACTGCCAGGACTGAAGCAGACCTGGGACTGATGCTGCTGTTTTCTGCTCTGTCCCATGCCTGTCACACTTTGGGAAAACTGAGGTTCAAATGCAGATGCGCAGTTGCAAGCTGGAACTGATTCAGAAAAACAGTTTCCAGTCCATCTTTAATAGCTGGGTGAATGTTAACAGCCTGATTGCATGCAGATACAGATCCACATATTTCTGCTCCACTTCTAACGCCTTCCTTCCCCTTGCCTTGCCCTGTTTCTGCTACCATCCCATGTGGTGTCTGCCTAGCAAAAGAATGACAGAGTAATTCAATGTCTGTCTGCCAGGGCAGCTTCTGAGGGGCTAGTGGCACCTGTGAGTGCTGAGAAATCAACCTCTGGTGCATGTATTTGACTGCTGGCTCAGAAACTATGAGGTTAGGAGAATGACTGATGAGAGATGAGATGTGTGCAGGGCATCGTGGTCTGTGAAGTATGAGATCCACCCTCTGCAATATACTTGAGGTGTGACAGTCTCTGTTCATAAGGCCCGTGGCTCAGTACTGCTGGCTGTATCTTTGCACAGCTCTTAAGGAGCCCTGAGCTGCTTTGTTCCTCCTATTGCTTGCTCATTCAAGGAAGATGGGCAGAAGGTAGGCATAGCAGACTAGAAGACTGGCTTTCCAGGCCCGTTAAAGGAAAGGAAAGACCAGGAACAGTGTAGAGTAAACAGGTTTCAATGAGCTTTGCTTCCAACAAGAATTAATTAAACGCACAAGACATAGCTGATTCAGTAACAGAGGTGCACTATTTACTGTGCAGTAGTCATTGCCCCTTGATTTTTTCCAATTTTTTATTTTCCAGTGGATTTCCTTACTACCTTGACTTTCCCACCTACTTCTCCTTTCAGCCTGATTGCAAAAGACAGATTTACGTGTAATTCTCTGCCTTCATCCCCCCATTGCTCTCTCCACTCCCCTGCCAGTAATTTCAAACTCATTTTCCAGTTCCAGTCAAATTTAATACAGGTGTGAAAAGCATTAACTTGGCATTAATTCCAAGGCTTCAGGAAAAAGAAAGTATCACACTAGAGTGACCACTGAGCAAAACAGTTGTCTTGTTTGGCTTGCCGCAGGCCAGTGAGAACCTGCGTGGCTTGGAGCAAAACACAAGCAGCATGCTGCCATGCACTGAACTACTGAAAAGTGTGGAAAGGAGCAGAGGGAACGGGGTGCGGGGTGGGGTGGGGGGGGGGAAGTAAAAAAGAGAGAGAATAGAAGATGTGGTAGGACGAAGAGGAACAGGTAAAACCAGGCAGGGCAGACTTAGATTACTGTAAAAGTACAGGCTGAGTAACAACTACAAAAATAACAGGACCACTTGGGTAACATACTTCATTTCAACTTCTAACCTATATTCATCCCAAATATGTTAGCACCTTGTCTTTTTGTACACTTTCCAGAAAACTAGACTTCAGTAGATACATCCTTTCCCTTCATTTTTCCTCTGAAAATATTAAGAAGAAAAACAATGTAAGACACTCACAATAATGAGTAGCCTAAAAAAATGTACAAATATAGTTACAGTGTTTATAAAGTAATTTCTCACCTTCCAAGGAAATACCAGGATTGACCAGAATTTGGATCTGCTTCTAGAGATTTCTGGAGATACTGTATTAGCTTTCCTTGGTTGCCTTGTCTCCAAGGTGATCCACGGTGTGATGCATCCAGCCTACAAAAAAGTGAAATGGGGGAAGAGGGAACTAAAGACATTGTGAGGAACATAAAATGGGAAGCTGGAGCTACTGCAGGAGGTATGAGGATGTGAGATCCAACTTAATGGGAGATCAAGATGCTGCCAGCACAGGTTATTGCATGTTGCTTATCTGTGTTCTTCATGTAAATAATGAAAGCAATGTTCAGCCAATATCTAATGATTTTTCTGGACTCTAAGCA
The DNA here is from genome assembly GCF_036417535.1 of Chlamydotis macqueenii. Taxonomy (NCBI): domain Eukaryota; kingdom Metazoa; phylum Chordata; class Aves; order Otidiformes; family Otididae; genus Chlamydotis; species Chlamydotis macqueenii. The sequence continues at coordinate 70,511,188 of NC_141558.1, read as the reverse complement.
AGAATGATCATATGTGTAAGCCAAATGTTCATCCAGCATCACTAATACAATACCACTGATTCTTGTGGAATATTGTTGGTTTATGCCAACCAGGTCTACTCCATAAGCTTCAGATTCATACTTCTCCATGGGTCCAGAGTTTAGAGCCCTGAAGGGTTTATTTCTAATAAAGTTTCACATCTATTACAGGATTACCCCTTCCCCCTCATTTGGAGAGAGGCAGTCTGATAGATTCAGAGACACCTGGAATCGGAGCCTTCGCTCCTTATGAGTCTTGCAGAATTGTCCATTCTGGAAAGTTCAGTGCTGATCTTTCTCACACACAGCACAGCAATCAAAGAACAGCTCTGGAAGATAAATCGTATATGGATAAATGATTCTCCTCCTTTGTGTTGTGCAGCCTGTTGCACAGAGCAGTGATTACACTGAACAATACATAGCATTTCATTCGCCTTTAGCGAAGATTCAGCCTCACCTGGGGAGGTGTCGCACTAGTGCTTCCAGTGTGCCCGCTGCTCTGAGCAGTGGTGCATTGCAGCTGGCATTGTCCATTCATCTGGGGAGCAAAAGCTGTAAAGTGAATCCTTTGGTGTCTCAAGGCTGCTCCCCTTGCAAAATGAATCCCAAACCTCCATTTTTCACACAAATTACATGGCTAAATTGTCCTTGGCTGGGCAGTCACATCTGTTTTAGGACTGTATTTAGACAAATAAAAGGTGGAAGGAATTCATCCAAAGAGGGGAAGGAAGGGAAAAAGAGGGAAAAAAAAGCTGTACTGTTCAAATCAGCTTGTGGCTTCAGCCTACTGACTGCCTTGCAGTATAGCTCAGGTCTGGAATTGATTGCACAGTAAAGAATTGGGCTTTTTACTTGGTTTTCACTTCTGACTCTTGCTCAGAAGAGGGGGGAACAGGTAGATTGAGATATTAATTTTCCTTTGGTTATGTCCTGAAAGGGGAAAAGAAGGTGTCTGCGTCCTTTCTTACAGTAGCCATCTTGTGTAAAAAACATTATTCCCCACCTCCCCACAAGAGGGGAGGCAGGAGAGAGGCTTTATGTTTTAAAGGAAATGGTTACTCTACAAAAAGAAAGGTTTTGAGGGAGACAGTCTGGTATTTTAAGGAATCAGTTAAGTATATATATGCAATGAGCTATACTGTGTAAATAACAAAATATAGGCAGGTGATACATAGTCACAAACAATTTTGTTTTATGGCATTGCACTGAAAAAAAACAGGCTTTGTTCACACAGAGATGCAGCTTTTTTCAATTATTTCATTAGTCAAATATTGAGGCCAGGTTTTTCCTCATCTCTTCAGAAGACATTTTGACTTTTTTAGGTTTTACCAGCCAATGCCTACTGTTTATCTAGTAGCTGCTGCCTGCTGCAGAGCCTGGACTTATTTCCAGTCCCAGTTAGCAGTGGTTTAGATCAGGTGGGATGGCCAGCACACCATCGCATCAGTCTGGAGATGTGTTTCAGCACAACAGACGGCTGGCAGAGTCAGCAGTCCCTGTCGCTGGAGAATCCTTGCTGGTTTGTGCATCAGTGGGAGAGACCCATTGGCAGGTGTGCCTTTGGAGCACTGGGCAGAGTGGTCGGTGTCATAAGAGGGAGCTACAGGGTGGGATAGTCTTGTTTGGTCCAAGAACTAAGGCCACAGATAAACACTTAGCTAGCAAATGGCTGCAGTGGAATAAGCAGTCACTGCCACTTAGTTGTTTGTCATCACCCCACTGGCAGCAGTGATGTCCTCCTCCCCCACAGGACTAGCCGCAGGGATCACTGATTCACACCTCGGTGCAGAAGCTGAAGATTGGCTTCAGAGGCTGGCAAACGTGAGCTGGTGCTAAGCCTGCCCTTTTCACTAAAGCATCTGGCTCCTGCTGGCAAGGCTGTAGGCTTCATCAGAGGGGCAGGAACAAGGAGTTGGCAGCCTTACTCTTCTATAGCCGTTGGCTACACAAACTTGTGTCAGTGCTCTGAGGGGCAAGATAAAACCTACATAGATGTGGAGGAGGGAAAGAGCAAATGTGACTCATGCCATTATACAAAATGTCATTCTCATTGTTCAAGGTGACTTTAGAGAAGAGCTAGCAAAATACACAGGAACTGAGTGAGGACCAGTTCAGGCTATAGATCTTGCTGAAATTCATACTGAAAATCCAGAAGCGTCTCCCATGAGAACTGGGGAAAATTCTTACAGAGGCATCCCAATGGAGCTGGAAAGTCAGATCCAGCTGTCCCTGGGATTTGTATGACAACATGCCTGCACATCCTTTGCGTAGTTCATGGATATGAACTCACTCCTGTGCATTTTTGTAATTCCTTTGTGTATTAACATCTGAGCTACATTACTTGTTTGAGAGTTCGCAGTGGTATATCAGTGATGAAATATGCCATGTTCCTGCTTTTAATCCGTATTTGTCCCTTGTCTTTTGGTAGAATCAGCCCTCCTCCCTTTCCATGCTGGACTTGCTCCACGTGGCTCGTGACATTGCTTGTGGGTGTCAATACCTGGAGGAGAACCACTTCATTCACAGGTAGGTGAGCATGTTCAGCATGGGCACGACTAACGTACAGTATGGACTCGTAATGCCCTACTTTATGTGTATGTCCTGCTGCACGTTAGTGGCTGGATACCTGTATACAAGGTAGATAAAGTGAGAATAATGAAGCAATTAATAGGAAAGCTGCTATAAATTGGTTGCAGAGGTTTGTAGTTTTACCAAAGATCTTGAGCTCTGTCTCAGTGCCTGCACTTGTACAGCCTGTTTGAGTACTCTGCAAATAGAGAGGCACTCTCATGACAGAAGTCTTCAAAGCTCTCCCTGTCATCAATTTGGCTTAGTGCCTTTCTTTTCATTCTGGAACCCTTTTCTTCTCCCTCTCAAAGAATGTCTGTACGAGTACAGCTAGAAGTGCAACATCTCTTGACTGCTGTTACCTGCTCCTGCAGAACAGGGTCTTTGGCAAAGTGTCTAAAATTCTGCCCATTGACTAGAGATGAGTAGAGAGGGATTGTAGTTCATACTTCTGAAGGAGCTACCCACAAGGAATGCCACTATGTTATTCAGATCTCAAGGCTTACTTCAGTCCAGCAGATGTGAAGCTGGCGCTTTACCTGCATACACAGAATCAGACCCATACCTTCTGTCTTCAGAGCAACACCTGCATATTGTTGTTCTTCCTGTCTCTGACAGTAGGAAACCCATTTGACAATATTTGAACAAGCATGTTAGGAACAGGTCAGTGGGTCGTTCCCCAGACAGCTTGGTGTTGCGAATAGTACATTGCTGAAATCAGCCCCGCTACTTGCAACTTCTTAGAAACTTAAAAATAGTTCCTGGGGTAAAAGGGGACTCACAGGAGGCCCGTCCTTTCAGCTGGAAGATGTTATGTGAAGTTTAAAGAGGAAATGTTAAAGAGCAGAACTGCTCCTGCTGTTAGGATAGTTTGGAATTTGGGACATCACTAGTTATCCATAAACACTGACTTTTCTGGCTGTTGTGGGCTCTCTGCAGCTCAGGAAAGTAGGGACTATACTTCGCTTTCTTTTTTGGCTCGAAAAATTGTCGACTGATTAAGTGATTCTTCTTTCTGTTGCTTTTCTTCCTTTTCCTTGTAGGGATATTGCTGCCAGGAACTGCCTCCTTACCTGTCGAGGGCCTGGGAGAGTGGCTAAAATTGGAGACTTTGGAATGGCCCGGGATATATACAGGTAGCAGAGCTAATCCCAGGGTATCGCAAGTGGAAGCTAACTAACATGAGGGAGGAGTAGCGTTTGTGCAGGAGAGCACGCGTGTGTGCTGCTCTGCGTAACCTGAGCAAGGCGAGAGTGGAGAGATCCCACCCTGATGAATCCCAGCTAATGCTTTTTTTGGTGTTTGCCTTCACTTGTAGTTTAACTGTGCTCTGGAGACTTTTCCCACTCCTGACAGCTTTCTTCTGGGTAATGAAGTCTGATGGTCATGGAAGGCATTTTTCTTCCCTCTTGTACTCTGTCCTCAGTTACTTGTCTTTACTTTATCCACCCTGAATGGCATTGATGTGCCCTTTTGTTTTGTGGTCCCAAATCATTTTGAGTTTAATCTCTCTCCTTGATACTACCTCTGCCCCTTTGGTTTGGTGTCATCAGTAAATCTCCTCAATTTACTGCAGATAAAGGAGGAAGGTGCAGAAGAAGGTCAGGAAAATGTAATCACCCAAACTGGAATTCAGCCAGGACACGAGGTTAACTACTGTGCTCTTGCAAGAAGTGCCAGGAAATCTTTAATGAGCACGAGCAGTCAGGGCTGCAGTTTTGATACCTCATCTGCCAGATAGCACCCCTAGCACTGCAGCACCATGTCCTGCTGTGCTAAGGAATTGATTTGCCTCTGACTCGCAGGAAGGAATGCCTTGTGCTCATCACCCCACTGTTTATTTCAGTGCCTTGCCTTCTTTATTTCCTGCTTGGAGATTCTCCTGTGCAATTACTAAGCCAGGCCTGGCTCTGTTTAGCTTGAGATCTGGCAGTATCAGCCTGAGGTGATGCAAACGGAGTGCTACTTTCAAAAACCCACCTATCAGAGCTGCTTTTTTTTTTTTTTTTTTTCTCCCTTTGCAAAGAGCCCCCACTCTGCCCCACTGTCAGATGGGACTCTGCTAGGACAAAGTAGCGTCTGTCACTCACAATTAGCAGATGAATGCTACCAAGATGAATGCTTTGGTGCTGAGTTTTCAAAGGTGCCTTTGAAGTCTGCACGTTTCTGTGTCCAGGAATATCCTTTGGATGCTCAGGCTATGTAGTTACGAACAGTCATACCAGCCTGTATGAGCAGCCTCCTGCAGCTGCCAGCACAGGATTTGGGGCTTGTAGGTTTTAATTTAAATGATGATGACACTAAAAGAGTGATGTAATTCCTGTCTCCGGAGCACAGGAGGCAGTTTTTATGCTACTGCCCCAGCTCTAATGACCAAGCATCCTCTTCATCAAGCTCCTCATTCTTACAAAGGGTTTTGGATTTCACTTGCAGTGCTTTAGACTGAATATATATGGGACAGGCTTTATTTTTGTTGGGGATGCTCAAGGTGACCACATGTGAGGTAAAGTGGAGATCTTGCTGTGGCAAGATGCAGGAGATTTGCTCTGCCAGCAGCAGTTTACTGTGTGAGTAATTCACTTGGAGTATGCACACAGATAAGGATAACTTGAGTTCAACAGATCAGGCCTAAAGCGAGGGAGATTAGAGCAGTCCTTCCATGGTCTGCCCACTTCCACTATTTTTGTGAGAAGGAACAGGTCTCTTCAGCATTTTCTCTGCCATGATGTTTCACCTAAATCTGTCCCTCCTCTGGCTCATAATTTTAATATTTGTAATTATAAAAATCCCAAATTAATGACATTTTCTGAATTCTTGGCTGAGACTTCGTTTTATTTGTTCCTTGCAGAGCCAGCTACTATCGGAAGGGTGGATGTGCAATGTTGCCGGTCAAATGGATGCCTCCTGAGGCTTTCATGGAAGGGATATTTACATCAAAAACAGACACATGGTGCGCTTCCTTTCCTTCTCTATCTGGTCTGTCTGTGTTGTAACCCCTTTAGCAAAATGGGAATATTTTGTAAAAAACACGTTCTTGCTCATTTTTTCCTTTACTAAAAAGACAAGCTGGGTCTTTCAGCACCAGTTATCTTGGAGGAGACAAAGGAACAGAAAGATCAGACCTGTGCAAAGGCAGGTGCTGCTGGGGAGGTGAGCAGGAGGGAAGGGAGGCTGAGGCAGATGCAGGTGCTGCTTTGCTGCTACACGGAGGAAAGCATTAGTTCCACACTGAGGAGAGCAGCATGGGAGACTGCAGGCAGGATCCATCCTGCCAGTGAGGAGAAGGGCATCATGTATTGTGACTTTCATCTTCCTCCTGGCCTGCAGCAGTACTATAAACTCTTGAGTTGTTGATGGCCAGAGGAAGGGGCGGGAAATTGGATGAGCAGGAGGCGAGAGCTTGGTACCTGTGTGGAGGGGAAGGGGCTCGTGGTCAGGACACAGTTCCTGAGCAAGTCCCAGCAGAGGAGTGGAGGTACGCTCTCTCGTACAGCTGAGGTGCTGCCTCTCTCAGCACCAAGCAGAAGTGTTTCCCATTGCTGCACATAGCTCTTTGCAATTTTAATCCAGAAAATTGTGATTTCCAAGCAGTTGACCAGATGAATGCTTTGGAGGGAGTCCTGTCCCAGCCACTGTACCCAGGGCTTTGCAGGCCACACCACACAGGCCCAGGGCTGTGGTGTTAGCTAGCGAGTGGTTTTGTTGTACTCTGAACTACAGGTGGGGGCTCTGGGGCTCAGAGCATCAGTGGGGATTCACTGGCATGTTATTTCATGGAGAGTAGGTTATTCAAGAAGAAAAGTTTGTGGTAAGTGATCAGGCCACTGCTCAACTCAGTCCTGTCTCCAGCAATGGCTGATGTCTCAGAGAAGCATAACCCAACTTTCACGTTGGTTACATCTCGTTGAACAGCGCTGAGTGCGAGGGCAAAGCAACCATATTTACTTTACCTATATCATAGACTTCACTCACTTAACAGTCAACTATTCATTAAATGATTTAAAGTCCACCATTACAACTGTGCAGCTTATTTATGTCCGAGTCTTGCAGCAGTGATTTCCACAAGCTGCCCGAGCACAGACTGCAGAGAGCAATGCTGATGGTACTGCACCTAAGGGCACTGCCCCCCAGTGGTGGTCATTTCTGTATCCTTCACGTTGTTTTCCTTTGCTTCTTTATTCAGGTCCTTTGGTGTGTTGCTGTGGGAGATATTCTCTTTGGGATACATGCCCTACCCTAGCAAAAGTAACCAGGAGGTTCTGGAATTTGTCACCAATGGAGGAAGGATGGATCCACCCAAAAACTGCCCCGGCCCTGTGTATGAGATTTTAACTTTGATATATTCATGCAAATAAGTTTCTGTTTCAAATGCTGTTCTCTAGTCAGAAGTTAATGAGTTTTAAAATTGATCTTGTTGTGGCTGATCTACCTTATTGCACTTGAGTGCCAGTGACTTCTCTACTATTTACTCTTTCTGTCTGTTTTGGAGAATAATTCAGGGCCCCTTTGAGAAGTACTGGCCACTGCTTGCTTGGTCAGAGATGGTGCAATATTTGTGTCTTAAGTTAGCTGTGGAACTGCAAGTGCATAAGACTGTCCACAAGTAGGGAAAAATGGGCTTCATTATCTGTAGCCCTGCCTACCTTTAGAGAATTGTCCAAGGGGTTTCAGGTGGGTGAGTTATTTCTCAGATGTGCTGTGGATTTCATTCCACTGGTGGCCACATTTCAGTGGTCACGGATACATCAGTTGTCTGACTCCGGGGAAGGCAGAGCACTCTTATTTATTGGAAGTCAGAGTGGTGATGCATGCTTATAGTTTCTAAGCTGCAGTGACTAGCTGTTATGTACCAACAGGATCTGCCATTTATGAGCATCTCCCGTTCTGCTCTTTCAGGTATCGCATTATGACCCAGTGTTGGCAGCACCAGCCTGAAGACCGGCCAAATTTTGCCATAATCCTGGAGAGGATTGAGTACTGCACTCAGGTATCGGTATTCATTCATCTGAAATGAAATGGGCGGAGAGGGTTCTTGAGGAGCGGTCTAGGCAAGCCAGAACACAAGACAAGAAGGCAGCAGTACAGGGAGTCTGGGACTAGTGGCTGGGATATTTATCTCATCAGGTGGTTAATCCTTCTTGTCTTTCACTGCTGAAAGGCACAGGCTCACACAAGCTTACACAGCTTTGCCAACAGCAGACCTGTAGCTCTGCTTCTGCTTATAGAGGCACAGATGCCAACAAGCAAAAGAGCTGAGACAGACCAGCACCCATATGCACTTCATATCCTTCATGTCAGCCACTCCATCCCAGTGTTTACCCTTAAGACATGGTCAGCACTGAGCAGAAGTGGTCCTGCTCAGAGCACCCTTTGCAGGTGGCTTCTGCAGCTGTTGGCAATTTTTTGAATCTGTCTGTACTGGAGAAGGCAGGTGGAGACAGCCATGCTAAAGGAGGGGGGAATCTAAGGCTAGGCAACAGAGAAAGGATGTGGCTGTGTTTCCAGGCTGAAATCTGATTTATTTTTTTTTTTTTTTACCATTATTTTTAGCTTATGAGGAATGGAGTATTTTGGAAAACGTTTTGCTGCCTGCATCAGTGCAGGCTTCTTGTGTGGCCTCACACAGTTATTTGCCTCAGTCAGTTTGCTTTCCCTCACTGTTTGGGAGGCTTGGTCTGTTTTTCATGTGTGTTTAGATCCTGGGATTGGGAGGCACTGTCTTCTGCTATCTATAGCTTGCAATGACATCTAGCAGTAATTAAAGGTTGCCCAGATCACCACATTTTCTCTCAGTTTAATTTTCAAAACTGCCTAAATAGCTCAGAAGCGCAGTCCCTACGGATTCAGGCTTGAAGGGATCTGCCAGTATTGCCTTCTCTCTGCATTCCCACTCCTCCCTTGTTGTGCAGAGGTAATACTTTCATGGCTGAAACTTTCTCAATATTATCTGAGAATGTTATGAACTTTGAGATTGATACAGATTCCAAAACAACATTCCCATAGGAAATTTGGCTGGACATAAAAAATGTTTTTCATTGTTTTTGTGCCTCTGCTGCTCTGTGGCGAGTTTTAGGGTTTGAGGTTTTTTTAAAAGAATTCGATTTTAAGAGTATCCCATTGCATCTCACAGCTAACTGCATTTTGTTAGCATCCCCTACACATGGAATGTGAGCTCTTGGTAGTGGGAATGATGGTCTGTGATCGTAGCATGACAGCTGTCAGATGTGTCAGGTTTTTAATCAAGTCTGAGTATGTGTGATCACTGCAGACTGAGAAATTCTCATTGTTCTCTCCGGCAGGATCCAGATGTCATCAACACTGCTTTGCCAGTAGAATATGGCCCATCAGCTGAGGAGGAGGAGAAGGTAGCGATGCGCTCTGATGATCCAGAAGGAATTCCTCCTCTCTTGGTCTCCACACACCAAGACAGAAAGGATGACAAGCAAACTCTGCCATCTCCACCACCCCTGCCATCAGCCATCACTGCTGGAAAACCTCTAGGGAAAGTGGGAGCCTTGGAGCCACCAGTGCAGGTGAAGGTGCAGTCAGCCCCAGCAGGGGGACACATCAACATGGCCTACACCCAGTCCAATCCCCCTTCTGAGCTGCACAAAAACCGGGGCTCCAGAAACAAGCCCACCAACCTCTGGAACCCAACCTACGGTTCCTGGTTTGCGGAGAAGCAGGCCAGCAAAAACAGTTCTCTGCTGGAGAAGGAGATGCCTGAGAGGGAGAATTTGGGACAGGAAGGAAACTGTACTGTGGGGCCTAACATTGTGACTGGCAGGCTGCCAGGCTCCTCCCTGCTATTAGAGCCATCTTCCCTAACAGCAAGTGTTAAAGAAGTGCCTCTCTTTAGGCTCCGCCACTTCCCCTGTGGGAATGTCAACTATGGATATCAGCAGCAGGGCTTACCCCTGGAAGCCTCCATGCCACCTTGCGCTAGCAGTTACGAGGACCCTGTCCTTAGAAACAAGAGCCACATAACCCAGCAGGGGCTGTGAGAGCCCTCTACCCTCTTGACTTTTCCCCCTGTGGCCCCTGAGCCTTGAAGAGATGTCCTGTTACCCAATACACCACGAGCAAGGGATCTGACAGCATTACCTTCCATTTTGTGCCAACTTGCTCCAAAAGTGCCACCCTTGAAGCTGTAATTTCAACTAACTCGAGAGGCTTCAAATCACCAGAGCCCCAGTACAGTAAAAGAAACAAGGGAGAGGGAGGATGTAGGAAAGAGATGTTAACTGCAAGGCCCAGCTGCTGTTGCATCAACTCATACGCATGGTTGTTGTCATGCCCTTCCTGTGAGCTTTTCTCAGTTGCGCGTTCCCTGCTTCAGTGTAAAGCCGCGGCTCGCTGCCTTGAGTGTTTCATGTCTGGGGTTTTCCCTGCCAAACTTGTGGTTGCTGTGGATCGCCTGGAGATCTCCTGCAGCTGGCAGAGGTCATAGTGTGTTCGGGGAGAGCATCCTCGGATAAACTGAAAAAGGATGCAACAGCCCTGAATGTTGGCACGATGGCACATTCCCAACTTGTGTTCCAGCTACAGTCTGGTCTTCAAAAATCCTTGAATGCACAATGGTTATGGGGGTGTTGGCAGGGCAACAGAATGATGCTGGTCATACTGCATCACTTGAAAGAGAGACAAGAGAAAGCACAGAGGATTGGGTGTAGGTGCTATGAGGCATTCTGGGTGGGGGGGTGGTTTGGCTGAGGGTTTTGTTTTCTTTTTCCTGTGCTTAAGCACCAAAACTGAGTAAAACCCTTTTAAAAAACCCTTTAAAATTCCTTCTGTCCTACAAAAGTAGGAATGTCCTTCATCAGGAACTTGTGCGTGTCAAGTGGAACCAAGGTGAAGTTTCGAAGGACTGTGGCCTTGAGAGAAACTTTCACCGTGCCCTAAAAATGGACAGCCACCTGTGCACCTCAGAGGTTTCCAATAGCCTTTGACATACCCTGTACAAACACCACCAGGAAGGCGGAAGACTACATCGTGCCACAATCCGGATGCCAGATACTGCCTGTATTTGAAGGGTTCAGAGCCCTTGTTCCTTTAACAAGATATGTGTATGATAATGGTTTAAAGACAAACACTGCATTGACTCATTTTGTACACCTTGTGCATGAAAAATATTCCAGTTAAGTGTATTGTCAAAACATAGATGTAGGAAATAATTCATGTGTAAAGATGTGCATTAGTAACTTCAACTTAGGGTTGCAAGGAGCTGTTTTAACATGAATGCTATCCAAAAAGGCATACCTATTTCTGTAGAAATGGGGGTACTGGAGCATCAGCAGAGGAATGCGAAGGTGTTCTTCAGTCCAGGACTCTTCGTTTCAGTGAAGCGTCTCTGAATCTGGCCCTGGATCCAGACATTGAGGTAAGTTTCCTGTCTTCATAAGGGAAGAAACCAGAATCCGCGTATACATCCTCCCAACCTTTGAGATGTGCAGATCGAAATTGGAGGGCTTGGTTTGGGCCAGCACCCTTGTAAAAAGAACACATAAAGAGGGGGACATAGTGTGCTCTCCTAGTCTGCCTTTCTGACATTTCTGATATGCAGAACTAAAACCCTTTTTTAGACATGCCAAAGCTGTGTGTGATGGCTGGTTAACAGGGCTGTGCTTTTGTGTTGGGAGGCTTGAGTCAGGGGCTGCCCTGAATTTCATATTCGTCTGCTAGGGATCCATCACAGCACTGCTGCAAGGGCTTGGTGGGGATAATGAAGGTTACGCTTTGGGTGTTCTGCTGCCAAGCACAGGGTTCTTTAGCTTGAACTAAGAAAATATTTGTGATCTCCAAGACTGTTAGGCTCACAGCTCTTGTAATGAAATAGCCACTGAGGAGGGATTCTGTCTAGCTTAGGACTGTGTTAGTGTCACACTGGTCTCTCTCTTCCTAGCTCAGTAAAGTCAATGGAGTAGTTTTCTAGAGTCTCAGGAAAGCTGATTAATTCAAGAGGTAAGCGCTATCAGAACAATTTCTTACACTAGTACATTATTAATGTATAATAGCAATTTTCATTTAAATATTCCAGCTTTCTCATCTCTAGAAGGGCCGAAGCTTGTAATTGTTTTCTTCAGCTCTTCTTTGCATAGGAGCGCACTCTTGAGGTTTTGCTGACCTGCCTCTTGCGTGTTACCGAGGACAGAGTCTGACCTGAATACTGATGAGTATTCTTAAAGAATACACAAGAACAAAAAGTTGCAGAGTTAATGATCTTTGACTAGCTGAAATTATTAATTCTTGGATCTGGGGCAGCAGCTCTGATGTTGCACAAATGCAGGTAAGCTGCCAGGTTATGATGTTAGAGGTGGCCTTTCTAAAGAAGCTTTAAAAGCCCGAGCAGCAAAAGATGATTGTAAGTTTGTGGGGGTCGTGGGGGAAAGGCAAGCTTTCCCCAGCTATGGTGACAGCGAGATTACTGCTCTGCAGCTTGTGCTGTGCAGTTATTTTATCACAGAATTTCAGCCAAAGTACTCTTACAGACTGGGAGTCATAAAAAATGAAGGTGCTAAACCATTACTGCTTCTTACCTCTGGAATACCTGAGGAGATAATTCTGGTTTGAGAAGTGGTGAATTACTACAGAAATTCTCCAGTCTATTGGGTATGGTGTATTGAGATAAATACTGTTCAGCACTACCAGTTGGTTTTAAGCAAGCTTCTTTCCACAGTCTCCAGTGAAAAATGCTTTGTTGTGGGTTTTTTTTTCTGTGATGGGTTTTGGTTTTGTTTTTAAAATCCCCCTTCTTAAGTCTTGGAATTCAGAGGAATTGAGAAATGTAGTTTGGGCTTATTTTTCATGTTAAAAAAACAAAACAAAACAAAACAACAACAAACACCACCAACCCCCAAAACGTAACATCTCTGAGCTCTTCCACAACAAGCCTTTAGTTTGGTATCCCTGTGTGCTGTTCAAACACAGTACCCCAGTTTGCAAAAAATTATTTTGTAAATATTGATGCTAATCCAATCTTGCCACTCAGAAACAAGGGTTGGAGTATTTGCCTGTCCTCTTTCTTAGAAAGCAGATAATACCATCATTGGCAAATTATTTCTGTATGTTAATTGCCTGGACCAAAGGGTGCTGCTACTTGTGTGCAGGCTGCATCGAAGACAGTTTCCAGGTCATTCTGCAATGGCATTGCTTAACTTTACGTGTCTGTCCTGTTGCCAAAGCAGCGCCAGGATTTCGGTGACAATGCAAGATTTTATTTGTATCACTGGAATGATGTGAAGAAAGCTTTCTTGAAGGCTACCTCTTTCCTCTGTCACTAAAGTAATAATTCACACTCTGGCACTATAACTTAGTACACCATCTCGAATTAGCTGAAGGGCTGACAGAAAGGATGTAACATTTAACCAGTAAGTATGCGAGAGCTGCACCCATGCGGGTTTGCCCTGGGTGGAAAAATTATTAGGAGCAGTTTGTTCAGTGAGGTAGGAAAGAAGCCTCTGAAGGACTTTCCTGGGGACAGTCCAAGTAGGGCAGAGGGAAACAACAGAAACTGGGCTTTGTGTGCTGAGTTAAAGGTAACAGACTGCAGTTCAGAGGTGGTACTTCACAGAATTTATATTAGCATTTCTCTTATGACATCTGGAAGTGTTCACTGTTCATGGTTCTTCTGTCCCAATTTTGAGCAGTTTCATTCCAGCACATTTTCTATAGCTGTACACCATTAGCAAGAGCATTTTGGCCAGTCATGAACTAGGAATTTTTCATTTCTATGTCTAGAAAGATTCACCTGTTCAGTTCCCAGAGCTGCAGGGAACAGAAGGGGCTTAAGTCACTATGAGCTCATCAGACCAAAAGTACTCTGGCATGTGTAAATGCCAAATTCCCATATTAAAACCCTCCATACTAGGCTTACAGTGTTGTAGGAGAAAAAAAGAAATCTAACCCTTTTTTCTTTTGTCTATGACTTACTTATTTTTTGAAAACACAGTTTACTGAGATCATGTAAATTGTTTTTTAAGGAACTTGGTTTTAAAATTGTTAGTCTTTTTCATTGGCAGTATTTACAGTTTGCTCTTATCTGTCTTCCTTGCTCTACAGTGGAAACGTGGGAAGCAGTATGATCTACAGGATGTAAAGCACGACTGGGAAAAGCCTGTGCTACCTACCACTCTCATACTCTGAAAACGACTTATTTCCATGTGGGTGGTGCCTGGTTCCTATAGATGGTAGGTAGGTTTCTGTAAGCTGCTGAAGGTAAACTAGAGTGGGAAGCCTGTTTATCTACCTTTCTACTTGTCCCTTCATCTTTCTTTTTTAGTCACTGAACCTTGTTTCTTAATCCTGTGCCCGGAAATGAAGTTTGGGTGGTTCTGCTTCCTTGAGGAGTGGTGGAAGGAGCAGTGGCTGGAGAGGGGCTTGCTGTAGCAAGGAGAGGTATAGGTACTACAGGCCAAAAGCATGAGAGCTGCATTAATTTGGCTGATTCAGCCTTTCACAGGAGTGTAGTATCCTGGGTCCACTGGCTTCCCACCCTGTGTGTTCACAAAAGGATGCAGGCTCAGGGTGAGAGCAGCTGCAGCACCACTGCGCACAGTTGTGTATACAGTGCCTGTTGTCAGTCATCTGAAAGAGGCTACGAAGGGTTCAACTTTCCCTGTCTGCTCCTGTTAACTAAGCCTGTCTTCTCAGACACAGGAATAGCATAAAACAGCCTTTCACAGCAGCAAAGAACATCACCCTTTGTTTGTCCCAAAGTTAAACTCATCACAGGAAAATGTCCAAATTGTCTGCATCTGGCTTCTTTAGTAATTAGCTTCATTATGGGAGTGTCTGTCTCATGTACAGCAGTTTATGCAACATTGTTTATAAAGGAAGGGCCTGTGCACTTCAGGGATACTATGAAGAAAAATACTAATACATGGTCATTGAATATTTTGTATTGAATAGTGTATTTGTATTGTCAACAAGTGTAGTGAACCACAAGGCATGAAGACCAATAAAATGACTGTAGCTGGCTTTCTGTGTTGAGCTGTGTAATGATTGGATTAATGTCAGATCACTTCTCTAGTAACCAAGGGAGGGCTCCGGACATCAGTTTTTACTTGGTAAAGTTACAGAAGTATTAAGGTACACTGCCACACAGATGAACAGGTGTGGTGTTAAACTGAGACAGTCACCATTCTGACTAGCAAATATCCTACCTCCAGGTTCCTTAGAGAAAGGTGCTGTTTCTTCTGTTACAAATCACCAAAGTTAGCCTTTACCTACAGGAAACTGGCCAGTATAAAAAGAGAACAAAGTTGAAGAGAACATTTACGTTTTCATTCCTAAATGTTTATATACTAAGACAGCATTTTTTCTTTGCATCTGGACATGGACTTTGATTAGGTCTAATTATAAGCTATATTTTAATACAGTGGACAGCCACTATTGTGTCCTGAGACAAACATAGCAAGAGGTAACTCCTTCCCAGAAACACTCACTTTTTTTCCCCTCCTAGTACCACTCCTGTGCTGTAGGTGGCTGCTTTCTCAATAAATGGTCCTTGAAATTAAGACTGACATCTCTAAACCTTATTTTCTTCTTCACTTGCTTATCCACATGCTCTTTCTCCTGCAGGATAGTGCTGTGGTTTAGTTAAAAAGACTAAGGTATCTGGCAGACACCTCTCCTCTGCTTTCATTTCTCCCACACTTTAGTTCTTCTTTATCTTGACTGAGAAAGGAGCTCTCCTGTGCTCTTCTAGGAGTACAGCTAGTCACCAGACAGCCACCACATCCAAGTTTGGATCTGGCACTTCCTGGCAATCTTTCTTTGCTCCAGTTTCCATTTTTTTTTCCCAGAAGTTGTCTATCTGCAGGGAGGCAGGAAAAAGGATGTGGGTGGGTACTCTGCTATGTGGCTTTCATGGATGTGGTTTCAGTTTCCACCTGGTGTTTGACAAGGCTTCTGCAATACTTTAACTCTGTATAAGCCATGACCTAAATGCCAGACTTGCCACCTATGCACCACTCTCATAGGTAACAGCACTAACTTGTCAGATAAGCTAGGTTATGTTTTACAAATCTGCAGTGCCAATTTTGAATCCTCGTGCCTCAGATCTTGCTGGATACCAACACTTCAAAAACACAGGCTCCCTGCCCAGAATACCATTACTGTCAACATCTGGAAAACAATCACTGAATCCATCTGGACAGAACTCACTAGAAATGAATTCCCCATCCTGGAATATGTCATTGAAGTTGTCCTCCTGTCACACCTGTGACCTCTCCTTTCCAGACAGCATCCAACAAAGCTGGAAAGATTTAATTACTTGAAGATGTACATTTTCTGAAACTGGACCCCAGAGATATGCTATGGAACAAGGACAAGCCTCAAAGTCCGCACAGAATTGCTGGGGACCATCTGTTTCTTTATAAAACAGATAATATTTTATTTATACAGTTTATAGAGACTTTGAGGATCACTTGTCTTTTTTTTTTCTAACGAGTCTGGGGTTGTAATTGTACAGACCTAAGCGCAGCACCTAATTTCAAACTTCACTGACAGTTATTTTCAGAACTTTTTTTTTTTTTTCATGACACCAAAATGTCCTCCTGCAAGAGCTAGAGAAAAGGATTATGGCAACTTACCTTGGATTTAGGGAAGCACAAATCCCTCCACATCATCAACTTGAAGACAGCCATAAGTAATCCTTTCTGGAATGGACGGACTGATTTCTTTTTGCTTCAGGCCACATAAATTTACAGTGCTGCTTTCTTCCTCACAGAAGATTCTCACTGCTACCAAAACAGGTCCACCATACTGGTAACAGTCCTGACTTCCCTAACTTACAGTGCTCCAGCTGCTCATAGCCAGAGCTTTCAGGAGAAACATGCAGCTAGCTGAAGCTGAAATTGAAGGGAAAGCAGGCTACACCAATGCTCAGATGGTATCTCTGCCCTCTTCTCTGTCCATCTGACAGGATTCAGTGAAGTCCTGCAGTCTTTGCTAGCCCAGGGCCCTGAGACCCCACTTCCAGCTGAAGTGGGTGTAGCTACAGAGCTGTGGAAGGTGCAGCCTGACACCCTTAGAGCAAAAGCATTACCAGTGAACCAGAAAACTCTTGGAAAGAGGTTACATCCCATGTATTACTTCATCTATCTGTGCAAGACAGGCCACACAGAAATGGCGTGACTACAACAAACTGCCTGAGCTTGCTGCCCTACCACAGACTTATTCCCTTATGTACCTTCTACAGAACTCCAGCTATGCATCAGGAAAAGCAGTTACAGCCATTCCAGCCTCTCGGGCAGGAAAAAACAGCATTTCTGATAATGAGTGTTTCATCACAGAAACTAAACTGCCCACCCAGAAGCACCAGGCTGGGACAAACCAGTGAAACATACAAATGCTTTGTTTGACAACTGGCAGTGTGTAACAAACAGCTAGAAGACATAAAAACTTCTGGTTTATATACTGCAGTTGCTGTTCCATGCTGTATCCTGTTTGCCTAATTTGTGAGAGGATGTAAGTTCCGTAACGACCTAATGAAAATTCTTGTTGCCATACTGTTCACCAGGGTTTCATTTTACTGAGACCAGCAAGAAACAGATATTGGACACAGTAAAGTTCAGAACATCACTAATATCTGCATCTTCAAATATAAAGCATTAAATTCTTTTTTTTTTTTTTTACATTCAAAATTTACAACTTTTATATTCAATTAAAAATTCCCATAAGTTAGAATAGAGTATGCATTATTTTAAATACAGCTCAGGAAAAAAAGAATAGCTACAGCAATATTTAAAAGAATTTTTAAAAGCAGCAGCAGAATTCCATCTAAAACCAGGATATTATGATGTAAAGTGTCACTTCTTCAAGTAAGTAAGAGCAAGCAGACCATTTAAGAATAAAATTACTGTTCTGGAACACAAAACCATCCTAAGATAATGTTTACATATGCTGAGCAATTAAAATACATTATATGTTTAAAACAGGGACAAAATAATAACTGTTTTAAAAGACCAATATGTAAATATTGTCACATCAAGGTGCGTTAACAATTCTGTACCTAAAACTCTCCTTAATTTATCATAAGATTCTTACAAACTGTTCCAAAGGAAAAGAAACCTGTATCACAAACAAATCAAATAATGGTAATAGCTTGCTTTAAAACCCTGCATATAATCCATACCACGGGCAGGAATTACCCTGCTGCATTTACACAGACAATATTTATGATGAGGCTATTATGTATAGTTTCACTCTGGGTTTATTTGCATTTAAAAACTGTGATACTCATAGCGTGCAGCACACCAAACCAAACCAAAAAAAAAAAGTCTTTAAAAATGATGGAAAGCTCTCCAGGAGAGTGCAAAGTGCATTATTTTAAAGAGTGCTTCTTGTACATAGCTCTTTCTTCAAATACATACAACAAAAAAAAAGTGCTTTTTACTACGAAGACTGATATATGCAGCATATTTGTGCTTTTTTAAAGGCTTTTTAACTGCTGCTGTTCACTAGGATAGCTGCAAATACTTATATTTATCAGCCCTTTTGTGTTCTGGAGGGGAGAATAGGAGCAGCAAGAAGAGGAAGGATCTGAATGATATAATGTAAAAATATTTCACAAGTGCTTGAAAAAAAGGGTCTTTTTTTTTTTAAAAAAAAAAAAAGCAAACAACTTTCTTATTGCTAGCAGCTGGTATTGGAATTGACAAAGTGCCTGGTAACCAGACTAATGTCACTCATTAACCACCTCCTCTGTCAAAAGCAGGCAATGTGCAAAGCATTATCAGCTCATTACTACAGAGGAAAATCGTTTAAATACTGCATGAATCACAAAGCAGCTTTAGAGAACGTTGAAGATACTTGCATTCTCTAACTAACTGCAGCATTATTAAAATAATACAGCATCTCAAACCCAAGATGCTTTTGCAATAACCTTCCCAGGCAAGGGCTGTTTCAGAAGAGAAACAGAATAGCAGTTTTACTTCTTAATGTGACTGAACTTTAAAAATCTATATATTTTATATATATAAAAATATATATACACACACATACATATATACTTATATATATATGTAAAATACAAATGCAGATCTAATAATTTAAAAATAAATTTGAATTCTAGATGGGGTCTTGCATGCCTTAAATAATTATTTCCTACTCTATGAGCACATTTTGGCTCAACAAATATCATCTACAAGCTTTGCCCCGTTAATCCCACGATAGGTTACTCGGCTAGGTCGAACTAAGACTCCATGGTTCAGTTTACAGGTAAAATAGCGCTTTTCCCCCACAGAGCCATCATTCTTTCCCTTGGGACTTCTGAGTTCAAGTCCAAGCCATATCCCTGGTGCAAAGTCTGTAGGACCAATGTACCTGATTGTCCCCATTTCATTGGAGCTGGTCAGAAGAACCTGAGAGCCTTCATGTAGTTTCACTGGTCCCTCTGTGTTAGCTGTAGTGGTATTACTCCAGCTGCGCCGTAACACAGAGCTCTTAGATCTAATTAGGGGGAAAAAAAATAATTCTGAAAAACATCCAGGGCAAATCTGTAATTCAGTGAAGTGCATGGGGGGGGGGGAACACACACACCACCAAATAAACAAACAAAACAAACCCCTCAAATCCCTTTTTAAACAGATTGGTTTTGATCTCATGTCACTAGCAAAACATGTAATAACATCAGCCGGCTGGTAGATGTGGCAGTCTGAAATACTTGGAAAATCAATTTCCTTTCACCTGATGTTATGATCTACAACATTTAGGTGACAGTACTGGTAAATTAATAATATATTGTAGATGATATCTACAATAGGTGATAATATTGATAAGAAGTTAAGCAGTACAAAACATTTTATTTGGGGCTTGAAAGAGTTCAGTCAAAATAACTTTTAATGTGCAAGGGTCAGTCAGGATCACCAGGACAAAGTGAATTCCTTTAATAAGGCCCTCTGAACTTCACCCAGCTGTGTGAAAACACAAGAATTTGGAGAATATGCAGTGATGAATGACTGGAAAAAAATTTCAATGCCAACCTGAATCCAAGGACTGTACTCCTGAATGCCCACAATAAAATAGTCTGCTACTGGTCCATTTTGGAAGAAGAAAAATGAACATGTAAAGGTCTAGATACTATACACGCATAAAGATTTTTCTTTTGAACATGAAGCTGTAAATCTAACAGCCAGCTCACCCAAATGTTTTAAACTCAAAGCACTCACCTAACAAAAGAGTTTCTTCTGTTTATCTCCTTTTGTGAAGATGCAGAAGTGGTGCTTAGACTGCGTCTAAAACCTAAGTGGAAAGGTAATAAGCTGTGTGGGAATTACTTATTAAAAGGAAAAAACAAAACCCTTTATTGAGCTCATATTCTTTGCATTTTCTTTTATACTGCTTCCACCACATTAGCTACAGATTCTCCCGGCCAACTTGTAAATTAAAGGGACAAAACTTGCCATGAAAGTAAGCGTCCATAATATGTTCAAATTTTCAGAAAGGCCAGAAATGAAATTAAACAAAGTGAACAAGGGTAATTTGAAGCAGCCTCTTAACAAAAAGCTTAGGTAAGAAAAAAAACAAAACCAAAACCAGAAACTACTTCAAGTATCTCACATAAGTTTCAGTAATTCCTTATGGACCCTTCCCTACACAGCTCCCTTTATCAATCTCAATTTAGCTTAAGGACCAGGTTCAATTTATGGTTCACTCTGATTAGAATGCAATACAGTAACAAAGGAAAAGTGTCAACAACCTTAACTCTGATGTAATTATTTCTGCTGGGATAGAGTTACTAACAACATGGTACTCCACAGTTCTTTCGGCAGGCTGCCTTCTTAGAAAGGGACCAGCCAGACTACTGGCTGGCATTTGGGTTCCTTGAAAATCTATTGTGCTTTCAGAGAAATGGGTTTTGTGCTGTATGTTCTGGTTGCAGAATGGTAGCCTACAGTAGGCTACCTAAGCCAAATCACAGCGCCTTACACTCCTACCTGGAAAAGTGTGATTTATTTTACTCGATGAAGTCTCTGTGAGAGAATCCAGAGAACCCGTTAGTCTGAAAAGCAATAACACAAAGAAGCCATTTCAACTCAACTCTGAACAAACCTATTGCTGGAGTCCTTCTTGTCAAATGTTGATTAAAGTTCTGATTATTTCCCTTCACCATCCACTCCCACGAGACACTAACATTTCAGTTGTAATCAGGCTGGTACGTAAGAGGTGCTTGGAGTAAGCTACTTTATTCAAGTTACTTGCCTTTTACTCACCAACAGAGCATGTATAGTTTTGAGACAAGTTCTTAAACAGTTTGGCTGAGCTAGGACATTCAGGGAAAAAAAGCAAGAACATGTCTGGCAGAGTAACTAGATACAAATACAGGTGGAAAGAGCACAGTATTCCTCAGATGTTCTTCCTAAAATCTAACAGAGACTACAAAGTGGTGGATACTTTTGTTCCTATGTGCAGTTAGCTGGAATGAGAATAGTATTGCCAGTTACATGCAAGGGCAACTTCCTTTTATAATCAAATTTTGCTCAGCACATCAGGATTGGGTCAAGGTAAGGTTTAATGAACACAGACTGTATCAGGAATGGAGGCCCTGGAATGAAAATACTTGAAGTGGCTGCAAGAGAAAACAGAGGGAGCTGCATTTCCAATTGACACTATGCTTTCAAAAAGCTGATCTAAAACCCACCAAGTTTTTAATGGTGGTTATAAACTTCCATTAGCAGAAGAAAACATTTATTTCTTCCATATCTGCTGCAAAACTTTGTTTTCCACTGGAAACATACTAAGAAAGCATTTGTCAACACAAACGTTAAAACAGCTTCAGTCTTACCTCTGTACACGAGATGGTGGTGCAAATATACCGTATCTGGGAGGACAACTGAAGTACTGAATGCCTCCCACTGACCCATCATTCTTCCCATGAGGCTTGTCCAATTCAATTCCACACCAGAATCCTACGTTTCAAAACAGTAAAATTAGGGTATTTGGAACAAAACACTACAGGCTTTTCTTTATCTAGATAGTTGATACAATTGGCAGTGAGCCACAGCAAGGAAATCAGTTTCTAGTTAAAAACTGTCTAGATAGATATTAATAATAAATATAACGATTATAAAATAACTATGTGACTATACAAGAACGTGTATCAGAATAAATCTGAAGATAATTATCTCAGCATTTTATATGATGCTTTAATTAATATAGAAAAGGTAAAACCTCTGACATATATACTAAAGCCAAACGGAACATTACTGAATACAACAGTGGCTATTTGACAAAAAAGAGACAGGAAAGAAGAGCAGCGGTGGCTCAAGTTTCTCTCTTTAGTCCACTGATTAAACCACTGAGGTTTATGCCTCATCTGAGATCATCAACAGTAAAATTAAAGTTTTGATATTAATTCATTCTTTCTTTCCACCTAGCAAGTTATAATTAATACAAATTGCAAGGCTGGTTGTAAGATACAACACCCTCGAGAGAAGGGTGTAAGAATCAGAACTGGCCAGCAATTCGTCTCGTACAGAACACTGAACAGGCATCAAGTTGTTAATAAGCTTCATCATTCATAACCTGTGATAAATGTGAGCTAATTATGTAAAGGTGCTAAATTTCATACTCCATTAACAGTCCTTATGCTATCCATCTCCAGAAGATTCACAATTTAATTCAAGTCATGTGGTACTAAGGCACTGGATAAAATGATAATTAGAATTATCAGCTCAAGAAACTCAGGAATGACAGCTTATTAATTAGAAGGGCTCAGTACATCAGAAGGTCTCCCCTTCCTGTTTTTAGGATTAACTAAAGAGCTGCATGGTAGCAAAATAAATAAAATTTGTGTAATTTCCTAGAGCTTTGATACATATTAAAATTGAAATGATTAAAAATGCATCTGTTACATTTCTTGTACATTACTGACTTTGCAAATGGTGATTTGTGATCTTTCCGTTCTCACTTCTTACAAAAACATGGTTTTCTCCAAAAAATTTTGTCCTCCAGCTTGGGGGCGGTGGGAGAGGGAGGAGACTTAGACTGTTGAACAGCTTTCTGATTTTACACTCGTTATAGTGTATTTGTAAAACCAGTCCTTTTCTCATTGTTTACTCTGTAGGCAGCAATGTGAAGGTGAGAGTGATCACATGGAAGTGTAGAATTAGTTATTTGAAGTATCTTAAGCAAGGGCTGCCTTGCTTAAGATGAAATTAATGAAATTGGGGAAAGGGGTGAGAATGAGAAAAGTACATAGCTTGCACCACAACCCTGCATTCTGTCATTCTATTTTTTTTTTTATATACTGATGCCACCAAGTGTCAAGACAGAGTATTGCCGCTTAGGTATCTATCAGGTGGACCTCATTTGAACTAGGTACCTACACCAATACTTACAGCTGGTTTTGCATTACTCTTGCAATAATAAGCTTATAGATAAGGACATAAAGAACACAGAATTTGGTTACAAAGAATGAGTATTCAGAAATTTGTTTCCGTAATTGTAGAACAAGTAACTTCCGTTTGAAAACACCTGGAGTCACTGCAATGTGTTATTTCAAAAGGGGAAGGGGAAAGAGGAGCTGAAACGGAGAAGGATGAGAAAATAGGGGTTGGGTTTGGGGCTTTTTGAGATGCTAGTCACTCTACATCAGTCCTGTGACCTAAAGGTTTGTTAGGTAAGACTTAATGTTCACAATCACTCTCTCAAAGATGCCAACACAGTAAGAATGAGACGGGTATATGACACAGTAAGAGTATCAATATTGCAAGAGGGGAGCTGTGTCAAAAAGGTTTACTATGAAGAGTAAGAAGCAAAGGCATGTGACCTCAAAGTATATTCTGCTTTGGAGACTACACTGAGGATTTTCAGAAAGGTTTGTAACAATACCTACAATTTGAACATCAAGATATTTCTCCTAATTAAGTCATGGTAGTGCATGTGTAAAACTCACATTTTAAAACATTTCTTCCTGGTAGTTGCATTAAAGTAAAAAATATTCAATGAAACATAGGAGAGACAGAGCTTGCAAGTAAACCAGTTAATTTAGAATTACTTTGGAGGGAGAGTTACTTTCTGGAGGAAAAAGATGAAGTTCTCTTATGTCCATATTCCGGTATGGAAGAGCATGCAAGCTATTCCATACTGATTCTACAACGTACACAAAGAAAATTGCAAATACCTGGTGCAAATTTTGTCGTCCCACAAAATCGAACAGTGCCTGTCCTCTGTCCTACCACCAGTACTCTGTCTCCAACCTGAATTTCTCCTTCACCAAAAGGATTTTTCCTTGTAGTTGGAGAAGAACTAAACAACCCTGGTTCAACAGAAGATCTGAAATTAGTGACATATCTTTAAAATTTAAGAAAGTCTGAGATAGTGAGACTATTGATTGGTAAACAGAGGCTCTACCTTTAACATATCATACTTTTAACACATGGCAATACACCGCAAATTCTACTTAGACAAAAAATTGCTTTGCTTCAGCATGAAAACTGTTGACTACAGCCTTTTCTCTGCAGCTGAAAGGTAGTGACCAACTTTAAGAACACTTTTCTACTTGAAAATGTTCTAAAGAGCTGCCAAACTTAAGTTTATAATTAAACTACTTTCCCAAGCGTCTTTCTTGAACTAGCTCAGATTCGGAAACAGCACAAGTAGTTCTATGTAAGTATTCAGTACAGCAGTAAACTTCCACCTGTGAAACAACTCTCAATAAAACAGACCATACCAGCACTGATTTTAGATGAGGCAGAAGATACTCTAGTCACTGCTTTTTTATTGCTGCTAGTTGAGTTCCGCTTCTTGCAGTAATTCTGTTTGCCTTCCAAGGAGGTAGTAGAAGATGAAGAGCTGCTGAACACAGGAAAACCTAAAAGACGTAACCGGAAATCGTCCTTCAGAGATCACAGTTGGAAAAGGACAGCTTAAGCAGAAGGAAAAGCTTCTGTAAGAAGGTAGTTCTCTCTTCTCCATAGGGGAGAGAATACAAACTAAGGAGCCAAAAGTAGAGATTATTAAGTAGCATTTACACAACCACCTGTCAGGAATTACATAGGTGCATCTGACCCTGCCTTGTGAATACGGTGATAGTTTAGTGCTGGAAGAGGTCTCCAAAAGTCCCTTCTTTGTCAGTCTATGAATGTTTTCCTAAACAGTCCCAGGCATATTTATTAAAATATGGGAGCCTTAGTAACAAGAGAGCATATCACCACACTTCCAGCATCCAGCCTATTAAAGATTTGATGAGAAGAGGAAGGAAGGTGATATTATGTGAGTGAATTATTGCCTGGATTAAAGCCTACTATATTCCATTACGTACTGTATTAATAATAAAATCCCTACTATAAGATAAGAATGGGAAATCAATCACTTTTATCTCCATTTGCAAACCCTAATGTCTAAACTGTCTGATAAGACTTATGTTCAGCTTTCCTCCTTCCTTTTCAAGGCTCTCTCCAGTTCTCCTCTTCCCTACCCACCTTCTACCCAAAATAAGGCAGGGTACAGCAAGACATGCCCATGCTTCAGTTTCTCAATGTGAAAAACTAATATAATATTGCTTACCAAACTTTCCAGAATTCTGAGAGGCTTAATTAATTCATTTTTACAAATCACCCCGATACCGACACAGGGTTAGTGTGTTCAATATAATTTAATCCTCCAATTTGGCAAAACACTAAAGAACTGAAGAAAGTCAAATGCAGTAGGTCAAAAGCAAAAGCTTACGTATCTGAGGACAGAAATCTAAAGCCTCCAAGATACTGGCTGCAGCTGTGCTACAACAAAGAAAAGGCAAATCACTAAACACATGGTGGCTAACCAGGCAAAATTAAACTCCAGGTCCAAGGTTCAGACAGACGTGTGTTTGCAAACAGATACTAGAAGTCCATATTCAGAAGTCAGTCCAGCGATGGATTCACTGGAGGTCAGACCACCTAGGACTTTTACACAAATGTAAAAAAAAAAAAACAAAAAAAAACAAAAAAAAAAAACAACTGCTGACACAGCAATACAGAAACTGAAAGAAACTAAACCAGTCATTAAATGCTTCAATTTGTAGGAAATCATGAAGTGGGACAACGAAGAACAGAAGGGACTTCAGTAGGTCTTCTAATCCACTACTTTCTATCAGGCAAAACAACTATTTGTTGTATCACTCCTGCCAGGTGAGTGTTTGACCTGTTCTTAAAAAACCTCCCATCAGGAAGACCTCAGGACTTCCTAAGCAATGTATTTCACCACATAATTATCTGCACTGTTACGGGGTTTTCCCCCACCCCTCCCCTTAAGTGGGGAGGAAAAACCTGAGTTAAAAACTTAAGTTACCACAGTTTCAGCTCAAGATTTCCTACTCTGGTTACACATGCAAAATGAAAGCTTCCTGGTTTATCCCTTTAATCTTCTGTCTTTTTAATCACACAATCACAAATTCCATCAGTCTTTTCTCCTAAGTCACGTTTTATATCTCCAGTTATTGTGGTGGCTTCTCTGAATTCTCTCCAGTTGATTCACAAATTTTTTGAAATGCAGTGTCTAAAACCAGATGCAGTGTTTTAGCTGAGGCCTTATCTGTGCCAAGTTAAGCATCCAGGTCACTTTGTGCATCTCACAGTCGACACTCCTTTTTATACATTCCAGTACGGTTCCCCTTTTTGCAAGAGATGACTCATTTTTACCTTGTAATACTCAGTATCCCCATGTCCTTTTCTACAAAGCTATTACCAGGCATGTCATTCCCAGGGTATATTTATACAGGTGACTGTTTCAGTCTTGCTACAGAACTTCGTAGCTACAGAACTCTTCTGCATCTTTTTCCCCCCCAACATCTTTCTTTCCAATTTGTCAAAGGTTTTTTTGGAGAGACCTGGTTTATTTTTAATATTAAGCCATCTGTATCATCTGCATATTTCGTGAACAGACTTTCTATCCCTGGTGTCAAAAAAAAAAATTAAAAAAATATTATCAGACTCAGCACAAACTTCAGGAAAACACCAAGCTGAAACAGCCTTCCTGTTTGACAAAGAACCACTGACAGCTACTTTCTAAGTTGAACGTTGTATTTTCCTAAATGTTCTGCACCAGCCTTATGGCAGTATGATCTAACCCACTAGATCCCAAAATGAAGCTTCACTCCACATCACTTGCAGCCTGCAAAGCCTTTGGCATCCTATTAATTGCACATATCATATTGTACCCAATTACTGAGACTCTGTACTGCCCATTAATTTCACTGTGTGACCAGAACCTGAAGAACAAGCCATTAAGTGCCCTTCACGAACAAATTGTTGGAAATCTCTGTCTACACGAGTGTTTTAGCTCACCTCAGAAAAAATATCATATAGGACAGTGCTTAAACACCTTACCCTAGCCTCTTCCCCAAGTCTCTTCCTCACAACTATTCACTGATGGAGGATGTAAAAAGATGCTTTTCTTCAAAAGGAATCTATTCAAAGTCACACTTCAAATTATTTCAAAGAAATACTCTTTTACCAACACTTGTAGTATGATTTTTATAGACAAAACCTCAAAGGCCAATTTCAACATTTTGTTAAAGACACTCCTGAAAGTGAGATCCCTTGATGTTTAAATTTCAGCACACAAAATACTGAAAAAAAACCTTTGAGTAGGATTGTTACTATCCAATTCTAAAACTAGATAATTGCAGAGAATTATTCATATGTAAAAGGAAATTTTTAAGAAGCTAGAGTTTTGTTTTTCATATTTGAAGTTTCTTATTATGAGTCTTCCATGATAAAATGACAAGACCTGAAGTCTTGTTAGATGACAACACTTTATTATACAAGCTTGAACATACAGATCTAGGAGAGAATAAAAATTCCAACAGAATACATGCACAGTT
This sequence comes from Chlamydotis macqueenii, assembly GCF_036417535.1. NCBI lineage: Eukaryota > Metazoa > Chordata > Aves > Otidiformes > Otididae > Chlamydotis > Chlamydotis macqueenii. Next base: position 70,483,794 of record NC_141558.1, on the reverse strand, counting down.
CTTCATCAAAATCTAACCAGTAATGACAAAGGGCAAAAGTTTTCCCTCAGAAACCTAAGAATGTAATTCTGTAGATCCTCTGTAAGATTATTTACTAAGAGTTAGCTTTCAGCTTTATAGGCTTTGTCTACATTTTTGTCCACGTATCTGGATAGAAGCTGTTACCAAACCAACATAGAATGCCAACCAAACATGCACACAAATTACTCTTGCTCCTAGTAAACTAAATGTGGACATCCTGCTTGAAATTTGAATACAGACAGGCAAGGCAACTTTTTTCTACAGCGTAGATACAGGACTTTTACAGAGATAAAGCAGTAATAGTAGTTCTCCCTGCCCTACCCCAAATTTTTCTCCAGATGTTAAAAAAAAAAAAAAATAGTTACCATCTTTTGCAGGTGCGGTTTTTCCCCTGTTAGCAGCCATAAAATTGTTTTCAGAAGCACTGTCTTTTTTTGCCATATTTAGGCCTATAAAAAGAATATATACAATTAAACATATACATCCTAATAACACACAATGATTTCACAGGAAAGTCATGTACAAAAGCAATCTGACAGATCTGCAGATAAGTGGATGCATGGACAAAACAGGTAAAACTGTACAGTTCCTTAGAACCTTGATAAATGAGTAAAACAAGATGGCAGAATTGTTTTGATAGATAAGCACAGATGTTAAACGCCTTGACACATTAAAACAGTCCAAACTATGTTGTCAAACAATAAAAAAAATTTGTCTGGAAAGTATTAATGTTTATATTGAAGGAGTTTTACTTAAATCTTTCAAACATTTACATCCATTATATACACAACATTCACTTTTACAGTACTTAAGGTATACTATTCACTAGTTATTTCACCATTTCTGCATTAAAGATTACACAGAAAAGGTTTGAGAGAAAGATTTGAGACCAAATCTTCATTCAGTCTACAAATACTGAAGTATGCAAATATGATTTTAAGAGCCTAACTCTTAGAGCAGCAATGTTGTGATATGCATATGAACCTAGGTTCATAATTTGTGAACAGTCATTCTGCATTTCTGACAGTTTCCTACTCTAACTCAATGAAGAACAAGCTTATCTATGATTTTTCCCCTCCCTGTCATGAGAAAAATCACAGCTTTTTTATTTAACTACATTTCTCGGCTTAATTCGGCTACATGGACTGAACTAGCTTGCAAGTGTACTGCATTTTCCAAAATTTTATGGTTCAGCCATTAAGGTATCTGTTTAAGGTACTGTTTGCGACAGATAACATATTTCTGAATTTCGTCATAGTAATTCTTTTTCTAAAAGCTTGAAAAGACCTATTATCATCAATTGGATAGCTTAAATCCAGTAAAAACAAATACAATTTGAAAATCTCTAAACAGTGCCATAGCTACAAAAAGCATATTAGTTTTTCTTAGATGGTTACAAACCACTGTATTGCAGAAATGAAGTTTAAAGGAAAGAAATGTAATCTGGAGATTGACGTAAACACTGGAAAACAAAATTCTGCCTCTGCAGCTTTATCCTCCCACTCCAGCCAGTGAATCAGCCAGGCACATTAATCCTAATGGACCTTTCAACCCATGAACATCTTACAAACGGCAGCTTCCAGATTACTGTTAGTGGATGTAAGCTCTGTCAGGTAGATGATGCATAACTCACTCTGACTTTTACCTAAAGCAAGTATCAAACGTTTAAAATTTACAAAGATACAAGTGTACCTTTATAACAGAAAAGGTGGTTTATGACTAAACTGTCTGGCACACACAGTCTCTGGCAAAGGCAGCAGTCCTTTCCATTATAGTACGAGTTACAATTGGTGCACAACAAACTGAATCAACTATTGAGAAATATTTAACAGAGAAAGTCAGCTTAGATCTGCTCCTGAGCAATACTCCTAACAAACCAGTTATTCTGAGAAGATTTTTATGCAGGACATACACTTATGAATAGCTTAAATCTTGTGCTAATTGTAAATATATATAATTAGGGCTTACTCTCCCCTCAACCTATGCAGAGAAGTGCTAAAGAAATCCAAAATGCTGCCACAATGCATCTCCTACCAGCCTGGCACATTGTTTCTATACCTTGCATATCACTGGTAAAGAGTGGAGTGTTTTAGGGTGCTTGAGCGAGTCCAATGAGATGCATCATTCTTATTTCACAAGGAGGGAACTTACACAGAAGGATTAAGCAATTTGAATAAACTACTAAAAGACTAAACCAGAGCCACACAGTGAGCCTTCAACTCCAGCTGGTAGACCGAGGCCTTATCATAAGGACATCCTTTCTCTCCTCTAGTTTTACTCAGATAACTTAACTAGCAGACAAAACACAATCAGTTAAATTGTTCCTTGATCACTTTGCCAGAAAATAAATTATATTCTTCAGTTTCTATACATAAAGGTGTATATAGATTAGTTTCTAGATTTTCACTAATTTCAATGAGATGTTTCAAATTACCCAGGGAGATCTTAGTAAAAGAAATCACATTAAGTTTAGACATTTAACTACTATCACAGCAAATCAGAAATTAACTGTAAAGGCTCGAGAATAAGTATTGTGGTAAACTTTTTTTTTAAAGAGTATATAAAGACTAGAACCTCTCATAGTCCATCACATCACTATAATCACTAAGCAACTACACACAACATCCTTCCAGTACCAGTTTAAAGGCTAGTGAACTTCTAGTAATGAGAACATGTAGTTAATAAATATCTTATAAACTTCTCATTGCAAGTGCTGAACAAGTACTTTAATATGAAAATTAACAGGTTTGGGTGCTAATTGTTGAAGATTAGTTTCTTTCTATTCCATCTCAACGTACAAGAAAATACTCACCAGAATTAACTTTGGAAGTTATGTGCGTCACATCTATTTTTCTGGATTTCACCAAAGGTGAAGACCGCATGGAAGAACTTCGTACAGAGCTTTTTTTGTGATCAGAAGCCTTGCTTATCTTAGAAAGAGGTGCAAAGATACCTAGAGAGAAAATTGCATGTGTTGAAAAATTACCAGGAGGAATAGTAATGTAAGAAAACTTTCCAGCAACTCTCTTACATGAATTAATTTAGGGGTTTTTTTCAGCTACGATCATGACTTGCTATGCTACCAAAGCACTGGCAGGGTAGGACGGAGTAGCTCAAATTAGCACTGAAACCAAAAGGCTTATCAAGCAACTTGAACAGAGTAGTTCAGGAAGTCAGTAAAACTATGGATTAGAATCTTTGTCCTACTGGTAACATGCCATCTCACTGTTACAAAACACAAGACTTCATATATCATGACTGTCCATGAAATATCAACTAAAATACCTCAAGCTGGAAGTTAGAAAAGAACTACAGGCATGAATCTCTTAAAGGAAGGCAAAGCAGGTAAAGTAACATGGCCATTATTGCTACAGCACAAATAGCTTCAGCAATATAGGTGGAAAATGAGGAAAGACTATTAGCTCACACTTTCAAGGAAATAACCAGAAGTCACCAGAAATTTTGACCAGTTGGTTGTTTCAGTGATTTTGCAAATAGTTGCAGCTAAACTAGGAACACTTTAAAGAATCAATATAACAAACAAAACAAGCACTACAAAAAAGAAAAGCAACAGAATTTATTCTCCCAAAAGCTTTGTATCTTCCAACACTTATTTTTCAAATTCAGATTTAAAAGCAAAAAAAAAAAACAAAAAAACCCCTTAAATGTTATACCGCGTTTCGGTGCACACTTGAAGTACTGGACTTTTCCAACGCTTCCATTGTTCTTTCCTTCTGGTTCATCCAGCTCTACGCCAGCCCACTGGCCACTGGCAAATTCTGTTGTGCCACAAAATCTTAATGTACCAACCTAAAGCAAAAAGCATCAACACAGAATTACTTTGTTAAACAATCGTACACGAGAACATAGTATAGATTATAAAAGAGAGCAAGTCAACTCCAAGCTTTTGATGAGAACAGAGAAATACAAATATAACAATCTCTCGATTATTGACATTCCTATCTTTCAACGTCTGCAAATGCATTTTCTAAAATGTATTTGTCTTTTGGCGACTATTTGGTATCAAACAAAAGCAGTGGTTATTGACAGAGCTCATAAAACAGAAGAATTAGACAGTAAGCAGCGTTGTAGAACACAACTCCATGTGAGCAAGGTACAGGAGTATATGCCTGACCAGAAGTTTTACATTTAATGTCTTCCATGACAATAGTTCCAGAATCATGGCTAGATATCTTGCTGAACTGCAGATTCCATGGAAACACGAGATTAAAAATTTTAGTAATATATCTGTGTGTATAAATATATACATAAAAATATATATATTTATATACATATATTGCAAAAGTTAAAGGGTAAACTTCAGAGTATACCTAATTTACATTACATTGTACCTTTTTTTATTGTTTCAAAACATACTATATAGACTCTGAAAAGGCAGGTATATCAAGAATATCAAGGCAGACCAGTCTTGCTGGTGGACCTCAGTGTCCACAAATGCGCATTATAAGCTCACACACTTCAACCAAACGGAGGAACAACAGAGATGCATTTAGCACTGATTTAAATTGATTTTTATATTTGATTTTTAAATTAGTTTTAGTCATAAAAACCTTTGATCTTTAAGTTGCTCAGTTTTCATTATCTCATATGACCTTAATATTATTAGTTTATTTTTTACTATGACATCACTGTCTAATCCACCCTTAGAGAGTAAACAGATAGAAAATTTTTTTTCCTTACTATAAAAGTTTACAGTCACTCTTTCTTAATGTTCTGTAAAGGAATAAACATGATCCAGAGCCCATTCTTCTTTCACAGTGAAGATCTCCTTTAAACTTGACTGTTATAGGCAGGTAAATCACACTAATCTAGACTCAGACTACCAACCCAGTGACCAAACTCAGCCAGAGGAAGCTTGGCCAAGCATCCTAACGGATTCCTCCACTATCCAGGCACCAGCCAAAGGGCACTTACCAAGAAGAGGGAAAGGACCAGCAGGCATCTTAAACTGGAGGTGAAGATGGCTAAACTAAGGCTCTAGCTTTGCACAAGCAAGGGGCAGAGGACATCTTGGACATGAGAAACATGACAGGAAGAGGATAAAAGAGTTTTCTCCCAGCTACTGGTTTCCCTGCACTCACATTTCACTGATTGTCCACTCAGATAACAATCTAGCACAACAGGAGCCCGTGAAGCTGGGGGACTCCAACATGTACACAAACACCTGCTTACACAGCTTCCGATCCTGTAAGAAAACTAGAACAACAGGTGCAGTAGGAATCAAGAGAGGAATCTATTGTCCCTCTGGCATCTATTGTACTTGGCTTTCAAGCTTCATTAAAGCTGATATATTAGGAGACTGGAGAAGCAGGAAAGAGAACAGGAATCCATAAACATTGCTCGTAAAAATGCTGCCATTCCAGTACCCTTGTTCCAGCTTCCATATTCTGGAAATAAGAACTGATCCTAGAGGAGGTTAAGAATTGGGCACCATTTTCATCATCCTGTTCATATTTATAAGTATGAAGGGAGAGGGGAAGACATGGCTGAGATCAAATTCTCCATTCAGACAAATGGAGAAAGTGGGTAGGAAATGGCGTGGGAGTGATGCAAAATAGCTCCTTGCACACAAAGAAAGGAAGGGCAGAAAGCAGATGTGGAAAAAGATGACCAAAAACCACAATCACATTCCTCCTTCCCACCTGCCATATAACAGCTTTGGCTCCCTTTAGAGGGAGGGGGAAAAAAAGAAAAAAAAAAAAAAAAAAAAAAAAAAAAGCAGCTAGCTAGAAAGCCCTCCTGGCCTTTGGCAACAGAAAAACAGCTTCCAGCAACTTCTGAAAAAACACTGTAACAGCATATTCAATTTAAAAAATAAAAAAAAATTTAAAAAAGAAGTAACCATACCCTGGAAGCTTTATCTATACACAACAAGCACACCACAATACAAACAGTACTGCGAGCCTTACTTGCAGCAAAAAATACACAAGAGGACTAATTTTTTCCCTTTCTTGCTATAAAGCCTGTATTAACTGGCAGTTACATTATCTCCCCTTGCTTGCACTGTGCAATGGCTTCCAGTAAAAGAAACTTCCATGAACTTCTTACTGCGGCTTCCTGTACGGACTTCATTTAAAATGCCTTCTGCGTAGCTAGTGATTCCTTCGTTTTTCCTGACCCAATTTCAAGAATGTACCAAATGAAAATACAGAATGGAAGCTGCTTTGCACTCTCAGTGGGGTTCATTTTAAAGCACTTCAGTTGTGATAATTACAAACCTGAAGTTACACTAGAAAAATTATTAAAGGTAAAGCCACTCAAACATAACATTTTGCTCACAAATGCCTTCAATATTTACCAGAAAAATACTTGAAATCTTTAAAAGAGTTCTAGTACTCTTAAATAATTTCAGAGCCTTTGCTATTAGAGCAAATAAAAGGTGTAAATACTAACTTCAATATCAATGCTACATTTTTCAAATAAATTTTTTAGAACATGTCTAGCAAGGTAGCTTCTTAAAAGCTATTCACATTTGAGCTGGAGCAGTATTAGCTACATTCTTATACTTCCACAGAACCATGTAACAACCCCACTGGCACAGTACTGCTTCACAGATTTTAGCTGCATTGCACCAGTCAAACTGGGTTACTATAGGCTAAGCAGAATTAAAGTTTTCTTTTACTGCCTTCTGGAAACTCAGGTACAATTCTTGAATAGAATACATACTCATAACTAAAAGCTGGGCAACTCACAAAGTAATCTGTAAATTTTACCATCATTCTGATGCAACACCAAAAATGTTAATAAAAGCTGAGCCATGCTCACGTACTATAGGAGACTTAAATTGTTTAGATACAAAATGCAGACTGTGCCTGCCAAAACAGCTTTTCATAGTACTGACTTTCTGTAACACGTAACAATTGAGCTTATTACTTTCTGTAACCAGATCCTTACTGACATCCAGAGCTCACACCTTCCAGAAAGTGTTTTAGACCCACAAATTTGAGCTATGTCTCCAAAGGGGTAAATAAATTGACTGTCCAGAAATTATGAGGGTAGTATCAGGTTGCTCATCATACCTTCTGTCCTGCAATAACAACACGATCTCCCAGTTTCAGGCCAAGCGATAAAAGCATGGCCTTGCCTGTTACATGATCATAGCTTGGAATCACGGCTTTTGAGATGTCACATGAGAGAGGCACTGCATCCAGCAATATCTGCTTGATTTCTTTTGCACTGGCTGCTGCATCTGCCATTTCCAGTGGCATATCTATCGGATCAGGAACCACATCTGCTGGAATCTGCCCTTTGTCATTCTGCAGAAACATAACATAGCACAGGATTTAATGCTGTGACAAGGTAAACTCGATTAGCCAAAACCACAGTAGTTTATTAAGTTAATTAGATATTTTTCCTATAATGTAAACAACTATAAAAACATCCGCATTTTCAAAGAAGGATGCCAAAACATCCTTAGATATATAAGCTAGCATTTACAGTGACTTGTTTTCAAAAGTGCTAAGTTATCAAAACTTTTAATCTAAAGGACATCATTAATACTCTGAACACATGAAAGACACACCTGTATATATCTATGGATCTGAACACAGATTTAGAAAAGTAAGCAAGAACCCTGGTCTGTAACACCAATACTGTAATGCTAGTAGTTCCCAAAGAATTTATCCTTACCCAGTGTATAGTCTACTCCTTGGTGATGGTTATTCCAAACATTAAGACAGAATTTAATCAGTATATAGTGCATGCATAGAATACCCAAAGCTGATGTCTCATATAAATACTTGAATAAAGCTGTTCAGGTTTATTTAGATACAGGTTGATGCATCAGAGATGAATTAAGGACAGAGTCCTTTCCAAACACTTCCCATTCTCAGAGCACAGTGACAGTGATTCCCCCTATGTCCCACATGCCCCGCGCCCTACGCCCGAGTTGCTGGAGTACCAGCTCACCTGGAGCTAACCTTAACTCAAGGCCACAGCCAGACAGCAAGTACACTGCTGGGCTGCCAGGCTCCTACAATGGCATGTTCTACCTACGCTTTCTTCAGCAAAGGCATTAGTAACAGATCTTCACCTAGTCTGTGGAAATACAATTACCTCAGTCTTCCAAATTTGTCTCAACCGAGACCCTAGACTCAGAAATTACCAGAAGCTCAAAGAGGGAATGATGCAGAGCAAGATTGTATTTGCTTTGTTTCCTTAAAAAAAAAAGAGACTGAAAGCTCAACCTTCCCCGAGTCCCCTATAAATGTCCCTCTCACGAAGAACTGTATGAACAACGATGTTCCAGAAGATTTCACACCATCAGTCATACGTAAAATAATGACTTTTCAGTACCTTAAAACAATTATAATTTCTCATTTAAAAAAACCTGAATTTGAAAATGGAGAACTGAGATAGTGTCTATGCTTAAAAAAAAAAAAAAACCACACAAAAAAAACCCCCAAAAAAACCAAAAAACACACCAACACACAACACGCCCCCCAAACCCCAAGATTTGTGACTACACACAAATAGCAGCATTTTACACTGTAACGTAGGACTACTATTTAGTTAGTAAGCAGAGTAGTTAATGTTTCCTCATTATTGGTTACTTATGCTAATAACTAAGTTTACTGCTAAGCAATACACTGCATTTCTGGAGGTCACAGACCGCATTCCTGAATTTCTGAAAAGGTCCACCACTGCCATGACAACTGTTGCAAGGCACAAAGGAGTACTAACAAAAGTTCAAGTAACAAACAGAAGAACACCTTGCCAGCTCTTTGAACTAATGAACTAGACTGTGACACAAAACACAAACTTCAACACACAAGTACAACAAAGCATACAAAATCATTGAATATGAGTTCCAAATAATTTTTCTGAGGCACTATCACTCTATGTATACACATTTTTAACTAACCAAAACCCTGGACGGACTGTTCAATTTTTCCAGGTACTTTTTTCACCAGATAATAAAATGAATTAATTACTAGCCTTTTGGTGAATCTACAACCTAACTCCTTACCCTAAAGGCAGGATTTGCTCCATGTTCCAGTAAACACTTGACAGCTCCTGTACATAGGTTAAACGCAGCAATATGCAAAGCTGTTCCAAAATCAAAATCACTACAGGTGGCATCCACATCTGCAATTAAACATCACATGTGAGGTATGTAAGTCTGTTACATGAACATTTCACCTGACGGATTCCATGAGAGGACATTCATCTTTACAGTTTATGTTAACACTTAGAGAGAAACCGTTATTCATGTGCTAAGCACATATGAGAAGCAATTCTAGATAGAGTATCAACCTTACCTGCATCTGTTTATTCATACCATGAACCAATCTGGAAGATGAGCAGGAACTTTCATTCATTTTATAATACTGATTATTTAACTGCGAAATTGTTGCTATACAGAATTCTCAATCTATTGTGCTAAGATTAGCAAGTCAGTAACTTTAGATTTGCTTGTAAGTTAATGTTTCAGAAATACTTATATTTTATTGCTTCTAGGCATCAAATGTTAAAATGAGATATATATTCAACCAGTTTTCCTTTGTGAGCAGGTAGTGAGGCAAGGGAAAAACTGATTATACCTCTGCTTTACATTGATTAAATTACTAATGGCCAAGAACGAAGTAAGAGCTAGTGATTTTTATAACTTCTTTGTTTTCAAAGAATTGCATTCTGAAGCGTCTTGCACTGACAATCTGGAAAATGGAGCACCGCACTTGCCTAGAAGAGATTTAGCATAACATATATATTTGCATCAATTGTTCCCTATGTATCTTTCAATCTACCATGAAGTTATTACTGTTCTAGAAGACTGGAGTTTTAATGTCTAATGCTCCTCCTGAACTATACAAGAGAGATGTGAGTTTAGTCAATTATGTATATGACTGTTAATTAAAAATGCCAGCTGATTTAATACAGAAACCAAAAGTCAACAAGTATTAGCAATAATGTTCCAATTTGAAATACTGGTGAGGTACATAAAACTTTCCACCTCATGGCTGTAGTCTCCTCGTATTTTCCAGTATCAGTCTCTGTCCCAAAAACCACTAGTCCTCACAATGTGATAAAGTATATCGCAACTGTATCAACATCCTTATGCAGTTATTAAATTAACATTTAGTGGGAAAAAAAAAAACATTAATATATATAGAAGACATATGTATGTCTCTGTATAGATATATCAACATCATACATACTAACAAAAATTGACTCTATATTTTATAAAGATCAAAGATAACAAGTTTGGGATCAAATTTTAACAGTTTTACAATTCCACTAATATGAATAAAAACTCAGCTATTTTAAATTTAACTGGCACACGCATAAAAAGACTGCATTCACATGATGCAATGACAGCTATGTATGCAGATGCACCTTTTATATGTCAAATGTCAAAAGACCATTACCAGTTTAAAATTGAGTAGAAGCTGTGTAGTTCTATACAACCACTGAAACATCTATGTTTAATAAAGCTATCAAGTATTTTCTGAACACATAGGAACCAATTTGCAGAAATACTGATCAGTAGTGTCAGCTACTGAGTCAGCAACAGTCACACATACCTCTATTTTGAAAAGTAACTGACATGTAGATTTTTTTTTAATATTTTTTTTTTATTTTAATTTAAATTAGACTAGTGTGACTTCCTCAGAATTGCAAGCTTCATGCTTGGAGTTTCTACACACTTTTTCTTAGACCTTTGTTCTAGGTCTAAGTTGGCATACTAATGACGACAAAAAAAACCCCACATATATACAGAATGTTACCCAGTAATTACCCCAAAGTACCTAGGGGAAATTAATATGCAGCAGTGGTCTGGCATTAGCAACCCATGCAGGTTACAGTCATTGTCTAATGGCATGACACAACAGTTTTAATTCTTAAGCCTTTAACAAGTTTTATATTTAAAATAAAGTAGCTCTCTTATAACAATTGAGGAATAAATCTGTATAAAGAATTTAACTGCAGAGTGTCATACAGGAAACAGTTTAGCAGTAAATCAAAAGGAAACATCCATGGTACTAGCTGTCTTATAATGGGTATCTCAGAGTCAGTATACCGCTGTCTCAAAAAGTTATTTATATATGAACAACCATTTTTTCCTCCAATTCTGTATGGGTCCATCCGAGGCATACTTGCCTTCTATGTACGTCCTCCCTTCTCTGCAAAGAGCCCGATGAAGTACAGAGCTTAGATCATTCTTTCTGTTAATTCAGACCATCTATTGTTTTCATAGAATCACAGAATGGTTTGAGTTGGAAGGGACCTTAAAGACAAACCCCCCTGCCCTGGGCAGGGACACACTCAAAACCTCATCCAACCTGGTCCTGAATACTTCCAGGGATGGGGCATCCACTTTTCTGGGCAACCTGTTCCAGTGCCTCACATGTTCCAGTTTAAAGCCGTCATCCCTTGTCCTATCACTACATGCCCTTGTCAAAAGTCCGTTCCTCAGTTCTCTTGTAGGCCCCGTTTTGGTACTGGAAGGCTGCTATAAGGTCTTCCCAGAGCCTTCTCTTCTCCAGGCTGAACAGCCCCAACTCTCTCAGCCCATCCTCATAGGAGAGGAGCTCCAGCCATCATGTCACAGAGCTAAACATTTTATACATTTTCTGAGATTAAAAAAAACAAACAAAAAAAACCAAACAAACCAACAACAACAAAAAAAAAAACCACACAAAAAAACCAACCCATCATCTGCTTATACAAGAGTTGACATTTGCCAAGGCATTTAACCAGAGTGGTTTCCTCAGAAATCTGAGTAAATCCCCACCCCTTCTGTAGGCACTGCACAAGAGATGAGAACACCAAATGCAAATGAAGTCTGAAAGAAGACCTAATCTGCTGATGCAAATTACGGAGACTGGACTGCTGAAGTGTGATACAGACTTAATTACTGTGTACTTAATTATTTTGCCTTTTGTTATCAACCTACATTTGTTACCCGCTAAGGATGTCGTACCAATAACAACACTGTTTAACAACCACCTCTATGATGATTCAAGATGCTGTAAGCAAGCCTTACGTATTCCAAAAACCTAATCAGCTTTTCAGAATTTTGAGAGTCTTTAGCTACAACTAGCTAAAAAGAGCATTAATCATTTTGCAAAACGGCAGAATCAGAAGGATATTCAATAGAACAAATTAACATTTGTACAATTTTAGTATTAAAATTGCTTACTGGTTTTGATATCCTGACCTAATTAGGAACAAATCGTTCTGGTTCAGAACAATTTCTGTTTGCATTACTATAAATAGAGCTCCAATTACTAATCCTTCACATTATCATTCCAAAAGGTATTATCCATTTATGCCAAATACTAAAGTCAAACTGTTCCTGATACATGACCTTCTAGACAGACAAGAAGTGGGAAAAACGAGCGTGTTAATTCAGTCACTAGTTTGCCACATGCTGTTGCCCAATCCCCACTTCTCCTTTACCCTTCTCTCAGCATTTCAAACATACTTCTCAATGTTCAGGGAATCTTAAAAACCCTAAGAATTTACCAGAATAGTTACATCTTTGGTTTTCTGCATACATTCTCTTAGTCCTCAACAACTTAGAATTAACCTGTTTGCCTTCCATTCTATTAGATATGTCTCTACCATCTTGTACAAAGCTCAAGTTTAAAAACCAGCAATGGAATCAGTGCATAAAACCACAAAAAAAAAAAAGAAAAAAACAACCAAACCCAAAACAGGTTAAGAGAAAAATTAGCCAACAAGGCTGACTAAAAAATAAGAAAATAGAAATTACTTATGTATAAGGGATCAAAAACCCCACATTTAAAGACTACGACACACCAGCTTAGGGTCAACAGAGTAACAACATGTGGACAACTACAGGAAACAAAAGTGACAATGCCTACCTTTTGGCTTTGCATTTTTCAAAATAACACTAATAAGTTCTGGAACATCAAAGTAGGCAGCATAATGCAAGGCATTCATATTTGTCCAGCGGCTGCGTAAACTGCTGTCAGCACCCAAATCAATAAGCTGGGTTGCAAATTTTACAGCAGTTTCAACATCACCTGCAAGGTAAATTTTGTAAAAAATGCATTAGAGATTTATTTGACCTCAAAAAACATGCATGTGCTTAGGTATAATACACAATGTACATTAAACCCTTAAAGCTACCAACAGAACAATGACCATGCCTTTAAGATTAGGATGCAGAAATCTCTGCCTTTTATCATAAAGGGCAGAGATCTCTACTACAGTATATAATAAAACTACCTGTTTATCTGTAATGTAAATGACGCATCACCCATCAAAACTAGGGATTTTAGTATCTGATCAAAGAAAAAAAAATTACACACCACAATGCTGAAGTTTGTGTTAAAAAGATCTGCCAACACCAGAAAGGCTAACCTATGCCAGACCTCAATCAGAGACTTAGTTCAAATTCAGAGGAGAACAGGCTTTCAGTCAACAATAAAAAGATAATAGAAGTGTTCCAACAGAGTTAAATATGCTCTTATTTCCAGTACTTATGACCACAATAATGTAAACAAAGATCATTCTTTTCTTCCGACATGATCAGAGTTAAAGAAGAAAAAGAAAAAAGAACAGCCAGTTACCTAAATGTTCTAGTTTCATTGATAAGAAAACTGCTGCTAGCTTAGTTCACCATTTGTACCTCAGTCTGAAAACAGCCTTTGCTACATTAAATATAACTTTAAGCTGCTACTAGTGTTTGCAACACCTATACCACTAACTTAACTTACTCTCAACTGCCACAGCCATAACTGTGTTATAGCTCTGTATCTTCCTTTCTGATGGCTACTAGAAGAGCCAAAACCAAGCACTTAAAAAAAAAAAAAACATACTATTGCAATGAAAGATTCTGTAACAGTCAGTGGGATTAGCCTGTGTGAATTAATTAGGTTTTTAAATCTATAATGACATTTCTTTACTCACCAATACCATGAGCCCCTGATTTGCAAGTGTAATGCAAGAGAGTCATATCGGTCAGTCCATCTCTGTCATTTACATTGCAACCTCTTTTAATGATCTGAGAGACAAGTGGAAAACAAGCACATTTTAGTTCTGGCATGTCTGACATCAATATTATTTAGTAAGTTTTTTCAGATTTATTGACTCCTGGATTCATTTCAAAGGCCAATAACAAAGAAGTCTGTCAGAATAGACTGTAACTGCAGAACTGAGCAACACACACAAATGTAGTATAGTATCATACTATTAACCTTCATTGTTTACAGATTTTAAAGCTTCCTTATATTATGACTTCTAACATGTATTTCACATGCTGAAAAGCTAACTACTTAACTGCGCAACAGAAAAATTACATAATTTATGAAGTCTCTCCTCTTGTTCTTTGATCTCTCAGCAATCCAACCCACCCCCTCCAAAAAAGCCTCCAGTTCTTCCTACTACAGTAGGAAGAATCCTTACTATACTTCCCCACTCGTCTAGAAAAGCCTGTAATCCAGAAGAGGAGAAATAAGAAAGTAGGACAGAATTACTAGAAACAAGGTGTTTTCTGAAAGCAGCCTACTGCAGGTTGCAAAGAGATTTCAGTTCATAATTCATTTTGTGCCTTGGAAACATCGCCCGATTGGCTTCACTGGAACTTCATATACTGGAGTTTATGATTACTGCTAGGTAGGAAACTGAAACACAAAGGTGGCGGGGTCTCTAAACAACTGCTGTAAGATGAATCATTGTTTCTACCACCTATCCAAAGGTACTGAATTTTCATCAATCATCTTTCTCTTTCCTAATGAAGGCTGACAACACATGGTATACAAGGCACTGATGAGTAACCACCTGTAAAAAGGCAGAAACTGTATCTGTGTTTAGCATTAGTTCTGCTTCTGAATGAATTGTTTTTACTCCCTGTCAACATAGTACTTCTTTAACACTGACAGCATTCCAGAATCTTCATTTATAACTCACCTCATTGCCAATAATATCAATATTCTGCTGGACCTGTGGAACCCACTGCCTTAAGATGGCAAACAATTCAGAAACCGATGTCTTGGGGTTGAAAAGTATTTCTTGGCATGCCGCATCATTGGGATCAAAAAAGGAAAACTCTGTTAAAAAAAGGAATAATTAGGTACAATTTTAAGTTTTAACATGCATCTTTGCTCAGAGGCAAAGAATAGCAGAAAGAGTTGCTTCACTACTAATCACATTAGAAAATCAGAATGTTGAATTAATTTAGAAAATTTTCTTTAACATCTGGTCTATTTTTCCTTTAACGCTAAGGTCTTGCTTGTACTTCTGAAAAAGCTTTCAATCAGAAACCAATACAATGGTACTGCAAGGCTGATTTTCAGTCTAGGCAAGGACTAACACAGATGTGCAATGATTATGCTAATGAGGGTTTACTCTTGCTTCAAGCTAGCCAAGGAGTGCTGATTCTAAGCTGTTTCCAAGCACAGACAAGCCTCAATCTCATAGCGATTAAGCATGTACATGATTTCTCCATAGGCTACAAAACATGTCTTTTCCTTCCTCTTCCATCACAATTTACATAAAGCATATCAAAATACAAACGTGCACAAATCAGGAAGGCATTCCATGGCCATTATTTTCAGATATTTCATTAATGTATCAATCCTAAGTGGTGGCAGCTGCAGATAAACATCTTTAAAAATTAAGCCACTAAACCAAGATCAGAAGGGAAAAAAAAAAAAAAAAAAAAAAAAAAAAAAAAGAGATGTATTTTTAAGATGTTAAGCCTCATGTTGCTTCAGGCAACCCAAGGTACATGTGTAAAATCCACCTTACTATTAAAGTATGATATTTCATGTTACTTACAGGTGTATGCGTGTGCATGTATATACACATATGGTATTTTAAATGTGTGGAATTTCTTCCAACTCTGGAAAATTGTATGAAAGAATCTGAGCAGCAGCGGCTATAAGAAGAGGGAACAGAAGCAGAACCTACTGCCAACAGCAAAAGACTGAATCATGGAAAACACTGAACTTTTACCCCTACTGCAGCTATTAGGGAGCTGTCTTTTTAAAAGATTTCAAATAGATGCACAATGTCAGCTTGCATCAGTCACACAGATGCAAGGCTCTCAGAATGGACATACAGGTTAAGTAAAACAGAGCATCAGCCATCTGGGTGTACGACATGGTATAAACTACCTCTGGATGAATCATCATAACCTTTCCTCAAAAAGAGCATACCATGCTTCTAGATTGGATTAATACATTAAAGCACATATGGAGCTCGCTTCCTGGCTGTCTAGACTTCCTCTAACTGCATTGCCTTGATTCAACAACAATGAAAAAGGAAGACAACTTCACCGATATTTAGCATTAATTTTTATTTGCAGCTAGCATATAAAAAAGCAAACCCCTTATCTCCTAGCACTACACAAAATGTGCTTCCTACCTACATCCCATGTACTGATATAGATCTACTGACTTATCTACTAATATTTAATTTCTGCATAAACCACAGTTGTTCTCATCCTGAAAGCTATGAAGTAAATAGACAACTAGTCAACAACAATAATCTTGCACAACATGCATAATTACTCTACCAGGAAGCTTTCTAGCTACGAATCTGAACCAAATCATGTATCAGAAATCAACTCTTAACAGACCATTAAAAGCAGCATGTTAGGGTCTAAAATCCGAGAATATATTAAGTATTAAAAACAACCATAATAAGTTCTTAACAGGTGATCAGCTGTAGTGTTTGTAGACAAAAGAAATGTTACAGAAAATCTGTTAAAACAAAAAGTTCCATGAAAGGATGACAATGACATCTAGGTACTTTAAAACATTACTTTCTCCACCTCTGTCTTTCCCACGCATTGATTACAGTGCCCAGATATATTAAGGAAAATAAATACACTTAATGTAATGATCAAGAACCTTTGTCTGCTGCAGTTGAACACTCTTTACCCAGATTCAGTAATATTACTGTTACACAGGTGACAGCAGCCTCCTATAAAAGGAATTTTTTAAATTCAATAAGTAAGCATAGACTGAGTAGGACAAATAATAGTAATATTGTAGTGTTATCAGAAGATATTACAACACAACAATGTTTAAAGAAGGACAAATAGAATTTTTTTCTAAGGGATAAGAAAGCAGAATGGAATAAACCATGGCAGTACCGAAGACTAGAATAGGACAGGCAAGTTATGAGAACAGGGCTAAACATGTAAACACACATGTTCATATACTAAAACATACCACATGGAACTGTTAAACTTCCAACCTGTGCTAACTCATCAAATGGGTCTCAAGAACGCCGAGTTTGTCAAAGACAGAAAGTTACATTACATTACACATATTTATTTTTCCTGAATACAGTTGATTCCCGTAATCAATGCATGGGAAAGAGTTGGAGACAGTAATTTTTAAGGTATATAAATGCTGCTAACATCTTCTGCCAATATTCAAATATAATATAATTGTAGCCATCTATGAAGATTCCTACTTACAGTGATATTTTAATATTTTATATCCTGTGTTAAATATTATTTATACATGTGAAGACAATTCAACATTATTTTGAAAGCCGATCACCAATCCTTGCTATATTTCTCTGTTAACACTCATTTCACAGTCCTTACCACCATCTACACTTTCAACAGAAATATCCCTTGTAGTGTATTGCTTGCATACTGAAAGCACAAAAAAAGTGTAACTTGAGATTTTAAATGTAATGTGGATGTTTACCTGCATTCAATTACCGCGTTTTTACATCTTAACACAATATCCAGTTCTACATTGAGATATAATAAACCTACAAATATCTGGCCACACACAGAGAAGAAATAGTAAGAAAGAAAACATATTACAATTTAAAATGTATGCAATAAGTAGAAAAAGTATGAGTCTTCATATGCAATTTCCTTTAAAAAATAATAGAGAATTCTTTTAACAAGCAGTAAACTTTTTTTTCTGAAAAGAAGGAATAAATAAAGAGTAGGTAGCTTTTCTTGAAAATTATTATTCAAATATATTCTCTGCTGATCATAAATTCATTTTCTGTTAAAAATACATACCACAGTCTGAAGGCATTGGTGCTGCAGCAACAGAAAAACTAACAGAGATTTCAGAGTTTGGGAATAAGAACCGTTCTCTTTCAATGAGGGAATCTCCTTCTAAGGAAGGTTCTGGGAGATCCTCTATGGTCATTTCTAGAAAGCCACTTCAGGAGGAGGGAAAAAAAATGAATAAATAACCTCATTAGAAATACTTTGGATTAGGTCTATCATAATAAGATACAATGTGCAATGAGATGAAAATCTTTCCTTTTTACAAACATAAAACATTACTACCACTACATTCTTATAAACTAATAAAGCTAATTAGTAAAAGCTAGTAGATTATGGCGTCAAGGACAGTTTTGACTTTATCACTAAACCCGTATGTTATTAACGGAAAACATGGTATTTCTCCCCAGTTTCCATTTAAGCAGTAACGAAAATAATAAAGCTGTAATTAGCAACCATACGGTGATGAATGGATTTGCATGTTTTAGAGCTTTATGAGAATGCGAAGCATCAAGTACCTTTCCTCATACTCTGCATGCATCTTTCTTTCCTTCACTGTGAGCAAGAACACGCTAAGAGCTACAGCTTTCTCCTCTTTCAAAATTCCTGTCACTTTAATCTTCCCACACAAAGCTGCAGACAATTCATCACTGAGTGATTCACTCCTCGACTCATGATTCCACATTAGCTCCTCTCCCAGCTTCTCCTCTCTCTATTTTAAAACAGCATACTTACCACCGTGTTGTAACCTCTACCCTGGTGTTCTTTCCAGCCAACTTTTCAGGCCTTAGAGCAACCTAGGACAGAGAAGGATGATTAGACAGCTGTACAGAGCTATAGTGACATTTTCTAACAGACTGGCCAAGTTACATTCCAGTTGCGGCTCACATGCAGAGATCAGAGGAAAGCTGGTTACTATTGGTAAGACACCTACTCAGGCAAACTCAGTAAGAAAAGAAGAAAAGCATTATTCTGAATAGAAACAGATATTATTGTGCTATCAGAGACTACATCTCACAGACAAAAAAACTGAAATTCTGCGTCTTCAATTTTCACAGTTAAATACTCAAGAGTAAAAACAGTGCTTCTACTAAACAAGTCTAATTTTTTTATTCTGGAGACTGTTATACAGTGCTTTTTAAACTGGAATTCATTTAGCCAGTTTGCTTGACAGAAAGAATCTGTGGAGCTTCAAGGCATGCTTGTTTTTATTACATTTAATTTATACACATGAGTAAACAGGAAAAACAAAAAAGTAGTCTGTTTTTGAGACTTATTTTATTTTTTGTATCTTACACACAATAAGCTATGTGAATAGAGTTATTCTAGTGTTTCCCCAAATATATTTGTCACATTACTTGGGAACCTCACATAATCTACACTCTAATATATTAAACAAGCATTTTAGCAGTGGATTGCAGATGCTAATCTTGAAGTAAATAAAAGAAAATCTCCTCTTGCGCACCATGCACAGTTCACCCCGTCCTCAACTTGCAAAAGAGGTCCAAATTAAAAATGCTCCTTTTTCTCCAACTAGTTCACTTCCTCAGTCTTACGCAGCTGTACAAATGCATGTACTGGCACAAAGAGAAGATCAAGGAGGCCCCTGGGAAAGGCAGGACTACTTTTTCCCATAGCATTATCAAATTGCATTGGCTTAAGCGTTCTTAGATTCAACATGGCCAAAAATATCACTAATTATTTCAATTATTATTTTAATCCAGTAAGGAAGAGCTAGAGTTTACTTTTTGAGTGGCTTTATAGTTATAATAAACATGACAGCAATGACTTTCATGTATCAGGGACTAGAAAGTCTCTTAAGCTGCAAGCCACTAATTAAATCTCTTTTGTAAGGCAATGGTGAAATAAATTTGCTACCATTTGATATTTGTTCAGAGGCTGTGGCAAAACAAAACAAAGCTTTGTAAAACACAGGAACGCACAACAGTTTTGCACAGGTAACACATCAGACACTCATGAAATGCACAAAGGAACAAGTAATAAAGGATGAGTATAGAAGAGATGACAACTGAACTCGTTAAGTCAGAAAAAGACAGGGAAGGAGTTACAAGCTTTTTGCACAGCGCTGGTAGTACAACACTGAGAAAACAGAAGAAACACAATGAAAAGTAGCCAGACCTGACTGAGCAGATGGTAACAGGAAGAGGTGAGATTTGTAAAGTACAATGACAAAAGCTGCTGGAACTAGAAATCAGAGACATTTGAAAATTAATACCAAAAAGACTGTTTACTGCACACAGAAAAGTAGACTGAACAGAATGGAATCTGTGCATTTGCAAGTATCCAGGGCATCTTGTACTATAAAGGGCCAGAGGGGAGAACATAATTTATGAGTGAAAAGAATTCACCACACAAATTACCAAAGCAAAGCAGGCAGGGAAACTGACAGAGTTGTTACTGACATGAAGACCAAAGTGCTACAATGCATGCACTGACCCAACTCCATAAAGAATGGCTTCATATGTCTACACTAGTACCAACACCCTCTGACCTAAGCATGCCCATCCTTACACCGCAGGATTTTAGTTTGGATCTGGAAATACATTGCCATGTGTCCTAGTTTAGCCCTGGTTGGGACCAGACTACACAGTGTCTCTCTCACTCCCCCCACCCTCCAGTGGGACAGAAGAGAGAATTGGTAAACAAAAGGCAGCAAAAATGCCTGTGTTGAAACTAAACAAAAAAAAAAAATTAAGAGCAATAACAGAAGAAAACAAAACAGTGATGAAAAACAAATACAGTACAATGGCTTACAACAAACCTCCACACCCAGTTTCTTCCCACGACTCTCCTCTGCACCCTCCTCACTTATATACTGAGCATGATGTCACATGAGGTGGAACAGCCCTTGGGCTAGTTTGGGTATTTACCCCAGCTGTTGGCTAATTAGTAAACTATCCTAGCTGGGTGCCCCAGCCATAGTGGCCGCCAGCTCTGGTTCTCCTCCCAGCTCAGGTGAATATTAACTCTATCCTAGCCAGAACCAGGACACCTTGTCATGACACAGTACTGAACCATGCAATGTCAAGGCAACATGTTCTGCACCCGTGACTACCTCTAGAGACTGCTAGCTCACGTATAAGAGCATCACAACCAGTTTAGTGTCACACACGCATACCTGGAAAGGCAAAAGGAAAGCAAAAGTTTGAAAACTATTTCAAAAAATGGGAAAAGACAAAAGGACATTATTCTCATAACGACTTCTGTTCTGAGCAAAACCACAATTGCCTGAGATATTAATAATATTGAGACTCAGGGGGCAACTCCTGGTGAAGTGGAACAGAAGGTCTTCCAGAAGAGCAATGACTTCCCTACATTAGTAGGATGATAATATTAGACAAACAACAGGAAATGGTTAGAGAAATTCAATGAAAGAAAGGATAGAAATGTCCTGTTGATAGCACTGCCAAACTACCACTAAGTGTAGTTTAGCACAGCAGAGAGTACCATACTTACTACTTGACAGCCATGTGTTGTTCCAAATTCAATCTGAAGAAGAAAAATGGAAATATCATTGGTGAAAAAAAAAATTAAAAACTTGGAGTCATCAGAGGCAGACACTCCTATGTTGACAAGACTGAAGAGCAAGTACAGGTTTCCCAATATCCAAACGTTAGAGAAAAGTGCATGGTACCCCTTCATAGATTAAAAATAAATAAATAAATAAATTAAAAAATTATATAATACAGGATTAAACTTTTTCATGTCCTCCAGGCTTTTTGATTGCTGATGTGTGTTAAACCACAAATACAAACTTTTCCTACAGGTGCTACAAAAACTTATAAAAGCTAAAGCACTTCAACTTCTGGCACAGTTGTGCCAGAGCTTTGACAGCAGAACCTGTCACAAGTGTGATGTTATTTTTTACAACAACCACGTACAATGGGCTACTTATCGTGCACTTGTATGTGCTCAAGAAGAAAAATTAAGTTCCAGGAACAAGACTGCTGCACACAGGCCATCTGCTTGCTCCATAAAACCTACGGCACGAGTGGCGGGCACGCTGCGCCTATGCAGGTACACCCCAGACCGGTTTTTCAAGTGGTGTGCGGGGCCCTCTTCCCACACGGCGCGGTGTTCTGAGAGGCTTGCCGTTTAAGAGACTTCAGGTTTCCGAGCCGTCCAGGCCGTCTCTGCTCATCCAAAGCTTCCCGCCTCCCCTCCCCAGCACAAAGCCAGACGCGACCACTCTCCGAGCGAACTCCCCGGAGCAGCGGGAGCGGGGGCAGGGGGGACGGATTCGACCCACGGCAGCCGCCGCCTCAGCGGGCCCAGGCCCCGCCAGGCCGCCGCCCCACGCGACCCGGGCCCGTCGGGCGGGCTCACGCCCCCCCAGGGGCGCGGCTGCCCGCAGCTGGGAGGGGGCGGGGGTGGCCGGGCAGCTCGGCGAAGGCCAGGGCCGGCCTCGGCTCGCCCGCTGCGGCGGCCTCCGCACCGCCACCCAGCGCGGCGGGCCACCGGGAGGCCGCTGGTCCCCGTCCCGTTCCCCTGTGAGGACGCGGCTGTCCCCTTCCCCCCGCACCCAATCCCTACCTGCTCCCCGCAGGGAGAGACACGGCCGACCGCTCCACCGACCTCCCACACCCGGCCGCAGCTGAAGGAACCGAGCGAGGCCCCCGCCCCGGCGCGGCCGCTGCCCCCGCCCCTTCCCACCCACCGGCCTATCGGCTGCCAGCACCTCGCCCCGCCCCACTCCTGGCAACCGGCCCGGGCAGCGCAGGCCAGGCCCGCCCTCACCCTGCACCTGCAGCTCGCCGGGGGAGGGCCGTGAAAAAGAAATTGAAGGGAAAATTAAAGGCCAGCGAGCTGCAGGTTACGCAGCTTTGGTCTGTGTAGGCGCAGGGCAACAATCCCGATGCTCACACACCCGAAGAAAAATGGGGATGGAAGGTAGGGCGGGGTGGGGAAGATGGGGAACAGGGAGAGGCAGCACAGAGCTCCCTGACTGAGGATTTCAGGTGCCAAGTGTTCGTGAGTGCTTAACACCGCGAAAGGCTTATGCACCAACAGCCGCGTAAAGGGACTTGCTTAAGGTCGCACATAATTGCTGGTGGATTTAAGCACAGAACTCAGACATTCCCCGTTGTTCTGGTAATCAGTGGGAGGAGCGAAAGTAGCACCTGCCAGGAAGGCTTTTCAGGGGGTGCTTATCCAGTGCTTTAAACCTAACAAGGGTCTAAATCCAAAGATTGGTAATCTCTAAGAAACCCACGCAGTAGTAAACCCACTTTCATACAGCTGGAGCCCAGGCTACTGGAGGGGAATCTGACCTGGGAAAAAAAAAACAAAACAAAACAAAACAAGTCCTGCTGTATTTTTATGTTCGGTGTGGGTCACTATTAAATAAATATAACTGAGGTTTCTAACAGGTTTTTTTCTGTTGTTTTTCCAGTTATATTATTGATTGTGGAGGAGAGGCAGGATGAATAATGGGAAGGACAAGTGGAAATTACCTCAAGTGAAGTACAGGAAAAGTCAAGAGCTGCAAGTGCTCTCAGGTCCCAGAGACTTGAGAACTGAAAGAAGTGGAACATGGAGTTGCAGTTGTGATAGTAAACATGATACCAGATGGCTAGAGAAAAGCTAAGATAATTCTTCTGTTTCTTAGAAATGTTCCTTATTTCAGAAAAGGCAAAGAAAAATTGTAATCCAGGAAAATGCAGGCCTGCTATTTTCACTGCAAGGGTACTTTAGGAAAAGCGTTTGAAGTATAATCAAAGACACCGAGGTAAGCGAGATCAAATGTGAGCTTAGTATTAGCAGTTGATGTCTGCCTTTTTTGAGATGCTTGATGTTCTGGGCAAAGGAAATGTTTTATAGCGGATACTGAGTAATGGACTGTAGTGAAGTGTCTGAAATGGAAATTACTAGCAATTCTGGAGAAGACTGGAATTTAGGAAAACTTCAATGGAGGTAAAGTGCAAGCACAGGGGAAAACAGTGTTGAGTAGAGTTGAATGGAAAGTACTGGGCTGAGGGAGGTTACCGGTGACATCCTGGGGTTTTATTCTTGGAACTAATCTTTGTTTCATATTTTCCTTTACTGTTTTTGACAGAAAAAAAAAAACCAACAAACTGAGGAGACAGAAAAATGGGAAGAATTGCTGTTAAAAAGGAATGAACTAATAAGACTGATGTACAGGATCATCTTATGGAATTGACTGAGGAAGAGAAAGATGCAATTGTAGTTGACAATTATGCAATAAGCATCATTACCAATAAGATGCAATGGCATAAAAAGCAAACACTTGTCTTAGAATGTGTAACTGGAGAGTTGTGGCAGGGGAGTATTCATGCCAGCAGATTCTGCCATCCCCTTGGGAAATTACACACAGCTCTGACAACCCTTCAGTGAGAGGCAGCTAACCTAGCATGTCCGGAGATGATTTGCTAGCACAGTCAAGGAAAAGAATAGTCTGCTTTAGGAGGTTACCAGAGCATGGCTTGTTTAATGCAGCAGAATGAAAGCCAAGATAGACAGTATGGTTGCCATCTGCCATAAACCATGGAAACTGCTGTGTGAATTCAAAGGTAATGTTGAATATGAGGATGAAACACTGTGTGAATACTTTTATGCTAGAAAATGAAAGCAAGCACCCAACAAACCATCTCGGGTTCTAGAATATCCTTCTGGTTGGAGCAGTAAAGGCAAAAACCCAAACATTTTAGCTCAGAGTGAATCC
Organism: Chlamydotis macqueenii; assembly: GCF_036417535.1. NCBI lineage: Eukaryota > Metazoa > Chordata > Aves > Otidiformes > Otididae > Chlamydotis > Chlamydotis macqueenii. Next base: position 70,459,090 of record NC_141558.1, on the reverse strand, counting down.
TGTGACTTAGTGTTGTAACCACAAAAGAGACTGGACACCACTGCGTGACAAAACCCCTGCCTCTCCTGACTTCCACCCCTGGGCCCTGCAAAGGAAATTAAAAAAAAAATATTTTAACTTCATTCTATACTTTTTCACAATAACTTTTTCAGCCACTCCTACGTGCCAGGATATGAGTCTAAATAAAAGTCTGTTCAGCCTATCCTGTCTGACTCATTCAGTGCTGCCATGAATAGCAGAGTTGCTGAGCACCTGGAGAACTCAAAACAATGGGCTGCAGCAGCTCTGACCACCTCGGGAAGAAGATGGGGAAACAATGCTTGTGAGCAACAAGCCTGTTTTAACTAAAATATTATTTCACTTATTTTTTTTCCTCCTTTGGGCAGAAATTGGCATTACTAACCAGTTCCTTCATCTTCACAGACGTATGTGTCGGAGGAAAGGGATCATTTAAACAGCTTCAGAAGACATTGCAGCTTCAAGTAAAGCCACTCTAGAGCAAGGATTAGGGCAGCAGAGAGGTACTGAAAGTGAGTGGACTTACATACCACTTTCCGAATGGCTTTGGGGCAGCAAGCATGTTCAAAAGAGGATGGATACTGCAGGAGCTACCCTCAGAGCTGGGTGTGAAACAAGGAAGCCATGTATCCACTCACAAGCAGGATATTTCTCTCCTACAAAAAAGACTACTAGTCATTGTCAGTCTTTCCAGCCCTGCCCGTTTTTCCTGAGGGACACGCCACCCTTCCTCCCTCCAAGTATCAGCCAGCGCTGTGCTGTGTAAATTGCCCTTTCCAGTTTCTGCTAGGTGTGCCAAATCACAGCTGCTGAGGTCACATCCACCACTTCTGAATCCACAGCCTTGAGCCTAGCACTTGATAAGAGCCACTCAGCTCCTCTCTCATTAGTGCCCAGGCAGTGAAAGATCATCTTCTCTCCAGAATAAATGCCTGCTTCACACACACACGCGTCAGGACTTGCACCAGGATGGGTGCCCTGACACACTGTACTGCTGGGCAGCAGCTGCTGCGCTCCGGACTATCTGTGGGTCTGACGTGGTTTCACACAGCTATCAGTGCACACATTGTGCTTTGAGCCACTGCATGAGGAAGTCAAGAGGAATGCTGTTTTTATCTCAATTTTCAGGGAAACCCTAAAACACTTTAGGTGAGGGAACCCACTGAGAACTGGAAGAGGCATGAGGCTAAATAGCTGCTCTCTTTTCTGTAGCATCCTGGGATATTTTCCAGGAATACAAATCACTTGGACCTTACTTCTAGATCCCAAATCAACACTACCACTTTCCACTAGAACTGACAGAAGCTGCTGCCTGCCTGTTGAATTGCCAGTCTCTCACCTGATAGAAACTCGCTTTCCTTGAAATTGCTCCACAACCACAAACCTGCTTCCACTTGTGAGAACTGTTGTAACCACTGCCTAGGCTAATGGGACTCTTCCCTTTTAATTTTCTAGCTTTATATAACTCTGGAAGTCTATACTTACAGCTTTATGCTGTTTCACACAATTCTTGGTCCTTCCTAACTCTTACCTTTTGGCAGTCACTATCTTAACCACTGAAACCAGCAGTGAATGTACTAGTTACGATAGATAGCAAGCTTCTACATACCCATGGGTTCCTTAGCAAAGAGAAACTATGACCAAATGACCAGAGTGAATACTCTAAAAATAACAGACAAGTGTAAATATATCTCACAAAACTAATTCTGACCTCAAGTGGCATTAAACTCCTACAATTTTTCTTGACTCCTTTGGGTCTTCTGAGTGTACCAACAGCCCCGTTCAAGCAAACATCTAAAACTGAGTCTTACTAATTTTCTACTTATTCCTCTGTAAATTCCTTTCTAAAGTATTTTAATGGAGAAGGAAACCAGTTTCCTACCTGTTTCCAGTAACTGTTTGTTTTTCTTGTCCTGTTGCTGTTTAAAAAAACAAACAGGTTCTGCTTTTGCAAAACAGGTTTTTGAAAGCATTGAAATCGTATTTATTGTCACATGCAATCAGCCTAAAGCAATTTACTTAGAAGTTAGAAATAAAAAAAAAAAGAGAAGGCATAAGCTGAGCTTCAGACAGCCAGTTCTGAAAAGCTTATCCTTGACCCACTGCTGATATGAGTTTTGTCTTTCACTTGCACCATCACCACTAATACAGGCTCTTTGTAGACTCAGTGGTTTCATTTAATTATTTGCAATGAGATTTCCTTCAAACCATGATATTCCCATTCCTTACCATTGTCAACAGGATTCCACAGGGAAAACAGGATAAAGCTTTGTAAGTATTTCTATTACTGATTACAGAAAGGAGGGAACCTGCTCCATCTCCCAGAACAGTGTCAGCTCTGCAGGAGAAGCTGAAATAAAAAGCAGCCATTTCTTATTTAGTTAGTGATATCTAGGCCAACGATATGTCTCTGGTTATATTCAATTTGCTGATATAAAAGAAGAAAAAGCAGGTTTCTCTCAGAGTAAAATAGCTCTTTAAAGTTGTTATCACTCAAGCTCTTCATAATTCCTCAGTGAGCAGAAATTCAGTTTCCACGGAAGTCATGCACAAATACAAACCGTAAATTTTTAAGACCCAGTATGGACATTTATGCACATTCACCTTTTAAATCCCACAACCTTTCAAAACAGTCCTTCATTATCATTTTCCCTTGTTTCCATAATTTTAACTTTTATGTTACCAGTTTTACGCTGACACTTCATACAGTTTTTAATCAACTGACTCCTCCTTCATAAGGCCCTAAAATCCATCCCGTGGTTAAAGCATTGGTAACACCTCTGGGGTCTGAGTACCGCGCATCTCTGTACAGGTTCAGGCTTTATTCTTGCCTTTGCTAGGGCACTTACAGTGCCACTTTCAGACTAGTCTTTGGTTTTTATCATCTGTTTCACCAACTATGTCTGACAGGGTTCTAACATTTAAGTTCTTCCCTTCAGGCAGCTCCCTCAAAATGAGAATACTGCCAATTTTAACAGTAGGAAAAAAAATATATGAAAGGAAGAGCAAAGGTAATTTGCACACAATCCACACATCCTTTAATTCTTAATCATCTTATTTTTAGTGCTTTCCTAGGTTCTGCTCCTTAAACACAGTTTTATGTTCATCTGGTCCACTTGTAAAATCGCTGGAGTCAGCAAGTTCACAGGTAACCACACTTGAGCATCTACTTAAAGATGATCAACTGTTTTTCAACTTATGTTCTGCAAACAGTAGGATTGTAAACCAAAATACATTACTATAGTAACTGCACTAGGAGTGACATATATATAGCAATTGTAAATTACAGATTACAAATTCATCTAATCCCCTTGCACTCAAAAATATTTTCTTGTAATTCTCATAATCAATGTTCTCTTCTACCACTGCTTTTTACCTTACTGTCCCATTTTGTCTTCTCTTTTGTTGCATGACCATGAGACAAAGCATTTTCATTAGCATTTTCCATGATGTAAAGCATCTGGGTTTTTCTAAAGTGCCTCAGACATTCAAAGCAATATATAACTACTTAGTAACAAGAATATTAATGAGGAAAATGAAGTTTCATAAGTGGTTGGAAACAGCCGCATCGCAGTTCCTGCTCTTTCACAGAAGCTAAAAAATTTGACACAACATTAAACAGTCATATTGCATATGCATGCAAACTGCAATTAATGATAGGATAAAACAGATGCCATGTTAAAAACACATTTTCTATGACCCTGGATCTCTATTTAATAATAAATAAATAATAAAGTTAATAGTGGTTTAATACTAATATTTAAAATAATAAATGAGTACACAAAAAATAATCATAAACCCAGATTTTCCATTTCTTTAACCATGCATGTATTTCCTCTAAGGTGTTACTGCGTGGCCTGAAAATAACTAGAAAAAACAAACAAAAGTGACATGATTGTAAAATCAAAGAAAAAAAGTGAAGAAAAAGGACTTCCCAAATACAAATGACTCATGTGGAGTTAATTGTCAAAGTGCCCTGTGCAAACAATGGAACTGTTGGAGCTGCTTTTTGAAGAAAAGTCACAAGGGATTTTATAGCACAAATATTAAGCAGCTGCGTAAAGATGTCTCTCAGCTACCACTGTAAACAGAAGAGGTGCACTGGAGCTAGTTGTTTGATCTACTGTGATCTCCATGACTTATTATGGAGAGCTATGGCATCCTGATTGTTAGGATCACTAGGATGAAGCAGCTGCCTAAATCTGCTGTATTTCTCCACTTTGAACACATTAGATACACGTCTAAAAAGAAATGCAAAAAGACCTGGGACTGTTCTGTAGAAACCACATCATGGCAACACACAGAAGCAGCCAGAGACTTGCATGACTTGCAAGAAGCAGAGCCAAGAAGTAGTTACCTGACGCTTTCCAGAAAAGCACTGTGGGAAATGGCTATGCCATCATGTATATTAAGTACAATTTATGTGTTCCAGAAAAATTATTTTAGAGAAAGTACACAGAGTTTTAAAATGTTTCCTGAGGACCACTGTCATGCCTTGTCCACTGTAAAACAAGGTAATTTTGCTGCCTCAGTTGAAAAGAAAAAGATTTAAACAACAAGGTTATAGAAAATAATAACTTTCCACTCAGATATTCACCTATTGCAGTCCAGCACCAATGAATGAATCATGTAAGCAGTTATTTGAAGTCTAAGAATGTTCTATAGGCTTGGCAGCATGCAAAGATTTTTGGGAATCAGACAAGATACCTGTGACCACGCAATTAGAAATCACATTGCTAGAGAGAAGCTGTAGGCTTCTAGCCAACGTTAGATTTGGCCACTGTTGCCTGTAACCTTTGCGACACTGAGAAATGGCCACCTTCAGTAGAAAAGCGGCATCCGCAAATTAAAAGATGAATCCACTTAGGCCAGTCTGAGTAATGAAGAGGGAAACTGGGGTGTAATTGCTATTATCACCTCCATCCACATACCACCCTTCATAAATAAATACTTGGAAAAGATAAATATCTTCTGCTTCATCCAATTCCTACTTTGGGTTCTTTAATTTGTGTTTCAGAGGAGGATTATTCTGTCCTGACCCAGAAAGCCAACCGCATCCTGGGCCGCATCAAAAGAAGTGTAACCAGCAGGTTGAGAGAGGTGATTCTCCCCCTCTACTCTGCTCCCATGAGACCCCACCTGGAATACTGTGTCCAGTTCTGGAGCCCCCAACATAAGAAGGACATGGACCAGTTGGAGAGAGTCCAGAGGAGGGCCACGAAGATGAACAGAAGGCTGGAGCACCTAAGGCTGAGAGAGTTGGGGCTGTTCAGCCTGGAGAAGAGAAGGCTCCAGGGAGACCTTATAGCAGTCTTCCAGTACCAAAACGGGGCTTATAGGAAAGACAGGGAGAAACTCTTTAGCAGGCCCTGTTGTGATAGGATGAGGGGTAATGGTTTTAAAATAGAGGGAGGTAGATTCAGACTAGACATCAGGGAAAAATTTTTTACAATGAGGGTGGTGGAACACTGGAACAGGTTGCCCAGAAAGGTGATGGATGCCCCATCCCTGGAAACATTCAAGGCCAGGTTGGACAGGGCTCTGAGCAACCTGATCTGGTTGGAGATGTCCCTGCTTCTTGCAGGGGGGTTGGGGCGTTGGGATCTTTAAAGGTCCCTTCCAACCCAAACTATTCTATGATTCTATGAAGTGATTTAAACAACAGTTTTGGGTTGGTTTTGTTTGTTGTTGGTTGTTTTTTTTTTCAGAAATGGGTCTATATTTTTTGTTAGCTTTTTTTTTCTCTGAGTTTTAACCCATAAAGTCTTGCAGTTGAGAGAACACTAGACCTAGCTGATGAAAAAGAAATAAAAGTAAGCAAGTCACTTTTGTGACTACAAAGAACGCATTCAAAATTTATCTCAAGACACTCAGAGGAATGAAAGAATGAATTTTCATTTAATTTTTTTTAAATCTGAAATTCTACAGTTTAGATCCACTAGATGCAGAGACCATCTTAACAACATATGCAAAACTTATTCTACAAATACTTTTATCATGCAGTTCAGCTTTTCAGCTTGGGAAGTTATCTAGCAGAGAAAAAAGTACTTTCCAAGAGTGCTCACGTGAGAGGAAGAAAATAAATACAAATCTCATTTGGAAGCCTTAGACAGAAAAAGTAAACAGCTTGTCACTTGCAAGTAGGGGAAAATTTTGAAGACCCTGAAGTCTAACAGGCATCTCCAATCCATTTGATTTCATGTCTTGTACTCTCAGTGGACACGTACTCGGTCAAGGTCACCTCTCTCTTGGTTAAGGAGTATCTAGTGGCATTTATGCACCTGTTCAAAGAGTTTACCGTAAAAAAAAAGCTTCAAAATACAGTCTCTTCCTTTGGATCTCTGCATTCAATGTTTGTTATGATTTGCAACACGGAAAAAAAAAAGGAGGGACAGGTACCAAGTCCTTTTGCCTTCCAATATAGCGCAGGAAAAAAATCTACCTTTATAAATACAAAACGAGTGCTGACTGGCTGGTGCCTGCTTACCCTAATGAGCTTAAAATCTTATTTGTAGTGGACATCTGTCAAGACAGAAGTGAGGCACACAAGTCCTCTTAATCCATTAGCTCTAAATCCAGCAGAGCTTTCACACTCCTTTTTTGAATTGAAGAAGAAAACCTGAGTGGGAATGTACAATGGAAGAGTGCGCAACTTCAAGAGAAGATCGTGGGCAGTAAGCACGTGAGATTTTGAGGCATACGACAATGAAAACTGACAACAAAACTGGGATCGTGATGGAAAACTCGTGAGAAAAAGGCCAGTCTGCAGTTCGGGATGAAACAGTAAGTTTGATTCTTTGTTGTATTTTCCTTAGTTCATCTGGACTTTTAATCAAAAATAAAGCCAAAGACAGAGAAAAGATGGGCTGCACACCCTCTCACAGTGAAATTGCTAATGCTATTGCAAGAAGTGGTATTAAGGCTTTGAATAAACCCAAAAGTGTTTTGCATATTGATCCAGGAGATAAAGGAATCCCACTGCTTGTTAAAGGTTCATCTTGCTACAGTATTGATGAATTCCACCAATATGAGATTCAGAGGAAAGACTACTTGAGAGAAAAGGAGGATAAACTATCAGAGCAGGACAAAAATGATAATTTGCCATTATCTTCCAAGGCTCAATCAGATCCCCAGATTTCCAGGGAAGACAAGAAAATTGAGCGGACAGCCACAAATGCTGAAGTCGTTATGTCCAAACTGATTGAGTCTCAAAAACATATCACTGAGGCCATACAGATCAGAAAACAAAGCTCCTGTGAATCAGAAGCGTCAGCTTTCATTTGGGATGACAAGAATGAAAGCAATGCAAAGCAAATCCCAAAGAGAGGAAAGAAGCAAAAAAATCATAAGTTGGCAAAGCAAGGTCGACCTAGCAAAATTAAAGAAAAGTCCATTTTGCCCCCATGCGAGACAGAGAAAAAGGTAGATTTCCCAGAACTGCTTGTTAAGGCTCACCAGAGTGCATATGCCTACCTAAATCCCAACCTCTCCAAGTATGAAACTATACTTCACATGGCCAACCAGGCTACCCAAACTCAGCTCTTCCTACAGCAGATGGTAAGCTTCCTCATGCTTCGCTTTGATGAAATCAACCAGCTCTTGGAAGAAATTGCCAATGACGGGGAAAATCTTCTCAAAGATGTAGGGGGGAATCTGGCATGGCCAGCAGCAAAAGGTGATTTGAAGGAGCACCCTGATCTTCTGCAACAACTGCTGCAGTACACGGTCAATAAAATGCAGTTACTGAGTGGGACGCTGGCCTCCCTCACCTCCGATGCCCTCCAGGAGACATGTAGCTACCTGCAGTCTGCTGCAAGCAACTTGGAAAGAAAACTGAAAGCAAAGCAAAGCTTTGATGAGCGCCTGCTACAGACAGTAAGGCTTCTTGAAGCCTCAACAGTGGGATCCTCTCAGTCCCATGGTGACGACAGGACTCTCTATTCTGAGGACAGTGGCATTGGTGTGGACAATGAATCCCTCAAAGAATTCAGTGCTCTCAGCCAACATGGAGGACAAGCAAGCTGTGATTCCTGTGCACGCAGACATCTATCCCAAAAGCACTCCAGAACAGTGGAGCACGTGTGTGAGGGGACAATGTCACCGGGCACAGCTGCATCCCATGACTGTGCGCTTGAAAGGCATTTTAAAGATGTATTTTATTCATCCATGCAGAGTAGGGAAGCAACTTCTTGTCAGGATGGAGTACCAGAGGGCATTTTGACCATGTCCCAGTATGCAAGCTTGAGCAAAAGTCGCTCCTATAACTCCTTCCAGTCTGACTCTACTCAGGAAGGTGAATGTATCAAAATCTGTGAATCAACAGATTTTCCTTCTGAAAATGATGATGATGATGATGATGAAGGGAGCACCCTGGGGGAGGATGATGACAACACAAGTTTATCAGAAATGGGGAAAGATGCTTTGCCAAGGAGGCCTCTGTCTTCGCCTGCAGTCACCGATAACACACAAAGGCAGTCAATCAAAAGGACCGAGAATGCAGAGACAGAGGAAATTATTCTGAAGATGAAAGATGCCATCAGTGAAAAAATCAAGTTTGTCCCAGCTAAATCCAGGCGTAGAGAATGGACAGAGGATGAGAGTGGAAGAGCAGTCTTAACAAAAAGGCCCAGTACAGCAACGGGTAGCCAGAAAACCTTCAGGAAACAACGGCGGTCCCGGTCAGAGGAGTCCCTCAGAAGCCAGGCAGAGGACCCGACCCTCCTAGAGCTTCAGAGAACTCAAAAAGAGCTCAACAAAAGGCTGGAAATGTTTTATGGGAAGAAGGATACAGATAACAACCCGGAGCCTTGGAAATCAAGAACAGCACCTTATTTACAGGATGAGCAAGTAACAGCTAGGTCCTCTAGGAAACTGAAGGCATGCCTCTCAAAAAACTTCAGCATCCTGCCTAACCAGGATAAAGTCCCTTTGTTCATGGTTGATCAAAATCCTGCCAATCAGCTGGATGATAAAAGTGGTGAGAAGCCTTTAAAAGCTACTGTGCCCACCCAGGAGACATCGGGAGGCAGAGAAAAGGAGCCTCCTGGAACACAAATGCTCAGTGGCAGCAGCTGTGCCCCCCGACAGTCTGTCAAAAAACTTATTGAAACATTCAGTCCTACTGATGACCTTGTAAAACCTGCACCTTTAAGATCTTTAGGACCAATAAAGTGCATCAGAAAATTCGGACTTCCAGTCATCCCACCCAACATTCCCTTTCAGAGAGGCCTGGCACCTTTACATCTTAAGCATCGTATTTCACCAGTAGAAGACACAAACCCTTCAAACACCAATGAAGTTTCTTCTAGCTTTCTAAATGCCTTTCCTCGTACACCAGCTGCAGAATTAAGCAAGAAGGACACAAAGGAAGAGACTGATGAGGACATGGAGAACCTGCCACCACCACCGCCTGAAATGTTAATGGACACTACTTTTGACTCATCTGAGCCTGAAGAAACTGCAAGAATAGAAGGAAACTCTTCTGAAGATGCCAAAAAGTGCACCAAAACAGAATTTCATGCTCCTAAGAGATCACAAGTTTCCCCCAAAATGAAAGCCTCCCTTCAGTCCATTGACTTACTGCCAAATAAAAATATCAGCAGCCCCAGTGCAATCGCTAATAAAGGTCTAAGGAATATCGAAGCAGGGGATGAGAAACTGCAGAGGTACTCTCTGGAGCTGAACCCTACCAATGTGCACATCCCTAGCCAGGAGGAGATACTGGCAACCCAGAGAAAAGAGGCTGCAGATTTGTATAAGCAAACCCATAAAATTATTCCTCTTCAAAATCCCAGTGGGGTTTCAAAACGACACAGCAACAGCTCGGAGAGCAAAGAGCCCAATTCACCTGTGACTTCAGTGCAATACCAGAAGCACAGTTCTCCAGATTCGCTCAGGAGAAATGAAAAAAGCTCCGTGTTTGCCAGGAGGGTCTCCCCAACGAGAACTCCTCCTTCTTCTCCACCAATGGAGAAACGGCTTTTCAGCCCCCCAACACACCATAGACACTCTCTGCAGGCTTTTAGCAACCTGCAACCAAGCTCGCCCACCATGCAGAGGAAACCCAGTCCCCCCTCTAGCCCCAGGCTGCCTAGCCCACCCTTGCAGAAGAAGCTGCCCTCTCCACCACCCCAGCGAAAACCGCTCAGCCCTCCTGTGGGGCACAAGCAAAGCTCACCAACGCCACACCGGCTACTGGGGTCCCCAGCCTACCGCCGAGATGCAAGCCCCCCTCCATTCCCCACTGCCCCCTCTCCACCAGCCTCCCCATCCCGCTCCTACAGGGGGCCAAGAGCTGGGCTGGATGCTGGGGATGAGCACCAGCTCTCCTCCTCCAAGAGGGGCAGCAATGTTCGCTCAATATTTTGCCCAGCCACCTCTTCCTTATTTGAAGCCAGACCTCCACTGGTCCCTACCAAACCCACTGCAGAGGTGACCAGCCAGCCTGAAGCTTCACCGCTTTCCCAAAAGAGCAGTCTGCTTTTCCGGCAGCCTGGAGACCGAACCAGAAAGCTGTCCCTGAGTGCCGCCAATCCTCAGCCGTTCGTGAGGCGAAGTTTCTCTGACCGCCGACCAGGAGTCCAGTTTCGTCTTCCAGCTCCTGTAACAGCCAGCAGCGATCCTGCGCTTAACCAAGCAAGGTAAGAAACTTTCCACCTTAGGCCAAGGAAGCAGAAGTATAGCACTGTGTTGTACTTCTGAACTCCTGATGGGAATTTAATGTTGTTAAGAGATTTCCCAGAAAAGTGCTCTGTTCATGTGCAGAACAGATGGCTGGGCAAACATAACATTGTAGTTGGACTAGATGACCTTTGTAGGTCCCTTCCAACTGAAATAAAATAAAATAAAGTAAAATAAATAAATAAATATAATATAATATAATATAATATAATATAATATAATATAATATAATATAACATAATACAATATAATATAATATAATATAATATAATATAATATAATATAATATAATATAATATAATATAATATAATATAATAATATTGTCTTGTCCCGTATTTCAATAGACTACCAGTCTGAATAAAGGGAAGAGTTAACTTTCCATGGCTTGCTCAAGTCTTACACTTACACATCTGCTGTGACAGGCACCCCAGGGAAAATTCAGTGTTGGTTTCACAGCACAGAACTCCCCTATTTGCATGGAGGCTAAGGACATCCACATTTAATTCTTAAAAGCTCTGAAGTAGCCCTCAGGTTATAAACCTCTTTAAATAACCATGAGAAGGTAGGCTTGGACCAAGGGGAAGAGTATCGTTCCTAACATCACTCTCTAGGCCAATAAACTGTTCAGCTGAAATCTTTATGAAAATGTTTCAAATCAGCTAGCAAGAATGACAGACAGATAATGTTTAGGCAAGGATCTGTATGGAAGTAATTGCAGCTTGAAATTTTGAGCTTCTCATGTGGGCTTTCAGATCTAGGTGTTGATTTAAAGTCTGATGGGTCCACAGCCCAAGCCCAGTTTTCAAAGTGGAAAAACCTCCCATGGCTGTTGGAGGTTCATTGCTCTGAAAAAGTTAGTTTAAAGAATTCGGTGCATCAACACATGTCAATTCCATGTATGCAACCATTGGTGGCCATTTAAAAAAAAAAAAATTGGGCTTAGCTTTAAATTTTCTCTACCACTTAAAAAAAAAATCACAAAACCAGACAGGAAACATAAATGGGTATTTGGGAATACTCAAAGATCAGCCTAACAGCCTGGAAGTACAAAGTGATGTTATTCTAGTTTCTTAGCATCTTAGGATGTTTAAATCCATTAAGCTCTAAGCTATGCAAGAGGATTAAGACCCTTCTGAGGTAACCTTTCCTCATGTGAGGAATATTTTTACTCTTGCCACAGAGCAGCTGAAATCACATGAATCATCCCCATGAGTAGGGAGTGCGAGACCAACCCTAACAGGAGCTAAAATTGCACTTGTAAGTGCACAGGCACTCAGTGCACTGCGAGTACAGAGACAGTCATGGATCCTGAAGTCAGGTGTCCAGGCATTCCCTCCCCAAAGACAGAATAAGGACCAAGTTTCCCACACTGACAGTAGAGGAACGTGCTGAACAAAACATGCAAAAAACCGCTGGGAAATGCAAACCACTTTGCATTCCCAGTTCTAATAGTGCATTATATTCTGACATTTGAAGATTTCCTAAAAGTCCTGGATGTTGTTGCTGAGTTTTCTGGTGTTGTGATGCACTGTGTGAAGTCGGCTTTGTATATTTCAGTGCCTGCTAGCAGAAATAAATGTTTTCAAAAGAGGCTTTAAGTCAAACCTTGCAAAACAAAAGCCCTGGCAGTTTTATGGATCAATTTAAAAAAAAAACAGTCTGTTATAAATTGTTACCTAATTTATGCTTCAATGAGGTGTATTATCTTTCCATTGTAGTCTGTCAGAACACAGACAATAATATAAAAAAAAAACCACTGTAAATAAAATCATCCCTTTCATGGAAAACGTTATATATCTTATTGTTACGATATACAGCATTTTAGAAGGACAAAATATATTGTGAGCCAAATTCAGCTTACCATTTATACAAATGGACATCAAAAGTAGTTCTACTGAGTTAGTCCACATTTTTATCAATACAAACGAAAGGGAAATCTAGCCCATTAAATACCACATGCAGTGATTTAAGATGCAATACACTACTATGTGTTTTCTTACGCTTAAGATAAGCTGCCTGGAATAAACTTTTACAGACCTTGCGTTGAATGGCCTAATACAAATATCACAGCAAATGTGCCAAGAGGCAGAGAAGGACCATTTTAGGAATCAGCATGTGGCAAAAGCTGTGAGAGCCTCTCACATCACTGCTGGTTGTCTCCTGCTGAAGACCGGAGCGGTTGCCACAGCTGTGAGCATCACATCCCTATGCACAGATGCTGATCCCTGCTCTTGTAGCAGATGCCATAACAGGCAAACCATTACACTCTGATCCATCTTTCTCCTTCAAATTCATTAAGCATCCAGGGCTTCCTCTGCTTTGCAATTCGTTCAGCAGAGGGAAATTTCAAAATGTCTCCCCAAACCAGATGTTGTATACCTAAACCTCATCATTCTGGCCATGTTTGCACCTGTTCTCAAATTCACAGGCTATTACCTCCCTGCTGTCAGTCTCCTTCTTTCCTTCCTTGCTCTACCTCTCCTCTCCAAATATAACAATGCCTTTTTTTGTGTGTGTGTCTGTGTGGGGTTTTTGTGTGTCATTAGCAGCTTCAAGTGCTAGTTACAGGAGGGAGGGGAGACAGATGCAAACCTGCAACAGCATCACTCTTTTCTAGGTAAAACGTTTTTAAAATCAGTGAGTTAGCCAGTTTCTCCCATGCTCCCAGACTCTGGGATACATCCCTTCACTTTTTCTGTGCCCAGTTAAAACATCAATTTGCTGAGAAGCACATTGCTAAAGACAGGAGCTTGTACAAGCAATATGTTCCACATCAGGCAGCTGAGTGCCCTCTCCCACCCACCCCAATTCAGCAGAAACAAAAAAAAAAAAAAAAAAAAAAAGAGGCAACTTCCATACTATTTTGCTAGCCAGCATTTCCAGGCAAATGTCCGTGCTGTGCGCAGATTGGCATGTCTCCTGCACACTCACTGCTCTCCTAGAAGGCAAAAAGTGCTCATGTCCCAGGCATGTCTCCTGCCATCCCATCCCATGCTCTAAGGAATATCAGGACTTAAAACATCATTAGCCCTAACTAGAGCTGGAACTAGAGCTTTTGTGTTTAGTCTTAGGGTACCTGGACAAGGGTTTCAGTTTCAGTGCTCAAGTCAGTACACCTGGTTCCCATTTGGACAGCCCGTGGATGGTTAGACTGAGCTAACTTTGCTGTTTTCTAAGCTTGATCATTTGACAGCAATCAGCAGTTATTGGCATCTTATCAAGGCATAACATGTACAATTGCTCTGCTCGTAGAAATCCTGTTAATCTGTAATAGGATTTCGGTGTATGCAGTTAAAGGAAATAATATTTCATTGAGACTGCTAATCTCCCAAGAGGTAGAGCAGAGATAGGAGATTAAATGCTATTGCCTTTAAGATACTTTTCAAAGACAGCTTGAGAATGGACTGGCTTGACTGAATCAGGCCCCAGGCAAGTAGCTCAAGTGAGACCTTCCACAGTTGGGGGATATTTGAATCTGAATTTAGTTTCATGACTGGTCATGTATGATAAATCTCTTCATTCAGCAGTTCAAATAATTAAAGTCCTAGCAGTCAGAATAGGAACATAAGACCTTGTCTGTAGTTGAAAGCTAATTCAGTTTAGCAGTTTGTGTACTTAAAACACCATAATGATTCCCAGATAACTCTGGAATATTTTCTCATGTTGAGCTTAAACTACTTTAATTAGTTACAGCAACACAGGGCACATTTCAGCGCAAAAGCCCACGGCGTGAGGTATTTATGACTAGCTCCACTGCTATAATCAAGCTTGATTCACAAAGTCCCTGTGCCCCTAGAGATTGCCAGTGTGACCTCAGGAACATCACTTACACATTCTGTGTCTCAGTTCTCCTGTCTCCAGAGTGGCAGATTTATACCACCAGAATACACATCCCATGTCATGTTGGCATGCTCAGAAATCACAGAGTATGCCATCCTAAGCAGATGCGTAACAGAGGTAAAACCTTTCCTCCAGCAGAGTCTGGAACAAGACTTTTTGCTTAAATCTGTCTCTCTCCGCAAGTGAACCTAGATTCATACTGATACCCTGTTAAACATACAAAATGTTTGCTTCCAAAGACAGTTTTGTGAGGGTACAGTATGGTACATTTGGCTTCACAAGAATAAAATCTGGATGGTACATATAAAGAGCTTATATACAGGAGACAGGGAGTGACGTAGTATCATGTAGAATTTGTGCTTTGTGGGTTAATGTGCTCTAATCAGTGCTGGTTTAAAAAGTCACAATTCATTAGCCTCTTAACTTAAGCATCTTTCCTTCTGCAGCTCGGAGGAGAGCCCTAGAAAAGCAGCCGACTCTTGGAGCAGCCCTTGTGTTCCTGAAATCAAGGAGTCGAACAGATCCGCTTCCCACCCCGAGCTCTACGTCGTGGGCCAGGGGCTGCAGAGGGACTGACAGCAGAGGCACCCGCAAAGGCAAGGGCACGAGCAAGGCCCGAGGATTCAGAGGAAGGATGCAGCCCTACCCAAGCCTCCAAAACTTGGCTTCATTTTTTCCTTGCTAGGAAACAACGTGATGGCATTGCATCTAAAAACCCAAACTGGCCCAAACAACCTCAGGAAATATCAACAGAGTGGTAGCCAGCTGTTTCGCCTTTGGATTGCATTGGTTTAACTCAAAGATTTACACTGAGTGAAAGAAATACTTTGCAATTGGGCAAGTCTGAGGCAAATTGATTTGATAAAGACAGGACATATAGTTAAGTCCTTTGTTTCACTGTTTAGCTGAAGGAGTTAAAAAACTTTCCAAAATGATCATTATTTAACACGTTATTTATTCAGGAGGCACCACAGTTTCAGTTATGTAAAAACTGGCTGTTGTGACATTTCCAGGGGGGAGGTAAAATCCTGAACCATTTGAGTTTTATTGCAAAAAAAATCCACAGCTTCAGCAAAGCTGTATCTTTATACTAGGTATTTATCAACATGCAGAGAGAAAATAAGGTCAAATACAAGTTAAAACAAAATAACCTCTTTTAAAGGAATAAAATTAGGGATCTTATTCCCTCAAAAAGGCTTTGATCTTCTAAAGCACCTTTGCTTATCACGTAATCTCATCACCTCTAGTTTCCAGGATACAAGCCTTAATCCTGATTAGAGTCATTTTGTAATAGCCCAATCAAACAACATTATAAATCCTGAGGCACTTAAGGACATGTAGCTTTTTTTTTTTTTAAGAGAAGAGAATGCTAGCATAGAGAATCCTGTTCTCTCTGAAACAGGTTTATATTATTTCTGATTTATGTAGTTTGAGGGGATTTAGTGTAATTTCACTGAAGTCTAGACAGATTTTTGTTAATAAAAACACAAGTTATTTATAGTCGATTAATCCTAGGCTTTTACAGCACCCACTGGAATACAAGAATTGACTGGATCTTGCTTTCCTAACTAATTTATTATCACAATTAAGATGCAACTTTAATATAATTTTAATTAATTTAATTTGATGTGTTTTCATATGCAACTTTAGTACAGAACAAGATCCAACAAGATCCAGAAAAAAAAAAAAGCCATTTGTAGTCCTGTTTTGATACGAATAATTTTAATTTTTTCCTACAGTTTTCATGATGGTGGTATCTGGGCACTTGACCTTCACAGAGGCTTTTTAACCCTTCCTGCCCATCTTCATGATGGGGGAACTGAGGCTTGTCTTATGCTGTACAAGGGATTCCTTTGGGTACTGAACTCCTGAGTTTTAGTCTAGTGCCTTAATCACAACTATCCTTCTTCAATTACCTCAGTGCCATTTTATGTCACAGACACAAGGAGACCTTAATTGTTGTATTAAAGGTAAGGTATTGAACAGAAAGAAGTAACTCTCAGTGAATAGATGCTTTGGATTATCCGGGGTTTGTGAGCTTGAGGTGGCAAAGCAGCCATACTCATAGTGTACAGCTAGGAGGTGTCAACAGATCCAGCTTGTAAGCATGCAGGCAGATGCACCATCCCCTGTTAAATCAGGAAATCATCAGGGAGGTACTGCAAAGGTCATCGGCAGCGCAAACTCTGCTGGCCAGTCTTCCCCCTCATCAGAAGTGTAGTTTTTTCACAACTACATAACACATTTTAATACATTTTAATACATACAAATACATTTTTGCAGGCATTTAGGGTTTATCTGTTCTGCTGGCAGCAACCACACAGAATAGGAACAAACCAGAATCATGACAGCAGAGGACAGCACTTTGCATGCCTAAATGTAGCTTTGAAGATTAAAACACAAGAGAGTGGGAGGACAGCTTCTGCTCAGCTACTACAATCATTTTATCTCTTTATGGTTTTGTGCTGAAATTTCCCAGCATCCATGGTAGGTGGTAAGAGAAAGTATTTATTTATACCCCCAAGCACCAAATTCTTGTGTGGCGTAGGAGCTACAGCAACCCATGGAGCAACACAACACTTCAGCAATCAAGCTGGAAACCTCCACACACGTGTGCTAGCTGGACACAGAGTCAGCCAAAGCATCTTTCCCAAAAACCAGGCTCCCCTGAAGACGTAGTACATGAGCTGGCATCCTACCACAGCATCTTTCCCAGCTTTGACTAAGGCTGTGGTCTTCAGGATGCTCACTACAAACACAACCCCGCCTAAACACTGCAGCTGCTGAAGGACTCTGATGCTGCCCTAAGAATGCTGCAGCAAACGGAGCATTCTCTGAGCATGGTGTTCAAGAAACAGAGCTTCTTCAGGAGTCATCTACAAGTCTGTAATATGAACTCTTGACTACATACAGCTAACAGATTCTCTTCAGCACAATTAGCGTACAGGAATCTCACAAATATAAACCTTCAGTTTATATTGCAAGCACGAGATTGAGAGTAACTATAGTATGCAGGAAATCCTATTTTGGCAGGCTAGTTTTTAAAAAAAATACTTTTTTTTATCTAAACAGTTTTTTTTGGACAACACTTCCATTTTTCATGAATATGATGTTTATGGAATACAATTGTTTTATAAGACTATACTTTACTTTAAAATTAATTTTTTACTGATGTAAATAAATCAGAGTTTTTATAAGCAAAGCATGAGTTTGGTCTCTCTTACATTCTTTATGCAACCAGCTTAAATCTTAGCCCACTGTTACACCATTCATTCCTTCCACAGTGCACTAGCTAATGCTCTGTGCTACAAAAAGTCCATTTGCTTCCTTTTTCCCCACCCCAGCTCAAGCCTGTCTTGTGTTTTACTGGTACATCAATTAATTTAGATTGCATTTCTATGAAACAAAACCGGCTTTTTAGGGTACAACATCCAGCGTGGCCACTGACAGACCAGAGCAGAGGTCAACTGTGCTTCTACTTCTCCCCTGCCCTATCTTAAACTTGAGCTACCTGGCAATTTTGTACACCATTCAGTAGAGTTGCTTCATACAGCCACAGCTAACTCAAGCACGGGCTGGTGGTTTTGTCCTAAGGGTTAAAACCAGAGTGCACCCGCTGCAGTGGAGTCTCATTGCAGACGGGCTGAGCACAGAGTGAAGCAGTATCAGTTTTCCAGCCAGGGCTTCGTAGCTGCGAAAGCAGCAGCTAATGGCTCCATGCTGCACTTTATCTGCAGACCTTTAACAAGCTGACAGCTGCCCTTGTTCCAGTGACACTGCTCAAATCTCAAACCTTTAAGGGACTTGTCATTCCATACCCTTGGCGTCTGAAGATGACTAGAACAGGAAAGCACTACACACAGTCTGGTTACTTCTTTTGACTTCAAGAACTACCCCAGATATTAGCAATACAGCTGACAATACTATGCAGGTTACCAATAAAACCAGTACATTAGTGTGTTTGCACTGCCACACCTCTTAACATCCAAAGCATTTCATAACAATTTTTGAAGTTTTATCATTAAGAGAGAGATTATATTCTGAGAAGTTATCCTTTTTTTTGCTATAGGTAGGAAGGAAAGAAATCACAGCTCAGAGATAAGGCAATCTATTCTAATCAGGAAGGAGCTGCCACCATCTCCTGAAGATAAATCCTTCTAGATTAGCAAATCATTAATCCTTCCACATCAGAAACATTCAGTGCCATCATGACTGCAGCATGTATAGATGCATCTTTCAGGTACTAACTTCAAACTGAGGTCAGGATCTTCCCGGGCAAGATCCTGAAGGTTTCATAATGCATTAGGGGCTCGCTTCCATGTTGTCCTCAGGTAAACACGAAGGTTAATGCAAACTTACAACTGTATATTGGATCATCTGAAAACTGGAGGCAAAAATCCCAAGTCTGCATTTCTTACCTACTGCCCATTTTGCACGAATAGTGAAAATATTAATGTCAAAATCAGATGTGCAGATACAAACAGTAAATACTCGGCTCGGCAAGGCAAGGTGATCAAGACCCAGGGCCATGTTCGTATTTCAGTTCATCTTACACCTGCCCACCCTGCACCTATTCCCTTCCACTATTGCTAGCACAAAATTTTCTACAGCCTTCACCATCTCCACTTTACTGATGTTCAGAATTTCAAAACGTAGCCTGCTACCTCTCCTCATCCTATTATTTTCCTTCTTTACTGGTATATGACTCTGTGACTGCATTAAGTAACCCTGTGAGGATTTCTGAAGTTTGACTATATAGACTACACCCTTCACCAAGGTGATTTTAAAGGAGAAAGGGGTGATAAGCCTATCTTATTCCATATGGATCCTTCCTGCTTTAAAAAAGTTTTCCTTGAGGCATAGATGAGTTGATCTTGTAGCAATTAAAGAGAAAAGGAAAGCTTTCAACTTTGTAGGCTGCCGTTCATTTATTATTACCACTACTGAGATACTGGGTCTTTGGGCTTTGGGAGTCATCTCGGCTTTACTGCATATCTTTGTGTGTCTGTTGGAATGCCTGAAAGGTTTTCTTCCCAGCTGTACAGTTACTGCTCTGGAGAAGGACGGGTCTTTGTTACCATCCTGAGGCTTCAGCTTTCGTTCCTTCATATAGAATCATAGAATAGAATCATAGAATCATAGAATGGTTAGGTTGGAAGGGACCTTCAAAGGTCATCTAGTGCAACCCCCCTGCAAGGAGCAGAGACATGCCCGACTAGATCAGATTGCTCAGAGCCTCATCCAACCTGGCCAGATCCTTTCATCTTTATATTTCAGGGAAGCACATGCATACACCTACACGCATGCATGCATTAATTGTCATAAGAGACCTGGCATACAAATAGGTTTCCATAGCACAGTTTTTCATGTGGATAAGCCAAGGAATTGAGAGCGTTGAGCCCTGCTGTCACACAGGGCTCTGCAGTTAAGCAGCTGGTGAGACACAAGAGTCTTAGTAAGCAGTTAGGTAATTCTGAGTCTTAGACAAATTTCATATCAATCCACATAGCAAATTAACAACAGCTGGTAACAGGGTATCTCTGAGCTGCAAAATAAAGAAATAATCTAGAAAACATGATGGACAATTAAAAAAAAATACATTTTTTCATGTTGAATAATTCAGTACTTCAGAACTGTTTATCCTACCAATAGCCAAAAGAGGGAGAAAGCATGTACTGCATCTCTGAGCTCTGCTAGCCCTGGCAAGTCTAGAGCTACCACGTTCCCTTGACAGGGAGGGATAGCTAGATTAAGCTTTTCCACAGAAAAGCCACTGGAAACACCACAGCAGGAGGAGTGCAGTAGGCATTTAGATGCTCAGCGGATTCCTAGTTTCCCGTGGCTGACCAATGGCTCTGCAGCCTATCTACTCCCAACACACAGTGAAGCTTCTGGTAACCTCTTCAGAGATTGTTTACAAACCAGCAAAAATAGAAAGGTATTTCTTTAAACAAGCACTGTACTAATAACTTTAAGAGTCCTTTGACAGGTTTAATTTAGACTCCTTGCAGTTAAATGGAGACTAGGACTTGTGTGAGCTTCTCTATTCTTGATACTTCCCAAGAGATTGATATGCTCCAGAAGTACAAAGAAACAACCCTGGGGCTGACCATCTCCCATCCACCCATTTGGGGATGACAAGCTAGTTCTGCAAAAAAGTAAGCAGAAAGCTAGCACAGGGCCCAATATATCCAATTATCTCCTGTTTTCTGTCTCACATTTTCCTCCTAAATTTGCACAAAACTGAGCCAAGACCCAAGCTATTGTAAATTTAGTTTTGTAAGGCAAGCACTTACTGGTACTTTGAAACACGATTGGGAGGACCATGCATCATACACTTTGTTTATTATCATGTTTGAAGACTAAGACAGAGCGCTGACTTTAAGGAGAAAAAAAATGCCACCCTTCAAATAGTGGGTGTGCAGGTGGGTGTAAAGTTTCACTGTCTTTACTAGGATGTATTAAAAAGATCTGAGACAATACAGAGGTGGGGAGGGGGATAAATGGACAGTTTATTTCCCTAATTTTTGTCTGCAAGGACACATTCTCTGTGCTGCTAATGGCAACCTTATGAGCTTATGGACTGAAGTGGAGATTCTGATTTTCCTTCCAACGTGCTACGCTGCCTGGGCTTTACTCAGAGGCCAGGATTAGATCCATAGCTAAGAAAACGCATACAGCCTCATAAAATGTTTTTTTTTTCTTTTTCCTTCAGAAAGTGTAATTAACATATCACACATGCATTTTCTTCTGTAGTATCAGAAACTGGCAACCAGGCAGACTTTGCTGTCAAAATGTTATTGTTTGTACTGGGCTGTGAAGTATTTTTCTCTAAGGCAAAGGAATAATGGCAGCTACAAATTAAAATGTAAGTTTAACAGATCCAAATGACTATGACAGGAAACTGCTAAATGATTTCCTAAAAGGCAGCAGTGTCAGTGATCACACAGTCCACTAAGAGTCAGAGCCGAATAGAGCTACACAGGAATTCATTCTGCTGGCAAGCAGTGGTCCCCAGCAATAAATTACCACATAGCTCTGGGCTGAACTGCACCCAGGCTGGAGTATAAATAGATTTGAGAAACCATTCTCACCTGTTGTTGGCCTCATGGTCAACTTATCCTTCTGCAAACAAGTTACAAACAACACTACTTGACTGCTGTCCTGGGTAAATACACACATATATGCCTTTTCAAAAGCATTGCATCTTTTCCCAGTGAAATACGTTTGTTCTTACATATAAAATGGTGTTTGAAGACCGCTGTGAGCCAGGAATTACTTAGATTGCAAATGTGCAAAGCTTTGGGATTTGTGCCAAGTTTTCTTTGCTCAGGCCATTGTGAGCACAGAATACATCTTGTTAGAAAACTTTATTTTATACAAGACCTCTCTGGTATGTTGATCCCCAAACATGTAAATAAATGACACCACTGTAATGCTGAGTAATCAATAGCAGCAGAGGACTCAAAGAAGTCTTGGGAAAAGAGGAAGAGGAGGAGAGGGCCAGTAAGGAAAGGATATGGTGGAACAGGAATATTCCTTACTGGAATTGCACTAAGGAAGATTTTAGGCCAAGACAAGAGCAATCTGTGAGTTTGGAAAAAAAATACCTTCCTATGGGTGTGAAATGTGAACTACTTACTGTCACCCCTGGGCAGGACAGGACCAGAAGAGGGGCACGCTATTACCATTACATTCAAATGGAGGATTAGGTGCAGGACCACTGGAGAACTAAACAGCAGTACGTACCAGCAGCTGCCAGACTGCGCAGGGAGGTCCCACAACTGCAGGGGTCCAGCCTTGCAAGGGCATCTAGCAGAGCCATTGCACTCTGGTAGGCTGGAGGGCGGCTGTTCCCTGGGGAAACAGCAGCATGCTTTTTTTTGCATTGGGTGATACTAAAAATAAAAAACTGCCAGAATAATATGGCAGTCAAAGCAATAGAGATTCTAGTACTGACACAATTATATCCTTATGAAAGTAATCTTATTAGTATAGCCAATTTTCCTTCTTGAAATAACATGTACTACTATTTGAATATTTGCACTGACAGAAATGTGTCAATACTGAGCAGTTTTATAGCCTAATATATTATATACACTGACAGCATAGACAGAGAAGGACTATTGTGTAGAGGAAGCATCTCCGTGTAGAGACATGTGTGCATAGATGTGTGTGCAAGGAAAGGAAGCCCAAGCAGAATCACAAGGGACACTAAATTTCAGGCTGTGCCTGAGAGCCTGGGCGTAACTGCAATGCCGGCCGCTGGGCACGTACATCCTTTCCAGGGCTCAGCAGTGGGTTGTGACAGAACCACACATCCTGCAGCCTTCACTGCAGTCTCCAAAGAGGAAAGAGTTTTTACTTTCTGCTCTCAAATGCAGCAGCGGTGAAAACATGCTAAACAGCTGTGAAAGTAGCACAGCCTTCATTAATCCAGGGCACAGCTATTAGCAGAGAGAGGATTTACCAGCTCCTTTACCACTGCCAATTGCATTGAAAAACTATTGGAGGGGCTTTTAAGCATACACAGGGGCAGTTTGTTGGTCAAAGTTACTGTTTTTGTCAGCTAAATATACTAAGGCAGAGTGGAAGCTTAAAGGTTCAGGTCAACTCTAATTTTAACTAGAGTGGTTTTCTCACCTCTGCCTGTATCAGAGTATCAGGATTCAGTGTCAGCTGTCAGAGATTTGGTAGCAATGCAACCACTTTTATTCCCATCATCACTATTCAACAAGGATGAAAATAGCCACCTCAGTGCAGCCCCTCTCCTTCTGCTTGAGAAAGAGACTTCAGCAGCTGGTTCCCAAGAACACCTTTAACCTTGTAAAGAACAAGTTCTACCAGAATCACCTTATTACACTCTATGACTCAGCTGCATCTCTGCAAAAGCAGCTCCCTTCAAGTGCGTTCTTTAATTCTTGGCTTCACCTCTCACTGCAGCACCACAAGGCAGCATCAACTTTATTTACAACAGGAGCCTTTCTTGGGTAAGAGTAAGCCCGGGTACAAGATTGCCATATATTTCTTTTGCTATACTTACTTCTGTGGGTTAGCAGCTGCAGTGCACATTAAATACAATAACTAAATGAATTAAACTGGCCCTGCAAATGCAGCTTGCAGTCTCCTCTCTGGTGAGACTTCTGCCGCAGGAGAGCTAACCTGAGCTGAATTAACCCCTACCCATTAACCCATTCTGCTTGTCACTACAGAGTCACATTGTCAGCTAAATTTGATCTCACTGTAGTAGGAGAGCGCCTCTCAGGGGGAAGCTGTCTCAACAGAAGAATTAAAAAAATAAAACACCTAGACAGAAAATAGGTACTGGCAGGCACCACTTTATTCTCATTGACTGTGGGGAACAGTATGCATGAAAGCACCAACTGAGGCCAAGAGAGTTAAGAAACCAGTTACATGGGTTACTTTTCAAATGTACTTTGCAAGTGCTACAACTAAATGCATAAAAACAGGCTCTGGGAGGCCTCATATAATGTGCACAAAAGTTTTTTTTTCTCTAAATTGCAGAAACCTCCTCCCACATTACCAAGGGCCAAAGCACAGCCGAAGAGAAAGTAAAACCAAAGAGCTTTTATTCATCCCAGCAAAAGCAGCGTGCGCAGAGCCGCATTTACAGGGCTCCAGAGGGAAAGATCTGCAGAAGAAGGAAACAGCAAGAACAACTTTTGAGGTAGAAGAAACAGGAGGCCCTCTAGAGATGCCAACTGCTTACAAAAAAAAAAAAATTGCCTGTCAAAATAGAATCATAGAATGGTTAGAGTTGGAAGGGACCTTCAAAGGTCATCTAGTCCAACCCCCCTGCAAGGAGCAGGGTCATCTCCAATCAGATCAGGTTGCTCAGAGCCTCATCCAACCTGGCCTTGAACGTTTCCAGGGATGGGGCTTCCACCACCTCCATAGATCTCAGCCTGTAGCAAACTGTGGGTGCTTAATGAAGTGACATAGTTCAAGATTTGCTATTTAAACTCAGCCACCCTCTAACATTCTCCAGTGTTTCACCCTTACCATTTAGGTGCACACATATACTCTGCAGAGCACCGTCACACTTGCAAAACAGCTGCATGCTCTTAGAAAAATTTCTCAAGATGCTAAACTCCAAAATACTCTTAGCAGATTTGTAAAAGACTATGACTTCCACTAGGTTCTGGAGGAACTTCAGAAACTCTGGTGTTTCAGAGTCAGTCTAGATCACATCTAAAGACTTCACAAAGATGAGTTTCTAAACGCTCCCTGCTACAAAAGTTGGGAGTTGAAAACAAAAACCAGCAGAAAAACAAACATTTTAGAAGAGTCTACTAAATAATTCCACCACTTTAGTACTGTACTAGAAAGAAAAAGAGATTCCTTAAGAGGTGACCCAATGCAATGATAGCATCTGGCAAGCTGGAATCTTGTATAGCTTTACACATAAAATAAATGCAGCAACTAAACGTAAGACTCCAAGACCCCTGGAAGGGCAGATCTCCCTGCAGTATTCTTCGGCATCCCAGTTTCATACAACGTTCTTGAAACCTTTCAAGAGCCTGTCAAGGCTCTTTTCACCTCCCATGGACCCAGTGTGTCTAATGCTGTTCTTTTCCCATTTTTTTTCTTCTTCTCAAGACTTCAGTTTTTCTTTCTTTCAAAACTCTGCCACTATATGGAGGGTTCCATGAACATAGATAAGGCTGCTGTTTTCATATCAGACTATACAGGTGCACCAACATCTGCTGCTTTCAGCCCTTCCTCTCTTTTCTGGTCACTTCTTCCTTGTGTGCTTCCAAACCTTTGCATGGTGAGGGACTGGCACATCCCTTCCTCACTCTGTTTCCTGAATCTCCCATTCAGAAGTGCTTTATTGGTCCACATTATTTTAGACAGAAGGAAGAAATTCTGTACTGAGAGGGTGGTGAGGCACTGGAACAGGTTGCCCAGGGAAGCTGTGGATGCCCCATCCCTGGAAGTGTTCAAGGCCAGGTTGGATGGGGCTTTGAGCGACCTGGTCGAGCAGAAGGTGTCCCTGCCCAGGGCAGGGGGGTTGGACTACATGATCTTCAAGGTGCCTTCCAACTCAGTAAATATAAATATATATATATATGTATGTATGCACATCTCTTACTAAGTACGTATATAAATATATTATTTTTCTTTTGACAGTTACAAGTTGCATTTACACCTGGGTTTTATTTTTTTTGGTATCTATGCAAGTTTCTTAGGAAAGATGAGCTTGAGATATAAAACTTTTGAAAAATACTTCCTTTTCATTATTTTTTAAAAGCCTGCATCAAAATATGCTATGTACATCTGTAGCTATAAACACTGTCAGGTAAATGTCGTTCTTCAGAAAGAATAAAACCAAAGCCACTGCCATGTCCACCTTTGCCTCCACTTTTCCTGCTCAGCACCTCTCTGTCAGCTTCCTGGGGCACACCAAGCCTTCACATGATGTTCACGTCCAAAATCTCACAAAGGTTTTCCACCACATGCTGAGGCTGCCTGGTGGCATGTTCCTTCAGCCTGGAGCCCATCACTTGGTAGAGGCTCTTTGCAAGTTTGGCGACCACAGCCCTGACATTGCCGCTTCGGACAGGCAGGATCCTGTTTCCCAGGAAGAACCAGAGCACAGGCAGGGCGTAGCGCTTGACAGCTTTTGGTTTCTGGGGATAAACCGATGTCACAAGCACTGTCGGGCGAGAGAGAAAAGCTTCTTAACAACCTTGATGCAAACAAGTACCTACCTTTAGTTTTGGTTCTCAGAAGCCTTCTCTGGCTAGTATCAGCAAGCTCAAAGAGCCTGCTGATCCAGAAACAGGCAACGGAGGCTGATCATCCACTGAACAGAACAACCAACCTCTGAGGACCTAAATTTCTCCCCATCAGAGGCCTTGTACCCGTGATAGGCTCAGCAAAGTCAATCATACACATGTAAGTCATTTCACTACCCACTTCTGCATTACAAATGATAAAAATGTCAAATTGCTGTTGATTTCCATTAAGATGTTGTCTAAAGCAGCTGCTGAAGATTTTGAAATGCAGCTTAGAGAGGGAATTGAAAGACTTCTAAGAAAAAAACAGGATGACTTTTTTTTGTGACCTTTGATGACAAATGCCAAAAGTCGAATCTGGCAGTTCCCTTGGCTCAGTGGCACACAGCAAACGGCAGTA
Organism: Chlamydotis macqueenii; assembly: GCF_036417535.1. NCBI lineage: Eukaryota > Metazoa > Chordata > Aves > Otidiformes > Otididae > Chlamydotis > Chlamydotis macqueenii. The sequence continues at coordinate 70,432,389 of NC_141558.1, read as the reverse complement.
CTGTACCAAACTGCAAATCTCCAGCCCACAAAACACGTGTGCTGCTTGATAGCTTCATGAGAAACATCAGTGACAAACTGATGTCTTTGGCAGAATGGTCTGATTTGAGTACTTTTTTCCCTCGTACTTGGTGGCCTCTAATGAGCAGCTCTTTCAGACTTCAGGATGTCTTGGATAATTACCCAGACCCCATTGCCACGGCATTTGAGCTTCTCACAAGTTTAACGGCACTTACCCTCACAAAGTTCCCTGAAATAGGGGAACACAGACAGAAAAATCTTACACAAGGGGGCTGAAATTTAACAAAAAAAAAAAGAGCATTCCCTCTCATACTCTTGAAGTCTGATCTCAGCCTATTTTCGGAATTCAGCGATATTAAATACAAACAAAAATTTACTACCAATAAGCTCCTTGCATGGCACATTTTGCAGAGAGACCAAAATCTGAAATGATCTGGAGACAAAGTTCTTATTTCCTATTCTGTGAAAATGTTACGCAGAGACCGTTTAATATTCTGTCATGGAAGGACCTTCATTTCCTCCATGCTGTTAATCTAGCATCCGTCATCCACAAGTACCTAAAACCAATTCTGGTAAGCGGGAAAAGGGTTATGGGACCTATTTTAAAATGACAGTTAATTTGCGTTTAAATGCTATTAAACACAGTGGTCACTATGCAGCCTCAGAAGAGAAAGAGCTGTCTGTTCCCACTAAATCCCAGAGAGAATATCTGCACTCTCTAAAGTAGTCCCCATTGATGTTCAAATGCTGTATTTCAAAAAGAGATTAAAATAACTGTAAAATTACATTCTATGTTTGTGGAGATTTACTTTATTCAAATTATTCTTTAAAGGCCCTTTTATATTTGCTATCACTAAACATGCCCTTTTGAGATTCATAATGAAGAAGTGAAGTGTATTAAACTTTGGATTAAAAGATGCTGGCATAATTAGCAGTGGATTTAGCCCTAATTAAAGCAAGGCTATAAATAGTCTTCTCTAGTATATACTGAGATTATAATTTTTTCCATTCCTTGGCTATTGCTGACATAGCAAGCTACAATTAAAAATCAATTATCAGATGGATTTGTAGCATGTCAGACACCACTGATACAGAAACAGACTGTTTGCATGTCCTGAAATGCTTGAAGCCCAAGGTCATATCTGTAGGACAGGCAGGGAACCTCGGGGTTGGGCTGAACTGCCCACTTCTACCTCTCTGCCCCCAAATCCTGCCTTGCACAAAAGCCTTGCCTGTAACATGTATATTGAGTTTTCACCTATGTTATGAGCCCCAGGCTCTGCAGGATACAGCTTCCAACGTTTCCAACAGGAAAACAAGAATCCTGTGATGACAAAACAAACTGATCCTCAGGAATACCTGTAGCTACAATTTCTTCTAAAGGATGGTCACTGGCTGTAGAAAAGGGAGCTCCTACAGACCTCTATGACCTTTCCTGTACTGTCCTTCAAATTGAGGAGCCAGCCAGGGCATTTTTGGACTCTCTCTTTCCTGGAGGCAGGTCCTGAGATGTCCCAGTGAGGACTCAGCGCTGGAGCTCAAGCACCGTTCTCATCTCACAAGCTGCACACCTCCACAGCAGCCAGACAAGCCCCTGCCAAACACACCTAGAACGTGTATTTTGCAGGAGGGACAAGCTCAGGACCTTCTGGTGTTCAATGATCTACTGCGCTGTCTGTTCAGCGGCATTTCCCCTAAATATTCCCTCTGAAGACTTCTTGACTTGAAAGTGGAAGTTAGCTGGAGCAGGCAATACCTGAGAGATGTTCTGTGACATCCAGCAGAGCTTGGCCGCTGAGGAAAGGCACTCGGTGGGAAAAAACTTGCAGCAGCAATGTGTTATCTGAAAGAGAAGCATTTATTTCTGCTCACTCTTCTGAGGTTATAAGGAAGAAAAAACAGGAGGAAGGGAAAGGGCGGGGGTAACTGCATTCTGTAACAGAAATTTCTGCCCCTTTACTCTGAGTTACTTGAGAGGATTTAAATTCAAAAAGAAAAGCTCTCATTTCACATTTGCAAATCCAAAGTTGACTGCTGTACAAGGAGCTCTGTTAAACATTTCACATCAGGGCCCTCAAAATTTAAATCACATGTAAGCAGTGAAAAGGTTTTGCATCCTGGAGCTTTGCAGGAGTGACCGCCTCCCTCCTCAGAGGCAAAGGGTGAGAAGGCTCAAAAGTCCACACATCCCTTCACACTTTAAGGATAAGCTGGTGTTAAACCTTTAAGTTACCTGTTGGGATCTAGGGACAAGACTCCAAGCTACTCTTACAAGAGAGAATTACTGCTCATTGCCAAGACCATCCGCTCTCAGGGGCTCTTGTAACATCTCTGACATCAGATCTTGGCAGAGAGAATGGAAAACCAACAGATTTCCCAATACACGACTGTCATATGTGTTTTAGTTTTTCGCATGCTGCCTGTGGTTGATCTGGGGTCTTGTTTTAGTTTACAGACTGTTACCTGGACTGGTCTGCAAGTCTCCAGTCTTACTGCTTTGGAAAGCCAAGCAAAGCTTTTCTTGGAGGCAGAATGCGCGTGGGATGCGCTACGGTACCTGCGGTGTCACCTGGAGTGGCACCGAGAAAGCAGGCAACCTGCTGCTTTGTGAACGACTGCAGAGCCAAGTCCCAAAGCGGTTGTAAGCAGCGCTGTGCTATTAAGTGCTCCCTGTGGCATGAGATGTAAAAAGGAAGTCCCTCATCATCTTCTTGCAAGTGTGCAGTAAAGAATTGATCCTGCTACCCCAGTTAAGCTTCTGCTTTGGTAACCACACTCTTCTCATTCACCTTTTTAAACAGACACTTCACTTTTTGCCTCACACTCTTGCAGTATTGGCAGACGCTGTTTCCCACTTGCTGTTCCTCCCCAGAGAGGCACCTTACAGCTGCTGCTCAAAAAAACAATGCCCTGAGAGCTGGAGATCTTGGAGGAGCACAAAATGTTAATGAATCGTTAATATCAGTATCTGCAGAGATTTTCAGGGGGACATCTGAGTTTTGGGTGGGTGAGGGGGGACTGTTTCTTGCTTGGTTTTTAGGAATTTAAGCATATAGGAACTATTCATCTGTCACGTTAAGATTTTCAAATGCCCTGTGCACGTTTTGCTCATGCATTCTTCCAGTAGAGCCTTTCTTCCCCCACTAAAGCCCTGTATCCTGACTTCTGAAATATTTGTGATTCACTTGCCTGTTTGAATTTTTGCAAACGCCCATAAAAATGAGCAGAACCAAAAAACCATGTCCCACCTTGTCTGCTTGAACCTGTCCCTAGGTAAAGTCAGTGTGATGAGAGGCAGATGTGCCTCGCTCCTGTTCTGCCATCTGCCAGCATGGAAAATTTACAGTGGTCTCTCAGAACTGGAGAGAAGGGAATGACACAAAGCTCCATACAAAACCCTGAAGGCGTCTGTTTGCTGCATCCTCTGGGAGCAGGGTTCTGCAAGTTTTCCCCAACCTCCTCCCAGGCACCACAAAAAATGGGTAAGGACCAAGAGCAGTACATGTCTCACAGCCCTCTTCCCATTTCATGACCAGGAACAACTCCATACTTGGGATGCAGAAAGGCAGCAGGTCAGCAAATTCACTGAGTTTGCAAAGCAGCTGATGTGGAGAAAGTTGTTAATTCCCCTTTAAGACCTGCCTCTTCAACACTGATTTTTTCAGGCCTGTTCACCCAGTGCTGCATTTTCACAGCTGCCATAAATCTGTGCAGCCAGGGAATTTCCAGCAGGCCTTGGCTACGTAGTTATTGGCTATGGCCATCTTGCCCCATGCAGAACAACACTTGGAACAAGCCATCCTTTACAGCTGGAAATTTACCTCTTTGCTCTAAAGAAATGAACTTGCCAAATCATCAATTCCCTTTAAAAAAAGAAGACCAAGAAGAAAGGTGGGAAATAGATAGGACCAGCTAATGCCCATGACGTAGAGTGTTCCGGGAAGCTGTCCTGCAGAAACTCTGATGGGCCAGCGTCCCTTCACACCAAAAGCAAAGCAATTCCTTTGAGAAATTAAGTTGGGCACAAGCAACCTCCAAAAATCCCTTTGTCCCTGAACTCTAGTGAAGTTGTACTCCATGAGGTATTGTTCACTCCTTCTGTACCAAAGCAGACAAGCAGCATCTCATTTCACATTTCAACAGCAGTTAGAACTGGAGTAGACAGCAGATGGAGAGCCCCAGGGACTGGAAACTTCTGGTCTCAGCTGCAACGATGACAGTGGTGACACAAGTCTTACCAGTGTGCTTCTGAATCCACACTACAAGATCAAGAGAGAAATTCAGGCCTGGATTCATCTCACCAAACTTTAAACACTTTGCTGAGGTTTCAGTGGACAGAGGTAAACACCTCCAGCAAACTGCACAGAGCAGCCTTAGTCTCCCTCCCTGATGGAAATGTGAAAATGCATGCAAAAAGAAAACCAAGCAACATCAACACCTCTCAGCTAGATCCTTGCAGCTGGATCCTCAAGGGGACAAAGTGCCTAAGAATAACCTGAGTCACAGAGAACTTGCTACAGACTTAGGCCTGGTTCTCAACTGTGTCCCCTGGCTGCAACCAACCCTGCCAGCCCCGTCTTCACTTAGACAGCCACCCAGCTGTCTATCCTTGTACTTATTATTGCAAATCAGTAATATCAACCAAAATAGCCCCTTATTATAACCCCATTCTGCTTTACTCCCATTCTTTTATTTCTGCTTTTCTGGCTCCCTTGTTATTAGGTTGCTGCCTCCAAATCAAGGCAAATTGAAACCTGTGCCAGGTGAGGGGAATCAGGGAGCTGACATCAGGACAGTATCGCCACATGCTTTCAAGAAATACATACTACTCTCATGCGTACAATCAGTTTCTACAGCCGATCACAAGGGCATAACTCCAAATACACAGACAATACACTGTCAGTAGCTGTTAGAAGTGGTTTTGGTGAACTGCAAAGACACCAAAATAGACTCCTGTAGCATTACCCATGAAGGAAGATGCCACTGTATTGCCAGTCCACAGCATGCAAACATGTAGCTTTTCGACCACAACAAGGGATGTGCTGGAGGTGCACTCTGCAGGGCAGCTGGTCCCAGCCAAAACGAGCCTGAGGATCCCTGAGAGCTTCAGCAAGAGCCTGGTAGGCAGCAGAAGACACAACGTGCAGCAGGCCATATGGTTCAGGACACAGGGCAGATTGGGACCTCACCCCCAATCCTGTATCAGGACCCCTCCCAGCTGCAGGTACGTATTTCACATCAACAGCCATGCTTGGTGCCTCATGCTGAAGCATCCAGAAAAGGGGACAGTAATAGGCTCTATACCCTTGTGGAAGAAGGGAGCCAAGGCATTTGTAACCCCACACGCATGGAGACCTCCAAGCTGACTATGGAACAAGCGTTTTGTTCTTCATCTGATCCATGATATGATCTTTCATAACACAGACTGAGATTGAAATTCAAATTCTCAATCTTTGAATTCAAAAGGACATTTTCATTTGGGCTTTACATGGCTAAACTACTGCCTGAAACTGCAAAATGAGTAACTGACTTCAAAGCTTGCCATATCAGAGTCAGCAGAGCCACCACTGCCAGACTGCAGAATGAAGCTCAGCAAGAGCAAAGACCCTGCGCCACGCTTCCCACCACATTTTTCATGGAAAAAGCACATTCCTTTCATCTTGTTTCAGTGGAGGGACACTTAACTGACTGCATATAAAAACAAAATCCATGCAGTCTCCGAGGAGGAAGGGGGGAAAAACAGTCATGACAGGTGCCAGTCACTTCCCTTATGCTCTTCTGGCAGGAACTTAAAATGAGCCCTATAACGTCCTCTCTGCTGAATTAATAACCAGACATATGATCCAGGAGATAAGCAGCAGCCATTCAGCTGCACATCCCAACAGGATACAATCCACTGGGATAGAAAGAAAGCAGGCAGGACTTCATAAACATCTGGCAGCAGCTGGATATTTCCACAGATGACAAGAGGTATCAATGGACTCAGTGTTCACTTGGCTCTGAGATGGAGGAGCCACAGCTGAGGAGAGGCAATGGCAAACGTCAGTCTTACCTAGGTGAGCAATGGATGCTTCCAGCACCTTCACAGCTGCCGTATAAATCCCCAGGTGCTTTGAGTTCAGGTTCTCAGTGACCACTTCTACCAGAGGGACCAGCACAGGGTGTAAGGCCTCTCTCAGTATGGGCATCATCAAAGCCAGCCCCTCCAGTGCCTGCTGGTTCACTTTCTGGTTGCAATCCCGAAGTCTCAGGACAAAAACATCAAAAATCTGTTAAGAAAACAGAAAACATGAAAACTGGATCCAAATGTCTTTGTTTTAAGAAGGGACGCAGAAACAGGGACCCCGCAATGCAAAAGATGAATGTAATCCTTTCTGTCAGGTCAGCTCTTGCTAGCACAATGTCAGTCTTTCCCCGTGGGCTACTGACTGCAGTGCTTGCACAACCTCATGCTGGTTGAAAAGATTTTTCTCTTTCTTTAAGAGGTTTGCATGGGACAGGATAGGTCATGTGGTGTTTCCCCTTACCTATAAATCATTCAATTAATCGCATTTTAATAATGCAAAATAGCATCTTTGCTAGAAAGGTATGGCAACAGGTATTTACGATGCCCATTTTTCCATGAGGTTGTCTCAAGTACTGAGGGGAGTTTTGATGTTGCCAATAGTGTGGCTGGATGAGATCCAAGTTTTGGGTTATCCATCTCGGAACCTGCATTTGGAAGAGTGCAGAGCTCTGATGAACTCTTCAGGGCGCAGACCATTTGTCTAGCTAACAGGTAGACATCTAGAAAATGTTTAGAATGTGCCGCACAGTTCTCATTAGAGCAAGTTCAGTCCTTTTTTCAGTCCCATTTCCCTCCTCTTTTGAAAGAGAAAGACCAGGTGAGAACAGGCTTTCCCAAGCAGGAAAGGGAGAAGGACAGAAGTGAATAGGCAGAGTTGTGTCAGTGCAAGGCAAGATAAAGTTTACAGGACCATCCTTTAAAAAATAGTTTTTTCTTCTTAAAGCAACCCAGCCTGATACTTTTCTCCCTCACCCCCAGAGAAGAATTGCCAAGCTTTCAGGGCTGGATTCCCTTTATTTTAGCCTAGCTGGTTGTAGGGGACAGCAGAAGCTACAGAAACAGGCCATTGTCATCACCTCATGCAAAAGCACCACTAGGCACCTGCCAGAGAAATAGATCTGGACTGAAATGACTTGCCCTGAAGCCTGGAGCTGAATTAAATTGTTCTCCGTGAGAAGGCACCAGCCTGTCCCAAACAACTAGTATATAGGTCCAAGACACACTCAGTTAACGTTACTGGTACAGGCTTGGGAAGGGAGCCAAGGAGAAAGGAGCAATAGGGATGCCCGACATACCTGGGCAATGTTGGTGGAGATGAGCTGGGGGCTGCTTTTGCAGTGATCTAGGAGGAGCACCACTCCCTCCATTCGTGTCTGAAACTCCTTGGATGTCAGGAGCTTGCAAAGCTCTGTAAGCTGGTTGGTCTCTTCCACAGCGCGAAATGACATGCGACGGTCTGTCTGACGGGGTACGATGAGTACCTCAGAGCCAGACCTCAAACTGGAAAATAAAGCCAAGGTCAGACCTTTGGGTGATAATATCTTCCAGTTCATTGTGAGGAAAACATCTGAGGAGACTTGCTAATGATGTGATTTCAGCTAGATCCTCGTCTGCAAAGCAACTTGGATCTGACGACAATCGTTACAAGAGAGACTGCAGGCAACTTCATCGCTAGTGCTCACTCAGGAAAACCAAGGCACCCAGGGTGCGATTCATCTCATTTATCTCCAGATGTCTTCCCAGGTACTCATCTACCATCCCACCGTGGGGAAAAATAGGCGCTACCCCACAGTTTAAATGCCTCATCTTATGGGAGGTGCCTGTGTTGTAAGGAAATTAATTACTCTGGAGAGGTGTCTCTACAGCAGGTGTGGGAATCTGGATAGATAGCTCAGATGCATCTGAACTGATGGATCAAACACAAAGAGGTTAAGGGGCAGATCGGAAAGGATGCAGAGGATCAGTAACAGAAATAAAAGCAGAAGCCAGCCACCCCACTACTACGCTCACATTCTTGCTTCACTAGGGACTGGATCCGTAGCTTAACAAAGCCAAGGGGAACAATTCCCTTGGATCCACCTCTCTTTGCCATGAGCATGGGGAGCCTCTAAGTCCATGTTGAGACATCTGTTGAGCAGAACTGCTCAGGAATTATCTTGCTGGTAATGTTTGAGGGTCAGAAAGCAATGATTCAGCCAGGCCAAACCACATGCATGGCAAGTGCAGTTTTTGGAAATGGCATCTTGGTTCCAGACTGGGACTTCTCATCAAAGCACCATCTAAAAAAGACTCCACTCAGATAAGAATACCCTGATTAAAATTATTGTCCCAAGCCAAACAGCAGAGTCAGGACCCTCTCACTGTGTCCATAACACTGTCCTCGCCACTGCACTGGATCTATTGAGCTGCAACCAGTGCGTGTCTCTTCCTGTCTCTCAGTTTTTGTGGAAAACCCTCCGGAGAAGTTGTGTTCAGCCTCATGCAGAAGGAGACATTCTTTATCACAGAAGATTTGTGAGGCAAGGAAACAATCTCTGGCACAGCTCTTCTCCACCAGAGAGATTCTGCTGAGGAAGAGACATGGATGTCATGTGCTTTGTCTGATAGACCAGAAGTGCTCAGTACCCTCCGTCAGAAGGCGAGTTGTCCTGGGGCATCGTCAAGTCACTGTTCTTAGACTTTGTGGAGTCCTTGGCAGATGGAGGTTCCCATTTATGGTCTTCTCTCTCCTACAGAAATACATAAAAAGCCATGAATCTAGAGACAATCAAAGAGGAAATTACTTGTTTAAAACACAAGTTAGAACCAGGATCACTGCTCCCAAACAAGGCTCAGCAAAACATTTCATAACTTGGAGAGGGTAACACGCCAGAGATTCACTGATGTCTACTCTTTGTTTTCAATAACCCAAGGCAGGTTATAGGTGCTAGCATGCTGGGCAGCAGTGTAAAATACTGAATTCATTCGCCTTAAGCACAGGTGGTGGGGAACATTCCTAAGGGAATAGCAGGAAGCTTTCTTAAAGGGAATAGCAGGAAGCACTGTGACTCTCTGGAGGTTGGCCCCTTGTGTTTTGAGTTGAATTGGTTCACACTCACTCTCCCCGTTCCTGCACAAAGCTATATTCCTTTCTAGAATGTGAAAGGAAGAGAATGAAGGAAAAAATATTGGGATGATTTCCCATTGGATGTTGAATTCACAAAGCTTCTTCCAGCACCACAGTGCATGACAGCATGGCCGCCTTCCCAGAATACAGACAATATATGTACTGGTCATGTCTTGCGCATCTTTTGTATATTTGGAATTTTTCTTGGCACTACTACTTCCCTCGTCTGCCCCAGAGACTCTCTTCTCTTCAGAAGCACTATTCTCGCTTGCTTGCTTTATTGGGAGGGTGGGGGGTCGTGTTGGGGTTTTTTATGCTTGAAGGTAAAAGCCTTTTCTCTTACTTCCCTTTCCTGTTTGTGGATGATAGTCAAAATACACCCACTTGATTTCTAACCATACTAGTTCCTTCACGGTCTGCAGAGAAACAGGCTACAGATCAACAGTTCATTCCCAGGAGCAAAAGGATTCAGCAAGAGAAGGAGGAGATCGAGAAAGATGAGCTATGTTTAATCTCCTATTAGCAATGTCAGCACTTGCATTTCTCCTGCCAGGCACTCACTTTCTGCTTAATTGTTGCCATAACCTCTTCCAAGTCACGTGACAGGACAGACTGTTTCAAATCTCTTTCAAATTTTTGATGACTCATCAAGATAGTCAGCATCTTCCGGCCACAACACCTAACACAGGGAAGAGAGAAATGAATGACTGCTTTTTCTACAAACTATTACAGTCTTTTCTCCCTAGCCTTGTGAAGAAACAAAGGAAAAGTGTTAATAAAATAAGCTGATAGTTTAAACTTGTCATGTGCAATACCTTCAGAGAATCATAGAATGGTTTGGGTTGGAAGGGACCTTCAAAGGCCATCTCGTCCAACCCCCCTGCAGGGAGCAAGGACATCTCCAACCAGATCAGGTTGCTCAGAGCCCCACCCAACCTGGCCTTGAATGTTTCGAGGAATGGGACATCCACCACCTTTCTGGGCAACTTGTCCCAGTGTTTCACCACCCTCAGTGTAAAAAAAATTTTCCTACTGTTCAGTCTGAATCTACCTCCCTCTATTTCAAAACCATTACCCCTTGTCCTATCACAACAGGCCCTACTGAAGAGTTTCTCCTCATCTTTCCTGTAGGCCCCCTTTAGGTACTAGAAGACCGCTATAAGGTCTCCTTGGAGCCTCCTCTTCTCCAGGCTGAACAGCCCCTACGCAGCCTGTCCTCACAGGAGAGGTGCTCCAGCCCTCTGATCATCTTTATGGTCCTCCTCTGGAGTCACTCCAACATGTTCATGTTTTTCCTGTGCTGAGTGCTCCAGAGCTGGACGCAGTACTCCAGGTGGGGTCTCACAAGAGCAGAGTAGAGGGGCAGAATCACTTCCCTCAACCTGCTGGCCACACTTCTTTTGATGCAGCCCAGGATGTGGTTGACTTCCTGGGCTGCAAGCATGCACTGCCAGCTCACGTTGAGCTTCTTGTCCACCAGCACTCCCAAGTCCTTCTCCTCAGGGCTGCTTGCAATCCATTATCCACCCAGCCTGTATTTGTACCTGGGATTGCCCCGACCCATGTGCGGGACCTTGCACTTGGCCTTGTTGAACCTTATGAGGTTTGCATGGGCCCACCTATCCAGCCTGTCAAGGTCCCTTAGGATGGCATCCTCTTCTTGAGAGGGTATGACACATTCAACAAAGTAAGATATTTACCTCCACTTACTGCCGCTGCACAATGCTGCCAGCTGATAACAAGAAGGAAGAGGAGAACACAGGGCAACAGGAAAAGACAATTTGACTCTGAAATTGTAGGTATGCTTCTGTGGGATTGCAGGAACCCATGGGATGAGCAAAGCACATCTGCTTTGCTCTCATGGCTTATTTGGAGTCCCTCGCTGCCATTGCACAATAATTTGCCTTTCTTGATCTGGCAGAGAAGCTAGGACAAACCACCTCATGCTTTCTATTTATTGTTCTATACTACATGTATGTACACAAGCTGCTAGTTGCTCATGTGCTCTTGTCATCTAGTAACGGGAATATGAATTAAGAATCAAAATAAGGGTTTTTTGGTTTGGTTTTACAACTATGAAAGTACACCTGTCCTCAAGAGGAAATTTGTAGATCATTCAGCAACTGACAACGTTATAGAATGGTTGTGAAGAAAAATTAGTTACTACCATAGGCAACTAAATCTGCAGAGGGATTTAGAAAGACTGAATACATTGGCTGAAGGCAGCTGGAATTGTTCTAGGACAGTCTTAATCTTACCAGGAAGAAATTCAGTGATGATCATTCAGTGATGAAGAGTGGCCAACACTTCAGTTTGACTGATGTGTTGGTTTTGTTTAGTGCGGGGGGCTACGGTGGCAGCTGCTATAAGAAGCTGCTAGAAGTCTCCCCTTTGTCCGGTGGACTCAGCCAGGCCTAGGGCGGACCCACTCTGGCCGTGGCTGAGCCAACTGGTGACAGAATGTTCCCTCATAACACCTCTGTGATAATGTATTTAAGAAGGAGAAAAATAATTTTAAAAAAGGGAAGAATATGTGAAGATGCTGAAGCAGGGGGCAGAGAGGGGGAGGCGTGAGCCTTGTGGGCCTTGCGACCCTCACCCTCTGGCCTCCTGCTGGGCGGCCGTCTGGGCCCGACACAGCCCACTCCGGCTGCAAGAAGTGGAGAGAGGAGATGTGAAGAGAACATGAGAGGTGTCTGCCTGCAAATTATGAAGAATTCCTTGTGAGAGGAGCGGCTGCAGATGCCAAGGTCAGTGAAAAAGGAGGAGAAGGAGGAGTAATGCTGCTTCCAGCCAAGATTCCCCAGCAGCCTGTGGTGATGACCATGATGGGGCAGGCAGCCTCCCTGCAGCCCATGGAGGCCCACGGAGGACCAGAGATCCACCTGCAGCCCATGGAGGACACAGGGGCAGGCGGATGCCCAAAGGAGGCTGTGGCCTGTGGAGGGCCTGCACTGGGGCAGCCAGTTCCGGAGGGACTGCACCCCGTGGAAAAATGACCCACACCAGAGCAGTTCATGAAGCTCATGAAGCTCATGAAGCTTATGTAGCTCATGGCAGGGACCCCACGCTACAGCAGGAGAGGAATGTGAGGAGTTCTTCCCCCAAGTAGGAAGGAGCTGCAGAAAGTGACATGTGATGATCTGACTATAACCCTGATTTCCTCTTCACCCCTGTGCCGCTTGGGGCGGGAAGGAGGTAGAGATAATTGAAATTAAGTTAAGGCTGGGCAGCAGGAGGGGCGGGGGGGGAAGATGTTTTGTTCTCTTTCTCATTATCCTGCTTTGGTTTTAATAATAAATACATATTTTTCCCCAAGTCAAGTCTGTTTTGCCCTTAACAGTAATTTAATGATCTCTCTGTGTCCTTATCTCAAACCACGAGCCTTTCTGTTGTATTATCTTTCCCCTCTTGTCTCGGAGGGTGGGGGGAGTGAGAGAGCATGTAGCTTGGTCCCAAGCAGGGCTAAACTACTACAACTGACCAATCTGAGCTCAGCTAAGCTGAATAAAGAACCACTCAAGTCAGAGGATTTTGGCAACAGTCCTTCTTGCTGGACAACTTCATGTTCCCCAGTCCAGTCATTTCCCCAGACAACATCATCCACACCGTGAAGTAACTTTCTTAACATGGCCTTTACCTTCCACCCTTTTGTGGGTTTACCATTTATAGCCACACATCAAGCAGGTTTCAAATTTTAGAAGATGAAATGAAGATCATCACCTTGTGTCCTGATGACGGTCCTGAGCAAGTTTCACCAGCGTGCACACCAGCAGCTCGGTACTGTCACGCGTGCCCGACAGGAGCTTCTCAGCTCCAATTCTATCCATCACAGTCAGTAGGTGTTGGGCTGCGCTCTTCCGCACCAGCACGTTGCGGTGCCTGCAAACAAGAGAACAAACACTGGGGCAGAGGGAAAAGGAGGGCCAGAAGCACAGGCCTCGGTCACAGCATGGTCCCCATCATTGCTGGGGGAAGGAGGCGCGTGTTCTCGCTGCAGTTTTAGCCACCTGTAGAAGAGTCTGTCCTCAGATGAACACAAAGCTGGCATTGCACAGAGGGGCTACCTCAAGGAAGAGGGAGGAATTCCATCTCCCTGGACTAGTGGCTACTTAATTTCTTTCCTGAAATTAACTCTGAGAAAGAGGCAAATGAAAGACAGCTCATGCTGACTTGTCAGAGGGCTGCCACTACATGGACAGAACTGCAGCAGGTATTGGGGCTTATTCGACCCATTTTATCTCCAAATCTGCAGACCCTAGGAAAAAACGAATGGGGGTGGGGGGGAAGCCCTATGGAGCATAAAGCTGCAGAATATCCAGCAATGCAGCCAGTTTGTTCTTTGAGGCTCGCCAAGAAGTACGTTTGAATGTTTTCCCCTTCTCCAAAGCTGAGGAAAGGGTAGTAGTCATTTTAGCCAGGTTATCCGTTCTAGAGGGTGCCTATTTGAAACTGTGAGGCACAGCACTAACATTTTAAGGCAGCATTTACCTCAGGTATCCCACAGGTGTCAGCCTGTGAAGGCACCTGAAAAGTGGCTCACCATCACAAGGCTAACATGCCGCGTCAATGTGAAGAGAAAGGGGAGCTCTAAGGACACAATGGTCAGACAGACTCCCCTCAGTACGAGCTACCCTGCTTGAGCAGACTGTGCTGCACCCAGTGGTTCCTCCCCTACATGCTATGTCTCTCAGCTATTAGCCTCGCTAATTCTCAAGTTAATGGCATAATGATGATGCATGCTTTTCCCCAGCACCTCTGTAGTTAGCACTGTGATTTATCAAAGGGCGCTCACCGCTGGCATTGCTACTGTCCCTCTTCCCACAAAGCCACAAGGCTCTATCACCACCCTTTGCAGGAACTTTCGCTTCCCAATCATTCACCACCTCTAGGCAGCATTGACAGACTGGGAGAACAAATAGGCTGCAGTAGGGCAGAAGCAGATGACAAGAGAAAGGGAGCGAGAATCTAATCACCAAGTTCACAGAAGATGCAGGAGAAAGGACCTTTCCCTCCCATCATTCCCCTTCTGCCTCCCATCCCTTCCCCCTACCCACACAATTCAAGGTGAAGGATATCACAAAGAAAAGAACGACCTACCGGACTCCAGTAGCCATGACAGCACCCATTGCTCGTGCCGGAGTCACGCTCCCCACCATGATCTCCAGGCATCGATCGGCTGCTTTCTGAATGAACTCACTGGAGTCCCCCATCTTCTGGAGCAAGACCTGAGCAGCTTCATCCACCTCCTGGTCCATGTGCTGCTTCATGGTCCTGAAGAGCTCTCCAAGAGTGATGATTGCACAGCGAGACACCTTTGAGCGGAGGTTGTTCACCTGGGGAAGTCATGAGGGGAAATATAACAACCACCTGGTAAAGAAAATCAGCTCTCCTAGACAAAAGCCCCAGGAAACAACAGGACTTCTCACTGTGTCCAGGTGGAACATAAGAGCACGGTAAGAGCAGAAGAGCACAAGTACAGAAAAACACTTGCACTGACACGACATTCTTCTCTGGCCTCAGGCCCACTTTTACAATTCAATTTTAATGAGAATACAGGCCTAAAAAATGTTGTTTCACCTAGAACAAACTGTGCTGCTTAGCCCATAATGTGCACTGCTTTCATTTTAGGCCCTTTTATTGAATACAAAGAAAGAAAAAAATTAAAGAAAAAGCTGTTTTTAAACCATAAAGGCCTAATTCGTAAAGACAAGATAGAGGAAGAGCAGTACTTTCCTCCTGTCCAAAAATGCAGCACTGGCAGTTTGGAGCACTCAACCAGGAAACAGAAAATAAGAGCTAAGCTGAAAGGGCTTCTCCTAACGCAGACCTCAGAGGGGGAGAACCCGAGTCCTGCATATCTGAACAGGAAGGTTTGAAGAGTCCTACAACACAGGGCCATTCAAGCCTCCAAGATCATTAAATGTTGCCTAGAAGGCCTGGTTTTCATGGAAATGAGCTGAGTCTTCCTGTCTTCTGCAAGAAAAGGAAAATTTAATCTATTTGGCTATTGTGTAGTAAGAGTACAAGGCAGCTGGTTCAGGTCACAGATGAGTGCTGGGTTGGAAACAGAGCCACAGATGTTATTAGGGAGCTCAGGTTGAGACTCCTCTGTCAATTGAGCGAGAAGATCGTGAAGCTGTGTGTGACCGACCTGCAAACCCCACAGCCAGGCAGCTTCAAGCACCCAGTTGCTGCAGTGCAAAACTCCACCATACAAGGAGGCAACAGATCAATGGAAAGGGCAAAATATGGAAAAGCACACAGAAAGGAAGAAGGAGAAGACATCATCAGGAAACAGTGGAAATTAAATACCTGCAGTCAATCCCCCAAGATGCTGGGGAGAAGGCGGAAGCAGGAGGAAACTGGGAGACAAAAACTGGGGTGTTTAATTACACCTTGGGCAGAGATTTGGGCTGTGGCAAATCGCCTCATTAGTGCCTCAGCCTCTGCATGTGTATATTGCACTATAATGACACCGAGCTCAAAAGGGAGAGACACAGGTGCCCTACATCCCAGGAGATAGAGCTGTATGTACAGACAGATCATATAGCTAGGGGACACAGCTGTAAGAAAAATGTGGTCTCAAAACAACAATGAAGGCAGACGCTGAGCACGCATGTGAACAAGCACATCTCTACACCCCATGCACGAGGTACGTGGGACAGAAACACAATGTTCTTACCTCTTTGGTAACTGCCAAGGAAACATCATGAAGTCTACAGAGAAGGACTTTGGAGTGGCAGATAGCCAGGCATCTGATGCTTAAGAGTCCCTTCATCTTCTGCTGCCTGAAAGGCAAAACATTCATTTTACTCACAAGCCAAGGACTAGGCAGCACCCTCTGAAATTACCAGGGTGTTGGCTCAAACAAAGGGAAGTGTTTCACATACAGCACTCAATTAAAACGCAGAACTCATTTCCACAGGATGCTGTGGTGGTCAAAAGCGTACAGAAATGCGAAAGGCAACTACATGGTTCCAGAGTGAATGGGTTAGTCGGTGGCCACTAAAGAAGACAGCCTTTCCGAAATCCCTGGCATGCACAGTCCGTGTGTCCCTGCTTCCTACAAGCTGGGAGACTGTGCCCCTGTTTTGTTTCTTGCAACCTCCCTGTCCCCTGTCCTTGAGATACAGCCCCACCTGGCTCTTACTGGGGCATGTCCCACCTTGCCATACCCAGAGGGCAGTTCAGGGGTGAGGGACAGCACTGCCACTCCATAGCTGACTTTGCACTCTGCACTCTACTTCTGTCCCCCCGCACCACACCATCCTCCCTGAAAAAAAACAGCATGTCTTTAAAGATTCCACACCTGGGCAAGAAGAGTTGAAACACTGGATTTTCCAGAAAATCCCTACTTAAAATAACATGACAACAGCACCATGTTATTTAAAAGTAGTGAAAGCCACCACTTTCTGCACTTTCTTTGTGAGGGACCTGAGCTACATGACGGCACAGGATGCAGTCACTGGTTCACTGGGGCTGCAGGGTTGGACTGGGAACCCATCCCCTCTGCGGTCCCTGAGTGTAACCCACAACCCCACGCCTGCAGCAGCTTTCTGCACCTCACAGGGCACCAGACAGGAAGAGGGAAAAGCAAGGGCAAAGGGGCAAAACAAAGCCATGGAACAAGGAGATGCATCATGGAAGATTTGTCATGGTTATCCCAGTGTGAATGGAGCCCTAGTGAGTGTGTGCTGACCCAGAAATGAAAAAGGCAACCGCTATCATCTGAAATGTGTGGAGTCTCCTCCTGTCTGTGTCTCATTTCAGGACGCACTGCGATTATCAACAAACCATCTTTGGCCCAGATGAAACAGTGAGGAGGAAAAAGTTGAAATCTATACAGGCAACATGCCTAAAGGACTTTTGTTCTTTTTCCTTGTCTACTGCCATGAGCCCTTCAGGAGAAATGACAGGCTGAGCAACTCTGCACCATGTCTCAGTCCGTTTCCCAGAAACAGCAACTCCCAGTAGGTGCCCCGTACTGTGACTGCTTTGGAGTGGTTTCACAAGTTCCCTTTGCACATCTGGGCTGCCTGGGCTCAGAGGCATGAGAAGAAGACAGTTCTAACTTACCTGCACCCTGAGAGGGAGAGAGAGTGGACAGGGAGCTTTCTTACCAGTCGTCGCTGCTGAGCCATGTGAGCACGTTGAGCAGCTCCTGCTGTGGGCGAGGGAAGGGTCTGGCTTCCCAGGCATCCCCACACTCTGGCTCCTCTCCCCACTCCAGAAAGTCCAGAGCCATGGCTGGCAGCGAGTTTGCTGTAAGGAGAGGGTCAGACACCAGCATTGCATACCCCGCAGGAAAGCACCCCACCTCTGAGCAGACCGCAAGCAACCCAGTCTCCCAGCCAAGACGGCACGTGGGTCCAAACTGGCATTGGTTCAGAGACTTCCCTGCTGTCTGGCTCATTGCTTTCCCCAGCACCCAGCCACCTCCCAGTCATCCCCAGCTGGGCACCAGCTCCTGCTGTCAACCTGAAAATTGCACACACAGAGCCAGCTCCCAAGTCCATCTAGGTACCGCAGCCAGCTTGCAGATTCATAGTGCCACAGAGCTCACGCTCGCTGGGAGCCAGTGCCGCACAGCAGGACTTGCTAGCTCAGGAGTAAGCTCCCGAGATGTGCGCACACCTCCCTGTGTCACCTCCCTGGTACCTGGAGCGCTGGGGACAGAGGCACCCTGTCACTTTCTGAGGAAACACCTCCAGCTGCCCCCAGCCAGCACCAAGCCTGAGCAACCGAGTCCTGCTGGGCTCGGGCAAATGCCCAAGGAGCAAGCACCAGGGAACAGTGATACCTGGCCCTCTAAATCTGGCAGTGCCTCCCTTTCCATTTACGCCAAGGACTCTAGATGGCAGGCAGCTGAGTGCACATACATTCTGGCATCCTATTGGGAAAGTACTGGTTTATGGATTTTGCTGTTTTGCAAGTGTTGGCAATATTGGCTATTTCAGAGGTACCCACCCATTCAAAGATGCTGAGGTGAAATTTGTTTGGCATCAAATGTACTTGTTTGCAAACTGCAATGCCTGAGCTTTCCCTAGGGGAAAAATGCCATTTCTAGTCTAGATGGCTGTGACATAAAAGCCTTCTAGATGGGAACTGAGAATAGAAATATAGAAATATAGATGGAATTTTTTGGCAAACATGCTCTCTTGATGATAAATATACAAGCTATGAGAAAATTCAGGTGAGAAACGCATTTGTTATGAAACTTATTTGTCAAGGTCAAAAAACCTTCATGTTTTGCCCTCAACAGCTCATTTTCTAAAGTGTAGATGAAAACAGCTGAGCTGTCTAAAAGTACTGAGTATAAATATTGCACAGAATCAAGCTAATTCTGGTCCTTGTTGAAAACCAGAGTAGCATCACCAGAAAAGAGCATCCCAAGCATCCCTCCTCGCTCCCTTTTTCTTAACTCATGCTACTCAGGGTGGTAACATGAGTTAGGCAAGCCACAAAGGAGAGACGAGCATCACTCTGTACTCACTACCTGCTGTATATCTATTGCAGGTAGCAAGCAGCCTGGGAGCAGCAGGCAGCCTCTCGTGTGCACCATCTGCTACACACAGCCAATGTATTTGGGTGGGGTGACCAAAGAGGCACTGCTTGCTCCCAGTTTGCATTGCAGGTGGTGGGATGAGAGAGGCTAGAAGCTGTTAGGCAGTCTACGTGCAATGGCATGATTGTACCAAGTCACTAATTTCCATGCGGAGACAACCCTTGCTGCAATAGCAGAAACTGGCTGCAGGTTCAGACAGGCAGAGGGCCAAGACAGCGAGTGGCTAAAAAGAAAAGTAGGTTTTCTCTCAAGCCTCAGGACAGGCTTTGGATGCAAGATTCTACCTGTGGTTGAGGATTGAGGCAGTTTGTGCTCCTTGTGCAAGGAAAGAGCTGGTGCGAGGGCTGCAGTGGAGCCGGCTCACCTGAGGAGTTGCGTGCGGAACTCGCACCCTGGCTGCTGACAGGGATGCTGGGCAGTGAGGGCCTGTTGACCCGCTTCCTCAAGGCGGTGCAAGCACTCTCCCTGCGTGCATTGCTCGTGCTGGGGGAAAGGGAAACTGTCCCATTGACAGGCAGTGGGCCAAAGCCTGCAGAGACCAGAAAACACTTTGTAAGCGGAGAGTGCTGGACAGGGTGGCTGTGCGCTTAGAAAGGGCTAGAAATTTTGCTGGAGCTGGGTAACATCCCTTTGTTGTTCCAAAGCATAACAGTTGCACGCTAATGTGATCACACAATGCAGCAATGCTTTTTCTAAGAAATGAGGAAACTCAGTACTGCTTTTCTTTTGCCTCCCTCTTTCAGAGGCTGGAGAGGGAAGTCCTTGACTTGGGTAAAAAATATTTATTTGTTATTATTAAAACCAAAGCAGAAAAATGAGGAAGAGAAAAACAACTTCCCCCCCACCCTCCTCCCTCTGCCCGGCTGTCCTAGTTCAGCCCAGATCAGGACCAGACTACACAGTCTCTCTCTCACTACCGCCACCTCTGAGAGAATAGGGAGAGATAATATAAGAAAAAAAGGCTCGAGGTTTGAGATAAGGACAGGGAGAAATCTTTAAAGTTACTGCTACGGGCGGAACAGACTCGACCTGGGGAAAACTATTCATTTATTACTAAAACCAAAGCAGGAGAATGAGACAGAGAACAAGATAACCTCCCCCCACTCCTCCCTCTTCCCAGGCTTAACATTATCTCTACTACTTTTCCCACCCCGAGCTGCACAAGGGGAAGAGCGAATGGGAGTTATGGTCAGTTCATCACATGTCGCTTTAGACCGCCGCTTCCTCATTGTGGGAAGAACTCCTCGCATTCCTCCCCTGCTCCACTGTGGAGTCCCACCCACGGGCTACAATCTCTCGTGAACTGCTCCGGCGTGGGTCATCTCTTCCACGGGGGGCAGTCCCTCCAGAATGGCGGCCCCAGCAGGCCCTCCATGGGCCACAGCCTCCTTAAGGCATCCACCTGCCCCAGCGTGGGGTCCTCCACAGGCTGCAGGTGGATCTCTGCTTCTCCATGGACTCCATGGGCTGTAGGGGGACAGCCTGCTTCACCATGGTCTTCACCACGGGCTGCAGGGTAATATCTGTTAGGAGAAACATTACTCCTCCTCCTTCATTTACCTTGGCATCTGCAGCCACTCCTCTCAAGTAATTCTTTACAATTGGCTCAGGCAGATGCCTCTCAGGTTCTCTTCACATCTCCTAACCACTTCTCACAGCCAAGCCAGGCTGAGTCAGGCCCAGACACCTGCCTAGTGGGAGGCCAGAGGGTGAAGGCCTCAAGGCTCACGCCTCTCCCTCTGCCCCCACTTCGGCTTCTTCACTTTTTTGGGGGGGGTTTTTTGTTTGTTTTTTTTTTTTCCTCCTTCTGAAATATAGGATCACAGAGGCAGTATCAGAAAACATTCTGCCACCAATTGGCTCATCCCTGCCAGTGGCAGATCCACCCTAGATCTGGCCGAGTCCACCAGACAAACGGGAAACTTCTAGCAGCTTCTTACAGCAACTCCTAACAAAACCAACACATTCCACCCCTCACCTCTACAAATCACATAATTAAAAATTAAAATACACACACATCAACAAAAAAGAATTCCCTACATGAAAACCAAAATAATATCATCACAACACCGAATGAAAGTGGACAGTTTACACACAAACCAGCCCTTGTCCCTTCACGGCAATTAGACCAACAAAAATTCCCCACAATCATTTAGCTCTATAGCCGAGCTCAGTCTGTGTTTTGCCCATCACTGCTCTCAGTCAATATCCTTATCCCAAAATCCTCAGCCACACAGTGTCCATCAAAATAACTGTCGTAGTTTAGCCCCACTCGGGACCAAACTACGCAGTCTCTTATTCACTCCCCCACTCTCCAGGGGGACAAGGAGGAGAATTGGTAAAAAAAAGAAGGCAAAACTCATGGAAAAAAATGTTTAAGAGAACAACAGAGGGGAAAAAAAGAGATAGAAAATAAACAAACAAACAAAAAAAACCAGAAAATACTTAAGCGCATAATTTACAGTACAATAAGTCAAACTGAATCCTGAAGCCTAGCTTCCTACCAAATAGCAAGAAGGTCCCTTCAGCACCCTCCTCACTTATACACTAAGCATGATGTCACATGGGATGGAATAGCTCTTGGGCTAATTTGGGTAAACCATCCCAACTGTTGGCTAGTTAGTAGCCTATCCCAGCTGTGTCCCCCAGTCACAGGTGCCACCAGCTCCAGTTCCTCTCCCAGCTCAGGTGAAAATTAACTCCATCCTAGCCATGAACCAGGACAAGTGGGCAAGACCTGTTGTGTTTTAATTAGAAATAGCTTAATTTTGTTTCTTCCAAGTTGCACCTTGGTTGGAAAACATTCTTTTGCACTCACCCATTCACCTTTCCTGGAGGCTACTCTCAATTAGAGAGTCTGAAGCCCCAGTGTTGCAAGACAGAGTTATCCAATCTGAAAGACTTTCTAGAAGGGAGAAAGGTGATATTCTGTGACTGACTCGGTGCAGGCCATGGGCAAGACACTTCATGCCTCTCTATTTTTCCTTGGAAAGCAGGACTAAATCCTATTTGAATGCCAAATCACATGCAAGTGTAAAAGCCTTGCAGTCTGATTTCACAGACATTTGCAACATTATGCAAATAGAAAGCAAGCGAACAAAGAGGCCCACAGCTATAGCAACCACTTACTTTCTTTGGCTGCTTCTCCAGGGTCAACACTCTGTGTAGGGAGCTGCAAGGACTTTTCTTGCTCTTTCTCCCTCTCTCGGAGCAAAAGCTCCATCTCTCTCATTCGCTTTTGCTGTATTTTCTTCTGAGCTGACTTGGACAAGACAACATGGATCTAGTTGCAATGGAAACACATCATAGAGCATAAGGAGAGATACACAAACCATACACAACACCTCATCATGAATACAGAGTTAGAGTGTCATTGTTTTCCATGCAGGTCCATATACATCGCAACAGTTTCACAAGTACTCCTTCTTTCCTCACCTTGGCATGCAATTACACCCAGTGGTGTGTAACACTTCATTGCCATAACCTTCCACTGGTCCAAGATACTGTTTCCCAGTCTGTGTCAGGAAGCCCTGACACAGGACCAAGAGAGCCACAGGAGTGCTCCAAGACGTCTGAAGAGCTCACACTACCAGTGCACAGGCAGTTCAGTTCCTACAGGCCAGGGCAGGGAATAGAACCCCATCTGCAATCACCAGTCATCTTTGCTTCTGGGCTTCCGAGCACGCCTGTTCACTGATGGGCAACTTGCTCTGCTGTTCAGATCTGCTCTGAATTGGCTGTTGTACACAGAGAATGCTTCTGGCGTCACCTTAGCACCACCTCCCAACCAGTGACCTCTGCACCAGTGAAAATACTCAAGCAATGGCTCTGCAGCTATCAAAGGCATGCCCAAGAGAATCTGCTCCCACAGAGGGGAAGATTAGGGTTTTCAGTGACAGTGTGTGCTAGGCACTGAACAGTCACTGCAAAGGAAACCTGCTCGCCCCTGCCCTCAGCCCTTACCCTCCCATTGCTGTCCTTCGAGTCGTCGTCACTCAGAAGGCCGGGGCTCACAGGCTGATCAATCTTCTTGGCCTGGCTCACTGGGAGGCCTGTTAACGGACGCACAGGTTCACACAAATGTCCGTCAGACTTCTCGCCACCAACAGCGCGATGCTGGAGAGCAGGCAAGATGGGTTCCAGAGTCCCCAGCTCTGATAAGAGACCGATACAGATTGTGAAGGAGAACAGCGAGGAACACATCACCTCTGCAAACAGATGGGGCACTACCATATTGCACTGGCAGCAGAAATGCCATTGCTCTGTTGGCATCAGACTCACACCTACTGCATGATGAAGGCCTCAGCCCTTGGCTTCTGGTGAGCAGCTGTGCTTGACAGAGAGGAGCAGAGAGATGGAGACTGCCCTTGCTAAAAAGGTTCTTTTCCGCTCCTATCTCTTTTGATTTTAGGAAACATCTTCTTTTTCCCAGGTCCTAAAAGAACTCCTGGTTTTTGATAGCTATGTTTAGTAGCCTTTGTAGAGGTAAGAATCAACATTTCCCCCTCTTTGCTGGAATAGTAAAGCAAACCTTAGGGTTGCTGGAGTGTAACCAAAACCAGCATTGTGTTCTTGAAGCTAGAATTCATTTTCCCCAAGGGGTTTCATTCTAACCTGTAGCAGATCAGCCCACTTTCTGGGCAGCCTCACTAAAGGCTGATTTTCTTCATGGGAGTAGCACGGTGCAGCTCATTCTGAAATACTCTCCAGCAGAGCTGTTAAAACTCAGAGAAACCAATCATTCCTTACAGGGCTCTCACAGCATGTGAGAGCCAAGCTGTAAAAAAATGATGATGTTCTTGAATCAGGATTCTTTTCTCTGCAGAATGGTCAGCTCAATGAGAGGGATAGAGAAAGAGATGGCTTAACGACAGAGCTCATTTCTAGTCCAGAACGTATCCAGCAAAAATGTCACCTTACCTACTCTGCAATACTTCTCCCTGGTCGCATTCTGCATCACAGCTGCACACCAGCAATAAAGCAAACATTCCTGTGGGGCATGCCCGTTCTTCGGCAGAACTAACACTGAGCTGAGGCATCAGTGGATCTTAGCCCTTTTTCTACATCAGCCAAATTATTTCTTAAAGTCTCATCTCTCCTGTTACTCCAAACCCACAGAATGCAAAGGCACAGCAACGGTGTCATTGAGGTTTTCAACTTAAAAGCATTGGCTGTCACAGTGCACCAGACACCGCATTTTGTCTTGCAGAACTCTTATTGCTGATGGCAATGCAAGGCTGCGAGCCAGAAGAAGCCAGGAGGCATTTCCTACCCCAGCCTCACTTTGCAATACTGGCATGTGCAGAGAGAGGGGGGGAAGAGCTTTGTCGTCATAAGCCTAGCATGTGTGGCTTGAGGTAAATATGCTGCACATTGGAAGCCTCAGTTCATGAGTCAGCATTAAATTTAGGCTGTGCTTTAAGAGGATGGAAAGCTCAGATCCTGCACAGGCTGGATCCTTCTGTAAGTCTCTTTCTGTGTAAACGGAAAATTCACAGGGACTCCCTATCACACAAGGTTTCACTATTTCCCCCAGGGCAAAACCAGGCAATGCTGATGAATCTACTTCAGATCTCAAAGGGTTTGGATCAGAAACCGCTCCAAGGGAAGCTTTTCCCCTTCAAGTGTAGGAGGAAGGAGTGGGAACATTTCTCATTTCATGTGAAACGCATTATTTTCCTCCAGTCTTTGTGACATTAGAGACCATGCAGGGAGATAAATGGTATGGACAGGAGGCAGAAGAACAATTTATTTTCGTGCTGTGCATTTCCAGGGCCCCAAGGCACCCCACCAGCTCCTGCCATTCATAACCCCCATGCTGGCATCCATTTCACTGGATCACCAGAGCACATTTCCCAATGACTGGGCTCTGGGGGAGCCGTCTGAGCCCATCAAGGACATGAAAAAGTTGCAGGATGGTTTTTGACCAAACTTTGACAGTGCCACCCATGGGTCAGCATTCCTATGTTCATTTTAGGGCAGCCATGCCTTGTACCTACCTAGACATTCAAGGGTCTTCTCTTCGTTTCTGCTGCCTGATCCTTGCCTTAAGAAAATTGAGGATAAGAGAATATATGAGGAGATGGAAAGAGAAATGGGGGGAGCATTAAAGGAGGCACACTTCCTTAGCAAGGTCATTCTGAGGAAGGAGGAAATGCAACCCATCAAACCAACAACATGCAAAGCTGATTAATTGCCATGAAAGTTTCAGTTGCTGGAGTCACACAGAGCTCATCAAGCTCCAGCTGAAACACAGGAGTCATTCTTCTGTTTGGGCTTAACCACCCAGTTCTGCTGTCTCTCCTGTTGAGGCTAAGGGCCTCTCACTGTTACATGCATCCTTTCTGAATCAGCAAGACATGGTAAGCCAGACAGAAGTCTGTGCTGAGGACAGCTACGTTTATACTGCTGGAGAAGCCTAACTTTGCCTGGCCATGCTTTCAGCTGGTGACAGTATCTCGTTACACCTGGCAATACCACTGCTGTCTCCTGAGAATAATATTACACCTCCCAGCTCTTCCAGGAGCAAAAAGGGGTTTTCCAACTCAACTGCTACGTAGGGATGTTCAGACTGCCCTTTAAAAGCCATGCTGAAGCTTTCCAACTGGAACTCTATTTCTAGGGTCCTTGTTTATTGTTACAGCTAACATAAGGCTGACGGCTGGATTTCCACACGCATAGCCAAGCAAATAGCTTTCCATCAGTTACAGCTCTAGAGCTGCTCTCTAGCACCTTGCCTCCT
Source organism: Chlamydotis macqueenii (assembly GCF_036417535.1). Lineage (NCBI taxonomy): Eukaryota > Metazoa > Chordata > Aves > Otidiformes > Otididae > Chlamydotis > Chlamydotis macqueenii. The sequence goes on along the minus strand of NC_141558.1, from coordinate 70,406,886 downwards.
TTGGTTTTAACTGCCTATGGAAATGTGAGACAGCCATAGGATTGTACATCTATTAAGGTAGCTTTCTCTGGGCTCTTGTTTTGCAATGAAGGCCCAGACAGAGAGAAGTTATGCCTGACACTTACAGAAACAGCATCTGAATTGGTAGAGAGTTTAGCAACAGCCGATATTTGCCCTAACATTTGCAGGTATGGATATTGGCAGTCAAAGATCACACACAAACCCAGATGCGGTATTCAGATGCATGCAATACTGTTCCCGAATAGCACCACAAAGATTACAGCGTGAATCAGCATCAAGGTCCAGCAGAGGATCTGCTCTTCAGGTCCTGCCTCTTCCTCCCCCATGAGACCCCTGCTCTTAGAGAGCAGGATGCTGCTTTTGACATTGTGCTGGATCATCATGGCTTCACAAGATGGTGACAGCACAGGAGTTTGCATAACTAGAGTGGAGAGCTGAGTGTGGAAAATAATCTCACGAGACAAGAAGTAGAAGGTGCACAACATCTTGGAGAAGTAGACACCTTGGCTTACCTCATCTCCAGGGCCTCTTGGAGAACCAGGTGCTGAGAGCTTGGGAGAGGCACTGCAGCGCTGGCGGGAGCCCCATCCAATGGTCTTGCTGACTTGGGGATAGGGGGAAGCAAAGCCGGTCCCAGTGACTTCTTCCCATCCTCACCACTGCAATCCAAGGGCAGCCGGGAAGCCTGGAAAGAGCAGAATGCAGTGCTCAGCTCGAGCATCCAGCCTTCCCCCTTGATGCCACAAGAGGTTTAGCCGTGCTCTTAGCTAAGACTTGGCAGGAAAAGAAAAGTCAAAGGGATGGAGCAGCTTGGCCTAGGATGGGCAATGAAAGGGAAGTGCTGAGGGAGAGACCGTGTCCCACGCTGCTGCCAGCTCTCTCCCCTCGCTCACCTCTCTGGCAGTGGCTGCATTCCCACCTGGCATCCATCTGCTTGGCATAAGGATGTTGTTCTGGGGTGCCATTGCCTCTCTTAGCCTTCCTGATGGTACCGGAATGGGTTTAGATCACTATCCTCTCCCTGTCCCTAAAGTGCCTACCAGCTGTTGCTCAGCACCGGTCAAATCCCCACAAAGTCATTTTGCACTCTGACAAAATCTGCTTTTCTCAAGCTCATATTTTTTTCTGCTTCTGCCCTTCCTACAGTCCCCCACCAGCCTTGCAGCCCAGATGCTAATGTTCTCTCTGAATATTTGGTGCTCTCCAGCTCCCACACAAATTATCATCTCAGGCTCTCTGTCAGTTTTGAAGTTCAGCAGTGCTCCCTGCCCTGCTGCTCTGTGTAACGTCTCTCTGCCTGCTGAAACTGCTTCAGCTTTCCCAAATTTCTTGAGGCCCACATTGGGCGCCAAAAGAAAAACCAACAGAGTTAAGGTCAGGGATACATTTGGCCCTCTATCTGTAAGGCTGAAATCAAGTACACTAGGCTTTTATCGGTGATCCTCTTTACAAAAGCTGTTTTTCACCTGCCTTCTCCTGCCCACCATGGCAAAACAAAAACAACTGCAGCTTCTGCAGATGAAACCAAACTGGGCAGGAGTGTTGATCTGCTTGAGGGTAGGAAGGCTCTGCAGAGGGACCTGGACAGGCAGGACCAATGGTAGGAGGTAAACTGTATGAGGTTCAAGGCCAAGTGCCAGGTCCTGCACTTCGTTCACAACAACCCCATGCAATGCTACAGGCTTGGAGGAGAGTGGCTGGAAAGGTGCCCAGTGGAAAGGGACATGGGAGTGCTGGTAGACAGCCAGCTGAACATGAGCCAGCAGTGTGCCCAGGTGGCCAAGAAGGCCAACAGCATTCTGGATTCTATCAGAAACTGTGCGGCCAGCAGGAGTAGTGAAGTGATCGTGCCCCTGTGCTTGGCACTGGTGAGGCTGCATCTTGAATACTGTGTTCAGTTTTAGGCCCCTCAGTGCAAGAAGGACGTTGAGTTCCTGGAGCGTGTCCAGAGAAGGGCAACAAAGCTGGTGAGGGGTCTGGAGCACAAGTCTTACAAGGAGCGGATGAGGGAACTGGGATTGTTTAGTCTGAAGAAGAGAAGGCTGAGGGGAGACCTCATTGTTCTCTACAACTACCTGAAAGGAGGTTGTAGGGAGGTGTGTGTTGGCCTTTTCTCCCAAGTAACTAGTGATAGGACAAGAGGAAATGACCTCAAGTTGCGGCAGGGGTGGTTTAGGTTGGATACTAGGAAACACTTCTTTACTGAAAGAGTGATCAGGCACTGGAACAGGGAAGTGGTGGAGTCACCATCCCTGCAGGTGTTCAAAGAACGTGTAGATGTGGCACTCCAGGATATAGTTTAGGAGGCATGGTGGTTTTAGGTTGACTTGATTCTATGATTCTATGACTCCATCTCTCCTGCAAAGGCAAGTGATGGATGGCATCTGGACTCCATTCCCCATGGACAGAATTGCCAGTTCCCATCACTTAGCCCTGGGCGGACCCATGGGAGAGGATGAAGCTGCACAGAAGCTGCTCAACTCTAAAACTATGATTAGACACAACTGTGTAGAAGGATACGGCTGTACAACTCAAAAGTTGAGACAACCTAGACTTGAGTTTGCAGGACTGACTGCTCCAGCCAACATCCTTTTCCATCTAAACCTGGCAGAGCCAATCTAAAAAGCCACCAGGCACCGGTGTGTCTGCAACAGTGTCTGCCATGTACAGATGGTTCAGTCATAAGTGCATTTTGCTAACTGCAGAAGGATATGCTCAACCAGATCAGACACGTCTAGTTGCTCTGCCTGGTGGCTGGTGTGTTCTCAGCCATGAAACACCGCAGGGGCCACTGGAGAGCACAGAAACGAGTTAAAGACCTCTTCTCTCATTGATATAGGCGCAGGACATGAAGCCTGCAGTAGACGCTGTTCCAAAGACAGCCTGAAGTGCCATGTCCAGCTGAGCTCTTCCTTGGCTCAGCTGCGTCCCTGGGCTCACACCACAGGGAAAGGAGACCTCAGAGCTCTGCCTGCAGGAAGTAAACTGAGGATTCACCACATGCGATTTGGCTTGGCTTCCTTACTTTATATCCTTGTCCCTCGGACATCAGCTCCTTTATATTCCCGTCAGTGTCATCACAGCCTGTGCCATCTTCCCCGTGCTCCTGCTCTCCGTTGCTCATCCTGCTGGGCTCTGAGGAAGGAAGGCTGCTCTGGATGGGAGGCAGGGGCTTGGAGGGCACCAGGAGCATTTGGGAAGCCGACCTGGAAACTGCTGGCTTCAGGGTAAGCCCCTTAGGGTCACTGCAGTCAGTCAGACCTGCAAAGCAGAGACACAAAGCGTAACAGAAGCAGCACTGCAAACCTAAAGCACCTGAAGCCAGATATTTCATTGGACAGATTTCTTGGAACTTGTAAGTAACTGCACAGGGAACCAGGCTCCTGCTGGCAGCCACTTGAAGCAGGCCAGTGAGCAACATCTACCCACTTCAGGAGCACCCTGGTCTCCTGGGCTCCCGTCAGACAACAGGGAGCCCACGGACCTGTGCTTACCCAGAACAAGTCACCTGCACGTACACCCTCCTGCTCCTGTCCCTGCCCCACGGTTGTACACCCCTTACAGCACGAGGAGGGCTACACAGGGGACTGAGAGCAGCGAGGGTTATTGCAGGGGGGGCACGTGCAGGGGAGAAGTGTTCACTGGGAAGGTGCGCCAGCTCTCTAGGCTGGGATAAGACCCTTCTTCGTGCAGGAGAGCAGGAATGCTCCTGCCTTACCTCTCTGTGAGGCCAACAGACCCTCAGACATCCTCCTCATCTTCAGCTTGCTCTGCATCTGAATGGTTTCCAGGGCAGCGCTGCTCAGCTCCCTCTCTCGGGGGTCCTGGGTCAAGGCTCGGTGAGAAAGGTGGCAGAATTCATCTCCAATCTCACCACTGAGGTGCTGCACACCAGCCTTGCTGACCCAGCCATCCAGGGGAGAGATGGCCCTTGGGTAGGGAGGCTTCCCAGCTCTGTTCCCATCCCAGAAACTCGGCTGCTTCTTCATCTGGCTTGTTAATACGGACTGAAGACAAGCTGTAGGCAAAAGGGAAGGAGTGAGTTAGCTGACCTCACACCTTTACAATCAACCCACCAAATGAGTGAGGCATTCAAGGGGTTTTTTTTAATCGCTCAGAACATCTGTTTTTTTTTTTTGTAAAACTAGCATCACTTTGATTCTTCCCAACAGCATTGAGCTAGCAAGCCAGGAGACAGAAGTTGAAGGCCCCACTGGTAAGAGGGGGAAACGGATTCCCATTTCCAGCCTTGGCTTCTGTGAAGACTACCAGTAAAGACCCACATGGTGCTACTGGTATTTCTGCAAAGCAGAAAGACATCTCAGCAAGTAGGCACACCTTGCCAGTGTTTCTACAGAACCATCCCATCCTCAAAGTCAGATCTGAAGGGCAAGCAGAGGTAGAACTGGGAATTTACCTATGGCAAGACCACCCATGGACAGCAAGACAGACCTCACATCTCATTACCATGCCCAATGTATGGCCAGGTGGGCCACAATCCCTGTCCTGGCTGGCAGTAGGAGCGATCTGGCTACTGTTGATAAAGGAGAAAGCATAATGAACCAAAGATAGAGAGATGATGCCATGCGCACCAGGGGAGGAGGGCAGGATCAGCTGCAGCTCTCTTCTCAGCCACCTACTCTGACACAGAGCCAGCACAGGAGGGCTGAGCTCCAAGGACCACTTCTCCCTGAGTTTTTTTTTTTTTCATTGGGCTGAGGCCACCATTGCATATCCAACCCCTTTCCATCCTCACCTTTTTGCTCAGTGGTCCAACCGCTGCCACAAAACTGCAAGTTCGAATCAATGCTTCCACCTCGCAGAGCTGTGTATCTGTGTTTGAATTTCGGAACACTCCCACAGTAGACAGCAACTGGAGCGTGGCAGTTAGCTTTAAAATAAGGACAGCAGAAATGACTGAAATTCGCAGCCTTTGCTACGGAGAGGACAAAACACACCGCTCTTCTCCAGAGAAGACTAACACACCGGTAGTGAGCTGCAGTCCTGGCCTCTGCAACATTCCATTTGACCTCACAGAATGCTGCCTGCAAGGTCAAGAGCCCATTCCAGCACTTTGACACCTGGATGTTCTACACATTTGCATGTGTTTCCCTAGTTGCCCATGCACAACTACAGGACTTCTTTCCTCTCTTTTCAAAGGGCAGACAACCCACAAGGCTCTCTAGAAGTTCACAGTGTCTAATGAGCAGATGCTTTCCAAAACTAGTTTGAAAGTCCTTTGTTTCTGTCATTCCCACTCCATTTGAGGTTGGCTTTTGGTTTTTTTTTTTAAATTTCTCTTCACAGCACAGAAAGTGCTAGGACACAAGCAATCATCAGGTGTTCTAACTAAAAGAAGTTTTGCACTCTGCATTAGATATCCCCAACATTCAGTGGGCTTCTTTGATTACTGTATCTGTGGGATGCAACTTGTCCACCCAAGCCTTCTCCTTTGTTCTGCTTCACTGTTACAGGGGTTGATTCCCTGCTTGCTTTACTGCAGAGACACCCAAACTCAACATCAATATGGCCTGCGTCAAAACATTTCTGATCTTGCCAGGTCCTGAAAATTCAAAATTATACACAGCGTGTTTCCCTGCACCCCCTCCTGAGCAATATCTTCCGCATTACCCAGCTTCTAAGGCTGGGCTCTCACTTGTACAGCAGGAAGGAGACCTGCTGCACTTGCCAGCATCTCTGGGGTCTCATGAGCAGTGCTTTGAATGCAGCTTTTGTACACACTCTACCTCCCTGAGCCGAGCAGCATTCCCGGGCAGTGGCACCTCCGCTGCAGGCCAACATAGAATCATAGAATGGTTAGGATTGGGGGGACCTTCAAAGGTCATCTAGTCCAACCCGCCTGCAAGAAGCAGGGACATCCCTGACTAGATCAGGTTGCTCAGAGCCTCATCCAACCTGGCCTTGAATGTTTCCAGGGATGGAGCATCCACCACCTCTCTGGGCAACCTGTTCCAGTGTTCTACAACTCGCATTGTAAAAAATTTTTTCCTAATGTCCAATCTAAATCTACCTCCCTCTACTTTAAAACCCCTCGTCCTATCACAACAGGCCCTACTGAACAGCCTCTCCCCATCTTTCTTGTAGGCCCCATCCTGCAGGCAAAGGCTGCGGGAACGAGATTGCAACAAGGCCTGGCTGAAGAAGTCTCCAGTCTGCTGCAGCCCTTTACCTGCTGCAGAATCATCTTGGGTTTCCATGGTGGGGGTGATGATGCGCTCTTTGCAGATGAGAGTCTACTCAATGGGCTGCTGGTCGCTGGGCCTGGTACAGCTGCCAATGGGTTCCCCTGCAGCTTCAGGAGCCTGCATGGAAGAAGAACACCACTAGTGCAAGCGATAGCCACTGATCCCTGGCACTGTCCTCCCTACAGGGGGTCTTGCGTACAAAACAGCTCAAGGCAAGTGGTGTTAAAACAACATCAAAATACAGTCAAGCTATCAGTTTTCCACATTCTGTCCAAATCACAGCCATAAAGTCCAAAAGCTGCTCTCAGCATAACAGGGGAGACATAACTCCACACCAGCACCATGCCTGTATGGACACGGCAGCAGCAGCGGCAAGCCTCTCTCCGCACCCACTGCTCTTGCAGCCAGCGCAGCACGCTGGAGTTGTTCCCACTGAACGCAGCACTGCTGCTGCAGCAGGAGCATCGTTTCACACATACAATAAGAAAGAGCTGTAAGGTCACACTGGACTTGCCTCAAGAACAACCAAAAAAAATGGAGGGTGGACTAGTTTGATCCATGCTAATAGAAACGTATTGGGATTTACGGGGGGCCAGCTTGCTAGCAATACTGGAGACCAGTGTGTAACTCCTGCCTCTAGCACTTTCCACCAGTCTGCAGGACTTTTTCCATAGGAAGGGCTAGATGAGATTTTATGACACAGACTCACCCATAAGTAGGGGTGCCAGCTATCCAGAAGCTGTCTGCCATGCTCACATCAGCAATTGCACATCACATGGGGCCAGTGCAGTTGTGGGCAGTGTTACAGGGCACAGGCCGTAGGAGGGTAAAGGAAGCTTCTGCTCAGCCCTTCAGGTTACTGCTGTAGCAAATCGTGACACTTTCCAGCTTCCGTCTCTGCAGCAACCAAACCCTTACCGGTTTGGTTGCTTTAACTTCAAAACTCTCTAGAGATTTCTTTTCACCTTCTGACAGAGACTTCTGTCACCATACTGGGCTTTTGCTTCCTTAAGTGCATTAGCCCATTTCTTATGGCCTAAATTAGAAGTAAGAGGGGATTTTGCAGAGCACACCTTAGGATAAGAGGTCAGGATGGTAAGCCAGCAGCAAAATTCCTACAAACATCAGTGAGTGCAGAAGGATGGCAATGTGAACTGCTTTTGAAAATCTACTCATAGGTGCCTCTAAAGCTCTGCAAACAGAATGACTGTCCTGTAGTAGCTAAGTGCAGCCAGAAGGATCAATCACAGACACAGTTCAATTAAATTACTACAGAAGGAAAAATATCTCTGAACTCAATGGAAGAAGGAAAGGCAGGCACTATGTTCTGTGAGCTTAAAACAAATAACAAAGATTGCCTGTATACTGAGTTTAGGCACCTTCCTATCAATCAAACGTACAATCAGATAAAATGGTATCCTCAAGCAAATCTCAACAGAAATTGTTGGTATTGCAGAAAGGCCCCGTACTGCTCCACCCCCTGCCCAAGAGATTGAACTCTGCTCAAAAGCTGTCAAAGCCTTCATCTGGAATAAAGCAAATGACCCCAGAAAGGCTAGACTTAGCTGAGATAGTTAACCTACTTCTGGCTTCCATCCTTTTTGGTAGTCTAGATATGTTCACAGAGACAGCCTAAGGTCAAGGAATGAAGGAGTTTAGAAGGGCTTTGGAGCCTATTTCCCATTATTCAATGAAAAGCAGGCACTAAATACCCTTAAAAATCCAAATGTAGGTCTATTTGGACTGTGTACTTTGAAACAAGGAATGGAAATATCATTGTGAGTGGGCCTAGATGATAAAGCACGGATTAAGATATATTTTCTTTGGTCTCATTGCATAGGATGAATGTCTAACACATATGGCGGTGGCAATTTTCGCTTGTTAAGATCACCTCCTAAATGAAGCTGAGCATGCACCTTTGCCCAAGAGAAAGCAGTAACTACCAGAAACGAGTGTATCCTGCAGCTAGGATGGAAGGCTGCCTCTGCCACTGACTTACTCTGTAAGACAGCTGACTTACCCTGTAACACAAAGCCAGGCTCTCTATGCGTCAGTTTTGATCCCCTGCCAGGCTGGCCTACCTAAATGCTAGCATGGTATAAAGTGTAACTGGGAAGGGCCTTCCTTGTGGCACCTCCATGGCCCCAAAGGCTTAATTGCTTAAAGTCAGGGCACAGTTCCTGATTCAGGCCAGCTACATGATACAGAAAACCCCAAATGTACAGCTATGTAGGGCCACCCCTTTCTGCCTTGCACCAAAACCATTGTAACAAGAACCATAATTGCAGAGCTATTTGCCTGCAGCTTGTGGGAAGCACTGAGTGTGCAGGATTCTTCTTCTGCCACTGCTGACAGGAGCATGGAAACCAAGCGGGTGCCATTCCCTGTACAGAGGAAAACAGTGGCAGTCATTCACTCTTGAGTGAAAACAAGTGTTAGAAAATGGCTTTCTGAAGAGGAAAAAATGGAACACAGCTGCATTTGAACAGCTCCAAGCCCTGATGATGTTTCTGTAGACAGTAACTGTACTTATTCCTTGTCATCCTTCTGGTGGGTTAATCAAAAGGAAATGCATTCTCTAGGATTTTCAGCTTCTTTGGATCATTAGCACCCAGTAAATGAAGACAAAGGTTATTTAATGATAACATTACTTTCTTTCCCAACTAAAAAGCTATTTCTCTGTTGGCTTCCCAGTGTAGCAACCATACAGTAGCGTTATGTGAAACATGCCACTGCCAACAACCCTACAGAGCCAGTCAGAATTGGAGCAGCTGTGGAGATTGAACCCCATGTCTCAACAGCCAGAAGCTTAGTTGTGAGCATAAAAGGAGATTGGAGCGATGACAGGCCAGTGGACTGCAACTTACAGAGCCATCACACATCTGTAGCATCAGATTTTTATGTAGAGTAAAAAGCCATCACCCAGTGGACCTGGACAGTTTTCCCAGGCCTGTGGGAGAATGACGAGGCAAGTCCCTGGGCTATTAATTGCATCTCTCCCCACTTTTCTAAGTTCTGGGTGTCAAAGCTGCTTAGGCTAAACACATAGCTCACAAGAAGTGCTCCTGTATCTTTCTGCACATTGATCCAAGTGAGATTACACATCCAAAATCTGTTTTCTCTTACTGTTCAACTTACTGTTTTGAGGAATCTCTGAACCAGCAAACTTGATTCCTCAAATATTTACTGTGCATGGCAAGGAGCACAGACAAAAGATATCATGTGAAAAGCATCACCTACGTGATGCTCTTTTTTACAAGTTCTTCCCTCAGCTTTCATTTGGAAGATCTTAAAAGTTCAATGCCCCTATCAGAATCTCCTGCAATGGCTGCATCTCAGCAGAGCAGAGCTTGACCATGAAACAAGTGTTACCACAAGCAGCAGCTTACCCAGGGCAGCAAATCAAGTGTTAAGAATAAGCTGATCTGAATGCCAAAGCTCATTAGCTCCCTGAAAAAGCACTTGAACAATCCCTCATTCCAGCTCTAATGAAGTGTTGTGCTGAACACCACGGTTATATGAGTACTGTACACAAGTTTGCTCACACTGAGTCCTTGTGAAGGTCTCCATTGGAGCTGTGGCCAAGGGTGGTCATTCCCCAAAGAGGGGTGATCAATTGCTTTGTGGGTTCCTGTGACCGTTGGACACAATGAGATGAGAAGAATCCAAGTACATGGATGCACCTTTGCCTTGAGCATAACCCAGTCTTGACCAAAAGCATTGCAAGTTTTCCCCTCCTTAATAAGGCACTTTGAAGAAAACCGTGAAACTGGGAGATGCTAAGCCCTTGCAGGGGTTGGCAGAGCACATCCTGCAGAGTTCCTCACCCTGAGGAGCCTCTGGGTGCTAATACTCTGTAAACACAAATTAGCTGACAGCAGTAATGCCCCAGGGGCGAGCGCTAGAAAATGCAAGCAACAATCAGCGCGCTGCTTCTCTTCTGAGAGCTGGTCTTCACAGCACCTAGTATTTCTGCCGTAGACTCTGGGAAAGGCTCTAGATACCTGACACTCAAGGCTTGGGTACAGAAGCAGTCACAATCAGCACTTTGAACTAATATGTCCTCAAATTAAGTCCAACCAGTGGCCCGTGTCTTAAAAGGTTAGGCCAGCTGCTTCTCCGCTCATGTTGGTTTCTTGTAAAATAATTTTCATTAGAAATATCAGGCTTGTCTCCCTCAGTGCCTTCCTCTCAGCATCCTCGGGGAGAGGAGTCTCCCACCCCATACTCCTGTGTGAAGCCACCCCAAAGTGCTACTAAAATACATTCCTTGGCTGGGAGTTTTCTCCTGGTGGGGCTCTGCATACTTTTCCACACATCTTTCATAAAGGCACTCTGCAGATACAGATTGATTATACAGCAGATTTCCACTAACAGCTGCATAAATCCAAGACAACTGCAAGTCAGCATCCCAAGGGCTCTGTCCTGCTCCTGTGTAATCATCAGGCAGGGAAATCCTCAATGATCTGAAGCAATTTTGTTCAGCTACAATATGAGATCTGAGTTTTGTATTAAAAGTTTTCATTATGAGCAACAAGCAGTTGGAGCATGGGGTGCAGGGCTGATGTGCAAAAGCAGGAGCATATCCTCTAATGAGACCAGTTTAATTGTCCATTTTATTACTCTCATATCTATTCAATTAAAGTCCCAGTACTGTTCTTAGTGCTGTATGAACCTTGAAATACAACAGTTCCCACTGCTCAGAATTTGTTCCCTGGTCTTTACAGTATTTAAGAACTTCTGTCTTGTTCAGGGCCTAACTCCACCATTCAGGCATCACTGAAATAATTAAAGCCTCCACCCACCTAACCTACAAGGTATCACCTAACTCCACAGGCATGGAAATCCCTAGAGTGCCCAAGTGTCCCCAGGCTGATGCCTGCTAAACACAGGTGCTGTCTTGCATCTGACCTGCTGTTCAGAGCCCCACACCCTGATCACCAGAGGACCCAATGCAGGACATTTAGTCAAGGTGGACAAAAGCCTGTTTTCCCATACCTGCCAGCTGACAGCATCTCCCTTGGGTGAGCTGGAGGCCACTTACAGGTAAAGGAGTAATAGGCTGTCTCTGCAACAAACTGCAGTGCTTCCAGGGAGGGGGACAAAAAAGAGCTGCCAGGTACGAACACGCAACACAGTAGAGCTGGCTGAGGAAACCTTGCAATGGTTTGGCTCACTGACCTGACAGAAAACACCACGTTTCCCAACTGCCATCACTTCCAATGTCCGAAAGCAAACAAAGCCAATGAGCGGCATGACGAGTGGAAGTCCACAGAAGCAGGGCTAGCTCTGCTGCCCATTCATTCCCTGGCCTGCAGAGAAATAGAAATAGGAGTCTTTAGACTAGAAAAATGTTAGGAGCCTATAAACTTCACACTATAGCTTTTGAATAAGTCAACTTTAGTTCCTCACAGGTCAATATCTCCAAGTGAAAAATGCAAATTATGCTGGGAAGCTTTGCAATCTCTCAAAGGCCCTGAGGTGACACATACTATGCTAATGCGAGCGCTGACCATTGTCATTACAGCAGTGGGCTCTGCAGCAGAGCCTCAGCTTGCTCACCTGGGGCTGGGGGAGCATGGATATTGCCAGGAAGAAAGGAAATGAAAAAAAAAAGTGAAGCAAAGGCATTCTCTCTGGAGAGAGAAAGTGGGAAATAGAGGGAGAAAGTAACCAGCCAACACCTCTGACAATGAGCAGAGTTCCTGTGTCTCAATCCTTCAGAGAGTTCAGTTTGTCCTCCCTCTGCTGCTGTGGCAGGCTGGCATCTTTGCACTCCAAAAGGAATTCAAGATGGATTAGAGTGTGGCTCTTCCCCCGCATCCTTTGCAGTGAGATGCTAAGGTTCAACATAACAAAACACAGCAATTTAAACCATTGGCAAGAGCAGACTGGATTACCCTCCTGCAGGGGTGAACCGGCACCCCCAGGAGCCATATAACACTGACCTAAACCTCAGCAGGGGCTGATTCAGAAAGTTGATTTGAGTTCAACCTTCCTTGATTCTACTTGGAAAAAGAACAGTGTGAGCCCAAGAAGGACCAAAGGTGCAGTTTTTGCATTTTGGCCCCAGACAGAGCAAGGGCAGTTTGAGCAGGAGCTGAGTGGGGAGTTGCCCGTTTGCCCACACACACCAGCAAAGGGAGCCCCGGGAGTACAGGGGCAGCACCTGAGCTGAGGTGGGAGCTCTCGCTCTGCCTCCCGTGACGTGGCAAAGGCCAGGCTGATGGTCTTCTTATGAAGAGGAGCTTCCCTGTCAACAAATGACCCTCTCTGCTCCACATCTCCCACCTGTCCTCTCCTCTCCTTCATCTGCCACACCAAGCATTGCTCTTCTTCCACCCCTCCCAGACCTGTGTGTCTATTTAAAATGACACGGAAACTCTCCAGCACTCAGTTGGAGTCGCCCAGTGGAAGCTGCTTCCCTCATGCCGCTTTAAGACTTTCAAAACAACTTTTTGAAAAGAGAATGATAAAAGGAAAAATCATAAAATCTTTCTCCTAGACTTTACTGTCTTCTGTGAGAGACGCTTGCACCAAGCAACCTCCACCAGAGCACAGTAAAAGCAACCCCTTTTCCTGGCTCCTGCCAGCCCCCACGAGAGCACCACCTTGCTGAAAAAGCAACAGCACACGGGACAGGGCTATCCACCAACCTCCTTCACAAATACGCGTGTCCCTCACTTTGGAAATCGAGCTTCACGTTGTTAAGCTTGTAATCCCCCCAGGAGCTGTAAAGCTCCGCTGCGGGTTGCCTCCCACAATGGAACGAAGATTTCTTCTGCTCCAGACCCTGTGTTTCCAAAACTGGAAGCAGGGATAGCCATTTCTCAAGCCTTCTCCAGCACAACAGCAGGCTCCCCCTTCCAGGTGTACAAGCTCAGCAAGCAAGCAGTGTCACATACCAGCAATAAACAAGGCTGCATAGCAACCACTTCTCTGAAGAAATCTGAAGCGTGAGATGTGAGGAATATCTTTTGCCTGCAGGGCTGGCAGGCAGCTCCCTGGGTGCTGTGGCCACAAGCACCCGAGATACCTCAGCAGCACCCAGACCTTCAGGCAGGGGCACACTCTGAACTGCAATGTGCTCCCGGTCCCTCTCTGCCTGTTCACGATTCTGCGTGAGAATCATCCCGAAATCTTTGCACAACGTGCAAACAAATAGTAAAGCATGCATCTGCTGGAAACAGATAAAAGGGAGGGGAAGGTTTCCACCCCCTTGGCTGCAGGATTTGGTGACATCTCTGCATGGCAAATTACTTAGCTAGGCAGTGTGAGCTTGGAGCCCCTCTCAGTTAGACCGCTGTAAATCCATACCAGCCCTACAGAAAGCACCACATTCAGACAAGACTAGGAAAAGAGAAGAACTCATTCCTTCAGCCTGGTCCTCTCCAACATAGCATGGCCACAGTCACTGCCATCTCCACCAAATGGTGCTAAACAGGAATTCACCACCTCCATTACAAATATTGTGTACCTCTCCCCTGTGCTATGGGTAATTGTGCAATATGCAACACAGAGCAGAAGTTCAGCTTTGCTACTGCATGTGTTTTGTTGCTGTTATGCTCACTCGAAACTACTTTCAAAAGTGAAAATAATATTTTCTTCATGTTCATATCTAGTTTGGAAATCTTCCATAACAAGGTCACTGCTGGCTGTTTTTATAAACACCCATGTACACAAAAAGAGAGAGAAATTTTGTGCAGATTTGCAAGGGCTCACATAAGGTTCTCTGTTAACCATGAGGAACAGCAGCTTAACTTGTCTTTACAATTATTTGGATGAGAGTGTCCACATGAAAATTATGAGAAAAGGAATTCAAACACTAAGCAGAGAACCCTGAGCCATTGTACCCAACCTGCAAGCCAATGGATAAGGGGAAGAGTTTTTAAGCTGTAAAAGTGTGCAATATAACTCAGGTCCTACTGGGGAAAAAAAAACTCACAGAAAACCATCTGCAGGAGTTCTCCAACTAGCAAAGGCAGCACACATACCATGTTGGGATTTGGGAAGGTGACACTCACCTCACTTGGAAAAGCAGCAGAGCCAAAGGGAAGCATCTTCCTGTCACTGCCCAGCCACCCCATCAGTTTTGGCACTGTAGGAGTAAAGGATTCAGCCTTACAATGAGTCACCTTAAACCACACAATTCTCTCAGCTTCTCCAGGGCTGAGTAATCAGATAGGTGAAAAAATAATAACCCTATATATCACAGAATGGCAGAAAATGAGCTGACTGCAGCAAATGGGTCTTCAAATCTGACCTCTCCTGTATGAAACTGAACAATTCTCCCAGAAGGCTTCTCCCTTTGGCTAGAAACAAGAGGCAGAGGACTGCCCTCAGGCTCCAGCACTGCTTTAGGCTTTAGGAGACACAAGGAAAATTCTGCCTTGGCTGTGTTGTGGGCTTCAGGCAAGACTTAATCTACTCCAGCTCCTGTTTGCAAAGCAAGCATAGCAGAACTGCTGCTTGTTCACCTTTCTCTGTGTTTTCTTTTAAGGCAATAAACACTTGAAGGCAGGGAATTGTCTCTTCCCACATGTGTGTGCATCATCCAGCAGCTGGCACAGCCGTGAGCTATGTTACCATAAAATAGCAACGGCAGCAGCTCTTCAAAGGACTTTCCCCAGTACAGTGTTTGGTCTGTTGCCTTTAATAAAGGGGCCAGCAATGAGCTACCAGCTCAGCTCTATAAGCTCTCAAAATGAGCCCTTCTACAGGGAAACAGCATTAGCAGCACTAAAAAGTGTGACCCTTGTTAAATCACCAAAGTGACAAAAATGAAGCAAAGATGGTCAGCTGGTCAGACTAAGACCACCCAGGAGCGTGTAATGTCCAGTCTCCCTCCCTGAGCACCTGCCTACACTCTATGCCTTTTGGCTCGGTAATACTGAAGCCAATGGGACAGATTCCAGTACCTAAATGGTGCTTAAAAGAAAGATGAGGAGAAACTCTTCAGCAGGGCCAGTTGTGATAGAACAAGGGGTAATGGTTTTAAAATAGAGGGAGGTAGATTCATACTAGATATAAGGAAAAAAAATTTTTACAGTGACAGTGGTGGGACACTGGAACAGGTTGCTCAGAGAGGTTGGAGATTCCCCATCCCTGGAAACATTCAAGGCCAGGTTGGATGGGGCTCTGAGCAACCTGATCTGGTTGGACATGTCCCTGCTTCTTGCAGGGGTGTTGGACTAGATGACCTTTAAAGGTCCCTTCAAACCCTAACTATTCTATGATTCAATCAAAGAGAAACTTGAAAGCATACATGCTTACCATTAAAAATAGGAAGTCAAAGTTTTACTTCCTTCTAAAGGGAAGAAAAAAATTGCAGCAATAATGAATGAACAGTGTACATTCCCTCCTCAGCCTAACTTGGATCAGACACACTTCACCTCCAGTAGCATCACCCATGTGGCAGTGCTCTTATGTTGCCTGCACACCCTGTAATGACGCATTATGTGACACAGGGAAGGGGCAGTGTCCATGTGCTCACATGCATCATGGAAATGAACCCAGTGATGGCCATCACACCACTCCTTGAGTCAGCCATGGGATAAACCCTGTCTCTCATCTATCCATAGCACCTCAAGCACCTCTGCCAATCCCCTGCTGACAAAGAACAGTCCAATCATCCCTCAAAAGTTAACAAAACAAACTGCCTTGAAATTTCACTTCTGTAGACAAGAAGCATGGCCACTCTATTTCAACAAATTCATCTTGGACTTGTTTGGCTAAACCACCTCAGGACATCACAGGCAGGAGCACAGGCCTGAGGAGGGGTTTTCCCACCATGCTTGTATCCAGAAACCTGCTCAGCCATTCCTCTCAGCACATTTTCTTTCACACATCATGCTTGCTGAGCAGCATGGCCCTTTGCAGCAGCCTCCTGGTGCACAGGCAGCTTTCTTTTTGTTCACAGGAATCTCCGCTAAATTGGGAGCCCTTGGGCTTTCCCCTGGCAACCTCATTTGTGCATCGGGCAAGGGCAGTCAATACCCCTGGCATCCAAACCTGTGAGGGAAGTGGCCCAAGCGCACAGAGCGAATGTTAATTAGAGCCCAGCACACAGGTCTGGAGCCAGTGAGCTTATACAGACCTTCTGGTTATGTGACCTACACCAGCAAAAGCAAGTTATTGATTATAGTACTGCAGGTGCCAACAAAGCTTTGCAGACTGGTAGGAAAGAGCTGAGTCCCAGTAACAAGTACAAGCTGTGCTGCAAAGACTCCTCCACTGATAAAAAATAATGTGAGCTGAAATACCAACATACAGAAAAGGTGTGTATGAAGGCATTTTCTTTTTAAAATGTTCATTTTTATCAATCCTGAATTCACAGTGATGGCAAAAAAGAGAAATAAGTTGGACAAACAACAGGAAGAGCGCAGATACTGCTGTATCTGCCTCTGTTTTGCCCAGCCCTAGGGAGCATCAGGACCTCCTTGGCTGAAAACCTACGTACCACCTACTTCAGACACATTTCCAGATCAGACCTTGATGAGGCAAAAGCCTGCTTCCAGTGCTGCTTCTATATAGCGGTGGTGTAGAAATTGCTGAATGCCTGGGAAGTCATAGAGAATATTTCAACTTCTGTAAGGGCTGAACAAAGGACTTCAGGATGCTTCTTGGACTCCCAGCTGCAGGTGTGCCCCGGAGGACAAGGAGGAGCTGTCCCTGATACTCAAGCACACCACAGCACCAGTCCCCATGGAGGACTCACAGCAGAAAACCAGCCCAGTTTAGGATTGCCCAGAGCCCCTCTAACACCCTCTGGTCATCCAGGGCGCTGTACACGCACCATGCTTTGCTACCTAATTCATTCAGGATCGTGTGGCCCTAAACTAAGGCCACTTGGTTCCCCATGTTGCTAATCTAGTTAACTGCACGTTGGCTAATTTCAGCCTTTAGCTCCCTGCCAAGTGCGGCATCTCGCCGTCTGTTTGCTCTGGCTACCTGGAGGGTCAGCAGCCACATGAAGCTGCACCTCATCTGGGGACGCAGAGAAACCAGCTGCTGTGCCTGCTGTCTAGTGCAGGTCTGCATTTCGTTTGTTTTACCGTAATAGAACCCTTCCTATGTATCAGGAGACAGAGGGGCAAATCCAAACCCAAAACTCAGTCATCACCTCAGGACACTTGACAAACACAAAGTCTGGGGGCAGATGGACATAGGAGGAAAGAAACAAAAAGACTCTGGTTCTTACACAGGCATGTCAAAAGCAAGGGCAGTGCACCAGTTTGCTAACCCCAAATACACCTCTCGTATTCCGGAGGGTTAGATATGACTCAAAGCCTTCTCCCCGGGTTTACCAGCATTTAGCCCCAATCATTCTGAAAACTGAACCTGGCTGCTGTTGATTTTCCCAAATATCCTGTGTCCTGAACATCAGCATGGGTACCTGTCTGTTGGAGGCAGACCGGGGCTGGAGCACCTCTAAGGGGGTGGGCAAAGGCCATTGTCTCCACCAACGCCGCACCATGGATCACTATTACCGAGCAACACATGGTGCTGACTGCAGCCCTGCCATACCCGCTCTGCTGCCTTGAAGTGCAACTGCAGCGGTTACGGGCCCTGATGACTTGCTCTTCAGTGCTTCAGCGAGCTCCTGTACACAGTGAGGCAGCTGTGCAGCATCAAAGCTGCACAAAAAAAAGAAAACACTTTCCCACAATATCATATCACACATCATACTACACGTCGCTCACAAAGATTACAAGCAGAGAACGCACAACCTTAAACCCTGTAAAACAACAGGTGCATTCATGGTAACAGACAGATCACCATGGAGATGAAGGATGAAGGTGCAGAGTAGGCATGTTCAGAAGCCCACAATTTCCCACATGTTCCCACAGCAGCCAGCCCTGAATGCACTGGGAGAAAATTAGCACAGAGAAGCAGAGCTGTTTCTTTCAGTCTTACTAACAGCTGGAAAAGATCATTTCATTCATTTCTGAAAGAGGAAAAAGTGTGATCATTTGGATGGAAAAACGGAAGTGCTAGCAGATGAAAAGATTTGTTCAGGCTGTTGAAGATCCATGTAATGAAGGTGATGGAGACTTGAATTGGAGATAGAGACAATAGAAATTAGGCCTGCAACTCATTTTACCTGCTATCAACTTTGAAGAGGGCCTGAAAAACTTTTTCAGCTTCCATCAGTTCCTGAGAAGATCTTGGCAAAGCACATACCATGAGCTGGAGGATACCCAGACACGCATGCAGGTAACAGCCTGTCTCAAACAGGCAGCGATGTAGCAGTTTCTTCCTCTCTCTCTCCCGTACTGGACGACATTGTGACAAAATAAACACAGAGATGAGACACGATGAGGAAGGACCCCATTTCCTTGTTATCAGCTTTCCATTCAAATCCTCTGTGGTTCCAGAAATTAGCTGCCTAAGCACTACGGAAAGGAAAAATACGCACAGGCTGGTGGATTTCTCTTAAAAAACTCTACAAAATCTGAATATTTAAAGATCACAATTAATTCCTGCAGAAGACTGCAGCGGTAGATGGATGTATTCCCCTTTTCCCCTTTACTGTTTTAAACAAAACTCTGTACCCATGGTGGAGAAAAAGATTTGTATGGCTACCTTGAATTTACCTTGTGTGAAAGGGATGGTGGGTTTGGTTTTGTTTGTTTATTTGTTTCTTTTATATAGCTGCTCTTGAAATAAAATTGTATAGCATGTAGTTCTGCCTTTTTTCCCCTTCATTGAGCCTGCTGGCGGACAGAAGGAAATAGTAGGAATTACAGGACTGAGTCTGACCGTGCTGAAATCAAGCAGCCACCGTGCCCATCCTGTGGACGTTTTGAGAGAGAGATCCTCTTCTGAATCATGTTATCCCTGTCAGCCTTGGGTAGAAAATGATTTCCAGCCACTAGACATAGCAGACAATAATAACGGATGAAAGATAGCCAAGCTATTGTTTACACTAGATGGCAGAAATGAGGTATGGGGAAATTCTACCGGCACAGTGTGTTGGTGGGAGAACTGAGGAGGAACAGCTTCACCCCTGCTCACTCCGAGGCAGCAGTGGCATGGTTGGAACAGCTCATTTATCAGACGGCTCTTTCATTAAGCCAGTAGCTGTGTGCTGAGCCTTTGGTACAAAGCAGAGTTTGCTCACAAAAAGAGGCAATCAACGAGTGTATTGAAATGTATTCAAATCCCGTTGGCAGAGCTCAAAGTAATTTGAATCTCCGTGCAATATTAGGCCTCGTGACTGCACCTAGAGGCAGGCAGGTAGTTGAAACATCAGTATATCTGGAAGAGACAATGTCAATGCCAAGAAAAGGAGAGTCTGGGAGCAGGGAGAAAATAATCATGTGGAACTAGTGCCTGGGTAGAGGTGATGCTAACCAGTTTGTGGATTCCAAGCCAGCTGCTCCTCATGGCCCTGCAAAGTAGATCCCACATGCCCTCAAATGAGGTACTACATTTTACAGTGCCTATATACTTTCTCATATCCTCTCTGCCCTCCAGCTGCAACAGTATGTTCTTCCTCACATGTTGTTGAGGGTCTTGCGCAGCTACACTGCAAGCTTGCACAGGCTGTAGATCCTTTCTGCGATGTTTTCCTCGGGAATAAGGAAAATGTTCTTTGCAGATGGGGAAACTGAGGCACAAAACTTGGAAATACAAGTTTTCAGCCTTGATGGTCATTGGTTTCCCATCGCTCAGTCCTGAGAAACTTTGGATATTATGATCTTGTTGGCACTATGGAGACATGGTGGGATGGCTCCTGTGACTGGAATGTTGGAATGGAAGGATACAGTCTCTTTAGGAAAGACAGACAGGGGAGATAAGGAGTGAGTGTCACCCTCTATGTCAAGGACAAGCTGGAGTGCATGGAGTTCCAGCTGGGGATGGATAAAGAGCTGACCGAGAGCTTACGGGTCAGGATTAAAGACACAGCAGAGATAGGTGACGTTGCTGTGGGGGTCTGCTACAGGCCACCTGGCCGGGAAGACTGAGTGGACAAGGCCCTCTGTAGACAGATAGGAGCAGCCTTATGGTCACAAGCCCTGGTCACCTTGAGGGACTTCAATCACTCCAATATCTCTTGGGAGGACAACACAGTAGGGCATAAGCAATCCAGGAGGTTCCTAGAATGTATTGATGATAACTTCCTTCTCCATGTGATGGAGGAGCCAACAAGGAGAGGTGCTATACTGGACCTTGTTTTCACCAACAGGGAGGGGCTGGTGGGGAATGTGGAGCTCAAGGGTCACCTTGGCTGCAGTGACCATGAAATAATAGTGTTCAAGATCCTTAAGGCAGCAAGGAGGGTGCACAGCAAGCTCTCTACCCTGAACTTCAGGAGAGCAGACTTTGGCCTTTTCATGGATCTGTTGGGTAAAGTGCCATGGGATAAAGCCCTGAGCAGATGAGGGGCCCAGGAAAGCTGGTTAATATTCAAGGAGTACCTCCTCCAAGCTCAGGAGCAGTGCATCCCATCAAAGAGGAAGTTGGGCAAAAACGCCAGGAGTCCTGCATGGATGAACAAGGAGCTCATGGATAAACTCAAACACAAAAAGGAAGCCTACAGAGGGTGGAAGCAAGGACAGGTAGCATGGGAGGAATACAGAGAAATTGTCCGAACAGCCATGGATCAGATTAGGGAAGCTAAAGCCCTGATGGAATTAAATCTGGCCCTGACAGAATTAAATCTGGCCAGGGACATCAAGGGCAACAAGAAAAGCTTCTATAGGTATGTTGGTGATAAAAGGAAGACTAGGGAAAATGTGGTCCCACTCCAGAAGGAAACAGGAGACCTGGTTACTCGGGATATGGAGAAGGTACTCAGTGACTTTTTACCTCAGTCTTCAGTGGCAAGTCCTCTAGCCATTCCATCCAAGTCACAGAAGGCAAAGGCAGGAACTGGGAGAATGAAGAACTCCCACTGTAGGAAAAGAGCAGGTTCGGGACCATCTAAGGAACCTGAAGGTGTACAAGTCCATGGGACTTGATGAGATGCATCTGTGGGTCCTGAGGTAACTGGCAGAGGAAGTCACTAAGCCACTATCCATTGTATTTGAGAAGTTGTGTCAATCTGGTGGAGATCCCACTGACTGCAAAAAGGGGAAATATAACCTCCATTTTTAGAAAGGCAAACAAGGAAGACCTGGGGAACTGCAGGCCAGTCAGTCTCACCTCTGTTCCTGGCAAGATCATGAAGCGGATCCTCCTGGAAACTGTGCTAAGGCACATGGAAAGTAAGGAGGTGATTGGTGACAGCCAACATGGCTTTACTAAGAACAAATGGTGCCTGACCAATTTGGTGACGTTCTATGATGGGGTTAGAGCTTTAGTGGATAGAGGAAGAGCAACAGATATCATCTACCCAGACTTGTGCAAAGCGTTTGACACTGTTCCACACAACATCCTTGTCTCTAAACTGGAGAGATATATTTGATGGATGGACCACTTGGTGGATAAGGAGTTGCCTGGATGGCCGCACTCAAAGAATTGTGCTCAATGTCCAAGTGGACACCGGTGACGAGTGGCGTTCCTCAGGGGTCAGTATTGGGACTGACCCTGTTTAACATCTTTGTTGGCGACACGGACAGTGGGATAGAGTGCACCCTCAGCAAGTTTGCTGTTGACACCAGGCTGTGTGGTGTGGTCAACACACTGGAGGGAAGGGATGCCATCCAGAGGGACCTGGACAGACTGGAGAGGTGGGCCTGTTAGAACCTCATGAAGTTCAACAAGGCCAAGTGCAAGTTCCTGCTCATGGGTTGGGGTAATCCCAGGCACAAATACAGGCTGGGCAGAGAATGGATTGAGAACAGCCCTATGGAGAAGGACCTGGGGGTGTCGGTTGATGAGAAGCTCAACATGACCCAGTAATATGTGCTTGCAGCCCAGAAAGCCAACCACATCCTCGGCTGCATCAAAAGAAGGATGTCCAGCAGGTCAAAGGAGGTGATTCTCCCCCTCTGCTCTGCTCTTGTGAGACCCTACCTGGAGCACTGCATCCAGCTCTGGAGCTGCCAACATAAGAAGTACGTGGAACTGTTGGAGTGAGTCTAGAGGAGGGCCACAAAGATGATATGGGGCAATGATTTTAAACTGAAAGAGGGTAGATTCAGACTTGAAATTCTCCACTGTGAGGGTGGTGAGGCACAGGAACTGGTTGCCCAGAGAAGTTGTGGATGCCCCATCCCTGGAAATATGCAAGCCTGGGTTGGGTAGGGGTTTGAGTGACCTGGTCTAGTGGAAGGTGTCCTTGCCAATGACAAGGGGGTTGGAACTAGATGATCTTTAAGGTTCCTTCGAACCCAAACCATTCTATGATTCTGTGATACCATTGTGATAGCTTCAGCTGCAGTTGGCAGTTTCATCATTACCTTAAAGCAAAACCAGGACTTCACTGTCTTTCTCAAACATAGAACTCCATCGTCTACTTAGCAACTTTTTCTGAGATTTTAGTGAGGCTTTTTACAAGACATGCTGCCTTTCAAGAAAGAAGAGGACTAAAAGATGAGCTTCCCATGGGGAATAGCTTTGTGCTCTGCTGTGGGGCATCAAGTGCCGCTCCATATCCACCTGGGTGTTTCTTGGTGCCGAATTTGATGATTTTTGAGCAGTTACTGAAAGATAGTGGATGTTTGCATTGTTTGTACCTAGGAGTAGCACCCAAACAAAGAAGTGTCCTAGAAATCTTGGTCTGATGGTAAGCTTAATACTGTGACAGGCTCTACTGGAGGCTCAGGCAGGGTCATTTCCCTCTCTATGACTGCCAAAGAGCTCTGGGTCTGGGCGGTAAACATCTGCTATGAAAGTATAATAAACCCTAGGACCGATTGATTCTGGCTGCTCAAGTTTTTTTTTTGTTTTGTTTGTAGGATGTTTTTTAGCCATAGAAGCCACAGGAAACCATGAGAAGAGATGACAGTTTAGGTCTCATCTCATTTCCATCAGTGCTAATAGCAAACATGTCATTCATTTGAAATGCCAGGGAAAAGCCTTCAGCACACAGACTAAAAGATGGAATAAAGCTTCTTTATGTAGCCTGTTGCCCGTGCGTTCTTTAAAAGATGCAATAAAAACCTTCACTGGAAATATATTCCTCAATAAAAATACATTTTTTCTCCAAACATATAGTTTGCTTGTGATCTTTTATCTTCTGCAGAATGGGTAAAAAAGATCGAAACAAGTTTCAGCTAAACAGTTGAGAAGTTCAGAAATATTTGACAACACCGTGCAAATATCTGAAAAAATAAAAGCTCTCATTTTCATGTCAAATGTTTGCCATGTTAAGTTTCCACTGAAAAAAAATACATACATATGTTGACAATTATGCCTGGTGCTTTTGTAGAAACTTTAAAGTTTTAGAAATTTCCCAGAGAAGCTACAGCTTCTGAGAGGAAGTTCTTGGCCATTTTTTTTTCCTAAAGCAAAGGAATGGCGCACTGGGGTCTCACTGGTGTCACAGGTCCACAAAGAAGCCCTAAAGAGAGCCCTGGGGGAGCTGTGGAAGGGGCACGGTGCATGCAAGCCTTGCACACACTCCTGCAGTCCAGACCGGCACAGCGTTCAGCAACAGAGCCTTGCCGGGGACAAACCAAAATGTGTCACTGGTTCATCCAGCAAAGGAGGGAACATAGAGGCTGGCTGCAGAGCCCTGAAGCCTGTTACACTGGGCATTTAAGGCAAGCCCAACTCTGTGTGATGAAGGAAAACCACAGACCTGAACCTCTGAGCTCTGACGCAGTCTGTTTGGACTGAACATCTACTGAGGCTCACCCCAAAAGCACTGGTGGATCCTTGCATGGATGGATCCCAGCATCCTCCTCACACAGGCCAAAAGGCCAGCCACTGTCCTTTCAGCATCTGAGTGGCCTTCCCAGTGTGTAGAAAAGGGCAGCACATCATTTCCTTGAAGATCAGTGCCACTGGCCACAGGCTGCTTTTTCAGAAGTGTCAGAATGTTGTGTACCAGCCCTTACACATAAGACAGATCTGCTACAGAGCCCTTAGGGCATCACCACAGGAGACCAGGAAGGAGCCAGCATGCATTGAATCTTGGTTTTGCATGCATTTTGCTAGGAATAACAGAGGCTATTATAATCCTGCAGTCCCAAATGATCCTTTAAAAGAAATTTTTTTTTAAATGATGTCTCAAGCGCTAGTAAGTGAAATCTGCTACCATGACACAAGCCAAGGAGTTCAAGTTCCTTTGCAAACAGCAGTAACCACAAAGAAAATAACATGTTTGCTGCAAGAATGACAAGAGGGAATACCTACCTTCATCTTTGTTTCTTGTTTACATGCTTCCGTTAGTACCCAGGGAAGTTTGACTTGGTGCTGGGGGACACGGTATGGTCAAGTCCCCAGGTTTCAGCGCTCCTCTGGCCATCCATCACCCTGCAACTTCCCCTCAGCAATTCAGTCCCGAGGCATTAAACTGTCACAGCTCACTAAGAAATTAGACTTGATGACACCTAAGCAGATTCATTAATGCATTAAGCAAATGCAATCTGATTGGTTCCTTTTTTTAGGCGTTTGGCAGGCAGTGTGCAAACAAACCTGGAGGATGAGGCTCTCACAGGAGGGCAGGCAACTTGCCAGTGTTTTTGTGAAAAGGGAGGGAGGGAAAGTGCCAGCTCCACAAAGCCGCACAACAAGAATTTACAACCTCCTGCTTGCTTCAAGACAGCAAAAGACAGAAGGTGGCATCAATTGCTTCTGCTTTCTGATGAGATGCTACAGCTTCCATACGTGTCATAGCACACAGGGCATTTCAACTGTAAAGGCAATGAGGCACTAATCGTGACCAAACCAAATCGCAAGGCACCGACCGTTCCTTGCATGTGGACTGAATCACTCAAACCTCCTCTAGATTAATCTTCAGGAACATACAGGACCAATTCTCGTCATCCACAACCACGTGGCTGCTGGCTATGCAGCTGCACTGACTTACAACTTTCACCATTCACTGCTTTTCCATCCTAATAACGCAGCCTAACCAACGAAGCCACCAAAGGAAACCAGTGCGAAGGGCAGCAGTTGCTGGTTTCAGGCATGTATCTTCACTGTTAATTTGGTTACATCCCATAACATGCAGCAGCTGTCACGAGTGGTGAGGCTCAAACATCTGTCCTTCCCAGAGACTCACATTTCATTACTGATAAATATAGCTATTGGCCCTGCAATTCGGTGTAGTTACAGTCTTGCAGGACACTTGAATACATTATGATTGGCATATATGTGACTTGTGCAGGCGGCTTGCCCATAGTGCTTTCATCTTGGGCTGTAATCTCATTAGACCTCATGAATTAAGCAGGACGAGACTGGAAAGATACTTGGAGGAGAATCCTGAAGTGCAAGAGGACACAAGACACGCAGTTCTGTTAGAAACCCCCTTCTATGAGATAATACTACAATTTGGTAAGGCATGTGCATGAGTGCAAAATGGGTCTTCTTTTCTGGGGGGCAGGGGGACAGTGGGGGCGCTGGGAGGGAGAAAGCAGTAAAATCCAGATCACTATGGTCTATACATTACGTATACCTGTACTTAAGTGTAGAAATAGTATCCATGTGACCTGATCAAAAAGGATGTAGCCATCTGTATTACACTCAACTAGATTTCCCCTGAGGCACCCAGCACATGCGTTGCCACTCCTCACTGCAGGTGACTATAAAGCACCTATACAGCAAAGGATAGGGCAGCAGCAGTTCCCTGCATGGCACAAGGGTGGCCGTAGCCTGGGTCAGTCTGAGGATCTGCCTTGCCCACAGCTGTCCTCTGCAGTGGGCTGCAGTAGGCACTGGATGAAAAGTAACAATAGGCAGGCACATAGCGGTGCTCAACCTCCTCTCCAAGTTACTTTAATTTACTAGAATTAATGCTCTTGGTTATGTTTCTGTAATATACACAAATGCCAACCTCGCGGTTCTGGAGAATCTAGCAAAAACAAAATAACACACTTGCAGTGCAGTGCTTATTCCTTCCTCCAGTATCCAAGGAGTCCTCACAGAATGACATTGCAACCGTCTCACTGTAATAGAGTAATTCCCATTTCTCATCTAGGCTTTGCACTTACGGATGGAAAGTCCTCATGTGGCACTTCTCCAGGAAAAGGCTGCCTAGGTTGCCACTGAAGGAAGTGAGGCAACCAGACTTCAGAACCCCTACTGATAATTTCCTCATTTTGTTTTTAAAATCTTCTGTTTCTCTCAACACCTTTTTAATTCTACTGCTGAATATCTCAAGAGAGAAGATGTTTTGCTAAAGTTTTAACTTAGCTGCTGGTTCTGCAGGAAATGGCTGATAAAGCTCTCAAGTTTTAAAGCAAAACAGTATCTATTGACACAGGTATTTTCTTTGTTTAGGAAAACAAGCTTTGGCTGAAATGTTTGTGAATGAATTAGCTGACTAATTTAGCTCATTTTGCTGTCTACAAACCAATACTGCTTTTATGCAGAAACGGATTATTAGCAGATATTTCCCAATAGCTCATAGAAGCAACATTCAGCCAAGTAATTATTCTTGGAACAATCCATCACATTGCATGTGATGGTCGTGGTACATGTGCAAGCAGGTACCCAAGCCATATGGCATAGTTTCTACTTCCTAAGTAACTGAAGCGGGCAAAAACCAGAAACAAAATGAACACTAAATTACAGCTGCTTTTTAGTTTTAATTTTGAGCAAGCAATTACATGTACTAAAATTCTTGAATTTTTGCAATTTCTGGATATTCCTCTGAAAACACCAGTAGCTAGGCAAAAAACCTCCTGCAATGGCAACCACAACACAGCTCTTCCCTAAAGATATCGCAACATGATCATGCATTTTATTCACAAAACCAGAAACCAACCTTTCTTCCACCCATTCAGCATGCTCTATTAGTCTTTCATCAGAGGTCTCTAAGTTAAGAGTCTGAGATTCTGGACAAAGCAGTCATTTGCTGCAAAAGAACATGGAGCTGCAGCAAAGTGTAAGTTTTTCTGAGCGTGTCCTACTAGATAGATATCCAGGGGCTTTGCAACTGCGTGGATAGCACTGGAGAAGCACTGCTGATCCATTGTATCTTGGGGAAGGGAGTGGGAGAAGAGGAAGAACCCCCAGGCTGCCATGTGGTCTCCCACCTTTGTGAAACAGGCCAGTTAGTTCAGCTGAAGCCTCTTGCAAACCCCTGCCTAAGTTTCTACTGGTTGATTTCACAGCCCTTTGCAGCTATGTAATCAATACCTTGTTTACAAATACCTTCTCAAGCTTCATAGACAGTAGCTGCAGGTGGTCGTCACAGCTCCAAAACCAAGGGCACGCTCCAAAGGCAGAGCTGGGTGGAGTGGGAGGCTCCATGAGGGTCACAAAGAGGAAAAGCAGGGGCTGCCCCATGCTAGTCAGGGCTGGTCCCAGAGCAGCCCCACTGCAGGGCCCAACCCAGCCCCTCAGCCGTGGTGGTGGCATCCCTGGGAAACATGCTTGAGGAAGGGCAAGAGCCACAGAGACAGAGAGGTGTGAGGAAAAATGTGAAAGGAACGCCTGGTGAGCACCGAGCTCAGAGGAGGAGGAGGGGTGGAGATGCCAGACCAGGGATTGCCCTGCAGCCCCCACAGGAGAGACGCCGGTGGAGCTGACATCCACACTCAGCCCATCGAGGACCTCAGGCCGGAGGAGGTGGATAGTTCCTGAAGAAAGCCATGGCCCATGGAAGACCTGTTCATCCTGAAGGACTGCAGCCCGTGGACAGAACCCATGCTGGGGCAGGGGAAAAGTGTGAGGAGGAAGGAGCACCAGAGGGGAGCTGCTATGGACTGACCACCGCCCCCATCCTGCTGCACCAGCCCATAGAGGGCAGCAGGGGAGGCGGAGGAGTCAGGAATGAAGGGGTGAAGTTCAGTCTGGACAAGGAGAGGGGAAAGGTGCTGGCTTACTTTTGCCTTTGTCTCACCACTCAAATCTCTTCTAACTGGCAACAAATTAAATTAGTGTTCCCAAAGTCAGGTCTGCTTTGCCCATGATGAGAATTGGTATGTGATCTCCCTGTCTTTGTCTCAGCCCATGAGCTTTTTTCCGTTTTATCCCTTGCTGTCCCATTGCGGGAGGGGAGCAAGAGAGCAGCTGGGTGGGCAGGTGGCCAAGGTCAGCCCACCATGGGTGACATTGCTACACTGGCACTGTAGTGACAAGAGGAGATGGAAAAGGTAGGATCTCCGTGTCACCTCCAAGAGGAACCAGACTCCACAAAACCCACTCCAATTGCTATAAGATAGCTCAGATGCAAAGGCGACAGGTACCAGTAGGAAATGCTGTCACAATGCCTAGAGGTGCCCTTTGGTGAGGCCTGGAAAGCAAGGGAAGATATCTGCAGCTGTTTTAAGACTTCTCATCACTTGCAGCTCTATTCATATTTCTAAAAGGAAATTACAAGTTCCCCTCCCGAGGCATGCATCAGAGTTGAACTTGCACAGTCACTCATTTTTGTTTCCCCCTCTAATGAACCAGGATTTCTTGCACTCACATACACGTCCCTTCCTCTCCGTCAGCCTTTCCTCTCTTCACATACTGAGCCAGAATTGTTCTCCATGAAATCATACTTTAAACTCTTTTAGAGTACAGAAATGCAGAATGTTGCAGTTAAGAGAGCTGGAGCAAGCTATCTTAAGCCTCCCCTCTCCTCAAGATATTATGACTTTATTATACAAAACAGTGTTAAGTGCTGTTTTTCAAACGGCACTATTTGTTTGGCCCTGGTAAGTGAGGTGATAACTGAAGGAAGGACTGACAAACGGAGAGATGCTGAGAGGAACAAGAGCAGGCGCTTTTAGGAGATGCTAATCCAGCAACCGAAAGCATCAAGCTGAGTGGGGAGGTTAATGGAAGGAAGATTTGTACAGGAGAATCTACTCTGATCTAATCCTTCAACAGCCATAATGTGATGACGCTTGGAGCCCCACTCAGCAAGCCTTATTTCTGTAGTTCAGGGCATTTCTTAGCAGATACAATTAACTCCAGACAAAAAGCCAAAAGTCATGTTCCAAGGGACACACGCTGAGGCTTGCCTGCGTGATGGACCACAAAGGCCTGGGGACAGACCCCAGGCAGGGCAGAGGGAGGTGGAGTACCAGAGCGGTTTTGTGTTAGCTCTGTTTTCCCCACTGTTTTGCAAAGCAACCAACAGCTTGGAGCTGCAGGCTGAAAGACAAGAGGAAAAACCTGCCCTGATGGTTGTCCCCTCAGTTCCCAAAATCTGTATTTCCCCTTCCAAGGGTATTTTAGGTGCTTCACTGCCTGACAGTGAAGCAGAAGCAATCTGCCATTTGCTTCCTTTTCCAAACCAGTTTGGATTACAGCACTGTTATCAACACATCCATTTGGAAATGCTGGACTGTGACGAGTCCCAGGAGAACCAGTGCTTCCCTGAGGAGTTCTGAACAACATGAGGCACTGAGAACATCGCATCTCGTGAGTGGCTCTGGAGCAGGATTTCACTTGCACTGCTGCCTGCTGCACTACCCCTCAGCAGCTCTTCTCACCAGGACCAGGTTAGGAAAATTTTCAAGGTGGAATCTGAATTTAAGATGGATTCAACAGTCTTGAATTAAAAAAAAAAAACAAAACCAAAAACGAATGACAAAATAACAAAGAAACCAAAACTGACATCATTGGGGATTGTTTTATGAGTACCTAAAGGAGATTAAATGAAAATATGAAAGCCAGCTTAATAACAATCAATTCCAAAGAAAAAAATCAGCAGTTCTGCTAGAATGCTAAAATAAAATGCTTCAGCCTCTCCCCAGTAAAAAAAGCCAGGAAACTTCAAAATTTCTCTCCAACTTGTCCCTCCCTTACCATTCATTTCACCCTCTCCCTTTGTTGTGCATCAGACTGTTTGTCTGCTCAAAATTCATTTCTTCTTCTGCAAACTTACCATTTCCAAGTTGAATTGAAATCTCACTTCAAACTTCAGGCTTCCAGAAGAGCAAAGTATTGAAGACACCACTTCTGAACTAAAAGCTACCCTACATCCATAACTATATACACGTCTCCTGAAAGACGGTCAGGCTAAAAGGAGATCATCCATGAAGGGCAGTGAGGACTGCCCTTCTGACCCTGGTGCAGAGACAAGGGTGGCCTTGCCTGGCGCACAGGAGGAGGATGCTAATCAGACCACCAGCAAGTGCAACCTGGTTTCCTACTTGCAAAAGTTTGGAAGCACCAGGAAGGGACTTGGATGCCACCTAGTGCTGTTCCACTCAGGCTTTAATTGTACAGAAGTGCAAATGCTAATTTTTCCTGTCTTTTACAGGTTCAGCACATTGGGCATCAGGCTGGCTTATTATTCCTCCAGCGGGGCGCCTGTGGAAGATCCAGGGCCAAAGCCGCCTGTGCACTCAACGAGGACGCAGGGTGCTGAGCAGACAGTTGCATTTCTTCTACTTGCAGTTTCTAGTAGTGGTCATCATGGTACTAATACATATTAGAAAAAATAATCCAGAATAAGCAAAGATTGGCAAGCCAAGTTAGAATTTAGGGTACTGGGGAGGGGCGTCATAGCACCCGGGAACACCAATTGAGCTCCAAAATTGTTATCAGACCCCCTTCACGAAGCAGCAGCAAGCCCAGGTTTTCATGCCTTACAAAGGGAATCTTCTGTGAAACTACCTTAGTTAGAGTGCAATTTATTTGCAAAGAGAGGGAAAAACCCTTCCTCTAAACATGAAAATATTTCACTGGAAATGAGGAGACTGTAGAAAAGAAATCGTTACTTTGAAACTCCCTTTATTTAAAAGGTAAAGTCATTTAGTTTGCAGCATCCACCAGAGTTCATATTTTCCAGAACTGCCTTCCCTTCATCCTATTAGTTTCTTTCACTAAATGTACCCCTTTTCCAACTCTTTAATTGTATCTGCAAACTCTACTTCAGCTGTACACCTTGCTTTCAGTAGCCCGAATGCACGATAAAGCTTCACAGAACCGCAGGTTTGGAGAGGACCCAAGCTCCTTCCAACCTACAAGTGCTGGAAGCCAGTCGTCCGGAACAGCGATTACAAATACCCGTGTTCCTACATTCCCTGAGTTCACACCATGACATTTTCTGCATTACACCAATCTCTGAGCCAACACAGCGCAACTCCAGCAAAAGCAGGTTCTACCAACCTTTGCTTTCAACCCGGCTTCCAGAAAATCCAGGTTCAGCTGGGCGCAGAAAACATTTATTTGATCTGATTACAGGAACTCCCAACTTGAGGCAGCTGAAAGGGTCATCAGTTCCTGTAGCAGACAGTCTGTGCAATATCAGTTCAATCGGACTTACCTCTACACCACCTTTTTGGGAAGTGTCACAAGCGGTCCCACCAAATTCAGAATTCAGAGTGTGAAGATTTTCAGTACTTTAATTGATGTGGACATGAAAAAGATTCTTGTTGATGCCAGTTTCCCAGAACAACTGTTGCCATGGTTATAAATCATTTATTGCCCCTCTGTCAGCCAACAGCTGAATATAAAGAATGAGTTTACTATGTGCGAGAGAGCATGACAAATGCACAAGCCTGCTCCTTCGGAAACGTGCCGTCAGCCACCGACAGACAGTTGACTGTTTTATTGCAGAGGCTTTGGGAACTCGCTGAAATAACCAACTAAATAACCACGTGCTATCTAGTGTCAATGAAAGCAAACGGTCCTCCAGTTCACAGATGCAGAGATCAAGGGGGTCCTAAGCTTGTGTGTGCAGTGACCATCGTGGGAGGAACCTAGAGACAATCCCCTCCACTCCAAGCCCTCATGGAGCTTAAGGGACATATTTTCTTCTCAAGGACAAAACGCACCATTAATTCCTTAAGTTATTCCTGAATAACTTTGAGCACTCATTTCTGAGGCAAGGTATTTGAAGTAACCTAGTTAGCCCCATCTCTGTGATTAGAAGAGATTTGGATGGGTTCCAGGTCTGACGGTGACTTCACTTCCCCTCCTAGATAATGTGAGATTCACTCACAAATCTTATTTATCTCTCATATCTCCTTGCTGAGCAATTTGGTATGTTGCTGCCAAAACAGAAGCAGAGATGAAGGCACTTGGACAAAATTTTCCTCATGCAGAGGCCCAAGCTCTCTTACAAGCAGGATCTTCTTTATGATCTTCTTGATTTTGCAAGGGCTGGGTATCAGGTAGCTTTGAAGAAAAGACCCCCCCAAAAGAGACTATGTTTTAGGCAGCAGCTGAGTCAAAAACAATCATGCTGGCAACAGCCAAACACATTTTGGCAAGTTATTTCCTCTGCTCGAGTGCAGTGGCTTCCCACACGTTATTTCTGCTACCCCAACTGGAAGCGGAGATCTCTCTCCAGTTCAAAACAAGCCCTTCTAGATGTTTAAATGAACCAAAAAACACCACAGCTGTCGCAACTTAAGAGCTGAGCCATCCAGACACCATAATTTAGTATTACGCACTACCTGCTTTACAAGATCACCTCCAAACCACAGCTCCAGCAGCCCTCCCAGTGACTCCGGGTGCTCTGCACACCCAGTTAGAGAGCTTAGGGACCTACGTGCCAGCAGGGAGATGGCGAGACTGATCCCAAACTGGAAGCTTGTGTTTGCTTCTTCTTGACCAATATCTTGAGATAGATATTTTGTGACAGAGAAGCCATTAGAAGAAGTAAACTAAAAGGATGAACCAAAAAAAGTTCTGGTTTTTAAAACCCATTAAATCACTTCCCATAGCATGCAAAGAGACCAAAGGCAAAAAAAAACCCCATCCATACTCCAAGTCCTTACACAGCAGAACCTTTAACAGACACAGGTGCACATCCCACACTGGCACCTCTTATTCCCCTGCCAGACTTCCGAGAATGAGATGAAACACTGAAATATTTAGCAAGAGAGGCAACAAGCACCTCTTGCACCAAGTCCTGGTGTAGTACTAAGTCCCTTTGGAAGCAGGACAATGACAGGAGGCGAGAACGGGAGCCACACCGTCTTGCAGCAGGATGCATTTAGCAGCCACGCGAGGATGCCATCCTCAAAGGCACACGCCACGGGTTGCTCTTGCCGCCGGGATGCGAGGAGTTTTTGTGGAGCTGGTCTGACACCCGCTGGCCACCTGTGCTATCGCCGCCTACCGCGTGCAACGTTTAGTTCCGCCCGTGAGCTGGAAATAAGGCCACCACCACACGAAAAACAGCAAACAAAATCCCTCACGCCATGCACTGGTGCCGGGACAAACGTGAAATACACACCTAGAAAAAGGACACAGCGCTAGTTAGGCAAATAAAAACAAAACTATGCCTCAGAGTTTGCGCCCCGTTGATGTGTTGACTGCTTAACCGTGGAGGCTTGCTCTGGACACACCTTGGACTCTTTACACAAACCCCCACCTAACCTCAGCTGCTCCAGATAAGCAGCTGGTCTGTCCTCCTTAATCTCCTTACTGCTCCAAAACTACCAGGATTAGGGCTGCGAGGGAGGACCTACCCCATTTCCAGCCTCGTTCTCCAGGCAGCGCTGCCTCTTTGGAAGGTGAAGACACAAACAGCTTAGTCATCAGCTGGCCGAGACCTTGGCTTTGCAGATAAATAGTTGCAAGGATTAGAAAGTGCACAGAACTGTCAGTTGTCAGCTCCGAGGTGAGGGAAAGTTTTGGAACAACCAGCCCAGTTGCTTGCAGCTGCCATCCCCAAAGGGTTTCACATGGAACAGCTGCTTGAAGGTGATGCAGGCAGGGGGCCCAGCTGGCATAACACCAGAGTAGGAGACCAGAACTCGTAGCCCTGCTACCAGCTTGCTGTCTGATGCTGCAATGTTTGCAGAATGCCAATGTCGGCGAGCCCGAAGAATGAACAAAACGTCCTTGAAATCCCTCTCCTCTTCCTGCTGCCAGCTTCTCCCACAGCTCCACTCCCCACCCAACTCAACACAGTCTATCCTCTGGGTTAGCATTAAACTTATATACAGCCTCCATTAAAACAAAATTAGGAGCCAGTGATAGTTCTAACGTTCTTTTGAAGCACAAGAAAAGTCATTGATTTATACATAGAAAAATCTTGAGTTCAAATTGTTAAAAAAAGAAAAAGCCATTTTTAAGTCAGGTTGGCATTTAGATACTGCCAAGGCATGGTTAAACGAATGGAGGATGGGGGTAGGGGGCCAGGGGGAAAGAAATCCAGTAGAGAATTCAAATGTTATAAAAAATATCTTTTTTTTTCTCTTGTTTTGTTTTTGTTTTTGTTTTCTTTTGTTTTTAATGCAGCAGCATGCTCACTTGCTATTGCTAACTGAAGCATGAAAAGAAGGTATAGACCGGTTGTCTTTGATCCTTGAATATGTGAAAGAAATTCAATGTAAAGCTGAACCAAGTTTACCACACAAACAGCGGTGGCAGATTTATTTCACTTGAGATACAAATGCATGTCCACGTGACATGTCTACAGCATGTAGACATTTGAAAACTGCACAGGAAAATGATGGCATATAGCTTGATAGCCAAGTTGCAGTTTAGGCTGTCTTGTGACGAAACAAGGGCTTGGTAGTATTCACTGTTTGCTACCTGTCCTTGCTTCCACCCTCTGTAGGCTTTCTTTTTGTGTTTGAGTTTGTCCAGGAGCTCCTTGTTCATCCATGCAGGACTCCTGGCATTTTTGCCCAACTTCCTCTTTGATGGGATGCACTGCTCCTGAGCTTGGAGGAGGTGCTCCTTGAATATTAGCCAGCTTTCCTGGGCCCCTCATCTGCCCAGGGCTCTATCCCATGGCACTTTACCCAACAGATCCCTGAAGAGGCCAAAGTCTGCTCTCCTGAAGTTCAGGGTAGAGAGCTTGCTGTGCACCCTCCTTGCTGCCCTAAGGATCTTGAAGTCCACCATCTCATGGTCACTGCAACACTCAGTGAGTTCCACACTCAGTCTTCCTGGCCAGGTGGCCTGTAGCAGACCCCCACTATAATGTTCTCCTACAATAATGAGAAGATATACATGCACTGCAAAACGCAGCACCCCACTGAGGCATGTGGGATCTACTTTGCAGGGCCATGAGGAGCAACTGGCTAGGGATCCACAAGCTGGTTAGCAGTCACCTCTACCCAGGCACTAGCTCCACGTAAAGTTTTTCTTCCTGCCCCCAAATTCTCCTATTTTTGGCACTCACATCGT
Organism: Chlamydotis macqueenii; assembly: GCF_036417535.1. Lineage (NCBI taxonomy): Eukaryota > Metazoa > Chordata > Aves > Otidiformes > Otididae > Chlamydotis > Chlamydotis macqueenii. The sequence goes on along the minus strand of NC_141558.1, from coordinate 70,371,562 downwards.
CTCTTCCAGATATACTGATGTTTCAACTACCTGCCTGCCTCTAGGTGCAGTCACGAGGCCTAATATTGCACGGAGATTCAAATTACTTTGAGCTCTGCCAATGGGATTTGAATACATTTCAATACACTTGTTGATTGCCTCTTTTCGTGAGCAAACTCTGCTTTGTACCAAAGGCTCAGCACACACTCTTGAAGAAAGAGCCATCAGCTAAATGAGCTGTTCCCACCGTGCTGCTGCTGCCTCGGAGCAGGCAGGGGCGATGTTCCTCCTCAGTTCTCCCACCAACACACTGTGCCCACAGAATTCCGTCAAACTTTATTTCTGCCATCTTTAAACGATAGCTTGGCTATCTTTCATCCATTTTTATTGTTTGCTGTGGGCTAGCATCTGGAAATCATTTTCTATCCAAGGTTAAGAGGGATAACGTGATTCAGAAGAGGATCTCTCTCTCATAAGGTCCACAGGTTGGGCACGGTGGCTGCTTGATTTCAGCAGGGTCAGACTTGGTCCTCTAATTCCTACTATTGCCCACCATCCCCTGGCAGGCTCAATGAATGGAAAAGGAGGCAGAATTGCATCCTATACAATTTTATTTCAAGAGCAGCTATACAAAAGAAGCAAACAAACAAAAAAAACCCCAAACCCACCATCCCTTTCACACAAGGTAAATTCAAGGTAGCCATACAAATATTTCTCTCCACCATGGGTACAGAGTTTTGTTTAAAATAGTGAAGGGGAAAAGGGGAATACATCCATCTACCGCTGCAGTCTTCTGCATGAATCTATTGTGCTCTGTAAATACTTGAATTTTGTAGGGTTTTTCAAGAAATACCTACCAGCCTTTTCCCTCTTTCAGAAATGAAAAAGATTCACTTTTTCCTCTTTCAGAAATGAATGAAACAAGATCTTTTCCAGCTGTTAGTAAGACTGAAAGTAAAGAAACAGCTCTGCTTCTCTGTGCTAATTTTCTCCCAGTGCATTCAGGGCTGGCTGCTGTGGGAACATGTGGGAAATTGTGGGCTTCTGAACATGCCTACTCTGCACCTTCATCCTTCATCTCCATGGTGATCTGTCTCTGTTACCATGAATGCACCTGTTGTTTTCAGGGTTTAAGGTTGTGCGTTCTCTGCTTGTAATCTTTGTGAGCGACGTGTAGTATGATGTGTGATATGATATTGTGGGAAAGCGTGTTCTTTTTCTGTGCAGCTTTGATGCTGCACAGCTGCCTCACTGTGTACAGGAGCTCGCTGAAGCACTGAAGAGCAAGTCATCAGGGCCCGTAACCGCTGCAGTTGCACTTCAAGGCAGCAGAGCGGGTATGGCAGGGCTGCAGTCAGCACCATGTGTTGCTTGGTAATAGTGATCCATGGTGCGGCGTTGGTGGAGACAATGGCCTTTGCCCACCCCCTTAGAGGTGCTCCAGCCCCGGTCTGCCTCCAACAGACAGGTACCCATGCTGATGTTCAGGACACAGGATATTTGGGAAAATCAACAGCAGCCAGGTTCAGTTTTCAGAATGATTGGGGCTAAATGCTGGTAAACCCGGGGAGAAGGCTTTGAGTCATATCTAACCCTCCGGAATACGAGAGGTGTATTTGGGGTTAGCAAACTGGTGCACTGCCCTTGCTTTTGACATGCCTGTGTAAGAACCAGGGTCTTTTTGTTTCTTTCCTCCTATGTCCATCTGCCCCCAGACTTTGTGTTTGTGAAGTGTCCTGAGGTGATGATTGAGTTTTGGGTTTGGATTTGCCCCTCTGTCTCCTGATACATAGGAAGGGTTCTATTACGGTAAAACAAACGAAATGCAGACCTGCCCTAGACAGCAGGCACAGCAGCTGGTTTCTCTGCGTCCCCAGATGAGGTGCAGCTTCATGTGGCTGCTGACCCTCCAGGTAGCCAGAGCAAACAGACGGCGAGATGCCACACTTGGCAGGGAGCTAAAGGCTGAAATTAGCCAACGTGCAGTTAACTAGATTAGCAACATGGGGAACCAAGTGGCCTTAGTTTAGGGCCACACAATCCTGAATGAATTAGGTAGCAAAGCATGGTGCGTGTACAGCGCCCTGGATGACCAGAGGGTGTTAGAGGGGCTCTGGGCAATCCTAAACTGGGCTGGTTTTCTGCTGTGAGTCCTCTATGGGGACTGGTGCTGTGGTGTGCTTGAGTATCAGGGACAGCTCCTCCTTGTCCTCCGGGGCACACCTGCAGCTGGGAGTCCAAGAAGCATCCTGAAGTCCTTTGTTCAGCCCTTACAGAAGTTGAAATATTCTCTATGACTTCCCAGGCATTCAGCAATTTCTACACCACCGCTATATAGAAGCAGCACTGGAAGCAGGCTTTTGTCTCATCAAGGTCTGCTCTGGAAATGTGTCTGAGGTAGGTGATATGCAGGTTTTCACTATGCAGAATTAGGGTTACTCAGAATAGAGACCATTTTGTAGTTTTACGGAAGAATTTGAGAAAAAATAGCAAATGTTCTATTCTAATTTTTTTTTCCCCACAGAAATTGCAGAAACAAGCACTTTTTCACAGATCACATGAATTTTGTGGAATCACTGCATTCTCCATGAGAAAAATTTGGCAAGCTGTAGTCAAGATACTCTTTCCATCAGTCTGAAAGCTCCTGATCCCCACATGTAAAGCTCTGATAATGCTTAGCCAGCACCCCTTACTGTAACCTCTGTAAATGACAGTAGTGCCCTTAAACCCAACGTTATTTTAGACTTTTTTTAGAAATGCCTCAGAGTTTTCTCCTCTAGCTGATCCAATCACAATTGTTAACCTGCTACTGAGCGTTGTCGCTAGATCAAGAGAAGCTGTGTTTTGCTGGTCTCACTGCAGTTTATTTACTCTGAGGTCCTAAGTGAGGTTTGGAGTACTTTTACCTGCCTCAGTTTCCCAGTGTATTTTAAGACGGCTTGAGTCACCGCATGAAGAGCTGTTAAGTGTCACATGTGGCAATACAAACTGCTGTGGGCTTATCGGAGGGAAGTGACATGTTTTTGTATCTCAGCAGCTTCTCTCTGCTTGCCTTTCATGGCATCGAGGTGCATGCCATGCACACTTCTCTGGTCACTCTTTGGGTAATTTGATTTATTCTTCATCTGAGCACCTGATGGAGGAAGAGTTGTAGGTGGTACCCCTCTCAAAGCCCTCAGGGCCCTGCCGATTAGGGGATAGTGTCTGATGAATAAGGAAAAGCCAAGGAGGTCCTGATGCTCCCTAGGGCTGGGCAAAACCGAGGCAGATGGAGAGGGGCAGATACAGTAGTATCTGTTGTCTGTCCAGCTTTTTCTCTCTTTTCCCATCACTCTGAATTCAGGATTGACAAAAATGAACATTTTAAAAAGAAAATGCCTTCATACACACCTTTTCTGTATGCTGGTATTTCAGCTCACATTATTTTTTATCAGTGGAGGAGTCTTTGCAGCACAGCTTGTACTTGTTACTGGGACTCAGCTCTTTCCTACCAGTCTGCAAAGCTTCGTTGGCACCTGCAGTACTAAATCAATAACCTGCTTTTGCTGGTGTAGGTCATATAACCAGAAGGTCTGTATAAGCTCACTGGCTCCAGACCTGTGTGCTGGGCTCTAATTAACATTTGCTCTGTGCGCTTGGGCCACTTCCCTCACAGGTTTGGATGCCAGGGGTATTGATTGCCCTTGCCCGATGCACAAATGAGGTCGTAATGGGGAAAGCCCAAGGGCTCCCAACTTGGCGGAGGTTCCTGTGAACAAAAAGAAAGCTGCCTGTGCACCAGAAGGCTGCTGCAAAGGGCCGTGCTGCTTAGCAAGCATGGTGTGTGAAAGAAAATGTGCTGAGAAGAATGGCTGAGCAGGTTTCTGGATACAAGCATAGGGGAAAAATAGAATCATAGAATCACAGAATAGTTTGGGTTGGAAGGGACCTTCAAAGGTCATTTAGTCCAACCCCCCCTGCAAGGAACAAGGACATCTCCAACCAGATCAGGTTGCTCAGAGCCCTGTCCAACCTGGCCTTGAATGTTTCCAGGGATGGGGCATCCACCACCTCTCTGGGCAACCTGTTCCAGTGTTCCACCGCCCTCAGTGTAAAAAAAATTTCTCCTTACATCAAGTCGAATCTGCTTCCTTCTATTTTAAAATCATTACCCCTCATCCTATTACAACAGGCCCTGCTGAAGAGTTGTGTTGGTTTTGTTTAGTGGAGGTGGGCTACAGTGGCAGCTTCTGCAAGTAGCTGCTAGAAGTTTCCCCTTTGTCCGGTGGACTCAACCGGGCCTAGGGTGGACCTGCTGCTGGCTGGGCCAAGCCAAGTGGTGACAGAATGTTCAGTGATAACACCTCTGCGATAACTTATTTAAGAAGGGGAAAAAATTAAAAAAAAAAAAAAGAAGTGAAGAAGCAGTAGTAGTCTATTTATTGTTCTATCCTACAGGTATGTATGACTCGGAAAGAGTTATAAAGCAGGCATGTTTATTCGGTGCCGGGTGCGTGGGAGATTGCTCCTCCAAAAGCATGCACACTGACAGCACATTTTACCAAAAATTTATACGGTGCAGGTATACATATTCATAGGATTGCACAATACAGACATACATATGCATATGTCAGGCGGGGTTATTAAAAAAACACTTGCATTAGCATTTCAGATCTGTCTCTGGTGGTCGTTTACTTCTTCAGGGGTCTTATCTTCCTCTAGATGAACTTTAGTCATTCGCCCATGCTCTCCTTTCACTTGGTGATTTCAGCAGTTTCCCGACTTCTGACGGAATTTGCGGTGGAACTAACATTCCGTCCTTTGCTAGACATATTAGTCCTTGACAAATACCAGTTTCTTGACACATACCAGTCCCTGATAAGCTTAAGTGAATTTCAAGGCAAACAGGATTGTTAGGCATTTCTAGTAGACAGTTAGTCTCCTAAATCAAGCAATATGCAGTTAGTTTCCTAAATCAAGCAATATTTAGCAGATGGTTAATTCCCTCTATCATGTACACAAGCCGCTAGTTGCTCATGTGTTCTTGCCATCTAGTAACGGGAATTTACATTAAGAATCAAAATAAGGGGTTTTCTTTTTGTTTGGTTTTGCTACTATGAAAGTACACCTGTCCTCAAGAGGAAATTTGTAGATCATTCAGCAACTGACAACGTTATAGAATGGTTGTGAAGAAAAATTAGTTACTACCATAGGCAACTAAATCTGCAGAGGGATTTAGAAAGACTGAATACATTGGCAGAAGGCAGCTGGAATTGTTCTAGGACAGTCTTAATCTTACCAGGAAGAAATTCAGTGATGATCATTCAGTGATGAAGAGTGGCCAACACTTCAGTTTGACTGATGTGTTGGTTTTGTTTAGTGTGGGGGGCTGCGGTGGCAGCTGCTATAAGAAGCTGCTAGAAGTCTCCCCTTTGTCTGGTGGACTCGGCCACGTCTAGGGCGGACCCACTCTGGCCGTGGCTGAGCCAACTGGTGACAGAATGTTCCCTCATAACACCTCTGTGATAATGTATTTAAAAAGGAGAAAAATATTTTTAAAAAAGGGAAGAACATGTGAAGAAGCTGAGCAGGGGCGGAGAGGGGCAGGCACGAGCCTTGTGGGCCTTGTGACCCTCACCCTCTGGCCTCCCGCCAGGCAGCCGTCTGGGCCTGACTCGGCCCAGCCTGGCTGCAAGAAGTGGAGAGAAGATGAGAAGTGAAGAGAACCTAAGAGGCGTCTGCCTGAGCCGATTGTGAAGAATTTTTTTTTTGTGAGAGGAAGGGCTGCAGACACCAAGGTCATTGAAGAAGGAGGGGGAGGAGTAATGTTGCTCCTGGCCAACATTCCCCTGCAGCCTGTGGTGATGACCATGGTGGAGCAGGTTGTCCCCCTGCAGCCCATGGAGGTCCATGGAGGAGCAGAGATCCACCTGCAGCCCGTGGAGGACCCCACATGGGGGCAGGTGGAGGCCTGAAGGAGGCTGTGGCCTGTGGAGGGCCTGCACTGGGGCAGCTGTTCCAGAGGGACTGCACCCCATGGCAAAACAACCCATGCTGGAGCAGTTTCTTGAAGGACTGTAGCCCGTGGCAGAGACCCCATGCTGGAGCAGGAGGGGAATGTGAGGAGTTCTTCCCCCGAGTAGGAAGGAGCTGCATAAAGTGATATGTGATGAACTGACCATAACTCCCATTCCCTCTTCCCCGCTGTGCCACTTGGGGTAGGGGGGAAGTAGGTAGAGATAATTAAAATGAAGTTAAGCCTAGGAAGAGGGAGGGGTGGGGAGAAGTTGTTTTTGTTCTCTTCCTCGTTATTCTGCTTTGGTTTTATTAATAATAAGAAATAAATATTTTTCCTGAAGTCAAGTCTGTTTTGCCCATAATGGTAACTTCAGTGATCTCTCCCTGTCCTTATCTCAAACCTTGAGCCTGTTTGTTACATTCTCTCTCCCCCATTCCCTCAGAGGGTGGGGAGAGTGAGTGAAAACCTGCAAGTGGGTCTAAACTATGACAATTGCCTATTTTTGCCCTGGGAGAAATAGTGAAACCTTGTGTGATAGGAAGTCCCTGTGAATTTTCCGTTTACACAGAAAGAGACTTACAGAAGGATCCAGCCTGTGCAGGATCTGAGCTTTCCATCCTCTTAAAGCACAGCCTAAATTTAATGCTGACTCATGAACTGAGGCTTCCAATGTGCAGCATATTTACCTCAAGCCACACATGCTAGGCTTATGATGACTAAGCTCTTCCCCCCCTCTCTCTGCACATGCCAGTATTGCAAAGTGAGGCTGGGGTAGGAAATGCCTCCTGGCTTCTTCTGGCTCGCAGCCTTGCATTGCCATCAGCAATAAGAGTTCTGCAAGACAAAATGCGGTGTCTGGTGCACTGTGACAGCCAATGCTTTTAAGTTGAAAACCTCAATGACACCGTTGCTGTGCCTTTGCATTCTGTGGGTTTGGAGCAACAGGAGAGATGAGAATTTAAGAAAGAATGTGGCTGATGCAGAAAAAGGGCTAAGATCCACTGGTGCCTCAGCTCAGTGTTAGTTCTGCCGAAGAACGGGCATGCCCCACAGGAATGTTTGCTTTATTGCTGGTGTGCAGCTGCGATGCAGAATGCGACCAGGGAGAAGTATTGCTGAGCAGGTAAGGTGACATTTTTGCTGGATACGTTCTGGACTAGAAATCATAGAATCATAGAATGGTTAGAGTTGGAAGGGACCTTCAAAGGTCATCTAGTGCAACCCCCCTGCAAGGAACAGGGACATCTCCGACTAGATCAGGTTGCTCAGAGCCTCACCCAACCTGGCTCTGTCGTTAAGCCATCTCTCTCTCTCTCTGTTATTGAGCTGACCATTCTGCAGGAAAAAGAATCCTGATTCGAGAACGTCATCCATTTTTTACGGCGTGGCTCTCACATGCTTTTATCATCTGTGAAGCCCTGTAAGGAATGATTGGTTTCTCTGAGTTTTAACAGCTCTGCTGGAGAGTATTTCAGAATGAGCTGCACCGTGCTACTCCCATGAAGAAAATCAGCCTTTAGTGAGGCTGCCCAGAAAGTGGGCTGATCTGCTACAGGTTAGAATGAAACCCCTTGGGGAAAATGAATTCTAGCTTCAAGAACACAATGCTGGTTTTGGTTACACTCCAGCAACCCTAAGGTTTGCTTTACGACTCCAGCAAAGAGGGGGAAATGTAGATTCTTACCTCTACAAAGGCTACTAAACATAGCTATCAAAAACCAGGAGTTCTTTTAGGACCTGGGAAAAAGAGGATGTTTCCTAAAATCAAAAGAGATGGGAGCAGAAAAGAACCTTTTTGGCAAGGGCAATCTGCATCCCTCTGCTCCTCTCTGTCAAGCACAGCTGCTCACCAGAAGCCAAGGGCTGAGGCCTTTATCGTGCAGTTGGTATGAGTCTGATGCAAAACATACTGATGGAGCTTTTGCTCCGAGAGAGGGAGAAAGAGCGAGAAAAGTCCTTGCAGCTCCCTACACAGAGTGTTGACCCTGGAGAAGCAGCCGAAGAAAGTAAATGGTTGCTATAGCTGTGGGCCTCTTTCTTCACTTGCTTCCTCTTTGCATAGTGTTGCAAATGTCTATGTGTCAGTCACAAAGCATCATCTTGCTCCAGAAGATGGGAGACTCCAGCGAGTTCATCCACAAAGCAGCCAATCCCAAACCCATATGATTCTATGATATAAGGGAAAGCCTTCATTTCTCAAAAGAAGGAAAGAAGACATTTAAAATGTATATATTTTAAAAATCCTTGTGCCATCCACCTTGTGCCACGATGCCTGCCCACAGCTTGCCTCTGCCCAGCTTCTGTAGGACACCCCCAGCCCACTCGCTGCCCAGCACCCCGTGTGTCAGCCAGCACCCCCTGCAAGGTGGCACAGCCCCCTGCCCCAAGCCCCTCTCTTGCACCTCCCCACGGGTGCCCCAAGGTGCCGGGAGGTGGTCGGATGGCACCACTCACCTTGTCACATCAGTCCGTTGCACAGGGGAGGACAGGGGACTGCAGACAAGATGCACCCCATGAAAGAGGAAGAAAATTTCAGCACAGCTGGGGAGATTTCTGCTGTCAGGAGACTGGGGTTGTGAGCTTGACCTGGGCATCTCAGGCATCTGCCACCGCACCAGCAGCTACCAGAGACTTGTAAAGGGGTCACCTGGTAGCTTGGCACCTGCGACGCACACCGGCACGTACAGCGAGCTGCACATCCTCCAATAACCCCAAAGCATATCCTCTGGGTGAGCAGATGATCTCGAGATAAAAATCTTTTCAAAAATACTTCCTTTTAATTTTTATTATTTTTTAAAAGCCTACATCTAAATATGTTATGTACAGCTGTAGCTCTAAACACTGTCAGGTAAAGCTCATTCTTCAAACAGACAGAATAAAACAAAAGCCACTGTCACGTCCACCTTTGCCTCCACTTTTCCTGCTCAGCACCTCTCTGTCAGCTTCCTGGGGCACACCAAGCGTTCACATGATGCTCATGTCCAAAATCTCACAGAGGTTTTCCACCACATGCTGAGGCTGCCTGGTGGCATGCTCCTTCAGTCTGGAGCCCATCACTTGGTAGAGGCTCTTTGCAAGTTTGGTGACCACAGCCCTGACATTGCCGCTTCGGACAGGCAGGACCCTCTTTCCCAGCAAGAACCAGAGTGCGGGCAGGGCGTAGCGCTTGATGGCTTTTGGTTTCTGGAGATAAACCGATGTCACAAGCACTGCCGGGCGAGAGAGAAAAGCTTCTTAACAACCTTGATGCAAGCAAGTACCTACTTTTAGTTTTGGTTCTTAGAAGCCTTCTCTGGCTAGTATCAGCAAGCTCAAAGAGCCTGCTGATCCAGAAACAGGCAACAGAGGCTGATCATCCACTGAACAGAACAACCAACCTCTGAGGACCTAAATTTCTCCCCATCAGAGACCTTGTACCTGTGATAGGCTCAGCAAAGTCAATCATACACATGTAAGTCATTTCACTACCCACTTCTGCATTACAAATGACAAAAATGTCAAATTGCTGTTGATTTCCATTAAGACGTTGTCTAAAGCAGCTGCTGAAGATTTTGAAATGCAGCTTAGAGAGGGAATTGAAAGACTTCTAAGAAAAAAACAGGATTACTCTGTTGTGACCTTTGATGACAAATGCCAAAAGTCGAATCTGGCAGTTCCCTTGGCTCAGTGGCACACAGCAAACGGCAGTACTGTACCACACTGCAGAACTCCAGTGCATGAAACGTGTGTGCTGCTTGATAGCTTCATGAGAAACATCAGTGACAAACTGATGTCTTTGGCAGAATGGTCTGATTTGAGTATTTTTTCCTCTCATACTTGGTGGCCTCTAATGAGCAGCTCTTTCAGACTTCAGGATGTCTTGGATAATTACCCAGACCCCATTGCCACGGCTTTTGAGCTTCTCACAAGTTTAACGGCACTTACCCTTACAATGTTCCCTGAAAAGGGGAACACAGACAGAAAAATCTTACACAGGAGGCTGAAATTTAACCAAACAACCAAGTGTTCCCTCTCATTCTCTCTGAAGGCTGCTCTCAGCTCATTTTCAGAACCCAGCAATATTAAATACAAACAAAAATTAACTACCAATAGGCTCCTTGCATGGCAGATTTTGCTGAGAGACCAAAATCTGAAATGGTCTGAAGACAATGTTCTTATTTTCTTTCAGTGGAAATGTTATGCAGGAACCATTTAAAATTCTGTCATGCAAGGACCTTCATTTCCTCCACGCTGCTAATCTAGCATCAGTCACCCAGATTTAAACAGCTCCTGAAAGTACCTAAAACCAATTCTGGCAAGCAGGGAAAGGGTGAGGGGACCTAACAGGAAAAGAAGAATCCTGTGATGACAAAATAAACCGATCCTCAGGAATACATGTAGCCACAATTTTTTTCTAAAGGATGGTCGTTGGCTGTAGAAAAGGGACCTCCTACAGACCTCCATGACCCTTCCTGTACTGTCCTTCAAAGAGAGGAGCCAGCCAGGGTATTTTTGGCCTCTCTCTTTCCTGCAGGCAGGTCCTGAGATGTCCCAGTGAGGGCTCAGCGCTGGAGCTTAGAGCACCGTTCTCGTCTCACATGCTGCACACCTCCACAGCAGCCAGACAAGCCCCTGCCAAACACACCTAGAACGTGTATTTTGCAGGAGGGACAAGCTCAGGACGTTCTGGTGTTCGATGATCTACTGCACTCTCTATTCAGCGGCATTTCCCCTAAATATTCCCTCTGAAGACTTTTTGACTTGAAGTGGAGGTTAGCTGGAGCAGGCAATACCTGAGAGATGTTCTGTGACATCCAGCAGAGCTTGGCCGCTGAGGAAAGGCACTCGGTGGGAAAAAACTTGCAGCAGCAATGTGTTATCTGAAAGAGAAGCATTTATTTCTGCTCACTCTTCTGAGGTTATAAGGGAAAAAAAAAAGGAGGAAGGGAAAGGGCAGGGGTAACTGCATTTTGTAACAGAAATTTCTGCTCCTTCAGTCTGCGTTACTTGAGAGGATTTAAATTCAAAAAGAAAAGCTCTCATTTCACATTTGCAAATCCAAAGTTGTCTGCTGTACAAGGAGCTCTGTTAAACATTTCACATCAGGGCCCTCAAAATTTAAATCACATGTAAGCAGTGAAAAGGTTTTGCATCCTGGAGCTTTGCAGGAGTGACCTCCTCCCTCCTCAGAGGCAAAGGGTGAGAAGGCTCAAAAGTCCACACATCCCTTCACACTTTAAGGATAAGCTGGTGTTAAACCTTTAAGTTACCTGTTGGGATCTAGGGACAAGACTCCAAGCTACTCTTACAAGAGAGAATTACTGCTCATTGCCAAGACCATCCGCTCTCAGGGGCTCTTGTAACATCTCTGACATCAGATCTTGGCAGAGAGAATGGAAAACCAACTGATTTCCCAATACACGACTGTCATATGTGTTTTAGTTTTTCGTATGCTGCCTGTGGTTGATCTGGGGTCTTGTTTTAGTTTACAGACTGTTACCTGGACTGGTCTGCAAGTCTCCAGTCTTTCTGCTTTGGAAAGCCAAGCAAAGCTTTTCTTGGAGGCAGAATGCGCGTGGGATGCGCTACGGTACCTGCGGTGTCACCTGGAGTGGCACCGAGAAAGCAGGTAACCTGCTGCTTTGTGAACGACTGCAGAGCCAAGTCCCAAAGCGGTTGTAAGCAGCGCTGTGCTATTAAGTGCTCCCTGTGGCATGAGATGTAAAAAGGAAGTCCCTCATCATCTTCTTGCAAGTGTGTAGCAAAGAATTGATCCTGCTACCCCAGTTAAGCTTCTGCTTTGGTAACCACACTCTTCTCATTCACCTTTTTAAACAGACACTTCACTTTTTGCCTCACACTCTTGCAGTATTGGCAGACGCTGTTTCCCACTTGCTGTTCCTCCCCAGAGAGGCACCTTACAGCTTAAAAAAAAAACACCCTGAGAGCTGGAAATGTTGAAGGAGCACAAAATGTTAATGAATTGTTGATATCAGTATCTGCAGAGATTTTCAGGGGGACACCTGAGTTTTGGGTGGGTGAGGGGGGACTGTTTCTTTGCTTGGTTTTTAGGAATTTAAGCATATAGGAACTATTCATCTGTCACGTTAAGATTTTCAAATGCCCTGTGCACGTTTTGCTCATGCATTCTCCCAGTAGAGCCTTTCTTCCCCCACTAAAGCCCTGTATCCTGACTTCTGAAATATTTGTGATTCACTTGCCTATTTGAATTTTTGCAAACGCCCATAAAAATGAGCAGAACCAAAAAACCATATCCCACCTTGTCTGCTTGAACCTGTCCCTAGGTAAAGTCAGTGTGATGAGAGGCAGATGTGCCTCGCTCCTGTTCTGCCATCTGCCAGCATGGAAAATTTACAGTGGTCTCTCAGAACTGGAGAGAAGGGAATGACACAAAGCTCCATACAAAACCCTGAAGGCGTCTGTTTGCTGCATCCTCTGGGAGCAGGGTTCTGCAAGTTTTCCCCAACCTCCTCCCAGGCACCACAAAAAATGGGTAAGGACCAAGAGCAGTACATGTCTCACAGCCCTCTTCCCATTTCATGACCAGGAACAACTCCATACTTGGGATGCAGAAAGGCAGCAGGTCAGCAAATTCACTGAGTTTGCAAAGCAGCTGATGTGGAGAAAGTTGTTAATTCCCCTTTAAGACCTGCCTCTTCAACACTGATTTTTTCAGGCCTGTTCACCCAGTGCTGCATTTTCACAGCTGCCATAAATCTGTGCAGCCAGGGAATTTCCAGCAGGCCTTGGCTACGTAGTTATTGGCTATGGCCATCTTGCCCCATGCAGAACAACACTTGGAACAAGCCATCCTTTACAGCTGGAAATTTACCTCTTTGCTCTAAAGAAATGAACTTGCCAAATCATCAATTCCCTTTAAAAAAAGAAGACCAAGAAGAAAGGTGGGAAATAGATAGGACCAGCTAATGCCCATGACGTAGAGTGTTCCGGGAAGCTGTCCTGCAGAAACTCTGATGGGCCAGCGTCCCTTCACACCAAAAGCAAAGCAATTCCTTTGAGAAATTAAGTTGGGCACAAGCAACCTCCAAAAATCCCTTTGTCCCTGAACTCTAGTGAAGTTGTACTCCATGAGGTATTGTTCACTCCTTCTGTACCAAAGCAGACAAGCAGCATCTCATTTCACATTTCAACAGCAGTTAGAACTGGAGTAGACAGCAGATGGAGAGCCCCAGGGACTGGAAACTTCTGGTCTCAGCTGCAACGATGACAGTGGTGACACAAGTCTTACCAGTGTGCTTCTGAATCCACACTACAAGATCAAGAGAGAAATTCAGGCCTGGATTCATCTCACCAAACTTTAAACACTTTGCTGAGGTTTCAGTGGACAGAGGTAAACACCTCCAGCAAACTGCACAGAGCAGCCTTAGTCTCCCTCCCTGATGGAAATGTGAAAATGCATGCAAAAAGAAAACCAAGCAACATCAACACCTCTCAGCTAGATCCTTGCAGCTGGATCCTCAAGGGGACAAAGTGCCTAAGAATAACCTGAGTCACAGAGAACTTGCTACAGACTTAGGCCTGGTTCTCAACTGTGTCCCCTGGCTGCAACCAACCCTGCCAGCCCCGTCTTCACTTAGACAGCCACCCAGCTGTCTATCCTTGTACTTATTATTGCAAATCAGTAATATCAACCAAAATAGCCCCTTATTATAACCCCATTCTGCTTTACTCCCATTCTTTTATTTCTGCTTTTCTGGCTCCCTTGTTATTAGGTTACTGCCTCCAAATCAAGGCAAATTGAAACCTGTGCCAGGTGAGGGGAATCAGGGAGCTGACATCAGGACAGTATCGCCACATGCTTTCAAGAAATACATACTACTCTCATGCGTACAATCAGTTTCTACAGCCGATCACAAGGGCATAACTCCAAATACACAGACAATACACTGACAGTAGCTGTTAGAAGTGGTTTTGGTGAACTGCAAAGACACCAAAATAGACTCCTGTAGCATTACCCATGAAGGAAGATGCCACTGTATTGCCAGTCCACAGCATGCAAACATGTAGCTTTTCGACCACAACAAGGGATGTGCTGGAGGTGCACTCTGCAGGGCAGCTGGTCCCAGCCAAAACGAGCCTGAGGATCCCTGAGAGCTTCAGCAAGAGCCTGGTAGGCAGCAGAAGACACAACGTGCAGCAGGCCATATGGTTCAGGACACAGGGCAGATTGGGACCTCACCCCCAATCCTGTATCAGGACCCCTCCCAGCTGCAGGTACGTATTTCACATCAACAGCCATGCTTGGTGCCTCATGCTGAAGCATCCAGAAAAGGGGACAGTAATAGGCTCTATACCCTTGTGGAAGAAGGGAGCCAAGGCATTTGTAACCCCACACGCATGGAGACCTCCAAGCTGACTATGGAACAAGCGTTTTGTTCTTCATCTGATCCATGATATGATCTTTCATAACACAGACTGAGATTGAAATTCAAATTCTCAATCTTTGAATTCAAAAGGACATTTTCATTTGGGCTTTACATGGCTAAACTACTGCCTGAAACTGCAAAATGAGTAACTGACTTCAAAGCTTGCCATATCAGAGTCAGCAGAGCCACCACTGCCAGAGTGCAGAATGAAGCTCAGCAAGAGCAAAGAGCCTGCGCCACGCTTCCTCCGACATTGTTCAAGGACAAAGCACATTCCTTTCATCTTGTTTCAGTGGAGGGACACTTAACTGACTGCATATAAAAACAGAATCCATGCAGTCTCCGAGGAGGAAGGGGGGAAAAACAGTCATGACAGGTGCCAGTCACTTCCCTTATGCTCTTCTGGCAGGAACTTAAAATGAGCCCTATAACGTCCTCTCTGCTGAATTAATAACCAGACATATGATCCAGGAGATAAGCAGCAGCCATTCAGCTGCACATCCCAACAGGATACAATCCACTGGGATAGAAAGAAAGCAGGCAGGACTTCATAAACATCTGGCAGCAGCTGGATATTTCCACAGATGACAAGAGGTATCAATGGACTCAGTGTTCACTTGGCTCTGAGATGGAGGAGCCACAGCTGAGGAGAGGCAATGGCAAACGTCAGTCTTACCTAGGTGAGCAATGGATGCTTCCAGCACCTTCACAGCTGCCGTATAAATCCCCAGGTGCTTTGAGTTCAGGTTCTCAGTGACCACTTCTACCAGAGGGACCAGCACAGGGCGTAAGGCATCTCCGAGCATGGGTGCCATCAAAGCCAGCACCTCCAGTGCCTGCTGGTTCACTTTCTTGTTCGAATCTCGAAGTCTCAGAACAAAAACATCAAAAATCTGTTAAGAAAAGAAACAACGTGAAAGCTGGATCAAAATGTCAAGATTTTGCTATTTTTTAAAGTGGTTTGAGTGGAGACAGGATAGGTCATATGCTGTTTCTCTTTACCTATAAATCATTAAATCAATCCTATTTTAATAATGCAAATAGCATCTTTGCTAGAAAGGTATGGCAACAGGTATTTACGATGCCCATTTTTCCATGAGGTTGTCTCAAGTACTGAGGGGAGTTTTGATGTTGCCAAAAGTGTGGTTGGTTGGATAAGGTCCAAGTTTTGGTCTATCTGCCTCAGAACCTGCGTCTGGAGGAGTGCAGGGCTCTGATGAACTCTTCAGGATCCAGACCTTTTGTCTAGCTAACAGGTAGACTTCTAGAAGAAGTTTTGAATGTGCTGAGCAGTTCTCATTCCAGTAGATTCAGTCCTTTGACAGCCACATTATCAGGCACCATTTTCTGGAAAAGGGGAAACAAGCAGCTGCTGGGAGGAGAAGGAAGAGAAGATCTGTCTCTAGACATTTTCATCCCCTTCTCAAAGAGAAAGGAAAGACCGTGTGAGAACAGGCTTTCCCAAGCAGGAAAGGAAGGAAGATGGAAGTGAATAGGCAGAGTTGTGTCATTGCAAGACAACATAAAGTTTACAGGACCATCCTTTAAAAAAAAAAAAGATCTTTTTAAATCAACCCAGCCTGATACTTCTCTCCCCCACCCCAACCCATTTTTCTCTTAGAGAAGAATTGCCAAGCTTTCAGGGCTGGATTCCCTTTATTTCAACCTAGCTGGTTGTAGGGGACAGCAGAAGCTACAGAAACAGGCCATTGTCATCATCTCATGCAAAAGCACCACTAGGCACCTGCCAGAGAAATACACCTGGACTGAAATGACTTGCCCTGAAACCTGAAGCTGAATTAAATTATTTTGGGTGAGAAGGAACCAGCCTGCTCAACGCAACCAGTATGTAGGGCCAAGACGCACTCAGTTAATGTTACTGGTACAGACTTGGGAAGGGAGCCAAGGAGAAAGGAGCAATAGGGATGCCCGACATACCTGGGCAATGTTGGTGGAGATGAGCTGGGGGCTGCTTTTGCAGTGATCTAGGAGGAGCACCACTCCCTCCATTCGTGTTCGAAACTCCTTGGATGTCAGGAGCTTGCAAAGCTCCCCGAGCTGGTTGTTCTCTTCCACAGTGCAAAGTGACGTGCGACGGTCTGTCTGACGGGGTACGATGAATACCTCAGAGCTAGACCTCAAACTGGAAAATAAAGCCAAGGTCAGACGTTTGGGTGATAATATCTTCCAGTTCATTGTGAGGAAAACATCTGAGGAGACTTGCTAATGATGTGATTTCAGCTAGATCCTCATCTGCAAAGCAACTTGGATCTGACGACAATCGTTACAAGAGAGACTGCAGGCAACTTCATCGCTAGTGCTCACTCAGGAAAACCAAGGCACCCAGGGTGCGATTCATCTCATTTATCTCCAGATGTCTTCCCAGGTACTCATCTACCATCCCACCGTGGGGAAAAATAGGCGCTACCCCACAATTTAAATGCCTCATCTTATGGGAGGTGCCTGTGTTGTAAGGAAATTAATTACTCTGGAGAGGTGTCTCTACAGCAGGTGTGGGAATCTGGATAGATAGCTCAGAAGCATCTGAACTGATGGATCAAACACAAAGAGGTTAAGGGGCAGATCGGAAAGGATGCAGAGGATCAGTAACAGAGATGAAACCAGAAGCCAGCCACCCGACTACTACGCTCACATTCTTGCTTCCCTAGGGACTGGATCCGTAGCTTAACAAAGCCAAGGGGAACAATTCCCTTGGATCCACCTCTCTCTGCCGTGAGCATGGGAAGCTCCTCACCATGCTAGTGAGGCGTGTGGTCACCTTCCTGCCACCGCTGAGCACAACAGAACCAAGTAACTCCACTCTGTCATCAGAGGAGAACAAGTACAAGCAGCTCTCCCACTGGTACAGGGCGACAGCAAGGACCAAATCCCTATCTTGAATGCTGATTGCAGCACAGGGGAAAAAAATCCATGCTGTCCATCAACCAACCAGTAATGGGTCTGAATGACATGAATAGCTACAGAAGTCGTCCATGTTGAGACATGTCTCAAGTGGAACTGCTCAGGAATTGTCTTGCTGGTAATGTTTGAGGGTCAGAAAGCAATGATTCAGCCAGGCCAAACCACATGCATGGCAAGTGCAGTTTTTGGAAATGGCATCTTGGTTCCAGACTGGGACTTCTCATCAAAGCACCATCTAAAAAAGACTCCACTCAGATAAGAATACCCTGATTGAAGTTAATGTCCCAAGCCAAACAGCAGAGTCAGGACCCTCTCACTGTGTCCATAACACTGTCCTCGCCACTGCACTGGATCTTTGGAGCTGCAACCGGTGCGTGTCTCTTCCTGTCTCTCAGTTTTTGTGGAAAACCCTCCGGAGAAGTTGTGTTCAGCCTCATGCAGAAGGAGACATTCTTTATCACAGAAGATTTGTGAGGCAAGGAAACAATCTCTGGCACAGCTCTTCTCCACCAGAGAGATTCTGCTGAGGAAGAGACATGGAAACTTGTCATGTGCTTTGTCTGATAGACCAGAAGTGCTCAGTACCCTCCGTCAGAAGGCGAGTTGTCCTGGGGCATCGTCAAGCCACTGTTCTTAGACTTCCTGGGGTACTTGGCAGATGGAGGCTCCCATTTATGGTCTTCTGTCTCCTACATAAATACATAAAAAGCCATGAATCTAGAGACGATCAAAGAGGAAATTACTTGTTTACAACACAAGTTAGAACCAGGATCACTGCTCCCAAGCAAGGCTCAGCAAAACATTTCATAACTTGGAGAGGGTAACACGCCAGAGATTCACTGATGTCTACTCTTTGTTTTCAATAACCCAAGGCAGGTTATAGGTGCTAGCATGCTGGGCAGCAGTGTAAAATCCTGAATTCATTCGCCTTGAGCACAAATGGGAATAATGCAAAGTGGTGGGGAACATTCCTAAGGGAATAGCAGGAAGCTTTCTTAAAGGGAATAGCAGGAAGCACTGTGACTCTCTGGAGGTTGGCCCCTTGTGTTTTGAGTTGAATTGGTTCACACTCACTCTCCCCGTTCCTGCACAAAGCTATATTCCTTTCTAGAATGTGAAAGGAAGAGAATGAAGAAAAAAATATTGGGATGATTTCCCATTGGATGCTGAATTCACAAAGCTTCTTCCAGCACCACAGTGCATGACAGCATGGCCGTCTTCCCAGAATACAGACAAGATATGTACTGGTCATGTCTTGCGCATCTTTTGTATATTTGGAATTTTTCTTGGCACTACTACTTCCCTCGTCTGCCCCAGAGACTCTCTTCTCTTCAGAAGCACTATTCTCGCTTCCTTGCTTTACTGGGAGGGTGGGGGGTGGTGCCTGGGCTTTTTATGCTTGAAGGTAAAAGCCTTTTCTCCTACTTCCCTTTCCTGTTTGTGGATGATAGTCAAAATACACCCACTTGATTTCTAACCATACTAGTTCCTTCACGGTCTGCAGAGAAACAGGCTACAGATCAACAGTTCATTCCCAGGAGCAAAAGGATTCAGCAAGAGAAGGAGGAGATCGAGAAAGATGAGCTATGTTTAATCTCCTATTAGCAATGTCAGCACTTGCATTTCTCCTGCCAGGCACTCACTTTCTGCTTAATTGTTGCCATAACCTCTTCCAAGTCACGTGAGGGGACAGACTGTTTCAAATACCGATCAAAATTTCGATGACGCATCAAGATAGTCAGCATCTTCCGGCCACAGCACCTAACACAGGGAAGAGAGAAATGAATGACTGCTTTTTCTACAAACTATTACAGTCTTTTCTCCCTAGCCTTGTGAAGAAACAAAGGAAAAGAAGTTTTAAAAAAATAAGCTGATAGTTTAAACTCACCATGTGCAATACCTTGCTATTGCCCATTCAGTAAAGAAAGATAGTTACCTCTGCTTACTGCCGCTGCACAGTGCTGCCAGCTGAACACAAGAGGCAAGAGGAGAACACAGGGCAACAGGAAAAGACAATTTGGTTCTGAAATTGTGGGTATGCTTCTGTGGGATTGCAGGAACCCATGGGACGAGCGAAGCACATCTCCTGTTTTGCTCTCATAGCTTATTTGCAGTCCCTCGCTGCCATTGCACAATAATTTGCCTCTCTTGAACCGGCAGAGAAGCTAGGACAAACCACCTCATGCTTTCTATTTATTGTTCTACACTACATGTATGTACACAAGCCGCTATTTGCTCATGTGTTCTTGCAATCTAATGATGGGAATTTAAATTAAGAATCAAAGTAAGACTTTTTTGGGGTTTTGGTTTGTGGTTTGGTTTGGTTTTGCTACTATGAAACTACAGCTATCAGGAGTTGTTCTGGTTTTGTTTAGTGGGGGGGGGCTAAGGTGGTAGCTTCTGTAGGAAACTGCTAAAAGTGGCTCCCCTTTGTTCAGTGGACTCCGCCAGGCCTAGGGCAGACCCGCTGCTGGCCAAGGCCAAGGCACTTGGTAGCAGAATGTTCCATGATAACGCCTCTGCGATAACGTATTTAAGAATGGGAAAACAGAAAAAAAAATGAGAGAAGATGTGAAGCAGCTGAGCGGGGGCAGAGAGGGGGAGGCCTTGTGGGCCTTGTGGGCCTTGCAGGCCTCACTCTCAGGTCTCCTGCCGGGCAGCCGACTGGGCCTGGCCCTGCTGCAAGAAGTGGAGAGGAGATGAGAAGTGAATGAGATGTGAAAAGATCCTGAGAGGCGTCTGCCAGCCTGTTGTGAAGAATTTTTCTTGTGAGAGGAACGGCTGCAGGCGCCAAGGTCAGTGAAGAAGGAGGGGGAGGAGTAATGCGGCTCCTGGCCAAGATTCCCCTGCAGCCCGTGGTGATGACCATGGTGGAGCAGGTTGTCCCTCTGCAGCCCATGCAGGTCCACAGAGGGGCAGAGATCCACCTGCAGCCTGTGGAGGACCCCACGCCGGGGCAGGTGGATGCCTGAAGGAGGCTGTGGCCCGTGAAGGGCCTGCACGGGGGCAGCTGTTCTGGAGGGACTGTCCCCCGTGGAAGAGATGACCCACGCCAGAGCAGTTTCACAAAGGACTGTGGCCCGTGGGAGGGACCCCACGATGGAGCAGGGGAGGAATATGAGGAGTTCTTTCCCCGACCATGAAGCAGCAGCGTAAAACAACGTATGATGAACTGACCGCAACCCCCATTCCCTCTTCCCCACTCTGCCGCTCGGGGGGCTGGAAGGTAGTAGACATAATGTTAAGATTGGGAAGAGAGAGGGGTGGAGGGAGGTTATCTTGTTCTCTGTCTCATTATCCTGTTGTTTTTAGTAATAAATGAATAGTTTTCCCCAAGTCGAGTCTGTTTTGCCCATGACGATAACTTTAAGGATTTCTCCCTGTCCGTATCTCAAACCTCGAGCCATTTTTCTTATATCATCTCCCCCTATTCTCTCGGAGGGTGGGGGGAGTGAGAGAGAGACTGCGTAGTCTGGTCCCGATCGGGGCTGAACTACGACTGGAGTAATTGTGGAGGTCATTCAGCCACAGAGAACAACTTTATGCAATGCTTGGGAAGACCAATTTGTGACGACCATAGGCAACTAAATCTGCAGAAGGGATTTAGAAAGACTGACTGCATTGGTTGAAGGCAGCTGGAAGTGTTCTAGGACAGTCTTAACCTTACCAGGAAGAAATGTTTGGGCTCATTCAGTGATAAGCCCAGCGCTTCAGTTTGTGTTGCACACAGAAGAGCAAACAAAATTGAGCAATCTGAGCTTAGCTGATCTCAACAAAGAATCACTCAAGTCCGAGGATTTTGGCAACAGTCCTTCTTGCTGGACAACTTCATGTTCCCCAGTCCAGTCATTTCTCCACATCAAGCAGGTTTCAAATTTTAGAAGATGAAATGAAGATCATCACCTTGTGTCCTGATGACGGTCCTGAGCAAGTTTCACCAGCGTGCGCACCAGCAGCTCGGTACTGTCACGCGTGCCCGACAGGAGCTTCTTGGCTCCGATTTGCTCCATCACGGTCAGTAGGTGTTGGGCTGCGCTCTTCCGCACCAGCACGTTGCGGTGCCTGCAAACAAGAGAACAAACACTGGGGCAGAGGGAAAAGGAGGGCCAGAAGCACAGGCCTAGAAGAGTCTGTCCTCAGATGAACACAAAGCTGGCATTGCACAGAGGGGCTACCTCAAGGAAGAGGGAGGAATTCCATCTCCCTGGACTAGTGGCTACTTAATTTCTTTCCCAAAATTAACCCTGAGAAAGAGGCAAATGAAAGACAGCTCATGCTGACTCGTCAGAGGGCTGCCACTACATGGACACAACTGCAGCAGGATTGGGGCTTATTCAACCCATTTTGTCTCCAAATCTGTAGATGCCAGAAAAAAACAAATTGGTGGAAAAGCCCTGTGGAGCATGAAGCTGCAGAATATCCAGCAATGCAGCCAGTTTGTTCTTTGAGGCTCGCCAAGAGGTACGTTTGAATGTTTTCCCCTTCTCCAAAGCTGAAGAAAGCGTAGCGGTCGTTTTAGCCAGGTTATCCGTTCTAGAGGGTGCCTATTTGAAACTGTGAGGCACAGCACTAACATTTTAAGGCAGCATTTACCTCAGGTATCCCACAGGTGTCGGCCTGTGAAGGCACCTGAAAAGTGGCTCACCATCACAAGGCTAACATGCCGCGTCAATGTGAAGAGAAAGGGGAGCTCTAAGGACACAATGGTCAGACAGACTCAGCAGGAGCTATGCCTCCTGAGCGGGCTCTGCTACACTGAGTGGTTTCTCCTCAACATGCTCCATGTCCCAGCAGTTAGCCTTCTTAATTCTCAAGTTAATGGCATAATTATGATGCATGCTTTTCCCCAGCACCTCTGTGGTTAGTGTTGTGAATTAGCAAAGGGAGCTCACTGCTGGAATTACCACTGTCGCTCTTCCCACAAAGCCACAAGGCTCTGTCATCACCCTTTGAAGGAACCTCACTTCATTCACCTCTAGGCAGCACTGACAGACTGGGAGAACAAATAGGCTGCAGTAGGGCAGAAGCAGATGACAAGAGGTAGAGAGGAAGGTTGATTAGAGAATCTAATCACTGAGGCCACAGAAGATGCAGGAGAAAGGACCCTTCCCTCCCATCATTCCCCTTCTGCCTCCCATCCCTTCCCCCTACCCACACAATTCAAGGTGAAGGATATCACAAAGAAAAGAATGACCTACCGAACTCCAGTAGCCATGAGAGCATGCATTGCTCGTGCCGGAGTCACGCTCCCCACCATGATCTCCAGGCATCGATCGGCTGCTTTCTGAATGAACTCGCTGGAGTCCCCCATCTTCTGGAGCAAGACCTGAGCAGCTTCATCCACCTCCTGGTCCATGTGCTTCTTCAAGGTCCGGAAGAGCTCTCCAAGAGTGATGATTGCACAGCGAGACACCTTTGAGCGGAGGTTGTTCACCTGGGGAAGTCATGAGGGGAAATGTAATAACCACCTGGTAAAGAAAATCAGCTCTCCTAGACAAAAGCCCCAGGAAACAACAGGACTTCTCACTGTGTCCAGGTGGAACATAAGAGCACAGGAAGAGCAGAAGAGCACAAGTACAGAAACACACTTGCTCTGACACCACCTTCTTCTCTGGCCTCAGGCCCACTTTTACAATCCAATTTTAATGAGAATACAGGCCTAAAAAATACAGTTTCACCTAGAACAATGTGTGCTACTTAGCCCATAATGTGCACTGCCTTGATTTTAGGCCCTTTCATTAAAAACAAACAAACCAACCAATTAAAGGGAGGGCTGTTTTTAAACTCTAAAGGCACAATTCAATAGGACAGGGTAGAGGAAAAGTAGTGCTTTGCTGCTGTCCAAAAATGCAGCCCTGGCAGTTTGAAGCTCTCAACCAGGAAAGAGAAAGTAGGGGCCCAAGTCTACAGCCTAAATTGCAGCAGGAGCCCCTCTGCTGCTGCGTCTACTCCAGAGAAGCCTAGCTGTCGGACTCAAGGCACTGAAGGATCCTGGAGATCCCATGCAATTACAGCTGTGATCAGTGGGCTTTTACAGCATTCAGTGCTGCTCTAGAGTGATCCCTGCTTCCAAAAGGCTCTCCCACAAGGAGAAGGAAGAAGCATCTGAGATCGTGTGCTTCACTGGAAAGGAAGGACTTTGAAGGACAGACCAGTGCTTCTTCCAGCCAGACTCGGTTGGTGCCTGTTAATAAAAAGGAACAGCAGAAGTGCTAGAAGGGTTGTGAAAGCAAAATCTGGGACTGGAGCGAAGTGACAGCTGAAAGAAGTCTCTGCACGTGAGTGTGTAGAGCAGAGAAGAGGAAATTTCTGACAGAAATACAAAAGTGATACAAAAATCAGATGAGCTAATATGAAAGGGCTTC
Source organism: Chlamydotis macqueenii (assembly GCF_036417535.1). Classification (NCBI taxonomy): domain Eukaryota; kingdom Metazoa; phylum Chordata; class Aves; order Otidiformes; family Otididae; genus Chlamydotis; species Chlamydotis macqueenii. The sequence goes on along the minus strand of NC_141558.1, from coordinate 70,347,911 downwards.
TCCTAACCCAGACCTCAGAGGGGGAGAACCCGAGTCCTGCATATCTAAAGAGGAAGGTTTGAAGGGTCCAGCAGCACAGCGCCATTCAAGCCTCCAAGATCATTAAATGTTGCCTAGAAGGCCTGGTTTTCATGGAAATGAGCTGAGTCTTCTGTCTTCTGCAAGAAAAGGAAAATTTAATCTATTTGGCTGTTGTGTAATAAGAATACAAGGCAGCTGGTTCAGGTCACAGACGAGTGCCGGGTTGGAAACAGAGCCACAGATGTTATTAGGGAGCTCAGGTTGAGACCTCTCTGTCAATTGAGTGAGGAGATCGTGAAGCTGTGTGTGACCGCCCTGCAAACCCCACAGCCAGGCAGCTTCAAGCACCCAGTTGCTGCAACGCAACAGATCAATGGAAAGGGTAAATTGCCAAGAAAGGAAGAAGAAGAAGACATCATCAGGAACCACTAGAAAATAAATACCTGCAGTCAATCTCCCAGGATGCTGAGGAGGAAGCAGGAGGAAGCTGGGAGACAAAAACTGTATTGTTTAATTACAGCTTGGGCAGAGGTTTGGGCTGTGACAAATCACCTCATTAGTGGCTCGCACAGAGCATGCATGTGAACAAACAAGGACATACTGACTACGCCCCATGCACGAGGTACGTGGGACACCCTTAAACACAATGTCTTACCTCTTTGGTAACTGCCAAGGAAACATGACGAAGTCTACAGAGAAGGACTTTGGAGTGGCAGATAGCCAGGCGTCTGATGCTTAAGAGTCCCTTCATCTTCTGCTTCCTGAAAGGCAAAACATTCATTTTTCTCACAAGCCAAGGACTAGGCAGCACCCTCTGAAATTACCAGGGTGTTGGCTCAAACAAAGGGAAGTGTTTCACATACAGCACTCAATTAAAATGCAGAACTCATTTCCACAGGATGCTGTGGTGGTCAAAAGCGTACAGAAGTGTAGAAGGCAACTAGATGGTTTCAGAGTGGGTGTGTTAGTCTGTGGCCATTAAACATGAAAGCCTTTCCGAAATCCCTGGCACATGCAGTCCGTGTGTCGCTGCTTCATAGAAGCTGGGAGGCTCTGTGCCTCTGTTCTGTTTCTTGCACCCTGCCTGTCCCCTGTCCTTGAGATACAGTCCCGCCTGGCTCTTACTAGGGCATGTCCCCTCTTTGCCATCCCTAGAGAGCAGATTTTTCATGGTTATCCCAGTGTGAATGGAGCCCTAGTGAGTGTGTGCTGACCCAGAAATGAAGAAGACAACTGCTATCACCTGAAATGTGTGGAGTCTCCTCCTGCCTGTGTCTCATTTCAGGAGACATTGTGATTATCAACAAACCATCTTTGGCCCAGATGAAGCAGTGAGGAGACCCTGTCTCCTGCTGCTGCTGCCAGCAGTGGGACCAGAGAGAAATCCCTACTGAGTCCCACCTGGGCCAGTGACCTGATGTCCCCAGATCTCTAAACTCAAGACTGCTTCCATCCAGAAAAAGATGGTTCTAACTTACCTGCACCCTGAGAGGGAGAGAAAGTGAACAGGGGGCTTTCTTACCAGTCGTTGCTGCTGAGCCATGTGAGCGCATTGAGCAGCTCTTGCTGTGGTCTGTCTTCCCGGGCGTCCCTACACTCTGGCTCCTCTCCCCACTCCAGAAAGTCCAGAGCCATGGCTGGCAGCGAGTTTGCTGTAAGGAGAGGGTCAGACACCAGCATTGCATACCCTGCAGGAAAGCACCCCACCTCTGAGCAGACCGCAAGCAACCCAATCTCCCAGCCAAGACGGCACATGGGTCCAAACTGGCATTGGTTCAGAGACTTCCCTGCTGTCTGGCTCATTGCTTTCCCCAGCACCCAGCCACCTCCCAGTCATCCCCAGCTGGGCACCAGCTCCTGCTATCAACCTGAAAATTGCACACACAGAGCCAGCTCCCAAGTCCATCTAGGTACCGCAGCCAGCTTGCAGATTCATAGTGCCGCAGAGCTCATGCTCGCTGGGAGCCAGTGCCACCCAGCAGGACTAGAGAGGGAACATAACCCCAATTTTTAAAAAGGGGAATAAGGAAGACCCGGGTAACTACAGGCCGGTCAGCCTCACCTCTGTGCCTGGCAAGGTCATGGAGCAGATTCTCCTGGAAACCATACTAAGGCACACGGAGAGCAAGGAGGTGATTGGTGACAGTCAACATGGCTTCACCAAGGGCAGATCGTGCCTGACCAATTTGGTGGCTTTCTATGATGGGGTGATGGCATCGGTGGACAAGGGACGAGCAACTGATGTCATCTACCTGGACTTGTGCAAAGCTTTTGACACTGTCCCGCACGACATCCTTCTCTCTAAACTAGAGAGACATGGGTTTGATGGACGGACCACTCGGTGGATAAGGAGTTGGCTGGATGGCCGCACTCAGAGAGTGGTGGTCAACGGCTCAATGTCCATGTGGAGACCGGTCATGAGTGGCGTCCCTCAGGGGTCCGTGCTGGGCCCGGCCCTGTTCAACATCTTTGTCGGCGACATGGACAGTGGGATAGAGTGCACCCTCAGCAAGTTCGCCGATGACACCAAGTTGTGTGGTGCCGTCGACACGCTGGAAGGGAGGGATGCCATCCAGAGGGACCTTGACAGGCTGGAGAGGTGGGCCCGTGCCAACCTCATGAAGTTCAACCAGGACAAGTGCAAGGTCCTGCACCTGGGTCATGGCAATCCCAGGCACAAATACAGGCTGGGCAGAGAATGGATTGAGAGCAGCCCTGAGGAGAAGGACTTGGGAGTGCTGGTGGGCGAGAAGCTCAACATGAGCAGGCAATGGGCCCTTGTGGCCCAGAAGGCCAACCGCATCCTGGGTTGCATCAAGAGAGGCATGGTCAGCAGGTCGAGGGAGGTGATTCTCCCCCTCTACTCTGCCCTGGTGAGACCCCACCTGGAGTACTGTGTCCAGTTCTGGAGCCCCCAACACAAGAAGGACATGGACCAGTTGAAGAAGGTCCAGAGGAGGGCCACAAAGATGATATAAGGGCTGGAGCACCTCTCTTATGAGGACAGGCTGAGAGAGTTGGGGCTTTTCAGGCTGGAGAAGAGGAGGCTCCGGGGAGACCTGATAGCGGTCTTCCAGTACCTCAAGGGGGTCTACAAGAAAGATGGGGAAAGGCTGTTTAGTAGGGCCTGTTGCAATAGGACGAGGGGTAATGGTTTTAAAATAGAGGGGGGTAGATTTAGATTGGAAATTAGGACAAAATTTTTTACGATGCGAGTTATAGAACACTGGAACAGGCTGAGCTGGCTCACCTGAGGAGTTGCCACCCTGGCTGCTGACAGGGATGCTGGACAGTGAGGGCCTGTTGACCCGATTCCTCAAGGCAGTACCAGTGTTCTCCCTGCGTGCATTGCTCGTGCTGGGGGAAAGGGAAACTGTCCCATTGACCGGTGGTGGGGCAAAGCCTGCAGAGACCAAAAAGCACCTTGTAAATACACCCCAGTATTTCACAATGTAACAGCAAGAGAAAATGCAGATGACTGGCTGATGCCCCTGGGCTGCATGCTGACTCTTAATTTCATTGCCCCCAGACTCATGGGAGAACGTGCAGGAGTACAAGCAGAGCCTGTCAGCTGCAATGAAGTCAGGAACGCTGCTTGCTCATGTGCCTAAAAAGTAAGCAGTGGCTAAGGGCACCAGCACAGCTCTGCAATGAAAGCTGCTCAGCAGGGCGTGGTGTGAGCAGGATAATCTGTCCTATCCTGTGAGCAGGATCTTTTGTGCTTTAATTAGAAATAGCTTCATTTTGTTTCTTCCAGGTTAGTCCCTTGGCTGGAAAGCATTCTTTTGCACTCACCCGTTCACCTTTCCTGGAGGCTACTCTCAGTTAGAGAGTCTGAAGCCCCAGTGTTGCAAGACAGAGTTATCCAATCTGAAAGACTTTCTAGGAGAAGGGGAGGAGGTGATATTCTGTGACTGACACATAGACGTTTGCAACACTATGCAAAGAGGAAGTAGTGAACAAAGAGGCCCACAACTACAGCAACCACTTACTTTCTTTGGCTGCTTCTCCAGGGTCAACACTCTGTGTAGGGAGCTGCAAGGACTTTTCTCGCTCTTTCTCCCTCTCTCGGAGCAAAAGCTCCATCAGTATCTTTCGCTTCTGCTGTATTTTCCTCTGAAGGGACTTGGACAAGACAACATGGATCTAGTTGCAATGGAAACACATCATAGAGCATAAGGAGAGATACACAAACCATACACAACACCTCATCAGGAATACAGAGTTAGAGTGTCATTGTGTTCCATGCAGCTCCATATACATCCCAACAGTTTCACAAGTACTCCTTCTTTCCTCACCTTGGCATGCAATTACACCCAGTGGTGTGTAACACTTCATTGCCATAACCTTCCACTGGTCCAGGATACTGCTTCTCTGTGTCAGGAAGCCCTGACGCAGGACCAAGAGAGCCCTAGAAATTCTCCAGCCCCATCTGCAATCACCAGCCATCTTTGCTTCTGGGCTTCCGAGCACGCCCTTGGCGCCTGTTCACTGATGGGCAACTTGCTCTGCTGTTCAGATCTGCTCTGAATTGGCTGTTGTACACAGAGAATGCTTCTGGCGTCACCTTAGCACCACCTCCCAACCAGTGACCTCTGCACCAGTGAAAATACTCAAGCAATGGCTCTGCAGCTATCAAAGGCATGCCCAAGAGAATCTGCTCCCACAGAGGGGAAGATTAGGGTTTTCAGTGACAGTGTGTGCTAGGCACTGAACAGTCACCGCAAAGGAAACCTGCTCGCCCCTGCCCTGAACCCTTACCCTCCCATTGCTGTCCTTTGAGTCGTCGTCGCTCAGAAGGCCGGGGCTCACAGGCTGATCCATCTTCTTGGCCTGGCTCTGCGGGAGGCCTGTTAACGGACGCACAGGTTCACACAAATGTCCGTCAGACTTCTCGCCACCAACAGCGCGATGCTGGAGAGCAGGCAAGATGGGTTCCAGAGTCCCCAGCTCTGATAAGAGACCGATACAGATTGTGAAGGAGAACAGCGAGGAACACATCACCTCTGCAAACAGATGGGGCACTACCATATTGCACTGGCAGCAGAAATGCCATTGCTCTGTTGGCATCAGACTCACACCTACTGCATGATGAAGGCCTCAGCCCTTGGCTTCTGGTGAGCAGCTGTGCTTGACAGAGAGGAGCAGAGAGATGGAGACTGCCCTTGCCAAAAAGGTTCTTTTCTGCTCCCATCTCTTTTGATTTTAGGAAACATCCTCTTTTTCCCAGGTCCTAAAAGAACTCCTGGTTTTTGATAGCTATGTTTAGTAGCCTTTGTAGAGGTAAGAATCAACATTTCCCCCTCTTTGCTGGAATAGTAAAGCAAACCTTAGGGTTGCTGGAGTGTAACCAAAACCAGCATTGTGTTCTTGAAGCTAGAATTCATTTTCCCCAAGGGGTTTCATTCTAACCTGTAGCAGTGACAGGATGGTTTTTGACCAAACTTTGACAGTGCCACCCATGGGTCAGCATTCCTATGTTCATTTTAGGGCAGCCATGCGCTGTACCTACCTAGACATTCAAGGGTCTTCTCTTCGCTTCTGCTGCCTGATCTTGGCCTTAAGAAAATTGAGGATAAAAGAATATATGAGGAGATGGAAAGAGAAATGGGGAGAGCATTAAAGGAGGCACACTTCCTTAGCAAGGTCGTTCTGAGGAAGGAGGAAATGCAACCCATCAAACCAACAACATGCAAAGCTGATTAATTGCCATGAAAGTTTCAGTTGTTGGAGTCACACAGAGCTCATCAAGCTCCAGCTGAAACACAGGAGTCATTCTTCTGTTTGGGCTTAACCATCCAGTTCTGCTGTCTCTCCTGTTGAGGCTAAGGGCCTCTCACTGTTACATGCATCCTTTCTGAATCAGCAAGACATGGTAAGCCAGACAGAAGTCTGTGCTGAGGACAGCTACGTTTATACTGCTGGAGAAGCCTAACTTTGCCTGGCCATGCTTTCAGCTGGTGACAGTATCTCGTTACACCTGGCAATACCACTGCTGTCTCCTGAGAATAATATTACACCTCCCAGCTCTTCCAGGAGCAAAAAGGGGTTTTCCAACTCAACTGCTACGTAGGGATGTTGAGACTGCCCTTTAAAAGCCATGCTGAAGCTTTTAAATTGGAACTCTATTTCTAGGGTCCTTGTTTATTGTTACAGCTAACATAAGGCTGACGGCTGGATTTCCACACGCATAGCCAAGCAAATAGCTTTCCATCAGTTACAGCTCTAGAGCTGCTCTCTAGCACCTTGCCTCCTTTGGTTTTAACTGCTATGGAAAGGTTAGACAGCCATAGGATTATCTGTGAAGGGAGCTTTCTCTGGGCTCTTGTTTTGCAATGAAGGCCCAGACAGAGAGAAGTTACGCCTGACACTTACAGAAGCAGCATCTGAACTGGCAGAGAGCCCTAACATATTCTTAGAGAGCAGGATGCTGCTTTTGACATTGTGCTGGATCATCATGGCTCCACAAGATGGTGACAGCACAGGAGTTTGCATAACTACAGTGGAGAGCTGAGTGTGGAAAATAATCTCACGAGACAAGAAGTAGAAGGTGCACAACATCTTGGAGAAGTAGACACCTTGGCTTACCTCATCTCCAGGGCCTCTTGGACAACCAGGTGCTGAGAGCTTGGGAGAGGCACTGCAGCGCTGGCGGGAGCCCCATCCAATGGTCTTGCTGACTTGGGGATAGGGGGAAGCAAAGCCGGTCTCAGTGACTTCTTCCCATTCTCAGCACTGCAATCCAAGGGCAGCCAGGAAGCCTGGAAAGAGCAGAATGCAGTGCTCAGCTCGAGCATCCAGCCTTCCCCCTTGATGCCACAAGAGGTTTAGCCGTGCTCTTAGCTAAGACTTAGCAGGAAAAGAAAAGTCAAAGTGATGGAGCAGCTTGGCCTAGGATGGGCCATCTAAATCAGGCAGAGCTGATATGAAAAGCCACGAAGGCACTGGTGTGTCTGCAACAGTGTCTGCCATGTACAGATGGTTCAGTGATAAGTGCATTTTGCTAACTGCAGAAGGATATGCTCAACCAGAGCAGACACGTCTAGTTGCTCTGCCTGGTGGCTGGTGTGTTCTCAGCCATGAAACACAGCAGGGGCCACTGGAGAGCACAGAAACGAGTTAAAGACCTCTTCTCTCATTGATATAGGCGCAGGACATGAAGCCTGCAGTAGACGCTGTTCCAAAGGCAGCCTGAAGTGCCATGTCCAGCTTAGCTTTCCCTTGGCTGAGCTGCGTCCCTGGGCTCACACCACAGGGAAAGGAGACCTCAGAGCTCTGCCTGCAGGAAGTAAACTGAGGATTCACCACACGCGATTTGGCTTGGCTTCCTTACTTTATATCCTTGTCCCTCGGACATCAACTCCTTGATATTCCCGTCAGTGTCATCACAGCCTGTGCCATCTTCCCCGTGCTCCTGCTCTCCGTTGCTCATCCTGCTGGGCTCTGAGGAAGGAAGGCTGCTCTGGATGGGAGGCAGGGGCTTGGAGGGCACCAGGAGCCTTTGGAAAGCCGACCAGGAAACTACTGGCTTCAGGGTAAGCCCCTTAGGGTCACTGCAGTCAGTCAGGCCTGCAAAGCAGAGACACAAAGCGTAACAGAAGCAGCACTGCAAACCTAAAGCACCTGAAGCCAGATATTTCATTGGACAGATTTCTTGGAAATTGTAAGTAACTGCACAGGGAACCAGGCTGCTGCTGGCAGCCACTTGAAGCAGGCAGTGAGCAACATCTACCCACTTCAGGAGCACCCTGGTCCCCCGGGCTCCCATCAGACAACAGGGAGCCCACGGACCTGTGCTTACCCAGAACAAGTCACCTGCACGTACACCCTTCTGCTCCTCTCCCTGCCCCACGGTTGTACACCCCTTACAGCACAAGGAGGGCTACGCAGGGGACTGAGAGCAGCGAGGGTTATTGCAGGGGGGGCACGTGCAGGGGAGAAGTGTTCACTGGGAAGGTGCGCCAGCGCTCTAGGCTGGGATAAGACCCTTCTTCGTGCAGGAGAGCAGGAATGCTCCTGCCTTACCTCTCTGTGAGGCCAACAGACCCTCAGACATCCTCCTCATCTTCAGCTTGCTCTGCATCTGAATGGTTTCCAGGGCAGCGCTGCTCAGCTCCCTCTCTCGGGGGTCCTGGGTCAAGGCTCGGTGAGAAAGGTGGCAGAATTCATCTCCAATCTCACCACTGAGGTGCTGCACACCAGCCTTGCTGACCCAGCCATCCAGGGGAGAGATGGCCCTTGGGTAGGGAGGCTTCCCAGCTCTGTCCCCATCCCAGAAACTCGGCTGCTTCTTCATCTGGCTTGTTAATACGGACTGAAGACAAGCTGTAGGCAAAAGGGAAGGAGTGAGTTAGCTGACCTCACACCTTTACAATCAACCCACCAAATGAGTGAGGCATTCAAGGGGTTTTTTTTTAATCGCTCAGAACATCTGTGTTTTTTTTTTGTAAAACCAGCATCACTTTGATTCTTCCCAACAGCATTGAGCTAGCAAGCCAGGAGACAGAAGCTGAAGGCCCCACTGGTAAGAGGGGGAAACGGATTCCCATTTCCAGCCTTGGCTTCTGTGAAGACTACCAGTAAAGACCCACATGGTGCTACTGGTATTTCTGCAAAGCAGAAAGACATCTCAGCAAGCAGGCACACCTTGCCAGTGTTTCTACAGCACCATCCCATCCTCAAGGTCAGATCTGAAGGGCAAGCAGAGGTAGAACTGGGAATTTACCCATGGCAAGATCACCCATGGACAGCAAGACAGACCTCACATCTCATTACCATGCCCAATGTATGGCCAGGTGGGCCACAGTCCCTGTCCTGGCTGGCAGTAGGAGCGATCTGGCTACTGTTGTTAAAGGAGAAAGCATAATGAACCAAAGATAGAGAGATGATGCCATGCGCACCAGGGGTGGAGGGCAGGATCAGCTGCAGCTCTCTTCTCAGCCACCTACTCTGACACAGAGCCAGCACAGGAGGGCTGAGCTCCAAGGACCATTCTTCCCTGAAATTTCTTTTTCTTCCATTGGGCTGAGGCCACCACTGCATACCCAACCCCTTTCCATCCTCACCTTCTTGCTCAGTGGTCCAACCGCTGCCACAAAACTGCAAGCTCAAATCAGTGCTTGCGCCTCGCAGTGCTGTGTATCTGCGTTTGAATTTGGGAGCGTGGCAGTTAGCTTTAAAATAAGGACAGCAGAAATGACAGAAATTCGCAGCCTTTGCTACGGAGAGGACAAAACACACCGCTCTTCTCCAGAGAAGACTAACACACCGGTAGTGAGCTGCAGTCCTGGCCTCTGCAACGTTCCATTTGATCTCACAGAATGCTGCCTGTGAGGTCAAGAGCCCATTCCAGCACTTTGACACCTGGATGTTCTACACATTTGCATGTGTTTCCCTAGTTGCCCATGCACGACTACAGGACTTCGTTCCTCTCCTTTCAAAGGGCAGACAACCCACAAGGCTCTCTAGAAGTTCACAGTGTCTAATGAGCAGATGCTTTCCAAAGCTAGTTTGAAAGTCCTGTGTTTCTGTCATTCCCACTCCATGTGGGGTTGGCTTTTGTTGCTATTTTTTAATTTCTCCTCACAACACAGAAAGTGCTAGGACACAAACAATTAATCACCAGGTGTTCTAACTAAAAGTTTTGCACTCTGCATTAGATATCCCCAACATTCTGTGGGCTTCTTTGATTACTGTATCTGTGGGATGCAACTTGTCTACCCAAGCCTTCTCCTTTGTTCTGCTTCACTGTTACAGGGGTTGATTCCCTGCTTGCTTTACTGCAGAGACACCCAAACTCAACATCAACGTGGCCTGCCTCGAAGCATTTTTGTCAAAATCACGGTCACACTTTCCAAATGCTGGAGGAGGTCTACTGTCGGCATAACTCCACGCCAGCAGCTGCTCTCCCCATGCCTGTATGGACACGGCAGCAGCAGCGGCAAGCCTCTCTCCGCACCCACTGCTCTTGCAGCCAGCGCAGCACGCTGGAGTTGTTCCCACTGAACGCAGCACTGCTGCTGCAGCAGGAGCATCGTTTCACACATACAATAAGAAAGAGCTGTAAGGTCACACTGGACTTGCCTCAAGAACAACCAAAAAAAATGGAGGGTGGACTAGTTTGATCCATGCTAATAGAAACTTATTGGGATTTAAGGGGGGCCAGCAGGCTAGCAATACTGCAGACCGGTGTGTAACTCCTGTCTCTAGCACTTTCCACCAGTCTGTAGGACTTTTTCCACAGGAGGGGCTAGATAAGATTTTGTGACACAGCATAACCCATATGTAGGGGTGCCCGCTATCCAGAAGCTGTCTGCCATGCTCACATCAGCAAATCCACATCGCATGGGGCCAGTGGAGTTGTGGGCAGTGTTACAGGGCACAAGGGTGCCTTTACTGTAGGAGGGTAAAGGAAGCTTCTGCTCAGCCCTTCAGGTTACTGCTGTAGCAAATCGCCACCCTTTCCAGGTTCAGTGGATACCTACTATGCTAATGCGAGTGGTGACCATTGTCATTACAGCAGTGGGCTCTACAGCAGAGCCTCAGCTTGCTCACCCGGGGCTGGGGGAGCATGGATATTGCCAGGAAGAAAGGAAATGAAAAAAAGTGAAGCAAAGGCATTCTCTCTGGAGACACAAAGTGGGAAATAGAGGGAGAAAGTAACCAGCCAACACCTCTGACAATGAGCAGAGTTCCTGTGTCTCAATCCTTCAGAGAGTTCAGTTTGTCCTCCCTCTGCTGCTGTGGCAGGCTGGCATCTCCACACCCCAAAAGCAATTCAAGACGTGTTAGAGTGTGGCTTTTCCCTCGTGATCCTCCTACCTCTTTCCCAGAGCCAATTTTCAGAGATTGATGCTTGTAGTAATAAAGCCCTTTGAAAACAGAGGCCAACCTGGAGGCAACTTTGTTGGTTTCCCACAGCGGCAGGCCTTGAATGCACTGGGGGAAAAGTGGTACAGAGAAGCAGAGCTGTTTGTTTAAGTCTCACTAACAGCTGGAGAAGATCTTGTTTGTCCAGGAGCTGCATTACTCCTCCCCCTCCTTTGCTGATCCTGGCGTCTGCAGCTGTTCCTCTCACAAGAAAAATTCTTCACAATTGGCTCAGGCAGACGCCTCTCATGTTCTCTTCATATCTCATCTCCTCTCCACTTCTTGCAGCGGGGCTGGGCCAAGTCAGGCCCAGTCAGCTGCCCGGGGAGAGGCCAGAGGGTGAAGCCTGCAAGGCCCACAAGGCTCGAGCCTCCCCCGCTCTGCCCCTGCTCAGGTGCTTCACATCTTCTCTCATTTTATTTTCTGTTTTCCCCATCTTAAATATGTTACTGCAGAGGCATTATCAGGGAACATTCTGCCACTAATTGTCTTGGCCTTGGCCAGCAGCAGGTCTGCCCTAGGCCCGGCCGAGTCCACTGAACAAAGGGGAGCAACTTCTAGCAGCTTCTTATAGCAGCTACCACCGTAGCCCCTGCCCACTAAATAAAACCAGCATGAGGTTGTGCAACCACTACAGTTAGTAGGCCACAGGAAAAAACTGAAATTGTGCTAGCAAGAGCTGACCTGACAGAAAGGATTACGTTCATCTTTTGCATTGCGGGATCCCTGTTTCTGCATCCCTCCTTGAAACAAAGACATTTTGATCCAGCTTTCATGTTGTTTGTTTTCTTAACAGATTTTTGGTGGGTTTGTCCTGAGGCTTCAGAATTTGAACAAAAAAGCGAACCAGCAGGCACTGGAGGTGCTGGCTTTGAGGATGCCCATGCTCAGAGATGCCTTACAACCTGCGCTCTTTCCTCTGGTAGAAGCGGGGGTTTTTATTGAACTGGATTTCTAAGAAGTGCATTCGGTCAAGTTTACATCCAGTGAAACAAGATGAAAGGAATGTGCTTTGTCCTTGAACAATGTGGGAGGAAGCGTGGCGCAGGCTCTTTGCTCTTGCTGAGCTTCATTCTGTAGTCTGACTCTGATATGGCAAGCTTTGAAGTCAGTTCCTTGTTTTGCAGTTTTAGGCAGTAGTTTAGGCATGTAATGCCCAAATGAAAACGTCCTTTTGAATTCAAAGATTGAGATCCTGCATTTGGATCTCAGTTGGTGTTATGAAAGATCATATCACAGATCAGATGAAGAACAAAACGCTTGTTCCATAGTCAGCTTGGAGGTCTCCTTGCCTGTGGGGTTACAAATGCCTTGGCTCCCTTCTTCCACAAGGGTATAGAACCCATCACTGTCCCCTTTTCTAGATGCTTCAGCATGAGGCACCAAGCATGGCTGTTGATGTGAAATACGTACCTGCAGCTGGGAGGGGTCCTGATACAGGATTGGGGGTGAGGTCCCAATCTGCCCTGTGTCCTGAACCATATGGCCTGCTGCACGTTGTGTCTTCTGCTGCCTACCAGGCTCTTGCTGAAGCTCTCAGGGATCCTCGGGCTCGTTTTGGCTGGGACCAGCTGCCCTGCAGAGTGCACCTCCAGCACATCCCTTGTTGTGGTCGAAAAGCTACATGTTTGCATGCTGTGGACTGGCAATACAGTGGCATCTTCCTTCATGGGTAATACTACAGGAGTCTACTTTGGTGTCTTTGCAGTTCAGCAAAACCACTTCTAACAGCTACTGTCAGTGTATTGTCTGTGTATTTGGAATTATGCCCTTGTGATCGGCTGTAGAAACTGATTGTACGCATGAGAGTAGTATGTATTTCTTGAAAGCATGTGGCGATACTGTCCTGATGTCAGCTCCCTGCTTCCCCTCACCTGGCACAGGTTTCAATTTGCCTTGATTTGGAGGCAGTAACCTGAAAATAAGGGACCCAGAAAAGCGGAAATAAAAGGATGGAAGTAAATTAGAATGGGGTTATAGTAAGGAGCTTTTTTCCTGTCACCTGTGCTTTGTGGTTGATATTACTGATTCGCAACAATGAGTACAAGGATAGACAACTGGGTGGGTTGATGCCAGGTTTGCAGTTTACCTGTGTCATTTATGTTGTCTGTCAAAGGACCTGAATTCCTGCCGACTGTAACTGGTGAGCTGGGTAACCAGAAGCTGCGGTGGTGCAGTCCTTATGTGTGAGTTCCCAGGCAGGCTTGAATGCGTGCCAGCATTTCCCAAAGCCCCAGGAGCCTTTGGCTCTGTGCTGCTTGTCTGCTTTGGTACAGAAGGAGCTGAACAATACAACCTGGAGTACAACTTTGCTAGAGTTCAGGGACAAAGGGATTTCTGGAGGTTGTTTGGGCCCAATTTGACTTCCCCAATGAACTACTTTGCTTTTGGTGTGAAGGGACGCTGGCCCATCAGAACTTCTGCAGAACAGCTTCCCGGAACACTCTACGTTATTATTTCCATGCTGGCAGATGGCAGAACAGGAGCGAGGCACATCTGCCTCTCATCACACTGACTTTACCTAGGGACAGGTTCAAGCAGACAAGGTGGGACATGGTTTTTTGGTTCTGCTCATTTTTATGGGCGTTTGCAAAAATTCAAACAGGCAAGTGAATCACAAATATTTCAGAAGTCAGGATACAGGGCTTTAGTGGGGGAAGAAAGGCTCTACTGGAAGAATGCATGAGCAAAACGTGCACAGGGCATTTCATAGAATCATAGAATCACAGAATGGTTAAGGTTGGAAGGGACCTTCAAAGGCCATCTAGTCCAACACCCCTGCAAGAAGCAAGGACATCCCCAACTAGATCAGGTTGCTCAGAGCCTCAGCCTGGCCTTGAACGTTTCCAGGGATGGGGCATCCACCACCTCTCTGGGCAACCTGTTCCAGTGTTCTATAACTCGCATTGTAAAAAATTTTTTCCTAATATCCAATCTAAATCTACCCCCCTCTATTTTAAAACCATTACCCCTTGTCCTATCGCAACAGGCCCTACTGAACCGCCTCTCCCCATCTTTCTTGTAGGCCCCCTTGAGGTACTGGAAGACCGCTATCAGGTCTCCCCGGAGCCTCCTCCCAGCTCTCTCAGCCTGTCCTCATAAGAGAGGTGCTCCAGCCCTTATATCATCTTTGTGGCCCTCCTCTGGACCTTCTCCAACTAGTCCATGTCCTTCTTGTGTTGGGGGCTCCAGAACTGGACACAGTACTCCACGTGGGGTCTCACCAGGGCAGAGTAGAGGGGGAGAATCACCTCCCTCGACCTGCTGACCATGCTTCTCTTGATGCAACCCAGGATGCGGTTGGCCTTCTGGGCCACAAGGGCCCATTGCCGGCTCATGTTGAGCTTCTCGTCCACCAGCACTCCCAAGTCCTCCTCAGGGCTGCTCTCAATCCATTCTCTGCCCAGCCTGTATTTGTGCCTGGGATTGCCATGACCCAGGTGCAGGACCTTGCACTTGTCCTGGTTGAACTTCATGAGGTTGGCACGGGCCCCCCTCTCCAGCCTGTCAAGGTCCCTCTGGATGGCATCCCTCCCTTCCAGCGTGTCGACGGCACCACACAACTTGGTGTCATCGGCGAACTTGCTGAGGGTGCACTCTATCCCACTGTCCATGTCGCCGACAAAGATGTTGAACAGGGCCGGGCCCAGCACGGACCCCTGACGGATGCCACTCATGACCGGTCTCCACATGGACATTGAGCCATTGACCACCACTCTCTGAGTGCGGCCATCCAGACAACTCCTTATCCACCGAGTGGTCCGTCCATCAAACCCATGTCTCTCTAATTCAGAGAGAAGGATGTCGTGCGGGAAGAAAAGATTTGAAAAGATAAGATTTGAAAATCTTAATGTGACAGATGAGTAGTTCCTATGTACTTAAATTCCTAAAAACCAAGCAAAGAAACAGTCCCCCCTCACCCACCCAAAACTCAGGTGTCCCCCTGAAAATCTCTGCAGATACTGATATCAACAATTCATTAACATTTTGTGCTCCTTCAACATTTCCAGCTCTCAGGGTGTTTGTTTTTTAAGCTGTAAGGTGCCTCTCTGGGGAGGAACAGCAAGTGGGAAACAGCGTCTGCCAATACTGCAAGAGTGTGAGGCAAAAAGTGAAGTGTCTGTTTAAAAAGGTGAATGAGAAGAGTGTGGTTACCAAAGCAGAAGCTTAACTGGGGTAGCAGGATCAATTCTTTGCTACACACTTGCAAGAAGATGATGAGGGACTTCCTTTTTACATCTCATGCCACAGGGAGCACTTAATAGCACAGCGCTGCTTACAACCGCTTTGGGACTTGGCTCTGCAGTCGTTCACAAAGCAGCAGGTTACCTGCTTTCTCGGTGCCACTCCAGGTGACACCGCAGGTACCGTAGCGCATCCCACGCGCATTCTGCCTCCAAGAAAAGCTTTGCTTGGCTTTCCAAAGCAGAAAGACTGGAGACTTGCAGACCAGTCCAGGTAACAGTCTGTAAACTAAAACAAGACCCCAGATCAACCACAGGCAGCATACGAAAAACTAAAACACATATGACAGTCGTGTATTGGGAAATCAGTTGGTTTTCCATTCTCTCTGCCAAGATCTGATGTCAGAGATGTTACAAGAGCCCCTGAGAGCGGATGGTCTTGGCAATGAGCAGTAATTCTCTCTTGTAAGAGTAGCTTGGAGTCTTGTCCCTAGATCCCAACAGGTAACTTAAAGGTTTAACACCAGCTTATCCTTAAAGTGTGAAGGGATGTGTGGACTTTTGAGCCTTCTCACCCTTTGCCTCTGAGGAGGGAGGCGGTCACTCCTGCAAAGCTCCAGGATGCAAAACCTTTTCACTGCTTACATGTGATTTAAATTTTGAGGGCCCTGATGTGAAATGTTTAACAGAGCTCCTTGTACAGCAGTCAACTGTGGATTTGCAAATGTGAAATGAGAGCTTTTCTTTTTGAATTTAAATCCTCTCAAGTAACTCAGAGTAAAGGGGCAGAAATTTCTGTTACAAAATGCAGTTACCCCTGCCCTTTCCCTTCCTCCTTTTTGTTTTTCCTTATAACCTCAGAAGAGTGAGCAGAAATAAATGCTTCTCTTTCAGATAACACATTGCTGCTGCAAGCATTTGCCTACCAAGTGCCTTTCCTCAGTGGCCAAGCTCTGCTGGATGTCACAGAACATCTCTCAGGTATTGCCTGCTCCAGCTAACCTCCACTTCAAGTCAAAAAGTCTTCAGAGGGAATATTTAGGGGAAATGCCGCTGAATAGAGAGTGCAGTAGATCATCGAACACCAGAACGTCCTGAGCTTGTCCCTCCTGCAAAATACACGTTCTAGGTGTGTTTCGCAGGGGCTTGCCCGGCTGCTGTGGAGGTGTGCAGCATGTGAGATGAGAATGGTGCTTAAGCTCCAGCGCTGAGCCCTCACTGGGACATCTCAGGAGCCGCCTCCGGGAAAGAGAGAGGCCAAAAATACCCTGGCTGGCTCCTCTCTCTTTGAAGGACAGTACAGGAAGGGTCATGGAGGTCTGTAGGAGGTCCCTTTTCTACAGCCAACAACCATCTTTCAGAAAAAATTGTGGCTACACGTATTCCTGAGGATCAGTTTGTTTTGTCATCACAGGATTCTTCTTTTCCTGTTAGGTCCCCTCACCCTTTCCCTGCTTGCCAGAATTGGTTTTAGGTACTTTCAGGAGCTGTTTAAATCTGGGTGACTGATGCTAGATGAGCAGCGTGGAGGAAATGAAGGTCCTTGCATGACAGAATTTTAAACGGTTCCTGCATAACATTTCCACTGAAAGAAAATAAGAACATTGTCTTCAGACCATTTCAGATTTTGGTCTCTCAGCAAAATCTGCCATGCAAGGAGCCTATTGGTAGTTAATTTTTGTTTGTATTTAATATTGCTGAGTTCTGAAAATGAGCTGAGAGCAGCCTTCAGAGAGAATGAGAGGGAACACTTGGCTGTTTGGTTAAATTTCAGCCTCCTGTGTAAGATTTTTCTGTCTCTGTTCCCCTTTTCAGGGAACATTGTGAGGGTAAGTGCCGTTAAACCTGTGAGAAGCTCACGTGCCATGGCAATCGGGTCTGGGTAATTATCCAAGACATCCTGAAGTCTGAAAGAGCTGCTCATTAGAGGCCACCAAGCATGAGAGGAAAAAATACTCAAATCAGACCATTCTGCCAAAGACATCAGTTTGTCACTGATGTTTCTCATGAAGCTATCAAGCAGCACACGTGTTTTGTGGGCTGGAGATTTGCAGTGTGGTACAGTACTGCTGTTTGCTGTGTGCCACTGCGCCAAGGGAACTGCCAGATTCGACTTTTGGCATTTGTCATCAAAGGTCACAACAGAGTAATCCTGTTTTTTTCTGAGAAGTCTTTCAATTCCCTCTCTAAGCTGCATTTCAAAATCTTCAGCAGCTGCTTTAGACAACATCTTAATGGAAATCAACAGCAATTTGACATTTTTATCATTTGTAATGCAGAAGTGGGTAGTGAAATGACTTACAAAAAGTGTATGATTGACTTTGCTGGGCCTATCACGGGTACAAGGCCTCTGATGCAGAGACAGCCTCCGTTGCCTGTTTCTGGATCAGCAGGCTCTTTGAGCTTGCTGATACTAGCCAGAGAAGGCTTCTGAGAACCAAAACTAAAGGTAGGTACTTGTTTGCATCAAGGTTGTTAAGAAGCTTTTCTCTCTCGCCCGGCAGTGCTTGTGACATCAGTTCATCCCCAGAAACCAAAAGCCGTCAAGCGCTACGCCCTGCCTGTGCTCTGGTTCTTCCTGGGAAACAGCATCCTGCCTCTCCGAAATGGTAATGTCGGGGCTGTGGTCACCAAACTTGCAAAGAGCCTCTACCAATTTATGTGCTCCAGGCTGAAGAAGCATGCCGCCAGGCACTTCCCACATTTGGCGGAAAACCTCTGCGAGATTTTGGACGTGAACATCGGGTGAAGGCTTGGTGTGTCCCAGGAAGCTGACAGAGAGGCGCTGAGTGGGACAGGTGGAGGCAAAGGTGGACATGGCAGTGGCTTTGGTTTTATTCTGTCTGTTTGAAGAACGCGATTTACCTGACAATGTTTAGAGCTTCAGCTGTACATAGCATATCTTGACGTAGGCTTTTAAAAAATAATAAAAAATAAAAGGAAGTATTTTTGAAAAGATTTTTATCTTGAGCTCATCTTCCCTAAGAAGTTTGCATACATACGAAAGAAATAAAAGCCTCGTGTGAATGCAATTTGTAACTGTCAAAAGGAAAATAATGTATTTATATACGTACTTAGAAAGTAAGAGATGTGCATACATATATATATATATTTATATTTACTGACAAAGTAAGGGATGGGCTTTGGAAGCATTGAGGCCATAGGATTGGATGTTTTGACTCTGGAAGCAGAGAATTGAGAGATCAGGACCTGCTCACCCGGAGGATATGCGGTATCGGAGGATGTGCAGCTCGCTGTACGTGCCGGTGTACATCGCAGGTGCCAAGCTACCAGGTGACCCCTTTACAAGTCTCTGGTAGCTGCTGGTGCGGTGGCACATGCCTGAGATGCCCAGGTCAAGCTCACAACCCCAGTCTCCTGACAGCAGAAATCTCCCCAGCTGTGCTGAAATTTTCTTTCCCTTTCATGAGATGCATCTTGTCTGCAGTCCCCTGTCCTCCCCTGTGCAACGGACTGATGTGACGAGGTGAGCGGTGCCATCCGACCGCCTCCCAGCACCTTGGGGCACCCGTGGGGAGGTGCAGGAGAGGGGCTCGGGGCAGGGGGCTGTGCGACCTTGCAGGGGGTGCTGGCTGACACACGGGGTGCTGGGCAGCGAGTGGTCTGGGGGGTATCCTACAGAAGCTGGGCGAGGCAAGCTGTGGGCAGGCATCGTGGCACAAGGTAGAGTTTTTTAATATATAGATGTTTTCTAAATGTCTTTTTTCCCTCTTTTGAGAAGTGAAGGCTTTGCCTTATATCATAGAATCACAGAATGGTTTGGGTTGGAAAGCACCTTGAAGATCATCTATTCCAACCCTCCTGCCCTGGGCAGGGACACCTTCTGCTCGACCGGGTCACTCAAAGCCCCATCCAACCTGGCCTTGAACACTTCCAGGGATGGGGCATCCACAGCTTCCCTGGGCAACCTGTTCCAGTGCCTCACCACCCTCTCAGTACAGAATTTCTTCCTTCTGTCTAAAATAATGTGGACCAATAAAGCACTTCTGAATGGGAGATTCAGGAAACAGAGTGAGGAAGGGATGTGCCAGTCCCTCACCATGCAAAGGTTTGGAAGCTCAAAGGGGAGAAGAGATGAGAACAGAGAGGAAGAGCTGAAAGCTGCAGATGTTGGTGCATCTGTAAAGAGCAATCCGAAAACACAGCAGCCTCATCTATGTTCATAGAACCCTCCATATAGTGGCAGAGTTTTGAAAGAAAGAAAAACTGAAGGTCTGAGTGAAGGAATCAAATTCTTTTTTCATTAGTTCTGTTCTGGTTTGTTTAGTGAGGTGGGGACTCAGGTGGTGGCTTCTGTAGGAAACTGCTAGAACTCGCTCCTCTTTGTTCAGTGGACTTGTCCGGGCCTAGGGTGGACCCGCTGCTGGCCAAGGCCGAGCCAATTGGTAGCAGAATGTTCCCTGTTAATGCCTCTGCAATAACATATTTAGGAGGGGGAAAACAGAAAAAAAAATGAGAGAAGATGTGAAGAAGCTGAGCAGGGGCAGAAAGGGGCAGGCGCGAGCCTTGTGGGCCTTGCAGACCTCACCCTCTGGCCTCCTGCCGGGCAGCAACTGGGCCTGACTTGGCCCAGCCCCGCTGCAAGAAGTGGAGAAGAGGTAAGAAGTGAATGAGATGTAAAAAGATCCTGAGAGGCGTCTGCCAGCCTGTTGTGAAGAATTTTTCTTGTGAGAGGAACGGCTGCAGACACCAAGGTCAGTGAAGAAGGAGGGGGAGGAGTAATGCGGCTCCTGGCAGAGATTCCCCTGCAGCCTGTGGTGATGACCATGGTGGAGCAGGTTGTCCCTCTGCAGCCCATGGAGGTCCACGGAGGGGCAGAGATCCACCTGCAGTTCGTGGAGGTCCACATGCTGGGGCAGGTGGAGGCCTGAAGGAGGCTGTGGCCCATGGAGGGCTTGCGCTGGGGCAGCTGTTCTGGAGGGACTGCCCCCCGTGGAAGAGATGACCCATGCCGGAGCAGTTTCATGAAGGACTGTGGCCCGTGGGAGGGATCCCACAATGGAGCAGGGGAGGAATGCGAGGAGTTCTCTCGACAGCGAAGCAGCAGCGTAAAACAACACGTGATGAACTGACTGCGACCCCCATTCCCTCTTCCCCACTGTGTCACTCGGGGGGGAAGGTAGTAGAGATAATGTTAAGCCCGGGAAGAGGGAGGGTTGAGGGGAAGTTATCTTGTTCCCTGTCTCATTCTCCTGCTAGTTTTAGAAATAAATTAATAGTTTTCCCCAAGTTGAGTCTGTTTTGCCCATGATGGCTTTAAGGCTTTCTCCCCGTCCTTATGTCAAACCTCCAGCTGTTTTTCTTATATCATCTTCCCCTATTCTCTTGGAGGGTGGGGGGAGTGAGAGAGAGACTGGGTAGTCTGGTCCCCATGGGGCTGAACTGGGACAGTTCTCAGGTTACAGCTTGAGCTGGGTGTTCCCGGAGAGGGACTCCTACCCAGGTCACGGGTTGGACTAGATGACCTTTGAAGGTCCCTTCCAACTCCAACCATCATTCTATGATTCTAAGGTAGCTACAACAACAGTTGTTTCAACAGTTTTTCTCCTTCTTTTCCCAGGGGGTAGCAGACTTGTAAGTATTTGGCTTGCAGTTTGAGTTCTGGCTCAGAATTTCTCATGAATGTGCCATAAAATCTTATCTACCCCTCTCTGCAGAAAAAAAAATCTTGCAGACTGGTGGAAAGTGCTAGAGACAGGAGTTACACACCGGTCTCCAGTATTGCTAGCCTGCTGGCCCCCCTTAAATCCCAATAAGTTTCTATTAGCATGGATCAAACTAGTCCACCCTCCATTTTTTTTGGTTGTTCTTGAGACAAGTCCAGTGTGACCTTACAGCTCTTTCTTATTGTATGTGTGAAACGATGCTCCTGCTGCAGCAGCAGTGCTGCGTTCAGTGGGAACAACTCCAGCGTGCTGCGCTGGCTGCAAGAGCAGTGGGTGCGGAGAGAGGCTTGCCGCTGCTGCTGCCGTGTCCATACAGGCATGGGGAGAGCAGCTGCTGGCGTGGAGTTATGCCGACAGTAGACCTCCTCCAGCATTTGGAAAGTGTGGCCGTGATTTTGACAAAAATGCTTCGAGGCAGGCCACGTTGATGTTGAGTTTGGGTGTCTCTGCAGTAAAGCAAGCAGGGAATCAACCCCTGTAACAGTGAAGCAGAACAAAGGAGAAGGCTTGGGTGGACAAGTTGCATCCCACAGATACAGTAATCAAAGAAGCCCACTGAATGTTGGGGATATCTAATGCAGAGTGCAAAACTTTTAGTTAGAACACCTGGTGATTAATTGTTTGTGTCCTAGCACTTTCTGTGTTGTGAGGAGAAATTAAAAAATAGCAACAAAAGCCAACCCCACATGGAGTGGGAATGACAGAAACACAGGCCTTTCAAACTAGCTTTGGAAAGCATCTGCTCATTAGACACTGTGAACTTCTAGAGAGCCTTGTGGGTTGTCTGCCCTTTGAAAAGAGAGGAAAGAAGTCCTGTAGTCGTGCATGGGCAACTAGGGAAACACATGCAAATGTGTAGAACATCCAGGTGTCAAAGTGCTGGAATGGGCTCTTGACCTCACAGGCAGCATACTGTGAGGTCAAATGGAACGTTGCAGAGGCCAGGACTGCAGCTCACTACCGGTGTGTTAGTCTTCTCTGGAGAAGAGCGGTGTGTTTTGTCCTCTCCGTAGCAAAGGCTGCGAATTTCAGTCATTTCTGCTGTCCTTATTTTAAAGCTAACTGCCACGCTCCCAAATTCAAACGCAGATACACAGCACTGCGAGGCGCAAGCACTGATTTGAGCTTGCAGTTTTGTGGCAGCGGTTGGACCACTGAGCAAGAAGGTGAGGATGGAAAGGGGTTGGGTATGCAGTGGTGGGCTCAGCCCAATGGAAGAAAAAGAAATTTCAGGGAGGAATGGTCCTTGGAGCTCAGTCCTCCTGTGCTGGCTCTGTGTCAAAGTAGGTGGCTGAGAAGAGAGCTGCAGCTGATCCTGCCCTCCTCCCCTGGTGCGCATGGCATCATCTCTCTATCTTTGGTTCATTATGCTTTCTCCTTTATCAACAGTAGCCAGATCGCTCCTACTGCCAGCCAGGACAGGGACTGTGGCCCACCTGGCCATACATTGGGCATGGTAATGAGATGTGAGGTCTGTCTTGCTGTCCATGGGTGGTCTTGCCATGGGTAAATTCCCAGTTCTACCTCTGCTTGCCCTTCAGATCTGACCTTGAGGATGGGATGGTGCTGTAGAAACACTGGCAAGGTGTGCCTGCTTGCTGAGATGTCTTTCTGCTTTGCAGAAATACCAGTAGCACCATGTGGGTCTTTACTGGTAGTCTTCACAGAAGCCAAGGCTGGAAATGGGAATCCGTTTCCCCCTCTTACCAGTGGGACCTTCAACTTCTGTCTCCTGGCTTGCTAGCTCAATGCTGTTGGGAAGAATCAAAGTGATGCTGGTTTTACAAAAAAAAAAACCAGATGTTCTGAGTGATTAAAAAAAAGCCCTTGAATGCCTCACTCATTTGGTGGGTGGATTGTAAAGGTGTGAGGTCAGCTAACTCACTCCTTCCCTTTTGCCTACAGCTTGTCTTCAGTCCGTATTAACAAGCCAGATGAAGAAGCAGCCGAGTTTCTGGGATGGGGACAGAGCTGGGAAGCCTCCCTACCCAAGGGCCATCTCTCCCCTGGATGGCTGGGTCAGCAAGGCTGGTGTGCAGCACCTCAGTGGTGAGATTGGAGATGAATTCTGCCACCTTTCTCACCGAGCCTTGACCCAGGACCCCCGAGAGAGGGAGCTGAGCAGCGCTGCCCTGGAAACCATTCAGATGCAGAGCAAGCTGAAGATGAGGAGGATGTCTGAGGGTCTGTTGGCCTCACAGAGAGGTAAGGCAGGAGCATTCCTGCTCTCCTGCACGAAGAAGGGTCTTATCCCAGCCTAGAGAGCTGGCGCACCTTCCCAGTGAACACTTCTCCCCTGCACGTGCCCCCCCTGCAATAACCTCGCTGCTCTTAGTCCCCTGCGTAGCCCTCCTCGTGCTGTAAGGGGTGTACAACCATGGGGCAGGGAGAGGAGCAGAAGGGTGTACGTGCAGGTGACTTGTTCTGGGTAAGCACAGGTCCGTGGGCTCCCTGTTGTCTGACGGGAGCCCAGGAGACCAGGGTGCTCCTGAAGTGGGTAGATGTTGCTCACTGGCCTGCTTCAAGTGGCTGCCAGCAGGAGCCTGGTTCCCTGTGCAGTTACTTACAATTTCCAAGAAATCTGTCCAATGAAATATCTGGCTTCAGGTGCTTTAGGTTTGCAGTGCTGCTTCTGTTACGCTTTGTGTCTCTGCTTTGCAGGCCTGACTGACTGCAGTGACCCTAAGGGGCTTACCCTCAAGCCAGTAGTTTCCAGGTCGGCTTCCCAAAGGCTCCTGGTGCCCTCCAAGCCCCTGCCTCCCATCCAGAGCAGCCTTCCTTCCTCAGAGCCCAGCAGGATGAGCAACGGAGAGCAGGAGCACGGGGAAGATGGCACAGGCTGTGATGACACTGACGGGAATATCAAGGAGCTGATGTCCGAGGGACAAGGATATAAAGTAAGGAAGCCAAGCCAAATCGCATGTGGTGAATCCTCAGTTTACTTCCTGCAGGCAGAGCTCTGAGGTCTCCTTTCCCTGTGGTGTGAGCCCAGGGACGCAGCTCAGCCAAGGGAAAGCTAAGCTGGACATGGCACTTCAGGCTGCCTTTGGAACAGCGTCTACTGCAGGCTTCATGTCCTGCGCCTATATCAATGAGAGAAGAGGTCTTTAACTCGTTTCTGTGCTCTCCAGTGGCCCCTGCTGTGTTTCATGGCTGAGAACACACCAGCAACCAGGCAGAGCAACTAGACGTGTCTGCTCTGGTTGAGCATATCCTTCTGCAGTTAGCAAAATGCACTTATCACTGAACCATCTGTACATGGCAGACACTGTTGCAGACACACCAGTGCCTTCGTGGCTTTTCATATCAGCTCTGCCTGATTAGATGGCCCATCCTAGGCCAAGCTGCTCCATCACTTTGACTTTTCTTTTCCTGCTAAGTCTTAGCTAAGAGCACAGCTAAACTTCTTGTGGCATCAAGGGGGAAGGCTGGATGCTCAAGCTGAGCGCTGCATTCTGCTCTTTCCAGGCTTCCCGGCTGCCCTTGGATTGCAGTGGTGAGAATGGGAAGAAGTCACTGAGACCGGCTTTGCTTCCCCCTATCCCCAAGTCAGCAAGACCATTGGATGGGGCTCCCGCCAGCACTGCAGTGCCTCTCCCAAGCTCTCAGCACCTGGTTCTCCAAGAGGCCCTGGAGATGAGGTAAGCCAAGGTGTCTACTTCTCCAAGATGTCATGCACCTTCTACTTCTTGTCTCGTGAGATTATTTTCCACACTCGGCTCTCCACTCTAGTTATGCAAACTCCTGTGCTGTCACCATCTTGTGGAGCCATGATGATCCAGCACAATGTCAAAAGCAGCATCCTGCTCTCTAGGAGCAGGGGTCTCAGGGGGGAGGAGGAGGCAGGACTTGAGTGGACCTGAAGAGCAGGTCCTCTGCTGGACCCTGATGCTGATTCACTCTGTAATCTTTATGGTGCAATTTGGGAATGGTTTTGCATTCATCTGAATTCCGCATCTGGGTTTGTGTGTGATCTTTGACTGATTGCAAGGATATGTTAGGGCAAATATTGGCTGTAGTAGAGTCCTCTGCCATTTCAGATGCTGCTTCCCTAAGTGTCAGGCGTAACTTCTCTCTGTCTGGGCCTTCATTGCAAAATGAGAGCCCAGAGAAAGCTACCTTAATAGATGTACAATCCTATGGCTGTCTCACATTTCCATAGGCAGTTAAAACCAAAGGAGGCAAGGTGCTAGAGAGCAGCTCTAGAGCTGTAACTGATGGAAAGCTATTTGCTTGGCTATGCGTGTGGAAATCCAGCCGTCAGCCTTATGTTAGCTGTAACAATAAACAAGGACCCTAGAAATAGAGTTCCAATTGAAAAGCTTCAGCATGGCTTTTAAAGGGCAGTCTCAACATCCCTACGTAGCAGTTGTGTTGGAAACCCTCTTTTTCTTCCTGAAAGAGCTGGGAGGTATAATGTTATTCTCAGGAGACAGCAGTGGTATTGCCACCTGTAACGAGATACTGTCACCAGCTGAAGGCATGGCCAGGCAAAGTTAGGCTTCTCCAGCAGTATAAACGTAGCTGTCCTCAGCACAGACTTCTGTCTGGCTGATTCAGAAAGGATGCATGTAACAGTGAGAGGCCCTTAGCCTCAACAGGAGAGACAGCAGAACTGGGTGGTTACGCCCAAACAGAAGAATGACTACTGTGTTTCAGCTGGAGCTTGATGAGCTCTGTGTGACTCCAGCAACTGAAACTTTCATGGCAATTAATCAGCTTTGCATGCTGTTGGTTTGATGGGTTGCATTTCCTCCTTCCTCAGAATGACCTTGCTAAGGAAGTGTGCCTCCTTTAATGCTCTCCCCATTTCTCTTTCCATCTCCTCATATATTCTCTTATCCTTGATTTTCTTAAGGCCAAGATCAGGCAGCAGAAGCGAAGAGAAGACCCTTGAATGTCTAGGTAGGTACAGCGCATGGCTGCCCTAAAATGAACATAGGAATGCTGACCCATGGGTGGCACTGTCAAAGCTTGGTCAAAAACCATCCTGCATCTTTTTCATGTCCTTGATGGTCTCAGACGGCTCTCCCAGAGCCCATTCACTGGGAAATGTGCTCTGGTGATCCAGTGGAATGGGCGCCAGCATGGGGGTTATGAATGGCAGGAGCTGGTGGGGTGCCTTGGGGCCCTGGAAATGCACAGCATGATAATAAATTGTTCTTCTGCCTCCTGCCCATACTGTTTATCTCCCTGCATGGTCTCTAATGTCACAAAGGTTAGACGAAAATGAGGCGTTTCACATGAAATTAAAAATGTTCCCACTCTTTCCTCCTACGCTTCCCTTGGAGCAGTTTCTGATCCAAACCCTTTCTGATCCAATCTGAAGTAGATTCATCAGCATTGCCTGGTTTTGCCCTGGGAGAAATAGTGAAACCTTGTGTGATAGGAAGTCCCTGTGAATTTTCCGTTTACACAGAAAGAGACTTACAGAAGGATCCAGCCTGTGCAGGATCTGAGCTTTCCATCCTCTTAAAGCACAGCCTAAATTTAATGCTGACTCATGAACTGAGGCTTCCAATGTGCAGCATATTTACCTCAAGCCACACATGCTAGGCTTATGATGACTAAGCTCTTCCCCCCCTCTCTCTGCACATGCCAGTATTGCAAAGTGAGGCTGGGGTAGGAAATGCCTCCTGGCTTCTTCTGGCTCGCAGCCTTGCATTGCCATCAGCAATAAGAGTTCTGCAAGACAAAATGCGGTGTCTGGTGCACTGTGACAGCCAATGCTTTTAAGTTGAAAACCTCAATGACACCGTTGCTGTGCCTTTGCATTCTGTGGGTTTGGAGCAACAGGAGAGATGAGAATTTAGGATATAATGCGGCTGATGCAGAAAAAGGGCTAAGATCCACTGGTGCCTCAGCTCAGTGTTAGTTCTGCCGAAGAACGGGCATGCCCCACAGGAATGTTTGCTTTATTGCTGGTGTGCAGCTGCGATGCAGAATGCGACCAGGGAGAAGTATTGCTGAGTAGGTAAGGTGACATTTTTGCTGGATACGTTCTGGACTAGAAATCATAGAATCATAGAATGGTTAGAGTTGGAAGGGACCTTCAAAGGTCATCTAGTGCAACCCCCCTGCAAGGAACAGGGACATCTTCGACTAGATCAGGTTGCTCAGAGCCTCACCCAACCTGGCTCTGTCGTTAAGCCATCTCTCTCTCTCTCTGTTATTGAGCTGACCATTCTGCAGAAAAAAGAATCCTGATTCGAGAACGTCATCCATTTTTTACGGCGTGGCTCTCACATGCTTTTATCATCTGTGAAGCCCTGTAAGGAATGATTGGTTTCTCTGAGTTTTAACAGCTCTGCTGGAGAGTATTTCAGAATGAGCTGCACCGTGCTACTCCCATGAAGAAAATCAGCCTTTAGTGAGGCTGCCCAGAAAGTGGGCTGATCTGCTACAGGTTAGAATGAAACCCCTTGGGGAAAATGAATTCTAGCTTCAAGAACATAATGCTGGTTTTGGTTACACTCCAGCACCGCTAAGGTTTGCTTTACGACTCCAGCAAAGAGGGGGAAATGTTGATTCTTACCTCTGCAAAAGCTACTAAACATAGCTATCAAAACCCAGGAGTTCTTTTAGGAACTGGAAAAAGAGGATGATTCCTAAGGTCCACTGGAAAGTGTCGCATTTTGCTACAGCAGTAACCTGAAGGGCTGAGCAGAAGCTTCTGTTACCCTCATATAGCCGTTGCCCTATAGGAATGCTTGCAACTCCACTGGCCCCATGCGATGTGCAATTGCTGATGTGAGCATGGCAGACAGCTTCTGGATAGTGGGCACCCCTACATATGGGTGAGGCTGTGTCATAAAATCTTATCTAGCCCTTGCTGTGGAAAAAGTCCTGCAGACTGGTGGAAAGTGCTAGAGACAGGAGTTACACACCGGTCTGCAGTATTGCTAGCCTGCTGGCCCCCCTTAAATCCCAAAAAGTTTCTATTAGCATGGATCAAACTAGTCCACCCTCCATTTTTTTTTTGGTTGTTCTTGAGGCAAGTCAGTGTGACCTTACAGCTCTTTCTTATTGTATGTGTGAAATGATGCTGCTGCTGCAGCAGCAGTGTGCGTTCAGTGGGAACAACTCCAGCGTGCTGCGCTGGCTGCAAGAGCAGTGGGTGCGGAGAGAGGCTTGCCACTGCTGCTGCCGTGTCCATACAGGCATGGGGAGAGCAGCTGCTGGCGTGGAGTTATGCCGACAGTAGACTTCCTCCAGCATTTGGAAAGTGTGGCCGTGATTTTGACAAAAATGCTTCGAGGCAGGCCACGTTGATGTTGAGTTTGGGTGTCTCTGCAGTAAAGGAAGCAGGGAATCAACCCCTGTAACAGTGAAGCAGAACAAAGGAGAAGGCTTGGGTGGACAAGTTGCATCCCACAGATACAGTAATCAAAGAAGCCCACAGAATGTTGGGGATATCTAATGCAGAGTGCAAAACTTTTAGTTAGAACACCTGGTGATTAATTGTTTGTGTCCTAGCACTTTCTGTGTTGTGAGGAGAAATTAAAAAAAAAACAACAAAAGCCAACCCCACATGGAGTGGGAATGACAGAAACACAGGCCTTTCAAACTAGCTTTGGAAAGCATCTGCTCATTAGACACTGTGAACTTCTAGAGAGCCTTGTGGGTTGTCTGCCCTTTGAAAAGAGAGGAAAGAAGTCCTGTAGTCGTGCATGGGCAACTAGGGAAACACATGCAAATGTGTAGAACATCCAGGTGTCAAAGTGCTGGAATGGGCTCTTGACCTCACAGGCAGCATTCTGTGAGGTCAAATGGAACGTTGCAGAGGCCAGGACTGCAGCTCACTACCGGTGTGTTAGTCTTCTCTGGAGAAGAGCGGTGTGTTTTGTCCTCTCCGTAGCAAAGGCTGCGAATTTCAGTCATTTCTGCTGTCCTTATTGTAAAGCTAACTGCCACGCTCCCAAATTCAAACGCAGATACACAGCACTGCGAGGCGCAAGCACTGATTTGAGCTTGCAGTTTTGTGGCAGCGGTTGGACCACTGAGCAAGAATGGAAAGGGGTTGGGTATGCAGTGGTGGCCTCAGCCCAATGGAAAAAAAAGAAATTTCAGGGAGAAGTGGTCCTTGGAGCTCAGCCCTCCTGTGCTGGCTCTGTGTCAGAGTAGGTGGCTGAGAAGAGAGCTGCAGCTGATCCTGCCCTCCTCCCCTGGTGCGCATGGCATCATCTCTCTATCTTTGGTTCATTATGCTTTCTCCTTTATCAACAGTAGCCAGATCGCTCCTACTGCCAGCCAGGACAGGGACTGTGGCCCACCTGGCCATACATTGGGCATGATAATGAGATGTGAGGTCTGTCTTGCTGTCCATGGGTGGTCTTGCCATGGGTAAATTCCCAGTTCTACCTCTGCTTGCCCTTCAGATCTGACCTTGAGGATGGGATGGTGCTGTAGAAACACTGGCAAGGTGTGCCTGCTTGCTGAGATGTCTTTCTGCTTTGCAGAAATACCAGTAGCACCATGTGGGTCTTTACTGGTAGTCTTCACAGAAGCCAAGGCCGGAAATGGGAATCCATTTCCCCCTCTTACCAGTGGGGCCTTCAACTTCTGTCTCCTGGCTTGCTAGCTCAATGCTGTTGGGAAGAATCAAAGTGATGCTGGTTTTACAAAAAAAAACCCAGATGTTCTGAGTGATTAAAAAAAAGCCCTTGAATGCCTCACTCATTTGGTGGGTTGATTGTAAAGGTGTGAGGTCAGCTAACTCACTCCTTCCCTTTTGCCTACAGCTTGTCTTCAGTCCGTATTAACAAGCCAGATGAAGAAGCAGCCGAGTTTCTGGGATGGGGACAGAGCTGGGAAGCCTCCCTACCCAAGGGCCATCTCTCCCCTGGATGGCTGGGTCAGCAAGGCTGGTGTGCAGCACCTCAGTGGTGAGATTGGAGATGAATTCTGCCACCTTTCTCACCGAGCCTTGACCCAGGACCCCCGAGAGAGGGAGCTGAGCAGCGCTGCCCTGGAAACCATTCAGATGCAGAGCAAGCTGAAGATGAGGAGGATGTCTGAGGGTCTGTTGGCCTCACAGAGAGGTAAGGCAGGAGCATTCCTGCTCTCCTGCACGAAGAAGGGTCTTATCCCAGCCTAGAGAGCTGGCGCACCTTCCCAGTGAACACTTCTCCCCTGCACGTGCCCCCCCTGCAATAACCCTCGCTGCTCTCAGTCCCCTGCGTAGCCCTCCTCATGCTGTAAGGGGTGTACAACCGTGGGGCAGGGAGAGGAGCAGAAGGGTGTACGTGCAGGTGACTTGTTCTGGGTAAGCACAGGTCCGTGGGCTCCCTGTTGTCTGACGGGAGCCCAGGAGACCAGGGTGCTCCTGAAGTGGGTAGATGTTGCTCACTGGCCTGCTTCAAGTGGCTGCCAGCAGGAGCCTGGTTCCCTGTGCAGTTACTTACAATTTCCAAGAAATCTGTCCAATGAAATATCTGGCTTCAGGTGCTTTAGGTTTGCAGTGCTGCTTCTGTTACGCTTTGTGTCTCTGCTTTGCAGGCCTGACTGACTGCAGTGACCCTAAGGGGCTTACCCTCAAGCCAGTAGTTTCCAGGTCGGCTTCCCAAAGGCTCCTGGTGCCCTCCAAGCCCCTGCCTCCCATCCAGAGCAGCCTTCCTTCCTCAGAGCCCAGCAGGTTGAGCAACGGAGAGCAGGAGCACGGGGAAGATGGCACAGGCTGTGATGACACTGACGGGAATATCAAGGAGCTGATGTCCGAGGGACAAGGATATAAAGTAAGGAAGCCAAGCCAAATCGCATGTGGTGAATCCTCAGTTTACTTCCTGCAGGCAGAGCTCTGAGGTCTCCTTTCCCTGTGGTGTGAGCCCAGGGACGCAGCTCAGCCAAGGGAAAGCTAAGCTGGACATGGCACTTCAGGCTGCCTTTGGAACAGCGTCTACTGCAGGCTTCATGTCCTGCGCCTATATCAATGAGAGAAGAGGTCTTTAACTCGTTTCTGTGCTCTCCAGTGGCCCCTGCTGTGTTTCATGGCTGAGAACACACCAGCAACCAGGCAGAGCAACTAGACGTGTCTGCTCTGGTTGAGCATATCCTTCTGCAGTTAGCAAAATGCACTTATCACTGAACCATCTGTACATGGCAGACACTGTTGCAGACACACCGGTGCCTTGGTGGCTTTTTAGATCGGCTCTGCTGCGTTTAGATGGAAAACGATGTTGGCTGGGCAGGCAGTCCTGCAAACTCACGTCCAGGTTGTCTCAACTTTTGAGTTGTACAGCCGTATCCTTCTGCACAGTTGTGTCTAATCATAGTTTTAGAGTTGAGCAGCTTCTGTGCAGCTTCATCCTCTCTCATGGGTCTGCCCAGGGCTAAGTGATGGGAACTGGCAATTCTGTCCATGGGGAATGGAGTCCAGATGCCATCCATCGCTTGCCTTTGCAGGAGGGACAGAAGCTGCAGTTGTTTTGGTTTGGCCGTGGTGTGCAGGAAAAGGCAGGTGAAGAACAGCTTTTGTAAAGAGGATCACCTGTAAAAGGCTAGTGTAGTACATGCTTTAGGACAGGGAGAGGATAGAGAACTCAAGCCAATCCCGTACCATCAGGAAGGCTAAGAGAGGCAATGGCACCCCAGAACAACATCCTTATGCCAAGCAGATGGATGCCAGGTGGGAATGCAGCCACTGCCAGAGAGGTGAGCGAGGGGAGAGAGCTGGCAGCAGCGTGGGACACGGTCTCTCCCTCAGCACTTCCCTTTCCATTGCCCATCCTAGGCCAAGCTGCTCCATCCCTTTCACCTTTCTTTTCCTGCTAAGTCTTAGCTAAGAGCACAGCTAAACTTCTTGTGGCATCAAGGGGGAAGGCTGGATGCTCGAGCTGAGCGCTGCATTCTGCTCTTTCCAGGCTTCCCGGCTGCCCTTGGATTGCAGTGGTGAGGATGGGAAGAAGTCACTGGGACCGGCTTTGCTTCCCCCTATCCCCAAGTCAGCAAGACCATTGGATGGGGCTCCCGCCAGCGCTGCAGTGCCTCTCCCAAGCTCTCAGCACCTGGTTCTCCAAGAGGCCCTGGAGATGAGGTAAGCCAAGGTGTCTACTTCTCCAAGATGTTGTGCACCTTCTACTTCTTGTCTCGTGGGATTATTTTCCACACTCGGCTCTCCACTCTAGTTATGCAAACTCCTGTGCTGTCACCATCCTGTGGAGCCATGATGATCCAGCACAATGTCAAAAGCAGCATCCTGCTCTCTATGAATATGTTAGGGCTCTCTGCCAGTTCAGATGCTGCTTCTGTAAGTGTCAGGCGTAACTTCACTCTGTCTGGGCCTTCATTGCAAAACAAGAGCCCAGAGAAAGCTCCCTTCACAGATAATCCTATGGCTGTCTAACCTTTCCATAGCAGTTAAAACCAAAGGAGGCAAGGTGCTAGAGAGCAGCTCTAGAGCTGTAACTGATGGAAAGCTATTTGCTTGGCTATGCGTGTGGAAATCCAGCCGTCAGCCTTATGTGAACTGTAACAATAAACAAGGACCCTAGAAATAGAGTTCCAATTGAAAAGCTTCAGCATGGCTCTAGTTCAGCCCCAACTGGGACCAGACTATGCAGTCTCTCTCTCACTCCCCCCACCCTCCGAGAGAACAGGAGGAGATGATATAAGAAAAATGGCTCAAGGTTTGAGATAAGGCCGGGGAGAAATCCTTAAAGCCATCATGGGCAAAACAGACTCGACTTGGGGAAAACTATTCATTTATTTCTAAAACTAGCAGGAGAATGAGACAGGGAACAAGATAACCTCCCCCCACCCCTCCCTCTTTCCCGGGCTTAACATTATCTCTACTAACTTCCCTCCCAAGCGGCACGGGGTGGGGAAAAAGGGAAGGGGGGTCGCGGTCAGTTCATCACACGTTGTTTTACGCCGCTGTGTCATCATCGGGGGAAGAACTCCTCACATTCCTCCCCTGCTCCATCATGGGGTCCCTCCCATGGGCCACAGTCCTTCGAGAAACTCCTCCGGCATGGGTCATCTCT
This sequence comes from Chlamydotis macqueenii, assembly GCF_036417535.1. Lineage (NCBI taxonomy): Eukaryota > Metazoa > Chordata > Aves > Otidiformes > Otididae > Chlamydotis > Chlamydotis macqueenii. The sequence goes on along the minus strand of NC_141558.1, from coordinate 70,315,169 downwards.
TCCACGGGGTGCAGTCCCTCTAGAACAGCTGCCCCAGCGCAGGCTCTCCATGGGCCACGGCCTCCTTCAGGCCTCCACCTGCTCTGGCGTGGGGTCCTCCATGGGCTGCAGGTGGATTTCTGCTCCTCAGTGGACTTCCATGGGCTGCAGAGGGACAACCTGCTCCACCATGGTCTTCACCACGGGCTGCAGGGGTATCTTGCCCAGGAGCCGCGTTACTCTTATCCCTCCTTCTTCACTGACCTTGGCATCTGTAGCCGTTCCTCACAACAGGCTGGCAAACGCCTCTCGGGATCCTTTTTGCGTCTCATTCACTTCTCATCTCCTCTCCAGTTCTTGCAGCCAGGCTGTGTTGGGCCCAGTTGCCTGCCCGGCAGGAGGCCAGAGGGTGAGGCCTGCAAGGCCCACAAGGCTCGCGCCTGCCCCTCTCTGCCCCCCGCTTAGCTGCTTCACATCTTCCTCCTTCCTTTTTCTGCTTTCCCCTACTTAAATACATTATCACAGAGGCGTTATCACGGGACATTCTGCTACCTATTGGCTCGGCCTTGGCCAGCAGCGGGTCCGCCCTAGGCCTGGCCGAGTCCACTAAACAAAGGGGAGCAACTTCTAGCAGTTTCCTACAGAAGCTACCACCTTAGCCCCCCACTTACTAAACAAAACAAGAACAATTTTAAAGGGCAGTCTGAACATCCCGATGTAGCATTTCAGTTGGAAAACCCCTTTTTCCTCCTGAAAGAGCTGGGAGGTGTAGTATTATTCTCAGGAGACAGCAGTGGTGTTGCCACCTGTAACGAGATACTGTCAGCAGCTGAAGGCATGGCCAGGCAAAGTTAGGCTTCTCCAGCAGTATAAACGTAGCTGTCCTCAGCACAGACTTCTGTCTGGCTTACCAGGTCTGGCTGATTCAGAAAGGATGCATGTAACAGTGAGAGGCCGTTAGCCTCAACAGGAGAGAGACAGCATGTCACCGAAATCGGGAATCAAACTCCTGAACACCAATGTAGCATTAAGAAGCAGGCATTCTTTATTGCGGTGCCGGATGCACGGGGGATCGCTCCACCTAGCGTGCATGCTAGTCTGGAAATCTGGACACAATATATTTAGCGATTTCATGCATAATCATTAATAACTTTTGAAACACTGATACATAATTATCAGTTTTCCGAGTAATCATTATAGTATTCCCCACCCACTTGTGCATGCTCAGTCTTTTGCGTCAGAGGGTCTTCTGGTGGTGCTGGGGGTTGTCAGAGTGCCCCTACCTTGACTTCACTTGTCGAACTCCTCCTTAAAATCTCCATATATGGTCTTGAGAACAGGTCAATTTGCTCCTTGATTTTCTGGCTCCAAAGTGATGGCTCAGGGCCTGTCTTCACAGCTGTTGTTTGAGGCCTACCTTTATTCTACCACTTTTCTTAACTACCCCAGACATGCTAGGCTAACTTCTAAAAATGAGATGTTGTAACAGTTCTAAGATTCCCTGTTCCCTCTAAGGACAAACGGATTTCATATAAAATTTAACCTATGTGACTACAGTTCTATAGTTAGCAAGAATCACCTCATAGTGATATTTAATTTAAAAAAAAATCATATTATTCTGAAATTATATTGATTAAGCGTTATATGTCATGTAACAAGCAGAATTGGATGGTTAAGCCAAACAGAAGAACGACTCCTGTGTTTCAGCTGGAGCTTGATGAGCTCTGTGTGACTCCAGCAACTGAAACTTTCATGGCAATTAATCAGCTTTGCATGTTGTTGGTTTGATGGGTTGCATTTCCTCCTTCCTCAGAACGACCTTGCTAAGGAAGTGTGCCTCCTTTAATACTCCCCCCATTTCTCTTTCCATCTCCTCATATATTCTCTTATCCTTGATTTTCTTAAGGCCAAGATCAGGCAGCAGAAGCGAAGAGAGGACCCTTGAATGTCTAGGTAGGTACAGCGCATGGCTGCCCTAAAATGAACATAGGAATGCTGACCCATGGGTGACACTGTCAAAGTTTGGTCAAAAACCATCCTGTCACTGCTACAGGTTAGAATGAAACCCCTTGGGGAAAATGAATTCTAGCTTCAAGAACACAATGCTGGTTTTGGTTACACTCCAGCAACCCTAAGGTTTGCTTTACTATTCCAGCAAAGAGGGGGAAATGTTGATTCTTACCTCTACAAAGGCTACTAAACATAGCTATCAAAAACCAGGAGTTCTTTTAGGACCTGGGAAAAAGAGGATGTTTCCTAAAATCAAAAGAGATGGGAGCAGAAAAGAACCTTTTTGGCAAGGGCAGTCTCCATCTCTCTGCTCCTCTCTGTCAAGCACAGCTACTCACCAGAAGCCAAGGGCTGAGGCCTTCATCATGCAGTAGGTGTGAGTCTGATGCCAACAGAGCAATGGCATTTCTGCTGCCAGTGCAATATGGTAGTGCCCCATCTGTTTGCAGAGGTGATGTGTTCCTCGCTGTTCTCCTTCACAATCTGTATCGGTCTCTTATCAGAGCTGGGGACTCTGGAACCCATCTTGCCTGCTCTCCAGCATCGCGCTGTTGGTGGCGAGAAGTCTGACGGACATTTGTGTGAACCTGTGCGTCCGTTAACAGGCCTCCCGCAGAGCCAGGCCAAGAAGATGGATCAGCCTGTGAGCCCCGGCCTTCTGAGTGACGACGACTCGAAGGACAGCAATGGGAGGGTAAGGGCTGAGGGCAGGGGCGAGCAGGTTTCCTTTGCAGTGACTGTTCAGTGCCTAGCACACACTGTCACTGAAAACCCTAATCTTCCCCTCTGTGGGAGCAGATTCTCTTGGGCATGCCTTTGATAGCTGCAGAGCCATTGCTTGAGTATTTTCACTGGTGCAGAGGTCACTGGTTGGGAGGTGGTGCTAAGGTGACGCCAGAAGCATTCTCTGTGTACAACAGCCAATTCAGAGCAGATCTGAACAGCAGAGCAAGTTGCCCATCAGTGAACAGGCGCCAAGGGCGTGCTCGGAAGCCCAGAAGCAAAGATGGCTGGTGATTGCAGATGGGGTTCTATTCCCTGCCCTGGCCTGTAGGAACTGAACTGCCTGTGCACTGGTAGTGTGAGCTCTTCAGACGTCTTGGAGCACTCCTGTGGCTCTCTTGGTCCTGCGTCAGGGCTTCCTGACACAGACTGGGAAACAGTATCTTGGACCAGTGGAAGGTTATGGCAATGAAGTGTTACACACCACTGGGTGTAATTGCATGCCAAGGTGAGGAAAGAAGGAGTACTTGTGAAACTGTTGGGATGTATATGGAGCTGCATGGAAAACAATGACACTCTAACTCTGTATTCCTGATGAGGTGTTGTGTATGGTTTGTGTATCTCTCCTTATGCTCTATGATATATTTCCATTGCAACTAGATCCATGTTACCTTGTCCAAGTCCCTTCAGAGGAAAATACAGCAGAAGCGAAAGATACTGATGGAGCTTTTGCTCCGAGAGAAGGAGAAAGAGCGAGAAAAGTCCTTGCAGCTCCCTACACAGAGTGTTGACCCTGGAGAAGCAGCCAAAGAAAGTAAGTGGTTGCTGTAGTTGTTGGCCTCTTTGTTTACTACTTCCTCTTTGCATAGTGTTGCAAATGTCTATGTGTCAGTCACAGAATATCACCTCCTCCCCTTCTCCTAGAAAGTCTTTCAGATTGGATAACTCTGTCTTGCAAGCTACACTGGGGCTTCAGACTCTCTAACTGAGAGTAGCCTCCAGGAAAGTGAACGGGTGAGTGCAAAAGAATGCTTTCCAGCCAAGGGACTAACCTGGAAGAAACAAAATGAAGCTATTTCTAATTAAAGCACAAAAGATCCTGCTCACAGGATAGGACAGATTATCCTGCTCACACCACGCCCTGCTGAGCAGCTTTCATTGCAGAGCCGTGCTGGCGCCCTTAGCCACTGCTTATGTTTTAGGCACACGAGCAAGGAGCGTTACTGATTTCATGCAGCTGACAGGCTCTGCTTGTACTGCTGCACGAACTCTCATGAGAGGGAGCAGTGAAATTAAGAGTCAGCATGCTGCCCAGGGGCATCAGACAATTTTATCTGCCCTTTCTCTTGCTGTTACTCTTTGAAGTACTGAGGGGGCACTTACAAGGTGATTTTTGGTCTCTGCAGGCTTTCGCCCACCGCCGGTCAATGGGACAGTTTCCCTTTCCCCCAGCACGAGCAATGCACGCAGGGAGAGTGCTGGCACTGCCTTGAGGAATCTGGTCAACAGGCCCTCACTGCCCAGCATCCCTGTCACCAGCCAGGGTGTGAGCTCCGCACGCAACTCCTCAGGTGAGCCGGTGTCGTAGTTCAGCCCCAATCGGAACCAGACTACGCAGGCTCTCTCTCACTCCCCCCACCCTCTGAGAGAATAGGGGGAGATAATATAAGAAAAATGGCTTGGGGTTTGAGATAAGGACAGGGAGAAATCCTTAAATCACCTTTACGGGGAAAATAGACTCAACCTGGGGAAAACTATTGATCTATTACTAAAAACAGCAGGAGAATGAGACAGAGAACAAGATAACCTCCCCTCACCCCTCCCTCTTTCCCGGGCTTAACATTATCTCTACTACCTTCCCTCCCAAGCGGCACAGGGGGGAAGAGGGAATGGGGGTCGCGGTTAGTTCATTACACTTTGTTTCATGTCACTGCTTCATCATCAGGGGAAAAAATTCTTGCATTCCTCCCCTGCTCCATTGTGGGGTCTCTCCCACGGGCCACAGTCCTTCGTGAAACTGCTCCAGCGTGGGTCATCTCTTCCATGGGGTGCAGTCTCTCCAGAACAGCTGCCCCAGCGCAGACCCTCCACAGGCCACAGCCTCCTTCAGGCCTCCACCTGCCCCAGTGTGGGGACATCCACGGGCTGAGGTGGATCTCTGCTCCTCAGTGGACCTCCATGGGCTGCAGAGGGACAACCTGCTCCACCATGGTCATCACCACAGGCTGCAGGGGAATCTTGGCCAGGAGCCACATTACTCCTCCCCCTCCTTCTTCACTGACCTTGGTGTCTGCAGCCGTTCCTCTCACAAGAAAAATTCTTCACAACAGGCTGGCAGACGCCTCTCAGGATCTTTTCACATCTCATTCACTTCTCATCTCCTCTCCACTTCTTGCAGCCGGGCTGGGCCAAGTTGGGCCCAGTTGGCTGCCCGGCGGGAGGCCAGAGGGTGAGGCCTGCAAGGCCCACAAGGCTCGAGCCTCCCCCTCTCTGCCCCCGCTCAGCAGCTTCACATCTTCTCTCATTTTTTTTTCCTGTTTTCCCCTTCTTAAATATGTTATCACAGAGGGGTTGCCACGGGACATTCTGCTACCAATCGGCTTGGCCTTGGCCAGCAGTGGCTCTCCCTTGGGCCAGGCCAAGTCCACCGACCAAAGGGGAGCAACTGCTAGAAGTTACAGAAGCCACTACCTTAGGCCCCAGCTCACTAAACAAAACCACAACAGCTTGCTCTGCTGCAGCCCTCGCACCGGTTTTTTCCTTGCACAAGAAGCACAAACTGCCTTGAGAGCCAACCTACTTTGCTTTTTAACTGCTCACTGTCTTGGCCCTCTGCCTGTCTGAACCTGCAGCCAGTTTCTGCTATTGCAGCAAGGGTTGTCTCTGCATGGAAATTAGTGATTTGGTACAATCATGCCGTTGCATGTAGACTGCCTAACAGCTTCTAGCCTCTCTCATCCCACCACCTGCAATGCAAACTGGGAGCAAGCAGTGCCTCTTTGGTCACCCCACCCAAATACAGTGGCTGTGTGTAGCAGATGGGGCACACAAGAGGCTGCCTGGTGCAGCAGATAGTGAGTACAAAGTGATGCTCTTCTCTCCTTTGTGTCTTGCCCTACTTCGTGTTACGATCCTGAGAAGCATGAGTTAAGAAAAAGGGAGCGAGGAGGGATGCTTTGGATGCTCTTTTCTAGTGATGCTACTCTGCTTTTCAACAGGGACCAGAACTAGCTTGATGTGGCTCACCAGTCATATGGAATAGAGATGTGTGTATGTACACACTCGTGCAGTGACATCATGTGACATGGCAGTGCCAGTGATACTGGTGACATACAAATTTGTCCCCATCTGAATGTTTGTGATTTTAGTTCCACTGTCCTCTGTTCTTTGTAGAACAGGCAAGGTAGCATAAAAACCCTACAGACTCCATAGCAGTTCATCTAGATTCTGTGCAATATTTATACTCAGTACTTTTAGACAGCTCAGCTGTTTTCATCTACACATCAGAAAACGAGCTGCTGAGGGCAAAACATGAAGGTTTTTTGACCTATGGTGCTTTTAATGACAACTAAGTTTCATAGCAAATGCATTTGTCACCTGAATTTTCTTATACCTTGTATATTTATCGTCAAGAAAGTGTGTTTGTCAACAATTTGCATCTATATTTCCGTGTTTTTATTCTCAGTTCCCATCTGGAAGGCTTTTATGTCACAACCATCTAGACTAGAAATGGCATTTTTCCCCTAGGGAAAGCTCAGGCATTGCACAGTTTGCAAACAAGTACATTTGATGCCAAACACATTTCACCTCAGCATCTTTGAAATACAGCCCGTGGGTACCTCTGAAATAGCCAATATTCCCAACGCTTGCAAAGCAGCAAAATCCAGAAACCAGTACTTTCCCAATAGGATGCCAGAATGTATGTGCACTCAGCTGCCTGCCGTCTAGAGTCCTTGGCGTAAATGGAAAGGGAGGCACTGCCAGATTTAGAGGGCCAGGTATCACTGTTCCCTGGTGCTTGCTCCTTGGGCATTTGCCCGAGCCCAGCAGGACTCGGTTGCTCAGGCTCGGTGCTGGCTGGGGGCAGCTGGAGGTGTTTCCTCAGAAAGTGACAGGGTGCCTCTGTCCCCAGCGCTCCAGGTACCAGGGAGGTGACACAGGGAGGTGTGCGCACATCTCGGGAGCTTACTTCTGGGCTAGCAAGTCCTGCTGGGCGGCACTGGCTCCCAGCGAGCATGAGCTCTGCGGCACTATGAATCTGCAAGCTGGCTGTGGTACCTAGATGGACTTGGGAGCTGGCTCTGTGTGTGCAATTTTCAGGCTGACAGCAGGAGCTGGTGCCCAGCTGGGGATGACTGGGAGGTGGCTGGGTGCTGGGGAAAGCAATGAGCCAGACAGCAGGGAAGTCTCTGAACCAATGCCAGTTTGGACCCACGTGCCGTCTTGGCTGGGAGACTGGGTTGCTTGCGGTCTGCTCAGTGGTGGGGTGCTTTCCTGCGGGGTATGCAATGCTGGTGTCTGACCCTCTCCTTACAGCAAACTCGCTGCCAGCCATGGCTCTGGACTTTCTGGAGTGGGGAGAGGAGCCAGAGTGTGGGGATGCCTGGGAAGCCAGACCCTTCCCTCGCCCACAGCAAGAGCTGCTCAACGCGCTCACACGGCTCAGCAGCGACGACTGGTAAGAAAGCCCCCTGTTCACTTTCTCTCCCTCTCAGGGTGCAGGTAAGTTAGAATCGTCTTCTTCTCATGCCTCTGAGCCCAGGCAGCCCAGATGTGCAAAGGGAACTTGTGAAACCACTCCAAAGCAGTCACAGTAAAAAGATGTGAGAGCTGCCTTTTCTTTCCCTTGGTCTGTAGCAGTGCTACAGCAGCAGCACCTCCGTGCTGGTTCCTAGCTTGGCCTTCTGCTCCACGTTGCTGCAAATGAAATCATCAGGGAAGACAGAAACTTATGGACCATGTGGATGTGCTGGCTGGAGCCAGTAGCAGGATGGAAGGGGTCTTGAGTTTAGAGTCAGAATTTATCTCTGGTCTCACTTCTGGCAGCAGCAGCAAGAGACAGGTTCTCCCTGTGACCTTCTGCACGTCAGTCGCAGGAGCACCTACGGGGAGTTGCTATATCTGGGAAACGGACTGAGACATGGTGCAGAGTTGCTCAGCCTGTCATTTCTCCTGAAGGGCTCATGGCAGTAGACAAGGAAAAAGAACAAAAGTCCTTTAGGCATGTTGCCTGTATAGATTTCAAGTTTTTCCTGCTCACTGCTTCATCTGGGCCAAGATGGTTTGTTGATAATCATAGCGTGTCCTGAAACGAGACACAGACAGGAGGAGACTCCACACATTTCGGGTGATAGCGGTTGCCTTTTTCATTTCTGGGTCAGCACACACTCACTAGGGCTCCATTCACACTGGGATAACCATGACAAATCTTCCATGATGCATCTCCTTGTGCCATGGCTTTGTTTGCCCCTTGGCCCTTGCTCTTCCCTCTTCCTGTCTGGTGCCCTGTGAGGTGCAGAAAGCTGCTGCAGGTGTGGGGGGTGCGGGTTACACTCAGGGACCCCAGTGGGGATGGGTTCCCAGTCCTGTATCTCAAGAAGGGACAGGCAGGGTGCAAGAAACAGAACAGGGGCACAGTCTCCCAGCTTGTAGGAAGCAGCAACACAAGGACTGCGTGTGCCAGGGATTTCGGAAAGGCTGTCTTCTTTAGTGGCCACTGAGTAACGCATCCACTCTGAAACCATCTAGTTGCCTTTTCCATTTCTGTACGCCTTTGACCACCACAGCATCCTGTGGAAATGAGTTCTGCAATTTAATTGAGTGCTGTATGTGAAACACTTCCCTTTGTTTGAGCCAACACCCTGGTAATTTCAGAGGGTGCTGCCTAGTCACTTGGTTGTGAGAAAAATTTTTTGCCTTTCAGGCAGCAGAAGACGAAGGGACTCTTAAGCATCAGACGCCTGGCTATCTGCCACTCCAAAGTCCTTCTCCGTAGACTTCGTCATGTTTCCTTGGCAGTTACCAAAGAGGTAAGAACATTGGGTTTAATTGTGTCCCACGTACCTCGTGCATGGGGTGTAGAGATGTGCTTGTTTGTTCACATGCGTGCTCAGCGTCTGCCTTCATTGCTGTTTTGAGACCACATTTTTCTTACAGCTGTGTCCCCTAGCTATATGATCTGTCTGTACATACAGCTCTATCTCCTGGGATGTAGGGCACCTGTGTCTCTCCCCTTTGAGCTCGGCGTCATTATAATGCAGTTCTGCTGCTCCTTTTTATTAACAGGCACCAACCGAGTCTGGCTGGAAGAAGCACTGGTCTGTCCTTCAAAGTCCTTTCTTTCCAGTAAAGCACATGATCTCAGATGCTTCTTCCTTCTCCTTGTGAGAGAGCCTTTTGGAAGCAGAGCAGCACTGAATGCTGTGAAGCCCCCCTGATCGCAGCTGTAATTGCATGGGATCTCCAGGATCCTTCAGTGCCTTGAGTCCGACAGCTAGGCTTCTCTGGAGTAGACGCAGCAGCAGACAAGCTCCTGCTGCAAATTAGGCTGTAGACTTGGGCCCCTACTTTCTCTTTCCTGGTTGACAGTTTCAAACTGCCATGGCTGCATTTTTGGACAGGAGCAAAGCACTACTTTTCCTCTACCCTGTCCTATTGAATTGTGCCTTTAGAGTTTAAAAACAGCCCTCCCTTTAATTGGTTGGTTTGTTTGTTTTTAATGAAAGGGCCTAAAATCAAGGCAGTGCACATTATGGGCTAAGTAGCACACATTGTTCTAGGTGAAACTGTATTTTTTAGGCCTGTATTCTCATTAAAATTGGATTGTAAAAGTGGGCCTGAGGCCAGAGAAGAAGGTGGTGTCAGAGCAAGTGTGTTTCTGTACTTGTGCTCTTCTGCTCTTCCTGTGCTCTTATGTTCCACCTGGACACAGTGAGAAGTCCTGTTGTTTCCTGGGGCTTTTGTCTAGGAGACCTGATTTTCTTTACCAGGTGGTTATTACATTTCCCCTCATGACTTCCCCAGGTGAACAACGTCCGCTACAAAGTATCTGGCTTTGCAATCATCGCTCTTGGAGAGCTCTTCCGGACCTTGAAGAAGCACATGGACCAGGAGGTGGATGAAGCTGCTCAGGTCTTGCTCCAGAAGATGGGGCACTCCAGCAAGCTCATTCAGAAAGCAGCCGATCGATGCCTGGAGATCATGGTGGGGAGCGTGACTCCGGCACGAGCAATGCATGCTCTCATGGCTACTGGAGTTCGGTAGGTCATTTTTTTCTTTGTGATATCCTTCACCTTGAATTGTGTGGGTAGGGGGAAGGGACGGGAGGCAGAAGGGGAATGAGGCAAAGTTCCTTCAAAGGGTGATGACAGAGCCTTGTGGCTTTGTGGGAAGAGCGACAGTGGTAATGCCAGCAGTGAGCACCCTTTGCTAATTCATAACACTAACCACAGAGGTGCTGGGGAAAAGCATGCATCATAATTATGCCATTAACTTGAGAATTAAGAAGGCTAACTGCTGGGACATGGAGCATGTTGAGGAGAAACCACTCAGTGTAGCAGAGCCCGCTCAGGAGGCATAGCTCCTGCTGAGTCTGTCTGACCATTGTGTCCTTAGAGCTCCCCTTTCTCTTCACATTGACGCGGCATGTTAGCCTTGTGATGGTGAGCCACTTTTCAGGTGCCTTCACAGGCCGACACCTGTGGGATACCTGAGGTAAATGCTGCCTTAAAATGTTAGTGCTGTGCCTGACAGTTTCAAATAGGCACCCTCTAGAACGGATAACCTGGCTAAAACGACTGCTACCCTTTCCTCAGCTTTGGAGAAGGGGAAAACATTCAAACGTACCTCTTGGCGAGCCTCAAAGAACAAACTGGCTGCATTGCTGGATATTCTGCAGCTTCATGCTCCACACGGCTTTTCCACCAATTTGTTTTTTTCTGGCATCTACAGATTTGGAGACAAAATGGGTTGAATAAGCCCCAATCCTGCTGCAGTTGTGTCCATGTAGTGGCAGCCCTCCGACGAGTCAGCATGAGCTGTCTTTCATTTGCCTCTTTCTCAGGGTTAATTTTGGGAAAGAAATTAAGTAGCCACTAGTCCAGGGAGATGGAATTCCTCCCTCTTCCTTGAGGTAGCCCCTCTGTGCAATGCCAGCTTTGTGTTCATCTGAGGACAGACTCTTCTACAGGTGGCTAAAACTGCAGCGAGAACACACGCCTCCTTCCCCCAGCAATGATGGGGACCATGCTGTGACCGAGGCCTGTGCTTCTGGCCCTCCTTTTCCCTCTGCCCCAGTGTTTGTTCTCTTGTTTGCAGGCACCGCAACGTGCTGGTGCGGAAGAGCGCAGCCCAACACCTACTGACCGTGATGGAGCAAATCGGAGCCAAGAAGCTCCTGTCGGGCACGCGTGACAGTACCGAGCTGCTGGTGCGCACGCTGGTGAAACTTGCTCAGGACCGTCATCAGGACACAAGGTGATGATCTTCATTTCATCTTCTAAAATTTGAAACCTGCTTGATGTGTGGCTATAAATGGTAAACCCACAAAAGGGTGGAAGGTAAAGGCCATGTTAAGAAAGTTACTTCACAGTGTGGATGATGTTGTCTGGGGAAATGACTGGACTGGGGAACATGAAGTTGTCCAGCAAGAAGGACTGTTGCCAAAATCCTCTGACTTGAGTGATTCTTTGTTGAGATCAGCTGAGCTCAGACTGGTCAGTCAATTTTGTTTGCTTTTCTACGCGCAATGCAAACTGAAGCGTTGGCCACACTTCATCACTGAATGAGCCCAAACGTTTCTTCCTGGTAAGGTTAAGACAATTCCAGCTGCTTTGAATCAATGCAGTCAGTCTTTCTAAATCCCTTCTGCAGATTTAGTTGCCTATGGTCGTCACAAATTGGTCTTCCCAAGCATTGCATAAAGTTGTTGTCTGTGGCTGAACGACCTCCACATTTCCTCTTGAGGATAGCTGTAGTTTCATAGTTGCATAAGAAAACCACACCAGACAAACCAACAAACCAAAGAAACCTTATTTTGATTCTTAATTCAGATTCCCATTACTAGATGGCAAGAACACATGAGCAACTAGCGGCCTGTGTGCATACATGTAGCAGAGAATAATAAATAGCAAGCATGAGGTGGTTTGTCCTAGCTTCTCTGCCGGTTCAAGAAAGGCAAATTATTGTGCAACGGCAGCAAGGGCCTGCAAATAAGACATGAGAGTGAAGCAGGAGATGTGCTTCGCTCGTTCCACGAGTTCCCACAATTTCAAAGCCAAATTGTCTTTTCCTGTTGCCCTGTGTTCTCCTCTTGCCTCTTGTGTTCAGCTGGCAGCATTGTGCAGTGGCAGTAAGCGGAGGTAACTATCTTTCTTTACTGAATGGGCAATAGCAAGGTATTGCACATGGTGAGTTTAAACTATCAGCTTATTTTTTTAACACTTCTTTTCCTGTTTCTTCACAAGGCTAGGGAGAAAAGACTGTAATAAGTTTGTAGAAAAAGCAGTCATTCATTTCTCTCTTCCCTGTGTTAGGTGCTGTGGCCGGAAGATGCTGACTATCTTGATGCATCATCGAAAATTTGAAAGCTATTTGAAACAGTCTGTCCCCTCACGTGACTTGGAAGAGGTTATGGCAACAATTAAGCAAAAAGTGAGTGCTTGGCTGGAGAAGTGTCTCCTGTATGCAAGTACTGAGATTGCTAATATAAGATTAAACATACTAATCTTACTTTAACTAATTCTTCTTCCACTGAATCCTTTTGCTCCTGGGAATGAACTGTTGATCCCTAGCCTGTTTCTCTGCAGACAGTGAAGTAGTATGGTTAGAAATGAAGTGGATGTATTTTGGAATATCAGCCACAAACAGGAAAGGGAAGTATGAGAAAATGGCTTTACTTTCAAGCATAAAGAACCACAGCACCATGTCCCACGCTTCCAATAAATCAAAGAAGTGAGAATAGTGCTTCTGAAGAGAAGAGAGTCTCTGCAGGAGGCAAAGGAAGTAGTTGTGCCAAGAAAATTTCCAAATATAAAAATGATATAGAGAAGGCTTTTTCCCCACCAGTTTTCATTATTCCCATTTGTACTCCAGACCAATGAATTCAGGATTTTGACACTGCTGCCCAGCATGCTAGCACCTATAACCTGCCTTGGGTTATTGAAAACAAAGAGTAGACATCAGTGAATCTCTGGCCTGTCTCCTTCTCCAAGTTATGAAATGTTTTGCTGAGCCTTGCTTGGGAGCAGTGATCCTGGTTCTAACTTGTGTTTTAAACAAGTAATGTTCTCTTTGATCTGCTCTAGATTCATGAGTTTTTATGTATTTATGTAGGGGACAGAAGACCATAAATGGGAACCTCCATCTGCCAAGGACTCCACAAAGTCTAAGAACAGTGGCTTGACGATGCCCCAGGACAACTCGCCTTCTGACGGAGGGTACTGAGCACTTCTGGTCTATCAGACAAAGCACATGACAAGTTTCCATGTCTCTTCCTCAGCAGAATCTCTCTGGTGGAGAAGAGCTGTGCCAGAGATTGTTTCCTTGCGTCACAAATCTTCTGTGATAAAGAATGTCTCCTTCTGCATGAGGCTGAACACAACTTCTCCGGAGGGTTTTCCACAAAACTTGAGAGACAGGAAGAGACACGCACCGGTTGCAGCTCCAAAGATCCAGAGCAGTGGCGAGGACAGTGTTATGGACACTGTGAGAGGGTCCTGACTCTGCTGTTTGGCTTGGGACATTAACTTCAATCAGGGTATTCTTATCTGAGTGGAGTCTTTTTTAGATGGTGCTTTGATGAGAAGTCCCAGTCTGGAACCAAGATGCCATTTCCAAAAACTGCACTTGCCATGCATGTGGTTTGGCCTGGCTGAATCATTGCTTTCTGACCCTCAAACATTACCAGCAAGACAATTCTTGAGCAGTTCCACTTGAGAGATGTCTCAACATGGACGACTTCTGTAGCTATTCATGTCATTCAGACCCATTACTGGTTGGTTGATGGACAGCATGGATTTTTTTCCCCTGTGCTGCAATCAGCATTCAAGATAGGGATTTGGTCCTTGCTGTCGCCCTGTACCAGTGGGAGAGCTGCTTGTACTTGTTCTCCTCTGATGACAGAGTGGAGTTACTTGGTTCTGTTGTGCTCAGCGGTGGCAGGAAGGTGACCACACGCCTCACTAGCATGGTGAGGAGCTTCCCATGCTCACGGCAGAGAGAGGTGGATCCAAGGGAATTGTTCCCCTTGGCTTTGTTAAGCTACGGATCCAGTCCCTAGGGAAGCAAGAATGTGAGCGTAGTAGTGGGGTGGCTGGCTTCTGGTTTCATCTCTGTTACTGATCCTCTGCATCCTTTCCGATCTGCCCCTTAACCTCTTTGTGTTTGATCCATCAGTTCAGATGCATCTGAGCTATCTATCCAGATTCCCACACCTGCTGTAGAGACACCTCTCCAGAGTAATTAATTTCCTTACAACACAGGCACCTCCCATAAGATGAGGCATTTAAACTGTGGGGTAGCGCCTATTTTTCCCCACGGTGGGATGGTAGATGAGTACCTGGGAAGACATCTGGAGATAAATGAGATGAATCGCACCCTGGGTGCCTTGGTTTTCCTGAGTGAGCACTAGCGATGAAGTTGCCTGCAGTCTCTCTTGTAACGATTGTCGTCAGATCCAAGTTGCTTTGCAGATGAGGATCTAGCTGAAATCACATCATTAGCAAGTCTCCTCAGATGTTTTCCTCACAATGAACTGGAAGATATTATCACCCAAAGGTCTGACCTTGGCTTTATTTTCCAGTTTGAGGTCTGGCTCTGAGGTACTCATCGTACCCCGTCAGACAGACCGTCGCACGTCACTTTGCACTGTGGAAGAGAACAACCAGCTCGGGGAGCTTTGCAAGCTCCTGAGAGCAAAGGAGTTTCGGACACGAATGGAGGGAGTGGTGCTCCTCCTAGATCACTGCAAAAGCAGCCCCCAGCTCATCTCCACCAACATTGCCCAGGTATGTAGGGCATCCCTATTGCTCCTTTCTCCTTGGCTCCCTTCCCAAGCCTGTACCAGTAACGTTAACTGAGTGTGTCTTGGCCCTACATACTGGTTGCTTGGGACAGGCTGGTGCTTTCTGACCCCGAATAATTTAATTCAGCTCCTGGTTTCAGGGCAAGTCATTTCAGTCCAGGTGTATTTCTCTGGCAAGTGCCTAGTGGTGCTTTTGCATGAGATGATGAGAATGGCCTGTTTCTGTAGCTTCTGCTGTCCCCTACAACCAGCTAGGTTGAAATAAAGGGAATCCAGCCCTGAAAGCTTGGCAATTCTTCTCTAGAAGGAAAATGGGTTGGGGCCGGGGAGAGAAGTATCAGGCTGGGTTGCTTTAAGAAGAAAAACCAGGTTGTTTTTGAAAGGATGGTCCTGTACACTTTATCTTTCCTGTGACTGACACAACTCTGCCTATTCACTTCCGTCCTCCTCCCTTTCGTACTTGGGAAAGCCTGTTCTCACCCGCTCTTTCCTTTCTCTTTGGAAAGCGGAAGAAAAGCGCTAGAGACAGATCTTCTCTTCCTTCTCCTCCCAGCAGCTGCTTGTTTCCCCTTTCCAGAAAATGGTGCTTGGAAATGTGTCTGTCAAGGGACTGAACCTGCTCTAATGAGAACTGCAGGGCACATTAAAATTCTAGAAGCCATCTAGATGTTCTAAACAACTACTAGAATCTACCTGTTAGCTAGACAGATGGTCTGGATCCTGAAGAGTTCTCCAGAGCCCTGCATTGTTCCAAATGCAGGTTCCGAGATGGATAACCCAAAACTTGGATCTCATCCAGCCACACTATTGGCAACATCAAAACTCCCCTCAGTACTTGAGACAACCTCATGGAAAAATGGGCATCGTAAATACCTGTTGCCATAACTTTCTAGCAAAGATGCTATTTTGCATTATTAAAATGCGATTAATTGAATGATTTATAGGTAAGGGGAAACACCACATGACCTATCCTGTCCCATGCAAACCTCTTAAAGAAAGAGAAAAATCTTTTCAACCAGCATGAGGTTGTGCAAGCACTGCAGTCAGTAGCCCACGGGGAAAGACTGACATTGTGCTAGCAAGAGCTGACCTGACAGAAAGGATTACATTCATCTTTTGCATTGCGGGGTCCCTGTTTCTGTGTCCCTTCTTAAAACAAAGACATTTGGATCCAGTTTTCATGTTTTCTGTTTTCTTAACAGATTTTTGATGTTTTTGTCCTGAGACTTCGGGATTGCAACCAGAAAGTGAACCAGCAGGCACTGGAGGTGCTGGCTTTGATGATGCCCATACTGAGAGAGGCCTTACACCCTGTGCTGGTCCCTCTGGTAGAAGTGGTCACAGAGAACCTGAACTCAAAGCACCTGGGGATTTATACGGCAGCTGTGAAGGTGCTGGAAGCATCCATTGCTCACCTAGGTAAGACTGACGTTTGCCATTGCCTCTCCTCAGCTGTGGCTCCTCCATCTCAGAGCCAAGTGAACACTGAGTCCATTGATACCTCTTTTGTCATCTGTGGAAATATCCAGCTGCTGCCAGATGTTTATGAAGTCCTGCCTAGATTCTTTCTATCCCAGTGGATTGTATCCTGTTGGGATGTGCAGCTGAATGGCTGCTGCTTATCACCTGGACTGTATGTCTGGTTATTAATTCAGCAGAGAGGACGTTATAGGGCTCATTTTAAGTTCCTGCCAGAAGAGCATAAGGGAAGTGACTGGCACCTGTACTGACTGTTTTTACCCCTTCCTCCTCGGAGACTGCATGGATTTTGTTTTTATTGAATTGGATTTCTAGATATGCATTCAGTTAAGTTTACATCCAGTGAAACAAGATGAAAGGAATGTGCTTTTTCCTTGAAAGACGTGATGGGAAGGGTGGTGGCGGTTCTTTGCTCTTGCTGAGCTTCATTCTGTGATCTGGCACTGGTGGCTCTTCTGAGTAGATGCATCTGGCCCTCACTGACTGCTGTATGGCAAGCTTTGATGTCAGTTACTCGTTTTGCAGTTTCAGGCAGTAGTTTAGCCATGTAAAGCCCAAATGAAAATGTCCTTTTGAATTCAAAGATTGAGAATTTGAATTTCAATCTCAGTCTGTGTTATGAAAGATCATATCACGGATCAGATGAAGAACAAAACGCTTGTTCCATAGTCAGCTTGGAGGTCTCCTTGCCTGTGGGGTTACAAATGCCTTGGCTCCCTTCTTCCACAAGGGTATAGAGCCTATTACTGTCCCCTTTTCTGGATGCTTCAGCATGAGGCACCAAGCATGGCTGTTGATGTGAAATACGTACCTGCAGCTGGGAGGGGTCCTGATACAGGATTGGGGGTGAGGTCCCAATCTGCCCTGTGTCCTGAACCATATGGCCTGCTGCACGTTGTGTCTTCTGCTGCCTACCAGGCTCTTGCTGAAGCTCTCAGGGATCCTCGGGCTCATTTTGGCTGGGAGCAGCTGCCCTGCAGAGTGCACCTCCAGCACATCCCTTGTTGTGGTCGAAAAGCTACATGTTTGCATGCTGTGGACTGGCAATACAGTGGCATCTTCCTTCATGGGTAATGCTACAGGAGTCTATTTTGGTGTCTTTGCAGTTCACCAAAACCACTTCTAACAGCTACTGACAGTGTATTGTCTGTGTATTTGGAGTTATGCCCTTGTGATCGGCTGTAGAAACTGATTGTACGCATGAGAGTAGTATGTATTTCTTGAAAGCATGTGGAGACACTGTCCTGATGTCAGCTCCCTGCTTCCCCTCACCTGGCACAGGTTTCAATTTGCCTTGATTTGGAGGCAGTAACCTGAAAATAAGGGAGCCAGAAAAGCAGAAATGAGGGATGGTAGTAAAGCAGATTGGGTTATATTAAGGGGACTTTTTTCCTCTCACCTCAGCTTTGTGGTTGATGTTACCAATTCACAACAATGAGTACAAGCATAGACAACTGAGTGGCTCCCTAAGTGAAGAAAGGGCTGGCAGGGTTGATTGCAGCCAGGGGAAACAGTTGAAAACCAGACCCAATCTGTAGCAAGTGCTGTTATCTGTGACTCTTAGGTCTCTGTGACTTCCTCGGCACTTTATTTTAGGCAGCTGGATCCCCTGAAGGGATTGCAGATGGCAGAACAGGTGAAAGGCACATCTGTCTCTCATCACAGTGACTTTACACAGAGACAGGTTCAGGCAAACAACGTGGGATACATTTTTTGGTCCTGCTCATTTTTATGAGCGTTTGCAAAAATTCAAACAGGCAACTGAATCACAGATATTTCAGAAGTCAGGATCTAGGGCTTTAGTGAGGGAAGGAAGGCTCTACTAGGAAAATGCATGAGCAAAACCTTCCCACATGCTTTAAAGCTGTCTGCCTTTACAATTTAAAATCAAGTGACAAATGACAAAAAAAACACCAGACCTCTAAAGGACTGTTCAACACTCCTAGCTTAGACTGTGAGCACAACATCTTGCCTTGTTGCTCCAGTTTCATAGTTAAGAGCCCAGCTATTGCTCCAGGACTGTGGAGCTAAAACAAGACCCCAACATGCCTCCGATTCTGAGTTTTAGATGAGACTTCCTCATCTGTCACCTTTAATGACCCATGCAAAAATGCAAGCTGGTTATAAAATTGCTTGATCACTCTATGTAAAAACAGAAAATAACTCTCCAAAACAACAAACTTCTATCCCTGAGACCAAAATTCTAGCTACAAACAAACAAATTTGCTTCCAGATAATGCCTGAAGCATTTATTTATACTAACCCATTTGGCTGTCCCCAGCTGAAGACCACGCACATTCATTAGCTGTGACCTGGGACCCTATTCCCACTCAAGGGAGCTACCTTGTAGATGGGGCGAACCAGCAAACTGAGCCCAGCTGCAATGGGACCAAGACATAGATGTTGCTCTCCTCTGACATCTGTCCTACCCTGTCCTCTGTCATGAAAGGAATGTCCTTCAGATGGCCACTGCCTGATGCCAGGGCGTGGGGTCAGGCCAGCAGCATGAGTAACTCCCAGAAGAACCAGCCCTCTGCCAGAGGGGAAGGGAGATTTCCCCTGTAGCTGTTAACATAGCAAAGAGGGAAACACAGTGAAAATGAGAGTGTGGAGAAGGAGATTCTTCTTCTGCTCTTAGTGCAAATGCTTTTAGTGCAAATGCCTGTCCTGTGGCCAAGAGATTTAGCTACTGTGTAGTGCAGAGAATTGAAGGTGAGTTAAGAAGAACTGAACTGCCTGCCACCTTCTTTTCCTTAACAGCCATTAAAAGCTCCTCTGTCATTAGGTCTCTCAAGGCAGCTGAACTAATGGTGGGGTTAATTTGTTACTGACTCGAGTTTACTGTTTCAAAATGCACAGGGCATTTGAAAATCTTAACTTGAAAAGTGTATAGAATCATGAAATTGTAGAATAGTTTGTGTTGGAAGGGACTTTTAAAGGTCATCTAGTGCAACCCCCCTGCAAGAAGCAGGGACATCTCCAACGAGATCAGGATGCTCAGAGCCCCATCCAACCTGGCCTTGAATGTTTCCAGGGGTGAGGAATCTACCACCTCTCCAGGCAACCTATTTCAGTGTTCCACCATCACCATTGTAGAATTTTTTCTTCCTTATATGTCGTCTAAATCTACCTCCTTCTGTTTTAAAACCATTATCTCATATACTATGGCAACAGGCCCTGCTAAAGAGTTTCTCCCCATCTTTCTTAGAAGCCCCCTTTAGGTACTGGAAGGCCACTATAAGGTCTCCAGAGCCTTCTCTTCTCCAAGCTGAAGAATCCCAACATCCCACGCACATTCTTCCTTCAAGAAAAGCTTTGCTTGGCTTTCCAAAGCAGAAAGACTGGAGGCTTGCAGACCAATCCTGGCAACAGTTTGCAAACTAAAACAAGACCCCAAATCAACCACAGGCAGCATAGGAAAAACTAAAACAGATGTGACAGTCACCTATTTGGAAATCTGTTTGTTTTCCATTCTCTCTGCCAAGATCTGATGTCAGAGATGTTACAAGAGCCCCTGAGAGCGGATGGTCTTGGCAATGAGCAGTAATTCTCTCTTGTAAGAGTAGCTTGGAGTCTTGTCCCTAGATCCCAACAGGTAACTTAAAGGTTTAACACCAGCTTATCCTTAAAGTGTGAAGGGATGTGTGGACTTTTGAGCCTTCTCACCCTTTGCCTCTGAGGAGGGAGGCGGTCACTCCTGCAAAGCTCCAGGATGCAAAACCTTTTCACTGCTTACATGTGATTTAAATTTTGAGGGCCCTGATGTGAAATGTTTAACAGAGCTCCTTGTACAGCAGTCAACTGTGGATTTGCAAATGTGAAATGAGAGCTTTTCTTTTTGAATTTAAATCCTCTCAAGTAACTCAGAGTAAAGGGGCAGAAATTTCTGTTACAGAATGCAGTTACCCCTGCCCTTTCCCTTCCTCCTGTTTTTTTTTCCTTATAACCTCAGAAGAGTGAGCAGAAATAAATGCTTCTCTTTCAGATAACACATTGCTGCTGCAAGCATTTGCCTACCAAGTGCCTTTCCTCAGCGACCAAGCTCTGCTGGATGTCACAGAACATCTCTCAGGTATTGCCTGCTCCAGCTAACCTCCACTTCAAGTCAAAAAATCTTCAGAGCGAATATTTAGGGGAAATGCCTCAAATAGAGAGCGCAGTAGCTTATCGAACACCAGAACGTCCTGAGCTTGTCCCTCCTGCAAAATACACGTTCTAGGTGTGTTTGGCAGGGGCTTGTCTGGCTGCTGTGGAGGTGTGCAGCGTGTGAGATGAGAACGGTGCTCAAGCTCCAGCTCTGAGTCCTCACTGGGACATCTCAGGACCTGCCTGCAGGAAAGAGAGAGTCCAAAAATACCCTGGCTGGCTCCTCTTGGTTTTAGGTACTTTCAGGAGCTGTTTAAATCTGGGTGACTGATGCTAGATTAGCAGCATGGAGGAAATGAAGGTCCTTGCATGACAGAATTTTAAACGGTTCCTGCATAACATTTCCACAGAATAGAAAATAAGAACTTTGGCACCAGACCATATCAGATTTTGGTCTCTCAGCAAAATCTGCCATGCAAGAAGCCTATGGGTAGTTAATTTTTGTTTGTATTTAATATCGCTGAGTTCCGAAAATAGGCTGAGATCAGACTTCAAGAGTATGAGAGGGAACACTCGTTTTTCTGGTTAAATTTCAGCCCCCTTGTGTAAGATTCTTCTGTCTGTGTTCCCCTATTTCAGGGAACATTGTGAGGGTAAGTGCCGTTAAACTTGTGAGAAGCTCACGTGCCGTGGCAATGGGGTCTGGGTAATTATCCAAGACATCCTGAAGTCTGAAAGAGCTGCTCATTAGAGGCCACCAAGTACGACGGAAAAAAGTACTCAAATCAGACCATTCTGCCAAAGACATCAGTTTGTCACTGATGTTTCTCATGAAGCTATCAAGCAGCACACACGTTTCATGCACTGGAGTTCTGCAGTGTGGTACAGTACTGCCGTTTGCTGTGTGCCACTGAGCCAAGGGAACTGCCAGATTCGACTTTTGGCATTTGTCATCAAAGGTCACAACAGAGTAATCCTGTTATTTTTTCTTAGAAGTCTTTCAATTCCCTCTCTAAGCTGCATTTCAAAATCTTCAGCAGCTGCTTTAGACAACGTCTTAATGGAAATCAACAGCAATTTGACATTTTTGTCATTTGTAATGCAGAAGTGGGTAGTGAAATGACTTACAAGTGTATGATTGACTTTGCTGGGCCTATCACGGGTACAAGGCCTCTGATGGGGAGAAATTTAGGTCCTCAGAGGTTGGTTGTTCTGTTCAGTGGATGATCAGCCTCTGTTGCCTGTTTCTGGATCAGCAGGCTCTTTGAGCTTGCTGATATTAGCCAGAGAAGGCTTCTAAGAACCAAAACTAAAGGTAGGTACTTGCTTGCATCAAGGTTGTTAAGAAGCTTTTCTCTCTCGCCCGGCAGTGCTTGTGACATCAGTTCATCCCCAGAAACCAAAAGCCGTCGAGCGCTACGCCCTGCCTGTGCTCTGGTTCTTCCTGGGAAACAGGGTCCTGCCTCTCCAAAACGAAAATGTCAGGGCTGTGGTCACCAAGCTTGCAAAGAGCCTCTACCAAGTGATGGGCTCCAGGCTGAAGAAGCATGCCGCCAGGCACTTTCCACATTTGGCGGAAAACCTCTGTGAGATTTTGGACGTGAACATCGGGTGAAGGCTTGGTGTGTCCCAGGAAGCTGACAGAGAGGCGCTGAGTGGGACAGGTGGAGGCAAAGGTGGACATGGCAGTGGCTTTGGTTTTATTCTGTCTGTTTGAAGAACGCGATTTACCTGACAATATTTAGAGCTACAGCTGTACATAGCATATCTTGACGTAGGCTTTTAAAAAATAATAAAAAATAAAAGGAAGTATTTTTGAAAATATTTTTATCTTGAGCTCATCTTCCCTAAGAAGTTTGCATAGATACAAAAGAAATAAAAGCCACGTGTGAATGCAATTTGTAACTGTCAAAAGGAAAATAATGTATTTATTTACGTACTTAGAAAGTAAGAGATGTGCATACATATATATATATATTTATATTTACTGACAAAGTAAGGGATGGGCTTTGGAAGCATTGAGGCCATAGGATTGGATGTTTTGACTCTGGAAGCAGAGAATTGAGAGATCAGGACCTGCTCACCGGGAGGATATGTGGTATCGGAGGATGTGCAGCTCGCTGTACGTGCCGGTGTACATCGCAGGTGCCAGGCTACCAGGTGACCCCTTTACAAGTCTCTGGTAGCTGCTGGTGCGGTGGCACATGCCTGAGATGCCCAGGTCAAGCTCACAACCCCAGTCTCCTGACAGCAGAAATCTCCCCAGCTGTGCTGAAATTTTCTTTCCCTTTCCGGGGATGCATCTTGTCTGCAGTCCCCTGTGCTCCCCTGTGCAACGGACTGATGTGACGAGGTGAGCGGTGCCATCCGACCACCTCCCGGCACCTTGGGGCACCCGTGGGGAGGTGCAGGAGAGGGGCTCGGGGCAGGGGGCTGTGCCACCTCGCAGGGGGTGCTGGCTGACACACGGGGTGCTGGGCAGCGAGTGGTCTGGGGGTATCCTACAGAAGCTGGGCGAGGCAAGCTGTGGGCAGGCATCGTGGCACAAGGTAGAGTTTTTTAATACATAGATGTTTTCTAAATGTCTTTTTTCCCTCTTTTGAGAAGTGAAGGCTTTGCCTTATATCATAGAATCACAGAATGGTTTGGGTTGGAAAGCACCTTGAAGATCATCTATTCCAACCCTCCTGCCCTGGGCAGGGACACCTTCTGCTCGACCGGGTCACTCAAAGCCCCATCCAACCTGGCCTTGAACACTTCCAGGGATGGGGCATCCACAGCTTCCCTGGGCAACCTGTTCCAGTGCCTCACCACCCTCTCAGTACAGAATTTCTTCCTTCTGTCTAAAATAATGTGGACCAATAAAGCACTTCTGAATGGGAGATTCAGGAAACAGAGTGAGGAAGGGATGTGCCAGTCCCTCACCATGCAAAGGTTTGGAAGCTCAAAGGGGAGAAGAGACGAGAACAGAGAGGAAGAGCTGAAAGCTGCAGATGTTGGTGCATCTGTATAGTGCAATACGAAAACACAGCAGCCTGATCTATGTTCATAGAACCCTCCATATAGTGGCAGAGTTTTGAAAGAAAGAAAAACTGAAGGTCTGAGTGAAGGAATCAAATTCTTTTTTCATTAGTTCTGTTCTGGTTTGTTTAGTGAGGTGGGGACTCAGGTAGTGGCTTCTGTAGGAAACTGCTAGAACTCGCTCCTCTTTGTTCAGTGGACTTGTCCGGGCCTAGGGTGGACCCGCTGCTGGCCAAGGCTGAGCCAATTGGTAGCAGAATGTTCCCTGTTAATGCCTCTGCAATAACATATTTAGGAAGGGGAAAACAGAAAAAAAAATGAGAGAAGATGTGAAGCAGCTGAGCGGGGGCAGAGAGGGGCAGGCACTAGCCTTGTGGGCCTTGCAGGCCTCACGCTCTGGCCTCCTGCTGGGCAGCTGACTGGGCCCAGCCCCGCTGCAAGAAGTGGAGAGGAGATGAGAAGTGAATGAGATGTAAAAAGATCCTGAGAGGCGTCTGCCAGCCTGTTGTGAAGAATTTTTCTTGTGAGAGGAACGGCTGCAGACACCAAGGTCAGTGAAGAAGGAGGGGAAGGAGTAATGCGGCTCCTGGCCAAGATTCCCCTGCAGCCTGTGGTGAATGACCATGGTGGAGCAGGTTGTCCCTCTGCAGCCCATGGAGGTCCACGGAGGGGCAGAGATCCACCTGCAGCCCGTGGAGGTCCCCATGCTGGGGCAGGTGGAGGCCTGAAGGAGGCTGTGGCCCATGGAGGGTCTGCACTGGGGCAGCTGTTCTGGAGGGACTGCACCCTGTGGAAGAGATGACCCACGCCGGAGTAGTTTCATGAAGGACTATGGCCTGTGGCAGGGACCCCACAATGGAGCAGGGGAGGAATGCGAGTTGTTCTTCTCCCGAAAACGAAGCAGCGGCGTAAAACAACACGTGATGAACTGACTGCGACTTCCATTCCCTCTTCCCCGCCATGTCACTCGGGGGGAAGGTAGTAGAGATAATGTTAAGCCCGGGAAGAGGGAGGGTTGGGGGGAAGTTATCTCGTTCCCTGTTTCATTCTCCTGCTAGTTTTAGAAATAAATGAATAGTTTTCCCCAAGTCGAGTTTGTTTTGCCCGTGATGGTAACTTTAAGGATTTCTTTCCGTCCTTATCTCAAACCTTGAGCCGTTTTTCTTATATCATGATTTCTTGCCAGTTTTCACTGTCGCTGGGCTGGTCTTCTTCTGAGGTTACCTCAGTCTCTGGGAACGGTGTCCTTGGTCCTTTTCTTCTTCATTCTGCTTGTGTCTGCCAGATTCAGCTAGTTCTGGGTGAGATGCATTTATTTTATGAAAAACATGACCCTTGGTCAGCTCCTGCGGCCTACGGCTTCAACTACTTTAGCTGCTACTGCTAAGCTACTAATGCTAAACAGGACTACTCAGAGGAAAGAATACAGTTAAATCAAATGTCTTCTATAACACGCGTCACGTGCCGATGCCTTTTCTATCCACTTGCCCCAGCACCGATCCTGAGAGCGGCTGCACGGGGCACCTCAGCCCGGCCCTGGGCCCATCCCCCGGCCCAGCTCTGCTGCCCAAAGGTGGCCCCTGAGCTGGGGCCCCTGAGCGTGCTCCTGCTCCAGGATGGCTACAAGGCAATGCAGAGGCTGTTTCTTAGATCAGCACCCAGGGAAACTTTACTCCCTTGCAAGGAGCCCTTCTGTCCCTGTACCCACACACACCCATCACTACAAGCGTTTCCAATTCTTCCTTGTGCTTCTTTCATTCAATTCCCATTTCCAAAACCAGTTGCTTTGCCTCACCTGGGTTTATTCCCTTTGCTCTCTTCTCCATTTGTTTACACCTTAATTTCAGGCACCTTCAGAGAGGGTGCAAATTTAGTCACCTGTAAAAGATGATGTTCTCAGGTGAACACAAAGTTAACATTGCACAGAGGGGCTACCTGCAAGGAAGAGGGAGGAATTCCATCTCCCTGGACTAGTGGATCCTTAATTCCTTTCCCAAAATTAACTCTGAGAAAGAGGCAAATGAAAGACAGCTCATGCTGACTCATCAGAGGGCTCCCACTACACGGACAGAACTGTATTGTTTAATTACAGCTTGGGCAGAGATTTGGGCTGTGGCAAATCGCCTCATTAGTGCCTCAGCCTCTGCATGTGTATATTGCACTATAATGACACCGAGCTCAAAGGGGAGAGACAGAGGTGCCCTACATCCCAGGAGATAGAGCTGTATGTACAGACAGGAGGACCCCACGTCAGGGCAGGTGGAGGCCTGAAGGAGGCTGTGGCCCATGGAGGGCCTGCGCTGGGGCAGCTGTTCTGGAGGGACTGCACCCTGTGGAAGAGATGACCCATGCCAGAGCAATTTTACAAGGACTGTGGCCCGTGGATGAGACCTCACGCTGGAGCTAGGGAAGAATGTCAGGAATGCTTTCCCTGATGACGAAGCAGCGGCGTACAACAACGTGTGATGAACTGACAGTAACCCCCATTCCCTCTTCCCCCCTGTGCCAGTTGGGGGCGGGTAGTAGAGAAGGTAGTAGAGATAATGTTAAGCCCGGGAAGAGGGAGGGGTGGGGGAGGCTATCTTCTTCTCTATCTCATTATCCTGCTTTTTTTTTTTAGAAGTAAATGAATAGTTTTCCCCAAGTCAAGTCTGTTTTGCCCCTAACGGTACCCTTAAGGATTTTTCCCTGTCCTTATCTCAAACCTCGAGCCTTTTTCCTTATATTATCTCTCCCTATTCTTTTAGGCGGTTGGAGAGTAAGAGAGGGACTGTATAGTTTGGTCCCGATCAGGGCTGAACTACGACACCCGCCAATCCCCAAAATCTCTATTTCCCCTTCCAAGGGTATTTTAGGTGCTTCACTGCCTGACAGTGAAGCAGAAGCAATCTGCCATTTGCTTCCTTTTCCAAACCAGTTTGGATTACAGCACTGTTATCAACACATCCATTTGGAAATGCTGGACTGTGACGAGTCCCAGGAGAACCAGTGCTTCCCAGAGGAGTTCTGAACAAGACGAGGCACTGAGAACATCGCATCTCGTGTGCGGCTCTGGAGCAGGATTTCACTTGCACTGCTGCCTGCTGCACTACCCCTCAGCAGCTCTTCTCACCAGGACCAGGTTAGGAAAATTTTCAAGGTGGAATCTGAATTTAAGATGGATTCATTAAGATGATTGGCATTCTGCAAACATTGCAACATCAGACAGCAAGCTGGTAGCAGGGCTACGAGTTCTGGTCTCCTACTCTGGTGTTATGCCAGCTGGGCCCCCTGCCTGCATCACCTTCAAGCAGCTGTTCCATGTGAAACCCTTTGGGGATGGCAGCTGCAAGCAACTGGGCTGGTTGTTCCAAAACTTTCCCTCACCTCGGAGCTGACAACTGACAGTTCTGTGCACTTTCTAATCCTTGCAACTATTTATCTGCAAAGCCAAGGTCTCGGCCAGCTGATGACTAAGCTGTTTGTGTCTTCACCTTCCAAAGAGGCAGCGCTGCCTGGAGAACGAGGCTGGAAATGGGGTAGGTCCTCCCTCGCAGCCCTAATCCTGGTAGTTTTGGAGCAGTAAGGAGATTAAGGAGGACAGACCAGCTGCTTATCTGGAGCAGCTGAGGTTAGGTGGGGGTTTGTGTAAAGAGTCCAAGGTGTGTCCAGAGCAAGCCTCCACGGTTAAGCAGTCAACACATCAACGGGGCGCAAACTCTGAGGCATAGTTTTGTTTTTATTTGCCTAACTAGCGCTGTGTCCTTTTTCTAGGTGTGTATTTCACGTTTGTCCCGGCACCAGTGCACGGCGTGAGGGATTTTGTTTGCTGTTTTTCGTGTGGTGGTGGCCTTATTTCCAGCTCACGGGCGGAACTAAACGTTGCACGCGGTAGGCGGCGATAGCACAGGTGGCCAGCGGGTGTCAGACCAGCTCCACAAAAACTCCTCGCATCCCGGGAGCAAGAGCAACCCGTGGCGTGTGCCTTTGAGGATGGCATCCTCGCGTGGCTGCTAAATGCATCCTGCTGCAAGACGGTGTGGCTCCCGTTCTCGCCTCCTGTCATAGTCCTGCTTCCAAAGGGACTTGCAGACCCCTTTGCTGCTCTGCAGGCTGAAGAAGACCCAGCACATCAGGAGAGACATTGGAGTTGAGCAAGGCAGCCTGACCTGCTTGTGTAATGACCAGTGCAAGCAAGAAAAGGCGACAGGTGACTCTCTTCTGAAAGTAGTGGGTGACTCTCTTCTAAAAGGTATGGAGGCACCCATTTGCTGACCCAATGCGCTCTCTGGAGAGGTGTGCTGCTTACCGGGAGCTTGTATCAGGGATGTTTCTAAGAGAGTACCAAACCTTGTACGGCCCATGGACTATTACCCACTGCTGGCGTTTCACGTGGGCACCAGTGACGCAGCCAGGAGTAGCCTGAGGAGCATCAAAAAGGACTACAGGGCCCTGGGAGCATCAGTTAAGGACTCAGGGGTGCATCTGTCCTCCTGGTCAAAGGGAAAGGGTCTGAAAGAGACAGTTGAATCTGGCAAGTCAACAAATGGCTACACGAATGGTGCTACAGCCAGGGGATCGGCTATTTAGACCATGAGACTTGCTTTGAGAAACTTTGTCTGCTAGGGGCTGATGGGGTACATACACCTAACGGAGAAGGGGAAGAGCGTCTTTGGCCAAAGACCTGACAGGCTCATCAAGAGGGCTTTAAAAAATGTTGTGGGGGGAGGGGCAGCACAATCCATCTCACCGATGTCAGCATGGTGCCAGTGCTAGCAACAGGTACCCAGAAGCTGGGGAAGGATCACAGGTATGTACGAGGGAACCTGGAATGCAGCTCAAAGGAATTCCTATTGCTCCAGCCAGCAAGTTGGATTAGTTGGGGACCCGGCTTAAGTCCCTCTATGCCAACACACGTAGAATGAGGAATAAGCGAGAAGAGCTAGAGATGTGTGTATGCATGCAGGGCTACAACCTTGTTGGCATCATGGAGATGTGGTGGGATGACTCCTATGACTGGAGCATTGGAATGGAGGCATATAGGGTCTTTAGGAAGGACAGGCAGGGGAGATGAGGAGTGAGTGTCACCTTCTATGTCAGCAACTGGCTGGAGTGCATGGAGCTCTGCCTGGGCATGGATGAAATGCTGACAGAGAGCTCACGGGTCAAGATTAAAGGGAGAGCAGGGACAGGTGACATTACAGTGGGGGTCTGCTACAGGCCACCTGGCCAGGAAGACTCAGTGGACGAGGCCCTCCACAGGCAGATAGGAGCAGCCTCACGGTCACAAGTCCTGGTCCTTATAGGGGACTTCAATGACTCCGGTATCTGTTGTAGGGACAACACAGCAGGGTATAAGCAATCCAGGAGGTTCCTGGAAGGTGTGGACGATAACTTCCTCCTGCAAGTGGTGGAGGAGCCAACAAAGAGGGATGTTATGCTGGACTTTGTTCTCAGCAACAGGGAGGGGCTGGTGGGGAATGTGGAACTCAAGGGCAGCCTTGGCTGCAGTGACCATGAGATGGTGGACTTCAAGATCCTTAGGGCAGCAAGGAGGGTGCACAGCAAGCTCTCTACCCTGAACTTCAGGAGAGCAGACTTTGGCCTCTTCAGGGATCTGTTGGGTAAAGTGCCATGGGATAGAGCCCTGGGCAGATGAGGGGCCCAGGAAAGCTGGCTAATATTCAAGGAGCACCTCCTTCAAGCTCAGGAGCAGTGCCTCCCATCAAAGAGGAAGTTGGGCAAAAACGCCAGGAGTCCTGCATGGATGAACAAAGAGCTCCTGGAAAAACTCAAACACAAAAAGAAAGCCTACAGAGGGTGGAAGCAAGGACAGGTAGCAAACAGTGAATACTACCAAGCCCTTGTTTCGTCACAAGACAGCCTAAACTGCAACTTGGCTATCAAGCTATACGCCATCATTTTCCTGTGCAGTTTTCAAATGTCTACATGCTGGTGTTCCCAGTAATCAGGACTTTTCTAAGAACTAGTTGCACACTGTCGTAGTTCAGCCCCGATCGGGACCAGACTATGCAGTCTCTCTCTCACTCCCTCCACCCTCCGAGAGAATAGGGAGAGAAAATACAAGGAAAAACGGCTCAAGGTTTGAGATAAGGACAGAGAGAAAATCCTTAAAGTTATTGTCACGGGCAAAACAGACTCGACTTGGGGAAAACTATTCATTTATTACTAAAAACAGCAGGATAATGAGACAGAGAACAAGATAACCTCCCTCCACCCCTCCCTCTTCCTAAGCTTAACATTATTTCTACTACCTTTCCCTCCTGAGTGGCAGAGGGGGGAAGAGAGAAGAGGGGTTGCGGTCAGTTCATCATACATTGTTTCACGCCACTGCTTCATGGTCAGGGGAAGAACTCCTCGCATTCCTCCCCTGCTCCATCGTGGGGTCCCTCCCACGGGCCACAGTCCTTTGTGAAACTGCATGGAGTGCAGTTTCTCCAGAACGGCTGTCCCAGCGGGCCCTCCATGGGCCACAGCCACCTTCAGGCATCCACCTGCCCCCATGTGGGGTCCTTCACTGGCTCCAAGTGGATCTCTGCTCCTCCGTGGACCTCCATGGGCTGCAGGGGGACAACCTGCTCCACCATGGTTGTCACCACAGGCTGCAGGGGAATGTTGGCCAGGAGCCACATTACTCCTCCCCCTCCTTCTTCAATGACCTTGGCGTCTGCAGCAGTTCCTATCACAAGAAATGTTCTTCACAACAGGCTGGCAGACACCTCTCAGGATCTCTTCACATCATCCATCTCCTCTCCTCTCCACTTCTTGCAGCAGGGCTGGGCCGAGTCGGGCCCAGTTGGCTGCCTGGTGAGAGGCCAGAGAGTGAGGCCTACAAGGCCCACAAGGCTAGTGCCTCCCCCTCTGTGCCTCTGCCCTTGCTCAGCTTCTTCACATCTTCTCTCTTTTTTTTTCCTGTTTTCCCCTTCTTAAATACGTTATCGCAGAGGCATTATCATGGAACATTCTGCTACCGATTGGTTCGCCCTTGGCCAGCAGCGGGTCTGCCCTAGGCCCAGCCAAGTCCACTGAACAAAGGGGAGCGACTTCTAGCAGTTTCCTACAGAAGCTACCACCTTAGCCCCCCCCTTACTAAACAAAACCACAACACACATCCTAAATCTTTCCTTCTTATCTCCCCTTCCACATCTTCCTCCTCCTCTGCCCAGCCTCCAACAGCATGCTTTGCTTTTGTTTGCTTCTTCTTGATCAAATCTCTTGACCAATATCCCGAGATAGATATTTTGTGTCAGAGAAGCCATTAGAAAAAGCAAACTAAAGGATGAACCAAAAAGAGTTTTGGTTTTTAAAACCCATTAAATCACTTCCCATAGCATGCAAAGAGACCAAAGGCAAAAAAAAAACCCATCCATACTCCAAGTCCTTACACAGCAGAACCTTTACAGACACAGGTGCACATCCCACACGGGCACATCTTATTCCCCTGTTAAACTTCTGAGAATGAGATGAAACACTGAAATATTTAGCAAGAGAGGCAAC
This sequence comes from Chlamydotis macqueenii, assembly GCF_036417535.1. Lineage (NCBI taxonomy): Eukaryota > Metazoa > Chordata > Aves > Otidiformes > Otididae > Chlamydotis > Chlamydotis macqueenii. The sequence goes on along the minus strand of NC_141558.1, from coordinate 70,284,352 downwards.
AAGCACCTCTTGCACCAAGTCCTGGTGTAGTACTAAGTCATAGAATCATAGAATAGTTTGGGTTGGAAGGGACCTTTAAAGGTCATCTGGTGCAACCCCCCTGCCAGGAGCAGGGACATCTCCAATCAGATCAGTTTGCTCAGAGCCCTGTCCAACCTGACCTTGAACGTTTCCAGGGATGGGGAATCTCCAACCTCTCTGGGCAACCTGTTCCAGTGTCCCACCACTGTCATTGTGAAAATGACAAAGCATGTCAAATGCTTTGTACAAGTCCAGGTAGATGACATCAGTTTCTTGTCCCTTGTCCTCCAATGCTGTAACCCCATCACAGAAAACCACAAAATTTGTTAGGCACGATCTGCCCTTTGTGAAGCCGTGTTGGCTGTCACTAATCACCTCCTTGCTCTCTATGTGCCTTAGCATAGCTTCCAGGAGGATCTGCTCCATGACCTTGCCAGGCACAGAGGTGAGACTGACTGGCCTGCCTGTTGTTCCCCAGGTCTTCCTTTTTTCCCTTTTTAAAGATGGAGGTTATGTTTCCCCTTTTCCAGTCAGTGGGAACTTCACTGAATTGCCACAATTTTTCAAATACGACGGATAGTGGCTTAGTGACTTCATCTGCCAGTTCCCTCAGGATTTGTGCACCTTCAAGTTCCTTAGATGGTCCCGAACCTGTTGTTCTGCTACAGTGGGCAGTTCTTTGTTCTCCCAGTCCCTGCCTTTGCCTTCTATGACTTGGGATAGACCCCTCATGGTTGAGGACTGAGGCAAAAGAGTTGTTGAGTACCTCAGCCTTCTCCATATCCGAGGTAACCGGGTCTCCTGTTTCCTTCTGGAAGAGGGCCCACATTCTCCCTGGACTTCCTTTTCTTCCTGATGTACCTAGAGAAGCTTTTCTTGTTGCCTGTGACATCCCTGGCCAGATTCAATTCCATCAGGGCTTTAGCCTGCCTCACGTGATCCCTGGCCTCTCGGACAACCTCTCTGCAATCTTCCCATGCTACCTGTCCTTGCTTCCACCCTCTGTAGGCTTTCTTTTTGTGTTTGAGTTTGTCCAGGAGCTCCTTGTTCATCCATGCAGGACTCCTGGCGTTTTTGCCCAGCTTCCTCTTTGATGGGATGCACTGCTCCTGAGCTTGGAGGAGGTGCTCCTTGAATATTAGCCAGCTTTCCTGGGCCCCTCATCTGCCCAGGGCTCTATCCCATGGCACTTTACCCAACAGATCCCTGAAGAGGCCAAAGTCTGCTCTCCTGAAGTTCAGGGTAGAGAGCTTGCTGTGCACCCTCCTTGCTGCCCTAAGGATCTTGAAGTCCACCATCTCATGGTCACTGCAACACTCAGTGAGTTCCACACTCAGTCTTCCTGGCCAGGTGGCCTGTAGCAGACCCCCACTATAATGTTCTCCTACAATAATGAGAAGATATACATGCACTGCAAAACGCAGCACCCCACTGAGGCATGTGGGATCTACTTTGCAGGGCCATGAGGAGCAACTGGCTAGGGATCCACAAGCTGGTTAGCAGTCACCTCTACCCAGGCACTAGCTCCACGTAAAGTTTTTCTTCCTGCCCCCAAATTCTCCTATTTTTGGCACTCACATCGTCTCTTCCAGATATACTGATGTTTCAACTACCTGCCTGCCTCTAGGTGCAGTCACGAGGCCTAATATTGCACGGAGATTCAAATTGCTTTGAGCTCTGCCAATGGGATTTGAATACATTTCAATACACTCGTTGATTGCCTCTTTTCGTGAGCAAACTCTGCTTTGTACCAAAGGCTCAGCACACACTCTTGAAGAAAGAGCCATCAGCTAAATGAGCTGTTCCCACCGTGCTGCTGCTGCCTCGGAGCAGGCAGGGGCGATGTTGTTCCTCCTCAGTTCTCCCACCAACACACTGTGCCCACAGAATTCCGTCAAACTTTATTTCTGCCATCTTTAAACGATAGCTTGGCTATCTTTCATCCATTTTTATTGTTTGCTGTGGGCTAGCATCTGGAAATCATTTTCTATCCAAGGTTCAGAGGGATAACGTGATTCAGAAGAGGATCTCTCTCTCATAAGGTCCACAGGTTGGGCACGGTGGCTGCTTGATTTCAGCAGGGTCAGACTTGGTCCTCTAATTCCTACTATTGCCCACCATCCCCTGGCAGGCTCAATGAATGGAAAAGGAGGCAGAATTGCATCCTATACAATTTTATTTCAAGAGCAGCTATACAAAAGAAGCAAACAAACAAAAAAAACCCCAAACCCACCATCCCTTTCACACAAAGTAAATTCAAGGTAGCCATACAAATATTTCTCTCCACCATGGGCACAGAGTTTTGTTTAAAATAGTGAAGGGGAAAAGGGGAATACATCCATCTACCGCTGCAGTCTTCTGCATGAATCTATTGTGCTCTGTAAATACTTGAATTTTGTAGGGTTTTTCAAGAAATACTTACCAGCCTTTTCCCTCTTTCAGAAATGAAAAAGATTCACTTTTTCCTCTTTCAGAAATGAATGAAACAAGATCTTTTCCAGCTGTTAGTAAGACTGAAAGTAAAGAAACAGCTCTGCTTCTCTGTGCTAATTTTCTCCCAGTGCATTCAGGGCTGGCTGCTGTGGGAACATGTGGGAAATTGTGGGCTTCTGAACATGCCTACTCTGCACCTTCATCCTTCATCTCCATGGTGATCTGTCTGTTACCATGAATGCACCTGTTGTTTTACAGGGTTTAAGGTTGTGCGTTCTCTGCTTGTAATCTTTGTGAGCGACGTGTAGTATGATGTGTGATATGATATTGTGGGAAAGTGTTTTCTTTTTTTTGTGCAGCTTTGATGCTGCACAGCTGCCTCACTGTGTACAGGAGCTCGCTGAAGCACTGAAGAGCAAGTCATCAGGGCCCGTAACCGCTGCAGTTGCACTTCAAGGCAGCAGAGCGGGTATGGCAGGGCTGCAGTCAGCACCATGTGTTGCTCGGTAATAGTGATCCATGGTGCGGCGTTGGTGGAGACAATGGCCTTTGCCCACCCCCTTAGAGGTGCTCCAGCCCCGGTCTGCCTCCAACAGACAGGTACCCATGCTGATGTTCAGGACACAGGATATTTGGGAAAATCAACAGCAGCCAGGTTCAGTTTTCAGAATGATTGGGGCTAAATGCTGGTAAACCCGGGGAGAAGGCTTTGAGTCATATCTAACCCTCCGGAATACGAGAGGTGTATTTGGGGTTAGCAAACTGGTGCACTGCCCTTGCTTTTGACATGCCTGTGTAAGAACCAGGGTCTTTTTGTTTCTTTCCTCCTATGTCCATCTGCCCCCAGACTTTGTGTTTGTGAAGTGTCCTGAGGTGATGACTGAGTTTTGGGTTTGGATTTGCCCCTCTGTCTCCTGATACATAGGAAGGGTTCTATTACGGTAAAACAAACGAAATGCAGACCTGCCCTAGACAGCAGGCACAGCAGCTGGTTTCTCTGCGTCCCCAGATGAGGTGCAGCTTCATGTGGCTGCTGACCCTCCAGGTAGCCAGAGCAAACAGACGGCGAGATGCCGCACTTGGCAGGGAGCTAAAGGCTGAAATTAGCCAACGTGCAGTTAACTAGATTAGCAACATGGGGAACCAAGTGGCCTTAGTTTAGGGCCACACGATCCTGAATGAATTAGGTAGCAAAGCATGGTGCGTGTACAGCGCCCTGGATGACCAGAGGGTGTTAGAGGGGCTCTGGGCAATCCTAAACTGGGCTGGTTTTCTGCTGTGAGTCCTCTATGGGGACTGGTGCTGTGGTGTGCTTGAGTATCAGGGACAGCTCCTCCTTGTCCTCCGGGGCACACCTGCAGCTGGGAGTCCAAGAAGCATCCTGAAGTCCTTTGTTCAGCCCTTACAGAAGTTGAAATATTCTCTATGACTTCCCAGGCATTCAGCAATTTCTACACCACCGCTATATAGAAGCAGCACTGGAAGCAGGCTTTTGTCTCATCAAGGTCTGCTCTGGAAATGTGTCTGAGGTAGGTGATATGCAGGTTTTCACTATGCAGAATTAGGGTTACTCAGAATAGAGACCATTTTGTAGTTTTACGGAAGAATTTGAGAAAAAATAGCAAATGTTCTATTCTAATTTTTTTTTCCCCACAGAAATTGCAGAAACAAGCACTTTTTCACAGATCACATGAATTTTGTGGAATCACTGCATTCTCCATGAGAAAAATTTGGCAAGCTGTAGTCAAGATACTCTTTCCATCAGTCTGAAAGCTCCTGATCCCCACATGTAAAGCTCTGATAATGCTTAGCCAGCACCCCTTACTGTAACCTCTGTAAATGACAGTAGTGCCCTTAAACCCAACGTTATTTTAGACTTTTTTTAGAAATGCCTCAGAGTTTTCTCCTCTAGCTGATCCAATCACAATTGTTAACCTGCTACTGAGCGTTGTCGCTAGATCAAGAGAAGCTGTGTTTTGCTGGTCTCACTGCAGTTTATTTACTCTGAGGTCCTAAGTGAGGTTTGGAGTACTTTTACCTGCCTCAGTTTCCCAGTGTATTTTAAGACGGCTTGAGTCACCGCATGAAGAGCTGTTAAGTGTCACATGTGGCAATACAAACTGCTGTGGGCTTATCGGAGGGAAGTGACATGTTTTTGTATCTCAGCAGCTTCTCTCTGCTTGCCTTTCATGGCATCGAGGTGCATGCCATGCACACTTCTCTGGTCACTCTTTGGGTAATTTGATTTATTCTTCATCTGAGCACCTGATGGAGGAAGAGTTGTAGGTGGTACCCCTCTCAAAGCCCTCAGGGCCCTGCCGATTAGGGGATAGTGTCTGATGAATAAGGAAAAGCCAAGGAGGTCCTGATGCTCCCTAGGGCTGGGCAAAACCGAGGCAGATGGAGAGGGGCAGATACAGTAGTATCTGTTGTCTGTCCAGCTTTTTCTCTCTTTTCCCATCACTCTGAATTCAGGATTGACAAAAATGAACATTTTAAAAAGAAAATGCCTTCATACACACCTTTTCTGTATGCTGGTATTTCAGCTCACATTGTTTTTTATCAGTGGAGGAGTCTTTGCAGCACAGCTTGTACTTGTTACTGGGACTCAGCTCTTTCCTACCAGTCTGCAAAGCTTCGTTGGCACCTGCAGTACTAAATCAATAACTTGCTTTTGCTGGTGTAGGTCATATAACCAGAAGGTCTGTATAAGCTCACTGGCTCCAGACCTGTGTGCTGGGCTCTAATTAACATTTGCTCTGTGCGCTTGGGCCACTTCCCTCACAGGTTTGGATGCCAGGGGTATTGATTGCCCTTGCCCGATGCACAAATGAGGTTGTAATGGGGAAAGCCCAAGGGCTCCCAACTTGGCGGAGGTTCCTGTGAACAAAAAGAAAGCTGCCTGTGCACCAGAAGGCTGCTGCAAAGGGCCGTGCTGCTTAGCAAGCATGGTGTGTGAAAGAAAATGTGCTGAGAAGAATGGTTGAGCAGGTTTCTGGATACAAGCATAGGGGAAAAATAGAATCATAGAATCACAGAATAGTTTGGGTTGGAAGGGACCTTCAAAGGTCATTTAGTCCAACCCCCCCTGCAAGGAACAAGGACATCTCCAACCAGATCAGGTTGCTCAGAGCCCCGTCCAACCTGGCCTTGAATGTTTCCAGGGATGGGGCATCCACCACCTCTCTGGGCAACCTGTTCCAGTGTTCCACCGCCCTCAGTGTAAAAAAAATTTCTCCTTACATCAAGTCGAATCTGCTTCCTTCTATTTTAAAATCATTACCCCTCATCCTATTACAACAGGCCCTGCTGAAGAGTTGTGTTGGTTTTGTTTAGTGGAGGTGGGCTACAGTGGCAGCTTCTGCAAGTAGCTGCTAGAAGTTTCCCCTTTGTCCGGTGGACTCAACCGGGCCTAGGGTGGACCTGCTGCTGGCTGGGCCAAGCCAAGTGGTGACAGAATGTTCAGTGATAACACCTCTGCGATAACTTATTTAAGAAGGGGAAAAAATTAAAAAAAAAAAAAAGAAGTGAAGAAGCAGTAGTAGTCTATTTATTGTTCTATCCTACAGGTATGTATGACTCGGAAAGAGTTATAAAGCAGGCATGTTTATTCGGTGCCGGGTGCGTGGGAGATTGCTCCTCCAAAAGCATGCACACTGACAGCACATTTTACCAAAAATTTATACGGTGCAGGTATACATATTCATAGGATTGCACAATACAGACATACATATGCATATGTGAGGTGGGGTTATTAAAAAAACACTTGCGTTAGCATTTCAGATCTGTCTCTGGTGGTCGTTTACTTCTTCAGGGGTCTTCTCTTCCTCTAGATGAACTTTAGTCATTCACCCATGCTCTCCTTTCACTTGGTGATTTCAGCAGTTTCCCGACTTCTGACGGAATTTGCGGTGGAACTAACATTCCGTCCTTTGCTAGACATATTAGTCCTTGACAAATACCAGTTTCTTGACACATACCAGTCCCTGATAAGCTTAAGTGAATTTCAAGGCAAACAGGATTGTTAGGCATTGTCTAGTAGACAGTTAGTCTCCTAAATCAAGCAATATGCAGTTAGTTTCCTAAATCAAGCAATATTTAGCAGATGGTTAATTCCCTCTATCATGTACACAAGCCGCTAGTTGTTCATGTGTTCTTGCCATCTAGTAACGGGAATTTACATTAAGAATCAAAATAAGGGGTTTTCTTTTTGTTTGGTTTTGCTACTATGAAAGTACACCTGTCCTCAAGAGGAAATTTGTAGATCATTCAGCAACTGACAACGTTATAGAATGGTTGTGAAGAAAAATTAGTTACTACCATAGGCAACTAAATCTGCAGAGGGATTTAGAAAGACTGAATACATTGGCAGAAGGCAGCTGGAATTGTTCTAGGACAGTCTTAATCTTACCAGGAAGAAATATTTGGGATCATTCAGTGATGAAGAGTGGCCAACACTTCAGTTTGACTGATGTGTTGGTTTTGTTTAGTGTGGGGGGCTGCGGTGGCAGCTGCTATAAGAAGCTGCTAGAAGTCTCCCCTTTGTCTGGTGGACTCGGCCACGTCTAGGGCGGACCCACTCTGGCCGTGGCTGAGCCAACTGGTGACAGAATGTTCCCTCATAACACCTCTGTGATAATGTATTTAAAAAGGAGAAAAAATATTTTTTAAAAAGGGAAGAATATGTGAAGAAGCTGAGCAGGGGCGGAGAGGGGCAGGCACGAGCCTTGTGGGCCTTGTGACCCTCACCCTCTGGCCTCCCGCCGGGCAGCCGTCTGGGCCTGACTTGGCCCAGCCTGGCTGCAAGAAGTGGAGAGGAGATGAGAAGTGAAGAGAACCTAAGAGGCGTCTGCCTGAGCCGATTGTGAAGAATTTTTTTTTTGTGAGAGGAACAGCTGCAGACGCCAAGGTCAGTGAAGAAGGAGGGGGAGCAGTAATGTTGCTCCTGGCCAACATTCCCCTGCAGCCTGTGGTGATGACCATGGTGGAGCAGGTTGTCCCCCTGCAGCCCATGGAGGTCCATGGAGGAGCAGAGATCCACCTGCAGCCCGTGAAGGACCCCACATGGGGGCAGGTGGATGCCTGAAGGAGGCTGTGGCCTGTGGAGGGCCTGCACTGGGGCAGCTGTTCCAGAGGGACTGCACCCCATGGCAAAACAACCCATGCTGGAGCAGTTTCTTGAAGGACTGTAGCCCGTGGCAGAGACCCCATGCTGGAGGAGGAGAGGAATGTGAGGAGTTCTTCCCCCGAGTAGGAAGGAGCTGCATAAAGTGATATGTGATGAACTGACCATAACTCCCATTCCCTCTTCCCCGCTGTGCCACTTGGGGTAGGGGGGAAGTAGGTAGAGATAATTAAAATGAAGTTAAGCCTAGGAAGAGGGAGGGGTGGGGAGAAGTTGTTTTTGTTCTCTTCCTCATTATTCTGCTTTGGTTTTATTAATAATAAGAAATAAATATTTTTCCTGAAGTCAAGTCTGTTTTGCCCATAATGGTAACTTCAGTGATCTCTCCCTGTCCTTATCTCAAACCTTGAGCCTGTTTGTTACATTCTCTCTCCCCCATTCCCTCAGAGGGTGGGGAGAGTGAGTGAAAACCTGCAAGTGGGTCTAAACTATGACAATTGCCTATTTTTGTCCTGGGAGAAATAGTGAAACCTTGTGTGATAGGAAGTCCCTGTGAATTTTCCGTTTACACAGAAAGAGACTTACAGAAGGATCCAGCCTGTGCAGGATCTGAGCTTTCCATCCTCTTAAAGCACAGCCTAAATTTAATGCTGACTCATGAACTGAGGCTTCCAATGTGCAGCATATTTACCTCAAGCCACACATGCTAGGCTTATGATGACTAAGCTCTTCCCCGCCTCTCTCTGCACATGCCAGTATTGCAAAGTGAGGCTGGGGTAGGAAATGCCTCCTGGCTTCTTTTGGCTCGCAGCCTTGCATTGCCATCAGCAATAAGAGTTCTGCAAGACAAAATGCGGTGTCTGGTGCACTGTGACAGCCAATGCTTTTAAGTTGAAAACCTCAATGACACCGTTGCTGTGCCTTTGCATTCTGTGGGTTTGGAGCAACAGGAGAGATGAGAATTTAAGAAAGAATGCGGCTGATGCAGAAAAAGGGCTAAGATCCACTGGTGCCTCAGCTCAGTGTTAGTTCTGCCGAAGAACGGGCATGCCCCACAGGAATGTTTGCTTTATTGCTGGTGTGCAGCTGCAATGCAGAATGCGACCTGGGAGAAGTATTGCTGAGTAGGTAAGGTGACATTTTTGCTGGATACGTTCTGGACTAGAAATCATAGAATCATAGAATGGTTAGAGTTGGAAGGGACCTTCAAAGGTCATCTAGTGCAACCCCCCTGCAAGGAACAGGGACATCTCCGACTAGATCAGGTTGCTCAGAGCCTCACCCAACCTGGCTCTGTCGTTAAGCCATCTCTCTCTCTCTCTGTTATTGAGCTGACCATTCTGCAGGAAAAAGAATCCCGATTCGAGAACGTCATCCATTTTTTACGGCGTGGCTCTCATATGCTTTTATCATCTGTGAAGCCCTGTAAGGAATGATTGGTTTCTCTGAGTTTTAACAGCTCTGCTGGAGAGTATTTCAGAATGAGCTGCACCGTGCTACTCCCATGAAGAAAATCAGCCTTTAGTGAGGCTGCCCAGAAAGTGGGCTGATCTGCTACAGGTTAGAATGAAACCCCTTGGGGAAAATGAATTCTAGCTTCAAGAACACAATGCTGGTTTTGGTTACACTCCAGCAACCCTAAAGTTTGCTTTACTACTCCAGCAAAGAGGGGGAAATGTAGATTCTTACCTCTACAAAGGCTACTAAACATAGCTATCAAAAACCAGGAGTTCTTTTAGGACCTGGGAAAAAGAGGATGTTTCCTAAAATCAAAAGAGATGGGAGCAGAAAAGAACCTTTTTGGCAAGGGCAATCTGCATCCCTCTGCTCCTCTCTGTCAAGCACAGCTGCTCACCAGAAGCCAAGGGCTGAGGCCTTTATCGTGCAGTTGGTATGAGTCTGATGCAAAACATACTGATGGAGCTTTTGCTCCGAGAGAGGGAGAAAGAGCGAGAAAAGTCCTTGCAGCTCCCTACACAGAGTGTTGACCCTGGAGAAGCAGCCGAAGAAAGTAAATGGTTGCTATAGCTGTGGGCCTCTTTGTTCACTTGCTTCCTCTTTGCATAGTGTTGCAAATGTCTATGTGTCAGTCACAAAGCATCATCTTGCTCCAGAAGATGGGAGACTCCAGCGAGTTCATCCACAAAGCAGCCAATCCCAAACCCATATGATTCTATGATATAAGGGAAAGCCTTCATTTCTCAAAAGAAGGAAAGAAGACATTTAAAATGTATATATTTTAAAAATCCTTGTGCCATCCACCTTCTGCCACGATGCCTGCCCACAGCTTGCCTCTGCCCAGCTTCTGTAGGATACCCCCAGCCCACTCGCTGCCCAGCACCCCGTGTGTCAGCCAGCACCCCCTGCAAGGTGGCACAGCCCCCTGCCCCGAGCCCCTCTCCTGCACCTCCCCACGGGTGCCCCAAGGTGCCGGGAGGCGGTCGGATGGCACCGCTCACCTCGTCACATCAGTCCGTTGCACAGGGGGGGACAGGGGACTGCAGACAAGATGCACCCCATGAAAGGGAAGAAAATTTCAGTGCAGCTGGGGAGATTTCTGCTGTCAGGAGACTGGGGTTGTGAGCTTGACCTGGGCATCTCAGGCATCTGCCACCGCACCAGCAGCTACCAGAGACTTGTAAAGGGGTCACCTGGTAGCTTGGCACCTGCGACGCACACCGGCACGTACAGCGAGCTGCACATCCTCCAATAACCCCAAAGCATATCCTCTGGGTGAGCAGATGATCTCGAGATAAAAATCTTTTCAAAAATACTTCCTTTTAATTTTTATTATTTTTTAAAAGCCTACATCAAAATATGTTATGTACAGCTGTAGCTCTAAACACTGTCAGGTAAATCTCATTCTTCAAACAGACAGAATAAAACAAAAGCCACTGTCACGTCCACCTTTGCCTTCACTTTTCCTGCTCAGCACCTCTCTGTCAGCTTCCTGGGGCACACCAAGCGTTCACAAGATGCTCACGTCCAAAATCTCACAGAGGTTTTCCACCACATGCTGAGGCTGCCTGGTGGCATGCTCCTTCAGTCTGGAGCCCATCACTTGGTAGAGGCTCTTTGCAAGTTTGGTGACCACAGCCCTGACATTGCCGCTTCGGACAGGCAGGATCCTGTTTCCCAGCAAGAACCAGAGCACAGGCAGGGCGTAGCGCTTGATGGCTTTTGGTTTCTGGGGATAAACCGATGTCACAAGCACTGCCGGGCGAGAGAGAAAAGCTTCTTAACAACCTTGATGCAAGCAAGTACCTACCTTTAGTTTTGGTTCTCAGAAGCCTTCTCTGGCTGATATCAGCAAGCTCAAAGAGCCTGCTGATCCAGAAACAGGCAACAGAGGCTGATCATCCACTGAACAGAACAACCAACCTCTGAGGACCTAAATTTCTCCCCATCAGAGACCTTGTACCTGTGATAGGCTCAGCAAAGTCAATCATACACTTGTAAGTCATTTCACTACCCACTTCTGCATTACAAATGACAAAAATGTCAAATTGCTGTTGATTTCCATTAAGACGTTGTCTAAAGCAGCTGCTGAAGATTTTGAAATGCAGCTTAGAGAGGGAATTGAAAGACTTCTAAGAAAAAATAACAGGATTACTCTGTTGTGACCTTTGATGAGAAATGCCAAAAGTCGAATCTGGCAGTTCCCTTGGCTCAGTGGCACACAGCAAACGGCAGTACTGTACCACACTGCAGAACTCCAGTGCATGAAACGTGTGTGCTGCTTGATAGCTTCATGAGAAACATCAGTGACAAACTGATGTCTTTGGCAGAATGGTCTGATTTGAGTATTTTTTCCTCTCGTACTTGGTGGCCTCTAATGAGCAGCTCTTTCAGACTTCAGGATGTCTTGGATAATTACCCAGACCCCATTGCCACGGCTTTTGAGCTTCTCACAAGTTTAACGGCACTTACCCTCACAATGTTCCCTGAAATAGGGGAACACAGACAGAAGAATCTTACACAGGAGGCTGAAATTTAACCAAAGAGCCAAGTGTTCCCTCTCATTCTCTCTGAAGGCTGCTCTCAGCTCATTTTCAGAACTCAGCAATATTAAATACAAACAAAAATTAACTACCAATAGGCTCCTTGCATGGCAGATTTTGCTGAGAGACCAAAATCTGAAATGGTCTGAAGACAATGTTCTTATTTTCTTTCAGTGGAAATGTTATGCAGGAACCGTTTAAAATTCTGTCATGCAAGGACCTTCATTTCCTCCACGCTGCTAATCTAGCATCAGTCACCCAGATTTAAACAGCTCCTGAAAGTACCTAAAACCAATTCTGGCAAGCAGGGAAAGGGTGAGGGGACCTAACAGGAAAAGAAGAATCCTGTGATGACAAAACAAACCGATCCTCAGGAATACGTGTAGCCACAATTTTTTCTAAAGGATGGTTGTTGGCTGTAGAAAAGGGACCTCCTACAGACCTCCATGACCCTTCCTGTACTGTCCTTCAAAGAGAGAGGAGCCAGCCAGGGTATTTTTGGCCTCTCTCTTTCCAGGAGGCAGGTCCTGAGATGTCCCAGTGAGGGCTCAGCGCTGGAGCTTGAGCACCGTTCTCGTCTCACATGCTGCACACCTCCACAGCAGCCAGACAAGCCCCTGCCAAACACACCTAGAACGTGTATTTTGCAGGAGGGACAAGCTCAGGACCTTCTGGTGTTCGATGAGCTACTGCGCTGTCTGTTCAGAGGCATTTCCCCTAAATATTCGCTCTGAAGACTTTTTGACTTGAAGTGGAGGTTAGCTGGAGCAGGCAATACCTGAGAGATGTTCTGTGACATCCAGCAGAGCTTGGCCGCTGAGGAAAGGCACTTGGTAGGCAAATGCTTGCAGCAGCAATGTGTTATCTGAAAGAGAAGCATTTATTTCTGCTCACTCTTCTGAGGTTATAAGGAAAAAAAAAACAGGAGGAAGGGAAAGGGCAGGGGTAACTGCATTTTGTAACAGAAATTTCTGCTCCTTCAGTCTGCGTTACTTGAGAGGATTTAAATTCAAAAAGAAAAGCTCTCATTTCACATTTGCAAATCCAAAGTTGACTGCTGTACAAGGAGCTCTGTTAAACATTTCACATCAGGGCCCTCAAAATTTAAATCACATGTAAGCAGTGAAAAGGTTTTGCATCCTGGAGCTTTGCAGGAGTGACCGCCTCCCTCCTCAGAGGCAAAGGGTGAGAAGGCTCAAAAGTCCACACATCCCTTCACACTTTAAGGATAAGCTGGTGTTAAACCTTTAAGTTACCTGTTGGGATCTAGGGACAAGACTCCAAGCTACTCTTACAAGAGAGAATTACTGCTCATTGCCAAGACCATCCGCTCTCAGGGGCTCTTGTAACATCTCTGACATCAGATCTTGGCAGAGAGAATGGAAAACCAACAGATTTCCCAATACACGACTGTCATATGTGTTTTAGTTTTTCGTATGCTGCCTGTGGTTGATCTGGGGTCTTGTTTTAGTTTACAGACTGTTACCTGGACTGGTCTGCAAGTCTCCAGTCTTTCTGCTTTGGAAAGCCAAGCAAAGCTTTTCTTGGAGGCAGAATGCGCGTGGGATGCGCTACGGTACCTGCGGTGTCACCTGGAGTGGCACCGAGAAAGCAGGCAACCTGCTGCTTTGTGAACGACTGCAGAGCCAAGTCCCAAAGCGGTTGTAAGCAGCGCTGTGCTATTAAGTGCTCCCTGTGGCATGAGATGTAAAAAGGAAGTCCCTCATCATCTTCTTGCAAGTGTGCAGTAAAGAATTGATCCTGCTACCCCAGTTAAGCTTCTGCTTTGGTAACCACACTCTTCTCATTCACCTTTTTAAACAGACACTTCACTTTTTGCCTCACACTCTTGCAGTATTGGCAGACGCTGTTTCCCACTTGCTGTTCCTCCCCAGGGAGGCACCTTACAGCTTAAAAAAAAAACACCCTGAGAGCTGGAAATGTTGAAGGAGCACAAAATGTTAATGAATTGTTGATATCAGTATCTGCAGAGATTTTCAGGGGGACACCTGAGTTTTGGGTGGGTGAGGGGGGACTGTTTCTTTGCTTGGTTTTTAGGAATTTAAGCATATAGGAACTATTCATCTGTCACGTTAAGATTTTCAAATGCCCTGTGCACGTTTTGCTCATGCATTCTTCCAGTAGAGCCTTTCTTCCCCCACTAAAGCCCTGTATCCTGACTTCTGAGATATTTGTGATTCACTTGCCTGTTTGAATTTTTGCAAACGCCCATAAAAATGAGCAGAACCAAAAAACCATGTCCCACCTTGTCTGCCTGAACCTGTCCCTAGGTAAAGTCAGTGTGATGAGAGGCAGATGTGCCTTGCTCCTGTTCTGCCATCTGCCAGCTTGGAAAATTTACAGTGGTCTCTCAGAACTGGAGAGAGGGGAATGTCAGAAAGCTCCATACAAAACCCTGAAGGCGTCTGTTTGCTGCATCCTCTGGTTCTGAAAGCTCACCCCTCTCCTCACTTGATGACCAGGAACAACTCCATACTTGGGATGCAGAAAGGCAGCAGGTCAGCAGATTCGCTGAGTTTGCAAAGCAGCTGATGTGGAGAAAGTTGTTAATTCCCCTTTAAGACCTGCCTCTTCAACACTGATTTTTTCAGGCCTGTTCACCCAGTGCTGCATTTTCACAGCTGCCATAAATCTGTGTGGCCAGGGAATTTCCAGCAGGCCTTGGCTACGTAGTTATTGGCTATGGCCATCTTGCCCCATGCAGAACAACACTTGGAACAAGCCATCCTTTACAGCTGGAAATTTACCTGTTTGCTCTGAAGAAATGGACTTGTGAAATCATCAATTCCCTTTAAAAAAAGAAGACCAGGAAGAAAGGTGGGAAATAGATGGGACCAGCTAATGCCCATAATGTAGATTTCTAGGAGGCTGTACTGAGTAACTGACTTCAAAGGTTGCCATATCAGGGTCAGCAGAGCCACCACTGCCAGAGTGCAGAATGAAGCTCAGCAAGAGCAGAGAGCCTGCGCCACGCTTCCCACCACATTTTTCATGGAAAAAGCACATTCCTTTCATCTTGTTTCAGTGGAGGTAAATTTAGCCGAATGCACATAAAAACAAAATCCATGCAGTCTCCGAGGAGGAAAGGGTAAAAACAGTCATGACAGGTGCCAGTCACTTCCCTTATGCTCTTCTGGCAGGAACTTAAAATGAGCCCTATAACGTCCTCTCTGCTGAATTAATAACCAGACATACAGTCCAGGTGATAAGCAGCAGCCATTCAGCTGCACATCCCAACAGGATACAATCCACTGGGATAGAAAGAAAGCAGGCAGGACTTCATAAACATCTGGCAGCAGCTGGATATTTCCACAGATGACAAAAGAGGTATCAATGGACTCAGTGTTCACTTGGCTCTGAGATGGAGGAGCCACAGCTGAGGAGAGGCAATGGCAAACGTCAGTCTTACCTAGGTGAGCAATGGATGCTTCCAGCACCTTCACAGCTGCCGTATAAATCCCCAGGTGCTTTGAGTTCAGGTTCTCAGTGACCACTTCTACCAGAGGGACCAGCACAGGGCGTAAGGCATCTCTGAGCATGGGTGCCATCAAAGCCAGCACCTCCAGTGCCTGCTGGTTCACTTTCTTGTTCGAATCTCGAAGTCTCAGAACAAAAACATCAAAAATCTGTTAAGAAAAGAAACAACGTGAAAGCTGGATCAAAATGTCAAGATTTTGCTATTTTTTAAAGTGGTTTGAGTGGAGACAGGATAGGTCATATGCTGTTTCTCTTTACCTATAAATCATTAAATCAATCCTATTTTAATAATGCAAAATAGCATCTTTGCTAGAAAGGTATGGCAACAGGTATTTACGATGCCCATTTTTCCATGAGGTTGTCTCAAGTACTGAGGGGAGTTTTGATGTTGCCAAAAGTGTGGTTGGTTGGATAAGGTCCAAGTTTTGGTCTATCTGCCTCAGAACCTGCATCTGGAGGAGTGCAGGGCTCTGATGAACTCTTCAGGATCCAGACCTTTTGTCTAGCTAACAGGTAGACTTCTAGAAGAAGTTTTGAATGTGCTGAGCAGTTCTCATTCCAGTAGATTCAGTCCTTTGACAGCCACATTATCAGGCACCATTTTCTGGAAAAGGGGAAACAAGCAGCTGCTGGGAGGAGAAGGAAGAGAAGATCTGTCTCTAGACATTTTCATCCCCTTCTCAAAGAGAAAGGAAAGACCGTGTGAGAACAGGCTTTCCCAAGCAGGAAAGGAAGGAAGATGGAAGTGAATAGGCAGAGTTGTGTCATTGCAAGACAACATAAAGTTTACAGGACCATCCTTTAAAAAAAAAAAAGATCTTTTTAAATCAACCCAGCCTGATACTTCTCTCCCCCACCCCAACCCCTTTTTCTCTTAGAGAAGAATTGCCAAGCTTTCAGGGCTGGATTCCCTTTATTTCAACCTAGCTGGTTGTAGGGGACAGCAGAAGCTACAGAAACAGGCCATTCTCATCATCTCATGCAAAAGCGCCACTACGCACCTGCCAGAGAAATACACCTGGACTGAAATGACTTGCCCTGAAACCTGAAGCTGAATTAAATTATTTTGGGTGAGAAGGAACCAGCCTGCTCAACGCAACCAGTATGTAGGGCCAAGACGCACTCAGTTAACGTTACTGGTACAGACTTGGGAAGGGAGCCAAGGAGAAAGGAGCAATAGGGATGCCCGACATACCTGGGCAATGTTGGTGGAGATGAGCTGGGGGCTGCTTTTGCAGTGATCTAGGAGGAGCACCACTCCCTCCATTCGTGTTCGAAACTCCTTGGATGTCAGGAGCTTGTAAAGCTCCCCGAGCTGGTTGTTCTCTTCCACAGTGCAAAGTGACGTGCGACGGTCTGTCTGACGGGGTACGATGAGTACCTCAGAGCCAGACCTCAAACTGGAAAATAAAGCCAAGGTCAGACCTTTGGGTGATAATATCTTCCAGTTCATTGTGAGGAAAACATCTGAGGAGACTTGCTAATGATGTGATTTCAGCTAGATCCTCATCTGCAAAGCAACTTGGATCTGACGACAATCGTTACAAGAGAGACTGCAGGCAACTTCATCGCTAGTGCTCACTCAGGAAAACCAAGGCACCCAGGGTGCGATTCATCTCATTTATCTCCAGATGTCTTCCCAGGTACTCATCTACCATCCCACCGTGGGGAAAAATAGGCGCTACCCCACAATTTAAATGCCTCATCTTATGGGAGGTGCCTGTGTTGTAAGGAAATTAATTACTCTGGAGAGGTGTCTCTACAGCAGGTGTGGGAATCTGGATAGATAGCTCAGATGCATCTGAACTGATGGATCAAACACAAAGAGGTTAAGGGGCAGATCGGAAAGGATGCAGAGGATCAGTAACAGAGATGAAACCAGAAGCCAGCCACCCCACTACTACGCTCACATTCTTGCTTCCCTAGGGACTGGATCCGTAGCTTAACAAAGCCAAGGGGAACAATTCCCTTGGATCCACCTCTCTCTGCCGTGAGCATGGGAAGCTCCTCACCATGCTAGTGAGGCGTGTGGTCACCTTCCTGCCACCGCTGAGCACAACAGAACCAAGTAACTCCACTCTGTCATCAGAGGAGAACAAGTACAAGCAGCTCTCCCACTGGTACAGGGCGACAGCAAGGACCAAATCCCTGTCTTGAATGCTGATTGCAGCACAGGGGAAAAAAAATCCATGCTGTCCATCAACCAACCAGTAATGGGTCTGAATGACATGAATAGCTACAGAAGTCGTCCATGTTGAGACATCTCTCAAGTGGAACTGCTCAAGAATTGTCTTGCTGGTAATGTTTGAGGGTCAGAAAGCAATGATTCAGCCAGGCCAAACCACATGCATGGCAAGTGCAGTTTTTGGAAATGGCATCTTGGTTCCAGACTGGGACTTCTCATCAAAGCACCATCTAAAAAAGACTCCACTCAGATAAGAATACCCTGATTGAAGTTAATGTCCCAAGCCAAACAGCAGAGTCAGGACCCTCTCACAGTGTCCATAACACTGTCCTCGCCACTGCTCTGGATCTTTGGAGCTGCAACCGGTGCGTGTCTCTTCCTGTCTCTCAAGTTTTGTGGAAAACCCTCCGGAGAAGTTGTGTTCAGCCTCATGCAGAAGGAGACATTCTTTATCACAGAAGATTTGTGACGCAAGGAAACAATCTCTGGCACAGCTCTTCTCCACCAGAGAGATTCTGCTGAGGAAGAGACATGGAAACTTGTCATGTGCTTTGTCTGATAGACCAGAAGTGCTCAGTACCCTCCGTCAGAAGGCGAGTTGTCCTGGGGCATCGTCAAGTCACTGTTCTTAGACTTTGTGGAGTCCTTGGCAGATGGAGGTTCCCATTTATGGTCTTCTGTCTCCTACATAAATACATAAAAAGCCATGAATCTAGAGACGATCAAAGAGGAAATTACTTGTTTACAACACAAGTTAGAACCAGGATCACTGCTCCCAAGCAAGGCTCAGCAAAACATTTCATAACTTGGAGAAGGTAACACGCCAGAGATTTACTGATGTCTACTCTTTGTTTTCAATAACCCAAGGCAGGTTATAGGTGCTAGCATGCTGGGCAGCAGTGTAAAATCCTGAATTCATTCGCCTTGAGCACAAATGGGAATAACGCAAAGTGGTGGGGAACATTCCTAAGGGAATAGCAGGAAGCTTTCTTAAAGGGAATAGCAGGAAGCACTGTGACTCTCTGGAGGTTGGCCCCTTGTGTTTTGAGTTGAATTGGTTCACACTCACTCTCCCCGTTCCTGCACAAAGCTATATTCCTTTCTGGAATGTGAAAGGAAGAGAATGAAGGAAAAAATATTGGGATGATTTCCCATTGGATGCTGAATTCACAAAGCTTCTTCCAGCACCACAGTGCATGACAGCATGGCCGTCTTCCCAGAATACAGACAAGATATGTACTGGTCATGTCTTGCGCATCTTTTGTATATTTGGAATTTTTCTTGGCACTACTACTTCCCTCGTCTGCTCCAGAGACTCTCTTCTCTTCAGAAGCACTATTCTCGCTTCCTTGCTTTATTGGGAGGGTGGGGGGTGGTGCTGGGACTTTTTATGCTTGAAGGTAAAAGCCTTTTCTCCTACTTCCCTTTCCTGTTTGTGGATGATAGTCAAAATACACCCACTTGATTTCTAACCATACTAGTTCCTTCACGGTCTGCAGAGAAACAGGCTACAGATCAACAGTTCATTCCCAGGAGCAAAAGGATTCAGCAAGAGAAGGAGGAGATCGAGAAAGATGAGCTATGTTTAATCTCCTATTAGCAATGTCAGCACTTGCATTTCTCCTGCCAGGCACTCACTTTCTGCTTAATTGTTGCCATAACCTCTTCCAAGTCACGTGAGGGGACAGACTGTTTCAAATACCGATCAAAATTTCGATGACGCATCAAGATAGTCAGCATCTTCCGGCCACAGCACCTAACACAGGGAAGAGAGAAATGAATGACTGCTTTTTCTACAAACTATTACAGTCTTTTCTCCCTAGCCTTGTGAAGAAACAAAGGAAAAGAAGTTTTAAAAAAATAAGCTGATAGTTTAAACTCACCATGTGCAATACCTTGCTATTGCCCATTCAGTAAAGAAAGATAGTTACCTCTGCTTACTGCCGCTGCACAGTGCTGCCAGCTGAACACAAGAGGCAAGAGGAGAACACAGGGCAACAGGAAAAGACAATTTGGTTCTGAAATTGTGGGTATGCTTCTGTGGGATTGCAGAAACCCATGGGACGAGCGAAGCACATCTCCTGTTTTGCTCTCATAGCTTATTTGCAGTCCCTCGCTGCCATTGCACAATAATTTGCCTCTCTTGAACCGGCAGAGAAGCTAGGACAAACCACCTCATGCTTTCTATTTATTGTTCTACACTACATGTATGTACACAAGCCGCTATTTGCTCATGTGTTCTTGCAATCTAATGATGGGAATTTAAATTAAGAATCAAAGTAAGACTTTTTTGGGGTTTTGGTTTTTGGTTTGGTTTGGTTTTGCTACTATGAAACTACAGCTATCAGGAGTTGTTCTGGTTTTGTTTAGTGAGGGGGGGGCTAAGGTGGTAGCTTCTGTAGGAAACTGCTAAAAGTTGCTCCCCTTTGTTCAGTGGACTCCGCCAGGCCTAGGGCAGACCCGCTGCTGGCCAAGGCCAAGGCACTTGGTAGCAGAATGTTCCATGATAACGCCTCTGCGATAACGTATTTAAGAAGGGGAAAACAGAAAAAAAAATGAGAGAAGATGTGAAGCAGCTGAGCGGGGGCAGAGAGGGGGAGGCCTTGTGGGCCTTGTGGGCCTTGCAGGCCTCACTCTCAGGTCTCCTGCCGGGCAGCCGACTGGGCCCGGCCCTGCTGCAAGAAGTGGAGAGGAGATGAGAAGTGAATGAGATGTGAAAAGATCCTGAGAGGCGTCTGCCAGCCTGTTGTGAAGAGTTTTTCTTGTGAGAGGAACGGCTGCAGGTGCCAAGGTCAGTGAAGAAGGAGGGGGAGGAGTAATGCGGCTCCTGGCCAAGATTCCCCTGCAGCCCGTGGTGATGACCATGGTGGAGCAGGTTGTCCCTCTGCAGCCCGTGGAGGTCCACGGAGGGGCAGAGATCCACCTGCAGCCCGTGGAGTACCCCACGCCGGGGCAGGTGGATGCCTGAAGGAGGCTGTGGCCCGTGGAGGGCCTGCACGGGGGCAGCTGTTCTGGAGGGACTGCCCCCCGTGGAAGAGATGACCCACGCCGGAGCAGTTTCACAAAGGACTGTGGCCCGTGGGAGGGACCCCACGATGGAGCAGGGGAGGAATGTGAGGAGTTCTTTCCCCGACCATGAAGCAGCAGCGTAAAACAACGTATGATGAACTGACCGCAACCCCCATTCCCTCTTCCCCACTCTGCCGCTCGGGGGGCTGGAAGGTAGTAGACATAATGTTAAGATTGGGAAGAGAGAGGGGTGGAGGGAGGTTATCTTGTTCTCTGTCTCATTATCCTGTTGTTTTTAGTAATAAATGAATAGTTTTCCCCAAGTCGAGTCTGTTTTGCCCATGACGATAACTTTAAGGATTTCTCCCTGTCCGTATCTCAAACCTCGAGCCATTTTTCTTATATCATCTCCCCCTATTCTCTCGGAGGGTGGGGGGAGTGAGAGAGAGACTGCGTAGTCTGGTCCCGATCGGGGCTGAACTACGACTGGAGTAATTGTGGAGGTCATTCAGCCACAGAGAACAACTTTATGCAATGCTTGGGAAGACCAATTTGTGATGACCATAGGCAACTAAATCTGCAGAAGGGATTTAGAAAGACGGACTGCATTGGTTGAAGGCAGCTGGAAGTGTTCTAGGACAGTCTTAACCTTACCAGGAAGAAATGTTTGGGCTCATTCAGTGATAAGCCCAGCGCTTCAGTTTGTGTTGCACACAGAAGAGCAAACAAAATTGAGCAATCTGAGCTTAGCTGATCTCAACAAAGAATCACTCAAGTCAGAGGATTTTGGCAACAGTCCTCCTTGCTGGACAACTTCATGTTCCCCAGTCCAGTCATTTCTCCACATCAAGCAGGTTTCAAATTTTAGAAGATGAAATGAAGATCATCACCTTGTGTCCTGATGACGGTCCTGAGCAAGTTTCACCAGCGTGCACACCAGCAGCTCAGTACTGTCACGCGTGCCCGACAGGAGCTTCTTGGCTCCGATTTGCTCCATCACGGTCAGTAGGTGTTGGGCTGCGCTCTTCCGCACCAGCACGTTGCGGTGCCTGCAAACAAGAGAACAAACACTGGGGCAGAGGGAAAAGGAGGGCCAGAAGCACAGGCCTCGGTCACAGCATGGTCCCCATCATTGCTGGGGGAAGGAGGCGTGTGTTCTCGCTGCAGTTTTAGCCACCTGTAGAAGATGAACACAAAGCTGGCATTGCAGAGAGGGGCCACCTCAAGGAAGAGGGAGGAATTCCATCTCCCTGGACTAGTGGCTACTTAATTTCTTTCCCAAAATTAACCCTGAGAAAGAGGCAAATGAAAGACAGCTCATGCTGACTCGTCGGAGGGCTGCCACTACATGGACACAACTGCAGCAGGATTGGGGCTTATTCAACCCATTTTGTCTCCAAATCTGCAGACCCTAGGAAAAAACAAATTGGTGGAAAAGCCGTGTGGAGCATGAAGCTGCAGAATATCCAGCAATGCAGCCAGTTTGTTCTTTGAGGCTCGCCAAGAGGTACGTTTGAATGTTTTCCCCTTCTCCAAAGCTGAGGAAAGGGTAGCAGTCGTTTTAGCCAGGTTATCCGTTCTAGAGGGTGCCTATTTGAAACTGTCAGGCACAGCACTAACATTTTAAGGCAGCATTTACCTCAGGTATCCCACAGGTGTCGGCCTGTGAAGGCACCTGAAAAGTGGCTCACCATCACAAGGCTAACATGCCGCGTCAATGTGAAGAGAAAGGGGAGCTCTAAGGACACAATGGTCAGACAGACTCAGCAGGAGCTATGCCTCCTGAGCGGGCTCTGCTACACTGAGTGGTTTCTCCTCAACATGCTCCATGTCCCAGCAGTTAGCCTTCTTAATTCTCAAGTTAATGGCATAATTATGATGCATGCTTTTCCCCAGCACCTCTGTGGTTAGTGTTGTGAATTAGCAAAGGGAGCTCACTGCTGGAATTACCACTGTCGCTCTTCCCACAAAGCCACAAGGCTCTGTCATCACCCTTTGAAGGAACCTCACTTCATTCACCTCTAGGCAGCACTGACAGACTGGGAGAACAAATAGGCTGCAGTAGGGCAGAAGCAGATGACAAGAGGTAGAGAGGAAGGTTGATTAGAGAATCTAATCACTGAGGTCACAGAAGATGCAGGAGAAAGGACCCTTCCCTCCCATCATTCCCCTTCTGCCTCCCGTCCCTTCCCCCTACCCACACAATTCAAGGTGAAGGATATCACAAAGAAAAGAATGACCTACCGAACTCCAGTAGCCATGAGAGCATGCATTGCTCGTGCCGGAGTCACGCTCCCCACCATGATCTCCAGGCATCGATCGGCTGCTTTCTGAATGAACTTGCTGGAGTCCCCCATCTTCTGGAGCAAGACCTGAGCAGCTTCATCCACCTCCTGGTCCATGTGCTTCTTCAAGGTCCGGAAGAGCTCTCCAAGAGCGATGATTGCACAGCGAGACACCTTTGAGCGGAGGTTGTTCACCTGGGGAAGTCATGAGGGGAAATGTAATAACCACCTGGTAAAGAAAATCAGCTCTCCTAGACAAAAGCCCCAGGAAACAACAGGACTTCTCACTGTGTCCAGGTGGAACATAAGAGCACAGGAAGAGCAGAAGAGCACAAGTACAGAAACACACTTGCTCTGACACCACCTTCTTCTCTGGCCTCAGGCCCACTTTTACAATCCAATTTTAATGAGAATACAGGCCTAAAAAATATTGTTTCACCTAGAACAAAGTGTGCTACTTAGCCCATAATGTGCACTGCCTTGATTTTAGGCCCTTTCACTAAAAACAAACAAACCAACCAATTAAAGGGAGGGCTGTTTTTAAACTCTAAAGGCACAATTCAATAGGACAGGGTAGAGGAAAAGTAGTGCTTTGCTCCTGTCCAAAAATGCAGCCCTGGCAGTTTGAAGCTCTCAACCAGGAAAGAGAAAGTAGGGGCCCAAGTCTACAGCCTAATTTGCAGCAGGAGCCCCTCTGCTGCTGCGTCTACTCCAGAGAAGCCTAGCTGTCGGACTCAAGGCACTGAAGGATCCTGGAGATCCCATGCAATTACAGCTGTGATCAGTGGGCTTTTACAGCATTCAGTGCTGCTCTAGAGTGATCCCTGCTTCCAAAAGGCTCTCCCACAAGGAGAAGGAAGAAGCATCTGAGATCGTGTGCTTCACTGGAAAGGAAGGACTTTGAAGGACAGACCAGTGATTCTTCCAGCCAGACTCGGTTGGTGCCTGTTAATAAAAAGGAACAGCAGAAGTGCTAGAAGGGTTGTGAAAGCAAAATCTGGGACTGGAGCGAAGTGACAGCTGAAAGAAGTCTCTGCACGTGAGCGTGTAGAGCAGAGAAGAGGAAATTTCTGACAGAAATACAAAAGTGATACAAAAATCAGATGAGCTAATATGAAAGGGCTTCTCCTAACCCAGACCTCAGAGGGGGAGAACCCGAGTCCTGCATATCTAAAGAGGAAGGTTTGAAGGGTCCAGCAGCACAGCGCCATTCAAGCCTCCAAGATCATTAAATGTTGCCTAGAAGGCCTGGTTTTCATGGAAATGAGCTGAGTCTTCCTGTCTTCTGCAAGAAAAGGAAAATTTAATCTATTTGGCTGTTGTGTAATAAGAATACAAGGCAGCTGGTTCAGGTCACAGACGAGTGCCGGGTTGGAAACAGAGCCACAGATGTTATTAGGGAGCTCAGGTTGAGACCTCTCTGTCAATTGAGTGAGGAGATCGTGAAGCTGTGTGTGACCGCCCTGCAAACCCCACAGCCAGGCAGCTTCAAGCACCCAGTTGCTGCAATGCAACAGATCAATGGAAAGGGTAAATTGCCAAGAAAGGAAGAAGAAGAAGACATCATCAGGAACCACTAGAAAATAAATACCTGCAGTCAATCTCCCAGGATGCTGAGGAGGAAGCAGGAGGAAGCTGGGAGACAAAAACTGTATTGTTTAATTACAGCTTGGGCAGAGGTTTGGGCTGTGACAAATCACCTCATTAGTGGCTCGCACAGAGCATGCATGTGAACAAACAAGGACATACTGACTACGCCCCATGCACGAGGTACGTGGGACACCCTTAAACACAATGTCTTACCTCTTTGGTAACTGCCAAGGAAACATGACGAAGTCTACAGAGAAGGGCTTCGGAGTGGCAGATAGCCAGGCGTCTGATGCTTAAGAGTCCCTTCATCTTCTGCTTCCTGAAAGGCAAAACATTCATTTTTCTCACAAGCCAAGGACTAGGCAGCACCCTCTGAAATTACCAGGGTGTTGGCTCAAACAAAGGGAAGTGTTTCACATACAGCACTCAATTAAAACGCAGAACTCATTTCCACAGGATGCTGTGGTGGTCAAAAGCGTACAGAAGTGTAGAAGGCAACTAGATGGTTTCAGAGTGGGTGCGTTAGTCTGTGGCCATTAAACATGAAAGCCTTTCCGAAATCCCTGGCACATGCAGTCCGTGTGTCGCTGCTTCATAGAAGCTGGGAGGCTCTGTGCCTCTGTTCTGTTTCTTGCACCCTCCCTGTTCCCTGTCCTTGAGATACAGTCCCGCCTGGCTCTTACTAGGGCATGTCCCCTCTTTGCCATCCCTAGAGAGCAGATTTTTCATGGTTATCCCAGTGTGAATGGAGCCCTAGTGAGTGTGTGCTGACCCAGAAATGAAGAAGACAACTGCTATCACCTGAAATGTGTGGAGTCTCCTCCTGCCTGTGTCTCATTTCAGGAGACATTGTGATTATCAACAAACCATCTTTGGCCCATATGAAGCAGTGAGGAGACCCTGTCTCCTGCTGCTGCTGCCAGCAGTGGGACCAGAGAGAAATCCCTACTGAGTCCCACCTGGGCCAGTGACCTGATGTCCCCAGATCTCTAAACTCAAGACTGCTTCCATCCAGAAAAAGATGGTTCTAACTTACCTGCACCCTGAGAGGGAGAGAAAGTGAACAGGGGGCTTTCTTACCAGTCGTTGCTGCTGAGCCATGTGAGCGCATTGAGCAGCTCTTGCTGTGGTCTGTCTTCCAGGGCGTCCCTACACTCTGGCTCCTCTCCCCACTCCAGAAAGTCCAGAGCCATGTCTGACAGCGAGTTTGCTGTAAGGAGAGGGTCAGACACCAGCATTGCATACCCCGCAGGAAAGCACCCCACCACTGAGCAGACCGCAAGCAACCCAGTCTCCCAGCCAAGACGGCACATGGGTCCAAACTGGCATTGGTTCAGAGACTTCCCTGCTGTCTGGCTCATTGCTTTCCCCAGCACCCAGCCACCTCCCAGTCATCCCCAGCTGGGCACCAGCTCCTGCTGTCAACCTGAAAATTGCACACACAGAGCCAGCTCCCAAGTCCATCTAGGTACCACAGCCAGCTTGCAGATTCATAGTGCCGCAGAGCTCATGCTCGCTGGGAGCCAGTGCCGCCCAGCAGGACTAGAGAGGGAACATAACCCCAATTTTTAAAAAGGGGAATAAGGAAGACCCGGGTAACTACAGGCCGGTCAGCCTCACCTCTGTGCCTGGCAAGGTCATGGAGCAGATTCTCCTGGAAACCATGCTAAGGCACACGGAGAGCAAGGAGGTGATTGGTGACAGCCAACATGGTTTCACCAAGGGCAGATCGTGCCTGACCAATTTGGTGGCCTTCTAGGACGGGGTGATGGCATCGGTGGACAAGGGATGAGCAACAGACATCATCTACCTGGACTTGTGCAAAACTTTTGACACTGTCCCGCACGACATCCTTCTCTCTAAACTAGAGAGACATGGGTTTGATGGACGGACCACTCGGTGGATAAGGAGTTGGCTGGATGGCCGCACTCAGAGAGTGGTGGTCAACGGCTCAATGTCCATGTGGAGACCGGTCATGAGTGGCGTCCCTCAGGGGTCCGTGCTGGGCCCGGCCCTGTTCAACATCTTTGTCGGCGACATGGACAGTGGGATAGAGTGCACCCTCAGCAAGTTCGCCAATGACACCAAGTTGTGTGGTGCCGTCAACACGCTGGAAGGGAGGCATGCCATCCAGAGGGACCTTGACAGGCTGGAGAGGTGGGCCCGTGCCAACCTCATGAAGTTCAACCAGGACAAGTGCAAGGTCCTGCACCTGGGTCATGGCAATCCCAGGCACAAATACAGGCTGGGCAGAGAATGGATTGAGAGCAGCCCTGAGGAGAAGGACTTGGGAGTGCTGGTGGGCGAGAAGCTCAACATGAGCCGGCAATGGGCCCTTGTGGCCCAGAAGGCCAACCACATCCTGGGTTGCATCAAGAGAAGCGTGGTCAGCAGGTCGAGGGAGGTGATTCTCCCCCTCTACTCTGCCCTGGTGAGACCCCACCTGGAGTACTGTGTCCAGTTCTGGAGCCCCCAACACAAGAAGGACATGGACCAGTTGAAGAAGGTCCAGAGGAGGGCCACAAAGATGATATAAGGGCTGGGGCACCTCTCTTATGAGGACAGGCTGAGAGAGTTGGGGCTTTTCAGGCTGGAGAAGAGGAGGCTCCGGGGAGACCTGATAGCGGTCTTCCAGTACCTCAAGGGGGCCTACAAGAAAGATGGGGAAAGGCTGTTTAGTAGGGCCTGTTGCGATAGGACGAGGGGTAATGGTTTTAAAATAGAGGGGGGTAGATTTAGATAGGATATTAGGAAAAAATTTTTTACGATGCGAGTTATAGAACACTGGAACAGGTTGCCCAGAGAGGTGGTGGAGGCCCCATCCCTGGAAACGTTCAAGGCCAGGCTGGATGAGGCTCTGAGCAACCTGATCTAGTTGGGGATGTCCCTGCTTCTTGCAGGGGGGTTGGACTAGATGACCTTTGAAGGTCCCTTCCAACCTTAACCATTCTATGATTCTATGATTCTATAACTTGCTAGCCCAGGAGTAAGCTCCCGAGATGTGTGCACACCTCCCTGTGTCACCTCCCTGGTACCTGGAGCGCTGGGGACAGAGGCACCCTGTCACTTTCTGAGGAAACACCTCCAGCTGCCCCCAGCCAGCACCAAGCCTGAGCAACCGAGTCCTGCTGGGCTCGGGCAAATGCCCAAGGAGCAAGCACCAGGGAACAGTGATACCTGGCCCTCTAAATCTGGCAGTGCCTCCCTTTCCATTTACGCCAAGGACTCTAGACGGCAGGCAGCTGAGTGCACATACATTCTGGCATCCTATTGGGAAAGTACTGGTTTCTGGATTTTGCTGTTTTGCAAGCGTTGGGAATATTGGCTATTTCAGAGGTACCCACGGGCTGTATTTCAAAGATGCTGAGGTGAAATGTGTTTGGCATCAAATGTACTTGTTTGCAAACTGTGCAATGCCTGAGCTTTCCCTAGGGGAAAAATGCCATTTCTAGTCTAGATGGTTGTGACATAAAAGCCTTCCAAATAGGAACTGAGAATAGAAAATGGAAATTTTTGGCAAATACGCTCTCTTGACGATAAATATACAAGCTATGAGAAAATTCAGGTGAGAAATGCATTTGTTACGAAACTTAGTTGTCATTAAAAGCACCATAGGTCAAAAAACCTTCATGTTTTGCCCTCAGCAGCTCGTTTTCTGATGTGTAGATGAAAACAGCTGAGCTGTCTAAAAGTACTGAGTATAAATATTGCACAGAATCAAGCTAATTCTGGTTCTTATTGAAAAGCAGAGTAGCATCACTAGCAAAGAGCATCCCAAGCATCCCTCCTCGCTCCCTTTTTCTTAACTCATGCTACTCAGGATGGTAACACAAGGTAGGCAAGCCACAAAGGAGAGATGAGCATCACTCTGTACTCACTACCTGCTGCACCAGGCAGCCTCTCGTGTGCACCATCTGCTACACACAGCCACTGTATTTGGGTGGGGTGACCAAAGAGGCACTGCTTGCTCCCAGTCTGCATTGCAGGTGGTGGGATGAGAGAGGCTAGAAGCTGTTAGGCAGTCTACGTGCAATGGCATGATTGTACCAAGTCACTAATTTCCATGCAGAGACAACCCTTGCTGCAATAGCAGAAACTGGCTGCAGATTCAGACAGGCAGAGGGCCAAGACAGTGAGTGGCTAAAAAGCAAAGTATGTTTCTTCTCAAGCCTCAGGAAAGGCTTTGGACGTGAGATTCTCTCTGTGGCTGAGGATTAAGTGAGTTTGTGCGCCTTGAGCAAGGAAAGAGCTGGTGCGGGGCTTGCAGCAGAGCTGGCTCACCTGAGGAGTTGCCACCCTGGCTGCTGACAGGGATGCTGGACAGTGAGGGCCTGTTGACCCGATTCCTCAAGGCAGTACCAGTGTTCTCCCTTCGTGCATTGCTCGTGCTGGGGGAAAGGGAAACTGTCCCATTGACCGGCGGTGGGGCGAAGCCTGCAGAGACCAAAAATCACCTTGTAAATACACCCCAGTATTTCACAATGTAACAGCAAGAGAAAGTGCAGATGACTGGCTGATGCCCCTGGGCTGCATGCTGACTCTTAATTTCATTGCCCCCAGACTCATGGGAGAGCGTGCAGGAGTACAAGCAGAGCCTGTCAGCTGCAATGAAGTCAGGAATGATGCTTGCTCGTGTGCCTAAAAAGTAAGCAGTGGCTAAGGGCGCCAGCACGGCTCTGCAATGAAAGCTGCTCAGCAGGGCATGGTGTGAGCAGGATAATCTGTCCTATCCTGTGAGCAGGATCTTTTGTGCTTTAATTAGAAATAGCTTCATTTTGTTTCTTCCAGGTTAGTCCCTTGGCTGGAAAGCACTCTTTTGCACTCACCCGTTCACCTTTCCTGGAGGCTACTCTCAGTTAGAGAGTCTGAAGCCCCAGTGTTGCAAGACAGAGTTATCCAATCTGAAAGACTTTCTAGGAGAAAGGGAGGAGGTGATATTCTGTGACTGACACATAGACGTTTGCAACACTATGCAAAGAGGAAGTAGTGAACAAAGAGGCCCACAACTACAGCAACCACTTACTTTCTTTGGCTGCTTCTCCAGGGTCAACACTCTGTGTAGGGAGCTGCAAGGACTTTTCTCGCTCTTTCTCCTTCTCTCGGAGCAAAAGCTCCATCAGTATCTTTCGCTTCTGCTGTATTTTCCTCTGAAGGGACTTGGACAAGACAACATGGATCTAGTTGCAATGGAAACACATCATAGAGCATAAGGAGAGATACACAAAACATACACAACACCTCATCAGGAATACAGAGTTAGAGTGTCATTGTGTTCCATGCAGCTCCATATACATCGCAACAGTTTCACAAGTACTCCTTCTTTCCTCACCTTGGCATGCAATTACACCCAGTGGTGTGTAACACTTCATTGCCATAACCTTCCACTGGTCCAAGATACTGTTTCCCAGTCTGTGTCAGGAAGCCCTGACGCAGGACCAAGAGAGCCACAGGAGTGCTCCAAGACGTCTGAAGAGCTCACACTACCAGTGCACAGGCAGTTCAGTTCCTACAGGCCAGGGCAGGGAATAGAACCCCATCTGCAATCACCAGCCATCTTTGCTTCTGGGCTTCCGAGCACGCCCTTGGCGCCTGTTCACTGATGGGCAACTTGCTCTGCTGTTCAGATCTGCTCTGAATTGGCTGTTGTACACAGAGAATGCTTCTGGCGTCACCTTAGCACCACCTCCCAACCAGTGACCTCTGCACCAGTGAAAATACTCAAGCAATGGCTCTGCAGCTATCAAAGGCATGCCCAAGAGAATCTGCTCCCACAGAGGGGAAGATTAGGGTTTTCAGTGACAGTGTGTGCTAGGCACTGAACAGTCACTGCAAAGGAAACCTGCTCGCCCCTGCCCTGAGCCCTTACCCTCCCATTGCTGTCCTTCGAGTCGTCGTCGCTCAGAAGGCCGGGGCTCACAGGCTGATCCATCTTCTTGGCCTGGCTCTGCGGGAGGCCTGTTAACGGACGCACAGGTTCACACAAATGTCCGTCAGACTTCTCGCCACCAACAGCGCGATGCTGGAGAGCAGGCAAGATGGGTTCCAGAGTCCCCAGCTCTGATAAGAGACCGATACAGATTGTGAAGGAGAACAGCGAGGAACACATCACCTCTGCAAACAGATGGGGCACTACCATATTGCACTGGCAGCAGAAATGCCATTGCTCTGTTGGCATCAGACTCACACCTACTGCATGATGAAGGCCTCAGCCCTTGGCTTCTGGTGGTGAGCAGCTGTGCTTGACAGAGAGGAGCAGAGAGATGGAGACTGCCCTTGCCAAAAAGGTTCTTTTCTGCTCCTATCTCTTTTGATTTTAGGAAACATCCTCTTTTTCCCAGGTCCTAAAAGAACTCCTGGTTTTTGATAGCTATGTTTAGTAGCCTTTGTAGAGGTAAGAATCAACATTTCTCCCTCTTTGCTGGAATAGTAAAGCAAACCTTAGGGTTGCTGGAGTGTAACCAAAACCAGCATTGTGTTCTTGAAGCTAGAATTCATTTTCCCCAAGGGGTTTCATTCTAACCTGTAGCAGTGACAGGATGGTTTTTGACCAAACTTTGACAGTGCCACCCATGGGTCAGCATTCCTATGTTCATTTTAGGGCAGCCATGCGCTGTACCTACCTAGACATTCAAGGGTCTTCTCTTCGCTTCTGCTGCCTGATCTTGGCCTTAAGAAAATCAAGGATAAGAGAATATATGAGGAGATGGAAAGAGAAGTGGGGGGAGCATTAAAGGAGGCACACTTCCTTAGCAAGGTCGTTCTGAGGAAGGAGGAAATGCAACCCATCAAACCAACAGCATGCAAAGCTGATTAATTGCCATGAAAGTTTCAGTTGTTGGAGTCACACAGAGCTCATCAAGCTCCAGCTGAAACACAGTAGTCATTCTTCTGTTTGGGCTTAACCATCCAGTTCTGCTGTTTCTCCTGTTGAGGCTAAGGGCCTCTCACTGTTACATGCATCCTTTCTGAATCAGCCAGACCTGGTAAGCCAGACAGAAGTCTGTGCTGAGGACAGCTACGTTTATACTGCTGGAGAAGCCTAACTTTGCCTGGCCATGCTTTCAGCTGGTGACAGTATCTCGTTACACGTGGCAATACCACTGCTGTCTCCTGAGAATAATATTACACCTTCCAGCTCTTTCAGGAGCAAAAAGGGGTTTTCCAACTCAACTGCTACGTAGGGATGTTCAGACTGCCCTTTAAAAGCCATGCTGAAGCTTTTAAATTGGAACTCTATTTCTAGGGTCCTTGTTTATTGTTACAGCTAACATAAGGCTGACGGCTGGATTTCCACACGCATAGCCAAGCAAATAGCTTTCCATCAGTTACAGCTCTAGAGCTGCTCTCTAGCACCTTGCCTCCTTTGGTTTTAACTGCTATGGAAAGGTTAGACAGCCATAGGATTATCTGTGAAGGGAGCTTTCTCTGGGCTCTTGTTTTGCAATGAAGGCCCAGACAGAGAGAAGTTACGCCTGACACTTACAGAAGCAGCATCTGAACTGGCAGAGAGCCCTAACATATTCATAGAGAGCAGGATGCTGCTTTTGACATTGTGCTGGATCATCATGGCTCCACAAGATGGTGACAGCACAGGAGTTTGCATAACTAGAGTGGAGAGCCGAGTGTGGAAAAGAACTCACGAGACAAGAAGTAGAAGGTGCACAACATCTTGGAGAAGTAGACACCTTGGCTTACCTCATCTCCAGGGCCTCTTGGAGAACCAGGTGCTGAGAGCTTGGGAGAGGCACTGTAGCGCTGGCGGGAGCCCCATCCAATGGTCTTGCTGACTTGGGGATAGGGGGAAGCAAAGCCGGTCTCAGTGACTTCTTCCCATTCTCAGCACTGCAATCCAAGGGCAGCTGGAAAGCCTGGAAAGAGCAGAATGCAGCGCTCAGCTCGAGCATCCAGCCTTCCCCCTTGATGCCACAAGAGGTTTAGCCGTGCTCTTAGCTAAGACTTAGCAGGAAAAGAAAAGTCAAAGTGATGGAGCAGCTTGGCCTAGGATGGGCCATCTAATCAGGCAGAGCTGATATGAAAAGCCACGAAGGCACTGGTGTGTCTGCAACAGTGTCTGCCATGTACAGATGGTTCAGTGATAAGTGCATTTTGCTAACTGCAGAAGGATATGCTCAACCAGAGCAGACACGTCTAGTTGCTCTGCCTGGTTGCTGGTGTGTTCTCAGCCATGAAACACAGCAGGGGCCACTGGAGAGCACAGAAACGAGTTAAAGACCTCTTCTCTCATTGATATAGGCGCAGGACATGAAGCCTGCAGTAGACGCTGTTCCAAAGGCAGCCTGAAGTGCCATGTCCAGCTTAGCTTTCCCTTGGCTGAGCTGCATCCCTGGGCTCACACCACAGGGAAAGGAGACCTCAGAGCTCTGCCTGCAGGAAGTAAACTGAGGATTCACCACATGCGATTTGGCTTGGCTTCCTTACTTTATATCCTTGTCCCTCGGACATCAGCTCCTTGATATTCCCGTCAGTGTCATCACAGCCTGTGCCATCTTCCCCGTGCTCCTGCTCTCCGTTGCTCATCCTGCTGGGCTCTGAGGAAGGAAGGCTGCTCTGGATGGGAGGCAGGGGCTTGGAGGGCACCAGGAGCATTTGGAAAGCCGACCTGGAAACTACTGGCTTGAGCGTAAGCCCCTTAGGGTCACTGCAGTCAGTCAGGCCTGCAAAGCAGAGA
This sequence comes from Chlamydotis macqueenii, assembly GCF_036417535.1. Taxonomy (NCBI): domain Eukaryota; kingdom Metazoa; phylum Chordata; class Aves; order Otidiformes; family Otididae; genus Chlamydotis; species Chlamydotis macqueenii. The sequence goes on along the minus strand of NC_141558.1, from coordinate 70,251,516 downwards.
CACAAAGCGTAACAGAAGCAGCACTGCAAACCTAAAGCACCTGAAGCCAGATATTTCATTGGACAGATTTCCTGGAAATTGTAAGTAACTGCACAGGGAACCAGGCTCCTGCTGGCAGCCACTTGAAGCAGGCCAGTGAGCAACATCTACCCACTTCAGGAGCACCCTGGTCCCCCGGGCTCCCGTCAGACAACAGGGAGCCCACGGACCTGTGCTTACCCAGAACAAGTCACCTGCACGTACACCCTTCTGCTCCTCTCCCTGCCCCACGGTTGTACACCCCTTACAGCATGAGGAGGGCTACGCAGGGGACTGAGAGCAGCGAGGGTTATTGCAGGGGGGGCACGTGCAGGGGAGAAGTGTTCACTGGGAACATGTGCCAGCTCTCTAGGCTGGGATAAGACCCTTCTTCGTGCAGGAGAGCAGGAATGCTCCTGCCTTACCTCTCTGTGAGGCCAACAGACCCTCAGACATCCTCCTCATCTTCAGCTTGCTCTGCATCTGAATGGTTTCCAGGGCAGCGCTGCTCAGCTCCCTCTCTCGGGGGTCCTGGGTCAAGGCTCGGTGAGAAAGGTGGCAGAATTCATCTCCAATCTCACCACTGAGGTGCTGCACACCAGCCTTGCTGACCCAGCCATCCAGGGGAGAGATGGCCCTTGGGTAGGGAGGCTTCCCAGCTCTGTCCCCATCCCAGAAACTCGGCTGCTTCTTCATCTGGCTTGTTAATACGGACTGAAGACAAGCTGTAGGCAAAAGGGAAGGAGTGAGTTAGCTGACCTCACACCTTTACAATCAACCCACCAAATGAGTGAGGCATTCAAGGGGTTTTTTTTAATCACTCAGAACATCTGGTTTTTTTTTTTGTAAAACCAGCATCACTTTGATTCTTCCCAACAGCATTGAGCTAGCAAGCCAGGAGACAGAAGTTGAAGGTCCCACTGGTAAGAGGGGGAAACGGATTCCCATTTCCAGCCTTGGCTTCTGTGAAGACTACCAGTAAAGACCCACATGGTGCTACTGGTATTTCTGCAAAGCAGAAAGACATCTCAGCAAGCAGGCACACCTTGCCAGTGTTTCTACAGCACCATCCCATCCTCAAGGTCAGATCTGAAGGGCAAGCAGAGGTAGAACTGGGAATTTACCCATGGCAAGACCACCCATGGACAGCAAGACAGACCTCACATCTCATTACCATGCCCAGTGTATGGCCAGGTGGGCCACAGTCCCTGTCCTGGCTGGCAGTAGGAGCGATCTGGCTACTGTTGATAAAGGAGAAAGCATAATGAACCAAAGATAGAGAGATGATGTCATGCGCACCAGGGGAGGAGGGCAGGATCAGCTGCAGCTCTCTTCTCAGCCACCTACTCTGACACAGAGCCAGCACAGGAGGGCTGAGCTCCAAGGACCATTCCTCCCTGAAATTTCTTTTTCTTCCATTGGGCTGAGCCCACCACTGCATACCCAACCCCTTTCCATCCTCACCTTCTTGCTCAGTGGTCCAACCGCTGCCACAAAACTGCAAGCTCAAATCAGTGCTTGCGCCTCGCAGTGCTGTGTATCTGCGTTTGAATTTGGGAGCGTGGCAGTTAGCTTTACAATAAGGACAGCAGAAATGACTGAAATTTGCAGCCTTTGCTACGGAGAGGACAAAACACACCACTCTTCTCCAGAGAAGACTAACACACCGGTAGTGAGCTGCAGTCCTGGCCTCTGCAACGTTCCATTTGACCTCACAGTATGCTGCCTGTGAGGTCAAGAGCCCATTCCAGCACTTTGACACCTGGATGTTCTACACATTTGCATGCATTTCCCTAGTTGCCCATGCACGACTACAGGACTTCTTTCCTCTCCTTTCAAAGGGCAGACAACCCACAAGGCTCTCTAGAAGTTCACAGTGTCTAATGAGCCGATGCTTTCCAAAGCTAGTTTGAAAGTCCTGTGTTTCTGTCATTCCCACTCCATGTGGGGTTGGCTTTTGTTGTTTTTTTTTTAATTTCTCCTCACAACACAGAAAGTGCTAGGACACAAACAATTAATCACCAGGTGTTCTAACTAAAAGTTTTGCACTCTGCATTAGATATCCCCAATATTCAGTGGGCTTCTTTGATTACTGTATCTGTGGGATGCAACTTGTCCACCCAAGCCTTCTCCTTTGTTCTGCTTCACTGTTACAGGGGTTGATTCCCTGCTTGCTTTACTGCAGAGACACCCAAACTCAACATCAACGTGGCCTGCCTCGAAGCATTTTTGTCAAAATCACGGCCACACTTTCCAAATGCTGGAGGAAGTCTACTGTCGGCATAACTCCACGCCAGCAGCTGCTCTCCCCATGCCTGTATGGACACGGCAGCAGCAGCGGCAAGCCTCTCTCCGCACCCACTGCTCTTGCAGCCAGCGCAGCACGCTGGAGTTGTTCCCACTGAACGCAGCACTGCTGCTGCAGCAGGAGCATCGTTTCACACATACAATAAGAAAGAGCTGTAAGGTCACACTGGACTTGCCTCAAGAACAACCAAAAAAAATGGAGGGTGGACTAGTTTGATCCATGCTAATAGAAACTTATTGGGATTTAAGGGGGGCCAGCAGGCTAGCAATACTGCAGACCGGTGTGTAACTCCTGTCTCTAGCACTTTCCACCAGTCTGTAGGACTTTTTCCACAGGAGGGGCTAGATAAGATTTTGTGACACAGCATAACCCATATGTAGGGGTGCCCGCTATCCAGAAGCTGTCTGCCATGCTCACATCAGCAAATCCACATCGCATGGGGCCAGTGGAGTTGTGGGCAGTGTTACAGGGCACAAGGGTGCCTTTACTGTAGGAGGGTAAAGGAAGCTTCTGCTCAGCCCTTCAGGTTACTGCTGTAGCAAATCGCCACCCTTTCCAGGTTCAGTGGATACCTACTATGCTAATGCGAGTGGTGACCATTGTCATTACAGCAGTGGGCTCTACAGCAGAGCCTCAGCTTGCTCACCCGGGGCTGGGGGAGCATGGATATTGCCAGGAAGAAAGGAAATGAAAAAAAGTGAAGCAAAGGCATTCTCTCTGGAGACACAAAGTGGGAAATAGAGGGAGAAAGTAACCAGCCAACACCTCTGACAATGAGCAGAGTTCCTGTGTCTCAATCCTTCAGAGAGTTCAGTTTGTCCTCCCTCTGCTGCTGTGGCAGGCTGGCATCTCCACACCCCAAAAGCAATTCAAGACGTGTTAGAGTGTGGCTTTTCCCTCGTGATCCTCCTACCTCTTTCCCAGAGCCAATTTTCAGAGATTGATGCTTGTAGTAATAAAGCCCTTTGAAAACAGAGGCCAACCTGGAGGCAACTTTGTTGGTTTCCCACAGCGGCAGGCCTTGAATGCACTGAGGGAAAAGTGGTACAGAGAAGCAGAGCTGTTTGTTTAAGTCTCACTAACAGCTGGAGAAGATCTTGTTTGTCCAGGAGCTGCATTACTCCTCCCCCTCCTTTGCTGATCCTGGCGTCTGCAGCTGTTCCTCTCACAAGAAAAATTCTTCACAATTGGCTCAGGCAGACGCCTCTCATGTTCTCTTCATATCTCATCTCCTCTCCACTTCTTGCAGCGGGGCTGGGCCAAGTCAGGCCCAGTCAGCTGCCCGGGGGGAGGCCAGAGGGTGAAGCCTGCAAGGCCCACAGGGCTCGTGCCTCCCCCTCTCTGCCCCTGCTCAGGTGCTTCACATCTTCTCTCATTTTATTTTCTGTTTTCCCCATCTTAAATATGTTATTGCAGAGGCATTATCAGGGAACATTCTGCCACTAATTGTCTTGGCCTTGGCCAGCAGCAGGTCTGCCCTAGGCCCGGCCGAGTCCACTGAACAAAGGGGAACAACTTCTAGCAGCTTCTTGTAGCAGCTACCACCGTAGCCCCTGCCCACTAAATAAAACCAGCATGAGGTTGTGCAACCACTACAGTCAGTAGGCCACAGGAAAAAACTGAAATTGTGCTAGCAAGAGCTGACCTGACAGAAAGGATTACGTTCATCTTTTGCATTGCGGGATCCCTGTTTCTGCATCCCTCCTTGAAACAAAGACATTTTGATCCAGCTTTCATGTTGTTTGTTTTCTTAACAGATTTTTGGTGGGTTTGTCCTGAGGCTTCAGAATTTGAACAAAAAAGCGAACCAGCAGGCACTGGAGGTGCTGGCTTTGAGGATGCCCATGCTCAGAGATGCCTTACAACCTGCGCTCTTTCCTCTGGTAGAAGCGGGGGTTTTTATTGAACTGGATTTCTAAGAAGTGCATTCGGTCAAGTTTACATCCAGTGAAACAAGATGAAAGGAATGTGCTTTGTCCTTGAACAATGTGGGAGGAAGCGTGGCGCAGGCTCTTTGCTCTTGCTGAGCTTCATTCTGCAGTCTGGCAGTGGTGGCTCTGCTGACTCTGATATGGCAAGCTTTGAAGTCAGTTCCTTGTTTTGCAGTTTTAGGCAGTAGTTTAGTCATGTAAAGCCCAAATGAAAATGTCCTTTTGAATTCAAAGATTGAGATCCTGCATTTGGATCTCAGTTGGTGTTATGAAAGATCATATCACGGATCAGATGAAGAACAAAACGCTTGTTCCATAGTCAGCTTGGAGGTCTCCTTGCCTGTGGGGTTACAAATGCCTTGGCTCCCTTCTTCCACAAGGGTATAGAACCCATCACTGTCCCCTTTTCTAGATGCTTCAGCATGAGGCACCAAGCATGGCTGTTGATGTGAAATACGTACCTGCAGCTGGGAGGGGTCCTGATACAGGATTGGGGGTGAGGTCCCAATCTGCCCTGTGTCCTGAACCATATGGCCTGCTGCACGTTGTGTCTTCTGCTGCCTACCAGGGTCTTGCTGAAGCTCTCAGGGATCCTCAGGCTCATTTTGGCTGGGAGCAGCTGCCCTGCAGAGTGCACCTCCAGCACATCCCTTGTTGTGGTCGAAAAGCTACATGTTTGCATGCTGTGGACTGGCAATACAGTGGCATCTTCCTTCATGGGTAATGCTACAGGAGTCTATTTTGGTGTCTTTGCAGTTCACCAAAACCACTTCTAACAGCTACTGACAGTGTATTGTCTGTGTATTTGGAATTATGCCCTTTTGATCGGCTGTAGAAACTGATTGTACGCATGAGAGTAGTATGTATTTCTTGAAAGCATGTGGAGACACTGTCCTGATGTCAGCTCCCTGCTTCCCCTCACCTGGCACAGGTTTCAATTTGCCTTGATTTGGAGGCAGTAAGCTGAAAATAAGGGACCCAGAAAAGCGGAAATAAAAGGATGGAAGTAAATTAGAATGGGGTTATAATAAGGGGCTTTTTTCCTGTCACCTATGCTTTGTGGTTGATATTACTGATTCGCAACAATGAGTACAAGGATAGACAACTGGGTGGGTTGATGCCAGGTTTGCAGTTTACCTGTGTCATTTATGTTGTCTGTCAAAGGACCTGAATTCCTGCCGACTGTAACTGGTGAGCTGGGTAACCAGAAGCTGCGGTGGTGCAGTCCTTATGTGTGAGTTCCCAGGCAGGCTTGAATGCGTGCCAGCATTTCCCAAAGCCCCAGGAGCCTTTGGCTCTGTGCTGCTTGTCTGCTTTGGTACAGAAGGAGCTGAACAATACAACCTGGAGTACAACTTTGCTAGAGTTCAGGGACAAAGGGATTTCTGGAGGTTGTTTGGGCCCAATTTGACTTCCCCAATGAACTACTTTGCTTTTGGTGTGAAGGGACGCTGGCCCATCAGAACTTCTGCAGAACAGCTTCCCGGAACACTCTACGTTATTATTTCCATGCTGGCAGATGGCAGAACAGGAGCGAGGCACATCTGCCTCTCATCACACTGACTTTACCTAGGGACAGGTTCAAGCAGACAAGGTGGGACATGGTTTTTTGGTTCTGCTCATTTTTATGGGCGTTTGCAAAAATTCAAACAGGCAAGTGAATCACAAATATTTCAGAAGTCAGGATACAGGGCTTTAGTGGGGGAAGAAAGGCTCTACTGGAAGAATGCATGAGCAAAACGTGCACAGGGCATTTCATAGAATCATAGAATCACAGAATGGTTAAGGCTGGAAGGGACCTTCAAAGGTCATCTAGTCCAACCCCCCTGCAAGAAGCAGGGACATCCCCAACTAGATCAGGTTGCTCAGAGCCTCAGCCTGGCCTTGAATGTTTCCAGGGATGGGGCCTCCACCACCTCTCTGGGCAACCTGTTCCAGTGTTCTATAACTCGCATTGTAAAAAATTTTTTCCTAATTTCCAATCTAAATCTACCCCCCTCTATTTTAAAACCATTACCCCTTGTCCTATCGCAACAGGCCCTACTGAACCGCCTCTCCCCATCTTTCTTGTAGGCCCCCTTGAGGTACTGGAAGACTGCTATCAGGTCTCCCCGGAGCCTCCTCTTCTCCAGGCTGAACAGCCCCAACTCTCTCAGCCTGACCTCATAGGAGAGGTGCTCGAGCCCTTATATCATCTGTGTGGCCCTCCTCTGGACCTTCTCCAACTAGTCCATGTCCTTCTTGTGTTGGGGGCTCCAGAACTGGACACAGTACTCCAGGTGGGGTCTCACCAGGGCAGAGTAGAGGGGGAGAATCACCTCCCTCGACCTGCTGACCACGCTTCTCTTGATGCAACCCAGGATGCGGTTGGCCTTCTGGGCCACAAGGGCCCATTGCCGGCTCATGTTGAGCTTCTCGCCCACCAGCACTCCCAAGTCCTTCTCCTCAGGGCTGCTCTCAATCCATTCTCTGCCCAGCCTGTATTTGTGCCTGGGATTGCCATGACCCAGGCGCAGGACCTTGCACTTGTCCTGGTTGAACTTCATGAGGTTGGCACGGGCCCACCTCTCCAGCCTGTCAAGGTCCCTCTGGATGGCATGCCTCCCTTCCAGCGTGTTGACGGCACCACACAACTTGGTGTCATTGGCGAACTTGCTGAGGGTGCACTCTATCCCACTGTCCATGTCGCCGACAAAGATGTTGAACAGGGCCGGGCCCAGCACGGACCCCTGAGGGACGCCACTCATGACCGGTCTCCACACGGACATTGAGCCGTTGACCACCACTCTCTGAGTGCGGCCATCCAGCCAACTCCTTATACACCGAGTGGTCCGTCCATAAAACCCATGTCTCTCTAGTTTGGAGAGAAGGATGTCGTGCGGGAAGAAAAGATTTGAAAAGATAAGATTTGAAAATCTTAATGTGACAGATGAGTAGTTCCTATATGCTTAAATTCCTAAAAACCAAGCAAAGAAACAGTCCCCCCTCACCCACCCAAAACTCAGGTGTCCCCCTGAAAATCTCTGCAGATACTGATATCAACAATTCATTAACATTTTGTGCTCCTTCAACATTTCCAGCTCTCAGGGTGTTTTTTTTTTTAAGCTGTAAGATGCCTCCCTGGGGAGGAACAGCAAGTGGGAAACAGCGTCTGCCAATACTGCAAGAGTGTGAGGCAAAAAGTGAAGTGTCTGTTTAAAAAGGTGAATGAGAAGAGTGTGGTTACCAAAGCAGAAGCTTAACCGGGGTAGCAGGATCAATTCTTTACTGCACACTTGCAAGAAGATGATGAGGGACTTCCTTTTTACATCTCATGCCACAGGGAGCACTTAATAGCACAGCGCTGCTTACAACCGCTTTGGGACTTGGCTCTGCAGTCGTTCACAAAGCAGCAGGTTGCCTGCTTTCTCGGTGCCACTCCAGGTGACACCGCAGGTACCGTAGCGCATCCCACGCGCATTCTGCCTCCAAGAAAAGCTTTGCTTGGCTTTCCAAAGCAGAAAGACTGGAGACTTGCAGACCAGTCCAGGTAACAGTCTGTAAACTAAAACAAGACCCCAAATCAACCACAGGCAGCATACGAAAAACTAAAACAGATGTGACAGCCACTTATTGGGAAATCTGTTGGTTTTCCATTCTCTCTGCCAAGATCTGATGTCAGAGATGTTACAAGAGCCCCTGAGAGCGGATGGTCTTGGCAATGAGCAGTAATTCTCTCTTGTAAGAGTAGCTTGCAGTCTTGTCCCTAGATCCCAACAGGTAACTTAAAGGTTTAACACCAGCTTATCCTTAAAGTGTGAAGGGATGTGTGGACTTTTGAGCCTTCTCACCCTTTGCCTCTGAGGAGGGAGGCGGTCACTCCTGCAAAGCTCCAGGATGCAAAACCTTTTCACTGCTTACATGTGATTTAAATTTTGAGGGCCCTGATGTGAAATGTTTAACAGAGCTCCTTGTACAGCAGTCAACTGTGGATTTGCAAATGTGAAATGAGAGCTTTTCTTTTTGAATTTAAATCCTCTTAAGAAACGCAGACTAAAGGAGCAGAAATTTCTGTTACAAAATGCAGTTACCCCTGCCCTTTCCCTTCCTCCTGTTTTTTCTTCCTTATAACCTCAGAAGAGTGAGCAGAAATAAATGCTTCTCTTTCAGATAACACATTGCTGCTGCAAGCATTTGCCTACCAAGTGCCTTTCCTCAGCGGCCAAGCTCTGCTGGATGTCACAGAACATCTCTCAGGTATTGCCTGCTCCAGCTAACCTCCACTTCAAGTCAAAAAGTCTTCAGAGCGAATATTTAGGGGAAATGCCTCTGAACAGACAGCGCAGTAGCTCATCGAACACCAGAACGTCCTGAGCTTGTCCCTCCTGCAAAATACACGTTCTAGGTGTGTTTGGCAGGGGCTTGTCTGGCTGCTGTGGAGGTGTGCAGCTTGTGAGATGAGAATGGTGCTTGAGCTCCAGCGCTGAGCCCTCACTGGGACATCTCAGGAGCCGCCTCCTGGAAAGAGAGAGGCCAAAAATACCCTGGCTGGCTCCTCTCTCTTTGAAGGACAGTACAGGAAGGGTCATGGAGGTCTGTAGGAGGTCCCTTTTCTACAGCCAACAACCATCCTTTAGAAAAAATTGTGGCTACACGTACTCCTGAGGATCAGTTTGTTTTGTCATCACAGGATTCTTCTTTTCCTGTTAGGTCCCATCACCCTTTCCCTGCTTGCCAGAATTGGTTTTAGGTACTTTCAGGAGCTGTTTAAATCTGGGTGACTGATGCTAGATTAGCAGCGTGGAGGAAATGAAGGTCCTTGCATGACAGAATTTTAAACGGTTCCTGCATAACATTTCCACTGAAAGAAAATAAGAACATTGTCTTCAGACCATTTCAGATTTTGGTCTCTCAGCAAAATCTGCCATGCAAGGAGCCTATTGGTAGTTAATTTTTGTTTGTATTTAATATTGCTGAGTTCTGAAAATGAACTGAGAGAATGAGAGGGAACACTTGGCTGTTTGGTTAAATTTCAGCCTCCTGTGTAAGATTTTTCTGTCTCTGTTCCCCATTTCAGGGAACATTGTGAGAGTAAGTGCCATTAAACTTGTGAGAAGCTCACGTGCCGTGGCAATGGGGTCTGGGTAATTATCCAAGACATCCTGAAGTCTGAAAGAGCTGCTCATTAGAGGCCACCAAGTACGAGAGGAAAAAATACTCAAATCAGACCATTCTGCCAAAGACATCAGTTTGTCACTGATGTTTCTCATGAAGCTATCAAGCAGCACAGATGTTTTGTGGGCTGGAGATTTGCAGCTTGGTACAGTACTGCCGTTTGCTGTGTGCCACTGCGCCAAGGGAACTGCCAGATTCGACTTTTGGCATTTGTCATCAAAGGTCACAACAAAGTAATCCTGTTTTTTCTTAGAAGTCTTTCAATTCCCTCTCTAAGCTGCATTTCAAAATCTTCAGCAGCTGCTTTAGACAACGTCTTAATGGAAATCAACAGCAATTTGACATTTTTGTCATTTGTAATGCAGAAGTGGGTAGTGAAATGACTTACAAAAAGTGTATGATTGACTTTGCTGGGCCTATCACGAGTACAAGGCCTCTGATGCAGAGACAGCCTCTGTTGCCTGTTTCTGGATCAGCAGGCTCTTTGAGCTTGCTGATATTAGCCAGAGAAGGCTTCTGAGAACCAAAACTAAAGGTAGGTACTTGTTTGCATCAAGGTTGTTAAGAAGCTTTTCTCTCTCGCCCGGCAGTGCTTGTGACATCAGTTCATCCCCAGAAACCAAAAGCCGTCAAGCGCTACGCCCTGCCTGTGCTCTGGTTCTTGCTGGGAAACAGGGTCCTGCCTCTCCAAAACGAAAATGTCAGGGCTGTGGTCACCAAGCTTGCAAAGAGCCTCTACCAAGTGATGGGCTCCAGGCTGAAGAAGCATGCCGCCATGCACTTTCCACATTTGGCGGAAAACCTCTGTGAGATTTTGGACGTGAACATCGGGTGAAGGCTTGGTGTGTCCCAGGAAGCTGACAGAGAGGCGCTGAGTGGGACAGGTGGAGGCAAAGGTGGACATGGCAGTGGCTTTGGTTTTATTATGTCTGTTTGAAGAACGCGATTTACCTGACAATGTTTAGAGCTACAGCTGTACATAGCATATCTTGACGTAGGCTTTTAAAAAATAATAAAAAATAAAAGGAAGTATTTTTGAAAATATTTTAACTTGAGCTCATCTTCTCTTAGAAGTTTGCATAGATACGAAAGAAATAAAAGCCACGTGTGAATGCAATTTGTAACTGTCAAAAGGAAAATAATGTATTTATATACGTACTTAGAAAGTAAGAGTTGTGCATACATATATATATATATTTATATTTACTGACAAAGTAAGGGATGGGCTTTGGAAGCATTGAGGCCATAGGATTGGATGTTTTGACTCTGGAAGCAGAGAATTGAGAGATCAGGACCTGCTCACCCGGAGGATATGCGGTATCAGAGGATGTGCAGCTCGCTGTACGTGCCGGTGTACATCGCAGGTGCCAAGCTACCAGGTGACCCCTTTACAAGTCTCTGGTAGCTGCTGGTGCGGTGGCAGATGCCTGAGATGCCCAGGTCAAGCTCACAACCTCAGTCTCCTGACAGCAGAAATCTCCCCAGCTGTGCTGAAATTTTCTTTCCCTTTCATGAGATGCATCTTGTCTGCAGTCCCCTGTCCTCCCCTGTGCAACGGACTGATGTGACGAGGTGAGCGGTGCCATCCGACCACCTCCCGGCACCTTGGGGCACCGGTGGGGAGGTGCAGGAGAGGGGCTCGGGGCAGGGGGCTGTGCCACCTTGCAGGGGGTGCTGGCTGACACACGGGGTGCTGGGCAGCGAGTGGTCTGGGGGGTATCCTACAGAAGCTGGGCGAGGCAAGCTGTGGGCAGGCATCGTGGCACAAGGTAGAGTTTTTTAATACATAGATGTTTTCTAAATGTCTTTTTTCCCTCTTTTGAGAAGTGAAGGCTTTGCCTTATATCATAGAATCACAGAATGGTTTGGGTTGGAAAGCACCTTGAAGATCATCTATTCCAACCCTCCTGCCCTGGGCAGGGACACCTTCTGCTCGACCGGGTCACTCAAAGCCCCATCCAACCTGGCCTTGAACACTTCCAGGGATGGGGCATCCACAGCTTCCCTGGGCAACCTGTTCCAGTGCCTCACCACCCTCTCAGTACAGAATTTCTTCCTTCTGTCTAAAATAATGTGGACCAATAAAGCACTTCTGAATGGGAGATTCAGGAAACAGAGTGAGGAAGGGATGTGCCAGTCCCTCACCATGCAAAGGTTTGGAAGCTCAAAGGGGAGAAGAGACAAGAACAGAGAGGAAGAGCTGAAAGCTGCAGATGTTGGTGCATCTGTATAGAGCAATCCAAAAACACAGCAGCCTGATCTATGTTCATAGAACCCTCCATATAGTGGCAGAGTTTCTCCCCGTCCTTATCTCAAACCTCCAGCTGTTTTTCTTATATCATCTTCCCCTATTCTCTCGGAGGGTGGGGGGATTGAGAGAGAGACTGCGTAGTCTGGTTCTGATCGGGGCTGAACTACGACAGTTCCCAGGTTACAGCTCGAGCTGGGTGTTCCCGGAGAGGGACTCCTACCCAGGTCACGGGTTGGACTAGATGACCTTTGAAGGTCCCTTCCAACTCCAACCATCATTCTATGATTCTAAGGTAGCTACAACAACAGTTGTTTCAACAGTTTTTCTCCTTCTTTTCTCAGGGGGTAGCAGACTTGTAAGTATTTGGCTTGCAGTTTGAGTTCTGGCTCAGAATTACTCATGAATGTGCCATAAAATCTTATCTACCCCTTTCTGCAGAAAAAAAAATCTTGCAGACTGGTGGAAAGTGCTAGAGACAGGAGTTACACACCGGTCTGCAGTATTGCTAGCCTGCTGGCCCCCCTTAAATCCCAAAACGTTTCTATTAGCATGGATCAAACTAGTCCACCCTCCATTTTTTTTGGTTGTTCTTGAGACAAGTCCAGTGTGACCTTACAGCTCTTTCTTATTGTATGTGTGAAATGATGCTGCTGCTGCAGCAGCAGTGCTGCGTTCAGTGGGAACAACTCCAGCGTGCTGCGCTGGCTGCAAGAGCAGTGGGTGCGGAGAGAGGCTTGCCGCTGCTGCTGCCGTGTCCATACAGGCATGGGGAGAGCAGCTGCTGGCGTGGAGTTATGCCGACAGTAGACTTCCTCCAGCATTTGGAAAGTGTGGCCGTGATTTTGACAAAAATGCTTCGAGTGCCAACCTCATGAAGTTCAACCAGGACAAGTGCAAGGTCCTGCACCTGGGTCATGGCAATCCCAGGCACAAATACAGGCTGGGCAGAGAATGGATTGAGAGCAGCCCTGAGGAGAAGGACTTGGGAGTGCTGGTGGGCGAGAAGCTCAACATGAGCCGGCAATGGGCCCTTGTGGCCCAGAAGGCCAACCACATCCTGGGTTGCATCAAGAGAAGCGTGGTCAGCAGGTCGAGGGAGGTGATTCTCCCCCTCTACTCTGCCCTGGTGAGACCCCACCTGGAGTACTGTGTCCAGTTCTGGAGCCCCCAACACAAGAAGGACATGGACTAGTTGGAGAAGGTCCAGAGGAGGGCCACAAAGATGATATAAGGGCTCGAGCACCTCTCTTATGAGGTCAGGCTGAGAGAGTTGGGGCTGTTCAGCCTGGAGAAGAGGAGGCTCCGGGGAGACCTGATAGCAGTCTTCCAGTACCTCAAGGGGGCCTACAAGAAAGATGGGGAGAGGCGGTTCAGTAGGGCCTGTTGCGATAGGACAAGGGGTAATGGTTTTAAAATAGAGGGGGGTAGATTTAGATTGGAAATTAGGAAAAAATTTTTTACAATGCGAGTTATAGAACACTGGAACAGGTTGCCCAGAGAGGTGGTGGAGGCCCCATCCCTGGAAACATTCAAGGCCAGGCTGAGGCTCTGAGCAACCTGATCTAGTTGGGGATGTCCCTGCTTCTTGCAGGGGGGTTGGACTAGATGACCTTTGAAGGTCCCTTCCAGCCTTAACCATTCTGTGATTCTATGATTCTATGAAATGCCCTGTGCACGTTTTGCTCATGCATTCTTCCAGTAGAGCCTTTCTTCCCCCACTAAAGCCCTGTATCCTGACTTCTGAAATATTTGTGATTCACTTGCCTGTTTGAATTTTTGCAAACGCCCATAAAAATGAGCAGAACCAAAAAACCATGTCCCACCTTGTCTGCTTGAACCTGTCCCTAGGTAAAGTCAGTGTGATGAGAGGCAGATGTGCCTCGCTCCTGTTCTGCCATCTGCCAGCATGGAAATAATAACGTAGAGTGTTCCGGGAAGCTGTTCTGCAGAAGTTCTGATGGGCCAGCGTCCCTTCACACCAAAAGCAAAGTAGTTCATTGGGGAAGTCAAATTGGGCCCAAACAACCTCCAGAAATCCCTTTGTCCCTGAACTCTAGCAAAGTTGTACTCCAGGTTGTATTGTTCAGCTCCTTCTGTACCAAAGCAGACAAGCAGCACAGAGCCAAAGGCTCCTGGGGCTTTGGGAAATGCTGGCACGCATTCAAGCCTGCCTGGGAACTCACACATAAGGACTGCACCACCGCAGCTTCTGGTTACCCAGCTCACCAGTTACAGTCGGCAGGAATTCAGGTCCTTTGACAGACAACATAAATGACACAGGTAAACTGCAAACCTGGCATCAACCCACCCAGTTGTCTATCCTTGTACTCATTGTTGCGAATCAGTAATATCAACCACAAAGCATAGGTGACAGGAAAAAAGCCCCTTATTATAACCCCATTCTAATTTACTTCCATCCTTTTATTTCCGCTTTTCTGGGTCCCTTATTTTCAGCTTACTGCCTCCAAATCAAGGCAAATTGAAACCTGTGCCAGGTGAGGGGAAGCAGGGAGCTGACATCAGGACAGTGTCTCCACATGCTTTCAAGAAATACATACTACTCTCATGCGTACAATCAGTTTCTACAGCCGATCAAAAGGGCATAATTCCAAATACACAGACAATACACTGTCAGTAGCTGTTAGAAGTGGTTTTGGTGAACTGCAAAGACACCAAAATAGACTCCTGTAGCATTACCCATGAAGGAAGATGCCACTGTATTGCCAGTCCACAGCATGCAAACATGTAGCTTTTCGACCACAACAAGGGATGTGCTGGAGGTGCACTTTGCAGGGCAGCTGCTCCCAGCCAAAATGAGCCTGAGGATCCCTGAGAGCTTCAGCAAGACCCTGGTAGGCAGCAGAAGACACAACGTGCAGCAGGCCATATGGTTCAGGACACAGGGCAGATTGGGACCTCACCCCCAATCCTGTATCAGGACCCCTCCCAGCTGCAGGTACGTATTTCACATCAACAGCCATGCTTGGTGCCTCATGCTGAAGCATCTAGAAAAGGGGACAGTGATGGGTTCTATACCCTTGTGGAAGAAGGGAGCCAAGGCATTTGTAACCCCACAGGCAAGGAGACCTCCAAGCTGACTATGGAACAAGCGTTTTGTTCTTCATCTGATCCGTGATATGATCTTTCATAACACCAACTGAGATCCAAATGCAGGATCTCAATCTTTGAATTCAAAAGGACATTTTCATTTGGGCTTTACATGACTAAACTACTGCCTAAAACTGCAAAACAAGGAACTGACTTCAAAGCTTGCCATATCAGAGTCAGCAGAGCCACCACTGCCAGACTGCAGAATGAAGCTCAGCAAGAGCAAAGAGCCTGCGCCACGCTTCCTCCCACATTGTTCAAGGACAAAGCACATTCCTTTCATCTTGTTTCACTGGATGTAAACTTGACCGAATGCACTTCTTAGAAATCCAGTTCAATAAAAACCCCCGCTTCTACCAGAGGAAAGAGCGCAGGTTGTAAGGCATCTCTGAGCATGGGCATCCTCAAAGCCAGCACCTCCAGTGCCTGCTGGTTCGCTTTTTTGTTCAAATTCTGAAGCCTCAGGACAAACCCACCAAAAATCTGTTAAGAAAACAAACAACATGAAAGCTGGATCAAAATGTCTTTGTTTCAAGGAGGGATGCAGAAACAGGGATCCCGCAATGCAAAAGATGAACGTAATCCTTTCTGTCAGGTCAGCTCTTGCTAGCACAATTTCAGTTTTTTCCTGTGGCCTACTGACTGTAGTGGTTGCACAACCTCATGCTGGTTTTATTTAGTGGGCAGGGGCTACGGTGGTAGCTGCTATAAGAAGCTGCTAGAAGTTGTTCCCCTTTGTTCAGTGGACTCGGCCGGGCCTAGGGCAGACCTGCTGCTGGCCAAGGCCAAGACAATTAGTGGCAGAATGTTCCCTGATAATGCCTCTGCAATAACATATTTAAGATGGGGAAAACAGAAAATAAAATGAGAGAAGATGTGAAGCACCTGAGCAGGGGCAGAGCGGGGGAGGCACGAGCCCTGTGGGCCTTGCAGGCTTCACCCTCTGGCCTCCCCCCGGGCAGCTGACTGGGCCTAACTTGGCCCAGCCCCGCTGCAAGAAGTGGAGAGGAGATGAGATATGAAGAGAACATGAGAGGCGTCTGCCTGAGCCAATTGTGAAGAATTTTTCTTGTGAGAGGAACAGCTGCAGACGCCAGGATCAGCAAAGGAGGGGGAGGAGTAATGCAGCTCCTGGACAAACAAGATCTTCTCCAGCTGTTAGTGAGACTTAAACAAACAGCTCTGCTTCTCTGTACCACTTTTCCCTCAGTGCATTCAAGGCCTGCCGCTGTGGGAAACCAACAAAGTTGCCTCCAGGTTGGCCTCTGTTTTCAAAGGGCTTTATTACTACAAGCATCAATCTCTGAAAATTGGCTCTGGGAAAGAGGTAGGAGGATCACGAGGGAAAAGCCACACTCTAACACGTCTTGAATTGCTTTTGGGGTGTGGAGATGCCAGCCTGCCACAGCAGCAGAGGGAGGACAAACTGAACTCTCTGAAGGATTGAGACACAGGAACTCTGCTCATTGTCAGAGGTGTTGGCTGGTTACTTTCTCCCTCTATTTCCCACTTTGTGTCTCCAGAGAGAATGCCTTTGCTTCACTTTTTTTCATTTCCTTTCTTCCTGGCAATATCCATGCTCCCCCGGCCCCGGGTGAGCAAGCTGAGGCTCTGCTGTAGAGCCCACTGCTGTAATGACAATGGTCACCACTCGCATTAGCATAGTAGGTATCCACTGAACCTGGAAAGTGTCGCGATTTGCTACAGCAGTAACCTGAAGGGCTGAGCAGAAGCTTCCTTTACCCTCCTACAGTAAAGGCACCCTTGTGCCCTGTAACACTGCCCACAACTCCACTGGCCCCATGCGATGTGGATTTGCTGATGTGAGCATGGCAGACAGCTTCTGGATAGCGGGCACCCCTACATATGGGTTATGCTGTGTCACAAAATCTTATCTAGCCCCTCCTGTGGAAAAAGTCCTACAGACTGGTGGAAAGTGCTAGAGACAGGAGTTACACACCGGTCTGCAGTATTGCTAGCCTGCTGGCCCCCCTTAAATCCCAATAAGTTTCTATTAGCATGGATCAAACTAGTCCACCCTCCATTTTTTTTGGTTGTTCTTGAGACAAGTCCAGTGTGACCTTACAGCTCTTTCTTATTGCATGTGTGAAACGATGCTCCTGCTGCAGCAGCAGTGCTGCGTTCAGTGGGAACAACTCCAGCGTGCTGCGCTGGCTGCAAGAGCAGTGGGTGCGGAGAGAGGCTTGCCGCTGCTGCTGCCGTGTCCATACAGGCATGGGGAGAGCAGCTGCTGGCGTGGAGTTATGCCGACAGTAGACTTCCTCCAGCATTTGGAAAGTGTGGCCGTGATTTTGACAAAAATGCTTCGAGGCAGGCCACGTTGATGTTGAGTTTGGGTGTCTCTGCAGTAAAGCAAGCAGGGAATCAACCCCTGTAACAGTGAAGCAGAACAAAGGAGAAGGCTTGGGTGGACAAGTTGCATCCCACAGATACAGTAATCAAAGAAGCCCACAGAATGTTGGGGATATCTAATGCAGAGTGCAAAACTTTTAGTTAGAACACCTGGTGATTAATTGTTTGTGTCCTAGCACTTTCTGTGTTGTGAGGAGAAATTAAAAAAAAAACAACAAAAGCCAACCCCACATGGAGTGGGAATGACAGAAACACAGGACTTTCAAACTAGCTTTGGAAAGCATCGGCTCATTAGACACTGTGAACTTCTAGAGAGCCTTGTGGGTTGTCTGCCCTTTGAAAGGAGAGGAACGAAGTCCTGTAGTCGTGCATGGGCAACTAGGGAAACGCATGCAAATGTGTAGAACATCCAGGTGTCAAAGTGCTGGAATGGGCTCTTGACCTCACAGGCAGCATTCTGTGAGGTCAAATGGAACGTTGCAGAGGCCAGGACTGCAGCTCACTACCGGTGTGTTAGTCTTCTCTGGAGAAGAGTGGTGTGTTTTGTCCTCTCCGTAGCAAAGGCTGCGAATTTCAGTCATTTCTGCTGTCCTTATTGTAAAGCTAACTGCCACGCTCCCAAATTCAAACGCAGATACACAGCACTGCGAGGCGCAAGCACTGATTTGAGCTTGCAGTTTTGTGGCAGCGGTTGGACCACTGAGCAAGAAGGTGAGGATGGAAAGGGGTTGGGTATGCAGTGGTGGGCTCAGCCCAATGGAAGAAAAAGAAATTTCAGGGAGGAATGGTCCTTGGAGCTCAGCCCTCCTGTGCTGGCTCTGTGTCAGAGTAGGTGGCTGAGAAGAGAGCTGCAGCTGATCCTGCCCTCCTCCCCTGGTGCGCATGGCATCATCTCTCTATCTTTGGTTCATTATGCTTTCTCCTTTATCAACAGTAGCCAGATCGCTCCTACTGCCAGCCAGGACAGGGACTGTGGCCCACCTGGCCATACATTGGGCATGGTAATGAGATGTGAGGTCTGTCTTGCTGTCCATGGGTGGTCTTGCCATGGGTAAATTCCCAGTTCTACCTCTGCTTGCCCTTCAGATCTGACCTTGAGGATGGGATGGTGCTGTAGAAACACTGGCAAGGTGTGCCTGCTTGCTGAGATGTCTTTCTGCTTTGCAGAAATACCAGTAGCACCATGTGGGTCTTTACTGGTAGTCTTCACAGAAGCCAAGGCTGGAAATGGGAATCCGTTTCCCCCTCTTACCAGTGGGGCCTTCAACTTCTGTCTCCTGGCTTGCTAGCTCAATGCTGTTGGGAAGAATCAAAGTGATGCTGGTTTTACAAAAAAAAAACACCAGATGTTCTGAGTGATTAAAAAAAACCCCTTGAATGCCTCACTCATTTGGTGGGTTGATTGTAAAGGTGTGAGGTCAGCTAACTCACTCCTTCCCTTTTGCCTACAGCTTGTCTTCAGTCCGTATTAACAAGCCAGATGAAGAAGCAGCCGAGTTTCTGGGATGGGGACAGAGCTGGGAAGCCTCCCTACCCAAGGGCCATCTCTCCCCTGGATGGCTGGGTCAGCAAGGCTGGTGTGCAGCACCTCAGTGGTGAGATTGGAGATGAATTCTGCCACCTTTCTCACCGAGCCTTGACCCAGGACCCCCGAGAGAGGGAGCTGAGCAGCGCTGCCCTGGAAACCATTCAGATGCAGAGCAAGCTGAAGATGAGGAGGATGTCTGAGGGTCTGTTGGCCTCACAGAGAGGTAAGGCAGGAGCATTCCTGCTCTCCTGCACGAAGAAGGGTCTTATCCCAGCCTAGAGAGCTGGCACATGTTCCCAGTGAACACTTCTCCCCTGCACGTGCCCCCCCTGCAATAACCCTCACTGCTCTCAGTCCCCTGCGTAGCCCTCCTCATGCTGTAAGGGGTGTACAACCGTGGGGCAGGGACAGGAGCAGGAGGGTGTACGTGCAGGTGACTTGTTCTGGGTAAGCACAGGTCCGTGGGCTCCCTGTTGTCTGACGGGAGCCCGGGGGACCAGGGTGCTCCTGAAGTGGGTAGATGTTGCTCACTGGCCTGCTTCAAGTGGCTGCCAGCAGGAGCCTGGTTCCCTGTGCAGTTACTTACAATTTCCAAGAAATCTGTCCAATGAAATATCTGGCTTCAGGTGCTTTAGGTTTGCAGTGCTGCTTCTGTTACGCTTTGTGTCTCTGCTTTGCAGGCCTGACTGACTGCAGTGACCCTAAGGGGCTTACCCTCAAGCCAGTAGTTTCCAGGTCGGCTTCCCAAATGCTCCTGGTGCCCTCCAAGCCCCTGCCTCCCATCCAGAGCAGCCTTCCTTCCTCAGAGCCCAGCAGGATGAGCAACGGAGAGCAGGAGCACGGGGAAGATGGCACAGGCTGTGATGACACTGACGGGAATATCAAGGAGCTGATGTCCGAGGGACAAGGATATAAAGTAAGGAAGCCAAGCCAAATCGCATGTGGTGAATCCTCAGTTTACTTCCTGCAGGCAGAGCTCTGAGGTCTCCTTTCCCTGTGGTGTGAGCCCAGGGATGCAGCTCAGCCAAGGGAAAGCTAAGCTGGACATGGCACTTCAGGCTGCCTTTGGAACAGCGTCTACTGCAGGCTTCATGTCCTGCGCCTATATCAATGAGAGAAGAGGTCTTTAACTCGTTTCTGTGCTCTCCAGTGGCCCCTGCTGTGTTTCATGGCTGAGAACACACCAGCCACCAGGCAGAGCAACTAGACGTGTCTGATCTGGTTGAGCATATCCTTCTGCAGTTAGCAAAATGCACTTATCACTGAACCATCTGTACATGGCAGACACTGTTGCAGACACACCAGTGCCTTCGTGGCTTTTCATATCAGCTCTGCCTGATTAGATGGCCCATCCTAGGCCAAGCTGCTCCATCACTTTGACTTTTCTTTTCCTGCTAAGTCTTAGCTAAGAGCACGGCTAAACCTCTTGTGGCATCAAGGGGGAAGGCTGGATGCTCGAGCTGAGCGCTGCATTCTGCTCTTTCCAGGCTTCCCGGCTGCCCTTGGATTGCAGTGGTGAGGATGGGAAGAAGTCACTGAGACCGGCTTTGCTTCCCCCTATCCCCAAGTCAGCAAGACCATTGGATGGGGCTCCCGCCAGCGCTACAGTGCCTCTCCCAAGCTCTCAGCACCTGGTTCTCCAAGAGGCCCTGGAGATGAGGTAAGCCAAGGTGTCTACTTCTCCAAGATGTTGTGCACCTTCTACTTCTTGTCTCGTGAGTTCTTTTCCACACTCGGCTCTCCACTCTAGTTATGCAAACTCCTGTGCTGTCACCATCTTGTGGAGCCATGATGATCCAGCACAATGTCAAAAGCAGCATCCTGCTCTCTATGAATATGTTAGGGCTCTCTGCCAGTTCAGATGCTGCTTCTGTAAGTGTCAGGCGTAACTTCTCTCTGTCTGGGCCTTCATTGCAAAACAAGAGCCCAGAGAAAGCTCCCTTCACAGATAATCCTATGGCTGTCTAACCTTTCCATAGCAGTTAAAACCAAAGGAGGCAAGGTGCTAGAGAGCAGCTCTAGAGCTGTAACTGATGGAAAGCTATTTGCTTGGCTATGCGTGTGGAAATCCAGCCATCAGCCTTATGTGAACTGTAACAATAAACAAGGACCCTAGAAATAGAGTTCCAATTTAAAAGCTTCAGCATGGCTTTTTGTCGTAGTTCAGCCCCGATCAGGACCAGACTACAGTCTCTCTCTCACTCCCCCCACCCTCCGAGAGAATAGGGGGAGATGATATAAGAAAAATGGCTCAAGATTTGAGATAAGGACAGGGTGAAATCCTTAAAGTTACCGTTACGGGCAAAACAGACTCGACGTGGGGAAAACTATTCATTTATTTCTAAAACTAGCAGGAGAATGAGACAGGGAACAAGATAACCTCCCCCCACCCCTCCTTCTTCCCGGGCTTAACATTATCTCTACTACCTCCCCTGCCGAGCGGCACGGGGTGGGGAAAAAGGGAATGGGGGTCGCGGTCAGTTCATCACGTGTTGTTTTACGCCGCTGTGTCATCATCGGGGGAAGAACTCCTCACATTCCTCCCCTGCTCCATCGTGGGGTCCCTCCCACGGGCCACAGTCCTTCGTGAAACTGCTCCGGTGTGGGTCATCTCTTCCATGGGGTGCAGTCCCTCCAGAACAGCTCACCCAGCGGCCCCTCCACAGGCCACAGCCTCCTTCAGGCCTCCACCTGCTCCGGCGTGGGGTCCTCCATGGGCTGCAGGTGGATTTCTGCTCCTCTGTGGACCTCCATGGGCTGGAGGGGGACAACCTGCTCCACCATGGTCATCACCACAGGCTGCAGGGGAATCTTGGCCAGGAGCCGCATTACTCCTCCCCCTCCTTCTTCACTGACCATGGCGTCTGCAGCCGTTCCTCTCACAAGAAAAATTCTTCACAACAGGCTGGCAGACGCCTCTCAGGATCTTTTCACAACTCAACAGGAGAGACAGCATGTCACCGAAATCGGGAATCAAACTCCTTAACACCAATGTAGCATTAAGAAGCAGGCATTCTTTATTGCAGTGCCGGATGCACGGGGGATCGTTCCACCTAGCGTGCACGGTAGTCTGGAAATCTGGACACAATATATTTAGCGATTTCATGCATAATCATTAATAACTTTTGAAACACTGATACATAATCATCAGTTTTCCGAGTAATCATTATAGTATTCCCCACCCACTTGTGCATGCTCAGTCTTTTGAGTCAGAGGGTCTTCTGGTGGTGCTGGGGGTTGTCAGAGTGCCCCTTCCTTGAATTCATTTGTCAAACTCCTCCTTAAAATCTCCATATATGGTCTTGAGAACAGGTCACTTTGCTCCTTGATTTTCTGGCTCCAAAGTGATGGCTCAGGGCCTGTCTTCACAGTGTGCCTCCTTTAATGCTCCCCCCGCTTCTCTTTCCATCTCCTCATATATTCTCTTATCCTCAATTTCCTTAAGGCCAAGATCAGGCAGCAGAAGCGAAGAGAAGACCCTTGAATGTCTAGGTAGGTACAGCGCATGGCTGCCCTAAAATGAACATAGGAATGCTGACCCATGGGTGGCACTGTCAAAGTTTGGTCAAAAACCATCCTGTCACTGCTACAGGTTAGAATGAAACCCCTTGGGGAAAATGAATTCTAGCTTCAAGAACACAATGCTGGTTTTGGTTACACTCCAGCAACCCTAAGGTTTGCTTTGCTATTCCAGCAAAGAGGGGGAAATGTTGATTCTTACCTCTACAAAGGCTACTAAACATAGCTATCAAAAACCAGGAGTTCTTTTAGGACCTGGGAAAAAGAGGATGTTTCCTAAAATCAAAAGAGATGGGAGCAGAAAAGAACCTTTTTGGCAAGGGCAGTCTCCATCTCTCTGCTCCTCTCTGTCAAGCACAGCTACTCACCAGAAGCCAAGGGCTGAGGCCTTCATCATGCAGTAGGTGTGAGTCTGATGCCAACAGAGCAATGGCATTTCTGCTGCCAGTGCAATATGGTAGTGCCCCATCTGTTTGCAGAGGTGATGTGTTCCTCGCTGTTCTCCTTCACAATCTGTATCGGTCTCTTATCAGAGCTGGGGACTCTGGAACCCATCTTGCCTGCTCTCCAGCATCGCGCTGTTGGTGGCGAGAAGTCTGACGGACATTTGTGTGAACCTGTGCATCCGTTAACAGGCCTCCCGCTGAGCCAGGCCAAGAAGATGGATCAGCCTGTGAGCCCCGGCCTTCTGAGTGACGACGACTCGAAGGACAGCAATGGGAGGGTAAGGGTTCAGGGCAGGGGCGAGCAGGTTTCCTTTGCAGTGACTGTTCAGTGCCTAGCACACACTGTCACTGAAAACCCTAATCTTCCCCTCTGTGGGAGCAGATTCTCTTGGGCATGCCTTTGATAGCTGCAGAGCCATTGCTTGAGTATTTTCACTGGTGCAGAGGTCACTGGTTGGGAGGTGGTGCTAAGGTGACGCCAGAAGCATTCTCTGTGTACAACAGCCAATTCAGAGCAGATCTGAACAGCAGAGCAAGTTGCCCATCAGTGAACAGGTGCCAAGGGCGTGCTCGGAAGCCCAGAAGCAAAGATGGCTGGTGATTGCAGATGGGGCTGGAGAATTTCTAGGGCTCTTTTGGTCCTGCGTCAGGGCTTCCTGACACAGAGAAGCAGTATCCTGGACCAGTGGAAGGTTATGGCAATGAAGTGTTACACACCACTGGGTGTAATTGCATGCCAAGGTGAGGAAAGAAGGAGTACTTGTGAAACTGTTGCGATGTATATGGAGCTGCATGGAACACAATGACACTCTAACTCTGTATTCCTGATGAGGTGTTGTGTATGGTTTGTGTATCTCTCCTTATGCTCTATGATGTGTTTCCATTGCAACTAGATCCATGTTGTCTTGTCCAAGTCCCTTCAGAGGAAAATACAGCAGAAGCGAAAGATACTGATGGAGCTTTTGCTCCGAGAGAAGGAGAAAGAGCGAGAAAAGTCCTTGCAGCTCCCTACACAGAGTGTTGACCCTGGAGAAGCAGCCAAAGAAAGTAAGTGGTTGCTGTAGTTGTGGGCCTCTTTGTTCACTACTTCCTCTTTGCATAGTGTTGCAAACGTCTATGTGTCAGTCACAGAATATCACCTCCTCCCTTTCTCCTAGAAAGTCTTTCAGATTGGATAACTCTGTCTTGCAACACTGGGGCTTCAGACTCTCTAACTGAGAGTAGCCTCCAGGAAAGGTGAACGGGTGAGTGCAAAAGAGTGCTTTCCAGCCAAGGGACTAACCTGGAAGAAACAAAATGAAGCTATTTCTAATTAAAGCACAAAAGATCCTGCTCACAGGATAGGACAGATTATCCTGCTCACACCACGCCCTGCTGAGCAGCTTTCATTGCAGAGCCGTGCTGGCGCCCTTAGCCACTGCTTACTTTTTAGGCACACGAGCAAGCATCATTCCTGACTTCATTGCAGCTGACAGGCTCTGCTTGTACTCCTGCACGCTCTCCCATGAGTCTGGGGGCAATGAAATTAAGAGTCAGCATGCAGCCCAGGGGCATCAGCCAGTCATCTGCACTTTCTCTTGCTGTTACATTGTGAAATACTGGGGTGTATTTACAAGGTGATTTTTGGTCTCTGCAGGCTTCGCCCCACCGCCGGTCAATGGGACAGTTTCCCTTTCCCCCAGCACGAGCAATGCACGAAGGGAGAACACTGGTACTGCCTTGAGGAATCGGGTCAACAGGCCCTCACTGTCCAGCATCCCTGTCAGCAGCCAGGGTGGCAACTCCTCAGGTGAGCCAGCTCTGCTGCAAGCCCCGCACCAGCTCTTTCCTTGCTCAAGGCGCACAAACTCACTTAATCCTCAGCCACAGAGAGAATCTCACGTCCAAAGCCTTTCCTGAGGCTTGAGAAGAAACATACTTTGCTTTTTAGCCACTCACTGTCTTGGCCCTCTGCCTGTCTGAACCTGCAGCCAGTTTCTACTATTGCAGCAAGGGTTGTCTCTGCATGGAAATTAGTGACTTGGTACAATCATGCCATTGCACGTAGACTGCCTAACAGCTTCTAGCCTCTCTCATCCCACCACCTGCAATGCAGACTGGGAGCAAGCAGTGCCTCTTTGGTCACCCCACCCAAATACAGTGGCTGTGTGTAGCAGATGGTGCACACGAGAGGCTGCCTGGTGCAGCAGGTAGTGAGTACAGAGTGATGCTCATCTCTCCTTTGTGGCTTGCCTACCTTGTGTTACCATCCTGAGTAGCATGAGTTAAGAAAAAGGGAGCGAGGAGGGATGCTTGGGATGCTCTTTGCTAGTGATGCTACTCTGCTTTTCAATAAGAACCAGAATTAGCTTGATTCTGTGCAATATTTATACTCAGTACTTTTAGACAGCTCAGCTGTTTTCATCTACACATCAGAAAACGAGCTGCTGAGGGCAAAACATGAAGGTTTTTTGACCTATGGTGCTTTTAATGACAACTAAGTTTCGTAACAAATGCATTTCTCACCTGAATTTTCTCATAGCTTGTATATTTATCGTCAAGAGAGCGTATTTGCCAAAAATTTCCATTTTCTATTCTCAGTTCCTATTTGGAAGGCTTTTATGTCACAACCATCTAGACTAGAAATGGCTTTTTTCCCCTAGGGAAAGCTCAGGCATTGCACAGTTTGCAAACAAGTACATTTGATGCCAAACACATTTCACCTCAGCATCTTTGAAATACAGCCCGTGGGTACCTCTGAAATAGCCAATATTCCCAACGCTTGCAAAACAGCAAAATCCAGAAACCAGTACTTTCCCAATAGGATGCCAGAATGTATGTGCACTCAGCTGCCTGCCGTCTAGAGTCCTTGGCGTAAATGGAAAGGGAGGCACTGCCAGATTTAGAGGGCCAGGTATCACTGTTCCCTGGTGCTTGCTCCTTGGGCATTTGCCCGAGCCCAGCAGGACTCGGTTGCTCAGGCTTGGTGCTGGCTGGGGGCAGCTGGAGGTGTTTCCTCAGAAAGTGACAGGGTGCCTCTGTCCCCAGCGCTCCAGGTACCAGGGAGGTGACACAGGGAGGTGTGCACACATCTCGGGAGCTTACTCCTGGGCTAGCAAGTTATAGAATCATAGAATCATAGAATGGTTAAGGTTGGAAGGGACCTTCAAAGGTCATCTAGTCCAACCCCCCTGCAAGAAGCAGGGACATCCCCAACTAGATCAGGTTGCTCAGAGCCTCATCCAGCCTGGCCTTGAACGTTTCCAGGGATGGGGCCTCCACCACCTCTCTGGGCAACCTGTTCCAGTGTTCTATAACTCGCATCGTAAAAAATTTTTTCCTAATATCCTATCTAAATCTACCCCCCTCTATTTTAAAACCATTACCCCTCGTCCTATCGCAACAGGCCCTACTAAACAGCCTTTCCCCATCTTTCTTGTAGGCCCCCTTGAGGTACTGGAAGACCGCTATCAGGTCTCCCCGGAGCCTCCTCTTCTCCAGCCTGAAAAGCCCCAACTCTCTCAGCCTGTCCTCATAAGAGAGGTGCCCCAGCCCTTATATCATCTTTGTGGCCCTCCTCTGGACCTTCTTCAACTGGTCCATGTCCTTCTTGTGTTGGGGGCTCCAGAACTGGACACAGTACTCCAGGTGGGGTCTCACCAGGGCAGAGTAGAGGGGGAGAATCACCTCCCTCGACCTGCTGACCACGCTTCTCTTGATGCAACCCAGGATGCGGTTGGCCTTCTGGGCCACAAGGGCCCATTGCCGGCTCATGTTGAGCTTCTCGCCCACCAGCACTCCCAAGTCCTTCTCCTCAGGGCTGCTCTCAATCCATTCTCTGCCCAGCCTGTATTTGTGCCTGGGATTGCCATGACCCAGGTGCAGGACCTTGCACTTGTCCTGGTTGAACTTCATGAGGTTGGCACGGGCCCACCTCTCCAGCCTGTCAAGGTCCCTCTGGATGGCATGCCTCCCTTCCAGCGTGTTGACGGCACCACACAACTTGGTGTCATTGGCGAACTTGCTGAGGGTGCACTCTATCCCACTGTCCATGTCGCCGACAAAGATGTTGAACAGGGCCGGGCCCAGCACGGACCCCTGAGGGACGCCACTCATGACCGGTCTCCACATGGACATTGAGCCGTTGACCACCACTCTCTGAGTGCGGCCATCCAGCCAACTCCTTATCCACCGAGTGGTCCGTCCATCAAACCCATGTCTCTCTAGTTTAGAGAGAAGGATGTCGTGCGGGACAGTGTCAAAAGTTTTGCACAAGTCCAGGTAGATGATGTCTGTTGCTCATCCCTTGTCCACCGATGCCATCACCCCGTCCTAGAAGGCCACCAAATTGGTCAGGCACGATCTACCCTTGGTGAAACCATGTTGGCTGTCACCAATCACCTCCTTGCTCTCCGTGTGCCTTAGCATGGTTTCCAGGAGAATCTGCTCCATGACCTTGCCAGGCACAGAGGTGAGGCTGACCGGCCTGTAGTTACCCGGGTCTTCCTTATTCCCCTTTTTAAAAATTGGGGTTATGTTCCCTCTCTAGTCCTGCTGGGCGGCACTGGCTCCCAGCGAGCATGAGCTCTGCGGCACTATGAATCTGCAAGCTGGCTGTGGTACCTAGATGGACTTGGGAGCTGGCTCTGTGTGTGCAATTTTCAGGTTGACAGCAGGAGCTGGTGCCCAGCTGGGGATGACTGGGAGGTGGCTGGGTGCTGGGGAAAGCAATGAGCCAGACAGCAGGGAAGTCTCTGAACCAATGCCAGTTTGGACCCATGTGCCGTCTTGGCTGGGAGACTGGGTTGCTTGCGGTCTGCTCAGTGGTGGGGTGCTTTCCTGCGGGGTATGCAATGCTGGTGTCTGACCCTCTCCTTACAGCAAACTCGCTGTCAGACATGGCTCTGGACTTTCTGGAGTGGGGAGAGGAGCCAGAGTGTAGGGACGCCCTGGAAGACAGACCACAGCAAGAGCTGCTCAATGCGCTCACATGGCTCAGCAGCAACGACTGGTAAGAAAGCCCCCTGTTCACTTTCTCTCCCTCTCAGGGTGCAGGTAAGTTAGAACCATCTTTTTCTGGATGGAAGCAGTCTTGAGTTTAGAGATCTGGGGACATCAGGTCACTGGCCCAGGTGGGACTCAGTAGGGATTTCTCTCTGGTCCCACTGCTGGCAGCAGCAGCAGGAGACAGGGTCTCCTCACTGCTTCATATGGGCCAAAGATGGTTTGTTGATAATCACAATGTCTCCTGAAATGAGACACAGGCAGGAGGAGACTCCACACATTTCAGGTGATAGCAGTTGTCTTCTTCATTTCTGGGTCAGCACACACTCACTAGGGCTCCATTCACACTGGGATAACCATGAAAAATCTGCTCTCTAGGGATGGCAAAGAGGGGACATGCCCTAGTAAGAGCCAGGCGGGACTGTATCTCAAGGACAGGGAACAGGGAGGGTGCAAGAAACAGAACAGAGGCACAGAGCCTCCCAGCTTCTATGAAGCAGCGACACACGGACTGCATGTGCCAGGGATTTCGGAAAGGCTTTCATGTTTAATGGCCACAGACTAACGCACCCACTCTGAAACCATCTAGTTGCCTTCTACACTTCTGTACGCTTTTGACCACCACAGCATCCTGTGGAAATGAGTTCTGCGTTTTAATTGAGTGCTGTATGTGAAACACTTCCCTTTGTTTGAGCCAACACCCTGGTAATTTCAGAGGGTGCTGCCTAGTCCTTGGCTTGTGAGAAAAATGAATGTTTTGCCTTTCAGGAAGCAGAAGATGAAGGGACTCTTAAGCATCAGACGCCTGGCTATCTGCCACTCCGAAGCCCTTCTCTGTAGACTTCGTCATGTTTCCTTGGCAGTTACCAAAGAGGTAAGACATTGTGTTTAAGGGTGTCCCACGTACCTCGTGCATGGGGCGTAGTCAGTATGTCCTTGTTTGTTCACATGCATGCTCTGTGCGAGCCACTAATGAGGTGATTTGTCACAGCCCAAACCTCTGCCCAAGCTGTAATTAAACAATACAGTTTTTGTCTCCCAGCTTCCTCCTGCTTCCTCCTCAGCATCCTGGGAGATTGACTGCAGGTATTTATTTTCTAGTGGTTCCTGATGATGTCTTCTTCTTCTTCCTTTCTTGGCAATTTACCCTTTCCATTGATCTGTTGCATTGCAGCAACTGGGTGCTTGAAGCTGCCTGGCTGTGGGGTTTGCAGGGCGGTCACACACAGCTTCACGATCTCCTCACTCAATTGACAGAGAGGTCTCAACCTGAGCTCCCTAATAACATCTGTGGCTCTGTTTCCAACCCGGCACTCGTCTGTGACCTGAACCAGCTGCCTTGTATTCTTATTACACAACAGCCAAATAGATTAAATTTTCCTTTTCTTGCAGAAGACAGGAAGACTCAGCTCATTTCCATGAAAACCAGGCCTTCTAGGCAACATTTAATGATCTTGGAGGCTTGAATGGCGCTGTGCTGCTGGACCCTTCAAACCTTCCTCTTTAGATATGCAGGACTCGGGTTCTCCCCCTCTGAGGTCTGGGTTAGGAGAAGCCCTTTCATATTAGCTCATCTGATTTTTGTATCACTTTTGTATTTCTGTCAGAAATTTCCTCTTCTCTGCTCTACACGCTCACGTGCAGAGACTTCTTTCAGCTGTCACTTCGCTCCAGTCCCAGATTTTGCTTTCACAACCCTTCTAGCACTTCTGCTGTTCCTTTTTATTAACAGGCACCAACCGAGTCTGGCTGGAAGAATCACTGGTCTGTCCTTCAAAGTCCTTCCTTTCCAGTGAAGCACACGATCTCAGATGCTTCTTCCTTCTCCTTGTGGGAGAGCCTTTTGGAAGCAGGGATCACTCTAGAGCAGCACTGAATGCTGTAAAAGCCCACTGATCACAGCTGTAATTGCATGGGATCTCCAGGATCCTTCAGTGCCTTGAGTCCGACAGCTAGGCTTCTCTGGAGTAGACGCAGCAGCAGAGGGGCTCCTGCTGCAAATTAGGCTGTAGACTTGGGCCCCTACTTTCTCTTTCCTGGTTGAGAGCTTCAAACTGCCAGGGCTGCATTTTTGGACAGGAGCAAAGCACTACTTTTCCTCTACCCTGTCCTATTGAATTGTGCCTTTAGAGTTTAAAAACAGCCCTCCCTTTAATTGGTTGGTTTGTTTGTTTTTAATGAAAGGGCCTAAAATCAAGGCAGTGCACATTATGGGCTAAGTAGCACACTTTGTTCTAGGTGAAACAATATTTTTTAGGCCTGTATTCTCATTAAAATTGGATTGTAAAAGTGGGCCTGAGGCCAGAGAAGAAGGTGGTGTCAGAGCAAGTGTGTTTCTGTACTTGTGCTCTTCTGCTCTTCCTGTGCTCTTATGTTCCACCTGGACACAGTGAGAAGTCCTGTTGTTTCCTGGGGCTTTTGTCTAGGAGAGCTGATTTTCTTTACCAGGTGGTTATTACATTTCCCCTCATGACTTCCCCAGGTGAACAACCTCCGCTCAAAGGTGTCTCGCTGTGCAATCATCGCTCTTGGAGAGCTCTTCCGGACCTTGAAGAAGCACATGGACCAGGAGGTGGATGAAGCTGCTCAGGTCTTGCTCCAGAAGATGGGGGACTCCAGCAAGTTCATTCAGAAAGCAGCCGATCGATGCCTGGAGATCATGGTGGGGAGCGTGACTCCGGCACGAGCAATGCATGCTCTCATGGCTACTGGAGTTCGGTAGGTCATTCTTTTCTTTGTGATATCCTTCACCTTGAATTGTGTGGGTAGGGGGAAGGGACGGGAGGCAGAAGGGGAATGATGGGAGGGAAGGGTCCTTTCTCCTGCATCTTCTGTGACCTCAGTGATTAGATTCTCTAATCAACCTTCCTCTCTACCTCTTGTCATCTGCTTCTGCCCTACTGCAGCCTATTTGTTCTCCCAGTCTGTCAGTGCTGCCTAGAGGTGAATGAAGTGAGGTTCCTTCAAAGGGTGATGACAGAGCCTTGTGGCTTTGTGGGAAGAGCGACAGTGGTAATTCCAGCAGTGAGCTCCCTTTGCTAATTCACAACACTAACCACAGAGGTGCTGGGGAAAAGCATGCATCATAATTATGCCATTAACTTGAGAATTAAGAAGGCTAACTGCTGGGACATGGAGCATGTTGAGGAGAAACCACTCAGTGTAGCAGAGCCCGCTCAGGAGGCATAGCTCCTGCTGAGTCTGTCTGACCATTGTGTCCTTAGAGCTCCCCTTTCTCTTCACATTGACGCGGCATGTTAGCCTTGTGATGGTGAGCCACTTTTCAGGTGCCTTCACAGGCCGACACCTGTGGGATACCTGAGGTAAATGCTGCCTTAAAATGTTAGTGCTGTGCCTCACAGTTTCAAATAGGCACCCTCTAGAACGGATAACCTGGCTAAAACGACTGCTACCCTTTCCTCAGCTTTGGAGAAGGGGAAAACATTCAAACGTACCTCTTGGCGAGCCTCAAAGAACAAACTGGCTGCATTGCTGGATATTCTGCAGCTTCATGCTCCACACGGCTTTTCCACCAATTTGTTTTTTCCTAGGGTCTGCAGATTTGGAGACAAAATGGGTTGAATAAGCCCCAATCCTGCTGCAGTTGTGTCCATGTAGTGGCAGCCCTCCGACGAGTCAGCATGAGCTGTCTTTCATTTGCCTCTTTCTCAGGGTTAATTTTGGGAAAGAAATTAAGTAGCCACTAGTCCAGGGAGATGGAATTCCTCCCTCTTCCTTGAGGTGGCCCCTCTCTGCAATGCCAGCTTTGTGTTCATCTTCTACAGGTGGCTAAAACTGCAGCGAGAACACACGCCTCCTTCCCCCAGCAATGATGGGGACCATGCTGTGACCGAGGCCTGTGCTTCTGGCCCTCCTTTTCCCTCTGCCCCAGTGTTTGTTCTCTTGTTTGCAGGCACCGCAACGTGCTGGTGCGGAAGAGCGCAGCCCAACACCTACTGACCGTGATGGAGCAAATCGGAGCCAAGAAGCTCCTGTCGGGCACGCGTGACAGTACTGAGCTGCTGGTGTGCACGCTGGTGAAACTTGCTCAGGACCGTCATCAGGACACAAGGTGATGATCTTCATTTCATCTTCTAAAATTTGAAACCTGCTTGATGTGGAGAAATGACTGGACTGGGGAACATGAAGTTGTCCAGCAAGGAGGACTGTTGCCAAAATCCTCTGACTTGAGTGATTCTTTGTTGAGATCAGCTAAGCTCAGATTGCTCAATTTTGTTTGCTCTTCTGTGTGCAACACAAACTGAAGCGCTGGGCTTATCACTGAATGAGCCCAAACATTTCTTCCTGGTAAGGTTAAGACTGTCCTAGAACACTTCCAGCTGCCTTCAACCAATGCAGTCAGTCTTTCTAAATCCCTTCTGCAGATTTAGTTGCCTATGGTCATCACAAATTGGTCTTCCCAAGCATTGCATAAAGTTGTTCTCTGTGGCTGAATGACCTCCACAATTACTCCAGTCGTAGTTCAGCCCCGATCGGGACCAGACTACGCAGTCTCTCTCTCACTCCCCCCACCCTCCGAGAGAATAGGGGGAGATGATATAAGAAAAATGGCTCGAGGTTTGAGATACGGACAGGGAGAAATCCTTAAAGTTATCGTCATGGGCAAAACAGACTCGACTTGGGGAAAACTATTCATTTATTACTAAAAACAACAGGATAATGAGACAGAGAACAAGATAACCTCCCTCCACCCCTCTCTCTTCCCAATCTTAACATTATGTCTACTACCTTCCAGCCCCCCGAGCGGCAGAGTGGGGAAGAGGGAATGGGGGTTGCGGTCAGTTCATCATACGTTGTTTTACGCTGCTGCTTCATGGTCGGGGAAAGAACTCCTCACATTCCTCCCCTGCTCCATCGTGGGGTCCCTCCCACGGGCCACAGTCCTTTGTGAAACTGCTCCGGCGTGGGTCATCTCTTCCACGGGGGACAGTCCCTCCAGAACAGCTGCCCCCGTGCAGGCCCTCCACGGGCCACAGCCTCCTTCAGGCATCCACCTGCCCCGGCGTGGGGTACTCCACGGGCTGCAGGTGGATCTCTGCCCCTCCGTGGACCTCCACGGGCTGCAGAGGGACAACCTGCTCCACCATGGTCATCACCACGGGCTGCAGGGGAATCTTGGCCAGGAGCCGCATTACTCCTCCCCCTCCTTCTTCACTGACCTTGGCACCTGCAGCCGTTCCTCTCACAAGAAAAACTCTTCACAACAGGCTGGCAGACGCCTCTCAGGATCTTTTCACATCTCATTCACTTCTCATCTCCTCTCCACTTCTTGCAGCAGGGCCGGGCCCAGTCGGCTGCCCGGCAGGAGACCTGAGAGTGAGGCCTGCAAGGCCCACAAGGCCCACAAGGCCTCCCCCTCTCTGCCCCCGCTCAGCTGCTTCACATCTTCTCTCATTTTTTTTTCTGTTTTCCCATTCTTGAATACGTTATCGCAGAGGCGTTATCATGGAACATTCTGCTACCAAGTGCCTTGGCCTTGGCCAGCAGCGGGTCTGCCCTAGGCCTGGCGGAGTCCACTGAACAAAGGGGAGCAACTTTTAGCAGTTTCCTACAGAAGCTACCACCTTAGCCCCCCCCTCACTAAACAAAACCAGAACAACTCCTGATAGCTGTAGTTTCATAGTAGCAAAACCAAACCAAACCAAAAACCAAAACCCCAAAAAAGTCTTACTTTGATTCTTAATTTAAATTCCCATCATTAGATTGCAAAAACACATGAGCAAATAGCGGCTTGTGTACATACATGTAGTGTAGAACAATAAATAGAAAGCATGAGGTGGTTTGTCCTAGCTTCTATGCCGGTTCAAGAGAGGCAAATTATTGTGCAATGGCAGCGAGGGACTGCAAATAAGCTATGAGAGCAAAACAGGAGATGTGCTTCGCTCGTCCCATGGGTTTCTGCAATCCCACAGAAGCATACCCACAATTTCAGAACCAAATTGTCTTTTCCTGTTGCCCTGTGTTCTCCTCTTGCCTCTTGTGTTCAGCTGGCAGCACTGTGCAGCGGCAGTAAGCAGAGGTAACTATCTTTCTTTACTGAATGGGCAATAGCAAGGTATTGCACATGGTGAGTTTAAACTATCAGCTTATTTTTTTAAAACTTCTTTTCCTTTGTTTCTTCACAAGGCTAGGGAGAAAAGACTGTAATAGTTTGTAGAAAAAGCAGTCATTCATTTCTCTCTTCCCTGTGTTAGGTGCTGTGGCCGGAAGATGCTGACTATCTTGATGCGTCATCGAAATTTTGATCGGTATTTGAAACAGTCTGTCCCCTCACGTGACTTGGAAGAGGTTATGGCAACAATTAAGCAGAAAGTGAGTGCCTGGCAGGAGAAATGCAAGTGCTGACATTGCTAATAGGAGATTAAACATAGCTCATCTTTCTCGATCTCCTCCTTCTCTTGCTGAATCCTTTTGCTCCTGGGAATGAACTGTTGATCTGTAGCCTGTTTCTCTGCAGACCGTGAAGGAACTAGTATGGTTAGAAATCAAGTGGGTGTATTTTGACTATCATCCACAAACAGGAAAGGGAAGTAGGAGAAAAGGCTTTTACCTTCAAGCATAAAAAGTCCCAGCACCACCCCCCACCCTCCCAATAAAGCAAGGAAGCGAGAATAGTGCTTCTGAAGAGAAGAGAGTCTCTGGAGCAGACGAGGGAAGTAGTAGTGCCAAGAAAAATTCCAAATATACAAAAGATGCGCAAGACATGACCAGTACATATCTTGTCTGTATTCTGGGAAGACGGCCATGCTGTCATGCACTGTGGTGCTGGAAGAAGCTTTGTGAATTCAGCATCCAATGGGAAATCATCCCAATATTTTTTCCTTCATTCTCTTCCTTTCACATTCCAGAAAGGAATATAGCTTTGTGCAGGAACGGGGAGAGTGAGTGTGAACCAATTCAACTCAAAACACAAGGGGCCAACCTCCAGAGAGTCACAGTGCTTCCTGCTATTCCCTTTAAGAAAGCTTCCTGCTATTCCCTTAGGAATGTTCCCCACCACTTTGCGTTATTCCCATTTGTGCTCAAGGCGAATGAATTCAGGATTTTACACTGCTGCCCAGCATGCTAGCACCTATAACCTGCCTTGGGTTATTGAAAACAAAGAGTAGACATCAGTAAATCTCTGGCGTGTTACCTTCTCCAAGTTATGAAATGTTTTGCTGAGCCTTGCTTGGGAGCAGTGATCCTGGTTCTAACTTGTGTTGTAAACAAGTAATTTCCTCTTTGATCGTCTCTAGATTCATGGCTTTTTATGTATTTATGTAGGAGACAGAAGACCATAAATGGGAACCTCCATCTGCCAAGGACTCCACAAAGTCTAAGAACAGTGACTTGACGATGCCCCAGGACAACTCGCCTTCTGACGGAGGGTACTGAGCACTTCTGGTCTATCAGACAAAGCACATGACAAGTTTCCATGTCTCTTCCTCAGCAGAATCTCTCTGGTGGAGAAGAGCTGTGCCAGAGATTGTTTCCTTGCGTCACAAATCTTCTGTGATAAAGAATGTCTCCTTCTGCATGAGGCTGAACACAACTTCTCCGGAGGGTTTTCCACAAAACTTGAGAGACAGGAAGAGACACGCACCGGTTGCAGCTCCAAAGATCCAGAGCAGTGGCGAGGACAGTGTTATGGACACTGTGAGAGGGTCCTGACTCTGCTGTTTGGCTTGGGACATTAACTTCAATCAGGGTATTCTTATCTGAGTGGAGTCTTTTTTAGATGGTGCTTTGATGAGAAGTCCCAGTCTGGAACCAAGATGCCATTTCCAAAAACTGCACTTGCCATGCATGTGGTTTGGCCTGGCTGAATCATTGCTTTCTGACCCTCAAACATTACCAGCAAGACAATTCTTGAGCAGTTCCACTTGAGAGATGTCTCAACATGGATGACTTCTGTAGCTATTCATGTCATTCAGACCCATTACTGGTTGGTTGATGGACAGCATGGATTTTTTTTCCCCTGTGCTGCAATCAGCATTCAAGACAGGGATTTGGTCCTTGCTGTCGCCCTGTACCAGTGGGAGAGCTGCTTGTACTTGTTCTCCTCTGATGACAGAGTGGAGTTACTTGGTTCTGTTGTGCTCAGCGGTGGCAGGAAGGTGACCACACGCCTCACTAGCATGGTGAGGAGCTTCCCATGCTCACGGCAGAGAGAGGTGGATCCAAGGGAATTGTTCCCCTTGGCTTTGTTAAGCTACGGATCCAGTCCCTAGGGAAGCAAGAATGTGAGCGTAGTAGTGGGGTGGCTGGCTTCTGGTTTCATCTCTGTTACTGATCCTCTGCATCCTTTCCGATCTGCCCCTTAACCTCTTTGTGTTTGATCCATCAGTTCAGATGCATCTGAGCTATCTATCCAGATTCCCACACCTGCTGTAGAGACACCTCTCCAGAGTAATTAATTTCCTTACAACACAGGCACCTCCCATAAGATGAGGCATTTAAATTGTGGGGTAGCGCCTATTTTTCCCCACGGTGGGATGGTAGATGAGTACCTGGGAAGACATCTGGAGATAAATGAGATGAATCGCACCCTGGGTGCCTTGGTTTTCCTGAGTGAGCACTAGCGATGAAGTTGCCTGCAGTCTCTCTTGTAACGATTGTCGTCAGATCCAAGTTGCTTTGCAGATGAGGATCTAGCTGAAATCACATCATTAGCAAGTCTCCTCAGATGTTTTCCTCACAATGAACTGGAAGATATTATCACCCAAAGGTCTGACCTTGGCTTTATTTTCCAGTTTGAGGTCTGGCTCTGAGGTACTCATCGTACCCCGTCAGACAGACCGTCGCACGTCACTTTGCACTGTGGAAGAGAACAACCAGCTCGGGGAGCTTTACAAGCTCCTGACATCCAAGGAGTTTCGAACACGAATGGAGGGAGTGGTGCTCCTCCTAGATCACTGCAAAAGCAGCCCCCAGCTCATCTCCACCAACATTGCCCAGGTATGTCGGGCATCCCTATTGCTCCTTTCTCCTTGGCTCCCTTCCCAAGTCTGTACCAGTAACGTTAACTGAGTGCGTCTTGGCCCTACATACTGGTTGCGTTGAGCAGGCTGGTTCCTTCTCACCCAAAATAATTTAATTCAGCTTCAGGTTTCAGGGCAAGTCATTTCAGTCCAGGTGTATTTCTCTGGCAGGTGCGTAGTGGCGCTTTTGCATGAGATGATGAGAATGGCCTGTTTCTGTAGCTTCTGCTGTCCCCTACAACCAGCTAGGTTGAAATAAAGGGAATCCAGCCCTGAAAGCTTGGCAATTCTTCTCTAAGAGAAAAAGGGGTTGGGGTGGGGGAGAGAAGTATCAGGCTGGGTTGATTTAAAAAGATCTTTTTTTTTTTTAAAGGATGGTCCTGTAAACTTTATGTTGTCTTGCAATGACACAACTCTGCCTATTCACTTCCATCTTCCTTCCTTTCCTGCTTGGGAAAGCCTGTTCTCACACGGTCTTTCCTTTCTCTTTGAGAAGGGGATGAAAATGTCTAGAGACAGATCTTCTCTTCCTTCTCCTCCCAGCAGCTGCTTGTTTCCCCTTTTCCAGAAAATGGTGCCTGATAATGTGGCTGTCAAAGGACTGAATCTACTGGAATGAGAACTGCTCAGCACATTCAAAACTTCTTCTAGAAGTCTACCTGTTAGCTAGACAAAAGGTCTGGATCCTGAAGAGTTCATCAGAGCCCTGCACTCCTCCAGATGCAGGTTCTGAGGCAGATAGACCAAAACTTGGACCTTATCCAACCAACCACACTTTTGGCAACATCAAAACTCCCCTCAGTACTTGAGACAACCTCATGGAAAAATGGGCATCGTAAATACCTGTTGCCATACCTTTCTAGCAAAGATGCTATTTTGCATTATTAAAATAGGATTGATTTAATGATTTATAGGTAAAGAGAAACAGCATATGACCTATCCTGTCTCCACTCAAACCACTTTAAAAAATAGCAAAATCTTGACATTTTGATCCAGCTTTCACGTTGTTTCTTTTCTTAACAGATTTTTGATGTTTTTGTTCTGAGACTTCGAGATTCGAACAAGAAAGTGAACCAGCAGGCACTGGAGGTGCTGGCTTTGATGGCACCCATGCTCAGAGATGCCTTACGCCCTGTGCTGGTCCCTCTGGTAGAAGTGGTCACTGAGAACCTGAACTCAAAGCACCTGGGGATTTATACGGCAGCTGTGAAGGTGCTGGAAGCATCCATTGCTCACCTAGGTAAGACTGACGTTTGCCATTGCCTCTCCTCAGCTGTGGCTCCTCCATCTCAGAGCCAAGTGAACACTGAGTCCATTGATACCTCTTTTGTCATCTGTGGAAATATCCAGCTGCTGCCAGATGTTTATGAAGTCCTGCCTGCTTTCTTTCTATCCCAGTGGATTGTATCCTGTTGGGATGTGCAGCTGAATGGCTGCTGCTTATCACCTGGACTGTATGTCTGGTTATTAATTCAGCAGAGAGGACGTTATAGGGCTCATTTTAAGTTCCTGCCAGAAGAGCATAAGGGAAGTGACTGGCACCTGTCATGACTGTTTTTACCCTTTCCTCCTCGGAGACTGCATGGATTTTGTTTTTATGTGCATTCGGCTAAATTTACCTCCACTGAAACAAGATGAAAGGAATGTGCTTTTTCCATGAAAAATGTGGTGGGAAGCGTGGCGCAGGCTCTCTGCTCTTGCTGAGCTTCATTCTGCACTCTGGCAGTGGTGGCTCTGCTGACCCTGATATGGCAACCTTTGAAGTCAGTTACTCAGTACAGCCTCCTAGAAATCTACATTATGGGCATTAGCTGGTCCCATCTATTTCCCACCTTTCTTCCTGGTCTTCTTTTTTTAAAGGGAATTGATGATTTCACAAGTCCATTTCTTCAGAGCAAACAGGTAAATTTCCAGCTGTAAAGGATGGCTTGTTCCAAGTGTTGTTCTGCATGGGGCAAGATGGCCATAGCCAATAACTACGTAGCCAAGGCCTGCTGGAAATTCCCTGGCCACACAGATTTATGGCAGCTGTGAAAATGCAGCACTGGGTGAACAGGCCTGAAAAAATCAGTGTTGAAGAGGCAGGTCTTAAAGGGGAATTAACAACTTTCTCCACATCAGCTGCTTTGCAAACTCAGCGAATCTGCTGACCTGCTGCCTTTCTGCATCCCAAGTATGGAGTTGTTCCTGGTCATCAAGTGAGGAGAGGGGTGAGCTTTCAGAACCAGAGGATGCAGCAAACAGACGCCTTCAGGGTTTTGTATGGAGCTTTCTGACATTCCCCTCTCTCCAGTTCTGAGAGACCACTGTAAATTTTCCAAGCTGGCAGATGGCAGAACAGGAGCAAGGCACATCTGCCTCTCATCACACTGACTTTACCTAGGGACAGGTTCAGGCAGACAAGGTGGGACATGGTTTTTTGGTTCTGCTCATTTTTATGGGCGTTTGCAAAAATTCAAACAGGCAAGTGAATCACAAATATCTCAGAAGTCAGGATACAGGGCTTTAGTGGGGGAAGAAAGGCTCTACTGGAAGAATGCATGAGCAAAACGTGCACAGGGCATTTGAAAATCTTAACGTGACAGATGAATAGTTCCTATATGCTTAAATTCCTAAAAACCAAGCAAAGAAACAGTCCCCCCTCACCCACCCAAAACTCAGGTGTCCCCCTGAAAATCTCTGCAGATACTGATATCAACAATTCATTAACATTTTGTGCTCCTTCAACATTTCCAGCTCTCAGGGTGTTTTTTTTTTAAGCTGTAAGGTGCCTCCCTGGGGAGGAACAGCAAGTGGGAAACAGCGTCTGCCAATACTGCAAGAGTGTGAGGCAAAAAGTGAAGTGTCTGTTTAAAAAGGTGAATGAGAAGAGTGTGGTTACCAAAGCAGAAGCTTAACTGGGGTAGCAGGATCAATTCTTTACTGCACACTTGCAAGAAGATGATGAGGGACTTCCTTTTTACATCTCATGCCACAGGGAGCACTTAATAGCACAGCGCTGCTTACAACCGCTTTGGGACTTGGCTCTGCAGTCGTTCACAAAGCAGCAGGTTGCCTGCTTTCTCGGTGCCACTCCAGGTGACACCGCAGGTACCGTAGCGCATCCCACGCGCATTCTGCCTCCAAGAAAAGCTTTGCTTGGCTTTCCAAAGCAGAAAGACTGGAGACTTGCAGACCAGTCCAGGTAACAGTCTGTAAACTAAAACAAGACCCCAGATCAACCACAGGCAGCATACGAAAAACTAAAACACATATGACAGTCGTGTATTGGGAAATCAGTTGGTTTTCCATTCTCTCTGCCAAGATCTGATGTCAGAGATGTTACAAGAGCCCCTGAGAGCGGATGGTCTTGGCAATGAGCAGTAATTCTCTCTTGTAAGAGTAGCTTGGAGTCTTGTCCCTAGATCCCAACAGGTAACTTAAAGGTTTAACACCAGCTTATCCTTAAAGTGTGAAGGGATGTGTGGACTTTTGAGCCTTCTCACCCTTTGCCTCTGAGGAGGGAGGCGGTCACTCCTGCAAAGCTCCAGGATGCAAAACCTTTTCACTGCTTACATGTGATTTAAATTTTGATGGCCCTGATGTGAAATGTTTAACAGAGCTCCTTGTACAGCAGTCAACTTTGGATTTGCAAATGTGAAATGAGAGCTTTTCTTTTTGAATTTAAATCCTCTCAAGTAACGCAGACTGAAGGAGCAGAAATTTCTGTTACAAAATGCAGTTACCCCTGCCCTTTCCCTTCCTCCTGTTTTTTTTTTCCTTATAACCTCAGAAGAGTGAGCAGAAATAAATGCTTCTCTTTCAGATAACACATTGCTGCTGCAAGCATTTGCCTACCAAGTGCCTTTCCTCAGCGGCCAAGCTCTGCTGGATGTCACAGAACATCTCTCAGGTATTGCCTGCTCCAGCTAACCTCCACTTCAAGTCAAAAAGTCTTCAGAGCGAATATTTAGGGGAAATGCCTCTGAACAGACAGCGCAGTAGCTCATCGAACACCAGAAGGTCCTGAGCTTGTCCCTCCTGCAAAATACACGTTCTAGGTGTGTTTGGCAGGGGCTTGTCTGGCTGCTGTGGAGGTGTGCAGCATGTGAGACGAGAACGGTGCTCAAGCTCCAGCGCTGAGCCCTCACTGGGACATCTCAGGACCTGCCTCCTGGAAAGAGAGAGGCCAAAAATACCCTGGCTGGCTCCTCTCTCTTTGAAGGACAGTACAGGAAGGGTCATGGAGGTCTGTAGGAGGTCCCTTTTCTACAGCCAACAACCATCCTTTAGAAAAAATTGTGGCTACACGTATTCCTGAGGATCGGTTTGTTTTGTCATCACAGGATTCTTCTTTTCCTGTTAGGTCCCCTCACCCTTTCCCTGCTTGCCAGAATTGGTTTTAGGTACTTTCAGGAGCTGTTTAAATCTGGGTGACTGATGCTAGATTAGCAGCGTGGAGGAAATGAAGGTCCTTGCATGACAGAATTTTAAACGGTTCCTGCATAACATTTCCACTGAAAGAAAATAAGAACATTGTCTTCAGACCATTTCAGATTTTGGTCTCTCAGCAAAATCTGCCATGCAAGGAGCCTATTGGTAGTTAATTTTTGTTTGTATTTAATATTGCTGAGTTCTGAAAATGAGCTGAGAGCAGCCTTCAGAGAGAATGAGAGGGAACACTTGGCTCTTTGGTTAAATTTCAGCCTCCTGTGTAAGATTCTTCTGTCTGTGTTCCCCTATTTCAGGGAACATTGTGAGGGTAAGTGCCGTTAAACTTGTGAGAAGCTCAAAAGCCGTGGCAATGGGGTCTGGGTAATTATCCAAGACATCCTGAAGTCTGAAAGAGCTGCTCATTAGAGGCCACCAAGTACGAGAGGAAAAAATACTCAAATCAGACCATTCTGCCAAAGACATCAGTTTGTCACTGATGTTTCTCATGAAGCTATCAAGCAGCACACACGTTTCATGCACTGGAGTTCTGCAGTGTGGTACAGTACTGCCGTTTGCTGTGTGCCACTGAGCCAAGGGAACTGCCAGATTCGACTTTTGGCATTTCTCATCAAAGGTCACAACAGAGTAATCCTGTTATTTTTTCTTAGAAGTCTTTCAATTCCCTCTCTAAGCTGCATTTCAAAATCTTCAGCAGCTGCTTTAGACAACGTCTTAATGGAAATCAACAGCAATTTGACATTTTTGTCATTTGTAATGCAGAAGTGGGTAGTGAAATGACTTACAAGTGTATGATTGACTTTGCTGAGCCTATCACAGGTACAAGGTCTCTGATGGGGAGAAATTTAGGTCCTCAGAGGTTGGTTGTTCTGTTCAGTGGATGATCAGCCTCTGTTGCCTGTTTCTGGATCAGCAGGCTCTTTGAGCTTGCTGATATCAGCCAGAGAAGGCTTCTGAGAACCAAAACTAAAGGTAGGTACTTGCTTGCATCAAGGTTGTTAAGAAGCTTTTCTCTCTCGCCCGGCAGTGCTTGTGACATCGGTTTATCCCCAGAAACCAAAAGCCATCAAGCGCTACGCCCTGCCTGTGCTCTGGTTCTTGCTGGGAAACAGGATCCTGCCTGTCCGAAGCGGCAATGTCAGGGCTGTGGTCACCAAACTTGCAAAGAGCCTCTACCAAGTGATGGGCTCCAGACTGAAGGAGCATGCCACCAGGCAGCCTCAGCATGTGGTGGAAAACCTCTGTGAGATTTTGGACGTGAGCATCTTGTGAACGCTTGGTGTGCCCCAGGAAGCTGACAGAGAGGTGCTGAGCAGGAAAAGTGAAGGCAAAGGTGGACGTGACAGTGGCTTTTGTTTTATTCTGTCTGTTTGAAGAATGAGATTTACCTGACAGTGTTTAGAGCTACAGCTGTACATAACATATTTTGATGTAGGCTTTTAAAAAATAATAAAAATTAAAAGGAAGTATTTTTGAAAAGATTTTTATCTCGAGATCATCTGCTCACCCAGAGGATATGCTTTGGGGTTATTGGAGGATGTGCAGCTCGCTGTACGTGCCGGTGTGCGTCGCAGGTGCCAAGCTACCAGGTGACCCCTTTACAAGTCTCTGGTAGCTGCTGGTGCGGTGGCACATGCCTGAGATGCCCAGGTCAAGCTCACAACCCCAGTCTCCTGACAGCAGAAATCTCCCCAGCTGCACTGAAATTTTCTTCCCTTTCATGGGGTGCATCTTGTCTGCAGTCCCCTGTCCCCCCCTGTGCAACGGACTGATGTGACGAGGTGAGCGGTGCCATCCGACCGCCTCCCGGCACCTTGGGGCACCCGTGGGGAGGTGCAGGAGAGGGGCTCGGGGCAGGGGGCTGTGCCACCTTGCAGGGGGTGCTGGCTGACACACGGGGTGCTGGGCAGCGAGTGGGCTGGGGGTATCCTACAGAAGCTGGGCAGAGGCAAGCTGTGGGCAGGCATCGTGGCACAAGGTGGATGGCACAAGGATTTTTAAAATATATACATTTTTAAATGTCTTCTTTCCTTCTTTTGAGAAATGAAGGCTTTCCCTTATATCATAGAATCATATGGGTTTGGGATTGGCTGCTTTGTGGATGAACTCGCTGGAGTCTCCCATCTTCTGGAGCAAGATGATGCTTTGTGACTGACACATAGACATTTGCAACACTATGCAAAGAGGAAGCAAGTGAACAAAGAGGCCCACAGCTATAGCAACCATTTACTTTCTTCGGTGTTTGAGTTTGTCCAGGAGCTCCTTGTTCATCCATGCAGGACTCCTGGCGTTTTTGCCCAACTTCCTCTTTGATGGGATGCACTGCTCCTGAGCTTGGAGGAGGTGCTCCTTGAATATTAGCCAGCTTTCCTGGGCCCCTCATCTGCCCAGGGCTCTATCCCATGGCACTTTACCCAACAGATCCCTGAAGAGGCCAAAAGTCTGCTCTCCTGAAGTTCAGGGTAGAGAGCTTGCTGTGCACCCTCCTTGCTGCCCTAAGGATCTTGAAGTCCACCATCTCATGGTCACTGCAGCCAAGGCTGCCCTTGAGTTCCACATTCCCCACCAGCCCCTCCCTGTTGCTGAGAACAAAGTCCAGCATAACATCCCTCTTTGTTGGCTCCCCCACCACTTGCAGGAGGAAGTTATCGTCCACACCTTCCAGGAACCTCCTGGATTGCTTATACCCTGCTGTGTTGTCCCTACAACAGATACCGGAGTCATTGAAGTCCCCTATAAGGACCAGGACTTGTGACCGTGAGGCTGCTCCTATCTGCCTGTGGAGGGCCTCGTCCACTGAGTCTTCCTGGCCAGGTGGCCTGTAGCAGACCCCCACTGTAATGTCACCTGTCCCTGCTCTCCCTTTAATCTTGACCCGTGAGCTCTCTGTCAGCATTTCATCCATGCCCAGGCAGAGCTCCATGCACTCCAGCCAGTTGCTGACATAGAAGGTGACACTCACTCCTCATCTCCCCTGCCTGTCCTTCCTAAAGACCCTATATGCCTCCATTCCAATGCTCCAGTCATAGGAGTCATCCCACCACATCTCCATGATGCCAACAAGGTTGTAGCCCTGCATGCATACACACATCTCTAGCTCTTCTCGCTTATTCCTCATTCTACGTGTGTTGGCATAGAGGGACTTAAGCCGGGTCCCCAGCTAATCCAACTTGCTGGCTGGAGCAATAGGAATTCCTTTGAGCTGCATTCCAGGTTCCCTCGTACATACCTGTGATCCTTCCCCAGCTTCTGGGTACCTGTTGCTAGCAGTGAGATGCTAGCAATCGGTGAGATGGATTGTGCTGCCCCTCCCCCCACAACATTTTTTAAAGCCCTCTTGATGAGCCTGTCAGGTCTTTGGCCAAAGACGCTCTTCCCCTTCTCCGTTAGGTGTATGTACCCCATCAGCCCCTAGCAGACAAAGTTTCTCAAAGCAAGTCTCATGGTCTAAATAGCCGATCCCCTGGCTGTAGCACCATTCGTGTAGCCATTTGTTGACTTGCCAGATTCAACTGTCTCTTTCAGACCCTTTCCCTTTGACCAGGAGGACAGATGCACCCCTGAGTCCTTAACTGATGCTCCCAGGCCCTGTAGTCCTTTTTGATGCTCCTCAGGCTACTCCTGGCTGCGTCACTGGTGCCC
Source organism: Chlamydotis macqueenii (assembly GCF_036417535.1). Classification (NCBI taxonomy): domain Eukaryota; kingdom Metazoa; phylum Chordata; class Aves; order Otidiformes; family Otididae; genus Chlamydotis; species Chlamydotis macqueenii. Next base: position 70,206,840 of record NC_141558.1, on the reverse strand, counting down.
ACGTGAAACGCCAGCAGTGGGTAATAGTCCATGGGCCGTACAAGGTTTGGTACTCTCTCAGAAACATCCCTGATACAAGCTCCCGGTAAGCAGCACACCTCTCCAGAGAGCGCATTGGGTCAGCAAATGGGTGCCTCCATACCTTTTAGAAGAGAGTCACCCACTACTTTCAGAAGAGAGTCACCTGTCGCCTTTTCTTGCTTGCACTGGTCATTACACAAGCAGGTCAGGCTGCCTTGCTCAACTCCAATGTCTCTCCTGATGTGCTGGGTCTTCTTCAGCCTGCAGAGCAGCAAAGGGGTCTGCAAGTCCCTTTGGAAGCAGGACTATGACAGGAGGCGAGAACGGGAGCCACACCGTCTTGCAGCAGGATGCATTTAGCAGCCACGCGAGGATGCCATCCTCAAAGGCACACGCCACGGGTTGCTCTTGCTCCCGGGATGCGAGGAGTTTTTGTGGAGCTGGTCTGACACCCGCTGGCCACCTGTGCTATCGCCGCCTACCGCGTGCAACGTTTAGTTCCGCCCGTGAGCTGGAAATAAGGCCACCACCACACGAAAAACAGCAAACAAAATCCCTCACGCCGTGCACTGGTGCCGGGACAAACGTGAAATACACACCTAGAAAAAGGACACAGCGCTAGTTAGGCAAATAAAAACAAAACTATGCCTCAGAGTTTGCGCCCCGTTGATGTGTTGACTGCTTAACCGTGGAGGCTTGCTCTGGACACACCTTGGACTCTTTACACAAACCCCCACCTAACCTCAGCTGCTCCAGATAAGCAGCTGGTCTGTCCTCCTTAATCTCCTTACTGCTCCAAAACTACCAGGATTAGGGCTGCGAGGGAGGACCTACCCCATTTCCAGCCTCTTTCTCCAGGCAGCGCTGCCTCTTTGGAAGGTGAAGACACAAACAGCTTAGTCATCAGCTGGCCGAGACCTTGGCTTTGCAGATAAATAGTTGCAAGGATTAGAAAGTGCACAGAACTGTCAGTTGTCAGCTCCGAGGTGAGGGAAAGTTTTGGAACAACCAGCCCAGTTGCTTGCAGCTGCCATCCCCAAAGGGTTTCACATGGAACAGCTGCTTGAAGGTGATGCAGGCAGGGGGCCCAGCTGGCATAACACCAGAGTAGGAGACCAGAACTCGTAGCCCTGCTACCAGCTTACTGTCTGATGCTGCAATGTTTGCAGAATGCCAATGTCGGCGAGCCCGAAGAATGAACAAAACGTCCCTGAAATCCCTCTCCTCTTCCTGCTGCCAGCTTCTCCCACAGCTCCACTCCTGGAACAGGTTTCTGGTGCACTGCAAGGATGGACACAGGTAATGCCTACCGTACAGGCAGGTTTCCAATGCCACCACTCTCCATACCCAAGCAGTGCCAACAAGATACTCAGCCTGCTCTTTGACCCCAACCCAGGGCTCCTGCTTTGACTTCTGGAAAGGCTGGGACAGATACCTGTAGGACCTCGCACAACCAAAATACAGCTGCTCCTTGTGTTACTCCTCACCCCAAAAGTTCAGCAGACTGGCACCGACCTGAGATGCCAGGTGGCACCCACCTGAGACCTTCATTCACACCCCTCTTTCGCTGGATTTGAAGCCTGCCTGAATATAGTACCATCCGTAACAGTTAAAAACACATCAGTTCAGCCTAATTTGGTGGCTTGTGTGAGTACAGATGGTTCACAAGTCTTGGCATTCATTTTCACTGCATCTCAGAAATGAAACAAAAGCCCAGCTTTACAGATTACTAAGGCACTAATTTACTGTCAATTAAAGACTGGAAGCCTCCAACTGCTGCCCTTCTACCTCCACCTCTGCAAAGACAGAATGTCTCTTTCAGCTTTGTCAACGACACAATCCCCTACGCCTCCAGACAATTCTGCAACACCAACACTATCCCCAAGCAGTGGACAAACCAACAGAGAGGACTGCAATGCAGGGAGCTAAGAGATTGGTAACAACAGGTGCTTTGCAGAACACTGTAACCTTTTAGGCTGGCTTTCTCCTCCACTAGAAATCGGCTTTCTACAAACAGCATTTCATCCTTCACCACCACCCTTGGCTACCTGAGGTTTCTCTCAACAAACACCACAGGACAGGTATTTGGGAAAGGAGATGTATATTTATTCACTTTACAAAGAGGGTGGTATTTCGTTGCAACAGCTCCATTTATAGACAAATATATTATTGTACATTATAGTGGTGATGGCTCAAAGCTTTTTTTGCTCTTAAAACTGTGTTTGCACCACTTCAGCTTCCATTAGCTGAGCAAATAGCTGTCCTTGTTCTGCCACTGAGAGATTAAAAAATCTGTAATAAAGGTATAGCTGTGCGCTACGTATTCACAAGCTTTCACCTTCTCATTTCCCTGTGTTACTCTCCACTCCCCACCCAACTCAACACAGTCTATCCTCTGGGTTAGCATTAAACTTATATACAGCCTCCATTAAAACAAAATTAGGAGCCAGTGATAGTTCTAACGTCCTTTTGAAGCACAAGAAAAGTCATTGATTTATACATAGAAAAATCTTGAGTTCAAATTGTTAAAAAAAGAAAGACATTTTTAAGTCAGGCTGGCATTTAGATACTGCCAAGGCATGGCTAAACCAATGGAGATTGGGGGGAGGGGGCAGGGGGAAAGAAATCCAGTAGAGAATTCAAATATTATAAAAATACCTTTTTTTTTTTTTTCCTGTTGGGTTTTTTGTTTTGTTTTGTTTTTTGTTTGTTTGTTTTTGGTTTTTTTTTTTAAAATGCAGCAGGATGCTGACTTGCTATTGCTAACTGAAGCATGAAAAGAAGGTATAGACCGGTTGTCTTTGATCCTTGAATATCTGAAACAAATTCAATGTAAAGCTGAACCAAGTTTACCACACAAACAGCGGTGGCAGATTTATTTCACTTGAGATACAAATGCATGTCCACGTGACAGGCATAATCTGACCATGAGGTGGAAGAAATGTTTCTATAAGTAAGCGCAGGGAAATAGGGCGAGAGAAGGCTGGCATGGTTCAACATTCTGGATTCAGAAACGCACAGTGCCCCACGTGTGCCTCTGCACACAGGCCGTGCATGAGTCTGCACTCCCTATATGCAAACACGGCATCTTTCAGCAAGATGATCCAGAATTAGAGTTTGGTGGCCCACTTGTTTAAACTGTTAAACTTATTCTTCCATGCTGTTACTCTTCTTCACTTTCATTTTCTGCTTCCAAATCAGAATCACCATTGATTTCCTTTTCAACAGTCATGTCTTGTTCATCAGATTGCTCCTCTTTTTCTTCATCTTCATCCCAGTTTTCCTGGTGAAAAAATAAACAGGAATGTTTAAACCTTTTACAATCACAGAATTTCTGTTACAAGCAAATGGGAGAAGATCTGATCCAACTCCACTTACATCTGAGTCTTTATCTGCAATCATCTCATCATCTGAGCCTTCCTCCTCCGAGGATTCTGCAAAGAGAAAACAATCCCTCAGTCTGGAGAGCAGACTTTAAAATGTCACTGTGCAAACAAAGCCCAACCCCACGTGCCACTAAGTCTCCAAACTGTGCTACTTCCATTCCAAAACTAATTCTACCCAAAGATTAGCTTGATCAATATGATTTAGGAACAAGTCACTTCTGTTAAGTTTACACACTATGAAGTTGCAGTAGACACAAAAGGCCAAATTGGAAGTGTACATGCACACACACTGACATCCGCTACGCTGACGTCCTGTTGACTCAAACGTGAAAGTGCCTTGACTGTTTCTACCATAGCAGAAGGGCAGCTAACTCTAGGAATTTGAGGTTGCCAAGTTAAGCAGCATACTGAATTTCCAATGAACTGATTCCTTAATTTGTGAAGCAGGGGTAGGAGGGAAAGAAAGGAAATAAAAGGAAGGGAAGGGAGGAAGCCAACTACAAGACGCCCGCATCATTAACCGCTGACTTTCCTGCCATGGACTTCCCACAAAAGCAGATTGTACACACAGAGAAGCACAGGAGCACGATGAACAGTCATCAAGTATTGGCTGTCACGTGAGTTCAGGAGCTGAGCTACACGTAGCGTACAACACTTACCATCCTCATACACCAGCTTCGCAGTCTGATTAACCTCAGTTACATCCTGAACTGTTTCCGATGCTGCCACCTGAATGGAATTTGCAGATAGTCTTAGGTGCAATCATACAGTCCAACCTTAAAAGTCCACAAAGCTCATAACAATGTAAATGAAGTCTGCATCAAGTTTAACACACATTAGTTCATTTATAGTAGTACTTTAACAGACAAACAAGTACAAAGGACAAAGTAAAATTTTAGAGGCATCTGCTCTGAAGTGGCCCAGTACCTCCTATCTGTTCTCCTTTAGAGCTCTGTGGGTTAGCAGACACATTTGGCAGGAAAAAACGTGTTACACTTCCAGTGAGCGTGGACTGACTAGATAGTCCACGAAGTGTACCGCTTTGAGCATTATCAGCATAGCTGTACAGCAGCGCCACTAAGCTGCTGATGACAGGTCCCCGTAGATGTAATCTCAACAGGAGGTTAGGTCTGCAGACAATACTTCCACACAGCCCATATTTCATTTAGTTGGAACTCACCTGCGTGACAAGAATGAAGAGTCTTCCATGCAGACGGGAAAGCTTTTGCAAAGTTTTTACTCTGCTCTCCATTAACTGGTATAGCATTCCCAGCTGAGGAATAAGGTCTGGCAACTTGGGAAAAGAGAGGGATGAAGAAAAATGAAGCGGCTAACCAACACATCACAAATGTCTTGTTTTAAAAATTTTGAACTACCTCTGTATGTTTGGGGCAAGCAATCCTTGCTCACATTATTCTAGACAGAAGGGAGAGCTGAGGGTTCACAGAAACCACCTGCAGCCTGATCAGTTAACGTTTAGCCATGTTCAGACATACATCCACTTTCAAAACCTGGCAATTCTTATACTACTTTTCCTTTCCACAGTCACTGCCGTAAGCAGGTGTCGAAGCACTGTTCAGACAGCTGTGTAAAAGGGAACGGAATATACACCACGGTACGAATGCAGCCCCAGCAAGGTGTGCAAGTTCTGACGCACAGCAATCCTATATTGAGTGGGGGGAAGAACTAACAGTGCCAAAATTCCTTTTTCTTAACCAAGCAAGAGTGTTTTATCCATCACTTCCAAGGCAAGGCTGGACTTCAATCCAGAAGCTACTCATTACTTACTACCCTGCCAGCCTTGGCACACCTTTACCCTACAAATCTAGCCATACCCAAGATAGTTTCAAAATGAGCATTACAACAGCAAGGCAAACTTAGATGTATCAGATTTAGCGACACAGACTAGATTACTCTTTCACAGTTATTTTGCTCCCTGACTCACAGATAGGGCATAATGTATCTTGGTTTGACATTGGGATGACTGTAGTTAAGACAAACAATTTATAACCAATGTGCAGCAATTTGGCAAAAGTGACAGAAGTACAGTCCTCTGTACACTGATTTGGGCACTGCCCTATGTGGAGAGCAGGAGACCAATTCCTGAAAGAAGAGCATACATAGATTTAAACATTTCAACCTAGTCTTACTTACGTGCATTAGCATTAATGCAAAATACTTACTGTGGAAAGGTAGGATGCATGCAGAGTAAAAACAGATTTCAGCCATCGAACCATTAGTGAGGCACTGGAAAAGAAAAGTAAATGACATCAAAGAGATACTGGCTGAAAAAAACCTACGTCACATTCTAGATGCTAAGTAGTTCTATAGAAGGTGCTCCTCATTCATTATATAAAAAGATAAATGCCGGTGGAAATAGAACAGCTTGGCTATGCAGATAAGATACCTATGTAAGTTGTTTGTTAGGAAAAGAACAGACAGTTAAGCGAGGGATTAAGCTAGATGTGTTCAGGGGTCTGTGTTTCTGATATCCTTTATGGGAGACTTCAATGAATGAAAGATCAAAGCATGCTACATTTCTGTCCACCTACAATGAGGAAATTTTTATTTAAGAAAAAAAAAAACAAAAAAAAAAACCACCAAAAAAAAAAAAAAAACCCAAAACCACCCCACCAAAAAATACCAAAACCCAACACAATTAACGACAGCTCTTCTCAGTAAAGCTATCATTATAGCAATATAACAAGATGGGGGAGCAGAAGAAGAGCTGGTTTTGTTATTAATTAGACACCGACCAGGAGAAGTCTAAATATATCTGATAATTAAACCGAACAAGCTATACTGATAGTTATTTTATTTTACATACTGATCAGGCATGCAGTGCTGATATTCTAGGACTTCAGATACATTCTCAGGGTTATATGCTTATTTCAGGTATCCTTTTCCCTTTTTAATTTCACTTCAGCTACTCTGACAAAGTGCTGCCTTAATAAAAATTACTCTTTGCATCCACAATCAGGTGAGAATCTTTACCTCAAGATGCTGCAGTTTAATTAAAGCTACTATGGAAATCAATCATACAGCTGGAGGGAGGGACCATAACACACACACTAGAAAAGTTTCAGGTGAATTAAACCGTAGTTGAGTTGTTTCTTACCTGTACGGGTTGCCCTGCAATCTCTTTGTAAGCTAAAAGGACAAAAATAGTAAGCAATAATTAACAAATACATAATGAGTTTAAAAACCCAACATTACATCCATGTGACAGCACCAATACTGGGGCAGAAAGATCTCCAGGCATTTGAAGTTTGCTAGGATTAACCATTGCCAGACTCCATAATATTACACTGCCAGCTCTACCATCCTATATGCAGGCTAGTAACTTGCAGAAACCTAGTTTCACTGGAACTCTTAACAGGAAATACATCCAGTGAAACTTAAAGTTGGCAGGAATAAGTAGAAGAAAATCCCTTTGTTTATGTGTCTCTGTGTACCTGCCTACTAGAGCAGTTGTTACAAGGTGGACAAGTTGGGGAAACAAGTGAAGGTAATATCAGGCAAAGGCTATTTCACAGAACAAATCTCAAGCTCTGGAGAAGACAGTTTCATGAAGATCTGTCCATCCACTGAGACTATATAAACACTTGCACTTAGCTTCTCTGACAAAGCTCCTAGAGAAGAAACGCTGCACCTCATTAACCTAAGTCAAAGGAGGTGTCACAATACATAAAGGAAGTCTAAACATTCAAACCCAAGCTATCTGCATAGTTCAGTTAAGATTAGTACTACAAGCAAAAACTAAATCTTACTTGTGGCCAGCACATTAAAATACAAGAGAAATCTAACCATTAACTTATGTTATAGAATATCATTCACATAACAAGAGCAACTAATCCACGTTCAGTTTAAACGAAGTAGTATCTAGATAAGGCTAATCATCAAAATATTTCTGCCGAAATACAGATTTTATTTAACATCACTGAATAAGCAGTTCAGAAGCCAAATTCCTTTAAAAATTATTACTAAGTGACATCGCAAAGTCTACATATAGCAACTGGGCTCCTGTGATATCTTCAAAAGAGGAAAGAAACTGCCCCTCAATTTCCAAGTGTCATCTAAACTCACTGCTCTAAGTATGTATTCTATTTTTCTTTCTCTCACATGACTACCTAGCACATTTATGCTCATGTAACTTGCTCTGGCTAGCACTGCTATTGTCATGTTACAAATTATCACCCATTTTAATAGTTTTTTAAAAGATAACATAACAGTAATTGTTTGCCATGGACTAAACAAGCTTTAGCTTAACCTCTCCCTTTTGTTTTTCTCACATAACCATTTAAGGTAGCATTACATGATCTAATGCTCTTCCTAGCTTTGACAGTGGCAATTTGTCCTTTGGTGAAGCTTCAGCCAAGGAAGATAAAGTGTATCAGAGACAAATCAAGAACAACTTCTGTCCTGTAAAACTACCAAACCAAATTCATTGGTAAAAATAGAGACATATCCTGGATTTTCCCTAGCTAGAATGCAAACCTAATGTGGCTTGTGTGACAGTACAAGAAACGCAGTCTCTCCTACCTCATGCAGCAGTGGAATGACAGCATGTATAGGCATTCTGGCTACTGTGTTCTTTATTACATTTTCCTTTCTTGTGTTAAGCACTCTCTGTTAAAATGGAAAAATATGATCAGAAAACCATTCAGTTTTAACATGTGTGTTAGCAACGAGCACAAACAAAAATTTCTGACTTTAAATCTCTTTCTACGCCACTACCTTTGTACACTCAGATGAGGATAACAAGTAAAGGAAGATTTACTATGAAAAGGAGCTCAATTTTTCAAGTCAGCTACAATTAACAAAATAATACACTTGATTAACCCATCTGAAACAATCTAGCATTGCCTCTAGTCCATCCACCCTGTGTTAGAAATGAAGCATCATAGGCACATTAAAATTTCCCTTGCCATTTTCTGTGCTTGACTTCTGTAAATAAATGCCTTTCACCAATATCTGTGACAAGTAATTTCTGTTCAGCATCAGGTTCTTAAGATTTTATTTCCCTGCCTCAGAATTATTATTTCTTCCTAGTCCAAGTGCAACAGTGAGCTTTTTCAAGTGAAATTGTTGTCATCAATGCATTTTTCAAACAGTATCTACTTAGCAACCATACACTCAGGAGATTAAGCGCAGATTATGCTCCAGCTCAAGCTAAAGGGAAGATGGCTGCATTAATAACATCACTTGTAAAATATCTGAACTGTGACATAACAAATTTATCAAACAGAGGTGCCTCAGAGTTCATGGACTGACTCAGAAAGCAAGGTAGATAACAAAATAGTAATACCGTTAGAATCATTTATAATACCACTGCCTTGAGTAGCAAATCGGAAAAAGTAGCTGGGAGAAACAATAGGTTCTTGACTGTTCAGGCTCCCCAGCCTTCAGAAAGGCTCCCCACGAGTCTGAGTGAATAGATTAAACAGCATACAATGATCTTGTAACACTTACATTTAAGATTTCTGCATCATTGCTTTCCAAGCCCTGAACCAAAAGTACCGCGAAGCTATCTGTTTGTGGAAGGCCACCTGGAGTTTTCACTTTGCTCACATCAATATCCAATGCCTCTAGACGCTCTTCAATGCTTTCCTGCAGATGGTAAACAAGGGCAGTGCTGTTTCAGTGCAGTTTCTCAGAAACCTCGTCTGAAAGCAAAGTACCTAATCTACAGCATTCCCTCTGATTTTGCTGAAAAATAATACAAATTTTGCGTATTCTTTTAGATGTACTGATAGAGAACAGCCTGAGAAAAAAGATGAAGTTTTAACTGAAAAGCAGTAATGTACCTTAGCACAGAGAGACAGACACAAGTGTATGACAAAGTTCTGCAGGAACATGGCAAAACTATGGCCAAGGCACACAGGGCTTAAATGATGGAAAAGTTTTCAGCAGAGGGAAATCTCTTTTATACAAACAGATGGCATCAGTAACCTTGCTTCCACACAAAACAAAGCAAGTTCGCCTAAAGAAGTTATAATGATTATATATGATTCTAGTTTTTCTATTATTGCTGTGTTTAAAAGAGGAAGCACTTTACCTCTGTCTCTCCTGGTTTCCTCTTGTTTTTCTTTTTCTCCTTTCCCGAGGATGGAGTTTTGACAGCTGTACTATGTCCTGGAATGCCAGGCACTAGAACTTTGGTGTCTGAGTTCACAACAGGTGTCTTTACCTGGCAGACAGAGATAACCACATTTGCATGAATTACAAATATCTTGAGCTTTCCTCAATTCTAAACGCTGATTTTATTCTGAGATTCTAACATACATGCTAAAATCAGTCTGACACAAAGCATTTTCTTGACATATATATTAGGGAAAATCCTACGTTTTTAAGACCAATTAATAACCTCAAGCAAGAGTCATCAATTTTTCATAATGAACTAAAGCAACAGTCTCTTTGGAATCACCTGTGAATCACTTTTCTTACAAGCTTGTTCCATAAAATTCCAACTAAGTGTTTGTATCCAACAACAAATATCTGGATGTTTGCTAGCAACAGATACCACGTGTACTAATAATCAGGCCCATAAATTGTATGCAGATTAGTTCAGCTTCCACTAGAAGGTAAGAACAGATCACGAACAGCAGCATAACTTAACAGTGAAAGGTAGCTACTCTTCACTTCAATTCCACTAGTTTTATTCTAGGGATTGCTCAGACGCAGAACTCAATACTCTGAATTAGACTAAGATCACGATGACAAACAAGAGCATCCTTAGGTCATACCAAACAAGCTGTGCTATCCATCTTCAGTGAACACAAAGGAGATAAAATTTTAAAGGCAATATGTTTAATAACCAAGTGCTTCCCTGAGCCACAGAGGATGTAAGGGAGTATGCCACTTACAGAATATCAAGAATGCTACCTGCTGCTTCCAGAACACTTCTTTAACCACAGCACTTCTGTACAGGCCTTTCTTTGAAGTACTTGACTAAACTTCTGTACTTATGGGAGTCCTGCTGGGTTGATTTTGTAGCTCAAAAATTTTACTGTGGAACAGCAACGGTGTTAAAAATACTACCCTCTTTGCTCACCACGCTAATCACTGACCTCCCCACAAGGCATGCTCAGACAGCCAAGAGAAATCAGTCTTCAGTGGAATTCAGCAAAAAGCGAAACCAAGACAGATATCATCACTGCATGCCAGGAAGTTCCTACACCTCTCACTGCATTTCAGCTCTGCTACCCACCAGCTCCAGGACTGAGGAATCAGCACAAAACCCCACCTGGTGGATGGACCACCAGATCTAGTAGGTAATTTGAGGGTTAGAAAAACAGCGCTGTCTGCTCACTTCACTGATACTGCAAGCATTTCAAATCTTCAAGGCCTGGAATATGCACACTGACTAAGAAATTCTCAGCCTGTCTCTAAACTCCTTGGGGATCCTGCATGACAGAAAATGGTGTCAAGGGGCCTCAGTTGATACTGTTGCCATCTAATTGTCAAGCCTATATTCCCAGGTGCCATATTCCTATGAGTAGGAACACGTGAAGGCCACCTTGAGAAAGAGACAAAATGACATGCCCTTTAAGGCTCCATTACACATCCCAACTTCACCCCAAATCAGGGTCAAAGAGACGGTACAAACTGACAGACTCTAGGGGAAGGACTGATCTCAAGCAGAAAAGAAATCATCAGCCAGTCCTGTCTATCAAGCAGAACTGCTGAGAACAGGACTTGCGATGAGCTACAGGAGGGTAACTGTGTGCAAGAGCATATTAGCACACACAGCAGCCATGAAGCACACTTTACCCACACTTGTCTGAGTGCAATGGACATCTGTAGCCACCACAGCAGTTCTGAGCCAGAAATCCAACCTCATTTTAAAAGAGCAGTGAATTCTACCATTTCCAAAGTAAAACAAGAGGAGCAACAAAACAGCATTTCATGCAGAGCTCACCTTTGTTAGAGCAATATCTGTTTTAAGTGACAACACTTTCTGGATGTCCCTTATCAAACATACGTGGGATTCAGTGGTGTTCAAAGACTAGAAGGACAGGAACAAAACCAGTTAATATGTTTGAGATTCACCCTTGTGATCCATTACCCTAGTGAAATATGAGAACAAATTTCAGCAGTATAAAGCAGAATGAACTTTTTTTTTTCATTCTAGAGCAGCAGCTGCTTTGCACATCTGCCTTTTATTACCAGATTTCTATGCTCTCCAAAGAAGCTCACACAGGTAAACAGAAACAGTATTAAAAACCATTTAAATGGCCTAACTCAGTGACAGCTGAAATGGCAAGAAACAGCCAGCAATAATGTCAAGTTGCATTTTAATTGAAGGAATGGAAGAATACAAAGCACCTTTCAAAACAGCTCCAGGGCAACAGTCACAGCTCCCAGAAAAGGAGGAAGGAATAAGCTTTGTTTTGTTACACAATTTCAAAAAGTAAAAAAAAAAAAAAACCAAAAAAAAACAAATAAAAACCCCAAAACCAAACAACAACAACAACAACAAAAACCCAAACCAAAAAACACACCACACCAGTACAACTGAGAGCAGTATGCGGTCCATATTACAAAATCCAAAATCTCTCCAGTAAGTTTTACATACCACTTTCTCTATGATAGGCTGTAAGGTGTTTCCATACACAAGCAGCAGAGATTGTTTGTCTGTGCAAAATGCAGCTGCTAGAATAGGGACTGGTTTTGGTGTAGGGTCCCCTTCATTTCCAGGCGTTGCTATCTGGATAGTACAGTTTGATGTTAAGGGTTTTTTGCAATAACTGAAAAAAAAAATAAAAAAGGAATGAAAAGATTCCAAGAGGTTTAGTTCCAGCACCTCAGTATCTTGCACACCTAAGCACCTCCATTAGTCAGTCCTCAGCAAACTCAGCCAGTTTTCATGTTTTACAGATGGCTAAGATGAGGTACAGACACACTAAATCTTGGCTAAAGCAACACTTAATATGAAAGTGCAGCACAGCCCCCAACAAGTAAGTTCTGAAAAGAATGTGTCCAGTAACCCCAGAAAAATAACCAGATGGAACCCAGTTTGTGAACAGATATAAGAGCTTAAAGGCAGCAGTGTGACAAGACTGAACTTTGCCTTACAGTAATCCCAGACCTTTCCCAAAGAGGCCCCCAAGATGAAAACGGACTTACCCATTTAAGATATGCTCAAATAAATGCAACTGCCCATCTCTGCACACAACTGCTAACTTCACAGGCTGAAAGAAGGCACAGTAAAAGATTTGCATTAGATCAAAGGACAAACTTCCCTAAGTACAGGATATCAAGAGACAGTTGCATGGCTATGATTTGACTTTTTTTCAGTACCTAAACACATTAAAAGAGAAATAAATCCGTAAAGAAGATCAAAGACCCTAACACCTCAGGAACACTTAGTACAACTATTAGGAGACAAAAAGATAACTCATAAATGTACTTTACTGTATCACTACTGATATATCCAAATTTGAACAGTTTGCACAGTAGCAGACATAGGTCATCATAAGCAGCAAAGTTCAAAAAATATGGTACCAAACATGTCTAAAGGCACAGATCTACAAAGGCGCCGACACTGTAAATATGCTTAGAGGAAAGAAACTGAGATGACTACTCTGAGCAACTGAATGACACGTGTAGATTACAGAATACTCGTATCTCCAGTACATGCAGTAAGAGGAGCACAACTGGAAACACAGAGAATATATGATGAAATACTGGTTTTAGAAAAGGAACCTAAAGGCAGCAAGAGAAAAATCTTTTAAATAATTACTTAAACAGCTTGTGAACGTGCGTTCCAGTTTTGGCTAGGATAGAGTTACTTTTCCTCATAGGAGCTAGTATGTGTTGGAAACAGTGTTGATAACAGGGATGTTTTAGTTACTGCTGAGCAGTGCTTACACACTGTCAAGGCCTCTTCTGCTTCTCACACCACTCCACCAGCGAGTAGGCTGGGGGTACATGAGAAGCTGGAACAGGACACAGCTGGGACAGTTGACCCCAACTGACCAAAGGGATATTCCATACCATATGACGTCATGCTCAGCAATAAAAAGTTGGAGGAAGAAGGAATGGGGGATGTTTGGAGTGATGGCATTTGTCTTCCCAAGCAGCCATTACACACGATGGAGCCCTGCTTTCCTGGAGATGGCTGAACACCTGCCTGCCAATGGGAAGCAGCGAATGAATTCCTTGTTTTGATTTGCTTGCATGCGCAGCTTTTGCTTTACCTATTAAGGTGTGTTTATCTTAACCCACAAATTTTCTCACTTTTACTCTTGAGATTAACTCTCCCATTCCACTGCAGGGAACGAGCAAGCAGCTGTGTGGTGCTTAGTTGCTGGCTAGGGTTAAGCCACGACCACATCTTTCACATGCACACATTTTTCATAAGACAACTACTTTGAAAGACTTGTACTTGCTGAAACAGAGAGGTCTGGGGAATGCATACTGCTATTTAACTCATTAAAGGCTAGTTAATTCAAAATGCAGTTTCACTGTTAAAGCCACTTGAGATCAGAAGAAAAAAAAAAAAAAAAAAAAAAAGGACCATACCCAAACTGGATTTTTAGGAAGAATTATTTTGTGGGTTTTTTTGCTGCCAAGTTCTAACAACCATTTTGATTACCAATTTGTTCTAAAGAGGAAACAACTGACATTTCTGCCATCACAAGCAAAATTTCTGAAGAAAACACTGAATTGGCACTTCGTAGCTTTGAGAATGAGTATTTCAAACTATCAGCTTTATAAATGCACCTGTAATAAATATCCTTACACCCATGAACTGGCATTCAGATCTCACCTCTGCGTAACAGAACTTTCTTTACACCCTTAAAAGGAAACTGATGTGACAATTGAAAATTGTTGAATACATTTGGTTACAAACTATTGCTCCTACCTCTTCTTTGACTTCTGATACGGTTAGGTCAATAAAAGTTGGTTCATCTGTTACTGTGAAAGACATCACGGCATTCTTTTCTTTCCTATCTGATCTAATCTGCCTGGAAGACACACACAGTACACATTATTTACCACAGCACAAACAGCACCCTCTGCACCTGAAAAGCATTATAAAGCCATTAAAAGCATTATAAATCATCAGTGACTGTGGTAGTATCTACCCCACCCAAAAATATTCACACTCTAATTTCAGCTTTCAGTTTAGAAACTGTTCTAAATTCCAAGTGCAAAGTAACTCTCAGGTGAAATTTAGCAAGAAAACTTAGCATAAACCTTACAGTAAGTACAAAGAACAAGGAAGTCTGTTACACAGTGCGTTCCTGGCATACACTAGCAATTCAAATGGCAACTGGAAGCATGCTCAGACACAGCCAAGGAAATTCATGTCTTCATTCAATAATCAGTGAGTTGAAACCACCATTTAAATGATCATCACTGCATTTCTCCAGAGTGCCCCTTCTGCTTAACCTTCTGTTTAATCACAGAGTTCAGAATATACTTGCTGAGTCTATCCTCAATATTGATCATAATCAAAGTTACAAATTATGGAAAGCTTACATACCATACACTCAGTAATCGGTCATGTATAGCTCCAGACAAGAAATAAAGCCCTGTGATTCCATCAAAGGGCTTATTTTCATTCATAGGTTTCACTGTGGTAAACATTAACGACGACACTGACGTAGCATGGCCTGTGAAATGCTTAGAGGAAAAAAAAAAAAAAAAAAAAAGAATTGTTAATTGACATAAGCTGTCATATGGTAAAAATCAAAATATTAGTTAACAAAGAACATTAGGAAAGATTAAAGTCTTACTAAGTCAACAAGGACATTTCGGTGATTTTTTTACTAGTGATGAGCTTCCCTGCACTTCTGTATTTCAAGGAAACTTTTTCTGACTCTCCAGATATTTATTAGAATTTTAAAAGTTTAATAGGGAATCAAAGGCAAATTCACTGGGACTAAGTCCATGCAAAAGAAATCATATCTGCCTGTGCTGCTGTTACTGCCAGAAAGCACTTCCTCCCTGCCCCCAACTTTATACTACAACTTTTATAATGAAACTAGTTTCATAGTTTCATTTTCAACTGCAAGATGAACGCACAGGGCTGCTGACACACTAAGGCTGTTCAACACCCCACCCCTCAACCCTAAAAAAAAAAAAAATTGGTTCTTCAATCTACTTTCACAAGGAGTGGTTTTGGTCATCATAGGATGCAGACATAGATGGCATTGGCATGTGCCAGCAAGCCCACAGTAACAGCACGTGTGCACATCTACCTGACAGCAAGTACCAGAAAATTCAGAGACTTGCTGCATCCTGCCTGCTAGCAGGCAAGAGAACTGCTGCATTCGCAGAACAGCTAAAACATGGTAATCTGCTCATGTCTGAGCCCTGCTCAGGGAACAACAAGGTGTTTGCTCCTGTGCCTTCCAACTGTTTCAACAGCAAAACTAATAAGGCGACCAGTTACATGAAGTTTAGCAAAGAAACCTGAAGGCTCAAGGAAGGACTCATGTTAAAAGTCAGGGAGCTCATGCACAAACCCCTGCCAGCAGTAACTGATACTCAGTTCTATTGGGTTTGTGTGGCAAGGTTTTGGTAGAGGGAGGGCTACAGGGGTGGCTTCTGTGAGAAGCTGCTAGAGGCTTCCCCTATGTCCAAGAGAGCCAACGCCAGCCAGCTCCAAGATGGACCTGCCACTGGCCCAGGCCAAGCCCATCAGCAATGGTGATAATGCCTCTGTGATAACGTATTTAAGGGGGGAAAAGCAGCAGCAGAGAGAGGAGTGAGAAAATGCGAGAGAAACAGCCCTGCAGACACCAAGGTCAGTGAAGAAGGGGGCATGGGCTAGTGCTCCAGGCACTGGAGTAGAGATTCCCCTGCAGTTTGTGGTGAAGACCACAAGAAGGCCCGCTGTCCTGGAGCAGAAATCCACCTGCAGCCTGTGGAGGACCCCATACCAGGGCAGGCAGATGTCTGAAAGAGGCTCTGGCCCCATAGGAAGCCCGCACTAGAGCAGGCTCCTGGAAGGACCTGTGGACCCATGGAGGACCCATGCTGGAACAGTCTGTTCCTGAAGGACTGCACCCTGTGGAGCAGTTTGTGAAGAACTGCAGCTGTGGGAAGGTCTCCTGTGGGAGGGACCCACACTGGAGCAGGGGAAGAGTGTGAGGAGTCCTCTCCCCAAGGAGGAAGGAGAAACAATGTGAGATGAACTGATCACAATCCCAATTCCCCATCCCCTGTGCCACTGGAGAGAAGAAGGTAGAGAATTCAGGAGTAAAGCTGAGCCCAGGAAGCCGGGTGTGGGAGAAGATGTTTTTTGAGATTCGGTTTTGTTTCTCGTTATCCTACTCTGGTTTGATTGTTAATAAATTAAGTTAATTTTCCACTAGTAGACCCTGTTTTGCTCGTGATAGTAATTGCTGAATCTCCCTGCCCTTATCTTGACCCACAAGCTTTTCACTAAATTTTTTCTACCCCAGCCCCCCAGGGAGGGTGAGTGAGCTGCTGTGTGGTACTTAACTGCTGGCTGAGGCTAAACCACGATAGTGGTGAACTGAGTTCTCCTGCTAGGAGGGTATCAGAAAGGGCCACAGTGAAAAAAGAACAGCATCCATCTTTCCGCTGCAGGTTTGAGGAAGGGTGCTGGCAGCATGCTCAGACACAGCCAAGGAATTTAACGTCCTCATTCAACTCTCAGCAAGTTGAAACCACAGTTGAGAGCATCATCACAGCAAGAGCTTCCAGCACTCCCAGAAATGCCAATTGTCTCCTCACACTCAGTGAAATTTTCAGATGTCCTATCAGGAAGGACTAGATACGTAATATCACCAATCAAGAAGGCTATTTTTTGGATCTAGTTTAACAAAGTTACTTACTCTGTAGACTTCTTTGGTCTCCAGGTCCCACAGTTTTATGGTTCTACCAGCTGACAGCAGCATTTTCCCATCTGGACTGATGCATAGAGAAGTGACACTGCTATTGTCGCCTTTCCACTTGCTAGAATTTGGATGGAGGTGTTTTATACAAAGCAAGAAAGATGAAGAAATAGAAAAAAATAATGTTCATTAGCATAATCTCAAAATGCACATCAACCATGCTGGAAAATTTAAGGTAAAAATTATTTTTTAAAAATAAGTAGTCAAAGATTACATCAAAGATATTCTGTTTCTGCTCTTCTTCAGATTAGTTTACATAAAAATATAGCAACTCAAAAATATAAAGCTATTTAATACTGAACAACTGTTAACTTGTTTTTTGCCTATTATGTTCTGAACTCCTCTTTCAAAGTTCTCTACCACTCAAAATAAGGTAAGAGCAGCCATACCATTTCAAGATTTCTCTTTTGCACCATAATCCAGAAAGCTTACACCATTCAGAAAAGCCTTCTCAACACTAAAATTCAGAGTTTCAAGACCCATTCAGTTCCTGGCCCTCTTCCCAAGTCTCTCAATGACACTGACAATTAATAAACTTTGCTCTAAAGTTCTACAGTTCAAAGCACTACTTAAAAAAAAATAAAATAAAACAAAAGATGCTGCCATGAAAAGCTTGCATCTGCTTTCAAAGAATCTGATTACTACATGTTCCTCACAGGACAAAATTGCAAGGAAAGCATTAATACAACCCTTTACACTTAGGAAGCACCCTGTAAACCATCACATTCTGATTGTAAACAACTACTCTGGAAATACTTCCAAATAATGTTCACATGCCCAAGCAGTGCCTCTCCTGTCTTCCAAACAGAGCTCATTTACTGTATCACCTTTAATTAGGTTTCATAGAAGCTGGAAGTTTTACTGTCTACAAACTTGACAAACAACATTACACCTTACAGAGAGTATGACAAGACTTTTAATTCTCTTCCAAATAAAAAGTCAAGACTAAGAATTTCAAACCATTTAATATTGTAAACCCAATGTATGTTTAAATTTACTAAAGAGACTAGTCTAAACTAGACTGCAGAATATAAAACACAGCAAAAATGTGTTAGTTTTCACTTTGCATACTCTTTATATAATTTTACAGGAAAGAGTTTTCAACAGGTTTGTCATGAAACAAGAAGATGCATAAGGGGATGTACAGAAAGCCTCTGAATATTTAGAGTATTTAAGACACCAAAAAGCTACAACCAGAGAAACAAGAAGTCATCCAGAATGTTTTAGACTACCTCTCTCCAACAACTTGTCTTGCCTCTTCAGAGCCTCTCTCTTCCCCAACAGCTTGTCCCTCTGCCAGAGGTTTCAGTGTGTGCCACTTCAACCTCCTGAAGCAGTTCTATGGACTACTTCTACAGTAATTAAGAAAGTCAAGCCTAAAGCCATGTGGTTTCAGTTCCCTATCTAGCAGTCCATACCTCTACAGGAAAATGCCTAGAAGCCTGCAAAGCAAAAGAGGTTGAATACAACTTCTCTACCCCAAGTGCAACCATTCCGAATTCTATGTGGCATATGTAAGGATTAATTTCCAGGTCCTGACAAGTATTAAAGAACACAGGCAATCTCACATGTACGTTGGGCACGAGCAATTATTTTGGGTAGTTTGTTCCTTCTAGTTCCATCAATTTCCGCAACATTTTAGAGAACTGTTTTCTTCTACTCTTTCTAATTTCATTTACTTCAGATATGACCCATAATATCATAAGATTAAAATTTCAGGTAAAAAGCATGATATTATATTCCTGGTGTACTTTTAATGTATACACTCCAGGAATGATTTTTTTTGTTGTTGCCATCTTTAAAATTAAAGAATGCCTCTAAACACCTTTTATAACCACAGCCCCCAAAAAAGCAGCAGTATGGGACAGAGGCAGAGGGAAACACCCAAGATGAAGAATGACAATAAAAATTCTCATATTCTCCGAGAAATCAGCAAGACTGGGACCCATCTCAAGTATTTGTACATCAACACACATGCTATAGGATACAAATAAGGTGAATTAGACGTCTACGGACAGCTTCAGAGCTTTGATCTCACCGGGATCACAGAAAAATAGTGAGATAGCTTGCAAGACAGGAGTGCTGCAATAAATGGACCTTTAGAAAGGCACTTCAGCAAGGACATGCCAGGAAGACAAAAAGGAGAGAGGTTTCTCCACACCAAAGCATAAATGCATGGAGCTTTCCTCTGAAATAGGCAAAAGGCCAGCGGAGAACTTAAAGGTAAGTATGAGAACAGACCAACAAGGGTGATGTGGTGGGCAAATGCTACAGATTGTTCAATTAAAAAAGAAATAGATAAATCTTCATAATCCCATGCCCCGGTTCCTATAAGGGGCTTTCACCACGTCAGCACTCCTGGAAGGGCAGGAGAAGAGGGCACAAGAAGTCCCAGAGATTGCTGTCAAGTGCTGAAGACCTTTTCTTGATGAAAGTGATTTACAATCATACCATGAAAGATGCTTTACTGGTTCAGCTACTCAAAGAAAAAGAAAAGAAAAGAAAAAAAAAAAAAAACACACTAGTCAGGGATGTGACGGTTGACAACAACCTCCAGCTACAGCAACCACAAGACAATGGAATTTAAGACCCTAAGAAAAATGAGCAATAGAAACAGCAGAACTACAAACTTGGACTTTAAAAGAGCAGACTGCAACTTATTAGAGAACTGATTGTCAGGATCCCACTGGAGGCTGCCCTAAAGGGCAAAGGGGCCCAGGAAAGCTGGTTGCTCTCCTAGGATAACCTCATCAAAGCAAAAGAATGGTCTATTCTGAGGAGGAGAAAATCATCAGCTATTGCAGAACACTGGCTTGGCCAAGTGGGTAACTCCTGACTCAACTCAAAAACACAAAAAAGATGTATAGAGAATGTGAAAGTGGAGATAGGGTGCACAGAGGAATATAAAAATATTGTCCAAGCATGCAGGGACAGAATTAGCCAAAGCTTAGCTGGTGTTCAAATCAACAGGGAATACAAAGGCCAACAAAGGGACATCTACGTAACAGCACATCAGCAGCAGTAAGATGATGACTGAGGAATGCATGGGCCTGTTGCTGAATGGAGTAGGGACCCATTCAGTACACAAAAAGGCCAAAGCACTAAAGAGTAAAATCTCTTAGGCCTCCCGTGTTCCCAAAGCTAGTGCAAGAGTCAGAGGGAGCACAGCACTTCCGCCATAGTAAAGGCAGATCAAATTAGGGATCACAACAGCAAATCCAATGCAAGCAACTCCTTAAAACTGAACAGGATGCATCCAGAACTCCTAAGGCCAGAATTATCACAAGACCAAACTATCATTTTGAGTGGCCACGTAGCTCAGGAGAAATTTCAGATCATTTGAAAAGAAAAAAAGACAAAATATATCCACAAGAAGAAGAATCTAGAGAATCCAGGAAACAACAGGGAAGGTTATATAACAGATCCACCTGGAAGCCATTTCCAGGCACACAAAGGCCAAAAAAGTCACTGGGAACATTCAGCACAATTTACAAATGGCAAATCGTCCTTAACCAACCTGACTGAGTTCTTAATGAGATAACTGTCTTGGTGGATGAGAGGAGAGCCATGTATGCCATTTAAGTTGACTTTAGCAATGTTTTTTACATGTCTCACATAGTATCCTTGCAGCCAAATTGGAGATATATAGACTGAATGAAAGGACTCTAAGGAGGGATAAGATTCCACTGGATCACTGAGTTCAAAAAGTTGTGATCATATGTATGAAGTCCAGCTGGTGGCACTCCCTAACGACATTCCAATATTGTTTAATATCCTCAGTAATTGCCCAGATCTTCATTAATGACCTCAAAACAGGACAGAATGGACACACAACAAGTTCACCAAATTAGGGATACTAGTTGATATGCTAGAGAGCACGGCTGCTACTCAGTGGCATCTCAGCAGGCTTGTGAAATAGGCTGTCAGAATCTCAAAGCTCAAAGGAAAATTTAAAGTCCTGCACAGGGGATGGTAAAATCCCAGTACAGGCTGGGGACAAATGGCTAGAAAGTAACTTTGCATAAAAGAAGCTTGCAGTCCTCATAGTCAAGCTGAACATGAGTAAATAGCGGGTCCTTGTGGCAATGAAGTAAACTGCATACTGATTTGCATTAGCTAGAGTGTAGTCAGCAGGTCAAGGAAAGTGATTCCTCTACTCTGTGCCACACTTCTGAAATTGCATCTGACCCCTATGTCCAGTTTGGGACAGTAAAAGAATCATAGAATCACAGAATGGTTAGGGTTGGAAGGGACCTTCAAAGGTCATCTAGTCCAACCCGCCTGCAAGGGCAGGGACGTCCCCAACTAGATCAGGTTGCTCAGAGCCCCATCCAGCCTGGCCTTGAACGTTTCCAGGGATGGGGCTTCCACCACCTTTCTGGGCAACCTGTTCCAGTGTTCTATAACTCACATTGTAAAAAATTTTTTCCTAATTTCCAATCTAAATGTACCCCCCATTTTAAAATCATTACTCCTTGTCCTATTGCAACATGCCCTACTGAACAGCCTCTCCCCATCTTTCTTGTAAGCCCCCATGAGGTACTGGAAGACCGCTATCAGGTCTCCCCGGAGCCTCCTCTTCTCCAGGCTGAACAGAAAGCCACTGACATAGCGGAGTAAATCCAGTGGAGGGCCATGAAGGCAGCGTAGGGACTAGAGCACAGAACGTAAGAGGAAAAGGTGAGGGAAGCGGGTGTGTTCAATCCAAAGAAGATAAGGCTAGGGGGATATTTTATGGCCATCTTCTGCTACTTTACATCAGGGTCTCAATTTAATGGATGCATCTCTTTTCTAGGCAAATCAAAGAGGCTACTGAGGATGGGCTGTTTGCAGTGCTCACATCATCTTCAATAAAAATGACAGAGCTGCAGTAAGAATAACACAACAGTGGGAAATGTTATGAAAAATAAACAATGGCATAAGAGGAGGGTCAAGGTGCCATCACACACTATGCTTCTACTGAATTAAGATAACCAGGATCATTAGTAGAAATCTTAGTTTCTTCTTTAAAGTTTAAAAACAGTTTGACTTTATTACAAAAGAAAGCAAATGCCTACACCAGACATCTTGTTACTCTGCACTAAGCTCTATTTTGCTCAACAGTACTTTAAACAGTAGCAGCCTGCTCAGACAGCCAAGTGGAACTGTCCTCACTGCACATCAGTAGTGAGCGAAACCAAGTGGGTTATCATCACAGCAAGGCCCTCTGAGCAAACGTGAGTGCACGGAACAGATTTAATTGGGATGAGGTGTTCCAATATCTGCTCCCCATATTTCCAAGGATATTTTCTAGAATTTAGATTTTTCAGCATCACAAAAGTGACTGGAAGCCCATGACCCACTAAAAGTTAGCATGGAATGACCCAAATCCCTCTCAGTGCAGTTACTTGTTTCATCTAGTCTTCCCAACACACAGAGGAAAAAAACCCAACTACAAGACTTACTCTTTTATCTCTTAATAAAACCACTTCCAGTCTCAGAAAAATAACAGCAAACAATTTTGTACAGTGGGCATGAATGCTGGATAGCAGAGTGCAGCATTTCAAACAGGACCTCACTAAAACCTGTAACGGAGGCAATACACAAAAGCAAGTGTAAACAAATTTGACCGAAAACCAGCATCACTTACCACTTTACTTTGCAGGTCTGTGTGTTCCATTCCACAATGTGTTTGTCCTCTGAACAGCTATACAAGCAGCAGTTGTCGTGGTGCCATCTCACACAGTTTACTCTACTGTCATGACCACCATCCTACAAAAGGTAAAAGAGGGTCAACTCATTAATAAATGAAGAAGTCTCGATGACTACCAAGTCTTCCCCACACCAAAATTGTGAACAAGCTGTTCTTTCAAGAACTAAATTCAAATCATTAGCAACATAAAGAGAGTGTCATTTTAAAGATCAATATACATACACAGTTATGCAAGTTAAAGCTATTTCATATTTTGATACATACACGTAAGTATTTTAATTAATTCTTGATCTAGCACTTCAGAGTTAACAAAAAAAAAAAAAACATCCTGCTCACTATTTTTATGCACACAGACAAACAAGGCTGTCTAACAGTATGAAATTTGCTCAAAGGAAAGGCTAGCACAGATGTCTTGCTGACAGTCATCTAAGTGCCCAGTTGCTTAAGTACATTCAGAGATGAGTAGCCTTCTCTTTCTACTCAGCATTCAAGAGTGAGCTATCATCAGATCACAAGACCCTACAACGGGGTATTATTCAGCTTAGACTGCTCCCAAAAGTGTCTCTGCAAATCAGCTTTGAACTAGACAAAATACATAATAGCAAAACGTTTTGTTCAATAAGGACAGGTAACAGTGATGGCTCTTATTCTAGCAGGAATAATCTTTCAGCTCAACCTATCTGTAAAAAACAAAGTATTCACACAATAACATCTGCTATCCTGCTCTTATGAAAGAGCAGCCAGTGTTTTCAAACAACTGAAACTGTAAATTTTAACCTGAAACTCCTTTTTCTTCACAGTTTTCAGACATAAATACATCTTTTCAATAAAACAGAGTTGATATTTGTTAGTTAGTGTCACTTGCACATATCACGATTTTAAGTCATTGCTTTCTCTAAATTCAAGTCCATCACTCTACATACAACTAACAGTTTAGAAGCAAAAGCATGCCAAAGTATCTCAAAGTACTGCACAGAGTCATTCATACAGATTTATTTTGCTTGTTATGTTACTCCAGACTAAAACCAAGGTACTTAAGAGTAACAGGGAAGTTACCAATGAGATACGCTGATTTTCATCCAAGAAAAATCAAGTGCTGAGAGAGCTCAAAAGCTTCCACAAGGGAGGTAAGTTTACAGAAGAGTCCACAACACCTTCCCTTCAATCCTTCCCTCCTCTCTCAAAATACTGTGCAGGAACTGAGGGTACAACACTCTCACAAATCACTTAACTCTCCAATTAGGCATTTCATTATTACTGTTATTTTTAACACAAAATAAAAATTCATACACAATGTTAAGGTACCGCATTAACTTCAAAACCAAGATTTCTCAACATATACATACTGCTAACAATGGAAAAAGCACTGCTTGAACATTCCCCAAGCACCTGAATTACTGCACCTCCACGTACGCAGCTATTAAGAAAAAAAAAAAAAGGGTCTGAATAATTAGGTTAGCTTATTTCATTTTTGAGCAGCAGAAAAAACAGCAGAAACTGACTGAAAACCATCAGTATTTGGTAGCACGTGATGAAGAGTGTACTACTTACTAGCTTGCTCTGTAGTTCTCCCTTTACTGTGCTGTACAACAAAATGCTACCAACTGCTGTACCAATAGCCAGGGTATCTAATTGGTTCTCTGCTTCTGCAACTTCAGACTTCCGTTTTTTCCTCTGGGGGCCATCCTGGAAAATAAAAAAAATAAAAAAAAAAAAAAGAGAAAATGTGAAATAAATTAGTCTGACCATCTAGTCTCACTGCTAAAGTAGAGGGGAAAAAAAACTTCTGTAAATTTGAGACCCTGTCAGCCAGCACAAACTCTGCTAGACACAAAACGAAGACACTGAAGTGCACAGCAACCTAGAAACGCACCTTGTACCTCCACGTACAAGGTAATGAAGTTGCTATGAGTCACTTGCAAACATTTGGTGGAGGCCATTTTGCTAGCCTAGCCATCACATATATGAGGGAAAAAAAACACATTTAATTTTTCCACAGAGTTTGTGTCCCAGAGCCAGAGATACAGATTAATACGATCAGAAAACTTCAACCACAAAACGGAAACACTCGATCAAGAATGATCAGTTTGTTTTTTCTCAAAACCTATTCAGAATAGTCTTGCAAGTATTAAGTATTCATAATGCCTCTTAAAAAGAAAGTGCTACCCCACTCCACAGAGGGAAACAACCAGGACTCAAAGCTAAGTGCTCTGCTCAAGTCCTGTCATCAGTACCGGAGGTCCTCCTACGACCAGGCCATTCTTAAGTCTTCACCCTCTTGCTCTGCAAGTGCTATCAACCGCTTCAAGGAGGGATTTCACTTCCATCTCTCTTAACCAAAATTAGATGAATGCAGCACATCACTGGGAAGGGGAGAAGGAATAAAACTGGCTCTTGAGCCTGTAAAACTAAAATAAAGAGGGCAGAAGAAGCCACTACAGTTATACTCACTGGGTTAATCCCTCATAACTAATCACACACACATTGAAGAAAAAAAAAAAGAAAAAAACTGTTCAAGGACTTCAGAAGAAAAAAAAATTATCCCTAATGCTACTGATCAGTTTTTAAATTGGACTTTGGTAAGTCTTACATTTGTTATGTCACAGCAAAGCACTCTCTCCAATAAAAAAAAAAAAAATTACACAAAAGCTAATGCTTCTTCTACACAAGAGATGTATTTACACTGATGAGCAGCCAAAAGAAGCCAAAGGAGACTCTGATAAAATGTGAGCAAATCTGTGCAAGCTCCATGTGGTGTAGCTAACCTGTCATACAACAGACATCACATAGAGAAGGTAAATTTCTACTCGGGGCCAGAAAGACAACGACATTCGGGATTTGGGAGTTTTCACCATAACTAAGATCTAAAAGTTTAACAGTTCAGGATAAATACTCTAGTTCTCTGAAGTGGGACTTTCTTTTCCTCTGTATTTAACACAGACAATACCTTCTGCAAGGAAGACCGTTTCGGTTTAGGCCAATAAATACCAAAATGCTATACAGGTACTTTTACATCAGAAGTAGGCTCTTGACAAAAAGAGATTACATTGGGTTTATTGCAAGCATTTGTTTAGGCTTCATCTTTCCTGGGAAAGAAAAATGTTTACAAAATATTACAAAAGCATAGGTGCTGAGAAACCATGACAGTCGCCATGCACGACCAAGTAAGTTTTAAGACAATATATGAGAAAAGACTCAAGTAGTTAAATTTTTGGCAGCAATACCAATTAAGCCATCTTGAAACTGCTGTCTGACATGCATAGACAAGGGCCACATAGTCAGTAGAGATGCAAGTACAGTTTATCTGTTTTCTGGTACTTTTCCATCTCTTTACGTAGTTTTTACCAATTACCCCACACAACCCCGCTGCAAAGCAAAACCACAATTAAGAACAGATTTTATTATCTTCCCTTGCATATATATTTTAATTAAAATTTGTTAATCCTCCATTTCAGTTTTTTATGGCCAATTTCCCTTGGAACAACCCAAAGGTACAACAAAATTCCCACTAAAGTCCACAGTTGGAGATTATTTGAAAAAAACACCCCAAGAGCAAAAAAAAAAAAAGAAAAAAAGAAAAAAATCAGACTTCTCTACCCTGCATTCAATTAGTAGACAGACCGAATGCTACCTGCAGTAGAGACCCATGTGGGATTCACTTGTGGATCAGGGTCTTAAAGGTAGGAGTATCCTGTTTTAATGGATAGGACAGGACAAGGGAGGGGAGTTGAATTACATCAAGTATCAGTTTCCTTTTGATTTTTTTTTTTTTTTTCTCCCCAGATTTATGGAAACTCAAGCTTATGTAGATAACCTTCAACTTTGCCTGAAAAAGTACAGTGTTTTAATTAGCAGAGATGATTAACAAGTTATTTGAAAAGGGACTGTACGCATATTTTTCCGTAATGTCCTTACTTGAGTAGGTCAGCCACTGACACTTGTTTTTTAAAAAACAGAAATCCAATCTCCGCTACTCACATTTGAAGCAAAGCACTTAAAACACCAAAACAGGGAGAAGCCTAAAGAGTCTTGATAGTTGAAGACGACAGCCATTGCAGTTTATTAGGAAGAAAGTGTAAAAGTTGGTGGTCCACGTACTCTTGCACAAGGCACCACTTCATGGACCAGGAGATGGTGAACGCTGCAAGCAGGAAGCACTGACACTACGAAAGCACGTGTGCAGGGAACATCCAAATAAGCTGCCACTGCATCAGCAATTTCAGGACCTGCAGTTCAAAACTTAATTTCTAATATTCCCCTGTAACACATGGCCTTCATTAACATGGCAGCAGTCCAAAACATACTTAGTTTAGGTGTAACGTGGCCAAACACCATTTACAGATAACTGCTGGCACAGTTTTACTCCAGAACACCAGATACCAGTACTACCTAGAGAGATGTCAACTCTCCAGGAACAAAAAAAAAGACAGAAAAAAAGACTAAATGTCAGAAAAAAAATACATTCAATAAAATATATTTGGCAGAACCATCACAACTTTAGTTCTTCAGTTCAGTCCAAGGACAAACCAATTAATCATAAGAGTTTATGGCATAATTATTCCAAGAAACAGTATGTTTCTCAGCTCCACTTGAAAACCTACCAACTTTCACACAGCGGACAGCATTCAAACTGCTAGAATTAGAAAGCACTGAGAGGCAGCCAAATGCTGTCTGATTAAGTCCATTTTCCATACAACCCTAAACAAGGTTAATTTGGAGCATCTGTGGGGTTTAAGGGTGGGTCTCTAAATAGGGTTAATTTCAAAAGCCACTCAGAAACCTTCTGTGCTTGAGTTAGGGCACCACAGCACTGCACTATGATAGCTTAATTTTTATTTCACACAGAACAGATTAACCCCATTTTCACATGCCAGTTTCAGTTTATTTAAGAGTGAAGGAGAACCTACACAACTCTGCAAATAATGCACATACCCTTTTTTGTCAAAGTTATGTGACAAATGAACGGCCAACCTAAAACTAACCCTTTCTGCCACGTTCTTCAAATGTTCTGGGAGTTTTCAAAGTTCAGGGACTAAGCTGCTCAACTGAAAAAAAAAATGAGACAATATTGTCTTCCTTTGAATTGGTAATCTGTGTGTTAAACATTCTGAAGTGCTACTTACAGTACTTCAAATATACTAAATCGTTTAGATACCAAAATGCATTTTAAAAACCCCTCCCTACTTCTCATGATAAAGGGGGTGGATTTCACATACAATTTCTTCGGAAAAAAAAAATGTATCCCTTGGATAAAGTATGTGCTAGCTAAAGAGAATAGAACTACTTCAACATAAAGAGGATGAAAAGGTACCTTTCTCCAGATATTTTCAGGTCAAGTCCTCACCTGAGATGAAGTTAAGTAAAACAAGTTCAAGGCGGAGAACATTCAAGCCCTCTGATGGGTGCTCTGAATAAAGCTGCTGAATACCTTCTTGCAGGATTCCTGAGCTCGGGAAGACGCGTCACGGACAGCGTAGCAGCTTGCATGGAAATACTTCCAAGGGTAAGGAAGTGTGGAGAGATACTGCCTTTACTGGAATGCGAACTGTACATAAGCTAAGCAGACACACAGCAGCCGACCTGTTCTGTAGCATCACCTTTTTGATTAAGATGAGATGTGCCATGAAGTATCATACCTCACTCCTTCAAGGAAGGCTTCTTCCATACACGTTATACGAAAGACAAACGATTTTACACAGTCAGCGCTTCTGTTGATAAACCTCGGGTTTTGTTGTTGTTTTTTTTTTAAATAAAATAAAATAATAAAACTTCCAGTGCCGCTTCCCCCACTAACACGGGAAGTTTGCCTTGTGAAGAGCAATCCTGTGGCGGCCCTCTGAGAGGAGTGGATTCCCCCCACACCCCGCGGGATGTCAGGCGTGGACATGCCCCAAGCACCTCGCGAGGAGGGAGGGGGCCCGCGACTGAACCCCGCGGAGCTCCGGTCCTCCCCACGGGATCCTTATCCCGTTCCCCCGCACCGGGGACCCCGCATCGCCGCTCCCCGGCCTGCCCGGCCACGCCGACCCCCGCCACATGGCGCCGAGAGGGCGGGGTGAAGCCGAGCGGGCCGCGGCCACGCGTCGAAGCTACGTGGGTCGCCACCATCCCCATCCCACTCCTTCCCTTCTCCTCAGTGTCGGTCGTGTGTGTGTGCCCCCCTGACACGCACACCGCCCGTACCTTGCTGGGGGGCGGTCGTCCCCCCGGCGGGGCCCAGGCCAGGCAAGTACAGGCAGCGCTGAGGTGGGCGGAGGGCACGTATTCGTGCTGAAGGCGGCTGTTCGCCGTCTCCCACACCCGCAGGCGCCCATCCGAAGCGGAGATGGCGAAGAGACGACGCTCGCTGGGGGAGAAAGCGCAAACGGCCCGCGCCGCTGCCGCCGCCTCCCCGCCACACGCTGCAGCCGCCATGGCGCTCCTCGCCCGGCCCTCCCCCGCCGGCGCATGCACGGGCCGCGTGCTCGCCCCGCGCGCCTGCGCCGCGGGCCCCGATGACGCCGGGAGCGGCGTCATCGGGGCGCGCGGCGCAGGCGCGCGGCAGTTGAGCGTCCGTTTCCCCGCCTCGCTTCTCATGAGGGCCTGGGGCGGGCTGCGGCGGGCCGCCTCCTCCGCTTTCTCCGCCGGCGATGGGCCGGCCCCGGGCGGGAGGCCTCGCAGGCGGGCGTGGGAGACGTCGCTGTCGCCGCTGGAGCGGGTGAGGCGGATGCTGCCGCCGGAGGAAGCGGCGGCAGTGGAGCGGTGCGCGGCGGCCCCTCCGGCTCCCGAGGAGGAGGAGGAGGAGGAGAAAGCGGGCGCCCCCCCAGCTCAGGTTCCTCCTGAGGCGGCGGGAGCGCGTCCCGGCCCTTTCCGCGCCGGGGAGCTGGCGCTGGCGGAGGTGCGGAGGAAGTACAACAGGACGGTGAAGCTGTTGTGCCGGCTGGCGGAGGGTTCGGTGTTGGCCAGCCCCGGCGGCCTCCTGCCCCACCGCAGTATCATCGGGCAGCTGCCTGGGCAGCTGCTGCGCACGTCGGCCGGGGCGCGGCTGCTGCTGAGGCGGCCCTCGCTGGATGAGTACGTGCTGCTGATGCCGCGGGGTCCCACTATCGCCTACCCCAAGGTACTGGCTGCTCACTGGGCTGGCTGGCGACCAGGAGGTTGCTGGCCGAATCTCACCCTTAGTTTCCAAGACTAGTAATGTGTCATGTTTTACCTCATCCGCAGGATATAAGTGCTATGTTAATGATGATGGATATCCATCCGGGAGACACCGTTTTGGAAACTGGCAGTGGGTCTGGAGCTATGAGCTTGTTTCTGTCAAGAGCAGGTGAGAACCTGGTTTTAGAAAACATAGAAGCAGTGCAGTTCTCTTATCACACATTATCTTTCTTTTGACCAGATGCTTATGGTCAGTTCTAAAAAGTTTTGCTGCAATTTGTATATTCGTGTACAGTTTGTTGACTTAAAGGAAAATTACATCTGTGCCAGAGCCAGTGTAGGGACTGCAAGCTGTTTTGACAATATTTTGAGGGCCATAGTAAATGGGGTTACGGAAGGCACCGCAGAAATATGAGTTTCAGCCGTCATTGTTGTTGGCATTGGCTTAACTGTACTAGACTCTTTCTCCAATCTTTTGCCCTTGTCAGTTTCATTTTTCTCATCTTGATGGACTATGTGAATAATCAGATTGCTGGGTACCAGTGAAAATGCTTATGTGGCTGCAGGCTTATTTTTTCATGTTACAGCTCGCCTGGCTTGACCTAGGTCTCAGTGCTCTGAAAGGTAGGGAGCCTTTACACTCAGCAATGTGAGTGAGGGTGAAACCTCATCCTTCAACTTTATCTCATCTGTAGGCAGCCTGCCAGTGGACCATATTTCAGAGTAACTTGATTTACAGGGTCCTGACAGAACAACTTCCTTAAGGAAAAAAAAAAAATGAAATGAAACCTCCACAGTTGTTTGCTTATAATTGCTTGTGCACACACCTGAAAAATAAAGCACCATTTGAATTTGGTTTTCAATTTTTTTCTTTAATGTATTTCTGCTATTGCAGAATACTGCCCTTTTCTGCAAAATTAAAGGACTTTTGAGGGTAAAGACAGTAACCTCATCATGGATCATCTTGAACTGATAGAGCAGAAAAGCACGAGTTGCGTATCCTGAAGATTATGCTTAAAGCCAGGGTTTGTGGGCACCCCACCATCAGAGGAACTGAATACCTGAGGATGCCAGCAGTGGTCACTGAACCTGAGAAGCACCCTGTATCCTGAGCTGCTGTGAAACCTCAGCACTAACATTTATTTTTTACTATTTCCCAATGCTCATTAGAAAGCAGCATTATAGACAATGCTATCTTTGTGAAATGTTTATGGTTTGGGCTGCCTTTGTGGTTGTACTCTGTATCATTCAACAGTCAAGATGCAAAACACTTCAATACTCCTCCTTACAGCCAGACAAGTATCTGTGGGAGGTGATGTGAGGGAGACACACTTACACTCCTGTGAGGAAGACAAACTGAATAAAATCAGATGCTTTTTTTTTGTTTAAGACAATTAAATAACCTCAGGACTTGAGAGCAGTGAATTAGTTTTGTCTTACTCTCCTGTGTAGCAATGCTGTTTGTCTGCTGTGCCTTGGCACGTGCTCTGGGATAACAGAACAAGGCTTTTCAGAGGCATGAGTTTTTCTGAGGAAGCTTAGTATTCAGCAAGTATGTTACCAGTGTAATTGATCCAACCTCGCCCTGGGATGCCAGGTCATACTGCTGAGGATAACATGAGGAACTAGGAATGGTTAGACTCAGTGAATGGTACAAACCAGAGTGCTGAGATCCATCGGGAGCTTAAAATTGGCTGGCAAGGGCATGTAAGCAGCAGCAAAGGGAATCTGGAGTGTCCCCAGCTGAGATGAACAGAGCAGTTTGTTCTTCTTAGTCCTTTGTTTTAGCTGCACTAATCTCTGCTTGGCATACTAATTCAGTTGAAAATGCTTGTTTTAATGAGCAGCCATTAAACTGCGCCAAGATCACTCAACTGCAGGGGGTCTTGATATACGTTGGGCTGAGGTTTTGAGGTCAACAGGTGCACCTCTGCTCCACTCCCCCTTTTTCCCTCCTGCTATTCCTTAGTTCCTTCGATCATCTTCCTGCAATAAACTAGGGCGGGAATCCCATCCCTAATTTTGTTTGGTTTTCTGAACGGATTCACAGTACAGTCACATAGGTGAGGGAAGGAGTCTGCTGACTCCAACCTAAAATGGTTTAAGTCGCAGAACCTCACCCACTGAGCTGCTGATATCTGAAACCTGCCTTCATCCATTAAAAAGTAGCAAGGAGAAAGAGAAGCTAATAATGTGATAGATTTGAGAAATTAGAGCAATACAGGGACAGAATAATACAGGAATGCACACACTGCTCTGTGCCTGGATATCCTGCTAAAGCTTCTTTTATGAAGAACACCGTGTATTGGACTCGATATGGTAAACTTCAGGATAGTAAATTTATACTTAAGTAATAATTTATTACAGTTACAGACAATAACAGGAAAATAACACAAGCCTATGTAAATCAAAGAGTACACTTGAAAACTTGTCTATGGGGCTGAAATCAGTCAGCAGGTTCTGGGGATTTTCTTAGCCTTTCCCCAACCCTAAGAAGATACAGGTAGAGAAAGAACTATGCATGGAAAACAGCAAACCTTTGTAAAAATGAGGATTGTCAAAAACGTAAAACCAGCAGTTTCAAATATTATTAACGACAACAGCAGTCATTGTCAGCTTTATAGCATCTGTCAGTGGTGACCAATGCTGCAGCTTTCTCACTCAGCTGGTACCTCTGGTAGCTCTACCCAGAGAATCATAGATTGATAGGGCCACAGATGCTCAAGTCACCTTCTGCTGCAGGAGTTACTTCAGGAGGACATCTTAGAAACAGTTTGTACTACTATAACTATGCTTTATTTCATCTGTAGGTTGATGGATTTTGGTCTATAAAAGAACTAACCCAGCACTTTATCTCTAAATTCCTTATTACAGGGGGAAAAGTAGTAAGTCTAATATCTTTTGGTTTTTTTCAGTTGGACCCACAGGACGTGTTGTAAGTTATGAAATCAGAGATGATCATCATAATTTAGCTAAGAAGAATTACAGGCACTGGCGTGCTGCTTGGGAAATAGGACATATGGAAGAGTGGCCAGACAATGTGGATTTTATTCTTAAAGATATTTCAACAGCTGCTGCGGATATGAAATCTATAACACTTGACGCAGTAAGTCCAAAAAATCCCCCCATTTGACATTTATATTTTCTGCATAAATTAAAACCTAGTGCTCACACTTACAAGAGGATTCCCTATCTACTTTAACATGAGGAAAAACAATCAGATCGTCAATGACAGAAACATTGGGGGGACTTTTTTTTTTGTCAGATTACAAGTATTTTCAAGGTTTCAGTTACAGGTTCCCAAAGGAAGGAGTGATATGGCTGTAATACAGAAATACTACAATTAATCACTACTGTCTTGTAAGCAAAGACAAACTTACTTTCTTGTATTTTGGAAAAATTGATTTATTTTTTTATGTACCTGACTAAGGTATATATTTCAAACATTAAATTTAAGACAAAGATAAGCTAATATAAATGCATAAACACTTTGCTATCAGCTACAGAACACACAATGTAACTAAGGCCTAAGTTAGAGTAAGGAATACTCTTGCCTGCTCTCCTGTCCTGCTTTGTATATCTTGATTTTGTAAAGGGAGATGTGCTGGGGAAAACAGGTAGATGTTAACCACTCTTCCATGTAAAGCAGACAAACTACCTACATAAACACTTTAAACAAATGACAATCACATTAAACAGTTTGAGCAAGAAATAAAATACATAGCATAAAAATATCACTTTTAAAACTTCAAATGTATCAGTCCATAGGAAGGATCAGATACTGCATATCCTGTTGTTTTACAGTTTGAATAGTTTTCTAGCAGAAAATGGGTACATTGCCAAAGACAGAAGTTTTCTAAACCTTGAAACAAATGGCAAGTTAGACATTGAGACTGTAGTGTGATCTTTTCATGATAAAGATGCACTTGAACTTTTTTTTTTTTTACATTTGAAAAATAGATATCCAAAGGCGTTTGTAAATGTAGTCTACAGAAGTTTTTATTAATGTCAACATTAAGGAATTTAATTAGTAGGAAGTTTAATGTTAACATAAAACTACTGTGTTGGTGAAATGCTACTTGCTGTTTTAATAGAAATTCATTTGGAAGTGGCAAGGACTTTGTTTTGTAAATGTGTGGACCTCAGGTTTCTCTAAGGTTTTGACAGGCAGTAAGAAAACTGGTTTGTCATTACATACTGCTGTTGTATGCATTCAGTTTCCATAGATAAACTTTGGTTTTTTTCAAGTATTGTTGTTATGGAAAAAAAAATTATATATATTAATATTTACTGGGAAAACATATGTATCTTTTTGTTGCAGGTAGTTCTGGATATGCTTAACCCTCAATCTGCTCTGCCTGTTGTACACCCACGTCTGAAACAGGGTGGTGTGTGCGCTGTGTATTTAGCAAAGTAGGTATTTACTTCTGGCACTTACATATTTATTCATGTATCACCTAACATTGTTACAAACACAAACATCTCTTCAGTCATGCTGGATGTGTATTTTAAATGTTTGACAAGATTTTTTTTCCCCCCTCCCAGGTAATTTCTTTTAGGGAGCTACACTCAGTATAAACTACCCTTGGCCGAATCCTTTGGCCTTTACTTTGGGAATGCTCTCATTATGGTCAGTGAAAGTTTGCACTTAATGACATCCTCAAAATAACTGTACTGTTTTCCAGTTCAGTAGTCACGTTGCTAGCTCCTTTACCCTAAAATTGAAGGACTTACGTAACCTCAAAGGTAAAGAATGTGACAAAGGCAGTAGAACTGAGACTCACAGTGTGTGATTTGAGTTTTTTAAATACTACTTTATCCTTTGCATTTCTTCAAAAGCATCACACAGGTTATTGACCTTTTAGACAGAATACGGACCTGCAAGCTCCCTTTTATGTGTGAAAAGATCATTGAGGTAACTCATAAAAATTGGTTGGTACTCCCTGCTAAAATCAAGAATTGCAAATCAGGCCAAATGGTGGAAACTCAAGAAAGTACTGAAGAACCACCTCAAGAGGAATATGAAGAAATCCATATTCAGGATCGAGTTGTTCTTAAAGAAAGTGAATACAATGGTAAGTATCCTGTTACTGCAATTTGATAATCCAAGGATATAATGAAGCAAAGTTTGTAGGAAGAGGCAGTATGTTTTCCTTAGGGCAGCCGAGTTTAGGACAGCCTAAACCTTGTCAAGCTTGAAAAAGGATATATTAATGGTTATTTAAA
Source organism: Chlamydotis macqueenii (assembly GCF_036417535.1). Taxonomy (NCBI): domain Eukaryota; kingdom Metazoa; phylum Chordata; class Aves; order Otidiformes; family Otididae; genus Chlamydotis; species Chlamydotis macqueenii. The sequence continues at coordinate 70,171,501 of NC_141558.1, read as the reverse complement.
TATCTCATTAAAAATCTAGACTAAATAGAAAATAAATCGCAATCTTCAAATAAAGAATGACTGCCCTTCTACTACTGTTTTTATTTTTAAATTTTTTTTTAATAAAATTCAGTCCTCTATACTCATCCTTTTGCTACTTTGGAGGACCCTGATGGGCTTAAGGATTCCACAGAAGAAACGTTACCAGCATGCTCTGTTTTGTAATCCTGCTGGTCTGGCAAATCCAAAAAAGATATCTCATCCTAGTTTAGATTTGCAAAATCCATAGTAGAGCAAAAAGGTCTGAATGTACTGATAGGTGCAAAGCACTTTAGCAGAAGCAAAAAGAAAATTTAAATATGTCAAGGAAAAAAAAAATCCACGCACTCTAGTTTGCACATATGTTTTAAACTTGTTGGAAAGAATTAAAAAAATTTACTTCTCACAGAACCACTTTCTGACAATGCTGAAACGTACTGCTCTGTGCCTTACGTTGCTAGACCATCTTATTGGCAGGATGCTCATTCAGGTGAGATACTTGGAAAATGTTGGGTTTTTTTATGTTAAATATTTAGTGGAATTTTATTTTCAAAAATACTATTTTTTTATACTAGCATTTGACATGTTACTATATCATGAAGTCATAAAATTTATAATAATAAACTAATCATTGTATATTGAAATACTGAAGTAGTAACTTCTTTTGTTTTTTAATTAGCATTCCTTACCAAGCTGAGAAAGTTTCGACCACTGCTTTCTTGATGCTGCTGAGATGTTAGCTGCTAATTTGAGTATTGTATCAGAGAAAAATAAAATATTACAAAGTAGCTGCTACGTTTTGGAAGTTGTGTAACTTTTAAGTAATGACTGCTTTCATTTCTACTGCATATAAAGTTTAAAATCTCACCTACTATTTAAAGGGAAAAGTTTTAACAGAACCATCAGGTATGGTGTTGCGATGAAACACAGATTGTTCCACAAAGGGCAGTATCTGTTTCTGCCTCATTGAGTGTATTTCATTCTTCATTGCTTGTAAACCAATCCATGGATTTGTCTTGGTTCAAGATGCTACTTTGTCTCCTTCTGCTGGACAGGCTCTGACAGTCTACCAGAAATAAGGAGAAAAAAAAATTAGTAAGAAAATAATAGATCAAAGTCTGGCCTTTTGAAATGCAAGTGAAGCAGCTTCTGCCATCACTGGCTACTAAGTGGTGACTGTAAGTTTCTTTAAGAACAATGTTCTTAAAGCACAACTGTAAGAGCAACTGAAATTCACTGAATTTGTTCTCTTGATAAAGCTGTGCTTATTTCAAGAAAAAGACCAGTTGTTGACATGTATAGCTTCGGTTCACTTCCACCAGTCATGCTAGAAGTTGCTTGGGTATTTGTGAACTTTATGAAAAAGCATTCTCAAATGGTCAAAATAAACATAGGTTTTTTCTGACCTTTGTCAGGTAGAAAAGCAAGATCTCGAAGTAAAAATAGATTTAAAATTAAGTTTTTTAGGGTCTCATGTAAGTCTCCACGTAAGCATGTGGTGATGTTTAACACGTTAAATTTGTTAAATGATGTGTTGTAGCCACCTGGCTTGTTCTGTATGTCAAGAGTCAAATGCCAAACTTATCAAAGGTGAGGGAACCCTTGAGAATCACAGTTGCACTGAAGCTATCAAAAGCAATAACACAATCCTACTATAGTAATGAAAATGTTTATATTAGTGAGAACATATGCAAATAAAAAATAGAACTATAAATAACTGTAACCCTGTATTAAATAAGCACACTAAGAACTCTGCAGTGCTTAAGCACATAAAAAGTATCTTTGCAGAACTGAGGTCTTATACAGCTCCCCCAGGAAATTTACATCTCAAGCGTGTTCTAGTCTTAATAATAAATTAAAGAATGAGTGTTTGCCCCATAACTACTATATGTATGTAATGGAGGCTTCTCATATAAAGGCTCAGGATGCTATTTTGAGTAGATTAATTTACAAAGATTCAACTACATAAAACAATTTCGCAGTAAACTCTTGTATTGTTTTCTACTTGTACCCCAGTCTTAAAAGGAAATCTTGTATAAACTCTGTCAACAATTGAGATACATTACAGGAAAATATGAATTGTGATTTAAGTGTGCCCAAACTGATGACAGCAACTGAGCAGCTTGCTCTTTCTAAAAACAGTGTTCTCAACAAGAGCACTTTAATCACGTAACACACACTCTTAACTCACATGACACACACCAGTATTTTTACTGTTTCCTTTAGCCAATCCTAGGTGTGTAAAAGACTGGAACACAACCCAAAATCTACCATAGTAGATGAAGGTAATTTGAAGACACTCAGAATATAAAGCAGTTAGTACTTCCAGGAAGTCAAGAGACAAGATGTGAAAATGAAATGAAACAATGGCAGTAAAAGCACAGTTCTGCCAAGGTAATTGCATTTGCAATATGGATTTCTGCTAACACATAAAGATCATGTCTTGCCATATCAAGAAGGACACAGTAGTCCCTACTGTAGTCTGATGGGCAAATATGGCCTCAGTTGCCTAAAATAATTGAAAATTATTTGCAATATTAAACCATACCTTGGGCATAATAAAAAGGAGAGTCAACAAGCATTTTTTCAGTTGGAAAGGTGTCCTTTGAATTCTGGGGTGAATGCAATTCCATCATCTCCAAAGTGCCAGTAGATGAAGAGGAAGATGATGATAATCCTAGTTGTACAAATCTTCCTTTCTTACCACAAAGCAAGCAGTCTGTAGGAGTAGCACTAGGTCCTCGGGGCAGCTGTACTTCATCATCATAGTTTCTCACAGCTCCACTGTGGTGCATAGAACGTTCTCGCTGCCATACGTAATGCATTGGAGCAATAGCCATCACCTGTCGGAACAGCCATTAGATCAGAAACCGTAAAAATAATGGGAAAACATACAGCTGAAAACAAGGGATCCAGTTCATGGATGGCAGAGAATTAATACTATGTAGATGAAGTGGTTATCATCTATTATCTATCTGCTTCTGTCTCACTAGAAGGTTTGCTACCTTAAGCACAAGTAAGTGAACCAGTTACGAATCAGATGTGGAAACACAACAGTTTACACCCTTGTATATTAATGTGAATCATCACAAATACCAGCTTATTCTTTGTGTGTTGGACTGAAGATTGTGTGTCTTTTACTAACTACGAAACACCAGCTAGATGGATTTTCTGATTCACAACATCACTGAACTGAGGACTGTTGGAAGCTGGGAGGGTATGCAGGGGAAAAGCTTGCCTTGTTCCTTGTACTTTTCCCATAAGCTAAGCTAATCCCATCCCCAGAAATGGGACTCTAGATTAAATGAGATTTTCTTTTCTACCAGCTGTAGCAAGCATGTTCTTAGAAGATGACAGGGATTTTTCAGACAAATACATTCCACCTGAAAAGTGAGGAATGTCTTTTTTTCCCCTCCTATTATGTTTGAAAAATGTAGATCGTACCACTGCATTAATAGTAGAGAATGTTAAAAGTGTGTCCTTCTGAGTTTTTTTAAATGCAGTAAAAAACAATTACCTTTAAAAGTCAACTGAAGTTGTATATCAATTTTGAAGGGATTAAAATGTCACCTGAGGTGCTGGGATTTTTATTTGAAGGTTTTACTTGTGTACAAATGTATAATTTGTAAAGCAAACACACACACAGGGAATTGTTTCTAAAGTGAATGAAGTGAAACAACAGATGGTAAATTTTAAATAAGAACATTTACATGAAAAAATATTCTAGTTTTTTTTTTTAAAACTGTGCTTAAAAACACAGTTTCAAATAATGTATTTTAAATGCAAAAATTAAAAAAAAAAAAGTCATGGAGGATAAATGGACCGTTACATTTTAGCTGCATCTTTTCTTTCCCATGGCTCGTCTATGCACTTTAGGGGAGATATTATATGTACAGAGCTAGACTGTTAGCTGGTATTAATTGTTGTAGTTTCAGCATCTACAATATTAAAACCTTCCCTACCTCTTCACAGCAGCGTCTGCTTACAATAGCCCTGTAGTCAATTCTACTCCATAGCTCATCTCTTAACCTTAAGAAATCAGGGAAGAGCTTTCTCCAGGCTTTTCCCAAAGCCCATGGGAAAATGTCATACTTTGATTCTTCATCATCTTCTTCAACTGTATTTGCCAGATACCTTCAAACATATATACATTTGTATCTGTAAATGTCATTCAATCTTAAATCACTGTTATTAGTATGATTTCTAACAGTTAAAGACCTAATACTGAAGTAATTACTTTTCCTAGTATTGTGAGAAAAACTAACAAAATACAGCTTTCTCTCAAGAGTACGGTATTTTCTTCATCAGAAAGTTTTATATATATCCTTTGGGTAAATAAAAACAAGCTATTATAAAAATTGCTTATCCCTAGAGTCTCCTAAATTAGTAGATGCAAGAACTAATATATCCTGACAGCTTTCCCCAAACTGGCAAGATATCCTTGGACTAAAGTGAACAGTTTCCCACTGATTCTCTAAATAAAGCTTAAAACTACCTTATGAAATCTTGAACTTTACATTTTCTACTTCATGACTTGTAATTGTTCTTGGAAAATAATGTTGCTTGCATTAAATTAGCAGCAAACTACTAAATACAGGTCTACTTTCATGTATAAATGAAAACCTTAAATTATTTTCTTAATGTCCATATTTTCTGTTCCTTCACTATGTGCTACTTTTGGTTCTGGGTCATCTTCTCAGACAGCAGGAAAATATTTACATCCACTGGATCCACCTGATACTAAACTCCTGTAAATCATACCTGAAAAAATTATGACATTTAGTCTCCTCCCCAATTTTCTCACTTGCTTCTAACCCCAGTATTCCCTCTAGTCCCAGTCTCACCAGACCCTTTGTCCCTTTCTAATCCTTTCGCTCTTCTGGCCTGGCTTTTCTCCCTTCACTGGAGTCAGACTGCTTCCTCCTCCATGCTCAGTGGATGCTAACCAGAATACTACTGGAAAAGAAGCAGTGGTCTTTCTCCCTGCACTAGTGTGGAAATAAGAGCATCTGAGAAGCACCATTACAGAAGAAGATTGCCTGAGCACCATATGAAAGAAAATGCTGAATCACTCTGTAGTCATAGCCAAACACGGTGAGATTATATAGGCTTGGTAAAGAGAGATTCCTAATCGCACCTCTGTTTCAAAGTATAGAAATTTTAGAACTGTTCAAAAAAGTTCTCAGAAGTTCTCTAGCAACATTTTACAATTTACTTAGATCATGTTGACGGAAACTTTAATAATAAAGTTGTTCCCGAGGTGCGTATCACGATGAAACGTTTCTGTACAAATGACTTAAAGGCTGGCAAAGATATAAAATAGGGTGTTACAACAGGAAGCATGAGCCACAAATATGTTGCCATGTATTGTCCTGCGTATATTTCTTGTAATGCTTAAAAAAGTTCACAGGTTTACAGTTTGGCAGGCAGAATGCCACGCTGTGTATCACAACAGCAATGCAAACGTCCCCTCACTGCTGCTCAAGCGTGTTCCACACGGGCAGTCATCAGAGGAAGAATGTTGAATTTGAACTATTTATGTATAGTATGTAGATTATGCTTCTATGCTTCATTTAGAACCCAAACAACTACACACTTAGGAAAGAAGTGTCACTGTATATCATAATTATCAGTGGCATAAACAAAGAAAAAATAATGTAAAGTTTATCTTAATAAAACCTAATAAAACCAGATAATTTAAAAGTACTTACAGAGCAACAAAGAAATTGATTCTGGTATGCTCATTTATTGTGAAGTTAGCCCTCTTGAAATAAACGAAAGTCATTGCCAAGAGATACTGTTTTAAAATGTAAAATGTTACATTCATTATTAAGTATCTATATTATTGCAGCACATAATTTCATAAAATGCTTTACACATTTATCTTGCACCGAGATATTTTGGTTATTTTAATCAATGAGGGATGCATAAATTGAGCTTCTTGAAGCTTTCATACAAGCTCGTTAGAAAAAAAAATACTGTCTGTATTTGCATTGCAGTATCAAGTGATTAAGAGAAGATTTTTCACTCAATACATGTTCTGTTAACTAAGACAGAAATACACTGACCTTGTCTGCAATTTTACAGCAACAGTCCATCCAAAGGAAGTCTTGGATTAGATCATCATCTGCAACAAAAGAAAGTTGTAAGCATTTCAAACACCAAAACTGTTTTTGTTAGAAAGTACTTGTAAATAAATAACAGGTGATCCTTTTATTAAACCAAATAAAAAGAAAGAAGCAAGACTCAGCAGTAGAGAACAGAGGAGCTAAAGAGATTAAGGTAAGGGGAAACTTAGGTGACAGAAGCAAACAAATTACCAGAAAGGCAAGGTGGAAAATCTAGTGACTGCATTTCATTCATTCTCAGTAATAGGAAGTGAAGGTGAAAAAACACCAGAATGTTTTGTATTTACTTCTTCCTGCAGTAAGTGGTTCCATCTAAGAGCATATCGTTATTTCTGATGAACCATAGACTGTTGAGATCTCTGCACCTTGATTACCTGACAGCCTTTATAAGGCAATACTTGCTTGATTATTTGTGGCCAGTGCATCACTGTGAATACTACAATAAGACTACTGCAAACTCTCTGATTCACTCCTGCATTCAAAGTTCAAATAAAAACCAAGTGTAATCTTCCACTATTACTTTATCCCTTCATTAAATAAGTACAAAACTTTATATGAAAGAGACAAATGCAAAAGAGATGCTACAACTCCTCAGATTTTCTTCCCATTCCACTTTTCCCTCTAAATGTTTATTCCCACAATAAATAATAAACATATTTATTAGACTGAGAGTCCAGCATTTTTTAAGTCTTGTGTAAAACAAGATGTACATTGTTTTACATGTATTTGTTGAAATACAAGAAAAAATAGAAAGGAAAGGGAAATGATCATAAAAGGAAGTATCATACCACCTTGGTTTCATTTGTAATTTGAAAAGACACTTTTCATCAGTTTGGTAGCCTTTTTTGTATTTTTAACAAGCATTAAATATTTATACACTAAAATATAACAAAATATGTTTAGACAAAGATATTGCTGTTAGTGTTTATATAAAAAGCAGTTCCAAAATTACTGAGTTTAGAAAGCACGCTTGCTTAATAGTTTTCTACTGTTCAGTCAATACATTGGTATCGATTATTAACCTACCAAATAATTTAAAGAAAGCTGTCATTTCCTGACGCTGAATAACTAGACGTGGTCCCTTTGGACATTGATATTTATGACTAGGAATTTTTTTTTCACTATTTTCTTCATGGTCTTTAAAAGTAGGCCGCTTTAGTCTAATAAGTTTTTTTTGCTGATGTGATCTGGATGCACTCGATTTTACATGAACAGTGACAGTGGGAGGTGTCTGACACACCAGATTGTGTCTCATTTCAGTAAGTAAAGGTTCCTGTTAAAAAAAAAAAAAGAAGAAATTAACTACAAAAATAGTCAGCTTGAGCAATAGTTCTCTAGATTTATTTTGTTCAAATGAAGCGTTTCAGTAGAGCTTGTATGTCAGGTAACACAAAAACTAATTGTATCAGTACTAATTATCTAAGTCTTGCACTCTAAGCCAGCTATGTAAATATCTTTAATTTAGTTCTAATTTGATAAAGCTTTTTTACAGTGAAAGGAGCCCTCAGTCTTTATGTTTCCATTCAAAATTTTGAAACATGGAAAAAAATATCCTTTCCAGAAAAGCCTGCTGTTTCTCAGATCCTCTTAGCCCTTCACACTTAGATCTACCGAAAAAATCTCCATTCCCCCCTCCAATTTGTGATTATGTATTTTTAAAGGAACGGTAATAGAATTAATGCAACTGAACCACAATTAAGCCATGTAACACTAAAATGGAAGACTTGAGCTCTTAATTTTTGTAACATTTGGGTATAGCCATTGGGAATAAAAAATTAGCCCTCAAGTAGGACACACCCTGAATACATAACCAAGAAGACAAACCTGAGGTGTTTGTAACTGTAAAAATCAAGAAGATACCCAATGGAGTGTGTGGAAAGGTGTTTTTAGAGAGGAGCAAAAGCATTCAGTTCTTCAGCAGGTCCCTCCAGGCAACCTCGGGATGAGGCCGGCTCACAGCAGACTACCTAGCTCTCCAGCTCCCAGTTAGCTGCCACACTAAAAAAGCTAACTCACAAAAACTCCACTCTGCCGAACGAAACCAAAAAGCCTCTCACGTGTGACTGCGATCACCCTCTACCGGTTGCCAGTGGGCAGGACTGGAGCCTACTCCGCCCCGGCCCGGCCCGGCCCAGCCCGGCCCAGCCCCGCCCAGCCCGCTCCCCTCCGCAGTCTCCCGCTCCCGCCGCGCCCACGAGATGGCGCCTCTCGCAGCCAGCCGGAGGGCGCGAGGCAGCCGCCTGAGCCAATCGGCCGGCGGGGGCACCCTTGCCTCCCTCACCCTCTTCCTGCTGCCTGGGGGCGCTGGGCCGCGCGGCTCCCGCGCAGCTCCCGCGCAGCCTGCCTGCCAATGAGAAAAGGGCACGGCTGTTGCTACGCGGGCAGGCTCGCTGCGGTGACCGGGAAGAGGCGGGAAACCGCGCCACGCTGATTTCCCGGCTCGGGAAGCTCCTAAAGTAACGTGGTAGCTCCGTGCGGTGCCGCGACCCTCGTCAGGCACCCGGCCGGTGCCAAAGAGGGCCGGCCCGTCCCACAGCACCCCGTTCCCACGCCAGACGAGGTGAGCCCCGAACCCGGCGTGTCCGGTCGCTCCGGGGGCGTGGGCAGCGGGACACGGCTCGTTTCCACGGTGCCCCTTCAGCCTCCCTTCCCAAGGGAGCGTTCGGTGCGAGCGGGAGCGCTGCCTTTTTACTCCTTCCTCATCTTTTATTAATAATTTGCTGGATGTCCTTATTCAGATGCTCTGAGTTAGTGAGCGTGTTCAGGGAAGGGTCACACCAAGTCTCTGATGGTGTAGAGACAGGGAAAAACTGTATTGAGAGAAGGAGTTAAAGAAATCTTAATAGATATGGCATTGATTAATTATTGCTGTGCATCTTAAGGAATCAAGTTGATAAACAGTGCTTAATGTTTTGTTAACTACTTGCTTAATAATTTGCTAACCATTGTGCAAACTATTTGAAGCAGAAAGTCTTGCAATTCTTCACGAAAGACAGTTCCCGGTAAGGACTAGGGGGGTCGCTTCAAGAACCAGCTAAAACCGACCCTGCAGCTTGAATGAAAGCCAAGGGATAACTGAGTTTGCGCAAGAACAAAAGGTTACTAGCGGTGATGAAGAGGAGTCACCTGCCTTCATCCTCACGACCCCCGACGACCACCACCAGGAGGCACTGCGCAAGCCCAGACAGGAGGAGTTTATGAAAATGACCCCTTGGGACTAATTTTAATACGAAGCGGGGATAGGTCATGCATATGTATAGGTGTATTGTGAAACTTTATGTATATGTAACACTTGGTTGTATAAATTTAAAGTGAGTTGCCACGTAAGGCGCGCACGGTTTTGGTGGGACTACCCCCCTGTGCTGCCCAGCGCTGAATAAACATACCTACTTTACAATCTTACAGATTGTGGAGTCCATTTTCCGCACGTCAGTTTGGCGAGCCAGCCAGGAGGATCTCTGCTTGGCTGCGGGATCGACTGCGGAGCGGACGCCCCTAGGCGCGCCCCGAGCACTTTCCTCGGAGGAGCCTCCGCTGCCAGCCGCTCACCACGGGAGCAGACAACGACCTCCTGAAACCGCGGATCAAACGGTATGTTTAATGGTAGGGGCCTGTAAGTCGTACGCGTGGCTGGGGCAGCTGGTAAATCGCGCAGAGACGTCTGGCGTGCAGCATAGTCCCCGTTGGTTGGGTACCCATTGGTTTGGGGCTCCAACTGGGGACTCGCTGACCGATAGAGCGGCCGCTAGCGATCTTGGGGGCAGATCGAGCGAGTCCGAGGTAACCGCTGCATCCCATTGCTGGGAGCCAGGATGGACCTGCTGATGATCGGTACATGAGAAGCAGGAGAAGGGTAAGCGGGCCTCTTTAACCTGGATTTGGAGATAGTTTAACATCAGTAGGTGAGTTTGTTCTTGCAACCATTTTGCAGCTGCTTTAAAGACTGGTGTGAATGAGGGATCCCTGTGCTGTATGGTTGTTAGTAAGAGAGTGTGGTTGAGTGATTGATCGTAAGTGTGGTGTGGAGGAGTGAAATAGTTAGTCTAAATTTGAATCACTGAGACCCTCTCACAGAGGAAATATAAAATGGGTAACACTCAAGGGGGAATATTAAGGAAAAGCCCCCTGGGCTGCATACTCGCCCACTGGAAAGATATTGCTGGGGGTGGAGGTACGGAAAGTAAAAAGACTCTTATTAAATATTGCAATCAGTGGTGGCCATTGTATAAGTTAGAGGGTGAAGTCAAGTGCCCGTTTAATGGAACGTTGGATTACAATACTTTGTTGCAGCTTATGTTGTTTCTTAGAAGAGAAGGGAAATGGGACGAGGTGTCGTATGCAGATATGTTTTTCACCCTACGAAATCACCCAGAGTGGCAAAGGGACTGTGGGATGATACCCCCGCAGGACCCTATGGTACTCGCACTCGAACGGGAGAACAAGGAGGGTGGAGGCAGATTAAAAAGGTGCTGTTCATCATGCAGCATTGGGCAGAGGTGTACGAAGGCAGATAAAGTACGCCAGGTTCCAGAACAAGATTTAAGTGATTTGTTTAAACCTCCCCCCCGATCACAGGACCAGGACGCAGACTCGGAAGGGACATCGAATCCCCGATAGCCCTGTATCTTCCCGTACTAGACAGAAATCTGCTCCGACAATCTTACAAGCACCCCTCCGGGAGGCGGTGGGGCCGGATGGCGGAACAATGTTAATTAAAGTACCCTTCTCCACCGCTGACTTGGGAGAGTGGAGAAAAATTGCGAAAGATTACAGAAGCGATCCGGTAAGTGTGGCTAAACATTTCCAGTTCATTGTAAAACAACATAATCCGGACTGGAAAGACATACAACTGCTATTAGAATACATGACTGAAACGGAGAAGCAGTTGATTTTAAAAACGGCAGGAAATCTAGCCAAGGATTATTATAAAGTTACCGGGGGAGATGTTAAGGAGCACTTCCCCCTCCAGGACCCGAAATGGGAGGTAAACAGGTCAGTACATATGGAAAGATTGCAGGAATATCAGGAGTGGATTTCGAAGGGGATGGAACGGGCAATCCCCAAGACTATAAATTGGTCAGCCTTATATGCAAATAAACAAGGTCCTTCCGAGTCTCCATCTGAATTCCTGGATCGACTGAGGGATGTGATGCGTCGTAGCACACCGCTGGACCCGGGGTCTGAGGTAGGGGTACAGCAATTAGTCTCTTTATTCCTGGGTCAGTCTACGGGGGACATAAGACGAAAGCTTCAAAAGTTGCGTCCTGCGGAAAGCAGGAATTTAGAGATATTGCTGGATGAGGCTTGGAGAGTGTTCAGTAATAGAGAAGAAGGGTATCGGCAGGGACAAAGAAGGTTGGTGGCTGTCGTTCGGGGAGATGGGGAGTGGGGAGGTAGGCGAAAGCAGCCTCGGTTGGGGTTGGAAAAGGATCAGTGTGCAATGTGCAAGGGCTTTGGCCACTGGAAAAAGGAATGCCCAAGGAACAAGAAAGAAGGCCGGAGGATCCCGGCGAATGCGAGGATAGCTAATGTGATGGAAGACTGACGGGAACCTGGGGAGTCTACCCTAGCGGATCCACTGGTTATAATTAAGCTAGGGGAAGAACAACAACAAGTAGAATTCTTAGTAGATACAGGGGCAACATATTCGGTTCTGAATCAAGCTTTGATGCCCCTGGGAAATGATTATGTCATGGTAAAAGGAGCGACTGGTCAAAGTGAAAAGGCATATTTTTGTAAGCCTCTAAAATACAAATTGGGAAAACAATGGGGTATCCATAAATTTTTATATATGCCCAACTCCCCGAAAGCACTTTTGGGAAGAGATCTATTGGAACAATTGGGAGCAAAGATTATATTTGAAAAAGGAGAAATTACTCTGGAGGTAAAAGATCAGCAATATATTCAGATATTGAGTCTAACCTTAACCAGTCTCTCCTCAGAAGGAAAAATTAATGAGGAAATCCTAAACCAAGTGTACCCGGGGGTATGGGCTACTGATGTACCTGGAAGGGCGAAAAGTGCTCCATCTGTTGAAGTTAAGGTTAAGGAAGGCCGACGACCGGTAAGAATTAAACAATATCCCCTAAAGAAGGAAGACAGAGAAGGAATCCGGCCGGTGATAGAAAAATTTCTACAGTTAGGACTATTAAAGGAGTGTGAGTCAGAATTCAATACCCCTATATTACCTGTTCGGAAACCCGATGGGTCATATAGGGTGGTCCAAGACTTACGGGCAGTGAATAAGATAACTGAAGACCTCTACCCAGTAGTGGCCAATCCATATACCCTGCTGACTGTGTTGACACCTGAACTAATTTGGTTTACTGTTTTAGATTTGAAGGATGCTTTCTTTTGCCTCCCTCTCCATGAAGCCAGTCAAAAATTGTTTGCGTTCGAATGGGAAAACCCTAAAAGTGGTCGGAAGACCCAGCTCACTTGGACGGTGTTGCCACAAGGATTTAAAAATAGTCCTACCATTTTTGGGAATCAGCTTGCAAAAGACTTAGAATCCTGGGAAACCCCATCTGAGGAAGGAAAATTGTTGCAGTATGTAGATGATATCCTGATTGCCACGAAAACAGAGGAAGACTGTATGGCATGGACAGTGAGTCTGTTGAATTTCTTGGGACTCCAGGGATACCGTGTCTCCAAGAAGAAAGCCCAGGTAATGCAACGTAAAGTGAATTATTTGGGCTATGAAATTAGTGCGGGGCAGAGAACTTTGGGACGGGCCCGCAAAGAGGCAATATGCCAGACTCAGAGACCTCAGACAGTAAAGGAGTTACGGACTTTTCTGGGAATGACCGGGTGGTGCCGATTGTGGATCTATAATTATGGACTGCTTGTTAAACCACTGTATGCTCTGACAGCTACTGAGCAGAAGCACCTTGAGTGGAACAAAGAGACCGAACGAGCCTTTGAGCTACTGAAAAAGGCGTTGATGTCGGCCCCGGCCTTAGGACTCCCAGATGTGAGTAAGCCGTTTCTTCTTTTCTCCCATGAGAAACAGGGTATTGCCCTGGGAATATTAGCACAAGATCTGGGTCCATATCGACGGGCAGTTGCCTATCTCTCTAAGCAGTTAGACGCCACTGCAAAGGGTTGGCCTGGATGCCTACGGGCGGTTGCAGCTGTGATACTGAACATACAGGAAGCCCGAAAGTTTACCCTGGGCCAGAAAATGACTGTTTTGGTGTCTCATACAGTATCAGCAGTACTGGAAGCAAAGGGTGGGCACTGGCTCTCTCCACAAAGATTTCTGAGATATCAAGCTGTACTAGTAGAACAGGATGATGTGGAAATCGTGGTCACTAACATTGTCAACCCAGCTTCTTTTCTCAGCGGGAACACAGGAGAACCAGTGCACCATGACTGTTTGGAAACCATTGAAGCAACATATGCAAGCCGCCCAGACCTGAAGGATAGCCCCGTGGAAAACGGGTAAAACTGGTTCACAGACGGGAGCAGTTATGTCTTAAATGGCAATCGACATGCGGGATATGCCATCACTACCAGCCAGCAGGTAATAGAGTCAGGGCCTTTGCCCATGAACACCTCCGCACAGAAGGCAGAAATAATTGCCCTAACCCGAGCCCTGGATTTGGCCCAGGGCAAAACTGTGAACATTTACACGGACTCAAAATATGCCTTCAGAGTTGTGCACGCACAGGGAGCAATTTGGAAAGAAAGAGGACTATTGAACTCCCAGGGAAAAAATATCAAACATGCAGAAGAAATTCTGAAGCTACTAGAAGCTGTCCAGCTCCCTGAGAAAGTGGGAATTATGCATATTAAGGCACACCAGAAAGTGAGCTCAGATTTGGAAAAAGGGAATGAGCTGGCGGACAGAGAGGCAAAACAAGTGGCCAAAACAAAGGTGAAAGTAGAAGGGGCTCTAATTCCTGATAGGCAAATCTCTCTAGAAGGTAAGCCAGAATATATCAAGGAAGATCGGAAACTTATCACAGACTTAGAAGGGTCATATAATGAAGAGGGGTGGGCTTATACCCCACAGGGAAGACTAATTATTCCCTCTTGTTTACTGTGGCACTTGATACGGGAAGAACATAGGAAAAGGCATTGGGGAGCAGAGGCTCTGTATAAACATTTAATCAGAGAAATTGTGGCTAGAAATTTATACACCACGGTGAGACGGGTGACTCAACAGTGTGACCTTTGCCTCCAGACTAACCCTAAAAATACCCCCAAACCAAAAATGGGCCAGATTGGAAAAGGCAACGGGCCTGGACAACAATGGCAGGTTGATTTTACAGAACTTCCAAGAAAAGGGGGGTATCGATATTTGCTGGTATTAACCGATACCTTTTCAGGTTGGCCAGAAGCATTCCCAACTAGGACAGCCAAGGCTCGGGAGGTAACCAAAGTATTGGTACAAGAGATAATACCACGTTTTGCGGTTCCAGCAACCATATCCTCTGATAGAGGACCACATTTTGTCTCAAAAATAGTACAACAAATTAGCCACCATTTGGGAATAGATTGGCAACTTCATACCCCATACCGCCCTCAGTCGAGTGGCCAAGTGGAGAAAATGAACCACTTAATCAAACAGCAAATTGTGAAATTGGGACAAGAAGCAAACTTGACATGGCCTCAGTCTCTCCCTTTAGCCCTTTTGCGTATAAGAACGAGACCAAGGGCAAAGGAAGGACTGAGTCCCTTTGAAATTCTGTATGGACGACCCTATGGGATACAGAGGGGGATGTCTTTGCAAGCTGGGGATGAAATTATGACTTCCTACATGGTGGCATTGAGCAAACAGCTCAATAGAATTGGAAAGCATGTAATTGGTACCCGGGGAAGAGGTCTAGATGAACCTGTGCATGATATACAACCTGGAGATTATGTATATGTAAAGTCTCTTACAGAAAAAAACTTGGAACCACAGTGGGAAGGACCATACCAGGTACTCCTCACCTCCTTTACAGCAATTAAGATTAAGAAACAGAATGCCTGGATTCACCATACTCGAGTAAAGAAGTCACCACAGAAGCTTTGGACTTCTGAAATCCAAGGACCGTTAAAACTTAGACTAAAAAGATAAGATGTGGATCAAATTCTATACGATTTTTATAGCCTCGCAGGCAATGAATGCAGTGGCCTGGCGAGAAAATTGGTATGTTCAACTAATTCAAAATGTCACCAAAATTTTGAATAAGACGGATTGTTGGGTTTGCACCCAAATGCCAAGACATTCTGGTTACGAAGTGCCATTGATAGGTGTTCCATTGCCAGTCTCTTTAACCAACAGACAAAATGGTATCTTTTGGGGAAATACGGTTTTGAGGACGGATCCTCAAATTAAATGGGGTCGGGAACTGGCAATAACTATAGAGGGGGCTAATCCATTAGGGGACAGCTGTTTGGTAAGTTCGGGAAAAGGACCGTTTGTAGGAGAATACCCAAACTGCAATGATAGTCACACCTTAAATATGACGAGAGTAGATCCGGAATTTCTAGAACTCAATTATACCGGCCTCCCAACCCCACAGGGAACAGGATGGTATTGGTTGTGCGGCACAGTGGCCCGTAAGGTTTTACCCCTAGGATGGCATGGAGCATGTACATTAGGAGGTTTGATCCCCAACATTACTATTATCGACAAATTGACACCATATTCTCTACGAAGAAAACGGGAAATTGTAAATAACCCTCTCATAGACAGGCCAACCAGTTTTCATAGTTTTGCACGATGGTTCATCCCATTTCTAGGGGTCAGTGAATTGGAGAAGGCAATAATAAACATCTCGGCTGTAATAGAAACAATGGAAAATAAGACCATTGATGCTATCCTAGCACTCCGGGAAGAAGTTACTGATTTGTCAAAAATAGTGTCACAAAATCGCATGGCTTTAGATTTGTTATTAGCCTCACAAGGGGGAGTATGCACAGTAATTAATGTAGACTGTTGCATGTATGCAGACCAAAGCGGGCGGATCACTGAGGATCTCCAAGAAATCAGAAGACAAGTAGGTGTTTTACACAAAGTAACGCAAGATAATACTTCTTGGGGTTTTTCTGACTTATGGGAAAGACTGACATCCTGGTTACCCAATTTAGCGTGGTTAAAACAATTGTTCGCAATAATTATTGCACTTGTTTTTTTTATTTTTGATTATTGGAATAGCCATCCGCTGTGGATTTTGGTGTTTTAAAGGAACAGAAATTTCCTACAGCGAATGGAAAAGGAACCAATTACGACAGAAATTAGAATCTAACTAATATTTTAGGGACATTGATAGTAAAGGAATTTACTAATTTTCTAGAAAAGGGAGGACTGAGAGAAGGAGTTAAAGAAATCTTAATAGATATGGCATTGATTAATTATTGCTGTGCATCCTAAGGAATCAAGTTGATAAATAGTGCTTAATGTTTTGTTAACTACTTGCTTAATAATTTGCTAGCCATTGTGCAAACTATTTGAAGCAGAAAGTCTTACAGTTCTTCACGAAAGACAGTTCCCGGTAAGGAAGAGGGGGGTCGCTTCAAGAACCAGCTAAAACCGACCCTGCAGCTTGAATGAAAGCCAAGGGATAACTGAGTTTGCGCAAGAACAAAAGGTTACTAGCGGTGACGAAGAGGAGTCACCTGCCTTCATCCCTACGACCCCCGACGACCACCACCAGGAGGCACTGCGCAAGCCCAGACAGGAGGAGTTTATGAAAATGACCCCTTGGGACTAATTTTAATACGAAGCGGGGATAGGTCATGCATATGTATAGGCATATTGTGAAACTTTATGTATATGTAACACTTGGTTGTATAAATTTAAAGTGAGTTGCCACGTAAGGCGCGCACGGTTTTGGTGGGACTACCCCCCTGTGCTGCCCAGCGCTGAATAAACATACCTACTTTACAATCTTACAGATTGTGGAGTCTGCTTTCTGCACGTCGGTTTGGCGAGCCAGCCAGGAGGATCTCTGCTTGGCTGCGGGATCGACTGCGGAGCGGACGCCCCTAGGCGCGCCCCGAGCACTTTCCTCGGAGGAGCCTCCGCTGCCAGCCGCTCACCACAGGAGCAGACAACGACCTCCTGAAACCGCGGATCAAACGGTATGTTTAATGGTAGGGGCCTGTAAGTCGTACGCGTGGCTGGGGCAGCTGGTAAATCGTGCAGAGACGTCTGGCGTGCAGCATAGTCCCCGTTGGTTGGGTACCCATTGGTTTGGGGCTCCAACTGGGGACTCGCTGACCAATAGAGCGGCCGCTAGCGATCTTGGGGGTAGATCGAGCGAGTCCGAGGTAACCGCTGCATCCCATTGCTGGGAGCCAGGATGGACCTGCTGATGATCGGTACATGAGAAGCAGGAGAAGGGTAAGCGGGCCTCTTTAACCTGGATTTGGAGATAGTTTAACATCAGTAGGTGAGTTTGTTCTTGCAACCATTTTGCAGCTGCTTTAAAGACTGGTGTGAATGAGGGATCCCTGTGCTGTATGGTTGTTAGTAAGAGAGTGTGGTTGAGTGATTGATCGTAAGTGTGGTGTGGAGGAGTGAAATAGTTAGTCTAAATTTGAATCACTGAGACCCTCTCACAGAGGAAATATAAAATGGGTAACACTCAAGGGGGAATATTAAGGAAAAGCCCCCTGGGCTGCATACTCGCCCACTGGAAAGATATTGCTGGGGGTGGAGGTACGGAAAGTAAAAAGACTCTTATTAAATATTGCAATCAGTGGTGGCCATTGTATAAGTTAGAGGGTGAAGTCAAGTGGCCGTTTAATGGAACGTTGGATTACAATACTTTGTTGCAGCTTATGTTGTTTCTTAGAAGAGAAGGGAAATGGGACGAGGTGTCGTATGCAGATATGTTTTTCACCCTACGAAATCACCCAGAGTGGCAAAGGGACTGTGGGATGATACCCCCGCAGGACCCTATGGTACTCGCACTCGAACGGGAGAACAAGGAGGGTGGAGGCAGATTAAAAAGGTGCTGTTCATCATGCAGCATTGGGCAGAGGTGTACGAAAGCAGATAAAGTACGCCAGGTTCCAGAACAAGATTTAAGTGATTTGTTTAAACCTCCCCCCCGATCACAGGACCAGGACGCAGACTCGGAAGGGACATTGAATCCCCCTGATAGCCCTGTATCTTCCCGTACTAGACAGAAATCTGCTCCGACAATCTTACAAGCACCCCTCCGGGAGGCGGTGGGGCCGGATGGCGGAACAATGTTAATTAAAGTACCCTTCTCCACCGCTGACTTGGGAGAGTGGAGAAAAATTGCGAAAGATTACAGAAGCGATCCGGTAAGTGTGGCTAAACATTTCCAGTTCATCGTAAAACAACATAATCCGGACTGGAAAGACATACAACTGCTATTAGAATACATGACTGAAACGGAGAAGCAGTTGATTTTAAAAACGGCAGGAAATCTAGCCAAGGATTATTATAAAGTTACCGGGGGAGATGTTAAGGAGCACTTCCCCCTCCAGGACCCGAAATGGGAGGTAAACAGGTCAGTACATATGGAAAGATTGCAGGAATATCAGGAGTGGATTTCGAAGGGGATGGAACGGGCAATCCCCAAGACTATAAATTGGTCAGCCTTATATGCAAATAAACAAGGTCCTTCCGAGTCTCCATCTGAATTCCTGGATCGACTGAGGGATGTGATGCGTCGTAGCACACCGCTGGACCCGGGGTCTGAGGTAGGGGTACAGCAATTAGTCTCTTTATTCCTGGGTCAGTCTACAGGGGACATAAGACGAAAGCTTCAAAAGTTGCGTCCTGCGGAAAGCAGGAATTTAGAGATATTGCTGGATGAGGCTTGGAGAGTGTTTAGTAATAGAGAAGAAGGGTATCGGCAGGGACAAAGAAGGTTGGTGGCTGTCGTTCGGGGAGATGGGGAGTGGGGAGGTAGGCGAAAGCAGCCTCGGTTGGGGTTGGAAAAGGATCAGTGTGCAATGTGCAAGGGCTTTGGCCACTGGAAAAAGGAATGCCCAAAGAACAAGAAAGAAGGCCGGAGGATCCCGGCGAATGCAAGGATAGCTAATGTGATGGAAGACTGACGGGAACCTGGGGAGTCTACCGTAGCAGATCCACTGGTTATAATTAAGCTAGGGGAAGAACAACAACAAGTAGAATTCTTAGTAGATACAGGGGCAACATATTCGGTTCTGAATCAAGCTTTGATGCCACTGGGAAATGATTATGTCATGGTAAAAGGAACGACTGGCCAAAGTGAAAAGGCATATTTTTGTAAGCCTCTAAAATACAAATTGGGAAAACAATGGGGTATCCATAAATTTTTATATATGCCCAACTCCCCGAAAGCACTTTTGGGAAGAGATCTATTGGAACAATTGGGAGCAAAGATTATATTTGAAAAAGGAGAAATTACTCTGGAGGTAAGAGATCAGCAATATATTCAGATATTGACTCTAACCTTAACCAGTCTCCCCTCAGAAGGAAAAATTAATGAGGAAATCCTAAACCAAGTGTACCCGGGGGTATGGGCTACTGATGTACCTGGAAGGGCGAAAAGTGCTCCACCTGTTGAAGTTAAGGTTAAGGAAGGCCGACGACCAGTAAGAATTAAACAATATCCCCTAAAGAAGGAAGACAGAGAAGGAATCCGGCCGGTGATAGAAAAATTTCTACAGTTAGGACTATTAAAGGAGTGTGAGTCAGAATTCAATACCCCTGTATTACCTGTTCGGAAACCCGATGGGTCATATAGGGTGGTCCAAGACTTACGGGCAGTGAATAAGATAACTGAAGACCTCTACCCAGTAGTGGCCAATCCATATACCCTGCTGACTGTGTTAACACCTGAACTAATTTGGTTTACTGTTTTAGATTTGAAGGATGCTTTCTTTTGCCTCCCTCTCCATGAAGCCAGTCAAAAATTGTTTGCGTTCGAATGGGAAAACCCTAAAAGTGGTCGGAAGACCCAGCTCACTTGGACGGTGTTGCCACAAGGATTTAAAAATAGTCCTACCAGTTTTGGGAATCAGCTTGCAAAAGACTTAGAATCCTGGGAAACCCCATCTGAGGAAGGAAAATTGTTGCAGTATGTAGATGATATCCTGATTGCCACGAAAACAGAGGAAGACTGTATGGCATGGACGGTGAGTCTGTTGAATTTCTTGGGACTCCAGGGATACCGTGTCTCCAAGAAGAAGGCCCAGGTAATGCAACGTAAAGTGAATTATTTGGGCTATGAAATTAGTGCGGGGCAGAGAACTTTGGGACAGGCCCGCAAAGAGGCAATATGCCAGACTCAGAGACCTCAGACAGTAAAGGAGTTACGGACTTTTCTGGGAATGACCGGGTGGTGCCGATTGTGGATCTATAATTATGGACTGCTTGTTAAACCACTGTATGCTCTGACAGCTACTGAGCAGAAGCACCTTGAGTGGAACAAAGAGACCGAACGAGCCTTTGAGCTACTGAAAAAGGCTCTGATGTCAGCCCCGGCCTTAGGACTCCCAGATGTGAGTAAGCCGTTTCTTCTTTTCTCCCATGAGAAACAGGGTATTGCCCTGGGAATATTAGCACAAGATCTGGGTCCATATCGACGGGCAGTTGCCTATCTCTCTAAGCAGTTAGACGCCACTGCAAAGAGTTGGCCTGGACGCCTACGGGCGGTTGCAGCTGTGATACTGAACATACAGGAAGCCCGAAAGTTTACCCTGGGCCAGAAAATGACTGTTTTGGTGTCTCATACAGTATCAGCAGTACTGGAAGCAAAGGGTGGGCACTGGCTCTCTCCACAAAGATTTCTGAGATATCAAGCTGTATTAGTAGAACAGGATGATGTGGAAATCGTGGTCACTAACATTGTCAACCCAGCTTCTTTTCTCAGCGGGAACACAGGAGAACCAGTGCACCATGACTGTTTGGAAACCATTGAAGCAACATATGCAAGCCGCCCAGACCTGAAGGATAGCCCCGTGGAAAACGGGTAAAACTGGTTCACAGACGGGAGCAGTTATGTCTTAAATGGCAATCGACATGCGGGATATGCCATCACTACCAGTCAGCAGGTAATAGAGTCCGGGCCTTTGCCCATGAACACCTCCGCACAGAAGGCAGAAATAATTGCCCTAACCCGAGCCCTGGAGTTGGCCCAGGGCAAAACTGTGAACATTTACACGGACTCAAAATATGCCTTCGGAGTTGTGCACGCACAGGGAGCAATTTGGAAAGAAAGAGGACTATTGAACTCCCAGGGAAAAAATATCAAACATGCAGAAGAAATTCTGAAGCTACTAGAAGCTGTCCAGCTCCCTGAGAAAGTGGCAATTATGCATATTAAGGCACACCAGAAAGTGAGCTCAGATTTGGAAAAAGGGAATGAGCTGGCGGACAGAGAGGCAAAACAAGTGGCCAAAACAAAGGTGAAAGTAGAAGGGGCTCTAATTCCTGATAGGCAAATCTCTCTAGAAGGTAAGCCAGAATATATCAAGGAAGATCGGAAACTTATCACAGACTTAGAAGGGTCATATAATGAAGAGGGGTGGGCTTATACCCCACAGGGAAGACTAATTATTCCCTCTTGTTTACTGTGGCACTTGATACGGGAAGAACATAGGAAAAGGCATTGGGGAGCAGAGGCTCTGTATAAACATTTAATCAGAGAAATTGTGGCTAGAAATTTATACACCACGGTGAGACGGGTGACTCAACAGTGTGACCTTTGCCTCCAGACTAACCCTAAAAATACCCCCAAACCAAAAATGGGCCAGATTGGAAAAGGCAACGGGCCTGGACAACAATGGCAGGTTGATTTTACAGAACTTCCAAGAAAAGGGGGGTATCGATATTTGCTGGTATTAACCGATACCTTTTCAGGTTGGCCAGAAGCATTCCCAACTAGGACAGCCAAGGCTCGGGAGGTAACTAAAGTATTGGTACAAGAGATAATACCACGTTTTGCGGTTCCAGCAACCATATCCTCTGATAGAGGACCACATTTTGTCTCAAAAATAGTACAACAAATTAGCCACCATTTGGGAATAGATTGGCAACTTCATACCCCATACCGCCCTCAGTCGAGTGGCCAAGTGGAGAAAATGAACCACTTAATCAAACAGCAAATTGTGAAATTGGGACAAGAAGCAAACTTGACATGGCCTCAGTCTCTCCCTTTAGCCCTTTTGCGTATAAGAACGAGACCAAGGGCAAAGGAAGGACTGAGTCCCTTTGAAATTCTGTATGGACGACCCTATGGGATACAGAGGGGGATGTCTTTGCAAGCTGGGGATGAAATTATGACTTCCTACATGGTGGCATTGAGCAAACAGCTCAATAGAATTGGAAAGCATGTAATTGGTACCCGGGGAAGAGGTCTAGATGAACCTGTGCATGATATACAACCTGGAGATTATGTATATGTAAAGTCTCTTACAGAAAAAAACTTGGAACCACAGTGGGAAGGACCATACCAGGTACTCCTCACCTCCTTTACAGCAATTAAGATTAAGAAACAGAATGCCTGGATTCACCATACTCGAGTAAAGAAGTCACCACAGAAGCTTTGGACTTCTGAAATCCAAGGACCGTTAAAACTTAGACTAAAAAGATAAGATGTGGATCAAATTCTATACGATTTTTATAGCCTCGCACGCAATGAATGCAGTGGCCTGGCGAGAAAATTGGTATGTTCAACTAATTCAAAATGTCACCAAAATTTTGAATAAGACGGATTGTTGGGTTTGCACCCAAATGCCAAGACATTCTGGTTACGAAGTGCCATTGATAGGTGTTCCATTGCCAGTCTCTTTAACCAACAGACAAAATGGTATCTTTTGGGGAAATACGGTTTTGAGGACGGATCCTCAAATTAAATGGGGTCGGGAACTGGCAATAACTATAGAGGGGGCTAATCCATTAGGGGACAGCTGTTTGGTAAGTTCGGGAAAAGGACCGTTTGTAGGAGAATACCCAAACTGCAATGATAGTCACACCTTAAATATGACGAGAGTAGATCCGGAATTTCTAGAACTCAATTATACCGGCCTCCCAACCCCACAGGGAACAGGATGGTATTGGTTGTGCGGCACAGTGGCCCGTAAGGTTTTACCCCTAGGATGGCATGGAGCATGTACATTAGGAGGTTTGATCCCCAACATTACTATTATCGACAAATTGACACCATATTCTCTACGAAGAAAACGGGAAATTGTAAATAACCCTCTCATAGACAGGCCAACCAGTTTTCATAGTTTTGCACGATGGTTCATCCCATTTCTAGGGGTCAGTGAATTGGAGAAGGCAATAATAAACATCTCGGCTGTAATAGAAACAATGGAAAATAAGACCATTGATGCTATCCTAGCACTCCGGGAAGAAGTTACTGATTTGTCAAAAATAGTGTCACAAAATCGCATGGCTTTAGATTTGTTATTAGCCTCACAAGGGGGAGTATGCACAGTAATTAATGTAGACTGTTGCATGTATGCAGACCAAAGCGGGCGGATCACTGAGGATCTCCAAGAAATCAGAAGACAAGTAGGTGTTTTACACAAAGTAACGCAAGATAATACTTCTTGGGGTTTTTCTGACTTATGGGAAAGACTGACATCCTGGTTACCCAATTTAGCGTGGTTAAAACAATTGTTCGCAATAATTATTGCACTTGTTTTTTTTATTTTTGATTATTGGAATAGCCATCCGCTGTGGATTTTGGTGTTTTAAAGGAACAGAAATTTCCTACAGCGAATGGAAAAGGAACCAATTACGACAGAAATTAGAATCTAACTAATATTTTAGGGACATTGATAGTAAAGGAATTTACTAATTTTCTAGAAAAGGGAGGACTGAGAGAAGGAGTTAAAGAAATCTTAATAGATATGGCATTGATTAATTATTGCTGTGCATCCTAAGGAATCAAGTTGATAAATAGTGCTTAATGTTTTGTTAACTACTTGCTTAATAATTTGCTAGCCATTGTGCAAACTATTTGAAGCAGAAAGTCTTACAGTTCTTCACGAAAGACAGTTCCCGGTAAGGAAGAGGGGGGTCGCTTCAAGAACCAGCTAAAACCGACCCTGCAGCTTGAATGAAAGCCAAGGGATAACTGAGTTTGCACAAGAACAAAAGGTTACTAGCGGTGACGAAGAGGAGTCACCTGCCTTCATCCTCACGACCCCCGACGACCACCACCAGGAGGCACTGCGCAAGCCCAGACAGGAGGAGTTTATGAAAATGACCCCTTGGGACTAATTTTAATACGAAGCGGGGATAGGTCATGCATATGTATAGGCGTATTGTGAAACTTTATGTATATGTAACACTTGGTTGTATAAATTTAAAGTGAGTTGCCACGTAAGGCGCGCACGGTTTTGGTGGGACTACCCCCCTGTGCTGCCCAGCGCTGAATAAACATACCTACTTTACAATCTTACAGATTGTGGAGTCCGTTTTCCGCACGTCAGTATCAAGTGATAAATGTGTGAACGAACATCATCTCTGTATGGAACAGGCTGAAATTGGGAAACTTGGCAGCAGGACAGAGATAATACCAAATACATCAGTTGGGCAAAAGTCTGTTTCTTTGAGGTTCTCTTCATATACCGGTGTGTTCAGGCTGAGGTACCCTGCATTAAATTGTTCGTTATTTTTGCATAACACTTTAAGGAACACAAAGCACTCTTCAGTTAATTACCATTCCTTTGATAACTGTGGAAAACAAAGAAAGGGTAAGTTACAGAAACTTCCGTATAATCATCTAAGAAGTCACTCAGACTAGGAAACAAACTTCTGTTGGTTTTGGTTTTTTTTTCCCTACTGCAGAACATGAAACTGCAGCAGTAATAGTGAAGTGCATGCTTCCTTGTTCTTTACACCTTCGCATTTGTATTCCTTGGCTTATCAACAAGCAGCGCCTTACAACGTAGATGCTCATCTACACAGAGCTTTCCAGGGTTTGTATGTTTCTTTTCCTGTAGCTTTCCCCTTTCTACAATTTTTTTTTTTTGCCACAAAATATTAAAAGTTTTATTTTTCCTTTTCACGCTCAAAAATCTGTTACAACCAAGCTTTGAACAGGTATCGTGACTCTCCAAGCCCTGCTGTACGGTCCCCTACCTCCTGGGACCAGGGCTCTGCTCTGATACAGGCCAGCTGCATAACCCTGGCTCAGACTCTGAGGAAACTGAAGTTGTGAGAAAAAGCTGTGAGAAGTCTGCAACTTCACCATTCTTTACTTGCAGGGCTCTGTAGCCTGAGGTAGCATTGTTGAGATGGGGATGGCTCAAGGATTCAACTTGGAAACATCATGGAAAAACATCAATGTGGAAAGGTTGATGCCTGAACACAGTGATATTAAGGAAACAGAACCTTACTTGACTCTAACTCCGCGGCATGATAGAGCAGACTTAACTGGTTCTCAACTTTGCTTCTTATTAACTACAGTTTTTAGAAGGTTGTTGAACAATTTAATTCATCTCAGGGTATCTGGAAGAGTGTAGCTTTCTGATTTCTGAGTAGCTCGCTGGACATCAGGGGGCACTGTTTCACCACCAGCAATTTAAACTAGAACAACGCAGCACTTGTCTGATGTCATACACTGGATCTCACGTTATACTTAATTCCCAGTCCTTCCTATAGATGGACATTAAATCAATTTAGTGACTTTTCAGCTTTTTATGTTATCACAGTTTGAACAAACTTTTATACATATATAGATAGTAAGACCTGGGTTTGAAAGACATGGGATTCTTACAAAATCTTATTTTGGAAAAAAAAAAAAAATTTCCATAAATGCACTGGAACTCAATTATATGAGATACATAGTTATATAGCTATCCAGTAGCTGGTCCAAAAAGGCAGCTGCAGGACAGTTTGCTTCCTTTAAACGAAAAAATAACTTAATTTTTTTCCAGTGATAGAGTTGTTTACAGATAGATAAAGAAACGTCACTGAAGAAAAACACAAGGTCAGTATTTTAATACATACTTTCTTTAAAAAAATCTTTTAATATTTGTGAAGTAGGAAAAAAATGCCTTTGGCCTCAGATATCTTCAGATACTCAGATACTTCTTGTTGTTTAAGAAAGATAAAATACCATAGCAAGGACACCTGGTATTTCTTTTCAAACAAAGTCATGAAGAAGAACCATTGGTTCTTTTAAATACAGATCATTGTTCATAATAAAATACATATTTTTCAATTATAAACTTTTCCTACTTATTGCAGAGTGTAAAATGGGGAGGAGGAGGGAGGAAGTCTCTCTTCTGCAGAGGCAACTCCTGACCTTGTCGGGGGGAACCGAGCCTCTCAATCAAGTATGTTCCAGATAAAATGCACACAGGCTGAGAGCTCAGTTCCTACGGACCATAACGAAACTGAAGCATTCATCTAAAAAGCAAGCTCTGGACATGCGGTTAGCTCTTTCAGAATAAAGGGTGCAGCAAGTCACAGAAGTTCCAGTAAATTAAAGCTGTATCCACACCTATCACCAGAAACCTGTTTTTTAAGTGGGAAGATCTTGAGAGTAAGGATTAAGATGAGTTGTGTGAAACAAATTGTTACAGCATCACGGTGCCTGGGCTAGGACTAAGCATAACAGACTGAATATGGCTTACCTGATTGATTGAGCTAGCAAATAAGGATACTGGAATGGTGCCTTACAGCTAAATCCTTGCTTTTGACAAATGTTACAGTATAATTAGAAATACAATGGTCCAACACCACTTAAGTGTATGACATTGATGTATGAATGGACAGGGAAATTGTTTTCAGCTCTGTTTACCTGAAGCACACAGCAGGGTTTTCTAATATGTAAGTCCAAGAACAGTTATTCTCAGAAATTCAGGAACTAGAAGAAAAAAAATCATTTGGAACTTAAGTAGTGAACAAGAAGTGTACTGACTAGAGTAATACAGCAAATGGTAAAAGAATGTGAAGGCTGCCAGCAAACACAGTGCATGTTTAAACATGCTGCTTCTGCATACTTCAAAACAGCCAAGTACTGTGCAGCAGCAAATCGACATAAAGTACTGGGGACGTACGTTTGAACTTGCTGTTCATTTCTACTGTAAATAGACTGATACATCCTGTATGAACTTAACTACTTCAAAACAGCCAGTGGAAGCCTTTAAGATTTATTTTTAAGGACTGGTGCTTCTGTGCTGGTTGTAAATGAAACTAAATAGTCTTATCTGAATAGTTCAAATTACTTTGTCAAAATAAATAGATGAGATAGACTACATTAGGTCTTCACCATCATGTCACAAAATGGCAAGGGATGAATGATGTATCTCTCAACACCAGTAACTCAACTCTGAGTGCATATTTTACAATAAAGGGAAAGGAGATTAACTGTACAGTACCTCTATAAGTGGGGTTTTTTTTAACCTTGTAATGTCATCCACTCTATTCTAACTTTTTAAAGTCACTGTCAATTGTATTTTGCATTGGCAAGTATTTAATAACCATGGTTATTTGTTACCCAGAGCCCATGCTCTTTCTTCATACTGCATTGTGCAAAGAGGACTAAAGAAACAGGACTCCTCTATACCACCATGACCCTGGAGCTGTTTCTTCCTGCTGCCAAGAGCACCAGGCTTGCCGAGACACAGGTGCAGGAGGAAGGAGCAGGTGTGTGTCGGCAGTGCCCAGGGCGCTGCTGGTCTACGGTGCGTGCACAGAGAGGCTGGACTGCCTACATTTGCACTGAAAAATGCAAGCTCATCAGCTTGTACTTTTATCCTCTTTCCTCTCAGAAACAGCTAGCAAACTCTAGACTTCAAAAATCTTCATGATCACAATGTAGCTGAACCAATAAAAGTTCAAGAATTTTACTTAAAAAACATTTCTATAAAATGACATTATCTGAAAATATTCCATTCACATCTAGTGAATAGCACAAACACATAGTCTCACTGATATAATATATATGCACACATTAGTACAAAAAACCCATGAAAGATCTAAGCAACTTAATATGCAGAAAATACACATATCTTTTGATCTAGGGAGATGAAAAGTAGAAAAACTTTCCTGTTTTCAAAATAATATCCTAAATTTTTCCCTGAAGGTGAGTTCAGTATTTTTTAAAACAATAACAATTTGGGTGGATGAAGAATAGGTGAGATCCTTGAAACTCTTAGCTAGCTGGCTTATGATCCTGTACTTGAGCAAAATGTGTGAATTGCTCCAAACTTTTTCATCTTATTTTCTGATTCCAAAGTTTGGATTTACCTTTCAGTTTACCAGTCACAAAATTCAGATCACAAACTCTTTCAAACACAGTATCTGTTTATTCTCTGGTTTTACACTATTGAATACAATTGAGTATTTGTCCATGTCCATAGCACCTATAATATGAAACAATAGTAGTCATTAAGACAGGACAATTTCTCCATTGTCTAGAGCCTTATTTTCATGGCATGGCATTCAGAAGACTTATCTCATGAAAGGATTAATCAAGAGTAATGTAGCTGTAATTTCTAAAGTAAGGGAAAATTATTTTCATATGCAAATATTTTGGCTCCAACCCTCTCATACTGCTAAGAAAGGAACAGCATCAAGTTCACTACTGGGAAGGCAGAACTTCAAGGATAGCCCTTTGGAGACTGAAAACAGGCAAGTTAAAATGTGAGCTGGAAAAAGTCTGAATTTTTTTTTTCATTCTCATCCAATGGTCCAGGCTCTACACAGTTAAATTAGAGTTGCCAGTTCGTTAAACATTGAACACCCCTCCCAAGAAGCAATGGGCTCTATAATTACTCCATGCAGGTCAAAAAGCTTTCTTCTTTCTCTGAGCTCAGTAATCACAAGCTGTAAAAGTTCTCTCACTCAGAGGTTGAAGCAATAAAATGACTAGTACAAGGGCTGTAAATTAAAGTGCAAAGAGAAACAGATGAACTTTGGTAACAGCTACTGCTACCTGAAAAAAAACAAGGGAAACTCATGAACTAGGAAAACAGTCACAACACAAAAGCAATTCATTTCAGCAAGAAGAAAAAAAAACAAAAACAAAAACAAAAAACATTCTGTGAGCTATGAAGCACTTAGCTCTCTTAACCCTCTCTGCTGTCCATTGTGTTATGCTAAATGGTGTTTGTGGGATGAGATTTTTCTGCTCAGCTCATGGCTGTATTTGTTCACCTTTGCTTGGGCTATGACTACACACACACAAGTTAGAGTGAAGCAAGAGTGGGTGGGGATTTCCAGCATGTTAGCTGCTCCATGGAAACTGCCTGCATGCATGCTCTGACCCTGTTTACGTTGAGGAATAAATGTCTTCTGCTGACTGCTGGGTACAGCTGTGTCCATAGGTTGTTACTGTGGGTTACCTGACATACTGTAAATCCACACCCTAGCTTGCCTTGTAGCAACCTGTATATAGAGACAGGTCTGACACAAGCAAATTTAATGGCAGACACCTACAGGTTGTGAGAAGAGTACTTAATGTGCCTTCTCATAACACCATACTGAGAGACAGGACAACTGTCTGTCTGTATAAGCATGTGCTTCGGTTCTGCCTACAGAGCAGAGATGTTGTCGTGCAATAAAACACGGTAAAAACTATTTAGGACTCTCAAACAGTTTTGACAAAGTTCCATCTGTATCCTCTTTCACAGAGGATGGCTAAAAGGGAGAAAAAAGGTTCTTAGATGCCAGAATTGAAACCATTTTAGTGTAAATGGAGCTCCTCTTACTACAACTTGCAATCATGTTTTCCTCAGAGCCCTTTCCAAACCCTACTAAACCAGTGACACATCGGGCACAGTATGAAATAGGCTTTGCCTCTCTGCTACGAAGTAGTCTGGATGAAGAGTTGTTAGGTTTTTCTTATCTAATGCTGCACATTTTAAGCAGTTCTGAATGCTGACTATAGATGTTCTAAAAAATGCTGTAGGTATAAGAGCCATGGAGATGTATTTTCAGGTCAGTAAAGACAAGGATGAGATGCCTGTTACTGACCCCACCCGCTAGAGTGAAGACTAAGCCCCAGCAGATAGATGAGGATGCCACAACGTATCAGACAGGTTGGTTTCTATAATCCTCAGACACGCAAATAGAACATACATTAATTGCATAAGCATTTCTCTCCTATGGCTACACCCTGTCTAGTTTTATGAACCTCTGAACCAACAGCCCTTCACCTCTTAGTAGATACTCTTACTTTCAGTCAAAGGTCTCCAGCCTGACAGAGAACCAAGCTGTGGGCTTCTGAAGCTGAGGACAGCTTTATGAGTGTTTGCCACTGCCTCTGACCTGATTTCCATCTCTAGTGTGCAAAACAATTTCAGCAAAATAGACAGTTATGCTTATAAATTGTGTTATTATTCAAAGAATAAAAAGTGATGACCAAGAAAATAAGAGGCCAAAATAAACAAAATGTGTAAACTAGCTTTTTTACAGTGTTCAGTAGCCAGTCAGTCTAGCAGAATGACAAGATTGCTCACTTATTTTCTTATTGGCTCTTTATTTGACCAGCTCCGTAGGACTAAAACATTCAAGCTCTCCATGACTCCAAATGTTCTCATTATTCAAATCAAGATAACAACACTTACCCATTACATAGTGGTTTTCAAACCTGCAGGAAAAATAAACTATGCAGAAGCATCAGTATTATTACACTTCTTTGAGCAGCAGCATACATTGGTTTGTGAGGGCACAGAATCTTCAGAAATGCAAGAACAGGATATTATGTATAATTTTTCAATATTCTCCTCTTCCTACAGTCCTTTCAAGGTCTCGTTCTATGCAGACAGCATACTCTGCAAAAAAAAAAAAAAAAAAAAAAAAAGTTAAAACACAAACATTCTAAAATTGTCCTAATAAAAAGTTCCTTAGCAATCTATAATATAGATAATGTATATAGCAATGTCTGCCATCCAAAAACAGCTGTTGGCAGTTTTGAGCACAAGACTGTTTCTGGTTGTTTCTAACTTTGTCAGCATTAACCATTTAAAAGCCATTATGAACTTTATGAAGTCATGGATTTTGTGGGAAAACACTAGTAATACCAATACCAAATCGCAAAGTCTAGTCTAATACCTTTTTGGCCTATTTTCTAGGGATAAGACTTTGGTTATCCTGCCTGTTTTCTAAGGATGAGACTTTGGTTATTTTCAGAAGGGTACACCCAAAACCGATCAGGTTTGCAGCCTCTGAAGAATCTCGGTTAGGGCCAGATTACCACATACTCCAGTGGCGCTGATCATGCTCTCTCCACTCATCTCTCTGATCTGCTGACCACAGTGCATGTCACAGCCCCACCCTGCATCGTTTCCTGATACTTCAGGAGTGACTCATACATCCCTGCAACTTTCCCTGAAAGCAGATTTTGCCCTTCTTATGTGCCTGGGGAGTATCAGAAGCCCACTTACCCAATTTCTAGGGAAGACCTGGAAATGACCTTGTAAAGACCTAGGCCAGATCCCAGTATCGCAATAATTCTTACTGACTTCAGAAAGAGCTGGATTTATCTCCTCAGATCTGATCCACAGTTAACTGAAGTCAACAGGTAATCTCCCACTGGCATCAGTGGCTCTTGAATACTTTAGTGAACTGAATTTTATTCTCCAAACAGATCTGGAGCAGATGTAAATTACACCAACAAAGTTGAAAAATACATGAGTTTTACAAATGTAAGTTTACATATTCTCTAGGGCCTGGTGATTAAAACATTTTTTTTTCTTTTTGCCATATGATAGAGCCAGTAATGTGTTCATAGCATTTAAATTATAATTTGTCTGAGCTGTAATTATGCTTTAATAAGTGTAAACCACAACTAGCCTGCACTGGACTGCCTAATCAGCATTCAGCTATTTGATAAGAGGAGGTATCTTCAACGGTTGATAAAATAATAACCAATAAGCAAGGCCTTACCTTTAAAGCTGCACACTGAGGAAAGTTAATGTAGAACAGCCATTGAATAAGGTCAGGTATTCCAGCAGAGTTATGTATCACCCCAAAAGGTACAAAAAAGATACGGCCTTCCAACCCCATAGATACCAAGGTATCTATCTAACGAAGCTACTTCAGTACTTGGGCACTTTTATCTTTTTAACCAGATGCCTGCTCCACTGGATTCTACAGAGAAGCTTCCCTCAAAATAACCTAGAGAGAGGGTAAGATTAACACTGTTGGGAATAGTCCCTCATTTCCATTGCTTTGCTAGGGAATGACATTGTGTAGAGCAACTTCATCTGCTTCTAAAACACTTAAACAAGAATGTCTTCAGATTTGAAAACACAGGGAAATTATAGATAACAAGCTCTTTATTAGCTCCTGCAAATTGGAGACAAATTAAATGCTGTAATACAAAAAGCAACATTGTGGACCTATCTTCGCACCACAGTTACCGTATGGCTTTCTATAGGTGGTAACAGTTCAGGGAAGACATTATGTGTCATAGCAAAAACCCAAAACACACTGTAACAGGCTTCTTCAGTCCACAGAAAGACCACTCAACATCTAGACACTAAATTTTATGGCTATTTTTTATATACTGACAACAAAGACACCTGGTATTTAGAGGTGGTTGAAGAAGCAGTGCTGCTCTCAGTAGTAGTGACTGAGGTTTCAAGAATACAGACTAAGGCTGGGATTTTTAAAACTAGACACAGAGGTTTACCAACACAGAACACAGACTAGGAGAACAAGGAGGATTAGCATGTATCCGACCTGTTCTGTTCCTCTATATTTACATATTAAAAAAAAAAAAAAGGCAAAGACCTATCAGAAAAATTACTGTTCCTTATTATCAAAGCTTACGTAGTTCACCTTGGCGATTTGATAACGACAGGATAACTCTTCTCATCTTGAACAAACCGGTACCTTTACATAGAAAATAAGCTTTACGGTAAGGCAGGCATTTCTGAGCCTATTGATCCTGCTCAGCTTCCTAAAGAATGCCATTGTTGGACAGCAGCAATTCGAGAAACCGGTATCTGAGACTTTAAATCTTCCCAAGTTTTCACACTGCTAAGATCATGCTCTTATTTTGAGTCTTTGACAAGTGTATCAGAAGAGCATTAAGAAGCCACACAAAACTGCAAGAAGAATCAAGATAAATGCTGCAAAACTAATTCAGGCTGTACCAGGACCAGACATAAAAAACAGCCATTTACCTCAGACCCATCTGAGACAGCACCTACCTGATTTCAGCAGGGCACTGTAGACAACAGTAAATACAATACCAAATATACATCACAAACACAGCTGCGCACCAAGACAAAACCACAAAGATAGCTAACGTATACTTACATTTCAGAACATGCAAAGGTTTCCATTTCATTAACCGAGGTCTGCATATACAAAAGCGGCAACAAGTTTTTATTGTACAGTGAATGTGAACATTGGTGAAAGGCACTTTCAAGTCTCTGGAAATGCTGTTGATGTCTCATAAACGCAGGAACAGACTTAGAGGGATGTCATTCTGGTTTTCTCTTCTACTAAAATAACTTGTTTTTCTAGAACACTAATATATCTTTCAGAAAGATCTATGCATATGTTTTAAACTAAATTAAGAAACTCAAAGCTTCAGAAAATTTTCCGTGTACCATACCTATCTTTCATCTTCCATTTTGTCATAGCTTTTACACTTTGGAAAGCCATTTTAAAATCTGCAGCAGGCTTTCCTGTTTCCTCCTTGGAAACCTTGCAGGGCCCTGGCACTACCTACCATTTTGTAGGTTCTCTCAAAGCTGCACTGCTCAGAGACAAAGCACCAGACTACATTTTCTGAACAAGGAAGTGCAGGCACACGGCAGCACCAGAAGCAACTCTTCAGAGCAGTCCTAATGCAGAGTGACATAGTGTGTATTTTAGAACAGGGAAAAAAAAAAAAAAAAAAGACTAGAAAGATCCTCAATAAATAGTTTATACAGGTAGGTGTTCTGTTTTTTCTTAAGTTAACTGAGGGATTATCAGGATTTATTTTAAACACTAAGTCCTCACTGAGTAGTTCAAAGGCCACCACTGGATGTGAACAAAACTAACTATAAAGTGTTAATATTTATTACCGGCTCTCATGTTGCTGAGAGGGAACTGCGGGAGTGATCAGTGGCCACTTGCCCGCAGAGGGGAGAGAAAACACACCCGCTCCCTCTCCCCCCCGCCTCTCTGCCGAGCAGGGCCCGGCGCCACAGGGCCAGGGCAGAGACCTCGGGGCCGAGGCCTTCCTCCGGTGCCAGCCCTCCGAAGGTCACCTGCGGTCCCAGCCGGGACTGGAGTCAGCTTTGCTCCCCCGGCCCGTGTGTCACCCAGCAAAGCAAACACGCCCGGGAGCTTCCCCCCCATGACTAACAGTTTCTCCTCGACAGCGGGGGCGGCGGGCCAGCCGACCGACCGTTCCCCGGCTCCCCTCGAGGGCCCCGTCCCGCTGCCCCTCCAGCGCGGGCGGGGCAGTTTCGCAGCCACTTTACGGGGACCGACCGCACCTCGGGGCGCCCATCACCACCTTATTCCGCCCGCCCCGGGCCAAGCCGCCGCTCCCCCTCCCCAGCCCTCCGGAAAAGGCTCTATTTGGGCCGGGATAGGAGCAGGGACCCGCCCTGCCCCATCCAGTTTCGCCCAGGTGCGGGAGGGAGGGGGCGGCGGTGGTTTAACTGCGCACCCGGCTGGTCCGGGAGGAGGAGCAGCCGTCGCCGCCCTCTGCGCGTCCCAGGTGTAACCGGAGCCGAGAGGGTGCGGCACAGCCACCACCACCTGCGGAACCTGTCGGGTGGCTCAGATCGCTTCGCCGCCGCGCACGCAGCGCTCCCGCTTCTCCGCCCGCGACTCCGGAGGACTTTTCCCGGCCTCTCCGCGCCCCACCGCCGGCCCGAGCCATGAAGCCGCTCTGTGGGGCTGCGCTCCTGCTGCTGCTTTGCGCCGCTGCCTGCGCCCAACAGACCCGTGAGTACCCGCAGTCTTCTGTCCGCCCTGCACTCGCTACTGTTAACCCGGCTCCTCCGCCCCGCGACCCTTCCTGCGGCCCCTCTCCTCTGCGGCCGCTCACGGAGCCGCCCCGGTGGGCTCCCTACTCCGTGCGGCGACACAAAATGGCGCCCCCTTGCCGCTGGGGGCGCGGGGCCGCTGCCGGGCGGGGAGGGGCCCCCCTGCGGGCGGGAGGGTGAGGAGGGGGCAGAGGCGCCCAGTGTCCGTCAGCCTTTGTTCTCGGTTGGGCAGCTGGCGGGAAGGGCTCTTGGCGAGCCTGGGCGTCGCGAAGGGAGCTCTCGCCCTTCTCTAGGGAAGGGCAGGTGGCGAGCTGGGAAGCGGGTGGGGTGCGGGCACGCCACACCCGGCCGGTTCCGTCTGGTGAGGGGCGGCTTTGTCTCCACTATGTCCGCGGAGCAGCGGGTGCCCGGCTGCCTCCCCCGGGGGCGTCCGCGCTCACAGCCGCGCTTCTCTTCCAGCCTGTATCTGCGAGAAGAACAAGCGCGTCACCAACTGCCGGCTGGTCGACGGTGTCTGCTGGTGCGACTCGGTCGGCTCCGGCGTGTCCGTGAACTGCGACACTCGTGAGTAAAGCACGCGTGCCGGCTGCGCTTGGCCTGAGTGTGCTCTCTGGTACGGGGCGGCGAGGAAAAGTACCAGCAAAATTCAAGGGAGGACGTGAACGTGGCCATTTGAGTTCCGGCACACAATGGTAGCGAGGAAGGAGAGCTTCTTTCTGGTCTTCCAAGTCAACTGGTGATGGAAGATAAGGTTTAGGATGCCTACTGTTTAACTTGTGTGGCTGTGCGTAGGCTCATACTGATGCAGGCTACCCTGTCCTCCTTAATATTGGTCCTGGTCTCTAATGGCAAGGACTTCTCAAAGATTAATTTTTAGCTTCCTTGTAGGCGCGTATCATGACTTTCTACAAATCTGGAGGTGAAAGAGCCTCGTCTCAGGACCTTACTCTTATTTCGAGCTCACCTAAGCTGTAAATGATCCTCTACGCTGTAAGAAATGCTAATGCACTTGCCTTGAGAAGCTGAAGTACCCTAGTTTTGTTGACTTTATTGCACCATCTACGTGCTAGACACCCACTCTTTCTTGTAATGGCTTCAAATCTGGTTGCTTCTGATGTAACCATGTGTTTTTACAGACCAAGAGCTCTGTTTTGAACATGCATGGTTGGACGCTGCATAATGTGACTTTGGTTATTTTCAGTGACCTCAAAATGCCTGCTGATGAAAGCAGAAATGACAGGCTCAAAATCGGGTCGTCGTGAGAAACCAAAAGATGCATTTGAAGATACTGATGGCCTTTATGATCCCGAGTGTGAAAATACTGGTGTTTTCAAGGCGAAGCAGTGCAACGGAACCACCTGTTGGTGTGTGAATACAGCTGGTGTTAGAAGAACTGACAAACACGATGCAGACTTGAAGTGCAATCAATTAGTCAGAACAATGTAAGTATTTCAACAGGATATGCTGTGACCTGAAAACACTTCTCTATTAGGTTCTGTGTTGTAGAGGACTTGTATGAATGATGTGCTGGGGCTGAATGAAGATGAAGCAATAAACACTTGATTACTGTTCAGTGGTTTTTGGGCTTTTTGTTTTGTTTGGTTTGGTTGTTTTTGTTTGGTTGTTTTTTTTTCCTTCAGAAACAAGGAGACACTGAAGGGCTTTGGAGGGGGCTTGCTCTGTTTTTCTCATGGCTCTTTTTTTTTTTTTTTTTTCTTCTCCGGTTAGGTTTGGTTTTTTTTTTTTTTAGTGTATTATACACACATGCTTTAAGAATATTAATTGTCTATTATTTCAGGTGGATAATCATTGAAATGAAACATGCTGAGAGAAACACTCCTCTGAACACTGAGTCTTTAAAGAAGTAAGTGATGATAGTAAAATGCACTACTAGCTATCTATTCTGTTTCTAAACAATTGTTTTAAAGCATTGTCAAACCTGTGTGAACTCATTTGTAAGACATCTTGGAAGTGACCTACAGATCCATCATAGAGTTCCTTTAACTTTTATGGAAATAAATTTACTAATAAGATTCACTTCCACTTTTAAAACTGATTGCTACTGGTTTGTTTGGTTGTTGTTTTTTTTTTAATCACATCAATATACTGAAAGCAATGGATGGTAATAAGGTGGAACTGCCCAAAAATTAAACTGACAAAGATGGCAGAGAGACTGCATAGAAGCAGCAGGAGAAAAACAGTAGTTTAGCTATTAATTTTCTAAAGTAAAATCCTACTTCTCTGTGTCAGAAGTCGTATAGCAAGAAAAATGTGTTTGTAGGTGTTAAATTCCTCCCATCTTGCATATTGGAACAAAACGGCTATTCTCTAGCTCTTCTTCTGAACTCTGAAAACTGTTAGCACTTTTCTCTGTAACACTGTGGTAATGTACGTGTTTAAAACTTAATTAAGGGCAGTGTACTGGATTTGGTTGGGATGGAGTTAATTGGTATAGTACTGTTTTAGACTGGTGACCACAACAGTGTTGGTAAGTGACCAGTGTTTTAGCTGTTACTGAACAGCGCTTGCATTGTGTTGAGGCCTTCCCAGACTTTTCGCTCTGCTGCCCCAGTGAGTAGGCTGGGAGGTGGGCAAGAGGTTGGGAAGGGGACACAGCAGAGATGGCTGACCCGAATTGACGAAAGTGATATCTTGTGTTGTATAACGTCATGCTCGGCAGTAAATCTAGAAGGAAGTTTTTCACAAGTAGCCATTGCTTGGAGGCTGGTTGGGCACCGATCTACTAGCGGTGAGTGATTGCTTTTGCATCACTCAGGATTCCCCTCCCACCCCCGGCCCCAAACTTGTCACTTATTAGACTGTCTTTATCTTGACCCATGAGGAAGTATTTTTCTTGCTTTTGCCCTTCTGATTGTTTTCCCAATCCTGCTAAGGGGAAGTGAGTGAGAAACTAGGTGAGGGTTTAGCTGCTAGCTGGGGTCAGCCCACCAGAGAGAGACTGCAGGAAAAAAAAGCTGATTATACTTAGTCTTCTCTGCTGCTGAAAATAGATGTGTAAAATAGTACTGTTTTTTAACAGCTATGGATTTAATATCCTTACAGGTTCTTCAAGGAAACAATTACCAATCGTTACATGCTGGATGGACGCTATATAACTAATGTTCTGGTAAGAGGCATGTAATTTTTAGTGAAGTATCAGAATTTTATTTTGTTGTGAAGAACTTTAAAAACTCTTGTTTGACTAATGCAGTACAGCATGAGTCTTCTTTGAAGTTCACAAAATAGTGACACTTAGTGAGCAGCCAGCAAATAGCTGTGTCTGAAGCACAGTACTGAAAAACTACTTATTGCTCTCCTCAGCCTGTAGATTAATTCTTTCTTTGGTTCACTAAAAAAGTGGAATTTACTGTAAACTCTGTAAACAGTTGACTTGAGAACAAGTATTGTAAACCTGATTCAGCATGTGAGTTAGCAAGTTAGATCATAATATTTTGCTGTGTATTTTGTAGCTGGATTTAAAATAGCCCCTTCCTAATACCATACTTTTTTTTTTTTCTTGCAGTATGAAAAACCTTACATTACTATTGATTTGAAGCAAAATTCCTCAGACAAATCTTCTGGAGATGTGGATATAGCTGATGTGGCCTACTACTTTGAAAAAGATGTAAGTGTGTCGTGGGTAGAGTCTGCTGAAGACTAGATGTGTATGTTGCATTGCATTTGGTAGTCTTGCTGTGTACTGGGTAAAGCAAGATGAATTACTACGATACCTGCATGAATGCCTATTACAATGTGAGCTAGCAAGTCTTTTTTTTTTTTTTTTCTATCTGTTCTTAGGTAAAAGGTGACTCCATCTTTCATAATAACAGACTAAACGTCAGCATTGATAACGAAATGCTGCATTTTGAGAAGACAGTGGTCTACTATGTTGATGAAATAGCACCAGAGTTTTCCATGAAGTCTCTGACTCCTGGCCTCATTGCTGTCATTGTAATAATAATAATAGCGATAGTTGCTGGAATTGTTGTTCTGGTAAGTTCTTAAAAAAGCTGCCAAACAAAACGGGTAAGAATGTAATTTGGGAAATAACAACATACCAGGGTAATTGCTTCTGATAGAAACAGTACTCTTGTGAACTGGCTTCTTTTGTGAGATTTGAGGGGTGGGAAAAAGGTGATGGACATACCATCACTGTTTCAGGTTACAACTGAAGGGTGTTATGTGGAAAACGAAAGTATTAGGAAAAACTAATTGAGGTGAAGAAAGTACCCATCCTGCCTCCTGGTTTAAAATAGTTGAGAGTGACAGGCAGCCTCTCCTGTACCTTGCTTTAGAAGGATGAGGAAGGGATAGATTCAGGTTTGGCATTTTAAAAATCACAACCAGATAAAGTTACATGTAAGTGAAGACTTAAAGAAAACGTCACAATTATTCTGTCCTCTTACAGGTCCTCACAAGGAGAAGGAAAGGGAAGTACGTGAAAGCAGAGGTAATTAATTTCTCTTTATGGTCTATGTGCGGGGAGGAAGCTGACCAGAATCCAGAAACTCCTGAGTTTGCTGTAGTTTGTTAAAAACTTGCTTTGGGTGCTTTGGATGTGTGCAAGAAGACTGAAGGCATTCAGATCTGTAACTAGTTCTCACCTGTGTATAGTTCACCCTGTTAGTTCTGCACTAGTTTCAAAGGCAATTGATGATCTGCTGCATTTCCCAGGGGTGGGGGGCGGTGCTGACAGCAAGTACTATTTTTACATATCTATAGCAAGGGCCATGCCATCCACAGGAAATACTGATAGTCTTGTTCTGTCATGAAGACCTTTAGTCGAGGTATTTGCATGAAGCTGGCAGTTTCTATTGAAGAGCTACTTTCCAATGGAACACTAGCAAATGGTGCTACTGCATTGTGCTTCACCCCCAG
The DNA here is from genome assembly GCF_036417535.1 of Chlamydotis macqueenii. NCBI lineage: Eukaryota > Metazoa > Chordata > Aves > Otidiformes > Otididae > Chlamydotis > Chlamydotis macqueenii. The sequence continues at coordinate 70,131,608 of NC_141558.1, read as the reverse complement.
TGCAGAGCCTTTTGTAAAGGAATCCGAAGGGTGTTGTGGCTAAATAGTAAGGTTTGCTCCCTGCGTACACCCCAAAGACTGCTGCGGGTTTTTCTTTAAAAATAGTCGTTAAAAAAAAAAAAGCTGAAGTGTTACAGTGGTCTTGGCAGGTTTGATTCTGTTAGTGCTGCATCGTACCCCTTTTGTTAATGAAGATCTGGGTTGTTCAGTCCTGTTGACTTCTTGGGTCTCATGTTGAGAATTAGCATGAATATTGATCTCCCTATTCCTCCTCCCCTCCAGATGAAGGAAATGAATGAAATGCATAGAGGGCTGAACGCATAATTAAATCAGATGAAGACAGAGTAAGAAGCAAACAAGAAGACAACAGAAACGTTAGAGGCATGGATCTTAACTCTTAAAAGATTCCTCCTGAAAGGGAGGCAGTTGTGCTCACTTAGTGATTGTTAAAACTCTTGACAGCCGAGACTGGTAACAATGCTACTACTTTTAGTATTTTGTTGAGAGTTAAGTGCCCCATCTTACTCAAGTCAAACTTAACTATTGCTCCCTGATTTTTTTTTTTTTTTTTTTTTCATGATGATGAAATGAGTTGACAACTGCTGTTACTAGGGGTTTGGAGCTTAAATGGTTATTTTAGCCTTGTAGGAGGCTTATTGGAAATAATGATTTTTGTAGCCATGTTGTAACGAGACTGTCTCCTGCATAAGTGAATGTGACGTTTTTATCACTGTTTGTACATATTTGAAGTTGCTGTAACGTTTTTTATTACTTGAATTAATAAAACTTTGAAACAGGCTTCTAATTCTTCCATGTTGAAATGATGATGATCTACTACGTTACCATGCTTACAGATTCAGCAGTGTAATATTTCATTAAAGCAGGTAACCTCAGCATAGGTGAAAATATTTTAAACTCTACTTAACAAAGTTTGTATTGGCCATCTAATATATCTCACTAGTGTGGTGATTTTTATTTTTATTTTCTTAAAGCTGTGAAAAGGATGCTTTATCCTATTTTCCAGTCTTAATGTGCAACAGGAGTAAAATGATAAAATATGGATTGTTTGTATAAAATAAACATGCTGTGAATATAACAGTTTCAGGAATGCATAGACTGGTGTTTCAGATGCTACATAAGTATTTATAATAAAATAAGCCAAAACATCTCTGGTATAGAGTTGAGGGGGTGGGTAGCCTTGCCATCTGGTAGTGGAGGTGGGGAAGAGCTATTAACACAATTATTTGTATAGCTATTCATTATGAAGTTGCACAGCTAGAATCTGTTTCTGTGGTTATTACTACTTGCTGTCGTGGAGGCTGATCAAACTTAAGCAGGCTATCTGCCTTCCAGACCTCTGGATAAAAGCTTGCTTCGGCAGTCAGTAATCTGTAATATATATTGGCTAGCAGGTAGACATGTATCATCTGTCCAGCATATCTCATTTATAAAGGAAATGCTGTAACGCCTGTTGCCAAAGAAATAATGAGATACAAGATAAGGAACTGAATGACAAATCTTATTACTAATGTGTTTGTTTCAACCCTTCCCCCTAAAACAGGAACTGTAGGATAAACTACTGAGAGGATATTCTACCTACTGTATCAATAAAATTGAATTTGAAACGTACCCCATTAGAAAGCTTGTGTGTCTGCTAAATACAACAGGGGAAGTTAGTGTGCTGTGTTGGACGTACTTCCAATGTCACAGTTCACCAGTATACCTTCTGCCTTTCAACGAAGTGATAGCTGACATGCAGGTGTTAACTGTGCTGAATGGTGAAGTGTAGGCAGCAACTGTTCCCTTGAGTCTTCCAACATCTGGTACAGTCAACTTAGAAATGTATGTACTGAGCTGCTGCAGCCCCTGGGTTTTAGCAGATTTCTCAAGTCTACAGTATGTTTTGGGAAGTGGCAACATGCACATTGATTTGCTCTGTCAAGTTACTGCTCCTGCTAAGCACAAAAATCCCAAAGCAGGGAATTTATGTGAGGGCTTTGCAGCCTTTTCAGTGACAACTTCTATAGGGCAGTCTCTTCCTCCGCCAATACGCACCACTCCCTTTTCTCCCCAGCTATGTAGGCAGTCTGCTGAAGTATGATTAATTTCATACAACTCTGTAAGCTGTTAAACAAAGCCTAGTTTTCAGTAAGCTTGCGTTTTGCAGAGTTGTGTGTATTATTGTCTTTCCCAATTCTTGACTGTATCCTGTATTTTCTTAAAATGTCTGCAATATCTTTGCAGGTATCCTTGCCTTTTTTCTCCCCAAGATGCTATATTTTCTCTCCTCCTCCTCTTTCTACCCTCCCCATCCCCATTTCATACCTTATTTTTGGCCTGTGGGATGGAAGGAGATGTCATGCTGTGGCTGGGCTGGAGCAACACGTGCACTGACTTGACTGGCTGGTATGTGCCTGTTTTGTGGGCTGGACCTTGTCCCAATCAGTTTGTTTGAAAATCCCTTTCTCCCTACTTTTCCCACAGTAGAGGAAGGTATTGAGATCCTTTTCAATTTTTTTTTTTACCTAACGTAGGTTTTCATGTCAGATACTTGCCCAAGCTTAGTGTCATCTTCCTTGTCAAATTTGACTGAAACTAGCCAAGCAGTCAGAAAAACCACGTTTACAGAAATTGCCTAAAAGACAGAAGACAGTTTAACTAAATCTACAAGTGAAGGGATCATACTGTATCTGTTTCTAAACTCAGTTACTACAGTACAAACATGATGCTGCTCAGCTCTTGGTGTTGGTCAATAATAGGTTTTCCCCTAGTTTCCTTTTCTAGTTTTATTGACCTTTATTTTGGGTTTGTTCTGTTTTGTTTACTAAACACTGCACTTGTGCAGCAGTCCAGCTGTATTAAAGTGTGTATTTATAGGGAAATGGAAAAGAATGAATGGGGGGAAAGAGTTGAGAAATTAGTGCGTCAGCATCCTGCAGCTTTATTTGGGGGGGGGTTTTCAATAGCTGAGATTAGTGTGCTGATTTTTTTTTTTTAAAGCTACTATCAGATAGTGTCAACTCTCCATACATGCATGTGATTATTATTCTCATATAGAGAGCAGTTTTGAACTGTTGGCAAAAATGATTGCTGTTGAAAAATAATATTGTATTACATAGCAAAATACAAAGTGTTTTCTAATACTTTGTAAGTGTTCATAAAAGTTAAAAAGCAAGTTTCCTGTAAAAGAAAGAAACCGATAAAACATAGTAAAAGAGTATTAGTCACTGCATCAATTTTTGACAAGGTGAATAGTTTTATGCTTCTGTTTGCCTAATTAATTAACTTCCCTCAGTGAAGAAGCGTGTTTCTTAAATGTGAAGTTCTACACAAAGCTGTGATAGCATGTTCCCTCTCCTTTAATGTAATGTCAATTGTGATAAAGGATATGAAGGGTAGACTGAAGATTTAATAAATACTTTGAGACTGAATAAATGAGATCTTTTGTTACAGATGGACACAAGCCATACAAGAACCCTAGTAATAATATTTATTTTAGTGCCTATGTACAACATGGGGAAATAGTATTTGTATAAGCAAGTGCAAATCTATTACCTCCTTATGAATTATACACTAGCATATTGTCATGGTTTAGCCATACTCAGCAGCTGAAATACCACACAGTCACTCACTCCCCCCTCACCAGCCCCTGCAGTGGGATGAGGATGAGAACTGGTAAAAAAAAAAAGAAGGCAAAACACATGGGTTCAAATAAAAAACAGTTTAAGAGAACAACAGAGGAAAAGAAAACAAACCCCAAAACCCCCTCTATAACAGAAAATACTGAAGCACATAATTTACAGTACAATAACTCACAGTGGATCTTTACACCCAGCTTCCTCCCAGGTAGCAGGACCCTCCCCTCAGCACCCTTCTCACTTATACACTGAGCAGAATGTCACAGGGTGTGCAACAGTCCTGGGGCCAATTTGGGTAAATTATTCCATCTGTTGGCTAATCAGTAACCTATCCCAGCTGCGTCCCCCAGCCACAGGTGCCACCAGCTCCAGCTTCTGTCCCAGCTCCATCCTAACACACACGCACACACGCATGCACACGCATGCACACGCACGCACACACGCAGGCACACACATGCATGTGCACACACACACATGCGCACGCACTCGTGCACACACAGGCACGCACATGCAGACACACATGCGCTCACATGCATGCACACACGCGCACACACACGTGCACACGCGTGCACACACGCGCACACACACACAAATTATTACTGCTGAGCAAAATAAATAAATGTTTATGCAAAAACAATGAGAGACTTTTTAGAAGAGGATATGCAAATGACATATTTGAGAAAGCATGACCAATAAAGTCTATACAACTTTATTCCGAAGACCTAAGTAATCCCTAAGCGTAGTTTCCACAACTACAAAATGAAAGGTCAGCGTTGTGTACGCAGGGTCTGTTGACACTGGCATGCTCATTACCCTCCCAAACAACCATAGTAAGTTTGGTAAGAGAAATAACATTGTTCGTGAACCATGTTTATTTATATTCTCTCCTGCTGGACTTTGATCGCTATAATATACAGAGACTTTGGATAAAAAATATTCCAGGAAACTGAAAATACTTGCTGCTCCACTGTCCCAACTTTACAACTGCTACTTACTGAATTCTAGCAATTCCCAGGAGAGGCTGCGGTCTGGTGTTACAAAGGTCCGTCGCTGGGCATACAGGCAGTCAGGCGTGCTGTAGGGGTGCCTCGTATGTTGGGGATAGTTGGGCCCATCCCCACAGTTTTATACACTTTGCTAAAATCTCTGTCCTCCTTGTCTTAGCAGTGACATGTGATGGCAGACCTATGCAAGGGAGAGGATGGTAGATAAAAAGGATGTGGTGTATAATGTTAGAAGGAACGCTTATAAGGTTATAGCATGTAAAAACTTGATAGACGTATGAAGTGGTTATTTTCTCTATTAACCCCTGAATGCACTGCAGAATCCTTGTGCATCCAGGTGCCTGCAAAGTACAGCGTGGCTCTGCCAAATTGATCTGAGTGAAAAAAGTGCATAAAAGAAAGTTAAAAGGTCCTTTACAAGGCAACAGACACATTTTCTGTTTTCAAACTTACATTAACTAAATATTCTTATCTTATCTTAAGACTCTGCTGCATTATACGTGTGCACACATACATACGCACAAGTCTAATAAAAATTTTTCTAGTAACATCCCCACCAACTTAAAAGCATTAGAGCTGCCACTGATCACACTTGAATACTGATTAAACTTTGGTGAAAAAGGGTTTATTTTTCTTTTCTGTAAAGTGGTTAAAGGACGCCCATTTTCTCAACTGAAAAGCCATTTCAACTTTTCTGTGTATACTAGTTATGCATAAGAAGGCAACAAAATTAATTAAGGTATAGATTAGCATCCATTTTCCACCTGCCGCATGTGTAGCAGTTACAGCTGTCTTCTCATTCCAGTCCCCCCTGGCAGGCAAGGGAGAAAGCGGGAAGTGCTCCGCCAGCAACAGCAAGCTGAAGCACCCAAGCCTGGCAAGGTGGAGATGGTCCCCGTTCAATAGCTAGACCTGTGCAGATCAGCCGGTGCATCGAGCTGCCCTGGAAGAACAGACAGGGCAGGAAAAATGGGAGAAGCTCAGCGGAAAGGTGATCAAGCTGGTGGGATTTTGTGCAAGACGTATCACAACATAAACATTTCTCATGGACTGTGGTCACCACGCTAAGAGCGTTAGTGGCTGGTTTAGGTGGTGGCTTTCGGTAAATGGGAGCCTCGGTGGAGTTGTCTTGAGCAAACTGCTGAATGAAGAGGTGTAACTAGTCAGAGGAGAGAAAAGGAAGCACTGCAGCATGCAGCAACTACAGCTTAGCAGACATTATTTTACCTCTTTTGAAGCTAGTAATGAGGTCCCTGGAGCCCACTTCCTCTCCAGTTGTTTGTACAGGACACTTTTTTCCTTCTTGTCCTATCTTCTCCCTTATCTGTAGTCATTAGTATGTAAAAAGACATGCACTCCCGGCTGTTCACAATGTATATTTTGGGCTCACCTGGTATTCACACCTCTTGGCAAAGTTACCTGACTTTATGAGTCCCTTCAGAAGGGGAGGTCATTTGCTAAATTATGATCATTTAGGCTGAATTATTTACGTGAGTACTGCCACAAGCAAACACTTTTGGTGGAGGGAAGTATCAGACCAGGCAATTTAGCCACTTCTGAAAACAAGGTTAGGAAAAGTACACTTAACTCATACAGAAATTAAATCAAACTACCCTGCGAGAGCAATGTCGTTTTTACAAATGTTTAGGAAATAAGAGGAAGATTTTGGGCAACTAGGAAGCTGTCAAAGCTCTAGTGACCTTATGCTTTGCTTCTTCCTTCCTAAGCCAAATGAAGGCAGATCTTACTCTCTCTTCTCCACAAGAACTGCCTGTGGTCCTTCAGCAAGTGCATTTGCAAAAGGGCTTTGAAGGCCTTTTCTGGAAAAGCTGTCTTACCTCAGGGGTACAGGGCCGGCTGAGGTAGGGACAGGCAGCCCTGGGTGACCCTGGGCAGGAGTGGGGCAGAGGTGGGGACACCAAAGTGTTCCCTGTGGGGGCACAGCCAGCACATGGCGACATGGTCAGACTGAGGTATCTGGGTGGCCCCAGTGGTGAGAGGATAGTGTGAAAACCCGACTAGCCCTTATGTGGGCCTCTGTGGGCCTTTTGGAAAGCACCTATTGACACCAAGAAATATCAAAGACGAGCACATTGAATGACCAAGTGGAAAGAAGACAGAAGTCAGGTCAGAAATATGGGGAAAGAGGTCCTAAAAGCATGCCATAGCTGGGACCAGGGGCGGGGAGGAAAAAAAGGAAGGGTGGGAGATGAGGTAGGTGAAGCTGAGGTGATGTACGGTAGAAAGGAGAGAGAAGGCAATGGGACACAAACAAAGGGACATTCTGAAGCAGCAAGGTATGAAATGAGAAGAAGGGATAAGCATTTATGGAAGAAATGCTGAGGCATGTAAAACCTAAGATGTGTTTTGTCTGCAGGTGGTAGGGCGCAGGCGACTGAATTGGAGTGCAAGAACTGACTGGAGGAAAGAGCAGTGGTGTGAGACAGGAGAGGTTTCCAAGAAGCCTTGATTTAGCTGACGAAACATGGGATTTCCCATTATTCTTAACCAATAATCACTAAATGAAAGATTGTCGGTTACACTGTTTCTATTACTTTGTGTCTTTACAGCAGAAAGAAAAACAAAAAAAAAAAAGCAAGGAAAAGATCACGAAAAATATATTAAAAAACCCCTGAAGCGCTCCGTCACGAGAGGCCACAGCTCGCCCCGCGGGGGCCCGGCGTGCAGCAGCCTGCGGGCTCTGCTCCCCCCGCCACCACCCCGGCGTTGCCATGGCAGCGTACGGCGCGCGGGAAGGCCCAATCCTCCCCGCTCCCGCCACGCGGGCGGCCCGGGTGTGACGCGCTCCGCGGGTCCCGCGGCGATTGGGTGCCGCCGCCGGCGCGCGCCTGCGCGGTGGGCGAGGGGACGGGCGGGCGCGGCGGCCGCTTGGCGGGAGGCGGCAGAGATGGCGGTGGAGCCGCCGCGGGAGGCGGTGTGGCCGGAGGGCGCGGGGGCCGAGGCGGGCTTCGTGCGCGCCGTGCTCTCGCTGCCCGAGAAGCCCGACACCACCGTCCGCTTCTTCGAGCGCGGCGACTACTACACGGTGCACGGCGCGGACGCGCGGCTGGCCGCCCGCGAGCTCTTCCGCACCCGCGCCGTCATCCGCCAGCTGGCGGGGGCACCGGGTGGGTGCGGGGCGGTGCGGTGCGGGGCGGGGGGAGGCCGGGCCCGGGGGGCTGAGGGGCGGCCGGTTGGACTCGACCCTCCCGGGGGCCTTGCTGCGGGGGCGGGGCGGCCGGCCGGGGAGGAGGGAGCGGGGGAAGGCGGGAGGGAGGCCGGTCGATGTCGGTGACAGCGGGTGCCGCCAGCAGCCGGTGCAGCCGTGGCGTCTTCTCAAGGGCAAGGCCTCCGGGGTGTCACTGCTTGTTTTCACCTTCAGCCGTGGCGTTTGCAGGCGGCGTCGGACATAAGTTCTGGCTGGCGTCATTTTTTTCAGAGCTGGGGGCCTTGTCAGGGCGAGGGAGCGCGGGGTGCCGCTGTCGCCTCCCCGCTGTAGGTCACTGTGTCGCTGGGCTGCTGGAGCCTGCGGCACCCCGGGCGTGGCAGGGAGCGAAGGCCGCGGTGCCCGCTGCTGTCCTCTGCGGTGATGGATGTGGGGAGGGAGGCATTAAGAGGTCTCCGGATTTTACTCTCCGCTCTGATTCGTGGCTGCTGGGAAGCAAGCATAGCGGAATGCAAATCTTTCTTCGGCCTCTCGCAGCTTTAAAAGGATAATGAGTAGCTGTTTCGAGTAGGGTGCACGTGGCAGATGCTGGCGTACAAACATAGGAAGGTAACTGCAGCAGGAAGCATGGAGCCTAGTGTTACTTCTCTTCCCATAAGCTCATACTGGGGTAGTTGGTTGAACACAAAATGTTGCATAGCCTAACAGCAGTTAATAACATTTTTCCAGAGCACTGGTAGATTTCTGTTTGTGAAAATGATTGTGTGGCATTTGCTGTCATAACTGAGGACTGGACTCATACAGTTCTACAGTGCAGGTGATAGGTAAACAGTGGTATCTTAGTGCTTGACTAATGATGGCCTGCAGAAGTAAATAACCTATTTAATTATGTATTGCATAAGATTTTCTCTTCCATCCACCCCCTGTTGCTTTTTATTTATCTCTTGGTATGAGACGATGGAGCTTGCAGATGTTGGATCTAAGAGCATTGAGATAAAATAACTTGTCAGAAGAGGCAAACCTTTGGTATTATCCTTAATCTCCAGGAACATGATGTTGCAAATTTATTGGCTTATACTTTGCAAAATAAACTTGGTTGGAACCTGTTTGTTATGAATTATATTCTTTATTTTTTTTTGTGCACTGGCATTAAAAAGAGAATGGCATTCTGTTGTACTTTTCACTTTCTATTGCAAGTGATGAGCTAATACATAAAAAAACCCTAAACCAAACAAAACCCCTGAAAACAACAACACCCCCCCCATCCAAAACACCCACACCACAAAAAAAAAACCCCAAAACTTGTGGAGAAGTTGTAGAGCATGATAGTTTCAAGTGCAGAATTTGATATATCTTCCAGACTAGAAGCGCATTATTTTTGTATTCAATTTAAAAGTGATCATTTCACAGATGTAAGCCTGTGACTATCAGCTCTGGTTTTAAAACACTGCAAACTATAGCCTTATCTAACATATCAAACTAAAAGTCAGCATAAAACTACACTTTTTGCTTTCAGGATGATTTCAAAGTACGTATCAGCTTCAGCTGCCACCTGTGCCGTGCTGGGGTATTATGTAGTGTCAGCTGAAAAATTGTTTTGTTGGACATATGCATTGGGAATTGAGAATCTAATTATGTAGTTTTTTTACCTGCTTCTAAAAAAAGTCTTACTGGAGATTTGAGGAAAAAAGAAGAAAGAAAATGAAAAAATACTGGTTAAAGTAAACCTATTTAACTCCTTTAATAAATCCTGTCTAAAATAAAACTTTTGGGTGTGGAAATTCACTGTTTAACATCTGTCATGTAAAGAGAGGAAAACCCTCAAATGCGATGAAGACATGCTAGTGAAAATAGGGATGTGATGATCCCTGTTTATTGCTTGTGCTCACTTTGCATGTCATCTAGCTCTTATGTATCTGACACCAGTCTGAGTAAATTCCACTTGCTGCTCTGGGAGAAAACTTAATAATACCAACCTGAAACCCCAGTTTGTTAGTAGTGGAATTATCTTATTCTGTGAGTGTGCAGGTACCAGAGGTAGGGAGGTAGAAGTGGTATTGTTCCTCTTGGCAGCTGTACAGAGTTAAATTTGTTCTATGTCATCTGCCTGCTCCCTTGTAGGAACAGATGCAAGAAGTTTGTCAATAAGGCACTTTCTAAGTTAGATTTTACTGTAAACTTTTACACTTTTTTTGAGGTGGTTTTTTTTTACAGCATATATTGTGATAAAAAGGGAATGTCTTGGCACGTGTGTCTTACTGTCGTCTGAGAGCGAATAGGGTGACAATCTTTTCTGTCAATGGAAGTGGCTTATCTAGGAAAGAGAAGATGTTATCCAGAATGAAAACCTGTAGCAGGCATCAGCCACTCATTAGGTTAAAATGTGTGAAACACTAATTAGAAAACCAAATCAAGAATATTGTAAGGAGAGGGGAAGGGTGGGAGGAACAGATCTCTTTGTCTGTACGTATGTATAGATTTAGTGAAATTTGGACATGAACATTGTTTTTATTTGGATGTGGAGTATGCTTTCTTAATTCTCAGTATTAACCAGTTAAATGTTGTGGTTTTGTGTTGTTTCATGGATTTTACTTGTTTGCTTCTTTGATATTAAATAGTATCCTTCCTGAAGGCTGTTCTTGGGACTTTTGATTGCAGAGAATAAACTTTATGAACAAATTCAAGTATCTCATGATTTTATTTTTTCCTTTTTTGCAGGAATGCAGAAACTTGAAAGTGTTGTGCTCAGTAAAATGAACTTTGAATCTTTTGTGAGAGATCTGCTTCTTGTTCGTCATTATAGAGTTGAAGTTTACAAGAACAAAGCAGGGAGTAAATCTATCAAAGAAAATGACTGGTATTTAGCATACAAGGTACAGTTTTCAACCTTTCTTTATGATTGTGATATGAAATTTAAGAAAACCCATAACTTTCCTGAGCCCCTCAGCTTGGAGTTTTGGGGTTTTCAGGGACTGGCTTTGATGATATGGTGGTAAATCGTGCGGTCTGTTAAAGATCCCTGTATTTTCTACTCCTCTAAGACTGAAAGAGCTTGTTCTGTGTCTTTGCCGTAAGTTGGGAAATAAAGGAAGTAGTTCACTATGTGTCGATGATATGTAAAATTTTAATGGCTAAAAAATAGAACTGGTGTATGTTTTATACTAATGAACTGTTCAGTATTTAGTTTTATCAGTTGTTGTCCTTTTTAAAGAAAAATAAAAGCATGTGTATATATGCAGACTCTTTAAAAGTATATTTCTTTTCTAAATAGGGTTCTCCAGGAAATCTTGCCCAGTTTGAGGAAGTTCTCTTTGCCAACAATGATATGTCAACGGCCATTGGGGTTGTGGGGGTTAAGCTGTCTACTGCTGATGGACAGAGACTAGTAGGAGTGGGGTATGTCGACACTACCCTGAGAAAATTGAGTGTCTGTGAGTTTCCAGATAATGATCAGTTCTCAAACCTTGAAGCTCTGCTGGTTCAACTAGGACCAAAGGAGTGTGTCCTACCAGGAGGAGAGACTGCAGGAGAAATGGGAAAGCTACGACAAGTAAGGGAACCATTATGGCTTACAGTTAGGCAAAACTTTATCTAAAAAGATGGATTCTAGCTTATTAGCTAGGCTCCATGGTTTATGTAAAAATAAAGGAGCAATATGGTAACTCGAAGAAGTTTTTATTTATGCATGCAAAATGTGTTATTGACTTATTTGCATTTTATTCAGCAAAAGTTGTCCTAAGGCTAAAATCTCTTCTGTCATTCTTCTCTCTGCAACCCAATCTAGCAGTAAATAAATATCTCTTTAGGGTTTACTTCTATGTGATCAACTTCTGTCCCCTGAATATTGAAAATAATTGGTAACTGTGTGTTTATGGATACAGGTCATTCAGAGGGGAGGAATCCTGATTACAGACAGAAAGAAGGCGGATTTCACAACAAAAGATATTGTTCAGGATCTCAATCGCTTGTTAAAATCAAAAAAAGAAGAACAAATGAATAGCGCAGCATTGCCAGAGATGGAAAAGCAGGTGAGCACAGAGCGATGTTTAATGTGTTCCTCTTTTTTAGAAGCAGAATGGTGTGTGCACCTGTTATGAGCTGATCTCCTCTGTCCTCTCTGGTCCTGTTTTAGGCTGGATTCCCATACTTCTGGGAAAGTGTGTTGTACAACCCTGGGTATATTAAGCTATATTCTTGCTGAAGTGTTTAGCAGTTCTGTTCAGCTTGAGTCTGTGTCAAAGTTAGATTCCAGGGAAAAAATGAGAAAACCCTTCACTTACCTCTTTAAAGTAGTAAACTCTGGTAAGCAAAGACTGTGTGCAAGAGATGCTTCCTGTTCATCTGTCTGGCTCAAGTACTGAAGTACAATACTTAAATTATTTTGCATGACAGTTAAATTGGTATTTGAAAACAAAGTAATGTTTGTGATAATATTTTTGTGGTTTATATCATCTTACGGCTCAAGCACATGATTTAGTGCCTGCATGTGAACTGAACATGTTTGTTCTTAGCTGCAAACAAGAGCTAATTTGCTTGAGATAAGCGTGTTTTAATTTGTTTTAAAATGCCCTTCACTGCTGATGCTCACTGCAGGTACCTCTGTAAGGTACAGAGTTATTCTCCCTTAGTGCGTGATTTCACAACAGGTTAAAATTGTTTGAAGTGTGTTGCAGCTGAACAAGTCAGTCATGCTGTTGCCTCTCTTCAGTGCTGGCCCTAGCATTTGTAATCTCATGGAGTGAATCAGATCAGATTCTTGTTCTGGCTGAAAACTAACCCTGAAACTGTGTCCTGACATGATCCATGATATCTCCTTTATCTGCAATAACTTGTTTGTGTTCCTGAGCCAGAAACATCCTGATAACAGCTTTAGAAATCTGGCAAGGCATGCACGTCACATTTTGTTTGTCAGATTATGCAAATATCTAGTTAATTGTTCTTGCACCTACCTAGAAAGACGACGCAGTGCCGTAGAAAATGAAGTCTTGTCAAACAGGATGAGTCTCTTATGGCCTTGCTGGAATTAACATGACTCAAAGACTTCCCCTGATTGTAATTTTCTAGGGGCATTTATCAAATACTGCCCATTCAAGAGTGTTTCTAACTAGAATGTTTCTGGTGTTTGTGTGTGGTTTTGTTGTTTTTTTTTTTTTAAACCACTTCAGGTTGCTGTTTCATCTTTGTCAGCCATTATCAAGTTTTTAGAGTTGCTGTCAGATGAGGCTAACTTTGGACAATTTGAGCTGACTACTTTTGATCTTAGCCAATATATGGTTCTGGATAATGCAGCTGTTCAAGCGCTCAACCTTTTTCAGGTAAGAAATGCACACTTGAATTGATAAATGTCTTGCAATATACTTATTTAGCTGCTTGGTAAGTAGCCTGACTATCCAATTGCAGCTCCCCGGATCCTGATTAATGGAAACTTCTACATTTTAGCTTTGTTTTCAGCTGCTCCTGAACAGTGTGTGTTTTAAACCCTGTTAGCCACTGTTACCAACTTTTTTGTTTATTTTTGTTAGCTTATTTTGAATGTAGAACAGAAGATTATCAAGGAGATAGGAAGTGGCTGCACACAAGTAATTGTAATTTTTTACAGTGAGGCTGGTGGAACACTGGAACAGGTTGCCCAAAGAGGTGGTAGATGCCCCCTCCCTTGAAACATTCAAGGCCAGATTGGACGGGGCTCTGAGCAACCTCATCTGGTTGGAGATGTCCCTGCTCCTTGCAGGGGGGTTGGACTAGATGACCTTTAAAGGCCCCTTCCAACCCTAACCATTCCAAGATTCTAATTTGGTTAACTGTATTTTTTCCCATTGCCTCATTCTGTTAAGTCCCTGCCCACCCTGCCCCACTCTCAAAGATTTCCAACCAAAACTCTTGAACCCGAGTCCTGTTTCTTGCTGCTTTTTTTTTTGATGGACAGGACCCCTATTTTTTGACATTAAGAAGGGCAAACTAGCAAATATCTAGTTTTTCCACTTTTCCTATTCAAAGAGCAAACTGCTGAGTGACTAGGTATGTTTCTGACTTTTCTGTTCAGTCATGATTAGTTTCAAAGTAGAAAAAACTACTTTGTGCTTGCTGTGTTCCAGGGACCAGAGTGTAAGTGCCATGCTGTTTGATTTGCCTTTTTTTGATGGGTGCCAAGTTGGATACAGAAAAAAACACTGATCTGTTCCTAGGTAGCAAAGTTGAGTGCCATTCAGTGAATGTCAATAAACGAACTCTTTTTTCCCTTTCCCCCCTTTCTCTTTCCAGAGCTCTGTGGAAAATGCTAATACTGCACAGTCTCTAGCTGGTTTACTAAATAAATGCAGAACCCCTCAAGGACAAAGACTAGTTAATCAGTGGATCAAACAACCACTTATGGACAAGAATAGAATTGAAGAAAGGTAACAGTATTATGTGTTTGATAGACTTGCACAAGTTACTAATTGTTTTACAGAAGGCTCTTTTTAAGCACAAAATACTGCAACCAAGGTGTGATGGTGGTGGAGGTTTTTCTGTGCTATCCTGTAACATATTGTAGTTAGAGCAGAAAGTGTTTTTCCCTGATGTGAAAATTGACAGTTTAATGTTAGATTAAATGCTTTTTACAATTACAACATTTTAAAGAAGAGTTATGGCATGTTTGGATGGTGAAATGATCCATGCTACAGGCTAAGGCAGTGTATCTGCAACTTCTTAACTGTTATACTGCAAATTCTCAAGCTGTATAATATTTTTATGTCCTTCCAGTTTACCAATGAAAAAAAAGAAACCTACCAAAAAAACCACCAAATTATTAAGCAGTACTGACCTCTTTGTATTTCCGAAAAAAAACAACCTTTGGTTGCAGTGAGGCACTCTTACCGTATCTTGCTCAGATATTCTGGCCCAAATATGAGTGCTCTTTTTCTTCCTTGCTCTTTTGTACTGCTGCCTGTCACCATGCTTCTGCCCTACCAGTATCAGTCAATATGATGCCTTAGAGAATCTGACGAATCTCTGTGAGAATGTACAGGTAATTCTCAGTCCTTCAGAACGGAAAACTGCAAAGGCCGTATTCCTACAGTGTGTGTTTCTCTTGCTTATGTTCAGCATGCAAACAAAAGTTACACTTTTTAAAAACTCATGCTAAATACAGCTATATTCTTACTATTTAAAACCAAAATTCGTGCTAGTCAAGTGAATGGCAGGTTAATGCATTGCAAAATGTGTGTTAATGTGTACCTTGACAAAGCAGAAGAAGCTAGAAAACTGAATTTAACTTTGATACCTTCTCTAAGGCTCATATTTCAGACAAGACATGACAGGTATGTCTGTATATGCTGTTGGACTTCAGCAGATGTCACTACTACCAAAAAAGAAATTTTGTCTTGGTCACATTGATATTTAAAGAAGTTATGCAAAGAGTAGTTTTCTGTCTAGCTTTCTAGAGACTGAGTTATTCTGCTTCTCTTCATAATTTTTTTTCTTTTACTAATCATTTGCAGAATGGTGCCTAGTAACTTGATCAAAGCACACCCAAAATATTGTCAATGTGACATTTAAATATCTGTCCCCAGGTTTATTGAATGCTGTATCTTATTCTGGCATGTATTACAAGAGCTTTCATCATTAGTTCTTGATTACATGCCCAAGGTCTTCTACTTCTGTCAGTTTTGGATTCTAATATCTAAGCCAACTTTAATTTTATGATTATGCTGGGTTTAAGATTTTGAAGGTTATTACTCTCATTTGTAGTTTTCTTATGTCAAAGTAAGCACTGGAAATTTGAACTTTTGTGTGAGATTTGTTTGCTTGTTGCTGTGCATCAGTCTTGCAAGTTTGGAAGAGAGATGGTGTTTTCTTGATAAAGCTGGGATTAAATGATAGGCCGAAAAAGTACCTTGACCTGTTTTGTAGAGTTATGATCATCTCTGCATTTTGTGTTGCAATTTTATATGGCTAATGGTGACTACTTTTAGGAAAAGCTATATTTAAAGGAGGAGGGGAGTAATTAAATGGAGTTAAACTCTTAGGGAAGTTTGTAAAGGTTGATGTATCAAAGTGTTACGAGGTTGAAAGAGATCCACTGATAACCTCCTGTATCTTGCCCAGCCACAGAATCATCAGGGTTGCCATGTGTTAAAAGTAGTTTGTTTTAATCTGTACTTATGGACGCTGAAATAGTAGAATCATGCTTTTTCAGTTTGTTCTGCAGCATAGCTAAGCCTATCTGAATGCTTCTTGCTTTGATGAGTTTAATTATTTGGTTTTGGGATAAAAGCAATGTATTTTACTCATAAGCTTTTGATGTGCTGTCGTCCCAATCTTAATGCTGTTCAAAGTGTGTAGGACTGTTCTTTTTTTAATCCAAAGGAACAAGCATAATACGAGAAGCTGTTAGTGGGACTGATGACATATATTGACAGATTCAAATATCTTTGGAAAGATAGGCAGTTGCCAAGTTGTTTTCTGTATGCTTTACAGTATATTGTGGCTGTTTTAACAATCACAAACTATAATTCAGAACATATAGATGGTTTCAGAAGGAAATGTCTGCACTGATGTTCCTTTGTGTTTCCTTTGTAGTCAAGAGGAGTTAACTGATTATTTCTTTGCTTCAAGTGTGCCACGTTAAAGGACACCGTTCAACACTAACCTGTGCAAAACTCTTATCAAACTAGGCTGAAGTATTCAAGTTGGACTGATGTTATATGACAGTGTGTTGAAGTAAGCCTGTTGTTTTGCTTATACAGAAGGTATTTTGACTTAACCTTTGTTCTGATAGTGTAGAATTGGATGTCTGATGGCTTATTTTAAAAACTGTAAATTAGACTCTTGTAAGCCTCTGCTAAGACCTGTAGGTGGTGCAAGTCGTCTTTTGGAGCTAAATGGATCAGCTTCTTTCAGTAGTTTGTAGCTTGCAACATGTTAACATTTATGAATAAATAGAACAGGGTATTACGTCACTAGTCCATACTAACCATCGATAGAGTAACAATACTGTGGATAGTGCATGTGCTTCAGATAAAATGATGTTTGTCTACTGGAACAGCTCCCAATGAGAACAAAAAAAACCAAGGGTTCCTGATACTTGCCTGTCTTGAAGGACTTGGGGTTGTGTGCATGTCTGGCTGGTTTTCCATGATTAAAAATTAAATATCTGTCATAAGTATACAAGATGACACGATGCTTCTCCCATGTGGTGTGCTCAGAAGGCGAGTACATGAGGTTCTTGCTCCCTGCCTTATGGTCAGCATATTTCCGAAATTAAAATATAGTTGCAGAGACAGGAAGTGCAAATATATATATTAATTGTGTAGCACGATTGATTGTAATACAGCAAGTAACCAGTATGTAATGTTTATTTCATAGGTACTAGGAAGTCTGAGAAATGTGCGTGTTCTGTTATGCCCGGGAAGGGAACTCATGCTGAATATGTCTTTTTTTTTTTTTTTTTTTTTTTTTTGGGGGGGGGAAAACTTTATCTGAAATTTGTGCACAGAACGAATATCAGATTCCCGTTGACCTTTTTAGTCATCTATGCATACTGTGGCCAGACCTCTTATATGTCTCCATCCCGTAGTAGAAAAGGTGGAGGGGTCTCAGTTCCAGAGGAGTTACAGGCTGTACTCTAATGTCACTTATTCTGACTCAAGACTGTTTTGAGCTTTTCTCTTGTGTTCCTAAATACTACACTGCATTGGGGTCTAAATTGTAGAAACCAGTCCTATCTCTAGCAAAGTCAGAAAGTAATAGATTTAGGAAGCTTGAGGTGAATCAATGGCTAGCAGGATGAAATTTCCAAGTTTGTAGAACGTTCTCATGAATCAGTCTTAAATAACGATTAAAGTAGCAGTTTGTTTAAAAATAAAAGAAAACCTCAACTTGTGGGCAGGCTTGAATGGCTTATACAGGGTTTTATTTAGTAATAAGTTAACCTAGCATACGTTTTCTCTAGCAGATAAATGGAGGGACAAGGTGGGGTAATGCATATGGGATAGCTCAGAAGCTGTGTCAGCTTATCTCAGGTGCACACAAATACACAGCGTGGATGAGAAACAGCCAGGTGAAAAGAGAAGTCTGTGCACATTGCAGGCCTGTGATCTCCCTCGGATTGCAGAAATGTGATCAAGCAACCGGAGTGCTGTAGTGCCTACTTTTTATGAAGGCTGGGCAGGGAAGATGGAGAGGTTGTGTTTCTCCAGAGGTATGGCCTGAATGCGCAGAGCTCTGCTGCAAAGGGGGCAGTGGGAGAGGCCTATCAAGAGCTTATGGTTTAGGATTACGTGCCAGCAAGTTGAGGGGGCGTTACAGTGAGTATCTGCAGCACACCTGGCCCATCAAGATGAAAAAGTGGACAAAGCTGCCTTGACACAACAGGAAGAAACATGATCATAGGCCCTGGCTCTCTTGCAGGACTTGAGCCACCCGGGCACCTGCTGGAGTGAAGCACAATACTTGCATCTTTACACATGCTGGCAGACACATCAGCAATGTGGCCTTGCAGCAGTGAAGAGTGACCGCACACTGGGCTTCACTGGTGACAGCAGATTGAGGAATGTGATTGTTCACATCTACTTGGCAGTTGTGAGGCTGCACACAGAGGCTGAGCACTGTATCCAGTATGGGTCTTTGCCGTACAGGTAGATGGACAAACAGGAACCAGTCCAGCAAAAAGCCACTGAGCAGGATTGTGGGCTGCAGCATGTGATGTGTGAGGAGAGGCTAGGGAGCTGGGTTTGCAGACTGGAGAAGTGAAGGCTAAGGGGCAGACCTAACTGCTGGTTTCAGCTGCTTAGTGGGTGGGAGTTGTAGAGAAGGTGAAGCCAGGTGCTTCTTGTAAGGGCACAGCAAAAGCACCAGACAAAACAGACACTAATTTCACCAAAGGTTCATCCAGCTGGACATAAAGAAAAAAAATCTTCACCATGAGTATGATCAGACTCTGGAATGTGTCCTCAGAGAGATAAAGGGATCTCTGTTCTTGTTCAGTGTTCAACTGAAGTTATCCTTGTGAGCAAGGGCTGGAGCTAGTGGCCTTCAGTTTCCTTCTAACCTGTGACAGATTTTCACTACTTTTGTGTTCTTTTCTAAGCTGCAGCTGTTCCCGCAAAGCACTGCAGATAGGCTTTGTTGCTTCTGTCATTGTGGTTAGCAGCTCTGGAAAGACCTTCAGTACTTTTCCAAGTATAGGTCAGTACTTCTCCACAGCAACAGACTGATTTCAGGCAGTTAAATTGGTAGGTGGTGGCCTGCGTCCTCATAAGGGAGGGGAGAATGTGACCAACTTGGAGGTTTGTCTAAATGGCTTAATTAAAATGCACTTTAAATACTGGGAGTGTCCCTAATGCCTGTAAAGAAGCTTCTGAAATACAGGTTGAATCTGAGCTAGTTGGAAGACAGAAATGTGATTTGTTGTTGTCATGCAGATGATGATGCAATAAATATTTCGCATGAAAGAAGTTGTCATTCCAGTGACATGAAAATGGTATTTGCTTCCCAGTAAGCCTCTAGAAATGTTAGAAAAATGTCACCTTTGTCATTCCAAAAGTTATCATCTCTGAGGCCCCTAGAGAAATGTTTGGAGCTTGAAGCTCTCAACACTGCTTCTGTAACCCTCTCCCCTCCCTTCCTATGTTTACTATTTTCAAAACTACTAGAAAACCTGTGTTTTAATTTGAGTTTGCTTGTAAAACTGAGGTTGACAGTGGCTGCTGTCTAGAAACATTAAACAAAAGCTTTGCTGGTCAAACACAGTCAGACAGGCCACATCTTTAGGAAGGAATTTCCATCAAAATCCTAGTTGCTTGAAACCTATTAAAAAGCTTAGATTCTTGTGTTGCAAGAGACTTATTTTTAGTTTTTGTGGGAACAGGAGGATATAAATAAAAGCTGAAAAAAGACTCCTTTCATGACACCTTCAGGTGTGGGTAAGACAGGGTTGCTATTTGAGCTGGAGAAGTATCTAAAATCTGTTTGTGTTCTGTGTGTTATCCAAATAATTTATCTTCTAGGTCAAGGATCAGCAATCAGCATTGCAAATCTGTAAATTACAGGTGGCATTCAGTGGTGCAGCATTGGAGCAGGTAGTCATAGTATCTCCTAGTTGATACTTCCAGCTCACCCGCTTCATCCTGACAAGTTCTCACTTGATGCAAAATAAATAGAAAGATTAAGCTTTTAGTCAGTTTCTTTTGTATCTGAATTTTGAGGCTCAAGAGAAATAAAGATTAAAGTAAAATTTCCTTGTAACGTCAAATTGGTTTTCAGAATTTTAAGAAATAATTGGATTGCTATTTATTTAGGGAGATGTGAATCTGTAGCTGCCATACTGTTCTTTTGCTCTCAGCCTGCCAAAAGGAGGTGGATGGTAATTACTGCAGTAGTTATATTTTACTTAGAATCTCTGTTTAATTATCTCTATTTAATTTTTTTTTCTTAATCACAGCCATAAGTTAATAAAGTTTCCAGTTAAAGTGTGCCCATATGAAGACTTCTACTATGTACGTGTGCTCTCTGGTTTGTCGCACTATCCTAGATGGTCACTAATTTGAACACTGTATAGAGGAATATGGTATATTTTGTGTGAAAGGACAGTGAACATATTATTGTTTCTGCTCTGTTTAATTTGCTCTTGGCAAGATAATTTTGTCTTGACTTGTAATTTAATTTTATTTATCATGCATAAGGGTTATAAAAGTCTTTAATGTTTTGTTTACATACAGTTTTGAGTTTCTCCTTTGGGCAGAATGAATGCAAATGAAGAAATATTTGTTTTTTTTAAGGCAAAGAAATAGAACTTGTTCAATATGCTCTTAGTCTATACTGGTTTAAGGAAATGCACAACTTAGTAATTTAAAAGATTATTAGTGTTCATAGAATCATAGTGTGATTTGGGTTGGAAGGGACCTTAAGGATCATCTAGTTCCAACCCCCCAGCCATGGGCAGGGACACCTTCCACTAGGTCAGGTCACTCAAAGCTCCATCCAACCTTGAATGCTTCCAGGAATGAGATGGAGTGTAATAAACTTAACCTCTTAATTTTAATAATGTATGGAAACTTGCAAGGAATAAAACACTTAGAAAAAAAATAATAATGGAGAAGCCTTTCCTCAGCGGTCTCTAGTCTTTGAAGGCCATGCAATAATATTGTTTTATCACTGGATCCCAAAAGGCTGTATTTAATTAAAAAGGAAGACTGACACAAAACCTCTGCAGTGTAAGGCATTATGCTGAGAAGCAGCCTTAGCTGCTTTCCATCTTCAGTTTCTCTGGAAGGTTTTGGGTGGGGCAGTTTCACTATATGGAGTTTACAAACCTGCCCATGACTGTACAGTACTTCATGAGTTCTTGCTCTGCTGTCTCCATTGTTCTTTGTTATCATAGAAGAAATTGAGGTTTAATAGTAATTCTTAAAAGATGGGCAGTTATTTTCCAGAAGCCTAAGTACTATGTTAATGGAATGGCAATCTTCAAAAAAAAGGTATTGTGAAACTGGTTGTTCTTGTCTTTGTTTAAATTAGGATATTTTTGCCTTCATGTCCTTGACATTTGCTCACACTAGCTGTTCTGTATGAAGGATTTCCTTGGTCTTCAGTGATCGGAATTCAGTGTGAAGGTTTTTTGTTTGGTTTTGACTCTTAAGCATCATGCAGCAACCTGTGACACTGAGTTGTTTTGTAGTTGGCTGGCACTGTCTGTAACTATTTAAATCAAAAAGTGTAGTCATGCTTCCCTGATTGTGGATTGTTACCAGTTCCTTTGTTATTGGCACTGGCACTAGTGTTCATGTAGCTACTTGGTTAATCTTTTGATGGGGAATATAGTATACTAAAATAATCGGGGGTATAATGTTGTATAGCATCTTATCCAGTAGAACTAGCCAGTTGTCAAAAGGGGCAATCCCAGTTCCCCTTTCTGGCCTTCAGCTCCTGCTGCTCCCTTTTTTTGGTCTTGTAGCTACAGACTAATTTTGTTTGGCTTGTTCCTCTGATGAAAACTAATGCATGAAAAAATGAGGAAAGTTGTCATCTAAAATTAATCCTTTTACTCCTCTGCAGCTGGTCCATGACCTGCTATCATAATAAATATGAGAAGATTAACATCTTCCTAAATGCAGATCAAGCAATACCAAAAGCCTGATCTGATTTGTAAATGTTTGCTTTCTCTTGATATCTTGACTTTTTTAGAGCTTATGCTAATTAATTTATATTGTAAGTTGGATTACCAAACTTGCTATGGGAGGATAAATTGAATATCTGCCTATCTTTGAATTGGAAAAGTGTCTGAATCTGTGGAGTGGATCTGTTGAGTACCATTGCTCAATAAACCTTCTGCCTTTCTGACACGTTCACTATGAAGTACTACTTGAATACTTTTTAGCTCCTATGGAAGACAGACTATAGAAATTTTATGGAAAATAATGTATACATGGAAATAAATTAATAAGTAAAATTTCTTGTAACATTGGGAAGACAAAAATAATGTCTCTGCCAAAGTGTTTAGGAGACACTTAGAGAATCTTTGCTTTATGAAATACCATCCTATCACTTTTGTCTGTAAAATTCCTTGAGGGTAAGAGACTGTTTAGTCCAGCAAAATTGTGCCGGTTTTTTGAGGTGGGAGAGGATTTGCTCTGTAAAACATCTTGTATTCAAAGTTGAACTTTGCTGACGGATTTTCTGTATGATTTTTTTTCAATAAGTGTGCATGTTGGGAACTGCTTATCATTCTGTGAAGCATGGGGTTGCTATAGGGTGAGAATTTTGCCTTTTTATCTCGGCTCCTCTTCTGTTGGACCTGTTTAATTCTTTAAAGGTAATCATTTTGTTATTTCTTAATTGGGAATGAGAAGGAGTGGTAAATCAAAGTTGTACTGTTACATAAAACTCTAGTCTGAATGGCAGTTCTCAGTAATAATTGGAAAAAAAAAGCTTTATTCTTATTTGGGAAACATAACTTTTGAGAAACATAAGTGAAAGTTTGTTTTCCTTTTCTATAACTTGGATAGCTGACTTTTACTGTAGGTAACATACCCTGCTGTGGAATGGGAAATGAAAGACACTTGGTTTTGGTTTTAACCGTGACTGGGGTGATCATGTAGGTGTAGGCTGGATGCACAGATCTATGAAAGTTTCTTTAGAATATAGACAGGAACAATACTTTTTGCTTTAAATGTTTTAATATTTTCAGGACCCAAGTCTTGTAGAGCAGGACTGGTCTGCCATGGGAGCAAGGAGCAGTCCCAACTGCAAAGTGAACTATTAATGGGAGCTGGTGAGAGGGAGATGCTGGTAGAACTCTTTGGGTCCCTGCTGCAGGGCATAGGTGGCTTTCTGTGCTATCTGGAGGGAAACAGTGGAACCCTTGACCAGCTGTGGTCATTACCTGCCGGTAGAACTGCTTCTGAAGATCCCTTTCCTTAGTGCTCTGAAACACAGCTTGCAGCCTATGGCTCTTGGCCATGTAAAGAGATAGGTGTGTGATAGTACCATCAGGAGGGCTGCCAGCCTTGCCTTATAAATAAAGAAAAAATACTTCCTTTCTGCTTTTCTTTTTGCTGTAGGGAATTTCTGTGCATGCCTCAGAGCCCTGCAGTTCTTCACTTTGGCATGCTTTATGGCTAGAGGAGGCAAAGTGAGTTCTGCTTGTGTGCTGCTGCTTTATTTGCATATGTTTAAGAATGATGCCAGGCACTCCCTTCCCTCAGGGTCTAAAATATTGCTGTTGCAGCAGTCTGCTTCAGGAGCAAGATCCTAATTGCATCAAGTGATACTTTGCTGGTAAGGACAAGACCCAAGTTTCTATTTTCATAGAATCATAGAATAGTTTGGGTTGGAAGGGACCTTTAAAAGTCATGTAGTCCAACCTCCCCTGCAAGGAGGAGGGCCGTCCCCAACCAGATCAGGTTGCTCAGAGCCCTGTCCAACCTGGCCTTGAATGTTTCCAGGGATGGGGCATCCACCACCTCTCTGGGCAACCTGCTGAACAATGGTTTTCTTTTTCTTTACCTTGCCAAATCTGCTAGAGATGGAAAATGTTTAAACACATGTGCAAAAGTAGCAAATTATTGGTAACCTCTTTCAGAGTAAATAAGACTGCAATAAGTATCTTTGGGAAATAAAACATTATATTGGATTTAACAATACTCTTTCTGAGAATCCTGCTTTGCTTTTTTTATTCTGAGCTCATTAGCTTGCAACCTCACAGTCAACACATAACAGCTTCCAAAGCATTGCTTGATTGTTACAGAAAATAGTCATTTTGTACTTGATGTAGTGTTAGGGCTTTAGTTTACTGCCTCTAGGCTTTGACATAATACTCAAATGGTATATGCAGGAATTCATGTAGGGTTGGAAAGTGCTGCTTTCCTGATACATATTAGTTTTATGTTATATAAATGTAAGTGATATGGAAGAGTGAACACAGATTATCTGGAAGAATGAATGCATTTATTGAATTTAAACATTTATCTGTAAGTGGACCATTCTAAAGTTGCAAATATCCATTATTGTTTTCATGGTAGGATTATTTGGGGACTGAATAGGAAAATCAGAAAAGGCATGAGATTGATGTTTGGATGTGGCTTTCTCTTACGTTGCTTAATCTTTCAGGTTAAACAACAGGGATTCTGATGTGCAACACTTTTGCCTGGCTGCTTAGTAGCACACTGTGTACCCGGTGCTCTGGAAATGTGTGCAATATGATTTCTGTGGCTTCTCTAGGGTCTAAAGCTGCTCTTCAAGCCTTGGACTCTGCATTACAAGGGACTGCTTCAGTAGAGCTGCAAGAAATAGCCTATTCGTGATTGCTTCAAGTTATGCATTTGAGATTAAAAGACAGTAGTAGCAAGTTCAATCCAAAGACCTGTCCTGTAATAGTGGAATGAAGGCCAATTTCTAGTACTAAATACATCCTGAGGGCATCAGATACTTGGCTGGAGATCTCTTGACTAAGTTAACTTCTGACTTGAGGCAGAAGGTATGGCAGGGTGGAGAAGAGCAGCAGGCAGCAATGCTACTGCACCCTTTTTGTTAGTGGCAGTGCTGGTTTGTGCCAGCTTAGAAGTGTTTGTAGGACTGTGGCTTGAGGACATAATTTCCTAGCCAGCTTAAGCCAACATCTGGATACAAGAGGGCTTGTCTGCAGCTGGCAGAGCCACCTCTGAGTTGAGCTAGTTCAGGGGAGCCTCACTGGTGAAAAGCTAACACAGCCACAGCAAATGAAGGTTTGTGTTTAAGGAGAGGACTGCTACTGGGGGTGTCACCTTCAGTGTCAACCTGGGAGGTCGGCAGCTGCCTTCACCAGACTACTAGTTTTGCTTCCTCTGTGGTATGTGGTTGGCGTGTGTGAAGGACAGGATGGCTTTCAATCTGTACCACCGAGCCAGGTCATGCTTAGTCTCTATAACTTTCTTGTTTCTGCAGAGGAAAAGTTTTGAAACTCTTAGTTTGGATCTAGAACTGGGAATCGTTACAAAATCTTTTAGGAAGCTAGGAAGGTCGTCAGAACACAAGGATCGCTATAAATTTAGTGGGATGACAGCATTGTCTTTAAGAAAGCAAACATTACAGGTAAATTGTAAGATGCAGCGCTGTGGGGCTGTTTGTTCCTAGTTTGCTCTTTCTGTTAATCTGCCCTAGTATACGATATCTGTTCGTTGCTAGAAGTCTGCAATTTCACATCCCGCACATAAAGCAGTAATGTACTTTACATTCTGAATTGAGGATGTATATACACTGTTATACTCCTCCACTGTAGTCTTGAAAGTTTTGCTGTTTAGACAAGCTGTGTCTTCTAGTTTAGCTCTTTCTTTTTTTGGGTTATAACTGGTTTTTAGAGGGGGAAGCTGTGAAGTCACTTGGTGTTACAGAAGCATTTATAGCATGTTCTTATATGAGGAAACAAAACCAACTTTGTGCTAGCATACTAAGAAGAAATGGTAACAGGCTGCAGGGTTTGGGCAATAGTAGGTGCGAAACGGAAGAACTTTAGCTGTTCAGCATGGAGGGGAATACATATGAAGGTGCAGGCTACTTTTTTTGGCAGAGAGTAGGAAGAAGCCTTACTTACCTGGGTGCAAGCCTCTCACACAGGCCTGTTGGAATTGACTGGGTTGTCTGTTTCTGAAGTACAGGCCCTTGTGCATGCACGTCTATTTGGAAGAGCTGAAAGAGAGTTTACCCAGATGAACAACTTGTGACCCTCACTCAGACATAAGATTTTGGACCCTAATGATATTGTAGGGCCAAATTATACTAGTTTCATTAAAATAACAACAAGATTTTGACCCCTTTCTTGGAGTATTTTCTCTCATATGTAAGATGTGCTAGAAAGGTAAGTATACAACTCATCCAGAGAGCAATGTTCTGAGTTGTTGATGAAACAAAAACCTGGTCTCAAATATTGTGTCTTCAAAGTACTGGAAGAACTGGTGCTTACGGTGAGTCCCCTGCAAGGCTGCTCCTGTGGCTTGGGTAAATATTGCCACCAACAGGAGGCCTGCTGGCAGACTATCTGCACAACATGTCTGGTGTGATCTGAGTGTGTAAGCTGAGGGATTGAGAAGATCAGGGATATTAAGCTTCTGGTATATAAGTAAAATAAAAAGACCTTTGATAGTATTAGTCTCTCTAAAGCTACCGGGTCCTTATTCATAGGATCATAGAATGGTTAGGATTGGAAGGGCCCTTTAAAGATCATCTTGCCTAATCCTCCTGCAAGAAGCAGGGACATCCCCAACTAGATCAGGTTGCTCAGAGCCCTGTCCAACCTGGCCTTGAATGTTTCCAGGGATGGGGCATCCACCACCTCTCTGGGCAACCTGTTCCAGTGTTTTACAACTCACACTGTAAAATTTTTTTTCCTAATATCTGATCTGAATCTACCTCCCTCTATTTTAAAACCATTACCCCTCCTCCTTTCACGACAGGCCCTACTGAAGGGTTTCTCCCCATCTTTCCTGTGGGACCTCTTTAGGTACTAGAAGACCGCTATAAGGTCTCCTTGGAGCCTCCTCTTCTCCAGGCTGAACAGCCCCTACTCTCTCAGCCTGTCCTCACAGGAGAGGTGCTCCAGCCCTCTGATCATCTTTATGGTCCTCCTCTGGAGTCACTCCAACATGTTCATGTTTTTCCTGTGCTGAGGGCTCCAGAGCTGGACACAGTACTCCAGGTGGGGTCTCACAAGAGCAGAGTAGAGGGGCAGAATCACTTCCCTCAACCTGCTGGCCACACTTCTTTTGATGCAGCCCAGGATGTGGTTGGCTTCCTGGGCTGCAAGCATGCACTGCCAGCTCATGTTGAGCTTCTCATCCACCAGCACACCCAAGTCCTTCTCCTCAGGGCTGCTCTCAACCCATTCTCTGCCCAGCCTGTATTTGTGCCTGGGCTTGCCCCGACCCAGGTGCAGGACCTTGCACTTGACCTTGTTGAACTTCATGTGGTTTGCATTTGCCCACCTCTCCAGCCTGTCAAGATCCCTCTAGATGACATTCCTTCCCACCAGTATGTCAACCGCACCACACAGCTTGGTTTTGTTAGCGAACTTGCTGAGGCTGCACTCTATTCCACTGTCCATGTCACCGACAAAGATGTTGAACAGGGCTGGGCCCAACACAGACCCCTGAGTTGCTCAGGTTTTGTGTTTGTTTTATTTCAAATTGTTTGCAAAGATTGCTCTGATTTAACAAGAAAGTCTTTCCTGCATAACTAAGCACTTCCAAAAGCATGTGTGGGTTGTCTAGATCTCTTGCATTGTTATTTCTTTGTACTTGTCTGAGAAATTTTGAATATTATTTTCATAAATGCATGTAACAACTCTGATTGTATTGGGCAAAATGACCTGGGATGGTCAGTGTTATTTTTATGCTGCTAAGATATGTGCTGGAATAAAGTAATTCTCAGTATCAGGCTTCAGATAGCTGATTTTGCCTCCTGTGTGTCCATCTTAAGTGTCTGTCTTAATACTTCAAAGGCTGTAAAACATACTGGGGTTTTTTGTCGTGAAAAGAGCTTTGCAAACTTAAGGTGATATTTACTGCTTACCTAAGGTGGTGAAAACTGGACTTCAGCTGATTTTTATGAGAGAGATGTTGTTTGTCTAAGGGATGATTGGATCACGAGGGAGGAGTTTGTAAAGTGAGCTTAGGAAAGTGCCTTGCTTATTTCTGACTGGAAAACACAAATGCTGGTATTAATCAACTACAGCAACTTGCTCTAGTGTGAACTTCCTCCAGGGTGTTAAAATTCTGAGTGCTTTGTGTGGAAAAGAAAACCTAATTAGAAGAGGTAAGATGGTGGTTTGGCTTTGCTCTGCCCTCCTATTGAAGAGGCAGTACCTGAGGCTGTAGTTTATTATGCTCTTCTGGTAATTTCTATAGGATTAGAAAAGAAGAATTCATCAGTTTCCTATGTCTCAGTTAAAGGTGTCTGGGGAGGGTTTACCTTGGCTACACTGGATTAAGAAGGTATTTGAGTTTGAAAGAAACCCAAGGGAAGCCAAAATAATGGTACATGAAGTGTTTTCCACTTTCCTTTGATAAAGGAAATATGGAATTAAACTGGTATAACTGTGCATATTCTGAAACTTTTGTGGTGAGATGAAAGTCTTAGCATATCTTAAAGCAGTCCTTAATATGCTGCTTTTTGAAGTGACATTTCTCTGATGAAATTCTCTTTAATAAAGTTGAACAGAAAAGTTGATCTTATTCTGCAGTCATAGAAAACCTTCAGCAGGCAGAGAATACAAATGTATGCTCTTCAGAAGACTTGGCTATTGTGTAGCCACGGGAGTTACAACCTTTCAGATCTTAAAAGGAAGACAGCTTCTGTAAAAGAGTGCATTCTTCATTTGATTTCAGTTTTACCTGTTTTTTCCTTGTGTCATATGGAATTTTTAGTTAGTACATTTTTCCCAATGGAAATGTCTACTGGAATTTGGGATTTTAATTTACTACTCTGTAGTTGTAGTTAAATATATATATAACTCATTATTAAATATATATGTTACTGATTATATATGGATCCAAGTTTCACAATGTGATAAAAAAAACACAGAGTCCTTTTTCTGAGCAGAGGTGCTTGGGGGAAGCGTTCTTCCTGCGTGCACAGAGAGGTGCAGAACTGCCCAGGGTTTTGCAGAATGTCAGTGGAAGAGAGATTAAAACCTAGGTGCTTTATAACTCAGCAACTCACTGGTTTGTTAGGGGTTTTTTTGTGCTGGCCAATCCTGCTCAGGCATTAAAAATATTCTGTGTGTTCTAGCTCTGGTCTTTTATTTTAATCTGTTAGTTTAGTTATTTCTACAGATAGAATTCTTTTCATCCTTCTATGAAATCTGTATACAGATCAGACTTGATTAAGGTTTTCCTGTTAACTTAAACTTGTACAGCCTCTGTGTTGTGGCAGTATTAAGTGCAATAACCTTAAAATCATGATTAAAAATGCTGCATAGATGTAGCAAAGGAAGAAGCAATGTTTTCTGATGTCAAATGTGATGTAAACCTTGGTCGAACGGAAGCGTTGTGATGAGACTTGTGAAAGTCTGTGCCATTTATTAGGTGGAAAACAGGTTTTTGTTGTCTTATTTTGGTGTGGAGTCTTAGTCTTTTGTCTGTTAATAGTAGGTCCAAGAGACGCCTTATCAACAATAAATCATGGGAAAGGGTGAAATGCTTTCAGTTGGATTCCAGAATATTCAACAGAAACTTGGAGATAGGTGGGGATTTTTTCTCTCTGGAAGAGCACGTTAAGCCCAGTGTTACTTGTTATTGCACAGAATTCAAAGCAGATAAATAGCCATGGTTTTGAATAGCAGCAAAAAAGAGAGGGTTATGATTTCCAAGTTCAAGAAAAGTACTTGTGTTGATTTTCAATTATATTAGCTGAAATTTTGTTTGCTATTTGTGTGGGTTAATTTGCAAATTTAGGTAACTGTCTTGAAACAAAGATTTCATTTATATACTAGTGTGGTTTCACTAGTTATAGTTGTTTCTGTTACCTTGACTGTGCTACCTTAGAACTGTGGTGGGAAGTTTTGCTTTATTTTCCTTTCCCTTTTGACTGTGTGTCAGAAACAAGTTATCCAATGTCATCTCTTGTTTGATTACACTTTTGGAATGTTTTTTATTTGTTTCTCTTTGTATTTTCTCTTTTTGTTTCCTCAGTTGAGCTTTATATTAAAAACAACCTGCCATTTGATTTCATCATGACTTGTGAGCATTAGGCATGGCTTATAGTTGTATTACCTTAACATAGCCCTTGCTGTTCAGCAGCCTTGTATGTATTCTCACCATTCAGGAAATTGTTATGCAAAATGTGACACGAACATAAACCTGTCAGCCTTATATTTCTGGTTGGCAAAGATGAGGAGGGGAAGATAGAACAGTACTAGGAAGGTCGTGAGATGTTATGCTAATTAGCATGGTTTTGGCAGAGGAAAATTGTATCATGATGATCTGAGCACTCTTTGAACTTGTCATTGTTGTGGACAAAGGAGGAAAAAAAAACTAGAGCTTTCAAAATGCCTTTCACAAGTTCTTATCCAAGGCACTGTTGAACAAGCTGAGGGAGTTGTGGGATGAAAGTGAAGGGTTTGTTTGTGTAAAAGGCATAAGCAAAAAAAAAAAAAAAGAAGGTTTTAATCTTGGCAAAGGTAAACTCAAGACCCCAGAAGCTGCACTTGAGATATTCTCTAATGATCTGAATAGCAGCTGTCTAGTAAGGTACTGACACTTTTATAGGTGACACAAGTCAGGACCAAACTTTTAATGAAAACCTAAACAGGCCAGTTGATTGGACCAAATAGGGATGGTTCGGATTTTAATGAGAATAATTATAAAGCAATGTGTATAGAAAGAAATAATGTAATCTGCCTGTGTATTACAGAGGTTTACATGGATTCAGAAAGGTTGTTAAGCGTCTGTGTGTCACGTTGAAGGCAAGTCTGTGCAGTTGGATTTTGAAGATTTATGGTGGCATTATAGAAACTTGCTACTGTTTCGCACTTTTCCAAGTGCGAAATTTAGTAAGTTTCAAGAAGTGATTCCATGTGTATGTGACTGCTAGGATTATCAATTGTGTAAGGAACTCTTAGAAGAGAAACTAAATGCTCTGGCCTTTAAGAATAAGCTATCACAGGGCAAGATGGGATCTAATGCAGAGGAGGAACTTGGATTTTGCAGACTGGTCATCAAAATAATAGAAAATATTTTTATACTGGAAATTTTAATGTGAAAATCATGGAGTAGTGTGTACCTTAAGCAGGTTGGATAAAACCACCAAATCCTGATTTCCTACCTCAGGCAAGAGTAGTATTTTTCTAGATTAAAATTCACTTTTACAGTTGGATAAACCCTGCAAATATGTGTGTTTCTTTCTTCCTAGTACTTTTATTAAGTGAAGAGAGGGTGTTTTAAACTAGAACTTCATGCAGCTTTTCAGGTAAGAAAATACAAAGGT
Source organism: Chlamydotis macqueenii (assembly GCF_036417535.1). NCBI lineage: Eukaryota > Metazoa > Chordata > Aves > Otidiformes > Otididae > Chlamydotis > Chlamydotis macqueenii. Next base: position 70,100,367 of record NC_141558.1, on the reverse strand, counting down.
ATTTGTGACAACTGCCTCATTGTGGATTGTTGTGTGGTCATATTTTTGTAATTCAGAAGTCCTGAAATCCTACATATCACCTGGGAGGTGAGAGGACATAACATCAGAATAGTGCACCCTCTTGTGTGTCTTTGCCATGACCATAACTGCTAAAGACCAAGCAAGGTAACAGTAAGAACACATGGATATACTTTATGGATAAGTTTTCAGTGAATCCTGTCTTGGTTTTGCCAAATAAATGGTTTCCAGATTGCAGGACTGAAAACTGCCAAGTTAACTTGGGGCCTATGAAGAGGAACAAGTTGGCAGATACTGCCCCTATTTTTCAGTAAGCTCTGACAGGGCTGAAGACACTTTGAGGGGAAGATCTGCAGATGGGATTTATTCCTTCTGTAATCCCCTTGGGAACCTAGGCAGACATTTGGTTTGTAGGCTTATATTTAGACTATTAAGCAGTTGTATCTGGTATCTTTGATGTTGTTTTATTTGGTTTGGGTTTGTGTTTTTTTTTTTAGTATTTAAAAAGTCTGGTCTTTACAAACTTTGTTTGGTTGCCAGTTGCTACTGATGCTTCTGAGAAAAGTTAGTGATGTGAGTCTTAAGTCAGGTCTACTAGGTAAATTGCCAAGTTTATTAAAAATCCCCACAATGTATCTGCTGTGACAGTCATGTAATTCTTATTCCTCCAAAGCATTTGACGGAGACCTGAAAGCTAGAAATTGTGCTTAGAAACACCAACAGGGATCAAAATTGGAAATTATTTGACTATTATGACATAATGTATGCAAATCCTATTCTGCATTTTTGCAGTGGGTACTTTAATTGTATTCCTGTCTACTTCTCACAAGTTCTGTATATCTGTCTGCTGAATCTTTAACATATCCTTTAAAGATTCCCTATGTTTACTATCCTTTTTGGAAATGAAGTACCATTAGAGGTCAGCAATGTCAATCTTTAAATGTATTTATTAAGTCAATAGTTGAATGGATGAATGTAGAGGTAGGACTCTTTTTTTCTTTGATTTTGTTCGGTATAATACAGAAGGTTCACTGGAGTCATGTGGGTAGAGTACTTTCTGCAACAGGAAGACATTCCTTTTGAATGTTTTATATAGAGAAAGGTAATTCTACCTGTCCAGAGATCTCTATTTCTTGTGTTATCTTAGACAAAGCCTTTGTTTCTTGACTGACTGTCTTTACTAATTAGCTGAGACATTGTACCATGTTAACCTCAGTGTACTGTTCTGAGTGTCTAGCTCTCTCTGCAGAGCACTGCATGATGTAATGTAGAGATTACTGCTTTCAAAATGACAAAAAAGTCATTCCCAATGCAGTTTGCAAATGCAAATATTCAGGTAACTTGAACTGATGCACTCTTCTGCCAGTAAGCAAAACAGTGCAAATAATGTAGTGAAAGCTATTCTTTCTCTGCTTGCATGTCTCTAAATGAAATTAACTTCCTGCTGAAGCCAAGATATTGATAGATAGCGTGTTACTGTGATTAACCAGAAGTCAACACAGTGTATTATGTGTGGAGGTCTCTGAAGGGGGCAGAGATCTTCCTTTATATTCCTAAAATGTGACCAAAGAACAGTGAATTCTCTGGCATTCAGAAGTATTTGATTTTCTTTAAACTGCAAATGCAAAGTAATGCAAAATATGTAAAGATGGCAATGTTAACTTGTGCAAAAAAGAAAGCAATAAATGTATGAAAATTCTATTACTTTCTAGTGGGGAAATATAATTTAATGCTCTGCCACTTCTCATTGAGTTTTATGCTTACTTTCAGCAATTAAAGAATATTTACTTCACTATTAAAAAAAAAAACCAAACAAATGTCAGGGAGTAGCAGCAAGGGCAGGCTGAAGGGAAGGCAAGCTGGGAGTCAGTGGTGGCAACAAGGCAGGTAGAGACAGTACCCTCATTGATAAGGACGCAGTCCCCCAGTACCTGTGTGAGGCAAACAGGGTATATCTGATGATGGCAACCAGGTTTGGCCAACAGTCTGGGTCTCTAGGCAAGTCTGTAGAAATGATCTGAGGTGAAGCAAGGGAGTCAAGTCAGTGGGTCATGGTCTGGATCAGTGGGGTGCATGACCAGGCACGGGTATGGCTGCAGCATAGCTCAGGTGAGAACCAAAGACGAGTGCCTTAGGTTGAATGCAGCTCTTGAGTGAAGGTGAGGAGGCCCCAGGCAATGCTTCTTACACCTCATTCTTACACAAGTCTTCACAATGGTCTTCACTTGTAAGATTTGCCTTCAGGAATCCCAAGCGCCTGAAACCAATGGCAAAGTCTGGAGCAAAGAAGACACAGCCTCATTAGAGGAGGATCAGGTTAGAAAGCGTTTAAACAAACTGGACACACACAGGTCTGTGGGACCCAAGGAATACGCCCATAAGTGCAGAGGTAGCTGGCCAGAGTCATGGTGGGACCAATCTTGATTGTCTCAGGAAGGTCATGATGGTTGGAGGAGGTTTCTGAAGATAGGAGTGACATGTGCTTTCTTCCAGTCCTCAAGAAGGGCAAAAAGGACTATCCAGGGAATTACAAGTTAGTCAACCTTGTCTTCATCCTTGGGAAGGTGATTGAGCAAATAATTGTGTAAAGCATTGCTAAACGTACTAAGGGCAGGATGGTGACTGGAAGTAGCTGGCATGGATTTACGATGGGAGAATCATGTCTGACCAACCTAGTAGTCTTCTGTGGGACCCAAGGAATACGCCCATAAGTGCAGAGGTAGCTGGCCAGAGTCATGGTGGGACCAATCTTGATTGTCTCAGGAAGGTCATGATGGTTGGAGGAGGTTTCTGAAGATAGGAGTGACATGTGCTTTCTTCCAGGCCTCAAGAAGGGCAAAAAGGACTATCCAGGGAATTACAAGTTAGTCAACCTTGTCTTCATCCTTGGGAAGGTGATTGAGCAAATAATTGTGTAAAGCATTGCTAAACGTACTAAGGGCAGGATGGTGACTGGAAGTAGCTGGCATGGATTTACGATGGGAGAATCATGTCTGACCAACCTAGTAGTCTTCTAACAACAAATTGACTAGGTTATTGGATAAGGGGAGAGCAGTGAATGTTTTTTTTTATCTTGACTTCAGCAGGCTTTTATCACTGTCTCCTATTACATGTATAGACTAGATAAGTGTGGTGGACTGAAAACTAGCTGAACTGCCAGAGTCCAAGGATTGTGATCAGAGGACTGGAGTCCAGCTGAAGGCCAGTCACTAGTGGTGTATCCCAGGGGTTGATACGGGGGCTGTCCTTGGACATATGCAAAATGTGACTGGACGCAGTTGTAGGCAGCTGGCTCTAGCTTACCCTACTTTGAGCAAACAGACTGGAGTAGTCAATGTCCAGGGTGTTTTCCAACTTTAAGGGTTCTGATTCTGTGATCCAGGATTGACAGCTGCAGTGTTGATATTGCCTTTGACCACAGGCAGCTAAACTCTGCAAAGAGTAAGGGTTTTTTTTTTTTTTCCTGTAGCGTGGGTTTTTCCTACTTAATATCTGTTTTTTCATAGACTACTGGATGACTTTTTTTTGTGGTACCAGGAGGGATTAATCTCAGAGTAGATTCTGAGCTTTGACATACCTGCAGAACAGATGTTGGCATTTGTACTTGAAACAATTTCACTCCAATGCTGTTCATTAGATACCCCAACTGTTAAAAACTACAGAATCATGACAGAGGCTAAATATCCTTGCTTTCTTAGCTCATGTGTTGTCTTAGTTTCATTTGTTCTTTTATCAGGAAAGTTGGCCAATGGATACAGCCATAGAGAAAGGATAGAAACTGATGGATAAATGTTTTCCTTCTAGTTAGTGACGTAGAAGAGTTATAGACCATGCCATCCTAATCATTCTTATGAACTTCTTATTTAGGTTGAATTTGGTTGAAGCTTTTGTGGTGGATCCAGAACTACGTCAGTGCCTTCAAGAAGATCTCTTACGTCGCTTCCCAGATCTTAACCGGCTGGCAAAGAAATTCCAGAGACAGGCAGCAAACTTACAGGACTGTTACCGAATGTATCAGGCTATTAATCAACTACCTAATGTTGTACGAGCACTAGAAAAACATGAAGGTAATGCTACCCTTGTCTATTTTCAATGTTTTATACTGCATTGATGTTGCAAAGAAATAGTCTGTAGACTTCCAAATATTACTTTTCTTGTGTGTACTTTTGTTGCAAGAATAAAGCTTAAAGACATTTGAATTTGAAATGAGCTGAAATTCTGAAATACCAATCAGATACTTAAACATAGCCAAATCTTTACACGAGAAAGCATTCCAATTAGCGTGTAGCTAAAATACTTGAACTGTTGTGTGACGGTCTGGTAATCTTTGCTGTTGACTTGTCTCTAAGAATTCCTGACCAATTGTGTGTGTATTATATTCTTAGAAAGAATAACCATTCATACAATATTGCTGTGTTCCTTTTAAAGACACTTGGCACTTTGGGTTGTAATTAAACACAAAAAAAAACCCCAGTTTTAGCATTATTGGATTACTGGTGTAATTTGAATGGTGCTTTCCCCCCCCCGCCTCCCCTTTTTTTTTTAATTGTAATGTTCCTATATTTGGTAAGAGTAACATGGCAGGGTTTATCCTCAGCTTCATTAGTAGGAAGCTCAATGCTATGCCAAGCAAGTTCAGAAAATCAAAAGGCTACCATTTATTTTCCTTTTCTGTGTGTTACCAAGAAAATACAGAGTAAGATTAGTGCCAGCATAACAGAGGAGTGATTCAATACAGCAATGGCAGTCCTAGCCTGTCAGAAAGCATATTTTTGTAGAAGTCCAGTAATTTGTTTGAAAATGTCTTTGCACAAAGCAAGCATCAAAGCCTTAAAGAGAAATAATTTTTGAAATGATTACAAAAATGTCTTTCCTGTATTTGAGTAGATAGTAATATTACCCAATATCTTATTCTTTTGTGTACTATAGTTTTATTACTTCAAGTAATGAAACTTACCTTCTAAAATATTAATCTTAAAATGAATTAGTTTTTAGTTTCTGGCTTGTTATTTCCAAAAGCAGTTAAGATCTAAAACTGGGAAGGAACTGGCAGATACAACTTTTTTTTTTTTCTTTTTTTTTTTCTTTCTTTAAGAGCCATGCCACACTTTAGCTACCTCAGTCATGTCCCGTTCGCTTTTCCAAACAGCCTGTGCTTGGTTTTGCCCTGGCATGGAGCTCTTGGATTTTCATCTTAAACTGAGATATTAGTTCAAAATGCATGCTCCTGTCTTTACTTCTTTTTGGTTGTCATTTGGATCTCTGTCATAGCATTAGGGTAGGAAAACAATTCAATTTTTAGAAGTTTTGAGGAGCAAGCTGTGTAAGGCAAACTGCTAAGCTCACCATATGGAAAAATTAATAGACTGCAAAAAGTTCTTGCTGTTTTACACGTGAATCAATCGACCTTAGTAGGACATTTATCAGCAGTATCTCTTAGGTAATTTAAAATAGATGAAATGTGTTGGTTTTTTTTTTCCTTTGTACTTGTATGCCTTTGTTTAAAGTGTAAAAGTGGTCTGGTAATTTCAAATGTATGTAACTGATTCAGACTGGATCTGATCATTTTCCTGTTTAAGATTGTACAAAATCTTTTAACTAATGAAGAGGTGGAAAGTCAGAAAGATTTTTTTACAATTCTGAGTATCTGCCAGTTTCAGAACTTTTTCTCATGAATGGCTATGGGGAGATATGGCAGCTACATCAACTACTCCCCACCTGGAGTACTGTGTCCAGTTCTGGAGCCCCTAACACAAGAAGGACATGGACCAGTTGGAGAAGGTTCAGAGGAGGGCCACAAAGATGATCAGAGGGCTGGAGCACCTCTCTTATGAGGACAGGCTGAGAGAGTTGGGGCTGTTCAGCCTGGAGAAGAGGAGGCTCTGGGGAGACCTGATAGCGGTCTTCCAGTACCTCAAGGGGGCCTACAAGAAAGATGGGGAGAGGCTGTTCAGTAGGGCCTGTTGCGATAGGACAAGGGGTAATGGCTTTAAAATAGAGGGAGGTAAATTTAGATTGGAAATTAGGAAAAAATTTTTTACAATGCAAGTTGTAGAACACTGGAACAGGTTGCCCAGAGAGGTGGTGGATGCCCCATCCCTGGAAACGTTCAAGGCCAGGTTGGATGAGGCTCTGAGCAACCTGATCTAGTCAGGAATGTCCCTGCTTCTTGCAGGGGGGTTGGACTAGGTGACCTTTGAAGGTCCCTTCCAACCCTAACTATTCTATGATTCTATGATTCTATGAAATGATCAGTGGTGATTGCCTTTCCTGCAGTATGAAGCCTTGCTTTGTTGAGATGCTTGTTTTTATGGATGATGAAAGCTGAGGAGAGGGAGTAATGAGTGAAGATTATTTTTTTATTTCTTAGATGTAAGAAATCCTATATAAGACAGGAAGGGACTCTGAGTCATCAAATCATTCATTACTCAAATTGCTGGGGCATAAAATCTAGGTACTTAAAGGATGCCTATCTTCAAGGAGCCACTGAAGCATCTTCCTTCTCATCTCAGACTGACACTCTTTATTTTAAGCCTGTAAATGCAGGATACAGGAATTGTATGCTGGGTTCCAGGTGTATTTTTACCATATTGTGTACGGTAGCTTGCTTTTGGAAATACTTATTGTGTGTTCCAGTATTGTTCTTTCATGACTGTTGCACTGATGTGTTACAACTATGTTTTGATCAAACTTGGCTGTTTCCCATCCTTTGTCATCTCCAGCTCATTATTCCCCTATTCAGAGTGGAAATTTCTTTATCTATCAATGTGTCATCTTACTGAATGAATTTTACTTCATTTCTGTTAGTCCAGTTTTCAAGGTTATGTTCCGGATTTATTTCGTTCCAATTCCCTCTATGGATATCTTCCATATTTTATATATTAGTGAATTTTATAAGCAGCCTTCTTTTGTGCATTAATATCATTAATTAACATATCTTAAAAAGACTAATGCTTTTATAAGCCCTGGAGGAACTGTATTGCTAATGTCCTTCCAACTCAGTCATCTTTTGCAAGTTGGTGATGTCTCTTTATCTTGTGATCATTGTATTAATCATGAATCTTGCATCTTAGCATCCCATGTGACACCATATTGAAAGCTTTAGAAGAGCCTAGATTAGGTCTACAGACTTCCCTTTATCTTAGGCAGTCAGTTATCTCAGACAGGCGTTGCGCTGTACAGGTGTGATCTGCCTCTGGTAAACCCATGCTATATTTTATTCCAACTTCAGTTTTGCTTCTTGTTCTTTCCTCATCACTTTTTCTAAGACCTTCTGTACCATCAAAATGGCTGGTTTAAGTGCGTTTAGTTGTTGAGATTTATCTGTTTTCACTTGATAGAATAGTGTAATTTTTTATACTTTTGTTTGCTGCCAAACTACCTATATAAATGTTTCAAGTTTGAAGATCAGTACTTGATTTTAATTTCTGTATGTTTTAAACCATATTAATAGTAAAGCCTTTACTAGATGTAATAACCATTTGTCTGTGCTTCAGTAAGTAAGTTATGGTTTAAATTAAAAACAGTACCTGGGAGCAGATAGGCGTGTGATCAATATGTATCTCTGCTTTTGACAATATATAGGTCTATTATTCTTTCTTGCAATGGGTAGCTTACGTGCTAATGATGTTGAGTAGGTGCAAAAGTGGGGTTTTTTTTAAAACGATGGATCTTTTATATGAGTTTATGAATGCAAGTGCAAGACAAATTGCAGTTTAGTTTAGAGTTTTTCAGTGGTGTTTCTTGCTCATACATTCTTAATGCCAAGTGTTATGCTTTTAAGAAAAGCATACGTATACAACTTTTATAAATCGTCAGTATTCACTGACACCACTATTTTACTTCCTTTGAGTGTTGAATACTGAATATGAAGTTGGATTGAAACTGTAAATCAGTTCTGCAATGTATCGGTTTGAACCATATCATAAATATATGTAAATATATTAGTATTTTATTTACTTAATAAATTAATATTTTCTGATTTTTGGATATGACATCTTCCTAAGGTGGCTGAAGATGTACTCTTCAGACTTTAATAATGAAATAGTATCGTGTAACTTTCCTGCTTACTCCTTTCAAGAAAAGAAGTTGTAATCACTACCTTTAAGTTCAAGCCCAAGAATTTTTCATTAATTCAAGAATAATGAAGATCATTTCATTTCTTGTGCCGTGCCCTCTGTCATCTGGTGCACTTGGAACTGAAGAATGGACACAAAACTTGTTTTCTGTCCTTCAGTCTCTTCCTTATTTACTGCCTCCTTTTATTTTCTAGGTTGGTTTATATGTGTCTTCTTACGGGAGGGGGAAAAAAAAAAGATAGAGAGCAAGAAAGAAATTTGGAATAAAAAGCAAGCTGTACTTTTATTTCAGATATCTCTTAGTTTTGAAGATTTTTAGTCAGCAGAAGACTCCATGTTTGCAGATTCAATAACCTTTCAACAACATGTGATTTTTTTTTTTCTTTATTAATAGATATTAATCACTTAAGAGCTGTAACTTTAAAAGCTTGGAGGAGTGGGGAAGCAAAAAGACACAGGAGGAAAAGGAAAAAACCCAAACTTTTTCTTTGTACTTGAGTTACAGTCCTGAGAGAGAAGGAAGATTCCCTTGAGTAATCATATCCTCACTGTGTTACTTTTATAAATTTGTATGGAAGTTTTTCTTAGGAAAGATTAGGACTTCTTCCCTACCCTGGTAAGAAATTGGGAGGCCCTGAAATAGTCAGAGCTTAATTCTGTATTTCTCTGTTAATGTGCAAAGCCTTGCCTTTCAACATTGGAGGCAAATGTCATAATTCTGCACATAATCCAATGGCTGTAATGCTCATAGTATTGGATTCTTTTTGAGACATTTTGTGTGAATCATATAGTCAATAGTGTTAATCTTTATGTGATTAAATCATGACTTGCAGGGACTGCGAAGATATGAACATTCATTTACTGACAGGACATTTTCACAGCTGTCTGTTAGATAGGTGCTTATTTGTAGGCCTGAAGGAAATAAATCTTTCAGAAAAAGTGGCAATATCTGTGCATGCCAAGTTAACTGTGAACTGCATTTTGCATTCAGTGCTTACAGTGTTCTGTGGACTTGCAACCAATATGTGCTATGCAGTTATACTTGGTGCTACAGAGTAAGCGTGCTAACAAAATACATTGGAAAAGACTAATTTGATTTTGATGACTTCCTGTTCGGTGGAAAGATCAGTGACTCTAAGGATCTGATTAGAGTGGATGGTCTTTTTGTAAGGAAAGCAAAACGAAAAAACATACACCACAATTTCTGTTTGTGTCCGTATTGTAACCTACCAAATATTCCCAATTCTTTGTAATTTTGAATTAAGAAAAATTAAAAACTCTGTGTGTGGTGATGAGACTTCTACTTTCTGTCTTTTAAAATTACTTACTGTAGAATACAATTTTTACTAAAGCCATTTCAACTTGCTATGTGCAAGAATAGGTAAAGTTCAGACAGCAGGTTTGCTTTCCAACTGTTGTTTGTAGTTTTATTCCTAGAAGAAGAGAATTAATACCACCAGATATGAACAAAGATGACAGAATAGGTATAAGCTTAATCAGAATATAAATTGGAGAATGCCAGTTTTAGAAAAAGATACACATGTGTCAGTGAAATAACCATAACCAATCTTAGTAAAAATTATCCAGCTATATAGTTGTGCTGTCTATCTTGGGTAAGTGAATCCTGGTGAAGTTGTGGGGTTTTGTGAGTGATAATTTTTCTTGTTTGTTCTTAACAGGAGCTCACCAGATGTTGTTGTTGGCAGTGTTTATAACACCTCTTAATGATATCTACTCTGACTTCTCAAAGTTTCTGGAGATGATAGAAACAACATTGGACATGGATAAGGTAGGGACTGGTGTGTGGGAGGGGGTTTACTTAGCAATTAAAGTTTCTTATTGAACTTCGCAATCTGCTCTACAGACACTAAATTTAATTGATAATCTATATTAAGTAGTTAGTGATAGTTTAGCTGTGGAATATATGTAGTCTGTTATTAGTATAGCAGCTGAACATCAAGAGGGTATTCACCCACTGTCTGAGATATTCTAGCCAATGGAAAAATAATTTGGGTACATGGATGCTGTGGACCTGAAACTATTTTTTAAAAACATCATCAGTGTTAGAAGTGAGGAAGTTATTTTGTCACTTTTCTACTTCTTCATATTTTCAAAGTTATTGCGATATGTCTCAAATCTAGAATGTAGCCAGAATATGTTTATTATATATTTCTTTACTTCTGTAAAGTTAATTAGACTTGGTTCTGTTTGGTGGGATTAAGTCTTCATAACTAACAGTTTTCCTCTGTGAAAAATGATTGACCTAGGTATACAGACTGACTTTACTTTCCAGTGTAAAGACATTTCTCACTGGAGAGAAAACTACTACAATTATCTTAGCCTTGCATTTACGCTTGCTTATAAAATATTACTGATGATAGGATATGCTTGCAAGGGAAACTGGCAATTTTTCAGAAGAAAAATGGGCCAAAGAAAGCTGGAAGGAACATTCCTGCTCCTTAACTCTGTAGTGGAAAAGAGAAGGGACAAGTATAAATGACTGATGTGGTCTTGTTTAACATTGAACGCTTAGGACGCAGGCGAAAACATGAACTGTTGCTTAACTGGGTGAAACAATGCCAAGGTTTTTAGTGAGTTTTGTACATAATTATTTCCCATTATATTGCTTAGAGAATTGGTGAGATGCATTTTGAAATGTACATGCTTGGTTCCAAACATATTTAATGTTCCTTTCTCAATAAGATGTTTTCAATCATTTTGGAAAACTTGGGAGGCTTTTAGGATTGTCTTAAGTGTCAATCTCAGCTGAGGGTAGAAATATGACATCTACCTAACCATGTGCCAGGCGTGGTAGTAAGGGCAAGGTGTTGACCTTTTGAAAACTGCAATTGCTTTAAAATTTTGAATGTGCATATTTTTCTCCAAAGGCAGAAGGACTGCTTTTTATCTCTTTGTATTGTGTATGCATTCATCAACTGCATTTTAGTGTTTAAGGAAAGACTGTTTGATTGACATGTTGCTGTAATTTGTGATATATGCTAATGAAGAAATTTATAGCTTTATACTAGTTACAGACCATCTGTTGATGCAGTTTGTATGCCCTGGGACTCTGTTTTCTTTAAAACTAACAGCTGTTCTAAGCGTTCACCCTTCATAGTCCAGCTCTGCAGATTACTTTTCAGCTTCCACTTTTGAAATGTTTTGTTGTCCTTCTAAAGAGACTAACAAGTCAGTTATTTTTAATCGAGTCCCATAGAATCCAGTGTGTTGGATTTGTTTTTTTCCCCCCTTAAAGATACTGGAAAATGGGTATAGATAAGCCAGTACTAGTTTTAGTAGAAGAATAAATCTTGTCTGTATGAATATTAAAACTTGAACTTTGACTTGAAATTCCTCTTAGATTTTTAGGGAGTTCAAACAAAATACCCAGCTCTGTTCTGAGTGTGATTGAAGGACAGGTTGTCATAGCAACTATATTATGTCGATAATCCATTCTAATATAAAAAGGAACATCTAAGTTCAGGAAGTGTGGGATGTGATTATTCATTTACCTGTCTGTAATAAAAGTTGAAAAACTGTCACTTCCATTCCTGTCTTTCACAGATTCATAAGGGGCCTTCGAAAAACAGTCTACTCCAACCTCCTCCTCAAGTCGGGGCAACTACAAAGTTTGTTAGCACTTTGGTGTATAGTATTTTGGTTTGAGTATTAAGAGCACAGCCCTTTACTGAAGGACTTGTTTTTCAGATTAGCTAACTAGCTCAGCATAGTCCCAGAGCCTGCAAATTATTTGCTATCACCTCATTCATTTGAGCACCCCTTGGAAATGTGACTCACTTGGGTCTTGTTTCATGTAAGTGATCATATGCAGGTGCGGAAGTGTTGTCAGTGCTGTGACATTAGTCTGCTACTTACCACATTAAATATTTTGTACTTTGAACAGTCATTTCAGAGTAGCTCTGAGAAAAAACTTACACTAAAAAAAAATGCAATGTATTTAGTAGAACAAAAGGGAATGTCTAGCTGCTTCTTATTCATATTATATTAAGGGATTTGCTTTCATTAAAACCCTTTGCATGACTCTTGCCAGTAAAAGGTTATATATCAAGAGTGAAGGTGGTAGCAAGAGCGTTCAGACCAATCTGTTGCATGTCTGTTGCATTCCTTATTCTCTGAAGCAGATTTAGGATTTGTGTTTAATGCAGTACTGAGTTGTAATTTAGACTTGAGTACGTATTAGTGATGAATATGTCGGTGAAATGTCACAATGATTATAAGTATTTTTAGTCTTCTTTTGAGGAGATGAGAGGAGAGTGAGCTGGGTTCACTGGTATTTCCGTCAGTTTTTCTGGTGAGAGGTAACCTTACCGGACCGTAACTGATGGTAGATTCATTAGGTAAAAAGCACCAAGAGCTCAAATACTACATTCCCATTAATACTTGGCCTGCCATGTTGTTGGTGATGTTCACACTGGGGGCTGTGGAAGAGAAAAGCAAAAGTTTACTTTCAGTGGCTTACCTAATTATAGCTGAGATGCTGCTGTAGGAGGAGCACAGCTTGAGAAAAATGTTAGAGGGGGATATAGTTGTGGGTGTTTGATGTTTTTATATATTAATTAGTAGCACTAGTTTTTAATATTTTTAGTAAACCATAATGATTTTACTTCCTTAGCAGTTTAGCTGAACTTCTAATTTAATTTTTAAGTGTTTTCAATTTACTTGATCACACTTGGTTTTCTCTTGGAGACTGCAGTCAGATGGAGCAGTTTTATTTGTCACCTGCCAAGAGTTACTTCACGAGGCCTGAATGAAGAAGGAGCTGCCCTATAATAGTTGGAGTGGGTAGTGCATTTATTAGAAGCTGTCTTCAAACCTGGATATTACACATTTTAAAATTCAGATTTTCAGGCTGAGGTAATGGGATATAGGCTGCTAGATGTCCTAAAGACTTGGTGTCTACACCTGGAAAAGCCACTGGGCTGGAATGCCTAGTCTGCTGTGAACTGGTTCTTGAACTGCTACAGTCCCTAACTCAGACTATTAATGTAAACTGAAGCTGAAGTAATTTTACCTCAATGCTCCTGTCCCGAAACTTTTCAGCAGTTTAGGATTTATTTCTTTCACACTAGCAGCCTCTGGGTTTATTTGTCATGACGGGTCTGTTGGAGCTGTAATGGAGTTAGCAACAAGCACATGAAAACTAACTCCATCTCCATGACCGCAAGACTGAGTGGTGGGTGAGGCAGTAACATAACTTTTTTTTGCATTATAAGCTCTAGCCACCTATGGTGCTTGCAGTGAAACTAAAGCTTGTCTGCAGTGAGGAGGCCCTGAAGGGTGGAAGTGCAGGACATGACTTTGGTTCTGATCAGCCTCTCTGACATGGCAGCCTGGGTGAAGGCAGGAGCCAACAGCCAGTCTGGGTGCCCTGCTGGGGCTGCCGGAGTGCTGTGGGTCCTTGGGAATGTTACCTTCCCTCTCCTGAGTTTATGAGATTTCTGTGAGTTTATTCCAGGCTTCAAATAGTTCTTTGAAGCTGTGAAACAACATTACTTTCCACTTAACTGTCAACCTCGGTTGTCTCATGAAGCTGGCTGCGACAAGGGTTCCTGTTTTCACCCCAGTCTTTGCAGGTTCTGTTTCAGATCCAGGATCTGCAAAGCCAGGAATGGTCTTTTCTGCTCTGTACTCTGTCATAAGTGTTTGTTGCTGTTCTTTTAGCAAAATTATTAAGGGAACGGGAGGAGCAGGCCTATCAACAGGGACCTAACAGGGAATGAATTTGTTCATACCCCTTTCTTAATGCCTCTGAGTTTCAAGATGGTCCTCTAAAATCTCATAATCCATTGTTTTGTGGAGTCCATGTCCTGGTTAAGCCATTGGAGAAGTTTGCTACTGCAGTGTGTTTGTACACAGCACAACAGGAACCAAAGTGTCAGGCTTTGTAGTGCCTTGCAGTGCTGGTAATTGCACAGAGAAAATAAGCACCAGTGGTTCAGTTTTTCATGATGCAACTTCTGTGGAAGATCAAATTACCTGTTGTGAGAAGATAATTTTCAGAATAAAGTAACCATCCTTTGAACATACAGTATGTTATGTGGTTTCTTCATGATAATTTACTTGTTCCCCCGTTCCAGATTTGAAACGTATAAGCCCTGTGGCTTTCATCTCCAGATTGCGTTCCCGGGTCTTTGTTCCAAGTTGCTGCCAAACCTGGGAGTCTTCAGTCTGATGCTTTTATGATCGTTGTGATGCACTGAAGATCTGAAATGCTTTTTGTGCGTAGCAGAACAAGATATATGTAGTGGTTCTTGCAGTTATAGTTCCTGTTGCTCAGTGCTTTCTGGAGTGACACTTTTATTGTCTGGGAAGGAGTAAAGTAACTGTGAACCTCCCTTTCCCCTTCTCCTTCCTCCTCTTGCTAACATATGCTTGTGGGTAAAAGTGAAATTGTGTGTAAAACACCATCTTCTGGTGTGTTTTGCAAAGTATTTGCAGCTACTTTGTGTACAACTTTGCAGATAATTCACAGCTAGAGGAAGGTTCATGAAAGTGTTGTTTTGGTTTGTTGGTTTTTTTAAACTTAATTAGATTAAATATATTGCTAATATGAAGCTGGTGCTTAGTTTCCATATTGGACAATAGTGCTAATATTTTGTTGATTGTAAAAGCTTGTATATTAAAACTTTGGTTTCTTTTATTTAGCAGTTACAAGTTGTACTTGCAAATTAAACTTGAGACTTGTAAGGTCATCAGAAACACACACCTGGCAGTGAAAGCATGGGGAAGAGAGAGGAAAAATATTAAATACAGCTTACTTCATCTGTACTTCTGAAAATGTTTAGCTTGGAAGGAAATGTGTATGCTTTTCAACTCGAAATAATAGAGTTGATATTGGGTAGGATTTTTGGTGATATTATGTAGACTCCTTCTGTAACCTCTTAAGTGTGCTTTGGCCAGGAATTACTGTTTCAGAAACTTCTATTTCGAAAGACTTCTTGTTTTGAAATGCCCCATCCTTTTACACTCTGTCTTGATTAGCTACGCAAGTCCAAGCTAGCATATAGATTAGGTACATAACCATTTCATTTCCTCTGACTTCCATTTTTTTCCTGCCTACTAGTTTATTTGTATGCAAATAAATGTGCAGATAAATCCCTTTCAAAGTAAAGGAGTCTGTTACATTGCCATATTTTGCTTTTATAAGTATATTATTTGAGAAAACAAATATTTGAGAAAACGTATTTGTTTTGTAGTTGTATCAGACACGAATTGTCACAAACAGCATTGCATTACAAAATTATTTATATTAAAAATAAATTGTATAAATGATTAAGTAAATTCATTTTACCGTGTATGATCAGAGAGTTGATTCTTTTTTTTACTGCTTATAATCGTCTGAATTTTTTCTTGTTTTTTTTCCCTAGGTAGAGAATCATGAATTTCTTGTCAAGGCTTCTTTTGATCCAAATTTGACAGAATTAAGAGAGAAGATGAATGAACTGGAAGAAAAAATGCAATCCTTTTTAAAGACTGCAGCCAAAGAACTAGGTAGAGTATGAAACTACCTTTTATTCTTCTTTGTAAAATGCTTTGAGATCAACTGATGAGAACTTGTATAGAGGAGTTAAGGGATGTTTGTATTATTTTATTAGTAGTTTGGAATGACTTTAGTTGTCACAGTAGAATCTGTTGAAAACTGAGTGATTTTTGGTTTGTAACTTGGCCTTTTGTTTTTAAGGATGACATTCCAGAATATTTCAGAAATTGTCACGTATGTTGCAAGATACTGCAGGATTCATTTTGTGGATGTAACTCATCTAACTCTTGGCTAAGCCTAGTTCTGTTTTACATCCTTTGAGGACATGCATTGAAACTCCCCCCACCCCGCCCCAGGAAATTCTCCTGAGTATCCATTCAGGACATGCTAGTTTTCTTTTTAAGCTCTTTGCAAAATGTAATGTGTAAGCAAATGAGACATTTAAAGAATTGATCATCCTACGGAAGAAGATCCATATGTAGCTGATGAATCGGGCATTCAAAGAGCAACTTTAAAAAAAGTCAATTTTTAATGTAAATATGGCAAGGTAAACTGGCAACACCATAGTTATTTTAGGTTACACCTTTAAGGCCTTATGTATTTTTTTAGTCTTTATTTTTTTAGTGTAAACAAGATACCTGGATGAAAAGAAGGAAAGACAAGATTCTGTAGAGGTGGAATGAGAAATCTCACCAGTGGAAGCATGTATTAGTAAAAGAATCACAAGACTACAAGAATGTCCTTGCAGTGTGCTATGAACATTTTTCACATTTCTGGAGAATATGTAGGAATACAATAATAGTGAACCTGATTTGAATATGCAGTTTGAGAGCATATCAAAGTAAGAGCAAAGAATGAATCAGTAAACTTCTGTTAGGTCTGGGTATTTCTCATACCTGTACAGAAACAAAGCAAGTATACTGAGAGCGTATCTGAGAGAGGCTGCATCACACAAACTGGGGATTAGTGAGCAGAAGTAGCACAAGCTGCGGGATTTTTTATAATACAGTGGTTTTCTTTTTTCTTTCTTTTCATCCAAAAGGTTTGGAAGCTGGCAAAAGTATCAAACTGGAGACCAATTCACAGTTTGGACATCACTTTCGAATAACTTGCAAGGAGGAAAAAGTTCTCCGTAACAATTCAAAATATGGAATAGTTGATACACAGAAGAATGGTGTGAAATTTACTAACAGGTATGAGATCATCTTGGTAGTTTTTCAAACCTGTTGTGAAAGAAACAAAATTGTTCCTTTCTTTATGCTGATAAACTTGTTTCCCTACATCTTGAATGGTTGCATTTTCACCTTTTTAATTGGCTCACAGATTTGAGATATTGAGCCAGACTGGCATGAGGGGAGGAGTAGTCATACAATTTCTGTTAAAAGCTGCATTCCTCATTTACTTTGCCAACTGTTAGTTATTTTTGGTCCTTTGACTTAGGCTAATTTCTCTGTTTTAGCTGCACCTAGTAGCACAATTGAATTCACCATGAGTGTTTATACAGACATTTTCACAAGCTGAAATAGGAAAAGAGCTATTAAATAGGAAAAGAGCTGTTTATGTTTATCACCAAATATGGCATGCAGCAGTTGATTACTTTTTTTTTTAATTGTTCCAAATTACACTGTAATTTCTGTTGGTCCTATGTATTGGATTTCCATTCTGTGGCTCTATAGATTAAGGTATTTAAATTTGTCAATATTCAAGCTAATTGCATTGATGCCGTTTCAGTATTTCTGTGTCTGGACAGCAGTTCTGTCACAGGTCAGCCATGCAAAATTCTGTACCTTTTGTGGAATTTTCAGCTCTTCTAGAGCATTTTAGAAGAGCAAGGGCTACCTCAATCATCAGGTATCTCTCTTTCTGTACTTCATTGTTTTTATACAGAGCAAACAAAGTAGAAAGTGGCGTATGCAGAATCAGGTAGTAACTTAGGTTGAAGGCCATCTCTTGAGGTTAATTGGTCTAACCCCTCACTCAAAGCAGAGTCACCTTGGAAATTACATCCTGTCTCAAAGGTAGATGAGTAAGCTCAAGGCCTTACCCAGGTGCCCATCCTCTAAGCATCCTTCACAGCCTGGTGGGGCAGAAAGTTCCAGTGCTGAACCAGTCTTTGTGAAAACGTTCCTAATCAAATCTAATGAGAAGTTTCCTTGCAGAAGCTTAGGTTTTTAGTATTTAATTATTTTGCCATGCACCTCCAAGAAGAATCTGTGCCTCTCCACTCCAGGCTGACTTCATATTCTCTCAGCCTGTCCTTCTATGCCATGTGCTCCAGCTCCAGATCTTTGTGGTGGCCATCTGCTCCAGGTTCGATGTCTCTCTTACACTGGGAAGACAAAACTCGAGACAGCACTGCAGACGGGGTCTCTAACAAGTGCTGAAAGAAGGGAAGAATCACTTCCTTTGACATGCTGGCTACACTCTTGCTAGTGCAGCCAATACATGCTCGGCCTTCTGTGCTTCAGGGGCATGCTGCTGGCTCATGTTCCGCTTTTTGTCCACTGGGTCCCCCAACTCTTTTATGAATAGCTGTTTCACAGCCATTTGGACCCCAGCCTGTACTGTTGTGTGAAGTTATTTCATCTGAGGTGCAGGACTTTGCATCTGCCTGTGTTGAAATTCTTGTCCACATATTTCTCTAGTCTGCAGATATCACAATGAATGGCAGCCCTGTCCTCCAGCATGCTGACAGGTCTCCTTAATGTGGTATTGTTCACAACCTTGCTGAGGGTGCATTAGGGTGTGCATTCAGTCCCATCATTCAGGTTACGGCATAAATAGTATCAGCCCCAGTATCAATCCTGAGAAATGCTGCTAAGAGTCAGCCACTAACTGGACTTCAACCTCCTGACAAGTGGCAGGTCCAGGAGAAAACTAGTCTTTAAGTCTCTTACATGTATTATATACGGAAGAGTAAAAATAGCAGAGATTAATATATCATGCAGTCTGTTTCAGACAAACCGTGCTGCTATTGCTTTAGGTATAACAGTTCCTGCTGGAGTTAGCATCAGAGAAGTGAGTTTGAGAGAGATCTTGATTGACAGACATGTATGAGGAGCACTGCCTGCAGGGCAAGGTTTGTTTCAAGCCAGTGCTATTACTAATAGTGACTGTTTTTGTTAATAACTCACTTTCATAACTAATAAATTCTATGCTTTGAAAAGGAAGACAAACATGTTGGTTCACGCCAACCAATATGTTGGTGTATTTTGCACCAATTTACTTGAATGAACAAAGTGTAAAGCTTAATTGAATTTTATTTTAACATTTACTTAGAGGATATTTTTTCAAAACATCCCTGAAGTTTAAAACAGCTTTTTTTTTGTTCTAGATAGGTTGTGAATCTAAACGTAATGGTGAAGTTAGGCTTTTCTGTAACTGAGAAAATGGTACTTAGAACCTCTACTATAAGTGTTATCTATTACTTTCCTTTAGGGAAGGAGCCCATGGGTCACTAATAAAACAGACTTCTCTGTGCTTAGTTAACTTAGAGTTGGTTCTGTAGACAGTACTAGAAGCACAAGGCTGACTTCTCCTTATAGTTTGGGTGCACTACTTGGGTGTGTTTCATATTCAGTCCTGCAGACTCTGCTCCATGTTTGGAGGTGAGCTTCGAAGAATAAATGCTTGTGTAAACTCTCTCTTGGTTTCAGCTTACCTTATTTTGAAGACTAGAACCTGTTCTTAGTGACTGTAGTTCACTGAGGTTTTTTCTAAATGAAAGAGGTCAATGCCTTCAGCTCTGATAAGCCTGTTGGAGGACTATTACACAGTTGCTTAGCAGCAATTCTCCTCTACCAGTTCTCTAACATGCCACATCTTGTTGCAAAATGGCCAGAAATTCAGCTTTAAGAGCAAGTCCTTATGACATAGTGTGTCTACAACAAACAACTACTGTAAGATTTTAAAGAATGCTGGGTTCAGAGATGCTAGAATTGCTGGTTTGGCCCTTGTGGGTGATCTTCAACTTGGAATTAATCTTACTGATATCCTGGTGTGGATTAATTGTGGATTAATTGTTTTGTGGTCCTTGCGCTGAACCTTGCTGTTAAAACAGGTGGGGACAGCTGATATTGACTCATAGATGAGGAGGCCAGAAGTTTGACATTGTAGCAGTGAAGACTGCTGAACATCACAGCTTCTAAATATTGTGGTTTTGTTCACAGCAAACTGAGCTCTGTCAATGATGAATATATAAAGAACAGAGAAGAGTATGAAGAGGCTCAGGATGCAATTGTTAAGGAAATCATTAACATTGCTTCAGGTGAATATGTCAATGTTGGTGTGTATTGCAGTCTGAAATCCTGGGTTATTTGTAGGTCTTTCTGTGGAGAAGAACTGTCATGTTCCCCAAAGAATTAGTGTGAAAACTGAGGTTTGACTTTTAAACAGCCGTTGACAGTTTGAAATATGTTGCCTTCTATGGTCAGACCTTTTCCTGGCATTGCTGCAAATGTGCAGTGATGGGGAGTGTATGCAAATGCTAAACCCATAAAAGGGACAAAAAAAGGCCCATCAAGGCCACATCTGTCCTTCACCTACCTCCTTGACTGCAGACATCCCCACCCAAATAGCAGATGAAGTAGAAGGCAGAAGAGGTAGAGCACAACAGAGAACTAGGGGAGTGGGACCTGAAATCTCTGAAGGATGGTGAAGAAAGAATGCTGGTATGCAATATAAGATCAAGTTATTGTATAAGATATCACTTATATGGTACAATAAAAAAAAATATTTTTTTCCTAATTGATCTCCATATATTTTGCTCCAAGATTGCTTACTTACAGGGCATTCTTTACTGTCCTTCACTAAAAGGAGAAGAGACATCAGGGAATTTGGGCTGGAGGATTCTGTTAAGTATTACCTCTCCCGAAGGCACTAGTTCCAGCAGAACAAATCTTAGTTCTTTGAAAGAGAGAAGTGGAAAATGAAAGCACTAATTAATATTACGCTAAGGATAAATGTATTAAAGATTAAAAAGCACTTCTTAAGTTGATGTGTTAATGTATTTGAGTGTGTATTAAGTTACAGTGGAAATCTTCATAAGCTTTGACCTGTTATGATAAGGAATTTGCCAGTACATTGCAAAATCGGTAGCTTATTAGATATTCTTTTTTGTGTCTTGGTAATTTTCAAATGGTGGTTTTTGTGTGTAGCATACTAAGGTTTGTATATGGTGTTAGATGGTTTACTTTTGTAGACTCCCGTCCCTCTTCCCTCTCACGGAAAAAAAAATCCAAACACCAAAACTTAAAAACTGGTACTGGGGATCCTGGGCCATCTAGTCTAGTTGCCTGGTGTCACAGGGACTGTATCTTACAGACCTGTCCATACCATCTTCATATAAACAGAAGTGGTTGCTGTGTCTCTGTTGTCTTTGCTTACATGAGCATCAAAATGCAGTGTATTATTGAGGAAAGAAACTTACTGGATTTCCAACCATCTTGCCATTGTGAGCATTTGCTATTCTGTACTAAGATAAGCTGTTTCTTGTTGTTTAGTGTTAAGGCAAAACAATCATCTTGGCCTTACCTCCTCCTTTTCTTAGTCTGAATAGAAGTCCCCTTTGTAGTCAGAGCATGGAAACTTTAGGATTACATCTTAGACTCTCACAGAAAGTGACTGCTGTCTTGAACAAAATTGACTTTTCATGCAGATGAATTAGTTTTATGGGCTCAATATAAGCTTTAGGATATCTTTTCAGCAAGAACAAAAAAAAATTCTGACTGTGTTGAATTTGTGTATCTCTCTAATAAAAAACAGGTTATGCAGAACCAATACAGACGATGAATGATGTGATAGCTCAGTTAGATGCAATTGTAAGTTTTGCTCATGTGTCAAACGGAGCACCAGTGCCGTATGTCCGTCCTGTCATTCTGGAAAAGGGACAAGGAAGGATTGTGCTGAAAGCTGCCAGACATCCTTGCATTGAAGTGCAAGATGAGGTGGCCTTCATCCCCAATGATGTTACGTTTGAGAAGGGCAAGCAGATGTTCCACATTATTACTGGTAAAAGCTTCTGTTCTCTTTTTCGTTTGTTATTTATGTTTTAAATGTCTCAAATGTTTCCAATAATACTGTATTTAAAAAAAAAAAAAAAAACAAGAAAACCCAAGACCAGTAAACAAACCAGCAACCCAATAAAACTCTGTCAAAACAATTTCTCTAATCAACAAAGGGTGAGCAGCTAGCAAGTTATTCATCTTTCTGTATGGGGGATAAGATTTAGCTCTGGAAAAGAAGGGAGGATATTTGTAAGCTATTGTTGTTTCTTATATTAAAAAAAAAAAAGTGTCCACAATGTTCTTGTGAAATGTTTCCTTTGATAGTGGATATTGTACATGCTTATGCACATACAGACGTATTTTTCGTCTTCCAAACTAATGGTCATGGAATTAGTTGTTATGATTGTAGTTACAGTACACTGTTTGGAGAAGGAGATCACTAATATAGAAATAGTCATTTGGGAAGAAGAGGGAGGCTGCTAGGACACTAGGAAATAAGAAGTTAGTCCTTCCTTAATATATGTATTCTTTCCCTTAGTGAATGTAACTCCACAAGCCAGGCAACCTCAGCAGCTGGAGAACCTGAACCTGCTTAAGTGATTTGCAAAATTCCACTAGGCATCAATTGTACTGTAGCCGCATAGGCACCTTCTGTAGGCAAGGTTTTAAGCAGCCTCTTTGTTAATGTTTTCTTTGTTTAGTATTACAGTTGATTTTAAATGCAAAACATGTTCTAATGACTGTACCCATTTTTTCCCCCTTACTCTCTGGTGTAATTAAGATAATTTTACTACACAGGAAAACATTTTTAGTGTTTATACATTTAATTGACTTTTAATTTCCATCCAGATGTACTTGACATACATTCTGAGTAGCAAAGATCTGAAATTAGAGAATGATTAATGAACACTCCTAATATAATCAAAAAGAAAAACTAAAAATCTGAATACATACATGGCACCACACTTATTTTTGTGGTTAGCAAAAGCATAAAATTGATTTTAATGATGCATTTTCTGGAAAATACTTTTTATTTCATTTGTACTTCAGTTAAAATTAACTTCTTAATATCTGGTTTTGCTAATTCAGAATCCCTTTAGATTGTAATTTAAATTACCCGTTAGCTTGTACCTAAGCTGTAACTAAGCTATTTCATTTTTACAGACAAATTGTAATTGTTGTTTGAGTTGAAAGCAAATTATTTTCATTCTTAGGAGCAATACTGATGACTTGTAATTTAAGGCTTATTAGTTTTAGGTATGAACATGTGTTTTTGATGACTGCTTATACTTCTGAAAAGTCACAAAACTTATGATGCCCCTGACGCTCTCTGATCACCTTTCTTTTGAAAAAGCAGCATTCAGTAAGACATACAAGCAAGCCTTATTAATAGTGGAGCTACTTGTTGCACCTGGTAAACAAGTCTGCTACTCTTTCCTGGCAAGAGAGTAATCAGTTTAAACATTCTTTGTTTTAGTTTAGAGCCTGTTCTCCTTTAAAAGAATTGTTAAATTGTAAAAGATGATGGTTTTTTTAATTCATTTGCAAAATTTCTTCTTTAGGCCCTAACATGGGAGGAAAATCAACATACATCCGACAGACAGGGGTGATTGTTCTTATGGCCCAAATTGGGTGTTTTGTACCTTGTGACTCTGCAGAAATAACCATTGTGGATTGTATCCTGGCTCGAGTGGGAGCTGGAGACAGTCAGCTGAAAGGAGTGTCTACTTTCATGGCTGAAATGTTAGAAACGGCTTCAATCCTTAGGTAAGTCCTGTGCTTATTTGATTTTGTTGCTTGGGGTTGATGGGAAAGGAGGTGCTCTAAGAAAGATGCATTTAAGATTTCCTTTTATGTAATTAGGAAAGGTCTTTTGCTTCTTTTATGCTATGCCTCTGCAACATAACTTGTACTCCAATATCCAGAGTTCATGCTGTTCTCAAATGTTATAAAATGTTCTTGTGTTTTTAGGACAGCATCTGAAAACTCCTTGATAATCATTGATGAACTGGGAAGAGGAACTTCTACTTATGATGGCTTTGGCTTAGCATGGGCTATTTCAGAATACATTGCTAGCAAAATCTGTGCTTTCTGTATGTTTGCTACACACTTTCATGAACTGACAGCTCTTGCTGACCAAGTGCCAACAGTAAATAACCTACATGTTACTGCTTTGACCAGTGATGACACGCTGACGATGCTTTATCGTGTTAAGGAAGGTAAGATTGTGAGAGGAAGAAATCTTAATGGAAAAAAACGTTTTAAAAATTTCATGTCATACTCCAGGCTAGGGGTTTATAGTGGACATATTCTTCTCTGTCCATAGAGAGTGTGTATGGCAGGAGCTCTGTCCATATGTGAACACAGTTGGTGATGTTGTTCATGAGTTATTTCTGCCACTCAGGTCAGTGCTTTTGAGGTCAGTCCCTTTTTGTTTTTTAAAGAGCAGAGAGAAGGGTTTCAAAAGTGTATTTTCTATTTTCGTAAATCAGCCATTTTAACCTGCTGATAGAAAAGACTTATGTTCCTTAAACTGTCCTTTTAAAAGAAATGAGTACAACTTTTATGTGCTGACAGTTTTTAATAACATCTATTTCATTGTAATAAGGTGTAGTCTTTGAAGAAAGATGTTGCCTGATTTATGCAGTAGTTTGATATAGGAAAAATCTTATGGTTTTTTTTTTTTTTTAGTAAATGGCATCATAGTCAAACATGTAGCCTGTTGTTTTGTTACTGTAAGATAAATCAGATGTATTTAATTAAAATCCTTTAGTGGATCCAGTTATTCCTTTTTGGTATTAAATTAGACAGTCTTTAATTGGGCATAAATTTCATTTCATCTGTTAACCACAATAAGTGGTTCCTCCTCTGTATCCCTAATCATTTGTTCTTGCTCCCTTCAGCAGGAGCCTGTATTTATGCTAGATAAAGCAGGGCTGTATAACTGTGGCTTGCAAGGTGCAGTCATTTATAGCATTCTAATTTAGTTGTAAACTCTACAATGATTTTTGTTATTCCCATAAGAGCATTTCAGTCAAGTTGCCTAAGAGTTTGATTTCAAAATGTCAGGAGAGTACTATTATGCTATATTTTCTACTTTAAAGTACCTCTTAATTATCTTCTTCTGAGTTCCACAATGAAGGAATGAGTTAGATGACATCCAGATGGATAGAACATGGTTGGTTACTGTGAAACACTGTGGCTATACTGGATCAAATCAACAATTTACCTTATGGAGTGGTTTTGTCTTAAATAAGGAATAACTATTTGAGGAGTTAGGCTATTATCTTTACTGAGACAATTACTCAGTATCCTTGTTAAGGCTACGGAGCTAGTCCTTGTCTCCTATCTCAAGTCCTGAAGACTGATGTTTATATCTTTTTAGTTTAGGATTTAATCTTACAGGTACAATTACTGAACTTCATTCCTCATTTTTAAAACTCTTTTGTAATTCTGACACAATACCAAATACTTGCTTTTGCTTGCCTAGTTCCTCCTAACAACTCTACTTTTCATGATTAGCGCATATTCAGTATGTGTTATCTTGGAACTCTCTCCAGTATTTCCTAATTTCTTTATCTGATTTAGGGCTTTTTAGTTCATTCCTTCCAGCATACATCGTTCTGAAATGAATTTAATATGCTGTCCAATTATTAAATTTTACTATTATGCTTTTAAAGATCATTTATAATACAGGCTATCACCATGCTATTAAGTGTCTTCAGTTAATTGGTAAATGTATTTTTATTATATCCTACTTTCAGCCTCACTCAGATGGTACCATGCTGGTTTTACTCTTATGATGTCACTAATTTACTATTTCTTACTCATTTCTTCTGGTTTTAAATCCATGAAATTACTTCATTTCATGCCCTTTCATTACTTGTATAACTGCTTCTAATTTTGTCTTCCCCTATGGCTATAGACTTGCAGTTAGCTTCCGGGTACATTTCTATAAAACTAGGAGATCGCTCTGAACAAGAGGAATCAAAGCAAGTACTGCTCTCCTGTGGCTTTACTGACAATCTTCTTAGAGCTGGTCAGAAAATCCCCAGCTGCCACAGTCTTGTTTCTCTTAACTCTGTGTCCTTGGCTTTTGAGAGCTTTATTCCTTAGCAGTTGCCTCTGTTCTCCTAGGCAAAGTTCATGCACTTTTCCTAGGCAATGTCCAAGCTTTACTTCTGCGTCCAAAGTGCTGTGGCCCTGGTACCCAGCCTGTTCCAGTGGAGAAGTGGTGTCTATGGTTCTTCTGTAGTTTTCCATTTCCCATCTTCTCCAGTGCATGTTGATGTCCTTGCATCAAGCGAAGTTCAGAACCGTCTGAGTGTCTTGCTCAAATCAGTGCTTAAAATACAACTTAGTATGGCATGGGAACTGAAGACAAGTGTAGTCATAAATTGCTGCAAGCGTACATTGATGAAATGAAATGCATGACAGGGAACTTTTATACAGTATTTTCATCCCTATCTTCATGCTTCATGCTTCAAGAGCGTGACAGAATCGCTGGAAGAGGAGACAAAATACTCTTCTCTTGGCCTCTGCTCAGGATTCTCTCAACAGACACCTGAGCTAGCTTTTTTTTCTGGGAAGGTGTGTGTTTTTAATATAAAATCAAGAAAACTAATTAAAACTGCTTAAAACTATTAATTTCCTTAAGAAACCTGAAAAATTACAATGTTAATAAAACAGAAAAAAATTAAATGCTAAATTTACCTATTCTTCAGTACCCAGTAGTTGATAGATGCTTGTTTAAGTATCATTTTACATGTATAATTCATTTAATCATAACTCCTTGCTGGAGACCAGAATTAAAAGGATATAGTCATATTTGTGGGTGGCCAATCAGAATTACGGTAATGTAAATGAATGGAGTTGACAGATTGTATCAGAGGGCTTTTGATACTGAAGTGAAAATTATTTTATGTAACTGTGTATAATTGACATATTTTGAGCAATTGTAATAATTTTTCTTTCTCAACCAAATGTTATAAACAGTGTATTAATTGAAGTAAGTGTAAAGTTGGCATAATGAAAGACTGTGCCTGGAGACTAAGGAGTTATGTGGTGCTGATGCAAAGGAGGATGATGATTGAGAATGCAACATTTAAAAAATATTTCTATATACATATACACACACATCCACATATGTATATGTATCATATAAATAGAGGAAAAAATGTGAGAGAGGTATATATAATCTAAATAAGTGGCACAAATTACTGTATTCTGCAGACTGAACTGAAGTATTTAAATAAAAAACAATATTCAATTTCGTTCAAGTACTAGAGGAAAATTCTTTCTGCCTGAAGAGTTTTCCCTTTCTTCCTGAAGCACTTTTGGAGCTCTGCAGTTAGTGCTCTGAGAGAGCTTAATTAAATAAGAGCATATTCTTTCATCTGTGTTATCGTGCATAGTCCAAAAGGTAAATCAGAAAATGTTGAGAGAACCAAACCAATTCTTCAAAACAGAGAACTATTACAGGTTTGTTCATATAATGTCTGTGTAGCTGTATTATCTATTGAGAATTCTTTACTGGTTGTTTTTCTCTGTACCCAGGTGTTTGTGATCAGAGTTTTGGAATCCATGTAGCAGAGTTGGCGGCTTTCCCAAAACATGTGATAGAAAGTGCAAGAGAGAAAGCACTGGAGCTGGAGGAGTTTCAAAACATTGGCAAGTCCAAGGAATCTGAAGGAGAACCACCAGCCAAGAAATTCTACAGAGAAAGAGAGGTTTGCTAACAGGAAGGCTTTTCAAAATTTGGTTATCTGGAATAGCCCAAGCAAAATAGTTCTAGCATTCAGATTCCTGCAGAGCTTGAGGATAATTAACTATTATCTCATTTTTCCTTAATAGAATGTTTCAGCTGTGAAGTTCGTTAGGAGTTGAAGAGATGTTCAAGGATAGTGGGTTTTGGTTTAGATTAATTTCAAGTTAACATAGGCAAGAACTTTATCTAAAAACTTAGTCATGAGAATTTTTCTTAAAGAATAATGATCAGCAGTTAGTATGGTTGGCATAGAACTGGCGTCATATAAGGGACCGTGTCTCTAGCTGTCCTGTGGGATTTTCTTTACACTATGAACCAAGCCAGAATTTTGTGTTCATCACTTCTGTTGGCTACTTAGTTTGTATGCAATGTTTCTTGGCACTTAGGTTATAGCTTTTTTATTAATTGTTGTTTAGCTTGTTCTTGGCTCTGCAGGTGGGTTGCATCTGGTTCTGCTCCTGTTTTTTTGAGGGCTTGCTCCTTTGTGCTCTTCCATGTCTCATCAGTGCTAAGATTTCTCACAAGCTGGTCATATTGAGGGGCATGGCATTTTGGACCTGGAGTGTCTGGTTTACAGATGTCGTAAAGTTCTTCCCATTTCACACATGAGAATTTTAGCTTGGCACTCTGTTCAACTGAGAAGGAAAATATTCTTGGCTTTGCACAGGCTTCAAGTAGAAGTTGAAGAAACCCACGTGAGCATAGATCTGATCATGTCTACACTGTATAATACAACTGTGTAAAGCCATTTGAATGAACTGTTTTTTCTCCATTCACTTTCTCTTAAAAGAAGCTTCCTTAACAGGTAGTGTAAAGGAAAATAGTATCTTGCAGGAAGCTTTTTCAGAATAGCCTCTGTCGTCTTAATGCTGGATTAAGAGTCCTTACAGTGACATCCACTGCAGCCTCCTCAGAAATCCAAGTGCTGTCTTATGACTTGCATTGTTTTTTGATAATAGTCAGGTCTTCCTTGCTGCATGCACATAAATCTGTGTACACATCTTAGTTCTGTGTCCCAGCAGCTGGGTTGAAACTTCACAACCTTGTAACTCATTTACCTCCTCCTATACATCAGTGGCAATCTTGGTAATACTCCACTATATGGAAGCCTTGAAGTGTTAGTCCATATCCAAAGCACTTTCTAAATTTAAAAAGCCTTTGCTCTAGGCAGAGGCTGTTACCTGTTACTTTATTTTCAGTTTCAGAGGTCTACTGCATTTGTTCCTGGGTCAGTAAGTGGATCTGATGTTGTGGATGAATGATCTCTGGTTTGTCCTCCCTTTTAGTGCCAGGAGGTTCCCCTTCCAGCTACATCAACTGCTCCACTATTACCTTTCCTTTGTCAGCTTGCTAGCTGTCATAGAATCATAGAATGGTTTGGGTTGAAAGGGACCTTCAAAGGTCATCTAGTCCAACCCCCCTGCAAGGAGCAGGGACATCTCCAACTAGATCAGTATTTTTCAGATTAGTTGCATCTGGCTGTGTGGTCTTAAGTTGGTGTAAATTAAATTGTTATGGCAAACACTTTTGACAAATACAGCATCGTGTTTTATTTTTTGATACTTCAGTAACATAATATTTTGCAAATTCTCTAGGCAATAGAATGGCATAGCTTTAGATGTCTCAGGCAATTTGTCTGCCTTCCTTAATATCATGTTTAGAGGGGAGAGCGTGCTGTTACATTTCTAAGTCCTTTGGAGAGTTCTGCACTGAAAGCACACTGCATTAGTCCTAAATGATAAAATAAAACTAAGAAAGCTTTGTAGTAGAGTTCTAAAATGCAAAATGCAGAGGACCAGACAAAATTCTGTACTCTAGGTAAATTGTTTCTAATACAGGGTTCCTGAGTACTATTCATTGAAATGTTTGCTCTTGCTATTCAATTCACATTGTTTAGAAGTTCCACTTTGCCTGTTTGTGTAAAAGCATATGCATGAAGCTTAATTATCATCTGTTCTCCTTGGTGACGGCCACTCTCCAGTTGCTTGGTTACAGTTTGTTCTTTCCTTTAGCATATTGAAACATTGGTTTTGATTTACAGTTCCTCCAAAAAGTCACTCCTTTGGGTAATATGGCCACTCTGATGCTATTATTGCAAGCTATCTTCACCTAATGTGCTTGCACACTGGAACTAAATGGGGAACACATATAGGAGGTCTCAATGTTAAATATTGTATTTCTGCTCATCAACTGATGCTTTTTACTCATGGGTTGAAAAGGGAAAGAACTCCTGATACCAGTATAACTGAATTGTTCTGGTGTTGAGAAATATGATAGCAAGTGCAAAAATAACCATGTGTTTTGCCTGCAGAAACTTTCTGGTGATGAATAATACTTTGAATCTTTGGGGAATTTGAAAAAATCCTGCTTGCAATCTAAACATCCTTTCTGTTTTCTTTTTCTTCTCCGCCCTCTATTTCAGGAAGGTGAAAAGATAATTGAGGATTTTCTTTGTCAAGTGAAAGCATTGCCCCTGACAGATATGTCAGAAGATGACATCAAAATCAAGCTGAAACAGCTGAGAAATGATGTGTTGGCAAAGAACAACAGTTTTGTGAATGAAATTATTTCCCGAACGAAAGTTACATCATGAAAGGTGTGAGAACAGGATACAGCTCTTGAAGCATGTTTTACATTTCAAGAACTATTATTTTCTTGTCTTGTAGCTTTTGTACTTTGTGATGCTTGTACTGATTTATGTAGGCATTTTTTTCTTGGATTGTAATTATTTTGTAAAAAATTCTGAGCACATTCTGTGCCAGATTTCTGCTTTAGTTGTGATCATTGTGTCCTTTTAGAAGTTTTCAATAAAATGCTTTTTTAGTATTGAGAGAATTATTGACTGTACAAACAAAACGTGTAATATTTTACCAGAGAGGTATGGTATATGACTGAGAGATGGCATATGACTACCACAGCCTTGAAAAGCAACAGCACATACACGAAATCTTTGTCTTTATACCATGATTCTTTTTTGTGTGATGCAGTTACATTAATTCATTCAGCAAAGTTTTAGGAACGCTATATTAGCACTCCATTAGAAAAAAAGCATCTAAGTGATTTGTCATAAAATTTTTGCATGTGTATCTGTGTGGAGCTTGGGTGGAGGGGGGTGGATTTTTTTTGTTTGCTGTGTGGATAGTGATGCTTGAGTTAAAAATACTGCAGGCCTGCTCTTCATGCCTGAGTGGTGATAACTTTTGCATATTTTGGGTGGTTTTGTAATGTAGGCAGAGGCTGGGGTGAAGTTACAGTTTAACTGGAACTTCTGAGTTGGTCATAATTTATGAGGTCTGTCTTTGGAGAGAGAATGCATTGATTTTTTTTCTAATGTACTTCCTGCACTGAGGCATTTTCAAAGCTTGCAGATACAAGTTTATATTCTCCTTGAAATTTAGCATTTTAAATTGTAGCTCTAGAACACTTTGCCTATATTTAAAACTGTCAGTCTTGGAAGATTAATAAGAAAAGGTGTTTATTGTGTGAGATTATAGGAATAAAATAATGCGGAAGATGCCATGCAAACCCTTGCTGTGTTCAGAGATTGCATCAGTGGGTGTGTGCTGGGGACAGCAGCGCTGCTGTCAAAGCTGTGCTGTAGCTCTGCGTCAGGGATTAATGTGTTGCAGTGGTCTGCATTTAAACATTCCAACAATAGTCATAAAAGAGGTGTGTTGTTCAACTTGCTGTCGGATACATTTGTTTGTACTTAGACTAAAACTTTGATGTACTAGATATGCTTCTCAACGGAAGAAAATAAAGGCTTGTTTGAGAGGTTTGGGTTCTGCATAACACCTTTTTGGTCTTTAAATTAGAATGCATTCTAGTTACAAAGACAAAAATAGACTTGCATTTACAAACAGCACAGTCAATACATGTATTCAGTAGCTGTGTCTGGGAAAGTGTGTGAAGGGAAAGATCTGTTACATAAAGTGATGAAAAATATAGCTGTTTTTGCAAATTCAATTGGTTCAAGCACAAGCTATTCAAAAATACAGAATTACACATAACAGACAACGAGGATCAGTTTAGAGGATCAAATACTGCAATGGCACGTAATTTGTATTGGATCAAACTGCTTTATCTGTTGCTAGAAACAGGCAGTTCTTGTAAAGGACTGGAGTGGCTGGTACTTATGGCCTCTTCCTACATAGGCTGAGATATCTGTGGTCTGATCAAAGGTGCCCTTCACTTGATTTCCTGTCCCTAACCATGGGAACAGGCGTAAAACTGTCAGTGGTTTTCTCTTCCAGGAACGTCTCGGTTTTCCCCTTGATCCTGTGTGAACCTTCAGTACCTGCAGCACTTTTAGCCCAGGAGTTCCTCACTGAGCTGCCACTTGCGAGAAGGATTGGTTCTTCTTTGCTTTGAACCTGATTCCTAGTTTCGTTCAGTGCCTCTTGTTTTTATTCTTTAAGTATCCATTCTTTCCACTCTGGACATGGTGCATTAGTACAGCGTGTCTGGAGTATGCTGAGGAAAGGCTGCTTTTATTTTTATATTGCAGTTGGAGGCTGATTTAGATGGAGCTGATAGAGCTAGAGCTGCTCCTGCGTAACCAGATTTGCTGCTCCCCAAGGGTGAAAGCAGTACTTGGGCGTGATGAGGTACCCTGACTGGACCAGCCCCGGGCAGCACCTTCTCCTCTGCGCCACAAAAAGGGAGTTCTGCACCTGAACAACAAAAAATAATTCTTTTTTTCTCATGCCTTTCAACATTCACAAGGAAGAAATGTGCAAGTTCATGGGATTTTAAGACTCATCTTTTCAACTGTTTTCTCTTCTACACTGCACTTCCCCCTCTCTGAGTGTACTGCTGCTGCCGGATATAGGCAAGAGAGGATCAGGCAGAGTTTAGTCTCCATATGTCAGTGCTGCTTGCAAATTGGGTTACAGGTAGTGTGATTTCATGTGAGCAGGAGGGTGGCTATTTTTGCTGGTTCCAATTTAGCTTTTTGTTCAGAAGCGTACCTATGGGACAGCAACCATTCCAGAACTCGTCTGGTTATTGCAGAGCCGTGTCAAGGACGCAAAGATTATCAAAGCTTCAGAACAAAATAATGTAGCTATTGAGGAGCAGTGAGGCCGCTTACTGTCAGTCTTGAACAAAGCTGCAAGTTTCTCTTTGCTCGTTTGGTTGAGAAAGCTTGGCACTGAATGCTTGCTGGAGACGTGGTCTTTTTAGTCTGTGCTGTTACTGTTCATGTAGAAGACTCTTTATGAAGAAAACCCCATTTAGGTGAGGTAAAAGAAAAGAGTGGACACGAACAAAGACTGAAGGAATTATTTTCCTTTGATCACTTTACTGCCCGCTTCTTGGTGATCAGGAGTTCAAGCAACCTGTTTGTGTGCAGGAGCACCTGGTAGCCAGCCTGATGAGAAAATGCTGGGCTTACCTCTTGGCCTATGGTCAAAAGCAGATGAAGTGCTTGGAGGTCAGCAGGCTCCAGGTATGGTTGGAGAACTCAGGGATCAAGCTCACAAATCCAGGGAAAGCAGCCTGCCAGCTCTGGGGCTCAGCTCTTCCTATTTTTACTTGCAGCTGTGCAAGTTCATCTCAAATAACAATGCAGTGGATAAGTGTCTCTGTATCTCCTTACTCTGCTGCAACCAAGGTAGTTTTGGAATTGGAAATGTCAGGAACGCAACCGACATGCACTGAAGCTGGCTTGAGGAAAGTTTAAAGCCTCTCAGAGACCTTCAGATACCTGCTCATGAGAAGCAGGCCCGTTACTGGCCTGGGCTTTATTGAACATAATGACTTCGCAGTAGCTCTTGGTGGATGTGTTTGTTCTGGGTTGATAACCACCCTGTAAGCGACTGGGAGTGCTTGTGGTCTGCCTTTTCCAGATTTAGGGAAGTCTGAGAACTCATTGCTCTGCTGGAGCAGCTGAGCTGAGGTCTAGGATTGTGTGGGTAGTTGGATCTGATCTGGTGCAAGATTAGGATGACAGTTTAAACTGGTTTTCATGGCATTTAATGAGTGTCAAATATATGACCAGTACATTGGCTGGGAGATTCTATGGCTACAAGACCATGTGACAATTGGCCTTGCTACTCTACAGTGTGACAGATTTATTTGAAAAAATGAAGGGAGAGCAGTTGCTGCTTTGCATCCAAAGTAGCAGGAGGTCATGCATCAAACTCTGCTTCTAGCTGCCTTGGGAACAAGGAAAACAAGTGGCCGTAGGAGCCTGAAGCCTTAAAGGATAGTGGGAGAGGTGCTGTCATCTCTGTGAGATGGCTGTGACCCTTGCAGGTAGAATTTGGCTCTTGATGCTGCCTGTTTGCTGAAAAAGCCTTGTTTGCAGTTGTATCTCAGATACTCTTACTCCTCCTCTAGCCATGCAGCCACCTTTCCGGGCCTGTTGCTTTTCCTTCCCCTACTTCTGCCAGGTGTCTGCTCTGTGCCTGTACACAAGGGAGCACCTTACATTACTACATTTTGTGTATGTGCATCTCTTTTAGCTATCAGCAATGCTTTTTATCCTTTGCGTGGGGTGGGACAAGGGTAGGTATATTCCTGCACGTGTATTCTCTCCTAAATCTGGTTCTGGTTATGACCAAGGCTTTAAAGCAAAAAGGACTTTCCTCCTTAAAAGCAAATCTAGCTCAGTTTGGCAGCGCTGGTAGAAAAATGAGTGGCATGTGCTGCTTTGCCAGTCAAGTTGAGAGGGAGCAACCTCTGCTGTTGAAGAGGGAAGTGACAATTTCTAATTCTCAGTGGCACCTGGGACTTACCTTCCTGACATGGTGTCCTCTGCTGCCCGGGAAACAATTCCGTAAAGCCGATGGCAGATCGTGTTTGCTCCAGCAGCTGGAGCGAGTAGCGCTTTTCTAGTCGTGAGAAAATGTATTTGCTTTTTCACTGCCTGGAAAAAGGTGCCTTGGCACTGGGCTGAGCTGCTGGATGCTTGTGGCAATTTCCCAAAGGATGTAATCGTTCTGTCCTCATAGGGACGGCTGGGAACCTGAAAACAGCTGTGCTAAACAATGTGAGCAGAGGGAAAAGCTGAGAGTAAATAGCCTGTGCTCCTGAGACCACTTCCCCTGCTGATCCACCTGGTCCTGCTGCATACCCCAAAGCCATTGCTTGTCAGGGCAATGTGTTTGTGTGAGGGGCTTCTGCAATTTGCTCTTCTCCCCTGCCCCCTCCAAAAAAAGGAGACAACTGTTCTTATCTGGGTTGCTGTGGGCTCCAGCAGTGGGCCTGACTGCTGTGGCAAACAGCGGACCTTTAGCCTGAGCAGCGAGGGCTGTAGCAGCTCACGCTGGCAGTCTGGTCACATCTCCAGCCCACCACTGGACGGTGCAGTGGGAGAGGCAGGAACCTGGGCAGCACTCCTAAAGGGTGTGTGCACCCTCCTGAAGCTGCTGGTTTCCACCCTGAGGAACATGGATTTTTTTCATTTTGAGATTTTGAAATAATATCTTGTCTTCTGTCCTGCATCTTTCTATTTGTGCATAGAAATGGTATAAAACTTTAGGAACGTATCCACCACCTGTGGGCTTTAGACTGGAGATTGTTGGTCTTTTCAGCATGCCTGCTGTCCCCACACCACTGTGATGCTTCTGACAGCAGCTAGTCCAAGCTTGTAAACCTCTCTGCACCCACCCGACCTCATCCAGAGCTGCCTGGGGACCTCTGTTCGTATGCAGGCGCAGCCAGGCTGGCGCTGCAGGGAGCTAGAGCGAGTCCAGAGGACCGGCTATGTGCTGTACCTCCTCCCCAGGGCATGTGGTTTCAACAACACTCTCCAGAGGTACTGAAATGTAGCTGTCGTCACAATGTGGTCCCAAGCCTTGCAAGAACTGACAAGGTGTGTTACCATAGTGCAAGCCTTGCAGATTTTAGGTGATCTTTGGAAATGCCCTTTTGAGGCAATTCTCTTCTCCCTGGATCATTTCAGTAACTCTTCCTCGTATCTTTCTGCTGTAGCTTGTCACTGACTTAAATGTCCCTTCCTTGGTTTTCAGGGTCCCAACATAATGGCAAGTAGTTTCCTTATGCTTTGGTGTTATAATGAAAAAGGTAAAAATAAAAGTCAAACTGCATATTAATGTTCAATCCCCAAATCATCAGCAAGGTCATTCTGATACTGATTTTAGTGCAGATGCTCTGGCTGTACAAAGTCTTTTCTTCACCATGACCTGGGAAGGCAGCGTAGGAGTTTTGGTTTCTATAGCTGCTGATTGCTCCTCTTTTCTCCTTGGGCAGTAATAGATTTTTTTCAAGCTCATGCTCTCTTTCTGCTTGCAGTAGGTCATCCCTTGTATCTTCATTCTGCTGTGGCATTCATAGAGTCATAGAATCATAGAATCATAGAATAGTTTGGATTGGAAGGGACCTTTAAAGGCCATCTAGTCCAACACCTCTGCAAGCAGCGGGGACATCTCCAACCAGATCAGGTTGCTCAGAGCCTCATCCAACCTGGCCTTGAATGTCTCCAGGGATGGGGCATCAACCATCTCTCTGGGCAACCTGTTCCAGTGTTTCATCACACTCACTGTAAAAAATTTCTTCCTTATGTCTAATCTAAATCTATCCTCTTTTAGTTTAAAACCGTTACCCCTTGTCCTGTCGCAAAAGGCCCTGCTAAAAAGCCTGTCCCCATCTTTTTTGTAGGCCCCCTTTAATTATTCAATAAGCCCCTTTTATCTTTCAATTCAGGGACACTGGGATGCAGTGTAACAATTCACTTGCACATTAACAGCAATCAATTACATGAAAAGAGAGGGAAAAAAAAGCCTCCCTACTTTGTGCCCGAGTGCTGTACAGAAGGATGTGTATTAAAATGCACAGGGTTAGCGATCTAGGTATGGGAACACAAGGAGGTGCACGTGAGCTGTGCGAGATGCTCCTGCTTTTTGTTTGTTTATACCCACACCGAAATTCAAGCAGTGCCCTGGGTTTGAGAACAAAACCAAACCAGCTTCCTAACCGCCCAGCTGTGCATGAACCTGCTGAAGGTGCTGTTTTCACACAAGTCCCAACCTTAGTGGCTTCGCAGCTTTACCACGAGGCATGCCGGTCTGCCAGGGTGCCAGAGGTTGCACACATCAGTTGAGGGTAAGAGAGGGTTTGGGAGCGGGGGTTGCAGTAAGTGTCTCATTTACTCTACCTCTAACCAGGCCTAGTTCCACCTCCCTCCATGCAGTAAGCACGGGAGCTGCCAGCGCTGTTACTTAACTTGATGTTGGTTGCTGTCATGGTACCCTGAGTCCTGAAAAACCGAACAACTGGAACAAACCATGCAGCAGGGCTTGGCTGTCAGGCAGCTCTGCGCTCCTCGGGTCTGGCACAAAAGCCTGAGTCTGCAAAAGTGGCTGTGGCAGCGGAGAGCCCAGCTACCCAAGGTAACTCCGGTAGCACTGACTCTGTGGCATTGCCTCCTTTCATCCAATTTGGGGGCACCCTTGTTGCTGTAGAAGCCCTGGTCCCCAGTACAGGTTCTCCTTTCTCTGCAAGGGCTCTTGAAGATGCTATTTCAGCGGTCCTTTAGCCGCTCACCTTTTGTTCTAGTTATTACCTTTAATTTAAATGAAGTCATCTGAGACCAAAAACATCTGTTTGAGGTTTCCCCAGAAAATGAGTAGCACTTATTAAGCAGGCCCTGGACCGCCAGTGCTATAAAACACTCGTGTGGCTGGGGAGCTTGCTTAAAATATTCAGTCTTTTTCCTAGTCACCTGATGTATGTTCCTCCCGATGCAGGAAGGAAATCAATTTGTGAAAGAAAAATCTCACAGAAGCCCCTCTTTCTGTGGCGCAGGGGCTGGATTTCAAGCACAGTTTATTATGGTGCAACACTGGTTATGAGAAAACTGCAGTGCTGTTTATCTTTCTGCTGTAGAGAGATGCAAGATTAGCTCTCTGTAATCTCTCTTGTAAGAGATGTGCTCATCTGGTGTGAATCTGAGGAGCTGCGTGAAGTAAATGGCTTTTTTTTCCCTGGGATTAGACTGGCTGTTGATTTGGCCCATGGATCCACGCTAATGCTATTGTACTCCTAGTAGTTCTCAGTGGTTTAATCTCTCTTGAGTGTAGTTTGTCTGTAGAGAAAAGTGTAATTTTCTTACAGGAAAACTTTGGAAGCTAATAAACATCCTATCCATTAGTATTGCAAAGTTTAGTTTTACTGATTTTTAAGGGATTCCCGCCGTGCAGTCAGTGAGAACTGGCTTCACTCAATGACTAGATGCTTGTTTATTCTGTGTATGTGCGAGAAGATAAAATAATCCAAGACTTTGCTGCACTTCCCGTGCATCCTGAGGAATGCATCTCCTAGGATCTTTCTTTTCCTGTTTCCCCTGTCAAAGGAGATCATGTAAGGCATTAGGCTGCTTGAAGATCTTTTATATGAACAAGAGGATTTTGTAATCTGACATTTGCAAATAATGCCTAAAAACTTGCTCTTTGGCCCTTCCAGGAGGACAAGGTGGCATGTGAGGGGTGCCTGGTCTGCCCCACGAGCTGTGGGCACAGCACCCAGCCAGTCTCCCTCCAGGAAGGATTTTGGCCACCAACATATGGTGTAGTGGCTGCTGGGCTGCCTGCCGGTGGCCCACTGGCAGGGAGGGTGAGCTGCGGGAGCCATGACAGACACTCATCCCTGCATCACAGGGATGGAGCAAACCCACCCACCTGGTAAACCAAAGGGAACCAGGAGTAACTGGTGCAGCTGCTGCTTTAGGGAAGAGTGGGGTCTCTTGCTTTTGTTCTTTAAATTCAGAGCTCAAAGGCAGCGTGTAGTACTGTCCTTGGAGTCAGCCTGCCACCGACTTGGCACAGAGCTGATCTTCAACCCAGCAGAGATTTGGAAATGTCTTTTGGTTCAGGTGTGATCAGTGGGCTTGTAGGTGTGGGAGAGCAGAACCTGTTCACATCTGAAGCTTCAGCCCCTACCATGTGTGCAAACAAAGGGGGGGTGCTCTGGGGGGTGTGTGGAAGTAGCTTAATGTCAGCCTTCAAAGTCATCATCCCACAACGTCAAACTGCAGTGAACACACAGGAGTTACTCCTAGCTCCTGCTGTGGTTTGGAGGACCCTTGATGGGAACTGCTATTTGCTCTTGCCTCGTTCTTGCTCAGTCCATTAGGTAAGACCTTCTTGGTTAACTGGGAAGAAGAAAGGAGGAAAGCAGTAATTAAATGAACATATGAAGCATGCACAGCTATGGGCCTCTTGACTTCTTAACAAAATCCTCATTGTAATTTCCTGTAAATGCGGCAATATGACCAAATGGGGTAGAGAGCAGGAGGGAGCTCCTGGTATGGCACTCGCAAGCAGATGTGGATGGGGAGCCGGTCTCTCAGCAGCTCCTGATGGAGGCAATGCCGGCACAGAGAGCCTGAAACCATCTATCTTAATTAAATTACATATTGATCTCCTATTGGAATATAACAAGTTCCACTGCTCCAGAGTTGTAAGCCAGAAGCAAACACCACAGCTGTGGCTCTGACAAGTGTACGGATGATTCATTGCCCATCTCTGCTGCTCTTCTCAGAGTCAGAGGAGGTGGCATGTTGTAGCAGTCGCATAACTGAATGCCTGGTTATGTGGAAACACAGAACCGCTTGTGTCTTAGGGCTGTAGTGCTTCATCTAGACGTGTTGTGCAAGTGGAACAGAGGAGGTCCACGCACTGCACAATGCAAAGAAACGCCCTCCTTTTGCATTTGTTTCCCCAGGCTTGCAGGAACTGGTTTTCCCCCATCTATGACCTGTGATGAGCTGCGTTGCTGGTGAGGGACAATGGGTATAGTTTTCCTCTGCCCAGACTCTGCTTCTCCCTCCACACCCAGCAGACCCCACTGCAGCAGAGCTCGCTGGCCAAGGGGTTTGCCAATGCTGGCCATGCTTTCTGCTGACCAGTTTCACAGCTTTCCAGCTTGGCTTTGTCTGGTGGCACAGGGCTGCTGTGCTGGGGCTGAGCTGCCCAGAGGAATGTAAGGTTTTAGCTGCCAGTCCAGCTCTGGACCCTAGGGTGAGCACACCCGAGACCTGAGCTGGGGCAGTCACCGCCTCACACACCTTCAAATCAGCTCTGGATGCTCTCAGAAAGGCGTATTTTCTTACTTCTGAGCATCTATCTCCCTACCATCAAACCAAGGATAACGGTGATCCCTGTTTCAAATTGCTCGCCTGCTGATCAGGTCCTAGAGTGATGAGCACTGCAAAAATAGAGAGAAATAAAGATAAAAATAGCTTTTGTCCTCTGCAAAGGGGAGCTCAGCTCTAGCACAGCTGTTAAGCTGCATGACTTCAGGATGGCCGACAGGGAACATCTGGGGCTCACGCTGCTGAGATGGTATAAATAGAAACCAGCTGCTTGTGGCTTTGACTGCAGAGTGAAACACACCTGTGTAGCACAGATCACTGGTCATCTTTTAAGAGAGTCGTGAAAATTGTTTACTGGTCTTCAGGGCTTGTGTGTTTCTGCTTGATGTTCAATTTGCTGGTTGGGTTGGCTCTATCTGCAGTTCATAACCCCCCACCTCTCCTAAAAGACAGCGATCTACCATTAAGAGGTCTGCCAGAGGATGCTCTTCTCTGCTTCTCCTGCAGTTAAGTGTATCCCCAGTCACAGTGTGCTGCTTTGCACTATATCAAATACATGTGCAAACGGACAACCTGAGTTCCTCTGGTTTTAGCACTGTGGAATTGGTGAGAGGAACAGGGAGGAGACAATGAGCTCATCCAAGAGGAGCACGTGCTTAAACAGCGATGACACAAATAAAGAACCACAGGGTTTTCACCTCATATACCACAGGCTGCTCCATTTTGCTGTAACAGGAGTCAGTGACAAAACTTGCATCGATTTGAATAGAGCAGGACGAGGTCACCGTGCACCCGTGTGATGTTTTAATTCTCACTTCCTCCTGTACTGCAAACACAAGCCCTGAAGCCTTTGAGGCTGAGTGGGGTCCTCAACCCAAAGGCTGAGGGGTGGGGCTGCAGCACCTCTTGCTGCGGGGGACCGGTGGGTGGTCAGTGCAGAGACCACCATTGAAAGCATCTCCATCAGCCATCAGTCTTTAATGAGGCACTAGGAGAGCTGCTGTACACCACACCCTTCATATCCACTGCACTCTCACCTCCCTATTTCTCCCTGACTTCGCAGCTATCGCCTGTCTCATCCATCTCATCGTTACCTGTCTCTCTCTCTGGCGAAGGCATAGATGTCGGTTGGGAACGGAGGCCGGTGATGAGGGAAGGGCATGCCACAGTTGAGCAGGGGACGAATACTCTGTGCGGGGGTGGGAGGGGGACAGGCTGCGATTTTTGGATGCCCTTCACATGCTGCTCTAAAAAGGCCAAACAAACAAACAAAAAGACTGTTTGCACACAGAAATAGTCCTATTTCTACTCTTAAAAATGCCCACCCTAGCAAAGTCTTTCAGTTCCAGCTAACGAAGAAAGTGGCTGTGAAGATCGATTCTCCTGACTATGGACACCTTTGGGACCTGGGTGGCAGAAAGCTTCATACAATCAGGCTGCGATGTGCCTGCTGCAAAATTCACCTTTCTAGAAATGTAATCAGGGAAAATTTAGGCTTGAGGTCATGTTTGGAATACGTGACCTGAATGCTGTGCTGATACACAGAGGTTGGCCCATTCCTCAGATGCCTTCACATTCCCTCAGTGGGTGAGTTGGAAAGGAAAGCCATCAGGAAATTTTTGGTATTTTAGGAGACTTGCGTGGCCTTTTAAAGTCACTTATAATCACCTGTTGAGACGTAACACAAATATAACCATGGCAGTATGTTGGGTGCTTATGTAAGCTTAGTATAAATGCCTCCTCATATTTAGCTTATGTCGACACACTTGACTAAAAGTTAGGAAACACTTGGAAAAATTAATACATATTTTAAATGTATAAAAAGTAATATATATATAACAACGTATTAAATTCATGTTTATAGGGACAGCTTTCTGAAAATAACATTTTTTTCCCCACCATTCTGTGCCCTTCTGTCAGGCCACATTAAAAACGTACATGGGAGCGGATGAGCTGTGGTAAATTAGCACGGGCCCCTATGGCAGAGCATGAACTTGGCTAGGGTAAACCCAGCCCTGCTTGTGGCGGTTTCAGAGACACCACCAAGAAACCAACCAAACAGAAATAACAATCCTCAGCTTTGGTGTACCCTAAAAGTCAGCAGTTCCCATTTTAAAATGGACCAAAAACAGTTGCTGGAAAAACTGTTTAGGAAGATGTCGGTCTTTATCCAGTTCATAGCGGAAAAATATATGAATACAAACAGGCATCCTTGTTGATGTTCTGAAAGGAGACGGGCTCTTTGCTTCTCCCCAAAGCAGGACCAGTCACTGCTGTGGGTGACAGCACCTTTAAATAAAACCACCTGGGTGTCACAATCATCAGCCCCTCTCTGGGGAGAGCAGCAGTTATTCTAACCTGTATTTTTAGTAGCTTGTAACTGTATGCACTCTCCAGACAGAAGAGCCCATCAATAATATATGAATAAGATATCAATGACTGAATTTTTTGAGCAGCAGGAGAAGAAAATCTGTATGGGGACTTGTCACTTCACTCTCCCTGGGGTAGCTCTGCGGACTGTGCCATTTAACTGCAGCGGAGAAAACCTTTGTAGTTTGAATTAAACACCACACCGCTCAAAAGGCGAATATTATGTACTCAGAGTCTCTCCTCACATCCTCAGCATCTGCCTTGCAGGTGCTTTAATAACGTTCACAACAAATTTCCTGCCCACACAAGAAAGCACTGATCTAGGTGGGGACAAACTCTGTGAAGGATGATGTTGACTGGTAGCTCCCAGGCTCCCGTTGGTGCAGACATTGCGTATTAAACATTAACAGGGTACTAGAAAGATACTGGAGGGTATAGGGCTGATGCTAAAACACCCAGCTGCAGTTTCTGGAGTTTTAAAATACTTTAGAGCGAAGATGACTGACAACACTGAGTGACACAGTGGATGCATCCTCTTCTGACTACATGGGGTGCTACTGGTGCTGCCTTGGGCATGTCAAAATCGGCTCTGGCACTTGACAACCTTCCCCCCGGCCCTGGGCATCTGTGGGTACCACCAATGGCTTGGAATGATTTGCTTTGTGGAGGATTTGCTTTGTTTCCCTCCTGGCAGGTCGTGGAGACCCTCCATCTCACGGCACCAGATTCTCATCAACAGTGGGAGATGTGGGGATGGTGCCTCCTGCTGAGCCGAAGGGCTGAGAGACAAAGAGTTGCTGCGAGCAGCAGTGTCACCCTGAACACTGGGGCCCTGCCAACACACCAGCCCTCCTCGCTTCTTGTCAGGCAAAGACAATTTCTTTAAAATCCTTTAATCAAATTATGGCTCCCGAGTCTCCTCTCCTGGAGTTATTACATATTTACTTGCTTGAAGGGCATCCAGGAGCACTTCTTTGGGCACCAGTGCCAAGCCATCTTCTGCTTGCAAATGGGATGGATGCCGGTGGTGCTCTGTATGGTGCCCCACGACTGGCGATGGAGATCAGCGGCACTGCGGCTGGTCTGCAGAAGCCAGGGTCTGGTCTGCAGAGCGCTTGGGCTTCTCAGCTCTGACAGCCGTGCTCAGGGCCCTGCGGCGCTGCAGGTGATGCTGGTGCTCAGGAGCCAGGTTGTGACGGAGACCTGGGCATCATGGTGGCACCTGTCCCCCTGCTGAGGGTTTGGGTCCTGAGGCGGCCAGCAAGTCTGGTCAAAGTGAGAGGCAGGAAGGAAAGCGATGGATAAAACATCCCAGCCAAAGCGCTGAGACCACCATGGTGCTCCTGTTCCTCTCTGCGGGTCTGTCCAGGAGCAGCCCTGGGAGAAGGGGCTGCCTAGAGGGACCCCAGAGAGCCCCCAAATCCAACCCAAATCCCCCCAGAGGCAGCCAGGTCTCCCCACATTTGGCTTACAGGGGTCTGAATATCAGTAGCTGCACTAACATGTGAATGATGCCCAGGGATGCTTTGGGCATCTGACCCCTGCACATGGCAACGCACAGTGAGCCTGTGTTACCCCACAGCTGCGTTCGTTGTTACCTCTGCCTGTGTTAAGTCTGGAGGTGCACAGAGTACATATGAGCCCTCTCTGACAGTATCTGCTGGCTGTATCTTTGGCATCTCTGCAGAAAAGCAAGCAAAAGCACCATGGCATGAGGCAGAATTTTGCACCGGTGATTTTCCCACTTGCTTTGGAAAATAAACGGATGTGCCCTAGTAGGAAAGTGGTTATGATATTTCTGGGGACTTCTAACAGTGTCTTTCTGTGGCTGCAGATTTCTCTATCGTCTCTGCTCTTTTGTAGGTGAAACCAG
Organism: Chlamydotis macqueenii; assembly: GCF_036417535.1. Taxonomy (NCBI): domain Eukaryota; kingdom Metazoa; phylum Chordata; class Aves; order Otidiformes; family Otididae; genus Chlamydotis; species Chlamydotis macqueenii. The sequence continues at coordinate 70,056,697 of NC_141558.1, read as the reverse complement.
CTAAAAAAATAATGAACAATCCCTCACAGTTGTTTTCACACGCACTTTTGAAATAATATTTTTATAGCAAAGCAGTGTAGATCAAAATGCATTCAGGCTGGGAGGTGATACCATAAAAAAATCTTCTAGAAAGTTAGCTCATCGATTTTTCTATGCTTAGGTACCAAGCAAAAATAAAGTAATTCTTCAGTTAGCTTTAAAAATTGCTGAGAGATGCAGCCGTCTTTTCACTGGCAGCTTCAAAACCTAAAGCTATGCTTTTTTTAGACTACTTTGATAAACGAATGTTTTGTTAAAATTCCACTGAGCTGAGCTGCCTTCTGACTCCTGTTTCCTAATTCTGATATGTGCATGATGGGAGGATTTGTCCCCATCACCTTTATACATGGCAACATCTGCTTTCAGCTCTTCCATCTGCCTTTAATAATACTCTTAAGTTTTCGGTGCTGTTGCCTGATGTCCACTTTTACCAGCTTTGTGGGCACAAGGGAGGAGGTTTTGTGAAAAATTAGGAAAATGTTGAATACTCTCCGTTTCTCTTGGAGCCAAGATGCTCAAGATTTGGAGGTTTGCGACTGTCATCCACAGCATCTTCAAGAGAAACCACATAGAAAAATGTGCTGCCTACAAAATTGGTCTGGGGCTCAAGGATCTGCTCTTAATTCCTGTGCAGATCTCCCATGTTATGATGGACAAGTGTCCACGGACAAGACCCTCCAGTGTCTGAGTTTCTCCATGTAGAATCATAGAACCCCAGAATCATTTTAGTTGGAAAATACCCTTAAGATCATTGAGTAACATATATGAAAACAGGATGCTGAGAGCCTCTTATTTAGAGGCTAGAAGATAAGCTTACGGCTGGTCATGAGATGCTTGGAAGTCACGGGCAGTTGAAGTACCAGCGACAGAAAGGAGCAAAGACAGGGTATCTAATTCTTCCATGGGCTCCTCGTTATTGATAGTGCTCTGAGGAGTTAGGAAAAAGGTGATGGCACTTCAGATGGAAACAGTCACTAAAAAATGACTCTTGATGGTTCTTTTTTTTACCTCTAAAAGGCTGTGGATACAGCTTGTAGCTGCCCATACCCCATTTTTAATATAAGGTAATTTCTGCTTAAACGATCTTGCAGATCTCAAGATTATGCTAACATTTACTACTGTCTATCAGATCTACATTGGAATATTTCATTTCTTCTGTAATAGCACAGCTGATGCTCATAAGAGGTTGCTTAATTATGCCTACATTTTGGAAGATGAAAGATAAAAATAAATATTGGTACAGATCACGATTTTGCTTGCAGTCATGAAGAGCTGAGAGCAAAGATGCAGCATCATTATACGGGTATGAACAATCTCGTCTGCTATTGGCTTGTTCCTTTCTAATTGCTAATGGGTTTTACCTGATTTGCAGAGATTTCAGGAGTGAGTGTTTCTCTCCCTGTATAATTCAGATGAATTCGTTTGATTTTGCATTGCAAAGCCAGTTGATGTAATGAACCACGGACTCCCACAGCGCCTGGTATGGATGCGTCTCTGGCTGGGAGTGCAGGAAAAGACTTCACACCCTGCCTGACCAGGGTGGGAAATCTGTAGTGTGTTAGACTAAATGCTTTTCCTTTCCTGGACATCCCAGGTTAGCGGAAATCCCTCACTTGAGAGACACCCACTGTCAAATTCACACAAATTTTCCTACTGAAAGAGCAGAGACTTGGAGTCACTTGTCCCATACAGTTTCCCCAGGAAAGGGTCGCGGTGGCTATTGGTCTGCAGCTCAGCAAGGATGGAGGGCTTATCTCTGGTAGCAAACAGAAGATCTGAGGAACAGCACAGAACTCGTGTGCTGGAGGGACCGGCATGCTTTTACCGGTCTATCAGTATCCGAGTGCCTCTAGCGCACACGCCTGCCCCCAGTGTAATATGTGATTGGAGATCAAGCCATACTGAAAGCAAAGAGATGCAATTAGATGGCTGCTCTTATCAAAGCAAACCCAAGCACATCACTTACAAATGCTTCAGATCCACTCCACCAGGTATTTTGCTATTCCTTTCTCCAGTTTACTGGGAGCATAAGTCAGAACAATTTCCTTGGCCAAGAGAGCCGCACACGTGGTATTTTGCCAGCTGATTGACATTTAGGTGGTGATGGACATAGGGACATAAGACTTTGCACAACTCACATCCACCTGCAGTACCTGCAGCATCGGGGTGAGTGAATGGGGCTGCCTCTCCTTTTTCTGCAAACATGCCCAAAGAGAAAGTATCCCCAATCATTTGCCATTACTCCAGGGTTGAATCACTCAGGAAGCCATCTCTCTTGATGTCAACATGATGTGTTGCGTTAGAGGCAATCAGAAGTTTTCAAGTTTGCACAGGAAATAAGATTTTCCTGCAAGCAGATCTCTCCTGGGGTACGCAAATGTGTTGCTTCAGGTTCTGCTCACTTGGTTTTACAATTAAAACAGAATAACACTACGAAGAAAAGCAGTTTGCAACTCTGGGGACATGAGACTTGTGGCCAAATCTTCTTGATTTTGATGGCACATAACATCTTTTTTATCGGGTCTTTCTCATACAGTCACTGACCCTTTGGGGATGCAGCAGGTGATGGCTCTCCTGGAAAGAGACCTTACATCTGTGCAGGATCTCATGGGTTGCAGGAGGATTGGCAGCCTCCAAGTCAATGCAGCGATATAGCTATGATTATAGACACCCAAACGTCAATAAATTCCAAAATAAAGGGTTTCATCACAGCATTAAAAACTTCCCACATGAACCATTTCGAATGACTGGAAGCTGACAATCTAAATATAAATCTAATTTTTTTTAAAAAAACCCAACTGATTTCAGGCACATATGTACAGCTTCAGCTGAATTTCAAGAGGAGTCTGTGGGAACATCTGACAGCAAAATTAAGTTATATGTTTCTTGTGGGAGTTCGTTTCCTACAAAAACTGTAAACGCCTTGTTTCCTGGCACTCAGATCTTTAAACCTGCAATCCTAACAGGATATGAACTGTTTTTAATTACCCCCAGTGATGGTATTTCTTCCTTTGAAGGAATTGCTTGAAGAGTGGATGGGAACAGGGAGGTTTAGTGCAAACACGAGGACGTGATTTATTTTTTGAGCCGGTGTGGCAATCAGCTCAGCCACAGAGGTTTTGTCACCGATTTCAGCAGGTCACAAGTTCACACGCCGCTTTTGCATTACTTTGAGAGAATAAAGCAGTGGGAAGGAAACAGGAGACCTGGAAGCAGGCAGAGGAATAAATGGGGTAAGAGACCAATTAAACTGGATAAAAGCAAAGAGACAAACAGGGAGCATGGCGAGGGCTTTAATGACTTCTACAGCAAATTTCAAGGGTATTTCAGGTGAAACCTTTTTTGGCTCACTCATTTAAATAGCCTCATTTCTACCAAAATAGCTGGTTACATGACTAGGGTGAGCCGGATTTTAACCTTTATGTAATCTTCCTATATAAACGTGATAGCTGCACAGAATGCACTTTCCGGATAGACTATAGACTTGTGAGGGAGGTGGTGGTGTGTTTCTCAGTGTATTTTCAGCTGCCCATCAGAGGTGGAAGGAAAAGGAAGTTCAGACCCGGGAAAATGCAAGAGCAATCATTTTAATTCAATGAAGTTTGCAGCTCTGACTGGAACCACTGAAAAACGTAATACATCATTAAACCCCAAATCATACTGCGTAAGGTCTAGTAAATCATCTGTAACCACCTCATTATGTACGTATCAGCCCTCATGCAGGGTTTTAGCCATCATGCTCCGTTCCCTCCAAATTAAGGCCATGTCTCCTTGCTGTGTCTCACTGAGCTCAGAGCAGGACAGGGGTGTCCAAAATGCACGTGTGCCTGTTGTGGGGATACTGGAAAGGAGGGAAGCCAGCGCAGCACAGCAGTGAGATGCCAGTGCACAGCCCAAATGCCAAGCTGGTACCTGTATGGGTGTGTGATAGGATCCTGGTGAGACATTTGGGAGCTTGAGGCAGCCCCATCATCCCTGTCCTGCAAACGCCTTGTAGTGTGATGCAATGTAAATGTAAATATAAATGCAATATAAGTATAAGGGCTGTTTTTACACTCCTGCCTCTGGAAAGGGTTTTGCGAGGCTGGAGGCAGACACATGCCCCAGTGGGGTACCAGCAGCCCCGTGTCCGCTCCTAGAGGGGTCACAGACGGCCTGAGCGAACCAGCCCAGGATCACTAGGTGGACCATGTGGATTTTCTGTGGCAGAAACAAGGGAAGTTGGCTCCCAGTGAGCTGGTTGTCTTCTCCCACCTCATGATAGGCACCTGGGATGGATGCTGTTACAGTGGCCTTTAGCCTACACCAGGACGAGCCACTTGAGAGATTTCAGGAACAGTTGTGGGAGCTGCTGATGCTGCCTCTCCAGGTGAGTTTTCTCTTCCCCTTCTTTACTTTGCTGCCTCTTGGAGAGCAGAGATCAGTATGTTTTTTTTTTGCATTAGGAAATGAGCCAAGGTAGCTGGTGGTTCCTCCAGGAAGGGATACATTTGCAAACCAGGAAGGTACCAGAACAGTAACATCAAAATGGAACGGTGTAGAAAGTGTAATTGTTATTAAAAAAAAAAAAAAAAAAGCTATTTTCTGTAAATACTAATATCTATCAGATTAATAGGGTTTTCCACCCATACTCTGTGATGGAAAACTTTATGGTTGGAATTCTGAAGAAATTGAAATATTCTGAAAGTCTTGAGCTTCTTTGAAGCATGGGAGACCCAGAATAAATCCCAGGGGAACCGGTATGCCCAACATCAGCATCTGTGAGGACACTTTGTGCCCATGGAGTCAGTGCTAAACAGCCAACAGCTTCCCTCTCCCGTTCGCTGCCTGGCCCAGCAAAACTTCTGGTAGCTGCAACTCACCAGCCCTTAGCCCTTCTGCCGGGAAAGTAATTTGGGTGTGTTTTGGCAAGCAAGGGTTGTCAAACCAGCGCTCGCAGGTTGTCTGTCTGTCTGGGACACTGCAGCAGCAGGTGCCATCCCGAGCACTCACTCAGCACCAGCTCTCGCTGGGGCTCATTTTAATTAGCCAAGGAGATGGGGACAGAAATATGGGTTTTCGCTGGGTTTATAAACCAGAAAGGTTTGCACTTTGTGTCCCTGTTATCTAGCAAGATTAGTAAGCCTCCACGTTTGGTACAGTGACATTTCTCTGTTTGCGGTGTGATTGATTTTTAAAGTGCCTTTCTAGTTAATACCAAAATTTCCAGGATTTATCTTAATACCTTGGACAGATGGATCCTATTGATTTGAATGGAAGTTGGGGAGAGGAGTTATATAGGCAGTTCCTTATAACTGTTTACAGACCAAACAGTTTCCATCTGCTCTCTCTTTTGCTGTTAAGCAAAGGATCAGTCAGCTGCAAACTGATCAGTAGATGAGCCTCATGTCACACTAGTTGTTATCCTCCCTGGCTCTGCTTGGCCACACACAGTTTAGTCAGCACCTGGAGGGTTGTGGGGTCTCCCCTTACAGCTCCGTGGTCTCCAAGCCACAGATTTCAGAGCAGATCTTTCAGACAGGAGATGCTCCTGCCTCACCTCCTTCTCCCCACATTCAGAAAATAAGAGTATTTGCATACACATCCCAGGCAACATTTTTTTTCTCCTGTTTATTTCAAAAGTCTTTGTAATAGCTTAATTGCAACAATCCAAACGTCACCTGGAATTTGACATCCTCCCAGATGTACAGAATTCATACTCGGTTGTGTATCACAGCATTAAAAACATACAGAAATGTTCCCCGAACACCATCAGCAGGTTCTTGCATGGTTTCATTAACCACGAGCTCTATGCATCCTCCGCCAACGCCTCTGCACCACTTTGCAATGCGGCTGTGCATCAGCTGTCTCTGCCTCCTGGGTCCATAACCATGCTTCTGTGAATGAAGGGGTGCCAAGCCCAAAATACTCATTTTTGTTTGCAAACTGTATATAACATACCAGTAGAAATGTGATCTCTATTTAATTGGCTTAGTATATGGCTTTTAGTCTTCTCCGTTCAAAGATCCTACAGTGGAAAAATCCTGAGCTGACATCAAAAATGGGACTGAGTCGTTAAAAGCACTCACAATTATGGTATGTGTTAGAGGCAAAGTTCCTGTCAACCCAGAATTAAATTATTTTTAAAAATGCTGCTTGTTTAAATAGATTTCAATCTTGACATTTATTCCAGTTTAATGTTTTGCTAGGAAGGATCATCTGAAGAGAGTAAAAATCAGTGTTTTCTAATCAACGATTTACAGGAATTTATGCTTCCTCCTTTCACCTCTTGATTCAGTAAACACAGCTGAAATTCTGCTGGAAAAATGCATGCAGCTCCTTTTGACTTCTAGCAGGCATTTAAAAGACATTACGGCCATTTTATTAGGCTATTCACTACCCAAAATTCAACTAAGTTACTCCAGATTCAGCCAAGAGCAGCACTTGCTTTCTAGAACCTACTGGCTCTTTTGCCTTATTTAGCCTGGCATTGAGTGATGCCAGGTGCTGAGGAGTTACTGAAGGAGCAACTTTGCTCCCTTTATCCCATCGGAAAAGTGGAGCAGTGCCTGCAGAAAGGCCAGGCTGGCAGGACAGCCTCATGGCACCCTTCTTGGCAGCTCATGTGAGGTTATGACTGCCTCATTTAGGATTATTTTTCTTTTCTGATATGCTGATATTGGGTGTTTTTTCCTGTTTTTTTCCTTTTTTTTAAAAAAAAAAAAACAACAACCATGACCACCTGAAGGTCAGCTGTCAAATGAATTGAATGATCATCACAGGAAAATTGAAAATCATGACATCTTGTGTGTAGGCTGTGAATAATGGGCACCACCCTTTTGATCATTAAAATAGAAAATGATCTCTACATATTCTGATGTTTTTAGCCCATTAAGAAGGCAGAGATATGACCGCGTTGCTGATGATTTGCACCGCTTTCCTGGCAGTACATTCGCTGGCTGCAGACCAGGGGCTGGTGGTGGGAAGGATCCCATGCCGGGGGAGGCTTGGCCAGAGGAGGCAGCCACAGGCTGCCATGACATTCAGCTCCTCTCCAAAAAAACAGATGCCCCAAGCCAGGTCAATTTTCTGCTGGGGACCAGAGCAGTATTCATGGACTCGGGACCAGGGGCGTGCTTAAATTTGGGGATGGAGGCAACTCCATCCCTGAGTGCTGTTCAGACCAAGGCATGTCCTCAAACACATTTTGCTTTCATACAGATGAAGAAAATATATGCCTTGAATACCCCAGTGTTGTCAGAAACCGAGCCTTTCCCTGGAGATGCAGGTGCATTGAGCATTAGAAATGAACGCTACGGTAATTTTGTGTGGCATGCCTGAGCTTTGGGGCCCAGCTGTATATTTTAGCACCTTACTTTCTATTCACAGCACCACTTTTGTTGCTTCACTGTACTTGTAGGATGGTAAGACAATTTTTCCCTTTTTTTACTGCTGAAGATCTCTTAGCAAATATAGCCAGACTTGGTAATTGATTCACCTTGCAGTATTTATATAAGCTGTCATCATACAGAAAGCCTAAACAGATCTCTCCATCCGTTTTACGAGGAAAATAGGATCACAGTGTTACTGCTTTGCTGGTGCAGAGGCTGAATGTACGAGTCGATAACTGCACCTGAGCCCCAAGCGCTCCACTTGCAGGAACAACCTGGGGTTCAAATGTGGCCAGAAACAGTCTAGCGCAGGCTACAGCACTTTGCTCTGCATCTCAAGAGTGGCTCAATATAACATCAGTCCTTTTTTTCCTTTTTCTTTTTCCTCTCACTATTTTTTCACACTGACAATTCAAATAGCACAGTTGCCAGCCCCGATTCAGGGGCAAGGACAGGGGCGTACGATGCCTAAAAACAAGGACCCTCCTCAGGAGCTGCAGCAGGCTGGGGCGACGGCCAACTCTGTCCTGAGGCACAGCGAAGGGAGTTGCTCAGTATTACCCAGCCAAGCTGCTTTAACAAGCCCAGTGTAAACTCCCAGCCACTGAACCAGTGTACAAAATAACATCTTTGTGTACCCAAAGTCAGTAAATTATCCTTGGTGCTGTAGCTAGCTGGACCAGCGGGCTTTTTGATGAAAGCGGTCAGCAGCAAGTGGAGCTCTATCGCTTATGTTTCTCTGCCTGAATTAGAATCATATTACCATGCTCTTAGTTTGCAATTACCGAAGACGTAAAAATATCCAAGTTTTGAAGATCTGCACATATAATTGCGTCTGCAGCAATCTAGTTTTAACCCCTTTAGAAGCCCTCTTCATAGGAGTGAATGTACAAGGTAGGGCATTTTCCAAACGGGATTTCCATCCTTGCGACTTTCTTTTAAAAAGTCTAAACAAATTAGATAAAACAGGCAAATAAACCAGGAAGGATTTGTTACATAAAACTGTATCTTTAGCATCGTTCACTTGAGTTCATGTCAAGGATTTCTGTTGGTAGGAACAATATTCAGTCTGGTAATTCCAGCCATGACAAATAATTTATACTGATAATTTAGATTTTACAAAACAACTTTGAAAAAGAAAAATATTCAGAAAAGTGTCTAATTTTGGTGTGTCTGGGAACATTTGCTGGTGTTAATATTTCAGCTCTTTGCAATCAATGCAAATGGAAAAGTGATACCAACCAGAAACCAGCACAGAACTCATCACTCCTTTTGTAATTCACACTTAGTGAAATACAGAAGTAAGTAAATACCAAAGCCAGTGGAATTACCTGCAGATGTAAAATTCTTGATGTTTGTACTAGGAGATAATAATACCAACCCCATTAAATATATCTATCAAAGTGTGCCTCTTTAAAAAGAAATAAAAATTAAACAGGAATATCTTTGAGCTGATATATTATAGTTGAAGTCTTTTTAAGTTGACTTGAAATTGGAAGTAATATTTTTGCAGAGAGTATACAACAAGGTAGTATTCAGCAAGCTAAAAACGTGTGTGCCTATATGTATATATGAAGGGATGGCATTTTATTTTTCTAAATAAACAATGTCTCCATATACACACAAAAAAAAAACCTCCAAAACTTTTTTCAGATGTTGTGCTTTCAGATACTGAGGTTTTACAATAAAATTGGAACTCAATTCTTGCACTGCCTGTACAGCCCATGTATGTTACTGTAAGCAAAAATTTTGGGACATAATTTACTTCAGGCAAGAAAACTGATTCACTGATACAAAAATTAGGAAATTATAGCCACTGAGAAAACACTTGGTGTTTGAATTACACATTGTCAGAAATACCAGTATTTTTTTCCAAGTTTTTTACTGTACGTTGTTATAAAAGTATTAATTTTGCATTGACTCACTGGCTTTAAAAAGTAATCTTACAGTTTGCGAAGTAGCAAGGGACTATGGGAACACCTTTGTATTTTTCAGACGGTTTGATAAAGCATCACCTGCCAGGGGGCCTAATCCTGGCAACACTTGGGATGATGGTGTTACACAATTTCAAACCTACCTACATCCTCATGCCCAGTGCTTCCTCCCGCTGAGTCCAGGCTTGGGAGCTGGCTGGCACACACCCAGGGCATGACATGGCCTGGGGACTGCGGGGACTGGGGATCAACACCTACAATACATCCGTCACTGCAAGGGATCAGCACGGCTGCTATTCCAGTGTCAGGCTGGGGGATCGTCTTCCCAAACTCAGCCCTTGACAGCATTCACCTCCTGAACGGAGTACAGATGGCGAGTGTAAGCGTGCAGTCCCTCTCTCTTCCCTCTGTGTCTCACAAAAGACTTCTCTCCATGTTCCAGATGAGGTAGCTGAGCCTTGTTTTGCAAAGAGAGCTCCTTGGGGCTGTGACTGTGTCTCACCATTTTGTGATGGGGCATAATGCACATGCATATGGAGAGCAAAGCAAGCCTTTGGTTTTCTGCTGGATTTGTTGGAAAATACTTCTGAGTCTCTCCCTTCCCCCATGCTTTTCACTCCTTGGCAAGAGTACACCTGCTGTTCCTTGAGAAAAGCTTGCATTTTTTTTTTCCTTGTGCTAAATTGCCAGACTACAGGGTACTCTGCCACAAACTGTATCCGTATTCACCAGCTCTTTCCTTTCCCAAGGAAGAACTAAACACAATAGCTAGGAAGGTTGCAGGTTTGCAGCCCCACTTCAAAGCAAAATTACACCATTTCAGTACCCGAGAGCTGCAAGTTTGGATTTGATCCTAGACCTCTTTTTGGCTATACAATATTTAGGGCAATTGCATCTTTTTTTTTTTCCTAGTTTAAAGGTATACTCTAACTAAAGGGTGGATGTTATCCATTCAATAAAGAGTATGAAAAAAGGCATGCGTCTTTATTGGTAGCTGCATTCGGACTGTGGCCATGTAAACAGAAGTAGTCCTTCCTGGTTGCCATTGCTATACAAGGCGTTTATAACGCATAATGAACCACTTACTGTGCACATGTGACTATGCAGATCCTACGAGTCAAATATCAGTGGAACTGGCCATACCTTCATGCATTTTCCATAGACAGAAACATTACATTACATTACATTACATTACATTACATCTAATGTAATTAGATGACCTTTAGAGGTCCCTTTTAACCCAAACTATCGTATGATTCTATGATAACGCTTCTGTTTTCCTAGCATGAGTATTTGCGAAAGCAGAATATGAGCTCAAATATGGAAGTCTTCACAAAAAAGAAATTGCATACTCGTTGTACAGTGTGCAATGCACACTTCATTAGTTATTTTGTGTGAGTCAAGTACTAATATGCCCTAATTGAGTTTATAATGTAACATAACATTTATTGTATTATTTAAATATAACATCGAAATGTGTGTGGGTTTGGAAAGGCACATTAGTAATCCAATTAGAGCAGAAGCCGTATCCTTAGATATGCTAGCAATCAGCAAAGTATAATTTTGTTTAGATTAGCTCTGAACATTCATTGTAATAATTAGTCACTGAGTATTTTTCAAGTCAAAGGTTAGAAACACATGAAAAAGTGAGAACGGTCTCATTGCTACAGCTAACTTCCACAAAATTATAAATTCATCCCACACAGGCGATCAGGTTTATATCGAGCCTGCATGCCTGGCTCTATGGCCTCCACTGCTGTTCAAGTCCTCCTTTCAGCAGCAAGTCAAGACATGACGGAAATACAGGTAAATGGCTGTAGTATACCCAAAATTTCACCTGCAGAAAGCTGGGGAGGAGAAGAGATCAAGGGCCAGGGCTGAAGCTGTGCTGGGACACCAGCGCTACACCGACCGGCAGCACCGCAGTGCACCTCTGGGTGACTCGAGCACGGCATGGGGTGGTCACCAAGAGCTTTAAAGTAATTCTTATACCTCTCTTGTCTTCCACCAGGTATTTTTACTGCAATTAGAGCTGGCAATTGGGTTATCAAATAGCAAGTACCTGTCAAAGAGGCTCCTTTATAACAGACCTTCTTTCCATTTTCAATTGTGCCTACTGCTGCAATGGCCCAGGCACTGCCTAAAGTACCTTTGTAGTCTTGCTAGCAGTAATGAGTTACCTGTGCAATGCGTTTTCCACAGGGAGATGGGCAAACTACAGCCTCTTCCTTCAGAAACTTCCATCTGCAACCGAGGTCAATGAGATTACTTCTCTGAACATTTATATCGTCTGAAGGACTTCCTTTGCATTGCAAGGAAATAAAAGGTGATATGAATTTCTTGCACAAAAAGAGAAGTGTGTTTGCAGATGGGAAGAAACCAAAGGGAATCGGATGACATTGAGACACAACATTGAGTCTCAATTTTGAGACACTGAGTCTCAACTTTGAGACACATACAGGAAAGACAAACCCTAAGAAGTAAATGTAGAGGTTTGTTGAACACTACAGGTTTCACAAGAAGCTGTTCCTTGTAATTGTTCTGCCCTGAGCTCCAGGGGAAAGAGATGTTGTTTGAATTTGGCCATTGTCTCTTATAAATTTTCGATTAAATTTTAATTCTCATCTGCAAGGTATTAGCACATGGGCCAGGTGAGCACGGTATCTCCTCCCTTTGTGCTGGATGTCTGAGCAGCTCATGCCTGGTCAATCATTGCTCTGACTAGTGACTGTCTCACAGCAAAGTGCTAAGTCCTGCAGCTTTCTTCTGCTCCCACATGCTCTTCTCGGGCTCATACAGCAAAAGACCAATTTGGGCAAGGGGGTCTGAGCTCTTGTCTGTGCTGCCTGTACAGCTGCTCAGCTGGGACATCTGGGTCTGTGCCATCTGGGAGCCACTGCTGCTGTTTTGCAGGGTGGTGCAGAGGGGGTTGTATGAGGGAGGATGAACTTTTAAATCCTAAGTTAATTGCATCCTTCATAGCTGTTCAAAAAACAAAACCTGGGAAAAAACCCATTTCAAGAATGTAATACCACTCCCCAGTTACCTGAAAAGAAAGTGCAATCTAGTGCAGTGTGCTTTCACTCTCCCACTCTGTTCTTTGAGTTTCCTTCTGATTTCTTGTGCTTCCACCCGTGTCCGGGTATTGCAGGTTTCTGCTTTGTCTGTGAAAATGAAATACCAGGAGGAATTGCACTTGGTGCAACCAGTTCATGTTTAGGGTTTAATTCACAAAAGGAACAAGTTACCCTGGGGAATCCTGAGTTGGACCACACACAGTAAAACAGAGGAGTTAGGTGCCCAAGTCTGGTAAATTTAAAGAGAAGTTGTCATAAAAAAAACTAAAGAAAGAGCAGGAAGGACTAGGAAAGACTGATCTTAAGCCTCCTATGTCCTCTTGGCTCATGTACTCATTCACACGCGCGATGGGTGCCCAGGTAGTGCTAGCAGGCAGAAGAGTAGAGATTTGGAGTGTGGTTTTCATGTGTCCTTGAAAAATACGCTGGAGACTGAGTATGACGGAACTGTAAGGCCACTCCTTGTGAGACCCAGTTCAGAAGCTGTGCTCTGAAGCCTCTCATAAACTAACCTTGCTGAGCCAGATGGGGCTGGGGATTTTTACGGGGCTTAGCTATGAGCTGGGGGTCCCTGTGGTTGAGTCGTGTCAGCTTCTGGAGATATGTGCACTGCCAGAAACAGGGGCCCTGGTAGAAAACTGGGCATGCTCTTCATATGCCTCCAGGGCTAAGGAGAACCAGAACTGTGTTCATCAAGGATCTTGGGAGTAAAGAAACATTAGCCCCCAGAGCATAAAGTAGCAATCAGATGCCCAAATCCCTTAGGGAAATGAGCTCTAGGAGCCAATGCAACTCCCCCTGAAGTCAACAGGACCTGCAAAGGGTCCTGCAATGGCACCACTACGACCAATGGTACCAAAAAGACTCAGAAACATTTGAACCATATCACAACAGACTGCCTGTCTGCCTTTGACTGGACTCATAGAAAGTACAGAAATAGCAGAGGAGGTATGTACAATTTCATATTACTTCACTGTTATTACCCAGGCAGGAACAGGTAGTTTGAAAACAACTCACACATTTAAACAGGTCCCTCATCACAGTTCTAATATTTATCCTCTAAAAACAACTTACTGAAAAAATAAAACCCCTTATTTGCAAATTTGATATCATAAAAATATAGTTCTTGAGCTCACAGAATGTTAATGCATTTGAACATGTTTTTATGAGTGAAGTGATAAACCTAAGTAATTCTGCAGTGGCTTGGGATCCTGTCTATTCAAACTCTTACGACCTTTGGGACAGAGCCTGTCTGCCTCGATTTATGCAGCACTTCATGCAGTGGCGTCTGTGCTAGTGAGTAATAGTCCTCCTGACAGCAAATGTACCAAGATACGACCCTAAGAGAGGTCTAGCTGCAAAAGGAGAGCAGTGCCCCATACACTCTCTTAATAAATAAATACATAAACCATCACAGTTCAAGAGATTTATCCCTGGGGGAAACCCCGAGGGAAAATAACAGATTTTTATTCTTTTGGATTCCTGCCTCTGCTGTTTCCAAGAAGGGTCCCTGCAGCTCTGGAAGTTGCCTTCCTGAACTGGGTCTTTGCAGTCGGTCTTTGAGACTTTCCTAGACCACGACCTGCCCCTACACATCCCGCTTAAATTTGTCCTTCACTGGGCTTCAAGTTAGGATCACCAAACACTTTGACCTCTGCCTCCTTCTTCAAAGGGCCACTCAAACGTCTGTCTGAGATGGAGGACTCAGCCAGACCTCGGTGGGGGGTCTCTCTGCCACCAAGGAAGCTCCTGCCAGATGAATGCCTCTTTGAATGCGGTCTCTGCCATACCACATACTCTTACGTATGAGTCCGTATCAGGTAGATACAGAACACAAATATCATCGAGTGTTTCTGGCCAAATGCATCTTGATGCTGCAATTACGTTTACAGTAAGATACAGATCCATGTGTGACAGTTTATCTGCTGCTCTGGTTCCTTGTCCTTCAAGCAAAAGATGTATTCGCTGCCATACTTCAGCTGGCAGGCTCAAGTGTGGAAAACCAAATTACAAATTAAGTTTTCTGAGGTTAAATTTCAAAAAGTTTTGCACTACTACAAATTTAAAGGAAAGCAAACCGATGTATACCCTTAACCCATGCAAAACAAAGTAAATAAACAACAGAGTAAAATATCTATATGAAACTTAATATAAATATTTTCAAACATTTATAATATACCTAGTTTGTTTTCATCAGCTTTTTCAATGTATTCAGCAATCAACCTTGTACTTACGATCTTGCCTATAATTACCCAAGTTGTTTTCAAGAGCTGACTGTTGCGGCTTCTCAGACTTCAAGCCCAAGTTACATTTCTTGCTGGAATCAGCAGAAGCATTTTTATTACCTTCACAGCGTTAAAGGAGTGGCATATTATAGAGAATTTAGATAAATGATCCAGAGCTTTGCACATATTTCTGAAAGAGATTTGCAGTAATTCCGGTTCACCCATTTGTCATGCTGAACTCAACACTTAGACCAGGTTTTGCTTGAAGACGTTTCTTGGCTCTTCAGCGGTTTGGGCTAGCACAGGTTAAATATGACTTAAGACAGTAACAACAGCCTTAGGGCAATTCACGACTTCGTACCAAAGTTCTGGAAGAAGACAGCTTCTGGCGGAGCTCCAAAACAATGCTCTTCTGTGTAACCTTCACAAGCAGATTTGTGGGAAACCAGTATGGCATTGGGGCCCTCAAAGAACTGCAAAGAAATCATTTGCATGACTCTCTGCAACAATACTGCAGAAGTAAAAGATGCAAATTTAGGACAACAGAGAGCCTACATTCATTTTGGCTACTTATTTTTCATGTAAAAGTAATGAAATGAGCATTTCAGTGGTGATGCAAACATCTTGACACCCGAGGTGTGTACTGGCTTCTCTTGCATTAAATGAAGTCAGTACTGAAGTTGACAATTGCCCATTTTCAGTAAATCAGCAGGCAGGAATAGATTTGCACATTTTAACAGGGCTCCTAGATAATCCCCTGACTTTTACGAGTTAGGTAGCAGATAGTGTTAGCAGACAAGACTGGCTCAAAACCAACATTTATAGTCAGGGCAATTCAGCCCATTTGATCCTTTACCATTGAAGCCAGCAGGATCATTCAAGCGAAGCAGTCACCCTAAAGCTGGTGTAACTGCAGTCACCTACGTGTATGTTATATACAGGCCTGCTATGAGGAACTGCTGAAAAGCATCGAATACAAAGTTCAGGGCCAGATCCAGACTTCAGCTAATGGTGAGATACTGGTTTAGCCAAACCTTATCAACCCCAAGTTTGAGTCTGGAGCGAAACTTGGCCATTTTATGCATTTTAACCCAGAGTTTGGGTTCAGGTTATGTTCTGAAGAACATGCTGGTTTTGGCACCACTGTAACCATGCACACCATTCTTCTATAATTGCATCAGATTCTGCATCAAAGTCTCTTCCAAAAAACCCCTTTGGGGAAAATAATAACATTACAGTAAAGATGTTACTGCGTATTAGAGAGGACTTATAAAACCCCCAGAAACTAAAATGCTGAACACCCAATGAATACCAAGGCTGTCTCGGAATTTAAAACTTTCCAGTAGTTTACAGCAATAATTCCACCCTAATGACCATTTTATTTTTATTCAAGAAACAAAAGGAACTTCAAAAACTCTACCTAGAATCACTTGTTTCTGCCAAGCGGTTGTTCATGATGGCTAGAGCACCCACCCCTGCAGAGAAACCGTTTTGTCTTGTATTGATACAAACGTTCCTCGGATAGCCATTGGCTGTCTCGGACAACTGCTTTTGCAAAATGGCCAGGGAAACTTTATTTGATGCTGTGAGCTCCCTCATGGAGATCATCTCTCCAGAGAGCCTCCTCCCCTCGGTGTCGCTGTCGTACTGTCCCTCAGTGTCCACTGAGATGTTGTGTCGACGCAGGCGGGCTCCTGGGGTGATGGCGTTGCGACGTCCGAGGCGGGCACTTGATTTATGGCACTTTGGGCAACATCTGCATTTGAATTTTTTCAACACCCAGTTCAAAACTTGCTTGATTACAATTGAGATGACATTAAAAAGAGAGTATATGCAACATACCCCCATTAATATAAATATGAAGTTTCCAAATCTGTATAATCCCTGATTTTGGTACGCAGCGTTTTGGCTGCTTACCAAATCTCCAAAGCCAATGGTGCTGAAGGTGACAAAGCAATAGTACAAGGAGTCAACGTAGTTCCATCCTTCCACCGCTGTGTACATAGCGGAGGCACAGCAGGAAAGGGTAATAGCAAAAATTCCCAGAATCAGCAACACATGGTAAACGGACGGCTTCCACCCCACAAGGCTGCCCACTCCCGACACAGCTGGCCCCCTTCGGAAGTTGGGAGGTAGGAGACCACTTCTTCGCAGCTGTCTCTCATGGCATGCCTTCATGATAAATGCCAGTAGAGAGATAATGCGCTCCAAGAAGAGGTTGAAGAAAAGGATAGTCCCGGCGCACCCAAAAAGGCCATAAACGATGAGGAATACTTTTCCAGCCACAGTTGCTGGTGTGGTCATCCCAAAACCTAGGGTGTGGAGATAAATGAGTAATGTTAACAACATGGTTTTTCATGTGTAAGCTCCAAATGTATGTAACTTAACAAAGGCCCCATCTCACTGGACAAAAGAAGTGCTAACTCTAAGTCAGCTTAGGCCAACACAAAACTGAGTTTCATAAAGAATGAAGAAGGTACCAGAAAGCTCAATGATTTGACCACAACCCAAGAGAGAGCAAAACATCCTCGCAGAGATGGAAGATGATATTTAACAGAGAAACACCACTCTGCAAATGCAGCTGGAAGTATTCCTGAGCCCAAATCACCTTGAGATAGATGAGGTGAAGAGGCCATTTCCCTGCTTTTGTGGCTTGAAGGAAAGTTTAAGCTCTCTGTCGACAAGCTGTAACCCAGCATAATGCTATTGTTACCGAGGTCTGATAATAACCATTGCTGCTGAGAAAATGGAAGGCTTCAGGCTTCCAACCAACTCCCAAAGATTGAATATTGTTTTAAAAATAACAGCACTTGAAAGTCTTAACCAAATCCCAACTGCTGCTAGCCCACCTGATATAGTCACAGAAGGATGGAAAAGCCAGGTCCCTGTTTTGAGTCATCGGCGAAATACCCCTGCTGCAGAGCTGCCTGGCAGACCAGCAGCACTGCGATCTTGCAGGCTGGTAACTGCAGCAGGGAAAAACACTGCCACACAATTAAACAGAGAAATCAGAGTATACAAACTCTGGAAAGATCCAGCAGCAATATTAATTCACCTCTTCTTCACAAGAATTGTCTTTTGGCATTACTCATACCCATAATTTTATATATAAGCAGTAATGCTTTGTAGCGATAGATGCTTAAATAACAGCAAAAGTGATCTTAAATTTACAGGCAAATAAACTCAGTAAGTTTCATCCATGTTATTTGTGGTTACCCATTATCTTACAAAAACGGATTACATATATTTCACATACTATCTCAGGAAGATTGTTCTGAAACTCAGTTCTGCAGGTATTGCCCTTGTTCTGCTATCTTCCCTGTAACAATGCTTGGTGGTTCAGTCAAAAAGCATACTGATGGGGTTGAGGTGACTCCTCACGTTCCATGATTAAATAACCACATCTAATCTAAATCAATGGTTTGTGAAAAATCCACATGCTGAAATTTATTTACCTTGTTGTTCCATAAAAATGTTGAGCAAGTGACATATTGAGGGGGGTAAATATCAACATCAGACCACATCAAGGAAAGTTTGCAAAGAAAAAGGAGCTACTTTTAGCATAGAGCATAATGAAATCATTAAATTCAGTTTATTATCATGACGCACCTTTGAACAGCAAGAGGAAAATATTCCCTGTGTATAATGAGTTGAGATTGCTACTTCAAATCTACTGATTTAATTTTGTAATGGCTGTAGTTTTCTGGGTAATTTATTTGTGTTACACTGGTATTTAATTGCTACAGAGTTTTGCATTTGTTGATAAAAGAACGTAAATGCTCGTGACAAGTAAACTTGCATGTATCTTTTCAACGACATGAAGGTGCATGAGGAAAGAGGTGGTCCTGCTTTCCCAAGAGATGTGTATGCTTGGAAACAGCTGTGTGACAGCAATACAGACTGTCCTGCATCGTCAGCACCTTCACAGTAGAAACAGTTTTTTCTGTAAAAGACAGTGAAAAACCTGCACAGTACTACCAGAAAATTTAAAAAAAAAAAAACCAAAGGGGTCATTACATTCTGTTTTCTGGACCCATGGTCTCTCCATTTTGTCATGCTCAAAGATCACTTTTGAGCAGATCTCCCAAAACCTGCCTCGGGGTCCGAGGCTTAACATGGGAGAATGGGAAGTTCCTCTCAGTTCCCCCTCCTCTGTGGGGTGAACCTGTTACCGGGTCAGGCTGGCTGCTCGCAGGACCCTTCTCATTTGATGATGAATATCCACTAATGTCTGGTCCCCAGGAGAAGTAAGGGAGCCTTTTGCGGTTGCCAGCTAGGGATACCCAGCCAGCTCGTTATGGAGAAGGCATCTGCTAGCCCATGCCTTGTCAGCAAAGCATTTAAACATGTGCTTCACAGCAAGCATGTGAACATCACCATCAAAATAAATGGGTTTATTGTCACACATATGGCTAGACACATTTATTAATTAAAAAAAAAAAAGACATAGTGACAGTTTGGATGAAGTTGTAAATGCGCTGAAGCTTTTTAGTATTTTCTGGCGATCATTCCTGAGGGGTGCTGAAGTTTTGTATTTTTGATGCAGCTTGTTTAAGCAGGATTTTCTGAAACATAACGTCACCAAAATTCAGTATGGAGCTATGCAAGGTGAAAGGACCCATCACAGCAACAAGAGTGCTAAGACTTACAGGCAAAAAAAAAGACCAGGCAGACATAGTAACTTCAGGTCAACAGCCAGCAGACAGAAGCGCGCTCATGTACTCTCCGCACATGGTCTTCCTTCGCTAGCTGTGTTTGTCCCTTCGGCACCACCTGGACCACGAGGGGTTAGTCCTGGCATGTTCGGTACCACAGATCTGAGCTCAGCCCCTGCTCCAGGCGAAACACATCCTGACACCTGGGTGATGTGAATTCATCCAGAATAGCCTGTGCTTCTGGGACAGTACAAGGAAAGAAGCACAACGTCTGCATTTTTCACGGCCCTGGTATGTATTGCTGAGTTACCTTGGGGGTGATTTTGTGTGGCTCAGCCACAATATTTCAACCTCCCTCATGCTAATTCTGCCCCACTGCTTCAGACACAAGCTCTACGGTAGCACTAATACCAGCTGTCCGACACCTCTCCCCAAACAGAATTAGTAGAGCTGAGTTGATAAAAACACTCAGATAAGAACACTCAGGTAAGGCTTATCCTTCAGCAGCCTCTCATGGCTAAGTGCTGGGAATTAATTAGTTCCTCATCCTGACTGGCAGAATAGGTTTTGTGGTTACTATCCTGCTCATCTGGACTTTTAATTTACTTAAGCTGGTGACGTATTCAAGAGGTAGTGCAACTGGGCAAACCTGCGGAGACTTACGTGCCTTGTGATAGGCTTCCTGCTGCTCGTCCTGTCTTTTCTTGTACCCGTTTTCTTATGGGTAAAGAAGATAGCTGGAGCCAGAAAACAAAAAGGAATAGCGGCTTTACCACCTGTGAGCTCTTCTCTCAGGCCAATCGGTTTGGTGGTTACCCTGTCTTACTGTATTTTGAGATTAAAGAGGTTGTTAGTTTTCCACTAAAGATATATTTAACCAGAGATGGAGGAAAGTTTTGGTCACCTTGAAAACTGAACAGAAGAAAGTCTTTAGTCTTTACCACGGCATCATGTGTCCCTACTTCTTTCAGGCCCTCAGCTTTTCTCACAGAGGCATCCTGGCAGGGAACTTGGCTCATACAGCAAGTCAGCACAGCTGAGCAATCGTTTTAAATCTCAGAGTGCAGATAATGAAAGCAGCATCACCTCTACCACCTCTTAATAATGCAGTTATATTTAAATGAATCAAAAGAAACTAAAATTGCTGAATATAACTTTTTAAAAAAATGTTTTCTCAGAAATAAACAAAAAACCTCCCTGTAACCAGAATGCTGCTTCCAGAGGGAAAGAAGATCTTGCAAAATAAAGACTAAGCTCTTACAGGGCTGGTCCCCAAGAGATGCAGGTTACAGAACGCATGCAGATAGCAGACTAAGAGCAACCAACTTTGTTTCATGTTTCTTCCACACTTCCTTCAGTTACGGGCTTTCCATAGTCTTGGCTAGTCTTTCTTGACCAACATGTATACTGCATCAAGGAAGATATTATCATATTCTGAATTTTGAGCCTAAAATTTTGTATTTGGATTCTAGTGCTCCCTTCAACCCCTTTACCACCTATTAGCATTTCATCATTATTGGCCCAACAGAATCATACCTGTATATTTCACAACCACCTCTCATTTATGCTATAGCTCCTTACCATCTAACATCCAGAAACAGTTGCCTTGGATACAGGGTCACAGCTCACAGCTGACAAAAACGCTGCAGATGGAAACCTTCTGCTGCATCCAGTGCTTTTACCCAAGGAATGAGAATACTATGAGGTAGTTCTTCCACCTGGCTTTGCATTTTCAGACTACAAATGAAAAACTTACTTTCCCCTTAACATCTTTTTCAGCCCACTTCGCTAAAATACCCCACTTTGGGCTCAGACAGGAAATTTTTTTAGAGCTTTTCCATTGCCAGAGCCTTTAGTATCAAAGTTGCTGTACAATCATTTGATTTTATTTAGATTACCATCTGGAAACAGAGCTCCTGAATGGCAGTGGTCTGTCCAGCACTGTATGCATTAAGACACTTTAAGTTAGACCCATGCTAAGTCTGAAGACAGGAGATACCACCACAGTTTTTAGGGCTGGTGTATTGTACACAAGCTTTCAGTCCTTGGTGAGCCACATACTGGAGAAAATACTGAGTGACTATGCAACTAAGGACTGAGTCCCATAACCTATCTATCTATATATCTATACTTGCTAATATATATACCACTTCAAGTTGAATAAGCAGGCTGTTTCTGGCATTTCCTAACTTTTTTTTGTAATTTCAGTAACACTCTTTTAATATGAACTTGTTCTCCCCAAAGCCTACAGTAAATAGATGGTCAGACGTCCTTACTTACTTTGTGAACCAGGCTGGGCTAAAACAGGTCTTTTTTTTCCCCAGCTCCTATGACTGTTCAGTACATAAAAGTATGCATACATGCACCCAATCCTCCAGAGACTGTGGGAAAAGATGCCCAGTCTATTCTGTGACCTGAAAGAGCATCGTGATAAACTCGATGAACATAGTTAAAAAACATTCAGGTCACTGCTGTTGCTCCTTGTTACATCTCCACCGGTGAAATATTAGTCAGGTTTTTGAGACAACTGCTACTCAAAAGGAGCCACGCTTGCAGAACAGAGGCAGGAGATGATTAATTGAATATTAAGGAGTTTCAAGGAGCTGTAGGCAATTATTAAAGGCTTTCCGCAGTACCAATTTTATTCTGTTTATACACAACTGT
Source organism: Chlamydotis macqueenii (assembly GCF_036417535.1). Taxonomy (NCBI): domain Eukaryota; kingdom Metazoa; phylum Chordata; class Aves; order Otidiformes; family Otididae; genus Chlamydotis; species Chlamydotis macqueenii. The sequence continues at coordinate 70,034,733 of NC_141558.1, read as the reverse complement.
GATCAGGTTATCCGTTATCTGAAATGCTGCTGCGCATAGCATCAGTGAACACCAGAATCAATCACCCTCAGCATTTCTCTGCTGGCTGTGATTTAAACCACAGTCTGAAAGGTCGTGGCCACGTCTTCATTCTTCTTTAAAGTACACAGATTTTTAAAAGATTTTATAGAACTGTCAGCCTAAAATAACCTAAGCTTTCTTGACCAAAAAAAAAAAGTTATTAAATTGGTAACCATGACAATAAATAAATAAAAGGTAAAGCTCATACACAGTTGTTAGTTACCAGTGCAGCACATGTGAAGGGTATAAGAAGCCGAGAGGTACAGATATTTTTCTGTAGAGGTGAACGACAAAGACAAACCTAAAACTATGCCAAAAAGTTACTTGGTTGAGGATGAGAGACAGGGCTGGACAGCAGCGCCTTGTGCCCAGGGCTGGGAGGCAGCAGGGCAGCTCCATCAGGCCAGGGACGCCAGGACTCCCCAGCTCCTCTGGCTACCTCTGATTTCTGCTCATGAGCAAGGGGCTTCTGCTCCCACAGGCGCCCCCGGAGGGCAGTGGGACGCTGTGAGGGGCTGCCCCGTGGGGACGGGGTAGGAGGCACCTGCAGCTGGGAGTGGTGTGATGGAGAGGGCTGCGGGGATAAGCAGAGGCACTGGTGGCTGTGATCCTTGGGTTTAAGAGGGGACTTGGGTGCTCTGGAGAGGAAACAGGGTGGTGAAGGATCTCCTCTGGTAGGAAGGGGAGAGGGCAGCAGCGGGGGGCTAAGAAGCTGCAAGGAAACCTCTGTCTTGTGAAAGACAGGAATACAGACCCTGAGCCTGCATGCAGGGTTCTTGGAGGTGGAGGTGCTGCCCTGTGTGGCTGATACCTGGCCATGTGAGCAGGCAGGCGAGGAGGGGACTCCACATCCTGTGGAGAAGATGTCCCGTGTGACAGAGCTGGAACAACATATTTAGGGTGAAGGATACGCTAGACCTGAGAGGAGAGAGGGTGAGGTCTCTTCCCAGAAACCTCAAGTGTTACCACCTTGACAGGAGCCTGAGGCATTAGGGGTACCCCTGCTAAGATCCTCCAGGAAAGGCAAGAGGAATAACCTCCTCAAAACCTGGCTGCTCGTGTACCTTCACCTTCACCTCCTCACAGCAGGTCTCCCAAGTGTGTTTTTCTACGCTGACACCTTCTAGCTGAGCTTTCCAAGAAAGATCTTTAATTTCTAGTGAGTACTCAGCAGGCACATTTATCAGCTCAAGTGGCCTAACTTTCATAAATCTGAGAGATAAATGATTCTTGAAAAGAGAAACGCTGGGGCTTCAGCTTCACCAGCAGCAGCAGTACTCTTGCTCTATTCATGTACCAGAAGTGGGCAAGCTTTTTTTCCGAGTTGTACTGCATGTTGCCCTTTCTGTGTACAGCGTGAGAAGACAGTGCATACAAAGACTAACAAAAAAAACCCGCCCTTGCTCACTACTAAATGCCGTTACTGTAAATGTGTAGCCCAACAAATACAGCAGGAGGCTGATCATCTGGTCTGGCCAAGCTGCTCTGGCCCAGAACCAAGAAAAGGAAGAAGCAGAAGTGTCTCTAAATCAAGTTTTACAGTTCCTTGGCTGGGGCTGCTTGCTCCTCTATGCACCCCGTACCAGCGAACGGGGACTGACTTGTGCCAAGCCACCAGCGTCGCCAGCTGAGCAGCAGCTCTGGCCTGAGGTCTTGTTAAGCAGCCCCTCTGAGGAGGGAACACATGGGGAGGGTCACGGGCTTGAAGCCAAAAATCTTTGGCAAGCTTCTGTTTGGGTCTTCTGGTTAATCCTATGGCATTAGGATACAGTTTCTAACGAGGGATAGGGGCCCCTCTCCTAAAACGAGATGATGGAGAATGAGGTTCAGAGAAATATGAAAATCAGGAGTATGAATTCAAACGGCACACAGAAAAAGAAATTTAGGACCTACAAGCTGGCATTATTCTTGCTGACTCTCAACGTAAAGGGATGGAGGTGCCCTGTGGTATGACAGTCTTCCTTAACTTCTCCATTTAAGTATTGTTCATAAATAAACTTTCCTCCAGTGCTTCAGGTTTTATTACTCTTATAAATAATAAAATCTTCTTATCTTGGGGCCAGACTCTGGTTTATAATCATAAAATCAAGACTGAAACGATTTTCTTCATTTTACGTTACCTTTCTTGGGCAAATCTTAAGCAAGATGATACTAAACCCCCTCTTTGTTTTGTCAGTTACTCTGTCCCTTGGCACAGCTGGGGTGCTCTAATAGCTTCTTAATACAGAAAGAAGATGAGTTAGTGTTGGCTAAATTAGTGCTAAATCACCTCGCAAAGGAAAACTTCCAGAAAAAGGGGATGAAAGCAGGACGCTCTTTCTTTTGGTTGCAGCCTATCTCCTTGCAAATTGACCTAAGCTAGTCAGAGCTGCTTCTCCTGGCTGTCTCCACATCTGATGATCAGAGTCTTATCTTTGGTTTGTTTTCTTTCCTTATCCTAACAGCTGGGTGAAAACCATTTTGCTATAATCTTTTCTGAAAGGCTGGTGGTGTTAATAATGGAAAAACATAGCCCACAAGCTCCTCGGTTCTTTAAGTTATACTACTGTGGAAAAACACTTCCTTGCACTAGAGGCTAATGGTCTTTGAAATCCTGCCTTAACGGCCATCGGGGCCATATCAAACCCTTCCTCACATTGGAGGCTGTGTGCAGAAGCAGCTGCCTCGGCTTACCGCACTGCCGAACCTCAGTGAAAACACTGAGGTTTCTGAGATGCTACCACACAGAGGAAACTTCTCTGAATTTAGAGTAACTATTTTCAAAAATCTGTAGAAAATGAAAGTGTGATAACCAAGACATACACAAAGTCTGTCTCAGTAACCAGGGATATACATGGAGGCACAGCTCATGGACCCCAAGAGTGGGCAATTCTTTCTCTCCCTTGAGATGTGTCCAATCTCTGAAGCCACACCCTGCCACCTTCTCCGAACATCCTACAGTCTTCATGCAGCTTATGATACAATTCCAGAACATTGTTTCAAAAGTTGATTTCTCTTGCAATCTTAATTTTTCATCCTTAAAAGCTCCTTCCATTCTTATTTTCTTATGTTTTTGAGAATGCTTTTTTTATGGGTAATTGTGTATCTAAGCAACAATCTTAACAAGAAAAAGCTTATGCCCTGTCATTTCAAAAGGAGTGTTTCAAACATCAGCATTCGCACCTGCTTTTGCTGTTTACTGAAACCTGCAGTCGCATTTCAGATGCCTGAGTAGACCCAAGGTTGTGCAAAATTTTTTTTCTGAACTGCAAGGAAAAAAGAATACTGGCGTTCAAATTTTGTTTTACTCTTGACATATTATGGGCTTCGAAAGAATACTTGCACGTGTACTGCCACTTCAGTGCCAGTATATCTCACGATACTTCTCCTTCCAGGCCAAGAAATAGCATTATCTTGAGTTTTACAGGTGATCTTAGGCGTACGTCATATTAACGCACGTGAGAAGTCTGATAAAACAAGATGTTGGTCCTGGGCTTCCTAAGCCTTACAGATGGGAAAGGCTGTCAAATGGTTAAATCACTGGCTTACCTTTTAACTGGATGAAACAAACTTGCAGCTTTTTTTTATTCTGCCATTGGTGTTTGTGCAGATATTCAGAGAACATCTTTTTCCTGATAGCTGTCTCAGCTCTTCCGCTTTACAAAGAGTCAGCCTATAAAGATGGACCTGAAGGACAAGAAGGACCTAAACACACAGGGCAAAATCTTTTACACTATTTGGTCAATTTTTTCCCTGAATTTCTGTGCAAACGTCTACAGTTATGATTTAATTTAAAAAAAACCTGACCAATCTACCTGAACTTTTTAATGGTTTAAACATGCCTTCCTGAGTCTATTATTTCAAAAAGTTACAGCTGAAAGAAAAGCAGCAAATTTTAAAGTATTTTTTAGCTCAGGCAGCTCTTCTAATTCATTCACGAAGGCACAAAGACCTAATTCTAAGTAACTGTAACAGAAATACAAGGTTTCAGGATTGCTGACTAACCAGTTATTTCTCATTTTCTATTTCTGCATTTAACTCTTCCTTCCTTAGTAAGCATTTCCCTTGACTACTTTTAAATTTAATGATACTGAACAACTTTGCCACTTCAATCACGATCATTTTGAGCTTTTGATTTTATCTGAGATTTTCCGGGTCCTTGCAGCACTTCCAGTAGCAGTTTTTGTAAATGGACAAACCATTTATCACACAAGTTTTTCCTCCACTCCCCATTAAAATCACCATTTGGAATGAAGATCTTTACACTGCAGTCATTTCCATCATCAAAGGCTTATAGTAGACTCGACTCAATACACGTTGAGCACGAGTGACGCTGTATTTTTTACTTATCCTCATGAGATAAATATTGCTTGCACAATACTCGGTCTGAGCAAAGAGATGACAGAATATTCAATAATGAATAACCAAAATGATTCTATCCAGTTTTCTTTTAATTGAAATTTACTGAATTAGTGTCTCATCCAGTTCTCATGTGGGCAAATTTCTCCTAACTGCTGTTTCTGCCTTGATTAAATTTGCCTGCCTAAGACTTGAGAACAAATGTGAACATTTCTAAAGGGGAAGAAGATGCAGTGGTACAAGCTCAGGAAGTTTAAAGTTCATTGAGGACTCACTATGGGGCTATATTTGTTATTAAGGTATTATCACTTTTTTCATCAACGAGTAAGGAGCACTTACTACGGGAGCAATAGCAGTGCCTCATCCACACAAGTAATCCCATACGTTAACATCAAACCATTCAATTTCTTATCTTATTGCACTCCAAAGCTGTAATTACTTGAAAAGGCTTCTACTGCTTCTTCTCATCTCATGCAATTAGATTTAATTGTCATTCTGCTTCTCTTGGTTTGGTTCAAGAGAGATGGCATTGAAACCATATTGTCTATATTGTCTACAGCAAGGGGTGCCACCCATGGCCTTCAGCAGACCCCTGTGCTCAGACAGGCATTACTACAGTCGTGTCATGCACCAGCAAGCACTGGAAACATCAGACTGACATTTGTTTTATAAACCTAGTGTGCCAACACAATGAGTATGGTGGGATTTCCTAAAGCTCTGTAAACTGGTCTACTATTGACTTCAGCAGAAGCAGGCTATTGAGGAGAGATAAAATCAAACACATTTGATTTGTCTGGATTACTACGCGATTGCCCCTTAGGTTATAATTCTGTTTGTTACTTAAGTGCTTCTATTCATAAAAGGTTTTATTATCACTCCTAAGATTTACTGTGCTCAGGAGGACTTTCACATTTCAAATGTTCACTAGCATCAATCCTTATCTTTGTCTTTACCTACCTTCTCCCAAAATGCACTCAGATATGCACTGGGTGCTGACACACTACAAAAACTGTCTCTTTTGATAAAAGCAAGCAAGGCTCATATGGATCACGGGTACAGGCTATGTTTCCAATAATATTAGTCTGTCTTTATTCTAAAAATGGCAGATGAACTGTTCCATGTTGGTTTTCTGTTGCTCTAAGCCTGACATTACTAAGGCAAGAAGTAAAATTCTCATTGACTTCAATAGCTGCAAAGATAAGGTAACTACATTCATTAAAATAAAGAAATGACATTGTATTTTCCAGCACAACATCAGGAGTGGATATTGTTACATGAAGTTAATTGCCAACAAAGCTATCCTATAATTGTTTTCCTCTTCTCTCCGCAATGAAAAGCAATTAAAGCTTGCAGAAAAAGCAAGACAGTGTGCTTGCAAAGATGACCCATCAGTAAAAGTGAGAAAAAAATTATCAAGAGTGTATTATCTGTGGCAAGCTGAAGACAATCAAAGAAGGGAGAAAAATTTAGACTGAAAAAAGAAAGGAGGGTCAATAGCAGGATTAACGCTGGAGAAGAGGGACAGGTGTGATTAGGAGCAGACAGAAACTGTAAAGCTTTACTTTTTACTTCTTTGGTAGTTCTTAACTTGAAAGACTACAAAGATGTGAAGCAAATATTCAAAATTTAATCAAGCAAACAAATAATCAGTAGAGGAAGGCATGCTAATTGGGAGGGAGGTAGCAGAGATTAAGAGTGTCTGAGAAAGGCAGGTGACTGCTGAGGGTTAGATAAGCTGTAGGAGAAGGAAAAGGGGAACATCCCCAGGAGAGAAATGAGGGATGGCAGAAGCTAGGGACTGACCGGGCTCAACGGGAATATAGCCTGTAGGGTTTCAGGCAAGATTTGGAATTATGAGCCCACAGCAAACAGGGCAGCTGATAAGCCCAGTAATTATGATCCCCCACTGCTATTACAGGCATGATAACTGCTTTATGGGAAGGTTGCTTAGCAATACAGACCGGCTGGCTGGAGCCACGCATGTCACCTCTGCGGACGGAGAGCTGTCAAAGCGGTATTTTGGCCCACTAACGTTTGGTTTGCAATCTCATCTCCAGGCTCCGGTAAATGCGCAAGGAAACTGAAACACAGCTATTTGCTGCCCAGCAGGAATATCACTGAAGACCAAGCTGAACACCGTGCTAAGTGGGAGGTACGTACCCACTAAGTAGACATTGCTCCTTCAATTACCTGAGCTAGAGGGGCCCTGAAGGCTGCAAAAAAGGAGAATCCTTGATTACAAACTCCAGTCTGCCTGTGTTTCGAACCTGAATGAGCACACAGCAAGTCAATATAAAAGTCCCCTGACTTTTGAGATGCGAGACCGTATTTCATGTGATGCCAGGCAAAATCTTTCTGCCCTGATGTTAAACAGAGGGGCTTTGTTTTTTGGGTGACTGCTCTGAGATGCTGCAGTGCTTGACACTCGTTTCAGTGCTCCAGCTGAGCACCCCAAAGTCCAGATACAGAGCGAGAAGAACTGCAATTTGGTTGTCCCCTGGCTTAACATCTCCAGCCATAAACAACAAGCAGATCTCCACTGTACTCATGTTAGTGTTCTGAAACACAGGGTTTCAGAGACAGGGTTTAATATTTAAGAAACCTCTGAAACTCCTAGATTAAGTAATCTGAGCTGATGTGCTCTGTAGAAATCACTCAATTTAGACAACCGAAGCACAGTAATAGCTTCACTTTCTGGCTCTGGCATATCCCTACAAGGGGAGGTAAACCCTAAGCAGTACTGAGATTGATTAAAATAATACTGTCAGGATTTTTTTTTCTTTTAAAAAGAGCTTTCTTTAAAGTACTGCCCCCCCCCTTCCCGCTTTCTAGAATAAAAATCCAATAAATTTAAGATCAAAATTATTTCATCACAACCCTTCAGTGGGGACACCTCAAGTAACCCGTGTAACTACATGGATGTACTCCTAGTAAAGCTTCCTGTTGCTGCTCTCAATTACAAGGCGGCAGGCTGTGATTTCCATTACTTTCTTACCCAGAGCACCTGACCTATGCCCACACATTTAGGAAATTCCCATCAGTGGTACCCAAAGAAGTTAATACTCCCGCAAAGCTACAGCAAGTAGAAAACATTGTTATGGCACCAGGTCTTCATCTGAGGAAAATCACTGTAGGATCACTTCTCTCCACAGAAATATGCTGACTGCTGACTTGCTGACCTCTGAGCCTCTTGTTCTCTGGTCTTTATTGAGACTACCAGGGTGAGAAAATAACTTTCAGACATCCACTGGCACATTGATCAAAACATCACACGCACATAAGGTATCAGATCTGGCCGCAGCAGACCAAGCTGAAGCACACTCTCATGCTGGCTGCAGACCGCACATTGGCTGGCAAAGACAAATAACCTGACACCGCAGCTTAATAACACTGCTTGCTCTCCCAACTGCTTTCTCACTTGGGTTTTGTTTGTTTTTTTTTTCCCCGCCCCGCTTCAAGAAGGTCAGCTCTGGAGACAAGTGCCCCCCTAAAGCTGCCTGTACAAGCCCCAGAGAACTGCAGAGCCGTGAGAAAACACAACACTGATGTGGATCAGGTGCACACTCTGGTTTGACTGTCGCCTTTTGGTTTGCATTGGCCATAAATACAGTGAAATTGCACTCATGGAGAGCAGCAAGCCAGAACTTTCCCCAGCTGCACCTCAAATTCACATCCTGAAAGATATCAAGAAAGAAGACAGGACAAATACATTTCCCCCCTCAGAATAACTCGGTTATTTGTGGAATTTCTTGCCAAATTACCAGGTGAAGTGCCTGCTCTTCGGCAAGCCCAACATCGGACCATGCACTCGCTCAGCTGTCTGACTGCCTTCTGCACATCACTTCTACTGAATTATCACCTTCAGCACGTCCAGACCTCTGGATTTTCTCAGACGACTATGACACGGAGCCCGAGGAGATTTTAGAAGTGAGTGGTTAGGGTGCCAAGGTTGTGGAGCACAAGCAGAAATTATGTGCTGGGTATGCTGGCTCCCTACAGAGGACCCAGAGGGAAGGGAAGGGGATCTAACCTAGACGACATCCTAAGCAAGGTGACCGCAGCTGCCAGGAGTTAGCTAGCTAGTAGAGAATACCGAATATTATTATGTGCCTCTCTTCAGGTGGGTTCAAAGCCCATCTCACTGCAGGGCTGTGCCTTATCTCTCTGAGATAAATCCCTCATCACTCATCCCTTTGGGTGGAGCTGTCAGTCCACACAAATACTGACAGGATAGCTCAGGGATAAGGAAAGGATGAATAGTCCCGCTCACACCTGTACGCTGTGCCCTGAACATCCATAACCCTCGCACAGCTGCACAGAGGGAAAATCTTGGCAGGATTTCTTCCCTTCTCAAACCCACACGTGCTCCATCCCAAAACAATCCACCTATAGTAAAGGTGCATTTTAAAAATATTAAGTTAAAAAATCACTTTTCTGTATTGGACTACTTCTTTTGACCTCATTTTTTAGTGCCTGGTATGGATTTCCATAAAGCAGCCGTATCACTTGATTTTCCAAAGTATTTTGAAATGTGTACTTACACGTAAGAAGCTTAAAAACCAAATTTAGTAATAAGTCAATGTTTCAATATGTCTTAATATGTAGGTACTTAATGTTTATTCTAACATTTAAGAGAGGAAAAAAAATTTAGATACAGAGTCTAGACTCATGGACTGAGTCAGAAATCCAGAGCTTCAAGCACCCCAGAGTTGCCTGATGCGTTAGGTAGAATGAATCTGTACTACTAGAATATGTGGAAAGCTCTGGTTGATGATGCTGTACTCCACAACATTTCACCAGGAAGAAAACTGGTTTGAGTTATGCTTTGTTTTCAGTCTTTAACAAAGTGCTGGGAAGTGTCTGCGACTTTTATTTGGGGAAAGAAGGAAAAAAACTCAATTGAAAAATAAAGTCTACTGCCAGTTAGACCAATGAATCAAGAATAAATTTCACCTAGTTGCTCCTTAAAGAAATCAGTAAAAAAAAAAAAAAAAAAACTTACAAAAAAACACCTTTTTGAGTGCAAAATGGTAACTGAATAAATGGTGTAGAATGACAGCAAGCAACCAGAAATTAGCCCGAAGAATTTTCTTACACAGCTCTGAAAATTGAGATGTGTCTAATGAAAAATAGAGTCAACATTTCATTATTCAACCACAAACAATGCAAAAATAATAATAATAATAAAAAAGAATGCTCAGAGTGCTATCAAGAGAGCATTTTATGGACGTTAAGCCGCTTGCTTTGTGGGCTATTCAAGAGAACACTTTAAGATTAGACTTAACATTTCATTTTAACTCTCCCCCATTACTTAAAGACCCCACTAAGGCACTTCTCACTGGGAGGGTTTGATTGTGTCCCTGAATAACTAGGGAAGATGCAGAACTGCAGCCAGGGAAGTACAGCAGACAAAGCATCTGACAAAGGGGAGCCACTGGGCTCTGGAACGGCCCGGCTCAAGGAGGGTGGACAGAGCAGTTTTCTCTGAGCCCGACTGTGCCTAACCCTCGTGTTCACAGAAGGATGAAGAACAGGAATCTGCCTCCCTCTGCTCAGCTTGCACAAACGCCAGGAAAACTTGCGGCCCTGTCCCTGGGCAACTGCATTTCAATGCCTACGTATGACAGATTTAGTAGTTTTAGTAAAACGAATGAGAGCAGAGTGAGGACTTGAAAAGACCCAGCGAGTTTTCTGCAAGTTAGAATCCTCTACAAGTAAGAGGCTGAGTAACCTGTGGGTGATTTACCCTTGACAGACATGGCACCTACTTGCTGTTTGTTAAGCGGTGAGTAAGAAAGCTTTCTGATGCATCACTAGGTTAGGAGTGTGTTTAGTTGGAGTAATAAAGTTGCTTTGACACATGTAATGGATGCGGTGTTGAGGAAGGCAAGCTGTTTTGACTCCAGATGTCTAGCAGTTCTTGGCAAGGTTGAGTAAAGACAGTGCTCTCCTTGTCAACGAACCGTGACATGAAGGCAAGTGACATTGCTCCGAACCAGGATAACACAGTGTTTGAGCTGACAGTGCAATCAAAGGTACGCCAGGTAGGTAGCTACAGAAATGAGCTGCCTGGGAGGGAACAAAGGAACCACAAAAGAACAGCTCTGGAGTTACTCCCCTAGGTGACATTTTGACATCTGTCATTTGGTTTCTCCCATACCGTGACTGTGAGTGAGAAAGCCTGGTGCATGTCTCATTACGAGTACAGCTTTTGGGTTTTAGCAGAACAACTGGGTTTTTCTGCTTTTGCTGGGCAAACGCAGCCGCCAATAATACAACTGTGCAGTGGAAGAAACCTTGCCCATGGAGAGAAGCTGCTGAGCTCACCAAGGGCTTTGCCTCTCTCCAAGCTGTAGCAGCTTGAAGAGCTGAGCGAGCGGAAGGGCTGAGGTGTGGGCAGCAGTTCCTCTTCTTCTGCAGGAGCTGCACAGGTAGCTGGTAAAAGCTCTGCCAGGATGGGGTACGACAGCCTCGGGACAGCGGTACTCCAGGAGATGCTACTCCTGCTGGGGAGGTGCAGCTCAGCATCCCCGGCACAGCAGCTCTGCCGTGGCCTTCGCTGCGTCCAAAAGCACAAGTCAGCTTCGCTTCGAGCCACCTTCTGCTGCACCTCCTCACCCAGAGCAAAGCTGGGCCCTACAGCAGGCTCGCTGAGCTCACGCCGAGGGCTGTAAGGAATCCAGCAGTACCAGCGGGTCGCGGGCCAAGAGAAAGTACAGCTCGGAGGAATGCTTGGCAGGATCTGGCCTCTGTTGCAGCTTGGGAAAAACAACCTTCAGCCTCCACCTCACCATGCGAGGGATGCAGATGCCATTTGTCACAAAGACGGAGCGGTGCCCTAGGTTGCACTACAGGAATATGAGAAACACCATTCTTGGTTCAGCCATTTACACCTGTCCAGACTGCCAAAAAAAAACCCCCTGCTGAGTTTCTCATTCCCTCCAGATGACTGCGATGAAGCAGAGATGCAAACAAATGCTTGCAAACGAAGAGGAAACATTTTACATTTCAATAACCACAGAGAGAAGAAGCCAGCGTTGGAGGCGAAGTGAACGGATCTGCGTTTACACATCTGAAGATTTCTCTGTTTGCTACAGCAGGTGCAAGGAAAGAGTCGGTTTGTTAATACACTGATATTTTTTTCCCCATCCATTCAGGTCAGTCATAGTGATCTCTTAAAAATATATGTTCTTGTGATGAAGACAGCCTAATGTTTAATTAAAATAGTGTTTTAATGACTGGGCTACTGAACGTACTTGAAAAGGAAAAGTTAACTGAATTATTCAGTGCAAAAAGTAACAATCCTGGACAACACTGCTGTAGTCACCATCACGACTGTATTACAGAGACCAGTCACTACTGATGAAACATTTTGCGAATCTAATGAATGTAAATGCAATAATGAGGTGTGCGTTTCATCCTCTCTGATAATGGGAAAGCATGACATTTCTGCTCAGAAGCCCCGAGATACCTGGCTTGTTACAAAACTTGAAAACTGGCAGAGAGAGAAAACTGGTGAGATCTTGTCTCCGCAGGGACAGGATTTCTCAAGCAACGCTCGGAGAGCTGCAGACGGCCACAGCTTTACTTCAAGTAAATCTCCCACACAACAGTTTTTAATGGTGCTTTTAGTGTAAAAAAAAAGTAAGAAACGGTAATTTTGGAGTTAAAAAAAAATAAAATCCTCCCCCTCCCCATTTGCTCAATAAAGCGCTGTTCTTCCGTACATGAGGAACATGAGGAATTGTTCTTCTGTACATGAGGAACTGCCGCCGGCGATGCACCGAGCGCCTACACCGCGGCACGGCCAGCCGACGGACGGCTCCGTGTCTCCGGCGTCGTTAATTCACACACGCACCTCAACTTTGCGGGGCGGTTTAAACCAGCACCGAGTCCAGTGCTCCGGCACCCCGAACGCCCGGCGACCCCTCAGCGCCCCCGGCAGCCCCCGCGCCGCCTCTGCCGGTAACCTGCCATTCGGCCGGGAGGGTTGCGGGTTGGGGACAGACACCCGGACGCCCCCCTCCGCCCCAACCGCGGCGGCTGTAAGCACCCCCTCGGTTGCCGTAGCAACGCGGTGGGGCCTCTCCCCAAACTTTGGTGGCCATACCGAGCGCCCCGGGGCCGCAGCATCCCGCGGGCGGGGGCCGTCGGGGCGGCGCTCACCTATGGTGGAGACGACGGTGCCCACGAAGTAGAAGGCGCCGGGGAAGTCCCAGCGGGGCCGCAGGGCGTCGACTCGGATGCCGGCGGCCATGGCCGCCTCGTAGCTCCGCAGGAAGGCGCGCAGCTCCGGCAGGCTGATGTTGAAGATGCGGCTGAAGTTGTGGAGGGTCCGGTTCCAGCGGAGCTGCGCCGCCGCCTCCGACGGGCTCTCGAGGGCCGAGAAGACGGTGGCACCGGCGCTGAGGTACGCCGCGATGAGGGCGGCCAGCAGCAGGAACCGCCCGTTGTCCTCGTTGAGGGGCGCCAGGCGCCGCCGGCGGCACGAGCCCGCCGCCCCCCGCGGGGGCATCATCCGGTGCGCGGCGGCGCGGCGGGCGCGGCGGCGGCGGGCGGCGGGGGGCGGCCCCCGGCGGGGGGCGCGGGCATGGGGGGGCGGCGCGGCGCGGAGCCCGGGGCGGTGGCAGCGGCGGCGGCTTCGCTGCAGGGGCCGCGGCTCTGAGTCATCCCCCGGCGGGGCTGCCCGCCCGGTTGGCGGCGGCGCCCCGGGGCCGCCGGCCTCGCCCGCCCGCCCTCAGCCCCACGCCCCGCGGCCCCGGGGCCGTAGGCTGCTGCGGCGCGGCCTCGCCCCGGCCGGCTCGCTCTGGCCATGCGGGGCGGCGGCGGCGGCGGCGGCCCCGCCGCGGGGGAGACCGCCGCGGGCAGGCGGAGGCGGAGGCTCCGCGCGGCGCCCGGTCGACGGTGGGCGGAGGGCGGGAGCGAGCGGCGCGGCCCCCGGGGAGCCGCATCCCCGGCGGGAAGGATCCCCCCGGCTCCGCTACCGCCGCCCGTCCGGGCCAGGGCAGCGCCGCCACCGGTGCCGCGCCCCCCGGGTGGCACCGCGCCTGGCCCGGGGGAGGGACGGGACGGGACGGGGCGGGGCGGCCCGGCCCTGCCCGGCCCTGTCTTGCCCTGCCCTGCCCTGCCCTGCCCTGCCCGCCGCCCCCCGGGTTTCCACTCCCCACGGCAGCACCGGGCGGCTGCCCCCTCGGTGCGGGACGCGGCAAACGCGGCTGCGTCCTGCGGCTCGTGTGTGCCGTCCGCCGCGCCGTTGCGGAGTGTTTTTTATAGCTTTTTATAACACTTTTTCTCAGTGCCCGGTGGTGAGAGACGTAGTTTTGAGGGAGATGGTGGTGTTCAGTGGGGCGATAGTTAATTAATTTCAGCCATTTTTGGGTGCACGAGTTGTTGTTTCTGATCTAGCTCCAGTTTCTAGGCTGCACAAAGTTGGACCCAAGAAAATGATCCATTTGGTTTTCGGTGCCAAGTGCCCATTCAATCTTAGCTGGAGCCTGAAAGGTGACTTTTTTCCTAAGCGGGTGGATTCTTTCTTCAGTCTTTGGCTTGGAACAAACATTATATCTTTTCTTATCCAATTAGACTGCAGTAGGAACTGCAGTGCTTTCCTGAGAAATTGTAGTAAATAATAACATTCGTTTGTTTATTTTTTAAAAGGTAATTCCCACCGATAAAGTATTGCAAGAAAGATGGGAGCAATGCCAGTCCTGCAAACATGTGCAGGGGATGGTAAGACGTGTAGGAAAGGTCTGGGCTTGGAAAAGCAAATGCTCCCCACAATTTGCAGCTGCCCATGTCACTCTCATCTGGTTGGAGGTTTGTTCCTTGGTTTATGGTTGTTTTGTTTGTTTGGTTGGTTTTTTTTTTCTGACCTAGGATTTATGTTTTTAATAGAGGAAAATCCTTGCTGCCTCTGGGTAGCTACCTGATGCCTTTTAGCAAATGGATATTTACTGTACTTAGGGCTTCTCCATAGCTGTTCTTCACACACTTATTTCTTATTTTGGATCTGGGAGATCTTGTGCTGCCCTGAGATTTCATGTTACATCTTCTGGCCACATTTGTCACAGGAGGATTCCCTCCCCTCCTGACAGAGTGTTCGTACTCGCCAGATGACAAAAATGGCTTGGGTTTGCACCTCTGCTACCAAGTAAGAGGACTTTCCCAGGAAAAGACTGCAGATAAAATGCAACAACTTCGTTTACAAAATACCTGAATATCATGTTTTGATGCCACTAACACATTTAATCTTCACTTTTTGCTGTTATTGCTTTTGTGCCAGAGTGTTTTGTTCAGTAGAGGTGGAAGGAGAGCATCTAAAAGTGTCACAGATTTCCAATCTCCTGTTCTGCTTAAGGTGACCAAGAAAAAAAAAGTGCCTCCTATTTCAGAGTGTGTCCCATTATAAATACTCAACCCAAATAAAAATAAAATAATTAAGCCAATAAATCACAAACTTAGTAGCTGTGGGAAGAAATAGCAGAACTCAAGGACAAAAGAAGTGGAAAAAAACCCAGGAAAGTGTATCCGACCTAATCTAAAGCCCATCGCAACGAGTGTGCAGTCTCCCATGGACAGTCAAGGGCTTAATGTAATAGGTCAGATATGTGTCAAGGGCTACAGTTAGAAATAATTTCCACTCCCGTAATCCAGGAGTGATTACGTGCAAGCCGCTGTGTCAGGTGCTGTAAATCTGAGCTAATTTACCTGAATACATGGGAATTAGGCTGCTGCAGCTGGATATCGGGGTTTGGATTCCTGCTGGTTTTGTGTTTGTAGAGGAAATAATTCTCATGCATTTTTTTTTGTTTGCCTTTTTTTTTTTTCCTGTTGAAAACATTAAAAATGAGTGTCCAGTTCTCTGGAGTGCTCAGCAATTTCAGCTACTGTGAAAGGCCGGTGCTGTTTTTAGTGAGAAGATGGTTAGAAAAGTTTGTGTAACTCATATTCTCACCACGCCATGCATTGTCCCCTCTTGGGTGGTGGCTGGGCCATAGATGGAGACTGAAAAATTGGCTGGTTCCTTGGGTGACAGGACTGAATCTTTTCCAAGCCGTAGAAGCTGACTGATGCTGGAGTCTGCGGTGACCTTTCTGGAGATGTCCTGCCTATGAAAGGATGACACTGGTGGGACGCTAATTAGCTTGAAGAATCACCTAATAGATATGAAAATGTACTGGTAACTTTCCATGAAGAAAAAAAAGCTAAGCTTACGCAGCAAGGAACATGGTTTAGCTGCTTCAGCATGGACAAGACAATATTTCAAGCATCACCAAATCATGGTTTCTAAGAATTAGAGCTGTTGACAGATTTTCAAAATGTTTTGACAACTCATTTCACTAAGATTTTTTTACTTAGAGTCTTGTAAATTTGTCACTCTTTTGCAAAAAGACTCCAAAAAAGAACTGTCCAGCTATTTTTTTCATTAAAGTCTCACTGAAAATGTATGGTCCTTTCCAAAGTAACTAACTCCTGGAAAAACACCAGTAGCTGGATACAAATCCTCCACAGCTACAGGATTTTGGTTTAAAGGAAGGTCACTGTTTGGTTAATCTGATCCAGATACCAGTGTTTGTTTGAGGAAAAGTCCTGAAGCTGCTGCTGCGTCTCTGCTTGGGGAGTCGGCAGTCGTTTGGTTAGATGAATGTTGTTTTTATCAATTTACTAGATTAATTGAATCAGATCTCCAGGCATTTGGCCAAAATATCACCATCTTTAAAACCGTTTGCCTAAGTTTTTTTTCTAAAAGCTGATGGTCAACTGTAAATTGGGTTTTATGCTAAAATTGGACCTCTGCGCTGTGGGCACGTTTGTATGCACGGCGCCAGCCATTTTGTTTGCGAGGAGGCCGGTGTTCATGAAAACAATTATTTTAATAATCAAACAGTGATGTTTACATTATTAGCTTGGTTGTTTAGAGTGAAGCTCATGCAAAGAAAAGAGATGCGCTCATTAAATGTTTAATTAAACCATTGTCTGAAAATAGGCCGTAACACTGAACATCACGTCTCATTATTAAAGAATAAAGATTAATATTGTGTTTCAAAACTTAGATAGCCCAGTTACTGTTAATCCTCTCAAGGGAATAGTTCTTTTTTTTTTTCTTTTGTGGGTAAAATCCTTAAATTCTCAACCATGGTTGGACCGTGTGACTTACAAAGAAGTTAGCAAACCCACTTCTTTTGACTTCAGGGATACTAAGACATCCACAGTTGGATTCTTGATTTCATCACAAGCTTCACTCATACATGTCCCTACTGATTTTATAGCGAATATCTACTGAGACAAAAATCAAATAGATAAGTTAGGAGCTTTTTACCACTGGCATGGAAATGTCTCAAGTAATTACTTGAAAGTCTCTCACGTTATTTGAATGTAAACATGCTATACAGTCCCTGACCTGAGCTGTACAGCTGGTTTGGAGTAGCTGGACGTATTTTCTGTCTTGACAGTGACCAAAGACAGATTATAGATTTGTAAATGCCACTGCAACTGGGATTAATGTGCAGATGTTTTTGTGCTGCTCTTTATTCAGCCCAATATGGTTTCTTTTTTGATCTGTAATCTGTGCCAAGGAAATTACTTTTCAATGAGTGGCCTTATGGTTAGTCTAGATGCTCAGCAAACTGCACAGGCAATGAGATGGTCCTCTTCTTCACTTTCACCTGCTACTGGAATTCAGCGAACAGTCTCTGCTTTGGTATTACTTTGCAATTGTAAGATAGATGGGTAATTTGTTGTCTGTCCAGTCAGAGTGTTGATGGCATTGTAAGCAAGGGCTTCAGTCATAATGCACAACAGAAGTGAATATGCCAGTTTTCTATGTCAGAAATCTGGATACTTTGGGATGGAGAGCAAGTTCTTCCTGGTACCCTACTTAGCACGATGACAGATGGAGACAGTGACAAGTATGCTAACTACAAAGTTAGTATAGGGGAAAGTATTTGTTTCCATGGAGCCTTCAATGTTACTAATGTCTCCTCATCCTCTCAGAGTACTTTTGTAGGTTTTGAAGCAAAGAGCAGCCCAGTGACCCAAATGGCCATTTATATTATTCTCTTGTCTCCTTTCTGTATCAGGGTGACCTTTTGGCGAGGGGAGAGAGAAAACAGGCAGGCTTGTAGCTGAGCTTGAAGCCATGAGTTGCCTGCTGCAGCCAGCAGCATTGGAAACCAAGTAGTTTTATGGATTGGCTAGCAGGGGATCCGTCTTGAGTCTTGGGCTGAAACCGTTGTCAGGTAGCTGTGCTCTATCAGCCCTAGTTACTCTGTCAGTAGCACTCTGGCTTTCATGAGAGCACAGATAAAGAAGCTGATGAGATAAACTTGGGAATCCTTTGGGAACCCTTTCTCATACTCCCAAACTCAAAATCAAGTCAGGGTGAGAGGTAGGAGTCAGCCATGTGCGAGTTCTGATTTGCTAGGTCCAACTGCTAGGGGATGCTAAGCGGTACTGAAACAAGGGTACTGTTAACTAAACAGGTGGTTTTACTGAGAGAATATTCCCATGGATTTACAAGAAGCAGAAAACAATTGCTGTTTAAATAAGAGTTTCCTGTATTCTTGCTGATAGTTTATGGATAGTTATGCAACAGCTTTTTAAAAAATTTTTCCTGAGGGCCGGTGATAATCTAACTATGCTTTCTCACTTTCACTGTTCTCACTGGGAGAGAGAATAATCTAATTAGCTACTCAGCCCTGACAATTACATTCAATTTAGATGTGATGAATAGCCAATTTCAAAAGGCCTGATCCTGTATAGTGCTCTGCACATCCCGAGCACATTAATGTGTTCTCACTTGCCGGTAATGCTAATGGAAGTTGAAGGGATCCAGCATCTTGTGCAGTTTGTTCTGTATTCAGATGATTTGTTTTCATCTCTGTCTTTGGCGATATGAAACTTTGCATTTTATGGGCAAACCTTCCACTCCGGTGGGTTATGTTCTTCCTGCATTAGTTTTGCTAATTTGTTTTCTATGATTGCTTTGCGCAGGGAAATCTCAGTCAGTGTCTCAGCATGCAAAGGATTTTTAATACATTTTAATAATGGGAAGATAGTATTCTGCAACTCAGGGAGAAGCAGCTTTGTAATATTTCTGAAACTCTACAAAGAATAATTTCTGAATACGCAACCCACTGTCGAGTTCATGTAGACTATTTGGCAAAAACCAGTCACCTTGGTTTTTTTTTTATCTCACCTTGTTCAGCATAACCAAGGCCAGGCCTTTCAGAAGAGATCAGCATCCTTCAGCTCTCCAAGTGAACGCCTGAATTTTTGAAAGGACTGAATGGCCAATTAGTAGGCAGCAAAAGTGTTTTGCAGCCTGTCATTTCTCTTGACAGTAATTTGGAGGAAAGAGGGAAAGCTCTTTGTAAATCTCTCTATTAAGGTGAGAGAGGTGTCACCTGTATTCAGAGAGGGGTTGAGGTTCACAGTGCTGCAGAAGGAAGGGACAGATGGACAGATGCATGGATGGATGGATGCAGGAACCTGCAGAACGGGATTGGTGCAGCTCTTGAGAAATCTGCATCCTCCCAGTCTGTGCTTGCCTCTGTACCACAGACCTGCAGGTAGCGTGCCAGGAAGGGAAATAATTTTAGAGTGTGGTTTGGAAAATAATTCAATTTAAAAATTGCTGGTTTTGAAGGGCTACTTTCAACTGGGATCCCGTCCCCAGCATGTGCCCAGAAGCACTCACCTTGCTGCAGCAGATTGTGGTGCAGGGGGAGAAGAAATGTCGGTCTGGGAGCTGGGAGCCCTGAACCTCACGATGCCACGGGAAAACAATTCATGGGAATGGGTCCTGCTCCCATTTCATGTCCCATCCTGCATTTGGCAGGCAAGTGCTTTAACCTAGCTAGCCTGATAGACATGACAAGCAGCTCTGCACACCCTCCTGAGGGGTTGACCGTCCTCAAGGGAATCTGGAAATTGGGATGCTAGGCAGACAGTTTCAAGACAGGAAAGCCTACTTTATCCTGTTGACATAAAAGCCAAGGACAGCTTGAGGAATTTATCAAGAAAAGTTATGAAATGGCAAACAAACACCTTTTTCATGCCATCTGAAGACTGACTATGTATTTTACAGACCCTGCAGCTGCCTCTCTCACAAATCTCTCCAGCAGTGCCATTGAAATGAAACCTGCTAAGCTGATGCTCCCTCCATCAGGCTGAGGCTTTACAGAAGTGCAGGACAGGCAGCATTTGATCACAGCAATGAAGAAAATGTTGGCAACCCCTTTGGCCTGCCAGATTTGCACTGCAGATAGCGATCCTGTGCTGTTGATGTGATTCTGTGATTCTGTCACCGTGGTGTCTGCGCCAAGGTTCCTGGGAGTGACTGGCTGGTGGGTTTCCCAGACAGTGAACCAAGCCCTGCTGAGACGTGTGTGCGTGTGCATGTATGTGCATGTAGATACAAAACAAGGGAATAATTTCTCTTTAAATAAAAGAAAAAACAGAGGCTCCAGCTGATTGATCATTATGGCAGTGTCATTAGAAATATGGGTAAGTTTATCAGCTGAAAGTTCATGGAGGACCACTGCGGTAGCAGTCTCACTGCTTGTACAACTTGTCCCTGTGGCATTGGAGATTCTTCTCACTCCATTAAGTGACCAGCTTTACACAAGGTCTGTAGAGATCCTGATTTGCTGTGAAAGAGGGGAAGAAATTACAGGAAAAGGAGACGTACATGGTAAATTCTGTATCTGGGAGGATGAAGAACATATAAGGAAAGCAACATGTCATCTTTTGAACAAATGCTAAACTTCTGCTAGGAAGCAGAAGGTGAAGAAAGAACATGATGGTGAGGAGGGCTCCCTTTTACAGCTGTCCATTCCTGCTCACTTGTGGTGAGCAGACGACTGTATCAAGCTTCCAAGTAAAAAAATTCCGGTTTGGTATGTAGAGGGTTTTAAAGGACTTTTCTTTCCAGATTAAGATTTTCCATTATTTGTAGCCACATAAAAGATGTTTTATGTGTAATACCAATACATTCTTTGAGCATGTAAGGAAAGAAAGACAACTGCTGCACCACAGAGCATGCAAAAATGTGTCGGGGAAAACAGACAAATCTGCATTCAGGACCAGATTCAGTTTCATCTGTGGTCTTCCTTAGCCTGGAAATGAACTTCAGCCTCCCTAGTTTTCCTATTTTTAGAGTTGACCACTGCCCATATTCACCTGGGCACTAGAGAAAAACTGAATGAAGTTGTTCAGCAGCATTTTGCAGTCATTTTGCAAATAAGCAAAGTGGTGGAAAGTGAAAGCGATTAATCTTCTTACTGTGACCAATGCTGTCACTTTGGTTTTAGAGCACTGGGGTATGATTTAGCCTATCACAAGCACTTATCTGGTGAAAATGCATCTGTGGAAACATAAAAAATAAAAGCACACAGAAGATACAGTATTGGGACCTACCAACACCATATTGGAACCATGGTGTGTTCAGGTAAGAAAGATCTTAGGTAAGGAACGAAGTGAATGTAGAAGAATAGTGGGACAAAAGATGCCTACAACTGGACACTTCAGATGAAAAGTAAATAATGGTAATTCTGAGAGATTACCTCTGTAGCTCTACATCTGTGAGAAGTGCAGGTGAGAGGGATGGAGAATAGAAAGGAGCACAGGCTTTCTTAAAAAGGTTTCTGAAAGCTCCATCAGCCTTACAGTCCTCTCGAAAGATTTCCTCCCAGCTGCAGAGTCTCCATGCTAACCCTTCGGGTTGGTTACCTTCCAGTTCAATTAGCTAGTCGTCATGGTCTAATGCAGAGGTTGGAAAGTTTTCAAGCATTGCTGGCCAGCCTGTATTTTCCTTTTCTAAATCAGAGCTTCAGCAGGCTACTAGACAACATTTTGGAAATACCAGATCTGTCCCTCATGAAAACAAGCTGCCCTCCCCCAGCAGTCTGTTGGACTCTCAGGTGCATCTCAGGATGCAACCACTGCCGTTATACTGTGCCTGTGTCAGTCAGGCGCATCCCATGTGCCATCCGCTGCCACTGTGCTGTCGGCTACTGACTCCTGGTCTAACAGCCAGGACGTCTGATTCAGGCTTAGAAAATGTGTGGTTTCTCACCAGCTCTGTGCTAATATATATATTACATCACCTTAATCCAATTATTTCTCTTCCATTTTCCTTACTTACCCTTCTGACCTTGGTCCTGTTTCTCTCCTTAGGTTGAAAAATATTCCAGAATAGAGTTTCTTTTGTTTTAATGCGTTATCATAGCTCCGCTGGAGGTGCAATGAAATCATGGCTGGGATCATGGCAAGCTTCCCACCATCCAGGAAGGAAAAAAAAGAGCATCCTGCTGGTGTGAGAACTGTTGTACTGGGGAGACCTTGTCGTGCTGATAATGATGTACGGGTATAAAACTCTGTTATGAAAAAATTGTGTGCTCTAGCAAGCAGGCTTCATTTCTGTCCAAATGCCAGCGTCGCTTATTATTTTCTAATGAAATGAAATATATTCGTCCTCTCTGAAGTAGACTGTGTTGATTTAATTTGTGGTTTATGATCAAGATTCTAAATTTCATATCTTTTATGTTTTGTAAGTAGTGAGCAGGGATTTAGCTGCATGAGACCCATTAATATCAATACAGCTAACTCTCCATGCCCTTCTTTAAAGACTATTTTATACATACCAACATAGAATTTCACCTCTATATTTCTCTCAGTCTCTGTAGGAAAAAACAGCAATAGCTAATCTGAAGGCAAGTACACATTTTATTATTGCTCTCAAAGCAATAAACATTTTTAGTACCCTGAATTTTTCCTACTGACAAGCCACAGGCAGTGTATAACAGAAATCAAATAGCTGCTTTTTTTTTTTGCAGGCTGGGTTGGGGAAAGTAACAGAACAATCTCAGGCAAGAAATCACATATTATTATTTATTTTATGTAATTTCAGTGTACTGCCTTTTGAGTTTTGTATGCACTAGAGAATTGTATGCACTAAGTTAGGGAGATAGTTCTCCAGTGTGAAATATTATTAGAAAAGGAACGTTTACTTTCCCAGATTAAATTTTCTGGGTTTGCTTCCTTCCTCACATATGAATAAAAATGATCCAACTACTGTTGAGAATGAGAATAGGGAAAAAAACATATTTTCCAACCAAAATATGTGAACTTTATTCCTTCATTGTCCTTACAGACCATACATTCTGACTTTTATCTCAACCATTAAATTTATCTCTCTGTGCCTCCCACTACTAAAAGACAAAATTCATAGCTTAAGCAGTTGTTGTTCGTCTTGTTCCAGGAGAATGGAACAATCTGGGGATGACCCTGGATGATTTTGAGTATTTTCCAGCAGAAGGAAAGACCTGTCAACATCACTTGAGGACTGTCAGTGGGTGTTGGACATAACAGGATGTGCTGTCTGAGCTCAGCATGGCAAGAACTCTTGCCAGTAATTGAAATGAGTGAATACTTCCCATTTGGCAAGCATGGAGGGTCCTCAGACTTCTGCATTTCTAGTCGTGAATAACATGGAGCACTACACCAGTCATTGATACCATGTGTATTGATTCCATCAAGAAAATTTTCCCACCTATGATCAAGCACTCAAGTTTAAGGGGGCTGATGCAATACAGTGGAACAGAAATTGTCACCTTAACTGCAATTTGTGGAAACTTGTGTCATGGGCTTCAACCTAACAACAAAACAAATCCGTAGAGAGAGAGGTAATCAGCTGGACATGACTGTGGAGACAAGTGTCTGTATTTTATCCGTTGAGTATTGAATAATTACAAGCTACCAATGTGGATGCCTAGCTCTCACACACACTGGAAGTGTGTAGCTGATAGAGATGTAGCTCAGGAGCTCATTATTTGACAGCTATGGGAGTTATGAATCCCAAGGACTGCCTGATCTTAGGATGCTACTTCTAGGCTGCATGATATTTAAGCAGGTGAGACTGGATTCCTTAGGACTGGTGTGTATACATGGATCAGAGGGATGAAGATCAGGGAAAGAAAAGCTACATCTATGCTAAAGAGTAGTGTTGGCCCAAGAGCAAATGAGTGTATATTGTATACGTTGAGAATTCATATTTGAAAAGGTTCCTAGCTATTCAAGTAATCAACTATTTGAATGATCTTCCAGTAGGAAGAATGAGAGCAAAAAGCAGAACTGCCTGTAAGGTGGAGTCCCAAGTGTTTTGTATGAAGTGATGTCTGCAATAGCAGGAAATTGAATTTAATGTCTAAAGTGCCTCTTAATATTGCCAGCTATTTTAAGGTGGATAACATACAGACCTCAGTCATATATGGTATTTCTTCCTAGTCACTGCTAAAAGGAGTTTCCCATTTCTATATTTCTTTTCATTGTGATAAATGTTGAATTTTGGAAGTCTGTTGTACTGTCTGAGGAATGCATTTAGGAAGAAAGTCTTAGCATGATTTTGCTAGAAGACCCTTATCAGTGTAAACAAAAAGAAAAAAAAAATCTGTTATATTTTACCAACACGAAGACTCCTCAAGGTCTCCACCGTTCAGAACCCAGCAGTAATTTTCCAGTTGTGGAGGAGAAAGAGAAATGTTTGCTAAAAGACAGACTGCAGACATCAAACTGCCTGTTCTTTAATTGATGTTTTACGCTGAGAATATTCAGGAGATCTATACTCATGGTTAGACTGTTATTTGGAAAGCCAGTAAAATACATTCTGCTGCAAACTGCTTCATATTAAGCCTGCAACCCAGGGATCTTTTAAAACACAGCAATTGTCTTGAATTTTCATTTCAAGGCAGACACTGCTCTGTACATTTAAAGCAATGATTTGTCTTCCAGACCCACTGGGGTTTTTTTTTCTGCTTGATTAAGAAGCGTAAGAAATAACACGAAGGAGAAAAGTGAATATTAGGTAGATTTTTGTTAAATGCAACACTAGCTCCTTCCTGAAAAAGAAAGGCAAAAACCGAGGGAAGATCCCAGTCAAAGCCCTAATTCTAAATATCAGATGATCCTAAATTTTTGCAGGTTTCATTCTGCTCCTCCTTGCATTAGCACCATGCTACACGGCTGCACTGACATCCAAATTTCACCAGAATACACACAATTAGAGTCATGACCTACCTTTCTACAACAGGCCGTGTCTGGCATCTTTGCAGTTGGAAGTCTGGAAGGTAAGTGCAAACGTTCTCGAGTTTGGAAGCTGCCAAATTCAGTCCAGAGGGCTGCACTTACCTCAATGAAACACGATGGGAAAGTCCAGAAATGGGGGAACGATGGTCACATGCAATAGCTGTTTGCTGAACAACCATCTTGTCATTTTTAGGAGAGGCACTGTTACACTTGGTCATATTGGCCTTTAGTTTCTTATCACTGCAGATTGATCTCCTCTTTTGTGTTCTTTTCCCAGCCTCTTCAATCAGTATCTTCTTGATGAGAAAATGACTAGTAATTACAAGATTAAGTTCTGCTAGGAAAAAGCTTGAGTCTTTTTGTCGGTTACCCTTTGAATTGCTGCTGCTAGGAGAAACAAACACAGAAAACAGATTTAATGTTTACGGCTGTGCTTCCTGTCTGGTAGCATGAGGCTACGTCCATATCTCCTAGGTTCCTATCTAGTACTCTTGTACAAACCTGTCTTTTTCTATGTAGCAGCAAAACTT
Source organism: Chlamydotis macqueenii (assembly GCF_036417535.1). NCBI lineage: Eukaryota > Metazoa > Chordata > Aves > Otidiformes > Otididae > Chlamydotis > Chlamydotis macqueenii. Next base: position 70,009,720 of record NC_141558.1, on the reverse strand, counting down.
TGCTAGAAAAGCAAAGAGGGCGAACAGCCCTGTGGTGTCTCAGGCCTTCTGCAGCACTTTTAGTACCATGCTGCATTCAGCCTGTTCCATTACTTCTGTGAGTCTTGAATCCTCTGCCATAAAGCACCTGTGGCAATTGTTTCCCAATAGACATGTGATAACTTTAAGCTATCTCCTTGTCTCTGATATTAAATTCCCTGGTACGAATGGATTATGGCCTTCAGCATCGTCGATATTATTAAGAACAATACGGTTACACTGGCAACTCAATCAACCCTCACCTTTTACATTAATAGTTAAAGGGTTTTTCCCTTGGCAGCCCAAAAGGAAGCAAATATTATGGATCCATGAAAACATCTCAGACATAAAAGACACCAAGTAATGATTGGCAGTCCTTGTGTTCCTTCACCTGCAGAGGAAAGGAGATAATTAGAAAGAAAATAAATAAAGGTACTGATGGAAAAAAAAGGAGATATATATGGTTTATATGGTCCTTCATAAGAAATTCTCTCTACTTGCATCTGCATGGTGCATTAGCAGTTCAACTGGTTCTCAAAGGCAAGTGGGTTGCTTTCACAGCAGGTTTTGATGCATCTTTTGGGGGACCTGGGGCTAAGAATTGTCCAGCTGTGATTTGTATTTCTGCTTCCCAATGCATTTCTGCCTGTTTCCACACATGCAATGAAAACTCTGTAGTCTCTTCTCCTTTTAAGCACGGCTGACTAAAGGCAACAATCCCTGGGGAACTCTAAAGCAAAATCTTGTTCCCATTTTATGATCACAGCTACCTTTTAATTTACATATATATATATATATATATATATATATATAAAATTCTAATTTAAATCAAAATGCAACTGACTTTTTGGACTAAAATTTCAGAGTTGAATAATCAGAATTTTAATACCTTCCTATATGTGTTCATGAAGCAGTATTGTCCCAAATGGCTAATGATGTAGTGCTTTCTCAGTCTGGCTCAATGTAGGAATAAATCTATTTTAAGTTAATTCCCAGTCACAGAGTTTGAAAAGCTGCTCTTGCTATTGGCATTGTTTATTTGCAACAGTAGGAGTCTGCTGAATTTCAGACTTCATCCTGAAAATACCGAGAGCTTGGTCCCTTATCCAGCAAAGCCCTTCATCACGAGGCTTGATTTTGAAACATATGAACAGTTCCTAGTAACATCTGCAGAGTAAGTCATCTCCAACAGCTTTAGTTAAGCATACATGTCCTCCTGGGCCAGGAGGATTTGTTTCTGTGTTGTTCAGAGCACAATACTTAAAAAAAAAAGTCTATTTTAGAGGGTAGCTGCAGAGTTGTTGAGCATGGTGTTTTGTATAGGCAAGTGGGGCAGGGGAGCGGGGACCACCTGTAGCCAGCAATGGCATTTGGGAGGGAGAGGAGGCTTGTCTTCATGCCTTAAAATTTCTATTCTGATTAATCTCAAAGATTTGGTTTCACAACATTAGTGTCCCACAGGCTTTAGGGGTTTCTTCTTTGCTTCAGGGGAGAAGTGGGTCCACTGCAGACCTCTGCCCAGTGGTTGAAACCCTGCGGAGGTGGAGGATGAAATGGCACAGCATTGCTCAGTCCTCGGAGGTGTAAATAAGTGCTGGTGAAGGAGGGTCCTGTGCTACACACTAAAACCTGGCCCAGACATCTCTGCTGCACTGAATGCTTTTAATCTGATGGAGCCTTCTTTATTCAAATGGCATCACTCTTGACTGACATCAGGAGTGAAAATTGATCCTCTTGAATAGAAATGTTTCTGTCCTTAATTATAACCGGATTTCGGTAACTTCCCCTCTCTACTGCTTTGGCCATGCAATGTTTTCTTTCATTTCTATGCCTGTTTGGAAAGAAAGCCTGGTAGAGCATTGCCTGTAGGCACCAATTCTCCTGTAGAAAGGGAGAGTTTATGAGGGCAGGTGCACAGGAGATAAATGGATAGTGTGTCCTTGTGTTGACAGGAGCTGTTACTGGCATGGAAAAAGTTTCATTTCAGTATCACTATAAAACATGAAGCCAATAGCTTTGTGGATAGCGAGGCACATAGCGAACAGACTCATCCGATCCTTACTGACATGAAGAGAACTCTGACTCAGATGGGTTGAAGGCAGGTCAAGCTGAAACCGTCTTGATCACAGCAAATGAAGCAGTGACTGACAGTGCACAGGTAGGAGGATAGCTTAGTTAAGGCTCGCAAATGTGGTGGCGTGGACAGGGCATCCTCTGGCTGCAAGAATGCAATAAGAGACTGTAGCGTGGAAATCGGCTTGGGCAGCTGAAAGACTTAACGTTCAGGAGCTGAGAATGTGGCTGTCGCCAGGATGTTCTGTAATAATCTGAAATATAGTGGGGTTTTTTGTTTTACTTTGTTTCATTTTATGAGAGCTTACTGTTGCTTTTAGTGGCCTTCCAGATATGAGCTTTCCGCTAACGTGGAGTGTGTCTACAGTGCTCTCTGATGGAGCACGCTTTCTGCAGTTTCAGTTTCTGCATTTGTCTTTATTTAAATAAATGGGAAGGAAATAGTTAATGATTAAACTTCACAGATAATGCTGTTTATACCTACTGAACACATTAAAACTGGTTTTCTATGTGGAGCATCTTTATGCCTCCAAGGATTCTGCTCGTGTACAGAAACAACCATCATTTTGCTCCCAGTTACAGACAGTAACACAGGAATCCTCTATTTGTCCAAACTCTGGCTTTGAAATCTTACTTTTGTTCTTTCTCAGCATTGCTTGTCCCAGCAGAGAATTATTCAGACTGAAAAGATATCCTTAACCTGTGTGCATGGAAAGCATGAAAGCCGTATAGGTCAAGGTCTGTCAGTTAAATAAGCTACTATAATAAACTAAGTAATGTCAGGGAACAATTATCCACAAAACCTTACCCAGAATGTTATGCTGCTTTTGCCATTCAGAAAGTTGGCCACGTCAGCCCCTGACATCCAAAATACCTCCTTTGGCTCAAATATTTTTAATGCAGGGGGTTTTGCTTCTGCATGCTGTGAGGAACATCTGAACTGTCAGAGCAGGCAAAAAACTGTGAAATGCTCCTTCTAATTAATTAAAAGTGATAATTTTGAAAGATACATTACAAAAGGCTTGTCCTTCTAAGATGCCAGGTACCCTTTTACAAGGTGTTGAGCATCCTTGTGGTTATTATCATTAGTAGGACAGAATGAGCTTGATGGGATGTAAGACCAGGCATGGAACTTGTGGAGTTTGTAATTTCCTTCCTCTTCCATCTTCTGACTTGAACCAGAAAAGTCACTCTGTATTTTAAAAATAACTATGTTAACCATCTGAATCATTGTCATGGACATTGAGGCTGATTATTTTCTCTCCTGAACCTTGCCCTGACAATTTCTTTCCAGATCTATGGAAAATATTATTACTACCATTTGTTCAGGGAAAAGATTGGTCCCATCAATTTGCAGCTAATTGAGTTCTATTGTTCTTTGCCACTACATGGCAATCTCAGCTCCTGAATTTGTAGTTTGTCATGAAATGCAAACTAGAGTTCATGATTAAGGTATCATGCCCTGTAATACATCTTTAAATCGATGTTTTAATGCGTATAAATTACAACACTTTTAATTGTGCACTATATATTTCTATTACTATGAATGAGCTCTAGAGACATTATTTATGAGGAACCAAGTGAGATTTATGGTGGGAACCTTGAAGGGCCTCCTTTCACTTAATTAACTAAAAGCAATCATACCAAAATCAGTGAAATTATGTGACAGTAAGCAGGATCAGAACTTTCTCCTCCATCTTTACTGAGCACATCTGACTTCCTGAACACAATCTAGATAATCTGGTAGTTAACAAAGGACTTTAATGGCTGCTGAGTGTCTGCCTGTTGCAACAAGTCCTAAAATATGGTCAGGTTTTTATACTTAACAGAAAACCCAAGATGTCTCAGTAGCTGAGAACACAACATGGAGTCTTGCATCGCCATTGGTTTTTTTTTTTTAAATAATAAGAGAAGTTGTTATCTGCCTTGTAGATATCTGGTTATCTAAGGATTTTCCCTAGTTTGGGGGATATTTTAAGGACAAAAGACTTGTTTTGACCTTCCAGAAGAAGGATAAACACATTCTGCTGTAGAGGAAAGGATTTCCTGGTAAACATTGATAGTGGAACTAAGCAACTACATTAGGTTCAGTTGAGTTGTAAACTGATCTGCTTGTACCCAACATGGGAGATAAAACTATGGGAATTTTGTTCCACTTAGTTGTAGAGGGGACCAAGAAGACTGTCATTACTGAGTGAACACTGCCTTTCGTGCAGTGTAAAGAGGAGTAAGCTCTGATTTAAGAAGACCTTAAAAATGTCATGAAATGCAAAGAAAAAGCCTATATCAGTGATTCCACAAAAATGTTTTGAGGAACTACAGAACTTTGTTAGACAACGCTTGCAGAATGAACTGGAAATACTTTTCCTAATGCTCAACATGCAATACAAAAATCACATGATTTTCTCTCATCCCAAAGGAACAAAAGTTCAGAATCTCAGTCAAAACTTTTTTTTGGTGCGATTTAGAGCCGTACTCATGGCACTGGGAAGACTGATATTCAAACACAATTTGGGCAACTTTGTGAAAGAATATATACTGCTTGGTATAGGAACATGCAGCTGGCAGAAAAGGCAAGAAAAATCCACAATGGTTTAATATAACAACAAAATGTCAAAGTTGTCTTGATGAAAGCTCTATTCTATCTGACTCTCTTAATTAATGGAGATACTGTCTCTTAGGATCAGAGAAGACCATCAGGTCAAAGTAGCATTTCATCCCCTTATTTTTCTGAGGAGCCCAAGACATTGTCTCTAACTCAAGCACGTCTTTTGGGAAGATATCTAGTCCTGATTTCAGTACTTCAGTAAGGAGCAGTGATTAATCATATTTGGAGTTTTAAAATGTGCATCTTTTTTCTAATTTGGATTTGCTGGGCCCTAGTTTCCAGACATTAGTTCTTATTTCATACTTACTATTTGACTTCTTGTTTAATACTTACCGTTTGCTCCTTGTGAAAGTGTTTATTATCCAAACACTTCTTTTTTTTTTTTTTTTTTTTTTTTTTTCCTTTTGAATGTGACAGCGTATCTACCCTGGTATTTAGAGTAGTCCTCAGCCTGCTTGAGCTAAATGTCACACTGGAGTACTCCATACTGTGACCTTACATTTGCAGAGTGGAGCTCTTCCCCAGTTCAATCCAGACCTGTGTCCAATAAATAGAGAGGAAACACGGCAAAATAAAAAGAGGAAACAGGATGCACAGGGAGAAATGTCAGAAGCGTGAAATCGTTGGTGCTGGCTGATGCCCTGTCTGAACGCTTGCAGGCTGTCCACGGTAGGGCTGGGGCACAGAGATGGCTTCACACCTCGAACTGGAGCAGAGTTTTTAGAAGGAAGCAGAGGGGCCACCAGGGATTACAAAGGAGGCATAGAAAATCTTTAGAAAATCCTCTGGATGACCCTGTTTTCAAAGTGCAAAATCATTCTTGTGTTTTTCCCCCTGCCTCCTCTTCAAGAAAGGGAATGAAAGATGAATTTCAGTATTACAGCATACATTTTGCCAGTGATTTGCATCCTGGTTAAAAACCAGCAGCAGGTGCAATAATGCATTCTGGTTTTGTCAAATACTAGAAGTGAACAAAAAAATATATGAATCACATTGCAACCACAGAAAATTGTAAATAAGGAAACAGTAGAGAAGAAGGGAAACTGTTTTATGCCTCACTGTCCAATATATAAATTGCTACATGTAAAATGCTTTAACTGCAAGAAGGAATACAAGATGCTGAAAAATGAGAGACAAAGCCAACAGACAACCTAAGGACAGAGACTGGCAAAGTGGTCTGAGCTTACATGGAGATGTGCAGCCCTTGAGAAATGAAAAGGAAAATTGTTGTTAAAGAAACAGCATCTGTTGGGAGGTGCAGCAGCAAAGGTGGTTGCAGAGCTCCCCTTGCAGCAGTTGCCCAGAGTGGTGGTGGGTGGCTCTCTTTGTATTGCACATGTGATGATGGTCACAGACCTTCAGGAACATTGTATACTTGGAAACTGTCCCTCTGACAAGTTTTGCTGAGAGGGGGAAGCTCTGTGTGGCTCTGTTAAAGTGGAGTGCCCGACTGCTGCTCCAAGGAGGGTTCCACGAACCATGACGGGACCTTCAGACTGAATGCATGTTGGCTGTAGTATTTTGGATGCTAATAACCTGACTGAACCTCTCTGGTTTTCACAAGGTTCACAGCAGGCACCTTTTCTCACCAGTGCCATCCTGTGCCCTGTTCTGTATTTCTCTTGCAGGGCAGCGGGGTATGGGAAAAGAGAGCTGTTCACAGGAATAGCCTTTGAAATTTAAAAGTGGAAACAAAGTGGTTTTCCCAGTCTCTCATCCTTGGAAATACCTAGAGTGATGTGAAATGCCTGTTCTTGCTGGTTTCCTTAGGGGCTCAGTGCGATGGGCTGATGTGAACCCCACCTTTGACCTAGCTCTCTGCCTACAGTGCAAAACCAAGGTGGTGGTATGCTCAGTGCAGTAGCACAGAGGCAGCTCTGGGGTGTCCATCTCCGTGCTGGTGCCTGGAACCCTGCTTGGCCTAGCAGCTCCCCGCCGGGCGTGTTGTTTTGGATCAAGGTGGCTGTGTGTCCTCCGGGCCTCAGCACGTACCACCTTGTAGTGCTGCACTGTGCAGGGTGGATCTGGTAGGTTCAGCTGGAGCTTGGAGGGCACCTCTGCAGCGCAGCCCATGGTGGGGAGGCATGTCCCTTGTCCACAACACTTAGGAGCTAGCAGTAGGAGCTCCTTCTGCCTCCTTGTTGGATATAATGTGTTCACAGAGTGATGACTGGCTTTTTGTGCTTCAGGGAGATGTCTCAAGCAGTGGGGCAGAACAGAAATTCACTGATAGCACCTTCTTAATCCTGCAGCTTCTTTGTCAAGGTTAAAAAATCATTTGGAAGTGAAACTTGGAATCAATTTATTTCAGCCCCTCCTCCTTTCTCCGCTCCTCCTCTTCTTCCTTCTGTCCCATCTTCCCTGCAGAAAAAAAATCACCACGCAGCTGAAGGGGGACAGTCCTGCAGAAGGAGCTGTGAATTAATCTTCTTGCTGAAGTGAAGAATGGAAAAGTTCTTCAAAACTTTGCCATCTATTTATAAAATACAAGACTTATGATGGATTTGTTTTCCCTTTCTTATTAATCTTTGCCATCCTCAGACACTCAAGAAATGTAAGTCAGCCCCCCTAGCTTCATTAAGGGGAAAAAAAAAGGTTTTCTTTGTCTGCCCTCTTTTTCTGAGTGTTGTGGGATTGTATTTTACTGATGTTTCTCTGTAAGATAAAAAAAATTGAAACCCGCTTAGAAAACAAAATAGAGCCTTAAGAGGAATATCAACTCCCACTACATTTGTGCTAAAACTTTATGATTTAGCTTCTAGGTATAGTATAAGAAAAAGGAAGCATATGTATCTTTATTTAATGGATGTATTCTTCAGGAGTAAGGAGTCATTGGTAACACTTGCTTTGAAGATGCTCACGGAAGTCGTCTTCTTGGCCTGCTGGTGTATACCTGCGTGTAATGGACATAGCAGGATATAGGGTCTCATAGCATTGCAATGGCACCCATGTAACTCCAGGATTTGTTGAAGTACTTTTTACACTTCACTCTGAGTTACTGACTTTATGCCGCTCCCAACCTTGCTCAATGAATGATGGACAAATTGATAGAAAGAGAGAAAGATGACACAGTAGGAAAAAGCAGCTTGGCTGCCATTAGTTGATGCTGAAAACCTACTCACATAATTTCCTCCAGCACAAATAAAGATGAAAAATCTTGTTTCTGCTCAACAAGCCTATGGCTAAGATATGGAGAGCTCAGATTAAAATGTGCTGAGAGAGTCAGGTGCACATGTCGGAGCCCAAGGCAGGGGAATTGCAGGTCAGGGCTGTACTGACCAGGGAAAAGCTTCCCAGGCTCCCAGCGGCATGCCAGGATTGTAGATGGTTGGGTATGAATTTCTTCCTCTCTTTGAGCATCAACTGAAAAAAACAATTTCTACAGCAAAAATGGACCTCATTGTCAAAGTGGGTGCTATATATTTGTATATTACAAATACTCTTAGTGTAGCTATGTTACAGTAATTTTCTAATACCTTTTCCTTTAATTATTTTTTTTTCCCCTTGGCTCCATTTTAAAATATTTTTGAGGCAGTGCTGATGAATCACATTTAGAGAGGCTGAAGGATTGTTAGGTCTCTCAGGTGCATTGCCCTTCAAGGCAGTGCTGTCTCTTGCAGCCGTGATGGGTATGATGGGCCACTGAGCTCTTGCCAAGGACCTGCGGGGAGCTGAACCCATGCTTGCTTTGGAAGTTGGATGCACTTGAGAAAAGGCTCAGTGCTGTCAAGAGTTTGTGTGAAAACTATTATTTGAATTTGTTGCAGTGAGAGACTGGCTCTCTGGCTGCAGAGGAAATAAAAATAAAATTAAAAAAAAAATTAGGACATTAAAAATGTAGTTTAGTGCAACTAAATCTATGCTTACACAGAGAGTTGGGGTCAGCTGTAACCCTCCATCCACAGTCCCAGAGCTGTGACCTTCCGCAGCTCCACTCTCAGTGGATACCTTACTCCATCTGCAACTGGTATTGGATGCTAAAGCCTGAAATGCCTCTGTATCTGCTTATTTCACCGTATTTGAAACTGAGTAAGTTTCAGACTTACTTAAAACTCAGACCTGGGTATTTCAATGTCAAGAAATCTTCCCAATAGCCAAAGATTTCCTTTCTAAATTTGATCCATTTGTCTCTATTTTTTACTTTCTTTTCTGTCACACCCAAAGCTAGCCTGAATAATTCTACATTTTTAAAATTTACATCTTGGACAATTTGGAATTATTTGTAAGTAGTTATCATGTTCCCTCTTATACTGCTCTTAACTTGCCAAGCTGGTGTGTGTACAGTCTTGCGGTGTGGACAATTTGTGGGCAGGACTGCTTCTCCCCTGTGCCTGCAGCTGCTTTTGATACAGCTTTCTGTAATTTCTCTCTCTATTTCAATGAATTTAGGACACTCCCACCTCCCAATGTATTTCAATCTTTACTTGTTTTTGGAATTTTCTTGCTGATCTTTAGCTCATTCATCGAGATGATAGGAAGTGGGTCATATAAACCTTTTCATCCCACTGCTACAAATCTGCATGCAGTAGGTAACTAATGTTAGCTACGTATCAGCCTCAAGGTGAAGGCAATATATCTTGCTTGTCCTTGGGACACTTTTCCTGACTGATTAAAAGCGATCTTCATGGAAATCGTTCTCTCTTCAGCTGGCCCATAAAAACACAAGCATAGTCCACTTTTCTTTAGTAGCAGAAAAAGTACCTAAGTAGTACCTTTAGTAGAAGAAAATAGTTAATTCTCTCAGAAGACTTGACTATCCTGTTTTAAAACTTCTAGCACTACTCTTCACTCCTGGCCACTATACTCTGCAATTATTCAGTTCTGCTGAAGAGCTGGGCTGCAGGAGGAGACTGAGAATTAATTTGGTTTTTTCTCAATGTGATCAGGCTGCAGGTCTCTGTCCTGCAGAGAAGGCATGTCCTGCTGCAGGAGTAAAAGCTGGAGCAAGGAGCAAAGCTGCCAGCAAAAGTGCTTTGTGGAGACAGACGGATGGCTGATTGGCAGTGGCAAGGGGGTATTTGGGGAGGGAAAGAAGGTAAGGAATTGGAGAACAGGCATTAACTGCAAAATTAGGATGGCAATGGGGGAGATAAGATATTTCTTTTAAAAATGAGTGATTTTTAAAAGATGTTATTTTGCTGTCAAGTGAGTTATGGAGGAGAAAAGGAGATTATTCATTAGATGCATCACAGAGACAGGACATAAAGGATTAGAAATGCTGTTTGAGCCATAAAACTTTCACTATGCAGGGAAAGAGTAATGATCTTGGTTTTATTGTGCTGTCTTCAGGCTGACAAACTTCTAATTTTGTTCCAAAAATAAAATTATGAACCAAATATAAAAGCCTCTTAAATCGCGTGTGTTTGCTTCTGTGATGGTGTTGACTGTGCATAAGACAGTTTGATAACTATCTGTCAGAGATGCAGAGAAGCCTTGTGCTTTACGGGAGCCCAAACAGTCCTCAAAATAAATGCAGATAAAATGTCTTCCTAGTGATTAGTTTTCTGGCTGTTTTTTTTTTTTTTTTTTTTGCTACCACAGCATCCTCCATTAGTGTAGGATGAATACCCAGTGACTTGCAAGAAATGGCAGTCTGACCATAGCTTCTGATGGGAGGAGGGCTTTGCTTGCTCTGTCTGAACTGGGTCTGGGTCCTTCAACCCAGGGTCATGAAAGGCCACTCTGAGATGTACAAAATCATCCAGTGTCTATCAGCTGCACTTTGGGGAAACGTGCTGCTGCCACCTCTTGTGGCTACTGCAATCCAGCATCACTGACCGCATCCAGCAGAAAGCACCTTGCTTGTTTTTCACACAAACTGTCAAATCCAGGAAAAACAGATGAAGGATCTGTATCAAGCTGGAGAATTGATCTGACAGAGTAATACTGGGTACTTAAATTCTATTACTTCATATTTCTTACGACTTGGATGGCCCCTTGACTGGCTGTGGGGGCAGCTTTAAAAAAATAATTTGCAGTGCTTTTTAGTTACCTGAACACCAGGTACTGCTTTTTTACAACATTCAGAACAAGGAATGTAATAGACTCAAATCCCTTCTGTAAGCAAAATTCAAAACTCAGAGCAGCACTCTTAATGCTTGAAGCTCACAGCAACCAAAAGCATTTTGCATTCAGATCTCGTAGGAAGGCAATAATACAATGCAGTGCCCTGCACTCTTTTGAGCCATTCACTCTTTTGAATCACATTTATGTGGTTCACATAGGTTGCGTGAAAATGCAGAGCTGTTCTGCTAGCTACTTTTTTTTCTTTTTTTTCTACTGCCTTTTCCCATTTTTCTTAATTCTCTCCCTTCAGTTGCTTAACAGTATATTTATCTCAATTTCCAAATTGGAGTTCACAAAGGAAAGGATGTATTAAGTACCCAATCAGAGCATAAAGGTTATGACACATGAATGAAGCACCAAAAAGATAATGAGATATAACAAAAAGTTATTCTGATTTATAAGCCTTGGAGAGGCACATTTTCATACATTCTAAGCAATTTGAAGGGTAGAAATATACTAAAAAGAAACTTCACAAAGGTAGTTTACCCATGCTTAGTGATGCTTTCCTAATGTTCATGTCTTTTGCTCTTTTTCATGAGTTCCAGTAGATGATAACTTTAACTGAAGCAGAAAATTTTGTTAGTAGTTCCTAAGTGCATTACTTTCCTCTTTGGGCTGCACTGTACAATTAAACTATTTTCTTAGACCATATTTCTCAAAATTATGTGTTTCTTCCTGTAGCATATTCTGATTCTTGTCAGTCATGGAAGCAAATTCTGCCTCACTAGCAATCTTTTTTTGGAGCCACAGTATTGCATAAATACAAAATATGAAATTAGTATTTCCAAGCTTGAGTCATAAGAAACTTCAGTAGATCCTTTCTCCAGCCTGGAAATTCCTCTTTAGCACCGTCTATTAACATTTACTTTTTAAGCAAGTCCTCTCTCTAATAACTAGTCTTGTGCTGAGCCTCCTCTTCTCTACCTTGACCAATATTTTTTCACGAAGCTCTTTATCAAACACGTAAAGATGAGGTGTTGCGCATCATGTTTCAGAAAAAAAATAAATCAATCTCTTCTCTAGGAAAGACACCAATTTTACCTTCAGTAATTTTATTTTATACTTCATCCCTCTTTGCAGGGTGTCTAGGTTTGTGCTTATTCCAGCTTTGCTCTTCATCTTACATATTGTTAAAGCCCAATTAATTAAAAGTCTTTCTCAGTCGCTTCCTTCCTCGATCTTAAATATTGGTAATCCCGGGAAAGGTCATTAACTGCAAAGAGGGCTTCAACTGCGTTTTTAAACCAGAATGGAGCCAGCTGTAAAGCAAGATTGTCTGTTTAACATTTGCCTCACAGAACTACAAAAGTGCTTAATTTTAGTGCCCCCCCGCCCCCCCCCGAAAACAAAACTGAAAGCATTATTGGCAAGGACTTGAAGAAAGAAAAGACTGTTGATAATAATGATCTTACTCTTTTTTTTTCTCCAGAAAATGCTTTACAAACATTAACTAATTAACCAAAATACAGTGTATTTCACACCCTGTGGATCTCCTCTAGTACAGTTTGTAAGCTTTGTGGCTTCTGTGATAGTCAGACAAAGGCTAACCATCGTTAACGCTCCGTGTTTAGAAGTACAGAAACTTGCTCTGGTGGGGAAATGGGCCCGGTTTAGTCCAGTGACCGGGCTTAGTGCATGCCAATGTACGCTGCTGTATCAAACGAGCAGCCAACACTTCTGAATGGAGATGCATTTCTTCTTGTTTGGGCATTAAATAGGGACAAAACATCATATTCACTCATAGTCCTTGGGTGGAAGGGCTGGGAAGGAGAAGGCGAGATGCTGTCAGGGACCTACCAGGCCAGGGCAGTTCACACTGTCCTGGCTGGTGAGGCTGCGTAGATTGTAGGTTGAAGGTGATAATACCATCTACTTTGTTGGTCTTTTTTTTTTTGTATAAAATCTCCTCAGAAGGAGTGCTTTACTGCATGTCCATGGTGAGGGTGAGGTGTAGAGGACCCATTTAAGGTGCAACCACAGTTGCAAACCACAACAGGAGGGCTAGGAGGAGAGTTACTGAAGCCTTCACTCCTTTGTTAAGCGAGCCTCTGCAGTGGTGACTGTGAGACTGGCTTACAGAAGAGTTATATACACTTCCAGTTACCAGTAGTGAATACTAATAATTAAATACCCATTATCTTTGCCTACAGTGGAACCTGGCATGCATAGCTAAAAGCAGAGGAAGTCTCAGTTTTAGTTTCTGTCTCCATCTCTCATACTCACTGTGCAGCACAGAGGCTGTTTAACATGAAAAACAGTGGCCAGTCCTTCTTTTGATGGATTCAACAAGAAGGCTCACAGGATTGGAAATACTTGGTAGTACACAGAAACTCCTCATCGTGCTCTCATGCATCAGGGATGGCTGTATGTTTCCATTTTGATCACCGGGGTCTATCTTGCAGTCTCCAGCTTTTCTCTTTTTACCATTCCTAGAAATTTGAAAAGAAGAGAGGGACGTATTTGTAAGTGACAACATCATTTTCCTTTGCACTGATAAGTAAAATCAACCCTTCTTTTTAGCAAGAAGAAAATTGCTCTGCCATTTGTATGTTATTGGCCAATCTTTTATAAAATGTTATGCCATTGAAAGCTCTGGCAATCTGCTACAAATGCAGTCGTAGCGCAGTACATTTTACAAACAGCATTTCATGACAGAAATAAACCCAACTCTACTATTAGAGAGAAAAATAATTTGGTGATGATCAGCCATTTACATCTGTGCAAGCTGACTAAGAAACACAGTGGGAGAGGTCCCAAGCCAACCCTGCTTACCCTGTGGACTCCATATCAGCTTCTCCACAGAGCTCAGCGCTGCAAGGTGCGAGCCATGTCCCTCAAAATGCTGGGGGAAGGAGGGTCTCCAAAACCTGAGTGGGGCCTCGGCAGCTCTTACTGCCTGCCTTTCAGTGGGCTGGCACTGGGATGACCTGGCAGCCCCACCACAGAATGGTCATGCCCTGCTTTTGTGCCAGGAGCAGCCTGAACAGCAGCCTTGCAGGTGGCACTGCCCTGGTGCTGTAGCAGGAAGCACAGCCTCTTTCTCCTTCAAGCACTGAACACCTCAAAAGTCTCCAAAGTCTTGTGTTTTTAATGAAGACTGCAAGAAGGAGAGAGAAAGCAAGAGTTTTATCTGGTGCCAGTCTTCTCCATGGCTATTGCAATTAATTCCCGTTTACTACATCTTCAGGGGGCTCAGACAAGAGTCGTGTTTCAGCATCTGCAGCTGAGCAAGGTTTGACAGCCCCACATCATCCCTGCTAAGCAAAAAAAAAGCAGGAGTGAGGTGTGGGACCTCTGGACATTTGTGCAACCAAGCTGGATGGACCAATGTCACTGAGGGAAGGGGAAGGGAGAAGAAACTCATCTCATTTTGGGTAGAAGTCTACTCAACTGCTAGCTGCAGTTCCAGTTAGTGCTTTGGTTTTCCAGACTCTAATAAACCTCAGCTGTAAGCAGAGAGAAGGTGAAGTCATTGCTATGCACCGAACTGCCCTGCCAGTAAATTCAGGGTGATTTGGTGAAGCACAGACCAAACCGTGATTTTGGGAGGAGAGGGAGCCTGCAGAAATTGCAGCTCAGAGCTCCAGCCTCTGCTGGTGTGCAGGCAACACGGGAATCCAAGCACAAGGCATCAGGTGCAGCTGATACTGTGCCTTGGTTGTCACAACTCATTCATTTTCAAGTACTTTTTCTTTAGCGTAGTTTATTAGAAGCATAAGGTGATTAACTCCAGATGGTGCTACACAGTTTTAAATGTCCTTTCAAAGGGAAAGGCTGTTTCCCAATGCATAATTTTCCAAGTCCCGCTACAACTTAAAATATTGCCAGTAGCATAATAACAAGGCAAGAAAAGGTGTGGAGAAAAACAGATGAATGACTGAAAATATGTAACAGTGTCCCAGCCACAAGAGATTAAACAGGCTGTGGCTCCTCAGCATCAGGAGATGGCTGGAGCAGAGTGAGACAGAGATCAGTAAGATGGGGAAGGTTTATTTGCTGATCCTTGTACAGCAGTGTCATGAGGCACCCCATGAAATTGCTCGGTGGCAGGTTTAAAATGAAAGTAATGAAGTATTACTTCGTATGGCTTGTAATTCAGTTGCAGAACTCATTGCCACTGGCCACTGGAGACCCATCATTCAAATGGCTTTAAGAGGAAATTAGCTCATTCAGGGAAGAGAGGTCTGCCAGGCCCTGTTAACACACAGAGATGTTCACACACAAGCATGTTCAGGAGCCACAGAGCTGGTGTTTTGGTGGAAACATTCCTTGCTATACATGCTTCTGGTTCTTATTCCATCCCCTAGAGCACTTGCCACCACCCGCTACCAGAGGGATGTTTGGTCCAGTTCAGTGCAGCTATTACAATGTAAGAAGTCCCCAGCTGAAGTCAGGAAGGTGGCATTAAGCACTACATGTCCCTGTACAAATAATCAGTCTACATTACATGCACAGAACAAAGCTAAGTGTAGCAAAAATATGGAAACGCAGATATGGAAACTTCACGAACCTACCTAAAAATACATATCAGCAAAAGAGGGGGTTAGACCTAAGGACCTCCCTCGTCTCTGCCTTGTGATTCAGATGGTGGCATATGGCTTTTAAAATAACAATGGAGGATATAGCCTCTCCTCAAGAGGGAAGTGAAAACGGTCTGGTATTTTCAAGATGAGCTGTAGATGCCTTAGGTAGACAACTTGAGGACAATGCCATCAGTCCCTCTGATGTTCTGACTATATCCCTTAAACAGCATGTATCACCAAACGTGCTGAATGACCGGTTGTTTTCAGGTGAGAAAACAGGTGACTTCCCAAGTGATCTCACTGGTTTACAGATGCCATAGGGCACTTTCTTTTGGAATGGACAACAGTTTTTTAGGACTCATCCCACAGCTGTTGAAAGTAAATGCAGAAGAACAAGGTTACTAGAGGGTTTCCAGGACCACAGCCACTCTCTTGAGTTTTGCAATCAGGCATCCTCACTTCAGAAAGGCAGAATGGCTTTGTGCGAGTTTCCTGAGTAAAGCCTTTAACACCTTTCCTCTCTGCAAGAGACATTTACATCATTATCATGCAAATAATATTATTGTGGTTCTCCTGAGCACCATAGTAAGAGCAGGGGAAGGACTTCTCCATATAAAAGGAAGATATGTGAATTTTCTTCTGCTGAGTATATGTGTGGGCTTTAAGGTAGCAGATTAGGATCTTGATTTTTCTAGTCTTACACATCTCACCGTTTTGTCATTCAGAGTCGGTGTAAAGTATCTGTGTGATGCTAGAAATGGGAAAATCAGTTTTATAATAATTACAAATCACAGAGGAAAAATAGTGCCTTTTAATGAAGAATAATAAAAATATGTTCAGCATTTACACTGATATGATCCCTCCAATCTGAACAGGACTTGAGTTTCATATTTTGGAAGAGAGAGAGTGATCAGACTTGCTTCCAGCGCAGCTGCAGGCAATGCTATTTTGTGGCCGATTACCCATCCATAATTCAGCACGGTGAATTCTGCTTTCCTTTACAGTTTCGCACAGTCCATTTTTTTCCAAACTACTTAGGTTTTCAACGGTATTTAAAGTGGTAGGAATTCCACCGAAAGGTAATATCTCTACAGTCTTACCCAGGTGTGTGTTTGGTAGCGCCAGGGTCTGCCCCAGGGTACCAGAGCAATGGTGAGAGCTCCAGCCAGAGAGCTGGGAGAGTAGGGTTCAGCTGGTTCCTCTGCTCGCTGCCGAGGTACAGTTCATTTCTGTTGTTAAAGCTTCTCTTGCATGTAGGAAAAGCAATCCCCATTTATTATTCTGTAGGAAAAATACCAGCTGGAGAGTCTGTGTAACCTTATGGTTTTGAGGTTTGTGTTTGAGTCCCCCTGAGATTGCTGCAGAGTCTGGATTTAAAAAGAAATGGGTAGCCCCACTGTGTTTTTTGAGGTGGCAGACTCCTGGGCTATGTGATTTACATATAATTTACAAAGCCTGGGTTAAGGGTACACATAGACTGAGCTACTGTGATTCTTCTCCATGTCCTGGGTGTAGCTGGGAATCGACCAGTGCTAGACATGGTCAGGACGACCTGCAGCTGCTCACTTTTTAGCGCTGCAGAGTTTTCTAATGATGCCCAAGTCGTACTGACTCAGTATCTGTTACACAGCTTTTCAGAATAAGTAACGGCATTTTTCCAACCAGTTGGCCTCATCCTTCCCCTGGCCTTGAAAATCTATGCATCTGAAACACAGAAGCTAGAGAAGGATTTCTGCTTGTGTCAGGAAAATACGTTATTTTTTTTTTCAATATTAATATTTCTAATGTAGATTTACTGCTTTCCAAGATCATGGGTTTCAGAAAATCGTGTGGAACTGCAACTATAAACCCTCCTTCCACATCTTTGGGGACACTTGAAATTCAGGATTAACGAGCAGCTATTTATAGCTTTTGATTTGTACTTGGTGAAAGAATCATAAATATTCCACGCTTCAGCAGGGAAAAAAAGTTCCAGCAATATAAAAAAGAGCCTCAGTCCATAGGAACAGCATAGGATTCGCACTGTATTGATTATACTGTTTCAGGTAAGATTTATCTATTTTAAGTTTTTGAGACTGGTACAGTCTTATCTTGATTTAAAGACAGCACAGCCCCACAAAATCAGCAGTTAAGCCTTACATCGTTAACAGAATGGGGTTCAATAAATGTTCTGTGAAAACAACTTCATTTATTCGCTTTATGCTCCCTTGAGACTCTCTAAAGTAACTGGAAGAGACCAGCACCTAAAAATCACTGATGTGAAAATTTGCAATGTATTATAAGCCCTTTGGGGGACATGATAATCATTTGTGTTCCCACAGCTTTTAACAAGTCATCTGCGATGAGGAGAGAGGGAGAAAGGCTACAATTGTTCTTTGCCTTCCTTTAAAGATTCTTTCGATACATAACTGATAAAATACAACATCTCATGGTCAGGTGTGATTTTACAGTGTAAAAAAAAATAATTATCAGAATGCACTTTTCAATAGCTTTTTATAGGTTTTTTTAGTTTAACATACCTGGGTAGGTGCTTCATATGGGTTTATTGACGTGGTGTTTGTGATGGCTCCGAGGGGGATGTGAAAGTGCTTCTCCCTGTTCAGAAATTTAAAATCCATTTATTCATACAGCATATATATTTTTAGTATTTCTATTACATGTGGTTCCAGTGGAAATAAATATTCTTCATTCCAGCTAAGTAAAAACCAAATGCTATCTTAAATTAGATATAGTTACTAATTTTTAAATGGTTACTCTTGTCCTATTTATTAGCGCTGTTAATTTCTTTAAACATCTCTCACATTAACATGAGGTCACTAAAATGAAGAGCAATATAACTCAACCAGCCAGAACTGGGGCTAACAGTGGAAGGGAGAAGTCTGCCGGCTGCAGCCCCTTGGTCCTACACGTTGCCATTTATCCTCTACGGACCCCTTGGGCTGTGCACAATTCCAGACCAGAGAAGTATCTAGCCCTGCAGCTTGGTGCCTGCATACCCAGTCCTCTGCAGATCTTCTCATCATCTCCAAATATTTACTTCTGCGCTACTTGTTTTCTGTGTTGATATACATTGGGTCTATTGCTTTTTATGGATTTCCACCCTGAGCTACGTTGACTGCAAAGTGTTTTGAGATCCCAAACACACACCCCATCTGATTCCCCCAAGCCCTGTACCCTTGGGCACAGTGAACTCCTGGTAAATGGTAAGCAGCAGCAGGTCAGGATGGGAAGCCTTTGCAGGTATAAATAAGACCCAAGGCAGCTGAATTAAACTTTTTTTTTTTTAAATTGCAAATAGTCATAGTGATTATCATATTAAAATCAATGTTGTGACCTGTCAGTTATGGACTGCATTAGCTCTGCTCTGCCATGAACCTGCTCCTCTTCACCACATAAATCTCCTGAAACTGCAAGGGAACAAACATTTCTCACCAAGCCTGAGAACGTTCTGCTCTTAATCTGAATATATTTGGTTTTCTCACTGAATCTGCCAACAGCCATTAGAGTCACCATTAAAGGGCTATGATGGGATTTGAACTAATCGTTACAATTTACAAAATTTTTACTAGCACAAAAACTTCTAGGAGCAGCTGAATGGTGAATGCATACTCAGGGGACAAGAGTTTTCCTAGCAAACTTGCTGGTGGTGGAGGAGGAAGACAGTTTGAGAGACGAGCAATCAGTCTAGCTGAAGCCCTGATAAGTAAGAAAGGAACATTTTGGTCTGCGATAAACAAAGGAGCAGCCTAAGGTGTTTTGAACCTTCTCAACAAGCAGGAGAGACAGAGGAAGGCATAAAGGAAGACAATCAGCCAGGCATCAGCCCAGCACCCAGAATTGTTTTAATTACTAAAAGGACAGAAGAATGGGGAAGACAGTTCCCTGTTGCAAAGTCAGAGCATGTCAGATTTACCTCTCTTTCCATCTCCCTCTCCCTGTGCTGCCTCACACTAAGTTAAACTTTGAACTCCCATATGCCCACTGATAACTGAGAATTCATATATTTGCATGAAGGGATTTTAATCAGGGTCATCTTGTAGCTTAGCACTCCTCTCCGGTTACCCAGAGAGGTGGTGGATGCCCCATCCCTGGGAACATTCAAGGCCAGGTTGGATGGGGCTCTGAGCAACCTGATCTTGTTGGAGATGTCCCTGTTCCTTGCAGGGTGGTTGCACTAGATGACCTTTAAAGGTCCCTTCCAACTCTAACTAAATTCTATGATTCTATGATTCTAAATGTACTGCCCTCTATCAAACAGTATCCATCAGCATTGTGTTTCTTTGCTGCTGTAGGATCATCATGCTCCTGGATGAGCTGTAGTGCGCAATGTTAATTTGGTGTTTCAGCCACGGCCAGGAGCCCCGTTTCAGCTGTCTATGTGCCTCGCACTATTCAGTTTGTACTCTTTAAGCTGGCAGAGTCAGCTCTTGAGACAGGAGGCTACAGCAGAGCTTCTCGGCCAGCTGGTCCGCCCGAACACAGGGCTGTTGGAGGAGCTTCTGGAGCTGGCACAGCTGTGAGTAGATCTCTTGCCAAATCCCAAGCCCAGGTTTCAAGAACACCAGTTAACCAGCTCTCTCAAGTTTGCATTCGTTTGGTTTGGAATTACAAACTAGTATCTAATAGAGGTCAAGTCTGACTTTTTTTTTTTTTTTTTTTTATCCCATTTCAAGGTATGTGCAGAACTGAGTTTTGGGTTAAGCCAGTCTGATCTTGTATTGGGAACTGTTGTGGTTTTGTTAGTGAGGGGGGGCCTAAGGTGGTAGCTTCTGTAGGAAACTGCTAGAAGTCGCTCCCCTTTGCTCAGTGGACTCGGCCGGGCCTAGGGTGGACCTGCTGCTGGCCAAGGCCGAGCCAATTGGTAGCACAATGTTCCGTGATAACGCCTCTGCGATAACGTATTTAAGAAGGGGAAAACAGAAAAAAAAAAAGAGAAGAGAAGATGTGAAGAAGCTGAGCGGGGGCAGAGGCGCACAGGGGGAGGCGCGAGCCTCATGGGCCTTGCAGGCCTCACCCTCTGGCCTCTCGCCAGGCAGCCAACTGAGCCCGACACGGTCCGGCCCGGCTGCAAGAAGTGGAGAGGAGATGAGAAGTGAATAAGATGTAAAAAAGATCCTGAGAGAATCTACCAGCCTGTTGTGAGGAACGGCTGCAGACGCCAAGGTCAGTTCAGAAGTGAGGGGGAGGAGTAATGCGGCTCCTGGCCAAGATTCCCCTGCAGCCTGTGGTGACGACCATGGTGGAGCAGGTTGTCCCCCTGCAGCCCATGGAGGTCCACGGAGGAGCAGAGATCCACTTGGAGCCCGTGAAGGACCCCACACCGGGGGAGGTGGATGCCTGAAGGCAGCTGTGGCCCGTGGAGGGCCCGCTGGGACAGCCGTTCTGGAGAGACTGTACTCCGTGGAAGAGATGACCCACGCCGGAGCAGTTCCACAAAGGACTGTAGCGTAGGGGTGGGACCCCACGCTGGAGCAGGGGAGGAATGTGAGGAGTTCTTCCCCCGACCATGAAGCAGTGGCATAAAACAACGTATGATGAACTGACTGCAACTCAACCCCCATTCTCTCTTCCCCCCTGTGCCACTCAGGAGGGGAAGGTAGTAGAGATAATGTTAAGCTTAGGAAGAGGGAGGGGTGGAGGGAGGTTATCTTGTTCTCTGTCTCTTTATCCTGCTGTTTGTAGTAATAAATGAATAGTTTTCCCCGAGTCGAGTCTGTTTTGCCCGTGACGGTAACTTTAAGGATTTCTCCCTGTCCTTATCTCAAACCTCGAGCTGTTTTTCCTTATATTTTCTCTCCCTGTTCTCTCGGAAGGTGGGGGGAGTGAGAGAGAGACTGCGTAGTCTGGTCCTGATCGGGGCTGAACTACGACAGGAACAAATTTGAATGCTGTTCAGTACTTGTTTGGAGGACCTGCTGGAATTAGAAAAAGTTACAAAATAATGTGTGCAGCCTACACACATAATTTTGCAATTGTCTCTTTCTTAGAAGTCTTAGATGGAAATGACCGAAGCTGTGTTGAAGAGAAGTGTAGCGAATACAAACCAAATGTCAAACAGCCAACAATGAGTCCAGGAGGTCAAGGTCTTTCTGCCCATCACTGGTCCACTTAAAATTGGGTTTGGATTTTGGTAGGGTGTTGAGGATAGCCTCAACAAGAAAAAATCGCCTAGCTTGCTCTCTCAATGTGTAGATCTTGCCAGCTTTCATGCCACTTTTCCTAAGGACGCTATAAAATGTATGGCTGTGCATGGAAAGTAAAAACACACTGAAGAGAGGATCTTTTAAAAGTCTTTTGGAAAGCATTTCTCCTTCTATACAGATCAGACAGAGAGCTGATAATAAATGAATATCATATGAGTCCCACGCAAAGGTGGGACAAAACCATACAGGTACATGATAGATCTGCATTACCCATGCAGGTCCCAGCCAGTAAATGTTGCTGTAAATACCAGGAGGATGGGAAAAGGACAGACTGAAACCTTATCCCATGTGTCTACTGAGAGAGATGGCTTTGAGGAGCCCTCTGATCTCATGCTGGAAACCTCTCATCCTGCCCATGGAGAGGTCTGCTGGGGTCTTCAGCTGTTTGGAAACTGTCTATGTCTTGCTGCTTCCTAGCTTCAACCTCCCAATGTCCTGGCAGGGATGATGTGCCTTGGAGGGATCCAGCTGCTTCCTACCGCTTTGGCACCACGTCTGCTGGATGCTGTTCTGAGACCTGAGGTGCAGCTGGGGCAACCGTCCCATGGGTTAGTAGCAGCTGGTACAGGGGAAGGACAGCTTGCATGACTTAGGGCAAATGAGTGTCAGGCTTAAATTCCATTGTGAGTGATAAGATTTAGATGAAAACCCAAGGAGGCAATGTTCTGAGAGCTGTCTCTGGAGGGAGAAGCAGACAGCCTTGAGCTGACAGCGGAGCGCCAAGAAATAGGCAAGCAGGCTGACATGAGTCATTAATAAAGAGCGATTCTTCTAACAAAGGCAGGAAGAAGTTTTATCTCTACTGCTTAGGAAGAAAGTGGAGGAAGAGAAAGAGGGACATCATGTGAAACTTCCCCTAATTCTAAAATAATTCAGAGAAGGACCTCAAAGCCATCCTCAAGTATCAGGTGCAGAAGCGGCAGGTAGTGGGCTTTCAGGGGAGTGGGGCTGGGCTGTGTGTTTGTGCATTGCTCTTGCGGTGGGAGCAGAAGGAGAAAATCAGTAATCCAAGTTTCATTCAGCTGAAGCAGTTCCTTATTTGAAGTTGCCCAGCCATGATATTAGCTCAGAGAGCATGTGTGCCTGAAATGGGGGAACTGTAAAGGGAATGTGAAAAAGTGAATGAGAGGAGAATGTAACAAGCCAGAAGGTCATTGGTTTCACACCCTGTTTAAAAGGAGAAGGTTTTGTGTCAGCAGTGGGACTCGCTCATGCAGAGAGTGAATGAAGTCCATGAGAGCTGCTGAAGAAACTTTCTCCTGGAGTCAGGCTGGGTAGCATGCTGAGATCAGCAGCAGTGGAAAGCCTCCTGCCTGTCGGAGGGCTCACACGGGCGGTGAAGTGGCACAGAGCCACTTTCAAGCAACACAGGGTTATGAAGAAAGAGAGAGACTAGCTGTCTGCTTGTAATTCACAGTGAATTCATTTTACCTGTGACGCTGCAGTCAGATCCCGAACCAGGCAGGAGAAAATACTTGTCAATGCTCAGCCACCTGTACTGTGACAACACCCTTCAGCAGACTGTTCTTCAAATGAATTGGCAATCACCTACGCTGCTTTGGTGCAGGAAATACAGTCCTGCAGTCTTTATCTTCAGTAACAGTCCTTACTTCAGAGGAATCAGGCTTGGAGAATGGCCCCAGCTGCAGCCAGAGCCTCTTAGGGCTGGGGCGCTCCTCAAGCAAGGGTGGAAAACCAGGGACACAGTCCTACCAAGGATTCCCTTTGCTTCTCTGCTTCTAATCATGTGAGGACTAAACCACTGGTTTTCTTAAAAAAAGCCTGAGCTAATTCAGCATTGTCCAGTATTAAAAAAGTAAGGGTGGAAGGGAACTCTTTTCTAGCATAATTTGAGGCCATGCTTTTAAAGTGCCAAAAGAAAGAGAAACAGTCAGGGAAAGGTAAATAAGAAATGGTCCTTTTTTAAAGAAGGTGGTTGAACGTGAGGCATAGAAGTATTCTTTATTAAAAGAAAAAAATCAATTCCTTGAGCACCTAAGAATCGACATGAACCTGTCTACAAGCTCTTGTTCAGTGTGTGTTTTAAGATGAGAAAAGTTTATATTTTTGATAATCTTTGTTTGCCAAGACTTGGAGCTGCACAGACAAATCCATTTCTCTTCACCTCACCAGGATTTATAGCTGCAGTCAGTCTTGGAGGGGAAAAGCCACCAAAGCCTGCAGCAGGTGTGCAGCGACCGGGAATTGATACTGCATCATCAAATCCCCAGAGAAGAGGTGACATGATGTTTCCCCTGGGATCCTTGTAAAAGTGACACAGGAAAGACAGGAACGTTTGCAGATTGCATTGTGAAGGCTGCAGAAAATGTAGCAGCCAAAACAAGAAATAATCTTGGAAATGACAAACTCTCATTGAAGGTTAATGCTTACAGAAATGTGGGAACCAGTCCCAGGGGTATGTTATTAGCTGGGCTGTAATCAATGTGTTTTCCTTGAGCTTATGTGCCAAAGGCTAGACCATTGGTGTGGCACTTCTGAATTGTAAGCATATGGTGTCCTGAGTTGTACCGAAGCTGAAAGAACCAACAGCTCTAGATATCTGTGGATCATACCTGCAAGCAGGCTCAGCTGTTCAGCTGATACTTCCTCAGTCCTGATGAATAGAATTAACTCAAGGAGCAGGAGGAGGAAAAATTGTACCAATTAAAATACTTGTCCAGTAGTGGACTCCAGCTCTCAGTGTTAAGTTCTCCAAAACAAAATACAGGCAACAAACAAAAGCCATTCATCTGTCAGGGCTGAACCTATGTGTTCTCTGATTTCCTAGATATGCTATTGACAATTGCCAGAATCATCTATTTTTTTGAGCTATGAGCCTAAATTACATGTTCCATATCAATAGTTTAGTCCTTTTGTTGCACAAATACATGTTTTCTCTATTAAAATGTCTTGTTGGCTGGTTGGTTCTAGTAAAAGTGGTCTAGAAATGTATCCTCACCTGAGCCAGCCGCTCGTCTGGGTGGTTTCTCTGACCTGGATGCTGTAGGTGGCACTAGTGATGTAGCTGACATTGAATTCAAGCTGCGTTTGTACCCTCTTGACTGAAGTGATAGCTTTTTGATTGAGGTAGAGGAACTTGCAATTATCTGTAGGGTTGTCAAATATTAAGTTGTTCTGGTTTTATTTGTTTTAACTTCACGAATACTTCACTGTTACCAGAATGCCCTCAAAAAGCCCTTCTCTAAGCTACCAGAAAGCTATGATTGACACATCTTTTACATCCATGCAAAATGCAAAGGCATATTTGATGCATGGGAACTGTCATTTGCACATTCTGTGTCGAGTAAATAGAGTCAAACTATTTGCTTCAGCCACACAAATGTCTCACTAAAATCATGAGTTTCAACGTGAAGAAGGGTTGAAGATTATTTTGTAATCTGCTGCGAGCATCGGTCAGTAGTATTGCAATTAAAAAGACTTGCTGAAGTGAATAACATTTTGAATTTACTATTGCTATGTTACCTGCCTGACTCCTTGGCTGCTGTAAATCAACACACTGCCAGTGGCACTACTGGAAGTATATGAATTAACGCCAGCTGGAGATCTAGCCCATTATCAGACTATAAAATTCTCTTTCAGAAAGCATTTTACTGGGCAATACAGCCAAATCTATATATGAGATTCTTAATTAAAACAGATGGCAAGAGGCCCTGAATTTTATCGATATATAATGTGTACAGGTAACAAGGACACATTGCTCAACATTGTTTGTGCTGAATCACAGGAACCTAAAAGGGAAGCTCAGAGAAACGCTCTATCCTATAAAACCAACAGAGTGGGCTCACAACCCCATGGCTTTAATATTCAGTGTGTGATCTTCTTTTCACATACCTTCATTTAAATTCATATGTTTGCTGTTCCAGTGACGAGTTCAGTGTGGCAGCAGGGTTGTAGAGCAGGCAATGATATGTACAGCATAACTTAAATGAGTGGGTTTGATCAAGATTGCCTGTTAAATAGCAAGAGAGAGGAAATCTGCTGTGAAATCCAGAGAAATTGAGCTTGAGCTGCTACAGGTAGATTGAGCATGTTTATGTCTCAGCTCTCTTTATTTCCTAGTTCCTTGCTTGATTGGAGATTGCCGAAGTCGGTGAATGTTTAATCTGGCTGTGGCTGTATTTCCCAGTGCTGTGAGCATATGCGATCAGTTCACAGAAGCACTCTCTTTGCATATTGTAATCAGTTTGCTAGATAAAATATTAATACTCCTGAATATACCCAAGGTGCACATGTAGCATTTCTTTTCACTTCTGACTTTTGATACATTTACTTTTCAGTACTCAAGCACCACAATAGACTGACAGGCTGGGATCTTACGTTGATGTCTGGAGCAGGCGTAGCATGAGGTGTAACAGTCTGAGCTTTGCCGCGCCGCCACCGTAGCACGGCTCTTCCCTGGCACATGGGCAGATGTGGGTGCAGAAGACTCATTTCTCCCAGCTGTGCTGGTCCTCATGCACTGCGGCTCTGGTTGGTATCAGCTGTGCAAGCAGCAGGAATGAACTGAGGTTGCTAACAGGGCTAACAGAGAAGTGTCAGGTGGTAGCATCATGCTGGAAACGGCAAACATTCTCTGAGAAATTACACCTTCATCTTCTGTCCCATCAGCCAGTCTGCCACAGATTTACATTGTTTCCTAAAAAGACCGTGTGATATATCTCCTTGTTTTATCATTTTTAAGTGCTAAGTTCAGTGTGTGGTTGTACGAACTTCTGAATTCTGGATGGTGAAGCAAGCAGCAGTAGTGAAGTGAGTGACTTTGACATCATAGAGGTTTTTTTTTTGTGGGTTTTTTTTTTTGTTACTGTATATTCATCTTTTTCTTCTGCTGAAAAGCAATTTCTCTTTCCTCTCCTTTTTTTTTTTTTGTGTGTGTGTTAGCTTGCTCTTCTTACTAACGCTACGTACAGATTTTCTTATGCATCCCTTGATGGAAGGGAGGAAGAGCTCTGAAACCTTGAATACGATCTCAGGTTCTTCTCCAGGATCATGTGCTGTTGCATTGTGATGCCCTCTAGAAAAGCATGTCTTTTTTTTTTTGTATTCCATCCAGTTGCAGCTGGCATGCACTGGGATCCCAGTTTCTGTACCTAACAGAAATTCAGACCAAGTCTGGCTGTTCTCCAGCAGACCTTTTTCAGTGCTACTGAAAGCAGAATCCAAATAGCTCCAGCCAAATTGGAGCCAACTGCGAAGAAAAGACAGTTTATTTCTTGGCTCAATATGATGCAATCAGTTCAGTGAATTCTTTGTCGAAATAAGATGCATGTTGACACCTATGAGCACACACCATCAGCATTCCATAGTATCTGCTAGCTCATGAAGAAATTGTGTGTATTTTTGATGAAGCATAATTACCTTAATTATTTTTCAGAATTCAGACGGTATGTCATGATTTCCCCCTTCCCATTTCTTTCTCCACATTACTTCTGTTGATGGCTTGCTGCCTAGTCAGTTAACTTTTTAGCAGCTACCTTTGAAAAATCAGGTTTGAGCTGGTGCTTGATTGCCCTCTCCTTTGTTTGTCTCAGAGGTGAAAACAAGAGATTCATGCATCTCCTCTTGGGAAGCTGCTGGGGAAAAAAGCAAATATTTCTGCTGTGAAAAGGTTGTGTTTGTCGGCTTCTGAAATGGCAGTAAGTCCATTTCTTCATCAGTGCAAAGTGCAGCCTTTGCTGGGATTATCCCAGAGGAAGGTGCTCGCTCTCCTACAGATGCTGGGATGGGAGTTGTAAGGAGCACGGACTGCAGCTTGCTTCTGGTGGTGACCCATCTCATGTGAGCATTTCCTTGATCCACCTCCTCTGCTGACCCCATCCCTTGTCTGTAGCCTTATAATGAGATTTAAAACCCTCCAGGGTGGTGGCCAGTTTGTTGTTGCCTGCAACCATTGGGCTTCAGGAGACCCTGTGCTGTGGGAGCTGCAGCAGAGCTGAGCTAGAAGTGACACTGGCAATCAGTCAGCCAGTTACCTAACTCTTTGGAGTAACTTCAGCTCCAGCCTGCTGGATTAAATTCAATTTTCAGTTAAATCAATGACTAAAGAAAACAGCCCGTGGGGTTTTTATAGAGGGAAGAGAGATGGTCCCTTGTTGGAACGCTACAGCCACAGGAGACAAGGATGTTCAAGATGTTGTCTTAATGAAAAGATCTTTCATATGTGTAATTAAACCTAATATATGCTATTATAGCTACATAGCTATAATAAGGAGAGAGACATATTTACTAATTTGCCAGGAGTGCAAAAATGCTGACAAGAACCTCAACAGCAATTCAAAGAAGAGCAATGTATTTGTCCTAGTAAAAACAGCAGCGAAACAGCGTGGGCAGTGGAGAGGGGCACTTAGCTCCTATTTTCAGTTCTGATGCCACAATAACATTCAGTGACACAAAATATTAGCTATGGTTGTGCTGTGCAGCTGCTTTGCTGGGTGTGGAGCACTCTGTCCAGCTCAGACACTGCCGGTGGGGCTTTCCCTTGGAGCCAGGACGGCTCGCTGTACACCTAGGGCTCTTGAGCCACATGTGAGGGTTTTGTGGCCATAAGGTAAGAGAAAATGCATCTACACTCAGGCAGTAAATTGTAACTTAGTCTTTCAATCAGGTTTTGGAAGTAGCGCTAGACACCAAATTTGGGATGGCTCAGGATTCCTTTAGAAGTAAAAATTTGGCTCCAGTTTTATCTTGCTGCCCTGATAAAATCTAGTGTTTAATAGCGTCTCCCTTGTGCAGGTGTCTGCTGATGTCTCTCCTTATCAACTGAGGAAAGAAAAATCAGATTAAGAAATAGTTTCTGAAAAGGTCAGACTTGGGGCTGAAGTCTTGTGGCACACCTGGTCCAGCCTCTAACATTTTGGGAGGAAACTGGGACAAAGCAGCACACGGACGGTAATACAGCAGCAGGTAGAAACAGGCTGTCAGCTCTCTCTTCACTCCCAGCTGAGCCTAGGAGCTTTTCCTCTTGCAGATATGATATCTGTGGATTTGAGGTTGCAACAGACTTTCCTTATATTGTGTGAAAAATGGAACTCTGAAAGGAACAGGCTCATACTTTCAAAAATATTTTAATATTTTTTAAAATATTGTTCTCTAGTCTATCCATTCATGAGAATTTCTGACAGCTCATATTTGGTTCATGACCTTTGTTTGTGAATATTACACTCATCTGAAAAAATACTGTGACTTTTGTGATCAAGCCAAATGAAGCAACACAGCTCAAATTTTTGACACTGAATATTAAGTTCGCAGAGTAACTCTGTCACCAACAGCAAACACACACAAACCAGTGTATCCAACAGAGCAGTTCAGGAAGGCTGACGTCTGAATGGGGGCATGATGCTAACAAAAATAAGGAAAAAATATATATTAAAAAAAATCTGTTCTTTCCCCATTATTTATTTGCTTATTACTCTGATGTGAAAAAATTTATGTCCGACAGCTTAGAGGTTTTATTCAGTTACCTTGAACTTCTGGACACTGCATATGGAAGAATCTGGGAGTAAAAAGGGGGCTCAACCATAGCAGATGCTTTTGTTGCTGGAGTAAGGAGTACAGCAGCACTGCTGGAAAGCAGGCCCAACTTCCACCAAGTTTTTCTGTTCCGAGGAAACCCAGCAAAAGTCTGGGTGTGTGATGGACAAGCATTTTTAAAAACTAGTCAGGGCAATTTATTATTCTCCCCCTCCAGCACAACTCTAATGGACAATGGTAATCTGTGAGAGTTTAGCCGTTCATTATCTCGGTGTGCTAGCTACTGCTGATGGATTAGCCAAGACCTGTTTGCAAAAGTGACGCTTCTGTGATATTCAAATCTGTCTTGTGTTATTTTTATGCCAAAGAGCTAGAGCTTTTGTGAAGTGCTAATATGCTTCTATATTTATGGAGGGTTTCTCCATTGAGACTGTGCATCTACATAGCCTTCTGCAGGCAGGCAGCAGTGCCCCGCACCCACAGGAGCTTTAGCTGAAACTCAGTGCCTTCCCAGAACCCAGGCTAAGCCGTAGGGGATACTGATGTAGGCTTCGCGTTGCGCAGTATGACTGCCTGGTTTCTGATCCATTCAGAGTGCAGGAAAAATGCACTCGCTGTTGGGTGCGCACAGCTGGGCAGGTCAACCCTCTCTGGATTCCCTGTCTTAGCACTTTTGCAAACCTGTTTGCAAAGTTCTCTCTTGGACTACTTTCAGCATCCTCTTCATCTGATGACTGACACCGGAGCAGGTTCAGAGAAGATCTGCTAAGATGATGAAGGGAAGTGAAAACGTGTCACAGAAGAAAAGATAAAAAGTGTGGTTTGCTTAGTCTAGCAGAACAGGGGTGAGAGGAGACATGATCGCTGTCGATAAACAAACCAGGTAAACAAACATCTCAGAGAGGGCAGAGCTCTTCAGTTCAAAGCAAGTCCAGGCAGAGTCGAGAGCAGAACTTGTGTCTCCAGCTGTGTACATCACACAACCCACCCTTCCCTGCCACATGATCTGCAGTCACTGTTTTTTCCAGCCAAGCCAGGGCAATAACAGATTGGTTCCAGAAAACATGAAGTGCAAGTTTAATGCAGAATCCAAACAAAGCTCTGTAATTTTTTTTCTGGATATTTGTATTATTTACAGCCATTCTCCACCTCAAACATATTTGCAGCTCCGTGAAATGAAAAGGTGTTATTTTGAAATCACATCACCATTCAGAAGAAAGTAATCCCAAGAGTATGTTGCAGAGATATCATCAGTCCATAGGGATGGAGAAAGTTGAGAGAGCACAATGTGGTTCCAGTAAGCGTATATTTTTCCCACTTACTGAAGAGGAGATGGGAAAAAAGTTTGCCAATCAGTTGAACAAGCCTCAGAACTTTATCACTCTTGGCGGCAGATTTTATCTCTTGGTATATTTTATCACTAGAAATTTGATAGCCACTAAGATGAGTGGCATTTTAAATACAGCAGCCTACTCAACACACACCATTTCCTTTTGCAGGGACAAGTCCTGGAGCTCTTTCAGTCCTCAGGGCTGCAGCAGGATTTTCTGCATTCCTGCCACGTTCCTGCTGGGAAGCATTTGTCATGTGGAGTCCCACCACCTCCTGTGCAAAGCCAAGTCCCAAATCCTTCTGGGAGTGAATTCTGACCAGCAGGCATCACACTGCTCTGCATCTTTATGAAGCAGACAGCAGCTTCTAGAAGCCCATGGGAGGGACCAGAAACTTCTTGATCCTTGTGTGCTTGTCCTAAATACTGCAAGTAGGCAAAGTTAGGTAGGTGTGTGAAAGGTTATCACCAAGAAAGCTGCTCTGTGGGTGGAATAGGGAACGGACCATGAGCTGGCGTTGCTGAAATGTCTCAGCTGAAACTGCAAACAATGATTTGCTGTGTTGCTTATCTTGATGTGGTTGTCTGAAGGGAAAATAACATTCCCCAATAAAACCACTGGGCTGGTAGCCTGACAGGGTGCAACACCCTGCACTGACAGATGTATCCAAGGGCTTTTTCTATCAGCTCAGTTACGATGAACCCTGCAACGCCATGTGCTGCATACAGACTACTGAATAAATTCCTACTGGAGAAACCTGAGGTGATTTCTGGATGACAGTAAGTGTCAATTATGATGGAAGAAGAATGGAATACTTTATCTTTCACTACTGTTTGAAAACCTGAAGTACTCACTGAATTCAAGCCTTTTCCTAAGAATTCTGCAGCTAAGCCTTGCTGAGAAGGCAATGAAAATTACTTTAATGGCAATAAAGGTGCCCGTGAAAGACATTCTAAGTGATTCCTTGAGAAGTGGAAAAACTGCAACAGAAAGAAAATTCAGGATTCATCAGAAAAGTTGTAGAACCTTGCAACATCGAGCAAAAATATTCTGCTTTCTATCCCTGCTTCCACCTCCCCCTGCCGAAACGAAATTAATCTAAGACCATGGCCTTTGTGCCTGGAAGGTAGCCAGGAAAGAAAGGATAAATGTATGAACTGAAGCAGGTCTGTGGAATAAGACAGTGCTGCCTATCACATACAAGGTATCGGGGATATTCTCGAATTAAGTACAGTAGTGCTGTGTCCATATTCTGGCAAATTCAACGCAGGAGTCTTTAAACTGCCCTTCTCTACTGGAGCCATCTCCTAGTTCCTCCCAAAGGAACTGAGTTAGTAACATAAATGTTAAATGACTTCTGACAGTAGTATTGCAATAATAATAACAACACGGTATTAATGCAGATTTTTCTGTGTCAGTTTGATAGGGATGCTTTGCTTATTAATCAGCTAACAATGACTGGCAAAACCTTATGACTCAAGACAAATTAACCAGGTTACAGAGGAGAAATTAATGTGTGATTCCTAGTCCTAATAAAATGGTCTGGTGGCAATGCCATTCAGCTGGAAAGTTACTGTAGGTTTCAACCTTGCTACAGTACTTCTGTTGTTTGCCAGGAGGATGATAAAGCATTTTGGTTGCATACTTAATCTTCTGAAGCTGCTAAGGTGAGTGGTACTGCTGCCCTGCCATTCAGCGACTAATGTACTAAAAAATTGTAGTGCCACACCTAGGAGTAAGTGGTGCTTGGAGTGAATCTGTAGTTGTACGAGATGCAGTGCTGGACCTTGCAGGGTGTCCTGGTTCTGGCTAGGAGGGAGTTAATTTTCATCTGAGCTGGGAGAGGAACCAGAGCTGGTGGCACCTGTGGCTGGGGGACACAGCTGGGTTAGATTACTAACTAGCCAACAGCTGGGATCATTTACCCAAATTAGCCCAAGGACTGTTGCATCCCTCCTGACATCGCAATCAGTGTATAAGTGAGAAGGGTGGTGAAAGGAGGCTCCTGGTACCTGGGAGGAAGCTGGGCATCAGGATCCACTGTGAGTTATTGTATTGTAAACTATGTGTTTCTGGGGTTTTTTTGTTTGTTTCTTTTCTATCTCTGTTTTTTGTTCTTCTCTTGAACTTTTTTTTTTATCTGAACCCATGAGTTTTGCTTTCTTTTCTTTACCAGTTTTCCTCCCTGTCCCACTGGAGAGCAGGGGAAGTGAATGAAAGACTGTGTAGCTTGGTCCTGAGTGAGGCCTAAGTGTGACACAGGGTCATGTGGCATAGAGGAAACCTCACATGTAGCTGGGGATGTGCAGAGAATACTGACCTCGTGTTAAGATGGTTCAAGCTGTTTTTGAACTAAATTGCTGCAGTGTCAAGTTTGACAACTTTTTATGGTGTCACTCTACTCAGGTTGCCTAAAAGATGAATTATGTAAGGGTGAAAAATGGAAAAGTTAAACCACAACTTCTTAAGAAAGAGGAAAATAGCTGGGATGATGTAGCTGTGTTTCCAACAAGAGTCAAGTCCACAGGGTGGATGTTTCCTGGCTGAGTTCCTGGGCAGGCTTAGCCCACTACACTTTCAATATCTACAGCACATCTTTCACTTAACTCTGTTATCTCTCCCCAGGGTATACCACAGTAACTGTATTTTGCAGTATAACCCAAACTAACTCATAATTCACAGTAAGGGCAGAAGAAATTCCAGTTCTGAGAGATCTTACACAAATATACCTGTCTGCACCAAGGAAATGGTAGCAGGAGATAGTAGTGGTTGTTTCTCTAAGGCATTGTTATTAATGACAATTGTATTATGCTAACAAATAAATCACCTCTTTGACACTCAATAAAATTTAGGGTGTAACTATTTATCTCTTTGCTATATGATTCCAAGAATGACACAAGTCAGCAAATGTGATATGGCATCATCTGTTGCACTGTGTTATTTATGTAGAAATTAGATTGATCAATGTATCTTTCCAAAAAAATTAACCCATATCAGTGTGTGAATGTAAATATTAAGCTTGTCCTAAGGTGTCGGCTATCAATGGGTACTGATTGTTTAGAAGCTCTGAACAGATATCATGGATATACTGGAAATATTAGCTGTTTATAATCTTTTAAAATTCTTTCTAGTCTATTGAATTTATAGTTCTTGGGCTTAACTGTTGTCTAAAAATAAGTTTGCTCTTCAGCTTTTTTGTTTTCACCTATTCATACAAGGCAAGCATACTCTTCCCACTGTCACAACCTGCAAACAAACCATTCCTTTTGTGCTCTATCATTTCTTTGCTGACTGAAGTTTTCACCCAATCTTGACCTTACACCCTTGTGGCTATAACTCCAGATCTTTTTTTAGCATCACTTGCTGACAGCAGACACCCAATGGAAATGTTTCTCTTCCTTCTGTAATTTTTCTGCCCTTGATGATCACTATCTATGGAGGAAACTGGACTTTTATTTCTGTATTTCTGTGGGAGCTGAGGTGAAGAATAGTTTCAGCAAATCTTCCTAACAGCTTATTATTATTATTTGTCCTACATTATCTCTCTTCTTATATAACTATATAGGGGATGCATTTCAAGCCAGTGCAATAACTGTGGAATTGAGCCTGCCAAGGGCTTTGCTGGTCCCATGGGGCCGACTGTCACAAACAAAGCATGTGGGGAAGAGGGCAAGTGTCTGGGAAGGAAAGCAAGTGGACCTGGAGGCAGAGGCACAGCAGCACCAACCTGTTCACCAGCAATGGAGCTTAAATTACCTATGAGACCACAGGATGAGAGCCAAGATACTGTTAAGAGTCTTGACATTCAGTGAATCTTCTTATTTTTTAATTTCTTCTTTTCTCTAAATGTTGAAATATACAGGACACAGCATCAACTACTTCTAATACTTTCCTTTTTCTAACATTTCCAAAAGATCTCTGGTGGTGTTCCCATGATGATGGGAACCATCATAGATAGTTGATAACAGAGCCAGATACTGACCTTTGTGCCTCTGCCTTGGCACTAACATGACTTTGCCATTGTGAGTTGGCCTCTGCAAGGGCCAACTGCAGGTACAGCCACAAGGAATAACACAGGGGTGAGAACTGATAAGACAAGCTGTAAGATAGAGCAATATGGTGGTGATATCGCCAATCAGTTTGGCTTCTCAACCTTGGTGTTTGCAAAGACTTCATCCAAAACACTCAGAGTATTTTCAGCAGCCTTGGAATTCACTGGTACCTTTATTGCATGTGGATTTTCAGGTATAAAAATGTAGACTGAACAAAACCAGTGTGCTTTCCTCTCTGCAGAATTCTCAGGTCCTAGCTGGCAGGACTATTTGTCACACATTGGCAATGTCTACCCCCATTGTTTTCAGAACATGAATCTACAGTTGATAAGGTGTCCCCTCTGTGTTAAACATACATCTCATCTCAAAGTTGCTTCAATAGAGTCCTCTCACCTCTATTGAATTCTGCACTGTGTTTCTGAAAGAGCTATGTCCACATCTCATCCCCTCTATCTGGATTTAGCTCTCATGTCACTCTCATGTAGCCAAAGGCAGAACTGGAGCTTAGATCTGACACTTACATTAGACACAGACCTAGACTTAGTGTGTACTAAAGAGTTGATTTCATCAAAGCATACACCTTCTTAGAAAGAAACTAACCAATTTATATTGTAGGTGGAAAACTCTGTCAGGGGATCAGTTGATAAGCTCTTAATGAAATTCCAAGCCAGCAGACACTGCCACCAAATAAACCTTGAGAAAGTGGTGGTTTATTTTAGGAATCAGAAATAGTGAGTTGCTTGGAGGAAGATGCATTAGATAATCTCATCAGAAAAAAAAAATAGAATCCTGCACTAAAGAATTAGTAACAACAATTAAATTTTTTACCTTATTTTCAGTTAATCATCTGAATCTTGGCGGGGGGGGGGGGAAGGGGGAAATGTGTGTTTTAACTCCCCTTGAGCTGGGCTTCATCCATAAAAGATCTGTCAAAGAATGACTAAGAAAGAAAGTTGAAAATTAAACCGACCAGTTGATAAGGATCAATTTATACATCCTGTGTCAGGATGCTGAGAGTGTCCTGAAATGAAGCAATGAGACATCATGCTGACAAACCAACATGCTAAACATGTCTGTATTGCATACTTATATGATTACAAAATAAAAAATCACTGAAATTATCTTGGGTAATTAAATATCAGGAATGAATAAAAGAGCTTGGTAAATGCTCAGCTTGAATAAGCAAGGTGGTTTTCCCGTTCAAAGGAAATGTTCTTCAGAAAAAAATTCATGCTTTAAGAGTTCCCTCCCATGTTTAAACAGTTTTTGTTAATGGAGGGTTTTGCAATTCATCAGTAAAGCATTTTGAGTAACTTCGTCAAGAATGAGTAAAGCTTTTTTGCAGTAACTTGAAAATGCCAGGACTTACCAGTGCTTTTCAAGGGGACAATTGAGTCAGTAAAGCCTGGACTTCTTTTTCTCCTGCCAGGAGCTGTTATCAAATGCCTTCAGCAGAGATAACATCACCAGCCACTGATATGAGATATACTGAAGCAGTGATGATACCTTGTAGAGTATCACTGTTGTATTGGACATGATAGTCGATAGATATGAATCACATGCTTTCCAGCAGTATATTTCATTAGAACAACGCGGTCAAAGCAGAAAACACTGTTAAACACTGCCTTGGTGGAACACTTATTATAAGTCACTTGTGCAGCTGCTATTCCAATGCTGGCAATGCTGCCATGAAGAATTTAGCAGCTGTGCCAAGGTGCACTCAAACCCTATAGATTTGCTTTGGCAACTATTAATTTTTTTCCCCACCTTTCTGTTTGTCCTATCTTTTTTTCAAATCCTCCACTTGCTTTCCCCCAAAAAAGGGGCATAGTGTGCTCCCTACTGCTGCTCCTGCCTACAGTCCAAATATTTTCTTCCCCAGTGCAGGAAGGAGGAATGCATGTGGCAGCTCTTTCAAGTATGTGAAAATGTGGGAAGGAGATGCTTTTTCAGTCTTCATTCTGTCTGGGGGAGCAATATAGTAATAATAAACTGTATAAAGTCCACAAGCCTGTCTGAGAATACTCCTAGTATTTCTTCAAAACCATGGGGGAAAGCTAAATGGAGGATGGAAAGATATTGAAGAGCTGCAAAGAAACAGGGAGAGAGAAGCAATAGGAATGTTTTCCTCATTGTAGCAAATCTCTTGGTAAAAAGAAAGTATTTATACACAGTGATTTATTTCCTGCCAGCAGTGGAATAAAAGCTGAAAGGACCAGCTGAAATAAAATATATTGAACAAAAATATGCCAATGCTATGTTTTGTATCACATGATGGTTCTTCTTGGTCTCTATAGTAATGTCAAAACATCCCTGAAGATCTGTATGTTATTGCCAAAATATCCTGCTCTAAAAAAAGCAAACTGTTTTATCATCCCTCACTGCAAATGTCTTCATGAATGCAGGAAACCTTTAGGGTCAGAGGGATTCAGTTCACCTTGCTGGTCAGCCAGTTGTCCCTGTTCATTCCCTTGGTTCAGCTCATCTCTACAAAAATAGTGTCAGGTAGGACACTTGACCTGCAGGTCTGACCTGTGCACTTCTGTGTGGTGAAAGATCAATCAGTGCCTCTCCAGAGAGAAACTGCCAACGTTTCAATCAGAGGAAAAATCTTTCCTTCCTCTGTTAAGGAAACACCAGTGAAGAAATCCGGTGGTGACTGCAGATCAGATTATTTGTTCCTCAGCCATTTGATAGAGAAACCAAAAGCTGCTCCCTATCTCACCTACAGAACTGCACCCCGGGACCCAGTGCAGGCTGAACACTGGCAGGGACGGGGGCTGTCACCTTTGGCTAACACAGTACTGGAGGAAAGGCAGTGGTTTTTGTTCTACTGACCTTTCTTCAGAGCTGCTCCCTGTTGTGATACATCAGGAGGTGTCCTTGAGCAGCAAGTGCTTCCTAAAGAGAAGCTTGTGAAGTTCCCTGGAAAGGGACCTCTCCAGGCAGATCTTTTGCCTGTGGGATCCGGCAAGAACCAGCTCTTTCTTAGAGGCTACCTCATATGCAACCACAGGGACTATTTGCGTTCACCCTAAAAACCTGAAGATGATGGACAGCTGGGACAGGCTTGCACGATACCTTACTCCAATACCTCCTACCATTCCTCTTGCCACTTTGCTAAAAGCAGCTAGCGGGGTGAATAGCTGATCTAAGGAAGAAGGGGCAGTCATTTAGCTCGTAGAGTTGCAGCTACCTTTGGTGGAAGATGCTCAGGTCTGCAGTTTATAAATATGGAATTTCTTATTTATAGCAGACTGCCTGGTTGTGATGTCTGCAGCAGCGTCTCCTACTGCTTCTTGTGGGGTGGGAGATCGGCTCCAATGCTGATAGACAGCAACTTCTCTGTCATTCATAATACATAACAAAACTAGTATTTCCTGGTGGTTTTGGTAACAACTTTGTTAACAGATCAGGACATTTGGAAAAATTTATATTCAGCCCTAGAAGTCAGTGTCTTTTAAATAATCTGGTCTGCTTCCATTCCTTTAAATAAACTTGAATTATTCATAGATATAACACCAATCCCATGACTTAAGTGCTATCATATCCTGGAATTAAATCATAATAATTCACTTCTGGGGGCTTGTGGTTTAGTTGAGATTTGAAAGGACTCAGTAATGCTTGCCTTTGTCACCTCCCAGCAGTACCAAAATATATCTGGGCATGGAGCCACCAGAGTTAAGAAAATAGCAGCTAGCACAGAATTTTGCTGTATGAGCTACTACTAGTTCCTTAGTAAGCTGTCTACCACAGAATTTTTTAGACTATTTCCCTTGTCTTTGAAATCATCAGTGATCCCGCTCTAAAAACTTAAAATGTCACCTGAAGGATGATCGTTGTGCTTGACCACTTCATTCCTCAGGCACAGCGGATCGCTTTTCACTAAGTACAAAACTAACTGGCACAAAATAGAGCATTTCCTTGGAGACTGCTCCATGGCTGCAGAGCAGATTTATTGAAAAACTAAGCACCATCTGAATTTCAGTACAGTCTATTCAGAAAGCAAAGTGTTCTTCAAGGTGATTTTCTTCTAATAAAAATACACATCACAGTGAAAAATATACCTATGCAATGTATTGCCGATGAAAACACCATGTGTGAGTTTTTAAGGAAGGAAATAACTACAAGACAGAGCTGAAGGGCTTAGGCATTGGTTATTATCGCCAGTGGTATAAAAACCCAAAGCAAAAGAGAGTGGGTGACACCCAAACTTTTCATGTTTGTCCTTGTTTTTCTCCTCAGGACTCCTCTGTTTTGTAGATACAGAAAAAGGCATCACTCTAGTGCTTCTCTGATTTATTCAGACACACTGTTTTTAGTATATACATGATTAACTTTTTTTCCTTTTTTTTTAACCTACCCAAGTTATGGATGCTGTGGACACTCGTGATGCAGTCAGAGAAATGAGACCGAGACTAAGCAAGCTGGCACTTCAGGAGAGACTCGCAGGTTGTTGGAGTGATACACAAAACATAGCTCATGGTAGTACTGATGTATGCAGTTGTTTCAGGAAGAATAACAAACATTTCTTCTGTCTTTACAGACCTTCCTAGTGATAGTTTTGAAACAACTTTCACTGTTTTATTGTTTTGAATTAGTTTCTCAGCAATGGTCAGCATATTTGTATTACACTGTTGTAATTGTGATATACTGCATAATACTTTTACAGCATTTCAAGAGAAGGAATTTTTTTTTTCTGAATTCATGATTGCTTTTAATGGAAGAGTGCCTCAGCATTATTTAATTTCTCAACTTTTAAGGCTGTTTCTCCCAGAGCTGTGCAGCACTTCTCCTGCATTAAAAACAAAAAAAATGGAAAGGGAAGAGATGCAGCTTTTAGGGCTCGTTCTGATATTAGCAGTCAAAGCAGCACGCAGGTATTTGACATTTCTCTTCAGAAAGGGAGAATTACTGTGTTTTTGTAGGCATAACAATTGCGGTACGAACGGGGACCACAACTTGTAATTGCTCTGTTTTGTAAACCAGACTTTGATGTATGCTCAGCCTGTGTCACAGTTAGAAGATTTTTTTTTGTGGGTATGGCAAGTTACAAGTGCAAGGCAAAAAGCAGCAAAATTTTGTTTGAAAAGAAGCTTGTGTGTTTTACTATATTAGCCTTGGAGGCATGCTTTCACATTACCTCTTAATTGCATAAAACTTAGGCATGTGATAATTGTAA
Organism: Chlamydotis macqueenii; assembly: GCF_036417535.1. Lineage (NCBI taxonomy): Eukaryota > Metazoa > Chordata > Aves > Otidiformes > Otididae > Chlamydotis > Chlamydotis macqueenii. The sequence continues at coordinate 69,970,173 of NC_141558.1, read as the reverse complement.
TTATCCTTTGTTAGCTAGTATCTCACTTAACTGACTATTTTATACTCACATTAATGTTCTATTGCCTTCTTCTTAGCAGCCCACTTTGTTTTAAACAGGAAACATTTCATATGGTGAGGGACTAAAATAATTCCTGAGTGTGAAGATCCTTAACGATTTGGTTGCATGGCATGAAATGGAAAAAGCAATAACATTTCACTCTGAGTGATTTTCGCAGAAAAAAAAAAAAGATGATTTGATGAAACCTAAGTATTGAGGGCAAACACATTCATTGCAGCCAGAGCTTTCTGCACAGTGTGAAAACATTTTCTCCTTGGGTTGCCCAACTCCCCTGCTGCTACAGGGAAAGGCTTGCAATCACACTGGTTTCCTGCAAAGCCCCTGCCTGCCTTTGGATAACTTGGTTATCGAAAGCAGCCCTGTTTCCTTAGAAATCATGAAGGGCATGTTACTTTTTTTTTTTCTTGTATTGTACCGTTATAATAAATATGGACCTTCATTCCATCTTAGATTTTTAAAAAATTATTTCTGCTGCTTTTGCCAGTATAAGTAATGCATTAGGCTGAACTATACATGCAGAACTGAGCTAACAAGCAGTATATAATATCTCTGTTAGCTAGGGACATTATTCTTTGCTCATGTCAGCATCAACAGAATTGCTTGCTCGGAGCGAGCACCTCAGGGAGCTGATGACAAATCTCTGTGGATATGCCTTGCCTCAGAATTAAGTTTCCCTTTTGAGGGATATTAAAAAAACAGCACCAACAAAAACAGCTGTTTGAGAAGACTCCCAAATGTATGGGAAACAATCAGGTTAGGAAAGTGTATAATATCTGCCAAAGTATTTCAGCAGGAAAAGCTACTTTGCAAGCAACTTCAGAAATAGTTCAGGAATTTAGACGAGAAAAGCATGCACTTTTTGTGCAAAAAGCTGGCTTCAAAATTACAAAGCATATAAGCACAGGGCTAACTTCAAACAAATCAGTGTTCTCATGAAACTGAAGCCTAAAGGGAATCATGGAGTTTGGCTGTGTTTGTTGCTTTGCTTTTGGAAGTGACACCTATCAATGCAAGACATTGAAATCAAACGCTCCACTGCATTAAGAGTTTTCGTTCTTGGGAATCTCTCTGTAATAAAATGGATATAACAGTGGAGAATGACACCCAGCACATCAGCATATAAAACTGTATTTCCATTAAAACCAGCGGTACCTTTGATGTTAGTATCAGCAGGGTAAAGATTTTGCCTTCTTTCAAACTGTGACCCCAACCAGATGGACCAGGATTCTCTTTCCTCAAAGGTGAATTATTGCCCAACTGGCCATTGTGCAAACCGATTCGCCTTTAATACAAACTTTTTACTTTACCATAATCAGTTTTTCTCAGCAAGTCCAGTGTTGACCTTTCCCACACTTTATTTCATTTTCTTTAATTCATGTTATTCATTTATTTATGAAGTAAGATTTCCCAAAGGCTGAATTCCCTGATGCTCGTTCTGATGAATGTGTGTATAAGTGAATGGAAATCTCCCGATTTGTTGTACTTAGGTGCTTGGGACACCGAGCTCGCTCAGTGCTGTGTTTTCTTTCTTTGTGGATTTATTTGATTTATTCTGTGTGAAGCGGTGGTGATTTATGCATTAATAGGAAAAGCCATCACAGGTAATTTACATGGTCCAATAACTGATGCTGTGTCAACTCTGTGATGCAAAGGGGCCCAAGGTTTCATTATTCATTTTGAATGCATAATAGTCTTTTTTTTTTTTTAATTGTTGCTAAAAACAAAGGGTGCTGAATAAGGGCTGAATTTTCTTGTGCTATAACACCGCTGCTTCGAGCCACTTTCAAACCCACAGTTGGATCACCCTGCTGTTGCCGTTTTCACACTGGCTTTTATGAATAAGAAGAAAATAGCAAGTTAGGCAGAAATTACAGATACCCTTGTGACAAGAGTAGGAAAAACGCACACACAAGAGTTTCAAGATCAGGTTTAGTGGGTATTTTAGCTTTAGAGAGTCAAAAGAAGACAGACTTGACAATAGCTAAGCATTGTTGAAAAGATCAGCCTTGTAAGTAGTATTAGAAGTTATCCCAGTATCCTAAACAAGTCTCTCCATCCGTAGCTATTTTATAATTGGCTCTTTCAGAAATATTGAGGAAATGATTAAGTAAGATATTTCAATGTTTCTGTGATTATCAGAATAAGGAAAATGTAAAAGCGTATTAAAGACATGGAACAGGTGTTCCAAAAAGAGCCTTTGGGCGTTTGGAGACATTTATTTGTGCTGGTTAGAGGGAACTTAAGGAAGAATAGAAAGCCTTCTATCACATTTTAAAGATGGATGAAGTTAGTTTGGCCTTTGGACAGAGTAGGAGCTTCATTATTTTATAGGAAATTTGGAGGAAAGAATCAGAACTTGCATGTGACTTCTCAGTAGGTCAGCAAATAAGGATTAGTTTGCTTTGAAAAATCATGCTGTTAACTGTATTTCAGTGAATTTGTGCTCTGAAGTAACAGGTTGTGTAATGATGCTTACAGGACTTAGAAAACAGGGCACAAACCTTGATGAGAGCTCTGAGTAAAGCAGAGATGGACTTTGCAGCCAAATTCCTCATATTCTGAAGGAGAAGATAAAGGCTGTGATGTTATTTTGGTCTTGGATATATTCATGTACCAAAGCTTTTAAGAGAGCAGGGGTATGAACAGCAGATGAGTTTGTTTGAAAAATAGCTAAGGTCATCTTAATTACTGTAATTACACTGAAAAAAATGGGAGGTGGAGTTTTCCTATCTTTGGCTCAAAATCTTTAGACAAAACAACTGGTGAAGGCATTATCTTTACGTCCTCCCATTGACCATAGCGAAGGTGCAGGACAGGGCTTGTTCTACTGCTATGCAGAACAAAGCTTTCACACTTTCTGCTGCTTCTAAGCTACTCTTGCTCCACTTAGTGTGTCCTGTGAACATCAGCTGGATTCAGCACTGCAAGGAGAGAGCTGGGATCTCTGCCCTCACCTTTATATCCCACGATACATTATTTTTTCTCCGTGATGTCAGTAGACCATTTTTTTTTTTTGGATGTACCTTGCTTGTTCATTTGTGAGCAAAGAGCAAACGCGTTCTCCATCTTAAGGGCTTTTATTTCAAATCAGAGGACACTGAAATGAGGAAGGACAAAAGTCCGCACAAGAAGGCAGAGTGGTTAAATGTTAACTTCTGAGAGACTGCAGAGAAAAGGGTGTGGAAGTGTTCTCCAGATAATTTTTTAGAGGCGACAGGCACGAATATGCAGCCGGTTGCCATAGACTGGATACACCAAAAATTCCTGCACTGTTGTGTCAGACACTGGTCATGCGCACCCATATGTCCATGTACACTGGGTGCTTGTTTGCAGGAGCCAGCAGAAAGCCCTCCTTGCTCTCCACCTGGTCTAGCTGCTGGAGGAGCATCCTGATCTCTTTGAATCTCTCCTTTGGCTTCCTGTGTCAATGTCTCCCTCCTCCCCTCCTGGATGGTTTCAGCCTTCTTTTATCACGAGGGAACCCAGGGGAGGATCCTTTGAACTAGGAAGTTGAAGGCAACTAACTCAAGCTAAAACTTTTCCATCTTGCTCTTGTTTAACAAGTGGGTACAACTTGTCTCTCACAGCTCAATAAACGTCAAGAATGTTAATTGGCAGGTTTGGAGAATTAGAAAGCTTTTATTTGCACTGTGACAGGTGGCCATTGCACAGAAATGTGAGAAGAAACCATCCAAAAGTGGTTACAGGTCACTAACAGAATGGCAAAAGGTTTCAAGGGAAGCAGGAAAATGTAGTGGCAGAGGACACAAGCCAAGCCAGGATGCTCTGCCAGTCAGAGAGCAAGGAGAGCACCAAGCTTGTTCCTGGGGTTAGCAGAGCTGTGTATTTTAGTGATGTTGTTTTCCTTCCTTTCCCGTCCTACTTGCAGTCACTATCTACTGTGACTGTGCTATAAATAACGCTGAGGAGTGAAAGCTGTTTTCAGCCCAAGGTACATATCCAGGAAAGCTCATCAAATTCAGATGCTTTTCTTGAGCTGAATGATGTTCCCACCAGAGGGCAAATGTGTAAAGATGGCTCTCATCTTTTGAGCTCACAGCAGAATGGGCAGAGTTATAAATACATTAACCTTGCTACTGGTTTCACTCGCAACGTATGGATCACATATTATGGTGGGTATTATAGCGGTAATATCACTGCTCTGTTCTTCGATGGGCAATGTCTGCTTCCCAATGGACAGATGAAGCCTGGGGTTTTCTAGAAGGTGTTTCTCAATGCTTTCTAGAAGGCGGAAACATCCCCACCCATAAGCCTGATGGGGGGTTATGCAGACACAGAGCACAGCTTCAGTTCTTTGACATATCTCCATCTTAAAACAACCCCAGAAAAGCCTCTCCTGATTGCAGGTACACAAGTACTGTACACAATGAAGCAAACAAAAAGCCTGTTTACTGAAGCCTCTACATAATTATATACAAGATTGAGGTCTGAATATTTTTGAAGGTCTTTTTTTCCTGCTGTATTCTGCATGGCTCCCTTCCAGTGTGTGCCTAGTGCAAGTGTGCGTGTGAGTCACAAACTGATTTTAGAAATCAGAAGCCTTAGGGACTCTATATGTATTTGCTGGCCACAGGTTGTCCAGACTTAGGGAAATAAATTTTGACTTGGTGTCTTGAGGTTTATTTTCCAGGGCATATCATTCACCTGAGAAGAATGCAGGTTAGAGTTAACCTCTGTAGGTCTGAAACTTTGGGGTCTCTGTATTGTGTTGTTCTGCAAGAGCAGATTTTTAGGAAGAGTCTTGCATTCACGTGTTGACCCAACTCTTCTCTTTCTTTTTCCATGGAGTTGGTCGTGTCTTGAAGTTAAATTCAGGGAAAATCAGGTCATACACACACAAATACACACATAAATATACATACATATATATATATATGTACATATATACAAAGAATCAACAGCTCTGTACATTTTGCATATCCATAACTTGTTCAGAATAGGGAAATTGCTGGTATCAGTTTGAACCAGTGCTTGTTAATGGTGCTCACCAGTGCAGAATTCAGTTTAAGATTGCTAATAAGGATTGGATATTCATATTTTTAATCCTGTTTTTTAATAATACCTTGTTTTTAATGTGTGTCCATTAACAAGGCATTTTTAATAAAGTCCACTCTGAAGACCCAGTTTCAAAAATCCATGGAAAATATTGGGAGGGGGAATAATTCTGATATTGGAATCTGTCTGCAGTCCCCACTGAACATCCAGCCCAAGAAATGCACTGGTTGCCAGGCTGATATTTGAGGCTGCATCAGAGAAAGCTTTACCTGTGACATGGCATGGGTGCTTGGTGCAGTGAGGTGGGTAGGTAGCCCCTTATAACAGATCAACCATTCTCTCTATGGACCATTTCCTAAGGCTTTCCAGACATCCAACAGAATCGTGCTTGCTCCTTCTCCTAGTTTTTGACATAGATGCTTTTACTGGGTATTGCTGACCCAGTGGGAAGGACATAAAGGTGTTTTTGTGGGGCGCAGGCAGTCACCATCAGGACCTGAGGTGTCAGCCTGACTCCAGAAGAGATGTTGAGAGCATCCAGAGGTAGCAGAGGTTTCCAATGAGAGGCAGAGGAAGGAAAATAGCACTGATGCAGGAACAGGAAAGTGCCCGTACTGGAATTAATGGCCAAGCAGCAAGAAGCAGACTGTGATGCTCCTGCATGATTTGTTCTGATTTCTTCTGGCTTTTTTGTGGGTTTTTTTTTCTTTTTTTTTTTTTTATTCTTTAGCTGTCTGCCTGCTTCTTCCTGCAGAGCAGAACAGAATATGCCACAGTGAATGATGAAAGGAGGAAAGCGTCTCCTTCAGGAGTAAGTAAATTCAAAGGGAGCTCTTTCCTTTGCATTGCTAATCTTGGTGGCATGTATAGCTCTCAGATATACAATTCATTTCAGTAAACCTGTGGAGTACATGCAATTGCCTTTTTTAATGTAGTCAGATTTCTGAGAGCATCTTTTTAATTTATTCAGTCAATTTTCCACCATCTTTCTAAATTTATTTCTTAAATAGCCATTTAAGGAGTTATTTTCCCTCTCTTAACAGAAGAGAAAAAGTAGCCCTACTTGTAGAATTATTGTAATTATAGAGATATGTGCATATGTTTCTGAATGATTTATTATCATTAAAGGGGATAGAATCATAGAATACTTTGGGTTGGAAGGGACCTTTAAAGGCCATCTAGTCCAACCTCCCTGTAAGTAGCAGGCATATCTCCCACCAGATCAGGTTGCTCAGAGCCCTGTCCAACCTGGCCTTGAATGTTTCCAGGGATGGGGCATCCACCACCTCTCTGGGCAATCTGTTCCAGTGTTCCACCACCCTCATTGTAAAAAATTCTTTCTTATGTCTAGTCTAAATCTACCTTCTTTCAGTTTAAAATCATTACCCCTTGTCCTATTGCCACCAACCCTGCTAAAAAGTTTGTCCCTATCTTTCTTATAAGCCCCCTTTACGTACTGGAAGACTGCTATAAGGTCTCCCGAGAGCCTTCTCTTCTCCAGGCTGAACAGCCCCGACTCTCTCAGCCTGTCCTCATAGAGGAGGTGCTTCAGCTCTCTGATCATCTTCGTGGCCCTCCTCTGACCCTCTCCAACAGGTCCATGTCCTTCTTGTGTTGGGGGCTCCAGGGCTGTATGCAGTACTCCAGGTGGGGTCTCACAAGAGCAGAGGGGCAGAATCACCTCCCTCGACCTGCTGGCCACACTGCTTTTGCTAGTCTCTGTACGTCATATGTATGAAATGAAACCAAATGGTTTTGTAAAGACATAAGTACATTTGTGCCATTTAATTTTATATAAATATATTTTATGGTTTATTGGTTATACTTTTATCACTAGTATTTAGCATTCTTCTGTAGTGTATACATTTTTTGTAAAATTTTTTTTTAAATAAAATATAGAACCTTACTAGACCAGTTAAAAGAAATTGCTTTTATTTTTTGTATGTTTTTATATATAATTCTCCACTTTGAATTGCAATGGCATGGAGAGTTGCAATTCCTTGTGCCCTTTTTCTTCACTTCCTTCTGGATTTTTGGAGAGAAATGCTAGAACTCCCATTCCTAACCTGTGAGAAATACAATTTTCTGATACAGTCTTAGCTGTTGCTTTGCTGCTGCTTTGCTATAATGCAGGTTAAACCACACTTAGTAACCCCAGGGGACTTACAATGTAAGTACTTATGGCAGACAAAATGTGAAAAAAACATGCAAAGAGAGAAATTACTTTCCTCAGATCAGAAGGCAAATGTAGCAGCAGAGTTGGGCCTAGAAATCTGCAGGGCCGCATCCTACAATCCAGTGACTTGCTTGGTTGTAATATACTGTACAGTTTTCAGGGCTTTTGGTTTTGTTTCCTACTGCCATTTCATTCTGTTACCTGCTATCACAGATAAACAGTCTTCAGTTTTTCTCAACATGCCTTATTTTCAAGAAAAATCCAAGTGGAACATACAGCTTTCTATTAAGAAACGTGGATTTTTGTTTATAAGCTTCAACACAGCACAGTATTTTTCCCATATGGCAGGCAATTGCTTAGTAATGAAAGAGTTTTTCCAACATAACAAAGGGTAGTAAATATTAATATTCATGTAGCATGACATCCTGTGTCTCGAGAGACATAATTAGTTTTAAAATTCACTGTTCAAATGGACACATGGTGTTTCATACAAGGTGCCACAGTGATACCACATCAAAACCTGAACAGGTGCTGGCTGCGTACAAGTGAATTACAGAAGAAAATTGTACCAGCAACTGTGAGAGTGATGCGGTGTTGGAAACACCCTAGAAAACTGGTAGATGTACTGCTGAGAGACACCAATGGTGAAAACAAGTCCCTAACCTCTTGTAAATATGAGATGCTGGGCTGGATTCTTCCTTCCTTTAGACTGTGCTGGATCCTAAGGAGATGATGGCTGGAGGCAACAGTCTGATGGTGCTTCAGCATTTTCATGAGGCTGTATGCTGGCCTGACTCAGCCTCTGGAGGGACTCAGGTTTACAAAAAGGTACCAGCTGAGTAAGGGCCATTTGCAGGAGCACTGCCTGGCAAAGGGTGGTGGGATTGCAAAGTCCAGGAGTAGATCAGAAGCAGAGGATGCAACCAAAAAAGTTCTTTGCCAACTGGTTTGCCTCCTGGCCACTCTACCAGTCCACCTGCACTGCCCACATGCTCAAAAATGTTGCAGCTTTATTCACACTTCTGCAAAAAACCCAGGAAAAATCTCAATTAAATAAGCTTTTTATAACAAATGACAGTTTTGTGGCAATTTCATTCAGTGCTGTTCAGCATATAATTGGCACACATTTGCATAGGCAAAAGGGAAAAACCAAGGATGTAAAATTACAGCTCTCACTCAGCATGGGGATCATATTTTCCCTATGTTGCAGTGCAGCAAAATGAAGTCCTGATTGTACTCTAAGCTGGGAGCACAAGTCCCTTACACAAATAACACAAATCCTGTGAGAGATTGAACTCATCTGTAGTGTCATTCAGTGTAGCTAGGAAGGTCTCCGGAGATGAACTCGACTACATAACTGGTACCAAAGTCTTCATAACGTGATAGTCTGAAAAATAAGTACACTGACATGAAGTTCCTGAGTCATCTTACCCCAATGATTCCTGGCTGTGTTTGCTTTGCTTACAAGAGCATGGGGAAATTTTAAATGATAACAGCCTAGGGTCAATCTATTTTCCTTTTGCAATCTATTTTCCTATTCTGCATTTTTTTTTTCCTGACAGCACTTATAGCAGAAAAAATTAATTAGTTTGTCAGTGCAGGTCTAGATTTTATCATGCAAAAACCAGTACAATCCACAATATTTAATCATCTTACTTCCAAGTCAGAGCTGGAATGAGTTATGCAGAACCTCCTTCTCGCCATTAAAATGAGTGGTAACAGGGGAGAACTGGTGTGTACAGTCCTACCAGAAAGAACCTGTAAAAGATTCCCAATTCTAATGTATGGCAAGGTTTTAAAATATTAAATAAAAAGTTAATTGGACAGTAAAGGGAACATCTGGTTGACCCCAAAGTGCTGTCCAGGCTGGAGAGGTTTCGTGAAGAAACATAGAGAAACTTAATGGGGAAGCAGCTCCCTTAAATGTTACACCATTTGGCCAGTAAGTCACTGATCCAGAGCGCTTACTTTAGTCATCTATTATGGGTGACACAGGCCTTTCAGGATAATCCCTCCTATTTGAGGTTTAATATTTCACTCATTTCAAATGGGATAAGTTTAAGACTTTGTTCATGAGATCTCAGCTTAGAGAGAATGTAATTCAAAATGTTGAAAATCACTTAAGCCAGGACTTCTTAACTTCAGATTTATAGACATTTTCATATTGGGTCTGAACCTCTTTTTTTCTCCTAATGTGAAACAGATACAGTTTAATTTTTAAAAAACCTGACAGTTTGCATAGAATAGTAAATTTTTATTTCCCCAAATGACTCTGATGTGAATCTAAATCAGCCTGGGCCTATAATGCAGTAAAAGATGTTTTCCTAGTGTTCATCTATACATATATTTATGTCAATATATGGGTATACAAACAAACACATACATAGTCTAACCATGAAAGTTGTTTGTGGACAATCAAAATGTGCTACTTAAGAAGGGCAAATTATTAATCAGAATTACAACAGAAAAAATATAAAGCATTCAGTTTTCAAATGAGAAAGATGACATGGCACGTGGGACTTTGAGTAGCTGATAAAAATAATTTCACTGGAGATAATATGCTAATTTTCAGCTTTCCTACACTACCAGTATCCTTACTTGTCTCTCCTGCAAGCCCACTGCAGATCAAAGCAAGTGCACGTGTGACACGCGTACTGATCAGTGAGGTCCGAAGCGCTTCATCTCCACCTGCCACTTGATATGGGTATATTTGCTCTGTTAAACCTCCCATATCAGCACGCTCTCGGTGATCGTGCTGTGCTATCCCCCACTGTGTACCAGGGACTCAGTCTCCATGAGCTGTATGGGCATGGCTTTCCCTCCGTGGGAAAAATCCACGTAGGTTGTCCTTTGAGGGCAGGGATGTAGGTGTAGGATAGCTGCAAAGGGCTCGAGTGTTTCCCCCCCTGACTCCACAGCTGAGATCCGACCTCAGTGCCAGGAACCACCTGATGGCTTTTTTGTTCCTTATTGCCCACAGTGGAATGAGCAAATGGTCTCTCATGCTGGCCATTTGCTTTCACATCTAGGCACATTTTCCACAAACTTCTTCTGCCCACACTTCCTGTGCACTCTGTGACTCACACACCTCCCTTGTCAAAGATCTGGAGTATCTGAGCAACATGATGCTGTTTTTCTTTTGACTTAACAAAAATCTGTGCTGTGCAAGAATTAATGGAGAATTACAACAAACAAATCAGAAAGTAAATGCAAATCACATTTTCAAATGGTGCTTATGCTAAAAAAATACCGTAATATCCAGTTTTAAAATGAAACCATGTATTAGCTTTGGCTGTACAGAATAAGAGACGTCTTAGAAAGTATTCATTTCAATGGTTTTGCTATCCGATTTGAAAAAAACCCTCTATTTGCATCTATATTTTAAAATATTCCTGCTCTGGAACTTTTTTAATGTTTTGCTTCATACCCGTGAGGGATATTTAGGGCTGTTATGGAAGCATTATTGAAAATGATAGCATAACTTTGACTGTAAGAATCAAGATGCCTCAGCCTTCAAAATGTACGTGTGTTACTGGAAATTGCTGACTCAGTGCCACCTGAAACGCTTGTTTGCTAACTCAGCAAATGGGGAGTTAGTTGTACCTGTTACCAGAACAATGCCTACACACAGAGATTTGCCTATCAAAAATCACTGGAGGGCATGAGAAAAATGAGGAAGGATGTAAGTGCTAATTGAAATGAACTGCCATGCTGCAATTTTATTCCCCAGCCCAAGGGACACTAGAGGAACACACTTTAAAAAATTGTGCAATGCAAATAAGAGCAGTTTATTCTTGCGTATCGATGGCAATAGAATCTTTGCTCTTCCAACAAGTACCATTGTTGAGTGAGGAGAGTGTTAGTCACTCTGACCCAAACGTAGTTTTTGGAGGGTAAAGCCAGCGACTTGGCTTCCTCCCAAAAATGAGCAGAAGCTGATGGAGCTTGCTCAGGCAGAGCGCTGTCTGCCAGGTCCTGGACTGGTCCGGGTATGAACGACTCCAGTCTCTTGTTGTGCACAGCACATCATCCTCGAATCCTAAACTGGACCACAGACCTGACTGTAGGACACCTTGCTGGGGTGGTGGGGGGGACCTGCCTGAGTGCTGTGGGATGATGCCAGGGCGGGGTGAGGGCACTGCCCTGTGCAGAGGTCTTCTCAGGTCCCCACTCATCCCCCTGCTCCCCAGCATCTTCATAGGTTTCACATCTAGACTTCAGCTTCCTCATCCTAACAAAGGACAGCTGTTGAGAAGTTGAGTTTTTTGTTTTGCTTTAGTTTTTTTTTTATCTGAGAAGTCAACATCAGTGAGATTTGAATTGAGGGTGCTCTTCAACCTACTTATCAACAGTGCCCCAGAATCATTAGAGAACAACACCCCGCAGATTAAATGTCAGCTTTTGTACTGACAGAGGAATTGGTACATACTGCATCCCAGTGCCAAGTAAAAGCAGCGATATAGAGGAGATGGAGGTGCACAATGAAAGTACAAAGAGGCAATGGACACAAGGTGCAATGAGGACTTCTCTGGAAACAATAAACCTTTTCATGAAGAGGCGCAGCACTGGATGCCCAGGATCTCCTTCCTGATTATTTTCAAAATGCAGCTGGATGGTGCTGGCAACCTACCTGGCAGGCAGCCCTGCCCGGAGCAAGGAGCAGGAAATGAGACCTCCACAGCCACATCCAGCCTGACAGGCCCTCAGGACACCTGGGAGAGGATGTGTTCCTTCACCCCTCACTGAGTTCACCCTGTGAGTGAAGGGTGCTTACCTCTTACAGGCTCAAGATCACAGTAGTCATGACATGGAAAAACAATATAGCATTTTTTATGAAACCTGCAAGTCAAGCAGTGACAGTGTGCATGTTCCTTGTCTGATACCTCAGCATCTTTTTTGTCTCTCCTCTCTCCCCAAATGGCATGTTAGGAGCTACCCTGCCTTCATCCCAACAGCGGGGTGCTGAGGTTGCTGTAGCAGTGATTTAGAGCTGCAGCTGTTCCCTTCTGCTGCTGCTGATCTGCTCATGCCTTAGATGCAGTTTTCAGCCGTACTTGCTATTCCAAAACAGCTTTTAGTGCTCTTCTGGGGATGGTGCTGGGTGGGATAATGGGTAACAAGCTTGGTCTCCCAACATAACTTTCAATGTTCTGGAAGCTCAGTGGAGATTTGTATTTGTTTCTGTATATTCCTCTTTCCCCACTCAAGTCCTTCGTCCTTGCACCCACCAGTTTCTAATCACCCTGGCACCATCAGGGCTTGTGTGTCCAGTCACTTCCAAAGGCACCGAGGGACAGACACTAGCACTGCAGTGGATCTGTCCTGGCAGGAATGCAGGGCTAACGTCTATGATAATCTGAGCTCACCACACTGGGATTTAACCACCATCCCTCCCTGTTTTCTGGTGTTGTGTCAGCTCAGGATGAAAGCAGAAAGCTGTAGTTGCTGTGCCTCTGGTGTGAATGTGCAACCTTTATTAAAATCTCCATCAAATCACAGACCTGCCTGTGCTCAGAGTACTACAATATTATCAATTCCCTATGCTTCTGCTACAGTTTCTTATGGTATTTCGTTTTTCTCATTAAATCCAGACCAAGTAGCCCCATTTTTCCCCATACATTTTAACAGGTTAGAATTCTGCTAGTTTCCTCGCAGGCAACCCTTTTGACATGTCTCTCTTACTTTCCGATTATAAAATCCAATTCACTCTGGTATCTTAGAGCTTGTTTTTAATTTCATTTTAGTGCAAAGAAATTGAATGGAGCTTAAAGGATGTTTGTATTTTTACTCAGACCATATCATGGTTTCCCTTGCTTGGTCAGTACCAAATACAGGCTGAGTTTTCTGCTGCTCTGCCCCTTCTATGGCAGTATCAAAGTCAGTTACTTTAAATCCAAACACATGCTGAAGGTCACAAAACCAGTGTGTTTTTCCATAGTTCTCTATGTATATAAGGTATATTATGAGGCAGAAAAATCCTTTCCATGCACCAATTTGTACTCTCCGGGAATTACTGCTTGCAACACTGTGTAGACCTTTGGTCCACCCTTGAATCAGGATGGGAAAGGGTGGTTTTTTTTTCCTGTAGACAGTTACTTCAGAACAGAGTACTGTCTGAGCACGCACATCAAACTTGTATGCAGGACGGGTGGGATCAGGCTGTGTTCATCCTTGCTTATCAGGACACACTTGTAGGTATAACTTAGGGCCACTGGACGCTGTGAAACAGCAGATTGCAAATTATGGGGTTATGAAGCCCGATCCCGTGTATATGACTTTTTCGATTTCATCCAAACAATAAAGTCAGAGTCAAGGTTTTTTCTTCTTAGCAAGATCCCTTAAAGGTTTGTACTGCAGTTCAGTTCATTATCTGGCAAAGAGAAAAACTCGTTAAATTAAATGGTGCTATTAAAGCGTTTATGCTCGTGGTTGCTTGCCTGGCTGTGAAATCTACACTGCATTTAAAAATACCCCATCTGTCATATCCATGCAAAATCCAGAAATTCTGAATAAAAGCTGAATGTTTGCTGATTTCCCATGGACAGACCCTGGGGAAAGTCCTGTACACACTGATTGTCTGGAAAGACTGAGAATTTACAGCTCTTTCAGGAGTTAATAGCCACAGCAGTTCCCCAGCACCTAACTCTTCCTGTTGCTGATTTTCCCTGAATTCACTTTAAAATAATGTTTTTACATTCTTTTATTACCAGATGCTCTAGTTACTACAAAGACCACCTTTGCAATCTGCTAAGCCATTTTGCTCCTACAAATAGGAAAAAAACAGAGGAAGAAGTCACTATTGCCCTTTCACTGTTCGGCAGTAGTCCTACACACTCCATGCAGGATTTCTATTGATGAATTTTCCGGCACTTTCACAGAAGAAAGGGTCGGCTTGGGAGGTGACTGAGCCCAGTCCAAGGTGGTTACAGCATTCTTTGGTTTGTGCCTGGAATTGCTGACAGTTTTTATTTCACAGTGTCTATTCCCCAACACCTCTTTGCTGAAGTCTTTTGACCTTTGGATATGTTATAATTCAGTGGATTGCAGCTAATTAATTATAAATGATCTAGTTACTTAATTATAAATGAAATAGTACACAGAACAGAAGAAGCTTAACTGCGGCAAAGTCATAGCTTAGGGCTTCAGGCAGCTGTGCCTGACTGCTGCCACCATCGCTCGCTTGCGATTAGCTCTGGGCTGTCCACACCTCACTGCAATCTCTAGCACAGATACACCTTCTAGTAGAAATTACTTATTTTCAGACAGGAGAGAAAGCAGACAAGAAAGAACAAAGCCTGTATAAAGGCTTACAAAAGAGCGTATGTTGTATGTGCTGAATTGCTCCAGTGCTGAATATGAAAGGTGGAGTTTTAGTTAGTGCTCAGCGTTAATCCAACCCCGTTCCTACCAAATTGATAACTGGTTCAAAGGGAAAAATTTGATCAGTGTTGAGCATGTTTGGAAATCCCACAAAAACAGATGGAGTCTCTAGAAATCTGAAGGGGCAGTGCTGGGAAATGAAAGGCATGGACCTCACGAGTCTCATCCCGAGACTGAGTTCAGAACAAAACTGTGAGGAAAAAGGAGCTGCAGGAAAAATTTGAGCATCTCTCTGTGAAAGATCTTTGATTGGAAAAAAAGCAGCCATAATTATCATATTATAATTTTTCCCATATTCATATAAATGCTAAGTAGAATTCCTCTAGAGTACGTTATTCAGATTAGCACTTCCCATTGCAAGGGGACACAATGCTAATTCAGTCTCTGTTCTGTCTTTATAATAAATTGCTAAGTCACCATCAGACAAAAAGTTTTGTTTTGGAAAATGACAGTTTTTAGAGCAGTTGCCTAACATAACTTTAACGCCTATTTTTTAAATTGCTCTGTATTTAAATGCCACTTATTATGAAGGCAATTGTACTGCTTAAATATTTTTTGTGAATCAGAAACATTTGCTTTAATTTTACTCAGGACAAGTGGATGTGGTTAGTGCAGCATAATGAAGAAAAGTGTCGTACCTATAGGAAGTCATGTGTCTTCCTCCACTCTGGAGCCTTTGTGATTCTTGAAAAGACACAATAGTTTCTGAACACTCTTTTTTTTTCTGGGGATAAATAATGCACAATTTCTATTACAACTAACCAAACACTATTAAAAATAATTTGGTTATGTTTCTTTAGTCTCATTCCTATGATTATAACTTTTTTTGTGCTTTATACATGCAAATGGGGCTTTGTTTCCCCTTCTATTCAAGGCATGGCTGATAGTGAGAGCCATATTCTCATTTAACAGGGGTGTTTGGCATGACTGCCATCGCTTGCCTCTCTCCGTTCACTGGTCACTTGTTCCCAGATTTTGGTCAGAAGTGCCATATGGTGGCTGCTTCTCACAATGATGGGTTACAGGCACCCAGCAGCCCATGGCTCAATGATTCTTTTAGGGATTTATGCTGGGTGGGGAAAGAGGGGAAGTGGGATGCTAACGTTGGGAATATCATCCGCTGGCTGGCCAGAGCAGATGCATGACCAAAGGTACAGTTTTGATGACAGTTTTTGGTGCTTGATCCCAGTGGGGAGGTTTAATCTCTTAAAAAGAGATTCAAGACTTAGCCTACGTTTACCTTATCTTTTGTTTGCCAGCAGCTCTTAATTTGAATGGCTCTATTTGCATTTAAGATTTGCTCTGCCTCTCAGGTACTCACGCATAGATGTCTGAATTAAAGGGATCAGATAATTCATAGATTGTGGGCTAGACATTTTCTAGAGCGGTCATTTTCCCGGTTAACATATCCTTTTATTTGAACTCTTTATTTGAACATTTTTGATCAGGCGCAATAGCTCAAATCCTAGAAATGAGTGCTCTGCTGCTGAACAGGATGAAAGCAGGTCTGTTACTGAGCAAATGTCCTGAGAAATCCTGGGAAACCCAATAAAACCCAATGCATCTGCACGGTGGTATTGGCTTCTGCATATGTCTCTACAACAGTCTCTGAGGGCAAACTTTACTAATTAGAATTTGAATTAAAATTTTTCATTAGAACTTTTTTTTTGTTTGTGTGCTTTTGCAGTGTATTTCTTCACAAAGCATTCCCCAAACATTGAGAATGACAAACACTTTAATAGACATTAACAGATGGCATGAGCATGTTATGGTCATTATCAGTGTATGGTATTTTAAGCACACTAGAAGGTATTATAGATTACTATAAAACACAACTAGAAGTAATCTGCTTTTTTTCTTTTACATTATGCAGTGATTGGCTACCATTTATTAAAATATTTATTAAATATCCTTACCCTTGTAAGCTGCTGTAAAGGAGCCTGTAATATTAACTAAAATGCAAAATTAAGGTGATTTGAGTACGCTTGTTCTTGTTGCATCTTGTTATCTTCTGATCGTACTTTACTTCTGTCAAGTTCATTTTAAGTTCTCACTCCGCATTTACTCAGTTGCAGCTCCTCCAACTTTGATGTCACCTGAGAACTCAATGAGCTAAAGCTTTTTCTGTCATACGGGCTATTAGTGAAAATTTTACATAATGGCAGGCACTATGCAATCAAAATGACTTTAATTGTAGATATTCAATACTTTTAATAAAATATTGATAATTCAAGGCAGGATTTTTCTGGGTGCTATATATATTTGGATACTGTTATCAGAAATTTTCAGCCATGGTGTATGAAGAGATCTGTCAGTGTAAAATTCTCATTGTGCTTAGTGTGTGAGGAGCAGATGAAGTTCTTGTGCGAGGGGCTGAGTGCTGCGTCTCTTGTAGCCCCGTCGTGCCCAGCGTGCATGAGCATTACTCCAGGCTCCATCGCCTGCACCAGGGAGCAATGTGACTAGGGACCTATGGCGCAGTTCGGAGAAGTAGCTGAGGATGGCACATTGATGCAATCTCACCTGGATCCTCACATGTACGTGATTTGCAAACCTGCTATGCAGCAACTTCAGCTGCCGCGTTGCCCGGCAGGAAAGGGCAGATAAGGCAGTAGCCTAGATCTGGGGCACTGGTTAATGCTTTTGGAGCAGTGTTGATGTCCACCTGGACAGCTTAGCAGGTCCAAGGGAAGACAGACCAGAGGAGAAGGGCACAGTCACAATCACAAAGGGAAAACTGCTTACATATACAGTTCATTCCCCTGCCCTCTTGGATGTAACCCCTATTGAAGTTTGTCCAAAGAAGGAATCATGGGTTATGAATTATTTGGAATCACTTATGATTAATTTGCAGCTTATTTTCAGTAAGTGTATTTTCACATGTATGTAACACATACATATGTGGCGGACACATATCTATGGCATACACATACTTTTTTTTTCTCTCCTCTTTTTCAATGGTTTCCAGTTTTCTTAAATTCAGAATTTCCTGAACAGAAATTCTTATCTCTGGTTTGTTCTGTAGCCTTCACATGATGAATTATGCCATTTTCAGAGTGCAATTTATGAAATACAAACTGTTCAGCAAAGCAGTGAAACAATTTTTTTCTCTGCAAACATTTGCTGCTGGAATTCAAACAAAAATCCTTTGAGTTCCACTGTGCTGAGAGACTTAATAGCCTGTCACACTTTTTCTTACATTTAAAAATTAATTACTTGTATGTGCAGTCAGTCTTGCATCAGAACATTCTTGCTTGCGATTAATTCTTTGTAGCCTCTCTCAGTGATGCTCCTTGCCCTTATTTCTGATGATGATCCAATTCTCAGATTCTACTGAGACTTCAAGTAATCGAGAATGAGGATGTTCTTTCATTTTTTACAAGTTGATTTATTTGCTCCTACTAAGCATTTGTTCTAGTTGGTATCTCCCATTCTCTGATACATATATAAAAATATAGATCTATATATACAGACATATATATATATATGCTGTTAATTAAACGTTGCAATACGGTATGACCTTCACAACAAGCTGTTTGATTACTGGTATTCATTCCATTAGACTGAAATGAATCCAGACCGAGGAAAAAGGTACATATTTCACTTTGGATAGCGTTATTTTGGCAGCTTCTTTGGAAAGTCTGTTTGCCAAAATAGACTGGCTTCAAAGTAACAGAAGGAAAGGACATATAAATAAGGCAAGAAAATAAAAGTCGTTTGGTCAAACTGTAAAGACATCCAGTGTTGGGGCAAAATAAATGATATGTCTTGCCTTGACTGAAGCCTAGTCATGCTGTGTAAATTATAATTTCCTAACTCCCTTAATTTATTTCCAATTTTAGCCCACTGAGCTAGATTTCCCACTCTTTTCCGATACGGCAGACTTAAACACTGTTATTCAAACCCAGGAGCATCCCGCTTTGCCCTTACTGCAATAACTGTGCGAGATGCAAAGCTACTGCCCCAAATTGTTTTTTTAAACATGCTTTATACCAGTGGGTAACTGCACTCAAGAAGATATGTCAGCATGTGCCTGATTTAAGTAATGCAAAGCATTCATACAAATATAGTACATGTTTAACTACCTTCATTTGTAGGTTCCTTAGTAAAGAGGCAGTTACAGGTTTTGTAGCAATGCAAGAACCAGGGGGTTGAAAGGCTGTTTGCAAAAAAATAGATAAGCCTTCTACCTCATGGCCAGTAATACTGAGGGAGAAACAAAGATTTATTTGCACAGCATGAGGAAAAGCCATGTTTTACTGCAGGATTTAAGATTATAATTTGCAGACAATAACTTTAAAAAGAAAATATGCTACCTAGAGTCAAAATCGTGTGCTGAATGAAAGGCTGTAAAGATGTTACATTGAAAAGCCAAAGAAGAGCAGCATGAGAACAGAGAGGAAACGTGCCTGCACCTTCTTTAGCCAGGGCTTAGCAAACTATAGGGAATAAAACAAATCCAGCTTTCCAGAATCAAGCTCCAGGCTGTTTACATTTCCTTAAATTATGAATCAGATTCCCAGATGCAATCTGGTATGACGGCAGTGTGACCAGTGGTGCCACGAGTGGGGTTTCCCATGTGTGTGCACATGTATGAGGTCAGATGGTTAGAAGCTTTCTGGGGAATATCCTTCCCAGGGTAAAAAAAAAAACCAACAAAATGTTCTGCAGAAATAGGATACCAGCAGATTTTCAGGGCCAACTGTATCATACCTTTGTTTTTACCAGCTTGATCTGTCCTTCAGAAACTTGTGAGGTGGGTTGCATCAGGAGACTGGAAGTCCTAAGGACCAAGCCTCCTCAGCATTGTGAATTCCCTCTTGTAAGGTCACCAGCTCCGGAGCAGTCCTGGTGATGCAGGTGCTCAGGAGACAGGGTAGCCCACATTGCCCAGCTGCCAGCCCGCTGGCCTGTTCAAGGTCTCAGGCTTGCCAAGGCTGCAGGCTTCTCTCACCAGCTCCTCTGGTCCACACACAAGTTTGAATTCTCATCATCATCATCCACAAGTTTCTTGTTTTACTCAGCAATTATCTGCACTTGGAGGAGCTCATTCATTGCCAGCACTGATGTTTCCCAAATTAATTTATTCTGTTTTGGCAGGAAATTCTAGAAGCTCATTCTGATTTTCTGTAGGTTTCTTTACAGTGTGTTTGGTCTGAAAATGGGCTGGAGTTCCTTGTGCCACTGAACTGAAGACACTTAAACTCATGGTTTGCCTCTGGTTGCTCGGGGCCCTTCCAGTTACGTTGCTGCTATACCATCTCTGCTCGAGCAGAGATGAACTGGGACTGAAGAGATATCCCACGTGTCTTTGCCCTGTGTACTGTGGTCCCTTCTAACATTTGTGCTTCACCAAGTCATCTGTGGGGCACAGTCTTTGCTTTTGAGGGGTGGCTGTGGACAGCACAGTGCAGGACAAGGAATGGGAGGTCCGGCAGATATGGGTTGGGCTTCCAGCCTCATTGAGATTATTTTGAGGGACTGAGGAGGAAGCCAATGCCACTTGTGACACCCATAACAACTGGAGGGATAGGGTTCAAGGTAGTTTTACTGTCTTCCTGTCCAGCCAGTTAGCCAACACGCATTAAATAGACACATGTACACCAACTCTGTCAATACTTTTTTTTAGGTTATGCTGAGGAAGGATGAGTACCAAGCCCAGCAACGCATAAAAATAAATGTATATGGTGTAATCAGCACAAACTTTACGAAAAGTGCTATGTTTATCCTTTTCTTTTCTGCTTCCAAGACTAGAATTTTAAAGGATTAATTTGGCTAATAGACTTGTAAAGAAATTGGATATGCTGAGAAACTACTTTTGAAAGGTTAATATTTGAAGAACTATTTTTGGTTCTTTGAACACTGGTGGAAACATAAAATAGGAGAAGTTAGTCACATCACCCCCATTTTCTAACTCACCATTTTCTCAGCAATCTTTTTATCTCCAGTTCATAAAGTGATTTGAAACATCCCTGTTAACTTCATGAAGATGTTCATAGATTTCCGAAACTACCTGACCGCAAGCTCTTTAAAAATAAGCATAGTGATTTTTCTGAAGTTAAATTACCCTGATCTGCACTAAAATGCCTAAAAAATGACTGCAGGCTATCCTGGTGAGCAGTTATGTTCCAATCTGGGTTGCTGCCTGGGCTTCAGCATCTTGGGAACACTTGAGGGAGAGAAATAGAGAGATGCTATCAATTACTGGTTTAAGAACCATGGTTCTTCAGGTTTTGGAATGCCCTGGATCTCTTAAAGGCTGTTGATACCAGTGATGTATGTCTAAATATTGCTGTTGTATGCCCCCTGATGCTCAAAAATTCAAGGCAAGTCGTAGCATCCTCTCCCTTCAAACACTGCTTTTTGAAATTAGTTTTTGGACAGACATGATTTCTTGAATGGTTTGCTGCCTAGTCTGGCGCTGTAACAGTAATTCTTTCTTGAGGAGCAGAGACGGGCTTCAGTATCAATGGATTTGGAACAGCATGGGTCATTTCATTCTTTTTTTTTTCCCTTTCTAGCAGTATAAAAAGAAGATTGAAAGCCCCAATTGAACATTTCTTTAAACACTGCCATTTTCAGGGAGCTTTTGGGGTTAACTTTTGTTTTACCTGAGTGATAAAACACTGGCACATGTACAAAACATAAATATAAAAGCTTGGCCAGTACTTGTTCTGAATACTGATGGTCAGAAAATTCTTTTGCAAGATATTTACAAATGCAAAATCTATATTAAAAAAAAAAAGCTGTATATGATACCGTCTTGATACATCAGAAGAGCTATTTTTTATTTAGTAAACACCGTCTCCTCCAGAGGAAAACAAATACATCTGTAAGTGTCTTCTGGCATGGACTACAAATAAACTCTCTTGTCCCTTGTTACTGTCAGCTGACATATATCCTCTCCTTCTTTATGTGGATATTTTTTTTTTTCCAGGCATAAGAAATAGCACTTTAGGGACAGTCAGTTTTAAAATCTTAATTCTGATTTATGATGGGTTGTACAAACCTGATGCTGGAAGAGCTACAAAGGAGTTCGCAAGCAGACCTATTAGTTCCTTGGCTGCAGGTAAGTAAATGATTGGTAATAGCTGCCATGAAAGGTCAGAGTCCAGCAGTTCTGCTAATTGTGTCAGAGAGGTGCTTTATCAGTAGCAGTCTTGAAAGCAGGAGTTGAAGCCCCAGGAGGGGATGGGTAAGCCAAGTAGGAGACATCCAATTTCCCTTGGTGCTGCAGAGGTTTTCTGATGCCTGTGCTCTTAGTCCATTGGGCTGTCAATGTGATGCACAGAGCATGCTGCTGTGGTGCCCTTGACAGGACCTTCAGATGGAGCATGACTTGCCCCGTCAAGTATGTTGTGGGGAGAGGGCTCCTCTGCAGCCCTTTTCCGTCTGGTGAATGAGGCGGTTGGTGCCTAGTACTGAGCTCATTAAGTGAGGAAGCAGCCTGAAAGAAAATAATGTTTTTAAGTCGTCTGTAAAGCCAGTGAAACAATGGTAATAGAAAATAGGAAGTGGAGGCTCCTGGCTCAGCAATGCAGAGGACCCATTTCTAAATTCAGAGCAGTTGCTTATCGTTGCCACTGAGGGAGAAATTTCTCTCTGGTGTAAACTGGCAAGGGGGAAGATGCAGACCACGGGTCTGTGTGTGAGTACAGAACAAGCAGCTGAAGGAGATCCTTGCAGGGCAAAAGCACCTGGAGAATAGTGCTGGAGCAATTTGTATTATAGCTCTGCCCAAATGTCCCTCTCCGTGCTGTGCTTTCCTCTCTCAGTGTACCAGCAAGTTCATGGTCCTGCTGTGCATGGGCTTGTATTGGCCTCAGAGAATGAGACAGTCAGACTTGTGTATTTTTTAGGGGAGCATGCACTTGCAGCTGGGTTTGATCTTAGCAGGATCAGACAGATTAATAAGGCTTTTCCCAACTTTAATACATGCTGAAAAATACAGTTGACCTCGTGGGTGCCACTGAATAGGCTTACTACATCTTGAAGCTAACTTTCTGGAACATTTAAATAAGGAAAAGCTGAGACTGAGACAGCTTCATTGCAAGGCTGGCTATATTTAATCCTAAAGCCTCAGGAAAATGTCAAAGATGGCATTGCAGTAGGAAATCCTATTTTCTCAAGAACTGTATGTGGCCTAAGCAGACACATTCTTTTCTCTGGAACACCCAATGCTGTGGAAAATGCCATTTTAGAAGGTAGACCTTGCAGTCTGATAATACAGCATTTATATAGATTCATAAGCCTGTAAAATGGATCATTACTTGCACAAAAATCCATACCATCTTCTTAGCTTAATATAGTAGTGAAAGAAATATTTCCAAGATTTCACTGGAGGAACAGATTGGAGATCATGACAAAGAATGAGCATGTAGTGTAATTTATAGCTTGCTTGAATTAGACTCCTCATGTCTGATCTGCAGTTAAAACTGGATATAGTAGGCTTAAGTTGGCTTCATCAGCTAATGAAGAACTTATATCAGGATAGTGGCTGTTCATTTAGCCTGGCTGTGTTCTGCGATCCGGTCTCTGCAGCTGTTTCCTGATCTTGTTGATGCATTTAAAGAACACACATTTGGTACTCCATGCTTCTGGAGGTGGCATATCTTCACACTTCCTGCGAAGACTTAGCACTATACTTTACAGAGTAGTAGAAACAAAAGCCCATAACATAAACAATCAAAATTCTTCAGGGAGAGAGCTCCTATTTCAAAGCAGAGTCTCAAAGTTCAGCCCCACAAAAAGGCTCAAGGCCAGTTCTGCCGTAGCTCAAATCTGAGATCCAAAGCACACATGCCGGATCTTGCTCTACCTGAAGCTAGTTCGTCAGGGTAAATATTTTATGTATTTTGAAATATAAAATAGGTATCAAACCCAAACTTCTGCCATAGGAATAGACAAAAAAAAATTCAACACATAAAATTTACTTGAAAGATTTACATACGGATGTGGAATTTTGTGTAGGAGACCAAGACACACCCACACACGATCATAAGCAGTAATAACAAGCTATCGGATATTTCACTTGAAGGACAGACCAACACCGTATATATTTTTATATAACCTATTTGTTAAATGAATGCACACTATAGATAAAGGGACCCCCTAACTGTCCATTAGAAATACTGTTTTGCTTCTTTCCCAGATCTAATTGACTTTTACTTCTTGGGTTATTGGAAAAGCTAAAAATAACAATAAGGGGAGATGTAAACATTTTTCAGGCAGCGGTTTCATTCTTATTCAAAGTGGCGGCTGCCTGCCCTTGTTGTCTGTGCCACTGAAATCATGAGGCATCCTCACCCTCGCAGTTGCTGCCAGCGTAAGATGAGGTACCCTTCGGAGATGGGTTAGATGCCATCGCTCTCAAACAGAGGTGAAGCCTATCAACCCCCAGGGAAAGAGGGGGTTGATACCCCCCCTTAGGGGTATGTCTGGGGTTGGCACTGAAATGCCGCGTTACAGAGCAGGCAGATACCTCTGAGCTGCTTTAACTAGAGGCCCATGGCAGCCTCTTGAAGGACACTGGTTTATAGACAATCTTGTGCCCCGTGCCGCTATTGCTGAAGGGCTCTGTGCGCATGAAGCAGCCTGAATATGCCTCTGCAGGCTGCAACTGCATCTCTGGATCTGACCGATCTGACTGCAGGTAATGCTCCGCGTCAAGTGTGATGGGGAGACTGGGGACACATGGGCATGTGGGCAACAACAAGGGGCACTGGGGAGGTGCTGAGTGAAGGGAACGGCCATGGAACTGCAAGGAGGGGGGAAAAAAAAAAAAGGGAAATAGCAAAATCCAGACTGGAACGATGTGTGAGGACATATGGCATGGCGGAAATATAGTATAGAACAGGAGGGTAGTGTAACAAGGGAAGCAAGTCAAATATAGAGGCAGATGGAGGACAGGAGTGTGTCTATAGAAAGCATGGAGGGGGTTGTGACTAGGGCAGCCTCTTCTCCCATCTCAAGCAAAAGTTATGGGGAAGGAGGGAGAGCTGGAGCAGCACTTGCTTAGGTTTTCTCTGAAAGATTATGCCAACAGCAGAGGAAAAAAACAATGTTGAATTTGCAATAAAGAAAAAAGACAATTCAGGAATCACGAGCTGAAATGACTGAAACTCATGGGATTAGTAAAGCTGTGACACAGTTGCAGTAGTCTTGTGTATGGAAGGAAAAACTCAGCTCTGAACACAGACTGTGTCTTTGAAATGCTTGTGGCAGCTCTGAACCGCGTACAGGTGAACACATGATAAGAAATGCTGAATGGATAAACAGCAGGGCAAGGTTTCATTTTCTAGAGATGTGAGGGGGGAAAAAAAACCTCTTTCTCTAAGCACGGATTAGATTGCTTCCACTTAGCACTAACCTTCAGATTCCCAACATTAAATTACTATTCAAAATACATTGGCATTCCTCTTGTTCCTGAAAGCAGTTGTAGAAGTGATTCTTTTAAGCTTTGCAATTGTAAAAATAGTTTTCTGCTGTTTCAGTGCAGGGGGAGGATGTGTGTAAAGCAGCTAAATTAAAGGGTTTGCTAAAATGAGATATTTCATTTAAAAATTTTACCTTTCAAAGAGGCTTTTTCAAAAGTGTATTACCATCACAACTTGCTTTATTGTTGACCCATTACACTGAAAGGGGAAAGCTACTATTCCTATTTTGGGTGTATGCTACCCTTGTTTTTTCTGCGCTGTAAAATCCACAGCATTCAGGTTGTCTAGAAACCCTTAGGGCTTCTGGATGCCCATGCAACCAGGAATTAGATATTTTCCGTTTCCATCTGAAATGGACTTACAATGGTGTCGTATAAGTTTACAACACTGATTAATATGATAATTATGATGTGGAAACAAAGCCACATATGGTAACCTAGCAAATGTCCTTGTGCTATAGCAATATAGCTTGGTCACAAGTGGCCTTCCTGGTGTCTCTTTTGTTAGGCTATTGTCGCATGGACACATTGGCACAGCTCCAGAAAAAAAAAGATGCTTTTATGTGACATGAGTTTCTTTTTCTATAGCAAAAGCGTGAAATACAAGAGCACTCAGTGTGTTGCATGTAAGCCTTTATCCTGGTTCTATACATGTACTTGCCCATAGAGAGAGCACTTTGTACCAATGGTGACTCTTTCAATAATTTTTTTTTTGTTACCTAACTGTAATTTACTTTAACAAAGAATTCAAAAATTATTTCTACAATTCTGTGTTGCAGACCATGCAGAAACAGTTAAGCATAAAATATAATGAGCACAAAGGTAAAAGGGAGGGAACATTTGTGCCTGTTCTTACCAGACAATATGCACACTGCACTTATGTGCATCTCCATAGGTGTCTCTCAGATGCAGAGACTGGAACAACATCAGCCCTAAAAGGAATGAGAAATGGGAATTGCTCAGCTAAACTTGTATGTTAGCCTCCTCACTCCTGTTTTTCCTGTGCTTTCAACACAATAAACCCTGGAGGAAGCACCCGATCCTTGCTCAGGACAAAATTTCTTCGTAACTGCACTGTGGCTGAAGAGATTCAGTTAGCATCTACCACTGGAGACCAAAGTTTAGCAAGAAGCATGGAGAAGAAGAAGTTAATAATACCTTGCAGTTGCCATACAAGCATTGTCTGTCTGTTACAGAAATAACAGTTGATGGGCAGCCAATGCCTTTCAGAGGCCCAAGCACTTATAAGACTTAAAGTATCACATAATCTGGCAAAATATTGCTAACTGCTGTGGTGCTATGAAAATAAACCTACTAACTGGGAAAGGTTTGTTTGGGTGCGAAAATTATGTCAAAGCAGCAAATTGAAGTATCTGTCAGGTACGGGAATTATTTATGTCTAGTATATGATGGGAAGAATTGTAGATATGGAAAACTTGTCCAGCAGGGTTCAGCTTGCTGGGGATCTAGTCAGCAAAAATTCTTCCAATACATGGGAAATCTGATGAGACAAGCCAGATATAAGATAAATTACTATGACGTCAGAGAAACAATATCATCAATGTCTGGGATCGATAGAGTGCTCATCGTTGCAAGACTAAACATGGTGTTATAGCAAAGATGTCAGAAGAAACAAAAATAAATTCTGTGTAATTTTGGTCCAAAATAGACAGCCATGAATCCTGTTGTCCCACAACTTTAAGATTACCAGCATTGCAAATTTAATTTTTCTGACCAACAGATGCTATTTCTTACCATGCTCATTAAATACTTTTTTTCCCCAGCTTCTGTGAGGAATGCAGGAAATTGGTTGGTGACCCTTCCACACTGTTGCTGCCAGTGTGTGGCATTTCCATGATGCACACCAACATGGAGACATCTACTAGGGAAACAAGATGTTCTCATGTGTAATGTTATTTTAAAATCTGGTTTTTGAGCAAATTTGGGGTTCACAGTCTGCACTAATGAAGGGGAAAAAATATCTTTTGTAAGGTTTTCAAAAACCTCTGTCTAGTTGGTGGTGCAGATCACTTAACAAAGCAGGTCTCCAAGTCAGTACCGTCAACAAGACACAGAAATTCCTTTTGATTAGAGTTGAGATAATAATTTGCATTCATGCGTTGACCCAAGTCTTCCAACTTTCTGGAAGGTAATGTACTTTTGTGGCCATGCCTCCCTGGGAAAATTAACTTCTACTAAAACAACAAAACTGTCTACCCAGGGGAGGCATCAAAAGTGCAGGGGGCAGAACTGCCCTGGGGATAAAAATGTGGATTATGGCATTTATTTTATAATACATCAAAGTGATCCCAGTTCTCACCATGCTCAAACCTCCCTTGAATTAGCGTTTCCTTGAAATTGCATCCTGACATACAGCCTTATACACAGACATAACTCTTTATAAAGTGCTCAAGCAGTTTCTTCCCTACAGGTTGGGGGGAGTGGGATAGGAGAGTCTCAGAGACTTGACTGTCTTTAGCTACTTAAAGCGGCCTAATCTTACAACTCTGAGGCTACACAGAAGCTCTTAATGTCTGTATAGTTTCATGTGGTCTTATTATACAAAGATAAATTGCTTTCTCCCATCCTAAATTGCCTGTTCTATGGAGCCTTGCCTGTAAATTAATAACAAATGTAAGAGAATCGGTAGAATTGTATTTTCGTAAGAGAAATTGATCTGTTAACATTTAAATTCTTTGCCACAGGCTGTAGTAAATCTTTTAGTTGAAGGTAGGATTAACTTCTTCCCTATGGTTCCAACATTTTGGCTTGTACTGTTTTTAAAGATGCATGAAGGATAGATATCCTTGCCGTTCAGCTTTTTGATTAGATCACTTTCATTTGGCCAGATGCTATCATGGCCATAAATTTCAAAGATAAAAATAGACTTGACTTTTTTCCCCCTTATCCCTTAATTCTCTCAAATAGATAATGATTCAGTGCTACATCGCGGCCTTTCAAGTCTAGCTCCCTGCATGTTAAGTGAACATACTGATTTGGAGAGCAGAAGTCTTATACTTGAAGGTTTTTTAAAAAAGGAGTTAGAATTTCCTATATTTTATTTAAAGCAGTAGTTAAGAGCAAGGTGACTTTGTTCCTTTACTGCAGGACACACACATGCCAGCTCTGGAGCCTAAAAGCCTGATTCTGGTTTTTAACTTCAAATAATGATATCACAAAATCTTTACTTTTTACAAAACTGCTTCATACTGTGTAAAGCCATTAAAACATTAGATCCTGCTTTCACTTGTACCTCCACAAATCTTGAGTAATTGATTAAGGAAAACTGACACCAGATTTGTGCCATCACAGAAAAGAGCAAAGAACTATCATCAGCTCTTGCCTATATGACTGCAATATTAATTACTATAAAGGGATTGACTTAGCATCTTGATTTAAAATTACTGTTATGACAGCAATGGCTTTTTTTAAGATAATAAAGTGTAGCAGAATGTTTTTGTTTAAATGTTTACAATTAAAGCAAATAGCACAGCATCGAAACTTGAAATACCAAGCAAGACACATTAATTCATCTGGAGTTCAGTCTCTGTAGAGGATGTTCCTCAACACCAGATTTTCTGCCAGTTTCTCTAGCATGTCCTTGTAGGGTAATTCCCAAAACATCTTGGGAGCCTCAGACAGCTGGTATTCCACACCACTGACACGATGCAGCTATCCAGAAGGCACTTTTACAAAGCTAGGGAATTCAAGACCGTAACTCTGTTTTGCTGTTTTATTTTCCCTTTATGTGCAAGAAGGAAAAATTTGGTTCTGGTCAAAGGCTTAGCATAAACGCTACACTAGATGAAATGGGAGCACGTGGAAGTTTCGCCCTGATGGAAAGAATCATGCTCTGAACTTGCTTCTTGGCAGTGCAAAGGGTATCACAATAGCAGTGTAAGCATGATGCAGTTTGTGACTGCATTGACTGTGGTCTACATCATTTTAGTCAGGGATGTCAATAAAGAAATGAGTGTGCTGGGTGTAGTTTGCTGATTGTTATTTGCGTGCACACTCTTTCTGGTGATACTGGTTGTGCAAAAAGTAAAGAGTTTGAGCCTCCTCTTTAATTAACTCTAGCACTGATAACCACTGCCCTATGGTCTATCTGCAGTGTGTAGGCTGGATAGGACATCCAAAATAGCAAAACCCTTGATTGCAGCATGGGTTGCCCATTACTTTCCTACCTTCCCTGGACTTTGAATTAACACACTCTCAATAAAAGGGCAATTCTGTTCCTATGGCTTGATGGGAGTTTCCTGAAGGCGTATTGACTCCTTATGAAGCATTGGGTACAGTTATGATAAATACTATGAGGAGATCAAGAGGAAATTATTCATCCAAAAATCAGACACTGAGTATAAACAAAATACTAACATTAAACTGAGCACTGAATACAGCCGGGGTCTGTGGGTGGGGAGGAATGTAGAGAGAATGAGTTTGTGAGAGAAGGCGGCTATGGTAGTGAGGATGCACACAAAGAAACTGCACTGAATTCAGTGCATTGAACTCTGATCTTACCTTACTTCTGTGATAGGGTTTTGCTGCTTAAGTTGTCTCTTCTCCCACTCATGCCTATAAACCAGGGAAGAATAAAACCAAAGAAAACATAAAAACTAGTCTCTATCACACGGGACGCTTGATGTTTTCAGGATATACCACCAGTAAGTGTTGGATTGGAACAAACAGCTTGAAGAGATTATTTGTACACCATTTGTTACATCTGGCAAATGTATGAGCAGTTAGTAACGGTCTTCTGGGTGAGCTGTCAGTCATTCCCAGCAGGCAGCACTGCTAATCTCCATAATTACACAAGCCATCATAATGTAATGCACACTCAAGTAATTTTTTGTCTTCTATTTTCTGTATCATCCACCTTCTTTGCCTTTTAACTCTTTACGGCAAGGAGCATCTCAGCATTTGCTGTTTGCTACAGCACTTGCATGCTTCTTGCTTTGTTTTTGATCGTTAATGAATCAACTTTGTTTTTTAAATGGTGAAAGTGACAACTAAAGCATCATATCAAAACAAGAGAGTGTCTGAAAATTCTAGGTCAGTTGACTGATACACACAATTCAGAGAAATCAGTGAAGTATTCCCAGCATTGGTTTTGTTGAATATCAGTGGATACAGTAAATGTAGTTCTGATAAAACTGTTGTGTTCTCCACCTCTTAGCAAAACTTGAAAAGCACCTCTTTCTGAATACACACTAATCTCAGTGAATTCATAATATTTCGTGTATGGTAGAAACTGCCTCAGAATAACATCTAAGCAACTCAGAAATTAAGTCTTGGCAACACCTGCAGACAATATCAGTAATCTTTGCCTTTTAAGTATGAGCCAGTCCTCTTAACCTCACATCACACAGAAAGTCTTTTACAAAGATCATGAACCTGCATTGCAAGACTGTTTTTCCTCAAAATAAGAGTTCAGTAAATGCCAAATTCATAGGCAAACCTAAAAAAATAAAGAAAGGAGCCCAATTCTGTTACCATCACTGGTGGGACCTGGGGCTGTATAGATATCCATTTGATTTTGGCCCTAAAATTAAACTACCAGCTTCTTCAGTGTTTTGTTTGATGATTAGCATATTGCAGTTGTGGGAAAACACAGTCACTACAATGCGTGCACTGGATGAAAATAACTCCTTTGTGCAACAGCTGCATTTGTCTTAGTTGCCTGCCTTGTGAGTCTCCACCTTTTAGCTGCATGACAGTTATAGTCAATGATGAACTGCTACAGTATGGAAAAATACAGTCATGAGAGCCACTTCTTACAGGCTGGATATAGCTATGTCCCATTTACTGAGGAAGGCAGTCAAGCAAAGAAATAAAGAAACCAAAACAAAAATGCTTGAAATATCATGTGAGACTTTTCAGAGCTCCGTGTTTCCTATGTCAGTGACATTTTGCCTGAAGTGACTTACCTAATTCTGAACTTGGCCCAACTGAGTGTAGGAGATCTCCAGTAAAAGTGAAAAAGTAGGAGCTTCTTAAGAGGCAGGCATAAATAGTTCATTCTCCCAGTTGGCTCCTTTCCATCTCACCAGTATCACAGGGTGCTGTCAAAGATCACTCTTTCTTTGAGAAGCAGTGTAGAGAAGGCAATGTGTAGAGAAAAGTGTATTATTCAAGGATTTCTGTTTGGAGTAATCCACCAACAAACTAATGAAAAAGATTCTAACAATTCCTTCCTCCTGCATGTTTGCTCTCTATTACTCCTTTTCCCCTCACTCCTCTAAGCAGCCACCCCCCTCACTACTATTCAGTCTGTTTTTTCAAGGGACAGAGATCTCTGCTGGGAAGTAATGGTCAGACTCTAATTGTTGCTGAAGGTATTATGAATGGCATATCACATAACTCATTTTAAGAAAAGTACATGCATTCCAGGAACGCAAACTTAAATTATTGGTTTAAATTATTTGTTGAGATTACAAAACCTCAAAGATAGGAAGTGTTGAAATCAGTGCTCCGCAGGCACGTAGCATTTTTTAAATTCAGGTATAAACTATTGATTTTTTTTTTTTTTCCCAGACAGCTTATCTTATTCACAATCTCTGTCCCAGTAGATTCTCTTGTAGCAAATTTGAATTGAAAATCCATGCAGGGAAGTCTTTCAGTTCAAATCCTGTTTATTTTTATTTGTTTTACATCTCCATTTTCAGGCCTCAATTCCTTTTCCTTGAGCCATGCTCTCCTGACCGTGTTGTTTTAAATGTTACAGTTGCATAAAGTGAGTTAGCCACCCTCTATCCAGAGCACAGCTAACTGGACCTCATGGGAGGAGGCTGGGGAAGGGTTTAAGAGATTTCCCCAAGCCATGATGCCTGTAAGGTGTCAGGGCAGAAATTTTGCTCAAGAGGTAATTAAAGTGGATGAAACGGCCTCCTAGAATGGGGATTAGCTCAACATAAAAGGAGGGAGCTGGAAAACAAAGGAGTAGATACACAGAGTATTTCTGACCCCTACAAGCAGTTAGATGAGTGGGTACTGCAGGAGCGCCCTTCTTTGTCGCACTGAAATCTTCTGTCCAAGAGAAATCAATGGTGAAGAGACTTAGCACTAAGAGAAAATAGCTTGGCCGACAGACACGCATTTCTAACACAGAAAGCACGAGCCAGGGCCGGATGTCTCCCTGCCAGCTGGAGATCCTGCACTTAAGGCCAGAGAGCTGCAATAAAAAAGTGCCCCAAGCTCTGCGTTTCTGGAATCAAAGCCATGGCTCATGATGCACCATGCACCGAGGCTACCACTTCTGAGCTCCAAATTGTTACAGGAGGTGAGCGTAGCACACTTCCATTGGAGTATGATGCTCCCAGGATTAGCCACATTATAAGAGACCTTTTAAGTCTTATTATTGATAAATTACACTGCTTTGTTGCTGGTGCTCTTCAAGCCCATGGAGTTCCTGGCTTGATGACCCACCCTCAAGATGAAAAGAAAAATTGGAGCAAATTTGCATGTGGGAGAGTTCAACGCCCAGTTTTTGAAAGGAGATAAATGCCTCTTGATTTTATTGACTGTCACAGGAACACAGAAAATTTTCAGTATTCCTTGTGACCTGGCCCTATGTAGTCAAGTATATGGAGAGAA
Source organism: Chlamydotis macqueenii (assembly GCF_036417535.1). Taxonomy (NCBI): domain Eukaryota; kingdom Metazoa; phylum Chordata; class Aves; order Otidiformes; family Otididae; genus Chlamydotis; species Chlamydotis macqueenii. The sequence continues at coordinate 69,937,513 of NC_141558.1, read as the reverse complement.
TTAAGTTAAGTTTACAAAACTGCTATTACTGTCAGCTGAAATAAGCTGAAATAAGCACTACAGGCAGTCAAGGGACCTTTTAGAAAGATAACAACTTACTTTTTATTTGACATGAAGAGAGACTTCTCTCCACCTCAGTTGTCTGTATTCAGTGTTTTTGTTACTTGTCCCTGAAAATACACTCTTCACTGTTCTGGAAAACGGTTGTAAAAATGACCTTTTTTTCCTATAAACTTTCCTACTGAAGTATTTATAAAATATGATGCATTACAACATTTACACAGTAATAGTGAAATGAAATAAATCCCTTCCTTGCTCCAAGCAAAACATTCCAATAAAACCTTAAAAGTTATTATCTTCAAAACATTACCAATGCAGGAGTTTAGTTTAAAAACATAGAAATGAAGCTTGGTTACAAAAGCTCTAGTTATTCTGTGGCCTAACCACAGCTGTGGAATAATTGCCGCATGTCACAACCTCCTACCCCAGCAGTTTGTCCTTGAAAGACTTTGGATTAGCCAGTTTGTCATGACATGATCAAAAAAAAAATAAAAGCAACAACAACAAAAAAAAACCCAAACAAAAAAAAACCCAAGTGGGCAGGCAGGAAGCAGGGTCTGTGCAAACTGCACAGTACTGCCAAAATAAACATGCCCAATTTCTGCAAGGTTTCTGCCAAAAAAACAAGGATAGGACTCGACTGGAGGCAAAGAACCAGCGAAGACATGACTGTTTGGCATCCACGGTGGGAAGGGACAGTGCACGGTGTCTCTGGGGCAGGACTTATCAGAGCGAATGGTCATTCCAGTAGGACCTTTCCCTGCACCTCAGCCAAGAGAGGCACCTCGTATGGCATCCTCAAGCACAGGGACACAGCTTTGCTGACACAGGCAGCCTCACCTGGTTCCAGCAATGCCTCAGAAAGATCTAGATCCACCCATAAACACCTCTAGCTTTAATCTTCAGCCCTGGGGCACTCAATCAGTGCTCAAGGACAAATATCTGGCACTCAGCAGCCTGCAGGCGAGTGTGAGCCTGGACCCTGCTTTTTGCATATGAAAATCTGATGCAGATGCCAAATTATATGCCTTTCTCCTCTGCCCCCTCCTCTTCTCAGGAGTTGGATTTGATGATCCTTATAGGTCCCTTTCAACTTGAGATATTCTATGATTGTATGATTCCCTGATATATTTTGCCTGACCATTTATGTGACTCGGATGTCCACCTTTGCCACTTTTCCAGAGCTTTGCTGATTCTCTTTCATTTGGCTGTATCTCCAGATGTGACATCAAACTGTGAAATAGGTGAGATTACAATGATCAGAGTGAAAGCTGGGGAAGAAAGTGAACTCCACAAAAGCTGTGGGCATAGAGAAAGAAGTATTATCTGAGGGCACCTTCAGCCACCACCTGTTCTGGCTGAATGGTGTGGCCTTGCCGTTAGCCACCTTTGACAAATGGGTAAGCAGCCAGTTAAAGGGCTCGCAAATAACATTTCCGTTCCTCCTAAGCCCGCGATCAGCTCCAGTGGTGATGGCACATGCAGGCAGAGAGCACAACTTCTCCATAATCCATGCTCTGCAGTGAAGAAGAAGGTTAATACTGGTAAGAGGTACACTGCCTCCCAATAAGACTGAGCTCAATAAAGGAGAAGGTGTAAGAGCTGAACGGAGAGTTGGGATACTCGATCCCATGCTGAGACAGTTTCAGCTAAGAGGTATGTTTCTATAAGAGAGGGACAAGCATGCCTTCTGGAGGGGTTTTGGGTAGAGCACAAGTGCTGCATACCACTTCATTTTGACAAAGATAGCTTCATCACAAGGCAAGGGATGTCTGGAGCACCCTTCCTGGACCCACCTCTCCACACAAGTCACCTGTCCATGGATTTGAAGGAATTGTCATCCAGGAAAACATGATATTGTAAAATGGAAGCAAATCCAAGTCTTGCAGATTGTCAAAACAGTCTTCCCAGTACAACTAATAAAAGACTGAAGGAAGAATATAATACAAGAGGGGATTGATACAAGCAAGCAGAGAGCAGTGAAAAAGTAGTAAGTACTTTCCTGATAAGCTCAGGGAACATCTGTTCTCATAGGCAAAAACAACAGAGATAGCAGCAGCACATGATGGATGTTACAGAAAATGTAGTTAACACATCTCTGTACTCAGTCCAGGAGCCAGTGTCATAGCACCAAAGCTATGGGAATTTTGGCAAGGAATACCCAATCCACAAATATAAAGATTACAGATTATTAGAGGATTTGGTGCTTTCTCTGCAGGTCGCCTTTACTGCACCCTGCCTCTGGGTCTTTTCTTAATATGCAAATCTAAAATTAGGAAGATCCACTTGGGGAGGTTTAATCACTGACTCAGCAGTGGGAAGTTACAGCTGCTGAGGACTTTGTGAGATCCACCAAGACCCAGGAAACCACAAGGTATAGCTTAATCATTTAGATATTAGCTAAGGATTGCAAAGGATGCACACATTTTGTTCAGCTCTGCAATACTCTTAAGCTGCCTCTAGCATGGATTTCGTGAGAAAATGGTGGAAGCATACTGCAGCTCTGGCTGGGGAAAGGTCAGTAAGGCACTTCTAACTTGTCTTGTAATTCAAGATATGAAGTATCCTAATGGAAAGAATCTCTTGGGCACAGGAAAGCGGTGCTAATGCACTGAAAGCCTAGCAGAACAAAAAAAAAAGTAATGAAACAAACTCTGTCCTAAGCCTGCAAGCATTAAATAGACTGATGGACTGGGTACTTCCCTTCCCCCTGAAGCCCATCTATTCCTCCCCACTTGGCCTTCTTTGTCTGCATGAGCTCAAGAGCCATCAGAACCCTCCGCCAGTCTCCGTGTGGAATTCCAGGTACAAGCTGGAAAATCAATAGTTCAGGGAATAATCCCCAAAGATCAGGTTTTCATGGCAACAGGTGAAAAAAATTGTGTTCTAGTGTCTAATCATGTGGCAGACTGGATAAATAAAGAACAATGTGAAACAGATGTGACACTGGCAGTCATGTGCTGTACTGCCGTAAGCAAATTATGATTCTGTGGATATGGAAAGAAAATAAAGCAAATGTAAAGAAGAAAGGTAGATACATAAAATCAAGAGTAGAGATTATGTCAAAGAAATGCTAATAAAGATACTACCTATTTTGACATTGTTTTGCCTTATCGATGTTCCATGACTGTATTTCAGGAAGAGTCTGGAAATTTGTGGGCAGAAAGTTCTGTGTGAGCACCGTTCAAGGTCAGAGGGGTACAATCAGAGTGCCAGCCCTCTTTTTCATTATACAACTCAAGGCTATGAAATAGCTCAAACTATAAAAGGCATTTGGATTATGATTGTTACATCTCAATTTAAGTAAAACGTGTTTTTGTCAGCTGCTTGGTACTCAGGTTGTTTTTCCTACCCTTCCACCCATGGAAGCCTCAGTTCTCTGTCTTGTGCCTCTGATATTTTCTGATCCTGTAACTGCCAGCTGGCCCAACCAAAACAAAGTTGACCTGAGTTGCCTATAACAGTTACTTCTATATACTAAACTATAGACTAGTTAAATGAAACTATATATATGTGTCCTAGTTCCGGCTAGGATAGTTAATTTTCACCTGAGCTGGGAGAGGAACTGGAGCTGGTGGCCCCTGTGGCTGGGGGACATGGCTGGGATAGGTTACTAACTAGCCACCAGCTGGGATAATTTACCCAAATTGACCCAAGAGCTATTCCGTCCCATGTGATATCATGCTCAGTATGTAAGTGGGGACAGTGCTGAGGGCCAGGTTCTGCTACTTTGGAAGAAGCTGGGCATCAAGATCTACTGTGAGCTATTGTGATGTAAATTGCATGTTTAAGTATTTTCTGTTATTGGGTTTTTTATTTGTTTTCTATCTGTGTTTCCTTTTCTTCTGTTGTTCTCTTAAACTTTTTTTTTAATCTCAGCCCATGAGTTTTGCCTTATTTTCTTTGCCAGTTTTCCTCCCTATCCCACTGGAGGATAAGGGGAGTGAGTGAGAGACTGTGTAGCTTGATCCTGAGCAGGGCTAAGCTATGACAATAAATGATACACTTGTATTCTAATAGCAATAATTTACCACCTCCTGCATTTCTTGAACCCAATACAGCATCCAGGTGTCGTGAAAAACCTGGGATGAAAGCACAGGGCTACCCCAGGGACAGCCCCTCTGCCTCTGGCTGTCTGACCCAGCCAGTTTTGTCCCTTGGCCCAGCCTGGGAATGAGCTTGAGGAGTGGAAGGAAGGGAAAAATCAAAGCCACATTTGGGCTGTGCAGCCTGGATGCAGCATATTCACCCAATGTTTACTTGCAGTGGGAACATGGGAGGATGAATGATATTTGGGCACAGGACCAGAGTGTGGGGGAGAAGATGTGGTACTTCCACATCTCCCACTTTCTTCTCTTCCTCCCCTCCCTCTCTCTGGCCCCTAGCCTTCCTACCTTTTTGCTGCCATTACTGCCTGCTCAGCCTGCTGTATAGACAGCAGCAGGAATTTCAGAAGTTCTGGTGTATTTGCCTCCTCTTGATACCCCTCACATGGGTGCAGGGTGCAAGCCTTTCTTGCTATGCCCCTTCCCCTGTCTGCCCAGGGGAAAGCAGCAGGGCTTCACTGTGCAGGAGACAAATGCCCAGGAGGGATCTGGCCCCAGGCGCAAGAAACATGTTGGGTTCCCCTTGCTGGCAGGAGCAGCATAAGCTGTCCCATTGGTAAGTTCTGTCTGAATCAGGTTCAAGAAGTGCTTGAAAAACTGTCAACCTGCCATTGTGATACCATGATGCATCTCCCTGTAGTCAGGCTCTAGCAGACAAGCAGAAGCAGCCTGAAAGCAGAAACCATGGTCCCAGAGCGATAGCCAGCGCTTATTAGGATCTCACTGAGAATGACGTTGGCAGGGCCAGAGAGACATATTGCTAAAAATACATCTGGCAGTTAGCAGGAGAGAAGTAAGACAAGAATGTGCTTTACTTAGTGCTCTTTGGCCACATACCCTTGAAAAAAGCTGGAGGCCCCACAGCAGGCATTTGCTGAAATCATTCTCTGTGGGTGCAAGTAGTAAATGGGTATCGGGGATTTGGTACTGAATCCTGTTCAGCCCTGGAAAAGACTGGGGAAGGAGAAAGTATAACCATTATTTCCATCAAGGAAATGGTCAAGTGTTAAAGCAAATATATGCAGATTAGGAGTGAGACAAGTAGTAGGTGCATCATACTGGACTCAGCTTCCATCCCAGAAACTCATCACAGGGAGAAGGCTGAGGAAATGAAACTCCACTTTATCTTTTTACTTGACTTTCTCTCTTTAAGTATTTTCTCAGTGTCTGTGAAGCATAAGGTTTCTTTGGAAATATATGGGTTTTTTTTGAAAGACAGTTTATTCGCTAAGTGCTGAGTCCTGCACTTTGGTCACAACAACCCCATGCAACACTACAGGCTTGGGGAAGAGCAGCTGGAAGCTGCCTGGTGGAAAAGGACCTGGGGATACTGGTCAATAGTTGGCTGAACATGAGCCAGTAGTGTGCCCAGGTGGCCAAGAAGGCCAACAGCATTCCGGCTTGTATCAGAAACAGTGTGGCCAGCAGGAGTAGGGAAGTGATCGTGCCTCTATGCTTGGCACTGGTGAGGCTGCATCTTGAATACTGTGTTTAGTTTTGAGCCCCTCAGTACAAGAAAGACATGGAGGTGCTGGAGGATGTGCAGAGAAGAGCAATGAAGCTGGTGAAAGGTCTAGAGCACAAGCCTTACAAGACGTGGTTGAGGGAACCAGGGTTGCTTAGTCTGGAGAAAAGATGGCTCAGGAGAGACCTTACCGCTCTCTACAACTGCCTGACACAGGAGGTTGTAGTGAGGTGAGTGCTGGTCTCTTCTCCTGAGTAACTAGTGATAGGACAAGAGGAAATGGCCTCAAGATGCATCAGGGGAGGTTTAGATTGGACATTAGGAAACACTTCTTTACTGAAAGAGTGATCAGGCACTGGAAAAGGCTGCCCAGGGAAGTGGTGGAGTCATTATCCCTGGAGGTATTTAAAAGATGTGTAGTTGTGGTGCTTAGGGACATGGATTAGTGGTGGGCTTGGCAGTGTTAGGTTTAGAGTTGGACTCTATGATCTTAAAGGCCTTTTCCAACCTAAATGATTCTATCAGATTTCACCTGTCAAGTATGTCCCGATAAAGGAGTACTGGGGAAGATACCAGGCAATTAAGTACTATGTTGCAATTGCATTTTAACTGTCAAAGTTATTTTTCAAAACTTCCTAGAAGGTGTAATTTTGTCCTCATAGCCTTCAGTTTCATTGTGAAGGCACTAAAGTAGGTCAGCTTGTATAAGACATGATCTTTGGGTTTTATGAGGAAAGGACAAAAAGAGCATCATCAATAGGAAAGCTAGAAAGGAACAGAACTGAGTAGGAGAGCAGACATGGAGGAGCTGAGTGGGGACGCATTTGTATTTACTGTCATGGATAATATTGTCTCCTAGAAGAGGAAAAGTGCACAATACTTGCAGAGCTTGTGCTGCTAAGTTTGTGTATGCTGTCTCTCACTAACTAATGTGCGTCACCTCTGCAGTATGGTAAATCACCTGACCTCCTTTTGACGTTCCCCTTCAGTGAATACCATCCAATGGTAGATGAGAAGTGTCTGGAAGACAGAGCAGGGCATCTTGCAAAGACTTGTAATAAATTATCACATCTTCTTTCCAGATTTCTGAATTCTGGATGCTTCCATGAGGGCAGAGCTCCTGTATTGGTTTGGGGAAGATGAGTCACTCCCTTCCAGTGCCAGCACTGCATAGGGATGAACTTTTTTTCATCCTTTCTAAAGCTTCACTTGCAGTGCCTAACTAGCTGACTTTTGACTCTTCAGGTGGTAGGCCTGGCAAAGCAAACCCAGCTTGGTAGTATCTTTTTCTCTTGGTTGTTCCAAATCCTCCACCTTGCAGACCTCTACCTTGGTGTGGTAACTAGAGTGGGAAAGTAAGAAAAATTTGCTTCTGGAAGCAGAATAGGAGAAGAGGACATGCTGTCTCATGCCTTGCAAAGTACAATGATATTTCTACAAGTGTGGGGGTCTCCAGAAGTGACTGCTGATAACTGTCTCCAAGTTGCATGCTCTCCTGGAGGCAAAGATGCTCTCCAATTTATGAAAAATAGCAAAATACCTGGCAATCCTGAATAAGTGCCACACAACCTTTCTGTGGTTAGGCTATGTAGTTTCTACTCTTCCCAAATACAAGTGGCAAGAAAGAAACATGCAGGGACATAAGCCTCTTTACATGACGCAGAACTTTAAATCTGTCCTCTTGCTTAATCTGTTGTGATTGCAGCACAGGCACTTTGCTGGCAGTGCACAGCTCTGCTAAAAGCAAGCTGCTTACTATGGGCAGTTCCACACAGAGAAAATCTCCTTGGAGAGCTACCTAAAAGGTTACTGAAAGAGAACACCCAGTAACTTCTATTTCTCAATGTAAGCCCATGTTACCTGCCGTCCAAATAATTCCTGAGAGTCAGTGTTTCACTTCAGCAAAATTTAGTAGCAAACTTGAATTCTTACATAAAATTCCATCTGATAAACAAATTCTTGTATTACTTATTAGTAAAAAAATTATGTATAATCAAAGTCTAGATTTTCTGACATTGATGCAAAACCAATCTGTACCTGATATTTGTGTGTCAAGGAGTTTACACAAGTTTGGGATTGGTATATGTTGCATTTGCAGCTATGAGAAGCAGCATAATTTAGCCCATCCAGCTATTTATTTTTATAATTATGCCTCTTATGTTTATAACATGTTTTCGTTGTAGCCATCATGACACCACCGATGACAAAGCTCTGCAAACTGGCTGGAATAGTGGAATCAGACTGAGAAAACCTCAGGACTTTAACTTTTTAACTCTTCTGTAATGTACTGCAGACACCTATTTCCTCACATACTCATTGCTGCTTTTCATCACAGGTGGTCCATTTTATATTGCAAAAATGTGTAAAATCCTTGTAGTATAATAATTTAATTTTTCTCAGTGCTCAAAAATCCTGAAGAGCCCGCTTCAAAATGTCCTGTATTTTGCCAGTAGTAGTTTAAAGTCCTAGCTATAGTACGCTGATGTCCTCAATCTGAAACGAGGAGACAGTAACCCTGTGAACAGAAGTGCTACAGTTCTCTGCCTATCATTAGTACATGTCAACACCTCATTAAACTGTCCAGAGCCTGCAAGCATAAGACAAATGGATTTCATTCTGCAAAAGAAGCAGAAGGAAAAATAATAATTTTTCATCCTATGTGTTTTGTTGATTAATGGACATACATTCAATTGACAGAGGTGAGAATTTGGATAGACAGGAAAGGCAGTAGTTTAAAATATCATATTCTTACAGTTGAAAGTCAGGTGCCTGTGAGCCATAAGCCCTTGTAAAGGTTAAGAGACTGATGGTTCCTGGCATGAGCCATGAGACAGTCACCTCTAGATACCTTGTGAAAATCAAAAGTTATCATGAGGTCCGTTAGCTGCAAATTCCCATCTGAAAGGTCAGGGCTGGGGCAAATGGATACAAGAGTGCATGAGTCATTTAAACTGGGGTTTGATCTCTTTTGTAGACAAAAAAATTTCGGTTTCCAGTGATATTTCTCTTGCAGAAAGCCATTCTGTATCCCTGAAAGTTAATGATTTTTAAACGCAAAGGTTTGAAGCCGCTGAAACGCGGTAGTACATTCTGTATAGACACAGAGACCAAGCTGTTCTGAGAAAACACACTGACCTCAGAGGTGAGGAGAGAATAAAGGAAAGAGAAATAAAGCAGAAAAACGGGCACATTTATGAACATAATTTAAAAAATGTAAAGCTAAAATGTTTTGTAAAAATGTTTTATTGCACACATTAAGTATGCTTTTAGCAGACTAAGAAACAGAGGCAAGTCATATATAAGGATTGTGCTTATTTTTAGTCTATAGGAGGAAGAAAATCAGGCAAAGAGGAGAGAATCATGGGGAAAGGATGTGAGGTAATAAGTGAGGGAACACTGAGGAGTAAAAAGGATAATAATAATAATCCTGCAGTGGAAAATGAACATTTGGGATGACACAGGCTAATGTGTTAGTATTGCTCAAAGCCTCTTCATGCTGTTTAAATTCATGAGTGACCAAAACCACAGCTGGTTTCAAGTCATCCTAGGTTCTCAAGGGAGACCTAAAGTATTATTTCATTAAAACACTTAGCCAGTTTTAAATTGCCTGAAAGATTATCTATTTTTTTTTTATGTCTATCTGATAAAACATTTTTTTTTTTTCTCCTTATCACTGTCAGTGCTTCTCTTAGACAAACAGGACTACTAATGGTGCTTTAAAACACTTGGTGCTGAAAAAGTCTGAAATAAACAAAGTGAGAAATCAGGTTAAAAAATGTAGCTTTATTCTGTGACAGTTTAAAGGGAAAGAAATTAATTGGGTGAAGTTAAACTAGATTTCCCTGAAAATCATAAGATTTATTGTAGCAAGATAAAAACTGTTTGGAAGAATGGTAACCCTTACAGGTACACAGTCTGTGACTGCAAGAGAGTTACAGAGCTCTTGGGTCCAGCCATGTCCCAGGTCCACAGTAGGACATGACACTGCTCCACCATCCTCCTGAGAGCAAAAAGCTGGGTGAATGTGCAGGATTTGCAGATCTAAGTAGTTTTGCTCTCTCCTGGAAGAAAAAAATATCCTTTTGTTTTATGTGCTGTGTCCAAATGGCTTTGTACCATTTCATACTGTATTTCAAACAGATTTTCTCCTGCTCTGCTTGCAGAAATTCCAGCTCTAACACTGAAAATGTGATAAAGGCTGAGGGAGAGGGATCATGGTTATAGCTCCTCGCTCAGTTTTCATAACATAGATCTTAACACTTCAGAAAATAGGGGCTTTTTTTTTCCCCAGTGCCTCTGGAAATTCTTTTGCCCCTGAATCTCAGTCTATTTACAGATTGGAAAAAGACCCAGCTGGGCAAGAGAAGCAAATGCAGTGCTGATAGTCACAGAATTACAAGAGATATTCATGACCATTGCACAGGTTTCAGAGAATGAAGAGTTTACTTCTGCTAGAAATTATCTGCCAGAATATTTCTATAAGTTTTGAAGCTTTCAGCAAGAGTGAGACTAACCCTAGTAAGTTACTTATAAACTCAGACTTATTAGAACTCATGTGACAGCTATCTGAGAATCTGAGAAGGTATAGCGAGCTCCTAAACAACAGATTTAATTAAATGCAATTAAGGACTAAGAGGTATTGAATGCATGCAATCATATTCTCTTGATCTAGCAGTTCATATCAATAACTCTCAGAGAGCATTTTCAAATTTGCTATTTGCTAGTGCCAACTCTGTTTTTTGTTTGCAAGTTATTCCCTTTATACACCTTGTTGTATCCAACTAGCAAATTCTGCTTTATTAAGATCATAGAATCACAGAATAGTTTGGGTTGGAAGGGACCTTCAAAAGTCATCTAGTCCAACCCCCCTGCAAGGAGCAGGGACATCTCCAACCAGATCAGGTTGCTCAGAGCCTCATCCAACCTGGCCTTGAATGTTTCCAGGGATGGGGCATCCACCACCTCTCTGGGCAACCTGTGCCAGTGTTCTGCTATTCAAATCCCATTTGGGGAATAAAAGCCAGGCCTAGTAAATCCAACCAGTGAGGGATTCTCTCTGTCCAGTGGAAGCTACCTGAAGACTAAAAAGAGTAGCTCCAAAAATTCCCCGTGAGTATAAAACACAATCCTTAAAGAACATGTTTGGTCTCATTGGGTGAGTAATTTTTGTGTTAATTATATTTATTTGCTTTGTCTAACACATAAACTGGCTACCAACTCTGTCTCTAAATTATTTTTGCAAAGCTAGCGCAGCACCCTTACAAAAAGCATAGCTTGAACCGTATTATGAAATAAACTGTTAAAAGACCTAGCCAGTAATTCCTTCTTAGCAGGTAACAAAATCGAATCAAGTATCAGAGATTTACTATAGAAGGAAATAATTATTTCAAAGCTGATTCTATAAATGTAAAGTATTAAGAGAATTAGACCTCTTCTGTTCTGTGAAGTATTAAAACCAAATCACTTTTCCCACCCATACAATTTATATTTCTTTTTTTAGGTGATGAACAATCTACATTGTGGTTGATATACTACCCCTTACAAGTTCTTTAACCCACATCCCAGAAATAATTAAACAGAAATTATTCTGTGCAATGCAGTATAAAATAAAGATAGTAGTTTAAGAATCTGAACACCAGTTTTGACAAAGTCAAACTGTCCGCACTCAAAACAGGTCGAATCTGAAAGAACTAGAGAGTCCTTCTACTTAAAAAAAATAAAAATATACTTTTGCTGGGTGCTTCCTTGATGTGGGATAGCATTTTTCAGCATTATGCAAAAACAAAGGAAAGTGAATATTGTGTTCCTAGAAACCTTTGATCTCTTGCTTCACTGAACACGTCAGGCAGCTTGAACTCCTGACACGGGCGGGTGTGCACAGAATACCATCCAGGCAATCAGAGTCTCCGCAGGTATACTGCAAAGAAAGCCTTGGGTTCTCTATAATGGCATGGCGCTTTTTGTCTTCTCAGTGTTGTCGCAGAGCATGAAAAGACAATGGCCAACCAGGTTCCCTGAGAAATGTCCCCTGTGAAGCGAGGATCCTCCCGTGGCTGCCAGTCTTGGGTTGCTTGAACTGAAATACTTCAGAAGCATCTGAGCTGACACAGTGCAAGGCACACGGGAGGCTTTACCCAGTTTTGTAATCCCTGTGCTGTTTAAATGACTTATAATAATGTTAGCTCTTATGCTGGTAGTGCTGTTCCTCTGTAGGAACATTTAGGGAATACTGTAAATCCTTCACTAATTTTATGGCCAAGGCAGTATAATACAGTTATTTTGGTCTTCAGCTCACAGTGCCATATGATTACATGGGAATCCGCATTTTCATTTAAAAATGGCAAGTTTATTGCCCTTACAGAGAGCTTTAAAGAAACAAGAATAGCTTTAAAATATGAAATTGATGCAATGTCAGCTGCCTGAGGGCCTGAAACAAGAGCTCTAAAGAGACTGATGCAATGTGATATGCCTGAGAGCCTGGAAAGTGCTCTAAAAAGTGTGAAGTCCAGTATGCATCTTCATTTCATGTTTATCCATGGTTCCAGCAAAGCTAGTGACAAGCACCCTTGCAAAGAGCAGTGAAAAGGCAGGAACAGATAATTGTGGTAAGCCCTGCCTGTTCACTAAGTCACTGTACCCTGCAAATTACCATAGATATTACAGGTTATCTTGTTCTTTCTTCCTATCTTATAAAAAGAAAAGGTTCCTATTTTCCACTGCTATTTGCACTGGTTAAGTAGGACTATGCCAGAAGGCTATTGAGTACTGAGCCACAGAAGGCTTGTTGGCAATACATATGGGCTCTGAATTATCTTATTCTAGCCACTGTGCATGGGGAATGTCATTTAGTAAGAGGATGTAATATGCAGATATAATGCAAAGTAATGTTGAAAGTTCATGAATGTTGCATAGCTTGGTAAACTATTATTTCTCTGTGTAAAGAGCCCTGGAAGTACACATGGGGATAAGGGAAAGAGCTGAATCTGTCAGGAAGCTGTGTTGAACAATTATACTGTTATGGCTCAAAGCAGAAAAAAATCCAGGACTCTGCAGAAAACTAGAATTAATGAAGCCCGTTCTTCCCTTTGAGCCATAATGTTATCAGTCTGCTTTACTCTCGGTTTATGGAATCGGCTCATCTCCATTTTTTTTTAAACTCGCTTATGTGGGATAACTGAAGGCATCATCTGGCCTTTTGGTATTTGTTACTATTTTCATCTGTTAAATCATTCAAGCATTTTTGTAACTAATAAAGGCTTTTAAGTGGGCTTTTTTTTTCTTTTTTCCTCTTTGGGTAAAGCTGTTCTAATTGCTAGGCTGCTATTCAGCTAACAGTAGTTGGTTTGAATATTTGTGATCGGACCGTGTATTTTCAAGGGACTAAAAATATGCACATCTGATTTACTGGAAGTAACCACGGCATTTAACTGACTGAGGTCTCTATCCCACAGTGAACTTAATATAACCTTTGGTATACTATTGGCTTGCAGAATAAAAACCTTAACAGAGAGTTAAAAGAAAATAGAACTGAAGAAGGAAGTCATGGTGAAGCATTTGGAATACAAATAGGAACAGAAATACATCTCTGTGTGTATGCATTTCTACTTATTTTCACTTTTCTCTCATTTGCCCCATTTCCGTAGCTACATTTCTGAAGAAAAGAAGCTGAAAGAAAAAGATGTTCAGAACTAATTTTTTTTAGTAATGGGGGAAATAAATTGACAAAGAATGAAAATAGAAAGAAGGGAAACAGCAGCATAGGCCATAACCAGATTTGCTGTTGTGGCTCCAGCTGGGCAAGAGGCTACTGTTGAAGCTGCTCATCGCCACCTCCCCCTTGATGTTACTGCCTCTGAGATCTGCAGGCATAACTGAACACACAGATTTGAGCTGTGCTATCTGACTTTAGGGAGTCATTGAATATGCAACCCTGCTAACAGCTGCAAAGCCAGTACTACTGCAGAGGCAGTAGCATCCATCCAAGGGTCTACCTGGTGATAGTAACTCCAATAACCCAGCTCAGCTGCTGGGAGAGCACTTCCGACTAGCTAAATTTGTGTCAGTGCCACAACACCAGATTTTTATTACTGTAACTAAGAGCAGAATGTGATGCATAAAAACTGCCAACAGAATGGAAGTGAAAGTGCATCAGTTGGGAGGAACAGGCAATGAAGAAGAAAAAGTCAAGAGAAAAAAATCAAAATCTGGCTCAGATGTATAAACCATCTGTACTCTGTATCACTGGAGCAACAAAGATGTACAGCAATACAAGCTTCGAGGCCACATGGAAGAGGAAGAAACTGCAAAATGCAGTGGTTTGCTTATAATGGAGGACCTGTTCCAGAGGAGTCTTTGGCAGAGAGCTGTGCTGCATGGGCTGCTAGGGAGTCTCCAGGTGCAAATCAGGTATAGAGATTTTGGTTTTGGCTTTTTTTTTTTTTTTTTTTTTTTTACTTTTAAAGCTATAAGAAACATCATACTCCTTTTGCCAGATCAATATTTCCACCCTACGATGTAGCTCGAATCTGCAAAGCAATCCTGGCTTTTGTCTGCCTGATGTGGATGTCACAGCTTTGTTGATAAACCGTGAAATCCCTCATTTCACTCAGCACAAAGGAGTGTGAACAGAGGTACCGGGGTAAGACCGTTGAGCGATCACTTGAGTAGGAAGTCTTACACTTGTGATGTTCTCAAGAGATCTCTGTTTCGGTAGGGAAAACAACCAGTGACTGTTCTCTCAACAGCCAGTTAAATTGTGGGAGGGTGCTTAGCATGGAGCCAGTCCTCAGCACAGTAATCTTATAAATCCAAAGGAGTTAATGGAATAAAGAGCTTTTTTTTCATGACTTGGGAGCCCCCTGTGGCTGCAGATTCGGCAGCAGTGTCTGGCTTCATGTTCCAGAAATCTCACAAAAAGCTTTATGGTGAAAAAGGCAGGCATATTAGATCTCTAAGCCTTTGACACCTATTTTTCATCATAAACTCTAGTATTTTTTGTCCTTTTCTGTAGGCTTGTGGATTAGTTTTGGATGTCTTACTCACATAAAGACTCTGTGGCTTAGTTTTCCATATCATTGCTCCCTCAATGCATACTTGCTTTTATGTCCTACAGGCAGAATTGGCACCCCATAGGCAGTCAAAGCATCTGACACTGTGGGACAGCTTTTACAGCAAGAAGGGAGGTGTCTTGTGCCAGCCCAATCGCTTTCCACTGGAGTTACTCATCATTATTTATTAAGGAATCAGTACTTTTCAATAGGCTTCCACAGTTATGAGCCTTTCCAGCACAATATAGCTTTGAGCTACCATTTGGATAGGGCTGGTGACTCAGGCAGGAGTGTGTCTGTCCTAATTCTTAGTTTATTATGTATTTTTAAAAGCACCACAGAAGAGACTACCACCATCTCTGAGAAGGGACTTCTGAGAAGTAACAGAAAGATTCACCCCTATACTGAAAATGAACATGATCAAACTACTCATTGTCGTTCTATCACTTTCACACACAATCTCAGTAGAAAGCTTGTTCTCACTACTACAAAATAAAGGCAACATGAGAAAACTTCAGACTGCACCCAGCTCCCGCATGGAAACCCTGTGAAGGTGAAAATTACCAACTCTATTCTCCTCCCTCCTTGTAAAACCTCTGTCTGGTACTGAACCCGCCCTACGAGGGGTGAGGGCTCTACTAAGCTACTTTTAGTACCGTAGGAACTGACCAGCCCATACTTTACTGAAAATCAGGCATACAAGAATAGAAAAACATCCCTGCTGAGTCCGCCTGCTGGGACCATCCAGGCCAAATGCTGTGTCTCCAGCACTGGCAATAGGAAAGGCCATGTAAGGAGAGCACCTGAGCCTGGCCGCTTTCTGCAGCACATTCTCTCAGTATCCACAGCTGTTGGGGGTGGGGACATTAGAGGGTATGTTCCCTCAGCATCTGCTGATGGAGCTGAAGAGAGTTTGCCTGTGCCTTTTTTGAGCTTGCTGAGAGCATCCAAACCACAATGTCCTAGGGCAGCAAGTTCCAAAAGTTCAGACCTTGCTATGCAGAGCAGTACATCTTCCATCTCTTTTAAAACCATCTCCTGCTAGTTTCATTGTGTGACCCTCAGCTTTCACATTGGTGAGTTGATGAACAGCAGTGCCCCATTCAGCTTATAGTGACTTTGTAAACCTCAGTTGTATCCCACACCACTTTCTCCTCTCCACAACAAACAGTTCCAGTCTTTTTGGTCTTTCTGTGCAAGGCAACAGCTCCATCCTTTGAAAACTTCGTTGCTGTGTCTAACGCCTCTCTGTCCACGTTGAGGTGCATGTGACCAGATCTGCCTGCACTGCAGGGCACAAGCTGTGGGTTTGCTGCGGTCCTTTGCAATGGCCCTGAGATGCCATCTGTTTTGTTGCCAGGACCTTTTCTGATGGTGCCCTCATGGTGTTTGGTTGCTTTTCCAGCAGCTGTTCTGCACTGAGCCGATGATTTCAGCGACCTGCCAGTGACGGCTGCAGCAGCCCTTTCCCCGAGCGCTTTAACTGCCTGTTTTGAGCTCAATATTGTGTAAGCATGACTTAGATAGACTGACTATATTTTTATCTGCACTGAAGCATATCTGACACCTTTTCGACCCCTCATTCAGTGCCCCATCATCAGTGCACGGTTTGACTGCTAATCTCCATGAATTTGGGGATTTTGCTGTCTGCTGCCCTCTCCAGGTCACTGATGAAGGTGTTGAATGAAACCAACCTCACATTCTGAGACATTACTCTTGACCCTTCTGTGCCCTGTAAAGTGACAATTTCGCCTTTTCTTTTGCTTCTTATCCTGTAATGAGATTTTAGACCACGAGAGGACCTTTCCTCCAATCCCATGGAAATTTAATTTCTTTACTAGCTTTTCACGAGTATTCCTGTCACAGGCTTTTTGAAAATTCAAGCGTGTTAAGTCCGCTAGCGATCCTGCCTATAATTCACAAAATCCTCCTTGTCCTTGTAAATCATCAATAGATAGAGTTACCACACGAGAACTAAGCACACTTATCATTTGGCTTCAGAATTAGAAGCACCTTTAAGTTGTTTGCTTTTATTACTCAAATGCATTGTGCAAGGAATAGTCCAGGTTCCCTTCCCATGTGATGTATCTGCTAGCAGAAGGTAACTGACAGAGCCTAATTTAAGCTGCATTTCGTATATTGGTAGCTCAGAGCATTTTCTAAAATGCTATCTGAAGAAATAAATATATTCTTCATTTAAATTAAGAAGGTGAGCAAATTTAAAAATCACATTATTTTTAAAAGCTAATTGTTTAAGGTCTACTCAAAAGAAAAGTTTGGGGTTTCATCCTGATCAAAATAGAAAGTAATAATGATTGCTACATCAAATTAAAAAGTTTTGAAATCCAATATTATAATTTCATTAGATTTTAATATACTTTCATGCCATCTTAAATATTTACCTAATTTTTGAAATAAAATATTATTTTAAAATGAAAAAGTGGCACACCTCATCATAAAATATTATATTTAAAAAATTGTTTCACATTTTAGGGGGTTTTCTGTATTTGTTGGCTGAAGCTTTCTGGACAAATTCTCATGTGAATTTGCCAGTAGTTCCAGCTGAGTCAAAACTGCATTATCAGCAAATGAATTTTTGCATGCAAAATTTCAGCTAACATTATATTAAAATCTCTCCATTTGCATTCGTAAATAAAATGTACTATAATATCATATGTTCTATTACTTGACTAAATATCAAAGTAGAATGTTGCAATTAATGCACAGAGAAGTGTAGCTTGAGAGTAATTCACACTTCTTCCTCTCTGACCTGCGTAAAGTGAGACTTATAAACTGCTTGTCTCACATACTTACTGACATATTGCTCACGTTGTTTGCACACTATTAAACTGAACTAAACGAGACTCTAACTTGGTAATTTGTGGTAATTATCTTTTAGATATCAACCCTCCTAAAAGCAGATTTTTTTTTTTTGTGCAATACTTTTTTTCCTGTCCTTACATCAGAAAAGGCCTAGAGTGTCAGCTCTGAATATGCCATATTACATCCATCTTTTGACAATTTTTACTTATAATCTCTTAGGTGTCCAAGTTACAAAAGGTTATTGTCAATACCCAGACCAGAAAGTCAGTCAGGAAGGGGATTTGCACAGGGTGTAAATCTGGTATGAAATCATGATCAACAATGTATGAATCACTTATTGAAAAGACAAATGCAGGTACTCAGTGATCTAACCTCAGAAATTTACAGGCCAGTGACGTACTCTTCAGAATTTAATAATGCATATGTGTTGTTAATGTGCTACTTAGCAAACCCAGGGAATATAATTTATCAGTCATGCAGAATTTCTCCTAGCTTCATTTTTTCTTGTTACCTTGCTCTACAATTCAAAATGAATAATCATTTATCTTTTACTTAATAAAAATACATTAAAGAAAGATCTTTCGTGTTGGTAGGGGAGCTCTTGTTTATCACATAGAATTCTGGAGATATGTTGAACAGTTCAAATATTAACAGGCCTGGCTTTCACCAAGAGCAATAAGACTAGGGAAAGTTAAGGGTGTCAAAATGTGTAAGCAGGGAAAAAGACAATTTCAGCATGGCAAAAATGAGAAACATTTATAAGAACTTGCTACTGCCTGTACTTACCGGCAGGATTTGAAAACTACTACCACCTACAGCAGGGATGTTGTGTCCCGCCCCCCCATCCTCCCCGGCATATTTCTTTACAGTACTATGTAAACTTGGAATTTTCCTAAAAAGTGATCTCATATTAGAGCTTTGGTCAATTTTACAAATGACCCCAAATGTTACAAAATCTGCAGTACTTCTGGATTTTTTAAAATTTGTTTTAACTTAAAAGCTCTGGAAGAGGGGAAATAATGAGCAACCAGGCTAACCAGATTCTGTAGTCTCAATATATTATGTAGGGGTATAAGAAAGCACAATTTATAAAATCTTGTAAAGGATCTCAAAATGGTGACATCTTTCTAGCAGTAATTTATTGTAAAAGTTAGATTCAACATATAGCTAGTAACTATTTTTAACAGATA
The DNA here is from genome assembly GCF_036417535.1 of Chlamydotis macqueenii. NCBI lineage: Eukaryota > Metazoa > Chordata > Aves > Otidiformes > Otididae > Chlamydotis > Chlamydotis macqueenii. Next base: position 69,918,822 of record NC_141558.1, on the reverse strand, counting down.
ACAGTGTCATCAGAATGTAAACAAACTCGCTATGCTGAATCTGCAGTATGACTTCCAGTGCCTTAAGCTTTTTGTTTTCATATCTGATATACCACCTAGGATACAGTTTTATTCTGTTGATTTCATTTAATTTTAAAAAACAAATTATTTTATTTTCCCTTTGACAGTAAAATAACCATCCTGGGTCCAGTTTATCTAGCTTTTCAAGCATAAAAACCAGAAAGTTGAAGTAATCTGAACTCAATTATACTTTTAATGTTAGGAAAACATACCTCCTCTATCTGTTTGATATTGAAACAAATTGGCCCATTCTGTGCATTAAGTAAAAAGGAAAATTGAACAGCAATGATGTGAAATATTAGAAAAACAATATTAAAAAATTAGAAAGTCTTGAAGCAATAACGTTGTGCAACCTGCTTTTAAAAGATGCTTATTTCCAGCCAATGAAAACAAACTCTAGTAAAACCACTTCAAGTTCAATTTTAAAACATGTGAGCCTAACCCTATTTCCAGAAGTGAGTGGCCAGCCATAATAGAAGCCCTTTCAGAAACAGACACATACTGATAGGAGAAAGCATCATTTGACCCTCCTGTTTGTATTCTTTGATTTTTAAATGCCTTTAGAAGTATGGCTCTTGAACATTAAAAAAAAAAAAAACAACAACAACAAAAGAAAAAAAAAAACAAAAACCTTTTTTTCCTGAAAATCCTATCAGGTCAAGATTCAGTAGTTAGCTCTGTTAAGCTTTATTTGCTCTGTCTGTTGTTACAAAGCCATGATTAATATGGTATTAACATGTCACTATTGCATTCAAAGACAATAATGCCTCGTGGTGATGCTAAACCTTTAGCATGTGGAGTTAGGAACTGTTTTTCTAATTAGGTTATTTCTTTCAATTTATCTTACTGCAGGGAAATAGCCAGTGTCCTAACATGCAGAATGTCATATTTCTGAGATTAACAGAAAAGTCTCTATCATGAAATCAATACAAAGCATGTTATGTACTCTTATTACAATTATTTCTTCTCCTTCTGAGCTTTGGTCATTGCAGCAGACGTGCATATTTAGGTAAACACAACATTGCTGGGAAGTAGTTGACAAAAGCACCTAACCTGTCAGCTGAGGCAAAGTGACCCACAACCATCTAACAGAATAAACCCTTTTGAGTGGGGTTCTGTGTACCAACATTCCTCTCTGATTATGTTTCTTACTGGGACAGCTCTGATTTGCGCTGGTTAAATAAATCAGCCCTTTGTAGTGCTGCAGCAGGCCTGAGCGCTCAGTACACACGTCTCTTTCTATAGATCATTTTCTACCCACGCAAGTGAGAGTCAGATGTTCACAGAGGAGCAGGGTAAGTGCCATGTCCTTACATTATCAATTATGGATGGTGATGATGTGGCTCCCTCTACTGCAGTATCAGAGCTGCTGTTGCTGGTCCCTGACAGAGTTCTCTGGCTTGGCTGTGAGAAAAAAGAAACAGTCCTTTTAAATAAAAACAAACCAACCAACCCCAAAGATTACACTAATAAGTCTGGCTCACTAAGAAATAGCTTTACAATTCTCTAGAGTAAGTCACAAAGATATACCTCATTTCAGACAATAGAGCTGGCAGAGAGACAAAATACTCCACCAAAAGAGATTCAGGTGCAGCTGGAGCCTTGTAGCTCCTTTTAAGGCTGGGAGGTGCCTTAAAGGGAGCTTGGTGTTTGGTGTTCCTCCAGAAGGGCTCCAGATATTGTCTCATGTCTCTTAAGGTTTCTTTTTCTCCTGCTTCTATTGATTACTCTTCTCCTTTTCCAAGTACTTTTCTTTATCTCTCCTATGCTCTGATCTTGTTATCTCCTTTACGTTTTTTTTCTCCCCTTACTGTTTTGGTCTTGTTTTCCCCTTTTGATCTTCTTTGCCTCACAGCTTCTTTATAAAGCAAAATGCTCGGAAAGGAGTTGTTTTTTCTGACAATAGCATCGACCACTGCCACAGAATTCTTAAAGCAGAGAAAAATGCACTGGCAGCTCGAGAAGAAACTGGTTCAGGGTCCTGGTGCTGGAGTTATTACAGTGCATCACACCATGAAAACAAGCGTTAACCACCTCCTGCCACCCACACAACCGCAAGAGGAAGTATGCTGGGGACCATCCAGCAGATCCGTGTTTCTACATGTGCCTCATCTCAGTGTGGTATGACAACAGTGTGACCTGTCGTCCCTCTGTTACACAAAGCTGGTCTGCTCTCAGCTAATCAAGTAGAAACAAATTACTGAGGACTGGCAACTACATTTAGAGATCATGTGGAAAATGATTGGATGGCAAGTTGCACTTATTCTAAGGACACTTATTTGAAATCAAGATGTAAATTTACATCTACTTTGCAGACACCTGGAACAACTGTGGTGCTTGCGCAGGAGGTCGCTGCCTGGTCTCTCAGCAGCAGAGTAACACTGTGTAAGTGTTCTTCCTTTGTATCTTCGCAATATCAGTGAATGTCTGTGATTTGAGCTCATGTCTAACTCTGCAGTAGAATTAATTGGCAGTGAAGTCTCCATGTGGTCACCTCCATCTGAAGCAGATGTGGAAGGTAACATCCAGCTGGTAGATGACTTTAAGCACCTAGCTCTTGTGCCATTTTCAGCCACTCCAGCTAGGTCCATTAAAAGATGTACAGCTACCTCCTTAGACTCTCCCTGCCTACTAACAGGTACTTTCTCCTTCTCAGTGGACAGTTCATGAAAATGTCCTAGCCTTCACATACCAGTGGAAAGACACTCACTTTGGGAAAGACAGCTTTCTGAATTTCGCACCACGTGTCCCTGTGCATGTGCATACACATACCCATGGGCACACGCACTAGATGCGCTCCAGTGAGGGTGCAGAACTGCCCTGTTGTACACTGTCAGCTGCACAGTTGCAAGTCTCAGGGCTTTTCTTCTGTGAAATTCATAACACATGATACCTTCTGTGAAATCCCAGTTTCCAAATCCCCAGGATTACATAAGAATTTAAGTTTTTATTTGAAAAGAAGACAGGTTCTTAGCTTTCATCCTTCCAGAGAAATATTTGAAAATTAGACTACTTGGAGCTTGAAAAATCACAAGGCAAATGTAAAAGTTCATTACATTTTAAAAGCTTGTTATTTTTCAATGCCTGAGGCTGGCAATATAGCGTAAGTCCTATCCTGCTGTCAGCTCACAGATTTTACTTAAATTAGATACTAAAGGAGTTCAGCAGTCCTCACCAAAAAAACATGGGGCCATCTGTTTCCAAGAGTTTCTTCTAAAATTATGAATCCCTGTGGCAAGTGCTGCCCAGCTGTAATTGGCTGAGACGTAAGCAAGCCAGTGCCTGAGGGGAGAGAAAAAAGACAATGAACAGAAACTTTACCCAGAAAATTAACAAATTATACTTCAGCTATTTAGTAATCTTTCCAATACAAAAATGTTTCACACTAATGAAGTGCATTTTCCATTCATAGAAAAATAAATGTGTTTTAAAAGTGCACCAATTCAATGAGCTAGTTTAACTATGAAGAAGGGTTTTCTTTAAGAGACCCTGTGTTGAGATTTAAGGAAGAATGTGGGAGGAGATAGCAGATGCTCCAAGAGAAGTGAAAATTATTTAGGTGTACTTCTATTAGTACGAAAGCTGCACTGTATTATTACTATGAACTCAGGATATTCAAGGCACACGGTAACAGACAAGTCAAGGAATGGTGTGGGAGTCTTCCTGCTGAAGCTACTGTCCTGAAACTGTGAAGAAAAAAAAGAATACGTCAAATAGAAGATCTTTAAATGTGAAACAAAAAAAACCCCAGTAATGAAAAGGTAGTGTGTAAAATGAGACCCTGCCTCCCGGTGACCCTGTGGAAAAGTCAATTTTAGTGATAGAGATTATACCTTAAATTATGCATGATTGAATGTCACAGCTAGAAGCTTTGACTTCTGAAGTTCAGGCAGCACTGACAGAAGACTTGCCATGCAACTAGTCTAACCTCTCAACTGCTCAGTGTCAAATTTTTGAAAATGCTAGCGCCTACAGAATGAGCAATAAAGATATTTTCTGTCTGGCACAGGCACATGAACTCACATTTCTGATGAAAATCACAGTTCACTGGTTATAAAGTCACACAGGCAAGGTACTTATCATTCATGGCTACAGCAGCCCTATTAAGAGATGGATAATTATCCCACTACAATTTGGCAAAAACCTCTAAAACCGTACACTTCTTCAGTGCACCTTTAAGACCAGAACTATTTACTTTATATGTTTTTGACACCTATGTTACATGTAAAATGAATATAGGTGGTGTCCATCATTTTTTAACACCCATCAATGTTCTAACATAAGGATTAGTTGGACTTGGTTCTGCAGAACCAACGCAGGAAGCTCATAGGCAACACAGGAAGCTCTTGTGTAAGGTTGAGTAGCACCAGGGTCACCCAGTATTTCAGGAGGGGGACGAGCTACAGTCAGCCTGCATGTGCTCTGGATCACACAAAGAGGGTGAGTGAATGTGAGTCTCATGATGAGCATGCGAGGGCTGGCTGAACATCCTTTCCACGACTCCATGTAGCAGGTTACCTGCTCTGTCCTGGCAAAAAGCCTTATGCACATCTCTTCCAAATTCTCCACAGGAAAACAGCGAAGAAAACACTGCACTGATCCTAAAAATGAAGTTTCCAATAACGTTCTTGCTCAGTGCAGACCCCCAAGGTTGCATCAAGTCCCATGGCAATCGGCAGTGGAGGACTGCGTGGTTCCATGGCAATACAATCGTCACCGAATCATGACTGAATTGTTGGCTTTAGCAGGAAATTAAAGGAAGGGGTGGAGAAGGATATCTTTATATAGTAGCCTATTTTAGATATCAATAAATCTTAGGGGTTTTTAATTAAAATAAAAACTTGCTCGAGAAAGGAAATAATTTTTTAGACCCTGATCTATGGAAAGAATTAATGTATTTGGCACTATCTCTAATTTGTGAAGATATACCTTTGTCCTTACCTGAAACTCATTTAGCTTTACATCTCCTGCCTCTCCAAGGTGAGAATGCCAGCTGCACAAATATATCTAATAATTCTGTACTGTAGGCAAATTGCCCCTATATCACTCCTTGTCCCACCAGTTCTCCAGCCTGCTATACAATTGCCATACTGTATCATGAAATAGCATGCCATCCAGATACCTTTAATGTATTTTTATTTTCTTTTAACAACTACAATACAAGATTACTAAACTGATTGCAGGTTATAATACTAGCAACTGATTTCAATGACTACTATTAGCTCTCCACCAGAAGACCAGTATTGTTTGCATTATTTGATACCTTGACAATATTTTGCCCTAACTTTAAAGCAGTATCAAAACACAACGAACCGGACTTTATATCCAGATATGGTAGTATTTGTCTGCAGGGTTTGCTGCTGTTCCTGTTCAGTTACGGTGGTCAAAACTTTGTAAAAACTGGGAGGAGAATGAGGACAGATTGATAACCGCCTACATATCAACACCTTACGGCATAACATTGCCCTTACGTATGTCAGCTTTGAACAGCAGCTTGGTGGAGCATATAATATTAGCACCCAGTATGGCTTCCTTCTCAAAGAGAAAGAAAAGTAAAACAGCACCAAGTGGAGCTCTTGGTAGGGATTGGAGATGCCTGTAAAGAAAAGGAAGGCTCACAGAAAAAATAAAAGAATGAGAAACCTTGTGTCCCTACCGTGTGAAGAGAGATATGGTACACACAGCAAAAAAAAAGGAGACAACCAGAGAGAGGGTCCTGAGCCTGTGAGGGATGGCAAAAATGGTATGGAGAGGAGCAAGTGAGGTGACACACAGAGCCACTGCCATGTATGGCAAGGGAACAGCATGGTACAGAGAGTCTTGGCCATCACAGGGATGAGCAGGATGAGAGCCCTGGTAACTCCATCAAGAGCTCTCAATCTCTGTGTTTCCCTGGGTTTATATTCCAGCACACATTCCAGGGAGTGATCCCTGCTTTACCTTGGGCCAAGCACAAGTGGTTTCTCCAAGTTTAAGGAGAGGTCATTACTGCCATCTCAGAGATCTCAAGCCCTGCCTCCCTGGAAGCGTCATGTCATGTGGCTCCTAAGTCTGGCTGCTGAAACATAAAGTGATAGTGAAAACCAAGCAACATTTAAAAAGCAGTGTTCTAAAACTAAAGCATCTTACAGTGTGAACTAATAGGTTAGAGAAATGTGTATCAAAACAGCTCTCTAGTGCAGCCACAAGCATACAGGTAGTGATTTTCATTAAAACAAATCCTTGTTAAACATTTGAATTCATGTCCTGAGTCCCTCAGACATTTTACCCTTTGTGCTACTTTACAAGCACTAACCTGGCTGTTATGGGGAAAAAGAATTTCTGGACTCACTTCAATCAATACACTGTTGACTGTCACAAACTCAGTGTATGCATACTTTAAAAATAAATCCACATAAATACAAAGCTTCTAAAAAACCAGGAACTTCAAGAAAGAGACCTCTCAGAGCATCTGCATTAAGAAGCCTGCAAAAAAAGGGCTCAGAGTAGTAATTCTAATAAGCTATTAATTCCCAGTAAGCTGACTGGCTATTATTTCCTAGTAAAAGCATAAACATTCAGCAAAGGTTCATAGTTAAACGACATCTCTCTTCTATGAAAACCAGTTGTCAGCGGAGGTCTCAGTCAAGCGATGGATCCGGCATGGACAGGGTTCAGCGGGCCCAACACTCCTCCAGTGTGAAACTCAAGGCATCATCTCATAGCAGAACAGCCTGCCTCACCCCGTGTCACCTCATCCTTGTCCCGATCTGCATCTTCATCAGAGAAACAACTTTTGGAAGACATTTCCCAGATTTGGTGCCAACATCACTTGGCAGGAGATTAGCTCCCCATAAGGAACAAAGTTATAGGTTTAAGAAGGAAATCGAGAAGCCTCTTCTTTCCCCCCACCCCCCACATTTTAATTAGTAGGAACCAATCTTCCTTTGGCTCCCCGAGCAGTATCTGGCAGGGATGCAGAACTGAAACATTTAATTCTCCAAGCAGTGACCGTACTTGTTCTTCATCACCAGGCTGCTTTTCCTTTGCCTCTCTCACCCATCATCAATGCTGACAGGTGATATCTCTGAAGTAAGAGAACATCAGTCATGTAAAACACAAATACTTTCTTTTTGCAACACCGATTTGCTAATTCAGTGCTGGGAAATAACCTGATCTTAACCCTATCAATTCAGCTCAAATTTATGTTCCTTGCCTCAACAGCTGCAAATATCTTATAGTACTTAATTAACAGACCATTGTTATGATCTGTCTTTGCAAGCCTTTAAATCAAAACTGTTTGTTTGCCACAAGAGATTATCTGATTTAAACAGGGATTGATTCAGGGAAATCCAATGCCCTGTGCTATGCAGGTCAGACTGTTTGATTTTTTTTCTGGATTTTGGTTTTTTTTTTTTTTTTCTGGATTTATGAGTTATTTCTTCTTTGCAAATTGAAATTATTAAACTGTATCATCATAAAACCAACAAGTGTTCATACTATTAATAGAAGCACAATAAAACAGAAGGCAGAATAGCTGTGGGAGGCTACTACACTTTCAAAAACCAGGAGCATCTTGAACCCAATGAAATAAGCGGATGAATGTTCCTGCTCTGTGGGAGCAGGATGGAACCATGGAGAACAGTTTGATCGTCTTCAGTCCTGGCCCATTTTTCTTTTGTTTCCTGCTTTTTTTTTTTTCTTCTTGTTTTTAGGACATTCTATTATTAAGCACTGATCTATACTGTATCACAGGAGAAACATCTGAATGGGAGATGCAGTCTGTCTGCGGTTTGGGTTGTGAATCAATTTCATATTCAGACTTTTCTTGATTTTTGAACTCTTATTTCTGGTAGTTCTGCTACATGCCATTCCAATAGCTCCCATCTCACTTCAGACCTGCATCTAAAAGAAGGCACAGTGTAAACAAAACATCCTAAAATGTAATTTATTCAGAAATCTTACAGTTTTATCTCTTCTTTTTGCTGCTTTATCATGCAAAAAAAAAAAAATGTAAAAAGATTTTATTCATAGACCGTGTAATTAAAGGGACCCTAAATAAACATGCATTTCCTGCTTGATTTCTTTCTGCTGTACAAGCTCCTCTAAAACTGGTACAAGGAAGCTGCATGTCTGCAGACGTGCAAAAAGCATGCAAAGAGGAAACTAATTATCTTATGTTACTAAAATAAACATGGTTTCTCAACCCAGTTACAGAACAATGAGCTACTGAATGAACAGTCTCTGACTTATTGTCATACTCATGCTTTGCTCTTTAAGTATGCTGGATGCTGAGGAGGAAACTGAGAAGCAGTAACCTTAGCACTGGGGGAAAAAATGCCCTTTAAACACATTTTTACAGCACCCTTACACACTCATTTTTCCAAGCCTCCAGAAAATTAGTGTATTAGGATATCTTATTCTTACGAGCCTACCAGATCGATTATATTTAGGTCAGAATGACCTCAGTACTCATTAACATTTTGTCATGGTCATATTTTTCTTAAAACTTAACCTTTCACTGGTTACCTTATTTACAGTGTACTTCCCATGCTTCAGTTCTCCTTTGGGGGAATTTCTGAGAGAGGTCAGCATTGTCTGCAGTCCCATCTATATTAGCATGATGAAACTATTTCTGTAAATTGTTCCACCTCACAATCTTAAGATTGATCTGGCACCCTTTGTCACCAAGGTAAGGCCCAAAAAGCAGTATCAGTGAGAGAGCACTGCTTTAAGGTTACTTCTGATCATCTCACCTCCATGGTATAAAAGCAGCTCAAATCAACCTCAGAGAAAGGATACACACTAATTGAATGAAGCAGTGGACTCTTCTTTCCACTCCCCATTAACCTGTTTGCATGCCAGAGCTATTTAACTTGGTTTTCATAGAGCTACTGGGTATTTGCAGCAGCTCTATAAAAAACAATTAAGACTCATGGTCTTCCTCCGTAGTCATGTCTTGTGCCAAAAAAAAAGAAAATTAAAAAATGTTCAGAAAATGTGTTTATACTAAAGGGAAAAAGTGAAAATTGTTACACTTGTCCCAGTGGGAAAACTGCAGAATGCTGGAATGAGAAAATCTTACAGTTTTCTTCAAAATGGAAAAATCCTACCTCTAATAGCCGGGTATTTTTTCTTGCTTTAAGAGCTTTATGTTAGCTCTGGAAGACAAATATATTACTTGTTTCCTGTATCTGCTCAGCAGACACAGAAAGAGGGGTAGCGCACATACCTTGTGCTTCAAACACCCACCAAAGTGAAATTTCTAGACTGCTCTTGACATTAACTATCAAAAATAAAGCTCTTTTGATAATGGTTTAGCAAATTCCGCCTGAAGAATTTTCAAAATTTTGTTATCAACAATTTGTTTGCCCTGGGCACCCAGCCCCTGACTGAGCGATGCTTGCTGCAGGTGTGCCTGCCTGCAGCCCTGCCTTTCGGATGGACCCTGGATCTGATCCATCCCCTCCCCTTGTCTGAGGCTGTTGTGGTCATCAGTACCCTGCTCTGCCCACACAATTCAAAGGGAAACAAGTGGTGTCCCTCAAGGGCCCATACTGGGACCAGTTTAATATCTTTATCAATGACATAGACAGTGGGATCAAGTGCACCCTCAGCAAATTTGGAGACAACACCAAGCTCAGCGGTGCTGTTGACGTGCCTGAGGGATGGGATGCCATCCAGAGAGACCGGGACAGGCTTAAGGAGTAGGCCATGTAAACCTCGTGAAGTTCAACAAGGCCAAGTGCAAGGTTCTGCACCTGGGTTGGGGCAAGCCCTGGTATCAACAGAGGCTGGAGGATGGAAGGATTGAGAGCAGCCCTGCCGAGATGGAATTGGAGGTACTTGTAGACAAAAAAAATTGGACATGAGCCAGCAATGTGCATTTGCAGCCCAGACAGACAACTGTATCCTGGGCTGCAGAAAAAGCGTGGCCAACAGGTCAAGGTGGTTCTCCTCCTCTATTCTGCTCAGACCTCATCTGGAGTACTATGTCCAGCTCTGGAGACCTCAGTACAGGAGAAATACGGACCTATTGGAGAGAGTCCAGAGGAGGCCCACAGAAATGGTCAGAGGGATAGAACACCTCTCCTACAAAGAAATGCTGAGAGATGGGGTTGTAGAAGAAGATGGGATTGGAGAAGGCTCCAGGGAGACCTTATTGCAGCCTTTCAATATATAAAGGGGGCATATAAGATGGAGAGAGACTTTTTACCAGGGCCTGTATTGACAGGACAAGGGGAAACAGTTTTAAACTGAAAGAGGTTACACTTAGATTGGACATAAGGAAGAAATTTTTTACTATGATAGTGGTGAGACACTGGAACAGATTGCCCTAAGAAGTTGTGGATGCTCCATCATTGGAAGTGTGCAAGGTTAGATGGGGCTTTGAGCAACCTGATCCAGTGGAATATGATGCTGTTATGAAAGCGAGGTTAGACTAGATGATCTTAAATGTCCCTTCCAACCCAAACCATTCTGTGATTCTAGGATTCCGCAATTCAGATGCTGTGGGCCTGCATCATGGTCAACAAGGACACTGCCTGCTGCTCCCTAAGCCTCACCAGTTTGCTCTTGGCTGTATCTGGCAACTTCAAGAACAAGATCTCTCACCTGAGGAGTGACTCTTCCTTCCTGTCAAATGTTTCTCTCAAAGAATATCAGAGATAGCAAACACTACTGTAGATAAACAACCAGGCACCTGGCCTCGAGTGTACTTTGCTTTTCTGTTGTGATTATTGTTCTAGGTATCCTTCTTGATTTACATTATTTCTTTTTTTTTTTCCAGAAAGACCTCAAAATTACCTGTTTAGCATTTTCCTTATTCCAGCATCTAACAAGACAGAACTTATTATTGCCAAACTCTAGAGGAAAGCCTAGGTATAGCAGGGAGTAACTGCATTGCAAGCTAGCTCTTGGATCCTGCTCCTCCGTTAACAACAGTCCATCATCCTTTTCTGAATCAGCTGTAGAGAAGGTACTGTATAATTTAGTAAAGCAAGGTATATCCAAAGTTGTTTCAGCTTCAAAAATTTTCAGATATTATCTTGAAAAAAGCCAAATCCTTGCCACTTCCAATGTTTCTAGAATGGAAATTGTTCAGAACCATTTAGGGAGCTAAAAAGCACAGCTGAAGGCTGTGTGGGAGTATTTGCGTATGCATTGGCAGAGGCAGAGGGAGGAAAAGAATTAAGACAAATACAGCACTTTTCAGTGTTCAGCTGAGCTTAGTGTAAAGTCTGCACTACAGCAACTTAACAAAGCCCTATGGTTTTCTCTTCAAAAGAGGATATTCGAAAAAAGGGGGAAGGACAGAGTTGTTTATCATGTTTTCAGTAATGTCACCTTTTACAGCTTCCTATCAAACAACTTCAAAGACTTCCATGTTTTAATTATTCTGTTACCTACCCTGCTGAGACTGGCAGAAAAAAACATGTAGAATTATGTATTTTACCAGAGAGAAACTGAAGACCATGTCATAAAAGCCCCCTCTGTGTGAGTTTGTGTGAATGGCTCTATAGGCACGTGTCTGGATGGAGAAATAGGTACCAGAAAACAACAGGCTGAAGAGAGGGAAAGTGCGTGCCAAGCGGTAACATGTGAAAGGCTGCCAAGAACTGATAAGCTCCAGAGACCAGCAGTCCTGCTGAATCCACAGATCCTGACAAACTCTGAACACTGAGACTCTGCCAAGCCTGGCCAAATCCACTAGCATTAACCACGGGTCGTACAACCCAGACTGCAGCCAAGAATGTTGCTATATGCAAAACTACAAGATTATCTATCTATCTATTTATCTATGCATATAAATATATAAAATAAACACACACACACACACACACACACACACATATATATATGATGAAACAAATAATCTGGAGTGACTTCCTGAACACCCACCTCAAAGCCTCTGGCACATCAATACATGCCTCTGCTGTTAAGTAAACAGCTGAGGTTGATCTCCCAACTCTTGCTCTGTACTTGTGAGCGTGCACGTTTGTGAACTGTGTGAGGGAATAAGCGTGCGACGAGTCCCCTGCTGTTAGTAACAGCATAATAAAAGGCATCACTGGTGTGATCTGTGTTTCCCCCAGCCTGATCACACCAGAGAAACGGGGATGTACAATAATCCAGTACTGCAAAATTTAACTCCTGCATTTTTGTGAATATCAAAGTGCAGAGCTACCCCATCTTGGGGAGGGTGCCTGACATTGGATCCAGACTTTCTAAAATATGGACTTAGATATGTTTCTAATGCAGCATTTCTTAAGCAGCTATCACAAAAAATGGAGTAATGCCCAGACCCAGACATGGGGACACCACAGACCTCGAGACCTGGTATCATTTCATGGGACAAATTAAAAAGCTGCAAACCAAAGTATAAATCTTCTCATAGGTACATACTCCAGGCCCCTATCTCAAGCTTCTGGACCACGTGGTCTGTAAATTTCAAGGACCATAGTCTCTTCTCGAGACCGCCACAGTCGTGCCAAATCAGTAACATGCAGTAACTCTCTTCTAGCAGTCACCAGGACTGACTCACATGCTTCTGCCAGCCTGGACATAGAATCATTGAATCATAGAATAGTTTGGGTTGGGAGGGACCTTTAAAGGGCATCTAGTCCAACCCCCCTGCAAGGAGCAGGGACATCTCCAACCAGATCAGGTTGCTCAGAGCCCTGTCCAACCTGGCCTTGAATGTTTCCAGGGATGGTGCATCCACCACCCCTCTGGGCAACCTGTTCCAGTGTTCCACCACCCTCAGTGTAAAAATTTTTTTCCTTATATCAAGTCTGAATCTACCTCCCTCTATTTTAAAGCCACTGCCCTTTGTCTTATCACAACAGGCCCTACTGAAGAGTTTCTCCCCATCTTTCCTGTAGGCCCCCTTTAGGTACTGGAAGGCCACTATAAGGTCTCCCCGGAGCCTTCTCTTCTCCAGGCTGAACAGCCCCAACTCTCTCAGCCTGTCCTCATAGGAGAGGTGCTCCAGCCCTCTCATCATCTTCATGGTCCTCCTCTGGACTCGCTCCAAGAGGTCCACGTCCTTCTGATGTTGGGGGCTCCAGAGCTGGACGCAGTACTCCAGGTGGGGTCTCACAAGACTGGAGCAGAAGGACAGAATCACCTCACTCAACCTGCTGGCCATGCTCCTTTTGATACAGCCCAGGATGTGGTTGGCTTTCTGGGCTGCAAGCGTACATTGCCGGCTCATGTTGAGCTTTTTGTCCACCAGCACTCGCAAGTCTTTCTCCTCATGGCTGTCTAAATTCATTCTCCACCCAGCCTGACTTGTGCCTGGGATTGCCCCAACCCATGTGCATGACCTTGCCCTTGGGCTTGTTAAACTTCATGTGGTTTGCATTGGCCCACCTCTCCAGCCTGTCAAGGTCCCTCTGGATGGCATCCCTCCCCTCCAGCGTGCTGATGGCACCACACAGCTTGGTGTCATCAGCGAACTTGCTGAGAGCGCACATCCACTGTCCATGTCGCTGACAAAGATGTTAAACAGAGCTGGTCCCAATATCGATCCCTGAGGAACGCCACTTGTCACCGGTCTCCACATGGACGTTGGAGCTGTGGACCACAACTCTTTGAGTGTGGCCATCCAGCCAATTCCTTATCCAGCAAGTGGTCTGTCCATCAAACCCATGTCTCTCCAGTTTAGAGAAGGATGTCATGCAGGACAGTGTCAAATGCTTTGCACATGTCTAGCTAGATGAAATGAGTTGCTCTTCCCTTATCTACTAATGCTGTAACCCCGTCATAGAAGGCCATCAAATTGGTCAGGCATGATTTGTCCTTAGTAAAGCCATGTTGGCTGTTATCTATCACCTCCTTATAGTCCATATGCCTTAGTATGGTTGCCAGGAGAATCTGCTCCATGACCATGATATCCCAGAGCTACCAAAACTGACCCCAACACTAAGGTGACTTTTGTGGGGCTCATGCCATGTTGGCTCAGGAAGTCAACAAATTCAGATAACTCTTCACGTTTTTCTGTCATTTCCATTCCTCATATGAATTGGCAATGCTCATACCCACGGAGAAGCTATCAGGCTCCATCAGGAGTCTGCTCAGAACAGGCCTCATCTTTAAAAACTGGATCTGCTTTCAGCATTCTCCCAAGTTTTTTCCCTCCCTGCCTCAGTCCATTTCCCTGCTTCTACCTGCCAGATGGATGATCAGAGTGTATTTTCCAGACAGTTACAAATTTAAACCAGGCTGCCTATTTCCTGCAAACAATTGGCAAAAACGTGTTACCCAAACATTTCTGCAGGTACCAGTCCCGGCGAGTGTTTTTGACAGGAACAGCAACACCTGCCAAAGGGGTCATCCTGCAGCATGTTCCACTTCCTTCACGGCCCACGTGTTTTGGAATCTCCTGGCCTATTCTCAGGAAATTAAATGCAGCTGTTTCTCTACTTCAGTTTGAGGTGTGTGTAGCTGAGGACACATTAGACTGTTTATGAAAGCAATAGATGGTAAATTAAGAGTAAATAATCCTTCTATAAGGACGACGCTTTTGTAATCCTTCTGTATCGTTTGGGTTTGCGTGACCTCTTGTGGTCAAACCCCTGCCTTGCAGTTCCACTATTTTACTCACGGTGGAAGCGCGCCTGTGACATTTTTGGCTACAGTTGTGCTGAACAGTAGGAGCTTTGGCTTGCAACAATAAAGGGCAATTTTAGTGAAAGAAAAAGCTATGCCAACAGACATCTAGTGACAGTAAATAATGTTTCTCTGAATTCATGCTGATAAAAATAAGTTCTAACTTTTGCTCTGTAATACTGCAGCTTAAGCACAACACTTAAGAACCATGAAACGGTTTGTGTTCTAATGCATAAAAAAAAAATGTTTTTAAAGGACATAGCCTATGAATGTGAAAAAACATATAGGAAGCGCAGAGGAAGATATCCCATTATTTTAGCTGCCACTTCTTAGCTCTGCTGTGCACCTGCCAGTAAGCCGGCTGACAGGTACCATCTCGCAGCCTGGCAGCAGGGCACTACGTTGGTCCAAGCTTCTCGTCTGGCCACGTACCAGCTTCTGCTCTTCCCACCACACCGCTACTCTTGCCCACTACCACAAAGGCAGGAAGCAAGTTCTCCAGTGCAGGTGCCACAGCTTCCCCTTCCCTCCAGGATGTTTCTGTGGGAAGGCCCTTGCTCACCCCATCTCAACACTAATCACGACAGCCCGCTGTGGCCTGGCTGCAGACGAGGAGCAAGGCTGGAAGGGCTGCAGGTGATCTGTGCGCTACGGGACTCGGGGAACGCCTGCCTGGGGGACTAGGCCGCAGCCGGCCGGGACACCACCACATGCTAGGCCCTGTGGCGCCCCGGCCTTCAGCCCAGGGCGGGGAGGGGGAAGGCGGGGCAAACGCGGAGGCCCCGGCAGGGAGGGCTTGGACAGCACCTCTCGGGGCCGGGCTCGGGGCTGGGAGCGGACCGGGGAGCCGGGCGGCCCCGCGGAACCGGAACCACCGCCACGCCCCCATAGCGGCTGGCGGCGCGCGCGCGCGCCGGGGGGGCGGAGCCGAGCGGCGGTCACGCCCGGGGGCGGGGCGGGCGGCGGCGGGTTTGGCGCGCGCTGGCGGGATCCCGCGCTTCCCGCCGTGGCCATGTCTCGCCAGAGCACCCTGCTCCACTTCTTCCCCAAGGCCGCCTCGGCGCCGGCTCGGGCGGCGGCGGCTGCACCGGCACCCGCCCTTCCGCAGGCCAGCGCGGGGACCGGCCGCCGCCGCCGCCCCTCGGGGGAGCAGAATGGCCGCGAGGCCGCCGCCAGCCCCGCCGGCGCGGCCAGCAACGGCACCGCGGGCAAAGCTGCTGCGGCCCGGCGCAGGGAGTCGGGGGAAAAGGGCGGGGGGGACGGCGCGGCCGCCAAGGCCCCGAGGTAACCGGTGGCGGCGGAGGGAGAGGAGGCCGCGGAGGGGGAGGCGGAGCGGTGTGGCGCGCGCCGCCCGGAGCGGGAGGCGGGCAGCGGGCAGCGCGCGCGGGCCACTGCAGGAGGGGGGCGGGGCGGACGCTGTCGCCGGGGGAGGTTGGAGCGGGACCGCGCGGGGCGCGTGCGTGTGCGCGCCACCACCCCCGTGTGTGTAAACGAGAGCGGCGAGTGGCGGGTAACGCGGGCCAGCGGCCTTCCCCCGCCTCGGCCCGGGTGCGGGGAGGCCGGACAGGGCCGGCAGCTGCCAGGAGTGGGGCTGGTGTGTGGCGTTTCCAGTGCGAAACGCTGGATTTCCTTTCTGTGCCCTAGCCCGGGGTGCGGGTCTCAAACGCCAGCGAACGGGCGTGGGGGCAGAGTGTGGCGGGGTTGAAATCTCGGGGGAGAAGGAGAGAGCACGCAAAAGCTGCATCAGCTGCTTTGCAGTGGAGACAAGAGTTTTTATTTTTTTGGTTTATTTTTTTTTGTAGCTGGAGGGTTTTTTGAAATCTTATTCATTTCCTCTAAGTGCTCTGTTGAGAATTAGTCTGTACAGGAAACCTTACCTTAGTTACATGGGTTGACAATTCATGATATGCAGTCTGCAATCTTTCAGTTACTGCCTGGTTGGGCCTAGTTATTCTCTCCCCCTCCCTTATGAAAGCCTCTAAGAGTCTGGTTACACGTGGGCAGAGGTGGTCCAGCCTGAGCAGGAGGGGTTGGACAAGGTGACCTCCAGAGGTCCCTTCCCACCTCAGCCAGTCTTCTGTGACTGTAAAGCTCTACCTTTGTGGGGATCCAGTAGAACTTGGAGGAGCAAATTAAAAAAAAAATCGTTTAAGAGAAGTGTTGATGGTGGTATAGAAGGACTACATAATCCAGGTTGCACCACCTAGGAGCCTTCCAAGACCTTCAGAGGGCAAGCTGCTCAGAAACAGTGTGCAGTTATATGTATGAAGAGAGCTGTTTTAAATTATTGTGTTTGTTTGCTAAATTACACACCTGTTCATAGAATCACAGAATGGTTTGGGTTGGAAGGGACCTTAAAGACCATCTAGTTACAACCCCCCCTGCCCTGGGCAGGGACACCTTCCGCTAGACCGGGTCGCTTAAAGCCCCATCCAACCTGGCCTTGAACACTTCCAGGGATGAGGCATCCACAACTTCTCTCGGCAACCTGTTCCAGTGCCTCACCACTCTCATAGTAAAGAATTTCTTGCTTATGTCTAATCTAAACCTACTCTTTTCAGTTTAAAGTCATTACCCCTTGTCCTGTCCTTGTCTTGTTAACTTTGCAGTGTCTCCTGTGAGTATTCACCCGGTGACTTGGTCTGGGCCAAGATGGAAGGTTATCCTTGGTGGCCGTGTCTCATATACAACCATCCAACTGAAAGTACAATAGTCAGAGGAAAAGGGAAATCCGCTCGCATCCACGTACAGTTTTTTGATGACAGCCCTACAAGGGGCTGGGTCAGTATTAAATATCTGAGGCCCTATAAAGGTAAGAGATGTAAATAAAACTTTTTGACATGGAAATATGTCACTTGTTTGGGAAGAATAGGCATTGAGTATGGGGTATGGTATTCTCCTTAGAGAAAGAGCAGCAAACTCAAGATTGGTATTGAGTGGGAAAGCATGTTTTGTACTTTAAGTTAGAGAAAGCAAGTTTTTGAGGGTTAGAGGAGCATTTATGGTTATACAGCTCTTTAAACGTAAAACATTAAGCCTTCTTGTTTATTAGATTAGAATACAAACTGAAATCTTGCTTATGTTTTAAAGCTTTTCCTTTTATTTCTCCCATCAGTATAAAAAGATCTAAAAGATAAATCCTCTGTTTAAATTTTTAGCCCTGAAATCCTTTAAATAATTAGGAAAGTCCAACCGAGTTTTCAGGCAGGCATTTAGAAACTGCAGTTCGTCCAGAATCAAAAGACTAGACACAGGATGTTTGTTAGGTAACTAAAATTAATTCTGTTGTGGTGTTATTTATTTTCAGCAATGCCATACAGGTTTGTTAATAAAATATATAGCTTGGGAATTTAAACTTTGTTAGGGTAGTGGTCATAGTTACAGAGCAGGGTTGGTGTTTGTCATCTTGAAGAAATGACTTGGCTAACTGAGGAATATCAATTGTAATCAAGAATTAAAATAGCATTTTGCACAATAAATCTCACCTTATTGATAATCATGATCTATTTTCCTCTTGTTTTACAATTTTACTGCTGCTAAAAACTGTAAATCATTGACTGTAAATTGTCATGAGTAAACCATATTGCTGGAAGCTATCTTGTTCTTAATCAAACAGGTACTCTGAATGTAATACAGTCTTTTTGATACACTGTAGGATTTGCTTATGATGTCAGTGAAAAACTGAATTTAAACACTTTCTTCCTTTTTACAAGTCAGAGGGGTAGACTCCTAACAGTTCGGCATGCAAGAAGTGGAGGGTTATATACAAGGTGGTTAAGTGAATGGGCAGGTGTTACGCAACTGAGCATGCAGTTAAATTATATGGTGAGATCTTTCTCCTGCCACTGTTAAGTTGTCAATATTAAATCAAAATATTTTTAGACACTCTCAGCACATTTGCAAAACTAAAATGGAAATCTGGTTTGCTAATGTGTTGCATTTGTGCTGTAGAAGCAGCTACTTGTAACTCCATGCTTTGCTACTGCAAGCTCAAAGAAATCAGTGTGAGAAGGAATTCTGTTTGGCTTATTTCTGAGATAGTTGGCCTCCTACAAGTCAGCTGCCTTTTGTCTGCCATTGACTTAGAGCTGAAGTTTCAGTTAATAGCAGCCTATGAAGGGATTCACAAGAATGAGTGTAAGGACCTATTCAAGGAGATTGTACTGTCCTATGCAGACAGCTAAACTTACAAGAGCAGAAAAAGGAATCGCCCTTTCCCATCTATAGCATACCCTTATCTCCCCCTTCTTTCTTTCCCCAAGCTGAATATATAATATGTTGTATGTATCATTCACTTTCTGAGCATGGCATTACGATGAATCTCGGTGTCTTTGGGGACCCTTTCTAGAAATCAGTCTGTAGGTTGGCTGGCTTTGTTTTTGTCTTTATGTACAGGTAGTGGAAGGAGGAACTGTGGTGCTCAAGTGATACGAAAGAGGATGAGGAAGTGGTGCAGTTATTAATAGCAGGCTTTGCTTCATACCCTGCAGTGTCAGGGTGGATTGCCAGTGTAATTGATGATCAGCTAATCTGGCTAATAGGTTGGTGTTGGGTCTGGATGCCTTGCTGCACTCTCAGGAGCGGTTTAAACGGCCATCAGAGCTTTAGCCAAGAGGTCTATGTCATAGATGACCGGTGCCCGTAACTTGAAGATAACTTTGTGGTTGAACTTGCCTGTCATTGCTAAAATAGCTGTGTGGTCTCAGTCAGGTCTGCTGCCCCGCTAGTATAAAGCGTTGCTTTTCAATAGTAACTATAGTTAGTGTGAGAGTGTTTAGAGCTTAGCGTAGAAGTATTCAGATGCGGCAATGACTTACAGAAATAGAAGCAGCTTTTCAAGCATTCATGTAGTAGGTAGGCCTTTCATTTGCGAGTCTTTAGACTTGCTTCAGGGGTAGTTTATCAGGCTGCATGAGTGATGGGTTGCTGTATTTAAGATGTGGCGAGAATGACTGGTAGCAACACAGAATGTTAGATACTAGTTGTCTGAATACATTTAAAAGTGAGTATGAACACTAACTGAAGGACTGGCTAAAAGATAGACTAACTTCAGTTTCTGGCAAATTATTTGTGGTTTTACAGGTTCATCAGATGGGGAGGCACTGAAGGGAGGTATGTTTTATAGTACAAAGCCTGAAATTAAAAGAGCAATGGTGCTAGCGGATGATGCAATGAGTAAAGATAAAACTAAGCGGCTTGAACTGGCAGTATGCAGGGAACCGTCAGACACTGAGGAGGAAGAAGAAGAGGAAGAAATGGAGGTAGGATTTATTTTACTTGCTGTCCTTTTCAGAAATAGTGCTATAGCTTAGAAGCTGTCTCTTGGAGCTAAGCGTGGAATATCCTGCAGTTCCCTGGTACAGTAATCACAGCTTATCTGCTCTTTAATCATGCATGCATATGTATCCTTGTGTCTTTTTTCGTACTGCCTCTGTGTTTTCAGATCATATGCTGGTCTCACCTTTTCTGGTTGGAAAGACAAGTCTAATATCTCTTTGGTGTTCTGTATAGTAAGAACTGACCTCTAAAGTTACTTAACTTCTCTAAAGTATATAATCTCTCTTCATTGATTACTCCTTTGTTAGCCCAGATGACTCACTTTCTCACTCATAAATTTAGTACTTTTTTCTGGTGCATCTTTTTATCTTCTCTGTCTGCTATTCATATTCCAAATTCCCCTAAGTTCTGAATCAAAGTTTTAATTTGTCGTAATGTAGAGATTTCTAACTTTTTGAATGTTGTAAGGCATTATGTTGGATTTTTGGAGCATACCCTCAGCTTGTAAAGTAGCACTGAAATACAAATTGTACCGCTAACAGCAATCTGCTGATGGGGTAACTAAAAGAGATCTTTCATTGTATTGTATTCACGTTGTATTGTGAATGATTCAGTATCACCACATACATTGGAATAGATTTCTTTGGAAAGGAATGGCATGAAGAAACTGTCAGTGGGATAGTGCTTTTCCTTATTTTCTCTGTCAGAATGGCCCATCTACTCTTTCTCCAGCATGATGCTGCCCCAAGGAACAGGTGCCACGCCAAGCATTGTGTTATGTTTGTGGCAACAGTGCGGTGTGCACTGGCGTTTTGCACTCTATACACTCCCTCCGCTGCTGTTTTTCTCCAACACCAGCACTGGCGTTCTTAGTTTCAGGCTGAGAAGGCAAATAATGGAGTTTCTTTTCTTTCTCCTAGGCATGCACAATCTTTTTGAAGGTTGCGATAAGTTAGTAGCCTTTGCCTGTTCTGTTTGTTAGGTGCAAATAGGTAGTTAACTCAAAAAAAACCACATCATGGGCAAAACTCACATAGGCTACTACTGAAAGGCTGCAAAAACCAGTCACATTTCTGACATTGGTCAGTAGGAAAAAATTACAGCACAGAGTTAGCTTAGGGAGGCATTTATTCTTTGTGCTGAATTTCATGTACCGTATGCCTTTTGTCTAGTTTGAATGTTTTGTCCATCAGCATCACTTATAGAAAGTAATGAATGAGGCTGTAAAGAATACAGAGAGGAGTAATTATGCCACTGGCTGGTAGCAGTTCGTTATCCAGAAAACAGTTAAATTCTGTGAAGGTAAACTGAATTGGCTGTGGGTCTCCTGTCTCTTGCTTGAAGTATCATAGCTACTGCATTATTGTACATTTTTTTGTGCTTGTTTTTGCAGCAGTGATACTTTATTTTGTAGCCAGAATCTTCTATAGGTAAAATAATTTCTTTTTCCAGCAGATGAATGAAAGCGCGTCAGGCAACAGTGATGACTGCAACAGTGAGGAGGATGTGAAGAGTAATAAGCGAGTAACAAGCAGGGAAAGTGCCATAAAAGCAAAAAGAAGAAGAGTGTTGGATTCTGACAGTGATCATGATGGCTCTGATGTAGAGTTCAAGCCTGATATGAAAGAAACAGGAAGCAGTGAGGAAGCTAGTAGTGGAGTGGATGAAGATGAATCTAGTGACACAGAGACAGATGCTGAGAGTGTTCCAGAAAGTCCTATAAAAGTCCCTTCTAAACGCAAGAGAAGAGAGAGAAGCAAGCCTGCTAAAAGGAGTAGCTTAGAAAATGAACGTTCTGAAACGCCCAAAAGAGCAGTAGCTGTTTCTTCAGAAGCCAAGTCTAAGCTGACATCGTTTGCAGCACCTGAAAGTTTTGAATCTCAAGCAAATCCTTGCAGTGGAGGCATCAGTGGCTTTGCAGTATGGGAACATGAAAAGCTTGATTGGCTGCAGGAAGGGAAAAAGAAAGACGCGCACAGGAAACGGCAGGGTGACCCTGATTATGACCCGTGTACTCTGTATGTACCTGAGGACTATCTCAATAAGTGTACACCAGGAATGCGCAGGTGGTGGCAGCTGAAAAGTCAAAACTTTGATGCTGTGATTTGCTACAAAGTTGGAAAATTCTATGAGTTGTATCATATGGATGCAGTCATTGGCGTAAATGAGTTGGGCCTGATCTTCATGAAAGGTACTTGGGCCCATTCAGGTTTTCCAGAAACTGCGTTTGGCAGATTCTCTGATGTTCTAGTGCAAAAAGGGTACAAGATAGCCCGTGTTGAGCAAACAGAAACTCCAGAAATGATGGAAACGCGCTGCAAGTCGATGGCCCACCCAACAAAATTTGACAAGGTTGTACGCCGAGAAATATGCAGAATCATCACCAAAGGCACTCAAACTTACAGCATTCTAGATTGTGATCCCTCTGAGAACCACAACAAATACCTTCTGTGCGTTAAGGAAAAAGAAGACTCCTCTGGACAACGTGTTTATGGGGTCTGCTTTGTTGACACGTCAGTGGGGAAGTTTTATGTAGGCCAGTTCTCAGATGACCGGCACTGTTCGAGGTTTAGGACTTTAGTAGCGCATTACACTCCTGTGCAGGTACTGTATGAGAAGGGGAACCTGTCTGTGGACACACAGAAGATACTGAAGGGCTCACTTGTTTCTTGCATTCAGGAAGGGCTGATCTCTGGTTCTCAGTTCTGGAACGCATCTAAAACACTAAAAGTCCTTCTTGAAGAAGGATATTTCAAGGAGAATCAGAACTCTGAAAATGGATGTTCCCTGCCCTCTGTAATCAAATCTCTGACTTCAGAGAGTGACTCGCTGGGATTAACTCCTGGTGAAGACAGTGAATTAGCTTTGTCAGCTCTTGGGGGATGTGTCTTCTATCTCAAAAAATGTCTGATTGATCAGGAGCTGTTATCGCTGGGAAATTTTGAGGAATATGTCCCTGTGGATATTGATACTGCAAAAACTGTGAGTTCAAGTAGTTTCTTTGGCAAAACTGACCAGCGGATGGTGCTGGATGGAGTCACTCTGATGAACTTGGAAGTCCTGCAGAACGGAACCAACGGAACCACAGAAGGTACTTTGTTGGAAAGGATTGATTCTTGTTGTACACCATTTGGGAAGCGACTGCTGAAACAGTGGCTCTGCGCTCCGCTTTGTAATCCTAAATCCATCAATGATCGTTTGGATGCTGTTGAGGACCTTCTGGCAGTGCCAGATAAAGTGTCTGAAGTTAGTGAGCACCTGAAGAAACTTCCTGACCTTGAAAGGCTGCTCAGCAAAATTCACAGTATCGGATCACCACTTAAAAGTCAGAACCATCCTGACAGCAGGGCCATCTTTTATGAAGAAATCAAATACAGCAAAAAAAAAATTGCTGACTTTTTGTCTACACTGGAGGGATTTAAAGTAATGAATGAAATTGTCGATGTCATGGAAGAAATTGCCAGTGACTTCAAATCTAAAATCCTTAAGCAGCTAGTCACCCGCAAAGCCAAAAATCCAGATGGCCGCTTCCCAGACTTGAGTGCAGAGCTTAAAAGATGGGATACTGCCTTTGATCATAACCAGGCTCGAAAGACGGGAGTGATTACTCCAAAGGCAGGCTTTGACCCCGATTATGATAAAGCACTACAGGATATTAAAGCTGTTGAGGAAGATCTTCACAAGTACCTGGACAAGCAACGCAAACTGCTTGGATTCAAATCCATGCTCTACTGGGGTGCAGGCAAAAACCGATACCAAATGGAAATACCGGAAAGTGTAATATCGCGTAACTTGCCTGAGGAGTATGAGTTGAAGTCAACCAGGAAGGGATATAAGCGCTACTGGACCAAGGAGATTGAGAAGATGCTGGCTGCAATGGTTAACGCTGAAGAGCGCAGAGATGCAGCACTAAAAGACTGTATGCGGCGTTTGTTTTACAACTTTGACAAAAATAGCAAAGACTGGCAGACAGCTGTGGAATGCATTGCTGTGTTAGGTAAGAGGTTTTCTTCATTTTGACGTAGAGTAAAAATACTCTGGTGTAGTAAATGATGACATATGATCTGGATAAGCAAAAAAGGCTTATTGCCAGCTCCTAGTTTGTAGTGTAAAACCTCTGATTGTGGTAACAGCAGTGATAATTAACAGTCATCACCCATTTGCCTTCTGACAGTAAAATGCAGAACAGATGGGTTGCTGGGTCATGATGTTTGCAAGTCTTTCTTAATTCCTGCTGTGTGACTGTAGGTGTGCAGCTGAGTATTTTTCACAGTTCAGCATAGCCTGGTGGGTCTCTCACTGCATGTAAGATTCTTGTGTACGCATTCTTGGGTAGCTTCTTAATAAATGAAGGCAATGATGCAGGTGGAGGTATAAAAATCTAACCTGCTAGTCATCTCTTTTGCCTCTGAGCAGGTTGCTTTCTCAGCGGCCTTTAAAAATAAAAAAGTGATCATTGTCACTCCCTTGAAGAAGATAGTCTAGTAAGATGACTTTCCCCCCAATCTGTATTCCCTTCTCAGGACTGATGTACTCTTGTACTGTTAATTTTCTGCTAGCATGAGGCACTCCGGGATATCTTTGCTCCAGGGAAAAATGAAAGCACTCTCTGAATGCCACTGCAGCAGAGAAGGGAGGACGGGCAGGCAGTGTGTGTCGTCCAGAAATGGATTCTCTGAGTGGCTGGGAGAGCTGGGAAGCAGTTACTCTAGCTACGCCGTAGTACCAGGGCAAGCACTGAAAACCAAGGCAGACCGAGCTTTCAGGCTTAGCTGTAATAAAGTCTCTAAAATCATGTAACATGGTCTCATTTTGTAGGTAATCAGCTTTTAGAACCTTATAGAGCTAGGCTAATTGTGGGCTGTTGTGCTGCTACTTTCTGCTTGGCCAGCAGAATCTTGCTACTTACATAAATTTATTCTGGCATCTTTCAAGCAGTATTGTGATTCTTAACAAAGTAATTTACTGTCACAGAAGCTGATTTCCTCTTTCCTTATCTTGTTTCAAACCAAAAAACAATGCAAGAAAATATTTTGTACACCTACATTAAAAATAGCTTTAAAAGTGAAATGATGTGGATTTTAAAGACTTTAAAAACTAGAGGGGAGGATTTTTAATCTGACATCAGGAAAAATCTGGAAGGAATGAGGAAAGACATTGTAAATATCCCCACCTTTTACTTGTCCTTCTGGAGTACTTCTTGGGTGTTTTCCTTAACAGGAAAATGGAAAGGAAGTGGAAAATTTTATTTCCAAAAATGCTGTTCAATAAGTAAATGCATTCCAGTGAATGAGTAAAGAAAGGTGACAGTGTGACTTACTGGAATTTCTCTTAATCTTATAGATGTCTTGATGTCCCTTGCTAACTACAGTCAAGACGGTGATGGACCACTGTGCCGACCTGTAATTCTACTGCCTGTGGATAGTGCTCCTCCCTTCCTGGAACTTAAAAATTCACGTCATCCATGCATTACAAAAACTTTCTTTGGGGATGATTTTATTCCTAATGACATCGTGATAGGCAGCAAAGATGAAGATAGCAGTAGTGAAGCTTCCTGTGTGTTAGTAACCGGCCCAAATATGGGTGGCAAATCTACACTTATGAGACAGGTGATTGACTGTCTATGTAGGATTGAATGTTCCTGAGTACCTGTGTGTTTTGCATAAAGGAATTGCATGATTTGACTGTTTATAAATGTCAAAGGAAGTCCCAGCAGTGGTCTTCAGGGTGTGCAGCACAGTACAGCAATTACACTGTAAAGACAAAATATAACCTGGTAGAAAATGCCCGTGTTTAGACAGTAATCTACTCGCATGTACTTTAGCCAGGAATAAGTTTTATTTCTCTTGTGAGAGATGGTTGGTAAAAAGTGGTAAGAGTATTTTTTATCAAGTGGCCTTGTTTAGGACTTGGCATCATCTGGCAAAAGATGCTTCTGCAGGTTGAACAAGATGGAAATAGAGATCAGCAGCAATGGGGAAAGCAATAGGGGAATTTGCTTTATAAACACTGCTTGCTGTGATAACTTGTGTTTTGAAGGCTTTCAGAGTAGTCTAGTCCTACTTGAGATCATGATGCTGCAGCCTGGAGCTGTTAGAACAGCAGGAAGCTTTATGTACTCTAGTCTTTGTTTTAGGGGAAATAGTTTCATTCCCTCATTATCTGTGTGGAACTGTGTGCCCCAAGCACACGCTAAAAACTTACATGTTTTAATGTCTGTTCTGCAGGCTGGTCTCCTGGTTATAATGGCTCAACTGGGATGCTATGTACCTGCTGAAGCCTGCAGGCTTACGCCGATTGACAGAGTATTTACGAGGCTTGGTGCCTCAGACAGAATTATGTCAGGTGAGTTTCTGAAATCAGCCGTCCAAAGTGCTTTTGCCACTGAGTGAGTGAGTTTTCGTACTTTGAGTGGGAAGTTGGAAAGGGACAGTCTGTTCATTTTGCAGGGAGAGCTGGGCAACTCATTTGTTGTCTCTTACTGTTCAGAGTAGAAACAGAATTGTAGTTACGCTTGATTTGTTTGATATGCTTGTCCTCCATTAATTTTTTGACAGACACACAGGATCACTTTTTAATGAATTTTCCTATTAAAAGCCTGCCTTCCAGCTGGATGCAGGTCTGAGGAATATCTTTTTGGATACTATACAGTTCATTGTGTTCTACTTACACAGTTACATCTTGTTTAAAGTGTTCTGGAATAGGACAGTGATATTCAGGTAGCCGTTGTAGACTTGTACCTTCTCACAAGGACTAGAGGTCCTTTGTTTCAGAGTGCCTGCCTTATGTCTGAAATCTGATTTCTTTAGATGAGTAAGAGAAAGGCAGCCTTCCTTTCTGGAAGGAGTAGTTGACAATTCTTGGGAGTATTTTTGTTTCTTTCATGGAGAGGAAGACAGAAGCAGAGGATGACACAACTACTGGAATGAGAAAGTCTGCCTGTGGTGGTAGGCAAAGTGTCATGGGGCTAGAAAAACAAAGGGTTTTTTTTGTGATAATAAGAGTAGTATCACAACTCTTTTAAGGAGGGTGCAAGATCTTCTGTGATCTTTCAGCAGAAAGATGTGGGTCAGTGAATATGAAAAGAGTTAAGCCTACTGAACTTATTGCACATAAGGAATTTGGAAGTGAATTATTCTGAGTTCTTAATTAAAAAAATATTTACACTTCCCCAAATCAAGGCTTTCCTTTGCAGCTAGGTAATTTTACTAAGGCTTCCTTTGCCCAGCTATTTTCCATTTTGTTTAATTTCAGCACAAAGAGAAATCTTAAGAATGGAAGAGTACTTAAGTGCTTATGGTAGAAAAAAACCCTGCCCTTTCTGCAAGAGAGAGATTGGTCTAGAAAAATGTAGCATTTTCAACTGAGAACGCTTCTTTTTCTTTTCCCTTCCAAATATGTACGCAAATGTTTTAAAATGTTACATAAGACAACTGAGTACTGCATGGCAGAACTGGCTTTGAAATCTGTTCTTGACGCATCAGTTTCCACACTGTGTAGAAATGAAAGCACAGCGAAAGCTGTTCTGGGGCAGTAATTTCGTAATGGATGTCAACAGGACTTTTATGAAGTAAATTTTATGTAATATCATTTTGAAATTGACTATATGATTTTAGGGATTTATTTTCTGAAGTGAATAAACAGTTATTCCTAAACATGGTTAAAAACCTATTCAGTCCTTGAAATGTCTTTAAATAAATGCAGAAAATCAGAAGTGCTGGACACTGCTTAATAATTTATGTTGAAAAACTTATTAATTACAGCACAGCAGTGCTCATGCAGCATGAGTACAGGAAGTAAATACTTGCCTGCTCTGAAATTACATTAATTCCTACTGCATGTGATTATTTGGAATGAATCCTACAAAGAATTGGTAAATCTGCACTTTATACATGTGGATTTATTGTGTGCAAGGGTCTGAATAACTTTGTATGTATGTACTACTGCTTCTAATCTGTTAAACAACAATTTCAGGTCTGAATTTCGGGCCTCGTATAGTCCGGGTTGCTGGAACTCCTGTAAGATATTCAGTCGTTAGCAGCAGTGTATTTGTTTTGTCATAGTTCTCTCAAGTAGAGTACATGAGTACAGCCTTAATTATCTGAATAATTCATTACCTTATGAAATCAACAGACAAAACAGTAAGTCTAGTCTCTTAGTCTTTTTAAAGACTTTCTGCTTGCTTTTTCACTGTGAAAGGCCACACACCTTTAGGCCTGCCTCATGTGCAATTAAGAGCAAGAAGGGGCACAAAAGATTGTCCCCATCTTGTATCCTTTCTGCCCCTCTTTTTGTCCAGCAGGTACATCTGACCAGTGCTATTAAAAGGAGACAGATAAGGTGGCCTAAACCTTCACTCTAATTAACTGTACTTGTGCCCATGCCTCTACTCTTAAGGAACTAAAACCTGCTTTTTCTGGCAAATGGAACCCCACCATTTTCATGCTGGAAAAAAAGCTTTATGTTTTTATTTGCTGTCAAGCTTCATTTTAGGTTGACTGAGGCTGGAGTGCAGATTAAAAGGGGTTTGAGTTGTGCTTTTCAGATACTTGACTAACACTTCATGGCTTTCCTTTCTTTTAAAGGTGAAAGTACCTTCTTTGTTGAATTGAGTGAGACTTCTAGCATCCTCCAGCATGCAACGCAGCATTCCCTTGTTCTTGTGGATGAACTGGGTAATTAGTCTATTTTATAATAGATGGAAATTAAATCTTAAGAATAGCTTTTGGGCTGTCTAAATGGCAACCAAGTACACAGGGGTTGCTAATGTTTAACTGGCCTGTATTTTGCAGGTACCCTGGGAACTAATCCAAGGCCCTCCCTACCCCCCAATCACTATTAGCTTATTTGTAGCTGAATTTTCTTGCTTTCCTTTGCATAATTACTTGCAGCAAACCTTGAGCAAGCCAGCAGCAAGTCTCAGGGGGGCAGAAATGTCTTTTTCTGCAGTGCAGAAGAGAGTGATTGTTACAGGGCACATACTCGGGTCACTTCACACTGGTGCTGGTGGCTCTGACTACTCACTGCTGTTTGTCGATCTTCCACGCAGCAAGAACAACAAACAACATGAATTAATACATGGCAAACAATGCATTGCCTTTGTCTTTGCTTTTCAATTTCTTCTCCAGGCAGAGGCACAGCTACTTTTGATGGAACAGCTATAGCAAGTGCAGTTGTGAAAGAACTTGCGGAGAAAATCCAGTGTCGGACGCTGTTCTCCACACACTACCATTCGCTGGTAGAGGATCATTCACACAACGTGGCTGTGCGGCTCGGTCACATGGTACGTGTCTGCTGTAACACACACACCCCATGGGCACTAAATCATAGGATTTTTTCCAGATTAAACTGGCACATTTCATGCTGTGCATGCTTTTCTGCACTCTTCTGCCCCGAGTCAGAGGTGTCCTGAGAAAAGGATGCGATGTTTCATGCATTGATTAGTAAGCATTACATCCACTAACATGTTACTGACTCTTTCTAGGCATGTATGGTTGAAAACGAGAGTGAAGATCCAAGCCAGGAAACAATCACATTCCTGTATAAGTTCATTGAAGGAGCATGTCCAAAGAGCTATGGCTTCAATGCAGCAAGGCTTGCTAATATTCCAGAAGAAGTTATTCAGAAGGGGCACAGAAAAGCAAAAGAGTTTGAAAAAATGACAATTTCACTGAGAGTATTTAGGTAAGGCCTTGGTTTTCCATTTTTAAGTTGCACATTGCTTATCAGGCATCCATTTTAAAATGTAGGCAGTGGCTTTTGCTTATAGTCTCACAAGAGAGGGGGAAGTTAAAACTATTTATGTGAGTATCAAATGTACCTCACAAGCAGTGAGGGAGGGAAGTACTAAAGCCTGACTACAAGACAGCAGGTATGAGTAATGGGGTATTTTAAGCCTTGGGTCACTGTACTAGTCTCTAGAGCTAAGAGCTTCATTTGCATAGGGGCATTGGGCTGGCTGTGAGCTGAGCCGAACTGAAAGAACACAAGTAAGCTCAGTGCTGGGGGATGTGACAGGTACTACTGGAGTCGCCTATACACCAGACACAAAACAGCACCTGTGTCTTCTAAAGCTGCACAAGGACCAGGAAGCTTAGGCTCTGCCTCTTGATGCCCATGTTCGGTTAAGCTGACTTCATTATTTTCCTTAGGTATCTGTGCCTGGTGGTGGATGGTGCAACAAGTGATGCAAACGCAGTTCAGAAACTTACTGCTATGATCAAGCATCTTTAAGAACACAAGTGTTTTTTGTACTGGTGGTTTCTCAAAAAGGTGGTATCAGACAACGTTATGATCTAATAAACTTTATTTTTTAAAAATGACCATTTTTCCATTGTCTTTCCTAGGAAATTAAACCCTTTAATTCTTACCTACCCTCTACATAATGGTTATTGAGTACTCCACAATATATTAAGTCTAGATGTTATGGTACATGCATACACTTTCAGGCTGTTGATTACCCACTGTCACCAATACACATAAATGGAAAAAAGCTATGAAACTGTATAGGGCTGTATATATACTTGTCTCAGCTTCATTAGAGCAGGAAATTGCTGTGATTTCCAGCAGGTTACGTAAGTAATGTCCAGACTGTTCAAAAAAAAACTATGAACAGAGTAAAGTACAAGACTGTTTTGAGGAGACTTTCTACAGTGTACTTTAAAACATAGTAAAATTTCATTCACAAAACTTAGTTACATGGGTACTTTGTTTTATAGTGCATTATAGTCTAGGAAGTCTCATTAAAACACTCGCTGTTTTTGTTAGGGTGGTTTGAGTACAGACTATTGCTGGGGCAGGGAAGGAGATCATTCTAACTTCAGAGGACACCAGAAAAATTGCTGGATATAATTTAAGATTAGTGTTTTCTCTTTCATAGAAAGAACGTACATACTGGGACATGAGTACAGTTACAGCAAGTCTAGGTGTGCTAACAAAACAGGACACATTCAAGTACAATAAGATTTTTTTGCTTGAAATTAGAAACAAACTACATGAGATTAAAGCATTAAAATCATATTTCTCAATCTGAATAAATGTTAAAAAAATCAAAAGAAATGCAGAAGTGCTAGCTCACATTTTTTACCATGTTACAAAAGCAATTGGTACCCATGTCCATAAAGGCAGCAACAAAGAATGCTGCTTGTCTACAGAATAGTACTACTGCAAATTGGACTGTGTTTCAATGCTACTTGTAAAAACACCAGCTTTCAGAAGTTGGTATCTGTACAAAATTGCAGCTTATTTTTCTTCACTTCTGTCCCTTCAAAGTCTTTGTTTACACAGTAATGCTAAAACGCCCAGTTCTGTTATCCTGAGTCAACATATTGCCACTTTCTTTTTTGGTAGGTTGAGCTCCATAGTGTCAACACCTCACACATCCGCTTTAATACAGTCTCTTTCTGCAGAAATGGGCAAGTATAACTTCCTCCAAAAAAAAAGTTTTAACAGTTATGATATTAGAATGGCAGGACTTTCTTTCTGAAAGGAATTCAGTTGTGCTGCAATGTATTAGATTCTATAGGTGGAGCAGAGTCATATAGTGTATCTGTATCATGTGTAGGCTCTCCAGCAAGCGTACAGGGATTAGACAGTGTTCCAGCACCACAGTCACAGAAAAACCTAGGAAGAAAGAGAGCTCTTTAGTTTCTACTTCACTTGCATTGAGCAATTTTGACAATGTACTCATTTGAAACATACCTGTCATGTCTAATGAATTCTACATCATGTCCTTGATGGCACTTCTTAATGCAGTTCACACATATGGCATTACGGTCTGTGGTGTTACAGGTGTGACATCTGAAGTAAAACGCATCGCATTAGACATGAATTAAACATCAATGAGCTGAGTGAAGTGCTCAGGGAAGGTGTGGGGGGCAAAAGAATACCAAAGAAAGGATGTGGGCAAAACTAAAATTTCAGACCTTGGATTTCATGGCATACTTTTGGTTGCTCATTTCAAAAAAGCAGTTCTGCCATATAATCCCTTAGGGTCAGGCTCACAGTAAATTAGAGACAATGGGAACTTGTTTAATCCTGTTCTGTTGCAGCTGAGGAAGAGCACGCATTTGTGTGTTAACAGACATAGAGCAACAGTTTTAGGGGTCTTCCTAGAAGAAAAATAGTGTTTATTTTAAAACTTTACTGTACGTGACAGAGAAGAACCTGTTACCTGTAGAAGTCATGCATCGGATAGCTGGTGTAACTTGAGATCTTGTATAAACACTGGCCTCTGCTGACAGCTTTTTCTATGGCATCTTGATTGTTCATTATTTTGTTATCTGTTGGGGGGAAAAAAAAGCCAAGAACTAATCATGCCTGGATCTACGACTTTTTTTTTTTCCTCTTGAGGTGTTAAAGCAGACGGCCCTCCCCCCTCTTTTTAAGAGCTGAACCCATCAGTAACAGTTAGTTATATGCCTACACTTCAGTTTTGGCATTTAAGCATATCAAATCCTCAGTGCCAGATTACAAGGCAGATGCCCAGACAGTGCAGTGCACTCCTCAGATCAGAAAGACTTTCTCTCTGCGCACATCCCACAAAATACCTGATAACCCTTCATTTAAATACTCTTCGTGAACTGGTTTGTGAATACATTGTTAGAGAAACAAGCTTTCCTATCAGGCTTAAGTTTTCTGTTGAGAAGTCTGATACCCAAATGTTTGAAAGCCTCTCATGTACCACAAGGACTTTTACACATCCCTTAGAAAGCAGAAAAACATGGCTCTTCCCCAAGAGGAGAATAAGGCACCTTCCAACACAACGGAAGTGGGAATTAGTCTGACCACCTCCAGGATTTTAAAGATGCGTCCAAGGCATAGCAAATTCGATAATCCTCTCCTGTTATTCAGCTACTAGATCTTCTGTCCGGTCCCAAAGTGCACCTCAAACTAGTTTTCTCTGCGGCCAGCAGCAGCACAACACTGACTAACTCAGCCATAAGCACAGGAGCTGTGAAGCATGGAGCCAGAGCTTGTGTTTCAAGTGGTGTAAAGAACTACAGAGGAAAAGGCAAACAAGTACAGCCAAGCACGTAAAACCTCTGCGAACTGAACCTTTTTCTTCTAGAATAGCCTGCTGGAACTGCCTGGCATTCAAACCATCATACCAGTCTCCTCCAAGAGGATCTCCTCTCACACACACTTCCTCACTCTACATAGGAATTTTATGTACGTAAACTGTTTCTATTTTCTAGAAAAAGTGATCGGGGATTTTGAATATTCATGCTTTTAGATCTTAAAAGTCAAGTGAGGCATGTTTCTTTACTGGACACTTGTTTTCAGATATGTGACAAAAGACATTCCATTATATTAATTTCAAAGTGGAATTTGAGATGGGCCAAAGACCAGTAACCAGTTCAGGAACAATTTTGAGACAAGAGAGCTAATAACAGAGTTTTAATATGATAGGAAAGCCTTAACTTACCTTTCAAAGTTTCTGGCTTAAAAAACCGCAAAACCTCTAAGATAGCTTAGCTTGGTATATTACCTTCAGCTGAAACTCTTTAGTTACAACTCAGCTCAATGTGATAATAAATCTGAGCCAAAAATTGAAAGAAAATGCTACAATAACCCCCCAAAGCAGCAGCAAATAAGAAAAAATGCAAAGTGAACAAACACAGCCAACAAAGGCTCAAGCTCACCTTTCATCGTGACATTGACACCAGACGCTAGAAATAAGCCTCCAAAGCGGTTGTTGAAAATCTGATTGCCTTCTAATGTTGCAGTTGCATGATTTGTTATTTCAATACCTTTATTGGATCAGGGGAACAAAGAGAAGAAAAGAAAGCGGGGAAGTTAAATCCCTAGTGATTGTGCAATTGTACCTCTCTCATGAACTACAGTTTGTTTTGTTTTTTTAAACAGTCATAAACTCAGGGGAAGAAAAGGAAAATGACATAGCTAGAAAATGCACTGTAATTTGCTATAAAACTGAGGTTCAAATACTTTTGTTGAATCCTTTCAAAGAGCTACAGCACATACATGGTTTCTGGTAGCAACAATACACCACTAGTTTATCTGATAGTAGAACAGTACCATGACCATGTATTTTCAAGAGAGATATGATTTTTGAGTGCTTAAAGCTGTCATCTCCACATATATTTGAAAGTTCTTGTGCACATACCTTACCCTTTTAAAAATATCTTTTAAAAAAAGTTCAAGATGGGAACCTAAAATTCATTTATTTAAATCTTAGTTTTTATCAGTAACCTGTGTCTTCCAAGTTATTTGTCCAGGACTGCTCTTGACAGCAACCTATCCTTCCCCCCCACCACACTGAAACAACACCTTTAGAGGCTCTTCTCAGAAAACTTGCTTCTTCTGAAAGAAAGATGGGAGAAAACTCAAGAATGCAATTTTAGTTTAAATGGAATGGAATGCAACATGTATGTAACTGTCATCATAAACAGTAAATTGCATGAAAATAACTATTAAACATACTTCATCTCTTTTGGAGTAGAAAATGCTCATTTTAATAATTTTTCAGGAGTGGAGAAATTAATAATTTGTGGAGTGAGAAAGTTAAACTCAAGATGCAATTTAAATCTCTTTAAAATGTGTATTTGCTCCATTTCCTACGTTTTAAAGCAGTGATACAATATTCAAACCAGCATCCAGCAGATCAACTATAAATATCTCACAGAAAAATGAGAAGGCAGAATGTGTGTCGTTTCTCAACATGCTAGTAATTACAGAGACTGCTGTAAAGACATTCTGGCTGTAACTCTGAATTCTTCAACGATTTCTAGAATATACTGAAGGATATCTCAATCTCTGTTGAAATGTCTAAATATCGTGGTGTAAAGAAACTCAGAGTTAGCTTTGTTGAGAGCTTACTCTAAGCTCTAACACTGTAAAACTTGATTTAAGCAACACAAACCTGCAGCAAATCCATCAAATATTCGATTTTTCCTTAGCACGGGGTGGCTGTTAGTGCTGATAAGAACACCGGCTTGAGCATTCCTGAAGATATCATTCTCTTCCAGAAGACCTATGACAGACCAAACACGACATTTCAGCTTGTTAACATTTCCTTACCTGTAACCACTCTGTGAAATATTTTCAAGAGATCTCACGTATCATCATCCTACTAATTCCTTTCATTTGAGGAATACCCACCAATAGCACTGAAGTTACTGATACAAGTTCAAAGTAATTCTCAGTGTATAATCACCTAAGTGTATTTTTTCAGTATACAAAATAGAATTTTTGGTCATATGCACCATTACAGAAAACTCTTTTATTTCTGAGAAAACACTAAGTCTTTCCACTTTCCAAATTTTTCTAATATCTTTCTGTTCTTGTCTTCTAAAATGAGCAGCCTGCCAAAGCAAAGCTTAACTTGCATTTTTGTTACTGCAGGACAGGATTACTTTAAAATGCTCAACTTTAAATTTAAGCTCATTTACAGCAAGTGATTCTCTACAAAATATCAGAAGCTGGTATCGGGACACAAAACAGTCAGGGGATTTCAGAGGAGGACCACTTCTAAATTTTCCTTAAAGATCTGTCTTTTTTCCCCCCTAAATCTTTGACACTGGCAGAACCTGAACTGTCCAGATGCATGATTTTGGCTATACAACTTGAATTAAATACTGTCTTTCAGTCAAATGGCAAAGCTTACAAAAGCAGATGGCATAAAAAGACTGTCCTAAGAAGCAATCTAACAGTCATCTTGGATGAGATTAATTACCTCTGTCTCCCACAGAGTTCAGCATTACTGATGTAATTAAGGCTAAAAAGCATCAGTGTATGTTCATTATAACTATTTTATTACTTCAAAAGACAAGAGCTAGGTTTCTAAAGAGCACTTTGAAAAGGACACTGCTTAATCTGAAATTAAACTCTTATCCAGAATATTCAGTATATGCCAGTAAGGGAAAAAAACTACCTCTTCCCCCATTAAATATACAGATGCCTCCATCTCTTCCATCATGGATTTTATTTCTTCTTAGTGTAGGATTACTGTCTGTTTTAATCCATACACCAGCCATTGCATTATCAAAAATTTCATTGTCTTCTATAAATCCAAGCCCTAAAATTGAAGGAAGGGTGGGAAAAAAAAAGGATAATTAATGGGAAAAGATATTATTGCAGAATATAAACAATTCTGGATAAATGTAAAAAACAAACCTACCAGAATTATAAACAAGAATACCACCATTCTGACCACCCCAGATCTTGTTGCGTCTAATTTTGGGGTTGCTTCCAGTTCTAGAGAGAAACACAAGCACCATAGTCATCTGAAACAGTTTACTATGTCCAAGGCCAAATGTTTAAAAGCACCTCTACAGAAGTGCCCAACAGATCTCACTGCTTTAAAATCTTACTGAAACAGTTATTTCCAAACATGCAAACAGGTTTTTATGGACTTCAAGGGTCACACATTCTAGTCAATATCTAGGCTGTACTAGTAATAACTTTCTTGTAAGTTGAAGCAGAGAATGTTCAGACATAATGGATTTTTAAAAAAAAAGTTATTTTTTTAAAATGAAATGACAAGAACAGTTAAAAAAGACAAAAGAACACAAAATGAGCTATGCCTGTTTTGACATAAAATCAGAATACATTTTACCTTATCTGAACCCCTGAGTACATGTGATTATAGATGTCATTATCTTCTAACACGCCATGTCCATTGTCATAAAAATAAACTCCAACCTAACACATCAAAAATTAAATTATTAGTTCCAAAGTAATGAAGTATAAAACTATAGAACTTCCTTCTTTATTCCCCCCCCCTTTAACCACAGAGCAAAACTCACCTGTTTACCACTGTGTATTCTGTTTCTCCTCAAGACTGGAGTGCTCCCTGTTGTGACCCAGACTCCAGCCAAAGTATTGCTGTAAACTTCATTTTCCTCAATCACACCTTGTCCTTTTTCATGCTAAATACAAGACAATTTAAGAGCTGATAAAACCTGCTAACCACTGATACTGTTTTTCTGGCTGTACCTATCCCTTCACAACATGGCTTCTTTACTGTAGCAAAGTAGTTCTTTTCTATTTGAGAATGTATTTTCACTTTTGCTTTTTTTTTGTTTTTAAATAACAGTACATAATTATTTTGAATGTTTGCCACTAAGGGAAGAACACTTTGCATGTAAATAATTATATTTCAAGGCTCTGCAGTAGTATTTGCAAATCTCTGCTAGCTGTTGGTAGAAGAGGTACCTCCCCCAAAATGCAACCAGATGAAAGCTGTGGCACCTGGCACTTAAACCTGCACCCAGCCCTTTCCAGACCGACAAAAAATTGGCATGCCTCAAGGTAACTATCTTCACCACGTGTTTGTGCTTAAAAGTAAAGCAACAGTATTCTTGCTCAGGGTAAGCTCTTCTGGTTAGATTTACAGAAGGAACTGATGAAGCTGCACATTCGCATCACTAGCTAAATCTTAGGTGACTTCTGGCAGAAAGATATGCAAATATTTCTCAAAATCTGGTATTGCTTAAGGGAACCTGACAGCTCTTTCAGTTCCATTAGCAGAGCCCTTGCACATGCTGGAAATTGCGTTTTATTCCTCACTTTTACAGTATATGACTGTACAGCAATTGCAATGTATATTATCCTGAAGGCAAAAAAAAAAAAAAAACAACACTTTGCTGAGGTTAGTGGTAAACACATTACACTCCAAAAAAGCTGAACAGATTTCTGTTTTGTTCTTTTTTAAAAAAAAAAAAAACAAAAAAAAACCCAACAACAAACTGCTATGAAATCTAAGCCTTTAAAAAGCTTTTATCCAAGAAATAGTGAAATTCTGTCATCTATCCAATTTTAATTTTTTTTTTTACTCTGTAATAGCAATAATTTAGTGACCATTCATAAGAGCCTTCATCTTTTGACTATCAGCACCAGCTTCAGTCTATTACAATTAACCTAGGTTATAACATAAGAAATTCAGTCATTTTAAGTACAGTCAAACATTTTACATGGAGTACCCTTTTGCAATGTTTTTATGAAAAGAAAACAAGTTTGTATGCCTCTTTGTAGGTAATACTTACCACGTAAATTCCACCATGTTGACCATCATGAATCTTGTTGTGCCGAACTATGGGACAGCTGTTTGTTCGAATCTGTATTCCTGCTAATGCATTACCTGTTAACAAAAGTGTTACATATTTAATACATCAAATGACTTATCGTAATATACTATATATTGTAATGTATTATACATATAATACAACTTACATGCTCATTTTTCTCAGAATTGAAGATGCAATAAGCAAATCAGCTTACCATAAATGTCATTTCCTTCAATAAGGCCTCTTCCATCACCAAAGATATAAACACCACCTTGATTCCCATTAAAAATTGCATTGCCCCTACGAAACAGAAGTATCCACATTATGAAATTATTATAACGCATTATGCAATACTGTATGTGTATATGTAGTGTCTAGGATTGTACAATATTCAGATTTAAAATAGAGAATGTATGTCTGGTTGCTTTGAGAAATACATACTTCAAGTATACATGCAAATTAAAAATGCAGTTCAACCACAGACAGCAATTTCATTTTCACTTATACAGGAGTATTTACAGTTCATTATAAATAAATGGAATAAAATTGTACTTTTCCCATCCCCATCAAATCTCCTTTTCTAAGTAGTAAAATATCAATGAAGAAAACGATACCTTATTGTTGGGTCACTGTTTGAGGTAATCCAAACACCTGCAAAATTGTTTGCATAGATTTTGTTCTCTATGAATTGTCCTCTTCCTTTTTCATGAACATAGATTCCTCCAGTCTGGCCGTGATGGATTTCACACCGAACTACTGTAGGATTGGCATATGCTTTCACTTCAAAACCTGCTATCCTGTTTCTATGGATGTTGCAGCTTTCAAAATAACCCTTAAGACACAAAACATGCAGTTTCCTGTAAAAGTCCTTTTTAAAATGAAGGCTATTCCCTTCCCTCCCTCCCCCTCTAAATACAATCCTCATTTAAAAGGAAACAGTACCAAAACTGACAACAGAAAAGCACTTACATAGCTAATTAAAACAGCTATTGCCACTACATCTTCCCCCCACCCCCGTGCACAAAATAAAATACTGTTTCAAAGACCCTGTGTTTGCATTGCTATTTATTAGCAATGGAATTAGCGTGGAATACCAAGACAAATGGCAACTTTGCATATAGCACCTCAAAGAGGACTGAATATCAGGTTTCCTTAGTAGCTCTTACGGACCAGACCCCTTTCAAAAGCCATAAAGCCCTCAGGTCCAATATAAAATGGACAGTGCTATGAAGAAGACTACCTACTTATTTCCAGACCCAGAACCATATATATTTGGTAAGAGCACAATTTATTCAGGAAGAAGTGTTCTAAATTTCTTTGAAATAACTAGTCAGAATAAATACAGATGGCTGTGGGAGATAAGTCATTTTTCCAGGGCTGGATTGGTCTGAGCAGCCAACTGGTAAACTGTTTTTTCCCATCCCCCTTTTTAAAATGGTTTACACTTCCATTTAGTCACTGCAGTAGTTGTAGGAGGTCTGCAACAAAACTATATTTAAATAAATGCTTTGTAAACAGCATAGCTTTGGTGAAATAATAATAATAAAAAAAAACCAAAACCAAACACAATGACATTCCACAAAGCCACCCCAGGCATGTTTGTTCTGCAATGCCAACAAGCACTTGTGTAGCAGCATGGAGAACGGACACATCTGAAAATTCATCTGGCAAAATGGTTGTTTTCTGTCAAATGATTTTTCTGATCTTGTTCATTCCAGGGCCACGTAAAGTAACTGGGTCAGTCCTTGCAGAGCATTTTTCTGACATAGTTTTAGAACATTATTATACTAAATCTCAACCTGCTCGTTGAGATGAACTTTAATGGTGTTATATGCCTATTTTGCCCAATTAAAAGAACAGAAACTAAAAAACTGAAATAGAGGAAGCATCTCTTATTGCAGATGGTAGACAATCACCAAGTGATGTGTTTTACTTTGTTGAAAGCTTGGATGCAAGCTCTTGAGAGCTCTAACCCAGATTATCTCCAGCTGTGGAGGGCAAGAAAAAAAAAAAAAAAAAAAAGAAAAAAGCACATGAGTAGATTCATTGTACTCTGCCCACTATGTGCTAGAATACTGTAACATCACTTGACAGCAGAGTACAAGTGTCATTTCTTCAAAAATTAGAAAGTGGAGCCTTTAAATTGATTCCTATTCTACCTTCTCAAAAAAAAGTAAGACCGTTGATTCAGAAGAAACAGAAGTTGTTGTAAGCCTCTGTGAAGGAAGTGCTCCTCAAGAGGGGGGAAAGAAAAAAATCTACATCTCAGATTCCTTTATAAAAGGCTGACTGTTGGGTCAGAAAGTCAAGGCTTTCTGCTAGATAAGATCCTATAATATTCAATATTCATAAAGAGAAACTGCATTAAAAAGTCCAGTCCACCTCAACTAGAGTCAGCTTAAGCTTAACTGCTGACTTTGAGCTGATGCAGTTAAACCCAGCATTTCCACACTTGTTGAGACCCTGTCTGAACACCACCTGTGTGCACAATTATCAAACTGAATCCAGTTAAACCAAAAGAATTGCTGTTTGTCAGAAACACATGCTCTTCCACAGCCCTGAGCAAGCACCTCATTTCCAGGACGCCTATTTCCTATGCCATTCTCTATTGAAACCAACAACTTCTTTGTCCCAAATTTGCCCTCTAGAGAGAAGGGCTAAACTTACTTCAGTCTTTAGGATGTTCCCGGTCAATCCCTGGTATCTTTTCCAGTCACTACAACCACTTCCCTTCAAAAGGCATTGCTGTCCCTTTGAACTATATCCTCTCCAAGACATCTTCCTTTTTTTTTTTTTTTCTTTTAAGAAAAAGTGATGAACTTCCAGATACCAAGAAACCAGATATGGATTCAGACATAATTTTCTTCTTGTGAAGTTAAAAAACATTCAAATATTTTGTTAACAACAAAACTGTGTTTCTAAGTATGGAGTTAAATGATCTATTATCCACAGGGCCCACTAATACTGTTTGCAAACCCAAAGCTTCCTGCCAGCTCCAGGTGTAACCAGTAACACCATTAGAAACAGCCTGTTCCTTTCCTACCACTTCTGTCCAACAGCACAGGTGGGCTGCCCAACCTGCAACTCTTAAGCTCTGCCCAGCTGTCAGGCAGCTCAAGCCCAGATCCTTTAAGGAGACTCTGTTAGGCAACTATTAAGGTCAGGAAGGTCAAATACTTCTCCTCCACAAAGAGGGGATTGCCTCCACCTTCTTCTATGAAAGTCTTTCAAGTGTGCTGGGTATTTTTCACTTGTGTTTTGCAATGGTTTCTGGTTATAATTCATCAACTAGCAGTACAAGAACGTGGAGAACGCAGCGCTTGCCAGTGCCAGGATTGCTTAGTAAGAAAAAGAGGCCTCAGATTAATAAGGCAGAAGGGAAAAGGGATGCATATGGGGAAAAAAAATATTACAATCTTACACAAAAATACTAAGTGGAAGGAAACTCAAAATACCTTAGCAGTAGCTTCCTGCTAGAAAAATCCTAAATACTAAAACTTAGCTCTGTATACAAAATCAAAATATCAGGCAAGGCATTAGCTGCAGGCACAAGATAACAGCTACAGTGACAGAAGTGAGGGCAAGAACACACCACTGCACCCTGCTGAGATCCGAGTAGAGGAAGTAATCACCAGACAAACACCACAGTAATGGTAACGTTGGTGTCTCCACACACTACTTAGTGTACAGAAAAAAAAACTTAAGCAATGACAAAGAAGTGTTCCTGTGCAGCTGGACAAGCTCAGAAGACTTTTCCCATCAAGACTAACTCTGTAATTGAGCTTGGTTGGTTTTTTGTAGTTCGTTGTTTGGTTTTTGTGGTTTTTTTTTTTTTCTTTCCCCCCCTTTTTTTTTTCTTTTTCTTTCAGCATTTTATCTAGTCTAACAAACACTGCTTAGTAAAACTTGTAACGGATGGGATTTTGTTCTCTGCTTTTCTCCTCAGAGGTATTTTTTTCCACGTAGTTCTAAAAGGGCTTTTTTCCTTTCTCTGTCTCAAAGACCACAACATTAAAGAAACACATAGGTATTTCATGTATCCTTTGAACAAGACAGGTATTTTCAAAAAAGGAAGAAAAAAAAAAAAAAAAGATAATTGTGCAGGCTTTAATACTTCTTAAATATTTGTTGACACTTGTATTCAAAACAGGGCAGGAAAAAAACAAACCAGGAGATCAAGATATGAACAAACTAACTTCTAAAAAGTATCAGACTCTGTATCAACTTAATTAGATAGCAATGTGTGACTGACAGAATAAAATATATGTGTATAAAACTTCGCCTCCCAAAGCCTGGAATAATCTTTGAGAGTTGGTGGATTTTATAAGAAATCCAAATGCAGCATGAAGAAAACCACATTCAAGATACAAAACAAACACTTCATTTTTAGCGCATAGAAAAAAATTCGCTATTGCAGCAAAAGGCCAACTGAGTTTTTATGTAGTCTGTATAGAAACTAGTATAAGCTTAATTTTTTTTTAAATTGTAAATACCCGCTTTTAAAAGTTATCTAATTTGTAGTATTCAAAAGACTGAGCTGCCAACTCAGGGGGGAGGGCGTGGGAATATTTCAAAGTATATGACTTATATGACTACAAAACATTTCAATATTTGCAGCTGAGATAAATATTATTCACATGTTCTCTTTAATGTGCTAGTGTTTCCTTTAAACAAAAAAGAAAAATTTATTTTGATTCTATTTTGCTTGTGATACCACACTGATCACAGCATTGGAACAGGCATTCCACTAGCAAGAAAATAGATCAAATACACTTTTATTTCAAATTAATCAGGTGAATTCAGTCTGTCTTTTTATTTTTTTAATATTTCAATACTCATATTTAATATTTATACTTCAATACTTAAACAAGAAGCAGCTTCTAGCCAGACTTTCCAATTAACCCTCAAGTCTACATACAGACATCTCTCCTCCAGGAGTCATTGACACGCTCTCCCCTACCAGCTTTTCTACAGCTGTTTCCGAGCTTGTTTAAGTCTTGGAGGGATGTACAGATATATGTATTTGCTGAAGCGGATTAGGAGTGCTTATACAATATGTTAATACAGCTTAAGCGAGGCAGTAGCAGTGCCTAAACAATGAGATAGTATTTTAAAAAAAGAGGATGTAACCTCTTAAATCTGTCACCACTCTTTGAAAAATGGCCAAACATCTCTAGAGAATATAAAAAGATGTAAAGAAAACGGTCAGAAGACTGCTAGAAGGCCATATACAATCTTGCCCAACACTGAACAAATATGCTCCTTAGTATATAACTAAGAGAGTGCAGAAGAGGTACTTAACAGAGCAGAATCCCACTACGTTTGACCTTCCACTGGTAAAAAGATTTTATGCCAGCAGAAAAAAAAAACACCCACCACCACTATGTGACCTGTTTACCTTCCACTGAGACCAGGAAACTGCAAATCAAACAGCTACAACTAATAACAAATTGCTCTTTTACCCATACCTCCCCAGAAACTTGGGTGGAAAGGACCAAGGCCTCGCTAGTTTCTATCCACAATGGATTTCCTGTTAATGCTATTTTCAGACTGCTAACACTCATTAAAAACCTGGCCAGATTTGCGTTAGAACTAAAGCAACAGAATAAGTACTTACAAGGGAAAGAAGACATCCTAACAAAGGGAAAAAAGCTCCAGAATTTAGTGGGCCTAAAAATACCTAGTCAGGGATCAAAATAGGGATCTTTGAAACTAGCTTCTTCTCTTCATTTTACCCGTGATAAAACAATATGGACTTTTTTTTTCTGCAAGCTTGTTATGCTACACATTAGCTATAATTGCATTAATCATTCATCAAAATTATGGAAATTTATTTCCCCAAAGAAACGTCGTCTTATGAGAAATTATTATTTTATTCAATAGGGATCTGAGACCTACTCAACAGTCCTCCGACACAAGACACAGTGCAGAAAACCCGCACATAGAAGCTCAATAGGGAAGCTGAAGCAATTTAGTACCTGAATCAATAAACATTTTATTTAGGAATAAGATTCCTTTAAAGTGCTGGACTACGGTTTCCTTGGAGCAAACACTGAAAAGTCTAACTTAAAAATGAATGTCTACTGTAGTCAGATCTCTGAACATACTAAATTAGGGGTGGTGGCGGTGGTGACAGCGAGATGAAATACATGAGGGATAAAGAACAAACAGTGGACCCAAAGGTCAGAAGAGTGAGAAAACCGAAAAAAGAAAACAGAGGTCCAGTCTACACTCAAGCTATGCCTGTAAAAGCGTGAGTTGGGACTTACCTTTCTCAGCTAGTCAAAGCCATTAGCGTTTAATGCTTGCATTTTTATAAGTATTTTTTACAAGTATTATTTATCTATCTTAGGGACTAAATAAAGATCTAAAACTGCTACTTAGATGATAAAAGACATTTACTTACAAAGAACTTCTGTGGATATAACATACCAAGTCTAATTATGGTCTTCTTGCCATAGAGCAGCCCTAGCATATGCTTAGCCATAGCTAGGCAAGAAGTGTGTCAGGTAGCACGGCTAGAACAAGCTATATGGAGGGGAACGCGCACTGGCATCCCACAGTACAGGAAGTGTGCACTGGTTTGGCTGACCTCATTCTTCAGCAGCATTCTGACATCGTCTGTTACAGTAAGGTTTTCATGACAGCAGCAGCACAGGTCCAGAGAAGAGGTTCCTATTTATCTACAGCACCTTTAAAAATGCAGCTCCCAAAGGAACTGACTATATAGTTTATTATTCCCTGTCACCAAAGTTACAGGCCATTCACGTCCTGCAGTATCCAATGCCTACAGCGAGATAATAAAATTCTGTGGTATACTTGTAAAGGCAAGAGGGAATTTGAAATCATGTTGATTTTGAACACTACACCTGATCTCAGAGCGAGCAGTATTAACTTCAGCACCCCTTACTTAGTT
This sequence comes from Chlamydotis macqueenii, assembly GCF_036417535.1. Taxonomy (NCBI): domain Eukaryota; kingdom Metazoa; phylum Chordata; class Aves; order Otidiformes; family Otididae; genus Chlamydotis; species Chlamydotis macqueenii. Next base: position 69,873,951 of record NC_141558.1, on the reverse strand, counting down.
TGACATTTAGTTCACCATACTCTGATCACATTTGGCACTTTTTATGTGTGTAATTTTAATAGTGACTAGAAGAAAACCGCTCATTTTGCCAGCTGGGGCCCCCACTCATTCCCAGTAGTGGAAACTGAGACTGTCAGTCAAGGAGAAAAAACAATGATTTGGCACGGTTCAGAAGACATGTAGAATATTTTGCTAAAACAAGTCAGCAAATTAATTTTTTTTTTTATTTCAGTGGCAAAAATCCATTCTGTTTATTTCAAGGGCTACGCACACTAATTACTCACTACTTTACATGTACATGGAAGTTACCACCTTCATCCCACAGAAACAAACACTTTTATGAAAGAAGCCCTAAATTCTGCAACAAAATTCTGTGTTAAAATTACACAATCCCATGGTAGAAAAGTCCTCTTCCCAGAGAAGTTGCACATACCCTCTTTCAGAGATTTAATATTAAAATAAGGCTGATTTAAGTCTCCACAGAGCATTTTATTTCATTTTTCAATCTTCCAGCACCTTATTTTTTGTTCCATTTCAAGGAAAAAGAATGAAGTGATAGTGTAAATGTAAGCCTACCATTTATATCCTCTTTCAAGAGGTATTCTGTCACTGCAGTATCATTCAATGGAACAGGCTGTCAATCAAGTGCAACAAACTTGCTTAAACCTCTTTCAGCTAAAATTGTCTTCAAAGTGAAGTTGCCCACTGAAGGGCAAAAGAAGAAGAGTGGGCATATTTTAAAATAGCTGTTCACATGTAAAAGCATTTCTTCAACGACAGGTAAAATCTGAAGACTTTAGCTATGCAACACCTAAATTTCTTTCTTCAAAAGAAAATATATACATTACCATGCCATGGTCAAAAGTGAAAACACCAACATCACGTCCATGGTGAATGTGATTCCGTCTGATAATGGGATTTCCGTGGTTTTTAACCCAAATCCCTGCTAACGCATTATTGGAGATCTCATTGTCCTCATATATTCCCTGGGAAATAAAATTGTAAGTTAAGACAGGAATCAAAAACAGTAAACAATTTTATCAATGTAAAGAAACTGGTATCGAAAAATACCTGTGCATGGTCTGTAATATAAAGTCCAACATTTTCACAGTCGCTGATGTTACAGTGTTTAATCGTAGGACAAGCTCCCTGGCCACTAACACATACTGCAGAGCCAACTGGAAGAAAACAGTACAGTTACCATAGCTTCAAAGCACAGTGTATTTATAAATAGTCTGGCAGTGCTCTTGCAAGAACAGTTAGTGTGAAATGATATTTGAAAAAGACTTGGAGTGCACAGTGCTAAAGCATTGCAAACCACAGGCAGAACACTAATGTCACCATTTTGCAAATGCAAAAAAATCAAGGTAGGAGTTACGCAGCTGCACGTGACTGCCAGAATAGACAATAGTTTATATAATAATTCATACTTATGAAAGTTCTCACTCATTTATTTCCCGATGTTTGGCCCACTGTACAGTGACAACAACAGACGAAGAACAACAGAAATACAATAAAATTCTATGCTAATTACTGCCTTATTTTACTTCCCTTTAAACTTTTATAATGTAGTACTTCAAAGAGCCCACACAAACAATAAATTTGTAGCAAATACACGCCACCTAAAGATGAGCAGGAGACAAACAGCACAATCTCAAGTACAGAACTATGCATCAGAAACCAACAGGTCTCTTCCCAGCTGAATTATAAAGCTCCTTGCTGCAGCTCCTTAGATGATTTCAGCTACCATACCATTGCCCAGAAAACAAACTCTTTTCAGGGAGCTAGGACTCAAACTGCTCAGGACTTCATCAAATCAGCTCAATTCTCTGAACTCCATGAAGAAAGAAAGCATGAAATTCTGTGGTCACTAAAAATCAACACCAGATTCACAGTGACTTCCAAAATCTAAGACTTCATCTCAGAGTATTGGCTAATGTAACACACACCTTCCCCACAACTAAACACCACTAAATAAGCAAGCCAGTACACGTTCTATTACTAAGCTTTCATATTACCTTCCAGCAAAGTACCACAAAGACTATACTTTAATAATTCACAGGCTCATTTAGAGCTTTTTTTTTTTTAAATCCTGAAGAAATTATTTTGATTGTCTAGTCTGACCTTATGAATAATACACGCTATAATAATTCCTTGAACTAATTCCTACTTCAATTCTGGTAGCAGGAACTTCAGCACATATCTTTTAAAAACACATTTAATTTTGATTTAAGTATTTCCAGCTCTGAGAAACCACCATAAAGCTTGTTAGCTGGTTACAGAGTTGCTACCCTGTTAATTTACGCTTTAATTTCTCATTTTAATTTCTCCAGCTTTAGCACCCAGTTACTGGTTCTCTTTATACCAGCGTATGCTATACCCAGTGCATGCACATATTTAGTGCAAGCAATTTACTCTTTCAGTCGTCTTCTTGATAAAGTAACAAATGGCAGTCAGAATGTTTTTCATTACAACTAAATTTTTCTGCTTTATCTCTTAGGACTTTTTGTTGAACCATTTCTAAATTTTTAACATGTTGCTATGGACACCAGGGAAGAGCACTTTATTATGAAGCAGGCGTAATACAGTCTACTGCTCAATATTACCACGAGTATAACTAAGGATCACATTAGTTCTTTTGGCCACTCAACTACACAAGGGCTCATATTTAGCTGTTTACCCACAGTGACTCTAAGCTTTTTCGAGGAATCCAGCTTCCCAGGAGAGAGGTTTATCACTTAAAGCTAAGAACAAAAGCAAGTTGTGTGTGTAACTTCACACTTGTCCACGCAACTGTGAATACTGTTTGAGAGCCCACCTTCCAAACAGGGCATAGCAACCCATCCTCCTGGTTATATAGAATACCTTAAGTCTTCATCATCTACAAATTTCACCAATATGTGTTTTATTTCTTCTCTGCTGATCACTGATAACATGGCTTAAAGTCTAGAAGTCATCTTCGAAATGGCCACCAAAAAAGCCATTTATAATTACCCTGCAAGTCATTTTTCATCTATTTAATGTGTCCTCTGATAATTCTGTAAAATTCTAATATTTTAAGGCACTGTAGGTGGAAGTCAAATATTTTTCAAGGATCTATGTAACTACACCAGGCCTGCTACTTTCTTTTACTCAAAGGAAGTCATCAAAAAATGCTTGTAGTGTCATGCAGCCACTATAACTTTCTGTAAATACACATTAGTTGGCTTCAATCATAAATTTTAAGTTCTTGATTGACCAAATCCCCACATTTACCATCTCCTTATTCTACTCAGGATCAATAGGCAGTACTACTTGCCATACTTCATCCTGTTTAGTCTCCCCCATGCCCCCCTCCCCAGGGACACACACTGTCTCACCCAGGTTTCAAGTTACTGTTGATAGATAATAGGAGCCCAGAAGATTTCTTGGCCAGTTCTTTTTAAACTCCTGCATGATTTTAGAATGTCTATTTTTACAGCTGTTTAACCTCCTCCATGGTTACTGTCAAGAGTGGAACATACTTCGTTATTCCTCTACGGCATGAGCACATTTATCATTCCTGTCTATCCTCATTAAATATGGAACAAAAAATTACACAACACTGCCATTCAAATTCTTCTGTATCTATGATGGATCAGCATCACTGCTAAAAGTCCCTTTGTTCCCCAAGTTAAGACACAAGCACTGTCTCTTCTAGACAGATGTTATATCTCCTCTTGTTTTTCAAGTTCTTTTGGGGGTAGGGAGGGTATATTGAGGGTATATTGTTGGAGTGTTTGTATTGTGGGGGTAAGGGGGGGAGGGGAGTATTTCCCACCATTTCCTGCAATTCCTAGTTTCCTATTTACATTAATTGCTAATAACTTCTCATTTCTTCTATTTAATAATTGCCTTCACTCTCCTTTCCTCTACCTCTTTTGGTTACACTGAGGGACTGCAGAGTTTTGGGAACCCAGTGTGATCTTCTAAAAGCATGCCTCTATCACATTTTGCTCACTTAAAGTAATCTTTATTCTGACTCACTTCACTGGACTTCATTATTGTTTGTGTGAAATTGGTCTTTTTGGAGTACCAAGCACATATATTACTGGTTTAGGCTTTATTTTGTTTATTCAGAATATCATTGCACACACTTAAGCAATACTTTAAAAGAAAAAAAAAAAAAAAAGCACATAGCCATCTACTTATGTTTCATCTATCAAGGTGTAGACTAATACAGATTTCCTCTACAATGGATGCAATAGAATCTCTAGACTCAGGATCTTGCCACTTAAACTTTATTTCAAAGATGCTTTGGACTGGCAGCAAGAAGCCTTCAGCTTAAATCACTCGCACTTACATAGCTCCCATCTTTACATATGACATACATTAAGAACTTTACACATGACATAATATAGAAATATGCTTTAATGCAATTAGGAGATCCACAGAAATGGTATCATGAATGTGCTAGGAAAGAGATTTTCAATGCTTATGGATCAATATTTCAGAGACATCATTGACTTGGAAATAGTAAATGCCTTTTCTGGCAGACTGCCATTCTTCCTCCCTTTTTACACACACTCAGTACTTCCTGAGTTGATTATAGCAAGGCTTGGTAGGATTTAAAAAGTCAATAAAAATTAATAATCAATAAGTGATGATAGTACAGCCTACGGACAGTCTACAAAGTTGACTACAAAATCTTAACTTTGGAGAAGAGAAGCAACAATACAATGTAGCAAAAATTCAGAAATCCAGAGTATTGAGAGGTCACAAATCCTCTGAAATCCTCCATAATGAAAAGTAGTAATGAAAAAAGTTATCAAAACTTCATTTTAATAAACAATTTTCACCAAAACATCAGACCTACAAGTTTATCTGCAAGCACATGTTTCAAGATGAAGCCATGCAGCTCTTTGAACTACTTTTGTAACAGAGCTGAATGTGGTCCAAGAAATGAATCTAATTCCTCTCATTTGTCATCAGGGTCTCCAATATTGGTATATAGGAACTTCCAGAACAAATTTTCTTTGTATACTTCAATTTTCCCAATATTTAGCATTAAACAACAAAATCAAGATACTGAGAGCAGTTAGTCCCTTGCTTCTCTTTTTTAATTTTTAACACTTCCACACATTAGCCAATATGTCTCCAATGACACAGGTGGTGGTGATGTGAAGCGTTGAGCTGCCTTGACCAAAATGAAGTAGTGTTTTATACCCTGAAACCTCCAAGCAAGATCATATCTTCCTCTGCCAAAAGCATAGACAAGGAATCCTTCCACCATTCTTATTACAGTTCCCTGCAGAATTCCCTCTTCCATATAGCTTGTACCAGAAAAGCATAATTTCTATATTTAGTTGAAAATCTTTGTTTCCTTGCCTTTATATTGAGCTGAGTAACCTTTATGGACAGCCTGCTGCGTAAATCCATTCCATTTCACTAGCTGAACTTAGGTATATGTAGTTCATACTGCCATTTCCATGCAAAGACCTGGTTATCTTCTCCTTTACCTCTTTGACACTCCATTTCATCGGCTTGTGTTCAAACACGTTAAACCAGGCACGTCTTGTGATTGTGAACTACCATGTTCCTGCCAACAGCTGCGAACTGCCATTCAGCCTCTCACTTATACCACCTCTAACCCTTTCTCTCCTGAATCTAGACTGCCAATGTTTCTCAAAACAGGCAGTATAAATTCCTTATTATCTCTAATGGTGAAGTGAGTCTTAACTTTCCACACCATACAGTTCTTCTGCCTGTACGGAAACTCATACTTTGAGTACATCAAATCATTCCACTCTTGACAGGAATGTGAACTTAGCAGTTATAGCTTAGGACTGTTTTAATGCCATCCATCTCAACACTGCATATGTCAATCATTTTAATGTAAAAGTCCTATGTATGCCCCCTCTAAATGCCCTCTCCTGCCAGCTACAACCATATATACCAAAACCAGGTAAGTTTGTATAAACTGTCACTTTTCAGGTTTTAAACTAAGTGCCCAGAGAAGCCAAACTGATACAAATAGAAGACCAAGTATACATTATCACAAAGGTCTTGGACACAAAGTCACCATAGTAATACCATTTCAAGGCAAAGGCTTGCAGACCTGTATTAAAACACCTGCATCAAAAAATTAAATATGCCAATAGTAGTCATCATCATTTTATGTTCTGCTTCCGTGTGCCCTGGTTAGGTTAGTAACTTTAAACAGTGTTAATTTCAAACAATAAAAAGCCCACTAACCCGTACAAGTACTTCGAATAATACAGTGATCTATAATTGGACTGCAGTTCACGGTAATCTCTAGGCAGTGGTGTGCATTGTGGTGTTGAGCAGATTTGTCATCAGGGTTGAACTGAAAAAGGAAGATAACACAGAAATGTAGTATTTATTTAATGGCTCCAGCATTAAAATGAAATTATTAAAAGCTCTGCTCAAGTTTGAGATTCTTACCCTGATTGTCATATATCCAACATAGGCATCTTCAGAACCCTCCATAAAAACGAAGGTGGAGTCTCTAGTGTTTTCTATTATAACTTTATCTGCTACTTTTCCAGGTGCTGTAAAGAAAACATGTATTAAGTCTTAGTTTATGCCACTGAAAAAAAAAAAAAATCCCCCCAAAAAACTTACAGAATTCTGTTCAAAGCAAAGGAAAACGAACATTATTCTTCATATATAAATGTCTTAAAACAGGAAGTTTAAAAGACAATGAAGAAATAGTCTTCAACTAAGACAATCTTGCACCAATTTAATATCTAGTACCATGGAGAAATCTCTCTTGTACAGAGCAACTGTTTGACCACTACTTATTACAAACCAAATTCACAGTTTTAATATGGATTCCTATCTAGAGGGACTGTAATTCAGTTACTAAGTACAATTTATTTTGGTATTCTAAATCCTTTTATTAAAGCTAAATATATACATTCTATCACTAATTCTAACCAATTTAACAACTACTTAGCAATCTGCTCATGACCTGTGAGTAACCAGCCCACATTTCTCAAATGTAAAATTCAGACTTACGAATTTATATCCTCATTATTTTTTGTAAAAAACCTCAAATTAAATTGAACTGTACTTCTGAAAGTATGTACAGAACGTTTCAAAATGGTTGATTCGCAAGTTCCCATAATCCGCAATTTGATTTCCTGCGTTAACAGCAAAGCTCTGCTCTATTCTTTATCCTTAATCCAAGAGAAGGAAACATTTACATTGGTATGGGAAGAGCCAGCAGAGGGAGCACAAGTTAACAACAGTCTTACATTGGTATAAATTAAATGATAATCCTTCACACACAAGATAGTTTGTCTGATTCAAAACTGCACATTAAACGTAAGTCAGAAAAAGCCTTCCTCAACACACAAAATGTAAATATGGAAGTTTCACATATTATAGCAGATAAGCTCTGATAGCAATTTCAAACCATTCCCAACCTGAGACACACAAATGTGACTAGGTATTTTACCTAAATTCTGTATTGTATTGAAGAGCCTATGCACAGGATTTCTCACGAGCAGATCTTTTTCTGTTGTCTGTTGACAGTAGCACAGACAAGTGGTATGGCCTGTTCTTTATCACTCAGGCAGAAAGGTGCTAGTCAGAATGAAGCAACATTTACATCATTATCCAGCTTGTTTTCATTATCTAAAAGCCAGATCTCTGCCTTCATTACTGCAGAGCTGCAAATATTTTAAGGTAGTCTAGCTCTTCTTCATACCACTATTCATATAGTGCTAGGTAACAACTAGAAGAGGGCTTTCGTGAAGACTTGTGTCATCATACAAAATATTTTTCTGTGGCCTGGTAGCATTTCTATATAATTAACTGTTTTCCACCATGGTGCAAATGCATTGGCACACACACTTCAGCATCTGCGAAAGAATGGCACCACAGTATTGCATGTGAAACAAAACCAGAAAATAAACGGAATCCTTAACAAGAAATAGAAGAGCCAAAAATTAATATTCACTCTTAGGGGGCAAGCAAGCAAAAAAAAGTTGCACTTCACATTGGATGCTCTGAAACACTATCATGCAAAGCAGAGAGATTTGCGGAATTGTATTTGAAGGTGTCTGCCATGCACTTGGATGATGTTCTCTACACACATCTCCTTCCTCTCAGCACAAGTTACTTTATAGAATGCCCATCATGGAACAACATCAATCAGTTAGACCACTGGATTTAGATTCCCCCCCCAGAAAAAGGCTGAAGAAGGAAGGAGACTTCCTCAAATATTGATTTAATTCTAAATGCATCAAAAAAATTCTCAGTAACATCCTATTGAATATTTGCAAAATAATTATTCAGAGAAATCTGTATTTCAGCTTTTGACTTAGACCACTTTAGAAGAAAGAAAGGGGAGGGGAAGGAAAATGCCACTAACTTAGTAACCAAGCAAGACACAGCTCTCAAGAAGTCTATTTGCTGAAGTCTGAGGGAGCCATGTTCCGTGGGATCAGAATTCAAGCTCAGTTTAAGGACCAAGATGAGACCATTTGGAAATGGTCTCCTCAAAAGGAATAAAACATTTCCACTTTTCAGTGCATTACTAGAAAAACAACTAGATTCTGCAGGAAATAACTGTGACCCTGTTCAGTCAGATCAGGCAAAAAACACAGAGGTCTTTCTAGATCTTGCAGTCTGTAAAATCTGCAAAGAACACAGCTCTAAACTAGTCTAACATACAATTTTCAATTCAAAGATGCAGCACGGGTATTTGAAGAAGAGTTCAGGCATGTGAAAATTCTCTTGCACTCAAAAGTAAAAAAATAGCCAATTATGATAGTCTTTACCGTTTTGGATTTTTCTACCCTTAAAAATACAATAATTCTTATTGGTTTTATTAATTTTTGTCTAGATTGGAAAATACTTTGATAATCCCTTTTTCACTTACTTGCATATTATTTAAGTCAAATTGAAAGTAAAGGGAAAAAATGAAAGCTGTATCTCCTAAAATACAGAAAAAAACCACATATTCATTGAAGATTCTTAGATCAAGACACATGTCTGTACAACTGCTGAAACTCTGCTATTAAGATGAGAGACTTCATGTCTTCTGTGAGATGAACACTCCACGGAACACCTGTTTTCCTGCAGCAATCTGACAACCCCTCCCCAACCCTGGAAAATAGAATTGTTTTAAGAAATTCATAGGTATTTCTGTCCACTGAACCAGATGCATCAATTTTCTTACTTGACAGTTCAGATAAGTCACAGTACTAGTAACACCTCCAAAGGCTTCCTTCTGAACCTGACTCCTTGCCCTAGATTTAAAGAAATAACCAACCCTAAAATTAAAACAGAACAACAAATCTAGAATACTAGGCATTATTCTGCAAGAACATTTTGGATATAATGAGAAAACAGAAGCTTCTTGAAAGCTCAAGGTATGCAAAGCTGCCTTTCTAGTAACACTGTGCTTCTTGAAAAGTCAGCAGAAGAAACTATTAAAGAAATTTGAGTAGAATTGCATAGAGATTTGGTGCTGTCTTAATCCTATAATTTTGAAAAGCACGCCAACAGAGAAGAGGTAGTTCTCCAAGGCTCAGTGGTTCACTTTAATTTGTTTTGTTTTCAAGACAAACGAAAATTGACGCCCTCTACAATCTCACTGACCATTCAGTGGAGAAAAAGTCTGAGGAAGTGAAGAGACAGCAGTGCCAGGAACTGAAATATAAATACATCTAGCATTTCTGGATTCCTCTAGGGGGTTTTTTGTTCCCCAAGACAGGGATTCTGTTACAAAAATAAACACTGCAGATCCCTTGCTTTTAAAGAACTGTAGTTAAGATAGCTGTTTTTCTGAATAACTTGGTTTAATTCCAGTAGAAGGGAAAGCAGAGGGTTTTTCAAAACTTAAAAGGAGCCAGAGAACATGCAGAAGTTTAACTAGATAGTGAAGATATCATTTCAAGTTTCATGAAATAATTGAGAAATTTTTTTATCTTAGGACAGTGCTGACCCAGCTTCCTCTGACTTTTAAACACTTCATGAATACGTACTGGTGTCTATTACTGATCTCTCCTATCTGAAACAGAAGTCAGGGGTATTTTGTTATTTGTCTAAGGTCACGCCTGCAATTACCAAGCACTGCAGCATCACCAGAGTGGTACTTCAGAGTGGAATAGCGCTGAGGTACCGACATCCACACCATATGTGTTGCACGACAGGGAGGATAGAGAAGAGACTGTGACTTTGGACTAGTCCTAGCCTGGTCCTTCTGACTGAACACACACCAACTATTAGAGTGCAGTAGGAGTATTCCAGGAACAGGTTGCTTAGACTAGTCTCATCCAAAAGGAATCCAGTTTGTGCTCCAAAACCTCTCCACAACACAAACCAAAGCACTGTAAGTGGAGATGTTCAGGATGTTAGCTTCAGAAATGTAGTCATGAATTGACAAACTAATGCAGCTGAATCTGGCTGCAGGGACAAGTTTTAAGACTAATCCTGGAACAACCTAGCTACATTGATCAAAGCCATTCTCACAGCTAAGGCTGCAAAACCCAGGCAAGAAGGGCCAGAATAGGTTTGCTCAAGAACAAAATAGTTGGTATGCAGAACAAATAGATACCTGGAAAGAGAGACTTTTGGTTGGGGTTTTTTTGGTTGGTTTTGTTTTTTTTTTTTTTTTTAAAAAAAAAAAAAAAGCCAGACAAAACTCCACACCACACACACAAAAAAAAACAGACAAAAAAACCCCCAAACCACCAACCCATACAGACAGTATCTCTGAAAAAGAAGGCAGTGAGCAATTCACTTCTGGATCACCACAGGAGCAAGAGGTCCAATAACTTGTAAAATCTCTACCAGACATTAAGACAATCTAAATTCTTACCACTCTGTCACGCTGCTGGGGATTAGCACGGTCACAGTAGGGACAGGAAAAGAAACCAGCACCACAAGCACCACAATTTGCAGCCAGGTGTATTACTTATATTAACTTCCTAAATCTTTCCTGTTCTGAAAGTCTTATTTCCTTCTCCATAAAGGAGAACCTGATCTAGTCGGGGATGTCCCTGCTCCTTGCACAGGGGTAGGACTAGATGACCTTTAAAGGTCCCTTCCAACCCTAACCATTCTATGATTCTCCTCTAGAGAAACAGTTCGGAAACTAACAAAGAAAGAACCTCCAGTCTCAGAATCTTTCTTCTGGATGCTCTCATTTCCTTCCTCAAGACGGAATTATGATATTGAAGAAAATGGGACAGGTACTAATTTGGGCTTGCTCCCACTGCTGGATTCTATTCTGGAGATAGGTTATATATAAACAAATTTCATAAGAACCACCTGAAATTTTCAACTGCAGTCAAGTAACTGAGTATACTTTCTGATATATTCAATTTTTTTTTTGCTAATGAAATAAAAAGATAAGTTATTCCAAGAACTAACAAGCAGACAATGGTACTTTAGTCTGAAACATCAGCTACTTTTTAGTGACACCTGTACAGCAAATACTTATTTACTAGGCTGACGAAGAAAGACAGGCATTTGTACTGGATATTTAATACACCAGAATATCTTTGCAATTAAGATAGTAATTAACACAAGTCGTACTTTGAGACAAAGATACTTTCAGTTTAAATACCTGCACCAATCATGGTGATTGGAGATTCTATATATATCCATTCATCAGTATATATGCCAGAGTGAACAAAGATAAGTCCATCAAAATGAGCTTCTTGAACTCCACCAAGAGCGTCCTCAATGGTATCATAATACTAGAAGAAGAGGAACAAGTTTAGAGAGGAATATCCATGCAAAGAAACATAAATATTCTTAAGAACTGCTTTAGAAACTTACCAACATATTTTCTCTTCCTTTATATCTTGCAGGATTACTGTAGAAGTGTTCAGCAAAACCTGGCTTTACATGTGCTCCTTTGTACTGAAACAAGAAAAATAGTTTACAATAAGCTTGCAGATAGGTGGATCTGAATGCACAGATAAAAGATCTACTTATCCCCTAATTAACAAGCCATTTGCTGATACTAGTTTGTTCCAGGAACTAAGGATCATACTCTGACCTCACAGGTTAGGCACCCAACTTCAAATGGCAACACCAAAAAAATTCTGAGCCTAAGAGACTGATCAACTAAACGAAGAGGCTAACCTACCTACACAGCCAGAAACCTCAAAAGTTACTGAAAAACCGCATGTACCTTATCCACTCCACAACAAATGTTATTTCCATCATTTGGTTTTCTAGCAGCTTGCCACAAAACAAATTGCATTTATATGGTGAGGGAAAAAAAAATCCTATAGCTTCACATTTGATTGAGTAGTGAACAAAGAAGCCAAATCAAGTGTTTGTCCTCCATAAGCTTCAGAATTTAATTAACCAATCAAGATTGTATAATACACTCACCTTGATATTTATTTCCCTTACTTTTGTTTTTCAAGTATCATGCCCAGCCATTCTTACAACACCTCTGACACTTTGGATTAGAGGTTCAGTCACGTGCCTTAAAAGGTAGCTTGTTTAGGTCCAGTCATGTCAGCTGCAAATGGCTATATTTAAGCCCAAGTGATACAATCAATATGCTGTTCGGTTTACTAGAGGAAGATGCATACAATTCAGATAACCAGCATGTATACTGGTTTAACAACATATAATGACAACCTTGTATTTGAAGGTTATTTGTGAGCCACAGACCATGACCATCTCTTCCACAGAATTTCAGTGAGGCAAAACGTAAATCCAAGACAGAAGAGCTGGATGCTCAAGCACTTTACCATGACACGTCTCCCTAAACTGTGCCTTAAAACAGGAAATAACTTCAAATATCTCCCTACTGCATTATATGATCCAGGGATCTCTCCCCATCTCCTCAGTCCCATCATCTTACTTAAAGCCTAAAAATCAAAATAATTACTATCGTCAGTCACATTTCAGAAGTCAGAGTTTTTACTTTTATAAACCATCTTTAAATTGGAATATAAATGAATACTACTGTTACCAGTTGCTGAAAGCTTTCCTTCCAGGGATTTGGATGTTCATACTCTTCTGGATTAATCTGATAAAATTTACCAGGTTCAGGATGCATCATTGGACGAGTGTACTCAAATACTTCCATATACAATCTTTTCCTGAGCAGAAGTGTCAAGCAGAAAAGAAAATTAATGTATTTCTGATTACTCTTCCATTTTAATATAATACACCAAATGTTGAAGACTGAGGTTCTTCCAACAGGATTTGCCAGTCTGTGACAGTGAATTTGACTAAGATCAATACCAACCACTTTCGAACACTTCCAAAACAATTTATCTGTTGGACTCACTTCCGTGTTTTCCTAAGAAAAATTCTGGCACATGTTTCATGATCCAAGCGAAAGAGTTCTCAATATGTAATTTCTATGAAGAAATTTAAGCAGTTCTAGTTACACTGTTTGTGGAATCAGAGTCTAATGGTATATTAATTACAGCATTGCCTTAAAACTCAGGAAATAGTAGCATAAGAATAACAAAACTTAAGACAAAGTATTCCACCATCTCTTCAGCACCTTGCCAAAAAAAGGCTGAAAAAAATGCATTCACAGAGAACAAACGATGCACTGTATTTCAAAAAGAGTTAATCAGTGGACAGATTACAGTGGCTTAAAAAGAAGAAAATAGCACATGAAGCACACAACAATTGCATTCTTTTGATTAGTGCCAGAACACAAATAATTGCAGTGTCTGAGTCGGCTGATATTAAGCCCAGACTTAACAGATGCCACTCAACCTCAGAAGTTGTAATTCATCTGACAAGACAGCCCCAAAACTGTCTTTAGGATAAGGGAAAAACACCCCCACTTTTGTGATGTTACAAAGATTTTTTTTTTTCTTTTAGTCTTAATTTAAAAAAAAAAATATTAAAGAAACGTAAGTTATTTCTTCCCTCATAAAATAATGCAAGTTTAGATCACAGTTATCCAAGGTCTCAAAAAGCCAGGAGTAGGGGGGATTCACATGGGTGAAAACCTGATTATCCACCCATTAAACAAAAATCAAACCAAACAACAACAAAAAACCCTCAGTAACACTAGACAAAATTTCCATTTAACATTAAGAAACGTGTTCCTTCTTTCGTGTAAAAGAACATAGACCCCACAGAAGCGTGAAAAAGGTTAAAGTAATGAAAAAGGAAAGGGAGTGGCTACTGAAGGAATACCTCACTGATTTTTAAACCAGTCATTATTTAACTAGTATCTACACTAGAAGAGAATCAAAAGTTTTAACACATAGAAGTAATAAATAATGCTTAAGTAAACCAGACATATTAAAATGTAATTGGTTTTAATTCAACTAATTGCCACCAACATTTCAATTTTTCTATTGTACTGGCATCTCATGCAGCACATCTAATATTTCTCAAGATAATGAGGAATAGCTTTTCACTTACCACAAAATTGGATCATTAGCCAGTTCACTGAAGCGTTTACACACACAAGCTGCTCTACAGAGATCCTGCTCCAGCAGGTAGGAGAAGATCTTTAGAACCACTTCATCTGGCAACTTCTCCTGAAGATATTGTTCTGCAGGTGCTGCTATTAAACAGTAATCTATATAAGTTTACTGACATATTTAATCAGACCAAATTCTGACCAAACTAGATAACTAACTTGTCATTTGAAATATGCCCATTTAAAACATCAACGATCTTAAAGCAGCCCTTCCCCATTCATTTAATCTAAAACTAAAGGCAAACGGTTGACTCTAGAGTCAGCTAGAAATTACAGACTTGAAGTCCTTTTTCAGAACTTTTAGGTTCACCTTTTCTATTGGAGGAATCAATCTGCATACAATCACAGACATTAAAGTAGGCTTCTGTGCACGTTCGAGATATACTGGCTCCTCACTGCTATTCACTTAATAGCTTGTTTAATTAACCCACATTATAGAGAATAATAACAATAATCCAGTCTCAAAGTCAAAACCTCTGCAAACGTTTACAAACACAAAAGAATTTACTCAAAAATAGTCACTGTCTGGAAAAATTACTAGTAAAACCTCCTTGTTCTCCCACAACAAACACATCAGGAAAAAGGATGTCCGAGATGCAGGAAATCAGTAGCCAGCAGTAATGCCAAGGTCTCCTCCTTCCACTTACTCCCATTTATACTCTCTTTTCAAATGAAAAATCTAAGTCAGAAGAAGTGTTAGCCTTGCTAGATGTTGTATTTCTTGAGTGAGGTTTGAGGAAGTGGCATTCCCATGTCACTGCGTGGAAATGCAAGTGCACTTTGTTAAACCCCTGCCCTTGCGCATACATGCGCTCTATATACAACAGTTGATACAGGAAAATCCATCTGTAGTTTGCATTCTCATGAGACCCTGCTGTGGCAGGTATCTTCACAGCTGGGGCATTCTGTTTGGATAGGTTTACTTCTTTGGTTATTGCCTTTAGGATCCTCTCTCAGCTGGAACCATACAGAACAGCTTCCAAGTTTAGAGGATTTGTATGCAAGGCATTAAAAGCTCGTGCTGCATTCATAAGACAACTACATGCATGTAATGCTCCTTGCATTATTGTGATTTTTGGCTATTACAGGAAGACCACTAAAGTGACCCAGTGACCTTCAGAAGGATGACCTACTAAATTTGAGGGAATAATATTCTGAAAAGCAGTTTCCATGCATCGTGTCCGTCCGTGTTCCCTGCTTCCCCCCTTCCCCCCCATCCCCTCAAAAAGCCCCAAGTCATTCCTGGTCAAAGTAGCACAAATAGCTATGTCATTTCCAGCTAGAAGAGAGAGAAGACATCAACTGCAAAGAGATGCTAGATTGTAGTCTACAGACCACATCACCAGAACCTGTGTAAAACGAGATAACTGATTAAAGCTGTTTTTCCAGGATGTCATGCTTACATCTGTGGTCAGACCAGTTAGCAGTAATTCCGAAATATTACTGACTTTGCAGTGACTTTCCCTGAACCTGTTCCTTTCTGGTAGCTTCCCAGTTAAATGTGGAGATACAGTCTTCTGCTGTCTTACAAGCTGAAGTGTGATGTTGTTCATGCAAGGCAGTAAATCCTCACAAGCCTTCCATGACCCATCTTCTCCTTTTAATACACAAATCCTGAGGTATACAATTTCATCTTCTTCCCAAGACTATCAGTTACTTCCCTAAACAAGCTGCAGAATTTTTTCTTCCTTCCAGTATATATGTATTTGTGTGTGTGTGTGTGTGTGTGTGTGTGTATATATATATATGTTAGGACCTTGACTAATTTTTTTTATTGAAGAGGGAAGTTCACTAGTGTAGTGCCTCCCATTGCTCAACAGTTCATACTCCCATTTTCCTCCCTAGGCCCTATCTCAAAATGGAAGCTGAAATTCAGTTGCGTTTCCTTACTGCAAGGGGCAGGGACCAACTCAGAAAAAACCATCTTGCAACTTAAAAAAAGCACCACAATAGCTCCCCTCCCTGCAATTTTTGAAGTTGTATTTACTTGGAAACTTAGGCACTACTTGCCAAATGAAGATGATGATTTTATAGGTGTTTGATATCCTCACTCACTTCTATCCAAAATCTTGTAGCAGTGAGAGATTTAATTTTAATTGCTCTTCTGCTCAACTAAGAAGAAGGGGTTGACTTAAGAATTCTCCATTCAAATCAATGATACTGTGATTAATAGGTGATTCTCCAGAATAATTTGAAAAAGCTAATGTGCAGACCCTCTGGGTCCAAGAAAGAACTCCATGGTTTTGTTCTACAAATTCACACTTCACATTTTGAGTATCTTTTAGTAATCTGTCAAAGCAAAGATGCATTCAATATGTTCATCCTCCTACTTTACAAAAATAAGCTGAAACAGTTTTAAAGGTTTGTCTGGCCACCAAATCAGAAACATTTGTGTGCTGCTACTCCTGACAGTTTTACGCCTATTGACAAAGTGAAGTATGAAATGCATACTCTTATAAAAAAGACTAAGTTCTCCAAATAAGAAAAACAGACAAGAACAAAAATAAAAACAAAGTGCAAGAGGTCATCACCAATCTTTACCTTTGCCTTCACGTAAGTTGACTTATGATTTAATAAAGTGTTAATATACTAGACAACTGAAAATTAGAAACACAGCTGATTAAGTCATTCTGTTTCCACAGGATATGCACAAAGATAATTCAGTTTCAATTTTGATAATTTAGTAGATAGAGAGTAGTATAGTAATACCAAGACAAAGAGCAGGGAAAGCTGCCTGAAAGTGAATTACCTTCTTCATACAAAGACTAAGAGTGTCATCCCAACTGTAAATTACGTCTTGTATGGATACCTTTTATGCTCCTTTTAGTGGAGAAGACAGACACAAATAGCTTTTGTTCTGTAAGGAGGAATTTAGTAAAAATATTTTCTTGGTACGAAGAAATATGTCAGAAAACATAGCATGCACTGTTCTTGGAAAAATCTTATAAATCAATAGGAAATGACAAAAATAAATTTTATAAGCCAATAAGTTCTGTGAACTGTGAGCTGTGCATGTACCTAATGTACAGAACAATCAAGGAGTGGTCTAGTAACCTAGAGTCTCAGTATCTACTGCAACTTCATAGTTCAGTGAAAGAAAGAAATTACTTGTCTCTGAAGTCTTCCAAGGACGGTTAAAAGTCCACAAGAACTGCTCAGTATTGAACAGATATGCAAATGTAGTAATTTTAAAGCAAGAGAGGAAAAAATCTACATGGTAATAAACAAAAAGGAAGAGTATGCTAAAATGATTAAAACCCTAGATTAAAATGACATGACGTGACAACTGGTACTGAAGACTGAAATATCCCACTAAGTGGAAGCATAAATTTACAGTTGAGGTAAGCTAAGGAAACAGTCATAATATACCACATTTAAATCTTTCTTTAAATCAAGAAATATTGTATTAGCATATGATATAAACATTTGGATCAATTAGAACTAAAAGCTGAAAATGTTTTCTACAAATGTCAAACGCACGCTGAATTTGTAGGTTCACCAGTCATTTGTGATATAAGCAACACAGCTCATCATAACCTTCTTTTATCTAAATTTTTGGATTCTTCATTTTATCCATTTACTTACAACAGTTTAAGTGAAAAAATCATTTACATATTTTTCTATAATATGTTGCTTTCTCATCAAGATTATTATATATTCAATAATCTTTCTGTCTCAGGATTTAAGAACTCATTGTCCACTGCAGAGACCACTGGTGGACAGGGTTGCAAATAACAGGAAAAAAAAAAAAAGGTTAATATTTAAAAATTCTAATGGTTTCTTCTTGACAGTATCACAGATTATTATTTTTCCCCTTACAATTTGAAATAGCAACTCTCTCCTAGCAGCACTAATTCTGAAATCAGTATTAGAGTAAGGAATAGCCGGCTGTTTTTCCAACTACTGGCTCCACTCCAGTTGGAAACTCCAATTGACTGACATTTCTCCTTTCATCCTCACCAAATTTTCCTCAAGAGTCCATACAAGAAGGAAGGGTCCTCCGCCAAGACGTTTTCCTATGTCCTATGTCTTCATTTCATCTCCAGTTCTAAAATAAACAGCTCTGTGTTCCAGATGACAATATACCATATCCACTGATGACATTCCATAAAGTCCCATGCTTATAACTCAGTCACAGCAGCTATCACTATCTATGCTAACAAAAACCAGGAAAACACAAACACACACACACATAAAAGACTCACTGCAATCAATACTTGTGCAAGTTTAGAGGAATATCTCAAAAACCTCAATGGGTAAAACAAAAAATAATCAGCATCCATACAGGGGAAGAGATTAATAAAAAAAATGGGTAGAGAAGGACACGCCTTTGTTAGATTGCGACTGCTTTGAATACAATCTTAAAGAGTACAATTATAAAGTCATTGTTTACAATTCCTCTGGTAATTCCATGCTGAAGAAGCCTTCACAACCTCCATACTTTCCCCATGCGAGTTCAAGAATGTAACAGAAGGAACGTGCAGCAAGTGTCTAGAATTCCTTCAGAAATTTGAGTCATTCATGCTGTAATTTGTACCACAGGACTCAACTAAAGCGAGGAGGCAAGTAAAAGCATAATGAAGAACACATGAAAAATGAACGACCTTGAAGAAAAACTTAAAACTGGCAAAAGAAACAAAGACTATGACAAGACGAATTTGCACAAGGCTTCAGATACCAAATCAGGAAATAGAATGACACAGGTTGATCTTCAGTTGGTTCTGGCTATTTCAGGGATTTAAAACTAAGGTTAAATGCTTCTTAAACAGTTGCTGAAATTAAAAGAGTTAATCAAAGAGAGATGAGAATAAACCAGAGAGGGAAAGAGACAGAGCTTGAAAGATAAAATCTACACCATGCAGAAGGTGAGAAGCCATAAAGAGCAGACTTCAACAGAAGCAATTAAAAGAGACCAAAGCCTTGCGCCAGCTGCTCAGTTTTAATTCACAATGTTAAAGGAGACATGGACTAAAACAACAAAAAAAAAAAAAAAACAAAAAAAAAAAACACCCCAAGAAAAGCAACAGAAACCACAAGCATTGGTGTAGATTTTCCAGAGAAAAGTGACAGCAGGTCTCCTGGAACTAAAGAATGGGTCAGGAGCAGAGAAACAGAAAAATAATGTAGAAAAAAACCAAGTAGGATATGTGTGCCTATTTATGTGTGTGTGTATACAAATAAAAACACATACACACACACATATATATAGACGCAATAATTACTATATACACATATATTGCATATATGTTTACTACACAATGTACACATACTGTATGTGTTTGAAATATATGTACATATACGTATGTAGGTATATGTGTATTTTTTATTTATAAACACAAAAAACCTCTCTCCCTCTCTCCACAATGAAGTGCTATAATGACATACCCAAACTACCTCTAAACTATATACTAGAACAAGACATCAATATGAGAAATGATCCATAAGCCTAGTCACAGTGCTGCACCATTGCAGCATTACTGCTTCTAACAGTAACTTGGATATAACTACACAGCACTTTGAGAACAAAAGCCAAACAAACCCAAACGAACGTGCCTGCAGTGAAGCAGGCAGACTAAAGGACCAGATTTTTAAAATCAGATTAAAACCATGCTACCAAATTTGAAGTAGACAAGTTTGTAGTTGTTTTTTCGCTACTGTTTCTTAGCTGGAGAAGATAGGAAAAATAAGGGTGGTGAGTGGGTATGAAGTAAAAATGTTTCCTACTCCCTTTTTTTTGTACAAGAAGTTATTACCTGATAAATCCTGGGATTTTCCAGATACTCTAGCACGTTTAGCTCGGTGACCAAAGTTTTCAGTAGCTGAAGTGGAAGCACCCTTTAATGAAATAAGCAAGAATTCGTTCAGTAATTAGATAACTTATGAAAAGTATTAATTAGCTTCCTATTCTTGAAACAAAGATTCACTTTACAATTAAAAACAAACAAATGTTACCTCCATACTGCTCTTTGTAGGGCAAGCTGTTCTTTTAGGTAGAAGAGTTTTTCTGCGAAGTTGGTATGGACTATTTTGTGCACCAGGACCTGATTCTTCTGCAACCATATCTGCAGGTACATCATCATCTGTTAACAAAAAATGAAATTTGCTGAGTAAAATTACAGTTTTGTTTTATACCAAAAAGCGCTGCAAAAAAGTTTTCAGATAAAATACATCCAGTCAGGGGGGTTGGGAGGAAGTGCTACAGCACAGAGAACTTTTAGTGGAAAATCAGAATACACACAGCATACATAAAGTTACATTCTCCAATGTAAGAGAAAGTACACGTTAATTAACTTATGTTCTCCATATGTATACAGCAGAAATAACAAAAGTTGCCTAACAAAAAAACCAACAAAAAAAAAACAAAAACAAAAACCTAGGCTTTCAGTTTCTCTGCAAGCATGGAATTCACTGTGCTAATTCTATCATCTTACTACCTCAAAATCTTTTACCTAACACTGCCAGCAGAATGAGGAACACTAGAATTTCAATTATTAACCAGATGTTATCAATAAATCCTTTAGAAAACATAGCATTTAGTACAAAACTTAAGGCAGAATTTCCCCTAAACATTTCAGGAATAGCCCAGGAAAGTATACAAATGGAGGTAGTTTTAAATAAATACATACATTGTTTGTCTAAATTATACTTAGAAAAGTAAAAGTATATTCTCTCCCTGCCCTTTAAAAAAAAAATTCAGAAAGCATGATGAGTATAATTTTTAAAGATTTTCATTAATTTGTTTCAGTTTTCTACGTTTACAGAACATACCCAAAACAAGCAAGGAATAATTACTTATCATTGAATGTCCTACAACTAGCATCACATCATAAACTTACAGGAATTTTTAAAAGGTCAAAACAAAAACAGTCTAGAAAATAAAGCCTAGCTCCACTTAAGTAAAAGGTGTACTTTCTCCAGAGTCTTAACTGTGAGAAAAGAATTTTGGACTTCCTTTTCGTTTTATCATATTTTTTTTTCATTTTTAAACTGGGTAAAAGTCATGTAAAAGTGATAGTCAGAAAAGCAATACTGTACAGAAAGCAGTTTTCCTGAATACATCAAGGTGAAGAGAGATTGATGTAAAAAAATAAAACTAAAAAAAAACAAAACAAAAAACCCACCACACACCACACCATTAAAACCCCTTACCCTTCAAGTATTAAGCCAATCTGTTTAATAAAGAAAAGCAATTTAAGAAGTTCTACAGATTACATTTCAAGATCTTAATCTCATCATTTTCCTAAGGATTTTTTTGTTTTGTTTTATTGATATAAATTACAAATAATTGCATTTGTGTAGGATTATGCATGCCATCATAGTCCAAACAGCTACATCTGTGATAGCTAACCAACAAAATTCTGATGAAAAAGCTATTTCATGCCTTCCTGCTTTTTTCTGGTCCCAGTTTTTCCTCTGCCTTAGCAGATATTTATAAATTGCAAACCTTGCCATGTATCATAAACAGATCACAACACTGCCAGGACACTTAAATACAGGACAGAAGCTGGTAAAAAGATGAAGTCAGCTGGTGGTACATGTTCAACTTCAGTCAGCTGAGAGCAATCTACAGGCCTACAAGAAAGCAGGAGAGGGACTTTTGACAAGGGCACATAGTGACAAGACAAGGGGTAATGGCTTTAAACTAAAAGAGGGTAGATTTAGGTTAGACATAAGGAAGAAATTAGTTGCTCTGAGGGTGGTGAGGCACTGGAACTGGTTGCCCAGAGAGCATGGAAGCGTTCAAGGCCAGGTTGGATGGGGCTTTGAGCAATTTGGTATAGTGGGAAGGTGTCCCTGTCATGGGCAGAGGGATTGAAACTACGTGATCTTTAGGGCCCCTTCCAAACCAAACCATTCTGTGATTTTTTTTTTTTTTTTTTTTTTTTTTTTTTTTAGGAAAGTGTCATCAGCTCATTAATCCACCTGAGAACTAACCCTGCAAGAAGTACCTCCATGATTAGCCTTTGTCCAGCCTGGCAACTGGTCCAGCTCAGCAAAGCCACAGAGAGGGGACAAGACCACATGACGGGGAAGAACCACCACCCCTTCTGCAGCAACAGCACAGGCTTTTAAGAATAGAAGCGGTGAAACTTCTACCAAAAAAAACCCCTCCACTTTTTAAGCTTCTATCTGAAGTTATGGAGGTTGCTATCTCACTCTCCCTGTCCCTGTCTGCTACTTAGATGACACCTCACTGACATCTGAGCACTTCTCTACCGATAAAGGTCAAGTATTTAGGCATTGTGCAAAAAAACCTGAAGGACACAGTGATAGGTTGTCCGACAATCTATCAACATAGATGAACTGCAGTGCATTTTCCTCTGATGGAGCATATGGCCCAATGTTGGCATCGCGCTCCTGCACAAGGTTACTGACCTCAGAGCAGACCCATTCCATACTTATGATATTCAGTCACCTAATTTTACCTGTTTCTTCTCATCTCTGATCAAATACCCTACCAATTTAACAAGGTATCAGCAGGTGGATGAGAGAAGCTGCTACAGGAGAGTTCCCAGCCTCCCCTCACACGCCAGAGCGGAAAAGAAGCTGCGGGTCTGAGGTGGGCCCTGCCAGGAGGAATTCAGGCAGTCACCACCAGCAGCAAGGTGCTCTCAGGAAAGCACCCAAACGTACCTCAACACTGCAGCATGCATCTACTTCGCATGCCTTATTTTTATTTCAGATCTGATATAGTAATGATGATTTCTGTTGCTAATATCCCGGAGAAGCATGCTACTCGGATTTTGAGTGCCTTGTCTATTTTGCATTGGAGATACAAAATGACTGTCAGAACAGCTTGGTTTTTCCCTCCCGTTCTGGATGGTCAGTACAACAGTTCAAAATTGCCACATGGAACACAGCAAAAGCACAATAAGCAAAGAAAATGGGGGGGGGGGGGGGGGGGGGGAAGAGGAAATCACAGGTACAGAATTTTGGTTCCTCAGCTGGCAATGAAAAGGGCAGAGACAAACCCAATCAAGTCCTTAGAAGTAAACCCGCGGAGGCCACTAAGGACAAAACATATTACTGCTGGAAAGAAAAGGCAGAAGCCTGTGGGGGAAGATAGAAGTAAAGGTCAGTTTAGCTGAAAGACTGAAGGACTGGCTAAATAGAAAATAAGTATGTTTCAAGGATGGCAGGAGTCCCACTCAAAGATCGCTTTTCTAGCACAGATGACATTAAGGGACATGAACTCATTCACTCTGATTCATAGCAGGTATCAGAAGAATTAAAGTACTCCTCTTTTTCCATCTGAGTAGCAAGATGAGAGAAGGGCACCAGGGGAAAGAACGAATCCAAGCAGAATGTGGGAAGCAAAAGAGTGCCCAGGGCATGTGTGTGCCATGGCATCTGTCACCAACGCCGGCCCGGACGCACCAGTCCATGCAGCGGTGCACATGGCACATATCGTGACAGAGGCTCACATATTGCAAGAGTGGCTACCAGGGAGGAGAGCGCTTCAGGAACCAAGAGCCTGTGGCCTGGCCAGGCCACAAAACTGCTAACTGCACACAGGTAATTTGCTGGCTACAGAAAGATAACAACAGTCAAGCGAGTTAGATGACTTCTTTCTCACCAGCAGTTTCTGTCACTGTTCTGAGCGGCTGACCAGCTTCTGCATAGATTTCTAACATTTCAGGAACAATAACAGCTGATAATATTTTTCCAAATGCTGCCTGGGTAGTTACTGTCAAGAGAAACACCATCAGGAAACCTGGAAGTCTTAAGTGATCTGTTACAGAAGTAACCTCGGTGCTTGTTTTTAGCCTTTCAAATGCTCCATTGTAAGCTCTGAACAGACTCAACCAGCTACAGTGCCAGCTTTCAGAAAAATACTTTTGAGAAAGTAGTATTTCCTGAAGACTGTGCATTACCCTTCCCTGAACAAGCAACATGACAGCACTCATAATACAGATGGAGAACTCCAAGAGCTGTATTTTGAAAACCCTCCCCTACAAAATACACTCAAATAACAGATATATGCCTGCTTCAACATAGAAAAGTCAATTTTAAATTGACTAAGTGCCTCCAAAACATTTTGAAACCTCCTATTTTAAAGTATAACAGTATCAGCTACTGCAGCTAATAACATAAATAAAAGACATTATAATCACATTTGTTGATGGTAGAAGTGTAACAGTCAACAAATTTGGAGGTGTGTGTAACATTAATATCCTCACACAAACACCTGCTGAAATGACCACCAGCAGCTGTCATAGTTTTATCCAAGCCAATATACTTGCAGTTTAAGAGATTAAATTAAGCTGAGTCTGCTTTCAAATAATAGTTACTTGAATATTTTACACCAATTTTGTATAGCAAGAAAAAATAGTTTCAAACAAAAACATGTTTATTGAAAATAATTTTAAAAACACAACAACTTAGTGATACTGACAGGTTTAAACCTAAATTTAAATTAAGAAGTACCTTACCTGACAGTACAAAACAGCTCATGAAACCTAAAACATAAGACTACAAGTTTTAACACCCACAAGAGACCAGTAAGCACAGATACTTCCAGGATGGAAAGAAAAATAAAATTCATCTGCCACTCTTTCAACTGCTATAATCCATCAAGACTGTCTTGCATTTGCACATATGCTATGAAAGTGTGTACATAAAGGAGTACATAATTAACTTTGTTTGTTTCACAAAGGCACTGTAAGCTACAGAAACTTGACAAAGGACTATCAAAATAGTTTATTAAAAAAAAATAGACAGATAACTTCTAGAGAATGTTTAAAATGTCTGCACCATCTTCTTTACAAAAATATATGCACGAAGTTTCATTTGTGTTCAGATAATATTTCCAAGAGTCATCTTAAATATCAGAACCATAAAATAATATAATAGTTCGGGTTGGAAGGGACCTTTAAAGGTCATCTAATCCAACCCTCTGCAAGAGGCAGGGACATCTTCAACCAGATAAGGTTGCTCACAATTTGCCCTTAGTGAAGCCATGTTGGCTGTCACCAATCACCTCCCTATTTTCCATGTGCCTTAGCATGGCTTCCAGGAGAATCTGCTCCGTGACCTTACCATGCACAGAGGTGACACTGACTGGCCTGTAGTGCCCTGGGTCTTCCTTGTTTCCTTTTTTAAAAGTGGGAGTTATGTTACCCCTTTTCCAGTCAGCAGAAACCTCACTGGACTGCCATGACTTCTCAGATACGATGGATAGTGGCTTAGCAACTTCATCCACCAGTTCCCTCAGGACCCATGGATGCATCTCAGCTTCAGGTTCCTTAGATAGTCCTGAACCTGCTCTTCTGCTACAACGGGTGGTTCTTCATTCTGCCAGTCCCTGCTGTTTTATTAGCAACAACTGTTGTGAAGACAGTAAGGCTGATAAAAGTTTTTTTTAAAATCAATTATTTAAAACCCACAAAATACAATCTTATCAGAAAAAACTCATACACTAATCTGTAGTGTTTAATCATTTAGTTTTAACACTGCAGTTTCACCTTTTTGTGCTGTTTTTCCCTGTCTTCCCAAAATGGGGCAGAGGGAACAAAGCAAAATAAAACAAAGATTTGTAGCCAAGAGAGGCAAAATGCTGGAGGTGTCAGATATTCCTAAACAGGCATAGCACTGAAATTGTTCCTGCAGACTAGGGGAAGGAAGTGGTGAGAAACATAGCCAGCTAGTTTTAAAGACAGAAATTTGTACCAAACTGGGAATTAGTCCTAGAAGAATACCTCTGAAAAATTAACATTAATCCACATTGAATCTATTTGAACACAGTGATGATTCATCTTGCCTATTAAACAAATCTGAACAGTAATAAGAGTCCATCACACAGTGTCCTAAGTAGAACTGGTGCAAATTTGGAATGAAATAATAAACTATTAAGATGAAAAATCACAACACTGTCCATCTTCATAATTATAAGAAAATCTGAGAAATGCAACTAAAATGTGACATGATACAGCTAGGTTGGTTTGGGTAGAGCAAGTTTTACCATATATTTGGCAAAACATGCATAACACATACTGCCAACCCGTGAGATGACAGCTCCCACTACCTCACTGCTGGATTAGCTTAAAATTGCAACAAAGAAGAAAAGATGACATAAATCTAAGGGAGTAGAAAAGGAAAGTACACGCAAAAAAGAGATAGCAATAAAGACAAAATAACTTACAGAACAGAAATACAAGGCAGGAGTTCTGTATTTGCACATACAATTATTGCAAAAACATGAACATCTCCATCACAAATTGTCAACCCAAAACCCAAGAAGAACACATCCACCCACCATTTTTCTTTAAGCAGTACAATCTCTGGGAGTGAGCTGTTAAATTAACATATGTATCAATAATGTAAGTGTCCATGCATCCTATATCCTTGCAAACACTCCCAACAAGTGGCTGACATTTAAAAGCATATATAGTACCAAAACCTGAAAGATAGAGAGTATAAAAGCGGTACATTCTACTCTCATCTCTGAGCAAGTTTCTCACACCAGCAAAAGCTTTTCCATTGATTCAGGGCAGCATTTAAGGTTAGTTTAAATGATGGATGATAGGTTGGTTTTAAAGCTGAGATCATTTTTGTTTGAGAGCTCCCTGAATATCTCTTTGAAGAGAAAGTCACTAGCTAGGAACATCATCAGAAAGAAACCCAAAACAAAGAAAAAACCCCACACCAAAACAAATAAAACCAAACAGCTCAGAAAGGGAGAAAGGTGACACATAAAGTTCAATGAGCCCAGATCCAACATGTCCTAAAGGCAAGAGCATTTCAGTCGTCTTTCACTGTCAAGTTCCACCTCTCCCAAGTGGACTTCAAAAAAAAAAACAAAAAAAAACAAAAAAAACCCAAACAAACAAAAAAAAAAACCAAAAGCCCAAAAGAAACAGGAGGCATGTATAGAGAAACTCCCTTCATTTTACATTTCATGTTAAAAAATTATATTAAAAGAAGAAGTAGCTGCAAACCCATCTACTATTAACACAAAAGATACTTTAATAAATATTGTAATATATTTTAATTAGAAATATGGAAATAAACCTTGCAGTATTTTTCAAGTATTATCCAAAGCAGCTTGACTCAAAGATAAAATCTAAGAGTTAGTATTTTCCTAAGGTTGTGATGGCACAGGTCAACGAGAAGAATTAATCTCTGACAGGAGTCAAGGCTGTTTGGAACTGGAAGAGACCCAGCAAGAAAAAGATTCAGAGACAGATCTCCACTCAGAGTAGTAGGCTTTCAGTTTGGAAAGGGGACAGACCTAACATTAAAAATGTATGGTTTCTTGAAGACTACAGAAAGATCAGACTTACTGAACACCATATGGAATAAAGATATTCTGCTGCTGGGAAGCAACAACTAGGCACAGTAACCATTACTGACTACTAGAATATTTTAAATATACATACAATTTCTTACTGATAATAAACCAAAAGATATATTATATAACAATATGCAAGCTTATTGCAATTTGTAACAATTTATTTGATAAACAAGAAGTATGCAGAATACCTAGAATTTTTTCTGTATTAAAATTATTTCTTAAGTTGAGAGAGGGGAAAAAAATAATTATGCTTTATAGTTGAAAGTCTCAGTACCTGTATAGAGCAAAATAAACACACACACACCACCACCTCCTACCCCCAAAATCAAACAGCACCTTTTTGGAATTTACATTTTAAGTTTTTAAACATCGTTATCCAAATTAGACAACTTGTTACTTTTTGGAAATAGGTCATGCAGTCATGAAGGCCTAAAAAGAATAAGAATAAATCAGACACTCAATTCTGTCTTTATGGGCTCAAAAGCTCATGTTAGAAAATACATTTAAATGTGTTGTAAATCTACAAGGAGAAAAGTAACTATTATCTACATGGAGTTTAAGGCTCAGATTATTTTTTGTGTTATTCTTATGATCTAATGGAAATTAACTTTTATCTAAGGATCTGATCTTTTCTTCTCCCCAGCACACTGCTGTAGTGAGCTTCACAATCTTACATAGGTCACTCAAATCAAATGGGAGAGAAAACACTCCCTTTGAAGGTCTGTTAGGCCACCTAGCACCCTCAAAATGCTGCATACTAAAATACAGCTTACATACACAAGGCAAAAATCTTATGTTCTTAGAGCTGGCACAAAGCAGACAGAAAGTGAAAGGAGACAACTGGGAAACAAACTGGCTGCAAGCCCAAAACTCAACCCCACCTATATTTCTTTAAAAGTTATCAACTGTCAAAACCAGCTACTCACATCTCTGAACCCTGTTCACTAGGGACTTCATTGTCTAAAATCATCTATCACAAAAACCATGTGCGAACACTAGTTAAAAATCCCTCCAGGTACTATGAAGAATATTTTCCTTTTCAGAAACCAGTAACTAGGATTTGATGAAAAATTTTATTTTTTCCATAACCACCTCTCCAAAAAGAGAGATTTAACATCAGGTTAAAGATTGACTTTCTTAAAAAAAAAATACATTAATATGTGCATTTTTATTAGACATATAGAATAACTGTGCAAGTACCTGCATACGTGAGCTATTTGTTAGATAACTCATTTGAGAGAGAAAAGAAAAAAATTTTTGTTAGAAAAAGCAGCTCTAATAGTCAGCATTAGCACTTTTCAAGCAATAGTACCAACAAACTAGAATAAGTAGATAGATATTCTCCTTTGGTATTTTTAAAAATTATACTGTTTTCCCAAACGGATGATAACTGTATTACAGCATCATCTATAACATTTAGCAAACTAATAAACAAATCACCAGGTGGCTGCTTTGCAAGTATTTTAAGAGAACTTCCCTTCCTGCTTAATAAGCAGCTTGACTGCTTCTCTGACAAGCTTTCATTGAGAAGGGACAAGGATCCCTTTTTGGGTTCATTCCTCATTAATAAAGCTGTACTTTCAAAGCTGTGGCCTTGCTGCATAGTTCCTTGATGCTACAGTGAAAAAGCTGACTAAGTAGATTTTTAAAGGTTCAGGAATATACAGAGTTTAAGAACCTTTCCTATGTAGTGCTTAAGAGCCTTTTCTCATTACATCTCTGAGTGATACTAAACAAAAAAGACTTTATTACTACAAGCTGGTGGGTTTGTTTTTTTTTTTCCTGTCTATTCTGACTACTGATTCAAGTTTCCAACTAGGATCAATTTAATCAAAATTTCTACCTGGTCATATCACTTAATTTGTTAGAGCAGTCAAGTTACCAGTCTCAAAGGTCATCCCCCTCTTCAGGTGGAATACAGCAACTTTCATCTTATTAGAAAGACACAACCAGTGACAACAACAAAAACACAATGAAAGAAGTTCAAGTATTCCCATTTTATTCTGCATCACAATTGACCAGAAAGATGTTTCTGATCAACTACCATACTTAACTTCAGGCAGTACTTCAAGCTGTCTGAAAAGCAATGAGAATGCAATCCTGTGACCACACCCTTGGAGCTATGTCACTGAAAATAACACTAAACAAACAAACAAAAACAAAACAAAAACAAAAGAAAAAAACAAAACAAAAAAAAAAACCACCAAACCCCCCCAAAAGAAAAAAAAAACCACCACAACCCAAACCAAAACAACAACAAACACAAAACAAAAACCCACACCCAAAATCCCTTCTTCCTCCATACAAAAATCCCATCTTACCAGGAGATGGTGTCTCAGATAGGAAGAAATTATTTGCCAACAGCAACACCAGATTGACTAGAACACGTGCATTTTGCCACCAAAAAGGAATTGTTGAATCAAGCAGTCACCGGCACTTAAAGAAAAAAAACCACAAAAAAACCCCACCAAAAACAACAACAACAAAAGCCACAAAAACAAACAAACAAACTAAAACCCACCCACCACCACACAAAAAAAAAAAAAAACCTAGAAGAACACAACAGAGAACTCGCCTCCCTGAACTGTGCTGTTAGTCAAACAGCTAGACAGTGATAGGATGAAAACCAGCCTCTGAAACTCATGTATTGGGAAGAGGGCAGACTCTGGCTTGAGTAATCTGGGACAATTAAGTAAATTAGTTTTATGGAATAGCCATTAAGGCAAACAAGTATTTCCATCTTGTTATCCAGCCTGAGCCAGTCTGGATAACATTTTTTTCTCAGAAAAATATCATAGCTAGCACATGTAAAAAATATGACGTATTTGTGAGGATAAATTATTTCTAATAAGCACAGAAAAGCTGAGCTATGAAGCAGAAAGCTTACCTTCTTTAATTAAAGTCAGTCTGGATATTCTTGATACCCATAAACTCAAAAAAGAATGAATTCAAAGTTTGTAAATTCCCGGTTTTATTAGCTTCCGGTGGCAATTATTTCCAGTCTAATCTCATCCTGCAGGAGTAACTACCTTTAGCACTGCTGAAACTAAAGAATGAACATGACACTATTAATTTTTTTTCTCTATTTGAGTTTCTGGTACCTTAAAAAAAAAAAAAAAAACCACCGAACACAAACAGGGGAAAACCCACAGTACAGCACTGAGTAAATTCAGCGAGACTGCAGAGATTTCACTTAATGCATCCACATTTTACACTTCAAGTTTTTGATGGCGCATAACTGATCCATTTGCAGAGATCGTCTAGGATGCATGGGAAGCTAAGAAATCTTGCACAGAGAAACATGGCTCCCCTTGAAAGGGCAGAAAAGTTTATGTATAATAGAACAATCCACACATCTACAAGTCTCATTATGACTAAACAGTACTGCAACTATTCAAGCATAACTCCCGTAAAACAATCTCAGGGCACAGTCATTTCACCAAATTTTCAGGAAATGAAAGACTCCCACAAATTTCTCTGCCATAAGCCACATCTGCAGAGCACTGTTGTTACACAAGCAGAAAATAAATAAATAAATCTCCTGCTACTAAGAGTAGTAGCAGATTTGGAGATACTTGCCATGCAAAGCCATCTGCCTTACATGGACTCTACATCAGAAGTGACTGGCATCTATCAATACACTGGTCCAGCTGGAATCTAGTTATGTCAAGGAGCAGTTTTGATATACTAAACTAGGAATTTCCTAAGGTTCTTCAGAATTAAGAGTTTCTGAAATGTCTATCATGACAAGGAAAAGTAGTCACAGATCTGTCTTACAATGGCAAAAAAAACCTAAGGAAAAAAAAAGGCAACCAAGACGAAAGGGCAGACAGTTCTTTCTGCGTGCTGGGAGGCAAGGGGTGTACAGTCAGTATTATTTCCTCCAAGAAACAAGCAAGAGGAGGGAAAAAGTACATTAGTAGTACCTTAAAGCTTACTGGGTTTGCCCTTCATCCCTCTCAGTATCCTACTATTATGTCATGTCACAAGAGGAAAAAAGTAATACTCAAGAAGCAGGAACCATCGATTAAAGGACTTTATATAATTTAACGTAACTGTAGGAAGACAGAGGGTCACCAAGCAAGCCTGAGTTTGATTCTTGGCTTTTTATAGATCCCAGATAACACTTTGACACAGCCTTCAGAAACAATACAAGCCAACAGACCACAAAGCATAGCTTTCTGGAGCAATCCCTACTGGTATATATGGGAAAATACATACTGTACCAAACAGAGTTTCCACATCATGTTCAGCTGCGGTGGCAATTTACACCAGTCAACAGTCTAGGAAGGAGCAGAGGGATACCAAACAGTCTAGAGGCGAAAAGCTGGACCTTGTAACTTTGACAGATAGCTGGGAGGAAAAAACATCTTGAGCTAATACTACTCAGTTTTGGATACCCAATAGCATGTCACTAGAAAAAGATAATTGTGTGAACTGCACAAGGTAAAATAGCTATTCTGGCTACTTCCCTAACTTACTACTACTTACACAAGTATTTCAAATATTAGTTGATATGGGAAAAACAAAAGACAAAAACGACAAACTTAAACACCCCCCCCCCAACCCTCCACAAAAAAAAAAACCTCCTGAAACCCACAAAATGCCACCATAGTATACTATACCTAAATACACTACAAGACTGGGGAAAAAAAAAAAAAAAAATTAATTCCCCCAAATTATTTTTATTTTATTCACCAGAGACAGACCCTTTATTACAGTGTATAGGCATTTTAACCTGACTTTCAGCAAGGCTATTCAATGATAATTATGCCAGAAACATGCACACACACACAAAAAAGCAAGCATTTACCTTCACTGGATCAGTCAAAAGTACATTGTATCTAATACACTTAGTAATGCAGCTGAATTTTACATGACTAACTGTGGTAAGGTTTGCACAAACCACAGACTTATCTGATCATTCCTTACTCTGAAAGCTTTCCAAAATTACTGTTCCTATTAATTCTATATACTTGAATGACAAACTCCAAAGTGCCTGACAAGAGAAGGAAAGCATGCCTCTGTTTAGCTTCAGGGAAATGACTGTGAGAAAACAGCGTGTGGAACTATAGTAAAGCCAAGCATTGTCGGGGCATGGGAAGAAAATGCTGCTACTCATGACTTATTTGCCAGCATATATGTTACTAAGATGGGTTAAGAAAACTGTCACCAAACTATAAAACACCAGTGTAGCAAGCAACTTGAGTCAAATCTAAAATTTGTTAACAGTTTAACTAAAAAACTGCTATCAACACCAAATACCATAGTACTAAGGGCCAATAGCCTACGTAAACGTAACCCGCCTTCAGTCTGTTCTCTATCGCCAACATGTATTACAAAACAACCATCAGGAAAGCTGGAAACAAGGTTTTGTATTATATGTTCAAGGAAATCGTAGCACAGGGAAGACACCCTGTTCCTCCATGCCCTGTAAAGTAAGGATCTCCTAAGCACCCCAATCCAGTACTTACTGCTCTTGGACATCTGGAAGGGAAAAAAAAATTCTATCCTGATTTTTTATTAGAAAACCAAGTGGCATATTTTTTTATATATTAATCCAAGCTTCCACCTTTGTTGTTTGCTTTCCCTCCTTCCAAACAGAGCTTTTTAAAACCATATTTATTTTTAAAGACACATACTGCCTTTTTTTAGACGTAAACATGCTGTTTAAGTTCTATACACATTAGTTACACAGTCAATTCCACAGCACTTCATAACCAACCACTCTATAATGCTCACCTAGTTTTAACTTTCCCTGTTTTCAACTGCAATGGAAACATGCAGTCTGGTGCAGACTGATCATTTATTTTTACTATTAAAAGCAGCATCATGCATTAAGTGCTGCATCAATGAACACCTAAAAGCTTTTTCTAAGCAGCTATTAAATTTCCATTAGTATTTTCTATTAACACTGTGAGTGGCTCTTACACATGCGTTTATACACAAACACACATATGTATATAAGTGTATTCGAACTTCAGAAAAAAAACTACATTTGGAATACACACTACTGCTCATTTTGACACAGGGACTCAGTTTTTGGTGAAGCCTCAGAGAGTAAAACTCCAGCAGCTGCAACTGCTAAGGTGAGTAGAGGTGAGGGTGGAGTGCAAAAAAAACCAACCCAACCAACCAAAACACCAAAATCAGTATATTTGGCTGTTTATTATGTACTTTGGCAACTAATTACACTAATTGCAGATACATTTTTCACCTGAGAACCTCTGAAGTAAAATGCAATGGCAGCTTAACTTGAAAGTTTCCAAATTGAGATGTGTTTGCGGTGAATGCTCTCAAGTTTAAAACTCCATAGATCATGCTCTATGTCTTGATGAACTATTTTAAACTGCCAATTTCATTAAAAAAAACCAAAACCCACACAACCAAACAATAAAAAAAAAAAAAACCCACACAAACTATCAGCTGTTACTTATAGTCCCAATTTGGATAAAGCTATGTTATACTACACAATATGGAAACATTTAAAAAAAAAAAAAAAGGAAGGCAGCCTTTTAGATTCCCCCCTCCCATCCAAATAAAGCAGATTTGCATTTCAAGTTCATTATTAACAACATTAAGAGATAATGAAGCTCAAGCAGGCAGTGTAAGATTGGTTACCTGAGAAGCAGCATAAATCACAAAACAGAAAGGAACTACTATTTTTTCATACTTCTGCATATTTTAGAAAATAAGTGCTGAAAGTTTTCAACAGGGCTCATTTTTCCTCCCACCACTGCCTTTTACATCCTTTATGTATACTTCAGCAGAATCCTCAACTTTTCCTTTTCTTAAAACAGGTCCTCCTTCCCATGCACCTAACTTCCTATTTTGTTTAGGTTCCATAGTTCTGGATAATCACCCATTTTAAGACTAGACAGAACAGCTCTGTCATTTATTCCATACTCATTTTGAAGTCCTGACCCACAACACTTCCTGCGAACTCCCTATAATTTGTCATGCCTTACTATGGTAAATTTCTATTTTAAAAAAATTATTATTTTAAAATAACGTGCATTAACTGTAAAAGCTTCTTGAACATATGCAACAAAAAGCAACAAGGAAATGGTACTGTTGGAGAAACAGCCCAACAGCACAGCCCCTTCCAGACTCTCAAAGCCCTTTACTATACACAGTAATCCTATGTTGTAAGCCATTAAAATATAGATTGAAACAGCCATCAAAAAAAACCCCTTATGCTAGAAGGCCACAAGGACCTAGAGGCTTTAAGAGGAAGAAGGGTACTTTATCACCATGCCAAGAAAACAGTGATTATCTAGAAAAGTGACCTCTTAATATGCAACTTCTCCATTCATGTCTGGACAGTTCCATCACTATCCATCCACCTCACCTATTTTCTCTCACACGTACACAAAGCAGGGTGTGTAGAGACCAAGATACTCTTGAGAGTCAGCGGACAAAACACATGCAGAAAAAGCTTGAATCATTAAACTCCTTTTCTCATTATTTTACCTGCATTTCCTGCTATTTTTTTTCAGAGAAAGAAGGGGCGGGGCGGGGGGGGGGAGAAGACTACTGAGCAGAGAGTACTGAAAGATGTCAAGATTTCCCATGGCAGGTGCCTCATGGGGAGGTTCCCCTCCATCCCATGACTAATGCTGATTCCCCCATCTCCTCCCCATGTTCCCAACAAGCCTACACAGCTTGATCCTGTCCCTTTTAGTACTTCTTCGCATTGATGAAAAGTTAAACAAATACATACAAAATAGAAATGCAGCTTTTTGCATATGCATAGCTGTTGAGGCATTCTTCTGCAGGCTATTTCGACATACATACAAAAATACATGGTAAGAGACGAGTCATGGGTGTACAAGCCCCAGAACAGTTCCAAACACATTGATCCACCAGACATGATAAACATCTCTCGTTTAGCTAAACCAATTTTACTTAGTACGTCAGACTAGGTTAGTCGTAGACTAGGTCAGTCACAACACCTCAGTTGAGGAGGGCAGCCACTTCATAGTATTAATTTATTGTGGTTATTAGGTCATCCGACTATATCCTTAAAAGGCTGCAGGAATAAAGAGTACTAACATTAAGAAGGAACATCATATTACAAACAAGACAGATGGCTAACAAACCTTCAGACAAGTTCCGTATGAAAAATAATCTTATAGATAATTATCTCTTCTGGAGGACAAACTGATCAAATATTATTTAAAATAAAAGCAAAGACTTCTTTGGCCCAAAGCACTACAAAACTTAGCTTATAGCTCTACACACACACAAAAAAGTGAGAAAGCATTTAAGTACTGGCAGAATATATAAAAAAAATAATTTCTATCTGAACATAAGAAGAGTTGGGTTTGTTGGTTTTGTTTTTTTTTTTTGACTGTGAGATGGCTGGGAAGTGACACAGGTTACCCTGTGAGTTTGTGGAGCCTCCAGATTCTGAGAGCCCCTTCCAAGGCAGCCAACGGCTTTGCTAATACAGCTCATTTGAGTTAAACCAAGTTAATAAGTAAAAGATCAGCTCAAAAGGCTGAAGGATGACCTAAGTTAGGATCCCAGACTCCCCATGTAGTCAGTAAAGGGAGGAGGCGCCATCAGAGGATGATTCATTCATTGCTTGACTCAGGTATTCTGATCAGGCAGGTAACAACTCTTCCACTCCTGCTGAACGTACCAAGACTTGAAATATTTACCCTCTAGTTTTCGTATTACATAGCCTCACTAGTACAATGATGCTCCAATCCAACTGTTTTTACCGAAGGAATGCTTTGTTATACATTTGTCATATATTAGCATTTCAAAAACCTCAGCCTATTTTCACTCTGCTGAGTACTCCACACATACAAAAATCCCAGACATTGTGACATCAGGATAGGAAGATAGACCATAGTATTCTCAACCATACACATGTAGAACTATACAGCCATATATATATCTATCTCTCTCTATCTCTTACACGGCTACATTAACATGGATATTTTCTACACTGGCAAGTGTTACTACATTAAGCCATTGAAGAATCTGTATCAAAACATATTTTGTCAGTAATAAGCCTATTATGAAGGAATAAGAATAATATTCTAGGTTAAATCAAAAAGCATCCTCAGCACAGTAATTTAAAGATCAGATTAAAAGTACTAAAATACAACTTGTTAAAGCATTCTGCAGTTATAGAAACTCCCTTCCTCTTCTCTTAGATTTCCATAACATATACATCACTTCATTCCCTCCCAACTGTTAAGACTCAGTTTCATTTCTGGTCCAGAGGCTTGAGGGGAAAAAACACCATTACCAATCATTTTGACCAGGAGTTAGGCTGTAAAATCATAGGGTACTTCTACACACTTGACCAGGCAAATGAAACATCACCAAGCCTTTACAAACACACTATGCTTATTTAATAACAAACAGCTAAAGGGCTAGCAACTGATCAGGTATTTGTAACAAAAAGCTACTTTAGAGTAGTAGCAACTTTTTTACAAAACTGAACACTGATGCACAACTGATCAAAATACCACTTTCAATTTCTTTAATTATATTTACAGGAAAAAAAATACAGAAAAGGTCAATATCAAAGATGATCTGTAGAAGTTTTAAACAGGAGGACTCTAGCTGCTTCCCTCCTACCTTTCCATATTAAAGACTTTTCCAAAACATAGAGGCCCACTGCCTGACCA
Source organism: Chlamydotis macqueenii (assembly GCF_036417535.1). Classification (NCBI taxonomy): domain Eukaryota; kingdom Metazoa; phylum Chordata; class Aves; order Otidiformes; family Otididae; genus Chlamydotis; species Chlamydotis macqueenii. The sequence goes on along the minus strand of NC_141558.1, from coordinate 69,836,588 downwards.
GGTGATCTCAATTAAACTGCTCAAACTTGATTATAAGAAAAATAGAAACTTTGATTACAGAGGTATACGAAAAGATTTATCCCTTACCACTAGAGTTGAGAAAGAAGGTGAGACAAAGTCCAAGGCATCCAATAGATCTTCCTTAAGAGAATTAAGATTTCAAAGTTAAGTGCTAGGGTGGAAACAGGGAAGTGATAACCTCCCATCCCATTCAGAAGTAAAGCCCTCTCGGACACAGCAACCTGAGCAGAGGCTCGCAGTCTCGCCAGGCACATACCCTGTGCACACTGAGCTCTCCTGTGGCTCAGAAAGGATGAGTGTCCAGCAGAGGTAAATGCAGCAAGCTCCACTCCCTTCGCTCTCGTCCTGTCCCCATCTCATGCTCTTCCAGTCGTTTCTGTTTATGCCAGGATGAATGACTTACAAGAACCACCTACTTAAGGGTGATCTTCAAAATAGCATCTTCCCCTCCCCGTATCTTTAAACTGGCATCAAATACTTACACTACTACTGTACACCATCTTTGTACTGATCTGTAAATATCCTCCTGATACAAAAAAAAAAAACAAACCAACCCAACCAAACAAAAAAAACCAACAAAAACCAAACACATTCTTTTTCCATATTATTCTTTTAGGCCTTCAGCATTTAACAAACAATTAAAATAAAGAAGTGCTACTGTGCCAATTCACAGTTTCAAGGATCTCTGCAATTGTAATTTGAAGTGTGCTAGAACACATGCTGGCTGAACACATGGAAAAGCTCACCTGCTAGACAAGATCATACCAGCTAGAAAACCAGAGTAATAATACATTCAGTCTCCTACACCTTCACTCTAAATTACAGTCAATTTGCTAAAAGTGAAGCCACACACAATCACTCTCCCCTACAAAGTATATTCTCAAACTAATGAATCTACAGGCTGAACTAAGATGGTTATATAACATCAGCAAATTGAATTTATTTCCTGCCCTTATTTTCTGTCAGTCTTTGTAATCATCATCTTAGTTTCAGTTTCCTTCAAAGTCATCCTGTCACAGTTTCACCTGTTCCGAACTTACCAATCTGACACACCTGTAAGCTACTCAATTCTTCCACTGTTTCTCATTTGCAGTAGCATCAAGAGACACAGCGAAGTTAGTCACTTCAAACACTTACAGCGGGGGGGGGGGTGAAACCCCCAAACTTACCCTGAAGAGCTTGTGGACACAGTTCCAGGCCAGACTAGAACAGGAGAAAGTAAGACAAAACCTAATCATGTTGAGTTTGCTGTCACACAGGCTTATACCTGCATATTGACTGTGCAGTGTTCTGGGACTATGTGAACAGTGTTCACATCTCTCTGTCTCTGCTGGCTTGCTTACAATTATCTCTTCTCCTAGTTGATCATCTGGGATGATGGCCATATAGCTGAAAAACTCTGCCCTCAAAGACTTGCTTGAAACTGATGAAGCCCATCCAGAACTGGCTGCTGCCATCTTGAGATACTCTACCTGACTCATGAACTCATAAATGATTTGTCTTCCAAAAGTAGGCAAGGAGGGTTTAAGAGATATTGCTGCTTATATTCTTTCAGACACCACTGCTACACAGCATGGGTAGAACAAGTATTTTCTATTAACTCCTTTTAATTTAAATACCACTGAAAACTGCAAGTGAAAATAAAGGAGTATCTAGTGAACTACAGTTTCCAATATTTGATCTGAGTTACTTTACTTTGTGCTAACGCTTAGGAAATCAAATCAGTACAGAGAGTCCTGTAAACCACATTTAACCCACTTTTTTCTTTATGGAACTTGCAAACTATACAGTCATGCTCATCACTGTGCAATTGAAATTTTGGTAGAACAGCCACCTTCTCCCTCCACTCCAAAGACACAAATGCATCTTGATGCCATACAAGCATGCATGTGTTTCAGAAACATACCACCCTCAAAAGATCTTTGGGCAGCAGTTAAATTTGTGAAGAAATACAGAGCAGTTAAATTTGTGAAGAAATACAGAAGAATATGGCTTCTCTATATTCCCAAGGAAGTGCTGGACAATAGGCACTATTCAAATCCTGTGAAACTTAAGGTTTCTAGCCAGTAAGGCTAGAAGGCAGGTTAACTCTGAAATACAGATTACACCTTGAAGAACTCTGTCATTGTACAGTAGCTGGCCGACAGTGTTTTTTGTTTGTTTGTTTTCTGGATGTCAGAGCATATGCCACCATTGAAGACTAACAAGTAAGAAGCACAAAGAAATTTTGGTGCATCAGTCAAAGCATGATTGAAAAACTATGAAGCCTGACATCAAGCTGCTATCTTTGAAGTGTAATACTTAACAGTCAGTGAATTATTTCCTGTCAGGGCTCTGTGGATTTGTGATACTGGCACAAGATGAGAAACAGGCCAGAGCCTTAACTATGATGGAATGAACCTTTATCTCCAGTTGATAGGCACAACGAGCACTAGTAGCAGACAGATGCACTGCACTATACACAGTGATATTCTGCAAAAATGAGATTGTTGGAAGTGTTCAGTTATAACCAGAAATAAACAAATAAGCAAAACTGAGACATCACCATAGCACAGCATTTCCATTAACAGACACTTCTCAGATATGTCTTCAAGGTTTAAAAAAAAAAAAAAAAAGAAATCCACTTTATATCTCTAACTCTCAAAGGACTTACAGGAGGTTCTGTCTTAAGTGGAAGAACATTCAAGACTTCTGTCACAAAGTAAGAGCTATGCATGTGTGCGTACAGACAGTAGATAATAAAAAAGAATCTTAAATATTGAGAAGAGTCAGAGCCTGCTTTATTCTCCTCCAGTCTTTTCACCTTTCCTGGTGACCCTGGAAAACTGCAATGCTTCAGAAAACACTGGTCTAAGCCAACTATTCAGCCCCAGTCTAGTACTTGTCTCACTTACAGAGACAAGAGGTTTTTATCAACCATCTAGCATTTTCGCCTCGAAGCAAACCTCTCTACAGCATCTAAGTCTTCCTAGAGGAAAACCTTGCATGCAAAGTGTCTGCAGGCTGATGATACTGTCTTCCACACAGCCACTTCATATGCCACATCCACCTACATGGCAGACCAATGCCTATCGTAAGAGAACAAGAGTTTAGAGTACAACTCAGTACAATGGATCACAATACATTTCAAATCCACACATGTATAATGCATAGGACATCGTCCATTTGGAAGCATAAATATCTCCCATTACATGACTACATTCATACAGTCTGTTAGATTATATTTGAAACACAAGCATAGCCACAAGCAGATTCAGTGTCGCTGAATACTCAGAAGACTTCTTCATGAGTTGTTCTTAAATCACAGCATTCAAAGCATTTTTAGGAAGTAAAACATATTTTGTGTACTCAACTTAAATATGCCATATGGGTCACGAACACAGTTAAATCCAGCCTACTAAATAAGTGGATGTTTTCCTCCACTGAAGTAAAATATACAGTACTTGTCAACTATTAATTATACTCCATCCAGAACAGCATCCTTAGATCTCTGTTCATTGTTTGTTTTTTTCCACTAGTAAAACTGGGATATTTTAAGTGTTCTGATACGTATCAAGGATATTTTACAAGTGCATTGAGCTTTGCCAGGCCCCCCCCTGTACTTTGGTTAAGTACACTGAATACTAGCCACCTTTGTTATATTCAAGAAGGATGCATTAAAGATCAGGCTGCATGGGGTTTTGAGCAACCTGGTTTAGCGGAAGGTGTCCCTGCCCAGGGCAGGAGGGTTGAACTAGATGATCTTATAGGTCACTTCCAACCCAAACCATTCTACGATTCTATGACTCATGTTCAACATAGCCACAAAAATTTGTCTTAAGATGTATTCTAAGTAACTGTCAGATTTAGTTCTTGAAATGCTTATTCTCAAACTATGGATAATTTAAAAAACAAACTGTTCATATTCTATAGACTGAACAAATAAACATTTTAAAAATGTGGTATATTTATTGAAGTAATCTGTTCACATGTAATTTCTATGACTATTTCACACAGAATACAGATCTTAAGAATAATTCTTTAAAATACTAACTTGCATCATGTCTCACCATTCTAAAGTTAATCCAGAAGTTTTCTACAGCAATCTTTACTCTTTTTCCTCCACATACATCAATATCCATCCTATATGCTATAAATACGCCATCTGGGTTAGCTTTCTGTCGTTTAGTCGATTACTGGTTTTTTGTTCCCAACTTCAAAAACTAGTATATTGGTAGGAACAAGTATTTCTTCTAAGAACTTTCTACCTCTGTTAAGGAGGGATGGCTAGTATTAATCTACCAATAACCATAATTCCCTTTCCAGAAGGCTCTTCTTTTTTTTTAAAAAAAAAAAAAAAAATTAAAAACTAATAATTCCACCACCATCTCACCTCTTCCATATTTTCCTCATCTTTTGCTTACCATCTCCTCACATACCCTAACAGAAAGCTGGGAGAAGCAACATCCTTTGTTTTAAATAAGTGAAATATTTTTTCATTTGATCTTTAAATAACGTACACATTAATACATGAAAGATTAGATAAGGCAAAGCTTCTGTAAAATTTGAGGTTTCAGTGTTTTGAACTACAAATTTCACTTGCAGAAAGAGCCATGGAAGGCAGCAAAGGATAATTCCAAACACGAATCTGTACAAAGTGACTGGCTGTAGCTGGTTCCAAAAATATTTCAAAAACTTTAAGGTATAAAGCACAAATAAGAGGATGAAGCCTTCACAGCACAGTTTTCCAGTATATACTACCCCTTTAAACATGACTTGCTTTTATAATCAGTTAGGCAAAGAAATAAACACACTCAAGAATACATCCACCCATTTCTAATATTCTCTCCCTTCAATTCCTTCTTATAGAAGCTTAATACATTTATCCTTCACCCATCCATCAGTAACAACAATATAAAACACTGCTAAGATCTTCTCTGCCTTTTCCTCTTCATCAAATTGCATTTGCATCTCTGTCCCCCACTAAGATGCACCCAACCACTGAGTCACCTCCACTTTTTGACCACAAAGCAGACTTCTCCAAGTGAGGCTGGGATTCCTACATTTAGTTGTTTAGTTTTAAGGACTAGAAGAGGCTGCAGGACAAGACACCTGCCCTGAGTTAGGACACTTACCTGCACTTGGTTCTCTTCTACTCCTTACCATCCTTAATTGAAGAATTAAACCTCTCCCTCCTTGCAGTTGCTGACTAGTTTCTGTAGAGACAGCCGGGAATAGATATCACTAAGTCTTATGCCAGCAGAAATAGTCTGCCTCACTTGCATGGAGTCCTCAAAGTTTTGAGTTTCCAGATATCCTCATCCACCCACTTTTTATTATCTGAGAGTGCGCATATGGTACATGAAAAATAAGACAGTTATAACAACAAAGACAACAAAACCAAATATAAATGGAGGGGAATATGAAACAGGAGGGACACCAACCAAGTAAGCAACCCAACACAGTCAAGGGAATCCATCATCAATGTGAGTGCTGGGACATTTCCTCTCCCACTGAGGAGCAAGTGAGACCTAAATTCTTGTGCAAGACTAGCACCAGACATAATAAATTGGAAAAGGAAGCGAGAGGAGAAGAAAAAATAAACCACCACAACAAACCAACCACAAACATTAAATATTCAGATTTTAGGTTATAATAATAATAATTTAAAAATATATTGGACCTCTATACCTATTGCAATTAAAAACAAAGTTCTGTAAGGAAGGGGGGGGTGGGATTTAAAAATCCCCTTTCTTTGTTCAGTACACTCTCCAGTTCTCCTGAATGTGGGATGGAAGAGGAATTACTCAATACAAAGTTAATTCCTATTTTCTAGTAACTTTTCCTGTAGTTTCAGCTGAAGAAACAACTATTCTTACCTTCTTCCCAACACCAACCCTTCCACCCCAAAAGAGCTATGCTGATGCTAGGTAACAGCTATATGTCATACTAATATTTTAACTGAGATGTGAGCAATATAGCAGACCACATTACTCAACAACAGAAAAATACATACATAGGCACCATGTATGAGAAATGGCCCACAAGCAACTCTAGGCTTTGCATAAAGGCAAGATGCTGACAGCTCCTTCAAGCAATATATACCTACTACTTTAATTAAACATATAGAAAAGCAATTCACATATATCAGGGCTGCCATCTGGTACTAAGTAAAGCACACAGCAATAACTATTAGATACTTTCTGGATCAAGTGCCTAGTCAAATGCAGCTACCAGAATGAAAAAATTAAACATTAAGCATTTATAATCACCTAGACTGGGACAGTAAAAGTCGTATTTAGAGCTCAGACTACATTTACTGCCAGGCTGTAAACTGTTGAATACATATAATTAAGCATACACAAACCAGTATTACGCTAACAAGACTTTAAGAGCAGCAGTTAGGTAAAAGACTAAAACCATCTTTCATTGCAGCAAACTCTCCTATATTCCAAGGGTGAGAACCATTTATGCTATACGTGGTGCCATCTATTAGTCAGAAAATGTCAGCACTCTTGCATACAAAGTGAAGAGCTGTGAGATAACGTAACAGGTTTTGAAAAATTTGTTAATCATGATTCACACAAGAGCTAGTGCCCTCAAACTTAAAAAGTAAAACAAAAGAAGTCACGTGCATTTCAAAAACAAAATCCAGTTTGGCTACTTCAGCTTAAATTTTTAGGCAAAATAAAAAAGCCTTTTAAAAATATCTTTTGTGTTCTTTAGAAAACTAATGGGAAAGGAGAGAAGCTTTCCTTTAATTAAGAGACCGCGACTGAAGTTCTGCAAACCTTCAGCTATGACAGTGTTGGGAATGGAAGAAAATCACACAAAAGCAAAAACTTCCAGAACCAACACAGCAACAAAATTGCTAATGACACAAATGTCAAAAAAGATATGGTTTGGTGCCCTTAGTGGACAAATACAGAGCTGCAGACTTCAGTAAAAAACAGTTCAAAATGAAGTTTAATCTTCTATAAAGCCAAATCTTACTGTGAACTAGTTGCTCACTGTAACTGGATTCCCAGCAAAGAAGAGACTTCAGATAAAAAGAGGGGAAGAAAAAGTTGTATCACCACCATATTCCCCTCAGTTATCACCACAAATGACATTGGAAACAAGAGACCAATGTATATTAAAACATAAGTTAACAACACTTTAAAAAAATAGTATCAGGATTCGCACAGCTTCTCTCCCATGCAACGGGACAATCTCAGACAAGACAGCATGGTTGCCAACACAAAGCTGTCTCTAATGTATCTACTAGGAAGCATAGTGCCAGAGTAAAGATGAAAATCAAGGCAACCAAGTCATGGACTTGAATATCTCAAAATACAGACAATATCAAGCAAACTCTATCAGAAATAATCACACTGCAAGTAATTTTTAAAGCGCCACTGAACTTTGTTTTGCCGGTATAAATGAGTACAATAGTCTGTCAGTGTGCTTGCTGGTACTTAGAATTATACCTTTTTATTCCAAGTCAGGTTGGTTTTGATTTGTGTCCGTCCCCCCATCAAATATATATTTGAGATTGAAAAGAAAAAAGAACTAAAAACAAATGCTTCCACCACATCTGAAAGCAAAAGAAGTTTCCCAACAGAAATTTGCTTTCACCTACCAAGTGATATAAATTAACAGGACAGCTCTACAGAAAATTTTAATTCCAGGCCGTATTCTGAGCTACATGTAGCAATGAGGAGATGCTTCAGACACATCCTACTGCATGTTCCTAAGAGTCCAACCTTAACAGTCTGGGGACCCTACCAGTTATTTCCACACATTGGAAAGGTACAAATCAACACTGAGACAGATTCAGAGACCAAACCAAGTGTCTCTTACCAGCACAAAGTCAATAAATGCATGCCACACATATTACCTTTGATTGTCTCTGGTCTACTGTATGTGCTAGAAAAGTGGGAAGAAGTGGACAGAGAACACTTACACCAACTATTATCACCTTTATAAAGGTTCTTTCAGAGCAGCCAGCAGGCAGTTTAAATTAGAGCAGAATATCATCTGCTGCAATCCAGACCATGATTGAGGACTGAAAATCCATAATTAAAATGATGCCATTTCCTACCCTCTAGCCCCAGTATATCAGCTGGCTGTACGGGATGAACAAGTAATAGCAGCTAGGCTTATTGAAAAGCCAGTGTAAAAATGCCATCCTCGGCTCCTTAAGACTTCCAGAAACTAGTAAACTAGCAACTCATTCTTGATGTTGAAAGCAAACAAAACCAAAAAAGCCAACCAAACAAACAACAAGAGGCAACAGTACCCCTCTTCCAACAAAAATATTCAAAGCATTTCAAATTAAAAGCCATACATTGTTTGACTGCCAACTGCAATGTTTTCTCTAACTACCTATTTTCCCAACAATTACCTTTCACAAACCACATAGTCTTCCTCAGATAAAATGTTGTTAGTACTTTTTTCTCTCGGCTCACAGCAATGTATCCATATGATCAACGCCATTAAGAATTCCCACATCCCTTCTAAGGAGCCTGTAAGATAACCATTTACAATAGGTTTCTAAAGAACTAGTGCAAAGTCTAAAGGTTTGAATCTTCCACATGATCCTTTCTGTAGGTTGTTTCTCAACATATTTCCTTCAGTATTTATGCTTTCACAATATAACACTGCATTTTAGTAAGAATCTGTAATTCTCTTGTGCCATATGTATGATTCAGTGCACCCACAGGCACACCTATGGCTTCACAACGGTCATGTTCTTATTGTATCTCAAAACCACAAGAAATAGTTTAAGGACACAGACTGAAAGTTATATGAACTTAATTCATTCTCATAGAAATGCCCACTGTTCCTCTTCAGATTTTAAGTTAACTGCACAAACAATTAAGGCAACTCTTACTCTCTTCTTTACCCACAAATAAGGGCTCTGATTGACATGCAGTGGCAAATTAAAAAAAAAAAAAGTCTGCCAGCTGAAGCAAGCCTCAACCCTGCCAGCTGCCCCTTAGAATACAAGTTGTTGCCCCAATGACAGATGGCTGTACAGCTCACGTGGCAATTCAAGAGCAGCTCCAGTTTTCAGCCTAGTATAATTAAGCCAGCCAACTGCAACTCCCCTTTACCTTAATATGCTGAAGTACCTCAATATTAAAGCACCACAGCAGCCATTCAGTGATCCTTGCCTTGAACAGGGATCAGCTGGGAGCACAGGACAACTGACAACCAAGATCAACAAACTTGAGTTCAACCACCCAGTTTTTATCCTAGGACAAACCGAGCACTAAAGTAAGTCCAGAAAGAAGACAGGTATTGTATAAAGAGAGACAGTATAGTTTAAAACTAGACCATCAACCACAGGAGCCCAAGAGGATCACAGTTAGTCTCTGCTTTGCCACAGATGCAGTTCCCAGACAAAGTTAAACCAACTTAAGAGTACAATACTGCCAGAAAGGAGAGTACAGACCTTTTTCCACCAGCTTCCTCTCACAATGGACAGTGATTGTACAGGTGCACTGTCACTAAAACCAACAAAGGAAGAAAGAAGCAAAGCACCACCAAAGAAAATCCCTTTTGGTGGTCATCTGCAAATACACTGCTTAAACTAATGGTGAAACTGCGCCTACAGACCTTCCCTGGTGACTTTGGTGGGAAAGTTGTGTCATTTCTTTACGCTTTTGTTTCCCACTGCTGAAATCAGAACAACGGTACTTCACTACATCCCAGGTGTGCAACAAGGACAGTAATAGACAACTGAAAGCCTACAGGGTACAAGAGTAACCCAAGATAAACATCCAAATTAGTGAAACAAAGAGGATCCTTTGCCAGTACCTGAAATTACTCTAGGCCATCACTAGAATCACTGTAAGATATGCTGGGATAAGAGACATTTCCCCACATTTACTGCAGCCCCAACACAAGACCTTCAGGCAGAAGGGAAGGATTAAAATTGAGTGCACTGATTAATATCTTTTTACACCATAGAATGCTCAAATAGCTCTTTCCCAAGTAAACTCTTAGCATACACAAAAATAAGGATTCTGTGAAGAGATCACTAAGTCAAGAACCTTCTGGGCTAGAAACCATTCCTTAGCTTCACTCTACCCACTGCGTTACTATTACTAGAAGTACTGAAAGAAGAAACAAAGAACTACTGAAATACTCCTCTCACTTTTAAACATGCACACATGCATGAGAGTCTACTCTTAAAAGGAAAAAAGAATCACTTTTAAAAAGTAATTTATTTTATTTAAGCTCCTAATATCATTATGTCTTTTATACAGACTCTTACCAACAGAGACCTTATCTAGGTGGGGAGACTTTGCCAGTTAGGTTTGAAAATAATTTCGTCTCCACATAGGTGAAAAATAACTGATAGCAGCGTCAAAGAGGCATACCTTGGGAGGAAATGTATCACTTATCTCTATTAATAAAAATGAGTAGGTTTGTTTGGTTGGTTTTTTTACTGGTTTATAAAACCAACAGAAGCCATTTTTGTGGATACTAAGTTCTAAAATCTTGCTATTCTGAACTCTTAACACTTCGCTCCTTTCTCAAACCATATTTGGGATTTAATGAACTAGAGAAAGTAAAATTAATTTTCTGTAATGTATTCAGTCACTTCTGCACTACTACATAATTTGGGAGAAAAGACAATAAAAATCTTACAAAGAAAAACTCAATCAGGCTCAAGCATCATAATGCATACATAGTATTTATATTACTGAAATTGCAAGCTTTCTGCAAACAGGACTACACACACAAGTTTTAGGAAAAAAATAATAGTGAATGTTTAAAACACAGTAACACACATCATTTTAGTGACTACATCTGCATCAAAAACATCACAGACACTAAACCAGAACACTTTAGTTCTTCTTACTGTTTAAAACTTGCTCATTATTTAAGCGGTAATTATTTCCACCATTCAAGCAACAAAAACAGTTGTAAATTTCTGCCTTCCCTGGCCATTACAGTATCACTTCAACAGACTGTTTGCTAATAGTGGTAATACAGCAGAACACTGGAGTTTCAACCTTGCTGGTAAAGAAGAAACAACGGGGTGGTACCCAAAGTATAATTTACTTTATACTATATATTTATGTATATTTAATCTGAAAATCACTGTGCCCAACTCACTAGGATTTCAGCATGCTCAATGTTTCAGGTATTGTTCTTGATTTCACCTGATAGTATACCATTTCTAAATCTTACACAAAAAAAAAATATATATATTATCAGCTCATAGCACTCTTTGTGGTCTTGGTCATTAAGATGACTGAAACCAATGAAACAAACTATGCAGTCAGACTGCTGGGATTTACCCAAGAAGATGGCAATGAATCCACTCTCACAGCATCAGTGAATGGTAGGTATTGCTTGGTAGGCCTTTCAAATACAGAAGTTAAAAATTATTATTTTTCCACACACTACCTATTTTTAACTTCCACTGTATTAATCAGCATAAGAGCAACCCACAGCAGAGTGCACGCTCAAATCTTCAGTTTCTTGAAAAAGTTATCCAGAAAAACATAGGCTGAAAAATCAATGAAGTGAACGTGAAAACTGATCTTAGAATGGACTACCACATATCAATATTGAAAATTCAAATAAAATATTGTTTCAAATTAGTTTTCCATTCTTCTTTTTCACACATTACTGACACATTTACAAATAAGTTAACATTTCCTTTATACTCACCTTTTATTTTCAGCTCAATTATGGAAACTACAGCTAACAGGTATACTAAAGCAAGAAGCCTCTGAAAGATAAAGTGCTTGTTTCAACATTAGCATGACCAGTTTATTTTCCTTTAAATTTACACATTAAGGTTATGTCATCTATAACTGAAAATCAGAAGAATTTCAACTCTTCTCCTCTGGCTTTAAAAAAAGAAAAAAAAATGTTTAGGTGAGACAGAGCTGTCAGAAAGCATTTTTATGTGTTCAAGTGTTTATTAATACTTCTAATGTTAACAAGCTCAGATGTTCAAACATCTCTTAGTCATCGGAGTACATGTACATGTGATGCTGTATTTCCCATTTTGTCTTTTATCTTCAGAACAGAGCTTCATTGGACACCCACTAAACCTACGTAGGTATGCCTTTTTCAGTTACTTGAGCCTTTTAATTTAAGGTAAAATTTGACAACAGCAAGCATCCGTACTGATACTGTCAAGTGTATCAGCAGATTATTGATCACAAGCTGATGATCAATGAGCAGCTGCTGCTAAGAAATCTGGCAAGATATGAAAAGATTTAAACTTGTTATCAACAGCCACCTGAACCCATTATCACAGCCACACCCATTCTTCTTCTAATCATCTAGACAGCAACAGTAGCCCAAAGCATTTCTCTCCTGCCTTCCCACTGATGCTTAGCTAGCCAAATGACTGCACAACTTGTGTTGAAGGAGGTTCTCAACAATGATCTGAAGCATATGCCTTAGAGGCTTGGTTACTACATCGTTTTGCAGAGAGTTAAAAATGGAGACAGAGAGGAAGCTCCAAATGGATCTGAATAAAGTGGTTCTCCTGTGACGGAAAACCCACTGCTTATTCTCACACAATGCAATAACCCTAGACCTTCAGTCTTGCAACTTCCAAAGTCATAAAGGATGGAGCTCAGCTATCTCCTGTCCCTATCCATTATTTTGACTTGGGCAGTTGCAGTCAATACAGGTCAAAATGGAACAAGTGAAATTCCAGAGTAAACTCTGGTTTATTTTGAATAACTGATCTTCAATGGCTGTCAAAGAAGGTGAAGAGGTAGAACCTTTCAGCCAAAAAAAAAAAGACTGCCACATCTCTTACCATCTTCAGAGAAAGGTGAAATGTCACATCTTGCCAAAGGCTAATACAACTACCATCTAAACAAAGTTGCTGTCCTTCCTCCTTCAAGACAGTAACAACTTAAAGAAACAGCAAACATTAATTTGAACAGCTACTACACACAATTTAAATTAATGACCCAACAGTATTTGCATCACCTTTGTGGTCTCTTGCTTTCCCAATAGTCAGGAAAGACTTAACTAGCCAAAAAGCACCCATTTTGTCCTCAGCTCTTAGAAAAATTATTAAAATCAGCCGTTCTCCTATGTTTCTGCAGCATAACATGTTCTCTAAAGGTATGCTGACAAACTTTCATAACTATATTTCTCAGAGGAGTATAGCAAGTCTGCACCAAGGCCTATGTTGCAAGAAGACTGAATTCCAAGTAAAAAAAAAAAAAAAAAACAACCACAAACAAACAAACAAAAAAAACCCCACACACAAAACCCACACTTTTCCATTTACTTTCCCAAGTACAAGAAGCTTGGTAACTGTAAATTTTATCCAGTACTTCCTAAAAAATTCTCATTGGCCAAATGAGAATGAAAAACGGAAAGGAAGCTTTATTTATTTGTCATGTACACATAGGATCAGTAGTGCAGTAATTAACTAACCAGACTTCTCCCACAGATTAGGAGAAATAAGGTAGATTCAAGAGGCAGTTCTGAGTTGCTCTCTTTGGTAGCCTTAGAAATTCAGCAAGGCAGTAAGACAGGGTGGCAATATCTGACTACTGAAAAGTATTTTTACATATGCATTTAAGCAGTATTTTAGATTTTTAATAATTATTGATGAACTAGACTGGATAGCTATGTATCTACTGCTGCAAAATCAAATTTCAAATAAGAACTGAGCACTAAAAAGAAAATCAATTGTTTTACCTTTCGTGTCATTTCAGATCAAATTCAAGTGCTATTTGTGGTTAACGGGAATCTTTCAGCTATCCCAGGATTTCAGTCGGCTTTGAACTGCAGCATCCAAAAGCATTATGCAGTGTTAGAATGACTGATTTCAATTACCAGGCATCTTCTGAAACAACTCAAAGTAAAACCTACTTCTTTAAAAACAAGAAAGAAGGATACCAGGATACTGTGAAATTAACTACTTATTCGTGGTGTTTTAAAATGTACTAATAAAGCTTTTCTAAGTTTTGCTAAAGAAAAACATGGCTGGTAATTATAATATCTGACTGATTTTCAGAGTAGCATCTTTGTGGTATTCACTCCTTCAGCAAGGTATGGTCTTAAAACAGCAACAATACAGGAAACTGTGGTGAAGTCCTCAACTTACTGTTGTACAGATACACCCAAACTAGCTTGGGGACAGAAACTGCATTATTGTTTTAGCCAAGGTACCCCAGCAGGTCTGACAATCCACGTGGAGAAGGGAGTGCCTTGAAAGAGCATAATGAAAGAGGGTCAAGCTAACTCAAATTACCTTCCATTTGCCACAGGCTAAGACCATACACATGAACAATTACTGTGAATCAGATACCACAGATCAGCTGACATACGGTAACCTGTCATCCTACAATAACATATCCAAATAACAAAGGTAGCTTGAAATTTAGGCCGGCTGTAGAGCTACAACTCATCCCTATTCAGAAAGCAAGAGGCTAAACCCTTGAACCTTTGCTTCTAGATGTATTAGCTGAAAAGAAGTAAGAGAAGAGAACCCACAAATCAGAGCCCTTAAGGCAAACAGGATGTTTCCAAACACTACAAACTGGGATTACCAAAAGGAAATAGTTACTGTAACATGACCTATTCATGCTAACCAGCGTCTTGGTATAAAAGCATACACATAGTATGACGACCATGAGACTGCAAATTAAGCTCTTCTGCTGGTCTGGACAGTGGTTATTTAAAGCAAGTGTAATAATTCCAAGTACGGTTGTTAATTTTGCCTTGTAATGGCAATTCACAGTAGGACAAAACCCAACCTTTAGCTTCCCAACCTCATTCCCAGGAGTGCTTGTTCCTTTATGCTATGTTCGGGAGCTAAGAACTAAAGAAGGCTCTGGAACATAAGGAGGACTATCCTTCCAGGGGCCTACAGCTAGAATAACCCACATGTACTCCTACTGTTCACCTCTAGTATCTTCCCAGCCCAAGAGCAATGTCTGATAAGAGGTTTAGTAATTTTTAAAATCAGTTTTGACTAATTGCAAAAAACATCAAACAGACAACCCTAATCCAAACACCTGCCAAGCTCAAGGAAGTCAAGCACGACAGAAAAACTGAGGAAACACTTTATATACTCTATCAACACTAGACTCGCATTCACAGCGGAATCAGTTTTTTGGAACACAGAACCAGTTGCGCAAGAAGATAAACACTACTATTATTTTGATATTGGAATATTACTAATATCCGGTATGTACTGAAATGATATCTCTATATACTTTTGCTGAATAAACTAAGTAGAATCAAGAAAATATAGCTGCTTAACAGAAATAAACCGAGGCGCCTCAGAGACAATGTTTGTTTCTGTTAAACACAGAAAACAACCATGCAGCAGTGCGAGCTCCTGGAAGGGAGGGACCTGACAAACTTGGCAATGGAGTGGAAACTGCAGGTTTCTGCTACAACGAACAGTAAGTTTCATCGTATGTATCATAGAACAGAGCCACAGCAGCATTTCAACAGCTCCTCTCTCCAGGCTTACATGATGGCTAAAGTGATCTGACAATGTGAGGATGAGGGGCAGTCCCACTTCCTTCCTCCACCACTTCTCTTACACACTCAAACTCTGCAGTTAGTTCAAAGAGCTAAACCACCAGATAACTATTCAGGGTGTTTTGTAGGCTCAGTTTCCGTGGCAATCTGGTTCAAGGAGCTACAAGTGCTGATGCAAGGCAGAGGATAAGAACACGGAGCTAGAAGAAGGAATAATGGGATGATCCCTTCCTCTAGCAACCAGGCTCTAAAATTACTTAGTTATCTTGTCAAAAGGTAGCTAAAGGAAGTCTCTCAGAGGAGAGCGTAAAAAATAGCCCCTAAAAGCCTGCTGAAAGAACTGTATGTTTTTTAAGTGTTCACTTGTTGCTTGTCTGTATCCTCCTGGCTTCTACGTATGGAAGAGCAACATTCTAAGAGCAGGCAGCAGCATAACCAGCAAAACTTAACTTATTGAG
The DNA here is from genome assembly GCF_036417535.1 of Chlamydotis macqueenii. Classification (NCBI taxonomy): domain Eukaryota; kingdom Metazoa; phylum Chordata; class Aves; order Otidiformes; family Otididae; genus Chlamydotis; species Chlamydotis macqueenii. The sequence goes on along the minus strand of NC_141558.1, from coordinate 69,820,650 downwards.
AAGAACCACAATAACCGCTACGCAGGTTATCTTTTAAGAAGTATTACAGATTCAAAGATTTTAATGACCTCAAAAGAGTTCACTAAGCTATCTAATAGGAAGTACAGTTTGAATGATAGGAGATTCCTCTGGAATGTCTTCTTTACTTTAGAATCTACATCTAGATCTTGCTCTCCTCTTTTACAAGAATTTAAAAGTCTATTTTAAAAGTAGCAATATATTATAAAAGCAGAATTTTCATAGATGTTCTGTAATTTCACTGTATGTTTTAGTTTGCTTCCCCTCCCATGTCAGCAAGAACTGAAGGACTCAGACTAAAATCCTAGGCTATACTCAAATACTACAGTTTAGTACCATAATGACAATGAAAATCACCAAGTACGCTTCCCATCCTATTCAAGTGCTCAACAGAGAAACATCACACAAGCAAGAAACAAACAGTAGTACTTAACAACCAGAAAACACCAGAGGATTAGGTGACAACAAAGTCAACTGAACAAACCTTTCATTTTCTCAATTCCTGTTAATTCAGTCATGTTCTCATCTCTTCTTTGCTTTTATTGTCCGCTCATTACAGAATTCTGATTTACTTTTCCTACACCATCTGCTATAATATATAAGGCTAAATATATTCAATCAGCACAATTTAGAAATCTTAGAGAAGTACAGTACCTCCTCATCCTAACAGACCAAAAAGCTCACAGCTACGAGCTGTAAAAGGAAGTTTAAGCACTGCCACAGGTGACTTACATTACAATACACCTGGTGCACACTCACTCTCTTTACTGAAGCAACCCGCAGTGGAGAGTGGGCCAAAGGAGTTGTCCTCACTGCAGTAGCAGCCTCTTCCGGCTCCCACCCAGTCCCCCCGATTGTATGGCTGTGCGTGTGCACAGTAAGTGTGCTTAACGCGCCGAATAAACACACAGGCACAGCAGTCACTGCACAGGCACTGCAAATTCAGCACTTGCTGGGCACCAGATTTACCACGCTGGTGAGGAAACTGCCGATGTAAAGCAAGCTGTAAGCCTGACGTTCCTAGGCAGCTGCTGGGCTGACAAAGCACTCACAGTGCTTCAATTCCAGGTATATACATTAAACCCTCCATATCCAGTGCACATGATATTTATTATGCTTAATGCCCTGCACATCTGCAGCAAAAGCCTGACAAACGTTGGAGAGCTTTGGTCTATCCCACAACTGTGATTCTCCCAGGAAGCATCAGAGCAGGAGGGGAGTACAGACCGTAACATTCCCCCAAAGCAGAAAGATATCAAATAGACTTATGTAGGAGACTTCATTACCTCTTTACTTATACCATAGGGTGCAAAGTTTTTGTAACACATAAACTAAATTTTAAAAGATCTGGTATTTCTGGAAAACTGTAACAGATGTTAATAGTCATACAAATGACCAAAATATACCAAAACTGTGGGCAGTGAACTCTGCAGTGTATACCAAGAACAAATATACTTGATTTTGATTTCTCCAAATCAAATAGAAAGCTTTAGCATCAATTTAGGCATTTGTCCTTCATGTAGGACAACAGAGGTACGCAGACACTTCTTTGTACTCATGATGCAGAATCATGCTTCAAAAAACAGAAGTTGTACTTGAAGTACCAAGTTTATAGATTCTAAACTTCCATCTCTAAGCTAGACCTTGGAACATTTTCATTGCAGAAACAAGGATTACATATCTATATGTAAATACGTCTTTTCCCAGCCTAGGACTCTCTTTTAAAGAATACAGAAAAGCCTGAATTAGATTTCTTTCCACCTGGAGCAACTCATGCCTGACTTCTTGACTTCTTGCCTTAAGGGATGATCCTACAAAAACTGAAACCAATTTAGTTATTTTGATGCAAGTCTGGGCACTTGCTTCAGAATAAGAGTAATTTAATTCAGTTACTGTTACAGCCCAGCACACATCAATATAAGCCTTTTGGTGCATGTATTTAAAAAAAAAAAAAAAATCACATACATGCTTACACACATGCACTTGAAATAGGGCCAAATAAAGACTCCTTAACATTACTGAGATATTTATCTCAATGTAACAAAATTCAACTTTGTGAGCAAGAAATCTACTGGAGCTTAGTTTCTACATGTTTGTGTCTTATGCAGCCTAACCTACTCTTTCTCCCAGTATCTCAAGCTCTCATGTCCCCTATACAGACAAATAACTAATTCAATTACCTTGTATGCTGACAGGCCAGCTGGTTGCTGCTTCTTGGCATGGAGAGAGAGGGTAAGTTACAAACGTCTTTCCCTCATTGTCTCCTTCCTCTGCCCAGCCAATAATTTCCACAAAGCTTAAGAACTTTACACTCCTTTGTCAAATCTGGTTGAAAAGAGCTAACAAGTTCAGAAGCTGCAGAGTGACAGACAGACAGACTGTATGGGCGTGTAAGTCTTGTTTTCTTTGGAAAATAGATTGGGGGAAGGGGGGAAGCAAACTTGCAAGGTAGGTTTACAGGCTGCATGTATTAAATATGCACCAACTCCAAAAGTATTGACCCAGCTTAAGCCAAGCTAAATTGGAGCTGCCACAGTCCCACCACACCCACAAGCATTCAGTGTTATCCCTTCCCTTGTACCGGTACTTGTGCCAAAAAATCAACCTGGGAAAAAAAAAAAAAAAGCAGTTAGCATTTGGCGCAGGCAGCTCCGGAGCCAGCTCACTGCCGTGTCACATGGACACCGCTACCACGTAAAAGGAACGCGCAGGATTGTGGCAGACGCAGCTGCCATGGTGCTACACATTTGGTACTTTACAGTACACAAAATCCAATCCTAAAAGCACTTAATAATGGACATAAAGCTCAGAAAGTCAGTAGTAGCATATCCAGTAATGTACTGATGTTGTAAAGAAGCACATATGCACTAATGTAGTTATTATTTTGAGAAGAATAAAAATGAGAAAAAAAATTATTACGTGATAGCTCTGAGGTTGACAGTTTTTAGCTGCATTCAGGACAGCATTTTTTTTTTTTACGTGTCTAACCTTATCTTATTCCTAAAACTGTATTCAAAACTATATCCTAAAGGAAAAAAAAAAAAAAAAAAAAGCACTATAAGCAAACATAGGAATATAGGAATATTTAAACACAGGCATTACCCTGTCCAGATTTCCTTTTGGGCAGCCCACTGTCCTAAAGAAAATGAAAGAACCCATGTATTCTGTATCCTCTACGCAGAATTCCAAACCCATGGAACAAACCACTGGTAACTGCACTGCTAACTGGGGAGATCAGGAGGGAGAAGGTAAAACAGAAGGAGCATAGTGTAGCCAGAGTGGCTAATTTAGATGGAGGGAGGTGTGAACAGCAGAACATAAGGCAAGACATCTTGGGAAGTATATCCTGATGGCATCCTATCTCGGCTGTATAACACAGTCAGTTTTGGGGAGAAAATTTTGTTATCTGAAATCATTAATGATCTCCCTTCCCCACTAATCAGAATACAGGTAACACAATCACTGTTTATCAATACATCATAAAGCATGATTATGCACTTACTGGATCTATTCATACTACATATATAAAGTACAATGAAATAAGAAACACTTCACAGTATAAAACACAGCTTTGTATGATTTTTAAACCTTTACAAGAAACCTTCAATGAAGAATTTTTAGAAACGGAATTTTTTTCATCTATTTATTAGTAATAAGAGTCAAAACTTGATTTTTACCCAGTGGTAAAAACGTAACAGCTGTTATACAGTTGCAGAACACTTTCTACTTATGCAGCATTAAATAACAAATAAACCTCAAGACCTAGTACACATTTTACTAAGCAATCTACTTCAATGATATGAAGCAACAAGAAGTTCCAAAGATTAACTGGGTGCTACATTATCAACTCTGTTCTGTGATATTTGTACTTACAAATATTGTGCTATAATATGAAGGAGGACAGAAATTATTAATAACAGAAGATAACTTTCATCTAATCATAGCTGCACTCACATATAACAATTTTTTAAAACAAATTTAAATCTGAGTTTAATAGAAACCCTTTCCTAATAACTTACACTGCTTCTTTTGTACAGCCTTTTTCAAGATGACCTACATTGCCTGGGCAAAAAGATTAAAAAAGTCACCACTGACTTGTGCAGTATAGTCTTCTAACCCTAGCATATTGGCTTATAATTTAGTAGCATTATACATCATCCTTTACAGTAACAGCCCTGCACAAAGTGATCGAAGTCACAGGTAAAACTGGCATTAGCTTCCTGAGATAGTGGATCAGACCTTGCAAGTTCTGAGACAGGAATAGGAACCGCACTAGAGACACTTCAAATGTTGACGTAACAGTAATAACAAAAGACCCTAATGCTGTTGATACTTTTTTGGGCAAGTCAGACCTAGCACAACTGACCTTCAAAAACACAAGGAAAAAGCTACCAGTGATCCATACGGAACAATAATTTCAGCAAACTATGGAACCTGCTTTTGTTATAATTTTATCACCGCTGAATGGTAAACAGCAATGAACAATGTAAAAAAAAAAAAAAGAAAGAAAAAAAAAAGGTGAATGTTGAGCTCCATGAAACATCAGAGTAATACAAATAAATTGCAGCCTCATATTTTAACAGAAAAAGTTTCTGCCTGTATCTTCAACAAATTAATAACATGAACAGTTCGAGACAGGCAGTCCAATGTAAAACTGAATAATGACAGCACTTAATCTATAAGCACACTTTTCTGGATGCCTTTTAGAAGCTGTATTTTGATCTGTTTAAACGAAAAAAGTAAACTATGCGGCTTAAAAAATTCAATATTCTGCACATGGAACATCGATGATGAAAATCCTCAGTGCATGTCATAGAGAAGAGGAAGTTCTTTTCGTTGTGTGGTTTTTTTTTTTTTTAAATGTCAGTATACCAGAGAAGTCATTTTAATTACATAATTACTGAAGATTTTGGAAGGTTTACACAAGACCCATAATTGGGCATAAGACATCACATCCTCTGGTTATATACACAGCAATCTGGTCTGGGTAACATTCTTTGCTCTGACCAATGTGTGCGAGGGGAGGCGGGGGAAGGAAGGGGAGGGAGGGGAAGGGGGGAGGAATGGAGAATTAAAAATACTTCCTCAGATTAAATTTTCTTTACTTCATTTGCTTAAAACGTTCTGATTGCATAAAACGCACCAAAATATTTATCATGATGCACCTCCGTAGCTAAAATACCTTGTTCTCGACGTAATATCCTAGATACTCAAACAAAAGACATTCAGATGACAATGAAGGCTTTTTTTTTAATTTAAAAGACATTTGTACATCTAAAACTGTACCCCAGATCAGCCTCCTTTATCATTCCAGAGTTGTGACAGCCAATGCATAAAAAATTAAAATCCAATCCACCAGATAAGACATGCAAAATGTCTCCTCCAATCCCACCCCCATCTCGTCTTCAAAAAAAAAAAAAAAAAAAAAAAAAAAAAACCACCCACAAAAAAAAACCAACCCTGCACATACGGAGCACACGCACACACCCGCACCCCCAAGAGCCACCATCGGGGCGACACTGCCAGGGCCGAGGGGCCGCCACCCCTCGCTCCCCCCACCCCCCCGGACCAGCGACCCCGCTCCGGGCTCCATTAGGGGAGGAATCCCACCCCGCTGCTTCTCCATCCCCTCAGACAATGGTGCTTTCCCCCATGAGCTCCAAATTGTCAACATTTTTACACTAGGCCCCGGCCGGACGCGTCGGACAGGGCTGAAGGGCTGGGGGCTGGAGCCCCCGTTCCGTTCCGGCCGGCTCGGGGCCACCGGGTGCCGCGGCGGGAGGGGGGTGGGGGGGGCGAGGGGGGCGGTGTGGCTGAAGTAAATAAATGGCCGATCGGCCGCGGCCCGCGCCCCCCCGCCGAGCGCTGTAACCGAAGCCCGGCCGCCGAACTGCGCAGCAAACATTGCGCGGCGCGGCGGGCCGCGGAGGCTCGCCCCGACCCGGGCCGCCGCCCCCGGACACCATTTCGCCAGCGGCAGAGGGCAAGGTGTCGGCGCAAGTTGCCCAGCACCGGCGCCCCCCGCCCCGGCCGCCGCTCCCCCCCCCACCCCCTACCCCCGCCACCTCTCCCCTCCGCCGGCCCGGGGGCCCAGCCCGCCGCTCCCCGCAGGGAGGCACCGGCTCCCTCGGGCGAAGGCGGCTCGCCTTCCCGCAGCTCCTGGGGACGGGGCGGGGGGGATCGCCGCTTTCCGTCCCGAATTGATCCCCGGCGTTTCAATTCCCCCCCTCCCCAGGCGAGCGTGGGAGCGCGGCCGGGAATGGGGCCGAGCCCCCGCCTCCCTCCCGCTCGGCAGCAGGGCCCGGCGGCCCCGAGCCGGGGCAGAGCCCAGGCCAAACAAAGCGCGGCCTGAGCGGGAGCCAAGGGTGAAGCAGCCTGGGCTTTTCCTGCCGGTGCCCGGCCGGGCGCGGCGGGGCCCAAGGCCGCCGGGGAACCTCGCGCAGGCCCTGGCTTGGCGCGGCGGCGCCTGTCTTACCCCGATCCCCGGCGGCGGCGGCGGCGTTGTTCCTCTCCTGCTGCTGCTGCACCGGGCGCGGCCTGGACACTCGCCTGGGTCTCCTGTTGGCGGCTCGGACCGAGTTCATTTGCCGAGTCGTGTGGGTGGCGGGAGGGGAGGGGGGGGGAAGATCCTCCGGCAATCGGTGCCTCGTCGGGGAGGGGGGGAAAGGAGGGAGCCCCGGGGCGGCCGCCTCGCAGCAGCGGGGAAGGAGGAGAAGGCGGGGGGGGGGGGTCTCCAGGCGCGGGTCCCGCCGCTGCCGCCTCCTCGCCGGCTCGCTCAAGAGGCAGAGGAGCAGCCGGCCGCTGGCTCTCCCGAGCGCTGGCTGTGGGGGACGTTCGCGCCGCGGCCCCCCTCCCCGGCCCCCCCGAAAAACCCCCTCTCTTAAAGGAGCCCCGCGGTCCTGCCCGTCTCAAGCCCGTCGCTGCTCCGTGGCAGGAGGAGCCATTGACACTGCCAGAGACACACACACACTCGCGAGGAGGCAACCGCGGGCGGCTGCGCTCCACCAATCGCCGCCTCCCACACAGCCGACTGGCGGCGGCGCGACCAATCCCCGCGCCGCTTCTATGGGGCGCGGGGTGGGGAGGGGCGGGCGCGCGAGCGGCGCGGCGTGGGGTGGGGTGGCGGAGCGGGATATAAGGGTCGGGGCGGCGGGCGCAAAGGGGTGGTGGTTGTGCTGGGGCCGGGCGTGCGGCGGGAGCGGTAATGGCGGGGCTGAGCCGAGGCCCGGCCCTGGTGGTGGCGAGCGCCGCCGCAGGCGCGCGGCCGGCCTGGGCCGCGCCGCCCCGTCCCGTCTCACCGGATCCGCCTGAGGCCGGCGGCCCGGGCCGGGCTCTGTGAGGGCAGCCCGAGGGGGAGCTCTGTGCGCAGCCGCGTGGCAGCGCAGCAGGAGAGGGGGCGTGAGGGGGTCCGAGCGCCCTCCGCCGGGACCGTGCGTGGGGCGGGGGGGGAGGCTGGCAACGGCTGCCGAAACCGCAGTGTTGTGTGTACTGTGTGCCTTGGTAACCCCCCCATGGGTGTGGGCTTCGCCGTGGGGCGGCTTGGGCTGGAGGTGACGTCTTATTTCGGTTTCCACGCACTGGCTCCCTGTTTCCTGACTGCTTGGTGACAACTTTTTCACTCAGGGAGTGTATTTATTCCTCGGTCAGTGTGTACACTCGTGTTTGCGTTGCCTTCTGCTAATGCAACAATATGCTATTTATCTTGGGCTGGCAGTTCAGGCAGTGTGTGAGGCTTCTCCTGCCTTACTGTATTTGTCATGTTGGCGCTCAGCTGGTGGATTGAGAGCAAGAAAAAAAAATTATTGAAGTTAGCTGTGCTTTTTTTTTTCCTTTTCAGAAATCACTTAATAAAATGGATGGCAAATCCAAGCACTAAGAAGATATCTTCTCTCTGCAGAGTTGCTAAGGAGTCAACTTGTAATGCTGCAAAGGTGGGTTTATGTATAGTCCTGCTTAAACTGAGCACTTGACGTTTGCAGAACCAGGGCCCATGTCTGTGCCTGAAAAGCGAAAGTGTTATCTGGTATGAAGTGTACATAAGTGGCTGTAATTAAAAACACATTAGGCAGGAGCTTGTTCAAAGCTGACAAATGAAGGTATAGTATAACTTTAGAAAATGCTAGCTTTAAAAAAAAAAAGCTTTAAAAATGTTTATGCTTGTGCCTCTGAAGTAAATGACAGTGAAATTGTACTTTTAAGTTGATATCAGACCAGAAATAAATGTATGAGAAACCTTACAGTAGCTTTTAAGGAGCATTTCTTAGACTTAATATTTTGTTGCCTTGACGGATGACTGGAGAAACAGTGGAGGATTGTCTTCCATGCCTGAGAAAAGTAATTCTTACCATGTTTTCTAATAGTAGGGGAAGAAATAATAAAGTTAAGCTCTTGTGAAAAGAACTTCATAGGGAAAGAGAATAAATGTCACCCTGTTCGGGGCAAGTTTCTGTCATAACAATTACCAAGCTAGTGTACTAAACATTCAGTAGAGCTACACAATTACATGTACATTTCATAAAAATATTTTTTCTTCCGATAGCAGCATTGTGAGACTGTATTTTAACTTTTGAATGGGAAGAATAACCATACCCAGCAACTGTACTGAGCTTACTGTGCTGTGGTTAAGGATTTTCACATCATTTAAAACCTATGATCTTTGAAATATGGTATTTTAATAGTTTAACTGCATTTCTGTTCAACTATTCTAGTTGCGGTTTCTTCACCAAGATCTAGCAAATGAATTCTTAGTGTCACAAGGTTACCTGAAATTGCTCCATGTTGGTGTACTCCAAACTTCTAGTATTCTGTCTGAGTCTTTGAAAACTTGTTCTAGGGTCAAGATGGATGACACGCTAGTTTTCACCTAAAGTGCATAAGAATCTAAAGCTTCTGATATTAGAATCACATTTTATTGAAAACTTGATTCAGAGCAAACTTTCTTCAAAGGTCTTCAACTCGTTTGAAACCCAATGATGTCTTGGCCTAAAAAATGCTTTTTGTAATTGGCTTCTTAGGGTGGTAACTCATGTTAGGAATGTGATGGTGGGAGTCTGGCAAAACTTACTGTAAATGGGGGAAAAACGTGAGTCTGTCTAAGCGGTTCAATTGTAGTCTCGCTGACTTGGCCAAAATGCATTGAGGGCAATATGTAGAAGGTCATGTAGAAGTTTGTGAAAAATGCTCCAAACTAATACAATGAAAACCTCGTATGCTAAGTAAGACAAACTTGATGAAATTACTAAATAAATTACTGGTGCAAAAAAAAGTGATATCTGTAGGCATTCACTGGTAGCTTACAAGGCATAGAGTAGAGAAATAATTAGTGCTCTCATCTAGTACTCTTGGCTGTGTTTTGGAAGGCCTGAAAACCTCATCAAAACAATTTTGACTAGAACTCTGTCTCTTCTCATAACAAAACTAAGTCTATCTTATCTGATTTGTGATGACTGGGATTTGATGATCATAATTTCAGTTTTGCAGGTCAATCTTTACAATTTGATGCTTAGCCATCCCATCCCTCTGTTGCTGCTGTATAGCCTCTGAGAGGAAAACCACTGTTCTATGATGAAAATGACACTGAAAATCCAGACTAATAGGCTTAATTATATTGACCGCTGTGGAGATGCTTTAAACCATACTGTATGATGTGCTAATAAAGTATTCCTTAATGTGGTTGCAAATCATACTGGGAAGATAACTTTGTCTTTGTCAAGACAGCTTTTTCTGTATTTAAATTGGGAAGAGGGGGAATGGGAAGTGGAACTAATCTATACTTTTTTTTTGCATAATTGTCTAAAAATAAATGCTTGCTAGATGGGTTACATTGGCCGCAAATCACCTTCTGTTGACCTGTGAACAACTTCACATTGTGAACAGAAAGGGCTAAGACCTGGGTGAAGAGTCTACTTGGAGCAGTTGTAGCATACGCGGTTTGGGCAGAGTTGTTAGGTGCTAGCCCCTCATATGAGACCATCTTCTAAGCTGCACTGAATTTCAAATGTATTTAAACATTAATGGTATTTGGTTCTCTGTATGTACATGAAGAGTTGGCCACTGCTTTGAAGAGATCACCTTCCTGCATGGAGGAAGGGATGCCACAGAGTGCTTAGGGATAATAATAGTAACTTGTTAATTATGTGTTAACATAGAATAGTTAGAGCTTTGTAGCTAATGAGGCAGCTTCACAGAGAGAAGTAGTGCAAGTTGTAGCGAAGGAAACACTGATATAGTGTGTCCTATTTGTGAGGGTGACAGAAGAGCAACTTTGATTCAGCTGACTTGCTCTAAAGTGAAGAATAAAGTTAAAACAACTTGAAGGTCTGAACAAGATGATGGAACAGTTAAGTATTCCTTTTTTAGAATCTCAGCAGAGAACAGACAAGAGACTATAGATGGTGGGACTGTAGAATGAGCAGGACTGGAAAATGGGAGTGGGGCAGTGTAAACTGTTAAATCAGCAAGGCTGATTCAGGGCAGAGTGATCTGCAGGAATCACTGCTGTTTTATTCCCTTAACTTACATATCCACTAGCAGCTTGGAAAGCCTTGCTTCAGAGACTGTTAGAAATGCTTTGAATGTGGGACAGATTCATGTAAGTTGTTCCAATCTTTACTTGCCCTGAGGATGTGAGTATTGCTTTAACGGTTGATCAAAACAAGTCTAGGATAATAGATTTCAATGAATGGTTATCTGTGGATTACTTCTAACGGGTTCACAAAAGACAAGTGAGAACTTGTGGACTTGTATATGACAGCCTAAAGCTCTATTTAAAGATTGTTCAGAAACTGCAAATTGAAAAAAAAAAACCCAAACACTAAATCACTGGTTTGCAGTTAAGTGGAAAATGCACAGTATTCTCTCTAGCTTTTGCTTCCTAATATTTGTGAGGGAACAAGAGAGATTTTGGGAGCACTGTTGCAGTTTGTTACACAAAGCCCACCACAGAACCTTCAGCTACAGCTCCTGGATTTGAACAAGAAATACAAAAAGTCAGTTTTTAGTGTGCTTTTTAATCGGTTCAAATGGCTTTGCAAAGGAGCCACATGTCTATTCCTTTCCTTACAGACAGAAGTGAAGCAAAAAGGGCTGAAATGACTTGCCCAAGAGCATTTACAGGCTATTAACAGGGCCAGGAATAGAACCCCGGGTACAGGAATCCTTATCTAAGGCTTTCTCCGCAGTGTCGCATTACTGCTTTCAGAAGCGTAAGACTGTTGCCTATTATTTCTAACCATCTCATAAGCTGTTAATATATCCTTGGACTAAATGGTGCATTGAAGATTTAGGACTGACCCAGTGTGGACTACTGACTTTAAATTCTTTGAACCTAGAGGGTTGTTTCTCATAAGTTTAAAGTGAGCCTTTCAAAAATAGTAATACCTACAACTGGTTGAACCTGCTTGCTCTGCAGCTCAAACCTTAATGCTATTTTGTTGCAATATCTCTGATCCTCAGTTCCTCTTAGTTGTGTTTTACATCTCATCTAATGCAGGTAAATCTTTGCTCTCTTACAGAAAGACTTAAGTCTCCTCTGTTTACCTGGAATCCATGTCTCCTGAGATCTAGCTTAATGTTAGCTCACCTTAGTGGGTTGCCTTCTGGGTGAATGTTTGTGTCTGGGAGGTTTTCTGTTGCTGTACCAACCTGGTTTCTGCAGAAAGAATAAAGACCTCAAGGTGGGGAAATGTGTGGTGTTTTCTGTAAGGTCACATGGCTGTTGAAGTATGTTTATCTAACTTGTTAATTTTGATTCTGCCCTCACAAAAGCTCTGTGGAATTCTGAATGGTACTTAAGTTCTCATTAATTTTTTTAATAAAAGTAACTGCTGAAAAAAAGTCCTGGAGAGATGGAGTCTCAGTTTTAAATTATTATTGACTGTACTAGCAGGAATTTTATACCCAGATAGGTAATAAATGTCACCTGCCCTCTTGTTTTTCTTGGGAGTATTTGCAGGGGAGGGAGAGGGAGTGTGAAGCTCTTTCCATTTGAGGGATGTCAGCTGGTGGGAAAAGCACCAAGTTTTATATTGTTGGGCTACTAGCAAGGAGGGAGGCACAGGATGGGAAGGTGGTCCTGTGGGCCTCTGCCACAGAGCCCTGGGTGCTGGCCTCTGGCAAGGCTGTCACACAGGGGCGAACTTACTGGCCCTTGAGAGTCAGAAGCAGGCTTGCGGTGGGGCTCGGTACCATGCTCACTTGTGCAGCTTGATGTGCTGTATAGGGGAGTGTGTGGGAAATGGGCTCAATAGCTGCCTTTGTGTCAATGAAATTTTCAGAAAATGTGTTCAGTCCTAGCTAGAGATTAGGAGTGTAAGAGGCCTGGGGCTCAGAGTGAAAGGAGCAGCGGCTTATACTAGAGTTGAAGCCTGAATGTCAATTTGAAGGTAGCATTGGGACAGAGATGTTGCTATGCAGACCAGCCTACAGTCAATGACAGGAATTTATGTTGAGGAGGTGGAGTGGATGATGTCTGGTGCATGTGAAGGTGAAACTGTTGCAAGCGTCCAATTTGCATTTTCAACCTTGTTTTCCCAGTGACACCCACTGCTCTCTACTGAAGTCCCCCAGGTTGGTCCTCTGGGTTGCACTGAATTTAGATGTTCCAGAGAGTGAACTGATAAAGTGTTGTTGCTAAAATTAATATATTTGGTATAAATTGCATAATTTTACAGGTGACCTGTCAAAATAGCATGATGCTCCTGAATGATCTGTCTGGGCGCTTATTACAATGCTGAGATAAATAATACTTTGACTCAGTGGTTGCTGTTCATTCAAGTTTTCCTTTCAAGTCTAGGGCTCAGGTTTAAGAAATTTCTCTACATCTTGCTGTTAGTTTCTAGTTTCAAATTTGTATTGGACTCAATTTTTATTTCTTGGAGTCTACTTTTGTTTTGCTCATTTCATTAGCAATGCGTGCATATGACAAGTTCTGTCTTCAGAACTGGGGTTTCCTGCCCCCAAATATGGGGTATGTCTGTGTTTATTGCCTTGGAGAGGTTACAACCTGAGTAAATCTTTCAACATAATTAATTGAGTCAAACAAGAGAGGTTTACAAGAAGTACCTCCAATACTGGAGGTACTGGAAAAATCAATTATTTAATACTAAGAGACTGGGGTTGTATGAGGGCCCACTTCCAGATTTAGACCTACCAATGAAAAAAAAATGGCTTCTTTAGAGAGTTTTTGTTGGTTTGGGGGATAGTTCTCCCCCAAAAATATCTCAATGGGATTCTAAGCTCTGCATTTTTACAAAGCACTTGTGCTCCCTGATGCTTATCCAAGACAGGCCTAGGGTGGCAGGAGCAGTTAAGGACGCTTTGCTTCATCTTCATGATGAGCAGCTAAATGAGCACCCAAAGTCCTAGTCCTAGTTTTCAACATGTTAAACTGTTGGCAGTATTGTAGAGCATCCAAAAGGTGCTTCTTAAATAGGATTCACTATCTACATACAGAAAGAAGAGACTTCTTTCAGTCCAGGAGACAAGAAAGAAACTGAGATGTCTAGTCTCGCCATCAGCACGTGAATACATGTGGTACAATTGTCTGCACTTCAGATCTTGAGAGCAGGTGGGTGTGGGTGCTATTGGTATTATCTGACAATTTTACCCTTCCAACAACTGATTTTGTTTACTAATGGGAACAATTTCTTCATGCTAAAAAGGGAGAATATGAGGAATATTACAACTTTTCACTTTGCTGCCTGGCAGACAATGCCATTTTAAATTTCTTGCTCTAAGACTCTATCCTTTTTTGCAGAGGAGTTCTTTAAATATAGAAATGTGAAATTAATTCCTATGAACCCACTCAAGGAAGAAAAAAAGGTGTAGCACATCATATGTGCATGTCTTGCCAGTTTGCTCCTTCTCTAGGTTAGGTAGCTAGAAGAGAAGAGTCTAGGTCCCTTTTTTTGGTCAATCTTGCGTCTCAATTGGATCTTCCAGTCATGGCTTCTCTGAGTGGGGGGGGAAAATGTCTAGTTATCTTTGTGACTGAAAGATGCTTCCTCAGAAAGGGTTTTAGAATGTCCTGACGAGTGTTTTGCAGTTAGGGTCTAAGCTGTTATTGCCATTAAGAAGCAATCCTGCTCCTCGCAGGTGTCTTTTTGCTGCTCCTACCCTGGCCCCTGTTCTGTCAACTAGCATTTATGCAGCAGCACAGTTAGGCAGATCAAGGAGGTAATCCGTCTGAAAACTAATCCAGCTGAAAGCGCAGCTGTTTTTCAAGCATGTGTGTGTTATCGCAGAGAAGTGTTGGAAGGGATGGCCCCTGTGTGGTGAAGGAAGCCTGCACACAGATTGGCTTACTGTGATCCTGGAAGCATGTCTTTAGCATTTCCCTGGGCCTTCGGGTAAGTCATCTTTTCATTAGGTATATTTAACTGGAATGCTCTCTGACATAGCTGCTCTGCTGTAGCATCTGTTTGGGCTGCTGATGAAGCACCACATGTTTCTTGATTGAGCTATCCATTTAAGCAGGTGGCGGGATGTACTTAAAAGTTGACCGACTCAGAATGACACTGAGTATAGACTTGAAGCTACGCAATGACTTTGAGTTAATTTCTCTTCTTTGCCGTGTGGTGGTGATGTTGGTTGTTGCCTTCAAGGAGCTTTGGACTTCTGCTGAGGGCAAGCAGCAGATAAGATGGCAAGGAATGTCTTGCAGGTTAGTACCTATGGATGACTTTCTCCAGTGCTGCATGGTTTTTTCAGTTATCCACATGGTGGGGAAGCTTTTGCTCCTATGTGTACTGCATTTTACATGCAAACATTCCTGTACCTCAATAGGGTCAGCTAATCAACAACAAAGTATTTTGCTAAGGATAATGGACAAAATATAACAGATTTTCAGGGTAGCATGCTGCAGGTATCTCCTTTTGAGTCTAGGTTATTCTAGAGGTAGAAGGTTTTCCTGTGCCATCTTTATCAGATCAGTCAAAGGCTTGGTTGCGAACTTTTTGTCTCCCCAATGAACCTGTTTCTATGGTGACATCTGAACTCTGCCCTCTTGTCCTCAGTAGGTCAGTTCTCTCATTCTCCAGACATACCGTTCTCAATGCCTTTCACTATGGCATTGCTGGTTGAAGCATAGTCTTTTGGTCTCTCTCCATCTTGAGACTCCCCAACATTGAGTAAAGGCTGTTTCATGTGGAATCTTGATTTGTTTCGCTTTCAGGGTGACAATCTTTGTAAGGAGTCTTGAATCTTTACTTGCCACTACCTTGGTAATCTGGAGATGATGGGTGTTTGCCAAGGTGAGTCGTGGAGTGGTAGGTTGCATCTCTGGAAGACTCAAGCATTTTGCAGTTGAAGGGAACTGAGTGCTTGCATTGCTTCCTTAGCAGAGTGCGTGGTATATGCCCTATAGGTGTGTGTTCTCTAGTCTTGACTATATGTCACCCAGCATTTGAACATAAATACCAAAAGATATATGACCTTTTCATTATGCAAAGGACATAAAAACAGGAATTCACCCAAATATACTGAAATAGAAAAACTGTCCTGTTTGTGGAAAATGCTCGCTCTCTCTTTCTCTCTCTCTCTCTCTCAGTTGCCTGTAAGTAATGTCTCGGGATCTCATCAGTTTTATGTTGACAAGCAGAGATGGAGAAGAGATCATCCATTCAGAAAAATGTGTGTGTAAATGAGATCAACAGCACTGTAAAATCCTGTCCACTGAAGATTGGTGATGAGCACCAGTGTGATCTAGGCCTTGAAGAAATTTATATAGTATAGGTAAATGCATATTCTCTGTAAGGACAGCTTACAAAACAACTGGCTTAAATATGTTAAAGTCTGTTTTTCCTCTTGTCCAGTACTACAAACTCAGATTTACTGAGTCACTGAAAATCTTACATCTTGTTCCTCAGCTTAAGTTTTTATGACTTTCTTCACAGCAAAGCAGAAAAGGAAAATTTAAAATCAAAATTATCATGTACTTTCAAGTCTCAGTTAGCTCAAGTGAGAAGGAAACCTTGAGTAAGACAAGACTAGTTTAATATTTTACAGAATTTTCCTATTAGGAATGGAATAAAGGGAAGTGATGTGTCTATGCTGTTTTGTGTATACGGGCTGACAGTCACAGCAAGCGCGTATTTGAGATAAGTAGTCCAGTTGTTGCTCTAGAAGTTTATAAATGTTCAACCTTTATTATTTGTTTTGTAATCTTCTTTTCTTAATAGCTGATCTTTGTCTTCCTTTTTTATCAAACTGGTGATCTTATTACTGTGTGTGATTAAATGGATGACTTTGTCTTGTAATGTTGCTTGGCAAAACCAGACACGTTTTGATGCGAGGTGGTTTTTTTTTTTTTAATTTACATCTGTGTAGATAGCATTACTTCCGTGAACCACTTTCAGTATGGACTAGCATAATATTTTTTCACAAGAAAAAATGGAGTT
The DNA here is from genome assembly GCF_036417535.1 of Chlamydotis macqueenii. Taxonomy (NCBI): domain Eukaryota; kingdom Metazoa; phylum Chordata; class Aves; order Otidiformes; family Otididae; genus Chlamydotis; species Chlamydotis macqueenii. The sequence continues at coordinate 69,804,235 of NC_141558.1, read as the reverse complement.
GGGCATTTTACTTCATTTTTTTTCAGTGATACGTGATGCAGAAAACATCTGAGAAGAAGGAAAAGCATAAAATAAAATTTTCTTTATATAAACTCTGGTCAAAGATGACATTAGTTGCAGTAGTCAATGTTGGGCAGTGCTGGGCTTTGCCAGCCCAGTGCTGGTATTTTGCATGGCTCTGAACGTGTTTGGGTAGGAGAGGTCCAACTATCACAATCGTAGGATTTCCACAGCCTGCATGAGCATCTTGACAGCTAACCACGTTCTGTTGCAAGACACTGTTGGACTATATATGCGTAATATTTCCACACTCAACCTGTGAGGTGTGGGAGAAAGAAGGTGGCAGTCTGATTTATGAGTCAAATTTCTTGGAGGTGTGGAAGAGTAGTCAGTGGAGGAACATAAAAAGATGAAGATTGGGGAATGGAATGTTTTGCGTTGGTTTTAATTAGAATCATCCTGTTCATCACTCATACCATGAGATAAAAGGGGAAAAATATCCATTACTATAGCACACTCAAAGAGGAAATATTTGTATTACAGTTAGTGAGTAATTCTAATTGACTTGACAAAGGTAATTGAATTGAAATACAGACCTTATTCCAAAAATATTTTCCTTATTGTAGTGTATGAGAGATATACAACTAGCATTATATTTATCCCTAATTTGTCTGCAATCTAATTACTTTTGTCTAAAAGTCATATTACTATTAATTCAGTATGAAACTTAGCAATTATTTCTGTTGGCCAAAAACTTAATAAAGCCCAATCAGTAAACCTTTCTCTCATGCACATAAGCTGCCTTGTGCCTCTCCCTGTAAAAAGGTGAAAAGATGACACTCGTGTTGTGGCCTGGAAGAGCGACTGTTGTAAAGCAGAGAAGAAAGTTGATCAATTACTTTGATAGCTCAGGGCTGAAGGTTGTTCTGGTTTTGGAGGGACTTTGTTCTTGCCAAGGAGGAACCAGCCATTGAACTTCTCAGCTCGTCTTCTGCTAGGTGTGGTGCTGTGACGTGACGAGAGGTTCATCCTACCCGTGACTGCAGCTGATCATGTAGCGTGACCTGTGCTCTAATCCCCCTTCCAGCATTGCAAACCAACTGAAAGGACCACTGCTGTTACTTCACACGTTGCTGTAAAATAGATTAGAATGTGATGCTTCTGGATTTGTTTAATTAGCTGGCAGTGTCTTTAAAATACTTTCTAGAATGTTTGGACTCTGATGTGAAACATGCATAATTTTTAAGGCTTAAACCCTACTAAATGAAGTGAAACAATCTGAGATCCCTCCACGTGTCAAGGGGAAAAGTCCTAAAAGGTTTAAATTCAGATCGTTCTACATTTTAAAACTTAATAAATATCAGGATAAGTGGGTACAAGTAACCCTTTTACCCCTCAATTGATACAAAAGACTTTTCTCACTTTACATGAATGTCTGTATATAGACTGTAGCTCCCTCTGAAGCAGTGTTTTTTTGGGTTTTGACTAAAAAACATGCAAAGAGATGTTCCGGAGTGAAGTACTTCTAATTACTATCAAGCTGCCAGATGTCTTACCTAAAAACAGTGGTGGAGAAAAGAAAATTCTTAATTTATTGCTTTCCTTTTCTAAAATCCATAGTAAGGCAGCTTTGACATTATTTCATTCAGGTCATCAAATTCATGTAAGCTATTGTACTACAATGTAAGACATACATCTTAGAATGAAAAGTGCAGGAAATTTGAATGATATGTGAACATAAATTTACTCATCTTTTATATAATGCCTTCTTGAGGTGCTGATGTTTTCAGTACATAAATTGTTCATAATGAATACTCATGCATAAACCATTTCAAAAGTAATTTTCTCAGGCCAAAGAATGACTAAAAAGTTACTCATTCAATCTGTATCCAAAAGGAGACTTATGGGATGTGAAATAAACTGATGTAACAGGCAAGAAGTTGGCGTGTATGAAAGAATCTGCCCTTTTACAGGTTCGATGCCCTAAAACAGAAGCTACAGGAGTGGTGTCGGCTGGTGCAGAGGCAAAATCATTATATTCCAATCATGTGCCCTTGAAGGAAAGGGAAAAAACAGCTTCGGACAAAGCAACAGCAGTCCAACAGGTAGTCATTTCTGCTGCAAGCAATGTGCAATCTTTTTTGTGCTATGTACTTCAGGGTGGATAATACTAATTATTGAAGATAAGGTATGTTTAAAGAATTTAATTAAAAATAAAGAAAATAATTTAGTTGATCTGTCAGACTGCTTCCAATGGTAGATTTTAAACAACTTGTCAAATATTTCTTGGCTGTTACAGCCTTGCGTAAGAGCTTTTCCTGGTTCATAAAGAAAATTAATGTGAAATCAATAATAGTATTTAAAAATTCACCAAACAATTCCCATCCAGAGAGAGTCTCACTTTCAGAGTGCCACTAATGCAACAGGCCGAGTGGGGAAAAAACACACAGACGTGACCTTAATGGTAAACAAAAGAGTGCAGATGGAAAATGCAGTGAAGAAAGATGTTCCCAGAAGCAACCAGGAAGAAGACCTGTCTGCTCCCCACCAAGAGCAAACCTCTGAACAGAGCCACTGTGGGCCTCAACTGGCAAAAGGCCTTTGCCTGAAGATGTAGCCTAGATGCTACACTGACATCCAGATGAAGAATACAAACTGGCATGAACAGCACAAAAAATTCACATAATGGTGAAAACACCAGCAGAAACACAGCAAAATAAGTTTCCTATTGCATGTTAAAACCATGTGACCTGCTGGACTGTGGACAATAAAGAGGAAATGTTTGCTACTTCAGGCTGCTTCATTCTACTGTCCCAGAAAACCTGGGGTCATTGTAGAAATGGGCAGAAACAAGCAATGTAATTAGAGTTGTTTGGTAGTTTATATTTTTAATAAAAGCACAAAGAGGAGCAATACAGTACATGGTGATCTTGCAGCTGTGTATGCATTTAGGCTAATTCTCAGATGAAGAAGATGCATTGTAGTTACAAGTTGTAGAGTTAATACAACTGTAATTACCTGCAGTTGCCACATTTGATCTCTGAAGATAAATAGGATTTGACAGTATCCCCTCTGCTCCCTCTTCCTCCCCGAAGTAATGCAGAACTGTTTTCCAGCCTCTTTGCACAGGGTTGTTCAGAGATAGCAGAAGGTAGCAGCAGCAGAGCAAGCCTGTGGAGCTTGGGATGTGGTGGTCTTTCCTGATTGCCTGAGCTGCTGCACCCAAGAGTGAGGTTCAGAGAGTTTGCTCAATATTGTCCTCTACAGACATCCATGCCCACGCAGTCTCAGTGGCATTCAAACAGATTTTAAAATATGCTACTTTATTAGTCAACAGTGATTTCTAGTTTTTGGGATTCATGTGTCTCACACTTCTCCAAGCTTTTCTCTTAACTTCAGAGTTAGAAAATTCTTTTTCTTTTTAGGTTAAAATTCAGATTCATGTAGAAGCACTTGATTCCAGAAGCTGCAGCTTCAACCAGCAGATAGGAGATTCATGATAAAATTGGCAGAATTGTACTGCTCTAAGCACTTTCGGAGACATATGCTGCTTTTCCTACTCCTGGAGGTAGTCCCACAGATGTCTCATGATTATTCACTTGAGTCGTGGCTGCAGAATTGAGTTTTTGGTGTTTTGGAGTCCCAGATTCCTACACTGCATACTTATGGTGTTTAAATTGCAAATCCTAATAGAAGACCTGCCTGTTTTTAAACATAGAGGATATGTTTTACCAAAACCCAATGTTTTGAATTTAAGCCAAGTTGCTTCTTGACTTACAAAAATGTTTGGTCAGAATGAGACCTCTCCAAGGACAAAGAGATGAAGAATGTAAAAACAAACTAGATGTGGCACATTGCTATTAAAAGTTTTGTGTTTGCTTTTGTTCCTTTTGTGGTTTTCATCGGTGATATTATTGTGGTGTTAGTCACTAGATGGTGCTCTCCCACATGGTCTTCTGCATTCCTCTTCCCAGGGTGTGAGTGGCCTAGGCTGTACGTTTTCAGCCAGAGTTTATTTTGGAAGGAAAGTATGGGAGTTACAAAGCTAGACAGCAACATCTCTCACCCGTTTGGAAAGGAGTGCGTTTTTAGAGTAAAGTTGCTCTAGGGAGCCTGGGTGTTATTTTTTTGGCAGAGATTTCTGAAATGAGAGGTTGCCTGTGTGCCATTTATGACCATCGCTGCTCCCTAGTTAACGCACTCTGTAAGAAACGTGGTAGTGCTAAGCCTGTGCTTACAAGCATTTTAACTCTGTGTTGCAAGGCTTTAATATCTAATTTATAAATACAATAATAGCTTTTTTTTTTCCCCAGGCATGCTTTTACTGTTAAAAAAAAATGAATTTATTAAATTTATTTGTATGCTGTACCATGAGCAGATGTTAGGCAACCTGAGAAAACTTAGAGTTTTCTTTCATTTGCTTTGCCTTTTCCAAATTGCATTTTAGATTAATTCCATCAGTTCTTTGTGTTTTTTTTTTAAATAGAAAAGGAAAACAAATTCTGTCCGCAACAGTCCTTTACAGAGTTCAAAATCTTGGCTATGTCCTGATAAGAGAGATTTAAAGATTCATTGAGAATGATCTGAAAATGGTAAACTTTTCTCAGTGCTTTCTCTAAATTTTCCACAAAGGTTCTGGAACATTTGAATCAACTGCCTCTAAGTCAGTTCAGTTTTCAGGCAAGGAAAGTTGTTTTCTTTTTCTTCACTTGTAGTATTTTTACGAGAAGTGAGGACAAGATCAGGCAGATGGAAGGGAAAAAAAGTGTGAAGGAATTGCAACATAAAAATCTTTAAAACTGCAATATTGGTTTGAAAAATGAAAGCATTAATTGTGTGACTTCTGTGCCTAAATTTCAGGAAGTTTTAAAAATGCCATTTCAATCTTTAAAAATGCCATTTCAGTCTTTAAAAATGCTGCATTTATTCAAAGCCCTCAAAGAGGACTGAGAATGAAAAATATTGATAAGCTCCACTAAGAGTTTTCATATGGAATCTATTTTCAGCCACATACCAGAAAATGTCTTTGTTATTTTTTTGAATAAGAGCCTAATCTTGGAATGACTTTTCATTTATCAGAGCCTTTTAAGTCTGCTATTGTGTTTCCAGTCAGATCCTTTCCACTCACTTCTTTTTTCCTGTGTCAGCCTCTTGTGAACTCACCATAGGGCAAAGTTCGCAGTTATTTTCCACAGGCACAAGGATTTCCCCTCTCAGGGGTGCACTTGGGCTTTATGCAGTTGGAAGCCAAGCACAAATTAATGCCAGCTCTAATCATTTGTGATAAAGTTTCTTGTGGTATGTTATATTTAATAGCAAAACCTACAATTTGCGATTTAACTTGTTAATGATTCAAAGGCCTTTGTTTCTTACGCTGTTTAGTCAGATGAAATGGCTTAGTGGTTTTTTGCATCAGCGGCATCGGCATTTTGCTCGCTGTTGCTGTTTTTATTAAATGTTGTGTTGGTGTTTTTACTAAGCTTCCCCCTTCAACAATAATTTAATAAGGTTAAAATATTGCTTTTTTTTTTAAAAAAAAAAGCAAGTTCTGGTATCTGCAGTTGAGAAGTTGGAAAACATGAGGGCAGTGTGCCAAAAAAAACCCAAAGAAAAATAATTTACTCCTCTTGAAATGTCACAATTTTTCCGGGTTTTTCGATTAAAGGTATTGCAGCATTTAGATTCTCTGAAATGTATCTATTTTAACTTGTCCCAGGGTGTTCAAGTTTATTTCCATGTATTTGATAGGCAAGAAACATCTGAAATTTTCTCAGGAGACTAAAAAAACACACAAAACCTGTTTGTCCTCCCCTGACTTACTGTTACTGATTTTATGACTCTTGGTAGCAACAAGGATTTGCAATTGTATCCTTGATCGAAATTTCCACCTCCCCATCCTCCTGCAGTGAGGATGTGCCGGTTGTCAGCCTGGCTGCCATCTCCCAGCCTCCTGCCGCTGGTGGGGCTTTTAATCGGCCTTGGAAAGCGCTTCCCGCTCCCTTCAGATGAAAGGCTGGTGTTCAGGCTGCAGTTCCCCTTATCAAACATGCTTTTGGGTTTCTCCCTGCATATTCATTGCCTTCAGCTGGAACTAAGGAGACCAATACCTGTTCGCCTGTGTCAAATGACTAGCAATAACAGGAGGGAACTGAGGATGCGTGGATCAAAAAAGAAACAAAGCTATTCTGGTTGACTGTACCATGGGCTCAAATTGCTCAGTAATGTTTTACCAGGTACCAATGTAAAACTTTAATCAGTCAGGTTGTTTAGGTAACCTGCGCTTCATATTAGAGGCCAATAAGTATCTATATCACAAAATGAAAGTGTGGGCAAGAAATCTGGGGATTTTGTGTGAGTTCTATTTTGAAAGACCCAGCCTTGTCAGAGTCAGGTCTCTGGAAAAATATCGTCAAGGTACCAGTGCAAATCAACTAGGGTTGGAGAGGCTGCTGCGAGTGCGGGCTGGCACTGGCAACCATCCAGCCCAGCGCCTCATTTTGGTTTTCCTTCTGACATTGACATGTGACCTTTGGCTGATTCTCTTTCCATCTCTCCATGCTCTGGTCTCCTCCTACCATTTGATTGCTTTGTCTTTTTAGAGTTGAGCTCCCGGGCAGGGTGAGGCTGTAAGCTCCATCTTATTAGGAGTACGTCGCACCACAGGGCTGATCTCGGTTAAGATCTCTAGGCACCTCTGCACTACCAGTAATTGTTACTATTAATAACAAAAACAACTAGTCGTAATAGAGTGTGGGAAGGGGACTAGCTTGGCATTATTCATGTCAAGTTTAAAGAGCAAAAGTTCCATTTGTGTTATTACCTGTTATCCTCTGGAGAACTGTAAGCATCTCCCTGAACAGGGATCTAGTTTCTGCCCTTACCCTATATAACCTCATCGGTTTCAAAACAAGAGTTAATGTCATTGGAGCAGATTGGCATGAAGTCAGGGGATTTTGTCCAAGGAATTCAGGTTGTCTTTACTTATTTTTGTAAGCACATGGCATCATAAGGGTCATGGAGATACCTGCCCCTACCAGCCTTTCTTCCCTGCTTTCTCAGGTCTGGTTTGTATCACCAGCCCTTTTGCCTATGCTGCTTTCTGTTCTGCTAAGTGGCAAACATCCTTTGAACATGGTAGCATCCTTCAGGTTAATTTATATTCCTCTTGCTGTGTCTAATCCAGACACAAGGGATAGTTGTGTGGTCAGGTCATTATCTGGGAACTTGGTCAAGTCTCCTCGTATTCTCAAGATTGGTTATAGATTAATAGTCCTCTCTGGTGCTGCTGTGGGTTAATTATTGTAATGGACTACTGGGTATGACTAGCATTTAGTTTTATGCTTTCCTCTTCATTTCCTGCAATGTTTTTATTTCCTGCTATTTTACATGAGAGTGCCTACTTCCATGACATCTTGAGTCTGGAAACCCTGAATTTAGGCTATCCTACTATTGTTGTCTTTGCACTTTGGAAATCCCTTTGTTCTTGGAAATTTCTGCATTTCAAGAAAAGGAATAAAATTCCCTCCAGTATGGAACTGCTTAGATTTCTTTGGTAGTCTTTTAGTGTATCAGTGAGTGCTTTGTTTCCTGGTAGGTACAACTCCTCTATAAATGTCTCCCTAAAATCCTTCAGGCTACCTCCTAAAGGAATGTGGAGTTAATATTGTTTATTGGATAGCCTGTGTGTAGTTCGTTCTCCTTTAAAAAAAATGCAATCAGTTGCTTTGCATCAATCCTCATAAGCTACAGTTAGAATCTTCTTTTGTTTTTACAGAGAAGGGTATGAACCCTGACCCCACCACTGCTTTGAAGTCTTCCCAGATAGACAAAGATGAAGCTTAAGGTATCAAAATGTCCTGGGAGGGATGTGACCCTGAAGTGAACATGGACCCGATGGGGCAGGCTTGTTGCACAGGGCTAGAGATGGGAGGGAGTGTGATTCTGCATGGAAGTCTGGCTGCTCTGGAGCCTCTATAATTGCAAAATGTAGCTGAAAGTTGGGGAGAAACCAGGAGGCTGTGCTGCGCAGTGTAAGATTTCCCAGTGTCATTGCAAGGGATTAGGAAACATGCTTTAACGTGGAAAGGGGTTTCTATCTTTGGAAACTGATACCCATGTGGATCTGAAAGAGAATGAGTTGAAGATTTTCACTGTGGTATTTTGATTCCAAGAGAGACAGTGGCCTTGATAAGCAGTACAGAAACAAGACTTACTGTGATTCTCAAGGGAAGTCTTTCAGCAGAAGAAACAGAAAGTATGGAAAGGCAAATTAGAGAATGCAGTATGAGAGAGGATTAATTCAGATCATATAGCAGATAAAGTTGTTCCTAAAGTACAAGAGACTCTTGTAGGAACATCCCCACATAAAAAGGAAGGGTTGGATGTCGTAACCAAACTACATCAATCTTCATGACATGGCACATCTGTGGGCATTTAAGCTCCTTGCCGTAGCACCTCTGTGACTGCACTCTCCTGTCATATAGATGTGTTCCAGACATAAAAATTGAAGACATAAACATTTCATCTTTATTGAAAAGTAGGCTAAATGAAAGATGTTCAAACCAACTTTTTTTCAGAGGGACAGAATTAATGAGAGAATGTCAGAGGTAAAGAAAAATCCTGAAATTTGCAATGAGAATATTTCAGGTGGAATGTTTCCTTCTGAACCTGAGAGAAAGACAAAGGAATGACACCAGCTGATTCCTTGTCAGATCAGCTGTCAGAATGAGCAGATAATACTTACTAAATGACATCCAAAATAGAGATCCTCCAGCTCAATCTGCACAGCCCCTAAAGAATAACCAAGGAAAAAATAATTTTGGAGTAGTTAAGCATTTGAGAGGTATTCAGTGACAAAATGCAAAATAGGAGAAAGCTCTCAGAGGTTACCTAGTACAAAACAGTTCTTTTGCCTTTTCTCTGATAAGGTTCCTTTCACTCTCCTGCCTCTTCCTTTCATTTTTTTTTTCTAATATGTATGCCAAGAACTCTGTTTCCAGTGAGTCAGTTCAGAGAGAGGTTGAGCAGATATCTAAGGGAGCAGCTTTTGGTGAATCAAGTAGGAACGTATAGGTAGAACTAGAAATGAGTGGCACAGGCTGAACGTGCCTGTGTAACTGAAAGGTTTTACTTATTCAGTCCCACAGATGCAGCATGGCAACAGGGATGTGACATATTGCTTATTTAGAGGGATGTGCCAGAATTTGTGAGGTGCAGATCAAGTCTTGTGAAAGAAAATCAGACCAACTGGAATCTTGTCTAATGTTTTTAATTAACTTAAAAGTCAGTCTCTTATTTCTAGAAAGGAGTACTTCAGGCAATAGAGGCATTTGGATACAAAACCATCTTCCAAATCATTTGGAATTCACTCTGATAAGAGTGATTTTTGACTGAGCTTTATTTCTAGCTAAATTTTAAAGCAAGATGCCAGGCATTACCAACCTGTATGAACTGAAAATAAAGATGAAAATCCTACTGGTTTCCAATAGCTACATAGCTATATATTGTACCTTCGATGTACAATATCCAAGCATCTTAGTTTTTAATGTCTGTAGCCTCAAAACTTCCATACAACTAAAATTGGTTTGAAAGGTCAAAAACAGCTTCTTAAAAACCACTCAGAATGTGAGAGCCCATTCCTAAGAAGAGTTTGCATACATATAACAGGAGAAGATATATTGCAATATACTGGTTTTTTTCTGATTTTTTTTAATTTGTGAAATATATCTTTCCCAGGCATATAACCAGCAGCAAACCAAGTATAAAATTCACATAATAAGCTGATAAAAAGCTGAACATCTTCCATGACCCTTCAATCTGCCAGTTCTTATATTTTTCACCCACTTGTGCTGTTCTCAATACATCTTTTTTTTTGCCTAGGGAAAGATGCAGATTTATAATGTACTAAGAAAGCAAAAAGTCTCAATCCTAGCCACATTAAGGTGAAAGTTTCAAGTAGAAGGATCATCTCCCAGCACATCCTTATCCATCCATGTTTATTTTAGTCCAGTCTACTCAGATTTTATGTATTTTTAGATTATCATCACCATCATCATAGTATTTGAGCATTACCTCCTACAGCCCACATATGGAAAGAAATACTCTTGTATATCGCTGGTAGGTATTCAGGAACAAATGGGAGACGAAGAGGAATAAGCCTGAATGGCTAGTGACATCTTTAATGCTTGCAAGCATTTGCTCAAGATGCATCAAATTCTGATCTTGCATCAGCAAGGTGCACACTTTGAGTACTGCGGAATGATAAATGAGGAGAAAAATGCACACAGGTTTTCAGTCACCCTAAAGCTATAGTGGAAACTTCTAGCTGATCTTACATGCTATCATGGGATGGCTGTGGGCAGAGTCAGGGAGGAAGAAGGGCAGATTATGTGATACAAACCCCATTCACTTATGTGTTTAATAAAGTAGGTACAAGGAGCATCTGTGCCTTGACTGCAGAAATGCTTCTGAAGCAGCTATGAGGATGCTCAGCAGCAGGGGTGGGACTCTGCTCAGTCCTACTCACAGAATGGACCAAATGGAAAAGTTATGTCCAGTTAGGATGAGAGAGAGAGATGTAAAGTACAAATCCAAAGGAACTTCTATTGTTTGGAATAATTTTTCAGCTTGCATGCTATTGTCATGCAAATATTGGAGCGAATATATTCTGCTTTTTTAATAGGCTGCACAGGTCTGCGAAAGAAGCAGACCTATCCAGTCATTTGCTTAATGAAAACTGAAAAAAAAGATGAGGTTGGGCTCTGTAATGCCATGCTGACAAGCGATATAATATTCTTATTCGTCTTTTAATCCTCTTCTTTCAGATGTCTAATTTGGTGCTTCCCCTATTAACTTTCTCATTTCTTCCTGTGCAGTACATCAGAGGCCACGGTACATCTTGTCATAATATTTCCAGTTTATAAAAGGGCAGGGGGAGCAGAAAGTAGCTACAAGATAGTTCTGAATCTTTCATCTTCGTTTCTAAATCATTTAATTTCTTTAAAGTACACACTATCTTTCTTTCTTGCCACCAGAAACAAGAACTTATTTGAATGTCAAACAGGACCTTAATGAATCCCACAAGATAATCATAGCAGCAGCTGTCCAAGTTAGTTTCTATAAATAATTCTATATGATCTTTACTTAAGTTTTTAAGTGCTAACTCAAAAGTCTGTCTTTTTCTTCCTCTCACGCACCCATTTGAAACCAGGGATGCTAATTTACTAGTCAAGGCCTTTAAGTGCTTCACCTTAGGCTCAGATTGGGATACTGAACACTGAGCTTCTCAAATGTGCCACCTGAAATGAAGCAGGTCACCTCAAGGAGTGAGGCAGTCCTGTGTAGCCAATATTGCAATCATGAAGTTGTTGATACAAAGACTTAGAAGTGTCTTGAAATAGCATTAGTTGCCATTCAGCAAAGGTTGGCACCTCTAGAATGGTGGTTACTAAATAATCTTACGCTTTACTAATTTGGTTCAACGGAGTATGTGTCTTAAGGGTTTATTACCTTCCCCTAAGGAAGCTCTGAGCACATACAGTGTTTTTCCTGTACTCTACCCTTTAAAAGTCTCTCATACAAAGAAGGGCAAATGACAGTAAATTGAAGTTTTATTGCCTTGTCTTCTAACATCTGTGTGCTCTATGCATCAGTAGCAGATGCTTATGTCTTCCTTTTGGGCATAGAAGAAGTCTGAGGGTATTCTAAATTTGAATCACTTTATTCACAGATACATACCAGTCCCAAAATGAGGATGTGCAGCCAACATGCAAGGCAGTTCCTTCATGTAAGAATCCTAGCCCAACATCTCTGTCTGGTTCCCAAGAGACAGCTCTTAACACCAGAATTGATTTAACAAGAGTCAAGGCAGACAGCCAATTTTCAGGCTCTTTACATTGCCTCCTCTTCTTCTGAGTCTGCCAAGGCACAAAGTCCTTGCATAACCCAAACACTGAACAGCAAGACAGCAGGTCTCTCTAAGAGACAAAAACCTGCTTGCACGCTGTAAAGGTAGTGTTAGAAGATTTTTGTAGTGATGCTAGGTGATGATGCTTCCCATAACGATATGCTTGCTTAGCTGTTAACAGAAAAGGTAACTGCAAAGCTTTAGAGCTTCACTTTCAACCAACATTTCTGCAGTTGGGTTCTTATCTGAATTATTTGTGTCTGCAAAGCAAGGATGAGAATCAGCTTTCTCATAGTACATTGATACTTTTTCCATTTATCTTTAAAAAGTTTTCAGTGTATTTAGTGACAGCCTTGTTCTCAACGGTTTTCATTCCCAGCCTGATTGGTTGCACTGACAGTGACATTTTCACTTCATGAACGTCATTTTTCTTCCATCACTTATTATAGCTTCATGCTGCTGTCTTGTAGGGCATCCCTCAAGAGTACTGTGTTTCACACATGCTTTTCTCAGAAGAAAAGAAGGATTTTTTTTTTAATAGCTCAGAGCTGGCTGTCTCTAGTTCTACTGCACCTTTTCCTTTCAATTGTTTCAGATTTGCAAGTAAGATGCCACTAGTAACATAGGAAGGCTGCAGTCACTTCCAGCCTGTTCTTAGCACTGCCTACAGACTGATGCAAATTGGCACATTTAAAGCCCAGGCAGACAGCAGCTGTGTAATCCAGTGGCATTTCCTTCTAAAATTTTCTGCACAGAAGAGGAGCTTGAAAGGAACATGAAATGAAGTAACAGTTTGGGGAGAAATCCAGTTCCAACCCCAGAGGCAATACTACACTAAGCAATAAATCTTCTTGTCTGTATCTACAGAAAGAATAAGGCACTCCTGACTTGCTCGTTCTGTCTGTACATCCAGGCAGGTGCCTGCAGACCTGCTTCCCCCCTCATCTCTGTCAGGGACTTGTTTGACCATGCTGCGATTCCCTGTCAGCGTATGCTCCAGGTTTTCTTTTCCATGGAAACCAGGACACTGTCGAGGAAGGAGGATGGGAGAGATGCTGTGAAGCTTATTTCAACCTGACATTGCTTTAGGACATGAGCAGAAAACAACACCAGAGCCAGACACAGCTCTCCTTTTTTTTTTTAGCTTGCTAGGTATCCGATAGTTTCAGGCAGTCAGACAGTGTCTGATGTGAAAAACAAGCTCAAAAAATCTTGAAGCATCCAATTCATACAGAAAAGTACCTACTGAGCTGAGGGGAAATAGACACTTAAAACTAGTTGCTGTTGCAAAGTCACAGACAGTTACATAGCTTCCAGGTAGCGATGCCTCCCCTCTAATTCCAGCACAATCTGTCACTTAGCTTTGAAAAAGGCAGAGAGAACAACAGTCACTCAGTAGCAGAAAACATTGGTATCTATTGTGCCGGCACATCAGTATTTGAAGGATGATTTCTGCGTTATTTCATTCCTGAGATCCCAGTGGGGTTGGGTTTTTTTGACTATTCCTTTTCAGTAAGAATAGGCCTGCTTCTAAATTTCTTATTAAAACCATGTTTTTGATCAAAAACGCAGTTTCTGCCACATGATCAACTCTAACACAGTAACAATTCTTTTACTGGGAGATGTTAAAATATGGCTTACTTTTAGGGTTGCCTAACCTAAGTTTCCTGTCCTTCAGTGCATGGAGCTAACCCAAAATACGGAAGTCTCTTCTAACACAAAATATGGAGTCGCTTCCCCGTGAGGCCAGTGGGGAGCTGCTCCCACTGCCCTCCAGTTTCCCTGTCCCAACTACGACTCCAGTAGCAAAATGTAATTTCTGGCTGGACTGAGGCAAGGAGCCTGAGGTATGTGGCATGTGGTGGTGACATTTTAGGAGAAGGAGTCCAACGTGAGAGGCCAGACCAGAGAGGAGATACAGAAACCCAAGTTGCAGCTTTCAGGGCACACGGTTTCCCTGTGCAGTGAGATTAAATTTAACTTTGAGCTGTCTCCAAACAAAAGGCTCGAGGATTTTTCTTTCCCACCTCCCTTTTACATCACACAAGTATTCTTCTCTTTTATCTTTAGGCTTTCTGTTCCTCTACCCAGCTACAGTCTGTTCTGCTTCTGGGAAAATTTGGGGAAAGGAACTGCAAATGGAAAATACGTCCCCTTGTTTCTATCCACCTCTTCCCCCACGCACTTTGGTAAAAAAAAAAAAAAATGCAGATCTTGTATTTCTTTTTCTTTAAGCCCAGATTGCTTCTCTTAATGCTTTCTCTAGTGATTTCGGCTATACTTTTTTTGTCCATGAAGAAGTAAACCACTTCACACTTTAAAACCACAAATTGTTACTTCCATTTTGTAAAAAAGGCTGGGCTCTTTCCAGGTTTAGAAATACACTCAAATCTGCCAAGTTTTGTCAAACATTACCTTCCTGTAACAAGAAGTATTCTCACTTTTTGGATTAAAGAGAAAGAAGAAAAGCAACCATTCAAACGCCTTCTATAAGATGGAAGGTTCTGTTTTCTTGGGTGCAGACATGGGGGAGGAGGAATATGGAAAGACAGAATAAAAAAGAAAAAAGCTGACAGAAATACCCATCTGAGGGCCAATCTGAGTTTATAATTGGTATCAGATTCTGCCAGTCTGACTCGTGTGGTGCAATCCCTATTGATTTCTGGAGATTCCTCACAGGGTAAGCTAATGTTTAACGTAAATAAGTGTTACCAAATCTTGTCCTTGAGAAGAAGGGGTCATGAATGAGGGGTATAAATTCAACAGCTGTATTCCTCACCAGAAAGCCTGCTTGATTCAGGATTAATTAACTGATTCCTTTTAGTGGAAGTGTTGTGGAAGAGCATGATCGTTACCATTTTAATTAATTCTAATATGATGTATTTCCGCTCCTTCTCCACCAAGTCTTACAGAGAGTGACCTGGTGAAGGAGGATGACAAGTCTTTGCAAAATTATCTCAAATTCTGCCAGGTACTTGTAGTTTAAATTGTATAGCAGTGCAAGATCAGACACAATGTGAAAGGCAATAATGCGCACTTTCTTTATTCTAGACTATTTTCTAAGCTTGCATGATACAAAACCTGATAATTACTGGGCAGCTCGCTCACTTTTCATGTCAGCCTTTGCTACCTAGTCTACTCCAACATGTGGGAAAGAAATATTGATCTGAATTCTGCCATGGTGCCATGCATCTTAATAACACTCTGGAGTGATTGGCACAGAATCTGAATTCTGGGGTTGGATCCAGTCTCACTGCCAGGAGACAGAGAGGGACTACAGCTATGGTTTCTGAAGGGATCTGGCTACTCTGTCTATATATTCTTTCCGTGTGTCTCACAGTGCTTGAAGATGCTAATTTGTTCACATTTTCCTCTGTTCATTAATGTATTCCATCCTTAAAAATTCAGCTTTTTAAAATAGTAATGTGTATTGTCTGCGTGAAAGATTAATCACAAGGAGCTGCTTCAGGTAGAAAAGCTTTTCTGGAGACGTGGAGACGTTCCGCATGTTGTCAGCTAGTCACTCTGAATGGCAATTTCCACTTAGGTCCCTTAGCTTTTGGAAGTGACATTTAGTCTGAAATGTGCCAGCCATGCAATCTACCTAGCCCTGCAAAGTGCAAACATTAACATAAATGCATATTAAGATACTGTGTGTTATCTCCTTAACTGAAATAAAAAGTGGATGTTCCAGTGGAGGCAAGCAAATAGTGTTGATTTACACTGGGTTGAGGATTTGGCCCATTATTGCTTCTTTATACACTTTTTTAGAGGAGCCACAAACTAGGTAGTTAAAGCTTTTCCTGGAACATGGCAAATAATTGTGTGTTGAGGCTGACTAGTAGTAATGTTGGGGAATCTTTCTCAGAAATTGTTCTGCTGGATAGCCAATTCCTCAGGTAAGATCTTATTTAGTTCGATCCTCCATCCTCAGCCTGCTCCTCAGGTACCTCCTCCTTCTCCCAGCAATCTCATCTGAGCAGATTTTGAAGAACAGCTCTGGTGATCCAGGGTATCTGTGTGTCTGACCAGTCTGTCTTTCGAAGGATGTCCCGGACCAGCGTGCATCCATGCTGTGCCGAGCAGAGGCCCTGGCTGCACCTGACTCCCAGTGTGCCTGTATGGAAGAGGTACAGAAGTCACTCCAATACTTTCTGAAAAACTCTGGTGTTACTGCACAAATGCAAAGCAATGACAATGCATGTGAAATAACGCCAAGGCCTCCAGAAAATGTCGAGCTTTCTGGTCAAGGCTGACGTACCTGCCATGCCCCCACAGCGCGCTGGGGTAAGGGCCACGTGCTGAGAGTCCTGTGCGCTGTGGTTGCCCCAGCAGCTGCTGAGTGGCTCCTGCAGCACTGCTGATGGTATCATTCTGGTGGTTGCATTTGTTTAAAAAGGTAATTTTGTTCTTCGTGTAATTGGATCACAGTTTTCTTGGGTGTTTTTGCCTCTCTAATAAGTATGCTGTGAGTACATCTGCAAGCATTCATACGTTGAGATAAAATTACTGGTAGTGATCATCTCCCCCTGTGCTGCTGCTACCTCCAGTGAGTGCTCGTGTGCCTGAATGCCCCTGCTCAGACACAGATGCCTGCGCACAGCACCTGATCCTGCTGCTTAATTATTTTTAGCCCAGTTCCTTGAGTTGTTCTGCTTCCTGCTGATGAATGGAAAACTGGAGTAGTGCTGTTTCATTTCGTCAGCCTCTCAAGTGTAGAAATTATGGTAAATTTGAGAACAATTGAGATTAGATTGATAGTTACACCTCCTCCTTTAACTAGCCAACCACAGGATCTGTGGAGACAAGGGAGGGGAATAAGATTTTACCATGGCGAGAATGCTGGAGGTTCTTTCTTGTCTATTCTTTCTTGTCCGTCTGTTCTGACTGAGAGTGAACCCTTTGGTGACGTGTGTTTTATTTACAACTGCCCTGACTGTGCCACATCAATGGTTTCCCTGACCTTGGTTCAATGATTATGCAACAGAGCATTGTAAATTATCTTGTCACCAGAATCTCCATTTAGGCAAGTATAATCGCTTCCTTGTAAGAACCCAGGCCTGGTGTACAGAAACAAAAAATCTACTGCATAATAATGAGAGCAACGTGCTATTGGAGATTAAAAAGCCCCTCTGCCATATGGAAAACTACCACATACGGGTGCTTGGAACCTGAAGATCATTAATTTGTGCTAAGTGCTTAGCAATCCTCAGCAAAAAAAAAAAAGTGATAAAGTGTAAAATATTATTTTTAGCTGCATTATGAAATGCAGCATGCCCCGTCCTTTATTTAACGCGGTATTGAGTCTCTCTGTGCCTCGCTGCAGTGACACTTGGCAGTGCTGCGATCACTACTTGGCAATGCTTCTGCAGGCTCCATATTGCAGGGAGCCTTCCTCGCCTTATTGGCTCTCTGATCAATGTGACTTGCAGCCTATTTTTTCTACACCCATGGTAATAAAACATGTAATGCTAGTTCCTTGCAGTGCGTCAGGGGAGTGAAGTGGAGCAATTGCTTTCTGCTTGCTACAAGAAAATCATATTATGGAGATGAGGAATCAAATGGCCGTGTGTTTGCAGGTGTGTGTGCGCACACGTGTGCATACTGATTCCTTCAAGGATATGTATCCTTGCTTGGCTTTGCTAGCTGGTCTGCAGGAGATGTGAAAGGGATTGGCTATGATAGCGACGGTGGTGTCCAGCAAGCTATAATCAATTTAAGATGTAGCGTATTTGCTAATGCCAAATCTGTCCTCGTATTTGTTTCACTTAGCTGAGAATTACACTTTCCCTTCTTGTATCTCAGAATGATGGAAAATGTCCCTCCTAGAAAACAGCCCTTCGGTATGTCTCTAGACCAACTCATCAGCAACTTTCCATTTCTCTCTCCAAAACCCTGAATGTAAAACCTTGGGCTGCTAAGTTATTATTACTATATATGGGGGAATCACACTGTCTTGTTCTTACTCCACAGATTTTACAATTAGTCCTCAAGCACAGTACTTTCTCCTCTCCCTCTCCATAGTAACAGGGGAACTGTTATTTTGGTATATTTGTAGGAATGTAGTTAGTATTCACTGAATAAACTCAGAAAGCAGTATTTCACATAGAATAATTATGAATATGTATTTACTTGAATAAGCTGTTGATTTTGCATGAATTCTGCACACTGTTTCTTAGGCAAATATGCTAATGATTTATGTGTGAAAATTTACTTTATTTTGGGCTTGTCAGACTAACTAACATAGTGATCCAAATCCAGAAAATTATTTCCTTACCCCTAAAGAACCATAACAATTATAGGAATATTTCAGGGAAGTTGAGTACTAATACATCAAACCCTTCTCTATGGATATGATGAATATGCAGTAATATTTTCAAACAAAATTTATTTTGCCATTGTCTTGTGGCACTGGTATTCAGTCAAGTTCCCATAGCTATATTAGCTGCACCAGGAAACCAATTTCATTAGGATCCTTTCATGTGGTCTCTATGACAAACACTGTGGACAGTGATGCCAATGGGCAGCAAAATGGGCAGTGACAGTGGGAAATGGCCATCTCAGCAGCCAATGAGGACCAGTGGATGTAACTCACCTGAACTTTAACAAGGCTTTTGACGGTCTCCAGTGCTGAGCTGGAGCCATGAGGATGGAGCTGGAGAATAGGCTGAATGGAAAATTCACTGGACCACAGGGCTCAAAGAATAACATGCAGCAGGTCAAAGTTGAAGTAGTGGGGTTCCTCAGGAGTCACCACTGGGCCTGATGCTATTTAATGTCTTCATTAAGCCTGGACAATAGAAGAGGAAGGACCTCCACCAAGTTCACTGATGACCTGAAATTGGGGGAACAGTCAATACACTGAAGGGCACGGCATTGAAGAGAGATCTCAACAGGCTAGAGAAATGAGTTGACAGGAACTTCATGAGATTCAACAAAGACAAATGCAAAGTCCTGCGCCTACTAAGGAATAATGCCCTGCAACAGCACAGACTGGGGTCCAGCTGGCTAGAAAACAGCTTTGAAGGGAAAGCCAAGGGGTTCTGGTAGACAGGAAGTTGAGCAGGAATCAGCAGTGTGGCCTCGTGGCCCAGAAGGCCAGTAGCATACTGGCTTTATTAGCAAGAGTGCAGCCAGCAGCTCAGGGGAAGTCATTACTCCCTCCTACTCAGCACAGACACGGTAAGACCATGTCTGCAGGGCTGTGGCCAATTTTGGGCTCTCCACTACAAGGAAGACATGGACATTTTTACTATGAGGGTGGTGAGACACTAGAACAAGTTGCCTGGAGAAATTGTGGATGCCCCATCCCTGGAAGTGTTCAAGGCCAGGTTGGATAAGGCTTTGAGCAACCTGATCTAGTGGAAGGTATCCCTGCCCATGGCAGTGGGGTTGGAACTATGTGATCTTTAAGGTCCCTTCCAACCCAAACCATTCGATGATTCCATGATTTCATACTGAAGCAAGTTCAGCAACAGCCACCAGGATGCTCAGGGAACTGGAGCGTATGGTGTGCAAGGACAGGTTGAGAAAGCTGGTTGTTCATCCTGGAGAAGAGATGGCTAAGGTGGTATCTTATTGCTCTCTGTAACTACCTAATAAGTGGTAGTTGGAGCCAGACTCTTCTTGAGGGTGCACAGCAAAATGGTAAGGGGCAGTGAATACTAGCTGCAGCAAGATAAATCTCAATTAGACATAAGGAGAAGAGCTTCACAGTGAAGATGATCAAGCACTAGAACAGATGCTCAGAGAGGCTGTAGACTCTCCATGCTTGAATGTGTTCAAAACCTACCTGGATAAGGCACTGAGTAACCTCAACTCACTTCAAAGATGACCCTATTTTGAGCGGGGGTATGGGCCAGAGACATGAAAGTTCCCTTCCATTTTATTTTATAATGAGTTTATGGTAAACATTTGTAGTGAATTTTGCACTTGGAAAAGTACTCCTTTTATCTGTATTTTTGATATCTTTCATGTCACAGTAAATTCCACCAGGAAGGCATCTAAAAAATGGGAGTTTTGCCAAAGAAATGAGTGCTGAGACTAATTTGTATCATGACAGTCTGGCTATGAATTTGTAATCGTACCACTCTAAAAACTGACTGGTTCCATACCTACAGATCTCTGTAACTGAACATTAATCACCTGCTTCTAGGGATGAAAACCTTCTGATGCGTTAATCTACAAGCTGGTGGTGGATGCAGCCTCTGCCCCTCGCTGGCCAGCCACACATGCAGGCTCTGTGTTTCCAGCTGCCTGACTGCACTGAGTGGGCTACGCAGCCCCACGTAGGTATGATGACATGTGACTGCTCTTCAACGCAACTGTCAGAGTCAAACAGACAACTGAAGTGTCTCCCACATATGGAGAAGTATGCAGAGAGGTTCCAAGCTGACCTGAATTTGAGTCAATGAGATTTGTGCAATTGATATCAATGACAGCAAGATTTCATAGTGCCCTTCCCTTAAACGTGTGCATACAAACCCTCGAGGCAGCATTTAATGCAAAAATAAGCTAGTAAGCAGATTTACACAAAAACACTAATTGCTTTTTGTGGTTTTATTTTTCGAAATGTGAATCGGACATTGCTTGCAAACTGAATTTAATAGTTCATACCTGATGATGAACCAGAAACAACCGTTTTAATCTGAGTTTGTATATGGAGGAGTATGCTTTGCACTTTGCTTGGGCATTTCAGTGTCAGAGTGTCTGTTCTTCTAGTTTTGTGACTGATATGCTCAATGAGGTATGCACAGAAAAGTCCTCCAAACTGCTTAAGAAGGTTTCTGAAGCCCCTAAAGAGTATTTTAATTTCTGCATGTTTGAAAAATAAATGGATAAGAAGACTTAAACTTTGAGGTAGCTACAAGGTACAAGATTTTTCAGCATTGCTCTACTAATGTAACTGATTGAGTACAAGATGTGTTGCTTGCCATTTCCCGGAATAAACAAATGAGCTGTTGAGTCTTAATGCACTGTTCCAATTATGGTTATAAAATACTGAATCAAGTCTTTCTTTAAAAAAAAAAACCCACTTGGAACTAAACAGTTCAACAGAATTAATAATGATTCCAGATGGGCCTGTGTTTGGCAGTAAGAAGTGTGTGAAAGGAAACATTTTCAACCAGAAGTTTGAATGATTTATAAAAGTTCTTGAGAGATTTTTCACTAGTAAAGATGCCCTTTCAGCCTCTGCACATTTGGAGCTAACAAAGGAAGTGACACTCACTGAGTGAAAATCTTGGCATTGGTGAAAAACACACATATGTTCACGGGCAGAAGTGCCTGAAATAGTACAATTAAAAGCCCTGGCAAAGCCAGGTTCTCAACACACTCTCTGTGCCTTATTTCCCTGTCAGTAAACGAGGAAGAGTAGCAGTTCCTCACCTTGAAAAGGCACTGAAAATAGGAAATATTTTGTGATTGTGGGGTAGATAGATATCGTGGTACTGATACCTATAGCAGTATTTTGAGAATAAAAGCAGCTTCTGCTTGCAAGTTAAACCTTTCCCTAGGTCTGGGAGAGACAAGACACTGGGCCAAAGAGAGAGGTCTATGTTTTATAACAGTTATTTTAGTATCTAATGTTGGGCAGACTTGGGACTGCTGGAAACAGCAGAAGGCTGAATTATAAGCTCTTATCCAAAAATGAACATTATCTTACTCCATTGACTAATAGTCTCCCTTTTCCACAACATCCCTGTTATAACCACTAAGTATTTAGTAGACATTTGACTTTCTTAAATGCAAGTCAGCAGCTGGAGTTAGGAAAAGAGTTAGCATCATGTGGTCAATCAACCTCTTTACTGGTCATCGTGATTCATGGATTACATTAAATGGAGGAACAAGGAAACAGATTACACACACTTCATGTGTTACATTAAATCAATTATTAATAGACAGCTGGGTATGTTACTGCCTTGCACTCTGTTACAAACTTGCGAGAATGATGAACAGCAAAGCAAAAGCTAATAGACTGCCCCAAACCACATTTTTACCAATTATGGTTTTAGCCTAGTGTCAGTTAATGGAAATTACTGAATTCCGCATCCTGCCTTTTCTGTGATTTAGAGCTCATTCCTTGATCAAGACTTTAGAGAGGATGTCTTTTGCTGGGGGAGTGGAAACAACAACATATGGCTTCTGTCTCATATTACATCCATTTGTAACCTGCAGATTTAGCTTCTTTTTTTCCTACAAAGCTCAAAAGACCCCCCAGTGCAGCCAGCCTCCAATGCGACAGAACCTTTCTCCTTGCCAAATTCCCCCCTTTTATTCCAAAGTCCCTTTCCTTTATTCCACCACCTTAACACTTTCTGTCTGGTAATGTCACAGTCTTTCTTTGCACTGTCCAATTATTCATCATTTCTGGGCCCAGGTTCAACAAGTCTGGAGATGATAGGTGCTCTGCACACACACAACTTCCTTTTGTATCAGTGGTCCTGAGGCTGATTTCAGGCTCCTGAGAACTCATCCCTTTTAATGAATAAATGGCATTCTTATTTACCTGTTTTAAAATGTTAACAAATGGTTGCACAGGCAAATAATTGGATTCCAATACTTCCTGGAACTGACACGTGCTGGCAAGCGCATGGCTTTATCCTGTAATTGTCAAGATCCTTGTTACAATTTAAAGGCAAATGCAGCGTGATTATGAATTTCATTAATTAATTCTAATTATTGAAAATAACCAAGAGTGAGCCTTTAATGTTTTATTTTTTAATTCCATCTTAGTGTATAAGCAGTATATCTCTAACTTCTCTTAGTTGTAAATTTAAGAAACATCAAAACTGCTTCCTTTCACATTCCGAATTTTCCAGGCCTTCAGTTCTTTCCCCTTTACTGCTGCATGACCTTGGGAAAAAAACACCTTGCAGCCTGCATGTTGGATCTACGAGTTTCCTTTTTGTGCATGTAGGCTGAGGCAGTTTCTGACACCCTGTGCACCCCACAGCACTGTGTTCTTCAGGTTGTGCTTGCTGCTGCTTTCTGCCTTGAGAGCTATGGCCACAGTCACTGCTTCCCCTTCACCCTCACCATGACTTTATCCCTTTTAAAAGGGTTTACAAGGTTGCTCTGTTCTTTCTTGTTCTTACTTGTTTTGTGCTCTTTTGCAAAAGAGATTGGTAGCCAATCTGATCGTGTGCTTTTTCTTCTCTCTGCCTTCTTCAGTCTTCTCTGGGAAGTGTATCCTGTTGTCCATAGTTTTGTAACTTTTCCATTCGTTCAGCACCTTCTGAAGAATCTGACTTTCTAGTGTTTAAACAAAACTCATACAAGTAAATGGAAAAATTCCTCATTCCCTCAGTTTCTGGGCCTCGTAAACTTGGCTTGTTTCTCCAAAGCTTTGCGCGTTTTGTATAATTATTTACAACTTTGCAAAGTCAGGGAGGAAGTTTTTATAAATGTTGCTCAAATGGACTATCAGGATTTCACACCCCCTCTGCATAGCTGTAAATGAGCTACAAAACCCCGAAAATCTTTCGCGCTGAATAAAATAATACCAATGAATTTGGAGTTGATGTTGGGCTTAGGCAAGCAGGGCAGAGCACCAGCAACTCTGCCTAGGAAATGTAGGAAGAAAAGCCAAACCTCATAAACATTTCCTTTCAAGGAAAATAGGTTTTGAAACAATGTAAATAAAGACATTACCAAAACCATGTTTTTCTTCTAGGAAAGGGCCATCCAGGATGAAGGGTTTTTTCCGTTTAGGAAATAAAGAAGCCTGTGAAAAAGCTATCAGAATCTATCAGAAGCAAAGCAATCTGGACACAAATAGGAACAATCATATGAAAATTAACCTTTTTTTTTCAGGATTGTAGGAGCTCTCTGTGAATTATTTTATGTTTTAAAGGTCTCTTTTTCCAACAAAAGATCAGTTGCAACAGAGAAATTTCAATTTAGGCTTTTTCACATGCTTGTGCCAAATAGCAGATGCTAACGCTAACCTTTATTTACAAAAATAACCCTAGATTTGTATAAGCCACTTGAAAAATACAACCTTGCTGTTCTCCCTTGCTAAGAGACACGGCCTTCCTGCCTCCTTCCTGACCGAGCCCATGATAAAGGTACGAGCTGAGATTTGAATCCTGCAAGACCCTATGGCAGGCTGGATTGGTTTCTGCTTACTGAAAGCTGTGTTGCAGGGTCTAAGACAAGCATCAGGCTGTGTGCACAGTGTTACTTCAGTTTCAGAATATATGCTTTGCAATACCTTTCAGTTTTGAGCAAGAGGCTTTTAGCTGTTCCCTGCCGATTGGGAAAGGAAAGGGCAGTTCCCAGCCCATTCCTTGGCTACAGTCTCTATCAAATCCTTGCTGCCACAACTGGGGGATCCCTGGGAGGAGAAATTAAAATGAGCAGAGAGGCTTTATTTCTAATACAGATCCCGGGTCATTAAATAACTAGCTGGGCATGCGGGCATACAATACCTGGGTTAAAGGAAAAACTGCAAGCCCAAGCTGATTGTTTATTGATACAGGTTTTCTTCTTAAAAATGCAAATTTGCAGCAGGACCACATGTATTTCTGATGTGCCGGAAAAAGGCGTTTGAATGAACTGGCAGATTATAAAACCCACTAGAAACTGAAGCTCACTTCTGCTTTCCCAGTTGCCTAGGTGATTAACATGAGATAAATACAGTTCTTCCTATGTCTATTCTTAAATCTTTAAGACAAAGAGGTTTTTGACTTTGTGTTGCAAGACATGAAGGTGTTTCAACAGCCAGATTTCACAAGAGTTGAGCCCTCCTCCTTTCCCTTTGCTTGTATCACATTTCTGCTGTGAAGGTCACTTTACAGTCACCAGCTGAGCGCCCTCCAAACTGTCCTAGGGCCAGGAGAGGGGGACAGTCCCCAGGGCTACCGAGTTCAGATGGGTCTGTGCCCATAGGTAAAGCTCACACTGGTTAAAAATATCAGGTCATATATAATTATCTTTAGTGCCGTTAACACCCCGTAAGCATAAGAACAGCAAAAGGTGGTTGTCCGTGAGAAAGAGCAGATTGCTGGGCTGGAAATCAGAATACCAGGCTTCTGCCTCTGGCGTCCTCACCAAACTGTGCAGCCCTGAGCTAGTCAACTCATTTCTAATCCCTCCCCCTATTTTCTTCCGTCATTTCTGTTTGGAGACTAAGTCCTTTGTGACAGGGATCATCTCTCGCTGTGTATTTGTACAGTGCACGACACAATAAGCTGCGATCTCCATTGATGGCTCCAAAATGCAGAGCCTTCAGACGAGACTTCTGATATAGAAATCGTCATGGGCGACGGCTTCAGAAAACCTGGTTCTGCTGCATGCTTTCCCTTCTCCTTTCTGAGGATCTTGGGCTGTTCATAAGCGAGCATCAACACGAGGTAGGGAAATGCTGTTGCCCTTGTTCGACAGATTAGGAAGGAGAAGTACAGAAATGTGGGATGGGTTTCTCCAGCTTATAAAGCAAACAGGCCTTTTTTTTTTTTTTTTCTCTCTCTCTCCCTCAGTTCAGTAATACAAAGAGACAAAACATTTTTAAGAACAAAAAAATTCCCAGCATATCTGCAAGTTTTTACCTCCTGCTTCCTCCCCCTCTTCTGAGGCTGGCAGAAGCTGCCACATCTGCAAGTATGTGCTTCCTTTAATGTCTTCACTTTCCTCCATGATTCTCTGCTGACCTCTGGAAACTCTCCAGGGATTAGTGGAGCAAATCTTAGCTGGGCAAAAAGGTCTGTTCTTTACAGAGGCAGCCACTGAACATGTGTGTTATGCATACTCCGTGCTGCAGTTATAAAAACCTGCATCCACTTAGCTCTATTTACCCACAAAGTAGGCATTTTTTGGTGAGACTTGAACATCCACACATTGATAGTAATCTGATTTTAAATTTTTTTTTGTCATATTTTTAACTGGGAAGCAAAAGGAGCATCATCACCCTTCATTTAACCTTGCAGCTCCATGGTGGAGACAAATTCAAATAGCATCTATTTTTAAAAACAAGTAAATAGAGGTAAGTGGTTATGGTATAATTTGTCTGGCTCTTACAAATTCAGAGGTAAGGTTGGAGGGATGGAGCTGCTGGTACTTGGCCAGAGCAGCCCATTGCCTGAGCTCTACCTGGAAGGGGAAACTATTCTCCTTTGGGCCCAAACCTTCCCATTATCCTGTACAGCAAAACAGAGAGCTACCTTTTCCATTTTCTGCATTGTGCATTAATTTGGAGCCGCTTCAAAAAGGAAGGGTGTTTTTTTTTAAGAAAAAAAAAAAAAGAAGAAGAAGAAAGAGTTATTTCAGACATGTTTCCTGGGTTGATGTTTGTTTCTGATGTTTTCAGCGAAAGCCAAATGGCACGAAGCAAACGCAGCCCTGGCTGGGGTGTGCAGTTTTCCTGGCTGGCAGGGACATCTAGTGGGTAGGGCAACGTGTGCCGGGGAAGGCAGGGAAAAATGCGCTCTCTTGACTTCCCACCAAGGGCAATATTTCTTCTTCTGAGTCGCTCTTGTGCCTAGTTGATGCTCATGTCATCTTCAGGATTTAACACAGAGTTGGGAGGAGTTTACAGGCAAAGCTCCTTCAAAGAATGGTGACTGTAATGTGAGAAGGTGATCCAGGCAGCACTGCCTAAACTGCTGCTACCGGGAAATGCTGCCAGCCTGGCTTTTGTGCGATTTATTCTTTTGAAGGCTGTTACAGTCATAATAACACCTACACTGGTGATATGTGAGAGCTGACTCGGTGGTGGCCTGATTCATCTCTGTCTGCAGTTATGCATTTCATGGGGTATTGCATTTGGGCCACTTTTATTGTATTGCAGACACCCACAAAATGACACTTACTCCTGCTTTTAGTGGGATGGCTTCGGCAGAAAAAGCAGCAGGAAACTTAAAAAGAGGAGGAGGGCAATGTGACCATCCACCCCCACCCCAAACCCAGCAGGGCTGTTCCAGAACGTACCCAAATCTGTTCTGTTTCCTCATTGCTCGTGGCACAAGCCGGGCTTTGCTGGCCCTGTCTCTCAAGCTGTTTTCCAGATTGGCTCCTTGATTGCCTTCCCTTTAGTGCAGGTTTTTATGGGAAGAGGTTGTTGACCAATTTCTTTGTTTCCATAGTGGGACTATGGACAACTTTTTTCCTGGCCTCTTCCCAAGCACCTGTCTGAGAGGGCTGGCATGCGGATGCTACATTCCAGATCGATGGCATCCCTAAAATCCTCCAGCCTGTGCCAGAAACAGAAATGTTACATGTGAGAGGTCTCACGCAGGGAAAAACCAAGCCCTTTTATAAGCATGTGGGGTTTTTTGTTTGTTTGGGATAAATACTTTTCCTCTGCAAACTACAAAATCTGGAGGCTGGGAAGGAGCATCCTCCAGCTCCCATTCTGGGGATGAAGGCCCCAAAGAGGTTCTTACACATAAAGATTTAAGATGAACTGCAGCTTCTGAATCAGAAACATATCACCTAAATAGCAGGAAGCAGTTATGCTCTGGACATTTTGAAATCCTCTTCTTCTGATCTAATTACATGCTAGCAGTAAAACTGACACAGTTATGGTTATTAAGTCCTTTTCTTTTTTTCACTTTTTACCAGGAATTCTATCTTGGGATTAATAGGTGCTTGCATCATTTCTGTCCTATGTGCTATATTAAGGAGTATCTACATCACCAGCAAATATTTTTGTTCTGCTGATACTGCACACAAACGCAAAGGTACAGGGCTCCCCCCCCACCCCCGGACATTTAACATAAATTGAGTGGCTTGTTCCTGATCAGTTCCTACATTAAAGAAAGAGACTTAATTCTCATTTAATGAAATTAATACATTTGAAGGAGGGGGTAAAAATTGCTCCTTTCTGACACAGCTGCATTGACACAGTTTTGTAGTAGAACATAAATATATCTATTCTAAATACTGATGATTGGAAGAAATAATAGACAATATATTTAAAATGACTGTTGGCACAAGTAACCTGAATTCTTACTTACAAGCTAGCGAAATATATTTATGCAAAATTGTAATTATCAGTGTGTATACAAACAGATGAAAAAACTCTCAAAGAATTATTGCCAATGACTCAATGTCAAACTGGAAGTAAATTTCAAGAGAGTATTCTGAGCAGATGTGCAGAGATCTTCAGGACTGATTTTAGTCAATATTTTTATTAGTGATTTGGAGGATAAATATAGAGTACACTTATGAAATTTGCTCAGTCTGGCAGGCAGGATCAGAATACAAAATGATAAGTTGAAGAGATGATCTCAGATGAAGTTCACTAATGACAAGTATGAAGCACTACACTGCAGAGGGAGATATCAAATGCATAAATACGAAATAGGAAATAATCAGCTCAGCATCACTATGAGAAAATGATCTTGTATGTATAGTGGTTCATAAATTAAATATGACTCAACAATGTGATTATGCTGCAAAAATTGCTAATCCCACCTGGAGTTCTGTTAATGGAAGTGTTGTGTGTAGAAGAGGAGAGATTGTGCAGGCATCAGGCTGGATGCCTGCAGCTCCTTAATTACAATCTGGGCACCCAAGTAGATCACGCTGCCCATCACCTTCCAGACCTTCCCCTTCACCCCTTTCCAGGTACTTTCCTCAGCCACAACCATTCTTTGCTGGCTTCTTCTGTGAAGGATCCTTGACCTCTTCTTCCCTTCAGAAAACACTGCCCATACTCCTGCTGCCTCACACGGAAACAGATGACTGGGGATGCCAGGGGAGGTCTCCATACGGATCTTGTAGGCACATAGGATCCCATATGGGCAATGTGCACTGCTCAGAGGAAGCTCGCAGGGACTCTCACAAAGAGGACATGTGTGTCTGCAGATGCCCTGGCTCCTGGCAGCTTTGAAGCAGAGGAGCACCACTCAAATGCAGTGCCAGTGTCTTACTCGCAGACACGCCTCAGTGTCAAGGGGAAATAAATACTTAAAGAAAGAAAGAAAGGAGACAGTCCCCTGAGAATCACCAATGTCCCAGGCAAGAGAAAAACATGGAGGAAAATGATTGCATTTCGTTGCTTCATTTTTTTTATCACAGTGAAATTTTGGAAAGTTTTTCTTGTGGGTTTTTTTTTTCCTCTTTTTAAATAGTTCAATATTTAATACTATACAGAACCATCTCCATGGCACCACGTGACAACCAAGGGAGCTGTGCCACTGGCCAGGCCCCAGAGCTGTGACCATGGACCCGGCCGCGGCAGGCAGCGTGCCGAGGTTTGAAGTCCTCCTCTCCTGACTTCTACAGACCTGACGGCGGGAAGTGTCAACTAACAGAAACGAATATATGTGTCAGAAATCATAAACTGATCACCTAAAAACTGGGGAGGTGGGTGGTTGAGCCCAAAAGCCCGAGGCCTACCGCTAGATGGCAAACTTTAATTTTTAAATTCTGGCGCTGCTGGACCGCAGCCCTGTCCTGCCAGGGCCGGGGGCTCAGGCCCAGGGCCATGGCCCATCCACAGGCCCCTCGGGCTGCAAAGAGCTTTCTAACCACCCTGTTTCTTCTTGGACACTGACCGCCCCCAAATTTCTGCGGGACGGTACCGCTTGCACACACAGAATAGCCACAAGATGCTTCCCCAGGTGCCACTTTCCCCAAAGCAGGGAACCAGTAGCTCTCCCATGGCTTTTCCTGTGTGTGGAGGCTCCCAGTGATGCCCTGAGCAAGGGCGTGGTGGATAGAGACCCAGACAGTTGTTTGGTCAGGCTCAGATAAAGAAGGAACAGAGGCGGGGTTCTGCCCGATAGGACTGACCAGTGGCTGGACACTCTCCGAAGAACCACTGCTCTTTCTGCTCCAGCCCTGGTTTTTCTTCCTCTCTTGGCTAGGGGCAGGGGTTGGATGTGCTGGAGAACAGAGGTGCCTTTCAAGGCTTGAGACATTGTCTAGGATAGGAACAAGGCTTTTCTACTCTTCTTTCCCTGATTATTATCTCAGAAAGCATTAAGAGGGAAGCTAAGAAAGCAACTCTACTGAACTTAGTCTTCTTCAGATCTTTATTGATCCCTGAGGAAATAGGCACAAACTGCAAATCAGAGTGGTGCTAGCATCACAAGAGACCTCTGGTCTTGCCAGTCCTTGCCATCTTGTGAGAAGTACTATTGGCACATGAAGTTCTACATATATTTTATGAAACTTAATAAAATTGCCTAAATCAATCTTATTTTTCTTGTGAACTTAACAAAATTATTCATCTTCCCTGTCAGCCATGCTTGTTGCCTTATTTTAATCAGTAAATTTGTCGTAGTGTGAAGAGGTATCTTGGTGGATACTGGGAAACTTAACCCCAGGTCTGATATGTATGCTCCTCTGTACAGAAATTAACTGTTAGGTCATGTTTCTCATACCACAGCTCTTAAAGGGCTGACCTTATGAGTGACACTTCTTCTAACATGGTGACTGCAAGATGCTTCAATGGGATACATCATGTTTCTTCCTCAAATACAGTTAACAGTTCTGTATAGCACTACCAGGAAGAATGTTTCTTCACACATCAGATTATATTTTTGTAGCAAAGCACAGTGATTAACATGGCAACTTCTGCAAACCCTCTTGGGGTTTTCTTTGCATCTGCCATTAGTGGCAGTCCTTTTAGATCTTTTAGAAGTATTACTTACTAAGTCCTTCAGTACCCCACAGTAGTCCTAAACACATTAAACTTCTTGCAGAATTTTGCAACAGGTTGTGCAAAATAGTGCCTGCTTTTACTGATTTGTTGTCTTTTAAATTATGTGGAATGAA
Organism: Chlamydotis macqueenii; assembly: GCF_036417535.1. Taxonomy (NCBI): domain Eukaryota; kingdom Metazoa; phylum Chordata; class Aves; order Otidiformes; family Otididae; genus Chlamydotis; species Chlamydotis macqueenii. The sequence continues at coordinate 69,773,604 of NC_141558.1, read as the reverse complement.
TGCTGTTTGAGGAGATGTATTCTTCATCTTCTGTATTGTAATTATTTTTCAGTTGTCTGGTGCTACATCCAGTGTCATTAGTGGAAAGCAAAATCAGAGACATTCCTTCCTGCTGATGAAGAGCTGGCTACTCAACACAGTCTTCAGAGCCTCTGCTTTGAAGCCAAAACTTCCCAGTGAGCAAGGATCTCCACAGGCTCCACACAGCAGATTTAATCACCTCATTTTAAAGTAATCTCATTAAACAAATCTTTGCCAACAAAAGTAGTATTTCCTGACTAGTATTTAGGTATTGCAGGAAGGTGAGGAATTCGAAATCCCATGGGGCTGAATAAAAGACTTCTACCTCCAGACCTTTTGGTGAAGCCTTTTCCCTGAGGCACGGATTGCTACAGTACATTCAGAACATTCAGAAGGTCCTTGCCTCCTATTTGCTTTCTATGGGATTGGGATGGTGGTTCCTCTAGCTGTTCCTGCAAATAGCTGCTCAGACTGCTGTTTCCCAGGGTTTGTTTTAAATGCTACATCACAAATAACATAGACAAACTAAGCCCAGATACCTCCTTCTGCCTCCCTCATCTTGGGAACCATAAGCTCTATCCTGGGGTTTTTTTTCTGTCTTCTCCTGGCATTTTTTTCAGGACTGGGCAGAGATGTGTGATACCAGCAATGCTTCTAATTAAGATGGAAATTTGGTTTTAAATAACACACTCAAAACTAAGGCAAATAATTAAGCGTTTTCCAAACTCTTGTTTCCCTGGTGGACTCTTGCATCGGTACCTTTAAGTAACAAGAATCACAGGGAGGTGAAAAGAGGGATTTAGGGCCAAACAACAAATATGTAATACATTTTTGCTTATTACTTCCTATAGGCATAAACTGAAAGCTGGAAAAAAGGATTTGGTATTGAAATGTATATTCATTTTTAACAGAGGAGGGCTGGCTTTGGAAAGGGTGAGGCTGTATATCCTTTGTTTTCAGTGTGAGGAAAGCATCAGCTAATTGCATAAGGGCAGAGATAATCTCATTCAGTGCACTTACCTGTAGTCACGACGAGCACAAAGGAATCACACCAGCTACCTTCCATAGCCCAGGACCTGTAGCAACCTGGGACACAGTACCCATACACTGTAACACTGGCAAAAAAAAATAAATTTATATATATATATATCTTTGTGATGTTGTTAACACTTCTCTAACATCAAAAAGTATTCGCTGCATGAGTGGGAGAAGTCTCTTGTAAGGGGTGAGCATTCCCACCCACTCAGCCAGGATCTCACCAACACAATGGACATGACTGTGGCTCTGAGCAGTCAAAAATACTAGGGAGGGGGAAACATTTCAGACTGTCATCTTACACATAAGGAAGGAAAAAAGATCGCAAGCCAGTTTTGAAAATATCCTTTCCCTTCCAAGTTAACTATAATCGCCTTCTGTGCAAGAAGAGGACAGCTGAAATGTGATCTGTCCATTAGACACCTTGAAGAGCGTAGCTTGAGCAATGAAAAAGTATCTAGGGAAGGACTGGACCATGTCATATAAGCAGCTGGATATCTGACAGCTCATTCATTATTGCTGAAAGGTGCTAGTTGTGAGGGACAGAGCAGCTCATGGGGCTGGCTCAGCTGCCCAGACCAGCAGTCGTGAAAATTCACCGCTGTTCCTCAGTGACTTCCTAGCTTTTGTGAAGTGTACTGGTCACAAATTACTTTCCACTGGATAAATACCTGGGAGTAAATACTTGACACTGATGGCACCAAGTGATATGTTAGCCAAGGGCAGTCATGGTCCAGATTATTCAATTTTTCCCCAGTAATGCTTGTTCTACCATCTTACAGCTGAAGCTCACTGAAAAATGCATTCAGTCTGTGGAAGGAGCACCCAGGATGCTTCATGTAGCGATCCCTGGACGTACACATTGGGACATGCAGTGACGATCCAGTACGCTTTCCCCTTTTTAACTGTTGGATTTGGGGGATGGCTTTGTCTTTTGCCCTGTATGTCTAACAATACTGTTTGCACTGGAGAGCTGGTACATAACAAGGCCCCTGAATGCTGCAGGAACGTATTCAGTCATACGGCACCTCCAGGTAAAGCACGCTGCCAGCTTGCTGTACACAGCACACGCCTCTGTCCATGCTACCCACCAAATGTTTTGGCATACCTGCTTGTTATGTGTCATATTAGATTCAGGCCCCCAGCCAAACTTTGCAGCTCAGACCCACTTCTGGCTGAACTTGACATGGGGTAAAGAATGGTTGAAGACAAGACTGGCATTCCCCCGACTTGGCCTCCGTAAGCATTTTTAATTAACAGCGATCAACTCTTGTATATTTGGGGCCATTAGCAACATTGATTGAACGAATCCATTGAACCTCTAGGTAAGGCTGTCCAGAGCTTTCATTTCTTAATTAACTTCTACAGTTGACCTCAGCAGGTATCATTCAGTAGTGCTCAATTGAACATTTGCAACTGTAGCTTGTCTCAGAAGTTTTGAGTTCAAAATTATATTGTTTATTATTTTTTCTAAGGTTGCTAAATAAGAACAATTTTATTTTATGTTATGGTACAGCCCAGCTGCCTGTTGCCCTACATATTATGCAAACAAATACCTAGGGTAATATAAACCCAGACATATTAGAAAAAAAATTAATGAGTACTGGATGGAGAAAGGGGGAATAATTCTTGGAATTTTTCAAGGGTTTTTTTTTGTCCTTACTCAGAACAAAGAAATGTTTTAAGCTTGCAAAAATTTTCATGAAAGAGATTTCATTTTTCTGTGTGTTCTTCCTGTCAAATCTTAGAGATGTTTTGATTTTCATTAACTATTTAATATCAGATTCCTGAGCTGATGGGGAAAAAAGGAAATCAAAACAGTAATATTGGTAATTGTTTTTCAAAGGGCTGTGTTAGCATTCCAACCATTCCCTTTATGCAGCAGGGTAGTAAATAAAATGAACTTTGAATGAAGAGCCGGTTTTATGAAAACCATTAATTGCTGATGCAAAAGGTGCATGGGATTTAGGCTTAGCCGGGAAGGCAACAAAAATACTTTACAATTAATATTTAATTTTTAACTTTATACTTCCCCATCATGAGTCTGTAAAAATGCAGCATCCTTAATTGTTTTTCAATTATATCCTTTGTTAAGTATAATGTATTGTACTTAACTTGTATCTTTTTTCTATAATACTGTTTAATTCCCTCTCCCTACCTCCTTGCCCCAGCTTATGGTCATATGTAAAGCATGGAACAGGGAAAGTCTGGTTTTTGATCTCAGACTGGTATAAACTGGGAGTTAATCCATGGAATTGGTTGTGTGACAATGTGAGAAAATGATTGGGAGATGAGAGTAAAGGCTTCTGTTTCTAGGAAGACTCATTGAAGAGCATATAGCTAGTTATTTTCCAGGAGAGATACTTGAGAGCCTTTCATGGGCTTATTTTGATAATTTTTTAAAAATACACTGAAGTGAAAAAAAAAAGTTGAAAAAAAAGATGTTTCTAATTCTAGTTGCTTCAAGCGGTATCTTAAGGTTGAGTACAAAACAAACCATACATAAACAGTGGAAAACAGTCCGCATCTTGTTGCCATGACAATGCCCTACTTATAGCACATTAAGCTGATTCATGTCTTTTCTCACCTCACTGTTAATAAATTATGGTGGCTGATGAGAATTAAGCCAGCTGGAAGAGCTAGTGAATGTAAGCAGCAAATTAATTTGCCACTTAATCGTGGTGTCCTTTAGGGGAATTACCTGCTACACAGTAAATAATATCTTACTATGTATAAAATGGTAGGAATAGGCTGAAATAGCTAATCTTTGTTTTCTTTGTAATACTGATGTATCACAGCTGATTGCAGTACCAGCAAGAACTGGAGCAGCCCTGCTCCTGCTGTATGCAGCAGCACCAACCTCAGTTGTTGGCAGATGAGTGTTGCATAGGCTTCTCCACTCCATCAGTGAAAATTACAGGAATGGGTCTTTAAAACACTGATTCCTCAAGTTTGGGTCATATTTTGTCATTTAAAGTGTAGGACATTTGGCCAACAGCTGCTGAAGCAAGTCACCTGCAGTCCAGCACCTTTATGTTAAACCGATGCACCGTGCCTACACATGCAGAGGTACAATACGGACCATCAGCACTCAGGTGATGTGTGAACAGGGTTTATGCAGGTCACAGTGCAAGAGCTCAGGTGAAAGTGGGCACCAGTCAATGGTGATCAGAGTTTAGGCTTCTTAATGTATATTCATGGTGGAAAAGATTTTCTCATTTTTCTGTAGAGACAGATTCAACAATTGTAATGGTAGCGCTGAATAAACACTGTATAGCTCATAATACCAGCCTTTAAAACAAACCAGCCATACTTCATTCAAACCTTTGTCTCTATACTCACTTGAAGTCAATAAACTCTAACAGCTGGAGCTCTGTATTGGAGGATTTTTTGAGTCACAAGTATAAGGACCTTGAAAAATAGCAAATGCTTGCTCTTGGGACCTGAAATCTGATAAACACTAACTGAATTGTACTTACAAATATTCTATGATCTTCAAGTATTTACTCAAGTGCAGGAGTTTAATTGCTTTCCCTATATTTTTTCTCTATGGACTCCTTGCATTCTTCTTCAATGGTTTCAGTTTTCTCTCAGCTGCAAATCAAATGCAAATTTTCTTTGGCCTTGCAATTCAGTTTGATTTAACTAAAAAAGCATTACCTGAGCAGAAGCCAAATTAAACAGTCACTCCATATAGTTTGGCTAAGCTGAGCCCTCCTCCTTTTGACTCCCAATTTTGTCCATTTCTTTCAATGACGTGAAAAATCACTGTAGGCTGGCACTCGCTCAGCTATCAAAATGCTGTTGAAATAGACTTTCATTTTGTCAGAAAAGTTTCAACAGGCAATGTCATGTTGTTCTGAATTTAAGGATGTTTACAGATTTTCCAACAATTCTTATTGCATTGGAGATGTCTTCAGTAATAATGACGATAATGAATAATATGATGATAATGAACAAGCTCCGCACATCCAGACTTAATAGCAACTAATTTTCCTTTTCATTATAGAAGGTGTACCACCTATAAACACTAGCTAGAAGTTACAGCTGCATGTTGTTTTTATCAAATATATGTCAAAAAGAAATTTTTTTAAATTTCCTTGAGGCTTGAAACTCTTAAGAGCAAACAGCTCCTAAGAAATGTGACTTTACTCCTTTATGCTACAAACAGCAATGAAGAACTGACTAAAGCCTTCAACGTCAGGACTCCCTTCTAATACTCTTGAAAATGCAACCAACTTTCCCATATTCTCCTGAAGCCACTCTTGGATGTATCTTGTGCATAGCATTGTCACCTCAGGCAAGCTGAGTTGACTGAATACAACATTCTTGCTGGGTATAAAATGTTTGTGATCTTCAACTTGCAACTATAATGAACTCATTAAATGGCTTTCTCTGAAAACAGCCTTCAGGGTTATCACAGAGTTGCCTCAATGTTTGCCTTTTGATGGTCCCGCAAATGTAGACTCATGTCCGAGTGACATTGTTTTACTCTTCCACAGGAGCAACAGTTTGGAAGGATGCCCTTTGTCCTCAGGTGAGGTATCAGGTTCAGTTCCTGTCTTTATTACTGACCATTTCTCTTCTGCAGAGGAAGGTGAGGGGACACAGAGGGAGCAGAAATTTGCCCTGCAGGATGCCTAGTCTGGAATCCTTCATCCCCTATACCCAGTGTCCATATAAGAAGGCCATCACCGTGTGTGTGTTCCCCTCTTCCTGCTCTTTGTCAGTCCATTCTGGTTGTGCAGTCTTCCTTAGCAAGACTCAACCTAGAGGATGCCAAACATACCTACTCCTCGCACCTCCCCCACTACATTAATTCAGACTAGAAGAGAGAGGAAAGAGAGGTACTCCAGCCCTAGCTCTTCTCAGTGAAATGATGCTTACTTAGCATGCACATTGTTTCCCCTCCCCCAACAATGCTCAGAAGCAGAATCTCCCCCGCCTTATATGTACCTACACATACATGCAAACTGGTACATGATTAAAGGTTACTTAATCTTTTTGGTTTTCATCCATAAATTTCTGAATATGCTTTCTGAGAGGCTTTTGGAGAAGATCTGCTGGATGATACTGGGTACCTGAAGAGGTGATTCCTCTCCAAAATGTAGCTTTCATCATCATATTATAGCTCTGTTTTGCTTTGGGTAGGAGCATTGGCAGTCTGATACTGTGCAGCACAGCTGGAGAGCTGGAGCATGCAGCTGCAGTGCTCTATAGAGCTGACGGCTCCATGGGGATAGACCCCGCCGGCATCAATAGACTTGGCCTCTTAGTGTCTAGACACTCGTACCCATCCTTTCACAGCAGGAAAATAGCCTAAATGATTATATGGATTTAGCAATTCAAAAGCGTGTCTGTGCACCTCATCCAAAGGCTTTTGAGCTGTGAGGGAGACGCGTGCACATATTGGGAACTCTTGCTTTATTCTGTATGCAACCCTAAACTCTGTCTTGTTCAATTTCTATAATTCCCCTGTGCCCATCAGCTCCATAACAGTGTTAACTTTTCTTTCCTTTTATTCCAGAGCAGCAGATTGCGTCCTGGTGAAGAGGATGGACTGCTTTAAAATGCCTTTTTTCTGTCTTTATTGGACAAGACCTGGGGACAGCTAAGAGATCTTGGTTAATGGATCCAGGAGTATCAGCAGCTTTAAGCTCACAAAGTTGAAATTCCTAGACTTGTAATTTCAATACAAAATTTTATAACGAAGATTTTTACCTAAGGTGAATTTATTGCCAATTATTCTGGTTGCCTACTCTGAATTATGTAAAAATTAACACGTGAGTGGTGCGGGAATATTGCATTGAGATATGCTTAACAGTTTCTGAAAATTGCAGGAACTGATGTGAAGCTAATTTCCAGCCTCTCAAATATGGCCTTACAGTGAGCATTTGGGAAACCTGTACCCTACTTTTATTTTTCCCTCTCCTGATTGCCTTATGCAACAAGTATTAATGATCCAAGGTGGCATGACACACGAAACCAAACTCCCCCACTACCGTCATCTACCCTGCCCTGCCAGAGCATCAGCTGCTGCACACTGGCTTAGAATCTCTCTCCTCCAGTGCAGCTGAGCAGATTTTTATCAGCTGACTGACCCTCTTGCACAGTTTGGTGTGTATAGAGGCCTATGGATTTCAAGGGCTGGGGCTGAAGAAAGGTGGCAAGCCATTTTCATGTCTCCTTTTGATGATTTTTCCTACCCAAAAGTGTGAGAGGAGAGTTGGTTAATTATTCTTGGGTTACTTTTAAAGCAGGTACTGGGTGGCTACTGAGAAAGAGGATGTGTAAGTAAATGTCTGTGCAGCTTCTGCTGGAGCCTTATTATGGTGGGGTGGAAAAAGCTATGGCAGAGAAGGCTTTATAATGTGAACGGATTGTGTTCCAGGGCAGATACTTCCTTCTGCATGTACTGATAAAAAAGCCTCAAAAAAGCAACCCATGTGTGTAAAGGATCGCAGCCTCCAAAAATCTGCTATTACCTTCATGCCCTTACTGAGAATACTGTTGGTTTGAATGAAGTTATGTCCCGCTTAATGCATCTTGGATGTCTGGGAAGTTTTTCCTACTCTCCTGCAAGCTCTTATCTCCCTGTGCCTCTGAAAGAGGGAGGCATTGAGCTGAGAGTCTTTATAGATCAGCTTGCAATCTTCTCCATCTGTTTCAGTAAATAGTAGATAGAAATCATGAAAGGCAAAGCAAAAAAAAATCAATGCATTCAACTGAATGACACTTAAGACAGGGATTTCTGACTTACCATAAAAGCCTATTCTCAAAAACATTTTATATATAAAAGCTATTTTTTTTCCCGGTATATTCTAGTTTGTCTTCATGATAATGATTCTCTCCTTCAGTTCCCATTTTATATATTGCTATTTTAAATTGAAATGAAACAGTTCTGTACTTGAAGATTGCAGAATCAGACTTACAGCTACTATATTTTGGCTTTTCCTAATTTCCTCCAATACAGCTCTATACAGTCATGTCGGCTTACAGTCTTACTTCTCATGTAGTTTTCTTAAAAGAAGTTACATTTTAAACCCACAAAACTGTTAAGTCTAAACACAGAAGCAAATTCTTCATTACGGGCTTTGTAGACAGGTAGTCTACAAAACCCTATGCTATTAACACAACTTAAAATTACCTCCAAGTGGTTGTGTTGTCAAATAGTGCAAAAGGAAAACCAGTTTCTAGCCAACTTTTCATGTGCAGAAACAGCTAAGCTTAAAATTACTAAACAGAGGTGTTTTAACTCAATACAAGCAGTGATTTTATCTGAAGGTGCCAATATTATACACTAGTATCAGGTTATGGATGATAATCATAATCACTAATTTTAAAACTATTATTTCTTCTGATGACTTTTTGTTTCCTGAGATACAGTACTGAGGGGGTTCAGCAGCTATTTTTCAGCCCTTAGAGTGAATGGTCTTGACCTGATAGCGGTCTTCCAGTACCTCAAGAGGGCCTACAAGAAAGATGGGGAAAGGCTGTTTAGTAGGGCCTGTTGCAATAGGACGAGAGGTAATGGTTTTAAAATAGAGGGGGGTAGATTTAGATTAGAAATTAGGAAAAAATTTTTTACGATGCAAGTTATAGAACACTGGAACAGGTTGCCCAGAAAGGTGGTGGAGGCCCCAACCCTGGAAGCGTTCAAGGCCAGGCTGGATGAGGCTCTGAGCAACCTGATCTAGTCAGGGATGTCCCTGCTTCTTGCAGGGGGGTTGGACTAGATGACCTTTGAAGGTCCCTTCCCACCCTAACCATTCTATGATTCTATGATTCTATAATTCTGTGTGTGCTTCGTGTTAGAGGAAGATGTTGCTAATGAGCAACCGATAGTGCAGCCACCATATCAACAAGTGTCTGATCTTCCTTCCCAAGAAATAAGTGGACAACTTTTCTTCAGGACAGCTTTTGTAGAAGCAACCCCAAATCTCCTGCTTTCCCACACTTCAATGTCTTATCCTTTATGTATGGTGGAGAATCTCTTACTAATACAGTTTCTGGTCTCCTTAGAGTTTCTTAGCCTTCATTCTTGCTTATTTACAGTCATATCTGGTATACATGGCAATCACAGCTATGGCTTACTTTGTAGAAAGTATGTCAGGGAAACGCATAATTTCTGACACTGTAAATACAGGAAGAAGCATTAGCAGATGATTATTAGCTCCTGGAGCATTAGGAGCCACCACAGAGCTTAAGAATTTCAGATCCATGTTATTTTGCAGTGGTTTTGCCTGGAGACTGTATGACAGTCTTCTTTCCTCTTTAAAGATTTTTTTTTTTTACCTTTAAAGGTAGTTGCATCAACATAATGGGTCTAGAGAATGTCAAAAGCTGTGCAGAGTGAACTATGGCTTCACTTTTTCTTATTCTTTTCGTTTTGAGGGGTGGTGGTGTCTTTCATCCTGCAGAGCAGGGGAAACATAACACGAGGCAGAATCTAGGGAGAAAGGCATAGCTAGAATAACTGTAACTAATATCCAGCCTGGCATTTGGCCTTTAGTGAGTAACTGTGTTCCTCAAGCCTCCTAAGGCAGACCCTGCCTGTTGGTGAACGAGCAGCAAGACGTAGGCCCAGAAGAGGGGGTGTACAGCTGGTGACATCGTCGTGTACCAGCAGCTTCTTGGCTGTGCTCATTACTCCTCGTCTCGCCGGAGTTCCCAAATGGGTCAACCCCAGCACTGGGCTTGATTTCAATAGCACTGTTACCTAGGAACTAAATTGGTCTCTTCCTTCCACCGCTCGCTGACTAAAGGCTTAAGGGTGAGTTTTGCATGTATTTAAAAAAAAAAACAAACAACAAAAAACAAACAGAAAGAGGGAACTGGAAGGGATCCAGCTTGGTTAGCATTTCCACACCATTGATAATGCTGTCAACCTGTCTGCAACCTACAAGGGGCCCCAAAATCTCCACTCAAGCAAACGTGGGCACTGCAAGATGCTGATAGCTGGTATTTTACAGTCAGCACTCCCTAATGTGTCCTGCTTGTCTTGTCTTGCAATAAAACACATACTGGAAGATGAGACCTAAGGGTCTCCGTCCCTGATCTGAACCAGTGGCAGAATACTGTCATTGACTTCCTCCTGTGACAAAATGTGCACAGTGGCCAACAGCCATGCAACGGAATGCTATTTGCCTTTTTGTTGTTGCCAGCAGTGTTAACTCTTAATGAATACAAAAAAGCATACATTCTTTCAGTACGCATATACCCGAATCTTACTGCTGTAGGGTGAGGCAGTATCTCCATATATGGTACCTATTGCTGTGAACAATCCTGGCTGTGCTTCAGCTATTTTCATTAAGAAAGTCAGAATATTATCTGTTGTCTGGCAGGCAGGTTTAGCTAAAAATTGCCCGTCTGCTTAGCATTAAGCATGAAGCTTAAACAGAATTTTCAGTAATTAAAAGGGTGCACTGGCTGCGAGTGAGCAGCAAAACATTTACTAGGGCTTTTTCTTACAGACCTAAGGTGTTTGCTTCACTTCTTTCATCTTAAAGGTACACTGGTAACAGTAGAGATCGTGGCTACTATAAACAATGCCATTTATAGGTCTGGCTGGGGAAGGAGGGACAGCTGTAGTAACTCAAGTGCACTCTTCACTGCACTTCTGCTACATTGCTGTCCAGAAACTCAAGACAAAACAACATCTCTCTTAGAATATATCCTCATAGATGGCACTCCATCAGTCCAACATATCTTGTGCTTTATAAAGTTACAGGGATGGGCTCCCAGTGGTTAACCCTGATTGGTAAGCACGCAGTACTTGAGCCGCTGTTGGCTGTCATTGTGCCCATCTTCCCTGGCCTCCTGCTGTCGCACCACAGTGTGCGGGCTGTTGTGATCTCAGCATTTCCACCAGCAATCAATGAAGTCTATGATAATGCTGATGGTCTTTTGGTGTGTTGCAAGTGGGTGGTTTTGCTTAATTTGGGAATCAGCTAATAGTTATTGCAAACCCCACCTTTTCAGGAGCCACTTCAGGCCGGCCAGAGGAGTGGCACACCGGCACAGTGTGGCTGTCTGCAGCGCATCAGTGACAGTGCTGCTGCTTGCACCCTAATGTGTAGGTGCGGACACTTCATACACATGTTGGGTGAAAAGCAGAAGATGCAGAAGGTGCAATAGTTATATTTCAGCAGTTTAGAAGTCTTGGGGTAAGAAGAAAAGTCACAATTTGTTTGTTGACAGCAATCTGATTTTCACAGAATCATTTAGTTAGAAAGGACCTTTAAGATAATTAAATCCAACCGTAAGCCTAATACTGCCAAGTCCACCACTAAACCATGTCCCTACGTGCCACATATACACATCTTTTAAATAACCTCCAGGGACGGTGACTCAACCACTTCCCTGGGCAGCCTGTTCCAATACTTGATAACCCTTTCAGAGAATAAATTTTTCCTAATATCCAATCTAAATCTCCACTGGTGCAACTTGAGGCTATTTCCTCTCTTCCATTTTGTAAGGTGGGACGAAGTCACATGAATGTTTACAAATTGCTGTTTACTATATCCTATGGCATGAGGGCAGAGAGGAGAGCTTTATTTCCCATGACTGTGTTAATTTATCTGTACATTTTGAACGTAAGCCATGAAACTGGCTTAATTCAGTCTACAACTGGCCCATTGCTCATTTTCTCCTGATATTAGAAAATCTCAGCAAATTCTTTTCTTCTCTATGGTAATGCATCATTTGCATGTCCAAAGTTACCCAGAAATCATCTGATAAATCTGAATTCAGAGAAACACAGTTTGAGATCTGTGTACTGGAAGTGCTATGGCTTCTGTACAGACACTTAGAATTTAGGGAAAATCTATTATGGTAAATATATATTCTTGTAATTATACAATCAGGAGCCTATGCTATGCGAGAGTTCCCTGGCTGGTTCTGTCCAAGATGGTCTCAGGCAAATGTTTTTTTTTTTTTTTACCTTACTGCTATTAATCTTTCTGTTTATTTTCTCCCAGTTGGATGCCTGTTTTCCTTCTTCTGTTCCTTGTCATGTTGTCTTGCTTCCCAGTATACCCATCTTTTATTCCTCTCCCAGTTACGAGGGGCTTTGTCCTGTGCTCAGCAGCAGCACTGGCTTAAGGTGTTGCTGCTGGGATGACACAGGTTCTCCCTCCCTTGAGCTGTTCCTGTGCTCATGCCCTCAGCTGGCCTGAAGCACTAACCTGGCTTTAAAATTGCATGTATTGTTTTCCTGGGTTCATTCTTCCTTTTTTTTTTTTTTCAGTTAACTTGATCATGATGGAGTCATGAGCAAAGTTAGAGGATGCAGCTTTAGAAGATGGTACTTGACTTCTTAATCTTTTTTTTTCCTACTATGCTTTGAGTCTTATGCCTAACAACAGAACCAAAAAAAATTAATTGTTATTATAAATTTTGCTAGGCCCCCACAGCATCTAAAGAGTAGCTCAGAAATCACAAGACTATTTTTAAGAGATTAGAGCTCTTTTTTTTTTTTTGGGGGGGGGGTTTCAGAAGTCCTTTGGATACATTTGGGTCACTTTTTCAAGCTTTGTTTTGCAATCATGAGGGCTAAAAACTTATATTTTAGAGTAAAATAGGAATTTTTAGGTCATCACTTCAAACCACCGAATACTGCAAGATGCATAATATAATTGTGAGAGATGGCAGTTCTTCTGGTGTTCTCTCAAAGTATGTTTTTACAGCAACCCCTCCTACATTGGAGGTTTTTAGTTTTTGATTTATTGAAGCCAATCTTTTTAAAATTTATTTTAATTTGTTGCTTTTGAACACAACACATATATGCAAACCATGACCACTGAAATGTGATGAGGAACTGGGAATAAACATTTCCATACTTAGTCAGAGCTGTTTGTTGTATCGACACTTCACCTCCCTTCCCTGGGGCTATGTGATCTCTCCCAAATCCTCGCTGCATGCAGCTGATCCAAATGCTATGTAATCCTTTTGATGTAGTTCAGTTCATTTTGAATCAGCACAGCATTTTGTGTGCTTTAACCTCGATACTGCACACCACACCTGTAGGGGGGCTGCTAATCTAATTTTTATTCACAGTGGTGGCAACAACCAGGTCACTTATGGAGTTAATGTCAGCTGCTCCACTAATTACTGTAGGAAAGTGATCCCATCATCCTGGATGAAAATGTCTAACTCCAGCCTGCAAAGCACTTTCGGTGTACTAATTCTGTTAATGCTCCATTACTGCTTCATTTGAGCTGTGTAGTCAATCTCCCAAAGTGAGGTAGTAAATCCCCAACCAGTTCCAGAACTGGGAAAATGTACAGACAAAAACATTGTTGACTACATTATTGGACATTGTTTTCTGCTGGGGTTGGTTTGTTTCTTGAAGTTTGTTTAGACAAATCTGCCTTGATAACTCTTAGTTTACAGTAGCCTTAATCCTCCATTCTGCCTTGAAGGGAGTTATGTGCCAAAAAAAACCCTGTGGACATGGATCTGATCTCTCTGCTCCTTAGATACTAAAATATAAAACAAGAATATAAATCTACGCTATAGCAATACCTGAAAAATTATCAGGATCTCAGAAAAAACCAGGACAGTGGGAGGCTATACCAATACCCTCAAACACATAAGTAGAAACATTGTGAAACATCTGGGTAGGTATCCTTGGGCTTGAGATCTTGCAGTCTACTCTTTGCATGATAAGCTCCACATCAGTCTCCGCCCATGAGAAATAACCTGAGCACAACTGAGCGCTGTACAACAGTAGAAGTCATGAGAATAACAGAGACATAATTCTATGCTGTCTTCTGACCAAGGTCCCCACTAAAGACATGGGTATGTGCAAATTGTCTTATTTTCCTAAGTTTGGAAGGTTTTAATTTTCTTCTCATTGAAGTAAGTGAGGATCCTCACACTGGCATCTTTGGAGTTTCCTTAGGCTTCTTCCAGTCATCCTCACTATTGTTTCTCCTTAAGCCCACATATATGTCTCCTTTAAGATATACAAATTATTTCAGAAGTTATCGATGAGAAAAACAGTTTTGAAGAGCCAAAGAAAGTGTGCAGTGTTGGGAGTTGTTGTCTGGCTTGGTTTGGAAAGGAGCTGCGTGCTCTAAAGGAGATGCGTTCACAGTGACAGATTAATAAATATGCCGAGGTGTCTGAGCTTCCTCTAGGCATTCCCTGTTCACTTTTCAGCTGAACTGCAAAGACTCTTGAAAAACTTCAGAAAAGTTATGTGAAATCTGTCAAGCGGTTACCTTCTCAGAGATAGCACCAGCAGTGCTGAGGCCATGGGGCAGCTGAAGCTCGTTGTAGCCAGTGGGACAGCAAGGGCTGGATGATGGTGGCTCCTGCAGGAACACTCAGTGACTGTTAGCCTAGGCACTACTCCAGGCCTGATACTCCCTCTGTGCCCTATCCCTGTGATCTCTTTTAGCCAAAATTCCCTTGTACTGAGTCTTACGGAGTTCATGCCTAAATATTCACTTCGAGCTGCTTTTATATTTCTGTTCCTTTTGTTTTAAATATATGAACTATATAAAAATATAATAAACCATGATACCACAGCTTAACCATATTGCATATCCTGCAGTGAGCAGAACCTATTGCTTAGAGTGCACTTATTCCACATATATATAGCAATCTTTGTTCAGCCTTTTTTTAAGGCTGAACTTAAACCTTTGCTGTGAATTTTTTTTTAAAAAAACCCTCCTGCTTCTAAAAAGAGGTTGAATCTAAAAAATTGCTATCTGAGTGCAACTATTTTGTCAACACATTGTACATTTATACAGATACAGTTAGGACATCTCACATGAGAAGGCAAATTAGCATCAGAATAAATCCTGTGATGTGGTCTGAAGGTATGACTATGTCTTATTTTGCAAAACTTGATTATATATAACACAAGGCGTTTACTGTCTCTCATAATGTAGAGTATGATGAAGGCATACTTAGAAAACGGCATCTCTATTTCCCACACGGAATGATCACCGTGACAGATGCATTTGTATGAGCCCAGTAGATGACATACCTTCAAAGAGCTGGTGCTAACATTGAGAGCATGGCATGAAGCTGTGCCCCCTCCTGCCAGACAAGAGCTCGTACCTTTATTTCCCACTGTTTCACAAGGCTGCCTTGGCTCGGCTGCGCTTGCTCTTGCTGCTGGCTCTGCCGGGCTGCCTTCTGGCAGATGGCTGATTACCATAAAGAGGAGCCGGCCTGTTGTGGCTGCTGTGTGCATATCCCAGCGTAACCAAGCACGGCGCAGCTGTAGCTAAGCACGTGAAAGCGGCATTCGTCTTCCCGCCGACGCCGGGATTGACCTTTCAAAAGGAAAACTGGTGGTGTCACTTGGAGCAGATGGGGAACAGGAGCTTGGTAAAACATCTGCGATGCCATTTTTAAAAAGTCCCATCGGGCTCTTTGTGGGCTGCAGCCATGGCACCAGGATATCGCCATTTCTCCTTGTTCAAAAAATGAGCTGCTGCTAAG
This sequence comes from Chlamydotis macqueenii, assembly GCF_036417535.1. Taxonomy (NCBI): domain Eukaryota; kingdom Metazoa; phylum Chordata; class Aves; order Otidiformes; family Otididae; genus Chlamydotis; species Chlamydotis macqueenii. The sequence goes on along the minus strand of NC_141558.1, from coordinate 69,758,088 downwards.
GGCAGCATCCATCTGATACAGGGTGGAAAATGTCACCCTGCTTCCAGTTTAGAAATTGTCAGCATTGCTTTGTAACATCCTGAGCTTAATAAACAATATAGGTGAAATATGGACTATCATGTTCCATGACACAGTGTGCATCTTGCTATTGTATGTGGCCAAATTATCCATGAAAAAAGGAAATGTTGAAAGCGCAGTGGTCATGAGGGGTGCACTCAGGTAAGATGCACTCAGGCAAGATGCTGTGCATGTGGATTGCACACCAGCTGCAGGACAACTGCAAATGAGAGTCTGATAAACTCACACTTGTCAGGAGGTCAGTCATTCTCGTGAGCCTCTTAAATCCACTGCATTGTATTTAACAAATTTGACCTGATTGAAGAATCAAACGTATTAGTTCTTCTACTTCACTTCCCAGAGGGAGGAGATGAAGACATTTAAACAGAAGATGGGCGTCACTCTAGGATGAGTTGGGGAATCTGGCTGTACATCTCCTGTCAGGGTATGAACCGTTGCTATGAAAATTGCTGTATCAACCACTATATCACCAATACTTATCCATGGGCGTTTCTGTGCAGAGCTGAGGTGGTTCCTGGCTGTGTCACAGCTCACAAGAATAAATGGTGGCAAGGCTGATTTAAGCAGGGGATGGGACTTCCTATGCTCTGAAGGGAAGGGGATGGGAGAGACAATGGCAGCTTAGATCAATGGACATTACAAAAGGATTGTTTAAATGGGTTTTGGGGGAAGGCTGAAACCAGTGGGAAGTTTTCATTGGGCATCGTTCGGGCAACATTTTTGTTGTCCCAAATCTAGATCCTTTTACCTGGTATGCAGTACACTGATTTTACATACAGAGCAGAGCTATTTATTTAATTTCTGTGCAGAGATGGGTGCTAGGTGGTAAATCCACAAAGCGAGCACATCTGGTTACAGTTGTGTTCCATATTTAAACAATTCAGAATAACAATTCTGCCTTTTGGTCACACCTCCTTAACTACAATTGGTTAGTTCTTTTCTTAGGTTAGTTTAAAGATACAACACTTTTTAAATTTGCTACACATGCTTGGTAAGTAGGAGTCTTTATCTGAGGAGGGGGTGATTTAGCACTAGATGTGTGGGTTTCATGTTATAATGAGAGAGTTCACTTTGAGGACACTAATTAGTGGGATTTTGCTGCCCGTTCACAACTTTTATCAATGTTATGCACCTGCAAGGATGTACATCCCCTTAGTTTCACAAATCTCTTCATGCCCCAGATCCCTCCTTATCTACTTGGGCCTCTTCAGCAGGTCTGCTCTCCTTGAGCCTATCTTGAAGTTTCTTTGTTCTGGCAGATTTGCAGCATCATCCTGCTCTTTCAGGGCCATGTCTGCTGTGTTACTCTTTGCTTATCTTGGTTCTCCCTTTCTCATGCATATTCTTGTTGACATCATGCTCCTTTGACAATCATCCAGCTGTCGGCATCTTCTAGGGCTGAATGTTTATCAGTCTCCCAGTTTCTCTTCAAGGGTACAGTCATTAGCAGGGTGTGAATTGTTTATACAAAGTAACTTGGCTTGCTCAAACCAGATTCTGTTTCACAAAATATTCATTGTCCTTGCCTAATGGAAAATTTCATAAAAATTCATTCATGTAAATTTCATTAAAATTTCATTCATGGATATCATTTTCATCATTGCTGGAGGGACTAAGCCAGGTAAGATAAAACAAGCTGTATGCTAGTGGCCACCTTACTCGACAACCCTAGGTCCTGTGAATTACCAGGGACAGCATGGCCTTGCATTTGGGACGTCTGTACTTCTACTAGAACTCTCTGAGCTTGCACTGGTTTTCCTGTCATGTCATCTGGTTTGTATGTTTGTTTGCTCCTGAAGTGTCAAGCCTCTGTCAGCCACCTTAGATGCTTTGAAATATTCTACCAGTAATCTTACATCCTCCAACTTGGAGGATTCTTGGAAAGCCTGACCCCTATGCAAACAAGAGTGTGTCTTAATTTTGTGTGCAGTGAGCCCAGCAAGCCTGGGGTGCTGCACACTTAACATCACACAGTACGTGCAATGCCTTATAGATGTACTATGTTCTCTGTGTACGTGCAGTGGGGTCCTGCTCTTCTGTCTGCAAATTTTAGCAGGTATGCCTTAGGTGAGTGTCTGGAATAGACCTCCTCTCAGCTGTAGAGACAACCTGGGACTGGACTATCTCTAGCTGAGGAAAGTGGTGACAGACAGGCTTGTCATCAAGAATTATCCTGACAAGGACAGTGTTGGCAAGAGTGGTTATTTCTCCCAGCAAAACATGTGAAATGCTGAAGAGGAGCCAACAAAAAGCATGAAGTAGCTGTTGTCACCCCTAACTGTTAGCTGCTTGTTTTATTTCTCAAGGAGTGCAACAAGCCCTTATTTACCTGTGGTATCTACACAGGACCCCTATGCATTTCATTGTGGCAACCTAAAGTGACATAGAGATGTGCTCCTTCCTCCCTTCCCCTGGACATAAAGGACCACCAAAGATGGCAAAGGGGTCCCAGCTGCCTAACAGGTACTCCTTCCCTTGGGTGGCTCCCTGGCACTGGCCCAGATCAAATATACATGTGATTGTAAAAACATGAATGAAAAGAAATGTAACAGCACACAGTGACAGTAACTAACTCAAGTGCTGAATTCCCTCTGTGAAGAGTAGTATAAAGGATGACTGATTGTTTTGGGTACAGCACCAGTTGTCTGCAGCAGTGGGAATGGGATTGCTATGGAGTTAATTCACACAGAGTGAATCACACATCCCCAGAGACGTAGGTGGATCCATCCTAACTTATGGCATGAGCATCCATGACAATTTATTCTCTTTGGAGTCTCTGAGCCTTGCTTCCATAGCAAAAGCACCTTCCTGGCTCGTGATGGTGCTTCTGCCAGCTTCTTCAGTGGAGGATGGTTTGGGTACCCCGAGAAGCAGCAAGGTGTGCCAAGGACTTTTCCCCCCCGACCTTGTACACCCCAAAGCCTGCACCCAAACCACCGTGTTTCACCCGCAGCACCTGTCTGCCCCATATTTGCTGTTCTCTGCTCCATCTGGCATCACTTGGGTCCTTCACAGGAGTGGGATACCTGGGCCTTAAAACTTCAAGCATTAAAAAAATACTGAAACATTTAAAATAAAAGCATAAGAACACCATGCTCACCAGACTACCCTCTTTTTCCTGTTTAGTTCTCCATCACCAGTTTTCTTCCATGCATTTAGGAAAGAGCTCTTTGTGTCTTCAGCATTAATTGCGCCTGTTAAACACCATTTTTACATTACTCACTTAGCTTGACAAATTCCTATCCTTAAAATTTGTTGGCTGTACCGGGGTCTGCTCAAGTGCAAAGCCACAGGCAACAGGCAACGCTGAGAGCTGCTGCTGCTGCTGCTTGAAGCAATGTAGGCAGTTGACTCTATGTGTAATATTTGGAAGTCATCACTTTTGCTGATCAAATATAAGGCATTCAGGCCAATTGTTAGGTTTCATCTGATCAGAAGCAGGCTGTTATTAATCCCTTATCAATGCAGTGCTTTTGATTGAAATCTGTGTCTTTTTTTCTGTCCCCCTCCTTTTCCTCACTGGACATAACAGACAATGGAAGGGATAGGGCCAAACTGCTCTTCTGCACACAAGAAGCTAATTGTCTGAAAACAACACATCATTCAGGACCATGGGAGACTGAGGACAGTGGCAGGAGCATGAATATACAAAAGTGCCTACTGTTAAGGCCACAGCTTTAAGTGTTTAAATTCAAATCACATTCCCATTTGAGGTTCAAATTTATAGCAAGAACACACACACAAGGGTTTCAGTGTTTTATATGAATTTAATCCAGCTTCTCAGGGTATTCCTGATGGCAGCACATCAGAGCTGAGTGCAAGGGAGACTCACTTTCCTTGCTGTATGAAGCAAAAATATTGAAGTAGGTTATTTTGGTTTGGTTTGGTTTGGTTTTATGTGCTCTGTGTTAGTAAATAGAGCAGCCTGTCATATCTAGGCTCTGGTTTTCCGACTGTGAGCTTGGTCCTTGGCTCAAAATGCTATTGTTTTTGGACCTTTGCCTTGAGCTGAAGGCTTCAAATGTGGGAGAAAGAGGAGGAACCAAGCTAAAAATAAAGTGAAACAAAATACTGTTTATTGCTATGGCATAGATAATGCTTTCCTAGATGTCTCAGCAGTCCTGTCCTTGCAGGCAATGTGGACTGCCACAGTTTGCTTTCACACGCAAGAACTGAATATCTGTATCCCCTACCACCTTCCTAGTATTTAGCTCTGTGCTCTCATGGTGTTTGCTCATGCCAGGCACAGCAACAGAGAGAGAAACTGGCTCCACTTTCCGTTACATGTCAACAAAGAACATGTGCATGGCAGATTTAAGAGGCAGGTCAAGTTCCTTCACTTCTTCATGTGCCTCAGTGCAACCCCACGGTGCCCGCTCCTGCCATGGCCCTGTACTGATAGGAGATGCTGAGACTTATACAGGCTTTTCGGTAAAGACTGTGGCACTCAATGCCTGTGCGTACATGTATACACTCTCTCCAGAGCAATATCTGGACTGAAAACATTCTGTCTCCATTTATTTACCCACCTCTGCAACTGGGTATCCCATGAAGCGCTGAAGGCTGCAGATGTAAGGCGGTGAAGAAGGTATTTCTGCACCAAGGGCTGCAGCACTCACTACAACAAGACTTCGTGCACGCAGGAGCTGAGCAGATGTTAGATTGCTTATGGGAACAAAGAGAATAACCCCAATTACATCAGATGAGCTCTAAACTAGACATGAGGCAACTGCCAATAGTCAGGATTTAGAAGAAAGCTTCTTTTGGCCAGGACATTCCCTCCTTGCCCATTTCTGGGCTTCAAGGACGTGCCACTAAACCCCCCGCTGTGAAGCCCTGTTGGTGCTGGGTACTAGGCTAAAAGTGTAGGACTTACTCAGCACACAAATTACCCCGTTTCAATATAGATGCCACAGAAGCAGGTGAAATATTCACACATTCAGATATTTTCCCTGAAAATCACTCAGCTGAAGTTATCTTTGACCAGTATATCAACATCCACCATCACGTGGACAAACGGTGGCTGAGGAAAGATCAGAGAGGCCACATCTCCAGCCACAACACTCCTCTTGCACTGATAAAACATTCCTGCAGCTTTGCAAGTTCAAAGAAACAGATAAAAAGTTTCTCTCAGCAAAGTGGTTTAATCAGATTGTTGTGAATAGCTTATGTGCAGTATCAAGAGCATGAGGTGCTCAATTTCTTGAAATATTTGAACAAGCAGAAGTGTTTGGGGCTTAGTATCTCAGTAACAAGGCATACTTTTAGACATTTTAGAGACCTATTAATATTTCTGTGTGTGAGTAAAACACACAGCACTGATGATGCCTCTGGGGCCCTTTCCCAGCACATACTGCTTGAGCTCATGAAGTGGGCCAGTTGCTATCTCCCGAGGATCCAACTAGGGTATCTGCACGGAAAATTCCCAGATCTGGCATTCAAGTTTGAGCATATTATTAGCATATCCTATTTCTTCTTTTAGGACAGTTAATTGAGAAGCTGCGGCAAAGCTGCCTTTTCCTGAATCCCTAAAACCTTAAAGGTCCCTTTCCCTTTGCAGCAAGTGGTAACATGTAGTCAGATTGTCTCCAAAAGCAGTACGTTATTAAAAAGTAAGCACTCAAGTACTGGTTTCATGAGCTGGAGTGATGGTAAAGGGCAGACAGGCAAGCCTCCTGTGAGGAAACCTCAAGCTGGGCACAACTGCCCTGTTTTGCTTTCACAGCTAAAATATGGGTGTGCTTCAAGTATCTTGCTGTAAAGTCCTCCTTGTAACCAGGAAAAGGGCTTGTGCACCCAAAGCAATGGATAATTATCTTCCTGTGTGGGTGGTTTCTTTAATAAAAGATATAATCTCTTCTTGCAAGCTTTGTCTCATTTAGTGGAGAAAACACAACAGTAGTTTTACCATTGTATGGGTGGGTAAAGTGCAGGAATTGTCCATCTGCATCCCAGTCCCGTGTCTGTGCTTCGTCTGTCTATGAAATGGGTGATGAAAAAAAGACTCCTGAAGCAATGCCTGCCACCACTTTTTTCAACAATTAAGGCATTTTTTTTCCTCTCTTTCTGGGGCATTTTGTATCTCACTGATTACTAAATCTTAAACTACTTTTCTCCTCTTAACTGTTGCGCTGGTACCACCAAAGAGCTGCTGTCCAAGTAGGGTTCACGTGTCAGCTCCCTCCTCACAGCCCCTGGAAATGCAGTTCACAGGGACAGTGTCATTTGCACATGGACTGGGACAACTCTCCAAAGACTCATCTGGACTTGGGACAAGGATGCAGCTGACATATCGGCCTTCCTCCCCACTGCTGTCAAGTTGAAATGACTCACTCTTCTGCCCCACCACTAAAAGAAAGGTGATGTTTGGTTAGTCCTAACATTGTCATTTGAGGGTTTTGGGAAAAAATATAGGAAAACAGCAGCATGCCAGCCTGGCAGTGCCATCTGTGCTGAAGGCTTGCCACTCCTCACCAGCTGGGATCTGCACTACAATCTGCAGCCACTGATTGCTGGACAAGCTTGTGAGGTCCATCTTTGATATTAAAGGGAGCAAAGTACTGCAAAGAAAAATCCTATATCAAACCAACCTCAAAGCCAAAACAGGAATGAAGGTGGCAGCTGGAAGCGCATGCTGAGCCTGGGTGAGCTGGACACAAGACACCCAAGCTGAACGAGAGGAAGTCAGCAGCGCTGCCTTGTTTGTGCCAGCTGAAGGTCTTGCCTTATCTGCTCAAAACACAAGGACAAATCCATCTAGCTCAAAGTCTGCAAGATGTGACTCTTGAAAAATAAAGGCAGTGGGCTTCATTCTTTCTGTGAAGTAGCTCAGTGGTTTCATTGCACCTCTGGAGGTCCAGCATGGGAGAAGTTGCCTCCTCTGTTTAAAACCATCAAGATTGTTATAAAAGCAAATTAAATGACACTCTTGTTCTGATTCTATCTCCTGAAAGTGGCTGTATATTTAAAAATAGTAAATTTTGTCAATCAGCTTTATTACTGAGTGCTATTGCAGTAGGTGATTAAGGGTTTTTTAACTTGCAGCTACAGAAGTATCGCTTTCATTGCACAGAATGTGTGATGGGTATCGAGAACACTTTAAACCAGTTGTTTGCCTTGTTTGATTTGTGTGGCACAACTAATATAATAACATCTTTGCAAATGACATTAATTATGACTTTCTCTTGTGTTATGGAAACAGAAAGAAGAGCTCTTTTTTAGAATATAAGAACAGCAATTTCTTATGTCCTATACTTTCCAATGTTCAAACCAATTATCATGTCAGTAAAAACATGAAAACATTTTCACTGTTACAGTCATTACTGAGAATACATGGTTGTAGTTGTTGAAAATGTGCTATCTACATTAACATGTATCTTAGCAAATGCCAAAATAATTTACTTAAAAGAATCTTGTATTTTTTTAGCAACCACAGTGTTACTAATAACCACAGTGGTGATAAACAAGTGCACTTGCTTCTGTGGTCATAGCTTAAGTTCTGCTTTTAAGATGAATATCTGAATTTGCTCCCGTTGATTGATACAGATTTTAAATCTGTATTGTCGCAAATGTGAGTAACATTTGACTTAGCAGCTGGGAAAACATATTTAAAGCTGGAGATAAATGAATATGAATAAGAGGATGTGTGAGAAGCTGTTTAATACTGCTGAGAGCAGAAAGATCAGGTTTCTTTTGTTAGTATAAATAGTACATTTGCATCCACATCTTAAGTCAGGGACCCAGGACTGACGAAAGGCTACTGTGTAGGCATTTTTGTTGGTAGGATTTTTGTCAGCAAAGGCCACAGTAGAGAGCCTACAATGATAAAACTAGTCATCTTCCAAGAAAGCTAAAATCTCACAGTCAATGTAATCAATACGGTAAAAAGACTCTACTGTTGCTGGGAGTTGTGCATGTAGCAGGGGCTACTTTGCCAGCATTGCTCCACCAGTGGGAGAGCATTTTTCTTGTCTTTGTAGCACACTGCGAGAGCTTGGCACTGCATCTGCTCAATCACCCTGAGACCAGAGTAGATTTGACTGGGCAGAGGCACCGGGGCAGAGGCAAACAGCAAAGTGCTCATGGCAAGAGCGCCAAGTGGCATTTTACACCGTGGGGTATCTGTTTGCCCTCAGTGTGATTACTGGGGCAGATTTTATCCTTTTAGCCTGAAGCTCTGCCCAGTAACGAGAAAGACAAGCTCTCAGCCCACAGTTTCCGCAATACTTTAACCCATCTGCCACCAAGAAAGGCAATCCCACCGCCCTCCCACCTCTGTGCTCCTCTAGCTCCTGGGTTTCACAGCGGTTGTATGGTCAAGTCTACAGGGGACCTGATCTAGATCACAGGCGATGATTTGCTCTCAGCCTTTAGTTAGGCTGAGTTTCCCACCAAGCTCTTTGCTGTGTTAAATTCATCCTAAGAAACTTCAAAATGGAGAGAAGCCCCGCCAAGCAGGCTCCTGCCGAGACCTGTTGTCCCGTGCATGTGCTCCACTGAAGATTGGTTTCAAAGTGTGGGTTTGACCACAGATGGAAGTCTTCACCTGAGCAGCTGGAAGGCGGCTGGGTGGACTGGCTATATGGCCATGTAACTGCAAGGAAAATTAGGCTGCCTGAAGTCTACAATACGACTTTAAATCTGATTAAGTGTTAAGCCCTTTTTGAGTTATAAAACTTAATGAATCACTACTACAGAGGTGTTTCAAGAGTCCTGTTGGCCTCTGTTGTACTTCATAAAGTTCCTAAATGATCCTCTGCCCTGTTTTAGTTTAAGTCTCATGGGAAAATCTTACCCTTTTGGTTTCTTGTAACTCATTAAATGCTGACAGCCGGCACCATGTTCTACAAGTCATGGGAAAAGTTAACAGGAGGATTCGGAGAAAACATAGCTGAGGATTCCTCCCACAACAGTAGCCAGAAAGCAGCCATAAGTGGCAAATTCATAGGACTTGCATGAACCTGATGTTCTCTGGATAAACAAAATGGAGCTAATTTAAACTGAAGACTAAATTGTGTTTCCACTGAGTCCAACTGCAAAGTTTCCATTTGCCCTCAAATTCAGTGTCTCGGATTCATGTGCACGATATCCCCTGAAGACGGAGGACCCACCTAGCTCACAGTAAGGTTAGTCTTATTTTTCTTTGCGAATTGGCCTGTCATTTCACAGTTGCACTTACAGTGGTGCTGATACCAGTGAGGCTGTGCTGGCATAGCGATGCTGTCATCCTCTGCTGCGCTGTGGGTTGACAGCAGACCTGATGCACATCGATAGTGTTGACGTTACGTCTGATTTGTCACATGCAAGTAACTCTGCCCTGCCCTTGCTCACATCAGAATGGTCTCTCAGAGTGACATTTCTGGACTCTTCATTTCATTTTATCATCCATGGAAGGAGTAAACAAAAGAAGCTGGGAGATAGACGTGAGGCTGATGCAAACACATATCCTTCTAATGAGCTCAGTGGAGCTGAACTAGTTACATTAGGAGAAAAATTTCCGTTTCTTCCCAAGTCAGGAGATGAGACCTGCCAGCCTGGCTCACCTGTACCAAGCCTGACTGCTGTCCTTTGCTCCCAGAAACACAATTTCTGCATTTTCAGAAATAGACAGTGAAGGTGCTTGGCCTGAGGGAAGAGCTGGGGGTCCGGCTGCCCAGTGGCTGGGAGCTTGAGTGTCAAAGAGACGAATGATGTTCGTTAGCCGTTTTGCTGGCTGCTAGAATTCTTCCTGGGCATCTGGGTGGCCCAGCATGGCAGAGTGCAAGGCGGTGACCTGGTGTTCTTGCATAAGGCAAAGAGAGGTGATATGCCCCCATATGACACTGAGAGGTGATGTGCCCCAAAGCCAAGCACTGCAACGCTGGCGTGCGCAGGGTTGGCATGGTACCAGCCAGCAAAAGCCTGGATAGGTGTAATCCCATACATCTCATCTGCCCTCTTGTTAGCAGACAATTTGGTTTTTTTACTATAGGGAGTAATAAATAAATTTATCTTTTTACATAATCAGCAACAACATAGCTTTAGGAACTTCCTGAGAATCTGAAAATCTGATTGTAAAAACAAGCAAAAGGAGAATTCCAGTGGTTAAAAACTCAGGGCTGTTCTTTGAACTTTCACCTCATTTTTTAAACAAAGTCATCAGCTGTGATTACATCCAGCTTGAGATCATTGCCATAATTAATTTTAATTAAACTATAGTTAATTTAAATCTTGAAAAGTTTATTTCATGTCGTTGCATAGCATCAATATTAATGTATGATAGAACATGGCTCACATGCAGTTTTGCAGTTCGATGTTGACTCATGCAACGCCTGCTAGCTTAGCCATGCTTTGAAAATTCAAAATACACTCTTGCAAGTACATTGCAGCGAATGCCAATACAATGTTTACATAAGGCAGAGGAATCTGCCATCATGCATGGCTGCAATTTTGTGAAATACCACATCACATGTGTCCTCACACATGCCAATAGGCACACTGTGGATTGATTTTTCTGTGCCCTTATCAATCAATTCCACAATGATTTCAATTTGAGGTGATGATGCAGAGTGGACTGGGCTTTGATCCACTCTTCCGAGATCTCTGTAACCCTGGCCATTTGACTGGCAAATTTATCTCCTGCTTCCGCAAACTGGAGCCATCCTTAAGCAGTTGCTGGCTCACAGCAGCTTCCAGCACCAACTGCTGTAGAATTTGCTTTTAGGAAGCTGTGAAAAACAATGAATACAGCTACAACTGACTTGAGAGTCAGAAACATTTGGTATGGTAATAAAAATATTCCTGGCAGAATGCTTTGGTAGCAGCCAGCTTAATAGCTAATTGGCTTTATTCTCACTGAATATCTGTACATTTATTTGGAAAATGACTGCAGGGTTGACGCAAGCAATAGTATTCCCTTCTCGCCTCATATAAAGCTGACATAGAAATCAGAAAGCAAGTCAGTGTATGAAGTTGTGATGCTATTGTATAGCTTACGAAAATATCATTCAGGTCTAGCAGAAAATGAAATAGAAGTATTTATTTTATATATTTGAAACAATCAAACAAATGTATAGATGAAGTAAATGATTTACCGTACCAGTCTGCAAATAAGCAGGTCACCATGTCTAGGTAAGGCCGCAAATAATATTAACTGAAAAATGTATTGCTTCTCCTCCTGAAATTTACTACCACCTTGAATTAGTATTTCTCACGGTAACTGCTTGTCAAGCACAGGGCCAATAAATAACGTGGGTGGTGTAAACACAGCTATGTGATTGGGAAGTTAAAAGAGGTTTGGCAATGCCTTTTGGGGGGTCTTTCCGTTTCTCAGATGGAGAGTTTTTCCAGCCCACAAAACTCTTAGTTAACTGTACAAGCCTGTGTTGGCTCAGCCAACAGTTTGCCTCTGTTCTGCAGATTTTAGCCACATGAATCATTTCCAGTTCCGCTTTCCTATTGCCACTGATTTTCAAAAGGGAGCGGGCACGATCAAGAATATCCAGTGTTACTATTGTTATTGCTAAACCAAATGAGAATAAAGTTGAAAAAGCTCTTGAATGGCCTTCTGGAAGCCAGTGTTTAACTCCTGGTGTTGAGTTGAGAAATGCAGATTTTTTCTACACCCTGGGAAGCATCCAATACTAGTCTGCATCAGAATTGCTGAACAGACTGGACTTTGAGATCGAGACAGAAGATTAATTCCTACTTTCCTGACACAGCCTCCTTCCTCCTGGAACCGGAAAATGAGCCAAAACCCAAAGTAGCATGTCTGGCTTTTGCTGTCGGCTGCCAGGGCCCTGGGTGCATCCATTGCCCGGCTCCGGGGACCTCCATGCCCCCCATTCCCATCCCGGGCTGCTCCTTACTTGCTGGCCAGATGTCCCCATCTGGTTGTGAACCCATGATGCAGGGTCACCTCTCTCCTCACCAAGCTGCTTCCTGGCATGGCCACATGCCTTCGTCTCTTGGGCAATCCATCCTTGTTTCCCTTTCTTCAAAAGCAAAAGTTTAGTTCAGATCATTCAGAGTACTTTATTTTCAGTGTAACTGGGGAACTGGCTAGCATTTGTTACATAAATATTGTATTTACAAAGAAAGATGTTGTAATTTTGTACAATGAACAGGGTGACCTTGACTAAAGTGCTGCCAAATTATACGTAGGTAAACAAGCAAACCAAGTTCAAGACAAAAGGAGGTGGTGCTCCATGAAAGAAGTGATGGATCTTAGGAAGTCTTTCCTAAAGGGTAGTGTTTGGATGGAAGATATTTTCATGAGTTGAAAGAGAAGATGGAAAAGTGCTTGGAGGAGAGATCTTTTGGTTACCTAAAGACAAAGAGCACCAGACTCAGGAAGCCCCTGAGCTGAATGTAAGCAGAAGTTGGGAGAACATCAGGGGGCAGAAGGATCACATGCACTTGCGCTGCTCTTGCCCTCCCCTCACTGTCCACTTATGGCCACAGCTGAGTACAGAATGATGGGCCAGAGAGATCTGTGGTTGGAGTGAGCGTGGCCACCTTGTCACCACGTTGGCTTTCAGGGCCAGGACATAGCCTCTGAATGGTGGCACAGGCAGAAGCTACCCCTTGCTGAAGTGCTGCCTCTGAAGAATAGCAGTTATTGCATTTCCCTGCTTAATGATTTAATCTTCAAAATAGTGGGGTTTGGGGCAACACTGCTGCCTTCTCACGTGGATCCTGGGCAATATTAAGTGGTTTGCTGGTGGTTGATTTGGATGGATTCCCTTATTGGTGACTCAAATCTTTGGGTATAGAAAGAGTGAATAATAACAAAAATAGTTTTTAACTTTATTTGACTGACTTTTTTTTTGCTTAAACATTAAGTAAGTTTGTCATCTTAATTAATTAGAAGTGATGTTTCAAAGTAAACACACAGAGCAAAATTACTTATTGTTGGTAGGTGTACTTATAGATCCGTGAATAAAGATCTACACAAAAGCCTAATCCTACTTTTATTGTAATTTTACTCATGTGCAATGCATCTTTAGGTTATAAGTTACACAAAATAAACTTGGTTTGTCTAACTTATCTTTCATGGGTTCCCAGAGTAATCAAATGAAACCTTAAGTAAGGAGCAGCAGTTTATATACTTCATCCCGATCCACTGGAACTCCAAAATCCAAGTTGCAGTAAAGAGATGAAAAACAACAGCATGGTTTTCCACCACCTCAGAGATGCCACTGGAATAATCTTTATTTGGTCAACTTGATAATCTCATTCCATGTTCCTAGATGGAATCTGATTTGAGCAAGACATCAGTTCAGAGAGAATTAAATGCAGTTTTTGCTCATTGTGATAATCAATTAATTAAAACTTGTATTTCTCTCAGTCATAGAATCATAGAATTGTTAGAGTTGGAAGGAACCTTCAAAGGTCATCTAGTCCAACCCCCCTGCAAGAAGCAGGGACATCCCTGACTAGATCAAGTTGCTCAAAGCCTCATCCAACCTGGCCTTGAACGTTTGCAGGGATGGGGCTTCTACCACCTTTCTGGGCAACCTGTTCCAGTGTTCTACAATTCGCATTGTAAAAAATTTTTTCCTAATATCCAACCTAAACCTACCTCCCTCTACCTCAGTCAGCTGAATTTGTCTGAGATTTTTATCTCTGCTGCACCAAGGGAGTCAGAGGCAGAACTGATGTCAAGTGCACTGATCTAACATGAAACGTGAATGATGATTTACATTTTATTTCATTTCTCATAATGCTTCCCATCAGGTTCCCATCTTCCCGCTGACTCTCAGAATGACCATGTGCCCTCTGTGCTGGCTGGAGGCTTTCATCATCCCCAGGTTTTGGCCAACACAGCTGCAATGGCTGAAGGCCTCAGGCTCTCTGGAGGAATGTGAGCAATGCAATTTTGTCACTGAAACATCTTTTATGTATGTATTAAATAGAAATAGACAGATTCTCAGCTATGGAAAAGGCTATCCCCATGCAGATGCCAGAATGTATGAGTCCTCCAGACACCTGGAATCAGGTCCAAGCAGTGACTCCTGCCAGCTGTTGCACAGATGGGCCTGTTGGAATCACTCACAGTTTGGGAAACTCAACGAGCACCATCTAAGAAAGTCCTCCTCTCTTTGCCTGAGGCACAGCCCCTCTAGTGGGCTGTAGTACCAAACTTTGTTGATTTCTAACTAACTCTCCAAATAATATAAATCTAAAATATTTCGGATGATGAAGTGTAATGATCTATGGAATTGAATAGCTGGTGCATGCCTCAGAGCTTGATTTTGACCTAAGTTACACTGCTGTAAATCTGGAGATATGACAGAAAGGACGTGGGAAGCAATACACTGGCAGAGCGTGCAGATTTGCCATCAGGATTGCTAGTAAAAGTGCAGGTGCTCTGCAGAGTCAGGTCACGGTGGTGGCTGCTTCTCTGCAGATGAGTTATTGTGGGGTTTATAGCACCTGCACCTGTGCCAGGGGAAAAAGACCTCTAAAAGGTCTCCAGTAACCATTCTGGGAGCCCAGCCTCAGGCTGACTGGGAGAAGAGGTGCTGGAGTCTGAACTCCCCTCTGGCCCCTTCCACCTCCCTGGAAGGGTCAGAGAAAGCCCCCCATGTCGCGCTGGCAGAGACAGTCTCTATCACACGTGGGGAATAGGTGGCAGAAGGCACTTTTGACTTTGTGCGCCCAACCGGAGATGTTCTCACAGACTCCAGAAAGGAAAGAAATCAGGCTGGGGCAAATTCTCTCATTCTAAACCAAGCAAGATGCCCAGCAAAATCCTGGAAAGTTTACTCAAATGAGAATTACTGTGATTGAGCCCAGACATTTCTCACTACTCTTCTCCACTTCGTTGTACATCCAGATACTCTAACCTGAACATAGTCCCCTCTTTTGCTGGTCTCCGTGCACACCTGTAACAAAGTAGATTTATATCCAATATTTAGACATAATCTTACAGTTAAATTATATATATATATATACAAAAATATATTCACATATGAAATACATGTGTGTGCCCATTGTATATAAATAAATATATATATATATGCATACTATAATCTAAACTTCAAAAGAAGAAAAATATTTAGAGGTGGAATACAATCAGTAATTCATAGGTTTCTGAATGAAAGCCTTGTATGAAGATATCCCTGAATATGTAGGACAGTCCAGCTCAGGAACATCAGCTTTGATATTTTGAGTGACATATAGAGAAAATTTCCTGTAATGATTAAAGAGTTGTAAGCTGCTGCTGAACAGTAACCAATGCTACATGCAAATGCGGAAATTGCTTGTTAAGTGTAATGTTCAGTGATAATGTTTTGATTACCGTCATTTTAGGGAAGTCTGATATACAGCAGGAGTGAGATTGAAGGAATGTTAATTCCACCTTGGATCATCTCAAACCTTGGGTCTGGTGGAAGATAGAGAAAACCTTTTGCTCCTGGATAGTTTTAAGTTTTAGACAATTCTGAATTATTTGGGTTTTTACAAATGAAAGAAAGATCAGGACATCAAGGCTATTAAAGCCTGTGAAAGTCAGAGTGCAGAACCACCCTGCCGGCACCTGCACGCATGGAGGACCCACCACCAGCTCTCCAAAACTTGATGGGCATCTTCACTGGCTGAACTCTAGTGCTACCCTAGAAAAAGCAAACAAAATCCTGGTCATAAAATAATTACTTTTTTCCCACTGACGTAGATGGAACATTTGTCATGAAACTATTTTTTTTTCTGAAGACACTGAAGATAAGATGGGAAGAAATGCCTTCTGACAAGGGGCAGATCTGCATGGCTCACGAGAGCAAGTTTGCTGGACACAGTGTTGAGTCTTCCACCTTTGCACCAACTCTGTTCAAACAGGCCTCTTAAAACTGGCTTTGCCTATAGATTATGCACTGGAAGAAAGTGTATGTTTCCTCCTACCCTGTCCCCTCTCCCACATCGGATTTGTGTTTGGGGATCCCTCGCTGG
The DNA here is from genome assembly GCF_036417535.1 of Chlamydotis macqueenii. Lineage (NCBI taxonomy): Eukaryota > Metazoa > Chordata > Aves > Otidiformes > Otididae > Chlamydotis > Chlamydotis macqueenii. The sequence goes on along the minus strand of NC_141558.1, from coordinate 69,742,083 downwards.
CCATATCCTAGTTATCAGATGCGTTTGCAGTACTGATCTCTAATTCAGTTCTCTTTATTTTTCCCCTCACAGATTCACACAAGGACAAAACCCTTCCTTTTTTAACAGCACAAATGAAAAAAAAAGTAACAGAATATAGGGAATATATATTGCTAATTCCTGATGTTTTAATTAACTCTGAGGTCTCATCCCTGCACTGAGCAGCTCCAGTCAAAACAGCCAACTTAGGGCAATGCGAGGCTCATAACTGAATCATATGATTTTTTCTGCTGATTCTCTCCTTTCAACACAGACTGTGCTCAGTGAACAGAACAAGGAGTTTAAGAACTATCTTTGCTCACCAGCATATTGTCTGCCCAAAAAGAAAGCCAACAATAATACCATGAGAAAGGAGAGTGGAAAGGACTATGTGAAATTGTCTGAAATTGTCTCCGTGTGGCTGAACGGGGAATAAGGCTGAAGAAGGAGCTGCTGGAGGGAAGATGTATGGATGACAATGCAGAAGCAGCAGGGGCAGATGGAGGAGGATGGACCAACAAGAGGAGGGATGAGGAGCGATATGTACAACAGCAGTGTATGTGACAGTCCGAAGAACCTCTCTTTCGAAGTGTCACTTTGCTGTGGTTCAAACTTTGAAGTGTCTCTTTTGTTATCAGGGTTTCAAGTTGAAATAAATGTGTAGAGTGAAATTCGGTAACATTTTTTTGCTCCTATTCTTTGATTCCTGACTAAAACCAGTCTTAGATGGGGATTGGGACATTTTCTAGGTATACATGCACAGTCAAACATGACCCTGCACAGAATTGCTTTCTGTCCTTTCCATGTTCAGCTCATCCACTATTTTAGCTGCTTTTTAACAAGTTTGTAAATTCCCGTTCACATCTGGAAACATCCCTGGGGAGCTTCCATCCGCTGTTCACACGTGGATGCCATGGCAATATGCGTCTAAGAGGTGCTATGCTGCATGCTGCTGTACTGTGTAGAGACCCACCAGCCCTGCTTGAGCTGCATCAGGTGCCAAAACTGTCCAGCCGAAGAGTTGGAGATGCCACTCGAGCATCGCAAGGGCCATTCCCCAACAGGATATATTAGCCTGTAAAGAGGTCTACACCACCAGTCCTGAAGAACGTCATTATTAGGACAACTACCTCAGATACTCAGCAGATCCATGATCAACAGGTTTAACGTTGGCAAGCAAGCTGTTGGTGCTTCGATAGTGAAGTGGATTAAAACCTTGATAATCCATGAGCAATGGGTATTGTGAATGTGCCTAAAAGGACTGCCTTTGAGAGAAAAGGCTTCCTGTACTCGACCAGGACCATTAGCAGCATACGGTTTGCTGGCCGCAATGAGTACATGAATGTATCAACCAAACAAAATGCTCTGTGATCATTATGCTGCCCTCAATCAACTGGAAGGCAGCTTCCTGAATGCCACAGAGAAATGCACCAGCTGGTGTTGAATAGGCTTTCTTCACTCCAAATAAGACCATAATCAACAGGACATCTGAGTCCAGCTTATTTTCCAAGGCCTCATCCATCTCCTGCTCTGACTCATGAGATTATACCCAGTGTCAGTGCACTGAAGAGAACAAATTTTATTCCATAGTCAGGAGTTTCAACACAGTTGATCCTTCAGCCCAGCAGATCCTGCCCAGGCAATGAAAGGGTGAAAGAGTATTTTTTGTCGACAGAGTAAAGATGACCATTTCAATCACCCTTCTTTCCTGTGCTTTTTTTACTCTGAGTGATGGCAAGGCCACAGGTTGATACCTTTATCTACTTGGTATGCCTTCATTTCATTTTTCCACATCAGCCATCAGCAACAGCTAGCAGAAGCCATGCCAGCCTCCAGACACATGGTGATAAGGATTTCATAGTTCACTAGCTGAAAAAGAAAGTTTAGGGAAAATGTTGTTTTGGCTGTTGGAGATAGTGCAGCAACTAGACACAAGGTCTTTGACCATTATCTTTCTAATATTTCCAGCCAGGGAGCCTGTTTGAAATCCTTGACTGGAATAGGCTGTGAGTTTTCCAGCTAAGTGTTGGAACATCATCCATGTGAGAGTGACTTTTCTTAGCTTGCTTGAAAAGTTCATGCAGAATTGGTTTGCAGGTACTAAACCAGCCATTGCTATTTGCCTCATCCAAGGACCACATATCTTGAATTTCTCCTGTATGAAGAGATTATCAAGCAACTTCATTAAGGAATGAAGGGAGATTCGGACAAAGGGCAACTTACCTGCAGAACCAGGCTGCAAATCTGTGATTATCAATGCACCTGGAGTCTCAAACCATGTGGGCCCTTAGACAGAGAGGATCAGGAACTCAACACTGCTCTCCTTATGGTTTCTTATCATATAATGAAGTCACTGGAACTGATAACTTGGACTTCCTGGGTCAATGCTTTGATACCAGTGATAGCATAACTCCATGCAATCTCTTGGCATGAAAGCGTTGCACAGAGAGCCTCATGTATTATATATATATATATATAAATATCTATGAGAAATACACAATCCTGCTTGCCCCATCCATAATCCCACTTCTTGTCTTGGTTTCTTTTCTTTCCCCTTTATATATTTTTGCAAACACTTTGAACTTCCTAAGAATGCAGTGCCAGCTCCATGTGCAATCTTTCTGTCTGGAATCCCTTAAATTATGAGTTATGGGCAATGAAGAAGGAGAGGCAATAGAGCCAGGGAGCTATGCATGCATGGCTGAGCTACACCCTTACTGCCATCAGAGTCCGCCCATCACTGCCATTCCTATAGCCTCTGTCTGTTGTCCAAAAACCAACTAATCCAATGCCAAAAGCTGCTTATGGTGGTCCTTTCTTTGTCTAGATTTGGGCAGTACCTCTTTGCTTGCAGTTGCACTACACAGGTAGACTAAAGGAACTGGTAGGCTAATCATTGTCATCCTTTGTCTTGCGCTAGGCACTCTTTCATTTTGTAAATGTCCTATGCAAAAGGAGATGTTCAGAAAGCATCTCCTAAAGCTGTCCTCCCATCAACGGCCTTGGAAAGCTTGCACATTCCTTGTGCTGTCGGGCTGAACATTAGGAGGGCATCACCATAGGCTCACTGTCCTGTGTAAGGCAAGTCCAAAAACATCCACCAGCAGAGCCACATCTCTTCTGCACTGTTCCTAATTCAGCCAAAAACATGATGGCAGGATGAAAGCAATAATCTCTTCAGGGATTATTTCAGAGTTGGTGAACCCCAGCCCATCACCGTGCATTGATGAGATGCTGTTCCCCTCTTAGTCCCTCTCTGTATCAACCCGCCTATCTATTAGAGGAGATTATAATAACCAGCTGCCTCAGATGGTGTTTGAAGCTACGCACTTGCACATGGTCGAAGATATTTGGACTAAAGATAGGCTAAATAAAAATTGGTATGAGAAGTAAACCTTATAATGTGCAGTAAGACGAGGGGCTAGATTTCAGGTTTTTCACTGGGCTTTAAGTCATACCTTTTATTTCCAATAATAATGTAAAACCATAAACCCTTTGTTACTGAAAGGCACCATAATAAGCATTTTGGATTGAAATTAAAATAGTTTATTTTAAAAATACTCAAGCTCTCTTTAAACTGCCAAGTCCTTAGTCAGATATTTAACCCCAGGAACTTCCACTGTTGCCATAAGCCTTAAAATGTAAGCATCAGTATAAAAATAAACCACAAATAAATTCAAGTACTGCAGAATACACGGACACAACAAGTTGAAAGCCAATTGTTAAACAAGCGAGTACTCTCCTAATCATAACAAAAAGAGAGTGCCATAACACAAGGTGAAAATAACCAAAAAGCAAACAGAACACACCATTGATTGAGTCCTTCATTATCTAGGCTAGCTTTTAACGGAGAAACCTGCATGTGTGTCATTGCTTTTATCTCTCCAAAGGCAGTATGCACACACTCTAAAAATCAGTCTCTTCGTTTTCTGCTTGAAAAGATCATTGTAAAAAAAAAGTGTCAGGGAGTGGAGGTCATGCTGATTTATTGGCAATTAAACCTGCAGGATTTCTGCGCTCCTTTCAAAACAAAGTATCTCTGGGTAATTCAGCCTGGCAGATTACATAGTGGGCTATCTACTAAAAGGCATGAATCTTATTGTTTGTGCACAACAGAAACAATTGACTTGGTCTTATTTAGGAAATTGCTACTATTTTCTGCAAGGTATTTGTATTACCCATGAAGACAGGGAGGGAAGTTATCTCTTAAAAATGCAAGATCCTTTCCAATAGTAAAAATGCTGGTTTTATTCCTCATCCATTGTGCAGGATAGCAAGTCTAGAGATGAACTTCCTCCTGCTTAAGAGTAAATGGATAATGATGCAAAGTAATAATCCGAATGCATTGCTAAGGAAGATGGCATTTCGTTTACTCCATGGCTGATTTATCCATTTTTGAGTAGGTACTTCTGCACGAGCTTTCAAATTAGGCTGTGTCAGCCTGGTCTCTTGGTGATGATTTTCCAGCTGTATCATTTAGAAGTCTGAAAAATATCTCACCCTTTAGGGACATAGCTAAACTGGCAAAATGTTCACTATTCTGTTTTGGCGGAATGGTCTCACACAGGTTTGGGCTTACATCCTTTACTGAGCTAGCATGAGCTATACTAAACCACCAGATGCGAGTACGATCCATATTCCCACTCAAAGTGTTTCCCAGCATAGCAATAAACTCAAACTCTTTGTAACGCAAATACCTTCTTAGCTTTGCAAACAGTGTCAGATATCCAGTATCATAGAGTCTTAATGTTTTGATGGTGATTCAACATTTGTATTTCAGTTCTTGGACATGCAATATGCAGTGCAGGAGGAACACTGCAATCAGCACTGAACATCTTCCCAATCAGTGCAGGGACTTTGGTTGTGTGGTTAGGAAAACATCTAATTATTAATTTTTATGGATAATATTGCCCCTAAGACTTCTTTTATAGTTATCTGCTTGTCTGAGCTCTGGATCTATACTACAGAGATATTCAGTGGGGAAGAGTGGGTCTCAGGAGATGTTCATAGACCCTCCATCTTAGGAGGAGCAGTTAAGGAAGAAGGAAAAAAGGAGAGAGTATATTCAGTCCCTAAAATGAGGGACTTTGGACTTGTCTGGATATAGCTACAACCAGATCCAAACAAGAACTTCAGCACTGAGTCCCATGTAGGATGTAGCAAGAGATGAGAGAGAGTGCAAACGTGGCAGCTGGCAGGGTGGTGGGAGAAGAAATGCTCTGAATCAGATACCAAACAGTACCCCTCGTGGCTTTGCCTAGAGTGAGGGAAGAGATCAAATGCTAGACTAGCCTGGCGGTAGGAGAGAGCAAAGCGGGAGACATTCCCAGACAGAAACCGCAAGCAGAAAGTTATGGTGTGGGAGCTGAGTAGGCAGACACACCAACCTGGAGAAACAGAAAGTCCCTTTGAAGTTATTACTTCAAACAAGCTTCCAATGCAAATTGGAGATGCTGCATGCAACAAGAGGTCCTAGAAGAAGCAGGTGTCCAACCAGTGCTGGACTGGCATTTCTCTCACGGCATCCCTGGGCAGAAACAAAGGTTAGCCAGAGCGTGCAAATAGCACCCTGATTTGCTCCTCTGGGTGGATTAACCTGACGAACTCTTTCATGCTGACTTTCCACAGAGTGATACGCTAGTTGTAGGTCACTGGGATCAAAGTGCCTGTGGTTTCACAATGCAAAGTGCTGAGGCATTACAAAGCCCAGCTGACCGTTCACATGTGTGGCAGAAATCCTGGCACAGTAGATGGGGCTCGCTGGATCTTGTATCACACGTCTGTGTCACTGGACACCCAGCACTTGCCCTGCTGCTTTTTAGCAGTTCCTTTCTTGCCCTTCCCCACTCTCCACACTCTTAGGTCGCACCAAAGAGGACTGACCATGCATTGTACTTTAGATGACAGGATGGGTGACTGGCCTGGATGAAGAGGTGCTTTCATGGTGCTGGGTGGCACGGGTCCAGCCGATATGGCCCTTGGAAAGTCCCTCCTCTCAGGAGAGGCAGATTGCAACTGCTGGGAGGCAAGCTTCCTCTTCCCACTGGGTTTGTTCTCCACATACCAGGTCTGGATGACCATCCTCTCTGCCTGGGGAAAGCCTTATTCCATGATGCATGTATAAATGCCATTTACCATCAACACCTCAGACCAAAATAAGAGAGAAGATCTGAGGATTTTGATCCTAACATGGGAGAAGTGGAAGGGCCTATTTTCTGCCCAGAGCAGAAAAAACCCCAAACAAACCCCTTCTTTCTTTTTTTTTTTTTTTTTTTTTTTGGCTTGCGTTTTACCACCTGCGGTAAGCGCAAGACAAGCAGAGCTGTGATTGTGCCCTGACGGGGAGAGGACAGCCAGCCTCTGGCAGAAACCACACCGCAGCCGGGAAGGAGAGCTGCAGTGATGAGAGCTGCCTTGGCAAAGCAGGCACAGCGTGTCCTTGAGTGGGCAGTACCTTCAAGGACAGCCCTGGAGCCCAGCCAGCAGGCACCAGCAGCTTCTCCTGAGTCTGTCTTGGCTCTAAGCAGGAGGTGATGAGGTGGAGGGCACCTCCTGCCACCTCCTCGGCACCTGCCTCTGCAGCCCATCTTTCCCCATGCCTGCTGCCTTGGGCAACTGCAGGAGGTGCTGCATGGACATCCTGGAGAGCCGCACACAGATCCGTGGCGTAGCACCATGACTGACATCTGTCCCACCTATTTTAAAGGTCTGTGTTGGGAAATAGCACCATGTCCTTGTCATATTTATTGGATGAGTTCAGCTTTCCTCGGTTGCTGTTTTGCTGTAGGTTTCCTTCAGCAGCTCTGATGCTTGTCCTGCATGCCATAGAAAGCAGAGATGGAGCAAGAAGGAGACGAAGGTGACGTGTGGGGTTGGACTGCCAGAAGCCACAGGCCTCTATTGTGGGACAGGGTAAATTGCAGGAGAGAATCATAGAATTGTTAGGGTTGGAAGGGACCTTTAAAGGCCATCTAGTCCAAAACCTCTGCAAGCAGCAGGGACATCTCCAACCAGATCAGGTTGCTCAGAGCCCCATCCAGCCTGGCCTTGAATGTTTACAGAGATGGGGCATCCACCACCTCTCTGGGCAATTTGTTCTAGTGTTCCACCACCCTCATTGAATCAGACATTTGGGAATAAGCAGCTTTCAGGTATTTTGCACAAAGCAGCCTGGCAGAGCGTTGTCCATGCCGTGGGTCTCCAGCTTCTCAGGGGTGAGGATGCGTGACAGGACGACAATGGTGGCCTTGGCTCCATCTGATGATTTTGCTCCCAGCCCTCCACCACCTGCTCCCTCTGGCTCTCACAAACCGCGTGAAGGATTTAGCAGGCAAACTGGATCATGGTGAGGAAGCAGGGATCAAGCTCAGTGTGGACACTGAACAGAGATGAATACAGGTTCCTCAATCTGGCAGCTGCCCAGGCACTAAGTGAAAGTATCCTGATGCTGGTTGAGGTTGCTAATCGGGAGCCAGTACAGGCAGGGACAGGCAGAGCAGGCAAACATCAGGGGCGGTGTGAGTGCGCTCGTGGTGACCCAAAAAGGCCTGCAGTGGAGGACTGTCCTTGCCCATTCATGAAGGGTGTGTACCCTTCTCTGCAGTTTGTGTTTGGTGGGGACCAGGAGAGCCTGGAGCCCTGGCGTGCCCCAGCTCCTGCATTAGCTGAAGGTGTGGATCCAGGTCGCTGCGGAAGACAGAGTGGAAACAAAACGTTGCCCCGGGGTGCAAACCGTGCTCCAGCAGAAATGTGCTGGGTTTTGTAGGGCTGCTCCTGGGGGCTGTGGCTGGTGAGAAAGCAAACACCCTTGAGGAGCGACCTCCACCATCTCTGTAATGCTGGGGATGCTGCATCATCTATCTGTGGCATGTGCCTGTCCTGTACCCAGTACCTGACCTGGCAGTGCCTGCTCAAAATGCTCTGTGCCCCAGCTGAACTGGGTCAGCTCTGGATCCTCCAACACTGCATGGACGAGCTACTGCAGAATTGCAACTGTACATGCACCTCTAGAAGATGTGATTCTGCCTACGGCATGTTATTGAGATGAGCATGATAGGAGGTGGAAAGTGGAAGCCTTTCTAGAGATTTTGCTGGGCTTTCTTCAGCCTCCCTCCCCAAATCCACTGCTGCAGCCATCGGTCATTTCATGGGCAACAGAAGAGAGAAGGCAACTCCGGTTGGTGTTGGAGGTAAGGGCCTGATGCAGAAGGCACTCCAGAAAGCTTCAAATCTTGGTTACTGCCTTCATTAATACAGAGTTGCTGGATTTTTAACAACATAATATGGTTTAAAGCCAAAAAATCTACTGGGAACATGTTGAGGAGTAGAAAGGATTGAGGAAGATAAAGGTAACAACATTTTTCAGGAGGTGTAGAAACATTTTATTTCATTTGCTGCACCCTGGTTTAAATAAAATGCTCGTTCAAAGGCCAAGTTTTGTTTGATTTTTTTTTGTTTCCGTGAGGGGGTGGCGACTTCAGGGCACTTTCAGCTTTTATCTGTTTAGGTCTTGTTTGGTTTTGTAGTGTTTTTCTTTTTTTCTTCCACTGAAACATAAAGGAAGAGACGGCACATATTCCTGCTGAACTCAGGTTGCGTTTTTAAAGGGTAAATCGAAAAAAAATCTGTGCGCAGCTCTGCTTTAAAGGCCAGGGGGCAAATGCAACCAAGGGGTGAGAACAGATAGCACCTTCCATGGTCCACTCTGAACATTTCACGTCACAAAAGGACGCCGAAGGGATCCCGGATTCAAACGCCGATCTCTCAGGTCACCTCCCAGCTGGGCAAAAGTCAAAGCAACACACCCCGATTCCAACGGGCAAACGACGCTCGGCTTGGCCCTGATCCTCCCTCCCTCTGAAGCGGCTGAGGTGTGGTAGCCAGGCAAGGCAAGCTGCCGCGCAGGCTTTCCGAGGGACAGAGGGGTGGGAATTCATGCAAAAGAGCCGGTTAGGGGCAAAGTGTTGCTGGCACCAGCAGTGCTAGGTGTGTTTTTAATGGTTTAGGAATGGAGGGTGCTTTCAGCATTAGATGGCTTTAGTAATACATAATTAATATAAATGCACTTCTGTTGTCCGCTGAGAGGGTAGGAAGGCTCTCGCTAACTTCTAAAGCTGGAAAAAGAAAAAGAAAAGTTTGAATGAATCCTAATGTATTCGATCAGTGGAAATTAGGTAGGAGCAAAATGAAAGTTGCTGAGAAACAATGTATTCTGGCCAAAACTGTGTGGTTTCCGAAGCCGGTTGTGCTTCACGGTGCAGTGGAAGGTGCCTGTATGTGCTGAGCAGAGCCTCCCTGCCCCTGGATTTGGTTCTCTGCCCCTAGGAGAATATTCTGCCTGCTGTAACCCTGGGCCGGATTCATCCTCACTCTTAAAAAACCCACGAAGTTGTTCTCTGAACTGAAACTACTTCAAATGTTAAAAAAACCCCAAACAACCACTGGTTCCTGCTAATATGGAGTGGGGGAATTTCCTTGAAACACATTCCCATCCTCCCTTTTAAATAAAATCATTGCAATGTATCAAGAAGCAGCTGAAAGCCGAGTGTCCTTCAGAAAGCAAGGAAATCTTGGAAGGGCAAATAACCTTTTTTTTTTTTCGCAGCGGCAGCTGGGATGCAAAAGGAAATTTCTCCCTGCAAGCGACTTCTCAAGGTCCTCTTTCTTATGTTGCAAAACTCCAAGTGAACGCAGGACTGCAAAACCCCGCTAAGCAAACAGTAAAGTTCTTGCCCCGAAAAGCTTAAAAGCCAAAGGCATGAGTGGAAGACAATGCGCTACAAGGCAGAGCAAACACGGCGGAGGCTTCATCTTTGTTAAGAGGAGGGGAAAAAAAATAATAAAGAAGGTTTAACGTCATAGGAGAAATGCGGGGGGGGAGGAATAGGAAAAAAAACCACACCAGCACATGGCCTGTGCGAGGGGAGAGGAAAGAGAAGTGAAACTAAAAGGAGGGTTCATGGTTTAAATTTGGAGTGTTTTAGGGGAAAATGGAAACTTCCCAGCAGGCGAGTATGCTCGGGGTGGCATGCGGAGCTTGGAAGCCCCTCGCAACCCGCCCCGCCCCGCCGGCCCCGGGGTGGCGGCGGTAGCACCGGGGCCGTCGGGGCGGTGCGGGAGGGCGGTACCGGTGATGGGGGGCGGGGGGTGGGGGGAGGTGTTCCCGGTTGCCATGGGGAGGCTGGGAGGGCGGTGCCGCCGCCGCTGCGCAGGGAGCAGCTGCTCCCTGACACATCCCCCCGCTGCCATATTGTGTCCGCGCTGCCTTCATGACCGCGGTGAGTGGAGCCGGCGCTTCCCCCCCCCACCCCGCCCTTCCTCCTCCTCCACGCCTGTTTTTGTTGCTTTCCCTCCTTTTTTTCATTTAGTTTTGGGGGTTTTCGGGGATTAAGGGGTTGGGGTTTTTTTGTTTTTAACGCTCTGGAAGGGTTTCGTGGGGGAAGGGGAAAGCGCGGGGGCGGCGGGTCCCCGTTGGTGCGAGGGGAGGGGAGAAGGGGGGTGGTACTGGTGCCCCCCTCTCGGGGATGCCGCGCTCCACGCGTGGAGGGGGCGAAGCGAGCCCCCCCCCTCCGCGTTCCGTCCCGCGCTTCTTCTTCAACCCGTCTCGATGGCGATGCGTGAGGAGGGGGGTGTGCACGGTGCATGGGGACACCCCGCCCCCCACGCGGCGGTCGTGCTGGGAGCGGGCCCACTCGCTTCCCCCTTCCCCCCAGCTCCTCCTCCCGGCGCGGCTCCGCGGAGCTTCCGTCCGTCCGCGGGTTTTACGCGCGGGCCTGGGCTTCTTACGCGCGGGGTGATGGGGCCGGTGTCCGGCGAGGCGGGAACCGAGCAGCGCGGCCCCGCCGTGCCCCTCACCTCCGGGTCACCGCCACAAACCCCCGAAGCAGTTTAACTACATAAACACCCTACTCGGGCGTTATTCCGGTGGGCCCCGTTGTCCCCAAAAAATCGGTGGGAGGCCCGCACGGGTGCGCGGAGGGAGCCGTGGTTCGCAGAGGCGAGGTGGCAGCGGGAGACGCGTCACGGGGGTCCGGTATTTCGGGGTAAAACACTGGAAACGGGCTGACGAGGTGCTGGAGGCAAGGCTGGGATCTGCACGTGGCCCTCCGGAGTTTTCCAGCTTTTTCGGCGGTTTTTGGTGGACGTCGCGCAGGGAAGCGCGGTGGCGGCTGAGGAGCAGCATCCTATTGCCCGCCTGGCTCCTGCCCCGACACACCAACGCTCCCGTTTATGGGGGTGCGGAAACTGGGTTTTTGGGTTTTTTTTTTTTTGTTCGTAAAAATACGGATTCTGGCAAGGCCCAAACAAAGAGTAAAGAGGACAAAGAGTAAAACCAGAAAATAAATCGTAACCTTGAGCGGGGCCCGGTAGAATAACCTCCTTGCCGTGGTGCCTGCCCAGGGATGGACGTTATCTGCAACGTGTGAAGTTAAAAATGCTAAATTATGTTGGGCTTGGGTCCTGTGAAGGTAACTTGATAAGGTTTGTGGCTAACCTGTGAAATCAAGATAATTTTATATATACTGTACTCTCTCTGTGTATACATACACACACCTCCCCCCCAAATCCTGCTATTAGTGATCTTGCATTTAGATCAACTTTGGTAACAGGTGTGTTGTAATATTTCACTTAATTTCTTTTGTGTTTGTTGTTTTAGGGTCTTTTTTACCTCCTAGAAGCCTGGTGTGATGCTACGTCTATGCAAGATAAATTAAGCTGGCATTTTGTCTGAAAACCTGAATTAGTTTGCAGTTGTTGTCTTTTTTTTCTTTTTTTTTTTTTTTCTTGGCAGGTGCAACTCGCATTTTCTGAGCTCTGCAGAAGATAGCTGGACACATCAGCTCTGAACTGAAAGCTATACAGTAGCAAATTAGCACAGCTCGGAGCTTGAGCTAATGAACTTAGCTGAGTGCCAGGGTGTGTTGTTTCGGAGCTCGGCCACGTGCTGCTGTGCAGCGGTTCAGCTTCAGCTGGGGGCTCATTGGTGTCTGGCTGCGTGATGTGGGTTTTGTAGAAATAGGGAGGAGGTTATCATTCTTACTTTGTATATTTGAGTTGCCTAAAACGTGTATAGGAGTCTTCTGTACTCTTAAGTATTTTCTTTTTGTCCCCAAACGCCCCGTAAACTGAGGGGTGCCGCTGTACCCCATGTTTACGCTTGCAGAGCGTGGTGGGGATGCTGTGCTGGGGAGCAGGGGGCTGGAGGGAGCTGGAGACACCGGCCCCGTATCACTTCGGGTGTGGGGCCCCACGTGCTCTTGCGGACCTTGCTGGCGTAAAGTTTGGTTGATGTCTTCATTGTCAGCATCTTGACCAGAGGATGAAGTTGTGACCCACTTTAGGTGCTGTCGCTGAGGCTGTACTGACAGAGCTCCGCAGGAACTGCACAGCCCAGAAGTAAGATATCTTTTTTTATCCAAAAGGAACATCAACTGAGGAGTGTGCTGCCTCAACAGCTCCAACCGCCACAGGTTTTCTGCTTGAGGAGCCTTCCCGTCTCTCCTGGGAGCTCGGGATGGAAGGGGCTCACATTGCCAGCAACTGTCTCAGTGTCAGGACGTGCCAGTCCCGTAAGTAACGGACCAGATACAGGGATGTGCAATGGTCCCATCAAATGAGAAAAAGGACTGCCTGGCGAGCAAATGTAGTGCCTGGGAAAGAAGACAGAGGCTTAGGGGCACGTCAGGCTGATTTTTACCTTCTTTATTAACCATAGGCTCTGCCCGCTCAACACAGTCGGCTTGAAAGCCTGACACGCTGAGCGAACTCTTTTGACGAACGAGATAGTTTGGCACCTGAAGATGCTGTGTATGGATTTAGTTGAAACTGGTGAGAAAGCAGTGCAGTTCTTGTGCGGAAACGTTGGTTCCCATAAGAACAGTGGAAATTTTTATGCTGGTTTCACTGGGGTTGTAATTCCACCTTCCTACGCCATCGTCGTTCCTTTGCTTCTTGTTATTTGGGTTAAAAGGGGTTATATTTGGGAGGAAATACTCCAGGCACGAAGAAGACTTCTTCCAAATGCAGGTTTGTGTTACCTTATCAGAACAAGCTGGACGGTAGGGTTATGGCTGGCGGGGTGAGAGAAGGTAGGGATGCAGGGGGGAGTGATGGTGTGCCCACAGCTGCCGCTGCTGTACGACTCTTTTGCCTTTCCCTTCAACGGGGTACTCTTACTGCACCGCTGCACTGCGAAACGAGCTCTGCAAAATACAGCTTTCCTCTCCCAGCTGTCAGATCAGTCAAAAACGGCCTTCTGTCCCCGTAAGGGAAGGCCGTAGCTGTACGGATGGTGTGGTGCGTACTCCACTACCTTTTAGCACAGGTGTAAATCCTGTCCGTTTTATTCCATTTGGGCTCCTTGAGTTTTCTTTTTGTGGCTGTTGCTGTTCCTGCCCCTCCCATCAATGAGGTGTGTTGCGTACAAGCTCGTATAGAGGATGTCACTGCGTTGGTTATAACTTCTTTGAGGGGAAGTAGATGGAGTGCCTCATCCTACCGCATGCGCCTCGCCACTCAACAACTGAAATGGTGTTGGGCAACTTCCTGCACCAGGAGGCCGCTGTCAGCGGCACTGGGTGACTCACGTCAGCACGCAGCCTCGTCTCCCAACAAGTGCATGCTTGCAGGCTGCAAACCCGGTCCGCATCCCAGCGCAACAACTGAAGGGGTCGGTTTGGGTGCATGTGGTGTGTCCGTTCCCAGATCCAGCAGCTTCCTTGGCTCCCAGAGAAGATACTCGCAACTAAAACGAGAAAACACTGAGATGTCGCTTCAGTTTTTCTCAGCTGGACCTTTACATGCGATACTGACTTAGGGCATGCTGTGCAGTGATGAACTTTCTATCCCTTCCTCACTGTGCTGGGTAAAAGCACACAGCGATGCTCCGGGGTGCTTGCAAAATACAATTTAAGTCACTAAGCAGGAGACAGCTCACCCATGCTTCAGCAATAAATTATGTGGTACCGAAGAAGAAGTGCTGTCTGATGCCAGCCAGCGTCTTCATGACCCCTGGTACTCTGCTTCATCCCCACAAAACCTTACGGCTGCGGAAGCATGAGGCTTGGATCACACTTGCTTTTGGGGAGTTCTGTGGAGTCCTCCTCTGTCCTGAGTGTGCGGTCAGTTACTGGGAAGCCTAGCTGTTGTGTCTGGGGTAGGAATACCCATGTTACCAAATGGTTGCTCGCATACCAGGGCTATTTTAAGAGAAGCCTGGAATTTGTGCAGATGAGAAGATTTATACCAAAAGTCAACGATGTGGATCGTGACTTTTTTTTTTTTCCCCAGTGTGTTCAAATTGTTTTCTATTATGTTCAAATTAGACTTAGAGCTTGCTGTTTTTTCTTCAAAGGTTAGGGTATGTTAAGGGCTCCATTAAGTTGGCTATTGCTGCTGCAGAAATCACCCCCTGCCCCTGCCCTCCTGCACCCTCTGTAAGGATTAGATTCTAAGTTGAGGATGTTTTCACTCAGTTCCCACTGGCAGAAAATCTCAATGCGATTTACTCGGGTCACCGGTCCCCATGTACGCTGGCTGCCTTGCAGGATGGCCGTTGTGGTCTAAGGTGGCTAACCCCATCAGCTTCTCTGAACTTGCTAACGGGGTGGGTTTGAAGTGTAGGGCTGGGCTGAGATTGGGTCTGCAGCCTCCAGCTGCAGCGCCTAGGGCCGCGTGCCGACCTTCCCCTCTGGTCGGCAGCCAAGGCGGTCTCTTTGCGTCTGGGTGTCCCACCAGTGTGAGTTGCACGGATGGCCATCCCGTTTTTATCGTGGGCTTTGCGACGTGTGGCTGGATTGTATTCCCAAAGCCCGTCTCCTGGAGCAGCTTGTCTCGGTACCGCGCTCGGGCTTTGTTTCTTCTCTCAGATTATTTTCAGTGCATTCCTGTCTTGCAGTTTGTAGCTACTTTTAGTTTCCTGGTTCACGTGCGGTCCCCTGCTTGCTTTCTTTTTAGCGCTTGCTTGCTGCATTGCATTGTGCTTAGATTTGGGGTGAGTATATGGGCACCTAATAGCTAATTACTGGTTGTGGAGGGAGCTTGGCAACTGGAAAACTCGCACAGAGCAGAGCTGAGTGAGTGGGAGCTGGGAAGCTTGCTGCTAAACAGCAGCAGCAGTCACTTGTCTCTCATCCTCTGGTCTGTGAGGACCATGCTAGACCGGTTTCAGTTAATCTGGTTTGATTTAGGGATGTTGAGTAGTCAAAAATATGAGCTGGTGTGCTTTTGGGCTTTGACCATGCCATTATGAGCAGTGTCAGGTGGCATCTTGTACTTTCACAGCCTTGTTTTGTTAGCACTGGTGCCTGCCTTCTGTGTTCACAGAAACTTGTATCTCCCGCAGCCTTCCATCTGAAGTTGTACCTCAACAGACCCTGTATGACAAACTGGACCATTTTCCTATACAAGAAACCTGCTTGGTCCCATTGTTCCAGTGTGGGGTCACTGTATAGAAGAAAAGATAATTTTACGCCACAACCATTATGAGCAGAGGCATTATTCTGATATAAAGTAATTTTGAAACAGAAAGCCAAGTTCTACAGTTGCAGAGGAAAATTAAGAGCGAGTTGGCTGGGGAGGTGAGCACGGTGAAGAGCCATGCTTTGCCGCGCCACTGGCTCTGGAGAGAAACCTGCGCTTCAGGAGCAGGAACTGGGCAACAGCCATCGCTGACAGCTTCACGATCACAAAGTTGTACTGGTAGCAGTGGCTTTGTGCTACGCCTCCCACGTTGCTTTTAAATTAAATCTTGCAGAAGGGTCATTTGGGGCGAAGGTTCAAATTGTTGGTTTTCAGCTGAAAATTGGGACTTCTGGTACTTTAAAGAAGTAACTACTTCTGCCAAAGAAGGCAGAAAAGCTGAGTGGAAAAGATAGCATTATGCTTTCTAGCGTTGGTAAATTGTTACTGACACCAGCTGAAATGTAGCTGCCTTCACTTACGTTTCAAGAGCATGGAGGAGAAACACGTGGAAGGGGTACCCTGGAAAGGGAATTAGCATCAGAATTATTTTGCAAGGCATTTGCTCAAATGACTTGCTTGTGAACATATCAATGGCTTACATTTTTTTTGCATTTTAGTCCATTTACTGAGCAGTGTACTGGATTTAAGGAACATGACCCGAAGGCATCTTTTGAAAAGCTACTGTTGGCAATAAAGCATTTTTCTTAAAAGCACTTCCCCCTCGCCTTTCTGTAACGACAAGGGTTTTTTCTTAATAGTTTAGATTTCACTCCTGTTTGGTTTTTGGTTGTTTTTTTTTTTTTTTTTTCCCCACTTCCCAGTTTCTCAGTTAGACTGTTTTCACGTGCGTGTTTTAAACCTGAGGCAGAGGGAGGGCCATCCAGCAGTGACTGCAGCCTTTGGAGGGGCTTCAGGACTGCAGAGGCCCTGCAGGCAGCACTGGAGGCTCAAGGCCCTGCACTTAATAAAAAAGTGAAAACATTTTTTGTACAAGTTAGATCTCAGATGCTATCTCTGTCTTGCTCCCTGCCCTTCCCCAGACTATGATAAGGGTTTAATCCCTTCTCTTTTTGAATTTTGCAGCATTTCTTAACTTTTCCTAATATTGGACCTTTTCATTGGTTTTCATTACCGTTGGGTTTGGTTTTTTCCCCCCTGCCTTTAATTAGATTAGAGAGTGAGGGAGAATATTGACATTAAAGGGGCATTGAAGTGGGAGAGGCTTGGAAGTATTTTGGCAAGTACCTGGAAACCCTCTTTTCTCCTTTGAGCCTACCGATGCCGAAATTAAAAAGAAACCCCTGAGCTTATGGTTTGTCCAGTCCTTGTTTTGTTTTTTAGTTTTGGTTTTTTTTTTTCCTCAGGCTGTATTCAAGAAGCGGATAACCACCTTTTTGATGGATTTTTTAACAATTCTTTTTAATTTCCTTCCCTTTGCAAGCCAAGAGGAGCAGGAAGGGCCCTGCCTGCCATGGATGCTACCCCGGGGTAGCATCTCTGGGTGCCTTTTGTTGCAGTGGGTGCAGCTGCCCACTCTCCTCCTCTGCGGACAACTGGTCCCGGCTCACCGAAATCTATGGCCGAGAGCCGGTTTTGTCCCCGGGAGACCGTAATGCCTTTAGTTGTCTTGGATACGTGACATCATATACTGTTGTAATCAAATACAGGCCTTTTGCAGGGCTGGGGGGTGGACTTCAGGCCGACCTCCAGCCCGCCAAGCCGCCCGTCTGAGGTGGGCAGGGGTGGAGCTGGGCAGCACGAGACAAAGGAGATGAAGGAGGGGGGAAGGTTACAATAATTGGGGGAAAAATGGTCTGGTGTCATGCTTTTAATGCTCCTGGTCAAGTGGATGTGGTGCTTTTTATTGATGGGTTTTCACTAGTTGTGCCAAGATTTTATTTTATTTTATTTTTTTTTTTTTTTGGTTGTTGTTGTTGTTGCTCTTCCCTCTAACGCACAAAGACTTCTAGCTGTTCTGGTGCCATGTGCCTGCTGGCTTGGAAGTTTATCCTAAACCTGTGTAGGCAAGTGGTGATAGCCGTTTATTTGTGTAATCCTTGGGCTGTTGTAACAACACGATACCTACACTGATGTATTTAAGTTGGGACAGTCCCTGGTGCTGATGCCCTTCCCGTAAATGCAAGGGAATGTGAAAAATCAATAGAACAGTTTGCTGTTGGTATAGTTGCTTGCATGCAAAGGCACATACCAGTCTCTTAAAATATCCTCTCGGAGCGTGTACATGTTAGTACAGAAGTTGTGTGTAGAGTACACAAGAGCCCCAGCTCTGTTGGTAAGGCTGCACGCCATGAGTTTGTTGCAGAGCTGCTCTCATTAACATCAATGCGATATGGCTAAAAATCTCTTTTTCCTGGATTAAAATAATATTCTACTCCTCAGACTTGGACAATGTATGATATGATTTTTAATTTAAAAAAAATATATTTTTTAAATCTGAAGGGAAACTACTGCACCATTAGCAGGTTCCAGGTCTTCCCACTACTCACAGAGGTGACCTAGTTGCTTGGCTGGTCCTACAGGAATAAATAGGTACGTTTAGTTGTGGAGAAGGTTGTCCTAACCTAGGGCACTGACGCTGGGGGGATGCCAGGCGGCACCTTTCATCTGACGCCGCTGGAGAGTGAAGAAGGGTCAAGCAGTAGCAGCAGCAGCTCTGCTCACGCACTAACTTGGCACGGATGAAGCTGTAGCATCTTTTAACAAAAAGGCTGAATTTTTTCTTGTTGGGTCACTGAGTCCAGGTATGGTGTCCATAAAATGACATCTGTGCAGTGTTACGTCACTTTTGGTGGGATGGAGGTATCTGGTATGGCTTTGTCCCCTGGGTCTGGACTCTGCTGGAGCTGAGACTCCTTCAAGAAAGGCTGCTGCAAGGAAATGTTGCTTCCCTGCTTGCCTGAGCCCAAGCAGGCTTCCAGTGTTGTTAAACAGCTGGCCTAGGTTAAAGCAACTTTGTCTTCATAAAGTGCTCACACATCAAAGCTTTCACTTCTGTGGCAGGACATAGCGATGTTCAAGGTCTTCTGTCAAAATGAAGTCGTAGCTGGGGATGTATCTGGCTGTTACTGTGGCTTTCCTGCTGGGTCATCCCTGTCCACAAAACCCTGCTAGCTTACACCAGCTGTAAGCTATATAATGATCCTTACATAAAATAATAAACCCCAAATATTGGAAGTGGTAGTCTTGAAAATGGCAGCTTGGAAGCTGTGTTCTCACAATCTTATCTGCTTATGGCTGAGGAGAGCACACACGGAGAAAAAGAAATTGTGAATTTTGGATGTCATTAAGGGTCTGCGTGAGTGAAGGGGGGCTTTGGAGATCATGCAGGCTGACCACTTGTGTGCCTTCAGATGCACTCCAGTGGCACTGCTGTTGCTCCTCACCAGGCTGCTGCAGTGTGGTCTCAGCTGAATAGTTAGAGACCATCCTGTGGTCCACATGGCCCTCAGGTGCTTGAGAGGTGCGGAGGTCCCGTGTCCACATTGTCCTTGCGTGCTTGACAGGTGAGACAGATGTTAACATGCCTGTTAATGAGCCCATCTGTGGGTTACCCTGTAGACTTGCAGTGGTTGATCTGTGTCTAGGGGAAGGGCGAGCTTTTGATGGCTTTGCAGTCGTTTGCAGTAGGAAGGCTGTCAGTGTTGGTTTCTTCTTCAGACTGATGCAAGCAGCAGGCCAGAGTAAACTGAACAGAATTAGAGGTTACAGTATTCTGGGATCAAGCAAAGCCAAGGGCGTTACGTCGTTGGGGCTGAGGTGATGCTGTCTAGGAACACTGGCTGGAGTCTCCAGAACAGCAGCACCAAAATTATCCATTGAAGGTCCTCAGTGTTATCAGTCTTGTTACTGCCATCGCAATGGAGTTAAGGATTACTTCATTAAAATAACTCTTCCTGTTGCATACTCTGCTGTTTCTATATTTAAATTATCCTTGATGCAGCATTCAGTTGAGACCACTGGAGAACACCCTCTGAAAGCTGCAGTAGTTATGGAACTGTGATTTAATTTTTTTCTTATTTATTAGACGATAGTAGTCTAATAATGGCCTTTATAGCTTTCTAGAAAAAAAATAATTTCTGCTGATATGTACATATAGGAGATGTGCGAGCTAGACACTAAGAAGGTAATATGAGACATGAGGATTTTTGTAATGGCTCTACTAAGAGAAACGTGGCACTAGCCTATATTAGTTACTGTAAGTATATTGCTTGCAAATAATTTTTCTTAAAGTAGGATATTAATTATTCTAATGAGTTTCTGCTAACACATAATTGTGTGTAAACAAATAGCACATTGAGACCACAAAACCTACCTGATTTTAAATATCAGTTTAATAAGTTAACATGTTTTTTCTTCCCTCTATATTTTTGAGGAGACTCTTGAGCGTGCCCAGGCCATATTTGTGTTGTAAAACAGACTTTATTTCCCCACTTTACCAAAGGAATAAATAGAGTGACCCAAAACTTGCATGTGTGTGTGTACATGGGTGTGCTCTTGCTCTGCTGTGCTGACTGGAGATTTGCAAAGGGATATTTCATGCAACATGAACCGAGTGCTAAAATTACGAATACACGGCTGAGAGGTGTCAGCTTGTACGTAGCTGGCTAAAGAGGCACTGAACAAGGAGACAAAGTTAATCATCATAAGGAAAATGGTGCAGCTCGTGTTGCAGTGGAATTGGGGTTTGTCTCACTGTATGAATTTTATCACTAGCTCTTTGTTTTGTTTTTTAATTTAAGAAAGGATTGAAAAAGTGACATAAGCATATGTATATATTGCTGTGTTTAAAGCCAGCAATCACTGGCTGCCAATATAAATCTGCTCTGATGGCTTGGGGGAGAAGAAAATTGTAGGGAGAGCAAAGCTATTTTTGACCAGCTATTTGAGCAGTTCGCTTTAATTTTTTTTTTTTTTTTTTTAATGACTGAGCTGGTAGTTAATCATGCCTATCCCTGCACTTAAATAGAAAATTTGGGGATGGTTTCCAGCACTAGTACTGGTAAGCATAGGTGCAGGTTTTACTGTCTAAACAGCTTGGCAATAGCTGGTGTTAAAGCGAATGAGCAGATGAAGGGTGGAGAAGAAACTGCTGGTGGGAGACACGGTGCATTTTCTGGGGAGGCACAAATTCTGCACCACGCGCCTGCCTAGCACCAGGCAGGGGCTGGCAGGGCTCTGGCTCCTGCTGGGGAATGTAAAATGTATGTGTCCTGTTGCCTTTCTGTGTCACCATGTCACTCCTCCGTTGTGCACGTTGCTCCCCTCCTCCAAAATAAGGAGGCTGGGCAGCTGTGTCTCCAGGCAGGTTGAGCAGTGTAATTGCATGAACGCGGTGAGGCTGTCAGGTTGGAATCAGCTGTCAGAGTGTCTGGTGGGACAACCAGACCGTGTACACAAGCTGGCCGCCTCCTTGCCTCCTCTTTGTAGGAGAAGACACAAGTGCACAAGGCCACATGTTTACTAAAAACTGATGTAAGGAAAATATCCAGTAACTGCATAGAGCTGTCTGGTGAGATATGATATGGAAACTGTCCTAGTCTTGCAGTTGGGCTCTTGCAGTAGAGACTGGAGCATGAAACCAGAATGATAACACATACTGGGACAGGGAGCTGGTTGTTTTTGTTGTTTTTTTTTTAACTTGGGTTTTTGGGGGCTTTTTTTTTTTTTTTTTTTTTTTTTAACAGTTAGTACAAACCTCAGCTTTGCTGGTAAACTGCATCCATAGTCGGAGTGCCTTACGTTTACCTCCGGCTAGTACAGCGCCTGTATGTAGATATAGATATAGACACTCCATCTTTAGAGTGGTTTTGTTGACCTGTACTTATGGTACTGTTACGGTGTCCAAAGCTGTGGGTGCAATGAAGCTCTGACATGGTCACACCAGCAGAAAAAAACAGCTGTTGGTGTAACAGAGTTTGCTAGATAACCTCTTTTAAAACTCCGTGAGCAAGAAGGTGCTTTTTGTTAGTTTAATGCCTCTAAAGCATGGGTAGCCTGTTAGACTATGCATTCTGGGTGGCAGCCTTTAATAGAGGTAATTTTATATATATATATTTTTTTAATTTAGGGAAAAGTTCAAAGCAAGTGGTCAGCCATGATTTCTGTGATAGGTCTGAGCTGCTGCCCCAGTGGATGGTCCCATCCCATTGAGAGCTGGTTCCACCACCCTCTGCTCTGCGGGGCAGCCTGGGCTAGAACAGCAAGAAGGTCTTTTGGACCTGGGCTCCACTGGACCCAGCTGAACCAATGGAATGGTCAGATCTTCCCTGGTGGAAACGAGAGGCAGGACTTGGGAGTGACTGTGACTTGTAGGGGGGTTGTAAAGACTTCGTTTGTGCAGAGACCACAACTTCACCTTATGCTGATTTAAGTTTTGCAGCTTATTTTTTACCCTTTGGGCACCAAAGGCAAACACTTATAAATAGGATAAATTTACAATATAATGAGTATAACTAAAGAGTTAATATGAGAGCTGAATGGATTAGATCCTACCTGTTAAGATATTTTTTAGATTTTAGATGGTGACATCAAAATAGCTATTATTTCTGCGTCCAGATCGGCGTTTCAAGATAGATAACAGTAGTTTCCAAGTGCTTACCATAAGTTCTGGTTATAAACCCCAGAGAGTTAACACATGCTGATGAGATTATCATGGGGCTTGTGTTGGACCCTGGCTCTCATTAGTGACAGCAGTAGCCCTGCACAGTGTGGGGACGGTACAGCCCTCTGTTTGGGTTTGGTGGGCTGCCACTGAACATGATTTTGAAGGCTGGCATTGATTTCTGACTGTCTTCTTTGTTGCAGACCAATAAAGCTAAATGGGTCCAGTCACTGGAATGACTCCGGATAAGAAAGCTGAAACACCAGGAGCAGAAAAAGCTGCAGGACTACGGCAGTGTCATGGGATGGGAAGCTTGCCTGACGCAGGCAATGCCGGCAGGCCAAAAGCCACCGTGATGGACAGAGATTCGGCAGACGACGAGCTCACAAATTTGAACTGGCTGCATGAAAGTACTAACCTTCTAACAAACTTCAGCCTCGGAAGTGAGGGTCTTCCGATCGTTAGCCCCTTATATGACATTGAGGGCGACAGTGTGCCATCCTTCTCGCCATCCTGCTATCAGAACCCCGAAAAAAAATCCTCCACTTCCAAACCCCCGTACTCTTTCAGCCTTCTCATTTACATGGCAATCGAGCATTCCCCAAACAAGAGCTTACCAGTCAAAGAAATCTACAGCTGGATCCTGGAACGCTTCCCCTACTTTGCCACAGCACCCACCGGCTGGAAGAA
Source organism: Chlamydotis macqueenii (assembly GCF_036417535.1). Lineage (NCBI taxonomy): Eukaryota > Metazoa > Chordata > Aves > Otidiformes > Otididae > Chlamydotis > Chlamydotis macqueenii. The sequence continues at coordinate 69,719,291 of NC_141558.1, read as the reverse complement.
CTCGGTCCGACACAACCTCTCCTTGAACAAGTGTTTCCGAAAGGTGGAGAGAAGCCATGGCAAGGTGAGGGAGGTGGATCAAGTTTGAAATTCAAGGGGACAAGGAGAAGACTCTGTTGTTCTTGAGGTCTATTGGAGGGGTTTTTTTCCCCTTTCATGTCCTCTGACACTTTATTTGCAGCTGGAGATGGTTTGGAAATGACACTTCTGACAAATTTCAGGACATAACTTAGTTTTGTTATTTAGTGCTGACCTGGGTAGAGCTAGCTGTGGTGCATCCTTTTTAAAGCTGGCTAACATGATATTGCAAAGGACCCTGTTTCCACTTACAGTTTTGTTAGCCTGCAATACCCAGCCTGAAATTTCAGACATCTGTCTTAGGATGTCTTTTTGCTGAAGCCTCTTAAACTGATGCTCTCTCTGTTTTCCAGTGCTGAGATTTCAGGGTATGTTCCTCTTTTCCTGCTTTTCCAGCATGGCCATGGCTACGATCACACCTGGAAGCAGAAGAGATCGTGGGATGCCAAGCAGCTTCCCCGCTTGGCTAGCAGAGGTTTTTTGCCTGTTTGGGTGCAGATGTGGTCTTCTGCAAGGCACCCTTGCTTGCAGGCACGTGGCTGAGTGTTTCTCAGTCTAAGAGCTGTCTTGAATATTAAACTGACTCTTTTACTTGTGATCTCCTTTACGCTTAGCACAGCTCTAGCTTTCCAGGAACTATCTTAATTCCTGCATTTAATACACTGTATTGCTTTAACCTCTATCATAACGTAACTGTCTGTATCTCTGCCTGGTGCAGACACAAGTTTCACTTCTTAAAGTCAAGGATACTCTTTTCTGTACAAATTCTTTCTTCTTCTCACCTGTATGATTTTACTAGTGACTTCCTTCCTCCCTCTCTCATTTCCCCTCCCATTCCTCAAAGAGCTGTCTCTGACTTAAATAAACCAACAAACCACATACCAAAAGTCAACAAACAAATCCCAGACCCCTGTGCTTGGAGGTCAGCCTAAGTGGTAACAGGCTTGTTACCAGAAATGCATGCAATGCCTGGCGTGCTTGACAGCCTCTCACTGTAGATAGAGGTTCTGGAGCTGAGTGGGCATTGGGAGGACAACTTTGTACTGGTAGGACTGAACGTCACTGCTTCTCAATATCCCTGCTTTTTGTTTTCCCAAGCAGCAGCTTTGCCCTGAAAAAAACCAACTCCAATAACTCCCCCATAGCCGAGTCCTGCAGAGTGTTAGGATGGGCTTTTAATGTGGCTGCAGGTGCTGTAATGGAGTAAACTGAGATGCTGCAAGCTGTGCCTATGTGAAGGACGTGGATCTGAGCAGCACCCACACGCTGCCACAGATGGCAGAGGTGCCCTGAAAGGACTGAGTGGCCCTGTCTGGGAAGGGAGACATGAGTTTCAGAAGAATTGGGGCAGGGAAGGCAAATCTAAATCGGTGTACGAGTTCCTGCTGTCTGTGGATCTGCCCTTTAAAGCTCAGCCGTTTCCAGCCTGGAAAGCCTTGCTGTTTAGGAGTTACCAGTCAAACCTTATGTCTTGGCAAGTGAGGAGCAGGGCCTTGAGACTGCCCGGTCCTCTGCTTACTCTGCTGACTCCACCAGTGTTGCTGGGCTCAGGGTGGCTGAAGGAAAGCCAAATGATGGCTTGCTGCTAGATGTGACACCTTTCGTAGGAAAAAGAAAACACAGAGTAGGTACCACCACTACCAGTAAGGTGATGCTGGTGTGCTATGTCAGTGTTTTCTCAAGTCTAGAGGCTGCACAGCTCTCTAATTCTTAAGAAAAGAAACTGGATTTACAAAAAAAAAAAACAACAAAAAACACCCCAAGAAAGCCCCTCCTGAAACTTTGCCAAAGCTTCCCCATTTTCAACACACTGTAGTTAAATCTTTACCCTCTGTCTTGGTTAGAAAAGGACCAGGTGAGAGTACTGCTTCACATTGTTCCTCCAAAATAAGTCCATGGCACCTGCATACTCCACGGGGGATGACAGGAATGCTGCAGACCCCTTTTGATGAGCTCCTCAGGTGTCACTTCTTGCAGCAAGTGGCCGTAGCTTGCAAGCTTGTCTTGCTGATTGTGTTGCCTGAAACCATGTGCTAGCAGTCCCTCTGGGCACTTCTCTGAGAGGGTGAGATAATATTGTATTTGCTTCTATTTTTTCTTTGTTAATAGCATCTTAATTGTGTCTCAAGGGAGCATGTGGTCAGCTTGCTTCTGTCCCGACTGCCCGTGGAAGCAGAGGTGCCTACGGTATGTTGCATGAGAGGAATATGTTTTATTTTGTAATGTCAGGGTAAGAAGGGTTTTAAAGCCTTGAAATGAATCTGGGCTCTCGTATTAGAAGAGTGTAAAAGTCTGACAGGAGGGGAGGGTCTGTGCCCCCCCCCCATCCCAGAGCAGGCTGCTTTCTGACACCTCCCTGGCTGTTGCTGCTGGCTGTCAGCTACAAAATCACCTCTTGAAGGTCTGGTGGCAAAAGTCAGAAGAGTTCTTCCTCATGTTTGCCATAATGCTAATAGTTTGGTTTGGACTGAGATCATGTTTTGAAGTGAATCTCCTGAATTTCCCCACTTACCCTATCTGAGCTGGCACTGCCAGCCAGTTTTGGGACACGTGAATTGGATTCATTTTGTCTGGTGCTAACCTGGAAGAGGTGCTGCAGGAGCGTGCTTGCTGTGCCCTGACTGCTCCCAGACGTTGTCCGGAAGACCCTGCTGTAGCAGATCTGGGGTAAAAAAAAAACCTCCAAGGCATATGCTGGTAATCCCCCAGCACCAAGTCTCTCATTCCACTGAGCTGTGCCACATCGTGTTGCAGATGTAGCTGTGTATGGTTGTTCTGTTTGCATGCATATTCGTATCAGCCGGCTAAATAAATTTACTTCGCCTGTCGTGGCGGGCTGCGGGCGTTCGGGAGTCTACGATGGCATTCAGCAGAGACTGAGGGAAGGCTGTCCTTGCTCAGATTGCTGAAAAATATTGTATGTTATGGTTTTCATTTAATGAGTTGAAGGGCGCTGAAGGGAAAGTAAGTGCTTTGAGATATCTTGTGAGCTACCAATGCAGTCAAGAGGAGGAACATCTCATGCTGTGGAAGCAGGATGTATGTGCGTCAAACCTCTGATAAAATACAGATTACCCGTTCTGTATGCACGTATTGTGATGCTGCTGTTTGGCCCAGGTGATAGACTTTGGGGCTGAAAGACCCTTTCTTATTAGAGTTGCAGTTGAGCTCCTGTCCACAGTCATCCAGACAGACAAGATTTCAGTGGTTCTGTGGTAATGGTGATTGGGAGCTGGAACTGATGGAAAGCAAGGGGACAGTGCTGGACCCGGTCCCTGGGACACCTGCTTGCCTTCCAGCATACCTGCAGTGGCACTGGTGCCTCTGAAGATGCGGAGGTGTGATTGGAGGCTAGCGATCCTCAGGAGATACTGCTAATGCTCTTTGCATCTTAAGTACTGTCACACAGCCTTGCGGGGAGAGGGGTCTGCAGTGGGATATTGCTTTGTTTGAGGGAGTAGTGTCTGATAGAAAGCACGGGAGGACCTGTAATGAAAAGTGGTTTGGAGTTGAAAGCCCTGAAGAGTCCCCCTGCACTTTGCTAGGCTTGTTGTTACAATGGTGGGTTTGGAGATTTTTTTATTAATCGATACCCCTGGGGAGGAAAGGTGCAAGGAGGCAGGAGCAGCATCCACATCAAGCATCAATTTGCCATTCCACTGCTCATGTGGATGTGGCCCTGCCACTGTCTCTTCTGGAGGTTCTTGGGGAAACAGGGCTTGAATATCTTCCAACAGATCTCCCTTTCTTCTTCTTGGTAAATACGTGTTTTAGGGGTTTTGTTCTTCTTTTATGGTTTGTCTTTTTTGACAAGAGATGGTGGTAAACAATCTATGTAGCTATTCAATTATTTGGGCAAAGAGCAGTTTCTGCCTGTAAGCCTGTAGAGATAAGAGAAAGGTGTCTTTTATCTGACAAACCTCGTGGTGAATATACTGTACATCTCTGTGCATGCTGAACTGCCCATACCTGATGGAGCTGGGGCTGCTGCCCAGGGCTGAAGCTCATGGAGGGCTTTCTGCAGCACGGGGACGGGTGTCTTCCTCTGCAGTGAGCCTGAGCCACCAGTGCCGGCTGAGTTGCTCTGCTTCCGTTGCTCCTTGGGCTTTCCTCGCTGGACTGGTCATACTGAGTAGTCGTCCTTCACTGCTGGCAGAGGAGGGAGCACGGCAGGGTGGCAGTAAAGGACAAGGCTGCACCATTGAGGGCTTCTTGTTTCCAACTCAGGTTGCTGTAATCAAGCCCTGAAGTTCATTGCCTCTTGCGTCAGATTGAGTGTCTATGGCTCCGGGGTGTGCCCTGGTTCAGCTCCCTGTTGCCCCAGATCACTGTATTGTATTATCAGAGCAGCGAGTTGGTGGGAGTAAGTGACTGGGAAGATAAAAGAGAGAAACTAACCCCATTCTGGCTGCAGCTCACAGCTGAGCTGAATTAGGCGTCAAGTGGAAGCCCTTGCCTAGAGTAGCAGATAAAATAGTGTAGAACAGCAGTGTACTGGTTGAGGGAGTTTCCGCTGCTCCCTGAGGGCAACAGCCCCAAAGCTACCAAAGGGGCAATGCCTTTTAAAAGGGAAAAGTAATGAGCCAGCTGGCTGGCTGGCCAGAGAAAGGGTCCAGCTCTGTCTCTGGGAGAGGTGTAGGGGAGGGATCAGGGCATTAGTCTGTCGTGGAGATGATGGATGGAGCCAGTCGGAGGATACCTTCCATTAGTACCTAGCTGGCTAAATCATCCTGTCAGTCACTACAGTGAAGGAATCGGCTGTTTAATTAAAGGTAAGCTTCTCAATAGGTATCTTACTGGCTGTGCTCAGTTTTAGCATGAAAAGATGACTATAAGAAAGATTCAGGTTAAAAAAAAAAATAACTCTTGAGAGATGCTGCAGCTCGGAGATCTTTGTGAAAGGCAGTGGCTTTGACTAAAATTATGGAGTGGGACCTCTGTTTCTCAGCTGGAGCTCTCCCTGATTTGATTTTCCACTATTAATAGCAAAATATTTCCTCTTTTCAGGAAAAGTTCCATGACTTAAATAGGACCACAGACTTAAAAGCTTTGTGGGACCTTTTCAGTTTTAAGTAAGTCATGGACTACCAATAAAATTATATTAATGCTCCCTTGATACTAGCAGGAGGAGGCCAGCTGGCCTCTGTGGGCTCGCAGGAGGTGATCCATGAAGCTTGGCTTTCTGTTCTGAGATTTTTTTTTTTTTCCCCAAAAATCCTCTAGAAAGATTTTCCCATTCAGGCGTAGAGCTGCTCCATCCTTCTCCTGTGTGCATGATCACCCCTGCAACATGTGTTTCCTCCCCCCAAACCTGGCACTGCTACCTGATCTAGTTGGAGATATCCCTGCTCCTTGCAGGGGGGTTGGAGTAGATGACCTTTAAAGGTCCCTTCCAACCCAAACTGTTCTACGATTCTACCTGTAGAGCTATTAGCTGATCTATCAGGTCAGTGATTACAGAATTGTTTTAACTTTTCCTATTTAATTTTGCTCTTTATGTTGCAAGAACTACCAGGCTAGAAAACCATTTTTTTTTTCTTTCTGTAATAAATATTTGAAGAAACCCTTGAGAGGAGCAGGAGGTCCTTTATGTTGATTAGTTTTTGGTATGTCAAATTTAATATCAAGAATTACTAGCATAGTGGTGCTTACATCGTTAGGTGCATCAAAAATACATAAATTAGGTTTTCAGATTTTGAAAAAGTGGGAATAATCCATTTTGTGGCTGGGATCCAGCAAGTTGCTTTGACAAGGTGATGTGAAGTTAAATGAGTATGTGGTGATATCTAAGCAAAGGGAAAGGCACTTTGGTTTCTTACTCAGAAATCTGTTAATCAAAAGACTAGTGATCAATTCACTGATGCCTGGACAGACACTTAAATTTTACAGCTGTATTTAACAAGTATTTAAACAAGCTTGGGGGTTTAGAGAAGGGGCTTTGGAGATTCTATCCCAAGCTGGGAGACAGATACTTCCATACCATATAATGAGGGTCTTGGGACCATACGCTCACTTCGGGAGCGTCTGCTTTCCATGTGGGTGACAGAGCTGCCTGAGGATGATGTGCATCAGCTGTACAGCGGTGGATGCCTACATCATTGCACTGTGCTGCGTCTTGGGAATATTAAATTCAAAATTACTGTAACAGCCTGGCCCTGAGTTTTCTAATTTGCAGTACTTCTTTCTTGCAGGTGAATGGAAAAGGTTCATTATGGTGTGTTGATCCAGAATACAAGCCTAATCTTGTCCAAGCACTGAAAAAGCAGCCTTTTCCCTCAGCACTTGCATTTTATACTCCGCCGGCGTCGCCACCAAGGTAGGTGATTTTTTTCATGTGAGTATGGCGCGCAGTTATGTTACTTTACCTAGCAGATGAAATGCCCACATGGATGTTGATGTGTTGTTGCTGGCTGCCATCCGAGAGAAGAATTTGAGTGGGGCTTAGGTGAGCCGGGTAGATAGGGGAGGGAGACCGACTAGAAGAGGCGGGGAGATGTAACAAGCTCAGGCTTCCCAGGTAGCAGATCTGGGGTTTGTGTCCTAGTTGTCTTCGTAACTGTGGGAAGAGTTTAAAAGGAGGAGGTCAGGGCTGTGCTGGGTGCTTACTGGTAAGCCCCATTTCTATGGAGGGCAGGTAGTTCCTGGGAACTGAAGCAAAATCTTCCTTCAAGCACAGCTCACTCAGGCTGATCTAGGGTGCCTGGTGCTGTTATCTTGGAAGGAGGTATGTGTCTTCTCCTATAAGTCACTCGTCTGGATATAAAAAGTATATGTTTTATACTGTTGTCAAAAACAATCAACTTTTCTATGATCTGAAGTGCTTAGAGAGGCTGGACTAAGAAGGGTGTTTTTCTCTGAGGCTGTTAAAAGCATTTTGCAGTGAGGATGGGGAGAACAGCCTTTACCATAAACATACTCTGAGGTGGAGCATGCAAGACATTAAAAAAAAAAAAGAAAAAAACCAACAACAACAAAAAAAACCACAAAAAAATCTGAGCTTCCTCATCCAACACATTTTAAGATTAGGCTATAGATCTTGGAGAATTTGAAGTCAACGTCATGTGTCCTCAGCAGAGGAAGAGGGACAGCAGCTGGGTCAGCCTATCGAGGCGGAATGGAGAGGAGAAGGACAGGACGCAGAGAGGAAGGCATTGCTGTTGGTGAGCTCAGTTGTTAGGTAGGCACGTGGCCTGTTTATCTAGTTCAGTAAAGAATTTGGGTGAGATAAGAGATAATTAAGGTCTGTGTACATTGCCCTATGCCTTAACCTTACTGTGAGGAGTTTCCTTAACAAACAGGAGGAACTGGGATTACTGGAGCAGGATGTAAAACTGATAACATTGAGCAGCCATTTCTAAGGGTCCAACGGACGTTGACCCAGAGAGCTGGCACCCCATGCAAGCCTTAGCTGTCTGGTTAATGCTTGGTGGAGGCTGCTATGACATGTAAAAGTGGTCTCTGACCTTCCAGCTGTCTTGAGCCATAAAGGGTCATCTTGAGTTTGAATGAGCTAGGCAGAAGGGTCCTCTTTTCCAGCTTTCTGCTGGAACGGGAGCGTTACTAAAATAACCTTGAAGCATGTAAGTATTGAGAAATAGTCAAATTGCAAAGTATGAGATGGTTGGTGGTATTGTCAGGCTTTGTTTTGTGGCAACAAAGATTGTTGAAACTACTGTAATTGGACTCCAGATGGTAATATTTTTAGAGGCATTGATGTTTCTACATAAGGGCATGGACTTTTTTTTTTTTTTTTTTTTTTTTTTTTTCCCTCCATACAACTCAAGTGACGGTTTGGTCCTTGAAAGCTTTGTTGACACGGTCAAACTCTTACAATTGATTGTCACTGAATAATACAGGTGGGAAAGGACCTCTGGATGTTTTCTGTCCAGTCAGAGGAGCCAGACAGACTCGGCCTACTAGGGCAGGTCGTTCAGAGCCTTGACCAGTTAAGCTTTTCATATCTCCAAGGTCTTCAAGATTAGTCCAAAGATACAAGCACTGAAGTGTGATTTACCTACCTTGTATAAATGCAATGGACTGAAACCAGGTGTAGGAAAGGAGAGATTTTTATCTGAATGCTCAAGTACTTGCAAGATCAGGCCTTCAATTTGAAGTTGTTGTTTTTGGTAACTTTTTTCCTTCAGTGAAGGATTAGTCATATTTGCCAACAATCACAATTGCAAGGAAATCCTGGTCCTAATGAAGCCACATGGCAAAATTCCCACTGACTTCAATACGTGAAGGATTTTGCAGTGCTTGTATTTATAAGGGCAACAAAATAAAACCAACACTTTAAGACACTCAACTTCTCCCTAATGAAAGCTGGTTTATTTTCCTTCAATAATAAAAAAAACATTTGTATGATTTTCAGTCATACACAGAAAAACACGTTTTTCGGTTTGTTTGTTGTTTTTTTTTCCTCATTCCATCTTTAAAAATTCTTGGATTAGATTTAAATTCTGGCCTAATTTTGGGGAAGGGCCCCCAAGGGGCTGCCTTGTGTGTGGAGAGAAAGAGAAGGCCCAGAGAAGGACTGTCCAAATTTATCTACAGGGTGACTCTAGAATTTGACTGCAAGAGTCTCCGAATTTCCTTGGGAGGCCTTGTGTTCATAATTATTTTAGAGAGTGTTCACAGGGAATATACCTATCATTCAGCAGCATTTTGAAATAAAATTGAAGGTGTTACTTTGAGCAGAAGCTTTCCAAAACTGTAATCTGTGTCTAGTTACGCTGAAACTGGTATTGCCATAGATGATTGGCACCACTGGCGCATGGTATTCCTGCGCAGCTCGTTCAGCCGGCCGGTGCAAGGCCCCTGGCTGCATTCTGTTGCTAGTGCTGCATGTATTGTGTCCGTGGGCTCTGGGGACTGCCCTGGGCCTCGTCTTCCACATACCTTACGCGTGTGCATAGCTTGTCTCAGTCAATACTAAGCATTAATTTGCTGGAGGAAAGCTCTATGTGGATATGATTCTTGAAGGATCTGAACTGAAGCAAAAGGGTGAAGATGTTTAGCATCTGTTTGTACAATGTACCTGCAGATTGCAGAGCCAGCCATGTTGCGGTGGGTCTGTTACTCTCCTTGCGACTCTTTAAAAATTATTTTTAATTTTTTCCCCCATTTTTGGATCTGTTCCCTTTGCGCTCCATTACTCCCACAAGCAAACATACCAGACAGTGAACTAGAGTTTTGCACATCTTTGTATTCAACTGCACTGGATCTTTTTCACATTGGTTACCACACTGGGAGATGCTTAAATATTACTCTTCTTTCCAGTAGCTTTGGTTACCAGTGCCAAGCAGCCTGCAGCGCTGCAAGAGCACCTTACATAGCTTGGATGATGCATTTCAAGCCACCTTTCTTCAATTTTTTTTTTTTTTTTTCTTTCCTCTTGCACTATACCAGCCTTCATAGCTGTTACTAATGGCCAGCTGAGTTTGGATATGATGATGGCAAGTCAGAGCAGAGACAGTATTAAACGGGCATCCCTCATAAAAAAACCGTGCAGAGTAGCTGATCTCAAGGTTGTTAAGATCTGTGCAGCCACAGCACCAGTCAGTGAAAAATATTTTGTTCAAAATTCAACTTAAAGAATGAAGATTTTAGCTTTAAAAAGGTGCTTTAAAAAACAAATTCATTTTTTTAAAATTTTAATTAATGACCTAGACCAGTAGTTAAAAAAATAAAGTACCTATCAGCTTTGTGATTTTGGGGGGATTTTTGGCTGTGCCTTATTTTGGAAATTAGAGCTGCCTAAATATGATAAATATAAAAGGTAAGCACACCTTAATGATAGAAATCACCCTATTAATCCCATGAGGTTGCTGTTACAGATTGAGCTTGAAAATTCTGCTCATCACCCTTTGAATCCTTCTAACAATGCATATTGCTAGGTTTCATGCCATTTTAATAGTTGTGTACTATTTCTGTTGTATTTATTTCTAACTGTTTGCTAGTACCTTTATAATGAACTGATTAATTAGGGCTGGGTGTGTAGCAGAAAACCATGTGAAAGCTTTAACTTGCCCTGTATTCTGTAAGGTATTAAGCGGTATTTTGCCAGGTGCAAAGCTGGTCTGATAACACAAAAAAGCAGATAGCATCACCAAAACAGCCCAGCTTCAGATAGCTTTAAAGTCAGCACATATCTTGGTTTGTTTAGGGTTTGGGGTTTTTTTTTTTGGTTTTTTTTTTTTTGTTTGTTTGTTTGTTTGTTTGTTTGTTTGTTCTTCCTCAGCTTTTGGCACGACACTACCTTTCGTTTTTGTTAATCTCCTACCACCATTTCGAAGAGCAGATGAACACAACTGGTCCTTACCTATTCTGTTGCTCCTGGGCACTGAGCATCCCTATATAAGCTAATGTTTTGTTCACATGTATGTTTTACTTACTAAATACATATCTTTGTTTAAAATCCAGCCTTTAGGCAGATATCTAAAATCTGTAGAAGTTGGTATCTCTTGCCAAAAAGACTTCTGCTTAGCGTGTGTGTTTTGAGGTGATTTTCAAATGCTGATGATCACTGATAGTGCTACATAAACCATCAACCATTGTGTCAAGCCATCTACTGAGGGCATCAGAAATTGCTTGTCCATCAAACTGTGGTGTTTGGGTTGATTTTGTTTTTACCTTTCTGTGATCACAGTACTGTGTCTGCTATACTTCGTACAAATCATTTGGCTAAGTAGGGCTTGGCTTTGACCTGTTTAATTTCTTTTCAGTAGGTCAGCGTCTCCTCACTACCTAACTTCAGTCCTTCAGCAGAATCATGGCCGATCTCTCAAAGGTAAACATGTAATTTTCTTTTGCTCTGCTCCCCTGGTTTTAGTTGCAAGCAAGTACTGAAGCCCAGCTGATGTTGTGTACAGACCTGCTCTGAAGGGTCTGCTAGGTTATGAAAAAACCTGATGTAGCAGAGCACATGCTCATTATATTGGCCACTTGTGTATTAGGTTTAAATCTGTAAGACAAATTTCAAGATGTAATAGGGTCTATCTTGTTCTGCCAGCAAGGTCTTCAGCAGACACATCGGTCCCAAATATGACATACTTAAGGAATGAATAGTTCAGTAGAAAAGCTGCCTATGTCTACACTAGTTTTATTGGTTACCAAGAACTGAGAACAAAAGGCAGCAAACTTCAATGTATAAGACTTGAGGATGTGGCCACAGAAGTACCTTAAAGTTGGTTGTTTGATACAGGTGGGTGGGAGAGCATGACAGGATTTGCAAGGGAATGTGGAACAATGAGTATTCTTCAGGTGAGCATTTCACAGCTCTGTGGTACTTCTCACTCGCTTGCCAAAATGTTGGGCACAAGCTGGTGTTATTGCCAGTGTAGTTACGCAGGAAGACCCAAGTTCTGAATATTCACCCAGTTAACAGAATAGCCTCATGATGTCTGTTTAGTTTTAAGGTATCACCTTAAAAATTGCAAAATGTTCATTTTAACTCTTGGGAGAGAGGAATAGGATGGATTTGATATACGGGCTCTGAATACAGGTCTCGATACTGTAGGCTGCAGCACTGCTCTTCAGCCAAGTTTATATCCCTCTGTGTTTCCTGCACAAGTAACGAAGCAGGTGCAGTAAAAACAAGTCATGTCCACAACCAGAAGCTTTTATGTTGTACAAATGTTATTTTAACCGTAGTCACCAAAACTTGGTGGAGAAAGATTGGATCAGACCAAGTCGTGCTCAGGATATTGCTGTGGATGAGTGATCTCTTCTAGCCATGGCAGGAACTCAGTAGCGCAACGCATTTCCCCATCTAGCAACTTAAACATAGGTGTCTGTAGATGGTGTTTCAGAAGGTGCCCATCCCTCCTGGTTGTCTCTGAAGTAGCTGGCACGGCTGTTAGGGTGTTTGTTTGCTACCTGCAGATCGGCCCAAAGGGTGGGCTGGGCACTGGCGGCAGCCCGTGAGCTGAGCCGGGGATGTCGACATAGCTACGCTTGTGCTTTTGTCACAGAGACAAAGTCAAAGTGGTACTGCTGCTGAAAAGTAACAGAGGTTTTGGGGGAGGGTTTTACTGTTTATTTTCAGGGAATCCCAGCTGAAGTGCAGTATTGCTTGTCTTTCTGGTGTCCTTTTCCTTAGCCCAGTGGGATCTACCTGCTCTTACAGGTTTTAATGAGCATTAGTGTAACAAGGACTTGGCCATAGTTCTGTCCTAGAGATTTCTACTTTTGCTTTCCACTAGGAAAAACAGACAGCCAGATTCAGATTTTTTTTTAAAAAAAAGAAGTTAATTTAAGATGGAAATCTGTTTTTCATTGACAGTCAAATGAAATAAAGTAGCAACAGCTGTTGAACAGAAGATAGTTACTTCATTTTCCTGTATGTACTTTTTTAAAAGTTTTCTTAATTTCAAAACATTTTAGTGGGCCTTGGACCAGGAGGGAACTAGACAGCATGCTAGTAGCAGCATTTCTTTTGATGAAGCCTGTTGAGCACAAGTCTTGCACCTCACTACTAAAGCTTAACACACTGAAGGCTTGTCCCTGTCAAAAATAATAATTTTTTTTTTAAGTGCTGAAAAGTGAATTTTGCTCAACTTTTAAAGGGCTGATTCCAAGAAAAAGTGAGCATGCATTAACTTGTTGTAGAGGAATGTTATTAAATCTTTTTCAAAAGGATAATGAAAGGGCACTGACGAAGTAGAACTTGAGCAGCATAGCAGACATCCAGCTCTCTGGTTTTGCTAGTGCAGTAGGCCTTGAGGTGAGAAGGTTGCTTTTAGTTTTCGGCCACAAACCAGAAACATTGGTTAGGCAGCAAAGCCAAGGTTTTTTATAGCTCAAACAGCTGCCTGGTCCACAGATGATAATTACCGTGCATCCAGACAGAAGTTTTATGGTGGTACCAGAGTGGCAAGGAAACCTCCTTGGCTGGCTGGCTGCTGCAGGGCTGCTAGATGTGGGATTCTCGGGGCTTGTTAGAGTATCGGAAATCCCTCTCCTCATAATGATTTTGCTGGTGTGTCCTGTGACAGGTTTGGAGATTGCTGGCCTGATGCTAACTATTCCAGTTTGCTACACCAGAGGTTCCGAAATAATGATGTATATCTGGTCTTATTTAATTTCTGCATCTCTGTGAAGCTGTTCAGCATCTCCCTGGTATTAGAGGCCAGGCATTAATGTTCCCGGGGTCGCATAGAGCAGCTATTGTGTAGATTAAAGACTTCCCTGTAATAAGATGCTTCCTCAGACGTTCTGCTGGGGAAGCATAAATTTGGGAAATACTGCTCTATTGAGGAGAGCAATCACAAATGAAGCCAAAGCACATTCATGGTGATGCAGAGGACTGCTAAGGAGCTGCTGCAGAAGTCTCTTCTCTTTCTTTGGGTGTACTGAGATGCAGAAATGCTCTTTGCAGGTAGTCCTTCTGTGTTGCATTAATGCTTCAAACTGCATGTCATCTAACAAGGTGGTGCTTATATACCAAAATGAGAGGTTAAAATAAAATGGATGTAATAGCAAGTAAGGAGTGGGAATATTTAACTTTCTGATTATGGTAGTGGAGGAAAGTAACTCTTCATGCGTTTTTAACTTTATTTTTGTCAGTTGGATACATCCGACTTATAAATTCAGGGGCTCTATTGCTGCCAAAGAAAGACAAAACAGAATTTTTTTTAAAAAAACAACCTCATGAGTGCAATGAGATAGACGTTAAAGTATGCTGGTTTTCAAATTGAGAGATGGTGAAAACAAGGAGGGACATGTGTATGTTTTATAACCTGTGTTGGAAACAGCAGCTCAGTCCCCATGTTGGTACAACATTCCCAAGGTGTCAGTGTTCTTCAAATTTCTCTTTGACCAGGGATGAAGTTAGAGACAACTATGTAAGACAAGGAAGCCAAACTGAATTCTGCAGCCTCCCTCCCGGCACTAACCCTCCCCTCAAATTCAGTAATATAGTTAATGCATATAATGGGGGAGAGAGGACACCATCAAAAATGACATTGCTGATGTTTCACTTCAACAGTTCCCACTCCAGTTCCAGTTCAGCAGGACTGAGAGCCCATTCTGCTTGCTGCCAGTACCTTCCAGCACGTTGTCTTCCAGTCCCGCTTTTCCACTCACTGCTCATATGTGCATACATACATACGTATGTACACCTTGGATGTGGTCTTTCGCTCTGAGACACCAAGGCTCTTGTGAGAGCTCAACGTCTCTCTGCTGCTCTTTTCCCAGATTGTTCCACCATATATATTTCTTATCTGTTTCTCTCCTGTATAAGGAGTATTCATCATCCGTAGCTGAAGTGACCAAAGAAAGACGTTGGGTTTCCTGGTGGTTTTTTTTTAAGTGCATGAGTATGTCCTGAAATGAATGGGAAAGGCATGCTTATTTCTTTTCGTTTTCACATGATCATGCTTAGAAATGTCACTCTTTGCCATAATATCCTCAAGGTGCCCTTTTTTAGATGTAAGCAATCCACTCTGGGCAGCAAAGGATGGAGTTTTACAGCAGTGCTTGTCACTGTAGCTAAAAGCGCCGCAGTTCACCTAAACCTTTTCAAGTGCCTATTTATTATTTAGATCCCCATACTTTCCACATTGAGCAGTTCAGTGCCCTTTGCCCTCTGGTCTCCTGGATTTTTTTTTCCTGTTTGACTTGTTGTTAGTGTGAAAAATACTGCTGGAGAGAGGTGTGCTGAATTAGTGCTGTGTTAATGGATGTGTTCGTTCCTCAGCCTTGCTTATTCACATAATGAGGGTATAAAGCTGCTGAGATGCTTTGCTGTGCCATATGCATAATCTTTCTCTCTCAGCCAGTACAAACAAAAGCCACTTGTTGATAAGTATAGCAACAGTGTCGTCATATGAATGTCTAATTAATGTCACTGATTCTTAGCTTCAGCATTGGTAAGTGCAATGTGAGAATTGAGCTTTTGAGTATAATAAGTTAAGATATGAGACTGTTCAGTAACTGTGTTGCAGTCTGTAAGAGTCACGCTCTGTCTAAATTTGTACATCCCCTTCCTCCACCCACTCTTTATTGTAGGCCAATATATGCAGATATGTATTCATCCTATGTTCTAGGGACCTCATTTTGTCAGGCTTACGTGAGATCTAATATTTTGCTGCTTCTCCTTCACAGAATCCGATATAGATGCTGCTACTGCAATGATGCTGTTAAATACTTCCATCCAACAAGGGATGTTGGACTGTAAGCATAAGCCATTTTACTCTGTTCTTCTCTACCCAGTAGCTAAATTTCTCTATAAAGTTTCTCTATAAAGTCTCAGGAAACGAGTATGATCTAGTTTCCAAATAGTAAGAGCAGTCAAGAAGCAATTCTAGTTTGATTATTCTTTCTGCTGGCATTGCAGAGTTTTATAGAACCACCTTTTTTTTTTTTCTTCTTTTTCTTTTTCCTGGTTAATTTTGTTTCTTCTGCAAAGTTCTTCCCCTGCCCTCTTTGTGCTAGATGGCAAGAAGAGTTTCTTAGCCTCTTCTCTGTTTCTTGAGCTCTTAGTTGTGATTAGCTGAAGAGCGTTGTCCTCTGTGGATGACAGTAAATGTGCACAAGATATTACAGCTCTTGAATACTCATGTTCAGCTTACTTTGCAGTCAGCCAGCCGTAGCATGCTCATTTTGCAGGTGATCTCATTGCAGTGTTTGCTTACTGACAAATCTTGTTTTTAATAGGTGAGAAACCTCAGCCTCTGAAGACACCTAAGAAGAGGAGTTACGGCAGCGCATTCAATCCTCCCAGTTCCATAAATCTGCAGGAAAATGATTCTGCGGCCATCAACATTGATCCGAAGGAGGATCACAACTACAGTGCCAGCAGCATGGGTTCCCAGCGCTGTGCATCTAGGTCCAGTGTGTCTTCCTTGTCCTCCCTTGACGAGGTCTATGAATTTATCTCCAAGACCAGCCATGATGGAAGTGATGGCAGCGAAGGATTTCACAGCGAAGTGGATACAGACATTGACTCTGAAGATGATCCTCTTGGAGACAGTGGCTATGCATCACAACCTTGTGTAGATACCTCTGAGGAAAGTCAGCCTAGCAACAAAGCACTTGAGGTGTTATGTCAAGAAATCGATGAGGAGTTGAAAGAAGCAGCAGGGTCTCTGCTCCATCTTGCTGGCATCCAGACGTGTTTGAGTTCCTTAATAAGTACTGCAAATACCCACTGTCATAAGCAAAGGAAAAAATAGTATGTTTGTCAGTGTTGAATATATACATATATTTTTTTTAATTGTGGCAATACTCTTCTACTTTTACCCTTCACAAGGGAGATCAAAGCCATAAGAGGACTCATTGCTTTTTTATTTTTGGCGCTAACTATAATTTAGCCATTTATTTTTAAATCACTGCCTAAAAAAGAAAAAAAATTACCTAATCTCAAATTAGAAGGGATGCATGACTTGTGAAAACCTGAAAGCATACTTCTTAATGATAACGTTTCTTTTTTTTTTTTCTTTTTCTTTTTAATAGTTAATTTTAATTTTTTTGCCAGAGATCTGTTTGTTCAGGTGCACATTGTGGATCATATTTACATCTCAGCTGACCCCATCTGCAGAGGTGAATTTTGCCCTGCGTATGGTTTCTGACTTCCATGTAAAAGATTAAAAAGGAGGAAAAAAAAAAAGAAAGAGGAGAAAAAGAAAAAAATGTCCTGGCCTTAGTTGCCTCTTTCCACCCATCCTCTCTTCACTCTTCTGAGACCGGACACCTGGAAACGCTGGTGAAGTAGCTCCACGTTGCTGCACTTTTCAGCCCGTCTGATACAGTGGCTGAAAACCTGTAGCACTACAGGAACTGCTTTCAGCAGGATGCTAAGTACCCCTGGAAGAGTGGGTATAAGGAGTAGCTGAGGTGGGTACCACCCACAGTTTTCTTTTTTTTTCCCCTCTTTCTCCCAAATCTGCTGTGTGCAGGTCAGATTCCTGAAGGTTTTTTTTTTCATCTTTAAGACAAATTGTCTCTTTTGGAGGGGGGTGTGTCCTTTTCATGCAGATGCATGCATGCATACACGCACCTTGGATGTAGCTGACAGTGAATGGTGCCACTTGCCATGGTAGATGTTGTCCTTGTGTTACCGTCACTGTTGAATACGTAGTAGCTGTGTAGTCCTGCAACATCTACCTTCTGCTCCCCTCTACTGATTCGAGGGGGGAGAAAACCCAACCGTTGGCGGTGGTGATGACATGGATGAGGTGGAGGCTTTAGGTGGCTAGGTGGTGAATGGCTGCTGAAAAGGTAATGTCTTTACCCCCTAATCTGAAACAAAATAGAATAGCTTCCTTTTGGATCAGTGAACCCTGAATTGCTTTTGCGGTTTTTGCCCCTTCACCCCAATGCTCATTGTTTTTTGTCCCATGGGCTCTCCGTACCTTTTGTTTCCCCAGATCACTGTGCCTTGTGCTGTGTAAGTCCTGTCAGCCTTCTGTCACATATGGGACATCTAACAGGCAAGGCTAGGCTTTAGCCTTTGGATATACATCATAGCTCAGGAGGGCTCTCTGTTTTGGAAGAAATTCCTTCACAATTCATTTTTGCAATAAAAGAATCTCTTTATAGTTCCCAGACATCCGTTGGCCAAAAATCTTTTAGTGGTATGGTGAACCATTTTTCCTCTTTTTAATTTTTCTTCCTTATTTTAAAATTGGTGGTGATCGCTTACATCTTCCTGTAGATTATGGCTTTTTTTTTTTTTTTTAAAAAAAAAAAAAAAAGAAAAGGTTTTCTGTTCAAACATGGGTAAGCAGTTCTGTTGGAGTGGGGTTTAACAGTACTGTATGTATAAGGATGCCTTAAGCTTGTTGCAGAATCATATACAGCTATCAAAGGTCATCTTTCCTGTTTCCAAAAGGTAGCATGATGTGCCATAAATGTTCTCACTAACACGTAAAGCTATTGTTTCCAGCAGATGCTGGGCAAGCTGGTTGAAAATTAGGAGCAGAGCCACCTAGGAGACCAATGTCCACTGTTTTGATTGTTGAAAACAGTGCTGGATTCAGCCAAAAGTTAACTTTTCCCTAAAGGGGTATTTTTCTGGCTGTTTGGAGGCCTTTCTTAGATCAGTGTGGTTTTTTTTTTTTGTTTTGGGGTTTTTTTTTTCTTTTCTTATTTGCCAGTCTCTTCATGAATACTGCCATAAATTGTCTACTTTAAATATGAACACAGCCATGCTGCTGAAGGTCTGTTGCTCTGAGGGCCTGTTCCAGTGCCTCTTGAAGACAACGGTGGTGCTCCCACTGATTCAATGGCTGTTGGATCAAGCCTGAAATATTTGAGGTTCTTGTGTTTTGGAATTTAAAGCCAACGTTATTTTTTTTTAAAGCACAAACACTAGGGAAAAAAAAAGTGGGTTTTGTTTTTTTTTTTTTCTTTTTCCAATTACTTCAGTTTTAAGCATGATTTGTTTTATTTCCTGAAAGGGAAGAAAAATACTCTGCTGCGTTCCTGCTTTGTGTGAATGCTCATTAGCTTACACCCGTAACGGCAACATGTGTGCAGACCTGTATGTCTTCTGGATATCACAAGTGGTGCATTAGCCAATTAGAACTGATATCGGACGTGTTACTGATGTGTGATCGGATGTGTTAGGTAAGGGGGTAAAACTTGCTATTTAAAGGAAAATTAAGTACCAACGCAGTGGTTCTTTAGGATTTTGAGATGTGGAGATGTGAATGCTTGGTGGAACTGCTTTTTGCTCACAGGTTGCTTTTGTACCTTAATGGAAGACTGCAAAGGGCAGAGTTTGTGTCAATGTGAAAACAAGGATTCAGCTACACAGAAATTTTGTCAGCAATCTGGGATTTTTCCCGGTGCCATGATTTCAGTTGCATGCTTTTGAAGAGGGGTGCTGCCTGGCTCCCACTGAAGGTGGCTGCAGCTTTTCTGCAGCTTCCAGCAAAAGCTGGATCAAGGTTCAAGTATTCTGGAAACTGCAGTCATAGTCGGCTTGTAGTTTTGTTCTGAATTTTTTTTTTTGCCTCAGATAAAATCTGAGAAGAATAAGACTTACTAGGAGTGTGGCTATGCTGCTGTTAACCCTGAAGATGGTGATAATGCCTTCAGCATTTCTGAAAGGATGGTGTTGGGATGCTAACAATGCATTTAATTACCATATGCAACGAGCAATAAAACAGTAGTAATCAGAAGTTAACGGTGAAAGCTGCATCCCTCCTTAGTTCTCCCAGGATGCAAGTCCTGGAATTGTGGAAGGGCAATTGCAACCTTTCTCCGGGACACAGAATGGTGTGGCAGGGCCATGCTCTTCATGCTTTGCTGTTTTCCCTCTCTCCTTCCAAAGGAGAAGGCAGCCAGTCTGTGCCCTGACCTATTTTGCCACATTGTCCCACGCCTCTGCCCGTGCATTTTAGCAGGCAAAGGCCGCCAGCTCAGTTGCAGAGCACCCCTCTTGGTAGTGGGAGAATAGCTGCCCTTCGCTTACGTACCTAGCATTGGGTTTGGGTTTGTTTGCCACCTCAGTTAGAGACCCTGGTGTATATAGTATAAATGGAGTATAATGAAAAGTTATTTTGATTGGGTTTGATTTTTCTTTTTTTAGTGACATATGTAAACTGTTCATGCCAATGGTTGACTCAGATATATTTTGGCAAGAAAAGTATTAATGAGCCACACTCAATTCTTTAAATGCAGTGAAGAAGTGTATGAGACCCATGTACAAGGAAAGCTGCTCTGTTCAGGATAGATCTGATGTGAATACTGTGTGGCCCTGTATTGGCCTTTGAGATTCCAATACTAAATTACTGCTTTTGCAAAAGTCACATCAAATGTTTTAAAATCCAAGTTTTGGAAGTTGTATGGTTTGCAACTTGTCACCAGCCTGAAAAGTAAATACAAGTTTTGGTTAAGGCAAAGTACACTCATACACTTAATAATGGTGTAGTCAAAATATTTATTGAAAAGAAAAGGTAGAATATTTTAAATGTTGCACCTGCCATTATATCTTAAAGCACATTCTTCTCACCTAACTGCCAGTGCCATTATCAAGTCTGTTTTATAAATGTACATTTCTTCAAACTAAAAAGTGCATAATTAAGAGTATTATGTTACTGCCATATAGTGATATAAAACATTTTATAATTGCCAATTCATTGTAACTATTATTTATTTAAAAGTGAATTGTAAGAATGCTTTCTGATCAAATGAACCAGAGTTGTTTTTAAACCGTTCCCGTTAGCTTGTTTCTAATGTAGCATAAGCAACATCCCTGGGTTTGTTTAGAATAATTTTGCCAGTAGGTGACCAATTCTAACCCTTTTTCCTCCAGTTTAGTCCTTTACCCGTTTTAAAAACGATTTACAGAAGTTTAGTTTTTTGTATGCTAATCTCTGTTAATTAAAATGTTTATAAAGTTTATTTTTACCAAAGAGATGCAATTCATTATGACAAAGTATTGCAGAATAAACTTTGTTTTATAACATTTGTGACTTTTCTGCCCACATTTTTCATTCAGATGATCAAAGGGGCTTTTCTAAAATAAACAGCATTGCAAACACAAAGCGCTGTGTTCTCTCTTTATCTACAGACCCTGGTCTCAGATGGTGCTCCAGGTCCCCCACCTTGCCACTTAAATCTCTTCCACAAGATTGGGCTAGTGTAAGCAGGCAAATGTGTAATTTGTTGTAGGTCTCAGCTTGGTTAAGACTGTTGCATGCATGTGCAAGTCATCTGTACGATTCAGAACCCTATCAGTCCATAGCAGGATTTGCGTAGTCAGGTTCATCCATAGCTGGCCTGTAATATTTGAAGAGCATCTTACTAAGGCCAAGATTTCACCCTTCAACCTGGAACTTGAGGAATGTTTTGACGTCTTAGAAACTGCTGAAATGCTACTGCATACCTTTTGCTCTTCCGTGCAAAGCATTTGTTTAAGCAGAAGTAACTTGAATCTTTTCTGATGAAACATCTGTGATTATTTACAGTCCTGTATCCATATCGCTGCAGCCGAGTTGCCTGTGTGATACTCAAAGATCAACAGCGTAATACAGGACAGGTAATCTTAAAAATGTGTCCCTGGATAAAGCTGCATAGGTCTTATTTGGTGTTTTTTCAGTGTTTACTTTCTTTAGATAGGATTTAGTGTCTGCTGGGTCTTTGTACATAAGGCCTTATGGAAAGGACACAAGTGGGAATGCCCACCTCTTCACTAGCAAGAATGAAGCACTCCCCACGCCACTTCCCGCGTGCCTCAGCTTGCTGCGCCCAGGCCAGCTTTCCCCTTGAGTGCACATGCACAGGTGCGCCCTTCCAGTGCTGGAGAGGCAGAAGGGGAGGAGGGAAACAAGATGTGACATGATGCCTCTCTTAAAAACAGATATTGGTCCATCTCTTCCATTTTTATTGTTTTAACCTACTAAGATCACTGAGTTAAGTTTCCTCTGTGGGATTTGATGGAAATATAGCAGTTCCTTTTGCAATACTTGAAGTGATGTGGTAGATTTTAACAAAGACTTGCTTTCATCACTGCATCAAATAAAATTTAAATCACAAATTACAGAATATATATGCACTATTAATATATTTGATTTAGTGTTCATCTTAATACACTGGTAAGAGAACAATTTCTCTAATTAGTTTGGACAAAATCACAGCTATGTATCATATGTTAATAATATCTTTCTAATTGTTATTCACTCTATTATGCTGAGAGCCTTAAGTTCGTTGTTAAATTTCCCAAGAGTGTTTTCCTCTGTTACGACTTTGCTGGAAATTACCCTCAGTATGGAGCCACAATTCTCGAAAGAAGACATTAACTGAAGCAATTACTCACTTATACCAGCTGTATTTTAAGGACATTTGTTCAGGAGATACTTAATAGATTAGTTTTATTTTGAAAAAAATGGCTGTCTAAATTTGACACACAGTACAGTTATTCTTTCACAGATCTTGAGCTTCCAGATACCTGTAAGTATTCTTCGTTTGAGTGGTCTGAGTCAATATATGCTCTGGCGTGCATAGAGGTAATCACATATGAGTATTAGTCCAGCAATGTTCCCACGAACTTTCCCAGCGTATCTGGACATACAAACTCTCTTCCCTCTTTTTACCTGTGAGAGTCATTCTTGCACCTGAGACAGCAAAGCAGTATCACCTCTGCTTAGATTTTGAGTCTTAGATCTGCTGGGTTTCTTGTTCTTCTGCTTCTTCCAGAAGGCTCTCCGGAAAGCTATCTGCTCTTACAGTTATAAAGTACTTACAGCTAACCTAAGATAATTAACTACTCTCTGCCAGTGTTAGTTTAAACAGCTCTTAGTCAAACATCGAAGTGTTTATTTTCCTATTGCATCAGTACAAAAGCAATCATTTCCCTCCTTAGGCTCTTGACTTACTAAACAAACAAAGATTATTTGGTTTCTGCTAGGAAGACATGATCTTCACTCCTCTTAACCACTTTTCTGTACACCAATTCCAGCCTAAATTCAGCCTGCTGGCACGTGCGTGAGAAGAGCTATAGATGCTCTTGTAGATACTGATGCTTTTTGCAACCTGGCCTTAATATCTGCCCTGACTTTGCAGCACCACTCTTGCCTGGTATCTCCTAGGCTTGTCATGGCCTTTACCATGGTCACATACAGTTGACTAATCCTATTATCAACTAATATGTCATGTCTTTGTTCTATTCCCATCACTGCCAAATGGTGAGGCCCCAGTTGGCAGAAAAAGTTGGTAGTTCATGACCTGGGACTTGATTTAATGAGCTCTGTCCTGATCCTGATGCGTGATCTCTCCTGGTAACCCCCCTGCTCACCAGGAACTCCCTTTTGGCACAGCCTGTCCAAGTAAAGGAAAAAGGACAAGATTTGTCAGCCATGATATGTATTTCATCAATGCATGTTGCAGTTCAGCTTATTTTGCAGTTATCTACAGGGTTGCGGATTTTTTTTGTTTTGTTTTGTTTAAAACAGTGGGGACAGATCAAAGGTGTCTTTGCCTCATGTCTTAATAGGAGATGCTACATTTGCCATTGTCACACTTCATTTGAGTAATCGGAATGACTACGCTTAACCAAATACTTGTCTGTGCTTGTTCAATGTTCAGAGGAGGACATCTAGTTTCTTAAAACTAGGTTTGTTTAGCTGAGTATTGCTTTTATGCTGTTGCTGTAATCTCAGTTTCTGTAGTATCTTGACTTTCTAAGCCCTAATGGGCAGCATGCTAGACTGGACCAAATACCTAATTTCTGTATCCATTCCGAAGCAACTGGTAGCAGTTAAGTACTTGGGTGTTTTCATGCCTAGAGATGCAGGTTGGTCCCTATCAGACCAACCTCGAGAGCACTGATGTGCTTACATGCTTTGCAGTTGGCAGGCAGATGTTCTGAAAAATCTCTGTAGGTGCCTACATCAACCTTTACACAGCATCACTTTTAAAAATAGATTTCATGCCTCAAAGGCTTTTTTTGATTTAATTAACTTGGCATCTTGGTTTTTTACTCAGATACAATGGGTTCCCAGTTGTTTTAAAGGCTAAAATTAGCTCAGGAAACTAAATTTTCAGTTATTTTCAGTAAGGGTATATTTTATTTTCTCTTAAGCTTTGTGCATGTTTTCTGTCTCCTAGTAGAGGTTCCCATGCTCTGAATACAAAGTCAGACCTCCACAAATTACAGGCATTTTGCTTTTCTTTTGGCTCCGAGTAATTTGAAAAGATTAAAAATCCACCTGTTGAGTTTGACTGTGGTGTGCTGGCTAAAATAACCTGCTGTTTTGCGCACTCTGCGACCCCTTTCACGGGGCAGGTAAGGTGTAGGCAGAGCTCAGCCATTTCAAAAGAAAATATGTTTCCTTAAATCTCTGAGTGGCTACACAAATCTTTAGTATTAAGTCGAGTGTGATCGTGTCGTATGCTACCTTAAAAAAATGATGCTGCTGTGCTGCATGATGTCACCATGACCCAATCATAACCCATTTTCTGTGAGCATAATGTTAACTCCCCAGAGAAGCATCCGCTGAGTGACAGCAGCATCCCATGCAGCCGTTGCTAAGCGACAAGATTCGGCTTTCAGCAGGATCTAATTTTAAAGTATTTAACCCTAGATCTGTCAAGGCTCATTATTTCTGATGCGGTTGTTAATCCCTACTTGTTGGTGTCCAACTTCACAAACGCCCTGGTCCTGGTAGAGTCGCTGTTCTATTTGTCATATATATAGCAGCTGATAACGAGGAGAAGCGTAAGCACCTTGGGTAGATCTTGATACCAAATTTCCTTTTAGTGCTGATCTGTACACAGAAATATGAAATGCAATTAGGGGTGGAAAACAGTGCATTGTCATTCTGCGAATCTTCCTTTCTCTGCTGGTTCGTGCAAGTGGCTTGCACCTATTTTCTTTCTAAGGAATGCTGGTTTTCAAATGAATGAATGCTTACGGATGGGCAGCTGGCAAAAACAATTAAGCTTCCATTTTTAGTAATGTTATGTGTCCCCTTACTTCTAGCTGAATTTCATCTAGGTTAAGAAGCTTGTATTCTTATGCAAAACTGCTGTCATTTTGAAATTTAGGAGTTTTTTAGTAATGGAAAGCTTTAACTCTTTTAGTCATTATATAGAATATTTACAGATCATGATGAAGTTCTACAGAGTATTTTTTTAAATAGTTTTCTACATTTCATTTCTTTCTAAAATGTAGAGGCCTGGAAGCCTACACCCATATTTAAAAAAAAAACAACAAACAATTCTGAGCAACTGTGTCATTCTTTGATTAATTACTACACATCCCTGTAAGTGCACTCAAGTTCACTGCTAGCTTCTTAAAGGTATGTGATATTTCACTCAGCTGAAATAATGCTGCTTTTACTGGTCAGTATCATAACCACAAAAAAAAAAAAAAAAAAAGGAAAAAACACTGATAACTGCACAACCTCCCCCCCTAAAATGTAGTAAAAGAAAAAAAAATAGACCATTCATATTTTTAAAGATGCTAATACAGTCCATTTCAGCCTCATAATCTCCCCTAAGATTCTTCCTCCTCCCATTGTTAGGATTCAAAACCGACACTGTGTTGCTTCTCATGCTGTTTCTCCTCTCCAGTTCATGCTAATCCGCAAAGACAAACCTGTCTCTGCCAAAGCACTTTTTCCAGCAGTCAATTTGATCGTAATACTCCCCTGCTGCCTTTCGATCCTCCTGGGGCATCCCCTCTTCCACCGCTTCAAGTTCATGCTTCCCGTCGCCGGGCTTGCGATGTACAAATAACTGCTTATCACTTTCTCCTTCCGCATGGCATGTTGTGCCTTCTCCCCTTGCTCTGTCAGTGGTGAACCCTGCCCCATGTCTCCTCCATCCCTCTTCTTTTTCCATGACAGTCTTTATGCACCAAAGACCTCATTTTAGCTCATTCCAAAAGTCCAAATTATTTTTGGAAGTGCCAAAATATTTTTAAAAATAGAAAATTATTTTTTAAAATCTTCACTAACTGGAACAATTCTGATTAAAATGTTTCTGAAACTACTGTTAGATCCAGATCTCTCTCCTTTCTCTGCTCATATGTGTCTGTCTCTGGAGATTTGATAAAATTAAGACAAACCTACGCCATCTTTGCTGCAGGTAATAGCTCCTGGTTTGCTGATGTTACTTGCATGGGCAAGTTGGGACTTCTTTCAAAGGCTTGCAGGTCTGCGTCCACAACGAGTGTATGTGAAAGAGCATCCACTTCTCCCTGTAGAATCTCCATAATGCTCCTTCTCAATTCAGTCTTTTATCTTTCCTATGAAATTGGACAATTTGTCTCTCTGGAATTAAAGCACATGGATTTTATTTTTTTTTTCCTCCAGCAGCATGCAAGACTGTAGAATCTGAGTGCAGGTAGTCTTAGCTGGGCCAGCATTTCTCAGCTATGGCCCCTGCAAACGTGAAGAGAAGAAAAGCAGGAGATGAGCCTGTAGATGATATTCAGACCTTTGACAAAAGATGGTAGAGCTAGGGAAGAGGTTTCGTTTTCCTGGAAGAGGAGGAATTCTGCATTCAAAAAAAAAAAAGCAGAAGAAACATAAACTTTTTCAGCTGTTACTAAGTTCTGCTGTTCTATGGAGCAAGTGAGTATCAGTAAGGATTTGCTGTGAAGATACAGAAGTTGCTGCTGTTGCACCAAGGGCTGGTATGTGTTGTACCCAAGTGGACCGTGAGCAGCAAAGACAACTCTGAATTATCGCAGGCAGCTGCCTGCTCAGTTTTTCTATCTTCTTGTTCTCAGCAACTTCTTTTCACACAAAGGCACCACTCCCCTGGCCATGCACACACCCTATAGATGACTCAAGCTGTTTATCCTATGGGCTAGGAAGGGACGCGAGAGACAGAGAGACTTGTTTTCATTTCTATTTTTAAATGCTACGGAAACACTGAAATTATGATAATCAAGACCACAATGAAAAAAAAACTCTTCTGTGAAGTGCATATCTCTACATGCATATACTTTTTTTTTTTTTTTTGAGTACTTGGCTTTTTAAAATTTTATCAGAGGAATCCGATTTTGAAAGAGGTGAAAGGTTACATATAACAAATTGTTTGTTACAGAGTCACCATGAGAAATAACGAGCGTGTATTGTGAGCGCATATCCTGCTGTTCATACTTGCCGTTGCTAAGATAACAGAAACAAAACACCAGTTTAGGGTGTTTGCAGCTTCCGAGGATGTGGTTTATACATTGCTTGTGATAGTCTGATGGCTGAAGATGGCTTCTTTCCAATCATTTTTTAATTTTTGTCCGGCTCTTAGAAACCCTTTTGTGAATACTTGTAAGCATGTAAGTGATGATAATGAAGTTTATTTTCCCAAAGCACAGAAAACATGCTGGATAATTCAAAATACATTATTTGTTTATTTCTCTACCTGCAGCTATTCACAGGGTATGTGAGTACAAGTTCTGACTTAGTCGGGCAGTGGGGAAGGCAATGTTTGAGCAGGGAAGGGAGGATAAATGAGCTTGAAAATAGAACGCATTGAAACAATCACTGTAATTCTTAAATAAATTATTTGTCTTGAGACAGCATCTAAAATTCAACAGCCATTATACTAGCTGCTGAGCACAGACATAAGGAAAGGACAGCCTCTGTTTCACTGTATATCCTTTGCTCTCCATTCTCCCCTGTGAAAGCCAGCAAGACAAGCAAAAATGCTATAACCCTTGTAAGAGATTTCTTTGCTCAACACATCATGTTTTAGTTTGCATTAAGTTCTCTGCCCTAACGTGTCCTTATATTCATGTGGGTAGATTTTGGTAGTATTTGGGTATTCATGTGGGTAGATTTTGAGGGTCCTGTGTGGCAGACACCCTACTCTGCTTGGCATTCCACTCAACTTCTCTCCCTCTGAACTTCTTATGACAGGATCAGTCCTTTGTAATTACATACTGATTCACTGATAAGGAAGCATTACGACACCACGCTGCAGCAACATGCATTGTGCACCTGCGTGGTGCAGCGGTTGGACAACCTTGCTCTCTAGGGAGAGATGAGTATTAAGAAAGTGCTTGCGAGGAAACAGCACAATAAAGACATTTTTTTTCCCAGCTGAAAGTAGGGGAAGTAGCACTGCAGCTGCAATGACAAATCCAAAGGATGAATCGGAGAATTTCCTGTAAGAAAGTTAACAAAAACAACAAACCAAGCCACATAACTTTGATGACCTGTATGTTTGGGGAACTTTGACTCAAGCTGTTCACCAAGCACCACCATGAAATGGTGATAAATTAGAACATTATATGTTCCTAACATTATAGAGACTCCAAGATCATGAGAAACTGGGTAAGAGACAGGACCACTTTTAAAATACAAGAGGCCGGCCTGATGCTTAAAATACAGTGAAGCAGAGCTGTTCTGATGAGCCGGAAAATCCTGCCGTCAGCTCTCAGCTTTACAGCATTTAAGCAGTAAAAGCACCCATCTTTTGATTCACTCTGTTCACTTGTGTTTTAAGAAACTGGCATTACCTTCTATGATAGATGCCCTACACAATGTATATTTGGATCTTGCCATTCTGGATGGATGCAGACAAATAAATTCTGTGTCCCTTCACCCTGAACGCTAGCTGCCCAGTCAGAAACACTGTTGTTGTCAGTGGGAAAGCAATTCATTCTGCTACAACTAGGCACTGTAATTCCCTCAGCTCCCTTTCTCAGCTTTCAGCTGTAAAACCTCTCTGCCAGCATTCACTGCACCAGATAACAAGGAGAAAATTTTTATCACAAAAGCATCTTTGAACACAGCACACCAGGAGTACTGTATTTTGCAAAGTATGTTAAAAGTATTTCAATCTAACATTTCATGAAAGACATCCCAGAAAACATAAACCTAAAAATACAGGCTTAGAATTAACTGTAAAGGTTTTTAATAACTTTCCAGTATAAAATTTACCGCACTGACATGTGAGGACATACCACGGAGGGTGTGCTGCATGGCAACTGCAAAATCCATTACTTCATCAGGAATTTCTGTAGGGAATACAAAATGGAGTAGAAGCAGTAGTCTATCATGGCTCTAATGCTAGAAACTACAGCTTCCTTATTTCTTATTCCAGTACTGCTATTTACTGGTAGTATTTACAGTACTGCTATTTGCAGCTCTTCTGGTCATGCAGAACAGCAGCAAGATATTTTGGATGAATAGTGACAATATGTATTTTGCTTTTTTCTCCTTTTAGGCTTCCAAAAAATGTGCAGTCTCTGTTCTTGGCAATATGGATCAGCGACATGTCCTCCAACATTAAGAGTTCCTGTGGAGATGCAAACATATTTACTAATCTGGCCACCATATCATATTTAGTGCTTGCCAACTCCACTACTGTGATAAGCAAAAGAATAGCACACACCATCAAAGCCTCCAGACTAAGGAAAAGGATTAGCTTTCACTGCAGGCCCCTACTATCTGCTCCTACTTAAGAGAAAGAAAGAGAAAAGGAGGTAAGAAAACGATGATTTAGCATCTCTAGCACTACCTACTACTGAGGAAAGGCTATGAAGACACCATGCTGAAATCAAGTGGAAAAAAATGACACCATGGAAACTGAACAAAAATAATAATTTGCTGTTACATCTCTGTCCTAGACCAGGAAGCCCTTAACCTGCAAATCACCAGATGCTCAGCATATACTGGTGAAGTATCATCCCATTTTTGCCTTATTGTTCCTTACACATCTGCTTCCAGTCATGTTCAGAAACAAAATTCTGCATTGGCTTGATATCTGGCAGGACCAAATACACCTGTTATGATGTCTTCAGAGTCTGATTAAAGAATGCTAATAGTGTATACACATTTAAAGGTTTGGCAAATCTGAGGATAAAGAAGAAGAAAATAGGAGATAATTAGCACAGTCTAAGTGATCTCTAAAGGAGGATGGCTAAATGGTGGAGAAGATGAAAGACGGCTCTGAAACAAAGGGACCTACAGGCTGGAGGGAGCAGAGAAGGGCCCTCCCTGGGAACCAGAAAGTGCAGATACTCAAGATGACCTCTGAGACTGGAATTTGAGTTTCTGCAGGTTGTGAGCAAACTGTGCAGTAACACACGATTTACCTGTGCTCCCCTTCACTAGGACAGAACAACACTTAAGTTTGAACGTGGTAGGAAAAAGCCAGGTGTTGGTGACGACTGATCCCATCCCTGCCAGTCACTTATTGGGAACCATGAGAAATCACCTAACTGCCCTTTGTTTCATTTCTTCACCTCAGTTTCTGTGGGTGTCACACGTATTAACATGAGACAGCAGCTGCCGACACTCTGAAGGAGCAGCGCACGCCGCTCTGCGCCGCAGGCTCCTTCCCTCGCAGGCCGGTGACAGGCCCCAGGCCTGACCCCCTCCCCCGGCGACACGCCCCAAGGCCAAGCTCCGCCGAGCGCTGCCTGAGGGGCAGGCCGCCAACGGCCGGCGATGAAACCGGGCCGGGGTGACCCCCCCGCGCCCTCCGCCGCTGACTCAGGCCCGGGCCCGGGCCCCGGGCTCCCCCTAGCGGCAGCCCTGCCTCGGGCGCGGATCCGCGGGACTGGGCTGGCGCTCTGCCCGGGCAGGGGACGGCTCCGGGCCACCACACGCCGCTGCTTGCGTCACGATCCGCCGCCATGACCCCCTTCGCCCCACGCCAGCGCCCCACGCCAGCAGCCTCCCCGCGTCCGGGCGGACGCTGCTCCCGCGCGCGGCCGATGCTTTTTGGGCGGGGTGGGGCCCCGTAGCCTCGAGGCCCACAGGCCCCGGCGGCTGTTACTATGGCAACAGAGGCAGCTGTGAGCGCCTCACCGGTGTCACGTGTCCCGCGCCGCCTCCCCCCCCGCCCCCCCGCCGCCATCTTGGAAGTTGCGTCAAGATGGTGGCGCCGGCGACTTAAGCTCCGCCTGCTCCCCCTTCGATGTGCGGGGCGGCATGGTGACGGCATAGCACTGTCACCGCCTGAACCCGGAAGTGCGTCTTTCCTTCGCGGGCGTGTGTTAGCACCGAGCCGGGCTGAGCCAGGCCGGCGGCGGTGGGGGGGCGGGATGGCGGCCGCCGCGGAGCTGCAAGGGAAGTACCAGAAGCTGGCTCAGGAGTACTCCAAGGTACCAGGCGCCAGAGCCCGTCCCCGGCGCTCCGCGAGCGGTGGCCGCCGCCGCCTCCCTGCCGGTGCCGCCCCCCTCCAGCCGCTCCCTGCGCGCGGGCTGCCGGCTGGTGCGCGCCGGAGGGGCCGCCGCGCTGAGGGGAGGGGGCCTTCCCCGCTCGGCCCGCGGGGCTGCCCGTGCCTTCTGCCCTGCCCTGCCCGGGGGAACCGACTGCCCCACCTGGGTGCCGCCGTGGGGCGGCCGGGCCCTGAGCTCTCCGGCCCGGCTTGGCTGCCTTCGGCGCCGTGCCCCAGCCGGAGCGGGCGGCTGGTCAGGACTGAAAAGCCGATTTCCGTGTCAGCGTGGAACGCTTGGGGCCCAGAGATTGTCTCCTCTTGAGGACGAGGCGAAGGCGAACTCAGGCAGGCAGGGGTGGTGCGAGCCTGCAGGTGCCCAGGGAACACGGTGTTGGCGAGTGCTGGCCGGGCACGCCGGCGTGAGGGGCAAAGTGGCCTTGTCTGCAAAGCATCCAGTAGAGCAAATAACGGGTTCTGCTATGCCAGGGAAATAAAACTTGTAGTGCTTTCCCTTGCTTCTCCACCTTCCAGTCAGGCATGAGGCTTAGGTGTCTTTTTGGGTGTGAACACTTGTTGAGCTTTTGGTCTTGCACCTTCCCTGTAGACTCTTGACTTTGCTGGTGTATGTGGGAGTTCAGTGGTGTTAGTAGTGCTTGCAGTGGTGTTGCAGTCTTGGAAGTGAGGACACTTGTTTCCACGCTTGCTTCATGTCTGTTCCTGTTCTTTTGCAGCTGCTCTTATGTGACTTTGCTTCCTGTTTCTGATGCTGCTTAAGGGAGTATTTGCAAAGACTTCTGGCCCATAGTGAAGCATGCTTTTCCTTTCCAAGGTGCTTGAGATAATTTCTTAAATGGTGGAGCCTTGCTTAATACAAAAGTCTTCATTCTTGTTTCTTTGCTAAAAGGAAGAGGAGACCTTTGGTCTTGAATGGCATAGTTCTTCAAAGGCCTTGGAAAGAAACCCAGCACTTTGTTTTTGTGTAGCTCAGTGTCAGTGTTTGGCACAAGGCACTCGACTGTATTTGACATCTTTCCCTAGATTACAGAACAATATGCCTTTAAATTCTTCTTGGATCTGGTATTAAAAAACCTGTACAGAATCTTAAGTTGTTCAGATATATCTGTATTTAATGCTTCCACAAGATCATTTTAAGAAAACTGAATTAACTTTGGGGTTTTGTAGGTCACAGAGTTCATATTTCTTGTTGCTTTCTACAATGGCTCTGCTGTACCTTCGAGAGCCTTAATGGAGCCTTAAAAATGGCTCAGGATGAGGTAATTGAGGGACTTTGCTGCTTGATTCCTGAATGGAACTTTGAAATGTAGACTTCTTGACTGTAGCTTCTGAAAGTTCCAGCTGCTGGATCCTCTTTCTTTTGGTATCATGGTGTCCAAATGCTTTCTTTGAACTTTATCTTGTAACTTTCAGCCTGTGATGTTTCATTGGTTCTTTGTGGGAACTGTTTTTTTGGTCTTATCCCACTTCTTGTGCAACAGCTCCAGGGCATTGTGGAATCCCCTTTCTTGATAACTCTCCTTTTTGTGCAAATGATCAGCTGGTCAACTGGCTGTTTATTGTGTGCAGGTGGGAATGGACAGTAGCCCTGGGAAGCTATTTGCCTGTTCACTTAATCATCTTGTGGAAGACAAGGAGAGAGGTAGTCGAGAGCTTGACAGACTCAAGGAGTGCAAAGGGAAGTACGTGCCAAAGGATTGCTTTCCCTCTCAGTTCACAGAGCAGTCCAGAAGAAGGACGTGTGTTTTCAGAGTTTCTTCTTCCCCTTGAGTTGCAGCTTCTGGCTTTCTCACACAACCCTGATGGAAGCAGTAGCCAAAAGGCTCTTTCACCTTGTGACAGCTTTTGGTGAATCACACTTCAGCTTGGGTGTCTCAGTGCAGCACAACCGAGGTAGTTCATTCTGCATTTATCACTGCACCTGATGTGTTCCCGCGTTAGTAGCTGTGGTAGAAAAAAAAGGTGTAGAAAACTGCTACACTGCTTTTTCTTGCTAGGGACACCCTGTGCTTGGAAGTCTTTCTGTGAAGCTCCTGCAAGTTTCTTCTCTTGCCTTTGTGATGCCTGAGCAGCACAGTGGGAATACTGCAGGGCAAAAGCCTGTGCTTAGCAATCTCACCTGACTTTTTGACCTTTTGAAATAGTCAGTCATCAGACTGAAAAGATTATCCATTACTGTTTTACATTGAGTCTTGTCTTTTATGCATCTGCCAGAGGTATTCCCAAACACTATACAAACCTTTTTAATTTGTATCTGCAACAGCTGGACTCAAACATGTCAAAAGAATACAAACTGCCATTGAAGAAACCAGGATTCAAGCAGTTAGCGAGGAATGGGAAGATGGATCTGTCGGTATCCTCATTGCTGCAGGGTAGAGGTACTCTGTGAAGTGACTGGGACATAGATTTCTTGAGTATCACATTTCACTACAATGATTTTGGCTCAGATTTGTAACTATATAAGTAAGTCCTAGAGGGCTTTTTAATCTATGCTTTTTATGCGTTTTCCGGAAGTGTTTGTCGAGCTGTTCTCTCTGGATCATCTGCTGCTACCAGTAATAAGTATTTTTGCATTAGAGTATAGTTAAGTTCTTCTTGAATTGATACAGATTTTTACTTTATTGTGAGCCCTTCTTATGTTCCAGAACCAGTCACAAACAGTTTTGGGGAGAAGAGGGCAGGGACAGAAATAGTACTGAATATGAGTGAGAACTTGATTAGTCAAGGAAGAAGTTGCAACTTCTGTTGTTCACTGTTCTTCAAACCTTAACTATATTTAAGTAACTTATCTTCCAAGATATTTATTGAATAAGAACTATGTTCTATTTGACCAAAATATTCAAATGGTAAAGTAACTCCTTATTTCTTGGCAATTCAGTATATGAATTGGATCCTTTTTTTTTTTTTTTTTTTCCAACCTGATACCACTGCTACCTACCTGAACAGAATACTTTAAAAAGCATGCACATCTGGTGCTCTCGCGAGAGAATATGATGCTTTATGTGCATTCTAATGAATGGCTTTTTTTTTTTTAATTCCTTTGTCTTGCATAGTTATTTGGCATCTCTTATTTTCCAGCTTCGAGCTCAGAACCAAGTACTGAAAAAAGGTGTTGTAGATGAACAAGCAAACTCTGCTTCTCTGAAGGTAATTTCTAAAAACTACTTGCATCAGATGTATTAAGCTGTGACAAAATGAGTGAATGGGAATACTTTTTACTCAAAGTATTGTGATTAAAATAATAAAAAGAGAACTTAATTAATAAAAATTTCTGTTCTGCAGCTAGTCTTTGTTGCTCTCTGTAGGTGCTGACTTTGTAAAAGTGGAGGGTTGCCTCTTGATGACTAACTTACAGAATGAAATACCTACCTGAGTGTGATCTGTGGGCAACTCAAGGAAGTGGAGTCTGTTCTTTTGGTTTAAAAGCAATACTTTTTACCTTTTCAGTGTTCAAATCGTAAAGAAAGCAATTTTTTAATGTATTCTTTTTTATGTGATACATTTTATTAAAAGCATGTATGAACTTTTTGGTCATTCAGGAGCAACTGAAGATGAAGGATCAATCACTGAGAAAACTGCAACAAGAAATGGACAGCCTGACTTTTCGGAATCAGCAGCTTGCCAAGCGAGTGGAGTTACTGCAGGATGAACTTGCATTAAGTGAAACTAGAGGCAAGAAGAACAAGGTGTGTGCTAAAGGCAAAAAAACTTGTTTAGCAGATATCTGCTCCTCACCTGTTAATGTTTTATCTGGATTTCTAGCAGTAGTTGCTCTGTGTCAAGGATTGAGCTGAATGTTTTTGTCAGAACTTCTGTTATTAACGGATGTTAGTAAAATACCCACAAAATAACTATTGATGTGTATAATATATGCTAAGTAGTTCTCTACTTTTCTTTCTAGCGCGTCGGCTAACTGATGCTGAATTGTTGTCTCCCTTTACAGATATTTATTAACTGTTCAGACAGCTGGGAAAGCTCTTGGAGTTCTGTGGTTAATCTACTGCTATGAAGAAAACTGATCACCCCTCATTTGCTATCCCCACCTCCTTACTTTGCAATTCTGATTTCGATGATTAGCTCTGTGATTGTAACTTTTCTAGTCAGCTCTTGCTGAGCTCTTGTCAAATGCTTTGAAATCTAAATTTTTAAGCTAGTATTCCTTATGTTATTTCAAAATGTCAGAATAACTTCAGTACTGTTATCTTTCTTTGCCAAAATGCGTGCTGATTAAACCTGGTTATACCATGTTTTGTCTAAGATCAGCCATGTCTTCTGTAGGTAACATCAGTATTCCAGAGGTGATGTGCCTGGACTTTAATAATTCTCAAGCATCCTTTGCTACTTTCCTCTTATGAGGAAACACCTCTTAATTACTGTCATCTTATTTTGGTTAGCTCCCGAAATGCTGTAGCTATCAAGACTGACACTAAAGAAATCATTCAACTGATTAGTAATACGATCATCTTCCTTACTTTTTTCCTAAACTCTTGGGTGCTTTTTTGCTATCTAGTTCCTTGACAAGCATAGTAACTCTGATTTACATTATTCATGTTCTTTTATTTCATATTATGTAATTTCTCACTTCACTAGACATGTTTCTAAATTTTGAAGGACCTCAGCCTGGCTTGAGTAGCTTTGCAAACTATTGCCACTGACTTTCCTGCTTGTTCAGCTGTCAGAATGCACAGTTCTGTTTTTTTTTAGTTTGTTTTTTTTTTTTTAAATTTTTTTTTTTAAGAAGTGTTTGTATTGTCACTTTAGTTTTACCTGTAGGGCCTCACTGAGTACGTACATTTTACTGAACACACTCCCACTAAATTTCATGTCATCCTTACTTCAGAGACTCACAATTGGGAGACCATGTAAATAACATCTAAACCTGTTTGGGTTATCTGTGTCAGACTGCAGTTCTTCTAGAAGAAGGAGCACTTATGCTCGTATCTCAGGTGTTGTAGTTCTTAGGCTGACATCAAATACTTAGCTGTCCCAAGCACTTGAAGTTTGGTGTTAAGTTTAGATGTCTCCCTTTTGTTGATGATGGTACTACCTTTGTTCAGCAGTATGGCAGAGCAGAGAAGTAGTGTGGGTTTCACTGGTGGTCTCTGAGTCTTTTGGATGAAATGGGTGAAAACTGAGGAAACAGTTGGCAGAGAGATGTCTCTATTCTCAGGGGAGCAGACAGTGAAGACCCTGTGTTTTCCAGTGCCACCTTGTGCTACAGCCTGCCATGGGATAGTGCACTATCAGTGATTATTCCTGGTGCCTGCTGAGACCAGACCAGCTTACACTTGGACGCTTGGTGGGGGCGGATGTGCCTTACACACAGCTAAACAAATGCATAGGGTTTCGTATTACTGACTGCTTGGAATCATGCAAGATTCAAATGGTGTCAAAGGGGCACCTGCCCATACAAGCAATTTCATGTGTGTGTGAATGTGACGCCCGAGTAGAGGCTTTCCTGAGTCCTTATCGAGTTAGCATTCTACCACGCCACAGTAACAACAGTGTGAAGGAAAAAGTGCTGCTTTTAGGCTCAAGCTGTGTGCAATATGCATACCTCTTGATAAGTCAGTGTAAGTAAGAGGCTTGTGTGCCTCTGCTGGGAAATAATGATGGGAGGTGTTTTCAGATACTTGGGGATGGGCTTTGGGATACCCCCCCCGCTCCCCCCCCGAAGGCTTGGAGATAACGAGTGCATTTTCTTTCTTTTAGAAAAGCGCAGAATCCTCATCTCAGTTGAGTCAAGAGCAGAAAAGTGTCTTCAATGAAGATCTTCAGAAGAAGATAGAAGAGAACGAACGACTACATATACTTGTGAGTGAAACTTCTTAAGCCTTTCTTTTTAGTTCAGAAAACTGATCACATGAACAAAGAGAAAATAAAATGCCATCTGAAATCTAGTGAGTTTAGAAGCTTATTTGTACGCAGAACAGTAGATTAGATCAGATAGCTTGTTTATAAAGATGTTCACTGGGCAACTGAGATGGTATTTTGACTTCAGATTGTTAAGACAGTATATGGAATAACTTGCATAATACGTGTGTTTTCTCATTTAGATTTTTAACTTTTTCTGATACTTGGCTACTCTACTGAAAATAAACATATATATATTATTGAGTGGAAACTCTTTTCCACCCTAATTATTTCCACACTAATTGTTTCAGAATTGCCTTAAAGCTTAAATTTTTTTTGTACAAGTTGCCGTGATTAAGTCAGGAATTACTTTACTGAAATGGAATGCATTTCACTTTGGTTTAGAAAACTTGAGCCATAAGGTTTTTCTCAAGTTTAATTTTTCAGGTGTCTGCTATTAATCGGCAATATATTTTTAAGGAACGCTTGGTGCTACGAAACTTTAATAAACACAAAGTACTTTGTTCCTGAATCTTTTCTCTGTGTCTGGCTAATTAATTTGGTATAACTCATAGGACTATATTCCATAGTAAAATTAAGCTTTCATATGAGCTCTGCTTTTCTTCTTTTAGTTCTTTGAAGCAGATGAGCAGCACAAACGTTTAGAAGCAGAGCTGAGAACTAGACTTGAGGTTTTGGAAACTGATGCTGCCCAGCATCAAGCTGTGGTGGACAGTTTAACAAGGAAATACACGGATACCATAGAAAAGCTGCAGAATGATAAAGCCAAATTAGAAGTAAGGAGTTTTTTCTCTTACTTGCAAGCTTGAAAAATTTTGAAATGAAATGTCTTGCTGTGTCAGTACTTACATTGTGAGATTATCTTCTTACATAAAGATCAAGTCTCAGACACTAGAAAGAGAAGCTAAGGACTGTAGGCTTCGAACCGAAGAATGGTAAGTGTTTTTGTTTCATATAATGAAAAATTGATTTAAAGAAATAACTGCTGTAAAAGACTAACTGTATTATTTTTAGAGAATAATACCTTAAAAAGAAAAAAAAAAAAGAGGAAAAAAAACTTGATAAAACTCAAAATACTGGGCAACAGCACATTAACATGAAGACTGTACAGGTCAGCCCCCTCTTCCTTCTGCTGAGTATGTAACTAGACAGTTGATTCCACAGATTCAGCTTTCACTAGAGCAGTTTTGTCACCAAGCTGTTCTAAGTAGCTGTGAAGTTGATGAAAGCTTGAAAAATTTATATGTAATGGAATGTTATAAAAAGTAAAGAAACTACTGAACCTGTGTGAAACAAAGATATGTGAGGTTTTTACAAACTACTTCTAAAAACAGAGCTTGAGTAGGATATACTGAGACGACTGACTGAAGAGAGTTTCAAAAATGTCCCTCTACCCCAAAAGCTTTTTGAACAATTGCTTTTGCTTCAAGTATAGCATGCTCAGCTAGAACATTTGAAAGTTTTTGTGGAAGAGTTGTTAGTTTTGGAATACTTTAATTATCTTGAAGACAAGTTACAGAAAATGAGACGTTGAGGACTGTGGGACAAGTCAAGTTAGGGTACACTTCTCTGAAGTTCATTATTAAGGTGCATTTTTAAAAGATACATGTGTAGTATAGATCTCTAATGTAATGGATGAAACGGACAGTGAATAATCAGATGAAGAGTTCCTACTTGCAAATGGTAACCTTGAAGTATGTATTTAAATTATTTTGATAGATGCAAAGATACTTGAAATCCCATAATTCTCCTCTTATACAGGTCAAGGTTTCACTAAGAATGACTTGCGAAAGAGGATGAAAGCTGTGTTTTGCTGCTGTTTGCTTTTTTGTGGTGTTTGAAAACAAGTGTAGTCTACTACTCAGTTCAGAGCTTGTCTGTCATGTTCTGTGATGACTGGGTAATTAATGTCATTGTAAGAAACTGTCCCTACCATTTAAGAAGTAAGGCTTTTTAAAAATTATAAAGCCTGACACTTCTTTATTTTAAACACTGAAATCGATGTCTAATGAAGACATGATAGAAGATGTCTTTGAGAGTACCACTCTTCTGTTTTCCCCACTTTTTCAGACGACTGGAACCATTTGCCTTGACAACCATGCATTATTCAGGACAGCCAGGGGATATGAAACTTGACAGCCTGCATGCCTTGAAAATTAAAGGGCAGAATGTAAAACAAAACATACCAAAACTACTTGATTGCTATTCCTTTATAGTAGAAAAAAGGAACATCTGTACTTTTGCAGTTTGTCTTTGAGTTTATTTTCCATCATGCCCAACGCTACTGCAGTTCATTTTGTACAGTTTCTATGCAATTTTGAAGCTGCTCTTCAAGAAAAATGTTTGTTAATGTGCATGAGCTGCTTACTGGCCAGTTTCTTCATATCTTGCTTATCTACTTTGGATTATTTTTCCTTGTTAGTCCTGATAAATTTCCATGTATCAAGTGTTCTTGTATAAAAGGAAAAAACTGTAACTTTGACACCTTCCCCCCACCCTCCAGTATATGTGCAGGAGTTCTAGATGTCAAACAGGAAGCAAAACAGTGAAGAATTTGAGGGCCTAAGTTGGGTAAGGTGTGGAATTTGGTCTGAATCAATATGTAGTAATCTTTGTTGACATGTATATAGAGCTGGAATATGTTACTGTTCATCTCAAGAATCTATGCTAATAATCTTAATACTTAGTTCACATCTGTATACACAATCAAATGCAAGTGAAGCAGATCTAGAGAAAAATCACTTGAGAATGTATCAGAAACATAATTGCCAAGTCTTGTGGGAATGGGCCATATCATAGCAGTGTTTAAATATGGGGCTTTGAAAAGCTTGTGAGGTATTTCTAATAGTGATGTGACGTAGTTAACTGAATTAACAACAACGCACTACTTCCAAATTGGAATATTGCATTGGATACATGGTAACTAATTTAAAGACCCTTTTGCATTCCCATTCAAATTCCAGTAGAAAAGAATACCTTTGTGTAGCTTATACAATAATTGCGGAATTGGAAAATAATTAAAGACTAACTCTGAAGTAAGTTAATCTTCTCAAGAATGGAACTTAAGATTTACAACAATTTATTGCATCTTTTGCTGCATTTGTTAGGGGTTAAAATAAAGTTCATATATTAAATATGACATAAAGGAGCAAAAATGTTTTGTACTGTCTTATGTCTGTCTAACTTCTAGAGACAGATTCCTCTACACTCAAGGGATGCTTATGGTGAGCTATGGTGTTGGTGATACAGATTAAATGTAAAAGGTTTACAATGTGTGTGGTTTTTTGTTTGTCTTTTTGTTATTTAGCCAGCAACAGTTAAAGAATCTTCAGGCCGCTTTGGGCAGTAGACTGGAAGAATCTCTATGCATAATCAATGAAAAAGTACCTTTTAATGACACAAGTACGTATTGCCTTGGCCTGGGTTTCTTGTTTAATTTTGGGTATCCATCTGGAGATAGAACTCTTTATGAATTAAAACGTATTAGCTGTAAGAAATGTTGGACATCTGAACAAGCACTTGGAGGTAATTGTAATAAGTATTCATAATACTTGTCATAATCTTGTTTAGTGATCTTAAAATATAAAGTTTTATATTTGTACGTATCTCTAATGAAAATTTAAACTTTTGAAGGCTTTTGAGTAATTTGCCACTTGTTTTGCTTAGTGTTGACAGAATATTGTAAAAGATGAAGGAACGCTGTCCGTTTACTGGTTTCTCCACAGAGATTTCTTTAGTTACTCATCTCAGAGTATTATTTTTGGCAGGGTGTATTTAAGAGTTAGTCAAGTAAGATGAGGATAAACTAGCGGCTGCAGAGATGTTGACTTAATGAGGCATTGCATGAATAATGGTCTACACTTAGTTTTAATGGGAAATCTGTCAGTGTGTTTTACGTCTGATCAGAGAACACCCAGGCTAGTTCTTATCTGTGGCTTGTCTCAGACTTGTTGATCTTCTCAGGGAGGAAAAAACCCTTTGAATCTGGGGACTCTTACCTCAAGCAAATTTTTTTTTTTTTTTTTTCTCCTCCTTTCCAACTGCTACTAGAAGTTTTCCAACTAAACTGAAGTGCAGGGGATACCATGAAGTTAGGAGTGCTCAGCCTTTGCATTGCTTTGGTACAAGGACTGGTTAGTATGTGCCAGATCAGTGTTGTGTACTGGGTGCTATTGTACATAGCTTGAATGCAAGGTTGTACTTGGGTAGGCAGCAGTCTGTGCTCTTCTGACAGTGAGACAAGGAGGACCTGGAGTAGCAAAAAAGCTGAAAGTAATGGAGAAGGAGCAGAGAAGTGAAAACAGGCTGTTGAATTTCTGGTAGCTTTTATTGGTAGCTTTTGTATTTTTCATTCACTTAAAAAGTTTATGATAATGTTTTTAATAGCCTTAGGTTCTCTAAAAGCTGATCTGGTGGGGTGCTGCAGGGGTGAGCCTCTCAAGTTCTCCCCTGGGTTGACAATCAAATGAGTCTTGGCTTAGAAACACCAGATCATCTTCTCTTTAGGAAATGTTGAGTCTCATACAGCATGCTATGCTTAGTTGTTGGTACCCTTTTCACTTCTTTCCTCTCACAAAGATCACTTTGCCTGGCATCTGCTGCCTGTTCCTACTTCATGGCTTCTTTAGCTGATTTTTTTTTTTACAGGTGGTTATCATTGTAGTGAGAACTTTGATGCAAATAATTTGCTTATCTTCTCATTTACCTGCCATAGAATAATGGTTTTGGTTGTGAAGAAAACACTACAAATAGTGGACAGATCTTTTTAGTGATAGAAGAATGAGAGAAAGTCAGGAAATATTTATCTGCAACTCTCTTGCTATAGGTTCTGTAGTTCATTTTAAGAGTAACTAGCAGCTGGTTTCAGTAACAATCAAATGGTTTGTTGACTGCTGAGCATGATTTTGAGAGTAGAAAGATAAAGTTTTCTGAAGCATTTACTTACAAGTAAGGTTCAGTAATTTTGGACAGTTTTTTTGTTCTGACTATAACTACCACTTCCCATGTGTTAATTACCAAATGTGAATGATACAAAAGGAGTAAGAGGCTGTAAATTTCCTTTCTGTGCAAATTTTAATCTAAATCTGTTATTCAATTTAATTGAGGATGGATGTGATATCTTCTAAATCTGTAAGGCTTTGTAACCTGTTCTCTAAGTACAAATATCCCTCTACCTTTTTAGAAATTGTGCCTGCTTGTAATTGAGTGATCACTTTAGTTGCTCTGTAACTGGAACAGAATGCTGAAATATGTGGAGAGTACATCTTATTCTAAATTATCAACAGATCAAGTACATACACGAGCTTTTTAAAATGTGCAAATGCTTAAAAAAACCACATTCAACTTATTTGACAGTCCCTAGAATGTAATTGAAATTTGAAGATAAT
Organism: Chlamydotis macqueenii; assembly: GCF_036417535.1. Taxonomy (NCBI): domain Eukaryota; kingdom Metazoa; phylum Chordata; class Aves; order Otidiformes; family Otididae; genus Chlamydotis; species Chlamydotis macqueenii. The sequence goes on along the minus strand of NC_141558.1, from coordinate 69,677,367 downwards.
CTTGAATTCTTTAAGGGGTTTTTAAAAAATATTTTCATTCTTGTTAGTGATGAATAATGTTCCTTGGGCAAGAGGATTCTTCTCTTAGCTATCAAATTCAGGGTGTTCAGATGGTTAAATTTGATTTACAATCCAAGGCAAGTATGGAAGTGCTTTCTCTCCACCTAGTCACAGTAACAGTTCTTAAGTGAGGATGTTTAGGCCTACTTTATTGAAGCCAATTGTTTATATCTCTTTAGTTAATATTACTTAAGATGCAATATTACTACAATGAAATTTTAATATATTTTTTTAAAATCACTATTTGCTAATAAGTGTCTGTTAAAAAACACCACGATTTAATAACTGCATGTATCTCAATTTTTTGTCCTGTAGGATCTAGTCGATACAATGCTCTGAATGTACCGTTACACAACAGAAGATATCAGGTAAGTACTTTTTGTGGCTTTGTATGTAAAGGTGCAACTTTCTACACAGATACTGAGTAAGAATAATAACTTTTTGTGACTCAAAATGGCAGAAGATATCCTGTCTCACTACTGTCATGATATTCCAAGGGAATTTCTGTCCACAGAGCCTCTGCACTTTTCAAAAGGTAGTCTATACTGTTCTTATGTTGCAGTTGTCTACTCGCCTCACTTCGCCAGAGCTAATCCATTGACTACTGGCTGATGATCACTGTAGGTGATAACTCAAGCAGGCCTTTGTAAAAAGAATGGCAAAAAGGGTTAATATTTGTCTCTTGTAAAATTATACTAAATATTCTTTCACTGTGGGAACTAGCAATAAGTTAGAACTTGAACATTTCACTTCTAAAGTTGGTTAAAACTACACTAGTTTAGAGGTCTTAAGCTTTTTGTTGAAAAAAGGTAGTTCTGATATCTTAAATTTTTTTTCTCTCAAACTGAGCTTCTTCAGTTGCATCACTTGAGCCCCAAAGAATGTTTGCATTTGGAGATTATACATTGGTGTCTGTGCTAGAATACTGTAATAGTTAATATTGCGTGTCACTAGTCATAATCCTTTTAAGGAATAAATCATATATCTTTGAGAACTCTGCATGGTTCATTTGCATTTTAAAGGATCCTTCTTGCCAAAACACCTCTTACTTGCAGCCACATTACCATTATTAATTTAAATATTATTTTTAAAAAAGAAACTGTTTGTTTGTAATTTCATCAGTTTCCTTGGGAATGTGGCTTACTCAGCATTCAGAAATGAGCATTAGCTTTCTGTGAATAGTTAAATATATTAAGGCTTTTTACAGTAGTGAATCAGACACCTTGATGCAGTCACAATTTTCCTGTATTACAACCACTGAGGATGGGCTCCAGAGTACACAGTGGTTTTTCTCTTTGCTTGTAGGACGTCTTGAACCTTCAAGTTAATGTGTTCAGATGCCCCTATAGAAAGATTTCAAATAGCGACTTTCTCCTTTCTTCAGAACTGCCTATAAAGAGACCTTGTTCCTAATATGTCTGCTGTGAGAGCAGGTGACTCGCTGTCCAGTTTTGTGATGGAAGTAGCGTTAAATCAGCCTGTTGCTGGGTTCTAAGAAAAATCTGAATAACTGCATGTTTCTATTCTCCCTTAACTATTTTCTGCTAGCACTATGTCAGCCAGCCTCATGCTTCAAGATCTGCAGTCTTGAAAATGTTCCAGGACAGATTTTTATGACTGGCTTTACCAGTGGAGACAAAATGCTAGTGTGTAAAGGACAGCAAAACAGTAATATTGTCTGTTTTCCTTCCTTGCATAGCTAATTAACCTACACAAACTGAGTATAATGACTGCATTAATTACTCACCACCATCCATGATCCATAATCAAGATTCACTAACACGAAATTGAAGCTTTAGGGATACATCACTGAAGGATAACTCATTCTTGGTTGAAATGTCACTTTAACCTTATTCGTTCCTCCATAAATCACAACAGAGTGTGGTTTTCTCCTCTGTTGCCTGTGCTTTTTCAGAATGTTCCATTTTAGATAAATTTCTTGGATACCTTCCTACTGCACTGAAGCCACAGAACAGCCTTAGTCATGAGCAGCAGCTCAGTTCTGTCCAGGTGGAAGAGTAAGAATTGAGTGTTACTGGTTAGAGAAGCAGACACCTTTTATTCTGGGAGAAAACCTCATTGGTTTTTACTAATTAAAGTTAGGTTTCCATACAACTAGGTGTTACAAATTTCTCCCTATCACCACACTGAAAGAACTGACCTGTTGTCAGCAATTAGTCTATTGGTCTCTCAAATCTTAATTTCAAAGATGATTTCTGTAATTGTTACTAACCTCTAAGTGTTCTTGTGGCCTGTAGTTTGCGAAGTACATCAGCGTCACCTGTTTTATGAAATAAAAAAATACTTTGTCATCACAGAAAAACATGCCCTTCTGTGTGGCACTGTAGTTTATGAATACACTTCAAAAATTTTGCTGCTATGTATTTTAGGCTGAACTAGTAACAAGAAGTAAATAATTGATAGCATTTTCTTGTATCCAACAGTTTTTTTGATACATTTTTTAATATTTAAATAAATACATGTCAAATACAATCATTTTGTAACTGTCTTTACAGCTGAAATTGAGAGACCTTGCTGGCCAGGCGCTGGCTTTTGTTCAAGAACTTGTAACAGCTCTTTTGAACTTCCATACATACACTGAGCAGAAGGTACAGATCTTTCCCATTGATTCTGCAACAGACACTATATCACCGTTAAATCAGAAGGTAAAGCTTACAGATTTCAGCTACAAGTATATTCGATTATGTAGACTTTCATGAGTGAATAATCTTAGTCATGCAAAGTTCCTGTTGTTACTGGAATGCTATGAGTGTGTTCCTGAGAGGCAACCTCTCCTGAATAAGAAGTCTTTTCTGTTGCATGGATTCTCTGAATGTGGGTGAAGGTGTAGCTGCAGAGAAACCTTTTCCCCCGTGCCTCTGCTACAAAAGCAATATGATAGTCAAATCAAGGCTTTGCTTTTTAAGTGCTAAATTAAAGTGCATTTGTCAGAAGTTCAGTAGACTTATTTTCAAATACACAAATACTATGCTGCTAAATAGGTCCTTGTCTTAGTTAATGCACTGGGACATGGGAGATGTTGAGACAGAAGGTCTTATGATTAAAGTGTTTAGCTGTAATGTGAAATAAACTGGATGTAAGGTGGGCTTATGAAGGAGAGAACTTGGACTCTGTTCCTTGTCAAAAACCAACTTTATAATCTGATTTTGGGCTATTTGTGTAAAGACCTTTCCTGTAAGTGTTCTGAAGCTTTGAATCTGTAAGTCATGTTGAAATTATTACGAGAGACCTGATCTGTCTCCTGTGCAACTCCATGGGAAGACTTCTCTGAGAGTATCATTCAGAGCTGTTAAGCTGCATCTTTTGACTTTTTGTTTCTGTGCCATGAGGCATGGAAAAGAACTTTGTGTACAAGGATTTGTGTGGGGATGCATATATGTATGCTTTTGTAATAAAATTGTTTTAACATCAGAGTTGTGGACTTCATAGTGCAAGTGGACCTATGTGCATTTAGCTTGCTGGATGACAGTATTTTCTGATCCAGACTATAATTGCAATGGGCCTTTGTTTGTAGGGCTTAAGCTACTTAAGCCTCTGAGATGGACATGATTTGCATTCATCAGGTGGCTGCTATGCATGTAGTGGCAGTGTTAACTATCACAAAGCTTTCCTGTTCTTGGGAATACCTCCTTTAATCTCTTTGCAGACAAAAAATATGCTTTGTGAAGGTGTTTATCCACTAGAGAAATCCCACTCTATTTACCTTCTCAGTTGTTTCAACTATTTGAATCAAGAATATACTTCTACAGAGATTCAGCATAGATCTTAGTTTGAGAACAACATTTTCTTGCTGCTGCCACCAAACGTACTCAAAATGGCATGCCCTTCTTGTGAAAAACTACATGGTTTTGTCATCTTCCAAATTCTTTGCAGCAGGAACTATGTCTCCTTGTTTATGTGCCCCAGTGTAGTGACTGGATTCTACAGACACTGCTGCAGTTTACACTCAGGGAATAAAATAATGTTTCTCAGACATCACTTCTCATGCATTTTTTTTTTTTTTTTTCTTAATGTCCTAGTTAACACTTTGCTTTTCAGCAGGGAAGTTCTTTCACACAGCTGAAACATGTAGCTTAATCAGAGTTGTAATTTGATTCTTCTTTTCTGGTGGTTGACTCTGATTCAATAGTTCAGGCTTTGTTTGTTTTCATAATTATGTCTCTTGTAGTCTGTCCCATTTGTTTATTCATGACCTAATTGCCTCAGTGCATGCTACCTTTCAATGCTTTTGCCATGACTTTCCAGCAGTGAAGCATCTCTTATCACTCACTGAAGCTGCTGTTACTCCTGTATTTTTGATAAATTTATCTATTTGCTTGGCAAGCATTCTCTATATGATCTTAGCTCCTCCACTGAGTGGTTCAAAAACTTCCCCTTAGTGCAGTAGAGGAAATGAGACAAGTGTCAGGCAGTGGCTTAGCACACTTGGACTGACTTATTTTTCCCCAACTCCAGGTCTTGTCTGGTGCTTTCGAGCTATTTTCCAAACACTCAAAGTAGATGTGGACAATTCCCTTCCAGGTTCAAGTATTCCTTTTCTCTTTAAGTATTGGATTGCTGGGTTCTGCTGGGTATTCAGCATTCTGCCAGATAACTCCAGTCCTCTCTCTTGCAACACAAGTCTGGAGCATTCTGCATGTGCTATTTCTTCCTCCGTAGACTTAGGAATTTTCCCTAATTCCATCCAGATTTGTGCATGCATGAATGAGAGCTTGGCATCTCTCTTCTTGTTAACACTGTATTTACTGTACTGTAATAATATAAAAAAAAATAATTAAAATTTCTCATACCCTATTTGCCTGCAATCTTCAGCTTCTTGCAGTGGTATAAAAAAATCAAGGGTGAAGGTATCTTTCTTTGGGGTAAAATGAAAACCAAAATAACTTTTGACTATGTCAATCTGTGGGAAAAGCTTTTTGTAATATTGTGGCATCAAAACTGAAAGCTCATGGTGCTGCTACATTTTGATTGTGTGTAAGAATAAACACCTTTATTCTCAGGTATACTTTTTTTTGAAGAAGAAATTAGCCATAGCATTTACTTTAGCACTTTTTAGCAAAGTCGAGCAGTTCTATAAAGCCTAAGTTTCATAAGTGCCCAAACCTGTCATAGTTGAAAGTAGGAATTCTCCCTTTCATTAGTTACTGCTCTGTCCTTTGCATTGGCATAAGCATGCTTTGGCCTGTGTTGCAAACTGGACTGCAAACAGATTAAAATGTATCTCTCTTGCTCTTAGTTTCAACTCCATTTAGTGCTTCGCTATTTTGCGCAGCATGGCTGCAAAAAAGCTTGTGCTTGATGCACAGGACAAGGACTGATAGGCGAGTAACAGCTGGGAGAAAGCTAGGTTAGTTTATTTCAGTGGCTTAATGGATGCATGGATCTAGCCTTAGTTTGGAGTTGAGGAAAGAATGCAAGAATGCTTATACTCAAAAGGCAGGGTTTGGTGTGCTGTGCATGGCAGTTAAAGGAGATAAGGTGCTGTGGGAAAAGCCCTAGATAGGAGTTTTGCCTAGGCTTCCATTGTAGTCTTCGCTATTTCTCACTTCCCCTCAAGGTATGTGTGTGTGTGTGTGCTCTGCAGGGGAGGAGCCTGTACATCACTTGAGTGTTATATCTTATTAACGTTCTGGGTATCACTTAAGATGACAGGTGCTGTGTTAAATTGAACTGTGCAGTTGTTAACTTGAAACAGCTTGCAGGAGCTTTAGCAAGCACCATTTTAAAATCTCTCTGTACTCAGTTCTCACAGTATCTTCATGAAAATGCTTCATATGTTCGCCCTCTGGAGGAAGGAATGCTTCACTTGTTTGAGAGTATTACAGAAGATACTGTGACAGTCCTGGTAAGATTTCTTACTACTAGTATTGAAAATTATACAGAGCAAAAATACTTACGTGTTGGTTTTCCTTCCAGGAAACAGCTGTGAAATTGAAGGCCTTCTCAGAACATTTAGCTTCATACTTGTGCTTTTTAAGAAAGATTCTTCCTTATCAGTTAAAAAGGTACTTTTAATTTAATAGATCAAATTAAAGGGACACTAAGTGTCAGGCATGCAGCATTGGCAACCTTTACAATGCAAATATTTAGTCAGCCCTTAAAGCACCTTGACTTACAAGTCAGAAGATTTTTCTTTGCCTGCTGGTTTTGAGCCTTTAGGTTATGCATGTTTTTTTTCAGCTGGGCATTAGAGCTAAAACCATGTATTTTAAAGCCTTTTTTTCCTCCCTTATAGATGAGCCTTTAATGAAAGCTGCACAGATTTTTAATATTTCTTAATGTTATTCAAAAACACTGATACTATTTGGGTGTTATACAGTGAACTGTTAATTTTTTGAGCTAGTCTGAAGGCTATTTGTCGTGCAGTAAATATAGCGATGTTGTAAAACTTGGCCAGATGCACGTTTGTTCTGCAGTGAAGATCTTTGTTCCAGAGTGGGTGAAGGGAGGCGAATTCTTAGTGCAAAGAACTACCTAAGGTTTTCGATTAAGGAGGAAGAAGAAAAAGCTTGTTTTATGCCTTCTTTATACATCTTCTCCTGCTCCTTAGGAAGCAAAAGATTAAAGATTTCCTTTTCCTCTACTATGTATAATTTAACTAATGCAATCAGTTCCTTGCTGTAACTGTGAACTGTTCCTGGCTTGTGACTGAGGCTCCTAAGAGTGGGCATAGCACATGCACACAGTAATTTTCATGTATTGCTAAGTTACTCTGATACATTAACCTTTCTAAAATAAATTCCTAGTCTATTGTTGCTTTGGACTGGGGATGTAGACAATACTAGTTATCTGCTCCATGATACTTTCATGAACATATTTTTAAAAATAATTGCTCACTTTTAAAAAAAAATAATTCATATATTCCTAGTTTGGAAGAAGAATGTGAGTCTTCTCTTTGCACAACTGCTTTAACAGCTAGAAATATGGAGCTACATAGAGACATGAAAAGGTTGACTGTGGTCTTTGAGAAGCTACATACATACGTTAGCCTTCTTGCTTTACCAAGTAAGTGCCAGTTTTGGATCAGTTGGTTGCATTGCGACTGGAAGGTATTAGTTTTCTTTTTGAACCAGTGTTGGGGTTTTTGATTCTTTGATTTTTGTTTTATGTTGTGGTTTGTTTGGTTTTGTTTTTTTTTTTCTTAAACCATACACAGAAAATACCACTTCTGTAATAGAGGAAAACTAGATCAATGCTACTCTTTAGGTACAGTCTAATCTGTGAGGCAAGTGAGTCCTGCAGTATGCTCTGTCATACTGGGCCTTCTTTTATCCAGGCTGGAAGATTGAGTGTACTGTAGAGTTTTTCTTTAATGCTCCACCTCTTCCTTCTGGATAGACATGAGCATGATGCAGGCCTGGAAATTACCAGGCAGTTATATCTACCACGTTTTAGATAGTCAGAGTTAACTGTAGATGAGAAGAAATGACTGTAGATTTTTATGGTATGATTGATAGTATATCTCTTGTCATCCCTTAATCATGACATTGTTAATAAACTAGATTTATTACTAATTATAACTTCTGCTGTTAATAAGATTATTAAACTTCAACTTACATGGTAATGACTAAATAAAATCAGGTAAAACTCTTGTATGTATGTGTGTGGGAAACTATCTCTAAACACATACTGTGAATAATAAGAGGAAACAGTTACTGTATAGCTTCAGGTTATTTCAATCTTCACTATTTAGAAGGATCCAGATGCTGTACCAGTGAGCATGTAAATCTTTCTGCATGCGTAATTTCTTTTTGAGACCAAAACAGTTACTCGTAAAATCTGAATAAAATTTAGGAAACTTGCAAGTCTTTTACCTGTGTACTCTGGCAGAATTCGGTATATATGCATTTGATATTGAAGAGGAAATTTAAGTAAATGAATCTGTTATGAATCTCATACTCCATGCAAATGTTTCTAGTAGATAGGAATTGGATTATTTTCAAAGCTAACTCTTTTTGTTCATAGTCAAATCTTAGTGTTGTGTCTTTTTCCTTTCTACATGGTACTCTTAGGTACAAAACCAGAAGGACTTCTTAGGACAAATTACAACTTGGTGTTTACAAACATTGCTGCAAGTCTTCATGGATTTCATGACATTTTAAAAGGTGAGAGTACAGGAATATTGTTCTTTCAGCTCTGCCTCTTTCTTTTTAACACAGCAGGCGTACTCTATCTGTAATGATGTTGAATGTGTAATATGTGATAAATCTGGTTTGTTTTGCCTTTACAAACTAAGATAAGAAACTAAACGTACTAATACTTGCATGTTTTTCACTCCTTGTTTCTGTTAGCTTTGTTCTTCTAAGTTGCTGGAGCAGTTAATAATTAGATCTTCCTAAGCAGTATCACTTTACTTTCTGAACCTCATTGCTGTAGTGGAACTATTGTACAGAATGGAGTGCCACTAAATATACCTATTTTCCCCTGCTTATGTACTGTTGAGCTAGTATCTGATGTAAAAGTGTAGTTTTTTCTTACTGTTTTTAGGTTGATTACTGTTTTAACATGAATATAAAAACAAAGCTTATGAAGAAGTCTGCATTCCTCCGTGAAAATGACTGACTTTGCTTTTATCAGAAGGACATGGATGTGTTACATTTTTGGTGAAGTGATGTTCGGTTAAAAGTTGGGGGTGTTTTAAAACACTGGTGTTTCCACATATCCTAAACTTTCTGTACTGTGTAGCTGTTCCCAGGGAGAAAAAAAAAAACATACAAGTGAATTGTTTTAATACTAGTCAGCTGTTTAAATATAAAACTTATATATTTTTAAGCAAAATTGGAGTTTTCGTTTCTTGTATTAATAACATCAATAGAACTACCCCATTTTGCAGAGTCCCTGTTTTTGGAAAAAAAAAAGATTATATTAGAGATTGTACCTCAAACATTGAGGCACTAAACCAAGAGTTAGCATAGATAAGTTTTTATTGATAAATACCTTCTACCTCTTAATGCAGTTACTATGATGTAAAATCAACCCAACTGATACTTCAACAAACGAAATAAAGAAAATAGAAGCAAAGTACTGAAAAAAACTGTTAGTAGAATTCGTTAGCTAGCAAGAGAAATGTTGCGGTTAACATCTCATGCTCCCATACTTCAGAATGCTTGATTTTTTTTTTATTTTTATTTTTTTATTTTTTCTTCTTTCTTCCTTTCCTTCCCAACTCAAACTAACTTCCCACTGCTTAAGTTTACCTCAACTTATAACTTCTGATGGTGATGACCTGGGATTTCTCTGTTCTGTATCAAAAGTATTTTATTGTAAAATAGGTGTAAAATGTTAACTTATCAAATAGTTATTTATTTTTAATTAGGTCCAGTTGAAAATGTTTGTTCTTACATGGTTAATACTCCAGTCTTTTTTTTAAATTTTGGTACTGTTGAAATTAATTAGTATATTTAAGTTAAGATGTTTTTGTGAATGACTTTCAAAAAGTTTTGTGGTTTTTTGTTTTGTTTTTCCTCTCTGAAAACTGTTCTTTTAATTTTGCCTGAAAGAATTACAGAGTATCAGTAGTAGCATTCTAAACTTCTGGTAGTCTTTTACATTTGCTCTGACAACTAAAATACTCTTCCCTTATAAGTCATGTAAGCTTAACTTAAGATAGAACATGACTAAAAAGTCTACTTTTAGGTGTCCTGGTGTAAACATATGGAAATGGAAAGTGTACTTGTGAAAGGAAATGCTAGTTCAACATAAGCTTGAATCCCCTATATAGCTATGATTTTTGGGATACAGAGTACACTTAAATATGCACCTTTATTCTACTTTGTGTAACAGGCATAATGTCTATTTATGATCGCAGTTGTCTAAGGCAGCATACTGAATAGCTAAGAGTATCCGGACTAAACTTTTATACAACTTCCTTAAAAAGGGAGAAGCATTTGAAGCCTGAGGTCATAAGCTGAATTTGAAAACGGTTGCTGAAATAGACAAAAATTGTAATTTAATGTAACTGTATTTTTTCTTTGTCTAGATATTTCCAAGCACTACAGTCAGAAAGCTACTTTAGAACAAGATGTTCCAACTGCCACGCAGAAACTCATAACTACAAATGACTGTATTTTATCCTCTATTGTGGCTTTAACAAATGGAGTGGGCAAGGTAATGGATACTTTTGTTTCAATATAAAGCCCTAACTTCTGCAGATTTTTAAAGTGAAAAGAAAATAATCTTAGTTGAATGCTTTGGAAAATCTCCATGTACCTATGATATTAATAATCTATAGTATGAGATCTGTTCTAAGATATTTTCAGGCTACAAGTAAAGAACAGCTGTATGGGTGTTAAAAGTAGATACTGTGAAGAGGATGTTTTGCATCAGCAAGGTCTAAGTTACATGGAAGAGCCTGTACCTTGTTTGAAATTTTTGTTGTGAAGTCCAGTTTCACTAAATGCTTGTCTTTCTCTTGAAAGGGTAATTGACCTGATGAATCTTTCTGGTCAACTTAATTCATAAGTGTCTCTTCTTGATGTGTCTAGATTGCCTCGTTCTTCAGCAACAACCTGGATCACTTCACTACTTCATTGAGCTATGGCCCTAAAGGAGGAACAGAGTTCATCAGCCCTCTTTCAGCTGAGTGTATGCTGCAGTACAAGAAAAAGGCGGTTGCTTACATGAAGTCTTTGAAGAAGGTTTGTTCAGCTAGCATGCTTGCACAGAGAATGTGCAGTTCTGTTGATGGTTGGTTATGCCAAAGAGGATACAAACTAAAGATTTTCAGTATTTGGAATGTTTGAGATTCTGTGAAGGAGAATCTTTGAGGATTTGATGGAACCCTTAAAGCATTAATGCTACTGAAAATTTCAGAGAGCATAGTTACTCTTACAACTGAGGGAATGTGCTAATTCTGCCATTACCCATTTCCACTAATTATTTCTGTGCCAAGACTGCAAGGGGAAGAGGGTAGTTGCTTATTTAAATTTCTTCACGTATTCACCAGGAATATGGAGTGAATGACACATTCTTATACTTGTATCCACTGGAAGACAGTGGAGAGCAACAGAAAAAAAAAAAGCAGCTGAAAAGGAGGTACACTGGAGAAAATGTGCTGAACCAAAGGACTGAACACTGCCAGATCTTCCTGCTTTCTCCATTAAAGTTAACAAGGAAGTGATGATGTGCTTAACAGTTGTTATTAACTCACTTATACCGCAATGTATGAAGGTCCATAAAATGGACCGTAAGATGCATTTGATCATTAACACCTGGAGTCTTCTGAGCACTTTTTAATCAGGTGTGCATTTTGGAGTGGTATTTTTTCTGAACTCAAACCATTTTTTTTTCTACTTGCTGGGAAGACTTTTTTGTTCCCTTTCCTAAAGTAAGGAGGACAGTAAGAAAGTAAGCGTAGAATACATATTCTAATCTACTGTGAAACTGTCTTGAGGTTTCTTTTATTCTTCTGCAGCCTTGTGCAGATTCAGTGCCTTATGAAGAGGCTTTGGCCAATCGCAGAGTTCTTCTGAGTTCCACAGAAAGTAGAGAAGGTCTTGCACAACAGGTATTCTAGAATACATTTTATTAACATATATGATAGTGTATTTTATAAAGATAAAGTAGTATCAAATAATCTCAACATATCTGTGTGTGGTGATTTGTACATATATATGCATATACTGAAGCTTAAAATTAGACTGTAGATGTCTGTCTTGTAGAATTTTGAAAGTAAAACTTACCCTTGTCAGGCTGGGTTATCCAAGAATCATTCTCCTGCACCTGCAGAATGTACATGTAGTTATAAGAGATAGGATTATGTCACTGACGTCTTCACTTACAAACACAAGAAGTCAGGCAATATTTAGTAATTCAAATAAATGCAAAATAAAGACAAGGATAAAGCATACTGAGGTATTAATTTCTAATGTTATGTACTGTTTTGAGTGCTATTTTTGACTCTGCAGGACTTAATAGCACTGGTTAAGAACAATGATTTTTATTTTCAGTTACAGACTGTTAATAGATTACAGTTTATCATTCTTGCAGTCTGCATTTTTTTTTTTTTTTTGGGGGGGGGGGGGAAGTGAGGCAGACAGAGGGAGATTAAATGGTATTTTAAAGGCCTACACAGTTTGCCCATCTCATATGAATGAAACTGACTGATTAATACTAAAACGTCTTTATTAGTTTGAATGCTCAGGCTGTGCTTGAGTCGCTGTCACTGAACTTTTAGAGAAGAAAAAGTCTTCAGTGTTTGGTGGAGTTTTTTTGTAGGTTTTTTTTTTTTTTGTAATGGCCAATATTCAAAGTGTATTAGTAGGGATGAGATTAAGTTCAACAGAAACGTGTGGAGTGATAGGAAGTGTACTGTTCTGTAGCTGATTACTTATCTGGACAAATTGGGAGTTCTGTCTATGTGAGGCGGTGCAGCTGGGAGGGGAGAGATTGTTTGTCTTTCTAGCATAGAACAAGACAATGCTAGGGCATTCAAGTTTTCATAAAACTATTCCCTGCTTTTTTTTTTTTTTTTTTTTTTTTTTTTTCCTAATATGATATTGCCAGTTCTGTGAGCTGTAACTTCATGGTGCGTGTTGCAGACTAATTAAATAACATGGTCATTTTTGACACATGACCATGGTTAAGTGAACAGCTTGAATCAGTAGTTGTTTACTTGCTGCTTTACTCATTAGCTCACTTATGTAATGGTTTAAAATAATACTGTCTTCAAACATTTCCTGTCTGTGGCTCTTTTTCCCCTTGTGTTTGGTAACCTGGACTGTAAACTTTCCCTCCTAAAGGTCCAGCAGAGTTTGGAGAAAATTGCAAAACTTGAGCAAGAAAAAGAACACTGGATGTTGGAGGCCCAGCTAGCTAAAATAAAGCTAGAGAAAGAAAACCAAAAACTGAAGAACTCTCTTAGTGGACATTTAACTGAAACTATACAAGAGCATTCTGTTTTGACAAACGTAGCTGAACAAAAGAAGGAAACCATAGAAAAGAGTCTGCAGGAACCTATTAAGAGTACTAGTCTGGTAAGTGACCTTTTTCCTTCAATAGAGAAAAATCCACTTTCTTCAGCAGTAGTACTGTTTGGACAGTGAAACACTAATAATGAAAAAAGTGTTTTGAATGTGCTGAAATGCATTCATACTTAGGCTTCTTGTATTTGCAAAGCTGCTTGCTAATGCTTTCTGCAGAGTTTGGAACTTCTTTGATTCTGAGACTTTGTTCACTGTCTTTAGTATAATGGAGATATCTTTGTAGTTCTGTACTCTTATGACTGAGGGGAAATATCAGGTGCTTAACTTGTAGTTTTTTCTGACTCTGTAGTTAGGAAGCCTCTCAGGTCAGCTTTGAGTTTCCAGTATTTTTTCATCTGTGGATGTGTTAAAGCAAATAGAAGTAGGTAACTAATATTTTAAAAGGGATTATAAGACTTAAAACAAGTCAGTTTACTATACCTCTCCACTTTCCTGCTCCAGGGTAAAAATGACCTGTGAATTGTTTTGAAGTAAACTGGCACCTTAAGTTTCTGATCCTGTATTTATTCAATTAAGAGTTTGAGGAGAACAGATTTTTCTAGCCAAAATGCTTGATGTAACTCACAGGTCAACACTTTGTATAAATATTTCCCATAAGCCTCAATCTCTAGTCCTGTTGAGATCAGGAAAAAAAACCTATGATTCTCTATGAAGATATTCTTCTATGAACCTAGTTATTGGCATGAACCACTCTACTAGTCACTGCTTCACACTGAACTGTCAATGTAATTGACTAGTCAAAGTGGAAAGAAAGGAATTCAGGAAGTACGCAAGAATTCCAGGTTGGCTTTCCTTTCTATATGTTAAATATGATCTCATGGTTTAACGCCAGCTGGCAACTAAGCACCACACAGCTGCTTGTGCACTTACCCACCCCACCGGTGGGATGGAGGGAGAATCGGAAGAGTAAAATGAGAATTCATGGGTTGAGATAGACAGTTGAATAGGTAAAGCAAAAGCTGTGTATGCCAGCAAAGCAAAACAAGGAATTCATTCACTGCTTCCCATCGGCAGGCAGGTGTTTGGCCATCTCCAGGAAAGCAGGGCTTCATCATGTGAACTTGGGAAGACAAACGCCATCACTGTGAACGTGTGTGTGTGTCCCCCTACCCCTTCCTTCTTCTCCCAGCTTTATATGCTGAGCATGATGTCACATGGTACAGAATATCCCTTTGGTCAGTTGGGGTCAGCTGTCCTGCCTGTGTCCCCTCACAACTTCTTGTATGCTCCCAGGCCACCCGCTGGTGGGGTGGTCTGAAAAGCACAAAAGCCCTTGATGCTGTGTAAGCACTGCTCCGCAGTAACTATAAAACATCCCTGTATTATCAATAATGTTTTCAGGACAAATCCAAAACATAGCCACCTACTAGCTACTATGAAGAAAATTAACTCTATCCCAGCCAGAACCAGCACATGTGAATAGTAATGCTTCAGTGTACTAACATACCTCTGAATTAGTTTTGTGTAATCAAGCAGTTGTATCATTATACAAGCTAGTTGCATTTTGTTGCTTTTATTGGTTTTTCTCTGTGTACATCATAAGGTAAAGGATATATTTGGAGAGTTGGTGTCAGCTTTAATTCTGTTCAAGGCATTCATGTATATTATTACCCTTGTTTATGTTACAGGTGGAAGTACTTTAAATTTGGTTTTAATTTTGACTGTTGCAAGATTTTTTTAATTTGCAAGTCCTCCTATGACTGAAGCTGAAATGACTTGCAGCTATGGTATCTATTTTTGCAGTTCTCACTTAAGTGTGTTTTCTTCCTTGTTCTAGATTGGAATGTTGACTATAACTACTGATAATGAAAAGGTAATCTGTTTTAAACATTATCAAAGTACATCTGGTAAATACTTCAATTCTGATTCTGTTAAACTTATTCCAAAGGTCTAATTACCAAGAACGCTGTAGTATAATGGCATGAGTCACCCATGTAGTCTGTATACTATATGTTCAAGTTTCTGAAACGTATGTATTTCTTAACTTTCTTCTTCTGTTTAGTGAACTCTTTTTTTTTTTTTTTTTTTTTTTTTTTTTTTTAATTCATATAGCCAATTTGGAGCAGTGTAAGCTGTGGTCCAAGTTTGTTCTCTTTAATCTGAGGAAAGCATTGTCTGTTTGTACTTCAGTAACTCTAACTGCATTCCAAGCCTCAATTCGTAACTCTTGAGGAAGGGCTCAAGAGCTGAAAAAAAGTCACTGGCTGTAGTGCCTGGTGTTTAACACTTAAGTACAGATTATCCCAAACCAGAGGTCACACTGAAAGAAACTTTGAACCAGCTGTCAGACTAAATGTTAACTCTTTATTTAGCACTCCTATACTGTAACACTTGCCTCAGAAGGATCTTAGCAGAGTAAGATTCAGTGCTTTCCCTTTTCTGACACTGCAGGGGACTGATGTGTTTTTTAATTTACTACTTTTCTTCTGAAGGTATGATTAAAAAGGGGATGGGGGCCAGATAGCAACTGATACAAGTTCTTAAAAGCTACTGCATAGTGCTGAACTTTAAGATAACGCTAAGTCATGTGAAAGCTGTCTTTAGTGGCTTACTCTAACTTACAGTAAACTGGCAAGTTGCGTTTTAATTTTTTTTTTTTTAAGTTCAAATGTCTGAAGGAACTTCTAGAACATGCAACATCAGAAATAGTTCTGACTGTTGTGAGCTTCTGAAATGTAGTTATGTGAAGGAATTTTTCCTTGTTGGGAAAAGCCAGTAAGTTTTTTAGGTAGGTGAAAGCAGTCAGCTTCAGTGGATTTTCATATTTGTCAGAGACTTGATATTGTAAATCAAGCTAAGTTCTTACATCTTCAGTCAGCTTTTGTCCTTTAAGGAAGTCTGACACTAAGAGTCACTATCAGTGACAAATTGCAGAGTAACCTGCTGTAATTTGTCAGTTGTGTTTGGGGAATTTAATGCTTTTGGGTAGAGCAGCCAGGCCTCAGGAGGGAAGAGGAGAAGTCTGTATAAAGGACAATGCTGTGATGCAAGCATTCAGTCTACTAAACACAGATATGTCTGCTTAAATTTTTGTTTTGCCAGGCTCCAGATATTGAGTCTCGTGAAGACCTGATAAAAAACCACTACATGGCAAGGATAGCAGAACTTACATCTCATCTGCAGCTTGCTGACAGCAAATCAGTACACTTCCATGCTGAGGTAAGCATGCAGGCAGCGTCTATGCTGAAAACAGTAAATCCCTTTTTGAAGTTTCCACAGGCAAGTGTTATGATAGTGAGTTTAAATATATGTAACATAATGCTTTAAAAAAAATCTATTCCTGGAATATGTTTTTTGGCTGCGGTCTAGTATGCATAAAAATGGATGCTGTAGAAAGACTTTTTTAATAAATTATTTGGTAGCCTTGTCTCTGGTATATTGAGAAGTACAATGTGTATCATGTATGGATTTGTTTGTATAAGCTGAAGCAGCTGGCTTTAGTTACCAAGATAGTTTTGACTTCACCTTAATATGATGCTGACATCATTGAAAATATTTAAGTGTATTATGAAGTGATGAAAACAGCTCTCCTCTGGGAAACTGGTTCTTAGGCATAAGTTATACTTAACTTCAAGAATTAACAAAACAATTCATTGTCTCTTTGGTTTCCTGTTTTCATTTCAAATCATGCATTATTTTTTCTTGAAAGTAGTGACCATTTTGATTGGTGGAATTAACTGATGTGGAATATACCAAGGCTGCATGTTGACAGAGCAAATACTCTTAAATATTTTCCTTGATAGATGATACAGTATGGAGAAACCGTCTTTCTCAGATATTTGGGCAATATATGACGTGAGCTTTTTGTGTTGCTTTTTACTCATGAAATATTTACTACCAATAATGTGAAAAATAAGAGATTTAAAGGATTGGCAATATGGTAATTCTGTAAAATGAGACAAAAATTTAACGTTAACTGTTGCATTACTTCTGCATTTTAAAATGTGCACAACCTCTGACTAAGTTTCTTGAAATCTGAGGGCTACAGAAAGGTGGAAACATCCAAAGCTATCAGTTAAAGGTGGCACAAGGCAATACTCTGGAACTAACTCTACTCCCTTCTATCCTCCCTATCCTGTTCTGATTGACAGTGTCGAGCACTTGCCAAAAGACTGTCTTTAGCAGAGAAGTCCAAGGAATCGCTCACAGAAGAGTTGAAACTGGCTAGTCAAAACATCAGTAGATTACAGGCAAGTAGAATGTTATTTAATGTAACAGATGCATTTCATAATTGTGTGTAAGGTTGGAGGAGGAAAATGGCCAATCGAGTGCAGTCATGGATTTACTAGATCCTTAGTTGTGTGTTGTTAGAATTCTAATAGTATGTACAGAAGAGACTTAAATAATACACTTCAAATCCCAGGTATAAAGTTGAAGTGGAACATGCTTGCAAGGAAAAGATTCTAGTAGCCAAGCCTGTGTTTCAGCATATATTTGATGTCAAGCTTTTTATGAAAATAGTGGTTGGTTTTTTTTAATGTTGAAAGATGTAGTTGTGTGACTGATTTCAGTGGCTTGTTTCCCTCTGCAAAGGGAAGGATTACTTTGTGTACAGCCAACACTTACATCTAATACTCATAGAGTTAGATGTGATAGTGACAAGGCTAACTACATATGAGCCCGTTTAACTTAGAAACAGGACTAGGAAATTGATGAAAATGCCATTTTCTAGATGATACACCAAATTCTTCATCCTTTCTAGCACCTGGGACTGAAAGTCTTAGAACTGCCAGGGTAGTTTTTTGAGATGGATAGCTTAATATTAAGCAAAAATAACTTGAGTTGATCTTTAAGAAGCCATTGTTAACAATAGATAATAAACTCTTATGCCAGACATCCTGTGAATGTCCTGTCCCTTCGTCCTTCCCCTCCACACAGCTCAGAAAGGAGCCAATAGTAAAATAAAGAATATATAAATATTCAGTGCTTAAATGGCTTTGTTTTCTTTATGTTTAGTTCATATCTTTATTGCTTACCTGTCTGAGATTGAGTACCTAAAAATGCTCCATACAGGCAGTGAATATAATGATATACTCTTAAAAGAATTGTTCATAAACACAAAATACTATTTTGATTTGTTCCTTTAACAAATTCCACAATCAATATCCAACTCGGCATGAGATGTTCATCTCTAATTACATATTAAACTTCTTAAATGGTGCGCCTGCTATCTTTTCTTGTATGTTTAATAGTCGTCATAATATTGAATCAGAATTGTTTAGGTTGGAAGGGTCCTCTGAAGGTAAGCTGGTCTCCACCTTTGGTCAGAGCAGAGAGCGTTCAGATCAAGTTGTTGAATCAGGAGTTTCCTGTACAGCCGTGCTGACCTTCTGCCACAGTTGCTCAGCTTCCTTAAGCATTGAACTGTTCTTTGCTCTGTCCTTCATCATTCAACTTTCCTGGGCCCCTTGGGGCAGTTTTATCTGGGATCTTGCCAAGCAGACATCGAAAAAGCCAAAATCTGCTCTTCCTAAATCCAGGGTTGCTGTAATGCTACTGTTCATCTTGCTTGCTTCCCTTAGGATCTTAAATTCCACTAACTCAGTTGCTGCAGCCAGGGCTACCATTGGCTTTTGCATTTCTGACCAGCTTTTCCTTATTTGTGAGTAACGGGTCCAGTAGAGAGCTGCTTAGGCCTGTTGATCATTGCTATGAAGAAGTTCTTTGGCACACTCTAGACAACTCCTGAATTGCTTGTGTCCCACCTTGTTGCCCTTCCAGGAGATGTCAGGGTAGTTAAAGTCCCTCATGAGAACCAGGGTCTGAGGCTGTGAAGTTTTCAATCTACTTCTAGCAGATGCCCACCGTACATGTTGTTGTTGTTGTACTCATCCGATTTATCTATAAGATCCCATTTTCAAACCGCTCCTTCATGTACAGCATGATTTCTCTCCTTAAAGTGTGTGTATATCCCTTCATTGCTGCTTTCTAGTCATGCACACTATCCCACTATGTCTCTGTAACCCCAGAGAGATTATAACTCTGTAATTGCATGTGGATTGCTGATTCCTTTGGCTTTGCCATGGATGTTCATGTACAGGCCATGCTCTAACCTGGTAAATTTAATTTGTTTCTTGACTGGAAGCAATGTTGGAAAACTTTGCTGTTAGTCTTTTATGTAAGCCATAAAAAGTGACGGAAAAAATTATGAAGGAAACAGAGCAAAAATAAGGGGAACAGACCATGCATGAAACTTCAGGTAGAAGAAAAATAGCTATTGACTTTCAAGTGTGGTTTTTTTGTTGGTTGTTTTTTTGTTTTGTTTTGTTTTTTTTTTCAAATTTAGCTTGACTGCACACATTCAGCATCAAAAGTGTAGCTTACTAAGTGGAGGTAACAGTTGGCTGCTTTGCCAGTTGTCATTAATATTGAGTAAATATTGAGTAAAGGCTTCTGTTTTGTTTTTTTTTTTTTAATTATTTGTTTGGGGTTTTTTATTTTGGTTTTTTTTTTCCCCCCATTAGGATGAGTTGATGACGACCAAGAGAAGTTACGAGGATCAGTTAAGTATGATGAGTGACCATCTCTGCAGTATGAATGAAACCTTAACTAAACAAAGGGAAGAAATTGATACACTAAAGATGACTAGTAAGGTAAGTTGCCAGGTGTTGACATCAGGCACTGGCTGCAGTTTAGAGGTCCATGGATTGCATTTGGCATTCCTGCAGTACTACCCTTTAACAAACCAATTCACAATCTATTGTTCTTATTCTCAGCCAATTGGAAAGAAAACTCCAAAACTGGTCCTGCATATTTTAGTGAAGAAAAGATTCTTGCAATACATATATATGGGGAAAGAAGAAACACTTTGTCACTGCTTCAAAGTAGGCTTTCAAAGTGTGCCCTCTGATGGATGATCAGGACCTTTTGCTTATATCTGGTGAAAATAGAACTATTTGCAAACCCATCTAGTGATACTGAGTGTTTATGATTCACTTACTAGTAGGAGTGTCCTTCCTGCACTCCTCTTGGTTGCAACATACTCTGTTTGTGGCAGCTATTCTTTTTTTCTCCTTTATTTCCATATTCTAGCTTTTCTGTCTTTCATATGTAGGAATGAAAAACTTGCCACTTATATTCTTCTGTGAACTTAAAATGCACACTTGCATTTTTTTTTCCAAGTAAGGAGTTTATCCATTTCCCAGAAACAAGGTTTTGACTTATCCTAATGTTAATGACAAAAAAATACAGAAGCCTGCTATTTTGATTAGTCAGTGCATAAACCATGGTATATCTTACTCTGATGGCTCCAGGGAGAAACAGGTGTTGTGAAGAAGTCTGGCTGTGAAACTAATAAGCCAGCATTATTTTCCTTAATTGTGGAATGTATGGAAGCTGATTTAACTGAAGGGTTAAAAATTCCATGTTTTGATTAAAGGTCCCATGATAGTGTTTTTGTTGGGTTTTTTGTTGTTTGTGTAGGGGTTTTTTTTGTTTTGTTTTTTTTTTTAGTAGATTCTTCCCCCCATGTACAGAACTGTTTTTCTTCAGATGTCTGCGTGTTTTGACTTGGCATTGTAACCTTTAAAACTACTTTTTGGTGTTTAAGCTCTTGTGTTTTTAGAGGGAAGCTCTTGGCTGCGTACTGACCATAGCACTTCATGTTTTTATAAAATGTTTTCTGGAATTTTTCACTTGTCATACTTTTTAAGACTTGAAGTGGTACTCTGTCTCTAAGGAGGTAGTTCATAATTTCACAACAGTAGACATGGATTTTCAAGTGTTACCAAATGTAGAAGGCAATTCAGTTGAAATCAAAATGATGCAGTTAAAGCCATTATCACTTGGACAGAGTTGTTGGTTAGATTAAAAACAAATGTTATTTTACAGAAATAGGAAGACAGAGAATTGCCAGCAAGTAACTATTGTACGAAAGTTTATTTTAAGCTATGTGTTTGTTTTGTGGAATTGTTGCAGGTCAAATGTGAATTGGTTAGTTGTAGAAAAAATTCTTTTCTAAACCAGGAATATTGTGTATAGACCAAGTTAAAGTTAAACTTGTTTTGGATCAAAGTGATAGGGTGGGGGATTGATGTTAACTTCAGGCAATGATCCTATAAGGTTTATATTTGAAATACCACTTAAGGGTGATATGACTTGCTTTCACTGCCCTTACAATATTAGTGATGTTAATACAATTGAGCTTGTTGGGATGTAAGTCGAATGTCTTTTTTTCCACAGGTTTCAGTTGAAGTAAGGTACTGTAGTACTGACTTGAAATGTCTGGTACTTTCCTCTGTTATGCCTGTAAAAGATAGAGGGATTTTCAGAGCAAGCAGTTACAAGCTTCCATTATTAAAAGCCTGTGGACTTTTTATTTTCAGTTTGATGGTTTTTCTTAGTTTGGTGTAGGCATAAATTACCAGATGACAGGTTTTGTTGTCTATACAGATTTTTCTTATCTGAATTATACGTTCTGTTAACTTGTTTCTTGTTGCAGGGAAATTCTAAAAAGAACAAAAGTCGATAGCTTCAGCTGATCAACTGTCTTCAGAAGCTGCTGCTGCACAGGATGCAGTTAGTGAACGTTGATTGTCCAATTCCTGTTCGTTGCAGGAAACAGAGGTGGTGGTGGGTCTAGTAAAAACTGATTTGGTGCTGTAAATGGCTTTAAAATACTTGGAACTCGTAACAGATAAAACAGAACTCAATGTTGTCTCTGAACCAGGACATACACGCTCTGTGGATAATTTATATAGTAATTACCTTCAGTTTTTACTGTGTACTTTTTAAAAACAGGTTTTAATTTCATGTAATAACTTCAGATTTTGTATATTTTCAAATATGTTTATTCATTAACAAATTTGGATCAGTGCAGTAGTTGTTTTTTTTGAGTTATATGTTAAATTGTCAACACATGTACATTCCTTTACTTGTTAATAACAGTTTAAAAATTACTTTGGAGACTTTTTTTTTTGGCTGTGGAAGCTGTGCAGTTACTATAAATGTCTTATTCCTATTCTCAGCCCTTTTGAATTAATTGGAATTGTGGCTTTAAATTATTTCTATAAATTCACACAGGTAAATGGGATCACTGTTTTAGACTGCAGTAATGGAAACTTTTGCTGCTTCTGTTTGCTACTTTGGATTTTGAAGTAAAGAGCACAAATAGCTGAATTGGGATACTTCTATTAAATTGCTTTAAGTCCTTACTTAGGCATTTGATTTACACATATATGTATATATATTGGTTGAAATAGTTGTTTAAAGCTAGAGGAAATTGTGATTGTAATTTGCCCCAAAAGAGTGAAGCAATATGTGTGTAGAGTAGATCAGCTTACTGTGCTCTCTTACAGTAAAGAATATGAAAATATATAGAAGATTTAAACACTCTGGTTGCAAAAGTCTTAATGAAATTAAGTCCTGATGGATTCACAGAGGGGATTCACATGGCTTTTCCTGTGTTTTGGAAAGTTTGTGAACTTTAGGCCTCTCCTAAGTTGTTGTGGGTTTTTTTTGTTTGGTTTTTTTGTTTGTTTGTTTTTTGTTTTTGTTTTTTTTAAGTGAAGTCTAACAACATGAGTTTTCACAGCATTGATTTGTTTTACTTGGTTTTTTTTTTTTAATCGGATGCTGTGCTGCTCCACCATTTACACTGATCTTCTGTTCCATAATTTGCATTATGGCACTTATTTGTCCCATAAGGGTTTACTCTGGTAACAGCTGTGTTGATATGTATTATTAGTATGTAATAATAAAACCAACTGCACAAAACCAGCTTGAGTTTTTTCTTGATTCTGGTTAAACCCAGGTTGCACAGTGTGGTGTTGTGGTGAGATGTTAACAGCTATTCCTGGTGAGATGAGCTTAAGTAATTAAACCAGTTTAATTACCCTTTGTAGTGCTTCTCTTTCTTTGAGCCAGGCTTCATTTCTGTACCTAATGCTGCAGTGTGCAAAGTACACAGAGTTCACGTTAGCATTTCTCACTTTGTCTACTGAAAGGCAAACAAGCATCGTCTCTGTATTGATTGCAACAGAGGAACTGTTCTGATACAATTTTTCCTTTTAACAACAAAATGGATGTGGTCATGAAACTGGAGAGGAGACAGAGCGCCTGCATGGTTTCCTACTAACATCATGTTGAATTAAAAGCTGTGTGGTGGTGCTAATGAGGGTTGGAAAGTGCTTTCTTTCTGACAATTTTATTAAAGCATGTACAGCTTCAGCTGTTTCAATTATGGCTGGGAGCTAATTGCTTTCTTCCAGTTCTTTTGAAGCTGCCTTTTCTGAGGACTTCTATCTTGCAGTGAAAGTACTAATTTGTCTTATTTTAATTCTCTGGATCAACTTACTGAACTCCTTACTTATGCTGCCTCTCATAGGTGGCTGCATTCAGAAAAAGTCTTGCTTATGCTGTTTTTGAAAGGCCTAAGTAAAAAAAAAATGCTTTGAAGATTGAGTGTTTAAAAATGTGTGTAAAAAAGTAAATGATCTGTTATCTCAGACTGTTTTTACAACAGAGTATACCCCCAACATCAAAACCAAAATTAATATAGAATGTATAGGCATTTAGGTACATTCCAATGTATGTTAGGCTATCAGCATTTTTTCATTACAGTATCTATTTGGAAATGTATTTGGATGTCCCTCTTGCCAATCAGCAGTAAAACATGCTCAGGAAGAGACAATTGTAATAATTCAAGCTGCCTTCAGTTTTTCAAGGAAATGTTTTTCAAGTTTAGTTCCAGACAATCATAACCTATCAATGCGCGCGCACACACACACACACACACACACACACACACAGACACACACACACAAATTGGAAAAAAAATTGAAATGGTATTTTGGATACTGTTGTAATGCTGTCAAGGGGCATAGTACATTACATATAACTCAGTGGTGTTAGAAACTGGAACAAGTGGAAATGCCCTTCTAGCTTGTGCTTATCTGCTAAACCAGGTGGTTCTAAATCAGTTTCTGAATATCTCAAATGATCTTAAATATGTAAATTGTTGCTGAACAGTGCTATGCTATTAAAAAACTGAAAGCTGCCTTCAACACTGCAGTGAAGAATTCATCTTTGAGATAGTCTTCCAGAAGTATGATTTTGGACTAATTTGTCTATAAGAAATGGTCTGTGCAGATTATTATGTAATGCACAAAAATTGGGGAAAGAAATTGTACTCAGGCTGGAATTGATCAGAAGTTTACAGTGTGAATCCTCGACTTCCTAGTTGATTAACCAGGAACCTAATGAGAAACTATTGTAAGTTAAGAAAATCTTTAGAACAATACAGTGTAAAACTGGGATTAAAGACAAATTCTAATGCTAGTTGATTTTTTTTTTTTAATGGATGGTTCATTATCATTATTCATTATATGAGGTTTTCTAAAGCATTTTTACAATGCTTCAAAGAGGTGCTTGCTTTGTTTCTTCATAATATTGGACACCTCATGAATAATCTCTCATAATCATGAAAAAGTGACCAATTCAGGTAACACCACTATTACCTATTAATGGTTTTAATAACTGCATCTTCAAAAATTCTTTGAGTTTTGTTTAACACTTTTAAAGATTGAAAAACGTTTAGCTATCCTAGATTTCTGAAAATAAATCCCCAGGAACTACTCTGTGTGTTCAAAAGAAATGTTTGCTATAGCCAAGAATTAATTTACCTTCAGAACTTCCCTGTTAATAACTACTGCTTCATGAGTTTTCAAAGTACCCAAGAAGCACCAAATACATTGGCTATTTTAAAAGGCCTTAAGCTCTTACAGGTCAGTGGTTTCCCTGCCTGAAAGAATAACTTCTAACAAGTTAGAAGTGAGACCCCACCTGGACTACTGTGTCCAGTTCTGGAGCCCCTAACACAAGAAGGACATGGACCAGTTGGAGAAGGTCCAGAGGAGGGCCATGAAGATGATCAGAGAGCTGAAGCACCTTTCCTATGAGGACAGGCTCAGAGAGTTGGGGCTGTTCAGCCTGGAGGAGGCTCCAGGGAGACCTGATAGCAGCCTTCCGGTACCTCAAGGGGGCTTATAGGAAAGATGGGGAGAGACTGTTCAGTAGGGCCTGTTGTGATAGGACGAGGGGTAATGGTTTTAAAATAGAGGGGGGTAGATTTAGATTGGGTATTAGGAAAAAAATTTTTTACAATGCGAGTTGTAGAACACTGGCACAGGTTGCCCAGAGAGGTGGTGGAAGCCCCATCCCTGGAAACGTTCAAGGCCAGGCTGGATGAGGCTCTGAGCAACCTGATCTAGTTGGGGATGTGCCTGCTCTTTGCAGGGGGGTTGGACTAGATGACCTTTGAAGGTCCCTTCCAACCCTAACCATTCTATGATTCTATGAAAAAACGAGTCTTAGGCTGGCGTTGTCACAAGCTGCCAAAGGGTGCTACCTCGTTGTTTAATCGTGATTATTTTAAGTTGTTACATATGTAACTACACATCTGTGATTTAAATCCTGACCATCTTAAGTGTTGATTTAAAAGGGGTGGTGTTTGTAATGCCTTTTGCTAATTCCTTCAGATTAAGTCTTAACCCGCTCAAAATTTCAGTGGTGCCAGGATCTTCACACGGATGTGATCTCATAGCACTCCAAGCAGCATCAGTATCAAGACTGAAACAGTTTGCTTTCCCATCTTTGTTGAAATGTGTTGGCTATTTATACAGGGTATTTTCCGTTCTTTCCAAGCCAGTTTCATTTCTAATCTGTACTTGTAATCCTATTGCTTCTTCTACTCTCCCTTCCATTGCTGACAGATGAGCTGAATATTTGTTGGGGAAAGGTCTTTGGCTCAGCATCTTTTCTTGGTGCTGCCTTTGGGCACTGTTTGTTTGTCAGTGCTCAGATTTGCTCAGATGTTCAAGGCATCAGTTGCAAACAGGAAAGGAAATAAACTTTTTATCCACATGTCACGAGACAAGAGAAGTTATTTACTGGCTTGGTTGAGCAATGTGAAGGCTTTTTAAATATAAATCCAGCGATATATTAAACTTTGGAGAACCATCTGGCCCTGTAAACTGGGCAAACTTATTCTTCTTTAATACGGTATGTATGTAAGGTAATTTGAGAGCACTACCTTAGCAACAGCAGGGTCATAATAAAAATAAGCTTAGCAGTAAAAAATTGTAATTGCTACCAGAGGTCTGATTACTTCCTCCTGCAAAGACTAGATGCCACCCTATGAAGAATGCTTGTTCTGTCTTATTCTGCATTTTTTACTTCTGTTACTGCTTGCAGTATTACTCAGCAGTGAATTAAAACCACGTTTGTTTAGAAGAGGCCATGTTTGCCCTAATTCCTGAATATTTCTTCTAATCAGAGTGTTAGAAACTTGCTTTAACTATAATTGTGTCGTAGAACAGCTGGCTTGGTTACAGATGGAGACAGGGAGGAGCCTTTGGGGACCTTTATAAGCCAAGGCCTGCTTTGGGCTGTGAGATTTGGCACATGGAAACTTGCCTGGGGGCAGTTCTCATTGTCTGCCTCTGCTGTGCGTGCAGGCAGCTTTAGAGATGTCAAATGCTAACTCGGAATCTCTCTGCTTCTTACAGAAGCTTCTGGTGCAAATAGTTGCATTGCTGCAGTACCGAGGTTACGTAGCTGAGCCGCAAAATAAGAAGCGTCGGATTCTTCTTGGGCTTAATTTGCATGGCAATGTACCGTGCTAACAGCTCTATAAGAATTCTAGTTTTAGCCTTTTTATATGTGAAACTGCAGAGATAAAGTATGATTTCTGCTGTTATCTGTACTGGGTTTAATTCTAATTCACCCTGTAAGTCCAGAACTTTGTAAACTGATGAGGTTTTAACTAACGAAGTAGCCTTTGAAATCCAGACCTGGTGTCAAAATTGTATTTATGGTCTCCCTTAAACAATACAATATGGCCCCGAGAAGAGTTAAAACCACAAAATTAAAGAGTCCAGGTGATTTCCACTTAGTTTAAGCACTATGTATTCTTTCATGAATTGACTTGGAAGCTAGTCTGTGGTGGCATGTAGATTCTTGTGGGCTTTCTCTGTATAAAGTTTATTGCTTGTGAAACGGGTATGGAGGGACCTGGAATCTCCACACACTCCCCCTTTCTACTACAAAAAGAGTCTTCATCCTTGTCTGCCCTCCCACTAAAGCTTCAAGTTTCCTTCCTGTCGAATTTAGAAGGCTTTAATTTGTGCTTGAAAAGTAAATGCAGAACACTTTATTGAAAAAAAGATTATTTTAATTAAGTTATGAGCTTGACAAAGTCTGAGCAAAGAACATCAGTGCTATTTCATTAACTGCAGCCTTTGGCGTAACAAACAGCGGTAACACTGGAATTGGTGCTGTACCCCTTATGTGCCTTCCACCTGGTGACTTTCAGATTGCATGTAGCATATGCAGCATTGGACACAGCAAATATTTGCCTTGGGAGAGGGGGAGTCAGTATTACCAAAAGTTTATTTTGGCATCTGGAAAGTCTGGCTTATTTTCATTCCAAAGAAGTAGGCAAGAAGAAGCTTCTCTTAGGTTACCGATCTAGCGCAGAAGATCAAGAGCATTTGAAGCCAACAAGCACTGAATCTCTTGCAAAAAGAACATGAGTATGCTAAATTTCTATAACCAATTTATATGTAGTGAATATACAGTACTTAAATAGTGAATATACTAAACTTGTGAGGTTTTTTTTTTAATAGCAATAGTACTAAGCGAAAAATTAATTTATTAAAAGAGAGGGAGATAAGAATTTGACTCTTGCATTTTGGTTTGAATTCTCAGGTAAGATGGACTACTGCAGAAATTTATTGCTAAAATAAAAGACACAGTAGTAGAGCAAAGAGTTAAAATAAGTCTAGAAATGAGTGCTTTTCTGTCTCCAATCAAGAATATTTGGTTCTAGTGAGATATGAACTGACAGGTTTCACTTTCGACAAAATAGTCGTAAACAGTAAATGTTTTATAAAAAGGGTAATACACTGCAAATCCTGTTAAGATCAACATAAACATAGTCAACGATGTAAACTGACTTCGTCAGCATTGTGAAATGTTGAATTAGTTTAATAACAGCTTGTAGCAATATATCATACTGTATCTTTACATGAAATGTTCTTCAAACTGTATTTACAGTAGAAATAATTTTAATAGTTTTAATTTGTTCTGTATGTGCTATTCATTAAGGTCAAGTTATTTTTAAGGACATTTAAATCTCAGTATCAGATTTTCTTTTCCACTGCTGCTTGAGTTTATATTGTACCGAATTATTTTGGGGGAAGAGAAAATGACAGCAGAACTTACTGGAAAACAGTCTTGTCTCAAAAATGTATACACTTGTCTCAGCAAAGGAAAAATCTGATCTATTTTTAGACAAATACTCACCTTGATAAGGAGATAGGAGAAACTCATACTGTTCCCATTCGAAAACCATTAGGAAGGGCTAATGTGGAAGCTAACAGGCAAAAAGATGTATTGAATGTTGTGCAGGAGTACGTGAGAGTCTGAAAGACTCATTTTGGAGTATGTACAAAATACTAGAAATTAGAAACTATTTCTAATTTCCTGGCACTTTGTTGAAGTAGGAGGTATTGATCCTCTGGTTCCCTCTGCCAAGAGGTTGGGTGTGTTCTGGGAGAAAGCAGAAGACTCACTGGGAAGGAATTCCAGAGGCAAGAGGTTGGGATCAGATTCTGGTCCCTCCAGGGCTACATACTGGGATGAGGGTGGCACGCAGAGCTACCCATCCCAGTGCTTGCCAGGGCTGCAGCTTTGCAATCTGAGCCTGGAGGCCTCGTGTTGGCAGTACTGCAGAAACACATCTAAAGAGATAAAATTTCCAATGATTCACTGGTTTGCAAGTTAAAGATTAAATTTTGCTGAAAAAAATCTGGGCTATCACAAAAAAAGACCACTGCCCTTTCTTTCCACTCTCCTGTTTGGGTAGGAGATCCTCACATCCTTCCTCTGTGAACCATTGCTGTCCCTTATGCGATACTGAGATGGAAATATGAACAGCAGCAAGAGTCTGTCAGAAGCTGGTAGGCAGCAAGCCCTCAGGTGAAATTATGTATTATCAATGTAAAATTCATTGGGAGCGTAACTTTAACAACCAGTATCTTACCTGGTTTGAAATGATAAACACTTGTGAAGAAAGACCTGGCTAGCCATATTGGGCACTGGATTTTAACTAAGATAATTAATATGGAATTTTTAAAACCAAGAATGGTCTTTTTTTTTTTTTTTTTTTTCCTAGTACAATTCTTGTAGTGGCATTAAACTTGTAGTGGAATTCATTTGTAGGGGAAACTGTATTGAACACTTCTATTGCAAATACAGACAGCCACAGGCTGTGTAATATTCCCCATGCATGGGGCAAAGAAGTAGGATCGCTGAATTTTGAGAGAAAACATAAGAAAACTTCGGAGAAGATAGGTAGGACAATTGAAAGAAATTTACAAAAGGATGTATCTTATTGTCTTTAAGATACAAGGGAAATTGCAACAACACTGAAAAGCAGTGGAGCTAAAATGGACAGATGATGCTTTACAAAGAATTTTTGATTGATGTACTACACAAGAAACTGGAGCTGACTGCTGTAAGCGAGCTATCACTGCTATCGGTAGCCTCTCACGTGGGCCGTCTGAGTACCTGCATAAAGTTCTTTCCCAAGGGTTGAGTCTTATCTTCATTAAAACACAGGTAATAATTTTTTTTTTCCTCATCTTTCCTGGGGCATGAATAGTTAGACACCAAGAAATCCTTTGCCCTTTTTTTGACAGTGTTTGCCCTTTTGGAGATAGGAAGATTGACACTGCAGAGAAGGAAATGGCTATTCTTGCATAACTTAGAAAAACACCCTGGCTTAAGATCTTCCAAGAAACCAGCAAGTGTGTGTACCTGACAGAAACACAGTGGCTGCGGAGCTCTACCCAGGCTTTCCAGCCAGCACAGCGCTACCAGAGAGACATCTAGAAAGGATGCACAACTGAACAAGGTGATCCTGGAGTCCTTGTCCTCTTTAGAGGCACAAAGCTCCTCCAGAGGAAACTCTTTTGGAGGAGAAGGCAGCTTAGGAAGGAACAAATTAAAGCTTTTCCCAGGAAGCGTTGTCCTTTGAGCTCTGTCCTTCAGGCTGTCACTGACATTGTCTATCCCTACTCCTTTACATCTTCATTTCCTCACCTCTTGGCTGACTGAGGGCTGACAAGGGGTAATGGTTTTAAAATAGAGGGAGGTAGATTCAGATTAGATACTAGGAAATTTTTTTTTGCAATGAGGGTAGTGGAACACTGGAACGGTTGCCCAGAGAGATGGTAGAAGCCCCATCTCTGGAAACATTCAAGGCCAGGTTGGACTGAGCTCTGAGCAACCTGATCTAGTTGGGAGATGTCCCTGCTCCTTGCAGGGGGGTTGGACTAGATGGCCTTTAAAGGTCCCTTCCAACCGTAACCATTCTATGATTCTACAAGTTCTGCCCTTTCATTGTCTTCAGCAAAGGCAGGACAGGCCTATCGATACTCTGTGGGCATTGTTATGACCAAATGCACGCACAGAATTGCCTTAAATAAATTTACTGGTAAGAAACTTTTTCTCTGCTGTTGTAGCTCCCATTACCACTAAAATGAAATCTTATTTTCATCAGGCATTTTCTTCCTTGCTTTCTGCATTTCATCGGCTTCATAGCTGCTTGGGTAACTTCCTCACTTCTCGTTTACATTAAAATTATATTAATACACTCAAAGCGCTCCTCAGCAGTGTTTTAAATGAAGGCTGGTGAAAACCAGACCTGGTGATGCTACATTAAGTTATATGAATTATAAGAAAATTTACATCAGAAAAATTGGCGGGGATATTACTGTATTCTAACAACAGCACCAGAAAGTAACGTTCTAAAGGCAAATGAGTCCTGTACGTCAGAATAAAGGCGCGTTGAAAGGGGGGGCCCTAACCTTTGAATAAATTGGTTACACGCTGCTGAGTGTAGAACCGTCGTTTCACCCCCAGGCCTGTTTCGAACTAAAAAAGCTCTGCTGACCGGATGGCTCAACGGTTTGCAGGGGTGAAAGGGCTGGAAAGGAAACAGGTGAGCGATCCCGACCCCGATGCTCCCATTCGGGAGGAGGCCCGGCAGGGGGCGGTGTCGGGGCGGGGCGGCGGGGCGGGGTCAAGCCCGGGCTAAGCCCCGCCCCGCCGCCCCGCCCCGACACCGCCCCCTGCCGGGCCGGTGGTTGCTGCCGCCTCTGCCGGCGACGGGCGGTCCCCCATGGCGGCGCCGAGGCGGTGACTCCCGGGTAAGGAGAGGGCCCCGGGGCGGGGGGAAGGGGGAGGTTTAGGGAGCGGGATGGGTTCGAGCCCCGAGGGGAGGCTGCTGCCGGGGACCGGAGAGGCGGTAGCGGGGCGCGGAGGGGGTTGCGTGGAAAGTGGGGGTTTCCCGGGGGTTGGGGAGCAGACCAGTGTCCTGGCTTGAGACGGGCCGGCGGATGGGGCTGCTTTGTTTTGGTTTAGCAACGGGATTAAAAAAAAAATAAGATTGGCTCTCTTTCTTTTTCTCTTTTATTTCTTTTTATCTTTTTTTTTCCCCTTTCTCTTTTTTCTTTTCCTATTTATTTTTCTTCTTTTTCGGTTTTCTTTTTTTTTTTTTGTTTCTTTTTTTTTCTTTTTTCTTTTCTTTTTTCTTTTCTTTTTTTTTCTTCCTTCTTTTCTTCCTTCTGTTCTTCCTTCTTTTCTTTTCTTCTTTTCTTTTCTTGTTTCCTTATTTTCTTCCTTCCTTCTTTCTCCTTCTTTTATTTCTATTTCTATTTCTATTTCTTTTTCTTTTTCTTTTTCTTTCTTTCTTTCTTTTTTTTTTTTTTTTATTTTAAAGTAGAAGTGGTAAAAAGAGGATGGCTTTGTGTGGGGTACCCGGAGTTTTGAACTGCTACAGAAATTGGTGGGATGACAGGCATCCTGCAGGGTGAAGTTCACACGACTTTTGCCTTGTTAGGGAGGAGACTGGGGCAAGCAAATTTTTGTTTTTTTGTAATTTAATGCTTGAAGTGAAATGAATTCCTGGAGCCTTTCTCATATTTTCTAGTGGTTCAGCTGATGATGTTCAGCTATGCATGTAAGCTCACGGCGTTTGCAGTCTTTGCTGCAGACATCCCTCCTGTACATGCAGGGGGGTGCAGGGCTTTGGGAAAACAACCAGAGCAGATGCAGAAGGATGTGCCTCACAGGGCTGAAATTATTAGACTGCATTTACCATATATACCCCTAGTGCAAACACTAGAGATGGTATTTCAAGCATATTGTAGGTGAGAAAGAATATAGAAACTTTTCACTTTCTGGTTTTAAATAAGTACTCACTGAAGGGGCGACTTCAGTAAGTTGTAGGGTTTCTTTAAAAGATGTAGGTGTTCTGACACTTCTGGCAAATAACACTGCTGAAGTGTGCTAGAAAGAATGCTGACTAAGGTATTTTGTGGGTGCCCAACAAAAGTTAAGTTATGGAAGTCTACACTGACTTCCCCCGCAGGGATGTTTTTCTCTGAGGTGGAGCGCCCTAGAAACCCTCGCTGATTTCTCTACAAACAGGACTTAGCTTTTTTTTGGGAGCATGCTAATAACTCCCTGGGGAGAAGGGAGGAGGGAACAGAAGTTTTGGAGCCTGAGGCTCTTGAATGTGAACTATTCATTTTGCTGTTAACTCACTTTTCCCTGTCTGAAGGCTGACACTCTTCTGCATCTGTAAGAGAAGAGGAAAAAAGGATAGCTGAAGAGAGAACATTGAGTTGCCTGGTTTAGTGCCCTGAAAGCACACCTGCAGCAAGAAAATGTTATGAGATAGGGTTGGCTGCTTTCTCGACTGTATGTATGAGCAGAGGAGAGCTTAGCAGTGCCCTCTGTAACTGCTCGTGGTTGAGCACAGACGGCGTTTGTACAACAGAGAGCCTGGCTGGAGCATAGACTTGGCTGATGTTGAGGTTGTAAATTACACCACTGGGAATTTCTGCCCGAAGGCAGGTATGGGGTTCTTGTTTCATGCTCAGATTTGGTTCTTCTCCTTCTCCTCATCTCCTTCTGCACAGGTAAAGAATGTGGTTTTCAGTCACCTCAAAAATTATTGGGATTTGTAAGCTTAATGGGCCAGCTTTTTGATATCGCTGCTCAAATCCAGATCTCTGAATAGCAAATCAATGTAAGCTTCTAAATTGTTCTGTGTGTGAATGTTAACCCCAACATGAAATGCAGCCGGTTACATGAATAGAGATGCACTGTCAGGGACAGTGTTTTACCTCATGTTTTGGTAAACAAGATTCCCCTACTCCACCTCTCCATTTCTTATGTTTCTGACTGGTATAAATATGAGCCAAAGTCTTTTGCTTCAGAAAGCCAGGCTGCCCTGTCTGAAAAAGATTTTGGAGAGGAACCCAAGTGAGGCTTTTTTGGGTGACTGTGTTATGAATTATGCTTTCTGACATGACTGTCGTCAGTTGCTATTAAAAATACCGCTATCCAAATAAATAAAGAAGGATTCAATTGTGACCCTCCTTCTCGCTCGTGCTGGTATTCTTATAAGGCTTTGAGGCAGGGAGAAGGGGAGTATCCCGCAGTTGAGGAGAGAGTTGGTCTGTCAGAAAACGTAACTAAGAGCTGTCAGGCAGTAATTTTCCTGTGTAGGCGAGCTCTGCAGATCTTGCGTCCTGTGTTAGTCTCGAGGAAGGTGCTAGCGCTTGTTTGCTGGGCACTAAAGCATGAGGTAAATGTAAATGAGGATTTAAAAACTGACTCTGAACCAAAAAAAAAAAGAAAGAGAGTGTATTATGTTGTGCAGTGAATACGCTAAATATAGTATTTCCATTAGCTTCCCTGGTTTTTATTATTCACTGCTGAGAACAGCATTTTTGAAGTGTACTTTTGTGTCATGTATTCTTTGTGGTGTTTCATCCATCACTTCGCTTGGACACTGCAAACACAAGTAGAGGACCAGGTTTAAATTTGTTTCTGACCATGACCAGTTTAATATTTTGATATGTGATTTGTGTGCCAAAGCATTCAGGCCCCCTTTTTTTTAATTTTTTTATTTTTTTTCTCCATCCAGCGGGCTGCTTAATCCTAAGAAAAAAAGGCTGTTGATTTTACAGAATTGAGACAGCCACTGCATTTCTGCTGCTTGATGGCATATTATAAATTTCTGCCTCTGCTCAGGGGGAGGGGAGAGGGAGGGGTTTGGGGTGTTCCACTCCTTGCCAGAGCCCTCTGCAGCGCTGCTGTGACCAGAGTACTTCTGTGGGATGTTTGTGCATTCCTAATAATAACATGTTGCCTAAACATAGTTAAAAATTACTTCAGTAGATGTAGTAACATTCCATTAACTTAGTGACTGGCAAAAATACTGTAAATAAAAATAGATTTATTTTCCTGTTTCTTGCAGGCCAGACCACTATGCTGAGGGCTTGTTGTTTGTTTGGTTTTTTTAATTATAAAAAAACCCAAACCTTCTGTACAGTAAAATGTCAGCTAGTGTCAATAAACAGTTTACATGAGACTCTTCTGCCGTTGTCCATTGGCTGTCCGAAATCTGCCCACGGAGCGTAAGTTATGCAGTCACTATGGTGATGCTGAAGAGGAGTGTGCTTCCGAGAGGATAAAGCAGGACTGGCTGAGTAAGCTGAAAGGGAGCGGGAGCAGAAGCACCCTTCAGGGGTGCACCCGCGCTGCTCCCCACAGCTCAACAGCCCAGCAACCTCTGCCTCTTCCCCATCCATCTTCTAATTGAGGGGTTTCATTTGTAGGAAGAAGAATGACCCTTGGAGAGGTGTGTTGTATACATGAGAGAAACATGCATCTGCATGGTGAAATGAATTATAAATTATTTACATATTTTGTCTAACCACTTAATAGGAAGAAATTAAGTGCAATAGCATGGAGAAGTCAATCAAAAGCCAATCTCCAGCTACAAAACATTTAAGGATCAGAGAGTTGGGGCTGTTCAGCCTGGAGAAGAGAGGCTCCGGGGAGGCCTTATAGCAGCCTTCCAGTTCCTAAAGGGGGCCTACAGGAAAGACAGGGAGAAACTCTTCAGCAGGGCCTGTTGTGAATCGATGAGGGGTAGTGGTTTTAAAATAAAGGGAAGTAGATTCAGAGGGGATATAAGGAAGAAATTTTTTACAATGAGGGTGGTGGAACACTGGAACAGGCTGCCCAGAGAGGTGGTAGATGCCCCATCCCTGGAAACATTCAAGGCCAGGTTGGATGGGGCTCTGAGCAACCTGATCTGGTTGGAGATGTCCCTGCTCCTTGCAGAGGAGTTGCACTAGATGACCTTTGAAGGTCCCTTCCAATCCAAGCTGTTCTATGATTCTATGAGGCCACAGCTACATGTAAGTATTTTGTTTCAAGAAGATGCAATCACATCTTGCATCACACCAGCAACTCTGGTGGCTGCTCTGAGGTCTCCCTGGAGCCTTCTCTTCTCCAGGCTGAACAGTCCCAACTCTCCCAGCCTCTGGGAATTTTATTTATTTATTTATTTTTTTAATGTTAGAAAGTGCTGGAGATTGGCTTTTGATTGACTTCTCCGTGCCATTGCATTCATTGATTCATGTGTTTTGTAATGTGCATACTGGCCAAGTGACAGCAAGCAGTACAGTATTGCTGCAAGTAACTTTATCATTCCCTTCAGGTGAGCGAGGTGGCCTTAGGGTAAGAGGACTACTGTTCTTTTTTGCAGCTCCGTGCTTGGCTGCAGGCACTGGTGGAGACACTCTTGAGTAACTTCCAAGAGTGGCTTCAGGTGTCCATTCCAGTATCTTTCCCAATGACACTTAAATTAGCTTTCTATACGTTTATTTTATCCCATTCTGAAAGTTATTTTTTGTGATAATAAACTCTGTAAGAAAGCCTGGAGAGGAATAGTGGTGCAGATCCGGGGTGACTGCTGCAGTGATTTATGAAAATCTTTCAGTTTCTATAGAAAGCATCTTTGGCGTCTCGCTGTAAAATCCTACGGGTACTCCCAGTAAAATGTTGTTTTACTAGGCTTGATTTCTGTTCCCAACTAAGAAAATACTGAAGGAGCAAGCTGGACTGACTCACCCACAGTGGTGTGACAGCTGGTGCAGCGTGAGGGAGGGTGTGGGAACTGGGCCTTACAGTACATGGGGAGATCGGTTGAAGCCGATGGTGTTACACACCAGACCAGTCATACACGCTGTTTTGTTGTCTTTCTGAGGCAGCTTTGAA
The DNA here is from genome assembly GCF_036417535.1 of Chlamydotis macqueenii. Lineage (NCBI taxonomy): Eukaryota > Metazoa > Chordata > Aves > Otidiformes > Otididae > Chlamydotis > Chlamydotis macqueenii. The sequence goes on along the minus strand of NC_141558.1, from coordinate 69,641,158 downwards.
ATGACTTCATATCTGAGTGTTAGGGAAGGTCTTCTAGAAGGGATCTAGACATGAAAAGAAGTATATTTACAGCACATAACAGCTGAGGTTTGGGTGATTATTCCATGGGAAAGATGGGAATTGTTTTGAATAGCATCACTAAATTTTCAAATAAACTGGAAGGTCATCACTGTCCAACCTCTTTCTGTTGTGAGCAAGAAGAGGAGCTGCTCCTTTGGGGAAGACCCACTTTAAGAACAGCCCAGCGGGCTAGAATAGTTATTAGAGATGTGAATCTGGTACCGCTGCTGCCTTTCTTTTATTTTCTTTTGCAACCTTCCTGTAGGTTTTCCCTCCCATGTGAATCTCATATCTGCTGCAGCCTTTAAAGCATGAGATGTGACTCTGAGAGGCAGAGGAGCAGGTATTTTTCTCTAGGCCTCCTTTTTCAGGCTCCTCTGTGTACCATCCCTCCCGAGCGCTGGATACTCTCCCGGCATGCAGGGAGCATCAGTGCCGTAGCCGTTGGTACTTGCCCTTGTGGTGCTGAGTCCCCCACATCCCAAACTGTGTGACACCACCCTGTCTTGAGGCTTTTTCAGCCTTTGCCGTATCCTTTTCCCTAGCGAGGAAAGTAAGCATTGTCTCTGCTTGGGCATGTATTGTGATGTGTTGTTTTGATGCCCTTAAAAACATTAATTTTTTCATGCTTGTGCGTGCAAGTACCAACCACCTTATTTATAAACTCCCCTTTGACTCAAGGCAGCAACAAGTAATAGCGAGAGGCGTTTGCACGAGTTACGCCTGCCTTTGCTCTGTGGACATGCGTTCTGTCAGAAGCTGAAAGCTTTAATTCCTCCAGCTCTCGGGGCCAAGAGTAAGGAATTCCAACTAAAACAGATCAGCTGCGAGCGCATGTGCCCCAGAGAGCGAGCAATGTAAATACCAGTTCACATGACACTTTGAAGTCAGTGTATATTTTTGACTGTTACACCAGTTCCTTATTTTCTAAAAGTAATGAAATGAGTAATGCAGTGGGAGACGTAATCCATGTATATATCCCAAATACAAGCGAAAGCCAAGAAATTCCTATTTCCTGTCAGTTGTGCCTTTTGCATATGTTTATTCCAGAGGTATAGGTTGGAGAACATTTTTTTTTGGTCTAGGAGATGTCGAGTTAAATAGAAGTGCAGCCATATGTAGTCTTAAAAAGAAATTAGAGGCAAATCAACATAAATCAAGCAGTGTTTTATGTAGAAGGTATTCAAGTTCTTTGCATAGTTAAATAATAAACAAAATGGTGATGCAAAGAATGTGGTTGTAAAATACAGAGATAAATCTGCCATATTTTACTTGGATATTGCAAGGGCTTACAAATGTTTAGGGTATTTTATATACCATATGTGCTTTATTGCTTGAACTGCAGAGAATTTGTGCTTTCCTGTGAGACTATTACACTTTATGGCAAAATGCTTGACAAATTGTCTACATATTTGTACAAGAAACGGTAACAACTCATACAGTATCGTTAAGGCACAGCTTCACCACAGCATACACAACATGTGGAGTTTTTTGTTCAATTTCTGTGTAGCCTGTGTGCAATGGACAACGTTGTTCCTGGAAATATAACTGATGTGTAGTAGTGTATGGGGTCTGTAGTCATTCTGGAAGGGTGGAAATATAACCACCAGACGTTGTCCACAAATGGAGTAGCTTGTGCCAAGAGCTCAGCTTATTTTGAAGAGATTATTTAACTGTTTTGTCACACTGTGTGTAAGTAAATCTGTTTTTTGATCTTGAAACAATCCGTGAGGTTGATATTTGGCTAATAAGACCCCACCATGGGAGTGGCACATGTAAGATACATGCTCAGGTGTTACAAAGGGAATTTATTTAGAGGATGTATAGCTTAATAGTTTTGAAGCCACAATGGCCTTTGGAGCTAAAGGCAATAAAGAATGTATTTACAAAATTATGCTTTTCTGTGTATTTTGGAATGCCAGTACTGTCTACTAAACATTGCATTTACTTGCCTTATGTTTTGCCGAAGGGAGGTGTCTTCCTGCCATTCCCTATTAGATGACCTCATGCTCCTCCAAGATGTAAAAGAAGGACCTTTGTGTTTAAATCCACAGAGATGCGCTTGGGGGTTTTAACTGGTTCCAAATGTTAGGGAAGACACTGGGGGCCAGATACTCAGGGGGTTCGGTTCTGCGCTGTGCTGGTTCAGATGCTGCTGCTTCTCTGCCGTCGAGGAGGTGATGCAAGGCCACTCCATCAGGGTGGTGGGGGACATCGCTGGATGACAAGCCAGCATCCTCAGCTAGCTGAGGACAAAGCCATATCTGGATTAAAAATACAAAGTCAATACCTTTAATTGCACCTTGGAGCGAGTAGGAGGTTGTTATTACTGCTTCACCGTACGAAGAGATAACAGCATCCCCCAGCAAGGCAGAAAAGTTGAGCAGCATTTTTTCTGCAGATTTGATCTGGGATTTTTGAAGCAACAAAGGACCCAGTAATAGCTACAGCCTATAAAATCTCTGAATAATAGGATAGGATTTCTCTTCTTTATATCCTCAAGGCATTAAAATGAAGAAATTAAGCCACAACTACCGTTCATTAAATGCTGAGGGACTGAGTTAATCTGATAAATGGGAAGATTGTTTTCAGGCAGAAGAGGATGAATTGAGATGAGTCACAGCTTTTGGGTTCACTGGAATTGATGTACTTAGGATCAACTGTTATTTCAGCCAGCTTTTTTGTTTGCAGTTTCAATATTCTAAAAATGGTATTTCCCGTCGCATTGCTGAATGAGGTACCACACGTGCTTGTAATTTCAATGTTATGGGCTACATAACATGTGTGGTAATAGAGATCAATAGCATCTTGTACCATTTTCCTCTTCCCCAAAACATTTGGGTTACGTTTACATGGGTCCCATGGGAGCTTTTTGAAGTCAAAACACATCTACCCTAAAGCCTGAGTTTCCTGCCATTTCGAGGAAGAATGTCCTATTCTTAAGGAGGAATTTGGAGCACTTTTTAGAACAAAAAATAACTTGTGAGAAAAGATTAATTTATGGAGTTGTGCAGATGTAAAAGCATCAGAGAACAAGCTATGTAAAGTAGCATAAGACTATAAATGTTTTGTTTTGTTTTTTTTTTTTTCTTTTAAATACTAGATGAATGGTGCTGCCCATAACACATGGGGGCATTTCCTTTTATTAGCATGGCATTATAAAAACAGCTTTTAAAGATCCATTTGGATTTTTTTTCCTCCATTCCTAGTAGTCGGTTTTGAGGATCAGTGAGCAATAGTAGGGGAACTGCTATCTATTTCAACACTTACTTCTTGCATGTGTGTTTTTGTTGACATCAGTTTTTTTTTGTTTTTTTTTTTTTTAAATACATTTCTGGAAAAGTAATGAAAGGTGAAAGCTACAGCTTATGACAGGTATGTGTAGGGTATTGTAACTGCAGATGAGAGTTCCATCTGCCAGAGTGGTTTACTTCATAGACATTTATTGACTGCAGTTAAATATTTGGCAGGTGAATTTCAAACATCTTTGTGTTTTGTAACAGGAAAAAAACTGCCGAGTAATCTGTAACATCACATTTAAAAAAGTGAATAGCAACAGACATTGGGGAAAAAAAAAATCAACATCTGGAAATAATAAAGGATGCTGAAAAACTTAATTTCTACCGAGAAAGGAAAACAGGCTGCAGAATGTGTTCTTTACTGTAAACAACATTTGTATGTACTTGCATTCCTGTTTTATGTTTTATTTTTCACTCACGCATCTCAGTGTTTTGTGATTTGCCCCCTCAGCGTGGCTGCAGTCACACCGAGTAGCTGCGCCTTCCCAGGCTGCTGAACGCACCGTCATTTCCACCGAGCTTCGTGCTGTACCCCTGCATCATCCCCGGAGCCCCTCCAGAGAGAAAGGCTTTCTCTCCGCTTGCTCGGCGTGATTTTTTCTTTCTCTGGCAGTCCCTTATCTCCTATAAATGCCGGAGGAGTTTTTAATGGCAGCCTTTGCGGCCGCTTCCTCATGCTCTCTATTTACCAGCGTGCCTCAGGGTCCTGGCTGTTAGAGAAAAAAGGCGTGCTCCAAGTTGGCATCGCGTAAACTGTCGTTAACGAAACGAGGTTTGTTAAGATGAAGCAAGGTCTGAAAACTTTGAAACTTCCCGGTCTAGAAATAATCAATATCTACTGCTGAACGAGAGGTACCGGCAACCAGAGGGAAAGAAGGGTGTGGAATGGCAGGAAAAAATGATGAGCAGGTCGGAGACCGAATAGCTGTGATTTTTCTTTCCATTGCTACACTTTGTTTTGATGAAGTGATTGTGTGGGTGAAGGATACACTGGTAGTTGTGTGTGTCTGAGCTATGACAGTCATTTGTCACTTGTTTGCTCCCTTTCTCTCTCTCTCTGTAAGTGGAGAGGAGAGTGCTTATAAAATAACTAGCATACTGCAAATACTTTTCCTGAACAAAAAGGTCGAGAGTTCAAAAAATGATGAAGGACCAGAGCAGTCCTCCATTGCGAGCTCTTGTTTGCTCAGCAGTGGAGTGAGTGGGCTGTGCCACAGGTTGTGGTGCTTTCTTAAAGGCTATAAACTGGCCAAGAATAATGGGAAAATGGTAAAAATAATGACTCATGGCATAAAATTTGACTTGACTGATCTTTGGCATCTCTAGAAACTGTTCTCTGAATGCTACGTATAAAGAATTGGTTTTGTGGTTACATGATTATAAGCTGTAGTGCTGTGCAATTAATAAACGGCCTAACTATGGCTGTGCGTGCATGAAGGGGAATGGCTTTAAGTCATCGTTATCTAACCTTAATTAATGGCATAACATATGTGCAGAACCTATGTTTTGTCTATATGAACTCTGCCTGCCTCGTGCTTTCAGGCAAACATGAATATGTTCTGATAAAACATAGAATCATAGAATAGTTTGGGTTGGAAGGGACCTTTAAAGGTCATCTAGTCCAACCCCCCCTGCAAGGAGCAGGGACATCTCCGACTAGATCAGGTTGCTCAGAGGCCCATCCAACCTGGCCTTGAATGTTTCCAGGGATGGGGCATCCACCACCTCTCTGGGCAACCTGTGCCAGTGTTCCACCGCCCTCAGTGTAAAAAATTTTTTCCTTATATCAAGTCTGAATCTACCTGCTTTGTTTTAAAACCATTACCTCTCATCGATTCACAACAGGCCCTGCTGAAGAGTTTCTCCCCATCGTTCCTATAAGCCCCCTTTAGCTACTGGAAGGCTGCTGTAAGGTCTCCCCAGAGCCTCCTCTTCTCCAGGCTGAACAGCCCCAACACTCTCAGCCTGTCCTCATAAGAGAGGTGCTCCAGCCCTCTGCTCATCTTCATGGCCCTCCTTGTTACTAACAAGAGTAACTTTTTTTTCAAATAAACAGTGTTTATCTATGCCCTGCAGTGCTTCATTGTACTCAGTTACTCAGTCATTAGCAACTTATTGCTCGCTTCTTCATTGGTCAGGAGCAGTGGGGAGGAAAAACTTTGGGGACAACATATCCTGCATAAGGACACAGTGAGCATTTACATTCAGTGCATGATTTAAAACCATGAAGGCAAGATTAATTAATTACTGGTTGCAGTCCTGCTCCGAGGACATCTAGCTGAGCCCTTTACCAAAGATACTTTGTTTGATGAAGTGTAGTTTATTAATTGGTTTAAAGACCCGTACTTTTTCCAGGCTGCCAGCCAACTCAGTGCTTACCAGATGCATATGTTGTTACTTGGCCTTGACTTGTGTTTCACCAGCACTTTTTCTCCAGTGCATGCTTGTCGTCTACCCTTCAATAGGGATGTATCGCTCATCCTTCAGGCTAACTCTACTTGTTTATAAGTCTAATGCTTTTCCACCCCACCTCTAACTTTACTCTGATGTCTCCATCAGAGTTGAAGGAACTGATGTGAAGTGATTCCAGCCCGAGTCTGGAAAGCATCTAGGACCAATCTGCGCATCCCACTCCTGGCAGAAGGCACCTCATATAGCAGCATGGAGTGGGTGATGAGTTGCAGGCCAGTTCTGGTGGCTACAGTACGCTCCCTGCTGCCTCTCACCTGGGGATGCTCATGCAACTGCTCTGTTGCCTGTGCCCATCCGCATGAGGGGAACATCTGCCTTGGAGAGTCCTCAGGAACTGGCCGTTCATTGCACATGTTATCTTAGTGGGCTGGTTTTGCCTTGATGGCTGTAGGATATGTACCTTTGCCATCAGCACTGAGTTGCTACAGCTCTTCAACAACAACAAAAATGTCCCCCCCCCATCCTCCTAATTTTGTTCGAGGAAACAGCTGCACCATTCTTAGTAAAATGCTGTTTTGTTTAGTGGTGGGATGGAGGGGAAACCTCACCTGGAGCAGAGGACTAGTACAGAAAATCTGTCTCCGTATTACAAGCTACAGATAAGTGGTATAGTAGAAAGTGTTATGCAAGCAGTCCTGTACAGCTGTGGGACTTTCTGCTCCCTCTGATCTAGAGGCTGCAAGCATCAGATACTCTGAAGAGCCCATAAAGCTTAGATCTCCCGTAGATACCCAGCCCGGGAGAGCGGTGGGGATTCATGGGGAGTTTATCTGTTTCCACATGAGTGTCTCAGATTATACATGTAAAACACAAAGTACACTAGATTTATGAACTGCATGCACATTTTAAGCTTTATGTGGTTTGAATTTTATAAGGGTTGGGTTTCTTTGTTTTGTCTTTCAAGAGAATTTTTTTCCATTCATGTCTGTTGCTTCTTCATAGATGGTTTGCGGGTGATACATGTGCCTCAAGTTTCACCTACAAGATGTGTTCCACAAATCCAGCAAATTGGGTCACCTTTGATGATGAGCCGCTCTTCCAGTCACCTCAGAAAGCAGTTGATAATCAGAGTAGTTGTAAAGCAAATGGCCTTAAACTCAATCTGTCTAGTGTGCATGAGTCTTCAAGCAGATCATCTTCTACAGGCAGCACTCCACTCTCATCTCCTGTAGTTGACTTCTACCTAAGTCCTGGACCCCCCAGCAACTCTCCACTTACTACACCTACCAGAGACTACCCAGGAAGTCCATGCATCCCAAAGCCAGGGCTTCACATCCTTTATCCCATTCCTGAATGGCCATCGAACGTTCATGTTCTTCCATCACCCGGGATTTGCTCATCCCTAACGTTGCAGAAACCGAGCAGCCTTCCTTTGAACACCTCACCTAATGAGCATCCAGTTAAGACTTCGGTCTCTAAATCAACAGATGAAGGAAGCCCTAATCTGCCAGGAAGCTGTGAGGAGTTAGGAGAGTTGTCATCGGCACCAGAGCACTTCCCGTACTTCCAGAGCGACTGTGCTTTTTCCAGTCCTTTTTGGAAGGAAGGATGCTCTCTCAGCACATCATCGGCTACTCTTAGCACACACAGGAAGGACAAAGTGCTTGACAGGAGTATCTGTCATCCTAAAGACAAAGAAACTTTCCATGATCAGAAAAGCCTTAATCAGGGCTCCTTCAGCTACATCTGTGAGAAGCTTGAACACCTGCAAGCCAATAGCTGTGATGCCATGGGAAGCCCACCTTTCTCCAGTGCTCACGTATGGCACAAGCTCTCCCCTGCCGTCCCATGCAGCCTCTTCAGGAGCCGGAAAGCAGATGGATGGCCGTTCATGCTGAGGATTCCCGAAAAGAAGAACATGATGTCATCTCGACAATGGGGCCCTATTTACCTTAGCGTCCTAGCCGGAGGTGTATTGCAGATGTATTATGAAAAGGGCCTGGAGAAACCTTTCAAGGAATTCCAGCTGCAGCCACACTGTAGGCTGTCCGAACCCAAATTAGAGAGCTATAATGTCTCGGGAAAAATCCATACTGTGAAGATTGAGTGTGTGTCGTACACAGAGAAAAGGAGGTATCATCCCAAAGTAGAAGTGATCCATGAGCCAGAGGTTGAGCAGATGTTAAAGCTGGGCACCACAGATTATAACGATTTCACCGATTTCCTCATAACAGTCGAGGAAGAGCTAATGAAACTTCCTACCATTTCTAGACAAAAAAGGAATTATGAAGAGCAAGAAATGACTCTGGAAATAGTGGATAACTTTTGGGGGAAAGTCACTAAGGCAGAAGGAAAACTTGTAGAAAGTGCCATCATTACGCACATTTACTGCTTGTGTTTTTTGAACGGAAGTGCCGACTGCTTTCTAACCCTGAATGACCTGGAGCTCCAGAAGAGGGATGAGCGTTACTTCGAGAAGGAGGAGGAGGAGAAGAAATGGATTGATATTCTTGACTGCCATTTCCATAACTGTGTCAGAGCACAGGAATTCGAGCAATCGCGAATTATTAAGTTTACGCCCCCAGATGCCTGTAGGCTGGAACTGATGCGTTTCAGTACACAGTTTAACGGGCAAGACCTTCCCTTTTCTCTGAAGGCTATGGTAGTGGTTCAGGGGGCATACGTTGAACTTCAGGCTTTTATAAACATGTCTTCAGCTGCTCCAATCCCAATGCGTTTACCCTTTGTGAAATACTGTGAAAACATTATGATACACTTTCCTGTTCCCACACAGTGGGTCAAAGCACTTTGGACCATGAACCTCCAAAGGCAGAAGTCCCTAAAAGCAAAAATGAATAGGAGAGTGTGCCTTGGCTCTTTACACGAGGTTGAATCTGATCCTGTAATACAAGTCTCCATTGGAACAGCAAAATATGAGAGTGCCTACAGGGCTGTTGTGTGGAAGATAGACAGGCTTCCAGATAAAAACTCAAGTAAATAATTTGCGCTATAGAATTACGGGCTTGGGTGCATGTCCTCACTATTTTTACGCTTGCGTACCTCCATTAGCTTCTGTAGTTTGGGTTTTTATCTGTGCGGTGGTATTAGCAGAAGCTGAAATAACCTTTTGGGAAGAAGAGAATATAGGGTTTTTTGTTTTGTTTTGTTTTGTTTTTTTAAAGCACATTTTCCTAACTTATTCTATAGAGGCAGATGTATTATTGTCAGTAATTGTAAGGTAAGGGTGCGGTATCATGGACGTGGATCTCATAATTCTGAGTAAACCTCAAATCCATAGGAAGAAAGAGGGAAGGGTTTATGCTTCGCACATACCAGCTAGGCATTGGTGGAATGGGAAGCAAATGCTAGTAGGTGAAATTCTTTGGCCTCCCAATCTCCCAATGTCATGCAGTTAATAGAAAAGGTAGTATTGTAACTGTTGGATCTTGGCTTTCTAGCATCATTTAAGAAACTGTAGGTATGATGCAGAACTAGAAGGTATTGTGGTCAAACTTGCTGTGGCAAGTTGAGTGTGTCTTTGCAAAGGCTGTTATCTGTTACTTCCTTTACGAGTTTGTGCATTAAGATTGTACATTTGTGGCAATAACTGCACTGACAAAAAATGCCTCTCACTTTATTCCACGTTCTCTCTGATGGTGGTACCTCATAAAAACCTGCAGCAATAAAACCAGCTAAGTTTAGTCATCCATATGGGAGTTGTTGCGTGGAAATGCTCATGCCTTTTGTGTGCAGAGTCTTGCTCAGGCGATGAGGTCTCTCAAGCCTTCAACAATTTTGCCTTTCAGTTTCTATGGATGCGCACTGCGGGAGGAAAAGCACAAACACTGCTGTGGTCAGACCCAGATATGACATTGTGTTAACGTCATCTCATTTTTTTCCCCCTTCTTTTGCTTTGGAAGAAGCTGTGGTCAACCTGGACCTGTGGCTAATGCCATATGGTTTCTCCCAGACTGGCTGAGCCCTCCCTTTTGCACACTGCTTGCTACCTGGGTCTCTCATTGTTTCCTCAGAGAGGATGCTGGTGGCTGCCAAGAAATTGGCAGCGGGAGACCGGAGGAGACGCAGCACTGGCAGACGGGCTACTGCAAGGCAGGGAGCCAAGCCAAAATGAGTGACTGGGGAGAGAAATGATGGCAAGAGGGAAGATAAGCGGAGGCAGTAAGAGAGGGTTTGGGGAGACTGGAAAATGGACAGAGAGGGCAGAAGAGTTGATGGAGAGACATAGGAGAACCAATGGGCAGAAGATTTTTCAGGTCTTCAAAATCTGTGGGTATGGGTATCTTGCACTCCAGGCTTCAAGGATTTGCACTGTGCTGCTGTGGCCCCTGTGTTTTCCCAAGGCTGATGGGACTGACTGACTGAGTAGCTTTTAATATTCTTTGTAGGTTTACTTCTGCAAAATCAAGTCAGCAATTTAGTCAGACAATTTTAAAGAAGATCATAAGTCTTCCAAAGTCTTTAATTCTCTGCAGTTCATTCACCTTAAGATTTGATGTTGCACAATTAACTTCAGATTTATGTTATTTGAAAGTAAGAAGTGTGGGGTTTTTTTTGTGGCATTCTACAGTTTTACATTCTTTTCAACCAGTAGCTTAAACTTTTGACATTTGAATAATTCCTCTGGCTGAGATGTGCAAAATAATTTGTATCCTTGAAATGTTCGTGCATTTCAAAAAATATTTTGGTTGTAATACTGCCCAGTCAAATTTTAAACCTCTCTATCAAAATTTCTATATGCAGTTAAGAATTTAAAAATAGAGTTGTCCCAAGGTGTGGAAAAATCTGGAGGCAGTCAATCTAATAGAAATATCTAAACTTTCATAATGTGTTTATTGGAGCGAGAAAAATATGCTGAGGCTCTTGCTTTCAAAAAGCCTTTGTCCAGGGCTTAAAAAAAAAGACAGAGAAAATGAAAGGTTGCCTGCAGTTATATTTTAACTCTGTTTATAGACATCAAAATATGTTAGTATACACTCGTTTCTACTAAAGTGCTTCCTTGGAAGAGTGCTGGCCAAGTGAAGCTGATGTGAGCTGCGAGATACACCAGATTTTTAAAAGCTGCCTATAGTTATTCAGATATATAAATGGAGAGTTTGGAGGCAGAGTGTTAGCATTATTTAGAAAAAAAAAAGGTTGAAAAGGCATAAACCAAATTGAATCTACATTTCTGAAATCAGGGCATCATGTAAGGAAGTGTAAAACATGATGTGATTTCAGCACAGTACTGGGGCTGTGGGGCCAGTCTTTGCACTGGAGAAACTGTACGCATCTGTGTCACCCATGGAGCTGTGGAGAGACTCGACTTGGAAATGCTGTGCTTTAATCTCTTGCTGTGTAAATTTGTGCCCTGCCGTGCTTCCTGCTAGGACACCTCCATCCTTGGGCCATTGTGTAAAACAACAGTTCTTCAGCTGATTATTTTTCATTTTCTTCTGCATGATGGAGCGTCACTGAGGAAGCAGTGACTAAGCCATACAGAGGAATGGAGCCAGGGGAGCGTGTGGCTGCTGGTGGCCTTTAGCATCTGAGCATGGACTGAAGTGTGGGAGGTGATGTGGTTCCCAATAACTATTAGCTGCTGCTCTTCTTGTTTTCTAAACTGCCTAGGTGGCAACTCCAAGCCATGACTTTGTTATATAGGCTCCACCTCTGCCCAGCCGCCTCCTTCGGGCATCAGCACCGTTGCAAGCTGCTCCTTGTCAGCGGTACCTTCCCGCTCCCCTATTTCCTGTGCATTTCTCCCAGAAGGTTGGATAAATGCACCCTCTAGGCATAGCTGCAGGAGTTGTTAACTTCTAACAATCCTAATTTAAATCCATTGTTGATGTTTTCATGTTCAAAATAAGACTTTCAGAACTGCACCTATTCTGGCAAAAACAGAATTACTACTTAACTAAAATAACCAGCACATGTTTTTGGCTTGGCTTTGTGAGCCTTTCTCAGATCAAGGTTGCTTGAATGCTACTCATACAGGTGAATAAAGGATAGATAGTGTGAGTAAATGCAGCCAAGTTAGATTATTAATTGTTTCTGAAGCGCTATATAAATGCTAAATGACAGTTTGAATCTAGTTTCATAGTTTGACTGATTTTTTTGTTTTGGCTTTTTTTTGTTGTTATTCTTCAAAGAAAGAGAGCAACAATTAGCAACATTTTTAGGAAGTAAGAGCCAAATTTTCAGCTGTAAAACACGAAAGGCTTAGGTCTCTGAATTCACAGAAGTCCTAACAAGTTGCCTAGAGACCTAAACCCCAGCTCTGTCTCCTAAGTTAGCTAGTAAAAGCTCAGTAATGTTTCCAAATTATCTGGTTACCTTTCAGGAGTGATTCGATTTCATCAGGCCAGATGATCATGTCTCCACAATGCCTGATGGGCCACATTTTGGATAGCTGGGCTTGCACCTGAATATGTTGTCTTAACTTCCACTAGGCAACTGTACAGACTTGCGCCATGCCAGCTTCATCCAACTTGTCTTTCCACACCACTACCTTTTCTCTCTTCTGTCCGACATCTTGCTTATTCAGCAATACAGATTTTGTTTGCAGAAGGATCTTGTACATGCAGCCTCTCTTTCTTCTAACTCCAGTGTAATACAAGGCCTGGGAAACTAGTTTCATGGAGCAGAGATGACAAGGATTGGCCAGTTTTAGGTGAAAAGTAAGGAAGTGCTCACCATCTTCCGACGTGTTGGTTGATTGTTTTGTTGTCTGGCAGCCGATGGGAAGAAGTTGCTCCACCCTCCTACCACAGCCCAGCAGTGGGCAGAGGAACTTTTCTGCAAGTGAAGTGGTGAGTACCTCCTTCTGACATTGATATTGGTACAGGAGATGGATGGGCTGGGGGAAACCCTTTGTTTTGGGAGTAGGCAAAAGGGTCCAGTGGAGGCTGCTCCAGAGGACCGGGGCAGTAGCCTTACTCACATTGGAGAACTATCATCTCTGCCTTTGCAGGTTACCACCTAGGGGAAAGAAAGGATGCCAGAACTCATTGGATCCCAACACTGAGACCACCTCATGGATGTACACTAGCTGGAATGCAAGCCCAGAGATTTTTTTAAGTGCCATATGGTACTGAACCACAGCTGTGCCATGTCTTAACACAGCAGCTTTTAGTAGCAGGCCAGAAGGAATGCCTCATTTAGGCCTGGGCTCAGTGCAAATCTGCCATCTGACATTTACCATCAGATACCTGTCCAGGAAAATTCCAAGCAGTGGTTATTTCTGGATTCCATTTCTCAGAAGACAAAATAATTTTCCAGACAATTCCCATTTCTACTTGTTTCTCTATAGACTTCCATCCCACAACAGGAAAGATGCTGAATCTGATCTCCAAAAGCCCTTAGATCTACACCCTTTTCCTGCAACCACAAACGGACTCCAGACAAGATGCTACTGCTCTTGGACAAACTCTTTCTCCTCAGATCCTTGGTCAACCATAGCCCCAGAGGCAGAGCACACCACTTTCCTGGCCAGGGCATGATGTATCATCTTAGTGTTGTAGCTGCTGCTATGAAGGACCCTTCTCTTGTTGCTGACATCATGCAGTCTGCCCATCCCAACCAGCAAACAGCACAAAGACCAAGTCAAGTAAGTGTGCTGCCAAGCTGCGTCCCAGCACCACCACTGGAGACTGGAACAGGTCCTGGGAGCCAAGCGGAGCACAGCTTGGGTGGGTTGTAGAACCACAGATGGGATGACGTCTCACAGGTTGGCTGTGGAATGGGGTGCTGCTTCTGGTCTCCTTCACCGCTGGTTCTGCTGTCACCATAGCTGTTGCTGGGATGATGGCAGATTCATGGTTGGAGAGGCCCATTGCAACAGGACACTTGTTCCATTATGTCCAGACAGTCTGGAAGAGGAACTATGGATCAAAAGAGTGCTAGTGGAGGAGAAATGGGCTTGGCCACAGCAAGAGATGACCAGCAGCAGATTGTGGACAAGGCCCACGTCACAGAGGTGTACAGATCTGCATGTCACTGTGTACATGAGTGACAAAGCGCCATCTCCTCCTCACATTTGTTTAGTTCAACTTCCTTCTTAAGGAGCTGGCGAGTGGTTGTAATATTTGTTTCTGACTTTGTTCCCTCCTCTATTTCAGTAATAAATTCCCTAATGTTGTAGTTTTACCTGTCTCTGTGTATTGTGTCACTGTCCTGAGACTTCAGACACATGCTGCGTGCCCCTGGCATTGCACTCCTTTGCCTAAGACCTTTATGAGCTTGCAAGCTGGGAATCTTCATGCTTTAGTGCCTTGAAGGACCCTGTCCTGTAGTGTGCTCCGAGGTGTGAGTAGTGTCTCACACACGCTGGGAGCACTGAGCTTGCACAAATTGCAGTTGGTACCTCCTCCTCCACCCCTGTACCAGCCTTGCCATATAGCTGCATGGGTGACTCTGAGCCCAATTTGTGTGCAAGTGAACTAAGTGGTAGGCTTTTACATAAAAAGGAGGTGACAGTCCTGCTGCTTTTGGTCATGGGCCATGGTTTGGGTGGTGGTTGTTGTTTTTTAACGTTGTATGGTTGTAAAGCGTTGTGCCTTGACTGGTGGGGCAGGTAGGTTGCAAAGTCTGCCAGGTGAGGTCCTCTCTCCTTCCCTCTTTGTTGGCTTGGTGATAGCTATTGCTGGGCACCTGCTTCTCCCCACCCACCTTAATGGTGCTATTATAGTGGACATATTTAGGGGAGCTTCATTCCCAAGACTCAGGACCCACACATATTTTTCTAGCAGTGATTCCTATCAGTCCATTTTACAAATCTGCCCTTGCATTTGTGAGTTTAAGTTGTATTACCTCTTCCTATGATTTCTATAACGAGCTCCTTATGAGTATGTATTAGAGCTGTGCTTTGGTAGAAAGAAGCAGCTAGTCTCATTTGGAGACTTGCTGCTGGCTCTTCATTGTGGTACACATTTCTTTAAAGACACCTGGGTGACTTCATGGCCAGTGGCTGCTACTCTTCCATGGTGCAGGACTCTAGATGGTGTGTATTATAGCATTATTTTCTGAAATCCAGTTCAGGTTTTCTTTTAACATTACAAGTAGTTCTGTAAAGAAGCAGCATTTAGGATGAAGATCGAATGCGATGTAGTACTGCTGGAAGCAAGCCTGCAGAGGATGCCTGTAAATCAGCCACTTAGGGAGTCCAGATGGTGAAGGAATGCACTGGCCCAGTGACGTGCCCCTTGTCCAAAGCCGTGACTGTAAATGCTTCTGTGTTTCTGTGTGCATGCCTTTGGGGTCAACCGAACAGAAAGAGAAATGCTTGCAGTCAGCAAACAGCTTTTAAAGCTACTGATTATTGTTGTTGTTATTAAACATGGAAAAAAAGAAGAGAGGAGGCAAAGAGTTGAAGACTCCTCCCATCTGAAGTTTAGAGGCTGACAATCCAAAGGACAATTCCTATTCCTTTCACCCCTTCCCTCTCCTTGTCTTCCAGGCAGTCACGTTTTACCTGTGCCATTGAGTGTAACAGCAAGGAAGAGAGAGGGAATTATTAATTATACTAATTATTTAAGTATATAATAAGTATATAAGTATATAAGGAAAACAAAATGTTAAATGTTTTCATGAGTATAATTAAGACAAGTATGAATTTCATGCTCTTTAAGCTTTGATTTTTGGGGACCCACTGACTTCATACTGGACTTGGAATGAAATCTGGCGGATGGTTTATTGAGTTAGACTTTATTCTGGTGAAGTTGGAGATGTGTGTTTGACAGAACTCTGACCATCAAACTGCTCAAATGTAAATGGTCTCCTAAAATCAGACCTCTCTCGGGCAGGCTGTGAGGCAGGTTGCAAAGAAAACCTGCAGCACAGACCAGAGGATGCACCCAGCCTAAGGCTCCCAGGAGCAACGAAGATGTAGCTTTTAAAATTTATTTTTGTCTTATGAAATGCCCATGAGCCTGTGGATGTGGAGTTTTATAGTGATTTTTCCCATGGAATGGATAAAGCTGAGTGTATGTTAACTCCATCTTCGGTATTTCCTTCATTCCAATACGAAATCGATTCCTGTCACCAGAGAAAATGAGCGCATAAAGAATGGGACATTTTTGCCTGAACCTTGAGATGCTGTTCAGTATAATGGATAAAACATAAACATAAAGTGCCAGGCTTGCCTTTGACAAAATATGTCCAATCCTATCTCTGTTTTTTTTTTTTTTCTGCCTGCAGCCAAACAGTATTTAGTTGTCTATGCTGATGCCTAAAATCCTGGAGAGGAGGGGAAATGGAGAATTACTGCTTTTTGCCTTCAAGAATTTGGAGATGCAGCTGCGACTTCTTCTTTTCATTATATTATACTATACTGCTTTCATGCATGTAGTGAGCCTGCTGACCTTGGTTTCTTTGGAAAGCAGGCTTTCCACCCCGCTGTTTCTGTGTGCCAGGAGGAGGAGAAACACTTTCCCTTACCATTGCCACATATAAAAAATGCTAAAGCAAGTGGTCCCTAGGATCTAAGGCGGGATTAAAGTAATTTAGGATATGCTGCAGTACATGTGCAGTCTGTCAGGACTCTGCTTTATAACGTGACAGTTACTTCAGTAATGCTTTTGTTTGGAAGAAATGGGGTATGTTCTTTTTCTATAACAAACCAAGTTAGAAAGGGAGTGCAGGTAGCCCCTGGCAGCTGGGATGTATCTTGTTTGAGCAGCACTCTGAGCTGTGCCTTTATCTTCCTGCCATAGACATACTGTAATAAATGATGTTACACAAGATAGCTGTAATACTTGACATGAACACTCCAGTAAAATTCCTACAGCAGAAAGCTCTGGAAAGCGTGGTTGTTGGACACGGGACGGCATCTCTGCCTTGGCTAAGCTGAGATCTTTCAATTTTTATTTTCCTAAAAGAGTAAGAAATTTATTTTTAAGAGAAAAATGAGACTCTTCCCTAATAGCCTGAATTTAGCAACCAGTCCCTAAGTTTGTAATATTCTTCTCTTAGTCAGAAGCTGGGAGGATCTGGTAAATCTTGTGCAAATTAATTTGTAAAACTGCAATGATGGTGAAAAGTGTGCTGAAGTAGAGAAAAAAATGAGTAAGGGGCCACCTTATGCCCAAGTAGGAAAAGGTTATAGATAGCATAATCTTTATCATAATAACAGCTCTGTATTAATAAAAGATAGAGCTGTGCTCTCGCTAGCATCTTAACCTTGCACTGGAAAGAAAGAAAATATAATTCACTGATGGTGTTTGTTTTTTTTTTCTTTTCCAAGGTTCAGATCATCCACACAGCCTGTCTTACAAACTGGAACTTGGATCAGACCAGGAAATCCCGTCTGACTGGTATCCATTTGCTACTGTCCAGTTCGTTGTTCATGATACCTGTGCCTCTGGAACAGAAGTCAAGTCCCTGGGCATAGAGAGTGATGTGCAGCCCCAGAAACACGTGGTCCAGAAAGCTTTTTACAATTGCCAGGTATTTTCAGTGTTTTTCTCCTCTTCTTCCTCCCTGCTCCCCCATAGAGTATTTGCAAGGAAAATGTGCTTTGTGTTTGAAACATATCTTGCTTGCACTTGTGATAACTTTGAGCAAAAGAATCATTAAAAAATAATTCCTTGTCTGATCAAAGATGATGCTGAAAAACTGAACTGCAAATGCAGTGTTGTTTGTCCTCAGTTGAGCTATTTTTGGGGGTAGTGGTTTTGAAATCTGTTGGGTCTGGAAATGCTTTGATTCTGTGTCAAAGCTTTTATTTGTGCAGATCACACTTTCAGTGCCCAATTATTTGTTAATTCTACCTGGTTTTTTTTTTTTTATTTGTTTGTTTGTTTTCTAACTACAGGTTGAAATTGAAAAGAAGTGGATTAGGCTTGATGGAGAAGATCCAGATAAAGCTGGCAACTGCCTAATGCAGTAAAAGAGGACAGGAGGCATGTCATAGGATATTAGTAGGAACCAATTTACATGGGAAATTCTATTGTTAGAAGAAGCGCAGTGACCTAGTTTAGGATAAACACGGTCATTGATTTTTTTCATTTTTTTTAGTGCTTTCGGGTTTGATTCTGCAAACCAGTACTGGTTTGACTGGCCTGCATTCAAGTAAACTTCCTGTCATGGGAACAGTGGTATGAGTAAGGTCTCCTTGTAAAGAGTTGCCGGATGTGTGCACTTAATTGCCTGATTGTACTATATTATTTTTCTGTTGCATATCTGAGACTTGGGAATGATCTCATACTCCATAGTGAAACCTAATGGCACTACTCAAAGAGTTCATGTCACTTGGACATACAATATTCAGCAATAAAATCTGCCAGAGCGCTTATGTGCACACCAGCATCTGTGTAAGGTCTAGCAGGAGCAATTACATTTTTTAGTGGTGTTTGAAAACCAAAGTCCCCCATGTTTCTGCTCCCCACGATATATATGAACAGAAAAAGTCATAATATTATACTCGACAAAAGCCTGAATTAATGAGTTGGAAACTGGGTGATTTCATTGGTAAAATGGGAACAATTCCTCCACAATAATATTCTTCATTTTTCTGTGGCTGTGAGTGTTTCCTCCCCAGCACTTTATAGGTTCACTCAAAGTAATCTCTTGGGCAAAAAACCATATGGAGATGTGATTGAAATTTCTGTGCCAGCATTAGACAAATCTTTTTTACTACTGCAGCAAGTGAGACAAGGGGCGGATCCCCAGCAAGCATAAATCAGTCCAGGCCGATTTAATTTGATGAAGCTTTGAGAATTTACACCAGTGGAGAGTTTTCCCCACAGACTGGGGAGAAGAAATAGCTGGTTGCTGCCATTTGCTGTGGGTCTCCTTTAGGATGCAAGTTCCAGATTTTGGTTTGAAAACTGCAGGAGCTGTTGCTTTGAGTAACTTTTAAGACAAAGGGCATGCTTTCCATGCTTGGGAAGGGAGATGTTTTCATGCTGCTGGCTCTAAAGGCATTTTCTGTGGAAAACAATGCAGGGATAGACTATCGCAAGGGAAGTGAAGCTGTGATGCTTCATCAGGCAACTTGAGCTACTAACGTCATATAAATGTGTTAACTGTGTTTTCAACAAATTATTGGCATTTAGGGACAGGTTTTAATGCTTCCCCTCAGCCATTATCCCCTTTGACATTTTCTGCAGGCTGTAATTCCAGGTCTGAAAAAATCTGATAAATTAAAAAAAGGTCCTGATAATTTTTTTTTCCCTGCAGTTTTCCTAAAATTATTGTTACTTCAAACTGAAATTAGTGGAGAACAAAAATACAGTAATGGACAAGGGCTCACTTTATATTTTGCCACAGCTTATAACTGTTATATGTACACTGTGAAAAAATACAGATAAATGTTATTCCCCTAAACTAGAAATATGTGGGATATGCACTGAGAAAATTACCAGTCTGAGAAAACAGAAGGCCATAATGTGAACCTAGTTCATCACAATAAACTATTTCCCCCATTTGGAAGCTGAGAATGAAATGGGTAATAGATGCTATAGCAGGTCCTCAGGGCAGGTATTTTATGGGTATTGCATTGCCAAAGCCCCAAATAGACTGTTACGGTATTTTGGCTCCTCTATATATCCCTTTTTATTAGCAGATTATATTGTTATAAATCTAAGCAAGTGTTTGAGTGTAGTAGTGATCCAAATATGTCTCAGCTGTTGCATCCTCCATCCGTGTTTTGACTTGAGAAGCCATTAGTACCTTCAAGTCATGTTTGGTTTGTTTTATTCATGTTTAATTTTGGTTTATATTCTTCTCAGCTGAACTAAGGGGCACAGTGTACGCTAGGGCAAAATGTTTATACTTAGCATCATGGCAGAGCTCTGCAATTTCCTGAAGTCCCTGGTTATGCTAGAGCTACAGTATCTATTAACCTCTTTGCTCAGTGAGGTAGAGGAAGCAAAATACATGCTGCAGATACCTGCGCTAACCTTTGTCTGAGGCTGACTTATTTTGATTGAGATTAACACTGTTAATTCAATAAATCTGTCAGCAGTGGTTATTGTTCAAAGCCTGTCTTGCCCACCTGGCCCCTATTTTTCTGTTTTTAAGGGGACAGCCAGGCTGTTCTGGGACTCTTTCGCCTTAGGATTCCCATTTGCAGCACTCATTTCTCAGGCATGTGGTACCTGGTGGTGTTTCGGGTTCTGCAGAAGCAACAGCTGCTTTTAATCTGTCAGATGTCTGCTGTATCTCAGGATGTGTTCAAGAAGCTCATGTAGCATTGACCCCTCAAGAGATGAGCTGTTGCTTTGAATGGCTCAAGTGATGAGCAGCCACGTTAGAATTCTTTCCTGCTAGTGAGTCTCTTTTATATCTGGTATGGTGCGAACGATCATTCAGCCTTACTGAACTTGTTACTGTAAAATGGTCAAGCTACACCTTTATATATGTTGCAGACTCTTGTATTTCCATCTGATGCCTGCAAGACTTGCCATTAACTGAAATCAGGATTAGATCAGGATCACAGGGAATTAATTCCACAGAAATATTGTCACACTGAAAGAAAGTTACTCTGGTCAATGCATGGCTTTCAGTTTAAACCAGACAATTAGTGCAGCGTAAGGCTGAATAATTACTCTCTGCAGTTGCAAAATGATGTTTGCAAGCCTGTCAGAATATTTAAAAATAGGCTGCAGTTTAATGAAAGAAAGTTTGGGTTGTCTTGACTTTTTTTCCCCCCATCAAATTCTAACTTCTTATTCTATTGCAACATGCTGAAGCAGAAACACTCTGGCTTCCCCTTTCTAATATTTCTTCTGCATTCTCCGATGTCCTTTGAATACAACCTACTGAACAAATATTCTCAATACTTAAGAGTCATTTGCTAACATTTTCTATGAAGGTTACAGCAGGTGATAGTGAGTGAACATACTGGCTTTGATTCTTTAGAAATCAGGGCTCTATGTAGTCTAACTGCAATTTGGGAGGGGAGTGGAGATGAGGAACAGTTGCTATAAGCTGTTGAAGCTGTTGTGATGCTCGATGTCCAGCTAGCAGAAGGACTGGAGCTTTAAATACCCCATGAGGTGCACTGGCATCGTGCAAGGAACCAGGTTTCACACGTATCTCATCTCCGCTTGCCCACAGCTAGCGCCTGCAGTCACTGAAATTCTTCCAGCTGTTTGGGTCACTTAAGATGCTGACACTTCGCTAACATTTACTACAGGGTAGTATTTAGATATTATCTGTGTTTCCTTCACAAAGGACTAGCAGGGTTTGGGATATTTTGTATTTTAAATAGAAATCAATGAGAACAGCTATTTTTATAGTGTATTTGCCTTATTTACTAAGTGTCATATTTGCTGAAACCGACAAACTTTATCTTTGCATTCATCTTTCTCGTACTAATTGTATCACTGTAGGTAAATAGTACTTGATGTAATTTTGGATTCAAACACCCATTGAAGTCAATGGAAGTCTTTTAACTGGCAAAATGGGATCTGCATCAAAGTCTCTAAGAATAAAGGAGCGGCAAAAAAAAAAAGAAGAAAGGAATAGTGGTCATGGGCAGAAAAAAAAACACTGTAGAAAATTCTTAATGCTAGTAAGTAAGCAACCTGCAATGCTTGTTATTCCAACCAGAAAAAGGGCATGAAAGAGAGGAAAAGAGGTGTTACTGGGTGTCAAACTTGAAGCTTTGCAGTGATTGGGAATGATGATCCAGCTGCCCCTGTGTAGCAGCTCTCAAGAAATGAGGACGATGGTGCACTCCATTGAAAATGATGCCAAGCTGCTGTCATCTTTATGGTCCTTGCTTTTTTTTTCCTCTAGATTCTGTATTAATTGTCCAAAAGTACTTTACATCTGAAAATGTGTTCTCATGTGTTGCTTTTAGTTGTATTTATTTTACTTGATGGACTTCTTGGCTGTAGTACTGGTGTCCACACCTCTATTTTACATTTATTTGTCTTTTTATTGACTGAACACAGTAAATGACTGCTGCAGTTAGTAGTTCTTAGCTATAATTCTGATAACTCTGAAGCAATGCTGTTATTCTTAATGGAAAATATAATTTTATTTGGGTCTTTTGTCAGTATAAGTATAAACAGATCATGCTGATAATCTTGTAATAACATTTTATAGATTGCATATTGATTAAAAAAAATAAAGTTGTATTTCAAACCAGCAGTTTCTTGTTCCCTCACTAGAAATTAATCAAGCTTGTTTTACATCTACTATAATTAACTGGTTGATCTCGTATCATCAGGTATTGCAGTTTATTAGAAAGAGCAGTAGTGGAGGACATCATTCCTCATGTTAGATAAAGCTAGTTGCAGAAAGCTGAATGATGCACTATATTCCATTAGTGATCATTTATGGCAGGCCCTTTTCCTGCCTTGTTTGCATAACAATAGTAAGCCAAAGAATACCATGGGTTTTGCTATTGAGTACTTCCTCCAGTCTCTCTGGGATATTTGAATATAATGTAGCAACAACTGTTTAAGACTTTCACAAATTTCAAAGTCTGTTCTTAAAATGAGCTGTTACTAGTGAAATGGTGAAACCTCTGGGAGGAAATATGGGAATAAGGTAGAGGTCTGTCGGGCAGCATTCAAAAGAATGGGTTTCAAGTAGAAAATAACCATGCCGCTTGTCCTATGCTGCTGTCTCTGTAGCAAATCAGTCAGCTATTCTGGGAAACACTGTGAAATAAAGTTAACATCCATTTTCACTTCATTGGTGTTCTGTCCTTCAGTGAGCACCTGCAAATGGAAAGCAGGTGTCTAGCAGAAGTATAGTCCCCTCCCAAAGCATAAACAGTTCGTAGTGTTTAAAACTATCAATGAACAATGTGATTCAGGTACATGAAAAGTAAGATGGTAAATTGTTAGAATACAAGTAAAAACATGAAAACATTTATTTTTGGGACAATTTCCTAGTATGTGCTATGCCTAGTATGTGCTGTTTTATAGTCCTGTTCTTTCCTTAGTAAAAACCTGTAATTTTTTACTATAACAATCATAACACTTTGCAAGTGATGTTCATGGTCCCTGCTGAAGCCTTACTGATAGAAATAAAAGAAAAAGTATCGTCTCAAATTCTGCTCTGCCATCCCCAAAAAACCCAGTGTGATTAAGTATTTCTGGTTGTGGGTAGGTGCCGTCTAGCATTACATTGCTTTGAGATGGCCTTTTTGGTTTAATACAGAGTAACATTCACTTGTATTTCCATATTCAACAATAAAAGTCTGAGGAGAAAAAATCAGAAGTGGGGATGTGCTGGGAGTGGAAGAGACCCATGATGAGTGACTGGTGGTGGAGGTAAGAAGGAGGAGGCAGGGAGTGAGCAGGAGTGAGCAGGGAGCTGGCAGAAGGGCAGTGGGCAGAGCTCGTTTGCACAGGCTAAGGAGAACCGCTGCCTCTCTAAGTCAAGGGGAAAAGTTTACTTAGGAACTGAGGTAGGAAAGCGGTGAGGAATCCATGTGGAGAAGTGCCTTCAAGGGAACGTATTGAGAACAAAGTTGGGAGTAGATGTGAGGAGAAGAATGAACTGAATGCTCTCCTTGGGTGGGGAGGAGGAGGTGGGAGGAGCTGAGGAAACAGGGACATGGGCAGAGCCACTGGAGACACGGCAAGGTGGCTGTGAGACTGAAGGGGCACCGTGAAAGGTGCCCTACCTGAACTGGCTGAGCTGGTGCTCTCCCTGCTTTCGTATAGCACATGCTGCCATTACACTCCAAGCAGAAAAACTTGCTCAATCTGTCTTGAGTATCCCTGCATTACACCTGTACAGCTGTTGGTAATGGTAACCTATCTTCCTGGACAGGAAGATCTTGCTTATGTAAGGGACTAATGATGCAGTCATGCTATAGGAGATGCAAGGAAAATACCAAATAAAACCCAGCAGGGGAACAGGGAGGATTTAAAGCAAGAATGTAGGTATTACCCTCATGATACCCAGAGGTATGCTACTGCTGTAACCTTACTGGACTGCCCTCTAGGGAGGGACCTTTGTCTGTCAAGTCATCTGTAATGCTGAGTATATTTTACTGTCTAAATGTAAGTCCTGACACCAGGGTTTAGATGGCAGTTCATCTGAAAATGGAGGAAGCCATCCACTGCCTGGAGAGAAAAGATGAAAGGCTGTTTTAGTCCCCTTCATGGAAAGCCACAGCACGCTAATTGAAACTGTTTCCACAGAAGCATGGGAACAAGTTACTGAATATTTTTGCTGCTAATTGTGTGATTACTATTGTCAAAAGGGGTGTGCAGCAGATCTACTCAAAAGTAAGACCTGGAAAAAAAAAAAAAAGAACAGTGAAAAGGCGTGTACAGGCAAGTATTAGGACAGTGGAAGCCCAACCACATTTGCTCTGAAAGGGAAGCTCGGGAAGATGACATCGAGTAAATACTGGGGTCCTCACATAAATGCTTCCAAGACCCAATACCACAATGCAGGTTAGTCTCCATACATCTGAGTCATTCTTTAGTAGAGTTAAATTGGCATCAATTAGGCAGTAAAAAGGAGAACCTGGTTGCTAAGCTATGCTTTGACCTGTCTCTCAAGGTCACTTGCCGAATGATTTTAGCAGTATGGTTCGTGCTGCAAAACCCAGTGCTGGTGAAAGGGGCTACTGTGGTCGCTCAGCTTTACTCCTCTGCAAATGATGAAATGCAAAGTTAGACAGAGCAACTTGGCCTTGACCAAAACATGCTGCTTTGCTCTTATTTAACTTCGCACTAAAACTGCTGGACTTCCGTAATTGTCTGCTTGACTATGAACTTCCAGCAGCTAATTCAGCGAAGGAGGAACGATGTTTCTGGCACGTACCCTCCTGCTGTACCCTGCCTCTGTGTGGTTCCGCATGCCCCTGTGGCTAGTCCCTCTCCAGTGGAGCCAAGGAGCCTGGGAGGAGGGAAGTGGCAACTACAGACAGGCGAGGAGGGCGTGGGATTTCAACCTCTGATGAAGGCAGTAAAACAAGATGGCAGGGAAGGAGCTTAGTGAGTGATGAAGGCAAATGCAGTAGACAAAAGGGGAGGGACTGAGGCTTTTCTTGGGAGGGCAGGGCAGGAGGTTGGGCCTTTTCTTAGGGCGACAGGGCGGGACGTTGGGGTCTGTCTGGGGAAAGGGGGTTGCTATAAACATCTGTACATCATACCCGGGGAGACAAGACAGACAGCAAAGGAGAGGAGGGAACAGGAAACGAGCGCTGAGCAGGGCACCAGCAGGAGTGCGGTAGAAAGCAGGGACAAGAATAAGGACACTGAAGTGGCTGGTGGCTGCTATTGCCCTTTGGTGCTTTCTCTCCACATATGTATCAGGGTGAGTATTTAGGAGAGGCACGGCTTTTTTAATCCTTAATTAGGCTTACTCATACTACTCAAGTCTCTTGGCTTATCAAGGGGCTGAGATATACAGTACTATTCAGTGTATTCAATCCATCAGGTCTGCCATTTTTATATATCAGTTTGTATAGGTGAGAGTGCTTATGCCACTCAATGTCCTGAAAATTCGTCATTAAATTGAATTAAGGGACAGCTCTTTCTATGGTTCCTCTGACAAAGTGGTTTAAATCAGGTAAAAAAAGAGAGGCCCTCGAAGAAACAGGAGTCACACATGATAAATGAAAGAGGAACAAATCACAGGTCCCGGTGTTATCTGTCTCAGAACTCTGACGGAAATGATGGAGCTTATAACCAAATCACACTGTTAATAAAATTGTTCATAAGACTGGAGTGCTATGTATCTATGAATCAACAGCTGAAAACAAGGGGAACATGTTAGAGAATATCTTTAAAATGAAATTACAGTTCTGCCCATGTCAAGCCATTTCCATGAGGACTGCCTAGATTCCACAACCGATTCCTCCTAAGAATGATTACTTTTGCTTGGAAAGAAGGGCAAGATGGTATTTGTAAAATATACCTTGAGAAAGAATTCTGCAGTTCTGCGGTTGAGCAGCCGTGTTCCTCTACAGCAGCAATGCTGGAATTAAACAGAAGAGGGCATTCATTACCAAGCATCTGAGTTGCTGAGGGCTCTCCGTTTCTAGAGGGAAAGTATTTGAAAATGGTGGGGGTTTTTTTTATGATTAATAAAGGTTCATCATCCAAAAATAAATCTTCTCTAGACATCATGTACCAAGAGGAGTATAAATAATTACAAATTAAAACCTGTCCAGTAAAGGAATGTTTGAGGTCCCCTTAAGCAGCACTATCCCAAATGCTGACAAAAACCCTGAAAAATCAGGAGGGTTTGAACAGCATGCTAATCTTTTTGATAGCCTGAGTTCTAAAACTCTTGTGAGCTGTTAAAGAGCCTGCAGCAGGGAGAGTTGGATCAGAAGCTGAACCAAGGCTGATGAAACCTGGATGTTGTTCCTGACTGCCATTTGTGAGCTTGGGCAAGATATTTGGTGTATCTGCCTCAGTTTCTTCTCTTAAAAGTGGGGTTAAATGTTAACGAAATTCATAAGCATGAAAATGACTACAAGGTTGCACTTTATACTGTAGGACACTGATATTAGGTTAAGATCACCAATATCAAAGCTAGCCAGTCAGTATGAGTAATGCTATTCACAGATTTATTTTATTTTCCTTGCTCAGAAATGATTTAGTTTTTTCGGTGTATACCAAGTTTTCTCATGCTGTTTAGTGGATGCACTGCTTGCAATGCTTGGATGAAAAGACACCTTCTCTAGGAATTTGTAAAAGACCTCAGATGAAAGCGTAAGTGCTCCGGTTAGCAGGAAGCACGCTCTGCAGCCTCCCTGTGCAGCTTGGAAAGTTGTATTCCAATTCCCAGTTTTTACTTTCTCCCCAGTGATAGCCGTGTACCATCAGCAGGCTTAGTCTGCTGCCCCTTGCATGAAGGGAGCTGACACATTGACCTTGGTGACAGAGCTTTGGTGTTCACTGCAATATGAGTATAAATTACAACACACGGTGTATGCCCACAGTGCAGGTTGGATGTGCTCGGTACATGCAAATACAGAGACACGTGGTCAACCTGAAGTGCAGGTGAAGATCATTTGCTTTGGTCTGCAAATTTTCATGTGGACATAGCAAAAGTAGCCCAACCACTCTCTGAGGCAGCTGAGAAGTCCTTTCATATCAAGCTCCCCAACCTCTCTTTCTTTTTGAAGTTAGGCATACAATTTGTTCCGATTTCAAGGCACTTTGTAATCCCTAGATAAACAAAGGTTGGCAGAAAGTGGAGAACTAATTTATAAATCTTCTTTCTGCACTTCCACCTTTCTAAAACTGCTGTACAGCATGCTGGCAGATAGATGGCTCTACATCAGGTTTATCTGTCTGATGAGTAAGTCGCAGCCAGCTGCAGGATCACCATCTGCAACCTTCAGGGCCCAGTGAGATCCTAAAGGCTGCAACTTCTTCCCGCTATCTCTGCTAGCACAACAGGACTAACCAGACAGGAGAAGAATAATGATGCTCTTGGTATCCACTATCCCAGAAAGTCTCAAATGAGTACTGTGCTTTTAAAAAATATGGTTTATTATTGAAATTATTTGATAAGCAAAGCAACATGGCTTGCCTTTTCCTTGTGATGATGGAGGGCATACAGAACAGCTGAATATGCAACTGCTGTTTAATTCAAGACCCAGACAGTGTCATTAAACATATTTTGTTGCAGAGCAAAATTGCTTCAATAGCAAATTGCATTTGTCTCACTCCTGAAAATGCAACTTACAATATTATTATGGATGTTGCTTCTTTTTTTTTTGTTGTTGTTGTTGTAGGTGTTAGTCTAGCTATATAATTAAGGGTCTGTCAGTATTTTCATTAAAATATTTTCATTTTTCAGGATGTGTAAGTCAGCCTTAAAAATTAAAGCTTAATGAGTGAGTCTTCACTTCACAAGCCAAATAGCACTGTAACTGCATAGCTACCTAACAATGGAAAAAGAAAGGAAAAAGAGAAGATGTTTCTAGGTTCTCAGGATCATCAGGGCAACACCGATCCTCATAGGGACAGAAGGTGTATAAAGACTGAAGTATATATTCTCCTACATATATGAAATTAACAAACATTTTTCCAGATGAGTAACTGCTAAATTGGTAAATCTCTGTATTAACATATGAACAGATTGCTGCAAATGTAAGCAATAATTTGAATAGTTGTACCAGATTGCTGCTACTTAACTGCTAGCTTAAGCTATCTCCCTGTTTATGAGGTAATAATGACTTCAGAGTTTATTAGAGCAAAATAATATGCTTTTGTAGCCAGATTTCCTAGGTATACTTTTGCAGTATGGGGCAACTGTGGCTGTCCAGACAAGGCCTGCTTTCCCCCATGCTCGCAAGCTCAGGGTCCAAACAGCAAACTGGGCGCCTGACCCTTTGTGCAGCGGCTGGCCCTTCTTTTTGGCCTCAGGAGCTGAAAGAAGAACATAGATTTTAGCAATCAGGTT
Organism: Chlamydotis macqueenii; assembly: GCF_036417535.1. Classification (NCBI taxonomy): domain Eukaryota; kingdom Metazoa; phylum Chordata; class Aves; order Otidiformes; family Otididae; genus Chlamydotis; species Chlamydotis macqueenii. Next base: position 69,613,043 of record NC_141558.1, on the reverse strand, counting down.
ACGCCCCAGTGTGTGGCACTGCATGGGGTGTTCCAGAGACAGGGAGGAAAACAGCGAGCCCACCGGAGCAAAGCAGACCAGGGCCCGGGCGGGGCCGACGACGGGCAGGCCGCGTCGCCATGGCAACAGCACTTTAAGGCGGGAGGGCGGGCTGATGGTGGGCGCCGCCATGGCTCACGCTAACCCTGTGGTGAGGGGGCGGCGGCAGCAGCAGCAGCAGCAGCAGCAGCAGCGAGGCTCGGTCGTGTTCGGTCCTCACACTGCAGCCGGGCTTGGGGGCTGCGAATGACCCAGAGGGGGCTGGCTGCCGCTCGGCGCGGGAGGCAGGAGACGGGGCCGGGCGAGGGCCGGGGAAATCGCCTGCCCCTCTCTCCCCGGGCCCGGCGGGAGGCCGTGCCGCCCCGCGCAGGCCCCGGGAGGAGCTGCCATCCTTTCCCTGGCGCGGGAAGCCCAGGGGCGACCTGGAAACCCGTTATTTTGTTGGTTTTTTGTTGTTGTTGTTAAAAAAAGCGTTTTGTGGGCAAAAGCATCGTGGCAGGGATTAGTGTGAGCCACTGGGTAGTTCCAGGGCGCGAAGGGACGCTGTGCAAGCTCCGTGGTGCCAGGGAGAATGGTGGCGGCTTTCACTGCCCTCAGGGTTTCATCTGCTGCTGTCTCGCTTTGCGTGGAACTTCAGGTCGTCCTTCAGATGACCGTGACCCCAGGGGAGCCCTGAAGGCTTCACTTTTAAGATGTGCTTTTGGCTTTGCTGAAATGCGGTGTTGATCAGTCCCTTCTCGCCACCCCACTGTACGCAAAGGAAACCGGAGTTTCTTTGGTCATGGGGCGGGGTGTTCCCATACGGATGGGCTGGCTCTGGCAGAGGAGTGGCTGTGTGTGAAGGGATAGACCTGGAGTACAGTAATGTCTGCACTGTAACCAGTTTTCTCTAATTTGGAAGCATGTAGTATTTGAATTTTACAGTTGCTATGTACAGTTTTTACATAGCGTAATAAATGTTTGTACTTACTGTAGGTTGGCAATCCTGGGGAGAGGAATAGGCCTGTTGAAAGATTTAAATTCAGTTTCTCTTCTGGATTAATAATGAAGGCAAAGCATTTGACATATAGGCTAGTCAACATATCTTAGTGTAGTGGTACAAGAATCAATTTTTTTTTTTTCCCTTCCTGCTCGGGGAATTCTTTGAGATCTCTAACCTCCCATAAGAAATAATACATAAATATGGTTATTTTAAAGTAGTGCTATGTTGTGCTGGTAGCTTTTTGCAAAAAGTGTAACTTGTTACTTCTTAATAACTTCTAGGATTTTTTTTTTTTTAATTATTTATCATCTGCGGTTTTAAACAACTTTAAAGCAGTAAAATATTAACTTGATGTTAAGTTAGAAAAATGTAAATTAATATCCTGGAATCTTAACTTCTGAGGTTTCCTAAAAATCTTCACTTCCTCTTTCACCTTGTGTAGGCTATTCTGGTGGTAATGATAGTAAAAGATTAATATGCTTAAAATTGCTAAAAGCTTATTATCTTATTTGCATCTGAATGGATGAATCTTGAAGCTTATGTATGTCTTGTTCAGTTCTGACTGGTGGATTAGAATTTAATCACTGACATGGGCAGAAGAAGAAATGAAATGTTGTGTTAGAGTCCTGTTGTAATAGAAGATGAATGGTATGCATTGATAACTGTAGTGTTAAAATTTCTATTGGCTAAACCACTGTACAGCATCAGACTATTACCATAAAGAAAAAAAAAAAACAAAAACCCTCATTTTTTGCAGGTTACTTACATTATGCTTCTGATAAAATTGGCACATCTCATTTTTAGTAACCTGTATTGTTGGCCTTTAAGTTAGGGGCAATGACATGAGAATGATACTAACCAGTAAATGTCAGTTTTGAACTGAAATTTTAGACATGCTTGTTTGAAAATACAGCACAGCAATTGTAATGTTTCTAGGATTTTCTTAAGCATTTCTGTGGCCCACAGAAACAAATAATTTGAGGTTCAAATCCAGTATTTTTGCAGGGATGTCTCTTCCCAGGGATGGCAGATTTAAAAGAATGAGTGGACTTGCAGACCTTTGTCCTTGACAGAGTGTTCACTTTATTACACTGATCTCTTCGTGCTGTTCAGTTTGTAACAGTAGTTTATGCAGTAAGATTAGACTTTGTACTATCATTTCGAATGACTTAATGCTCATCTTAACTTGAAAATATTTTGGGTTTTTAAATGCAGTCTAAACTATACAAGTCCATCATTGAAGATGTGATTGAAGGTGTGCGGGAACTCTTTGCAGAAGAGGGTTTAGAGGAACAGGTTCTGAAAGACTTGAAACAGGTTTGTTGCATTAATAGAAGTTGTGTATTTTTTCTTCTTTTGAGATGATGTACCTGTCCATTTCTTTGCCCTCCAAAACATGCGAACTTTTGCACTAATTTACAGTTATAAATATCCTGCAATGATATGTTGGGCTGCTTGAACTTGAAATTCAGTAGTGATTGTTACCATGTTTATTGGATAGAATCAGTCAGTTTACTCTTAGAAAAATTAAGAATACTTGATTATAATTTTAGTTGCGGTTTGTTTTTTAAATCTGATATCTGTTCACCTTAATAATAATCTTTCTGCAGCTTTGGGAAACCAAGGTGATGCAGTCTAAAGCAACAGAAGGCTTCTTCAGACATAGCCACCGCTCTCAACAATTTACCCTGCAGTTGCCACACAACTTGCACCGTGTTCTGCAGGCTTCAGCAGGTCAGATGTTGAACACAACAGATGCAATTTAAGAATAGCTCAATGATTCCAGAATCTTTTCGGAAGACTTGAAGGTGCTGCAATAATCTTCGTTTGTGATGCCTATGTATATATCTAGCATGATGGGGAACAGTAATTATTTGAAAACAGAATTTGACTAATAAAGGATTAGTTAAACTTTGATAAATTAATGCAGTTATGTCTATGTGCTCTTGATCTGCTGCTTGTTTCCGGTAGCAAAACATGAGAATTTTAGCCGTCTTGTCTACAGTCCAGAATTGTAGCCCTTCAACTGCAGATTCACCACTAGTATTAAGCTTTCCCTTCCCACACTTAATGTGTGGCATGCTGTGTGCTGAGGTTTTATATGGCATGTTTGGGCCATGTTGGACTTTAATTTGGTTCTGCAGTTGTTAAATGTAACCCTTTGCTCAAACAGAAGAGTGGGAGTTTTTGGGGCGTTTTTTTGGTTTGTCTTCCAGTTACTTTTCCTAAAAGTAGTATTCCCGTTGCAGAGAAGTACTTGACTTTCACACAGACTCTGACATCAGGACCTATTCTTCTCAATTAAGTCCAGCTGACCACTGTGGTAAGGTTATGGTAGAGTGTAATGCTCAGCTGAGGCTTCTCCCAATGTGAGGGGCCATTAGCACCTTTCCCACAAAGAACAAAAGAAGTATGAGATGATTTAATGAAAATGTGTGTCTTAGTGTGCTTTGGGGTTGGGCAGGCAATCTTAATCTTTTTTTTTTTTCTTTTTTTTTTTTTTTTTTTTTCCCCCCCACAGTCCTCATAGTTGAATGGTCTGGTTTTGGTGACAGATATTTTATTTATTCCAAGTGGTTAAAAGGAATATACTTTTGGGTTTGTTTGCTATTGGAGGCTTTATATGTAATGAGCTTTACCTTGTTACTCCTAATTTTTGGGAGGGCAAGACTAAGGCAAAACTATCTGTTGAATTCAGTGAACCATTTAAAAAAAAAAAAAAAAAAAACCAAACCCAAAACAACAGGATTTGAATTGTCCTATGGCTAGAGATTTTCAAAGTAGTTACAGCTATCTAAATTGTTTGCTTCTTGAAGCCTGTGAAAGTTTTCCCTTTGGCTTATCTTCTCCCACTGAAGTCAGTATTGAGTGCTTTTGAAAATCCCACCCTGCTGGTCTTACTGGTAGCACCATTGGATTTGCTCTGATGCAGAAAAATACTTGCACATTTTCCTCATCTTGACAAGGCAGCACTCTTGGCATATATATTCTTGGTCATGTTAAAATGCTAGCTTTGTGCATCTGTCCTTCTAGTTGATGTAATAAATAGAAATGGCACACTTAATTTTTATGGTGCAACTTAAAACAGACCTAATAGTTAAATAGAAATATTTCTAAAACAAAACAAATCTCCAAGACCAGCTTTTAGCAAAATTTAAGTTTTATAGGTTCAAGGTATAACCTCTCCCCCCTGAGTACAGCATAAGCTTGGAGCAACATAAAGGGAAGTATATTCAAGAGCCTTATCTAGATGTGCTCACTTGTTTGTTGATCTAATGAGTATGGACTGAAGTTAGACTGCTTCAGTTTCAGCAGTGCTTGCTGTATATTACTGAAAGATCAACTATGTCTGAGAAACTAATTTTTTTTTTTTTTTTTTGTAAATTGGCTTTTTTTTTTTTTTTTTAATAGCTTCTTTAGTCATCCCAACTGGCAGAGGTTTTCAGCATTTTGCAGCAGCGGACCTGGTATGTAGGTGTAGAGACATTTTATTTCAATTTTGATTATTTTGAATTCTAAATTATTAAGTTTGTCAGTTGTTAATAGGCTTAAGGGGAGGCAAGTATTAAATATTTTCCATGTATAGATGCTTTAGGACAGCATTTAGAGGCTGGAAAAGTAGCATTTCTTGTGACATTTTCATCTGTCCAATATGGTATAGTAGGCAAGGGAGCAGGAGTCCTGCTGAGAGGAAACCAACAGCTGAAGAAACTCTGCATTGTTGCTTCAAGCCTTTGGGAGGTTTTTTGGTGGTTTGTAGGTTTTTTTGTTTTTGTTTGTTTGTTTGGTTGGTTTTTTTATTAAAACCATACAGAAATTAAGAGTCTGCAGACGGAGAGCTGCAACTCTACTGCTTCTGCTTAAGCAGTGAAAAAGGATGGGGATCTACCAGTTGGTTTTGCAAGAAGTGCAGCTAGAAGTGTGTTGGAAGACATAGCTGCATGTATTTAGCCCATAGGATGGAAATGTAGTGGAATGCACATCTACAGATCCCTTTTTTAAAAAAAAAAAAAAATTATTACTGGATGTTAAAATAATGCATAGTTGGGAAATGCTAGCACTAGTGAAGTTGGAAGCAGCATTATCTGTGAGGTACAGAAATAATCCAGAAGCAAATGAGTATTTTTAGAGTTGATACGTTCTGAATTTTGGGCATGGCAAAATTTGTTTGGGGAGGGGCTATTAATTGTCACAGCTTGATGGACTTACGGAGTGCCTCCTGAGCCTCAAGGTAACTAGCTTGCTGAGCTGAAGTATGATACTGGGAAGATGTTTGTGTGACATGTAAGTTTCCTGATTTAAAATTTTGATTTCCCCGGAACAGCTAGTTGAAAGTGAGCCTTATTCCAACTCTGCTTTCTAGGAGAAAAAGAGAATGTGGAGTGACTTCAGAGGCCTAGGCGAGGAGTCTGTGGTGTGCAGAGTAATGCATAAGCTTGGGTAAAAGTGGCCCTGAGTGGAAAAATACCTTTCTGGATGGTGTGTACGTTGAGGGGGTACAGAAAAGCATTCTGTTAATGAAAAGGGGATGTGGTAACTGGAAAACAGGAAACACTTAGAGCAAGTCATTATCCTATCAATACAGAATACTCCTTATCTGTCTAAATCTCAAAAGTCTGAAGCAACTCTTCAGTAAAGATGATGACAAAAAGGCCCTCATTCGTGTTTTGTCTGGATAGGTTAGTGTGACAGTTTGGGCCCTAGGAGATAAAGTATGCACCGTTTCTTAATAAAGCTCTTGTGTATCCAGGGTGCTTCGCGAGCGGGTGCAACTCTTCCTCTGCCTACGGGTATTGCTTATCCTATACACGTACCAGCGGGAGTGACGCTGCAGACTGCATCTGGTAAGACTAATGAGGAGATGTAAAATGTTACGGTGCATTGACTGTATGTGGATATTGGAAGATGGTCCTGAGTACAGTAGGTAAAAGAAATGTGAAGTAAAAGTATAGGTGGGTAGAGCCAGTTATCCTCTTTCTCCTTTGTAGTTTTTGTTTGTATTTGCTGCACGGGGAAAGTAATTACATTGATTAGTTAGTGTGTCAATTGTGTACACTTCCAAGATCAAGTTAACACAGACTCGCAGGTGATGCTGTTGTTTTGTTTTATAACTGCTCACAAATGTGTTCCTTGTCAGTCCAGACTTGGGTATCTCCTTCTCCTACATAAGGGACAATCTTCCATATTTTTAAAAGGTAAAGACATTCTGATGCTTCAGAATCAAATTGTTTTCTTATTCAAATAAAATCCAACCATCCATTAACCTTTTTGCTCGCACTCTTTTGCTGATAAAACTGTATTGCTTGTACAAAAATGTGCTTGTACTGCGTAGGGTGTGATGAGCACAAGGCTTATTTCAGTCACAGGTTGACTCTTCCCTCAAACAGCTGTTCTTTGAAAACTGATGTCAGTAGATACCTATTTCAGATGTAATTACTAAGATTTTGAGACCTCTGGGCTGGTATCAGCAACTCTGTGTGTGGGGAAAAGAATAACTAAATGAATTTGGGAACTTCGCTCTGGCATTTTAATTATTACACTGATAATAATAACTTTAAGAATTCAGTATTTGGAGTGGTTTTCATACAGTGAGAGAGGATAGATAATCTAGGAGTCTTGTTTTAAAAAAATATTTATTTTTATTAAATCCAGTATGTAATTAATGCCACTGAGCTATTGTGGAGGCCAAAACCAAAGAGGAGTATTAAACATGAGGGCCTGGATGGAAACTCTGACCCGAAAAGCCACTGAATGCTTAATTTTCAAAGGCTGAAATTGTGCTTGGGGAAAGAACTGCTTTGTAAACATCCTGTTTCTCATAGTTTGCCTGAGTATTTGCTATTGGCTGTTAGTGGTAACAGGACAGTGGCCTGGGTGGACCTGCAGTTTAACCTGCTGAAGTAATTTTTAACTCTTCTCTTTGTAGGGCACCTCTATAAGGTAAACGTGCCTGTTATGGTCACACAGGCCTCAGGAGAGGCAAGTATTCTACATCATCCTGTTCAGCAGATATTTCAGCCCCTTGGGCAGCCTTCAGTTCTGCAAGCCAACATTGCCAGTGTTGCACAGATGAATGCATCTTCTGCCCAGGCAGCTGCTGAAACATTGCAACCCCAGGAGACTGCTCTCCAGCAGGCCATAGTACTTCAACCAAATGCCATGGAAAAAAACCACCTGGAGAACTCTGCCAATACGACACTGGTCCAGCAGCCTTCCGTGAGTCAGCAACAACTTGCAACTAATGCAGTGTGGAATCAGCGTGCAGACTCCACAGAAGAGTCCCAGCACAGCCATCTTCATATGACTGTGTTTACTCCAGAATCTTCTGAAGTGTGTTCTCCCACCAAATCCTCAGCAAATGACTCGAGCAGTGTACTGCTGGGTGTGGAGGCGCAGTTAGATATTGAGCCTCAGGAGTCGCTGCAACAGCAGGTGTCTGATGATATCATTGACCTGATTATCATGGGCAGAAGTTTGGATGATAACACTGTTCTGAAAGACCAGTACAGCATTGCTTCCTCTGACAAAGTAAGGCCTTTTATTTCTCAGCTGGTGAAAATACATTTGTTGGAGATGGTTGTTTTGAAATATCATAAGAGATGTGATCAAACACATTTGTCAGTGACAAGTAGCACTTCTAAATTATAATAATAAAAATTACTATAATTTTAAAGTTCATTCTTGAGCTTTTTTTGAATAGCAGTAGCTGACTACTTATTTTTACATCAAGAATTTGGAATTTGTCACAAATATTGCTGAAATACTGGGATTGAAGAGAATGTCAATCTAAAAAATGCTAAAAGTGTAATGGATAGGTACAATGTATCAATGTATTCTTAGAGTTATTGACTGTTTGGGGATTTTTTTTTTTTTTTTTTTTTTTTTTTTTCCTGCAACTGAGCAGACATGAATGACCCTTTGAGAAGTTCCATGTCATTCTGACACTGAATCTGCATATGGATACTGGCGAGTTGTGGGCAAATAGCTTTTGCAATGTCAGCTGGGATAAGTTTTAACTTGTAATGTGTGAAGAGCATTTAACTTGCATTGAAAATGCATATTGAGTATGAAAAGTCAGATTTCGTAAGTGAAAATCTGCTGGAAGGAAATGTATTTCCTTGGAAAAAAAATTCTGAACAAACTAAAATTCAGCTAGAGCTGTGTGAAAAACTTGAAGGATTTTAAGTAACAAGCCACTTTACTGACCTCATCTAATTTTTGTTCCAGAAATTATTTGCAAATGTTTTACGTTCAGGCAGGCTTGCTGACTATGATTTGGCTCAATCACATAAGTGCTACAAATTTATTAAATGCAAATTTAATGGCAGTAATGACAAATAACTGTAAACAGAAAGCATGTTATGTTGCTCATCTGAACTTTGATGCCAGAATGATGAAGCCTGTCCGTAGTAAGAATGGAAGGTCAAAACAAAGTTTTATTTTCTTGAACTATAAAGTCTATGTGGATGCAAATTAAGTGTTACAATAAAGATTTAATGAGAAAACAAAGATAGCTGAAAGCTTAAAGCCCTTTTATGCTCCTGTGAATGCTCTGTTTAGGAATTCTAGCACTTTTATGAACAGTAACATGAAGTACTGAAATATTTACTGTCTCTCTTAGCATTTTGTATTTTATTTAAACAAAGCATTTTGAGTTGAGGGAAAGGGATAAGTTCATCTTTTAGTTAAAAAGTGAAAAATGCTATTTTGAGGGTGAGGGAGTAGACTGTTTCCTTTCCCTCTTTTTTTTTTTTTTTTTCCTTGTTTGTTTGGGGGTTTTTCTTTGGTTTTTTTTGTTTGTTTGTTTGTTTTTATTTTTTGAGTTTTCTTTGTAATAGAATTTCTAAAGGCCTGCATGGCTGATCGTCTTTTTCTTGAAGCTGTTTGAATACCATAGTGTTTAAAGAAAAGTCTAAGAGAATGTATTTCTGATTGCTGAGGAATATTTGGCATGGATTCCATTTAAGGTTAGCTATAAGAGCAAGATTTGCAAATGTAGTCCGGGTTTACAAGTAGGCCAGGACTTGAAACTCTCATTTTAGTGCCCTGGTCTTGTTGTTTCATTAAACAAAAATCTCAGGCTTTGTACTGAACAATGCAAAGCTACATGGTGTTAATTGACAAGCTGTCTCTGGTCTCTTATTTCTGTCAGATGGAACCTACTGAGCAGATGGAATCTAATTTACGATCAGAGAAGGCTATCTGCAGTGACGTTGAAGGCATAATTCAGCTAGATGGTACTGGTGATGTTTCTCCCAAGGAAGAAATACCACATACAGAACACGGGGAAGAGAATGAATTCATAGGCATTATTGAATCAGAGGATCTAAAAGTTCTGGAGGATGAGGATGATGACGATGAAGAATGTGACAGTATTTCAAACACAGAGTCTAGCAGCAGTGGTGGTGATAATGAAGAGCCCCAAATAGACATAGTTGAGGAGGTAATTTACTTTTGAGCCTTGTGAAGCATACTACAATAGTTTATCTGTCTTGACTGTTAAATTGTTGGAGCCAGAACAATTCCTGGTAAGTTTAATGTAGAGAATGCATAATTAAGTTACTACCTCTTGAGATAAGAGGTACTGCTGAGAAGTTACAACAGAGCTCATTGAGGAGTGTGAACAAATGAAAGAGCTGTTGAGAAGTTAGTTGTTTATTGGATGAATTAAAATACTTAATTACCAGGATTAAAGTTCAATGGTGAAACCCTGGCCTCACTTGAATGAGTTCTGCTTTTTATTTAAGTCAGATTGGGATACAAATCTAGGTTTCTCTTCCTTCTGAAAGACCACAGGGAATTATACAGAGTACAGGGCAATGTGATACAAATACATACACTTTCTAGGAAAAGACTTTTTTCTTAAAGATGTGCAGTTTTGGGTCCTAGAGATTGACAAGAGAATCGGCTTGTAACATTTGGACTTCCAATAAATATGAGGTCATTATTAATCTAGTTACTGGGGTCAGCTTTGTCAGCTAGCAGTCTTGCTTTTTTACCTGTGTTTTTGCTTAGGGTGTTTTTGGTTTTGAGAATGTAAGCATGTAAAGATGCTTATAAATGAGCTTTGCACAACATCGTCTTCATAGCCTCTAGGTCTTGATTTTCGCACTGGTAACCTTTATCATTCTAGGCATGTTTAATGTCAAGTATATTCAATTCTATTCTGAAAGAATGTATAAAATATAATTTTAATCTCTAGGACCCCTTAAATTCTGGTGATGATGTCAGTGAACAGGACACTCCGGACTTGTTTGACACTGACAATGTCATAGTTTGTCAGTATGACAAGGTACAGTATATGTTTTTTTTGTTTGTTCCTTAATCATTCTAAATATCTTCAGCAAATCCATGTCTGGTCTGCTGTCAGTGCCTTTTAAAGAAAATCTAATGCTGTAATAATTGAATGTTTAAATTGCGTGTTTGGATGACAATAGTCTGAAGACTTACCTGCTGTTTCTGAAATGAGGATAATAAACGGGATCATAATGGTCTATAAAAGGAAAAGTGGGCCAATCTTGCAATGTTAAGATTTGTAAAGCTGCAGAAGCTTATGCATTTTCTTAACTTTTAAGTAATATCAACAACTCTGTGTAAGCATTTTCAGCTATGAATTAAGACTTTGGAAATGGGTACCAGAAAGAGGAGTGCGTGTATTTTCTTTTACATTTTTTTTCTCTTAAGTGCTTACTGAGAGACTTTCCTACCAAAATTCTGTTATGTCTGAAAATCAAAACACTTGTTAAATGGCATTTTGTCCTCCTTCATTTTAATGTTTAAAATTCAAACTTATTTTGAAGTCTTGAAGATCAAATTAAATACTTCTAACTCTGGTATGGTTTTCGACACTTACATGTCAGTTGTTTTAAAAGTTGACAAAACAAATTGCATATTTTATTTTGAAACAAATAAGGAAAAAAGCACACTGTCTGCAGTGTGCTTAAGAATGTGCCTTGACTTTTATTCTTTCAAAAGGGACTGGTGATAATTTTTTGTGTGTTTAACTAGGCCTGCTTTAATGGTGCCTGTGCTTTAGGAAACAGTGAGCTGCCAAGAATTTTGTCTGTACTGAAGTGTAACAGATTTGAGTGTTTCTGAAACTAGTTATTTTGGATAATGTAGTTATAGGGATGTGTCTAGAAAATGCATCTGAAATTGAGCCACAGTGTCTGTATTGTATTGATAAGGTACACAAAGTTTTGAAGTTTTGTAGCTCAGTTTGATGTTACAGGTACCATAGGTAGTGGATATTGTTACCTACAACAAATTTTACCTGTAATAAGCCGAACAATTGGTTAAAATTTTTAAAAAACTGATAGGAAGAAAACTAATAGGAAGTTCAGTATTGGGCGTGTCTATAGGAAACTTAATTTCTAATAATATTTGATCTTAAGTTACAGAAGTTGGGGGAAGATGTTGGTAACTTTCACTTTTCCTATATAGATTTAATAAAACATGAGGGCCTAGTAGAAAGTAGATGCAGTTATCTATTAAATTACCTTGTTACCTATAAAAGACTGCTGTTGGCAGAACTACTGTCCTGGTTTTTTTTCCCCTCCTTTTCTTTTTTTTTTGTTTCTAGACTTGAAAATACTGATGCTTAAAATCCAAGGAATTTTCTAGAGATGTTTAAATTTCCTTCTTCTAGTATTAAAAAAACCCCAACTTTCTGCAGTATAGATTATTTTGCAGGCCTTTAAAAAGAAACAATATGCAAATTCTTTCTTATTGTTTTGTATGGCAGTATTTGCTTTTGAGCAAAATTTTCCTGCTTTGAGTTTTGTCCCAATGTCCTTGTGCATGTAATATTGCTTTGCAATGTGTATGGGAGAAGGAAATCACGGTACTTCAGTTAGGCCATACTTGTTCGCAAGGTACAGTGTATTTCGGGACTGATACACTAAATTATTCTATTATTATTTTTTCTGCCAGTGTTGAGTTGCTGCACAGCTACCTGTGTGGTTGTTTAGGTTTTTTTTTAGTTGTTTTTTTTCTGGGGGGGGGCTGCGTGTGCACGCTAAGATTCAGGAGATTGTTCCCTGGAGAGGGCAGGGAATTCATGATAAACAACTGAAATCTACTGCCTCTATTGAATATTTGTGGTGAGTTCAGTGGCAGTTTCACATGTTTTGGGCTATCAAGATTCTAAAAGAAAAACAAGGTTTGTAAACCAAGTTGTGCCTAAACTTTTTTAAATGCCTGATCTAATTTTTTTTTGAGGCAGCATTGATTTATTTATTTATTTTTTATCAGATACATCGAAGTAAGAACAAATGGAAGTTCTACTTAAAAGATGGCGTGATGTCCTTTGAAGGTAAAGACCATGTTTTTGCAAAAGCCGTTGGAGATGCAGAGTGGTGAAACCTCACTGAAGTATGTACTATAAGACTGTGGCACTATTCCCTTATGAACCTTCTGTGAAACAACTAGACTTTCTATTGTTTTGCCATAAAAAAACCCAAAACAACAAAGCTGTGATAAAAATATACAAAATCAGTATTGTTAATATATGAAAACTAAAACACTGTATTGTTAGCTATTCAACTGTCTTTGCTGTTCTTTTCTGATTATTTCATTACTTTTCTACCCAAGAAACATCATTGGAATAAATAGCTTTAAAGACTGAAATATGGAATCTGTTAGTCATTCAAGAAAGTCATGGAATACTAAGTATTTAAGTAAATTTCAGTTCCATTGGTTTTCTTTCCAGCTCTTAAAATGAGAGCTAAAGTGTGACTTGAAATATAAAACTACACAATTGTTGGTGATACTGTTTATTTCTTTTGAAAGACTGCTGAGTTTAAAAAAAAAAAAGAAAAAAGAGCAACATCTGTGGAAGTCTGAAACCTGTGGCTGTTTCAGCTGTGTACTTCTTTCTCCCCTTTCCTTCCTCCCTTGCTTTTTTGTTGTTGCTTTGTTTACAGGTTTTTGACTTCAGCTTAAAGGCAGGCACTTTAGATGTAAGTCAGGAAATGTGGGTGGAAGACCCTTGAGCCGTCAATATATGAGAATTATTATTGTTTATTCTATACTCTCTGTGTCTACTGAGATGCAATGAATAGTGTGAATCAACATTAAAATGTGATTTATTTTCACTGTCAATACAAAGTCACTTAAGTTTTGCTTCTGTACATATCTGCTACATTCTAGAACTACAGACCAGTAAGCTGTGAACGATACAAATTGTGCATAATAATAAAATGTCATCTCATATACATTTCTAGCAGAGAGTTGGTTTTCTTTGTTCCCTAAATATAAACTTTGCTTAGAGAAATGTGTACAAGCCATGCATGTGACAGTAGCTCATAGTGCTATGAGAACTGCATTCCCAGCAGTCCACGATGTTAGCTTTTTGTTTGTTCCTCTAGCAATAGAGGTCAGAAAGAAGTTCTGGGCCCTAGCCCTTCAGAGCTGTAGCTTTCCCCTGGCTAGCTCCTGTTCCTTGTCGGGCAGTACTGGAAACTAAATGGTAAAGCCTCATCCAGGCTGCCTCAAACAGGATAATCCTGCTAGAAGGGCAGTGCTACACGCAAGACTATAGCACCCCTCTCTCCTGGCTGCTTCTTTTACATCTGCTAAAAGAAGACATTGTGAGACATCCCTTCTGCTCTCTGGGAGGATGCAGAGGCCTTGAGAAGAGAAAGGAAATAAAGAGGAGAGTTGGAGAGAAGGAATATATAGAAGAAATGGGGTGGGGAACCAACCCTTGAACCATTATGAACAAACTCTTGTGCTGATAGCATAAACAGCAGAGATGCTTCCCTCAGGAGGTAGGCTTTTCACAACTATTGGGTTTTTTGCGTGCTTTTTTTTGACATATCTGCTACTGTCCAGTATGAAAGACAGGACACTGAACTAGAAGGCTGGACCAGAGTGTGACGTTTCTTTTGTCTTTTATAGATACTGTTGCTGGGATGTAAAGAATTGTGTATTCAGAGACAGTTAACATATTACAGTGTATGATTTCTTTTTCCCCATTCAGCTGTCTTGTAGCTGCACTTACGCTACACTTCAGACCCATAAATGCACAGGAAATGCAGCTCTTACCTCATGAGAGATCCTTTTAGATTTCAGCACTCTGTCACAGGCTGTGAGGTGTTCATGCTCCATAAATGTGTACATTACAAACTGGGGCCATCTTCAACTTAGGCAGCATACTGGTGCTTCAGAAGAGACCGGAAGCAGAGGTAGTGTGGCACAGGAATCCATGGCACGTGACTGGATATGCACCACTCACTAAGCACCAGGTGGTCTCTGAGTGTTCTTCTGAGAATAGGATCTATTTTCCCTAGTCAATAGAGAATGAAGTGGCTAAAGAGGACCTATTTTTACCTAGTTTTAAAGTTGGGCAGCTTTTTTCTCTTTGCTGCACCTTTCTGCTTGTGGTGTTAAAGACTGTCTCCACATAAAGGTGAGGAGACAGAACTCTGAGCATCCTTATGACTGCCCATCTCTCTCCCTGTCTCTTCAGACCTTGTTCCTTTGTGAATGGGTGCCAAGATGTGCCCCATCTCTTCTAAATTTTTATCAGTTCATACTTACTACATACCTTCTACCTGTTAGCAAGATGTTTTGCAAGTTAATTTTTGACTGTTTGCTGCAACTTCTGTGCAGCCCAAGTATGATGTTGATTATATAGACTGCACATAGGGAATTGGAAGGATTTTTTAACACTGGCCTCTTACTTACCAAACTTCTTGTAAGATTTACAGATTGGACATTAGTGATATTTTTAATCCTCTTCTGCTTTATACAAATCATGTGTACTATCAGCAATTAAAATCTCAAAGGACTGTGTGCCATCTTTCCTCCTGAAGCGTTGCTGACAGTATACATAGCTGACTGTTACTCCTGGTCAAAGCTGACCTGCATCAAAAGGGATGCTGAAGATGGATTAGCTACGCCATCAAGCATCCCTTAGGTTTTCTTTTAGTTGTGTTTTCTAACCTAGCACCTCCTTGATAGAAAGGATCCTTAATGGGAGGTCCACCTAGTGCTTTCCGGATCTATCAAATATAGAAGCTTTAGGGATAAGATATCCCTTGGGAGTGCTTGCAGTGATTTTCCCAGTCCAGAGCTCTGGACTGTCTACTTGAACTCCTGCAGTAGGACTGACTTTCATCTTCTTCCATCTAAGCATTCAAGCATTGGCCTACACTTTGTTCCCAGCATTCTTGAATGCACCCTAGCAAAGGCTTACAGCTTTGAATAACATGTTTAAAACTAAAAAATATCTTAAATTAGGAATTTTTATATTGGAAAAAATCTTATTAAAATGTACGCTCAGTTAGCTAATTATGTAGCTTATGACAAGCAGTAATCAGATCAGAATGTTTTTGATCTGAATAGTTTACTGTATTAATGCTTTTGGTTGCTGCTACTTACAGTTTAACAAATACATTGCTGCAGGTGTGATGGGAAGAGGTGTTTTATAATAGTAATGTGTTAATACCAGTTATGGCCATCAAACATACTTCAGTAAATGTCTGTCTAAAACTTTATACCAGAAAGAAGGTAAGTTTACAAAAAATAATGAGATGGAATAACAAGTGTAACTTGTATAAGAAGCTTTAGCATGAATCTAAGTATTGGAGTGTTACTTTTACTTATTTGCTCACTTTTGTGTGTAGAAAAATTTGAAATATATAAATTACTTTTGTGGTGTATTTTTTTTTTTTTAACCAGCAATTGTTTTCTAAGTGGTAGATTTTATTCAACTTACAGCAGGTACAAAAAGAAAAATGCCCACAGCTCTAATGTTTATTTGCTGTTATGTTGCTTTGGTGTGTCCTAAACCGTGTACAGGATTCTTCCATGTGCCATCTGAAGAACCGAGTCTTGAAAATCAGTTGAGACGGGTAACAGAAAAGCCTCAGGCCAGGTAAGGTTTTTTTCACCCGTGGCTTCAGTTTCTATTATAGTTAAATATCCTATAGTAGTGTCATTTGCTCATCTGCTAAGCTCAGGAGCTGATGTGTACAAAGAGGTGCATCATATGGAATTTGTACTGATCGCTAAACTGTAGAGATTTAAGAGTCTCCTCTGTTCTCAATGCCACTTCGTTCACCACGTGTGTATGCACTGCTTCTCAGTACAGCTATGCTTACATACAGAGCTTTTACGCTGATTGAAATCATGGCATTAAACTGAAGGTAAGAGAGGGTCAGAGATGTTATTTTCTAATTAACACAATTATAAGCTAATGATAAACCCGTCAGTAGTACAAAGAATCACTTTCATTAATGTGAAGCAAATTTAATTTGCAGTGTAGTGTTTTGGCATCAAGAGGTGTGCTTTGGAACACAGATTTTTACTCTGTTGCTGTCACAGACTTGAAAACAAAGGACTCAGCTGAGCAGGAAAATGTAAGAGGTTTAAAGTGACTGCAATAATACAATTTCCTTATGTATCAGAGTCTGCACTTTTGGTGGCCATCAGGAACTGTAAGGATGTGACTGTTCTGGAGTAAGCACAGATCTTACACTGCTGCACTGCTCTGTGAACTGCAGGGGAGGTGTGTTTTATACCAGGCTGAGGATCTGTCTTCAGATACCGTGAATATCATCTACAGAATGTGATCCGAGATGCTAAAACTTAGATAGCAAACCCAGATAAAACACATTTGCTTTACCTTCTGTGAACCAAGAACTGCCACGTGTAGATCTCATGCTACCATACTGGTTTGATGAAATTTAGGCACTCGTGTTCCTCCCATCAGAGGCAATGTAACCAACCTGTCAAGAGGAAGCAACCTAAGAAGAGACTTGATCTGCAGTCTGCAGCTTTTGCACCTGTGTCCACAGAACTGTGAACCTTCTAATAACTTAAGCCCCTCATTTTCAGAAGACCAGTCAGTGCAGAACGATAGCCTCCTTACAACGCGCCTGGGGCAGACTCCCACAGGGATCCTGCCTGGCATTCGGTGCAATCCGCAGCTTGTCGCTCAGTACAGACTATTTGGCACATATGATGCAGGTGAGAGCTTATACATCTGAATCTCCAGCTGAAATACAGTGTGGTGTTGGCTCACAGCAAGTGAACTGTGTAAGCGCGACAGCTTACTTGCTGTGGACAGAGTAAATATGCTGCAATAACAAAGGAATGCTCAATTCTTACTGAAATTAGGAATGCAGCCACAAATGTGGATCTCCTTAGCATCAGGCAATGCATGGTGAAAGAAAAGACAGATTAAACACAGATACTAAAAAGTAACTACTCTTCTTCATCAGCTGGGAATGGAGTTGGACTGTGAGTGCTGAGGAGTCCCCAGTGTATCCCGAATGCCAGTAGCACTGGTGATGCTGGAGAGCAGGCAGATGAAAACAATTCATTGAAAACGTCCCTGGAGAGGAAACAAGGCAATATTCATTTACCTGTGCAGGCAGCAGCTATCTTCTGCTAAGGGAGCCTTTACAGCTTATGTGATTTGTGTGTGCGCACATATGACACACAAAATACAGTCCTGTGTGCAGCAGGTGGAGTTTTACAGCTTTTGCATTTCTTGTGATTTCCAGATTGTATGTGGTTGTGTATGGGTTAATTTTTTTTAAAGTAAGTTACCTACAGGTTCAGACTTGAGATCTAATGTAAACTGTGAAATTGCTACTAACAAAGGTTCAGTAGGTCAACTTCTTTCCTTGGTGACATCTTTACAACCTAATGCTTGAATACTGTTCCTTAACTGGGTGTAGGTAGCTGTGTAGTTGGAAGTTTCTGTTGATGAAATGAAGGGAGGCATCACTTTAAAGAAAGTCCCTCTTTCTTTAACCCACCAATGCCAGCACAGCTGATAGGAATGGAAAAAGAAGACTTGAGGTATAAAGACAGGCTTTAAATACCCTAGGGAAGCAGATCTGGACAAAAAGGAGCCAGACTGCAATCACTGCAGTACCCACTGGCTTCAAGAGCAGTTACTGGGCTTCAGTACTCCTGGGCTCCCCTGGTTCCCCCTAAAGAAGAGTTTTGCCTAATAGTCACCTTCCACTCCTGTTGTTGCAAAAGAAGAGAAGGGAAAATATCACTTTGAACATCATAACAGGTTGCATAAGAACTATCAGTTGGCATTTTTATTTATTGTGAAATGTTCAAGATAATATAAAATAATTCCGAGTCACTAGAATAATTACAGCTGGCCTTCCGAAGTGCTGCATCTATTGGTGGTCTGGTTTAATCTTCGTTGCAAGACATCTTGTCTTGTGCTGCAGGATATGGCTTCTCTAACGCCGACAAGAGCAGCAGTGCTTGTGAGGCTTTGCTGGGGGCTGTGGCTGAGCTGCCATTCTTGCAGTTGGAGGTATAAGCAGAGAAATAGTTCATCCTGTAAAGCTCTGCTCGGCTCTTACAGCAACCCAGCTTGCTCAGCAGCAGAAAGAAATCCCTTCGAAACGCTTTGGTGAAAATTGCATAGAGAAATGGGTTTGCACAGGAGTTGACGGGGTAAAATAAAACCAGCAAGATCTTGGAGTTTGTCACTGTGATGAGAGGTACTTTAAAGGCAGCAGATATGGCAAAAAAGGAGATGGGGGCCATGCAGGTAAAATCTGTGAAGATCAGTATTGCCATTCTCTTGGCAATCTTGGTATCTTTATTGGCAGCTACCAGCTCTGGGTTCTGAACAGCTATGTAAATCTTAATGTAGCAAGCACAAATGACAATGAAGGCGACAACATTTAGCACTAAGATCAGCAGTATGTAGGCTTGGGAAAGACCCGTTTCGATATCCATGGGTAAACAAATACTGACCTTCATGTAACTGCTGACCCCTAAGAGAGGCAGCGCTGCTATGAAAATGGAGAATATCCAGCCACCAAGCATGATCGGCACAGCGTGCCTCAGTCGTAGCTTGCGATCCAGCTGCATGGCGTAGGTGATCGTATGCCACCGTTCTATCGTGATCACCGTGAGCGTGTACACGGAGAGCTCACTTGCAAACACGGTGAAAAAGCCGGCAGTGCTGCAGCCGCTGCCGGTTTGCCAGTCTATTGCATGGTTGTAGTACTGACCGCTTGTCTGGGCATCGACAGAAGCAATGAGCAGCAGGTAAAGTCCCATGCAAAAATCGGCAAAGGAGAGGTTGCACATGAGGAAGCGAGGAACGGTGAGCTTGTAATGGCTAGTTAGGAGAACGAGGAGTACAGTGAAATTGCCAGCAATGGCAAGGATGTTTATAAACCAGATCAGGACCCGGAGAAAGCTGTATCCCAGGATGTCTTCGCAAGGATTAAATGCATCCGGTTCTGGAGTGCATGTGAGTATCTTAGGCTGACAGAAGTCATACACAAAGTCAAAGCCAGTCATTTCGCCGTCGTCGAAAATGGCTGAGTAGCTGTAAGGAGAGGCATCTTCATCTGTTGCAAATGGGTAAGTGTTCTTTTCTGCTGACCACAGCGAAGTATTGTAAGATTCATCTCTGTAACTATTAAAAGAAAAATGCCCCCAAGTAGAAGTGAACTATTTGTTACATGCTGCTCACACTCTTTTGTAAAATACAACAGATTACAGTTATTTTAAAACAGTTACTTCCTAGATGTGTTTCTACAGGGTGTTTACATATAATGAAGCCTTGTAAAGATGCCTTTTGTTCAGGTAGCAGCCTTGGAGAGCAGCAGAGGTCACAGTCACATCCATGGGAATGCTTTCCTATACAACTTATTTGTAAGTACTTTATCTTGATTGCTTCATAAGCAAGCCATCTTTCTCATGCTGCAGGTAGACTGCAGTTCAAACTACAGTAACACTTGAATTGATGGAATATTTTTTTGATGCGTATAGGTTTATCAGACAGTTATAGAAGCCAAACTAAAATAATCTAAGGATTTTAACTATGCACCCTTACCTTGCTTAGGAAACACACTTATTAAACGAAGTCCTGTGACTACGTATGACTTGGGAAGTGCTGAGGGATTTGACGTTCACAGTATTATACAGTGAGAAGAGGAAGTGTGCATGGTTAACTAGATAATGTCAATGGCTAGGGATATATTAAGTTTAGACTGGATCCAGTGCCCAATTATAAATGTTCCTACAGTTTAAAAATAGATCTCTCTAATCTCCAGGTCATCAATAGTGTGGGGATAAGCCTGCCAAATAAGAAACATTTTAAAAACAAACACTGTCCCTTCTGATTCCTTGCCAGAACAGCTAGCTAATTCACAACCATCCAGTCATCCCAACTACGAGTGTTTCGTGGGCAACACAATCTGCAGTGTGTGACCTGGAAAGCATCTTTATTGAGGACAACTCTTCAGAAAATTGGTAGCTTTGGGGTAACTTAAATACATGCTTAAACTTCCATGTCTACTGAAGCATGCGCATTAAACTGTTTTTCTGGAGCAGGGTCTTAACTGGCAAACGAAGCTGAGCTGCCTTTTAGCTATTCCTGTTGGGCAAATAACTTCCCAGTCTTGTTATCCTAACTCTTCTCTCCTTACATGAAAAACTACTCAATGTCTTGCTTTGAATTGCCTGGCTTAAACTGGAAAAGCAGGGAATATGTTTGACTCAATTTATTAACAGTAAATGTCTGTGATTTTTTTCTGAGAGGCCACGTAAACATGCTGCCATGTGCAAGCTGCTTTTTTTTTTTTCTAATAAGAGCTTGGGACTTCCAGCTGATTTCTGCTGTGGCTTCCAGACTTTTCAACTTGCAGCCTTTCAGCCCATGAATCACGACCTTACTTCCATTTGCTTAATATTATGTCTGCTCAGAAAATTGATGGGATTCAGATTTACCAAAGCAAAAAGCTTCAGGAGCCAACAGACTGCGCAGGGTATTTAATGCAGAGTAGGAGTGCAACAGGTGCTAATCTGAAGCAGGGGGATTAGTCTGGTGTAGGCACTGGTGCTTTGTGTGATCATATTCCTCACTGGGGTGTTGCTTCACTTGCCTTTATAACGTGATCTAATGCTGTGTGTTTACCTCCTTGCCTCACCTTGCTTCTCCCCACAGCCATCCTGACAGAAGCAATATATTCTTGATCTTGAGTGCCTGGCCTTTGTCTTTTTGTAGTCCTGAAGTGCTTCTGTTTTGCAGTTAGGAGTAGAGTGGACAGGATTGACTAGGCGAGGCACTCAAAGATGATGCAGGCAGGCAGCAAACAAAAAGTGCTGACAAGAGAATCAAGGCCGAATAAAACCAAAGGCCCCACCAACCAGCAGATGAGATAATGTCCAAGGAAGTCAGTATCCAAATGGGCCAGTCGCATTTCAGCTGTATTTAGCTGTTGGAATTTTGTGACCACAACTTTGTTTTTCTAGACTTTGGAATGCTCTGACCCCATCTCAGGGCTAAAGAGAAGTCCCAAGGTCGCCCATTTAGCTGTAGAGGGATTTGTAGTTGCAAATCCTTAAACTTCTCCATTAAATACTGATTAGAGCCTGTGTCATCCAGCATGGCCAACACAACAGTTTTGATGTTAGCCTTTCTCATTGTCCCACTACACACTATCAAACAGAACTGTGATGACATGGAAAGACATATTTAAAAGAGGTAAACCAATTGCATGGGATCATCAC
Source organism: Chlamydotis macqueenii (assembly GCF_036417535.1). NCBI lineage: Eukaryota > Metazoa > Chordata > Aves > Otidiformes > Otididae > Chlamydotis > Chlamydotis macqueenii. Next base: position 69,591,508 of record NC_141558.1, on the reverse strand, counting down.
ACTTCTGACTCACGGACTCTCTTTTTAGTCTGGAAAACCACTGACATACAGACTTTGAATTATCCTTTTTATAGGCAAAAAAAAATTATTAACAGTAGCAGCTCTTCTTTGAATCACACAAACAACTGCAATTATCTCAGTGCATGAAAAGTCTCCATGTAGGCCATTAACTTCCTTAAATATTTAATCACTGTTTTGAAAGTCTTTCAAGAATTCAGAAGACAAGTTGGAGTGAGTAAAGCTCATGAAATTATGTTTTTTCTTTCCTCCCTTTTGAACATCAAAATCACAAATCTTGGTTTAATGATAGTAAAATTACCACTGTGCAGCTTGTAAGGGTGACTGAATCGGCAGCAAAAGACATGCTGTTCTAGAAAAAACACATGAACAGCAGGAGAGGGAGGCCCATATCTGCTGCTTCAAGCATCTATATGCAGAGAGGTACTTACAGTATTTCATTAGTTGGTTTCCTCATGGTGCTTTCACACTCTTTGGAGAAGGTATCAAAAATGGCAAGCAAGGAATTTTTTCTGAAAGAAGGATGAAAAGGAAGTTAAGTTTCAATCTGGATTTTGGCCAAATTCTCATCTTCTCTGCAAGTGATTTTCACAGATGCGTAAGGTAAGCTAGAGTTGGCCTCACAGCAGCGTGAACATTCATGTAGACCTCTGGAAGCAGGAAGGAGAAAACTTCAAATACTGCAACAGTAGGCAGTACCTCTTGGGGGGTATAAGGATGGTCTTCCAGCTCGGTTAATGTTTATGATGTATTTTTTTATAGTGAAATAACTTGAGCTCTAATTAAAAGGTATATTTTGCCTTATGAAATATTGTATTGAAGTGGGCCAAATTCTCCACCAGTATGAACTATAGCAGTTATGCTGGCTTTTAGAGAAGTGCATGTTAACAAATGCTAGGAAGCTGGCCTGCTACTCTCTTAAAAACCGTTTGGGAGCTAGAGGCAGACTTTATATGCTGTGAGTAAAAATATTTGAAAAGTACAAGTTGAAAGATGACATATTTGGCAAAATCTCTGGTTTTGAGGCTTTGAAAGTATGGGCCAGGTACTCAACCAGTGTAAATGGAAATGGCTTTGACCTCATTGCTGCAACAGTAGAGTCAACAAAAAACCCAAACTATTTTGTGTACTCTTAAGAGAATCAAGACACCTGGAAACTTACAGAAGGTTTTATGTACAATGAGAGAAATAAGATACCAGTCTAAGCCCCTATGTCATGCTTATAAATAACAGGATGGCAACAGAAGTTGTGTTTTTCTTGTAATTTTTTGAAGCTGTGGTATAGCCTGGTTTTGGTTTTGTCTTCCCACATTCAGGCCAGTAGAATAAACTCTAGGGAACTGAATGCTACCTTCCACATCTCTTACAGGACTCCAGGAATGAGCACACCACAACTGTACCCCAGGAATCTCAAGAATATTTGATCTGAGGACTTTATTTCCCTAATATCTGTGATGCTGACTTAAGTGAACCTGCTTGCCCGGCCAGATGTATGTAAGACCTTGTCACCGTATCTCACTCATCAGAGAGAGCTGTCCATAGGTGCTATGGAATGGGATGTGGGGCAGGGGGAGTAAAACCTGGATGGGATGACTGTATGTAGAGTACAGGGCAACAGAAGGAGGTAGATGGAGACAGAGACAGGCTGCAGCTGTGTGACCATGAGAATACATAACCACACAAAGACTCTTCCCTGTGTAACCTGGGAAGGTCTTGGGAAGTCTCTGTCTCTGTGGTCTTCTGTCATCAGTAGATGACAAGGAAAAGAGACAGAGATGTGCCTCCCATTCCCCTGTAGTAGCTGGCCATATAGAAGATAACAGCCTGTTGCTTGTACAGTTTTTTCCAGCAGCAAGGGCTGTGCAGAGGGGTAATGCATCAGCACTGCTCTGAACCCTGCTGATACCCTAGTTAGGAGGGCAGTCTAGTTTCCTGATTTGTATGTTTGGTTTTTTTTCCCCAATTTACTACGAAAACAGTGTCCTGGTTTTGGCAGGGATGGAGTTAATTTTCCTCTCAGTAGCTGGTGTGTTTTGGATTTCGTGTGTGAAGACTGTTGATAAACACCCTGATGATACACTGTCTGGCTTTCCAAGTCTCACTAATTGGCAGATGCAGGAAGCTGGGAGAAAGACAGACAGAATAATTGACCCAAACTGGCCAAAGAGAGTATTCCATGCCATAAACGTCATGCTCAGTATATAAGTGAGGGCTGGCCAGGGTGGGTATCTGCCTTCCTGGCATCCATCTTTGCTCCTCGTTTTGCTGGCATCGTTCCCTCTACCTTGCTCTCCCTTTTGCTCCTTTGCTTGCTGCTCGGTTTTCTTTCCGTGATCGCTGCTCGGGACGGGCTGTATCGGTCATGGGGACATTGGGTGGTGAGAAAACACATATTGTTCACTTTGTATATTTTAATATCCTTATATTCTGTTATTATTGTAGTTTTCCCTAGTTATTTTAGTAAATTGTCTTCATATTAACCTATGAGTTCTCCTTCCTTCCCAGTTCTCTCCCCCATCCCACTGGGGAGGGGGAGGGTGAGCGAGAAACTGTGTGGTAATTCGGGCTAACCCATCACAAACAGCCACTAAATATAAGAAAGTGACTTACTAAAGCACCCCTGTTTTTATAGAGCATGGTCACTTTGCAAAGTCAAGCACCTGGAAATTAGTATATTAGGAATGTAGTTACATCATCAGAATGAGTAAAACTTTTTTTTTAATCCCAGAGTTGCTTATGCATTTAATACACTCAAGAGACTTGATCTGGGACTGAATCAGTTTAGTAGCAAAAAAACGCTGAAAAGTTAGCTCTAGTTGTCTCAGAGTGACTGCCCCAAATTAACGGATGAGAAGCGCTATTTCTGTGGGCTTGTGTCAGGTCCTTATTTAAGTGGGCAACTGAAAGCCTGCTTTTCTATTAGGTCATCATATCACCTGCATTAAATAGGCTATATTGCTGAAGGTTTGGAGGTTTTCTTTGGGTTTGGTTTTTTTTTTTTTTTTTGGAACTACGTGCTATTGATGGAGATCTATATTCCATGTGCCAGTAGGCTTTTTTTTTTTATTGAGAAACCAAGAAAAAGAAAAGCTTTACGCAAACTTAGACCATTGTTCCTGCTGACAGATCCTGGGCACAGGGTGAGATCCATTTCTGTTCTAAAATAAACAGAAATAATTTTCCTGGCTTTCGCAGGGATCTGTTGTTTCGTGTGAGGCCTTGTTATGTACCACAGCTTCCTTGTAACCGGAATAAGAATAATCGAACCTTCTGAGCTGAATAAAGCAGAATTGCTATTTTGGAGCTTCTGAAGTACTGCAATACAATAATGTGCTATTCAGACATACTTTTCTGTCCTTAGATTTCGAAAAGCACAGCAGTGGCTGGGATACGTTAGAACAGCTTCCAGAAGACTGCTGAATTTATCCAGCGGTGGCAATCTCTTTAACGAGTAAGATGACGTTGCATTTAAGACTTGAATGGCCTCGAGCCCATAACTAGGCAGGGACTCCAGTGCTGTTGAAGAAATATCCCTGCAAAATAAAGAGAGCATTCTCTTTTCTTTTCATACCTATAAAAATACCACCAAAGCATGCTGGTAGGTAACAGCGACTCGTTTTTTCACAAAGGTCTAAATCTACAAAGCCATTTCAGCATCTGATACCCAGCTCAGAAACGTGGTCTGTGAAACTACAGAGCGGTGAGGTAAGAACATCCTCATGGCCTAGGAGCCCCAGTGAGGCAAGGAGCTCACTTTGTCCTGGGGAAACCGAAACCCACTGCTCCAGGGACTGTGCCCTGACCTCTCTTTTTGAAAGCCACCGTGCACGGAGTGAGGAACGGCTCTTTAGGCCAGAGAAAGGGAGAGAAAGTGGGCAAATGTGACTCTCCAGCCAGCTAACAGGTAGGACACCCTCCTGGCTCTCTGCTTGGCTCTGAAGGGCTGTTTTGCATGTTTTAATTAAATGGTTGTTAATTAAAAGACATAAAAGAATTCATCATTCTTGCGAAGACAAACTTAAGCAGTTTGGTTTAGAGTAACTTCAGAGGGGCTGTTTGGGTGAGGGAAGGCCATTGACATGACTATGGATTTTCAGAATCAGGCCATTAAACAGGGGAAAAAAGGCTGCAATTTTGAAAGTGATATTAGTAATGCCATGTACTATAAAGCACCAATAAAAGCAATAAAATAGCACGTGTGGCACGGAGTGCTATTTACAGAACCACCCATTGTATTTTATCACATGGAGTTAGAGCCAGTGCAGCCCTGCAGTAAGTACTTATTAATAAAGCATGATGATGATGATAATAATGTGTTTTATTCCACACAGGCTTACAGCATGCGATCAGCTAGTTCACTTTTATAACCGAATTCTAAAATTAATATATTGTAAAAACATATTCATCCTACCAAAGGGCAAGTTAGTTTGCAATGGCAGAATATGAGGCACAGGAATAAGATCAGGAGCATCGGACACAAATAAAGCAAAGGCCAAAATATCTAAGAGGTGGAGGTCAACGCCAGTGCTAGAACTGGCTGACAGGCATTTGTCATGGGGCAAACTTAGCCTGCTGCCCTATAATTTCACAGCATCTTATTGACACGTTTCCATTTTACAAGCAGAATGTAAGAGATCAAGTCTCCTTTCAGACTCAAAGTCTGTGTTTGCTGAGATGATGCAGCCCAACCTGGTTCCTGTGGGACACCTACGAACCCAGGTAACGGGGCGGTGGATACTTACAGGACATCTGGCCCTGTGGCCCCTCTCAGGGCATCGTTGTGTATCCGCCTGAGGTTCTTATTGTCCTTCAGGATTCTGTGGAATGAAACATTAACTCTCTTTACATCTGTATTTTAAAATAACCCTTTTTTGGTTTCTTCTTCCTGTCTCTTTCAATCCTTTCTCCTACCACAGCGGTTGTTGTTGCAGTATCTGGCCTGGGAATGCTTGTGTTTCTCATGCGACCTTTCTCTCCACTGAAGCCATCAGACCATTATCATCTACATTTAATTCTAATAATTTCCAATTTCTGCTGACTTTAACCAGGAACAACCAGTCTGGTTCCTTCACTACAGTAGCAGCGTACAAAAATTCAGCAGAAGTTTTGCCCAAACCATGAGGCTAGTTCCAGAGCATGTGAGTGATTTAAAAACCATTGATGTTTCCAGACATAAAATGTAGGTTCCTCAGTTTGGGCTATGGTTTCAAGCTTTCCACTGTTGCTGCTAAGTTTAAGAATTTATTAAATTGTTGTCGTAAAATTACAAGCTTTTCTCATAAAAACTGCAGTGTTCTAAGGGATGGTGTTTCACGAGAAGCAGTAAGTGTTGCAGGATTAACAACTGAGTCGCAATAACACCGCAACATGCAGTTTTCTAATGGATATCATGAAACAACCAGTTAAGCTGAAGCAAGAGCCTTTAACTGTATTTGAATTATTATTTACTGTTTAAAAAAATACTGAGGAGGGGGAACATACTCACAATTGGTTCAGCTTTGTCCCATTGAAGGCATGGCTGTGGATATCTTCAAATCCATTTTTATATAATTTGCTGGGGATTAAAAAAAAACGTGGAAGGGAAAAAGATTTGGAAAACATGAGATTATGTTATGTACTACAGGTTTCAAACCTTAATGCTGCATTCATTTTAATAATTAGAGGGTCTGGCTTATAAATAACATAGGTAACTATTGTAAGACATACATTAGCTCTAAAATAAAGATAAAATTGCAGCTTAAATTCCCTAAGCACCTTGCTCTTTAGCTGTTGAAGAAAACTTCTGTTTCAATACAGATCCTCCCTCCTCTGAGGGGCTCACCTGTACCTCACCTGCAGACAACAACCTGGAGGCAGAAGACCCAGATTTTGTGGTGTCAGCACTTATAAACGGAAGACTGCAAGGGCTAGAGGAGTGTCTGATGGAAAGCAGCTCTAAAGCCCAGAGGGTGCTGCTGGACTGCAGATCCTCTGCGGACCGACAAATCTTCCAGCAGCCCAAGTTTTGCAGAGAGGCAGGGGTGAGTCGTGCATCATCCAGCGATCAGTGAGCTATCAGCTCCTCCGAAGTACTGCTGCCAGGCTTGAACTGTGCTGGGGAAAGCTCGCTGTCCCCAGCACTGCACAGGGACACTTGGTGCCACCCTGGGCTCTTGGTTCCCCACCTGGGGGCCAGATACCTAAAGGTTGGGCTCTGCTGCACATAAAGTCCAGCTCTTTTCCTTTATTAGGAGATCTAACCTATGGCTCTGGTTTCACTGAGAAAAATCCATTTGTGATATTAAGTTCACGTTTCCAATATAATTTAAATATAATCATTTGTACATAGTATTTTCTTCTTTAATATTAAGCCCTAATGGAAAAATTGACACAGTTTATAAATTAAACAAAATTTCTGTTGTTGCTTTTCCACTTGTTTTTGGGAGAGCAGAAACTAGGGCTATGGAACCTGCTGGCCAGAAAAGGTAAAGTATGGGAAGTGCCTGGCTACATTTCATAGAAGAATGAGCCTATCTCTGCACAATGCTGAAATTAGTGATTTCCTTAAAAAACACAATGATATGTAGGATCAATTTCCCCATCCACATGAAACATTAACTGTTGGAAAGACCAAATTAGCTATTTGTAGTGCAAGGTATTACTTTAGGCTGACTTTACACCTTCATAGATTACTTGTATTTCACCAGACCATGCTGCAACAACTGGAATTATTTCAGCTAATTACAGTTAACAGCATGGGGTGGAGGTAACATGTAGCTCTACAATTAGGAAGCTGCTGATAAGGTAATTCTTTTCTTCTTGTCGTGAGCTCCCTACCACAAAAGGATGGGAGAAAAATGATCTGTGTCTGTCTCCTGACTGAGTTAGACACCCTCCCATTTAATACACTTTAGGATTACAGTAAAAATCTTAAGCACCTTTCACCATCTCTCGTATGTTCATTTTCTTGCACCATTAACAGAATCATAATCTTGCTGAAGTTATTTTGAGAACTTGCTGATACGAAAGAGGCTCATAAGATGAAATGATGCCCTAAACTAAGCAATTGCTCCTTCTTAACATTGTGTGGAGTAGTCTTCAGTCATGTTTATGCTCAGTTCCTCTCACGGTTTCAGAAGGTATTGGTCAATACATAAGATTTGTGTTGAAATTACTGTCATGCTGGCAGATTAGCCTGGTGAAGGGCACAATCGAGTCAACTGCAGTACTTGCTCGTGTGCACAGCTCATCTGCAGGTGCAAACAGTGATTGAGTTTTGTGTGAGGGTTTTGGTACACACTTGTCTCAAGGCAAGGTTCCCCATCTAGATGTGTACTGCCTTTTAAATATCAGTCTGGTCTGCAAAAGTTGGCTTTACTGGCCTCCACATTGGTGTCTGTGGCTACAACACAAAGTAGGTGGCCTGCTGCTGCCCTCTGTTGCTCAGCTGATCCTTCCTCCAGAGACTTCAATTTCAGCCACATCCTGCGGAGAGGCTCTGTCTGTGATTTTTTCCTATGTCAGCACTTTTGTGGAAGTTTTTGGGAGCACAAGAATCCTGCAGAATCTCTACACAGTTCTTGCTGTGCTGGCAGATGACACCTCACCTTGCCTTTCTGCTGCTTTTTGCATTCCTCGGGTGGGGCATCTCACTTAGCATCGAACTCCCCCATCTCACAGATGGCTTCAGAAATGAATCCAAAGTTTGCTAAAAGGAAAGTTTTGGGTGGGAGACTTATGGGAATCAATGTAAGCTGAGTCAAGAGAAATCAGGGTAAGAACAAGCATCGGTACTTCATACCAATTTCTTCTCTGCCTTCCTCCTCTTCAGAGGGACTCTGCGCAGCAGCGTTAGATCAGTGGTATCAGCCTGGTCAGTCCCTGAAAACACTGTTTCAAGAAAATGCACCCCTGAGGGCAAGAGGGAGACTTTGGCCTTCAGTGCAGCTTTCGGAGTCTAGGCCCTGTTGATGGTATTTTAAAAAACAACGTTGCACGGAAGATGAGGATTTGGATTCCTCTTCCTGTTTTCTTTCCTAAGTGAGGTTAAGCTTTTGGATAAAACCCTGCTTTTCAGCTTGAAGAACATCCCTCGATTTCCTAAGCATTTCAGATTTAACTCACAATACAGATACATATTGTATATGGTTTAATTTCACAATTTTTATAAAGTCAAGCTACTCTCCTCAAGCAGAAGTGTTATCCTCACAGAAGGAACTCGAGCTAGGATTATTTTACTCACAGTGTCAGCGATTCATTGTTCATCCCTTGGAAAGCATTTTGTGGTATAGTTGTCATACGCAAGTTATCGCAGAGCTCCCTTTAGGAGGGGGGAAAAAAAAAAGTTATTTTTGTCAGTGATCCAGGAACAAGATGGAAAAGCTGGGTTAGGTTGGGTCTCTACTTACAAAATAAAATGAGCTTCTAATGAGAATATCTGTGTCAGATCTGGAAATTGTCTTATTCCAGTGTTACAAATGCTCCTAAAGAAAAACATAATTTCTATTTACAGGAGAAAAGATTGCCAGAGTGGATGCAACAAAAAGCCAACTCAGTAGGTATGAGTTTAACAATGCTTTAAAAGGTAAGTGACAAATATAATAATTTTTAATTAGGCTCCAATTGTGTTTGTAAGACCTGTAAAAATTAAGTTTTGTAGCATCCTCAAGCAGTGTCCTGGAGAAGCAGCATATGTTCTCTCTACATTAAGTACAAGGAGGAGATTTTAGTTACCCCTTTTGCATAGTACCTTGTTTATCTGAAAGCTTTATTCTAGAAATAAGCACTTAGCCAAACTAATTTGCAGACTTCACTACTGTTTTTTCCATTACTGCCCTGCCCTGGGTTACTTTATTTTCTTGCATATTAAAAGACCTCACTGTTGGTTAAACTGGACATTAAAGCTATCGTAAATGATGTATGTACTTTCAGTGTACCATAACGCATGAAAAACTTTTTTCCTTCTATTCCTTTCTGTAACTTGTCCATGCCTTGAGAAGGGGAAAAAAAAAAAGCAAACAGAAAAGAAACAGAACTTTTTCTTACAAGTATTTTAGCCTTGGAAGGTTTCTGAATGCTCCGTCCTCGATGTGCAACAGATTTTTCGTGTTCAGGATTAGTCTGTAATGAGGGAAAAATATTTCAGTATTATAATGCATTTGGGAGAGTCCTGAATTTTAGTAGCAATTGGCCTTGTCAGAAAAGAGTCAAGTGCAGAACATGGCAGAAGGTTCTCCTGCTGTGAACAAACTTTCTACAAATATACCACGAGTGCATTTTGAAGCACTATTGGTAATAATAACGGCCCGTAAAAAGATAACAGCTAACAATTCCTGAATTCTCATGGTTCACTGAGCTGACATGATCTGGCCTGGATATCCTGGTCACTGGTGGGAGTTAGCATTTTGCCTTCATCTGCTGGTTCTTTGGGATGTGTGGTCTGGGCTTGTGGTGTGCCTGATGCAGTGAGCTCCTGCTTTACCACAGGGGCTCAGAGGGACAAGCATGCTACCGTGACGATGACTGTGCCTCCAACGGTGCTTTTGGAGGTGGGGCTGTGCAAGGAGCCTGAGCTCTGGGTGTGTGTGTGGATGCCTGGTCCTTGCCCTGCGAGCAGATCCCTTTGCATCATCCTTTGTTTCCATCGTATTACTGATGCTCTGCCTAGCCAGGAAAGGCAGTTCCTCAGATGTTTAAACTCTTAGAGCCCCAAGGACTGCATCAGAGCAGTGGCTAATAGCAACAGATGCCTGCTTAGATCTGCAGAAACTGGGAGATGGAGAGAAGTGTGTGAGAAATACTGTTTCCTAGCGGTTGCTCAGAAATGGGACAGGCTCTCTCAATCAAGGAGCGCTTTCTGCAAGTATACTATCTGATAAACCTATATGTTTGCATAAAAGCCCAGCAGCCATAGTCCAGCTCCCTCTCTACGCACGATTTACAAAATTCAAAGGTTTTAGCATATGAAACTGCAACAAGAGTTCAAATCCAAGAATGCTATTGAACCCACCTACCCTGATCATCCACTGAAAGTGGCCTTGAGTGCAGCTTGGGACATCAAGCCCTTGCAATGTGAGGCATGTAGAGCACTCAGGATTCAAACAGGTTTTCTTGCCAGCCTCCTGCAGCTCTTCAATGGTCTTGCTTAGCTTTTGGTTTCAGCAAATGACAAGCTATCCATAAACTCTAGGTAGGGGCCAAATATTTTATTCCTTCCCTAAACCCACCACTGATTCTAGTGGAAGTTGGTCCCAATCAGAGGTGGACCAATCTATCTCTCGTGCTTATTTGAGTGAATAATTGGCTTCAATGGAGTTCACATATGAAAAAAAAAAAAAAAAAAAGACAGATTTGTCCTTACTCAGTTACACCATTTTTAAGCCACTCACTGATTATGCTCTGTGAAAAAGGCAGTAATGAGATATTGAATCAGATTCATAGTTTCTAATTTCACTAAATATTTTGGAGCATTCTCCTAGTCATCCCTTTAACCGTCTCTCTCTCTCTCTCTCAGATGCCTGTGCTATGCAGGTCAAGTTTAAAAATAGCACATGTTCTGTTTGAGTAATGTTGTAGTGCTCAAAAGAAAAGCTACACATACTAAGCATCTGTATTTAAATACTGTAGGGCTTTGAAAACCGCATCTTCAAAAAGGAAGATTTTTCTTATCTGTTGTCACCTTGAATTGTTTCCCCCCTTAGAAGGCTCGACAGTGCCAGCAGAAGTAGACACAGAGCTCCACTCCTGTCACTGAGCTCACTGAAAGCAGTGGGACTTCCTGTGTGTGGATGTCTTTGCATGATTTAGATGTCCAAGGCTAGACCTTACAAAGTGCTCGCTATTTTATAAAGTACTTTGGAGAGAAATGTTTCTCATCAGTAGACCTAATCCAAAGCCAGCCAAAGTAATAGTGAAAAATTTGGTCCAAGAATACTTCTCTGCAGACTGTTTACTCCTTGATGATTCTAAATCACGACATGGATGCCTTTCTTTAACTGATGCTTACATTTCAGACAAAGTGGGAAGGCTGTCAAATGCGCCTGCTTCTATTCTCTCCAGGGAGTCACTCTGAGAGATTTCACTGTAATGAAAAAGGCAAACACAAAGCAATACATTAACAGAAAAGATACCAGAAATCAGCTTTCCACTTTGTATTTCCTTCTTTTATACAGAGTTGTTCAACTCCCCTCCCCAGTTCTTGTTTGGCAGCAGTGTCCATGCTGAGACATGCTGAGAGCCCGTGCCAGCAGGGTTTGACAGTGACCAGCCTTTTGCTGTCTTGGTAGAGGGGTACGCCAGCCTTCTGCAGTAAGTATCTCTGTAACAGCCAATCTCCATTTTCTCAGTAAATTGTCGGTAAGGCAGCAACTAAGGGTCAGAACTAATGCAAACGGAGTGAGCCCAAGCCTGTGAGCCTTTTGCTCCTATCGTTGGTCCCGCTTAGTGAATTTATTTGCATGGGCAAGGATGTAGATAATGTTCATGGTGCTTCATACGCTATTATTAAGTCAGGATGATGGTCATCTAATCCACAGATGTAGAAATACACACATATGCAATCAGTGCACTTCATGAATAATTTTTGGATTTAAATGCCATTTTCATTATCTGCATGCAAACTGAAAGCAAGAGACTCTTTTTCATCATTACACCATCCAACATGACTGTTTTTGTAGGCACTGTTGGATTTTGATGTACTGATGCTCCTATTCCACACTGGTAGTTAAGAATAACCAATGCTGAATTTAGAGGAAAAAAAAAAATCCGCTTACTTGATGCTTGTTAAATGCCTGCTAGATTAAGATTTATGGGGCTACACAACATTGACTCCTGAAAGTAAAGAGTATATATTGATGCGTATATAGGGTAAAGGTCTTCAAAACAGTGCTTTTCTCGACAGAATTGACTGGAAGGGCATACAAACTAAATATAAGATTACAGACTGTCAATAAAAAAATATTTTCTAAACATCTGGAATGCATCTACAAAATCAGAGTCAGTATTGTCACAGTCCTGAGAGTTATCTTATTTCAACTGTCATTACGAGAAAACAATTCTTATTGGTGTTGATACAGAATGAATTATTTTTTTCATTTGTAGTGGAAAAGGGGGATGCACACTAGAAATCATATTTAAACATGTATGTATTTCTTACAGAAATATTAATGATTTTTTCCATAATCAGAATTCAGTGAGATTGTTATTACACTAGTTACTCATAAATGAAAGATGGATGTAGAACAAGTGGCCTGCTGGGTACCTGATCCTCAGAGACTCATGGACTCAGTGCCTGCTCACAGAACTTGAAGACTCTTTCAGGTTTGGGGTCTGAAACACGGTCCTTTCACGGAATCCCTCCTGTCTGCCACTGGCTTACCATTTACCTATGCTGGAATGACTTATGGCACTGAGAATAACTTATCATCTGATTTGCAGGTGGTGATGAGTTGCCAAATAGATGATTTAGAGATTTATGATTTAAAAATATGTATTTTTCAAAGTAAAGCTAAGTGTTCTATAGATTTACTTCAGATGAATACATCAATTTCTGTGCTATTAATTTGGAGAGATACATTAAAAAAACACAAAGAAATCAATTAAATTCTCTTTACAGAAGGGAAAATGCCAATGAGCAAAAGATTCTCCGTGAAGAACAGGATATGCATGCAGCTTGGGAAAGCTTAGCCTCGAGTCATATAGGTAGGAGAAGCTTTGTAGATTTAAGTTGGTCTCCCATCTGAAAATGGTAAGTTCTCATGAAGCATTCAGATGCAAGTGAATGCAAGAATACAATGCTGTTGGATGCTACTATAATGCTTTGTTGCAGTGGAATACATGCAGCAGAGTTCAGTTTATTTTCTACTTGCTAGAGCTACAAAAACACGTAAGTTTATACTTTGGCCAAAATTGTTTAACCAATGAGCACTAAAAGCTAAACTTTTAGTCCAGTTGAGTCTATTCATGCATTTTCATTACCCTCACCCTTTCAGTCTTTGCCTTCAAGAACGGACCACGAAAGGGTTTCCACCTTTCTCTTTTTGTTTCCTTGAAACTAAATTACATAACATCTAACATCTATTTGAATATATGATGCACTATGCACGTTTCATAGGTGAAGAGAAGTATAAAAAGTGCACCTTGAAAAAAAAGTGGCATCACTTGTGCTGCGCTTAGGTTCTGGGGGAGATCACTCCCCTGTTCTGCATTGCACTGTTGTGTCATCAACTTTGTCCTTTAGAGACCACTCAATGCAGGTAGAATGAAAAATAATAAATAAGGGAGACCCAAGCCTGCTCTCTTTCAGCTGGAATAACAAAAAAAATAAGGGCAAGAGTGGTCAGATGGGCTCTGTGGTCTGAGACCTTGATATAAAATAGGTACAAAGCCAAGGTAGGGGAAGCAACACAGAGCCGGTGTGCAACATTACAGCACTTGTACATCAAAAGATCCAAGAAAGGGTTCAGTCCTACTGATCCCCTGCCAAGCTTATCTCCTGGTGCAAAACGCCAAAGAAATCTCTTATTTGGGTACTACATAAATGTATAATCACAGAATGCCATAGCTATCATGGGAGTGATAATGTTTTATGATAGAAACCTATCTCCTCTGCCAATCAAAAGCACCTGCCATCAGTTACTAAGCTGCATCCAGTTCTCCCCAACATGATTAATATTTCATTATGTGAACAAATGTTGAAAATCAAACCTTTTCAAAGAATCTTTTATATATTGCTTTTAAGAAAAGAAATGCTATTTTTATCCTTCCCCAGTGTTGTTTTTTTTTTCGCCAATAGTATGTTTTAGCAACACATTTTCACATTATTGTAAAAAGATGTTATTTGAGATGGAGGTTGATGTTAGAATTTCTAGCAAGAAATTAAGGAAAATTTTGTCAACTTACATGATGTAGGCATCTCTAAGTCCTTCAAACGCGTGTGATGGGATTACTTTTACAGGCAGGTGAGTAAATGATCTGAAAAAAAGAAGAGAGAGGAAAGGATTGTAAGGCACGGGGTTTTCTTGTTTACAGACTCTACTGATACAGTGGGCAGAAAACAAAAAAAAACCCATAAAGCTACTTTATTTCACCTGCAGTTCTCTGTACCTCTGGGGCCTGATCCATTTACCATCGATCTCAGTTAGACTGAGTTCAAAGGATATTGGGTCAGTTCCACAACAGCATAAACCTGAGACTAATCACCATCAAATCAATAATCATAACCTAATAAGTAAATTAACAGTCTGATGGTCTGCTACATTCACAGTCAAAGGAAGCTATAGGCTATTTAAAGTAAGTTCCCCACAAAAAGTGGCTTTCATGTAAATCTTTTTCTCTATAAAACAATATCTTTGCATTCTCTGGACCATATTCTTCTCTCAGGAGTATCCCTGTAGTGCTGCAGCATGGCACCCGGAATTCACTGGCAATGCCCTGGCTGTGTACAAGTGTAGAAGAGGTAAAACTCAGGCCTGATACGGTGGATTTTGGGGTTTTTTTTGTGTTTTTTTGTTGTTGTTGTTTGTTTTTTAATAAGAAATTGCACCAGTGTGGTTAGTTGATTAAAAGCAAGTGTACATTTTCCTTTTCAATTTTTTAATTTGACTGAGAAGTTAACAATGACGTGGAAGACAGATCTGCATTTTACCATTCCACTCCACATCTGAATCTCAGTATTTTTACCAGACAATTTATTTAGCCATGACCACACTCTCCTTGATAATGGCCACAGGAAAATATTTAAGATATTTCAAGATGTTATCTCTGTGCAAACAGATAATTGCTCTATTTTCCTCTTTAATTACAAGTATCTAGTCAGAGACATTTGTTTCCCATCCTTAAAAACCCTCTCTCAAGGTTTTTTCACTGAAATGTTTCCATGCTATTTATAAAACCTGCTTTTTTTTTTCCTTTGTTGTCATAATCCTTTATATGAAGACAATTAAAAATGTTTATCAACTTATACATATATATATGAACACATCATGCCCACACAATATAGTGGCAAGCTGTCAAATGTATTTGTGTCTTGGGGTCACTGGATGCACTAGGGAGCCTGGCAGTCAATTTCTAGGTATGTTCCAAACAGTCTGTTTGATCTTTGGCAAATAATTTCATTTCCTTACACCTTGTCTCCCTGTCAGTAAACTGGGAATAACAGCGCTTCCCTACCTAATAGGGATGTTGTAAGGATATATATGTTTTTGACACCATTGTGATTGGGTCATACCTGTCTCTAGATGGATGCTGGCATGTTGTGTTGTGTGTGAGGTTTGGTTTAATCAGAAATGAAACTAAAAGTCATGTGCCTTGAGAAATCTATTTGCCCCTGAGGGGACAGACAGGTAGAGATAAACCTACAGTAGGGTTCAATACTCTGAAAACAACTTCAGGAAGAAGTAGAAAGTAGAAGCTGAGGAATTCCCACTCTATAACCCTGCCAATGGGAACATCGGAACTGCAAAAAATATTACCATTTAGAAAAGAAACACAAAAGTACCAAAAAAAACCCCAACCCACCACCAGGTCTTGGCTCTTAATTGCCTCAAAATCTTCAGCCCAGGAGCCTCCTACCTCCCTGTGATGTGCCAGTGAGCAGCGTGGTGGCTGTAAATTCCCATATTGCGCAGTTCGGAGTGACCTGCTCCTCCCTGCCTCCAGAAAGCCTTTGGCAATGGTGCTTCCAGCTTAGCCACCTCAGCTATGCAATTAAATTTAAGTGGGACGACCCAGCACTTTTAATATGTACTGTAGTTAAACTCCATGATGGCACTTAATCCATTCTGTATTTCAACTTCATTGTTTTTTGTTTTTTAATTCTCCTGAGTTCACCGTGATAGCTGGCATTGTGAACTCATCTCCATTGACACTACCTCGTCCCATTAAGCATCTCACAAAACAGCAAAAACAAAGGAAAAAGGCAATTCATAATCAGCCTTCTCTCTTAACCCTCAAAATACCAGTGTAGCACACATAGATGCTTCCACACTGATAAAGACATCTTAAATTCACCAGAGGTGAATGTTCCCATCCATGTTCTTGTCCATTTTACCTTTGTGGTTAGTATCTCAAACCCTGCCTCTGTTAAAGGGAAACATGTTCATTTAGATGTCTCTTTCTATACTCAAAACATTGCGAAGAAGATCTTTTAGCTTGCTGAGCACAATCCAGCCTGTGTATATGTATAAGCATTTAGGTTAATAGAGTTTTGAACTGGTTGTTGCAGGCTTAATTTTTTCCGGAGCGCCCAGTAAAGTGAGGCCTTCTCTCATGTGTTGAAGTCTCTGCTATTGTACATGACTGATGTCTTTGATAGCACACAATGAAACTCAAGCAGGTACTGGCAGGAATTAAATATTGATTTCTGTCTGATAGCACTTAGATTGTGATACCCAGGTGCAACCAGTTATTCATCTCTCAGAGCTGAGAAAGCTTTTGACAAAAAAGAAGGAACAAACTGGGTTTTACAAAGCTACAAAGCTTTTATCCATCTGACTGGCCCATGCTACCAGCCTGACTTCTACACTCATGAAAGGAGGGATGCATCCATCTTTAATACCAGTTACCAGCACTGGTTTGAAAGAGTGTTGTTAGTAAAGGATGAACTTTTCACTTTTAAGAAAAACTGTAATGTTTCTGTCGTCGTTAATACATCACAACTTGTATGCTTGTACTCACTCCTGCCATTCAGCAGCTGACAATACCTTGGCTCCAGATAATTGCGGGACTTTTCATCCTCGGAGAAAGGATGGACAGAAAGGAGTGGGGAGCCAGCCAGCCTTCTTGGCATTCACCAGCCCTTAGTGTTTCTATAAATCAAGCTTGGTTTTCAAGGTACATCATTCTAGGCAGTAACGTGTGAAATGGCCAGGCAAAATACGTGTAAGACTATATAAGCACATCAGGAGAGACAGGAACAGCACCTAGATTGACCAAATTCTGTCCTTGCCTGCTAGCTAAAATACTGTCCTTCTCTCTTCAGCTAGCATTTGTTTCCTGTATTTTTGTTTTGCAGTCATAAATTTAGAGTGGATTTTTCACAGGGATGGTTATCTTCCTGTTACTAGGAATACCGTGACTAGTAGGGACCACCTTCTGCTTCCTCTGCTGTGAGTGTATAGATGGAGCAGTAAGAGCTCTTTAGAAAATGTCCATGGGGCGGTTTAACGCAAGGCTACAGTGGCATAAAACCACTGTAGTTCTTTTTTTTTCTTTTTTGCTTCAGGGATACAGCAGAGGCAACTTGACTCAACTTGACAACAATTTTTATCTGCCAAAGGATAAGCTTCTGCTCCTGCGCTACCACATAGACTCAAGCTCCAAGAGAAGTATTGGAGAGGTCCAGATGCCTAAAGACTGCAGGATGACTGGCAGTCATGTTGATGAGGAATCAAAGCCCAAGTCCACTCACACCACTGGAGAAAATCTCTGCATTACAGAATTCACCTTTTGCAAAAAAAACCCGATTAGTTGAACGGATAACAGATTAAAAAAAGAGCACAGGCCCTATAGCACTAGGTATGAATGTGCTGCTGTAGCTGGGTTGGCTGTTACATTTTAGTGTCTCTGTTTTAAAGGATTAATCATATTTCCAATGCCCAAAAGGTGAATGCATAAGGGTGGCAAACATTTTATTCTGTGGTGTCCTTGGACTTAACTCAGAAGGACTGGGAATACTGATTCAAACTAAGACTGAAACCCCACCATTTTCCTAGGATTTTTATCAGCTTCTGAACGCAACTTGAAGTGTTGGCACTGACTTTTAAAGCCCTTTACATCAAGCGTGATCTACCTGAAATGCGAACCATGATACTCGATATATGTTACAAGCAGCCAAAGAGTACTTTCCACTTGATGATGATGGGTGAGATACGTTACCTCCTATGAAAGACACCTTGGCCCTGAAACTGAATTCCTCTGCCAATTCCAAAGAGCCAAGTATGCCTCCAATGAAGACATGACAGAACTGTGTACTTCTTCACGCTTTTGCCACAAAGCTTTGGATGTGGTGCCTGGAAATTTGGTGCCTAATCACGTGCCGCTCACCCTATGGCAGAAGCCCTGCACATGCTCAGACGCAGCAAAGTGAACCTCACTACGAAATGAGGTTTTTGGAGGGGCAGAAAGGTATTAGGTATCCAATGCCCATTACTGGACAGCTGGAGTTGGGTGCTTGTCCATTTAGACCTTGCTAAAAAATCCCAAAGTACATAGGAGACTTCAAAAGAAGGAAAAGAATGTTTTGTTTCAAAATATAATGGTGTGTTAAAGATTATTTTTCTGCTGAGACCACGAAGACGCACAGCTGCTATAGCCAAAATGGCATACAAAGGTGTCTGGATAATAGAGTTTCTATGGTGTTTGTGTAACATCCAAATTAAAAACAGGAGCCTGAGAAAAATATGGTCAATTCAGGACTGTAAAAAACACATAATTCTGCAACCTATCGGAAGCCTAATCATTTTGAAAACTCTTCCAGCAATGATATGACATGGCATGAATAACTCGGGTAAAGAAAAATGGCTGAAATTTCCCTACAACATATATCCTCAGGCTGTAACAAATTATCAAAAGTACATTTGGAAGCACAGTTCATTACGGCACCAGGGCTTAAATTATTCACGTATTGCTGGAGTTACACATTGGTCTTTATTTTCTTGATTGACTATACTAGTGAGAAGGACTTTTCTGAGTCTGGCTTCTGTGTTATAATGGCACCAATGTAAGGACGTGGGCACCCCTGGAACAGTGTTGGAACAACCTGGAGCAGCATTTTTTTCCCAAATTATTAGTGATCTTGCAAGCACTACATTGCAATTCCTCTGGTGTACACAGGTATGGATGTGACTACAAGAGGACAAAAATAACCTTCTCTTGCTTTGTCTCCAATGCACAGAGCTGTGCAGGGGGAGAAGAGAGCTAAAAAGATTGGTAAAGTATGGAAAGAGAGGGAATCATTACTAAGCAAGCTGGAAAAGTCATGTGAGTAAGAGAGAGTGGAAAGAGTAAGGGAGAGAGGAGGACAACAGCTAAGTGGATAAGAAGACACTATGTATGAAAATCAAAGGAAGAGGTGAAAGTAAAGTAAAAGAGGCTGAATAAGAACAAAAAAAAAAGAGCAAGAATCCATGTACACCTGTATGGTTAGAGACTGCATTCATTGGTACAGGTTTGTAATTGTATGATGAATGTAAGCTTTCTATTAAAAGAAACAAGTAATACAAAGAAATGGAAATTTAATAGTATAGTTCCAGGTTAAATATAAATTAGGTTGCATGGGGGCTGAAAGTATAAGGAGCTGGACACGTCTGCAAATGCAGACTGAAAGGCAGGGATTTTTTGGACATCTAAGTGTAAATATTTTCTCCGTAGAAGTATTGAGCAGAATCTTGGTCAAACTCTTTTCTGACTGTAAAATTGGTTTCTACAGCCAGCCTAATAGCTGTACTTTGAGTACATCATAAAGAGGAAATGTTCTATTAAAGGTTGAAGGGAAGAATTCCTCTCTTAATTTTGCCCATCATCTAGCCCTGTTGGTATGAGTGAAGCGTAACTGGCAGCGCCCATAAGCCCATTATCTGTCTTAACCTGATCACTGAGGTTGGGATGTGGTTTCTCCTTGGGGTGACAGATGGAAAAAGGAAAAATAAAAAAGTAAACAAAAAAAAAGAAATTAAAAAATCACATAAATGTAGAGCTTTTGATAACTTCTCTGGGCAGAGAAATGTGACTGATCCACTGCCTGTGCTGCGTGCAGTACCAATACCGGGGAAGAAATGTGCTTGTTGCAATAACTATGGAGAGTCTCTCCAGCATCCATGAGCTCTGCTTTCTCTGACACTAAGGTAACGCAAGGAAATGGGGAGGAAACAAATTCAGGACAGAGATTTTTCTAAAAACTGACTTTGGAGGACTGATTCACAGGGCTCTAGACTAATACAAATTAGTACTTCTTGCTTCTATCAATTCTCAAGCAAGGGAGAAAGGAAAGAGGAGATCAGGGATAGTATCATCCCTGGGGAATTTCAAGAGCATGTTAAATTTACAAACAAATCGGATGAAAATGGAAAACACAGGCTTTGTTACCAAAAGGGGCATAATAAGAAAACGCCAGCTCAACTCATGCACAGATAAGCAAGGGATCCTAGAAACAGCAACTATGCTATCTGGTGGTCTTCTAATCCCATATTTTGACACCATGGTTGTTTAGATGAGTGCTGTAATTGAGCCCATGAACAACACACCAGCACTTGAATACCTACCTATGTGTATCAAGTATTTGGTCCGCTCTACTGGATCATGAGCTTGGAGTATGGTGGGGGCGTGGGGTTAGGGAACGGCTGTGATTCCCTGTTGTTATAATTTAATCCTAATTCCCAGAGAAGCATTGGGCAGAAAGATAGGATGGACCACCCTACAGATACCCAAACAGGTGTCAAAACTCACAGCGGCTTTTGCACTATCAGAGAGGGGAAAAAAGAGTAGCCACAAACTTGTCAATGAGTCAGACCTCGAAAAAAGGCAATGAGCATGGCTAGGAGGGTTTTGATGCTTTTATATAGGGAGCATCAAATTGTACAAGCCTTGGAACAAGAGGCTGGGAGAAGCCTAATGGATTTGTGAAAGAAAAAGCAAACAAACCCCAGAACTGACAGAAGGTTTAAGACCAAGTATTCACCTTTCACTTGGGTTTCTTTAGAGTTCCCTAGCCCACTACGAGGTGCTGGTTTTGGAACAGAGAAGGCAGCATTTGCCTCCTGCCACAGTGGGAGAATGCAAAAAGTTCAGACAGCTGCACCACTTCTCTCTGTCATTGTGGCTGGTGGCACACGGCGTGCGGTTTCGAGGTGCAACACTTTCCCCATTGAGGCAGCGTCCCGAAAGGATGCGCACCTTCTTCCTCGGGAGAAAACTCTGCCTGCGGGCTCGGCCAGGCTTTCAGCGCCGGGCAGCCTTCAAAACCCAAGTCAAAGGCCAGCCCCATGCACGCCCCCCTTACCTCCCGCCACCTTCCCACCTCCGCGGGACGAGCGACGCTCCCGCAACGGGCAGGGGCCACCGGAGAGGCTCCGCTGCTCTACCCTGCGCATACCCCCGCGGAGTCCCACCCGCGGAGCAGCAGCGCAACCCGCTCCCCAAGCCCCCGCGGGGCTCCCCACGCCCTCGCCCGCTGTTTCGAGCAGGACGAGGCGATAACAGGCAGTAACAACTCTCCCCCCGCCCCGCACCGCCGGTAACGCGCCCCGCGGTACTTACGCGCGGGCGGGCGCGGAGAGCGCCCCCTGCGGCGGCGGCGGGCAGCGCAGGGCGGGCTGACTGCAGGCGCAGGGGGGAGGGCACCGGCCGCCCGCCCCGGCGGGCAGCAGGGCCGGCGGCAGCAGCAGCAGCAGCAGCAGCAGGAGGGGCAGCAGCGCGGCTGGCATGGCCCCCAGCGCCTCCTGGCCGCCTCTCGCCTCTGCCCGCCCGCGGGACGCGGGACGCGGCCGGAGCCCCCAGCTCCTCCCGCCCCCGCCCCGGGGCGGGCTCGCCGCCCTCAGCCACGGGGGAGCCGCGCCCCGGGGCTCTCCGGGGGAGCGGCCCTTCCTCTGCGTCCTGTGCCTGCTGCTAGGAGAGCTGGGGGCAGAGGCTACAGGTGACAAGCGGCAGCTTGCCTTTGATTTTCCAGAGTCCCGTGGCCAGCTGAGTCCCCACGGTCCCCTCGCAGGAGGTGATCTGGTTGGAGATGTGCCTGCTCCTTGCAGGGGGGTTGGACGAGATGGCCTTTGAAGGTGCCTTCCAACCCAAACCATTCTGTGATTCTGTGACTGGGATGCTCTCCGTGCCCAGAGATGTGGTTTGGCTGGTGGTGTCAGTGCAAAGCTGAGGTGGTGGAGGTGTGGGCCCGGGAGACCCCCATTTGTCCAGCTGTTAACTGCTGTGAGAGTTTGTGTCTGGGGAAAAAGATGGAAATACATCACGTTTCCCTTAACGGAGTGAATGCTCACTGTGCAGATACAGCGGCCTCGTTAGTGAGTGGGAATGGCTGGGCTACAAACGTCCCTGTCAAATGCTCTCGTGTGACTCCACGCACGGTCACTGAATTGCTGATGGAGGATTGTAACTTGCCTGCTGAGTGATCAAAGGGAGGCATTTCAGGGTGTGTGACTTGTTACTTTATGATCAGTTATACTCTTTGTGTGGAAGAACTAATCATGTTCTCAGGACTACTTATCTTCACAAAGGTCCATTCATTTTGTAAGGGACTGCTTTACATGTAACTATCATAATTGCTGTTGTTATTATTATTTATTACTACAACTACGGCTTCTAGAAACAATAGTTAGAAATCAGGACCCTATTTATGGTGAGTGATGGAGCAAACTACCAAAAAAGATAGTCGCTCCCCAGAGTGAGATTTGCAAACTGAGCAGAAGGGAATGAGTACGTCATCACAACCTACCCGTGTTTTCAAGTCTATCCAGGAAAAAGCCAAAGAGTACAGGAGGGAATGACCCAGCACAACATGGGTTTTGCCTGAGACGATTCTTCCAATTGTAGCTTTACAATCATGGAATCAAATAGTAAAGCCTTTTACAGGTTTTGGTGTTTAGGACTAAAATGTAAGACAGGAATGAGGCGTGTGAGAGGTGTGGGGTCCAGGGGCATCTCTCTGGTCTCAGCAGGGGCTGGCAGGTGGGGTCAGTTAGCAAGCACCAGGCAGCCTCTCTGGTCTGGCCTCAGCAGCAGGACCTGTGTCCATCCTGATCAGGAGCTGTAACCAAATCTTGCACAGGAGGGTAGTGTGGCAGGGCCCTGCTTTTTTGTCCATCTCAAGAGCGCTACCATCTGCTCAACCTTCTTCCTTCAGCATCGTCCGCTCCACTTTAACTGATAGTGATGTTAGCTTTGATTCTGACCTTGCGATGGTTGGGAGGTGCACTCCATTACTTTGTTCTGCTATGCTTGGTGTACTCTTTTCCTCCACCACTGCAGCAGGGTTATTCTGATGGATGATCTACCTAATTGCAGCTAGCATGTGCCTTTATGGTGATCTGTCCTCCTCCCCCCACCTCCCCATCACCTTTGAAATCAATGGAGGTGGTGGGGTTATGAAAGTGAGGGACTGATTGATCCATGCCAGCTGACAAACCTTGGATAACATTGTGCCCTTGTGAGGACCTGCTCGTGTGAAGTGCAGTTGCCTGGAGGTGTGTCCCTATGGTACTGCTGGCCCCTTCCCAACACTCACCTGATGGTGTCATGAGCAGTAGCAGGTGTCTGAGGTCCTGCAGCTTGGTTTCCTATGAGGAGTAATCAGTGAGGAAAAATCTGGGTATATTCTTCTGTTATTTACATCTACTCATATACGTTGGTTTGGGAATGAGCCAGAAGGCAAGCAAGAGAGTCCCTTCCTGAGATTCCTCCTGCCAAGCTGCTGGTTCCTGAGGAGCACTTCAGTTCCTGAATTGACTGCGCACAGACTTTGTGTCAGGAAGCAAACTTTCTGCTGCCAGATAGCTCATCTGTCCACAGTGCTGCCTGTACTTCCAAAGTAAGGCAAAACAGCGCATCTTTTAAAAAGAATTCACTTGACAAACCAGCTTGGAAGCTGCGAGCAGCGGGGAGCAGCACCGCCGAATGACACCTGCTGTCACTCTTCGCCTGGCAAAGAGTCTTGCCCGTGTTATCCGTAGCATTTGGTGTTTTGCAGAATTCTGCTGATGCTCAGATGCCTCCGAGGATATTATTAACGAGGGTGCTGGAGCAGTGTGTGGTGTCTGGGGACATGACTGCTCTTCTCAGCGCAGTGCCTGCCAGGAGCGCCAGAGTGGTGGCACTGCTGTGCCCATGTCACGCACAAGTGGCTGGTCACATTGCGGGGCTGAGGTGCCCACGGCAGTTGTCCTAGTGGAGCCAATTGGCTTGAAGCTGGTTTTGGTATGAGCTGCGGTCACATCTTTGTCAGGGATGCTGACGTACCACTGGGTAGGGGGGCATTTCTCTTTCCTTACCTTCAGTATGTTGTCCTCAAAGTGCAGTGCTAGTGGCCATGAGGTGTTTTGTTGACTAAAGGCTCACAGAGGACTAGGTTTGTGCTGAGAACAAGGTCTGTCCGGTCTCTGTGCCTTCCCTTCCCCCTTTCAGCAAGTTTGTGAGAGGACAGGTGATCATCACACTTAGCTGTGTAATTATAAATTAGTTTTTTATTTATACATCTTTATGCTCATGGGTATACAGAGTTGATCTTGTGGTCAACTGCAAAAAACATTTAATAATCTGTAACACTCATATGTCCTTAATTGCATTCAGCCTATTGATCTGCATTCAGCCCACTAATTCACCTAAGGTGTCATGGGGAATATTGGGCACCTTGTAGGGAGAAGAAAATTTACTCCCTGGAAAGTGTACCTATCCCTGAGGCTCCCTACCCAGAAATATCTTTGAGAGATGTTAGCCATAAAAGGTTTTGATCCCCTATTATTTTTAACATACCTAAATTAAAATTGTAAGTAAAAAACTTTGTTTCTGATGGAAAGACATGATCATTAGGAAGCCTTGCACATCTGGTGCTGAGTTAGTATCTATCTGAAACAAAGTAGTAATTATGCATGTGTATAGGCATATATGCACATGGTGTTAACCTAAATTTACATATGGAGGAGTAACAGCAGTTCATGTGTGGAGGGGCTTTATACAGCTCTGTAACTAGACATACAAATAGTTTTAACCTACATGCATACATGGCTATATAATCATAATGAGTGACACTACATACATTGCACAGTTCAGGGAAGCATCTTTACTGTGGCAGTACTTAAGCGGGAGCTTGACTTTGATGTGTGGAATTTTCACTGGAGCCGCAGGGAATTGGAAGATATGCCTGATGTTGTTCTTCTGCTCAAGCGCTGGCATACGCAGGGATTGCTTTACGCGTGTTGGAGCGCTTTCCTGAATCCTTGCCTCAAGGCCGCTGTGCAGAAGCGTACGTGAGCCCTTCTGCACACAGAAATTGCAGTAGCGATAATGGCCGTGAGGGCTGCAGCTGTAGGTTGTAGGTTTGTTCTGCACGGGTGAAAAATGTAAACAGGAAAACCCCGCGGTCCTCACTGCATCGGATCTCCCACTGATCTGAAATGTGGGGTTGACAGAGCAAGGACTGAGAGATTTGGCTTAGAGGAGCTGGTACAAGGTTTCTCACTCTGGCATCTGACAGCGGGGCTGCAACCTGCTGACCCGCTTTGCTCCGGAGCAACCTGTTACTTGCAGTCATTGCAGACCGGGTATTCTAATTTACTATCTTTCCCTCTCTTTCTCCATTTGTTAACCTTAACATGCCTTTTTACAGTTCCTCGGAGAAGTAGTGCCAGTGGAATACTTGTGTAGAAAAAATTGCTTTTGAGATACAGAACACAGCTAATTACGGCGTTACAATTAGCTGAATGCCCTTAACAGAGTCCGAGGGGGGAAATCATGGTGCAGCATCTGCTATACCATATGCTTTTCTAGTTTCCAGAAGATAACAGTGGGCATGTACGCTGCCGTGGATTGTGCTTTCTGCCTGAAGAGCAGAGCAGCCCACAGATGCTCCAGTATTTCTTCCACTCGAACTCTGTTAGAAACGTCTGATGCTGCATACATCTGTCAAGATGAATTATGCTTCCTTGGCTTCAGTCTCCTTCACGCAGACAGGCTTGTAATGATGCAATGGTAATTCATATCCCATCGTTCGTGAGTGCGTACTTCATCCTGAGGGTGGATGTCATACCAAGAATGGAGTAGAGGTAGCAGGCGGTATGGCATCGCATGAGCTTGTGCTCAGCGCTGAGGTGTTCACTGAATTACCATATAAACCAGGTGAACTGCTGCTTTCTGCACTTCTTTTTTTTTTCTTCACTGTGATATTGGAAAGCTGAAATGCTGTTCTGTGTACTCTTTAGTGAGCTAAACCTAAAATGGCTCATTATTTTGTATCCTATAGATTAACTTTGCCTTGTTGAAAACATCCCAGAATAGTTGTTGTAGCCCTGCTAATGTACTATTCAGTGTGCTGAACTATGGTAATTGCACTTGAATTAGAGCTGACAATGATTGAGCCAGCTTAGTCAAATACTGCTTCACATTTAACACAAACCTTCTGCTTTTTTCTATTACTTTATTTTTTTTAATCACATTTTTAACCTTTCACTTTATTTTGCCTTAGCCAGGCCCAGAACTCCAAAAGGAAATGCATTTATAAAGACATTATTATTACAAATATGCCACTGTAGTCACAAAGCAGCAAGTAGTAACTAATTTTGGATCACATCCATCCCCCTAAGTGCTGATTAATAGCAGAGCTTGTTTATGGAAAGCGGGTCTCTGTTATTTAGCCAATTACTTAATTATCGATTCTCTCTTCCCAGTTTGTTTAGCAGTCTTGCACTATTATCTGTGGCAACTCGTGACAAAAAAAAATATTAAACTTGTGGGAAGGACTTTCGCTAGGGCATATAAACCTGTGATTTACCTCCAGTAAAGCCTGGAGAAAGGATGCTGAGAGAGAAGGAAGCCCGTGGCTCCTCCATAAGCTGTTGAAAGAGTCTGGCTCTGGTCGAGTGGTTTGTATGAGTGTAGCTCTGCCCCAGCACTTTACTGGGTGTGCTTTCCGTGCAGTGCTAGAGCTGTCGGTTCTTCAAGAATGTGATGTCATATGGTCAGTGCACGCGTCTTTATGAATTAGAGGACTGTGACCATCTTGTGAGCGTTACGCGTCCTTATGTGCAGGCTGCGAGTGCCCTGGGGTCTCAGCAGTGGGACCAGAGCTGCCATGAAGGGTAAAAGTAAATTGGGGGAGTCTATGGAGCGGGGATTGTTCTCACTTGGGCCATAGTGTTAGTTCTCTGACTGATACATCAGCTAAGTCTTATTTGTAACTACGTGAGCATACTCTTGCAGGTGTCAAGTGAGGCAGGTGGGGCTCCGTGTTTGCCACAGGGAATGTCCAAGTGCCTAGAAGGGGCACTGAGCTGAAAAGGCAGCCTGTGAGTTTATCCATGCACAGTTATACGGCAAAAATCTAAAGGCTGGATGAGGTTTGAAGTAGGATGAGTTGTAATCTTTATTCATTGGATGGCAAAACCCGTGGTCTTTGATCCAGTAATCCGTACGTCAGCTGGATCATAAATCCAATAATTAAGTACAGTGTAGTTTTTCAGTCGCTCTTCCAAAGACTTTATTTCACATTCTTGCTTGTCTTTTGTCTGTTATCTCAAAATGTCAAAAGAGAGTGGTACAGCCATTCGCAATCAGGTCTGAGCCTGATTCCTCTGTCACTTTTAGCATGTATTATGCACTGATTTAGAAACTATTTTAAAATACATTAAAGCTATCATGAGAAATGAAGGAAGCCCTGCACTTCTGAGTGTGTGTTTGATGCTTACCTCGTTGAATTCAGGAAGAAAGGATTATTAAAGACATAAAAGCTGTCTCTTTATCAGGAGCTTAAAAACACTCAAAGGGAAACAAAATCTGTTGTGCTTAGCTGCTGTAATTTAAGAGCCAAATTCTGCTCTCGTTTGTAACAGCATAAATTTGAATTTGATTGAACTCTGGATTAACATTGCTGCATGCGAGATCAAAATGTGACTTCGGAAGTTCATAAGGTAAGAAGCAGTTTTGCACCTGACCTTGTTCATTTTATCTATGTGTATGCTCTTACTGACTCTGTGCTTTGGCACAAAAAAAAAAAAAATCTATGGGCATTTGATCTCTTTTTAATGATCCTAGTAAGAATAGGTGTTTTTGATTCTAATGCTAGATGTGGCCAGATTGGTAAAATTCCACTGAGTTTTCTACACTTTGCCATTCCCATGATATTTGAATACTGCATGAAAAATAAGCACATGCTGCCTAGATCCTGACATTTTGGTTCAAATATTTCATGGACTTTCAGGTGCAAAAGGGCTGCAATTACATCTAGTTTCACTTGCTACGTAATGCAGGTGAGCTAGTATGATTCTGACAATGCAGAGATGGATAGGACAGAGTCTAAAAAGACTGCAGTAATTTCAATAGTTAAATATTGGTTTAATAGTTAATATAAGATCTTTATATAAAAATGATAGCACACAATCTGTTGATAAAAAAATCAGAACTGCCCATACTATATTGATTAAAAAATGCTATTTTTTGATAAACATTATGAAGTGGGGTGAAAAGCAGTTAATACTTTTTTTTTTTTCTGGGAGTTCATTAAAGTAGAAGTTGTAGAGATAGACAAATATCTGTAGGATTATAAGTGAAAATAATTACAAATCGTAGTGTTGATTTTCAAAAGGAATAGTGTTAGCCATCCTCAGCTTTTTCGCTTTCTACCTCTTCCACTGACATCCAGTAGGGTTACATTATTTCAAGGTCAGTATTTCCAAGGGTGATTGTCTCCAAGGGTGCAGGACGTTGTGTAATTGGCCATCGGTCAGAAAATGCTTTAATACTGATAAAGCCTGTAGGAATGTTTTCTGCTTGTCCTTATACGACTTACGAAGTATACAGCGTTTTTTCCCCCCAACTCAACATCAAATTAATGGAGTTTGTCAGCTGTTTAGGTAATGAGCTAGAGCAGACATTATGTTTTTGGAGGATATGCGTATATGTTGCATTGTGAGGCCAAAATCCAGAAAGATGAATGTTTTCAACCATCTTGACAACCAGACTATCTCCCTGAATACACAGTACCTAGTAGCCTTAAAGAAAGATTATTTTATAAAACCTTTTAATAATTACTGGCACAAATACAAGAAAAATGAAAGACATTTTGATTTACACCAACATGAAGTGAGATTGGAATAGAGTTCTAAATGATGGGCGCTGTCAGTTTATTTGTGATTAACCTCATAATTCTCCTTTTTTTTCAGTAGTGTTTCACTGGTGTGGATAAGAAGTTACTGTAATGCTTGGGAATAGGTTCAGGAGGTGACTGACCTCAATTCTTCCATGTCTTAACTGGGTTCAGCTGTGATTTATTTTTTGAAAAGTCAGTAGTATCACCTGAGGGTGAAGAGCTGGAGCCGACACCAAACTTCTCTGCCTAGCTTTTCCCTACGTGACCTCCACAGCAGCATCCATCTCCAAAGTTTGGTGTGTAAGCTTCTTGTGAAACCCACGGAAGGAATTACACTCCCCAGAAGAAGCGATCCCAAATTATGCAAGCTGTATAAAAAGCTATCCAGGGAGCTCTGGACACAGCATGGATATGAAGCCCAGCTCACACTGGAGTGGGATTGCTGGAGACAAACAGCTGCATCCATTCAGGATCCAAAGTTGCAGATCCCTAGTTCTGTCATTTTGGAGGAAGAAACCCTAGCAAGCTCATTCTTGTTTTTTAAACAGTTTGCACCTGGGGAAGAAGTGCTGCTGCCTATAAGGGGAAAGGGGCCTGGCTTTGGCCCTTTTTCTGCTCTAATTGGATTTATGCCTCCCACATGCCAGGTGAGTGGTGCAGCTCCTGGTTGGGACACGAGCGTGTGTAAGCTGCTGCCTTGCAGAAGGGAAGGTAAGAGGTGATTTTTCTTTGTGCTTTTTGTTGTTATAACTTTTGGCTACTCCAAAACTTTCCTCTATAATTGTTCACTCAGATTAGCCGAGGAGTCTTTGCTGATGTGGCGTTATTGCCGTTCCCTATATTTATTATTGCTAACATCCTTCAAAAATGTATATTCACCCAGTTATTTCTGGAACACTTCTCTGTGAAATTTTTTGTGTGTTTGAAATGGGAATTCCAGATATTTGTTGATGTAAAGATGAAAAAAAGCTTCCACTTAAATTCCTGCACTGTCTTGTCCAGCTGATTTGCTCTTTCTTTTAGTTTCTCAGGGTTTGTTCACTTGGAAGTCGGGACTTCTGTTATGGACCTTTTTTCCTTTCTGTTGGTTAGCACCAAATGAGAGCTTGATCACTTTCTCCAGGGCTGTGTTCTGTGAATGACCCTCATATAATTGCCTCCCTGAATTAGTAGAGAGAAAGCATGCAGGGCAGGTGCTGCGTGTACATCCAAAGGGTTTCAGTTCTCAACGCAATGGAAGGCAATGGCAAAACTTTCCTGCTACAAGCTTGCTATAGCTGTAGAATATTATGGTTACAGCTCCTTAATTAGGTCTTTAGTGGTGTTGGTACTATTCCCAAAATATTTGTGTTTACTAGATATCTGTTAGAAAGCTAGGGCAAACTGCTTGCTGCTGGTGTTTGAAGGGGGTGGTGGTGAATGCCGGGCTGAAAGGGCAGTGGGTGCCACTAAAGGGTGCTCAGGGTGTGGGAGTCACCTCCCTGTTTCCAGGCACAGCAGATGCCACACCATCACAAGGCACTTTACTTATTTTTTTGTTAGGCTGTACTCTTACTTGTTCTTCCACTAGGTTTAGCCTGCTGTGGGTGAAATGAAGTTTTTTCAGGCTCATCAGTCTTTGAATACCAGCCAAAAGAGGAAAATAAGCAAGTCCTTGCATAACGGCTCACATCATCAAAGCCCATTGAAGTGGGGAAGGGCTACAGATAACATCTTGGTGCAGTATTTCTGATTGGTTATTTATTTATTTATTTATTTGGATAGAAACTCACTGTTTATTTTTATATATTAACTTGGGATGTCCCACTGCCCTTCTTGCTCTCTCTTCCCCCATGTACAACTCCTCAAGTGCTCCTTATCTGATGTGACCCAGATCCTGTCCCTTGGCCTCCTCTGAGTGTACGAAGTTATTGTTCCCTCGCTAAAAGCAATCCTTGCCTTTGTACCAGCAAAGCTTGCCTTGGCATGCTTTAGCTCCATCTGGTCCCATTGCTCCTTGTTCCTGCCAGCCCAAGATGCCCAGAAGAGCAGATGTCTGAGGCCAGTGAGAGTATGCTCATTGCCTGGCCAGCTGCAAGTGGGCACTGCTACCCCATGTCCTTGGCATCCACAGGTGTGTTTTCTCTATTTCCAGTCCCTGTGCAGCCTCCTTACTTACTTACTCCTCTCAGTGCTGGTTACCTCTACCTCATGCTCACCTGCCTTCCTCTACCTTCACATGCAAGCCCAAGAAACCAAAGGCAGCATCAGCTGTAGGTCTGATGCAGTCCTTCTGTGCCTCTTGCTGGCTCACCCTTGCACGGATGAAATGCATGTGGGTGTGAAGGGGAACTGGAACGAGCTCTGGCTTAGCCAGCCAGCAGTTGCTGTGTGTCCAGATCACGCAGCAAGTGCCCTTTGGCTCAACTCTCCTGTCTCCACCTTGTTCCTTTTGACTCAGAATAAGTGTGGGACTGTACACGTGACTGCCAGAGAGGATAGCATTTTCCAGATAAAAAAGAAGAATATGGATGAGAGAAATACCAGAAAGACATTTCACAGAGCTTCTGCTTTCCTCTTTCTCCTTGCTTTCTCAGGTGTGTTATGCCCCCTCCAAAAGGCAGGCTGGCCACAGGATCCTGATCTTTCTTTGCTGTCATGAGGGTGATTCTTAGTGTGACTGTGATAGGTGATATCAGTGTGGGATGCCGATTGCTTTAAGCCTAAACTTTGGCTGCTTTGAGTTAAAATAAATGGGAACAGGGTGCACTGCTTGTGAGTTAATATGTAATTGCTGCAGCCCCACAGATTAAATCCATTCAATACATCTCTTGTTTGTGAAAAATGTAGAGGTCAAGATAGTCCCTTTCCACACCTTGCCTCATTATTTTTGACTTGTGAGTTGTTTAGATGAGTAACTAAGAAACTGGGGGGTGGGGAGTGAACAGTCTCTTAAAAAAAAAAAAAAAAAAGCTTTGATCTTTGTCTAATAAATAAATAATAGATTGACCAAATCCTAAAAGAAGGAGAGAACATTTTATACTCATTCTATATTCATTGTATATCCATGAGCCTTTTGTACAGATTTGTATTCTAAAGTGAGTAAGGGGCTCAGAATGAAAAGAAATGTGAATATTTAAATCTGTGATGAATAAAAACTAAAGAAGAGGAGTGATTTCAATTCTAAACTATTTAAATTTATGAGTATTTACTAAGAAATGAGTACTGTAACAACAAGAAATGATTGCCTTTTTTTGTTCATCCCTGATGTTTGGGACATCTTTCAGTTATTGAAATTACGTGGATGTGAGCAATTTTACAAAAAACAGGTTCAGCACACTCAGAGGACTGAAGTTAGTTGTATGTATTAATTCCACAAGGTTTAAAGGGTTTAATAATTTAAATATGTCTACTTGTGTGTCTGTGGATCCATGGAGTAATAGCTCCTGTCTTGCAAAGGTCTGCTAAAGAAGTAAATACTTGCTGAAGCTGCTACATGAGATAGGTGTATCTGTCATTTTCCATCTCCCCAGATGAAGCAGTCAAATCTGACTTTTATAACCCAGGCCATTTCTCTAAGTCCAGTTATTCCAAGTTCATATAGCTGTGACAGGGTGGAACTTGTCCCGAGATGTAGTCATGTACATCACACTTTAGATGTGGTTTTACTTCTAAGTGATAACTGATGCCATTTCAATGTGCAAAATAAACCTGTTTGAACTCCTGTTCAACTGTGGATGGTCAAGGAGACTTCCTTTTGAGCAGTCACTTTTTCAGAGAGTACTGGTTTATTTAACAGACTTGGTGCCAACCCACATCTAACCAGATTGTCCTCATGCCAAAGTCAAGGCATCAAGGCTTGTGAGAAACTGCTTGCAGGAATGGAAAAGAACAGCAGGAAGTTTTCACTGGTTTGGAAAAACTCAGTCTTGATTAAGAAATTGTGTTCCAGAAGAAAAGCACAAGCTGCTTTGGGAGAGGAAGATAGATCTGAGGCTCTCCTGTCCACTCTGCCTAATGCCTTGGGATGTCATGGGAAAGCTGCATCTCAGCACAGGGAACCCAAACGTCGTATTATTTTACTTGTTCCACGTACCAAAGATGCAAAGAGAAGACCCCTCTGTTCTCTCTCAAATTCAGCTAATGTGGACCTAACCTGATCCATTTCCCAAAGGACAATTTCATGTGAGAGCATCGTTACTGTAGATGACAAGTAATTACAGATGGCAGTATGGTCTAATCTGTGGGTTGGCTGGAGGATGTAACTCCTTGTACATCCAGTTGTGGTCTGACTATGGTGAGTGCTGAGAGGCACTTGCAAAAATGCCAAGCATTGCTCATTCTCACGGAAATCAACAGCACTTGGTAGCCCAAGGTACAGATTTTTCTGGAATGGAAGAATTTTTTTTTAAGTCTCACGAAAGTTATGGTGTATCCAAATGAAAATTTGGTCTGAATTCAATACCTAACTTCCTCTGTCTTTTTTCCCCTCATCAATACTAAAGCTGTGCAATAAGGTATAAACTGTGGTTTGGGGCCGGTCTTCAGGTATGTTTAGCTTCTCAAAGAGTGTGAAATGCATAGGGTGGAAGTGTGAAGACATTACACAAAATACAGATAACTAACTTATAATAACTTGCACCATTCACTGTCTCTGAATTGTATTTGTGATCCTGTTGCCATACAAATCAGCGGTCACAGTACTGGCAGTAAGTATCCTATGTCCTTAGCTAGAACAGCAAAGTGTTTCTGAAAATGGAGATCTGCCAAATGTGAGTCTGCTGTTTCCACAGTGCTATTGGGATAAATCCAACAAAACCAATGCCTAAATAGGTGGAAAGACAATAGCAAACTTTTACATAGTGCTTTTACATTTAGCACTTTTAGTACTTTCTGGTCCTTAAAGCATGCCTCTCAGTAGCACAGTGTTACTGAAAAAGATGAGCTGAGACACGTAGGAGCAGAGTCATTCGTCGAAGGCACAGAGGGAATTCAAGTTATGACGATTTAATCACTGGTCCTTCCTTCTTTTATGGGAGTAAATAGTGATTTCTGAGTGAGCAAGGTGCTTTAGGTGCTCAGCTATCCACCTGCGGGCCCAGGTATGATGCAACAAGGAGCACGTCAGCAGCTGAATCTGCTGCAGTCTATTCAAGTCTTTAGAGTAGCCTATTGATTCATTTGATTCTCACATACTCAAATTCCTAGCTTGCTTTTTTGGATTAAGAACCTGATCTTTAGATAATCTCTAATAATTTCCTGCCCAGTAGGCCAGGTTCTTAAATCCCTTCTCAATGACATTGGTACCAGTGTTTTTGCACAGGCAAAACATCCACCGACACAAAGGAAATGTGTATCCAAGCAAATTTAAAGGAGCGGCCAACTCTGAATATTGTCTGCAATACTAAATTCTTGCAAACTATCTTCTGTCTATATGTCTCTGTATTCTACAGTAGCAAAATGCATAACTGTAAAGAATAATTCTGCACCCTAGCATCTTCAGTTCTCTTAAGTGGGTCTCCTTCACACTTTCAACTTAAATACTTTGGAGTTAAGGCACAAGTGAGATCATGCTTATATGCTATGCTGTAGTGTTACTGCTCTTGCAGTTAGAAACACTCAATACATTAATTTTGTAAGACAGCACTTATGATACATCTAAATCCATTCTAGATTTTGCTAAGGAGGAAGTAGTGATTTCTTGTGTCTCTTTAACTTGATTTCTTTCTTTTGCCTTCAGATCTTGTCATAATACAAAAGTTGCAATGAAGGCAAAAGTTTAACATTTTTGTCTTTTTAAGGTTTGTTTTTTTTTTTTTTTTTTTGCACAGAGACCCCACAGTGTAACATACCTTAATTAATGGGAAGTGAGAATGGATTGCATAAACTCCTGATGAATATTGTCTTAGCAAATTAAATGTGATTTAATGCTTTAAGCCAAAGAAATATTTGCATAGCTAATGAACCTGATTAACTTAGAATTAATTTGCAATGTTTAGTCATATGGCTTAAAACTAAAGTGATGTTAGTAATGTGTTGATTATTATTAGTACTCAAGATAATCAGGCTTGCTAGACGATTAAATGTAAATACATAGTGACAAAATTGGTTCGGCTTAATAAACAATTTCAAATAGGAGAATGCCCCATGATGATGAAGTGAAATTAAGGAGTGTTAATTATACAAGTAGAAGTTAGGAAGCTTAGGAAAGCACAAGGTCCCTCTTGTCTGCTGAAAGCGGGTGAAAAGCTGCCTCTTTTTAGCTTCTCTTTGACTTGCTAATGATTTCTTTGTGATCTGTGTTACACTTGTGCCTGGGAACAGTCAGTATGAGCCACGAACCTGGTGTACCCAAGCGCAGTACCGGTGAGCTTGTGGAAGTGTGGACGGGAGATAATGGGTAGCAGCATTGGGCAGAGGAGATCGTTTGTGGGTTGTGCGTGGGCAGCAGGAACCTTGGTTCACGAGCAGCTTAGCCATGGCTGTAACTTTTGGTTTAGTTCTGCAAGCCTTGTAGCAAAGTTCTGGGATATGATTTCAAGGAGAACCGTGTAGTGACTTTCAGAGATGTATAGGAAACATCTCTTTTAAGACAGGGTCTCTATTGGAGAAAGTAGGGGTGACGGCATCGGTGGACAAGGGACGAGCAACTGACATCATCTACCTGGACTTATGCAAAGCTTTTGACACTGTCCCACACGACATCCTTCTCTCTAAACTAGAGAGACATGGGTTTGATGGACGGACCACTCGGTGGATAAGGAGTTGGCTGGATGACTGCACTCAGAGAGTGGTGGTCAACGGCTCAATGTCCATGTGAAGACCAGTCACGA
Source organism: Chlamydotis macqueenii (assembly GCF_036417535.1). Classification (NCBI taxonomy): domain Eukaryota; kingdom Metazoa; phylum Chordata; class Aves; order Otidiformes; family Otididae; genus Chlamydotis; species Chlamydotis macqueenii. The sequence goes on along the minus strand of NC_141558.1, from coordinate 69,555,904 downwards.
GTGGCGTCCGTCAGGGGTCCGTGTTGGGCCTGGCCCTGTTCAACATCTTTGTCAGCGACATGGACAGTGGGATAGAGTGCACCCTCAGCAAGTTCGCCAATGACACCAAGTTGTGTGGTGCCGTCGACACGCTGGAAGGGAGGGATGCCATCCAGAGGGACCTTGACAGGCTGGAGAGGTGGGCCCGTGCCAACCTCATGAAGTTCAACCAGGCCAAGTGCAAGGTCCTGCACCTGGGTCATGGCAATCGCAGGCACAAATACAGGCTGGGCGGGCAATGGATTGAGAGCAACCCTGAGGAGAAGGACTTGGGAGTGCTGGTGGATGAGAAGCTTAACATGAGCAGGCAATGTGCTCTTATGGCCCAGAAGGCCAACCACATCCTGGGTTGCATCAAGAGGAGCGTGGTCAGCAGGTCGAGGGAGGTGATTCTGCCCCTCTGCTCTGCTCCCACGAGACCCCACCTGGAGTACTGTGTCCAGTTCTGGAGCCCCCAGCATAAGAAGGACATGGACCAGTTGGAGAAGGTCCAGAGGAGGGCCACAAAGATGATAAAAGGGCTGGAGCACCTCTCTTATGAGGACAGGCTGAGAGAGTTGGGGCTGTTCAGCCTGCAGAAGAGGAGGCTCCGGGGAGACCTGATAGCGGTCTTCCAGTACCTCAAGGGGGCCTACAAGAAAGATGGGGAGAGGCTGTTTAGTAGGGCCTGTTGCAATAGGACGAGAGGTAATGGTTTTAAAATAGAGGGGGGTAGATTTAGATTGGATATTAGGAAAAAATTTTTTACAATGCGAGTTATAGAACACTGGAACAGGTTGCCCAGAAAGGTGGTGGAGGCCCCATCCCTGGAAACGTTCAAGGCCAGGCTGGATGAGGCTCTGAGCAACCTGATCTAGTTGGGGATGTCCCTGCTCCTTGCAGGGGGGTTGGACTAGATGACTTTTGAAGGTCCCTTCCAACCCTAACTATTCTATGATTCTAAGTATGAAAGTGTGTGCTTAAAAATGAAGTGGTCATTGTGCTGAGAGCTGGTGTTACTCACTTGTAAGGATGCAGAGCTTGCTGGTCAGTAACCTAAAAGAGGCAGTAGATAAATGACCTTGGTATAGGAAACAAAGAGCCTGGAAAGCAAAGACGAGTAGTTAGCATTCAATAGGACAGAGAGATACCTAATAGAGTACCTGTGCTTATCCTGTCGTCTGGATGCTCAATCAGTTTCTAGAGTAACTGAGGACAGCTAAGGGATTATCCATGCTATAATATTTTTTTGTGTGTGTGTGGGATCATACCAGTTTAGAATAGTTTTTGTGGGGTTTCTCTGACGTTTAGAATCGCTGTTGCTCTGTGGTGGTATTCAGGGCTCAGCCATTGCATCCCGCTGCATGGTGTGGGGACGATGGGGCACAGCTACCTGTCCCAGTGCAGTCCGGGGCCTCTCTGGGCCACGCGTTCCCTCTTGCCCCAGTGCGGCAGACTGGCGCGTGTCTGTGGGCACAGGGGAAAGGAGGCAAAGCAGGAAGGAAGAGTCTGCATTTCTGGGTGCCTGAGTTTAACCTTCAGCCTGTAAACCTGATTTTTATCTCCAAATAAATAGATTTCATGGCATGTAAAAAGGGTAAAATTCTGGCTGTAAGCCTACTCTTAGGTTCTTAATTTACAGTGCTGTTTATTGCTTAAAATTGCCTATTTAAACAGGTTTGTTTTTTTTTTTTTGCACTTTGAATTTGCATAGTGTGATAGTCAGATCAGAGTTGACTAGACAATTTCTTCACTTGGTTGCACTAATGTAAATACCAATTAAATGAATGTACAAATTTGTTTTCATACAACTGTGAGCAGAATTTGACCCAGAGAATCATCAGTTGACTCCACATTGGCATGCTCTTATGTTTTGTCTATGAGTTAGGAAAAGAAGCATAAATCAAATCAACTTTTTATCCGTCAAGAAGAGGCCTGTGATTGTGTTGTCTGAAGCCTTGCATGTAGGAGTTGCTTTTCTATGTGAGTTTTCACAGACTGTTCCTCAGGATGCTAGCTTTGGCCAGCATTGTGGCCAATGCGCTGGAGTCTACAGCTCATGCTGGTCAGACAGTGTAAAAGATCGTGTGGACTTTCCTCATCCACTTCACTGTGAGGTCTATGGTAAGCTTTACCTATGTGGCCAAAGAAAAATCAGTGGTCATATCTTTTTTGCTTCAGAAGGTGAGGTGGGAATGTACATCTGCATGTAGTGATGCAGACATAGTAGTCATTTGCACACCCCTTGTGTTTTTCTGCTGCTAAACTACTTGCTTCATGTACCATTATATCTCCTCATTGTGTCTCCTTAATGCTTTAGTGGCTGGGTCTCATCCTTGTGTGACTCTTGCCTTCCTACTGTCTGAGATGTGTGTGGTGTGGATGTGTTTTTATTTTATTTTTATTTTCTCTCCTCCCTTCATATCAGTAGATTTTTGGTTCAGATCATTTTGACCTAATTATCTCCTTTGACTCTTTAACAAGAAGTTTTGCAATGCCTGTGGGTTATAATCCTATCTCTGTTATGGCTGGTGAAGTCTCTTGATAGCCATGAGAAGAACGCTAAATTTAACTAAACTCTGAGCAACCATTATTGCACAATGCTGCAGTGCACTGCTACTCTTTCCAATATCTCAGGAGCCCTTCCCTATAGGATAGCAGTCCTATTTCCTCATAATTCACGAGGAGCCATGGCTGCCAGTAAGCAAGCAGCATAAACATGAGTTTTCTAGATTCAACAGTAATGTTATGTAGCTCTGCCATCTCTGTAACTTCGCAGGTGCTCTGGTCCCTTCCGTATCATATAGATACGCTTCTTGTTCTGTATTTCATCCTTTAGAGGTGACAACACTATCTTCCCAGATAATGTGAATGCATTCATGGGATGTTTCAGGAACTGATGTTTCTGTTTGCTGCGTTTTGGTGTGGGTTTTTTTTTTTATGTAAGTGAAGAGTGACTTCTACCTGAACAAGGAGAAGGAAAGGCATCCTGTGTGAAGGTAGATAACCTAGATTGTGTGGGGATGTTGCGTGGCTCTGCCAGGTGCTTTGGTGTGGTCATATTTGATTCTGTCATTTGAATTCTTCCTCTTTGTCAGATGATGGTAATACCTGTTTCTTCCTACCAACCGACTTTAATGTTATGTTTGTTTTTTTTTTTTTAAGCAGCTACTGCGATGCTGCCCTGGTCTTTGCTTGGATATTCTAGGTATTTATTGTAATAAAATAATGTGGCTTTCATACATCATGTCACAAGTCCCACCAGCTTCTCTATGTCCAGGGGTTTGGCCAAGGGCTATGGGGAGGGCTGGGGGGAAAAAGACACCAGGCAGGCACCTGTGACCCCTAGACGGGTACCACATGGGGTAACCACGCTCTGTGGAAGGATATTGTATTTGTAATATTGACCAAATGACATCACGATATATAACCCATTAAAACACGATATATAACCCATAAAACACACATACATAGCTCCTAAGGAATATTCAAGTTTTACTGGTTTCACTTAAAATCAAGAGGAAACATAATGAAATCTGTTTAATTCAGAGGAGAATCAAGCCCACTGCCGGGTTCAAGATATTGTCATATTCAGGATAACTCTATATATGATAATGTTATCACAAAGAACCTCCTCCATTGCCTCTGTTACTGCCTAAAAGATCCAAGAACATACTGTGTTTAATGTGTGAGAACAATGGTTGTGACATGAGAGCTTCTTGCTTATAATGTAATAGTATTCTTGGGCAGCATCTCTTGACATTTTACAGCCAACTTGTAAGTCCATTTAAATGATTTATTACACTGCAGCCTGGATAGTAAGCACAGGTAAACAGGTTCTCTGGGAAGATTTAAACTAGGAAGACAGTCACTATAAAGTCTACCAGAAATTCATTGCACTTCACAGATGGAACAGATAAAAAAAAAAAAAGTCTGTAGCTACAGACAGCGGGTAAAGAAAATCCTGAATTATCAAGATGCAGTGAAATCCTGTTGCAGTGTCCCATACATGTCTTGGAAAAAAATTTTGATTCTTTAAAAGAGTAGATGAAAACTCGGCTTGGTGACCAGCTATTTTAAAAAGCTTCCCAAACTGCTTGTCCCGAGCAGGCCAGCTTAGGAAGCCTGTGTGGTTATGTTTGAGTGGACAGTGGATGGGGACTGACTGTAATGAGGTTTTGTGTTGCCAAAACCTGATGCAGATCTGCAGATTGAGGAGCGTGTGTTCTGATAGTCCAAGCAGTTAAAAATCATGTGAAGCTTTCCTGCAGATCACCCCACCATGAAAAGGAGTAAAAGTTGGGCTTTAAAAATTTGTTTTCTGTTCTTTAGCTTTTAGTCTTTGCTATCTTCCTGCTCTTCCAGTTCCCCTCTGTGGCCATGAGGACTTGAGGCTTATTTTGTAAATGGCGAGTTGAAAAACACATCAGCTGTTGAAAGATTTGTCACTTAGTCAATGAAGATGACAACGCTAAGTTGAAAAGGAACAACAAAAAAAGTCATTGGCAATGAGCATGGACTAGGAAATTAGGAGCAAGTGTTAGTTTTCAGAGCTCTGATATGCCAACGAAGTAGAGAAAAGCAGAGCAGAGTCAGAAGAGAGGCTTGGAGCTGGAGGGAAGGAACATCTGTGGAATGGCTGTTAAACACAAGTTTTTGAAAGAAATTTTTGAAAGTCTGGAGAGAGTTACAGTCAGTAAGGCTTTGCTAGTTAATGCTGGCTCAAGATCTTAGTTGTACTTCTTAATTAGGATTCCCTTTGTGTAATGCTGAGCCCTTCTTACAGACTAGCTAAACTGCAACAGTGAACTTGCCTTTGGTGCAAGTTTATTGTGACAGCCAGTAGTAAATCACTGGAGTCAATGAAGCTGGTGTCTAAAATCAGTGCTGTATCTGACTCAGAGCTGTTGGCTTCATTCTCTGCTTTTGTTGCAAGCCAGATTTTGAGGGACAGGGAAATGGAAAAACATGCTTCACATAAGGTTAAAAAAAAAAGGTATCTTTGTCTTTAATCCTGAAGAATTTGTGGCTTTACTGTTTTTCCTATTAAGCACTGAAGCCACCCCAAAAGCATGGTTCTTGCAGTGAATTGCAATAGCCTGCCTGGATGTATTAAGTTTAAAGGAGAAACTTTGCTTCACAGGCAGGATTTAACAGTTATTTTCCAGCTTTGATTTTGCTCTGGGAATATAAGAACTGAAGTGCCACCTGCTATCAGTTTTCACTCATCCTTTATACAAGTCCACATAGCATCCTTCTTTTGTAAAGGCTTGTTTCTAACTTAGTGACTGCTTACGCAAGGAGGAAATGAGAGGCTGAAATCTTTTCTTGCTTTGTGACCCCATCACTTGCCTAAAAAGAAAGAAAAATGGTTTCGTATCCCTTTCATCCTTCTTCTTGCAATACCCAGACAATAGATTGGCATGTTTTGTTGAGTTCTGGACAGATTTTACCCACTGTGAAAATGTACGTAATGCTCAAAAAGATCATGTAAACAGCTATACTGACAACTGTGTTAAATAGTGCCTGAATTCTGACTGTCAGCTGGTTGGGTATTGACTTTGTGTAAATAAACAGAAGACACTTTCCAAAACCAGGCGCTCTCTGGAAGGGAATGGGAGACCTGGTTACCTGGGACATGGAGAAGGCTGAGATACTCAATAACTTCTTTGCCTCAGTCTTCACCAGTGAGAGCTCTAGACACATCGCTGGAGTCACAGAAGGCAGAAGCAGGGACTAGGAGAATGAAGAACTGCCCACTGTAGCAGAAGAGATTCGAGACCATCTAAGGAACCTGAAGGTGCACGAGTCCATGGGACCTGATGAGATGCATCCATGGGTCCTGAGGGAACTGATGGATGAAGTTGCCAAGCATCTGTCAAGTGTATTTGAGAAGTCATGGCAGTCTGGTCAGGTTCCCCTGTGTTGCTTCTAAGGGAATGTGCTACAGGGACAGATGAGAAAGTTCTGGTTTTACTGCTGCAGGCAAATACAATCTGTGAAGGGCAGAAAAGTTAACTGGCAAAGCAGGCTGAGACGCTGTTTCTTTCCCTACTGAAAGGAGGAATGGAAAATTTCATGCTTGCGTTTGTACGCTTTGTAGATGTGGAGGTTTTGTTTGCTAAAATTAAAGAAAGATAAGACAGTAGTTGAGAGCTGGTGTGGTTGTTTCTACAAAGTTGTTTCTACAAAGTTGTTGATTTTCTTAATGCAGTAAAAGTTATGTTATCATCCCACAATCACTCATTTTTGGCAGTCCAGATCTTTGGCATTGTGGAGGTTAGACGGTTTTCAGTGAGGAGAGGTGGCTAATGACTGCAGTGACTGGTCAGATAAGACTGTAAATTGTCAATCAAAATATTCCTTGCCTGCTGGGTGAGCAGGGTGCTTGCCTGTGCTGGCTTCACAGTGCCCCCAGTTCCTGTCCAAGCACTGCAGCCCCTAACCTTCTTCCCCCTCTGCTTGGCAGGGTGGAGGGTGGCAGGGCTGGATGGCGGTTTTCGTGAAGACACGGAGAGCATCCATTTCCAAGCTGTTTTCTGCATAATTTTCACCTTTTCCTTCCCATTCACAGCCCTTTTCTTCCACAGTAGCGTGCATGGAGCTGTGCTTTGCAAAAATGGTCTCACATGTGCATGGCTTAATATCTTCTCCTTTTTGGGCAGCTGAAGCGTGCAGAGATAAGGTTTACTTACCACTTCTACAGAAAACATGTAGAATTCACTGCTGCAGAAATTGCTTGAAGTCAGATTTAAGAAAAAAAGAATAAATCCTGAATATTGGATGCCCATAATGTGATGGTCGTTTCCAAATGCTGAAATTGGACTGGCAGAGTAACAGTTCATATTTCAGCCTGTAAAGTGATGTGCTTTGGCAGCAAAGCTAGGCGAGTGGGATGCACGGTTGATATATTACATCAGGTTTATGGTTATTTCATGCCCATGTCCCTTTGAGGATATCCAGAGAGCAGTTCCTGCTCAGTAACAAAGGGCATAGCAAGAGAACCCCGTCCCTTACAAGTGGTATTCACTTTGCTTTTGAGCATTTTACCATTTCTACTGCTAAGGCAAGGATAGTAGATGAAAGAGTTCAGCAAACCCTGTTTCTCATTGATGTCTTCTCTAAGTAATTATAGCGTCACAGCTTGATTTACCATAATTTTTTTTCTCCGAAAAGATTATAAACTAGAGAGCATATTGACTGGAATAAAATAGCTGCTAATCTTCTGAAACTAATGTTTAATCAGTGATGGAAAGAAAGTAACTAAAAAGCTTCATCTAGCTAATTAAATAAAGCTGGTTATTCTGCTGGAAACAGTTAATGAACCTTAAGTAATATAATTATTTTCAGAATATTAAAGCAGGAAAAAAGTGATTACTTATTTAAGACTAAATAATTGCAATGTATTCTTCCCTATAAAAGGTTATAGATACCAAAGACTAAATAACCCCTATGCTTCTGATTCTCCATAAAAGGGTATTTTGCATGAGTTATTACATTTGGTATCTAGCTTGTACAGAATTTTCTTCTTTTAGAGATCTTTGGAGATTATCTTAGGGAATTTGCCTCCCTTGGTGCCTCTTATTATTTCCATTTTTAGGGACTTGCAGGATTTGATTGCCCTTAAAATCAGCTGTGATTGTATTAATGGTGCGGAAGGGGTGAAGCGCAATGATTCTGATCATGGCAATAACAACCCTGAGCTACGCCCGCTGCTGAAATGCTGCTGGGGCAAGGGAGTTTTGCCTCATGGGCATTAATCCTTCCTCTCAGCTGGAGTTCAGCTTGTCTCTCAAACGTTCCCCATCTCTTCTGTTTTGAGATTATGGACAAAGGGGGAATTTCTTTAAGAATGGCAGGTTGTAGCCTAATTACCCCTGTAAGTGCTGGGAGCTTTCGTCTTGGGAGCAGTGTTGGCTTAATGCTGGGTGCTTTGGAAAATCCTACCTGGGTCTGTCCTAATAATTGCTGTAATCTTTTCCCTTCTACCATCTGAAAGCTAGCACACAAGGTGGTTTAAAAAAAAAAAAAAAAAAAAACCCAACACCAAAACCCCCGAGCTGGAAGGGAAGCTTGTGCAGAGCTGCTATCCCAGCCAGCTCCGGATAAATGACTTTTATCAGGCACATCCCGGAGGCATGGGCAGTGCAGCACAGCCTATCCTAGGAGGCATCCCTGAAGGAAAGCGTTACTGTGCCTGTTCTCGCTCCCTGCTAAGGCTAGTGTTTTTGTACCTGTTGCTGTCCTCCTCGCTAATTTAAGAACCACCTCTGCTCCCTGCCCAGAAACAGGCAGAGCTCAATCCCTGCATCATACGTCATCCTAGGGATGTGTTTTGTCATCTCTTAAGGCTCTCTTGAGGTGAGAAGCCTCTCTGGTCCTTCAGCTCCCCACTGTTTGTCTCTGCAGGGGTCAGGTTCAGTTTGGGAAGAAAAAACCTGCAAAGCTGTGTCTGTTGGGAGGGAAAGGGACTGGATTTCCACCTGCCTCCCTGAGCCTGACTCAGCTCCTTTTCCTGTACAAGGACACCAGATGAGAACTGCAAAGAGCAAAACACGTCCTCTTGTTTTCACTTCTTCCACTTATCTGAGTTACATTCAGCACCCTGTACCACACATGCTCTCGCCAAATGCTCCTTTAACTTTGCCAAGAGCAACCATCCTAAATGTGGATCTTGCTCATGTGATCATTGAAATAAACATCTCAGCCATTTAAAATTATATCTTACACTTGAGAGAGACATGCTGAGGCCATCGAGAAACAATAGATTTAATTAGGCTTTTAAAATGTGACACATCTATTATATGTTCCATTACTGCTTTAAAAAAGTCTCTGCTTCTGTATAATAAATCTTGCTGTAGTGCTACTGTTTAATTAAATGGGTGTCAGCACTGGGAACAATTAAAATAAGTTTATGTACTTTCAGGGAAACCCTATAGCAAGATGTGCAAAATAGCATAGAATAAAATGAAAAATTAAACCCTTAGTGGATTTGAGCTGCTGCATGTAAGAAACTTGATAAAAAGCATTTCAAGAAAGTAAGCAATTTTACAGAGTAGCAAGTAGCCGGTTCCACCTCAAAGGTACCAGCCCATGTACCCTTGATTTTTGCGATTGGCAAAAGACCCCAGATGGATGTCTGCATTAATACTAATAAGTGAAATTCATCCCTGAGGAAAAAAAGCCTTCTTTAAAGCCTGAAATAGGCGAGATTCACTCCTAGCAGAAAGCATGCATAAATAGAGGAAGAAATCTCTCTCTATTCTGAGTAGAGAGAGAGCAGTCTCAATCAGGAGTCTCTCTGCTTGTAGGATTTAGTCTCTGATATCTGAAATCCAATTTGATTTTAGGATATAGTTTGTGTAGTAACATATGTAAGTGAACAGTGACACTTCCCTAACTAGAAACAATATATATATTTTATTGCATATTAAAACCCATTTCAACATTGTATTCAACAATGAGTTTTTACTGTTTCCCCTGCTCAGCCTCGGTATAAATAAGCAGCCTTGAAACAAATATCAAAACTAAATGGCATTGAATATAATGAAACAACATTGAGTCTAATGAAGCAGAATTGCTATGTAAACAGGGATGCTTTTATCTCGTTGGAATTTTTATGTCCTTGCATGTCTCTCAGCTACATTTTTGTAACCTGATTCTTAGGAAATGCCTGATATCTCTTTATGATTGTTAGCAGAGACCAAGACAGCGCTGTAACGTGTGCTTAACGCCGTGGTGTGAAAGTAATATCAAGTTTGCAGTTTTAGAAGTGAAATGTCATTGTCCTCACCTTATTACAGGGGGTTAGCTGCAAAACTTAGTAACCTCTAGGTCTCTTAAGAGCAATGGGTTGCACGCAGCCAAAGGTTGGGTGAGAGTGTCACTTGGAAGCTCCTTGCTTGCGAGCCCTTTCATTATGTCTTTTAATGTCTTTGTCCGGATACCAGCAGCAATAACGCTAACAATAACAGTAAACCTCACAAAACTTTCTTTGGGCTGAGAATCATGCCAAAAGAAGAGGTTTTTATTTCCTGCTGTAACATAAGCCGTACCAGGATGCTGACTGACCTCTCTGTGCTCGGGATGGGTGAAACACCCAGCCACTGCCCGTGCATCTGCTCTTTGACACCTGGGGCTGTTGTAGGAGCTCTGCACAAACTAGGAAAGTTCCTCATTCTTCCCAGTGCAAAAAACCCACAATCCAGTAAATACCTTTCTAAATTACACTCTTTATTATCACGTTCTTTTCACTCTATGCTTAAGTCCTACACTAAAATATATTTGGCTTGCACCTGAACATCATCTTCCACTTTGCCATTGATATGTGCTTTTGCCCCTTTTGGAAAACAGCTCAAAATTTAGCCTTTCAAGTTAATGTGCTGCAGCTCCTTGTATAAGAATAGGGTTGAGCAGAAGCACGTGAATAAATGGTTCTCTTTGACAGTGCTGAATGTGGAAGTATGTTTGATAGTACATTGGTAAGCCTTTTCAAATTCTCCACAGCTCACTTGAACTTAAAAACAGGTGACGGCAAGATAAATTAATATTTTTTTTTTTTTTTAATCACTGGAAGCAATGGAAGAAAACCCCTGTGATATCTATTGCCCTAAACTGTCCTGTTCTGTTAATAGCTTCTTCATTTAAAATACCATCAACACTGCCTAATCTTGCAGTTGTGGTGCTGTTCTTAAGCCTCTTTCTCCTGGAAGTTTTGGGTTTGATTTTCTTTTTTTTTTTTTTTTTTTTTTTGCTGAGAATTTCTGTTTCATTAAAAATTCTTTCTAGACCCCCTGATCTATTGTTTCTCTCTGTGCGCTGCCTTTTAATGGACATGGTGCACAGAAGAGCTATGGCATGAGATTTCCTGTATCTGTGTGTTTATAAAGTCTGAGGACTCAGACTTGGATCTTAAAATGCATTCTTTGGCAGCCAGGTGTCCCATCAGCTCTACTTAGGAAATGTGCATCAATTAGCTGGGCTTTCTATTCCTCTCCCACGGGCTGTTGAGTCTATAATCAGAAATTTAGGGGAATGGCTTGCTGACCCAAATTCCAAATATTGAAAAACCTCAAAGTAATGTAGCATGTAACTGAAATCACATAAAGTTTGGGTATGAAGAATGAAGCTTCTGACACCTCATTTTCATTACACAGATGGTAACAAGAATGGAAAATGTCACAAGGATAATTCACTTATGTTTGGTCTTTTGTACTGTAATTATCTAGTCCTTCTTGCTTTGGGCTCCCCTTTTCCTACATAACTTTTGGGACAAGGTGGATTTGGCTTTTAATGGTCTAATAAATACAAGTAATAGTTTGTGATTTGTTTAATATTTTGAACTGAAAGGTCAAGGGTAGGAAGATTAAAAAGTCATTGGGGAAAAAACTTTCCGTAAAAGCCATCTCTTGCTGGAAGTAACACAGTTTCTTAAGTAAGCATAAAATCAGTTTACGAAGGCTCCAAGCCCAAATTAAAGCAGAAAGGAAAATAGTGTTAGTGCATAGATACCACCAGCTGTAGAAAGATAAGTGAAATGAAAAACCAGGTAGGGGAATCATAGCCAGGATTTCCCATAGGGTTTCTGTAGCATTGATTATGATTTTTGGTTGGTTTTTTTTTTTTGTAGGTTTTTTTTTTTTTTTGAGCACATCTATCTGAAAGTCAGTAGAACAGAAGTAATGATTGAAGTGCTCTTGAGCCTACTCTTTCCAGTTTGGCTTTGCTAATTAAATTGGAGCTTTTTGTGACCTTTCCAGGCAAATGATTGTCTATGCAGTAAGTAACTGGTACCCCTTTTTTGTGTATGGACCCTGAGGCAGGGAATTTGGCTCAGATAACCCCATTCTGAGCAAATACCCCGCTACAGTAAAGTGTGTGAAGGTTACTGCGAAGTTAGCCTTCTGTGAGGGCAATGTAGTAGTGTGTTTGAAGGCATATGTAGTTGCATGTGATGATTTGTGTGTGTGCTAAAGGTTTGTCAGCAAGCACCACTGTCTTCTCATCTGCTTGCCAAAAATTCTTGTTCCTACTGCATGTGTCACAGCATACTGAAATCGGCTGAGGTTGGCATGGTCAACTAAAATAGAAGTGCTGCTGAGATCTTTAAAAGAGAATGTGTTACGAGATTGACTTCTTCCCTCTCCTCTTGTATATGGGGATGTCTGTAGATGTGCTGTATTTTCTCAGTCTGTGCTCTGACCCTTTAACACTTCTCTCCCCCTCCTCAATGCTTGCACCATGTGCAAGGAAATTACGGTATCAGCAGCTTGTCTCTGGCTGAAGCTCTGCTTGCAAAGCCCCAGGTGAGACTGAATCATGGAGTATTTAATGAAAAGCTGACTGCTGCCAAACAACAGTCTTAAATTCCAGCATCTGTGCACATCCCATCTCCTTTCCTTCCCTTTTGTGTGGGAGGGAGATTGAAGAGAAGCTCAAGGGCTCTTTGTCCCAACTTTTTTCCATGATCTGAAGGTGCTCAGTTATGGAGGGCTCTGCCTTACCCCACTTGTGTCCTTGGCAATGCTGCAGTGTTGGTAAGGGAGAAATCATTCATGGCTGCTTGCAGGAGTGGCTAAAATAGTGTTATTTGTGCACTGTGAGAACAGGAGACCTGAGACAGATGGACCTTTTTCTTCTCTTGGGGACAGTCTGCAGAGTTTTTATGTTTCCCTGGAGTCCCAGACAAGTGCCCTGTTTGCTTTTCACTGGAATAAGCTCTTTCCATCTCAGAAAATGGGATCAAGTCTGCAGAGGTCTTTGAAATATGCTGCTAATTTAGTGTATTTCTTCTGAATGACAATATGGGAACCATTTCTCTAAAACATCTTCTCTCTGTTAAAGCAAACAGGCTGAGCAGACCTATAATGGGGGCTTCTAGTTCGGTGTTTGTTAAGTAGAAGGCAGACTTTTTGTCATTTTAGTGAAAGGATGCGAGCGTGAGGAGTACCATGTGGAACGTAATTAGTGGTTTATTGTACATCTGAGGATATCTACAATTTCAGAAGATAAACCTTCTGTAGCTCTGGTGAACCTGGAAGGAGAGTCAGGCTGCTCAGGGGTGAGAGCTTCAGGAAAAGAGCTGTCTTTGCTACCGCAAGTCAGGTGGAGACACTAGTCCTATGAAGAGAAGAAGGGCACAAATAGCTACGTGCAACTGTTTGGTACTGAAAGGTGGTTAACATCGTGTGATATTTTCTCTGAGTATTAAAGGTGGAAATGTATTGTACCTGCAATTATCGTCGTCTAACTTAAAAATGTTACGGCAACAGTGCTAGGTCATTCTGCCCTTCTGTGGTGAAAGAGAAAGCGCTATTTAGTACTTCTTTTGTAGTTTCTTAACAGCATCTTTTTCTCCCTGGGATGTTCTGAGCAGTTAAACCAGCCCTCCTGCAGAGTAGGATCATGCTCTTTTTATTTAGTTGCAGAAAACATTTACAATATACTATGGCAAATCACACAATCAATCTTCATGCTAATCATTCTCTGCTGGAAGCTATTTACTACAAAAACTTCTGAAATGTTCTTACTAGCTGGAAAGCAGAGAATCACAGACAAAAGAGTGATTCACTTTTATGTTTTAAAAAAACCCAAAACCAAAATGGAATACTTTGAAAAAGGTTGGAATATTTCAGATTAGATGGGTAAAGGCTGAAGAAGGAGACACTCCGAAATTGCCTTCTTCAGTGGGGCTTCTCCTTAAACCTCCCCAGATCTAATTCTATCTGAAGTCCTTGCCTCAGCCATTATTTGCTTCTGTGCTACCATTTAAATTATGGACCTCTGATTTACATTCATTCTGTCACAGTGGTTTCATTAGAGTTAGCTCTGATTGCAGCACTCCAGTCATGAGAGTCGTGCCATCATGTTTCTGCAATGGCGACTAAGTCATAGCTATCCTGCTGCACAATGGCTTCCAGCTCCTACTGTTTGTTGCCTGTGCTGTGTGCATTGGTGTAGATGCATTTGAGTTGGGTTATTGATTTCACCTCCAGCATTGTCGTGCTACTACTAGGCTCATCTCTAGTGAGCCTGGTTATATCCCCTTCCCTCTTCAAACCTAGTTTAAAGTCCTCTCAACGAGCCCTGCCAACTCATGAACGAGAATCCTTTTCCCTCTTTGAGACAGCCAAACTCCATCTATCACCAGCAGGCCTAGTGCTGTGTAAACCTCCCCATGATCAAAAACCCCAAAATTCCACTGATGGCACCAGCCTCTGAGCCAAACATTAATCAGGTGAATTTTCCTGTTCTTTTCAGTATTCTTCCATGCCACTGATGGGATTGGGAAAAACACAACCCGATGGAGTGGAGTACGTCAGTGGCTGTCTTGCAGAAAACTTGTGTATGGAAAAGTTCTGGGGGCCAAAGTGAGGTTTTGTGCTCCTTTTGCAGCACCGAGGAGAAGCATCTCTGTGTGTGTGAGAGTCTTAGACCTCTCGTTGTGCTTTGTGGCTGTTCTAACCATGCTTATGTGGCAGTTATAGAAAGTATATAGAGACTCATGCCAGTTGGGATTTAAGGGTGTTTGAAGAAAGTAGCAGTGATTTAAAAAAAAAAAAAAAAGAAAAATAAAGAAATAGAGGGTATGTAAAGCTATTGGAGTTTGTGGTAGGTCTCTTCAGAAAGGTAACAGGCAGATACGACACAACTGAACAGGGATTGGGTTATTCTGGAAAGGAAACATAGAAATTTGCTTTTAAATATGTGTCTGGTATAGAGCTGCAGCATGCCTCACCCTCTGCTGCACTGTGTATTTCATTTGCTTTACAAAATCAAACAGCTTAAGGTTTGAGTCACCCTTCATTAAGCTGCACAAAATGAAAATGCCAACACTTTTGGAACATGTTGATGTGGGCCCTAAAGTGGAAAAGAAATGTAACATCGAGCTACCCTTCTCGATGTGAATGGCGAGAAATAAACTATTTGGTAAAGTGGGGAATCTGGATGACTGGATCTTTTGTGTCGCTCTCTGTGTTGGGGAAAAGCACTGAACAACAGAAAACTTCAGTCTCTGAGTGAGATCCACTTCTTGACTCATTTCTGATATTATTGTTTTCACTTGTTTATTATTTATCTTGTTCAGTACTCAAAAGCTGCCCAAAGCTGCAAATCTGAATCACAGGATGAGGTCTGATACCTTAAATTGGAATTATCTGGGACATCAACGAGGGCAATGCAGCCCCTGATGATGGGGGAGCAGGTTTCAGCCTCTCTTACTGGCTGAGCACATCCTGTCTGGTGGGAGATGGAAGAAAGGTGGGAGAGATTTTGTCATAAGAAATTACAGAGTGCAGCCAGGAGTGGGAGACTGTTATGGCAGGCGCTCTGGGAACCCGAGCTACGCCTGCATTCTCACCATTACCCGTTATTGGATCCCCTCCTCCTCACCCCCTCCCCAGATCGCTGCAGGAGAGCGTGCAGGCGGTAGGAGGTCTGGCCATCAAAAGGCATCTGGGAGGCTAAGGCTACAGGAAAATGATGTTAAATTGTGAATTGGAAGGCGTTCGCTCAGGAAAGCACTAGAGGCTATGTGTGAGTCCAGAGCTACATGGGGAAAGAGTGGGGTGTCAGCTGGAGCATGCAGCAGGGATTTGCAGATGTGGTAAGGTACCCCCACATAATCCTTAGAGCAAAATACGCTTAATACTGTTTCAGCAAGGTTGTAATTTCCAGCTTAATGGATTTAAGACTCATGGTGACTGGCTCTGAAAGTAGCTATCAGTTCTCTCCTGTGCAAAAAACAGTGCAGGAGGCAGTGCCTGAGTTGCAACGTGGTCACACTCAGTGCACCCTCCTGAATACACCCCACCGTGAGCAGAGTACCTTACAGGTATGATGTGACAATGTTTAGTTCGAATGGTGGTATAAGGCAGGAGCTCCTGTAGCGCTCAGGGGGATGCTGATGGGGTGAATCAGCCCACCCTGGATCCAGACAGGCCCCTCCTCTGGTGAGGTGGGCAAGCAGCTCATACATTACCTGTTTCTTGTGGCCACAGAAGTGCAGGAGCTATGACTAAGGCTGTCAGGAGAAGTAAAATATGAGAGTAAATGGGCCTTATTTCCTCAGTATTGCAACCAACGAGCAGGTTACTGTCTTAACTGTCCAGGATGCCACACCATACAGACCCCCTTGACTGCGCTGCTGTAAGAGCAAGGTCTCATTATATTTCGAGGCAGGTGGAGGGTGGCCTGTGGGCAGGTGTTGTGGGGGCCATCTCTGCGTGGTGTTTCCCAAAACTTATAACACACTGGCTGTGGAGGCTCTTTTGAATGTCTTCCATCACTTGAGATATTCATCACCAAAGAGGATGGTGGCACAGGGATGTCCCCTATCGGTGTACATGTTACCTGATCCCCACGGTGACATGTTGCCCCCCAATATGGTGACAAAGACATAGAGGTAAATAGGCAGATTGTCCATTTAAACTAAAGACTGGATCCTGTCTTTGTTTCTGCAACATAAGGAGGAACAGTGATGGGAAGTCACTGCAGCCTGGTAGAGTCATAGACACAAGAGTAGATCTCCACTCTGAATGATGGTTGCTACTACTAAAAAAGGGGCATTTTAATGTTTTAAATATCTGT
This sequence comes from Chlamydotis macqueenii, assembly GCF_036417535.1. Classification (NCBI taxonomy): domain Eukaryota; kingdom Metazoa; phylum Chordata; class Aves; order Otidiformes; family Otididae; genus Chlamydotis; species Chlamydotis macqueenii. Next base: position 69,539,299 of record NC_141558.1, on the reverse strand, counting down.
TTCATAATGATCAGAGTTTTCAGGTTGCACAATAGGGCTGATTAATGTGCACCTCAGGTGTGCCGGAGGCTCACGTTTGTTACACACGCCGTGCACCCATTAATAGGCAGTGCAATGTGGTCTGTCATGCTGTACTGCTTAATTACGTTGTCTCTCCCGACCCAGGGCTCGTGTGTTGTGCAAAGCCATAAATACTCCAAGAGCCCCATTTCCACTGAAATCAACAGGAGTTTTACCATTGTGCTGAGATGAGAGGAGGACTTTGCTGTATAAGTAAAATAAGGCAGATGCAGCTAACAGGGACTTTAAAGTGGGAAGAAGCGCAGCAAAGGACATGTGAATTATGAAAGATCAAAGTCAAAAGGGATCTGAAAAGATTACAGAATAAACTAGAAAAATGTTAAAGAAGGCATAAGAGTAGCAAAGATGGAAGGTAAAATGAAAATTGGACAAGAGGTAAAAATAAATAAGAGACATTTCAAGTGGATACAGAATAAGAAGTGAACGAGGCAACAGGGATTCTACAAAATGGAAAGAGTAATTTTGTAACAGAAGCAGCAGACATTGTTGAATAAATAAATGAATTATAGGTCTGATTTCACAGAGGAGAATGGGAGAAATTTAATATATCAGAAACAGGAACGTTTCTGGGGCAGGGTGAGGGACATCCATGTGGAGCAAGGGGAGGGAGAATAGGAGTGAGCCCACCACTGAGGCATGAGCACTGGACACGATGGCTCCCTTTCTGGTTCTTCTGGGGATTTGCTCTGATGTGTAGGTGGTCTGCTTATCTCTCTGTGCTTTAGCGTGGGTGGTGGTGGTCTCCTGGGACAAGGTTTGGCCTTTTTGTCTGGCAGTTTGGTGGGAGGCAGGACCTGCCTGAGGACCTATTCTGCTTCTGCATCACTACAGTTCCTCTTCGCCACCAAGAAACTGCCAGATAACCAGCATTCCTGCACTGCAAGAAAAACTTTGAAGGGACAGGAAATTTGGACCAGAAAAAAACCCCAAACCTATTAAGTTATTTTTTGGCAGACATACTTTTTGCTTTTATCCTGTAGAATAATTTGACACAATAGATACTTGACAATGGTTTAGTCAGTCCAGCCCTAGATGTCTAGCAACTGTCCATCACAGGATGGTATAACAGCAAAATAAAGGTCTGCTGAGAATTACTTTAATGGGCTAAATTAGCACTTGGTCAGTTTAAACACAATGGCTGGCAAGATTTGGAAATATGTTGGTCACTTGTCTTGTTTACGAATACACATTAAGAGCAGCAGAATAAAGAAGGATGCTTCAGATCTGAATGGATAAAACAGTTTAATTAAAAGTGGCTGTAATCTTAAACTTCAAGGCATGCTATTTTGTATCAGTTAAGGACCACTGAGTGGTCCTTCTCCTCTCTGCCACCTAGTCAGTACCAGAAAGAAATGTGAGAACGTGAGGCATATTTAAAAAATTTATCTAAGAATAATATGATGTAATAGCTGCAGAATTCAAATATATTTGTATCTAGATTAAGGAATTAGAAACATCCCTAAAGCTTCTAGGTTAATATAGCAAGTGCCAAAAATTAATTTTACAGGCATACAAACTGAGCATCTTTGATTCTATATAAATCAAAGGTAAATAACTAGGCAGGCAATCCTGGAAGTGTTTCAAGAGAATAAATGAACACTTGTTGGGAGGGGAGGAAAAGAAATTTAAAAAAAAAAAGAAAAAATAAAACCAAACAGAAAAGGAAAAATCCAAGCCTTACAGGCTGCTGCTTGTAGCTGGAGGGAAGACATAGCGCGCGGATCTTAATGGAAGATAAGCGCGGGAACTGTTCAGCTTTAAAGCCTTGTTGCCAGCATATTTTAGGACTGCATTACCCTCTCTTTTTCATCTGTGTTAAAACAATGTGAGAAGTTTGACTTGCAAGCCAGCCCTCACTCACAGCGGCTGAATAGAGAGCAGCTCTGGCTCAAGCTGGGGAAGCAAGGCATGTGGAGCATAATGCGCCCGAGGTGCTGTGGCTCCTTTTAGACAGGGTGGGACTGAGCCTGTCAGGGAGACTCAGCTGACTGCAGGGATGTGGATGCTCCTGGACAAAGACATCAGCTCTGAGGATGGCAAAACACTCAATAAGAGATAAACGGATGAAAGGAGCCAGTACCACTGCTTCACTGCAGGCTGGATTTGAGTATGTAAATACAAGCCTGGTTTGATCACCTTTTATTGCCATGTTAAAAGCCTCATACCTTTCTGAGGGAGGCAATTCTAAATGCCAGTGCTGATTTTAGCCTAACTTTTGCATTTTAGTTTTGTGTAGTTACTAATGGCACTGTCTGTAATCCAACTTTGGGTAGGAATGAACCTGAGAAAAAAGGCAGCCCCCTCTTACAGTTTATTTGCTTTGCATTTAATTCAGCCGCTGTGCTTACAATCCACCCCACCCCCCAAAAGCCAGAACAAATAGTAAAAGAGCTAGGGAAATTCAACTTAAAAGTCTAAGTTGTAATTAAAGCACTTGACAATTTAAGGTAAAGTTTTATCTCGCTTACTAAAATGTAATTTAGAAGTACAGAGAGGAGCAGTTATGTGTGGTTTTAACCTGGGACTCTGATTCAGTTGGGCATGTTAAGCTCTGTCCATCTGTCCATTTGAAAAGTGTTTTCAAGATACAGGCAGACCCAAGCCCTGCATGAAGCACTGGAGCTGCAGTCCGCTTCTGCAGCTGATCTGGGTAGCAGCTCTGGCTGCAGTGCCACATGAGGCAGCTGGATTGAGATGAAATGCTCGTCTGGTCCTGGTAGCGCTTCCCTGGTTCATCCTGCTGAGACACTGAGTTTCAGCCTCACCGAGTGCTCAGGTTGCTTTGCATGTACCTGCACCCCATTGCCGCTCAGGTGATGGGGGGAACCAGCCTGTGTCTCAGCCACTGGAGCTTTTTCCTTCATGGGCAGTGGTGCAGCTTCATCTCTTAAGGTGAAAGTCAAAGGTGAGCAGCAAGCAGAAGGTCCTCTAGGCCCTGCAGATGCCTGGAGAGCAAGTGACTGGCCAGGACAGACAAATACAGGTGTTACGGACACTTGGACATATATTCCTGGTATGCTGATAAGGCTATTACCGTTTTCTCTGCTGAACTATTCCTTTGCTATGGATGAAGAAGTGTTAGACCAAAGCATGTAATTTATCTGTTTAAAAAAAGCTATTTTGACAAAGACCTGCTTACAGCACTAGGGGTATATTTTTCTTCTTCCCCCCCCCCCAATAAATCTTTCACAAAATTAAGGCATTGACATTACATCTCTGTTAAGGTAATTTACTCCCCACAGTAATTTTGACTTAGTTTGTTCTACATGGAGTGATATTTTAATCATCCTTTCAGTGCTTATTGATGAGGGTTTGCTGCAAAAGATGAGAAGATAAGTTTAAAGTTATCCCTTGTGAATTTAAAACAATAACAAGGAAGTGAACACAGTCTAAAACAAATTAAGAAATGTAATAGACTTAATAAAAGGCTGATATTTTATTTGATGTACAAAATGACTGGAAGACTCTGGTGGGGCTGCACATACTCTTATCCAACTAAGGTGGTGTGGGGTTTTTTTTTTTTTTGTTTTAAATTGAATATGCACAAATCTTCTCCTCTCTAAAGGTAAATGATCAATGAGATAAATGGTTTGTATTTTGTCCAATAATAAAATGTGTTACCTTGATTCAAACACCATATAAAAACTGTGCCTCGTTCCCATACCCATCACCTAGGAATAATTTGCATTTCCTCACACACCAGGAGGGCTCTGGTTTCAAAGCTTTCTTCTCATCAACTCTTGGCTCTTCCTCAGCATGTGAGAGGGTAGCTTTCTTCAAAAATTAATTAACTGTCAGGTCAGAGGGAGTGGAGTATCTTCCTCAGACACTACGATCCCTGCAATCCTTCAAGGATACAAAAGGGCATCCTTGAAGGCTGAAATTACAGCTTCAAACAACCAACTATCTGATTTTTTTTTTTTTTTGACTAAACATAACACAGTCTCCACCACTAGCGTTTATGTTAAGTGGTAATCAGCCAGACTGGGGGGAAAAAAAAAATCATGGTGCCAAAGTCCTTGGATGACTGAACTGTCTCAGAGGTTTGAGATCTCTGAGACAGGAGCCAGCCTCCACTCAGTGAGAAACCTGGTAACTGCATGCTAAAAAAAAAAAAAAATTACAGGGCATTTTTACTGATCATTCTTAGGCACTGAAGAAAATTTGTATTTTAGGAAAATATTTCAGCTATAAAGCTTTTTCCAAGGTGGGAGCTGAATAGTTGCATGCAACTAGTCCTTCCAGAGTGCTGGTGACAGAAGCAGCTGAGGTTTTGAGTGTGTCTGCTGCAAGAAGCAGAAGAGAGCCAGGCATGGCAGCCAGATCCCTTCTTGAGTCATGTCCCCAAATCCCTCTGTGGGGATGGGGGTTTTGTGTAGGTTTGTTCTACTCTTTTTGTCTTAAACTGTGGCCACATGGTGCAGTGTCTTGCTAAACAGCAGCTGAATTAAGCCCATATGTGTGCATGCACCTATACATATATGAACGCATATAAAGTTCGCATAAACTGTTCTGGGTCTACTGGTTTCACTCTTACTTTGCCAAGTTAACAAAAGTTGGCACTTTGGCCTGCTGCACAATTTGTTAGGTTTGCTGAATTCTTCAGAACTGCTTGGGATTTAGGGCCCTATTTGAGTGTAAAATGTGATTAGTTACAGTGAAGTGACTTTTTATCTGGCTGATACACCTTTCTTTCAATTTAGTTGATAAATGTGCAGTGTTAGCCCGGTCACAGGCATTTCACTTGTGATCTGAGAAAAGCAGCTGGTGGGACTTTTGATGCCGATATAAAATTCGTCACTCTTTCTCCTGTCTATTGGCCAAGTGGTTGCTGTTTTATACTGAACACAGATGCCATGACGCATGGTCTCCGGACAGCATGAGTGGTTGCAGGTGTCACCCCTCACACTCCCAATGCCAGCTGCATGTTTTAGCTGGAGGAAGGATGCTTGTCTGCAGAGGAGCGAGAGCTGAGAGGAGTGGCAGCATCTTCGGTGCTCCCTGTTCAGTCTTCAGGATAAAATATTTAGCTGTGACCTTTGCATCTGGGTTCAAGCATGAAGCTTTGCATTGGCTGAATTATGTCTATGTATTTTATGTAGGCACTGTGAGGCTTAATTAAATGTTTATTTATTATGCTTTGAGAGGCTTGTATGGAAAGCATACATGTTAATCCTTCTGTTGATTCACGGTATTGTGTGAGGGCTGAAGGCCCATTCTATCTAACTGAAAGGCAATGCTGGTGCTTGTTAGATGGCCAAGCAGCACACAACTCTAATGTCCAGCAGTCTTGGACTCTGTGGGCTACAAAAATGTAGTATTGCGGTTCCCCAAAACTTTCCCTTTATTAGCTTTTCTATAGTAATACATAACAATAAAATATTTGCCACGTATTCCGCATGCTATTTGAATTTAATTATTTCTTCTCTGATTTGAACAGAAGGCCTATAAAGCGTGCTTGGATACTTCTGTGGAAGTCTTAAACTGAAAGAATCAGTTTTGTCTTATTTGCATAGCCTGCCGAGGATGGACCTCAGCGTACATATGTTGATGGCAGTAAGATGATCATTATCCAGTCAATGCCTCCTATACAGGTAGAGAGGTACGTCTGGATTAGCTGTGTGACTGCTGGGATCCCTCCAGGGTTTAATTCCCCTCCTTTCATTTCCTTGCTCTATTTTCAGCTGCTATTAACTTTAAAAGTGTTTTTTTGTATGAGGAAGGATTGTGCATGGCACTGACACCTTATTACTTTTCTGAGTTTGCCGATTGGCTGAAACTCAAAAGTCTTTACTAGTTAGGCTAAAACATTAAAAATGTCTTTTGATAAATGATCTGAAAGGAAAATCAAGCAGATGGCTTTTAGGCCCATCTCATGGTGCAGCTCTACAGAGAAATAATAGTTTCAGTAATGGGTTATAGAGTTTTATTTAAATCACTGTGCTATTTAATGGAAAGGGGTAAATCCGTTAGTGTTGTTTTTTTGGTGTTTCTTTTTTCTTATTTTTCTCAGTTTTCTCTCCTTGAAATGAACCAAGTCTCACTCTGAAGTGCTGGGAAGTTTTTCTTTCCTCACTTTTTGTAGTTGGTCATTCAGTTTGCTGCTATTGTTTCTGGTTTTGTACGCTAGTGACAGCCTCCGACATCCCACAGCCTATTTCCTGATGGACTCATTTACTATCTCTGTTTTAGGGGTGGTATTTATGTGCCTCGGCCTGCTGCCCGTAGCTAGAGATCTTCTCTATTACAGTGGGTTTATAGGGTGAGTTACAGCTTCTGGGGGGCTTTGTGGAAAATCACAGGGAAGTTAGAATGTGGCTCCTTTGGCCTTCAGGACAGATTAGGCAGATGCAGGTGGGGATGGGCAGCTCCCCTGCGTGTGGGCTGGGAGGAGAGGGGGGCAAGGGGGGACATCTGCAGGGCACCAAAGTGACCAGCATTTGTGTATAGGCATGAACATCAACACAGATGTTCAGATCTAAAGGCAAAGGTGCAGTAGTAGAGTAACTGGTAATTTGTGGTTATTTCATGAGACACAGAGCCCAAGCTTTTGGAAGGGCGGGAGCTGGTTTTTGGAGTGCAGGTAAAGAGATGTGTTAGAGGAGCTATGGTTTTAGCATTTGTTTTATCATGCAGTCTCTAAGAAGCAAAGCCCTTTAACCTGTCTCCAACCTGGCATTCAAGAGATCAAATATGAAAGATTCTTAGTTACTTCTGAATATTTAAGCCAAAGAAATGCTGGACTTGCAGGCATGCTAATTTTCTTAGTGATAACACTTGATCCTGCTTGAAACATGCACTCAATTCTGCTGTCTTCACTAGATATTAGCAAAACCTTTGAAATAAATATTGAATGTAATTGTCCATGTGCTCTTATTTCTGCTTTTAGCAGAAAATTATGGCACATTTAATATGAGCAATTTTATTTCTTTTTTTTTTTTTTCAAGTGAAAAAATGAGAAGCAAAGGTGTCTTTACTCCAGCATGGCACTGATTCAGTATGGACTAGAAGAAAGATATCAGGTATGCCCTGTGTTCCAGCATCATAAATGCTTGGGATTATGTCTTTGTTGTTGTCTTTTTCATAAATCGATGCAGCATTATGTTGTGAACTGGATGTGGAAACACTGAAGTGGCTTCCCCTGGGTAAGAGAGCTGAGTCTGTAGTGTCTCAAAGAGTCTGAAATCAGAAAAACTAGAAACAGGGGCTCCAAGCTACTGCCAATTTGGTGTGTTGCAGGCTCTTCTGCAGATGCCTTGTCTCAACTGAGGGCACAGCTTCTTGTGGGAGTGGGTCCTGCATCTGCTGGACTGCAGTGCCCTTCTCTGGCTACCTCAGAGGATGAATGGATGGATCCATGCTAAATTAAACGTGGAGGAGAAAGAAAGAAAATGAAACCTGAAGGAATGTTGTGTGACAAGTAGGGGGTCAATCAAAGCTGCCTTACTTGTCCAAATTTTGCTGCCAGAAAGAGTAAAGACAACATAATTTTGTCTAAGTCTTGTAATATTGCACTGTAATTTGCCTCTCATCTCTGCTCTGCCAGGAGTAGAGGGAAAATACTCCAATAAAAGAAGTACAGGTTGTTAACCAGTGGACGTGACCTCCTAGGCTAACCTGATAGGCTAAAACATGGTCTAAACAGCACTGTCAGTCATTGTAGTCCTCAGTAAAAGAAGTTTGCTCCTGAGAGATGTCAGCTTAAAATATAAGGTCTTGATCTTTAATTTGGATCCCTCTGGGCAGACCTTTCTTTCAGCCTGAACAGCTTTGATTTCAATAGCACTTTGTGGTTCTGGACACGTGAATCCAACTGGGGGTTTAGATTCCTCCTACACACTGGCATAGTAGCTTTTCATATATTTTGATAAAAAAAAAAAAACAAACCCTTAACGTCCGATGTTTGTTTGGTTTGTTTTTTTTTTTTTTGTGAGGTTTTTTTCCTTTTTCCATATTTCACTCTCCTCTGTGTAGTCCTGGGTCCCAGTCTTTCTGGTCTTTCTTGGGTGATTGCAGACACTGACATGTTATTTTTGGATCATATAGCAGAAATAAATACAAGAAGATGGTAAATTAAACTTCACAGGTAATTTCAGACTGGAGACTCCAATCAGCATCTTTTCTTTTGAGGGTGTAGCTCCACTTGACCCATGAGGGCACCTCATTTTGTTTCTGTAGCGAATGACAACTTGGCCAGATTTAGAGCATCCATCGCCCTTAGCACCTGTAGATACTCCTTACAATGCAGTGTTGGTTCAATAGCACAATCGCACATTTTGCCTTTGAAGACTGATAAAAAGTCCTTGGGAATGATAACTCCAGTAAGGAATAAACTTTGGAGATAAATGTTACATTGACTTTGCCATTTGCATTTACTCTGCAGCTTGAGATGACTTTTAATTATTCAAAAGAGGCAGAATGTAAGTCACATCTATCTTTGTTTCTTCCCCTAAAGCAAATCCACTCTGTAAATTTTCCTGTGACCAGTGTACCAATATTTCCCTGGTATAGCTTCTCTGATTTTTCACTTCATTTTTTTTTTTCTTTCTTTTCAAATTTTTGTTAGATGTTTGAGATGCAACAGAATTCAGCTACATTGAGATGTTTTCTCATGAGCTAACTCACAGCAGTTTGATCAGTCTGTTAATGTAATGAACAAGGAGAGGAACATACACGCTTTCCAGTGCTACGGGCATGTGTCTAGAAAAATAATGTAGCAGTTAAAAAGCCTCATCAATGTGAACTTTGAAAAAACTCCATTGTATTTGTTCGTATTAGGAAATACTGGGTGTGAGTGTCTCATCATGCACACACGCCCCTGGCAAGGGGGACAGGAGGGAAGGTAATTCTTCAGTGTGTTTAGAGACATGAACTCTCTATCTCTTCCCTTTGGCATTCACTGTTGCTGTCAGCATGGGCACCTTCTTTCTGCTTTTCTTTAGAAGAGGAGTGTTGTTATTTATTACAATATTAGCTTTTTTTTTTTTTTTTAAATGCTCTGCGAGAAATGTGCAAAGCAGCGGGGAACTGAGTGTTCTTGCTGTCGGATTACAAATGTTTTTGGCCAGTACATTTAAGCACAGAATGGCACTTGCTTGTTGGGGCTTTGAAGGGAATAATGGGAAACCTACAACCCTAAGAGAGAATTCAGATTTTGATTGCTCAGGAATGAGGTATTTAATCTTGCACCTGCTCCAAGTAGGAAATCGTTTCAAGTATTTACTTAATGTGTGTGAAAAATACTGAAAATAAAAAACAAAAGGGGGAAAAAAAAGCGAAAAGGAAAAAAAAAAATCAGTTTATTGACAGGAGCTTTAAACACAGCAAACCATGTGGTGGTGCTAAAGTTACAAAAGATGAATCCTGCCAGACCCACTCTTACAAAATGTGCAGAATGTGGCCAGATGAGATATGACAACAAGCACAAATTATAGCAGTGGCAAACCAGTAAACATGGAAATCTGAGTAAATCAGTCATTTCAAATCTATTTGCCAAACTGTGTTTATCCTCTGCAAAACCTCACAATCTCTGTAGGAAACACTTCAGAGCAATCTCTGCAGGGCTTTTGCTGGGTGGAGTTAAGGATCAGGATATTCCACAGCAGCCTTTTTGCAGACCTTACAGCTGATCTTTCAGCCTAATTCAAATGAACAATGATGATACCCGCATTTTTTTTTTTTTTTTTTCAACTTGAGTACCCATTTCCAATTTTGAAACTGCTACATGAGAAGACATTGAATGCTAGGGATAGACAGATGAAGCACTTCTGGTTTCACGGTAAAAACTGATTGCAATATTTTGTGTATTTATTCCTCATCCCTAAGCTACATGGATATTTTGGTGCTTTGTAAGAAAAAGAGTATTTTGTAGAGATGTCAGCTTGTTTTTTTTTTCCCTTTGACTAAACCAGTACAATCCCATCAATTTCAATGCAGTCCCTCTTGTATGTGACAGTGGAGGATTTGTCCTGCAATCTTTTCCTGCTTCTTCTTTCTGGCCTACATTCCTCAAATTGTGAAAGCGCTCTGTTTAATGGTGAGCCCTAGGAGAGACGAAGAGTAGAATTTTTCTTTTTTTCTTTTTTTTTTCTTTTTCTTTTTTTTTCTTTTTCTTTTTTTTTTCCCCCAGGTCAGTTTTAAGGACCTAAGTGGAGCCCTGGATTTGTGAGCTAGTTACAGAAGTCCTCAGTGATGAAAGCTGACATGGCCAGTTAGCCTTTTCAAATATATTCTGTGACTAGGGCAGAATAATTGCATTCAAAATCCATGTTTAACATTCATTTACAGGCTTACAACGAGGCACACAGTCTGTGCCATCCCCTAATTTGTACCACTCTGGGAACATTTTCCTTGTCTCAGCATTTCACGTTGGGTTTTGAAGATAGAAGTTGAAGATCTGAGAGCAGACCTGTTCCTGCCTCAGACTTCCTGCATAACCTTGGGCCAATTACTATATCTCTGTGTATCAGCTTTTCCTTCTGTAAAGTGGTGACTACGATACCTGTTGTGGAGGTACTTCAGGCTGAGCAGACTGAGATGTGGATTGAATATGTTACAGAAGTATCTCGGTGTTAACACAATATTTATGTTCAGTAGCTGTGCCAGAAGTCATCTTTTTTACTGTCCTTCTTCCCTCCAGCTCCTCTCTTCTTAGGATAACCAAGAGCCAGTAAAGTCTCATTTGCCCCTTCAAGATGGAGCATGTTGGAATGTTGTACTGGGTCATACTGTTGTCCATTTGGCCTTCATTAACCCTCTACTATCTCATATTGCATTTGTGATTTCATAAACTCCTGCCATATCCCTTCTCAGTCTCCTCTTTCTCAGACTAATGGTGCTACTGTAATGCTGTTGGTCTATGCTGGGGAGCTGTTCTGTGGCTGTGGTCAGCCTTGCCCTTCTCTGAGGGTTTACCATGGACTTTTCCTAACAGATGGCCTAGAAATGCATGTAGTGTTCAAGATACAGGGAAACCAAATATTTATAAAATGGTATAATGTTTTTGATTCTCTTCTTTCCTAATGATTTATATATTCTGAGTTATTTATCTGCCTCTAACAAACACTGAACTATATTTTTATCAGTTACCTACAAGTGCACCCTCAGCAAATTTGCAGATGACCCCAAGCTGAGTGGTGCAGTTGAAAAGCCTGAGGGATGGTTATGCTATTCAGAGAGAACTGGACAAGCTTGAGGATTGGGCCTATGTGAACTTCATGAAGTCCAACAAGTCCAAGTGCAAGGCCTTGCACTCAGGTCAGGGCAACCCCTGGTATCAATACAGGCTGGGAAATGAAGGGAATGAGAGCAGCCCTGCAGAGAAGGACTTGGGGGTACTGGTGAGTGAAAGGCTGGACATGAGCAGACAATGTAGCTCAAAAAGCCAGCCATTTTCTGGGCTGTATGGAAATAAGCGTGATCAGCAGGTTGAGGGAGTTGGTTCTCCCTCTCTATTCTGCTCTGGTGAGACTCCACCTGGAGTATTGTGTCCAGCTCTGGAGTCTTCAGTACAGGAAAGACATGGACCTGTTGGAACAGGTCCAGAGGAGGGCCACAAAAATGATCAGCACTTCTCCTATGAGGACAGGCTGAGAGAGTTGGAGTTGTTCAGCCAAGAAAAGGCTCCAGGAAGACCTTATTGAGGCCTTTCAATACTTAAAGGGGCCTTGTAAGAAAGATGGGGATAGACTTTTTAGTAAGGTCTGTAATGACAGGACAAGGGGCAATAGTTTTAAACTAAAAGAAAGTAGATTCAGACTAGATATAAGGAAGACTTTTTTACAATGATGATCGTGAAGCACTAGAACAGGTTGCTCAGAGAGGTGGTAGATGCCCTGTCCCTGGAAACGTTCAAGACCAGGCTGGATGGGGCTCTGGGCAACCTGATCTAGTTGAAGATGTCCCTGCTCCTTGCAGGGAGGTTGGACGTGATGACCTTTTAAAGATCCCTTGCAACCCAAACTATTGTATGATTCTATTCTATGATATACCAAGAACCCAAGATCTTACTCTCCATCGCGATGGGAGGTAAGCTCAACTTAGAGACCATCACTTTATAAGTGAAGCTATGATTGTGGGATTTTTTTTTTTTAGCCATATATTTCACTCCATGTGTATCTACACTGCATTTCACCTGTCATTTTATTGCTTGGTCACTCAGTCTAGTAAGGTCTTCAGAAAAGACCCTTCATAGACAATTCACCCTTACTACTCTGAATACTTCAGTTCTTTCCAAACTTATTAATTAGTTTCTTCAGAAAACTTTGCCAATCCATTGCCTTTTTTGCCCTCCAGCCCCACCCCATCTGTCCTTCATCCACTCCTTTCCCAGAGCTTTTATGAATGTGTTGGACAGTACAGACCCTAGCCCAGCTCTCTGGAGAGCTCTTCTAGTGACTACTCTCCCATGCATGAGCTCACAGTTTACCACCACCTGTTTCCTGTCCCTTAATCAATGGGCTGCATTCTTCTGCAATTGCAGCTTAGTTTCCTTGAAAGCCCGTGGCAGTGGGACTTTGTTAAAAGGAATTAGGAAAGTAGATTATATCAACAGAGCACCGTGACCATGTGCTTGTTGCCCCCTTCGGAGAGCTCCAATGGGAGTTTGAGACTTGTGTAGCATTGAGGCTTGAATAGATGGAGTTACCAAAATATCAAATATTAATACTTCTTGCAGTAGCCCTAACAGAGGCTTCTCTTCATTTTCCTTCTTTGTGCCAGTGTCTTTTTTCTGCCTTTGAGGACTAGTGCAGAAATGTAGATGTCACTTCACCTGCCCTCTAGACACTTTGGCTGCCTCTTTCTCATGTTTTCTGCTGCAATCTTAGCTTTCACACTTTGCAAGTTGCCCCACATCCTTCACATGTGCCATCCTAGCAAGGGGCTCTGAACCTCACTGCAAGAGGAAATGGGCCACACTGGGGAAAAAAAAAAAATGATGTATTGCTTTGGGTTTTGCTTGTTTTAAACAAAGAGGGAGAGAACTTTCCTGGAATTACTGGCTGTCCTTATCTTCTGCTTAATGAATGACAAAGCATGATGTCATCACCTGGTTGCAGTCCAGAATAATGTTTCAGATGCTGATCAGTCACTGATGTTTCAGAAGATGATGCACAAAATCTGTCTGTGTGCACACACTCTGCAGGTTAGAAATTTCTTTGTAATACATGACCCCAAGCTGTTGCAATTATCTTACCTCAAGGCAGGATCTGTCTGAAGGAGGAAGTGGGAGGGGGAACAGGACCTTCTGAAACTGAAAAATACCCTGCTTAAGCTTGATTCTAAGAGATGTGGAAATCTTCTGGAAAGGTGGTACTGGTGACCTCAACAAATCCTCTAGATCATGAGATCTGATGGAAAAGCTCAGAATATTTAAGGTCTTATCATAACAATGGACAGGTTTATTATTAAAGAAAATGTAGTTATATATACTTTCTGTGTACATACATGGAGACTTTTATCTGTCCTCTCATACATAAAGATGTATGTTAGAGGAAGGGCCTCTAACATACCAAAGCACTAATTTCTTAAAGGGCTGCTTTCTTCAGTGTTTCCTAGCTAACCTGCTGTATTATGACCAACATTGAGAAACGTGTCTGTGGAGAATTTTTGAGTCAAAGAACCCATGAAAAGCTGCACTGAAAAGCCTAAACATGGTTTCACTTCTGTTTGATGCCTTTATTGAAGACCGGGTCCTGAATGTCTGGTTTCCCTACCTTTCCTCTGACGTGCAGTAATGATTCCTGGTAACTTCCTTGGGAGAAGGGAAATCATTACTGGAGCCAGATCAGACCTTTCACATTTACTTTTAACCATCCCATTTCCAAGTTTCCTTTAAATTAATTTCTCTAAAGGTAACATTTATGCTGATTTAGAGCATTTCGTTTGGCTGATATGATGCCCCAGTCCAGTGGGAGACTTATGGAGGGATATGATGCACTGACCTTTTACTTCAGATTTACACCCACTGGTTTCTGTGTGGTACCTATAACCAATATTTTCCGACAGGAGAGATCAAACCTCCTAGACCTTGATGTAAGCAGCAAGCAGCAGAAACACACAATCACACAGTAATACGTTGCCTCACACAAAACCTTCATATTCATAATGAGGAGTTGTTTTTTCCAAAATGAGGATTTAATTCTCCCCCCCCCCCAGGAAGTAACTGTTTCATAGATTGTTATTATTTCCCTTACCCCACCTATGGGAATACTTTGTTACAAACACGGACCTAAGTCTCCCTGCCTTGCTCAAAAAGACAGCCTCTTTAAAATGATGAGCTGTATGAGTAAGTAAAACAAACTGAAGTTGTAAAATGGAGTCCATATCTGGCTTGTAAGTGCTAGTTGCTGTATCAGCACCTGCTGTCTGGTCCAGTGCACATTTTTATTGCGTTATAACACATTGCTAGAGTTTGGCTTCTTCAGCATCATCCACCTGGTCCTGAGCCACAATGAACCTACTGTGCTCCCTCACACCGCTTGCTCCCCAGCAGCTCCAAAAAGCACTTCTGCTTCTTTTGTGCGGCTGGTGGCAGCTCCACTATTTTTGTGCTGCGTTGTATATTCAAACCGACACGGACTTGCAAGCCCTCGGATTTTTTTCAGTGTACATGTTAACAACATAGAGTTTGGTATTGCTAAATATGGTAATGACATTTGTCTCACGTGTGTCGCTTTGACCGGAGAAAGCCCTGGCAAAGGCCTCTATGAAATGCATCTCAGGCTGCACCGAGCAAGATGTGTGCTTGGCTTTGTTGGCTTGGTGTGCTGGGGCACCATGATAGAAAAAAAGAAACAATTATCTCACACTGCCAAAATAATCTCTTTTGCTTATTCTTCAGCAAAAGCATAAGGGCCAAGTCCCCAGCCCATTGAAGTCAAGGGCAGGATTCCCATTGTTTTGCCCAGCCTTCAGATCAAAGCCACTGTGCAAAGGCACAATTTTTCGGTAGGTTAAAAAGAACATACCAATTTTCTTTTTTTTTTTTTTTTTTTTTTTAAATTTTTAAATCTAAAGAATAAGAGCATGAACATGCTATTTTGAACCCAGCTATGCTGAAATAATGAGAGTGAAGAAGTTTAGAGAACATTCTGATGAAAAAATTTGGAAAAATATTTTATTAATCCAAATGCACAGTTTTAGGGTAACTGAAACTATTCATGAGTATGTGGAGATGGCTAGGCAAGGGAAATAGTGCAGAGGCATTTGTCTAAAAAAAAAGTTAGAAAAATGATTTTGAACATCTGTTTAAGCATTTTGTTTAGAAATGTGGCTTGATGCAATTGAAAAATAATAAAGCAAACATTGGCTTAACCCAAACGCTCTGTAGTAACTGCTTTCCCTGCCCCAAAATAATCCTTTTGCCTCCTTCCCCAGTTTTCTAACTTAGCCATCAAATGAAGGCAGGAGCTTAATTGCCCAGCTGTGATTGTAAGGAAACCATTCAAACATGGCAATTGCTATTGCCTCCTTTGTGTCTGAGCCAGAGAAGTGAGCCATGTGCACTCCCATTAACTGGTAGGCTAATAATTTTTTGCTGCTTGTTATGGAGAACAGCATGCACGGATGTCTCTGTTTAATCGGATGAAGTTCTGAGAGCTTTCTGGTTCCTGTGGCTTTCATCCTCAGTGCCAGGGTTTTCAGCACTCGCTGGGAAGAATTAAGGTGCTTCCTCTCCTGGCTCTCCCGAAAGGCAGATTGTTTATTACACCTGGATGAAGATTAAGCCGTCTGCCTTTGTTGTGACACAGAAAATGAAAGTGAGCTTCACTGCAGGAATAAAAGCTCCTTGAGGCTGGAAAGACTGGCTCCGGGGACATGTGATGGCGGGCTGTGGATGTGAATGTGTGAAAGCAGGCTGCCTTCTCATGGAGCCAAAGGGCTCTCAGACTGCCTTTAACCATGCCATAGCTCAACACCACTGTGGTGCGCCTTTGACATTAGTGGAGATATAGCATCTTCATTAGCGTGACCCTCGCTGTGCTGGGTGCACCCTGTCTCTATCAACGCCTCTTACCCCACATGTCCCCTTTAGGATGTGTTCAGTCCAGCACCCTTCCTCTGCCTGTGACTACAGCAGATACTTAAGAAAACATTTTGGGAAAAAATATACATCTATACCTACCCAAATTTCAGCAGTCAGCAAGCCAGAGATACAGGCTGCCTCTCAATCCTCAGATTTAATACTCTCAGATAAACTTTCTACCATGATTTTTTTTTTCTGGTCAGATCTATTTATACCTTCAGCTTTTTCAATGTCCTGTGACAATGAGGTCTCTGGTTTAATTATACATTGTGTGAAGACAATACTTCATTCTCTGTGTTTTAAACCTACTGTCTAATGATTTTATTAAGTGTTCTATAGTCTCTGGATTATGAACAATAGTTGTACTCTTTCCAGATTGGCTTTCCTATGGCCAAACATGTTTGCCGAGCTTAACCTCCAACCTCCCATACATGCTCCTTCTGACATCCTTTTTCCAGGTAAAAATCTGACCTATTTCACATCTCCTTCATGGAGCCATTCCCTATGTGGGCACAGCCTTGAGCTTTTATGTTTCCAGTGCTTCCTCCTTTGGGGAGAAAAGAGGATAGAAGAAGTGCCTAATATCCAAGATACAGGTATGGTATAAAGCAATATGATTTGGCATAATGCTCAATTTTTTTTCTTCTGATTTTATTTCCAAATATTATACCTGCCTTTTTGATTCCTGCTAACAACTGAGTGGATATTTTCAGAGAACAATGCAGAACAGCCCTAAGTCGAATTAGCCAATATCCTGCCATTTTACATGTGTCCCTGGAGCTGTTTTCTCTATGTACGTAACTTCGTATATCTCATGACAATATTTTCAGCCTGGTACGGCATTGTACACAGAAATGGCTGTTGAGAAGTTTCTGACTGCTTAGTTTTCTGTCAGTGATTTTGTCAGGAAGCACATGTACTGGCCAGAGCACAAAGTGAATGAGCAAAGGCATCTGAGACCATTGTTTCCAGGCCTGTGTGTGACAGGCACTGTAAACCTGTCTGAAGGTTCATCACAATTAGCAGTGTGGTTAAAGACATTTCTGTATGGATATTTTTTTTTTTTTGAGTAGAAACAATTTATTCAGCAATATAGTCATCAGCTTCCCTCCTGACCTCAAAAAATAGTTCGATCTACAAGTGTCACACTCCGATTTCGAATGAGAGGAAGGCCCCCTTGCATTCTAGCCGACCCCAGATGAGTCTGGGAGGCTAGGGGCGGCTAGACCAACCTCTCACACATTGGAATATGGTTTTGCTTATATTTTTGGGAACAGAATTAAGACTCAACATGGAGTCAAGCACCAGGTAGCTTTATTTACCTGAGAACAAGGTCACAAATGCACGGGAAAAGAGAGAAAGAATGGAGAGGGAAAAGAGTTTCAATTGCAATAGCTACCACCACGGAGCTGCGGCATCCCAGCAGTCCAGTTCACTCGATGGGGGAACGATCTGTCCAATGTTGGTTCCGATGTTGATTCTGTCGATGTTGGTTCCCTTGATGTTTGTTCCCCTTTTTCCTGTTGGTTGTTTTTGTCCTTTTATTGTTCGTTTCATTGCATATTCATTGTATTCCAAGAGCTGGTTTGCCTAGCCGCACCCCTCACCTGGTGGTGATCTGCATGCCCAATACTGTCTCTGGGCCCCTCTGTTTTTCTGGCCTCAGGTCTGGGCGCATGCTGGGGCGTAGGGCATTCAGGTTCGCAGGACAACAGGAGTTGACTTGCAAGATAACGGGAACTGGCTTGCAAGGTAACAGGAAGACTCTAGTCCTATGGTTTAACTGAGGTTCCATTGTTCGGGTGGTGGTTTGATGTTTTGACAATGTTGAGACAGATATTTGACACAGTCTTTTACAACAGGGCAGAGCTCAGGAGGTCATTAACGTGACATTGTACGAAGCGTCAGGTGAAGGGAAGGCAAAGAAGGTTTTCACTTCTGTGCAAAGCCACTGCCAGTGATATTTGAAAGTCTGGTGTGTGGAACAGGCAAAAGGCATCCCAGGGTAAGTGGGGTAAATGTTAGAAATGTTGCCTTCTTTTCCTCTGGTAACTTGTGGGTAATTCTAGCTTGGACTGGTTTGAGAGACCTAGCATAACTAACTCAGCTTACTCTTAACAAGACAACACTTGAAGGAGCTAACCAGGCACCTGAATTTTATTGACACTTTGGATAATTTAATCTCCATGACCCGCTGCCCATCTTTGCCAAGAGAAATAACATCCTTTCACCCCATTCAAGTGGTGGGAAGATTCAGCTGGCTGGAAATGTGAGAGCTAGAGCCAGGGAAGGGCTTGCAGGTTGTGGTGCCTGGTGCTGCTGCTCCCATTTGGAAGTGTCACTGCAAGACAGGCTGAAACTTGGTGTGGCTTGTGTCTGCTTCGATATGTGTTGGATTAAACTATGTAGAGTGGAAAGAGCTTCAATAAAACAGACTAGGCAAACCCAGCTGCCACTGGTTCGGTTGCGTCATCTGCTTTGAAGATTTGTATGAGAGAGGAGAAAGAGGGTCAAATGATTTTGGGCGGAGAGGTGAACTGCATGTGGATCTTGTGTACCTTGGGTGAGACCTGTGAGCCCTGAGTTCTCACATACATTGTCCCCTTCTGCTTCTCTTTCCTGAAGAGACTGTCCTCATGAATGTACTCTAGCGCCTTCAGGGAAAGTAGGGGGCGGGGGGAGCAATGAGTTTGCTCATCCCAGCGGGATCTGGAAATAAACAAGATGCAAAGCCACTCGGCATTATCAAGACACGTAACCCTCAGAGGGTGCCTCGAGTCCTTAAGTATATTTACTGACAGATGTGGAATAATCAAGTCCTGGGAACCTCGGACATCTCCCAAGTGAGGCGGAATCAGAGATGGGATTTTGAAGACATCATGGTTGTATGCTCTGTGAGCCTTTTGCAGATCTAGACCTAACATGCAATCAATGATGCCCTGCTGAAGGCCACCAAGGAGCTTAATCCGGTGGAAAATATAATGTGTAATTGGGTGCTTAAAGACTATGTTACACACAGCAAGAACTGAGACTACATGGGTAAATTTAACTGCAGGACTGCCCATCTTTGACTTGCTTGAATAGAAACATTAACATAAATTTTAGCTATATTGAAAACATTTTGTGTGATTGATGCCATTTTAGAAAGGCAGTAGATAAAAAAAAAGTTGCTGTTTTTGAGCATAAGCAATACTTATTCTAATAACTTTGTATGAGTCAAAGGGTAGGATCTCCTGGTTGAACGGCAAACATCATGCCATTCTCTCATGTTTTTATTAAGTGTGAGAGTAGAATTAAATAACTAAAAATAAGGGTAACACTGTACAACTCACTGGGTTCTAAGTCTGACAAAAGCCTTTAAAGATAGGAGTACATAGGGGACGTGGGAACATGAGGTTTTCTTTGCTTTAGACTGAGAGGCCATTTTCCAACACCTCCCAGTCCCCCACTCACCACCTGGGACACTCCCGAGGTCACAACACGTTCATTGGGAAGCACTGTCCTGGTTCAGAAGAAGGGGACATTTCAAAAAGGACACTTGTAACAAGAGGCTGCTTGCAGAGAAAAGGCTCTTTTCTGTTTTAAATCTATTAGGCAAATAAGAAAAACTGCCAGAGAGATTATTTTCCTGGGAAAATAGAGCACTGGAGAAGGGATGTAACATTTTAAAGCACATCCCCTTCACCCTAGTTGTGTTGTGTCCCTTCTAAATGCCTTGGAATAGCCTTTTCTTACCCACCCCATTATTAAGTTATGAGTATTAATAGGACTTATAATAGTGCATCCATGGGGAAATACGCTGCATCTCTCTTTCCCTCACGATTACGCTGTCTGTGCACATTGTGTGCTTTATTGGCAAGAGCTCCTTTTCTTTGGAGATGTGTAAAGCTGTATTTACAGTACAGCAGTTTTAATTACAGATATCACAGTGAAAAAAGGGAAGGAAAGAAAGGGATACTCCATAATGTTCTGTCTTTCTCTCTGATCAGCAGGACTTCCATCAGTTTCCTTAGAATTGCTCCCCAAAGGAAGCAAACGTGTATCAAGATGAGATATATGCAAAGTATATATGCAAGATGAGATTTAATTACTGAAAGTGCATCAAAAGCACTATATGTTTCCATGATTGAAACCTTCTCTGGAGTAATGATAAGCACCCAACAGAAAAATAGGCTACTAATTAGTAAAGAAAGTAAATTATAGTAATGTATGGCAATATCCACTCTAATGGAGTTAGAAAGTGCCAGTATTCATTTTGCAAGAAAGAGTGCATAACGACTACGGCTGCAAAACAGACCCTAAAAGGCAAGGATGCTGAACCAACAGACCTGAGCCCATGACCCAGGCTGTACTCCAGAGCTAAATCAGCTCCTCAGACCATAGCCCTCAGCAGAGCAGAAGTAAATCCTGCTCTCTTGCTGAAGTGGGAGATTTAGGGCTCGGTTTTAAGAAATGTAAAGCACTTGCTGCTCCCAGGGAAGCCAGCATCCAATTTATCCATTTTCCTGGTGGAAACTGGCAATTCACTAATGCTGAATCCTTCCCTGTGAGCAGATGGAGGACCTTCAGTAAGGATAGCACTTGGAGAGAGACAGGGTCAGCATCGCAGACTGGCTTGCCTCACTCACTATCTAATCAGCTCTGCTTCAAGTGGCTGCTCTGCTGTTGTCCAGACCAAAATGTTGGTCTCCTAGTACCTCAAGGGGACCTACAGGAAAGATGGGGAGAGGCTGTTCAGTAGGGCCTGTTGTGATAGGATGAGGGGTAATGGTTTTAGAATAGAGAGAGGTAAATTTAGAGTGGATATTAGGAAAAAAATTTTTACAATGCAAGTTGTAGAGCACTGGCACAGGTTGCCCAGAGAGGTGGTGGAAGCCCCATCCCTGGAAACATTCAAGGCCAGGTTGGATGCTCTGAGCAACCTGATCTAGTTGGGGATGTCCCTGCTTCTTGCAGGGGGGTTGGACTAGATGACCTTTGAAGGTCCCTTCCAACTCTAACCATTCTATGATTCTATCTCAGGGGAGCACTTGACCTGCAGGGCTGATCTGAGGCTTGTTTCCCTCAGTCTCTCTTTCCTGTCCTGCAGTGGTGTACAACTAACCAGTATGCTGTGGTGAATGAGAAATCTGTATTTTTATGCAGAAAAGAAAAAAAAAATCTTCCAAAAACTTTTTAAGGTATGGAGGTGTGTTTGACCCACTGCAGAGAAGAAGTAGATTTTTGAGAGCATAAAAGCACCCTGAGGTCAGTGAAATTGTTTCCTGCACAGCTCTACTTATGAAGTTTTGCAGGCATTAAGGCAGTATTGTGACTCTGGGCACTCTGGGAATATGGGCTCTCTCTCAGAATGTTATTTTCTGTGGGTTTTGTTTGCATGACTTTTCCTTGTATTTTGTAGTTGATTAGTTTAGATTGATGCAATTAGTGTAATTAAGTGTAATTATGAATTTTGGTGCAAATTCATGTAATCATATTTTTACAATGTCTAATTAGGTAATTACAATATGTAATTTGCAATATAAAAAGTAATGTCATTACAAAATGCTGATTAAATTTCATACAAAAAAGATGTCCTGGGCACATGGAATGGATAATCTCAAAAATTTGTTCTTTTGGAATATCTTTAGAAACTCCTTTTCAAATGATCCAACCCCTACTATTTCCCATATGGGAAATATGGGAAATATTGCAAAAATCTTATTTTATGAAGCAAATATATTTTCTCATCTCACTGTGGCCAGCTGAAAAAATGCCCTCACACTCCACTTGTGTTTTCCAGCCTCATTTCTACGTACATACTTTAAAAGAAAAACAGACAAAAAAGAGCTCCAATAAAACATGTCAATAATTAGCAGCAGTAGGAGTAGCAGCAAGAACAGTAATGCAAAGTAACAAAGAGATTTATGTTTTGGGATTGTAATGATTTGTGCTCTGTTTTATTGAATCAATTTTTCTATGCAATATTTAATCTCTGAGCAGAGCATTTAAAATACAGCAATTAAATGCCTTTATGTGTTGATGCATCTCTGAGGACCAAAGATGAAGTAAATGGATTTTGCTTGCGGACACTCTGAGGAAGTCTTCTGGGAAATGAAATCTCCATTTCAGCATCAGCAGTAAATATTGGCTGAACACCTTGTTTGCCATGGCAGCTTAAGGCTGCAGCAGGGACACCAGTGGGTATGTCTACAAATTCCTCAGTGATGTGTTCATAGAAACTGTTCATCCCTGTGGATGACAACTAAATAAAAGGAGCCCGTTGTGTTTGCTCGATGTCTTCTCAAGATATTTGAGGTTATTGATCAATGGATGTGATGACAGAGCAAAAGATCACTCCCACACTAACGTAGGAAACCATCTGCATGTCTCAACCTATTAGCATAAGAAAAACCTAACTCCTAGGAATTTACAGTGTCCCAGTAAGCATTTTCCTCCATCTGTAGGACCAAAAGGGCCTTTAAAAAACCTAAATCTCACATTAAGGTATCTTTAACCCATTATACTCCAAAGTTGTAGCAGATGTTTCTACCATCTAAGCCAAAAACTGTTGTCTGCGCTGTCTCTCAGCCCCATTTCTACTGAGCCATGGAGCTACAAAGCATAATGTGGTGAAGCTACTTGTTCTCTTGGAGCAAGCATGACTCAAAGTTTATCTCAGAGAAGTGATCTCCCAGTTCATGGGAAATAAGTGAGAGCCAATCGGGCACCACGGAATCTAATTTTTGGTCTGATGTCACTGGCTAGAACAGCTGCAGTAAAACCACATCTTCCACAACATTGTAGATGTTCTGTAGCTAAGGAGTCTTGAGGGACTTCAGATACTGGCCAGCTTCTGGTGCCAAGCAGTTGATGAAAATCAAGGTATATTGGTGAAACTTCATACCATCCTTATTAAAAATGATGTGAACTCTGAACAGGCATGGAGCCAGCAGTGGAGTTTGAAGAAGGGCTGTACCGCATTCTGCTCCACGTTGGCAGATTTCTACTGAAATCAACACCTTTGTGCAGCTAGCACCTTCCTGAGCTCCAGATACAGGCACTTTGAACTCAGTCTAAACTGACTACAAATCCTGCTTGGCTTGCCAAGGAAAATAAGGCTGAACTTTCCAACAATTGCATTAAGAACCATCCTGAAGAAATAGCTTTCCATATTGGTTTCCAAACAGTTTGGTCTTCTCTACTCTTGAAACAGAGTTTTGAGCAAAATCTAGGCTTGCTTTCTATTAGGGTTAAAAATGAAGTATGAGCAGGGCCGTAAGCAGAGCATAAACTGCTGAAAACAGAGGGACATTAGCTGGGACACTCTGCTCCATGAAGCTATTCGGAAAAATAAGTTAATTCACTAACCATCTTGTTCACAAAACTCTCACTGATGCCTGAGGAATTTATGCCATCGATTTCCGTTAATGCTTGTGAAGGCTAACCATGAAAAAAATCCTCTGCACAGATGGGAAAATAAATTGTGTAGCTCTGCTATGAAGTAAATGTAGATGTTACTAAATAAAGAACAGGTTTGTGCATAGATCCTGTGAAAACCAGTCTGTGATGTCTGGCTGTGAAGCAAGTCAAAGAACAGCAAGGCAAGTCAAAGAGAGATAGTTTATATCTAAAAAGGGTTAGGTGCCTGGGGAGGATTTAGAATAAAAATAAATATGCATAATTGAAATAAAGAGTAAAGTACATCTTTTTACAGCAGAAGTATGTGTTAAGATAGGAACTACCAAAACCAGGAATTGCTTTTTCAAGGTACATTAGAGTCCTTCAAACTGTCTGTAAAGGAAATAAGATTATCAGGATGGCTTTATCATTAGAATAAAAAGAATATTAAAAGACTTCAGTCTGAATAAAAAAGATAAATTTCAAGTAAACTGGCATAGAGTTTAACCATGGTTGGATATGCAGCAATAAAGTCAGTGAGGGAATAAGCTGTGTGATTTACAGGCAGTAAGCTTCTGTAAAATTTACAAACTGCTGTTATAAAATGTCACCTTTTATGATGAATTCCACTCAGCCTGCATATATAAAGGGCATTGCAATGGAAAGAGTAGCAAAGGCAAAGCAGCCTTCTGTCCTACCTAGCTAGCTGCCTTTTTTGCTTTTACAGCAGTAGCAGAGATATGTCATTAGATGACCCTGCTTCTAGGTTTTTCTCTCATTAATTTCTCTGTTTGTATAGGTACACTATTGGCCTTGCTATTATTAATGGAAAATTTAGAGTCACTTAAATGAGACAAATTTTTGTAAGACGCTCATGGATGAATAGAGCAAGACTCCTCCCATCCTTCTCAATGTTTATATAAAAATAGGGCTTATGATAGGTTTGGGTAATTTTCTGGTTTTTTTTTCTGCTTTGATTTAATTGCTTAGTCTACAGTTATGGCTGCAGTTAAGGCTTAGATGTGATAGGCCTCTGGCATCCAGAGCCAAAATTAACCTTTTTAATGAAGCTCTGAGTTTCTGTAGAAGTTAAGCATCTGTTGACCTTGGGAACTCAACATCCATTTCCAACCTGACTACTTAAATCTATAAAAGCTCCAAGAATCCTCAGGATGTCAAGTGTCTTAGAAGGTGATACTGGCTTTGCTGGAAGGGTGGCTGGGTATTTCTCATTGCATCTTTTGGACAAGTCTAGGTGTTCTGGATGGGGATCATTCTTGCTGATGTTTTCAGATTTCAGGAGGTGTCCAGGCTGGGCTCCTCAGGGGATCTGTGGT
Organism: Chlamydotis macqueenii; assembly: GCF_036417535.1. Lineage (NCBI taxonomy): Eukaryota > Metazoa > Chordata > Aves > Otidiformes > Otididae > Chlamydotis > Chlamydotis macqueenii. The sequence goes on along the minus strand of NC_141558.1, from coordinate 69,514,474 downwards.
GAATGAGCTCCTTTGGAGTCACAGCCCAGTCCCTGCCTAGTGCTTCACCTCCAATTGAGAGCTCAAATATTATTTTAGTGGGCTCTTTGCAGTCCAGGGTGATTGACACAGTTGCCTCGGATCTAAAGGGGAAGTCCTAATATTCTTTCCACACTAGCAAAAAAGAAATGCGCTCTGAATGAAGATTTTAACAGGGCTGTATTCTGGAAGTTCAGCAAAATAAATCAATAATGGTGGTGATAAAACTGCAGTTTAATGGTAGCTGTTATAGTAAAACAACAGTCAGTGTACAGCCGGTTTACCACCCTACGGCCATGGTTTCTACAGTTTATTCTAACAGATTTATTGCTGCCTTCGTTTAATAATCTACTTCTCTTTAGCACAGCCACCATCATTATAAGTTTAAAATAAGGTCTTTATAATTTTGCTGTGCACAAAATAATAGTTTTTATATCTACTGCCTAGCTAGCAAAATATTTAAATTCAAACTGCTCATAAACAGAACAACAAATAAATACAATTTAGGAACCATCTCTTTTGGTGGAAATTGGATGACCCTCATCTTCAGCAGAGAAGTGTGTCTGACAGCATGCAAGACAGTGAGTCCTGTGGCTGCGAACCTGCCAGTTTCTAATGAAGTTGTATTTCGGTAATTCAGAGCTGGAGAGTAGGAGAGTACAGGAGTATGACAGAATTTGGAGCTTCTTGCAGGGAATAATTTCATGTTATGTCTACAAAGCAATATACATGCCAAGTGTCATGCTAGTACAACTCCACTGCTTCTGCTGCTAAGGACTAAAGGATGGGATCATTTTTTTTAGCACCGACTTTTGTGGAATACTTTGACTTGTGGTGGGTTGAGTTACCTGTGAGAGGTTATGTGGCCAGTAAAATCAAGTGGTATTAAAAAAACTACAGGGAAAAAAAAAATCAAAATGGGGATGTGCTGTGGCTTTGCACGTTGAATGAGAATTTTGGTATTATTTTCTTCCCCTCATTGATATCAATATTAACATTTAAGGCAGTGAAACTGGTCTAGGGCTGGACCTTTCTGGCTATCATGCACACACAGAGAGTGCTTTTTCTCACATCATGCTTCCAGGGCTGTGCTATTGCCTTGCTTTGCAAAAATATAGTGGGTAAGAGCTCAGACTCAGTGAGTTCAGCATCTGACCCGGGCCAACTGCACGGGAAAGGGTGTCCCGTGTGAGGGAAGTGGCAAAGTTTGGAGGCAGAGGGGTCACAAAGAAGGAAAATTGAGTGCATCTCTTGATAGGCAGTTGCAGCTGGCATTTCTTCCTGCAACATGTTTTTTTTCCTTGTGCCAGTTGAAATTTGAGCTTTTTCAATGTGTTTTTATTTTCCTTGGCCTATGGATTTGAGTGTGATCGCTGATAGCCAGAAGCATGTTAAGTCTTGTAAGAGCATTTACAGCAATTTGTGCAGGACCCAGGTGAGCTTATAAAGTGCAAGATTAATATCACTCTTCCACAGATTAAGTGACTTAAATCAAGATTGCAAGGAGACTCTGTGTCAGGACTAAAAATAGAGAACAGGCCTATGAGCCCCTTTTGCATAAAGCCATCCCTCCTCTATAAATGTGCATGTCTGTTCGTCTTGAAATCAATCCCAGCACTTTCACTGGTTTTAATGAATCAGAACAGGCCATGAGCATCTGTTCCTTCAAGTCTATCTCCCACACCAATGTCTAGTTTGGATTTCCTTCTGCAGCATGTTTTAAGTGCCTGACAGTAAAATATTTGAGCAAATGCAACATTTTTTTTTCAATGGAATTACTTAAATTAAGGTCACATAGATCAACAGAATTATATTATTTCATCAGCAAATACAAAAAGTTGGCATTTCAAAGCACCAAATGTTTTGTACCAATAGATGCTGTACCCAGTTAGAAAGGCAAAGAAAAAAAATCTTGGTGTATGTTGAACCATTTCTTCTGTGTATAGAATTACTTTGCCAAAAGTCTTTGGACCCTGGCTAGCCTCCTTCAGCGGTAGAGGACCTGGCATATGCCTTTTTTGAATCAAGTCTGTTTTCTTCCTCACTTCTGCTGGTTTGAGGATTAAATAATATTCAGTTGTACCAGAAAACTGGACCAGAAGCAAATTCAGTTCTATACTACTGAAAACTGCAGTGCTGCAAAGCCATATTTGTGGTCTGAATAGGCACAGTTTTAGGTGTGATGGAATCATGTGTCTGATATAATTTCTTCCTTTTCATCTGCTTATCTTACAATTTTTAAGTCCCCTTCCTGCAAAAGGATAAGTCAGAGAATTAGGTTACCTGTTACCTGTCCAAATCTAGTGAATCACCATTCTGTGCACTATGTACATGCCTGCATACTGTTTTTCCACCAGGTTCTCCACAACTTCAGTGCACAGAAGAATGAGCAGACGTTCGGTAGTCCCGTTTTCCTCATTGTTCCCTATGCAGCCCCATGAATTATTTGCACACACCATTCAAACCTCACTCAGAAAACAATTGTTAATTTCCTCCTGGGCTCTCCTTTGATGTTGATTGCTACCGTACCTAAATGCTTCACAAATATTAATGCTCTTCTTTTTATACGGTTAGCCTGGATATGTATTAATTCAATTTTACTGATCAGGAGCTATGACACAGGGATGGAGGTTAAAAATACCCCCATCTGCATACTCAGATGGAGGCAAGGGAGTCTAATTTTCAGCACCCCCACAACTATCCAGCACATTGCTCTCAGCTGGAGATGAACAAGCTCCAGCCTTCTGCCAGCACGACTCCTGTGCCTTGCTAGGTGCCTAGAGGTGGTGCCCACATTGCTGGCTCCACTGAGGGTCCTGTTGGGCAGAGTTGTACAGAGTTGTTGGGCAGAGGGAGTACAGCTTTTCAGGGGCAGGGAGACTCCAGTGCTGCTGGGTCTGGAAACAGGATGTTGAGCTGCCTTCACTTTGTATTGTCCAGCCATGACTTCTGCCACAAGTCACAATTTCTGTCATAGTCTAAAGGTAGCCCAACTCTTTTATTTCTGTGGGACAGCATTGCTTGCCACAGCACACAGTCAGCTCACTGCCTTGCAGCGCTTCACACTATCTCAATTAGTCTATACAAGTAGTTGGGATTTTCCTGAAGACTCACAGATGTACAGAAGCAGCAAGGTTGCACCCCCTGGGTATAAAAAGAGCTGTTAATTAATAATTGGATGTCTCAGCTATTTAGATGGTAGGACGTGATCTGTGGCTTTGAATACATTTCTCCAAGCAGGACTTGAGTTCAAAATTGCTTTGAATACTTCTGAGGGACTGGGCTGTGACGAGGGTCTGTGCTGGCAATCCTGTTGTGTCTGTACAACCGCGCTACAGGCACAAGGAAATTCCCCTGTCTGCAGCTCTCAGGGTTGTTTAAGTGTAACAATGGAGGTGTAAATGCAGTGCATCCATATGCAGCCATAGGTGTGATCATCTCGAAGCTTCATGAATCACAATCCCTTCTGCAGGAGAATGAGGGATTGACTGTCTGTGGGGACCCTTGTTACTTTGGTACCTTGATGTTGCAGTACATTGTAGCCGCTCGGTTTTTGTCTCAGCTTTGGAGCCCAGCTCCAGATAAAGCTGGGATAATCTAAGAATTGAAATTAATATACAGGGCCCATGGAGTGCCTGCATTTGGAATGCCATTGATCAAGGTACCTGCATGTGATCTTGGAGACTGTGCAAATAGTTTCTATAATTAGGCATGTCTTGCTGACAGATCAGCTCTCTTGAAGCAGCATGTTGGAAGGACAAGAGTGCTTCTTGCTAAGAGTCTTCTTGTCATACTGTGTTCAGTGCCCAGTGAGTATGTCCTGATGGCTAGCTCCCTCAAAACCACCGCAAAAACCTTTCCCAAATAAACAGCCTGAACACTACTGAAATCATAAAGAAAGCTGCAGGCAAACATGGTTATTACAGGACTATGGGCTGCAGAAAATCCAGAGACTGGATTCTCTCAAGGTTGATACCACTCTGAAGAAACCTTCCCATCAGACTTGCTGGTCAACACTTGGTATAATAAAAACAAGTTTTATTATACCAATAAAAACTTGTACAAACATGATCAATTTTTGCAAGTTTTGCACAAGAGCTTAGAGAAGGCTTTGAATTTTTTATTATGGAACAAAAGTGAGGAAAATGAGGTTCATATTAGAGATGCATTTTTTTTTTTCTAGATTCTGCTGCTTACAGGAGTTTCCTCGACAACTGTTGCTCATATACACTGACACGTATTCCTACCAGCCACCAACCCAGCTGGGGATTTCAAACTGCGAAATCGGGCAGAATCACAGCACCAGGTGGGATGGCCTCAGGCCAGTATCTGCAGCCCAGTGAGCCTCCCGCAAGCTCTGAAGTAATTTTTGGGAGGCTTTGAATTCCTTACATGGAAGATATATTAAATATGCCTTAGAGGAGGAAAAGCAAAAGGCTGAATTATTTTGAGACCTGTAGAAATAATATTCAACTGTCTAAGGGAGTGCTCTGGCATCCTAAGTCAAACCAGAAGAGTAGATCAGTTTTACCATGCCTCGCGGGTCTTGGACATCAGCTAACAGTACCTCTCACCTCTACTCAGGGAGGTCCTTTTCTCAGCTTAAAAGAAGGGGGGGGGAACTGCCTCGACAGCAATATTTTGCACAGGGTGGCAAGACTGCTTGCTAAGGGGATTTAAAAACCCCACAAAATTCTCTGACCATCCTTTCCCCAAAGGAATAAGATGGATGAGGGATTAAGGTGCCTTAGGAAATTGGCTAGTGGCTCTGAAGATATTATGAGAACTCTGTCTCAGATATCATCTATTTAAGAGGTAAGCACTTTCTCCACACCACCCCCCCCAAGAATGGGCTTTTGCTAAGATTTCATCTTAACCAGTGGAAAGAATGGATGTTTCTATTAGTGACAAAGAAATTAGTCAAGTGGTTGGTGAGTTGCCTTCTGGGAAAGCCCCTGTAAAGCATGGATCGTGCCCAAGAAACATTTAATTTTTATAGTTATCGACAAGAATTTGAACCAAACTTGTTAATAGGAAGAGCTTCCAGAAGGACACATCATTATCTGATAAGTTAAAAGGGTAGGGGAAACGGACACAAGGATGACAATAAACCAGTATTTCTTATGAAAAGCAATTATTGCTAAACCAGGAATAATAAGGGTCAAAACTCAAATTTTGAGACCCTGAGACTGTCAGCCTTGTGCCTGTGACTATAAAAGAGTTCAAGACCTGATTCCTCTCTTTCATTTTTCAGGGCTAGAGGTGGTTTCTACCACAAAAGTAATAACTGGACACTTGCGTGCAGTTACACAGCAATAACATGAATTCACTATGGAGGATTTTAATCTTTAATAACTAACATAGTGAGTTACAATCCAGAAAGATTGATTAGATTAAGGAAAGATGGGAATACTAATGAGGATCAGCTCTGCCAGGTGGTTCAATTGGGAATGCATTTTGAGGGCCAGCTCATCACCGAGAAAATCCTGTTGAGTTTCAGCATCGAGGAAGCAAAATCCATCTTCTGGAGGACATGGAAAAGTGGGTTTATTCTGTAGTACAAATGTTAGTATAGATGTAGTACAGACTGTCAAAACAACCCAGTCCCCCAGCGTTAGGAGTGCAAGCAGCGTCTGGAAATGTACTCAGCTGACAGCTCATGGAGACAGAAGCAGAGATATGGTGGTTCTCCTGTTGTTCCAGCCCACCTATATGATGGGTAAATAAGGGCCTTCTGCTCCAAATGAACTTGTCAAACGGCTTCATATGCATTTAAAGCCACAGTCAGTGCCAGGGGATATGCATGTGAAAACATGAGATGTTGTACCTTTGGTAGAGATATGTGGAGAAATGCCTAGGTCACAATCCTGTTCTATCATCAAGACTTGCTGAAAAGTGTGTTGTGCCCATATTGTTGGAAAAAATAATATAATAGAATTATAGGATACTTAGGGTTGGAAGAGACCTTTAAAGGTCATCTAGTCCAAACCCTCTGCAAGAAGCAGGGACATCCCCAACTAGATCAGGTTGCTCAGAGCCCCTTCCAGCCTGGCCTTGAATTGTTTCCAGGGATGGGGCATCTACCACCTCTCTGAGCAACCTGGTCCAGTGATTCGCTACCCTCATTGTAAATTTTTTTTCCCTATATCTAGTCTAAATCTGCCACCTTCCATTTTAAAACCATTACCCCTTGTCCTATCACAGCAGGCCCTGCTAAAAAGTTTCTCCTTCTCTGTCTTATAAGCTCCCTTTAGGTACTGTAAAGTCTTCCTGGAGCCTTTTCTTCTCCAGGCTAAACAACCGCAACTCTCAGCCTGTCCTCATAGGAGAGGTGCTCCAGCCCTTTTATCATCTTCATGGCCCTCCGCTGGACTTGCTCCAACAGGTTCACGTCCTTCTTATGTTGAAGGCTCCAGAACTGGACCCAGTACCCTAGGTGGGGTCTCATGAGAGCAGAGTAGAGGGGGAGAATCACCTCCCTTGACCTGCTGGCCACAATTCTTTCCATACAGCCCATGATGTGGTTGGTTTTCTGGGCTGCGAGGGTGCATTGACAGCTCATGTTGAACTTCTCATCCACCAGCACACCCAAGTTCTTCTCCTCAGGGCTGCTCTCATCCATTCTCCACCCAGTCTATATTTCTTCTTGGATTACCTTGACCCCTGTGCAAGGACTTTGCACTTGGCCTGATTGAACTTGATGATGTTTGCACGGGTCCAACTCTGAAGGCTGTCCCTTTGGATGGCATCCCTTCCCTGCAGCATGTCAACTGCACCACATAGCTTGGTGTCGTCGGCGAACTTGCTGAGGGTGCGTTCTATCCCACTGTCTATGTCACTGACAAAGATGTTTAACAGGACCAGTCCCAATACCAGCCCCTGAGAAACTGGTCCTCATTCATCACTGGTCTCCGCTTGGACATCGAGCTGTTGACCACTACTCTTTGGGTGCGACCATCCAGACAATTTCTTATCTATTGAGCAGTCTGTCCATCCAATACATGTGTCTTGAATTTAGAGACAAGGATATTGGGCAGGACATTGTCAAAAGCTTTGCAGAAGTCCAGGTAGATGGCATTAGCATCCTCACATTTTTGCAGCCATGATGCTGCTGAAATGAGAGGAGATTTCAGTGAATATATTCTTCAATTATAAATATTTGCTGGTTTGAGTTAACTGTGGGGGTTTTTTTTGTGTTGATGTCAAACAGTTCAGCCTCACTGTTTCCTGTTACCTTCCTTTGTGTAACAGAACAGCTACCTAAAATGGCATTGTTTCTGGTCGGGTAATTTAAAATTCTTAAGTGGAAGATTAGAAGATAGCATTTGCTAAATAATTAATTGAATACACTCTTATTTGCAGGCTGATTTTTTTTTTCTTGTGGGGCTAAATGGATGCTTGCATGAAGAACAATCTTTTTGCAGAAATATGTGCAGACAAAACTTTGTTGCAGCAAATATTAAACATCGTGGGAAATCAACATGGCTGCAATGAATAGCTGTTAAGAATATAAATGAGTGTGCTTAAAAATTCTTGGGTTATCTGAATTCCAAGCTGAATGCAGCAACAATCCTCAAAGAATGAGTTTTTTATAAATAATTCATTTTGTGCAGAAAGCCTGCATTTTATTTCTCTTTAGCTCTGGATTCCTCCAGTTTATTTTTCTGGTATATGGGAGATGTGGAAGCATATTATTGGCCGTATCTTTCCAAGCAGGAATGTAATTCTGGGAGTGATGGGAGAGATTGACTCATGCCATGATTTCTGCCCCAGAGCTTGAACTGTGACACAGCCTATGGTATCCTGTTCTCTACACTCACCCCTGAAAAAGGCAGAAAGCAATAAGAAACAGAGAGACCAAGGACTTTCTTATGCCCCGTGTCCCAGCAATGCTACTGGCAGCCTTGCTGAAGGGAGACAGTGGCAGCTCTGAACAGCTCTGGGGAAGAGCTTAGGCTGCACTCTGCTACACCAAAAAGTGCAGCATAGCTTACGGTAAAACAAACACACAAACCTCAAAAAGGGAAACAATACACCGCCTTTACTCGAAGAGCCTGTCTTGTAAAAGGGACATTAAATGCCTTTGGGAGTTTTTACTACTATTCCAACTTGCAATTCTCTTCACATATTGCTTTCAGTCCCTAAATAGCATCTTAGAGCTCTAAAAATCAGAATCCTCTAGACCTCCTGCTAGCATAATAAGATTTGTTTCCTGCTTATTCAAGTGTGTCTGTGTGTGTTTAGAAAACTGGTGCTGGAAGCAGGGGGCAAAGGGAGACGATGGTAGGCTGAACTACCCGTTTTCTAGCTCAACTGCTGGAAATGTATAATTATAATCATCACCTAAAATCTTTCAGAAATGCTTCCACTCCATAGCAAAAATTATTGCTATACGATCATGAGGAAACAGCATATTCAAGAACACTTGGTGTAGTTCACTTTAAGAGAACATGTATATTCAAAGATTAAAAGAACAATAAATGGAGTTGTTCCTCTCAAGGCACTGAAATTCATTTGAGCTGATGGATTTGAATGCATGTTTGTCAAATACAGGTAATGTTCAGCTACACTGTAAATCACAGACTACCAGAGCTTGTGCATACTGATGCTTCATGAATGGGATGTGCTAATGATAGTTCTGCTTGATTTTATCACCTGTATTCAGCCTTGTATTGGGTGTCTATCTCATAGTGACTGAACCTGTATAATTTAAGATGTCTTTCCTTATTAAATGTGGATTTTGTTTGACTTGAGGCAGAGGTGTGAGAGCAGGTCAGGCAGGAAGCTATCTCAGAATCTGAAGGTTTATGTGAAATTAATTTATTCTTAGGTTTTATCAAATTTAAGCAGTCTATCCTTTTTTTTTTTTGCCTGGACTTACAGACCTCATGTGAGAGACTGACAGAGTTAATGTATGTTAATGTCTCAAACATTGTTCTAGGGCAGGATGTGGTCTGCATAGTGGCAGTAGCAGTCAGGTAACACAGGATGTGGAGGGCGTATCAGGGGATGCGCAGCTCTGCAGGTCCCTGTTCTCAGGTGTCATACATGTGGCCAGGGGTGACCCAGTGGTTGTCTGAGGAAGGGGCTTACGGCCACCCCTCACTAAGCACTTGCTTAGCACCTGCGCAGAAGGCCCAGAACTCTCTGGAACCAGAACCATGTAAGTCCTCAAGAGGCGTAACTGGAGGTGAGGATTAGACTTTAAAAGGCACTGCCTTGAGGAGCCAGATGTGCACCCACCACTGGAGGATTGTGACATCCCTCGTTGTTGCTGGATCCAAGGATGGTGATATATCTCTCTTTTTTTCTCTGCCCCTCTCTCTTTCTCTTTTCCATTTTCTCCTTTTTCCTCCTATAAATGTTCCAATAAGAGCCCCAGCTATCAACCCCTTTATGCTTTCCAAGTTTTCAAAGTTAATTCATTCCTTATTAATGTTAAATAAAGAGTTAAATCAATTGTTTGGTGTCATTTCACCTTAATTTAGTCTGAGGGAATCATGAACCTGCTACGGCCCTGGGTCTTAACAGCTGAGAAGACGATGACCTGAGTTAATATTAGAAGTCAGGGCTTTAACCATCTCATGCAATAGCTGTGGTTTTGCTAATACTTAAAATATTTAATTAAAAGGTTGAGGCTTTATACAGCCCTCAAATCGGGAGGTTGCTTCTAGTCTTTAATCACATTGATAAAGTAGTAATGAGAGAGTTCATGAGTGCGTATTTTCATGGTAATAAATGTTTCTGCTGGGTGGTTGTTCTAGTGGCTAAGAAATTATGTAGGCTCCTATAGGGTCTTGGCGCTGAGTTTGAGTGAGCTTTTATGAGCAATGGGTTTATGACTGGGTTTAATCCTCAGCCCTCCATCAGTGTCTGTCAGCATTGGCTGAAGCCTCCTGCCCTTTCCAGAGGGGCTATTGCTCTGTGAAGAGACAATGTTTGACTGTCTGAATCCCTGCTGTGCTATTTCTGCAGCTCTTTTTTGGCCTGTATTGAAATAACCTGTCTGCAGAAATGTTTTCTCCTATCATAAGCCATTTGCAACTGGGACTGAGACAAGGAAAGCCTTCCTAAATGAGCCCTGAGAGGTGTTTGGGTGAGCCCTGGCTAGAGCTGAAACACTTGGCGAGAAGTTCTGGTGGGCGTTGTGGGGCGTTCACAACAGCTATCATTTTCCAGGAGACAGGCTGAATAAGTGTATCCATCCTCTTGGAAACAGCCTGGGAAGCTGGTGAAGGGAACTGGTCCAGCTAAAATAGGACAAAGTAATCTAGACCTGGAACTTTGGCTACAAAGTGAAATATTCAGTTTTGGGTTTGGTTTTTTTTTTTTTTTTTAAAAATTGTTACTTGATATAGTTTTGTCTGAAATTTTCTGATACTGTTTCTTCTCTCGGAGAAGGGTAAGTGGGAAACCTAGATTCTGTCCAAGGGTATGAGCTTGTCAGAAAGCCACTTAATGTGAGGGCATGTCACTGGGGAACTACTGAATTCCTTCTTTATAGACTACAACCCTTTACTGCAAAGGAGGAAAAGCACTAGATGCAATTAGCTTTTGGAGTTTTCATATGTCTGAACTTGGAATAAAAGGGGGCTGCAGAGAGTTGGATGGGACTCTGAGCAACCTGATCTAATTGGAGATGTCCTTGCTCACTGCAGGGATTTGAACTAGATGACCTTTAAAGGTCCCTTCCATCCTAAACCTTTCTATGATTCTGTGATTCTATGATGATTCCCAACTGTTAGACATAAACAATTTGGGATAAAAATGTAGGGTTTTTTTAATAATTAACTTCTGATTTCATAGTTTTAGAGCATTTTAAACATCAACCTTAATGTTAATTGAGTCACAATTGGGTGGCATGATGAGCAGATGCCACTTATCTGTACCTTGGCACCCCGAGCAGATACTACCTGCCTTCTACCAGGCATTATAAACAGATTCAACCCGTTCCTTGGCAATGTGAGAGAAAAACACCTTCTGTATTCCCTGGCACAATGTGGAGGTGCCACTTACCCTCTGCTTATTATCATAAGGAAAGACCTGCCACACACTTTCTGCTTTGTATCAGCAATAGAAATCAGAGATGCTGTTTATTTTAGACATGCTCTCACCTTCAGATGCATATGATGTCTCATTTTTTTAATGTACAATTAGTAGTAGCAGCAATCATCACAGCAATAACAACAGTGCTGTATTCGTGCCTGGAAGCTCAATCTTAGATCTGTTGACGAGGCTGCTGGATTGCTTGAAGAATCTGTGAGTGTTCTGAGCACGGGTTCTTGGTGCGCTTGGGAGATTTGCTTTCTCTCTCAAATAGTTGATCAACTGATGGCCAAAGCAGGCTCAGGAGTTCAGGCTGGAGTGGACACTAACACTACAAATACTGTCTGGAATGAGCCATTAGTGTCTCTTTTGTAGCAAAGGCTTCTGCAGGAAACCTGTAAGATTTGCTAACACTAGAATTAAAAGCTTCAACTGATACTGCTCTACAGGTCTGCAGAACAAACCTCAGTGTCCTGGAGTTTTTTTATCTGTCCTGTGAAATGCTGTGTGGAGGATGGAATTCATCAGGGATTTTTCCAAGTGAAAGACCCTCCCTTTCATTCACATCCATGCAAAGAATGGGAGATAGACAAGCACTACTTATGACTTGCACATATCAGTCTGAAATGCTGCTGCAGAGAGAATTTTCTTAGCCAATACCTTGGACTACGTGTCTCATTTTGTGCTTCTCCACAGCTCTCCCTTTTCTGTCAAGCAGTAAATGTATTTGTTATTCACCCTCACTTTTATGAGTGACATATCTTACCCTTATGTATTATCTCTCATTAAGATGTTGTTCCTGCTTCTTTGCTGCCCAAGGCAGCAGCCTCCACTACCTTTGCCTTATTAACACTGCAAACACTTCCTAATCTTCTCCCGTGCTGCCTTTCATGCTTGAATAAACTTCCTGTAAAAATTCACAAAATCCTTCATTATCTTCCTTCAAACCCCTTTAAAAAAAAATCTTCTGGGCTATGACACCCACAAGAAACCCCTTGATAACAGACCACTGGGTGCAGAGACAGCTGTTCCTTGCAATGACTGAGTACACCTTGGCTTTTTCTCCTATGAGGTGACATAGTTTTCTATTGCCTTCATTTCCTGAGTGAACAGTGGAATTTTGGTATTGTTGGGGCTGGGCAGAGCTCCTGCAGACCTTGAGGAGATGCTCTGTCTCCTGCAGGAGTATTTGCCTCATGGAGAGGTCAGAGGAAATTCTCCTGGGCAGCATGAGAGCCTAAAATAGAGTACCAGCCCAGAAGGATAGCAAATATTCTCCTTGTTTGAGCCAGGATAAAAGGGTTTAAATTTGTTGGTTTTTTTTTTTTTTTTTTCTATTGCGAAGTTAAAATTAAGTTTCAGTGGTTTCCAGATTTCTGTTTCTACACAACGGTTACAATTAGGATCTGGACCCTCTAAACTACTGATGAAGCGTTCATTGTAAGCATTCGAGATGCTAGTGGAGCAATGTTATGCCATGAGACGAGTGTCCAGCAAACTGTGTGGGCAATACAAACCAGTGGGCGGACTTTCTAAGGATGCAGACATCTATTTGAGCAAACTCTTGGACACATCAAACTGTCACATAAGATTTCCATGATGAGCTGGCATGAAATTCAAATTATGGGCAACTATTGCTTTCCACTCTGCTGACAATTTATTGGGAATCACACTGAATCTCTGCTGCGGGCCACTGCTTTAGCTTAACATGACCTGACAGACAGTACCCAACGTTGTGCATCACAATACAAAACATCATATGGTGCATCTGAAGGCAGAAATGGGCGATCCTGGGAATAGAAATACTTTTAAAAGGTTTTATAGTGAAAGAGAAGTCTTTATTCACCAAAGCTCCAGATGGAAGTATTTGGCTCTGATTCCCCTTCACATCCTCAGGAAATTGGTGATGGGCATCTAATGTAAAAAATACCACCATTACCATCCTCCACTATGGATGATACTTGGCACAGTGGGACATTCAGTGACCAAATCCCTTGCCTTCTTTGTAGCAGCACATTGATGCCCTCTGCCTGGGTGGCAACCTCCGGTGCATTGCACACAGAGCACATTGCAAGAGCAGTGATTCTCAACCAGGGTTCATGTGGCTTTCAAATTGAAACATGCCTCCAGCCCTTTCTTCTGCAATACAAATGTAAATTGCACTTAAACTCTTCTTCCTAATTTATTTTGGAAATAATATAAATCTCAAACCTTCTCCCCAGGTGATCGGAACTGCATGTGCTGTGTTAGGAAAAGACCGTGCCCAGAAAATTAGTTTGGTACAACTGGCTTCTTTGTGTGTGAAATACTTAACCACATTTCAGACCTAATTATAATTTATCTTACTCTTCCCTTCTCTACTTCTTTTCTGCCATCTATTAGGTCTTGCACAGACTATAAACTCACACGTCTTAATGTGAGAATAAAACTTTTCACTACGCTCTTTTATGGCAGATTTCAAATTAGATCAAACAAGAAACTTCACTGACTGCCCAGTGTCTCAGTGAGCTTGGGTCCTCCTAGAAAGTCTTTTCCCACAAATAGCACATTTCTATAAGCCTGGTAGCCAAGTGTTAAGGCACTTGCAATGTGAGTTGTCCTGCCTGACCCTGGCAGGGCCAGCACACCAGCTGCATTTGCCATATCAGAGGCAGTTGCACTGCATAGCGAGTAGATGCTTTGGAGCAGCCCCATTTGAAATGCTTCTGGAAAGACACAGCCCTCTGCCTGACCCTGGTGCAAATAAAGATGTTGGCACATCCCTGGAGAGAACTGGTGTGCCTTTTCTGACATCACCGCTGCAGAAGGCCACGGTGCTTTTCTGTAAGTTAAGAAGCAGTAGCATGCAGAACCGGAGCTGTTGGCTCCTGATTGGTTCAGGTCAAAGCAGAGTTGCAGTAAAGTTATAAGGGAATGCAGAGGCATCATGCAGACAGAGTGGAATTAAGGTTTTATGTGGATTTACATTAATTTGCCCCTTTCTGATTTTCAAGACGCCACTTTTCCTGAATTGGAAAGTACTATCAGCTGACCTTAGCTCTTCACTTTGCAATTCAATCCCTCCTTCTCTCTGCCAGGAATGAAAGCATTATTTGTAAGAGTTAGGATTATACAGGGAGCTATAATTGCCATCCCTATTTTCAGTTCACATCAAGGCATGGATGAGAGATTCACGTCACTTCCAAGTGTTTTCCTCCCTCTTCTATTTATACTCTAGTAGTAGTGAAATGGGTGCCACAGTCCCCCACAGAGCGGTTTCTTCAGTGCAGTGTTGTAAAATCCTGCCTATTTTACTACAAGGAGGTAATGCGAACTCTTTGAGTATTGGATGGAGCTCCCTCTCTCTCCACCTCTTGCAGCCCCTTCCTGCACCCTCTGCCCTGACTTTGAAAGCCAGCTCATCCCTGGCTAGAGAAGTTCAGCTGAGCACTTGCTTTTCCTTCCTAACAGGGATGTGCAATAGCTGGGGTAAATACTGAGTGACTAAGACTCTAATTAGAAACGTGGTTTGTTTGGTCACATGCTGTCCTGGTTCCGGCTAGGATAGAGTTAATATTCACCTGAGCTGGGAGGAGAACTGGAGCTGGTGGCACCTGTGGTTGGAGGACACAGCTGGGATAGGTTACTAATTAGCAAACAGCTGAGGTAAGTTTACCCAAATGAGCCTAAGGGCTGTTCCATCCCACTTGACATTATGCTCAGTGTATAAGTGAGGACGGTGCTGAGGGGAGTGTTCTGCTACTTGGAAGGAAACTGGGCATCAGGATTTGCTCTAAGCTATTGTACTATATTTATTTTCTGTTTTGTTTTCTGATGTTATTTCTCTTAAACTTATTTTTGTTTTATCTCAACCCATGAGTTTTGCTACCTTTTCTTTACCAATTCTCCTCTTTGTCCCACTGGAGGGTGGGGGGAGTGAGTGAGAGACAGTGTAGCTTGGTCCTGAATGAGGCTAAACTACCACATATGCATAGGAAGAAAATAAGTATTCATGGAGGAGTGTGGGTAGGAGCTGTGTGCTGGGCACTTCTGCTTTCAACAGCTCCCATGTTGGATAAGCTCTGTCCCTTGTGATGTGTAGTATTTGGCCTTTATACAGAAGGGGCTTTTCAAAGTTGCATGGTGTGCAGGTTTGATTACATGTGATATAGAGCAAGAAGAGCCCATGTTGCCTGACACCACTCCTACAAACAGCAGGACCCTCTTCATTAATCTCAGAAGGTGTCCTCAGCTCCCTCCTCCCCCTCTAACTGCTTGCTGGGGCTGTGATGGCTACGACATTTGAGTGTCTTTAACATTTGCCTCATTTCAGGCTGCTGGGGTTGGTAGAGGCTTCAGAGTACAACCCAGCTCCTATACATATAGGATAGACTTTTCCAGATCAAAGTCTGTGGGGCTGCAAGGATGGGGCTCAGAGACCTCCCAAGGGTGGGGACACGTCACATCCAGCCCACGTACAGGACGTAGGAAAAGGCAATGTCGCATGGCCATGCTTTTCCAAGTCCAGCTCACAAAAGGGAACAGGAGCCTCCTGGGACTCAAGCACACTGAGGTCCTTGCAAGAAAACCCCATCCTTTAGCTCGTCTGGTAGAGGAAAACAGAGCATGAATGTTGCTCTGCTGCTGTTCTTCCTACCTTGCTTGGCTACCTACCCTCATGTTATTTGCAACCTTATTACCCTTATCTGCAACTCCGTCCTTTGTGTGAGTCCTCTGATCTTTTATACCTCTCACACATCTCATTTCCTTCTTGTCCCTATCCCATATCCCCTTCCTCTTCCTTTTCCCTAATTCCTCCCTGCAAGCATTTGCATGTGTCTGTCACTTTCTCCTTGAATGTGCTTCTAAGTATCCTCTGTTCTTCTCAGATCACATCTCCCCAAGATAAAAATACTATAATAAAACCTCTTCTGACAGAGTCAGATGGCAGCAACATTTGTTTTTCTTTTCCAGGCTCCTGCCAGCTCTCTGATCCGAGCTGACACTGACTGGGTGTAGGTCAGATTTGGTGGCTACTGCATGTCCCCTCAGGCTACCCAGTGATGTGAAATCTGGCAGGCTAGACAGCCTCTCAGCTACTTGGCCCACACATGCACTATGCAATTTTTTTTTGTCTATGAGCATCAGGCTCTATCTCTATCTCTCCCTGGAGCTTAACTCTTCACTGGATGCAGTTGGAAATGTTGCTGTCTCCAGGTGTGCTGTAGATGCCATTATCTGAAGTAATTGTTGTTTGACCCCATTGTATGGGAAGTGTGAGAGTTCAAGGAAGCCTTCCCAAGATGACTGGGCTGTCATGGTAACAGATGGAAAAGATGGTATCTGACTGCCTAATCATGCAGCGCAGGGCGTAAGTAATGAGCGATGCCGTACTGCACAACATTGCATTGTTCTGTGATGAGGACCATCTGCAGCAAGTGATGCTGGGGATACTAAATGAGAAGGAAAATATGTGTAAAAGGATGTAGGATAGGTACTTAAAATCTGTAGGAAAGATTATCGTGAAGAACACTAATATTCACCTGGTAGAGTGGTAGTTTTAACAAATGCAGGAATTATATATTGAGAGGAATTTGGGCATCTTCACCTAGAAACCTTGGGTTAAATAGTGGCCCAAGGGTAGGTGAGTGCTGTTCCCTGGCCCTTCCTTAAGTTGCTTCACTACTACTATAAAGCTATCTTAATCTTAAAGTAACCAGATATGATCTTACAATTTTAAATAATTCTGAAGAAGGCAAAAATGATTTGGCTACTCTCCAAAAGACAGTCAGTCTTTCTCTCATTTGTGGGCTTAAAATCCCCAGCTCATCTTTACTTGGATTTTCTAGCATTTCCTGGGCATCCAAACTCCAATTAGCCTGTCTGGTGCTACACTGACACAGCCTGACTGCTGTGTTACTGTATGCTGGCCTGATATTTATTCTTACTGTATTCTACTTAGGAAAGCTATATGGTATCTAAACCATCTGCATCTATACATATATCTGTGTTCCTGAATGCTTAAGTATTATTCTTAGGCCTACTAAGACAGCTGCAATTAAAGGATGGCTCTATGCCACTGAGCAACTAGACCACTTTGGACATTACTACAACCAGTTTGAGACTCAGGTCAGTATTAGGAAGGCCATGTGGTGATCTGTCAACCTGTTGCTCCTTTCAGCTACACTCTGACATCTCCAGATGGAGCTCAAACCTTTCCTTGTACAGCCCCCAAGTAAATTAAATTAGGACCTGAGCACTCTGAATACTGACTTTTAAACAGAAGAAGTTGTCCCCCTGAAGTTGATTGATGCATCTTGCCTATCTCTTGTAACTGGGGTTTTGCTGTAGTGGTAGCAGTTAGGCTCAGTTGATGTGCTGTGTTAGGACTTGTGAGCTTCTGGAGATCCTTTCACTGTAGTGGCCGTGGTTCAAACAAAGGCGCTGGATTTACCATCCCCATGGAAAGACAACAGTTCATGATAAAGCTAAAATCAGTGGAGTGGAGTGAAGTGAGCAGGTAACACTGACCCATCAAAGGGTATCTGGAGCCAATGGCAATGGTGAGAGAGTTCATTCTTTAAATGGTGTGTTTGGATGTGGGGATCTGTTGTCCAAGGTGGAGCCTTGGGGTAAGCCACTAGCTTTACTGGTCTGGAAATAATATTTAGAGAGTATGCCCAGGCCTTTACCAATGTGTTAAGTTAGCTCAAATTAAGCCAATTAACTCAAATAATAAAATCTGAGGTAGATGCACTCAGAAAATATTCTTGACTGTTGATGGAAATGGGATGAAATAAAAAATATAATTATTTTAGCTGTTAGAAGTTAAGCAAAATAAATTCTACTTTATAGCTTTTTCAGACTGGGTGATAGCAGATAATAAGAGCTATGGGACAGGAGGCCTGATAATGAATGTCATCAATAAAACTCAAAATAGTAGGCCAAACCCTCCTCCTCTGCATGTCAAAAGCAGCAAGTTTTTTTTTTATCAAACCTATTAGTGTGCAAGGGCTATGCATGACTGAGGTGCAAGATAGGGGTGACAAAGAATCATATTCCTGAAACTTAAAACACTCTAAAATGAATTCCTATAAATATGTATCAGTTTATGACCTCAATTTCATTATCTTGATCTGAGTAATTATCAATAGAAGGGTGGATGATTGAACATAACTGAGACCAAAACCTGTGAGTGTGCTATTGCTGACAGTGAGGTACTCTTTCTTCTATAACTGGCTAGAGCATTCAGCTCTGGATTAAGCAATGTCACCATGCTGTCATGTTGGCTAGTTCTGAGGAAGAGAAGCGCCTTCAGCTCCCTCTGAACTCAGTGGGATAAAACTGGTACCTGTGGGTTGTGTTATAGGGCAGAGGCCAACTTTCAGGGCTGTATGTACGTGAGCATGGGAAAAGACTGGATATCTGCTGCTCCCTGTTTTGTGTGCTTGTTACACGTATGAGAAAACACTGAAATTAAAGTCGGCACCCAATGAGTGTGCACTGAGTGGAATTTCTTGGAAGTATCATTTTATCAGGTGGCTTAAGGACAGCAATTTTGTCAGTTAAAATAAAGCTGTTCACAGTTCTTCTTCTTTCACTGCCTTCTCTCTCTACCTGTAGCTCAAGTTTTTATTATTTTGTACTGTTCTTTTGCATCCATACCATTTATCTTTTTATTCCCTTCTCCCCTCGTGCCTGTCTTGTTCTTCGTTATTTTCGTAGCTCTTCTCCTTTTTAATGATTTACAGTTATTCTTTGGATGTCACACATACCATTTCGCTACCTTTGTCCCCTGTAGCTCACTTTCAGGTCACCTACTCCTTTCCACTGCACATCTGTTCCCTTGTGATTCTCTACCTTTTCCTTTTTGTCCACAGGACAGTAATGGACATCAGCCACCATCTCCCTCTGCGTGAGGGTCTCCAGGAAACACGTTACAAGACATAGGGGTGTACAAAGGGGCACAGGATCTCCCTTTGCTTGCTGATCAGTCAACTGGCTATGCTGGTGGGATGGAGGTGGGCAGGCAGAGTGGCTAGGAGGAAGCCAGCTCAGAAGGCTCTCCTCAGGACACCCCTGGAGAATGGGAAGCAGTGCTGTCTGCTTCTCTCTGTTTCTATACTCTCCTGTAAACATCTACTTATGGCCACTGTCAGAGGTAATGAGTTTGATGGCCCTTTGGTTGACCCTAGCAAGGCCAGCCACAGGACTGCCTATGAGCAGGTGACAGAGCTGTGCTGTCAGGAGTGCTCACACAAGGGCACCCTCTCCACTGGAGGGGTCTCAAGCTTTTGGTGACTCATGTGACTTCCTCCTCAGCAGCAGAAAGGCTAAAATTCTGACCTCCTGAGAATTTGCACACAATGTTTTCAGCCACAAATATACAGGCAAAGTTTCCTGTGGATGGCTGAGTCTTGCAGCTCTTTTCAGACTAGAGGGACAATGCCTGCCCACAAAGAAATAATAGAAAAGGAAAAAGCAAAATGAATAGCACAATCCTCTAATCTGATTACAAACATCTAAACTCAATCTCCTTCTGCTTGTGCTTGCTGATCACTTGCAAGACAGACTTTCCTCATGAGCAGCAGCAGCCCTGGGCTTAGGCGTGCTAAGCTGCTCTGCTCAGGGCTGATCAGCCCTAGCAGCAACGGGCAGATGACAACAACGCCGTGTTCGGCTCTGTGATCAGATAGAGAAGAAGACGCACGTGGTGGTGTGCTTTTGGGTTACATAACTCTTGTCAGAGCACTATGAAACACTTGGTTTCTCCTGACCATGGGAATCACAGATGTGTCACTGGTTACAGTGCAGCATGTGTAACTATGTCTTGTTACAGGAGTTGCCCATGGACAGTAAATCTTCAGGTCACAGATGCAAACGTGAGAGGCTGTATAGCATCAGTTGATGAACCAGTGCACAGAACAAGAAAGCAGCAGCAGAAAAATTAGGATATAAAATATCCTGGCAACTATTTTAAAGGAAACCCATGGTATATTAGAAGGAAAATACTAAATTTACCAAATTTGGTTCTAACCTACTAAAGTCTATCTCAGTTGCATTTTAAATGCTGCCCAAAGCAACCTTCAGTGAGTGCTGAACTATCTGCAGAAGGGACAACCTGACAGCCAACAGCAGGCACCTTGGTCCCCAAGAAGGATATCCCTATAGACACATCCCTTTTTGGCAAAAAATCAGGCACAGAGAGTAATGCAGTGAGCAGACTGCGACAGCAACCCTTCCTCTGACCGCTGGCTCCCACCAGCAGATCTACTTTGGCTGGCCACCGCATGCTGCAGCCTGCATGTGCCCCCCTCTGGTCTTTCTGATTTGCAGTGAGGAACAGAGGAAAAAGCAACTTGTGACACCCCAGTTGGCTCATTGATAGCCTTATTGTGGTCAGTTGGTGCCTGTCTTCCTTTCAAGGAATGGCACCACGGGTCTGTGGGCCATCAAATTTCTCTCTCAGCTGCCCAGAGTGCATTTTGAGGTGCCTCCTCTAATGGCGAGGTTTTCTTGCCTGTCCTCTGATTGTGCAGAGCTACTGTCATCTTCACGTGCCCTCCATCACCTTGCTGATTACCAGCACTTGAGTTTGGTCTTGGGAGCTATGAGTAGAAGATGAAGAAACTGGACTTTGTTGCAAAGGGGATTTTTTTTTTTAATGATTTGTTTTAGTCAGTAGATTCTGGCTAAATGTTTAGTCTAGAGACTTAAAGTGCTTTCCTTCCAGAGGTAAGACAAACACCGGATACTGGAAAATAAGCTTACAGGCATTGCAGTGGTAACCTGATTTTAGAACTCAGCGGTCATCATTTTCTCTATGCTGAGAATGATAGACAGGTAAGAAAATAGCTTGACTGTAGCTCTCTATTCCAGCTGGCAGAAAGGATTCACTTACCTTCAACAGGAATGTCCAATAAATCTATATTTAGTATCCTTCATAGTCCATCACTTGATGAAATTACTTTCCTTCGTGAATGTGCAATAAAGTCTGACAGTGATATATGTAAGGACATTAAATTTTCAATGGCCGTGTTATGAACAAAGGTGATCTAACCAAAAATAATATACTTTAAGAAGCAGACAGCAAGGCTCTGTCTCTGATCTCATTGACAAAGCTTAACAGTGGTAGACCTCTCTTTACATTAGTAAAATCATTCATTTATATGGATACATGGGAGAGAAGCTCTTTCTTCCGCAGGTCTGCTTCTCCTCTCCCACACATTCGTTCAAATGGATGATTTTACTAATGTCAAGTATATTATTTTTTTGTTAGATCACCTTTGTTCGTGAGGTCTCCTTCAGTGTAAAGCCAGAGATAGAAATTCATTAATGAAAAAGAGAACCAATTATGTGGTGACATAGGCTGAAAAAACTATTATTATTCCACCCAGAAAAAAATATTCCCCTCAGCAGACTCTGATTTCCCCTATGCCATTTTCCATTTATGTTTGGAAAACTAAAAGTGTGCTGTTTCTCATACAGAGGAAAATCTTCATGCTGGTAGTCAAGTCTCTGTGGGTTCCTGATGGTTATGATCTACTCTTCTGACACGGGTAAAGATCCTGTTCTATTTTTGGACATAAGGAAAAGAATAGTATTTGCTTGAGGATGAGATGATGTTTTAAAGTGATTGATGTGCTCATATGTGTTTTCTTATGACTGGGTACTTTGCATATCCTCTTATTGTCTCCATTTTGCCTGGGAAAACTGGCTGTCCTCGCATGGCCCTTTGCTTTTCTCTCTCCCTTTCAATTGTGTATGTCTATTGGATTTCATTTCTGGAGGACCTCTTACAGAAAGGTTTTTCGTATCCTAGTTAAAAGGTGCTGCCCTTTTATCACTTGACTAAGGCTGAAATCCAATTTGAGCCATCCTGTGTGGCACTCTTTATTTATGGTATCATTACAGTTTGTTTCAGAAGAGCAAACCCTCTGCAAAGCTTTCAGGATACTTATCTAGCAAACACTGTCACTTAGCTACAGCTGGAGTCCAATCTGATGCCTTAAATTCTAGCCTCACATAAAGATAATGCTTTTAATCAGAAAAGTGAGACAAGTTGTAAGAGCTTGTTCACAGTATCTGTCAGCAGGGAACTGGAGTGAAATCAGGACAAAGACTAAGTCTTTTCTTCCAAAGATGTTTGTTTCTTGAGCTGTGAAGGCTTATTAACAGCAGGACTGGATAAACGTAAGGAGAGAAAAGGCAAGCCTACGCTGCTCTAGCTTGTACTTGCTAACTGCTGCACCCGTGCTCCCACCCTATAGAAAATGTGAGGTAGAGGGTCCTCAGTTATAGAGAGGCAACTGGCAAAAGTGTGAACAGGGGTGGGTGCTGCCGAAGCGCTTATGCGGTATGTATCCTCTCTCTAGGATTTTTAGCAGTGGCTTGGACTGCTGTGTTGCAGGTTTGCCACGGAATAGGAGGAAGCTGATGGGCCAATAAAACCGCTACAAAGTTTTGGAGCATCTAGGCTATTCAGTTGTTGAGGGGATTTGAGGCCAAATTGTTTTCCTTCTTCTTGGAGGCCACCACTAAATTTTTGCAGAAAATGTCAGTTGAGGGAATTTAGAAAGAGTTGATTAACCTGGCCTGCTGATGCACTTCCAGTTGCGCCTGACACTTCTAATGTGGCATTCCCGGTTCACTTTCAGCATTTCCTCTTCTGTAAAGAATCAAATAAGAAAAGATAGAATTGCTCATTGCATTAGTGTAGGAGCTAGTTTACATATATCAGTGTAAATTCCTGACTGGTACAGATCAGCCACTTTTGAGCTGTGGTAGTTTCTACAAACTCAGACTGGTATATTGATGATGTATGGAAAAAAAATTATTATCTTAAAAATAAACAGCCTAATACCCAACCCAGATCTCTAAAGTAAATATAAAAGCATAGTAATATTCATAAGCTTGATGAAATTCTACTGGAGTTAAACATTTCCTTAACATCTCTCTATAAATGAGTGTATAGGGATGTGCTGTTCTTAAGGTTTAGAAGAAGCAACGTTCTGGGACAAGATAAGGATAAATTTAGCAGTTATAGTTTCAAACATAAAAGGTCTCATTGATCTTAAACCTTAGTTTTAGCTTTCTATAAAAATATAAATATTAATTGGCTTTGAATAAAAGACAAATCAAAAGACAGGCTAGTCTTCAAACCCAGCTAGGTTTCAGGTATGTATTCTGCAGCATGGATCTAAGATTACAATTCTTACATAAACTACTCATAATGTTTAAAATACATTTCTGAAGCTCACTGCCTTAATCTTCACAGTAGTTTTCAGTGATATGGAGAAATAGCAAAGTGCTTACGACCCATACCTCATTAAGAACACTCAGTTTTTAAGACCTTATACATTCAAAATTTTTACACTTCTCAGGTACAAGAAGCTGGAGTTTTTATGTTAGCTGGAACTCTGCTGTATACTGACACCAAGTAAAAAAATCTTTGCAGAAGGCAATATCAAGTCCAAATGAGACTGGTAAGCAATTCGCTCCTAATAACAAAAACAGTGTTTAATGGAAAATGCCCCCCTCACAGCAGGACTGGTAAAAGATGTAATCAGCAAAGCAGGGCAGAAGTTGCATATATAGCTTTTCAAAAACCCAATTTTTGGTCGAAGTATTCAGACACTGTGTGGTCAGACCTTGTCTTGGGAGTTTGCATGAGGCTGAGCCCGAGAAGCAGTTGTATGGCTTTTGGTGCATGCCTGCATGAGAGGTAGCCACTGAACTGAAGCTGTGAAGACACTAGGAAAATTCATAGCATGCCTGGGTGCTCTCACTCAGGAGTTTTAAGTGGCTTTAGATCTCTGTAGTTTATATCTTGGAGAATTACATTACAGTGAATTAAAGACTCTGCTGCACAAACTCAGGTGATTCATGTTGGGGAGATTTAACCGATTCTCAGTCTTCTCCCTCCTCTAGCTGGAGACTTCTTCCAGCAGAGTCACAACCTGGCCTGCCTTCAGCCTCTCTGCGGTACTGCAGTTATCACTCTGCCTTATTAATTGTTTGCACAATTAATTGCAGTTTGGATTAACTCTCAAGTTGATGAACTGTGGCACTAGAAATTAGACCTTTCCTGTGTCCTGCACTCTTGCTTTGGTGATAGGAATAAGCGGGAAGGACAGGCAGGTGGAAAAGGCAGTGTCCTCTGTCACACCAACTAAATCTTGCAGAGCCTGTGTGTTAGGACTCTGAAGCCATCTTTGCATCTTCTTGCCAACTGAATGTGCTTTGAATTATGTGCATCGCCTCCTGCATGCAGCAAGTTTGCCTTGACCTTCCTGAGTGTGTCAGTGTGTAAACAGGCCCCTAAAAAGGGGCTTCTGCCCTACTGAGGTGTACAGGAGAGGGAGGATGGCTGAGCCTTCCTGCCACCTAGGGCTACCCTAGCAGTAGTCATGTGGGAACTAAAAGACACGTTCGCCTCCTTACGTTTTCTTACTGAAGCCATAAGCTTGAGACTGTTGCTATACGCAGGGATGCTGAGTGACAAAAGGTCTGTACTACACACTTAAAAAAAAAAAATCCGCTGGAGTGAAGTAGGTGTAGAAGGAACTGAACCCCATGGGGATTTAAGTTCAGAAGTAGCTGAACACTGTGGATCGAAGGAAATTAAACAAAAGGGAATGAGGACATGAATAGACTTGTATTTGATGATCTTGAGTGGCTCCCCTGCCAGCAGTGGCTGGATGCCCTGGCTGCTGTCGCTTTCTGTGCCTGCTGAGGTTTCCCATGGAGGGACCTGCACTGGCCATGGCAGGAGGGCTGAGTGGCAGAAGGCAGGACAGCTCTCCGCCTTTTCTGCAGGTCAGGAACAGGAAAGGAACAGGATGAAAAGTTGAAAGCAACCATCAAGGTCACAAGACAGCCCTGAGTTAATGCTGTTTGAATTATTAGTGAAACCAGACCAAACCTTCCCCCTTTAATGCAACACTTTTCTGTGATGGAGAATCCAATTTACCCTTGGTAAATCGGTCCAGTGATTAAGTACAAACATTGTTTAAAAACCTATAGTAGGTGTTGAGTCTCACTTTTTCTAGCTTCAGGTTCTAGCCATTTGGTCTTTGATGCATTTAACTGCTAGGTAACAGACTGAGATCTTCTCAGATTCTTTTTCCCCAGGTAGGAATTTTGAGAACATATCCAAATAACCCCTCAGACCTGATGGGATAAATAGCTTGAGTCCCTGGAATTGGTTATTCTTAAATGTGCTTTCACATCCCTCAGTCATTCTCAGGAAATTTCTTGCAATCTTTTTTAAGTTTTCAGAGGTTTTTTTGAGTGACAGACACAGCATTTCAATCACAGATGAGTGAGTCTCATATGCAGAGAAAGTCTAAGCTCCGTTCTTCTATCAATACTCTTTAGCTATCCACCTAATGACTACATTTGTCCAGGACCACAGTGCTGTATTAAGAACTCACACTGGACTGATTATCTGCAAATCTGTCCTGCTGAAGATAATGTTTGTTGACTGTAGACAGTCAGAGAAGGATTTATCCTGCTGCTGTCTTAAAATGCAAATACTTTTTCGTGGTGGCTGTGCTAAAACATATAAGATGCCATTCTGCTCAGAGAGCCAAGCTCCCTAGCTCAGCTAATGTTCTGCAGTGACTTACTCTTGTTTTACCACATGGAGACGAGGAGGCTGTTTTTTGCAAGTATGACATGTCCCACACTTGGTCTACGGACACAAGAAAGAATTTAAACAGACTCGGAAGTGCCAAGGGAACAGAGGGAGACACAACACAGCAACTGGCACCACTCTCGCTTGATTTCCCACAATGGCTTTGTTATCAGGACTAGATGCACTTGTCAAATTGCCTTTCCCTTACAGAAAAAAATGAGAAAAGTTGACAACAACACATCCCTGAGGGCTGCATGCCCAGAGCTAATCTCTACAGCTCATCCCAAGGCTGTGCGGAACCACCTGAGGAACACAAGTTTGTGAAAGCAGAATAACCAGCATGTGTTTTTTTTTTTTTTCTACCAGCAGTGAGATCTGCAGGAAGTATGCCTGGGGGAGGGTGGAGCTCTCTGTGTGGGTTTGTATGTTAGAGAATGAATATTTAGTCTTTCAGGCCTCTGTTGATACTGCAAGTTTGCATTGTGATAAGGTGGCTTGCCCATAACCTGCAGATATTAGAGGAGTAGTAGGTTGTGTCCTGGAGGCTGTAATGCCTAGGATCCTAGGGAAATGATGGATTAATGCTGCTGAAGGCAACTCATATGTGCTGTGGCAGTGAATTGCACAAACAGTAGTCAGCAAAACCAGCATGGTTCAGTGTAATAGGTAGGTGTCACCATGCTATATGGACATACAGAAGAGCTGTCTATGGTGAATGTACTTGGGAGGAGGAGAGGACCTCTGGGCTTAAGCATCATAGGATGTAGACGGGAGACATGAAAATACAGGAGGAAGTACATTTAAGAAGGATTTTCAGCATGATTCTCCACACCATTACTTTTAAGGGTCTCTTAAATGAGAGAAGGAGTGTTTTATTCATGCGTGTGCTGACACTGCAGGGCTGTGGGTGACAGCACACTGATGGGGATGATGGGGGAGTGCAGACAGTGGGAGGACTGGAAGGCATGTGAGTTGCTTTGGGTCTAAGATGGCTGCCCATCTTCTGGGGAGCTGCCCGACTAGTGCGACTCCAAAGATTTTAAACCAGCATACAAATGAGGGTGAATTAAGGGGCACTAACACTGTACGTTTGCTCAAGTCATATTACTTAAAGTCAAGGTTACAGCCATGTAAAGAACCAAAGCACTGAGGCATTTTAAAAAAAAGCAGTTGTTTAACAGCCTTTCTACCAATGTGAGAGGCTTGGGCAATAAACAGGAGGAATTACACATTCCCATTTGTGAAAATAAATTAGATATAATCAGGAGAAGTGAGAGCTGGTTGGAAGACCAAGATAGCTGGAGTGCCCAAATGCCTGGCCGTAGGCTCTGCAGGAATTTAAACAGGGCAGCAGTTGTGTGTGTGTATTTTAGGTGCTTGTGGTAGGCTGGGAGGAGCTCTCTGTGTCAAAGATGCCATTTGCACCCCCTAGTGATTTATTTCTAAAAGACTAAGGGCTCTTATATGCTGGTGGTCACAGGGCTACATAGAGAAGGGTTGGGAGGTGGTGGTTAAATGGAGGAGAAAAAGTGAAAGTCTTTGTAGGTTACCAAGAGTATCCCCTTATTATCTAAATGAGACAAGCAGATGGACTAAGCAGAGGAGGTCAACGTTTGGAGCACATGTGTATTCTTCCACTCACAACATAACCTTAGAGTTTCTAAAAATGGTAATAGTTTTCTAAGAACAAAAGAAAAACTTTTTACATATCATTAAGAAAACCTTGTATTATATATTATTCTATTGGATAGGGCGACTTGGTTACTGCAGAAGAAAGTAAAAGGCATTGTTGAAATTGCTGAAATCAAACCCAATTGCATTTGCTGATCCTCACTGGAAGGCAGATATATCTAGCAATCTCTCTTCCTCACTTCCTCTCTCATCTGAAAAAGGATAATTCTCAAAAGACAAAATCATAATGAGAAACACTGAAACACCAGGCTACAAATGATAACAGAAAGCTCTTCATGAAAGGTTTATTAAATTTGAAGCCCCTGCAATTCAGCAATCAGGGAAAAACAGGCTACAACCTGCTGCATATTAGAAGCAAGAACAGCGATTATATGTGAAATCAAATACATGTGTACATGTTCATGCACATTCCCATATAGCAAATTGGAACGTGAAGATCTTAAATTTAACAGAAAATTTATAAAGGAGGCTAAAGATAGTGCTGAAGAGCCTAAACCTCTTTTTTTTTTTTTAAAGGGATTCCTTAAATGTATGAGGAACAGATGAAGCCTTAGCATTGGTACATGGAGAATCATAGACAAGGATGATAAAATTATCAGCCTTGATACAAAAAAATAGAATTTTTCTCTTAATAGTACCATTAGAGTCATGATAGCTTAAAGATTTAGATAAAGCAAATTTTATTGGGAGTGATAAAATCTTTTGTTAGACTTGCTATCAGTATGATCACAACTACCCATTAGTCTAACAAAGATATTACCTCTCCCCAAAAGCTTTGCCTCAGGATTGTTCAATAATTGTTTGTTCTGTGGTCAGAAAGAAGCAGAATGATTGTTTCGCGTCTCAGCCATGGTAACAAACACTTTCTCTTTTGTTCTTAATTAGGGAGGATGTTAAACAGCAACTATTGACATTAAACATTTTAAAATCTCAGGACTACTGTGCTTGCATCCGGAAGCATTGAAAGGATTGCCTGAGGATATTTATGAACTGCTTGCACTGATTTCTAGCAACTCTTGGAGCGTGAGGGCTGAAGGATGCCAGAGCTAATAGTATGCCATAATTTAAAAGGGTAAATTGAATGACCCAGCAAATTACAGACCAATTAATCTAGCAACTCTCTGGAGGAGATATAATGTAAAAATAGAAGAGGATCTACAAGTAATGAATCAAAAATAATAGCAGAAATATTGCTGTAGGTTCATGAAACATCAGTTTGCTCAGCTTAATGATGTCAACACAGTTTATTTTGATTTCTGCAAAACAATTGAAATCTGCCATCTTGATGAAAATATTGTCAGTCTACAAACATCATGATGGGCCCTTACTAGGTGGATCATATGCCAATTAATGAGCTAAATGGCAAAATGTAACTGTGAATAGAAAATTGTAATCCAAAGGATTATATGTCTGTCGGCTCTCCACAATAATTCATTCCAGTACTGGTTTAGCGCTTTAGCAACTACCATTCTAGTACTATTCAGCAATTATTATTTATTATTCAGTGGTTTTATGAATGATTTGGAATAATCAAAATCTGTGGAGCTTGCAGGGGTGGTGAAACTGGTGGAGTGGTCAATAATTTTGGAGAGAAGACCAGCAGGCATGCAAGATGATGTGTCTAGGGAGGAAGCATGATGAGTGTTTCATTAACAGCACTATATCTTCCATTGCAATAATGTCATGACCTGGTCAAACCTTGTAGTGGAAGATCCGTTGAACATGTGCCAGGTGGGCTGTTGGGACAGAGGGGGTGGATGTGGTGCTTAGGTGTACAGGAGAGAGGCTCTCAAGAGCAGATGGGGACATGTCAGCAGTTCTCTATGAAGCAGCAGCGATGTGGTTAACACTGCACTGCACCCCATCCTGATATCCTGACTGTGAAGCACTCAGAAATTGGAGAGGGTTCAGAAAAGAGTAACTAGATTATGTGCAAGTCTGAAAACATGCCCTAAAGACAGTAAACCTGCAGTGCAAGTGAGCTTCTAGTCAGAAGGGCCCACTCATTCACTGTGCAGACAGCTTCAACTGCCATTAAACATTTTTTTAAAAGAGAAATTAAAGTGTGGTTTTTTTTTTTTTTTTATGAGGGTGTGTATAGTTTATCCAGGGTAAAGAGGTGAGCTGTTCATGTCTGCCTAGAGAAGAAGAGAAGATGATGCTGGTAAAAGCCATCTCTTTAATCCAGCAGGAAGAAAGAGTAAGAGCAGAGATGGGAGAGAGATTCAGGATGCACATGAAAACAAAATGCATGGGTTTTTTTTTCCTTTGTTTTCTTTTCCTTTCCTTTTTTTTTTTTTTTTTTTTCCTTTTTTACATCACTCATGTAGGCATCTTATGTTGGAGTCACCGTGCCACTTAGACTTCTAACTACGCTCAGTTACCTTTCTGGGGCATGCAGCACAAGTGCAACAAAGCTGTAAGTTTGCTGCAGATCACGCTGGGGGAGGTTGCCTGTGCCATGCGGACACCACTGTCAGAATTGTGCTCCTGGCCAATCTTAGAAATGGGTGTTGTAGTTCAGCCCTGATCGGGACCAGACTACACAGTCTCTCTCTCACTCCCCCCACCCTCTGAAGAGAACAGGGAGATAATATAAGGAAAAAGGCCCAAGGTTTGAGATAAGGACAGGGAGAAATCCTTAAAGTTACTGTTACGGGCAAAACAGACTCGACTTGGGGAAAACTATTCATTTATTACTAAAAACAGCACTAAAAACGAGAACAGTGAGGATTGCCTCACTGATTTAAATGAGCAGGGTCTTCAGTGTGAAGTGAGTAAGCTCAGTTGGCAAAATAGTGGGAATCTGCTTTGGTTTAAGGACAGTTGAGGGTGTCTCTACCGTGAAGAGCTGGGCTCTTCTGACAAAGCAGTTCATTTGTACTGCTCTTTACACTGACAGAATCACATTAATTGTTTTTTTTCCTCCTCCAGAATTTTAATGATCCTGTACAGCTTTAACTTTGCCATTATGGGAAAGTGGTTCTTTCTTATGAACACAAGTGCTCAGCTTGGAAATCTCAAACCACCTTTACAGCATCCATCTCCGCAGTAAAAGTCTCTGGGTGGCGAAAAGTGCAGAACACTCATCTACCTTTTATGAAATCAAACCCTTAGGCAAAACTCATTAAAACAAAAAAAATATTGGAAAAGAATGATTTTGTTTTGAAGTTTGCATTTTGATATGTATTAAAATACAGTTTGCTCTAATCTATTCCTATTTTTGCAAGCAAAATCTGAAAGGAGATAATATCATGCAAAGAGTGCAGTGACCCGACACATATACTATTACCATGTACTTGTAGAAGCCAAATGAAACAAGATTGTTTTCAATTCCGTGTAAATAAATATGTAGTTTAATAACAGTTAATGTCAGTTCATAAAGGGAAGCACACTAGGAAAGTTCTTTAATAGAAGATTACACTTTTGGTGCAAAATCTGTTCCTAGAAAGTTATTGAAAAGAAATACAAACTTACAAAATATCATCTCCAATGCAGGAAAACCTCAGTTCCATTTTGTTCTTCCTCCCTTAGAAAAGTGGAAAGGCATTATTAAGGTATATCAATGAATTTTGGTAGCACCTTTATTGCCTAGTATTATCACTGTGTACATACTGATAATTTCTCCGCATATTGTTTACATAGTACATCTTACTAGTCCCTACTTCCTCTATGTAAAAGATATCACAAAAAAGTGCATGTCTTGAATAATGTATCTGCACAAAGTGCTTGGTGATACTTTGACATTATTCACCACTGGCAGAATCCATGAGAAGTGTAAAGAAGAGAAGGTGTCTTTTGCTGTGGTAGCATAACCTTGTGATGTTAGTCATAGTCAATACCACTCATAGGCTTTGTCTTCAAATTGTTCAAATATCTTTCATGAGAAATGTGTCATACAGTGGTGCACAAAGAGTAAACTATAGGCATAAATAGAAAATTAAAAACCTGCACTTTATCACAAATCTACTGTCATACTCTGGGTTTGGACAGAATTCAGTACTGTTTGGATCTTGGGTTTCTTCTTCACCCACCACAGACATAGACTCAAGGTCAAAACTATGAGTTGCTGTCCCAGCATCTCCTTCAGCTCTTACATCATCTTTGACTCTTACATTTATTGCTTACTTACCTGAAATAGCATGTAGTGAGTCAATGCTGCCATGTCGGAAGGTGGGACTGCAAGGAGCCAGCTGCATCTTCATGACTGGTTCCTCCACATACTTTAGGCACTTTGTTATGAAGAACCACTGAACACCTCTTGCATGTACTGTTCGTTTTATCACCAGCTACAAAACAAACTGAAGAAATGTGGTAAAAGACCAAAATCTTGAAATACAGTGTGCCACAGGACAGCTGAGGGTATTTCCAGTGTCCCATGACTTGCAAAAGTGAGGTTTTAGTTTGAGAAAACTCCCAGGCTGTCATGAAGTAGGCCAAATCATGCAACAGAAAAAGGTGGAAAGCAAATAAACTAAAAGCAGTCAGCTGGGAAAGAGTGATCATCACAAACTAATCTGGAGAAAAACAATTTTGACTCCAAACCAGGTGATGAGTTTAACCCTAAACAAATGAGGGAAACATGCCAGCTGGGCACCTGCAGTGGTGAGCACACACCATACTGTCCCCTGTGGACAAGATCCTGTGCTTCAGAAGAAGATGGAAAAAGCCCAGCCCTTCAGAAGCCATGCTATGTATGTATAAGGAGAAAGAAAAAAGCAAAAGAACTCCCCATATCCCCTGTTCTAGTACTCTCAGAGATTTGAGCATGCATAAGTGCAGAATAATTAAAGTGTGAACAAGCACTATTAACAAGCAAACTCCGATCAACTCTCTGCCCTGCAGATATTGAGAAACTGGAGGTGTCAGGATTGATACAACAGTCCTATGGTTTAATCCTTTTTTTAGACGATCCTTTCCATAAATGTATCATCCTCGTTTTAAAACAATGTGAGGTCCAAACTCCCACTAACGTGTATGTGGACTCCTTCACGGTTTCATTTTTTTGGTGAATCAGAACCAGTTTTCCAATTTCCAGTCTACATTTGTTCTTGATTCTCTCATATTTATTTGATTGTGTATCAGTATTATTCTTAACTTAAGCAATTAGTCTTTCCTTAGTATGTAGTTTCAAATCCATTTATAAATAGTCATGATAATGGTGACATCACCAAGAAAACTGTACATTTTAAAAATGGAATTGGGACAGCCCACATCTTCTGGCAATGAGTAGTAACTGTTGACTGACTGTGACTACTTCTGGAACTTACATTTTTTTGGCTAGTACTGTTGAAACACTCAAACCGTCTCACAATAGACCTCTTTCAAGTTAGAAGTGAGAAGATTATATAAATGGGGCCAAGATTAACATTTCAGAGACCTGGAGTCTCTTGCTACACGCAATGTACTATATGCATTAGCATTTTCGAGCAGAACCAGAGTGTGTTTTAAAATGAATTTCCTGACCATCCCTCCTCACTCTACTTTTGGTTCCCACTGTGGAGTAGTCTTGGACCCCATGGCCTTTTCAGAGCAAAATAGAGACATGCATCTGATGCACTCTGTTTGTGAATGTGGAGTCAGCTCTATGGGACCAGACTAGAAATCAATAAATAGCAAGGACTATCCATGTGAGTGTTTTGAAATGCACACGAATATTGTGGACCTCTGGTCTTCAGATATTCCTCCCTACAGCTCCACTCCTCCTGGGCTGTGCTACCTGATAAGCCTTACGTGTCCTGCATGACCACAGCAAGTGATTTCAAGGATCTGTGTGCCATGTTTGCCATCTGTAAGACAGGGCTCACTTGTGGTTTTTCTTGAGATCAATAGAATTATTAGTGACTTACATTGTGTGCTTACAACAGTGATCACAGCAATTTTTATAACCTCTTCTTTTTTGTGGAATCTGAAATTTTCCATTGCTGTTAATTAGTAACCAACTGAGCAAAGGAAGAAAAAAAAAATAGCTGACAATGAACTTACTGAAAAAACCCATGGTTTTGAAGAACTAAAACCAAATAAATGTTTGGTTTCAATTTATTAATTATTTTTGAAACGAAAGATTTTTTTTCAATATTTTGCATTACTTTTTAAAATTTCCACAAGATGTTATTTTTCATCTAAAATTAATACAATTTTTATTTTAAAATATAAGACCTGATTGTATAACAGAAAACTATGCAAAGCATTTGATTTTTAGGTCAAATACGACATTTTTTTTCACTTCATTCAGAATATATATTTTCTAGATGTTTTCTTTGTCATTTTTCAGGTAAAAGTGTACATATTCTGTTCTGACTTGAAACAAATTCCTTAAATGTTTTAAAATTAATCAAAAAATTGAGAAGGAAAAAAAAAATCTGTTATTTCTCAAACTATCCAAGTTGTATCCAAGTTAGTATCCAAACTAAGCAAAATAAACCGAGAGTGAGATTACTGTTAAAAGAAAAATCTTCACACAACCTCAACATTCAGCGCAAGCCTCCTGTGGTTACACTACATCACTGGAGTGCGGCTTTGAATCCTAGAACAACAGTCTTTGGTGCACTAATACATCATTAATGTGTCTGCCTTTGCCTCTGAGCTGGCAGAGCATCTCTGCTTGAGACTGGGAGATGTGCATGCTCTGGGAAGAAGGGTTGCAGCTTAATGCAGCCCTGGTTTGGGAGACTATCTGTCCTTACAGGGCAGTCACCATAAAAAAATGAGTCTCATATGCAGATGTACTTAATATTTTCACACATTTAAAGCATTCCTCTTTGCACTGACTTAGACTCAGTTAACAACATTAATGAACCCTTTTAGCACAGTTTGACAATAGTTCCAAATTAAGCCTTTTTCTTTCTTTTTTTCTTTCTCCCTGTATTGGGAAGCAAAGACAAATATATCTGACTTTTTTTTTCTTGTTATTATTGCAGCTTGAAATAATTGAATTCAGTATCTCCTTTCTATCCAGCAGTGAGAAGGACTTCTCATCAAACTCAAAAGTCATGTGAAACTCAACTGGTTTCTGATTCCTGACTAGCTCCAGCAGGATTTTCTTTGAGATCTCTTAGAGACAGCAAATCTTCAGCAGAAATTACAAATGGAATAATTTAGTTGACTCCAGAGCAGCACAAATTTCTGGTGTCAGAATCTCATTGATTCGTTTCAAAATCATTAATAAAAGTCACATGGCAAGTATTCTGGGCTTGCATTTGTCTGAGCTCACACATGGGAGCTGGTAGAAATAGTGTCAATGCCAGTCCCTGCTAGGTATTTCTTATGTACTAGATTCTTTATTTCCTTGCAGTTTTTAGATCCCCAGTGGGCTGAATGTAAAAGGCTGCCCAGGTCTGTAAACCACAATTCCCCAACCTGCCTACAGGAATGGACACACTAATTAATAGTAGGGAGACAGATGCCGTAGAGCATCTCTTTCAATAAAGACAGGCCAGTCACTTCAGATTCTAGAGGAAAAGTAATAATTCAATGTGTAGCAATATTTTTTAAAAAAGGTTAAGTTTTTCCCGTGACCCTCCAATCAAGCAGACCATAAAGAAGAAAGAAGTTTCTTTTCAAAATTGTTTGGGCTCGGTTTAGCTGGAGGGAAGAGCACTGAGTGGAGTTGGACAGCTCTCTCTGCAATACTGCTTTGTGCCAGCATTTGTTATTTTTGCCCTCATCCTTGAGGCAACAAAACAGCTGAGGAGCCTTGAGATAGCCCTGAGAAGAATATAGTCTTCTAGCAACCTAGGAAACCTATGTGCATACCTAGTGGATGGCTGGATTGTTTTGTCTTGATTTGCACCGTGATTTAGGCAAAAGGCTGCATAATTTTGTTCCTTTCCTGGGTTAAGATTAACCCCCTGCTTTGTTGCTAGTGTGAGGCTCTGTATGTTCATATGCTAAATTACATATTCATGATATATGTGATTTATCATATGAACATACAGAGCCTCAGTGACGGAGGATGTGAGGTAGGATATCCTTTATTTGTACGTTTTCATTACTTTTACAAGATCAATGTTAGAGGAAGGAAATATCGAGGAATGAGGCTGCATATGCTAAAAGCACATAAACAAAGCACACTTTATGTTGCAGATATTCCTTTTCTCATTATTTAATAAAAGTCAAGCACTCACATTGGAATGAGTCTTTAGTCTACCGTAGGTAAGGAAGCAAACTACAGTAATTCCAATTTGCATCCAGATTTTCCTATCATACAAAAAACTAAAGTTAGTTCCTCAACAAACACGTATGCTCAATAGCAGTGCTTCTAAGAAGAAATAAATATTTCCCAAGGCAGAGCCTCTGCCTACAGTCCTGGAAGCGACAGCTACAGCTTTGGCGGGAGTAGCAAGCCCTTCTTCCGCAGAGGCTGACTTCTCCCTTCTGTGGTCTGGTTTTGCTGCTGCTGGCAACCTGGCTGAATGTTTTTCTTGGAGTCTTGTGGTTCATTGTTGTGGATTGGTATGTTTGGTGGAAAAAAAAAAACCGTTCCCCTGGCACCTTTCCCTTCTGGGTGTCAAAACACACTGAAGGGTTGTGTAATTTGCTTTGCAGTGTATCTCCCTTTTGGAACACATTATTACATTTAATCTAGCAGTGTAGTGGGTGTTTGGGGTTCACGCTGAGCAGAATGCTTGCATACATTCCCTCCCTGAGATTTCACACAAATATGACAACCTTTCCAAGAATAGCTCTGGGAACATGGTGGTGTTTAAAGTTTAATGTTGTCAGGGTTTGGCTGCTGCTGATTTAATTTTCAGACTTTTCTCAAATTTTTCAAAGAAAGCATCTCTGTATATCAATATCATTCATAAATAAAGTGTGAACATTCTAGGCTAACATATGACACTTAAATACTTGGTATTTTACTAAATAACAGTAGTACAGCTAGCAGTTCAGAATTGTTATTCTTTTGTTTATTGCTTTCTCAAAACATAACCTTTTTTTTATTAAAGAAGACTTAATATCAATTTCTCAGCATAATTACCATACAGTATCTGATATAATTAAATCAATCAAGGGTAAATCTTCAGTGAGCATCACCACTACAGCCTTTTTAAAGTGTCTGTACAAAAAATTCCTAACCTTGGCATCCACTTTTGTCCAAGGACATATGGAAAATACTAATTTCCTTGATTCTCTCAAGGAAACTCTGAGGTTCTTCTTCCTCTAAAGGACGAAGTTAAGCTGTGGAGCATTTTGTAGGAGACACTAAGAACCTCAGAGGGCCAGCCTCTATACAGGAGTCATTGCCCCAGTGTAGTCAGACTCTACGCCCCCAATGCACATGATTGTCTTTTTAATGATGTAATCAGTCTCTTGTCACATAAATGGAAAAATCTAGAAATGCATTAAAAAAAAATCTTTAAAACATACTCTAAATTCTTACAAATGCACAGAGAATGTGCATCTGTTACAGGGCTGGAAATAAACTAATCTATTTTTCTGAGTTTCCTTCTAGGTGAAATGCTTATTTGAGAGGGAGGAGAAAGAGCAACAAAATGACATATTTGCAGCATAGATGACAGAAGATATATCAAGATGAATGTCTGCCTTTTTTGCTGTGAGCAAATCTCTTCTGTAAGACTCCTATAAGGGTTCACTCGTGTGCAGCATTGTCTCTGACATCTCACCTGGTATTAAATGCATCCTAACTCCTATCAGCTTCAACAGTTGGACAGTAGAAATTAAACCTGGGGTTCTTTTTTACAAACCACAGGAGAGACTACAGTCCCAGTCACGGTCAGTGATCTGACTCAGCCTGGTTATAGCTTTTTTTTTTTTTTTCCCTATGCACCTTTCAGATGCTCTTGTCATGCAGAGAGCAGCAAATGCTGAGCACTGTGCTTGCAGATGGGATAAATTCACTATCACCTGCCTGTGCTGAGGTCCCTCTGATGGGCTGGCAGGCACATGAACATCCCTTGTGGTCACCTCTCACCCTCCCATGTCAAAACTGAATCTGCACTGTGAGGACCCTCATGGTCCTTTGCTCTCCTCAGACTCCCAGGAGATGCTGGGCATCTTGGCACTTTTCAGGTGGGATCACAAAACCTCCCTTGCACACCCCATCCTCTCTCTAACGAGTTATGTCCCATGGACAAGGAGCAGAGGAACAACATAGACAAGGTCACAGGCACTGAGGTGGAAGGAACACGCCTCTCCTATCCCCACCTGCCAGCACCCTTGCATTTTTATCATGCTTTTTGAGATAAGCTTTCTGCTGTTGTCCTTAAGGAAGGAGCATTTCTCAGTATAGGCATGACGTAATGCTCCTTTTTTCACTTTGGAAAGAAAACAGGCTTTACAGTCTGTACTTACTTCAATAATATCTGTGCAGTTAAGTAACTCACTCTGCAGCTGTGTGTGGGAGCATGCTGCAATGTCAGCCTCAGAGTAACTCATTTCTCAGGTGCAGCAGCGCTGAGGAGGAGACTCCCTGGCACAGGGCTGACCTTGGATGGGGAAGCAGCCAAGAGACAGAGCCATGCCGGAGGCCACTTTGCCTGCTGTTTGCCATCTGGGAGCGATGGCTGATCCATGCAAAACCTCCCCCCCAAAGCATACTGTGAACTGAGGCAGAGCCATGTGTTGTGGTTCTGGCTGCCTGCGATGGCCCTGTCTCACGTGGCTTGTTCTTCTCACCTTTGGTTCCACGGCTCTCCCCTGAGCCAGAAGATGTAGCAGGAGGGAGCTGCTGTACCCCCTGCATTTGTGCCCTCTGTGGGGCATTTTGGACATTTTTGGACATTTCCCAAGGATGAAGGGGGTTGCATCACGGTGGGGTGATGAGTGGGATTCTCCACTACCTCATAAGCCTGAGGTGCACTAGATGTGATCTAGAAATGTCAGCATCTCTCTGGGCAATGGGTATCACAGATAAACTAAAATTTCCCTTGATATTCAGCAGCTTGAAACACTCTCATTGGCATTAGTGACACGTTTTCCTTAGACCAGGACATGGGTGAGTGAGATGCCCAGGCACCCTGATGTTTCCAAGCATGTTGGACATGCCCTTTGGGGTGCTGCTCTCTCACCTCTTTGGGAACTCTGCCATTCATGCATGGATTGCCCCAGGAGTCTAACGCTGCCGCAGGGCTTGCCCATCATTTGTGTGCCAGCTTTCTCAGCCGCAAGCTCTGCTGTATTCCCATAAGCAAAACACCTGATTTCAAGACTGTTCAAAAGTTTAAGTCGCTCAGAAACCTCTGTCAGGTCCTACTGCTCAGCCCTGGTTTTCATGTCCTTCTCCAAGCCCAAGCCTTCAGCAAGAAAGCACATTGTATTGCCACAAAGCAAGACTAGAATTTATTAGTATTTTTCTTATTTCACTAACATAAACTGACTGTTGTGAAAGACCATCAAGATAAATTCCTCTGGGATGTGATGAACTTGATCAAAGAGGTTAGGGAAGTGGAATGGTGACTGAGCATTACCAGCCGGCGCACGCATGCCAGGAGTGCCAGTGTCCCTGAGGACCGATGTGGAGGAGAACAAGAGATGACCAGCAGTGTCCTGACAGCAGTCAGTGTGTGAGCGTTGCTATGGAAAAGAGACTATGTGTTTTCTTTTTCGTGTTTTTTTTTTTTTTTTTTTTTTTTAAATGCTGTACCTAAAAGCTTTGCAAGGTCAGAAGTTCTCTGGCATAATGAGCACATTTTCCTTAGGTATGAGAGCATGTGATTTGCTAATCCATAGTATTTTTTTTCCAGTTGAACTGGTTAATAAACAAAAACCTCCCTGCAGGTCCATGGTACCTTACTTTCCAAGAAGGGAAAATAAATCAGAGGTCAAAAAGGGTTTCTGGCTTGAGCAGCTGCATAACCCACTAGGCTTTACTTCACAACAATTTCTAATGTGTCAGGACCTTAAGCCTCTGCAGAAAAATTTACACCATTTGTCCAAAATGACTCAGAGGTCAAGAGAAGCTTGACTGAACTTATAGAGTGTATGTTGCAATGTGAAGACTATTGCTCTCTCAACTGAAAGCAACAAGTCAGTCTTGTTTTTCTTTCTTTTTTTTTTTTTTAGTACCATGTGCACATTTTAATTATGCTACACTACAGTCTCACATTCTTCTGCTAGATAAACCAGCTATGCATGGTATAATTTTGGTCTAATTCCCCTAAGGGCAGAAGTCTGGAGGAAGAGGGTAACAGTTTCTTTGCCCACAGTCATGGCAAAAGAAAGAGTTAATCAAGCTTTCCAGAAAAACTTGGTGAGGCTGCAGATGTGAGAAAGGAGAAAGCAATACTCACTGCTCCGAGAAGAAAGCCTGAAGTCCATTCTGGGCAGATGCATGAGTTCAGTCTAGAAAGCAGAGCAATCAGGTTATAAACAATACTGAAATATACGACAGGAACAGCTCTCGAGCAGCAGTGGTATCTAATGCCATCCCATTCATATGCTAAGCACTGGTTGCTGTAGGAATCCAGGACAGCTGCTTTCTACTTTAAAAGGAAAAGGAAGCTTCTGAATTATTAATATGGCTGGGTTGAGACTGGATATTCTATGCAACTGTGAGTTAATCCCACTAAAGGGAATAGCTAGGAAACCGTGATGAAGCATCACAAGTACAAAAAGAGGAGGTGGTCACAAAACCCTGGTGCTGGGCGAGCGCAGGTGCATTGCACAGGCTCGCCCCATCTTCTGGCCCCGCCAAGCCCAGCTGCCAAGACTCGACGAGCAGCAGGGACATCCCACCGCCAGGTCCCCATCTGCGGATGCTGTGCCCTTTCTCTCTGCCTGCAGGGCTTAGCAGGCAGAGAGAAAATGTGCAAAGAGTTAGGGAATGTGAAGAGGGGAAAAAAAAAAACCCGCATGTTCACAGCAATTGCCCAGCAATTGGCATTTCTGCTTTCTGGAGTGGCTGCTCTGTGCTAGGAGCTTGGCCAGCTATCTGCAGAGCCTGGGGCACATGCATCCAGTCAGCCTGATTTTGTGGCCGGAGGTTCCTTAGCACTGCTTCACTGCTTTTTTTTTTTTTTTTTTTTTTTTTTTTTTTTTGGCAAGGCTTTTAAACACAGTGGCTTTCTTTACTCTGCTACTGCTCTTAGCTGGTAAATGCCATCCAGTGTACTGTAAATAATGTGATAATCAGTTTTCATAATTGCTAGCATCCCCACCTCTCCATCTCAGTGTATCGAAACCTACCTTTTCTGAAGGGTTTAGTCTTTGGTTGTAGAAGTCAGCCCAAATTAGATCACAAATGCTTTTGGGGATCCTTTGGGCTTGGTCAAGGCTTCTCCTTCCATTTCTTTTAAATCTCTCAAAGAAATTGTCTCAGCCATCAACCTCTTTACCAAGCCCAGGCATCCTGATTGAGACCCTCAAATCTCCCCTCTAAGCTGTTTGTGTGCTTGAGGAGTGCAGGATATTCCCATCAGAAGTGAAACATCTAGTTTGGTTCAAAGAAATGTAACAGAGAGGGAAAGGGCAGAAACAGAAAAGTACTTAAGCAAAAAGAGAGAACAGGAAGATGTATCCCTTAAGCGGTGGTGGAGGAAAACACAGAAGTGAATTACAGAAGAGAAATGTGGTGAAGCTTGGTGAATAATGAAGGAGGTACGACAAGAAGAAGCTGTAATGATGGCAGAGCCGTAGGCACTGCAAGTGCCACCTGATCCTTGTAACTGACTGGACTGGGTGCTTTCTCCAGCTCTGAACAAGCGGGTGCTTTAGCTTTTAAAATGCTATGCATGGAGAATATGTAGGCTTGAGGGGGAAGCAGAGGGTCTGCCTCTCTCATCTCCCCAAAAGCCAAGGCCAGCCCTTCAGTAGATGTCAGTCTCAACTTGCTCTCACAGAGCCCACAGATCATGCTGTTGAGTAGTTAATGGTGTTCAAGCACTGTCTTATTTTTGTGTCCTGCGTCTTCACAAGTGGCAAGAACAATGCAGTAGGAAAACACAGCATGCTTATTTCCCCAG
Source organism: Chlamydotis macqueenii (assembly GCF_036417535.1). Lineage (NCBI taxonomy): Eukaryota > Metazoa > Chordata > Aves > Otidiformes > Otididae > Chlamydotis > Chlamydotis macqueenii. Next base: position 69,473,179 of record NC_141558.1, on the reverse strand, counting down.
CTCCATTCTTGCTTTCTTACTCATCATACACATTTGCATAAAACAATTTTGCACTAGAATGAAGGACCTGTGTGAAATGGATGGGAGGGCAGGGACTCCCCAGCCTACTGCCTGCTCTCCTTCACGAATCCCCCACCATCTCTTTTGCTTTAATACCTGCATGGTAGGTATGACAATATATGCTCCATTATTTCACATGCTTCTCTCTGCCAGTTACTCTCATGCAGTACATGATCAAAAGAGATTTCTGCAAAAGCACTGAGGGCTTGCTCTTGTTTTGCAGTGCCTAACACGCTGCCTGGGGAAAGCACACCTTGTGTATACATGTGTAAGTTTGTCAGGGGGTGCAGTTCCGATGACCTCCGAGGAGTGAAGAAGAGGCTCGAGTCAGTTTGCAGACACTGTTGTGATTGTTGATTTTGACATTATCACCCAGGGAGCAGTGAGGGACGGGGTCTTGGCATGCCCTATTGCTGCACAGACACAAGATGGGAAGAGAGTTTACTCTGTCACTAGTGGAGACATTGGTACCCCGTGCAGGCACAGTAAGACTGTAAGAGTGTCAAATGGGATGCTCATTGCAGATAAACTTTCTGGGAGTAGGAGGGACATGGTTAGAAACGGATCCATTTCACAAAAACTGAAGGAAAAGATGGAGATAAAGCCTGGAGGTGATGAGGCAGCGAGAAAGTTGCATTCAGCAGTGGTGAAAGTGGTGCTTGGTGATGAAACAATTTTTTTTTGTGTGTGTGTATTTGTGTAAATTCGGCTGTAATTCAGCAGAGGAGATAATTTGGTTTGTTTTTAGGTAAGAATACATATAAATCCCTGCCAGAAGCAACGGTCAGCCCAGCTGCTTGGCTGTTGAGAGAAATGAAGATTTTTTTTGGGCTCTCTCTCCTGGCCTCTTGCCATCTTCAAGCCCTTCAGCCATCCTGTGCAGAGGAGAGGGTGTTTGCTCAGAGAGGCTGGGAGCTGGTACACCCAGGTCCAAGACACCTTCCCTTTGCCCAGGCTGTCTTCTCTCCGTTTTTTTTTTCCAGGCAGCTAGAGTAGACAGGAGCTCAGGTGCTCCTGTAGCCTGTTTACATCCTTCCTGGGACTTTCAACTCAAAAAAGAATGTCCTGATCCCAGGTAATAGACAGGAATTGCCTATGATTCAGAGAAGAATTTTACCATGCTTCTTTTTTTTTTCTTTAAAGAGCATATTGCTCTAGTGCTACTGCATGATGCAGAGCCTTGGAGCCAAAAGGGCACATAAACAAATGTGTGTTAGGAGTGGCTGGGGGCGATGGGGAAGGTGTGGGCAATTTTTCATAGGTGAAAGGCACGCATTCCCTCCTCAACATGCAATTCGCTTCAGCGCAGAGGGCCAGCTCAAACTTACACATCATGTCAGCCCCACTTTAAAGGTCATTTATTGTGGAAATAGTCCTTATGCTGGTTCTCTGAATAGGGATGAATATCAGCTTCGGTGCAAAGCATTGCTCGCAGGAGGCTCAGATTAGAAAAATTAAACATTGGGGTTTTTTTTATGAGCCTCCTCAGTGCAATTCTTTTCACTCCCCTCATAAGAAATATTTGTATAGTCTTATTTTAAGTGAGGGAAATTTCATTCTCCCTGTCTTCCCTCTCTCTCCTTCCTCAACACTATTTCTTGAGAGTTTGGCAACATTAAAAAAGGGATAAAGCCTTATTAGGACTCTCTCCTCAGACAGCCATCTTCTCTTTGCTGGCTGAAGAGCACAGGACATGGAAGATTTTGTCCTAATATGGTCTGGTTTCTGGGTGCAGCCTTAAGAAAATCATTCTACTTCTGACATATGGCAAAAGCTTTATCACATCTTGTTTTCTTGGATGCTATCCATCTGTCCATCCATTCATCCCTCCATTCCTCCCTCCCTCTCTCATTTGTGATTCTCCTCACTCCGCTAGCAGCAAGTGCTTCTCCAGGCTTACCCCTCAAAAGCCTTTGTGGTCTTTTGGGAGCAGAAGAAAACATGAGGGTAATAAGGGGACTAGGCTTTGTGCAAGTAAGTATTAATTAAAATAGGGCAGAGGATCATCTTGTCTCATGCAAAACCATAACCCCTTGCCCTACTCAGTTTTCTGAGAGTAAAGGAATGCTAAAAGCTCAGGTCTTCTAAGGAGGTCTCTCCATGAATGTCCATGAATCCTGCCTACCTAATTCTTTAGGCCCTTCTGAAGATCTCTGCCTACATTCTTCACTATTGTCTGCATGCAACTGTTAACTGGAACTTTGCAAGAGTGAGGAAAGTGTGGAGATTGCAATAACTCCATGAGCAACAGAAGCGTGTATTATGCAAACAGCCTCAGCTTGTTCACAGCCTTAGGCATCACCATCTGTGTCTGCCAGGCAAGAGGACGCCAGACAGAGCACTGATGTTGTCTCTCACCTATTGAAAAAGTGAAATGGGATCTTTAATTGTGAAAGAAGTAACCAGAAACCACTTGAGCTACAACTTGTATGGGACCCTTTGCAGAAAGAAAATAAATGTGTTTGTTAATGAATTATTCCTGAAGAGGAAACAAACTAAAGGATTCCTGGATGGTTATTTTCCAGAAATTAGGACAGACCTAATTTGTTGCATTAGTTGCCTAATTATCTAACTAGTTAACTGTTAGTGACCTCTTTTAACTTGTGGTGACAAATGCATGTATGTATGTTTCATAGGTGAGGTACCACAGTGCTTCACAGACTACAGCTCCAACACAGCAAATTCTGGGACACAGCTTAGCAATGGTGACACCGCCCTGCGGTGCTGTGGAATACATGGAGTTTTACCTGAAGCAATAAGGAGAGAGGCCAAATTGTAATTACATATGCTGGGATTTGGCTGCCCTTCAGGTGCTCTTTGAGGTCTTCGAGCAATGACAAGGCTGTTCTGAATGCAGGTTGCCTGTTTCCTCCCCAGTTTCACATGACTCCACAGATGGCCCTCCTGATGGACAAAAGCAGATCTCTCCTGCTGGCACTGATGAATATCAAAACAGGACTAGCACCTACAATCAGGGCAGCCAAAACGGGAGGCTGCTTTTCAGGAGCTGAGAAGGTTGATGCTTGCCTAGTTAACACAGGTGTACAAGGAGCAGGGAAACCAAGACAAAAGGCACTACAAAGCTACTAACGGCATGCTGTAGGACAGCCACTGAAGTTGAGCACTAGTTACGATGGTGTTAAATGCATGGAAAAATTTTGTAGGCAGAGTGTTACCATGAGGTAAACAACACCTTTATGTGGAAAAACAGAATACTGCCGCCTTGGAAGCTTTTTTTTCAGTGACTAATGAGTGTTTCAGTTGTGACTCCAGTGGAATCATGCAAAAAGATGCCACCGTCCTTGGGAGGAAGGAAAACTAATACTAAAAGTGGTGGTGTGGGCAGTGACAGTTGTTGAAGGAAAGGAGAAAGGTAATGTTGGGTAGCAGGAGAAGCTGAAGTCATTGGAAAAAACTCCAAAGCATGGTTAAGTCAACATGGTGAAAACACAGTGCCATGGATATGCCACTTCTAGAAAAAAGTCTAGTTCCACTCACTTCTTTGCCTAGTTCAGGCAAGTTAGCTCTGCTGAGAAATAGAGTGTATTAGCACAGGTACAACTTTGAGCAAAACCACTGTTTCTGGTGCCCTTGCCAAAGTGGTATTTTGGCACTGCCTCAAAGCTGCCCTAATTTGGTTGTACTTTTCTAACTTTTGATGGCCCCACTTTCTTAAGACTGTGTTTTCTGTCTCCTTCTTCCCCCAGGGCACTCAGGGATGCCTCATGACACCAAGATATCTGTGGGACAAGACAAAGCTCCAGCTGGCAATGTGGAGAAGGAAAACTCTGAATCACCTATGTAAAAATAAGATTTTTTTTTCTTTTTTTTTTTCCCAAAAGTTCAGGAAATGTGCAGAAGGCAGGGAGAAGGATCTGTGCATTTTATCCTGATTTACTGAAGTCGGCTGGCTTGAACAGTGACTGTTTTAAAGCATGTTTTAAGCTTGGGAAAGAGCCAGTTGTCCTCACAACAGTCACTCAAACAAATAACCAAAATGGGAGAGAGAAACTGGAAGGCAGGATAAGAAGACATGTGCACCCCAGTACACAGAGAGCAATGAGCAGACTTCTGGTCTTCCAACTGCTGATTCATGAAGAAGTAGATCTAAGGGACAGGGAATCTGTTCATGCATGACTGCAGGCAAAAGCAGAACATTTCTAAGCACAGGCAGCATGAATTATCACAATGGAAAGGACCAAGATGGGGTAAAGCTGAGGCAATGAAAAGGCAAGAGTACATATGTCCAAGGGGCACATGCCTATCTATACAGCATAGGCAAGGAAAAAAACTGGGAGTATTTCAAGCTAATTAGGCATTTGTAGCTCATACAGAGAATTGCAATGCAAAGGAACTGCGATCTCTTTTTTTTTTTTTCCCCAGAGATAGCATATACACTCTATTTATATCAATCTTTTATATTTTTCTTTAACACAGTACTTTAACAATCAAAGAAAAACCCGTGACTTGAACTTCCTTTTAAGTCTACCTCGCCATAGGATTTTCCCATGCAAATTTCTATTGCTTGTTTCCTGGGAACTATACTTCAGCCAAAATGGCCCCTTTAGTGCAGAATTTTAGCACTGGATATTCGGATGACTCAACAGAAAAACCTCCATCTTGCCTTGCAATCTTCCACCCACTCACAGGTACAGCACATGCCCATCTGTGCACTGCTCTCATTGTGATCTTGCTAGTTTTTCCTGTTCTTTTTTTTTTCGGTGTGGGTACAACTTGCTGCAGGCGTCCAGGTTGGGGTAACTAAGGTCCAGGTAACATATGGCAAAGTCTGCATGAGACAGGAAAAATAAAATACAATATTTTAGTTACAGCAAGGTTAAGTGAAACATTCAGCTGATGTATTTGACATGGAAACATATTTTTACTTCACCCAGAATAATTTCTCTTGGAAAACCAATGCTTTAAAAAAGTTTTCAAAGGGAGGTGCAAAGGGTCCTCTGCAGTTTCTTAATGCTTGAAATCCATTCCTGAGTTCTTTCATCCCTAATTAAAGGTCACCTACTGGTTTGAGAACAACTGTTAATGAAGAGTTTAATTATCCAGATGACAGCTATAAAATCCTGCTCCTGTGCTTGAATATTTTAAAGCAACAAGGCCCAGATTTTAAAATATGTGCTTGCAACCAAGTACTTAGACCAAGAACTCACTGTGAAGAAGAGTGTGTACATGCAATTTTCATTTGCATACACAAGAGGAGATTACACATGCCCATATTAAAGATGCAAATCTATGAGGAGGTTTGTATGTGCTTACTTGACCATTTGAACCAGATCCACCTTTCTTTTCTCTTCTTTCTTTTAGGTGTGGGGAGGCATGGTTAAATTATTCCTTAAGGATAAATCATTTCACATTATTAACTCTTCTTAACAACAAAGCTGCATAAATTAAATGCAAGATTACCTGCTCTGTCCTCAGTGGAGTGATTAGGAGGGAATCTACAGGAAAGAAATGTGGTCAAATGATTTGAAGACTCGCTAAATGAGATGCAAAGACTCATCTTGCATTCTTAACAAGCTCAAATGTAGACCTGCCTTCTAATGAGCAAACCCTGCTTGGCATATCTGTGCAACCCCCCATAGCAATATTGTAAATAAATTGTCTCATGGTTTGTTTTCTCATCTGAGTCAGGTTTTTGCTTATATTGATACTTTTGACCAACTACTCCCATTACATTTACCTGTGGTGGCGATTTTTGTAATGTGGCACTTGGTCTGCCAAGCTGAAGTGGCCCCATTTCTCACTTCCCATCACAACACCAGATACGTGTTTCTCAGGGAGGTCAGGTACAGTTTCCCCACAAGGTACACGCATGAAGGAATGATGCTTCTATCAAGCAGATGAAGAAGTTATCATGTCCTCACTGCCAGCACAGTCTCTTTATGTCATTCTGATGATGGCACCATAAGGGCAAAGACAGTCACAGCTCTTAAACTGGCCATCTTCTGGGCTTGGTGGAGACTGAAATGCAAGGCCCACGGAAAGGAAGGGAGGAAAACCAGAAGGTATTACAATATTGTCGACTGTCAGATGGTCTTTGGAGGGAGGTAGCAATTGGCTCCAAGTCAGAACAACTCCACGGTTTTTCCTGTGAATCAGAGCTGGGCTTGGACTTGGTTTCCTTGTTACCTGTGGCCCGTCTGTCCTACACACGTGCGCACACATGTGTGCACACAGACACACACTTATTTATCTGAACAGAAGACTCAACAAAACAGAGCTCCAAGCCCTGGCTATAAAAAAGAGGGAAAGAAAATTGGAGTGCATCATGTAAGAAGAGCCATTTATATATATCAAAAAGGAGAAAAACATCTGCCAAAATTCTGTCAATAGTTTGTATCTTACTTCATAAGAAATGTGAGTTAATAGAACAAATTGGTTAAAACCAAGACAGGTTAGTACTACTATAAGAGGTTTCAAACATACCTTTCTGTGCTTTGTTAACTCTCCAGGAGGCTACAGGAGGGTTTTCTTTGCAGGTCTCTGCAGGTGTCCCATCAGCTGAGTTTCATCTGTAGGTCACAGTGACCCGACTGTGGAGGCTGTGCCACATAAATGGAGCTCTCCAGATAAGCAGTAACATTTATTGCATACTTTGTCAGCATACCTCTGGCTGTACACTTCTTCTCAAGGCACTTTGTTTTGATATTGCTTTTATTAAAATAGATTTCAGAAAGGCAAATGTAAAATAGTTAAAGATTACACACATAAACATGTTGTTCAGTGCTGAGAAAATCCACACCAAGCACCAGCAAGCCTTTTCACATTACAAGCAAGCATAAAAAGTATCTTGCATTTTTTTTTTATCTTATACTGCTTTCTTGAAAGAAGAAACACTGCTTTAAAAAATTGCTATAAACAGACCAACGTCCCACACAGGGAAAGATACAGGTCCTACAATGACACTCACAGTTTGGAAGATGCTTAAAATTAAAATCCAAAGAACAGTAAAAGCCAGGGAGATCTGAGGCTTACAAGAAGGTTTTTGTCTTGGTCTCCCAGCTTTGGAGCTGCTGCCACAGCCTGAGCTGCCACCGGGCCTTCTGCACAGCACGTGTGGGCAGGATGGCATGTGCCTCAGGCATTTCTGTGCTGTCCTCTTGCTAGGGATGAGGCAAAATGTAGGCTCCACTTGCCCTTCAAGTATCATCCCTTGTCACCTCTGGAGGAAGAGCCGTGGGCTAGATGGCTTCATCCCTTGGGCCCTGATCTGACTCTGGCTACAAGATACAGCCCTACAAGGTCTCTTTTTAGGGGTGCTTATTTGTCAAGCACACTTAACTGGGTCCTGATTCTGCAAATGTCTGGGAAGTGGTTTTGCATGAAGTAGATGTGCTATACCAAGCTCATGTGCCTGATGTAGCTGTGAGAGGATTTACAAGACTGGCTTCTAGACTATGCCTGTACTTTCCTGAACTGCCAGGTCTCATCCTATTGCCTTTGCAAACAGTCAGGTCTTACGCAAAAAAAAGGTGCCACACTACAAGGATTTGCCTTATTTATAAAAAAAAAAATGGGCTAGTGTTTGCCAAAGAACACCCCTCATTTTTGGCCCAAGAATAGATTCAGGAGCCTATTTTAAATCCAACTAGAATATTCGTAATTTTGGAACATTATCATCCAGACACTTCCATTGGGACGGGTTTAACTGGCTGCACACCAGTACACTGTGTATGACATAAAGCATTTGTGAAGAAATTATTCCTTTGAGTAGCCAGAAGACCTTCCCAGAGATGAACTGTCTTTCCTGTTTTGCTCTTTCATTCTTCCTTTTTCTGAATCTTGGAAGGAGTGTTACTTGTGTTGAGTAATTAATTTCCTCCCGCTCCCCAAAACACACTGTCTTTGATCTCCTCTGTTTTATGCACTTGGGAGCTGATGCTTCCTTCCCTGGTTAGGACTGAATGAATAATCATCTCCTGTAGTTATTCACATCAGGTTCAGATGCTGAAATGTGAAGCTGATGACAAGAGAAATTATGGATAGAAGCATCAAGCATTGCTACTGAAATTTTAGGAGTTGTAGGCAGGAAAGATTCAAAGCACATCATATTTTACCATTAAGATTCTAAAGATTTATAAACTCATGGGACAAAATTGTGAATTGTTTGTGAGGTGAGAATGAAGCCCAGACTCTTGTCCTGCTGTTTTATTTATGCCCACATACCTGCACAGACACACAATCAGCATGAGAAAACCCTATCCAATCCTAAATCTTTGGTGTGACTTGGAATGATTAACCTTCAAAAAGGTGATATTCAATAATGTAAAAAGTCTGTATGTTCATTGAGATGTTATTCAAACCCCCTGTAAAATCAGGAACTCTTGATTAAGATTTTCTTTTTTCTTTTTTTTTGTTATTTCAACATATGCAGCATATGATCTCTTTCAGGTCTTTCAATCTGGACCATCATCTGATAATGTGCACATGAAGGATGATTTTTTTTTTTTTTTACATGGGAAGGGGAAAGAGAACATTTAGGATTTCACAAAAAATCCTTTTATTTGGGCTTTCAAAAGCCAGCCCATAGCTGGATCCGTCGTCCCTTACATGGCCCAGACAGTGCAATGCACTAGTACTGCTGTATAGCAAACCTGCCTCAGGTATCACATTAGAGCAGCTCATGGCCTATCTTGCCACACCCAAGAGGCTCAGCCACACAAAAGTGATTTCAATCCAACTTTTTGAGACCAACTTGAGAAAACATTCCCTTTATCATGAAGGGTTTCTCCTGCTTTTGTTCTTGCTCTTTCTCACCTTGAAAACAAACCCCAAACCAAATTCCTTGATTCAAACTCAGATGAAATCTGGTTCTCTGAGCCTGCCAATCTAGATGAACACAAATCCTGCCCAAAGTGACACTTGTGCAGAGTAAGGCAGGTCCATGTAGTGTGAAACAGCAAATATCAGCATAGCTGGAGATGCCTCCTGCCCCTCTGCTGTGGTCAACAGAAATGGAAACAACACAAGATATTCTTATTCCTAGTAAGTCTGTGCTGAAGGAAGGCTTTAAGTTGGCCTTCTGTCTCCCGTAACCTCAGGACATATGATTAGTGAAAGCGCAAATGGTCTGTCATTGTTATAGCATGCTTCACAGACAAAAATATAATTCTACATATATTTTTTTCTTTCATCCATATATGACCACTACTTAATTCTCAATAAGCAGCTAACATCTTTCTAGAATGAAGGGAATCTCTGCCTATATGGTGGGAGATATGAGTTTAAAATCTTATTTATTTCTTGAGACAATTCTACAAGGATGCTTTGGCACGAACTGAAATTCTGTTCCTTGTCCTTCAAAAACTGATGAAGATGATGCGTCACCTCTGATGGCTGTTCATTGAGCAAAAATAGGAAGTAGAATTAATTTTTATTTTTCCCATAAGTTTACATGCTACGCTGAAGTCATTATTCAAATTCATAGTTGAAAGCGATTATCACACTGCCTCAGACACAAATTCATGGAAGCATTTCAGTTCATGTGATTCAGAGGAACCAATGAATAAATAGTCCCATCACTGTTTTTTGAAGCAGGAGAGCAATGGCCATTTCTCGTGTGGAAATTATAGGCAGATGAGGAGGTCTCTGTTCTGTAAATCTGGGCTTGCATTTCACAGCAACCAAACTTGCTCAACAGAATGAAGAAATCCCTGCGGAAAGTCTTTGTGAAAATGGCATAGAGGAAAGGGTTAGCACAGGAATTGATGGGGTAAAACAAAACCAGAAGGATCTTGGATTTGGATACTGTGATGAGAGGAACCTTGAGTGAGGCTGATATTGCAAAAAAAGATATTGGTGCCATGCAGAGGAAGTCTGTGAAGATCAGTATGGCCATGCGCTTGGCAATCTTGGTGTCACTGTTTGAAGAGATGACATTAGGGTTTCTCACAGTAAAGTAGATGCAGATGTAGCAGGTACATATGATCACAAATGCGAGTACATTCAAGACTAAAAGAAATATAACATAAGCCTGAGAAAATGGTGTTTCTATATCCATAGGCAAACAGATGCTGACCTTCATGTAGCTGCTGACTCCAAATATGGGAAGAAGTGCCACTGTGAAAGCAAACATCCAGCCAAAAATCATTATAATCACAGCATGACGAAGTCGAACTTTGCGGTCCAGTTGCATGGCGTAGGTGATGGTGTGCCACCTTTCCAGTGTTATCACAGTTAGCGTGTAGACTGAGAGTTCACTTGCAAACACTGTAAAAAATCCTGCAGCATTGCATCCTGCCCCCGTTTGCCAGTCTATGGCATAATTGTAATACTGGCTTTTGGTCTGGATATCTACAGATGCAATAAACAACAGATAGATACCTATACAGAGGTCAGCAAATGCAAGATTGCACATTAGGAAACGAGGTACAGTAAGTTTGTATTGACTGCTTATTAAAATAATGAGGACAACAATGTTCCCAGTGATAGCTAAGATGTTTATAAACCATATTAGGACTCTCAGAATGTTGTATCCCATGATATCTTCACATGGATTGAAAGCATCGGGTTTAGGTGAGCAAGCTACATTAACTATTTCATTGCATAAACCATAGTCAAAATCATTTTCTGCAGGGTCAAATCCTATGCCGTAGTGGGAAATATAATCTTCATCTGCAGATTGTCTGTGTATCTTATAATCAGATTGCTCCTCAAGTTCTTGCTTGGCCTGAGATATGCTACATATCGGGTGTAATTCAGTGCTGAAATTGTAAAAAGAGTAGAGTTGGAAACGAAGCGACGGCACAAGGCATACAACAAACACAAAATCATCCAATTTCCATTAACAGCTCAGTTTTTCTGGCTAGCTGATTATATAGACTGCTCTGGAGCTTGAAATTAATAGTCTGGATGTCCCTATTTATAAAATATTACAAGAAAGTGTAAATGATTTGGAAACATCATAAAATGTAAGAGACAGGAAAGCCTAATGTTTGCTGTACTAGCAATCACAGCAGTTATCCACCTGGACAGGCGCATTCTGTAAGAAGCTGTCCTTATTTCAACCAAATTTTTCATATAACCTGCCATTGATAAACTGATTCTTGCGTCGGGGAAACATGTGATGATGCATTCCTACATATAATTGAACTTTGAAGAATGAGTCAATTCAGCTCTTCCTGTAAGGAGTCTGTATAATCACAATAATGCAACTATCCCTTAGTATTACTCTTGAATTCTCTTCTTCCTAAAGTTTTTGGCAGTCAGTGTGCCATATTCACTCTTGTAACTCCTTCAGGGCACAGAGTAACTATAGTTTGTGCCATTTATTTTGAGTATTTCATATCATATTGGTAACTGGCCATTAACACAAATAAATAGCATAAATAAGTTCACGCAGTCTTCCAGATAATCTCTAGAAGCCAGATGCCAACATAGATGAAAACACAAGACATGGTAGAATATTTTGCTTAAAAACTGTTTTTCAAAGAAACTGAATTTGAAAACAAGCAATGTGAAGCAAAGCCAAGCCAACACAAACCACACCACCCCAACCCAAGTTTTCTGTAGAAACAGTAGTTGCTTTTGTTTCTGTTAGAAAGTTTTTTTAAAACATTTTAAGTATTTTAGAAAAGGTAATAAAGGAAATAAAGAAAAAGAGTTTCAAGAAAAAAAACCCTTTGAAGGCATTTTAAAAATTGTTTATATTTTTTGACAGTTTTGTGTTTGGCTTTATTTCCTAGAGGATTAACTCTATGCCCTTCTTCTTCATGCCTAGACCAAAGGAGGAAACAAGTGTTTTCGGCTGAGATGATAGAAAGACGCCCAGCTGCATTGAATTATCAAGACGTGTTAACAAGAAGTCAGACTTTATCAACTGCTTCTCCTAGGCTGGCTTTGAAGTTTGGGGTCTCAGAAACTTGCATCCGTAGCTTTACATAAAATGGATCCAGACCTAATCTGAGTTAGGGAATAAACCAGCTGACAATGTGTTCCAAAATCAACACTGTTCAGCTCTGCCTACTTTCATCTACAGCCTAGACAGCAATTCAGGTGTGTAATTCCTAGGACAGGTTACCCCAGCTTATCTTCCACCCTGACTTGCAGTACAGTTGAGAGAAGAGCTTTCTAGGCAAGTTAGGCTGAAATTGTTAAAAAAATTTGTAGAAGCTTAAAAGGGAGAATTCTTTTTTTGTAACCTAGCTTTACCCTTTGACTTTGTGCACTCACGGCATCTTCCAAAAATCGAGTTTAAAAGGTCTGCAAGAAAGTAAAACTAATGAAGGCCCCTCATCAGAAGGTGAGGGACATTTCCTATGAGGTTCTGAGCATCCTCTACTATTATCAATATTTTTTATCTTGCCTGTCAACTGAGGCAGAAAACTGATTTTCTGTGAGGTCAGATATGCGCTATGGAGGTCACAATAGCAATAACAAGGCATTACATTTTGCTCCCCTGTGTTCCGCTCTCATAAGGATGAGTAAGGGGTCCGGTGTATTGATCAATATATCAACAGCTCTCTAACTGAAAGGGAATAGATGCTTCCAAGGAGCAATAATGGGAGAGAAAGTCCCTCAGGTTTGAGTGCAACAGGGACTCAAGGGCACTGAAATCTACTATGATTGGTGATTCTTCATAAATGAATGGAGGCAAAGGTTTTTATCCAGTCATTTCTCAGCTATAAGTTAAAAATAACCCTTTTCCCAAATTATGGAGGCACTACTTGGAGATAAATCTGTCCCGTGATAAGACTGCTATGTAAAGCCAATTAAATATTTCTGATTATTACAATTAGTCATTCTTGAATTATTTTACAGCTACTGGTTCCAAATAAAATTAAGTTCACACAGAGTTAGCTGCTCTGTTTGCTCCGAGGATGGGTGGCGAGGAGTCTCCCGGCTGGTTACCTGTACTGTGAGCAGATAAGATGGGCATCTGCAAACTCCTAAGGGAAAGAAGAGCCATCCTCTGGTACTGACTGCTTACCAGTTCTTTGCCCTGGGATATTTGCCCTTTGTGCTGTACAGTGCACTCAGAGCAACAACCGAAAACATTTTTTTTTTTTGCAAGGAATGCTTGCTTCCTTTTGAGACAGCAGGTATTGGAACACAGTTCATTTATTCAGTCTATTTCTAACCCTCTGTTACTATTTAATATTGATTTTCTCAAGTAGACCCTCTGAAAAACAAAATAGAGGGAGGACAACTTAAAGAATAACATTAAAATTGGCAGAGTGCTCCAACAAAAATAAACAAAAATAACTACCTTTGTACAAGTGGTTATTTTATTCGCTCCATCTGGATCTGGTGACAGCAGGATCTTGTGTGCTGAGGAACACGCTCAGCAGAATAAATAGTCTCGACCCAGGTTCTGTATTAAGCCCCATCTCAAACCAATCATCCTCACTGAAAAGTGACATCAAGTGAGTTGTGAGCAACTGATATTATGTTCTCATGAGACAAGGCCCAAACACAACTCCTGATGCTGCCACGTTTTTTTAAAAAGTAGGATTTCAAGTGACAGCTCCTCTAAAGAATAATGATCAAGTGTAAGGACAGAGTCGTATCAATGTCATTCTTTTATGCAGAAGGTGATCTTTATGTCAAAGAAAGCCAAAAGCTTGCCGAAGTTCATAATGCTCTATGTCAAGTTGAGGATTTTAACATCCAGCCTCTGCCCTATCCACACTTCAAGGATATTATTTTCCAGTCACAGGAAAACGTGAGGGGAGCTCAACATACTGCATGGGACTTGGCCTAAAAAGCAGTTTACCTTCTGTTAAGTCAGCATCACAATATTCCAGTGTGATAAATCTACAGATCAATATTTATCACATAATCCTTCTTGGAATGGGGGAAAAAAAGCCCCCAAAATTGCCTACGTTTTAATTTGTGTCTCAGTGTGGTAGAGCTGTGCTTGATGTGATATCCTCCAAAATTTAGAAAGCACTGCCATTGTTTAAGCTTGCTGTTACCATAACAGTTGTTCGCTGGTGCAGATGGATTTGGGAGAGGTGACTGAGTATGATCCACTATGGCAACATGTTTTATCTAAGGTTCTTGAGTGCTGCAAAAGTGTCTTAAAGAGGGTAAATCTTACATAAATGGGGCAGTTGGAAAGGGGCCTTCTCAGATTTCCCACGTGAACACCAACTGGTGCCATGATCCTTAGAAATGCTCTTCTGGGGGTGACAAGGCAACCTTTTTATCCTCCCTGGACTACTTGGAGATACGTTGAGACCCAAAAGATCACAAGAGAATGACTGTCTTTGTGAAGGTGCACGGCAAGTCAGGTCCCATCACGGTTCTCACCACCACAATTAATGCCTGTTGCACTGAACCAAGCACAGCTCTCACCAAGGAAATAATACACGTTATGTGATCAAGCACTGCGAACTATTAATAACTGTTAAACAATCTGAGCAGCTTTCAATGCACACGCAGCTTGTGCCAGCTGTCAAGAAAACTGCTTTGAAATGAAAGCGGGTGTAGCTACTGTATGTGTGACTAATCTTAGCTGAAATGTATGGCAATACCTTTGGTACTCAAACTGAACTAAAATGCATCCATTTTCTCTCATTAAGCTGGAGAGAGGATATCAGTCTCCCACCAATTTCAGTACAAGACACATGACTGCATGAAAGAAATAACTATTTTTAATTATATTTTAAAGCAGTTAACAGGAAGGGTTGATCAAAATAATTGGTTCTAATAGTTTTGCATCTTAATGTTTTGTAAAAGGTACATCTGGTAACTATTAAAGTTCACATGTACATTCATTCAAGCAGTCATATATCACACATCATAAAGAAGAGCATCTCCAAGTTGCATACTATTTCTTACTGTTCCATCACACCTGATACTATTGATGACTGCGAAATTTTGTCCAGACTTGCTCCAGAAGCAGTTCCACTGCCACATGGTGCTCCAGCCCATCTTGCTGGCCATTCATACTTGGGTTACGTGAGCTCTGCAGAGTTCATATTGGCATTTCTTTGCAAAATTACACTTGCCCAGGCTGTGGAAAGGGCTGTCTATGTCCTCCTTGGCTTCCTACCTGCCAGGGCAGAGGCTTCAAAAAAATGGGGCTATATTAAGGGTGAAGTGAGTGCTGTGGGCTTCAATTCCCGGGAGCAAGCGTGATGTGGAAGTTATTTAAAGCCCAACTACATACTGAGGGCTTACCACAAGGTCAAGACCATTTCCTCCTGTAGCTTTCTTTCATAGTAACTCTTACTTTGTTTTTGAAAAGTTAAATTGTCCCTAATTTAAGGGGCGGATTCTGGGATTTGGGTCCTGATTTGGCCCAAGTAGCCCAGAAGCCATGTACCTTCAAAAATATGACTCATAGTGATATCAAGGTCCCTTTGCAGATTCAGGACTAAACATGCTTCCATTGGACTCACTGGCAAATACCACTTTGCCACCAGTTCTGGAAGGACTGGAGCCATTTCTACTTAGCAAGCTACCAAGCTCTGTGCCTGCATATGCCTGCAGAAGTATGTGAAAATGTCTCCTGAGGATAAAGTGTCCTAGCAAAAAATTTAGTATTTTGAATCAAAAATAGGTAATGGGCGGTGGATTCTGTCAGATATTTCCCTTATTACTGCAGTCTCCATCATGAGATTTGCACTCTTCAGACAGTTTTGCAAACAGGTGTAGGTGATATTTATTAGCTATCAGCACAAGCAAGATCAGTTAACTTTCATTTCCTAGTGACAAGACAAGGCTAAAAATAAAATTGATGGCTATTAAAAGTATTAAAACAGGAGCTACTAATAGTTTATGCTTTCTCTGCATGGTTTTACTTTTCTTTGGAGTTTTAGGTACCTTCTGAAGTCAATGTATTGAATTGTAACAATGATCCACATCTTTTGTTCTGCCATGGCATATTCCAAGCCTTTGAGGACATCCAATAAAGGAAGACCTTTGAACAATAACAGAGGTTTCCATAGGTACCAGTTCCTCATGTTGTCCAGTGGCACAAATTCAGGAGGTTCATTAGCTATTTAACATATACATTTAAAGTTTATCTGAGTTGCCAAAAATATTCACTGATACTTTAAGTCTCACTGCAACTTGCTATTGGAAAATTAAAACCAGGACTGAAAATTACTTTGGGAGTCTAAAAAGACACCCCACCTTCCCATGTCCCTCTGTTGATTTGGGTATAAGGGGCCTGCTCTAGGTGAGCCATTTCAGAAATCATGTCCAAAAATGTTGTTTATGTAGACTCGACAGATAACGTATCTGTGGCACTTGGTTGGACAGTGTTCCAACATCAGTGTGGCTTTCTAAGAGAAGAGTTTAAGATCACTCAGTGGTCCTGTTATCCTCCTGAATCAATGGCCAATTATTGACCAGCTTCTCTGCAAACACAGCTTTCCTGCCACCTACCTCCTGAAAAGTTATCAAACTTTTCCTGTTGAATGTCTTCAGTGTGACTCCAGGCTGATCCAGGATGGCAGGTCCTGGCGAAAGATGGACCTATGACAGCTGGGGGCTACAGCTGCAGCTGGGGAAAGGGCTGATGCTAACACAGCTACCAAAATTGATTACTCACCTGTAATGGAGAGGCAGTGCGCTGTGTAGCATGCATAAACCAGTATGTATTGTTTATTTTTTTTATCCATTTACTTATCTGCACTGAAGAAAGACACCTTTTCTATCCCAATTTTGAGGAAGTTTATTTAATTCACTATTGAGTGCTGAGAAGTGCCAGAAAGAAAAACAAATGAAATCACTTACTTTTGTCTTTTCCAGTTTGTAAATGCACAGCAATGGCTAGGATAGGTGAAGTTTGCCTCAATCAAAGATCTAAATTTGCTTAAATCGGGAAGCTTTTTTAAATTGTATGTAGATCTTGCTCTTAGCTTCTTAATGAGTTCTAATCCATGACTTGGCAGAAAACTGATTCTCGTCCTTGAAATATCCCTTTAAGAAAACATATGAAAATCTTGGTAAAAACCAAATTTACTTCTGCTCCATGGTGGATATGTGTTTTAGACTCTCCTACTCATTCTCAGAGTAGTAATTGGAAAGACATCAGCTGTAAATCCATGCTGAAAACAGGATCCAGGGATAAATTAGGTGTTCCTCCAGGAAACTCGAACAAATATTTCAAACAACAATCAAGTTATGTTAATTTGGTTTGAGGAAAAAAAAATCCCAAAACTCTCTGAGTAAGAATGAGCAGGGACATAAACCATTAGTGCCATATGATTCTGAGTTTAGTAAACACCCCATAAATGCACCAATGACCCCAGAGTACTGTTACAGGATAAAAAAGGCTGATGAAATCACAGCAGAGTTTTGTTATATGAACATTACATCATGGGAAGGCTGCTGTGGAAAAGGCAATAAACACAAAGAGAGAAGCTCACAGGGTGGTACGGATGTGAGGAGAGGTTGGGGATATCAGGTTTTGTACTTATTAGGAAGAAAAGAGATTAAAGAGAGACAGGGGTGACATGGTTCAAACTGTGAGGAATAAAAATAACAAAACATTTCCAGAGGTTTAAAAAAAACGGAAAGCACAGACTGAAGTGAAGAAAGGGGCAAGACTACAGGAGGTTAGGAGAGATGTATTTATGTGGAAGGCAATTACTGTGTGGAACGGGCTATCAAAGGCAGCAATGGAAGCAGCAGCTACAAATGTAATAAAGAGAGCATTAGCGAGGCTTTTAGAAGGAAAAATATTGTGCACACACTAAATCTTGACTTGTGCCATGCTGGTGGGGAAAGGGAAGAAGGATCCAGAGTGCTCCATCTCCAGGCTAAGAGATACTCAGGAACCCATCCCCATGGATCCAGGGTGTAACAGCTGGGGCAAAACGCCCCACATTTCTCTCACTAGGCCATAAACTGTATCCTTCAGCTCATGAGAGCAGCAGAGCAGACTCCCTTTTCTTAGAGCAACAGTAAAACGGACTATGAAAAATCACTATGAAAAAGAGCCCCTGTGCTCTTCTGGCCTGAGACTGACCCAGGATGCACTGCTTGCTGAGGCTGCTCTGCTCTTTATTCTCTGAGAAAAGAAAGGAATTTTCCCTAATCAAGGAATTGGATGGACAATATTTGTAATTTTCTCCATGCTTCCTCCAAGGTACAGTTTCCAATTCATCCGTAACAGTACGATGTAAGGAAAACATGTTATTTGATCTCTATTACCCAACATGCACAAATTGTTTTTATAATTGTACTAATGCAGTAAAGTGGTGCCATTTGAGGGGGAGACCAAGTTTTAGCAGCATGTAATAAAGTTTAGACAGTTGCTATGTTCTATATGCACATTTGCACCTCTGTTCTCTGTTCTAAGAAACAAAATTAATACTAGGAATGGCTCTGTTTGAACTCATAGTCTTTAGCTTGAGGTGGTCAAGTCTAACAAACTCATAGGCAGCTAAGAAAGCAGTTACTGGTGGTGGGTATCTTTGTGTCCATGCTGTGCGCACAGCTGGAGGCTTTGCATCCAGGCTCTGAAGGAATGTACCACCTTCAACAACTGGACCATGAACTGTGGTAGCAGAGGAACGAGCAGAGACCCCTCTCTGCTACCCTAACCTGGGGCCATAACTTCTACTGAAAGGGTGAGACCAACCCGTGGAGTCAGAAATACTTTGAACTTCTGCAGGTCAGGCTGAGAGAAGCCATCCTGTGGTCCTGAGGTTGTTCTGGGCCTAATCTGTTTCTCATAGGAGGTAAAAGCAACAGCTGAAGAGGAATTTTAGACTATTGATTTCTGACTTAGACACTTGAAGAGGCAATTAGGTTGCAACGAGCAACCTTGATTGTTTTGTGCACTGACTATTGCCCTTAGTATGCTGCCTAATGAAAACTGTCACCTAGAGTATATGCTCATGACTCAACAACTAAAAAGCCGTTTTCTGCCTAAATCCACAGACAGCATCACTCATGGCATCATTAAGAGCCTATGAAACTTCACAAGGACTCATAATTCTGAATAAGAGCATGGAAAATGTTTTTTTTTTTTTGTCTTGTTAGGTAAAAATCTTCACCGAGTACAAACTGTTGTTACATTGGGTGGAAACAACAAGTAAATACGAATAGAAATATCACCTAGACTTTAAAAATAGCTAAAATGTTACTGGATCCTCTAAATAATTTCATAAATAGTAAATATTTTTGCATTAAAATATTTTCTTCTTCTTTTAAAAACCCTTCTTTTTATGCCCAGTATTGCACATAAACAGAAGCAAGTTAGGGAGAGTGTTTTGCATACTACTGCAGAGTTTGTTGGTATGTCTGTTAGGGACAGTTATCCATATACCACTGACAGGCCCCTGAACAGCAAGCTGTGCAGGTGGTTTCGTAACTTACTCCACTGAGTTATCATGAGCAGACCTCATAAGCAGACCTCAGTGCAAAGGTTCTTTGGGACATTCTTCTCTTGTTAGAGGTTTGATACATTAAACAAGCACGATGAACAAGATGATAAAGTGGCAGCAGGAAGTCAAACCAGAAAGTATTGGTGACTGGAGTACATGTTCTTGTATTATTATTGCTTGGCTGCTAGTCATCAGCCTTGACAGCAGCCAATGCAGGAACAGCAAAATGAATCTGACTTCTCTTCCAGTCACTTCCCTTTCCCACTGGGAGTCTCTGCTGGATTAGCAAAAATACTGACCAACAGATGTGGTTTGAAAGGCACATACAGAAATAGCAAGAAATGGCTGGAGGAGCAGAGATCTCACTGACGGGTGAGAACAATTTTCTCCATGCTTGTATCAAAATTGATCTCTGGCTGTGCTTCAGGGACTCAGCTGTCGAGCTCAGGATCTACTGGAGCTCTCCCGTGGCCCCTATATGTGGGTTTCCCATTGAAGACAAATTGCAAGGATAGGATGGACCACAGTCATACCTTGCCCTGTATCTGAGTCAGGACACAGCCAGAGAACTCCTAAGGACTTCAGTAAAAGTTGGTGTAAACCACTACAGTTCTGGGAGCATGAGACATAATTAAATGAAACAATATGGCTGAAAATGGAAGCTATGAAACTCAAAGTTGGAAATACAGTGTATTTCTGTATAGAAGGAATGTGTATAGGTCTGGGAGTAATTAGTAATTTGATTTACTTGCCTACTGTCAGCGCTGAAATCCTTTAACTGAAAACTTGATGTCTTTCCAAAACAGATATTGTAATTCAGCCAAGAGCTGTAAGTCTGTGAAAGGAATTGATTTGTGAAACTGTTTAGCCTGTACAAGGGCTAAGATTGGTGCTTTCTGGCATTACTATTTGTGTTTGTGTTTCTTTCATATTATTTTAATATGTTGAATTATAAAATAGAAGTTAGTATTAATTGACTGTAAAACACTGGTTCAGGAAGATCAAGAGTTAAAACATTCTGACATTCATTCTAACAAAACATTGCAGTCTGCAACACAGATTTTATTGCAGCAACGCTATTTCTCCCAGCAAAGATATGATTATGGGTCAATCATTTCCACAAGTGAAAGCGCATTCCTGGTGTACACTACAGTGACAGATGAGTCAGAAGGCTCTTCTTTCATGATCTCAGTCAGGATAAAAAGGTGATTTCCTATCCATAGAATAGTAGATGTATTGGTAATGGAACAGAAAACTTCTTACACAAATAACTCAGTGTTAGAAATTGAACTATCACATAAATCTGAACTACAGCCAAATCAATTTGATAAACCTTCAGAATACGAGTGTATCAGCTGCAGCTTGCAAAGAAAATACATTTACTTTTCACTACAGGAAACAATACTTTTCCAAAGAAACATCAATTATATTACTGCTGAAAAGATGCTCCACTCTCAGTGGAGTCAGAAGGAAGACACTCTGAGGGGGTGATGGAAGTGGAGCAGAATGCAATAACCCATACCATAGCTCTTCATTTCATAGCTGCACTGACCATCGCAACATGGAAAAAAGGCCTTCAGAAGAGCTCTGATCTGAACGAAAGGTTAACCAGTCATATTTCTCCCTCTTTTTTATACTTCTGACCACTCTAACCTCTGTGTAAAATCTTCCAACAGCTCCAATGATCCCTTTTCATCCTTTGTGGGTGAATCCTAGCCCTCTCTATCCTCTCCCAGGGTAGATTGGAAGAGAGAAAGGCTCTAATGAATTGGCATTGCAGCTCTTACATGTTGTAGCTTGAGCTCAGAAATCCAAGCAGTTGTGCACACTCACAAACATTTTCAGACCCCATGGCAAACCATGGCTTGAGGTAATGGTGAATGACATCCATGAGCGTCCTACTGCTGAATTGTCTATTGCTGAGATCTCGCTTTCTAGCTTATTTCTCACCAAAGATATCCTGCTGCGACTGCATGATATATCTCATATTCATCCCTACAGGGGATGGGACATCCCAATTCCTATCCCTGTAGGGTAGGGATTTTGTCTTTAAAATTAAGCTCCAGAGATGCAGGGGCAGATCTTCAGTGGTAAACAATTCAGATTTAAGCACCAAGGACCCACACACCTATTCTTGATTTTGCTCAAACAAAAAATTAACAGCATTTTTCTCTGGAAGATATAAAGCAGAATGAATCTCTTCAGAGCCTAATCTACTGTGGAGAGGAATCTGGATCTAAATCCCTGGATCTAAATCCTCCCAAAAACTTGAGGACAAAGAGAAAACATGGATCTAGACTGAAATTTCAGACAACAGCTTCCAGTTTTATTATATTCAGAACTACACCTCCAGTTTTGAACTCCAAGATTTGTGAAGTGTTGAAATCCAAACTGGCATTCACATGTTCTTCTCTGTTATTCTCTAGGGAGTTAATAAAGACAAAAATAATATCTGAATATTACTTACAAAACAATGGGCCCATTGGCTCCTTGGAAGACCTCATTTGGTAATCTTTCTAGGTTGTGATTATCACTTAGATTTCTGAAAAATACAACAATATTGATGCTAAAACAATCTGAGATTAAAAAATTAGCTTGCAGCAGTTACTACCTTCTAATAATTGCTTTTCAGAATAGTAAACAACAGAAATAGTTACAGCTCATCCAGGTAGGTTCCATTAAATGCGTGATTTTCAATTTCTCGAATACCATTTTTATTTAACCATCTGCAATGGAGAAAAAAAAAAAGAGTTGTGTTCTTATTCATGCTTCATAATCCAAATGTATACAATTCAAAGCAGTGAATCAAACAGATAAAATTATTCAAAGCAGATCTCAAAATTATTAAATATTCAAATGGTGAAATTTCTATGAGTACCAGCTGCTAAGATCGCAATAGTTGGAGGAAGACTTTGGAAAGTACAAATGTGAATAGGGCAGATGATAGTAACCATCAGAGATGATAGCTGGATGGCTCATGGCTCCCCTGGGAAGGCTACAGTAGAGTCAATGAGTCCATTCCAGCTTAATCCCAGGAAGAGTGACACCAGGATTTTTCCTGCTGGTGCTGTCAGTAACACTTAGTTTTGCTTTTTTTGAAGGTGCTTTTGAAACACTAGGCCATGGCTCAACTTTGTCAGTTATTAGAAAAAAAGTCCACCATCAGTGGCGATGTCACATCCTCAGTGAGGCAGGTGGAAGAGGGAGGCTGAACATCACGAGCTGGGCAGGAGGACAGGAGTAGGGTAGGAGCGGTGCCAAACTGCCCAGGAAGTGGCTGATTCCTCCTACATCTGCTGCCTCGACAAATTATGCGCACTTCTGCTCCACTGCCCCAGTCTCACCTCCCCAGGCTCCATCCCCTGAGAAGGAGACACAGGTAGCAAACCTGGGAATCAAAGCTCCTGGGGCTTTCCGCCAAGTTTTTAGCATAGTGCATTAACTAATTAACGATGAACGTCCTTCCCTCTCTTCCCTTCACGGTCCTAAAAATTTACATTTGGGTCAGTTAGATTTATCATCTTTACAGTGCAATCTTTCATCTCGCTTTAAACGTCACTTTGCAACTCACACCCTCTCCAACAGGCAATGACAGGTCTGATTCATAATAAAAATGGCCTGATTTAATTAAACTGTTGGCAAACCTGGACATTTTGTTCTTAATCCACACTGAAAGCTGAGCATGCAAGTGACCCACTTATCTAAGGTCTGAGGTGGTGAGCTAAGGTCAGCATGAAAATCAGTTGTGGGTCTGGCTGAAAGGATTACCCTTTCGAGTATGACAGGCAGATGTACATAGCTCTGTGTCTATAATGTCTGTCAGGTCAGATCAGGGGAACTGTCACCGTCCCCTTCACTTGCAAGCACTATTAGACATGAGTGAGCAGGCACAGAGGAGAGACATGTCCCTGATTACAGCACTTAAAACATTTATTATATTACATTGATCTTATCCATCATAGCTGCCAGGCTGATATATATGCTTTTAATCACAGTATTAGCACTTATTGCATTCTCTCACTGAACATGATAGTCATGCAATGAGATACTAAGGTCATAAAATCAGAGGCACTGTTGCCATACAGTGTGGACTATACACTCCTGTTACCTGGCTAATTGCATTCAAGTAGTAAAAAGAGGAAAAAAAAAAACCAAACAAACAACTTAAATCCCAAGACCATTATACTATGTATAGACAAATTTCTGTTGAGACAAATTCTCTCCTCACTTCAACCAGCATCCTTACTGACTCCACTAACTCTTACGTTAGAAACAAGTGACAATGGAGGCAGAGGTCCAGAGCTTGGACATACAGGCTTCAACTCACTGTTTAATGACTATAGCAGCATTTTCAAACACACTTTAAAATTCATCCCATGCAGGAGGCTACTGCCTCTGAGGTATTACTTACACCCTATTCCAGGGCAGGAAAGCTCTATCTTAGGCTCTAAATGGCACGCAGACCTGGAAGCAAGGTAAATTTCTTCATTGAATTTCCAGCACTTTTTTACCAAATGCATCCACAGCTCCAGTCTGTGCTGATCCCATGCATAGTGTATGATCAGATGCAAGGCAACTTACTGGCTTAAACATGCTTGGAGCCTGCCACAGCTAAATCTGCTAAAATTGTGTCTCCCAAGAATATGGAGGTTCAATGGGTCCTGGGTGTTTTTAATGCTATCTTGACATGCCTGGTTTCCCAAAATGGGGTCGCTACAACAGTAATTTTCTATTGCATTGCATAGTAACTTCAGTTTTGTACAGAAACCCAGGAAATTTGGGCCTAAAATGAGGAAAGTTCATCACAGCAAAAGGAAAACCTAATCAAGGACTCTCAAAGAGCACATGCAGGTCCTCTGTCCCATAGAACAACTACAGCAGTCAGGACATCATCTGTCCAGGCAGGTGGTGGCCAGGTCTGCTTGCACAGCACTTGCTGCTCCTGTACACACTGGTGGGTGCGAGGAGCTGGTGGCAATGGGACTGCTGCCAGAGGCACGGCAAAGCAGCTGGAAGAGGACATGATCCCCCCCTAGCCCCAGGCCAATTTTGCTAGCAAACCAGCAGCCTCAAGTCCTCAGAGAGGACTATCCTTCAATACCCAGGCAGTAATCATATGAGCAATGAGACATCCTGGGGAGAGAGGTCCTGCACCTGGGTCATGGCAATCCCAGGCACAAATACAGGCTGGGCAGAGAATGGATTGAGAGCAGCCCTGAGGAGAAGGACTTGGGAGTGCTGGTGGATGAGAAGCTTAACATGAGCAGGCAAAGCGCCCTTGCAGCCCAGAAGGCCAACCGCATCCTGGGCTGCATCAAGAGAAGCGTGGCCAGCAGGTTGAGGGAGGTGATTCTCCCCCTCTACTCTGCCCTGGTGAGACCCCACCTGGAGTACTGTGTCCAGTTCTGGAGCCCCCAGCACAAGAAGGACATGAACCAGTTGGAGAAGGTCCAGAGGAGGGCCACAAAGATGATAAAAGGGCTGGAGCACCTCTCTTATGAGGACAGGCTGAGAGAGTTGGGGCTGTTCAGCCTGCAGAAGAGGAGGCTCCGGGGAGACCTGATAGCGGTCTTCCAGTACCTCAAGGGGGCCTACAAGAAAGATGGGGAGAGGCTGTTTAGTAGGGCCTGTTGCGATAGGACGAGAGGTAATGGTTTTAAAATAGAGGGGGGTAGATTTAGATTAGAAATTAGGAAAAAATTTTTTATGATGCGGGTTATAGAACACTGGAACAGGTTGCCCAGAAAGGTGGTGGAGGCCCCATCTCTGGAAACGTTCAAGGCCAGGCTGGATGAGGCTCTGAGCAACCTGATCTAGTTGGGGATGTCCCTGCTTCTTGCAGGGGGGTTGGACTAGATGACCTTTGAAGGTCCCTTCCAACCCTAACCATTCTACGATTCTATGATTCTAACCATTTTCATGGTGCTCAAGTGGCACAGCGAGGTCAAATCATAGTAAAAATCTGGGATATTTATTTCACCATTTAGTGGTATTGCGGAAACAAATACAGTACTTGTTGTGCAGTGCTCTGAAAACATACCTGAAGTGTCACCTGCACAGCAAATATTACCATTACAGGAGAAAAGAATGTATTTGGAGTATCACTACTTGAATATATATTTGAGAAAACTGTGTGTGTGTGTGTGTTTAAAACTTCAGGGAACTTGACATAGACAGAGGTTGTGAGTAACTGATGAGAAATAAGGAGAGATAACAGCTAAGTGACTTGCTACTGTCCTCTCTTCAAATATTGATGGTCTGACCTTGCTCCCATCAAAATCAACATGATTGCAATCAGTCAATCAGATCTTGCTTGTCTGCTTCGGTATGTGAGGTAAACTGTACACGCACAGTGGGAAATTTTTCCAGTCTGGCCACTGGCTAGGTGAGATGAAGGCAGCTTATTAGCAAGCAAACAGTACATTTGGATATACTAAGAGGAAGGATTAAAGAAGCCAGATCATTAAAATACATGACTGTTCAAGTCAAATGTAGAGTCATCTGACCACGCAGCTTGAAACTGCATTGTGAACTGGCCTGTATCAATGCATTAACATTGTATACAAATATACCGCATTTCCACAACCTCTACATATATTTTGCCTGAGTAATAAACGTCTTTGAATGATGTGTCTGAATGTAAATATTTATAAGTCATGCCATCCTTTTGAACACAATTTGTATCACATAGAACTGTTGTTGTAGGTGGAATATGTTTAACCTTGGCATCAGTAATTACTAAATTTGCTCTATGCTGTGCTTCTAAAAAAAAGAGCAGGACTAGAATACAACAAGAAACCACAAAAGCACTCATTTTTCATGGAAATAGAATGCAGAGATTTCAGGGGTAGGGGAGAAGTCTAAAACCTCAAATTGAATTTGGAAACATATGAAATAGTGCCCATCTCCTGGTTTCCTTGACCCTATTCTGTAAAATAAATGAGCTAACAAGGAGAATAACGAATTTGCTATGTCTTACTCACAGAATCACACTTTCAGAACTCAGGCCCATGAATGAATTTCTTTCAATTGTACGTATATTGATATTATCTTGAATGTCTCTGAAAAACAAAATACAATAGAAACTACACCTTTTTGTACCTCTGTGAGCCTTTCAATACGATACGCTATTTCAAACACAGTATTTTTCCTGATATTTAATCTGAGAAGGTATTATAGGCAGAGGGTAGCGACTTACATTTTCAAGACATTTTGTCTGCAGAGCACAAACCTTCCTGGTAAAAAATGCTGCAGCAAAACATTTCCAACACCCCCATACTTTCCTCCCAAATAGGCCGAAGTCATTAAAATGCATAAAAGCTCGGATCTCATAACCCTGAGGTGGATGAAACAGTTCCTCCAGCAAACACACTACCCAGAAAATGTAAGTTGAGGGGCTGCAAGGCCAGCCCTTCACTCAGCATCCCAGTCAGAAGAAGGAAAAGCCATTAGCCTTTTTGGTTTGATTCAGCAGGGTACCTACCAGCCCACAAATTGTTCCCCTGCTGATGTCAACAGGGTTGCTTATAAGCTTTTTATGTGCTTAAGATCTTAAGACGTGGGACCTCTGTCAACGTAGTTTGTTGAACTGACAGGTAGGCATTTCAGTCTTTCAGCAGTTTTGACTGATACAAGAAAAGGAAGGACAGATATACATTCTGTCATTTGCTCAAAATAGACCTCAAAGAAGTTAAATAGTATTACTCATAATTTAGACTGGGGATATGGTTGTTTTCATGCTGTTTCTGTTGGAAAGCATGGAGCTAAATTAATTATCTCCAAAGCTTGAAATTAAGCGTGGTTCCAAAATTATCACATGCTGACAGTAGAATATGACCACAACTCTGCATTAAGTGACACTTAGGCATAGGCCTCATTCTGCAAACTGAGGTCAGCAGAGGTAGAATAGGGAGGGAGCGTGGCACCATACAAGTGAAGTGTATCCCTCTGCTAAGGATCTGCATGAGCCCTTTATAAACATCAATGACCCATCAAGACCTGTCTTTGGGACTTAAATATTGGCACAACTGAAGCCAATGGGGATTTTCTTATTGACCTCAGTGGGGCCAGGGCTTGAACCAAGGTCTAGTTTGGAACTCAAGCAGTATCAAGGTCCACTTATTCTTACAGGAAAGTGAGGAGTTTCATCTGAAAAAAAAATTAACTCTTGCTCAGCAGGACACAGTAATTCAAGTCTAGTTAAGACTGGTGATAAACATAAAGGTATAGAGGAGGAAGGCTCTGTAGCTCCTTGCCTGTTACATTTGCTTGATGGCTTCGGGGAGCCCTGAAGTGCAGTTCTCAGAATTACGTACATCAAGTCTATTACAGAAATGTACTTCTTATCTTACATGTGTATACACTATATTCAGGCAGCCCCTCCCTCTGTTTTCTATGCATTTTTATTTATATTAATGACGATTATTAAAACAATTGCAGGATTAATGTTTCTGCAGCTTGAAATCTTCTTATCAAACATTTGAACATGCAGAACTTTTTTTCTGTGCATTAACAATATATCTTATTCAAAGGAAGAGAAGAAATTGTTGCTTATTTCCTGGGTTTCCTGCTTTCAGTTATACTAAGAACTGATTGAAAAATTTATGTCAAGATCTTTTTCAGTGAGAAATAATCAAGCTTTTTCTGATATGCATTTTTTTTTTTTTTACAGAAAAAAATGTGCTTTTATGGAAAAAAAAAAAAGTGCCTGCTTTCACACAAATTTTTACACAATGTTTTTTTCCCCATTGGCAATGGAATTTTCCATAAAAAAAAAAATTTAATTCTCTGGACAGTTTTACTGCCAGTGAAAAAAAAATAGCACAACAGGGATATTTCCCCGTTTTTTTTCCTCGCTTCCCCCCCCCACCCCCTGTGATGCAGCCACCTCTCCACAGAAAACAGATCCAAGATCAGCAACTTTTTCCATGCAGGCCAGAGAACTGTCACCAGGTGGCAACAAATTTCCACTACCACCAGCCTGGTTTGGATTTCAACTGGTGAAAGAGGAGTAAAAGGTTGTTATGCTGCTCCTCTGGGCCCTCCAGGCACACACCCACTGCATAGTTAAAGGAAGAGTGGTCCTTAAAGTGTAAGTTATAACGCTTTGTAGAAGGGAGACCTAGAGAGAACTGAGACCTTTCAGGCAACGTTATCATCAATGCCTACAAAATTACAACTCAAAACGCTACGGTGAAGATAATAAGCAAACACAAGGGGAATCACATCTTGAAAGGTTTTGTTGGAGCAGAAGAACATTCAAAGGGAGCTTTTAAAAAGTGAAAAGCAGATACCAAAACTCACAGTAAAACTTTCTGGAAAGAGTGCACCTTATGGACAGCAGGCAAAAACCGAAGGCCAGTGTTTGATATTAACCTAAGGGAGACAGAACAGATAAAGATTATTCGCTCAGCCCCAGGAACAAAGCAATAATTAACAAAGAAGAAAGAACACTGGACTTAAAATGGTAGCTCCAAAAGGCAGAGTTTAGCCACAAATGGGGGATTTGCTCATAGGAAACTTGACATTGTAACATAAAAAGGTTTTTCTTCAAAGCACGAGCTGAATTCTGCACCACTGAATTCAAGGGAGAAACTCTGCCTTGGATAACTACATGGTCCCTCCTGATGATCTCAGGAAACTCTTGGTATTAATTTCCCAATCATATTATAAGAAACCAACTGCACTGACACAGGATAATTATTTTCACATTAGCTCTTTTATGACAAAAGTATCATCTCACTTACCACAATTTTAACCTTCTATTCAATAGAGGATACATTAATTCCACTGGAAATAATACTATTTCATGAAAGTTAGAGAGAATTAGGACGCTTTATTCCCCCACGTGTCCAATAGTGAGGAACTGAATGCATGAGAACGTTTCAGCAGTTTGTGTGACTGGGATTGGGCCAGAGCCTCTGTATTTAATTGGCTCCACCCTCCCACCATGTTGAGCATCACTGGCCTCTGCGTTGTGGTTCCTGTCCATGAAACACCGTTCCACAAATGCTGACTCTGAAGGACAATCCTGTGCCCGCAGCCAGCAAGGAAACATGGCCACAGGTGTCCACAGGGCTGTACCACATCTAATTTAAGCAAATTTTGTTATCCAGCAGGAGATGGCTGGTGGCTGCTGATGGCCGGAAGGAGAGCTGAACGCAGGAGAGAGAAGGAACTGGGCCAAGCTGGGCTCTGACCAGCTGGGAGTTCTCCCCAGTCATCAAAATGTCTCATTTTTACTCTATCAAAGAAAGAGAAAATTTTGGTTCTTAAAAGTTTTGTTATATTTTTGTGTTTTTAATATGTGAGATGGTAGAGAAGGCAACCTTTCATTGAGAATATTTGTTCCTTAAGGAAGGTATTAGTCATATACGGAAGGTATTTTTTATCCTGGCACTTGAACAGAACAATATTCTTTCATGACTGGATGTGATTTTTTTTTTTTTTTGGCAGATTCGTTCCTGAATAGTTGAATGGTGATGAAAAGCACTGTTGAGACCAGAAAAAAGTAACAACATTCATTTACTGTTTATTATGAAGCTAGATTATTTCAGGAGAGCTACAACCTTTCAGGTTTCATAATCTGAACTGAAACTGAACATCTCCATGTGACAACTAAATCCTGCATTTGGGCACTCAGGGTGACACACAGGTCCATAAAATAGACATTTACTTGCATAAGTACTGCTCTGAGCTCCCTGAGCGGTATCTTGATATCCTCAGATGTTCACGTTGAAAAGCCAACTTCTTATCTCTCTCTTCTTATAACAGAAAACAATGCATTATGTGCAGGAAAAAAATAAAGAAGAATACTGAATATTCAAGAACCTAGTTTGGGAAAGTTACTGAAATGTCATGACTGTTTCGTCTCAGAAGTCAAAGTGGTCTGACATTGCATTAGCTTAAAAATAATAGCTGTCACATGTGACCAAGAAAGCTCTACAAAAATACCTTTGAAAAACTATTATATATAGTTAAATAGAAAGCATGATTAATGAATCAGGTGGATTTCACAAGGCCCTGATTATTTAAAGTACTTCTGCACTTAGACATTGTGAAAGGAATAAGTTGAAAAAATTAGAAGCAATAGAAGAAGAACCTGCAACTCCTCCCTTACAGTATTTTAAAGTACACTCTCAAAATTACTGGAGATGTACAGGGTTTTAGTTAAAAGCTGCCTTTAATTTTAAATGAGTCATATGCTAAAAATTCATGCAATTTTTTTTTTTCCCAAGCCACTTGTTAAATACAAATTATGGCATGCATTTACTTTAACTGGTAAATGAAGAAGCCACACACCAAGTAGCATGTGGCTATTGCAGAACACAGAAGAAATGAGAAGCTTTCCTTTCTACAGTACTTTCCCAAGAAAATCTCCGTCCTTGTGTTGCAGTAATGAAAGACAACAGTACTCTAACATATGATGTTCAAACAGGGCTCCCCATGGCAACATACTCCCAGCATATTGAAATGTCACCCTGGTTAGCAGGGCTTTCACCATACATGTGTGAAAAAACACATTCAAGGCCTTTGGTGATGCTGTAGTCCTCATCTTTCCAGTTATCCCAAAGTGTTCAGGGCTCAATTTGTACTGGTGTCAACTGAGCAGCATGAGATGAAAAGGAAAGCATCTTTGACAAATCATTACATATTGAAGTAAATCTACAGGTGGCACAGAGGTTGCACAGAGGCACAGAACAGTGACTAGGAGCAGAAGATGTTCTTTTAATTAATTGCAGAAAAAGAACTAAAAAAATATTTAGCTAGACTGCAGCCTAGATCTTCCCTCTCTTTTTATTCAACCAGCAAATCTCCAGAGGCCTTTAGGTGGATAATCTTGTTAGAATGTAGATAATCCAATTTACTGAATATCTTTCCTGCAGGACAGTTTTGTCAATATATTTACCATATAACGTATACATCCTTAGTAGCCTCACTTTAAACAAGTGTCCTCTTTAATCTGTGTTATAACTGAGTCCCCTTTTGCCATGCATAAACAGCTTGGTAAGAACATGTTTTTCAGATGGCTGATGGCTGCTTTCCAAAGCATTAATTGTCTTTCTGAAAAGGCTTACTGGAGTTAGCACTTAACAAAACATAGCACCACGATCAGCAGAGAAAAAAAAAATCTTGCAGAAACTAATTCCTGGAAGATTCTGGCTGCTTATCTCCAGATATAGCAACATGTCTGCTCTTTTTTACGCCAAATTGTTAGGAGCTGCTCTGACAAAACTGGGAACACAGTTTACCTCAACAACTTGTTGTGGGAGTTTGCAAACCCAAGGTGGGCAGAGATAACTACACCATCACTCAGGAAGTATTATTTTTGTGTCCCTTAATCATACTGGTTACTTTGTACTGCAAGTGAGCCCAGCTCCAGCAAGATGTTCCTCTGACTCACACGTCCCAGCCTTGCAGGCTAAGCCGACCCTGAAACCCACAGCACCCACTTCTGGGGCAAGGTCTTTAATCCTGAGGCTGCCACGCAGAAGGAAGGTCACTTTTTTTTTTTATTTTTTTTGGAAGAGCCAGCTCCAGGAAAAGGGTTAGCGATTCTGTGGACTTTGCTGTGTCTGCAGCAAATACAGGTTTGGGTTTAGGAAGCATGCCAGGTAGACATGTGTCAGATCCTCCATGAAATAAGACCAGACAGGTACAAGCAGCTGCAAGACTTTGGAGCTGGGCTTTGCTCTCCACAGTGTGAACTATTTTTGCAGATAAAATGCATACTTTTGCAACCTGAATTTCCCCTGTCCTCCAACAATCCAGCTGTATGTCCTCAAAATTTATCTGAAAGGAGTGTTACATTTAAATCATTCTATTTTAAGCTGAGATTGCTTAATAAATGACGTCGACACATCCACTAAAAAAAGAACCAAAGCACACAGATAACACATGAGAACTAATTTTGGAAAAGAAAATAGGTTTGAAAAGCCATCCCTACATTATTAAACAGACAATTCCACAGCTCTCTCTAATGAGAGCCAGATAAATAGTCTTGTACCCATGAGAAGGTCAATAAGTTACCACTTGGAAGCAGTCTGTCTCTTTGGCGTAGATCCAAGACGACCAATTAACAATTCTTTTCACCACTTCTAAAAGACTCGTGAGAAAGTCAAGGTTGCATTTTTCTAGAAGGTTTACAGCATTTCAGCATTGCATTTTTTAAAGCGTTTTTCTCTCCTTTGTGTTTTTGCCATACTGGTAATGATGATGCAGGAGACAAAGGGAGTGGGGTGAGTATTTGTACCGAAGTTGACAGAGATTAAATCATATTAATGTTCAACAGCTAGTGGCTGTAACGAGGCCCTGAAGCTGATGAGAGGACTGACAAGGCTAGCCAGGGCTTCTTGCCTGCCCAAAAATAAGATCTAGTGGCTATACAATTGTTTTTGAAGCAGCACAGAGAAAGCCTTGCAAGCAATGTGTTGCAAAGGTCATTAAACCCATGGTCTATGGTGCCTGGGCTCAGTCTCAGGCATTAACACTGATTAATTTTTCTCTTCCTTTTTTATGAAAACTGCCAGTAAATACATATTTTTCTGTGAGAGTTTCTGAACTGTGTTTTAACAGTTTTGTCACAGCCATAGCACTGTCATGAGGAATCAGACCATGCGTCTCGTACCCTGCCAGAGTGCCACTGTGGCTGGAATCTTCAGAACAATCACAACCAGCAGAAACTTCAGAAGAACTACAACGAGCAAGTACCCGAGTCTGCCTGCTTTGGCAAAATCATTGCAGCTGGGTCTTGCTATACCTCTTTACACCGAGATACAGGGGTGCCTGTGCGAGCTGGCCTGACTGGTGGGTGAAACCAGGAAAGGCTACAGAGGCCTACAGCAGAGTCTGTAGCAGAAGGCTGGGCCAAGGACCTCTCTGAGCAGACGTCTCCTTCTCCAGCTCTGCTGCCTCTGTGTGGACTATTTGGGAAGTTGGCATGGACCCCAGCTGGAGAGAAGATACGCCACAGGAGTAACAGAAGTATGTCCCAGTGGGACCAGCATCAGGTTTGCTTTTTAACTTACCTGTAGCCTTGTGTATGGCTGGACAGAATCTCATAATCTGTTTTGTGACAAGATATTTGTGAAATCACTTGCTATTCCTTCCTAGGTTGCAGCAGTTAATGGGAGAATTTGGGTGTGATATACAAAGGTTTGTCAGTTTCCCTTTATGGCCTTAACATTTTTATCATTTCTCAAATGAAATAAAATTTATCATTTCTACCTGGACTTGTGCAAAGCATTTGACACTTTGCTGCACAATATCCCTGTCTCTAAACTGTAGAGACATGGATTTGATGGATGGACCACTTGGTGGATAAGGAATTGGCTGGATGGCTGCACTCAAAGAGTTGCGGTCAATGGCTTGATGTCCAAGTGGAGACCGGTGATGAGTAGCATTCCTCAGGGTTTGATATTGGGACCGGCGCTGTTTAACATCTCTATTGGTGACACTGGGAGTTTGCTGATGACACCAAGCTGTGTGGTGCGGTTGACAATGCAGAGGGACCTTGACAGGCTTAAGAGGTTGGGCAATGCAAACCTCATGAAGTTCAAGAAGGCCACGGGCAAGGTCCTGCACATGGGTCAGCACAGTCCCAAGCACAAACACAGGCTGGGCAGAGAATAGATCAAAAGTAGCCCTGAGGAGAAGGACTTGGGGATACGGTGGATGAGAAGCTCAACATGAGCTGGCAATGCATGCCTACATCCTAGAAAGCTAACCATATCCTGGGCTGCATTCAAAATAAGCGTGGCCAGTAGGTTGAAGGAGGTGATTCTGCCCCTCTACTCTGCTCTCATGAGACCCCACCTGGAGTACTGCACCCAGCTCTGGAGCCTCCAACATGGACCTGTTGGAGTGAGTCCAGAGGAGGGACGTGAAGATGATCAGAGGGCTAGAGCACTTCTCCTATGAGGACAGGCTGTTCAGTCTGGAGAAGAGGAGGCTCTGGGGGGACCTTATAGTGGTCTTCTAGTACCTAAAGGGGGCTTATAGGAAAGACAGGGAGAAACTCTTTAGCAGTGCCCATTGTGATAAGACAAGAGGTAATGGTTTTAAACTAAAAGAGGGTAGATTTAAACTAGATACAAGGAAAAAGTTTTTTTACAATGAGGGTGGTGAAACATTGCAACAGGCTTCCCAGAGAGGTGGCGGTTGCCCCATCCCTGGAAACATTCAAGGCCAAGCTGGACGGGGCTCTAAGCAACCTGATCTAGCTGAAGATGTCCCTGCTCCTTGCAGGGTGGTTAACTAGATCTTTAAAGGTCCCTTCCAAGCCAAATTATCCTATGATTCTATGAAATAGCTGTTGATAGCATTGCTAGCCGCATAGATGCTTAACTCTCTTCTGAATTATTTTTAACTTGTCCCACGTTTACAATCTTTTACTTCTGAATCGTGTAAAAAAACCCCACCACAACAAAAAAGACAAAAACTAAGCACAAAACCCATCAATCCATTAACTTCGCTCAGCATCTTGCCTTATACTTTCACTAATTGACCCTTCCGCTTATGTCACAAGAAGGTGAATACCAGGACTGGGTTACCTTTACCAGCTGCCATTTTGCAGCCTTCCATCAAAGTTTCTGTTTTCTCATTAAATTAACAGTCCTATTCTTTCACACAGTAAAACTCTATGTCTTCTCACAGGGGAGTTTCTAAGGGGCAAGCACCAGTGAGTGAAACAAGGGGATGGAGAAAATGGCAGTCTTTCCTGCAGAAATGTGCCAAGAGAGAGGACGAAGCTATGACTGTATGTAGAGAGAGTGACCTGAGTATGATATAATAGCATCACACCCAGCTCACTGCTACAGGGAAGCTCCTACAGGGACTTCAGGTCCTGCTCCTGAGCCCTGTGGTGTGAATTGATGTAGCTTCACTGAAGCCAAAGGTGCTGCGCTGATTTATGCTCACAGCAGAGCTACCTCAAACCTTGTCATTAGCACAAAAGACACATTCCTCTGTTCAGGCGCTCAGAGCCATGAAGCCTGCACCTTTTGTACTATTTATAGTCATACAAGAGAGGGGTTTTTTGCCTCCTAAAATGAAGGCACAGAGGGGATGCAGCATAAATCCTATAGTGGAGTAAACACCAAAGATGGATTTTATCAAATTAAATTAGCTAAAAGCTTTAGCACAAGAATGAATGTGAACTAAGTGGCCATGAATAATATTAGAGGAAATTTTCTAGTCACCAAATCATTGAGTTTCTGGAAAAACCTCCCCTGGAAAAAAAGAGAGAAAGCAAGGAACAGGAGAGAGCATCAAGAATGTCAATAAAGTACTTAATTAATGGGATACATGGAGTGGAGAGAGTAAGAAATGGGATATAGTAGCTTGGACAGTCTCTTCCAGTCCTGTATGCCCACAAGAGAGAGAACCTTAAAAAATATATTTTCTCATTCTTTCTACCCATCCATACACCTGACAACTGTACTACCCATAGCAACTTGTTCTGGAGATTTTACATGGGATAAAGAAATGCTGTGTTTTCGTTCATAGGTAGCCAGAATTACTTAAAGACAGCAGTCGTTGCTGAATGATTCAGGCTTGAAATGAAAGGAAAAAAAGCAAATTATTTCTCCTCATGACAATGCAAACTTAACGCTTTATTTCCCTACTGTCAAGAGAAAATCTGTGTTTTGGTTATGCACATACAAAAGTTAAAGTTTATCCAGGTGCTTGGAGAATTTAATAAAGCAGATATTGTTCAAAATACTGGGGAAAGCAACAATCCTATTGCAACTCTAACCACATATTCCAGTTCAATGAGGGTTTAAACTATAATGGTTCGTGTAGTGCTAAATACACCTTATCTCTTAAGGTCCAAATCTTAAATCTCAAATCATAAAGTTCAAATTCAAAGCAATGCCTCTTGGCATTTTTGAGCCCAGAACCCATGAGATACTAGTGATTTTCAGAGACTTTAAACACTCGTTAGCTTACTAGGAGCTATGCTCATTAGACCACTGACCCAATTTCATGCTGTCTTTAAGAAATATCTAACCAGACAATTAAGCACTTGCTCTTATGTACTCAAATGCAGGAATCGTGATCAGGCTTCTTCAATGAGTAAGGAAAATGAAGCTTCTTGTATGAGTAAGGTTTCTTGTATAAGTCAGGAAAGCAAGACTGGATATATGTGCTTAGGTGGATGGACACTCAAAAGTTAAGTTAATATCCTGCTGGGTGCATATACCATTGTTCAGCAAAGAGCACAGTGGGGGCTTATTTAAACTATGGCCGTTAAAAACAATTACTGTTAAATGGAGTTAATTGGACTTCATTGGGGTTTTAATGCAGAGGAGAGATTATTAGTCATGATAAGATCATGCGCTAAAAGCTGTGAAAATCTTTTTGGGTAACTGTATATTTTAAGCATGGATTCAATTATCACTGAATTTTGATGGCAATCCCATGGGAGCAGATGTGGCAGCCGCAGTTGTGCAAATGGCATTCTTGATGAGGCTGGCTAATTAAATAAAGTTATACCATACATCAATAGGTTTGTATTTTAAGGTTTTAATCATCTCACATCAAATGTTAATGAAAACCATTGCTATAGCATAGCTATTGCTAAAGAAAAGAGAATTTGAATGCTTAAGAACATGTGTATGAAGTATAACAGAAGGCAGAGCCACAGCAAACACAGATGAGAGAGATTTTGTCTCAAAGATCTCAAGAGGAATTTCAACCTAAACCTGTTTTTATAGACATGAAAAAGGCCCAGCTCCTTTTCTCATCACTCAGTTTCAACCTGTTGCTTAGAAAGGCTCAAGGATCTTGTGTGTGGGATTACTCCATGGAAGGTATTCAACTTTTCTGAGAACTAGGGGTGAAAATGTGGATTGACAATGTGGAACTAATAGCAAGGAGAGGGCATTATCCTATCTTATCATCAAAAGTGCTCAGCATGAGTTGGACAGAAACACATCTGTATCATTCAAAATGACGACAGCACTTGCAAAGAGCAAAAGATCTTACAAATATCTGAGGCTCGGAAGGTGCTGGAAGGCATCTTTATCAATGTACACGAGGTTGTTGGCCTTCTCAATTCTTCTGCAAAAAGAAAATGAGACATCAGAGGAAATATATCAAATGTTAAAATATTTGTGCTAGACCTGTGATATAGTCGTACTATACGCTGAGATTTTCTTTTTGATATTAGAGGATCTGCATAGTTTCAAAGAGCAACCAACTACAGAATGGCAGACTCCACCACATCTTGATATCGACAGTGGTTTGAGATACATTTCAGGCTGACCAGGAGAGAAAGGGAGAGTTAAATGAGAAGATCGAAAAGACAAAGGGAGATTTCAAATGTTCCTGTATCTCTATGAAGTCTTCAGAGCTTACCTGAACCAAGCTGCAAAAACTTTGATACTTGCCTATAATGAATCTTTATAATTGTCTCCTTTGAATTTAGATTGCTCATAACTTACATTTCGTGTAGTTTGGGAAGGTTGGAAAACACATTTGCTTCTATGACCTCCAAGGCATCATTCTGTGAGATCTCTCTGAAAAATAATGTAAAAGTAAAGATATTTCAAGTCATGGTGAAGCAGAGAATGGACAAGTGAAAAAATCACAAGGAACTTCTTCCTAGATTACTGATGAGTTTTAAAAATGAGGTGGATATTAGATCACAAAACAGACTCCAGAAACACTGATGATCTACCAAGGCAAACACCAAGAGTCAGGAACAGACATCTTCTGAGGCTGAAGGTTTGTATCTGTAATGGCAGTCTTGCACCTCCTGCTGTCACCATTCCCTGGGCATTAGAAGTCAGGACCTGTCCTTCATGGGCTACTGGATCTCTGACATCACTAATTACTGATAGAAATTTAATTAAATATTTTAACATGGTGAAGAAAAGAATGAAAGGGGTGAAAGATCACTGAAATAAAGACAGCTAAAAAGTTCTCAAGAAATATGACACAACCTCAGCAGCAGGACATGCTATTGTCTTGACCCAATGTAAACTACAGAGTTTAATATTAAGTCATTAGCAGACACATCCTTATTAACAGGAGCTAGAGCGCACAGACATGAAGAAGTCTTCCAAATGTTGGAGAAATCATATTTGATCTTGTCTGTACACAGTTAATGCCCACTTACAGCCACAAAACTGCAGAACAGAAATTGATGGTTTTCTGTTATCAACACACCAGAATGCATCTCCTGCTGGTCTAGAGTATGTATTTCTTTGCTTCCTTAATCTGTGGGATGGAAAAGAGATGGCTCAGGCTCTAGTGTAATTTAGAGTTTAGGAGCTCTCCTGGTGAATCAAGTGGGAATTACTGCAGTGCAGCCTGTTCCAATTACATCCCTGATGCTGGCAGTGACCAGGAAAGTCAAGGTAAAGGCAGCTATGCCAAAAGATTCCCCACTGCCATTTTTGGAAATGTTGCAAAAATGCTGTTTCCTAGGCTGAGGTCAGCTGTAGAAAGTAAAATGTGTAAAACAGATATAATTGGGTGATAGTGTGACGGTCCATAGGATTTTAATAGCAAGGAAACTGTGCACATCTTTGGAATGAAACCTTGGATAAATAGTCCGATGGTAAACTGTCTGGCACTTGTTCCTGAATATCTTGTTCTTTTGAAATTACGATGGCTGCAAATAGATTTGAACAGGCCTGAGGTTAAACAATAGATCGTAACGATAGGTGCACAGTCAGAAAAAATAATCACTAAAATTATTACAAGTAATATAAAAAGTATTCCCCTTTCTTCTGACTAACAACTGAACCGTACCGGACAAATTACCTGCCCATATAAGACAAACAAAAGCCTTGCAAAAGAAGATAAGTTGTTCATCTGACCTTTTCTGCTTTAAAAAACGCCTCAGTGATTTGATATTTTTTAGTTTAATAAGAAGGTCTCTCTCCTGTTTCCTCAATTTTTTTTTTACAGAAGAAATGTGGCTGTCCTTTGCTCTGGGAGGTCTAAACTGTCTGGAGAACAAGAAAATAAAAGTACATGAGGACTGACAATAGGTGTTCGGTAGGGTGCAATGAGAACTGCATTTTGTTTAGCAGTGCTGAACCACCAGCTCAGATGTGAACATGTTCCTCTTTATTATTTAGGTTTCTGCAGCAAGAAAATCCTTTGACTGAGGCTGGGATTCCTTCAAGTCATGCAAGGTACATGGCCATTGTAAAGGATGCTGAATTGGAAGGCTGTGTTTCAAAGAGCTTTTATTATCTTCCTGTTTTCTTTAAAAATAATGCATTCTAAGATATACGGTAGAAGCAATCACCCCCTATGCTGTATTTATACGGCAGTACAATGTACTTGCTTAAATACAGTCTAGAAGATTTAACAACATGGGAGGTGTCTCAGACTTTTAAGATTCTATTTGGTTTTGCTTCTGCTCTTTTTGGGCGGTCAGCAGTATATTTACCATTCCCTACAATCTAAAAATCACAGAAAAAGCAGAACATTTAATACCAACAAATCCATTTAGCCAGAAGAGATTTCATGCCACTAAACAGCTCAGGGAAAAGTGTTGCAGATTTGTTGGCCTTATACAGGTGAAAAAAGTTTATTAAGAAACCACAATACAGTAGTGACCTCACCCGACAGAGCTGTTGAGGGTAATAATTTATCTTCCAATCTGCTATCTAGCTTTGGAACATCTTGGGCGATACACCTCTTTTAATGAAATGCTTAAAATGGAATGTTTCTCCATTAGGAGAGTGTTTTGACTTCCTAAGAGTCAGATGGGTTATGGGCTTTTTTTCAGTTTGAAAATGGAAGATACAGATCTGATTAAAGTAGGGTGTGAGTGGGCCACGACACTTTGGAAGGCTTGGAGGATGCATGGTTAAGGAAGGAGTGAAAGAGAGGTAAAAAGATAGGAATCTCTAAACTGTTTTTAAAAGATTAATTTTTTAAAAGAATTAAATAACACTTGTATGACAGGTGAGTTTCAGATATTTGAGGAATGACTTGGCTTTCATTCTAATATTCCCATTCATGTGTACAAAGGTGGTAGTATTTTTTTTTAACAAGTAATAAAGTTATTTTTGCTGTCTTTCAGCTCAGGCAAACAACTGCTGCAGTGGTTGTGGTTATGGGCCTCTCAAGACAAGTAAAGGGAACAAAAGGGAAACTTGTCAATGGCAGAAGGCAGTAACCCTTCTGCTGTTGGGCTTCATCCTCTGTGTTGAGGGGATTGCAGGTGGTGAAGGAAAAGGACAAGACCCTCTGTGTCCTGCAATGAACTGTGCATTCCCTGCTACACTCTCTCCAGGAAATCCTGTTGGTGATGACCTTACTTATCATCTTTCTTTGCAGATGAATCCCAGTTTACAGCACTGAAGTGCTGCTTTCTGACAGAAGAACATTGCTATTCTTATCCTTTGGGGTGTCCACATACCTGTTAAGGCCGTCATTCAGATAAGAAGGATAAATTTTTTAAAAAAAACAACAACCATTCAGTTTTAGGAGATCAGTCACACACTGTGAACAACAGGCAGCACTAGTCTGGGTTTTGGTTGCATAATTTGCCTGAACAATTTATTTGTATCTGGCAAAAAATGCACACTCTGCTCACGGAAAACCCAAAGAACACTATCTTGGATACAGGTACCTCTGTCATTAAAAGTACAAACAACCAACTCAGCAGACTCGGATCCTCTGTAGAGGAGAGGAAATAATACCTGCAACAGCAGCTACAAACAGAAAAAGGGGATTGCTGGCTAGTATTTGTGCAAGTGATTTGCCTTACAGTATAAATACACACAAACAGATGATTGCTCATAATGCATATCTTATTATATGTCATCATGAGAGAAGATGGGATTGTTATTACATTGTTTGTTTGTAATGAATGATACTGTTAGCTCTACCGCTAGCTATCCCAGCAAATCCAGATGACAATTGGATCATCATTTCTGATGCATGCAAGCCTTTGAATAGATGGTATGCAAAACAATCAGGGGTAATTTCTTAAAAAAAGCCAAACCTCCAAAACCTCAAACTACCCAGTGGTTGCAAAGTGCTTAGGTGTCTGCCAAAGCTTTGTTCCCACTGCATGCACAGCTCTATTGAAATAATCAGTGATTCTCAAAAGCGGAAATTGTTTATGTAACCATAGCTTAAAAGAGGAAAAACTATTCAGTAAAAAT
Source organism: Chlamydotis macqueenii (assembly GCF_036417535.1). Lineage (NCBI taxonomy): Eukaryota > Metazoa > Chordata > Aves > Otidiformes > Otididae > Chlamydotis > Chlamydotis macqueenii. The sequence continues at coordinate 69,431,673 of NC_141558.1, read as the reverse complement.
GTTTTACAAAGGCACAAAGAATAACTGTTTTTATTTTTCTTCAAAGAGAATGTAAGACTTTCAGGTGTGACAACATCACAGGACTAAGGAATTTCCTCTAATTTGCCACTGATTTAGCAAACTGTGATTGCTGCTGTCTATTAACAAGCAACTGACTGGTGTGTAGCATTTCCATGTGGAACAGCCAGTGCCATTGACAGTAGGGAGTGGGATGGAAAACAAAGAGGAGAAGGAAGGTGCTGCCTAGTGGCAACACAGTCTTGGTTTGGTTTAACCTGCCTGCAAAGCTGCCGTTAGGCAAGGCTGAGGGTACATCTTCATGACATCTGTGACAGAGCCCAGCACAAAGCATAGAAAGCATTCCTCTTCAAACCAGCTGTACTCAAAACACAACCGCTAAAAATCAAGATACATTGAAATGGCCTTTTAAACAATTCTGTTAGCAAGGAATTTATAGTTCATGGCAGTTTCTTTGTAGTCCTTTAAAGAAAAAGTCTCTTAGACTAATCAAAATCTTATAGCAAAAGCAAGAATGTATTAAACTCACAAACTAATGGTCTTGCAGCCAAGTGGTCTCACATTTCAAAATAATGAAAGAATAAAAGACTGGACATTTATATGTCTTTTATGATAAGAATTCCTTTCAGGATCAGAGCTGAGCATACACACAGGGATAAGGTCATTTTTCCACTACAAGAAAATGTGCCTATTAAAAAAAAAAAAGTACGTATGTATGCGTGTATATCTACAGATACAGAAGTTTAACATTAGATGACCAAGCAGAAACTTGTGTCGAAAGAAGAGCAAAGCACATGCATGGCAGAAGACCAGCTTAGAGGCAGATCACAGCATCAGTCCCTTACACAGTGCCCAGTGACACAGGCTCTTGAGCACAAAGACCTCATAGGATTGGAAGCAAAAGAGTGAATGACCGTGGGTAACTGGTGCCCAACCGGTGAGTTCAGCTGTGCAATGACCGTGGTGGCTGTAGGATTTATGGATTTCTGTGTTTCATCTCCCACGCAGAGTGGCGTACCCTATGTGTCGAGTTTCTTCCTTTGGTGCATGCACCTCGCCCACGGACATGGTACATGGTGTCAAGGGGGGATTTCCCCCCTTGCCAGCCACACTGCCCTCCTCTGTAGTGCTGGGTGTGACCCACTCCCTCCAAACTCCTGCAGCTTCCTTAAATCCCCTTCCAGAGCAGGTACATATCCTTGATCTGTTAATATTCATTTTCTGTGATACATCATAGTTGGGCCTTTTATCCTCAGCCTTTGAGGTAGTTGTTTTTTTTTTTTTTTTTGTGGCATAAATATCCTGTGGATTCCTCTGAACAACTTTTTTTTTTTCACTCTATAGACACCTACAATCAGCAGCAATACTGGAGGTATCAGGTACTAATTCCCAGAGCAGATGGCCTCACTGGGCTCTCTGTACTGCAACAAATCAATAGCTTTACATTGACTTAAGGGAAAAGGGAAGGAAAACAAAGGCCCAAAATTTTTATCTTTCCCCTCCTTTCTTTAAATATAAATACTCTTTAGAGTAATTTGCCATGTCAGTTTTACTTGGAGGTTTGAAGGGTGCTAAAATTTATGTCAGGCTTAAGAAGGAATTCGCAGTAGTGTGGTGTCACATGGGCAATTCTACCTAGGATTCACTGGATGAGCACCCCCGTGAACAGCCTGCAATGTGTCTGAACTGAAAAATTAAACACCTGGCTACCTCTGTCTCCATGTGCTAGATGGAGGAGCTCTTATTTCTTTCAGTCTGATCAGAAAAAGCTAGTTTGAAATCTTTTGAAAACTTCCCTCTAAAGTGACAGCAGAATGCTACTACATTGATTTAAACGGGTTACAAAAGAAAAGCTATTTTTCTTAAAAGTATTAGAGACTTTTGACCTTTCAAAAATAGATAGTTGACACTTTCTTCTGCCACTTTCCTTGTGAGCATGAAAAACTTGTCTCCCTACGATGATTTATTGAACATCAGGGAGTTACAGGCTAATATATCTTAGCAGTTATTGACATTTAAAAGATGAATTCAAACACTGACTCTTCCCATCATCTCTTTACTTAGCTGAAGATATACACACATATTGTACTGATCTGACTAAGTAAGTGGGATACTCGTTTAACCAACTGAGTATTAATAGTGATTTCACACTTAAAACAAAATAGTTCACACATAAGTCTTTGAAGGAGATTATTAGGAGGCACCAATACTGTGTCTTCCTGCCTTCTCCAAAGGACATGACACCATATTCTCAAATAAATCAATGCAGGCATGGGAAAAATAAAATGCAAATTTCCGCACAGCAGACAGAAGCAAAGGGAATTTTATTTCTATCGGTGCTTTAGCACCATGCCAGCAATCCAGATGAAAGTCTGTTGAGAGTTTGGTTGCATCAAATTAATTGTCCATGTAACAGTTTTAAATTGGTCTCTGTAATCTGAAAAAGCACACGATTAGTCTGCAGAATTGGAACTGATAACGACCGGATCCAACAGCAGAAGCCATATCATTATAAGAATTGATTTTATAATCAGTACAGTTTGAGAGGATAGATATCTCCTCATACTCTAGCACTAGGGGGATATATTATACTAGTTTTAGTTTATTGCCAGCAAAGCTGAAAATGCGTGAAGATTTGTAAAGTCAAACAAGCAAGGACTGGGTCTTCGGAGGAAAAAACAGTTTTCCACAGAAACATTGGCTCCATGCAGGCAGCCCAATGAGATTGGGTTTATGACTCGGTGCCCTGCAGCCGCTGGGGCAGACATATCTGCTGCCCCCTGCATTCGAGCATCACTAAATTTTACCTTTTACTATGAAAGCTTTTAATTCTCAAATTAAAACACTTACTCTAGCAATCACACTCCTTTCTCAGACGTGATGGGCTCCAGAGGATCTTGAGACCGTGCATGCAGGCAAAGATGGTTGTTCAGCTGAGGAAGGGACCTCCTCGCTCAGAGATGGTGACAAAAGCTTCATGCCCACTTCATAACTCCTTCCACTGAAATGGGCTAGCAGCATTTATAGCCACTTATCTTTTATTACTTCTCTCGTGGCTTTGATAGCCAGCTAATGATGAATAGTTTTATTAAGATGACTTGGGCAGATAAGAAGATTCTATTTGGGATAATCACTCAGGAGAGCGGCTGAACAAGGAAATGGGAACCTTCGCTCCAGACAAGACCGAATCCTGCCTGACCCAAATACCCTTCCTGGGACAAAGCACAATTCAAATTAATTTTTGGGGAAAATCAATAGGCAGGCTGTCTTGGATTGGGAGTACATGTGCCTTTCAGGACCAAAAGTCTGGTGACAGCCTTTCCAAAAAGATCACCCTGAAAGCAGACGTTCCCAGACACTTTGACAGAGAGTTTTGAAATGCTATAAGGAAGCACACGTGCACAAGGGAAGCCTCTGGAGGACAGTTCATTACTAACTCCAATGCATTACAGAAATGGGAAGATCCAGAATAGCAAGTGCCTCAGATATGCACAATTAAACTTTTCAGCTAAGAGGGAAAATTTGAAAAAAAACTTCTTTTACTCCTTAGGTCTGGCTTATGAGAAGACTCTGAGTATTCACCAGAGCAAATCATGCAGTATGTTACATCCACTTCACTGAAAATAAATCTCCACAACTTGACCCATCATGAGAAAAATATTAGCATTGCCTAGTGTTAAACACAATTACAAATACAGACATTATATTCCAGCTACTAATACCATCCTCTACATCTTTCAAATGTCCTCCTGAAGGGATTTAGGTTTGTCTCATTCAATGTCGTATTGTCTCATTCACTGTACAGACTGCTTGTGAAATACCTTTTACCAGCAGAGATATTTCCTTCTGCCTTCTTTTCTACTTGCATTCATTTTCCCTTCCAATACAATCACTTACTGTTCTTGTGGGGTGTGTGTGTAACTGAGGCCTTGACCCTTCAAACTCTTATCCCTGAGCTTTGGCTCCAGGCTCAGCCAAGACCCTACTGCACAAATATTTGCATGATTGGGGTGCTTAGATATAATCTAGCTGGGAAAGGGATCTTCTTTTACGCTTCCAAAGTTAAAACTGTACCTCTGCCTTGTGGCAGACTGCTAGAGAAAACACAAGCACCAGCAAGAATCTACCAAGTCAAAAGCTTTAAGAAACACGTGTGCAAAGAGGGTTATTTATCTGATTGCAATAGTGTGCTATCATAAGCAGAAAAAAACCCCAAAACATTAAGCTCAAATCTGCAGGTTCTGTGTTGGAGGATGCAAAGATGACATACCATACAAACAAAGGAAATACATACAATCCCTAACCCTTTTGCCAAGATGCTGATAGCAGCAGAGAGGAGGCTGATTCAATACATCTAGAATCTTATTTGACAAATAACTGAACAGCTCTCCACTACAAAACCCTGGAAAATCACGCTGCCACCTGAGTTTCCCTGACACAAATAACCTTCTTCATCAGCAAACACTGTAAGACTGCACATAGATAAGAAAGTCTTAATAGGGGGAAGGGAACATACCATAAAGCTTGGGGCAAAATTCAATATATTAATATGTTTCTACATTTGTGTGTGTATACACACACTTTTCTAATAACATGAAAATAATAGACCCATGACCGCACAATATGGTGACTAGAGCTGAATCACAACAGGCACTTACTCACTAATATCAGCGAGCAGCAGCCTTTCTGCACATCTAACCCCATTTACAAGGAGATTGCTCATGTATTCTACAAAGGGCTTCTGCCAGAACTGTGCTGTGCAACTCAGGCTTGTAGAAACCCCAGACAAACAAAGACTTCCCACTACCATCTGCTGTGGCAGTGCTTTAACAAAAGAGTCCTCGGACTGGACTCAGCCCTTTGATGCAGAGGCCTCAGTACTGATTCCCTCAGAGAAGCCTCTGCAAGAATGGGCCAAAACACTTGAGAACCCAAGGCAGTTCCTGGCCACTTGGGAACAACTTACTTCTCCTATCTAAGGGCACTTTGATGTCCCTGGGAGCCCTTCTCCCCCAACACTATCCGGGGTCACATCTAACTGGGGACAGAGGAAGAAGCTGAAGCTAGAGATGATGCAAAAAACCCCTTATCTGAGGTAGTTCTTCCTTCTTCATCAAGGGCAAAGTAAGAAGGATATTCCTCACCAGTCACAGTGCTTAAAGGAGGAGGCTGAACAAGAAAAATTATTTGAATAAAAAAAGTGATGTTTTCCTTAGAAGTTGCTGTGTCTATTCCTTAGCTGTATTGCATTGCATATACTTAGGATATTTTTCTGTCTGGCTTCCTGTATTGATGTAAATAAACTGGAACTTACAGTGTTTTCACAGAGCACAAGCCTGGCAAAACCTTTTTTGTTTCCAGTAAAACACTTTGAAAAAATGCTGCTGAAAGAGAAAAAGAAAACATCCTGAAGAGATTCCAAACCACAAAAATTACCATTTGGAAAAGTCATGTTAATTAAATACACTTAAATAATAATAATAATAATAATAATAAAAAATTAAATCAATAATTTCTGATTACTATCATTGCTTTAGTTGAAACTGAAGGAGATTGCAGACTCTACAGCAGAAGGAATGGAAATCCATTGTTTTTAATATATTTTATCTGTATTTACATGAACATTCTACATTTTAGAGGAGTGCATATTTTCCTGTAAATTTAAATAAGTATTGTCTCTAGAAAACACACAGCTCAATACACAAAAGGACACAGAAGTACACAAAGTTGAAGGCAATCCTGTGAGAGCAATTTAGTTTTCAGATTTAAAGGAATGTTTCGTGTATGTTAAAGACCAAATTAAAAACTAAAAGGCAACTGCTATATTGTTTCTTCTCTCAGACTGGAAACAAAACATGTATTTTTGGATTATTTTATCAGGAAAATGAAAAAACAAATATAACACATATTAAAGAACATGCTCAGAGTTCCCTCTGAAAGATGTTCTATCTTGAAGTTACCCAAATCCCTAAGGATTTGGGCTGGATCCCTGGACGCAAGTGCATTTTTTTAATGTGCAGAAAGGTACAGCAAACAGAAAGCAACCAGCAGTAGCATCACACACCTCATTCTTCTACACAAAGGTAATAGGGTTTCATTACGTTCTTTTCATTAGTTTTAAGATGGTCTGCAGGATGGCTTTCATTAAGAAATGCCCCAGGTGAATCCCTTGTGCCCCATGTCCAGCTGGAAGCCTTCGGTGAGGGCAGACTAGGCGGCAGCTACAAGTACAAGGGCTTTTAATTTGTGTTTGCCTTGGGGGCAAAATTACAGGTAACACAAAGTGGATACTTCAAAATGGCAGGCTCAGGATTTGTCTCTACCATGGCACGTATTTAACTTGAGGACCAGGCAAAGCCCCAAATCAGATGTTTCAGTTTCATTGTTGGAGTAATTTTACTCTGATTGACTCTTAATCAATTTAAACATACATTTAATCTTTTGGTGTTTTTTTTTTCTTTTAAGTGGCACACACTTCTTAGTAATCAATTTTATATCTTATTTTCAGCTAAATGAATGCAACTCTGTGAGCGTTCAGTCCCAAAAAGCCATAGAGATAATACTCCATTTATTTATGAGACCTGTTAAAAGAGATTCATGCTACACAGTGGCTGTGTTTCTGCTCACTTTTTTCTTTATGTTCTGCTAAAGTCAATTTAAGGACATTCATCCAGTGAGGACTGAGAGGAGCAGAGAAACTCATATTCACTTGGATATGACATGAACTCAGTACACTCCTATCTCCCACCCAGTCCTGTGGCTCTGCTGGATATATTTTGCCTCATCATTCAAACTGTCCAGAAGGGTAGCAACAGGATGCATGCTCTTAAATCCTCCTCCTCCTTAAAGACGTGCAGATGGAGACTGGTTAGGAGAGCTAAGATTTGTGCATGACATGAGTAGTTAGTACGGTGCCAAAGGAGGGGAAAGAAGACCCCATGAAACAGGGAAGAATGCCCTTGGTTTTCCTTTGGGTCACATTAGCTAAAAATAAGGTGAAAAGACTCTGTTAGACGTGACTGGCAAAATCTACAGATAAGGCTCAGCACAGCCAAAGCAATCCACCCTTCCCGCAGTGCCCCACAGTGGAGCCTGGTCACCCACTGAGACACCAGCTCTGCCGCAGAGCCATTTCAAAGTCTGGCCAAAAGAGGCTGCTGCTGAAAGCCAGCTGCAGCAGTCCTAGCTTGCGATGAATCACCGTCTTCTGAGGGCACAGGCTGAGATCATAATCTCATAGTATGCAAGCCATTAGCCTAGCCATGTGAAAATAAACCATTCATCCCACACATGCGGACTGCATATGAACAAGTGACCTAGAAGTTTGGGGGGTCCCAAGTCCTGTTACCTTCTGACTGAGTCATTCTCCTGTCACATGAAGCTTGTTGTGGCATATTTTGTGTGCGCTGCGGGTGGAGGGGTGGAGAACAAGCCAAAGTCTACTTTGTCTTGTATTCCTAAAATTATGCGTAACTCATTCAAAAGACAAAGAAAAGAACAAAATGACTACGAAAGAGGAAAATATGGCAGCAAGGGAAAAAACTTCCTTGTTGCACATTGTGTCTTCATTTGAATTCCAGAATAAATCTGAATGAATTATATTTTTTAATTTGTTTAACTATGCTAATAGCTACCATGCACTAGTGATTTTAGCAGTATTTTCTCTTTATATGTATGACTCAAAAATTACCATAGCAACTTGCTTCCTAATTAGCCCTCAGTTACTAACAATCAATACTATTAGACGAGGTCAGTGCTGGAGTAAGCTGTATAGATTTTTTGAAAAGTCTACTGAGATTCAGTAACAGCAAGAAGAGGAGAAGCCGGCTCCTGGATGATCTTCCCCAAAGGATGGTCGCTGTTCTGCTATTACTCACTCTCCCATGAACAAAAGGAGTCATGGCAAATGAGAGCTTTGCCACTCTTCTGACTGCAGAAAGCTTTTAACCTGCCAACAAATCCACAAAATATGGAAAACAGAAGCATCCTTAGATCTGCAGATAAAAGACACCTTGCTGTCACATTGCTGGGACTGCTGTTGACTGCATACCACCAAAATCAAGAATAAATATGTCATTGATTTTTATGAATGTAGCTACATCTGAAATCCATTTCCCTGTGTGGGAAGGATCTCTGAAACCTGGAATAAGGTGGGACTGGCCAGTTCACAGGAAGATGCTCCCTGGGATTTAAGCCTGTGCAGTGCTTACCTGAGACCCCATTAGGAAGTCTTCCCTCTAGTGACCTGACTGGTTGCCCATCACTGACACAATTTCCCCCTCATTTTTAGAGCCTGCTTCAGTTGTTAACATGTTAACTCTTACCCTGAAAGCACAGTGCCTGGCAGCACAGTAGGATGAAAACATAATGTGCTATCCAGAGGTACTCTGGGTCCTGGGAATACAAAACAGGCTCCTTAGTACTGACAGATGAAGGCTTGTGAAAAGCCACTTTACTTGTTAGCATGTTTAAGTCTGCTACCAAGAAACACAGGCGAAAACAAGGTTATTTTAAAATAAACTGTGTGTGTAGTCAATTATGCCTAGGCACACAGCTGTCACAGATGAACTGCAATCTATTTACTTGCCTCTGTGAAACTGTGCTGGCGCTTGGCTCTCTCCTTTCTTCCTTGACGGTGTCACTCCTCTGCTGCGGCTGCGCCTTCAGCCTCAACTCATCCCAGCTCACAGCGCCAGGTCCCCAAACAGAGGGTCAGGCTTGGGGAACAGAGGACCCAAGACATGGCACGTGGTGAAAGCATAATGACAAGACAGTCTGGATAGTGTCGTATGATGGCACTTCAAGTCATGAGATTTGAGGCAATATGTCTTGACCTTCCTCTGCACAAAATGTCCCAAAGAAGAATGAAAGTTTTAAGCTTAAAAAAGGCCATTTTTATTAGAATATGAACTAGGATAATTAACTTTAAAGCAGAAAAATCTTGAAGGATATTGGAAGAGAACTAAAAAGAGTTTATATCCTCCTCTACCCTGACATCCAGTGCTTTTGGAGAAGGTTTTTAGTTCCTCAACAGCTTATTCCGAGCGGCAGTAAGCTCTGCCCAGGCCTCCTGTGAAACCCTCTTCATCATCCCTGGGGCTGCTCCCTGCTCCCCAGTGCAATCTTTGGGTGGCACATATCCATCTCTGGCCTGTAAACCTCCTGCCACTTATAGGACCTCAAAGCTGTTCCCCTCTGAACACACCCTTTAGCCTGCAAATGGAATATCCAACCTACCTTCCTCTAGGGAGCTCTGCCACTGCCAGTTTTCCTAAAGAGCATTGTCTAATTGGGAACAGAAGTAAAAAGTAAGCAAATCCTTTTCACCATATCGTGCTCACCCTTTCTCACAGCACAGATGGGAAAAGCTAAAATCTTAAAAATCCAGCACTAGAAGTCTTAAAAATATGCCAAAAATAAAGCTGAAAAACATATAATCATAAGATCTCATTCAAAATAAAAGATAAGATTGACAAAAAGATTAGATATGTCTAATGAGCACCTTCACTAATTACACTAGAAAGGATAAACATTTCCAGATAAAGATGTAAATCTTGAGCAGACAAGCAAGACAGAAGTAAATTATGCTTCCAAATAACAAAGGCTAGTTTAATTCAGTCCCAATATGAAATTCTGCATTATTCCTATTTTAGTGTAGGAACTTCACAGCACAAAGACAACATAGAGATACCATGCCAGGAGTTTGCACTGAGGAGACCATTATTTATTAGGTGCATTTTTCCTCCTCAGAGGAGAAAGTATCCTATGAGATGGACAAAGTATATTCTCCATCTGGATAAGCTACTCCATAATTTTTCCAGAAACATTCTCTTGAATGTCCTCCTTCAGCAATTGGCATCACCAGCTCTCATAGATGAGGTTCTGAACTGGGAAAGTCACCAGCCTGTCCCTGTCCCAGTTCTGCTGACTGCGTTAGAAAATGCACAGACACCAATAGTTTTTCAGCATTCTGCATTTCCCTCACAATCATTTGCAATTTCCATCTGTGGTGTTGGCTCTCCAAGCATTCAAAATATTTTCTGGCTTAGTATCTGTCTACCATTCTAAAATCTAGCAATCTTTTCCAGACTACGCTATGTATATACAGAAACACCTATGAATGTATGCAAGTGTATATTTGTATACGTATTCTACCATGTGGTAAGTAGTTTACTCACAAAAATTACACCACTCTACTTATTTTTAAAGAATCAAGCACATATATGGAAGTGTTCATCAAAAACAAGTTCCTGCTTGAGAAATCGAAACAAATATTCACAGTATTTTGTGAGCAAATTGTTCTTGGCTTGGTTGCAAAACAAACAATGGGCACAATTAATCTCTGGTTTTACACCTGGGATGAATTGAGGCCAGCAGTGTCTTTGATAGAAAAATCAAAATGTGGCTTCCTAATAATGATAAAATGCTCAGCTGCTTCTCCACTGAGCAAAGCAGCCATCAAACTAATGATTAAATCCACATCAATCATTTGGTATAATAGAAATAAAGGCCATGCAATATAATGTTGTCAGAGAATCAACATCTCCTGCTTAGAAAATAAATGTCTTGACTTCATCTCAACATTTGTTTTCCATAAACGCTGAGGTTTGTATCATTATTTGTATTGCAACAGGAAAAAATCCTTCATTGCAACATGCCAATTCCACTAACATTATTTCTAAAATAAACAGAAAAGCTAGATAAAATTAATATGGGAAGGTGTTTCTGAAATCGTCCTGAAATTGAATTACCATTTCCTATCTAGTGCCAGCCTTCCTCTTTCCAACAAACAATATTTAGCAGTGGCAAAAATAAATATTGAAGAAAATTCCATTTAGAGCAAATCAGGCACAATTTCAAGTAGGTCACACCTTTTGCACTCACTCATTGGTACAGTTACATACATACACAAGATTAACAGGAAAAAATCCTATAAATCCCTTCTTTCTTGTGAAAAAAAAAAAGAACTTTCCTTTCTAATTCATGCATTTTTTTAATAGTATCACTTTTTAAAGCAAATCCAGAAGCTGGATATATCTGGAAAGAGATAGCACTATGATGCCTCTTGGGATATGCTGCCACCCAAATTCCCACAATCTCCCACCAGCACATCACTGTCGTGCATCAGGAGTCACAGACCCTCACCAGCCTGTCTGTCAGGTGGAGAAGACGGAGGTGCTACGTGTTTAAGCTGAACAACCAAGTGAGCTGCAACTGCTCTAATTCCAAATGCTTGTGTTTTCTCTCAGAATTGCTTTGTTATTTGATTTCACACAACAATGTAGATTTTTTTTTTTTGGTAGAAAGAAGCCCTTTGATAATAATCCCCTTACATGTCTTTAAAAACATTTATTGACTTCATTGCTGCTTACTTGTGTCAATTTTGGTTTAATCTTAATTTTGTATTTACACATCTCCCTGTTTTCAAGTCAAAACATTTACTTTGAATTCTATTCAGAAATTTTGGAGCTAATATGTAATTAATACCCAAAAGATTTTTTTTTCAAATTATTAAGGAATATTAGAACTGAATATACCCATTCTGTCAAGAAAAAGGTAATTATTTAAATCAGAGCAATATTCTGAAACATCACATGAGAAGAGCCACCTTTTGCTGTGCATGAGTTATGAATTATATTTGAAAATGTAAAACATAATTAGAACCAGCATTATGATTTTTCATTTAATCTTCTGATATACACTCATTAAGTTTAATAAATGTATCAGCCAGTTTCTTAGCAAATATGCATTTTTATATTTGCAAAATCACTTAGATGGTTACTGATTCTACTTTGAAAGTAGAAGAATCTCATAATAAAATACTTCAAAACAGACTGAAGCTCTGGGAAAGAAAAGATAGAAACTGAAGAAGTGACATGTTTTGGGGGAAAAACTTTTGACTCTGCTGGCAGCCATCTGACATTTTACAACACTGGTTCTGGCCCCTCTTGAAACAAAAAACCCACCCAAAAGCACCCAAGATGAATCTGCGAAGGCTGGCCAGTAAGCGGACACATCAGCCTCTTCAGTGTGCATAAAGCGTATCCCTCAGGACAAAAGAAGAAAGTTTATAGCATTAATTTTGTACCACACAGTGACTATAAATTCTGAGGCTGCTTGCTGTGTTCATCAGTTGCAATAATCAGCTTCGTGCCTCTGATGCAAGGACCTAGAGGGAGGCTGCCTTGCAAAACTGAATGATTTGGAGAAAGCAAATCTCTCTGTTTGAACAACCACAGCATGCCAAACCTGCTGTGCATCCAGCCCCGTATCTTGCTCTAGAAGTGGAAGGGGAGGCCCCGAAAACAGTGTAAGAGAAGGGCAAGCCTATTGAGAAATAATCTTAATAACTGAAAGAAAATCTTAATGATTCCTAACATTTTCATCTGGAGAGGGTTTTTTTTTGGCCACTGGACTGAGACCTTTTTTTAAGAACTGTGCATTTCACCCTCAAATTTCATTTTGGATGAATGAGGCTACTTCAGAGCCCACAGTTAGAGGTGCAAAAGTGTTATCTTAATTTAGCCTGCACTTAATTTTATCCGATTTGTTTGCACAGAGGAAGGCAGGAGAATATTGGATCAAAGTTTCCTCCTAAAGAAGAGTAGTAACTGACACAAGCATGTGCCTACATTTTGTCTTTTATGAGTTCAGGTAATCTAATCAGTATGTCACTGGAGAGAGGCAGTAAAGCAATTGGCATACATTTAGGCAAGTGGATTTCCCCTTTTTTTTTTTTTTTTTGCTTTAGGTGTCTCTGTGTCTAGCTAGCTGTAAAGTAGGGACCAGAAATGATATGCAAGATGATTCTTCCATTAAATATTTCAGTCTCTAATGCTGCCTTCATACCAATGCAGTTAACAAATAAAGATTCTGCTAACAGTTCATTTCCACAAAACTCATTCTTGCTCAACAAAAGGAAGTAATGACAAAATAGATTTTCTTTTTTCCTTTCTAAATCTATTTTATCAAAGCAAGCAAGCATCATGATACCAAACCACACAGAAAGAATTATGGAATACTTCCTTTCTTGTACTGTAGCATGTTTCAATTAAAATATGCAAATATTAGCATGGCTTTCTGGGACTTTTTAAATAGAAAAGTTAGCAAATGTTGATATGGACACTATGAATTGATTTTACATTTCCTGGCTTCTTCTTTTAGGGTTTTCACTGTGTTTGTAATTTTGTTCCACCCAAGTATTAGCAAAGGATTGAGATCAGATTATGCATTTACTGAAATATAAAAAAGCTGTAATTAAAATCTCTGCTCTTTGACATCAGCAGTGAGTTACTGACATGGATAACAAATTTCTACTTAACTTTTTTTTGTAATTGTGCAAGGGATGACAACAATAACTGCAAGTGTAAGATCTCTTCTGCAGATAAGCTTTGGCAGGGAAAAGCAGAATGCCAGGTGTTGATGCAGCAAAACATTTATAGATTATAATAAAACCACCTAGTCTTCATTCACTACTTGTTACGTTTAGAACACAAGGCATAGCTCCTACTTTCAGGAAATAAATTGAGTTAAGAAGACACCGGGCTTTCTATGTATTCATGCCAAACAATTTTGCTGTCCAAGGGATGATATTTGCAAAGGCTGCAGGAGGGTCAACTGAAGTAATGGCATTCCTTCGGGAAGAAAATGGACCCACGCTGCTCATGGTCATACTGAGAGCCAGCGGCACAAGGCACTACTTTGCCTGGCTCCTCCACTGATGATGTGTCACAGGACCCCTGGGAGAAGCTCGCATAGCTTTTTGCCTTTCAAATCCCATTTGTGGGAACCCATTTAAAAAGGCAGAGCGTAGTGATGGGCAAATGAAAACTGACACCCTGGATACTGTTTGGCTAAGGAATGTGTATGACATGTATAGCAGAGGATAAGCTTTCTTATATGACCTCCCCTCCGGTATAGAAAAGAGCCAGTTCGAAACCACTGATCACCATCAAACGTGGACAGTCAGCTGGGACAGGGGCATCTGGGACTTGTGAGTCCACCTGCAGGAACCAGGAAGCCTCCTGTGATTGCTCACTGCCCAACCACCAGCCTGGGGTGGCTGGGCAGCCCTCGGCGCCTGGTGATTCACACAGGATTAGACCAGGGGAAAGCCTCGTATCATAACAGTGGCCCCATTAAAATATTTATTCTTTGCGATGTCAGCCGGAACTTTGAATTTCTTGGCTCATGTTGGTTACTGTAGCCCTCTGTTCCCTGAGAGAAAATGCATATTTAGACTAATTTAAATGCATTAAGTAGCATACTTATTTTCATGCGCTGCCCGTGAGATGCAGAATGTTACATATAATTTCCTATAATGTAAATTAGAATTTAATATCCATGGAGTTGCACCTTGAGGAGATACCTCGGAGTATTTACTACCAAAGTATGATTGTTAACTGATTCAGTACATATTTTGGTACACAGAATGCACTATGTTCCCCTTTTACATTAGGGATGTAAAGAAATATTTTTGTAAATATGCACTATTTAACTTATATACCACAGGAGATCTTGCAAATCCATATTTTGCTTCTTGCAAAAAAAAAAAAAAAAGAATAAATAGCAGATTTATCTAAATGATGCATCAAAAGATAGAAAGAAACTCCTGCCTAGAACCAGTTTCCAAATGTCTTGGTTACACTGAACTCTAACCATTTTCTCAAAATAGCTTTAGTGATCTTATTTAATCACAGGCTTTTGCATACCAAATGAGGCAGCGCATGATACACTGTGCAAGAAAAATTGGAGAAGCTGCAAAATACTGACCAGCTTTCTTAGTAGCAAAAGACACACACTGCTCATCCTTAGGTGATCATACGATTTCTGCCTCCTTCCCATTCCTTCCCATCTTTTTGGGCTGTATGCTACCAAGTGTTACAGAGTTACATGCTGGGGCTAAATGAAACTGATTTCAGGAGCATATGGACTGAGGGACATTCCCTTAGCTATTTGCTAGCCCAGGCAACTTTGATGGCTACTGCTGAAAAAAGTCTGGGTGGTGAATCCATCAATCTGCCAGGTTGTTAAAACTTGCTAAATAAAGTGAAGACTTCCTACTATGCCAAATTCTCCTAACGAGACTTCTACAATTAAAGCAAGAACTTTGCTCCTTCCTCACTCACAGGAAGAGACACACCTTGATTCAGCAATGTACTTTAGCACATGCCTCAAAATACTCTATTGAGTGGTCTGTGCTGTCTTCAAGTACATCATCTCAGTTTAGATAAAACATAAAAGTCTGATATAATTAAGTCAAAGGAAAGTGTGACCTGCCTTTTAGCTTACAGGAGCAAAGAGGAGCGATTTTAGCATCATATATCAGGTTGGTTGTTGTATATTAAATAAGCTGTTGCTCATGTATTTAGGTCACAGACCAGCATCATTTCTTCATCACTAGATCTACAGTTTCATCAAAAAGCCATAAAAGCTTGAATGCACTGAGTGATTAAGTAAATACATGATTCGGAGCTATTTTCTCTACAAATTCATGAGGAAGATGTAGATAGCTGGTGCATATATTCCTGCTGTCTTCCATAGACAGAAGACTTCCATTTCCAGGAGTGTCAACTCTGGCAGATTCCCTCAACTCTTAAAGTTTTAGCTTTCCAGGGTTTTCAGAGCTCATCAAGCTCTGTTAACATGGTTCATGTTCTTAAAATGTGTCTCTTTGTGAATAAATAACTGATGATGAATTTTCAAGGAGATTGTGCCTCAGGATACAAACGTGAAGTCTATTTGGCTTGCATAAGGAAAGGCGATCAGACTACACTTCCTATAAATACGATGCCCAAATCAGGCCTTGTTAGACCATCATTCACAAATCTACTTTGCTACCTTCTAGTAACAGAAGGAAACTTAGCAAGAGGAAAAGGGAGACTTAATATTGCTGCAGACCGTCTCTCCTGCAAATTAAGCACTTTCAATGCAGGTTGAAGATGACATAGCAGCTGCAGAGCATGTTGAATTGATTTTCCCAGGTATGTGCCTGCAAGGGGCTGTTTTTTGATTTAGTAATTGGAGGGTTAATTAGTTCTGGGAGTGTAAACAGGTTGGTTAAGCAGGAGTCCAGACGAGCCGCCACGTTCCAGTTGGCTAAGACTTAGGAACAGATTAAACATGTTTCAAGAATAAGTAATCTGCTTCCCTGAAAATCTATTTGCTAAATTAACATGAAGTCAGAGCTGTGCAGAAGTTGAAGAGCTGCTAGCAATGAGCTGGTTAGGCTGTTCCTCAGATCTGTGGGTTTCTGAAGTAGTTTTTTATAAGAAAATCCAAGGTGCACATTTAGTACGAGAAATCTCAGATAATTAGAGCCTGTCTTTATTTCATAACTTTGAACATTTTATCTAAGAAGAAAAGATGGTCTTTCTCCTAGAACATACTTGGGGAAGTTGTTTCTCTATATATCAGTCTGCAGAATGGACATTCCACGGTTTCTCAGTAACTGAAAGAATTTAGATGAGTGAGAAGAAAATGACAAGCTAGAGATGGTTCAAATGGGCTCTCATTCTTTCAAAAACCTTCAAAATGGCTGAAGTATTCCAGTAACAATTTTATCTGTATTTTGTCAAAAACAATGAAAACAAAAGGTTTTGACTTGGTGAGTAAACCCGAGCTTCACAAGCAAGGGCAGATCAGGTGCTCCATGCTGATATTTCCAGGTCACACTACTTTTTTTCCATTATGAGCCACAGTCACTAATGTCCATTCTGGAAAGTCCCTGGACAGTCCAAATGGAAAACAAGGCAGATCTTTCCTGGGCACCATGACTGGAGTCTGACTAGAAATATCAGACTGGAAGTATTTGACATTTTGTGGCAAAGTACATTTGTTCTAAGCTTTCAGCTGTTTGGGTGTTTAGGAAGAAACTAAAATCCATGTAGAAAGCAGGAATACTGAAAAATGTTACTGAATGATTCTTCTGTAAAACCCAGAAATTTTTGGTCACTGTATTCAAAAGCACTTTGAATGTAGATACAAAAGAGTTAAGATTCTTATGGAGGACTCATTTCTGATTTAACTTGTATTCAGCGAGCTCATCCCAAATGGATGATGCCAAAGACCACCAATCCATGCAACTTTTGTGGTTTAAAACCTACCCCATTCTCAGAAACATAGTTAGAAATGATCTAGTAATGACAAAAATCATGTGTACAGATATGTTGGACTGTGTAAGATATTGGTTTTCTTCAGCAATACACTCAGGAAATATTGCCACTCTTAAATTTTAGTCTATTTCACTCTAGGTAAGCACATATGTATACTACATTGAAGTATCTCATTTGTATACATCAGGCTATCCACATTTTACCATATGGAGGTATCACATTATTAATAGCTGTTTTCCTTAAATAGACCACAGTTTGCTTTAATCTTCTTTTCTGTGCATGATCTTGCAAGAGTAAAAAGGCTTTCATACAAAGGCTGTGTTTTTATATGCAAATCTATCATTTGATTACACACTTCTTTGTCCCTACATTATCATGAATATTTCTGATGAATGTTTTATAGGTTAGGTTTAGGATTTGTAAGCTATTTCAGATTTTATCTGTTTGCCGAATCATCTCCAAATACCGCATCTTTGTTGATGTTGATTGGTCTCATTTACATATTTATCACACTTTTATTTTCAAGGATATTTTTCTATATACTGTCCCCATTTCTCCTCCATGTACTACCAGATAAATTTTCAAATCACACTCATTTCCATATACAATTTTTTTTTTGTTAACAATAAATCACCACTTAGAAACATCCTATTCAATGCAATTGCCACCTTCATACACATCTAACATATGGTTTCTAAGTAATTAAAGACGACGGGAGCAGTTTACAATGCACTTTGCAACCCACTTCATAGTTCAGGGAGCTCAATGATTTTCCAAAAGGACTAGGCTAAAAGGAACCCTGCAGAACTGAGGAGAAAAAAGTGCCAACAAAACTGGTGATGCAGATCAGATCTTATCCCTAACTGATAACACTTAGCTACAAAAAAAAAAAAAAAAAAAAGACCTTTTCACAGTGGTGCTTCATGTGGTTATGAGGGCTTGGATCCATGAGCGGCATGCAGCAACTAAAGGCTTTTTAGTGTGTACCACCTGCGAACAGAAGACTCCTGAACCTACAGGGATGCCCTGAAATGGATCTTATGCTTCAGAAAAGGCCAGGTGCCATGTGAGCTTTACCACTTGCTGCTGACCAGTAGCTCTTCAATCCTTCTTGCAAGTTCACTGCTTCTCTTCATCCATTCATACTTTTCAAGGTTCAAAATCCTTTCCCTTTCTTTGCCATACCTTCTGGTATGTTCACCTTCTTGCTAAATCCCTTACTTATGCAAAAGCACAAGGGAAAAGGGTAGAAATGATGCAGAGAAATGTTGACAATCAATTCCTTTTTAGTTTTGCCATTACACCTACAGCACTGAAAAAGGCACTTGTGTTGAAGTGCATTCCCCCACTCAGAATCCTCTTGACCAGCCTGTTCGTGACCCTCTCCCTCAGGGTGCAAGCACTGGGTGTGCTTCTAAACAAAATGTTGTGATTTGCTCATGTATAAAATAATTCAGAAAAATCATACATGCCTCTGAATTGTTCAGGTTGAACAGGGACAGTTACCATTTTTAGTGCTAGCAACATTTAACCCATACATTTCCTGTTGCTAAAGAATAGTAGGAAACCCTTTACTAACGATTTTTCCTTCTAGTGATGGAAAGCTGCAATACATCCACAATAGTGTACTAATGAATGTATGATACATCTGTTCATCAAAGGTGCTCATAATTATATCACCAGGCTTATCACTAAAATTCACAGATAGTAGATGCTTGCACCCTTTATGTGCTAAGATTTTCAGATTTATCGCCCGTAAGAAACTTCTCTCATGCATCCTGATAGCTGACTCTGAGCATGCACAAAACAATCCTATTTATTCATTGGTGAAAAGAGAATCGGCTGATCTGTTATGAACAGGAGCGCTTTCCTCCCTAATCTATTACAAAGTTCTCAAGATAATAAGTTTTCCATGATCTTCTGTTATGGCACATTATTTATTAATTGCAATGACACTCAATGCTGAACCAACCCTTTGACTGAGGACTGCCCACTTGCTGATATAAAGATGTATTTATGACAACAACATTTTGGAACATGATCTTAAAAAAAAAAGTTCCTAATTTTTATAAACAGAAAGATAAAACTAGTTGAAACTCAGAGAGAGGAGCTTGCTCATAGGGAGTAAAAGGAGCTGCAACTAGAAACTGCTGTTTTGAGTAAAATAGTTGTTTCCTAGTAAATATTGACACAATACATACATTTTCTCTAGGTCTCCAAGTCCTGCGAAAGCTCCTTTTGGAATGACTCTCATCTTGGTAAGGACAAATCTCCTGAAAATAGAGAAAATGGAGTGATTATTCACTGTTCTCAACAAGCGACTGCGTAGCAGCCTTGTCAGCACAGGAGAGGCCTTTATTGCTGGTACAAGGATAGCCTCCAGCTTTGGCATCTAAATACAGCTGTTCTGCTCAAAGGCTTCGTGCAACTTCAGCTGCCTGCCCAGACCAAAATTACAGCACAGCGTTTGGCTGCTCAGCATCCGGAGCTGCTTGGGGGAAACAGCATCCGTCAGTAGTTGTAATTTCCCTGTTTGCTTCAGTAAGAAATCCAGAGGCACTCACCACAGCTTTGCTGTGTGCTGGGAAGAGACAGCATTGTTCTCATCTCAACCTCTCTTTTGAGAGGTACTCAAGAACAGGATGAAGCAGCCCCGTGGAGCCAGACTGAGGTGAGTTGCTTACACAAGGTTGTAAGGTGGTACATGCGTGCTCATGCAAGATAAGCCTTAACCTGCTGCACAGATAATTTAAGGAGTCAGCTACTATCTCCCATCAGTGTAACTTTAATATCCTTTATTGCTTCTCAGTCTCTCTTCAAATTAGTTTATAATGTGCCACAAAATTAGGACTTTGGAATACACAACTTGATCACACATGCACCAAGACAACATTTTAATGATTTTTTAAAGGTCATAGAATATGCTTTATGAAAAAAGAAAAAAAAATCATATAAACCTTTTTGTAACCTGGACTCATCTCCTTTTATCACAATAAATAAAGAGGATAACAGAACTACTGATGGCATTCAGCAAATGAAAGGTAGGGTATCTACTACCCCTTGGAGAAATAAGGGGTTATCTGGGTAATTGTTTTGTTTCACACGTTTAATCATTCATAGGTAGTGAGCACAAACAATTGGATATATTAACATGACCTGCTCATCAAGATACATGCTTCACAAGATACACTTATGACTAGATGCCAAGTCAAGAAAGAAGTGTATCTGAGACATGAGAAAGCCCACAGATTTTGCAGGGAGAAATATAATATTTTTGTATTTGCTGCTGGAAATAAAAGTCATATTCAAACTCCCAGGTATTAAATACGAAGCTGTTAAAATAAGCAAGGCATCAGATAATACTGCTTGTATCAAATGATAGCTGTTAAAAAATGGTAAAAAATGGTATGTAACACCATTTGTTACATACATGAATATCAACCTGTGACCCAGTTTCTTAGACTATTTTCCCATGGAAATGAACAGTTTTCTGAATTACTATGGAAGTCTGTTTTTCAGTGAATATCCCTTCTAGAGCATCCCTCATTTTTATCCTCAGAACTGGTGCTGCATGGCTGCTTGGGATCGCCTTTCAGCTCATCTCTCTGCTTCCTTGTCGTTATGTCTGCAGGAGGACAGAAATGGGAAGTCAGCCTGGTACTACCTGCTGTGTAGTCCTGCAAATTTTAACACAATACCTCAAAATGAGACTTACTTTCTTACCATTCACATAAAGTATTCATACAGTCCTCATCTTTTTGTTATTACAGCTGATTAGTTTAGAATTTTCATGGGAGATTATAATATTTTAATCAAAGACATAGACAAAAAAGTATTATTCTGATGGAACACCACTGTGAAAGGTTCCTTTTTTTTTTAATTGTAGGTCTTTAGTAGAATCTATTCCCTCATGTAGTTATGAGTTAATATTCACCTAAGTGGGACAAAGTCAGTGCATGCCTCACCTAGCTCTAGAGATGTTATGCTGATTACACCAGGAGTCAACCTGGCCCCGTGCTTTTTTAAACATTGAAATTTATGGTCTTCTCAGTCCTGAAAGATTATAAAGTCCATTTGGCATTCCAGTATTTTTGTACTATCATTAATGTGAGTCAGAATGAGTTTCAACACACTGTCACAGAACTACAGTGTTGAGATCGTTATGCAAATGTTAGAAGGATTAAAGAGCTTCCAGAAAAGGCCTAACCTGGATTAGGCGACTTGTAAAGCTCTGCCGACAACATGGCTGCCACAATGCGTGCAAAGCTATGGCTGTGCTTTCAGAGCCCAACCAGGTACAATGGATCCTCGCCGGACACCCAGACGGCCTAGTGCCACAAAGCCGAACTGTCAGGAAACCCTTTAACTTTGATCTGCTTTGAAACCTTCCCTAAACTCTCCTCTGTAGAAACACACGCCTAATTTTGGAGGCCTAGAAAGGGAGGTCTGTCTGAAAAGCCACCTATAATCTTTTTATGTCAGTGTTCTAAAATGAATCCTCCCTCTGCAGGTGCAGATGATCAGGACGTGTGCAATTTTTTAATTAAACACTGGCCTACACCATGCTTAGACACAACAAGAATTTACAGCCTGATCCCAAAACTAATTAAAAGACGGCAACCTCATTCATAGCTAAGGTTACCTCTATGAGGAAAGCCACAAGTGCACAGAAGTAAAAATCAAACCTCGAGCTTCTTTGTCGAATACTGTGCTAGCCCGCGTTAATAAGGTGCCACTTGTCCAATGCCCTGAGGCAGCTGAAGTAGAATTGAAGTTTAATAGCTGAAGTCTCACATTCTGCTTAAAAAAATTAAGGTTAATTGTTTTTAAACATCCCTGAGTAGGCTAATAAAGTCCGCCTTAATGGTATAACGAACACTGAAAATTAGAATCAGCTACTTGTTGAATTACCAACTGTATAATGAATAGGAGTCTATTGTAACTAGCCAAACGCTGTATTGTCAATAAATCTCACCAATCAGGCTCCAAGAACCAATCTGTACTTAACTTGAGATACTGGCTATTCAGTACCAATTCTTTATGAGGTACACGGAGAAAATAATTGAAAAGCATTTCCTTGGTTTTGTTGCTGGCATTATTTTATGGCCAAAGAAATGAATACAGCTCACCTTCATTCAAGTATGTTTCATTTCAAGACAAACAAGTAAACAAAAGCATCCTTTAAAAAACATATACTTAATGGAGAGATGCAGTATTTGGTTCTAAAAAGAATATGTTAGCACTTACGCACCAGTAAGGAAAGCACTGAAAAGTATAAATACTCAGTGCATGGCGTGGAGCTGAAAACCCAGAGTCAGGTGCCCAACATAAGGTGCGAGAAAGGTTAGACTGAAGGTTAGGTGATCCAAAATCTGTATGCAGAGCTAGCCCCCAGGAAACACTAAATCTCATCTGCCAGAGCTTTCAGCCCTGCATCAGAGCTGCAAGTGTAGCACCAGCCGCAGCACAAACCAGGCTTGCAGCAGACTTTGCTGGGAGGGAGGAAGGCGTCGTGGTCTCTCAACACAGCTCTGACAGCTGGAGCAAAGATGCAGAGAATGGGAGTCCTGGCTTCAAGTCCCCGCTCACCTCGAGTGGTGCAAACTCCCATATTTCATGCCTCAGGAGGATGCTCAGCAGCCAAGGGACCTCTCCCTGTCTAGGCCCAAGCATCATGCAGCCAGGGTTAGGCTCCTTGTACCACCAAAGAGGACAACGGGGAACTTAACCCTATCGTGCTCTCTAGAGGCATTACAGTCAGAGTTGATTCCCTGGGACAAAATAAAAAAATAAAATAAAATAAAAAATTGCACTTTTTGAAGTACAAATTTCAGTGATGCTACTGTTATTTGGGCTACAGTATGTCCCAGAATTCCTAGCAAAGACTTCAGTGTTGGAGCCATCAAAAGCTCAAAAGCTTAAGAAATGAGAACAGAAACAAGCACAGGAAAGGAAACAAGTCCCAAATGATGACATGCTTATCCTGCATCATGAGAAGGCAATATACATCGCTGGAAATAGAAGAATGGCAATATTAACTATTGTTATTCCCTACATACAAACATATAAGCTAGACTTAAGTCTAGCCCATTGCTCCTGTACATGCCCTGATACTCAGGAGAGGTTTCTAAATCCTCATTTAAATATATCTGTTGAAAGTGATTCTTGGGGAGTTTATAGATAGGAACTGAAGCTGTCTGCTGCAGGTGTATAATCACACTTATACATTATGTGTTATGAGTTATAAATACTTAAACATATAATATTCCTTAATATTTAAGTGATTTTTTTCTTACTTTTGATTTTCTGACCAATAAGAGTAATTGTTTTCTGTTGTGCAGTAATATTCTTTTACATCTGGAAGGGCAGGTAAGCTTACAATCAAACTATATTTCTCTGGACTGAAGATGCACAATTCCCAAAGGTTTTTCCATTTTTAAGTGTTTTACGTGCTTCTTTATGATATCATTTTAGTTTGTCTCAAAAATGAGCATGAGCAAATTCTTCTGTTATGAAACTACTAAAAACCTGTTGCTAATTAAGGATAGACCTGTCAGGATTAGGACAGAACTATCTCCTACTGATTTGTTTATTTATATAGAGACATGCAAACCTGGTTATTTAAAACCCTGGAGTCTCAGTTAATATGAAGCCACTGACACAGGAGACTTATATCACTTCATATCACCATGAAGATCAAACAACCCAAATACATCTTATTTCTGTATGGCTATGTCTAGTATAAGAGAAATATCACAGTGCCAACTTAATCTCAGAGCCTATAGAAGACTTGATGCAAACAACAGAAATTAGCAGGTACTGGTAAAATGTACCTGAATAACTCTCTAACATTTTCAGTTATGAAGAGATTTATTGAACTTTTCCTCAAATAGAGTCTTCTGCAGCTGAAGAAGTTCAGATAAACAGAATGTAAGACATGAAGGGAAAAAAGTCCTCCAGAAAAAATAATATTCTCCCATCCAGCCCCACATGAATCCAGTGACGGAAATTAGACTGACCTCAGCACAAAGGGATGGAGGACTAGATGTCATTATTCAGGTGTCTGGTGCCCAGGTATGGATGATTAAAAAAACTTTGTAAATTACAAGATTAAAACAGTGGACCCATAAGGCTCATTACTGCTAAATGTCTCTAAAAAAAAGTGCATAGGAAACGTGAACTGTGCACGTTAGACAAATCAATGTAAATATACTATGTTTGTGAGGTTAGCCATTTATGTTCAAAATGACATATTCTGCGTATTCATCAAATGAGTTCTTAAACTCTGGTTTCACAAGCTTTTTCTTGGACAATTATCAAGATGCTCTTTGGCATAAAATCTCCACCAGAACTTACTCCCACACTGCTCTGCTGCCCCCTCCTCCCAGCTCCCTTCCTTGGCCACGTCATCCACCACCGGCAATAACCTTGCACAACAAAGGACTGCACTGATTATCAGAAATTAGGCTATTAAAAAAAATTCTGCTTCATAAAACATGGCTGAATTTAGGTCTTTCAAAACACTCTTTAAAACTCATTCCTCAGATCTACTTAAGTCACACACAGTTAATCAGAAAGTGTGTGCATTGTAGAATTATCTTCCCCGGCTCATGTAAATTGCAAATTCATGATGTTAAAATGAACTATATCAAGCAGATACTATAAACTTTATAACTTAAGGACCAAAGGAAAACAAAATAAAAAGCCAAAAAGATTTGGTGACCGTAATGCTAAATCACCAAATTCTGTTCCAAAGAAATAAATGTGATTGATAGGATTTTGAAGAACATTTTACTTTAATCTCTGAGCTAATAGACTGATGTTATCACATTCTAATCCTCTGCAGCAATGTGTATTTTCTCAAACAAAGATTTATAGTGAAATTTAATTTACTCTTTGTTTCTTTGTTTTTGCTTCTTGCTTTGGAGATGTGCTAGAGGTTCCAGAACAAGCAACAGATTAATCTTTGCTTTACATCACGAGAAGACAAAATAATGCCATGACCTATTTATTGTCCTCTTGATTAAATGCAAAAATCAACAAAATCCTGCCTCATGATTTTTTTTTTCTGTTTTCGCATGATTAGTCAATGCAACAGTGAAGAACTCTTGGTTTTCATGCTGTAATAGGAGCCAAATAGATGCTGCAGACTGTGTCCCAGATGGTGTAAATCCATTGAGTTGTGTCATTTTGGCCCTAAACTTTTGTCCTAATTCTCACTGGAATGAATAATGAGATTCCTTTGAGCTAAATGCAATTTAATTTAATTTTATGAAGAACATTTGTAAGTCCCCAGCTCATTGAAATAGGTTCACATTGCCATATGACTTCACTCTGACTAGGGTCTGGTTTTAGTAAACATCTCACTAAGAAGGGGCATATGCTAATATACATGAACATGAAAATATTTCTCCTAATCAGCTGTCTAGGTGGAAGATCTCTGTAATCTATTAAGCAGCTTGTAAATACTTTCAGACAGAGCTATGGCTTCCCCTTCCTAACAGCAGGTGGAGAGGAGTCTATAACTCATAAATCGGATGCTAAAACATCAGGCTTCAAAAAACATCAAGCTAAATGCAAAAAGATTGGTCTTATTTGCTTTCTGGTTTTAAAGTATTTAGAGTGCATTCATATCATGCTGTAAAGCTGTTTTCAATGCTCATGAGGCTTTAATTTAAAAACAGAGGAAGATTTATAGTAGTTTCCTCAATTCCAGGAGATGCTGAGGTTGAGACTTAATAAGGCTGATGGGATCACAAGGACTGACACCAGCAGTGACAAAACACCACTCCCGCCATCCTCATGTTTTCAGAGAGATATGCCATCGTCTTAAGGGAAAACCAAAACTAAGTAGAATATTTTTCCAGTAATGACTAATCATGTAACTACAGATTCATTTCAAAAAGGAGACCCTAATGGCATAGGCACGCTTGAATGATGGGTGAAGAGCTTTGCAATTCATTTTTTCAACTGAAACACGATTCACACATTTGAGTCTGAGAGCCCCTACTTTACTGTTCTGGTTTTGTTTAGTGAGGGGGGGCCTAAGGTAGTGGCTTCTGTAGGAAACTGCTAGAACTCGCTCCCCTTTGTTTAGTGGACTCGGCCGGGCCTAGGGTGGACCCACTGCTGGCCAAGGCTGAGCCAATTGGTAGCAGAATGTCCCGTGATAATGCCTCTGCGATAACGTATTTAAGAAGGGGAAAACAGGAAAACATAAAAAAAAAAAAAGGAGAAGAAGTGAAGCAGCTGAGTGGGGGCAGAGAGGGGGAGGCATGAGCCTTGTGGACCTTGCAGGCCTCACCCTCTGGCCTCCCGCTGGGCAGCCGACTGGGCCCAACTCAGCCCGGCCTGGCTGCAAGAAGTGGAGAGCCACTGTGGCACCTGTTCTGGAGGGGCTGCACCCCGTGGAAGAGATGACCCACACCAGAGCAGTTTCACGAAGGACTGTGGCCCTTGGGACGAACCCCATGATGGAGCAGGGGAGGAATGCGAGGAGTTCTTCCCCCGACGATGAAGCAGCGGCATGAAACAACATGTGATGAACTGACCGTGACGCCCATTCCCTCTTCCCCCCTGTGCCACTCGGGGGGTGAGGGGGAAAGGTAGTAGAGATAATGTTAAGCTTGGGAAGAGGGAAGGGTGGGGGGAGCGAGAGAGAGACTGCATAGTATGGTCCCGATCAGGGCTGAACTACGACATTTACACACATGTAAATTGACTTATGAGAAAAAGACCATAATCCCTTGATAATTTGCACAATCTGGCTTGAAGCATCTAATCACTGCATTCACCTAACGTGCTTAAATC
Source organism: Chlamydotis macqueenii (assembly GCF_036417535.1). Taxonomy (NCBI): domain Eukaryota; kingdom Metazoa; phylum Chordata; class Aves; order Otidiformes; family Otididae; genus Chlamydotis; species Chlamydotis macqueenii. Next base: position 69,404,731 of record NC_141558.1, on the reverse strand, counting down.
AGCTGCTCATCCCCTTCAAGTACTTGTGAAAGGAAAAGTTATCTAGATGTGCAGCTGTTTTATTCCTTTTGTGGGATAATAAAAACAGGTAAAAGTGAATATTCCAAGGAAAAAAATACACAATATACATTTGATGGAGAAGACAGAAACCAAAGATCCCCTCCTGAGTTTCAGGCTGTCCTGGGCCTGGCTAGGAGGGAGTTAATTTTCTTCATGGAAACCCATATGGTGCTGTGGTTTAGATTTTTGACCAATATGAGATATTCCATACCATATAATGTCATGCTCGGCAATAAAAGGGAGTTAATCAGGCTAAGTGCAAGGTCCTGCATGTGGGTCGTCGCAATCCCAGGCACAAATATAGGCTGGGCGGAGAATGGATCAAGACCAGCCCTGAGGAGAGGGACTTGGGAGTGATGGTGAATGAGAAGTTTATCATGAGCCAGCAATGCGCCCTTGCGACCCAGAAGGCCAACCGCATCCGCATCCGGGGCTGCATCAAGAGAAGCGTGGCCAGGAGCTCGAGGGAGGTGATTCTGCCCCTCTACTCTGCCCTGGTGAGACCCCACCTGGAATACTGTGTCCAGTTCTGGAGCCCCCAACACAAGAAGGACATGGACCAGTTGGAGAAGGTCCAGAGGAGGGCCACGAAGATGATCAGATGGCTGGAGCACCTTTCCTATGAAGACAGGCTGAGAGAGTTGGGGCTGTTCAACCTGGAGAAGAGGAGGCTCTGGGGAGACTTTATAGTAGCCTTCCAGTACCTCAAGGGGGCCTATAAGAAAGATGGGGAGAGACTGTCCGGTAGGGCCTGTTGTCGACAGGACTAGGGGTAATGGTCTCAAAATAGAAGGAGATAGATTTAGATCAGATATTAGGAAAAAATTTTTTACACTGAGGGTGGTGGAACACTGGAAGAGGTTGCCCAGAGAGGTGGTGGATACACCAGTCCTGGGAAACATTCAAGGCCAGGTTAAATGAGGCTCTGAGCAACCTGATCTGGTTGGAGATGTCCCTGCTCCTTGCAGAGGGGTTGGACTAGATGACCTTTGAAGGTCCCTTCCTACCCTAACCATTCTATGATTCTATGATAACTCTGGGAGGGCACACGTCCTCCTTTCATACATGCTACTCGGGATTCTCTTCAGGTCTGGGAGCGATGTAAGGGGCATCTCTGAGAAAGAAAATATTTTGGTTTGTGTGCTGTTAAACAAAGCAATGTACTGACAAAGTAAATACAATTAGAACTATGATGATAAAGTTATTAGCGATGCCCGTCTTCTTTGCAGGTCTGAATCTAAAAGGCAATATGTGCAGTAGCTCATGAAAAATCACTCCTTAATCTTTACCAGTGGCCTCCCTTAAAAATCAATTTCCTTTTCTTTTTTGAATCAGATTAAAAGGATAATGAATAGTACTGATGGTATTCCTATTCTAAATTTAGTGAATACTTGCTCAGCATAATAATGCCAGCCAGCCATAAAAAGCTGAAGGGAAGCATTTTAAGACCACACAGCTGATGTCCTGCTGGCATTTCACATGTAGAGTGCCCACAATAACATAACATGGATAGAAAAATGCCCGTTTCCCCAGCAGAGTTGCAATGCCGCTCACAGAGGCACACAGCAAAGACGCTGTGAGATTTGTTTTTCCCCCAGGACCTTGCTTAGGTCAGCTAATAAGTTGCACACAGTGGCCCTCAGCAGCTAACAGCTGATAAGGAAAGATAAGGAAGGAGAGAAAATTGTTGTGAGAAAAAAAAAAAAAACACGTAAAAGACTGCAAGAGTGCTCAAGCAATACCCTTGTAAAGCTTACTCTCCCTCCTTCCTGCCTTAGTTTTCCAAAACCATGGCATGTTTAGTCTCAACATTGATATCCTTTTCACTTCTGGACAAAGCATACACTGTCCTCTGTAACACTGTATGTCCCCCCCACGATGCCGCAGATAGCTTTTTTTTTTCCGAGGTCACACATTCAGGCAGTTAAAAATAAAGCTCCAAGATGCTTTGAAATACCTCTGCTTGAATAGGGTGGAATGAATCTGGGGATAGAGGATTAAAAAAAAAAAAAACCAAGATGGAGCGAAAAAAAAAAGAACTATTGCAAAATTCGCAATCAGAAAAACAGATGCTACACCAGGACTTTTACTCCATCTGAGATGTTTAATGGTCTATGCTTAGTGCAATTATTTCACTGTACTTAGGTTGGGTTGCTTTACATCGAGATAAAGCTGGAGACGAACAGAGTTGTGACTATTCAGAGCAGTTGCCTGCTTGCGTTAACTCATTTTGCAAAGTGTTTGACAAACAATTTTGTTGAAGGTTTAGGTGCAAGTAGCAGTAACGCACCAGACATGCAACAAACACAAACGGCATACATGCCCTGAGCAGACTTACTACAGAGCACCTTCTGGCACACGGACATTGGTTCCTTCAGTGGATCCCGGTGGATGCAAATCAAAGGGCAAAGTTTGTGTCCTGCACCCTTGCAGTAGATAAAGCAGACCACCATGAATCGCCACCTTTCTTTAAGCTTGCCCAGAGCTCAAGCAAAGCAAAGCAAAGCTGGAGCTCTGGATTCCTCTACAGTAGTACGTTCACACAGAGGAAAAAAAGGTTTGACACTAAGCACCAATTGCAACAACAAACAAGTCGTCTTTATGCCTATAAGCAGAATCACAGTTTGCATCTGGGAAGAGTTTAACTGCTAGGAATGAGTTACCCACAAAAAAGGCCAGCAGTAAGCCTGAAAGAGCAGTTAAAATTGCTTCTATTAATGTGAAAGGCATGCTGTGAAAAGTGTTTTGCGTAAGATAAATAACACAAGGGAATTAAGTTATACTGTCTTGGTTACAGAGAGACAGAAAACAGTGATTTCTTTATTTTTACAAATAGCTATACTCTATTAGTATCGATTATCCTGGAAGACAACACACTACTTTTAGGAGAGCGCATCCTCGTTCCTCACAGCTTACTCACATGGGCCTTTGAGAAATGTACAGCATGTGATAAATGTGCAACTTCCTTAAAATTTGACCTTGATATCTGCAACCATCTTTATGGTGAAGAGCCATTAAAAAACTCATTCACTCTCAGCAACGTCTGGCGTTGTCGCTATTGTATATTAGCATCTCTGCATACTTTCTTAACAAAAGGAGCATTTTACAAGTACTGGGTATTTTGTTCCTGCACAAAGAGCATTTTACTTTGTGTTCCTTCTCATGGCAACTTGTCAAGGCAAATAGAGTTATGGAAAATGTCCACAGTCCAAACAGACGGGGGGCTTTTTAGGTACTGCCTTCAAAACTTTTTTCCCGTCTTTTGATTCAGAGCAAGAACAGCCATCCTGCTCACACGCAGTTGGTCATTTCAACTCTTTTCCTGTCCGAAGAATGTGTCAAAAAAGATTTTATTATGCAGCAGGGAGAGAACAGTGGTTTGTCCCTCGGCTGAGGCAGTAGCAGAAAGGTGACAAGTGTTCTTTATGTGCAGTGTTTCTACCTCTAAGACCTCAAGACTTTCTATGTTGGCAGGCTCTCCGTACAGGATGCAATTTTTATCAACCGAGGCAGATTGTCCAGGGACAAAATTCCTTAAATTCTGGGTTGGATGCCTTAGTGAAGGTAAAACCTCCTTGAAAGAGAAAGCTTTTCTGCAAAATGTGTTGCTGAACCACCCTTGTTTAGCAAAACATCAAATAACTTACCTCTGTCACTTTATCTTGCTTGACAAATTCATTAGAAAGAGCTAGAGTGCTTTTTACCTCCTTTCTCATCCATATCTTCATAGGCACTATACCTGTGTTACTTAATGGGACACAGCTGAAATATCACAGAATACTGATAAAATAAAAAGAAAGATACTCACTGTTACATTTCCTAATTTGCACACAAAGTCTAATAAGTAAAAGGGTGCCCACCAAATATTTGGCTTAATTTGGATACATCCAAAGGCTTGTTTGAATTAGTAATGAGATATCTGATATTCCTTGGTGCCAAAGCAGTCAGCAACCATTTAAGACCATTAAGCACTTTGAGACAATTGTACTCTTTTTTTTTTTCCTCTGGATCTGAGTATGAGCTTTGCAAAAGCAAATATTCTCTCTGCTATCTAATATGTGCTGTATTTTCCAAAGAGCATTGTGAGTGCCAAACACAGCTAACTTATCTGGCAGTCTTGGGAAAGCAACATCTCCTGAAGGAGAGGTCCTGGAGGTGAACAGCCCGTTCTCCGCTGTTCTCAGGGCACCAGCTAGATTTGTGCTGACATAACAGTACTGAAATTCAGAAATGTGCTGGGCTTATGCCATATGTTCCCATTTCTCTCCCACTGTGGTGAGTGGAGCATTTCCTTATTTTTACATCCTGAAGTGCACATTTAAATTTTAGGTACTTAAGTTTTGAAACAACACTAAAAGTGACAAAAGTGAAAAATTTCCACCTTTTGTCACTCTAGCACCCTGTAAAGAAGCAAAACCTCCTGTTCATGCCCTCTGGTCACACCTTCCTCTAATCTAACTGTTTAGTCAGTCTCAGCTGACTATTGCCAGGGGGATGAAAGCTGGCTCCTGGAAGCACTGCTGCCTGTGCGAAAGGATGAACGACCCAGCACACTGAGAATGGGAGCACCCATGAGATTAACAAGAGCAACAGGCTCCTGTGTGCATAAGAGAGCTCGGAGTCCCTGCACTGCAATGACAACTGCCAAGATGAGGTTTTCCAATGGAACCTACAACACTTTGCACTTTTTAAGTCCTGTAAACATCCCCATTTACTGACATTGCTCACCATGCATTCCCACATCACTACTGCTCTTCCTAGCTGTACAGTTTCCACGTCAAGAACTTCTCCAGCTCATCTATTAGTGATTGCACAGGATTCACAGGGATATGAATTGCAGGTGGATGGACTGTTCAATTTCATCCTGCTCTCTCCTGAGAACATATCTTCTCCCTCACAGTCTTTCTCTGTTATTGAGATCTCTTCCCCATAGACTTCATCAATTTGATATAAATAGAATGACAAGGCCAGGAATCCTTATTACTTCTCCTTGTACTAAAAAAATCCCCCAAAACATTGTGTTTTCCGTTATTTTAGCAAGGATTTTTTTTTTTTGGCCACTGCAAATGCTAAGTTCTTCTAGATACCTTCCACTACTCATGGATTTACTTTCAGTTATTAAAATGATGATCCTGAATAAATATAGCACATCAGCTAGTATAACAGTATCCTTAAAAATACCAACTGTACTATTTCCTTCAGGATTGTCAGATCTCTCCCCAGTAACACATAGCACAAAGATTGCACTGGTGTCAAGCATGGATCTTTAATACATTTGAAAGTGAGCATTATTGCTTCAGAAAGATGCCAGCTTGACCACACTGGCAACTGAAAACTGGCTTACATTCAGATTAAAGATGTGCTTAGTGCTTTCACCTTCAGAGTGCTTCTTGAACATGACTTAAAAATAATAAACATACATGGTCCTACTTAAAAAGAGTGACAGCACAGTGAGACAGGAGAAATTTGACCTGCTTATGGCGCAGCTTCAGGTTATGAAAAACCTCTAAGAAAGAGCTTAGTAGTTGAGCCTAGGAAAATATATTCTTTCCAACATCTGAACTCAGTGGATGGACCTAGACTTCTGCCCCATTCCTACACAACTTTCCATTAGCTCTTTAAATGGCTATGATAGGCAACTCCTTGTGCAACGTTGAATAATACTTGCCTGGAAGAAACAAGGATAGATGTAACAGTCATCTGAGTGAAGGAAGGTCATGAATGGCATCCCATAGAGACTGGCATAGGACCTGCATACCATAGTCAGGAGTGAGGAGCAAGGTGACAAACATGTATGATAACAAGGGTAGTAAAACAAGAGAAGATTTGCAAAGCAAAAGGAGTTCAGTCTTCACACAGCGTGTAGTTAAGCTATGCAACTCCTTGCTACAGGACACTGTGGATAGGATACAGTCAAGAAGAAATTAATAAATGCATGAAAGCAAGATGTCACTCTGCTCAAGAGCCAAGAGAGTTGTAGAGATACACGTCTCTGCTGAGATAGAATCATAGAATCATAGAATGGTTAGGGTTGGAAGGGACCTTCAAAGGTCATCTAGTCCAACCCCCCTGCAAGGAGCAGGGACATCCCTGACTAGGTCAGGTTGCTCAGAGCCTCATCCAGCCTGGCCTTGAACGTTTCCAGAGATGGGGCCTCCCCCACCTTTCTGGGCAACCTGTTCCAGTGTTCTATAACTTGCATCATAAAAATTTTTTTCCTAATTTCTAATCTAAATCTACCCCCCTCTATTTTAAAACCATTACCTCTCATCCTATCGCAACAGGCCCTACTAAACAGCCTCTCCCCATCTTTCTTGTAGGCCCCCTTGAGGTCCTGGAAGACCGCTATCAGGTCTCCCCGGAGCCTCCTCTTCTGCAGGCTGAACAGCCCCAACTCTCTCAGCCTGTCCTCATAAGAGAGGTGCTCCAGCCCTTTTATCATCTTTGTGGCCCTCCTCTGGACCTTCTCCAACTGGTCCATGTCCTTCTTATGTTGGGGGCTCCAGAACTGGACACAGTACTCCAGGTGGGGTCTCACCAGGGCAGAGTAGAGGGGGAGAATCACCTCCCTCGAGCTCCTGACCACGCTTCTCTTGATGCAGCCCAGGATGCGGTTGGCCTTCTGGGCTGCAAGGGCGCATTGCCTGCTCATGTTAAGCTTCTCATCCACCAGCACTCCCAAGTCCTTCTCCTCAGGGTTGCTTTCAATCCATTCCCCGCCCAGCCTGTATTTGTGCCTGGGATTGCCGTGACCCAGGTGCAGGACCTTGCACTTGGCCTGGTTGAACTTCATGAGGTTGGCACGGGCCCACCTCTCCAGCCTGTCAAGGTCCCTCTGGATGGCATCCCTCCCTTCCAGCGTGTCGACGGCACCACACAAACTTGATACACATCAGAGCGGCAAAGAACCTACACTGCAGCCAGCATGGGACAGCTCTACCAAAATGAGGATCGCCACTTGACATACCCAGATCAGCACAAGCAAACACCACTTATTCTGACACTCTCAGAAACAGGCACTCTCTGTCTAGATTGAAGTGTTGGGGTATTTTTCAATATTTACATCTAGTGCAAGTTTTTGTACATCACAGAAGAAGTAGGGGTTGCTCCTTAGATTAAAACAATTACAAGATTAAACCCCTCCCTTTGCCTGAAGATCAAAAGGTAAAACTGAATTGGGGTAGTGTTTTCAGTGCTGCATTCAGACTCCTATTTCATTGCACAGAATTGGCCCTACAAGACATTCCAAAATAAATACGACAAGAACACTTCAGTATTCTTTAATAAGAAAAATATTAAAAGAATGCTTCATCTCTTGACAAATTATTTTCCTCGGTCATTTCAATAATCTTTGTAAAAACAAGGGAAATGCACTGCCCCTGTGAAATCTCAAGCTGTTCCTTACTGTCCTCACCACCCCCACTCTGGGAGATGGACTATAAAGCAGACTTGGTCTCATAACACTCTAAATGCTTAGAGGTTTTGTGTGACCTGCTTGTTGCCCTCTTTTTCTAAAACCTTCCTCCCCCTTTTCTACTGTAAAAAAAACGTGGTTCATATAGCCTTTGAATAGCTGGTGCAGTTCTGATCCCTTTCATCTCAAAAAGGGTATACTAGTATTGGGGAAGGTAAAGAGAAGGGCAATAAGGCTGATCAAAGACATAAACTGGCTTCCATAAGAGGAATAACTAATTTATCTGGGACTTTTCAGCCTGGAAAGCTTAAAGGGATGCTAGAAGTCTACAAAGTGCCTTGGAAAGAGTGAGCAAGGACTGATGCTTTATCAGCTCTTCCATTACAAAAGCTTAGAGGTGAGGCCAGAGGCGGCTAGATTAAAGGCAAACCAAAGGATGTAGCCCTTCACGCAGTGTACATGGGCTGCCAGAACTCCTTCATGCAGCTTGCCTGGATGTGAGAAACTGACGGGGGCTCACAGGTAGAATGTACAAGTAATGTGAGGAGAGAGAATTTAGAGTTACTGAACAAACAACAGGAACTCCACGCAATCCCCTGGGCTGGAATTAGCTGGAGGCTGGAGGAGTATTGTGGTAACACATTTTAAACACTTGCCCGTAGCAGCTTTTAAGAATCCTTGTTGTACACAGGATACTTGATCTGCCTTACCGTAGATGTGGCTTATATTGTAGGGAGAGAGCAGGCAAAGGAAGGGCTCCCTTCCTACAGAGGAAAAACTGATCAGTCATCTGCCTCTGCTGAGCTACAGTCCTGCTTGGAGGCCAAGGGGCAAGCCAGGGGATTGTGGAAAGAGGACCTAGCATGCCCTTGCTTGGTGCCGGATGGGCCAAACTTGAGCTGCTGACCACTGGCAGAAGATCCTTGCTGGGCCAGTCCAGATATCTGTGAAGCTTTGGGGCAAGATCACATAATAAATAAGCTGAGGGGCTTTGCTTTCTTATCGTATCTGAACAGCTGTGGTTTTGCTTAAATGTTGGTTGCAGCAAGAATTCAATCAATACTACCTGTGGCTCTCAAGTCAAAACAAAGATATATTCCTTCAGGACTGCATGAGGCATTTCTAACCTACAAAGAAGTATTCAGTAATACTGACTCCATCTTTCAGTGTCCATATTAGGAAGTAAAGCATAACATTTTTAAAAGCAGACCAAGGCTTCAGAGGCTATTACCCTATGCCTGTTTTCTTTATGATGATATCTAAGCTTATCTTTTGTCTGATTGATTCCAGCGGATAGTTATGACACATTGCATAAGAAACCACAGGCTGTAGACCAAGAGGACGACCAAGCAGACCTCAGGATAAATTAGGAACAGACTATGGGTGTTTTTGCTGTGGAAAGAATACGCTACAGCAGCAAACACTGAGAGGTGCAGCAGACACAATATGCAGTCTCTGCTTAAGCAGGGCACCCAGAGAGCTTTTAACTACCTGAAGAATTTCAAGGTTGAAGATTTAAACAATTGTGTTAAACTAAGGGAAAGAAGAGTACAACAGCACCAGCAGCAAAATGCACTGACAGTAAATAAATATCACTAAATGCTGATCCTTGGCCAGAGGCTCAAACTCAGCTTGGAGCTAAAAGGTGCCCAGATCCTTAAGGCTGTATTTTTTTATCTGTTTTTAATAGTAAGGGCTTTTTTTTTTTTATTTATCTAAGTCTGAATAAAGGTATTTATTTTTAGAGAACTATCCTCCAGCCCTTAGACAAACCTGTGCTTTCCAGGAAGAAACAGGGAAAGGATTTCCTCTGCTGGGCCTTCATTCAGGAACACAGTAAATCCTGTGAACTCCAGTATGGCAAGTTGAGTGCATTTAAGCAAATATATAGATTTCTTTTCTAGCATAAAGATAGTGCTTTGATTTAAGACAATAGGGAACAATAGACAGTGGGCCACCATCTGAGCAAAACCTGCATGAATATGAGCCAGGTAAGCTTTCCTGAGCTCACTTCATATATCAGAAAAAGGAATCTAGACCTCCCTCTGCTCTAACTGGAGGGGTGAAATTAAATGTCTTTTTTTTTTTTTCTCAGAGAGAAACAGAAAACAAACAAAAAAAAAGAAACATAGAACAGAACTCTGCTTGAAAACAGAATGAAAATAAATCAGCAGTGAATGGATTAGCTTCAGATCAGACTGCCCGGAGCAGCCAGATTTGGAACAGCAGAGCACTCAGGGCTTGTGTTTTTTAAATGAGTTTTAATAAATAGAATCAATAGTTCAAATTATGAAGAAGGACAAAAGCACAGATCAAATCGATCAAGGCCGTAGCTTATCGTTATAAGTCAAGGAGTGTCTTCCCTTGTCTGAATGGGATAAGGTGGCAAGAGAATCCACTTGTAGCTTTTCAATATCTCTCCCAGAACAGCTGTATGCAGAGTTTGGATACAGAGCCTGAAAATGCTACTGGTTATCCAAACACAAACACAACCTCCCTTTTTTTTTCCTTTCCCCAGCAGGAAAATAAATAAATACATAAATAAATAAATAAACAAGGAAATGAATCCTTTGTCCTGAAGATAAATGCAAGAATTTACAGGGAGGACAGAACTAAATAGACAAACAAGCACAAAGTATCCTTCATTACATACAGGATTTAATGCTCCAGTGAAAAGATTATTGTTCAAATAACTGGAAAAGTGTCTCTCCACATACTAAGTTAGGAAAGGGCCTTGGAGAGCGCTCAGGAGTTCTCTCTCCCTCAAATAGTCAGCCAAGGATTATTCACTGGAGAGGAGCGAGGGGGATATCATTAACTACAATCAGGCTTTTTGCAACGGGAGGGGGCATTTTCACACAGAAAACCTTGTTTTCCTCTTTGTGTTTGTTTGTTTTGTTTTTTCCCAAAGGAACTTCACTGTGGGGAAGCTGCAGTGTCTCACTCCAGGGCCAGCTCTGCTAATGCAGGTCTGGGTCACCCAGCCGCAAGGTCCCTGCTCTGCACTGGGCGCCTTCACCCAGGCACATGGCTGCACAGGTGCTCACAGCAAGGGCTGATCTCCAGATCTGTCATGGCAGTGTAAGGGTACAGCACACACAAGTGCTGCTACTCTACACACCACCTACAAGGGTAGGGAAAAATGGAGAATCCCAGCTGCCTCCTTATTTGGAGTAATAGGGGGACGACCCTACTTCAGATAAGCTTGTTTTGATTAATAGCGGCCTCCTCCCACAATAATGAAACCCAGGAAAAGCATGTTGCAGCTCCAAATAGCTTTTCAAGTCTCAGTTGGACCTTCAGGTCACCAGCCCTGGGTCTGCACATAGAGAGCTTGTACTGTTCATCACTGGGACATCACCACGAACTCCCCTTTCATCACAGGGGTTTTACTCCAAACACTCCGAGCACAAGTGCTGCATAGGAAACCAAAAGCACTTAAAAAACCCCTTTTTCCTCTCCTCCAATATAACTTTATTATTAAAATTAAGTCAAGTACAAACTATCAGCCTTGAATTTATTTCATCAAATAACTGAAGTATAACTGAAGAGGTTTTCCGCATACAACATGACACCTTAGAGATCTGAGAACAATGCATGGTGCTGATAACCTCTGCTAAATCCCATTCATCCTCAGGGTGAAAAGCCGGCAGCCGTTATGCGGGCTTTGTGTCCACATATAGCACATAAGAGTCTTTTTCATTGTTGTGGTTGAATTACAGATAAACAGCCAAAGAGAATAATAATCTTACAATAATAGAATATATGAAAGATGTACTACTGAAAGTCATTCACATGCTCCAGTGATGGGCATGGTTCAAAGTCTATCTGGAATAGCCTTCCATCTTGCTAATAAATATTCAGAGACTTTTTAATCTTCAAGGGCATAATATCGAACATCTGACAAAATTCAGTGTAGATCCATAAGCGGTTTTTATTCCATTTCAATCAGAAGTAGATTTCAAAATGTTTTATAGCAACCAACACCTTTGTCAGAAGACACAGAACTTTCCTGGTCAAAGTAGTCAGCAGTTAACTGCAGGTCCAACACAATAAATAAAATACCAATTATGATTCAAGCATAATGTAAGTTATTTGCTATTCTGTAAGGAAGAATTGATTTTCCCAGCAGTGTCACTTACACTGTAATGATTACTGCACGTAAGACAACTTAAGAAAATGATGGAAAACAAATTAGATGGGCTGCAGATCATTGGCTTATCTCGACTGCTTACCTTGAAGAGAGAGTTAGGGAAATGTAATATACAGTACTGAATGTCAGAGTGCTTGAAACCTCTGCTCTCCTTCCACCTCCTTGATATTTCACATTAAAATTCCAAATCAGAAAGAAACATTTCCAGCAGGGGTAAAGCATGAAGCAACACATCTTGCCAGTCTAAGAACATTTACTTAATTAAAACCAATGATAATTTGCTGTGACAGAAGATAATTAAAGGGGTATAAATTGTATAAGAACCTGGCTTTGTCTGATGCTGTCATTTTATATACACATCTATTCATGAGAAATATGAATATATTTGAGAAATATGAGAAAAATGTTGCCATGGCTCCTTGGCTTTTGTTAGTTGACACTTCAGTACTGATGACCAAGTGCTAAAGCAATGCAGTGAAAGACTGGGCCCAATATTATGGCACAATCTAATGGAAATCAATAGGAATTCTTCCACAGATTTTTTAACATGTATTGGATAGACCTTTTATGCACGTGTAAGCCTGAATAATGGGAACAGAGGTTAACCAATCAGCGATGCAATGATAATCTCTTTATGCGGAGATGGAATTGTCCCAGTCAGAGTTTTTAACAAAAAAATGACTTGGTCTCACATTCTTCTCTGGCGACAACCACAATCAGCAAATGTACTGTACATTAAGTGCTGCACATCTTATCTAGCTGATAGAATTTGTTGCAAGAGGCTGGGTTAACCATGTATGGTTTTGCTTTAGAATCAGCAAAAATGACAGTCAGCATCACCACCAAATCGGGAATGTCATTGCGAAGTTTCATACATACCCTTTCAGAATCGTTAAGTTTTCCCTCAGATCTATTTCAAAAGTCTGCATTGTTATTTTACTTTTTTACTCTAATTGCAGCTTCCTTGCATAATCTCCTATTTTTTCTTGCTCTATTTTAGATGGTAAAAGGTATTTTAAGTTTTAAAGATGAGTTGGCCTCTTGGGTTAGATGTAATGCTTGTTATTTCAGCTCTTTTGATGATTTAATCTCACTAGCCAACCACTTTTTTTTTTTTAATGTAACCTCCATATCTATTCTTGCAAATAGATTGTTCAAAGAGTAGGCATGATAGTGGTCATTGTCTCTCACTTTCTCAGAGTAAGGCACGTTTTTGGCAAGGAGAAAATGAACGTTTGCTCTGAGTTTGACAGTTGTAAAGGATGTGTATTTCCTTGGGCTTTGTTTATAAGACCGCAGTGCTTAAAAGATTATTTTATGCTGCTTTTGGCAAAAGTTGCAGTTTGTATAAGTGCTACTGTTTTTATGGTTCAACAAAACAATATTTAGAGCCTGTATATTCAGTTACAGAAAAGCAAATAACATGCAATGAAAGTATAGAAAGCCACAACCAACATATTGTCTGCTTTTGTGTATACTTTTTAATTTTCCTACCTCCTTCACTCGAGGGTAATCCTCTGAAACACACAGATGTTTCAGCTGATTATCCCTTTTTCCGGCAGAAGTAGCCTCTGACATAGTGAGTATTGCTATTTCAGCACTGAGATAGCAGGGAATCGTTAGTGATCTCTTTGACACAATTTTTTTCCAGAAAGTATTTTCCATCATCACCTCTTCATTAAGATCAACAAGAGGGAAGAACATGCAGATAACCATGCAAGCCAAGCATGACTCGGAAGCATGCTGTTACGTGGGCTAGCAGAAGAAGCATGGTCATTGGGTTCTGTTACAGCAGCTGCTGAGATACAGATACTGATGTTGGAAAACAACTTTCTAACTGGGAGAACTCAATGCCATGGAAACCCCTACACTGATGCTATACTTGATAGTGAAGGTTAAGTTTAGACCATATCATCTAGGTGCACCTTTTTCCTTCTTTGGAGCGTTTTAAGAAAAGCAGTTGACATCGTATTTTAGATTAAGCCTTCTGGGACTTGTGGGCGTCTAGGATTGAGAGCCAGCCTGCATCAGTTGAGTTCAGACTAACAATCCCCTGACTGTTTCTACACAACATAGGCTGAAACACAAAGTTGTTGTTCATAAAAGTAGGATACTAGCATAAGTTGCTTTACAGAAATGTATAAACTCCTTTATGTGATGAACACTGTAAAGATGCACTCTAGCTGACAAGTCACCACTAATAAAAATAGCAGCCTGCTGTCTCTCCAAAGCAGAGGTTAACAAGCTTTCTGTGGAATGCAGAAAATCTTCAAGGAGACACGAGCAGGAACTTCTGAACTGCCTCATTCCCTATTTTAGCTGATAACCACAATGTGCGTTCATCCTGGAGGACACTAAACAGATGAATCTACACCTAGAACAAAGGCTGTCTCTTGGCAGCCTGGCACGGAGGGGGAAAAAAAAAAAAAAAAAAAAAAAAAAAAGCCTTTCACAGCCTTGAACAAAGTGTCAGTCTCCCTGTTTTCTAGTGCCACTGGAGTATTTCTTCCAGCCAGCATTTGCGCCTCTGACAGACAAACAAAATGGCAAAGCCCTAGCTGCTGCTGGTCCACATCCCTCAAACTGTTCCTACCAGATCAGGACATCAGTACACCCAAGGGCAAGCACTCCTCAATGGGCACTTCATGGAGACTCGTGCCTTGGTGTCCAGGCCGAGCAGCACTTCTGTAAAGCCCTGGATGGATGTGGTCTAACTTCTAGGGTAAAGTGCTCAAAAAACAACCCAATTTCTGGGGTGCAGGTGCATGCAATACCCTCTGCTACACCAATATAACATGGCAATAACATGTAAGGAAACAAAGGAACCCAAAGTAATACTGTTTGATACATGATTACTCTATATATATATATATATATAAATCCTTTAGGTACATCATTCATGTATTTACAAAGACTTCTAGCTAAGGAGACATATACAGATAATAGCTAAACTCATAAAGGGGTGAAAACCTTCCAATTAGCGCTCCATATGCAGCCCTACTGACCATAACAGAGCCAACAGTTATCAGTAATTGAAATGCCCACAAAAATCTCCACCTCAGCTGTCTTTAAATTACTGACTGCAACACTACCGTGAAATGCTGCTTTTCTAATACAGTGACATAAACTGATACAAGAAAAGTACAGAAATGAAGAAAGCGGAAAAGGTGATGATGCAGAGATATCATGTCAGTAAAACTATATTTGAGGAAAAAACCCCTGAAGCTGTATATGCACCATTTGAACATGAAAAAAATAGTAGAGCTATGACTTTGTACTGCCTTATTTAGGAGATTCAAAGCAACAGGCCTGCATTTCATGCTGCTGAGCATAACTATTTCTCATAACAGGAAAGCTTTATTAAAAAGGAATATGAATGTGCATTAGGTAATTTTTTTTTTTTTTGAATGAGGAAATATATTGCCACAGGAGTATGGTCTGGTGAATAAGGTCTTGAAGGGACTACAGCCCCAGCTAAACCACTGATTTGTAACCCTGTACTTTTGGGAAATCGCTTGCCCTTTACATCCTATAGTTGTACTGTTTTTGTAATGGGTAAAATTACATTTACATACTTACGAGGAATGTTCTGAAATCTGTTAACATTTATAGAAAACTTTGTGAGTCTTAAGAAAATCTTATCATTTGCATATGGTTCATTAAAACAATTAAAATCTTCCCTAATAATTCCAAATACATTTAAATAGTTGGCTACCTATTTCATTTGTGCTTTCCACATCCGTTTTATTTCTCCCTAGAGTGGTTTCCTGTCTACTGTAATAGCACAAAGTCCTGAATCTGCAAATACGTAGAGATGGGTAGTTTCACACCTGCAATTCGTCCCACTGGGAGGCAGCGGCGCTGCTTGGGCAAGCAATTAGGATGTGTATGGATGCCTGCGGAATCAAATCCTGAGTTTTCTTGTAGGGTATTTCCTCACAGGGGCTACTACCGCTGATTTCCAAGGACTGAAGAATGAGGTCTGGGCTTCATGTGCCGTAGCAACAATACACTGCAGGAAGGAAATTACAGCTCCTGGGATTCGGATACAGTGAGTATTTCCCCAAACCAGTAATTCCATGTAGAGAGAGTTGTTGTTCTGCCAGGACATTTCTTGTTTTGCTGTCATTTTCTGACATAGCCTGTACTTCTTTTATGACTTTCCATTTGCCAAAAAAAGAATAGCAAAAATTTCCATAGCAGCTCTGTTGGCCTAAGAAAACTTTGGAGACAAGGCAGGTTTTTTAGCATCAACCTGCTGACTTCTGATGGCAGGGGGGTTTATAGCCCCTCTTCTTGTATCTTGCTTGTTCAGAAATTTCTGTGTGTCTGTAAATATTTCTACTGGGAGACTGGGGTCTGAGGAAAGACTCTTCAGAATTGATTGCTTCCCAGTAGTTAACAAGAATGAAAAAATTGATTTGACTGATCTGTGCTCCTTTTTTTTTTTTTTTTTGCAGCTGTGGAGAGACTGGAGACACCAGAGAAAGCAGCATGGGCAGTGCTTCCACTGCTGGAGGTAGACTTTCTTTCTTACCTCAGTGGGTGTCTGTGGCTCTCACAGATATGAGTGCCTCTCACTGAATAGGACACCCTTTTACAAAGGCTCTTTCCTCAAAAATGCTTACTGGGCTAATAAAGGTAATAGCCCAATATATTTAGATCATATGATGGTGCAAGTGAAAAAAGAAATCAAAGCCCCCATGGAAATTAGCAGTGAAATCCAAACCTCTCAAAGCCAAGGGTAGGGAAGAGTGTTACACTACTATCATTTCTAAGTGTGAGGCATAGCACAGAATATAAAAGCATTAAAAGGCTTTCAGATTGTGTGTAAAGAAAACTGTTATAATCCTTAGCCTGCTCATGTGACAATCCTTTTCATTGAAGAAAATCAACCCCAAATAACCACGTCACTTCTTCCCATCCCTGGTTTTGGGAAAAAGGGACAGGCACACAGTCCCTCCTTCCATTGCTACTCCTCCCACCTGTGTCTTGGCCATTTTATCAGTTACAGCTACATATACGTACTACTGTTTTCCATTATCTTCTTTGCCCGAAGTCAAACTGGTGGAGGAAGAGGTTAAACACACAGACACCCTGTGCACACACTCTATTCCCTTCACTTCTTTAGTAGGATCTGGTTTTGGAGTAAGGGTGAGGGGAGGCTCCTTTATGAGTATCTCACTGCATCTCACAGTTTTATGTTCAGAACATAAATACAGGACACCAGAAACTCTCCTGAGAAAACAAACTTCACTTTCTTTTCCAGTCTTCACACAGTCAGTCCAGTTCTTCATTGCACAATACTATTTCAAATAAAAATTGATTGAGCATCATTTGCAAGTATATTCCCTCCTTGCTCCACTCTCAAACAAAAGATGAATCAGTCATTGAAAACTTGGAAGTTTTACCCACTGCATGTTTATGCACATAATGTTTCTGGAAAACCACTGAAGATTCATAGATTACTTACAAATAAATACTTACAAATTAATTCAAATTAACTGATTGTGTTTGGACAAGGATTCGTATCAGAAAATACATCCTCGTGTGCTATGGGGAAACTTTATGTCCCATTACCAGAGTAGCATTCACAAAACAGAATTTCCAGGTAAATATACTAAAATGCTGACTAGTAACTGCATTCCTGAGTAGATATGAGAGCAGACAGAGGTTAAAGCTTCAGCCTGCAGCTCAGCCAGCAAGTATATGTTTAAAATTGAGGCTGCCCTGTCTATGACAAGTTCTGAATATGTTACAGTCAAGGATATAGCATTATTTAGCAAGTCCAGGCAAAGTCAGAGGCTCAGAAAGCTCAATATGGTTTTGAAAAACAAAGACTGGTTCATCTGAGTTGGGTAGAAGGTTGTTATAATTTCACTGAGAAATATATCACTCTCTGTATAAAATAGCAATCTGTAAATTCTCCTCTGGCTAACCAGGAGCAAATGCATCTTGAGTAGCTTGATAAGGTAATGGGAGATAAAAAGCGTCCATTCCTTCCAGGCTGAGCTCCTGAAACACCTAAGGATATTAGGAGGAAAACATTAAGCAAAAGCAAACCAATCACAAACTTTCCTGACCAAAATCACTCCCAAAATCAAGGAAGTTGTACCTAAGTAAATGCAGAAATTGGGCTCCATATTACAGTGTATGCAAGACAATTAGAAGAAATAATTTTCTATACTCTTAGATGAAATCCAGTCTTGACTCTGACCTATAATTTGATATAAGCTTCATTTTAATGACTTAAATTTCACAGCTAATAAGAGCAGTCCAATCAAACGATGGGCAAAGAGTGTGAAATAATTTACAGGTTTGGTCTGAAAAGGTCAAGGTCTTAAACAAAGAAAAGTGACTTTTGCTACCAAGGGCTTGCCCCTGACTGTGTAAAACTAATAGACTGCTATGAAAAATAATACCTGTCTTTTGTGCCCAGAGTATCTTATTCACCAAACACACACACACATTAATTAGCAATCAGCTCTGCCGAAGTGAACAAGTGGTTGACAGAGGTCCCCATTGCCAAACAGTGAAAATGAACTTGGTTCTTTCCACTGAAGTTAATGAAGCTATGACAAATCAAATTAGCTGTGAACTTACCCCAATTATCTTTTAGCTTGCCTGCACAAGGACACTCAGGAACGTTAAGCAGAACTAACTAAAATGCCATCAAGTTAGAAGAGAGCGACGCATGTTGAACTTTGCATGGATTTATTTTGTTCCTCAGTTAGGTGTCTAACAGGTTTGTTTACTTATATTTGCTAGATAATTTCATTTGGCTTTGCAGGACCCTCTCCTGTGTACAGACCGTTAGCAGTTAGAGCAGCTATCCCCTTCAGGATGTATATTCACTTGGCATCTCTCTTCTGTGCAACTGCTCTCTGTTTTTGTGGCATTCCTTATCCACTTTCTTCTCTCACCCTTGCTAAGCTCTCTGCATACCCAGTATTTTCAGCGACATGCCAGCTCGATGAGACCCCTTTGGCATCCGCAGAGGAAACCCTTGAGCTGCACAGCAGACTTTCTCCTGCTGGTTTATCAGGCAACACATTTTGTGTGTGGTACTCTTGCAGAGAATTTAATTTGGAGCTTTTAAAGACACCTTCCATTGGAGATGTCTTCATTACACCTCAGAAATGCTGCTGGGAAGATCAAGTATTCAAGAAGCTTTAAAAATATTTTTTAAATTATTAGTTAAGAGGTATGGCATGGGTTTTAAGGGAGATAATAAGCTTTATTCTTCAGGACTGCAATGCTGACTTTGCTAAGGGCCAGATCCAGAAAATTATTAACTCAAATTCCCAAGCTGTCATTTATAAACCTGACTGAGGAGCTGAAAGCATATTGCATGGACAAATGCTGATATGGGGATAACAGACGGGTTGTCCTGGCTTGGTGGCTCTTAACAGTACAGCAGCTTGTACCTTGCTGGGTCAGAGCATGAGGGGCACACACACTCCCCTTTCTGCTTCCCCCTCTGTATAAATACCCTGAGCTCCCTATGTAAGGGATGGGAGGGCAACTCAGCGAAGATGAGACAGAAATATATAAGCACTTCAATGTCTTTCAAACTCATAAAAGTACCCTTGAAAACTTTTCTCTAGAACTAGCTAGCTCTCCCAGCTAGCAGTAGTCACCTTTGAGTATCAGTAGGATTCCCTGTGCCAAAGTGTATGGGCCTCCCCAAGTCGGATGAGAGATGAAGTTAATATATTTTAATATCAGAAAAGAGAAGGCAACAAAGTCTGAAATACAGCATTTTAATTCTGTGCAGTGAAAACTGCTGAGTTGTGAGAAGCCGTAGGAAGGGGAGTAAATGAAGCTAGGAAATCATCCATGCTGTTGAAGAGTTTAGTGCGGCATACCATTCAGAGCAAAGGAAATTAACTGCTGTGTGACATGGGTGAATTCATGATTCCACAAATCTGTCTTGTGATTCATGTTCTTGTGGGAGAAGTAAAAGATAGACCTCTATTCTACTTTGTAATTTCCCTTAGGCTTACCAACTTCTCAATTTTAACTACATTTTAGTTTAAAACTGCTTGTTTCTGATCTTACCAGGGCTCTTCTCTCTTGCTCTGCCTCTATGCTAAACCTTGGTATTTACCAGCTCACATCTCATGAATAACATTACTGTCAAACTCTGCTAGGTTATAATTATATGAAACAGGATTTGAATGGGGAAACACCCAGGATGAAGACACTATATTTGAGACAAGAAAATGTAACACCTACAAATGACTAGTTTAATCTTCCAAACACTTCAGAAAAACATTCATGATAATTTCATTCAACAGGCAAGTTTCGATTCTCTGTAGGAAGTGAAGCAGAATATACCTAAAATGTCTAACAGAGAGGCTTTATTTCTGGACATGGAACTGACTAGCCCCAGGAACCCATTTTGCCTGGTATCAGACATATGGGGATATGACATGGGCCCTCTGTTTTTAGTGTGTGTTCACAAGACAGAGGTTGCCAGAAAAGCTTGTACTTGTACACTGGGAGAATCTCTCTGTAGCTGACCCCTGTGAAGGGCATCAGCTGGCATAAACCTTGGTACCCTCTCAATGCTGCATGCAAACAAAATCAAGTCTTGGCTTTCACTATGTTTCCCAGCAAAAAACTTAGTGATTTAACAAGTCCTATACTTGCCATTAATGTTTAAGTGTACTTTCAGTTCAAAGATACATTAGATATATACACAAACATCTCTACATCTTCAGACTCGATCATATGTCTTTCATAGAGGCATCACGCTGCAGTCATTATCAGTCAAGTGAAAGTCATGTGTATGTATTTATTGCCAAAGTATCACAAGTAAGCCAGCAGAGTACTGCACTGCACAGCAACTCCTATTGTGTGCAGCATACCTCCTTGTGTTGAAAAGCTCCCAAAGCTTTGGAAACTGGATGTTTCTATAGAGATACATACTTGATAATTTATACTAGCTGAGGATCTGCCCTGCAGAGTTTATTATCCTTTAGTGTCACTTTCTTCCTTTTCTTTTTTCTCTCTTATGCTCTGCCTATTTCTTTTTATTCTCCCAATGAAAATGTCAAATACAGAATCCAGCATAAGCATTGGACCACTCCATGGATATACAGCCAGGGATTGTAAAGCAACATCTATAGCTTTCTGCTTCAAAGTGTGAACTGATCATAAATTCAGGAAGAAAAGAATGTAGCACTAACTGCAGACTTTTTGCTACCCTAACAGAAGCAAAGCTGGTTTAAATTAAAACGAAAGAAATGAGGGAGAGGAGAGGGAGAGGAGAGGAAGCTTTAGGTAGCACGTAATATATTCTAAATATGCTCTGCTGTGCAAATATTCTCATCCCCTTCTGATAATATGTGGGTTTATAGATTTAACCACCATATGATTAACCATAACACAGGGACTTGAAAGCTTCATGGGTCTTCACTTTGTTAGCTTACTTTATCCTCTCCATACCCTGTCTTTCTTAGATTAAGGTCAGTCCACCAGTATAAACACCTGAGCAAGAACTGTAATTATTTGCAGGTTTCAATGTAATGTCAACCTTAAGTGTGAAAGCATAAAAAAAATCCTAATTGCAGCTGTCAACAGTGTTTCAGCTACTGTTCACATCACTTGCAGCTTCTGTGGCAGGGAAGCACATCTGAGTGTGCTTAGTACATAACACTGAACTTGCTATTTCAAGCACTGTTTTAGTGGTCAGACATCTACTCAGCCTTGACTTGATAGTCTAAAATAAATATCCTTGAGCAGTTGTACAAAAACACCTAGGCAGAGAGCAAGTAAAAAACCCCACTGCTTCTAGTTTGCAGATGCTTGGAAGAAAACACTCTATATAACGTACCTCTAAACCACTCTGACAATGGCTAAACTGGTTAGTGAAACCAGAGAACAGATTTTAAAATACGAAACACCATGTGATCAAGCCTAGGCCTTATGTATTTCACCTGCAGTTTCCCTCTCTCTTAGCTGGCACTTTGACAGATGGGTGCCAAATGAAGGACCATCTCTATTGTCAATTATTTCAGTCATCTCTGTTGCTCCTTTCTAAAGCTGGCACCAATCTCCTGCTGAAGACTCTGGCATGCTAACACGTTAAACAATTCCTTTTAATTAGCTGAGTCACACATCCAAGTTTGCAAGCTAGGAGCCTTCATTCTGAATAGATGTTTTTTATAACGTCTCCACTGTGCAGAAACAGTCAGACAGAAGGTACCAACTGGTCAACATCCATGCGCTGCTAAGGGCTGCTTCACTTGTATGCCAACTAAGGATGGCTAATCATTGGGGGAGGAAAGTTTAGGAGTAGGAGAAGATTACAAAAGTAATTGAGTTGGAGACAATTTCTCTTTATAACAAATACAACATGTCCAGACTTGATTTCCTGATAGCTTTTTTTCCTGATACCTTTTTATCACAGCATGAGTTACAGGATGCAGGTAAAATCCTGATATTAGTATTTCTTTCACAACTCCGCAGGACTGCAAGCAGAATTGGACCAAGCAGCCTTTTTCGCCTCCCTTCTTAAGCTGCTTTGCACTGTTGCTTTATTTTGTCAAATCAGAGGTATAGTCTACTGCCCGAACTGTTGCACGTAGCTGCGGGGGTAGAGCTCTCTATTTCCCTGGGATACTGTAAGAGTGATTTCAAGCACTGCTGAGATGAGAAACCCAAAAGCAAGGAAGGGTGCTGTAAGAGAATGAGTAAACTTTTCCTGACCTTTCTAATTGTATTCCCAGTTGACATTCATATGTTTCTGCTTAAAGCAGTTTGCTAAATTTTAAGAATCCCTCTTTCTATTCTCAGAACATGTTATTTTTTTTTTGCAGTACTGTCTCGAAACAAGATCCCTAACAACTAAATGAAATCTTAATGAATAGTAAGGATGGATTACAAAGCTTGACACTGCATTTTAAAACTGTTCTAAAGCTACAAGGAGTAAACTGCCTTAGGTGACTACTGAGTTGCTCCCCCGTCTTACTGTGAGGCAAATAGTTAATACTTTGACACAAATTAATTTAAGTAAGTTTTCCATCTGAACTTTCGGCCTCTGACCTCCCATGGATTACCTCCAGAGTTGTAAGGCACAGTCATCTACATTTCTGACAGGCATTTCAGCATCTATTAAAAAAATGCCAAGAATACTTCTATCCAACTCCTCTTCCAGGCAAAGATTATAAAGCAAAACAGCTAATGACCGCAGCCTCCCCTGCAAACACTCAGTGCATGCCAGCTACAGAGTGCTTGCAAATCTGCAAGGAGCAATGTACAAACCAAGCTGTAACTGACCTCTCATGGGATTTCAGCCTGTAAGTGAAAAAGTAGATGTGGCAGCAAAAGGAGTAATGAAAACGCATGGTTTCTAACCTCTGCTCTGTTTCCACATGGTAAGTACAAATTGAAATCCCTCACCATAAGAGGCTGCCAGCCCTCCCCTTTCCAACACCCTTGCTAAAGCAAATGCTAATCCAACCAGGAGCAAAACCCCATGCCATAGAGCTCACATTTGCTGTGAAGGGTAAGCTCTCACTGTTGGGAAAACCACCACAAAGAAACCCATCATGGCAGCATGTGTCAGTGGCCTATCCTCAAAGAAAAAAAAACCAACAAACAAACCCAAAACCAAACACTTAAAAAGATCAGCCATGGCAAAGAGCAGAGATAATGGTTGTTGAGGGCACTATTTTTACCTTTATCCTGACTTTTCTTACCAAGTAACAGAACTGGCTGCCACATGCCAGGGTCCCAACTGAAGAAACAGCCATAGTGGAACAGAAACACACAGCAACAGAAGTGCTTGAGTCTTACCAGGCTTCTGTTCTCTCTCCGAAGTTTTCACTGCCATGCTATTCAACATCTAAAAGGCACTAGGATAGCTTAGGAAAGCTATCAAGATCACATAGAAAAGGTTAAGAGCTCGAAGTGTACTGAAGAAAACCCCCTCCTTTATGTCAAACAAAATTAGATCACATCCAGCACTCCCACAACGAGCTCTTAAGTGAAAAAAAGTACCTTGCAGGAGCTGTACTTAGCAAAAAGTCTGTGCTTGTGTCCTATACAGGCTCGTTAGATACCATGGCCATCTATGCTCAAGCTGCTACACTGATTTTAAAACCTTTTTGACTCATTGAGGCTTTTTGAAAAACCATAAAGAAAGCTTTTTCTGTTACCAGTGGAGCATTTTTAACAGCACCTGGAGCAGTAAAGAATCACCCCGCTGGGCACTCAGTGGAGAGATGCATAGGAAGACACCTTTCTAGAGTCCCCTTGGACCTTGAGGGAAAATCTAAGGTTTATCTGTCACTTAATAGCTCTTCAACTAATTTATCTGCCTTTAGTAACATTGACATTTGCTAAATTCAAAGCAACTCTATAGAGCTTTCATGGACAAATTCTCAAGCTGTGCTGAAATCAATCCTGGGTCTATCCTGATTTAACGGGACCAGAATTACCTTCCAAGGAACCAAAAGTTGGTTTAAGTGAGAAGAGAGTCAAGTTGAGAGAATCTAATTCCAATATTTGTATGATGCTGCTGGAAGAAAATATTCACTCACTGTTTTCGGTCTCACTAACATTGTAAGTCAGCCTATTTCAGAAAATACACACTAATGCTGAGGAACCCGCAAATTAGCATCCTCAACAAACCCTCAAAAAGCTAACAATGATCTGCTGCAAACAAATCCCATTTTACTAACAGGTGTTTTTTGGCCATATAAAACTCTATTTCTTTGCACAAATAATAACAAAGTGCTTTTACTTAATCTCTAGAAGGCAGACCTTAACTGGGTAATCTAAACAATCAAAGCAAAATTAAACAAAATTAGCAGAGTATGCCTGGAACACGGTTCACTCAGGATTTAAATGACCTAAATCATAGATAGATTATTTTTCCCTCTAGTTGTGAGGACGATTTAAACTTTTACTGGCCTGCTGTGGTTAATTCTGACATTTTTCTCAAGTTTTCACCGCGGTCTACTTATTCAGTGAGCATAATAACTCCTCCTTCTGAATGAAAGATAACTCCTGCCCTAGAAAAATTGTGGGGTAGTAACCATGGATATATTGTGGAGTGTAAAATTGGGATGAAGTATATTTTTCCAACTAGTGCCATATCATTCTTCCTTGTATCCTCCCTCCAAACTCACCACTCCACTTATTAATCAAAGAGTTTATCCAGGACTACTCCTTTAATTTTTGCTTTAGGTCCTAACGATGTCAGACAGCTGTGGGTGTAGGCAAGGGGTGATAAATCTTGCTTTAAAAAAAAAAAACAAACAACAAAAAACAACAAAAAAACCCCCCAAAAACCCCACAATCACTTCCACAGTTACATACTTGCCATTGCGTAAGCTCTTTTGCTCACTTATGCTACCGACATAGAAAACAGCTGTCATACAGGATTGCTCATGTTACTTCATGGAAAACAAAGAGAAGATTTTAGGTAGATAAAATCCTTCCTTGAGTAACGCAGCACAGTATCTTTACATTGTTCACTCTCTCCAACTGCAGTTGTGCTGCTCCTCAGATAGAGCAGGATCACTCTCTGAATGTTTTTGAGAGTCCTTTCTGTAATGTCTTTGTGATTTCAAAAAGAAAACATTAAGTTGCTTCTTGGCAAACAAGCACAAACCTTTGGAAAGCTCCCACAGTACAAACACAAAAGCTCATCATCAAGTTGTTTGGGGCAGACAAGTTGCACTACACATTTCGACAACGCTAAAGCAAGCTGTAAAGAAAGCTTAGGCTTTATGCTTCGAATTACTGTCACAGCACCACGGAAGCTTGTTTAAAATTTAGTCTGCACTTTGCATTATAACGTACCATATCTTTTCTTAACAGAGATCTTAAAATAAACACGATCAGAGTAACGGAGAGGAGTTTCAAGATGTAATTAAGCGAGCGTTGGAGGAAAGGCTGCGCTTTCCAAACAGCTGGCATAAGTGTCCCGAGTGACTCCCTACAAACCTGACCCTTGGCTTGCCAAGCAGCAGTTTGTTTTGAGAGCCAGCAACAAGGCTGCTGCTCGCAACCATTCCCTCTCCCTACTTACAGTTCAGTGGTGTTGGTGGGGATGTCCCGGGGAACCTGGACCACTTTGCTCTCCTGACAAATGAAGACCCTGCCCATGCAGTGGCAGGTGTTGTGCATGCATCCCGAGCAGCCCGCCAGGAAAACCAGCAAACAGGCAAGGACCAGAGACATCTCTGCCTTCACATCTGTGCCTGTCTCCTTCATCTCAAAGGGAGGAATGCAGAGACCTCCCAGCCCAACTCCCTGAATGCAAGATCCGCCCCAAAAGCTAGGATGCGCCACGTGGCTCTTGGGGGATGACTTCTCAGCAAGTTTCAGTTCATGGACCCAGATCCCTTTATGACTTTAGAGCAGGAATGGAGATGAGCAATGCTGATTTTCCATGACAAAATTATTTTATATTTAAAGTGGTGTTGAAATCATGTGCCCCAGCCAAACTAACCGGGGTGCTCTTGATGCACTGGGTAGATGCATTGGGAAAAGGTCCTTCCTTCTCAGCTATGCTATTTTGCATGTCTTGTTTGGTAAGACTAAGGGACATCAAAGCATTTTTACTTTCTACAGCTCAGGCACTTTTGTCCCTGAAGGAGAGGCACTATTTATGCTCCCCTTCATGGATCCAAGAGCCCCTGCTTTTGTGTTGCTCCTAGGCAAAATAAATGTGGGTTTTTTTTTTTAATAGGGTATGTAATTTATTTGATAGGTTAAAAGCCATACAATCCTAAAGCCAGAGCTAAATAACATGCCTTTATTTTTAACTGTGATTACTCTTCATACACTTGGTGATTCATCACCTCTTTTTCATGACATCTTTATAGGAACCCAAACAGGAGAAAATAGCAAAGTCCCAGTAGTCACTGTGGACTAGTAAACTAATTTCATAATCTGGAAAAGAACCTCAGAAATATACAAAGTGATGCAACAGGACGAATAAGCTTCAAGAATATCATTATAAGGTCTGGACACTGAATCCTGTCATTGAATCCTTATTTTTCTTTACTTTTCGACTGAGCTAAAGTATCTTTCCTGTTACAAATATTAATCCCTGAGGAAGGGACCTTGCTAACTCTTTCCTGTTACTCAGTCATGCTGTACCAGGCTGTCATCTGGATCCAGGGTTTGTCTACAAGACACCTGAAATGAGAATTTTGAGATATAAAGATGGGGTTTTTGGTTGTTTTTTCTGTTGTTGGTTTTTTTTTTTGTTTGCTTTTTTTTTTTTTTTTCTTTTTTAAAACCTGTAGATAGCTGTTTCAGGCACACAGAGCTTTTAAGTCACGTGCATTTTAAGTCTACTGCAGGAGCTGGATTGCCATGAGTAATTCCGCTGAACTTGACTCAGGTTTAATCCTTCACATTGCTCAGGATTTTAATCTTGTTAAAAGCAGCTGTTAGGTTGTTTTGGGGTTTTTTTTTAACTGTTTTTTTTTTTTTTCTTCTCCCATAATCTAAAAGCATAAGCAAACATAATGAGCCACAAGGCAGCATCTTTTCTCTGAAATGTGCTGGCTGAAAGACTCTACCATTCTCACCTTTAAAATAAGCATCTAAATAAGCATCAAAATGTAGATATTTCTGAAAGGAGCTCATTATGATTTTCAAAACTAGTTCAACTGATTCTTTAATTTAACCTAAGAGTTACCCTAATTTTACCAAATCTCACCAAATACTTGTAATTTTTTCCCACTCACTAAAAACCTACTGAAGATAACAGTGATATTCACATAAAAAAAGGTTAAAAAAATAATTACAATCTCTTTCTAATGCTAGTAGCCTTGTAATGAATTGTAAGACTAGTCATTTAGCTGTAGGTGTAAACCAGTCTGTTTTGGTAAGGCGTTGGATAAGTTTCATGAGAATGACAGTGTCCGCCAGAAAAAAAAGATTTTCTAAAATATTAGTGACATTTTCCTCCTATATATATATATATATATATACATATATATATATACACACACACATTTTTTCATTTGAAAGATCTTAGACCTACAAGATCTTCTGAAACTAGTACCACCTTTACTTTCCTTCATACTCAATGGGATGAAAACTGCAGAAGTCCTACAGTAAAAGAAATCCCCATGTAGTAAAAAATTGCAATAGTGCACTACAAGTTGGACTAACTAGACACTTCAGGATTTAAACAAATGCTAGGAAGACAACTCACTGGAGGCCTTTCTGTTTTAGTCTTTTCCGTAGCAAGTCTCTAGTTTCTACAGAGTGAAACTAGAGAAACAAAAAGTAAAGCCTGAGGAATATATAGGGCACAAGAACATTTGGTTACAGATGAATGTAAGTCATATCTCTTCATCCTGAAATATATCAATATAAATGGTCATGTTAGACTGATGAAATGGATAGTAATATTTATGACATAGTTTTAAAAGTGGTAACATTCTCTGAATGTCAAAATAATTTGCACCCGTATGAAGACATTCCAATTTGATTAACTTTAGGTTTCATATTTCAAACTATAAAATCTGTTTCAGATGATAGTAACAATTCTTCTATATGTAAAAGTCAGGAGATTAAAAAATATCGCTAGGGCTACAAGAGATCTTTGCAATTATTAGTGATTTTCAAAATTGTACAAAGTGTGCTTTATTTTAACACAACTAGTAAAATATATCTGTTTTAAAACCTCAGGTCAGGCCCAGCAGGAAATCATGAGCATCATGAAAATAAATTGGAGGGAGGTTGGCTCCTTACCATTTTTATTTGATGAGGCCATTTTATGAGTGCAATACACATTTCTCCTCTTTTATTTACAACAATTAAAAGTGTGATGATGATTATGAAATAATTTAAAAAAAACTCAAATACCACGATTCTCTTGAAATACTATGGAGATAAGACTTCTAGGGAAATATTCGGTTATCATTAAATTCAGTAAAATCAGACCGGTATGCAAAACAGAACTGACATCTCATTCGTATTAGAGCAAGCACTAATTCAGGACCACACTAAAACTATCTGAGGATAAACAGAGACACAAGGATTTCCAAGTTGTTTTATATATATGATCTAAGGTCTTGAAGAATAGACTCTAGTGTCTATTAACTTTATGAACTGGGAATTTCTCTCCTGATTCCTCTTCATGACTGCCAAACGACACAGCCACATCACTACAGTCCCCTGGATGGATTAATCAGCTGATGATCCTCTCTTAACAGCTGTGTTGCCAGTTCAGGAACACAACTGTCTCCTCTCAAGAAGAAAATTGTGTAGAAGAGGAGAAAAAAATGCCAAGACACCTCCTGGTCTCTTTCAGGGAGGTTGCACTCACAAGCCCTTCTTGAGCACCAGGTTGGAGCTACCACCATACCTGAAAACCCAGAGAACCTGTTGCAGGGGATCTGTGACATCTACTTAAAACTAATCATAAATATGCCTCACATCTTTGTGACATCACAGGGTTTCACACTTTTTCCTCTATAGCTTGTTCAAAACAATGCAGGGAGCAAACTCGTGCCTCTATAGACCTGCCTCAGCTATGCACTCTGCCATGTTCAGAGCCTCATGTGCTAGGAGCAAGGACCTGTCTCATGGAGATGGCAACTGTGATGCACTGTCGTTGAGATACATACTGTTGAAAGTATAAATGCAGAGATGATGGTGCTTTCAGATATTTATAAAAGCCTTATCTTTGCATCCATTTGCAGAAGAACTGTGCTCCAGATGGCAAATTGGTCTTGAGAGTGTAAACTGTTTTCCTGAGTAAGGAAACAGAAATTTCCCCAAATTGAAACACTGTGGCAACATACATGCAATTAAGTGAATTATGACAGAAACTCAACGATGATATTATAGATTATGAAATTAGATGGCTTCTGGGATAGACAGTTAATTCAAGCTTATATGGTCACCAAGGGATCTTTTTAAGACAGTAGTAAAGGAGTCTGGTTGATAGGTCTGCCCTTAAACATCAGTGTTGGCCTCTAAAATTATCATTGGTCTAATTCTGCAGGCACTGAGCCAAAGGAACCGAGGGGTTTTGCAGATGCCATCCTCTGACCAAGCAGCAGTGCCTGTCCCAGGCCATGCTGTCACCTGGATTGATGTGGATACAGTGGGAAGTAAAATGAACCACCTCAGCTGTCTTCCTCTTGCTCTCACTAAACTTGGTCCAAATACATTGAAACGACTAAGTCCTTCCACCACAGTGCAGACGTGATCAGCTCAGCATCTAAGTCAGCTATTGGAGGTGTAGGAACGGCTGTTTTGCACAAGGCAGGAAGCTCACCAGGTGTTGGAGTGTATCAGCCTACAGGCAAGCAAGTTCGCAGCAGTTTCTGCTTGTGTTTCTCTATTTTGAAACACAAAATGTCAGCTGATTAAGTAAATACTCTTTCTGCTGACATTTCCCAGCATCAGAATAGTGTTTGGTTACTGAATGCTACTGTAACACTGGCTTTGCTTAATCATACCTGTTCTGTAAAAATGTGTAGGCAAATAAATTGCCTGTATGAACAGATGATATACAAACCACATCCAAAAGAAGCTTGTCCTTCAAAGAGTGGAGACTTCTCACTCTCCTAATGATTTCCAGCAGATAGGTTCTTGCTATGGGTTTACACCCAGCAGTAGCATCTATTTTCCTGACTACTATGTTATGATCAGAAAAAGGTGTTTTCTATCCGGAAAAGCTTGCCATGTGCGATGTAACAGGTAGACACCTAAGAGGAAATTAAGAGGGAGTTTGATACATCGGTGATTTACTTTTTGTGAATGACTGACTTGGGTTTTAAACCAGCAGGTCACTCAGGCCAACAGACCATTTACCTGATAAAAATATAATGTTTTAGGCTTCTTTCCAGAAACAGTCTTTCTGAATAGATTTTTTTTTTCTTTTTTTAGCTTCATCTTTTTTTCCATGAATGGGGGTTATTTTTAAATACATTTGGATGGCCAGACTTTATCTGTGCCCTCAGTGTTGAGAACATAAAACATCAAACTAGCCTTATAAAAGCAGTATAAGAGCAGAAACTGCTTTTTCAGTTCTTCTAGCCAGTGCTTGCCTGCAACCTTAACTCTAAAAATAGAGTGAAATGGAGATAGTAAATGAGCCACCAGAGGGAGTACATTCACTCGAGAACAGAAAACACACTGATACAAGGAAAGGATGAGAAATTGTATGGAATTATGCTCAGGCAGATTTCCTGTGACTGTCTGGCTTTTGACTTAAAAACTGGGTGGTGGTTAGTTCCCTTATTAAACAGCACCTCTGCAGACCGCAGAGCAGCACGCTGCACGGCACTGGGTTTAATGCAGCAATAACTGACTGCACTGTCTCCTGCTTCCCTCCTATTATCTCCCCTCCTCTGCTTAAAACCTAATTAGTATCTGATGCAAATGGCCCTGGTCTGTTTGACTAGGGAAGGACACTGCCCAGTGCGGAAGGGCTTTGGACACTGCTGATGTTTCTACTGACACTTCTCAGCAGTGAGCATGTGCTTGTGTTACGATGTGGGGGAGCAGGGGAATTATGACTTACTTTATTTCACTCTGCCTCAATACTTTTATGGCTTTGATGGCTGACAAGCTCCCACCCAGCCTTTTATCTATATGATTTTTCAGAGGCAATCTGAGGATATAAGCACCTAACGTATTTTCAGACTATGGGAGACATATGCAAGAGACAACACTGAAGTCAGAGAACAGTCTTTGCCACCCCATCTAGTACTGCTCCCCAGGTTTGGGTCTGTTCATCCCCAGTCGATAATAAAAGACGCAGTCCATCTGCTAGGTTTCTGTCACATGTCTGTAAAAGCACAGTTATAGAATTACTTTTTCTTTGCACTGTCAGTGAGCTGGTTTGACTAGATCAGAATAATGCACAAGAGACACTAAAGCCTGCCTAGAATATAATTTTGCATCATGTATTCTTCCCTGACACCTTTCCCAGCCAGCAAAGCTTATCTGAAGGCCAGAGATGTGAGGCAAAAGAAACCTTGCATAAGTGTAGTGTCAAGCAGACCTGCTTCTGGATGACAATAACCATCTACTGTTCACGTTAGCACCAGCAGAGCAATAGTTAAAAACGGAAGACATCAGAACACTTGGGTATCTAAATCTCATTAAAAATTCACAGAAATTAAGAATTTAATTTCCAGTTTCCAAGGAGCCTAGACACGCTGAAGGAATGGCCTGACAAGAACCTCATGAAATCTAACAGGGAGAAATGTAAAGTCCCAAACCTGGGGAGGAAGAACTCCCTGCAGCGATACAGGACGGGCACTGCCTGGCTGGGGAGCAGCTCTGCCAGTAGATTGACAGAAGTGATTATTCCCCTTTTACTCAGCACTTGTTAGACCACATCGACAGTACTGCATCCAGTCTGGGACCCCACTAGAAGACAGAAATCATTTAACTGGAGGGAGTTCAGGGAAGGACACCAAGATAGTCAGGGCAGGAGCT
This sequence comes from Chlamydotis macqueenii, assembly GCF_036417535.1. NCBI lineage: Eukaryota > Metazoa > Chordata > Aves > Otidiformes > Otididae > Chlamydotis > Chlamydotis macqueenii. The sequence goes on along the minus strand of NC_141558.1, from coordinate 69,372,662 downwards.
CTTGCCCCGTGAGCAGGAGCTGTGAGATCAGGGCTTGTTCAGCCTGGGGAGGGAATGGCTTGTGGGGACCTAGCAACAGCCCCCAGCACCTACGAGAAAGTGATCAAGAGGTGGACCCAGACTCATTGTAGAGGTGCATGGTAGGAGAACAAGAGGTAAAAGGCATGAGTTGAAATAAGAGAGGTTCAGACTGGCCACAGAGAGATAATTTTCACCTTGAGGATAGTCAACCAGTGGCACAGGTTGCTAGAGAAGTTGTGCCATCTCCTTCCACAGAGGTTTAAAAGATCAGATTGAATAAGGCCCTGAGTCTGACCTCACAGCTGACCTTGCTTTGAGCAGGAGGTGGGACCAGAGACCTCCTGAGGTCCCTTTTCCACTTGAATTCTTTTGTGATTCTACTTATGGCTCAGAAAAAAAAAAATCTCCCTAGGATGTTTAAAATAGAGACTAACTATTCACACTTTTTCTCAAACCTACACGATCAGCTGTTTTTGAGCACAGTTACAATATACTACTCAGCTATTAGTCTTTAATCCATAAATAAATAAGAAATGTACATCAGCCTGAAAAAATGGGCTGGCAATGCTTCCTGTCCACCATGTCCAAGTTCATGAGCCTGCCATCAGGAAACTATGCAGTTTAGCAGCAAATCTAAACTCCTTACTCATTGAAATTCAAGACACTGTTAATACTTTGAAGTACAATTTATTATGAAATAAAAGGAATTAAAGAAACTTTACCTTAATGATGCCTCCACAACATGTCATGTAATTAGCATCTCCTATTAAAGAAATAGAGCAGCCTGGCAGAGCATACATGAGGAATTTTGAGGACTGAAGTAGCGAGATATGTGTTAAGAGAAAAACGTACTTAACTCCTCTAGTACTTACAACCTGCCCATAGACAGTACTAACGACCTGTTGTTTAACCATAGCAACTAATTTTGCTGAAATTCATTCGGATTGAATTAGCATTTCAGGCATTGAAATACATTAAAGAGGTCTGAAATGGAAATATCTTTATGGCATACCATAGGTCACTTAACTTTCTACTTCTTATGTCTTTATTTGCAAGGTACTCTGCAATGCATAAAACTGTATCTTCTCTTTTCTTGACCTCATACAGCTTAGGAGAAACCATCTCTGCATGAGAAAAGGAAGAGCTCAGCCCTGATTGATACATGAAAGACACTAAAGATCCTTCCGGGAAATTAATTTCATTCTGACAGTTAATACAAAAAAAAAAAAAAAAAGAAAAAAAAGGAGAGGTAAGAATGACAAATTAACATTTGTTAAGGCCTCTAAAGAAGATGCAAATGACTAACTAATCCCTGTAGCAGATTGAAGAAAAAGGAGAAAAAAAAAAAGGAAAGCATTGCGCAATTAGTGCAGGTTATTAATATTGATAGAAGAAGGCAAAAAAAGTGGTCCAATTACTTTGCAAGAGTTACAGTGTATTGTATACTTCTTACCTTCATGACAGGTAGGCTAAATAAGATGCCTGAGGTGATAATTAGGAGCCAAAGAGTAATCAAGTCCTTTTTTAACACTCTACATTGAGAATGAATATTGCACCTTTCTTTTAAAGCTTCTCTAGAAGGTCATCCAAGGTTTTTCCTACTCTTGCTGAAGCTTTTACACCAAATTAAAAAAAAAATGTTTTACTGCTTTCAGTGACTGATGTGGAGCTACATTAAAAGTTAAATATTGATCCGATCTCCAGCAGCCATTTTCCTCTTCCACTCTTCCCACTGGGACTCCTCAGCTGCTGCCGAGCAGTACTGTTCTCCACAAGCAGATCCGCTGAAGTTAATAAGATTATTTATGGAACAAGGTTCTGCCAAACATGACTAAAAAATTCAGAATCTGCCCCTTAGCAAATAAAATAATGAAAAATGACACATGCACTTAAGTGTAAGCAAATGAGGACTGAAAGGAAAGCTGGGCACGTCTAAGTCTTTATGCAACTGGAGTCCTGGCAAAATAAAAAAAGCAGCAGCTCCCAGTTGCTTCAGCAAGCTTGAATTGGTGCTATAGGACTGTCCAGTGACATATTCCTCCTTGGAATAGTTTTGCTTTGACACTTTTTCTGCCGGGAAGCAGGTTATTGCACGGAAGATGACAAACAAGAGCCTCTGATTCTTCATCTGCCCGCAAGTGCTCTTAGCGCACAGGGAGCAGGTCAGTCACAGCTCTCTGCAAAAGGAGGAGAATAAGGTCCTGCCACTGCTTTTAAGGCAAAGAGAGAAATGGCAGGTAGACTAATGAGATTCTGCAGATAAGGAAAAAGAAGCTTCTCCATCTCTCTCAGGTACTTTATAGTCCTCATTACCATGTCATCAAAGTGCCTCACAATTCTGATGCCCTACTTCTACAGCACAGAAAGACCTCTACCATCATTTTACAGATGATGCTGGTTAAGTGTCAGGGAAACTAATGGCACATCCACAGCCTGGTGGTGAGCAGATTCATTGGAGTGCAGAGGAGAGATCTCCAGAGGCAGATCTCAGGGAGGCACAGGTCTCTGCACGACGAGTAAATCCCCACAGTGACTTGCCCAAGCCAGGAAGCTGCGCTTCAGGGCCCCACACTGCAAACATGTAGGACTCCTGACATCCCCCTAGCCTACCCACAGCCACTTTTGGCATCTGCACTGTGCTTCTCTGCACATTCAGCTGTCACCTGGCAATGGAGAAGCAATGCTGCTGCCTGTGCCCTGGGGAGCTCACTGGCATCCATCGGGGAAGCCTGGGGAAGGACAGAGATGCACTGAGGCTCCCCCTCACATCCCAGTCAACATCTCAGCTTCCCCTTGTCCCTAAACCTCCATCACACCTGACATTTACACAGGACTTACTTCCTATTCAAAAGATTCAAACAAACTTTACAAGCCATAGTTGAAGTCTCGACAGATGTATAGCTACAGAAATTGAAACCTGGCCAGCGTACCAGACCTTGACCTGTGTAGGGAAAAAAAAAAAAAAAAAAAAAAAAAAAGGCTAACAGATTCACATTAGCCTACCCACCAGCACGCCCTGACAGATCATGTGTCTTCCACTCAGAAAGGCTTGTCTGGCTGCTGCCACCCTTGTGACAATGCTGGGATATGGTTCACTGATGGGTTAGATGAGAAAAGTGTTACATATCCAAAAAAGATTTAAATCTATTGAACCCTGTAAACTCAAAGCAGAAAGAAAAGCAATACTCCACTAACATATTTCATTTTTCTTATCTCTACTACAATTTTCCTTATCCTTTTGACTCACATGACATGGTTTAGCATGATATAATTTATCCAATGTTGTGGTTTTGTTTAGTGAGGGGGGGGCCTAAGGTGGTCATCCAAAAATGACACATCCTGTTGTGTTACATTTATCTGAGATGAGAAAAACAAGTACCATTTGGACTAAGCTGACAACAGTTTAAGCACAACAACCCAAACTGCCTGTGGAAGACTGCAAGACTATTTTACCTTTCGTGATCACTTTTCTTTGCTGTTTTTAAGATGGACTGCAAAGGCAAAGTACAATTAGTTAAACACTACCAAACCAAGTGATGAAGACCACACCTTGGCTAATTATTGCTAGCCCAGGTGAAGTTCAAAATGCCTGGAGAGCAAAGAGGTCACAGGTGAGGTTTTGTACTGCATCTCTTAAAAAGTATCTGCATGGTGTTTTACAAGCCTGTTCTACACATGCTCCAAGCTAAGCAGAAATCTCACTAGGACTCATTGGTTCACGCTCAGTGCCAACCAATCTTACTCATGTAATTCCTGATTGGCCTGACATGTGGGTAAAGTGACCTTGCCTCTACTTGCAAAATAATGTGATGTGCCCTTGGAGAGAGAGCGCCGTGTTGCCTGCCTCAGGGAGATTACTCTTGCTTGTCTAAATACAAAGCAAAAGAAAATTGCTTTGCACCCTCCCAAACCACAGCAGCTTTGGGAATTGGAAAGAAGGCTCCTGGTCACATATGGATGCTCCCTTACAGAATGCAGGAGGGCTGAAAACTTCCTTATAGATTCCCTACCCAAGTGTAATCTGTTAACTTGGGCTTGCAATGCTGTCCTCAGGAGCCCGTTATGCTTGTTTGCTACTCTGCGTGAGAAAAGCACTTTCTGTCTACTCAGGATATGGGGCTACTGTTGGGACCAGTTTAAGCTGTTCATCCCTTCCATGCATGGCAATAACCATAAGGGTCAGTGAAGATTTATTCCCAAATTGTATCAGCATCCGCCAAACTCTCAAAGTTTTCTATTTTTGTGCTATATCCCACAGGCCCTACAAACATGTCATCACCTATGCAAAAACTATGAAGCAAACCTGATTCCGACAGTGGATCTCTTGAGTTAATATTGGCATGCTATTTATCCCAGCTGAAGATAAATGTGACAATAAAAGAAATGGAAAAGTACCAGTAGGATACAACTAACATTATGGAACATGAAAGAATATAAGTGAGAAGGAGCCGGGCCATATTCCCTTGATTTCAGTGCAGCTATGCCAGAGCACCACTGCTGAAGACTTGGCCTGCAGCAGTCTGGATAAACAGCTTGCCTCTGGATCAGCGTGGCAACAGTGAGACATCAAAAAGGCAACAAATCTTGGAGAATGGTGGTACTAATGCACTGCTTGGCTCTAATCAGCTTTTATGGAGAGCTTTCCATCGCTTGCTCTTAAGGCCTAATTGCAAGGCATTATCTGGCCAAACAGTGTATGGAAGTAGTGTGTAATAGTGATTGCCTGCAGGAAGCTCAGCTAGGGCAGCAAACAAGAGGAGGAGCTATTCTTACCTTGCTTATTACCCAGGAGCTGATTCAAGGAGCAATTACAGTTGAGCCATTAAGCCACTGGTCACCCTAATGTATCTCAATTCAAATTCATTATAGGAGTGATTTTACCAAATGCTAGCAGTGACACTGAGCTGTGGGAAGAGGACTGAATTTTGAATGAGGAAGAAAATGACTAAAAAAGACTCTCTGGAGAAAAAGAACACTTTAAGAAATTAAAATCTTTAGCCTCTGCATGGTTATCATGCAACCCTGCCATACTGGTATAACAGGAGGCACAGCTATGCCTAAAGAAAAAAGATGAAGAACAACCAAAGTACATGAGCCACTATAAAGATGTATGAAGTTTTGGGGGAAACAGAAACCCAGCCCAAATACACCTTTTAGGTAGGATACTTGGCCAAATCTAAAGCTAGCATCAGCTGACAGAGCACCAGGAAGTCATCCAGTTTCTGGGCAGAAAGCATGCCAGCTCCATCAGGAAAAAGTTCCCAAGGCTGATCATGGCCAATGTTCACACTTTCACATCCTACTACAGACTCTGGCTTTCGTCACTGACAGACCACAGCTGCTGTAGGGAGCATTCTCCAACGTGTGTAGGAGAAGGTGACATTTCTGCCGTGTATGAAGGTGACAGCACGAAAGTTAAGACTTGCATCTGTAAATAGCTTCTGTTTCATTCCTTTTCTTCTTCTTTGTCTCCAGCCTATCTGTCAGAGGGCAACATGGCACATTTCTGGCAGCAGAACAAAGCAGAGGAGTAAACACTGTTTGCTCCTGCTTAGTCTTTAGATCCCATGATGAGATAAGAGTGCCAGATTAATTAAAAAAATCAAACATTTCTCAGATACGAAACTCTGAATCCAGTCCATTTTCCAAAAAACTTGAAACAATAGATCCCAAAGTCTCAACTGTATTTGGCTTCTCAGGTCAACCTAATTCTGAAGCCAGATGCTACCTTCAAAGGGAACCAACTGTGGCACAGCGTGGGGCAGGGTCAGGGCAGATGCAGAGAAAGGTCCAGCATTCAGCTTTTCTTCCATTTATTTTTAAATGCTTCTTCCCAGGAAGAGGATGAGGGAAGGCTTGTAGAGGATGGTTAGCTCCAGAAACAAAATTAGAAAAGGCAGAAGGGGAAATGTTCACACTGGGCCACCTCCATATACCCTCCAGCAATAAGGATATCCCTTGGGAAACATCTCTGTTACTGACTGCCCTAGGAGGCTGGTGACAGTGACTGCTCTGTGCTGAGGGGAATTAGAAAGGCAGTGAGGGCAGAAAATACAGTTGCACTGGTTACCCTCAGCTCCAGATGAGCGATAACCTCCTGCAAAAACCAAATGACAGTGACCCAGGAGGTTGAAGAGAACTCAGGAATCAAGTAGTTGAGTTACTAATGGCAACATATAAGCATATTAACCACTTAAAACATCCTCCAATCTAAAGAAGAGGTGTCATGTCAGTCCTTAAGAAAAGGTCCCAGGGTAACCTGGGGAATCACAGGCCTGTAATCATGATGGTGACACTGGGCAAATTAACAGAAACTGTAATAAAGGATGCAGCTACAGAGCATGGGATAATGCCAGACTTGTGAGGAACTGCAAAGGGAAATCCTGCTTTACAGATCCTTGCAGAAGGGAAGGATCTAGCTGATAAAATCTATTTGTATTTCCAAAAGGCTTTTGCTAAAGTCCTTCATCAAAGGCTTTTAAGGAAGCCTAATAGCTGAGGGAGAAATAGGACCCCTCTGACCTGGACAAAAAACTAGCTAGGACACAGGAAGCAAAGTGAAGAGGCTGGGGGAAAAAAAAATAAAGAAAAAAAGCTGATTTGGAGGAGTGACATGAAAGTGATGGATGGTAATCAACTATTTTACTTTCTCTATCATTGCAACAGCTAAGGGGCGTCAAATGAGGCCAGAAGGAGCTAAACCAGAAGAGCTGGGTTTTAACACAACAGATACCAGACCCGTGTAATTCCTTCTTAAAGGATACTGCACATATAAGAGTGGACATTGATTCCAGGAAAGACTGGACAACTACTTGGAGGAAAGTTGATTTAGAGTTGCTAAATGGACAAGTAGCAAGAGACTTAGGAAATCCCCAGAGCTTTATGATGTTGGAGGCTAAGAGGATATTAAGGGAAAGTATCACATAAACTTGCCTGCTTTTCCTTTCTTTAGGTGCCCATTTATTATCACTCCTGGAGATAGAGTAGTGGATCCTTGGTGTGAACATTGTCACCAATTTTAGGCATGTGAGACCCTACAAAGACCAATCCTGACTTAAAGGGAATTAACTTTCTACAATAGCCAAGGACCTTCTACTATGTTAATTGGAATACTTTATTTATGTTAATCTCCTAGGTTTTCTTCCTAACATACTGTCTTGTATAGAAGTTGTAGCACTGAAATATGCCGATCCTGGTAATTCTAGAAATGAGATAAACTTTCTAGTTGTTAGCTCTTGAGTCATATATCCCTACTGCCTCCAGATTCATGCAAGGACAGTGGTTCATTACTAAGAGTTGCAGGCTTTGCTTGCCAAGTACATGTCAAATTTTATGCATTTGAATTGTTTCATGCATATCAAAATGGCAACTCATGCTTAAACTTGGATACTTGCTTGAGAACATTCCTCTGTTAAGGGCTTCCACTGGCAAAGGATGTCTTCCCTTGTTTTGAAGAAATACATCAAAGTATTTTCTTTTTCCTTCTCCTTTGTTAAGCTAATCTACTTCTGAGCACCTATAACCACTTCTGGTCTCTTGGTGCATATGTAGTAATCAAGGGAAGACAGATTTCTGTGGTTGTACACTTCAAGTTTCCTTGCAGAAGAAGGAAGCAAGACCACCTGAACTAAGATGTGCAACAACCACAGCCCTGCCTGAAGCAATATTACTAGCAAATTTTCAGAAGCATAGAAATAATCAGAGAAAACTTTAGCTATAAAACACATCCTTATCTTTATATGTGTTCCCTGCCCTAGGTTCTCTTACAGAAACACAGTGCCACAAGACATGGCATTCTCTTTTGATGGTTTCTGTTTTCAGAGTGCTAAAGAAATTAATTTGCAAATTGTCTTTGCTTTGGAGGCTTTAACAAAATTTCTCTGTTCAGTGAAATATTGAGATAAAATGCAGAAAAGACACTCCTTTTTTTTTTTTTTGCAGAACTAGTTTGTCCTAAAAGCTATACGCAGTCATGAAAAGGAGAGAGATGTTTTTAGGAACTGCAGAGTTCCCTGAAATAAAAAGGCTTAGCAAGTAAAATATTCACAGAAATGCCTTAATCTGATACTTCTGATGTATTTTAACTTTATGCTTTTCATCCTTTGATAATGATTGACTGAATTTTAGTGTTTCTGCAAAATAATGTACTGATAGCAGTCTGTATAGAAATAGTATACGAACTACTACATTTCCTTACCGAGCTTTGCAAGTGCCTGAGTCCTGCTATGTACCTAAAGTTCATGCTATTTGCCAGGTCTAAACAGGGACCAACTACTGCGCTAGACTATGGATTTTGTTCATTAATATCTACCCTAGGTTTTTTGACCTTACTTATACTCGATCCATTGAGTCTATGAAGCATTTTGTCAATAAATGATGATGGCATTTGGTATATGTGGCACTCCTTGCCATTGTGTGTCTAACAACTGTATTAGCAGAACACTATCTGGCCACAGTCTCTGGGAAACTGCAAAAAACAACTTTGCATATCAAATCCTACCTTTTCTAAGGGTGCTTTAGCTTCTGGAAGACTCTCTTAATTTGGATACATCAATCAAGCTCTTACTAAGGAGGTAGATTTGCTCCCTAAAAGCAAGGTGCTCAAAACCTGCCATTGGGAATAAGAAGTTCTGGTTGAGTGCAGCTGTACATCCTCCTAAGGGTACTGCATTAAATTATTTTGCATAGGATTACACTTATTTTTCCTAGGACTGTAATTCCCACTACCACAAGCTGGCCCACTTACATTAAAGCATGTCAGATACGCAAGCAATGTCACTGCTGGTTGGAGATATCAGCAAAAAGCTGGAGCAGACCACACAGTACATTAGTTGGTGAGCATCTGTCTTCTTGTTTTCAATTATGTTTTATGATCTTGTAAGGCGACAGGACTCGAAGAGACGTTTGAAGGGAGGAGAGATGATGTTTTCCCTGGAGAAGGTCTGGGATATTCTGCAGGAGAGAAGGCTGCGACCATGCAGGGTATGGCAGCAGCAGCAGAGAAGCACAGCCCAGGCCTGGAGGCCTGCAGCACATGCAGGGGCCGCAGCAGGAGATGGGAAGCAACCAGTCCAGCTCCAGAGCAGACAGAAAGACCCCCAGGAAACAGAAGAGGCTAGGCAGAGTTTGTTGCCATTTATAAAGTAACAGAAACCAAACCTAAAAATACAGATTGATTTGTAAGGGCATGGGAGAACTTTGTATAAAACTTAAAAAAAATCTTTTCTGTCTATCCTATTTACTTTGATGTTTATCTATTAAAAAATCATAGCTTAATTTCTAATAAAATCTTTCTTTTACATCTTTGTGGGGTTTTTCTTTCCATCTCCTTTGAGACCTTCTCACTACCACAGATGCTGAAAGCCCTGGCTAGCTGGAATTGCCGTCTCCCGGAGGCTGCATGTTCTCTGTGTCAGGAGGTAACACACTAATGCATGCACAGCCTCTGGCTTTGTCACTTCTCCATCACCTGCTTATGGAACGTGTGCAGCTAAGCAGCACAAAAAGGATCAAAGCTCTGTGTTGCCAGCTCCATTTTAGAACATTTAACTCCTGAGCTTTTTCATACTCAACGTATTTTTGCTCCTATGTGGTGCCCCTCCAGAGCTGCTTTAGACATCTGTCAGCTTATGGAGTTGGTCTGAACATGATTCGAAACGCAGTTTCTGCATACTGGATGCAGGACTAGATGGACAATGACATAATGAGGGAATGTGATAAAAAAATGAACGTATTTGATAGAGAGGCAGAAAAAAAAGGAAGGATGGTGGCAAAGGGTTAATATTCAGACTCCTCGAAATAAATACATCATCAGGGTTAGCAGTTTCTAATGAATTCGGTGATTCTATTTAGCAGTGGAAATGCTGTTTGCTGCTTGGCATTTCAGTGCTTACATAATTTATAGTCTATTATTTGATAATGTATTGAAGCAGGTTGTTGTCTTTGGCACCATCAAAGCTGTCTGCTAATTCACTGCTTGACCTTCTCTGCATGCATGTAAAATGGAAAAGAAATGGTGCAGGGTGCGCTGCGGAGGTTCCAAAAATGACTTAGTGTTCAGACAGTTTGATTTAGATAAACTTTACCAACCAAACTATAGTTTTATTTATATATGTCTGGAAAAAAAGTAACAAACAGGTGATAAAGCAATATTTTATAAGACTGACACATTTCTGTTCCATTTGGCTTCTCAGTCAAGTGTCATTTTATAGCCTAGGTAGTGCAAACGTCCTGGCATTAGGGTGTAACTGGACACATCATGCTTCTACCCTTTGTCTATGAGTCACCTATGTAGCCAAAGGTGTCCCGTCCTGGGCATTTAAAGATGTTAATCTGTGAAAAAAAGAGGAGGTATGCTAATAGCCAGCTCATATATGGGAAGAAAGACTCTGCTTGTATATAGAAACATTTACAAGTATTTCAGCTTCTGGATGTGGAACATAAAACAGTTTGCATCCAGTTTTCAGAGAAGTTAAAAATGTTAGATGAAAGGTATCTGCAGATGATCCACAAGTCAGCGAAGTACCATGAAAAACAGACAGAAAGATCAATTCTGGAGAATGCTGTGCTTCATATGCCTTGCCTGTAATGGGGAGAACTGAAAGTACTGCTAGAACGTAACAAATGGAAGAAAGCTGTGATGCTGTCCATTGACCGGGGCTCAGTAGTGACAAGTTGCTCAGCAATACCATACAGTAAGCAGCCAGAGGACAATTAATGTGTGCCACAAAGTCACAGCTCATCAAACAAGACCAGCAGATTTTTAAGCACTAGCAGATTGCCATTGGCTTCAGTTTGGACTGGGAGACTAGGGACTCTATCTGCAGATATAGCAAAAAAAAAAAAAAAAAAAAATTAATGAATACCTACATTACTCTGCTGGTGCAGGCTCACAGAAATGAGCATATGAAAGTTTCCATGAGGTGACAGAGCTGTCTCCTGTCCCTCCCAGGCTTCACCCTCCAGTCCACACCACAACCAGTGCTATTCAACTGCTCCAAATGGAAAGCACATTCCAACACTTCTTCTCCTTTTTCATTTCAATTTTGTGTCTAATCTGGTAGAAAAATAAGTAGAGCAATGTACTGAGAGAGGCAAGGAAAATTTAAATAACTTGTTAGTGCCAGAGTCCTTGAAAGGGTTATTTAATCAGAGATGCCTGGTAGGGGCATAAGATGGAGAAGGCTACGTTGTGCCAAGGTTTTCTTGATGCTCTTTTCCCTAAGTGTGACTTTTCTTTTCCCTTGTGAGTCACTTTTATGTTTCAGAGAAAGTTGTGAGCCACAAATACATGTTAACTTGAATTGATCAAGGACAAAATGAATAATTTACTTTCTGAAGAAGAAATCATCTATATTGCTACAGACCTTTTAGCAAAGATTTTTTTTCCCCTGATGTCACAGCCATCCTGTTTCAGCTGCATTTACATGTAGCAAGAGTGCTGCTTTGTTTCTAAACTGGCATGTCCCAGTAGAATTCCCTACCTTTTTTTTGTTTCATTGCTTCTGATCTTAAAGAGCATGAATTATTCACAAAGAATTCCATACATCTTCAAAACATTTCTGTTAAATAAAACTGCATATTTAATTTTTTTCCCCGTTGATTATCCACAATGAGGAATAATGATTTGAATTGTTGAAGATGATGAATCCCAAGCAGCTCTCTACATACGGCTGCACCCACCCCCCTGTTTTTTGTCAGACCTGTTCCCAGGTCTGACAGTTTGCATTACTTTGGCATAACAACTTACATTTTTACAGATTGCTAAGTTACATCTATTTCTGTGATAGCAATATCAAAAGTTTTTTAATAGTCAAAGCCAAAAAAAAACAGATGAAAAGGTTGAATAAGACATGAGAATTCTCCAGGTAATTGAAGAAAAGTTGCAATCAACTAAACATAGGCAACTTAACTGAACACAAAATATATATAGGTATAGTAAAAAAAATCAATATGAACTCTGCCATTTTTGTTGACCCTCTTTTAATGTTCTTATTTTAAGATATACATAAACTCTACAACTGCAATTAAAAAAATGCACATGCAGTATAAACAAATTCACCATTTGGCAAAAAAAAAAAAAGTTTCAAATTCTTAAATATTTGGTTTCTACTAACAGTGCTTAAGCCATCACACTGTGTTTTTGTTTCTCCCTTTCCCTCCTGTTTGGCTTAGGTGTCTGAGTAAGATGCAGAATAATAAACCTATCACAGACCTTCTGCATGACCTCTATACCTACGTGCATCTTAATTTACATGCCTTAAAATGGAGAGATGACCTTTAAATGTCCCTTCCAACCCTAACTATTCTATGATTCTATGATCGTAAGCTCCAACCTCATCTGAAAAACGTGTTCCCTCCTCAGTCTGGACCGACTTTTTTTCAGTCTGGGCACATTTTTACAAAGCTGGAGGAACCAGTATTGAGACTTTGCTACTCTAGTAGCCAAAGAATACCACCACCTAATTCAAACTACTTACAATAGATAAGGCAGACAATGATGTCTAGGAATCATGTTACAGAGGAGATTAATGGTGGGCATACAGGTCTTGGACGAGGTCACTGAGGTTCTGCAGCAGCTTTAGGGACTGAACCCAGGCTTCCTACATCCCAGTCCAACATCCAGACTCCCTCTCACCAAACAGATTTTAAAAACCTATTTCTGGTTAACAGATGGGATTTTAAAGGTGGGAAAAGGTGGGAAATGAGAGCGATTATTTTTTTTTTTCTCTAGAACAGAAAAATGATACATGACTGTCATATAGCTCTAGAAACACACTTGCACTGATGTGAGCTTCACCAGGATGACTGCTTGTCTGGCATAGACTCAGATTGTTGTCCAGGTACATAGTGAACAGTCTTTCATAGAAAGGGTAAGCATGCTTTTTGCAAAAGTACTAAATACTCATGGCAAATACAGCTTAAATTGCCATCTCTGCCTTAGGGATATTCTCCCTGTTAAGACTTGAAGCGCATAAAATGCAAAAAGAAGGAAGAATTTGAGGGGAGAACAATGACATCAACCTATATGTTGTAGGTGGAGTCTATGCTGCATTTGCAGCACCTCTGAAGTAAGCTGCTAAATAAAGAGCAACTTAGATTTACCAGCATGAAACCCTCTTGTTTTATGAGCCAACGTGTGGTATGTGAAATGTGGTGGAGGCAGTCTAGTGAGATACACAGCAAGGCAGAAAAGGTGATTAGCATAGAGTGACTCAGACCATTTGCCACGCTGAATTTCTAACAAAGAATCTGGCACAAACATAAATTCGAGGAAAACAAAGTCTGTATCCAGAACTAGTGATGGCTGCTAAAAGATAAAGGACTGAAGGAAGGGGTTAGCCATCACATTGGGAAGAAAAAAGGAAGAGTAAGAAACACCATTGCTACAAACAAGAACTGAAACACCAGACATGTGATAGAAGCGTTGTGGTCCCAAACAAATCAAACCAGAAGAGACCTACCATGTACTTACATGAAAAAAAAGTAGCAAGAATTTTAAACTTCATAAGTGAAGTTTAAATTTAAAAGTAAACTTTCTCATTTGCCTGTAGTTTTGGAGATTACTCCCTACCAACCTAGGATCCCAGCTACAGGAGAGTTTGGTGAGAGAGCAATGCTTTCCCTCCAGAGAGGCACCTCCAAATACTGCCACTCCATTTGGGCTCCACAATGCCACAGTTGGGGCATGGGGACGACCACAAAAAAAACAACCCCCACACAAAGAAATAGATTTACGCTAGACAACTATAAAGAATGAGAGAGGGAGAGATGGAAGGAGGATGTGAAATAGAGCCATCTGTAATCACTGATGCTGCAGCTATTTCAGCAAGAAAGGAGTGAGGAGTGCATACACAGGCCAAGGATGCGGAGGGCTTTAGTTCAGGGGATGATGTCTGCAGTGCAATTTCAGTAAAAGCAAGGACTCTCAAAGTGTGTGCACAGCCAGAGTCAGTCACCTGTCATATTTGCAGCTATACTATTAAATGAATGACTGTTTTGATTCCAGCTGGATTGTGATGCCAGATGCAACATCATTAAAACAACAATGATAAGCAGCAATCTTTGACTGGGCGAGTGTGGCCAACTGCAGGTGATGGAAAATAAGTCTTGTGAGGCCAGCTGGCAGGAGCAGACTATGGCTAAAGGCTGCACAAAATAAAATACAATCTTGTTTGGAGTTTACATTAGCTCAGAGAAGTATTGTGTAAAGCAAACAGCATGCTACAGAGGTATCAACGACTGGGAGACACCACACAGAGGTCGGGTCTGGTCCCAACAGCTGCTCCAGGTGACAGCAAAAGGTAAACTGCAATGGCACTGGTCTGTGTGAGGCAGCTATGGACTCTGAGCAGCAGGGGAGGCTTTAGCACTCCAGTTTCCCTTAGCTAAATATTTAAATAAATGTCACCAGTGGCAAGAAAGCATGGAAGAACTTTAGCTTGGATATAGGAATTACTAAATAAGGGTGCGAACAATCCAGAGGACCAACAGGATGCTGCCAAAGGACTAGGCAGTGTCTCTACCCACTTACTGCGTGGAAGTAATTTACCCGCTGCCATCACAGGCTAAAGAGGCACTGAGATGTGGTGGTGTGTCAAAAGAGGCTGTGCTGTAGTGTAGCCTAGGAACTAATAATCTTCATGTCACCAATTAGGAAAAGGCAGGGAGCAACTCCCCGAAAATTTACAAAGATTTCTACAGGGGAAAAAAGACCTAGCACATTAAGGAGAGTGTTACCAACTGTTTGCTGCAGAAGAGTTTCCTGGAGGCATCAGGAAAGGCAGAGTCCTTCCTAGACTGACTTAGTACAGTTGTGACACCTTTACAAACAGATTTCTTCACAAACAACCCATTTAGTTTCACAAACCTACAGACCATTTGACACCTAAATAATGTGGGAGCGCTCACTGCTGATACACTGCAAAATGATGCCGCCTTCATGCAAGATGGATGTGCAGCATCTTTCACTGGGACTAAATCCATTTTATAATGGAAAGGGATATAATCATAGCGGGATTTCAAAGGTTTAAAAGTTTTATTGTTATATTTATTGACAGTTCATAACAAAGTGTATTCTAGCATTCACTGGGATTTTGACTTCCTCACTGTTACATTATAACTTCAGAAATATTTGCTGGTTTTGAATTTATTTATTTATTTATTTTCAGATTTATTTCTTGGTTGATTAATTACCCCAGGGACTGCATATATTAGAAACAAATAAACTTCAGGTCTTTCACAGAATGATTAATTAAGGGAGGGGGAACCATTAATTAAATCACAAATGCATGTGGGACCTAGTATGGAGTCATAGGAGGAGTATGGTGAAACAACTTCACTGATTCACTTAGATTAAAGAGGCTGCAAAACTTTAAAAAAATATAACGACAGTATGTGTAGCCATGGTCTAGTGAGTACAAGCATAAATTATGATACCAGTTTGCTACAGCATCTTTGCAATTTCTGAAGCAGGATTCAGTCCATTCTGGTGTCACTATTGGGAGAGTTCATAAACTTGCAGGTATTTTTCAAGATCGCCAGATAAGCACCTTCAATAAGAATACTCATGAGTTTTTGTGTGAATGTATGTTTGAGTTCAAATCCTTTTTCCTTTGGCTTTACATCACATTTTATGTTTGCACACTACAGATTTGTTTCAACAAGTTTACCAAATTGCAGGCTCTTGTACTTAATCATTACATCTTCACAATGAAGCAATGCTACATGGATGTCATGTCAACATTTTTGCTTGACAGGAAAGATTTCGGAGAACATGTGAAACCAAGAGTCTTGCAGAAATCTGCTTCACTCTGCACTGACTTGAACTCCTCCTCATGGTGTAATGTGTGGTTCTCATTACCATGCAGTAACTTGTTTCCACTAGTTATCATAGAAACATCTTTAAAATACAATTTCCAAGAGCTATCCTTCCTAGCCAAACATAGTAACCCCAAATAACTGAGCATTAGCACAATGCAGAATTCAAATATATAAGAAACAACATTATGAATCAAATATATATGAAAAAAACACAATATTCTATTAGCCGTGGAGATATTCTGCATGGAGATTTGTGTACGTCTCCTGGGTCAGGAGTACTAAGCATGTCATTGACAAACCCATTGTTCTGCTCCTTGAAGCTCAATATGTCTCATTAACCGTCAGAGCAAAGCAGGTAAAGAATAACCCATGTTATCCATTTAAAGAAAAAAAAAAAAAAATCAAACTCTGACTTTCCTCAGCCTTTATGCTTCTTTCCTGCCATGAATGCATTTAATTGGTTATCTGAAAATTTCTCTTATTACAGAAATAGGAAAAGGGTTGGATGGAGGGAAGGAGGGTACAATCAGCTTCCCTTTGTGCTAATGCAATTCATGATCATTAAAAAAAATATGCTAAAGGTTTGGGTCATCAAACAAACCTACTGGATGTCTCGGACACACTGGATGTCCCAATCCACAAGCATGTCATGTCAGAGTTTGGACATGACTAGTTTTCCTAATCAAGCCTGATTGCCCTTGAGTGTGTTTGCCAATATTTACCAGATACCCTGGAAGAAAGCATGTTAGAAGAGGACTTGTGCTTGGTCTGTGAAGCTTTTGCTTTGACTGTTTTGCTACTGCCTGTCATTAGTGTGAGATGACAGAATGACCACCAGGAAGAAAAAAAAAACACAAACCAACCATAACCTCTATAAATTGAGACAAATAATGTGGCTCTCTGAATAAATAAACATTTGTTATGAGATGCTCTGTGTTTTATAAGATTTTCAAAGTGTTTCAACTGGACGAGATTATGCAAGGAATGACATAATAACACAATTGTAATTCATGGTCATTATTTAGGAAAAAAACATTGAAAAAAATCACATGTCAGAAAAACCCCAAATATTTTTGTTTTCGGGTTAATGCAAAGATAGAGAATATACTGATGCATTTCTTTATATTGACAGTATCTTCTACTGATCACAACCTTTTTCAGACAAAAGAAATTAGATCCTTTCTTGCAGATAACAAAATAGGAGATAAAAAAATTAAAGTCTCGTATCTCAAGAACAAAATGTTTTGATCCCTTTCACTTCAGGAACACTAACAACATATTCAATTTGAGATTTTTTTGTCCCCCCAATTTCTGGGTAAGTACATTACGAAGGAGTTTGTTCATTAGAGTGTGGAAAGCAGCATTTTTTTTTTTTTTTTTTCCCTCAAGTGAGGGGGCACCGCCTCCCACAGAGCTACAAAACAAGGAGACACAGAGCTGTGGAACTATTATCTATCCCACCACTCGAGAGACCTGCTGCATGACATTTTTCCCCTAGGTAAAATAAAAAGATAGGACTACTTTTTCAGTCTGTTTCTTTTGGCAATTTGTTTAACATCAGCGAAATGCTTTCTGTAACTGCAGGTTGCAAGCAGAGCCTCGTGGCACACCCATGCTGTTAACAACTGCTCATCAGGCGCTACCATAGAAATCCTTTTCCAAAGGACTGAGCCAGAGCAAAGACAGGCTCCAGGCTCTGATAAATGAACCTCGCTAGCTGAAGTTGTCACACAAGCGTCTCTCTACTAAAAGCAACTGACCAGAAGCAGAGATGGCTCAGCTGGACGTGTGTCCAAGCCACAGAAGCGTTGGTTTGGTAGCTTACTGATGAATTTAAAGTCCCAACAACAAAGCTGTCTGGTGGTGCAAGAAATGCACGTTTGAGATGTCTGAGTCACATTGCCCTAGCACCACAGCTACACAGAATCAGCAGATGCCAAGAAAATCTTACATAGGGCACAGCTAGGTTTGCTGGAGGTTGCTTTTCAGAGAGCTCACTCACCATATACTCTGAAACTATCCTTTTCTCCTTACTCCTTCTCCCTTTAAAGTAAATGGTGTCTAGCTGCCAGCACTAGCACAGATAATGAGAATGTAATAGACTTCACAGAGACTACGAGTGACCAACTGGCTACAGCCGTGAGAAAGGTAAATGTGCTCTTAGGCTCCATTAACAGAGATATGCCAATACAGATCTAATATAAAAGCTGTTCTGGAGGACATTCTGCAAGATAGGGTGTATATATACGTATACTACTTTGCTTATCCCTGTATTTTCACTTGATAATTAATTTGCTCTGAATCTTGCTGATATTTTAGTAAATCTTTGCAATTTACCAATTCAAAATTGAAATACAAATATATTCTCATATATATACCAAACTTCTAGTTGTGAATACATTCTTCTCATGGGTGAAATGCAAGCATAAATTAAGATTATTGACAAATGGGAGACTCTTACAAGGAAATAAGATGAATGACTTTTACCTTTTAATCTAAACAGCAAACTTACTGGAGAAATGTTTTACTTTTTTTTTCAGCAAATCATAGGAATTATGCTTTTGATAGCTGTTTACCTCCTTCTACCCCACCTCCTACAAAAAAAAGAAAAAAAAAAAAAAAAAAAAAAAAAAAGAAGAAAAAGGTTTTGAATACCATGTGCCGAGCTGACAAAATGGGAAATCTGTTTGATAAACTGCTAGTGAGCAGTGACGCAGAATGTATTCCTAACAAAATTGTTGGGTTTTTTTTTCCCCCTTTCTTTTTATAATGTGACTGCAGTATGGCACTCTGGTAATTTCAATGGCAAGATATTAAAAAAACAGGACAGTGTAAAGAACTTCTCATTCTCTTCCTGGAAGATCATCTTTGCTCTGTGGTTACTTACTATACCTTAATAGACAAAGTGTGAAACACAATTGCCTTAATATCTAGGCAGAGTATAATCATTGCTTTGGTCTTTGTGACAAGATGTTATGTAGCAGTGTGCTGCCTGTAGTCTAGAGAAGATGTCAAAGACAAAGGAAAAGCACTTGTGAGAGTTATAAAAATCAGATGTGCTTATACTCCTCCTCCCCAACCTTCCTCTCCCCTCACTGCCCTTATACTTATCTTTGTCCTAGTCTGTGGAGATGCACTTCTCTGAGGAGCAGAGGATCAACAAGGATGTTGTGTGGGACAGTGTCAAAATGCTTTGCACAAGTTCAGACAGATGACGTCAGTTGGTCATCCCTTGTCTACTGATGCTGTAGCCCTGTCATATGAGATGCTTCAGTAGCCAGCATCCCTGCTGGCCCAAACCCTGAGGCACTGCTGACTGCCAGCTGTGTCACAAGCCACTCCACACACTGCTGCTCTAATGGTGGCAGCGGCCTGTGAGAAGAAAATATGTGAACAAAAAACTAATTCTAACTAAAATTCAGATGTTGTCCACTACTTTTTTTTAAATTATTATTTTTTTAATCCTCCCTCCATCTACTGATGATGCATGCATTTTTTTTCTTTCCCACCCCCTCCCCATCCCTATTTCTGAGCATGCCTTCAAATGGCACTTGCCACAGTGAGTCAAATCTGCCTAGACTTCTCGGAGCTGCGTGCAGCAATACTGAATGATGCATTACAGGGATCACTAGGGTTTGTTATATCTTTCAAGATGGATGACAGGAACTATGCCGTCTCAGTCTTTCATTTTTCATTTCCTGCAGTCATGAGCAAGACCAGAAGGACTTTGGGAAGAAAATTTTGGGGTCAACTTCCAATATTTGTGCTATTAACAAATTAGGACACGTTCAAAAATTCTACAGCAGCTTTGAAAGGAAACAGGCACTTTTGTTAAGGTTGCTATAGAAATGTTTATGGAGATGGCAAAGATATGCTGCAGAGTCAGTTTTACCGAGAAATAAATATTGTTTGGGATGGAGCTTACATACTTAACTATTTCATTGCACAGATTTTGTAGATGACATTTTTAAAAGGTTAATATATTCATACTTTTCTGAGTCAAGGAGAACCACAGGTTATCGTGTAATAGGGTGTCCTCATATATCCTGAAGGAAAGTAATTTTGATAGACAAATTTAAAACTATTTAAAATGTTAATACCTATGTAAAAATACACATTTTAAATCAATATATTGTGTGATAGTCTTGTTAACCTTAAGGCAATGACAACAGGGAAATTGAAGTCTGAACTCTAGAAATTTTATAATGAGGAGTAGGATAGCAAATTTTGTAACAACTTGCCTCTGCCTCATTCATGCAATCCTTTCAAATAGATGTTCTCAGACACACACAGTACACAGTGATGAATGCTTTTCAAAGGTACAGTATGTAAGTACTACTACAGTACAACAATCTCATAATTTAGTTACTGAAAGTACAAAAAATGATTGCTTCACTTCTAAATAAAGCATTACGCAACTCCTCAGATGGAGTTAGGACCCTATAAAGAATTATCAGCTGAATGTTATTTTCAAAGTTTATCTACTGTGCATCACCCATTTTCTTATTGTGCTTTGCAGTTTTAGCAAGGCATGGAACAGCATATTCTGAAAAATGCTCTATGAATGCTCTTGTTCCCCAGGGGCAGACTCCCTTATTACATAGCCTGTGTCTCTACCAACTGAAACACCGCGTAGCTGAGTCAAACTGATCGGTCAGACTGATCCAGATTAAAATGAAATTCTGTCCTATCTTTGCTCTGGAGCTTGGAAATGAAATGACATTTGTCAGTCTCTGGTGAAGACTAACACGCTGTGCTCATCACTACACCTGCAGAATTGTTTGCTGCCAGCCCTGATTTAAAAACAAACTACCTTGCCAGAGGCCATTGGCATTGCATTTCAGGTGAGGCTGGAATGAAGCCTCAAAAACCTAAGCCTGCTTCCCCACAGGTTTCGGTCCAAGCTTTAGGCAACAGAACAGAGGATGAGCGGGGAGCCTGTTCCCCTCCTCTCCTTTCAAGAGAGGAGGAGCAACAGCAGCATAACAGGAGGAGGGAACGCCATCTGATCCACCATGCTCAAGTACCTCACTGCCAGCAGGGAAGGAAGCTCAGTCCCCAGCCCTGTTCTGACCATTTTGAAACTGACTTGATAAACCAAGATGAACTATGAACCAGCCAAAATAGGGCTCAAAGATGCAAGTTTCTAGGTGAGCACATCCATGGTGATAAAAGGCACACACTCTGCTTTGCAAAGCAAGGCACCAGTGTGCCAAGAAATTCCTGGAAAAGGCAGTGAAGTTGAACATACAGACATGTGCAGAGTTTGGAGAGTGGGATATGAATCAGCTAAATGAATCACTGTTATAGGAAAGAAATCAGTTCTTCCTGATAACACAAATAATCCCCAGCATTTAATAGAGAGTCTGAGAAAACTCAACAGTTTTGCAAAAGCTCTGTGAATTCTACCTTTTACAAACTTTAACTGCTTGTACAGCTCTCAGGCAAACAATTGGATACAGGATGATAGCCTGCTTTACTGCCTATTTTCTGAGCAATTGCTGAGGTTTTCCAGAAGCAAATTGAAGATGGTTATCTCAAATGATCTCTTAATAACCCTTACACAGCAAATACCCAACAATGTTCTGAAAGTCATCATTTCAGAAGCGTTTGCTGCTGATGTTACTTTTGGAATAAGTATCATCAACTTACACCTCCTGCAAAGTCAGTGCAGGGTCTCCATCATAGTTCACATTTCTTGACACGTTCTGTGTCTGCTACATAACTCATATTGACTACTTGCATTTTCTATATTCTAATCTAAATATGACATAAAAATAATTTATAGTCAAACACTTCATTTTTTACCATCCCTTAGTGACATTCAGCTTTTCTAGTTCTAGCTGCCCATATGTCCAGTGAGACCAATCATTCTCTGCTGACAGATCCATTTTTAGAGAGAAATGAGAAAATCTTTCATATGCCATGAGATATAATCACACCACAAAAGTTTCATCTCCAAGACAATCTTTCTGTCTTCAGCAGGCAAGTGCTCAAGGGAATGGATCCCATGTTAAATCGCTGGGTCCAGAAGCAAATCAAAACTGAATCTTATTTTCAGAGGAGGCTTAGTGTGCTGCACAGGAGCTGACACTGGGAACCTGTGCAACCTCATGTTTCCAGCTGGGTGACCTCTCCAGGTTAGGGGTGCAGAAAAGCACACTGACCATGATTGTCAAACTTACATCAGTGAAAGAAAGATTGCCAATGTAATGGTTGACGTATATCATTAGAATTTTTGTTTTGCTTAACTTAACCACATAAATGCAAGGCCCTGTATGTTGAAGTAACTTAAGCCATACCTATAAGCATTAGACAATGTAGATGTGATACGTGCTACCTGCTTCTTCAGCCAGAGCTCTTCCTTTCAACCTCTGGGACTATACTGAGAAAAAACCACCATAGATACTTCTTCTCTTTGCACATATGTGGAAAAGACCCATTTCTGGTGATAGCAAAATTCCCACAACACAAGCGTAAAACAGACAAATCAAGTCCAACCAAGTAGAGACTCGGGCACATGCATAGTAAAAGGGCTCAGTCAGAGGATCCACAGCCATCTAGTTTTCCAGCTCTGTGTTCTTATTACCCACACCTGGGTAATATGTTACCCAAATTATGTTAAAAAAAATTATGGCCGGTGAATTCCTCAGGGCATTTTAAGAATCTGGTGGAGTGTGTGCAAATGGGTGAGGCAGAGAAAGGAATCTAGAGAAAAACATTTTAGTACTCTGAACTTTTTCTTTAGCTAAAAAAAAAAAAAAAAAAAGGATTTTGGCCTGTTAATCTTTGGACAAAAATCATAAGGCCTTACCTAATTAAATACATTATAATGTCAAGTGTTTGGGAAGTGTCTTGCCTTTCATAATTTCCAAGGAGAATATAATTAACTTCCAGGAATAGGTACTTTGATGCATGTCCAAAATTTGATAAAACACACACATAAACATGAACGTATCTATGACAAAAGGGAGCAATAGGTAGAGACAGATGCATACTTCTAAAAATAAAATCCAGTGCTCCCAAAACTCTTTGCCTCCAAGGACTGGCATTTAGCACAGCCCTGATGACAGCTGAACAGAGAGAAGTTGATGGTTACTGGCTGAATTGAGTTTTAGCAGTGTCATCAACTGCTCATTTGTGAGCAGCACAGGAGGCTGAACTCAACTCTACCTGATTGAATGCTTAAATTCACTTTTTTATTAACTTACAAACCAAATTATAGACTTTATTAGCTTTGAGGTGTTACTAGCAAGGAGAAAAATCAAGAGTGCTACCATTATCCGTGAAATTTTGAAAAAATACAACACCTATAGAAACTTGTTTAGAAGAAGAAACTTCTTCAGATGCAGTGAAAAATAATATAAAAATTCTACCTTTTATACTTGGGAATGAATCTTTCTCTGTAAGATAAGTGATGTTTCACATCAGCAGATGCAGTAGAAAACAAATTACGGGAAAAACATGATTGGACAAAACAAAATCTCAACAACTATATGTATTAGTTGCTGGTGGGTGCTGAATCCTGCCATATCACAGAGTGTTTAAGAATAAGTCCATATACACACTCTGTAATTGAATGTCAAGAAAAATAAAAATATATTGTTTTATTGCTACTGTTCATTGATTTATTGAAGTGATTTATTGTCATTGGACATGAGGACCAACAAATCATTTTGCTGACACCATCAGCTACCTTAACTAGGTTGTCAGTTCACGACATTAAGGGTAATGGATGGTGATTATTTTACTGTAATGGGTTTAATCAGTGCTTTGAATGACTTAGCAGTCATGTCATAGTATAGCCAACTCATCATTCATCAAGGCGGCATTTTGTTTACCAACATCATCTGTAATTCATTTGATTGTTGACAATCATCAGCAAATACCTCTCAGGCTAAGTTTTATCAGAAATGAAAATCTGCACAGCTGCAGCATACTAACTAACCCCACAGTTTACAACCAGAGAAGAAACATTGGAAGTTGCTTGCTCCTCCTCTCCGAGAAGAGGAATGTCAGTCCAAAGAGGCATAGCCAGCCAGGGCTACGTTCCCATGTGCTGCTTTTCAATCCAGCACCCAGATTTACAACTTCTGAAATACATAATTCGTATTCTGTTGCATGTGAATGCTCTGAGCAACCCTTAAATTCAGAATTAAAGAGAAATTTTGGCTTATTTTAGAAAAAGAAGTGCAACCAACCTGCTCTGTATTGTCAATAGAGGAACAAGTGTAAGCATAACCTGTCTGGTTTTCTCTCCCTGAATTGGAGTAAATCCTACAGTTATTTGTATTATGATGAAATTAATTGTGGAGAACTCCAGATACATAAAAGTGCTGTTAACTTTGTGGAAAAGGGTACAGTACTAGAAACATTGTGGTGGTATCATCTTAAGATAGGCCTTTAAATCATTACTTGTATTATGTCTTTTATGAGTAAGGGACAGGATGCAAATTGCTGAAAATGTTTCATATTAAGTTGACAGGTTAACAGCTTGATTATGCACAAAGGTAGATTATTAATACAAATCAATGGAAACTTTCTACAGCTCCGGTAGCTTTTGTACTAGCTTTTAAATGCACATTTTTCTGACATTTGCATCACAGATCTCAGCATTGGGTATTCTTCTACTGATCTACTGGTGCATCGACAGAAAGCTACTTCAGATGTAGTGAAAGAAGAGCATCAAAGTTCTGCCTTTCAGACCTAAGAAAAATCCTGGGTGAGGAAAACACAAGCGATAGCTCTTCTGGATACCTTAATGTAAAATGAAATAATTTCAAAGTTTTGCGAGAATCTTTTACATTTCAGAAACATATTTGATTATTGTATATAAATATGTAAGAGATCTGCAGAAATTGAGTTTAAAAGAAAGACATTTGAAAAGAATATTCAAAGTAAGAATAATCTCCCCTCCTTTACTCCATACTGCAGTTTTGACCTACAAATCTTAAAACTATGGGAAATGAATGCATTTTGTAAGTAGGTGGACCAAATTTTGAAGATGCAAGTAGGATACAGTAGCTTACAAGGAATAAAACTTATCTTCAAGGTCAACAGCAAACACAAAGCAGTGTTCCAGTCCAAAGACTAGACTTGAAGTAGTTGATATGGCAAAAAGAGAAGTGTTTAAAACACTATAGAAAAATATTAAATTACAGCCTGCTTGTTCAGGAGAAAATGTAAGATCAGATCTGTAAACACCCACACTCACTTTGTTATTAAATTCATTAAAAGATACAGTGAAATAGTGACAGCAACACACAGCTTTAGGAATAACGTATCACTTACATTAGTAACATCCTAGTCTGGGATATCGATGGTTTAGAGGTGGTCTACAATAGGGAATTACTACTTTTATTATAGTTAAAAGGAGATTAAATAACCTATTAGAGATTTCTTCCCTCTCTAATAGTCTTTCACATGTAAAAGTGAAACTGAAGTGAATAGGAAAAAATGGTAAAGACTGATACATAGCCTAATAAATATCATTATTATAAAGTGGAAAGATATCAATGCTGATGCAAAACCAAGACTACAGAAACCATATTTATTTAGTAAGGATTGTTTAACCATTTTAAAAGCTATTGATATGAGTGTCAGACAGAAAGTACAAGTTAAACCCCTAAAAATCTCTGGAAAACTCTAAATCCACAGTCATTAAATACAAGTATTATCTCAGTAAAAGATCTTGAAATCTGAAATGCTACACTTATTAGCATCATGACAGTTATGTATGATTTCATTAGCAGAAAGACCTAATTCACTCAGACCTTATGTTCTTACAAGCTTTACAAAATTATTTCCCAATTACCTTGTTCAGAATTGCAAGATTCTGAAACTAGATGTCTTCATGGAAAAGTTTTTTTTCCCCAATGTTTACTTTACACAAATAACACCCCATACATTTCTTCATGAACTTGGCAATGCCTATGTTTACTGAACCTGAGGCATATTTACCTACACAGATACAGTTCCTATATTTAGTATCTGAAACTGAAGTTCAAACCTGAAGTTTAAATGCTGTGAGGTAAAAACCTGGCTTACACAGTCCAGGCTTGGGCTGATTTGGCATGCAGTAGGGTACCTAATCAGAAAGATTACAACATTCACCCGAATATCCTATCTAAAAAGCAGTTGCTAACTAACTCTTACAGTAGACTTATTTAAGTAAACCTTAAATACATGCAGAGAGAGCACCCCATTCAGAGAGGCTCAGTATTTTGTCTATCCTTAAATATTTTCTTGATGAAACCTGGTTTAGGGTGGAGGTTTTTTTTGGTTTTAAGTTTTTTTTTTTTTCATAAACTGGTCCAAACTGAAGTCCACTTCCTGCCAACAAAACCCGTTATAGAAATATTACCTTTCCTCCCTTAGGCCCTGTCATTATCCCTGCATGCTCTGACCTGTAAAGGCTCATCTTCTCAACACTGAAGAACAAGCTGTCCATACAGTCAGACAGCATGTACCTGGAGCTTTCCTTCTCATTATTTCCAAGACACTGAACCAGCATGCAGAGTCTCCTTTAAAGAGGCATTTTCTTTGCAAGATGTTTTACTGATGTCAGAAACAGCACTGGGCATATTAATAGCAAAACAAATGAGGCACATTAATAATGAGAGCCTTCACTTAGATGCTTTCATGGCATATTGATTTCAGAACATACACATATTTGGTAGAAACCATGTACATACAAAGTGAACTACAAATACTACATTTGGGTTTGAAATTAGTGTCCGTCTAAGGTGACATACCTCAGACACCTGAGGTGGCAAAAAGCTCTGTTGTAGGCAATGCTGAGTAATACCCGAGGTGCAGGCAAGGGAGGAGGCAGCAAAGCTACTGAGCTTCAATCTACCCATCTCCAGTAGTGCTAGCACCGAAGATGCAGCAGCACTGACTGCAGCCAGCAACGCATTAGCGACGTACTGAAACACACGCTGCTGTCTTCATTTGTCCTCACGTTTCATCAAGTCACCAGAGAGCGGTGGGGAAGTTGAAATCCCTCAGCATGGGATTGATTCAAGTGCCTTGCAGAGATAATGCACACGTCAATATTTTTAACCATTTAATTTTTTTTTTTTTTTTTTGTGAAAAGGAAGGAAAGGAGGACAACAAATTATGTTGGAAGCTACATTCAAGCTTCCAGCAAATCAAGAACTGGAAGCTATATTCAGCTGAAGAAAAGGAGAAAGGGTATGTTAGGAAGTCAAATCTGAAATAATAATATGGACAAGCAAAAAAGATTTTAGGGATGAAATTACAAAAAGCAAAGTTGTGGAGTTTTTTTTTAAAAAACAGAATATCTCAACAGTAGTATGACTGACGAAGAGTTTCTAGAACCGACAATTGGTCAAATGAAATTTGCTTTATCAGAGAACTGAAATAAATTATTTCAGTGTTTGTTAGGAAATGATTAAAAGAGATGGCACATTTTTTTTTTTTAGAGGAGAAAAGCCAGAGTGACTGCCTGAAATTGAAATGTAAACAAGGAAGGTTTAAAGTCAGAAAAGAGTAAGTATAATATTCCATTAAGAGTCCTAAAAGAAATCACACATGAAAGTACTCCTCAGTTAAACAAGCTTCAGTAGGGACACATGGAGTTTTTCTTTAAGGGACTAATGGAAAACTGGGCAAAGTTCAGACCAGCAAATCTGACTTCTTACACCAAGTGAATTGATAAATGCTGTAATAAAGAAATAGCAGACAAATAAATACAACACAGAAAAGCCAAGACAGAAAGTCACGTCTCATCAGGGTATTCAGGCTGTCTGAAAGAGATTATAAATGGGGATGAGGCCATTTCAATTGATCTTCTATACTTGGATTTCCAATGAGGTTTTGACAAGGCTTCTCACCAAAGGCTCTTAAAAAAATTGAACTGTACTGAACTACAAGGAAGGTCCTTTGCAGGATTAATGACTTATTAAAAGGTAGAATGTAAAGCATAAGAGTAAATAGACATCATGCATAACATAGGGAAATTAAATTGTAGGCCCATATGAATCCTCCTCAACGTATTTAAAGCCCAGGAAGGGAATGAATAGAGAGATGAAAAAGTTTCTTCATGATTCAAAATTATTCAGGCTACTAAAAATGAACACTGGCTGCGACAATTAGCAGAATGATCTCACAATACTGAATGACGAGACAATCAATAAATGTCAGACAAAATGTAAAGCACAGCACTTGGTGAAAAAAATGGTCTAAATATATATATGCATGAATGTACTCTAAATTATTTCTCAATATTCAGGAAAGATCTTGGAGTCATTCTGAATAGTTCTTTGAAAACATCAGTTCACAGCTCAGGGTCAGTGAGCAAGGAAAACAGAATGATAAGAATCATTAAAGAAGGATGAAAAACAATGGCAAAAACATCATTATACCACTTTATAAACTCATGGTGTTCCCACAGCTTGAATACTGCATGCCTTTCTGGGCACTCCACCTCTAAAAGGATAGAGCAGCAGAAGAAAAAAGATAAGGATGATCAAATAATCCAAGAAACAGAACAGCATCCATATAAAGAAAGATCATACAGACTCAGGCTTTCTAAACTTGGAAAACAATGGCCGAGGAAGGATAAGATGGAATCATGCAAAACTAAGGAATGTCAGTTCAAAGGAGTTTAGAGAACAAGTTATTTGTTATGCCCCATCTTGACTTTATGCTTCTTAATTTCTCTATCATCAGGCAGCAGTTTTAAAACTAGGATAAGAAAACAGCTTTATCTTTTTGACCACATTCTGTAACTAAAATGTCGAAACTCATTGCAGAGGACACTATGGGAGCCAGGTATACAAACACATTTAGAAAAAAAATAAAATCACAAAAACAATAGATAAATTAATGGAAGAAATGACCTATAACAGCCAG
Source organism: Chlamydotis macqueenii (assembly GCF_036417535.1). Classification (NCBI taxonomy): domain Eukaryota; kingdom Metazoa; phylum Chordata; class Aves; order Otidiformes; family Otididae; genus Chlamydotis; species Chlamydotis macqueenii. The sequence continues at coordinate 69,343,940 of NC_141558.1, read as the reverse complement.
AAAGCTGTGACTACAACAGCGGTCTTGATCTGTAAGTCAGTAGTCACAGGCCGCCAGAAGTTGGAGAAGTGCTGGAGAAGTGTAACCATGTGCTTGCTCCACTCTTATGTTCTTTTCACAAATATCTGCTCCTGGCCAGTATCAGAAACAAGGCAAATTGACCACTGATCACTCCCAGTAGGAGACATTCTTGTGTTCCTTGTCTGTAAAGTGGTTGGCAGTAAGAAACTTCAAGAGAACAGACATAAGACTCAAACCCCTGGACCTGATTACTCTTTTATTATTTTCTTTTTATTAACTTTGCTTGTTTTTGTCTCCTGTATATTTAGACATTTATATCTCATTCATTTTGTACTCTGGATCTATAAAATATAACATGGTGTTTCTTTGCTGCTTTAATCCATGTTGTGATGGCTTCCCTATTGTATTTAGGCTTCATACTTCTAAGAAGTTGCACCATTTTATGCCAAGTCTGAATTTGACTGAGTATGATCTGGGCAGCTGAATACGGTCTTGAGGGAAAAGGTCTCCTAGTAACTGAGAGTTTTAAACAGGCCATCTCTCAGGATTACAAAAATCTACTCAAAATTGCTCAGAGTTTGATAAGGACTTAGGATCTGAAATTTTTCACATTCCTGTCCTATCATGGCATTGCACACCCACCTGCTTCCCCTGTAATAAGCCTAAACCACTTTGCTGTTTCTTAGATCTTCCCTTTGCCAGTTATCAAAGACTAAATTATGACATGCCCAGTCTATTCAAAATATGATTGCACAATGCAAGAAGTATAAGGATTGAAACTCTGACTGGAACCTTTAAATGTATCTAAAATAGTAACTTGGGTCTGACAAAAAAAAAGATGTCAAAAGTGGTACTTGCCTGCAAGAGCTGTTGCTATATTTACCTGAAACTATCCATAAAAATATATATATATAAAGTATGAAAAGAAACAATAAATATTCTTTTGCATCCTTTAGTATCTTCCATATGCAAGAAAGATCTTAATCCTGTTGAGGAGGTATGCCTGAAAACTGAATTGTAAGTTTGACTCTGTTCCCTTGTATTGCTATATACCATCTTGCCCTCTTTACTTGATTACCTTAATGTGAAGAAACCACGCAGGTCCAGCTGGACCCCAAAAATGTCTGTTACACTGTAACACATCCTAACATACAAGAAGGGGCAGAGATTCTTTAGTTATCCCAATTCCTTTGGAAAATGCACTGCACTGCACTTTACAATACTGTTTTAGTGCCTAGTTTGAGGGAGGAGAATGACTGTATTTTTTGCTCCCCAGAGAACTTCATCCATTCAAGTTCAGTGAAGGCTCAAACAGAATGAGGACAAATTAAGCTGAAAAAGCAAAGGATACCCGTAAAACAGCTAAAAAAAGGTTCAGCTCCATCCTTCATGGAAATTGCTTTTTCCTCATTTACCTGAAATTTGGTGACAAGTGACTGCACCAAGTTTGTAAGCAGCTCTGCCTTGCTTAATAAGAATACACTGGCAAAAAGAAACACATTCTTCCTCTGATTTTTATTGCCTGCAAAATGTCATGAGAGTTTCAAATTCAAGCAATCAATGTGAAGGAGAATAGACCATAAAAGCAAGGATTATTGCCTCAGAAATAGCTCTACTTTCCCTACCGTTCAATAATGAGGCAAGAACTTTATGGAAGATACCACAGTGATCAGCATGGTATAAAGGACAAAGAAAAACATACGTGGTTTGATACTAGAAAAAAAATTATTAGATTTTATACAGTGTGCAAGAGAGCTAGAAAGAGGGGCCTCTCTTCTTTGCAAATAGTGCTCTTCAGTCTGCATATGCAAAAAATGTAGGATCTGTCTTTTAAAAGCTGATCTTAATGCTTCTATTCTGCATTGAGAAAGTTAAATGCAACTACCAGAGAAAAGGGCAAAAAGTCAAATGTATTCCTCAAAAAGTGCAGAGTGTAAATTGCATGCAAATGAGTTGTCATTTTCTAAGAGCACATCTCCTCCCATTGGAAAAGGAAAACTTAACTCTAAAGCATGCTGTTCACATGCTGTTTATAAGCTATTACGGTAAACCAAAAGACATGCTCTGCAAATTCTATTTTCACCTGTTTCTTGCTGATGAAATACAGCCGAAGACCTACTTTTAAAACACACACAAAGTTAATTTATTCTTCAGTAGGAAGCAGAGAGATATTCTGGGGTGTCTTTGATCAGGAAGACATATCTTCTTGTGAAATATATGCCAGATGCGTAGATTCAGAGGGATCTATTTCGTGGTCAAACTCTGTCACTAAAATATGTTTTCTTTGTAACAAACATTTCTAAATGTCTGTTATAAAATTATTTCAGAAATTATTTCAAATATATTGAAATATGGGTCAGATATTTTCTTTTTACTTTTACATTATTACCCGTATGTCAAAATTATATCGAACTCAGCTAGACTACTAATATTTCTCATCTTACCTATTTTAGAAATGCTTAAATAGCAGGTATGTAAAATCTCAAACCTATAGCACAAGCAGAGACTGCTTAACATAAAATAACGCAACCTCAAATCTCCCAAACGAAAATCACAGCTAATCTTCAATGATAGCTGAAGCTCCAGTACCCTCAATGATACTAAAACAAAACTTGAAAGAAAATCGATACTTTCTGCCTGTTCAGGTAGTGCCTGGTCTCCACACTCAGAATGATATGCCATGAAATTATGCGAGAAACGCCCATATTTTAAGACTTCAATTTTCCTCAAAACTAACATTTTAGGGGAAATGAACTTCATGAGAACTTTTAAAGATTTACTTCTTTTTTGAAACAGAACGAAAATAGTTATTGACCTATCAACAGTCTCCAGAAAGAGAAACACACACAGAGAACAGCTCTGCCTAGCAATGCAAGCCCCTTTAGATGGTCTGCGTGGTCTAATCCAATTTCTAGAAGAGGTTCAGCATTTGAGCTCATTTAGATCCTGCAACAGTGAGGGCCATGAGACTTTAATAACTTGAAAAATCTGGGACGTATAGCATATGGGCCACCATTCTCCATCTGCGCAACTGGAGTGGCAGGAGGGGAATATTCTGAAAAGCAATACATCTGCGTGAGTAAACTCAGGCAGTATGTTAAAAAGTCACCTGACAGCTAACCTCACAGGATATTAATTAGAGTCCAAATAAGAAACAAATATGACAAATGTGCAACTCAACCACCTAGAAATTCCCTCTTTTCAAATATGGTTTTTATGCTATATTTTGGGACACAAACATAATATCACTCTCAAAATATCCTTGTTCCCTTTTAAATGTAACATTTATTCTGTTATGTTGATTTTGTTCATCTCTGAGGTGGAATTTAACAGTAGATTAGATCACTTTAGAGCTTTTGTTACTATGGTAACACTGTACTGCAGTTATATTTCTTCACCTCCAATCTTGATTTTGAGGTGACTGGTTATATTTATTCCTGTCCTTTACAGGATCTCAGTGTGACAGAAAAGCATTTGGTAGAAGAAAAATGTTAGCATCAGCTCCCACCATAAGGTGGGCAGTCCATACTGGTTAATTTGTACTGAAGATTAACTGTGCTGTGGGTTAAATGTATTCACTTAACTTTTCAGGGCTTTAAGTTCTAAATTAAATTAAATCACAAGTAAGTAAAGTTTGTGCTAGGCACCCTTGGATCTCCTTTCTGAATAGCTTAGAAGCAGTATGGCACTGCAGAGGTCTTCTGAGAAGAGACTAGCTCCTCTGAGAGATGAGACGATTATCATTCAACACAAAGACACAGAAAACCAACCAAGCAGCTTTACAAAACCTTCCTACTCACCAAAGTTGAGGTGTATGTCACAGAAATTTCCTGCACGTTAGGACCAGAAGACCTGTAGACTGTCCCCTTCCCCAGACAGCCCTGCTGTCCCACATGGAGCCCAAGCCATCCACGCAGAGGGCCACAGCACTACTGCTCCATGGAAGGTTTCTTCTGTACTTGGCTGCACTGTACCTGGCCTTATTGCCCTATAATGTGGGCATGTTTTATGAACACCAGGTATTCACAAAAATGTAGATAGTACTGGCAGTCAGGCTTATTAAAAACATCACCTGACACTTCTCTCTGTAGGCTTTTATTTTATGTTGCTTATAATGTTGTTAAACTGAGCTGAAGTTTTAATATGAGAAGATGCTCTTATAAGATGGTTTAAGAGTAGGGGGCTTAACCTCCTTGCTTTTCCTCTGCAAAAGCAGAAAGATTTCTTAGCCAAAGTAGTCTATATAGAGATAGCTTCCTGCAGAAAATTGCTCTTGGGAGGCAGGGCTTTCTCTCAGAAAATTGCTAGGGAAGTGTAAGGCTATTTTCTTATTAAACTATGACTAATATTATACCCTCTAGGCATTTGTACCAGCCTGATTTTTTCATGGGAAATTTCAAGAAAAGTGTTCGGGCAATTTCTAGTGTAGAATTACAGAAAAATATGCCTTTCCATATGGCTTTTGTTTAGGATGTGTCTTACGTCATCCTGTGAAAATCAAGTCAAATTCCAACAGCTCAGGAACCTGTAAAATATATAGAATTAGAGGTAAAACTCTGATTTTTGGAAGTTAAACCTCTCCAAAATGATCCTATGTCCCCAGTCATGCTAGAGCCTCAGCTCTCGACCTCGATGCCTAAGGGAGCAATCAGTGTTGTTCCATCCCCTCTGAGCTCCCAGCTACATCCAAAAAGTGCATACAAAACCTTTTCTTCAGAGAGAAGGAAGGATTAATTACATTTTAATTAGGGAACACATTATGTTAGCCTGATTCTACCAGCAACCACAGGGTGGCGATCATGTTCTGTGCTATCAAATTAATGGCTTTTGGCTCACAAGGTCACTTTGTACAAATAAACATCATGTACATCCTCTCGAAGGAGATTCTTCTGATTCCTTCTCCTAAAGCTGAAGAGCTGCAGAATTCATCACATCCCACTCGCACCTGATTTTCTTTACCATAAATCTAAATCCCCACGCTTAGCTTATTTTGTCAGTTGGTCTTGTTTAATCTTCCTCCTCCTCTGGCAAGGAGTTCAATGAAAATTATCGCATGATGTCATGCTAGTGTTCATTTTGAACCAGCAATCACTTAAGGTTTGCAGGCTACCTCTCATAAAGATATCTGATTGAACAGTAACTGGTAAACACTAAACTGCATATCAAGTAGCATAACTCACTAAAGCTTCATTGGATTTGTCCTTGAGGCAATGAAAGTAACTACTTAATATTTCACCATCTCTTTGATTATTTTTATAACATCTAGTTACCAAAGAACATTAGCTGAAATGTAGCATCTGCTTGTCAAAAAAAAGGTACACTTATTTTTTCTAACTACTCCTTCCAATGAGATTGATTGAGACATAAAGATGACAAGTATTTGCATAGAAACGAAGAGCAATTCCACAGGATCCAGTTCATCTGCATCAGTACAAACAGCAAAACAACGAAAATAAAGAAATAATTCAGAACACAATAACAGCCATGGTTTCATCTAACAATTAACAGAGGGTGGGTTGAACATATCTTGCAAGGGGCAAGGCAACATTCTTTGGTGATTAAACCACATTGGCAATTTCTTCCTAAAAAGACAGTTTGTTTTGCCTGTAACTTGTGTGATTGTTTACATGTGTGGCTGTAAATGCTCTCAGATCAGACTGGCAAAACTCAAGCCAACTTTGTACAGGACCAAGTAAGCATACAAGAGAGAAGAGGAGAATCAGACTCTACAATATTCACTCTGCCTAGATGTTCACAGGTTTTCCAAACTGTTTTTAAAATAAAAATATATTAGCATCTAGCTAGGCAAACGAAAGTTTACATATAAAGTAGGCCAGGTTGATCTTGATAGGATGAAAGAACCTGTCTGGCATAAAGATGATTATGGCCTACAGGAAAAAATAAGAATGGGCAGCTTATTTAGGATGCAAATATTTTGACATTTATCCAGTGCTTTACTTGGCAGCAGCAGCAGAAATAGCAGATATCCTTCCTGTACCACTCAACAGAGACCTCAGCAGGAAAAGCCAAAACTACTGAAAAAATGCTGCCTTGATGTAGTATTACCAGGCAGAAATATTTGGCCTTGATTTTCACAGCCCTGAATTAACACTCAGATTGGTTAAAGGCATGTACCTCTCACCAGAGAAAAGCATGATGTATGTTGGTAGAGCAAAAATCAGTTCATTTGGTAGACATGCACAATTTCGTCACAAAACCAGGCAAAAAGATCTATTGTTTCCTGGTCTTTGCATGAGATTTGCGTTTTTGACCAATACTAACTGGCTTTTGGGGAAGATTGGGGAAGAGCTCTTACAGACAACGTATCGCTGGCTTCTATCCATATACAAATTAAACAAAGCAACATTGGTGGAAATTGTCTCCCAAATTCCCTGGTGTACAAAAGCTGCAGCACATCGCACTGCACTCAAGGTACAAATGAATCCTGCCACATTACGTGTCATCAGTACTGACTTCCAGCAAGTAAAGAGAGAGAAGGTTGCTGTCCAGGAGAAGAAAAAACCTGTCACTTTGCTAGATCTCTAGGGGAGCTCTGGCTCACAGGAGGGCTCAGCAAGTGAAAGCAGCTAGAATTAGGAAAGTTGTGAGATGTGGTGGCTGAATCAGCCAGTACACAGTCAGGGATGGAAGATCTTTCCAAACATGCCAGCACAGGAAGGAGCTGAGGAAACATCAGGAAAGGCTGGGCTGAGGAACTGAAAAACAATTGTTGTAGGCATTTCAGAAGGCATTCATGCATGCATGGAGCACAAGTAGTGTGCTAGCCCTGCGAGGAAATTCAGTGAAGTAGATGAGAAAGAAAAAAAGCATGAACAAACTTGATTCCATGGACAACTCTTCTCTATTGTTCATTAAATTCAACCTGTTCTCAGAGTAAGATGCTATTGAAGAGAAAGAGGAACATCTCCCAACAGAGGTCTTTAACCATTTAAGTAACTCTGTCTTCCTCCTATGGATAGGCAAACATACTTCACAGTTTATGAAGTTGCAACCAATTTATCAGATATACCTTCCCTGGGTGTCTGTCAGCTGAGTTTCTTGCTATCAGTGGGCAGACATAGACATAGAAATCCTCCCAAGGTGAGGAACTTGTGAACTGGGAAATGAACAGTGGGAGAGGGAGCCCAGACTCGGGGTGCAAAGAAAGGTCAGACTCTCACAGCTCTTCTTCCTCAGGGTCTGGCAAATCCTTTCATGCAAAGGGACTTGCAGTGCTCACTGAGTTGGGGTCACTCTCACAGAACAAGGAAGATACAGAACTTCGTCTCCCCATTTCACAGAACAGATGCAGAAATATGAGTGTCATACTGCTGCTCCTCCTGCCTTTTGGGAGTGTAGCAGAGCACTGCTCTGTCGTGGCATTTCAAGCAGACAGCACCATCTTACTGGGAGAATAGGAGCAGCCATCTGCTTTTGAATAGGAGAGAACAGATCTGAAGGGCAAAACTAAGTTATATGCAACCTGCCCTTAGCAGAGAGGCACAGTGATGCTTTGGGCTTCACTGCAAAAGACACAGCTTGCTCTCACCAACATAAGTGCATCTTAGCTACCTCCATAAAATCCTGATGGTAATGGAGTATCTTGTGGATCTTACCTGGAGATAGATGAAGTGAAGTGTACTTGTGTCTCATCTCATCCAGCTGTCTCCTCATTAAAAATGATAGTGACTTGTACTGTCTAGGACTTGGCAGTGAGTTATGTGAGACATATCGGCTATAACACATCTCCCCACACCCCACAAACACACTCTAGCCAACAAAGATGATCTGAAGAGAGACTTGTTAGCTTGGATGTCTACTGAAAAGTTTTGCTTTCACTAAGGAAAATGTATGACTTTGCTATATAGTAGAGTTTGTTGAAGATGGCTGTACCCTCCTTACGAGGCTTTAAATCCTGAAATTTGTAAATTTTTGTGCTGCTTGGTGTTTCAAGTACTTAAATGCAGCACTTTACCAGGTACAAGGGCAAAATTTGCAATTTTCCTAATTACTTTTGATTTTCAGAACAGGCTCCCCTCCCCCCCGTAACATTTTTATAAGTTCAAGTATACCACAACAAGCTAAAAAAGCATCACTCATGTTTCCGGTCACAGATGAGATTGGGTGCTTCTGCTCACACATTTTGGCTAGATAAATTTGGCTGCTTTCACATGTTTTCTTGATTAGGGTGGGGGGTTTTTTTGGCATTTTACTTTAAAAAGAGACTAATTCATCTGAGGAATTAATAGACAATTATCCATAACGTGAGATTCTCATCTGTTGGAAAGCAATGGAAGTCAAGACAGGTCTAAGTTGGACAAGTGAAAAACAAGATGCTTTACAGAAGTGGTGTAGAAGCTATCTAACATACCTTTCATTATATACATGCTTTTCAGTAGATAAATACAATTCTTAGCATCTATTTGCCTGTACTCCATAAACATTCTATATATTTAATCTATTTTTGCTTTATTAAGGTGCAGAAAAGGATGTGGCTTCCAATATTCATTCTATTCTTAATTCTGTTTCAGTTTTGTACTGTGTGTTCTCTAGTCGAGGACACTAAGTTTCTATTCATGTTTTGTTCTTCAGGTTTTTGTGTCCTTGCAGCTCATTCAAAACAAGGATGCTGAAGAAAGAATAAGAGGATTTTTATAGTAGTCCTTAGCTGATAAAAATATTTTAGAGTGGCAGCTGATCACATGATTTAAAAAAAATATCTCAAATTCAAAGATAATCTGAATGTGATATATTTGAATTTAAACTGTAAATGCTGTCTGGCGATTTGATTATGCTTGTTCCGATCTGTACACAGCTTTCAATGAAGGATCACACTCAATGAATCAGGCACCAAAATGTGAAATATTTAGCTTAGAGACCTATTTATATAGGAATTAGGTTTACCAAACAAGTGAGAGCTTTTTTAGTCTGTTCATTCCCTGAGTTTCAGAAGTGAAGAGGTTAAGGCAATTTCATGCTGCTTTGTTTCTGACAGCCGAGTCCAGGGGCTGTGAAATCCATCTGCAGCAAAGCACTTAGCCACAGGCAATGTGATCTTCTTGCTTTTCACATTGCTTAGATGTTCCATGAGAGCAGTAATAAGTTTAGCTGCAAGAAGCTAAATGCTTGGCCCTACCTACACTTGTGTTGCTATGTCTGATACACCGGAGAAATGTTAATTATATGTAGAGATCGAGTAGCCTCTAAAGACTGAAGAATGACATGAAGATGTTCCACCTCTGAGACCAACTTTTGTTCTTCAATGAACGTGTGCTGTTGTGCCATTGAAAAGAATGAGATACACTCTTCAAGAGGAATTATTTTAGGCCCTATCAACTTAGGTATGGAGTTGTCCTGACATAATGAAACACTCTTTCCTACTGAATTGTAGGTGTGATTCAATGTCTAAATTTTATGCTCACTTCACATAATTTACCATGGTTTGAGTCAAACTAATTATTATTATAGGCTTCCTTTCATATTCTTTGAATTCAGAGTAAAACTGCAGCTCACTATGGTTTTAAAAGAAAACCTCATTTTATAGTTAAAATCATAGAATCATAGAATGGTTAGGGTTGGAAGGGACTTTTCAAGGCCATCTAGTCCAACCCCCCTGCAAGGAGCAGGGACATCTCCAACCAAATCAGGTTGCTCAGAGCCTCATTCAACCTGGCCTTGAATGTTTGCAGGGATGGGGCATCTACCATCTCTCTGGGCAACCTGTTCCAGGGTTCTACAACCCTCATTGTAAAAAAAAATTTTCTAATATCTAATCTAGATCTACCTTTGCCTCCATCCTATTAGTGCCTCCAGGTATAAGCCTACTCCTCTCTTGCCAGGATCACCTCTCTCCTTTTCCCCTAGGACTATGATTTTGGGCTTCCAATTCCATGGTGATTGTCTATGATTGCCTCCAAGGAGCTCAGCATCAGTACTTGCCTTTGTGCTCTTCTCGCAGTGGGGAGAAACTGGACACCCATTAGCTTTCAGAAAGCTCTGTGTTATGGATAAAGAGTTAAAAGAAAAAGTACATCATAAAAAAAAACAGCAAATCCACATATACACTACATTTACCAGCTATCGTCATCCATCATCTATTAGGCATCCTAATATACACAGACAAATTCAGCTCGCTCTCTGTATTCCAGCCTGCACTTCCTTGTTAGCCTTCACTCGCTGTACATCAGGACAGGCTCTTTATAACCTTTTATTGTTTGTTTGTCTGGTCTCTTGAACTGAGCAAACCAATACATGTGGTTTTCTCCTAAAGGAATAGTTTTCACCAGATGACTTGACACACAGTGATTTTACTACTCATTTGTCTTAACAGCCAAGAGCAAACAAATAACAGATATCCACATTACACAGAGTACTAACAAAAGCTTATTTTTTTTCCATATCTTCTATCATATCTCCTTACATTTGCCTCCTTAAGCCGTATAACTTTAGATGAAGATCTTTCAAAAACCAGTGTCTAAGGTGTTAAAGCCTGTCCTTGTGTGTCAGGTTTGTTATGTTGTTCTCAACAGTCTTCTGCATTTATGCTGAGATGTTCAAAGTATACCTGAAAGAAAGGCTGCTTTATTTCTAAAAGATGCAAGATTTTGTTGTCATAGTCTGTTCATGTTTGTTTGACATATGCGAGTTTTAATCTATCTGAAGTGTGCATGAATGAAAGAAACTCAAATGAAAACCGCATCTAAGTTTGCGTTTCAGTGAAGCTGCTCACAGAGAGTTGGTGAATTTTCAGGATATTTGACTGATGCTGCTAATGAAACTTCGATGTCTGTATATAAACTTCAGCAGCATTCCCTCTTTTCCATCCTCTCTCCTAGGTTATTTTCTTTATTATTAAAAAGGCAAGAACATCATTCAAGAGACACTTATACGGCTCCTTTTATATCGAGCAACATAGCTGTCTCCTGAATTATCCACTTCAGAGGATATTTTAGTAAGGGAGGGTAAGCACTGGTTTACCAGAAGTCTGATGTTCTTTTGGCACAGATGCTCTGGTGAAATGAAAAGGACTTCAGTGGCTCTGGAAACTTCAAATTTCAGTCAACTTAGGGAGTCTTGGTAGGTTACATGTAACAGAAAATGGATGAGCTGACTGGTCCAGGAACCTACTTTTTTTTTTTTTTTTTAAATCTCAGATAAAGTGTCAACCAATTCAGCCCTTCCAATACAGACCTATCCCCATCAAATACTATTTAGATGCAAATAATGTCAAGAAGTAGGGCTCTTCATCCTCCAGGTACAACTGTGTTTCATCCAAACCAGCTTTTAATATCAATCTGCTAATCTAATTATTTTGCAGTGAGCACACTTATTTGAGTGCCTTCTCACAATCAAGCTTTCCGCTGGCTTAAACATCTCCTTACAGAAAGCACTGAAAAGTTTCTAAAGTGTCTTTTCTTCCTAAAGCACAACGTGCCTTGGAAGCCTGACCAACACACAGGTAAGCATAAGTGTGACTAGCAGTGGGGCTACATACAACCCCAAGCACCACATGCTAATCTTGGGAAGGCTTAATTTTGCGATGAAGATGTGATCCATTAAGTTGCCTCCCATCTGACAATCCCTTTTCCCTCCTCTCCTTTCCCTTTAGGTTTTGTCCTGCTTTCCTATTAATGCATTACGTTCTTCTTCTGGTCTAGAGGAAGGAGGAGAGATGAGTCCAGCTGTGACCCTGGAGGTGGTGTGTTGTTTACAAAAAGTACATTAGTACAGACACTGACATGCCTTTACTCCTCCTTCAGCTATACTTTGTGCTGGTGAGAACTAACAGGCAGTTCTTTGGTTCTTACTGAGGCAGAACTCTTACTGGACCAGTGGGATTTTTATCCAAATAATGAAAATATCACAGTAAGTTCGTGATATTATATTTCACAAGTGGGACTTTCAGAGGTCAGAAGACTTCAGTTCCTGTAACATAAGCACTGCTGGATTGAAGAGCTTGTACTACAGGGAATAACAGATTGACATCCAAAAAAACCCATGTCCAGGATAAAGAAAAGTTGCTTCATAGAGAACAGACCTTTAAAAATGCTACATTAATACTAAAAATATACACCGGGGGCTACCATGGCAGCCTAGGTGCACAAACCGTTTCTACAAACAGAGAGAGACATTTATTTCGCTGCGTATATCTTATCATGAGGAGTGCGCTACGCTCAACTCTATAAAGACTCGCTTTCATCTTCAGTGCCTCTCTTACAAGTGAGACAGTATTGCACTCACGAATGAATGCGAGTTACCTAGCTCAGGGAGTTAGACGACGTAGAGAGCCTTCATACAGATATTTAGTCGTAAATACTATCATTACAGAGAGGCACGAGCACCTGTGCTTTTGCGATTAATGCATCTGCTGTGAGTCAGTACAGCCGTTCACAGCAATCCAGTCTTGACCCAGCTGATACCTGTCTGATGGAGCTGCAGTGTAACTGGTATCTATCTGCACATTGCAGGTGCATAATAGAAAAGAGCAAGGAGTCTGGTCATACAGCTGTAACATATATTCTGTATTTAAACATAGCAATAAGTGCTTACAACTGATAATGAATAAGGCACAGCCTACATTTTTAGTACTGTACACAGAACACGTTATTTACCACTATTTCCCTTTGCTAGCTTCTGGAACACTAACATATTCATCTGTTTGGCATGTTTTGGCCCTTAAGAAAAAAATGTAGCGAGTTTTGATATAGTCCAAAGTGCCGCACAAAGCCAAATCGTACAGCCTGCCAAAGCGACATAGGGGCAGCAAGTTATTAACAATCTGCTCATTACCGTAAAGGTACAGCAGCTGGAGGTGGCTCACCACTGTGAACCTTCATAATGGCTCTTTCTTCTATCAATATTACTAGATCTAGTAAGGGTCTGAAGAAAAGAAACTTCTCAATAAACTCAATAAAAAGAAAAAAAAAAGACAAAAAAAAAAAAAAAGGAAAGAGAAAGAAAGTATTTTGAGCATGACTACTTCAAGGCAAACCAAACTGAACACAGTCAATACCTCCACTGAACTGCCAGGACTTATAGGAGCCACACAGCAACAGACCATCAGTAGCAGTAGATTCTGAAAAATCCTTACTTTAGTCCCATGATACAAATATTGACTTTCATCTGTTCTCTCTGTGGGCTAATCCCTCTTGTCATTTTTGTAATCCTTATTCCTGTACCTTGTAAACTTGAATCATGCTTTCTATGTAGTAGCATGTTATGTCAAATAAAGACATTAAAAAAGGTCCTGAAGCCTGGTTAAAGGCCTTCCCTTTACCCAAAGTTTCCTAAGTAGCATTTAATTTCTCAAAGGAATAACTGCAACATACATCTCAGAAAACACTGCATTTCAGCGACTGCCTGGTGGGCTGTGGATAGACGTGAAGTATGGCCATTCTAGGTGACCAGGGGCACCATAAAGGAAAATACCAACATATTTCAGTAAAAAAATCTTTTTAGACTTGATCGATGAATGAGATGCCTTGCTTGCATTTTACAGTGCCTTCAGAATTTCCATTCTAACCTCATTTTATATTGCCCACAATTTTCTGATAGTGTCAAGCCTCTTCTCCTCTGCTCCTTAAAGGACATAAGATTTTTATGTATTTTAGCATTAGCTGAGGAAAGATGGAAAAATCCTATTAACTCATATAGAAATTTAACACTTTATGCTATCACAAGCAAGCAGTTTGGTGAGCAGGTGAATTTACAAACCTTGACTTCCTCATGATTCTTATTCTTTTGGATTACAGGGTGTTATTTTCTTGATCACAAGAGATCCCTGCCCCTCATTAGTAATAAGATATGTCATGGCCTTTAATATAGAAAGTAAGGTTTAAAATCTTAAATGTAATCTTAACGTAATAAAGATGTTAAAGGGAGAAAGAGAACAGATGAGTTTTTTTCTGCTACTACTCCAAGACAGGAGACGCAGCACTCCTTTAGAGTGAGCGTGCATGAGCAAGAGGAGGCAATGTGCGGGCAAGACTATGCCCCTTTTCCTTTCCATCTGCTTTTCCCATTGAATAAAGCTACAAATCATGTGAAATCTTCCACTCTCAAAACTCAAGGTGGAATAATCAGACAACTATCTTAAGAAAAACCTCTGCTCTCCATAACAGTGACACTATGTGTGTGTGTATATATATATATATATGTATAGAACAGACAAGTAATTAATGCAGGACTGGGCAGAAAATGCATTGCATTATTCAGCACTAAGGCAAAAAAAATTGACTTAGAAAGCACGGTATCTTCATTTTTGTCATTAAAGATACTTAACAATGTTGAAGAGATGCACGGAGATAACTTTGTTCTCTAAAGATAGTGCTGAATTTGGAATGAATTGCAAATTTGTCAATGGATTTGCACTGCTTGCTTCCAATAATTTGCTGATCCATTGTCTCTATGTCACAGCAAACTCCTCTTGAAAGTGGAAATATACGATACACCAGTTTGTCTCTTTAAAATGTTGTGATAAGAATCACTTTGGCTCCATTTTTGACACCATGTGAAAAGTAAATCTATTAAACTCATAAACATTTATTATTCACCTGAAAATACACCACTGATAAGTCCACTTTAATTTGCGCACCATTTGCATTCACTATTCATATGTCTTCACTGTCAGACTCAGTAATTCATGTATGGATTAATGAACATTAACAGAAGTAAGGACTAAGATTTCAAAATTACTCCACTGAATATAAGGACAAGCTCATGTTCTATCAACAAGATGTTTGCACAGGCATTTTGAAGTTTTGTTTTTCATTTTTCTCCCCCCAACAGTCCAGTCCCTTGAAAGGTAAAAAGGAGATTTTACAACAGGAGAATTTCTCTAGTGATGTCTAATATTTTGTTGTGGCGAAAGGTCAGTTATCACTGGCTTAAGCACTGCTGTTTTGATTTTTTTTTTTTTTTCATACGATGGGCACCATTTCTATGGTCATAACGAAATACATGTTGTAGAGGTATTACACAGAAACGCCTTAGCCTCAAGGAACAAATATCCGTGTGCATTGCCAGATGAAAAGCCATGGAGTACCCCATCTACTGAACACAAAGCAGCAACACTGCAAATCTCTACCCTGTCCTGTCACTCAGACATCCACTCCTATATGCTGATGATACTGTTGCTACTACCCCTGATTATAGGCATGTCAATAAAAAGAGAATTTGGACCACACACATCTCAATTTGAGCAGAATTGATGTATATAGTTACTGAGTTTTATTTCCTACCATTACGTGTAAGATAAAATTGTACAGATACAGTTACAGATAAAATTGTAATTTCAGCGGTCTCATCAAACCAAGTCTCACCTTTAAGTACTTATCAGGCCTCAGCTAGAAAATACAGAAGTGCTGTTACATGCAAGATATCACTTATCTCCTCATCTGCTTGTTGCCCAGCAAACTATCACTGTTTAGCTTCATTCATAGTCTAGGGCGTATGTTTTATGCTTGCATTTAACTGCTGAAAGGCTGGCATCTCAACTCCAAAGCAGCGGCTTTCAAAACCATTTGTGAAGACAACAAATACTTCTTGGATTAAGGTCTTTTTACCAATGATATATTTAATTTCTGAAATTATGGTACAGTTTAATTACAAACAGCCATCTAAGCTCACCAAGCACTTAAAAGATCCCAGGTTCAAATACCTTTTCTTCCTTTGTTCCTAACAAAATACAGCAGGGAACTCTGAAGCGTACATCACGCTATTGCTGTGAAATCTTTTTCTTTGGGTGAAAGCCAGTGAGCAGAACTGACATAGCAACAAAGGGCCATCCCCTGCAACCCCAGAAACAGAAACTCATAGGAGACATGCAGACAAAAAGAATTGCTGATTCAAGTAAGTTTTCAGATATTAACCACCTGTGATCTTAATTTATCAGCCCCAACTTACAGATGCCTTCTTGGCCGAAATGAATGTATTCAAGCTATAGTAGCCAGTCTGTGATACTTCTTTTTGTTAATGTGAGACCATATTTAAATTATAAAGTTATTTCACGATTCAAAGCTTAGTGCCTAGAGCTACTTTTTGTACTATAGAAAGCTACATTGTGATTTTCATGAAGAATAATACCTGTATTGTTTACAGAGCAGGGCTAGAGTCAGCTCTGCTCACTACCACCTGCAGGCATTGAAAATTAGAACAAGTACATGCTTAATCATTTACCAGGGAAATGGAACAGCTACAATAATAACAACAACAAAAAAGGGTTTTACTAGATTAAAACCATGCTATGAATAATGCAATATGCTACAGAAGTGTCAAAAATTAGCTCTTTTGACCAAACTCTCAACAAGCAGTTCCTCAAACAAACCCCCTCTTTTGCTGGTAGAGACCTTTTTGCTTGCTGGCTACTTGGAGAACATTCAGTGAGAGTAAATGCAACTGCAAGTGGAAGTTCAACCTCTAGAAAAGAAATACAAATGAATTTTGATTAAAGCACTGTGCCTAATTATAGCATTATTTGCATATGACAGTCCTAGGTAGGAAAGTGATTGGTAGTTCTTCAGCTTTGATTTAGTACAGTGGGTTGATTTGGTCAAGCAGTAAAGTACCTGAGAGACAACCATGTATGTGCCATTCATCAATGGCTGCCTCATACACACAGCTCTCCAGCTGGGCTGCTTCCCCTCCCTGCTTGGAAGCACTTACAGTGAAGGCACATTTTAGTCTACTCTTAACATAAGCTGCTTCACCACGGATGATAATGCTCAAGATTAGAGCCTGGCTGAAGTTTTTTTCTAGTGGACTTTTGGTGAAGGTTGGTAAACATCAGGGTAGTACCTAAAGGCACCTGAGATGATCTGAGCAAACTTGGTGGAATAAATAAATAAATAAGCAAATGTTTCTCATTGTTTAACTTGTTTGCATCCTTTTTAGTTGAGTTGTTAATTAAAAGCAAAATAAATTTCATATGAATTAAAATTAATAGAGAGCACATAGTCAGTTTATATGCACCAAGTTCTGAAGTAAAAGGTATCTGATGTACCTACTGCATCTTAAAAATATAAATAAACTGCTACAATCACATCATTAACTACATTACAAGAATTTAGAGCTTCCTCTCTTTCCATTTGACCCTTACATTAAAGGCAAGATTTTTCTTAGCAGATTAGCATCTTTCAGGATGTACAATTCTTGTACAGTAATTGTCTCCCAGGACGTAAGAGGTACCTGTAACACTTAACGTCCAAGAACTTGATGTCACACGTGTAAGACACTACAGGGGGATAAGGAACTTATTGTTATTAATGATACCATTTTAGCTTTGAAAGCTGTTCTTCACATATTCTTGAGTATATTCACTGCGCCTGCCAAGCAGCAATCAACCACCTATTGCATTTGCCAACAGGCACTTCTCATAGCTGCTTACAAGAGTGTTTCAGACTCAGACAACCATCAACAGAATGGTTTCAAAATGCGTTGAATGAATTTTGCCCAGTACGATCAAGAGCTTCTGGTAATGCATACTTTCAAAAGCATCTCTACAAAAGGCAATAAAATTGGGAGTGCTACTGGAAGCAGGCAGAGAAGCATTTCCCATCCAGTGGAGCTCCTGACCCATGCAAACAACTTAGCTGGCTTGCCAGTCACTCCTCGCCCATTACAGAAAATGACTGTAAGTCACTAGTCTCAAACAATTCCAGTTGCATATTATACAGCTGTGATGACAAGGCTTCCTAACCTTTACTTCTATGACATCTGCCTTGGATTAATGAGCTTGTCTGCCTGTATTTGTCCCAGGATGACTGCTGGGATCACCTCCCTTTCAGATAGGACCATTCTGGGGACTCATCAACTGTGCATTGCAAGAGAAACTGATCTGGGTTTTAAGAACAAGTACAAATGCTTATAAGCTCCAGGAATCAAGGATGTATGGATCAACAGCCTTCTTGAAAGAAAACACTAGAGGGAAAAATCTAGCCATGAATTTGTCTCATCTATGTTTATACGTCACGCCAAATTACCCCATGTAGTCTGCCTCTTAATTTCCAAGAGCAGAATAAAACGTAGAACAGAGCCTCTAACCAAAGACTCATGCAAATTTGTGGAAAATGTTGTTTACAGCAGTACCATCTTGGCCTCCTGAGCAGTACTGGCAGAGGTGCTCACCAAAGGTACAGCCCACACCATCAGCAACACCAGCATGCTCCCAGTCAATGCAAGCAATATTGCGACACCTGCAATGAGAGATTTTGCTGGCATCGCTAAGCGGGCCAGGACAAGTAGTGCAGATGTTTTCACACCTTTTTGCAAAAGTGCTGAAGCAGCAAAACTGTAGCAATTCTCCAACTCCAGTCTCATTCATCCAAACTACTTAGAATCATAGAATCATAAAATGGTTAGGGTTGGAAGGGACCTTCAAAGGTCATCTAGTCCAACCTCCCTGCAAGGAGCAGGGACATCCCTGACTAGATCAGGTTGCTCAGAGCCCCATCCAACCTGGCCTTGAATGTTTCCAGGGATGATGCATCCACCACCTCTCTGGGCAACCTGTTCCAGTGTTCTACAACTGTCATTGTAAAAATTTTTTTCCTAATATCCAGTCTGAATCTACCTCCCTCTATTCTAAAACCATTACCCCTCATCCTATCACAACAGGCCCTCCTTGACAAAACTAATTATAGTGCTCCTCAGAAGGGCAGACATTAAGTGTCTTGGCTTGTTTTCTTGCCACATGCAAACATCAACGTTAAGGAATGTGAAAGCAAAGTCTTCCTCTTTCTCGCCCTGTCTTCCCTAGGCACTCATGATTGCATGGGAGCAGGACTCCCACCATCACACCCAACTACGGTCACGTAAGACTAGTGACAGATACAGGATTGCTGCAGTAGACCCAGATTGCCATCTTTGCCCGAGACTTCACAACTACTGTACCCTCTTCTGTTTGGGAGAAAAAGTGATAATCACATTTCCTAGCCAAAGGAATAATAAAGGAAAAAATCTAATAGGATTTATGTATAGTATTACAGACACAAGCATATATAGAGACAATGAGTACTTTTTTTTTCTGTTAAATATAAGCTTTATATAAAAATACTTCATCTCAAGTGAGTGTCTAAATATTGGACTACCCCAAAATTTCTTGTGGTTTGTATATTGTCCATGAAATATATCATATAATTTGCCTTCAGCATTCTCTGAGCTACTCGCATTTTGCCATTGGGAAGCAGCAACATTTTATAATAAGCAGTCGCCACAGCAGCTAACCTAGTTTGGGGAGTTAATGCTGCAATTGCAAAGAGGGGAAGAAAAAAAAAAAAAAGCGCTCAGAAGAGACCTGATTTTCATTTTCCCTGGGTCAGATGGTTTACCAGAAAAAAAAAAATTCTCTTCACCTGGTTTCACCCTTTAAAATAATGCAAAAAAAAATCTGTGTTACTGATGCATGCATCAGACAAAAAAACCCCCACAAACTATTGAGACCTACATGAGTCTGTGGTGATAAATGGATCAGTCTAGATACAGAGTCAGGATCTGTGCCCAGCTGCTATAGCTCCAATGAGTTTAGGGAACAAAATAAGAAAATACATATGACAACCAAATAAAGGTCACAAAGAGCCCTCCTTATTTCCTATGGGAAAGTATGAGCCTGCAGGGGTAGAAATAAATTAGGTAAAAATTAATAGCTTTTTATATTCTAACTAGTAAACATATCACCCAGAGCTAGACAAACCGCTCAAAAGAAGAAAAACATAGCAACCCTATGATTTTCGTTTTTCAGTAGCTGGGAATACTAATGCAAGAGCTCAAGGCAAATATATTAATCCCCCCAGCTATGCAGAAATAAAATGTTATGTTCAGTACTAGTTTCTTCAATGCCATTTTAACAGGAGGTTTTCCCACCAGCTTCCTCTCAACAATAAAATTTAGTTTCATTTAAATAACAAAATAATACCCTAAATAAAATCCAAGAAAGGTGGACATTAATTAGAAAACAGTCAAGTCCTGGCTTTAAGATAGATTACATCTTTTCTACAGTTTAAAATACAGGCTTTATTTTTTTTCTTTGTGTTCAGTCACCAGTGAGGTGTGTGGAGTTCAGCAGTACTGAAACAGGAGAGTCCGTGCACAACCACAATGCAGGCTTTTCCCCTTGGCAGCATTGGAAAATAATCTGGCATATACATAGGTGTAGAAAATT
The DNA here is from genome assembly GCF_036417535.1 of Chlamydotis macqueenii. Lineage (NCBI taxonomy): Eukaryota > Metazoa > Chordata > Aves > Otidiformes > Otididae > Chlamydotis > Chlamydotis macqueenii. The sequence continues at coordinate 69,323,764 of NC_141558.1, read as the reverse complement.
ATTGATAGTCTGCCAGCAGTGCAATTGTAAGTGTGACAACAAAGCAGAGATGCCCTGTTATGTCACGCCTGTGTGCAGAAGGATCCATTTAACTGGCACACTGATAAACTTGATTTAACTGAGAAATAATAGAGAGAAGAGTATCCTTGAGAGGCAGCAGGGTTAAGGAATAAAGCTCTTTGAGTCCTTTCCTGTTTAGAAACACCTGCAATGCTAACGCTACCCTTCCCACTATTGTTGGAGGGTGCTAATGTTTCCAGTATGGATATTGATATTAACTTTAAATGCAAAGGCAAGTAATGGTAACTTTTTTTTTTCCCAAGCATTCTCAGTCACTAGAACCAAGCAGAAGCTAAAGCTAGTCTGATCAGCTATCACTTCTCTGCTATGTGAGTTTGACTTGCATGAAATTTCTTACATAGATGAGAAGATAAAACACATTACAATAATCCCAACAGTTTTCTAAATGCAAGATGAGGTTAAGAAAAACAGAACGACCAAGAAAGAACCCTGCAAAATGTTTCCCATTCCTTCTTTAGTAAAGTAAGGTTGCATAAATGCAGCATTTCTCCATTTATTTGTGTGCCATTAGAGTCAGGAGATTTCCACAAGACATAAATCAGATTAATTTTCTCAGAGGTTCAGAATAAAGATCAATGCTCTTGATCTTTTTAAACCTCGTATGGTCTGCAGTCCTATCCAGACATACAAAACTGGAACTAGAAACCTTCCCCTTGTTGCACTTCCTTCATTCCCCAATTCTGCTATCAATAAAAACCAACTCTAACTTACCATAAAGAAGTTACTAAAACACATTGCACACTGATGAACCTTGTGTTATTGTGGCTTTTAAGAACTTATTAATGCAGAGAGAAACATGGACAGACAAGACATCTTGAGGGGAAACTGAAGGTGGGTGCTCTTCAAAAACCTTAATTTAATATAACATTTCCCGCAGATCAGAAAGTGCAGGTAAGACATCTGACATTAAACAAGCCAGGGATGGGGAAAGTTACAGTAGCTAAATGTGGTTTCAAACTTAAAGAAGTGGCACATTTGATAGGAGTGTTTTCCTTTCCTGCTTTCTACAGAGATCCTGTAAGCAACTGTGAGTCTGTACTGATGTGCAGCATGCCCCAGGCTAGGGAGCAGGCACGCAGCGGCAAGGAAACCACCCTGGTGAGACTGACAGAAAATCTTCTGAGGGCCTTATGTGCTCCAGGTGCCTCCCACACAAAGAGAAACATCTCTGTGTGGTGGCAGACAGGCACTGGCTCCATGGGGTACCTGCTGACCCAATGGCACAACCAGAGCCGAATTTTCTCTTCCAAAAAAATACCATTAAAATGAACTTTTGGCCATCATTATTGCATGTAAGCTTGAAAATATGAACCGGAAAGGTCTGAAGCTATTACTTGCCTTGCGCCTGCAGAAACTGGATTAAAAAATGTCCCCAAAACCACGTGTATATCAAACACTTGTATATCAAACACTTTCCCAAAACAACAATACAGGAGCTATGTCTGTGATGATGGCAGGGGGAGTGGAAAGGTACAGGAGAATCACACATGCTGATGAGGGATGTGCTGGGCTCTCCCTGGGGTCTGCCCCCATCCTGCTCTCCTCCCTGGAACTGGGGTTCACTGCACATCCAATGTCCCCTCAGCACCAGGGTAAAAAACCTACAGGGTATAACCCCTTTACTGAAACAAAGGAGTTGGATTTGTCTCACATGATACGACTCTCAGAAATGCTACTGAGGCTGCAAATCCGTTCCAAGCCTACCAAAGTGCACTTGGATTGCCAAGTGGGAAGACCAACCTGGTCTCTGCCATCCTTATTTTCAGTAGGACCAAGTAGTGTTTCTCCAACTCCTTTGTGACAGATGTCTGCTTTTCAGTCTGGATGAGTACAGACAACCTTGGAGCCATCATCCCTATTTCCGCTCTCCCTAGTCAAGCTCCCCTCTGCTGCATTCCCCCATCTCCCCTTGCACTTGAGATGATGTTCATCACCGACAAGTCCCTCAGTGGAAGTTGTGAATGCTTCTCAGCTATCACTCACTCCTTTGCTGATTCTTTGCTCTTGATGCTTCCTGGATATTCTGCTCCTCAAAGCTTATGCAGATTGTTATAACCATATACAGCACACCAATCATATGAAAGCAATACGTATTTCTTGCACAATCATGGCTAGCATTTGCTATATCTTGAAATGACTAGCAAAGATTTAGCATTTTAAGGGGAAGAGATTAATTTAGCTGGTAAGGCCAGTGTGGTTGTCACAATTGCATGGATCAAATGTAGCCTTTAGGTGAAAATATGCAAGTACGTTTACTCAGTGCGTTATGTTTTCCTCTATCGGAGAGTTCTTGTTATTCATATAGTACAACTGAGGTGTATGTCCAACGGTGCTTGTAACGTAAGTATTTTTAAAGATGAAGGAAGAAAGATAAAAAAAACCAAACAAAACTCACTGTCACTGAGTAAGCTGCCTCAGAAATGAAAAGAAAATTAAAATTGTATCATCTTCCCAGGTGAAAAGCAAATGACAAAGAGAATCTGATGGAAAAAGCAAACAGGCAGGAGGGCACTTATTCTCACCTAGATTTTTCTTACAAAACCTTGAGAGATAGTAAACGCTTAGACAATTTAAAAATCTGACAATGATGATATGCATAGGGGACAAATATTTTTTATTTAGTGCATTCCACTCCAAGTCCTCCTGATGTCAGGAGGACATGACTTGAGAGAGGAGTGTTTAAGCATAAAGAGACATTAAGTTTTGCAGCTCTAGGCAATCACAAGCCTTAGACTACAAACTAGTATGGTAGGTGCCAGAGCTGCAGAAACACAGGTCTAATTGGTCCAGGCTGTGCCCTGAGCCTGGCAGGTATATTTGGTACATGACGTTTTAAATTGAATTTCCCTTATTTTGCATTGCAGGTCGTGCTTAAGTAAATTCCTTACTTGTGGGCTATAATTCAGAATACAAACACTGAATTTGATTGTTGATAGAAAAACTGATACGCAGATGGTAAAAATAGCATTCCTTGGTTTAATTTTTTAATTTGTATTGAATTAGCACCTAAAAGCTCCAGCTGGGATTAGGATCTGGACTGCTATCATCCTTGTGTGCATTATGCAGTGCTATTTCATTCTTGCCAAGATTTCCAATATGTATATATAAATGTGTATGGAAAAATATTTCTTCAAGGAAAGAGCTGCAGTGAGGAATCCTTACTTTCTTGGAAATTTTAATACAATTAATGGCAATGAAAATTGGACTTAAAGTGGAAATGGAACAAATTCCTTTCATACATCCTGTAGTTTTCTTGCAGATTTTTCTTTTCATTATTCTTTTGCTTTATTGTTTTCAGAGAACATTTTAAGAAGCAAAAGCCAGGATCCCTTAAACTAGGAATATCTTAAGCTGAAATGTATATCAGCATTGCTTTGCTGAGCCCATTTTTTCTGTGAAAATGGACAGATAATGATGTCCTGAACTCTTCCCTCAACAAAAATTATGTTTCTCATTTTCACTCCCAAAGGAAACTGGCACACCACAGCCTCAGCATTGTCATCGTTTGGCCTGGTACAGTGCTGTAGTAATGTAATTGCTTCAGTAAGAGAACCATAAAAGCTTAGCCCTTTTGGGTTTTGCTTTGTTTATTCTTCTTTTCTGTTTTACTGAAAAATGTGCAGCAGGCTAGGAAACAGGAGAAAAAAAAAAAATTACAAAAATCAAGCTTTTTCCTAAGAAAGTCCAGCCGTTATGTCATTAGTTGTAACATTTTCAGGGTAAAACCAGCCTTGGCTCTCCCTGACCCCACAGCACTCTGCATGGCAAAAGCAATGATGGTCCCAGCAGCCACAGGGTGAGCTGTAGCTGGCTGCATCATTTGATGTGCGCCCTTACTGCTTCTCACGTTCTCAGACTTGAGAGTGTCCCTGTCAGTCACCAGCGAGGGCAGATTAGGAAGGGGTGCTGAGCAACAAGCAAAACATAATGCTCAGGTTTAGTGCAGTCACAGGGCTGATCCTCACTGTTAGCAGTACTACATAAACTCTCTTTGCCAGAACGTAGGCATTAGATTTGGATAAAGGCCAGCTGTATAATTACATTGCACCTTATTAAAATTTTAGAGGGATGTTAATTGGAGGAGAGTCCTATTATTGAGCCTACTATGATTAAAATTTGCCACCACTTCCCTGCTGTTGGTGTTATTTAAGGGATGCATATAATAATCCATGCATAATCAGGGCCAGATTAAAGATCCCGTCAGGAGGAAGGGAGCAGCAGGGGAGGGAGGATGTATTTTTGCACATCTCTACAGGAAGCAGTCAGAGCACTGGCCCTTGCACCACTTGTGCATGAGTTGTAGCTGTCAAAATAATGACCAAAGACTGGCAAGGAGAACGGAACAGGCCAAGATCCAAGCCATTGCCACACAGACTCCCTGCTGTGTCTGGAAAGAAAATAGGGAGCAGCCATGGCCACATACTCCCAGAATGCTGCAGTATATCTGAGCTCTGAGGGCTCTACCACAGTACAGGCTTTATGAACTGGAGAAAAAAAAAAATCCAGCTCAACTTGTAAGCCACCATAGCACAAGAGCCCTGTAGGGGATATTTGACTGCAATGTTCACTTCCTTACTGCAGTTATCCTTCAATATTACACCTGACTTTCTCTGTCTCCCCAGTTTTCCTCCTCCTCCTGTTTTCAAACCAGAAGACTGTCTTTGAAAACAGCATATTCCCACTCTGCTCCCCAGGCACAGCATCACATTCAACTGTTTTCACTGGCTTCCTCACCTTGAGTAACCAAACATCCCAGTTAACTTGCTGTCACAAGGCTTACGGGGTATGGAAAGGCTGCAGTGACAGCCAGTGTGACATCTACTTCTCGTGCTCCACTGCTGCAAGGGGCAAGATGAAAAAGGAGCTCGTTCATACAGGGACATGTTGAGCTCAGAGTGGCATTTCCTACCTTCAAAGACAGGGGTGGCCCCCTCATTATTGTAACCCTGGCTGGGTAGGCTACAGGGTTGTGCAGAAAGTTCAGGTCTGAACATCACTGTGTGCTATGACTCAACAACAGAAAAGGTGTCTCTTCTTACACAAAAGGTTTTCCCACTGCATAAATACATCTGCATACTGGATTCATTATGTAGAAAGTAAAGTAATTCCACTTCAAGATTCTTAATTTAAAACTTCAAATGCAATAGCATTGACCACCATGAAGCATTCAGAAAACACATCACGTGCTTACATTTGTGGTAGTTACTGCAAAAAGACAACACATCTAAATGTTGCACCCTGTAGTATTGAAATAGCACTGAATTATGTACTAAATCCCACATCAATACTGGAAAAAGTAGCAAAACATTTTACATTCCTTTAAACAAAGTTGTAAGAAAAAAAGTTGTCTTCAGAAAATACAGTTGAGGATGGTTTCCTGGAAAGGTAAGCAGGAAAGCAAATCTTATTTCAGCCAGCAGTACCATTTATCTGAACTGAGCAAGAGTTAAATCAGGTTTTCGTAGTGAAGCAGGAGGAGGGGACCTAAGGATCAATGCACAGTGAGTTAATCCTAATGGAACTGGTGAATAAATCTCCTTGCATCAATAACAGGCTTCAAACTATCCTAATCAGTAAGTTTGCACTAGCCCTGCTGCAACACTAACTACTACTAGCCATGGTAAGGTAGTTATATGTTTTCAGAGCAGATTATACCCTCAATTCTTGAGTAATTTCTATTGGCATAGGAGCACTGCAATCTTGAGTGTGAACTGGGATTGTTCTGTGGTAAACTTGGCTACCACCTTCACAGAAATGGACATTCAGCTCTCATGTTACATGTCTTGTGTTGTTCTACTTGCTCCTAGCGATGAGATGCTGTTTCATCTCCTCATATGATACATAACAGACATGGCTAGGGCCCTGCTACAAACGCCCTAGTCCAGGGAAGCATCTTGATTACCAGAAAGAAGAGGAGAAGAAAAAAAAAAAAAAAAAGAGGAAAAAAAAAAAAAAGAGAAGAGGGAAAAAACAAAAAAGAAGAGGGGGGAAAAAAAAAAAAAAAAAAAAAAAAAAAAAAAGAGACCATCTACTATATATCAGTTCAAGACTCCAGAACAGTGAGGGCTTTGAGACCTAGCAGAAAAGTATCCGGTAGCCACTTCTGTATAGCACTTGTACTCTGCAGTCACAGCAAATATCTCCGTAACCCAAAGTTTACTTCAGTATTGGAGCTCGCATGTTCATTATCACTGATTGCACAGAGACCAGTATCATAGCTCCTCTAGAAACTATTTCTGGGGCGAGGATTATACCTTATTCTATTTATTTGTCCCTGAAGTATAGGGAAGCTAGAGCTTCCCAGAGTGAGATGGGTTTTTCTGTTCCCCTCAGCAAGAAAGAATCAGAGATGTCACTGCTCTTTATTACAAACATGAAATATGAAGTTGCTTGCATCTAATGGTGATCCCAGAAATGGATCTTCCCAGAGAGAACCAAGCCAGGTTTACTATTTCACTTAGTACCTTGAGTCTGGAATGACACCTTAAAGTCCAGTGGTATAAAATTCCCACAGGTAACTACTTAAAATGCCATTCAAACTGTTATAAAGGAAAAGCTCTTTCAGTCTTCAACTGCAAAAATGTTGCTGCTATAACCGTTAACTCAAACTGATGTGGTTTTAGAGACTTGCTAAAGTTAAGCCAGACCAAGGCATATATCCCTGAAAGAAAGCAAGCAGGCTTTGAGAGTGACCTCAAAAGTGAAAGCTACTATCAACCTAACTTCACTGCAGATGGGTGAGTTCCGCAGTTGCCCATGCAGAGCTATTCTAACACCATCTTAGAGCTCCTTGCTGTATAGCTACCAAAAATACCTCACTCTGAAGTTAGAGATATTGACAGAGTCCACTGCAATTTTGTATGGACAGCTTCAGGTGAATTGTCCTGCTAGCTGAACAGGAAAGAGACATGAGGGGTAGAAACGTAGGCTGCCTACTGATGGTTGCACCACTGATTTCTCATGCGATCTTATATTAAAGTTTCATTTGTCCTGTCTGAGTTTGGTTTTTTTGGAGTAGATACCTTTAGTGTTACAGAGACATTAGCTACAGAAGACGCTAGGGATATGTTCCTATATATAGATCTGCAGGAGAAACACAGTGCCTTAAGTCACTTGTGCAATGATGCAGAACACCACAAAGATGCCCATAAAAGCAGCCTTTCTTCCTTATTTGAAATAAGATAGGTGTAGTTCTCTTTTGAATGGGAAACACAGACTTAAAGTGACACACCAGTTCTTGAGGATTTTGTGTTCATCAGTAGCACAATAACATCAAAGGAATAGATAGCAACTAATTTGTTTGATTTAACTTGATTATTTTTGCATGCACTTACCAAAGAAGATACCTTTTAGGGATCACTTGCTTGATGAGATTTTATTAGAGATATCAAATAATGTTTGCTATTTGAGATAGTATTATCAGAGCCACCATGCCTATATGAAGGTCTTGAAGGAGAGGGACAATATTGCATGCAAAAAGTAATATAACAGGTTTTTGACATTCATAAATTTGAGTACGCATGAGTACTAGCCTTGGTTTTCCATGTGTTTTCTTTTCTTAGGCATGAAAATTGGAGTCTGTAGGTTTCAAGTGGACGAAAATAAACACCCAGCGATAAGCAAGTGAAAACAGCAGAGATTCAAATTTTTTAATGTGAACCCATTCCATGATCAAACACCATGGGACTCAAATCATAAGCAGTTACAATGAGAGTGGGTCAGCAAGACAATTCAGAGAGCATCTATTCCCATGAGCTATAAAGAGGTTTTTTATTTGCTTGCTTGTTTGTTTTTTGAGAACCTCATTATGGGGAAGCATAAGTTGCAATTTCCCTACCGATTATTAGAGGAGAGGAAGGAAGGGCATATCTATTCTCTGTTCAATGATCCATGCAACCAGAGCAATATCCACAGCAGGCAAACGCAGACTGCAAGAAGCTGAAATGTCCAGCAGAGCAAACATTTTTAAATTAATGTAGTTAGGGCTGAATCAAGGTGATCTGTAAAGAGTGCTCCAAAATCCTCTCTCTTGGGAAACAGAAAAGTGCATTCAAATAAATGAATAAGTGTTCCCATATTTGTTACAGCTATTATTTTAACATGCTAAGCTAGAGAGACTTGGGCTATACTGAGTTTATATAAATGTAAAACATGAAAATGGTATTCAGTGTTCTTCATCACATTCCTGAAACTAGAAAGAATATTCAGACTTTGCATTTTCTCTTGTTTCTACACGCAACTCACTAAAAAGGCCACTTTTCACAATTGTTACCAGAAGAGGTGCATTATTTCTAGAAACAAGAAGTAACTGATCATGGCACCAGGTGTTTCTGACACTAGGAAAAAGTAAATGCTCTCATTCTTGAAGATTTTTTTGCAGTGAATTTTCAGCCTGGCTGTGGCCTGCTCACCTGTTTTACATATGCAGAGGAAATCATACCCTGCAGCAGTCATCCTCCACTGTCTCAGCACTTGCAAGGTACAATATGAAGATATGAGATTCATTAGGCCATGGATGCAAATAGGGGCTCATGTCGAAAGATATCCAGGAGTGGTGGTAACATGTAAAACTTGAGAGAAAGATCACAGGCGGTCCCACTCCTCAAGCACAGAGAAACTGTCTTTGGAAAGGGTAAATCTCATTTGTGAGGGAGACAGACTTCCTTGAGGGACTTTACAAGGCTGTGAAGTACAACCCTGCAGCATCAACACTTTCCGCTCTATCACAAGCTTCAACACTTTCTGTAGACTTCCAAGAGAAACTATATTTCAGCCTGCTTTAATTAATTGGACATATGTATACCATACAGAAATCTAATAAAGCCAGGCAAGCAAAGAAAAGTGGAGAGGGAGAAGCACATGCAACAGGCATCAGGTGACATCTCTCAGTGCACTGCTGAAAGGCTCAGGCACAGTGTCAGAGACAGAAGTCCAAGACAAGAGAGGACCCCAGTATTTCCCTGCTTTCAAGGAGATGAAAAAGGTAGCAATGCTCATCCCTATCTTTTCAGCCAGAGTGGGGTAAAATGGACATACCAGTAGGGAAATAATTCTGCAACAACTTCCTTCTGTTGTTTCCAACCTTTGCTGTTTCCATGCAGGTAAGAAGGATGAAGACAACACTGGCCTATTAAAACCAGGCTGTAAATTAAATACTGAACACTAATCTCATTTTTTCCACTTTTGGAACTCTATATGGTTTTGTTCAACTGAAGATCTGAATTCTTTATGATTCACATTTGTTGACTTCTGTTAGCAGATTTGGCCGCTAAGTACTTATGGATAAGTGTGCCTAAACTGTGTTTATCAGGATATGAACTGGTGTCAGCCAGGATTTTTCCCGCTGGGTCACAGACAATGATTTCTAGAACAATGTTAAGGGGCCTCTGGTTCCCAGCCTCTGCTCCAGTGGGAAACAAAGAACAATTCAATCATAAACAAATCATAGTTTAGGGTACTCTTGATGCAAGAACGTGAAATTAATAAACAATTTTTTTAAAATGCCTTTCATGCCACTTTATGATTCTAGCCAGAAAAAAAACCCCACAGAATAAAGTGTTTTGCTTTGGAAACAAACTACCTGTTTAGACATTTCTATCTTACTAACTCTGCTTTTGCCATGTCTACTCTAGGCTGCATAGGTACATGTGAAAAAATTTACCTTGCTCTAAACATTGCTGTTTTGTCTGCTGCAAAGTATTTATGGGAAATAATATAAAAGGGGTCATGAGCATCAATGCACAGATTCGTTTCATTCCACTACTACTAGTCTGATGCTCATTTGCTTTTATTCTTTGCTACCACTGCTTATCAGATTATCCCTCCTTATTGCTTTTAACTCTACACAGACACCTTTTACACCACTTAGATAACTTCTCAAAGAGATGAGTGGCTCTTACCTTGAGGATATTAGGTCCACAAGATGTTGGGTCCACCCTACCACCACCACTGAACGCAGTATTTGAGGTGTGGCCTCACCAGTGCCAAGTACAGGGGCACAATCACTTCCCTACTCCTGCTGGCCACACTGTTCCTGATGCAAGTCAGGATGCTGTTGGCCTTCTTGGTCACCTGGGCACGCTGCCGGCTCGTGTTCAGCCAGCTGTTAACCAGCACCCCTAGGTCCCTTTCTACTGGGCAGCTTTCCAGCCACTCTTCCCCAAGCCCGTAGCGTTGCACGGAATTGTTGTGACCAAAGTGAAGGACCTGACACTTGGTCTTGTTGAACCTCACATAATTCACTTTGGCCCATTGATCCAGCCTGTCCAGATCCCTCTGCAGAGCCTTCCTACCCGCACCTCCACAGCAATATTCCACTAATGCATTATGAACTACAGCAGTTTTGTTTATTTTGGAACATAGCTGTTGGGTTAATTGAGCCTAACAGATAACGTGATCATTGGTGCTTCTTAGTCGACACCCTCCAGAACTTGAGTCCCACCCAGGTAACACAGCACACCTTAGATCTTCCCTGCTGTGGGATCTCCTTTCAATATTACTTAGGAATACAATCAGAAGGCAGGGCAGATGATGCTAGTAGGCAGTCACTTGCAGACATCCCAAATGCACAAGACAGTGCAGAGTGATTGATGGAAAAAAACAATAACCAAGACAGTTGACCTCAGACGTATTGGAGAAGACATCTGAAATAGGAGCAAAGCTCTTCTAGAGATGACAGGTTGGGGTGGCAGTCTGGATTGTAGCTTCTTAGCCATAAGGCAGAGACAGAGAACAAGATGTGAAAGGATGGAGAAACAAGGCCAAGAAAAACAGAGCTGTGACATGAGGAATACACAAGGAGAGAAGGAGCAGTAACTTCAGAAAACTGCAGAGCAAATTAGATAGAGAAAGGGACAGAAAAGCAGAAAGGTTCAAATCTAGATGGCCCTTGTCCAGCTGTATAGGGTTTTGCCACCTTCTGCCTCCTGCAGTAAGTCTGCGCTTGCACTCAAAGTAGTCTGCAGCCAAGACACAAACCAAGGGATTTTCCTCTAGGTTTTAATGGCAGCATACTATTCCTAGTGAGGAGGGCTGAATATCCAGAATCAGCCTCATTTTGATGCCTTTCTTGAAACAATGACTTATGGGATTTTACTGTTTGTGCTTAACCAGTATTTTCTTGGGCCAAGGGCAGAGTATATAACCTGTAATAACATTACAGAATTAACACTTGTAATTACAGCTAATAATAATAATCTTGAAGCCATTTCTCTATATAATTAGCCTCAATCTTAAACTTCTCTCAGTTACTCTTGGCAATTGTAGACTCATAGATTAGTTATGGTTGGAAGGGACCTTTAAATCATGGCTGAACCCAAAGCACAGAGTGGGCAGGAATCACTCCAAGTTTGTTATGCTTTCCCTCCAGGACAAGCTACGGGGAATTAATAAACATCTTAACCTGTGGATAGTTGTCATGCAGAAGAATTGGTTATGCTCCTGAAACTGCACAGGTGATGACATACAGGAAGAAAGAATAGGTTATAACCATTGCACATGCTTGGAAAAAAAAAATGTTGTGCCTTCAACAAGTATGAATACCTCAATCTACAGCCTGAGTTCAGAATTTTGCAAGATCATTCACTGTTGGTTTTACAAACAGAAAACCATTGTTTTGGTGTAGAAATCAGACAGAGCATAGCACAGGACATATTACAAGACTGAAAATAGCTTTTCACTTTGGTATTTTCCAAGGATGATAAAGAGGGGTAATGGGTTGCGACTGACATGTCTGTGACCTTCTAAAACATTGCAAGTAGCTTTTAAGATCAAGGGAACATTCTTCTCTGCACAATATCATAGAAATAATTTCATTTTGTTAACTAGCTCTATTCATGTAAACTGAAAATAAAAAAATACCCCAGTGATTCAACTACAAGGTATCATTGAAACTTTTGCACAGATGATCTATCACCGCTTGCTTTGTATACATCAATGGGTCAAATTAATCAGGGGGAAAAAAAGGAAAGATTACACAAGTTAATATTTGTTGCCAGTATGCCTCAGATTCTGGTTGGACCTTTGAATTCTGATATTTTTTTTGCCTTACAGAGGAGTAAAAAAAAAAAATTAAGGTGCTTAACAGGATAATGCCACTATTCTTCAAGCTTTGTGCATGTGCAGGAACATGGGTTTTTTGTGTCAGTCATTAGCACTGCCCAGAAAACAATAGTGCTATGTGAATGTGCTTCTATCTGGAAATAGGAGAGATAATCTATGAAACACAGTAGCTTTATACTTCAAGTAGGTGCAACTGCTGACTACAACACTAGACCTTTTTTTTTCCAAAAAGCAGAGGATTTGAAAAAAAATATTTGAGCAAGCCAGTTTAATTTGACTGGAATCCGTTATAGCACTTTTTACACCACACTCCATAAAGCCCTTTCTTACTGGTGAACAGGAAGAGTTTCTGACTGAAGGCATAGCACCATAAGATCTGATACAGCCTCATAATATCATTTAATTTTAAATCACCACATAAAGATATAATGTGGCTTATTCTTAATATTAAAAATGTACATCACTATCACACTATAGATCCAGAGTAGGGAGGAGTTTGAAAGCAACACAAAAATGATTTCTTGCAATTGATGAAAGTCAATGGAAACATGACTTTAATTCCAGCATATCATTTCTGTTTAACAAAGGTGTTTTGCACAGACTGAATGGGTACAAGTGTCCTTGGGAAGCCATAAGCCATGACAGGTGAGTTAAGACAGTCATGTTAGCACCAGAGATACAGATATCATGGCAACAGAAAGAACAGAGTTTTGGGAGACGCTGATGGATAGCAATACAGTTGGAAAGCATCAAGTCAGAGTAGAGGGAGATACTTGTTTTGAGTAAGCATCCAGTTTCTTATTGGATGCTGACAGTCAATATAAGGTTCACTTTAAATTAACCGGTTACTCTTAATGATATTCAAGGGTTTTTTTAAAAAGAGTTACTGTAGGATGACAATTATGATTTGTCCTTCTCTCTCTCTCACACACACACATCTTGGCCAAACTACATAAGATCAAAAGATCTGAACGGCCCATTTCATCAACACCGGGAAAATGCAAGGCAATATTTTAGCTAACTCTGGGGAACAAAGCACTAAAACCTTCAGAAGCTCTTTACTCCTGAATTCTGTACGCTTCATAGGGTAGCTGTGTACCTCCATTGAAGGCACTGGCCACTTGACAGTAGGAGAGAGAGGATTTCTCAAAGGCTCTTATTGTAGCTCCATCCTCAGCTTTTAAATATTGACGCAGAGGTAATTAAGATTAATAGAATGTAGAGCTTCTTAAATTAAGATATACTTTAGACAAGCAATAACATAATGTTTATTCAAACAAGAAAGAATAGTGCATCAATAATTATGACTTGAATAATTCATTTTAATTTGAAATCTGATAACGTTAAATATGCTGTACTCACTTCTGAGTACAAGGAATACCCTGCTGTCTAGACAAAAATTTTTCCTGAAGGAGGACTGTGAGTCACCCCAGAGCTTTTGATCAACACATCCAAAGTGTAAACAAATGTTTCCTGAAATAGAAAATTCTTATAACTTCTCACAACATAATTGCAGCTGTTCAGATTTCAGATGACAACAGTACCTGCCTCGAAATTTCCTAAGTCCCAATCCCATACTGCTGTATTCCTCAGCCAGTATAGTAGAGTCTAGCAGCTGGCACTGCAATTACCCAAAACATTCCATTGCCACCAAATAGTTCAGACCTAATTGCCACAGCTGCTCTTACCTTGTCATAGCAGAGAAAAAAATTGTCATTTTGAGCTCTGTGGGTTATTACAGAAGGATGACCTTAAAGAAGCAGATCAGGAGGGGCAATACCCACAGATGACCTTTGGGGTGCAGAGGGTGGTAGGCTGGACTGCAATAATTCTGAAAGGAAAAACAAATTACTGCTAAGTTACCCACACCACTCCATACTTATATGGCTTTCTTGTGTGAAAGACTGGAGTACGTGATGAGGAAACAACCATATTCTCCTGCAGATGATTACAAACATCATGAAGGAATATAATCTGAAATTTAACACGTTTATTTTGAGGAATAGAAATCCTTTTGCATAGTTACTATAGGCTTCAGCAGTCAAAAATTGCCCCATAGCTGGTTGCTATTGTTCTGGATACCAGTCCTTCTGGAGGAATGGACCATTGTTAGAAGCCTCAGAATCTATTTAGTGTGAAAAGTCAGATTACAATTCCCCTTTGAAACAAATTTTAAAAGAAGCTGCCTTGAATAGTCAGTGAGTAGAAACTGTTATTTTTTTTAAAAATTAAGAATTATTCAAAAGTCCCCATTATGCTATGCCATATTTACAAGATAAGGAATATGTTAGCATAAGACAACTAAAAGGATCATACGGGTAAAATTACGGAATTTCATATTTCCAAACTGCCAGATTAAAATCATCTTGCTGTAGCTGACTTTGAATGTGTCCCCCCCTCCCCAATTCAAGAGAGGGAGCCTGACTTCCATATATTTAACTGAAAATACTCCAAACCATTTTCCCTGATACTAAAGAAAAATCACATATCTTCAGAAGCTTGAAAGGGGGTTTTGAAGAAAGATGAAGACACAGAATGAAAAGACATTTGAAAGATGGAATTACCATTTAAAGATGTCAAAAAGTGAATATATATAAAGCGAGTTTCTCAGTTTCTTTATGAAATAGTCAATAAGATCAGCTTCATGTTTTCCTCCTTTGATTCTTTAAAATACTTTTTTTTTTTCTCCTGTGATACAAGTGTTAATTTTAGGGTTCATTTAAAATTCATAAACCTGAAAATGGTTATATTTTTGGTTTGTATACTCAAACAAAGAATAAGATATTTCTTTAGCAGTTCACACAGTTGTAGACTTTATTCACCAGATGCAGCTAGTGGTTTTTATTCATTCTTTCACTATCAATATGTGTAGACATCAAACTTATTCCATCAGCGCAACACCTATAGTCAGCACTCAAATTTCTGTGGTTATGTTTTCCTCCAAATAGTATGCAGAAATGATGGTTTTACGCCTTTTATTCGCATTTCTTGAAATATATTTGCGCTCATACATTTGTTCTTCAAATGGAAAGATTTGAAGAGCATATAAACAGAGATTAGGCATGTATGTAACTAATAAGACCCAGTCAATGCTAAGATCTGGGACACGGATAAATACTCAGGGCTTGACCCCACCACACTATTATCCTACTTTTGATTACTGCTATCTTGCATCTTCTCTGAAGCATCTGAGGTTAACTACAGCTGATGATCCAGCCTGCATACCTGGTTGCAATGTGATCAGTTTGGTCAAGGAGCCTGAAATTCAAGAAACACTCTGTACTACCTTGGTCATGCAATACTTGATGGGGTGAGCCAGCCCTGTGAGACCCTCCACAGTTCTGGTCTTCTAGTGAGCACTCTGGCAGCATCCTGACCCCAGCCTATAACAAGACTTTGATGCATACCCTATTCCTGCAGGCCATGTTTTCTTCCATAAAGAAACTAATCTGGTGACAGAAAAGCTGTGCATGCAATGTGCTCTGCTCCTTACCCAAATTTACCTAACCTCAGAGTGGGCAAAGCCATAGGGCACAGTTACACTTGGATGTAGCTTTGAAGTGATGAGCTTATTGCCAAAACAGCTGCAACACCAGGCAGGAGTTTCCAAAAGCTCTACATTAGAACAGGTCCTGCTGAAATTTTCTTAAGGAATTTTATATATATTAAAGGAAACGTTGAAGAAAAACAGGCCTTCAGCATCAAAAGCAGCTCCACTCCCAGAGACAAAAACCTACTTCATTCCTGCCTCATTTATAGCGACGAAAGACTTGCCTTCCTTTGTCATCAAAACCCCTTTACGAAATTACATCTTGGTAGCATTTTCTTCCACAAAACTCTAGAGAGTTGCCCTGCAAGACATCAGCATAGCTTTCTTTAGGCGCTTCACTTTTCAAACCAAGGCTTATGCAAGCATTCACTGAAACTAGAGAAATCAGAACATAGTTACCGATAGCGTTTCCAAAGATGTTGCTGAACCATACCTAAGTAACTTTTAAAATTAAGTATTGAACAGTAGGTAGATTATAAGAAGATGGCAGAGCAGATAGAGGATAGCATTAAAGATGCTATAGAGAAACTTCGCAAACAGAAGTTGAAAGCCATGCTAAACACAACACTTTTTCCAATACTACAAATTAAGAGATCAGGGAAGGGGAAAATGAGAACATTAAGGGCCAGAATGATAAACTGAATCACTTAGGATGGCAAAATGCCTGAAGTATTACATTATTGCATTCTCAATATATTTGCAAGAGGGAATGATAGAAAGTGGTCTTTGACCTAGTAGCAGATCTATAGCTACATAAGGCTAGTAACAGCAAGATGGGAGTTTACTGTGAAAAATTCACAATTAAATGTGTGCCAGAAACTGAACACATGCTACCTGCCTCTGATAAGAGGCAGCAATAAAGTTCTTGTGTATTGTACATTATTATTCCTTATTAAGCTGTATTTCTGTTAGTCTCTGATGTAAGGAGACACATACATTGTGCTGTCAGGTCATGTCAAGTCCCATCAAGTCATATGATGTAACACAGCCTGATGTAACCTGACATGATGCATATTAGTGTCAATGGAAAAAGCCTAAATGCCAAGCCATTTTCAATAAATACCCACCATGTGCTGGTGCACAGCAAGACCCAGATGGGTCTTTATCCTGCAGCTCTGCAAAAATACCAATAATGGAAAGCTGTGGAGTTTCAGAGAGACAGAAGAAAATTTTCATAAAACACACTCTGCCAAAGTAGAGATCTATTGGCATTTATGTCCAGAGCTACTAAGCATGATGTAGAGACTCTATGAATTAAAAAATTTAAAAAACCCCCATAATTATCTTGGATTAATATATTTCCAAGTCTGTTAAAATAATCCCATGCAGCTCTGCAATAAATGTGGCAATGGAAACAGTTGATCAGCTGTATTTAAGCTCAAGATGAACTTTCTCTTCTCCATCTCTGTTTCTGTTACTCACTGCTGTTGCTCTCTTAGCACCAAGGGTTTGTTTGGGTACATCCTAGTGACACCCAATTCGCAGAGACATAAACTATGTTTGGGTATGACCTTTCTTGGTCTACCCTTGTGCAGCCTACCCATAATCTAGCCTGAGGAGCTTAACTGATTCAGTCTCTTTCTGCATTTCCATTTCTGAGAGGTGCCTTCTTATTGTTACACGACAGCATCAGGTTCAAACGGAAAGGAGAGTACCTTTCAAAAGTATGCCAGGGAGGAAGATAGCTCAACAATATATCAACCTGAAAAGCATCTGGGTTCACTGGCTCTGTCAGTGCATGTACAGGCAATTACAGTAACATTGATGCTCTTTTCATTGTGCAAAAGACTCCAAGACACGCAACTGAATTGTCAAGTCTTGGAAAAGACTTCCCCCACTCCTCATTTGAATGGTTTGATAAAGGGCTCAGCTATGTCCCATTGCTTTCAACAGTGTCCTCAATGCCTTACAGAGACACATGTAAGGATCTATACGGGGAAAGGTAAGAGGTGCTCCATCATGCCTGTCCTTGGCTCAGCCTGTGCCTCCTTTGGGAAACGGGTTGGCAATTAGAAGCCCTACGCACAGCAGAAGGTAGTTCTCTGAAGGGTAGTATAGATCCTCTGCAATCCAAAGATACTCACTCTGCATTGCTTTTTGCATACCTATAGGAGGCATACCCTTCATGCAGTTTGCCTATGCAATATTTATACATGAGAACTCTGTCATTTAATCGTTTACATTGACTTAGAGGTGCAGTAAAGAAACAAAGAGATCAAAGCTCATCAGACTGATCACTTGCATAACATTTTTGGGACTACAGTATGAGTCACTTGGAGAATCACGGACAGGTGGAAAGCCTTGGCAGGTATAAGACTCCAGTCCTTTCAAAGACTGTTAGCACCTTTTCGAAGAGAAAAGGATAACTAAAATACACCACACAGAGCCTTTCTCCTCATTCATATTAAAATCTGCCCCACAGGTCTTTACCATGTAATTACTTTTTTTATAGAGCATTCAAAGAAAAGAAGAATACTTTTGTCCCCAGTTTTGTCATGAACAGAATGCAACTACTTCAATAAAGCTTTAAATATTTAAATAGTATCACTAAGAAAAAATTTATTGAGGGTAAGCATCTGCTCCTTACAGCAAGTTGTTCACTGCTTAAGCAAACACCTTTCCCAGCCACTTTTCAAGAACCAGTTGGAAAGGGCCAAAGGTGAATTTTGGCATCAAGAATGATTTATTCGCACAAAACAGTTTAAATGCAGGCAATATATTCCTGTCACCCAGACAGCTGACAAAATGTCAGTCGCCTTTATCAATTGTTTCAGTACCTCCTGTCAGATGACATCAATCTTTGAAATAAACACTATAAATAAAACTGCATAGGCAAATAGCTGCCAAATAAATGAAGGGTTAAGCACATTTCACCTATTATGCAATTTCATGCCAATGGTTATTTTGATCAGAGGCCTAAATTCAAAGTGAATGCAGAGCTTCAGCTGGAGAGGAGACAAGGCACATCATGATATATATACATACGCTTCTAAAAAAATATTCCCAAAGTAGCAAAGCATCTGTTGGTCACCTCTGGCTCACCATGGGGTGGATTGGCCACAGCAATGTGCTCCTGAAATGTGCCCTGTGCCCACACACCAGAGAAAAACCTCACTCTTGTCCTGGGCTGAACAGAGAGGGAGAGGTGAACATGAATTAGAAATACAGAGGGTGGCACAGCTGAAGGGGATGTGGCAGCTCAGCTGGGTCTGCAGGACCATGAAAGTTAGATGTGATGGGGGGAGGCACCAGACACTGCCCAGTTGATGCCCTCACCCCACTGGCAGAACCCCAAAGCACACTCACCAGCTGCTTGGATCTCCACCCTCAGACCTCCTGCATCACCCAGGGGTTCTCACCACACTGAGACCATCTGCTCCAAGCCCTCCCTTATACACTCACCCACAGGGGTGGGGAACTGCCTCTTAAAGCTACAGGGGCCATTTCACACTTACCCAGCCAGCCTGCCCAATTTGTGTATTGGAGGGGTGAGGAAGGCCAGTGACCCATGTGCAGTAGAAGGTCAAGATGGCAATTAAGGGCAGGGATAACTATATACTCTCATCCATCAGAAGGCATCAGGTGCTCCTTTCCTAATTCTTTATACTTGAGTCTTGGCACAGAAGGAAAAAAAAAGTCTATCTGTTTGGGTTTGCCTCATCTGCCACCTTTACACTATCACGTAGTCAACAGAGAAAGACACAAAAAATAAATAGCGGGATAGCACCTTCTTTCAAAAGCCAGGAGAGCATTATAACAGTTAAGGTACAGAGGTAGATTGCAAACTTGTGTGCAGAAAGCAAATAGTGAGTGTAGATTGCCACCCTCCTCCTCATTTCAGGCCCCATGTATATTTTGTTTCCATCTTGCAAATAATAGCTTGTTATTGGCTGAGTTGGCAATTGCTTTTTAAAACCTTACAGATGTCATTCCACAACTCTCAACCTAAATAATAAAAATATCCTGTGGAATATGACAAGGATCTATTGTTATTGAGGGGATTGATATAGCAGTACAGAAACCCTATGATAAAAAAGTCTTAATATCCAACTTAATATTATAAGGATTACCAAACCGTACTGAGTTCAGAGGCTTCTCCCTACCCTTCACCTATTCAGACTGTGGCTGTAACGCTTTGGGAGCTGTTTAAATGTCAACGGCCCCAGATTTCAAAGTGGCACTGCACAGTTGCCCAGCTGCAGCTGGAGGCTGCAAGAAGCAAAAGGAACAATATTTTCCCATGGGATGATTAGCTCTTGGATGTTAGTAAAGATGAATAATGCTTAGTGCTCGTATCTTAATCCCAGCAGGGTTAAGTACATTGTGGTCCTTGAGTGTCTCGGAAAAGAAGTCCAGTAAACATACTTGAAGGTGACTGCACCCAAGGCAGGAGAGGAAGAGTTTGAAGGCTAGTCACCGAACGAGGTTTTAATTTCATTTGAATACAGGTGAAATCAATACTAAGAGTGGGTGTGATAGAAATCAGGAAACAGTGTTTATTTAAACTGGTCTGGAAATATTTTCCAGTGTCCAGATCTGGGCATATTGCATATTCTTTCCGTACAGTGGGCAGGAAAGTGAGCACCAAGTGCAGATGACGACTGCATTCCAGGAAGTCCCTGAACCACAGAGATAGCAGGACTGCACTGTGCACTGTGGAGCAGACGTGCCTTCTGGTTCTGTCACAGCTAAAGAACGACAATTCTTGTGAGTCCTGTTGATCTGCTCAAGGATAAGATAAAGAAGAATATTGTACAATCATAAAGGACACTGATAATGAAAGGGCAGTAAGTACAACGCAAAAAATGCATAGCACAGTTCCATCATACAATGGTAATTGCATTTCAAGCTAAGAGGAGGATCAGTACAACACCAGGTTTGCTTCAGAGTTGGAGAGATGTGGAAGATAACCTCTGCAGAGTACAGATTATCCAGCAGATATCTAAGCTCAAACATGTCCTGGAAAGGATGTAACTCCTCAAAGGGGTTACAACTACTCATAAGCATTATACCTTCTGGGTTCTCTGGACATGACCGGTCTGGTCCTTCCAGCGGTTTCTAACCTCCATGAAACCCAGCATCTGTTCCGAAGACTGAAATGCTCAAGCACCGTTCACAGAGCTTTTTATCGTAAGCCCACTTCCATCCTGCACTAGGCACAGCTGATGGGACTAACGCTGCGGGGTCTGAGGAGCACACAATGCCACAGAAACACTCACGCATGAGTCCTTAACGCACACAGGCACATTTCTGGTGCATCTATCCAACTGTTGTGTGTGGAGGCATCCCTTAGAACTAGTACTTGCTGGAGCTATGTTTGGCTCATTTTCACAGCATCATTTCGGCAGGACTCCTTTGGCCCATCTAAGTGCAGATTTGGAGAGGAGACACTTATAACACGCATCTGCCGGTTCATGGAAAAGTCAAATTCTCTTTTCCATGGATGAGTTCTCTAATTATTATTATTATTTCTATCTTTTGCCTGTAAAAAAAAAAATCAGTGAAACCCTAGACCCGTGGAAACCAATAGAAAAACTTACTGATGTCACCAGGGCTATGGTTTCCCCTCCAGTTTTTCAGATGCTTTGTACTCCAAAGTTGCCAAATTCACTCCCTCAGACCTTTGCAGCATTACCTACATAATAGAGCGGGACTTGCCATATTGTATTTGACAGAGATTTCCCCCAGTGTCCTGATCATGAATCATCATTCAGCATCCTAGTATCTGTTTGCTAATAACAAATGAAGTTGCTTGACATAGATTGAATATTATAACACGTTATTTATGTCAGGTCAAAATTTGCTGTGGGAATTGCTAATTGGAAGCACAACCACTGTCTGAGTTTCCCTCTAGGCAGACTGGCAGGCAACATAAAATTGAAAAGGGGACCATCTCACCTCCCCATACTGGTATGACCCTTCTTTCTTTTAAAAAAAACTTCTCCCATTTGCTGGCTCCGTGCGTTCCCTCACAGTACATTGCCATCATACAGTCCCAACACTTGTTCCTGTGTTTTGGGAGCACAATGTGATGAAAGCATTTGGCAGCAAGGGTGCCACAGCCTCTCAGGAGTCGTATGAGAAAGGCAATCGGCCAAGTCTGGAGGTGCAAGTCCAGAGAGGAAGTCAGGTGTTTGTGCACATCTGGCGCTTGCAGCTGCCAGAACAGTAGGAGTGAGAACAGGGGTTTGCACATGTGCACTTCAAAGCCAAGCACAATGTGTTTTCCTAAATGTGCAAGAACAGGCTTTTCCCTTTAGAAAAGAATCATAGCTCAGATACTATCAGACTGGGTGTACAATCTGCCTCTTGTCCAAAGATTGAGTGGTATACCATATTAGCATCTCCTTTTTATGAGTGTATGAATTACCAGTGAGATTCAAGAATACTTCAGACAGAAAAACTGAGCTTCTGATACCAAACATTATTCAAACATTGTGCTCAACCTCCATCAGGACCATCAGAAATGAACTTTCTCGTTATGTTACAATGGGTTTAAATGCTGAACACCAGAGAGAATTAAAATAATTTCCCTGTGCACACTGCCCAGAAAGTATTTAAAACCTTCATGCACTTTTAAGAGAAGTGGATAACTAAAAGTTTTGAGTTGACAAATATTTTTATGATTGGAGTTTTCATTATTAAAAGGAAAATGTTTAAGAAATAATCTTTCAAAATTTTTTTTGGCCATAATACAGTCTGTCTTCCCGTGCTGCTAATTGAATTCCATAAAATTAAGGACTTAATCCAATAACTAAACAAATCCTTGTATATTTAACAGACAAGCCATATTCTTCACTTATTAAATGTACAATTAAAAATACATAAAATTTTAATTCTTATTACATTTAATTGGTAAGGTCAATGCCAGTTATAGTACATGAACACTTTTAATCCAATTTAAGGTTTTATTTTCTACATTAGTTTTCATTAAGGTGTTAAAAGAGAAGAAATCATTATTAAAGAATAAAAGAAATTGTCAGCAAACCAAGCAGGCAGCGTCTGTTAGTATTGTTAAATGCACTTCAGGGAAATTGTTCCCATGGACTCAGCTGTTGCAGCAATTGTTGGGGGCTGGGAAAAAGGGATCTGGAAAATTCCACACAACACTTAGTATATATCTGTTGGACCTAATATGTGATTTAATATGAAACACAAAAAAAAAGGAAAAAAAACAAACCAACATTAATGAGACAAAATCCATTCTCACCTTCCAGACAACATAATTGGTGATCTTAAAGGAAAGGGAAAATATGTACCTGACTTGGAGAAGGTTATAGAATATGACAGCTTTAATCGGTTATTTTATTTCTTCTAGAACTGTTTCATTTACACTTGTAAATAAAAATATAAATGGTTTTGCTCAGAGGCTAGATGGACCAGAGGAAAGTTAACATGCAGCAGTAGAGAGTATTGGACTATGCCTGAGACAGAAACAAGGCAATAACAACTTGAAATTATTCCAGCCAGACATGATACTGCTTTCCAAGATCAAGAAAGTGTGTGCACATCATTAAATATGCATATTAGTTAGTTAAATGAAGGCTGGGAATAAAACCTAGAGATAGACAGGACCTGTGGAGCCAGGGCTCAGGCAGATGTCACTGCATTGATTATGCTTTGGCAATATGTCAAGCTCTATTAAAAATTAAATTAAATTAAAGAAAGCTTAGTGCGTTGCCCAGCTATAATTGCCACAGTGACACCTGTCCAAATGTGCATGTGCCTGAAGCCACAGTGCCTAAAGTGCTCCTGGTGTGTCACTGGGGACGAGGTGTTAATTCTAAGATGAATTACACTGGCGGACAGGTAGGGTGTATGTGAGAGACTGTGTGCAGCAGGCAGAGAAGAGCAAATCCAATCTGAATTTCCAGCCCTCACAGTTAATCACTTCTCTGCTCAGAAAAATACCAGGAGCTGCATTCCAGCCATCACCACCTCTCGAGCAGGGTAGGGGACACAAGCTACATGAAAGAGCTAATGTGGCTCTTCCTCCCTTCTGTCCCTGAATCATCCAAATTACTGACTTCTAAGTATGGTATAAGGCAAACTTGGCCAACATTGTAGGATTTAACCGTTAAGAATGGATGGGTTGAAATAATGTTAAGATTTAAGTTTACTCTGACTAGTTTTACACCTTAAATGGTAAGTGCACCTAAAGCTGGCAATATCTGCCCCCCCATCTTAGATACACACAGAAATTAGTGCAGTACTGATGATGCTGCTGCACTTACATATAGTTTAATTTCTCACAATGAATATACACCTTTTAAAAACCCAGCAGTCCTAGGAATGTTGATTGCCCTGCAGTAGCAAGGAATTTTTTAAAAAGCTGCTGCTCTTTTCTCCCTGGTTACAGACAACGGAAACAGCTACTGTGAAGCTGTCATAGCTCTAATGACAACCTGAAGACTTACATGAAATGTATTGTGTTAACTTCTCCCTAAGGAGAAGAACTTGGGGCTGTCAGTTGATAAGAAGCTCAGCAGGAGCCAGCAAAGCACACTTGCATCCCAGAAAGCCAACTGCATCCTGGACTGCATCAAAAGGAGTGTGGCCAGCAGGTTGAGGGAGACAATTCTCCCCCTCTACTCTGCTCTCATGAGACCCCACCTGGAATACTGCGTCCAGCTCTGGAGCACCCAACATAAGGAGGATATGGACCTGTTGGAGAGGGTCCAGAGGAGGGCCACAAAGATGATCAGAGGGCTGGAGCACCTTTCCTATGAGGACAGGCTGTGAGAGTTGGGGCTGTTCAGCCTGGAGAAGAGGAGGCTCTGGGGAGACCTTATAGCAGTATTCCAGTACCTCAAGGGGGCCTACAAGAAAGATGGGGAGGGACTTTTGACAAGAACATGCAGTGACAGGACAAGGGGTAATGGCTTTAAACTGAAAGAGGCTAGGTTTAAGTTAGACATAAGGAAGAAATTCTGTACTGAGAGGGTGGTGAGGCACTGGAACAGGTTGCCTAGGGAAGCTGTGGATGCCCCATCCCCAGAAGTGTTCAAGGCCAGGTTGGGTGGGCCTTTGAGTGACCTGGTCTAGTAGAAGGGCAGGAGGGTTGAACCAGATGATCTTTAAGGTCCCTTCCAACCCAAACCATTCTATGATTCTAAGAACTGTGCATATGTCTGTATAGAACAGAGCTTGTCAACATAACTGTCCTTATTAAAAAGAAGAAAGAAGAGCCATTACAGCTGTTTCTGTTAGGCAATGCTGCTACAAATTAAGGAAAAAAATCCACCCCAAATCCTCAATGTCACTTCTGGACAGCAGCACGTGGGAAATGCTCAGCTCAGCAGACAATAAGGCAATATGTTATGCCTAATGGAGAAGAAAAAGATAGTGAAGCTGCACAGCATTTCCACAGGAAACAGGAGAGAGAGGAAAGAGAAGGAGTCATACTGTAGAGACAGAAAAACAGGGAAAAAAATCAGGTTGGAGAGGGAGAAAAAAAGTGAGAGATGATGAGAACATGAGATCAGGGCAGATACAGAGATGAAGTGAAATAATAATACTTATTATTAAACAAAAAATCGAAGTATGATGTTAAATATAGCTAAAACTAGTGCTTTCCAAAAATACCTTCTTCAGGCAAATATTTTTTGTCATTGTCATAGTTTATTAGGAAGTTTGACATAAGGGTCTTCAAGATCACACTAAAGCTCCCATTAAGAATGTCATCACAGTTTTCTGACAAGTTTCATATCATTGTATCATTACTGTCTCCAAATTCTTGTTGTGGACACAGTGAAGCAGGCTTTGATGACATTTTACAGTGCAGGGCTGCATTGTGTAAGGTTTTCAGTAGGGGCTGTGTGTCCTTCTCTGGGCTCTGGGTTAGTTTTAGACTCAGAGCATAAGGCCCTGGAGATGAGCTAAGACTACCAGAAGAAGGAGCTGTTCTGGGTCATCTCATCTTATGACTGCTGTCAGTGTTGGCAGATAAAGCAATTTACAGAAGGGGTATACCCCAAACCTTGTTGAATTTTTCCATACTAGAAGACCTCAAACATCTGTTATTGCTTGGAAGAAATATGACACAGGAGGCAGAAGAGGACTCCAACACCAAAAAAAAAAAAAAAAAAAAAGTAGGAAAGTTTAAATAAGCCAAATGTGGCATTCATTTGGAGTGAAAGTTACAGACATAGAGGACTGAATCAAAGCTTTGACTTGTTTTCATTATGTGTTTACAAATTTTTGCAATATTTAGGATTTGGGATGACCCTCTTCTTAAAGTCAACTCCATTTCACCGAAGTCCTACTGGCTTCAGCTTTTGTCAAAGAGAGAGGATATGCCATATCAGCCCGACAGCCAGGTCACATCCTACAAATATCCCCTGATGATCTCCTTTCTTGTGCAAAGCAGCAGACATTGATGTGGCAGGACAGCAAAATTTGCACTACTGCTGCATAAGCTGTATTTGGCCAGACAAAACCTTTTGGTCTTTGAGACTACCACCTTGACATCTTCATGAGTACTAAATTCCATTGAAAACATAGAAATAAAAGTACTTCCATGTCTTTTCTTCTCCCCAGCCTGTATCAATGGAAAGATACCTCTGTTTTGGTATCATAAGAGTTCTATGGGTTGTTTAGACCAGGACTTCTGTCTCCTTGGTTTTGATTTATAAAGCACTGAACACACAAGATCTATGTACTCACCATAGGTTTTTTGCCAAAAGAATTTAAGAATTCCTACCCAATTATTGTTTATCCAATTAGTCAAGTATTTATCATGACAACTTATCTCTGTCCATGCCCAGACTTGTGTGCACAGAAATAGGAACAATATTTCCTCTTCTAAATTTTAGCTCTGAAATTTTTTTTTTAAAAGAGGTTAGGTTTGGAGCATGACAATCTTGCCACAGGGGTGCATTTGAATATTGTCTAACACTACCTACACTGTCAGCAGATGAAAATAAGGCCTGTCATTCGTATTTCACCTACCCTACAAATAGATTATGACCTATTCAATATCAAAGACAGGGCACAATGAGCTGTACAGCACAAACAAACGTGGTTGTTTCTGTAGCAGTTGTATCTAATCTTGTATATTAGAGAATAGTCACCGAGTAAATTAGCTTGATTAAACAGAACTTGTCTTTTTGCAAAGTGAATATGCAGTTTTTGCAAGTTTTACAGCCACAACCCCACAGGGAGAGCAGGATATCTGTTGGGAAATTATACTTTCATCTACCTAAGTAGTATCTCTTGTGACACAGCCTTTTGGACAGTGCACTATTATGGGTACATTGCTGCAGTATTGCTTTTATAACTGTTACACTGACATACAAGCAATGCAAATGGTCCAGAGGTTTTTTTTGAGAAATCTTTCAAAACAATTTCACTAAAAATTCTCACTTTTCCCCTTTTGTATTCATCTTATTACAGGCATACATAAGAGGAGAAATTTTAAATTAATAACTAGATTATCACAAAGCCAAGAGGTCTCCAAATTTACTGAGGTCAAGTCTTTATAATCCTCTGCATGAGGTTACGTTTAAGCTAACAAGCCATGTTGAAATAATTCCTCCTACCAGTAAGCAAATCTATGGGGGCTGAGCTGTGTACTACAGACTACAGAGAAACGTTTGTCTTTGAAAATAGTCAAAATAACTTTTAGGGCTTTCTGTTGCATTTTCCCCTTTATTGAGTTACTTCTCCCCCAGGATCTAGTGGTGACTTGACTGAAAAGCAAATGAAAATAAGGTAGTCCATGTTTATCGGGCTAATAAACTCCAAGCAGGTAGGTAGCAGATACAAGTGCTCCCAGTTTGCTTTCTTGCTTTATAAGAGGTCTCACCCAGAGCTGTCTCCTCTACCCCAAGTGAGAGCTCACTCCTTCTGCTGAGCAAGAGAGCTATTAGTCTGGCACTAACTAATCCTATGCTCAATATAAGACGTAAAATTTACCAAAAAGAGTGCCTCCTCTGTATAACTTTAATAGGGGCAGGAAGGATAAAGTGTCTCAATACACTGAATTCTTTATTCTGCTCTGCATCTACAATACTGCAAAGTGCTCCAGAGCAATACAGCTCTCAGAAGAGTTCCCTTACTGTGCTGGTACTGAAAGTTAAAATATAGAGGGTGCAGCTGACAATGCACCAGAAAACAAAATCTATAACTGAATGCCAATCTTGAATTGTTGTCTGGCAAAATGAATTTAAATGGTAGAAGGACTGAAAAGGTACCATATAAAATACACCAGTAGGCACTTTAATGTTTGAATCTTAATGGGGTTTCTTTTTTGCATTTATGTAAGTTCTTCAAAGATTTATTCTCTCAATTACCAATCAAAAGAACTCATAAAGGTAAAGTCAGTGGACCATGAAGGATTAGAGCTGTCTGCTAAGACAGATGCACACTTGGCAGGCCCTGTGCGTTAAACAACCCCATTTGATACCAATCCTTGGCACAAATGATGGCTGTCAAACTAAGCTGTTTATCATGAACTATTTTGACTTAAAAAAAAAAGAAAGAAAAAAATAACTACCGACTCCCCAGCAAAACTCCACATAGTCTAGATTCTTGTTAAGATTTAGCCTGTAAAGACTGATTCTTAAATCCTGTTTATGGGAATATAGGAATTCCAGCTGATGAAAACTGAAAGCTAAAGGCTGACTTTACTGAAAGAGTGGTCACGCACTGGAACAGGATGCCAAAGGAAGTGGTGGAGTTACCATCCATGGAGATGTTCAAAGAACATGTAGACATGGCACAGGTTGGAAAAAACCTCCAAGATCATCAAGTCAAACCCTAAACCCAACACCACCATGCCTACTAAACCATGTTCTGGAGTGCCATGTCTACATGTTTTTTGAACACCTCCAGGAATGGTGACTCCACCACGTCCTTGGGCAGCCTGTTCCAGTGCCTGACCACTCTTTCAGTGAAGAATTTTTTCCTAATATCCAACCTAAACCTTCCCTGCTGCAACTTGAGGCCATTTACTCTCATCCTATCCCTAGTTACTTGGGAAAAGAGACCAACACCTACCTCGCTACAACCTCCTTTCAGGTAGTTGTAGATAGCAATAAGGTCTCCCCCTCAGCCTCCTCTTCTCCAGACTAAACAATCGCAGTTCCCTCAGCCACTCTTCACAAGACTTGTTCTCCAGACCCTTCATCAACTCCATTGCCCTTCTCTGGATGTGCTCCAGCAACCCATCGTCCTTCATGTAGTGAGAGGCCCAAAACTGAACACAGTATTTGAGGGGTGGTCTCACCAGTGCCGAGTACAGGGGCACAATCACTTCCCTGCTCATGCTGGCCACACTGTTCCTGATACAAGCCAATGTTGAAAGGATCCACTCCATATTTATGCCCCTTTTTCCTCCAAAGAAGATCTTTAAAGAGCTATTTTGTCAAATTGTGCTAGAGAAGAGTAGTGCTTTAACTATTTTGTCACATTAAGTAGGATTCTAAAGTAATATAATTTTTAAAGATAATGGAGGCTTTTTTCTTTTCCTGGAAAAGAATAGAAAGAAACTAGCATAATTTTTTTTCACTATTTTTTCGCTGGCATTTCCCCCCTCTTTTATTATTTGGAGCACTGTTACTTATATGGCAAGGCAACATATTGCTGTATTAACAAGGTCGCTCAGTCACAAAATCCCATTAGTGGTGAAAATGACAGAACTGAGTTGTGTAGTGACAAGTAAGGTAAGTTCCCACATTGCGTATAGAAGGTCTCAGGTTCAAATTTACACAATGTGGAAGTAGAAGGAAATTCATCTGCAACTTGCGTCCACTCTGCAAAACTCATACAGAGACATCCTCAGCTTTCTTACTTAGACAAGGAAAATTCAATAAAGTTAGTAGCTTTTTTTGAGCTATACCTATAAAAAACCCTGTATGAAACCGTAAATATTGAGCAAAACAATCCTCTTTCAATGTTTGTGTATGATACCGGTAAGATCACAGATTTTATAGCAGGGAGTTCGACAAGCAAGAGATCCATAATTCAGTTAAAGCAGGTATTATACAAATGCTTTGCTGTCTAATGGAAAGACTAGATAGCAACTTCTTAGGCACAGACCCTAGCAGAGGACTAATCTGTGCTGCCAGCAAACCTCTCCAAATCACAATTCTCTCCATGCTTCCTCCTGCCTCTTGTGCATAGCATTATGGCTCTGTCATTTACCACCAGCACAGGGCAGCATCCTCCTGCGCCAGCTCGCCTGGGTGGCTCAGGAAGGAGGGACAGGAGCCCCACCAAACCCTGCTGCTGAGCAGTGCCTCAAGGGAACTGCATTGCCCAACACCCCCAGCCCTAGGGAAGCTGGAGGGATAGGACACGGTGAGTGGCTTCACCCAGATGCAGGTCTGTAATCAGTGTGAAACAAATAGCAGGCACTACAAAGAATAGTTAAATTGGCAATAATTCAATGGGAAAACACAAAACAAATTAAACCCTCTTGCAGTCCTTCTCTTGTCTCCAAAATTCGCAAGTTCCACAGACTGAGGAACTCAGGGGAAAAATCTGATCTAAGTTTTGATTAGAGACAGATGAAAAATGTAAGCTGTCTTTCCTCAGTTCCTTGTCATCTCTATTCCCTACAAATTTTCAAGAAATTTCTCAACAACAGACATGCAAATCAGTTTTCAGAAAGCTTTTCCTGATTTTAAATAATTATCTTTTTTTATGTCTTTGTTGAAAAAGTAAGAATTCTTGTTAGAAAAATATGTTTTATTAATCCTTTAGTTTGTTTAAAAGCATGTTCTTGAGAAAACAGTTTTAATTATAGCTGTCACTCAGCTGAACATTAATATTTACTGGGATAAAAAATAAAATAAAAAAATATCAGGATTATGGTAAAATATTATCCCCATTTTGGAATGTACTTTGTAACTTTCAACTCCTACAGACTCCATCTGAAGGCTGTTTCACAGGTATGGTCCAGGAAGTCCAGAAGGAACCTCACAACTGAAGAAATCTTCCTATTTCTAGGATTCTTATCTCTCCTACATCCATGAAGAGATGAGGCTATCTGGCCCAAGACTTTCAGAGACTCCAAATTCCTACACAATTTTCCACCCCAGGTTCTCACTGAACTTCACTTTTAAATAAATTAAGTTCAGGCATACATTAGGTCATACGCTGAGCCCGACATCAGAGCATGAGGGCACTGAACACCATTACACAAAGAGACATCCAGATAAACACTCCAGCTACAGCAAAAGCCACAGAGACTCGTGTGTTCCTGCTTCTACTAATAGGAGTAGTCAGAATTAGATGAGAGGAGGAAAGCTGATGTTTGAGGAGGGGCTGGGAATAAAATATAAAACCTCTGGCTTCTCTGAACCTTGTCACTCCATATGTTCTCGCTTGGCGTGACTGAAGATTCATTACTAAGGCTGGTGTTTGCACAGGCTGGACGTGGTTGCAGATATTGTACAAAACCTAGTGAGCCACAGAAAATTCTTTCCCTTTATTAACGCTCTGCTGAAGCTTTTAAGCACCATTATCCATCCCACGCGCAGACTTCGTAGGCACAGCTGGCCTTTCACTGAGAAAGGAAATATTTCCATCTCAAAGACATTTGCTGTTTATGAACTGTCCCAAAGACTTAAGGTATTTTTAAGGCACACTCTCATTTCAAAGAAATTTACATAGAAATGTTAACATCCTTGTAAATGAATCAGGTGTTACGCATCATCTATAATGAAAGCAGTTCAGAGAGTCTTACTGAGCACCTACACAATCCAAGGAGGGGCTGATTTTCATTAGGTACCTACTTAATACTTAGGAAAATGGGATCATGAACACGACTTAGCTTTCCAGGCACTCTCCGCATGTTCTTAAATTATTTACATCAAAAAAAATATTTCAAGTTTAAAGTAGATTTAATGCAGTAGAAATTGAAATTTTAAAGAATAAGAATGAAATCCTAGTTCTGGTTACATCAGTATGTGTTTTGCCCTTCGCAGTTCCATTGCAGAGGAAAATTAAACACCACCCTCCTCCCCGCCCCCAATAGCTTGGTAACTTTCTAAAAGCTTTTCACCTCATAGGTATTTAGATACATAATTCCTATGGACTGCAATAGGATGTAGCTGGGCAATTAACTTCTGAATAGCGGAGTGGGAGAGGTGCTACGCTGATGGTGACAATCCCACACAGATGGTCAGACTGCAAATGGAAGTCTTCATGTTGCACACTCGCTGGGGTATAAGCCATTTTTTATTGTATACTTGTTATGGTCTCTAGTAATTTATATGTACCTGTCTTGTATTGCACGTAAGTAGGGATTTTCTCTGGGTTCTGGGAGACACCAGGATCACTCCACAAATGCAATACCAGCTCCAAGTAGAGACTCAGGACCAGCAGATACCTGGAGAAATGTCTATTCCCAGGACACACAGCGAGGGAATGTGCTGAGGGCAGCAGTGTCCTGTCTACTTGGATACCTAATGCTCTAGAGAAAGGCAACTTGTGACTCCAATGGGAGCCAAATCAGCTCATCACCTTGTGAAAATCAAACCCCTTGATCTGATCTGACTGCTCAGAGCAGAGGTCACCGCTTCCTGCTGCTTCCCTTTTGGCTCAGGATGTGTCAGTGATGCACATAATAGAATAAATATACTGGTAATAGGCCTTTGGCAAGTCACTCACAGAGGTGGATTTCCACTTTCCTAAGCAAAATCTGCAGAAGGGGCAGGTATATTTAGTTAAAAGGCATTTCACCTAATTGACACAAAGTGTAATAATTCTTCCCTGTGTTACAATTTCAAGCTGTCAAAATTTTTGGCTGAACTTGTTAAGACACAAAGTTGAAGATCAAGTAGCTTTCGAAAGAAATGTCCAATTAGCTTCCTTTTCTGATTTTTATTTGTCCTGAAATTAGATTTTATTGCAATTGTATTTACAAAACTTGTGCTGTGGGATATCTTCCCTCCATAATCTGTCATTGCTAATGAGCAAAGGACACACAAAGTTCTTACAAGTTATTTTCTCTCTTATCATTCCTCAAGGTGAACTACAATTTCTTTCAAGAGCTTTGCTTGCAGAAAGTAAGGATTTTGTGAAAGACAGAGGCAAAAATATTAATTGCTTTTTCCCACTTTGCTGACAGTTCCAATAGCAGCAAATGTTACTGCAAAGAAGGAAAAAAGCCTCCCACTGTCAACTGCAAGATCACACCAGTCCTGAAGTCAGCTCAACCTTTGCAGTTACTCCCACCTTCCTTCCCCATTAAAGTCCTGGGAGGGTGCAGAGGAATCCTCTCCAGTAGAAAGATTATGGAAGAAGTCAGAGAAGATTACAATCACCAGGCCAATTAAGTGAAGCAGTAAAAGTGATTCCTATAGGAGTGGAATCTTTCAGATCCTGGAAGGGAAGGGAGGGGAAAGAAATAATAGGAAATTAGAAGGGAATTTATATTTTCCCCATTTTCTTCACAAGAGATGAACTTTCCTCCAAAATGTCTGATTTCAAGACAAAGGTTACACTGTTAGATGCTGATTTCACACCTTAGAAATAATGGATAAAACAAAACCATATAATATTTGCCATGTAGAATAGAATATAGAATTTTTTTTTTTTTTACACCCTACCAGCCTGCCAAACAAAGTATGAGTTGAAACAGACTGTGTGGCAACTTCAGGTCATCATAATTCTCTTTAGTTCTTCTCCTTGTCAAAAGTCATGATATCAAAGCTGCCCTTTTGTTCCCCTTAATTCTATCAAATGCACTCTCTGTCTCCAAGCTTCCCTACATCCTCTTGCAAAGATGAAGAATAACTTGGACTCAAATGTATCTATAATCATGATCTGAACTCAAAGAGCCAAGAGAGCAATTTCTGGACAACTCCAGCCCTACAGACAGCCTGCATTTACCTGGGAGATGCAGTGGTGTAATGTGAACAAGAATCAGGCTCTGCAGCATAATCAATGACAACAGCTAAAGATAATGTTTCAGATTCCACCTAACTTTTTCACAAAATATAATAATTTTGAGGATAGCCTGCACCCTCGCCAGCTCCTGCGTAAACCTGTAAGCACTGAAGGCCATAGGTAACTATATGTTTTTGCATTCAGTGTCTCCAGGCACATATCTAGAAAAACCTCAGACTGGAAATGAGCTGAGTAGCTCAGCTTTAAGTCTTAGTTTTGTAGGGCTTCACAAAATAAGAGGTGTCCTGTCTCCATCCCCTGAGGCCCAGGAACTGCTAGATTTGCTGCGTGCCTGCTCTTGGGCTTTGCAAAAAACAGACCTAACAATTCTGTTCAAATACACAACCAGCTGCAGGGAAAATATTGCTTCCATCCCAGGCTGTGTTGAATGGTTAAGTACATCCTGTGGGTACTTCACCTTGATTCCCTTCTTGGTCCAAGGGGGATTTAAAGTTGCCCCTCCCAGAGAGGTGCATTTTTCTCGCTGTTGTGGGGTAGAAGCAGACCTCGTTCCCTCACAGTCACCACTTACTGATGTAAAGGTGGAACATCATTCAGGATCTGGGATGTTCTCCTGGGAGAGAACAAGAACTAAGCATTGATCATTATTAGAAAGACTTATGTAGATGAATAGCTGTGGGTTTGGAGTTTATTTGTTTGGTTTTGTTTTGTTTTGCTTTTCTAAATCTTATAACCTCTAACTATATAACTTCTACCTAGATTTGTGACGCATTATTTCCCAACAGGTCATTTCTTTCATTACAGACAGTAATTACAGTATGAGATAACCACTATGCCAACAGTTATATCGCACATGAATTAGGTGGAAAGCACCTGCCCATCATTCTCCACTCATCAGGAATTTCTGATACGATGGTGATGAGGGTAAAGAGCAAGTGGTCACAGTCATATTTCGCTATATGCTTTACTAGCAGTTTACAACAAGCTTACAATAAAAGATTATAGTCCAGAAAAAAAACAAAAGAGAAGAAATACCACTCTCGCTACTGGCTCCTTTTTCCTGGAAGGTATATATGGTATAGAGTCCAGTGGTGAGTCAGAGCCCCATAATGATTTCCAGTATAATCATGTTATAAAGCATCCTTCTATTGTTTTTACTATTTTGTGTCCACCAGTTCTGACCAAGTTTTTCCCTCCAAATCAGAGACCCATAATTATAGACACTGGTCACACCATGCAAGTGACCATTGTGTGTTGTAATCTGGAGAACAGAAACATTGACTTCCTGCAGTCCTTACTAGGAAACTGGTAGTACAGACTGACTTTGAGATCTTTCTCCATGGTCTTAGATGAAACAATGAAAGTTTATTTTTCTAAGTTCAATCTCAGAAGGAAGGAAAAGGAGAATGAGGGTAGTGTCTAGAAATAACTTTCCTTTGAGGAATGTCAGCATTGTCAACATGAAGACTGTTATAATTATTAAAGCTTTAATATTCAGAATATTGCCAAGAATCTGTAAGAGAACACTTTCTAAAACAGAGGAGGACAAAACCAAACACTGCTTTGGATTTAGTTAGTACAAAAAGATCTGAGCATAAATCAGAATCCAGATTTTGACACCATACAGTAGTCACATTTGGATCCAGTATTGGTTTTGGCCCTAGAAACAACTATTTCCATTTTTTTAAATAACCTTTAAAAATAACATTTTCATAAGTTACTTTTTCTAACTCTTTTCACCAAGTTGGATAGAAACTGGCTTTTTTTCCCTTTCTTCTCTCATTAACAATGGCAAGCTGAGACACCTTGTAAAGTGACTGTGGGAACTGGCGCTTTCACCATAAAACATCAAACATCGTAAGCCTTGTCAACAAGGCACTCTGCATCTTAAGCAAATAACAAATCAGTGGTAGAGCAGGGAATAAACACCACAAGCCTCACCTCTCACTAGTCTTTTTAATAGTCAGATAAACTGCTTCCTAAACACAAAAGCTACTTGCTTCTGGCTGTCATCGCCAAAAGTCTTGAATTATGAGATTCCAGTGTTAATACAAGCATTTGACACTAAGTGGTCCCGCAGAAGAACATAAAGTTGGAGTCAAACTGTCAGGCAATCGAGGCTTCAGCATTAAAATTAAGGTTTTTATAATTAAAATGCTAAAAGACAAACCCCCTTTTCAGCAAAAAGAATACTACGTGAGCTGGATGATTTCACAGAAATGACCAGCTGTCATTCTGAGACATTTGAGACCAGCTCTCAAACGGAGAGTGTCAGCTGCTGTATCTTTAACAGTTAACCTGGCTGAAAGGACTGGCCAATCATTCCCCTCATTCCTGAGGGCTTGGAAATGTTGTAAAGCCTTGGGTCATCTGAAGTTGTTTTCTAACCCCAAACAGTAAACAGATAAAAATATATTCAAGAAAAAATTTTCCTAGTGACTAGTAAAGTATGAATAAGTAGTTCTGGCTGTCAGTTTGTAGCAGTTATTAAACTTTCAGGCATTATTAAAAGGCTAAACTAACTCAGCTGCCTTCAGTGGTGTTGCAATCCAGGAACAGTTTAGAAAAATAGTAAGACTCTTCTTTGTTAAAACTTTTAAAATATGTAAACACAAACATTTCTTATTCTAAATATGTAAAGTGGTTAATTTACTGCAAGCTAAAACATTTTTTTTTAAATGCTTAATTTGTTTTACAAAGCAAGAGCTTCTGGCCTAAGGAGTTATAGAAAGGTGTGTTCTACATAATTGCTGAAATGTTTCCTTCTCAATATTTAATGCTCCTGTACCTGGAAGACTATATTTAATCAGAACACGTGCAACACAAAGTACGCACCAAGAAAAGGCAAGAGCAGGAAAACGTACTATTTGCTTAAGAAAAAGGCAAAACAGATCAGCAGTTCCCCGTCTCAGACTGAAAACACAGGCACAAATGTTTAGACATTCATAAATGTCAAAACTGTATTTCCCAGGGTGAAATCCTGCCACCACCCTCCCAAAATCAGCCAAATTGCTCCTCTGACTTCAGTAGGGCCAGTATTTAATTTCCCATGACTTTCAGTAAGAAGAGGGCAGAGCACAGCACAGATCAGCAGATCATTAAAATTAGTTGATCCTGGTGTCCATTCTCTTATGATCTCCACAGACATTTCTAATCAATTGCTTTCCAACTAATTGCTGAAATATCCCATTACATACAGACAAATCTTTCCAGATGTATCCATTTAGAATCTAGAAGCCAGCATAAATCCACCTCTCTTGACATACCTTCTCTTTTTTGATTTATTTTTAATCTTGCACTTCTTTTTTCCAGTACCTTTTATCCCTTGTTCCATACTCCTCCCTCTCAGGGAAAACGCACGGTAACAGTATAGACTGCACGGCAGCAGGAGGAACGAAAGGTTTATTTCAAAGTTGCTCTGTTCTTTTGTGTGTGTGTGGTTTTGTTAAGCACACACTGTATTTCTGAAATCCAGCTAGGAAAACCTAGAAAAGTCTTCCAATTATAATCCTTGATATTTCCCCTGAAGCTAAACCAAAGCCCCTTTGAACTAGAAAAGTGTCTTTCAAAAATGAGAAGGGCAAGACCTGAACTTTTCTACCTGTAGTCTTCTAGTCCAAGATTAGAGTTGTTTTTTTTTTTTCCCTCTCCTTGAGGAAGAAAATACAGTGATTTTTAATACAACTATTTTTAGCTAATCCAGCTTTCCTTTTTATCCTCTGTAGCCAATGCCTGCACCAGTCATTTGAGCATTATTTAAGTTATATGTCTACATCAAAGGTAACAGTTTCCCTGGTGTATATTTGCTGGCTGTGCAGAGGAGGTAAATAAGATTTTGCAGTGCTTCTTGTCAAAAATCCCATTGTCATAGGCATGCTTATTGATTTATTTTCTCAAGTATGTAAGCTATGAATTAGCCTTTGCTCATGTTAAAACCAGTTTCCATTAGGAAGTCAATGCCTCATAAGGTGCAGATGGATCTAGCATGTGTATATTCACCTGGTGCTCTCTCAAATGGTTCCATGGTGGGGTTGCAGGGTGATTTCAGGGAGGAGAGCATTCATCATTCTTGCTTACATGGCAGCTAATAGGCTTCTCCCCGCCACCCGAGGTGCTGCTTGTAACAAGACCATAAAGATCGAGACCATGT
This sequence comes from Chlamydotis macqueenii, assembly GCF_036417535.1. Lineage (NCBI taxonomy): Eukaryota > Metazoa > Chordata > Aves > Otidiformes > Otididae > Chlamydotis > Chlamydotis macqueenii. Next base: position 69,286,064 of record NC_141558.1, on the reverse strand, counting down.
ATGTGTTGGTTAGCATAACTACTTTAATGCAGGTGGTTTTGAAAACTTATAGGTAACATAAATGTAAGTCTTCTGGCATGAAGTATCATAACAAGGTGCAGCGAAGGTTTAACGCACAGAAAGGGAATAATTCCAATTTTTCTATCAGGCTTTCATACCCATATGAAGAAAAGCAGTTCAGCTTCCTACATCTTTTAAAAGTAGCATGCTTTACATAAAACCTATTGCCTTTCTGCTTGATCTATGGTTTTAAACATAATATGCCCAGAATCTGAACTTGAAAGGTAATACAGATGCTGTCTTCTGGGACCAGGACAGCAATGAAACCTCCATTTTCATAACTCACCAACCCCAAAGTACAGCTTATCAAATTTATTCTCATGGAGTGTTGAACAAATAAACCAAGGGAAACACAGTCAAGTGAAATAATGTTCAGTATTTTAATTTGAGGTCTGTGTGAGGACAAGTAATCATGCATTTTGCTTAATTGCTTCACACTTATTCCTGTTTTTAACACCTCTCCAGCAAATTAGACAAGAATCTTCAATGTGTTACTGGAGTTGTGTCAAAGATCATATATTACCCACTTTGTGTGCTCCAGCAAAAGTCCAGAAGCTGCACAGAAGATAGACTGGACCAGAGAGAAAGGAAAAGCTTATGAAAGGAAGTCTCATGGTACATTCCTGAAGTTAAAAAGAGATATTCCTACTACAGAAGCACTTAAAGGCCTTAACCAGAGTAAGTTCCTTGCTATATCCAATAGAGGCTGGATGGTCTATTGTTTAAAGAACAAGTTTAAAGCTTTACATTTGAATGCCCCAGGCATCTCAGAGCTACAAGGTAACTAGGAAAGTCCTCAGCCAACTCCTCAAGTGTTTTGATGTTCTTATTTAACCCACAATTTTAGCATAAGGACCTCTTACTGATTGAACGCCTTTTCAATACACAAGGAGCACTGCTACATGAAAAACTGTGGACACCAATTCTTTAGGCACTGAAGCCCTGAGTGTCACGGTTTAGATCCTCATGGTGGGACTAGCACTTCTTCACCTCCCAGACACATTGCAAAGACTGAAGGGCAGCCACGTACTATGATTTCCAAATGCCACTTAGGTAGTGCTGCTGATTTCTCCTTGATGCATCTGGGAAAGCAGGAAGTTAAAATGTGAGAAATCAAGAGAAGAGTAAGAGAGTATTCCTTGGCTCACAGGACACTGCTCAACCAGAAAAATCCCCATATTTCTCCCTCAAAGTCCCAAAAGACAGGACTTGGAGCTAGGTAGAAGGATTTTAATGCGTTCTTACAAAGAGCACAAGGATGTCGGTGGGTGCTGGGCTCTCTCCTACACTCCTATTGAGAGGCAAGAGCCTTTGGACCACAGGCTAGCACTGCCTTTGCAATGGTCACACTGGGAGATCTGAGGATGACTCATGTTGGCCTAATTAGCCTAGAAAAAAAAACACCAATATGTTCACTTTTGGACAAGGGATGAGATATAACTACACTGCAGTAATCAAAGCCTCCTTTCTGGACGTGGTGAGTATGATGTAGAACAGCTTAAACATTTTATGGCCACCACCAAAGGGAGACAAGAGTGTCACCCAGGACTTAAATTACCTACATTTGCAGGTATAGAAAAAAAAAGGGCGGCATTGCCTTATTAGTTTGGCATGACAAGCTGGACAATTTCCTCCACTTAGCAGACAGCATCTCAGTGAGAGGTAAGCTTGGTGGCAGCTTTCAAGCTGTCTATTGTAAAGTATGCACTTCAAAAGAATATGCATTTTAGCAAGTATAAATTAAAAGGCAGGCAACAATTTTATACAGGAAAAAACACCGTGACAGCAAAAAAAAACCCTGACTAGCATTCAGAAGCACAGCTTTTTAAGCTGGTATTGATTGACTGATTCATTAGATGTATGGAAGTGTTATTAAGAGGTCGAGGGCTCCTATCCAGATGGATAGGCACTCTCAACACAACTTCAGAGTGCATCTCGAAAGCAACCACACAAATTAAAGATATCCCGTCACAAGTAAACCCAATCACATCAGCTCCATACCCTTTCAGTTGTCACTTCCCTACTGTTTCACTAATTTCAGGGGCTGTCGGTGGAGGGAAAGAATGAATTCTACAATGTGCCTTGACTTGATAATGTGCCCTGGCTCAGACTCTGTTTTATGCAGACTGAGAAGAGAGGAGGCTCTTTCAGACCAGGTGGCAAGAGCTTTTGAAGTATTTCAGTGCTTGGCCCATCTTTCTTCACTCATTTTAATCAAGGAGGCTCCAATTCAGATAACCTCTGCTGATCACAGCCAAGACTAATATTGTAAGAATACCAGGAGAACGGTAGTACTGAGATGTGGATAGGTATATTATTCATATGTGCTACTGTACACACATCTCCTGAAACAACCTGAAGTTGCCTTGAGTTCATGACTTCTTTACCAACCCAAGCAAAGCTTCCACTGAATGTTACCAGAAACGTTATTTGACTTGAAAGAGGTAAGCGTGAACTTTGTGCATCCACTAAGCAGAGCATCTCAATGTGAAATCAATTCCGATCACGCCATTGAACGTAACTCAGCCAAAAATTACTTGTTTATGCTATAGTATTCCCTGCGAAACCCTACAATGCTTGAACCGATAATACTGGATCGGAAGTCTCATGACTATTGTTCAGTATTACTCTCCAGCTGGGAGACTTGGCAAGGCAACACATTGACATCTTCATGAACTTAGCACTTCGCATCAAGGAGAGGATGTGAGCCTGTCAACTTGACACTCGCAGTGCAATCTCTTTCAAATTGGCCCTTAGAAATCATTACATTATGACTGGAAGCTCTTCACGGTCATATAAATAGGAAACATTAGATTCAGCTGTTACAAAAAAAAAGTCAAAGGGTACTAATCATGTCCTTTCACCCAAATTAATATTGTCACATTTACTTACTAGTACTTAGGGGATGTTGGCGAAATGTCTTTACCATCTGTTTTGGTTCATACATGCATCATTAGAAGGATTCTTTCATTTTATCTTTACTGAAGCTGTCTTTCAATTAACACAGAATTTCTTTCTAGTTTGACAGATATGTTGAAAGTTACAAATATGTCACACTAGTGTCCAATTCTTAAGAAATACCTTCACCTCATTAAATTAAGTGAAGACTCATCCTAGGTTCATTGGAACAGCAGGATTTTATTTTAAAATTGGAAGCACTTTGAATTCTAAGGGAAATGATCAGAAGTATTTTAAAATGTTTGACAGGGTTTTAAGGATGAACAGAAAATCTGAGTGCTTCCTCCTACGCACATTGCCCATGTGGCTACGTAAATGATTAAAGACAAACCAAGAAAAACAAGAATTTGGCACTTAAAAAACTTAGAGCCCACTTACAGTCTCATAGTCCTTTTTATTGAAGTGGTGTACTTAACCTATTAATAAACTAGAGAAGTGGAAATTTTATGTCACTCATGACCCATATCTCAGAGAAAATATGAAAATCCAGGCATCAAGAGGACACACCTTATAAGCAAAAACTGTCTGCCAGATATTCCCTGCACCATCATCCTCTGCTAATTTCAGGGAGATCTTAATTCCAGTACTTCACATTGCAAAAGTATCGCACAAGGAGATAAATGTATTTTGGTATTTAGTGCTGCTCAGATCCTCTATGATTTTATAGTTTCATACCCCTATCAGCAACGTAAGTCAAACTTTTGTTTGCATAACAGGTATGATTTCTTACATGTGAGATAGGAACGCACAACAGCATATGGACTAAGTGCAATTATAAAACTGCACAAGGACCACTTCTCTGCACAATACAGGAGAAAAAAACCTATAGGACCAAAAATAGAGTGTAATCTTCATGCAAAATACAAACTTTGACAGCATCTCTGCCCACCTGAGACAGTTCCCAAGGGTCTCAGGTGAAAACCAGAAATTTGACATCAAACACCCAGCCATCCTTTCATCTAATTGCTTCCTCTCATTTTAATAGCTCTCTGCTAGCTGAGTTGCATAAGCCATTCCACTGCATGAGAAGGATCTGTAGCCATGGAAATATTTTTTCTCTGAAAGCATACTTGCTCACTTCGTAAAAAATGTATAATCCTCCCTGGCAAAGCAGTGGGGATACTGGATGTCTGAAGTATGCAGATTGAGCCAAGGGTGTAACATTTACACCACAGCCCACAGTTTAAGGAGGGGAAAAAAAAAAAAGCAGCACTCTGGTCTTGGGAGAGTCCTGACAGAACCTGTCCAAAGGCAGCCCTGCCAGTCAGGTTTGCCTGAAGCAAATGGAAAGCACCCAGCTTTCCTTTCTCTATGCCTGGCAAACATTGGGAGACAAGGTAAAGGTTGTCAGATGGCCCCATACCTGCTTTTCTACCTCCTCCCTTTTGCATGAGCTGACACTTGGAGGCAGGTGAAGAGGAATCAGACATTTCACTCATCCAAAATTCAAGCAGTGGTGTCTCCGGAGGAGTACATGGAAATAGCATCTGCTGCTTTCATGTGAGGAAGAACCTAGTCCAGGGTCTTCATAACTTAATTCTGTAAATTTGGGTACTGACTATGAACTACTAGAATTTTAGATAATATTAACTTTTTTTTCCTCCATTTTACTAGTGAAAGAAAGAACTAGTAATGCTATCCTTCATTTCAACTATTTTCAAGCAGCAGCAAAACACACACTACATTTGATAATCTTATTATTTGTATTGGTAGATTGACTCTGGCAGGAGATCCCACAAAATGAGTTATGTTATACAGTTGCAAGCCCCCACAATACATAGTTCTGCTCTTGAAATCAGGAGGTATAAGCCTCTTTGCAGCACCCTGGTTAAAAAAAAAACAGTGACATCTCCTCAGAGTTGAGCCAAAACATCTGCATGTACCCTAAAGAATTTTTTTTTCTTTCCTTCCACAAATCCCATTCATACTGTTGATTGGGAACAGGACATTTACTGCAGGTAAAGAAATGATTCCGCAGATCATAGTCAATCATGCAGATTCCAGATACTCATAAACATTTCTGCTTTGTTTCCATCACTTCAGGTCACCCACAAATTCAGTGATGAATCTATGGAATGAGGCACCTGTGAATTATCAAAGTTTGATTTTCATCTGTGTTGCCTGCCATGAAAAGTATTCTTGACTATTGTGATTGGATTGCAGTGAAGTGCAAACAGTGCTTGACTCAGCATGGAGTCAAGCTATGGCCAAGGGCGGGCATCTAGATCCCAGTTTATATGTAGTAAGCAAGTGAGATACTGTGACTTCCACTAGGTCCATGAATTCCCCTGGATATAAGTCCTGTAGTGTTGGAGAATGCATCAAATACTTAATGTTTTCAATGTTTAGGCTGGAATGGAAGCAGAAAGGTCGTGCCCCCTTGAATGCTAAGATAACACTTTTGCTATCTGAGTGTAGCTGCTCTGAGTGAAACACATATCATGGCTTCACCTCCTCAGGTAAGGGCACCTTGGGAACTAAACAGTAGTTTATTACAAACAGTGGGCATTTGGGATTCAGCCCAGAAATAACCTGCAATTTTCCCAAAAGGCCTCAGGCTAGTGCTGGGCAGGGACTAATTCTTCCTTCTGACATAGAGGAACCAGGTATGCTGGGGAAGAGAAAGGACAGAACGTGGGCTGAGATGTCAACAGCATATTTTTGGGAATCGTTTTAACTTCTAATTTCCTATAAATCCGAGAAAGTTCACAGGGCTTCCGAGCATGTTGCTGCTGGGGATCTGTGATCTCTCCCCCAGATAAAAATTATTCAACTAAGCACAACTAGACAGCCAGAAATAGTTGAGCATAGGTAAGATCATGCTAGATATTAACAATGCAAAGTTTTGGGGTTTCTTTTATTTTTTTGTTTGAAGGGTGGGGTTTTTTTTTTGTTTGGTTGGGGGTTTTTTGTTGGTTTTGGTGGTTGTTTTTGTTTTTTTTTTAAGTTTTCAAAAGAGCTAAGAACGTATTCAAGAGATAACATGCACTTTCCTTTAGCATAATTTTCTTGCATTATCTTTCAGCCTTTGTCCTGCGGATGGGGATGCCGTCGCAGAGCTCCTCCTTTCCCCTAGTTATAACTCCTGAGAGGTTGTAGTTCTTCCTGCAAAGTAACAGTAAATCTAGATAGGGCCTGCTAAATCCTTGGCTGAAACAACAAATACTCCTTTGCCGTATGCAGAGATTGTAAAAGTAGTAAGGGTTGGTGTCCATTCAAACACAGAGCTGAATGGATTGCTTTGCATTCTGTAACCTAGCAAGCATGCAGCAGCCACTGCATTGGGAAAGAGCAAAGCCTCTTGTAGTCTTTACCTTTTTGACTACTGAGCTGGTAATTGACTGGAAAAAAACACAGGAGCAAAAGCGGAAGAAGGGAAGAGGTGCAAGACAGAGTCAAATGTGATGCCATAGGTGGTTCTTCTGTAAGCCATTCCTGCCCCAGCAAGACACTTAGCCTTAAGTGTACATAGTTTCTCCCCCAGCAGCATTTATTCTGCATTCTTTTAGCCTACTGCATAATATCGAAGTATCTGACTCTTGTGATAAGCACTACACACTTAGTACTAATCACAGTGGATTTTATTCCCTTGTTCTTTTTTGAACTTCCTTTAATTTGTCTTCTTGTTTCTGATTGAATCAGCTATAATTGTTATATTGATTCTATATTTTTCTATCTGCAATTTATCAGCACTATCTCTTCTATTTGCTACTGCTCTCAACTGCAGGAACAGACTGAATGAATCAGAATTAGGTCTAGTCACAGCTGAGCTGTGGAAACCTGCTGAGCCATCATAGCTAGAATCCAGGATCCCAGAAACTGTCATAAATAAAAGCCATTATGAATAGTAGCTCATGCCATTTCTGACTGTGAGCATATGGCAGCATACTTTGTGTAGCTAGGAAAACAATAACCACTTTATGCACCTATTTGAATGTTAATACAAGGACCTTTTCTCTGATGTTACACAAAAACATCAGAGTTCCTAGTTATTGAATAGCATGATTTCTAAATTCTGCTTCAAAGCTTCAGTGAACCTCCCTCCTCCTGTCCATGAACTGAAAACCCAGACCCAGCGTGAAGGAGAATTTATTTTCTATTAGAAAAGCAGGCGACATGGTGAGCATAGCTCCTGCGTGTGACTCTACAGGGCTGAGTGAAGGGCAGGAATCTTCGCCCCCTTTCTGAGGCAAGCTTATCCCAGAAAAAAACTAGCCAAATCACATGCAGAATAAGCAATGTGAATAATATAAATACAATATAACTGCACAGCTCTGAAGATGGGAGGAAGCAAGCAGAGAGCGGGAGCGGTGGAGTGGAGGGAGCAGTGATCTCCAGAACGAAGCTTGGAGCACAGGAGCAAGAGGGATATCTGCAGTCATCTGCCTGCAGCCTTGTGCTGTCCTAGGCAATAAGGCTTAATAAACTCTTAATTAAGACATCAATTCCTATCCTAAAAAAAGTTACAGGAGTTGTGCTATCTTTACTACAGGAAATCTCTCATAAATGCTCTGCTGCTTTTCTAATATGAAAATGCTGTTGTGTCAACCATGTCATTTCTGATCAAAGAGCTCTTCTCCCCTCCTCCTCCCTTCCTTAGACCCTTCTTCTCTGATAAATCTGTAGATGACAGTAATATCCTCTCTGCACCTTTGTTTTCTCTCACCTGAAGAAGCCACACCTTCCATTTTCTTTCTTAAGATAGGCTAAGTCCATTTTACCCTTCTGCTCACTCATTCCATCTTAAATTAATTTTTGAGATATTATACACAGAGATCCACACAGTATTTCAGATAAGGTCATACTAGTGCCCTGTACACAGCGTGGAAGTCACTACACTAAAACCAGAACATAATAGCTTACAACCCCAATGAGCTTTTTTTTGCAGCTACGTCCGTAGCTGACTAAGACACGTGACCTGGCTTCTTCTCTGCTCCCTGCTCAAGCACTAGTTAATGCCTGAAATTCTTGTTCATGGTCCCAAAGTGCATAACTTTGCATTTTGTACTGTAATGTTCCATCATATTTATATCATTCCTGATCTCAAGGTCATCTAATTATTTCTATATAATAAGGTAATTCACATTTTTATTGCTAATATGTCCCACATTTACGCCACTAGAAAAAAAATAATTAATTCATCCCTACTTTTGGTATTGAGGTCGTTAATGAAAATATAAAATCAGATTATGCCCTAATCCGATAATTGTACTTTGCTAGACACATTCTAAGAGCTCGCCTTTCAGCAGGGTCTTTCTTTTGCCATCTTCCTCTGGGCCACCTTCCACAATCACTTTATAATTCTTATACATGAATCTCCATCTTAATTAGGTTACTATAAGTTTAACTAATATTTTCCCATCTGGCACAACAGTAGACATTTTACAGAAGTCTAGAATACTGCTTATACGTGCACTTTTTTTTCCTCCCCCCTCTGCTCATCTTTTCCATGCCTTAGAAATGGGGAGGACTGAGCCAGGTCTGAGCAGCCTGCAATCCTACAGATGTGTTGGAGCTACGCTACCAGGAAGATGAAGCAGCCTAGGGAGGCAGGAGGCTGAGAAAACTGAAAAACTATTGTCCTCCATGCAATCAGCTCTGCCTCTCAGCAGGCTCAAGGCAGCAACCAGATTTATAATTCAGCCTTCTCAGCCTCCTACATCATGAGGCTAGGAGGGAAGGCTAGTCCTTTTTCCTTTTGTCTCCCTGATGGGGTGACAACAGACATCACTGCAAGAAGATGCCTATGAATATTTCCTCCCTGAAAATCAATTTGTCCAGAAAGGGCAAGACACTAAGAAGTTTAGCTGGAACAAGATTTCTCCTCATACATACACATACATGTGGTTTTTAAAGCATCTTTCTTATTGTGCACAATAGTAATTCCTGAAACATCACTCTTGAAAATTGTTTATTCAGTGCAAATGCAGTAAAGGAAGCCACAGGTGCTACATCACGGTCACTTCCTTCAGCGCTTGCAGCTTTCTTGCAGCCTCCTAAGAAGTTCCAACTCCTGTTCTAGCCTATTTCAAGACTGTAGGAGCTATTAACAATAAAAATCATTAAAATCCTTCGCAAAGTTTTCTTTTTAAAAATATAAATAATTTTTTAAAGAAGTGTCAGAGCTAAGACGTAATCTTTGTGCTGTTTTCCTTTGGTATTACACAAATCCTGTGAGATTTGCCTATTAGACCTGATAACCAGATACCTTAGCCTTGGCAACAAAAGGTATAGCCGTGCATGAGTCAGAAACATAACTGTTGCATTTCTCAGCCCCTTAGTGGAAGAGTTTACACTCATCTATGCTTTTTGTCAAAATCTATAACATCCACATTACTCTTCTAATAAAGAGAAAAATAATGACTTTGACGTATGCAAGTGTAGCAGAATAAGCCCTTGTTGTATGCTGCACATCCAGTGAACTATAGAATTTGTGACTGCTGATTTTCATTTGTCAAAACATTTAGGATTTATGGAGTCTTGTTTTATGCTCCTATCATACTCCCATCTATGACTCAGGTTTACTGGTGTTCTTTATTGCAGCTAATGTTCTCTTATATCAGAGTATGACATGAAAAACTTCTAAAAAGATAGCATAAAAAAAGATTAGTTTTTTTTTGGTTAAGGTAGACTACCACCTCCTTTGGAGCGATTTACAGATGAGATGGAGTTTGGGGTCAATCTCATGTTACCTGTATGACTGGGGACACAATTGACACTTTGCCAGCAAATATTAACTTATTGTTAACTAAAAAAATATCTTCCTGTTCCAAATGTCCATGTTCCCCTTCTACCCTTCCTGTCTAGGATGACTCAAAGTAATATAAAATCCTTGAACACATCCCACCTACACTTGTTATACTCCCAGCAAAATTTGCTCTAATCTTTGACAGGGTGGGTTCTTGAGTGCCATGGGTTCAGAGAGTCTGAATAGTTTCCGAGGTCCTTTATTCCTCTTTTTGTTTTATGGACGATGCAGTTGTTAGCATAATGTAGGCTCTAATACAACAAGAAACAGAGAAAGTGTAGATAGGGAAGTTAATCTCAACATCAATGCCTTTTTCATTGCATTCTTTATTAAAAAGGTCAGCTGTAATTAAGGTGCTTACTTATTTAAACACCTATAGATAAGGACAAATGATCTCACAGAGAAGTGCCATGAATACTCAGATAAAGATAAGCTAGATGTTTTCCAAATGGCTGAGCCTAATTAAATTTATCCTGAGATACTTTTGTAGAACTGGTTGAAGCAGTCTCAGATTGCCTAGCTGTTATCTGTGAGAAGTTCTGAAAATTAGGTGAGACCCAAAAGACTGCAGAAGAATAAAAACAGTGCTCCTTTAGCACGAGGCAGGAAAGAGAATATTGTAGACCACACAATTTCAGCTCTTGGAGAACTAGTGAAATAAACAGTCAAAGAATGTATAAGCAATTAAAAGAAGGAAGACTAGAAAGAGTCAACAAGGATTCATTAGGAACAAATGATGTAAAACCAATCTATTTTCTTTCCTTGGCAGGGTAAAAGGCTTGTATTTAGTGAGAAGTTGCAATAGGTAGACTATATCTTGACTTTAGTAAGGTTTCTGACCTTATCTCCTATAACATCCTCATAAGCAACCTAAGAAGCATAGTCTAAATGAAAAGAGAGGGCGGAAACCAAAATGTCCCCAAAAAACATATCCAGAGAGCCTACACATCCAGAAAGTGTACGTTGTCAGAGTAAAATCCCATGCAATACAAGCCTTCACAGAGCTGTATCCTCTCAATGTTTCATTTATGACACAGATGATTAAATATAGGATGTGTGTTAAATTGACAGATCTGCAAACACATTAGGTAAGAGATAAATGCAATGTTTTACATTTAGATTGGAACAACAGGCTCAGGCTGCCGAAGGAAGTCGTGGAGTTGCCATCCCTGGAAGTGTTCAAAGAACATGTAGACATAGCAGTCCAGGGCATGGTTTAGTAGGCATGGTGGTGTTAGGTTGATGGTTGGACTTGATGATCTTGGAGGTCTTTTCCAACCTTAAGATTCTATGATGTAGTATAGGCTAGTCAACACTCAGAGCACAGTTAGGAAGCTGAAAAAAAATACAAGATGAACAAGGCTGGCAGGGCTATGCTCCTGCCAAAAGGCAGTCATCACTCCAAGAGAGAGAGAGAGAGAGAGATAAAGTCACCCTTCTCCTAAGAGCTGGTAAGGCCTCAGTGGGAACAGTGTGTCAAGTTTTGGCCAGTGTGCTCTTCAGATATGGAGCACTCAGGGAGAAGTAGTGAGTGACAAAAAGATCTGTTTTCTGAAAAAGTTGGGGCAAATTTGGTTTAGAGAAAATGCTAAGATCAGGCATATGATAACAGTGTTCATCTATGGAAAAGAACACTGTAAAAAGGCTCTTACCTGTGTCAAAAAGGTAGACAGTATAAAAAGCTAATAAACCTCTCCTAGAGCAAGGGTAAATATTAGGAAAAGCTTTCGGCAGTAAAGACAGTTAATTATTTATGAAATTTGTAAGAATTCCATCTTTGAAGATATTTAATAGCAAATTCAGATAAGTAGTCCTTTAAAACACTTAAATTTACCCTTAGAAGGTAAAAACCACTTTTCCTTTTTTTGTCTTTTCTGTCTCCAGACTCCTTCCCTCAGCACCCTTTAAATTTCCCATGTCTGTGGTTTCTCTCTCCTAACCAAAGACTTTGCCATGCTTCTATAGCTCCTTCCTACAGCAATTCACACCATCATCCCCTCCTTTCCCCTTCTGTTGTAATCTCTTAATCAGATTTTTAACATGCCACATTTTTCCTTCTGCTGTGTTAACCCCCTTGCCTTAGCAGGCCTCTACATCTTCTTTCATCCCCATACAAGCTGTATGTTTGTCATCTACTTGGCAAGTCCTGGGCCACAGGTTTGACCAACTAGAACATACATTGTTCCTGCTAGTTACAAGGCCTAGCTGGATGCACATTACTGAAATGCAGATTATCCTGTCCTCATTACTGCAAAGTAACAGGATGGACTCCGTGCACTTTCTTGATAGCAGGGTTTATCTCTAGATTTATCTGTGAATACAGACTACTATGTCGTATTTGAGGATAAATATCTCCATATTGAGTTTTCACTCATTGATTTCAGATGCTTGCACTGAGATAGAATCATAGAATAGTTTGGGTTGGAGAGGACCTTTAGAAGTCATCTAGTCCAACCACCCTGCAAGGAGCAGGGACATCTTTGACTAGATCAGGGCCCCCTCCAAACTGGCCTTGAATGTTTCCAGGGGTAAGGCATCTACCACCTCTCTGGGCAACTTGTTCCAGTGTTCCACCACCCTCATTGTAAAAAACTTTTTCTTTATATCCAGACTGAATCTACCTCCCTCTATTTTAAAACTATTAGCCCTCGTTCTATCACAACAGGCCCTGCTGAAGAGTTCCTCCCCATTTTTCTCTTAAGCCCCCTTTAGGTACTGAAAGGCTGCTACAAGGTCTCCCTGGAGCCTTCTATTCTCCAGGCTGAACAGCCCCAACTCTCTCAGCACCTCTAAGAGAGGTGCTTCAGCCCTCTTATCCCCTTCATGCCCTCCTCTGGACTTGCTCCAACAGGTCCACAACCTTCTTATGTTGGGGGCTCCAGAGCTGGACCCAGTACCCCAGGTGGAATCTCACGAGAGCAGAGTAGAGGGACAGAATCACCTCCCTCAACTTGCTGGCCATGCTTCTTCTGATGCAGCCCATGATGCTGCTGGCTTTGTGGGCTGCAAGTGTGCTTTACTGGCTCATGTTGAGCTTCTCATCTACCAGTACCTCCAAGGATACTGGTGGATAAGAAGGATACCAAGGAACGGCATTCCGAGGAGGAACACCATTCATCATCAGTCTCCACTTGGACATCAAGCTGTTGATCGCAACACCGTGTGAATATCCAGCCAATTCCTTATCCACCAAATGGTCCATTCATCAAATCCATGTCTCTCCAGTTTAGAGACAAGGATGTTGTGTGGGACAGTGGGAAATGCTTTACACAAGTCCAGGTAGACGGCATCAGTTGCACTTGCCTTATCCACCGAAACACTGAATTTACTAATTAACAATTATTTTCAAAGGAAATTATTCCAAACATGTCTGTAGCTTCTGATTAATAGGAAATATTTCAAATGTGTATACTTCCCTGTTAATACTGCCTCACTTCCAATACATGCCTCCAATTACTCTAAGCTTTGCAAATACAAGGCACATGCTGGGAAATCCTGTGAACATTTCATTGAAGCTTTATGTTTTAATTAAATAAAATGTGATTGCCAGTCATTTTTTTTTTTTCTAAAGGAACCAATAAGTCTTATTTGAGCCTGAAAATTATGGGCACAGGTTCTTGAACTTACCATCATCTGGTTTAGAAACATGTACTTTTTGACCATGGCATACTTCATTTAGATGTGTCCATTATTTTTCAATTGGATGTATGCTACTATCCAAAATCCATTACTTGTGCCATGAATTGCATAATGCTCTATTATTTACTTCTAGCATGGTATAATCAGACACATGCATCTTTGTTGGCTTTGTTACTGGCTTTCACTTTGCAATAAAGGAACCTGAATACATTAGCTTAACATTTTAATGAATCTGTAACAGTAATGGGTGCTTAGAGTATAGATTGCTTTTGTAACGTGACACTGTATTGGGAAGTATACTGAAGTGTTGTCCAATCTTTACCAAGTAGTTAAGAAAGCATGATTTATTTTGTACTAGTTTTATTAGGCTGTTATTGATAGCTATATAATGAGTGATCAGTATGCAAGGAAAAGCATTCGATTGCTTCTTTCAAATCGTTCTTGTCATGTAGTGTAACTAAAATAAACAAGCTCTTTCTAGTGACTGCTTAAATCACTGAAGAAATCCCTACCAGCACTAAATTAAGGGCTTTTTTTTTTTCCCCTCTTAAAGCAATCATTGTTGAGGCATATTACAAAATACTGGGTTATTTTCCACTCATATGTCCATGACTTAAAATTATTCTGCACATGTTGTGAAGGTGGTAGCATCCCTTCCTCTTTATTCCTTTCACATGAGCGCAGTACAGTGTAGCGAGACAAAACCCAATACTTTCTTCAGAAAAAGAATGTAGTGGTTCAAGCTGTAATGAATTTAGACTTTGTTTCTAGCAGTGGTAATCCTCCACCTCCCCCTTTTACCACACTGTTCAAAGCCATAGCAAAAACATGGCTGAAACTGAATTCCAAATAAAAGCTAGAAAGTGGTTTTAATCTCACCAAATGCAGAAAAGCAAGGAGATACATGTAGTTTTGAAAAATAAGACAGTGATATCTGACTATCTGCTGTCCCACCAATAGCTACTGTCACCAACTAGAAAATTATTAATCAATCACAGATTTATTCAAATTCATGTTTTGAACAACATCTAGGCATGTTTGTGAAATGCATCACCAAGCAGCCATCTGTGCATTTGCAACTATACCATTTATATTTCATAAAACCAAGCAGCTGTTTTGCTGTGATTTTTCTGAGCCTTTAAAATTGGCTTTCAAGACCCAAAGCCACTGAGGTTATAGAACATAAACCACAAAATGTCTGTTTGTGTTCGCCTGGAAGGGTGATGATGAGAAAAAAAGAAAAAAAAAAACAAACTTGCAATATGCATAGAGAAATTCTTAATGCTGAGTTGTGTCTTCACAATCTCAATTAGAATGAAAAGTAATTGCCAGGATTATTTTGAGCCTCCAGCCTAATTGCCCAAAGTCTCTCCTTCCATTAGAAAGTGTCTGATACTAAAGGTGAGAATGCAAAACTGAACTACAGTTCATTTTTGAACTGATAAGGAAAGCAATCAGACAATACATTAAAAATAATTATTATGTCTAATTCCACCAGAGTTAAAAGCTTAGGTTAATACCGAGCCTGTACAATATGGGTAAATAATTGGAAGAAATGGCATTTTATCTGCTGTGTACTATATTTCTAAGCACAAATGAGTTGCATTTGCTGGAGGGCAGCTAATATTTATGTTGAAGGCAGAAAGTAACAGAGAGTCACTGTTCTTTATCTCGGACTTTGTTCACTGTTGCTGCCTGAACCGATATAAGCCATTTTGATTAAAATGGTAATGTATACCTCAGTACAGGCAAGTATAGCAGGCACTTTAATTTTAAACACTATATTCTGCCATTAGTTACATTTCATCTAAATATGACATATTTCCCTTTATTACAGAAAAGAAACTAATATCTTTATTGTTGTTGTTTCACAAGACACCATGGGGATGCAGCTTTAAGAGATTACAAATAGGTAGGAAGATTAGGAGGAATAAGAGAGGAATTGTATCTTCCAATAAAATCACAAAATCACAGAAAAATTCAAGTTGGAAGGGACCTGGGGAGGTCTCTAGCCCAACCTCTTGCTCAAAGCAGGATCAGCACTGAATTCAGACTGGATTGCTCAGGGCTTTGTCCAGTTTGGGCTTGAAAGCCTCCAAGGATGGAGACACCATGACACCTCTGTGCAGTCTCTTGCAATGTTTGCCCACCTTTAAAGGGCAAGTGATCCTGCCCCAACCATCTCAGTGGTCTCCCGTGAACCCCCTCCAGTTAAGTGATATCTTTCTTGTACTGGGGGTCCCCAGCTTGGATGCAGTACTCTAGATGGGTTCTCATGAGTGGCTACTTCCAACCATTTTCTCCTTCATATGTACAAAAATGTCTTCTGAGGAGATGTGTTGCTAGAAACAAAGCAAGTCCAATTGACCTGTAGTTTCCCTGATCATTCTTCTTGCCATTTTTAAAGACCCATGAGATACAGCTGCCTTCCACAGGATCTTACCAACCAGTTAACTAAATACATCAAAGCCTGCTGCCCTCTGTTCTGGGGTCCACACTGCTGCTTGCCTTCCTCACTCTTGTCAGCATCTTGATCTTCACCATTTCACAATCACCACAGTCAAGGCTGCCATTATCACATCCTCAACCACATCTTGTTTTTTGAGCAGAAAGTCCAGAAGAACATCACATCTAGTTATCTTATGTAGTGTTTACATTAAGAGATTACCCAACACACTCCCCACATTGCTTGCCTCCCAGTGTGCTGCCCTTCCAGGAAGGGAAGTAAAAGTCTCCCGTAAGGGCCAGGGTCTGTGATCTGCAGCCTTCCTTTGACTACTCAAAGAGGACTTCATCCAGCCCTGCACACTTGCCATCCCAACCTGTTTCCTTATTTAATTGCAAGCTGTTATCACCGACCCTCACGTATTTAGTTTAAAGCCCTCCTTACCAGGCTGCCAAGCCTGTTGGCAGATGTCTATACCCACCTTCTCAGCTAGCTATGCAGCCAGTTGTTACCTTGCAGGATGCGTCCAGTCTTACCTAAACTTTCCCCTTCATCTGTTGGATCAAAGAGGGCTAAGCAGATCCTTCACTTTTTTCCTTAAAGCTCTGCAGTCATTCTTGATTCACAACACCACCAGAAGCACTATTGGTGAGCATGGTTGAATATCTAATACATGATGATAGCCCAAGGACGAGAGCATAAAATTAAGGGGTACTTTCAGCCTTTAATGTCCAAGCAAGCTGAGAGCACTACTAGCACAGTGAAACATGGGTCTACTGACCAAACAGCAAAAATTGCATTGACTAGAGCAAGGAAAAACTTCACCTTGGCTGTTTGTAATTTAGGCCTAATCCCAGCTGGCTTTGACTGCCCCGGGAGTAGTCTGAGGTGATGCCCTTCCTGAAGAAGGCTGAGCCAGAGCCAGCACCGCTGGAAAGAAGTGACCTCGTAGGAGCTCCCAGGGCAGGACTCGGGGCACTCTTGACACCAGTGTCAGCACTCCCACCACAATGACATTTTGGCAAGGTAAATGACTAACCCTGAAGTGAGCTAACGCTCACCTAAAATTTTTAGAAGTACTTTGTCATTTAGTTAATCTTATATGATGCCTAGAACAGGAGCAATACCCAGGGGCTGTACAATAATATTTAAACATTCAGGTTTATTATCTGCTGTTTTAATTAAATGCTGCTATTTTTTCCCTAGAGGAAGAAATCTTTTAACATTAAACAATTTAATTTGAAGTAAATGGGCCTCTAAAAGATATATCATTTACTCTGATTTGATTTACCCTACACAGAAGATTCCTGTTCATGAACTATTAATATGACTTAGCCCAATCAGATATATTTCATTTGTGTCCCACTTCAAATCTTTAGGCTCTCCCATCTGTCAAAAATGTTCGGGCTTCTGAATGATAAAGCCTTGTTGCTATGGCAATTAGTTCCATTACCTAGGTGACAGTACTGGCATGATATCACCACTAAAATGATCTAACTTCTGAAATATTTTTAGTGTCTGTTGCAGATGGACCACAGTAAAAACACTATTTATCAGTGAGCCAAAATACCCACAGGTGATGGGAAAGAAGATGTCGCTTGACCACCATCTGTACTACCTGGAGAAGCACAGGTAAAGAGCAGGCTACCCAAGTGGACCATCTGCATTCACCAATGCTACCAGAGAGTGACAGGAAAATATAAGCAAGGATTTTAAAAAGTAAAGAAAGAAGAAAACCTGCAGCTTCCTTCTTTGGGCAACAGCTGGATGAACTGTACCATTTCACTCCTCCCACATTGCCCTCTCCTAATTCGCTTGAGTAACATGAAGGCACACTCCGCAGACGCATGCATTTCCATATTTTAAGACTTGGTATTAAATTTTAATGTAATATTCAGTCACATTTCGAAATCCCAGTCGGGGGTCGAAGTCCCATTGTACCAATAAGTGTACAAGCAAGCACAATACTTGATAGCCTCTGCCCTCCTAGACCTTACAGACTTGCCGAGGGGTTCAGGTGATGCAAAAGCAGTTGCTGCCACTTTCCTGGCTATCTACAATTTATGAAAGATTTTATCTTCTAGCCATGCTAATTCATGGAGCCCCTGGTGCAATTGAAGCCCATAGGTAGCAAATTTGGCAGTGATTAAAAGGACAATGATGCTAACATCTGTCATGTTTTGGGTTTTTTCTCTTCCCTTGGCTTCGCCTCCAATTTCTGGGGCATAAGCTCGTACTAGTTGCATAGTCAGCAGCCGGATTGCATCTGCTTTGATCAGGAAATTTGCGTACAGTGTGACAGGATTTTTCTTCTACTTCTTACTTAGATTAAACTCAACGTTTTAGAAATTAGTCAAGGAACCAGTAGTTATGGGAACACCTGTAGTTGCATTAATGCAAATAAAGGTATTCATTAATCTTTAATTATTCAGACCAATCACTAAAAATGGTATTTTCACTGTCACATGTGCCAGGTCTCTTTTTTCCCCTCTGCCAAGCTAGCTTATTAGCAACTAAATACAATAGAGTGAAGAATTTTTATCAAATAACCAATGAGAAGAATTCTCTTCCCTTTCTTCAATGAAGAGTTGCTCCTAAAATGGATAAGTTATAGATTTATTCATTATTTAGAATTACAAGGCTATGCTTACAGCAAGTAGTCTTTGATCCATAAATCGTTGGCAAACTATTAATTACACACGCTCATTACTTGCTGTCTTGGTTAGTCTTATAAATCATATGGCACCCTGAACAGGTGAATGATAGTTCCTAAACATTACAGTTTGTTGCTTTTATGTCACTTTCACTGCCCCCTCTCTATCCAACTTTGTCAGGAAAACTACATCCTGCTTACGCTTCAGCGGCCTCTCTTTGTTCATCCTTCCCCTCCAAATATTCATGGATAAAATCACACTTCACACAAATCACAGCAAACTTCTGAACTTGCCTAGTTCAAGATGTTCTCCTTTGTGCTCTCTGCCTGGCCAGCTACTGTTGGAAAGCTGAAAAAACCCATAGCAGCAATGCCATTGTGGGGAAGGAGAAAAAAAAAATTCTGATGAAGATGCAGACTGCACAGTTGTAGGGACTGTACTGCCCTTATTCCAAATTGCCAACTAACCACCAGAGGAATCCTTCATGTGGACACACTTCAGGCATGGTCAAAGGTCATGTCAGTCATTTCTCTCATGGTGATTAGTATTTCATATTGGTCTCCTGCTGGGACATTCAAGTAAATTAACACTGGTGACAGGCCCTTTACTTGCTGGCCTGTGGACATTCATTAGGGCTGGAGAAGAACATTGTTCTCTACCAGAAGTCACAGAAAGCGTGTATTTTATTAACTTGCCCATGCACTATTTCTTGCATTTGATCCCACATTGACACTCTGCTCTCTGAACATCCACTTTTTTTCTTAATTTCTACTCCTGTGTTCACTGATGATGAGCACAGATGACAGTATCAGAAATCCATATCACTGTGGATGAGGTCTGCAGTTTTGCAGCAGAGTTCAAGAGGCAATGCTAATCTTGTGCATCTGTTGAAAGAGCATATAATTTGACTAACTGGCTTTCTATGAACTACTGAGAAATAGAACAAGGATTGCCATCTGCAGTTGAGAAAGGGGGAATACTAAAGCTCATTTTCAACAGCCCCAGTACTCAGCTGGAGTTATAGCAAATATAGTAGAAGTTTACCTAACCTAGCTTCTCAGTTGACAATTTTCTTATCGATACCCCCTGAGATACCCTAGTCATGCATTTTGGGGACATCAGTGTTCACATGAGGAGTGGCAGAGCACTCCATCTTTCACTTCATTTTGTGTAAAATTTATTTCAGACTCATGACAGCCTTCATCAGACTGCATACTGGCAGACAGTCCAATGCTCAATTTAGGTAGCGAATGACTTTTAGTTTCTTATAGATATCTTTCTTCAGTTCCAAGGAGGCATCTTTGGCCTGGGTGCTTTGTGATGATACTCGACTCCAACAGTGCAGCCCTGAGGCTGATATTGATTGACTGCATATGTTGAGAAAAGTGACTACCTTAGCAGGTGGCAAATCCAAACAACCCTTTTGCACTACACAGGAAAGTACACTGAAACATCCAGTAGGAACTGCTAAGTCAAGAATAGAGGATGAAGTGCTTCCAAGACACTCCAAATGACAACCTTTGTCCCTATCCCAGGTCTTGCTCCTGGGAGAGCTGTGTAATCTTCTCTGCCAGCATCTCAAGTTAAGCAAAGATGTGTGCTTTGTGAATCAGGACTCTTCCAGAGAACATGCTCAGAACTTCACCTAAGGATCATTTAACAAATGAATACTACTCAGCTACCCAAGATGGAACCAACAGCAACATGCTATGTTGTGCAGCAGTTTAGTTGACAAACTGAAAGTTATAATATACAGTCAAAACTACAGAAAAACGTCTAGGTAGGGAGGAAAGAAGTCACTCAAGTGAGAGCTGTCAGGACATCATCTGTGACAACTAAAGCCTATAAAAAGAATTAATTGTAAGCGGTCAGAAACTCCATGTTATACATCAGTTGTAAATGAGATAATCAGTTATTGCTGTTACCATATTGTATGTATTTGAACCTATGTATGCTTCACATGTAACAAATTCTAGTTTACAGAGGAAAAACATTTAAAATGTGTTCTTAACTGTGTAGGACCGTGTGCCAAATTAAATTCCTGCTATCCTTACACCTTGCCATCGTGAGCTCATTAAAAGCAACTGATAATACTGTCTAGCTCCTGTCACAAGACAGACATTGAAGTAACTGACTTTCCAAAACCTCAGTTCATCCAAAGTAACATCCCATAAAAAGTAACTTGCACCAGTGGTACCTATGTTACAGAAATGCGTATAAGCAGTTTTGGACACCATAAATTATACATAATATATCATCTATACAAAAATTCAGCCTGAACATGCTAAAACTGGAATAAAGACATTGTCCTGTACTGGGAGAAAGGCACCTCTCAGTACAAAGCTTTAAAAACATTACTTACTTGCTTTCAGCAACATTAAGATTAGGCAATCTTTTAGCTTTTCATTAGAGACATCCTAATTCAAGCTCTGTAGTTATCATATTAGTGCAGGTACAAGCGTATCAGAAGCTATTGGCTATAATATAGACTTGCTTTATTTATTTTAAAATTGTGTTAATGTTGAAGGAAGACCATGGGAAATCTGCTGGTATAAATTTCTTATGAGCTGTTCCTGATTTTAAAAGATGCTCACTTAACTCATTCATTCTTCCTTTAATGAGAATGTGTCAAAAAAACAGACATAGTGCAATGCATCTAGCATCAGAGAGAAAAATGTAAATGTCTGCAATACTAACAAAATATTTTTAAACTCACACTTCATGTTACCCCTGGTAACCAGTAAGAAACACTGTCATGCGTGTGTTTAGTGTGTCATAATGCACGTGTCATTAGTGTTTAATGCTCTGGAAACCTACAGTTCTGGCTGTTTAGGACATACATACCTGTGCAAAAGTCCATTATCATAAAAAGTGCATTCTTGCCAGTAGCACGTACATCTTCAACTATAACTATTTTATTTCATACTTAATTGAGAGAAAATATTTTCCTTTAATTAGTAGTCATACAAAACAGTTTATGACAAGCATCTAGAAAGACACAAATGTCTTAAGGTACAAACTGTTGTGTTCTCACAAAAATCCCTAGGGATGAAAGATTAAGTATTTCAGTTAATAATTACCCAATTCATAGAAAGTGGTCAGCTCTTCAATTACCATATTTTTGGTCTGTGCATGTTGCTTTAAGGACTGAGCAGTGCTGCCAATGGTGACAAGTGTGTCAGCCATTCAAGGTTTATCTTAGTGCTGCTTGCTCCAGAGGGGACTCAGGGCCAGCTTTTTCTCCGAGACCGCATCTTTTTTAGGTTTTGTTTACAAAAATAGATTGCTTCAGCAGGGCAGGAAAAAAAAGAAAAAAAAAAAACCCCAAAAATAAACAAAACCCCAGGATTGTCTGACATAGCAGAGGAAAAATCCTCTTTTCCCTTCTCCTTATACTGCTGCCCAGAAAGCAACTGATAGAAGCTTATAGGACTACTTTTTATGGGAAGGGAAGGGCTTGTTTTTCCTTTAACCAAGCAGACAAACAACAGCTAGCTCTCCCTCTCTGCTTCCTCACCTCTTTTTCCCAATTGCAATCCTTCTGCATAGTACAAATGGTTGTATATCTGCTTGTGCTTCCCCACTGCCCAACAGTCACACCAATTATAAAGGGATGAAAGAAAGAGACCGCTTTTTCTTTTCTAGCAATAATCTTCCACAAATGTCAACTATTCCTGCTATTAAGACATGCCTTGGCTTCCGTGCACTTCACTCAATACCATCCGTACACATTCAAGGACAAAAACATCCTTTTTGTTACTCAGAAGTGGCCTTGTGTAGCTCTCAAGTTGTGAGGGAGTTTGGCTACACAGAGATTAGTTTTCTTGCTGAGGAATATCCTATTGTGACAGTCGTGTTACTCTTGTCTTTTTAAAAAAGTAGAGACACGGAAAAGGTGATGCAGAGATTACTAACTATGCCTAAAAATAATGAAACGTTGTTCAACATATTAATATACAACTTTAGAATTGAGCACTGCTGCACAGTACTCAAGTATTCTCACAAATTCTCTCACCTCTACCACTTGCAAGACACTAATAATGTAAGAACCAACCCCAGCGACACATTTTTTAAAAATATTTCTGAAAACAGTCTGTCTCACTCATATCAGCATTTTTCACAGTCCAAGCAGTATAAGTGACTTGAAGTATATCCGCTGAATTTTACTCTGGACATACTGCATTTCCATGAAACACTACCAAGACCAGCAGAAATACAAGAGGGACTCAAGGCCATGGTTTTTCTGGAAAAATTCTTCAAGTGCTGGACCTAGCTCTGCATTTTCTGCACGTGCCCAACACATGCAAGAAAAGGCATCTGCTTGACCTTCTCCTGGGAAAAAGCAGATTCTTCTGCTGGTATTACAAAATGAAAAGAGGAAGCCTGACCAATATATGGTTTTGATCTTGAAGGAGGAGTAGGATTTGGTTTTAGCTCAGCGGTATTCAGAACATCTGGTCTTCTGATCAACTGAAAGACTCTATCTAACAAAAAGGCTTAAAAATATGAAAGGCAACTTAGGCCAGGAAGAAGACAGTGATGTCTGGAATCTAAACAGCATTAATATATATATATATATATATATATATATAAAAGTAGACTGGAATGACAACACTATTATTTCAATGTCATATTCACCTTAACTTTGAGGAGTGGAAAATTAGTGGGCACAACTTGTCAAAGGATAACAGAAAAATCAGAGTATTGGTTGCAGTCCAAAGTAACAAATCCAAGTACTTTAGCTTCCTTTGTTTGTTCACAGCAAAAATTTTCAAGAGACCTTTTTGAGGACTTATTTTGCTCTCTTCTGTTTATCTGGGATACTTATAAAAAAAGCATGAGAGAATAAAAAAATTAAGTGTGAGTGAAAGAGAGTGTCCATGTAGGTTTTGTTGAAATAACTGAGCCTTGCTCATCAAATGATGCTCAAACATCTGAGCATTCGATAGCTTATCAACACATTAAAAATACATTGACTGTAGTTCTTGCCTATGACTCTTGTTACAGTCTGGATCCATAATGTTTTCCTTCTCCAGAAATACCCTCTTAAGTTGTCTAACTGATCTTTAAACACATACAAAGGAAAAAAGGTCCACTAATGTAATTTCACTGTCATTGTTTTCAAAGCTACTGAACTGTAAACCTTGCATGTTAGGCAACTGGTGTGTGAATATCTCATCTGGCAATCTCCAAGTAAAATATTTCAGCAGGTAAGTTTAACTAAACTGTGTATAACTAGAACACGAAAAACAAATTTATTTCATGGAGTATATAAGACTCCTGATATAATACTGACACATGGTAAACTCAATTACTTTGCTGTATTGGGTCTTCATATACATGCAATCATATACAGCAGTATACATGTTGACAATATTTTATGTACTTCATGCAAAAACTTAATTTCTTCTTAAATTATGCTGTAAATTACTCTGCTCACTCTAGATGAGGTAACTTGATATATGCAAAAAATGAAGACAAAGTCCTGGAATCTGAAGTTTTGTGCTTAATTGTGAAGTCCACAACAATTGCCTTTATGTGTATATAACCTAGATCAACTATGATTTTTGACTAATTGAAATAATTCCTTTTTCACCACTTGTAGTGTGTCATTACTTTGGTGCTCTGCACAAGAAGTCATGAATTAACACTAACTTCTGAAATCCACTCAGTACACATTTTCAGCAACATTAAATGTTTTTCCTTGTTGTTTATTTTTATTTCAGTTAGTCCATAAAATTCAACATGTTTAACATTAAAGAAGACAACGCAAAATTTGCCACACTTGTCAATGATATGGTGCTAATTATGGAAAAAGTCTTTACATCAGCATTATTTGACATATTAGCTGATCATTAGTATTCATTTATTAAAAATGATTTGTGAATTATACACTAGAAGTAGTGACACAGATGACAATAGTAAAAAAAACAGGTTCGGAGAGCATGAGAATATAGAGTCTGAGCTAATTGCTACCAAAAAAAATCCTATACACAAGAGCATCTAGATTAGTCATTGACATGAGTTGCTTTAGTTCACGTTGTTATGTAAATATTAGACAATGTCCAGCCTTGAGTAAATATTCTAGTACTTACAAATACATCAAATAAGAAAAAATAGCCCAAGAATGTCATCACTGATATTAAAAAAGACAGCACTCAGCTAGTAGTCAGCACACTAAGTGTTTGGTTTCATACTGGTAAAGAGATTTGTCTCCTTCAACTCAAATCCTGTCTACAATGATGTATCACAGAATAGTTAGGGTTGGAAGGGACCTTCAAAGGCCATCTAGTCCAACCCCCCTGCAAGGAGCAGGGACATCTCCAACCAGATCAGGTTGCTCAGAGCCCCATCCAACCTGGCCTTGAGTGTTTCCAGGGATGGGGCATCCACCACCTCTCTGGGCAACGTGTTCCAGTGCTCCACCACCCTCAGTGTAAAAATTTTCTTCCTTATGTCCAGTCTAGAAGGACTTCAGAACTATTATATCTCACTTACTCCATAACACAGTGCTCAGTATACAAGTGAAAATGTGGATTATGAACAATACTGGAATGTAAGTAGACTGGAAACCAAATACTGGAATTAAAACTAGAAAGTGAAGGTGTGTAGTTTTTTTTCCCCCCTTCCCTCCAAGTGCCTATTCTATCACCAATAGTAAAGTCCTTCCTAATTACTTTTTTTTCCTTTGTAAGAAAAACATACCAGTTTTCTACTGATCAGCTGCTGCTGGCAGAATGTGTTCTGTGACATAGCTCAATACAGAGACAGCTCCTCCCCAGCCTACAGGAGAACGACCATGTTGGGTCAGGCATGTCCCATGTAGCTCAATGCCTTGTGTCCAGCTGCAGACATAAATGGATGCCTAAGGCTCAGAATAAGGCTTCAGTATACCAATGTATGATGCTTCCCTGTAATACTCTCCCAGGCTCTCCCTCAGGGGACTTCCTTCATTAGATGCTGGTTTCTTTTGTATTTAGCAGCTCCATGACAATGTCCAGTTTCCCTGAAACACTCCTATGGTTGTCCAAGTGCTGTAATGCTAACAGGAGGAAGGCTGCTACAAACCGTACTTTGTCATAAGAAGCTAACAGACATGATTAAGTTTAAATGGGGCTATATTTTTTTCTTTTTCTCTCCTTAATATAACTGTTTTTTAAAAGAGAACAATAAAATTATGGAAAGAAAACAATGAACAATGGTTACCTTCTTTGGGTTTTTAAGATATGTACTTTCAGGAGAAAAAGGGTTGGTGGCATTTTTGGGAGATTTGTTGTTTTCTTTGTTTTAAACATCCTTAAGAAAGTATAGAAGCAGTGATGAGAAAAAAAAAAACAAACTAATCAGAACTGTCAAATCAGGTAGCAAACAACAATTTAAGACAATCTATAATATGGTAGAGTAGCTGTTAAAAATTTGGAATAGCCAGAGAAAATAGTCCAGCAAGATGTTAAGGCTACTCCAGCCCATAAAGGGGAAGTAAGGATAAAAAACAGCAGTGAAGAGGAAAGTTATAAAGGACAGGAGGAAAAAAAATAAAGAAAAAACAGCCACCAAACAAAACACTTAAGTAACACCTCTCTTTTTCATTTAGGTATTAGTTAGAAAAAAAAGTATTGGATTATACCACCACACCAGTGACCACTCTACTCCCTCGTGGACCATCAGAAGATGGTACTGAAAAAGTCTCCCAGGTTATTGAGATCAAGCTTGTATCGTTGCAGGTACCACATCATATAAATAGTTGAATAGATTCACAAATTGTCTTCTTACAGATAATTCAGCTCTTTTTTTTCTTCTACTACCCCAGTTGCAGGCTGTCCAGCATAGTTTGAGGCCAGCATTTTCCTTAAATAATTAATCTTTCTCCCTCTCATGCCTCTCTCCCCAGATATTATTTTGCTGGCTGAAACGAGGATTTTTACTCTCATAATATAGGTTCTCCATTCCTACAAGCCTTCTTCTCATCTTTTCCATCATGAATGCATTTCTAATGAACACCGATGACAAAGCTTCACATGATACTCCAGATACAGAAGTTCCTGCAAGCTGAAAATCTTTCTCCGGACACATCTTCCAGTCATATTTGTCTTTTTTTTTTGTACTTGCTTAGTGTTATTAGTGTCTGATCATCAATGATCCTGTGACCACAACCACCCAATGGACTCAGAACAGTTGCACCTGAGTTGCATTTCAGTGGTGTTTAAATACCATAGACATGCATTTAACCTGATCACTGAACAAACTGCGTAGAGGCGGCTCTTCCTCTCTCATCAGCAAGGTATCACTGTCTGATGAGTGACATGAGAACAATGCTTTGAGTAAGTGACTTCCAAGTGAAGTTACTGATTAGCACAGACACTGTGAAGGCAAAAAGCCTTCAGAATTTGGCAGCAAGAACTTTGTCATTAAGTAATTCAATCTAAGTGACAAAATGATTTGTAGATGACTGTGCTGAGTTCTCTGCCTTTCCTTCTCACACTCCAATACACTATGAACAGGAGTGTCATTTGGGATCTTTTCCCCCCTCAATTACACTTCTTTCTCATCACATATCACAAGTTTACCAGAAGTCTCCTGTCATCCAGAAAACATGGGAGTAAGTTTTGGATGCCACCTCTGTTCAAACATTGTTAAATGCAGCAGAAATTGAGCCATTAAGAATGGAGATAAAGCACAACACAGTAGAGAGAAATGAAATGAAAACATCCAGCTGAGCTGCAAGTCTGGAGATATCTTAAGTGGCCAAGCAAGAATGGAGCAGAACCTTATCCTGGCTTCATTCTCTTAATAAAGTCTGGTGGCATGGGCAAAAAGCATTTTCAAGTCCTATTCTTTGTTTGGCTTGGTTGTGGATGAAGATCAACGTGTGCGTTTACACTCATTGCAGCAAAGACAGACTGTATAGAAGTCAACAGAGCAGCTGTAGAACAACGCTGCAAAACTTAATAAATGAGAACCTCACCTGAACCATGTGAAAGTGTTATAGGAAAATATGGAGGCAAGCACAGGAAAGTGTTCTCCAAATGGTGTCTTCTAGTTGTTCAAAAAAATACAAAATAGACTCTCACCCCTGGATTTTAAGGATCTCGTTTGCAACTAGGACAGCTCTATGTAGGCAGATAGCCTGCTTCAAACTGGGCTGCAAACGCCTCTAAGGTAAACACCATCCCTTCTGTTGTTAAGGTCATGCTTGTTGTTAGACAAGCTGAAACTTCTGAGCTAACTGATGAGTACAGCTACAGTTGCACTGAAAGCATCTGCACTGTGCAGATGACCCAAAATAGAGCATCTGGCATTTAGGGACAGAAGTGTTATAATTCTCAGCAACAAGTTATTCAGGACAATGATAAGCTAAAGGATAAAAAGTCATGAACCACTGGGTACTATTATGTAAAGCCTGATAGGGGCAAATAAACTGTCAATGATATAAATATTTCAAAGGTACTATTAAAAAAATTAATCAATTTTTCCTCATAAGAAATAAAAGAGACACTAGGGAATACTTGGTTCATACAGTTATCCAGTATGTATAGTGAAGGATATTTACATCCCCAGCATCCCTCCAAGGGAGAGTTTCCCCCAACACACATGTACGACTTCATTGCTGTCATACACTCATTAACCCGGAGTGGCCATTTCTGCTCTCTGTGGCTATGATTGATGTGTTTGCCTTGAAAAAGCAAGTCGCTCTGTGCCAACAAAACTCTGAAGGTGTGCTTTGAAACACACACACAGAGATAGACCTTCAGTCTTCAACCGGATCAGGACTTCTCAAAAGTTGTGACAGCATATTTTGCCATGCTGGTCTGACCACGTGATTCCATGTGCCTGTGGAGACCTACCTGTTCCTACTGCCGTTACACCTGCCCTGCTTTCACCACTATCCTATGATTCAGCTAACTATGTGTTAACTCTAGAAATAAACAGAGGCATCTATCTGAGCAGCCCGATTTTTAGATGTATTAAAAACCATAATGCTGTTAGTGTTACCACGTGGAAAAATCAGGACTCTTACTAGGTGCCTAACATCTAAAGTATCTAAATATTTATATTCGTCTAATTACCTGCCAGAAAATAATGGATTTGTAATATTATTGCTCCAGCTATATTCTAAGGGAACTCTTCCCCATCTTTCAGATCATCAGCTCTCTTGTGCAAATCTGGGCTCAGCTCCACATGTTGGTCCCTAAAGAGCCATTTCTGTATCAGATTATTCATTTTCTGCAGATAAGGTACAATAAACGCAGCCACCAATAAACCACACCCTCCACAAACTGGTTTACGTAATTGCTAAATTTATGAGTTTCACACATGAAAAGCTACTGGTTGTTTGCCACACAGGTGCAGACTCTTTCTCTGCAGGCAGAGGATTCACATGTAAACACTAGTAAAACTCGTTTTAGGCTTGCATGTATTCAAATACCCACCAAGGAATCTGTCTTCCTGTACTAATTGATGGTGTGGGACTTTCAACAGAAGAAGAACAAAATGCCCTTTGTGGTCTGTAAATAGAATGTGGCGAAAAAGTAATTGCCAGCAAGCTTAACTGGAGGTTAAAGGTTAACTCCAATGAGTGGAAGCTCCAACATTGCCTGTAATAGTTATTTTGTCATTATATGGATTTTTACTATGACTGTAGTCTCTTACAAATAAAGCTGTTTACCAGCAACACGTCAAAAAAGTATTATCAGAAAAAGAAAAAAGACTACTTCAGCTATAACAGTGCATACAATGCTACCTATCTTAAAGGCTCAGATTTATGAGGCAGAAGCATTGCTTCAGGCAGTTTTCAAGAATAGGTGCAGGAGGCGGAGATTACAGAGAGGAGGGTGTTGTGTTGTGGTTAAAGGTTATAAAGCTGCATTTACACAGTGCTCTTCAATAGCTACAAAATTAACTTAGATATTTCAGGAATCATCAGTGCTGTAGAGACAAGGGGAATTTTTTTTTTTTTGCAAGTGAAACTTCTGTCAAAATGGAAAACAATTTATGTAGAGGTATCAGAAAAAGTTTCATCTGCAGAGACTTGGATTTAGAAGCAGACCGTGGGAGAGGGGGAGAGGACTAGGCGTAGGAAATTTAACATGCTTCCCAGGCACATGCTGTGACAGTACGATTCTCACCTTCTAAAGCCCGTGAATCAAAGGTATTCAAGATTCAAGAATTTTTCTCCTGGCAGTGGGTGGCCTAGTCCCAAAATCCAGCTGCCTTTCTGTATGAGACAGAGCTGAAATAACATAAATCTAGTCTATGTGAAGATTATTATGCAGATCCTATCAAACATATATGCTCTGATGTGTTTCTTTCCTGATGTAATCGCCTCCTTCTCCAAGATAAGCACGTCCCCATCACAAAATACCATAGTCATACACCAAAAAAACCAACCAAGTGTTAGATGATTATAAATAGCTATTTTCTCTTTCATTTTCCTCTTCCTTCTCTCCAACTTTCATCTCCTTCAGATTTTTTGAAATGCTGACCTGAAGTTCAGCTCTTTTCAGAGAAGCAGAAGAGGAGGGCTAAGCTGAAGAGATGTCAGTCCGAGTACCTACTTGATTATTTGACTTACATAGGATGGATTTCTCCAGGTATTTTCACATGTTTTAAAGCAAACACTTGCAACAATGCACAAACCTTACAGGTCCTAGACATCCCTTCCAAATTAAAGACAGGGCACTTGGGGCATCACGGCCAACATCAGCCCTTAGGATACTGCCTGACTTCAAACGTGGCTCTCCCCATCTCTAATCCACTGCAAGGTGCAGCCCAGGAAGCTCAGATGTAGTAATAGATTACATCAAAGACTGAAAACAATGAATAATATTTTTTTTTATCCTCAACACTATCAATAACCTCTTCTCCCCCCAATAATTTCAAGTCACAATGCATACAGAGGGGTATCTATCAGAGCACGGCTGGCTTCACAGCACCCTGCTGTATACTGGGAAGGGTCCTAAAAGACACTCAGAGCTCCTTACTAGATTTATCCGGCAAAGAATAGATAAAAATTTGAGAGTCAAGGCTGTAGAGCAAACACACAAGCTGCCAATGTGGCTGGGAGCAGCAGTCCATGCAGTCAGCCACCTCGTCCTGAACACTGACCAAAATAATCTCTTTCAGGGGGAAATCCCTTCATGAGGTGGTTAGATGAGAATATGTGGTCTCTTAAAACCTCCCTGTTTATGCCAAGAGGTCCCATGCCAGAAGATCTATATCCCTGTCCTTGCCACTCCCTTCTACTGTCTGCTAGTTTTCAGTTTGGAAATCTTTGCTGCCTCAAACATGCATGTTTGGTATTTTCCTCTTGCAACACTACAGGGATGAGCTCCATAGGCTGTGCACGCTTTCCCCCACATCCCTTTTTACTTGCATTATTTTGGTTTCACGGATTTTGCTCTTTTTCTGTACCATGGAAGAGGGTAAACAAAATAGCAAAGGCATCAATAAGAACTGCTGTGTACTATCCTAATGTCTCCCTCATTTTCAGCTTTTCCGCTTCAATAAAGAGTCACAATTATACATACAAGACACTTTCCATAACATTAAATATTCTCACTGTCTGCCTTGGCAGACCATCAATTTCTGCTGCAACCCAACCCTTCACCTCAGGTCCCCCCTTTTGCCAGCCCAGATTTGATCACTGGCTATGCCTTTACTGCTCAGGAAGGTCTCACCACTTCTACAAAGAGAAGAGTATTTACACCAAAAAGATAGCGCACCAGCATTTAGTTTTTCAAATTATTTCTTTATCATTTACTTAACAGTGTGAGAGAATCAGTGCACAGGCTTCCAATGCTTCTCCTAATGTCCACCTCTCAACACAGCAATTCTGCAGCAATTAAGTGGAAATAGCTTTTTTTACTTAGTAATACCTGGTATTAGTCATGTTAGCTTGTGTGCAATAATAATCTAAAATGGGTACAGTATGAGTGCTGTATCTCCATCTGCATCTATATGCATGTAATTTAAAGAAGGGTGTCGAAATAAGGATTTAAGGGACTAATCGTGTATACTTACATTCTAAAATGGCAGCATTAAAAGGCTGCCATTTCATTTTGTAATTAGCACCACGCTTTTCAGCAATTCTCCAAGTGCAACTTACCATTATTCTTTAAAATATCTTCAAACTTTGAATGAGCCCAGCACCTAAAGATCCCAATTTAGACACCAAGTTGGAGGAAGTTCTTATTTGGGCATCTAGTCCTTGGGAAGAGCAGCTGGAAGCCAAGTATTACAAGAGCTTCATTTAGATGCTGAAGTAGGATTTGAGCTCTTTTGAAAATCAGATATTTAGTGGCAAAATCTATAACGTTCAGTTCAGTAAGAATTATCATCTCTGTTGGGAAGGACACATTTGTTTTACTAGATAAAGCAGCAATCATTTAGCTGTTTTTCTCACAGCAAGAAATTCTATATTCCATGAATTTATGAGACCATGGCCAAACCCCGTATGCTTTATCTTCCCTCTGTATTTGCTGGATGAAGGAAACAGGTACAGTTTGCAGTCTGATAGAGGACTAGGAGAAAAGCTATTGTCAAGCTTGCAGACTTCAAATAAAACAGATATTCTGGAAGGGTCTGTGAGTAACTGAAGTCTGAAGACTAAAAAAATATCAGCTTAAAGAAAACCCTATATAAACTATTCTATTCTGTTAATCTGTTTCTAGTTAACTGATGTTATTAGGGTTGTACTTTAATCATTGCTACTAAGATCTTAAGCGTATTGAGCAATTTCCTTAGTTAGGGGAAACCTGCTCAACATCTGTGAATGTGCCGTCTATATATTACATACATAGCAGGTAAATATTGATTTATTGGCATAGCAGGTTCTTAAACAGAGTAGTTCAACTGCATGTATATTCATCTCTGATTTATCTACTATCCTGTGGGAGGGGAAAGAGGGCATAGCTCATGCAATTGAAGATAAGTAGTATCTGCTCCATATTGGTTTTAGAAAAAGCTTCTGTTTTTATAACCTCTGCAAATAATGAGCAGAATTCACTGCTGAAAATTTCTCACCATACATCTGCTAGCAACAAACTTTAATCATACTGAACACAAAGTTGACCATACTCTGCCCATACATAATACCTACCAGTCTCATTTCAGCTAAGATACTGTCTATCCTATTAAGTAACAGTTTTACTTCTTTAGACTGGTACATAATCCTTGAGGAACACAAATGCCAGTGCTTTCCATTTTATGGAGTTTCATATGCTATTTACTGTTTCCTCTCAAGGCCATAAGCCTGAGAATATTACACACCAACCCACATATACAAACACATATTTCCTTTTAATTACATTTCTAGCGCTAGAGATTATGGATCAGCCTGAAAC
The DNA here is from genome assembly GCF_036417535.1 of Chlamydotis macqueenii. Classification (NCBI taxonomy): domain Eukaryota; kingdom Metazoa; phylum Chordata; class Aves; order Otidiformes; family Otididae; genus Chlamydotis; species Chlamydotis macqueenii. The sequence goes on along the minus strand of NC_141558.1, from coordinate 69,253,217 downwards.
TGTAAACTATGTGCATCCTAAAAATATAAAAAACAACCCAAGATGCCTGTAATCTTAGGAACTTTTCACATGCTGCTCATGCTTTTCAGAGAGGGGAGGAGGAGAAGACTTCTGATTTGGGAACGTTTCTGGTAGGCAAGGTTTACCACCTTGCAGCTTATGCAACAGCTCTGACTCATTTGCTAAACCCATCTGCTGGGATGCCTTCTGCTCCTGGCACGGCGGCGCTCGGCCAGCAGCCGCACCGATTTGGCACAAAGCAGAACTGCTGGTGTGTCCTGCCCTTTGCCACCCAAGGGTGGCACAGCCAGGAGCGGAAAATGTCATCACAGGGGCAGAGGCTTCAAAATTAACCTAGAAGTGGTGCACACACAAAAGGTGAGGAGGACCTGGAAGCTGCCTAGGGAGGACCAGCCTCTGGCAAAGATGGATGACAACAAGCCATTCTGGAGGGTGTATACTGAAACACCACCCCTGTTTCTGCAATATATTTGCGGGCAGAATCAACTCAGATTAATTCAGAACCTCAAGGCTGGAAACACAGCCTGCTAAAACCATTTGTGGTGACGGGCCAGCTGCAACGTAGATGCCATTACAGCCAATGTCTCGGCTTGCTTGAGCTGCCATTTATTTCCTAGCATAGTAAAATCATGGTAAAATTGGCCTTTATTTTGCATTTATTGAAATGCAATTGAAAAGATTTACTTTCACACCATTTTTCTGGCAGCAGAACATATTTTGAAGGGTTTTTTTTTCATTTTTAATTCTTCTTTTTAAAGCCAGAGGCTTTAACAAGTTAGCAATTTTAATGAGGAGAGGAATGTTAACTACTGAATAAGTACAAACCATGAAAGAAGCAAAAAATTAAGCTTTCTCCCCTCTTGGAAGCTGGAGATAATTTCATATCTGTGGGAGGTGCTGGCTGCCCAACTGTTTGCTTAAATATGTTATTTAAAGTATTCTTAAAAATACTATTTCCCCATAACATTAAAAATCTCTATTACCCTAGCCATCAAAATTATTTTCATAGTGAATGCAGGACAGAGCATGCATTCTCACTTGATTCATTACAAGAGGCAAGGAAAATACAAAGCAGACAGAAAATCGTGAATGGTTGTGCAGTGTTTCTGTGATGCAGATAGTATGAATGGCCAGGAAGGGCAAGCTAACAGTTTCTCTCTCTCCACCATTTTGGACCATCCTACTTGGTTACTGCATGAATCAAAGGTACATTCAGTTCTTCATTTTCTCATCAGCCCTGAAAAATAAACAAGTGCCAGCAGCCTCAGTATATGATTATCAGGCCTCAAGTACTAAGCCCCTGAAAAAAAGCTCAAAATACAATCAAGAAGCTAGAAATGCATCTGCCTTTGTAAACAAGTTACACTGATGAATAAATAGCATCCATGCTAATACTGCCAAAGGCAAAACTGTGACCAAAGGAAAACATCAATCTCTCTAACATTGCTCTAGCCTCATTGGGATCACTATTTATTAATATCTGGATTTTTCCCCATACATCAATTGCTACTACTGCTTCATACTTTCTCCCCTACAAGGGCAAAGTTTAGCCCATGGAGACTTACCATTCAAAAAAATAAATAAATTTGTTTCCCAGTCAGCTCAAAGTCACTGTGAAAGACAAACCTATCTGCACCCATAGCAACCTAGAAAGGAACTCCAAACTGTAAGAGCAGGAATGCTAACAGAGACACACCAAAAGGTCAATACAGTTTTGCAATTAAATAAAAAAAAGTCAGAACCTGCTCTGCCCTTTCATGGATGTCCACACATGCGTGAGGAGCACAGATATAGCTCGGTGGCAATACCCACACCCCTGTGACAGGCATACTGCTCCACAGCTCCTGGGCCACATGACACATCCCATCCTGGGATGCTGATGCTGGAGGCAAGCAGAGTACCTTGATACTGCACGTTGTCAGGACCCTATCCCCTCCTTCTGTGCATCCTGGTAACTCAGCCCCCTGTAAGTCTATCTTGCAAGTAATTGAGTACTGCTACCTATGAAAGGCTGGGGATGCCAATGTCTCCACTACAGACCACACCAAGGGAGCTCTTCCAGAGCCACCTGCTCCCTGTGGGACAGCCCAGGGCAGGGCTTCAGGCTAAGCAAAGCCTCGGCTGACCATTGCTTATCCTCACCCCAGAGCAAGCAGGGCAGTTCCAGCCCTCACTCCCCTGCCTAGGGCTGTGCCTGGGAAACAGGGATCCCTCCATCTCCACCAAAACAGAGCACCCTGCCTCTCCCCAGCACCATGAGATGCACGGCTGCAGGAACCAAGACTGTACAGCCACCACCTTTGACTGCTACTCCAAGCCTTGGTAGCAGCATCACACAAGGTTCACAGAGGAGGTCTGGCCTTTTGCTAACCAGCTTCAGCCCTGATCACAGCCCAAATGCCCTTCAGACACAGCCATTCTCTCTGAACACATCAAAACCAACCCAGTCAAGGGGCACCAGCAAATCACTGCTAGTAGATTAAACTGCAGCAGCTAATTCATTCTAGTGATTTCAGTAAGTGCTAAAATAAAATCAACGCTCTGCTGTTTATCTTTGTTCATGGCTTGTTTTCAAGCACAAAGTAGTCAAATTAGGTCACAGCCATAGCACGTGTACAAGTTTGTTCTTACCCAAGCCATGCAAGTAACACCTGTGAACCAGAATGGGTGACTAGATAAGCAAGGTTCGTGACATATTCATGACACTGACTTTTTTAGATTGTAAGTTTACCCTAGATGCAAAGTGGACTCAGAAACCATCAGACCTAACAATTTCAGTCAAAGCCATCAACTAAGATTGCCTCAAAACTTTACAGAAAAGAGATAAATTTAGAATTTTAACAAGGTTCAGGCAGGATGAGTTCTGTTTGTTTTCAGATGTGACAGCGCAATTTAAATACTCATAGCTGTTTGTAAATTTAGGCAAGAGCTATAAATCTCTTTCCCTCATTTGTTAGTTCAGCTAAGTTCCAGTTCTGCTGCTTTACTCAAACATTTGGCAGGATTATACTTTTGTGTTTTATTTCCTAATCTGACCATTATAGCAACTAATTTATTTGTATGTAACTTAATTATCTTTAGCTGTTCTGCATCCTTGGTGTTCTCTGAATACTCCATCTGCAGTATTTAATTTCCTTTTCACTCTTCTCCTGCATTTGAATGATTGCTCTTTACACAGATTGCTGGCACAGAAATGTTGCTTAACTTGTAGCATCTGCAGTCAGAGCTATTATTTTATTTCAATACATTGTCTGGCCAAAGGGACGAACTCCAAGGCTTTGATGTTTCGTCCTTAGGGCTCGCATTCAGAAGCTGCTATTTTCTCATTGATGCTAATGAAGCTGCTCTGCTCTTTCCTTCTGTTGATTCCCACTCCTGTTCTGCCACCAGGTACTATGCGCAAAGGGGAGAGTTCCCTTGATCCTTGCAAGTGCACCTTTAATTCCTTTATTTCTATTTTAAAATCCTGCCAGGCTACTGCTGGGAGACTTGAGGAAGAACCTACTTCCTTTCCTTTTTGGTGTAACTGATGCTAACACGAGTTTCACAGCTGAACTCTGTGGAGTCTAGATTTTACCTGTACCTGCAATATACATTTAAGTAATCTCCAGAGCGCCCACAGGAACTATAACACCCACTGCAGCAGCAGGTTTGGCTTCTCCTGGGGCAGCCTTTCCTCTGAGCTTCACTCAGCTCCTGAGTATTCCCCTGCCATATACATCCCTCTTCCCAGTACAGGGCAACTGCAAGGTACAGGCATAATCTCTCTTGTTTAGCATTCTCGCTATATCCCCCTCCTTACATCTATTCCACCACTGCAACATTTGTAGAAGTAGAACAACCTAAAAAGTGGCATTCAGATAACAGAGGCATTTCACATGAACACCCTATCTTCAATTCAGCCGTGTGTGTGTGTCTTAGAGGAAAAGAGCGTCCCTCACATTTTTCTTTTCCACATGTTTTTAAATTAATAAGCCTCAAAATAGAACAAGAGCAGATGAATTTACTTATTAGATAACAGCTGCCAAAGTTTGCTGCTAACAGACTGGAATTACCGTGGAGAAGTGTATTCACTTCTGAATTGCAGAAGAAATTCAATCTGCAAAAGATTTCATTTAGCACCAAGACAAAAGTTCTTTATTCCAAATACACATTTACTAGGTTTCCAGATAGGTTTTACCTTTATTTGTGGTACTTTAGCAATTAATACAATTGCCAGATGATATCTTAAATGATACAAAACCCACTCCAATTAGCTACCAACATTTGAGAAAGCCTGCACACCTCTCCCCACTTTTTAATGCTTCATTGGCCTACTTCCTTCCTCAGTTGATGTCATCCTAACAGACTGTGTAACACCGCTCACCTGCTTTGCAGACTAAACACTGCCCACTCTATGAAGTGAGAACTTAAATGCCACTTCCCAATTTGAAGATATTTGAAGAGTGAGAGAAAGCTGACTGAGTGTTAGTGAGACAATGGGACACATGATTCAAGTTGGGTCTGGCCAGACAACCTAGCAGTATAAAAGAATATTGTCAGTTATGCTGGCTTGCTCTGAGTTTCTCTCCTGAAGACTTCAGGGGAGAAAAAAACAAAAACAAAAACAGAAACAAACAAAACCAGTGATTCCTCAGCATGAATTTACAGAAAGAATGTGTTACCCACATGAAGGAAAACAAAATTAATTTAAGTCATCCACGGAGAAACTGGTAGGTTTTGGGTGAAAGCTGGTGAAGAAGGGGTTCGGTGGTGGCAGGGATCTGCCAACTGTACCAACCTTGCCCATTGCTCCCCTCTGCCATTCCTGCTGCGCAAGTACAGCCCTCTGAGACAAGATTGTGAGGATGAGCACAACTTATACTGCAAACACTGCTCCCGCATGCTCTAGCTGACAGGAGACATGATTCAGAGCAGGGAGAATATCCTACGTGTGTTCCTCAGTGGTGCCTATACAGATTTGGGAAGGTTAGAAACAGGAGATAAATGTCTGCAAGGACATCAGCTCGTACCAGGAGCTGAGGGTGGGAAGAGAAATAGAGCAAGAATAAACAGGTAAGTGAGAGCAGAAAAGTCTACAACTGCAGAGTGCAACAGGAGCCTGAGCTCACAACAGGGATTGTTATCTTCTGGCAACAAAGAAATAGTAAAGTCAATCTTCATCCTAATCCCATGGCCAGCTGACACATACAGCATCCTGCTGCAGGTGCCTTCTACTTTCGTAGCTCGCGCAACAGTTTTGTGCAGTAAATCTTCCATACTAATGAACCCTACAGGAAGCAGAACAGTTTCCACAAGATGTACAGTGTTTGTGTTTTCAGAACCCTCTGAAATCTCACCAAAAAACTCCCAAAACAACAGCTACCCCCCTAATACTGAGACAACCAAGGTCTCAAAAGTAAGGAAATGTCAGAAATTACTCCATCAGAACAACCTAATTTGGTCTCTTTATATATTAACACATACACTGTCCTTAAATTCAGGAGAGAACATTAGACACATTTTGACAAAATACCTAAAATTATGACATACATCTGGAATCTATTTTGGTGGTTTCGGGTGTTTAGTTTTGTTTTTTTTAAACACACATGGCATGCCACCTTTCTACTACATATACATATTACAAATTGTACACCTATATCCTAGAAGATACTTATTTGGGAACCTTGTATTTCAACTATGTAAGCAAAAGCACTACTTTACAGGCTGAAAACATATCCCAGAAGGCACACGAATTTGCTTGGTATTATCCCTCACTCCAGGCTCTGTAAAAGGACCCCCAGCCAACTAACTCACTCTAATGACAACTGGGGAGCAATTCTGCTGTGCTCCATGTACTTGTTCTGACTTCCTTGCCAACACTGCCAGAAGCAGAGACAGAAACTCCCCTAAAACACAGGCTGTAGTCCCTGGACCTTTTAGTCTGACCCTCAAGATACAAAGAAGGGTTGAGTCAGTGAACCTCTGCTTTTGACAAGGTAAATTGTGAGCAAGCCGATACGAAAACATCAAGTATGAACTACCTGCTGTTTATGAAAAAAAAAATAAATTCTAATTTGCTCTCTTACTGCAGGCAATATACATTCAGGGCATTGCACAGCTTCCTCACATACATCCAGTGCAGAGAGGGGTTTCTTACAGGGACACGTGTCCAGAATCATTGCTGCAGTGCTAACAATCTTCCCCTGGCTGCTTTCGCTTCTCTGCTCGGAGCTCACACTCAGCCATGAAACACTGGCTCTTTTATAATTAAAGAGAGAATTATTTTTTTTTTTTAGCTCAGTTACTGGTGGAGTTTTGTGCATGTTTACAGTCAAAACTTTAGGACTAAAAAATACCATAAACATCACCTCAAAGGCATACTTAAAAGCAGAGGTCTAGATGTTACAACCCCAGATTTTGTCAGCAGTTTTCATTTTCTCTGTATACCCATTCACATTTTAATATACCAAATGGACACTGCTACTTATTGCACAAAGATTGGATTTTGTTGCAAATAGACCATACCAACAAGAGTTTGGTGGCAGCATCAGTGTCTGTCAGGAGTCAGTGGCTGTAGCACATGACAAGTTCAGTACTTTGGTATTTTCCTTAAACTTACAAAGGCAAATTGGCACTAGACTGTATTTAGTAATCTGAGAATACCAGAAAATTCCCAGAGTACATTTAAATATGTAATATTTGCAAGTGCTAATTTTGCATAAACACTAGAAGTGTTTATTAAACTAAGAGACAACTCAGTATCAATTCCAAAATGTTCAGCAACTAGCCAATAATAGACAAAATAATCACCTTTGGCTCTTCAGCTGTCTTTACAAACATTTAATGATTAAAATATCCAAGTTAGATCAGCCTAATGAGAGACATCTTCTCCTCACATACCTTTCTTTCCTTAAATATTTAGATCATATAGATATGTCAAATATTTAGACTTACAAAGGTACAACCTAGCTACATCTTCCCCTTCACTTCTGCCCTGTCACAATACACTGTCAGAGTCTACCTAATGGCAAATGCATCTCCAGTTCAGGGGGAGACCAGACACACAACCCTTGCTGTGCTGAAGAGATGAATTACAACTTCTTGATCAGCCTCTATACTTTGCCTCATGGCTACTGCACCACAGGAATGCCACCAGCTTTGATAGTAACTCTCTTGTTTTCTCCTTTCCCATCTACCCCTGTTCTGCACGATCCAGGCCTGGTTAACGCTACCTGTTACCCAAACTGTGAGGAATTGCAGCTCGACATGATGCAGGAACCCAGATGATGCACCTGATATCAGCCCAGTGAGTATGCAGGGTTACCAGTTTGGGCAGGCAGCATTTTCCCTGGGCCGTCACTGTTACTACCTTCCTAGGGGCTTTTGCAGTAACATAGCCTCCATATCAGCTCTCAAGTAGTGATGCTGGAAAATATCAAAGTTGTTGCAAGAGATCTAACAGCATCTCTGCAGTTGCCTCTTTCTGCTCAGTAAGGAAATGCCCAGAGGGAGGCTTCAGATAGTTGCAGGGCCTTTAAGCAAAACCCTGCCTCTCTAAGAGAAACACCCTGTGTGTCCTTGCTGCCTCTCACTCACATTTCAGCTCATTATCCAGCACTTCCACAGCAAGAGATGGGAGAATCACCCTTCCTTCAAGGCACATTTAATTGAAATTTGCTGTCATTTACTCACACCATGGGAACAACAGTATTTAACTACTGCTGCTTTCAAAAATTAAGTGAATTACAAGAAACACTAATGTAACTGAGATCTGTTGTCCTCCCTTCCTCTAAATCCATAGCACTAAGAGCTCCTTTTCTTTAGAGTTCTTCCCACAGGCTTGCAGGTCGCAGAGATTAGCAGACAATGCAAAATTGTCTGAGAGCCTGTTGGCAGGAAGCAGTTAAGTGTCAAATTAGCCAAGTTAACATGATAGACTGTGATAAATAGAAAGCTTGCGGTACTATGTACTTGAACTGTGTGGTGCTGTGTATCACAGCAAATCCACTTCCTAAAACCTCTAACTGCACAATTTCATCTGTACAAAAATGCTACTAAATATGCCTCTGCTTGTTGTCAGACTGTTTCCTCTCCTTTTCAGTGGCTATAAAACATGCGGGGTTTATGCTGCTAAGAGCCTTTGTAAATCATGCTGTAATACCTATGGGTTATACTTAGCTATAGACATGTCTTCAGCTGATGTCAATTGTTGGAGCTGCCTTGACATCAGAGCCAAGATTATTTACAGCAGCTGAGCATCTCTCCTGCTGTGCTCAGCACTTACAAAGGTAGGCAGATGAGATGTGTTTTTGCTTTAGGTTTAGGAGGAATTTTGAGCAGAACTTGTTCTTGAGAAGTTAAATCCAGTCACTCAGATGTGGCCCTTGTATGTTTGAGCTTTGAAGGAGTAAATCCCTAGATACCAAGCAGTCTTGACCCTCTCCTGCTCACCAGGCTTGCCACCCTTTACCTCATATAGCACAAACCTAAAGAAACATCTCTGACAGTAATATGAATACATACACATGCAAACAATTTTTTTTTTTTACCATTTGTGTGGTTACCCTTTGAAATGAAAGGATGATAACCACCTTTAATAGGAGCAGTTAGGATGATGCTGAATCATTTCACCAGCTTCCCTGTGCAGTTAGAAAGGGCAGTGAAGAGGCTTATCTACACTGTAATTCACCCCACCTGAGAAGGGAAGCTTCAGCCAGCTCCTGCCTCCCAAGAATGGACAGAAAGGCCTCCCAGACTGTCACCACAAGAAGACTCCAGACCTCCTCTGCCCTTCCCTCAGGAAAGGTTTAGTACAAGCAGGGACACTGCAGACAAGCAGAGTGCACGGCGCAGGGGATGAACCTCCCTCACAGCTGAGCTATGGGCAAAGGAGCACAAGAGAGATATTAACCTGTTAACCACTGCCCCTCCCTGAAGGCAAGGCTCCTGTTGAGTGCAGACACACTACAGGTGCCTTTAACTACTGGTGGTTAAAAAAAGTTTAATCTGGACCCATTCCCATGTGTCCTTTTGAAATCTTTCCTTATGCTTCCCTATATACTAATTAGCAAGTAATTGCCAAAAGGTATGAAACAGAGTCAACATTGTTTTTCTATGGGTTTAAGTCCATCAACTTATCACAAAAGAATAGTTCTAACTCTCAAAATAGTGCTTTTATATTTTTATAGGGTTTATAATTACAGCTGAGCTTGTTTCCAGAGCCACTTCTTGAGCAAAACGCTATTGCATTGCTGTGCTGCTTATAAGCCTTACAGTAGAGGTTTTTGCAGCTTCCACACTATAGGTTTTTTTATAAGGCAACCCAATAAAAAGCCAGGCAAAAAAGTAAAGCACATCATAACAGGCTGGTGCCTAAACAATCCCAACCTTCCTTACCTGCAAGAACACTAGACTTCACAGGGTTTAAAAATATTTTTCAGTCAATCTTGTTATGCATCCCACACACTAGAACTTATCTGACATGAAAGGGGATAGATTGTTATAAATATAGTACATAAAGTACGGTATTAATTTTAGTACAGACAAATTATGTTAAAGACTGTCAACATTCAGTCTGGCACAACTGCTATACAGCTACAACATTCGGGGGGGTGGGAGGAAAGAGGGAGTCAGGATAGTCTCATTTGTCTCCTGCAAAAGGGTCATTTAAAATTAAATTTTGTGTTAATCCTACCCTAGGCTTTGGAGACCCTCAGCCAAAACATGTTATTTCTGAAAGTGCTTATGCAACGTTTCAAAGTGACTTCATCGTGGGTTCTGCATCGTGAAGCAGCACCGCTTTGCAGAGCTCCTTCTGGGAGTGTCATGGCTCGTCTGGGAGATGCCTATACTGTGGCACCCGCCAAGGATAGCATCTCCTCCTCATGTAATGCTGCTTTTAGAAGATATTTGTGATTTAGAGGCTTCTTGGTTTTGTTTCTGTTTTAACAATTCTGACAGCTTAACAATTTCTTTCATTTAAAGGACAAAAAGCAAAAAAAAAAAAATAAAAGAGAGCCAGAAAACCCAATTTCCTATTTATTTTTAGTTCCACTTAATGTGCATCCTGCTAAGCCAACAATCATCCCAGCATGAGCTGACTAGAAGCAGCAGCAGGTAGCTGCCTGGTTAGCTAGCAGGGATCAGATAGGATTGAAAGAGAAATAAGATGAGGTTTACCATGTAAAGTAAACCTGAGCAGGGGATTTTACTTGTGCCTCCACCCACATTTTGAAAACCTTCATTTTTGTATGGCAGTACCCCTTAGCTCAGGATATAAAAGACCCAGTGGACCCTAGAAGGGGAGTGAACCAAGCCTCTCTCCTGAGCTCTGCTATGAAGATTGCAGAAGACCAAACAACTGCTTGTAAGCCACCTCTGGTACCAGGGCCTGACTGCTCTTCCTCATCTCTGCTTGTTGCAGGCACATTTTGGTATCACCTCAGGGAGCAGCTTCTCCCAAACAGGGAGAGGAGGGGGAGTTTTGCAGCAAAGCCCCATACCCTGCAGAGATGCTTCCAGATGCAACTTGCATGTCCTTGCTGGCTCACTAGCAGCTGCTCGCTAACTTCCAGGCCAACACTCAGGGTGGAGGCTTGGGTTTAGTATCCAATGCTCAAACACTGCCATAAAGCTTTTTCTTTTACAGACACCTGCCCAGTGGAAAAGTGTACTCTATCACCTGCACATACATGCAGCATCTTTGAAATGCTGAGGTCAGGTCTCTATTAAAAAAATAGATATATGCATATACACAAAAGCAATAGGAAAAAAAAATTACTCAAGGGTGAAGTTTATTTTTACAACAGCATTTACGAGTTTTCCCAACAAAAGGAATGTTGTATTAGTATAAGCTTTGTCTACTGTAGGAGGGCTTGCTAGAAAAACTGCACTGACAAGCCTTTATGGTATAAACTAGGCTTCAAACCAGGTACCTGCCAGCTAAAATAATGAACATGCAAATGCTTTAGTATCCAAATATCAAATTAACAGAGCTGTGTTTTGGATATAGGACTTCAGAGAAATCTAGATTTCAGATTCAAATTCCATCCTCCATTTTGCCTTCAGCCTTTCAGTAAGAAACCCCACAACAGTCCTTTCAAAGGAAATTCTCTTATCAATGTAGTTTAAAGACAAATCTACTGTCCCATTTTGCTTCACCAACCTACTGAAAACATTTTGTGATTTTTGTAATAAGTGACAAACAAGAAACAGAGGAAGGGCAGAAAAAATTTATGGCTGAAGGCATAACTTTTTTTTGAAAAAACATGTACTTAGAGCTCTGTTCAAGCACAGCTCTATCTGTCGACTAGTGAATCTTTCAATAGTTAATTTTGAACAAAGGAATTCAAAGTAGTAGTACAGACAGGCCATCTGAAGCTGACATTAACTTTTCCTCAAACTCGTACTCCGTAATGTATATACCTTAAGTATTAATATTAAGGTATATAATAATCCTAAATAATACCTGCTTTCTTTATTTCATTAGGAAAAGAGAGTTTTCTGTTAGCAGAATAAAATCTAGTGCTGGTGACTCACTATGCAACCTCTCTGTGTTCACTAGGACTCCTGAAATTCTCCTTTAGGTTTGTGTCAGGCAATGATGTTATTATAGTCAACATTTCCACGCTGTAAACAACACAATATATAAAACTGTAGGACATATATTACACTGCTACTGTAATAAAGTGCATATCTGGGCTGTTTTCTGGTAAAAACAAACAAACAAAAAACCACAAAAAACCCCCAACCAACCAACCAACCAAAAAAAAAAAACAAAAACCCAAGACCTCAACCAACCACCAAAACCACCCATCTTCTGCTGTTGAAGAGAGTCTCAACTTGATATATTTCTTTCACCCTGATAACTCACTCACCATGCACTCACCTTTACTTTTTCTCTATTAGCAGAGACAATTTAAGATATCCCTACTCTTCCCCCGCTCCGTCCCCTCCGGCTTTTATGATTCTTTCAGCTGTGCTAGTGCAGCAGGTTCAGAGAAGACCCCTGTCATCAGGCTAGCAAGGCACTGTGCACTCAAGGAAAAAAAAAAACCAACAACAAACAAACAAACAAAAAAACCTCAACACCCAAATCCAAACATCATATGCTTTCAGGTACAGATACAGGAGCATGGATACAGAAGCACAGACCCAATGACTAAGGAGAAAGGGAAGACCCCCCACCTTCTACCAGGAAAAGCCATCACACAACACTATTCCTTTTCCATACCTAGCCTATAATCCCCTCTGCCAGGCATTCATCACAGATCACTAACAAGCTGTTATTTAAGCACAATGTAATAGTCCACTTACAAGAAAACTGCATGTTTGGCCTCATTTTTATCATTAAGGGAGAACATAAGTACTGCAGCTGAGGCTTTGGGGTACACAGCTGAGGCTCTATAAATAGTCTTTAAAGAGGCCATACTTTCCCCACAGAGTTTATAGTCTCTACTATAGAATAACCCATCACAGGCACAAAACAAGTGTAGTAGAACAGGTGAAGCAAAGAAATACTGGGACAAGCGCAGCAGTATCTCACAAATCTGAGCTCCTTAAGGTTGGACCTGTAGAAAGTTACAACCATGCACTTTTGTTAAGAGTATGTGCACAGTCTCCAGACACACAATTAAGTATTTTCACTGTAAATTAGCATCTTGGGACCAAACACAACAAAAGAAACCACACTTTGAAAGTGAACTTACAAATCACAGTAATTCTTAAAGTAACACAGTCTTTGCTTGCAGTCTGCTAAGCAAACCACCAGATAGCAGGCCCCAGGACACCAAAGAAATTCTCTGCATTTTGGTAACAGGAGAGCTAGTCATGACTTCACACCTACCTCAGAGGTACAACAGCCTGCAGGCACCAGAAAGTATGCACACAGAAAGAAGAGAAGATTTTTTGTCCCAGGAACCAGCCTCCTACCCTCCCGGAAGGAATTTAAAGAGTGCAGAGGTGCCTCCTGGGAAGGCCATCAGGGAGGTGGTAGCAATCAACAGCATCTCCAGTTCTACTAATGCTTTGTTTAATGGCATTAGGTTGATCAGGGACCCTTCAACTCTCTTGGTGCATTGGGAGGAAGGTGAGTGAAAGGCAGATGTGAGAAACTGTTTCAAATAATTTGCTTTTTATCTTGTCAACAGAATAACACTCAGAACTTACACTGAAAGCAAAATACAGGAGCAGGATAATCCGCCAAGCCCTTTTACCTTTATATCTCAGCTTAGTGTTAAGATTAGGTGACACAGAGGTAAATCCCTGATCTCCCTCTCCCTCCACTCAGGAGGCAGAGTCTGCCCTCAGAAACCTCAGATTAAAACCCTAGTTCATCAGGAAGCTGAATAACAGCATTGATGGCACCTACCCACGCGTTCTGAAAATCTGGTGACAGGATTAACAAGAGCAAGGGGACATTTCTCAGCGCTAAGGCCTATGCTACGACACGGCACACGACCCAGCAAACTGACAGCAAGATTCACTGTGGCTGTCAAATGACTGTAGCAGGACCTATTTTGCACAGTGTGACACCTAATGTCAAAAGCATCTGAAACTCTTCATCAGTCACCAGAGTCAGACTGACTTACAGGCATGTGCCAAGCTATAGGCAAGAACAACAAAGGACGGAAAGCTGAGCCTCGTGGGATGCTCAAGAGGATGAGATGAAGGATCCAGAGTCATCCCAGGATATCCGGTTCAGCACTGGCTTGGTGGAAGCGGTAGATACTTTACGTATTAATTGTCTTGCTTATGAAGTGCAATAAATACATTGCTATCACAACCACGTTGTTGGGCTGAATTAACTTGTATGCGCATGTCTCTCTGAGGTGATGAGAGCGAGCACACAGTTCAAAGTGCGTACTGCAGCGAAAGGCATCTGGACATCATTGTGCTCACATACTGCTTAGAAAATGGCCCAGCCACAGTGACAAGACCTGACTGCCAGCAGGAAAAACCCAGACCCCTGTCTGCTCAGCAAAGTGCTCAAAGAGCAAAAAAAGCAAAACCCTTTCATAAAGCCAGCGTTAAACAGAGCACTTGCAAGCAAGGGGAATAACCTGTGCCTCCTGAAGACCAAAGTAGATCCTCCCTGGAGAGCACAGTAATGGAGAAAGGAAGCTTGGGGTTCTTCACCAGCTTGGTCAAGGTGGGCAGATAAAATAGTGGTGCTAGCTTTCTTTCTGCTAAGCCCATACCAAGATGGTAGCGTACTGCTCCTAGGACATAGCTTACCCTGTACGAGGGCAACAACAGTGAGCAATAGCACTCTCCCCCTTCTCTGGCTTGCAGCAGTGGGTCAAACGCCCATTTGATAAACATGCACCACCACCTGTAGGCCAGCACAGACTGGTCTCCAAAACGCACCACATGCCTTTGTTTAAGGTAGGTTGCAAGGGCAACCCATTAGAGAGAAAGACTACAACATAATTAAAATGCTCTGATGCTCTGTTAATTTTAATTAAGCTCATCGTGCTGGCAAACATGCTGAATCTAGGGAAACATTTGTTGTTGGGATTTCTGTGGTTTTTGTTTTGCTTTTAAGCAAAAAAAAACCCCACCCAAATTGCAAACCAGCAAGTGGCTAAGTGATCCTGGTGAGCTTCCCCTCAAGTTCCTGCAGTTTCGCAGCGAGCTCAGCAAGAGCCCATCTTAGCACTGGAGATTGGATATTGTTTCCAGTTGGTCATGCAGGGCATCAAGACAACAAATTACCAGCACAAGAGCCCTACCTGTCAGCACCGTTCTCTACCGCAGGACCAGCTTTCACAGAAATGACATGCAAATTGCAAACAAGGGACACAAAGAATGTTGAGCCAGCAACTCTAGACAGGAATTGTTTTGCACTGACTAACTGCAAGGCTAACCTTTTAAAAACCAGTTTCCATCTCTGTATGTATCATGCAGCTACAGAAATTACAAAGATAAGGAACATTTTCTCAGGCACACATTTATAATACAAAACAAAGAGGAAGCACCAGGTAAAAAAACTTAACAAAAATGTAGGTCATGTTCAAAAATATTATCAAGAGTATGCAGAATATATCGTACCTCTACAATAAGCTTTGCTTTCATGAAAATTAATTAGACCCAGATTTCAAGTATTACATTTCATTTCTGTTGTCTCAGCTCTTTGGTGTCACATCTGAGACAGCTTGGCCCTGATATTCGTAAGCACTGATCACCTCCAGCACGATCACAACTATCAGTAACTGCTCACTGAAAGGAAGCCTTTGACATCTCAAGGCAGTGCCTGAAAGCTATGGTAGTCAAATTGAGTTGGTGCTGTTGAAAATTTACCTCGACTAGAAATTTAGCTTCTCTGACAAAAAAACAAATGCATTTCATCTGTTGCACAATCAGTGACGTGTTTAGGCACGTAAGATAAAGGCAGCAGTAAGCCATCTTCCTCCTCTACCACCTTCCTCAAGATAGAGTGAGTAGCACAACCGAGAGCAGCTGTTGGGTTATGCTGGGTGATGTACACTGAAATGGCTTTTCTGGGACATGGCAGCCCACTTGGGACCAGCGCTGGGCTAGTGAGAGGAAGGCACCAGCAGTGCTGCACCCAGAGACTTGGCTTCACCTGGTCAGTTCCTGAGCTGCATCCCTGGCAGTTTTGGTTGGGGTCAGCTAGCTGGCACCTGATCTACGAGAGAGACTGTCCCCAGGCAGGCAGGGAAAGTCCTTGTCCAGGGGAGGGGAGAGGTGAGGTGAGTTTATTTGTACAAGTGCAAGGCCAAATTCTGCCTTTTGTCTTCAGGATGAGAAAATAGGTGACTACCACAGGTATATCTGTGATCTCCAATGAAAGAGCCAGCAGAGACACAACAATAATTCTCCATTGGTGGCAGCAATGCAGGGTGATCACAGAAAGAGTCTAGTAAAACCACTGCAAGGAGATTTAAATTTTTTTTTTTCCCTAAGTGGGATTTGACATAAGGAAACAATTTCACACCTTCATTTCAGAGCAAAAGTTTCATTTCATCCACTGAAGTAGAATACTGATTGCTCGAACTGCGTGTTTTCCAATACATGGACCAACTACAGACCAGCTAAATGTTCACAGGCATCACTCCAACATATCTCAATTTTCTTTCTCACTTCTCTCAGTCTCTCCTATTTTTGCCTTCAGGAATCTCAATACCATTAGTATTGCTTCTGGATTTTATCATCTATATTTGAATGTCTATTTGTACAATGAAGGAGCATGTTTAGAACAAGGAATTCTCAAAAGTTTATTATGAGATACAAGATCACAGCAGATATGAGAGTCAATTCAGAATACACTTTATGTTCATCTCAATTCCATGGTATGAAAAGCTGTAAAGTGAAGATAAGCCCCTTTTGCTTGGAAAAAAAAGTAAGCCTCTCTTGCTTCCACCTTTTACATATTCTTCAGGCCAAGAGCTAGGGAAGATTATAATGTCTAGGCACCTGAGTACCACTTGAAAATGAATTTTCCATGCAGCTAGAATGGAAGAAGGACATTTTGTTTTAAAAAATATTGATGCGTCAAGCATCTCTCATAGTTAAACTGCGAGGGATGGGGATAGAAAAGTCCTACAGTCCTGTATCAGTGGCTCTAAAAGTCTCACATGTTGGAGCTTCTTTCAGCTACCTAGAATCTCACCCAACTCCCACTCTCTTCTATTTGGTGAATATGGGAAATTTGAGACCTCCCACACCTGTATTTATGCCGTGCAAAGTCGTGACTAGGCAGGTAAGTAATTCATGGCCCTGAGGAAGTCAAATCACAGATTTCCTAGCCATCAGTTTTTGCAGATCCCAGAGAACAAACAGGGACTGCTCTGCACCCCTGAGAGCAGGGTCTGGGGAACCCTGGTTTATGTGTCACACCTGCAGAAAGGGAGGCCTTCAAAAAATAGCATTTTTCTCTAAAAACATAGGGTGTGTAATCATAAATGAACTTTTGTTATACCTCACTATACCAAGTGAGACAAAAGCCCTAAAGCTCTCATAAAAATTAAAGCAAGACAAACTGTGCTCCAAATCCCTAGAAAACAAGAACAACATTGGAACAGAGAAACATAATCCATTTGGATCCTATGTTGTTGCAGCACCAGGTATTTGTGTTCTGATGGAAACTGATGGTTTGCAATGTCAGCATGTGATAGATACAATTCCCTAACAACATGAACAGTAGCCTGGAATAACTGCATCACTGTGTGTTACTGCATGATGTTCACTGAATTTCCTCATGTTGATGCGCCTGCAAGTTTAACACATAATGATCTGAGTGCAGTGGATGCAGTTTAAATTAATATATCCTTTCTGCACTTGAAACTACACCTTCGACTTGCCTTTGCTGCTTCACAAGACTTAAAAATGCAAATGTGTTTTTAAGGAGCTATCTTCTAAATATTCAGCTAAAATAGTTTGTTCCGAAGAGAGAGACAGATTTTTTGACGGGACTGCACTAAGAGGTAAACATAGCCTCGTATTATGTAAGCATCATTTCAAAGCACTCTCAACATATCTGTTACATCAGGCTGTTCTATGCTATAAGAAGAAACACTTTCTGTTATTTCTTCTTGCTTTTCTTACAAAGGGATATACTAGGGTTTGGAGATATATAGTTATTGTTTCTGGACTAGAGCACGAAAAACTGCAGCGTATAAGTTTCTTCAAGCAATTGATAACAGGCCATTGTTCATACTGTGCTACCACATATAAATGGAAGTGCATGTTCTGTGAGCTAGTGGATATTTTATAACTGCTGACTCCCCGGCCCCTTCGCAGCTCTGCCAGCAAACTAAAATTAAAGACATTTCACACGAAAAAGATTACACAGGAAAAGACACAGATAA
Organism: Chlamydotis macqueenii; assembly: GCF_036417535.1. Lineage (NCBI taxonomy): Eukaryota > Metazoa > Chordata > Aves > Otidiformes > Otididae > Chlamydotis > Chlamydotis macqueenii. Next base: position 69,235,383 of record NC_141558.1, on the reverse strand, counting down.
TGATGTAGCTGCTCAGCTGTTAGCACTACAGCAGCAGTCATAGCTCGGTGTTAGTTGTCATATTAAAAACACTTCACTGTTAATTACTTAGGCATTAAGATCGGTTTATCACCTCTACATTATCTAGCATGAAACCCATTGGCAGTTAGGCACTTGTTGCTGTTTTGCATCTGTGGCATGGCATTTATTAAGGAGCTTCGTCTTAGTGCTTGTTGTGAGTTATGTTGCTCCTTTGAACTCTCTTACTTATCCCTTTTAGCCAACTAATAGTAAACTTCTCCTTAGTTGTATTTTTCATACCAAGGTCACTGGACTGCATTTTGTCCCCTCCCACAGCATACCTGATGACAGATTGCAAGCAGAAAGTTTCTTAGGATGGTAGTCTCTCTTGGTGTGAACAAAGCTGGAGGACTTGCATGCTGTATAACACCTCTGACTGTTAACAAATCCTTGCACATAACACAGAATCAGGGTGGAAAGACCTTGAGACAAGAGTGTGCTTTAGGGAGGTTCCCTGCTCTGAAAGCAGCAGTGAAGAAACTCAGTTAGATGGCACGACACTGACCATAGATGAGCGATGAGTGTGGTCCTCACTGAAGAACCTAAATATCGTAGATGTTAACATATCTCGAGGTGGGCAACCGTTAGTATCCATTTCACAAGTGGTGAAATAGAGCAGAGAGCGGTATCACTGATTGTCTAAAGTCAACCTGGGAGGCTGCTGGCAAAGCAGGGTACAGCAGCTGAGACTTCCAGCTGTGGACACTGCAGCGTTGCTCTGCCAGAGGGATGGCGGCAGCACCTCACTCTCACCTTTTGTTCACAGTTGCAATGGGCACTGTACTGAAATGTCTCGTTGCCTGGGTTCAGCAGTCACATCCACAGTGCCGGCTGGACACTCAGTTTCAGGTGGAAAGGCTGGCCTCATTATAGTTGACCAAAGTGAGATTTGTGCAAACCGCTTTAGTTCATCTTCTCAATTTTGGGTGTATTTACTGAAAGCAATGTAATCTTGTCAAAGCGACATTTTTCTGATAGACTTTATGATCACTAAGTTGTTTAGCTGCTGTGGCAGGTAGACACTCAAGTAGTCACTGGGGCAGCTATTAACTACAGATATTTTGTCCCAATTTATAAAATTATTATTACTTCTCTGGATTTTGATTGATGCCATTTACTATTATGAAAAATTCTGCAATCAGCCCCATAAATGCTGTTACATTGTTTTTTATGAGATTGTACATATGAAGAAAAAAGCTTGCTCTGATGGAAAAGAAACATAGGAAATTAAAATAAGAGCTTTTGGTTTGGTCTTTCAAATACTGTTGGGTTTTTTTAGTGAAATCCTTCATGGAAACCCATGAGAAGAAAGTTTCTGGCAATTCTAAGGATGTATGTAAATAAACTAGTAAATTAAGAAAATTGAATTTAAAAGCCTATGCTTCCCACTTGCTCAAAGAAATGCACCTCTTATGATCCTTACACAGCAGATAATAGGAGACAGTACTTCCTGGTAGACAATGTTTTTATTTAAGATGGCTGCCACCTAAAATTTTTTTAGGGGGTAATTTTTCTCTACAGATTTTGGTTAGAATTTACCTGCCAAAAAAATAAATAAAAAAAAAATGGCAGCAATTCTTTGCGGAGTGTAGCAGGAAAGCAATGCTAATGCTGTGAAACCAAATAGCCGGAATGAGGGCAGAAATCTCAGTTCTGGTTCTTCGCATCCCCCGTTCCTCTTTAATCCTGGGCAACATGCAGTCCCTCTCTGTAAAGCAGAGGTAATTATATTTACTTACTTTGCATGAGGAACTGGATAACACTCAAGGGGCACCATGCTATGCAAGCAGAAATGTTTGTGAAAGCCAACCGGAGTGGGAGGGGGGAGCAGACCTCCACTCCAGGTGCCTGCTCGCTTGCTTTTCCCTTCAGCCATGTGCTGGTTTCCGAGCTTCAGCGGGGCTTGTTTGATGGGAGAGCATGATCCACCCTTACAAATAATAAAAAGTAGCAGGAGTTCAAATATTTTACCAGCTGGAAAAGGTTGAGCAAGCTGCAGCTTAGTTAAAAACCCTTGCCTCAAGGATTTGACGACCAGCCTCTGTTGACTGGTAAATGCCAGACAAGCCTACTGGGGAAGAAAAGATCCTACAACAGGGAATCCACCACCAAAGACATTTGTTTTCTTGGGGGAAGAGACTCCTTAGGAGCTGTATGGCTGCTAGCTAGGTAACAGCGATAATTCTTGCAATTTCAAATCACTTTATAGGATCTCACAAAAGCCCAGGTATTTTAAACCATTGTGCCAAACACCTCAGTCTCCTGTGTATATGTGAAGGAAAAAAAAACTGGGAAAATATGCATTGTTTTAGTGTGACAAGCAGTTTATTTCAAAATTGCATTGCTTTTTAGTTCTATTTGTAAATCTTTGTAAGATTTACAAAACAAGACAGTTTAAATGACTCAGCTCGCCCATTTTTATGTTACTACAAGCATAAACAACAACAACATGCTGTGTTTTGGGGGGAATATATGTAATTGAAGCACACACAATTCAAAGATCATTGAATGCATTTTACTTCTAGCTTCCAAAAGCTCTGCCTATGGGCTCAGTCCAAGCCTGCAAAATTTCAGCCTGCATGCATTTGCCAAAATTGTAAGCACCTAAATAATAAGGGCTTTGTTGTGATAATGATGCAACACACACCTATCAGTGCTATAAACAATAAATAAACTGAGTTAGGACTATTCATAAATTCTCCTCTTGTACATTGGCAAAATGAAGACAACTATAACCTCAGGCTGAAAATGTAACATGGATTTTGACAATAGACCTGGCTAATGACAACCGATCATATTCAGGCACATGATTCAAATCTACCCAAGCTGCAAGTCATGTGTTTTGTTTTGGTTTGCTATCTGTGCAATGAATCAGTAGGTCCTTGTCCATTTCCAAATGCACAACGATGCCCACCACAGAGGCTGCAGTGCCAGCAGCACCTAGGGCTCCATTCAAAGCCTGCTGAATCCCTCTGAATCCCCTCTGTGGTGCTGTCACGCACACCCACTGCTTTTGCCCCTAATCCCCCCCAAAGACGTTAGTCTGCCCTGGGACTCTGCTCTGGGACACACAGCAGGTCCCTGGCGAGGCAAAACCGTGTGCAGGGAGAGTGAGGTGCAAGCCAGGCAGCAAATCCAGCTCCTGCGGGCTCTCCTCCTCGCCTTGCAGCAGCAGACCTTGCACGCTGCCTTCCCCCATCACACCCTCGCCCCTCACCCTCTGGCTACACAAAGTCTCACAGTCACTGGACTGTGAAATAGCTCTTTCCATTTGTGTCTCCTTGACGAGCTGTGATGCAGGCACAGAAAAGGAGGTGAGAGGCTGTGCCGGCATTGGTGAGAGCTGCGCTTGCTCTCCTGGCCTTGCTGATGGAAATGTTTCCCAGCAGCAACGTAAAGGGGGAGAAGGAGCAGGCCATAGCTAGCCCCACTTGAACCTTGAAGTAACACAGGGACCCAAGAAAGAACGAGAAAGCTGCATGCTCCCACATGCCCGGCCCAGGAACAGGCATGCAGATGCTGCTGGGTGCAGTCACCCTTTTGTGCAGCTCTGTGTGCTGCTCTCCCGAGGTGGGAGTCCCCAGGACCTGGTGAGGCTGAGGACAGAGCTCCACATGCAGAGACAGCTCTCCTGCTCCCTCCCATCTTCTCTGCTTTGCCCACCTGGGCAGCTACAGGCAGGGGAAGGGTTCCTCTCAGCACTGCTCACCTTGCATTCTCCCCTTCCCTCAGGTGAGGGAATATGCTAGCCAACCTTGTGCCCCAACATGACGGAGGCAACCCATGAGGTTACCCATGAGGTGGGAGTGGACCTCTTCGTGGGTCCTTCAGGACCGGGGGAGGTGGAAGAAGAGAGCTGTGCTTTGCTTCTCTCCGTTTCCCTCCTGCGGAGCTGCCCTCTCTCCAGTTCCCAGGCTGGGTGACATGGCCAGGGGAGCACTGCGGTCCTGGCCCCAGCCCCATACAAACAGTTACTCCCAGGAGGACACTGCTGGCGTCCTAAGTGGGAGAGTGCAGCCGCCTGCAGTCAGCAGAAGACAGAATTAATGACCTTTTCTTGCCTAATTAGTTGAAGGTTTAAGCATCTGGTTTTGACAGAGTAGAAAAAAACTTGAAGCTTCTGTTCAGTATCTGATGTTGAACAGAGGCCTTATGTCTACAGGGATTTTAGTCTAGCACTTTTGATAAGCCCTACATTCACCCCCAATAAATACATATTTTTGCTCTTGTAGAAACCATTCTAAAAGGAACTTTGAGGAAACCTTTGATAACTCTTCCCTTGCTTAAAAACATCCCCTTTGGTTGACAGGGTAATATCAAGACTTCAGATTGGAGCTGGTGAAATGTTCAGATCAAAAAGGATGAATTTATCTTAACAGTAATCTATATCTGCTATGTCAGACACTGTGCTGCAGCATGTCCTGCTGTGTGCAGTGTGCCGCTTATAAAGCAATGACAAACCTTCTCAGATAGTGCCTAGCGCAAAGTGTTTACCAAAGTATAGATTGCTGTGAGATATAGTTAAAAGTTGCTCAGAAATAAGAGATCAGGGAGGCTGACCATATGTGAGGAGGTCAGTGGTGCTTTTTTTTGTTGAGTTTTGGCTTTGCTTTTTTTTTTTTTTTTTTTCCCAGCAGCATCTAAGTGCAATAAAATATCAGAGTGAGAAAGAATTGCTATAGCAACAAAGTATGTTCTCCTAATGGAGGCTATGTGTAACAGCCAACCGCCACTAGAACTTTAAAGGGAAGGAATAAAATCCATCACAAAAGCAGGAAAAGGAAAAGCATTAAAAATTAAGATTTTATTGTTCCATGATTTATGTTTACTTACTTCACATCTCCAGACAGCCTAGATTACTTTCAGTACTTCCCTGCTCCTATTTACTGCTTCACACAAAAATTTGCAGGAACTAGAAAAACAATGGTGTGAATGAGTGGCAATATAATGATACAGATTTGCATTCAACTAGTATTATCTCTATGAATATGAGGAATTATGAGACTATAGCAGCACTAGGACACCACAGGTAAGACAGGAGTCAAGATTGATACAATGCCAATACACAGCAAGAAGTAGCCCTTCCTGTCAAGAAGATTCACAACAATTAAAAAAACAAAGAGTAAGGGGGAAACTTCCCCAGATAGATGGAGTGAGACATTCAAAGTCACTCAGCAAGCCAGTGGCAATGTCAGGACCAGAATGCAGGTCTCTGGTGCCCTTCTCACTGTCCATCATCTATTAAAGCTGTCCACAAACCTAATCACAATGTTCTTGTGCAGCAACTTGGGGTGGGTGACATATGCAGGGAAGCTGGTTTGTGTCTGAGTTCACTGTGGCTGTTAAATTATCCCAGATAACTACTGCACCGATGCTCCATCGCTGAGTCCTAACTAGCTTCATCCTCACCAGGGCACTAAGACCATCCTTCCTGTCCTTGCTTTCTCCTGTGTGGCTCAGACCAGTGGTACCAGTTTCAGCGGGGAACATGGAAACTGGAAAACAGGGGGAAGCTTTTGCCTTCCATAATCCTCACACAGGATATCTAGAAAAAGAAGAAAGAGAAGATAGGTTAAGGAATATAACTGGCACAACTACTTTTCCCCTCTGCTTCTGAGATGATGAACTTCAAACACCTTCAGAGATGTTTTACACTGACAGATACAGCCCTTGTCCTATGTGGTAATGGTATCTCATGCCAGCTCTGCACAGGTCCTCAAATTATAATCTAGGTTAAAATAAATTCCTTATTCTGCAGATAAACAAACTGGAATTCTGCAGTAAGATCTGTGGCAAAGCAGGGGAAAGAAGCAGCAAGTTCTGATGAGTCAAGTCCAGCTGGCAGCCTGTTACAAGTGGTGTCCCCCAGGGGTCGGTACTTGGGCCCATCTTGTTCAATATCTTTATTGATGACCTAGACGAGGGGATTGAGTGTACCCTCAGTAAGTTTGCAGATGACACCAAGTTGGGTGGCGGTGTTGATCTGCCTGAGGGTAGGGAGGCCCTTCAGAGGGACCTGGATAGGCTGGATCGCTGGGCTGAGCTGAATGGGATGAGGTTCAACAAGGCCAAGTGTTGGGTCCTGCACTTTGGCCACAATAACCCCATGCAGTGCTATAGGCTCGGAGCTGAGTGGCTGGAGGACTGTGAAGAGGAAAGGGTCCTGGGGGTGTTGGTTGATGCTCAGCTGAACATGAGCCGACAGTGTGCCCAGGTGGCCAAGAGGGCCAACGGCATCCTGGCCTGCATTAGAAATAATGTGGCCAGCAGGAGCAGGGAGGTAATCATCCCCCTGTATTCGGCGCTGGTGAGGCCGCACCTCGAGTATTGTGTTCAGTTTTGGGCCCCTCACTGCAAGACATTGAAGCCCTGGAACGTGTCCAGAGAGGGCAACAAAGCTGGTGAGGGGTCTGGAGCACAAGTCTTATGAGGAGCGGCTGAGAGAGTTGAGATTATTTAGTCTGGAGAAGAGGAGGCTCAGGGGAGATCTCATTGTACTCTATAGCTTCCTGAAGGCAGGTTGTGATGAGCAGGGGTTTGGCCTCTTCTCCCAGGCAACAAGCAGGACCCGAGGAAATGGCCACAAGTTGTACCAGAGGAGGTTTAGATTGGACGTGAGGAAAAACTTTTTCTCCCAAAGAGTGGTCAGGCACTGGAATGGCCTGCCCAGGGAGGTGGTGGAGTCGCCATCCCTGGCAGTGTTCAAGAGGCGGCTTGATGAGGAGCTACAAGATATGGTTTAGTAGCTGTGGCAGCAATGGTAGTGGGAAGACGGTTGGACTAGATGATCTTATAGGTCCCATCCAACCATGTGATTCTATGAATTCTATGAATTCTAAGCCCTACCATCCTGGTTGAGGCTTTGGATACTGAGGTCAGGGAACAGCAGAATTATGTACCAAAGCAGGAAAACTGAAAGGCTCTTTTAAAATATTCTCTCCCCACAGAGAAAATACTTTCTGTCATATCTTTGCAATGAAGCTTGTTATGTGTTTTCCTATTTATAACTGGCAAGTCTCCATAACAAGCAAGCTCCTCAAAAGTAGAAAAGCAAGTGTAATTTGAATAGAGCTGTATATCACAGTTTGATATTCCCACTCTGGCTATGATTTATAACAAAAGTGTAGCAGCATGGGTCAATCAGTGAGGGACATTCTGCAGCAAAGAAAACTGAATATGTTGACGCTTCTTTATGTGTATGAAGGGCATTTTTCTTTAAACTTAAAGAGAAAAGTGGTTTAGGCTCACATCCCACTAGACTAAGCAGCAAGTCTTCCTCATTTTACAATACAATTTGTGCTAATCTGTTCCTCCTCTAACATTCTTAAACAAGGCATTGTGTCAGATAATACAAAAGTGAGAAAAAGAAAATATGACTGACTAATCCACAACCAAGAATACAAGTTATTTCAAAATTACAGAATGAAACCATTTAGATGTTTACCATATGTGAAATAAACAAACAAACAACAACACTGGAGTTTCCCATAGATAGCAGAAGTCATCTTAGGTGAAAGTCATGCCAATGAGAATCGGCCCAGGCAGACCAGACAGCAGCTCCTCAGGTGGGAAAGGGCAGAGAGGAGGCAGATGTGCACTTTTCCCATGACTGCTCTCCTCAACCTAAGGCACAAACCACTGCATAATTTTTTGTAATAGGCTGAGGTGAAATAACTTTCTCCTTTGGAAATCTCAGAGGCAACTGAAACGCTGTAGGTAAACCTGATTTTGCATACACGTAGTCAGTTTTACAGGCTGCAGCAAAATAGTGACATACCCAAATGAAAATGGAGCCTAAGTTCTTCACCAACGTAAATGCACAAACAGGGGAGAGAGCAAGTTCAGAAAAATCAAGGGTTGCAATCTCCCACCCACAGTGCTGCCTAGTGATCAGAGTCATGCTCTGTTTTCGTCTCTCTCTGGTCCCACGAAACTTTTATTCCTTTCTCATCTGTGGCCCAGCTATTATAATCTCCTGCTCTTCTGTTGGGTAGTTATCCTCTTAAAAAGAGAATCGTGCTGCTGGGTGGTTTCAAAGAATTTTTGTAAATGCTGATTCTCTGGCAGGGGATTCAAGGACCCTGGCTGGACACAGGGCTTCCCCAGAGCCCTGCTGTGGGCACTGGTGGGACTTGTGATGCTTTCCCATTTTTCTGCTGGTCCCTAGCATCCTCACTATTTTGGGCATCATGGTGAAACACCTATTCCTCTCCCATGTAGGAGGGCAATTGTGGCTAGTGAGCTCTAGTTCAGGGGCCAGACAAATAAACTGTAGGCACTCTGGCAACAACATTTTGGGTTCAATCTACCACATAACAAAAGGAGTTTTGAAAAAGTCTCTTGCTTTTGTTCCTTTACCCTAAAGTGATGAAACTAGCTTTGTTAAGAAACTGAGCACATGCTGCATTTCCACTTGAAGGCTCAGCAAGTTTCTACCCAGCTGGGAAGTGTTTTCCCAATACCAGAAGACCCAGCTTGCATAAATATTTGTAATAATGGTTCCCCTGGGCAGGGGAAAGAGGGGAAACAGTAAAGGGTTTGGAGAGGTGAAGAAGTGACTCTCCGTACCTTCCACCAGCTTTTCCCAGTTGCCATTGCCTACCAAGCTGCTGCCTAGGTGCTACCAGGACCCAGGGAAGAGAGCAAGGGCTCTAATAATCAATAGCTCTTGTTACAGACTCCCCATTCCCAGAAGCAGCTGACTGACCCTTGCCTCATTTTTCAGTGGAATGTAGCTTGTGTACATCACGCTCAAGCACAGTGCTTTCCCAAATATTCATGGTTTGATATAGTGCTTATTTATTCACAGATCAGTACTCAGCTGGCTGAGCATGAGCTAATACATCAGCTCTCTACCACGTAAGTTCTCTGGGTCCAGCTCTTTAAGGGATGCTACTCAGGTGGTGTAAAGGTGTTGAGACTTGCTAGAAAAAACTTTTGTTGTCCTAATATGATAAAACATTAAACAAACTGCAGAGACTTCTCATGCTATTACTGACAGAATTCCGTCAAGGACATTAATTGGAGTTACACCATCCTTTAGTGTTTTCCTTACCTGCTCTACAAATCTACTACCATAACTAGCGGTCAGTCAAGTTTTGCAATCTTATTTTCCTACTCAAACAAAAAGTATTTTAATTGAGAAGTTATTATACACCATGTTTGTTTTAACATGAAAGCATATGAGAAAAATGTAAACTAACAACTAGTTCCTTGAAGAGAAGAGTTTTAGAACAAAGCCATAAAAAGTGTCTCTTGCATTTACTTTGTTTGCCGATGATCTCATTTGTATTGCAGGCACAGATTTACGCTGTTCAGATCAAAATTCTATGAATAGAAAAAAACTGTAACTGTGATAAACACCCACAATTATAGCACTTGATTTTCTCTTCCATAATTTAACACAGCTTCAGCCGGTAAACCATCTCTTCTCAGGAGAGCGAACTGTAAACCCTGACTTTTTGCACAACAGTTTGCAGGGTATACAGTGTGCTCCTCTGACTCATTCATGTCGCCCAATGGTGCCCGAAGCAGGCACTGACAGTCATACGGTCATATGCCATGCTGCCATGCTGGGCTCTAATGTAAAACTCGTACTGACTGCAGGTCATTAGAGAACAGATTGTGAATCTCTTCTTACTGGTGAGCAGGTTAAATGAAGTCTGTTACTGTTTTCCTCCCTGCTAAATGTTTTTGTTCAGTAAATAAATATTAGACTGTATAAAGATGTTAAAAATAACACCAAATGAAAAAAAAAAAAAGTGTAGCAAATGCTTGAAGATTCCCAAAAATTATAAGTAGGACAAATATACACAATAACTACCCTTTGCCTTCTTGACATTTCACTGAAATATCTGAAAAGCTTTCTCCTCCTCAGAGGACCTCAGCAAACTGCTCTGTTGAGGACATGAGTAAGTGCCCACTGCATCAGCTCAGTTACGGTGCGCTCAGCACCGGCTTAGCTCTTGGTGGTGTCTAAGGGCTGTGCTATGGGTAGGCAGGGAACCGTTCTGTTTTTCCCGCAGAAGAAAGAGAAAGCACAGGAGTGAAACCAAGAGAAAGAAGCAGGAAGAAGCAGATCGGTGGAGCCAGGAGTGTCTGTTTGAAGGGTAGAAAAAACAGGACTGTGCTGGTAAGAAGACCTCAAAAGGCAGAGGAAAAGAATAATTCTGGCAGTAGAGTGATAGGTTTGGTAGAAGAGATCTGGAAAGAATGAAAATTGAAAATGAATGAGCGAGCAATGGTCACAACAGCAGAAAGCAGAAGGCATTTGCAGTGAGCAAGCCCCATGAATATCAGCAGTCCAAAAAAAGCTTTAACAGTCCTACCAGTCTTACTTGTTAATGAGATTCTTGAGTGTCATTTCCTAGCATTTCTCTACAAGCAATGAGAACACCTAGGGAATGAAATCTAAGGTTTTACTTTTCTTTTTCCCTTCAGTTTATGTGATACAGTACATAAGACTCGTAAAGATGAGGTGTAGGTTTGTGAGGGTTGTATTATAATGGAATAAATGCAAACCCTATAAAATCGGTAACACCATCATAACAATTCTCATTTTCATGATGAGCCATTCACTAGGATTCTAGCCCTTGTCATTTTGTTGTGGAGGAATGTCTGTACATTTTAATTAAAATGTTGAAGTCAAATTTAGAATCCTGGCCAGGGCTACACTCCTATGAAAAGTGTCTGTGGTCACCTGGTACACAGTAGGATTCAATACTTTTTTCTTTCTATGTGAAATTTGAGTAAGTGAATTGAAATAATTTGCATTTTTCATAATGATCAGGGAGTTGAAATAATGAAAGGTGATCATTAATATTTTAATTGAAGAATAAAATTACATTAAAATAGTCTTCAGATTTCTCTTATGCTTTGTTAAAAGATACCAATACTAAAGCAGTATTGTAATTTTTAGAAATGTGCTATAGATTCATGTATTTGCTCTTCATAATATTCATTGATGCCTTTTTTTCCAAAGGTGCTTTATAAAGAATTTAGAAACCTCTGTAATTTTTGAAAATAACATTGTAGTTTGTGATTAAATATCTCCACAGCATAAGTAAAGATATGCATCTACATCATAAAAATGAAATCAGAATATAGCACAAGAAGATCAGTGCAAAAGTTTTTCTGAAACTGACAATTTCTGTTGTTAATAATGCTTTACACAATATCCTTCAGATGACCAGATCACCTAATATTGTTAAGTTTCTTACAGAATCACAGAGTCCTTAGGAGTAGCACGCTTCACAGCAGCCAGAGGTGATGCTGGAATCTACCTCGCACCAAAAGTTTGTAGTTTAAGTTTCAATCCAAGGATGCCCGTGCATCTTTCATCAAAAACGGCGCAATCACAAGGTCACAAAAAAGACCATGCAACTCAGAATAAAATGGATTTTCCGTAGCAGAAGAGGTGAATATCAGCTCAAAGTTATAGCTTCATAATGTTTCTGTGACTTGTTTTAATATTTAAGGTGTCCAAGTATTAAAACAATATATGATTGCATTTTACTGATGTTCATACAAAGTCTAAAATAACAACCAATAGACTAGAATTTTATCCAGAATCTGCTTCAAAAAAGTAATAGAATATAATATTATGCTTCTATGGCCTAATATCCTGCAATGACTGCAGGAACCTCAAACTGTTATTGTGTTTTTTCAAAGCCTTTTGCTTTTAGCATCGCTTAACACTATAGAATCAGTCATAATACTTTAAAAACAAAACAAAACTAATACTCAAAAAATGGAAGGACAGAGGTGTTGGCTTCATTCTTGGAATATATACTTAGAAATCTCTAATTTTGATTGTTAATTATTGTAGTCTAATTAGATCTTTATATTTCTGCTCCCTGGCTATCTGAGAACATCCAAAGACACACTCCCTTTTGATCATGAGATACAGAGAACAGATCAGGAAGCCTTGTCAGCAGAGCAGTTTCCACAATAGTCTTACTGATGACAAATGTATACCATTTAGGAACCATGTACACAAATGTATACTCTCTACAGTATTTCTCTGCCTGCCAGAGGTACAGTCCTAATGAGTGCAGAACCCTTTAAATCCTAACTTGCAGAGAACTAGGACACTGATATATGCCAATTATAACTTTAAAAAATGCAACAGGATTTCCACAAATTATACTTCTTTCAAAACCTGTCACTGCAGAAGAAACATTGGTCTCCGTAGGAGTATGTGCACCATAACTGGGAAGTAAATACTGACTTACCTTTAAATGCAACAGCCAGACTGCTGCAGCCCTGACCTAAAAGGAGGGACTGTAACATCTTTTAGGTGAGAGCACCCTCCACACTGGCAACTCATTTTGAGGGAGGCACGGTCCTTGGGGGAACGGTGGCACAGCCCGACCCTTGCTGCCGTATGAGTAGCCCTGGGCTCATGCCACTCCCTGTGCCTGGATCTGTCCACCCATGGTACCTGATGCATGATGCTTGTGGACAAATGTGAGGCAGCAGCTAGTATCATGCTCTGCAGAAGGCAAAAGGCAGAGTGAAATACATGCATGAAGGATATTGAGGTACCAGCACTGCTTTGTCTGTGCTCTGCTCTCACGTATATTGATCATGGCACAACAGAGAGAATGTCTGAGTGACCACTTCTTTTGTAAAGTGACTTAATATCTGATGCTAAGTGGCAATGAATGAATTTAATTTGGAGGTTGATCACACAGTACTGATCAAAGAGTCTAGTGCACTGTGTCCCTAAAAGCAGGTCACTTGTAAGCAAGCAGTATAATGATATGTCAAGTGGGCACATGGGCTTTCTTTGGAAATGAAGAGGAGCTTTTCACCTGAAAGGAAAAAACAGGCAACACTGAAGAGATTTTTGAGAATCATCCTTCACCTTTCCACAATGACCAAAAAAAGCTTCTCCCAAAAGAATAATCATATCTAAACTCCAAGCTATCCAAAAAGCATTTCTCCTTATCTCCTTTAGTGGGGTCCTGCTTTGCCCTGTTCCTCACCTCAGTAAAGAAAACAGCTCAGCTTTTAATCACTTTGTGAACGTGGGGATTCATTTGAGAAGCAGGTGCTTGTGCTCATCTCACTTTATTTGTATCTGCTGCCTGATGCCCCATTCTTTGGTCCCAATTCCCCCGCCCTTGCTCAGCATCCTCCATGATGCAACCTTATCTTCACAAAACAGACAAAAAACTCTCTCCAGACACCATGCCAATGCCACTGCTGCGGCAATAAACTGGCAAGTGGGGAAGGAATAAAGGTACAGTTACTGAACAAAGAAGTAAATGCTTCTTCCGGAGACTGAACACATCACCTTTGCCACACTAAGGTCAGAAAATATCAAGTTGTTTCTGAACTTCCCTCCATCTCGAAGTGCAATTATGCTAGTTAATCTTAAAATGCCTTTGGCAGCTGTCATCTCATTTTTTTTTTTGTATTATCCTTAAAACTTTTCTTATGGTAAGTACACATGCAGTGAGAAATAATAGCCCTTTGTTTAACAAGCTATACAGACACTTTGTCCAATTCATTTTTACTGTGTTTTTCTCTCTTTCTGAGGTTATTATCACAGAAGAGATTGAAAGCTGAGCCATCATAACCCAGCTTAAGTGTAGCAGTGAAATGTCCCTTCTTTTTCTCTCCCTCCTCCTCCCCCCTCCTCCTTTTTTTTTTTTTTTTTTTCCAAACCAAAGGCGTGCAGGATGCTAATGGTGACCAAAGTGTATCACCCCTCAAGAAGCCTAATCCCTGCACAACATTTACCTCTCTGCTCTCAGGTCACAGCTTGTGTGGCCCTTCCAGCCTTCAGCCAGCCCCCAGCACAGCAGTCATCCCCTGCTGTGGACTTCTGCTGATGCCAGAAGTTAACTAACACTGGGAAGGCGTCAGACTCTGCATAAATAAGAAACAAGGCAGTGTCTGCCATTCAGTTTTGATGCCAGGTAAGAGCTGTGGGACTGCAAGCAAGAAGCCTGCAGACTGAGACAGCTGGAAGCACTGGTAAGAGAAGCTTACTTTGAGACAATGCAGTTCATGCGCTGAAGTGTCCGTCCTCAACAATTTCTCCTTGGTTTCACTGGGAACAGGCAGGGACAGACTTTATATTGCAGGAGAGAGGGAGCCTTGAGATCTTTGTCCCAGCACTGATTTCTGTCTTGCTATGAGATCCCAGCAAACCACAGAGCTCTCACTGTGCTGCATTTTTCTGAAAGTGTCTGACCTGGGGTGTTATAGCAAAAGGAAAAAAAAAAAAAATCTGTTGAGAAACTGGTTTTAATATCAACATTCTCCAGTGTGTACCCTCAGTGCTGAGGATGGGAAATGCTTGAGGCTGGCTCTGGACACAGGTTCAAACCCTTCCACCTGGTCTTATATAAAGACTGTGAAAAGGAACATTGACTCCAAAATGTGTCAAAGATATCAGCTCTAAATTCAAGGAATCCTTGATTATGCATAGCACTTTTCTCCTTTCAACCCTTTTTTTTTTTTTTTTTTTTACTTCTTTTACAATGCTTGATTGATGAAAAATACTAACAAAATCATAAGTGAGCAACTATCCCAGGTATGATCCTGCATTAACCCTTAGGATCTGTTGCTTGTTCTGCAACCTGCCCTGGCACGGCAAAGGTTGGCACCTGAACGTCCTTCCTCTCTGGTAAAATGCAGTCTGTCTCCAGAGAGGAACGTTATTTCAAATTCAGCATGTGTTGCTTAAAGCAAAGGTCACCATTAGTTCTGTATGTGCTAATGCACTGTACTTAGAATAGTTCTATATCAACATTGTATTTCAGAAGATGAGGTCATTATATTTATTCTACCTAGTATTTTAGTAGGTATTTAAAGCATGTTTTAATTTGCCTGTAGTAGCCACTATATATTTTAACAAAGCACTCAAAGGATTTAATCTTGGAGTTTTCATCTTGGAGTTTTCAAGGTGGCTTTATTTTATTATTATTTACCTTTAGCCTATATATATGTATAGTTTGAAATTTAAAACTTTGAGCACCACCAGTGTATTTGGTTTAGTGACTTAAAAAAAAAAATAGAAGTCCCAGCATATGCTTTTGAAAGAAAAATTGAAGGTCAGATAATGTTGGATAGCCAGAGCTACCAAATGATTAAAGAGTGGTAGGTATCTTAGCTCCAGAGCGTGGCATGTGACTGCATGCTGCTGCTTGAACAACAGAAATCTCTCTGCAATGCATAAAGGACAATGACTACTCATCATACATTAAGGTTAGTGTAAAGTAGGATATCTGTATATACTCACCTGCAGTTGTCTGACAGTCACAATATGCTATTTTATCAGCTGAGAAATTTTGTAGTGATCTTAAAGCAGTGAAGCCACTTACAACGTATTTCTTTTACTGAACATGTTTTCATCAGAAAAGCAGATAACAGGAATAACTTGCAACAGAAACTGAGCTTAATATTTCTAAGCCCTTGAGACTCTGATTAAACCATTGCACTGTCTGTACGTAATCTCTTACTAGACTAAATTGATCGTGCTTTGTCCACATAAAAATAGCACTGAGGCTTTGTATCTGAAAAAAGCAGGACTTTATGAACTACCCGATGTTCAAGCAAGGGAAAAAAAAATCTTATTTAACTAACAAATTAATAAGATAGAGATGAAAAATGTGGATGTTAAAGCAGACTAAAAATTGATTGGTGCAAAATTTTTACTCTAGTTGTAAATTTTCTGAGTAGACTGCACTTGCTGGGCATATGACTAATTACATGCTCATCACTCTGGAGTCTTTAGGCCAAATGCTGCCCTCAGTTACCCAAATATAAATCTCAAACAAATCTATTGATGTTACTGTAGAGTTATGCCAGTTTCACTGAGAGCAGAATATGATACCTTGTTTACAAAATTAAGCTCTGAAAGGTACCTCTGTGTGTGCATTTTGATTTGTCAATAAAATAATTTTATGGGGCTAAATTTATGCAAATACTTAGAATTTAAATCCAAAGGAGACCTTGTAGTCCTGTATTCATTAAAGATTATGCACCATTTTACAAGAAGGTACTCAAAAAAACAATATGGAACACAATTAAAAGGAATAAATTCACAGAGGTTTCATATTTTATAAAGTCTTTGTGCCCTCAGTGCATTTAATTGACTGCACCCCTAGGAGCAAAGAATATATATGCCCCAGTCATCATATATGACTACCTTACAAACATCAATAAATTTCTCCTCCCAACAGCCAAGGGAAGAGGAGAGAGAGCATTACCGCTGTACCGCTAATCAAGCACGGAGTCAGGAGAAATCATGAGTTTGGCCACAGGCCAGACCAGGAGTGTGAGACGTTGACAGGGAGATGGCAGGTAGCTCTCCTGCACCAGGCTTCAGTGGCATGAGATCTTCTTAGGAGATGTAACATCATGCAAGGATAGGAGGATCAGGAAAAGGTATCTATTCTAACTCCCAAATCAACACACATAAAACCTAAGTCAGAGTAACTGTTGTCTTAACCATATAGGCATTCATTTACATCTTTAGGTACCCCAGTACCTGAGTGTTCGCGGCTTCATGTAGTTTGTTTCAAGCCACTGAAGGCAGAACTATTTATAAAGGACCGCTGCTTCTTTCCCCTGCACAGAAAAATTCAGCACTGCAGGTGAGGTGTTTGGGGAGTGCATTCTGGAAAATAAAAATCACATCAGTGTTTTGACATGAAGATCACCTGCAGGCTCTCACAAAATTTTTATGCTTAAACCAACCCTGTTTAAAAGAAACCTTAAGGGATGGCTGGAGGTGAATGAATTCATTTTTAAATGATGCATTCGGAAAAAGTGGTGAAGGAAGAAACACAATTCATTTTTCACAAAGAAACAAGACATCATTTCCACAATGAATATATCTATATATTATAATTTATTGCCTTAAAAAAAAAGTATTTCTAAGGTGCCTTGGCAACCCTGTAGTAATTCTCCTGCAAGTTGCAGAACTATATTCTTGCTAATAGCAGAAGCTAGCCAGTAGTCAAGAAGTGAGCTTTGCTAATGTGTTGTTGGGATAGCAAAAGAAGATAAATTACATGTATTTGCTGGTGCTGCCAACCCTTGTGCTACTTAGCTCTGAAGAATCTCTGCTTGGATTAAATTAAATAATAGCAGTGTAGAGTCTGCTGGACTCCAGCATAGTGGATGAGTTACTGAGTCACACCCAGCTCTTACAGCTTCAATGATACTGGCCAGTGCAAGGAAACAATTGCCAAAATAATTTCAAATCAGCCGGCAGAGAGCCACTACTACTTGTACTAGAGTAAACCCCAAATGAAGCACTACTAGCCAAATCAATTTTGAGAGGCCAGAGAATACAGTAAGAGTTTAGGCAGACGGCAGGCATTGGGCAAACCGCAAACTCACCAGCAGCACCGTGCACAGATCAGCAACCAAAATGGCAGTGGTGGTACCCAGAGGGCGGCTCACGGCGACAGCCAACATGGTGCACGATGCACCTTCCACTGCGCTGTGGAAGGCACAACCATGCTCCCCTAGCAGGTGAAAGCTGGTCTCATAATTTGAAAAAAATACCAATTTTCTATGATATTTTATCCTCCTTCCTTCAAAAGTGTTGAGACAGCCTAAAAAACCACACAGTTGAAGGTAGCTGCTGGTGGTACAGTCAATCAGTATCTCTTTGCACTCAGTTCCCAACTAGCTTTGGCAATTGACATTTGTGCACCTGAGGGATGTGTGAGCTGATACTGTGTACTTTTTCAGGTGGTTCCAGCTCCTCCTAGGTTTAATAAAAAAAAAAAATATTTTCAAGCTGCACTATCTACAGAGCCCATCAATGTAGATTACATAAGTAGCTCTTTACTTTTATGCACCAAACATCCATATGACTAGATGTCTGCTACACTGCAAAACATTTTTATTCACTTAACATATGAGCTTTCATAAGGAGATGCACAATGTGATCTGGATTTTTCTAATGTAGATGAATAGCAGTCAGTCTCCGCTGCTCTTCCTATATAAAATAACAAATACAATCCTTCCACATCTCACAGTGTTGTCCCAATTCCCACCCAGCTTCTTTCCTTACAGCACCATTTTGCACGGAATGCAGCTGATATATACAGCTAATATTCACACACTGAATGGGACACATAAGTAAAGCCAGTATTTTGTCTTTGCCTGAGAAATTATGAACCCATGAGCTATGGGTACAAAGAAAAGAATGAACAGCTGCCTACTTAAACTGGAAGACGTATGGAAGATATGATTTCTTAGTTCACAGTTGCACTTAGTGAAGTGGATCCCTGACCCTTCCATTTCTACAATGCAAAATATCCCCTTTATGTATCAATGCAAAGCTAACACTAACAACAAGCAATCCTTCTATAATGGTAGGCTATCACCATTCCAGGGAAATACCTCAGCGAGACTTTTTACATCAGGATTAGAAATGTGAAATCTGTTAAAAAAAAAAAAAAGACAACACACACAAAACCCTCAAAAACTATAGTTCTTTTTCAAAAGGGAGTAAAACCTCTTTCTAATTCTGAACACGATAGAATTTTTTGTTTTCAAATTACTATGCAAAAAGTAATTAAGTCATCTTTACAGAAAGCTTTTGAAGAAAAATTATATAAGTAAGTTCCCAATCCTGCTTCTCAGATGAGGAATCACAGTGTATTCAGGTAAAAGGGGGTTTTCAGGCTCCAGTTCAGCGCTTCTCCCTCAGCACAGTGCTGTCTTCACAGAGAATTGATCAGCTGAAAACAAATGGGATGCAGTACTCTTGATGTTTATACAGTACAAAAGGTGAAAAACTCTGATCCTCAGACTGTGAAACTTGCTTCGTGCAAGTAGCAGAAGATGCTTTTGCAACATCACTGCACTGTGAGACAACCAGACCTGCATTTGTGGCAATCAGTTTATATGGATATCAGACTCCCAGGTGCTTCACAGTATTTTTATAGCTTACATCACCAAGCTGTGGCATGGAAAGCTTGCTTCATTGAATTTCAGTGGGTGCACCTGCTCAGCCTCCCATGCTGTTGTGTTAGGAGCCAGCTAGATGGTGCTGATGGGGTGGCAGCCGATGTGCACAGTTAGCACTGGGATCTTGCTCCGGCCCTCTTCCCTCACCTCCAGCATCTCACACGATCTAAGCAAGTTGTCAGAAATTAAAAACCAGGACCAGGAGGAAGGAGAT
This sequence comes from Chlamydotis macqueenii, assembly GCF_036417535.1. Lineage (NCBI taxonomy): Eukaryota > Metazoa > Chordata > Aves > Otidiformes > Otididae > Chlamydotis > Chlamydotis macqueenii. The sequence goes on along the minus strand of NC_141558.1, from coordinate 69,216,161 downwards.
GAAGGAAGTGGGTGAGAGGAAACCGCTCCTCAGATACTGCATGAGCACAGATCCTTACACAACCACGCTGGCTTTTGAAGGCTGGGATGCAAGTACGAAGCTGGAGCTGGTTTCATTGTATACAAGCCAGCTCATTTGCTCCAACCTGGCAGCCTGAAAAGAGCACAGCAGTGACAACTTAGGAAGGAACCATGTTATTGGATAAAGCTGAGAATTTGAAAATTGTTTTTCCTCTGACAAATAACAGCTCTAGCTGTAAGCTTCATCATGATCCAATGGAGTGTCTCTCTATGGATGTTTGAAGTTAGAATTAATTAGGATCTTTTAGCAGTCTGTGAAGTTGCCTAGTTTTGTTGGACTAATTGCATACTGCAGATCGTACCATGTAAAGACACATTGAGCTAACTCCCAGTAAATATGAAAAACTCAAAGTGCTCAGGGACAGTAGACGAAGAGAGATTTTGGTGTGGACATACTGCTCAGGGATCCATTGAGTGCCAGAATACTCATTAATTCTTAAATCTGAGGATCTCACTTGGTCCCTTGGGCTGAAAGTTTGTATGAAAATTTCATTTCAAGATGACAAGCCCATATATGCACAGGAATGGTTTCCTAAATAAAAACCTAGATCATTTTTTATTCATCTTATGTCTAAAATGCCCAGAGGCATAGCTCCATAAAAGTTTTAAACTTTAAACAAAAGCTCCTTTTGAGTTGCAGGAAAACAAAACATTCTGAAAACAACCGTTTATGTTTTTTTACTGTGATGTTTACTCAGCAAAAGAGGCTGATGAGTTAATTCTCAGTGAAAGTGCTGAATTACTTTAGGAACAGAAGCCAAATTAATTAAGGATCATTTCCTATTGATTCCACTGTACTACAGACCAGACCCAGAGTACCTGCTATACCCCTGGCACTATACAAGACATAAATAATAAATAATAATATACTTAGACCAGTTACTGCTGTCCTGATGACCTGTAATTCTCACTGAGGAAACACTTCTAAGACTTTGATGTGTGCACAACAGAAGCCAGAATGCCTCTTGAAAGAAAGAGAAGAGGAAAAGCACAGAAGAGGAGCTATGCACACTCCTGATCAAAGACAATAGCCAAATGGAAAGACAGGTTTAGAAAGTGGACCAAAGTGGAAATAAATACATTTGTATTGGAAAAATAAAGAAGAAAATATCCGATTTCATGCCTAAAGCTGAGAATTTTTTACTCTATAGAACACAAAGCTGAGTACATTTGGGATATGCACGATGGCCAGACTTCAAGCCTCACAACTCAAGCCTGATTCACCTCACAATTTCATTATGAGCAGAAACCGAGACCTGGAAGTCTCCCCACTTGACTGCTTTGATCAGCGTGCGGCATGGCTGTGAAGCACCAGGGCACGATGCATGTCCAGGTGTGCTTTGCCATCCTGGGGACCAGTCAGGTCCCCATATCACAGCCTCCCGCCCTTCACGGCCCCACTGTCGACAGCCCGTCCATGTAAAGCAGCCTAGGAATCAGTTCTGTTGTCCAGGCTCTTGTAAGGTCGTAATGAGACTTGGGGTAAAGTTTTGGCTCAGTTCACACTGAAAGATTATTGCAGAAAGACAGGTGTGTTTCACTCAGTCTGGAAAAATATAGCAACTGTTACTTGTATTGCCAGAATACTCCATTAAGAAATTCAGGAAGTTCAGCATTTCTTTGTTAAACCATGTTTATTTATAAACGCTGTACTCAAACTCATGCTGTCTGAGAGACAAACACAGAAAGCAAGTTGTTTGACTGCAATTTTTGGATCTGCTTCTAGTGAGCCCAGCGCCTGGAGGTATGCTGCCTCTGCTTCCTCCCAGAGCTGAGCTCTCCCCTTCTGGTCTTAGCTTGCTGCCTCTCCCAACTTCCTGACTGCTTTCTGCCCCTGAAGCCCACACAGCAGTATCAAGTCTATGACCTAGCTTTTGTGTTTGTGCTAAGTCCCTAAAAAGGCCACTGGGCTGTAAAGATTCAATTTTTGCTAAAGTTTGCCAGGCTAACTACTATCTTGTACAGTGGCTTCTCTTTCAGCTCTCACTATCTGCACTGCCTTACATTTTCTTTTCACTTAGCCTAAAGAAGTGACAGAAAGTGCACCCGTGAAGTTCAGCCACGTTCACAACTCATGGTGGTCATTGCTATCACACAGAACAACAATAACAACATGGAAAATAAATGGAAAATAAATACTCACCTTTACTCAAACTGTAAGGTCAGGAGAGTGACTTGAGCTGAGTCCTTGTATAAGGCTACCAGTTATGAAAAATAATACACAAAGATACCAACTTTAAAAAGATCTCCAAGTACCTTTATTATCTAAAGGAGAAGATAAAACCCTATCTTGTCATTATGGCAAGGAGAAAAGGCAGCTGGGAGCAGTGCTTGATATGTCTGCGGCCAACATCCACCCTGAGCAGGAGGCAGGCAGGATGGCTAAATTCAGTCCACTGATTCACCAGGAGAACATCCTCCAAGGCCTAAGGTCAGGCTCCTCAAGAAGCAGCAGATGCATTAGCAAAGTTCCTAGCTCTTCACAGCTGAGCAGCGGTCCTCCCAGGCAGGTTTGCAGGGAGTGGGCATGGCAGCAACAGTCATCTTTGAAAGCCTGTAGAAAGGTGGAAAAGAGGAAGCTCTCTGAGCCTTTGACTTCTGCACATTAACCTCAGCCTCTTTGAGCTTAGACTCAGCAGAAAGACATGGGTAATCACAGCAAATGGCCTTTTCATTTCTTCTGCCAGTTATATTTCATATTTGCTTAGACAGAGAGCCACAAGGATAGGCTTGACTGGGTGAGGCCATTCTTCAGTCTCAGAAACAAAAGGACTCAAGGAAGTGACCACATCTAGTTAAAAAAAAAAAAAAAAAACAAAAACCCACAAAAAACAAACAACCCACCAAACATTTTAAATGCTTGCCAATTATTTAAAATGAGACATTATGTGAAAATAATTCTTCCAGATCTGAGGGCACATGTACTAAAATTGAACCTGACACAGGAAGAGCAGGGTTTTCCATCATGGAGAGGCAATGGCTGAGGGGAGCTAATTGCTGTCTTCAGCTACCTTAACAGGGTTCTGTGTAAGACCGAGCCAGATATCTCAGTATTTTACACTGAAAGGATGAGAGGCAATGACTGCATCACAGCAAGGGCAATTATATAAATGGATGTAAAGAAAAAAATTCTTTACCTTGAAGGTGGTCCACCACTGGAGCAAGTGCCCTGAGAAGTTGGGGGATCTCGGTCCTTGGAGATTTTAAAAAACCCTAACTTCTACTGCAAAGCAGGGCTCACAGCAAGTCAAATTAAAATTCACATTTAAGTTGAGAGAGTTTATAGGGGAAGGGTGTAAACATGTGTCCCATTTCTGCTGCCACTGACATTTTTGTCCCTATCCTTCCCTGCTGTTTTTCACCGCACTTCAGGGTGCCATGAATGCATCAGCATAACTGCAAGCACAGGCACTCTTCAACCCAGCTACCCAAGTTAAATGTTTTCCATGTTTCAGTCTATTTTGTGTTTCAGTGTATGCTGAAAAGGTAATGTAAAGTTGGTCAAAGTCCATTTCTAATGCACTGGTTAAGAGGGTATCATATGCCTGACCTCAGGGGCGTAAACACAGGTCTCTAGGAACAGCTAGATTCAGAGATAGATATTGCTGCAGTTTATATTGTGTTACTGTTCTCTCCAACTAGCAATAAATAAAAACCCCAGAAGGTAGTGTTTTGGACAGACACAGCAGGAGCTTGCTTCACTGAAATGAAGACAGGAACCTTACCTGCTGACATGCAATTTTTTAACTCCCTCCGTGCCCCGCCACACACCAGTTTGCACAGGAAGAGCACTGCATCAATATGAAAATGCCCTGATATGCCATGCCTGGAACAGGTCTGAGGTAAGAATTAGCGTGCCAGCAGGACAGGCGGCCCATGAAATGTGCACCAGCACCATCCCTCCAGTCCAGCTCGTTCTTCAGTGTTTGCAAACAAAAACAGCATGGGGATAAAGTCCAGGTCAGGGTTGCAAGTAAAAGCGGGGAGGAAGAAAAAAAAAAAAAAAAACAAAAAACCAAAAAACCAAAAAAACCTCAGTTGCTGCACACTGTAAATTCATAGTCATAACTCTTTTTATTATTATTAGCTTATTAACTATGTTAATAAACAATGTAAATAAATACAATAGTCAAAATAGTCTATAAATTCAGTGCATAAACATCAGTTACTCAAGGTTGCTTAATAATTCATTTTACTCAGTTTCAAAGTAACTTCCAACAGAAAAAATAACAAAAGACCACAAAAAACCCAAAACACCATGTGTGCTGCTATGAATTCCTATTCCTGTGGAGTCTTTAATGTTTTGGAACATAATAGACAGCAGACATGGTATTTTATGAGGTTTTTCATACTTTTGTTTTATTTAACATGTGTTCCTGTCCAACTGAATTTCTGTCAAAGCAAGCCTCAAGTTTTTGTGAGAGAAAAATCCTCACAGTAGCAGAACAGGACGTTGTGACTGCAGAGAAGGGCAACTGGCACGTGCAGGACATACCATAGCCAGGACACATCCAGTCTCCTGGGCATTCATGCCATGCCAGCTGAGCCTGGGCACTGAGATGGGGACCTCAAACCCAGGGTATAGGAACCCCTCGGCAAACTCCAGCTGCACTTAATCTGTGGGCAAAACCAGTCCATTCACAATGTTCCTATGAGAGCTTGCTCACCTTCGACTTCAGTTGCGATGCCGCGGCTGTATGAATGCCCTCAGCCTCACGATTTTTTTTTCTTTTCAAATTTGTACAATTGTCCATGTGCTGGAAAATAAGGCAGGACACAAGAAAGGAAAATCTGATGTATTTTCCCTAAACCTCACTGCAACCACACCTTTTTTCCTTGCAGCAAATCATATTACAGTCAGACTTGGTCATTTTCCACAAAAAAAAAAAAAAGAAGATTAAAATTTCCAATCACTTAAATTGTTTCAACTTTTCCAACAGTATCATCTGAGTGCAAAGAGCTGCAAAGCATCACATAAATTATGTGATAGTGTGTTATATCTAATGGTGCTCACTCGGAACAAGCATAGATTACAACATAAAGACAATGCAAAATAAATAAGAAATTAAAGGAAAAATAATAAAAGTATGAGGTATTTTCTTTTTTTACCCCTCAGAGTTCAATTTAGGGACAGTGGTTCTTGATTTAATTTCACAACACAGGTCCACGTTGATAAAAGACAGCTCAGAATAATATACACAAAACAAGGGAAATAATGGAAAAATAGGAAAATGTTATTCTTCAACTAGTTTCATTCTGTTACTACATTTTTGCTCACATTGATCTTTTTTTATTTATTAACAAATGGTGAAGCAGATTTTAAGAGGGAGGAAAGGGAAAATTCATTTTGAAATTTTAATACCATGGATATTGAAAAATTTCTTGTGAAACTTCACAAGAAAATTAACTTTCAAACTAACCCTTTCTCTCAGAAGTGTTTGCTTCCCTAGAAGAGAGTTAATTTTTTTTTAAAAAAAAACCTGGAAAATATAAAGATGTTGAGATGAGAAAGAGATTAAGGCAAAAGCAAAAAGGTCTTTTAACAATTTAAGTTATTGCAACACCCCATAAAATTTGTATTTCAGAAAGCTCACGTTCCTTTTCCATTTATGTGCCTGCAGTAAGCTTCCCAGTTGAACACTGTATCCCGTAGCACACGGGAGTCTGTGGCAGCTCCCTGGGCTGCAGGAGCTCCAGTCAAACAGAGTCGTGCCCTCCCAAGTGGGAACAAGAAACCACATGTCAGAACTATAAATCTATGGAAACTTTGTGGTACTATGGAAAACTTCTTGATTGAAATAACTGATTTTCAGGCTCAAGTTTTATTTAATTCTGCTTCTTTTCCCCTAAATAAAAGAGATCAATGGTAAAAATAAGCATTTATGGGTTTGATGGATGGACCACTCAGTGGATAAGGAGTTGGCTGGGTGGCCGCACTCAAAGAGTGGTGGTCAACGGCTCTATGTCCATGTGGAGACCAGTCACAAGTGGTGTCCCTCAGGGGTCCGTGTTGGGCCCGTCCCTGTTCAAAGTCTTTGTTGGCAACATGGACAGTGGGATAGAGTGCACCCTCAGCAAGTTCACCGATGACACCAAGTTGTGTGGTGCCGTCGACACGCTGGAAGGGAGGGATGCCATCCAGAGGGACCTTGACAGGCTGGAGAGGTGGGCCTGTGCCAGCCTCATGAAGTTCAACCAGGCCAGGTGCAAGGTCCTGCACCTGGGTCATGGCAATCCCAGGCACAAATACAGGCTGGGCAGAGAATGGATTGAGAGCAGCCGTGAGGAGAAGGACTTGGGAGTGCTGGTGGACAAGAAGCTCAACATGACCCAGTGATGTGCAATTGCAGCCCAGAAGGCCAACCGCATCCTGGGTTGCATCAAGAGAAGCGTGGTCAGCAGGTTGAGGGAGGTGATTCTCCCCCTCTACTCTGCTCTGGTGAGAACCCACCTGGAGTACTGTGTCCAGTTCTGGAGCCCCCAACACAAGAAGGACATGGACCTGTTGGAGAGGGTCCAGAGGAGGGCCACAAAGATGACAAAAGGGCTGGAGCACCTCTCTTATGAGGACAGGCTGAGAGAGTTGGGGCTGTTCAGCCTGGAGAAGTGGAGGCTCTGGGGAGATCTTATAGCAGTCTTCCAGTACCTCAAGGGGGCCTACAAGAAAGATAGGGAGAGGCTGTTCAGGAGCGCCTGTTGTGATAGGACTAGGGGTAATGGTTTCAAAATAGAGGGAGGCAGATTTAGATTGGATATTAGGAAAAAATTTTTTACACTGAGGCTTGTAGAACACTGGCACAGGTTGCCCAGAGGGGTGGTGGATGCCCCATCCCTGGAAACGTTCAAGGCCAGGTTGGATGGGGCTCTGAGCAATCTGATCTAGTCAGCGATGTCCCTGCTCCTTGCAGAGAGGTTGGACTAGATGACCTTTGAAGGTCCCTTCCAACTCTAACCATCCTATGATTCTATGATTTTCTCACTGTAACAGGCTTACTGAGCCTGAGTCAGCCCTGGTTGGCTTTTTCCCCCTGTTGCTGCTTCTTTGGTAGTGTGGAGCCCTGCACCACAGGCAGGCAGATGGGATCTGTACCTGGAAGAGATGCGCAGACATACAAACTTAAAGCCTAACATAGACCAGTCCCACGTTCAGTCTGTTACGGATCAGCAGTTTCCCAATGTTTACCTGGCCACTCAACAGCAACTGCTGCAAGATCTGTTTCCAGGAGGAAGGTGAAACGCTGAGGTAGGTGAAGCATTGTGGCAGCAGGATTGCCTTCCTGGCACCTACACGGACAGCTGGCTTTGGCTCCGATCCTAAAGGTTTACATCAATACCCAGGTTTTGAAAGATGTGCTCTTCCAAGCATAGGTGCAAAAAAGACGTTTTTTAAAAAGCCCTGCTATGCCTCACCATAGAAATTCCTACAAGCTACCAAGTTTAATTTAGAGTATGTTCAATGTTTTTCAATTTTTATTTAAATTGCTCATAGACTCTCCCCTCAGAGGAGGATGAACAAACGGTCCCATTGTATTTTTTACAAACCATTTCAAGCGTGATTTGGAAACTGTTGCAACTCCGACACTCAGTGTAAACACCACCACATTTTTGGAAGTTTTTCATGCAAATTCAGTAGTACAGCATGAACTTACCTCGAATAACAATAATACAGAGCAGCTCCCCCAGGGTGTAGATAATATGCGTAATCACCACAGTCTCTGCCTATTCAAGTTAACACTTCTCAACAACACATACAATCTTCAGCAAAACTAAGCTTTTACAAATTGCTGTTAATATGAATCACACTTCACTTGCCTAAGTATCTTTTATACAGGGCTTATGTTTTCCCTAGAGGTATTTAGATTGGGAGTTCTTAACCACTAATTAAATATGAACTTGGATAACTGAGCAGGTCAGCATCGTTTCTGAAATGGAGGCTGAAGGACTTAACTCTCCAGACTCAGTGCGGTAAACATGTCTGACTTACATTGTATAAAAACCTCATGTTATGGTAAAGGTTTGAGGGGCACTGTTTCAACAGACCTTGGAGGTGAGTAGTATCATGTGATGCATTCAGACCTCCTCTCTCAACAGCTCAAGGTGGGATGTCCCTACCACAAAACACGTTGTGTCACTGCATTCATTCTCATGGCTCGGGCATGTGACAAATTAGGAAGGACTTCCATTCAAGGTCTTGTCTACTACTTTTTTTTTTTTTTTTAAATGCACTAAATATATGCTACATTCCAACATCATTAAGACAGTAAAACAATCTGACAAAAGAAAGGGATTTATAAATTGCCTGCTGCACAAGTTCTCAGAACAGAGAAAAGCAGGCTCATCGCTTTTAAGCCACCAGATCATTGTTGCACGCCAGTGTAGGTATTGAATTTGGTGTAATATTTTAGAAGTCCTCCAAAGCAACTGACTTTTACATCTCCTAAGGATTTTGCAGACAGCCCAAAAATATACTTTAGTATATTTATACAATTATAATAGTTCAAAAAGTCTTTTTGCACTGTTAATTTCATTCTATTTTGGTGCAGCAAATTTAGAAATACATATTTAAGCAGGCATAATGCTGCTAGAAAACTACTTAATCAGTAGATGAATGTACATTGAAACCAAAGCTGTGAGTACATTTATCCAGTTAGGTACGAATATTGCTACAACAGCTTTAATGGAGGGTAGGCAAGTGGGGCAGCAATGAAATCACATAACGCATCACCAATCTCATAAATGCAGAAGAAGGAAAGATAACAAGCATAATATTAACTTAAAACACAGTGTTCTATTTTTTTTATGTTGAACAATAGTTTTGCTGCAAAAGCAAGTTTCTCTTCCTTGAACTTGGGGAAACTGAATGCCTACTGGCGTATACTGAGGCTGTGCTTCCAGCTGGAGATGTACAATCAGCACAGTATAATCCAATTTCCATGTAATTCAAACCAAACCCCACCTTGTTTCCTCCATCACCACCAGTTTTCCTCAATTTTTGCTTTTTTTTTTTTCCAGATACATTAATACACTTTGGTTTTATCTTCCTGTAACACAATGTGTGAGATTCTCATCTCTGGAAATATTCAAGGCCAGGTTGGATGGGGCTCTGCGCAACCTGATCTGGTTGGAGGTGTCCCTGCTTCTTGCAGGGGGGTTGGACTAGATGACCTTTGAAGGTCCCTTGCAACCCTAACCATTCTATGATTCTATGGTTCCGACCCAGGAGCCTCACTCAAGATATTTCTCCTCTCTGGCTCCTTCCTTCAACTCTCCCTTCAGGTTTTGCTCATCTCGCTTCCCCCAGTGCTCCCCTCCTCCCTTCCTGTGAATGCTAGTTCCTATTCCCCAAGACTCTGAACCAGGATCACTTCCTTGCTCAATTTGTGTTGTTCTTGAGCCATGCAGCAGCATGGGTAAGGACAAGCGTTTTGTGATGCCGCCTCATGTCTTAATCTCTGCTTCCCCAGAGGAGCGCTAGAAGACAGCAGCAAGGGCTCAGCTACTGCATTAAAGCCCCTTTCCTGACATTTATCTTTCCCCAAGATGGCTAGGAAGTCCTTCTTATATTCCCGGTTTTCAGGTTGCGTGAGCATGGTCTTAGAAACCACAAACCCTTAAAAGTCCTTTTTTGGCATCAGAAAGTCATAAAGGCCACCGTGCATATGCAACAGCTTTGCAAAAGTGTAGGAAAAGGAGAGGGGGTGGGAAAAAACTACTTTTGCATGTTTCCTCACAGAAGTCACCTGCTTCCTTATCTCCCCAGTGGCTGATTCAAGAGCTAGATTATTCCCCCCCCCCCCCCACCTCATGCATGTACTAGACATTCCCATGGTGTAACATAACAGCTTCTCCTTACATTCATAGAAGAGGGGTTTTTTCATAGATGTGTCACTCAACTAGGAGATGAGACACTGTGGCAACGTTTTTTAAAATCAAATATATCTGTAACCGAAAAAAAAATTTTGTATTATTGACTTCCTCCTCATTAGCAGCTAAAAATCATGATGTTTCCAGAAGGGGGGGCTGGGGGGAAGGTAATCTGTAACATTTTCTGTATAAAGAAAATCCACCTTCAAGGCACCTGTAATTAAAACAATGAAACATAATCCTCCTGTGCATTGGGTAACCTTACAGACACACAGAACTGTACATGGTAGCGATGGGTAGCACCCACAGAGCTTTACCCAGGTTATAAGAAATTGTAAATGGTGAAACAAAAAAAAAAAAATCTATTACCCATGTCATGCTTTGACAAGGGGATCTGAGACATGGCAGGAGGTAAGGTTTAAAATGTACTCATGGTCATTGTGAAAATTCATACCAAATAAACCATCTTAAAAGCTCTTGTACATTTTCCCTTACCTTCACCATTGTCGTGGTTTTGTTAGTGAGGGGGGCCCTAAGGTGGTGGCTTCTGTAGGAAACTGCTAGAAGTTGCTCCCCTTTGTTCAGTAGACTCGGCCAGGCCTAGGGCGGACGTGCTGCTGGCCAAGGCCGAGCCGATTGGTAGCAGAATGTTCCCTGATAACGCCTCTGCGATAACGTATTTAAGAAGGGGAAAACAGAAAAAAAAAAGAGGAGAAGAGAAGACGTGAAGAAGCTGAGTGGGGGCAGAGGCGCAGAGGGGGAGGCGCAGGCCTCATGGGCCTTGCAGGACTCACCCTCTGGCCTCTCGGCAGGCAGCCGACTGGGCCCAACTCGGTCCGGTCCGGCTGCAAGAAGTGGAGAGGAGATGAGAAGTGAATAAGATGTGAAAAAAAAGATCCTGAGAGACATCTACCAGCCTGTTGTGAGGAACGGCTGCAGACGCCAAGGTCAGTGAAGAAGGAGGGGGAGGAGTAATGCGGCTCCTGGCCAAGATTCCCCTGCAGCCTGTGGTGACGACCATGGTGGAGCAGGTTGTCCCCCTGCAGCCCATGGAGGTCCACGGAGGAGCAGAGATCCTCTTGGAGCCTATGAAGGACCCCGTACCGGGGGAGGTGGATGCCTGAAGGAGGCTGTGGCCCGTGGAGGGCCCGCTGGGACAGCTGTTCTGAAGGGACTGCACCCATGGAAGAGATGACCCATGCCGGAGCAGTTCCACGAAGGACTGTGGCCCGTGGGAGGGACCCCATGATGGAGCAGGGGAGGAATGTGAGGAGTTCTTCCCCCGACCATGAAGCAGCGGCGTGAAACAACGTATGATGAACTGACTGCAACCCCCATTCCCTCTTCCCCCCTGTGCCGCTCTGTGGGGGGAAGGTGATAGAGATTATGTTAAGCTTGGGAAGAGGGAGGGGTGGGGGGAGGTTATCTTGTTCTCTGTCTCATTATCCTGCTGTTTGTAGTAATAAATGAATAGTTTTCCCCAAGTCGAGTCTGTTTTGCCCGTGACGGTAACTTTAAGGATTTCTCCCTGTCCTTATCTCAAACCTCGAGCCATTTTTCCTTATATTTTCTCTTCCTGTTCTCTCAGAGGGTGGGGGGAGTGAGAGAGAGAGACTGCATAGTCTGGTCCTGATCAGGGCTGAACTACGACAACCATCAACATGCTTATTCTTAGGAAAAGTGACTTATAGTTCAACTCTCAAGTTATAGAGATGGGCTACTGCAACTTAGCCCGTGTGTACAAATTTGGCAGGGGTGATTTCATCTCGCACTCTTATGCTTAGATTTTTGCTGGACTAGGCCAGTGGAGAGGAGAACTCAGAGATCCCAACAGCAGTAGTAACAAAACAGATGGGCAGGGGCTGATATTGGGGACACGGAGAACAGTTTGGGAAGTGGAGCCTTACAACTGACAACCAGGAAGAGAGAGAAACCAAGAGAGCAGAGGAGGGGTGAGACAGATTGTTCAGTGGCTGTCAAGAGAGACTGGGAAAGAGGTGGAAAACACGAATGAGCAAGATAGCTGGAAGCAAATGAGCGGTGGATAAGTGGAAATGATGCAAGAGAGGGAGCCCAGGAGAGAGGGCTCTGCTCAGTAGGACTGAGAATGAAGGCACGGACACACTTGCAGTAAGTTTCTCAGGGGTCTCACACAGCACAGAGATCCTATAATGTGCAGTGTGCAAGCTGTGAACTGAGAAACAAAACTAGGAAGGGGGGCGGGGGGATGGGGGGTGGGGGGGGGAGATTGAATTGTGCATTGCAATTATACCACAGCTATTTTTAACACAGAAAAGCAGCATGGCCAGGAGGCTGGAGTGCAATTTGTGTGCAATGCACAGAGCTTCTTGGTGGTAGCTGCTTCCTGTGCTGGTGTCTGAGCCACGGAGACAGAAGCTTGCTTGTGCCATCCAACTCTCCTCACATCTTCCCTCTCTGGCCAGATGCCTATGTTAGATGGATTCCTGTTGAAAGTGCTTGCATTTTGGAAGCTTCTATGTGCTTGAATGCTGGAGGTGGATTACAAAGGAAGGACTGGTTAGAATGTTTTGAGGTGTGGGAAGAAGGAAGTTGCTAAGAGAAGACACTAATCTGAGCTCCTAAATGTCTCATTACTTGCTCATGCATATTCCTAGTGCAAGGTTGAGAAAGAAATCACTGCATATCCAGCCTCGAAAGCAACTTAAAACCTGGATTCTACACTAGTTCTTGCTTTGTCAGTGACAAGGCAGGAGATAATACAAGATTTTTAGGTTGGGGCTCTGTTACGTCAGCTGTGACTTGAGCTGCACACAAAAGCGCTGGGAAAGATGCTTCTGCATGTGCTCACATTTCTGGTTACAGATGCACAGGAATTAAGCAGGTTCTTGTTATGCCCTTTATCCCCTCAGGACAAATGAGCACAGCTAAAAACTGTCAGAGCCTTGGCTGCAATCATTTAGTACTTTGACAGCATATCTGAAAGAATATGGTAAACAGGGAAGGAGGAAAGATACGACTTGCTCCAAAGAAATAGCATTCTTCATTTCCCTCCCACCTCCCTTCTCAGCCATCCACTTCATGGAGCAAGTGAGTAAAAAAATCATGATCCAGAGGGTAATGGCTGGCTACGAGAGGCTCCCAGGTCCATTGCAGGCGTGCTATGGTTCAAACCATAGCTCTTGCTCAGCTCTGACAGCCAAACCCTCATCTTTGTAATCTGTATCCCGGCTGTGGAGCGCTCTGCTATGATTATTCTGCATGTGTCTCTCCTTGCAGCCTGGAACAGGCTTTCCAAGGGCTGAGACCACTGGAACAGGGAAGATTTATGGAGCCAGTCAATGCTGGTTGCATACTGCAGAATCTTCAATAAGAACCAAAAGACTATTCTAAATCTTAGGAGGGAAGTTTCCCTCTGCTTCAAGGATTACTCACTTCCCGGTGCACTCAAGTTGAAGGATTAAGTAACTTTTCCCAAATATAGAATGTATCACACCCAATCACACACACACACACACTGCTGCCTTCTTAAGTGAAGCATCTGAGGAGGAAAATGAGATTACAAATTTAGGAGTATAATGAGATCAAGTTAAATTCACACCATTTCCCCGCCTAGGCACAATCTATGTTATTAGAAAGGATTAATTTTTTTTTTGTTGAAACTTCTAATCTCATTATCCCTTTTGTCACAAGAATGATTTATCAGAATTTCAATACTTAATGCTATACATTTTGTGAAATATTATATTACAGTTTAACATAGTACCTTCACTTGACTTTTCCAGTATTCTATACTTTCATTAGTTGATATCCACTCACTCATGCCATACCACTCTGCACAGCAATAAATAGGAAGATCAGCCAACCAAATCACACAATATTGAAAAGGTCAAAGTAGTATACTACATTACTGTAATTTAGAGAATACTGTTCACAAAGTATTAAAACTTTAATGCCTTATTTATGTGACAATGAAAGTAATGAAAATAAAATGCTTTGCAAAATGATCACATTATTACCAGAAATCATTGGGAGATTTGAGAGATTGCAAACCCCTCAACATTATTATCTTTATAGTCTAATATATATTCATGTTATTCTTTAGGTACTGTACCTCTTACGCCAAGTTTCTGTGTCTCTCACCAGAAAGATATGTTCTGTTTACTACTTCTTTTGATGTTTTTTAAAGACAAACATTAAAGAAGCTTTTAAGGAATACTCACAAGCATTTTGAATCACAGCCCTCTTTTAGCTAACCTGTAAAGAAATTTAGACAGAAGTAAGTGTGAAAAATAAGCTAAGGAACCAGAACGCCTATTCATGACTTCCGGTTTGAAATGCCACAGTTGCAATAATGCATTGCAAGATTTCCTAATGCCGGGCTGCAGCTGATCTGGCATCTCTCTCTCTCTCCCACTAGGTCCCTGTTGAGAGATCAGAGAGTCTGGACTACAGCAAAGCTGCAGCATTTGCAGACAGTACAGCTGAACAGTCATGTTCAACACACTGATGCTAGTTAGGTGCTTATATGGCAGAAAGAGCCTGTATCTTTTGTTGTTCCTATATGACACTTCAAGTTTTGGGGTTTTTTTGTTTTGTTTTCCCTCAAGGGTGTAGGGTGTGGTTTGGGGAGACTGGGGTTGTTTTTAGGAGTTGTTTTTTGGCGTGGTGCTGTTTGCTTTTTAGAAAAGCACCCAATACCTTGTCTACATAAAATTAATGTCCTAGTAGAAGCAATGAAGCCTCCTCCCCTGACAGTCACATCTCCAATATAGATGCTATTATTCTAGTAGCAAGGTTTTGCACATGGCTAATCAGTTTACTGAGGAAATAATTATACTCTGTGTTACAATTTTCAGTCTATTCAGTCTAGAAAACTAAAGCTATACTCTTACAACTACTAAATGTCTACAGGTAAGATGAGCAAGTAGTTTGCCAAAAGAGAGACTAAAAAAAAAATCAACCCACAAATAAAAAAAACCCAACACACTAAGCTTTGTCAGCAAAGGTTACCTAGGAGAGAGCAAGCGAGGAAGAAATGAAGTAGTGCATCTCCTGGCTGATCCATGCCTCCTGCAGCCTCCCACCCTGAGCTGGTGCCTTGGCACCACGCTGGTGAGGCTCCGGGCCCTCTGGCAGAGCAGGTGGCTGTGGGTGGCGTGCTCCGCTGTCATCCTACTCCCAACAGATTTGCCGGTGCTGAGGGCGTAGAAAGTGAGCTCTACCTGAACAAAGTGAACCCCTTCACTTTTGAGATGATGGCTGGAGGGATGGAGAGAACGCCTTACGGAATTTTGATTCGAATTTTATAACATATGGAAATTGGTCTGCAAGAAAAGTGAGAAATATTTAGAAACAGTTGGAAAGGCTGTCATTGAAATTTATCCTGGCTATGTCTAAACATGGAAAAGGACAACAGAAACCAATGTTAACTTAAGAAAAATGTAAAGAGAACTGACTCTGAAACAGGCAGAAGGCTTATTTCTTTTTAAGTATAAACAATCTGGTGAGGAGGAAGAAAGGCAGAACTACAAAAATAAGCCAAGGCAAGTAAAAAATAATGAAGGTAAAAAAAAATAATAATACTCTGCATCACTTTGCAGAGATTTTTTCTTGTACAGCAGTCTCCAAATATAATTTTCTTAAGGGAGAAACCAGACAAAATATTTCTGTTCCAAAATATCACAGTGAAGAATGGTATAAAAGGAAGGTGTGCTGATGGAGGGGGGTAACCTTCAGCTATGGACAAGCTTTTTAGATACCCTCCTTCAGAGACAAGTCTTTCTAGCTTCTTTATGCAGTCACTGGAAAGAGGCACTAGCCTTCACAGGGCAATTCAATATCCCTAAATGCAGGTGGCTTGGATGCCTTGTTTACAGTAAGGATAAAGGCTATAACAAATCACAAAACGTGTAATTTTCTTCAGGCTTTGACTCTTTGGAGGCCTGGGCTGAATTACAGATGGAACAAACATTGCTGCCTTCAGGGGAAGTTAAGGAACTGGGTGTGAGGACACAGCACCCTTGTTTGATCCTTCTCCCTTTTTTCTGTTCATTAAGTGCAGCATTGTGCATTAAACCTCTGCTTTCCCACTTGTTCTCTGTGGTTCTCCCCATCCCTCCTCAGCTCTGTAATACTTCTTTTCACTCCAGTGCCACGGGCAGCCACAGCTGCAGGGAGCTCCCAGGCTGCCAGCTTGCAGAGGTGCAGAGCACCCCTCTGCTTGGTCCGCGGATTTCCTTCCCCACTGCTGTTTTCTGGTGGCGGAGGAGTCCTAGCCATAGGGAGCAACCCTTTATCCAGAGCAATAACCCAGTTACACTTGTAAATGTCCTTTATACAGAAAGTATCTAGTACCAAGGTAGAAATTTTGTTCCCAGGGAACTTGTAAAAAGGCCTATTACAAAGACAGTGGAAAAATTAGTGTGGAGGCAGCCTAACAAAAATATTTGAAATACCAAGATTAACAATGACTATAATCAAGGCTAAGGGCAGAAACAGAGAATGTAATTGCTTCTAATTTGAACACCATAGCATTTACCCACTTTTCATAGATGCCAAACAGGCAAGATTATCTAGATTTCCAAATGAGTTTATCTATGAACAATTGGCTGAGTGGATTGACAGAAAAAGTAATCTAAGATGCTGAATGTGTAGCATACTCGCTATAGAAACACAATGACAGGGAATGCTGTTATTACTGTACAAAGTGGCTGAATCTAACAGTATAAATTCAATGCAAAGCCTGAATTACTTTTCCACGATTCTATTTTGGAGAGGCAGAGCAACCTAAATTGCCCTATTTTTCCTTTAAAAAAAAAGTTCAATTTTAAGAGTTTGTATGTATATAAATTCCAGAAAAGTCACAGGATTCCTGTTTTTCTTTCTTCACACACTATATCTAACACCAGTTTCTCCTCCCTTTGTTTCACTTTTCCTTTTTGAATGCCGAGAGAGCTGCAGTTTGGCTTAGGAGGCCAACTCATTGCATTTACTCGCTCTAAGTCTATCCCCCAATAGCTTTTCATTGTGCGACTACTTAGAAACAACTGAACAGAAAAATCAGTATGTTTATGCTCATACTCCCAGAAGTATATAAGCAATCCTTTACTTAACTTACACCTAATAATTTCGACTGATAGCTTATTTTCAGATCCAAACTTTCAAATTTGCAGGTTACTCATAGTACTTTCTGACAGAAGACAGGAACCACATCGCATGCTGTATTTTGCCACCTGCTGCAATACAGAATTTCTGTAAATGATTGAAAACAGTGGGTAAAGCACAGTTTATTTTTGGTAGAAATTTCTCAATAAAACTTCAATATTGCTTACAAATTTCTGCAAAAATAAATTGAAGAATTTGAATTAATAACATATTTACCTGCTGATAATATTTGTCAGGTTTTAGGGGTTTCTGAAAAAAATATGAAAAGCAGAAATATTAATTGAATAACACACTTTGCAGTGTATTACATCAATTTCTCAAATCTCCCTGATTCATAATAAAGCAAGCACGCCCAGTGTTGAAGAAATGTAGTATTGCCTAGGCTTCACTGCACATGTGCTGAAGTGCCATGCTCCATCAGGCTATTCCATGACATCCAAGCAAAGTGTCCCTGACATAGCAGGAAGACACCAAATTTGGACTGATAATGTAGCACATGTGTATAGCAGAGTATGGACATGAGCAAAACTGTGCCAGGCTAGGGCTGACAAAGGATAAAAAGGAGAAGATATGAAACAGAGTTAAAATACAAGTGAAACTCTTCATGGCTCACATAAATGCACCCAATGGTAACTACCATAATTTTTCAATTTCTTCACACAGAGAATATTTAAATAATCTCATGGTGTTTCTCTCCCATCCTTCCCATCACTCCCTTCCTCCTTTTGCTAGCTTTCTCACATCACACCTTTTCTTTCTTAAGGTCAGTTGTAAGACATCTTCCTACGTGCATGAAGAAGGCCACAGTGAATAGTATACACTAAAAGGTGAAACAATAATCTGTTTCCCCAAAACATCTCGACCAGCTGCCACCAGGGAGGGAAGCGAGAGAGCTTTTCTACTTTGCAAGTAAGGGTTCCTGGTGAGGTGACGTATTTTTCTGTTTCTTCAGGTTAAACGTATTTGTTATTTACATGAAATCCATCTGCTAAAACATCCTACACACCCAATAGGACCATACAGTTGAAACACATTAAAAACACATTAATGTGTCTTTCCATACTGTGATGTGTTAATAGTGTAAAAAGCTATTAGGACCAGTCTGTCAAGCATACACAATAGCCGAATTGCTGGGTCAGCATGAACATACACTGCACCATAATTCATAAGAGAATACCATTAACATATGGTGACATAAATAGACATAGAGAAGATCAACATTTAACACCTGTCTTTAGCCCTTCCCAAATATTTTGCCCTTTCAGCTACTAAATTCTTTGGAGTTAGCAACAGCAAGCTAGGCTAGGGAAAAACAAAAAAAACCCCCACACACCTCTGAATCAGTGGCCCATTTTTTTCAAGTGCTTCAAAGGAAGAGAAAACCATCTATGGGAGCAAACATATTCAATGCACAAGCAAAATCTGGTTTTGTCTGTAAAAATTAGGTAGTTGCCAAAGTTTGCTGTATTCTCATTAGCACAGTCGTCTACTTGAGCACATACGTAGAAGGTTATAGTGCAGATGTTCCTTTGCAAGTTATCTTTGTCCATTTGACAAAAACCATATAAAAATTGTCTCATTCATAGAATCATAGAATGGTTAGAGTTGGAAGGGACCTTCAAAGGTAATCTAGTCCAACCCCCCTGCAAGAAGCAGGGACATCCCCAACTAGATCAGATTGCTCAGAGCCCCTTCCAACATGGCCTTGAACGTTTCCAGGGATGGGGTCTCCACCACCTCTCTGGGCAACCTGTGGCAGTGCTCTACAACCTCATTGTAAAAAAATTTTTCCTAATTTCCAATCTAAATCTACCCCCCTCTATTTTAAGACCATTACCCCTCATCCTATCACAACAGGCCCTACTGAACAGCCTCTCCCCATCTTTCTTGTAGGCCCCCTTGAGGTACTGGAAGACTGCTATCAGGTCTCCCCAGAGCCTCCTCTTCTCCAGGCTGAACAGCCCCAACTCTCTCAGCCTATCCTCATAGGAAAGGTGCTCCAGCCCTCTGATCATCTTTGTGACCCTTCTCTGGACTCTCTCCAACTGGTCCATGTCCTTCTTATGTTGGGGGCTCCAGAACTGGACACAGTACTCCAGGTGGGGTCTCACCAGGGCAGAGTAGAGGGGGAGAATCACCTCCCTTGACCTGCTGGCCACGCTCCTCTTGATGCAGCCCAGGATGCGGTTGGTCTTCTGGGCTGCAAGTGCACGTTGACAGCTCATGTTGACCTTCTTGTCCACCAGCACTCCCAAGTCCTTCTCCTCAGGGCTGATCTTGATCCATTCTCCGCCTAGCCTATATTTGTGCCTGGGATTGCCATGACCCAGGTGCAGGACCTTGCACCTGGCCTGGTTGAACTTCATGAGGTTGGCACGGGCCCACCTCTCCAGCCTGTCAAGGTCCCTCTGGATGGCATCCCTCCCTTCCAGCATGTCAACAGCACCACACAGCTTGGTGTCGTCGGCAAACACATTATGACCTTGAAACTTTCATCCTTGTTTTGCTGAACCCCTGTTACCACATGCTTAACTGAACATCTCCTAGCTGTTGTTATTTACACACCCTCCAAATAGTAGATTGCTGAAGGATGTATTGTGCTTGCTGACATACTTTTCGTGAAGGAAATCCTTACAATCAGCTGGCCAACATATGAAGCTACATTTGACCACAGGCCACAGAATGACGGAACTGTCCTTATGACAAAGGAAATAAAAATGTTTCCTGCATACAGTTCTGTGGAGAAAGAGGGGGAGAGGGAAAGAAGCACTAAAACCCACATCTTTATCAGAATATGATGAAAGGAAAAATAAATCCTTTTTAAAGGTCTGAGGTTAAAAAGCACTGAGTTCCAAAATCTCAGAGGCCAATGAAAGCTGAAAGCATTTGGCATTCATTTGGACTGGTCCCATTACTTCAATGCACTATTCCAATCAGCACTGGCTCTCACCAGTTTCAAAATATATTTTCTAGCACCCAGAAGAAATTGGTGCTAACTGCAACACCACTATTTTGGGGATGGCAGTAGTAACCATTACTAACCACTTAATGCAAATCAGACACGATCTTCAAAGTCTATTTAGCACATCCTTTCTACATGCAGCTTGATAAAGATGGAAAGTTATTCAGTCTGTTGCAACATACTCCACAAGGATTACAGAAGTGAATTGAAGACAATAATGGGTAAACAGATGATTCAGGAAACACTTGAATTTAGATAGATGATATTGAGGTAAGAGTTCAGATCTTCTCCCTGCTCAGTTTTCTGAGCTCAGGCTCTGACTCTGATGAACTACCAGGCTTTGCTTTCTGCTGTGAAAGGGGAGTATCGCTGAAGTCAAGAGATATGTCAATGTGCAAGGAAAAAGTTACAAATTCACACCAAGACTCGCAGTCCAAAGTGCTTTGTATATTTCAAAGTAAGTTGGGGCCTATTTACAGTGATTTTTAATTGGGCTAGAACACATGCTCCCTTGGCAGAAAACATTAACAATACATGCTGTAAAAATAGTAGTGGTTCACAAATAACTTAGTAATAATTAAAGTGTCTATATAACATAAAAGAACGTCTCTGTGATATATATAAAGTACTTACACACTTAAAGAACTCATCCTTTCACAAAACACAACTGATCTATTAGCACAGGCTTATTTTATGGTTTTGTCCAGGGCATACCCAACCACCTGTTTCGTAAACACTCTATTAGGTACCTTCCCTATAAACTTTGTGGAAATGTGCCCAGCACTCTCCATTCACAATTTAAGAGGCTTTTCTTAGGCACCGCCTTTCTCTTCAATGTCTGGGAGTTATATGTCCACTCATAACAATATCCTCTTATCTTATGTAGTATGTCTACTCAGAAGACCGCTTTTGGAAGTTCCCCATTTGTCAAATCATCAGCAAGCTTTATACGAGGTTCCTGAAGAGAACAGTAACGAATGTAGGAACAAGAGTGTGCATTGAGTATTTCTCACTGTATGGCAATGTTTTGCCAGCTCATCCTCAAAAAAAACTACAACAAAGAGTCTGAAGACTAAAGTCAGGAAGATGCTAATGTATTTGGGCAACAGAAATACTAATTTGCTATCTTTAGAGGGAGGAAAAGAGCCTTACACGTTACACGTGGTGTCACTATATGCAAACACAGGGAATTAACACTGGGAGAAAAGGAAGCGGCAATTGTTTTTTAAATGGTCTTTCCATCTAGGCTAGAGGAAAAAAAGCAGGCTTAACGTGGCCACTGCAGCCATAAGAACAGGGAGGATGTATCTCTATGAACTCCTCAACCTGTGCTGTTCTGGGCAAGCTGTGTTCACAGCAGGAGACTCTGAAACAGTGAAGGAGATTCATTGTTGTTACATACAGCTATAATAATGCAAAGGTGCTAAATCTCTGTTCCTATTGTTGGAAACATGTTTGTATGTATAGATCTTCTCTAATCTTGAAGTATTATAATAAAGCTAACTCTTCAGCAAAATAACAACGCAAGGCATCCACTTTCCCGGGTGCAGGATAGTCAATAAAATCAAGGAGCTGGACCACTCCATTGGTGCCTACCATGGCAGGTGGTTTGCAAATGAATAAAAGAGGTTGTTCTGCTCCAGGGCAACAGAGAAGCAACTCTGCTAATCTTCACAGAACAATTGCAACTGGTAGGAAAGCAGCCTGTGCTGAAGAACACTTTGCTTCTTGCAGGGGGGTTGGACTAGATGACTTTTAAAAGGTCCCTTCCAACCCAAACCATTCTATGATTCTAAGCATCATTCATTGACTGAGCAGCTTCAGGTTTGGGAAGACAACTAGACAGGGGCGAGAAGATATGCAAAAATCCAGGTTGTTCCTATTCCTAATGTTACTACTACTATTAATACTATATTTTAAAGGTTTCTCTATTTGTACACTTTCTGTGCTTTTAACTGGCTGCTTCAACTGAGCTGCAACACTGCTGAAAAGTTCCCCTTACATCCCAGCCCCAACCTGCGCCTGCCATGGCAGTTCTAACTAAGTCCTCCTTTACTGCTGGCTATAGAATTATTCTCTCAGCACTTCCACTCCTTGCCAATGTCTTTGTTTAACTTGAATTTTCCTTAGCATCTGCCAGCATTTTCACCTAGATAAATTCCTACTAAATACACTTTACTTCTCTAAGCCTCATCAGCTATTGCTCTAAATGCATCAGCTATTGCTCTAAATCTCCACCTGCCTTTAATATATGTATAAATAGAAGGAGAACTAGAAATCAGCACTCCTAAACTCTCTTGAACAAACTTATTTTTGCCTCAGTTTATTCAACCATAAAATGGCTATAATATTTACTACAATGTCTCAAAGAATAGTTAAGAAGCTTAATGTTATTAATTCAACACTACTGATTCTGAACTGCTACAGGGAATACATAAATATTTCCATGCAAAGTTGATGTATATTTCTAAGATGTATAGTTTATGGTTTATAGCCATTAGAATAACATTATTTGCAAGGTTAATATCCCAGTCCTATGGAGTGGAAAGTAGTATCCACATTATAGCCAAGATTACATTTTTATTTGCTAGTTATTCCTTTTAAGTAAGTCTCTAGCATTTATTTTCTCCTACAGGGCAGTATTATTAATAAATGCTTACTGCCAGTAAGCTTGCATAAATTTATTTAGAAACCATTGTTTTAAAGAATTTCCCTGAAACAAAATTAATCTTTAAAAAAAAAATACATAGGGCAAAATCTTTTTCATATAACTGCTTTAGCAAAGTCTTTCCCTTAAGTTCGTATATTATGGAAATACTTTCAAGAGAAAGAAAAAAAAAAAATACCACAAAGGGAAGAATCAGTAACCCCAGTAAGTACACAGAATGTCATTGTAACATAGAGCCAAGAAATACTATTTCTAAAGTTACAAACCTGAAGTTGTTCTTTCAAAATATTGTAAATAACTTCCAAGTTTGACTCTGCAGGCTATATTTACTGTAACATTAACAAGTGAGAATTCCTTCTGTCTCTCTAAAGGAAAGAGGGCTGCATTTAGCTGTACTTTAAATCTTCGGTAAGAATTATTTTGATTGGTACATGGGATGCCTGTCAGCTATTTCCAGGACTAATTGGGCTAAAGTACAGTATGATCTAATTCTTCAGCATATGCTACAGAGTTTTGAGATTCTTAAATGCTGCAATCTTTTAAGAGTTTTGCTGTTTTCTATTAGCTACAACTTTGCCAGCAGAGGGAGAAAACACGATAGGAAGTATAGAAGTGTAATACAACACACGATCTCTCATCCGCACTGCTGAAATAAAGATGATGTGGTTTCAACCATTCCTTTTCTAGGACAGGGTACACTCAGTGTCAGTTCCCCAGTCTGCAAGTAATCTGATTAATTGTGGGGGCTTCCCCCCCCCAGCTTTCGCCTTTCATTCCATGCAGGCTGGATCTTTATGAGATGTATAAATAGTGGAAGAATTATGCAGAGGGCTTTATTATGAAACTAGAAATCATTTCATTGACATTAATGAGAAAGTCCGTCTTTTGGAGAGCTCCACATTTCTAGATGCTGTTTCCTGTTCTCAAGGTCCCCTAATGCAATGAACCAGGGCAAGATGGGAATTGCTTTACCTCTCTTATGCTTCACAGACACGTGTATATGAGATGGGCTGCCGAATGGCTATATTTTTTTTTAGATAATAGCAGTTAGTCTTCTATATAGACTGGCTTCTGTTTTATTTACCAATTTCCTAAGCTTATTGGCACACATACAGTTCTTTTAATCAGAGATATCCACATCTCCCCCTAAAGCTGCCCTCCCCACATCTGCAAGCTGTTTAAATAAAGTGCTTTCTCATTCCTTCCTTAAGCATAAAACATGTCAGTTGTAACAGAGACAAAGGGCAGACAGCTCTTGCTGCTGCCTCTTTCCGTCCTAACTTCTGGCACTGGGAAGCTTGGCTGGCCAGGTCGGGGGTTTGGTGCTCTCTGCATGGATCCTGACACTCCAGGTGAGGACACAATTATGACTGACAAGTTACATGCTCTCTGCTCAGGATCCCCATCCCCATTTGTCTACTGCCTAGAGCATGGTCTCACGCACCACCTGCTTTAAATAAGGGGCTGGGGATGCATCAGTACACCCAAAGGGTAGAGCTCTCAGGCATAAATTACTTTCTTATTCCTCTCGTATTCCTAAAACAGTCTGTTCTTTAGGTCACTTTGCTCTCTCCAGCTGTAGCATGTTACACACACAGATGATCATGGACTTAATAGCAAGTGATGGCAGTGCTAAATCATCTGACACTAGCTGTCTACAGGTGCCCATGAATCATCTGGTGTTTGGAGAATTTCTGTTCCAAGGCTGAATTAAACCAAGCAATGGAGGAGTGGATGACAACCAAAAAACACTCACTGTATCAAACACTCTAATTAATAAGACACTCACCAGAAATGGGATAAACCCCACGTGAGGTCATTGTTCTGCCAGCAATCCGAGATTTCTCTTCAAGTCTGCTGTACAGCAGGCCTCAGCTCCTGCTGCTGTGGGATTGGCTTCTCTGAAACAGAAATTAGGACAAACCCCTCTCTTCCCATTTATGTCTCTCTAGATTAGGAGAGAAACTTTAGGGAGAAGAGTTTCAGAAGGCAGAGAAGGTCTTGAACAGGGCTGCAAAGATGGAACAAGAGGCAAATAACAGAGAAAAGGGAGAAGAGGTCTACAGTGGTATGCAGAGAGGCTGAGTAGCCCAAGATTTAATATTTGTATCACATGAGGGGTTTTAAAGTTTGCTGCCATCAAAGGTCATTGGAAGCATGTAGACACCACCTTCATAGAGGGACTGCCTGATGTAAAGGTTGTCCACAACATCAGAGGAGGGCTGTTAGTGAGGCATAGCAACAGCAACAACCTGAACACATGCTCAAGAGAAAAGTGGGCCAAAATAGATCCAGGACAGAGCAAGAGGCTTGCTGACAAGGCCATAGAGGAGAGATGCCCCTGTCTCAGATGGCCCCCATCCTGCTATATGACAAGTAAATATGAAAGATGTCCTGAGGTTTCTGTCCTCTCTAGCCCAGCAGTGCTGAACACAAGGCATGCGGCTGTTCTGCACCTCTGCTCACAAAGTGCTGTGGCTATGCTGACTGGTGAACAGACAACAAAAGCATAGTATTTTTCTGAGCAAGGCCTGTTTTGGGACTGGTTTGCTTGCTGTAGAACAATTGCAGAGCCAGGTGCCTTCCCTGCACAGAACTAAGGATACAAGCTACATGTGCCACCACACTGCTGCATAAAGCCTTCCAAGGCAGGACTTGGAAATATATAGGCAGGACTGTAAAAATATATTCAACCGTGTGGTATATGGTAACCCACATGGGACTGACCTCAGCAGTTACTTAGGCCAACATTTAGACTAGTACAAGTCTGAGCTTATGCAAACCTATACAGAAGCAGAAGGTGATATATGGTCAGCACAGAGGACCACTAAAAGTTCAAATCAGTGCGTATGCATATTACTTCTTCTGAAAAAGCAGTGGAAGCAAAACTTCCACTTGTCTTTGGAGCAAGGATGCAGGAGCTTCACTGTTTTAAAACCACATTAATCCAACAATTGCAACTTGATGCACAGCAGTGGGCAATAAACTTCAAGGCCCAGGCTGGTGCTGTTAGAAGGATGGTGCAGCTGGCTAAGCAACTTTTACCTGCATGTGAATATTGCTGATTTAACCACAGCTTTCTCTGGGGATTTCTCTAGGATCTAGACTTCTCTCACATCAGAAGGACTTGCCTGCATGTGATACATAGTCAGATTACTCCAAAAGCTCTTTGCAGAGACAGTTGGGAAGTGAAGCAATGTATATGCAGCTTCTGCACTTCAAACACTTGCTATGCAGACACATCTGTTGAATACTAATTGTCTCCTAAAAAGGTTATTCACTCAGGAAGCTCAAGACCACTACATAAGCTAGCATCTAACCAGTAAGCTTGTGTTGTACCATTGCCTATGGTGGCTGATGACTCGGTATCTGTAACAGCTTTGGTACCCAGACAGGCAGCCTGTAAAGGAGTGGCTTGGATTTATCACTGTGTGCCTCCATGGTCATGCTTGTGCAACTCACTGGTCACAGCACCAGTGAAGCTAACACCACGGTATATTGTCCAGCAATGGGAGCTAAGGAAATTTTACACTGCCACAATGATAACAGAGAAGTTTTTAGGCATGGCTGTTCACTGACAGCTACTGAGTGTGCTCTGGTGTCCAAACAGCTCCCACATTGAAGCTGGCAGGCAGCTCATGGGCTCAGAGTGCAGGCAGGGCTAGCAGGTAGACCTGTGTGTGGAGATTTCTGTTCTCCAGAACCAGGCCCATTGACTTCAGTGAGGTTACTGCAACACAGCAAAGGAAAAATCAGGCCCATGCTGTGCTAAAAATGTCTTGTGTGGAATTGTGAGTGTATTTCATTCAGTACAGTAAGGACTATTTACATAGATTGTTTATTCTTCCTTTTTTTTTATAAGGCTGTGACTTGTTTTCCCTCAAAAAGTCATGTTTCTTATTCTGATTTGTAACTTGCCAGGGGAAAGTAAGGCACATCAACTACACAGAAAGGAAAGATTTAGCAGGATAGTTCATTTTAGACTTAAACTGCTAGTAGGATTTGCTGTTTCTATCAACTTCTACAAATGGAGCAGGCATAGGGAAATGGTTTCCCAAGTAGCAAGTCATATGGTATATTTAGAAAGTACTGATTCACTTAGAGAGGCATGCAGTCAGTGAATAAAAGTGTTAGATATGGGAATCAGCCCATTTCATAGCATCAGCATGCTGCAGAGAAGGCTATGGCTATAGCCAGTGCTAACGTGTTTATTGTTATGCATTCTCATTACTGGGAAGAAAGCACAGTGTAATTAAAAGATTGATCTCCTGGAAACAATGCTTAATAAAAAGAAAAAACCCTAGAAGTAATTCCACGTTTTCAAACATTGTTCTCCACTTAATTTTGCTCAAGTTGTTTATAAGCAGCTACGAATATCTAAAAATCAATGAATGTAGGCTCAAGTCTATGGACTTAGTTCTGTTGCCGCTCAGAGCAGTATAAGTCTGAAGTTAATGTAGAAACAAAGGAATAAAACTAATGCAAGCGAAATATGAATTAAACCCAGTCTATTAAAAGGTTTAAGAAAAAAATCCAACTTCAATTTGCTGGTTCAATCAAGCCAAAGTAAGAACAGTATTGGCAGAAAAAGACAGAAGACATGTTATGCTCTGTGTATAAACCCACATTTAAAAAAAAAAAAAAAAAAAAAAGAAAAAAAAAAGATATACATGACATAGTACCTGAACTTTTCATTTTGAAAGGAATACAGTTGTGATCTGATAGCACTCGCTATTTGAAGATCTTAGTTTTTTCAATATTGCATTAGATGTCCTGCAGACCAAATTCTCAACTAATTTAAGAGTATGTAATACCTTTAATTTCAGTGCAACTCCATTAGTGCATAGTGCTGCTCAGCACTGGCATTTTCATGAAACGTACGAGTACAAGCCAATGCAATTTAAGAACACAAGCACAGCAGTATTTGGTATGGACCATACTCTGTCTGTTAATGCTAGGACCAGAAAAGATCATTACATTATACTGCCTGATCTGCTGGACAGCACAGGCCATTCACCAAGCCCAAAACTCTAATTAAAATAGAATAGAATTTGATACTGAGCATGTAGAAGAAATACCAGCCAGGTAGCTAAGAATGATGAAACTGAGAATGGACTGAGCAGCATCCATCCATAACCATCCAGGCTTTGAGTTCTGGTCTCTTTCCAGCTCTGATTATCCTCCCTAGTTGTGCATTTAAGGAGGGTGGAAAATAAAAAAGTGAAAAAAAAAATTAAAAATACACTCCTTAAGGCCTGCAGTCAATTGACTGAGGCACAAGATTCAGTAACTAACTGGAAGTATAACTAGCTGAATTCAAAACTAAAATGTCATGAATACACTGAGACTGAAGCAGAAAATTTTGTTTTCTTCCTCATTAATCCATGCAGACAGCACAAAAATTCTCTGTGGAATGAATTTGAAATATTCCTAGTTCCCACTCATCAAGTAAAATATCTCAGCACTTAATTATCCTGTTCCTAGGGAGCACCTTCTTTGTTCCTTCTCCTTTCTTGTGCCTGGAAATCTCCCTCTTATTCTGAAATTGAATCAGTTCAACTTCACCTTCCAGACACTGAACTGTGATATACCTTGTAACAGTTGCTGTCATATCACTTTCCATGCTTCAGGACTGATTTGCAGCCATGAAGTCCCCTTCCAATATTGTCACTGAAGACACTTGTGCATGCAAATGGTTCAAAAGTCTGTGATAAACTGCTGCAGCCAGTGGTTCAGTTCCAATTTCTCCGCATCATATTACACAAGCCTCTTAAAAGGCTAACAAATAGTAAAACCTCTGTACATGCTAAATGAGCATGTATGGAACATTTCCTTTTATCATTGTTGAATCCTTCATTGTTTTCACTCCAAGAGTTTCACATCCTCTTTCAATCTCTCTTGGACATTATTTGCTCTATTACCAGTCCTCTTTGCTGAGAAAGTCTGCAAATCACAAGATTGTATCACTGCCTAGCATGTCAATAGAAATACTAAAGACCATCAGGCTCCAGATTTTAGGGGAAGCTACTAGAGACCATATCTCTTGCCCTGCTAGATCTCCATTCGCTGTGTTATTTGTAGACAAGGTAGATTTTAATTCATCTAACATGTCTGATACATCTCACATAAGGCAAATTTGCTTGGTTTTTAATCATGATACAGTTTTAGTACTAAATCAGCACAAATTAAAGGATGGTATGTCAACTAGACTTCTAAGACCTACAAAAAAAGTACACACACTCCTCCACAAAGAACAGCCTCCTGCCACCATTAGTGTCTCCATTACATAATTCCTGTCTAAAAATATAACTCCTGCACATTTCTAAATCTTAGCTTTTAAGAGCCCATGGTGCTGGCTGAGGTTTGTGAAGAAACCATGAAGGAAAGAAGGGAGCAAACTGTCATTTGATTGCACAGGTAGCTATGACCATCCTCACCACTACCAGCAGAGATCAGCTCACCTTCCCACATAAGACTGAGCTGTCTCTCTCTGTGTATGGGGTGGGTTCATCCCCTGTTCCTGGCTACTTCTGCCCTAGCTACATCTCTTTTTAGAGTTTTAGCACTTACATCTATCAGTGACCGAGCTGCCCTTTGATATTTCACTGATTTCATTGGCTTCCCATAAGGGATCAGCACGTGAGTTGCATGCTTGTGAGCACAGGAGTTGCTTACAGAGACTTCACACCAGATGCAAACAGACAGACATTTTCACATCATCCAAGCCAGATTCTTCAAAATGGTAAATAATAGCTGTTTGCTCTGCTCTTCATCAGAAGTGTATCATTTATAGCCAGAAAAATAGAACGATATGGTCTAAAAGTTTGCTCTCTTCTGCTTGAAAACTGCCAGTTCTCTCTGATGATAGCTTTGGATGTAGAAAGCTCTCAGGAAAGCAGCAGCATTAAAAATAAATACAAGATGCTTCATGCACATTGTAACATACTGAACCTTCACAATAAATTATTTATAATAAAGGTTGGATGTGCCATAATAGCATCCACCCAGCAGCTAAGAAATGTATAGGAAATGAGAGAGCAAACCACAGAGACTAACAGAAAGAAGCCTGCCAGCTATGGCTGCAAGCCTGGTAGAAAAAAAATAGCATAATGCTAAAGTTATTCAAAGAGAGTAAAGGGATGATCAATTCACCTGGGTTTTTTTTTTTTTTTAATCTTCCCTGATAGTCTACAACCAGAACACAAGGACCAGAGGACTCTGTAGAATTACAAATCTGGTGTATTTGTTCCTGTTATGCATCTATATTTCTATGCAAATAAAAAAGTAACAGTTGCCAAGCCTTCACTTTTTAAAAAAAAAAAAAAATAAAAAAAGGATGACTTGAGATTTCCAATACAATAATAACATACAAACTCTTTTAATCAAGTCTCTCAGTTCTTACATTGCTTTTAGCATTGTATTATCCAGCATGTTCCAGTAGTGTGGTATGAACAAGTACAAGAGATTAGTCCTGGCCAGGATACTTTTTGGAGGTAGCTGCAATCATACAGCAATCAAATCACCTCTTCGAGGATGGGGTTACATGAGAGAAAAATCTATTGCGCAAAGTGGTGGACAGAGCACAAAATACACACTCCTTAGCTCTGCACAGTACTGTGTTTTATCTCCATCTCTTTGCTATTAACATATGAGGTTGATGTGTTGGAACAAAAACCTGCATGCTGACCTGGGGCTGCAGATCTTCTCACACCATGGCACAGAAGTAGGAGATGGGAGCTAGTGAGGTAAAATACTAGGGGGAACTTAATCCCAATCCCTTTAATAAATCCTTACATCTACATTCCTTAATCTCTCCTTTAAATCACTGGTGATCTGCTCTCTCCATACTAAGCATTTTGAATCAAGTGGTCAAAACGCTGGTGCAAAGTAATCAGTGTATCATGATTTCTAAGGTTACCTTTATATTCTGAAAGCTCCTTCCGCCACCAGAGCTCTTAGGTCGTAACACAAATACACACACTCTGTCAAGGAAAACCTTTCGGTCTGAAGTCTTTCCTGTAAGGAGGCAGTCAGAATATTACACTCTCAGTATATTGCACTTCTGTGACATATTTTCAGCTGATCCCATGCTGACAGTGTAAGAGGTTGGGGTTTCATGTTAATATAGTTCTCTCTTCCTTCGTGGAGGCTTGCTGAGCAGGTGAAGTCTACTAGCTATGCACAGTAGTATATAACAACTTTGAGAGTGCAATATTCAAGTGTGTAAAGCTCTTCCATAAAGCAAGGCAACATGGCATAAGTACTACA
This sequence comes from Chlamydotis macqueenii, assembly GCF_036417535.1. Classification (NCBI taxonomy): domain Eukaryota; kingdom Metazoa; phylum Chordata; class Aves; order Otidiformes; family Otididae; genus Chlamydotis; species Chlamydotis macqueenii. The sequence goes on along the minus strand of NC_141558.1, from coordinate 69,185,173 downwards.
TATTATAAGCAAAATTTTACAGATAGAGATGCTCACCAGATCCTGAAGTTCTGTGACCCCTTTGCTTCAGGGAGCATCAAGACAAGGCTGCAGAGGGCACACACCACACCACCCTGACAGCGGTCCATGCCGCAGCTATGAACTTTGTGTTTTCCATGATGACTAGCAGCAGTGCTCTACAGCTGTATGCCACATGGGTATGATAAGCACAGCCAGGTATGCCCTTACATTTGTGTTTCAGTCACAAACAGAAGGGAATTGTCCACGCATCATCTTCAGGGCCATCTGTAGGCTATACATCATGCTTGGTGAAAGCCCCTGAACTCAGCAACATCCAGTTTATTCTCAAAGACTGTCAACTAAGTATAACAGAGCACAAACTAATCATTTTTACTTCTGTCACAGGAGGGTAGGATGAAGCTGAGGAGCATGCTAACTTTCAGTAAAGAACCCAAAACTCTATTTCAGAGTATTTTTCAGAACAGGCTACAGAAAGGCTACTCTTGCACTGTGGGTTGCTCTGTATGCTTCAAAGACACGTGTCTACTTGGGATTTTTCATGGATCGCTTTAGAAATGCACATATACCTGAGACTATGGGGTAATACTCCTCATTTCAGTGTTTTGCTAGAATAAAAAAAATTAAACACTGTCCTTTCCAACTGGGTAGAGAGCTCCATGGTATGACAGAAGCTATGTATATAGCAATTGCTAATAGTTTCAGCTGAAATCAGAAGCACATTTATCAAAGCCTGAAGCATAGAAACAGATTTATAAAAACAGTTCTACAGCCAAACAAACTGTTCAAATCTAGACTACATTTCTGATGAAATATATTTGCATACAAAAGTCAGGGATGCAGGGAATATCCTAAATTTGTCATTGGAAAGAGAATCCCAACATGACATTTTTAGATGCAATTCTCTTATTAACTCCACTGTGAATTCTGAGTAATTCCACTGACGTCAGAACTATAATGGTGTAAAAAGCATGAAAAATGTAAGGGTTATTGTATCAAATATCACAACTAGAATAACAGGATGAATAATGGACAAATTAAGGCAGAAGTTTTAGTTGGTTTAAAGCAACTTACAGATTTCAGAGCAGCAATGTTAATTTACATCAGCTGTGGATGTTGGTCCACTGTCAGCAAATCCTGTTTTCTCACACTTACATTAACAAAGCTGTTAGGAGCATGGAAACAAATGTGAAAGTATGTGTAATGATTAATTTGGTGAAACTCTCTGAATTAATTTACTCCTTAAAAGTAATACAGTATGGCCTATAAATGGACAATGTTAAAGTCTTTTAAAAAGCCATTAAAATAATAGTAACTATTGAGTAAATTAAAGGTTCTGGCAGTGATTAATCATTTCATTACAATTAAAAACTAATTGTATGCCTAAATAAATGTCACAGTTTTATTCATGATAGTGGGGAAAATAGAGCTGAACAGCTTATGTTAGAAAGAGACTCTTGTCCTTTCACTAATGGAGAGGATTACACTACACAATAATTTTTTACCAACACCAGCATTTATGCTGCAGCATCAAACACAGAGATCAAAATTATCAGTTGCAGCAAAGAAATTGGAGCAATGGCATTAATAAAACCACAGAAGCCAGCCATCTTGCACACCACAGGGAAATCCAGTTTTGCACAGTTGGTGTTTTGAGGCACATATGTGACACAATTAGTATAACAAAATAAGTTTCTCCTCGCTAAAACGTTTACTGCAAATTGAGTCATTAATCTCATTTATAAAACAGACACGATGGCGAGCACACGGCGATTGGCTCAGGTGATTTCTTCTCATTAGTGTGTGCATAGCTCAATCTCGTTCACTTTAAATGTGGGTCATTTTAACTAAATGTAAATACTTCAGCCCCAAGACCCTGCAAGAATTGTTGCTATACTTTCATGAGCAATTTAAAGTTCCAGCATGCTGGTGACGCTGTGGTCTAGCACCTGCCCAGACTACACTACAGCCCTGACAGAAGGCATATTGCAGTCATCATTTTAGAGATGAAGACTCAAAGCTCAGAGGGATTCAGGACTAAATCTATTGAAAGACTTCATCTTCTTAAAGAGGATGCAAGTACATTGAGGCTACAAAATTCAAACAGTGATTCAGAAAATCCCTGCTGAGTTGCTGCCAAAGTTTGAAACTGCCTATGCTCACAAGATATCTACCAACTTGACTGTTTGCAGTGTTTATACCTATCCAAAACTGCCCAGACTGAGCTACTCAGCATAAGCCTCCTGCCTCATCCTGATCATGTTTCAGAGAATAGGCCTTCACAGGGACTAAGCTCTCTGTGGCATTGAATCCAGACTCCTTTGCCACATATGCAGTCTTGTAGGAGTTTTGCAGGGCCAGGGTCAGTCCATCAGAAGGACTGCTGCCAGTCCTGAATGAATAGTCTGTGCCTTCTGACAGCAAATACAACTCAGTCACTACTTGCGTGGACAGCTTTCAGCCTCTGGCTCAGACAGGCAATCTAACCTGACTTCACAGTCACCTCCTTCATTAGGAGCTTTCTTGTTATGGCTGACCAAAGATCAGGTGAATAGAGATGGACCAAAGCTGTAACTTCAGGTCACCAAGGAGACAGCAAGTCCCTCAACTAACTTCTAGCAAAACTCCCCTTTCCTTGGTAAAGCTTTTAACAGAGCTCCACATAAAGAAAGGCAACACAAGGACTCACCTGTATTCCTTGTAGGTCTTCTCCTTCAAGCACTTAATTTTAAAGCCTTCCTCCTCTGCATACATAACCACTTAGATGACTTATGTTATGCTTACTTCAATTATAACACCTGATGTAATACCAATGCCACTGATACCAGACAGAAAACAGCCCATCAGATCAACAGTACAAAACACCACAACCCATGCAGAGGGGAAGAAAAAGGAGAAAGACCACACAACTCTTCTCCAAGTACAGGCTGTTTTGATTGCTTTTAACTTAAAACACATCCTTATGCCACCTGTTAGGAGTTTCAGTTCCAACCCAAGGGCTGTCCCATGAGCAGAATCACTAGAGGGTCAGGTGTGGATTTGGTACAATGCAGGCTCACTTCACCTTGAGGCTGCAACAAGCTCCAACATGTCATAGCTTCTTTGAGGCTCAATTCTCCTTTCCTTCCAATAGGAATCAGCATCAATTAAACAGAGTAATCAAGTGCTAAGCAATAAAGGGATCAAATCTTCCAACTATCAGACTCAATTCTTTTTTTTTAATTTCCCAAGTAAACTTTTCAAGCCAACCACAAAATCATGGTAGCTGATATGATCATCAGGCTCAAAAATCTCACATTACAACAAAAGTGCCAGGTTTGCAAGGAAGCTTAAAAATCTCCTGTAAAAAAAAAGAAACAAAACATAAGGAGGTCCTTCAGAATTCCAGAAGGAGCCACTCTTACATGTAACAGCTCAGCAAAAGCAAGCCACCTACATACCTGATTAGAAAAAAAAAAAAAAAAAAAAAAAAGTTAACCTAGCCTCTTACCTGCTTCCCCCCCGCCTCTATTTAAAGGCTCAGCTACTCAAGAAGTGTATTTAAGGAGAAAGGCATTGGTAAGGCTAGAGGAGGTGTTTCTAGTAGGTTAGTTATTGGGGAATTGCTGTTTTGGTAGTGTAGGAGGTTGGATTATAACTCCCTGACATTTGGAGAAAAAAATAAAAATTCTTACTACTTCCACTCTAGGATGAAGCAAAAAAGATGATGACTCTTGGGGAAAAGGATGATTTCTCACCTACTTTTGCAGACCAGTAAGCCCCAGAAGACTTGGCTAAAGTCTGAATTTGCGACTTTTGAAAATAGTCCTATGATATTATAAGCAATTGTGGCATCTGAGAGCAGGATTACATTTTATTTTATTTTGACTGAAAGCAGGGCTTTCTCATTTGCTCTTTCTGGCACTACGTAACCCTCCTCTGGCAATCCTCCTGCAATCTTGAAAAAGGATGGGAGTAACAATATTAATCCACTGCTGAATGTACTGGCAGGAGTTAAGGTACAGCACTCGTTGGATGCCATGAATATTTATGATTGTAATCCAGTGTGGCACGTGTTTTCTACTTGCACTTGCATTGCATTTCTAGGTGATGATATACTTTTTTTTTTTTTGTTCCTCAGAGTAAATACAGGAACTGTGAACTATTAACAGTTAGAGCACTTGCTGTTGTTTGTGAAATATTAGCTGACCTACTTCATTGCAGTTTTAATTAGATATTACTCCCATGCTGTTCTTGTCCCTGTGGGAATTATACAGTTGGCGCTGATATAAGTGTTCCTATGGCAGGGTGATTCACCGGGAAAGAGGTTGTTTAGAAATAGATCATTCAAGGCAGAGAGGCACAACAGTGCACTGTAGCACTGCCTGATCTACACCAGCCTGCCTTGTCCCATACCAGGAATTAATAGGGCAGGGCTGCAGGTGTCAGAAAGGGAAACACAGCCCAGGAATCCATCTGGCATCAATCCTGAGTTCCCCCAGACTACAGCTTAATCCCAGAAAAACCCTGCTGTACCCAAAGTACTGAAAGCCTGGGACTGTGCCCTGGGATTTGTCACCCGCAAACTTAGGTGTTCTGTATGGACAACCTACAAGTCATTTTAACGGTTGTCAAAACTGTTGTTTGATTTCCCCAAACAAGTCTTTCTGCTTCATTTCTCAATAACTGAAATAATTCCAAATGAACTAACTCCAGTTTAAAAGAAGCCTGTTGAGGAACAGCAAGACACAGATCTGAGATTATTTTCTTCTTTTACCCATCAGTAGAACTGTGATAGTACAGTTACTTTGTTATTTCACTTGGTAGGTCAGTTGTATGCTGCTAACTGCAAAAATGTATTCCCTAGGAATTTTTGCTGTTTTTTTTTTTTTTTTCCTTTTGGCAAGATGAATAATTCTGCAAAATTTCACTGCTCTGTGTCCTAAAATAAGCAGTAATACATTGAACAGGAATATGATTCCATGCCACATGAAACAGATACAATTTTACATACATCAAAGTAATTTCAGAAGCAATTAAGGATAAAATAGAAATCAGGGGAGCCTGTTCTCCCATTGAAGTGTCCCAGGGGAGAACAAACCCCTTAACTTATACCTAGTGCCACTGCATAAGATGCAAAAAAAAAAAAAAAAAGATAGCTATGCCTGCCTCAGTTGGCATTTGGAAACAAAAGAAAACGTTAAAAGCTTCCACAGCAGTGAAGTTTTGAACCTCAAACACATCAGGTGTGGTTTTCTTAGCTTGTTTTCTTTTTCCTCTTGAAGGGGCAGCTTTTGGGTTATTCTTCCTTAAGCTGTGCCTTGGGCCATGGTCCTCACTGATTTTCACTGACCTATAGCAGAAACTTTTTTGCCTGTTTATGAGTTTTTAGAGTGATTCAAATTACCCTAAACCTACCTTTCCGGTTACAAATGGAAGTTAAATTGGCCACAGCCAAATCCAATTAAATTGATGGTAGAGTCTGACCTTTCATCTTTAAAATCAAGTCATTTTTTCATTAAAGAGATTCAGAAACCTTGAGTTTCTCAGTAAGAGGTAAATGGCTGAGCCTCCAATGCTTCCAAATTCAGGCTCAGATGAAATGAAACATCATGTCCAGCTGCACCCTGTGTTCTCCACTTGTTGCAAAAGGGAATGCATCAACATTTGGTAGAATTTCCTTTCTATTTTTTACACAAGACGTGAAGCAACAGAAAATTATGGTCTGGAAAAACAATGTATAATCTGTGAAACAGCTGTTATAAATGAGCAGATAAAAAGTTTGGCTGAGTAGCTGGATGATTACACACGGTTCTGGGCAATATGAAGGAGTTTATCCAACAAACCCTTTGCATGGCTTTGCAAACACCTCAGCTCTATAAAGGGAAAACTTTCCCTCACATCATCATCCACAGATTGCATGTGTGACACCTTAAACACGTACAACCCCTTACCAACCCCATCTCATGGCCATCCTACCTCTCCTGCCAGTGAATGCATCTTTCCCTCTCAGTTCCCTATTGCATGCTTACCCCAAGCAAAGTGAGACTCCTCTATATTTGATTACTCGGACAAAACTGGATCTGAACTCCTGACAGGAGAATTGTAGCATTTCTTGCACAAAATTATGGTCTATTCGAAGATCAGTCCTTTTTAATAATGTATCTTCAAACCAGCTGGACTTAAGAGGAATGGAAGAAGTGAAAAAAAAAGTGAGACTGCAATGTGAGATAAAGCCTATGTGCATCCAAACCAGGACAGTGTGCGTGATGTTCACTCACTGCTCACACTGCAATTCATTCACCTACGGGGTAGCGCTTTCAGCCTCACCTCCGCAGCTGTCTGGGGAGGGAAAGCCAGCAGAGAGCAATTTCAGCTTGCTTTCTGTGCCGTCTGGGTAGAGCTGGTACAGGCAGAGTCAAGTGTAATGCAGCCCACTCTGCCAGCAGATCAGGTATTGATGTTATTGTTCAAGTGCAGTGTCATCTGTAAGGAAATGGGAAAAAAAGGTCATTTTAACTACAGGTATGGGAAACAGGGACAGAGTGCTCCTAACTACTGTGTAAGCCAGACAGCTATAATAATGAGTTACCCTGGTTTGGGACATACCTCTAATACTTTCGCTTACTCATTAGCCTTTGATTTGTCACAGCAGGGTTGTGACTGCTCTGCTTGTCCTGTAAGACTTCATAAAGGCTGGGTATGTTAATGAAGCGGTCTTTCTTCTATCATCTATAAACATCCTGTTAAACCACAACAGGCTTCATTAAAGTGACATAAAATTAGTATGTTTTCAAGAGTTTGCTGGAGAATTTAGTGTTCTGGTTTTGTTTAGTAAGGAGGGGCCTAATGTAGTAGCTTCTGTAGGAAACTGCTAGAACTCGCTCCCCTTTGCTCAGTGGACTTGGCCGGGCCTAGGGCGGACCTGCTGCTGGCCAAGGCTGAGCCAATTGGTAGCAGAATGTCCCACGACAATGCCTTGTGATAACGTATTTAAGAAGGGGAAAACAGGAAAAAAAAAAAAAAAAAAAAAAAGAGAAGATGTGAAGCAGCTGAGTGAGGGCAGAGAGAGGGAGGCTTGAGCCTTGTGGGCCTTGCAGGCCTCACCCTCTGGCCTCCCACCAGGCAGCAGACTGGGCCCAACTCAGCCCGGCCTGGCTGCAATTGGTAGCAGAATGTCCGATGACAATGCCTTGTGATAACGTATTTAAGAAGGGGAAAACAGGAAAAAAAAAAAAAAAAAAAAAGAAGATGTGAAGCAGCTGAGTGGGGGCAGAGAGGGGGAGGCTTGAGCCTTGTGGGCCTTGCAGGCCTCACCCTCTGGCCTCTTGCCAGGCAGCAGACTGGGCCCAACTCTGCCTGGCCTGGCTGCAAGAAGTGGAGAGGAGATGAGAAGTGAATGAGATGTAAAAGGATCCTGAGAGACATCTGCCAGCCTGTTGTGAGGAATGGCTGCAGACGCCAAGGTCAGTTCAGAAGGAGGGGGAGGAGTAATGTGGCTCCTGGCCAAGATTCTCCTGCAGCCTGTGGTTATGACCATGGTGGAGCAGGTTGTCCCCCTGCAGCCCATGGAGGTCCACAGAGGGGCAGAGGTCCCCCTGCAGCCCGTGGAGGACCCCATGCCGGGGCAGGTGGAGGCCTGAAGGAGGCTGTGGCCCGTGGAGGGCCCGCTGGGGCAGCTGTTCTAGAGGGACTGCACCCCGTGGAAGAGATGACCCATGCCGGAGCAGTTTCACAAAGGACTGTGGCGTATGGGTGGCAGGGACCCCACAACAGAGCAGGGGAGGAATGCAAGGGGTTCTTCCCCCAATGCCGACGCAGCGGCGTAAAACAATGTGTGATGAACTGACTGCAACCCCCATTCCCTCTTCCCCACTGTGCTGCTCAGGGGGCGGGGGGGTGAAGGAGGTAGAGATAATGTTAACCCCGGGAAGAGGGAGGGGTGGGGGGACATTATCTTGTTCCCTGTCTCGTTCTCCTGCTAGTTTTAGAAATAAATTATTTTCCCCAAGTTGAGTCTGTTTTGCCTGTAATGGTAACTTTAAGGATTTCTTCCCATCCTTATCTCAAACCTTGAGGCGTTTTTCCTTATATCATCTCCCCCTATTCTCTCAGAGGGTGGGGGAAGTGAGAGAGAGACTGCGTAGTCTGGTCCCGATCAGGGCTGAACTACATTTAGTCATACAACTTCGCAATGACTTTTGTAGGACCTGTGTGACAGGAATCTCACCGAGTTGCATGAAACACAGCACCGTAATACCCTGCTTCCCCAACAGCAGTCCGTGGCTTCTCTCTTCCCCTCTGAAGCAAGTGTTGGGCAGCACCACTCTGTCATGACCCAGAAGGCCTATGGGGCCATAACTGAAAGATGGGCTCTTTTGAAACTGGTGGAAACTCACTATTCCTCTCCCAGATTCCACTGCAGGTTTCTGGGATGAGCCCAAATACACAGATATGGGACATAAGTGCTTCTAAAAGTTTCAGTAGGACAAGATGCTTCACCTGAGCTATGGATCCACTTCAGAGCCTCAAAGATGTTGCCAGCTCTGTTGTTCCTTTTCTCTGTTCCTTTGAGCTTTTGCAGGACCATGGGACTGACCACTGGAACTGCACAGGCGAGGCTGGGCAAAGGAAAGACAGGAACAGAGGAACAATTTTAAGTGAGCAAAATAAGGTTGTTATTTTGTATTTGTACGGGCTATAGCTTGTGCAAAGCACTCCAAATTCTGTTCTATATATCTATATACAGAAAGCTTTACAGTGAGCCTCAGTTCTATCTGAAGGATGTAGAATTTTCTATCATAAACATATGTATTTCAGTGAAAAATAATCATATTCAGTAAAGCCTCCTTTTTTTTTGCTGTGTTCTTCACTTCTTATTTAAAGTACTAATTGGAGACACCAAGAGGTCGAATATTGACTTGAGGAAAATTATTTCAATGAATATATTGCCTTGTCAAATCATGAGAGCTGGTTTAAGACTAATTAATGCAGGGTTTCAATAGATGAGGTAGATCTCACAGAATTAAAATTGGTACAGCTTGGTTTTGTTGCAAAAGGTTGGTATGAGACTACTGCATGTGCAAATAGCCTAAGCATCAAGTTGTGTAGCAGTCAAGCCACCGCTCTCTGTTGAAAGAGGTGAAATTTAATCTCTGTGACTCCTGATCATCCTGCCATCATAAACACAATGACAACAGTGCATATTTTATCTACCCATTACACACCATGCCATAGTGGTCAGTCTTACACTGATGAAATGGAAATATAACAAGTATGACAAGTCTGAGTCATGATATAGGAGCAGAAAAAAGACATTTGAAACACTATGTTTTCTGTTATTTTTGTTTTCATACCTAAGATTTTAAAATCACCATATACAAATTTAATCATAGCCTGTTATTCCTGAGCTATAACATACGAGACAAGTCTTGGAGGAAATGGAGGAGAAAGAAAGTAGAGAATCTTAAAGAAATGCCACCCACTAAAGACATCAGAAAATTTAGTATAAATGTTCTGCTAGGTCTTTATCTACATGCAGGGCAATAACAGACCCCTCTGTGGCTACTCCTGTTTTTACAGCTCGTGAAAGTCCTGTTATATTCTGTGTGTGTGGTGGGTTTTCCTTTTTGACAGAACATGTAACACACTCTAATGCTAGGGCTGACTCCTTCTCCGACAAGCATATTTATCCTCACATTTCATTTTTATTGATATTTCTGATGCTGGTGTTGCACATGCTAGAATTCTGACCCAGCTGAACATGTAACAAGACAGTCATGCAACATTTCAGACAGGCTTTGAAAAAAAAACAAACCATTCATAAAAACATACATTCAGGGAGTCAGCAGCAAGCTACTGAGAGGATAATATCCTTGTAAAGCTGGGCTAAGCACACAGCAAGGTCTAAGCAGGAACACTTTCATACGGTCAGAAAAAATACACTTGTAATGAGCGAAAGACGAATATAGAATCATAGAATCATAGAATGGTTAGGGTTGGAAGGGACCTTCAAAGGTCATCTAGTCCAACCCCCCTGCAAGGAGCAGGGACATCCCTGACTAGATCAGGTTGCTCAGAGCCTCATCCAGCCTGGCCTTGAACGTTTCCAGGGATGGGGCCTCCACCACCTTTCTGGGCAACCTGTTCCAGTGTTCTATAACTCGCATCGTAAAAAATTTTTTCCTAATATCCAATCTAAATCTACCCCCCCTCTATTTTAAAACCATTACCTCTCATCCTATTGCAACAGGCCCTACTAAACAGCCTCTCCCCATCTTTCTTGTAGGCCCCCTTGAGGTACTGGAAGACCGCTATCAGGTCTCCCCAGAGCCTCCTCTTCTGCAGGCTGAACAGCCCCAACTCTCTCAGCCTGTCCTCATAAGAGAGGTGCTCCAGCCCTCTTATCATCTTTGTGACCCTTCTCTGGACCTTCTCCAACTGGTCCATGTCCTTCTTGTGCTGGGGGCTCCAGAACTGGACACAGTACTCCAGATGGGGTCTCACCAGGGCAGAGTAGAGGGGCAGAATCACCTCCCTTGACCTGCTGGCCATGTTCCTCTTGATGCAGCCCAGGATGCGGTTGGCCTTCTGGGCCGCAAGGGCGCATTGCCTGCTCATGTTAAGCTTCTCATCCACCAGCACTCCCAAGTCCTTCTCCTCAGGGCTGCTCTCAATCCATTCTCCGCCCAGCCTGTATTTGTGCCTGGGATTGCCATGACCCAGGTGCAGGACCTTGCACTTGTCCTGGTTGAACTTCATGAGGTTGGCACGGGCCCACCTCTCCAGCCTGTCAAGGTCCCTCTGGATGGCATCCCTCCCTTCCAGCGTGTCGACGGCACCACACAACTTGGTGTCGTCGGCGAACTTGCTGAGGGTGCACTCTATCCCACTGTCCATGTCGCCGACAAAGATGTTGAACAGGGCCGTTTTGCTTTTGTGGAAATATGTTTAGTGAATCATGCAAGTGGGCAGTTAATTTCATTTCTACGGTTGCAGTGCCTTGGGTTATAAATTTCTAGGTAACATTCAAAGAAAGGAGTCGTTTATACATTACCTCATTTCTGTTCATATTCTATATTAATACTTATATTACTTTTCAAGCTGCAAACAAACAACCAAAGATGACAGGCAAGAAACAGAATTTGGGTTGCTGCTGTAAGGGGTGGGTAGAGTATGCAGCTGCGCATGTTCATACAGTGGAACTGCCCATGTGAGGAGAGTTACTCATGTGCATTAACGTTTCAGGAGAAAGCCCTTGGGGCCTATTACACATTTTGCTTTATGGAACACAAGATTATTTTATCTTTCATCCTGTCCAAAGCACACTGGAATCAATGTGTGCCTTGCTTTGACTTCACAGAGGTTTGACTCAAACTCACAACAGTAATTATGAAGGGGAAAGAGTGATCATAATGATTTGTGATCATTTTGGTGACTTATAAACTGAAATGTTGATTTACCATGTTCATAGCCCATTTCCTTTTGCTTTGTATGGATTGGAATTGACCCATGCACACATCAGTAGAAAATGAATTTGATGCTCCTTTTTTCCAGTAAATTTGTCCAGAGCAGACAGCTATTTCCTTACTAGAAGCCACCAGCATCTGCCATTAGTGTTTGTGCCAGGTCAGGACACTAAACTGCTTGTGATGCCTTTTTTACGACTGCCACTAACAGTTGCCTAGAACTTGAGGGCACATCTTCATGGGAAATCCCATGATGTTACAGCATATGCTACCTGGCACCACACAGAGCACTGGGTGAGAGGAGGGAAGGTCACGTTGAGAATCTTGCCAGCTGGTCAAGCTTACACATAGCAGTAACTTGAAGTGATGCTTACCACCGCAAGTTTGACTGTGCTGAGCGCCCTGCCAAGTTTATTGTAGTTGTGGTTAATATTTTTATTTTATTTTCAAATACAGGCAGTCCCTAAAGTCCCTTCTATTTGGTCCCCTACCACCATCTTTTTAATGCAGCTCCTAACTCGTGCCCCTAACTAATATGGACAATTACAAATATGCCAAGAGTTAATTAGCCCAACACAAGAACAGGTTTTTTGGCAAGTTTCCCAGGTTTGTGACTGACATCTTGGCATGGGCTCATCACAAGTGCTTCACTGGTCTGTGAATATGCATGCATATTGCAACCTGAGCAGGGGAGGGGGAAGAGGGAGATGTTTCCCCAGATGCTATGAGGAATAGGGACAGAAAACCAAAATCTAGGTTTCACACCTCTGCCTTTCTATATATGAGATTTACTTACTAATTAGGATTTCACAAGCATCGATATAAGCACAAGACTTAAAACACAAGGCCACCAGTTTAGCTGTGGGGAATATGGTGAACATCCCAGAGATGTTCCTTGCAACATTTCTGACATAACTGTAAGTGATGGCCATGTCTATAGAAATACACTTTTGTTCAGAGCCACTAGAAGCCAAAAATGAGGAGTAGAGCTACAGAAATGGTATCTTGACATGAAAAAGTGTTCTAAATGCCTCTATATGCTGATATGGATCCATCTCTATTCTGTTCATGCCCATTTTCTAATATGATCTGTCCACAACCATTTTAAATCCAGTGAACCGTTTTGAAAGATGTAGCCTGTTTCTGGCTTTTCTGATATTGTTTTAATCTGTTTGCACATATGCCCTTTCACTGTATCTATCTGAGAAAGAAGACCAGACCTCTTGTTTATTTATTTGTAGATGATATAGATTGGAGAGTTTGTTTTCAGAAAGCTGCTTGATGGTATCTGGCTATTCCAGTGGATTAAATGGTGGATTCTGTTCTTGAAGGCAAAAGAATGACATCTGCCAGTTTTAATGTCTTTGCAAAGCTCTTCAAACTTGCTTCATAGCATTATAACAAAGGTAGTAGCAACTAAAGTGAAAAAGATAATCTTTGGAAATAGAAAGGGATGGTCCTAGTTTCTCTAAGTCCTTTCTCTAGTAGAACAAGCAGACAAACCAAGGAAAATACTAGTCACGACATCTGGTGTCAGAGAACTTAGTGACAACATCACAGTTGTAAAAAAAAAAACTAGTAGGGAAAAAATACCAGCATTCCCAGAGAATCCATGGTCAGTTATTTTATTCCAGGATTTTTATGGCCTTCCTCTATAAAAGCAGTAAAAAGGAATTTGATAAAGGTAGTGGCTTTTGATATTTGTTCCTTTATTCAGAAGGATAATGAACTGCAAATGCCCCTTCAAGCCTTATGAGAAGGTTCTATGGTGTATATCTGCTTAGGAGGAATGAGTTTCTTTTCTGCAAATAATAAGACTCAAGATTGAATTATGACTCCTACTATAAGCTCTATCTTTATCCAAACTGGGATGTGAAATATGAATAAGTATCAGAATAAACCTGAATTCTTGTTTTACTCAGTTATGATGACAAGTCCAGAAGTCTCCAGATTGGTGCTCCAATGAGGCTAATTATAAAAATAAAAGTAAACGTAATCACTGGGCAGTACCTTTCTTTACAGCTCATTTACATCTCTGTTGGCCAGCATGAAGATTTGAAAGAGATAAATAAGCATTTTGAAGCTGTTTCTCCATCATTTTCAAAACTCTTCTAATTCTGCATCTTTGTTTCTTCCAGTGCCAGCCTGCATAGTGTGTAATTTTCCAAGGCCACCATTTCATCTTATTAGCTGAGCCAGAAGCGTTTCCAGGTTCAGTTTATTCAAAATTCTGTTGTAACTTTATCTCCCAAAGATGTATGCTTCTGGCTTTTGAAGACTGATTCCCAAGGGAGAATAAAAGTAACCTGCATAGTGTGACGGCAATGGATGGAGAATCGCTGAACTCCATGGACGTGACTTGTTCTACAGTATTCACTCTGTAATCTGTTTCATGATGGTTACTGCTATTGGTACCGATAGTCAACCCTATTATCAATCCTTTCCCAACCTCAGTGATCCATGTCTCAGTTTTCCAAACAAATTATGCAGGCCAAAGAAGAGTTCCCTCTGCTGGTCTGTGAATAGCCAGAGAATCCTCACCTGGAGTACTGTGTCCAGTTCTGGAGCCCCCAGCACAAGAAGGACATGGACCAGTTGGAGGAGGTCCAGAGGAGGGCCACGAAGATGATAAAAGGGCTGGAGCACCTCTCTTATGAGGACAGGCTGAGAGAGTTGGGGCTGTTCAGCCTGCAGAAGAGGAGGCTCTGGGGAGACCTGATAGCGGTCTTCCAGTACCTCAAGGGGGCCTACAAGAAAGATGGGGAGAGGCTGTTTAGTAGGGCCTGTTGCGATAGGATGAGAGGTAATGGTTTTAAAATAGAGGGGGGTAGATTTAGATTAGAAATTAGGAAAAAATTTTTTACGATGCGGGTTATAGAACACTGGAACAGGTTGCCCAGAAAGGTGGTGGAGGCCCCATCTCTGGAAGCGTTCAAGGCCAGGTTGGATGGGGCTCTGAGCAACCTGACCTAGTCAGGGATGTCCCTGCTCCTTGCAGGGGGGTTGGACTAGATGACCTTTGAAGGTCCCTTCCAACCCTAACCATTCTATGATTCTATGATTCTATAAAAGCCAAGCATGTTGTAGCAACTGGTGACACAATAATCATTTTCTCATCTCAATTTAAAACTCCCCTTAACTATACTTTGTAACATAACAAAATCACCTTTTGATCACATTTTGAAAGTAAGCAAGCCATGGTCCTGCCCTGCCCAAGGATTTATGTGGTATTCAGGGAGACAATTAAGCATGATTCAAGCTTTTGCACTCTTTGCACTTTTTTTTGGATATATTTACTGTTGTGGCCTAGACATATTTGTGGGAATTAGCCCACCCCAGTTGAGGACATGGTAAGATGGGTTGTGTTGACGTGGGTCATTTTAGTGTGAATGAACCAACCTTCTTATCCACAATATGTACATCTTAAAGATTGGTCCTAAGCTTACTTGAATTTGCAATAAACGTTCTGTCCTGGTTTTGGCAGGGATGGAGTTAATTTTTCCTCTCAGTAGCTGGTATGTTTTGGATTTTGTGTGTGAAGAATGTTGATAAACACCCTGATGATACCAGTTGTTGTGAATGAGACCAAGGACACCGTCCTGCTTTCCAATTCTCGCTAATTTGCAGATGCAGGAAGCTGGAAGAAGGACAGACAGCATAATTGATCCAAACTGGCCAAAGAGAGTATTCCATGCCATAAACGTCATGCTCAGTATATAAGTGGGGGCAGGCGAGGGTGGGTATCTGCCTTCCTGGCATCCATCCTTCCTGCTTGTTTTTGCTGGCATTGTTCCCCCTACCTTGCTGGCTCCCTTTTGCTCCTTTGCTTGCTGCTCGGTTTTGTTTCCGTGATCGCTGCTCGGGACGGGCTGTATCGGTCATTGGGACATCGGGTGGTGAGAAAACACATATTGTTCACTTTGTATATTTTTAATATCCTTATATTCTGTTATTATTGTAGTTTTCCCTTTTATTTTAGTAAATTGTCTTCATCTCAACCCACGAGTTCTCCTTCCTTCCCAATTCTCTCCCCCATCCCCCTGGGGAGGGGGAGAGTGAGCGAGAAACTGTGTGGTGATTTGGGCTAAACCATCACACGTTCCCACTTCCTTTGCTCCTAAAACATCATCGCAATACCCTAATTTCTGTTGTACGAAATTACTTAACTGTAAAGGGTAACAACCCCGTTACGAGCCAAAATATCAAACAAAGCTGAATTTCTTTCAAACTCTCTTCAGAGCTCAAAATTTAGAAACTGCTGATTGGTAGGTTAAATCCTATAGGTACTGAATGCTCCAGTTCTAGGTAAGAAAATCACAGAAGGCTCTGAGGTTAGGACAAGATTTTTTTGGTTTAGTCTCCAGTAAAAATTACCTACATACTTGAGGCTGAACATCTGCCTGAGTGCTCTATTGGATTGAAACCAAAATGCTTAGCACTTTGCCAGGCTGGGCTCTGACGGTCTCAAGGCCAATGACTTTTACAGCAGAAAGTCAAGCTATCAAAGGATTAAACAATACAGAAATAATGCTGAAAATATAAACAGATTGCCTTGCTTCCTGAAGGAAATGACAACATATACCCTTATCAGAAATATACAAAAAAAAAAAAAAAAAAAAAAAAAAAGGTTGTAATTGTAGTAGCTGTGAAAGTCAGGCACTCGCACAGGACTTATGCCTCTGCTTCATCACAGGCTGCAGTCATTTACAAATAAGTCGTTAACATCAACAACAAAAGAAACAAAACTTCTTTGAATGCTCTGAGTGTGCTGACTGCCTAATGTTTGAGTGTCACTTCACAAGCTGAGCTGACAGCAAATAATAATTAGGCAATAATGACCTTCAGGTCTGGCACTTCCTGGCAGTTAACCCAGTCTTTAACCTGAGGGCTCCACCGCTCCTGGAAAGTGCCTGATCCTGAGGTGTTCATGGCTGACAACTGCGGGAGTGCTTAAAACAAGCAAATTACCATTTTTATGTGTTGAAAAGTTTAAAACTGAACTCCACATTGCCATGGAGATGGTGTGCTATTTAGAGCACAGAGATTTTTCAAGTAGTGAGAGTCCAGTTTAATATCCAATAGGAAACAATGCTTCAGTCTATGTTTTGTTAGGTTTCTAATCATCATAGTTTGCAAGCAGGATGCACAGAGATAATGCTAATTGATTCTCTGAGGTTATTTGTACGTTCTGGAGACAGATTGTGACTATCGTATTGAAACTTTGTATTCTGCTCTAGTCTGCTCCAGTTCTTACTCCATACACTTTCTGTAATATCTTAGCATATTACTAGAGCCATCAGAAGTGACAATAGTAGGCATAGTTTAAGCGTCAGTCAAAATAAATGCTGCAATATACTGCCGAGAGTTTGCTGGCTCTATATGATGCACTGAGTGCCCCAAATTACAAGTGTCCAAACCTGGTTGAAATTATCTTTTTTAAAAATATATTTTTGGGGGAGTAGAAATGTTCCACAAGTTTGCTGGTAAACACAAGTGAGTTATACTAGCTGGATTGTCAGACAAATGTTTGGTATTTGTAAAAATAGCATGTCCCAAAGCATCAATGCATTTTACCAAGAAATATTATTGATTGAAAAAGTCATCCTGACACTTTGCAGTCCTTATTGTTTTATTTTAAATGTAGTTGTCATCTTGTCAAGGACTAGAAAACAGCACATGAAAGAGCTCTTATTGTAAATATTGATTGTAAAGCAACCTATTATACAGAGACTCTGCATATAACAAATGTATGAGAAGAAAATAAAAATGTGTGGGTTTAGCTCCTAATTATCACGCACAAACAGTTTGGCCAGTGCTTCAGTTTTGTACTATTGGATTATCTTCTCATTGGCAGAACTGTGTTGGTTTTGTTTTTTTTTCAATAACTTTTTAAAATAAACAATGACTTGTGAGGTGGTTTACAATGATTCAGTGCAATATAAAACACAACATGATTCAGCCATGCCTCAGAGTGACACATGCTTTTCTGAAGGACACTTGTAGAAAAGTCAAAATACAGTTATCAAGTAATCCTGCTGAATATCTGAAGATGGGTCTAGCAGGTGGAATGGATCTAGGATCTGAACATTCTGATTTATATGCAAGTTGCAGAGGAAAGCATATGTAAGGTCATGTGCAGAAACATACTGCAAATAGCACAATATAAGCTATAGCAATAGAAAATTAATCAGGATTCATCTTATAAAAAATTAACTGGACTAGATATGGGATTCTCAGATTTCATTTCTTACTCCACTGAATTTCTTGCAAGGCCTTCCAGACCCTTTTCTGTAGTGTCTAATCTTCCTCAACCCCACAAGTGCCTGGTTTATTTAGATCTAGACTCATGAACTGGGTATGAGCATCATTACTTTTCCTTTTTTTTTTTTTTTTCCGTCTAAATGTCAAACAATAAGGTGCTGTACAATAATATATCACAACTGTGTGGTGGGCTGACCCTGGCTGGATGCCAGGTGCCCACCTAAGCCACTCCATCATTCCCCTTCTCAGCCAGACACGGGAGAGAAAATATAATGGAAGGCTCATGGGTCAAGATAAGGACAGGGAGAGATCATTCAGCAGTTACTGTCATGGGACAAAATAGACATGGCTTAGGGAAAATTAATTTAATTTATTACCAATCAAATCAGAGTAGGATAATGAGAAATAAAGTTGAATCTTAAAACACCTTCCTCTCTGATCACACATTTAAGAAGAGGGGAAAAAACTGCGCAACAACCTGCAGCAGAAAAAGGATGGGCTGATGGGCTGATGGGCTCGGCCAGCAGTGGGTCCATCCTGGAGCTGGCAGGCATTGGCTCTATCGGATACAGGGGAAGCTTCTGGCAGCAACTCACAGAAGCCACCACTGTGGCCCCCCTGCTACCAAAACCTTGCCACACAAACCTAACACACCACTGTCAGGTGAATTTTATTATATTAGTGAGTGAGAAGGCACTACCTATTAGCTACTTATTTTTATTACCCTTGGAAATTTCTAATGCTATAATATAAGTACTGCAATGCTCTGTATATGAATGTTGTGGTTTTGTTTAGTAAGGGGGGGCCTAAGGTTGTGGCTTCTGTAGGAAACTGCTAGAAGTCGCTCCCTTTTGTTCAGTGGACTGGGCCAGGCATAGGGCGGACCCGCTGCTGGCCAAGGCCGAGACAATTGGTAGCAGAATGTTCCATGATAATGCCTCTGCGATAACGTATTTAAGAAGGGGAAAACAGAAAAAAAAAAAGAGAAGAGAAGATGTGAAGCAGCTGAGTGGGGGCAGAGAGGGGGAGGCTCGAGCCTTGTGGGCCTTGCAGGCCTCACCCTCTGGCCTCCCACCAGGCAGCCGACTGGGCCCAACTCGGCCCAGCCTGGCTGCAAGAAGTGGAGAGGAGATGAGAAGCGAATAAGATGTAAAAAGGATCCTGAAAGACATCTGCCAGCCTGTTGTGAGGAACGGCTGCAGGCGCCAAGGTCAGTGAAGAGCGGGGGGAGGAGTAATGCAGCTCCTGGCCAAGTTTCCCCTGCAGCCTGTGGTTATGACCATGGTGGAGCAGGCTGTTCCCCTGCAGCCCATGGAGGTCCATGGAGGGGCAGAGATCCGCCTGTAGCCCATGGAGGACCCCACGCTGGAGCAGGTGGAGGCCGGAAGGAGGCTGTGACCTGTGGAGGGCCCCCTGGGGCAGCTGTTCTGGAGGGACTGCACCCCATGGAAGAGATGACCCACACCGGAGCAGTTTCACAAAGGACTGTGGCCCATGGCAGGGACCCCACGAAGGAGCAGGGGAGGAATGTGAGGAGTTCTTCCCCTGACTATGACACAGTGGCATGAAACAACGCGTGATGAACTGACCGCGACCCCCATTCCCTCTTCCCCCCTGTGCCACTCGGGAGGGGGTGAAGGTAGTAAGAGATAATGTTAAGCCCAGGAAGAGGGAGGGGTGGGGGGACGTTATCTTGTTCCCTGTCTCATTCTCCTGCTAGTTTTAGAAATAAATGAATAGTTTTCCCCAAGTCGAGTCTGTTTTGCCCTTGATGGTAACTTTAAGGATTTCTCCCCATCCTTATCTCAAACCTCAAGCTGTTTTTCTTATATCATCTCCCCCTATTCTCTCGGAGGGTGGGGGGAGCAAGAGAGACACTGTGTAATCTGGTCCCGATCAGGGCTGAACTGTGACAATGAACAAAGATTAATTTGCTCAGCTGTGCGATAAACCATCAAAAATAGCTAACCAAAACTAGTATGACAAATCATTATAAATAATGAGTCAATTTGAGAAAATCAGAAATTGCTCTCAAAGCACCTCTAGTATCTTCTGTATTTGAGAGCGTTGGGCTGAATTCAGGAGCACCTCAGGCTAAGGCTGTCCTCTGTCCCAGGGGGAAGCACTGGCACTCAGACACTGGTAGGACACAGGTATTCCAGGTTGGAAATAGAACAAGACAAAGGTGGAGCTGATCTGTAGTCCCTCACTCCTCACAGGGGTACCTCTGTCATATTGAAGGATCTGACTTTGCGCACTTAAGGTTATGCCTGCAGCAGCTGACTTACCTGCTCTGTACTTACACCAAGCTAAGACCTTGTAGCCACAGTTAATATGGCACTAGCCTGAGCTAATAAACTCTTCTGCTACAGTAACAGATCAATATGTTGGTTTGGAGCACAGGCAGAATGAGCTCCTATCTGCTCACAAAAGCCCTCTTAAATATATTTAATATTGGTATCCAATACAGGCAAACCACAGTTAGAAATCCCATTCATTAGCAGAGGTGGCCAGTCCAGCCTATGAAAAATCACGGCATACCTGCAAGATAAGTGAGAAGTTCAGGCTGAGCATAGTTCCAGAACAAGATATTTTGCCTGGGACTCGGCCAAGCTTTGTTTTATCACCATTCAGATCTGTTGTTGTCTTTGTGGAAAGGAAACAAACACCACTGAAACAGAAGAGAGATAAAATGAGAAAAGTCATAAGGATTTCCTTAATTACTCATAATCTGAATTTTTACTCTAGTAGTGCATTTTCAGACTCACCTTCGGGCAAATAACTGGCAGCATTTGCAAGTATCTCAGAAGAAGCAGGAGAGGTTCTGCGTATCGTTCAGAAAGATGCTGTAATTTACCTGCCCTTTACATTATCTTGATTTGCTTCCATTACATCAATAAGCAATTGCTCTCTCGCTCTTTCTCACACACAAGTGATCTGTGTTCCTGCAGAGCAGTAGATCATACAAGAACATAAAGGAAAGAATACAGTTATCTTCTGTTTTAGCAGAGAAAAAGGAAATTAAAAACACATTATATCTCCAGCAGAAATTGTACATAGTACTTAATTGTTATTCTTGAACTCAAGGCAACTGCGAGTTCATGCTCTGGGAACAGCATCAGATTATCTCAGGTGGAACCAGCAACAAGTTCTCTTGTGGTAAGGATGAGGCAAGAACACAACTTTCTCTCCCCTCATCTGAAAGGGAAGGTGGTGGCGAAATGAGTCAAAGGAAAATCACCAGTAAAAAAAAGACGTTTCATCAAGAAGATATGAATGGAATCCTTCCCCAGGCATCACTGTGGAAATAGTAGCAGCAACACATTCACTGAGGAAGGGGACAGAGTTTGTACCAGCAGAGAAAACAAGAGTGTGGTGTGCCAGCTATAAACCACCCTCTGGTCCCATCTGTCCTCATCTGTCTGACTCATACAGTGACATTGCCACTGCTTTGAGGTGAAGCTTCTTCATCTGCCTAAGCAGAAGATATGATCTCTGAAACAAGTCTTAAGGAAAGCTATTCTAGTTTTAATGAATGGCATGTTTTTCCATCTTGCGTTTTTCCAGGCTCAAATGTACCTTTCTAGCTGGGTCATAGATTCCATTAAAAGAAAAAGACACTTCGGTTTACTTGAAGTTTGCTCTTGCAATTTGCTCAGATGAAAAATTTTACTATCAGACTTTCACAGTACAAAGAGCATCAGTGACTGAAACCTGGACCTTGTATCTAGTTCACAACTATACAGTAACCATGAAGATTTTTGTTATACCCTATTGTTCACTACAAAATAAAAGAGACAAACATTACTGATCTATTTTTTTCCTAACAGAGGCTTTGAAAAATCAGCAACTGTAAAACCAAATGTTGTTTTCATTCACTTCAGTTAAGACATGGTTCAGCAAAGTAATAATTTTGAGCTTAATTTTAAGTGTCTGGTATGCTCCCAGGTCATACCAGAGTGGAAGAAGAGCCTGTCCCGCCAGAATTGACATCTAGCTCCTTGGTAAGGGTCCAGGGTAAGATATAGGAGAGAAGCTCTGTGAAATCCAAGGTGAAATCTTTACTAGTAGGCTGAGAAAGGTGTTTTTTTTCCTTCCCTATTTCTAGCTTGCTTTTGCAAGCATCTTCCTTTTCTTCTCTAGTGGCAGGGATCATCAGTGATTACAGGTTTCTGCAGGACTTCCCACTCCATCATTCCACTATTTCCTTCTATACATTATAAAATTTGGAGTTATTGCTGTTACTACAAGATGTTTGCCAGTGCTAATACACAGCACAATGCCATCCTGCATGTCGTTGCCCAAGGACATTTGAAGTGACACCAGCTGTATCTCCTAGGGTTCTGAAGCACACAGTAATCCAGAAGCAGCATTAAATTTAGCCCCTACACATATCAATAATTTTTGGAGTCATCAAATCTCCATGTGTCAGCAACAACAACAACAAATCACATTCTTAGAGTGCACAAGGTTGCTCAGTGGAGACAATTGTTTTTCGATGTGTTCCAGCAAAAGAAATTCTGGTTTGAAAACTGCTTTTCAAGCTTCTGCTCTTAAAAACTGAAAAAGGGAGATGAGAGAGAATCTTATGAAGATGTACCTAGGTTTGTATTAATTTATTTCTGGTCCCATCTGACATGTCATATGGTACCATGAAGCACAAACTGATTTCTCAAAGAGAGAGGATCTGGCTGCTAGTAGTATATGATCCATTTGGGACTTATCACAGAAAAAAAACTTGAAATGCCAGAATTCAGATGGACCAAGGCTTCTCTTTTTAATTTTCTTTTATCTTTTAATAAAAATACACTAAATTGTATGAAAAATACTGTGTTTGTATCCTGTCATTTTCATACTTTTAAAGCTAGGTGTTATCAATTAAAAAAAAATAATTGTTCAAAGGGTGATAATTTCCCAATTCTCAGTAAAATCAGTGGGTGGAAGATGTTACCACTCTTTGAGGATTTGTGCCTCAGTTCAACTCTTTCACAAATTGGTGCAGCAGTGCATAACCAGTTGAGGCAAAAAATACATGACACAGAAACATCAGGTTCATATTCTACAAACATATAGTTTCCCTCACTGAGGTCTTAAAGCTTTTTAGTCCTAGTAATCTCCCTTCTAATGTTATGTCCACTGTTTCTAATAGCTTGGTAGACCACAGAAGGAAAATTCTCACTCCAGAGAACACATGAAATAAATGTTGAAGCTAATGGGGCGATTCTTGCCCATTGAAAAACAAAGAAGCCTCTTAATGCATGTCCTTAGGCCAAGTAAGTGATATTTAGTGTTAGCTCTCAATCTTCAGCAGTGAAAGTCTATTGCATGTGCCCTACGGCTAAAACGAATCAATCTGACATGTAAAATACTGTTGACAGTGATGAATTCAACCTGCAAAGAATCAAGAAACACACTCTTTTCCTTTTATAATTTTCAGGTTATGTCCTACAGAGTGCAAATAAATTCTAAGACTGGAGAGTGTGCCGGATCTGTAAAGCCCTGCCCCAGTAATCCTCTGACTCCTGCTCACTGAGCTGGCTGGTTCACAAAGGAACTTGTTTCCTAAGGCTACGCATACTTGCTCAGAGAGCTCCACTGACTGCACGCTGCAGCTTTCCTCTGATTGCACGTCCTGCTCCCAGGCCTAATTCACTCATCTTTTTTCCTCAAGAAGAAAAAGCTCGGCAGCCCCTAAGGTTACAGAGCATTTTAGAAAGTCTTTACTTATTAACAGATGACTCCTACTAGTTTGTGGGAAAATTAGATTATATGACTGCTAATGTTTAGGCATTAGATGTCAATACTTCCAGAAGCCTGACAGAAAAATCTTGCCACTTTGCTTGACCTCTTCAATTTTTCATCCTGCAGTCTTTTCTAGTGTGATATAGTAAATTTTTCTCTTCGTGCTTGGCAAGGCTCCAGATGGTTTTTAAGTCACTTGTTCAGGCAAAAGAAGAATGGTACATTTGGGATAAAATTATCCTGGAGGGCATTGTTGCAATTAGAAAGATGAATGGCCTTCGGCTTTAATTAGAACACTGGGTACATGTTTCATGTCCCTATTCAGAGGAATCCAGCTCAGTCAGCCAGGCAATGCAGTGCTACTAAGTCAACACCTGTAGAACTGCAAATGCGACTTCTAAAGAAGGGGACGTTTCAACTCCATGTTTACTTGTAAACAAAATACAACCTTGTAGGAAAAAAAAATCCTGATCATCGTGAATACTCCTGCCTCATTCCTCCTAGAATGTTAGAGCTGCTTTTAAATTCATAATAGAATACTGTGCTAGAGAAGGTTGGACAAGTGTGAAAAGTGAGATTAGGACATTTATAAGTATTTAAGTATACTCATGCCAGATAACATGCAATTATGTATCTCAAACCTCATTGTAATAGTGGAATTGTTTTTGTGTTACTTGAGGAGAAATTTGTTCTTTAAACCTTATTGCTTTCTTCTGCTTTTCAAGCTTTATGAGATAACATTTTGTGCTACACATCTACAGCTTCACAAACACAAAGATACTACGAGAATTTTGTTAAGGTCATAAAGAAAAACTCTCTTAGGGTCAGGAAAGGAAAGAATTAAGATTGCTAGTGCTGCCTCAGCTCAGATTCCCTTTTCTGTGTGAATTATGATCTAACCTTTGATGATACAAGCATATTTTTTCCACAGCAGTTTTCCTGCCTATTTTTGTGCATAGAATGGACTGTGCTTAGTTAATAATCAGCAATTCAACATTTTGTTTTCTGCTTGTTGTTCAATGTATTGCCCTAGGCCTTATTTACTGCACATTTACAAATATGGTTCTGAAGACAGAATTATTAATTTCCTCATAGGTGTTTCTGTGGTGCTCATCATTAGTGTATATGAGTGCTTCACAAACATTAGGCAGTTTATCTTCCCAATACTTTTGTAAGGTGAGGGGATGGAGCCATCCCCAGTTTACAAAAGGGAAACAGATAAAAATAAATTAGAATAAGAGGAAAATATAGTAATTCTGGATGCCTAGTTCATGGCAAACAAAAATTAGTGACTAATAAATGACAAGACTTCCTATTACAGTCAAAATATTTTCTCTTGTTCATTGCGTCATTTCTCAAATTTGTCTGGTTTCAACTCCACCAGTTCTTCACCTTGCATGTATTTCCTTTTCCTGAGCTTCATCTTCCCTTCTCACATCGGTTCCTAGTCTGAAATGGTCTTGCCTGTTCCTCAGCCAGTCTCGATGCTACCTTTGTATTCCACTTTCAGATATTTTAACCAATCCTACTCTTATATCTTAGCTGCTTTTCATAATTTTTCCCTATCCCTTGCTCCATTAACTTAATTTCCATTTTTCCAGTCCAGCCAGCCTTGCAGTCTCTTCTATTTCTTCAAACAAACTTTATCCTCCCCCCATCTTTTTGCTTCTTGCTCATCTTGCTCAGCAGTCCCCGTCTCCTTTCCTCATATCTTTCAGGCTTTTTTTTCCTCCTTTACTTCCATCACTTCTACACTACTAGCTTTTGCTCTTTTGGCTTGTTTCACGTTGTCACAAGTGTATACCTGCCTCCTCAGCAAGCTCCATCTCTCATTCCTGTGAAGGGGTCATATTTCTGATACTGGTATCCAGCAGGGACTTCTCTTGTTGGACAGGGGAAATAAAATCCTTCATTTTTTTGGCAGCGCTCAAGTTTAACATAATATGTAACTACCAGACAGGCTGTTTCAGTCCTGTAGTAAATCATGACCCATTGAAGCAGAAGCTTTAGAAGACTTAGCTATCAAACCTATGAACTTTGTTGAACTCCAGCAAATCAGATATTTTCAAAGGCTTACAGTTTGACTGACAGTGGAATAGTTTGTTTTGGGTTTTTTTGTGTTTTTTTTTTTTTTTTTACAGACATAAAAATGGGAACATCCCTAACAGAAACTCCCTGCGCTGTTCAGATTTCAAAGCCTCACTCTGAAAGTGGGAATACTAGAGCCTTCTTATGACTCACTCAATTTTTTTTTTAAGACAAGGAAACCTTGTCATGTCATAATTCAGTTGTAAAACAACTGAACATTCATGTTGAAATTACTGTCTCTCTGTATATATAGATATAGGCCTGTTATAGAAAACTCTGCCCTCAAAATTCATGTTTTGGAGAGCTACAACCCCCTACTTTCAACTTCTCTTAATGGGAAGTGTTTGGCAACTTTAGTTACAGAAATTGTCATTAGCCCTACCTGTAATACATGAATGCGCACGCATAAACTTTTTGTGTGTGTATCTATTTCCATGATGGGGGTGGGGAAGAAAGAATCTAATAATCTAGATGTGTGCATTCACAGAAACATGAACATATACAAATGTCTTTAAATTTTCATTTGCTTAAATAAAAACACCCAGGGGAATTATTTAAAGGAAAATATATAAAGCAGAAAAAACTAATTTTCTGGGCAATTTATCACATTCATTCTCAAATGCACATTCCAACCATACAGTCCTCTCACAGCTCTTGAAAAAATAAGCTAGCTCTTGTTAGTGATGGACAAACTAGCAGTGCCACAGCAGAGCTGAATTTCTAAATGTATTAATTACCAAGAGTGTTAGGTGCTGGTACTCTCGTGGTAATTACAATATGCACCTTAAAATCTGTCTGCACTCCACTGCAACTGTGCCCCTAGATTCCCTGCCCCACCTATTAATAGTAATAGGATCACAATGTTTAACAATAATATGACACTTAACATTGTATCAGCATTGTGCAAGATCCAGATGATTATGATCATATATAAAAAGCTGCAGGACACTGTCACTACCATCCAGAACGACACAGCACAGAGCCTGTAGCCAAGTGGTTTGTTTGTTTGTTTGGGTTTTGTTCTTGTTGTTGTTTTTGTTAGGGTTGTTTTTTTTACACAGGTGAGATCAAACTCAATATCTATCAGTGTCAGACTCCCTCAGGACCCACAGACTTGTGGCATTTTCTCTGTTATCTCTCTATACAGCAGGATACGTACTTGGATAACAGCTGTACCCATCAGACATTTGTTCCATCCACTTTCTGCATCCCAAATGGTCCTAGAGCCTGGAGCTGTTACTGCTTGGTCACCTTGGAGAAATTTAAGAGAGTTAGTATATGAAAAAAACAAACCAAAACAAATACCAGTACTGTGAACACTGTAAAGATCTTCCTCTAACAGAAATGGAATATCTTGATGCTAATATGCTTGAAACCCCTCAGAACTCAAGCCAGGTTAAAATTATTTCAAATGCAAATATTAATTTAGAAAAGTCCAAAGCATACAAACATAATTACAAAGCACGCATGCATCTTGTCTGCAAAAATGTCTCTCACACTTTCAGCATTTCAGATTGTTAGACATCTCAGAATTCTAGCAGAGGCTTCAGTTCTTTGCCAACACTTTACCTCTGATTTGCATTTGTAGAAGAGACTCTTGATCTGGGGAAACAGGCTGGTTTTTGCACTCCCTATGAGGGAGCTTCCTTGAGGATTCATTGAGTTCCATTCTCATTCCTCTGTCCTTCTTCATAGAATTATTTGGTATTTCTTATTAGACTATTAACTACTCTCACGTCTTTGGAAACATCCATATGTCTGATAGGTTGTGTGCAGGCCTCTCTTGTGCTTGACTAAGCCAACTGTTAACATCCTGAGTAGTAAAATGTCCTTTCTGTCTGGGGAGGCACTATGTATCTCTTAACATGGAGTATTTCAATGCATTAAAATGCATAAAAACATACCAACATGTGATTATGCTTTATATAAAACTTTATTAAAATATAGATGGATAAAATATACATTGAACAGTACTAGTCATGTAACTGAAATTAGATATTTAAAAAAAAAAATAAAATCAGCCACAGTGGAGTTTATAGGATCCTAATGAGTTTGGAGGCATGTGTCCCCACTGTTGTCCAATGCCATGTGGAAGGCTGAGCAGGAGGTGGAAATGTTATGCACAGGAGCTGCAAGCCAGGACCCGAATAAGTTCATTAGGGGGAGCACTTCTCTCCTCTGGGTGCTGGTCCAAACTGGGCTAGAGGGGCTTGGGCCTTGACCAGTGTGAGTGTGTCCTGTACGAGGGTCTTTGAACAGAAATTTTACTATAAAAATTGTTATCCACTCTCCAGGCTCATCCCACTTGGTAAATACACTTCAGATTATATATCACTAAGTGATATGATTACATCCCTGTGTCTGCCCTGTCCCATATTCTACCATAACAATATGCCAAGCCTCATCAGCTATTCAGACCCCAACAGAGCACAGCTCCTTTCTACATAACTCTTTTCCAACAAATTGTTTTCCAAAAACCATGGATGTATTGCATAACCACTGATTAACAATATACTTAGGCTAAACTACATTCCTGCAACCTTAGACTTGAACAATAGCAAGGTACATCAGAGTGCCCACTAACAGACTTCTAAGTGCACTACTGTGAAGGCTGAAAATTACACAGCATAGCAACACACTTGGCTTACAAAGCATTGATGTAGGAGTTAGATGCCAAGGATTTATTGCTTTTGATTTTATACTCCCTCAAAGAGTTCAGCACAGGGTCTATGCACTCCCAAACATGATTGTGCAAAAGGAGAGAGAGTCTTGCAAGTGCTGGTGGTGCAGGTACTCAGGCAGTTGGAGGATGTTACCCAAATGTGTTCCCAAGGACACTGCAGCTGTACTCCTTCACTTTTCCTTGACCTTTTCCTGTGGATAGAGGATAAGCCACAGAGGTTTCTCCCATGGAATAGATATTGGATATTGATCTGACTCCTCTCTGTATGGAAAAAAAGTTAGAAGTGGTTCCTTCCATTGTCCCCATCAGAACTGTAAATCAATGAGAAGAAAGGTACCACCCTTATTTTACATCTTACTCAGCCACATGTGCAGCAGAGGGAATTGCAGTACGTGATGTACTGTTCTCTATCAGGGATCAGGTCCTTGATCAAGCCCAGCAATGCCTTTGATGGCATTACAGTACACTTGTTGCTCTGTCCACAAACTAGTCAGAGGCAAATAACTGAAAATATTATTTTTTCTGCATAGTTCTTCAGTACAAGCAGCTAGGTGTAGTATTTTATTTATTTCATTGTTGGTTTCTATGGAAACAGATGTGGAGTTAATTAGGATCAAGGGTCAGAGCTGATAAAAATTGGAATTTTCGATACAGTTTATCTGTCATGCACATTCAAATTAGTTTCCCTAACAAAGTATCTATTGTAGAGAAATGGTGATGGCTGAATCATTTTAACAGAAGTAAATGAAACTTGTTAAGAAGAGCTTAAAGCGGATACATTTGTTTTCTGGTTTCCCTGCTGAAAATGTTTTCCCTTTGACAAATAAATAAAAATTTTTTTTAAATTTGCAGGTTTGGGATTTAATCACCAAAAAAAAAATCTTTGTGATCAAAGCAATTCTATTACAATCTACTTGCCAATGTTCATTTCTATTAATTCATTCACTCAAGGACCCTAAGTGTTTTGCACAGCTGCTAAAACATTTGTGTAGGTGAAAGGAACCACTTCTTTTCCTCAGACCTCGTTATTCCTGTTAATTCATTCTACTGCATGTAACAATGAGCTGACTGCCCTCAGGTGCTCCCTGTGAGGTTGTATGCACGTGGTCAGTCTCCAGGTAACTGCAGTTCTTAGCAGAAGCTGAATGTGTCCTCACGTTCTACAAGTAGTTGCATGAAGAGACAGTTCCCAAGTCCAGGTTGTGATAACAGTCTGCGTGCATTTTGGCAAAGTTGTCCCAAAACCACAATTAAAATGCTGGTGATTCTGAATTTCCCTGGTGGCTCTACATGCAAATACCAGTGTGTTTACCCACTTATATCTCCTATGTGACTGATCTAAATGGATTCTCAGTGCCTTATGTTTGGAAAGGTGTCTTCTCTTCAGCTCCATCAAAAAGGGGGAAAAGGATTCCCTGCGCTGCTCACTTATATGCTAGCTACAGCTTAATCATTTTGTCAGCTCACAAAGTGTGCCATACTTTCTGAAATGCAACAGGACACGAAAAGGAAAATTCATGGAGAATACAGTATATTACCCTTGACTCAAGCTTTCACATTTCAGCTTTGCAGGGAAGTTCCTTTCCAAACGAGCTTACAGTCAATAAAATGAATTAAATTAGTGTGATAATTCTGGCCCTTCGAAACAGCATCAGAGTCACAGTCACAGACTGCTTTGTATCCGATACAGCAGGAGATGTAAGCTAGATCCAAATTCAGTGTTTCATTGCATTTCCCCAGAAGAGCTTTAGAAATGTGCCAGCCTCCGCTGAATCTCCCAAAGGCTTGGAGTAGCACGTGTGCCACCGGGAGGTGATGCTTTATCTCAAAGCTGGTTTACCCAGTCCCTTTCCTCTCCCCAGTGCCACCTCTCAGTTCCACCTGTGCATCTGTTTATGTGCTACTCTGTGAACCAGGAGGATGAACTGACATGATTAAAAATCATCAAGCAGCCACTTCAAGCTAGCTTTGACATAAAGAAAAAGTTTCGGCTTCAGAAGAAAGCACAGGAAAGTCTAACACAGGAAGGTTGGGGACAAAAGAAAGTGCTAATCCAGCTTGTCTGTCAGTCTGGTTGTGTATTTCTAATCACCGCCTATCTGTTTATATATGAGCATCACTGTAACATGCCAGTGCTGGTGTTTGCTGCATCTACAAATTCTACTAACACGTTAAATACGACAGAACAGTCACTCCTTACTTCCACTGAAATGCATTCATCTCTGTTTTTTTTTTTTACCAGATACGATTTACCAGATGCTGACATGATACACAACAGTTCATAGCAAGCCCAACACACACACACAGTGTAAACTGTAACTTACCCAGCGGAAACTCCAGAGCGAATGCAGGTAACCAGAATGTAATTACCCAAATTGGAATTTAGCCAAGACAATGGGGTTAAAATCCCTATTTGTTTGGATTATTTAATTGTTAAGTATATTGCTCCAGTAGTTGCTGTAGAAATACCCTTTTTGTATTAGCCAGTAGGTTAAATAGCACTTTTATTGCACTACTTACTGGCTTCTGTTCCTGTCAGTCACTTCTGCTTTTTATTTGACTTCCAGGTCTTTTGCATTATCCCTGTCAGCCTTGGAGCTGCATCTCCTAAGGACAGATACAAAAAGCCATGATATTAGGGGAAAAATATTGGGCAAGACAACCAATGATAATTCATCTGGCACATAGTATTTCAGTAAAAGAAAGCTGCCAATAAATGTGAAAACATCTTTGTAGTGGCTATATTTTTTTTCTTTAATAACATCACAAGGAAAAATGGTCACAGATCCTTCAGCTGTTGCAACAAAATTAGCTTTTATTACAGTCTAAAAAAGTAAATATCATAGAGTACAAACACAGTATTACTGCAGTGTACCCAGAGGTATATACTGGCTATCCTCTGTATTGTAATTTAACATTGCTACTATTCCTGAGAGGAGGAATCCTGCCCAACTCCAAGTATTAAGGGATCCCTCACCTAACCCTGCCCATGCATGGTATGGTATGGTACCTAAAGCCACAATGCACAGCTCTGCTCAAAGTAGCCTCATATATTCCCAGTGAGGTTTTCCATCCTGCTTTCTCATGCACCTTACATTCTCCCCACACTTACTTTGGAAACTAGAGTAGGACAGAGCGAATAGTCTGATGGAATGATTTTTTTTTTCTTTATTTTTAAAAAAGCAAGACTTTCTTCTCTTCTCTGCTGTTTATTCATAAGCCTCCAAATTCACATTTGCAGGATGAGCTAAGCTGCTGAGAACAGATCACACAGGTACAGTGGGGAGATATTTTAAGAAGAGGCCCAGAGCCAAAGAAGCACCACTCACAGGTGTTGGCAGTACTGATGCAGGATGGTGAGGGCAAATACAGGAAAGGCTGCCCTTTCTCTAATATTAACTACGCATACAGCTGTACAATTAAGAACTTATTCAAAGCATTGTCACTTGAAGGCTTTGAATAAGGCCTTTCTGGCCTTCTCAATTTCCCCCCACTGATGTGCTATCTGGAAAGACTTTGCACATTTCTCTGGGAGACAAGGACCACACTATCCCTTGATATGAAGGATAATGAATATCCTTAGATGAAGGCATGTGACCCCTTGGATGAAGCCAAGACAATTCTGTGTTAAGGTTACGACAGAAAAATATTGGGATGTCTAGAGGTGCATTTTGCAGGTTACCTAAACAAAATGCCAAAAATGTTTTTACTTCAATATGTCCACCATCACATATTTTGTGGAGGAGACATGCTACCAAAAAAACCCCTGCAAACTAACAAAAAAACCCACACAACTTGTTAATGGAAGTTTAAGACAGTTAAAAAAAATATATATTTAAGCTCTTTCATATTTCTATTGCCTGCAAAAGTAGGTATGTAATGATCAGCTATAAAGAGCTGTGAGGGAATCATAGAAAACCATTAAAACTTACTAAAAATAGCTCTTTTACACTTTAAGATGACAGAAAGGTGAAGCCTTAAGTCCTTCCATGGCTTGGAGGAGATACTGGCTCACTGAGAAACTAGATCCAAGCCTGGAAAGTACATGTTTTCAGTTGTGAGGAATCCCAGTTCTCCCCAGTTGAGAGTGTACTTTGAGCTACAGAAGCAGCAAAAGCCTCTGGGACAGGACTGACTCCTGTGTAACTCTGACATAGCTGGCTGATCTGCACAGTGGGCAGCTCCCCTTCTGCTGAAGGAAAGCTCTTGAAGGACAGAAAAACTGTTAGAAGAGGAGGGTGCTGGAAGCCTTGCAATAATGGGCTCATTGCAATGGAAGAAGGTTCAAAATTCAGAAGTGCCCAGTAAAGATAAGCACCTTCCAAAGAAACATTTCTCTAGAATCTCTAACAAAGATCCTGAGATGGAAGCAGAACTGGAGAAAACCTCTTGAGATTCAGCCCCTTGCTGTCACATCATCATATCTTATAATCCTTTTCATAAATTTCCATAAATCATTCCTTAAAACTAGGTAAGATTTGGGAATTCTAAAAATTATTAATTAATTATTATTAATTCTAAAAATTCTGAACTTCTAAGAGCTATTCTAACCTTACCTGTGGCTGTAACATACAGATACGTTTATTTGCACTTCTTGTGTACAAAAGAATGAAAAGGAGAGAGAAATACAGATTTTGAAGACTTTCAACTGCCTATGGCTCTTCTGAAGTAGAGATCAAGAGCATCTGCTTATTAACTCATGCTATGAATGCCACTTTACAAGATGTTGTGAAAACAGAAAGTCAGTGAGCAGCACAAGCAGGCTGCTTCACAAGAGGGGATAAATGGGGAGCCAAGGAGACCCCAGCACGGGACAGTGCCCTCATCACCCTAGGCACCATCCCACAGCACCCAGGCTGGCAAGTGATCCCTTGACTGTTGCAGAAACATGTTGTAAAGAGTCAGGGCTGGGCTCCATTGCAGACTGGGCTCAGATGGGGCTCCTGCCCTATGGGCAGAGGGTGTGTGGGTGGAGGGTCCTAGTGGGCAGAACAATTAAGACCTACGAGTGTCCTCAGGGTGCTGGCACAGACCCACCTGACACTCTCCTAATCTCCAGTAGAAGCAAGGCCCATCCCTGCAACATGTGCTGCTAGAGGTGCCACCTCTGAATGTAGTGCAGTGAGTAAAGCATCCTCCATCAAAGGTGTGGACCATAGCAGCTCCAAGAGAGTATGTGCCTTCCAAAAGTCAGGTCTCATAAGACCTGTATTCATGCCACTCCAAAGACAGGGGACTTTCACAACAGAACACACAGTTAACAAAATATTTTTTTACCCAGCTGAACTCCTGAGCAACAATGAACTCTTCTCCTTTGGATAACTCTTCCCAAGTATTACACATGGCTGTCTGCATGCACAGTGCCTATCACACTGCCTTTGGGTAATAAGCGGTTCAATTCCTGACTGTTTTTCTTAAGCAACACTTCTCCTTTTGTACTTTCCCCTTCATGTTGCTCATAAAACTTGACAAAGCAGATTAAAGTAGATTTGGACACTCTCCTTCTCACAGCTTCAGCAGTGGGCTTGAGGTCCCACAGCAACAGCATAAAAAAAAATCCCCCACCCCCGCCCCGATTGACCCAGATACAATCATGGTGTCACAGTTTAGCTGCTGGCTATAGTGACCTGCTATCTGAGATCCTTCCCTTTTATGATAATAGCAGAACGCAAGAAGATGAGACTGGGTTAGGCAACAGGTGTCTATATTCTTCTGACGAGAGCTTCCTTTGTTCCTTGTTCCAACACCGTTCCTTTTTCAGTCTTTTTCAGTGACAGGTCTAAGGGCATTCTTAAATATAATTTCGATATAAAATAAATTTTATAAATATTTATAATATAAATTTTATAAATATTTATAAATATTTATATAAATATAATTTTTTTTTCAAAAAAAACCATTTAACCACTTTTTGCTACCCTTTCAGTTGTCAGAGTTGTAGTATGTGGGGCATCATCACTTCAAACTTTAAAAGTTTGTTTGCTATAAAAAAGCTCAGGTTAACTCCAGAATTACAATTTTATATCAAGTACTTTCACTAATTTTGTAGATATTTTCTTTCAGAACTAAAAACATGCAGTGAATTTAGTGTTCAATGAAATTAAATTTCAGGTCAATATAAATTTGAAAAATTAAAGTACAATAAAATCTGAAGGGAATACTTTCTGAGGGAGAATTGCATGGTATCTTAGAAAGCATAGCTTTTCTCCAAAGCTTAAACTGAAAACAGGCAAACAAGAAACACTTATGCTCTAGCCAAATTCCACATGAAAAAAAAAAAGCTAGGACATAATGCCACATTTTATGAGACAAAGCTTTCTCTCAAACAACCCTGTCTAACAAAACATCATTGACCAGGAAATAGTGTTCGTATCATAGTCTTACTACATCAAGGATAAACCCCTCCAGCAATGCAAACCTCCTCCCTTGCTTACAGTGCCACTTCCAGAGAAGCTGAGCCTCTCATTTAGGGGAATTCCCTCATGACACCCAGTTTCTCAAGGATCTGCCTTTGATGGATATTAGCATCAACATCATTCCTTGTCTCTATCAGCTTCCTCTAACAATGTTTTGCCATTGTCTGGTAAATAATTGTTCTGAAACACCTTTCATGACCCCATAGACAATTATCCTGTGCTGACAGTTTACAAATATGTGTCATCTCAAAGAGTACAAAACAGGTGCTGTTCCACATGGAGCACAGGTCTAAAGCAGTAGAGCTGCCAGCAGGGCTGGCTCTGCTGACTCACAGAGATGACTCAGAAGCACATCCGTGGTCCACCTCCACATCTTGCTGGACTTGGGGCAGCTTCTTTGGCCATAGTAGCTCCAAGGTCCCAGGTTGTTTTAGTGACTACATGGAATTTTTGGGAAAATGAGTGCCACTAACATGCACAATGATGCTCCAGAAGCATGTTATCTCTGTTTTACAATTAATACCTTCCCTGGGTCTGTGCTCGGTGCCTGAATATATTGAGCTCAGCTAGGAGCAGCCTAACAAGGGGAAGGAAGCACAAAACCACAGTTTTATCATCCTGAGTTTCTGTGTATTTGCAGGCCAGCTCTATAGCTAAATGGCACGTAGTTTGTATGTAATTTCCTCAAGGATTCAAGCAGTAATTAAAATAAATTATAAATAATGACTGACCAAGTCCAGAACTATTCATGCACCTTAACAAAAACAGAATACAGCTGATAATGTTGAAATAAAAAACAATATACTTATTCAAGACCAGTAGCCATCAACATAAAAAAAAAATATGTATCTTAAAAACCTTTAGAAGCTACTGATATGAGATATCTTGAGCTCTCCTAAAAAAAAACAACTCATGCAAGGTTTCTAATAAGCTAACATCCCTGAGTTGGTGCTCCTCCATGTCCTTTGGTTATCTACAGCCCCTACTGAAGAGGTGCAATATCTCTCCTCTACCAGCAAAGTAGGATTTGTAGGGTCTCTGCAGGTGAATATTTACAGTGCAGAGTATTTACAGCTCTGGGGTGGGGTGAGGTTATCCCTCCGGATTTAACAAGGAATTTAACAAAGCTGGGAAGCTGTACAGGTATGATTAGCGAAGCCACCTAAACTAAGCCTAGTGCAGCCATGGGTTTTGTTGGCTCCCCATCATCCAAGGGAGCCCTTTTTCCCCACAGCTCCCAAGACCACCAAGATTGCCAATCAGAGCTACCTCTCTCGAGCAAGCTTCCCACCTTCAAAATTAGCCAGGGGTGCTAGCAGCACAGAGCCACACATGTAGACACTGCTTGCTCTCCCCATAGCAGAAAGTTGCAGAGTGAAAAGTCTGTGTGTTTGGTCCTTTAACTGTTGCCTGTTTCAAGAAACCAGAGCTGTATTTCCTTACAGACTTTTCTCAATTTGTTCATACTAAGGCCCTTAAGCTTTAGATTAAGCACTTAAGCCTATAATAGAAGAGACACAAAGAAAGCAGTAAACTGTAAATTTAGATAATGGTGAAGAGAAAAAAGCCTGCAGATTGCATGCCATTTTAATTCCTTCCCCTCATGTCCAAAGCTAAATCTCTGTAGGCTTCTACACTCAAGATTCCTCAATGCAATGCAAACTCTACATGACATGCGCCCTCTGCTATAGCATATAAATCCTGGAAAGTGATTGATAACAGAATGTGAGGACAAGTTTATTTTTTTCCTCCTCACCATGCAAAAACCTAACAGGATAGCCCAGAGCTCTCAATACTAATGACTTACATGATATTACTACAGACCACAATGCAGCAGCGTAAAATGAAGCCTGGAGTAAGTCCGTTTGCCACCAGAACTCCAAATCAAAATATCATGGGCAAACCCACCCATCCAGACCCACCCTCCCCACTAGGGAGGTGACTTGGCAGCCTGGATACCTCTGGGATCAAAGGATTATCAGCAACAGGAACATGGTTGCCCCTAGGGAATTCAGAGCTTGCCTCTTCTCTGACAGAGGACAAGCACCAAAGCAATTCCAGTGGAGCCAGGCTATCACACGACTATGAGCCTGATCCTGAAGGGGCATCAGTGGTTTCTTCATGTCTGATTCTAGTATTTCCTGAAGAATTAACAAAACGGTGTATCCACTGTGTCGCTGCTGAGCACATCCACCTATATCAAACTCCCTGCCTCTGGAAACAGCCAGTCAGCAGCGCTTCAAAACCAGAGCTGGGGCGCAGGTGTCTTGCTCAAGTGACTAGGCAACAACCTCCTCATGAGGGACAGGCACTGCCAGGGCTGTGATGCCAAACAGCTGGTTATGCTCTGAGGATGGATCAGTTTAACTTTAGGAACAGCACCCTTGATAACTTGGCACATGGCTCTGAGGGCGCTAAGCAAGGTGGTGGGGTCCACCACGGTTCAGCATGGATGGG
Source organism: Chlamydotis macqueenii (assembly GCF_036417535.1). Lineage (NCBI taxonomy): Eukaryota > Metazoa > Chordata > Aves > Otidiformes > Otididae > Chlamydotis > Chlamydotis macqueenii. The sequence continues at coordinate 69,148,061 of NC_141558.1, read as the reverse complement.
GCCGTGTGCTTTGGCCGTGCCATGCAGCTCTTCACAGCAATGGCAATTCATGAAGACAAGGATGTGCATGACTTGTTTGTACGCATCAGCAGCCCTTGGGCACCCACCTGCAGGTGCTCCAATGTGCCAGCCATTCAGACATTTACTATGGACCATCTTCCAGGAAGAGCAAGTCCCTCCCATGGCTCACCCAGCAGCACACCTGCTGCAGCACTTACTCCATTCCTGCTGGCCCCGCAAGCAGACAGCAACATCAGCTTTTAATGGATCAGGCCCCCAGCATAGTATAAAAAAGGGCAGGGCAGAGAGTCATTGCTGCCTCGCAGTGACGAGTTTCCCTGATTCACATTCTTTGTAAAGGTGTTGCCTTGCATTTTTACATATATTATACTGTAATTTGATGGTGGCATTAAATCCTTTTACTCTTACTTGGAGGGAAGCAAAATTTGCACAAATTGCCTTCCCTGTAACACTGATTATTTAGTGTAGCTATAGCATGGCCTTGTGTATCTACATTCAGCGCCATTAATCTTCTCTCTGTCTTCTTATAGAAGTCTTTTCCATACCTCTAATCATTTTTAGCTCTCCAGACACCTCTGTTTCTGCTGCATGCTTCAGATAAGAAAGAAAAACCCCACAGTGATAATCTATATTTATTTACTATACAGAGAGGCTATATGCACCAGAGAAAAAAAAAAGCTAATCGGGAAGGACTACTGAAACATTCCCTACTTAAAGCAATGCCATATACAGGCAGCGAAGGCTTATAAAATAATGAGACTTGTAGCAATGATTCAAAGTGGGTATTATACACTAAATAGAGAGGTGTTACAGCAGCCTGTCCAAGAAAAAGATTTACTAGTTTTTTCAGAAGCACTCCTGAAGCATTCAAGCTGATATGCTGCTACGTTAACAAAGGAGGCAAATAGGATGCTAGAAGGTCTTGGTAGAAGCATATAACACCCATCAGAAGGCTGATGGTTAAATTACTAAACAAAGCACTCCATGTGGACCAAAAATAGACTCTCTTCCATACTTGAAATAAGTTGTAGATAGCAAGTAATTACCTGCAGGTTACTACCTTTATTCCTTCCTATTATGCTAGTCCTTTTCTTCTTCATAACAATATCTGTCCAGTGAACACATTATTCATAGCAATTCCTGTCTGCATTCATAGTAACTTCAAGCCATTTTTTGGACAACATTGGGTTTATTTTTAAGCTGTTAACTGGACAAAACTACAGAACGAACAAAGCGGGGGCCTATGGTTTCTCCCTTTTGAATTTCTCAATTAAGCAGGTCACTGATGCCCCTGAAGTTAATAACAACAAAACTGTCCTGATAAGAGTGTAGCTGAGGTTCTCTTCTTCTGTACTGCTGCAAGAAGTCATGGCTTACTTCTCTCAAAAAAATGCCTTGGAAACAAGCCCAGGTCATTCCTCTGCTGAGAAAGAAATACGTATTGCTTTGTTCAAGGGAGCAATAAATAACATAAAGGAGTGGATGAAAATAAACACCTCAAATTGAACTGAATATAAAGCAAAGCGAGATGGTGGAGATCACTTTTAAATGCTGCCAAGTTTTGAGGAAATGAAGTCCATTTGAAGAGAGAATTTTCCTCTCAGTTATATTGCTCTAGATCAAAAGCCAGTGTAACAGATTGCTGTGTATAGGACAGATGTAATTGGAAACAATATGCAGCTTAAGTATTTCCAACTCTGAATGTTAACAAGGCACACAACTGATCTAAAAAAAATCATGAGATATATGTAAAAGAAATCATTCTGTTTCAAAAAAAAAAATAAATACGTTTGAATTCTTGTTTGCCTTCTTATTTCTGAGACTTTAAGGAGCAAATCATATTTTCGTAACTTTCTCCATCAGTAGGGAAAAGCAAGCGATCAAACACACACATGCATACAAGCATATATATTTATATATTTATAAAATCATTTTAAAGTCATCTGACTCCAGGAGCTGGGGATATATAGAAAATACCAGTGTTGCAGGACTTACAATTAAAAGCACAAGTTTCCAGCACAGCAGTTCATTTGTTCTGAATAGGTTTTCAGTTACATTGATGCAATTCAACAGCAGGAGTCCTGAATAAGTAGATAACACGTTTTGCAATACTTCTTCAATGACTGTGCATCTGACTTTATGTATAGGAAAAAGCAAAAATTGTTAGTGGTGCCTTAGGCAGATCTGTTTTAAATTTATTACACTTTTTCTCCACCTGAGTAGCAATTCTTGTATTACACTATAAGAACAGCAGCAGATCCTAGCATGCAGAAAAGGTGTGAAAAAAGATTTAAAAATGTAAGCAAAATTCCTTTGTGGAATGTGGCACGTTAGACTCACATGATGCGGCAAGATCTTTGTTTTTCATGGGAAGATTTTACTGAACTACCTGGAATACTGAAAACTGTATGATAAAAGCTGATGCTGACTGGGAAAGGAAAAAAGGACCTAAAACAAACAGCTGCCATTTGAGGGCTTAAAAAAATCTCTTCTTGTATCTCTCCCTGATATCCCCCAGGTAAGTGCTTTGCCCTCTCTGCTCCTTGCATGCTTCCAAACCTGCATAAGTAACTAGTTTTTCTCTTTTGGATCTTCTAAAATGACAAGCTGATGATCCATCAGATTGAAGAGCAACAACCATTTGGTGGATTTATGAAACACGCTCAAGAATTATGTGGCACCTAAGGAAAAAAAAAAAAAAATTATATAGGTATTTGCACTGTAGCTTAACAGCCTCATGAAACATCCCCTGAGAATAAGTCCAGATAGTGGCCTACCACTAAGATAGAAAAAGACAGAAATTGAGAGCAAGGAGAATGCTCAAAGGTTTGTAAAACACAAAAGATTAAGATGAATTTTAATTCCAGAAGTAGAATATCTGTACTATTATGGGGAAAAGACTAGAATATTTATAGAGGTAGCAATATACTTCCTAAGTGCAAATTGAATAGGTATATTTAGCTTTCTGCAGGGATTCATGAAATCAGCTTCAAATAGAAGAAAACTGGCATGTGAGTGCTGTTATTTCTTGTATGAACAGTGAAACAACCACATTTTTATAAGAGAAAGTACATCTCATACAGCATACTGATGAACAAGACACTCAGCTATCCTGGAGAAAAAATAAAAACCTTTCCTCCTTTGTTTTATGATTTATCTTTGTGGCTAGAAAAGTCGGTAACTGCATCTGTCCCCCAAGGTGAGGAGTCAAGAAGAGCACTTCTGATCCCTCCGGACTCTGCTGTTTCCAGTGTGATTGCCTTCTCAAAGGCTATGGAGCCTGCTAACACTGTCTTGGTCACTGGAAAATAACACATGCATTAAAGTTTGCCAACCGGAATTGATTTTGAAAGTTGCTTTCACCCTGAGTCAACAGCCCTGCTTTGTCTCCACTAGAAGTGGTTTATCTGCTTCTGGAGGTATGTTTCTATCTGAACTGGAGAGCAAGCTCAAAAACAGATTCGTTGCACTGACACGCGAATTTGCCCCACTTGCTAGGCTGGCAGTCACTGTGGAAACCTGAAAAACAGAGTGGTCCCTTTCCCTTATCTTTATGCTAAATTGTGCTGTTGCCACAGAAGAAAGGCTAGTTGTCAAGACCTACAGAAAATTCCCAGACAAAACCAATTTCATTAAGCTAGAGTTAAGCTTCAAAACAGCTGTTTATTGCTGAAGACAATACTGGAGCTTTCTCAAAAAAAAACATTTTTAAATCCTAGGAATTGAAATTTCAGGTTATAGTAAAAAACAAACAAACAAAAAACCAGAATGCCATAACAGAGCTATTTGCATAGAAATGTATATTTAAATCACTCAAGCAACCTTAATTTTCTCCTACTCACCTCTTTGCAGACTGTGTCTTGTGCAGACAAGACACACTTTGATGGAACAGTTTTCACTAAAACCTAGAAGCAGTTCACAGGCTGTAACCAAAGGAAACTTAAGCCCCCTTTCTTGCATTAGTTTACCGAAGGAGATGAGAAAAATCTGGTGCACATAACATTGCAAGTGCAGAGAAACAGATGAATAGACATTAGGACCAAAAGACTGTAATATGCATGAAGTCGGACCTCCTGTGTAACACAGCATGGAGAATTTCATATGTAATTACAGAACAATTTGGGTTGGAAGGGACCTTTAAAAGCCATGTAGTCTAACCCCCCTGGCAAGGAGCAGGGATATCTCCAACCAGGTCAGGTTGCTCAGAGCCTCGTCCAACCTGGCCTTGAATGTTTCCAGGGATGGGGCATCCACCACCTCTCTGGGCAACCTGTTCCAGTGTTCCACCACCCTCATTATAAAAAAAAAATAATATACCCTCATTTAGTTTCAAGCCATTACCCCTTGTCCTGTTGCAACAGGCCCTGCTAAAAAGTTTGTCCCCATCTTTCTTATAAGCCCCTGTTAAGTATTGAAAGGCTGCAATGAGGTCTCCCCAGAGCTTTCTCTTCTCCAGGCTGAACAGCCCCAACCCTCTCAGCCTGTCCTCATAGGAGAGGTGCTCCAGGCCTCTTATAATCTTCATGGCCCTCCTCTGGACTTTCCAACAGCTCCACGTCCTTATGTTGGGGGCACCAGAGCTGGACGCAGTACTCCAGATGGGGGTCTCATGAGAGTGGAATAGAGGGGGAGAATCACCTCCCCCAACCTGCTGGCCATGCTTCTTTTGATGCATGCACAATCTTTGTCTGAAGCTCTGCTTGAGCTGGAACATACATTTTAAAAATATACTCACCTTTGATACAAATATTTCAAATTAAAGAAGATCTACCATATCTCCAGCTCTGCTCTGTGACTGTTTTGTGACATACATTCTTATAAATGGGAATCTATTTTGCAGAGAAATGCATAATTTGCTTTGGTGTTATGCTCTCTTTGCAAACTGTAGTATTTTATGCCTTGTTTTTTCCTTAAGAAGTTTTTTTTCCCAAACTCATCAGCTGAATACATTTCCTATCTTCATCTAAATGCTTAAAATGGATGTTTTTCTTCACAGATTTTGTTTTCAGGCCACCTCTGAATCATTTCTACTTCCCTACTTCCTTTAGGTTTCCTACATGAGATTCTAGTTGGGAAAATATAATCCAACCCAAACCTGCTCAAATTGAACAAGTGACCTTTGCAGCCTTTTTATGCTCTAAAAAATCCTACTTCTCCCTTAAGTCCAAGGTGGCAACCTCATGCTTTTACTGTGAGTCTCTAACTGCTTGATGCTTTTAATTAAAGCTTCGACTCCTGCAATCAAAGGACAACAAAAGTCTCAGCCTGTAGAAGAGCTCTAGCCCTCATGGTAAGCAATAAAACTTGAACATGACCGAAACACCGCAAAAATACAGCCTCAGATGTAAAATTGTTTCACGACTTTAGACAGCTGAATTACATATTTGAATGCATAGGACTAGGAGAAGTATGCCATTACTAACTGGAAGAGCAGGAATCTCCTCCAGCTGGAGGCTTACCATCATCTCCTGGAGCAAATTGGCAGGAGCTTCCCACCAAACTCTGCAACTTGGCCTTCAGCGGGCAAGTTCTGAAGAGCAATTCTTCTTGTCCTCATGTGCTAAAGGATAAGAGATGCTAAAGGAGAAACTAGAAATCCTCTCTGTTTTTATGTGGAACATTTTGCAAGCGACCAGCTTAAGTCCTCTCCAGTTCAATATTCTCACTTTCTAAAAGCAAGAATTTCCTTAAGGAGAAGAAAATTCAACAAAGAAAACTCTATAGGCAACATGAACTTAAAATGAAATGTCTAGCTTAACCTTCCTGAGAGTCCTTCACCATCTGTAGAAGATGGAAGCTATTCTCAAAGAACAAAGCAACTAGCAAACTCCTCTGTAAGGGCCTCCTAGCCCAGAAATAAAGTACACATATTTGAAACTAATCAGGTGTTCCTGGGCACATGTTCCCCAGCTCAGGTCTCTGTAGATTATAAGCACCTATCAGCTACAACCCAGAGCTGAGCCTGTTGAAGCAGTCAAAGAACTATGCTCAGTGAGAAAAGGATTTTGGCTGAAAATATTATCAGGTAGGCAGATAGCTAGCTCTCACATTGGGTCCATGGCAGAGCTTGGAACAGGCTTCAGCTTTCTGAGTTGCCAATTAATGCCCTGTTATCCCCAGCAAAGGGAGATAAAAGCCAACTCACTGGAGATTTTCCACTTAAACACTGCCTGAAAGCTGACAGTAGAGTCAATAGTTTAAAAAAAAAAAAAAGAAAAAAAAAAAGAAAATTAAAATCCCCACCATTTGCACAGCAACAAATAGCTGAAAGCAGCCAAACCAACCTTTTCTCCTTTCCTCTACTTCACTTAAACAGAGCAAATTCTTATTCCTGTCAGAAGCACAAAGCTCTGCAGGACACAGGGGACTGAGAGACAACTGCTGAGCAGCTGGGCAAGTAAGGGATTTCACTACTTACCAATTTCATGTAAGCTTAACACAACAGCACTATTAGGTTTATATTATGTATCAGTAAAATACTCATTACAGAGGCCTAGACTCGAAACAGTTTCTCAAAACAACATGCCTACAGCTAGCACGCGGAGCGAGCATGCTTTACAGGGATCCACGTTCCCCACTAAACAGAAACAAACATGCCCAGTTATTATCATTTAGAAAAGACAAAAGCTGCCAAAGCGAAGGAAACGCCATCAGTGCTCAGAAAAGAGGCCTTTATTGTTTGCTACTAATTGCAAGGAAAAAGAATTCACAGACATTTCAAAGCAGCTGCTATCTTGTCCTTAAAAACTCCTTCCACTTAGAAAGGAAGATTTTCATTTTAACAGCCTCCAGAAGCTTTTATGGCTTGCTACCATCCAAGGCCATTCAGATGTGTTATTTCTGTATTGATTGTGTTGTGAGGTTCAGCAAAAAGGTCTAAGAAGCTAGGAGAAAAGCCTGTTGAGCCTGTAACTAGATAAATTACTATTTAAGTCTCAGCAATTTCTGTTAAATTAAGGGTTACTTCTCTCCCCAACACACACTGGCCTTGTTAATTTTACTGGTAAAAATCTATGCAGACTCAATTGCTCAGGAGACTGCAACTTGCTCCTTTGAAGCTACAGGTTCCAGCTGCTGTAAATCATCTGTGGAGTGAAGCTGATTTACATTAGCTGAGAATCTGGCCTGCTGTGGCTAAAAACTTCCCATCTGGTTTAATCAGTCTCCCTTCCGGAAAGCCCTAAGGATCATCATTTCAAGCTGTGTTTCTCTCCATGACTTTTGTAATGTTGATATTGTGCGTACAGCCAGGAATATCCTACCCATTGCTAGCTTGGGCACTATCTCAGTGATAGGTGAACTTGCTAAATGAGGCTCAGGGTGCCCATATGTTTTGCAATGTCCTGTAGAATTTTTTATTACAGAGGTTTTCACAGCTAAATGTCTGTCTTTTGAGGTGTTGATCCTGCTTTTATCAGCCAGCAAAACTGGCAGCCATCACTCTGTGCCTGACTGTTAGGAGCTGGCATCGTTGTATTTGTGGCATCAGATGAGAAAAACAACAAAAGCATCTAACTTATTTTGTGGAAAAATTTCACTTAAATGTGCTTTTCATTTTTTCTCTTGTGGGGAATAGCATCTCTCTTTAGATTTCCAATTAATATGTGGCCGTGAGTGTAAACATCAAGAGCAGCTTTTCTTGGGTAAGGAATGAGCAAAGCTAAGACCTCATCTAAATCAACTGAAGGGAAAGAGATTCAAAGATACATCAAGACTTGAGAGACTGGGTTTAGTTCTTTGCTCTGTCACAGACTCTGCTTGGGTACTTAAATAAACTACTCAAGGTCAGATTCAAAAAGGGATGTAGGAAACTACAGAGGGAAGGAGTCAAACTGTAATCTGGAAGAAGCTTACACACAGGCGCTTCAGGCTCCTTGTTATCAAACTTGGACAGGCATCAAAATAAGAGTCATTAAAGGATCAAACTTGGGACAGCCAGGTCCAGCTCCTGCACCTGCCTAAGGAGATTCAGACGTGTCTGCCATCTCACAGGAGCATCTGAACTGTTTCTGTCCAGAGGGACTGAAGAGGAGGAGCCCCACAGCTATGTTTGAGCTGCATCATTGTGCAAAAATTATTTTGGAAATTGTATATAAGGAGACTGTATCCATACTACTGTATTTAGGTTGCTCATCAGGATGCAACAAAGTGGGTCTTGGTTCATACCCAGAATGCATTCATAGTCCCTGAACGCTATCCCCAGGTGGCACATTGCAAAGCTAAATGCCCTCCTACTGCTTTTCTTGCTCTCAAATTATTTCTGATGCAGGGAACAGCTTCAGTGTGGCAAGGAAGGGAAAGGGAGATTAAACTTGGATCTTCCTGAATACATAGCAGGCCACTAAAGTACTATGAAGAGGGAGAGAAGGCCTTCCCTTCCTCTGGCATTTTAAAAGAGCTGAGGAAATCCTACCGAGCATTTGGATCACAGTGGGACACCCATCTAGAGGACAACACGGCTGATGATCCAAAACCAAAACTCCTCTTTGAAAACCTGTGTGAGGTAGCCAAGGTGTACAGTTTGACACCTATCCTTGCTCATAGTATTTCTTAGTCTGATAGGTAAAATCAGAGAAACCCAAGAGTACTGATTTTAGGCAGCTTCTTTCTCAGTAAGTTGGTTATTTTGGTTCCCATTTTGAGAAGATAAGCCCGTCCCTTACATGTAGGCTCCTCTAAATGAAGACTAGGTGTCTAACAATGTTCTGGATCCCATATGGACACCAGGTGATTGCAAGGTAGGTGCTGCAGTACTGTAATTCTTTATTAGATTTGGCCTTTAGTGCTTCAGCTCTCCATCTGCAAAATCAGGATAAAAGCACTTCCCTGTTTTGTAGCTAATTTTCATACTCATTTGTAATTACTACAGAAAGATATTCAACACTGCTTCGCTTTCCCAGAGCAGTTACCAACATAGTTAAGCAGGAACAAAGCACAATATGGATGCTTTTAACCTGATTTTACATACTTGACTCAGAACTTTTGGCATAATTCTGTAAGGAATTGGTTAGAGCTTAAATGACATTTCCATTTCACTTCCAGGGAGATAACTACATTTCTCACAGCAATGGCTAGGTAAACGTACTGGCAGCCACACAGCTCACAGCTTCACTGTTACTAGTGCCCAAGAGAGCCATCTTATGGGAATTTAGGTGTGATTAACCCCGCTGGATACCAATTAGCTCTTCCAACCACATGATCTGTCAGACACTATCAGTGACTTTGATTTTCTTGAAACACCACGCTGTGAACTGTGGTGGCTCAGGAGTTATTACTCAGGTGTTCAGATGTCTCTTTGTCCCAGGGGATAAAACCACATACAGTAATCTTACCATCTGTCCCTAAAGATATCACCTCTGCTCATCCAGCTGAGCCCACATGTCATGTGACAGATGTGGATCAGATGATTCTGCTTTCAGCTCTCCCTCCTTGCAGGCTACTCCTGCATAGCAGGGACAGCTGCAGAGCATGCTGGTCCTCTTAAGCCACATCTTCAACTTGGACCACACAGCTGCAGTCTGTGCAGGAGCTCCAGTGCAGATTCAGCAACTGGCTTTCAGCCAGATGTTAGGCACCCAGTCAGCTTTAACCAGCTTCTAAACCAAAGAGCAGTGAGGGTGAGTTTAAAAGCACAGACATGCTCACCTACATTAGCCTCGGCAGCAAACTGAAACTGTCCAGGCACAGTTAACATGCAGTTATCTGCAATGGATCAGCCCTGAGGTACTTCAGCTGGTTTTGAAACTGGAAGTGGAGTTCCTAGTCTTGAAGGGAATTATTAACATACTACACTCTGAGTTTATTGAGAATTTGCAGGATCTCTGAGCTTTCCTATTTTTAAGGTCTCCCTTGACACATACCAGAGTAGAATGTTAAAAGTAATAATAATTAAAAAAACCTAACAATTCAGTTGGTGTCCTTACTTTTCCAACTCAGCAGCAATTTTTGTGTATGTCTCAGGAAAGAAGAGCCCCTTCTTTTCCCCTTTGTCTCAGAGCACTGTGGCAGAGTCAGAGTGTGTCCCCCTCTCCGTGCCATGTTACCCTCACTGACAGTATAATATATCAGACTCTGAGCTGCAACAGCCAAGGTTTGGGCCCCTCTTTTATTCAGCTGCCACAGCTACAAGGATGGGAAGCCTTATGGACAGAGGGAGCGCATGTCAGGAGGCTGTAATGGCTTAAACTACCTCTGTGAGATTCACCAGGGCTCCTTCTGTTAAGGAGCCCTGTGTGCTACAAAAGACATTTTCATGAAACACTGAGCAAGCCTCATTAACATCTCCCTGAGAAAATGACAATGTTGGGTAGCAAGTAGTGCCTCCATTCAGTCAGCTACTCCCACCAACCCAAGCACTGTTCATCCCACTGTACGCTTATGCCATAGGACAGTTTGTTCCTTGTGAACACAGAGCAAATCCCACCTGGCAAGCTGATAAATTGTGAATGATTTGTACTTGTTAGAGAAACACTCGTTCTGACTGAAAATACAGAGATATTTTGAGGGTCTGAAATACGTTACTTGGACACTAAAACTGCATATGCAAACAGCAAGACTTTTTTTATCCTATGGGAACATGTAATGAATAAGATGGTGCCTATGACTGAGATAAAATACTCACTGTTAAATAAAAAATGGAGAGCAGGTTCATACATGTACAGTTCTTTCCTTCTGCCCTCTTTTCTTTCCTTGTTCTCACTTCAGAAATGAGAGACAGCTTTTACTGCTGGAAGACAGAGAGTTTTGCACATTAATAGCCACAGTGAAGGTCAGTAAGTCTGACTCATTCAAGTAACAGCTGAGTACATTGGATCTCATTTCATTTTATTACAATGGCAGAAGCAGTGCTGATCAACAGTGCCATATTTTCTTTTCTTCAGCATAAAAGATTAAGTGATTTTTCCATGAGGCAGTAGTGGGGGAAGGAAACTAGGAGAGGAGCAATATACCCTGCAATGCACTCACTACACCTGTAGCTGTGTTTTGTCCTTCCTCAGTTCTTCCTCTTTAAGTGCTAACAACTGGGGCTCCAGATAACTCCTCTGGGGTTTTGCAGTGTTGCCTCAAGGTATTTCAGGGTCCTTTTTATGCTCAGAAAATGGAGATACCTGCATCATGAGTACCTTCTTCACAGGAATACTGGGGAAAGTGGTAATTCATATTTCTGTCGAGAGCATACCTGCATAAGGATTCTACTAGTAGTTCACCAAAGAGATGCCATGTCTTCTCTGGCCTATTTTATGCAATACAGCGTTGGACATGTCACTGACTGACTCTCCAGGGATAAAGCAGGAGGAATTCTCCCTCCTAGAGGCCACAGAGGCTTTCTGAATCTTCCAGGTTAAAACAAGGTGGGGGAGACCCTAAGTGAGTGAGGCCAAAGCAACTGGAATTGTGACTAGAAGAGTAAACTCCACTAATATGCGTGAGTGGCTCTCAGCCCCTTAAAATCTGAGTACCTTGCAATATTTCTGTGTTGCAAAGGACAGTATGCACATTTAACAGCATGGAAGAAGTGAAATGACTGGACCAGTAGACTTAGAGGAGGCTTGCAATGTGGAAACAGCTGAAAAAGATTTCTGGAATGTGAGGTTCATTCATTTCCCACTGAGCCCTTTTTCCTCACTGATTTTGTAAACATTTTCTTAAAGACCTTCAATTCTTCACTTCTATACTGCTCCTGAGAAAAACACTGTATGGTCCCTTTTACTGGGGCACGGACATTTTGCTCACAGATAACTGAGCAAGGGGCAAAGAGCTTAGGCAGTGTCAATTATTGGCTTGGTCTTAGGGCAAACAAAGAGCTGTGATCCCTGTAGAAGAGCAATTATTGTTGACAAAGTCTGGATGAGCCTCAAAGTGCACTAACTTTCCTCTGTACATTCCTTAACACTTCCTTGCATTGATTTCCTCCATGTTAACAAGACTATTAGAAATATAATGGTGATGCCGCTAATAACCCCACACTGATGTTCATTTAAAAGTAATCAGACAGACGTAAACCTGCCCCCAACCACCAATGCAGAGCTCTGAAGCTGCTCCTAAGATCAGCAGGCACTACTTCTGCCCAAAAGGAGCTGTCTGTCCTCCTGCTGCTGCAAGAGGGTGTGTATTAAGGGAAACAAGCAGCTGTAGACAAACTGTATTTCTTTCTCTTAGCTTACAGGAGAAGAAGATTTTTATATAACCTGGCCTGTTCCATCCTCCCTAGCACATACTCACCTTAATGTTACAGCAGAGTGAGAAAAGCAAAGAGTTGGATTCCTTACTGGTGTAAATCAGCCTACTGCTACACCCATAATAAAGGTTTTGACCAAATATTCAGCTTGCCTGTGAGTCCCAAGAGGCAGTACGTGCTTTCCAGTGCCACTTCTTGAAGCTTTATGCTCCAAGTTTCCATCCACAGTTTTTCACCTCCTGTTTTATCAAAGGCTTTAGAACAGTTCCTCAGGGGGTGTATACACGGTGCAATGAAGTGTTGTGCAAGGATAAGAAAATTATCCCTAGACTAATGGAGTTATTAGGAACAAACCAGCTACATCAAAAAGATGCTCTGCCAAGGTGGTTGTGCTAACTGCAGAGCAGGGTTTATGGACCCAGCTGGCATGCTGTGGCAATACAGTCTGGCATCAGCTTGTGCAGAGCTAGCTCTTGTATCCGTGTGTTGCCCTGCCACGTCCCATCAAAGCCCCTCAAGCAGCTGAACCCCTTTGGGCTGTTGTGGTCTTCACCTGATTGCCCTCTGTTTGCCTTTCCAGAAGAGTGTGGCTCTGTCACAGGACAGACAGACATGATGCAGGGAAATCTCTGCTTGGAAGCAGAGATTCATTCAGCTGGAAGTCAGGGTGCTGAAGGCATTTAAAATTATGCTAGACACTTGTATTCAGGCACCTACCCGCTGCCCAGTTATGAGGGTTTTCAGATGTCCAGTGTCCTTAAGGTACTTTCAGCAATGGGAATTCAAATTTTAAATTCTGTCTTTGCCAACTCGCTTGACAATCTTACAGCAAAAGATTATAACTTGAAAGAACAAAAAAAAAAGTATTCCTAAATATCCCTCCCTTATCTATAAAGAGACTTGAGGGGAAGGGAGAGAGGACTCTATTTACCTCATTTGTAAGTAAGCCTTGGCAAAGCTGCAGATAGCCAGCAAATAAGCTAGTATATGGAGGAGTACTCATGTTCCTACAAGTGAATGGTAACTCTTACTTAGAGAGAGCATCCTCTAAGAAGTGAGAGCTTTTGCCTCTCAGTGACCACAGCAATGACTGCTGCCTCTGCTGAAGGGGCCAGCCAGCGGCCTGGTTTGGTAAGTTTGTTCACAGTTTGGTGAGTTTGTTCATGAGGAACAGCAGCAGGACTCAGCTGCTTGTATATCATAAAACCCTGCACCATAATTAGTAATTTTAAGTTATTAGTCACCCGGGAAGGAATTAAACTGTGGGCTGAAAAATGAACATTTTAATGCAAAATACCAAATCCTGCAGGCTTCCACTCACCTTCCCTGTTTCTACAAAGAATTGTGCTGGGGAGCATACACGCCGGAGCAGCCATAACTGTGGGAAGGAGAGGTTTTACGTCACCAGTGGGAATTATCCTGTTGTATCATCTCCTTCACAATATGATTCTGCTTTTTTTTTGAAGGAGAGTGAAACATTGATTATACATTTATGCTGAGTTTTGCCACTGCTAAAATGCAAACTGAAATTTTGTCACAAAATGCAATATTTCTGAATTATTGCACTTTGAAGCCCCAAAGGAGCCCCAGAGGAGCACTTCTGAGCATTCTTTTCATTTTAGATTGTTTGCATTTTTCCCCAAGACTAGTCAGATAGATCTAATACTTTCCTGATGTAGCAATTTGTTGCTGTTTATTTTTTTGTCAAATGACCTGCACCCACACACACAAACACCTTTCAAATTTCCCATCAGCTTTTATTAAGCTATTCCTAAACCAAATAATTAAATAGCTCTTTTTTTTTTTAAATTATTTTTAACCAAATTGTTAGATGAGGGCACCAGACTCCAGCTGTCTGTACTATATCATCCACAACAGGGAACAGAGAAGTTACTCTGTGCAGATGTTCAGCAGCAACAGCAACTGCTGCTGAGAGCAGCCCTAGGCAGTGGCTGCAGCCAGAGCAGGAAGGTAGAGAGCAGTAGTTCCTCCCTGCCATTTTCCCCGAGTTTCCTTCCCACCCCAGCAAGGACAGCCACAGAGCTAGGGAAGAAATACTGGAAGAGGCACTGGCCTGCCTCCAGGAAGTTACAGATACTCCCTGTTTACTGGCAGATGATCCCTACTTGCTGCGAGCCAGGGATTGCTACGATCCCCACAGCTGTGCTGCACTGCTAGGCTTCTGTTCACACTGACCCTGATGCAAAACTCTCACTGAAGCCAACAGTATTTTTTCCAGTGACTGCACAGGGTGTTGGATGTGGCCCATTACAGCCAGTAGCACTGGCTGCAGCCAAAATCTTGGCTTGTGTTTCACAGGCAGTGGGAATGAATGATCACAGTTATTCTTTCTGGCCATAAAATCAATGCAATATCTTCTTCTGATATTCCTTCCCTCTCTCTAACAGTACTTGTTCTGCTCTATTCCTGACCAAGTTTCCTGGGAAATATTAGGTTTCATACCAGTTTTTCTCACTGAAATGTTCTCACTGGGATGCTTAGACATCAACACATTCAGATCCAAGGGATCCTGAAGAGGTTAGCCAGAGGTGATTACGCCTCAAATGATGTTGTATATAATTGCTCAGGATATCAGCTTAAATTAAATAATCTGCACAGGAGAGAAGAAACAGTAAAGCTAAGGAAGGAAATTGCTGCTATAATTACTAGAGTATTTCTCTTTGAGGTATTAAAAACAAATGTTTATAACATAAAAAGGCTGGAGAGGATGACATGTGGCAACTACAGACGGAATAGCAGAGCCTCTCTTACCTCACATCAGCTCTAACAAGCTTCCTGAACATTACTTACACATAAATGGAGGGTAAGAGTAGGAGGTAGGTAGAAAATAGCCCAGAGTGATCATCTAGCTCAAACACTTTATAAGTAGCTATAAAGATAAAAAGATAGGAGACAGGTACTCTCCTTTAGGGTCTTTTGCCACTGAAGTCATTCAAGCCTTTCTATCAACTTCAGTAGCAGCACAACCAGACCTACAGCCAACAAGGGCAAGAAGAATAGCGGTCATTCCTTACAAACAACTGCCTTGCTTTTTCCCTTTGATAATTTTTTTTTTTTCTCCCTACCACATTGTCCTGAACAAAAAACAATCTGAAATGCTCACAGCTAGAACAGCCTCCCTGTTCTAAACATAACAATGCGTACAAAGTTCTCATGTTTTCCTCTCCAGCTCTTTTAGTATTTCCCGGAATATGCTTTATTGGAAACTCTTTGGAGAAATGCATTAACTGTGGATTTGGTATTTCAAAACCTCTTGTGCTTTAACATGCAGGTACATAATTGTGTGAGTCTTACTAAGATACCAATGATTTAAAAAAAAAAAATTCTAATCACCCAAGGGAACATTTCCTGGTCTAGAGCCCTCCTGAACCCACTGGGCCCTACAAGTGGGCAGACATTGGGTCATTTTGGGCATTAAGCAGAGCCCTGAGGGATTCACTGTTTCACAGTCCCTCTTGGTACAGGGGATTACAGGACTGCATTTTATTCCTGAGGTACGTCAATGCGACAGGATCCTGAGGAGGGATGGGATACAGAAATTTTTCTAGCTGAAGTCTCTGTGCCAGTGATGCTCTTAAGACATGAAATCTTCATGGACCTGCCAGAGAATTTTAAGGAAGCTGCAAGGCAGATCTGTTTTAACCTTTTTCTTCAGATTTTCTACAGCTTTCAGCAGGGTGAACAGTGACAGCAAATAGATTGGAAATTCCTCAGTTACAGGACTACTCCCCATTTTTGCTCAAGCCACTGTAGCTTTGAAACAGCAAATTCTCAGGCAAAAGCATGACTTACAACACCGAACAGCAGAAAAGACACTAGAAATTGATGAGTAGCCCAGCTGAGTGCCATCCACCTCTCAAGAGCAGAGTGACTAATGATTAGGCTAGCAGGGAGGTCACTCTGGCCTAATAAATGGTGTCAGGAGGACTAGGTGGGCATGCAGGTGTATGTAACACGGCAAAGCTAATGAACAACAGACTGTTTCATAAACAGCCCCCAGTTATGCCCTGTGCCTGTCCTCTGTGGATTTAGTACAGACTTGTTATTGCAGTATGCAGAAAAATAGTCTGACTTTGTTTAGCCTGTCTGTGTTTAGGACTTCTGAGATTACAACAGCATCTCTGGAAGCTAAAAGCACGGACTGCCTTGAAGTGAAGAAATTGGGCACAGGTACCAGGTGATGAACAGCAGTGCTTCATTAGCAGCCCTCAACATCCTAGTCTGATAGGTGCTGGTATATGATTCACAATTTAAAATTCTATTTCATTAAAGTAATTTGATTTGGATAGGGTGGGGGGCAGTGTTTGGTTTGCTTCAGCTACTTTTATTTTATTTCAGCAGGCAGTGGCTTGCAGGAAGGAAGGAGAAATCCTCATAGCCATTCCAATGCAAAGCTGTATATTTAGGTTCAGTGCAGGAAACACTGCAGACACTGAGGGCAGGTACTCTCCTGAAAAACAGAGCAAAACAAGTCTACACTCCTTTACAAATAAGCCACATAGTCAACTCTAACTACTTCTCCCAGTAGGTATCCTCTGTATGTGTTCCTCTCTATCACTTCCAAGTCCTGCTCTAATGCCACAGGCCTCTCTAGAATTTCTCCTCACTCTCTTGCAGCACTTCCAAAGCATATAGAGCCTAAAGCAGGCTTGAAAGACAGATTCATTCCTCTGTGCCAGCTGTATTTAATGCACAGATCCCATCCTGTCTCAACACAGAATCTTGCTTTTCTGCCCAAAAACACTGTGAGTGGGAGCTTTCTCTAAAAATACACATTCTTCAACATATTTGTTTAAAGTTATTATCCTGAATTGGAGTGCCAAAGATATAAATTAGTAAGTATTTTCCTTGCTAGCACTTGATTTCTATATAAATTCCCAAATATGTTTGAAGCCATGGTATGATGGCCACTGCATAAACACGCTGCAAGAGTATCTGCACCTGAGCCAAACAGAAAAGACATAGGAAGAAAAAAAGAAGGAATTGTGACCCTTCTTTAAAGAGACTTGGAAAGATTAGTGCAAGTTGCCCAAGGTCATATAGAAACTCCAGGGAACTGGAGAGAACTGAGAGCACTGCAGTCCCAACACAAAACCTTAATTACCAAATCCAATTTTCCACTTTTGCTTTCATATGTTTTTTTTTTTCATATATTAAAACACTTCACATAAGCTTATCTTTTTTTTTCCCAGGAAGAATAGCAAAAGCAAAGACTGCAAGTCGCCCTTGTGCAACTAGGTTGCACAGCCAAACAAATTTAAAATGATATCTCAGCAAGATTTTGCAACCTGCCTGCGACAAATAAAAGGACTTTCACCCTGAAATCATGTGAGCGCTCAGGAGGACTAGCTGAAAGAATTTAGCAAGGCTTCTAATGAAAGAGCTGAGCTGCAACATGTATATGCATGAGTTCATGTATTATTTAAATCATTCTGATCAGAATAAGCATCATGAACACAGTGCTGAAAGTATCACTAGCATTCATGCATTGAATAACTTGCCCTCATAAAGGTATAATAATGTGTTCATCAGTTTTGTTTGTACTCCCTAAGCAGTAATAGCATAAACAGAAAATAACCCTATATGTTGCAAAAAGCACATAAATATAAATCTAATTACGTCTTTCCTTGATATTATGACCAAGAAATTACGATGCTCACTCAAGTATAACATATGATGTCAAGTGCATTCCCAAAGGCTTTTATAAAAGTCTGCTGCTATGTTCAAGTCTAGCCTGGCATTTTAGGGGTTAAAACAAATATATCATGCTAAAGTTGGTCAGGGTGCCTCAATAACCTAGTGGCAGGTCCTTTCTCTGACAGGTGGGAGGTTCAGATTATATTTTCAGTGATTCTTTACAGCTCACTCAGCGCTTGCTGCCACACACCATGTATTGCTCCACAGATGCCCCACAGACTGACAATTAAATCACAGTGCTGATGGCTCCCTGGGAAGACGTCCTATCCTCAGTGGTCCCAAGGACAACTGTGCCACATGAGATGATGGGGTAGGTGAGAAAAGAGAGAGCACAGGAGGAAAAAATGGAAGGATTCTCAAGGTACACACAAAACACTTCTGCCTCTGTCCACACACATCTTACCAAGCAAAAGTCATAAAAACTGAAAGCAGGATCTAAAATAAACATAAATACCATGGCACAGATTTCTTATTGTACTCAAACAGTTGCCTCTGTGCAAGATGTTTATACTAAATTGACTTATGAACTGTGATCTCAGTCTTTTCAATTTTTTTTTTTTTTTAACCCTTATACACGTTAGTGAATTGTACTTTCATGTGGGAAACTTATGCAGCAGCCTGTTTTTGCTGGTATAAGTGGCAAGACTCCCACTGGTTTCATTCAAAGGTTCAGGCT
This sequence comes from Chlamydotis macqueenii, assembly GCF_036417535.1. Lineage (NCBI taxonomy): Eukaryota > Metazoa > Chordata > Aves > Otidiformes > Otididae > Chlamydotis > Chlamydotis macqueenii. Next base: position 69,129,468 of record NC_141558.1, on the reverse strand, counting down.
GTTAATGATGACTCAATCAATCAATCCGTCAAGACATGAGAAGGTGCAGAAAGAACTGGAGCCAAAATTAGTCTCAAAATTCAGTGAGCTCATTTGTTCTTGTGTAGTTTCATCAACTGAATCAGATAAGCTCTCTAGAGTAGTGAGGAAAGATGGATATCTAGGACTCTTTGGGTAGGTACATTTGGTAAGCACTGCCACTTGGTTGTATCACTGCAGTTCCTGTGTGTCAAAAGTTTCAGAAGAGCACAATGCAACAGGGTGGTGCTGGCTGAGCACTAGGACAAGAGCACATGCAGAAGGGAACACCAGGACAGGAGAGGTCAAGGTGGCTTGGGCATCAGAGGAGATAACTCTGGTTTTGGGGGATCCAGAAATGGCAAATGAGCTTGAAATGGGCAGTCAGGCTAAGGGTGTTGAAAGAGACAAGAATGTGCTGTCTTGGAAAGATGACCTGGTCATTTGCATCAGTGTGAAATCAAAATTAGAACTGTGTGGTCTGTATTCAGGAGGGGAGACCCAATACCTTTCTCCTGCAGGAAGTACTGTGGGAATTCACTTATCCCATTTGCTTTTTATGGATGGGAGTTTAAAGGATATTACTAATCATACTATGCTGCCAGTAAATGCTGGACACATTTACCTCCATAGTCTGTGTTATTATTGGAAGAGCTGGTAGAAAAATTATGACTCCTAACTTTCTCTGACATGACCTATTTGCAATTGTCAAGCTTTTCTTTTCTTTTTTAACCCAAGACCCTGAAAATTATCATCTTGTGTACCAATTAAATTGAAGTAGCCCATAAAGTTTGAGGAAGAAATGCACAATAAATGTTTATTTACTCTGCAACTGTAAATTTCACTAGATCTGTTCCATTTTCCTTCTTTAAGAGCTAAATAGTAATAGATAATGCAAAAACGTGAATGAGGCATTTATAGCACAAAAAAACACAAGGTTGCTCTATAATGCAGGAACATTTAAAACTAAGTGAAAACAACCTCAACACTGAAAAGGGTTACTGCAGGTACATTTAAGCTGGGTATGCTTAAAACAGTAATCTACTGAATGGAGCAAGGTATAACAGACATAAGCATATCTACATTGTTTTCTGTCTGCAGACTTACTGTTATGCAGAAAACTTGTGGTCGTTAATATTTTAAAGCTCAGAAGGGAAGAAGCTGTAAAAAAGGGAGGAGGAGAGAGGAACACAAAAAGCTATCCAGCACTTTGTATCTTACTGGGTGGTGGTGTCTCTGCTTTTTCCCCCATCTCTAACATCAAGGCCAGAATGTTTAAGCCAGGTGCTGCCATAATCAGACAAGTGGCAGTTCATTGCATTCAGCGATGCTGCTCAATGAATGAAATGCTGTTTGCTTTGATCAAGGCCTTAGGAACATTTCAGTTAAATCAGTCTTGGATTACAGGCTGTATGTGTTCACAATTCCCGTGCAAAAAGAAATAGATGCTTTCTTTTGTTGCCTCTTCTAGAAGAGAAGACTGGCCATTGTTCTATACATGCCAATATTTTGACAGGTACAGTACATAGAAAGGGGAAGATTTATGGGACTCAAGATTAAAGTTCATCAAGATTAAACTTGCATGCAGTGACCAACTCTGCAATAGGCTTCCTTCAGGCAAAACATAATGGCACAGTGTTGACACTTTTTTCTGGGCTTAAGCACTCTTTACATAGCTATTGAATGGTTTCTTTCTGCAGCAGCAGCATCTCCTACCTCAGTCCCTACCAAGAGCTCTCTGATGAAGGACTGTGAATGAGGAAGGACAGCTGGAGAGCAGAAGCATCAGGAAGGGGATTAGGACATGGGAACCAGGGCAAGTTATTAGAACTGATGCAGAGAAGGGCTTTAGGATCCCCATCAAATCAGCCAGTAGCCTCCAGCAAAACACATTCTGGCCACATAGGGTGATGAGGGAGTTTAGGATATTCATAGGGGAATATGAATTCATTTTGATTCTTTAGGGGAATGCCCCTTTGATGAGTGCATCTACAAGAAAGCGTGAAGTAGCTTCAGTGTCTCAAATAAAACAGGAGGCAAATTATTTTTGTACTTCAGGTTGGGTTATGTACTAATCATTGAGGACTCTCCAGATGGAAGATGCTGGATATATGCAAAATCTTGCCGCAATTAAGTAAGTTTTTTTTTTTAATTGGAAAAAAAAAAGCAAAAACTGTAATGTGAGCTGTCTAGATTCTCTCAAGAGGCAGTAGAGAGCAGAATTTAGGTTTTCCCAACACAAACATATAAAATGATTTATATATTATCCTCTGAAAGGGCTTATTTCTATCAGATTACTATAAAATAATCTAGATCAGACTTTTATAGTGTAGATATTTAAATATACAGTGAATTTAGATGAAATTAATCCTATTCTACTTTCCGAGAATCTGTGTGTTTATTTACATGTTTTTAAGGACCTTATATTATAGGAAGGTTTAACTCTGTAAGTACTTTGGCAACTGAATGAAAGCTGGAACTACTCAACACCTCAATATTAATTTTAATAACAGGCAACAGTTTGAAAGTACAAAGAAATCACGGTTGAACTGTATGACTGAGATAATGGAACCATCAGATTCTCTGTTTTTCTGATGTTCTTTAAGAACAAATAATTGACTAATTTGTAAAAGTTTGGAAAAAGTCAGTAATTCAATAATATACCATATAATGATGAATATGCAAGAGAGTATGAAATCAATGATAGAAATCATAAAACTTTAAAAAGTTAGTGAATTATTTAGGGCTGTCTCTTAATTTAACATTTTTTTCTAGGCATGTTTTTGAGTAGCTAAGTGTGTTTGGAGAGCTTGCTATTTTTCTCATACAGTCTCTGCATTTATTTTTTTTTTATGTGCCTAAAAGTCTAGTTAGCTGCAGCTAAGGGTACAGGCAGAAGATTTAACATAGATGAGTCAGGATGGCTTAACAAGTTACCACCTGTCTCCTCAGCTGACATCATTCTCCATCACATTTTTTTTTTCCCCTGAAGTCAAGGCAAAATGCATGAGCCTCAGCCTCATTCATTATTGCTTAAGCTAAGACACACAACTCTTCAGGCAATCTCAGAGCATGCACACATGTAGATACAGTGGCTGAGTTAATACATAATAGCTTTAATGAGCTTCTGTAACTCAATCCTATCCTATGGCCTTACTCCAACACAGACTGGCATTGTACTTCAGTAATTTAGTTCTTCATAGCTGCTCTGCTAGCTTTCATCCTGCTTTTGCTTAGGCAAAGCCAATATGAAACTGTCCTTGACAGAGCAGTATTGTTCTAGGGATATGGTCCTTTCTCACCCTGTACAGACAAAGACAGAGGGGAAGAAGCAGCCCCAATATCAGCAACTGGAGCTCAATTAGATACAGTTACACTAATATAATGCTTTGTGCTTGTTATTTTATCCCTCGTTTCTTTTTAACCTCTCTTGCCACAAGCACATTTTGCCCAGTATAAGCAGCTTCTCTGCTAGGAAATGTGCTGGCATAATTTATGAAAGTATTTCTGCATCAAAAATGCTAGTGTGGACTGGGTCTTAGTAAATAAAACAGAACTTATGGTCAGCTTTTCTTAAGAGCTCAGCACATAATAGCTCACATCACTGTGTGCTTTTGAAAGCTGGACTGCATTAAGGTGTCTATATGGGCTCAGGGTTTGAAATAACTCAAATCCAGTATTTACTCTGAGGGTGCCTTAGCAAGAATAGTGATCCTGTCTCTTCCGTAGAACAAGGAGAAGAACTGAAGGGCAAGGAGGAAAGAGAAAGGTGAGATTGCCCTCTTTTCCCCATATACCTTGTTTCTTTTACACATATCCCCAAAGGAAGCAGAGAAAAAAAGCAGAGCAGGTTTGCTCCATCAGGAAGCACCTAATCCAAGATGAAGCAGTTTACATTATCTTTTCTACATCAAGACCCTTGGGAAAGTCCTGTCCTATTAGGCCCAGCCTTTTCTATTACTATGAAAACCGTCACCTGCTACCCCTTGCTTAGAGATCTGCCTCAGTCCCTAGATGAGTGATGGGCCAACCCTTTGTAGAGCAGTGCAAAACAAAACTAGGACTGACTTAATTGCTGAAGATTTGGTATATATTCCCACCTGTTTTGACCTGAGGGGCTGTGAAGCACCGCAGAAATTTCTGTGTAAAATAAGGTACTTTCCTATATTGTATTTGTCCTGTTTATCTTTTAATCCCACCAACTTTACACACAGCAGATTTTTCATTACCATTTTAGCTCTGATCTGGTCTTGCAAAAGGATCTAGTTAATCTGCAACTTCGTACTGCCAGTGCTGGCTGTTGCTGTAGTAACAAAGTACCGTTATATACCTTCAAGGATCAGTGCTGCAGAACTGCTGATTTTTCTAATAAGGCAAAAAAAAAAAAAAAAAAAGATAAAAGATCCTTTTTATTACATCTATTGCTCTTTGTGTTGTAGTGCTGTAACAATAGAACCTTAATGTTCCCTCTAGAATAAAAATATGAGAAACCAGGGCTTTCTCCATTGTACAAGGTTGAAGGAAGGTCTGAACTGTAAATCCCAGCAACATGGACATATACTGCTGGGCTCAGTTTCATGTTGGTGTAATCATGAAAAATGGCGATGAAGTCTACAGAGTTATGCTGATATAAAATGCCTCTGAGCAAGGCTGGAATCCAACCAACTAACTTCTGTAAAATTCCATCTGCTATATATCCATATATCCAACCTGAAGACACATCTTCTGGCCCACCATGACACAGTACTGCCTACCTCTCTGAGGGCTCTGATGTTTGGTGGTGGATATAAAGATTTGCTTGTAATTGGAGTTTTGTTAATCAACGACATCTTCCTTTCATTCCTACTTTCATTTCCTACTGTGTACACCAGAAAACCGGACAATCAGTAAGTTTCCTATTCTTGAAATGTACAAGCTCAAATGAAAATTTAAGTAAAATACTTAAGTATTTACTATAGTGTGCTTGTTTCCTTCCTTTCTCCCACTGAACATACCAGCATGGCTACAATTACACTTGTATGCACAGGGGGATATGTATGTCCTTAGACAGACATACGCTAGTACAGGAAGCAAGATCAGTTCGAGCAGTAGATGCTTTAGAAATTATTATTTCTTTCCACATTTATACTTACATGGGTATAGGTATATTAGGTAAAGAAAAGCTCTCTAAATGGCAAAATCATATTCAATAATGATAATATGCTGATGAAATTAATCTAGACAACTATCTTATTTTTAACCAGGACAAAAAAACTTGGAACAGGATACTCCCCCTCCTACCTCCCCATTTAATGTGTTGTAAATATTCCTATTTTAATGAAAGTCTTAGGCTTTGTAGTCTGATACATGAACTTTGAGTGCTTGGAATGGATACCACTGCAGCAATAGAAAGACTGAATGGACAGTATTAATATGTTGTTGTTAGTTTTGTTTTTTTTTAATGGGTCTTTTGTGTAAATTTCCACTAATTATTTTAAAATGCCAGTTAAATTTATTTACCATTCTAATGCTCAATTATTTGAAACATAAGTGTTTGCATCATATAAGTATTTGAAAGATTATTATGACTTAACTCAAAATGTATATAATTTGATTGTTCTTTCCCAGCCGTAGAAAAAAAAACCTAAAAAAACCAACCAACAAACAAACCCCATAGGGGAAAAGCATACACAGCGGCAAAAGCACTTCTCTGCATTTCAAAAATTCCTGGTGGATGATAGTGGGAACAGTAAAGAAATGCGGCTGCTCAGCCACTGTCAGCTCCAGCTGACAGTGTTCAATAAGCATCTGAAGGAAGATGAGAGCTCATGAATCAAATTCAAGTGGAGCCCTGGGACTGCCCTGCAGCAGAGATTGAATATGCCCCACAGGAATGAAAATGCTAGTGCTTTGTCATTGTTTCTGAAGGAGTTCTGCCTTTCTGCCTTTGTCAGACCCTGGCTCCTCCTCATCATATCCCATAGGCCAGGTTTGGCAGGCAGGATGCACCACCCAACTTTGTTGTTGCTCTTCTGTCTGGGGAGTGTGGCAAACAGGCCTGAGTGTTGGCACTGCAGCTTGCATGGAGGCATCGAGCTGAAGTTACACCGGCCAGATGAAACATGGACAGCTGCATGTCTGCAGCACCCCTGTGCTGTGAGGGAAGCTGGTCAGCTGCTGAAGCAGCTGACCTACACTGAGCTCAGGCTTGCCACAACAAATCCTAGGCTGTCTCATCTCCCTATCTAGCAATCATAAATGAGAGCGCTGCAAACATCCCCAGAATGTTTGCAGAACTGAGGACCTTACAAGGGTACAACAAAAGCAAAATCTCATTGTTGATCAGGGACATTCAGAGATGTTTGGCTCATTTCCTTCTTTTCCTTTCCTCTATTTTCCCAGACAGTTGCAACTACTGTGGCTGGTGACCTTCATCATTTTCCTGTTCCATCCTATTATCATAAAGTCCCACTGTTAGATCTTTATTCCACTTCCATTACATAGCATCTGCACAATTTTTGAAAACAACTTTTTGAAAATTGAAGTGTCCTGTTTGTACAGTCCCCATTTTGTTAGGCTGGATTATTTATTGCTGTAACATCAGGGCTTTCACATCTCACCAGTCTGACAAACTAAAAGCGAGTTATGAAAGGCCATTAAGGACTTTGCAAAGGTTATGATCCACATCATCTTATTGTCCATTTTAGGGAATCAGATTGGTTTTAGGTTCTTTGGATTGGCTCTTCTATAGCCTGTGTTCAGGATGTTTGTGCAAGGCCATATCCTTCCTCTCAGACTGCTTTCTGTAGCATTTTCTAATATACTGATTTATTCAAGGTGCTATATACTCAGGATTAAATCCCTGCTCACGCTGAAGATTATGGGACTTTTGCCTCAAACAGAGTATATATTAATGCTTTTGAGATGAGGACTTTCTTGTTGCAGAGCAGTGTCTACGTAACAGTTCCCATGGATGGGAAATCACTGGAAGTTTTCATGTGGGGAGCAGAACAGAGCAGCATAAGAAGCAAAGACCATGTTCACATACGGGTCTGGCAAAGCTGCTTTCCAAAAAGGCAGCATGTGAGATCAGGCACCAGACTGTTGCTGCAACTTTATTCATGCACACTGAAACCTTCCCCTAGGATGTGTGGTAACTCCCATCAAAATTCCGATCAACAATAATTCTAAGTTTATTTTTGAATTTGAAGTCTCTAAGATTTCTAAATTAGCTTAAATGATACCAAGAGCTGACTTAATATGTCTAAAAACTCTAAAAATCATATTCTCATTGCCAAATTGAACTGTTCTTAAATGAAACTGAGCTGTTTCTGAACAAGCTTATGTTCACAGAGCATGTTTCTTTCTATATTTAGCAATCAACTTTTGCTAAAATATAGTAATAAAAATAGACGTCTCAAGATGATTTTTGGAACTTAGGCAAAAATATAAGCAGCCACTTAAACACAAATATGTTAATTTACAAGAATTCAGATTTAGAAATCTTATCATCAGTCTGTATCGTCAGTCTTTGATGCCTAACACTTAGAAATCTAAAAGAATTAATGATGACTATACAGAATATGTCTATGAAATGCTCATAATAATATGCAGTATGCTAGAGGGAAGTGTAATCACTCTGTAGTTTAAAGACGCAATAAAGTTTCAATCTTAATGGAAACAGCAGCTTTCTTGTCTACAGAAGATACAAGCAAAGATCTTAAAATGTAGCCCAATCTCTTGTGGTTTCTCATGATATTTTTAATACTGACTATATCTGGAAACAGATTATGATTGATTTCCTTACACAAAATAATTGACTTTGGTGAGAACAAAGACAGAGAAGACTGTCAAAATTTTGGTTAAAAGCAGATCTGTGTTGCAAAATCTGGATTGAGAATTTCCTGAAGATTGGAGTTGTTCAGTACAGCTCTGCCTTTTTGAGCAGTGGCCAAATCCAGCTCTGCCCCAACCATTTCTTCCAGTTCACCTACTCCATTTAGAGATTCAGAAGTGGTAGTTTTGCTTACAGTATATTTCTACAAGGTAGTGATTGCACTTTTGGTGATCTCAGTGTCGGTAACATGGCTTCCTCATACAGTGTTTATCTAAAAATACTTCCATATTTATCTCAACCTGTTCAGTCTTTCAAACCATTATTTCTTTAGGCTCAAAGAAAAGGGTAGAGGGGATGTTAGGAAATGGGGGATGGTGGTTAAAAAGGAAGATGAGGGCCAGAATTGCAAAGACACCAAGTCCTGTAAAAATATCAGGAAGGCCTTAATATGTAGCAGCAATTTTCATTTGGGGCTGGACACTTCATATTAAGAATACCCTAGTTTTACTATAATGAATTGTTACAAGCACATTGGCATATAGAAATGGACAAATACTCTTTCAACAGGAAAGTTTCATTTAAGATCAGGAGTGCAGTTCTGAAGCAACTCCAGCTGTTCTCACTTACTACACTTCAATTAACTTCACAGAGCACTCTGCATGAAGGAACTGGACACTTTCCAGATTAAATAACATGAGCTGCATGAGCACACCTAATGCCACCTAACCACTAATTGGCACTCAGTCTGTGAGACCAGACTACAACTGGTTCAAAGAAAATCCTGAAATGCAATGTGGAGGTCAGGTCCTCAGCACCAACTGCTTTGCCCTGTAAATTTACTCCTACTGAGCCACATTTGCTGGTGCAGACACGGCCTTAACTTTGAGCCAAATCCTGCAATCCTTCCTTAGATAAAGTTATTAAAATAGATGAGAAATTGGTCTAAGTAATGACTGTTATACTTGTGCTATCAGCATTTTGAAAGACTTCCCTAAAAAGAGCCTGCAGACAAGTATAAATGAGCTCCCAAACAAACTTAGCCTTCAGGAAAGCTGAGCATAAACTCACCTTTCCCAACCACCACCCATTAACAAACCAAGATTTAAATAAATTAATTATCTGAAATTCTTCTGCTTACTGTATGGGGATTTGCTGGGCACCTCTTCTTGTCCTGTACTTTGGGCTACTGAACCACCCCACAATAAATCCAATGGAAGGCAGTAAAAACCCAGAGTGCAGAGAAGGATGCAGCTCTGGCCTTTAAATTCTGCCCTGATGTGACTCCTTGCTTTGCATTGGTTTCCTCTAAATTTAGAGGAAAATCTTTCTACAATTAGCTCACAGGTGGTGTGAAGGGCCTGGTAACTACAGCAAGCTCTGCCCTGGCTAGCAGGGCAACCCTTCTGCCAGGTGGGACTGACAGGCAGATGTAACATGCCTGCTACCTCTCTATCTGTAATCAGCAAGGGATAAAACCCATCTGTCAGCCTGAAAAGCTGAATAGCAGATGGTGGCAGGTGAGGTGGGATTTTCCAGGGGAGCTGAGGGGGGTGAGTGGTGTCTGTGTTATTTTCTTCTTTAATATTTTTACATCTCCTTATACTGAAGCTTGTCCCTCTCCCTATGGTTTAACAAGGCATGCTGCTGGATCTCACACTCAGTCAATTTGCTGGTTCAAATCTTTGAGATCCAGCGTTCCAGAAAATTAGGGATACCTGTATTGCTGTAGGGTGAGTTTAATGCCTCTGGGATGCTTCTGCTGCCTGGCCTCCTTCCCCAGGCCCGGGAGGCCTGGGGGTCTCCTCTCTGGTGTGAAACATAGGCAAGTAAAGCTGTAAAGAAACAGTAAACTACTTCCTAACTGAATTGCTAAACTGTTTATGCCACCGCCTTTTTGAGAACCCTATTTTTTTTTTTTTTCTTTGATGGCTTTGTCAGCTAAGGAAAACCTGGACCTGCTCCAGCTTTGCTGAACCACCAGCCCTGTGGCAAGTTGCAATAGCATAAGGGGTAACAGTTTTAAATTTAAAGAGGGTAGATTCACACTAAACATCAGGAAAAAAATGTTTACAATGAGGGTGGTGGAACACTGGAACAGGTTGCCCAGAGAGGTGGTGGATGCCCCATCCCTGGAAACATTCAAGGCCAGGTTGGACAGGGCTCTGAGCAACCTGATCTGGTTGAAAGTGTCCCTGTTCCTTGCAGGGGGGTTGGACTAGATGACCTTTGAAGGTCCCTTCCAACCCAAACTGTTCTATGTTTCCCCATCCAGTCCTGGTTGTGAGACTCTTGCAGCTGAATTTTCCCCCATTTCTGTAGTCACACCAGGCCAGTGGGGAGTGGCACAGCCCTCATGTCTTCCCTCCTCACACCTGCCTGTCCTCAGGGGGTTGTACTGGTTCCCGAAACACCGTAGTACTGCAGTCTGAAGGCCTCAGCCCTACCACAGCTGTAGGAGCTCAGAGGAAAAAAAAAAAAAGAAAAGAAAAAGAGAGATGCTCATGCATCAACAGCCTTGTCTCAAGCATTGGCCAGAGGGGACCACATCCAACTACCACCAGCTGGACACTGCCCATTGTCCTCTGCTTGCTGTGGACTTGAAAATGTGCTGACCTGCCATTTTGGCAGACTATAAATTCAGGGCCTAGTGGGAGTGAAAACAAGGGCAGCCCTTTGGGGACAACACTATGGATTATAAGCCCTTCCTCACATCTTGGCCCTTGCTATCCTTCACTAGAGTACAAGCTGAACCTGTCCTGGCATACAGGGTTTCCCTGTGCACCCCACCCTGCCCTCGGCCACCATCGCTGTACACAGGGAGCAGAAATCCGCTGCCAAGCTCAGGTGTGTGCTGTAGCCAGGGGCCACTGCCAGTGTGAGCTGGGACCTCCCATTTCTGGACTGTGTTCAGCCACTGTGCCTGAGGCCAGCACTCTCCTGAGCAGAATGAAGGTTTCTCCCCCAAACCCGCAACCACGCAGCCAGCTCCTAGCCACCGAGCCTGGTTTCTGTTTCATACGGTGTTGCCTGTGCTGCGACATGTTTTGGGAGCCACTTAATTAGTCTCATGAAGTAACCTGCTGTACTTTTTGCAGAAAATGTATTTTAATTTCAAAGGTGAAAAGGAAGATTTATCTGGAAACAGCTGATAAGCTGGTGTGCAGCAGCAGTTTGTGTAAAACTTGCCCAGTCCCCTCAGCTGGAGGGTGCCTTAACAGCAACCGGGCACCCAAGCCTGAAAAAGCTGATGCAGCCACGCAAGCCGTGTCTGCTGCATCCCAAACTATGACTAATAGAAGTATTTTGCTATTTTTCATCCAATAAACGCTTACTGGCTTGTAACTGGGCTCACTCATAAAAATCCGACCAATGCACCAGTGGTTATTTTTGGCTGTTCAAATTCTATTTTCCTGTGTTATTTGCTGTGACCAGACTGACGCGGTCACATTTTGATAGCCGTGTTGCCGGTTCCTGAGCTCGCTGACAAACGAGCTAATGTCTTTATTGTTTACCAAAAGGATGTTATTGAGGATTACTGGCCTGGATTTTTAAACCTCTGAAGTGTATGTTGGCATGAAATTACTCTCTTTAAAGGCAATTTACTCCTTGAGAATCCCATGCTCTTTGAAATATCTCTACCCCTTATGTCACCATATTTTTTTCTTTAAAAAATAGCCAAAGTCTACCACAATTCAACCCCACTGGAGGAGCACTGTCATATGGAAATCTACTTGTTCTGAACAAAAAGTTAGTGGGTAGAGGACTGGGTGAGTTCTGAACCTGCACCTCACAAAACTGTGTAGGCCTCTATCACTGAGTAGTTTTTTTTTTCCTTTTCTGGAATTTCTAGCTCGAAGCTTAACCCACAGGGTATGTCCTGGTTTCATGGAGACCAATGACCAACCAAAGGAGGACTAGACCATCCAGACAAATAAGAGGCTGGCAGGCAAGAATTTTATCATCCCCCAGCATTCATCAATTCATAAATTGATTTAAGTGCAATGTGGATTTCTCTTTCTCCCCACTCCCAAGAGGGCCAGAAACATTTTAATGCTGAAATACTTACAGACTTTAACAAAGTGAGAGTTTTAAAATAAAGCAAATAGACTTTATTGCAAATAAAATTGTAGTGACAAATCTGGCTTACCCCAGCACGGTGCTTCCAAGCACCTCTAAACAGGACTGTACTGAACTTAGAAGCAAATTTCTGTACTCAATATAAAAATCATAGCTAGATACCCAATTTAAAACTGTTTTGTTGAACTACAAAGAAGTCATACTAGAGGAATTAACAAACACAGTTGTCATTTACAGCCTACATGTGTGCTCTGTTTCTCTTCTTCTAAGCTGAATTTGGAGAGTTTGTTTAGTTCTTTCTCTTTTTTTCCTCATCTTATGAAGTTTTTTAAGTGATGATTGATTATGGAGGCCACCATTTAAAGCAGCTGGCTGATGATGGAAGATGCAGGTACTGAGAAGCCATTAGTATTTTGGTGAAAGGGAAATTATAGTATAGATGTAAGAAAAAAAAATAACAGAGACAGTGTAGAATTTAAAAGTGTATAATTAAAAGTGGGGTTTTTGTGGTAGAACAAAAATCACTATTGTTGTAACTCCTTTAAATGTGTATAAAGCATTTTCCTAAATTGAATCTTTGGTGTTTATTTAAAAACACACACACACGTACTAATCCTACTATAAAGCAGCTTAGAATGTAAATTTTACTATAAACTTTTATACCAATGGAAGATAGGGGCTGTTTTCTCCCGATATTTCCAAACTTAAATTATCTAAAATACTTCAGTTTATACCTAATTAAGCGGATGAATAAATCCTATTGAAGTCAAAGAAGCTACTGATGTGATTAAAGATGATACATACTTAAATTCTATTTGGAGTTTAGATCCAAAAGCTTAACTCCATCCCCATTCAGCAGTACATTTAGGCAACTTTAGACACTTGCTTAAATCAATAGGATTAGATATTTGCTTGAAGTTAGCCATGAATTTAAATGCCATGCTAAATAGGAATGTACTTGCATAATGGATTAGCTCCGGTTGAAATTTTGTAATTATTATTTAGCAATGTTTTTAAGGACCTGAAATATGTTCATTTTTTTCCATTATTTTTTAAACCATCTTCTAGTCAAGAGATAATATTTTCAGTTTGAACTTTTCATCCCATTACCTTACCTTCTGCCATCTTCTTTTCACCAGAAAAAAAGAAAAACAGTAGTGGAAAACAAAGGGAATTCTTTTTTCATTCCGGGTGGGAGGGGGCAGAGAGCATCAAGTTTTAATTTCTTGATTTTTTTTTTTAAATAAAAGCTAAAAATTTCAAATTCAGTAATTCTATGCAAAAACAAACAATGTATTCATGTAATTTGTGCTTTTCTGACTGGGCCAGCCGAACACAAGACTTGTAGAAGGTTCTCACATAAGTGTGCAAAGAGCTCTGAGGTCACTTTTCCCTGATGTCAATGCCTGTAACTTCACACAAATTTACCACTTTTTTTTTTTCACTCCTTTAAGATGAACAGATACTCCATATCTAAGGGCAAGAGAAGAAACAAGCCAGCATTTGTATTAAGAAACATTTTTTATTAACAAAACAGTAAATTCCACTTGCTTAGCATTTCCAATAATGAATAAATTGGCCTTGCAACAAATAAAAAAATCGTAAATATCTATCACAGAAAGCACTATAAGGTTAGGGGCATTGGGCCTCTCTTCAATGTCTTAGGGTTGAAAGTTTCACACGTTATTTAGTGTTTTGTTAAAAAAGGCAACACAATACAGTCATAGAAATGAAGCCATCTCAGTCAAACAAATTAGGTTATTATAGAGAAAGGATCCAATTTTATGTTAGGTAGTTGGTTTATGTCTGTTTGTTGTTGTTGCTGCTGTTTTTAAACAAAAAAGAATTTTAAATCCACTTGCTGGCACTTCTGATACATCCATATTTGTTTTTTGTTAAATTATGAAATTAAAGAGGAATAAGGAGAACCTTCAGAAACAGTGTTAAAATTGTGTTTTCTTTTTATAGTAGTAGCAGATCTTTTTTTTCCTTGATGTATGGATTTAGTTTAAGATTAATCTACCTAACTGCCTGGAAGTTGACCTGACCATGCTATTTCAATAATACAATCAATACCAAGCAGAAAAGACCATTTCATCTCACCCAAACCATATTCCGTCATGTCTAATCTCCTGTCATCAGATTATTCTTGTTCTTCTACATATCTTTAATCACTGAATTCTGAACACCACCTGGCTTTCAGCTTCTTCTTTCCCCCCTCCAGCTGAAGTCTCTTGCTTCCAACAATGACCTCCAGTATACCTGACCCTGCCATTCCCTGAGTACAGCTGTCTTGTAAAGGTGGGAGAAATCATGAATGCCACAGGTACATAACAATCTACGAAGTGAACATCAGATGGATTTTGTGAACCTATTCTCATTTTTGTGTAAATGTTAATGAAAATAAAAAATTGTTCTACAAATGCAACATGACACATATTGATGTGGTTGGCAACCTTGAGCTGTTTTCATGTCAGCTACATGTATTCTTAAAGTGCTCTGACTCCCAGATAGATAGCTGTACCAGTTTCCAGCCTTCTTTATCAGCTACAGTGAATAACACACAACAAAATGTTTTGTGCCTGCTGTTTAAAGCTGATTTTAAATTCCTCCTTCCTGTCTGTAAAAGTGTGAACATCTATATCCCTCCCGGGAGGCCTTCCAATGATTTGGTTGATTTCTATTCATCTACCCTCTTTCTATCTAATGTATTCCCTTTGAACTTCCATGTAAATAAAATGTTACACCATGATTTATTGCTGTGAACCTAATGAAATAATACTAGAAAAAAAATCTTAACATGTAAATTAGAGCATTATATTTAATATGTTTAACTAAAATGCATTAATGTTTATATATGAAAGAAAAGCTATGTGTTACTTTAAAACATGATGAACTTATATTTGTCTGGTTATGATGTCTTGCAATACTACACAATCAACTTAGCTAAAGATACTTTTTCATATGTCAAAATTCCCACCATTGAAAAATATTATCGTGCACATCAAGATTATTTCCTTTTTGGAGAAAGGGGTAAATTCTGCAGTAGAATCAGCCTGGATAATTAAAATAGGTCTTTTTAGTATCTTTTACCACCCAAAGCTGTTGTTCATCTAACTGAATGCCAAAGAAACACTATATGATACTTCCTAAAATTCTCAAGAAACTCATCATTCTCGTAATTTCTTAAGAACAAGGTTTCTGTAAGGCAAACCATGCTCTCCAAGAGTGAAGCTTTGACTGGAAGCCAAAGGCCAGTTTAAGTCACTAAATATTTAGCTGATTAATGAATGTGTATTTCTAGGAAAACTGGCCATTCTGATCAACTTCATTGATGCATCTCAGGAGCAAGAGATGGGGATAGGAGGGAGAAGACAAACTACAGTAGAGATATATTTTTGCTTTCTAGTCCACTTCTTTCATACAAACTACTAAAACTTAATTGCAACAGAATAGAGGCTGTACAGGTAAGAAAAAAATTAGCTAACTCTTATATACATTCATACACATCCCCCTTGGTATAACCACTACACTGTAAATTAAAAATTTAAAAAAAAAAAAAATGAAGGGGAAGAAGTCTGGGACAATTTATAATGGCTGCAAAAAAATTGAAGTATGTCTGTTGCTCCAGATGTCATAAAACTCTCTATACCTAGCAACACTTATAACATTGAGTTTACCAAAAATGGCTGAAGAGCAGATATAGTTTGCATTTTCTATACAACAGGCTATAAAACATCACTTATCACAGTCCAGAAAGCACATATAGATGTGTTTTTATATAAACATATGTAATAACATATTAAGCGTGCATGAAAATTTCCCAATGATTGCATCTATGCCCTCTTGTTTGTTTTTTTTTTTTTTTTTTTTTGTGGAAATGTGCCTTATATTCCAGATTTTTGTTTTTGTTTTTGAAAATAAGGCCTCCGTACTATTTTCCTCACAACCAGAAAGGGGCTTTTTGAAAGTATTTCTACATAAGTCTTCAGAAAAGCCAGCACTTTGTTTCAAATGCAAGTTTCCAATCACTGCTTCACTGCACCAGACGGCAAACTCTTTATGTTTGCATGTTGAGTCACCATATATAATGACAGTCTTCTCTGACAATAAGACTAACTTACTTCTCAAGAAAGCGCTAGCACTTTGGCTAAATCCAGAATCATAGGTAGCTTCTTTTTTCTTTTTTTTCCTGTTTTGTTTTTTTTTAAAATTTGTTTTGTTTCATATTGTGCCTTGATGTTGTAGTAATACTCCTTGCTTTATGAATGCGTGGTGTCATCATTGTCTTTCAGAAATGTTCCAGCAACATAAAGACAGGCAGAGTAAATGAAAACACTGTGGATGTTAGGGAATTTATCAGCTCCTGTTTCTGAAAAACAAGAGCATTAAATGCTTGTTTTTAAAAACAGTCTTTCCTTTCTGATTGCATTCCCTGTCTTTTTGTTTGTTTATTTTTGAATGTGCTTCATAAAAAGTAAAGTAAATAAGTTTGTATTATGTCTCAGATAAAATGAAGACTATTTCTATACAAGCGTTCTTTTAGATGTTGAGATCAGACATAGTACTCCTTATCCTTATTTTTCTTGTTTTTGTTGGAACTTTTAGCGCTGTTGGGCTGTTTTTCCTTGATCACAGCCCCATTGGATTGTGCTGAGTTACTGATGTAGTTTCGACTCTCATCTACGTGATACGATCCTTCGTCTCGATTCCTGTACTTGTACATAGCATACAGGAGAATGAGGATACACAGCGCCGCTGCTGCCACGATTCCAACTACCATGCCTGTTGTGCTGCTGGATTCACGAATCACCTCGGACGAGCCAGGGTACTCCCTTCCTCCTCCTGCCCTGGTAGGATTTGCTGTAGGTAGATAATGAAATAAGGGAGAGGTTATTATTGAGTTTGCACATTGAGGAGTTAGTCATATCTACCTGCTACAAACATGCATCTTTCTAATTGCACTCACTAGGTCAGAACTGCCTATCAATGTACCCTACTCTACCAGTTCAAAAACATTTAGGTTTGCAGCCCATTCCTGTCTGTCAGTGCAAGTAAACAGGCTTTTAAACAAGGAAAAGGACAGCAAGGAAAAATCTCATTTTAGACTTCAAAACTGTAATTTCTCCAAATGTTGTTATTAAGCAAAGAATGCCTAAATAATCTGGAATAACAGGCATGCTGCAATTTAAATGTCAGCACACGAACATCTGGGAGGAAAGGATCTCCCTCTCCCACTCCCTGCCTCTCTCTTTCTTGCTTTCTTTAAAGAACCAAAAGTGACACAATAGTACCTACTGAGGAGACAGTTATGATAAGACAGACTACCAAAGAGAAAAGAAGAAAAAAAACAAAATTCCCCCTAATAATAAAGGACAGCAGACAATAAGTCGGCTACAAATAAAGTATTCTCAGCTCTCCTTTAGACTTCTCTCAGCAAGCTTCTCAATTTCTCCTTTCCTTCTAATATTTTTGTTTCTTTTTTTTTCCAAATTAATTATATTTACTTTTAGAGAGCTATCCAACCCTACCTTCTCTTTTCTAATTCAGAGAGTCTTCCTTGAATATGGCTACACTTTAGAGCACTTTTTCACTCAACTTCTCCCATTCCCTCTTTTCACCATTGATGCCAACACCAGACATTCCTTCAAGCGACACTTTATGCCCAGAAAAAAACCTCTCAAATTGCACAGAGCAAGGGCTCAGCCTTCTAAGAACCCACCTCTCAGGCCAGACTCCGATCTCTTCAGTTGTGATATGGACTGAACTGACCTATGTCTTGAGACTGTAAAATCGTGTTGATAGGAACTGTTGTGCTGTCTGGCACATTTTATCCCCTTGCACAGCCATGCTAAATGAAAGCCTAATTCCAGGAGGAATTTCTAGGTTAAATGCTTACAGCACACACAATGCTTATGTGTTTCCCATTATCTCCTTTCTCTATTGCATTTTGCAGGAGAGGCAGATCTTTGTATAGGATTGCTTTAAGTGGAAATAGCTGAGATGGATCTTCTTCTGTAACTCAGCAAGTGTCATGGACAAAAATGAAGTGACCTAGGTCTATGCAATATTACTCTGATTATACCAGCAATTCCAGACTTCTGAGAGACCTCAGCACTGCCAGCTTTGGCTGAGCTCAGGAGCAAGAAAAAGCAGTGCATGAACCAGAGTTTCCCACTGAGCAGTGCAGAACACTCTCATTAAGCATCCAGGCTGGCTTATAGAAACCGTATTTTAAATCATTATGCATGGCTAAAAATGCAGTCAGTAAAATATAAATGTTAACTAAAAGTATTATTAAACACTACTTTTACAATATATTTATAATGTTAGCTTTATCAGCCCTTGCCTATAACTAGCATTTTATTGAAGTGTATTAGAAAAGTGTCTTGATCAAGGTGCACGAAAGCACATTATGCCCTATAGTAACTTTTTTTTTTGCACTCTAAAGATATAATAGGAAATTGATTATTTTAAGGATGCTACGTTAAAAGTAATGCCACTCAAACTATCAACACTGGTCAAAAAAATTGCAAGAAGTTTGGGCAACCAGAATTAAAAGCAGACACCAGCTACAATTTACAATTGGCCTATGAATGATAAAACACAGAAAAAAAAGCCACAAACCCCCAAAAGAACTAAGTTCCCTCCCCACCTTGGTATTACTCATCATTTATTTATCGGCTATTTGTGTTCTTTGTGTTGAAACATCACTTCCTGGCAATTAACTCACATAAGTTTAAATAAGGTGACATTTTACGTGGCTGAAAGAACAGAGGCACCATGGTAAGACTCAAGAAAAGGGTCATTTGTGTCAAATAATATTTTAACTTTTTTTTTATCCCATCTGAAAGTTTTTAGATGTTATGAGTTGGTACAATTGGCGTTTTCTATGACTATACAAGAGATCTTGAAGTTTCACTTCAGAAGGCTCTTAAGATTATTTTTCTCATTTCAGGGTAGATGCCACCCTACTAAGAAATGTGGTCTGTCTCAAAGTAGCCAGTGTCTGTTTTAGATCCTGTTTCTTCCTTGTACCTATTGTAGAAAATGGATTTTTTTTTTTATACATAGGGTGTCATTTATTGTTTTTCAACAGACGATGCCTTGTTGCAGAATAAAGACTCCTGAGCATTTCCACAGTGAACGAAAATGAGACAGTCTTATCTTACTGTATATGATTTCAGGAAATTAATTTTCGTCTAAGAAATAATAGAAGCAACTGAATAAATTCTGTCAATATTTGACGGAGTAACAGCTGCTCTTTTTCTCTAAAATGGCATTTGGACCAAATGCCATTAACTAACTCTACAATTAATGTCTACTAAATGACACTTAGCAGCTTGCTCAGAGGAAAACATTCTTTTAACATTGCAACCTAAAAAACCATGTAAGGAATATTTTTCAATATTACCTAAACTCCTGCCTTTCACCTGATGGTATCCTTTTATTTTTTAAGAATGTTTTCACAATTATCTCATTTATCCCATCTGTCTGAGGAATATTCAACCACTACATTGATGTTATTTAAACTTTGCAAAGCATCTGTTGTTACATTTGTTTGGACTTTAGTAAAAGGAGCAGTTCAGCAAGGGAAATTACTTCTTGCTATTTTTCTTCCATTTACATTAAAATATGCTTTTAACCTAGCAGGGCACCTCAAGACAAATGAAGGAGGAGGAAATATGAGGAAAGTTTTACAAAGCACAGGGGTTTGTCTGCAAGCATTTTAGGTAGGAAAGGCTAATGGAGCACATGGTAAAGCAAGTGTCCGATTCTGAGACAGGGAAGAAAAGGGCACTGGGAAAAAGCCAGTCTAAACTTCTTCTGAAATCCATTAACACTGCTGAAACAGCTGCCTTCTATTTAAGTAGGACGTTTACTTGACTAAGACTGGAGTATCAGAAGGGAATTTACCTGGTTTTTTTTTTCTCCTGCAAGACAGGAACTATTGCAAGAGACAACAGATTATCTCAGTGGAGACCAACTGAAGATTATAAAGCTACAGAAATCTTGCTTTTTCCTTCCCAACTCTTTGTGAAACACAGGCTGTAGTTTTCTTCCCAGCATCTTGGTCCAACCAGCCACAGTCATTGGCTCCTGGCACAGCAGCAGAGGTATGTCTATGGATAACCTTGTCTGCTACTTGGTTGCAGTCTCTGTTAATATTTGCACTATCAAAAAGACACTGACTTCATCTCAGATAAAATTTCTTATTGTAAATGAAAAGCTAAATACCTTATAGGTGAATGTTAAGATTAAATGTCAGAAAAATTACCCCAATTTTTAAGAAAAAAACATCATCCCCCCAAAATCCTGAAACAATCTATAATATATTGAAGATTGTTTGATTAGGAACAAGAGAAAATTATAAAGACTGCTCAGACCATGCCATAACAGTGAGAGGAAACAGAAGTCATCTTGTGGTGCAATGATCTCTTCTTAAAGCAACTTCTCTGATGCATAACTCTTCCTCTGAACAGCATACAACCAGCCTTTTTGAATTGCCTCGAAGACCAGCTTAGAAGAGACTGATTTCTAAAAGCCTCTTCTACCACTTACGAAAAACTTTGCATGAAATAATAGTAATTGAGCACAGTTTTACATTGTGTAATAATGGATTAGAACGTTATTATTCTTGACTGTATTTTTAAGTGGTTTAAAATTTAAACGAAAAAATCCGACTATTTTCAGTGCCCAGTTTTCATTAATACTGTGAAAAGAAAATTGGAATTGCAGGCTCCCATGGTGTTTGTGAATTGAAATTAGCAGACTTAAAAACAAAACATAAAACTCAACAAAAGGACCCCAAACCTGTTTTCTTTACATTTACGCCTTCCCACAAACTGTGAATAGGAAATTACTCACAAGACAAGAATGTTTAACTACTGCATTTGCAGTGAGGCATGAAGGCAATTATTTACAGGACACATACTAATTTTCACTCTGTGTGCTATCATTGTAGACCTGTTTGTGGTCGACTTTCTGTAGCATTGTTGGATTCTGGTGAACTGGTTTCTGAGCTCACTGCAATTTCAATGTCTCATTACAACAAATATGTCTGAAAAACAAATCTCAGTGCCTCCTCTGCTGAACCAGTGGGATAGATGCAGTCCAACTGCAAAACCAGGATGAGGATCTGCTGTAAACTTTTGCAAGAAACTAAGCTCAAACCCACCCTGATCTGAACACAGGGGTATCTCAGCCTGTTCCTTTCCTACTGAGCCTCAAGTGGCTCTCGAGGGGAGGCAAGATCTGGCTCCCTAGGGGCTGTCCACCAATGACTGAACTGTCATGGGACAGAAGTAGTATGAAGTGGTTCCACATCTGGCTGGTACAGCTCAGTGACAAACTTCTATAAGGCTTGGAACAGTCTACATCCAAAGCCACAATCTAATCCACGTGAGAGAGGTACCACAAACTAGGTGTGTTGCCAAGAACACACTCTGTGCTCCTTGATCATAATGGCATCACGATTCAAAGAGAACAGAAGCTGAGACCTGCACACACAACACCCTGATCTGGTAGAGAAGTGTGTTGCTTATGAGCACAGTAGCTACATTTGCTATCTTGAAATGAAACACCATCCACAGCTAAAAAGGTTGTTTTGCTAAGAAGCTAGACACTGACTCTGCACAGAATATAGTGTTTATTTCCAAGTGCAATGATTTTCCATATATTGACTTCAAATCTTTACAAATCCTACCAACTCCCTAGGACTGCAGGTTTTGCAAGTAACTTTTTTTTTTTTCCCCCTGTGGTTGATAGGTGGGAGGGTTGTTGTCTCAATTTTCTTTAAATGCCAATGTAAGTCTAAAGGGAGATAGGTTAGTTGGTAGCACAGTGCCAATTGATAGAGCATGCCAAATCAACGGGTTTTATAAGTTAATATGCTCTGTAGAGGTGAGGGGAATATTTCAAACAGTTTAATAAGAAGCTTTTGTGAAAACATTTTCCACAAAACTAAATTTAATTTTAGCCAAAATGGAAAATGTAAACCAATGTATCACTTAATGTTTTTCGCAGTCTTCATCCCTGTGCTCTTACTCTCTTTATTAATATATTTTAACAATTTCAGTTGTATTGATCCTCTTTTAGTATTTCTCATCTCCCAATATGGACCCTTTCTCCTTCTAGCAGTTCAACTGTCAGTCCTACCTCTCCCCACTTCTACATTTGTCATTCACCTTTGCACCTCTGCTTCTTTTTTTCTACATGGAGTAATTTATCCTATCTTTATGTGTGTTCTGGGAAATCTTCAGTAATTTGTTACTTTGCTTCAGAAATTTTGACTGATCAGCAGTCAGTGGGTGGTCTAGATTTTAAATTGAAGTATTCCTAAATGGGAAAAAAATTAAATGCTTTTGCAAATAAGATAACATAAGGAAGACAAAAATAAAATATTACGCTACTGATAGCATGTTTCCTAGCTAGAGCTAAGCTGCTGCAATTGTGGGGAACTGTTGAGACAGCTAAACCAGTATCTTTTGCTTAGTTAGTTGCCTGCAGCTCTAGATCCCTGAAGACTCAGATGAACACCAGTGTCATGGCAAGAAAAGGACAGGGATACTGGAAACATAAAATTTTGGTGGCAGCTAACTGTAAGCCTGGTTTTGTTGTACCAGAAACTTACAGTGTTAGCGTCAGTGACATTTGGGCCTCACTGAATGTAGTGAAAGCTCTGCCACTGAGATTCGCAGGACCAAGGTTTCATTGTTTACTATTTTTGTCATTATAATCTCATTAAAAACATGAAAAAAAAAAACCCAAATTCAAAACCCAAAACACCCAATCTAGGAACCAGTTTTCTGCAAGGGAACAGCAAAATGTAACTGTAAAGAGTAAGGAATCTGATGGCTTGGCCTGCAGAGCAAGGAATGATTTTTCTTATGAAATGAGCTGGAGGTGAAGACACCTGCGTTCATCTTTGCAACTGTGGGTGATTCCCTGACTGTCTTCCTTCACTGAACAGCTACTACATGAAGAGATAAATGTCTGTGCCACAAACATTATATATATGGCTTGAATGCTGGATCTGAAAGCACACTGCATTCAGTTTGCTCTAAATACTGTCATCGAGTCAGATCCATTACTGACAAAGTTGATAATGTGCCTGGGAAAAGAAGGAGCCAGGCTTTCAAGACATCGAGAATACAGATGCACACACACGGGAAATGTGACCACTATAAATATCAAACTATACCTGCTAAATAAAGACTCAGAAACAACTTGCAGATATAGCTACACTTGTTCAGCCTGAATCATATTATTGCCAAGACCTTATACGCTTCTCTAGGGGGGTGGGAAGAGAAAGATAAATGTACTTTAGGATTGATATCAATTACACTTGATGTAATTAATGTTCTTTTTCTCATGATAAAATTATTAAGATTAATAAGTCCATCTTGTTTTTCTTTGTTTCTCTCATCATATTCACATATAAAACAATACTGGTGTCTCTGATGTTAGCACAAGGAAAAACACTGAGATATCTATAAAGCTTTGTCTCATTCTGGAATATGATTCTCATGTTCTTACTTCTTTCATCTTCTTTTTATTTATCTGTAACTTTTCTGTAACTTTTTAAAAGAGTATGTTCACAACATGTGCTGTATCTAGATCAGAATCTACTGTTTAAGCCAGCTTACATTTAAACTGTCAAAGTCCCAAATCTGGACTACAGCTCTTAACCTCAGGTGAAGTGGCAGTTTTGAAACCTATGGGCCAGAATAGCATGTCAACATGGCAGAATAAGGTTTCACTCAAGTCTGTATATAGTTAGAAGGAGATAGCCTAAGGTTAGACTATTTCAGGTACATGCATTCTCATTACAGGTTACTTTTGCCTTGAATTTTCCCTGCTTCCATTTATGAGCAATATCCATAGAGAATACCTAGTTCTCAAACTTGTCAGCATTCGACGGCTACTTTGCAGGCTGTCAAATGACTAGTCACACACTAAAAAAAAACCCTGTTTCCATCGAGGTTTAAATTAGGTGTTAGCAAGTAGCTGAAAATTAGCAGCCAGGGTCCTACTACTAGGCATGCAAAAGATAATAAAAATTCACACTGTACTGATTGCCAGAAAACACCAGCAAAAAGTTTACCACTTGCCCTAATCTCCCTTACCTGGCAGCAGGCTAAGCAGCCCTGTTTGCTGCCAGCAGTCTGTTAACATGGCAATTAGCTGGTAAGCTGCAGCTGGCATATACCAACTACTTTGCAACACCATATTAATTTAATTTATCAGGTATTGAAAATAGTTAGTTAGAAGCACAATGGTTTCCTTACACACCTGTAATTCCCCCGTTTGAATGCAGAGAAACTGAGCTGCAAAAGAGCGCTGGAATAGACAGTGTCCTGTGTCATTTAACTTGAAGAGGCAAAGCACTGGCCTCTGCCCTGTGCCTTGCATGCAGTGCAGCCACCTTCCCTCTTCTGTAGCAAAACTGTATTTTCCCTGTTTGCTAGGGCTGTCTGCCTCAGATTTCTGTCTTTTCTTTGAGCCTTCCTCCAAATGGTAGCACAGGTAAAGTACATTTCCTGTAGAATTCTAAGGACTCTATTTAACATTACATTGTTCAAATTTCGTCTGAGAAAGCCTTGGCGTAGAAGTTGAGCAATGCGATGTTAATTCAGGGTGGTATTTTGGCTATAAACATTTCATGCCTTTGCAAAATATTATCTTCCTTCTACCATGTCCATAAAAACAAATGTGATAAATAATCCTGAGGAAAAGGGTTTTTTTTTCCCACAAAAGAAAAGAGGCAAATTCAATGCATATGAATTTCAAAGTGACATTTCAGTTTGCTAGTGTCCATAACACAGTATGCAAGAAAATACATGCACTAGATGTAGCAAATTAAAGCAGAATGAAGTGTATCTCAAGGAACACAATGGGCCTGCCTTAATCAAGCCACCTGTAGCACATCATCATCTAATTTCAAACAAACTGTAACAACTCATTTATTTATGTCAACAATCTATGTGCAGTCCTGATTCTAAGTGTAAGCTCGACTTAAAAGGCCAAATTTTTGGCTTATACACTTTAACTTAGGATTGTTAAGCAGATTGCTATGAAAATTAATAGAACCTGTTCCGGATTTGATTAGCTATTTACTTCACCCTTGCGCAAGCAAATCCCTCTGCCTTTCCAAAATTCTTTATTAAATCAGAGAAAAGTCTCACTCAAGTCAGCAAATTACTTAACTGTTTCTGAAAACCTCAGTTTTGCAATTACTAATTTACTTATTTTCTGCATTTTTCAACAAATGTTAGTGTATAAAATCCATCTATAGAAAATGTTTTGAGAGTCCATGTAATCTTTATTTGGCTTTATTTAATTGGTTTCAGTAAATCTAATGTTTACAAAATAACCTGAAAACCTCATTCCTCTCTCTGGACGCAGATTAGGACAGGTCAGTGCTAGTTTTATTGCACTTTACTCGTGTATCATGCTTTTATCCCAAATTGGAAAGACCATACTTTAGAAGACAAAACAGAGATTGTTCCCTGGTAGAGTTCAGAAAACTTCAACTGGCATGATCAGCATGAGCCACATAACAAATAAGATCTGACTCGGTATTTTAAAAAAGGAAGAAGGAAAGAAAGAAAGATTATTAGCATCTAAATGAACAATGTAGTTTATGTATTGAAATATACATAAAAAATCCTTCATGACCGTTCAAAACCATACACACACACATATATATGTATTTTGGGAATTTTACACCCTGTTCTTCAATTAAGTGACTATTTATTCCATATTAAAAAGATCTTCACCTTTTTTTGAAAATGGTGAAAATGTCTCATAGTGAAGGCTGTCAAAGCACACACATCTTTATTTCCATGGCTAACAACTGAGAATCACAAAAGATTTAGAACTGCCTAGAAGATATTTTCACATATTAGGGATACATACAGAGAAACTGGGGCTTAATTAGTTGTATTACTGAAAATCTTGACTGCCAGACTTGAAAATCAGGACTCTTTGTTTAAGAGAGCACAGTCATAGATCCAATTTCATTTTTTTTTGAACGTTTGAAAAGCCACTGTATTAGCAGTCAATTAATTCTTTAAGGTCTATGTAATACCTTATTCACTAGTTGTACTTTGTTAGCTTTATTTCTTTTTGTTTGAAGTCATTATGGACATATCTCGCTCTCTGTTTAATGCTGGAATAGTCTGTCAGGCAGGTTCTTTATCTAGCAGTAGCAAAAATAATAGGTCAAGCAACTGCTTATATGCAGGCAAGTGTTTCCTGCAAAGTTTCCTAGAGAAAGTCAGGAAGGTAAGCCCTCAAGAGCATATGCCTATACTTGTGAGGAGGGAGAGAGAAAACAAGAGAGAATGAAAATTAAATGGATTGTGAGACAAGTGATTTTACACAAATAGCCTCAACAATGCAACACCACCATATTCCTCCACCTTGGTGTCTGCTGAATGAGAGCAGACTTCTGCCGTCCTCCAACCTTGCCCACAGAACTGCGACCCTTTAGTTCTATCCTGCTCTCCATTCACTTCCTCTCACCCACATTATCTCATGCAGGGGTTGTACACTTGCCTCTGATTGACTAAAGTATCACTTCTACACCTGAATAAAAGGACACGGTATTCATGGCCCTTCTATTGTCCACGATCCAGACAAGCAGTGAAAAATCTAGGGAGTTCCACTGAAGTGAGCGGGTATGACACATATGGTCCACATGCGTTTGTGAATGAGTGATGTGGAGTGCCTGGTTTGCTTCTCTAGATTCACATCTCAGTCCTGGTATCACAGCAGGATCATGTGCTTCAGCTTTGCCTGCAAATATCTTCACAACTGAGTCACAAGCAGTGTTTTACATCTTCAAAAGAAAGGAAAATAACAGAGGCTTCTTTCATGGGCCGCTGCTTCAAAAGCATTAAGTAATGTGCCCATTTTTATTGAATTATTGTTTATAAAATGAGTTAATTTCTTCAAACTACTAAAAACATATGTTTTTTTTTCTATGCTGTGGAGATGTCCAAACCACTGAACATGTAACAGAAGTTCTGTTGTTACATATAATAACAACTAATAAGTGTCACTTCATAAATTTCTCTGAACAAGAACTGTCTTTTCATGTTGTCTGCATACGTCTGAAGCATGAAGTAGAGCTTTAGGTACTGCCATAAAAATAATAACCCCAGTATCTACATAATGAATGTTTGTCATTCTTAGACACATTACAAAAGTGAGAATGTCCAACTTTAGCAAGAATATGAGTGGAATATGAATGCATTCTCAAAGTTCACAAACAAGGAAATTAGTTCATCATTTATGCACCAGTGGAGAAGGTCTTGTGCAAGTTTACAGAGAGCTTTGTATGATTTATAGCAACCTGATGTCGATATTTCTTACCAGTATTAGAGCATAGTGAGCTGCTGATATTACATTGATAGAAAACCACTATGCTCAGGAAAAAAAGCCAGGTCCCCGGTTTCCATCCATATTCTGCTTTCTGATATGTTCCTATCACTGTGACCGCAATTAATATGTGCTGGAAAGCATTAGCCTGTCCTGTCATCTCTAGGCTATGTATTAAATCTCTCTTTGAATTACGCATGTTCAGCAAGGAGTATCTACTTAATCACTCACATTTAAAAGGCATGTTTAGCTAACAACAGCTGCATTTTGTCTTAAAAGTCTGCTTAAAAGATAAACTTAAAAATCATTTCGTGTTGGTCACAAATCCCCTGTACCAGTTGAGGTTACACAAAGAAAGGATGTCTAAGAGTGTGAACACCACTACTACCACCAAAATTAAATGCATTTCAGGAGGCAGAATTCTCTAAACTATTGAAAAATTATTTGTTAGAGTGAAATAAAACCCTTCCTTTCAGCATATGCTATTGTTTTCAGCTGCTCACAACTCTGGGAATGTATGAAAATCCTCAGGACTAGCTGGAAAGCTACAGTTCTACTTAGTATTCCCATGTTTCAATGACATGGCTGGCTTAGAGATCAGTGTTGGTACAATGGATCAATCACCAATTTTAACCTCGTTTTCTCTGATAATTTATGAAAAAATATTTTTTATCAAATTCAAAGGAGAAATGCCACATTATTATTCACAGTGACAGACACAAAGAACTCAGTCTATTTACAATGAAGTGGTTCAGTTCACAATAAAGTAATTTAGAAAAATGCAACATTTGCTTTCTGTTGCTTTGGGAGGGCTTTATGATTTATATTAAAAAAAAAAAAGAATAGCAACTATTTTAACTTCAATTACAGGAAAATTAATCTATATCTTAAGCCCCTCAGTTCCTTTATGTATAGACATGCTAAGTGCTAACATTTGGAAAGTTTGTAAATAAAGCATAATTTTCACCCTGTAGCAGCTCATATAGATGTGTCTATACGTATTTCAGCTAAGCATTTTAAAAGACTGATTCAAGGCAACCCAGCAATCTTTCTACTACTGGAAATGCATGCAGAACTGCAGGATAATTGGACTGAGGCACAAATATTCCCTTTATGTCTCGAGCCATAATGAACACAGTAGCCCTATGAACTAGCTGTAATTTTATTTTTCTTTGTTTCAGCTCCTTACACAATGAATTCCATGAAGTGCATTAAATAGGGCACTTGCAGTGATGTCTAAATTATAGAAGTCACTTCACCTCCTACTGCAATGTTATCTTGCTGCCAGATGCACCAGGAATACAGTGCAGGAATTTGTGACAGGAAAAGAAGAGCAAAAACCTTCTAATAACGAGCATAAATCATTTGCAGTGCGTATTTCACAGCTCTGCCTGTTAGAAAAATAGATATTCATCTGGGACCAAACCGAAACCATCATAAAGCTTTTCAGAATGTATGGTTGGTTCCTAGCCATCTCCATCTATCCAATACATGTTACCTCACAGCAGGGGATGTACACGCGCAGGAAGCAGTTTGCAAGCAAAGCCCCATACTGTTCTGCTCATAGGACAAAGCCTTCCCCAAAGCAGTGACTGAACTGTGACAATCATCTTAAGTAGTGGCTTGTTCGCTCTCTCTTGGCTATACTGATGTTTTTGAGATTTCTGACTGTCACTAGCTGTTTTCTGCAATGCAATGAGACTGACCAAGATGTAGGAAAATCAACAGATGCTCAAAGATCAGTCCATAAGCATCCATGCTATTATTGGTTCTTACTTAATAGCATGGGAAAATAACTGACCCCATTTCTCCCTCAGAATTGAGAATGAGGGCCAAGACAAGTGACTAATGCCACCAGTTGGTATACACCACTGAACTCTGTCCTGACTGTTCTGTTTCCCTACAGAACAAGCACAGGACAAGATCTGATACCAATCAAAAACTGTCCTGGGAATTGGAAGCCAAAAGCTGCCAGAGAAATGCTGATGAACTTCTGTTGGTAGAAAAACACTTGTTTGAACCTGAAAAAAGCTTGTTTCTACAAAACCGTATTTTCACTTTGAAAGCTGCCTTCTGCTGAAACTTCCAATACCAGGAAATACCATCTATTCTGGCTTTAAGACTGCTAAAACTTCTGTCCATCTCATTTCTGCTGGGGCCACCAGGAGAGGTTTTGAACCTAATTTCTAACTTAAACCTTTGTCAAGTCCCGAGTTTGAGAAGGATTTAACTGTAATTTCCAGAAGAATAACTGTTTGTGTGTATGTTAAAAACTGTAAGCATTTTTCCCCAGTCTAGATTTCCCTGCCATCAAACTGAATGATTTCACTTCATTTGACCCAGTTTGGACCTCTGTGTTTTGGAACATTTCAATAGCTACAGAAGTAGCTAGATAATAGCTAGCAAATAAAATACCAGCCCAGTGTAACTGGAACAAATAAGCTGTGCAGCACAAATGCTCACTGAAACTCCACAGAGATCAGAGCTCTGTACAGAGCTTAGGAAAGGCTGGAAGAGCAATCTTCATGTGCAGGATGGCAATTTGTCCACCCACAGTTTTATAACTCTTCACATAAAATCAGTAAATCATCCCAGGCCCTTTTTTTTTTGGATAGGTTTCCGCTAACATTTTTCATAAGTTGTCTACAAAATGAAAACGCTTTATTATTTCATCTGTGACACGACACTGAGAAAACATAAATAATAATAATAATTATTATTATTATCATAATCATCTTCATCATTCCTCATGCTGTTATTAGTATTTAGAGTAGGTAAGGCGAATGTGGAAAGACTGTGAAAGCAATATGTGTTGCCTTACTATACAAAACATAACACAAACAAAATATGTTGACTAAGTTGTGCATGCTAATAAATTTGTTATGACTTCATCCAATTATGGCACATTTAGCAGTTTGTATACCACAATGAAATCTGCAATTATAATTTTTGTGACTTTATGTTCCAGACAAGTTGATGAGATTGCTGTTTAGCAGCTCCTAATCTGGTCTACGTTTTTATGTCCCATACAAAATTTGTTGCAAATTTCATCTTTCTATTTATTATTTAGAAGACAGGTGCACAGAAAGCGATGCTGGTGGTGGTAGACCGAGACATGTTAGCCACTTCAAACTGAAACATATTTATCTTGGAAAAGATGGTCTATTTTAAGCATAAATATCGCTATTAGTAAAATCTAGCTAATCAGTATTTTCTAAGATATATAGGTTTACCACATTCAAACTGTTTGTTGAACAGGCTCTATTCTGAGCTGAGAACTTTGGTTAGAAATAGGCATATTATGGGCAATCATCATGTAAACGTACAGTTATGGCTGTGTCAATAAAACTGAATGGGCTCTGGCCATCCCTTGAATGTATTCTTGCTAGAAAAATGTTGACCTGAGAGCTCTGAGAGCATCATCTCTTGTGCTAGGGTAGATCCCTTTGCTGACTGACCATCAGGCAGCAAGAGAAGAAATCTAACAGGATCTCAAGCTACAGCCTCTGAAGTGAAAACATAAAAGCAAAATGGTCCTAATAATCATATATTTTATCTCCTGAAAGTATCTGTTAAGAAACATAAGCTCCACTAGCATCAGTGAGGATGTGGAGGAGTAGAAGGAACTCTGGTTTATTACAAGGGTTACAGGGAAAAAGCTGAACTAAGCCATGGGAAGAATTTAAATGGAGAGACATATCTTTTTGCTCGTCCTATCTCAAATGAAAATAAAAAAATCATTAATCAGTCACTGTCAACAATATTATGCTTTTCTCCATTAAGTTCCAGCTTACTGTTAGGACTATCTCAAATCCACATGGAGAATGCAGTATTACTGAGATGGAGCAGTGCCTACAGGACTATTTATGGAGAAAGCTTATTCATAAGACTAAGTGACTCAGAGTAAAACAGCTTAGAGAGAGACAGATATGCTAGAAGTTAAGACTTCAGTAACCCCTTTGGTTCACGTTGTTTCAAATATGAGAAAAGGACAAGGCCAATGAAGAGGGAGGCAAATTAATAGCTTTTAAGAGTTGAGAGTGGGAGGACAAGTGACATTTTGATGTGAAGAATGACAGATAAAATGATCCAGACAATTGGGATTATGGAGAACATAATTCCTGTGCCAATCCGTACTTTTTTAAAAAGCAGTAGCAGCT
The DNA here is from genome assembly GCF_036417535.1 of Chlamydotis macqueenii. NCBI lineage: Eukaryota > Metazoa > Chordata > Aves > Otidiformes > Otididae > Chlamydotis > Chlamydotis macqueenii. The sequence continues at coordinate 69,098,010 of NC_141558.1, read as the reverse complement.
AGGATCCAAGAAATGAAACAGTAAAATCATTCTCAAATAAACAAAAATGAGATGTGTAGCTGGGTGATGAATGATAAGCTAAAATAGGAAAGCTAAACACCAGGATGCAGACCTAATGGCAAGGTTTCGCAGGAAGACTAACATTCACGTTCCTTTTATGGACCATAGTTTGGACTGAAATGTTATCCTGTCAGAAAGCTTCATTTCACCCCTCCCATTCCTGCACCCACCAGCTAAATGACTGTACATGGCTCCATGACTACTGAGCATTGCAGTCCCAGCTCTGAAGTTCAAAACAACCGTAGAGAAGAATTATTCTGAAATTGCATTGGCTTTCAGCAAGCTGTAAGGCTGAGACAATACAATTACATTTCTAATACAACAGCTGCATTCTAAGAGGGCTTGGGAATTATTTTTTAGTATTAAGTAATAAAGTATTGGGTTTTAAATTATAAAATTTTAAAAAATATATTAAAATTCCCCACACTTACAGCAGACAAATGTCAATTTACCTATTGAACAGCACTGCTCAAGTTAACTAAAGCAGGGGAGCAATTGGCATGGATGAGCTCAGAGCCATATGAACTTCTGCATTGACTCGTACTGGACAAGACTGTCCTGTTAAAGTCAAGAATTCAAAAATGAGAAGGGAAGAGTAGAAAAAAAATGTCCTGAAAATTAATTTTCAAGCTTTTAAAAATGAATTCTTATCACAATTCCTAAATATCTTGCTCATGATGTCTGGGACTTCTGCAAGTTAAATGTCTTCCTGAGAGATATAAAAATATGTAAGGTGGGTGTGTCTGTTGCTGCTGAGTTTTAAGAATGATCATTCCATCTCATGGCATTTTGAAAAACACCCTGAAATCCTTTTATTGGAAAGCAAAAGAAACCAACTCCAATAGCTTCTCATCAAATCTATAAATACCTTGGTTTCTGGAAGAGTTCTAATGCCACCTTACAGGTCCATCAAACACTGAGACAAGTCACAAATATCTCTGTCTTTACTTTAAATAAATAATTTTTGCATGTGGGTATTAGGCTATGTGACTTCAAAAAGGAACCATGCATCTGCATTTGAAGCAAAATTGCACTTGTCTTAAGCCTATGTAGACATATTCCTTGCTCCCTGATTTGGATGTTGTAGTAAGATGGCTTAGTTTTGTTTTGCATTAATATACAAGCTAGTCTCAAATGTCATTGATTTATATTTAAACTTAATATGTTAGCTTTACAACAAATTTAACAACAAATTAGTCTTAATTATTGTACTATTAAGTATTATAACAAGTACTGAAGACTACCAAATTATCTAAACCAACTGACAGTAGGCATGCTACCCAAAAGCACAGAATTCAACTGAATAAGAAAAACTGAGACATATGTGGTATCACAAGCTGTTCACTCAAAAAGGTATAAGCTAACCCAAGTCAACAAAGAAAGCAGAAGTAGTTCATTTAACATCTGGGATTTTTTTAAAGGTTATAGAGTAACATAATTCTTCAGATTACTATTATGAACTTTTGCATTCCTTTCACATCTGTGCTAAACATTTGGATTTCTAGAGAAGGCATGTAGTACTTAATTGAATATGAAGAAGTGGGAAATTATATCAGAGAGAAAAATTAGTACCAAATCTAAATTATTCAGTAGGAAACACATGGCCAAAAAGTTACAAATTTTTTGTTCCATGGAAAACACTAGAATGTCAAAATTTTTCATTTCTAATCAGAACTGAAACATACACTCTGAATAGTCTAAGCTTGGAAAAATAATGTAAAACAACTTGAAATTTGAGAATGTTGAATTCTATGTCTTCAAGTTTTTACCATCTATACAGTATTTAATACTATAAACAGTAATTCAAAAGGAACTCTGCTTCTACTACTGACATAATATGACACTTTAAATATTGTACTTTTATGTTATTTTGGGGAAATGCTTAAGGCACAAGCAATTGCAACATCTTTCTCCTAAATGAAGTTGCCCCTTCTTTTTCACAACACTACAGTTGCAAGGGCCCCCAAATGCCCTTCCCAGTCCAGCCTCAGGCCCTTGGTCAAGCTATAACCTTGCTCAGATTATGACTACCAACATGCTCCCATCCGTTGTCTTTGAAAAATGTATAGCAAACTCTCCCTGCCTCCTGACACTGCCATCCATAGAAAGGCCCCAATTCAACTTCACCCGGCTATGTAAGAAAGGACTGTCCCGTTAAATGGGACTCTGGGGGACTGGAGCATGCAAATAATGAAATAAAAGAAAGTAATAAAAAAGTTGACTAACCTAACCCACCTGAGCTCGGCTCACAGGGATCAATGTCCTCATCATCGCTAGGACATTCGGCTGAGGCCACCAGGATGTCATCTGTGGTCTACAAAGAAAATAAAAGTCAAATAGATACATTTTAATTGACTGAACACGTTGGAAGATTCTCATTGGCATTTCTTTTATTGCTTGTATTTATGCAAGGCCCAGAGCATTCCAGACTTAATATTTAATGGCTCAGTGACACTCTACAACTCTGTATTAATAGGACTTTGCTTTCCAATTTGCACTTGTCAGTTTTTAGAACTGTGTTAGATATCCAGTGCAGGCACTCAAACATTTTAATAGCTTTTTGTAATAAGAACAGAAAGTAGAAGGACAGAATATGTATATTGGAGCTGCTAGTCTTCCCTCTTTATCTCCAATATCTCTACAATGATATTGCTGAAAACACTGAAAGTATTAAAAAAAACAACTCAAAATATTGAACTGCCTGCAGCTGTTAAAACTATCAGAAATGCAGTGGTTTTCTCCATTAACTGCACTTGCTTTCTCAGATATAGAAGCAAAAAAAAAAGAAAAAGACACAAACCGAACTCATTGAGTCAAAAACTATTACATTGAAATAAAGTCAAGGAAAGAAAACAACAATAAATATATGTAGTGTTAGAAAGTATCATACTATTTTCTTAAATAAGTGAAGTATTGCCCGAATGGTGTGTTTAACTTCTTGGGGCTCTAGGAACATCTGACCAAAATGGGACTGGACAGTCCTTTGTATAAAGAAATCAAATAAATCAAGACAAAGGAGACAAACCAGGGGACGTATGATACAATATGCTATAAAGAAAAGAAACTGGGGATTCCTATCTACTGCTTTGTACAGTGCAAGAACAAGGAGATATTCAATGAAATACCGAGGCAATCAATCTGAACCTGATAAAATGAAATACCTTCTGTTCAAGCCATCTCTGAGAACAGTCATTTAGAAATGTAATAAGAACATCCACAGTTATTAGGAGAAATAATAGCAGGGAAATATAACCTGTCATGCTCCTGGTCATTTCTCAAGCAATTACTAATGAGGTTAGGAAGAAGCTTCTCCTATGGGCAAGATGTTTCATAACTGTCCATTTCAAGCTTCTGTTCACCTCACTGAAGGAAACACATAGAGAGAATGAGAAGACTATATGATATTGAAACAAGCAGCTAAGGATATAGCAGGCAAAAAGCCATTCTTGGATTCCTGCATGATGTATGTGCCAATGAAGAGATACGATCCATTTTGGTCAATGTGAAATATTATTTTTAGGAGGGTTTTTTTTTTTCCATGAGTATAGGAGAGAGACATTACAATACATCAAAGTTTTACTTCATTAGTTTGAGTCTGAATATGTAAAAATTTTATGGCCAAAGCCTAACCAATGTTGTTTATCATTATTATTCTAACTGAAGTTTTAAAGCAAAGCATATTACAATAATAGGCTTTTCTTTGTCACGCTTCAAGAATATTAATGAACATGTGCTTTCAGCACTTCTGTGAAGCAGGAAAGTGATACAGGAATACATTCATTAATATGTGAGGCATAACAAAGAAAAGCCTATTATAATATTGTATTTTACAGGTAGAAGACTGAGGGATAAAAGAATGAAGTAACTTGCTGAAGATAACAAAAAAGGCTATAGAAAACAGCTATATTATGTCATAGTTTGATGCTGTAATCACAAAAATGATATTTCCTTATAGCTGAGACAATTTATAGCTGGGGGAAACCACTCTGTAAATCTGTAAGGCTGCCAAAATGAGCTGGCAGATTCGCAATGAGAGTTAAAAAGAGGAAAAAAAAAAATTATTTTAGCTGTCCATTCTTTCTGCCATCTAGAAAAATAGAGTAATAACAAAAGCCAGCTGCAAACATCATCTTGAATTTCTAATGTCCATTTCTTTTCCCCAAACTACAAACATTTAAACTTGAAAAGCAATATCTTAGTCCCTTTGTGGAAAAATGTTTTCCCTAAAGTATAAAGAAAAAATAAACAACCAGATAAACAATAAAGCCTGCACATAAAAAAATTAACTATATGCTGTAAAAAACGCAACTAATAAGTACAAAAAAATATTAATAGTATATTAAAAAGTATCATGCATCTCCCAAACAGTTTCAATTTGGTTGGTAAAACCATAGTATCATATTTTTCCTTCTACCCATAACACTGGAATAGACACTATACTTTTTAAGACCTGTGGATGGAATACTGAAAATTTATCAGTTGATCACTAGGGAATTGTACACAGATACCATTAAACAGAGAGCATCACATGCATACATAACAGTCATAGCAAGAAATGATGTTCTGTGAGAACTACTGGTCTAACTGGAATTTTGTTTAGGTGTGCTTTGCTGCATGGACGAGTACCCTTGTAACTTGAGCAAAATGAGGCAAAATGATCAGACAGATTTATAGAGTAATTGCAGTGTCTCTGACTTTTCTTGATGTAGGATAGCACGGTCAGAGTTTAGGTAACTCTACTTTTTGTACAGTTTGCACTGCACTCAAAATTATCAGAAAGTAACTATGGAAAAATCATACATTTGAAGTATCTTAATGTATGAGAGACACTTTGCTCAGTTACTTGTAAGAGGGAGTGTCAAAACTGTCTTTATGAAGTGACACTAATTCCAATCTATGGAAAGAGTATTCACACTTCTACAAGAATAAAGGGATGTTCTTGACTAATAAAAGTGCATGTATATTATGAGTACAGAAATGAAAAATACCTTAAAGAAATGTGAATATAGCACATCAAGAAAGACCTCATTAATGTCTCAGAGTATTCAAAGAAATAATGTATGTTTCAAAGTCAATGCTAGATATAAAACTAATTTTGCTGCAAGCAATAAATCAAGTATCAGTATTTGAATAAGAAGAGAAGCTGTAAGATGATATGAAAAATGTTTTCTTCAGAAAAATACATCAGGAAGAATTCTAGTTAAAGTATCAGTTAACAGATTTGTCACAACCTCCTCCTATTCTCCCCTTTCCCCAAACCCAAATACCTGTTTCCTGCTACTCATACATACTTTTTTTCAGAAAAAAAAAAGGTAAAAGAGCTGTGAAAGACAAGTAAGATAGTAGTGATCAAGCTACAAATAAAAGGCATTGGACTACTCAACATAATTTAAAATGGGATTAGGAATTAGCTAAAACACTAGAGAATACAAAGAATACATAAATTAAATACTGTGGGCAAGCTACCAGACTTCTTTCTCCAGAAGAGATCTGACTGATGTGAATTTACCCAAACATAGAGCAGGATTTAGACCTAAGGGCCTCAAACAGCCATGGGGTACAGATAAATAATGTAAGATAGAGTAATATGTTTTACTTAGTGCATATTATCTTTTCCTCATGTATTTTAATTTGAATGGGAAGATTTAAAACAAATCAGTTCTCCTAAGTGAATTGCAATTGTTGCTAGCACTATGGCTAATTTACAGGACACTGCTTCAAGCATTCTCATTAATCAAGGATTTAAAAGTCAGTGGAAAATCCCTTATTTACAGTGAGTGCCTAATAGGATAACATCCAACTGGTATCATCATAATACACGATCGGATTAGAATGTCTCTTGGGTGAGTTGCTCGAATTCATTTAAGAAGCCATACTCTAGTTGTAAGATATTTTAAAAAATATAGAAATAGCAGGTGTACAACCTGGAAGGCCAGGCAGAATTTCTTTTACTTGCATCTTCTTTTGTTTGTGTATTTTCAGAGCTTTTCAGGTTCATTCTGCGGATGTGGCTGAATAACTAAAAATGCAGTCCATTTTAATATGTGAATTCTTAAGAAGTTGGACATTTGCTCACATTTCAGAGAAAGGATGGTAGAAAAAGCTTACAATTAACTTGCCAATATAAAAAGTAGACAAAAAAAATATCACATTTTGTACAGCCAGAAGTCACTGCATAATGTAGTTTCTGACAAATATTAATGGGTGTTGTCCCTGCAGGAATAGCTTTTGCTTACATCAGTTAGGTCTGCTTGCAAAAAAAAAGGACTTCAGGATTTGTCTCCTAGCCAAGAGCAAGTTTAAAATATCACAAATCTGCCACCTTGCCTGAGGAAGGAAATGGTGACTATTTAAAGAAAGCTCTTGGCTAGATCAAAAAATGATGCTCTAATCATGACTTAAATTCAGTGACAGTCCATAGCTGTGGATAAATATCAAGCTGCCTCAAGGATTACAGCCATGGGTTCCATAACTGTACCAGAAATTACAGTTGTGCCATTCTAATAATGCTCTTTGAATGATATGTAATTAAAAAAAAAACCCACCTGCAAATCAATAAACAATACAGGAAATTATTTTTTTTTATTATGCAGTTTTTGCATGACTGGGCATAAATATGTACAATTGTATCCAGTTTTTATGTATGAAGCCTGCTAAACCTGAAGGTACCTGAGACTTATGATCTAAAAATTAAATCGCCAATCTGAATTGTGTACTCATTAACAGTATATTGGATCCTGCATATTTTCTCCTGTAGTATTTCATCAGCTCACCTTTAAATCATAGCACCCTACAGCTATTCTTGAATATAGTTCCTTTCTTTTTCAATAATACACTTTATCCCATGAGAAATGCAAGTAAATCCAAATTACACAACAGTTAAAGACTAGCAGTCCTAAATTATTATATAAATTATAAACAGCATAACCGCTTGTGATTACTGTTTAAATTATTTTACATGAGAACTTTAACTGTGTAATCAAAACTATTCTTATTTATTTGTACAGCTGTGGTGCTTAATGATACCAGCCAGGCACCACTGTGCTTGGTGCTAAAGGCAGCTGGAAGGAAAAGGCTCTGCTCTGAGGAGCTTACAGTTTCATTGAGGACCAGATGCAACAAATGAGTGTAAGAGAGGGGAGCAGAGGCTGAGAAGGGTCAGGTAAGGATACCAGTGGTTACGTGGGCTCTGATCTAGCAAATTCTCCAAAATTATGCTTTAAGACAGCAGGAAGGAAGGTCAGGAAGAAAGGAGGCAGAGACAAGCCAGGCAGGAGCCTGCGAGTGGCCAAGGAGATGGTGGGAACAGATGGTGCCTGGAGAGCACTGCTGAGGCTGCAAGCCTCTCTGAGGAAAGTTGGTGTGCTGAGGTGGTGCAAGAAGAGGCAAGAAGAGGTGCAAGCAGCACCAACAGCCCAGCGGTTAAGGCACAGGAGGATGGAGCATGGTTGTTTAGGGAGGAGAAATAACAAAGAAAGTCAGAAATTAATGGTAAGATCACAGGAGCAAAGGGGACAAGGCAGTAAAACGGGATGGCTAGGATACAAGGGAGTTGATATCAACAGACCTGACTATGTGAAGATCAGTGGGTAAGAATTTAATGACTGTTAACAACTGACTGTCTGAAAACATAATTTCAGATGTAGGACTAGGAAATTAAACCTCTAATTCTTTTCCCCTTTTCTGAAATGCGTGGTTATTGTCTCTGCTTACATTATTTTGTTATTTTCCTCCTGAAAAAAAAAAAGCTTATTCAAATACTTGACATTTAGTTCACAGAGAATCAGCTACAACTGATATTTATAGAGGTCTGCTTCAGCTTAGCAGAAGGGTATATAGCTAGAGCCATGGTATAAACGCAGGTTTTGAAAAACCAACAAGTATTCACTTCAACAGGTATCTTCTGCATTAGCTGTGGCAAACTTTCCTTTAAAACTATGGTTCATGTAATGTTTACAGAAGGGAGCTTAGAGCAGTCATTTTATACACAATGTGGGCACATTAACTTCTGAGGTAGTGATGGACTTTCCTAAAAACCAATCCCTCATATACATTCTTTTTTTTTTCTCCTATTTTTCTATTAAATGGAGGAATAAAGTAACATAAACCAGTGGGAATGCTGGCAGAAACCAACAGGGTATAAAAAAAAAAAATCACGATAGAGTTCATGTGGAAAAAATCAAATTTCATTTTTGGGGATGAGATTAACTGCACAATTTTCTAGCCAAGACTGTGTAATTTAAATTTAATTTTCTGTGTATGAAGCGGTTCTCTATGACTGGTTGTTGAGACAGTTGTAGAAAGAAACTCAAATACGTCACATTAATCAGTCGTACTCTTCAGCTAGCATCTCCCTGGTGTTAATAACCTCCCATTGCATGAGGCAGTTTGCTGAGAAAGATGCTATAGTGATCTAGCAGTAATACCAGCTCTAGACGACATGCTATTTGGACCACTGCCTCTACAGTTGTATTTAACCTGCTATAGGTTAAACAAGTACATGTGCATCAATTACTGCTTGTCCACCCACATACAAGAAGTATTTTCTCAGCGCCATGCTACTGAAAAATGTTATTTCTGGACATGAATATTAAAATGCTAATATGTCAAGCACATACACAATATTTATTATATCTTTTATTAAATGCTGACATATTATTACCCTGTAATGTGAAAACACAGTAAGTGAAAATCAAAACACTTTATCAAAACTGGCTCTCATCTAATTAATACCATCATGTTATTTCTTGAATTGGTCAGTGTTTGACACTGGGAGAAAGCAAAAGCCTTGATTAGCAAGTTCCTCTCATAGAAAAAAAAAAAAAACACCAAAACCCAGAAATGTCTAGGATATAATAACCAAACACAATAAGACCTTTCAGTTAATGAAATCAGTGTTGTAGAAGTTAAACTCTGGGTGTAGGTAAAAAGCTCAAGATGCCCTGCAGGCCACCTCCAGCCTCTGTCCCCAAATCTCAGTGGTAATGGGAACATGGCTGCCCCGCACACCAAAGCAGAGTAACCTTATTTCTGGCCTCCACCTCTCTACATAAAGTACAGGAAGTCCATGTAACCTTAAAATCTATAAAAAATAAACCAGTATTATTTCCATGCAGAGCAGCATTTGTATTACTTCTCCAACTCCCCTCTTCCTCTCAAATATCTAAATTCTCATGGACAAAATTACTACAAATAGCACAAATATATTTGAGAAAGGATTTATAGTAAAATAACATCAGCAAAACTGTGTGGATTTCCTTTAAGCTCTGAATTTGAAGTTAATTGCTTTGGTCAAACTCTTAGAGCCATTTATCGCATCTGGAAAAAAACAGAAGCAGAGCTGAGAAAATCCACCTGCTGGCAAAGCTGCAGCTTTTTACCTGGACATGTAGCCAGGCAGCACTCTGAATTAATCTTTAAAAATAAAAGTATTACTAATTAAAAATAAGTAAGTAATCCAAATCTTTTCCTACTAGGTAATGTTCCTCATTCTCCTGCAACACGAATAATTTCAGTTTCAGAGATGCAGACAAAATAATTTCATTTTATTTATGAATACCTCTTTTCTTGTGCCCTTATGAAACTTTTGGGGAGCTGCTGCCTGGAAAGTTAACCCACTGTTTTTCCTCCCTGTTTATCTCTGTGTTTGGCAACTAATGAACATTCATATATCTCCATCGATATATTTTTCACTGGCCACTCTTCCATATTTAAAGGCCTTGCAAGGAGATATTTAACACCACACTCGCTGTGTAACAGCAGGGGCTATTCTGGACTTTTGAAATAAGCTGATCCCGAACTAGCTGTGGTTCTTGGAAGCAGAGGAAACAGCAACCACACAGTCACAGAGTATAAAGGATAGGAGTTACCATTTCTCAGTTTTTGCCAGGACGAGGAAGGCTTATGTCCATGTCGTTCCTTGATCCAAGTCTTGTTACGGCACCGGGTTTGGTATTTATAAAGGGAGCAACTGATGTATACCACGAATGTTGGACTAATGCTTCAAAACGGTGCTGGCCATAATAAAGGGTGACCTGTGCCTCTTTCACACCCTTCACATTGCATGTTTTGCATAAGGAGTCATGTCAGCATCATACACACTTTTGCATTGATAAAGACCCATTTTTTTTTTTGCAGTTGCAGAGAAGCATACTAGCACTTGACTTCTTTCCTGAAAACAGTGTGACATAGTCTCGCTTGTGATTGACCCAGAACTACAAGTACATCAAAAAGACCAAACTGTTTCTATCCCTCCTGCTGGAGATATTGGGGAGGGGTGGCTGGCTGGGAATAATGAACAGATGAGCTCTATATCATGTCTACACTGCTCCTTTTGCTCCATCCTGCCCTCTCTCTCCCCCTTCCTGCAGCGGGGCTGATGGAAACGGGAGCTCATACCCCTGCTCCTGCGAACTGCCAGCTGACCCCGCAGCGTGGTCTGCCCTCAGAGCCCCCAGCAATCTGCAGGAGGTTGCAGGCAGAACTAGCCCAGTGGTTTTTCATGCTGAAGAAAAAAACACAAACCAAGAGAAATGGCACAAACTTGAGCTTTATCCTTGTGCTAGGTATCGATATGCAACATGCCAGCAAACAAACCACTGGCACAGAATTGCATATTGCTTAGTCTGTATTATTTATACCATGCCATTTATTAAAGCAGTCATGGCTTGGCTGAAGAATGAATGAATGAATTGTCACATTATTTCTCTCTCATCTAACTTTTAGATTTGCAGTGGTGTAACATTTCTGTTTCCAGAAATATTTTTTTCTGCTAATTTTCATTCTGCGATTACAAATGCTTCTGTCATGGATCACACTGATCAGAAGAAGCTGTGCTTCTCTTCAACCTACCTTTTCCACCCTTATTTCCCTCAGGTAACTAAAGAAGGTCGGGAACAAGGGACAGGTAATCTGTAAACTCTTTGAAATTAGTCACTTGTGCTTTCTTTACAGTATTCTCTTCAGAACACTATATCCTTCTCTCATAAACACCATACTTACAAAACAAAACCAGCAAAAATGCAGTCTGATTTTTGTTTCGTTTTTACATTTGCTCTAAACCTAAAATATATGGAATATGATTGATGAAATGCAATCCTATTATTTCCTCCTAGGCAAGAGAATAATTTTGTCTGTAAGTATGACAGAAATGTTTCTGGGCATTATGCTTGTATTTTCTGATATAATTTTATTTTTAGCCATCTCTTTTGCTGAAGTAAACATTTTGGTCTCTATTAATACTGAACTTACAAAACACAGTGAAGACTTCTGCAGGTCCTTCTTCATTTTAACCCAGAGACTCTATGCTTATTAAACTGCAACATTACAACAATGATAGCAAACCTTTTAATTTATGTTTATGTATTACCAACCACCTGTACAGAGATTGTTGATTTTTTGGAATGTGAGACTTACTGCATTTGTATTCCTCTCAAAAAACTCAGACATAGTATTATTAAAGACTTGAAAAATGACTATTTGAGTTTTTGGTGGGGAAGTGAGGTTGTTTTTAATTGAGCAGTGAGTTGCTAACATAGGCTATTATTTTGCAACTTAATCACATGGTTTAAGACCATTCTTAACAAAACTTTAAAAATACAGAGAAAAGACTGGAACCACTTAGTTACTAAAACCTCCCTTACACAGCAATGGTAAAAACGCACTTACATTGATCTACAGTTTCATCTTTTTTATACAATTACAGTACCGCCAGTTTAACTTGCCATGAGTGTCCCTGACTATTACACTGTGCCTCACAAGAGTATTTTGCTCCACTAATATCCATGGGAATTTTATTACCAATCTCAAGAGAGAGGAAGGCAAGAAAAACCCTTCACAAGAAATACTTCCTGCAAGCTAAGAAGCAGTCTCTGTTCTCACTCACCTTATTTTGAGGGAGAAAAAATTTTTCCTATCTTCTTTCAAAACAGAGAGTACAAAACAATAATTTTATAAGAAATGTAGAAAACTGCATAAACTATCTGATGGCTTTTTAGCCATTTAGGTAAACCAGCCATCTCACCTGTGAGACAAGTGACATACAAAGGCAGTAAACGGGAAACATGGGATCTTATCTTTAACCCTGACCTATCCATACCAAGTCCTTCAAGTTCATTTGAGCATGTCTTTGACTCAAGGGAAATTTGTTTGTCGGAGCAGGTAAACATCTGCTGTTATCCCTCTCCCAACCCTAGTTTTCCTCTCCTCAAGGGAAGATGAGCACCTGTATCACTGCCAACATTTCCCTTCCTTGATTTTTATAATAAAGATTGCAATTTAAAATTTTTGAGGGGCTAAAAGGGCACGTTGTTCCCTCTCAGAAACTAGCTTCTTGGTCACATTTTATCCCCTACTATCACCAGGTTACACAGGTTTACCTAAAGTAGGGAAAGGAAAATTGAAGCTGGCTTCCCACAAACCTGTCATTGAAGTATGGCCTTTTCAAAGATCAAGCAATTAGTTCCACTACTAAAAGTATGCTGCATTTCCTATCTTAATGTTTTAGTTTAAAAACTCAAACCTGGCAGGACCAGGGAAAGTACTGAGGAAGTAACTTACTAGTTTTGCAGGAAAGAGAATTGTCCTACAGAGCTTTGTTATGCAAGTGCAACTTGTTACTACTACCAAGAGTTAGACACACGTGCGTTGGAAGGAGACAATGCCTAATTGCCTTTCAATTAAAATAAGTTTCATTAAAGCTACTGTTTTGGAGATACAGTTAATTAGACAGTTTCTGAAAGTGTACATTTGTCACACAGGTATCTGAGTTTGTTAATGATGCCTTTATTTCATAACTGTCTAATAAAGGGCACTCAAAATTCAGGTGAGAAACACGATACAGGAAAGCAGCAACGCTTCATGTGCCTAGGAGCAGCTCCAGGCGACTGCTGTGGGAGTGGCATGCACCTCTAATAGCATCACTTAGCCTTCAAGAACCTATGTACCATTGTTTCCAGGCTTCCATTTTCTTAAATAATCACTTCCAATAAAAAGAAGAGAAGGTTTAGAGCCGCGTTTGTTATTTGGATATGAAAAGTTTTCTGTCTGTCACTACTTTAGTGCTGTGAATTCAATACACATCACAGAATAGTATGATACCTACACTTAGGACTCAGTGTTTTCCATTTTGAAGATCTTGTTTGCAACTGCTCTTTGTTTTATCAAATTAGCTATTTAAAGATACATTCCAGCCATGCTAGTACTTTTGCAAACCTAGATGTACAAAAACCCTAAGTCTACATGCATGCACACACATATTTTAATGAAACAGTTCTTACACTAGGTTAAGTAAAAACTAAGAAGAGGAAGACAGAGACATTATTTACATGCAGACATTGTTTAGAAGCATGTTATTAAGCAGGAACCTACCCTTTTCATCACTTCTATGAAAATCTACCCAAGGGCGTCAGCCTAAGTAAAACTGAAGCTCACACTCATTTGGGTTTGGGACCTAGATACATGGTCTTGCTTCAGAGTTCGAGCAGTGGTTTTCCCATACCAAACAGAGGAACTGAGACCTGGGAGACAACTCCTGCACTGTCCGTACTGCTACTGATGGCATTTGGACAGTGAGGAGGAGCAGGCCAGACTTGAATAAGAAGGAGAGAGAAATCGGGCTCGGAATGATGGCAAGATGGGATACTGAGATAAAGAGCCAGAAACATGTGAAAGATAACTGAGATAAGCTGCTGGAGGCCTTAAGAGAAAGGAAACACTGTGCTTAATGTAAAGCTGGGGGGTGAGGGGGACCATTACAAAGGGAAGAGAGGATGGAGGGACAAGGAGTTACAGTAAATCAGCAAAGTGGCACATGGAGACCTAAAAAGAAAGAAAGGCATGAGGAGTCTTGGGATGAGGACAAAGCATGCTGGACCAGCCACTGGCAGGAAAAATTATGGGTTTGTAGCCATCAGAACAGGCACCAAGATTTCAGCTTTCCATCTGCTGTCAGCACTTATCTGCTAACCACTCTAGCAAAGATTTCAACTTTTCTGCAGATGTCTGGTGCATGAGGATCCATAATCTTGAAGGACATAAGCCAAAGACTCCCACTAATCACTCTTATCTCAGCCTCAGAGATTTGCAAGGTGGATCCACAGACTCCAGCTGCACCAGCTGTTTGCTTCAGGTTGTCAGTTTGATAGTGCATAGTAGACTACGTTTCCGTGGTTTGTTTTTAAAGCAACTGGAAAAACTACATGCAAAGCATTTGATTTGGAAAATTTTAAGTGCGAAAGGGAATGAATGCCCAATGACTACTGGATGCCAGAACTCAAGTCTTACATGAAACCTCGATTCACATGCCTTGTGCCTGCACAATCTGATGACATCTTTAATGTGCTGGTACAGATTAATAACAACATATTTGAATGTCAGCTGGTGTAAAGCTATACGGTTCCAGAGAAAAAAAAAAATGTTCACACTGCAGTTGTGCATTTGGCCCACCATTTCTTGCGATATCCTTTAAAACTGAAAGGCTGAATCCATAGGGAATTATTTTAAAACTTGAATCTACTTAATATTACACACTAATTGCTGTTCTGACTGCAATAGGGCATGCTTCTGAGATACTCTCCAAAGACATATTTGTTGTGAGGTAATCCCAAAAATCTAAGTTAAAATGACTAAGTCTCATAAACTGTAATGTTTCACCTTCATTATTACATTATGAGCAATTACTGTGAATATGGCAGAATTTAAAATCAAATGCAAACTGGGAAATTAACCATTCACGCACAGCCCAGTTATTCAGTATGGCATTATGTTTTGACAAGGTCTTTCCATTCTCTGGCAAGAGACCAAAAGTCACCTGTCTTTTATTTCTTTTTATAAGGCCTTGTAATTTTATGTTGAGACACAGCACAAAAGCAAGGAAATTTCATTTGATGGGAGAGCAAAAAGAAAGATAACGTAAGATTCCTCTTTAAAACTAAAAATGATTGCATAGTACCCAGGCTCAAACTCAGACAGGAGTCTAGAAGAAGTCCTTGTTGGTGCAGCTAAAACGATCAGCTGGCCCCCTAAACAGGCATGCTATGTCAGGAAAGGCTATAATTAAACTCCCTGAATCTGTCAGTCTTGTCTATATGGGAATGTTATTGTGATATAAATGAAGTTAATTAAAACAGGTATAACTCCCAAGTGGATAAATTTATGCTGGGCAAAAACCAGATGTTTTCTGTGTAGCTTTGGACGGCAGCATAAGCCATCTCCAGCCAGCCCATGGTTTTGCTCTGTGCATCAATAGGAGGACCTGAAGAGATCAGACTGCCCTGGTTCATCTGTACTCAACACAATGGGTCAGACCCTTTATAGGGGCTGTTCCACTCACACTGACACTCTCCATGTGTCTGACTGCGTAGCAATCTCTGCTACACCTCAACTCTTCCGGTTTAACTCTCTTCCGTGTAATGGCTATGTACTGCGGTCTGAAGAGCAAACTGTACAAGTAAAACAATCCAAACCTATGTGAAAAATCTGAATTAAATATGACCATTTCAGTCCTTCTCCACTAGTTCAACATCACGCATCTAGGCAGTTTGTCACTGTCAGCACCGCCCCTCCCCCCCGAGTTCCTTGTGTTTGACAGCCAGTGAAGGGTCATGTTCAAGTATCTTAAGCTTTTATGAGTCTGAAGAAGCTTTGATACTGTCTCTTTCCCTTTGGCCATGTAGCACAGCACCTCAGTTCAGGGAAGTGGTTTTTTCTTTCCTCCCTTATACTTTTTTTAAACACCTTTAAAAAATGTGTAATCACTAGATTCTCCAGATTTCTTGGATTCCCCAGATTGTTAGACCTGAACAAAGCTATAAAACTACCTTTGCACATTGCTCATCATTGATTTCTCAAGTCTTTAGAATTCTTTGGTCTTACACAAGGGACCCAACCTTCTCTTCCTCCTCCGCTGTTCTCCTGAGGTCTCTCCTTTGGAGCAAGGGACTTTTCTCTTTTCTCTAATATCACTGCAAGATCCATTTTTTTCATAGCCTCTGCGCACTTTTGTTTCCCTGCTGAAAGACTGGTAATTACCCTGCTCAGATGATGGAAGTCCTCTGTTGCCCACAGGGCTCTACCTTTTGCAGTCATCATTCAGACTTTTCAGACTTCACTGCATCACTCAAGGACCCATGATGAAATTATTTCATCTGTTGCTCTCTGTTCATCATAATAATAAGGGAGTAACACTCTTCACTTAACATTACCAATGTATCATGAACCTTAATATCCTTAATAAACTTCAACGGAGAGGAACAGATCTTGAGCTGACAGAAGTGCAGGAGCTGCCCGCAAAGCACTGTTCATCTCCTTTCCTCCTCGATCAGCTGCTAAGCAGAAAAAATAGCCCTCAGACACATTTGAATGTTCTACACTACAACACCAAACAGGCAAGTACTCCTGGGCTGCTCTGTGATGCACTCTTTGCCACTCGGGACATCCCATGCTAGTTTCATCCAACAGCACAAAGCAGCAACTGAGATCCAGAATCTGTCCAAATGTATTACATAAATGCAAGTTGTGTTATTAGGGTCCCTCGAGAAAGCTGATATGTATGCAATGATTTATTTCAGTGCTTTCAGTCAAAGAGCTCCTAATAAGCGGAGACACAACCTACCATGTGCAGCAATTTGAAATACAAGAAATAACTCAAACGCTATTTTGATTGATTTTTACAGAACGCTAATGTAACATCTAAGCACTCAGATGAAGAGAAGGAAAAACTCTAGAAGTTAGGTGAGACCGCCCACAGATAATTTGTTCACCTGATCACACCGATTTGCAGAGATTACTTGTATGGAAGGAGCCACACAATGTTGAATTTAATGATAAATGGACACTATAACAGCAAACGATTTCCCCTAGTGTTCCATTATGCTTCTCAACATTTGAAATTTAATTACTTAGGGGGAAAAAAAAAACCGAACCAAAAGCCATCAATACCCTCACCATTACACAGTATTTTCAACTTGAGAAGGCCTTTTTTTTTCAACATAAAGAAAGCTTCAGGTGTGAACCCAAGGGAGGCCCATCTCAGACATTATGACAATGTTGCTATAGCAATTATTTGTGGGAACGTGCATCGGTTGCATTTTAGCTCTCAAACCCACTGCTCAGCTCAGGCATGCTGTTCACAACCAGAATATAAACTGCCTGATGCTTACTGTATCCTAATAAGATTTGTAAATTACTTATAGTGATGTACTTCCAATAACTAAGAATGAAAGAATAGTTTTAGTTACTAATATTTAATCATGTTCAGAGAAACTCTTTATATCTATGCATTCAGTTAGATATTTCAACTGCTCTTTTCCATGAAGTTAAAGTTATATAAATACATTCTAAAAGCAATCAGTTACATTTTCTGAATTACTCTGCATAATACATTATTCAAATGTGGTCTGCTTTGAATAGCAGTTATTTAAGATCAGATTAATATCTGGAAGCAAAGGAAGAAAAACTTAGCTCAAGATAAAATTTTATAACCATTCATCATAAACGAGGGGTATGAAAATGCAATGTTCAAGTATTCTTAAAAGCCCAAGCAGCAGCGAAAGAAATATCTGAGTCACCTTTGCATGTATTTTGTCCATTTAATAATACTTCACTGCTTGGCTAAACTAAATTTTCCTGGCTACATTCACTGAAAATAAATGCAATCGTGCAATGCTTGTGATATTAATAGGCAGCTTTAAGCCTCAAATCAAACCTCAGAGACAAAGTATCCCAGACTTTGGAAGGGTTCAGGCTTGAAGCTGGTTCAGTGTGGGAAAGCAACCTAAGAACTTAAAACTCACAGACAATGGACAAACGAGATCTGCAGACCAGACCCTCAGGGGTGCTCAAGTCATATACGTAGTCAGCTAGAAGCACTCTCTTCAACCTAGTGTTGTTTAATCCCCAATTAACTTTATTTTTTGATCTTCTTTTTATAAAACTGCTTCAGCAGCCAGAACAGGATGGGTCCTAGGAGTGGATAATACTTAATTTAACAACGAAGTCTTTGGTAATGAAAGATCCACCATGGTACAAAGTGAGTGCCCTACATAAAACAAGGCCACAGGGGACCCAGCTATGTTCTGCCTTTGCTTACCAAGATGGCAAAGTTTCTCACTAAACTGTCAGATACACAGTGAGGCAGTTCCTTAACATTTTCTTCCCAGTATCTGCAGTCTATCAACTTACTTAATATACACATATTTCAGCATGTCTTAATATTTTGCTTCAGCATAATAAAAACGTTGCAGCCTCCCTCCTTTGTTCTTTCCAGCCTTCTTCTGCAGCAACGTCTGAATTAAAGTAGGTATGAAATATCTACTTATGCAAATTACACTCAGATATTTGAGGGGATGAAAATCCTAGGAAAAAAATATGTATAACTGAGTGCTCTCTGAGTAAAGCAATAATTTCTCTCTGGTTTGTTTTTTTTTTTTGTCTTGAAATAAAATCCAAGAGCCCTTTTCAGCACATGAAAGTCATACTTCTTAACCTCATCCATCAATGTGTGGAGCATGCTAGCCACTCCCTATAGTATTTTTATAGGTAATAGAGCAAAGCCCTTTTCTAAAACGCACTTGACACATGCTAATGCTTAGTTTGGAAGTACCTGCTTTGTTCTCAGTGCATACAGGCTGCCCTGTCAATCCTTGTCTTTTTTTTTAAACTCCAAACAATAAAACAAGTGGTAACTGATATTTATAATTAGCAGTTGTGTATAGAGCTGCTCTTTAGCTTCCCTACCCAGCTCTCCACATTAAAAATAGATGAGAAGAGGATGAGTCTGACATTTAAAAGTACAGTTCCCTTGATAGGCAACAGAAATATGGACATCTACACAGTTTGAGTGGCTTTACTGACTGGGGAAAAGACATCTAGGAAACTAATCAGTAACTCCCACCCTAGAATACAAGGGATACGCTGACATAGAAAAAGAAGGGAGTCTGACATCCTCCCCAAGGAGCTGTGGACTACGGAGGCATGGTCCTGCAGATCTGAGATACCCTCTCAGAGCTTACACCATACCCCAGGACGCAGTCCTTTTTATTTTCTCTGAACTTGAACCCTCCTGATATGATTCTTTCTTCTTCCACAATCTTGAAATTTACCCCCCTTTCTTTTTTATTATTAGCCATAATACCAGGTAGCTATAATGTTGTAGACCCAAGAAAAAGCCTGCGATCATGCCCTTTCCTACCCTACCATTTACTTGAAAACACAAAAAATCTCCAAACGCTCCCAGTCCCAGCTTTTTAAAACAACACAGAACTCAGGAAATCCTTGTGTTCCAGGATGGCAATGAGAAATACACGTTTTCTATTAGACGGCTGCTGTTTCCCTAATTCATATGGGTTTTATCATTGGAAAAACAAAGGAAATGAAAGCCTTCCCAGTGGTCTTAAATCCTTTTTTGGTTAAGGATTTCCTTCAGGAGAAATGATCACCTTGGCATGCATAGCTCCAACTTGCAGCTTTATGCAACAGCTTCCAATTAAAACAGCAGAACAGAGAGTGAACTCCCAGTTTCTTCTTCCTAAAAACCTTCCACACCCGCCGCTCAGTTTTGATTGAACGACACCAAGATGGCTTTACAGGAGAGCACCTCAAGGAAAAGGCAGGCACTAATCCACCATGGAGACAGGGGTGGCTGATAGTCTCCAACTGGGTAATCAAAGAGGGATTAGAGTTTTGCTTCCTAAAGGCAGGACGCAGGTCCCTGCCAGTGGTTCCCATCTGCTATAGAGCAGAAAGGATGGCACCACCACTCTGCTGCACCTACTGCCATCTCTCCTCCATGACCGGGTGTTTCTTCAGCTGAACAGGGCGCTGCGAATGCCAGCAGATGGGGTGTTTTCAATGATTCTGTTCTAAAAGTTAAATCTGCCATTATGAGATTATGCTAACAGCTAAATCTCAGCTGTTCATGTCAATTTGTGCTTTGGGAAGGCTGTTATCCCCTGCATCCATTTAACAGGAACGGACTGAGCTCCTGTTAGGCAGTTCTCACGTACACAAAGAATGTACAGCAAGTGCCACCATCACACGACACCGTGTATCAGCAGTTCTGGAAACACCAGAGCAAAGCCTCAAAGAGGTGATTCTAATCCCCAAATGCTGACTTGGAGATGGCAGACTTCTAGTAACGGCTCGCAATTACAGCGAGCACTTGCAAAATTTATTCTCCATTAAACATGTCGCATAAGTATCAATAAAGATCATTTGTCTTCTTTTCCTTTACTACCGATCTGACCTTGTTGTTAATAAAAGTAAGAAATAGCTTTTTTCATCAATACAGAAACAGATGTAGATTGATATTTATCACTAAATGGTCTGCTTTGAGCCCTCCTAGTTTTCTTTGAAGGATCACAAATTATTCACAACGCAGCAGGGTTTCTTCAGTGATCACATCTGATGCGTTTTATACTTGTTTTTGTATCTGATATCAAACTCTATAAAACACATCATTTTATGGGGAACCTGAAATTGGATTCCTCTGCAACAGAACATTTCCTCCCTTGACTGTCTGCAGCACTTTATAAAATATTTATTGATAGGATGCCTAAAAATACACATAGGCCAGCACAGCTTTAAGATGGATAACTATTTAGCAGCTATAGACTAGATTTCACACCACGGGGTTCTTATTAGGCACAGTTGCCTAGAAATCACACTTATTTTCTGACATATGATTACAAATATTTTCACTGAAAAATGAATAATTCAACTCACTGAACAGACAAAATTATATAATTTTTACTTCTTCAAGATTCCCCAGCAAAAGCTGTGCTGAAAAAATGCATGGAGGACCGAGGTGAACAAGTCTTTGTCTTTCTGCCTATTTCTCTTTTATTTGAAAACAAGATTTAATTACTCTTTTTGTGACACACATTGTATATTCCTGGTCGAGCTTTGTCATGAAATGTAGAGATGCAGTTTTGTGCCTGGCATTTCCCAGTGCGACTCCATGTGATGCTGAAAACTCCTGTCCCCTGAAATCCCCTGGGCTTGGCTGCCTGCATACGAATGAGGCCAGGCTCTTCTCCGTAATGCAAATGGCAAGGCAGCCCTCTTTCCTGGCTAATTAAGGCAGGGACAAACACATTCTCACCACACCCGGAAACACAGGACTTCCCAGGGAAACATGGCGCTGGGTTTTGCACCAGCAAGAGACAGCTGGAGACGTGCACAGCCACTGCCCCACATACAGTTACTTTTTGAATGGCTGCTGCCACGACTACGTGGGGTGCATTTCCAGTGAAGCACCAAGAAATCACTCGCTGCTTCCATATGTTTTGGCTTCCCCACAACTGGCTTCCCTGAGTGCGGATGACAAACAAAAGCCGGCACTAGGACACCACGAAGAGAGAGGCACTGTCAGCAGTGCTACCTTTCCGCCACAAGCGCCTGCTCTCTGGGAACCTTTGCTTGCCAGAAAGCGATTGCCACAATTCCCAGTTCTTCTGTTACGGATGCTGAGCGGTTCATACTCCTCTGTTACTTATTCAAGTTACAAAAACCTTACCTGCCTGTTATTGTACCTTCTTTCTTTTTTTAAATATAATTAATTCCCCTGTGATACAGCGATCCCCTCCCAGCACTCAAGTTTTCCGCTCTCAGTCAGATCCATATGAAACACGCTGAGGTACCATCTATCACCACTGCAGTAGGCTGAGGAGGGCTCTACACTGTTTCTCAGGCTGTACTGTACTTTCCAGAAAACACACTCCATATGTTAAAGACACACCTTAGTATTATACAACACAGGCAGCCCGAGCACACAATAACTTGCTAGAATATTTTATTCACAAGCACATCTGTTGCAGCATATTTCACTGTATTCAAGGGACCACATAAAAGCTCGTTGTCCGCTGTCTGTAGGCGTATAATGCACCCATCTCATGCAAAACAGCAGCGTTGCTTTCCCAAAAGGAATGGCTGGAGGAACTGAATACTACTGAGAATTTCTGCTTGATAAATATAGCAATCTTAATTGAGATTTAATGTTTACTTTACATGGTTAAGCAGTGCAAACACCAGAGAAATTATTGTGAAACAAACAAAAAAACTGTTCAAAAGCTAATTAACAGTGGCTGAAAACTTCTTGGTTCAAAGAATAACCTGCCCAAGCAACCACCATTTTCCAGCACAGCAATGCTTAGCCTCGTAGATAAACCTTTGAACTCATTGTGCTGTTTCAGGCACCTGAACCACTAATTAAGACAGAATAATTTAAAAGAAAGCATAATCTTACCTGCAGAAGAGGAAAATGACTAAATATTTAATTCTCTCGTACACAGTGAACTAGAAAATAGGCAGAGCGAGCATGTGTGTGTCTGTGGGAGATTCTGCGTTTAATCCATGCATTTCATAATGTTTAGAAAGACACAATCGTCGTTTCATAGCTGCTTTCACATAGGCCATTGCTGTATAACTCAAAACTTCATTAAATTGTCAAGTCAAAGAATCTAGGGAGTCTTTCCATATGGCTGTATTCAGCTTCAGATCAGATTCTAACTTCAAAGCCTGAACTGCCTTTCCCACATCAAGAACGATCCAGTTCTGGAGAGGCCATGCACTGCATGCAATGGTTTTAACCTTGCCACTTTTACCTGCAAAGGACTATTCACATTTAGAAGCACTAGAGATTCAGTAAACTCATTATTTCTGTCCAAGTCCAAGCATTTAGATCACTCCCCATACACACTTACACAGCCTTATGTTTTGCAAAATAAAACTAATTTAAGTCTCCCTGCTTCTTTTTACGTGGGGCAATCACCCAGGATCTCCAAGAGCCTTTATGATGCTTTATTTTTAGCCTCTCCTGCTTCACCTGATCTGGTAAGAGAGCCACCTTAGCCTAGAAAAGCACAAGCTGTGATGCTTCAGTGCACAGTTGAGAGCTGGGGCCAGTACTGGGTACACGCAAGAGAAAAACAGCACTTTTGCAACACCAGCAGCAGCTCAGTATTAAAATATAGAAACATGCAAGCAACAAATAATCCTAATTATCTTAGGTAAGAAAATTATCTGCAAAGTGGAATGCCAGAATCTCAGAAATACATGCAGACAACCTTCTCACCAGAAATAGTATCTCATTTTCTTCAGCAATTAGGACCTCCTTTGAGGACTCTTTCTATTTCTCATGGTGGTTGGTCTACTTTTCTCATTCCCTGTGTTTTTAGCTACTGGGGATAATAAGAATATGGATAAATAACTTATTCTACTGTCATATAACACTGGTAACATACATACATATAATGCAGCAATTACATAAGCAACTATCTCTATCATCACTCTTCAAGGAATCACTATATAGAAATCTGCCACTTTGCCTTTAAAAGTACAACCCTAACCTCTCAAAATCAAATTGGATTTTCATTAAAATACTGCAGGAGTTAAGCAAATAAACTACGGAATGACACCTTGCAACAAATCAATATTTCATGCCACAATTTATACTGTGGAGAGCTAAAGTAGGAAGATATTTAGGTAAAATAGGAACTTTCATTTTGTTATTTTTTTTCTTCTTTTCTGCTCCCACAGAAATCCAGTGAAGCTTCAAAAATGCCAACACTTACAGCCATACCTGTTAGGGTCTAAGTTACACTGAGCACTGAAGAAATTATGGATGTTAACCATGGCAAACAGGAATGCCTATGTTTGACCCAGACCACTTTTGCTGTTCATCACAGGACAGATATTAAAGCATAAGGATATTTTGGAAAGAAAAGAGATGAAGGAATATTTTGTACTACCATGTAAACGCACAGATGTTCACAAAGGCAAAAACCACTTTAATCAACTCCTTGAAAGACAAGTGGCTTTGGCATTGTGCACCAACTCCTGCATCCAAGCCTGCTTTTTGTAAAGAGTGCCATTTCCCCTCTAACGGCAGCATCTAATTTCTTGTTTTCATTAAAGGTTCAACATTCTTAAATGAAAGACAATTAAAATAATTTCAAAATCAAAGAGCAAAAAGCCAGAATTGCTTCACAAGCAAACTCTTCCTGTAACTGCTCTTTAAAGCCATCTCCCACTTCTGCTCCTCTCCCATAATGTCAATTGGATTTAAGTAATAGTTTTCAGAAGCCACAATAAATTCCTCTGCTATAATTCCACTAACTGCATCTTTAGGTCTTACTAGTCATTACTCCGAATGGCGCCAAGAAGGAATTTTGCTTGGATAAAGACTGACATATCTACCAGCCTCTATGTCCTCAGCAGGTTCTGCAGAGGTACAGATCATTAAGAGAGGAGCCCCTGGATTAGGATTATTTGGTCAGTTGTTCCACTGAGATATCTTCTTAAATAAATGGATTGTTGCTAACAAGCCACTTTGGCAGAAAACATGGTTATTCCAGATAATGACACAGCTGACGCACAGAAATATTTCACAGCTAATGGATATCTTCCTTAGTATGACTGTGAAAGGCCAGCTCAGAGGTCATGAACATTATAAGAGTCAAGCAATCTTTGTCAACATTTTGAAACACAGATATGCAGAACTAGAACATATCATGTAGCCTTTGTTAACCCCCCCCCAAATGTTTACTCTCGTTATAATAATAAACACAAAATGGTGACAACTTCTAAAGACCACTAACACTGAAGAACGCATCAGTAACAAAAACACTGGTGTCAGGAAAGAAGCAACTGAAAAATGTTCAATAACAAGAAGTTAGCTTATGCTCTGTCAGTAACTAGTAATGCAAGTCCTCATTACCGTATATAATTATGTTTATGCTTATGTTTTGTACTTGTAATTTGTTCAGGTCTTGCTACATTAAAACAATGCCTAGTGAAATAATAGAAAAATAAAATAGAAAAATATGTTCACTCTTCAGCATTCCTAAACAACTAATTTAAAGGGCCAAATGAGCAGCGCTGGGCATTTTTTCCTGCCTAAAGACTTATAATACATACCTAGTGCTAGAAAGATCCATCTAAAACTGTAATGCTACAGGAGAACTTTGGAAACAGACTGAACTTTACAACCTAGAAATTCTTTTCCAGTCTTATGTTCTCAGCTTAGATAACTAGGAATAAGTTGTTGTGTGGGTGAATGGACCACTATGAGTTGTTGCTTAAACTTTCTGCCTTGAGCTAGGCTTCCCTGCCTTCAGTCAGAGGTCTCTCTTAACTGAACTGAAATTTTGCTAGCTGGAAAGGGCTATGACATTTCTCCCACTCCAGTGATGGGTGGAGACTCTTTCCCTACATTAGGAGCTTCAACAAAGCCATTTGTTTCTGGTTTAGAAACAGCAAGGCTGATTTTTTTTTTTTTTTTTAATGTCCAGTATTTGTATCTGATAGACTTTCCCTCTCCCCAAAAGCAAACAGGCAATAAAAACTGCAAGCACTGATCTCGGCAAGTAAATCATCACCTGTCACTTCCCCAGGGGGGTGCTGGTGTGGGGGGGAAGGAGGAAAAAGTTTTTTTTCTCCTCATCACAGGCTTTTGGTATGTAAGGCAACTCTCAATCCTGCTGCTGTTTTAGCACAGAGAAAGAAGCCAGAACATGTGCACTCACTCACTCCTCTTTCTGGCAGCTGCTTTTTTTTTTGTGGTGTTGTGCCTCACCGTCTTATCAACACACATCTCAAAATGCGACCTCCCCCAGGTACTCTCGCAGACATACAGTTTCCATTGGCTCTCCCAACCATAAATGTGTCTGCAGGTTTGACATCCTGCAGCAAAACTGGCCCAGACCTCATTCTCTTCCAGCTTCCTCCTTTTCTGTCCAGGTAACACTTTAGTGCTTTTTAATCACAGAATATCACAGAACTTTTGCAAAAATTCCAACTCGCTATCATCCTTCACAGCCAGAAAACCCAGTCCCCACAGTGATGAGTTTTTCAGCCCTTTTTTCCCCAAAAAAAGTCTAATATTCAAAAGGTTTTAAGACCTTGCTAAGCTATACATGTCCTAGTCTACCCTGCATAATTTTCTTTGCAATGTTACTTTTGACATGGAAAATGTGCTTTATGAAATTAAGGGCTCCAGCAGTTTACGCACACTTTTCAGGTTCTACCACATAATTTTCACATCTAATATAAGCAGCTCCTAATGGCTACATATAGAAAGGATACGCATTTTATTAAACCTAGCAAAAAGCTAGCTAAAACCTGACTTCATTTTAAAATCCCCAAACTCTGTCTCCCCCAATGCCTTCTGTTTATTGATGCATCTCAGAAGCCACACACTGAAAACTGTTTCTAAAACATCTTCTAAAGGTTGGCTGAAATACATGTACAGATATAAGAAACAACTTCTAAGGAGCATTATTTTTTTCAATTCTCTAGTTGAATGGATCTCTTGATATTGGAAACTATGGATCTCTGTTGCTTTATTTTGAGCTTGATATTCCTCACTCTTTTCCAGGCTTAGCCATGATAGCAAGCTGCTGCCCATTTATTCACAGACAGGAAACTTCCATTTTGTGAAATATCCCATCAGGCAAGTTTTCTAAATGATTGCTTCCAGCAGCACAACAGCACCTGGCAGATAAATGCTAGATGTATTGTGAACTTCAGATTAAATGATCCAACCCTGTCCTGCCTCTGTCTTCTCTGGTGAACTCTGGCATCAACCGATTGCATATTCAGCTACGTACCAGTTTCTCCAGGCTGCTTTCCCTCCTCCTCAAACCAGCCCAATCCACATCTGCTTATTTTCTTTCTTGTTATGGCTTTGGGAAAATACAAACAGTATTTAACAGTCTTCACCAGCATCACTACAGCCCTACCTGGGGACAAACACAACTCCTGTACATTGCCACCAACTACTTATTTGTTTAATCCTGCATTTTAGTAAATCTCACTGTGATACGAAGATGGACACTAATCATAAAGGAATGAGTGCTGTAATCCATGAGGTCAAAGCCTGCCTGCATCTACCCTCTATTCAGTTTCCATAAATGTGGAATATAAAGAAACTAAAACTTCCCTATTGCCTGCTGCAGCCCAAAACCTCTTTCTGTGCACTCAGGCATGACCCTTGCTTCTATAGCAGTGGTGTTTGACTATACTCCTCATGTCTCATAATACCAGAAGGATAAACTGTAAAGTCTCTGAAGACATCAGATTTGTTTTCTCTCTCTCTGGAAGTTTCAGATGGCCTACTCTTCTTAGGTTGGTTTTTGTAAAGGGGCTACAAGAGTTTTCAAGACTGGTTCCCAATCACTGACTCATGTAAGAAACATTTTAATTTTTTTTCAATTTATTTAATCCTCTCTTCCACTACCTCCAAGATGTTCATCAGTGTTTACTACTCTGTTTTATAGAGTGTCTTTGAGGATGGTGTTAACATCCTCAAGTTGTTAATTTTTTTTCAATTTATTTAATCCTCTCTTCCACTACCTCCAAGATGTTCATCAGTGTTTACTACTCTGTTTTATAGAGTGTCTTTGAGGATGGTGTTAACATCCTCAAGTTAGGGGTAGCATGTCTGCCCAAAGAAGATCCTCTGCCTGAAATCAGATTACTCAAATACAATCTTTTCCCTTTGTACCAGGGCTGAGAGCCATCTATGATCATTCTCCAATACATAAGCTGGCCTCCACAGCTGAATCACTGCAGAAAAAAATGGGAGATTATGTATCAAAAATTTTTGCAACGCTGCCCAAGTATGAAAACATGCACACACATACTCACTGCACAAAAGGGTCTCAATTTGAAGGAGAAGCTGCCAATTAGCTGTCCCCACAAGGCTAACTTATAACTCTGTGACTTCTACAGCTGTAGCCCACAGCTGCATGCAAGATTCAAAGTACCTACTAAGGGACGAATCCTTTCAGAGACTTTTCACTTTGTTGTTCTGAACAACCCTT
The DNA here is from genome assembly GCF_036417535.1 of Chlamydotis macqueenii. Classification (NCBI taxonomy): domain Eukaryota; kingdom Metazoa; phylum Chordata; class Aves; order Otidiformes; family Otididae; genus Chlamydotis; species Chlamydotis macqueenii. The sequence goes on along the minus strand of NC_141558.1, from coordinate 69,070,129 downwards.
CATTCATTTTCTGAGCATAAAAGCACTTGGGAAGGCTGCCTTCTTCACAAGCATGGCGTGCAAAGGCAGGAAACAAAGCAGGCAGGCTTGCAAGATCCTGGGCGGCAGATGGATGGTTGTAGCGTATCGGCCGCTTTGTTTTAAAAATATACTGAAGGTAAGCTCTTGCAGTGAGATCCCTTCCCCTTTATACTGATATGGCTCCAAGTGGGACTACTGCATGTGAGCTACTGGCCCAATGTGCAGTTCCAGAGGAGCAAGTTTGGAGCAGGGACGGATGCAATGATACCCTGCTGAATTTTCAGCCAGCCAGAAATAACAGATATAAGAAGCAAGGACTGCTCCCAATCACTTTAGGGGGGTGCTGGTTCTGAAATCTGAGTATAACACTTGGTATTCCAGTGTAAAAACAAGGTTAAAAAATAAAAAGAAGAGACTGCACTACCAAGAGCAGCAGATACAGTTATGAGAATCTTATTTTGAAATTTTAATTGGCATGAAATTGATGGTAAGGACAGCACCACTGTTTCCCTGATTTGACCTCTCAAGTGCAAGATAAACAAAACTTCCCTGATAAAGACTACAGTCTCAGCTCTTAAATTGTGTCTGGTAGTCAGTCAGCTGCCTGCTTTGTACAGACAATCTAATAAAATTAGAGATCCTTGGAATTAAGCCAGTATTTTGCTCAGTTCAGCGTCCAGACCTGTCCCGCTCCCTCAGCCAGAGAGACTGTGGATGGGGCACGCACACCACACTTACAGCCCTGAATCAGGCCACCAGCACAAGGAGGAGTGTCGGTGGTTTGATCACAGATGCCACCCCTGCGCATGTGCTACAGTAGTGTTTCTCGCTGAAACTCTTCTTCTTTTGGAGACTGAGAGCACCTGCTGACTGGAGCATCCTTTCCAGTATTTCAGAGCCAGAACAATTCACATGGAAATCAGATTCAGTAACTTAACACAGTTACTAACATTTCCATTAGGTCTATATGAATTTACAAAGAAAAAAAAACAAATTTACTTTTTTTGACTGCTTACCTCTCTAACTGCCACAGATCTGATGACAGTATTTGGTGGCAAGTGTTTAACTTGAAGGACCAGCCTCTAAGGACAAAAACTCAGTCTATATAGAACATGCAGTGGCTTCCTTAATTCTCACTCCCAATTATTTTGCAAGGGTCATTGGATATTCCTGCTTTTCCTTTCTTCCAGGAATATCCTTTCCTCTCCTGGTTGTCATCTCTAATACAACAGAGCATACGTCCATGCAAAACCATTTACAGGAAGGAGAAATGCATTCTCCAAATTAACAGACTTTCACTGGAGGAAAAAGTGCACCCAACCCCAAAGAAGTACCTTACTGAATCACTGACCTATTTCAGGTCATACACATACATGCAAAACACTGAATCTGGACTGTAACTCAAATGGCACCTGAAAAATGCAAGAAATAGCACCATTACACATTTTCTAACATATTTAATTATTAAACTATCAACTTTAATGCTCAGGACAATTTCACCTGAAGACATAACTTATTTATCATTCCTAATGCCCTCTATCAGATAGATGTCCTGTTCTGGGACACTGGTACTGGAGGAAAAGCCCAATAGAGAATATTCATGGGAAAAGATTTAAATACCTGAAAATAATAGCACTAAAGTTTTAGTATAAACGCATGTGAAATAAAAGACAGCTTGAAAAGTTCACCATGAATTGAATGTGGATTAATTAAACAGTGACACAAACTTTCTCCAAAATGCCACAATAATGTGATTGATAACTGTTTTGTCCAATTCTTGCTTGGATCCTCAAATTCACTCAAAACCTATAAATTCTCTGGTATATTTAAAATAGAGGGAGGTAGATTTAGATTAGATATTAGGAATTTTTTTTGTTTTACAGTGAAGGTGGTGAAACACTGAAACAGGTTGCCCAGAGAGGCTGTAGATGCCCCATCCCTGGAAACATTCAAGGCCAGGCTGGGTGAGGCTCTGGGCAACCTGATCTAGTTGGAGATGTCCCTGCTCCTTGCAGGGAGATTGGACTAGATGGCCTTTAAAGGTCCCTTCCAATCCTAACTATTCTATGTTTCTATATTTATAAATGAATGAGGAATGTGAACTTCCAGAAATAGATGAAGGAACGGAGTGTCTACATTCAAGCTAGAAATATGGATAATTCTTCACTCACATACTGATTTGACAAGGAAGTGGGGCCAGAAAGCCCTAGACTCACACCACCAAGCCTTTGCCCATCTGGATGTACTGAGCTAAAAGAGATGCAGACTCTAGTCAGGCTCTGAATAATGCTGCTTTCTACATTGTGAGAGAACGCTGTTTAACCAACATTTGTCACAGCTTCAGCTGCTCTTACTCTAGTTATCAACAATGGGTAAGGCAACATCTTTCCATTTTGCTCTCTATAACGCATCAGTAGTACAGGCGTATGTCATGCACTAATAGTCTGATAAACAACGGAAGCTGCTTATAGTTCATTCAAGGAGAATAATGTTATTTTCCAGGGTCATCTTATTATTTAGTAATCTCAGATGGTTCTGTCTAATTAATCACAAGTAAATGAGAATCTTCTCTTGGGTATGAAATTAATTACAGCTGAGATAGGCTTTCGATGGGAATTAGCCACTTCCCACTGTATTTTTAGATCATTTACCCAGGTTACTTTCAGTTGCTTTATTTCCACGTACATCAATACCTGCAGTTGAAAAATTGACTTTAATCCCTGAAGCTGTCTGGATACTGGGCTATAAAAAAAAATAACACAAAGTCTACTAAAGCAGTCAAGTCAGTCTCGGCACAATGCGAGGCAGAAGCAAGGGTCATGGATCAGCTGCCAGAGCTCCTCATCCTGCAGTGGCTGCACACTGGAAGAACGATCCCACTGTCACAAAAGCTGCTGCTCTTTCCTGGTTCAGATAAATCACCTATATAGCAATGGGGAACAGATATTACAGACAGTTTGGATGCAAGAAAATTGTCTAAGACTTTTTCAGGACTAGGTTGACCATTTCAGTTGCCTATTTTAGACTGCCAGAAAAAAAAAAAAAGATAAGACAAAGTGACAGATACATTCCTATGAGCTTAAGAGTTACTATTATTTCCTTTGTAACCGTCTGCTGCACAAAAACAGTGAGATTTGAATGTCAACCTGTATCCTTTCTGCTTCACACATCATCACCAGTAACCCTGAAGGAGTGTTTTGCAAAGGTCACCTTTGCAGCCTTTTCAGATGTCTCCACGACCACTTATCTTATTCCCTAGGTATTCCCAGCAGAAAGGGGAATTATGTAGTGCTAGAAATTTTCTTCACAGGTAAAGCTGCAAAGAAGGGTTAAGGCTGGTAAAGATGAAAATTGTCAGTGTAGCTTACGGAAAAGTGTGGGGTCTTACTTTGTTACGCCTGTAGGTAAAAATCATGCAGCTGGCAATTTAGCACTTCAGATACAGGCAAGACGGAAACAATTACACTGATTCTCTCTTTGCCGTTTCATGTGCCCTGACCCCTGCAAGAGTCAGTAGAAACATCTTGCTGTCTGCTAAGTTAGCTAGAATAACTTCCATAAATAGAAGAGTTAACAGAAAGGCTTTCCTGTAAAGTCTCTTCCTAGGCAAAACTGAGCAAGGTGACCATAATCCAACACACACTAAATGTGCCAGAGGACTCCTATGGAGACAACTCACTGGGCCAGGCTGAGTTTAAACCCATTTAAAGGATGCAAACTGTGTTTCTCAGGGCTAAGCCTAAAGATGAATAAGGGTGCAGTGCCCTAGCGTTGTGCCCTTTATGCTCAGGACAAGAGGAGAATTATTTCTGGCACTGATGCAACGTGTGCTGAAATCGGTGGCCGCTGCTCACATGGGATGCGGCAGTTCCGCAAACACAGTTGTTGGCGAGGGCCCAGGGCTGCTCAGGCTGTTCAGTGCAGATGGACATCCTCTATGAAATCAGAAGCTACTTTTTTAGCTTGGCTTTGCAAACCACTGTGAAGTTGGCATGGGCCAGGGGAAGTAAGCTTGCCCAGGATACGGCGGTTGACATTGACCTCAACCTCGCAGACCATATTTGCATTTGGGAGTGGAGCTTACCGGAGGGGGATTTTTCTACTGGCCTGCTGTGATTTTGGCTGAGTGGTATCCCACCCGCTCCTCGCTGTCACCTCGCTGCTCTAAAATGCGACAAGTTTGTTCTTTGTCAAACTCCACTGTGCTCCATTCCTCAGCTCCCCTCTCTTTGGTGCATTACTGATTTAAATATCACTATTTAATATACTTGTTATATGTAAAGTAAAATTGTGTCTTTTCATTATCCCTCTTATCTCTGTTACTAAGCATTGTAACACAAACGAGGAACTCAAAAATATGCCTTACTCCTAAGCACCGTGTGAACTTCATTTTTGCTTCTACCGTACAGTATACTTAACACAAATAACATCCATCTGTTCATTTTCTATGTGCTCTCTGGGCAACACATTTCTAAATAACCCTTTGGTCATGCAAGACAAAACAGGTGAAAATCAAAAGTCTTTCTCCACTTCTTCAATGCAGTTGTGCCCCAGGTGTATATTCTGCTTTGAGGGAGCTGTAAAAATTGGTAGTGGTCATAGCGCAGACACACAGCCCTGGACTCTAACCACCCTTTTCCTGACACTGAACTCACTCACACACTTTGCTAACTTACTGGTTATGGCTGACAGTTCAAATAACCTCATCGACAAATTTTGAAAACCCAACAAAAACTCTGAATGACTTAAGGTGAAGCAGCACTAAACAACAACAACACAGAAAAGCAAAGCATCTGGAGGCTCCCCGCAGCCTCCAGAACAGAATGATATACCAATGGCGTACATGATAGTGTAGCCTTCGCACTGAGAGTGAACTAGCAAGGGAGTTGGGAAAATAGATAGGAAAAGGAACAAAAGAAATCAGAAGAACTACAAGAAAGAAAAATAACCAAATAAAAAACTTGTGGAAACTTAAAGAAAATACTTTTAAGTCTTTACTTCACGTAGTTCAGGTTTTATTGGTTTGCAGCCATACCACAGCCAATTTAGAAAAACCAGCCAACAAGGCAATGACATTACTGTGACCAAGAAATGCAATTTCCTCTGTGCTAAAGCCCACAACTGACTATATTCATTTCTGGATTTCTGCCAAAAACATGCAGCCAGACTCAAACCAGAAGGTGTTCCAAGGTCCTGGATGTTACAGACTATCAGCCCGAGAAATGCCTTACCACCTGAAAGCTTCCCAGCCCTTCACTGGCAAATAATCGTTTAGTTCATGAGATGGAATTTTAAATTAATCATTTTGGTGAGAATACCGACTTGCTCATTTTCCACTTCACTTCTGATATACTTTTAGCAACAATCAATCAAGAGATAGGTTTAGAAATAAATTCATATGTCCTTCCTTACTTGGACTTCATATTCTGTGCTATTTAGATTTCTGCCAGGGATAACACGTGAATGACATTAAAGTCAATGACAAAACTTCCATTGACCTTAATGCTGGCAGAATCTCACCCTAAATCCACCTTTTCTGGAAACCCACCCACATTTCTGCACAAGATTAACCCATGTGTCCACGATGCCCAGATTTCCTGCAAACACAAACCAGACACTCTAATCCATGGCCTTTCCACTTTTTTTTTTTTTAAAGGTTGCACACATTTTTTTCCCATATGCAGTCTAATGCATTAGTAGAGAAAAATAAGCAGTATTTGTTGCTAGTAGCAAATTAGATGTATGAGCAAAGAACAATAATTTGACCTCTTTTGCAGTGTCCCAACAAAAACTAACCACATGGGCTGGGCTGTGCAGAAACAGTCCTAACAGGTATTTCGTTGGAGGAACAATGGATGAATAACTGCAAGGGTTTCGTTGGCTGCCTGTTGATGTACGCTCACTCCATACCCTTTCAAAAAGCTGTTGACTGTACGTTTTCCCCCTAGCCCCTACTCTGTCTCATCTCATCTCAATACAGCACTTGGATTGGCAGCATTACCTGAAGTTTCACCCAAAAGGGATTGCAAGATACAACCTGAAAAAAAAAAGGATCAGTTCTACTTAACTGTGTGCGACTATATAGCCAAATCTAATTATGCGAACCACAGAGAAAAATAAAAGTACAACTCAGATGTAGACACAGATAAAATGAGAGAGGCAATGCAAAAAAGCAGGGTAAAACACAGTAATCATTCAAGCTACCCCACAAGAGCAGCCTCTTGTGCTTTTGTCAAACTCTTCCTGGATCTGACAAAATACTCTATGGATTGAAAACCTGAAATGTAAAAACAAAGATAGAACAACAAAGCCAGAAATCCAAAGTTACTACTGGCTGAACATGCAAAACAAGCACAAAATTATTTTTTGTGTCAGAAATGCTGATCTGTTAGTCACCGAAAAAAAATTAATTCGTAAGAATTAGTAACATGAAAACAAAGAGTGACTAAACTTTATATTAATATATACAACTAAAAAAATAATTATAAAATATTTCGAGCTATAGAAAATGTTAATCAAAAAGTTATGAAAACCATTTATTGTTTATCAACAAGTTCCAACTGTCAAGCTTATCCTTTCGTAAGACTGAATTTCATGTTTTCTTCAAGTGTTTATCCTGATGATTTCTTTATATATACACAACCCAACCAAGCTGTGACACCACCTCTCACAGTGTGAAGACATAAAGAGCTCTAAGGAGAGGAAACAACAGCTTTAAGCAGTGGCGATGGGTGACCCAAGGCAGAAGGGTGCCAGGAGAGTGAGAAATCCTTTTACGATACAGAGCTGCTATAGTTTACATGGCCGTTGAAAAACCACCATTTTCAGTAGCTGTGAAGAGATAGATGAACAGGTACCGGTCCAAGATGTCCTAGAGGATGTCTCCCATTGGGATTGCAGCAGGTTATATCGTACCCTCTCCTGTGTCACCAAACCACCCTCATGACTGTATTTTTGTTAAATCATCTACCTGGCACAGAAGCAAGTTCAGAAGAAGGTAATTTTTATTTTGAAGCATCAGTATTTTAGTCTTTCATGTGCACCTCTGTTCTTTGGTACTCCATGTGGGTACCTTTCATAATGGCAACAGGAGATGGCTGAACCTCCTCTGCATTTTTCCTCCTCGCAGTAAGCCGTGCTGACAACTCTTAACTTTTTCTGTCATCTCAAATGCACAAGGTCAAAAAATAAACCCTCTCGTGCTGTGACTGGGATTTCTTGCTAAATCAGCATTACTCCAAGACCTAAAGCGCAGTTGAGTTTTTAAACATTGTCCTTAGGCTGGCTGTCTCCTCTGAATTCCTGCTGAATACTGATTTGGGATTTAAAGGTCCAGCTGCCCACCTCATCAGGTCGCCCTGGTGAATACAAACTTTGACTGATTAATGGTTATTTTAAATGCACAGAAACCTCGAGGACTAAAGAACATGGACAACATGAACTTTTCTTCTCTTGGTTTATGCCACAATGTTTTACATCAAACTATACCTTTACAGAAATACAGGCTTGCCCTTCAAAATATAACCACCAGTCAGATTTTTGTATGTACTGTTTTTTCCAGACACGTCTAAGGCAAATCTGCCTAGCCTTACAATCAATCTTAAAATAACAGAAAAATCACTTGATATTAAACTGGAGACCACATGTTGGCTTTTGAGATATTCGTAACTCTAGCAGACTTATATTAAGCAAATGGAATTCATTTTGCAGACATTATCCAGATGCATCTCTCCACAGGTGAGCTACTATCTAGGCAGGTCTAACGGACAGTTCCTCAGGCTGCCCTGGCAATTACTCCTGCGCTGACCTGGAAGGATCGTTCATATTAGGGAGTTGAGAGGCAATCCAATTTCCACTCTGGCTCAGCCCTAAGCTTCTTCTAAGTAGATGCTGTCAGCTGTGTCAAATTATAGACGATGCCCAGGTGATGTGGAACAGAGTTGGGAATGACAAACTCAATGCACAAAGTTTTCAGCCTGAACTTCAATAGTGGCCTAAGACACCAACAGGCCAAAACCACCTGGCATGGGAAAACTCTAGCAATCACCCAAAATATTTTTTGAGGGGGTAAGATGCAATGGGAAGAACAAGACAAGGTATGGATTAGCTCAGAGCACTAAGAGAAGAGCTGCTTTGTAGAATTGCATATTAAGATATTTAAATGCATACAATTAAAAAAAAAACAGCTTAATGGAAGAACTCTGAGGAAGTTTAGCTAAAAAACGCAAAGAGGATTACACCATACACTTGGTATAAAGTTCTGACCCCGAGCCCCACAAGTGCAGTCAAAAAAAATTAAGATCCAATGCAGCTGGTAACCTTTTCATAATCATGAGAAAAGCCCCCCCAAAACCCTGGAGTCCTCTCAACACAGTGGTTACAACCTGTAAACTGGGATAAATCTGAACAATCATTTCGCCCACTTTATTATCCTCTGATTCATCTAAAGGAAACAATGCGTCAGAAAACCCTTTCCCTTTTACTTTCCATCCACCGAGGGGAAAACCAGAAAATTAGACATTTATGTACAGACAGAAGCTGCTGCTTCCTCTCTTTAAAAGCCCCTCTACCTCTTTTGGCAACCCTCCTCCTCACCTTTCTCTTTGCTCACTATCGCGACAGACAGACCCGTCCCACCTGGTGCCAGCCCTGCTTTTGCCAGCAGAATTCCCATGGTGCACGTAGGTGCGATGGTGCCACGGCATTTTAACTCTTCTCTGGGAGAATAAGGAGCCAGGAGAGACCCCACTCCTCCCCAGAGGAGCTGGGGGCTCTTACACAAACACGTACCTTTCTGCTTCTCGTCAGGTAACATGGAATGCTCTTTTAAATTAGATGCCTTGGAGGTTCATTATTTACAGATAAACAAATAAATAAATGAAAAGCCTTGCTCTTTGGTGTTAGAAACGAGCAAATAAACAATCAGTCTTTTAAAGATACACAAACACTTTCATCGTCATAAACATGCAGCCACTTACCCTCCCCTAAAAGATCAGAATGAACCCCTTCAAAAATGAAGCTTATGTGCAGTATACATCATGAAATATTAGTCAATCAGATATAACCATTCATTTGTCTGTAATTTTTCTTATCAAAACATGCATATAACTCACAGGAATTCCAGTTGTGCAAATGTTCACTGAAAAAAAAATCAAATCAAAACAAACACACACACAGGTACACACACATACACACACATATATTCTGAGCCAAAATTAAAAGCATGCATGGTCAGGGTTTAAGCATCAATTAAGCCAAAATAATTGCTAGATTATTAAAAAGAAAGCAGCCTGGCAACTATTTGAAGCAGGTTTTATTCATGCTTTTATTTGGTTCTTCTCAATTTTCCTTTCCTTTATTCCCATTTGTAGCAAACATGCTAAAACCCCATCTCTATTGTTTAAAGAAGCTGAAGAGAAAAAAAAAACAGAAGCATCCATGCTCTGGGTACCAAAGCGTTATTTTCTGAGAGCAGAAAAAAAAAAATTAAAGCTTTTCTATATTTAAAACAGGTATCGTGCAGAAATTTGATATCAGTATTAATGACATGCAATCTCCAAGGAGACATATTCTAATTTAAAAAAAAAAAAAAGTCATTTTCAGTAATCGGTGCAAATGCCTTTTTTTTTTTTTTTCTTTCTTTCCCCTCCTCGCTGTCAGACTAATGGTATCTTAAACCCTGCATGCTGCAGTGCTTCGCCTGTGCTCTGCATCGGCTGGGAGAGAAGCAGCTACCTGAGAGTTTTCACAGTGCCATCTCATATCCATGTCTGCCTGGCTACTCTGCGTGCTTACAGCTTTTTTTTTTTTTTTTTTTCCCCCTCACCCCCCCCCCCCTCCTTAATTCTTAATGGAAATCCTAGGAAATTTAGTCCATCCTCTGAAATCAATACAGCTGACAGGCGCGCTCCCTGCCTGCGCGGGAGGCGCGGATGACAAACTGCCTGCGCACCGGCCCGCCCTACCCCTTCCCGGCGCACGGGCGGCGGCGGCCGCGGCGGCGCGGAGATGGCGCCCGCCGCCGCCACGTGCCGCCGCCAAGCCAATGGCCGCGCCCGGCCCGGCGCGGCGCGCGGCAGGGAGGCCACCGCCCTGACGGGACCCGTGCGGCGACGTGGAGCGCGCGCGCGCGCGGGAGCGGGCACGGGCACCGCCTGCCGCGGTCGGGAGTGGGAGGGAGCGTGGATTTCCCTCCCCCCTCTCTCCCCCCCGCCTCCAACGGGCGCGGGGGTGCGGGGGCCACTTTTATCTCTTGCTATTTCAGTGGGGTGGCGCACGCATCAACGCCTCGGTAGCCTAATCCACCAATGCTTTAAAAGTTGAGGGCCGAATAATAAGGTAGAGGCAGCCAAACAAGCCTATCAAACCCCACAAAATGGAAGCATGCTCCTCCATTCCAAAATGTTCCCACCCCCTGCCCCCACCACTGCACAAGGCACAGGCTCTCATATGTGATGCCCAAGGAGCACTTGCCGGGCGCAGGAGGCGACAGGACAAGGCGCTTCTGGCTGCCATACAAAAACGTTCTCTGTAAGGCACACCCGCCATCTTAGGTTGGCGGTGGGAAGAGGATCAGTTACGCAGCGCTGCCAGGTGAGCGAGGTGCTGGGGACAACCTTGACAAAGAAGCAACCCCTGACAACACTTCGGTCCAGCCAGTCAACAAACCCAAAAAACTCCAACCGTAACGTCTATTCAACAGATAGCCTTTTAAAACAACACAATTCTATTTTGATTTGCATTAGTGAGAGATTTTTCTTTTTTATCTTCTTTTTTTCCCCTTAACATTTTTACCAAATCCCAACAGTTGCAAGAGTTGAAAGTTACCAACCACCAACCCTACTCTCTTGTAGAGCTTTTCCAGAAGCCCTCAAAACTACTTTAAATAATGGATGTCCATGCTATGGAAAAAGACAAGTGAGATACGAAAAAGCTGGGTGAAATTAACTTTACTGTTCCCCTAACAGGAGCTCAGAGATGACAAGGTAGCCCTGACATGCCTTACCCTCTCATATCCATTTTAGTGGCAGCATGTTGTGTGTTTCTAAAGGCATTTTGCACTTGCAACACTGTTTGACAAACCACATGTCTGCATGGAAGTTACTGCTAACAGCCCAATCATGTGGCAGTAACACTATGTCTTAATATGCTTTATAATGGAAAATAACTTGAGATGGATTAGTAAAATCTTCTCTGTATGAGAGATGTCTCCTTCCTCTAAACACAGAGCCAGGCTTGACCCTAAGGTGTGTGGCTCAGTGTATTTAGAATCATAGAATCACAGAATGGTTAGGGTTGGAAGGGACCTTTAAAGGTCATCTAGTCCAACCCCCCTGCAAGGAGCAGGGACATCCCCGACTCGATCAGGTTGCTCAGAGCCCCATCGAACGCGACGCCCCTTTTCCAGGGACGGGGCATCTACCATCAGACTGGGCAACCTGTTCGAGTGTTCCACCACCCTCATTGGAAAAAACTTGTTCCTTATATCAGGTCTATATCTACCCTCTTTTAGTTTAAAGCCATTACCCCTCACAGAGGTAATTTGGTAGACTTACATAGTAGTGCCTCGATTTTTAATGTTCAGTTATTAAATTATAAGCATGTGTAATAGATGTCTGCAGGCTTTTTTTCCTGATGAACTGAAGAATAACAACCCAGCTAGACAGCAGCAAGGCTGCTTGCTGGCACGGGTGCTGTTTGCATACATTAATTTGGCTGTAATTCAGTCAAACCAAAGACAGTTAATGCTGAAAGAAATGCTGCATGGCTTGTTGGAAGTGGCGTTACTGTTTGTTAAATGTCTACATGGCACTAATTAGAGAAAAGTCTCTGCCCTGCGTCTCTTACACATGCCTTGTTGTCAGAACCGGACTCCTGACCCTGAGGCTGGCAGCCTTCAAGAAAATACGCAAGTGGATGGTGCAGAAAGTACTATACTCACTTGTTCTACACATATTTTTCTAAGTTTGCTTTCTTCTAGCATGGGCCAAAAAAATTAAAATGTCCCCTAGAGCTGGACATTGTATTTTGATAGCTCCCACAGTTGTAAATCTACCAACATTTCCACTTGGAGCAACTCTTGGCACACCAAGGAACACCCTAGAAATTCTGAGATCTTCAGATCTTCACTCTGCACCTTTCTCCTTTGTGCAGACAGCAGGGGACACCATCAGGCCATAACTACGTGGCTGCTTATGCAGTGTTTTACTGCAGGGGTGGCAATGGTCAACCCTTCCAGCCTTCTTTGCCCATCCCTTCTCAGGGACCAGGGTAGAGGACAGCAAGGGCAATGCTGACGGTTTGCAGCTGTGTTCTGAGCACCCTTCTGGCATCAGCATTGATTTTCCTGTCTTGCCTGACAATAATCCCTGTTGGGGCTGTGTCCTCAATGAAGGGAGTTCATCTAGGGGACAAAACAAATAAGAAAACCACTCCTGTTTTCATTAAGAAAATTGTCTAAATGAGAATACTAAATACCATTTCAAGCAGTCCAAACAATGGGGTCCTTTCACATTCACGAAGTCAAACTTTGATTAACCCCAGCATGTGCCTTCCTGAGAGACAGGACTAAATTATCTATAATATTTCGCTTGAGGCGGTATTTTTCGGTAGTGTGATTCTACAATAACACTATTAACAGTAATGGACTGTCATACATCCTATGTGCTGTTATCTAGGGGACAAACTTAGCAATAACAGCAATGATGAGGAAGGATGGCAGATCCCAGCTCCTCTCAAATGTTGAGCAGATGTCTATGAGGACAGGATGCTGTTTGGGAAGCCCTGCCTTGAAGTGCCAGGAGAAAAACTGCAGGGCGCAGCTTGCTATGAGCTATGCTAGGTCAGAAAGGTATCACGTACAGATTCGAGTTGCCTGGCAAAAACCAGCTTGGAATGGAATAGAATCTTCTGTTGGAAAATGTCCTTCCATCTAACCAAATTCAGGCTTTCTTTTTTTTTTTGCTTTTCATGGAGATGCAACTGTATGTGTATCCTGCGTGATGTGCTACGTGTGATATGGAGATACAGTAGAGAGTGTGATTAGGATCGATTTTACCCAAAGAGCGTGAAGACACTGTAAGCGTTATGGGCTTAGCAGGGCAAAGCAATTAGTTAGAAATGCACCTGACTTTACACTTAACACTTTACACTTACTTGTGAGTTTACATTTAAGTAAATTCCTGACGGCTTTGTTGAATCAAGGCCAGATACACAAAAAATAACACTAAATGCAAAAAGGCAATTAACCTGAATTTGCTTGAGTACACACTCTCAAGCTGTACATGAGAGTTTTGCTGAATGTGTATGTTTTGCCAAATATATACAAAATATTGCTTAAAAACCTGCTTGTCAATGCAGGGAAGGATAGGAAATGAGTAGTATAGCACATATTTCATAGCGAGGGACATTGTAGTACCACAAAGACAAATCTATATAGTTACTAAAATGCAGTAACAGCATAATGCTTGAAAAAAATGACATTAAAAATTACATGAAATCCAACATATACAACCGAGAACACAAGCCAAACTTGAGATTTGATTTAAATCTAAATATGCTACATATTTCATTAACTAGGCAAGAACTGTACAGAAATATCATCATTAAAGTCCTTGCTACTGCACAGAACAGGCAGATAAAATTATTATAATTTATCTAGGAAAAGGATCTACTAAAGAGCAAAAAAAGCTCCTCTTTTTTTTTTTTTTTCAGATACCATTTTATCAAAAAAATTTGCACCTACAATTCAGACAGGGGTGTAAGCCTTAAGTTCTTACACTTCAACCTAAGGACAAGCATAGATGAAGCAGTTTGAGATAAGAGTGAGACTTTTTATGTACTTTAATCTCTGCATGAACAAATAACGTACTTAAATCTTGTGTGATGAAAACTCAAAAGCACTTAATACTTTGCAGGAGTTTATTGATAAGTGCATATATATGTGTCCATGTGCACACATAGCTACGCTTCTAGATAGCCACTTGACAGGCTGAAATACATTACCCACCACTTCTAAAGCTCTTAATAAACGTGAAAGTTATGTGAGTTTTAAATATAAACTTCTACATGTCCTTAGGGATTAAATTGCCATTTCAGCTTGAGAGTCACATCTCTCATGCTTAGGTGGGCCTCTGCTGATGGCTAGTCACCTGCAAACCCCAAATATTGTCCTTGGGAAACGTAATCAACAACTTTGAGGCATATGTGGATTTGCAGTCTACTCAGGGTTTTAATTTCCTGATTACTCATATGCAGATTCATTCCTACCCAGACAGAGCTGGTATTAAGGAAGTACCCTTACTCTTTTTGCAGGAGAACTGGGACAGAATTTGGAATGTCATTCAACGTGACATCTTCGCTTTCCCCGTGGAGACTTCTGCAAGACTCCATTCTGCTAAACTACCAAACTCTGGGAAACAAATGTCAGTGTCAACACTTTCTGTCATCTCTGTAACACTTAGTGTACTCTGCACCTGTGACAAAATTACCCCCTTCTGGCAGGAAGTCTGTAATCTCCTTCCCGGAGGTCTGAACTTTCCCATCATGCTGTCAGCCAAACTGCGCCCATCAGACCGGCTTGCAGATACCTCTGTTCCCATGGATCATAGGAAAACAACGTTGACAGTGATGAAAATCTTTGAGAGAACTGCCTTCCACTGCTCGAAAGGTCAAGATCCTCCTTCTTTAAGCAAATGGAAGCAGAAAAACTGTCACTGGAAAAAATTACCCTCTCAAGAAACCATAATTCAGATCAATCCTACCTGTTTAGAACTAACAGCTGCCATCAGACTTTAGTCCCAAAGCCTGTACTGCCAAGAAACAGACAAAATGTACTACTGAGGCAGGGCACACACCTATTTTCATTCTCCGCTTCCTATAACCTCCTATTTATTAGTCCCTACATTTTTTTCCGGCCTTTTCAAATCCTTCTACACCTGGTTAATCAACACAGTCGTAATAATACACAGGGAAAACCTGATGATATGCAGCTATTATGCTAATTATATAGGGCACATTTACTTTGTCTCAGTTGTCTCTGTAAATTACATTTCTTACCCTTACAAATATTAACACTACCTGATTGCTCACACCTATCTCATTTAGACATAAGTACTCATTGCTTCTTCTAGGGTGGAGGGGACAAATTACATGGGAAGATACATGGATACAGATTTAGGAAGGGGCAAGAAATCAACTACTTGTATTGAAATCTTTCCAAGGATGATTAAAAGAAAACAACTGCAAACCTTAGCATTTTTGAAATGGCAGAATTAAACATCAATGGAAGCATGTTTAAAGATGAACATCTGTACAAGAAAGAGGAATAAATTTTGCTCCTCAACTCATCCTATCTACAAAAGCAGATACAAAGGAAGAGTGTATGATACCTTTCAGTGAAAAAAAAAAAAAAAAAAAATAAATCAAAGATCAGATGAGACAAACCCAGTGCAGCATTCTGAAATTTTGGAGGTATCATGCCTATGCTTTGCTAATTAAAAATAATACAGAATGACAATGTCTGCTTATTCACAAGGATCCTTTTCACCCCAGGGCCACCAGGTGTGACACATAGAAAGTATTCACCCTTGCTATCCTGTGCTGGCTAGGAAAAGGGAGTTTTGTCCTCCTGTTATAATCTAGGAAGTATTAAGGCTGCCTTAACTCGCATCTGGCTGTCCACTGTCTAAAACACTTGTAAAGACATCATCTGCCTTGATTTCTGTACTGACTGCATCTCTGTAAAGGTCACAAAGTCCTAAATAAACTAGCTTTTTCTTCCCCATAGTGGATTCTCGTGGGCACACCTGCTTCTTTTGTAAGGAGGCAAAGGGAGCACAGCACAATGATGGACCACATCTCTTTGATTTGTTATTTTAAGCCAAAACCCAGCAATTTTACAGGAGCTGTTCTCATTTCAGTGGATGTCGGTTCAGGCTCCAGGTTTATAAGGGGATCTGAATTATCTCCAGAGGTTCAGCAGGGCAGATGAGCCCCCAGCGTTCAGATGAGCCTGGGGAAAGGGTCAAGCTCAGCACAGCCAAAGCAGTAGCAAACTTCTAAATTGCATAAAGGTTTTATCCTCCTGCAGACAGCAACAAGATCCAAAGGGGAGGGGAGAAAGAGCTCCCGCGCTGGCAGTAGCACACCAACAAGGTGCATTTTCCAGAAGATGCACAAGAAGTTGTAATGGGGTGAAAACAGAAGTCGAGAATTCAGGGAGGTTGAGGGGGGAGGGAATCAGGATGGAGAGCCCCACATCTGCCTTTTGCTCTATGCTATTCTGTGTGTCTGTGATTGTGTTTTCTTTCCCCAAATAAGAACAAGCAAAATAAAGAAAAAAGTCTTTCTGTTCTTTCCTTCTGGGTATGTAATGCACATCTGTGAGAGTCCAAATAAACTGGGAGCAACTGCAGAGGAGGATAGTATGTAAAGAATAAAGCTATTTGTAGCATTTCATAACTTTGTCAACATTCAATACTTAAATGTTTCAATGTGATTGTGTATTTCACAAATTACTAGATTCAAAGTGATTCTCTCATCAGCTTTGGCAGCGTCAGGAAATACTTTACCACCTTGTGCCAGCCTTCTGTATGGATAACAGGGGCAACTGCCTACGTCAAAATGTATATAGGATGATGGAATGCATACCATAAGACACAAAACTGTTGTACTAGAAAGGGGAGCAGAAAAACAGGTGAAGTCTCAGCTTCTGGCATATTTTCCCCAGGTGTGAATTTGCACCGCTCCAGAGCCATTTTTAGTAGCTGGTGAATTCTTGTTGCAATTTCAACATTTATAAAACAGTTTAAATCTAAAACTAACAGAGCAGAAAATATAATATATTGGGTTTGATTGATCTGGATCTTTGAGTTTCTAAAACCTTGTTGCTTTAAAGAAGGTTGCTATAAGTATATTATTTGTTCTACTTCAAAATAATACCTTTTCGGAGACACCCACATAGCTTAGAAATAGATGTGCAAATGCATTAATTTTTGGCCTTGCTACATTTTGCAGAGTGGGAGTAAAAGGAAAAAAAAATTGAGAATGTGAAACCTTCCTTCTAAATTAAAGGTTTCATATCCTAATAAATAATTTCTTTCCCCTAATGTGGAGAAGCCCACAGAGACTGGGTGTCTACTGCTGCCTCTTTAATCAGAAACCTGTTTTGACTGTTTTGTCAGGTAAACAGCGGAGCCTGGGCCATGTCCCTTTTCTATGCTCTGTGGAAAAATAAAGCAGCTATTGAATAAATACACAGGCACCCACAAAAGCACACGCAATGTAATGTTGGCTGTTCACCCAGCACAGTGCTTCCCTGTGTGAAATTAAGGTGGTTTTCCCATGACCGCAGGGATGCAAAGGGCTTGGGTTTTTACAGGAAGGATGATTGATGTGGGTAACTGATTCAAGCAGCAGCTGAAGGTAGCTGAGCCTCCCATAAGCTGACAAAGATGGAAATGCCGAGAGAGAAACCTTCAAATGAAGAGCTAATTAACAGATGCAGTTGTGTGCTGGTTATAGGGAGGGGTCTAATTACAGGCCTAGAGGAAGAGCGCAAAACTAATGAAGGAATTCACATTTAGCAGAGAATCTCTTGCTCTGACATCAGCCTCTGGGTGACGGGAGACAGAGACTGATGGGCTGATGAAACTGCTTGCATCTACAAGGCACAGGGCTGCTCACCTGCCCCTCTGCCACCAGCTAGGTTTAAAAGGAAAGGGTTTTTACCATGCAGGAAAATCAGGCAAACTAGAAGAGCTATGCAAACTACACCACACTCAGATCAAGCCATGGGCAAAATTAAAAGCAATGGGAACTCCTTAATTGCTGAGTAAGAAACTCATATTCTCTAGAAGGGCATAAACTGAATAGGAAACTGAGCTTTTCATACTTGGACAACTCTAACAAAACAAAGCAAAAGAAAAAAGGGATTTGAATACTTCATGAGAATTACATGATTTTCACACTTCAATTAAATTACAGTTTAGGTCAGCCATTTTGCCATGGGCAAGAACTATACTGAGTTGTTGCTGAGGGTATTAGTTGTTTTTTTGCTTAAAGTTCATAGCATTTAAAGAAAGAGATTAGAAAAAAATATAAGACAGACATGCAGAGCCCATAGAAATGAATAGAAAGACTTGTGGATCATGGAAGAGGCATTAAAGGGCTTGTGAGAAAACCTGGTCCCTCTGAAATCAAATGCAACTCTGCCAGGATTTCAATCCTTATTTTTCAGAACATCACAAAGTCTGTTCTCTACTTTCATACCTCTTTGGGAAGCACAGTCACCTACAAGCGTGAGTGAGAAGTCCTCTTACGAGCCCTGTTGCCATCACCTTTCCAGTCCGCACTAAGAAAGGAGGAGAGGATGCAAGTGCTACTCTCTTCCTAGGCAAGGCTTGTAGGTTTGTAGATCTGCATCCTTAAAAATGTCACACACACATATCTTTAAGACAAGTGCTGTTAGAGAAGCTGGTTTGAAGGTAGAGTACATACTATGCGTCATTCTTAGGGAAGACTAGAGGTAATGTAACACATTGAACCAGTATGGAGGCATGTGATGCAAGTGAAAAGTTTTCACTACCTACTGGTGTTCACGGTTTCCCAAACAAAAACTCTGACACACTATTTATATTCATTTCTATCGGTACTTACCTAGTTAAAACACAAATTAGCCATAACTTTCATTTCATTATGACAAGACATGAAAAATCAAAAACATATTGCTCATTGTGATATTATTCTTCCAGTGCATATGCAGAGTATTGTAGAAAAAAATGAGCTGTATTTTTTGGCTGATTATCTGTCAAACAGTCTGCTTGCGCAGGTCACAGTTCTGTAAGCAGTCAAATAAGCTCACGATGATAAACTGGAAATTACAAGACTTATGTACAAGGCCACACACAAGCATGTATAACCCTACATGTTGGAAATATCCTATTTGTTTTCTGCTTTGTTTACTATCAAATCTTCTTATTTCTCTTTCATGCTAAGAGACAAGTAATTAGAAGACTACTAATCAATAGACCATTTTATTATCCAGTGCAGCTCTGAATAATCCTCATAATTTAACTAGCTTCTGAGTAGGCCAGCAGGGAATACGTGGAGAAAACAAAGAATTTGACAAATGTCAAGGGCTAGTCAGTACAAAGCAGCTTTCAAGAAAATGAAAAAAACCTACCCGAGATTAGTTTTAAGTAGTGGAATCAAAACAAGTGAAATGCAAATTTGTTTTTTCTTCTTTTCTTTGCAGTAAAATTCACAGCTGCTTTGCTAAGCAAAAGCCCCGGTGGTCAGTCAGGCTCTGACTGCTGGAGCAGGAACCTCCTCCTGCGCCAGCGAGCTCTCCTTGGCCCCAGGAGGATTTTTTTTTTCACAAAGAAGGGAAGGAAAGGAGTACGTTATCCTCCCTCAGGACCCCCCACCAAGTCTAGGTTTCTCCACTGACGCCTTGTGAAGAGAAACCGCAGCACAGCTATGCTGGACCAGCAGCATCCTTGGGCAGCAAAACCAGGTGCTGTCCAGGCTCCATTAGAGTGTCCTTCATACCACTGAAGAAGTGGATTTAGCACCTAAATGCTAACAACAAAGAAGCAGGGATATATTTTCTCCCACAATATTAATATATTCACAGATTACAAAAAACAGACAGTTCATCTGCTCAGATCTCCTCCCTTCTCTTTTTTTAAAAACAATATCATTGAATTTTATTTGACATTCTGGAAGTGTATTTTTATTTAATTGAAAGCAACCAAGATAATTATTCTTTGTCTATCAAAAATGTTTTCTGTGCTTTAAAGAAGACTACAGAATAAAAAGTAGGACAACGCAGAGTAAAAACATTAATTAAATAGTCCTGAATGCATTTTCTATGCTCTTTCATTTCCTTGACAGCATAGCTGCACTATTTTCTCATTTATTGTTAATGAACTAAGTATACCCTTGCTTGGTCTTGCTACAAAATTAAAACAATAAAAATAAATAAATGCAGCCCAACAAATTTAAGCCAAATCATAGTCAGATTTAAATCACAAACATTTCAATATTTAACAGAATATTGCTGTAGCCAATGCATAAATAATCAAATGAACAAGATATGGCAAGATGGAAGCAGACTTTAAAAAAATTAAAGAAATATAGGATACAGGTGGAAATGCTTGTGTATATATAATAAAAAGTCAAAAGTCACTATGCTTATAATGGATATAATTTTCATGTTGAACTTATTTTACCTTGGAATCCATGACTGATGATACAATTTATTTCACTAATTACATTATTTCTAAATGTTTGCTTAGTGCAAAATGTGGTTGGAAAATCTCTGGGTCTTGCCTACTGGCCTAACCTTTATTTCTTTGTTAAGTCTTTTTTTAGCTACTTTTTGCCAGATTTGTGGGAGATCATCTGGTTCAACAGGGCTAGCCCCTTATCATCAGCAGCACAGGATCCTTTTTTCAACTGATCATACCAGTTCAGTTTTTACTGTTATTCCTACTGGAACTCCACTCTCTTGATACCCTCTTTTTATTCCCAACCTGTTTATTAGTGGCCAGTTTATCTCTGTTTTGTCTCATGTCTTAGCACTTTCCCCTCTCAGGTTCATTTATTTTCACTTCTAGTCATTGTTTCGCTGTGTTAAAACAAGCCACATTCTTTTAGAAGATGGAAATGTAAACAGATCCGATGAGCAAGGATGTGAACTCACAGCAGTTCTTATGCTATATGCTAACTACCTTAATGTCATGCTTTTTAGAAGTACACTAGGATAAAGACGCACACATTTCCAGTGGATACCAAGTGCTGATGTAGTGCAAGCTCCATGTAAACCTGAAGTTACTGGCTGATGTATCTATACCGTTTTTTTTCCTGTTGTCGGACAGGATCATGGCCAGTTCTCTCTTCCCTGATACAGAGCAGCAGCACAATTGCCACAATACTCCAGCTTACTCATCCTGTTGTCATTTAGCACATTGCATGCTTTTACTTCTCATTCATTTCTAACTGATGAGCAATTAACTTGTAGCTGAATATCTTGTTATTCTGAAGTATGTGATTTTGTACTTGATACTAATTAATACATCTCTTTGCGCCTACCCCAGTCCACAGGGTCATTCAGCTTGATATCCTAATTTTCTCCATATTGACGATGCCTCCTTTCTTTATGTCGTGCCTAATCAGTGCACCTCCACTTTTTGAGCTACTCCTGGGCTACATTTTTACTGCTGTTCATTAAAGTTAGTGAGTCTCAAGGAAGAGGCAAGACTTGCAATCAACCAGCTCATCAACTAGGAACAAAATATTGGTTTTCTATTCCTGGCAGGTGGCATCTAAAGTCTTGGCTTCATCTTACGGCTATCTACAGCCTTTACTCTGAATCAGAATTTGGAAGAAGGTCATACCTACTGATTTATAAAGACAACAAGAGCTACAAGAACAGAGTCAGGCAGAATGATAAAAAAAAGGAGAGAGGAAGAAGAGGCCAAAATAATCTGCAACAGTACTACCCAGACCCCCAGAAGGAAGAAGGATAAATGTCACAGTCCTTATAAAGAAAAAGAAATATTTTGAGCCATATCTTTATTCTGATCCATAGTGCAATGTCTTGCTGACGTATAAAATTGCACCTAATAGCAAAATACATCCTCAGTAAAATGATCAAATCTTTATTTTTTCTGCAGCTATAACAGAGTAATTGACAAACAGTGCAGAAGCCAAGGAGAAATAGCATGTGTGACATCACATTCTTTCTTTATCAGACAGATTAAGTAAAGTTTTAAGTGCTGCAAATGCCTCATGTTCATTCTTTGCAGACTGGTGAATTCCATCTGTTAAGAATGAATTTCCAGTTGGCACACAGAAAATGACTGCACTGTTGTATAAGCACCTCCACTAAGCTTTGTCATTTATTTCTGTAATTAAAACCATTTTGAGAAAGATGTAGTCAGTTCAAGCAAATTGCATGTTACAATAAAACAATTCTAATAACAAAACAGAAGTTATTAATGAATACTTAATTCTATATAGGAAAGTATTAATTGGAGTAGCTCCTGAACAGGGTTATGGCTGTTATAGGGCTTTACTATGTGTTTTGTGCACAGTTACATTTGCATAATAATCTGCAGTTACATTTGCATAATAATCATAAATCCAATCCAGAAATGTATTTTTATTTCTCTGAATAACCAGCCTGTTAATTTATCAAGGGCTCTGAACATACAAAATGGTGGAGCAGAGCCTTTTTCATGGGATTTAGTAACTAGAAACAAGCAGGGAACTGAAGGATGAAATTTTTAAAACAACTTTCATTGATTGTAAAAACACAGTTTATGGTTTCTTAGATCTGTCTGCGTAGTGTTTGCCAGCCTCTTCTCACCTCTCCAATCCCAAGAAGAGCAGCAAATATATAATAACTGTTCTTATACTGATTATTTGACTAGAAATTTTTTAAAAAATGTAAGTTTCTTAACAGACCACACTGTGGCTAAAAGCCTGCTTGCTACATACAGATAACTTAAACATGTGCCACATGCTCCAGAAGCAACTTCTGGAGTAAAGAGTTTTGCTTTTGTATGTGTAGGTATTTGCAAATTATTTATCTTTCCTATCTTGCTTTCAGGGGAACCATTTGTTCTTACTAAAAACCGTTGCTTCCCAGGTACCTGTAGAGGATGTACCTCAACCAACCAACCCAACAGCCATAGAAACACCGAGCTCCAACAGGAATATGCATCTCGGTCAAGAAGCTCTGGAGATATTCAGCAGTATGCCTCAGGACAAGACCTGCAGTAAGATGAGGCAATGCTGCAGCCCAGTTTGGTCAGAAAACTTCTTCCCATAATTTCATCAAGCTTGATGAATGACACAGCACTAAGGATCATGACCTTATACATTTGTAGGAGTTTTGACCTTTCAAGCACAAGATGATCATTCCTAGATCATTTATCCTCTGACAAAGACAAGATATGAAGATAAAGCTTATTATATGAGAAAATGATCATGCCCTTCTTAACATTCAGAAATCTTCTCTTAGGAAAGGGCTATATAAATACAATGTTGTTGTTTTATTACATGAAAACCTGTAACTTCTGCTACAAAATAATGTTCTTTTAAAAGCACTGCACACAACATTCACAAATGAAATAGCAAAACTCCCTGATATCTGGACCATGGGAAAAGAGTGATACAAGAGCCACTCTTAAAGAGTAAGCTCCTGAGAAGTAAGATCATAGAATCATAGAATGATAGAATGGTTAGGGTTGGAAGGGAACTTCAAAGGTCATCGAGTCCAATCACCCTGCAAGGAGCAGGGACATCCCCGACTAGATCAGGTTGCTCAGAGCCTCATCCAACCTGGCCTTGAACATTTCCAGGGATGGGGCATCCACCACCTCTCTGGGCAACCTGTTCCAGTACTCTACAACTCTCAGTGTAGCAACAGGCCCTACTGAACAGCCTCTCCCTGTCTTTCCTTTAGGCCCCCTTGAGGTACTGGAAGGTACTGGTCTCCCCAGAGCCTCCTCTTCTCCAGGCTGAACAGCCCCAACTCTCTCAGCCTGTCCTCATAGGAGAGGTGCTCCAGCCCTCTTACCAACTTTCCTGGCCCTCCTCTGCACCCTCTCCAACTGGTCCATGTCCTTCTTATGTTATGTAGCTCATAACTGTACTTGTGGTTCAACATCTTGACACTAACATCACTCTCCTCACATTTCCACCTTCTGCTTTTGTCTCCAAAGAAATTCCTATCACCAGAGGCTTCAAAACAGGCTTATCTCAGCCTAAGAAGCAAAAGAAAGGTAGTTTTCTAGTGGCAGAGATGGCTAGGTTCATGAATTTTTTCCTCTTACAAGTGGTGGCTTCTCATGAACACTTTTACAGCTGAAACCCAAGAAATACATACCTCAAAACCAATTATATTCCCAATGTTGAATTTTGACATGTGTAACACATTCTTTGCTGCAAAGATGAAAGCACCTTTCTCACAGGCTACTACTACACCTTACTTTGTAAAGACAACACTATAGTTTTATTTCATGGTAGTCCAGGTGCTGCAACTGAGTGACTGAGCGGTGACTCAATAGTCTAAAATGAGCTGGCCCATTCTAAACCTGAGATGTTATTCCGCCTATGACATCAACAAGAAATGGTACCTGATGTCTTTCTTTCTCTGCATAATTAGAAGCCTTGAAGGTTTGGGGTTTTTTTGGTTAAAATAAACAAACAACAACTCCTCAAAACAAAAGCACTACTCAAATCTTGTTCCTCTGACAGGTGACTAAATCACAAGAAAACTCATACAAAGTCCTAACTTTACAGTGAGACAAAGGACAATCTTTTCTATGATTCTTTTAAATAAGTTAATATTTTATGCTTGCTTTCACTCAAAAGCTTTTGGACTCCTCTGTTCTCTACCTCTTTCTCTCTTTCTCTGTTTATTTTTTTAACAGCCTAAAAGAAATAAAAGCAAACAAAAGAGAGAAGGAAACAAAGATTTCACATTATTTTTGTCAAAAATGCCACTGCAGATTAAAAATCCATTGAAAGCAGAAATATATGGACAAATATAAAAGACATCAGGTTTGACATAAATGTGTTTTCACATTAAAACTACTCATCAAGTCTCTCTGACGTCTTTTCTGCCCTTTACTGGCAATCACATAAGGGCTTACCAAACCAACAGCCTAACTAGACTGGAGTCTTAGCCTATGGGAGTGGATTAGCAACAGGTGAACAGAGACATCCGTTGGGACTAGCACAGATTTCACTGTTAGGTTGCTGATACAGACTTGCTCATGAGAAACACCTTCTGCACAAAGCAATAACGCTGCATTCTGCACCTACACTTGCATGCACCATATAAAAGTCCATCCAAAAAGACAGCTACTTGTGACACTGATAGGAGCACCTCATTTCTACATATACTGACTTAGAAGCTTTTTCCTGGAAGTTTCACTGATATCAGTCAACTCAGTGTTCCCAGGAAGGAGAAAATAAGGCTGTTATTACTGCAAGAGAACAACAGAGCCATGGGGGATTAGCAGATGCAAGGATGCTGCTGGAGTTCAAGGAGAAATGGCAACTTGAGAAATGCAGTTGCTTAAGGAAAAAAAAAAAAATCGGGAACAGGTTTTGAGTGGGGGAGATAATAATGATTAAATAGGCTAAATAAAAGGGAGGAAGGAGTAATCAACCAGATTTTTTCAGTAGAGGAACAACTCTAGAAGTGTGCAATTAATTATGGAAAATAGCACAATTAATGAAAAATACAAAGGAAATACATATGGAAAAATGAAGAAACGATCTTTTGTGTGGGTGAGAGTGAACACAGAGAAAGATAACAATGTCAGATATAATATGTTACTAAAGCTCTTTATTTCCCTATGTCCCTTTGCTTTTCAAACTCTTGCAAAACATTACCTCATCTGTTGTTTGGTTTTTTTTTATCCCTAGTGTGCAAACTCACATTTCTCATCTTTGTCTTTTCCACTGCAGACAACAAAACTCTTATCTAGCCAGAGTGCCATCACAGAGAGACAATGTCATGCACAGCTTACTGTGTCTTCAAGTACATTTGTTTGGATTTGCTAAATACATTTTGAATGTGTTCATCCACCTCTTCATTGCAGAAGCTCAGGGAGCTGAAACATCAAGAAATGTCTGGTTTTGAAAACAGTCCCAGATATATGCACACACCCCACATTTCTAGAGTGGGTTTTAAGTAATCAGAGGAATCTGGCATGGTGTATATTGTTTAATCAGTGGATAATGCAAAAGCATTTCTTTAAAAGTATTTTCTGTCATCTCTGTAGCTCCTAACCTGCAATTCTCTCAGAGAAGCTTCAGACAACAGATTGTTTCACTGAAATCCTGAGTAAATTGGCTTACATATACTCTTTGTAACTTATATTTTTCTCCAAATAATACATTTACACTGACAAAAAAAAGCTCTACTTTTAAACTGTTGCAGCTTACTTCTGTTTCTGAAATTTGAAGGATGTTCTAATGGAGTCTGTCCTCTTCACTGTTCTAAAACAATCTGTACCTTCGATACTGTAAGCACAGATGTATGTACAGCTCTGCTTCCAAAAAACTGTTTTGCGGGCATTCATTGTGTGGTGGAGTATAGTACAAAAGATGATCACAGAAGTGTGCCTGTGATCTGAGGTCTGGCACTGAGCTACTTCAGCCTGAACCAAAATCAAATGCAAATTTCATAGCTTTCCCACTAATATACATCTTCAAACAAAGAACAGTTCATTTGTGATTTATGCCACTGCTTCTTTCACTGCAGAACATCTCCCAGATATCCTCATCACTTTAGGATACTGCCCTTCAAATTTGCTTTATAATGTGCCTTGTGCATTTCATAAATCAACGCTGAACTCTTCACTTCTGTGCATTACTTCTGAAAATAACCTCACACATCTTCTGAAGTATGATCCATTCACTTGGTGAAACTCTAAGATTTTTCCTTAATGTGTCCTGGTCAAATTAATAATAATAGCATATTAAGTGTTCCATGTAATAATTAGATGATAATAACTTGATGATTCCACTGAATAAGGCAGGGAATGAGATCTCTGTGAAATTTCCTTTTTCTGGTGTACAGTCACAGGGCTGGAATCAGACTACTCACATATAAATTCAACAAATTCAGTGACATTACAAAGCTATGTTATACCATCAGGAGGAAATTCTGAGTAACACTTTGGTGACAGGAGGTTCAGACACAACTCAGAAAAAACAGCCTGTACTGTGGAGAATTATTGAAACAACTCAGGTGTGACTTAACTTCATGTCTGGATCAACAGGGAAAACCCTAAGCTAAGGTACCTAGACAGCTCTGCTGCTCAAATTTCAGAGCAAAATTAATTTAGGTGACCAGAAGCTTTTGCCCAATAGAGGCGCTATGTACTACTTTTAAAGTTGGGCTTTTTTGTTGTTGTTGTTGTTGCCCAAATTCTGTCTAGAACTAATTTTTAGCTGTCAGAAGCCTCAATGGCTCTTGCCCTATATCCCTTAAAGTGTGCTGTGAGTTTGCATAGTGTTTAGCAAGCTTTAGGAGGACCTGCATTGGCTTGTCATATTTTGCTGTTTACAAAAGCAAACCAAATAATTTTAGAGTCCACTTACGAGTTTAAGCAAAACTTATTTGAATGCAAATAAAAAAGATAATAATGTTCCATACAGATAAAATACCCTATGCATTGAGTGTAGAGGAAAAGGAAGAGATTAAGAAAAGACAAACCAGTGCACAAATAACTTCTGTGAATAAATCTCATCTAATATAGGAATAATGATATCCAAAGATTATATAGACATTATTCTACTGAATTTTATTTGCAGATTTTTTTTTTTGTTTTGTTTCACTGGTGTCTCAGAAGACTCCAAGCTGGAACACTGTATTTGTATTAAATTTTATAGGATGGTTCAAAACCCAATGGAAGGTTATAATTTTATAGTAAATTATATAGTGACCTTTTTGTAATGCTTAAGGTGGTAATACTTGGGCTAGGTATTTTACAAATAGTGCAGCATATTTTTAATTTAGGAAAATGTATGCATAGGATTTGCAGAACAATCTAAATTATTCTGCACTTGACAGGATTTCAGGAGTTGTGTCTATTATCGTAGTATTTTTCCCGCAGAGTGTTTGCTTCACGTCTACACAGAAATAGCCCCTGAAATGTCAAAGAATATGGAAGCTAGGTGGTTGCTTGTTGACTGGTAAGATTACAAGTTGCCAGACTCTCATGGCAAGAACAACTGCAAGGCCAGATGACAATCAAACTGCACTCTTAATTACTTCTGCCGCAGAGTCTAAATATACACCGAGCTTGTGCCAAAATCATGTTGTGCTACATCTAGCTGATATGTGTCAAGGGACTGTGTCCTTCATTCTCTACCAATATTCAGAGGTATCAACATGGATAAATTCAATATGGGGATTGTAGCAGGTGCTGAGACCTCACTTGATATATATACATATGCATGTCAACCTAGATAATATACTTGGGTATGGTAGGCAAAAAAGAACATAAATCACTGTCAAGACAGGTTGCTGTACTCTCTGGAAGAGAGTCATGGTGCTTTACCGCTTTACTGAATCCAGGTGCCATTTTTTCCCAAATGAGATTTTGATTAAGAATTATTATGTCTGAAAGTCTTTTAACCCCAAGCCCTCATCCTTTTGACTGCCACTTCAAAACATGTGTTCTAACTAATAAAGTAACCGCACCGAGATTACAGCAGGCATTAGCTAAATCCAACTTGAAATGAACACAAGAAGCCAATGGTATTTGTCAATCTGACTTTCTTATGAAGTCAGGCTACATTTTCTCTGTAAATGTAATTTTTCACCTCTTAGCCACTTACATATTTGCTATAAAGAAACAATCATACTTTTTCTTTCATTAGGCTAAAGGTTGAAAATCATCTTGAAGTATAAACAGCATCAGACAGTAAAAATGCTAAAGGGTATGAGAGGTCCAGAAGGTGTAACTGAGGCTGATATTATTTTTCAAAGACAGTAGAATCAATTTTTCCTAAGTGCCTGGTGCTGGAAGCTTAGCTTTTAAAAATAGACCATTAGAAACAAAAATAAAATGACAACTACTGTGAGCTGCGGTCTTTCTCGGGATCGGTGTTCTGCCTGGTTTTGCCACCCTTCCACATGAATATATAATTTGCGAACAAATCAGAAGCTGATGACAAAATGAGCTATAGAGTTCTGACATTTAAAATTTTACAGAACCATTACCTTAACATGTCTCTCAAAACTGAAAAATACACTGCACAACGTACACAAATCATTGAGTCGCTCAAAAAAAGTAAGCAGGGAGAGCTTTATATAGTAGCAATCCTATACAACCGTTCAAGAAAGGCAATCATATCTGTACTGTGCCTTATTTTTATGACCAAATGAAGCATAGCTTCTTTTTGTATCACTCAAATTGGCCATTTTCTTTCACATTTTCATGTTCTATTATTTGTGTCACTGCAGCTAGAACGGCAAGATTTACTTAGGAACGATACTTTATCAATCATGAAACACAAAGCATAGTCCAATCTCACTGCATATAGGCTTTAAATAATGTTTGACACCTCATCTTACTTACAGAAGCATAAGAACTGGTAGCCTGAATTAGGGACTTTAGTGGTAGCTATTAAACATTAAGAGCCCTTTTCCCTATGCATCCTTATCTTCTTCATCTTCTGTTTCATTTTCAGTGTTATTTTATTGCATTATTTTATAATGGGAAGACAATGGCAAGAAATCTGTCTATAATATAGTGCTCCTTCTCATATAAATAGAGAACATGAGTGAAGCATTTGAGGCCAGTAACAATTTTCCCAAACTTCCACCACCTTTTCCACTCCGTTAAAAAAAAAGTGGAAAGTACTGTTTTCTTCAAGTTTGAGTTTACTTGAAAAAACTCCCTGCTCAAATAATCCTGCTTCCATCCCATTCACTTCATGTGGAGGCTAACACTGAACCTACATGGTTACTATTTAAGGGATCACAGAGAATACTAGCCCCAGGCTATCTGAAGAGAAAAGTAAAGCAAACAAACCTCAAAATCCCAAATGGATTTTATTTTATGTGTTCCCAAGGCCCTTTAAGCATCACTGGCAGAGAGGCATAAAAATGACTTCTCTTTCCCAGCTGAGGGACAGGAAACTCTAAAATGAGTTTTTCCTTTGTGTATGAATGGCAATGGAGAACATCTGCCCTTCTGCACTACCTGTGGGATTACAGACCTTGTGGCTAGTGGTTCATGTGGATGGGCTACAGGGCAGCTTTGCTCACTTGCTGACCCAGCCATGGCATCCACACATTGATGGATTTGATCACAAGAGCCATCTCTTTGGTATCTCTAGAACTCAAAACCTTATAACTGGTTGTGAATAAGGACACTTTTCTTTAAGGGGGACTTTTATCACGTATTACTAGGAAAAAAAAAATACTCTAAGTCCTATGTTCTGTGGAGGAACTCTTCTCATGATGTGGGATAAAAATAAACTACTTGAGAGGCAGGTCACATGACAGAGACAAGATCATTCATTAGTTAGGCTTATGTATTGGGGTAGGAGTTACCAGCTGGGAGAAGTACTGTGCAATGAGGAGTAACCTTGAAGAGTTAAAGATGCACAGAAATGAAAAGACTTAGCAGCTAGGGACAGGAGAAAGATGGTGAGGCAAGTTGAAAGGATCATGTTTCAGCCTTCTGAACAATTAGCACACCTCTCTGTGTACTAATAGCAATACACTTGGAGAATGTTTCTATTTTAACATTGGTTGGCAGCAATGCTAGGAAAAAAAAATAAAAAGCACTTTGGCTTTGACCCTCCATGTGAATCTCATGAGTTTAACTAGTAAAGGATATAAATTGAATGACTGTCAAGCCTCTATACCCAGGACAGGTGTTTCTAAAAGCATCTCTGAAGCCTGACACAGCTGGTTAGAAGAATAGACTTGTCAAAGAGAGGCCACAGAGACAGGAGAAATACTTGATCCTCAAAGCAGAAATCTATAGTAAAAGTCAAAGAAGGGAAATCAGAAAAAGCCTTCACAAGTCTCTTGTGAAGTGGCTAAAATACATAAAAGGATTTTCAATGGCAAGTTTTTCTCCCTGCATAACTAAGGAGACTGACCAAAATTTCTGCTTGCATTTTTACCCATGTAGTTTTATTCCAGATGCCTATGCACATGGCTACTCACATTTATAGCACTGCAATTCAGCGGAGAGTCAGACTCTGGTACCATGTAAGCCTGAGAGTGCCTGATTTCCAGTGCCTCCTACTCCAGTTTTCTGGAAATCACAGTCCCTCTTGTAACTACAGACAGGATAGTTCTTTGCAACCTCTCATATCAAAGCTTTTTTGGTGTCTATAACCATTAAGACAAATACACATTGAACTGAGCTAGCCACATCAAAAAATACATTGATTTCTTATCTGCATTTTGTGCTATAAAGATAAGGACATCTACTTTTTGGACAGAAATGGATGACGACCCCAAACCTGTCCAGGCAGGAAAAAAAGAAAAAAATCCCAGCAAAGTTACTGCAGTCTCTGTATGTAAACTCACTGGACTTCACTGCCATCTGCAAAAACTGTAAGGCATTACTAAAAGGGCAAAAATGATTAGGTGAAGCTGTTCAAATGTCTCGGGTTGCTAAATTCAGGTTTTCCTCATTCCTCGTTCTGATTATTATTCAAATGCACTCTTCTTCTTTGAAAAAATTAAGGCAATTTTTGGTGTTGTTTGAAAATGATAGCCCAGAAAAATGAAATAACATCAAATATCACGTCGTGAATGATATATATATATATATTACATTGCCAGGCTTATGTAAAAGGTGGAGCATCAGCAAGGTATAAATGCTCAAATCCAGTACAATACAACCATAAAAAATGTTGAGCAGACCTCAAAACACCAGCTGGCATACAAATTACTTGATAGCTAATAAAATACATTAGTAGAAAGAGAAGAATTATTATTTAAAACACAGTACATACACAAAAACAGTTGCAATACTTTGCACTAAATTATGCACTTCAGATAAATACTGGAAACGCAACATTGTCAAACAAACACCAAAGTTGATGCTATGGGACTAGTTTGAAGTTCAGCCATTCAGCATGAGCTACTAGAAGGAATAAATTTAGTTCTCAATTTCAATTTAGAGCTTGCAGGAGAAGCTTTCCTGCAAGGGAATACATCTCTGCCATCAACATCTCTGCCAACAGTGGGCCATAACGAATAGACCCGTTTCCTTGGAACACCCATGACAGGAGAAAGATTAAATCTAATAAAATGGAAGTCACCAGAACTCTCCAATTCACAGCAATTGATTAATAATCTATTATATGAGGTAAATGATTTAGAAAGGTCTCTGTTCAGACAATGAAGGGAGTTAATATCAATAGGCTGAACTAGCGTGCACAGTTTTTCTAGATTAGAGAGGATGACTGATATATTATTTACTCACTTGGACATTATTATTCTTTTGAAGCTTACATTTATGTCCAAAGACAAGCTATAAAACAGATCCTAGCAGAGCTGTTCAGATTCACCATTTGTTATTAACAGATGACCTTCTTCTAGGTCTTAAAATATCTTGAATATGCAAACTCCATTATACCAGAACAGCTTCAGCCCCACAGGAGACCAGTAAAAATGACCTGGGAAGTCTTCTATTACAATAATTATTCTAGATAAAAGTACCAGTCATTTCCAAAGTTTAGGTTTATTATTGTATTAATTAAATGTTATAGCGAAACTCCTGTGAAACCATTGTTCTAGTCTTTTCTAGCACATACACGTGTGGCCAGTTTTCACTGTAAGACCTTCAGGTCTTATGGTGTCTAGCACTTGTTCTCTAAACTCTAGCCTTTGCAAATGCACGTACTGTAGTTTCATTTCAATTTTTACAAAGCTGATTTTCTAGCTCTCTAGTGTGAAGAGTAAAAACTGACAATGTGAACTCTAAGTTGCAGATACCAAAAGATAGATTAAATAAATAAATAAATAAAGAAGTTATCATTATGGCAATGTTATAAGGGTTGTGTCTAGTTTTTAACAGCATTTATGTTTAGGTACTTCTATTATTCATGTTTTGATTGTGTTACCTAAAAAAAAATAGGGACTTGCTGCAGAAGAAGAACGAGGAACAAATCAACACCTGAACTACTGATGCATGGAGACCGGCTGACATTTGGTCCTTTTCTGGAAACCAAAGGAAACATCCTCACTGCTGCATCCACAGGAGTCAGCACCAACCTGAAGGATAAACTCTGGGTCTAGGACACTACAGGACAACAGGGAACAAGAGTTGTTTTCAGGACTCAAACACAATTTTAATCACCAGACACATCCTGCCCTGCTTTTCGTCTGCAGAACTCTCCTTGTATTAGTAAAATCATCAGAAAAAAAACTGGAAGAGCTACAGGGTCTGTAGGACTCTCCCCTCCCATTCCCTAACTCCTCATCTCATGCAGCTCAGTTTCCAAAGCCAAGGGCTTCAGACGTGGGCAGATGAGGACAGGAACGCATGGAGAAATTCCAGATGCTATGGTTCAGTGTAAACATATCAATCCTGATAGGCCATTTTTGATGCATCATAACGGTGGCTGTTATGTACAGTAAATTATGCTTAATTTTAAATATATTTTCCATTTACAGTATAAGAAAAACTGTAAATTCTAACCAAGAGCCTGGAATCACGGGAAACATAATTACCTATCCAACATGCTACTATGACAAGGGAAAAGCACCCTCCAAAGCACACTGTGACCTTTCAGTGAGATGATATCAAGTCAATTATATGGCTGCCATGGAACTCAGACTCTCCAGTGAGGCTGCTGGCACATGACCTTAATGGCAAGGGGCCATCTGACATTAAAAAAAAAACAGAAAAAAGAAAAACAGCTGGAGGATAGTAAAGGGGAACATTATCGCAATGCATACTAGGGGAGGAGAAAAAAATGAAAAAAATGCACAATTTGGCATAAACAATGCTGATTGATAGAGAAGGAAGAACAATTTAGAGAGCAAAAAATAAGTAAGTAGTAACAGAGAAAGAGACTAAAAGTCAAAGGCCATGCCAGTGCCAAAACGAAGCATGGCTTTGACATGGCTGTAATTTATGTAAGGAGCATAGCAACGCGACGGATCAGAGTTTGATCCTTATTTCTGGACTCGCAGCACTTTCATGGCTTTATTTCCTCTGTTATCACATTACCTATTGTACGTTCATCTCACCTGTATTATCCTGAAAAGTTATGCAGGAACGCAAAGCTGTGCCAGCAGGACCTAACTGCCATGCTAAGCCGGATGGGCAAAGGAGGTAGCAGGTACGTCCAGAAGCTGCTGCAGGACAGCTGCTGAGCAAATGCACCACCTTCCTGTGCACGGGGCAGGATGCAAGCATTCTCTGCTGTCAAGGGGTTGCTCTTGGGGTCTAAAAGACTATACACATGCCTGAAAACCTTATTTTAGTGAACTCTTACCTTTTCATAACACCCTTTGAAAACATGCCCATGCCTGTCACGATGCTGTAGTCACTAAATCACCTTATGTGCCAGATGTTCACCATTTAACCGGTTCTGGTTAAATGGTGTTCTAACTAATTAAGCCACACATCAACTCAAATGCTTACAGTTTACTTCATGTAGACAGATCTTTAAAAGCAGCTTGTTTTCAAAATCTGAACAGGCAATGATTAGAAATGTGTTTTTAGAGTCTTTGGAGATCTATCTCAGGCCCTCAGCTGGGAGCTGTGAACAACAGATAATGCCTGAGGGGGAAAAACTGAACTATGGGTGGATTTACTTTATGTAGCTTGATACAGTGAAAGCAGGTGCAGTGACATGTCTTCATTATTACTTAATCTTTCCATCTTGTAGATATGGGGATTGGGACAATGATGGGGATTGGAACTGTGGTGCAGAATACTGAACTGAGATAATCTAATTACTTTAGTGTCTGCATCTGTATTCTAACTCAGTTGTTCATAAAGCAAAACAAAACAAAACAAAATTCCCTTTTTTAAACAATTTTTGGCTGTTTCAATTATTAAACTAAGCTTCTCAGTGAAAATAAATGCCAAAACAGCTTTCCGGAAACCTGCTTCTCAAAAAAACCACTGAGCACAAAAATGCGAAGAAAGGCAGAAAGATGAAAAACTTATTTCATTCCAAGCATGGACTGGCTGTATATAAATTAATCATACAACATAGGGAAGGGAAGAGCAAATCTTCCAGAGAAATAATTGTGTCATGTATCACAAAACAGATTCAGGGCAAACTGTGGTGAAACTGAGCCTAAGTGACAGCAAAGGTGCAGTGCTGTGACAAATGCATTTATGCTCTTAAAAAAAAGATTTGTTGATAATTACCTCTGAAAAGAGAAAGAAAAATAACTGCAAGACTGAACAGCACCTGCTGTCAGCTGGTCTATGGTGGAGCACTGATGCTGTACCCCTTAAGATGAAGGAGGGGATGTTATTTTTCTTCCCATGGAGAAGGAAGAAATGTTGTAGCATCATCATGCTTCAACATGAGAAGTAATGCAAGAAGGGGATCTGATAATCAAGAAGTCATAGAACAAGACATAGACTTAAAGTAAAGTCTTCAGGGGATTTGCAGAAAAACTCTGTTCTTTTATAGTGCCAGATTTGTATTTCTGACCATTTAAATCACAAGGTGTTGCTTTGCTTTTGGGAGAACAGAGCCCTTGTAATAACACTGTCATGAATACCAAAGAAAGGAACATCAAAAGTAAGAAAGATCTGTCACACAGACAGTCTTGTAGACAAAGCAGGATCTCAGGGCATCTTCACATGCTATTAAAAAACCCCAAATCCAAGTAGATAAATTGCCAGAACCAGCTGCTGCTCCCCACAACTTTTTGCTGAGGATGTGGTCATTCACAACACACCACTCAGTGACACCCTCCACTTGCAAATCATCCCAGGGTAAGCAAGGCTGATCAAACCCGAGCACAAGTGCACAGAGGCTGCTGCGACTGTTAGTAAAATACGCATTATAAGCAGTCCCTTCTCACCTTCCTGTTCAATCCCTTTTAAGGGACGTAGGCTTCCTGGACACAGAATTACCAGACTGCAGCCTGAGGGTGTATCTTTTCCACCTTCGGATTCATAAATACATAGTACCCAATGACTTGACATCAAGAGATTGACTGAGGAACTGCTGCTGTAAGTCTTTATCAAGTTTTTAGATAGAGGAAGGTTCCTCCATTAGCTTTTTAAAATGCAGTGTCTGAAAACTGAGGGCTTTGGATTAATTTGTAAAGGCAATTCTAGATTTACAGCTGTGCAACAGAAGAAAAATATCCCCTCTTACTCTGAGCCTGGAGCTCTTAAGATAATACCAGAGTTTAGTAAAACTTCTGAGTTTTAAAATAAACCCCATATAACGGTTTCAGTTAAATGCAACTGAATGCAGCGGTTCCTTTGTATAAAGGAAACAAGGCATTGGCATGCTAGCCAGTTTGCATTTTGCACTCGTATTTCCTCAAATCTCAGAGCTACTTTTCAGCACAGCTGGCAGTTAGCTCACC
Organism: Chlamydotis macqueenii; assembly: GCF_036417535.1. Lineage (NCBI taxonomy): Eukaryota > Metazoa > Chordata > Aves > Otidiformes > Otididae > Chlamydotis > Chlamydotis macqueenii. The sequence goes on along the minus strand of NC_141558.1, from coordinate 69,034,023 downwards.
CTAATTACTGCCAGGGAGGCCCAGATGCTTTTGTCAGCTCTTCAAGCACAGAAAAAGATTACCAGCAGACAAGCCAGCCACAGGATCAAGGATGGCTCCTAACAGGAGCCTTGTAAAAAATCTGCTAATACTTATGTTCTCTACTGAACGGAACAAATCTAAACACCTTATAAATCTCAGATCAAGCGTGATTACTCAAATACAGGATTATTTTCCATGTTGAAGAGACAAATACAAATGCAGGCAATTAAAGAGAGAGTTATTGTAATGAAACCCTTTTTCTTGTAATTTGGCGAGATACAAAGCGCTGTCGTAAGTAGATGTAAAGACATAGCACACTGGCTGTTCAGTTGATGTGCATGCCTGCCTGCCAGAAGGAACAGTTGTGGCAAAAAGATGTGGGGCCCAGCATCGCTTGCAGTCAGGTGTAGGTTCAACCTCTCACCAACTCCAGCAGCAGAGGAGGCTAGGGCCCAAAGGATGCCACTGGTTACCTACATGGATACTCTGAATGAAGTAAAAACAATTACTGTTTTCCACATTTTGAAATTACATGGAGAGAACCCTCCATTCTCTTGCAGATTGAATTTCACAAGCCTTCAAAGCAATTCAGCTTAAGCTTGAGAAATAGACTCAGCAGCAGCTCTTTATCCAATGGTAATGGGGAGGCCAGGGGCTGTATCACTGATTTCAGCAGCTGGTTGAAGCCAGCACAAATCATCATACAAAACACAACTGCGCTTTTTTTTTTTGGGCCCCTTCATGAGAGAATAAAAAAAAACCCTATTTGTTTGTTTGAAAATTAGGTCTGAAGCTTAATCTGAAATAGGTTAAGTTCAGCTGTATGATTTAAAACAAAATTACAAACCTGATTAATGCAGTTCAGGGTTGTGTTTGTTGTAAATCTGTAGCCAGTTAGTAACTTCAGTAAATTTACTTTTTCTGGTACCTAAAGGGGCTTACAATAAAGATGGCAAGAAACTCTTTAGCAGGGTCTGTTGTGATAGGATGAGGGGTAATGGTTTTAAAATAGAAATAGGTAGATTCAGATTAGACTTAGGAAAAAAAAAGTTACAATGAGGATAGTGGAACACTGGAAGAGGTTGCCCAGAGAGGTGGTGGATGCCCCATCCCTGGAAACATTCAAGGCCAGGTTGGATGAGGCTCTGAGCAACCTGATATAGCTGGAGATGTCCCTGCTCCTTGCAGGGGGGGTTGGACTAGATGACCTTTAAAGGTCCCTTCCAACCCAAACCATTCTATGATTCTATGACTTATTTTATATGGTGAAACTTGCTTGTGTCAAATACAGCTTTTTAATTACAAAGATGGCCTCAGGAGACCCAAGCTCTCCCATGCCCTGTCTCTGCTGATTGCTGATTTTGAACAAGCCACTTCGCCTTCTGTGTCTCTGCAAAATAAGTAGAGCAATCCAATCTCCTTTGCAAAAGCCACAGAGGCGTATTGATGGGAAAGGGTGTGTTAAAAGTCAAGTATTATTATTGCCATTACTTTGTTAGGAGTATGATTCTATTTTGAGCAAAACAACATCAGAAAATTTGGAGGGAGCATCCTCTTGTTGCCACAAAAGCTCCTTTAAATGGTTAGGGCAGGGCTTCACAGCGGCGTGCGCACCTTTGATGCCCTTCACTCACCCCTTGAGAAGGGCACACGGCTCCTACAAGCCCTGTGTCACATCTGGAAGCCCCGTGCAAGTCTCCAATAACCCAGAGCATCCAAAATGGCACTAGATACCTCTGTGCAGGTGTCTAGTCTAACATGACTTCAGGCAACGTGCAAGTACTGGCAATATCTGAATTAGTACATTGGTCAGCAAACTAAATACACTGCCTGAAGTAACAGGATAACATTTGGGGAAAAGAGGGTCTTATCCCAGTACAAATTCTATTGCTCTTCATTTGTCTTGTATAAATGAACATTAACTTTGAGCCTAAATCTTTGATCATTTGCATATGCCATAGCACACAATATTGGCACCTACATGAGTAGCTTGTGCTTAATGGGGCTGACTTGAAACCCAAGTGGTTTGCTGCCACTTTGCACATTTGTTCATTTGAAATTCTCAGCTCAATATCACCTACTTTGTTTTTTTTTTTCTTTCACAGCTTTGTCTTTCAAACCAAAAAGGTGGTTTTGATAGTGGTAGTGTATGTTAAGTTCATACACTTACCTTTTAAAAAAAATTCTGTTACTCTTCCAGTCAAAATTCTGTCTCCCTAATCTTTGGTGCTGTCACGTGTAACTTTTAACTTCCTCTTTTATAACTCAAACTCATTATTTGGCTTGTCGCAAATTTATATACGAAGAAACCACAGGCTGCCTCTGAGGTAGCGCATAGAAACATTTTTTTTTTTTTTATTTACATTTTCCTCTCAGCTACACTAATGCCAGTAACTGAAGTCAATGGAGTGGTACCACTGTGACTGAAAATTTGGCTTGATGTAGGAAGCATTTCTTAGTTTTGTTTATTTAGCTAAAGACAAGGATCTATTACCCTTTCATTTCTGTCCACTTTTGGTGCCAGGGTAATACACATTTCTCATTCAACTCTCAGAGCATATTCATTTGTAATTAAAATAAAATTTTAAGAATTAGCTATTTGGCTGCTTTCTGTTGTCCTAGTGGCTTTTTGTCCTTCTTTGAGAAACACTTCCTCTCAAAGAAACAAAAATGTGGCAGCTCTGACAATACTAAAAAACTTGCCAGCACTGCCCCGGAAATTTGCAACAGAAGTTCATCCTCTCTAGCCTACCAGTTACAATCTCCTCTTGGTCAATAGTGGCCGCAAGTTATTCTGTGCACTGACTGCTTGTTACCTTGTGTGCTTTCAACAGATGTTTTCACTCCAGTTCCCAGAGTGCAAGTGAGAAACTCACCACTTTCAGCATTAAATGAGAGCTTGCTGGCAGCCTTGGCAGAAAGGACTGACAGTAGTAGCAGAATGAGACACATTTGTTCCTGCTGTTCTTCAAAGTCAGAGCTAGGAACTTGGAGAGAGTCAGGAAAGTTTGTACTGGGGAAAGTTATACCAAAATTTATATTATATTATAATGTCATAACATTTGCAGGTCTGAGGTCTATTTTTATTCATGGTTGGGTATATTCATGTTTTATATGCTAGCACCCCATAACTTCTTCAGCTTCACCAGGACTGTTATAACTATATGATATTCTAAGAAGATGTATTTATCCTATTTATCTTCTCAAAATGTCTTTGTTGTCCAAACTTCATCTTTACAAAGAAAGAAGCTTTGCAGGCCTTCAATACCTTCTATTCAAGATCCTACAGATCGCTTCTCTCCCATGGGAAGTTAAATACAGGCTCCTGTGGCAAATATGGCACCAGAGTACACAGAGAAACAATCTGTCAATTATTCATGTATTTTTAACCATCAGTAGTGTGGTATAGCAAGGGGAAAAAAAATGGAAGAGAGCCAGCAAAGTAATGATCCATCTTCTCTGCAGATCACCAGTAAATGCTCTGCTGGTCACAAAGAACCACAATTAAGAGAATGTTGGCATTAATGATTAATGAGCTATTTAAAAGTAGTGAATCAGATTGCACTTTACATGCCCTGTCACTTCTGGGTGAGGTTTGGTAGAATGTAATGCACAGACACCCAGCCTGGACAGAAATAACAATTCATTCATTTCAAATTTTTGTTACAAAAGACTGGTGCAGATAACAGAATCACACCTCATGTCACATCTTAATTAGCAAAAAAACCTCCTGTCGAGAATGAATGAGAACAGATTCAGATTTTTCCTTTAGTTCATTCCTAGGCTAAGATGGCACTGGAATGGACAGCATTATTTCTAATTTGGTTGCTCATTCAAGAAAATACTTGAAAAGCACGTGTTTAAATCCCTTCCAATTCCAACATTTACTTAAGCACATGTTTAAAGAAAACACATACATTTAAATGCTATCTTGAGTGGAAATTCTTCTGCATACTCGGGCCCAAATGTATAATCTGAAAAATCTCATATGCCTTATTTGTCAGCAAATAGATTTTATAAAATTTCCTTTTACACTACTGAAAGAAAATAAAGCAATTTCAAGTATTACAATCAAGACTCGGATAATGCAGCATTAGCGCTCTACCTTACTGTTGGCTCTTGTAAATAAAATCATTCTCATGCTGTGACCTTCACCCATGCCACTGCATTTTTATCTTCTTTGACCAAGGAGGAGGTAAGGAGGTAACTTCCTATTTTCTTCCATGACTGCACAGACTCTCCTTGTTACCTGACCAAAATATCTGAATACAGCTTCTTTAATGCTTCTCAATTCTTTTTTTTCCCCTTGGCTCCATCTGTCTAGGTCATATGGGTGTAGTTTCTTACTGATTAACTTGCCAAGACTTCAAAATTAAAATCTGCCATTTGGTTTGTTTTGCTAGTCAGCTGATCAGCATGAGCAAAGTTTGCAAATAATTTTGAGGAAACTGTATCCATAAAATCAAACCATTAATTGAAGTATGATCATATACCTTCAGAAAAGCAGAAAACAAAAAAAAAAGAAGCCACACCATGTTATAAAAATGGCCATACATGATCACTTTAAAGGTTAATCTATCCTGCTATTCTTTCCTCGTAATGGTTAACAGCAGATGCCTTGGGAAGAACATAGGAATACAGCATGCAGAAGCTAATACTTTCCTAGAATACCCTCCTAACCTTCAACAATTCACAGCTCAGACTTCTCATCTGACAAATCCAAGACTTTTCATATATGAGCAACATAGAGGGATAAACTTTACATAAGACAAATGGTATGCTTTGAGAAGTCTATAGTAACTGTTAATTAAAAGAAATAATGTGAAAGAAACATGTAGGCAGTGCATTTACTCTCCTGCTCACTGTTACTAGAAAACAGAATATCTACCCTATGAGCTTCAGTATCATCCCTTGAACAGGGTTATTGTCCTGACCACTGTGAACATCTTGCAATTCAGAAGGGGTGAAGTCTTGTTGGGTAATCTAGCTCATTTTACCATCAACCCAGGACTAAAGAGGGGAAACCACAATACACCTTCTTGTGATGTTCGACATCAAGTTAAAACTATGCCGTGTTGCTTCTTAAATGTTTGTGAAACTTCCGCCTACTAAGATTAACAGTGTTACTCAGTGTTCATCATATCATTTTAATATTGCAGTAGAAAGAAAATGAAATTGCCATATGATGAAATTATCATGTCAGACATCTGTTAACTCCCTGTTATGGATAAACAGAGCACTTAAATATATTCAGAGGGTAAGCAAGCTGATAGCTATTTTTAATATAAGAAGATATTGAATACTTTGCCCTACATTGTAGGATTTTCTTTAGAGGCTTACCTCTAAAGGCTTTCCTATATAATTCTGAAAAAATAGATAATGGTCTCTATTTCTGTGGGGACTCATAGCCCTACAGAACTAATACAAAAGTTTAAATGCTAAGGTCAGTTAAGACTACAGAGGAGGCACTGCCACAACACATTTGTAAAGCTTCTCAGATGGTTGATTGAAAACACTGGGCTGATCTCAGCCATTTACTGATATATGTCTAATTAGATTAATATAATACACTCAAAATATTTTTTTTAAACACTGGTCTTGTTTGAATTTTTGTTTTGAAATTCTTTTTCAAGTCTGTCTGAACTTAATGATAAAGAATAAAAAAACAAGCAGAAATAGATGTGAACAGAGGATTTTATTTTCCTTTGTTCTTGTTATGTTGCTGATAAAAATGGAAAAACTAATTTGAGTCATTTCAAGTGATTCTTCCATTGATCATTTCATTGAGGAAAACAATAATCACATCTCAAACGTTCCTTTTCTGCCACTTGTGCATATGGTTTTTACCATGACTGCCATTTCATAAAGAAAATGCTACAACTGCCTTTATCTTTCATTTAATTATAATATGGCTGTTTGGATTACTCTAGAAAGTATTATTTCTTAGACCATTCCTGCACATGGTGATTCAGGCTATCAGCTTCTCCCTCAAGGAGAGGAAATGTTAACGTCAATGAAATTATCAGAGAAATATTTTAAGTGTTTATGCTATCATAGTTGCAATTGGACATCATCACAAAAATGTAACTAAAAATTATGTTTATACACTCAAATACCTGTGCAAATACTTGCTATTCTTAGAAGACCACACACATCTAGCTACCACTGCTATCTTACACTGTGGCATGATATACAAAGGTATTGATGGTGCTTCCATATAGATTACATCAGTTAATTAGCAAGTCCGTCACACCTAGAGAAAATTTATTCAGACTGTCAAATCCCATACCTCTGGGAGTCTGGAATTAAACAACTAAGTCTTAGTATTAATGTAAGGAATTATCAGCTTTACTGAACACAGTCAGTCTAGCTGGATCTCCCTAAAGTGTTTGGTAGAACTCCCAGACACTTAATTTTAGTGAATTTGTGGTGTTGTGTAATATGGAGGCTAGTTCTACACTAGTTTTCCCAAATATGACTAGAAACAGACAAAAGGAAGGGGGAATATTCTCTTAGAGCTTCATACTTATTAAGATGAGCACATTTGTGAAAGTCACAGGAGAATCTAGATAGGAAAAGAAAAGCAAATTAACAATTCCTGAATCTATTAGTCACTGGAGTCACCTAAGGCTACATGGACATAAGAATCACACTCTAGCTGTTCCCAGCATTATCACAGCATCTACTCAGCACAAATACTAATGCCCTGCTATAAAAACCTGAAAATAATTTGCAAGTGTCATTTAAGATATGTCTACGGCCATTTATTCTGACCTCATCTTTTTCTTTTAAAGTAGGGAAATGTCAGAATAAATGTGTTCTCTATATTTATAGCGTTATGCTGGGAGCTGAGCAAAACCTCGTGCAAGCTAATGGGCATTTCAACAACCTTGTCACCCTCTTCAGTCTTCCTTCTTGACAGAATCCACCCACCAAATCCCAAACATTTAGCATTTAGCTAGATTAAAAGATGTAGCAAAATAATATAGTACCTTATACCTTCATATGTTTTTTCTTCCTAGATCTGAGGGTATGTCAGCACCATGCAATCTCTTCACCTGGGCTTCCTCCCACATAGGAGGAAGCTCTTTCGAGAACTACTTCTAATTTACCTGCTACGTGTTCTCCTAAAACCAGATCCTTCCAGTTCTGTGTTTGTACACACAGACATAATCCTTAATAATCTATTTGAACACATCAAAGCCATTAATGGATATCATCCTCACCCCATCATTGTCTCACAGCAGGGAAGTACTCAGTTAATTTACCGATGAGGGATGAACTGGAGGAAGATTGTATCATTTCCCCCACCTCAGAATACAAACCTAGGTCTTCGATTCCTGTTTAATCGGTCAATATATCATCTCATTTTCCAGAGTGGATTTTAAGGAAATGGTTCCTGTTTCGCAGTCCATGTTTCTATGCACATCTAGGCAAGTGTTAGACCCATGGGACAATTTCAGTTCTTCCTCAATGTAGATGTCCCTGTCTATCATTTATGTTCCCTCTTGGGAGAAACTGGCAAGTCTCACATGTCCTTAAGTCACTTCAGAGACTTTACTGTTCACCTTTGCATGAAAAAAAAAATTCCAATCTAATAACTTCCTCTGGTTTTATAAGTATATATATACATATATATATATATATATGCTTCCAAAATCATACTGAAAAAAAGGACACTTCAACAGAGAGTGGTTAAAAGAAAAGAAAACTACGCAAAGAAATAATACACTGCTTGCATGCAAAATTATTTGTAATAGAATTGCAAATCCTCTAGGTAAAGAGCATGGAGACATAACTATTAGAAATTCTCTAAGTCTGAAGCAATGCCTGTATTATGAACAGAACCTGAGCACCACCTATTCAGATCAAATGTTGAGTACCAAACAGAACCAAATAAAAGACAACTTTAGCTAACAGATTAATGAAATAAGTCATAAAATAATTATCAATTTATTCAAGATAGACATAGGATGTTGGTACTATCTAAAGGAAAAAAATTTTAAAAAAGCAAATGTTTTTGGGATAAACCTTCTATATTAACATATTAACTGAACCTAGTCCCAAGAATTATTTCATTAAAGAAAGTGATGTGCAGTCTATGAAGCAAGCGTGCCTGTGAATTAAGCTTTGTTCTTAATAACAGTAAATGAGCAGAGAGACTTTACACACTACTGTCACCGTCATGTTTAGAGAAAACTCCAGTATATAATATGATTGTATCACCGACATTTTGGAAAGTTCTGATATATGTTTGATGTTCAACAAAACATCAAACCACATACTGTTGTAGATGGGTCCTTGCTAGCCATACATAAAAACACACTGAACACTGCAACCTGCAGTAATTAACCTGAGCGCCACTCATATGCACGTAACATGGAAACTATTGCAACCATCGTTTGCTGCGGCAGCAGGGCCGGTACTTTGTGGCAGTACCCTGGGGGGTCTGCAAGCATAGCAGCATATTTAAGCTGTGCTTTGTCAGAGGTGGCTACCTGCTTTGGGTTCCCACCACTGGGAGAGGAGAGTCACATCCTGACTCAGCCTACCTTCCTTTCCCTCAGCTCCGAGGAATCATACATAAAAATGAATAAATAGAATATATTATTTCATGCTTTCTGAAAGGAAATTGTGTGAGCCAAGTATGTAAAACACACAGGACTTCAGTTACAGAAATTCACCAAAGGAAACAGTGAACAAGATCTTCAGGCTTACCACAGCTTTGGTGAATGATAAGGGGATGGAACGACTATTGCTTTCTTTTCACAGAACAGCAGCTCTCAGACACAATGCAAGGATTTCTGTCCTGTAAGACTACTGAAAATCAGTAGTATCTGTACCAGCCAGGCCTTTTCATCCATTCGAAATGTAGAAAAATGCATAACAGTTGCATGATCGTATGGTTATGGGTCACCAACTCCGCAACAGCCTCTTGTTCCACTTGGGTGACACAATCCCATTTCTGTATAATCCTGATGTAATGATGTTTGTTCAGTGTACTGGGAGCACTGAGGGGGAACAGAGGATGAGACTGAACGAAGCACCGCTTCATATGAGAGGACCCTTCCTAAGAAAGCAGTTGGAAGAAAGACACTTCTGAAGGCAAGGGAAATATTTCACCAACACCACATCACTGGGTAAATTTAGGGGTGACTTTTCTTAGCAACCATTAGATATCAGGTCTTACATTATACAAAAGGATATTTTAGAAATACTACAGTGATAATGTGACATGAGCAACATATTAGGAGAAAAGAAAAGCAGCATGCTATGAAAAAATGCTGGTATTGAGATTATGTTTGCTGCACTTGAAAATTAAAATTCACTGTATTTTACAACTGTAGCGAGTCAGAATTTGAGACTGGACAGCACCAATTTGGGTTAAAAAAACCCACATAATCAAGCAAACATTGTAATAAATGAGCTTGGTCATTTGAAAATGAAAGAACAACAAAATTGAAGCTGCAAGTGGCCTCAGATATTTTTTTTTCCTCAAATTGAACTTAAACTTTGATTTGCAACCAATTAATCAACAATTTAGACAAGTGTCTTGAGGTTCTTTGGATACTTACAATGTTGTAATGTAATTTACAAACATTTTTTTTCCCCTGTGTGTACACACTGTAGGGTTTTGTTTTTATTCAAAGCAGCACTCCAGGTTTTAGACATATCCCACTAGCTTAATGGAAATTGCATGGTTTGGCTTATCTTTTGAGAGACTGGAAACCTATCCCACTCAGCTTTGTCACTCAACAACAACAACAACAAAAGGATGTCAATGTAGGTGCCAGTGAGAGAAACTTCCAAGTTTCCATTATTTCTTTAGAACTTCAATGCTCAGACAGAATAACAATTCACAGAGTGAAAGGGAGAGGGTCTCCTCCATCCTGCTCCTTCATGGGTAATACCTGTGAAAGGCTAGGCTTTGCAGCATGTCTGATGACCAAATTGCATCACAGCAAGCTGGATGGTGCCTCTTGAAGTTGTTCCACAGCAGATCTAAAGACAAAGCAGCCCACACAGAAGTTGGTCTTCTCTGGACTGCGTGGTGCAGTAGACATAAAGTATCATTGCTGCTCAGGTCCAGGCATTTTTATGCCTGTAGTTCCCCAAGTAACTGGTTAAGATTTGCCTTCGGTGGCCCTGTGTGCTACAAACTGCCTGTATGAACCCTTCCTCTCCAATGAATGCTAACGACAACTAAGAGTCAATCTTATCTCTGAGCTTGACACAAAGCTCTGGTTTTAGAGGCAAAATTCTCTGTAGACTATAAAGCTAATGACAATCACTATTATTTAGGAGTTCTATGGCAAGGCTACATACACAAAAGCATGTACTCCTTAAGTTACTAAGACAACATGGATACTGTTTATCTATATATAAATGTCTTAGGGTAAGATTTTCAAAAACATTAAAGTAATATAGGAACATTAATGAGTTTGAGGGAACTTTTGAAAACCCCATCCTAAGCAGGCATTCACTTTGTTTTTCTTTATAAACACAAAACAGGGAGAACATGGCTCTACAATATACAACAGAAAGACCAGGATGGGCACCAGAACTCATGCAATTTGGCTTCTCTGTGACCTTAAGGTCCTTGAAATCTTTATGCCAATGACAGATTTGACAGAATTGGTGGAGGAATTCAGTATTTATTAAGAGGGACAGACAATCATGCGATCACATAAGTCGTATTTGAAAACAAGAAACCAATCAGCCAACCCAACCTGCATGTGTGCTGAAAGCTGCATTTCTAAAGCCACCCTTAAGTGCTCGAACTGAAGAGCTGGTATTCAATATGCAAATACTTTGCAGGATAATGGAAAAGTCAGATGTGATCAGGTAGCAAATATTAAAACATAGCTAGAGAATTTTACTGTTCAAGGTATCTTATTTTAATTTTTTTGGAGATTTTACTTTCATGTCAGTATTAACAATTATGTTTTCAAATAATTAATTGAATTATCAACAATCACTAGAAGAAACTAAAAAAGCATAGTCTGATAGTTTAAAGAAAAGAAAGCAAAAAAGGAAGCATGGATTTCATGCAGGTAGCTATTTTTCTGTCTACCTGCAGTTCAAACATGAATACTTCCCCAGCTACCATATTTTCATGGAGATCCTACTGCAAATGAGATTTCTCCTTAACACTTGAATTCTCCAGGCTGTGTCATCTAGTGAGCATATATATGGGTGCTTAGCACTGCGATACTGGAAGCTCTGGGATTCATTTTACATTAGTAAGGACCTGTTGAGTCAAATCCTTGTGATTTAACAGACCCCTAGGGAAGAGCTTTGCCTACTGGGGCTGATGAATTGTGAACTGGTTGGTGTAAATATCCAGAGGAAGAAGCAGTAGCTCAGAGGCACAGAAAGAACCTAACCCCTGTATATAAGGATAGGCATTGCAACCATACAGTGGACAATTTTAAACTGAGATGGGTGGACAATACTCTTCCTCCTATTAACAACATTAATTTCATTATTAATGAATATAAATAAATATAATAAATATATTTAAATATATTATAAAATATATTATATTGTATATAATATATAAATATTAAAATATATAAATAATATATATAAATAATATATATTAATATTTACTATCCTGTGTAAAGGTCAAGTACTCAAAGATCATTCTTAAAATTGAACTCTTTCCATGGAAGACACCCCTGTCTTTTTCAAATGCTTGTTTTTATTTGTCAAGTTAAGACATTGAGCCAAAAGCCTGTCATTGTCCTTGCTACAATGAATACCATTTAAATCTGCTGCTTCAATATACATAAAGAAATATACCCTTCACCTGATGTTTGCCCTCCAAGGCAAATCACCAAATTTCAGTTCATCAATTTAATATGAAGTCAATTTAATTCTGCTTGACCAAAAATCAGTGCCTATTGTTCCAAAACATGCAATCATCTCACAGTATATTGCAATTGCTGGTTAAGTGGCTTAGTGTTATTGATAAGAACCCACTCTGATGAGAACAACAAGGACAGCCAGAATAATCCCTTATGAAAAATAAAAAAAAAAAAGCTATTTGGTGCACAACTTTCAGAAACAGCTTCCAGTGCATAAGAGCAGAGGCTGCTCTGTGGATGGGCTGTCATAATCAAATCTTTAGAGACGGATGAGAAATGAGTATATTATTCTTGATTTACTATCACTTCATTTATGATTTCCAGTTAATACAGATCCACAAAGCCATGCCAAAAGAGATACTAAAGACCTGATTATGCTATCCTAATTCAAGCAAACCCCATACTCAAAGTCCTTTTGAAGCCTTTATGCTTCTGCCAACTCTTGCAGTTTTTATTGCAAGCCTTGCAGTACTTGATATTTTGCTTAACATTCTGGCTCCTGGAGTTACACAACGTATGAATCTCCTTTGTTTTCAATTTTAAAAGAAGTTTATTGCCTTCATGATTGAATAGAAAGTGAGACGTTTGAAAAGTGACAAAAATAAAAATAAAAAGAAGAACTAACTTAACTGTATAATTTTGCTGAATAACTGCATGAAGAGAATGATATTCTTAGACTAAATTCATGATTTCTGAGCCCCAGTGCATACTTACAGGCTACCAAAAATTAGCAACACATAGTGGCATATTTTCACTTAAGGTAAGTCCTGTTCATAAGGTCAGGGATTTCTTTTCATGCTCATAAAGGTTTGCAAAATTTTGAGCCTCCTCCCATCCAGTGTCGGGGGAGGGAAGGACCTGTCCCATCCGACTCTGCACCAGTATCCCAAATGGGACAAACTGGGCAGCTCAGTCCTTAAATTGCCTGCTTCAGAGTCAGCCGTAAGCTACGTGGTGATCCTACAGGACAGCTGTAGCTTGGGGGCTGCTATCTGAAGAACCTGGATCAAAAAAACCAGTCAGTAAACTATCCCTCCCATGACGGCTACAAATCCGCATGTAGCTTGTTAACACCGAAACCACACAATGCTTTCTTTATTTCCCTCTTCCTCCCACCTCCTAATTTCCTGGGGTTTTTTCCCTCCTTACCTGATAACTTTTCTTTATTCTGTAAGCTATTTGAGGCTGGGGCTGTCACTTCCTCTGTGTTTATGCAGCACCTTGCATGAAGGCTGACATCTCTAGATGCCATTATGATCAAAGTGTGGGGGGATTTTTAAGGTGCTAAGGAAAATCAGGCATTCACCTACTACTGACATTCAATAGGCTTTGAATACCTTTCTCCCCTTTGAGAATCTACATTTACAAGTATAATAATTAAGATGTCTGTCATCAGCAAAACATCCATTGTTCAAATATGACACAGCCTCCAAGTACAGAAAACCTTCATTTAGAGCAGAGTCACTAACAAAAAGCTGTTTTTTTTTTTTTCAGAAGCACTAAGACCTTGTTTGTCTAAAATCACGCGTGATGGTATTCAATGTACTTTCTGGAAGTATCATGTTTATCTTCTATCGCATCTTGCATTAGTTAGATATCTGCCAAGGAGCACACACTCCATCAATTTAAGCACTAGCATTGTAGATTTTCTAAAAGAACATTTCCTATAAATAGAGATTTAAATGATCTTCTTTAAGTATTGTAATCTTTAATTGAATTCAATACCTCTGCAAATGGAGCAAACAATCTCTGACTGATTAGATCATTTGCTTCTATTCTATTTCAGACATGCACTGGTTTGCAGTAATGTAAGGTTTTCTCATTAGCAACTGCTGTTGAGCTGCATATTTTCTTCAGTAACCTAATTAATGCTAGAGAGGTAACTCTTCAGTGCATTACAGTATGTCAATGTAGTTGACACCTGCACAGGTTATATATAAATAAAAATCATAAAAATGCAAAGGACAAATATGAAAGGGAATGCAAAAATTAAAAGTAGATTTTCCCATGAGATAGTGAGTACCTTCATCTCCCAGTGACATCAAGATGGAAAGTGATTACTCAGAACCCTGCAGGACAGACCCATGGGAGTCCTATGGGTCACTAGCACAGAAATTATTACATGCAGGTAGAATAAGAAAACAGGTATTAATGAAGAGAAGAAATTATATCCTTAATTTGATTTGGTAGCTTCCTCGTTCTGAGTTTTTTGCATGAATAACATAGCATCCTGCAGACAAATTTAAGCTTTGACTTTGGGATGCTATTGATCTCCTTAAATCAAATCACAGGTCTGATTGCAAACTGTGTTGCAGTGCAGTCTCTGACTAATTAAGTGTATAGTCTTAGTGACAACACAGATCCTACCAGGCAGGATGTTTAGACATAGCTGAAGTAAACCACTGTGTATTATTGATGGCAAGAAGGACTCAGTTATAGGGCAAGATGTCACGTGCTGTAATAGCATTAACAAAGAATGCTTTCCTCAGAAATGCTGATTTCAAGCTCTTAGATACAGAAATATTCCTACCAAATAATTTCAAATAGGCTGCATCAAGTACTCACATCAGCCAGGCTAATAGGTGAGGGAGGTTGCCCTAAACCTTCACCCTCAGAACGTGCTTTAGTGAGATGCTGTGCACCTCTGGATGATCCTGGAGCCTGCACAAGGCTTGCAATGGTTCAATATCAAAGAGCAGGGGCTTATGGTGTTCTGGTGTAGCCAGAGGGAATGGCACATTTGCATTGAGGTCACTCTGCTCCCGTGGCAGCGAGATGCTCTGAAAAAATTATGTAGATGTCAGTAAGGGCCACACCTTATTTCATGCACTACTCTAGAAACAAAAGGTTGTTGGAAGATCTTTTTGCCGCTTTGTCTGTTTCCCCTCTTCAGGAAAAAATACACCTTGTCATAGTCCTTAGCTTAAGAAACCTTTTTTTCACCAAGTATGCCATTGGAACACCTCAGAAAGAAAAAATCTCAGTGGGTAGACATCCAAACAAGCAAATCATATGAGGAATATTCCTGGAAACTGAGGCTAACTGGCAAAGCAACTATACCAGTAAACTCCCATTGTCCACAGATCGTACAAGGTGGCAATGGGGAATGTTTCCTCTGATGTTCTTCCTCCGAAATTGTGCCTAGGAGTTACCAGAGAGAGTGGCAGAAGCCAAAAGCATTCTCGGAACTATTTGAATAGTTTAATTTTGTTTAAATTTTTAATTTATTAGCATTAATTTAACCCAAATTCTTCCACACTGTGAGGATGTCCTGCGCTTTTTAGATGCATGTTCCTCTGTGTAAATCTGATGAAGTCTTACATTTCATTGCTGCAAAATACTGAGATCAGACTAGTTGGATAATAAAGTGGGAGATACTATTTAAAACAGAACTAATAACAAAGAAAATTTATTGTTTATTTGATAAAAACACTGTAGCTTACTACAATAACCATTAAAAGAACTACAACCTATTATCTACAATGGATGCCATTTTTTGGAGGCAGCTGGTTCCATGTATCTCTGTTTGGGTTTTAGTTGCCCCTCTTTTTTTTCTCCCTTTGGATTCTCATGCTCTTTCAAGAAACAAGGAAAATGCAAAAAACCTGTGTTTGCTTGAAAATACAAGCCAAAATGTTTTTTTTTTCCAAAAGCTCACTTTTAACCTAAATGTTCTGCTTCAGTTTATAAAATAACAACTTATACATTGCTGTAGTTTTCAGTCCATGGCATAAAATGTACTGCAGGAAGAAAAGCTGAAGTGTCATGTTTGATGCCTCGATCAAATCCAAACTGTGAGTTGAGGTTTTACACAGAAAACAGGCAACTTGACCTCAGCCTCCCAGTCTAATCAGCAAGTTCTCCTCCATTCTTGAAAAAATTAACTTCATTCATCACATCGTGCTTCTGTTCCCTCCCTACAGCTTGTGACACTTTCTTTGTGCCTTGTCCTACTTCTGGATCTCAGAGCGCAGCTGTCATGGCTTGATGGCACAGTGGGTACACAAGCAAGCATGTGAACCAAGTGAACACAGGAAAAGCTTTTAGTAATTTTAGCAGTGTACTTCTTTTGGTTTGGTTTTTTTGGGGGGTTTTTTTTGTTTGTTTGTTGGTTTGTTTTTTTTTTTTTTAGGCAGAATAAATATAAAAGAATCTTCTGTGCCACAGAAATCTCCTGGTAAGTTTTAGGTTTCTGAATGCTGTTACTTAGAGTATCCACAAGATGAAGGCACTTAATTCACTCACCTGGTTTTCCCCCTCCTTTTCCCAATAATTAAATACCCCCACATATCACACAGAGATCCTGACAAAACCTGAAAGCTACTAAATATATCACTAAATTAATAAGATGCAAAAAGCCTCAACAAACAGTAAACAACACAGTCTGACTTGGAGCCTGAGTCTCCCAGGGTGCAGAGTGCCCTTAATTCCCGCTGCTGTCACTGCCTCTTATGAGTAATTCTGCCCAGGAAGATGATAAATCGTGGGACTAGAGAACCTGCTAATTCTTTCTTTTCCAGCCTCTTCCAACTTTTTGTCTTTATATCTCCTTCCTGTTCCTTCTTAAAACTGGATCTGTTTTCTCTGTTTCATAGATAAAGTCACCACTTCACTTCATTATCTCTAATTCCAAACATCGTGCATTCCTACACTGAAAATAATCAATATAAGCCATCAAAGGAAGAAAGAATATTTAAAAATATACACCACTACGAAGATGGATGACAGGGCAATAAAACTCAGCACAAGAAAAATCTGAACTGGTAAGTTTGCCTATTTTAGAAGAACAGCAAAGTCCTTACTTTCCCTCTAAATTCTGATGAACATCAATCACATCCATGAGCCATGCATGGTACAGAACTTTTATCTATAATTTGTGCATTTTTTCAACAGGAACAATTTCATCTGCAGAGTGAACGCGATATTGGAAGCCACACTCAAAGATGGGAAAATATTTGCAAAAGGCAAGGAAGCTGACTAACCTGACCAATAGGTTCTTTTGTCGGGGCCTTTCCTCTTCTAGCAGTGCTTGTGGCCAAAGTGGTGGTTGTTTCCATGACTGATGTGGACATCTCAGACTGCATTGCTGTGGCTGTGGACTCAGTTGTCATAGAGGAAGGCACTTCACCAACAAGTCTCACATTTCCTTCTATCACGATGTTGGCATCATTTTCTGCTGCCATATTCAGAACTTTCAAGCCATTGTAGTAAAGACCAGAGAGCTGGCCTTGGAAAGGATGGCCACGTTCCTTGCCTCCAATTTTTATGGTTGCTTGGCTATTGAAGATTGTGAGCTGACGCCCTGTGAAGATAACATTATATACATGCAAAAATGTTGACTGCGAACAGTATAATCTACACGAGTGATAACAGATTTTCATGGGGTGAATAATGAGAGCAATAAACTATAAGAAAAGGATTTGACTCATAATTCATTGCTTTTTAATGAGGTGTCCATGAAATGCATAGATTTTGACAGGATTTGCATTTTTCTTAATTTACGATGTTTTAGGATTTTTTTTTTTTTTTTTTTTGCTAAAAGGCCAATCAAGTATATTTGCAAATGTGTTTAGTACTACAGAAGATACCCCTCTCCCTTTTACCTGAAAGCAGTGTTAAGTTTTTGTTGTGTGTCAAGAATGCCAGGTTTCTAATTCCTTAAGATTACTTTTTTTTCAACATTTCAAAGGTTTTTTCACACAATACAGCCTAGGGCCTATAGCTTTAAGTATGTACATGTGAGTTTATGTATGTATAGACATATGTAAATATGTCTATACACACAGAGTTTATATATACACCAACAAGTCACTAGGTCAAGTGAATTTTAAAGAATATGTTATGCAGTAATCTATCATATCTCTACGTAAGTGAATAAAATATTTACATTTAATTAAATGTTTCCTTTTTGTACTTAAATGTTTATTTTCCTCCAACATACACACTGAAAAGAAACACATGGTTCACACTGAGTATCTCAGAGGCAGATTCAAAAATAGATGTCTGATTGGCTTTCAGCAAGGCTATCAATTAAAATAAAAGATTTTAGATGTAAAAGCGGCTTCAGAAATGATACACATACCGATGGAGAAATCATGGCACATTTCCATTAAACAGAGAAATCCTCAGCAACAGTACCACTCTTAGTAAATAGAATAGTCACTTTAGCAGATTGGTTTCTGCTCACAAAAAGCATGCACACAACTTTAATTTCTGTTTTAATTAGTGTTTGTTCCAAAATCCCCTTAGAAGGTTGCAAACGTTAAAGGGACTTCATTTTGATTGGCAATTCATATTGCCCACTATTTAAGATACCTACAGTTTAAACAAATTTTTTTTCAGGACCATAATGAAGATATCATAACTACATATATTTTAGTTAATAATTTAGATGCTGGAACATGTAATATAATCTATGAATGATTTATAATTTTTGGTTAATGTTTGCTATGAGTACCTTCATAGATTGAGTTAGTGGATTATATTTAACAGTCCCTTTAACCTTAAGTTAACAGGGTAAGATTATTAAACAGCTGGTACTTCTAGAAATGTATAGAAATTATTATACAAGGTATGCAAATATTACTCTATATTTTACTTTTTTAAATATGTTTTTAATTTAGTTTTACTGAAATTTATTTTTTATGTTTATTAGTGTTACAATGAAGTACTACTTGGTTATGTTCAAATTATTTTTTTATTTGAAGTTTTAATCAATGTTTTTTACCTTTGTCGAGTAGCCATTCATCAACTACTCGACCAAGTCGATATGGAATTCGCTGTCTAGCAATCGCCAGGCGCTCGTTATCATTGTTTCCTTTAAAGTTTAAAGAGACATTTCATTGGTTAAAATCTGTAAGGTCAAAGGTTAAAAGTTAATACTTAAAGCTTGAGCTATACAGTTGCCACATGATTTTTTGAAATTTGGAATTTTAAAAAGTGCTACCTAGAACATTTCATGGCTCAGACTTTTCATTCATTCATTTATTTTATTTTAGCAAACAAAATTATTCCTATGTTAATTGAAAATTAGAAATCTGCATTTGAGCTAGGTTATTAAACTTATGTTATAGACAGACCCAGAAAACAAATTTAAACATCATCGAATGGCTTTACAAAAAAATGATCATTGACCTCACGGTTTTGTCTTTTTTTTGATGTTTCTTATTAACTAGTTAAACATGTTCAGGTGAAACAGGTTTAAGTTTTCAAAAGACATCCAACCTCTCACTCCAAGTTAGTCATTTATAGAAGAAGAAGAACACAACTCTTAATCACCATCTAAGGCACACTTACTTCTGCTGTCTAGAAATAGATCTGCTGTAACTTATTTCCTAGTCAGAAAAAAATACATTTGTATTCGCTTCATTTAAATAAATTCCAGAAATTCAAATATATGGTACAGAGCAGACCAAGGTATTCACCATTTGTACATTCTCATAGGACACATTGACAATGTCTTGAAGGAACACCAAGGCTTTGACAAAAGTGACTTGTTGAAAGGTAGCCTGCTTCTGAAATGTGGAAGTGCTTTAAAATTTCACAAGAGGCCATCTCTAGTGGAGTTTCATAAATTAAGAACTAACCAGAACTCTGCAATGCAAAACACAAACTTGTCATATTTGCAAACCATATCTATTCTCAGTCAGTGCAGAGATCTTTGACTTCTTTAAATAAAACAATGAGATAAAATAAGGCTCGTACTGTCAGAAAAATATCAGACAATGAGGAATAATTAGCAAATCACTTTAAATCTTTATTTCTAATTATAGCTTTTTGTGTTTGAATGATATGAGTGTGATCCCTCAGAAAACCATGTCTTCCACTTAAAATTCTTCTTAAGGGAATGGTATACCTAAATATTTCCTTCAATATATAAGCTTTTGATGGCAGTAGTATTTTAGACCAACAATACCTTTTTCTTCCATTGTATTGTTTCATATTAGTAAAGAACCTGAGAGATAAGAAGAGTCAGATGAGTAAAAAACAGTCATTCCTAATTCAGGTCTGAATCCAAAGTTAGTCTTACTAGCTCAAATGCGCATATTATCTTTGACTTCAAAACCCATCAACAAACCAAGTCCTATATCTGCAGCTGAAATGGAAGTACAGGATGCAGTAGCCCACATAGTGCTCAGAAATACATTTTCTTGAGCTAGAAGGATCCTACTGCTAATTATCAAACCAAAGTATTATCCTATTTCAGAAAATCAATGTTCTAGTTTGTCAGACAATTATCCCCACTGTCAGCATCACAAGCCATAACAAGCTTGCAGGGAAGAATCAGTACCACAGTCCCCAGAAATAGAAAAAGCAACAGCTTGTGTGCCAAAAACTATGGTGGTTTTATGCAGATACTCATTCTGCAGTGACATGAATTGCTACTTTCCATGTTTCATGTCTCCCTCATTCAGTTTAGCACAGACATAGTTCACTATGCCAAAAGCTGATCTATTTTCTTTTGAGAGGATGTCCTTTTCCTATTCACTTTCCAATACAGAATCATGAATGGTTTGGGTTGGAAGGGACATTTAAAGATCATGTAGTCCAACCCACCTGTCACAGGCTCAGACATCCTCCACTAGAACAGGTTGCTCAAAGCCCATTCAACCTGACTTTGAACACTTCCAGTGATCCATAATGGGGCACTGGCACAACTTCTCTGAGCAAATATGCTGTGTGAACTTCTATATGCATGTCTATATTAAAAAGTACATGGGTGTATATATATAATTTTTTTTTTCACATGTACATTTTGCTCTGTTCTCAACTTTCAAAAATATTATCTGTAAAACAATATTTTACTGAAGCTTTCCTTTTTCTGCCTTTTTAAGAAACTGAAAATTTAGAATAAAAGGCTTCAGAACACAACTTTTGTGATCTTGTAAGAATACAGAATGTCTTAACTTTTTTTTTTTCCTGTTATGATCTTTAAAATTACTGGTCTCTATCCTGGGCTCCTTCACTTACAACAAACTTCCTGTGACTACATGGAAATTTGAGAAGTACAGGAAAAACATAAGAAGTGTAATGTAATCAACATGGGAACAAAGATAAGTGGTGTGATCCTCCAGGTTTCTGTTCTGGATTTCTATCTTCTATTAAAAAAAAAATAAAATATATATATATATATATATACACACACACATAAAAGGTGGGATAGGTGGCATTCTTCTATGTCATTTATAAGAAAAGGCTAAATTTTTCAGAAGGGGTTTGCAGGCATAACAAATCTATTAACACAATGTAAAGAAATCTCATGGATGTAGATCACCATTCACTCATCAGACTCACCCTCTCTTACTTGCGGATGCCTTTCATGAACAAATGCTCCCTAGACCTCAGAAGAATCATACAGTTATGTCAAAATGAAACACTGTTCATAACTGCATATGTTGGGAAGGCATTAAACTCTATGTTGTTTATTCAATCAGTGAGTGTAAATTAGGTGCATTTAGTAGAAGGACCCTCTGCAGTCACCAGTCTGAATCTCCAATGCTATGGCATCTCTCTACTGTAATTCCATTACTAACATGGGATTTATTCTAGACAAGGTTTATTGCTGCTTCCACTTTCATTGCTTGGCAGCTGCTCCAGGACATCTCTATGGTGATTGTGGGAACTCCTCTGTGAATTAACAGCATAAATTTAGTCTTGGCCAGCTTATATATTTCTTTGAATTCTTTAATTAAAAAGTCCATGCAGTATGTACATTTTTTTGAGAATATTGCACCCTATTATAATGTGATTCTATCTATAAATTATGTTTTATACTAACTGCAGCAGTCTTGCACCACTGGGAGCAAAATACAAATGAAAAAGAAGGAAATAAAGATTTGATTTGTAAAGGTCACACGAAAAAATAATTGCTGATTACATTAGCCCATCCCTCATCAGAGGAAAAGTGCATTGTCAAATGCATCTCAATTTAACACTATTACATTAGCTTAAATTCTTCTAGTATATAATATAAATGGGAGGGCTAGGGAGAATTAGTGTGGAACTTATCCAGATTTAGTCTGAAGGAGAACACATAGGTTTAGTAATGATGAAACTCATAGACACATAGGTAACAACAACTACATTAAAAAAAAAAATTATACGTAGCATTGAAAATAATGGAAAAAAAAAACATTAAAAGCAACAAAAAACCTATTATTACATCATGAAAAACACACTTCTTTTCAATATCTGCTTCTTTCCAAACAGCTGGTTATGGTCAGACACTGAGCTACAACAAATCTGGATAGCCTCACTGAATTCAGTAAAACTACATGAATTTACTTCATCTGGTAATCTTATCCCCAGATAAGGGGGATATTGTTTTCCTCAGGAGTATGCAGTGCACATTTTTATGCTTCCTTTATTTATGCTTGTTTTTACCAATATGGTGAACCACAAGGAACTTCTTCAGTAAAAACACTTCCAAGAAGGTCAATAAATATTTTCATACTCTAATTAAACCTGTGGCTTTGAGATTTTATTTCTGTTACTTGTCTGAAAGATTAAGTGCTCTGGCAGGCATACTTTTCAACTGTAATTCATAAAATCCAACTGATATGCCTAAACTTTAATTGTAGACAGCTATGTGACTATCCAACATGTGACTTCCTGGTTATACGGCCGAGATTTTTTTGATTAAAAAAGCTAGGTAGAAATGGTTCATTCAGAATATGCTCAGTGATATTGTCTAACCTGCTGGAATTCTAGATGGCTTCATTCTTCTGCCAAATAGATAATATTTTGTCACAACACAGTGTTAAATCCATACAGGCAGAAAGACTTCAAGGGAATAACAATAATTCCAAAGAATCAAGGTAAGCAGAGAGGAGCAGCAAAGGTCAAATCTTTGAGTAGGAGCTAAACCTAGTGTCAAGACTGAGAAGAAGCAGTCCAAAAAAGCTTTAATCATACCTTTATACCTATAGGTCAGCTGGGACAAACCGACTATCTGAACTTCACTAATATGTATTTTATCCCTCCTGATTTATTTTATTGTCAGTGCTGGAGTGTAATTCTGTTTTGTTCTCTGAAATAAAGGTGTCAGTTATTGATGTGAAATAGCAGCATCCTTGAAAGAGAATAAGTAAGAAGGTTGAAAATTGAGTCTGTGAAGAACAACCTAGACTAGATAATCTTTTCTTTGAAACAAATTCTTTAACAGAATACAAATTCACCTTGTTAGTCTTGGTGATCTGCTAAGGAAATAAATAACAAAGTGATGAAACCAAGGGTTATCTCCATTTATAAACTACACCCCTCTCCCTAGTTCTGCTCATCATGATCTTGACACCGCTATTTCTGAATCATGACTCCCCTGACATCCACAAGAGGAAGGCAGAGACCCATATAATTTCTCCAGACGCAGCTAGGGTTGAAACCTGACTGAAGTATCAGCTGCAGGGCATGGCAGGAAGCCACAGCAGCTCTGTGTACAGGTGCAAACAGTTCATATAATGTCTCACACGTCCAGGCTAGGAAACAAAAGCACAATCTCAGTTATGGCGCATACTAAAGTTCATTTGAATCATCTTATTACTGTGCACACACAATTGTGCATACAAATATATATAAATGTTGGAATAAACTGGAGATGCAAAGACTAAAATTTGTACAACAGATGATTTTGCACATGCACCTTGTCTCTTCCCAGGAAAAGAGGGAGTAATATTTAAGCACTATCAATTGCAAGCACAAACTTTTATGTGATTTGCATGTAATTTTGTCATGCTGGTGTTCACCATGGCTCCATGTCTTGGCCAAATGTGGGTGCTTTCAGTATCATCATAGTCACAACATAAATTGATGTTAACAATACAATAGATTTACTTTAGTAAAGCCTTTGACACTGTCTCCCACAGCATTCTGCTAGAGAAGTTGGCAGCTCATGGCTTGGACAGGCATACTCTTCAATGGGTAAAAAAGGTGGCTGGTTGGCCGAGCCCAGAGAATTGAACTGAACAGAGTTAAATCCATTTGGCGGCCAGTCACAAGCGGTGTTCACCAGGGCTCAGTTTTGGGACCAGTCTTGCTAAATATCTCTATCTCTATCGATGATCTGGATGAGGGGATTGAGAGCTCCCTCAGTAAGTTTGCAGATGACACCAAATTGGGCAGGAGTGTTGTTCTGCTCGAGGGTAGGAAGGCTCTGCAGAGGGACCTGGACAGGCTGCATTGATGGGCTGAGGTGAACTGTATGAGGTTTAACAAGGCCAAGCACTGGGTCTTGCACTTCATTCACAACAATCCCACACAATGGTACAGGCTTGGGGAAGAGTGGCTGGAAAGCTGCCTGAGGGTGCTGGTCAACAGCCAGCTGAATGTGAGCCAGCAGTGTGCCCAGGTGGCCGAGGCAGCCAACAGCATTCTAGCTTGCATCAGGAACAGTGTGGCCAGCAGGAGTAGGGAAGTGATTGTGCCCCTGTACTCGACACTGGTGAGGCCACACCTCAAATGCAGTTTTGGGCCCCTCAAGTACAAGAAGGACATTAAATTGCTGGAGCACGTCCAGAGAACGGCAACAAAGCTGGTAAAGGGGCTGGAGCACAAGTCTTATGAGGAGTGGCTGAGGGAACTGGGACGGTTTAGTCTGGAGAAGAGGATGCTGAAGGGAGACCTTAGCGCTCTCTACAGTTACCTGAAAGGAGGTTGTAGGGAGGTGGGTGTTGGTCTCTTCTCCCAAATAACTAGGGATAGGATGAGAAGAAATGGCTTCAAGTTGCATCAGGGGAGGTTTAGATTGGATATCAGGAAAAAATTATTTTCTGAAAGAGTGGTCAAGCATTGGAACAGGCTGCCCAGGGAAATGGAGTCGTCATCCCTGGAGGTGTTCAAAAAACGCGTAGATGTGGCACTTTGGGATATGCTTTCAGTGGACATAGTGGTGTTGGGTTGACGTTGGACTTTATGATTTTAGAGGTCTTTTCCAACCATAATGATTCTATGATTCAGACCATAATGCATTTAGAGTAGCAAATATACAAGCATTCTCTAAAGCTATATTAAGATTCAAATTTAAATAGACTTCAACTGTCATTGAAGGGATTTAGTGGCTATGTCTACATTGCTTTGCCTTAAATAGCCTGCAGCACATCCCATCATCTGATCCTGCATGTTGCCTTCATAAACACCCCTGATATTATGCACAAGCATCTTCTCCTCAGCAGCCATCAGTAAGCTTGTCTTTATGCCTGCAAACACAAGATCACCTTCTCCATCACAACCCCCTGGGTTCAGGATATAGAAGCATGAGTCTGGGTTGGATGAGGCAGAGGACAAAAAGTCCAGGTCCACTCCTGTAAATCACTGTGTTTGTGGAGGACTCCAACACTGCTCCAACTTAGATTTTTTTTACTGAGTGCTTACAGACTTGGCTATCCAGTATTTGATCCAGGAATGAGAAAGTTCTGAATGGATCAGATAAAAGTGTGTTTTTCTGTTGCTAAAATATGCTGGGTCTACCTGTTACACTGTGTAGGATGACGAGCTGGGAGAGATGGAGGAGCATACAGTGGTCAGCCTTGAAGACTATTGTACGAAGAGTTACATATCCAGAAGGCTGATTTGAGACTCCTCCAGTGTTCAAAGGGAAGGTAGACATACAGTTCTAGGTTGCATATTTTTTCCCATTGAACATCTTGAACAAACCTTACCATCAGCTTGGTGAGAAGATAAAAGTGAAAAAAACCTGTAAAGTTAGAGAAAAAACCTGTAGCAAATAAATAATGAGTGCAACCTTACCTTATTCCAGAAGAGCTAACCTATAAAAAAAGAAACCACCATGAGGTATGACTTTTCCAAACTTTAAAGTGTCAAACCTGGCAAGTTCATATTAAATAATATATAATATAATATGGCCCTTTTCACCATACAGGGACTCCAAAATTCCCTATAATGAATATTAAGTATCCCAAGAGGATACTCTGCTCACAGAATGACTGACAGCAGTCTTCATAGCAGAGTGAAATATCTCCTCGGTGGCTTATAACACTTCTAAACACAAAGCAAAACTTAGGTTGCCTTACAAAATAATCTAATTATCAGATTTATTGCAAGATGTATGCGTCAATTGATTCCCATTCCACTGATGCTACAGACTGTACCAAAACATCTTCTGTTCACCTGTAAGCTCGTTTCACGCCTGCATATTAAACAAACTAAATCAGATTTTTACAACTTACTACAGGATAAAACTGAGAACTCTCATTAACCTCTCAGGGAGATCTGAACCTTCACTTCAAATCAACTACCTTCCGCCCTGTTTTGTTTTTTATTATTTTTCACTGGATTAATTAGTAATTAAATGAAGAGTGTGCTCTTCCTGACTCTCACTTCCTCACTATAATGCAATATCTGTCTCAGTTTGTGCAGTGTTGGCTTGCTTACTTTGAGAGACTGGTGTATTCAAAAGCAAGCAAGAGAAGATGAAAAGCAACAAGAAGGAGATAAGAAAACATAGGACTCGTCTGATAAATTAAAGGTCATATTTTGTTATCCGGAGTTTTAAAAAGATCCTTTGTACTGCCTGTGCAGCATTTAAGGAGCTAATATTGTACGGCTACTGCTAAAATAGGCAGGAAAATTGATAGAAATCATTAAAGAGGAAGATTAAAGTATAAAAAATGAATTGTTTTAAGTACAGTACCTTGCCCCACATCACTCCAAGGGTGACATTTTGCAGTTCTCCAAGGTAAAAGGACTCTGAACTGTTTCTAAATCATAATGTTACAGTATTTAAGGTTACATTTGCTATAGAAATTTAACCAGAAGCTGACTGTAAGCAGTTTCTTATTCAATAGGTTTTCAACAGCTGGAAAATGGAGAATATTTCAACCCTACTGCATCTAAAATTAGCTAGGTCTGAGATAGCAACTACTGAATGTGTTCTTCTGACTTTTGCCCAGGTAGCAATCTGGATGATCTTCATTTTGCGTTAGCAAAGAGCTGCTATATAGAATGTCTCTTGACAGAAATAATACATTATATAAATGAACAATGGCAAATGGAAAACACTGTGCTCAGCTCTTATTTTAAATTTCTATTGGTTTGTAACCCCATGAGTATCCAGTATGCAGGTAGAAGCCATCAATAAGAAAGGTCTTATTAACTATGTGCAAGCCTCCTAATTAAGTTTAATCACACTGCAAGTTCTGAGGATGGAATAGGACAAACTGTCAAAAGGTCATTGTTCATATCATTGCATTTTATTGTAGTCAGTGAAAGGCTTTGGGAAATTCTACATATTTTTTCCATATATTATTTCTGGACCATTTGCAACATGAAAAGTTATGTGAAAAAAATTTAAAAATCTTCTCGGGTTAAATTCTGCTTCTGGTTATCTGATTTATAAAAGAAAACAGAGTTTGTCCTTCAGTTGTGATCACCAAAGCTACTGCAATTTAACTGCTCTAGCAAAGTGTTTGGAAGCAATGCAGGGTGCAGTGAGGATAATTTCATGCTCATTACATGACCAGAGGTATAAAAAACATAAGAAATCCAAGGCAATCAGCATCAATCCTCATCAACAGCACACAAAATAACTTGACTGCAACTGCAAATATTAAAAACATTGATTTTATGTTCTTTCATGAAGGCTGAAAATACTAGATTTAATCACCACTATGGCCTAAAGTCCTGGACCATACAGGTGCTTTGCCACACTTGCTACATGTGCCAAGGCTGCATCAGCTGGTTCTCGTACGGATATGCACGATTACAGACAAGCCAAGGGAAAGAACAAAAGTGAGGTCATTCTTTGAACAAGTCTTTGCCAAGCAGAAGAAACCAAATGCACCCATACAGATAGAAAATGGCATTTAAGAGATAAAAATCTGTGTCAGCAGTGCAGCAAAAAAAAAGCAGCCCTTGGCCTAAGTAAGCTCCAGACTTTCAGTTCTGTCTAAAAGCGGCATTTCAATTTATGTATTTATGCCTTGCAGACATTTTACTATAAAAGAATAATTTATTTCAAATAGAAAGGTTTAAACTTGTACACATAGGGGTTTTTTTAACACTTTTGGCAAGACACAGAAACAGAAACTGTAAATAATAGAAACAGATGCTCACTGAGATAAAAGCAGAGGAGTGCTTTAGGACTGCAGAACCATAATGAGCAGTCCACCATACAACAGCATAATGGCCGTGGGTAGACTCCCCATGGTGATTTAGTTTTATCTGTTAAAAGGTGAAATAAACTGATCCCCTAATTATATATTTAAAAGAGCTTCACTAATATTTTTCATTTAAACTAATCTGTGATATGTAGCACGTCTCTACAACTTTTGACGCAATACAGCTCATTTTTTTTTAAATCTGCAAAGTGTTTCCAATTAGCAAACTATTTTCCTCTTATGATTATGTTTCGCCTCAATTTTTTTTTTAATAGCCTGTCTAAGAAGACTGAGAATTTCTGTGAAACATTTGATTTTGCTTTGAGATTCTGATTTTGAAGAAAATTGAAAACTGCATTGCTCAAATGCTCTGGATTTGTACGTCCAAAACTTCTATAGTTTCCTTCTTTTATGATTTCAGAAGTTCTGAAGGGAGGGAAAAGATGGTTACCTAACATATTTATCACTTTCCTGAAATCTGTGTTTCATGACTTCTCCATGTAAAATTGGGGGAAAGATCCACTGCTAAATAAAGCGCCTGTCAGGAGGGAAAGGTGTGAGAAAGCCTGTCAGTGTTGTCACCAGGCACTCCTATGGAAAGTCCATTTCAGTGCACCCTCTTCTCCAAAAGCACTTAAAAGACACACTGAACATCAACCACAGAAGCAATTCTCAAGTGCCTTGCTAAATCATGGCTTGAAAAGGCCTTTGAAGCTGCAGATCTCTTGGATGTTTTCAGATGACAGCTGACAGTGTTACTAGCAGGAACAGGGAGGTAATTGTCCCCCTGTACTCGGCACTGGTGAGGCCGCACCTCAAGTACTGTGTTCAGTTTTGGGCCCCTCACTGCAAGAAAGACATTGAGGCCCTGGAAGGCGTTCAGAGGAGGGCTACGAAGCTGGTGAGGGGTCTGGAGCACAGGCCTTATGAGGAGCGGCTGAGGGAGCTGGGATTGTTCAGTCTGGAGAAGAGGAGGCTCAGGGGAGACCTTATAGCTCTCTATAACTTCCTGAAGGGAGGTTGTAGTGAGCTAGGGGTCGGCCTTTTCTCTCGTGTAGACAGTGATAGAACTAGAGGCAATGGTTTCAAGCTGCGCCAGGGGAGATTCAGGCTGGACATTAGGAAATACTACTTCTCGGAAAGGGTAGTCAGGCACTGGAATGCACTGCCCAGGGAGGTGGTGGAGTCACTGACCATGGGGGTGTTCAAGAAACATTTGGATGTTGTGTTGAGGGATATGATTTAGCTGAGAAGTATTGGTGATGGTTGGACTGGATGATTTTTTAGGTCTTTTCCAATCTTGATAATTCTGTGATTCTGTGATTCTGTGGTGTCAGGGTAGCCTTGGGTAACTAGGAGAGAAAAGTCATTGACTCCAGGGCCAGACCTAACATATGGATCTGACCCGCATCAACTAAATCAAGATATCTCAGTTCTTTAAGCTCTTGCCCAGAACACATTTTTATGTGAAGAGCTACTCCATTTTCAAGTTAACAAGGACACATTTTAGATGGACAATGCAGAGCTGGCAGCTAACTTCAGTGTAGGTCTAACTTTATTGCCTTGATTTTCAGCTTCAATTTGAGCTGAAATACCACAATGATAAAAGAAAATAAAAATCATTACTGAACTATTTAAGTGTATATGAATTTGCAAGGAAATATGTCATCATCAATCAACTATCAATACGTTTAATTTTTCATTTTCTTTTCCAAAAATCCATTTGCTGATGCAATATTCAAAAAGTAGACTGTACTTCTACTTTCAAACACTTATGAAGTGTTAAATGGTGAAAAGAACAACTTTTGAAAGAAAACAGCTCTGCTAGCACAATTTACACATCCACTTTTTCTCAGGAAACCACTTGACCTTTTAAGAACATACTGAAACCCACTATGTTGAAGAAATTAGGTAAGGATATTATAATGTTTCCAGCTTTATGAAGTCTAGTAGCTTCTCTAACACGAAGCGCTAATGCATTATTAAATATAATGCAATACGCTATTTAAAGTATTTTTATTTTTAAATGATTGGTACTGAGAATGATAAACTATTAAATAAACATCTAATTCTAAGCAGATAATACACTAACAGCTAAAATGTGCAGATGGCTTACAAATAAAATATTAATGCATTCCGGTTTAATAAGGATATATATTAAAGATAAAATTCAGGACTCCAAGAAGGAAGGACTATATCATTCTCTCAATCCACTGCCCACCATCACCCATGAAAGCACTGCCAGAAAATTAATAGATTTGTTGGGGAAAGGAAACCACCAACAGTCCTTGCTCTTATTAATATGTGCACAGACTCGCAACTGTTTCCAAAGTAGAATGCTAGAACTTATAAACAAACTTTCATGGCTAAGGTAAATACAATGAAGATTTAAATATGTCTAACTGCCAGGATGGACTTTTACCATCAATAAAGCACAAGGCTAAAACATGGTTCCAGCAAAGACTGGAGTAACATCCCCTTTTGGTTTTACCACGGAACACCCATGGTGATCACATCCACCGAGCAACGGCAGATAAGGGAAGTGTACAAACAACAGATTATTTTTGACAGACTCTTGCAACATAGCTCATCTCTCCTGCTGAGCTGGAAAAGCTGTATGCAGGCTTACTGCATAGCATGCTCTGTAACTAAAGTCAGCTACTAGAAAAAAATACATGTAACAAACTGTGAGATATCAGATAGAATGGCTGAGCAAGCAGCTAACTAATAACCATTTTCCTAGCTACCAGGATTTATAGATGTATAAATATACAAAGCTGAGGAAGAGAAAGATAAATGATACATTAGAATTGAGAAAATATCTTCAGTCTTCTCTTTCTGTTTTTTTGCAAGCACGTTCTCAGTTTAATGCGATAAGACTGACATGTTTAAGGCATTGTACAGCTGCTGTTTAGCACAGTAGTGTTTCTGGATATAGAAATGATACATGGAAACATTCTTTTCTCTGGTGCAACTTGGTTAATTCCTAGGAAGCTATAGTTGTATCTGCATTATAAACACAATGCTACCATAGCATTATTCTTGTATTGATAATACACTCCTAGTGTAGATGTAGGCATAATCTGATCCTCATAACACAGGATATGACTATTGAACCACTTGACCCTGTATTCTCCCATAAAACTATTCTTTCGTTAATTCATAACCTGTAACGGGCTCAAATATGTTATCCTAACGTGACGATATACAGTAGCGGAAAATCTAGAGGAAAAAAAAGCAGTGAATTCCAAGGCTCACTGTTGAAATCAGGCGCTCTATTTCTTGCATGAATTTCTTAGCTCTGGTTACATCTTCCTAGAAACAGCTAAAGAACACTGTAAGCATCTAGTGTTTTCTTCTCCTGAAACCACTTATACTGTAATCAAGTCACTCCATAGTTTTCTTTTCGACACTATAAATCAGTTGAGATAGCACCTCTTTTGGACTCTTGTTACACGTGCACCCTTTTTTTTTTTTTTTTCCATAGAACCACAAACCCCAGTACAGACTTTGATATCTATTCCAGAGCTGGTTTCAAAGTACTGCAGGGGGTGGTAAAATCTGCCCCAATTCTTACATTTTAGGGTTTTGTGCCCACAAAGTGATTTCTATAAATTTATTTATCACAACATCACATGATGTTTCATAGAGAGCAACCTGGAAGATGTGACCCTCCACAAATGACTTCTCAGAATTATGTATTTCCAGGACATTCTCTACATTGACATAGCCTTTGCTCCTTCCTTTTAGACCCACACCTTGGCACTTAGCACTGCTGCAGTGCTCTCTGCATCTTTATTTTAAATTCTCCTGGCTTCCCAAGTGATCACGTTCACACACTACATTTGCCGTGCCCTCACTATTATTTACCACTTTTTTTTGGTCTTTATAACAGTCACACATCATCAGTAATGACCTTATGCAGACTTCCAGACCACTTATAAAAGTGTTAAGATATTTTCAAGCCCAGTACAGAACCCCACTGGACATGTTTCCAGTCAAGAAAGGTCCTCATTAATAACTGTTTCTTGTATGCAATTTGAGTTTATTAGCTCAAGTTGACTAATGAAAAAAATAACTATATTGACTGCTCATCACTTTTATGAAGAGTATCCATCAGCCTTGGGACTGACAATGAGATGCATGGCTTTGACACGCAGGCTCCTCAAAGTCACTGCGACACCAAACACTGCAGTGCTGCACCTCTATGGATGGTAATTTGGCTTATAAAGGATGATCTATACACATAGGAAAACTATGAGCACTAGAGAAGTTTAAAAGGGAAGGAGGAACCCTGAAACTGAGTCTGAAACTTCTCTGTCCAAATCCTCCATGTGTACCTTATCCTACCACAGCTTTTTGGATTTGACAGTGCAACCATAGCACTGTCTTCATTCTGAGTTTGTATTTTAGTTCACACAAAAACACACATGAATTTGCACAAGAGAGAACTACAGGGCTAGGACCCTAAAGTGAGGTGCTCAAGAATCCTTTGGTTGAAAATCACTGTGAGGCAACTGCTGTGCTCTGAAAATGACAGCATATTTTCAAAACTTAGCCCTACACCCAGCTGCAGTTAAACTTTTAGTACCATTTGTTCTTTTGAAAAGGCCATATTTATTCTTCTCTCCCTATTGCGCAACTGTAATTTTAAAATTTTAAACCAGTAGTCTACTAATGCCTGTCAGTTCTGTAAAACAGGAAAATCAAAATTGTCTTTATATATAATTAACCCTGACAATATTGTGTTTCATTCAGTTTTTTAATGTCCACTAAACTCAATGCTGCACCAGAAAGGCCATTTAACTCCTTGGAAATAGTCCACTGAGGAAAATAAACCATTCACATCTCAATTAAACTAATCTGTAAAGGCATCATTTTGCTGCCTTTAATTCAGTTAACTTCTGCTTGTAAGGGGTTGAAATCAGGATATTGTTCACAATGTTTTGTGCTTCTGATACAGTGATAGATATTCAATTACTGCTTCAGATTTATTTGAAATGGTGTATACCTCAGAATCTGACTCCTGTGAAGCTCATAAGGGTTTCAGGTTGTATAAATCACACAAGCTTTTCAGTCTTTTCCTGACAGGTAGGACATATTGCAAAAAAAAAAAGACCCTCTGGTTTAGCTACACCTTGCTAGGGTCAAAGTAACTCTTTGAACGCAGCTGGAACACTCTGAACTTACTGTTAAATCCACGATAAAATACAACAGTCCTGTAGAACCGGTCACAACCAAGTTGCCATTAATCAAAAACCCAAACTATTTAAAAGTAAAGTAAAGTAATTTTGAAAGTGCGGACGCTGCAGTTTCAAGATGTTTTCTTTTTTTAACCAACAGGGCTTAAGACTGCAGAAAGCTAACCACATCGCAGGATGAAGAGATGCGTGTGCATCTTCTCTCCCATGTTCACATGGTACAAAGGGGAGAAGGGGAGACTAAAGCATGTACATACCCATATGTTCAAGACAGTAATGATTTGTGTCCTCCTGGATACCTGGTTAAGGTGGTTCAGTCTCTTGAAAATATACCTAGGACAGAGCAGGTTGCCATTTTCCCTGCTGCAGTATGAATTACAGCGACTGCTTCTGAATTAGTTAGTTTAATGGAAGTTCTTGTCCTGAAGACAAAAAGTACTATTCTGCTCACACCTCACAACACCAACAGAATATATCTGGGGACACACGCACAAATGTGCCTCTAATATAAAAAAATCTCATCTTCCCAGAGCACCTACACCACTACAGCACTGCAGAGAAATTAATTTTGTTTTCCATATGATAGATTGTCTGGTCGGAAGGCTCAACACTGCATTGATTTGTTCTGTCCTGAGAACGGCTCCCATTTCAGATTGACTTCAGGGTTGCCCCAGAAGCTAATGGAAACAAACTGCATCGCAGAAAGAAAACATGGCAAAAATACACTATCATACTCTTCTCTTGCATGCTCTATCAACCACAGGGAGCATTAATACCAGTTTTGGAGGAAACAAGTGTATACCCATCAAGTAAGTAATCTAAAGTGCGTGGCACAGTCACAACCATACAAACACTTATTCACGTGTTACACAAAAGCAATTTTACTGAAGTGAGCGGTTATTGGTTTGGCTTAGTGAATGACACATTACATAAAATCCTTTGTAATCTTGAACAGGACATGAACAGGAATGTGTAATCTTGAATAGCTATGAACCTACTAGAGGGCAGGCTGAAAGGGAAGAGAAATAGAGGAATTTAGTGTTCAAAGCTTTGCATTGTCAACATGGTACAGAATCATAGAATCACAGAGTAGTTTGGGTTGGAAGGATGACCTTCAAATGTCATCTAGTCCAGCCCCTCTGCAAGGAGCAGGGACATCCCCAACCAGATCAGGTTGCTCAGAGCCCCATCCAGCCTGGCCTTGAATGTTTCCACGGACGGGGCATCCACCACCTCTCTGGGCAACCTATTCCAGTGTTCCATCACCCTCACTGTAAAAAAATTTTTCCTTATATCAAGTCTGAATCTGCTTCCTTCTAGTTTAAAACCATTACCTCTCATCCCATAACAACAGGTTCTGCTAAAAAGTTTCTCCCCATCTTTCTTATAAGCCCCTTTTAGGTACTGGAAGGCTGCTATAAGGTCTCCCCGGACCTCTCTCTTCTCCAGGCTGAACAGCCCCAACTCTCTCAGCCTGTCCTCATAGGAGAGGTGCTCCAGCCCTCTGATCATCTTTGTACCCTTCCTCTGGACTAATCCTCCATTTTGAACTTACTCTACTACCTTGGATAAGTTGTGATACTGCAGGTTACGTGGAAAATATATGTCAAACCAAATAAATTGTGCAAAAGAATCCCTACATATTGTCAATCTTTCATCTTTTGTGATCTGAGTTTTACTGGGATTGGTAATCGATAATGGCATTCCTGAAAAAGTGAATGGGACCAGCTGTGACAGATTTGCCATGTGTCATTCTGAGATCTGTTTTCATTCTCACTTTCTTCCTCTAACTTGAATGGCCATAGCTTATAGCCTTTTTCAGAAATTCAATTTCCATATCATCCTGTGCGTAATTATGGTAAGCACGTATGGGCACCATCCTTTGCCACAAGACACAAAAAGAGTAGATATCTGTTTCTTTCATTATTTTAGACATTTTTCAGAATCACTGCTCATTTGACATTTTCTTTCTCCATCTAAACTAGATGCATTGTGCCACCTTGCTGTATTTAACTGAAAGGTGTTATCCTTTCTGCAATCAAGTAATGACAACCATGCCACACATTTTATCAAGATCAGAATTTAATTACAGGATCTATCAAGTCTAAGAAGGGATGAGCCTTTGTATTTCACCAGGATATCCAAGATGAAAAATAAAGGAAAAAAGAAAATCTGTCTGCAGACTTAGAGAAGCATTATTATATAGTGTTATCTGACAGAAAAACCTGATAAGCTGTCAAATTAAAAAGCTGATTTTTGAAACTTTACTGAAACCACTTTTTGAAAAGAGACTTACTGTAGTGTCTTGTTTGGGTATCACCTAGGCTCTTTATTTAAAGATGACAGCAGGATAGAACAATCTCATAATCTCTCAAAGGGCAGCAGTGCTTTTTAAAAAAAATACTTCATTGACTTTGGATAAGCTGTAACACAGGTTCACCCAAAGAGAATGGGAAAATAAATCACCATTTTTGTTAACATCAACCTTTCACATGAACAACAACATTATACTGAAAGTGAGACCTAGATACAGGCTGAAAAATAATACATTTAATCATAACCAAAGAGTAGTCAGAGCTGTATGAATCAGAAATCAGTTGTGCAATTACAAGCTGGCAAAGGTAAGGCAGCATGCTGGCCTAGTTACATCCATCACTTAACTGCTGGTTTGTGGCTCAGTAACTAAGATTATTTTTTAATCCATTGTGATCCCTGCTAAATTAGTTTCTTGCATCTTACTATACTCTAGAGAACTTGCTGAAGTGTGTTTCATGGATTTCTTTGTCTTATTTTTAATTCTCTATATGCCATTATTTTACACAATGCTATAATGCCTTCTTTTATGCATGTTATAACTGAACATAATTGTATGAATACAGGTAGATCTCAGCTTCCTATAATACTTATTGAACATTTTGTCCAGTTGAAACAAACAAAAATAATGCTATTTTAGCTTTACTTGAGATAAATAATGAAAAAAGCATAGAAATATTTATTGTAGGAAACATTTTGTCATTGAGTGATCATGAGTTGACTCAAATTAATACAGGGACAAGTAAAAATAAGTCGTTAAATCACATTATTGATTTCAAAAAACCAAAATTTGATAAAGTGAAGGAAAACAGATTGTGTAACCAATCTGAGGGGTTAGACTCAGCCAGGAAGGACACTTGGAAATTCTTTAAGGTAAAGTATTAAAAAAAAAACAAACAACCAACAAAAACAAAAAAAAAACCCATTGTATATATATTTGTACTTGCGCCTGGCAAGGTTAAAAATATACAAGGGGAATATACTAGGCTGAATAGCTACACTATCATAGACTATGTTATGAGATGTTAAAAACCGAGACCTGCTCAGTAAACAAAGCAGTGACTTTCAGAATTAGAAACAGAAACAAATATACATGTAAGTTTGCCAAAACTGAAACTCAAAGAGCCTTTCAAAGAAAGTAAAATAAATTTAAAAGCCAGAGATTCTTCAGCACTATAAACAAAAAGAGGTCATGGAAAGAATGAGAGTCGCTTTGTAGTAAGGTTGATGATGATCCAAGGAATGTGTCTATGAAAATGTAGATCTCCACAGCTCAGAAGACAGCAACATACATATTCTAAATGAACTTGTGGGGTCAGAAGGCAAGGAAGATGATCTCTATCCCAGAGAGATCATCTTCTTGTATTAGAGAAGAGAAAACTTAATAGCTGCTTCTTGTACTAGAGAACAGAAAACGTAATAGTAATAAATGATACTTTAATTATACATGAAAAATAGACTGTTTAAAATTGAAGCCTATAGTAAAAGTGAAATAAGTACTGCAACCTTGTAAAACTACTTAAAAATCTCTATGATGTATCACTCAGAATATGGTAAATTCATCGAAATCCTGAATACTACAAGGCGGTTTGTCTTACCACCAGCACACCAGGAAATCTGTAAAATGGCCATATGTAAATACACACTGAAATTGAATAAATTTTTACATATAGCTCAATAACAATCAAAAGTGCCTTTTTTTAATGTGATCTACAGTATCCTTTTTACTGGGCATAGAGGTGGAGGTCATAGTAGATAGCTAATGTTAACTAATAAAAGACAATGAGGAATAACACACTTTATTCTTGTCCCCTTTTTCCTTTTAAAAATTTTATAATGAATTACATTGCGATAAAATGTCCACTGGCATGTGGGATTATTTCACATGAAGAGGAAGAGAGTAATCCAGTCAAAATATTTAGTCTGATCTTAGCCATACACAGTGTTTTAAAACAAATTTGAAATGAAAGAATTAAAGACATGGATGCGATTGGAAAATGAGATAAAATGCAAAACTTTACCAAATCATGTTAGACTAATCTAATAGCTGTATTTGATAAGTTAACTGATTTTCTGGATTAAGGAAATGAAGTATATCTAATTTATCTGGATTTCAGTAAAGCATTTGATATGATGCCATGCAGCAAATCATTGATTAACTGTGGAAAACGTAGAGTAGTATAAAAATAGTACGGTAAAGAGCTGAATAAAAAAAGACAACAAGGGACAGCATTAAGCAAGGAAATTTTCGTCTCCTCCTCCTTCTCTCCTCTCTCATGTAGAGATCACAGCCTGATATCCTGCTTCTCTATCTATTGACAGGCTTCTGAATATAAGGGCTACTTGGTTTAGGTCACACTCAATGTCTCCATCTTCCCAGGATGAAAGTCTCTTCCAGGAACTAGCTTGTGTATTGGAGTATTCTTCCTAATATTTCCACTTCATTAGGGTGTCTTCTTCAGCTTCTTGGTGAATCATTCACACAGATGATAAAGTCATTACCTGTCTCATTCAGACCTGCCAATGTGTCAACTATACCATATTCTAGCCCTCATTTTTCCCAACTATATTACCTATATTTGAAAACTAAATCCTCAAGAGATAGTATGTCAGTCAGACATATCAAAGCTCTCCAGGTATTTTGGAGAGCTGATGCTATGCAGTTGAATGGCTGGAAGACTTGCTTAAGTCAAGCAAGTATAATAAATGAAATGCCGAGTTCTACATTAAGTTAACACGTTGAATATCACAGTGAATTCCAAAACTGCATTAGACTATGCCATAGGAGGCACCACTGAGGGCACTGCACATATGTAAAGAAAACCAGTAGTTTTCTCACAGGAAGACTACCAGGGTGGAACTCCTAAGAAAGTACCTGAGATGACTTCCAGGACCAGTCTGTTATTTTCTTCACCAATCTCAGAATAAGATGTCAACCACACAATGAAATCTACAGATGACATAAAACTAGACATATTGGTAATTCTGAAGAGGCTGCAGATATCAGACAAGAGGAACTGAGTCCTTCTGAGTTAACAGAAGTGACACTAAAGCTTATACTACAAAGTGCAAGTCACACACTTAAGATATAGGACAGGTCACACCATTTTTTTTTTTGGCCATAAACTGGGGTATTACAAAAGAGAATTCATAAGGAAAGATGTTCAATGGGTATACTAGTCAGCTGCAGAATGATATTGAGCCATCCGGTTTTGAGGTATGAAAATGAAAAAGAAGTTGTTAGAATGCATCAGTTGATATTACTTTCAGCATTAATGTCTTCATCTGCCTTTACATAAGGTTCTAGTGTTCTCACTACTGTCCATTACCAGTCATATGTGCTTTTGAAAACTTATTTCAAAATGAAAAAGCATCAAAAGAAAGGCTATTACAATAAGCAGATAAATGAGAAAACTGTTTTGTTATAAGACATACAAGAACAAAGTGGGATGAAATGGAAAGTGTTTGGACTGGAAACTGAAAGAAAATTTCTAAGTGCAGGAGTTTTCTCCTAAGTTACCATCCAGAAGAAGTAATTCATGCAAAGAAGCAAAAAACCAAACCACTAACACTTATCTTTTAAAGGGGAAATGTGCCATTGATTTAAATACAGTTCTATTAATATTTTCTTTAGCATTCTAACCATTCTCAGAACTTGGTTTTTTTGACTGATAATGAAAATAATCCATGAGCTGTTTATGCATTAAACCTTTGTCTTGAGCCACTGCAAGTAATTAAAAATATTTTCTATAAAAATTCAAGTTATTTCACCTGTGTGCATTATCCTTCATGTATCAACTTTTCTTCTTCTCTTATGAAGCCTATCCAACAGAGTAAGTTGATTTTTTAACTTTGGGACAAGAATGAAAAATGCTTTGATCAATTAAAATGTTGTTGAAGCTAATGAAGACTTTACAACATCTCTTACTCTAGAAAAAAAATGCAAATAAATGGCATAAAACACTAAATTTTTAATTTTTAAATTTCAGAAATGTAAAAGCTTGGGGGTTTAAAATGCTTGTGTTTTAAAATATCTTTTTGTTGTTTTTTAAATACCTTTCATTTTTCTTTTTTTTTTTATTTGTTTTTTCATTGCCTATCAAAGGAGGCATATTTTTTTAAATTCTTCATTCATTAATCTTTGTCTTCTCTTGAAGTCTACTCTAGTACAGCCAGTATGTATGGCTTCTATTTTTTTTTTAAGTCAATGTTAATGAATTTATAACTTAAGGTTTAAATGATCATACTTCCATTGAAAATCAATGGATTTAATCTGGTGATTTTCATTAGGAGGGAATCTGTGTCTCTGTTCTCCCTAAGATAGAGTGTAATCCATGAAAGAACTCTGCCTTTACCACCAGGGTTCTGTAAGTTCTCCCTGAATAATTTCACATATGGAACGTTGTAAAAGAGTGCAAATCACACACACACAAAAAAAAAAAAAAAAAAAAAAGGTATGTTAACTCATTCATATTTATCCCCCATTACCTCCTATCAAACCAGAATACGTTGAACTGTAACAGTTACCAGCAGACGTTTCCAGACAGAGACCTCAGCATAAACAGAACCACAGGGATACATCACTCCATGGACACATGAAAGGCCATAAAGAACATTGATTAGTTTTACTTTCCAAACCTGTGAGAATGAGACACTACTTGGTAATCAAGGAGCTACTGACTTAGCTGGTATTTTTTCCGTTCTCCTCTCACTAATTCCATGGACTAAATACTTCAGACTCACATCTATAGCCTGATTTTACACATATGGCATAAATTTCTACATAA
The DNA here is from genome assembly GCF_036417535.1 of Chlamydotis macqueenii. Classification (NCBI taxonomy): domain Eukaryota; kingdom Metazoa; phylum Chordata; class Aves; order Otidiformes; family Otididae; genus Chlamydotis; species Chlamydotis macqueenii. The sequence continues at coordinate 68,993,722 of NC_141558.1, read as the reverse complement.
AGTGTTAACTTGCACATAACTTCTACATATTCTCAGATAGAGAGTTCCTGAGAAGTCCTCCTGTTATTCCAAACACTGTCATCTCCAAGGGAAGTAAAGTATTATGAAATGTCCTTATTTCATTGGCACTGCTAGTTTCTTACAGCAGGAAATTAACATCCAAAACAGGAGACATTGGGCAGTATCTGTTTCATAGAAGCTGTGAACAAAAACTTAAGTTTTTTCCATTGCATTTCTCTTGTGGGCAGAAATGCCGTCTTTATTTTGTCTTTGGGAGTGTTGCCCCCACCAAGTAACAAGAGACCACTCCAAGTTTGCAAGCTTCACAGCTCATCAGAAGAAGGTGTTCATCATATTAGGTATGTCCACCATCAGGACTGATTTATCAAGGTGACTGATCTGACTGCAGGAGTGTCAAAACCCTGACCATAGCAAAGAAAAGCACATGAGAGAGAACTAAGATGTGTTCTTTTATCCAAAGGAGGAAGCAAATGAGAAAAAAGGTAAAGATAGTGTGTTGCTGGATAGATAGGTAGATAAATAAATAAGTCAGAAGGCTTATATTATTTCAGTGTGGAAAACACCTTGAAATTCCTATGTCCTAACAGCAGTGGCCAGGGAGGTTTGAAAAATTACCCGATAGCAAATGCAAGGCAAGGAAAATACTGAGTGACCATTTACTTGTTAGGTTCCTACCTCACCTTGACCATTGTAATTTTGCACGGATGTGGTGATAACAGGATGCCTGTCTATTCTGTTAGAATATTCCAACATATGTTTGTGAAAGAGTGTGAGATCTCTCCTGGACACCACACTTATGCCTGAGAAACAGACCTTTGATTCTCTTCAGAAGTGACTGTAGTGGCTTGAATTTGGAAGGTAGTTCTAAGCCAATGGTATGCATGTTAGACGCCTACATGGATTTCCTGGGAAATACTAATCCATTCCAGAGAAACTAATGTACTGATACAAATGTCTCCTGTTAATTTTATGGTCGATCTGAACACACAAAACCAAGACAAATGGATAGCACTTATCCTAAATAGGATACATAGTAAGAGTTGACTCTTAACATTTATCTTAAGGTTAGATGTATCTTATGAAAAGATGGCAGATGCTTTGTCTATATTTCAGAATACAGGGACCAAGGGAAGCATTTAAATGAGATGTCCCCTTCCCCTAGCCCTTGGATGTTCTGCAATAGCAACCTTTAGCTCACAGATCCAGAGAAAGTCCCTAAGACAACAAACGTCTATGCTCTCAGAGTTTAACCCTAAGTGGTAAAGCAAAAAAAAAAAAAAACCAAAACCCAGAACAGAATTATTCTGTATTATACTAAAGGCCTGAGAGCTTCAACTGCCAATTGCCATATTGCAGAGATACTTGGCACTAACCATAACGTCAAGCCTGTGGTTTGATCTTCTGCCAATGTACATGGACTCTCACATAGGTTCTTCTTTGGTGTGTATGCTCAATAGTAATTTATACTCCCCAATCACCGAGATACATCTGTTTCAGTAATCTGGCAGTGTTTTGGACAATCTTTTTTGTGTGAACAACGTGTGCAAGATGCTCATGCTGTCAGACCTAGGTCTGTCAGACACAACCCTAACAACATCTGCTGACCCATGGGGTACATGAGGACAGCTGCAACTAAGTTATGCTTTTCTAAGGCTGACCAGAGATTCAGGGGTTACCAGGAAGGCTCTGTTATAGATACTGTAGATATACATCATGCTGTTTCTTCCAGACTGATACAGGGTCCCAGGAACTGCTGAGTATTCCCAGCAGTCTGAACAGCTTTGAAATCATAGACCAGTTGACCAATATCTAACAGATCATCTTCTATCCAGAAAATTCTGCATCAGTCTGATTTATAATGGAAGTCCTGAAGGGCAGGTTCCCGCTGGTAAAATGATTGGCTGTGCCACGTTTTTTAAAAGAATCAGCATTGAGCAAACTCCCTTTGACTGCAGAAAGTTTGGACTTATTTACAGAAAAGTGATTTTGAAAATCCTTCACAATAAATGGTGATTATCGCGGCTTTAGAAAGTTACCTAGCTTGTTCTGATATACTTTCCCAGACTGGTAAAATGCGCACCCTTCACTACTAAGGAAGGAAAATTAGAAAATTGATAAAATTCTTTTTCTTGTTAAATAGATATAGTTATGAGCACTGCTGTGAGAAAGATTTTCTCCCTTGCCCTACCCTATTTCATTTGATTTGAAACACATTTTCTTTCAGGTAAGGAAGAAAAGGTTGTTTCAAATTAAATGAAATCCTTTTTTCTCAGATTACTTAAGTCCCCTATAAACACGGGGTAACTTTGACATGAAAAGTCAGAACACTATTTAGAAAATACTGAAATTACTATTTTGACATTACCAAACCCAATTTCCTATTATTTTGTTTTTCCTTTGGCTTTAATTACTAGTATGGCTTGACCCAAATTAATAAGTCCTTTGGTTTCCTACCATAAATGCATTTTTAGCAAATCTACATTTCAGTGTAGAATTATTATCTAACAGGAGGTACAAAAGCAGCCTGTTCACAGTAGTAGCTGGAGTTGCTACTATGGTGCAGTCCCATTCCCACAACAGCAGATAGCCAGTTGGGGAGAGGAATGAAAACTAAGTTGTGAGGTAGACAAGATAAGCCATAAACAGTAGAAAGGATCTGCATGGAAAATGGGGTTAGTCTATCAATTAGGAACTCTGACTGCATTGTCAGTAGTTTTCTCATTTCTATTTAATATGATTGGAAATTAGGCTGCATCTAGATAAGTTAATGGGAAATCACTATCCGAAAAAGAGGTCAAGGTGAAATATTAATGTTCTTCAGGTAAGTGCAGGGGGATGATAATCATTAAGTAAAGAGACATAACATTGAATTTCGTTATGAAAGATGGAATATACAAATCCAGTACAGATCTGGGCATCTTAGTCAGCTATCAAGAAACTGCAACATGCCATTCTCAAGCATAAGGCTACGTATCAGCCACTGACACAATGAGCAAGTGACTTTGATGGGAGTCTGGAAGAATATATGCCCCTAAATCTAAACCCCTGTTTCTGAAAATCATCCAGCTATTTCAGAACAATGAAGTTGTTCACATTTGTCTAGGACTAAAAGACTTTTTTTCCCCCACTACACTCCAAAAACAGCCAGCCGCCTTTGCACGCATAGTCATCCACCACCACTGGTAACTCCTACCTCCTTTCCTTTTACAGCTCTCTCATTTCATGTCTACTCAGATACAAACTGAAGGTTCATTGGCCCAGACAAGATTCCTGAAAAAACATAACACTCAAGTCTAGTGGGATGGAGAATGATGTACAAGAGAAACATGCCAGATCTCAGTCATCTTCCAGGATCGTTTCTGCATTTTATGCAGCTCTAGGATAAAACACAAAAAGCAACCATGAAAGCACTATGGAGCATTGACATATGATATTTTTTGCAAGGTGTCTAACTCTGCTCATAAAGCAGCACTAGAAAATCACATGTGCCACACCAGCTAGAAAACTCTTTGTGAGAGCACTGAACTCTGGGCAGCTCTTGAGACCCAGGACTGAGTTCAGACTCAGACGTGGCAATCAGGGCCACAGCTCTTTTGAAAAAGATGCTTGCTTTGAGTGTCAACAGGAGTGCCTCACAGCATCCTCCTAGCAAATGATGCAACATCGACTGCTACGGGGCCTTGGGTGCCATTACCTACAGCAGTTAGATGGAGCTGTGTTAAGGCTACACAGGCAATGAATCTGGAAAATCTTGAGCCTCTGATCAGAAACTCCTCTCAGAAAGTCCTCACCTAATATTTTAAGATGCTGATCACAAACAAGCAATGTCTTGTAGTCAGACACTCCAACTAGAAGTGTAATTCAGAGTACAATCTTCCCTTGTAAAGGAAGGGGAATTGATCAGTTGGTATGCTTTGGGCAAACAATTGATTTAAAAAAAAAAATTTTGAAAAAAAAAAAAGGAAATCCAGCATATTTAAGAACAGCAAACTTATTAATTAAGCTGCTAATCTCGTTTCTATTCTTAAAATACTCAAAAGTAGGAGAGATAAGTCTGTGCTTACGTGCAGTGGTGCAGGCATATTAAGAAATTATGCAGAAAGAAACAATTCAGAAAATGAGCACAAAGCAAAAATGAATATTCTTTCTAGCACTAAAATGAAAGCTAATGAGCCCTCACTCATGCCAACAAAATCCAATTCGGTACATATTGTACAATTGCAACACGTCCTCCACCCAAAATATAAGCAAAGATCAAGTTAGGTGGTTAACCAGTACTGCCAGGTACTACTCTTAAGTACCTAAAACAGCAACAGCAGAAGCACATCTAAATCGAACGCAGCAGCGTTTGCCAAACTGTGTTGTCTGATACCTTTAAGATGTCACTTTTAGTAATATTACTTTTAGAACTGGAATGACAGTGGTAGCTTTGAACATGGTGTCATTAATATCTTCAGAGCAGTATCAAACTTGCACAAAGGCAGCATAGGCTTCAGCACAAGTCTATGTCTTTTCTAAAAGGTACATGAGTATCAGTCTGTGAAGAAACTAATGTTTAAAAAGGGTTTAAATGAAGAGTGCCAAACCTGGTGGAGCAGCATGGAAACATAAGAGAAAGGTATGGCTAGGTGATCTCCTGCTAGGAGAAGAGAAGAGCTGAAAGGTGAAAAGGGGGACAACGGATTTCAGAAGCAATGATATGGCATACAGGAGCCATAAAATATTGTTGTGGGAAAGGCAAAGAAAATTAAAAGGCAACAGCAGTCTTGGAAGATCCAGCAATAAAGCAAGCCAAGGAATTCTGTACCCTGGCCGATGAAGCAAATGAAATACCTTGAAATGCTGTTTGTACATAGATTGCTAAAGGAAGCTCTAGAAGCTCTGATTATTTGTTTTTCTTTTTCAAATAAAAGATCCAACCTCATTCGACTCCACTAATCCCATCCCAAGGAAATCAGTCTAATTTTCTAAATTCATCTATGTTCAGTATAAACAAATTCTGTGTGCCACTATCTTCAGGACTCAACTGCAGTTTGTCCTTGTGGTAGCCACTTAGTACTTTCATGAAGAAACAGAATAGAGAAGAAAAAGAAAAATATTTTCATGCTGATCATTTTAGGTAAAAACCAAAAGAAACAAAAACCCCATCCCAAACCTATTTTTTCCTTTCTGCTACATACGTATTGAACACAAACTAAGCCACACTCCTCCCCAGCTTCCACCATGTTATATCAGTTACCATTTATCAAACATTGCAAAAGGTAGAAAACAAGGCAGGGGGGTGGGCACTAAGGGGGAAACAGGAATATCTGAAAGATCACAGGACATATTTCATTCAGTATCCCCCTTTCCCTCAAGCCTCTCAAATATATGTCTAACTTAAAGCCATTAATCGCTGCTAACTGCCAGAACTGTCACTCATTCATAATGCATTAGCACACAGGTGGGTTTTTTTAACAACTCCTGCTATACATAATTTCATTTGTGATGCATACTTTCATTTTTATTTTAAATTCTAAATTCTTTCCAAGAAATGACCTGAAAGGTTATATTTCACCTGTGGATTTCTTTAATTTTTTTTTTTTTTTTTTTTTTTTTTAAGTCAGGCAAACAGCTGGACTACAACTCAAACACCAACAAAAACCTCCCCAAACCCTAAAACACTAATAATTAGTACAGGGAATGGCTTATGCATTCCTTAGTAGTGAAACATACTCCTCTGTCCCACTCCACACCCAAAATGAGAATTATCTACTTTTAAACAGATAAATCAGAACTGTCATTTATGTAATAGCAAATATGCAAACCAGAATAGCTTTCACTTACATCTCTGGATTTGCTGCCTTTTGTTTAATAATATAAACACACACACCAACTGTTAAAAGATAACATGCAGATTTGTAAGTTACCATTAACGGCTCAGTAGTCCTATTCAAAAAGAAGGGGACTGCGTATCTGAAAAACCTGTTGCCTTTAAAAATGAATAAAATTAGTAACACAGTAATCTTTAGTGTTTGGCATTTGCATAAAATTAAATATGGGCCCAATCAAGGCAACTCTGCATTCACACGAACGGTCCTGTTCAAGTAACCAGCATCAGTTGCATAAATAATATCCTGCAGTTTGCATTTTAAGTTAAGGCATCTTAATTTGGTTGGTTGGTTGTATAACTGATAACTAATACATCTTTCCGTTTATGTCTAATGGGAACACTTCTGCTAAATTCATAAACTTCATACTGCTTTAATAACAACTTGTAATTAAAAGAACACAGACAACCTTTTCCTCAGTAAATATTTTACCCCATCACTTGGAGATCAATTTGACAGTCACTTTACTGTGTAGCTTTTGTCAAAGCCTTTTTTTTCCCCCTAAAACAATAAATCAATAAAAACAAATGAAAATAAGAATCAAAACCACTATTTCATGCCTTCACAACTTCCACTTTTAACAATAACTTTGAATTTGTGCTTTTAAACTCACTTAGGAAACACCATCATCATAAACTTGCTCAGGACTCTTTAACTATTTAATTAGCTACTAAAACACTGTCAAGAAGCTAACATTGTATTAGAAGAGAAGCAAAATGAGCCAAACTCCACGCATCCTGCACCCTGTTACTCACAAGTGTTTCTGTAAGCCCTTACCTGCTGGGTAACGTTCGATAACCGGCCAGTTGTCCACCTGTAACGTGGCATTGCCACCACTTCTTGTGAAACGAACTACATGGTATTTTCCATCATTAATGATTGCGTTGATTTCTTCAATAGAGATGTCATCAGTTCCAACATTAAATTTAACTCCAATTTTTCCCTGGTGCTGCATATTAAAAAAAAAAAAAAAAAAAAAAAAAAAAGGAAGAAGAAAAAGAAGAATTAATTAAGAGTTGGTTTAGCAAGAAACAGATACAGTGTATCATACAGGGAAAGCTTTTTGAACTTCTGAAGGATTCCACGTGGCAGTGACAAGCCTCCTGACAGTTCAGTAAGTCTAGGACATCTCTTTGATGGATAATTGGTACTCCACATGAGTTAGTTCACCAAACTGAGTTCTTGCCTTTTCCAAGAGATTCAGACCAAGGATGGGCGAAGGAGGAGGAAAGCTCAAATTTTCTTTCTTTGTCCCCTCCCTTACCTCCATGAGGATTAAACACTATTTTTCCTTTTAGGCTTCAGAATGAAAAGCAGTATCACTGGGAAGAGGTATGAGGATTTTCTGGATGTAAAAGCTGAGACCCAGCCCTGCATCTTCTTTCTCCCAAACCTCTTTCATACTCAGAGTCTTCAGTAATGATAACAAAGGAGGATTTTTTTTTTTTTTCTAATTCTTCATTTCTAATGAAGAGATTTTTTGCATCACACTGTAGTGGCTCCAAAACTTTAGGACAAGAACAGACCAACTGACTAAGAAAGACTTTCCTGATCAGAGTCAGAGAGGAGTGAAAGGCTTCTGTGACACATGGATAGCATCTTGTTCCCGCTGAGGACCAAGACTGATGTTTTTGCTGGGATTTGCCTGTAAACTCCTGTGCCTGAATGGGCCTAGGGCTAAGGGAACTTCGCACACACATTCATACTCAGGATCAAGCCTGTAGATTTTCCAGATTATTGTGATACTAGGATATTTTAATTTTTATTTTCTTTTAATTGTTAAGATGTTCACTCTAAAAGTACATTTACATTTTAACAAAGTTTTTAATGTCCGTTAAAAGTTTAACTTAAGGGTTTTGTGATATTTTTTTCCCTCCTATAAAATCAATTCTATTCCTGAATAAGGACCCTTACTAAATTAAAAAAAAAAAAAGAGAAAAGCATTGCACAGTATGAGATTAGAGACTTGTGAATAATAAGTTGCAATCTTACATGAAATTTCATATCATCGGTACTAGTACTTCCTTCTTAAAAGTTAAAAAACTTCTTAAAGTTTTTACACTACCAGATGAAACACAATGGAACATTTCACTTTATACCTCTTCATCATTCACGTCATTCTTTCCAGAACCAGCTTCACCTCTCCCACATGGCTTTTGTGCCTCCTCCCACTTTCTTTCACTACCCTGGCACCACTTCTTGCAGTGAGTGCATCCTGCAGCTCCTTGTCTCTGGAAGTCTCCCAAGCAGTGAATTCAGGAGTTCTTCCACTTTATTTTACTCTCTTTTTAAATACCTGACTTCATTTTCAAACAGTGCTTGCATATTCCAGTTACACAGTTTGAACAGCTGCTGAAGTCCCTCAGCGCTATGGCACAACGCTATCACCTCTTCAGCCCTGATCTTTTTTTAAAACAATAAAAGGACATTCGCTGCTGAGATTTGCATAATGACCCTCTAAAGTTAGGGATTTTTTTTTTTTAATTTGCTCAGTTGTTTAAAACATATTCTAAACATTCCTCCTTTTTCCTGTGGATTGTTTTAACGTTTGCCTATTGACTGGTCCTGCTACTTTCACATACCTATAGGGTGTCAATAAAGAGATCCATCTTATATAGCACAGCTTCTTTTGCCTCTCGTGCGAGTTGCAGAGCAATCTCCCAGTTATCTTGGGAGAATAAATGTAGCTCTATTTTATTTCAACTGGTTCAATGATAGCTCAGAATAGATTTCACTCGTTTTTCTCCCATGGATGCAGTAGCTCATTTGCTTCACCTGTTTCATTGATATGCTTACTCTCTTTATACAGAAATGTATACAAAGAAATATAACACTGACCTGGCTCTAAAGCAATCTCCTCTTTTACTAATTTATGAAATGCAGGAAACCAGTATGTAATGATAATGGCATATGCACCTTTTCACAGTGCTTTCAAGGAATCAAAGGCTTTGAGGATTAAAAAAAGCTGACTAATTTTATGGTGATTCGTAATTATACTATTCATAACCTACACTTTACATACCTGCTTTCCTATTTGCTATATATATATGTACATACATACATTAATTTAGATCAGAAAATGACAAGGGAAAAAACACACCTTTGAGTGAATAGGACAGGTGCAGGCAAAATGAAGTGGCATTAAAGGGAAATATATCAGCAGCTTTTCCCAAATAAGAGAATGTGGTGTTGCAATGGTTACTAAGTTACCATTTGTAAATGGCCAGGTATTGGCAAATGAAATGAATGCCTTCCAGACCTGAAGGCAGACCTTTAGCCTTACTTGATACATATATACTTTTTAGTGAAAAAAACAAGTTTCCTCGACTTCCTTACTTTTGTACAGAAGTACTGTGCACACCAAGCATGCAGCTGCAATAGCAAATAATATCACCCTAGTAAGTTGATAACATACTATAGGGATTTTTTGTCTCTATTTCTAATATATTTGTGTAGCTGAGAACACGTAAAACTCATATTTAAAGGATATGTTTCATTTTTTCCACAGTTCTTCCGCACCTGTGGGCATTTATGTAACCTTCTCATAAAACAAGGAAGCAAATCAATAAGCACCTCTGCATGTGGATTGTGGGTTTTTAAGCCCTTGCATAATCATGCAGTAGTTTGACTCACTGTACTCTGTCTTCACTGAAAGATAACATAAGTCACATTATTTTTCATTTGTCATTGGTTAAGACCGTGTGCGCATACAGTTATAGCAAATCAGTATAGTACGGTAACCTATGGAGATAACCTAATCTCAGCCCTGTGATGCTTAATATAATGGGCCTGTAGCCCATTAGAAAGAATTACTTCCCTCCCCCCGCCCCCCCCGCCTCTCCTTTTTGGAGCAACATGCTAGAATGGAAAGAGAAGAGAATGATAAAACTGAAGTATACTAAATTACTATTTTTGCTTCTTTGCCAGCCTCAGTTACATAGTGCAGTAGTAGAAATTTTCCTTCATAATAATCTTGACATTATTCTTCCTATCAGAAACAGCCTCAGACAAACACTGAATGAGTGGTTCCCTCCTCAGCACCCTGATGATGGGCACTATAGAAATGTCTGGGCATTACTAAGTACCACAATAAGTCAATATTCCCGTTGAATGATATTATCCTGTCCAACGACATGAAATAGCACAGCATTTCAGGCTCCTATTTCTAGGAGGTTATGTTTGCCCACTAGCAAAGATGATCGTTTGAGAGCTCCCTTGGTAAGAATCACCTCTGTACACAGGGCCTGTAGAAGTCTACCACACTGTTTACGGTTCTTAGTCTGTGTTTTCTTTTTCTCTATCTCATCCAGTTGTGAGAGAAATGAAATAAATTGCTTTTCCTATTGTGCCCTTATCTATCCTGAACTGGAAAGGCCACAGTAAGAGAGTGGAGACATGTAGGAGATGGGAGAGTCTCCAATGTTATTTCCGAGGGAGGGCAGAAGAGAGGACACACCTTCAGGAAAAGAGTGAAGCATTCCAAAAAGCTGCATAAACACTGTTCCCTGTCTCTGGAAATTATTTTTGAACTTCAAATCAGAAGGCACTATGAATAATGCTACAACCATCACATCACCAGCACCACTCCCTGGGACAAAGCAGCGCAGGGATCTCCACCTACAGACAAGCAATGTGACACTCTGAGCTCCAACCAGCAGCTCTTCAGAAAAGCTAAACTTTTGATTTGGAGGTGCTCTGGCCATGTAGCTCTCCTGTTTCTGAGGCCAGGATGACTTTCCCTCCACAGTACCACAACCGGTAGATAAGCTTATTTGGTGTTACCTAAAGCACCCCTACTCGTTACTGCAACATGCAATGTAGGCTTTGCCTATAGCTTAACCACTGCCATCCAGTCACTTTGTAGGGAGTTCAGGGCTTTGTAGGAGTCCAAACTCACAGGGTAAGGATAAACATGTTAATGGCTTCAAAGCAGTTGGATAAAAGCATGAGATATATATGTTTATCTCCAATCCTACGTTCCTAATTCTGAAACACTAGGAGCTCTGATTGCTCAGATGGCATAGGTATGTGTGCATGCATGTTTATATAACAATCATTCAAAACACTTTGTCCTCAAAAGCACTGGCAGCTACTACTGTAATCTAGCACTGCAGTGGAATATTTTCAAGTATGTTTTATGATGGCTTTACCAACAGGCTTCTGAGGAAGCACCGAGAATGCACATGAGAACCAAGTGAGAAACGTGAAATGCAAATCAAGCCAGCAGCTGACAGTGCACTTTGTTCCCTGTTGGGCCCTAGTCCAGTGCTACTGATGTGCCAACTCCAAATGCAGTAAAATCTATGCTAGTATAAAAAATATCTATGTCTCCAGAATAATGATATTTCCTATAGCATCAGCAAGGTTTTACTGCTCTCTGTAGTAATAATTCTGGAATCAGTCAAACATGAGACACGGAAAATCTGGCGCATTAGTAGTTTTAAAAGAGACCATAGACAACCTAAGCTCATAATACTTACAACCTTTAACCACTTCCAAAGAAAAGTAACAATACTGTGACTCCCACAGGTGAACAAACAGAGAAAAAAAAAAAAATTCAAGTGTGCCTGCTGGCATCTTATAATGTCAGTCCCTAGTCCCTGAGGCACAACTTTCTCATGAATGCAATAACAAAGCCTTAGAACTAACTCATGATTTACTTAGATTTTATTTAAGAGTAAGTTTCTTAAATTTTATTACGAAGAGTGAGATAATTTTCGCCCAAATGTAATCAGAGGCTAATATTCTATATTATAGGAATGTGTGCAAAATAATTTAAATAATTTCTGGATTTTTTCGAATCCTGTAAGGAAATGTATACATAAAAGCATTACTGTTTGCTCAGGAAGTGAAGAGAGTGATACATAATGGACAGAAGATACATTTGAACTCCAAGATTGAGTAACTACATATATTTTAGTCTAATGATCCATCACTATTTCTTATTACTATCTAGTACCTTCCAGAGGTAATGCTTCCTAGGAATGGCACAGAAAATATAAAATGGGAAGAGCTCTTTGAATTAATCCATCTTTTATATATTCCAATGAAAGACGTTAACTCTCAGGATATGGGTTTTAAAATTCATGCTCTCAGCTAATATGTCATTAACCTAACCTCTTAAGTGAAATTTTAACATATTTTTGGTACTTCTTTTCTCTATGAGAAGTAATAAAATATTCAACCTCATGTTTACCAACAGTAATCCAAATCTTTTTGCTTTTTAGTCAACTGCAAGACAACACACTATAAGCACAGGCATCCTTGTGTCACAGTCAGGTTTTGTGTCCCTTCATGAATTCAGAAAGGTAACCATTTTCAGAGATGGATTATAGCTTTCAGTATATCACTGCTTGACATGCTGCAGAAAATGTAGGAGGGGCTTCAAAACTCTACCAGAGCACTAGCAGGCAAAGTTTTCAGTCACAGGTAGGCACTTCAAGCAAGGAAGCAAGATTGTTGCTGATGTCTGTCAGGGTGCATCCACCTGGCATGCTGTCTTTGGCAGACTGGCATCTGACAAACGTCAGTCTGCTTGGTTTCTCTTTCTTTTCCTAAAAACTGGAAATACATAGCTACCGTGAAGAAGGCAAAACCAAACCAAACCAAGCTTCTCCCTTTCCTAAGCCTAAGTGAGGAGACTGAGATATTCCCAGTGTCCTTCTTGCCAGTTCTCACCGTTTATTTGCAACTGTCCCGATATCTACTTATTTCTTAAATCCACAGCTCTGTAGACCTCATGTTATGAAAAAAAATCCCACTTTTTGTTTTAAAACAAACTGCTAGTTCTGATAATTGTACAGAAAATATTAAAACCCAAAGCCTTGCAGGCTACTCAATTGGCAGGCCAATAGAAAGAACTGAAAATCACATAGAATCCCATGACTTTAAACTAAATGCTTGATTTTTTCCAACTGAAGGTGTGATATTCTGTACAAGTGACATTAATTTCATTATCCTTACATCAAATCTAAGCAACGTGCAGCAAAGTGGGCTTCCTCTCAATCCAGTCTCCCAGCAATTTTAACTGTTCCTCTTTCATCATTGGACCTGCTTCTGGGAAGATTTGTTCTCCTTTGCTCAATTCTCAGTCTCCTGGTCCCCAAGACAGTGGCAGTGGAGGGATGTGCTGGCAATACTTGTTTCCAAAATGCTCTATGAGACTTTATCTACATCTGACTGGTCTTTTTGAGCCTCTAGTACATAGTGTGCTTGCATTCAGGAAAGTTTTTCACTATTTGAAGGTTATAATTACTTGGCTCGAATGGTGGCTGGAATCCAAATCTGACCCTTAGATTCCTGCAAAAAGCACAGTCAGGTGTGTGGTACGTGTTTGCACACACTAATCCAATTTGAAATTGCTGTCTAACACTATGCTAAGCCACTATTCATACTATTCAGAGTGGAAAAATATTCTCTGCAGAGCCACAAATGTTACCAATATTTCTTGCAGCACCTGTGCAAACTCACCTAAGTGCAAACCCAAGCACACCTTTCTCATCTACACCAAGATCCTTGCAGAGACAGTACAAGGCACTTGAAAAACAGATACTGATCACAAATATACAGCAACAAACTTTTTTTCCCTCCCCTAATCTTGGGATCCTCCCTTGGCTGTTTCATGGATTTTGTTAGAGAGGAAGAGAAAATTTGCTACATATTTTGCTCTCATGTTTTACTCAGAAGCTCTGTAAGATCATTTCATAAACCTTTAAATGACCCCAGTTTCATGCTATTAAGTTATCTAGATTTTCTAAATCAATATAGAAATAATAAAAATTCATTGTTCACCAGATGCCCCTGGTTGTCATATAAGAAATAGCACTGTCACTGTAACAATATTATGCATGAAAATACATACAGATGCTACCAGAGCTACTGCACTCTTCAGTATTGCTCTATAAACATTAAGCAGCTTCTAGCCTTAACCCAATGACCCTTTGGCCCCTAAAAGAGGTAAGTGAAATATGGGCCTAGCATCACACTAATTTACAACAGAGGCACATCTTAAAAAAAAAAAAAACAAACCTACTTCAGTGGCTCACTAAGTGGAAGAAGTTACACATGACTTAAAATGATTTTTTTTTAATGTCACAAAATGCCATATACAAGATCACAGAAAAAAAAAGCTTGGAAAGAAGCTATCCCAGAAGCATTCACTGTCCCAGTGTTTCAGGGCAGGAAGCAACTACTCCTTACTACTATCAAATAATGACTGGTATCACTTCTGCTTTAAAATAATTGTCCTCACAGTCTGCTTTAAGTGTTGTTATAGCAATTTGATTTATATATAAAGCTCAGCAAGCAGAAAATGTAGAAATATTTCTAAATCTACAATTCTGACACTTCAGATTTCAGACTGCAGTTTTCCTGTTTAGTATTAAACATTATAATTTTCACTGCTATATATCATAGCTGTATTATTTCAAGTTAGTCTGATGATGAATTACTGAGACGACACAATTACCCTAACAACCAGCCCCCTAAAATGTAATAGCTATGGAAGGCATATGGTGGTAAAGCCCACAGTAGGAGCATACTGCATCTTATTATCCATCCAGCATCATCACTGTAGTACACAAAATTATTTTTTTTTTCTAAGAAAATATGCAGTAAAGAACAATTTAAGTAGTCAGCCCTTAACGTGGTACTTTCTGTCAAAACAGCATGTAGCACACAAACGTCTTGACCTTGCTACTGTCTCACTAAGGATTCCCAGCTGTGATGAGATGGTATGGGATAAGTGGAAGAGATATATCTATATACTGCTATACCAAACAGAGCCTAATTTGAAGGAAAATGAAGTCTTTTAACTACTGGTCAAGGTAAGTCACAAGCCTTGACTTTGTTCTTGCACACTTATTTTCCACGTAGGCAGACACCTGTGAGCTTGTGCACCTCGAATATAGCATACCCGACGTGAAGAATGGCATAGTCATTGGGAGCTCCAGCTACTCAAAATAACAAACACCATTCCTCCCCAAACATACATCAACATGTGTTTCCAGATAATCAACAGAAGGTTTGAAAATGATGCTTTCTTTCCACTTTTTCATAGTGTTTTTATACCGAGACGATTGAAATAGTTTTCCTGGGACTGAACACAGTCAACCAAAGGTGTAGAGATACTCCTAGGAAAAAAAACAAACAAGTAGCACCTTGATATTGATACAACCTAATCCGCACTGGAAACTGTGCTGGTTTAAGGGTATTGATTTCTGTCCCTAGAAAGGCTTCACAAAATTCTACTGATTGGGTGTCTGAAAGAAATCCAAAATCAGAGTCAGAAGGAGGTATAACTGGGACCAGAAGCATCAGCAAATTCTCAAGCAGGCTTTCATACTGAATTATTAATAGCCATATGATCAACACACATGCTCATGAAAACACAAGTAATAAATTTTTGAGAATCTGAGTTGAAGGGCTTTTGCTGTAGTGGATTATTAAAAACCAAAAATGGTATTAGACACTCAAATCCTATTGAACTTTAATGAAAGCTGAACACCTACCTGCCATTCATGCTATCATTTGATAAGCTTCCCTTTAATATTAATGACAAACTTGAGTATTTCCAGATGCCTACCACAGTCGCTGGGACAAAGTACTTTTAAAACACTGTTTAAATGAAGACTTTGCATTCCTTTATTGTTCTAATTACCTGTATACAAATGTATTTCCAGAATTGTTTCCTAATCCTTCTTCTCTTGCTTTGGGGTCTCCAACTGGAAAGAACCTGTTCCTAATTTATCTTGGTCACAAAGTACTTATCATTGCCATGGACTTACACAAAAGAAAAAAAAAAAAATACCAAAACCAAAAAACAAGCCCAGCCCACAAAGTGATTTAAAAGCCAGGCATCTGAATAGTGGACCTAGATAAATACTTTTGCCTCCTCTCCGTAGAATGAATAAAATATTATATTCTCACTTCAGAAACTTACTGTATATCTGAAACAATTCATACCTGCAAAGAAGCTAAGCAGAAGTAAAAGAAAAAAAAAAATCATCACCAACAAAAAAAAAAAAAAATCAATTACTGGTCTATGTCTCAAATGTACAACTGAAGTGAAAAGACCTCACACAACGAAACATAGCTATGCTATTACCAGATAGCAGAGCTACAACATGCCACAGGTTGGGCTTGGGCTTCCTGCAGCAAGGCAAGTCCTGATTGTTGTCCCATTTTCTGAGCAGTCCTACCTTTTTCTGTTGCCAGCTTTCTTTCTCTTATCATCAACTGTAGAGTGATCTTATGGCAAGCTTTAATACCATGTATATTTTTCTCAATGGTAGTAGTTTCCTTTATCTTACCTTTCTTCATCTTGAAGATCTTTCAGAATGAAAACTAATTTGACAATTTCCCAGCATGCTGTGCTGAGATACACAGTGCAGAGTAGCCTATTATCAATGCTACAACAGAGGATCTCACTTCTTTTGATCACTTAATGCTTCAGAGCATGTAAGAATTCTTACACTGAATGCATGTAGCACACGAAGTGATCAAACAGCTTTAGTTGACTGGACTGTGAAATCCAACTGGCAGCTGGAAGGGAAAAGCAAAATCTGATAGCTACCTCTACGTTCTCCTCTGCAACTGCTGCTAACAGCCCCCAAGGTTTGAATGACATTGCTTTGGCATCTTAAAAAAACAAAACACCACAAAAAAACCATCCTGTGGAAGAGAACTGCCACAAAGTAATCACAGAGCTGTGTACAGGAAATCATTAGCGTTCATGAACAGCTTCTCTAAGGAAGACATCTTTGAAGGAAGCGTTGCAAAATAGCATGAGCACATTCAACTGTATGCCCTTCAAAATGTAAGGACCTTGCAAATAAGCTTAACTGTACTTAGAAGAAACCTGACAGATATTTGAAAAGGCTAACTCCAAGAAAATCAGACAAAATCAAAACAGAAGGTAACCCAGAGTGAGGGACTTTTGCATATAAGAGTTCAGTACTGTCAGGCTCTGAATGCCTCTCCGAAGCAACGAACAGTCATGAATGTTGTTGTCTTCACTGGAATGATCAGCATCAGGCTTGAATGATGTCCAAATAGATTATTTGTGTTCATGAACACAATGGTATTTTTAAAATCCCTAACAGGATATAAATACTTGCTTTATAACATGTAGTACAACAGCTATTAACAGCCAAAATTGCAAAATGCATCATTATCTTCAAACTGCACAAGGGAATGGAACAATGTCATCCTTTTATTTACAAATGCTCCACTTCTTGTGTACTTTACAACAGAATTTTACTACTGTTGGAAATTACCACTTTGCAAATGGGGTCTGTAGGCAACCAACAATCAATTTTTTAGGGCATTATTCTAACCTCACTGATACTGTACTCCTGATTTCTGCCCCTAGTGCATCTTATTTCTTCTCTTTGTGTTTTTTATATACCTGGTAGATATCTACCTCTGCAAGTTAAAAGTCAGAAGTAACTCCACTGAAGTCAAGGCCACTTTAGAAATAGCAATGTAGAAAAACCAGGGCACCTCTCATTAGAGTCACTTGTCACTTTTTCAAATCTTCTGCCTCTTACCGCTATTCTCATATATTTGGAATATGTGGAAGAGATGTGCTAGTAAAATATTTGACAGACGGACAGCTACTGCAAATGATTTGCTTTCACTATTTTTGTTAAAATTCCAGCTTTATTAAGATCAAGGTTTTCCTAGAAAAAGCTTAGTAGAAACCAGACACGTTTTCATTTTCATACTTCTATAGCTTTAACGTTAGTGAGGGACTATTTGAAAAGGAAAAAGAAGGGAGGGGCAGGATTTCACATACCAGAAGACCCCACTATAAATAGCTACCCTGCAAATACATCCCCTCCCTGTATCTCAGCAACTTGAAATGCAACCTAGCTGGCTAGTATATCTATGACTTGTGACATACAAATCTTTGATTACTTGAGGGCCGTGAATAGCTTTGCCTTTATTTGGTCAGATAAGCCTTTGCAAATACATCAGGGTGGCAGGGAAGAGAATGGGCATCTCTAAAGGAGAGGAGGAAAAAAAGAAAAAAAAAGCACAGAGTCACTGGAAACAGGAGTCATGGACCTGTTGCATCAAGTTCCACTCTTAAGACTTCCTAAAAACATAGCAGGAGGAAAACTCTCCATGTTAAATAGCCTTCTGAGTAGCTTATGTTTTAAATGCCTTGTGCTCTGCAGCAGATAACCCAAAGTCTTGCTGACTTTGCTAGCATCACAGAGGTGAAGTTTCCACATGGGTGAACTAAACACTTTTGAGCCATTTCTTCAAGAGCATTAGGCTCAAAATGGCTTTAGTATAGCATCAGGCAAAGTAGGTGTACATGCACGTGTGTGGGGCTGTGCTCACATACAGCCTTTCAGACACTCTTCTGCACTAAATGTGATAACTTTAGGGCCATAAAAAGCAAACTCTATTTCTTTTCCTTCTCTTATTTTTCCAAATTGTTCTTTGCCCACAAATAGTCTCATTAGGTGGTACTGTCATTAGAGGACATCATGCACAAATTTTTTCACCTGAAGTGAAGCTAGCTTTTTGCCACTTCTGCTTTGCTTGTGCAATTACTAACAGATTTCACCATAGCAAAGGGCCTTGGTAATTGACTGATCTCCCCAGTAAGCATTGTTCCATTTCCTCTTTCAGCTCTGCACATCCTGGGGACTGCTCAGGCAGAGCATTGTGGAAGTACTGTGCCCATCCTGCTGTGAAGAAATTCCACAAACACCAGCATATAGAACAATACCACACACAGGGAATCCATTGGAACTGCTTTTCTATTAAGCTCCACATCTTATATTACAGAAGGACTTATTTTGCCTCCTAGATAATTAAAATTATTTTCTGTGCTGCATTCTGTACTCAGAAACTACACTTGAGGTAGAGAAAGGTACTGACAATCAAAACCTTTTCTACCTTATTTCACCAATATAAATACTTCATGATCTATATATGCACGTAGATGCCTCTGTGTGTGTATATTTGTGTTATATATATGTTTTATGTACACATACATCTGTATTAATGACAGAATGAGACAGAATGTCCTACTGCACACTCTCCATGTAGAGGGATAAGAATACAAAACATAACAAATATTTGCTATTACTGCTTAGCGAAAGGTGTTCAGGTACTAAGACGATGAATAGAGTAGGACAATCATGGTAAACTGGATTCTACGAGAATGATATTAAATAACATTTGTAATCACCTCAAGGCAGAGACCTTGTCTTCTCATTTGTTGATAGATGATGTGCTTTTTTTCTTTATAAGTAACAAATTACAGAAGGGTGAGGTTTGCAGAAGATGTACATTCTTGAGCTTTGCAGTTTTGTTCTTTGACTAATTTAACTAACTCTGTTCTAATTTAAAATGTCTTCAGTGTATCAGTTTCAGTGCTGATGGATGTTTGCCTCCTGCAGAATACTATCAATTACAAGACTTATTCTAACCATAAAAATAAAATAATGCTCTGTTTATTGTTAACAGAGAGACTAAACTATAATAAGGACTCCTGATTAATTACTTATCAAGGAGAATTGACCTTAATTAGGGTCAACTTTTATGTCAGACAGCTTAATTTATTCTTTAATTTCTGTGTGTGAACAGATCTCACTCTACAGAACAATTGATTCACAGCTCAATTCAAACTCTTCAATTGTATTTTTATATTTTAAAGGAAAAAAAATTTAAATGGTATCTTTTGAACTCAATATATGTGGCTGGAGTAAGACTCAACGGTCTTCAGTAACTAAAATTAATGTTTACTGGTTTTTACTCCTGTTGCGCCGCTGAAACAATTCCTGCAGCGACAGCACTACTAGTGGTATGTGGGCAGTTCTCAGACCCCCAGTATCCTTAAACAACCTAGTTCAGATGCTGATATCAGTGCAGGAGTAGGGTCCATCTCCAGACAGATAAATATTCAGACAGTCAGCCCATGCTGCAGTATCCCTTCAGTGCCTTTCTCCCACTGTTTGCGGGGAATGATTTTAAACTAACTTAGATATATTGACAGCTAATTGTCATGCCTTTGACTGCAGCACACACAGCTCTAATTTTGTTCTCTGCAGATGTAATGAGCAAGAAGCAGTAAACTAAAACACTGGGCAATGTGCCTACTTCATAAAATACCTAGGAGTATGCCTGTTCCACAGGTCATCAATGAGACTGATATACAGCACAGACAACCCCAGGTATGCGTATATGAGGATCAGCTGTGGCATTAGAGAAAAATCAGGCTGCCAAACTTATATCTAAGAAGCTGGGTAAATACTCAGGAAATCTTGTGTTGAGATGTGTGCTGTCACAGCCAAATGTCTGTCTCTGCACATCCCAAGGGAGCGTAACTGGATTCTGTTCCTTCTCATGTATCCTCATAACAATAATTTCAAAAGATTAATTTCCATTAAAAAAAAAAAAAAGAAATAGGTCTCTCCCTCTGACATACAGCCAAAATGATTTCATTTGGAAAGCTCTCATTGCTTCACCATTTGAAACTACAAAACTCTCACTGCTTGCTATATTTACATGTATCTACTTATTATGATTGATATCAAGTAAGAAGAGGTTCTAGGCTTGACTCTCATTAACTGGGATGATAAAAATAGTGAAAAAATAGAGGTGTTTTCCTTGTGACCAATTGTTTTGTTCTACAAATTAATGAAATACAATATGAAGCCTCAGGATGCAACTCACGCAGACATGGCCTGTGATCCACTAGAGAGGGTTGTTTTGAAATCTTTAATATAAATAAATAAATGGGGAAAAAACCCCACACATAACCAACTATAAAGCACTTAATACCTTCACAGCTTTCTAACAAGAGTGTATACCCAAAACC
This sequence comes from Chlamydotis macqueenii, assembly GCF_036417535.1. Taxonomy (NCBI): domain Eukaryota; kingdom Metazoa; phylum Chordata; class Aves; order Otidiformes; family Otididae; genus Chlamydotis; species Chlamydotis macqueenii. The sequence continues at coordinate 68,972,989 of NC_141558.1, read as the reverse complement.
AAACACATTGAGGTAAATCTTCCATATCCAGCATCTAACTTCTTTGTCATTAGTAGCCCTGTTGGGCAATGGACTCAAGGTTTGTTGGATACAGAGGCAAACAACAAGTGCAGGAAGCAGTGCAGTAGGAGTGGCCTTTAACCTTCAAGATTTACTTTGTGATTTGTAATCGCAGAATTTTTTTTTTTTGCCATTTATAATCTGTGATTAGAAATCTGTTATATGAGTAGATTCCAGTCACTAGTGAAATCCTTTTACATCATGCTTACAGCCTAAAAAAAAAAAGCCATTTAAACAAACCAAACCAAACCCCAAAAACCTCACTAGGCAGCTCTTAACTCAGAAGGATTTAGACTTGGTTTAGGAAACACTATACCCTTAGCACACACTGTGTCATTGCAGGCGGGAGTACTTTCCACTCCAGTGAGTCCAGGTGGTCCCACATGGCAATTCCCACCACCAGCCTCCATAACCTTTCTAAAAGCAGAAGTAGCTCTTAAATGCTGTTTCTATGCAGTCTCCTGCTTTTTACCCCCAGATTTCCTGGCCAAACTGAAGTTTTCAGGTTTCCTTAGTTCCACTTCCTGTGGCACAGCCTAAGAAAATAGTGAGCCTGCTCTACATTGTCCTTGTTCCCAGAGAAAAATCTGTATAAAAGGGAACTGTAACATGAAGGTCAGGTCAGCAAAGCATGACAGTGACTTCAGGGATCTTTGAAAACACATTAATGACTAAAATATCAGCACACTCCAGTGTTATAACACCTTCCACAGAGCCTGGTCCTAAAGAGTTTTCTTATCAATCAGTGGTATCAGATACAAAATTAAGGCTTGCTTTTTATTTGCCCCCATTCTTTCTCATGTTTTGCACCCCCAGTGCAATTCCAAACATATTTTCCAAAGAGAATATGGTAAAATGTGGACATAAAAAGTACTATGCATAACAACTGGTTTTCTGCCCCCCTTGGGTAATGCTTTTAGGGATATTATTGTTGGTAATAATTTGCTTTGCTTTAAAAAGCAAGTAAGTGGAAAAAAAGCAAATACAAACGTGGAAAAAATAATGCAGAAATGTGTACTGAATGACTGGACAGGCTTCCAAAATCATTTTATATTATGTAGACTTAGAAGAACTATTCAATGCGGATATTGGCTGCAAAAAAGTATTCTTGCTACCACCAGAATAGCTTCAGCAAACAGTTCTACCCAGCCTAGTGAGCCAAATCATAAAGCTTCAGGCAGTCATGAAAAAAATATTGATTTTTTTTAAAAAAAAAAACCAACCCTTTCTTCAGCTGTAAATTTCTATTGATATGTGACAAAAATGTGCAAGTGGCATTTGCTAGTATAGCCATTGTGGGAAAAGCCAAGATTGCAACTTCTATGGTTAAGCCACTCAGAAGTTTAATGTGGTCAGCTTCACACTACTCAGCTGATCTTGGATCCAATAAAACACAACACATATGTTTCCCAATAACAATAATCAGAACTGAGGTTTTCAGATTTTGCTGGAAACAAGATTACAGCAAGAAGAAACGGGCTGGATATTTCTTTTTATTGCTGGGAAAAAGACTCCTAACAACCAACCATGTGGATTTATTTTATTTTTTGAAGTTAGCTCATCTATCTCATGTTGGCACATGGTTAATACCTCCTTCCTCCCCCACCACTCAGGGCTAAGGGGATGTGATGCCTGGTTGCTTTAATCAGTGCATCTCCATTCCCTATGAGTAATGCCATTTAAAAAGCCAGGGCTAGGACAGGAGAGAGTGCATAAGTCTCTCTATCCTGGCTTTATTACCAAAGTCGTAATGGGCCCAGTTGTGCAAGCTGTGATATATCCAAGCAATCCCTAGGAGCTGGGGGTTAGTGAGCTGTTCCACACACCAGGACGAGCTCAACCTGACCAACCTGTTCTGAATCTCTGAGATGGAAGAAGGTGAAGCACCGTGCCACGTATTAATTAGATATCACACAAGGGTTTTGTTTCCCCCGTCCTGAATAAGGTGCACTGAGAAACTGTGTGCAGCCGTAGTGCTTTGACCAGAAAGTAACAGGTTCAGAGCTGCCCTCTCTCCTCCTCAAGCCCCAGTGCAATCCTTATAAAGCATCCAGTCGTTTCAACAGTGCACAGCCCATTCCCAAAAGACTTACGTACTGCAATACAGCTGCAACAAATGAGTACGGTGATGCACTGAGCTTTGCCCCCTGTGTGCACAGCCACAGAAACACGGGGCAGCCACAGCGCAAGCTGGTTGCAAGTTGGAGTTGTTCATGACCTTCCCAGACAAGACTTACTGCTGCGAGACACTGATTGTATTCAGCTCTGATAGAAGAAAGGATGACACAAGGCTGAGCTATGTTTTGCCCTTCCCTTCTCTAAACATCATCTTATTATTTTCCCTCCTCCTGAGCAGAAAAAGGAGCTTGTTCCCATCGGAGCTTGGGTCCTCTATTCACCATCAGGTGGGACAATGCATCAGTCAGCCTCTGCCAGTGTCTCTGAGATGACAGCAACCTTTTCAGGTTGAACGTGTGTCTGCAGTGCAGGTTGGGCCACTCTCTCCTGCAAACAAAAGCTATAAAGATAGGCTAATAAACTTTCAACACTGATTAGGGTACTGAAATGCTAAGCTGCTGTCAGCTGGTGCTGCCTACAACACTGCAATCCAACTTTACTACTGCTCTTACTTATATGAGCTAGAATAATTTGATAATATCTACCCATAATATATTCACATTTATGGCTGGCTATACTGTAGCTAGTCTCTCACCTTAAATATGTTGTTGAGAAAACAAGGGTTGAGGAGGTCCCAGGAGTACAAACTGATCATGGTTTCTAAAATCATGAGAAGGAAAAACTGGGTAAATATTTTTTTTGCTGCCCATGTAACAAAAGGAGCTACTGAAATTATATTATCAGTTTTTCCAACCAAATGCAAGAAAATATAAAAGGATTGTGCATTTGACCAGTGGCTGATAATTCAGACACTCAATACATGAGAGCACATCTTATCTGGGTAGAGCCACAGAGCAGCTAAATGGATAGAAAGCATTCACTGCAATTCCAACATTAGACATTTTCCTTCCAGACCTTCAGGCTGGAGCACAGCACCTAAAAGAGAATAGAGATGGGAAGCTCCAAAGATTCCCTGAGCTCTGTACTGCTCTCCCCAATGCCAGGAGAGGCTTCATATTGCTCCAATTTCCAGCTGCTGCTCGCACCACTTTCCAAGCGTGGGATGGGCCAAATCCCATATTTAATTTAATACTGTAATTCTTAGAAACAACTGTAGCCCTTTTTCTACCCTCCAGACTCATCCACTGCAGAGTTTCCTTTGTTAACAGCAGCAAAGCGGCGTAACACAGCGGGGAAGGTGGCTAACAGAGGAAAGTGCGCTGCCGTGACTTCCGCCCTAACACTGGCCTCACTGCTTTTCCCTATGTTTCACATTACAAAAAAAACCCAAACCCCTACATAATGACATTCTATATTAAAAAAAAAAACAAACAACTTTCTCCATCTTCAGCTGTACTTTTGCTGGCCTCCCATTACAGCTTCTGTAGACCAGCAAACTGTTGATATTTATTATTAAATGAAACTGATCCTCAAACCCTCCTGGAAAAAAACCAGATAGGATCTATATGAAGGACTTGCCTGCACCTGCCAACACCTGTCTCACTGTTGCAGAGGATACAGGAAAAAGCAAAAGAGTCTCAGGGTTAGGAGACTCCCAGCTTAATATTTTTTAGTGCCATAGACTTTCAGAGTAATTTCACTACCTCTTTGTTTCACTTCATCTTTCGTACAATAGGGATAACATCTACAATGCCAGGGAGGGTGCAAGGGCACAGTGCTGCTCCCAAAATACGATAACAAAGCCCACAGAGATTGGCAAGAACATGAAGATCTTTCAATCGCACATCTTGATCTGCAAAGTGCAAGTCAGGACACTTGGAAAAAAAAAAGATGTTTTCTTGTGTGCCTTTGCACTTTTATGCAGCAAAATCTCAAGTCTTTTCCAAAGGAAATTTTAATCAATGTATACATTTTGGATTGGCTTATCATGTTCATATTAGATCTGAAAAAACACTTCTGCCATCTCTTCTTTGAGATGTTATTTTTAGAGTTGACGGAGGAGCATATTTAGATGGAAAGGGAAATACACAGAAGAAACTGCATCTGCAATCACATTTCCTGATTAGATCTTAACAGAGTGCTGCCTGTCTTATTGCTACTGGTAAATATGGGGCAGTAAATGCCTTCAGTACTAACTCATTCTCTTGCTCTCTATCTCTGTCCTCTTCGCAACTCAATAATGTGTAAGTATGGGAAGACAGGGTTCATAGGTATGAATTATAGGAAGTTTTTACTCTTCAGCTATAAGTATAGGTCACAACTCCAGGCAGAAAACCTCCTACTGTGCAAGGGAAAAAAAATGAAATCAAAAGCTCATTGTTTTACATAAGAACCACCTTAATAATCTCTTGAACAAATGTATAGCTTTAGGGAGCTACATAAAACAGTGAACCCAGAGATGCTGAGAGGTGTATTTGATCCCTTCCCTCTTGTTTGTATTTAAAAAAAAAAAAAGTAAAACTGTCTCTATCAAGAAGACATAGAGGTTATAAGAGGAAAAAAATCATGAAAATCTGCAGTAATCCAAGCTTAAAAATACCTTGCTATTAGAAATGGGATTGAAGACAAAACTTTGATGATTTACATGCCTCAATAAGCAGTTACATTACTTCTACACCTTAACTTATTCACAGTAGGCACCTGGATTGACAAAAATAAACATTCTACTGGATTTTTTTTTTTTTTTGTTCAGAATTTGGGTGTGCCCTGAAAAATAAAGAGGAAGGTTCAATCTTCCAAGCTTTGGAATATTAAAAGCTTTGTTAGCAAAAAAGAGAGGATGTGAAGAAGCAACAATCAGCTTTATGACAGGCACTTCATTAACCCACATACTTTATAATTTGCTCACCAAACTATGTGCTTTTCCTCTCAGCAGGAACATAAATAGTAAAGACTATCATGAGCTGTTATGCTACTAGAAGACTGTTAATCTTACCAAATATACCACAGAGCATTTACTGCTACATATTTATTTATTTAGATTTAGAACGTGATTAAAGAGAAAACAAAACCAATATATCTTGAAGATGCATCTCAACTGATACCTAAATTGCAGCACTACACTTCAATAAAACTCAACTCAGCTGGAGAATTTAAAGAAACCAAGCCCACCAGCAATTTCTGCACACATTATCAAGGTTTCATCAAAAACATGCTGCCAAGGAAATATCAACCAGCACTGCAGACAGGACCAAGATGCAAAGGGGTGGAAAAAAAGAGATGGAGCGGGACTGGCAGAGCTCTTCCCTCCCATGCAGTGGACAGAGAAATTTGGGCCTAAGCTTTCACAGAGAGGGGATGATAAATTAAGAGCCAAGCCAAATCTGCGTGGCACAGCTCCCAGGAGAGGGATCTGGAGGCATGAGGAGTAGGGCTTGAGGTAAGGTTTTGTTTGGAACTTGGCTGTGAGTTCAACAGTCAGTTCTATCAACTGGACCGAACCAGCTGCAGCAAGACCACATATAACCTCCTTCTCCTCAAAGAGAAGCCTTCCAAAACACTAGGACAGTAAGACCACTTTCTACTGGGGAAAGGGGAAGATCAGTGAGAGGGGTGTGCACGTTTGTCCATACAAGAAGTAGGGAGTTGGGAAACAAAGTAATTAACACTAAAAGAATGCTATTATTCAACCACAAGAATAAAGGGCAATCAGTAGCGCAATCTCTTTGCTTTTTTTCCCTGTATTTATTTGTTACGGGTCTGAGCCAACGTTCCTCACAGTGAGAGACTTTTTATGGCCTTCAGTAGGCTTTGATGAGGCCCACATTTGCTCATTTGCACAATGTATTTATCTTCACCCCCGACTGTGTTGATCAGCATGTAGCAGCAAAGTCCTCTGAATGCTTTAAATAACCCCCCCACTTATTAAACAGTTCTAAGCTCAGATTGAAAAAGCTTTATATAGCCAACATTACCTGAGTCATTCCTCTGGGAGAATTGTGGACTGACTGTTGAGAAGACATATCCAAAGTGCTTAAATTACTATTAATGGAAGCTGTGCTCCTAAGTTATTTAATTGCTTTTGAAAGTCCCAAGCAAAACACAACTCAGCAATGGGAATCACCAGTGAAAGTTTCTGTTATATTTATTGCAAAAACAAGATAGAATCAAATTCAGCAAAAATGAAAGTTTTCTGCATCTACACCAGCAAACAACTGACTAAAGCATTAGGCGTTAGAATTATGCCTGCAGCATCATCTATTCATATGAGGTCAAATAACTCCATTAAGAGCACTGCACTTCCAGAGCTGCAATATGCCAGAAAGCTTCATGAATTCTGTTTACTCCTCAAGTCCTCCTAACCTTGTAGATAAAGTCCAGTGTTCAGGTCACAACTCCATGGGAACCTGAAGAGCAGAAATATGGAGTGATGTCTTGGGCTGAATTTCCTAAAAGCCCACTCTAGAACTGGGATGCCACCCTAGATTTCAATCTCCACTGTGGGTAGGTTACAGGACATGAAATCCTGGTCTGTGACTAGGACTACGTGAGACATACCACTAGGACACTAGTGATTTTGTAACATAAATTTAAATAGTAGTGCATCACTATACTGCTCAAAAAAAACCAAAAACCAACATTTAGTTTTTCAGTTGTCAAGTCTTGGCTAAATACCTTTCCTGAAAAAAAACCCTTGTTTCTTTCAGAACTACTTTTTCATGAAAAGGACTTGTTTCCAAGGTATATTAGTTTCTGATGCATCAGCATTTTAATCATCCAAAAACAGTCTGACAGAAAATTTATGACTGCCTTTTTTTTCCCCCCCTTCTGATTAATCACATTTGCAGCTGGACTGCATCAAGCTGGCAATCAGGTTTTAACCCATTAGAAAGTGCAAATTCTTTATGCATTACTGTTCACTAGGTAGTTTTTGAAACACTGGTACAAGAACCAGTGAGTGTCATGTTGCAGAAAGACAAGGCTTGAGGGAGAGGAAATCTCTTCCCATGACACCAATCAAAAAAGGGGGGAGAAGGACAAACTTTCATACTGACAGGCCCCTCTTTAGGTATGAGCATCAAATGCAATGAAAAGAAATTAAATAGGCTCTCCCTATAAATCTTGGCTCTTTTGCAGCTTTACGCATGTCGACCACGCCACCGTTGTTACTGAGTTCCTGTGAGGCCTTTCATCTGTAAAACTCTTTTCTTTCACTAATTCCATTAAAAGAAAGTTTCATACATGAATATTTGATTGACATATTATTAGGAAAAGTATGAAAAAAGCAGCAGTGTTGCATTAAGCTCCACTGCCGCAGCCATCATCTTTCCCAGCGTATCTCTGTATCTTCCCAACACAGTAAAAAGGCAAAAGGAGAGAAAAGACTATGCTCATTAGGAAGAAAAATGGAAGCAGCTCTTCTGAGCGCCCCATCTGCTGCCATCATGTCAGAGACATCACATTTTACTGCTGTCACCAGCAGGTGCATGCAATTAGGTGACAGCAAAATGAACTATGGCTTCCCAGTGACTGTTTCAAGCAGATTTCAGATTGTTGGCAAGTGCAAGATAACAGACTACGGGCATTTGCCTCTGAATAATTCCTGGAATTTGCACGAAAAATGTACAGATGATTCATTTCGTTGTAGAAGACTACTGGAAGAAGTGATAGAGACAGAGACTCCAACGAAGCAGAGGACGACGGAGGGCATGGGAGAGGCTAATTCAGAGTATTGTGGTTATTATGAAGACAGCTAGGGCCAGCCTGTTCAATTCTGATCTCATTTACACTAATTTACAGGGACAATCAAGCCCAAACCAAATACTTTGGAATACATTGATGGTATGTTGAAAGACTAGGGAGAGTGCTTGGATCTTTTCTACTAATTTCAACAATTGTTACTGCTCAAGATTGGTGGCTAATTAACAGAACAGTTAATGCTCAATAAAAGTTCACTAGTTTTCATGTGAGGGGAAAAGCATAATGCAAAGCTGACGCAGTTTGGATCGCTGATATCATACAAGCCAGTAAAAACACAGCTAAAAGTATTTGCCATGTGCATGCACAGAACAAGAAAACACCAGTAAAGCAGACAAAGCAAGGAAGGTGTTGCTGCGGAAGCCTCTCCAAGTCAAAAATCTACACGGAAGAAGGCCATACTGACAATAACTATTCATACACAGTTCTGCTGCACAATGTGAAGATGCCAAAAATGTCTGTAAAAGTGAAAATGTTCTTCCAACCAAAAGCTCCTTTCTGAGGGTTGGGTTTTTCCTTTGTACTTAATCCCATGTGTTTACATGACTCTATTCACACTTGCTGGGGAGGATTCCTTCCTTCCTTATCTGAATTGACAATGAATCAAAAGTACCTTCTCCTCTCTTATCTAAGGTGAAAATGGAGAATTGCAGAGTCTTACCAGGGGCTATGAGATACCTTCACAGTGCTCTCAGAAAATCATCACTCAAAACTGGACCAATGGCTAATTTTTCCAGGTTAAAAAAAAAAAATAATAATCTCTGCCTGGGGAATTATATTAAGGAGGACCATGGCAATGCAAAATATTTGACCGTATTCATTAGCTGCATCTGACTAGTAGGAAGTTTATCTGCTGGCAGCCAATTCCTGAGTATGACAATTATTTTCTGAACAAAAAGCTATTAATTGCCTGGTATGACAAAGGTGCTCCATTTTGCTTCAGTGACTAGGTACTGCAAAGCCATTTTTACCATGTCTGGCATAAGCCACTTGAATGGGATTAGAGCAGAACTGCAACGTGCCTCGGCAGCTTGCTTTAATTTAAGCCAGCATATAAATCTTATAACAACAGCAAATTGTTTATTTCATAAGGTACAGCTTATTTTAAGAGTGATTAACATATAGCTACAGAGATTGTCTTCTTTCTCCAGTTAGAAGTGTTAATGTTACTACTCAAGCAAAATTGTTTTCCATGCAGATGTTCCCTCCTTATGGAGAAAGGAATATATCTTTCAAAATCCTATTGTATTCCATAATTACATACAACAAGTTAGGGAAACCGAGGCATTTTCAAATAGGGCAACGATGATGGAGCAGCCCTCTAAATCATATCTTAGTAGGGATGTATAAGTTATACTCTAAAATAACAAAAGCAGTTTCCAATGCAATCGACTTGTTAGGTTATGTTTTTGACTCCTGTCATCTTATTGTGAATCTCATAATATGTGATCTTATATTTTAAGAATTTAACTATTCGAATCATGCCATGGAAAAATCTCAACTTCATTTATTTAAAGTTATGTTTCCAGCTATGAAAATCACAGCTTAAAGTTCAAGCCACCCAAGGAGTTGAAAAGGGTCAATTTTACATTTTTGTAGAATGCCATGATGTAATGATGCAAGCACCATCGTTCACATGCTGAAATGAAATAAAGCACATGTGGTGCTTGAGGGAAAAAATAATTAGTTACGAAGAAAGAAAAATTTGCACTAATAGGCAACTGAATTCCCACCACTAGTTACTGAAGAATACAACGTACCATTTCCAATAAATAGAAATCTGTATAATTCTTTTTTATTAATTAAATGTCTTCCTGAATCAGCAGATGGATTCACTGCTCTTGCTACTGTTCACAACTTTATCAAGCGGCAATGCAGCTGCGGCCTTTAATGGAGAGCTCGGAAAACACCACAGCAGACACTGTGTTCTGCAGAAGTGACGCTATTTTGAGAATGGGAAAGCGAGAGGGAAAAGCTGCTCTTCCCCACCTTGCCCCAGCATGAACTTAGGTAAACGGACATGAGGGAAGAAGCACCTGCGTGGCATCATCTCCACATAGACACCATTTGCCTTTCCAGGACCAAAACATGCTCTTTGAGCACTTATCCAGTGCTCTGAGACCTCATCCTATTAAAATTTCTACACAGTAAATTCATGTCCACAAACTTAATCTTTTTGCAACAGCCCTTGCTGGTAAGATGGAAGCGTGAAGCAGTGAGGAGTCTCGTTAGTTAACTTCCTCAGCCTGTATTTGGTCCCCAGTCATTCAAATCAAGGAGAGGGTCTAAATCTAGGGCAGCTCTATGAACTGCCTACGCAAATAAGCTGCTCTGCCTGTAAACTAGGAACATGATTTTCATCTCCCACTACACTGATCTTAGTGCCGTGGGAATGCTCTGGGTCAGGACACGAATTCAGAGTGAAACAGCTCTGTTTCACTTCGACCTGTGCCCATGCGATAGCAAATAGGTGCCTGTGTGCACACACAGCAACTGTGTCAGGCTGAAAAAAAATCCCCAGCTTCACAGAGGACAGCACTTTGCACAATAACCAGGTCTCCTAGACATAAAATGCTTTGATTAAATTGGGGCAGCTATGAGGCAAGCAGGCTAAGGCAGTTTCAATGGTTTCTCCTATGTACAGATACTAGTGAAGACTCTGACTTCAGTAATATTTTCCAGCACAGCTAAGATTTAGATTTAATGAGATCCTCATTTATATTCTGGATAAAGGAAGAGAACAGTAAACTGTATATGTACTGGAAATCAGCAACAAATAACACTGAGGTAACCAAATAAAAACACGTACTGGTAACTTTTACCCTTCTATTGTGCTCACTGCTCTTACTAAAAACCTAATTGGAGCCGCTATCACAGCAGCTCTATCCTGCAACTGTAATGTGCTGCATTGATAACCTTGTTGTTCAGTAACAGCTACAGAGATCCACTTACCGAGTTATGGCTACAGGGACAGACACCCTGAGAGGCTGGTACACCAGGGAGAGCCTCAGCACCACCACAGCCAGTGCCTGACACAATATAAGGAAACAGAGCAGAGAAGGAACTGGTTTTTTTCCATCTACATCACCACTGCAGTTACAGGGGACTGCAGACTTCTTCAAAGGATGGCAAGAACAAAGCAATAGAAACGACAGCAGAAAGGGTGGAGCAGGGGGGTGGCTAAAGGCAGTACAAGCAATAAACTCCAGTTCTGTAATGTTTGTCACCTAAGAAGTTTTTAAATATATACCTTTTCATCCTATGACTTTAATATTGAACTTGGCAAGTAGGCAAGCCAAACAATCGAACAGGAATCTTTCTGCCCGACTGCTGACCTCAAGGAAAGGTCAAGACAGGCTTTTTATTTTCTGTTTTCTTTTTCTGTTGTAATTTACATTCCCATATATCTAGCACAGCTTCCTCCACTTCTAGTTCATATTTGGATCATTATTTGAGGCTGCAGATGCAATTCAAGCAACAGAAAGGAAAACAAGTATTGAAATGAGTTAGGAGAAGAGGAGTTTTTTAATTTAAAAAAATAAATAAATTCCAGAAATATTGCAGTTCCTTGGCTTGCTGCAGAAAACCATTTCCAGCCCCCTGACAGAACATACTCAATATAATATTCACAAAACAAACCAATTGGAGTCAATATGTACAGCTCCCTTTCTTTGGAATATACGCTTGTGTATCTCACATCTGCAGGTAGCTCATTAACATTAACGAGAATTATATACCTGAAGAGAGAACTGAAAGCACCAGTTAAGAAAGATTCTGGTTCAGATACACTGGCTATTCTCCTGGCTGCCCTAAAGAAAACATGAAAGGAAATTGTGAAACATATTTTGCTTCATTTCTTTAAGTTATAGTTGGATGTAAATTACATTTAATAAACCCATTATTCAAAGCCTTCTGAGAACATTCAAACAGCAATAATGTTTACTATCCCAATGTACCGTGAGCTTTCATAAGCCATGTATCTTACTGAAAGTCACTGGGCCAGTTCCACGGCCACGATTCTCATGAGCTTCCTTTTGTTCTGGCAATTAGGCCATCTGCCAGGAGCTGAAATGATTAGCAATAAAAAGAAATGCAATAGCTCTGCTTTGCAATCTCTTAAGTCAGTCCTGGCTCCCTTATCCATGAGGGCCACCACGAGACTCGGGTGAACAAAGAATAGTAGCAGAGGGCACTGTAAAAAAGGGGGAAATTTTAAAAGGAGCATTGTAAGGTCAATGTGAAAACAGAAGAAACAAACCCAATTGTTTCATTTCTTTCAGAGCAACACCAGGGATTTTGTTACATCTCTTTTATTAATTTCACACACACTGATCCTCAGCAGTGCCTACCAAGCTTCTACTGTTCTGTTGCTTGCTCAGTCGGGCATTTGGTCAAAACTATTTCATAGGCACACATGGATCACATTCTTGATTAAGTCATTTAAGCACTGCTGTGATTCAAATAATAATACTATTAATGGATTAACCAGCAGTGGACATTAGTGGAGCTGATGATCTTTAGCCTCCTGCCTTGAGCCTGCAGGAAATCCGAAGTCCTTGTCCATAATTGAAGCTGGGATGTAAAGAGAATGGAAATTCTGTTTGACAAAAGAGTTTAGATTTTAGATCTGTGTTGTTTAAAGCAGCATGAAATTCACAAATTTTAAAATCTTCAGAGAGAAAATAAACAAATCTAATATATTAAGACCAGTTTGATGGAACAGCATTTTCCAGTGGGAAAATAATTTTATTAACCTTTCTTCCACTTAGCTACAATATCAAAGAACATAATAGTGTCAATGCTGCCAAATAATAATAATAATCTCTTTAAATGCTCCAGACAGTGTTGCTGAAAGCCAGTGGGCACTAAAGTAAACCAGTGGTAATGTACGGCACAAAATGATCTTCACATTGCTGAGTAATTTCCTTTCATGATGTGAAAATGGAAAACTACCTTACTCTTAACATGAAAATTTTTAAAAGACCAAAATGAATTCAAGTGCAAAGTGAGGTAGGACACATGCCCATACTCACCCTGTATTGCCTTATTCCGAAAGACTGACAAAAGTTCAAGAGTGATAAAATTTCAGTGACAATAAATATATTCATTCACCCAAATTGGCTATAATTTAGCCATGCAAAAATGTTTATAGAACTGACAACTGATCCTCCAAGACAATTATGTGCACATGCTGTCTTACTGCCTCTTTGAAAAGAGGTTACAGAAAATTACATTCCTGCCTAACCTCCAGACATTATCTTCTCTTACACAATAAACAAACAGATGTTCTAATTTTTCCTTTTTTTCCTCATGCCTCCTAAAATCATGAGACTCCTCTCCAGATACGAGAGGAATAGATACATTAGATGATAAACCCAGGAATTATCTTTTTCTCTAAGTCACGACATGTCTACTACATACTCAGTCACCTCTCTATCTTTCTAGTGCACCTAATACAATGTTTCCTATCTACCTCTAGCAGTGATGTAAAAATACTGGATCAAAGTAATACAAATACAATTTCACAAAGTGAAATCAAAGATGGATGTGGAATACATAAAATGGCAGTAGTAGTAAACATGACCTTTATCGTATTAATCACAATAACTTTTTCTCTTTTCATCAGTTAGCAGATAATTCAATAAACACGTTAAAAGTGCAGAACCTAATTCTCAACAAACTTGGGCTCTGCATGGACTTTTACTTCTCATAACTGAAAGCCACATAGAATCATAGTATCGTAGAATGGTTAGAGTTGGAAGGGACCTTCAAAGGTCATCTAGTCCAACCCCCCTGCAAGGAGCAGGGACATCCCTGACTAGGTCAGGTTGCTCAGAGCCTCATCCAGCCTGGCCTTGAACGCTTCCAGAGATGGGGCCTCCACCACCTTTCTGGGCAACCTGTTCCAGTGTTCTATAACTCACATCATAAAAAATTTTTTCCTAACATCTAATCTAAATCTACCCCTCTCTATTTTAAAACCATTACCTCTCGTCCTATTGCAACAGGCCCTACTAAACAGCCTTTCCCCATCTTTCTTGTAGGCCCCCTTGAGGTACTGGAAGACCGCTATCAGGTCTCCCCGGAGCCTCCTCTTCTCCAGCCTGAACAGCCCCAACTCTCTCAGCCTGTCCTCATAAGAGAGGTGCTCCAGCCCTTTTATCATCTTTGTGGCCCTCCTCTGGACCTTCTCCAACTGGTCCATGTCCTTCTTGTGTTGGGGGCTCCAGAACTGGACACAGTACTCCAGGTGGGGTCTCACCAGAGCAGAGTAGAGGGGGAGAATCACCTCCCTCAACCTGCTGGCCACGCTTCTCTTGATGCAGCCCAGGATGCGGTTGGCCTTCTGGGCCGCAAGGGCGCATTGCCTGCTCATGTTAAGCTTCTCATCCACCAGCACTCCCAAGTCCTTCTCCTCAGGGCTGCTCTCAATCCATTCCCCGCCCAGCCTGTATTTGTGCCTGGGATTGCCATGACCCAGGTGCAGGACCTCGCACTTGGCCTGGTTGAACTTCATGAGGTTTGCATTGGCCCACCTCTCCAGCCTGTCAAGGTCCCTCTGGATGGCATCCCTCCCTTCCAGCGTGTCGACGGCACCACACAACTTGGTGTCGTCGGCGAACGTGCTGATGGTGCACTCTATCCCACTGTCCATGTCGCCGAAAAAGATGTTGAACAGGGCCGGGTCTGAACGAGCCATTCAAACCCAAATATATCTAAATAGAGAAGTTAAGACCAGAAAAACTTGTAGAGGAAAAAAGATCAGCATAAAACCTCCTGCGAGCCAACCAATGTGACTGTTGTTGCTGAAGTAGATGCGAAGAGGCAGTTCAAGTTAAAAACTGGTGCTTAGTGTGACCCTATAAATCCTCACATGTGCCTGTGAACTTCATAGTTTTAATCTAACCTAAATCAAAGCTTTATTACCTCCACCTGCAACAATCTGACTGATGTCAATGTTACTATACAAAAGGAAGTTCAGACTCCATCCAACCTTTTGCGTTTACTGCTGTCTTTACCCTAATCAATTACTTTTCTGAGGTTAAGTGTCTCTCAAGCATTCTTCCACTCTCTTTTGCAGGCAAAGGTGATGTGACACTTCATATGAACATCTCTCTTTACCTCAGCCTTTGAGCCCACTTCATCCCTGAAATCGTTCAGGGGTCCTGTGGAGACATTAGTACTTTGAGACTGAGATATTTTTTTAATCCTGTGGCAGTGCTGATACTTTTCATCGCCATTACACTGTCCCCATCTAACCCACTAACTGCACAGCTGCCTAATTCTTCTTTACCTTCCATCTTCACTCATAAGGAGTTCTGCCTGCAAATTGCTTGAATTGGAGGTTACCTCACTCTCATCCCATGTCATGACTGTCACTGTGAAAATATCAGTTCAGACATAGATAGCATGATCTTCATTGTCTAAAAATCCTACTACTCTCCCACTTCACCATTTCTTTTTTTTTTAATTCCACTGAAACTCCTTTCCTAGATGCTACAGGTCCTTTGGTAGCATTTTCTAAAGTAGGAATATAAGATGAAAGAAGCATTTTCAAGTAAAAGCCACTGTCAATACACAAATTTGACCAATCTCACCAAAATCGCTCATGATCAAACTATTGGTTTCAACAGACTTTTAGATTCTGCCTTTGAGCTGCTCAACATGCAAAGAGAAACAGGTGGACGGGCTTGCTTTGCTTATTATAGCTTATGTAATTTGTATTAGCATCATGACAAATCTGATCAAAAATTGAGGTGAGCTATAGTAAGAACAGTGGGAGCACAATTAAAATGATGGTCAGAGGTAATTCCAACAGGCCTGACACCCTTGGGTATGAAACCAGGGTCACGGGTGTCCTTGTACATGTAGAGCTTATGCTATCACAGGCTTTATCTTTATGGTGGAGGCAGATTGACCCAAGTTAGAGGAATTTTTTTTTTTTTTTTTAGGAAAAAAAAATAAGACAAAAAGATACATTCTTCTGAATACTTTCCTCTCCAGTAATCCTTTCTATTTCACTGAGTCTTAAGGCCATTTCCCCCATGGGTAGAGTGGAAAAGCTGCAATGACTGGAGAACAAAAACCAGAATGCAATTTCTTGTGGTCAGGAGAGTAGGAGCCTTTCAATTGCTACTGACAGCATGAATATACATTAGTCATTTATACATTCATAGACTTCAGCTGCACAGTAGTTGAATGCCCCACACTCATTCAAAATGTATCCCTTCAGGCACAGAAATATCCCATTTAAAATTTTTTTTTCATTTTTACATTGTGTATGTTCTTATATCATAAACAAATGCAAACGGTAAGATGACGTTAATTATCACACAGAAAGCCCATAGCAAACTCAGTTTCTAATGTGAGCTATTTTACTGCTAGATCAGCCCTCTTTTTCTATGATGCTTGTGTTAAAAATAAATAATGAATCACAGAAGAAAAGGCAAGCTAAACAAACCTTGCAGAAACTATTTCCCATGCTCAGGTATGCATCCACCAACTACAGCACAAAGAGAAACCTCAGGTAGCTTTCAATGAGCACCCCACTCATGACTTCTCACCTCAGTAAATCAACTTAAAGCAAGCTCCACAGTGCCATAATAGATTTCTCCTGACCTCCAAGCAGTACATTTACAGCCAGTTTGAATAGTCTTTGTATTCCACACTGCAGTCATGAAAGTTGATACAATCCTTGAAAGCTTACCAAAACCATTAACAGACAGACGGTTATATTAGATAAGAAAAATAGATACAATAAATCCATTAAAAACACTCTCTCATTTGGAACCCGATGACTGTAGTAATTGGCTGTGGAATACACACTGAATACAAAACATTTTCTGCTCTTGGCTTCTGATTTATCCAAAGTGGAAAAATTGGAAAGGAAAAAAACCAATAGTATCTGATGTTTATTCAAGTATTCACAGAGGAAGATTTCGGTGTTGCTAATCTCAGACCAGTTGTATTTGAACTCTATCACAACATCTACTACTAATTTTGACATTATTTGAGACATTGGTCATGTATCTGGGCATCTGGGCTGAACACATCACTGAAACGTACAGATGAAAGTTACTTCCGCTGAAGGCAGTATTCACTCAGCTGGCATTTGATGATGCACTGAAGCACCTAAGCTCATGAAAACATTTCAGAAAAGCTAGCCAACCTTCCCTGCCCACTGTGGCAGGTACACCTACCCTAAGCTAAGACGACTCTAAAACCATGTGGCTGTTAGAAAGTGGAGTCTTCAGCCAATGAGAACTGATGTGACCGTATATAACCACAGATCAGATTCAACCACAGTATAAATGGAACCTGCCGAAGGGTAAGCTTCAGCCAGTCCTCCTTGGAGCAATGAGTCTGCAGCTGGGGCCTCTCTCCTTCAGTTGAGAGATTGCCTAAGGAAACCCCTTGAGGTTAAGAGCCCTCCCGTTGTTAGGTGAGCAATTGCACATTTTGGATCATCAGAATTCCTGAGTGTAGTATTAACTCCCAAGTGACATTTTGAACCCTGTGGATTGTTAATGATATTGGAGTCTTAAAATAATTTTGGCTAAAGTAGAGCTAAGTTTGAATTTGTTACAAATAAATCCCATTTGAGTTTATCACTTTGTCTAATTTTTGAGAATTTCTGCTACAATTAAATTGGTGTAGTTGGCAGGATCCTAAATCAGGATTTTGTGACCTAAGGCACCTCAGTTTAAAATAGACATTTCCCTAAACAGTGAAAGTTCTGTTCCCTTTCATCTCTTTCTTTGCTAAGGTGACTATCAAGGGTAGTCAGATTAGGATATTTTGGATTTGGATATGAAGCATCCTGGCACTCTAAGTCCTCTCTGGATTTGAGTCTTCTAAATATGCTGAATACTGCACCAAATCACTTCAAGAAAAAAATATAAAAGAGAGTTTTTAGAAGAAACAGCAACAGTAATTGAGTAAACCTGGTGAGGACCAAGGCTAGAACTACTTATCCTTCATCCATATCACTGCAGAAGAGCAAGTGATACAAATACACTACAAATACACTGTTTTCAAGCAATCACACATTAATGAGCTCTCGCAAAGAAAGGCTCCCAAGCTCCTGGAAGGTTTTTACTATTTCAAGTAGTTAATACTAGCCTCTGGTTTATTGCCACTGCCCAGCTGCAGCTATCTAAGCATATTCTACACCAGTGTTTCTGCTCATCCTCAGTAGCTCTTGAACATCTCAATTCAACATGACTACACTAAAGTTTTCTTTCACACCCTGATTTATAAATGTGTTGCTCCATGTGCTGGCAGGAGGACAAACTGAGCTACATGCTGCAAAGACCTGTGCTACTGTGTAAGAGCTCTCATCACCCGCTTCTGATATCCTGTTCCTTCCGGGATGACTCTGAAAGTTCACAGCACCTTAGAACAAGGCTTGATGATGCTGCCTGACCAGCAACACACAAAATATTACACCAACCATTATTTCTGATCCTAGTACCCTGCTGTTAAAATAGCTCAACTGTAAGAGGCTAGGATAGTGCCTGTCCCCTGAAGAAACTCCTGGCGAAAGACAGTGAAACCAGAAAACTATCTTTTAGATAACATCAAGAGACCTGAGGCAGGGAAGTCTAATCACAGAGCAATATCTGGTTACCTGGTGTTTGTAGTATTTTGCACCTCTGTGTAGGAGTGTGGCTCATACATGATTTTTTTTCTAATTGGTTTTCAGTCAAACCATTCCACTGAGAATCAGCTCAGAGTACTTTAAGGAGACTGGGAAGCTAGATTGGATGACAGAAATGCTACTCTGACTCTTGAGTTTTTTGCACCTGCATTTTGAATACTTCCTTAGCTCCTACTAGTTTAATAACAACATAATGGTTGAATGATGGTCTACTTACAGCAATTCCCATTTATTTACCTTGGCTCCAAATTGCCCAAAAGTTGGATGAATAGAGTAAACTGGAGGGCTATTTTGCTTATGAATTGAATGAAAAAAGCAAGTGGAAATTAAGTAGCCCTTGATTTTATTTTCCCACTTCTCCTTAGAGTCCATTTTGTGAAAGGCAAAGAAGGATCTTTGGGTCTTTGCTCATTCAGGCTGAACTTACAGGTTTACGTGTACTTTATTACACATTAAATTTAAGAATCATGTTTTTAAGATATCTTTACTGCCATATTCTTTATTCCTGAAATGAATCATTAGGGACAAAGCAGAACAGAGCTTGAGATCCAAAAAGGTAAAGCGATTCATCAAGTGAGCCAGCTTGGCTACTTCCAGTTCCTCAGCAAATCTGTCAAAGCCAGAGCATAAGAAAAAGCAAAATGGTAAAATCGTATAAAAACAACTTGTCTAAGGTCTCGGCCTTCTAACATTATCAAGAGAGTTTTAGAAAAAGAAAAAAAAACTAAAGAAAGAGACAAACTTTGAAACTAGGAAAAGTTTTTATTCTTGCAGTTGAAAAGGAAGAGATTCCCAGAGGTCAGCTCCATCAAGGAAACTCAATTCACTGTTCAAGCCTGTCACTTTCAAAGCTACGACACAGCTCTTAAGAGCCTGAAAGAGTCAGCTGCTTCTGCATAAATTGCAGTGCAGACAGTTTCTTTTAACACATTTATTTCTTTACCCATTTATTGGTTTAGTGGCAGGCTGCATAATGGCATAATGCTTTAAGTAAACAAGTAAATAAATAAATATATACCAAACAACAAAATCAAGGTAGAGAGATTTAAACATGATGCAAGGAAGGAAATGTAGATGATAGATGCTGGTAGCAAAAGGTGACTTTATTGAAATATTCAGTGAAATGAAAATAAGGCATTCAGTTCTGAGGAACAAAATGAAAAATGACTGGCAGATAAACAGCTCACTTTTGCAATGGTAACTCATTTGTGAGCATTTCAGCAGCTCTTTTCCCTTTGCTTCTCCTGATTTTGCTTCTTCCTTACACAGCTAATAATAGACTTCTTAAGAAATGGACAAACTTGCCAAATGGAGTACACCATGCTAGAGGAGTGCAATACACAACACAGAAATGAAAAGGTGGAACAGATTTCATTCCCCCCCGCCCCCTACCTTGTGAGACAAATTTGCAGTGGGAATACCTTGAGATCTGTCTCCAGAGAGTGTAGAGGGCCAAAGCGAGCTTCCTGCCTGATGTCACATGGAGGAGCTCCCATTTCGTAACTAATTTTCAGAAAATGAAGTGAGACTGGCAAATAAGCCACAAGAGAGCCCTGAGACCATGAGGTACTGCACTGCAATACTGAGATAGTCCCCTTGCTGGGGCTACTGTGGGGCAGCTGGAAACATGGAGATGAGGGGGTGCAAGCCCAGCAAGATGTCTGTGCTGCTGCTCCTCAAAGGGCGTTCAGTAGGGCCAGACTTAGCCCATGGACAGACCAAACATTGCCATTACAGTACCAGCTTGCTTTTTAAGGGAGTTGAACAAGACAAGAAAGACACAGATCCCTTGTGTTGGCTGTTTTAGCACACTGCAGGACAAGGACTGGTGACAACTCAGCTCCATACTACTACAGATTCCCCAGGAAAAGGGAGAAGCCAGTACACTTTCAGGTACACAGGGCTATTCAGACAATGAAGGCTTTCATGCTAGCTGAGATCCATGGACTCTCTGTCTCTCTTTTATCCCCTCCTTACAGACTATGAGCGAGAAAACTCACCAGAACAGAACTTAGCCACTCTTATTCCTTAAAACTGGCTTCCACAGAAGGGAAGCAAGGCAAGATGGAGATGTTGCTGCATGCAGTAGGAAAACATTGATCAATTTACTTTCTTAGGGGAGTGGAACAGTCTCCTTCAGGGGATGAAATACTACCTTGAAGCCTGATTCTGTACCTCTTGGGTCCCAAGTTTTTCAAGTGATGGCTGAAGCCACTGGAAGTCATTTCAGCAGCTACTTTTTGTGTGTAGTCCCTTGGAGAGATCTTATTCACATGAAGTCCCTCAATGTCAGAGGAGCTATAACCACCAATAAGGTACACCAAAGCTACAAGTAAAGTGGTACTTGTTTCCCTAACATTGTGTAAATTATAATGCCAAATCAATTTTAAATAATTTTTAAAATTCTCTTAAAAGGACTATATGTTCTACATGAAGCCCTCTACATGAAGCCCTTCTACATGAAGCACTGCATCTACCAAAGGAACCTTTTTAACTCAGTTTTCTCATATGCCAGTGCCAAAAGCCTATTCACCTCTGCTCCTCACAGCTAAAGTTACAGCTATTGCTCTCAGAAGAGCAATTTTATACTGCATACTTAAGCTAATTTTTGAAACCTATAACAATTAACTCAGGTTGGGCTGGCTGATAGTGAAATATCTTAGTACAGTTCTAATTAAGAGGAAGACTTTCTCTTTCCATGCATTTTATTTCCATCTAATTGTAAACAAACTGTTTTAATTAGTCAAGCCAGCCAAACATGCTTGCAAGCAAACACCATCACTGTCTTCCATGGAGAAAGACTTGCCTAGTGGGAATTTACAGCCTGAGATTGGTCATGCCAGACCAAGAGGCTGCACGTGAAGGTGAAGCAAACTAGTGTTTCAGGTATAATGCAGCAGTCTGCTAGAGAAATCTGAAAACAGGGAGTGGCTATTAAATTCATGGTATTTTGTGGACATGTTACCCTTGATTTTTGCGCAGCCACTGACAGCAGCTAATGTACATACCAGCACTTGAATGAGGCACACTATGGACAGGGTAGGTATAAGTAACACACAGCAACTATTAAACTGGCTGACGAGTGAAGCTCTAATGTGTCCCTTCTGCTGGGTCTGTCAGTGGAGTTAAAAGCACCCCTGCCCTTTTATAGGTTAGATTTTTTGCATGGTGTATTTGTGGTTAGGGTCTGTGATGTTGCCCCCAACATAAGAAGGACATGGACCAGCTAGAGAAGGTCCAGAGGAGGGCCACGAAGATAAGAGGGCTGGAGCACCTCTCCTATGAGGACAGGCTGAGAGAGTTGGGGCTGTTCAGCCTGGAGAAGAGGAGGCTCCAGGGAGACCTGATAGCGGTCTTCCAGTACCTCAAGGGGGCCTACAAGAAAGATGGGGAAAGGCTGTTCAGTAGGGCCTGTTGTGATAGGACAAGGGGTAGTGGTTTTAAAATAGAGGGGGGTAGATTTAGATTCGATATTAGGAAAAATTCTTTTACAATGAGGGTTGTAGAACACTGGAACAGGTTGCCTGGAGAGGTGGTGGAAGCCCCATCCCTGGAAACATTCAAGGCCGAGTTGGACGAGGTTCTGAGCAACCTGATCTAGTCAGGGATGTCCCTGCCCCTTGCAGGGTGGTTGGACTAGGTGACCTTTGAAGGTCCCTTCCAACCCTAACAATTCTATGAGTCTACGATTCTATAAGGCAACACTGTCCTCCATCAATATTTGACAGAAGCAGCAGGGTGATCCTTTGTACCTGAATTAAACATCTTTATAACGTCCTCTGGATTTGTTTCCTTAATTTGCTATTGTCCTAGCAGGGAATTCCAGTTCTCACAGATGCTTTACATCGGGTCTTTCAGGTGAATAAGTCATTTGGTGTGATTCCACTGACTCAAGCTGCAGCTGCCAAATGTTTGGCAGATCTGCAAAGACCAAACCATTCCAGTTCTGCAGACATACAAATGCCTTATATGTCTTTACAGGCCTCAGTTTTCCTGTCCTTGCAACTCCTGAGTTTTTAAAAATTCTGTCTTTCTTCTTCCCTCTTTCTCCCTCTCTTGCTACAAGCTCATGACTACTTTTTTTTCCCATCTGCATATTTGGTGCATCTGCATATTCAGTGGCTAACCGGCTAGTAGTTTTAGGCTTTGGCTGGGATAATGTCACTGAACTCAGCTGGAATTTTGCTTTTGGCAACTGCATAGCCAGGAGCATAAAGCTTTAACATGATCATTTGCCCCACAGCAAAGGAAAGTGTACTTAGCTTTATAGGAACTCAATTGAATTTAACAGAGTTCATCCAAAGGACAGGAATCACTTGCATAAATGCTGAAATTTCAAAATAAGATGCCTTGAAAAACTTTCCAGATCTTCTCTCTGAATGCCTGCATTGTGTAAGTGCTGACATAGGTATGCAAATCGTAAGATGGGATTTTGCAAGCTTGGTCATAAAACAGATCTACCCTAATGATTATTGAAAACAGAAGGATACAGAGTTTAGAGTTGTAAAAAGGTTCAAAGATAAAAGATACTGAAATAGAACAGCATACAGAATTTAAAATAAAAAAAAAAAAGATACAGGATGAACCATGGCTGCCTAGTCCTGGTCTGGGTTTCTTTGAAAAGAATGTATGTTTTCTGGGACTGCCAGACAAAGAACATAAAGTAGAAACATCTAGACAGGACTTCTAATTTAGAAAAAAATTGAAAGCCAAGTGACTAAAAGAAAAGAAACTGTACAGTCACCAAATGAACTGATGTTACCACCTGGAAAGAACAGAGTCATTAGTTTTATAAGCTGACATTAATTAGCTGTGTTATTTCTATTGGTATCAGTTAAGCTTTTCATGTTAGGTATGACATGGGTTTCAAGAAGAAAAGTTAAATTAATGCTCTGTCTAGTTAAACATTATGCATATCATCATTAATGCTGAGTAATTTTGTAGTTTAAAATGACACAAAGCAAACTGAGTTTCTGGTTTGAGAAAGTGTCAGTTTGGTAACTGACAAGGATGGTTCAGTGTGTAAGGAGCAGGTGTTCCCCAAGCATAGAATCATAGAATCATAGAATGGTTACGGTTGGAAGGGACCTTCAAAAGGTCATCCAGTCCAACCCCCCTGCAAGGAGCAGGGACATCTCCAACTAGATCAGGTTGCTCACAGCCTCATGCAACCTGGCCTTGAATGTTTCCAGGGATGGGCCCATCCACCACCTCTCTGGGCAACCTGAAGCATATCGTCCACCTCTCTGGGCAACCTGAAGCATATCGTCCCCTTCTCGTAGCTATGTTTGCTCTCTGTCAATAACAAAGCAGGGCAAATAAGAACAAGGTATTTACAGCCTGGATGAAGAGAAGACACTGACACTGAGAATCTGATATGAATCTTTAGTCCATTGTCTTGTTCGGCTGTAACAGCCTCCTTTCGGTCTGTGCCTGCAGCACCTCTGTGGGTTACATTGGTACGGCTGGGTCCTGGACTCAGGGTATAACCGTGACTGCCCAACTTGAGCACCACTACAGTAAGATGCCTACCTGCAGAAGATTAAACAGGAGGTATTCTGTAAAAAAAAAAAAAAAAAAATATATATATATATATGTTTTGCTTGGATTTTGCAAGAGTGGGGAAAAAAAAACATTAAAAAAAAAAAATCACTGGATTTCAGAAGAGCTCTGTTGTATTTAACAAAACCTTTATGACTCAAGTAAATTAATATTTTATGTGAGGTCAGAAGTCATCCAAACTGGGACTCGAGACAAAAATCTAGGATGTTGAGAAAAAGTGAAAAAAAAAATTGCAAACTCTGCAACTTTGTCATTAGCTGCAGACTCAGAGCCTTAATTTAATTATCTTTAAGTGCCTAGCTGTTTGCGCTGCCGAGAGAATTCACAATAAAAACACAAGCACAGATGTTTTGCTATACCAGCCTAGGAGAAATAGCCCTTGAGCTATATTTCTGGGCACCATATTTAAAGGAAAAAAAAAGATTAAGAATAGAGGAGATGGAAATTTAAGAAATCAAAGTTTGCCAGCAGGTACAAAACAAGATGTCTGTGAAAAAGAACAGTAGGAGTTCTACCCATGATCAGTCAAGGGAAAAGATGTCTGAAAAGAAACACAATAGCAAGAATAGAGGAAAAAGTATAAAGATGTTTTAAAGATGGTGAGAGCAACCCAGGAAAAGGAACCTTAGCGGTTCCCCTGACACCAATGACCCAAGTTTGGTGATGCCTGAGAGAGGAAAGGCAGGTTTTCAGATAAATAAAATACACAAGCAATTTTTAGAACTTCCATCATCTAATGAATGTGGTTCCCTCCACCTCAAAGAAAATTAGCATAATACAGTTGAGTAAATAGTTTACCAGTGTAATGAAAAAAGAACAATTAATACATGCAGAGCACGTGAAATCTTAAGGTGAATTTCCCCCACGTAATGGCAGGTCTAGAGCCAATTGCAGCTACTCAGATCAGAAAAAAAAATCTGGCATTTTCTTTGGTGCAACCACATATTCTACAGAAAAAAAAAAATAATGAGAACTTGGATTTCTTTGCATCTATAAGACACTGAGAACATTATCTTGAGAAGACATTTAACTCACGTACACTGGATGAGCAACAATCATAGCTTTATGTATATATAAGCTTTACGTAGATATAAGCTATAATATCATTATTTTAAAAATCTGAGTATGAACTACCAAGATCCAGAAAATTATAGAGGAAGAAAGAACAATGACTCTAGAATTCTAGCACTGTGGAAGATGAACACAAATTTAGACATCAGCCATCTAGCTTTGGCATCCAATTCAGAATATAGTTCCACAATTTCAAGTTGTTCTATAAATGTGCATCTTTTCATTCAAACTGAAAGAATAAAAGCACAATTTTACATTACTGGAACAAGTTATCAGTGATACAACCCAAGAAGAGACCCTTGAATGCAGTAGAATTTCTAATTTGGTTTGTTTGTTTACTCAGAGAGAAGAGTAAGTTTGGGTGAACCACTGCTTTCTCCTTCATTGCTAGCATTTCTAGTGCAACTGCAATTAGCACTTATTCATAACCTCAGTCAGTGGCTGATTATAGAAAGTCACACCAG
Source organism: Chlamydotis macqueenii (assembly GCF_036417535.1). Taxonomy (NCBI): domain Eukaryota; kingdom Metazoa; phylum Chordata; class Aves; order Otidiformes; family Otididae; genus Chlamydotis; species Chlamydotis macqueenii. The sequence goes on along the minus strand of NC_141558.1, from coordinate 68,947,396 downwards.
TAAGTAAAGATTTTTTTTGGACTCTGATGGTCTTTTGTAAACCTAACTAGGCAGTAGAAATTCAGCAATAAAGACTCTTCGCTATTTAGGCTCTGTTTGTAAGACAGAATAAGTATAGTAACTCAAACATTCAGAAATCATGAACCACACCCCCTAATTACAAGACTGGATTAAAAATACATTTGCATATTTGTTTGCGGTTTTCTGGGCTCACGTTTCCAAATTTGCTTCCAACATAATGACAGTGAAGTACAAATATCCATCTTTAAACAACAGCTGAGATTCTCATAAAGACACACATCTGTAGGAGCTTTATAGAAGCATCAGCTTCTGTAAGATCCACGGCAAGACCGAGTTAGCATCAGAAAGGAGCAAATACTTCCAAATTGACCTCTTACAGAGACAAGAAAAGACACTTGAGCACATGTTCAGACTACTCATAGGAAAACAAAATGAAACTAGTTTGTCTTCTATGTCTTGACAGATTAAATTCCCCTTTGTGCAGGAGATTAAGCTGAAATCTAAGCATCTCTGAAGACAAAATAATTTAAATAGCATTATCATGTTTCATTTGCTCTTTACAGAAAGGAGAATTTGGCTTTGAGCAAGTACAGTAAAAACCTACAAATATGTTAAAATAAATTGTTCATTCAAAAAAAAAAAAAGTATTCACTACTCTCTACTAAATAAATAGAGAATAAAGAGGATGGGAAAAAATACAGAAGGCCTAAACAATTAGATAGTTAAAGTTCAGTCCTTCCAAATGTAAAACTGAAAGCACTGAGAACCATGGGTGTCCAGATTCCCTGGAAATTCAAACACTGAAAAGCATAAATCTGAAGTTGTTTCAGTAATAGAACTGTGAACAAAAGCACATATGAAACATTTAAACAACTGTTCTCGCTCTCAACTCTGCACATAAAGAAGAAACTAAAAACAGAATAAGAGGAATATGGTCCAGAATTCTCCAGGAACAGCTGCTTCAATCTCTGTCTTTGATTATTCTCTATTCTATTGTGCATGCTTCTCTCTAAAAGTTTTCAGGTAATTACTAAAAAAGGATGACATCAGGCACTCTACAGTATGACCACATGGTTCAAGCTATTTAACTGGCTAACTCCTTCTCATAACCATCTTGTTTGAAGAGCCACATGCCTTCAACATCAAGAACACTTTTGTTTTCCAGCTGTATCTAGGGAATCACTCACAAGGTTTTGGCTTGGATGACTTACAGCTATGAAATACTACGTGCATATAGGAAACAGCCTGCTCTAGGAATCAATAATTTGTTGAAAGTTTCTAGGCAGGTAAACCTGGGGACGAATGGGAGCTAGCATTCAAACAAGACTGATTAAAATGCATACCGCAGTAGGAGAAAACAAAACCACAACAATGACAAAACACCCCCCTCAACCCAGCAACAACAAATTAATCGTACAGAAGAAAATTATTCCTGAAGGCTACAGAGGTAGTTGAGAAAAGGATTCTGAGACATCACTGTTGGAGAGTTCGATAGTATTGGCATGCAAAATTTAACAGTATACACCAAGAATTAATGATCTGTCCTTGAAAAGACAGGCTTGCTCTGTTGAAGCAAAAAGAACTGAGACAATGTTCTGTTCTCGCAGCAGAAGAAAAGAATTGTGAGAAAAGAAAAAGGGAAAATAGGAAAAACAAACTCCAAACTAGCTCTATAAATTACAGGTCTAAATTTCTTAAGAGAGAGATGAAAGAGCGTGTATCCTGCATGAGTCCCCTAGGAACACTGTACCTTGCCATTTTCCCCCAGCAGGATTCCAAGGTCACTTGGATTTTCAAAAACACCAGTGGAAGCAAAAAAAAGTAAAGTCTTTCAGAGATGGTTAGTGAAATCAGATATCTAAGATGAAGAGAGAAGAGAATCTTTGAAATAATGGAAGTGACAGACCAGATAATTTACATTTATTTTTATTTTGGATATTTTAGTGTGATTGATGTATTGAAAACATGGCATAGAAGGTGAAGTTATAAAGACTGTAGAGGTACAACAAGCACATAGCCTGTGTAGATAAACTTGGGTGAACATTACAAGCAAGTACTCCAAAACTTTTCCTCCAAACAGGTCAAGTTAGACTTTTTTTTTTCCAGTTCTGTCTTCAGGATATATTAATGCAAACATCTGTTTACCTGGGGCCAAATCACAATCAACATGTCATGGTTTTCTCTCTGCTCTGCTTCTGGAATTCCTAAGGTCCAGTGCACCTTTATCCTAGCCCAGGAAGAGTTATCTTAGATAATATGTATATGACTACAGAATTAGCAAGGACTTGTAAAACTCCAGACTGAATTCACCCATTTACAGCTACATAACCTAGCTGACCCACAACACCACAGTAAGTAAATGGTCAACAGCCAATCCAGCAGAGAGAGAGAGAAAGAAAAAAAACAAAAACAAAACCAAGAGGACAAGGTCATTTTTCTAAATATCTGTTTCTTAATAAAACATTTATTTAGCAAGATCAGATACAGAAATAAGCAAGACTCTGGCAGCTGATACAATATTTATTATCATTTATAAAAGAATCACAATAAGAAACATCCCACCCATTCATCTTGCACAGCCCTAATGCTCTGCACCCATGCTACAGACAAGTGCTGCAAAATCCAAATGTGAACGTTCATACATTTTAAAGTTTTCTAATCCTGCTTATCTTTTCCATTCTACTAAATTGCTGCTATTTCTTTAGATATTTAAGGTCACAATGACTTCAAATCCTCCTGGTTATTCCCCACCTACTAATATATTTACCCTTAAGCCATTCACAGAGATTTCCACAAGGAAATGATAGGTTCAATGATCACAGTAAGCATTTACATGGGTTTTACTATAGATCTCCTGTCAATTTAATTTGTTTAGTCTCATACTACTTCACTGTAGCAAAAGTACACACATAAATATGAAAACTAACACCAGTGCATGCTTTGTGTATTTATACTTTCGTGGTTCATGATGTAGCACCATCTTGCATGACAAAAAGTATTGCAGAGTACCTGGCTATCAGGAGGCTCCCACAGGAATCACCTCCTCATTAACAAGGCACAATTTGGATCTTGATATTGATGTCACAGTAATACTTTGAAAGGAAATTGTCGATTTGGCTCCCTGACTTTCTTCAGTCAATTTAAATATTAAATAGCACATACTGACATTTAGTACCATGTGCATATAATAATCATATTAAGGCAACATCCTCATACCAACTAACAATAAAAATCAAATATTGGAAAACTGTAGTTTTACTTGTCTGCAGACCTCATTCGATGGCTCTTTCCTAACATTCTAGAGGAGCTGAAGTCCTCAGTCTGTAAAAATATTCTGATGTCTCATGGACAGCAAGAGTGTGGGAAATTCAGATGGCTTGTTAGGTTATGGGGATTTTCTTTTTGGCTGGTTGGTCAGTTGAACCTTTAAAATTCCATTCCATACAGTTTCTCTATTACTGCCATAATTTTTGTAGATGAGAGACTAAAATATCTTTGGAAATAACCACTTTCTTTCTTCTTTCATTTCTGAAAATTAGCAAAAGGATTGAAACTAATTATCTTCTATCTGCCCATTTATCAAGCAGACGACCAACAAACTGATGACTTTTAGAGTACAGTTGTCAAACAGATTTCATTATTACCTTAGCTTAATTAAGAAGAGGGAAAGCAATAAATCTTAAGGTAATTAAACAGACATCATCAGCTTCAACACCTTTCACCTTGGTCCTTGTCTGCAGTTGACCAACTCAAGAACAGATCTAGTACAGAGATTTTATTAAGTCAGTGCTGTGTTTCTAAGCCATGGGTAGACCAGCATAATGCAGAGCAGCTACTAGATAACTTGCGCAGACCAAATCAAATCTTTGCAAGGTATTATTTGTTTTACACCCTCAATCTGTAATGCACAGGTGGGCACTTTTTTTTTTAAAAGATAATTTAAGTTTTCATTTATTTATGCCATTTTCAGATACTGTTTCTAAAACTTTTAACAAGAGGGAACTACAAATTACTTAAATGTAAATGCTTCAGTTATTTAAATAGTTAGTATAGGAACCTATTCTGAGTATATGAGTGAATTTTAAGATGTAATAAAAAAAAATAATCTTTCAATCTACTAAGCTACAGAGGGCAAGAATTGGTCAGTTTTAAGTTCACAAAGTTAAACATTCAGCTACTATCTTATATATACAAATATTTCTTGATGCAATTTTCATTCAAGGTCTGAAAAAATGTATTTTGATATCTGCAAATATTTAGACATAGTGTAATTCAAATAGCTTCCCATTTTGAAAGCACACATTTTATTTATTATGGCAAAAACATGAATATACCAGATGGAAAGGGAATACTCTGCTACTCTTATGAAAGCTTCTTGCACACAACCATGCCAATGTTCAAAATCACAGCCTAAAATATCTCCCTCTGTTCATCACACAGCCTACAGTAAGCAAAGCCTGTCATTCAGTGACAGTTTGAACAGACTTTATTCTTTACCTTACTGGAAAGGTACCACTGACCTAGCAAACAGCAACTTTTCCAGGATACCTTGTGTATATACTGTTGACAGATTAGCTTAACATAGAAGAAATAAACCTTATCAAACCTCTCTTATGTCATCTTTCCCAGAATCGCGTATTTAAGAACATACCAAAAGCAATTTAAAGAAAAATATTGACTCTGTATGAGAATTCTGCAGCATAAAAGAAAGAAAACTGTTCTCAATTACATCTTGCGCAGTATGTAGAAACTGTACCATTTTCTTTATAAGATAATGTGGGAGAAGTATTATATTGCAATTGCAGTGAGTATGCAATTGTGCATGAAAAACTAATAGACAACAATCATCAAGGACAAGCAGCTGTGATGAATATCAAATGGCTAAATTTTAAACCTTTAAAGCTTTCAGGAGGTTGGTTAAAAAGGAGCTAAACAGAGAAGATACAGCTATAGCATCCATAAATACCTATAAAATATCTAGCAATGGAAGCCACTGCTTACTAATCTCATAATTAAAACTATAAGCAGGATCAAAGTAACACAGCAGAAATCACTAGGGCTACAATAAATTCTCTAAAAATCAAAATAATGCTTGATAGTTACAGAATGGATTAGAAACAAATGTTTCTTAAAGGAGACAGGAATGGAAACAAAGGTCAGACAAAAGCTGTGAGCTAGAAATAATGCTGTGGAAGTGGGGAAGGATGATGATGTGACACCTAGCATGTAGGAAAGCCTTTTTCAGTAAGTCAGTACTCATCCCAGCAACTTCTAAGAATTCTTGCTGGCGTATCTTCTACTTGTGGTAGGGATAAGACACTTCACAATCTGCCTGCTCTCCTGTTTTGAAGCACAGCAATCAAGGGTATTCCTGCTCTATCTCCAATCTAGAGATCTCCAGAAAAGGAGGAAGAGGTAGAGAAGATGTTCTCTCTTGATTGCTCTCTGGACAGGATACAGTCTGCCCAGGTTTGGGTGATAGTCTCTTTCAGCATCTCCACTTATGCTCCTGTGATTGAACTAGCCAGAGTGAGTCCCAAGAATGATAAAGACCACTGAAGAACATGCAAACAAAGACCGTGAAATGCATAGGATACTGTGTCAGCTAGAAGAAGAAATACATGGAAGAAAATCAGTCCTTTGTAGATTTAACCCCATCTCCCCCCCATAGAAGTACAGAAAAGGCCAAATGTGCATTGGCAAATTGTGGTGTAGGTTTTGATATGGTAAAAATTACTTTTTTCACAGGCTTTAAGAAGGGCTTAGGCAGTAATACGTCAGCAGATTTGAGTTTAGAGGGATCACCTAGCAAGAACTAGATGCCTACAACAGCTGGGGAAATAACCAGATTTGCCATCTATAACCAGACTCCAACTATGTATTACCATTTAGTTCCAAACTGTGCAATGGTAGCACGGCACCAAATGTGGCAAGGGTAACTTATGCACAGGTCAATGATATGATAAGGCAATGTCTACTGGTGTATAACAGGATGAGAAGGATCAGATTTCTTAACCGATTAAAGATATTCCAGGATGTGTGTTGTTTAAGGGAGCTGTAGATAATAACAATCTGGACTCAAGCTCACGGCAGTCAGATCCCATCAGGATCCCATCTCTGCCTAATCACCAGGACAGCAGCACTGTCTTGTTTATTTTGTTGTTTATTTCATTAATAATGTTTCATTACTTCATTAAAGAAAATGTAAGTGATTGCTTACTATCAAGGCTGGCCTACAGGTTTGTGTCAGTTGGAAGAAGATATACCTGGAAGAAAATCAGTCCTTTGTAGATTAGCTATTCAAGGATAAAGGCAGAAATGAAAGGCGTTAAGATGATAAAGAGTTAAATTATTTAGATTACTTTATAAGAGGACTCTCCAAACTTAGAAGGAAATTACAGCATGATGTCAGAGACAGAAATCTACGCAACAGCCTGAAAAATTAAATGCCTACGGCCAGACAGTTTGCCCAGTGCCTGAAGACTAAAAGAAAAGGAGCAGAGCCAAGAAAAAAAACCAACTGTTAATCATAATGAGTAAGACAAGCTATTCTCAGATGATTCATAGTCCAAAACGAAAATAAAATTAAGTCTCACTGTCCCACCAAAGAGCTAAGGGTTCAAATGCACCCAAGCCATGAAGCAGAGCTCTGCTTAGCACCAGGACTGGCAACACGCCAGTGCAGTCACAAGGAGTCTTCAAGGCAGCTTCAGCCAGCAACCTGCAGGATCAGCCCGAAAGCATTAGGTGGAGATAGGATAATGCAGTAGTGCGATAAATACAAACTGAATAAACCAGAGGACTGTGGCCTTATAAAGAAGGCTTACAGTTTGTAACCTCTTATTTCAAAGTGTTTTTAAACGGTAAGCAAATGGGAGCCTGTAGCTGCATTCAGAATTTTTTTTTTTTTTTATTTAATGTTGGTCAAGACCTTTTGTGAGAGATTATTCAGAGAAAAGGAGAAAAGGATAATGAGTTCTGAATTAATAACAAGGTAAGACAGAGAAAAAAGGCATAATTAATGGCTGCCTTTTAAAAAGAATATGACTTAACAGGAAGTAATTTCAATGATCAGTATTGTCAGATACACCTTTTTTAATTATTTGAGTTCTGAAATGGACAACAAGATTACAGAATATACCCAACAGCATAAACTGAACTACATTAAACTAAAGAGAAATTCATGAGGAAATCCAAATTACTTTGGAGCAAGTTAAGCACAGTTGAAGGCACTGTCATGTAGAATGAGAATAATGAGCTTTTCAGGTATACTCTGATGCCGTAACTCTGTGTGATATAGAGCCAATTTACCAGTATCCTCTGTGTGACGTGCTGAAAAAGTTGAAACAAAACAATAACAACAAACTCCCCCAGAGAATGCTAAAACACAAAAAAAAATCCAAATAGAAAATAATACATTAAATATTCAGGATATAAAACAGGACTATTCCCCTTCTTCATTCTGTTCCAATGGCTTTCAATCCCCAGAAAGAGCTGACTTACACCCAGACGTACTGGTTGAGTCTGCTCACCATCCCAAGCGAGATATTCTGTGCAGGAACAGGCAATCCAAAAGCTGTTCCCTCATCCAATCCCAAAATCTTCCCTATACTTTCTGAACTTAAATATCTGAGAAAGTATAATTGAAAGCATACAACAACCCTGAGAGTGCTTGGTTCTTATGTTGGGAATAATCAGACTGATAACAGGAGCAAGACTGCTAGTACAGCTCACTAGTTTGCATCTCCTGCAAACACCTATATGCTAAAAATGCACCACTTTGCCAACTTCTGCCATCTGATAGAGTTTCACAAAGGAAGAAAATACCCTGAAAAAGTAACTGAAATACTACTTATCTTTTTAATGTCCTTTTAAACTTGTTAATGAGGCCACACATCACAAAAATCTGTAATATATGAGCCTCATCTATCAAGTTGTTCCCGTCATAACTAATGTCTCTTTTGAACCCTGGTCATCATGCTCACACTGGCTCTTTTTTTTTTTATACACCTGTAAATGAAAGCTGCCTTCTTTTTTTTAAATAATGCTAGCTTTCCCCCAAACTGAAGGTTTAATAAGCTTAAATTTCAGACAGGGAAAAGAAAAAGAAAAAGAGTAATCCAATCTCTAAGCCAGAAAGCATTTTGTTTGCTCTCCCAAAGCCTATAGCTACAGTTAGCCCCAAAAAGCCTGCAAGCCCGATGCTATGTAAAAGCATTATTTTGCTGGTACAATGCCCATACTGATGGGAACTAAGGATGGAATAGTTCATTCTTGAGGTTACTGATTTCTAGCAGGAACCAGAAAATGAGTTGTTTTAAAAGCAACAAACTGGCATCAGGACAAGACTTCCCTGAAGCAACTGCTTCAAAACGAACGGAGCAACACCTAACAAGAGCCTTTCTGTTAAATTCCTCCATCTAACAGATTAGCACATTGCCCTTCACCTTTCAAAGAGAGATATATTCTGACTTATACCAGGTCATATGCTTTATTAGATCCTTGTTGGTTCACACACAAATACACATTTGGTTTAAAGTTCAGAACAATCAAAAATTTTGGCCAACAACTTCTCTAAAATTTAGCTTTTAACCTAAATTTCCTCCAGAGGCTAAAAACACTGCACTTAAGTACTACACTCTACATTCTTTCTGAATAAAATCCTTTTCACTTGACAGAGAGGAAAAAGCAATGCTCTCAGCAGGAATAAGTTTTATGTGCATCTGTTGTCACTGCTGAAGTCATGTCATTTGTACCAAAAAGTGCCCCTCATGTAGCAACTGCGTAATGTGTTCTCCCACCTTGCTGACAAACAGCTGTTTTCATTGCTTAAAAACCTTCAAGTTCAGATACTAGATCCAAACATCTGCAAATATGATGAAGAAGGAAACATTTATCCAAGATATTTTACGGCTTTATTACTCTTCCATGCTACTGATAACACTACTTTTCGCCTTATAGCGGTGGCAGTATTGAAGAGTGCTGGCTCCACAGCACTGACTCCATTTATTAGTCAGTGTTTGCATGTATTAACTTCTAAAGCATTACAGATTAGCTGAATATTACTAAGTAGAAAACTGAACATGCACATTTTTAATCCATTTACATGTAACATATTTATTGGAGATGCTACTCACTACTCTTTTGAAACTAACATTCAGAGCCATAGTTTGTAGTCTTACACACACTACACAAAGCAGCAATCAAAATGAAATAATGTTGAAATAGTCCAATTCAGTCTCACAGATTTTCACTTAAAACCAGCAAGGAAATCAGTATTCTCAACTTTTACATAAAAAGTAACCCTTATTTTTCTCTCTTAAGTGACTGTGTTTAATTTCTGTTTGTTGAGCCCAAGTGGAAAAACATCAGGAAAAAAGGCATCCTTATGGACTGAGGAGTACATCCAAAATGGAAATAATGTGGTAAGTGAAGAAATTGCAGTGCAATAAACATTAATCTGTTTCAGACAAGACAACTTGTTGTCCAGTAATACTTGCTGCTTGAATCTGAAATCTCCTTCTCTGGTAACACTGACATCATTGCTTGGGTTATTCTTCCCTCCTGAGTTCATCTGAGTGTGGCACAACAAAGTTGCTGTCTCTATTAGATGATTGGCTTTCTGACCAAATTCAGAAACATGATAAGTAATTAGTTCAATGAAATATTACTAGCAGATCTAGAAATAAATAGATGTTTTTTGTCAGGCTGAGACTAAACACTAGTAAGATACAGACAAGCAAGTGTCATATAGCATTCATCACTTGTAAGGTAAATGACTTCTTCTGAATTCACTCAGGCAGAAAATGAACAGCTGCCAATGCTGATCAGAGAGAAATAAAATGCTGCATTTAGGCATGAAGAGGCCTTTTGTTTTCTTTTTCTTTAGTTAAAATCATATTTTTCCTCTATGGAAGGAGAAAGATTGGCTTGAAAATGGAAAAAAAAAAAAAAAAAAAAGGGTTTCCAGCCACAGCTTTGGTATTTGTGTGGCACTGTAAAAGTGTACAAGCAACTCAACTTCCACATCTGTAACAGCACAGACTGAAGTACTCATTCAAAATCTGTTTTCACACAACTCATTAATATATTCAATATTTAAGTATCAACATGGCAACTAATATAGAAATGTAAAGAATTTTTACTTCTTTTACTGAAATGATGAGCCTATGGCAAGACCTAGTGACCTCCTCATCAGCTACCAAGGGGCATGCCATGGACTGGTCAGTAGGGGCAGCAGCAGTTCAGACAGATGGGTCCAAGCCAGCTCCAACAGACATTTTGGCAGCAATACAATCATGTTCATGTAAGCTCCAATATGGCTTGTACATGCCCAGAAAAGACCTCCAGTATTTACTCAGGTGGCTGATGTGCTGCTGCAGTGCCACGGCTGCTCCCTGAGCAAGCAGACCTCTGCTCACTCAGGCAATGTGCCCACCCACCTACCATCCCACCCCAAACTCTAGCCTAGCTGTAACCAAGTAGACTGACACTGCATTATTAGTAAAGCAGTACCTCTTTTATCCCATTAAGTCCTCTACATATGGCAGAATGGAGGGGTGGGGAGGGGGCAGAGAAATACCCTCTCAGTCCCTAAAAACTTTCTGACATTTCTGACACTTGCGAAGTCCAACCAGGCCCTAGCAGTTACTTTAGGAAAGTAAGAGTCTGCAGAGGAAAAGCTCTTCCTGAGGGAGAGCAGAAATCATAGAATCATAGAATGGTTAGGGTTGGAAGGGACCTTCAAAGGTCATCTAGTCCAACCACCCTGCAAAGAGCAGGGACATCACCAACTAGATCAGGTTGCTCAGAGCCTCATCCAGCCTGGCCTTGAACGTTTCCAGGGATGGGGCTTCCACGACCTCTCTGGGCAACCTGTTCCAGTGTTCTACAACCCGCATCGTAAAAATTTTTTTCCCAATATCTAATCTAAATCTACCCCTCTCTATTTTAAAACCATTACTCCTTGTCCTATCACAACAGGCCCTACTGAACAGTCTCTCCCCATCTTTCTTGTAGGCCCCCTTGAGGTACTGGAAGACTGCTGTCAGGTCTCCCCGGAGCCTTCTCTTCTCCAGGCTGAACAGCCCCAACTCTCTCAGCCTGTCCTCATAAGAGAGGTGCTCCAGCCCTTTTATCATCTTTGTGGCCCTCCTCTGGACCTTCTCCAACTGGTCCATGTCCTTCTTGTGCTGGAGGCTCCAGAACTGGACACAGTACTCCAGGTGGGGTCTCACCAGGGCAGAGTAGAGGGGGAGAATCACCTCCCTCGACCTGCTGGCCACGCTTCTCTTGATGCAGCCCAGGATGCTGTTGGCCTTCTGGGCCGCAAGGGCGCATTGCCTGCTCATGTTGAGCTTCTCATCCACCAGCACTCCCAAGTCCTTCTCCTCAGGGCTGCTCTCAATCCATTCTCTGCCCAGCCTGTATTTGTGCCTGGGATTGCCATGACCCAGGTGCAGGACCTTGCACTTGGCCTGGTTGAACTTCATGAGGTTGGCACGGGCCCACCTCTCCAGCCTGTCAAGGTCCCTCTGGATGGCATCCCTCCCTTCCAGCGTGTCGACGGCACCACACAACTTGGTGTCGTCGGCGAACTTGCTGAGGGTGCACTCTATCCCACTGTCCATGTCGCCGACAGTGGGATCAGACAACACCGCTCTCCCAAGCATTTTGGTAGCCAGTCTTACAGAGATGAGTTAATTTTAGTGATATACCAATCTGGGAAGATTTACTATCTGCACAGAATGTCTTCCAGCACAGTAGAGTCCTTATCGTACTTTATCTGGGGGCATTACAGCAAAGAAGATTGAGCAAAGAATAAAAGCAGAGAGCATTGCATGTGTCATTTTTAACTTTAGCAGTAAGCCCTGTTTTAATAATATAAAATATGTGGTTTTGCCCTTTAACAAATGAAATTCATTCCTGTTGTGGCCTGTATTTTCTTTTTTTATTCTCAAACACTATAACAATAAGCATTAGATCACCTCCTAGAAAAATAATTAATTATTGATCCACTTATAAAAAATATTGAAATTCTTATAAAGTACCCTTCTGTACTGACATAATTATTAGTGAACATTTCACTGCCTTTCAGACTTGCTGAAAGTTCAGTGGGGTATAGTAACAATGGATACAGTCAAAAGTGTGAGTACTTACCAGTCAATTATTTGCTCTGTCAGGAAAATTCTCTCTGAATTGTAAATGTTTTGAACATGAAGGTCTTGAATAATGATTCCATAACACATACTCAAGATAACAAGACTGATGTATTCAGGTCAAATCAGTTCTGAGTTCTGAACATGTATTTTCCTGTAATTCTAGACACTTTAAACTTCATGTAAGTCTTACTGATGACGTTTCTATCAAATTTATATTGAACTAGGTTTATTAAAAGTTCACTGAATTCAGCAAGTTGCTTGTTGGTAAGAGCTCTCCTACAGGGGAAAACCAATCAGAACTACTTGAACCATTTGGTTTGGTAACAGGGATGGGAGTAATTTTTCTACAGTACAGGAAGTCCTCTTATGAAGATTTTCTTCTAAGATAGAAAGACCTTTATTCAGAAATAAAGTGCTTTTTGGTTTGTTTTAAGGAGTAATGAGAATCTAATCACATTATTTTGGAAGAAAACTATTAGCAGAGAGGTAGAGAATGGCTTTTAAAATATTTTTTTTAGTAGAATACATAAAAATAAACCCTTCAGATTGATCAAAAAGAAAACATTTTTTCTAGTCAAAACAAAATCATTCATTTCACATCCAAAGCATATTCCATGAGAGCTCAAGTGGGAGAGCAATCTGTTTTGTGCATGTCCTGCCTTAACAACTTTTTAAACAAATAACTGAATCAAGCAATTAGCAACTTTTAAGTGAGTTGCCAAATCAGCTTTTCACATGAAGACCATAGACTTCAGTGGAACCGAAAGAACAAATAATGGCAAAACAAATCTAGCCTAAATATGAAAAAAATCAATGGAGGAAGTGAAAAGGAATGCAGTCTACTCATTTATTACAGAGGATGACCCTAAGTTTTTTATTATACTAGTGTTTTACACCATATTCTTTTATACTATGTTTTATAAAAGTAGACAAAGAAGCTGAAATCTTCAGCCCTTTCTAGTAGATAGGGTTTGGTAGGGCAAGTACTGATGATCCCTTTTTCAAAGAACTGCTACCTCTCTCACAGATGCTATCAGAAACGGCTCTTTGAAAACTTCCTCTCCAACTTGACATCATGCAAGTAGGTCAGTACATATAGACAGTTATGTAGAAACAGCAAAGCAGCAAGTCAGAAGATGACAGCAAGTCCAACATTCTTAATAATTTAAAGAATTGCTAAGCAGAGTAAAGGAAAACATAACTATAAGAGTGTCAAGAGAAGCATTGTGCGGTCACAGGGCAATAAATGGTCATTCAGGAATCCCTACAATTCTTGCTTGAACTTTTGTTATCTACTTCCATTAAGATTCAAATTGACTCATTTCACAGTTCAATGAGAAGTGTCTTTGTATTTTAGCATGGAGAAATTTTCTCAGGTTTCTGTTGTACAGGGAAGAGTCTCCAAAACAAAGACACATACAAGATATTAAGTTGTTCATGGTGTCAATTCTACCAAGTAGAAAACTGGAAAAGTTGATAAGAGTACCAAAGTCCTTCTGTATCAGGTTAACTTGTCCTGTTTGATATTTGCGGCTGTTACAGGGAAATTTAGGGTGGGGTATCTGCAAGAACCACTTAGCTGCATATCACTTAGTGCCAAGTCTAAGATTTACTTACTAAATGAGATGGGTATAGTGGGTGAATATAGCACCTTCTATGCTAAGATTTCAATGCTATGACACTCGCACATTCTCTACAGACACCATCACGTGCAGCAAGGCTCCTGTCTCTCCACTCCATTTGTGACCAACACCATAGATTTGGAGAAACTCAACTCCAGGTGCTCAATGTGTCCGAGTCCAGGCTGGGGGCTTGACCTTTACGTGTAGTGGTTTCACCTCAAGCTCAGCATTCTGCAAGATGCTGGGCACCTGTGGCTGTGCTACCATCTCAACTACATATTGTTCTCAAACTTGGAGGACTGGCATAAACTGCTGCCCCTTTGTCTTTCTTCTCCTAAAACCCATGAGCAGTTGTTACCCAGATCATTATCACTTCTGCTTTCCCCACCACATCTGCTTTACAAGGATGTAAGGGTGTTAATAGTTTTTCTGTGCTTTGTTTTGCCCTAGCTGCCAGAATCATCTCATCAGTGAACAGCTGGGCAGATTTAGCCCAGGCCTCATTTAATCTGAGTGGTGCCTTAGAGTGTCCATCACAGCAGGTTTGTAAACTAAGAGTATTTTCTGCACGGTGCACACAAGTGCCCAAAGTCAGAAAAATTGGAACAAGAGTTAATGTATTTTGGGATATAGTTTTCAATTTGCAAAGGCCACGATGTCAAAACCTCTAGCTACTGGTATTCAGAAGCTGAGATAACAGGAATATCACCTCATCAGAAAATACACAGAATCTTACAAAATCATACTGAAATCTGAGAAACAAAACAGGGACACATACCTACAAGAGGTTAATCAAAAATATTCCTCCATACATGTTAGATTGACATACAAGAAAACCAGTACAAGGAATTTATCAATCAGTAATCAATATTAATCTGGATGTTCATTTTTATACCATAATATACTATTCCTCTCATGTGCCAATCAAATTGTTTTTATTTCTATTATCTTGAGGTTAAAAGAGGAACTTATCACACCTGAACTTCAGTTAGGTTAGAAAATGGATTGCTCTTTTTTTTTATAGTAACCAGACATAATCTGTTCAAGATTAACTTGTTTTCTTAGTGAAAATTCATCTCACAGCTCTGTGACTACCTCATTTGGTATAATGCAAGGGGAACTAAAAACATAATAAAACCTACTTTTGAATGATAAATTTATGCTGGAACAAGAAAATCATAACAAGGATTCTCAAGATCTGGATGACTTTCTGCTGGTATGAAGGCATCCTGGATGAAGTTCTAGCTTTAAGTCACTTCTAACTTTCCCACTGAATTTGATGGGGAATTAATTCGCTCCCACCCAATTGCTGGCAAATAATTTTTATATACTTCTTTTTCTTTACAAGAATGACAGTGTCTCTCCATCTGTTTCTGAGAGTGAAGTCTTATGTTTGAGATGGTCACACAAAAGACGTGACAAAAAGAAGCAGTATTAAGATATAGGTGGGCTGCACTTTCAAAAGTCATCTGACTACTGAATAAGCAGAGACCAGAAAATGGCTCCTTAGGCTGGATTCTTTTTAAAAGAGGTACAGTGAGCAAATTGATTTTGTGCACATTCCAGATAGCTTTTACATATTATGGTTTTGATCTTCAGTCAATTATCCACTATAATAGCATTAGATTTAAATGTAATTAAATGATTTTACTAGAAAATGCTCATAGTAGCATTAAAATAGTCTATTTAAGTCAATATGGCACCACATAATCTACAAATTAGTCATAAGCAATATCCACAAGTGCAAAAATTATGAAAATAAATGTAGACTAATGCAATACTAAGTATATGGATGTGAACAACAATGTGGGCTGTTTGCAATGGAATAACAATAAACACATTTCTTACATTAAAATTATTTCACTTGTCTACCATGGATTGGAAGTTACACCAATTTCTTGGGCAAATGTTCACTCA
Source organism: Chlamydotis macqueenii (assembly GCF_036417535.1). NCBI lineage: Eukaryota > Metazoa > Chordata > Aves > Otidiformes > Otididae > Chlamydotis > Chlamydotis macqueenii. Next base: position 68,931,675 of record NC_141558.1, on the reverse strand, counting down.
TTGTCATCCTGATTTTGATCTCATCAAGTAAAGAAAAGCTACAAAATTGGCCAAGTATTTCTATCACACTATAAAAATATCTTATTAGAAAAGAAGCTGTTTCCCATTAATAAATCATAAATAAATCCTCCTCTTTCCTAATAGGAGGAGTCAATAGGAGATCATCCATTTAATTCAATAAGAGAATGTTCTTCTAAAAAAAAAAAAAAAAAAAAAAAGAAAGTTCTACATAAAATTCTTGTCCCTTCATTGCACTGCAGTGAAGAAGGAGAAACTATTAATATTTTTGTTTTGCTTTGAAACATTGTACGTATTAGTGTTACTTAAGGAGTGAGTCACTAGCCTAAACATATGCCTTTGAGACAGACTGGGTGTCCAAGACATCTGCCTGGGTTTGGCAGATTTCACATTGGATCCAGGGACATCTGCAACCTTTTGGAGCTGCAGCTGGAGGCCAGGCAGGACAGTCTAGGATGGTGTACACATGGCATTAGATGCCTATGTTTAGGTGCCAAATCTCTCAGTCTCCAATTGTCCTTTTCTTAGAAAAAAAGCCTATCAAGTATCAAAACGCAGTTTCTCAAATCAGCTGAGACACCAGCTTGAGGATTGGTAAACTTCAGATTAAATCATAAAAAAGCAGGCTGTGATCCAGATGTGTTATTAGACATCAAAGCATAACAGGAAGAGGAAGCATGTGATATACTATAATCTTACTTATAAGCCAGGCATGTCATCACTTTTCCCTGTAATGCCAGCAGGAATTTGCTGCTACTAACTGCAATCAGATACTGCTGATCACTACCGTCAAAATAGATGACTGTCCCAAGCACAACACAAGCTGGAATCATCTACCACTTCCCACAAGAAGGCCTAGGTGGCTGAAGGATGGGGGCATCTAGGCCTTGCACAATGTCAAACTCCATGGCAACATCTATCACATTTATCAGTGCTATGTTGCTGATGCAAGAGGAAGTAGCTGCTAAAGGAAAAACCTGTCATCATAAGATGCAGTAAACCCAAGCTTTTCTTGAGCACCATACACACCATCAAATCTTCCCCTACACCAAGTCATGCTTGGTTATAGAAGGGTGGTTGGTAAGCTCATACAGCCACAGAAAAGCCAGCCGCACCAATGATACACTGTGCGAGGTCTACACCCGTCTTAAACCAAACACATTATTATCTTCATAATCTGTTCTTAAAGGGTTTAAACAGATTCCTGTGTTTTGTTCAAGAAAGGTATAGATGTTGCAGAATGAATCCCTAGAATACTCCTCTCTCTCTCTTATTCTGACAAGTATCTCATTTAATCCCCACCAAAATTTCTAACTTTCAGCATCTTTCTTAAGTGACAAATAAAGTTATCAAGCTGCTCAGATGACAACAATTTCCCTTTCTCCCCCTGCAGAAATTCCATATACCAAAATCAGCTTGTTTTCCTCATTGCTTTATAAGGACTTGAAAAAGATTATGTCAACCCTGAAAATTTCCTGAGGTTTCTATACAGTATGACATTTGTCTGTCAATATGAAGAAAGATTATGCACAAGTAAGAGTTATTTGTTCTAAATAGTACTTCAAAACATACATTTACTGGCTTTCATAGCAATGTTTGCTACATGTAAGCCTAGCATTTTTCTAACGTGTTCACAAAATCTGCATCATGAAATCCTCATTAACTCAGGGAGACAGAAATTATAACTGTTACCATTCCCACTACGCAAAGAAATTAAAGTTCCAACTGAAGAAAGCTCATAAGCAGTTACCAAGTGTTAAACAAGTGCTGTGGATCCTGTGAAAGCTAACAGGTAGAATTCATTTACTGGAGAAGATAAATAACATTTCATCAGCAGCAGCCTCTTGATCTCTTTTTCCTGTGGTTTTCATTTATTGATTTGTAATAAAAGCATCCCTACCAAAAACGTCCACCAAAAGCTGTTTATCCTAATTTCCCCCCCTTCGAAGGGAGGAAAAAATCATTAATCATCTTCTTCATCTCCTATTGGAAAGACCAACTTGTAACTGCACTTGCTTCTAGAGCTGACTAGCTCCTTCAACACCCACAGATGTGAAAAAGTTTTCACTGGTATTCACCTGTCTTCTTGAACAGGGAATTAGATGATTTCTCCATTATCCCATGCTGCAGACACATATCTGGAAGGTCCCAACTACTTCACTTCCGTTAATTCTGCAGAGGTACAACCAATGGCAGTCTTTGCACCACAAAGAGGATATTCAGTCAGGATAGATGTCTTCCCCATCTCTACAAGCAGATGCAGTAGGCATTTTCCCTACTGTCATACCAAAATAGTCATCAAATGGCAGCTGGTAGCTGCTGATTTACTCCAGGATATTTGCCTAGATTACAAAGTTTATCAAATATATAGCAATGCTGCAGATACCATAAATATTCTTTCTAAATGGAATACAATAATAATTGTAATTTTAAAATATTTTAAAAGAAATGTGTTTAACTGAGGTCTTTTTGTGTGCTTTCCAATTTTAGATCCTCTACTATGTCTATACTTTAATTTTTTTAAAGTAAATGTCACATGACCTCACAAGTTGGAATTTTAAGAAATAGTCCAAATAATAAACTCCTTTAGAAAAATCACAGTTGTTAACTGAAACACAGTTGGTCCTGAAAACAATTCATTTCCTAAGAAAATATAAAGATTCAGTGAAGCCCAGAACAACACATGAACTTCACTTCTTGAAGCTAATAGGTTCCATGAAATCAAATTAGTGATGTTTCTTCCTATATTTTGTTATTATTTACAATTTTTCCTCCCACAAAGTGAATCACTACTCCTCCTCACACTCATCTTTATTTGAATTTGCCTTTTCTTCTAAAAAATATAAATTGAAATAAATACATTTTTACATTACAATACTCATTTCAGGTTTTCACTCTCCTCCCAGCTTTTTCCACACCAAACCCACCAGCTCACCTAAAAGTCCTATTTGGTCTGAACAAATAAGACTATTTGTCAAGCACTGCACTAGTTCTTTTCAGCCTCCTACAGTGGAGCCTGAATCTGTTGAAAATTCTCTGCCAGCTAGATAACTAGCCTTTTTTTTTTTCTTCCTATTTTTTTAAATAATCGAGAGTAAGACTTGCACATTTTTTTTTTCCAGGCTTTTAGTTATAAAGGGGATACTGAGGAAATTAATTAGGAACATATGGGTAACCATAACTTTTTTTTTTTTCCTCCTCAAACTTCCCTTTTATGAATCTGTCTCTTACTAGCACAAGGTAACTCAAGACCTCATCCCATAACAAAGGAATACTGCCTTAGGTTCATAAAGAAACGTTTACATAAGAAATAGATAATGAAGTTATTCTGAAAAGAGGAAATGCTGTAAAATTCTGATAAGAGGCTAAAAATGCAACTTTTTCCAGTTCACTCAGCACATTTATTAATGATATTTTCAGTTCTTGTGATCTTGCCAACAGCAAAAACTGGACATCGCAAAGTAGACTCAGAGTATTTTCTCTCAGACTAACCCTTAAAATTGGTTTTCTGCGCACGTATTCTTGGCTTCATCATAGAATGGATTTCAGTTCAGAGAAATAAGAGTCAATATGACAAACATGAAAGGTAATAAAACAGACCCATTTCTGAACTAAACATGTTTCTGCTCCATGGCTGAATACCTAGCCAGATCCTCAACTTATGATGATCTCCTTATCAAAATAAGCTATTGCTGGTTCTGCAGTCCCCTCTGAAGATGTGGGCAACTACTCAAGTGTTTGTGGAGGTGTTGTAGTTTAACCCTGCTCAGGACTAAGCTACACAGTCTCTCTCTCACTCACTCCCCCTACCCTCCAAGGCCTCACCATGGTCTTCATCACGGGCTGCAGGGGAATCTCGGCCAGGAGCAGCATTACTCCACCCATTCCTTCTTCACTGACCTTGGTGTCTGCGGCCATTCCTCTCACAAGAAATTCTTCACAATTGACAGGCAGAAGCCTCTCAGGTTCTCTTTGCATCTCCTCTCCACTTCTTGCAAATGGGCTGGGCCAAGTTGAGCCCAGACAGCCGCCAGGTGGGAGGCCAGAGCGTAAGGGCCACAAGGCTCACACCTCCCCCTCTCTGCCCCCACTTCTGCTTCTTCACTACTTTTTTATTTTTTTAAAATTTTCCCCTTCTTAAATATGTTATCACAGAGGCATTATGACTGTCACCAACTGGCTCGGCCCTGGCCAGCAGCAGGTCTGCCCTAGACCTGGCCAAGTCCACCGGACAAAGGGGAAATTCCTAGCAGTTTCTCACAGAAGCTACCCCTGTAGCCCCCACTGCTACACAAAACCAGCACAGGAGGTAGCTGTGGGGCCAAAATCCCAAGGGATTATGACACTGCAATTCACAAGGATTTTGTAGGGTACAACCTTGCCCACTTCAGAGCAGGACTGAAAATTGTACTCTGTATCATCTCAGAGAAGGGGCTGTCTGTGGGTGAATTCAGACCAGCTAGTCCATTATTATTAACAGACAAGAGATTAAATGGATTATCCACCATCTACTGTTGACTTTTCCAGTTCACAGCTCTTTATTAGAGCATAAGTCAACTTTCACCTAGCACTCAAGACACCTCTGCTGTCTAGAGATACTGGAAGGGGAATGCTGCCATCTCATAGGATCTCAGGTATTATTTTAGACTATTAATTATCCTATTAGGAAGTTCTGCTTCAATCTTGCAGTCAGTGCAGAAGAAATATTTATACCAACATAGTACACAGATGACTGATCTCTCTATTGCTCTTCACTTGGTATAGCCACATACATAGGACAGTAGTAAGCCAACAGCTCTGCTCTGGTACTGTTCTAAACTGTTAGATATCACTCTTTGCTAGTGAAAATGACCACAGAAGGTACAATCAGCAAAATATAGCGCTGCCAGTGAATCCAGAATGAATGCCCTAGACATTAAAGACCTAGGCAGAAAAACTAGAAAAGACCTGGCCTCCTTTTCCTTGCACTAGGGATGCTTTTCTCTTCCTTCTCATCTCCTCTGGCATTTACATTTGCATTTAGGGCAGACTGTAGGCAAGAAAACTGTCATATAAGAGCTGGTAGAATGGTAAGGAGATAAAGATTGGATAAGATGCGAGTGTGTGACACGCATGATGGGTAAGTTCTGGAAGAGTGCGCAGACTGAGTCAGCTGCCGTATCTCCAGCTGCTCACCTGGCTGACAGCTCCTAACTGCATCCAACTAACCAGAGACCATGAAAGCATGGAAAAGGGAAGACAAAAGGAATACTGCAGCAGATACCCAAGCAAGGACATGGTCAAAAACATGGTTACATGTGATTGTTTTCTATGAATGTTTTATATACATGAAAAACAAGTTAGCCCAAAAATATCAAAGTAATCTGCAATGTAAAGGAAATCCAACACACAACATCTACTTATCAGATTATGCTGTATGGTCTCTATACACAGAGACCCACAGAGATTTCATATGCCATTCACAAACTGTCAGTATACTTCCTCATAGCAAATATATGGGATGCCAACAACAATAGCAACTTTGTGCACAAGAAAGACAAAACACACATTACCTACAGAGAAGCTGAGGCTCAAAACATCATTTTCAGAGCTATGCATAGCCCTGAAGGGGCATAAAGGGCATAACGCCAAGGCCATAGGAAAGGAAGGCACTGCAGTCATATGGCAATCACTACTGAGTCCAGCAGCCATGTGCTGTCATCATTGGAGTTTGTCCAGCAGCACACCTCATAACGTATATATGCTGATAAACTGACAGAAGGAATTTCATGTGTTTTACTACGCTGCATAACTTAAAGCTGTATACAGAAGCACCTTCCAAAGCAATGACTTTAGAAAGACATCCTACACGACTGCATCTGAGCCAGGAGCAGCTTGGATGCACAGCAGTGCAGTCTGCTCAGTCTGCTCCTCCCGACGCTCACTCTCAAAGCGGCGAGATCCCACTCCATATACACAGCCTCCAGAGGGGCTGGGGTGATTTTTATGGAACGAGTGCATGCATATACACAACTTGATGATGCACACTCAGAGCGGACAATAGGGCTAATAATACTAGCCACTTCAGTGATGAGAACATAACTGTAAAACACTTGGGAGGAATCTAAGTCAGAGGTGGAGAAAGGCTTTTAAGAAAGATTTAGTCCTATATTATTAATCAGTTACAGTAAGAAAGGCTAGTAAACACTCAGACATGCCCTGTTCTAAAGTTAGACAAAGCCTGTTTTCCAAGTAAAGGTAAGGAACAAAATGCACTCCTTACGTTCCTGAAAACAGCATTTATGCCTACAAATATGTAAGGCAGAATGGATTGCTCTCACTTTTGCATGCTCTTTTTCATCTGCATAAACATAGCCAAAGTTAGTAACCCATGAAGGTAAATACCACCACCACCATCACCAAGGTGTCTATGAAGAGCCATGATATCCAAACATAGAGCTCTGTGTGAAACACATCTACTTGACTAAGCATGAAATCCTGACACTGCTGAAGACAGTGGGAGTTTTCCCATTAACTTTGTATGAGAAAGGATTTTATCCCCATCTTCTAATTATAAGGAGGAAGTCCTCAGTGAAGTACAAAAGAATGCAACACTGCAGTATATTATATAAACTGAGTTATCAAGCTGCATGGCTCTAGGGTAAATAAAGCTTTTACCTTGTTCACATAATGTTTTATTTCTAAATATCATAAAGTTTACTCTAAATTAACTTATGCAAAACTTTAGAAGTTACCATTTCCAGCTGAAAAGTGATCTTTAAAAGAGATATCTACAGAAATAAAAAATAAAAATGGTGATAGAAACTTCTGTTACTTTTATAATTAGAATTATTGCTACAGGGCTGAATATTTCTTAAGAGCATCTGCTTCTCACGTGACACAACAGACTAAGAGTTGGCAACTGAAACATAGATGCTAGTTGCAAACATTTATTATACTACCAGGGTTTACATTTAGCAGCTGTCAGTGTTACTGACAACTGTAACAGAAATCAGAAAAAAACCAGAATTTTTGCTTGCCAGAAGGCCAGCTGGTGCTTGATTTTACTGTTATTGTTGTTTGTTTGTTTATTTTACTTTTGAAGTGTATTAAAAATAAGTCTTTCTCAAAAAACTACTCAAAAATATATTTTAAAGAACACTTGTGTTACCTTCAAACTCTGATGCAATTCATTGTTTTTCAACTTTGGTGAAGCAAGATTGCAAAGAGATCAAAACTTAATGGACTATCTATTTTGCAATACTCTAAACTGCCTTTCAAAAAAAAAATTAAATTAAAGCTGGAGCTCAGTAGTTTCTTAACCTAAATATTATCAAAAAAAACCGAACTCAAATGCTTCACCCTAAAAATATGGTAACAAACTGATGCTGTCACAGTAGTGTCAGCATTTCCTTTTTAAAATCATATTTACATGGATTTATAAGTTGAGATATGGCTAAACTAATAAGCTTTACTCTGAACGAAGCTGCAGCAGTTGTCAAGACTTGTTCATAACAGTATGTCTCAACAAAGTGAAAGAGACAGACCAATCCAGAGGAACAATAATACTTTATTTGATCAAAGATGCTCTTTCTCTATCTGATATACCAATATGGCTACAACTGCAGTAGCTAATTCCAAGGTTATGTACAAGTTAAAGTTCAGTGCCAGTAAGGATTCTTCGAGGCTACAATGTTTGAAGAGCAAGACATACTGGCTTACTGGCAGACACTTAGCCAAGAAAAGCCTGCTTGTTACAAAAGGGCAATCTGTTAATCTACAACTCTTCAGATCCAAGTAAATGAACTGCAGAAGTCATAAGGAATCTGTTGCACTCCTCTAGCCTTCTCCCCAGGCAGCAGATCACCTTCTCGTGCTTCTCCTGCTCTGAGTGCTTCTTTAAAAGCAATTATAGGACAACAAGACCAAGTTATTACACTTATCTGATGGGACAGAAGGGAAATTTTTGCTCTCATCACACACTTCTGGGTCTTCGTATTCAAAGACATGCCAAAAATCTTTACATGCCAAGAACAAAACATTACAACAGAGGATAAGGACTGGAAGGTTTATATGATCAAATAACGTTCCATCTTTACTATTCATCACAGTGGTCTCTGTTAGGCCATGTAACTTCTTTCCATTTCCACATCTGTCCAGCTACTAAGAAAATACACCAGAAGACTATAGGCATTATCCTTGGTACGTACTCATCAGCAACTTCAAAGGCAGAAGGGAACTGAGAACAACTGTCTGTTTCCATTAATTATCCATGTTGCCTTCAGAAACAGCTTATATAGACCTCATAAAAAAAAAAAAGAAGCGTAAACAATCAACTCATGGAAACTAAACTAAGTCCTTAATTTTCTGGTCTCCAAGATCTACTGTAAGATTTGAGAAGTACTGTGTTACTGTAACATTTTGAAGATGTCTCACTTGCTGATAGCTGAAGAAAAACAAACAAACAAAAGTAGCCAACCAAATAAAAAAGTGCCTTATGTCACTGATGGGCTTTCCCAGAACAGAAGGAGGACATGTCCTCTCTTGGATGTATGACAGCTTTACGTGTCAGAAGAATGGCCAAGGGTGATGACAAGGTTACACAATGCATCTCAAAAGATATTCTAGCTTTTTAATTTGCTTTTGACTTTTTTTCTTCATATTATGAACTTAGTATTATTTAAAACTTTGCAAACATACTCCTTGAAGTGAAATGAGTCTTACAGCATCTTTTAAGCCTTAGTATCTTAATCCTTAAATCATAATCTTTAATATTGTGCTTATGCACTAGTAAAACAGAGTCTGAAGATATTTTCTATTTCTTTACATATCTTTTCCTGTAAGTGCTATTTGTCTTACTAGATTTTTTATTTTTTTCCTCCTTGTGCAATATATTTTTATTATACTTTTGATATTTCTGAACAGTTTTCTTGCATAATATATCAGAGAATAAGATATGGGGTTGACACACAGTAAGAGGTGATAATTTGCCTGCGTTACGGTGCGCCAGAAGAACTTGTCACCCTGGATTGCAGCTGTTTCCTATTGACATGAATACATCCTGCCTGTTATGACTGCAGAGTCCCAAGCTTTCTTGCCATCATTTATCTATAGCTGTGCGTGATGAGTGCGCATGCTGTTCTCTTAGAGTATGCTAGGCAATAGCACATGGTGTCTTAGACATGGCTCATTATATTCCTTGTCAAGGAACAATTTTAAGAACCTTTCATTGCACTGGTTTAGTTCTGACTTTATCATCAGACCTTTATATATATTTTCCAGAAGTTACATTGCCTGCAGAGAGAATAATTATAAGCAGCTAGTGGAATTTGTGATTGCTTTCCTCACACTTATTATGTGCCAAAATGCTGAAAAGTAAGAAGCTAAGATATATATTTTTTTTTTTTTTTTAGCAGATTCTGTACTTTCAATCTGCAAATATGGTAAGGTTATTCATGTTTAATCTTGGACATCTACTAGCTTTGACAGACGTACTTGCAAGTGGAAACAGTTCAAAGGAAACCAAAAGTTACCTAAGCATGCCTTCTGTGTTCAAGCTTTATTGCATCGAATGAATTAGGATTTTCAAAGCATAAAGACCCTTTGTTTACTATATAGATCCTCATTGCTTAGGAGCAAAACTCAGCTGTCAGCTGAAGACTCTCTGAGACATCACATCGTCATGCCAGAGAAATCTACTAACTGATTCATTTATCAGAGCAGTTCTTGAGGCAAAAATAAATACTACTGAAATAGCTAAATGACAAGAAGACAGTGAGAAATCTTGGGTTAAACTAAATTTCAGACCAAATTCTTAGAATATTTGGAAAGGATACATTTCTTCAATTCCATGATGAAATGATTATTTTTTTTTTTATTTCAGTATACAAAGAACTAAATGGCTCAAGAATATAGCCCCATGTAAGCAGTCCTACTGAAAGACCTGCTTTTTCCATGAATTTCCTGCTCTACCATTTTCTAGAAAGCTTGCACAAAACTGAATGCAGACTGTGTGTAACTTAGTCCCTTTAAAAAACTTTGTAATATAAACTACTATACATTCCAATTCTCTTGCATCTTTAAGAAGGAAAATAGTAAATATTCCATTTGAGTCTTAGAATATTGTTATTGTACGTACGAACATACAGTTTTTGTAAAACTAAAACCAAACAAAAAAACATCACACCTATTGAGGAGGTATTTTGGGTTTAGGGCCTCCAATATTTTGTGCACGTTTTTGTTAAAAGGTTACTTTTCTCTCATTTTTATGTGTCTTTTTCTCTGTTGCACAATCAAGGGGTACTGGAATTAAAAAAAAAAAAATTCTGCACCATTCTCCCACTAACTTGTGGGCAGAGCTGGGCAAATCTCTTAATCTTTTACAGCTGGTGTCCCATAGAAAGGATAGACCAAGGTTAAGATACTACTTTCTATACTTCAGAGAATACTAGAAAGAAATGTCAAAGTGAGTGCAAGGTACTTGAACATTACAGTTAAAGATCCAATGTAAGTACCTTAGCAAAACTCTTACAGTGTGTATGTCTCAGTAGCATCCAGTCAACATCAGGATCTCTCGTTTTGGAGGTTAACTAGTTGATATTTGGACAGTGCTTTTTAACAATACTTTTGATAATTTTGTTATCTCTTGCAGTGATCTCTATAGGCATCAGAAATTGAACATTTTAGCGTGCAAAGAGAAATTTAGTAACTCCATCCTGTTGAAAATCCTAGTTCTAGCCCTTGCTCCTCTTTGAATCTACACTAGAAGGTAGAAAACCATAAAACTATACCTTCTAGCAGAAGAAAAACTGCCAGTAGTTCAGTTCAGAGAAAGGTTTCAGTTGTCTGACATTAATCAGTAACTGCCTAAGCTGCTGGAGTATTTCATAGCATATAGAAATACCTGTATGTTAAAAATAGCATTTACATTGAAGTTCAACCCAAGCATTTAAGGCCAGGTTGGATGAGGCTCTGAGCAACCTGATCTAGTCGAAGATGTCCCTGCTCCTTGCAGGGGGGTTGGACTAGATGACCTTTGAAGGTCCCTTCCAACCCTAACCATTCTATGATTTGTGTAGTTCCTTTCTAGCCCTGCAAAATAATTTGCAGTATAAATGTCATTTTTACTTCATGGCAAAAGGAACACTGCAGTCAGAGCATTATTTGCACATAATGGCACATTTGTTATTAAACCATAACTATATTATTACAACTATTAGTTATAAAAGAGAAAATTTCTTGCATGGAAAATCTGAAGTTACTCCCTTGTTAGCAACTAAAGCGTCAAAGTTCATAAAGAATGAAACATTACTGAAAATACTGAATGTGGCATTTTTGGTGTAACTATTACAATACTTTTATTTGCATATAATTTCATTTTTAGTTCACTATCTTAGAAGTATTCCAATTGCACTGGAAACTGCAAATATATTCACAGATTGCACTGCACAGTAATGAGGATAGGATTTCTTGCCTGCTGTAATCTACTGTCACACGATATTTCAGTTTGCAAGCATCGTCAGATCACTTTACCTTCTGAGAGTTTGCTATGTTTCATGAAAAAAATATGAGAAAAGTGGCCTGGTTTCTTTTCCCTGCCTCAGATGAGAACTAAGTTGTACTTTTACCACGTCTGCTAAGAGTTCCCAAAAATACAGATAAACAGACTATAAAGATACCCAGAAACACAGTGACTGAATTCACTAATCATGCAAATTACATGAAATAGAAAAAAAAAGTGCAAGCTCAGATACTGATGGAAGACTGAGGCCATAAAAATAAAATAAAGCATCTCTGTTTATTAACTTTTTAATGGGAGTGTTTTGACTTTGGATTTCAGTATCCTACAGAAAAACAGATCAATGACAGTGCTGTGATTACCATGTGTGTCTTTTGCCTAAATCCTCTCTGTTCCTCAAGAAGGTCTGCAGACGTAACTCAGCAAGCCTCTGCTTTATTCAGAGTATGTCAGCCAAGACACAGAGAGGCCAAAGAAGAGGTACACTGCCTGGTTGTCCCAAGTTTTTGTCTATGCATGTTCCCTGCACAGGAGACCACAGATGGGGTTTGATGAGGGGCACTCATAATGATGTCAATTTCTCTTGAGTTATGTGTCTTTCTGCATAGTTCCAAATAACTTGCTTCAGTCTTTCATTAGACCCCTGCTTCCTCCAGACTTCCTGGAGAGAGATATCACAGAGCCATAAGATTTCTAACAGATTATACCAATGACTATACAAGCTTCTATGGCTTTATAAAAATCACAGTTTAGTGACAGTATATTAAAACAGCAACAGAGTTTTGGAGGTAACATCCTTTACTGAGGATGTCCTGAGGAATGTCCTACAGCCACCTCTTGCCACATGGCAAGGCTGGGAAGGAAATTTTCTCAGTGTGCTTTAGCTTGTTTTGTAAAAGTTTGCAGACACTTGCATGCTGGTGTAACAAATCACACAAAACCACAGAAGTATAGACAGAAAAAATAGCAAGAGGTGCTACATTGTGTACCAGAGGTCTCACAGCAAGCTCATGTAAGAAGAAAACAAAACCCCACGTTCAAGTACACCGTCTGCCCATAGAGCACTCACTCCGCTACATTTTCTGACTTTTCTGGAGTATTACCTTTTAAAAATAAATCAACTCATCCTATTTCAGTGAAGCAGAAGGATGCCCACAAAAGGATGCATCATGCCAATATTATGAAGCTTCTATGAAATACATCATTAAATGGTGACAGTAATTTGTTCATCACAGCGCCCTTCCACTGGACATTTTAGATGTGTGAATTTTGTCCATAGACAAAGTAGGTTGGGTTTGTTGACTCACTGTGGAATAAATTTTTCTCCACATACTGTACATCTGCTGCAAATGCCTGCAAAGCCCCCGCTATCTTTTCAACACCCACAGTACACTGACATACTGAGTAACAACACGTGAAAGATTTCTACTGAACTGATGCATAAAAAAATCCCCAACCTGATGATTTCTTTTCCTATAAAAAAAAAAACTGCAAGATTTGTTATTTAATACAAGTCAGTTGCTCATTTTAAAGTCATTTTTGCTAATGTACCTCTCCTAAGAAATTCAGCTCAAATGACATACTTCCAAGTAATTTTTCACCAACTTTGCTTCACCAATTTTTTTTTCCTTATTGAGTGTTTTTCATACAGCCTGGCCTTAATCCCACAATTCACTTCACTTGCCAGCTACTAACTGCTATGTGCAACTCAAATCCTGTCACTTATTGGCATGTAGCACTTTGTTCATACGAAAAAATTCTATCAAACATTTTTGTAATAATGTAACATGAAAGCAAAAATAAGAGTGTCTTTCAAGCTACATACACTGAAGTATCTGTCTGTTGGGAAACTCAACATTTTCTAAATAATATTGCAAGAGAAAAAAGATACAGGGAATAATTTCTACCATTTAGAGGAAAGCATGGGTGAAACAATCATGAACATAAACTCAGCTGGGGGTACAGCTTCTCTAAGTACTTCCTCTACGAAGAAGCTTGGTCTTCTGGACAGGGCTTGACATCAAAGATGAGAACAGGTAAGTTTGCTTCACAGTTTTGCTGTGTAGCTTTTTTGTGATACCAAGCAAGATCTGATGATCCACATGAAATGAAGAATGACGGTATTCCCTTTCCCCCACATTTGTTGTCCCTGAGCTGTTTAGACTGCAAACTGCTGTAGGGCTCTCTCTTGGCATTATAACAAAAGGAATAGTAACATCGTCATCACTTGAAATTAGTGTGAACTTTAAAAATAAATGAAAATCTAAAAAAACCTCATGCACACACGGATATACACCTATATGTCCACATACAGAAACACACACAAAACAGGCAACAAAACTTAACTCTGAAACTAGTGCATAAGCTTACCACCCGTCAGAGTTTCAGGTAGATTTCACAATGAAGTGTCTTGCCTAGGACTACATATATTTCCCTCTCCATACATAATTGAAGTTATTCCTATTTTACATCCCATAAATATTCACTGATGCAAGAGGGAAAACGGAACATTCTCTTCCCAAGATGCTGACAGAACCAAGGAGAACCTCGCCAGGGATCACTTCAAAGATCAATTACTCATGTCCAGAGAAACAAATTTAAACAATCTTATGTGAGCCTACTGTTAGCAGTTGCACTCTTGAATTATGCATGATTCTTGACTGCTCATAATATGAACAAACTACAGAGAGTTTCATTAGTACATTTCAATTATTGTAGTCCTTCTTACTCCTTGTTTGTTACAGTTAATTTTCATTTTTAGACTATCCTTTCACATTTGCTATCAGCAGTGAGGTCATGTTCAGAAAAAGGCTTATTGGATTCCTCATGCATTCTCTCTGTGCTGTCCCAAAGTGTACAAATTTACCTGTAAATTCTAGAAAATTCTGCAACTTTGTCTCGCATAGAAAGTGTAATAACTACCACTGGTCTTCTGTGCTTGTAGGAATAAGTTTTGCCTGAAAAATAGTTTGAATTTAATCCAGTATCTAAAACTTGTGAAGCATTAACGTCACTTGATCTTTGTAGGAGTTTAAAACACACACATTACCACAGTACCTGCAAAATATAGCAAGACATATGTTAACCATAGCCTCATTTTGACCACATGTCAAAAATCTTAACACAAAATATGTCAGAAAGTAAGCAGCCGCTGGTCATAAAAATAATTACACAACAGTATTTGCCTTATGCTGATATTAGCATTTTGAAGACTCATCCTTGCTCTAGAAAAGTTTGATTAATCAACGAAATAGAGATTAATTCACTGCTAGAGTCAATAGAGTCAGGGTAATAAGGAGAATTTCTTCCTCCATCCATCCACCAGAACCAGGAAAGTCCTTAATCCTCTGTTCTTTGGGTTATTTGTTGTCAAAATGAGTTTCTGCCTTAGAAAACTGTAGAGTGTCATTTCCAAGAGGCAAGTGCTCTGCCTGTCTAGAGAGGGATATCCAGCTCACTAGAGGTGACCGACAGCAAGCAGGACTCATCAAGCCTCCAGAGGGGATGGGGTTGGGTACCGCCTTACATCATATCAGGGCTCCACTACTGAAGCAAATATCCCTTTTGTTCCCACTTTGCCAGAGATGTGAACCAAAGCATGATGTCTAAGTGTTCACGAACTGGATATCTTTGGGATAAAGCTAAACTGGACTCCAGGAATGTCACCAATGGACATTCAATTTACTGAACCAAACTAAAGGCAGCCTGAAGAAAAATCTGCTGAAATACACGCAGTGTTGGTTTAGGTCCCCTGCACCAGACATTCCTTTCTACAAATCTGCCTTTCCTGACTTGGATTACTTTGCTAATGCAGATGTAGCCAATACATCAAGCAGAGGCTACACACTAAGATTGAACACAGCTCCACTCTAGCCAAATCCCCACCAGTCTGTGCTTGTTGAGGAGTGTAAATCTGAAATATAAATCAAAACTGCCACTACAACTTAAATCTGGACAAGGCCATGTGTCTGGGAATCAGGGAATTCCTACTAAATCTGTCAGAGCTGGTGACCTTGCAGAGGCAGAGGTGAATCAGATCCTGTCGGGTCTCACCGCTGCATATATCACAAGCATACTATCTCCTGCAATCAGACACTGACTTCAGCTGAGCTGATTTTCTATTCCACACCATTTCCTCCTGAGGTTTCTCATCAATAAATAAAGGGACATGCTGCTCTGCACCTACCTAACCCCTTATTAGCTTACAGGCACACACACACAACCTCTCACCCCTCAAAACCACACCACTGAAAGAGCAGCACTGACAGAACAAAGATATTTTCAGTGTCCAAGCATTGGCTGTTTGTGTGTTAGTAGTCAGAAGTCTCTTACCACTGCCATCGTAAATCTCAGTTTCAAATGCTGATCCATACAAATTTAGAACTGCAATAAATCATTTAACTTCCGAGATTATAAAAAACAGCTCGGGTTTTAAAGTTGTCAGGTGATTAAGAACAAAAACATAAATTAGTGGGTACAGAGAAAGACAGAGAAGAAATATCCATGTTCAGTGGAGAAACTTTCAAATCCTGCTCAAATTAAAAGTTGATTAGTTAAATAAATTAGTAAAAACTCTGAAAGTAGCCCAAAATGCAGTTAGTCTGTCAATGAGAATGTGCATGAGGAATGTAAGAGAATTTGCAATATTTGTCTGAGTAAGATGGAAGGAAAACCTGAGCATTTGTCTGCTGTATGCTGGGTGACTGCCTAACTGCAAGTCTATTAGCTGTCCGACAGGACAAGCATCTGCTCCTTCACTAGGACTAACCAGAAATGGTACTTTCTATTTGAGCAACTGTCATTGTAGGTGTTGACAAAACCTGTAAATTCCCAAGATAAATTTTGACTTCAGAAAGTCAGCACAGAAACCCTATTGAGGAAATTCTAGAACCACTTGCATTTCAGGCACCTTCCTTATGCTTGGCTTACCAAAAACCATTAAAAACATAACACATAAAGGAGCACCTGCATTTTAGCAAAGGAAGGAGGGCTACAGTGAGTTGGGTGCCAAACCAAGGTATTTTAGAAGAGGTTTTTTGCCATTTATGCTTTGATTTCAACTTTAAGTCAAGTAAGAAAGCATATAGCATGGAAATAAATATATATAAAATAATCTGATACACCATACCAGCTTTAAAGTTGCCTAGTGCCTCATTCAGGTAAGTTTGAAGTACACCAGTGTTTCAAACCATCTCCAAAGCACCAGGAACACTAAATTTTTCAAAACCATAAATAAGATAGCTCACTTTCACTGAAAATAAAAATAGAGACGGACAAAACCGGATGTATTAATTAACCACTTAACTTGTAAGACATACAGCTGCAGAAGTCCTTCAACTCTGGACAGATCATTACCCACTTCTGACTTCAGAAGAATTTTTTTTCCTTCCTTCTCTGGACCCTAGTCCCATCACTGTACTCTACAGGGAAAACCAAGTATGGGACTCCTCCTCTTCATTTTTCCTAAAAAAAATCTGCTGTTTTTCCTAATTGTTCACTGAGCATTTAGCACTTTCCAAAATATTTTATATGGCCTTCAAAAGTTTATTCATACGGCACTTCTGCTGTACTGCCCATCAAAGTCAGATAACCTGGGTTGATCATGCAGCAGTCTACAATAACTGGTAGTAGATTCACTTATTCATAGACTTAAAAAGCTGTACACTTCTATTAGTTTACATACAGTATGCTGTCTTATTTTGGTTAACACTATTATTTCTTTATTACTTGTTATATGCAGGTATAGACTATTACTTCATATAATTCAAACTATAATTTTAAAAATAGTTAAGTTAATTAGGAAGAGTGACTGGGGCTCTCATGATCATAAATCTCTTCAATATCAACAGTCTGTCGAACAATAAAAGCAAGATTTTTATAAAGACAAATAAATGAATAAATAAATAAAACCGACTTATTGAAAGTCAGTTATTATTTGGCAACTTACTAGCCTTTGCATCCGTGAAAATTTCCACAGGCAACTTTAGAAGAGATAATATAACCTCCTCAGCCACTCAAGAGGCTTTCTGGAATATACATGCCTTATCTTTATGTTTAGTTTCACTTTTTACCTTTATAACCTTTTCATAAAACGCAATTACAATTGATCTTAATTAGAATTACTAATAAATGAATCATTTCTCTACCTGAAAGCACTTTTGTTTTTGCAGTTGCTATCTGATGGGTTGTGTTTATTTATTTTTGTTTTCGTAAGGTTTTTTTTCCAGCAATGATCATGGAGGAACACAGACTGTTTAGGAGTTGATGATGATTTCTAAAGATCCTAACAGAAATAGATTTCAAACTCAATAATGGAGACAGAAATAAAATAACAGTGGGAACGGTGGATCATGCACTTTTGCTTGACCAGGCATGCCAATTTTATCAAGAGCTGACTCAAAATGCTTACTTATGCAAATAGTCCACTTGCAATATAAGCTGACTTCAGTAAGTGTTCATATGTAATGTTTACTTATGCCTACGTATAATAAGAATTTGCTTCTACAAAATTAACTGTTACAAAATCAGTTCATCTATGCGAGTATCAGGTTCTCTTCAATATGTTACCAAAGCTGTTATGTGTTAGAGTCTAAATTCCAGAATAAATTCTGCACGTCTGTCAGAATTGTAATCATAATTACTAGGGTGGGATAAAAAAACCAAACCATTTTATTTTCTGGTTTTTTCTAATTATTATTTTTTATCTGGACAAATTCTTCTAGTGAATCCACTGAAATGTAATACTATAATTCACAGCTGCAATAATAATGACTAGAGAAGGAGGAAACCATTAAGAGAAAGCCTCTCTACTGCTGAATGCAGCTAATAATCCCATTATTTCTCATTTTTATGACCGCATATTTTATGAATGATAATCCGCTCATTACATATTGCTATAAATATTTTGCTTTAGCAACAGAAATAGGCATCGATAAACTATACATTCTAGAAGCTTTTCTGTTAATACTTAAGAGTCTACTAATGTATATCATAGCAATATTTTCACCGGACCTCCACACTGGGAAACTATATGAACTATTATTTTTAGCTGGAAGAAATTCATACATAACTTACATACTTTCTGCAGTTATAAACCAGTTTTGTCATTTGCCTGAAATCATGCTGAATCTGCCTCATTAATTTCCCCCCCTGCTGTACGATATGGCCTTCCAATATATTAATATTCATATGGCTTACATCGTCTTGACCCAGCAAAGGAAAGAGACTACTGTAAATTTTGCATCTGAGCACTACTCATAGTACTGTATACTTTTACTTTCATTCCAGCTATTACAGCCACAGGTGGATATAATTCAAGGTACTTAGGAACTGAGGACAAGCTATAAAAACCACTGAATTTTAAAAGCTATTTTAACCTATTTGAAACTACTTTATCTTCAGCTCCACATATCTCAAGTTATGTTATTTTGAAAATTCAAGGAGTGCCAGAGACTTTTAATTACCTCTGCAATGACCTGAGGCTGATGCCATTCTTTCCTACTGGTAAAATAAATGTTTATTAACCATTCTCTTGAATGACAACTCCTGATACTAGGTTCAATACCGCAAATTTTGAAAACCTGGCTTTAGAGTTGACCAGGTTTCTTTTTTTTTTTTTTTTTGGTTACACTATGAAGAAAACAAGGAGAGCTGCTCTTGGCTAACAATTTCTATTTCACAGGAATCTTCAACAGACTGTTCTGCAAGCATAATTAACCAAGCCATTTTCTTACTGATTCATCTCTGGTGTTCCTCTCTCCCTCCCATGTCCGTATTCCCCTCTCAAGATCCCCTTGGCCCCTCAAAACATTTAGTTTTCCTGTTTCTCCTATTATCTTATGTCCTGCTATGTCAAGAAAAGACAGCAAATGTTTTCCCTTGGTTGAAGGCACACACAAGCTGGCCAAAATGTTCAAACGCTGATTGAGCATTCAGCTCCTGCCAAACAGAATGGATAATGTCCGAGTTTTCCTTACCTTTCTCCCAGTGGGAGATTAAGAGGTCTCTCTCCATTACTGAGCTGCTGATTTTCAAGAAAGAAAATTAAAAAAAAAAGAAAAGTAAAAAAAAAAAGAAAAAAAGCAAGACTTTAGTACCTTTGACACCTTAGGCCTCTACTAAATTTGTTTAAAACAAGGTTCAAATGCTGTTGGAGGAAAATAGGATTGATCAGCTGATGGACATGATGATTACAGAAACTTGTTTTCTTTGGAAATCAAACTCTCTTCCTTGAAAATCAAACGCCTTCAACAGCCATAATGTGCCTTTCAAACTACCACAATAACAAAAGGCCATTTCTGGACAAGGTATCATCCCCCTCAAACTAGAAAATAAGAGAAAAAATATAAGCCTTACTGCTAGAGGCATAAGCAAACATTACACGGTTTCACCTTTTTTATTTACTATCCAGGTAGAACAGTATTTTATCTTGACCAAGAGAAAACTGCCATGGTTATCAAGATGCATTGTGCTGGTCATCTTCAGCCCAGTCCTGCATCTTGCCCAAGGCTCAGAACTGAGAGACAAAAACAGAAGCATAGGCTCAGTTCCAGAAATGAATTATAAGTAATTTAAAAAAAAAAAAAGTTCCTACCCTAGAAACATTTAAACGAATAATAAAACCGTTACATTATGGACTTTATCTGAAGACGTTAACATTCCTGCTTGGGGTCTATCTTATAGATTAAGCTATAAATCAAGCAAAACAATAACCCTTCTGTCATATTTTGCATTAAAGTCTGATGGACAAAATAGTCCTCCTGTGCATTAGCTTCTTATATACAAGGGTAACAGCCCAGAAAGATTTTTGAGTCCATGTAACACTGCAAGGTACTACATACACACACACACACACACAAATGGGTAGTAGTTCAAGCTCTGATCCTTAAAACAAACAAACAAAACCCCAGAAAAAAACAAGCAAAAACTGAAACCCAAAGACATTCTTAGGTTTATACGTTGTACAAGTGAAATCAGTGTGAGTGCTCAAAACTCAGAAAGCAAAGCTAAGCACTCACTTTGCAAGAATAAATCTTAGTTTAGGGCAGATCACTGAGGAATATCACACGTATGAGTGCAAGAGTAACATCAGTTTCCTATTTATGACCCCCCCTTAAGCAGTTGCTCAAAAACCACACAACAGATGAAAATCCCACCCTAATAATAATCATGCTTTTTTTTTTCTCCTAGCAGTAATAATATTTTGTTCCAATGTTCTGCAAGTTTTACCCTCATTAAAAGTGCCTTTTTAAAAGTACTAGATCACTAGCATTTCCAGTAAATACAAAATGCAAGATTGTAATACTTGACCATTAAAACACTGCTAAAAATGATCATGGAACAGATCAAACATCTAAGAAAACTTGGTAATTGGACCTATTTCTTTTTTTAACAACTGAGGGCAAAAGGTTTCCTGGGTCCTCCAGGTAGCTCACACACAGAAGGGAATTTGACATTGTCCATTTATTTTTTTAATTTTACAAGTATGTTTAATATAAACCTTTTCCAGTAGCAGCTTGGCTTAATTAAAAACAAACAATATCACTTTAGGCTGTTAATTTTGATTGGCCCAATCAACTATATCCTGAGAAAGAAAAGCACGCAAATGTTTTCAATTTAGGAACTGCCAGAAAGAAACATCCATTAACAACTGAAGTTGCCAGTTCTTGCTTTCCGTTTCAGTTCATATCAGACACTGAATGTTTTTTCTAAGAAAATAGGTGAAAGAATTCAAGATCAGAGTGGTTAAGTCTCCATGCCAGAGCATGTATTCCACACTTTCCAAAAAGCAAGTCTCTTTTTTCCTATCATCAATGTATCAGAAAGCCTCTGAACAGTGCATGAGTCTATACCATATTTGCTAATACTAACAAGAGCTGAGTGTGGCATTGAATTTTTTTTTATGTCTTGGAAGCCCTACCCTGTGCCCATGGCTATTTGAAATAACTAGCAGATGTCAAGACTGAAAAAGTAGTTCTGGGGGAGGGATCTGGAGGGAAGTTAATTCAAAGCTCTGTCTTTGAAGATAGAGGCCAAATGACTAGCTCAGATTATTTTTTTTCTACATTTCTGATTAATATTTTACTCCACTATTCCAAATAGCCTTAAAGAGATAAAATTAATTATTCTTCTTCCTCTTAAAAACATTCTTACATCTCCTTATCATTGACCCTGCAGTAGAATCTCTTGGTGATTTCACCAATCTACCAAATATTTAGTGTTCATCAAAGTCTTGGGAAAACCAAAACCAATATTTTACGAATAGAGCTTAGCAGAAGTTCGATAGCAAACACAGCAGGGAGTGATGAGTGATCATGAGTGATGTAGTACCTGAAGAATAAAATAATAGAGAGAGACTCAACCTTGACAAAAATAAGCAAATAACCATGAATATTACCACACAAGTGTAGCAGAAGGGGACTATTTGTAGCTACCTCTTAAAAAGGTAAGTCCACAATATGTAAAATGTACGGGAAAAAAAAACCAAAACAAATGACAATGGACATAACTTTAAACTATGACGGAACACAGCAACGGGGGTATTTTCTTTTCTTGCACTACATTATTTGTTCTGGATAACACCATAACTCACATTCAGCATCTTCCCTACAGACTTAAAGGAAATCGTACTGGTTATGGGGACATTTCAAGATTACTTCTTTGAGCACTTTTTTTCAGTCCACAGCCTGCGCAGTGTTTACAGCAACACTGGTACACTCCCAAACACCAGAACAGCCACTGGTGGCAGGTTTCTGTGGATGAGCCGTCCCTTCCCGAACACAGCACGCTGGATCCCACGATACATTTCACACTGGTGAACACACACATCGCTGCTCCCCGCAAGAGATGGAGCAGAACCGCACTGCTCAGCTCACAAGCATAGGGCTCTCAAAGGGGCCTTTCCTCTGCCTGGCTGGAGGAGCAAGGGCATGCACATGCAGCAGCTCAGGATCCACCGCTTCATACATGCTCATTTCAATCTCTCCAAGTCCTGCAAAACCCTGATGGAGTAGAGCTCCGGCATGTGCAGACTATTGCTGCAAGGGTCTCAAACCCTCCCTTTGCACCATATTCAGAGCAGACCTTACCAATTCCTTCTGACTTCAGAACATCCATGACGGGACCAAGAAACCTCAACCTTTCTGCACAAGCACAATAGGGACAAAATATGACCCATCCTTTAAACAAGCTGCCACTTATGTTTGTGTTTGTTCTGATTCAGACACATTTTCAATTTAGGGAAAGGACAGCTTCATAACTCATTTTTTCCCCCCAGTAGTTTCAGTCCCAATATTTTAATAATGTGATTTATAGATGTAACTGGTTAAATAGTCCAAGGTTTCTGGATTTATAACAAAATTACTTAAACAAAACAAATTCAAAATTGGATGTTCCCCTTACAAACTCACTGCATGGGGCCAGAGCATTAAACAAATAAGATTCAGTAAGAAGCACAGGCTTAATCAAACCTGGTAAGAATTACAATAACAGTTGGAATCTCTCCAGTTCCACGAAAAACTGTTCTAACAGGTTTATCTATTGTCTTTGCTGTGCCCTTGCCTAGATCAAGTTATCTTTTGCTTTTTATTGAATGAAGGGAGGGGGCTTAGCTCTTTGAGGAAAAAAAAAAAAAAGTAAAAAAATACCTCTAAGCTGCAGATGAGATCTGGGAGAGCTAACCTATGACACAGAGCTCATTCCATCTTGTTGGTCTGAACTTGAGGATTTGAAAAGGATTTTTCACCATTGAAAGCAAGTTAATAGAGTCAGAGATAAGTTTCAGGAATGTGATAAAGTTAATTCCCCACCTGTCCACTTCTTGTCATATATCCCTTGATTTACCAACAGCTTTTCTCCAAGTCTAGGAATTAGTGGTGGCAGGGAGGAGCAGTGACCAAGAGCAGAGGAGCACACAGCCCAGTGAGCAACTCTACAGCAACCACTGGTCAATAGGTCAGTCATTGGTCCACTCTGACATGCTATGGTCCAATGTTGTTGTTTGGGTTTTTTTTCCCCCCAAGCAACTGGAGAGGGGAGGAAGACCAAATCAATTAGGCTCAAATGCTTATACCAACTGCATGAAACCCACTGTTAGGGCGAGTTTTGAAAGTTCATGCATTGTTTCATGTTCACATCTACTGACTTTCCCTTCTAAACTGAAAAGGAAGAAGGAAATAAGTTGACTAAACACTGTCATTCCATAAAAAAAACATCATCCATTGCTTTGGTTAGATCCTTCTGACAAGCTCACGACTGAATATCTTTTGAAAACTTATTTCTAAAAGGTCAGTTTACTTTGTGTCACTACTTCTGATTTTCTAACCAATTTATCTATAGAGATGTCAAATAAGTGTAAAATTTATATAGAAGACATCACTATGTATCAAATGCATTAAATGGAAATTCCTTCCCCATTGAGAACTTTCTAACTAGGGTAATTAAATTTTTATCAGGTCATAACTTAGAAGATTAGAAGACTGGTAGCACATTACTCTAAAAATCAAATCTGATTAATGTTTAATTGTAGCAATGTTCAGAAGTATTAATTAGGTGTACTTTCTATGACTCATAAATAGCTATTAAAGAAAAGCAAGAATAATTTGAAGATTAACATGAAGAGAATGGTATACTCGAGTAGTAAATTATAATTAAACTGAATGGACCTTGTGAAAATAATAGAAATTGTCATCCAATATAATAATTTTGATACATAATGCAGTTATAACAGATTTTCTAGCAATCAAGTCTGACACCTTTTCCTCAGGATATTTTTTTATGAAGAAGCCACAGGTGTGAATTAGAAATTCATTTATGCTTTTCAATGAGAATCACAGGGCATATCTTAAAAGCAGTACAGCCATTTGGTTCTTACTGCACAACTGAAGCATTGATGCACATACCTAGACAGGCTTTGTTTAAAAACAGATCCCAGCTAAGGCTCTGGATTTGTATATTCAAGTAAGTGTTGCAATTAAACTTGAAGCTCTGTGCCCTTGCACTTTGGTTTTTTTTTATGAATTATCCTCAAAGTCATATAGGGGTTCAAATATTGTTTCAGAACCGCACTTCTCCAGTGAGGCACACTTTTCTGCTACATTTGTTACTGAGGTGGTGGCTAGGCATATTTTCACTGCTCATTCCCCTTCCTACAGTCTTGCAAAAAAGTTTTATTTCCATTATCAGAAGATGCAACTTATACTGCATTCCTTAAAATACTACTGCTACTACTCCTAACAATAAATATGTGCCTAGTGTTCATGATCTCGCAGAAAATGTTTAATACATGACCAAGAGACACCAATATTAGAAGGATATAAAATGAATCCACCTTTTCTGCTAATTTTATGCCACATAACAAAACTTAGATACCTGCTTTTGGCATAAGCTATGTTTTATAAATTTATTTTAACTAACACAGTTGAAATTTGAATTAGTTTCTACTGTACTTCTGTAGAACAGCAACAGGAAGTAGAACAAATACATAATCTTGTGTCTTATGAAGGAAAAAAAAAAGGAATAAAGGCATTAAAGAACTTATTCTGTCTAGGTTTACTATTTGTATATTATTTCTTATGATTGCATTTCTGTCATTATTTAAAAAGCCTAATTTTGTAATCAAAGAGATGGCAAGTAAATTGTTTCAAGATTTAAAATTTTCATTCCAAAAAAGTAAACAATGCAGTGATGCGACACTGAAGAAACTTCTTTGGCTTGCTATTTTCATTTAACACTAAGATTAGTAACTAAAACTAAGGAGCTGCATGTTGGCCAGGTGATCCTCTGGATTACCTACCTCTAATGCTAGAACCATTTTTTTTTTGTTATGATGCAGCAAAAAAGTTTTATGTGGCAAGTCTGCAGTCAGAGATAGAAATGTTTACATTTCTTAAAACTCAAAACGCACATGCACGCCAGCTCTGAATAACAGGTTTCTATTACGCACCAAGTACATGCTACACTAGAAATATCTTGGAAATTAGAAAAAAAAAGATATAATTAAGCAAATTCGTTGACACAGTCTTCATAAAAAAAAAATTTCAAATTGTCAAGAATCTATCAGATTTAATACCAGCCATTAAAGGACTTTCCAGTTGCAACCCATACTTATTTATTTTCTACTACTTGGATGACATGAGGTGGGGAAAAAGTGACCACAATCTTCTGCATGAAGAGTGATGCGAGTTTTCTCCATTTACACTTATGCCATCACAAATATCCTCCTAATTGCATGATAGCCAATAGAAAACAAACCAAACAACTTTTATCTCTATCTAATTTTAGAGCCTTAAAATACTTACAGTAGGAATTCATTATGAGCAGGAAATAAAATGAGGAGTTGCAGCTGGCTTTTAAAAGGTTATTTATTCTTAAACCATTAAAAAACCTTTTAAAAAACATCTTTCACGTATGCACTAATGCTTCTAATGCATTAATTTTGGTTAGAATTACTAAATCATTTGGAAGTTTTATAACAAGTGATTGATACAGAGAATCATTATGTTGCTCATGTTTTCCTGGGGTGTTAATAAATCAAGCAAATATGATACAGAATTCAGATTTAGAATATCTCAGGTGGCTAGAATTGGTAATAAAAAAATACATAAACCTCTTTTACAGCAAGGGAAATATCCACTACAACGTATAAGAGATTGTTTCACCTAATGGCTCTGTCTTTCCCATCACTACAGTGCTTTATCATCATGTCCCTTGTCCACATCTCCAGACATATTCAACTGTGCAAAGGATACGTACTGAATTCCATAGTATTAAGGGATTTAGAAAAGGTTTTGGCCTTTGGAAATGTACAGTGGGTTCTAGGAAATTTGAATATGCCGTGTTTCATGTTAAAGAACTGGTGCACAGTGACATTTTTCTTTTAATATGTTCCTAATTTCTGCAACTGTTGCAGTGCTCTCCAAGTTCCTTGCCTCCCGCACTTCTAAACAATTGTAGAAAGAACAGTTAGAAATTCTTTTCGTTTATTTTAACAAGATATAAAGTAAATCTTCTTCCTGAATTTTGGTTGAAAATGTTTCAGACAATTTCCAAAATGAAGTCATTGCTACATGGATCCCAAATTTAGCAAAAACAATCAAAAGCAATCAGGACTACAATGCCCATAAAATAAATAGGACCATTTTGATATCAATATATAGAAGATGTGTTTTCACTATGACTGATTAGAAAATAATTTATTTTACTAATATTAAATAAAAAAAAAGAAAGTAAGTTTTGAAAACTATCTCCTTCCTGATGTACAGCAACAGAAAATGAAACAATGATTCAGTCACCAAGGAGAGTCAAAAGCTGACATTAAAGTCCTCAAGCTACAGTGTGGGCCTCTGGATCAGGTCCCAGTCTGAACTAGGTGGTGGAAGGATTTGAATCCAGGTTTGTCCTAGTCCCACTGGCAGAAATGTCAGCACCAATTGGTTAATGGTTCCGAGGAATGAGTCTGTTTGCCTTTGCTTGTACGTTCTATCCCAGTCCTAGGAATTTTCTACATTTCAGTTTCCATTGAGAAATGAGACTGGGAAAACATCATTTTCTAACTTAAACAGCACTACTACCTAGATCAGATCACTCATCTTTCTCCTTCTGCATCCAATTCCTGGTGATGAACTGAAATACATGGACAGTTACTGAAGCTAGCCCTTGATGTGCACCTGCAATGGTTAGCTTTGGTAGTTTTAACCTATATTAGATCAAAATAACAGAAGCTTGAAAACCCATGAAGTTTTTCCTGAGATAGGTGCATGTGCTTAATTGGACGAACAGACAAAACATTAGTATGCCACCTTGAACATTTATAAAAAAAGTCAGCTGAGCAGTAGCAGAAAAGCCCCGTAACTTCCTAAAATTCAGCCTTAAGAGTAAAAAAACTGCTATTACCTCCCCAATAGGACCAAAAGGATCAGTACCAGTTTTTCCCTCGACACCATAATTTAACATCACTCAAAACCAGTCAGGCTCACAAGGAAGCATAGCAGAGTGGGATGGAGGGAAGGCTCCACAACCTTCTCCACCTCCTCAAGTGCTTCCACGAATATACTTTGCTTTCTCTGCACCCTCCAACTCATCACAGGTAAGTCATTTGCTTGTGATTAGGAACTTTCTTGCCAGCTAACACTTAAAAAACAGTTTAAAAAATACTCAAAGTCAGTAAAGTTTCTAAAGCATAAGCTTACATGTGGAACAGGTTGCCCAGAGAGGTGGTGGACGCCCCATCCCTGGAAACATTCAAGGCCAGGATGGATGAGGCTCTGAGCAACCTGATCTAGTCAGAGATGTCCTTGCTCCTTGCAGGGGGTTGGACTAGATGACCTTTGAAGGTCCCTTCCAACCCTAACCATTCTATGATTCTATGTGAAAAATTCAGATGCGAAAAATCAAACCTGTCTATAATTTCAAAAAATACTAACAATGCAAGGAAAGTTTCTGATAATCACTTTATGAGTAGCATGTGTGTGGGAGAATATGATTCATGCAAGACTGTTTCCATATCTTGATTTTTAATGTTACTGTACATTATAGGAAAAATGCAGCATGAATCTCAAATATTTTCAGTGAGAAAAGGAAGGACTATAGGGAACAAATCAGGTTTGCCAGTAAACCAAAAGTGTTTGTGACTGGTGCCTCTGAGGGTCAAAAGTAATAAATTTGTCATGCACTAGTATTCCTGATATTACACCTGTGTCAGGGGATAGTGAAGATTAATATCATAATTAGAAATGCTGAACAACATCTCCATTACAAGACAGATAAAGTGACAATCCTGACACAGTCACAGCAACAATTTTATTCATCGTTTTTCTTCCAACTCAGTGAAAGGACATACATTATCAGCATGGATGGCTTCTATATTTCGGAGCAATGAAGCAAATCCATGCCCTACCTTTGCAACTGCAGAAGTGCAAAATAGCTGGTGAAGCTGCATGACATGACTTGGGGAGAAGGGGGTTAGAAAGTAGCATTAAAGAATGAGGTGACACAAGGAGGAAAGGTTTGTCTTCCTTGGCACAGAGGCAAACACATGCTCGTTCTCTACTGCACATGGCTCGGAGCAGAAAAAGAACAACACTACTGATTCACAAAAGCAGACCACCATCAACTAGCTGTCACTGCAAAGTGATAACCAAAAACCAAGCCAGTTTAGTCCAGATCAAGCTCCTGCAGATGCAGCATGGCTGGTGCTCAGGGCAACACTCTACCTTTGCTGCAGAGGAAACTCCAGAGTACAGTCTACTGACAAAGGCATGTATAGAGTTTCAAGATTTAGTTCCAGAAAACAACTCCAAAAAGATAAAACCTCTTACATGCTTAAAGTGTACTGAGCTTTTATGATATGAGCCCAAAGCTGTGACAACTGTTAATAACTAAAAGAGATTTTCAATCAACATTCTGTTGAAATCATTAGAAAGCCTCATCAAAAATAGCCACTAATGTTAAGAAACCAGAAAGTCTGTTTTAGAAATTAAACAGGAAAGCTTATCTTCTGTGATGTGTGAGTTATTATTGTCTTTTAGATAATCCGCATGCACTACTCTGACAAGAAACTTTTTAAAACATTCCACACAGCCATGCAGCTATGTCTGGCAGCCAGTAAACTGGCCAAATAGCTCAAAAACCTGAAAAATAAATTCATTCCAATTGCACATTATCCTTGCAACATGATCAAATCAGTTCTGTTCAGTGATCTATTTAGCCCGTTCAGATTATTCTGGATTTACACCAGGATGGTTCAAATTACCTCACCACTCCCACACAGCAACCAAAGCAAACACTTGCTAACATTTGAGAGGTGGGCGAGGAGGCAAAGTTAGTTACATCACCACCACCTTTCCCACAAGCTGAAGAGGAGGCACATGCCAATAGTCGATGAAAAACACACCAGCAGGCCTTTGCTTGGCTGAAGAGCAATTCTCAGAATTACAGAATTATTATCAAGATTGGAAAAGACCTAAAAGATCATCCAGTCCAACCATCACCAATACTTCTCAGCTAAATCATATCCCTCAACATAACATCCAAACGTTTCTTGAACACCCCCATGGTCGGTGACTCCACCACCTCCCTGAGCAGTGCATTCCAGTGCCTGACTACCCTTTCCGAGAAGTAATATTTCCTAATGTCCAGCCTGAATCTCCCCTGGCGCAGCTTGAAACCATTGCCTCTAGTTCTATCACTGTCTACACGAGACAAAAGGCCGACCCCTAGCTCACTACAACCTCCCTTCAGGAAGTTATAGAGAGCTATAAGGTCTCCCCTGAGCCTCCTCTTCTCCAGACTAAACAATCTCAGCTCCCTCAGCCGCTCCTCATAAGGCCTGTGCTCCAGACCCCTCACCAGCTTCGTAGCCCTCCTCTGAACGCGTTCCAGGGCCTCAATGTCTTTCTTGCAGTGAGGGGCCCAAAACTGAACACAGTACTCGAGGTGCGGCCTCACCAGTGCCGAGTACAGGGGGACAATTACCTCCCTGTTCCTGCTAGTAACACTGTTTTTGATGCAAGCCAGGATGCCGTTGGCCTTCTTGGCCACCCGGGCACACTGTCGGCTCATGCTCAGCCGAGCATCAATCAGTACCCCCAGGTCCGTTTCCTCCACACAGTCCTCCAGCCACTCCGCCCCAAGCCCATAGCGCTGCCTGGGGTTGTTGTTGCCGAAGTGCAGGACTCAGCATTTGGTCTTGTTGAACCTCATCCCATTGGCCTCAGATGTATGAATTCAAATTTCTTTCCTGCATACAGCAGCAAAGAAGCTGGCTAGAGTTAAACAAGAAGGGATACTGATATGGCAGAGGGAGAGCAGGTTCTACCTTGTACTGCTGCACACAGTCTTGGAGTTTGCTGATGACACTAGGACCAACAGATATTAAAAGGAACTGCTTAGCAGCAGCTTACTCTCTGCCTTTTCTGTGTCTTCAGGAATGAAAACAGAGAACCTCACTGTGCTTACATCTAAGCATGCATCTTAAATCATTCCTGGACCTAAGCCTTCCAGTTAAAAACTGCAGCATAAATGGGAGGGTGCAGCTCAAGAAGACCTCACTGCACCCATCAGTCACTAGCAACAGCAAGTACATCTAGGGTAACTTTAGGAACAACATAAAACAGAAGTCTCCATGGTATTCCCATTACCGATAGGAACGTAGCCTGATCTTGAAAGCATAAATTGAGAGGGCCTGCCGATGTAACCTGCTCCACTGCTAACTATCAAATATTTTTCCAATGTCTGATAGCATTGTTACAAATTAAACCAACTACTTCCTACCTTATCCTAACAGGCAAGTGAAACAAATTAGCCACAGTCCTGTTTATAACAACCCATACTTATTAAAAGACAGTTTTCACAACTAGTCACCCTGTCTTCTCTATTATAAACAACACAGAGCCCATTCTTTCATTTTCTTCTTAGGAGCTACATGTTAATTACACTAGAGTATATTGCTCTCTTTTTTTTTTTTACTAGCTGCCTAATTTGCTTACCTCCTTTTCAAAGCCGAGCACTCAAAACAGGACATACTTCTTCAGCTACGGCCCCAGTAGTATTGAATGAACAATTAACTTCTTTGCCTCCTCTGCTATCCCACGTGTTGTCAGTGCATCCCAGACTGATGCCTGTCTATCTCTGCAGCAAATTGCAATCAGCTGTAACTTCCCAATCTTTTCTGTAGAACTGCTTCTTGGCCAGAATTATTCCTCATTTTATAGCTGTGCTTTTGATTTTTCCATGCTAGGTATAGAACTCGGTTCTTTCCTTTGCAGAAATCCATCTTTCTGATTTCAGACTATTTCTCCACTTTATCAAGCTCATTTGGAATTATAATTAGCTTTCCACAGTGCTTGCAACCCCTATCTCCCCTCCTCGCACACTAGCACAGCTTGGTGTCATCATGCACCACACTACAGCTGTGACAAGGAGAAGTGCCGGTGGTTTTTTGAGTTTGAATATAAAATCAATTCCTTAAGAATGTCAGTTTAAATAGCCAGCAAAATATTTTAAAAGGATCTGTTGAATATGTCTCTGCTGACTGCAAGGGAGTTGCACTAGATGGCCTTTAAAGGTCCCTTCCAACCCAAACTATTCTATGAAAAGTAGCTCCTCTTCCAAAGGAGCATATCAGGTGAGCACAAAGCTGTGGTAAGTTTTTAGCTCTGGGGAAAAAAAAACTGACCAGTGATTTAGTGTTGGGGGCAATGAATATCAGAAGCCCTGGGATTGAAAAATAAGGGACTTTCTAAGAGAAGCAAAATTGAGGGCACCTGGTGGTGGGAAGATGATAAGGAACATCTGGAGGTGGTTAGAGGGACTATGGGTATAAAAGCATGGAAATAGTAAGAATAGGGGGCTCTCTGCCTAGCTTGTAGCAGAGTTTGAGATCATGACTGAGACTTTGCTCTAACAACTGGACTACACTCTATCAATTGGATTATGCTCTAAACAACTACACACTGAAAATTTAGCCCATGGCAGCACCAACCTTTAACTATATAACCTCATTAATAAAGAATAGGAAATATAACCAAGGGAGTTTCTGCATTTGTTTATGGACCAGGTAATATAAGGTGGATAACTTAATTTTGCAGCACTTTTAGTCTTGTTCCTATCTGTAATATGTATTTCCTGGAAGCAAATATCCAAATCATATAGCCAAGGTTTCAGTATCTACTCTGTATTGCCCCCTTGTATTTTAGAATGTATTAAGTGCATAGCCATCTTAATTTAGCCTCAGAGTATATGCTCAGGTGTTTTTCCAGACAAGCATTTAGAAGATTGGAAAGTCTCACAAAATGTTCCTATGAATTGTTCCATGGAGAGCACATCTAGAAGACCAAATGACTGCAGGATCCCATGGCACCATTATAGCCAAAAGTTACTGCTCACTGTGCAAAGTGACTTGTAGAGGTGTATACAAAATCGTGCAATTACAAAAAAAACAAAATCCCCAAACTTGAAACCACCTCCAAATAAACAGGATAGTTGCTAGCCAAGTAACTTGTATGTATGTCACCTGCTAAAATCCAAGCCTTTTCAGGTAAAGGGCTGACAATTTTACATTAAAACATGACTTGTATTAGCTTTATTAGAAATTTCACAAAAAGTCAAAACCCTTCTTGCTCTGCAAACAAGTAGTACAGAATCCCCTTGCCTTTTTCTGTTTGCTGAATAGCATATCAAAACACTACAGAAACTTGGGATATCAGGGAAGGCTCTCTGGGAAGGAAATAAAACAAAACCAACTCGTCAAATGAGACTTCCTGCTGCTGCACACCATGTGGTGCTCTAGTGAGCTGCATCTGTTCAGCTGTTAAACATAGTGGTGAATATGATACTGACAGCAGTGACATTATCAAATATGCTGAGTGGTTATAAAGGCTCCATAGTATAATCTTTTCACTTTTTATTTTAATTGGTAGAAGTTACTGTAAAGTAGCTTCATGTATGATAATGCTCCTTGTGCACATCCCCAAATGGGAAGGCACTGCTACATAATCCACAATGTGCCTTGACAACTCCATCTGCTATGCAAGAGAAAGGCTGAGTACTTTTGCTCCATGAACTTTCTGTTGTTCCCTGGAATTCACTGGGTCAGGAAAAAAAAAAAAAACAAAAACAAAAACGATATGCGGAAAAATAAGGCTTCAGGACATTAATGGGGTTTCACAGTGAACAGGAAGAATGCAGTCCATAGCATTCAGTGTGTAGGCAGTAAGCACAAGTCCACCAAGGATGAGGGCTGAACAGAAAATAACAAGAGATTCAAGCCCCAAAATGGAGCATGATGACATCCGTTGAGGATGCAATGCTTCAACCCCATCCTTCAATCCAGAGGCCCAGGATGAAGAGAAGTATGTGACTCATCAGCAGAATATATAGATAGAAGATTTCCTAGTCCTTTACAAGCGGCTTTTCCTAGACCACAGAGAATGTATAACACTGCAGCAGCAAATATGATTTACATCTCCCTGAGGGAATATTTGGACTTACATTTGGTCCTTGACTGAACATAGATTATCACCTACAAATTCTAGCACAAGAAGTTAAAGCCACATTAGTAGTTTCATGCTGCTGTGCCGAAGGCTTCAGGATAATTTCACAGAGAACTGGCAAAACTGAAGGACTGCGTCTTTCCTTTGTTCCTCAGCATCCCTTACTCAATGTAAACTAGGTAATTATCGAAAGCCAAGAAATGCATGAGTCAGTTCTTTCAGCTAATCCACCCTCCGGAGCATCAGAATGCTTCAGTGTAAATGGGCTTTCATGAACCGAGAGACAGTTAAGCCTCTCCAAACACTTAATAGGAAAACTCACCTGTTGTTAGTGGGACTGTTATATTAAGCATAAACTACCAGAATACTGACAACATCAGTTCATTAAATCCTTATCCTGTCTGTTATTGTTGCAGAAATTCTTGTGACTGGCATTATCTAAGCAAAAAAAAACAAAAAGAGATTTAACAGTGGCAGCAGCCCACTGTCAAACAGGAAGAATCACTGTAAGATTGACAGGGAAGGCAAATATACATCTATGGTTGTTGCTGGGAGAGAAAGGAAAATTCTCCTCAGTGACACACCAGCAGCAGAGATGCACTGATGTCAAGCATGTCATGCTCAGGTAAGAGAGATAGTGATGAGATAGCATAGGCAAGTTACTGAAAAGCAGATGTAAGAAGAAAAAAAATATAACTGGTAACCTCAGGTTTGGGAAATCTAGATAAATTCCATGTTCTGGCTCTATTTCCTGCATGACCCTAGTGCAAATGAGTTAGTCTCAAAGATTGCAAAAGTGAAATAATTAAATTGGATGAAAGTAGGAACCAGGCCCAAGTGTGTTCAGTCCTACCCTCTGGTATACAAGATTAAATTCAGTGATTTTACTGTATTTACTCCTCACTGACACAGTGGTGTAAGTGAAAAGGGAGAAAGGCTCAAGATGCTAAAACAGTCTAGAAGAATAAAAGCAAATTATCATGAAATATTAAAACAAGTTCCCTGTTTGGTGATGACACTGAGGCATCACAGAGCAAAACCTGAATTAAGTAAGTGGTCTAATTAACTAATTATGAGTTACAATTAAGGTAGTATCTCACAAAACCAGAACAGTGTTAAGAGGAGCTTTCCATATTAGCACAAAGTGATTAACTATAATAGCAATGTTTACTTAAACAAATGCCTGAAGCAGAGCAGCAGGATCTATAAAATTGCCTCTGCACCTTTCACCTTCCAGCAGGAGTTTTCTGGCCTGATGTAGATCCTGCTTAAACTTACCCATATTTCTGCAGTTTCTTCAGACAAATTAATAGTAGAACTGGTTGGATGAGAACTATTTGGAGTTAGGATCAGAATCTGTTCAGGCCACCAACAGCGCTTTTCCCCTAGCCTTGTTCTGCACCAACAGGCTAATCTCTCTGGTATTAAAAATGATATTGTTCATACTGCATGTTCACTGAAAAACTGCTACACTGGTACTTTGTGCTGCAGTGCACACTATATCCTTATCCTCACTTACAGCTCATAAATTTAAAAGACAGGGAGTTAATGGGCCAGATCTTGGGTTCTGGCTTATATTCATAAGAAACAAACCTTGTTCTGTCCTGTGCAAACCTGGCCCGTGTTCAATGGGTCACAACAACCCGAGAGTCAGTCTCTCTTATTCAAGCTGCCATCAGGAGCTAAAAGCATCGTCTAGGATATTCTGAAAGTGATGCCATTGCTCATGTCTGTCCCTTTTTTTTTTTTCCAAACCACACATTGTTAGCCCAAAGTGCCTACAACCTGCCTACACCCTGCACTGTCACAGCTTCTAACACACTGGGTACATATGCCTTCCACTTGGTTTTGAGCCAGGCATGCCTAGCAGGGAGGAAGAAGTGTAAATCTTTTTGTGCTTTTCTAAAATTAGACAAGAACTAGGCAGTAATAAACTAGGAAACATTATCAGGGCTGACTCTATTATATTCCTAGATATAACAAACAGTATATGCTTAATAAAATATACAATAGATATAATAAGCAAAGAAGTACCCATGCAGGACAGGTGAACAAATGTGACTAGCTCTTGGAAGCAACCCTCAATCATCCAGAGCTCTCACTCTCCAAATAATCACAATAATTTCCTATGATTTGGTGCTTCCTCCTTTGGGTGGTCAGCCAGGTTTCAGTGAACATCTCAACTGTTCTGCTATTGCAAGTAGCCAAGTATTTTTAAAATCTTAATAAGGTTGCTAAAACGTCTGCTAAATTTTTCATCAACATTTCATGGCAATGTTCTGGAAGAGTCGGTGCCAAGTTATTTAAATACCTGTAACCTTCATGTACAAGGATGTTGGCTAGTAACCAGTGCAGGGAATTTTGGATTAAAAGGATCTGATTAGACTAGGATGGGTCTAAAACATCAACATGATAATATAACCTTAACTAGGAAAGGTGTGGCTACAGGGGACAGTTGGGCTATTTATTTATCTGTACATTATAGATTAATTCTTGTGAACTCCTTTCTGAAGCCAGAGACTCAGTATTTATATGTAAAAAACCTAGTCACAAAAGGATATGTCTCCTAATTTTGGCCACATGCTTATTTGCTTTCTTCTTGCTTCTTTTATTCTTTAATTAAACAGAACCAATCAATGGTCCTCATCAAGAAGGTCTTCCATGTGAGTACACCATACAGTCACCATCTGAAGTGACTCCTCTGTTCCTTTACCTATATGATGGGCCTCATTCTTTGTGAACAAAAAGGTATGTGATCACTCAGATTCCTGGAGGTTGCCACCTGCTTTCACTGGGAGGCACTGGGACTGCAGAAAATGTGCAGCACATGAATTTCTGTTTGAGGATATAGCAGAAAAACAACTTAGGAAACAAGGGAAAGGAAAGAGAAAGAAAGAATCTTTGAAAATATGACTGGACATAATCCATACAGTACTTCCGAGCTTTAAAATTAATAATGTAAAAAATAAGAGTTACTTAAAAATGAGAGCCTCTTCAAGTATATCTTAACTAAATATGCTTGCTATTTTGCTTGCCTTTCCAAATTGGTCCACTTCAGTTCTTAAAAATGCACAGTTTTTATTATTAGTATAACACGACTCAGACCAAATCCCTTCTAGTCTTAATCTTTTTAGCATTTTTTTAAATTCAACAAGGCCCCAGGAAAATTAAATTCCATGTTTATGTTGGATCAAAAGTCCCATTTGTGTACAGTTTGCAACAGTAAAGTCAAAGGAAGACTTGCCATCAAATTCAGTTACAAAGTTTTGGATCGTAAGCAGTTCAGCCAACAGATGTATTCAATTTACAGTATAATCTTGAGATATGTGAGATCAGAAGGGATCTTAGAGTCCACAGTCTGGTCTGTAAGATCATTTCATACAATGCCATGGCCACATGCAGTTCTTTCCATATTGCTGTCAGATGATTCTAATATATGTGGGGCCACCAGATGTGTTTCAAATATCTACTCACCCTCAGGCAGGGTCTACATTTTTACTAGAAGAAAGCACCTCAGGAGATTTGTTAGTGTTGAGGGGTGGAGCATTTTGTGACTGACACATGCTATTTTAGCTAAGAACTTAGGTCCTACTGGTTGAGCAGTTTTCTCTTGCCAAGGGGCTGGCAGGTGGTGACCCCGTAGTAGAGCATGCTTTTTGGGAAGGAAGCTTTTATCCTCCCAAAAGCATGAAAGGAGCAGGATGTATAAAGGAGTAGAGTAGAGGAAGAAGTGAGAACTTCTATTTATCCCAAGACAGAGGAAGAAGGTGAAAGGAGTTGCTTCCCCTCAAGCACAGTTCTAGGCTGGGGAACCAGAAAATCACAGCTGGGAGATCAGACCTTCCACGCCATCCTGAGGATTTCTCCTTTCAGCACTCCATGATGGCAGTCATAGCCAAACCATTTAATTATATCAACTGTCTAAATTCCATTCATATTTTTCATGCAGTAATATATGAGTCTGCTCTGTGCCAAAATTAGCACATTTCCATAACCTTTTCTCAGGCTGTTTATGGCAAGAACAGATCACTGTTGCTCAGTGTGCAATAGCAGACTGTGAAGAGTATTCAAGATGAGGCATTAACGAACAGCTTATATAATAAAATGCCTTCTCAGAGTTTCTTTAATCTATGTCTCTGCTAATACAAAAAAATAACTTAATTGCATGTTTTCAAGGCATGGCTTGACCATTTCAGTGATTTATTTATTTTCTTTCCTACAAACTTAGACCTTTAACCTGATCAGTGAGGTAAATGATTGCTGCATTTAGCACAAATTCCCTAGATTAATTCATTTCTCCCATTCTAATTAACTTAATGTTTGTGTACATTGAATTGCATTCTCACCTGCCTGTCTAGTCCCATAAATGATTATTTTTTGATTGCACTCCTTTTCATTATTCAAACCCATAAGCAAGTCTGGAAATCCTTTCATAGACATTTTTTCTTCAGTGTAAAGATTAACACATAGTCTAGTTGCTGAGTTTTTTGTTCCCCAAAGAGAAGTGCAATCACTGCCCACAACAGTTAAACTTCCTATAGCATTTTACAGACACATACATTGAGGAAAAAAATCATTAATAATCATGTATATAAGCATAATAAAGAAATATCAAATAGTAGCAGGATTCTGGATTAGATAACATCAGCCTTAAGAAATTTTCTTGTGCCTCAAGGTAGCAGAATATTAAATATCACAACTCTGATGCACATAATGATCCAAAGTCTTTCCAGGGCTCCTGAGTGATCCCTGATGCCCACTTAGTTGATATGACGATGGCTTGACTTTCAGAGGTGCTGACTATATTCAGCTTCCATTGACTTTAGCCACTGCTGTGCATGCTCAGCACTTCTAAAATATCAGATTTCTGAAACCTCATTCGGCTTTTTTTTTAGCCCTTCCTGCACATGAATAATTTGATTTTAAATTCATTATTGTTTCATGCACATACGAGCCACCAGTGGCCTAACCAATATCTTTGCACTGCACAGATACACATACAATAATAATCAGGAACTCCATATTTGAGAGATGATTATTAGAAGAAACATTATCCTGGGAATATGTTTTTAAAATATTATTAAACGCTTCCTGGGGAAATTCATTAGTTCCAATACACAATACTAAAATCAAAGGTATTTCTACCATCAATCTCACTGAAAGTATACCAAACACTCTAGGCATTGATCCAAATACAACTAAGTCAATAAGAATCTTTCAATTGACTTCCAGTAGGCATTAAGCCCAAAACATACGAAGTATTCAAAAGAGAATAACAAATTCGTTTCTCTTAAGACTCTGCATTTTTTTTCTCTGTTACACTCAAATACAGAAGTCTGATCCTCACACAAGTTTTACCATTTCTATTCACTCAAGGGAAGGTCATTATATTTGCATAAATTAAAATTATCCATATATTATGTATATGCACAACAGAATCTAACATAGTCAGCTCTTAAAAGTCTGGTGCAGAAGAACACTGCATACGTATAACTAAGAGACAGAGTGAGGGGAGGAGGAAATAACAGTCCTTTTAAATTTGCCAAAAGTTAAAAAAAATGAGTAGGAAAAAAGTTGAGAGGACTTTTGCAGAATTTTCCATTAACTTAAAGCTGAAAATCAAAACCACTTGACATCATTTTTTTTTTCCACAGAAGTCAACATTTCATTTAAATATTTTTCTAGTTTACAAAAAATTAAATACGTCATATACAAAAACTGAAGAAATAGCTCAGAAAATGGGGAAGCATTAACTTCCCTTTAAACTAAGAGAATTTTTCTACCAAAGCTGACAAAAACTCCAAAAAAATTTCACTTCATTTTTACCCACATCTTCCTCATGGAAGTTTCAAATGAAAAATGCTTTTCCCACAATATGTATTTTAATAGATGTCGTATATAAATAGTTGGGACAAAGAGCACAAACCAAATCTATTCATGATCCAAAACCCAATTTTCGTTAAGACATACATTATTTCCTCTGCTAAGACTTTCACCTCAGTCATTAATTATAACTCTGAAGGCTTCAAAAACATGTTTTGGAAATATAAGCACAATACTGATTAATCTATCATGCCAGTAATGCTGCATCTTCAGAGTATTTCAGGTTAATTAAGTGTGTTACACCTTGCATATATTGATACTATCTGTCCTTAATCATACCATACTTTTTCAGGTAAGATGTTACCACATCTTTTAAAATAGTTTTCTGTGCTTTCCCATGACAGTATTAATATTATTGGTTTAAATTTTCTCTATAATTATTTTTCCTAATAACATCAGAGAGAATGAAATAAAAAAAAAATGTCGACCACAATCTACCCTGACTTGAATTTCTTTATATTTTTGTACATTTACTATATCCTAGGTAGGATGGTCACTCTTCTCTCACTGGAATTACAAGGTGGTTTTCCCCAGCTTCCCCCAGAAGAGGGTTAGGACAAAGTTCAAAATGCTGCCACATCTGCCTTATTCCTTATTTTAAATCCTAGGATGTTTGTTATCAGAACAATCTTCATTACTTCACCTACATCAGCAGATCTGTGCTATCTATAACTGAGGTAAATTACTAATTCCTCTCCTCACTTGAGATAATAGAAATGAGCCCAGTTAAGTTTTAGTAGCTAGTGTCCTGTAGGCTCGGTGTCTTTTCTGGAACAAAAAAGCTGTAAGATCTAAAATGGTCTGCTGGACTTATTTCCCATACAAATTTCTTCTCAATTACAAAATCAGCTGTAACCATAAAAACAGCACATTGTTTTTGTGCTCCCAAAATACTTCAATTTTAAAACAAATGACACAAACAAAGAAGACAGAGAAACTGCTGGCTCTTTTCATTAGGCACACAAAATGTTACACTTTAGTATAGTTTACAGTCTTTAATTTTAACAATTAAAGACAAAACCATGGTATAATTTGTATTTAAAATAATTTTTAAAGTGATTTAAGTCTATTGATGGTAATTTATCCTCCTTGTCTTCATTAGTAGAGCAAATATTACTTGTGCCACACAGGAGAATGCCAGTTTCCTATTCTACCAGAATTGCCAGAAAGAGTAATTTAAGAGGATTTCTTAGCCTCTGAGGCAACATCTTTGTCTGACTTCACTTTGTTCTTCACCATATAAAAGCTAGAAACTCAAAGCAGCAACATCACCATGCTTGTGAAAGACGATGACATATATATCTATCTATCTACTTTTTTGTTTAATGACTTGGGAGAAGAGGGTGGGAAGAGAAGAAAAGCAGAGATGGGAACACTGATAGAATTACCTACAAGCTTTAGAAATCAGTGAAAAAGCCAAGCACAGAAGTGCATGTGGTGATTAACCAAATACTGCATGAATAAGCTGCCTCCTTTTTTCCATTTGGCGTGGAGATGGATGTGGACCATGCGGAAAAGAAAGGGAAGAAAAGGAGGATTATAGTAATTTTCAGAGCTACCTGTCCTTCTTTTACTTGTCAGCATGAGAAGGAAGAGGCAGTAGACTTTTAGGCATGATATCTATTTCCTCTTGAACTAGATCTCCCAGCAGAGACTGCACAAGAGACTGTCTCACTTCCATAACAGAAGTCAAGTGACAACTATGAAAACTAATTGCTGCAACTCTGGATGACTAAATCATATTAACATCCCTTTCTTGA
The DNA here is from genome assembly GCF_036417535.1 of Chlamydotis macqueenii. NCBI lineage: Eukaryota > Metazoa > Chordata > Aves > Otidiformes > Otididae > Chlamydotis > Chlamydotis macqueenii. The sequence goes on along the minus strand of NC_141558.1, from coordinate 68,890,528 downwards.
AGCACAGAGATGCATACATATCGTACACATAACCAGTCCTTTATATCTAAGCTACTACAGTACAGGTGGAGTTTTAAAATAACCTATCTTGGAATTCAAAATATTTGCACTGGAACTGTTAAGCATCTGGTAGCAATGCAGATTACACATTTTTGAAATGTTTTTCATATTAACAATGCTTATTTGCGGAGGTTAAATGATTACTTTAAATAAATGTGTTCCTAACCTAACACTAAAGCTGTGACTCAGATGACCAAGTAGCAATTTTCCAAATCAGAATTTGTTATGAGCTTGATTTCATTATTAGGTTTACATCGTCTTTAAGTAAATAGAATAATAAAGAGGGAAAGCCCACAATGAAGTACCCTAATCAAACTCATAATTTCCTCTTCCATTTCCAGAATGAAAAAGGTTAAAAGCAAGCTACCTCATAGCTCACACCAAACAAGCACCCTCCCCAAAATACTAGTGAGGACTAAGATTTAATTTTTTTTAACTCTAAGCAATAGTTCTATGTGGAACTTTCTTTGGCACCATTCTGCTGAAAATACACTTAAAATCTGACACACATCTGTGTCAGATCTTGTCACTGAAAGGATCTGAGCGATTAATGACCTCCTGGGTAAAATGGAAGCTCAGTAACAAAAGAAACAGTTTCTATAATACTGTAAAACCAAATCCCAGCATAATTAAATCACAACTATATCCATGTTATAATGTTGCAGTTGATATAACACAGCTAAGTTATCCATATACAGTGCATCTCAATGTACACAGGCATTTATTGCTCATGCATATTCATTATACAAGCAGGTGAGTTGCAAAAGAACATGCAGAATTAGACTCTTCCCTCCTTCCCATTTTTTCTCCTTCCCCTATTGACAGCTTTTGCATGTTTCTGGTTATTTAGTAGACAAGACACTCTTAGTGGCATCTCAACATCAGTAGAAGAAGGAAGTTTGAATGACACAATCCTCCTACTACTTTTATTACAGCTAGTTTAGTGCAATAGCTGCCGATATGAAAAAACTTCGATCCAATAAATGATTTTTCATACATGAAATATACATAGGCCTCTCTGTTTCTATGTTCTTCTTCATTTTTATAACCATGATGTTTCACAATATCTTGCTGAGCTAAAATAGATCTCAGGTAAAATTCTCAGAATCTCAGAAGTGCCCACAATTCCTCTGACTTTAATAAGATAGATGTTCTTTGGTACCACGAGTGCTTTTGAAAATACTGCCTTTCAACTTTCTTTTGAATACCATCCTTCTTTGAAATAGATTCCAGGAAATTATATCCTAGCAGTTTTCCAAGCTTTAACTAACATTGATGACTTGTAAAAAAATCCTTGCCAGATGTCTCAGGATTTCAGGTCAATCCCTTAGTGTCTCCAAGCTAGAGACAGACTAAAGAGAAGCAGCCCTTGGAAGGTCAGACCTCGCTCCAGTTAAATTTCTGAACAGTTATGACAGATTTTGCTCTGAAGCACAGCAGGCTTCAAGGAGGTTCCTGAAGTCTCTTGCAAAGACAATAGGAGGAGGCTAGGATCACCTCTCAGAGCATGATAATAGAAGCCCTTTTGCTGCCTCATAGGAGTTTCAAAAGACTGGTAAAGTAAAATCGGTTATTTTTCTCATCCCTACAAAAGTGGTAGTGTTTCTGACCATTGAAAACTCTCAGTTCTTTTATTTTAAACATCTGTTGCTACAGCACGGGTATAAGAACATTATTTGGGAAAACAAACAAAAAAAAAGAAAACTTATGACCAGGCAATGATTTTTGATCGCCAACTCATAATTAATGAATGCAATGTTTGTTTTAAAATGGATAAATCAAGGCTAGACACAAGATTGCACAGATACTATGATTTTGATAGACTTCAGGTACAGAATCATAGAACAGTTAGGATTGGAAGGGACCTTTAAAGGTCATGTAGTCCAACCCCCCTGCAAAGAGCAGGGATATCAGGTTTCTCAGAGCCCCATCCAACCTGGCCTTGAATGTTTCCAGGGATGGGGCATCTTCCACCTCTCTGGCCAACCTGTTCCAGTGTTCCACCACCTTCAGTGTAAAAAAATTCTTCCCTATATCAACCGTGAATCTACCTCCCTCTATTTTAAAACCATTACCCCTCATTCTTTTACAACAGGCCCTACTGAAGAGTTTCTCCTCATCTTCCTTATAAGCCCCCTTTAGGTACTGGAAGGCTGCTATAAGGGCTCCCTGGAGCCTCCTCTTCTCCAGGCTGAACAGCCCCAACTCTCTCAGCCTGTCCTCATAGGAAAGGTGCTCCAGCCCTTTTATCATCTTTGTGGCCCTCCTCTGGACTCACTCCAACAGGTCCATGTCCTTCTTAGGTTGGAGGGTTCAGAGCTGGATGCAGTACCCCAAGTGGGGTCTCACCAGGGCAGAGTAGAGGGGGAGAATCACCTCCCTCCACCTGCTGGCCACGCTTCTCTTGATGCAGCCCAGGATGCAGTTGGCATTCTGGGCTGCAAGCATGCATTGCCGGCTCATGTTGAGCTTCTCATGCAACAGCACTCCCAAATCTTTCTCCTCAGGGCTGCTCGCAATCCATTCTCTGCCCAGCCTGTATTTATGCCTGGGATTGCCATGACCCAGGTGCAGGATCTTACACTTGGCCTTCTTGAACTTCATGAGGTTGGCACGGGCCCACCTCTCCAGCCTGTCAAGGTCCCTCTGGATGGCATCCCTCCCCTCCAGTGTGTGGATGGCACCACACAGCTTGGTGTCATTGGTGAACTTGCTGAGGGTGCACTCTATCCCACTGTCCATGTTGCTGACAAAGATGCGAAACAAGGCTAGTCCCAATACCAACCCCTGAGATATGTCACTTGTGACCGGTCTCCACTTGGACATTGAGCCGTTAACCACCACTCTTTGAGTGTGGCCATGCAGCCAATTCCTTATCCACCAAGTGGTCTGTTTGTCAAAGCCACGTCTCTCCAGTCTGGAGACAAGGATGTCGTGCAGGGCAGTGTTAAATGCTTTGCACAAGAAAAACTACAGGAAAAACATTTCTTAATATGCTCATGAAAAAGAAAATACTATGTGAAGAAAGTAACACTGTTGACCGCAGTGGATAGACCTGGTCTTAGATTGCAAAGAAATGGGCAAACAACAACTAGGTTCTTGATGGTAGATGCAGCTTTGGAAAGAAAATTTTAAAATTCTCTTCAGTAACACAATACTTGCCTTGAAAAATGTAGGCTCTCGGCTTTTCTGGCACCTGGGAGAAGTTGCTTTTTTCACATTTTTAAATTAAGATTGTATAATACTAGCCAGCCATTTTGTCTGTGTGTTTCACTGTGAGAGAAAGGTATAGACAACCTCTGAATTTTATTTAAGGTCTTCTTTCTTTGTTTATTTACCCAAGGCAGTAAATTAAAAAAAAAAAAAATCACCTTGCTCCACAATGCAAGAGTGCCTTCACAGAAATAAGGAGTGTGGAAAGATTGAATACTGTAATTCCCTCTAATTCTGAAAATGATCACTGCTGAATGTTTTCTGAGGGTAAAAGTGTAATTGGTTATAGATCAATAAGTAATTTAATTCAAAAGGAACTCTTTTGTTCCTGAAAGTAGAGTGATTCTTAAATCAAAATCAAACTAATATATTAATAAAGTTGAGACTAATCTAAACAACACAATTTTATACTGCCCTAGTTATGTTTATCTCAACTGATCATTTATTTATGTTGCCATAAAAATCCAGATGCTTTCAATTTTGATTGCTAGTTATTTGCTTTAAGGCAGCTGAAATTACTTTTTTAGACTTCCTAGCTTGACAATCTTACTTTCTGCTTATGATTTATCATCACAAAGGAATGATGAAATCAGAGGATAAATTCTAGTATTAATAATAAGCACAGTCAATTGTGATGCACTGTAATTCACCTAGCAGATTCCAGACTAAATCCTCCAGGATTAACGTACCTTCCTCTGACATTGCTAAATCCTGTTTTATGTAATTAGGTTTCAGTAAACTGCTATATCCGTACAGGTATCATAGTATGATTTTTAATTGAAAAGATATATTAAGTAGCACTGCATAAAGTAAAAGGCATTTTTAGAATGTTTGAGACCTTGTACAGTATTGCATACTATAAGCCATTATAATTTAGTTCACTATTGCTCCGAAAAGATTAATTAACAACTGCTGTATTTACATTAAAATAAATTAAAACCCCACAAATATAAGAACAATCAAAATAAGAAGAAACATCATGCATTCTTAATAATACTTACGATATGCAGCTCTAAATAATCTCCGAGCCCAGTAGAACTGTCCACTCGCACCAGCACAGCTTCTTTTTGAACAGTACTAAACCCTATTGCCAGTCTGTCTGCACGAGTGCTTGGCCGATCATTAGGAGGCCATGTGTAAGTGATTTGTCCACCACCTTTGCTAAAGATATATGTTGTTCCCGCTGTAAAACAGAAATAAAGATAATTAGCTCACTTGCACCAATGCAAACCCACATTGAAATCATATGCTCTACAAAAATCAGGATGTTCTCGTATAGCAAATGGATTCATAGAACTAAATAAGACTATATTTCAACATGAAGGGGTCTTTATCTCTGAAAATTTTGCAGCAAGTGAAATATTAGTGCTTTTTATATAGTGTAATCAATACAGAATGTAACATAATTGCATATGCAGTAACTTAAAATACCATAGCTCTGATTCAGATATGTGTATCTGTTCAAGAGACTTCCTAAGCATATGCTTGAAGAATATGTTTCTGTGATGTGCAGAGTAGGGATGAGTTGAACCAAATGCTTCCTAAACTGGGCCTATGTGGAGAAGAAATCAAGTAATTCCAGTTATCTCATGACTGACAAAAAAAAAATGCAGCTCTTTATTTACACAAGGAAAATGACACACACTAAATGGTACATCATCGTGCCCAGTGAAGCAAGACCTGACGTTCAAGCAAGACAAATACATTCAGATAAGATTTTTGTGGATCTGAGGTTAATCAGCTTGTGACAATGGGGATAACAAATGGAAACACACTTTACTTGTAATGTTAGGACAAAAAGATACCAGTCTGCCTTGTAAGTAAGCAATGGCTTATTTGCATAACACTCAATGTATAACTTATAAGAGTGAAAATCTTTGCACATTATCTCCAGTGTGCACTTACAAAATCTATAATCTGTTTTAAACAAGTGTTGTAATCTGAAACCACTTAGCACTCAGGTGCTTCACTTCACCACCAGCATATTTCCTCTGAACTGAAATAGCAGCATATCTGGACATTTTCCACTTAAAACTTGTACCCTAACAACAGCATATAGCAGGCAAATTGTGCATGCACTCGATCTTTCATTTGTAAAGTTACTACAAGTTGTCTGCTTCTTTTCTATGAAGACAGGACAAAGCTAAGGGAGATATGTCAGTGCATGGTAAATAACAGATATCTAGTTTTACTAGCTGTTCTAAGCTGGTTTACTGTGTGGCTACTCTCAATTTTGTTCAATGCAATTCACTTTATTCCATCCAATACTCTCAGTACGTACTTCCTATGTCCACGTAGGGACATAGTGCATAACAACATAATTGTAATTTTCTTACTTTCTTTCAAGAAGGATCAAAAATGCTATAAGCATACAAAAAGATCTAAAATTCATTGAACGTGTAGACTTTTAAAGCTGAAAACAAGAAGGACTGTATAGTTACACCACTCCTTCAACTTCCAGACGTCTCAAAATCTTATTCTACAGCTGAGTGAGACTGCTTTGTATTAGTCTCAAAACAAAAAGGTCACCTGGTCTTTTTGAAAATATATCATATATTTATTTCTAACATCACTTTTCCTTTATGGAATTACATATCTACTAATTAGGTTTTTCCAGTATAATCAACTTGTAATATTTTATGCATTGTGCACAGCACTTAAAAAACTGTAAAGCTCATTTTATATCAGCACACTTGCAGGATTGCACTGTGCTTCAAATAGATCTCTTGGCTTTTCATTTGATGGCAAAATACCAACCTGAATGTGTTTTACGAAAACTTGTCAACTCTCTTTAGTAAAGATGAACACGATAACAGATCTGATATCTAAGGTTTCACTTACACTCCAACTGAAATCAGGGTTTATCATCATTGTAAAGAGTTGTGCAAGAGCAGTGAAAATAGGGCCTGTGCCTTAAGAAAGCTCGATAATGGGCATGGGCAAATGGTGTCTGGTTTAGGAGTCTGTGCGACAAAAACCTCATCTCCTGCTCTCCCATCCTTGCCTTCCTCATATGTGGTGCTCTGAAATGCACAATAATCTGTTGCATGCTATTCAGTAATGATGTCCGAATCTCCAGTTCTAGTACATGTCAAAACGAGAACACGTGAGACACGTAATACCACTCATGAGGGTCCCCAAGTTCTCTTTGCTGCTAGTGTGGATTTCAAATCTGGACCCAATTGAAAAGTGACAGAGTTTGGACCTTCATACAGTATATGTCACACTGGTGTCTGTAGTGGAAGGATTTATTCTGTGTTGATGAAAAACTGAAGGCTTGATACAAAGCTCATTAAAAACAGTGACAGCCTTTCTGTTGACTTCATAAAATGTTGTGTCAGGTCACAAACGAGGTTCTTATAAGCAACAAAAAAAAAAGAGAAGGCTAAGAAAAAACAAATCCTTACATCTCAATGTCACAGATGAAACTGTTAGAATAGTACATAAGATTTAAGTAGGAGTGCATAATTCTCCTTTTCTTGGTTGTAACAGATGTGTTTACCCAATATAGAAAACAATGAAAAGCCTGCCAAGCCATGGTGCAGTCATACTGAATACAATGACCCAGAAGTAAATCTCCAGATCTGAACAATGAGAGACTCTTATTGTTCTTATTCAGAGTGAATCTTTGTCACAATTCTTTGCTAAATACTGCCCTTTAAAAAACCAGTGAAGAGCAATTCATTCCATACTGCTGCTGCATTGAAGCCAAGGTCAGTGTCATTAAGGCTGGATAAATCCAGCTGTAAATCTTAAACTATGTAGAATAAACATCAAAGTTAAAAAACTTATATTTTATCCATGATAACTTGTGGCTTACTTTTTTTTTATAGCAAAGCTTTTCCTTCTTTGTAACTGTCCATTTTGTAGCTCTTCAAACTAACTGTGTGTGTCTGGTAACAAGCTAATTAATCCATGCTGATCTGCCTCTGTCTAAGCTGTACAGGGAGTCACGTTCTTTGAATTTCCTGTATTAATTATGAAAAAAAATGGGTCGGAAGCCATTTGAGAATAGGTCCTCTAGTGTTTATATTTCAAGAAAGACAAATATAATAATGTAAAATTTATTACTCTGGGATTGATCTCAGCTTATAGTCCAACCTCCTATTAACTATTAAAAGCTAAAAACTAAGCAGTTGTGCGAAACCACCCTGCTTACTATGAATTTTGGATCTCTTAAGAAATAACAGAGGAAGCCTAATTCATTTGCTCCATAAAGGCTTTTATGCTGTCTGACAAAGCTTATAACGTGTCTGCCATTCTTTCAGAACATTGTCACTAAAAACCAGTCGTCTTCCTTCTCTCTTTTAGCTTACGGCACTGCACTGTGTTGTTTGGGGTTTATCATCTCAAGAGAATTGAAAGCAGCAGAATTAGAATGTCAAGAATAGCAATGCCATCAGCACAGTACTTGTAAGTAGAGTTTGTAACATGCCAGTTATATCTCCCAGCCGCAGAATTTACTGCATAATTCTTTATGTGTCCCTGTATCTACACAATGTTTAGGAAAAATGTCCATGCAGCTCTTTGAAATTCTTAACCGCGAAAGCATAGCTCCTATTGTAAGAAACCGCCAGTGGTCAAGATACAGTAATGTTTTTTAATGGTCTGGGTCTCTCAAGTCCTACTTGTTTGCAAAATTTATCTTTATGAAATAGCGCATTCTTTTCAGCACAGCCTGGCAGCAACTCAAGGACATCTGCTTACCTATACAGTATTAAGCAGACAAATATTTTGTTTAGTATCCATTTACTGTATATTACTGTGTATGACTGCAAAACTTTTCAATATTTATTGCTCTGAAGTCACATCTGATGTAGTTTAATAGTTCGCTCAAATCAAGAACAAATCTACCTTCCTCATGTTCATCCCAATTTTGTGTTTAAGGTATATTGCACCGAAGAGTAAGGTACATAACTCTATTTTCCACATATAACGTTAGTAACTTAATGTTTATTTTCAACATTTCAATCTGAAACATCAGGTTTCAGATTCTGATTAAGTGAAAACAATGCTTTGCGTGAGTGCTGGACCCCAGTGAACTATGATTCCATCACACTCCAGCTGGAAAACTAAAGACTGAAGCCTGTAAACTTCAATAATGAAAACTATTAGCTGCCATTTCATAAACAGTAAAGTAATTTTTAACTATTATTTAAAAATACGAAGGGTAAGCATTGCTAGTTATAAAGAGAAATTACCCAATAATGTAATTTTCTTCCTTCTGTATGTTATCAGTATTTTACTTAATTCTGGGCTACAGTATGAATCCTCTTATTCCCACTGGTAAGTAATTACTTGCATTGATAAACCTGCTGAATCCAGTGAGACTATTTGTTCAGGCTGCTATTAATTACCAAGAGTGAAGAATTTACAATATTAATATATACATATATATATACATACATTTACACAGATATCTATATGGTGGCATTCACCACACTTGCTACATTCAGAGGAGCATGTGAATCTCCAGTAATACTTCTTTTTACATTTTCATCAATATATTTTCATTCCGCCCAAGCTGAAGTTCCAGAAAAGACATTTGTTGGAAGAACAATACATCAGCTCACATGTCATCCATCAAGTTCCTGGAATGCGTAGAGAACTGCTTCCTCATACAAATGTTAGATGAGCCAGCCAGGAATGAGACGCTGCTGGACTTGCTACTCACAAACAGAGAAAACCTGCTTCGTAATACCTCAGTTAGCGATAGCCTTGGCTGCAGCGATCACAATATTGTTGTGTTGGGGATCTTGCTCAGCATGCTGAAGGTTAGTACTAAGACAAAGGTTTTATATTTTAGAAGAGCAAAATTTAGCTCACTCAGAGTTCAGTTGGGAGGGATTCTGTGGGAAGCTTCCATGAAGGATAAAGGAGCTAGCGAGTGCTGGGAGTTTTTCAAGAACACTCTCCTGGAAGCATAAAAACTGTTCACCCCCTTTAAAGGTAAGGGAAATAGGTGGAGCAAGAAACTCGCTTGGCTTAACTGTGAGCCTCTGAGATTACTCAAAACCAAGAAAGGCATACCAGAGATGGGAAAGCAGATGAATACCCATTGAGAACTACAAGGGCATTGCCAGGGTGTGCAGAGATGCTGTTAGAAAAGCTCAGCTCAAATTGAAATTGGACAGAGATGTCAAAAACTACAAGAAAGGGTTCTTCAGGCATGTAAACAACAAGCAGAAAAAAAAAGAAGGAAAATATTGGCCTACTGTTAAATAGGAGAGGTGAATTAGCCACCAACAATGCTGAGAAGGCAGTTATTCTGAACATTTTCTTCATCTCTGTCTTTACTAGCCCTGTTGGGACCAAAAATCCAGGTTGATCCAAACACAGACTCACCATCAGTGAAGGACAAGTTGGTATGTGAACTGTTACAGGAGCTTGATCCCTCAAATCGATGAGCCCTGACAATGTCCACCCAAGGATGTTAAGAGAGCTGGCTGATGACATAGTGTGGCCGCCCTGCATAATCTTCGAGAAGTTATAGAGATTGGGAGATGTCCCAGAGGACTGGAAGAAGGCTAACGTCACCCTTATCTACAAGAAGAGCTTAAAGCAGCATCCAGGAAATTATAGGCCCATCAGTCTTACTTCAGTCCCTGGAAAAGTTATGGAATGAATCTTCCTGGAGGCTATCACAAGTTAAATGAAGTACGTGATTGGGAAAAGCTGGTATGGATGCACCAAGAGCAAATCATGCTTAACAAACATGATTGACTTCTATGACAAAGTAACCGCTCTGCTGATGTGGGACAAGCAGTAGACACTGTCTACCTGGATTTCCCCAAGGCTTTCAGTATGGCTGCCTACAGCCTCCTCCTAGAGCAATCAATATGTTACGGTCTGGACACGTGGTCTGTGCAGTGGGTGGGGAGCTGGCTGACAAGCCACTGGTGGTGGTAAATAGCTCCTTCTCAAACTGGCAATCTGTTGCAAGTGGGGTCTCCCAGGGATTAATATTGGGCCCAATGCAGTTTAGTATCTTCATATATGATCCAGATGATAAATTCAAGTGTACCCTGATGAACTCTGCTGATGATATCAAACTGAGTGGGGAAGTGGATACTTCGGAAGGGAGAGCCATCCTGCAGGAACACCTGGATAGGCTGGAAGAGTAGGCTAACAAGAACATTATGAAGATCAACAAGGACAAGTGTAAGGTCTTGCACCTGGGAAAATATAATCCAGAAGTGCAGCACAGACCGGGATCTATCCAGCTGGGAAGCAGCACTGTGGAAAGAGACCTGAGAGTGTTGGTGGACAACAAGCTCAATATGAATGGTGTGCTGCTGCAGCAAAGAAAGCCAACGGGATGCTGGATTGCATCAACAAGAGAACCACCGTTAGAGATAAAGAAGGCATTATTCCACTCTACTCAGCATTTGTCAGGCCACATCTGGAATATGGTGTTCAGTTTATGTCCCTGCTATACAAAAAAAAAGCTGTAGACAGGATGGAGAGGGTCCAGAGAAGGGCCAGAAAGATGATCAAAGGACTGGGAAGACTGCCATATGAGGAAAGGCTGAGATAACTGGGTTTGTTCAGCCTTGAGAAAGGAAGGCTTGGGGAGACCTTATCATCATGTTCCAGTATTTAAAGAGTGGCTAAAAGAAGATAGACACTCCCTTTTTACAACGAGTCACATGGAAAAGATGAGGGGTAATGGGTACAAGTTACTCCTGGGAAGGTTCCTACTGGACACGAGGAAAATTTTTCACAGTGAGAACAATCAGCCATTGGAATAATCTCCCCAGGGAAGAAGTAGATTCCCCAACATTGGACACTTTTAAGATTCAACTGGACAGGGTGCTGGGCCATCTTGTCTAGATCATGTTTTTTACAAGAAAGGTTGGACCAGATGATCCTTGAGGTCCCTTCCAGTCTGGGAAAAGTACACAAAATGTCCATACATAGATTTGTACAGATTTTCTAAAGTAAGTAAAGAAAGGAATGCTTCAAGTATGAAACATGATATGCCGGGGAGAGAGGGGAGTGTTTTGAAATAATCAGTTTGGTGGATTAAAAAACAACTCTTCTGTGTGTTTCTTCTTAGACTGTAATGTGTTATTAATTACTTACACAGAACAAAGAATATATGCCACAGAGCTGCGGTGAGAAGGGAATGGCCATTAGGGTTAACCTTGGGAAGAAGATGGGAAGAACTGCTGGAAGAAATATTTCAAACTAAAGATCAGATTAAATTGAACGCTTCCTGAAGGCATCCCAGTACACTCTCTCCCAGTAATCCAGGCAGGAGCCTGAATATGGATTGTAATTGCTTTGCTGCAATGACAACAGGCTTCTCTAAGTACAGTCTACTTAACAGCAGAAGAGATGTATTGGATGGGGAAGGAAAATATTTTCAAATGGACTGTTGTCTTTAGCTCTCCAAAAAGCTTGAGCCATAGGGGTAAAAATGGAGAAATGTCTAATTGTCTGGCCAGGTTCCTTTTAAATTAATGGATAATAGGGTCTAGGAGTGTATTTATGCTGTTATTTTGACCACACTCAGTTTGGAAAACCTTAAACAGTCATAATTTTCCTGGAAATTGAGTGCCACTCAAAACAACTTCTAGTTAGGTCCTTAAACCAATCTGACTGTATGCTCAAACTATGACTGTCGCTAGCAGTCTTATGATGCTGGTACATTTGTCAACTGTAAGATCACAAACTGCATACCATAATTTGTTGATCTTCCATTCTACCATAGTAACTGTAAGAAGACTCACTGACCAAACCAGCTGGGTTTTGTTATTAGTATCTTCATTAATGATATCATCTTGCCACTACAGGTAAAGATGATGAAAATAAAGAGAACCAAAAATGTCTATCTGCCTATTGTCAGCCTTCTGCAGCACACACCTTTCACTATGCTACAGCTAAGCTCTAAAATTCAATTTTTCTGTAAGAGAGACAGAAGCCACATCACATTCACACTGGCTGCTGCTAGTTGAATGTCCGAACTTCCAACTCTATCTATGATACTACTCAGGCATCTGCACTCTCTGCATAGGTTAATACTGTGCTGATTGTAATCTAGAACTGAACCCTAGGTTCACCCAGACAATAACTAGATTAATATGACCTTGACCATCTCAATCATCAGCTGAAGCAATTAATTAAAATAAGCCAACAAAACAGTTTCCCCAGTATATAAAACATGCTGAAACAGAAGAGCCTTCACCTCATTGCTGCTGTCTGCTGCTTCTTCCAGTTTATCTATCAACTAGCCAATGCCAGTATTAAACAGCTAGAGATAAAACATAGCCTCCTACATTCCTTGATAAATAGAAACCATGCTATGTAGCTACTATTAATTGAAACAAGACTTCACATTGTATTATAGAACTTCTGTTCCCAGACCACTGCAGAGACATGGATTTGCTTTATCAGAGCTTATGAGGCTCTTCATCACACTACATCCAAGTTTTCACAAAGATCTATAAAACAGTGCTGTGCATGGTTTATTATATTCAGCTATCCCCAAGAGCTATCTCCAGGTAAAGGTCTAGGTGATAACAGAACAACACAGTCTCAATTCAAGCTGAGCATTCTGGCCTTTGCAATGACATTTATTGCAGATTCAAGGCAGTAACATGGAAGCAAAGATTTTTCCTCAGACCACAAGAGCTGCTATAGATAGCTTAATCAGTTCAGCATCACGCTCCCCCTCTACACACATATGCACATGCATACAAAACAAACAAAAAAAAAAAACAAAAAAAAAAAAAGAAAAACAGAAAATTGCTCCTTTCTTACTCCTCCTTTCCTTCAGTCTTTGGCAATGGTATTTGGACAGTACCATGACTTTGTAAATGCTTTGTAGGTGACACAATAAGATTCTCACCTGTCTAAAATGATCCCTGGGATTTTCCCATAATTTGACTTTCTGGCAACAGGCCCTTGACTAAAAGGAGTGCTCAACCTGACACTGGTTACTGGCTCAAACGTGGTACTGACAAACATGTAACTCCACCTTTGGCTTCAGCCACTTGGACTGAAGCATGATCTGATTCTAGTTAGTTCTCTGCATCTGCTGAGAACTCAGTGGAATGCTTCTCTGTGAATCATAGAATCTTTAAGGTTGGAAAAGACCTCCAAGATCATCAAGTCCAACCGTCAACCTAACACCATCATGCCTACTAAATCATGTCCTCGAGTGCCACGTCTACACGTTCTTTGAACACCTCCAGGGATGGTGACTCCACCACTTCCTTAGACAGCCTGTTCCAATGCCTGACCACTCTTTCAGTAAAGAAGTGTTTCCTAATATCCTATTGAACTAGGTCACATCGTATCTCTCCTAGTAATGCAAGAGACAAATGTTTTTTCCCATGTGGAGAGATCGCCACACTTATTTAAGACCCTTTAAATGTGAAAGGTGCTATACAAATACAAACCCTCCTTGTTTCCATCTCTGTGCTTTATATCTCATTGTTTATATTTTACACTACATGCCATAATAAAGTGGAGAAAAAAATACTCCATTCCAGTTCCAATTGCTGTTCTAATTTTAATGTTTCAAATGTGAAGTCTTATTTAAAGAAAGTTTCTCTCTGGAGGATAACTTTATGGAGCTACACAACATATTCACTGTCCTTGCTCAGCCTCCAATAATTTTTCAATCTAATCGTCAAGTTCAGCCAATTTGTAAGAGGGGTAAGCAGAAATTTCAAACAAAATTTACTCTTAGCAGTTTAATGAAAATCAATGACTATGTAAAAGACAAATATGTAGAGCTCAACCACTATACTTTTTGCTTGGCAGTAGCCTGTAGGGCACTTGGTAGTTGTATATTGGTGGGTCAGATAATACACTTAGTGTGCTACACTAGCCAGACAATGGTGCCACACATTTGAAGTGTCATCAGGAGCTCTGGGAAGAAAAAGGAACAGAAACTATTGGATTCTTGCAGTAAAAGAGAGTAACATTTAAAAGAAGGCACCATTCTATAAAAAAAATCAGCATTCGTTATTTTTGCTGCTTTTGGAAAAAAAAGCATTTTGGAACAAAAAAAAAAAGCATTTTGGAATAAAAAACATTTTTGAACAAAAGATTAATATTTCAAGCCAAAATATACCATATTTATCTACAATGAGGATACCTAGCTCTATTAATTTCGATAGGATCACTCAGGGACTAACAACTAAAACTTGTGACAATGGATCAATGGATGTGTGTGCCTATAAAGGACAACTCTTATACAGCTTAGCATCAGTATTACAAGTTAGCATCATTCTTACCATCAAAAATGACACAGATGATTAAAACAAAAGTTTCAAAGGATTTTCCAACTGGAGTGATTCTAATATCTTTACTCAAATCAAGTAGCATCTTACATCTCAAATGACCCCATTGATTTAGATTAGCTCACTTAACTGCAGTAAAATACTACTCAGTTTGAGTAGGCACATCAAGCTATGAACTTTCAATTGTATTTAAAATATATATAATTTTGAGAAGGACCTTAGCTAAGCAAGAGCTAGCTGAGCTAAAGGACTTCTAAGAGAATCTAGAAATTAGAGCATTTATTCACCTGACTTATTAACAAAACATGAGTTCACTTACTGAATGTCAATAGACTTGATAGTATTTAGGCACTAATTCTGTAAAATTATTTTGATTATATTTTAAATGTCCACTGTAAAAAAGTTCTGGAGTTTGTTGATCTCATTTGCATGTTCATTTATACAAAAATGATGATTTATTTTATTAAAGGGTACAGTCGTTCTAATGCAAATCTGACACAGACTGGTAAAAGAAAAATATTGTTCTTCCCCAGAATCTCTCAGTTTAAAAATTTTACTGGCTGCCTATTACCTATCACTTTTCCAGTATGGATGGCTGTTCAAAATGAATTTAGAACATTTCTGTATGAAATGTAAGCCAAGTAATTCCCTATTATTGCCTTGCACCTTTATGTAATATAAATAGTTAGAAAATGATGTATTTCTGAAATCAAAGCTTGCTTTAAATGTCATACTGCAGTCAACATGAAACATTTTAATCCATTATAACTCTATTAAAGGTAACAAGGATAAAATGTGTCTGCTTCTGAAAGCTTGCCAAAAAGTCAGATGGAAATTAAAAGTCAAATGTCTATAATTAAGGCAAGTTTTTATTCCTCCTACAACCTTGTCAACATACAGTTAAAGATAAATTTCTTGAACAGTGTCTAGAAAAGTGGAAATTGCATTGTCAGGAAACACATATGAGAAGGCAATGAGATGAAAAATAATTCCAGACAGATAGAACGTAAAGGCGTTATCAGACTGAAATTAGTAAACTCAAATACTCAAAGACAATAGGACTGTTCTGGTCCCCACACTCCTTACATTAGGAAATGTCAAGGCCTTATACTTCAATTTAACCGCTGTTACATTAAATTCCATTAAAATAAATGGACTGCACGTGCACTGAATTGCTTATTGTGGTTTATTAGTTGTGCCAACATAGAAAATGAATGCAGTTAAGGGGTTGGTTAGTTGATGGGATTTGTAACAGGATGCAGAAACTAGGACATTAGCTCAAATACTACGCAAGTTGATAGAGACCAAATGTTGTTACCATCTGTTGGCGGCCTATGTGAAATCATTCAGTGGTTCCAGTCCAGGGACCTTACAAACTCAATGGATATCTGACAAAAGTTAAAAATTCCATAAGCCAAGTAACTTGAGCTCTTAGGACTTTTCAAGCTTGCTGACTCAACTGGGAGGCCTGTAAGTTGAAGACAATTGCTAATGCACAAGGATCTGAACATCTCCCCCAAAAGTAGCTCTGCACAGATGTGCATATAGGCCAACCAAAAGAAGAAAATCCAAAATTAAATTTTCTCTTTATAGGTCCATCAAACAGCAATGTACTTTTCAAAGAAATAATATAATAATTTTCAAAAAAGTTATTATTTCATGCAAAACAGAGTGCTTGAAGTTATGTTTTTATTCAAGCATCTACAGCGATATCCTGATTCTCAGAAATGTTGCAACATTTCTGGCAACCTTTAAAAAACAAACCCCTATTCTTTAAATGAAGATACAAACATTTGAAATAGCTGGCCTTAAGTTATTTAATTATGTTAAAATGGGCAGGAAGTTGGCTGCAAATGTCTTGTATGCTTCTAGGCTAAAGTCTTTATTTCTTGTTGGCTTTCTTACTAATACAATACTCCAGCTATCCTATCTTGCATTAACTTAGTTATTTTTAAGTGACATTTATATTATCTTCCTTGCTAAATTGTGCATAATTTACTCTAGAGAAATCCTGCAATGCTTAAAGACCTCTAAAAAGTAGCAAAAATTTATCTTAGAATAAATGCACAACATGCTGAAAATAAGGTCACTGCAAATCCTGTTAAATTCACTGAAAAATAATACAAGCACAACAAGGATGTCAGATGCTGGACTATAATAAGATGCTACTATTACTTGCAGCAGAAAGATGGTACTGGCAACACTGCCAAACTTAGAGTTTGCTGAGATGGAGCCCCTTTGAAAACAGCAAGTTGTGGACAACGTGCAATAAAGTTTGATGTTGTTTGTCTGTAAAGGTAGTGAAGAGTAAGAAGTTGTGTGGCATACATGCTCTCCTACTAATTACTCAATTACTAATAGTTAGCTGACACAACAGTGTTGTGGTAACATTTCTGAACATTTTCAAGTAGACATACACGGAGTACAGTTGAAGAAAAACAGAAAGAGCATAGTTTCTTAGAGACGTTACATCCTGAAATGCAAAAATAGCAACCATTCTTCTTCTAACAAAAATGAAATTAAATGAAAGATATTAAATCTTTGGAAAAACACAGAGCTTAAGCCTCCCTGAAGCACATAGATCCACAACTGAAGCAGCTGTTTAGTTGCTAGAGGCGTCTCAGAGGCAGATCTGGCAAAGGGAAGGACTGGTGAGCAGGCTACATATTAACTGCAGTCTTGTAGCATTGTATTATCTTGCTAACTCCATGCATTAGCAAGGCCAAAAATTCATGAGATTTCATTTAATTTGATATATAGAGTAATAACTAATTTTTAAAACCATCAAATTTTAAAACCAAAGCTAATCTTCACCACTATTGCATGTACTCTAACCTTCAGAAAAGCATCAGATGAAAGAGGAATATGATGTAAAAATATCTGGTTGGTTGGCTCAAGCACAAAAATAAGAACCAGTAAGCAGCTACAAATTATATTCTATCTGGAAAAATTTCCTAGTCATTATCCCAAGGGCTGATTTTGGGACATCAATGTTTACTTATGTTATCAGATTTGCACATTAAACAAACAGTGTTTAATAGGGGTACACAGATCCAGCTGTATTTGAATCTTTAAGGTTATTAGACCATTATAATAACAGTTAACAGGGGCGAGGCAGGTTGGGCCAATTCACTTCCTTCCTACCTCTTTCTGTTCTACTACATAATAGATTTCCAATTGTGGTCTGGCACAAGAACACTACATGCCTTGTCATTATGATAATTGCTATCATTCTTCTTTGGAAAGTCCTTATACTGTTGTTTGCAAGCAACAATTCACTGCCAGTTTCTGAGGATAAAGAGCTGCAGTGAAAAATATGCATCTTATGTTTTTCACTGTTTTACATAGTTTAATACTTAGGGAGCATGGTTTAACCACTGGATTCCACAACGGCGTTTGGAGAGAACCTGACAAAACAGTTTTGGGATGTAAGATATTCATTCATCTCAATGGGGACTAACTCAAGTGCCAACTCTGACACTTCATATGCCAGTACTATTAGCTATGACTTAGCTCATCTGTGTATGCAAGAAAGGGGAGGAGTTAATCACCCTCTGAAGACTAACCCAGCCTAATTAGAGCAGTGATTCTGTGCAGACCTTTCACTTCCAAATGTATGGCTGGAGAAAATTATGGTTGCTTTTATTTTCCTGAAGTGAAAATCAGTTTTCAATAGTTTGGGAAGCCTTACAGCACTTTACAGTAAGATAAACAAAGATGTTAAGAACCCTTCAAAACTATAAATAATACCAATGCATGTGCAAGATTATTCTGTGCAGAAATGTACTCAGAGATAATCAGTTTTTCAACAAGCACTCATTTGAGTTTGCTGAAAAACCCCAACTCAACCCAAAGCAGAACATTTCTCAAGAAAAGAAGGAAAAAACAATGACTCAAATACACTAAAAACCAGTCTTGCAGAATCAGCTAAGGCATACTAACTTGGAAACTTTGAGAACTCCTGCATTACAGTATTTCTTTCAGAGATTCACATAAAGCATTTCTAGAAATGTTTCTACATCTCACACAAAGAGTAAATCCATCAGAGACACCCAAATATTTAAAAAATCATTGTATGCTATTTGACTTGAAATTTGCTAAATTAAGTTTTGCAAGTCATAAAGGAAAGAAGGCTCTCTGTCTGTCTTATAAATGTTCATCTAATGAACGTCAATCAGAAATTATGATTCATTATTTAAACCTAGAAGGTTTTGTTCACATCCTGTTTAGTTCTCAAAGGACACTACATATTCCTTGGTCACACACACTGGAGTCTCAATAAGATGGCTATTCAATGACAGGCTAGCTTTGTGATTATTTTACTAGCATTTGTAGTAACAATGCAACCTAAACACTGCAGTTAAACAAGAGACTAGTATTTTTTTAATACCCCACTGTTATAAAGTGCATTGTGAATATTAACATATTCCAGTAAATTAGTTTGCACTCATTATCATACACAATTACTTACTGTTTAGATACTGCTGATATTAAATTGGCAAGCAATTTGCAAGAATTAATGCATAGCATAAAAAGCTTTTCAACATTCTAACAGAATGAAAAGACATGTTTCTAGTAACACAGTCCCTTATATACAGCTGTCTCTCTGTATATAAAAATTCTGTGTATCTCTTAGTATCTGATATGTCTTCTTCAATAGCAAGTGGATAACTACTTGAGGCTCTGAGACAAACTCTTTATAAACTTTGTTTTGATGCTGTGGAGTAAATCATAAATACCTCAGGCCAAATGCAACAGTAATATCTCATTCGTGCTGCAAGAGAAACTGTTTTCATGCTCATTTTTGAAAGTAATAATTTAGAAAATGTATCAATGTGAAGTTTAGTTCTTTGCTCTCAAAGCTATTACTTGTTCCTGATATAACACTGTCAGACGGTGAGGGTAAATCAACATCCTTGTCCTCAAGATAGAGGTAGGAACAGAACAAGGTATGGAGAACCTGTCCTGCCTTTGGCAATAACAACAACTTGAGCCTATTTCTCTTCAGTCCAAGCAAGCAGCAATCCCAAATGAAATAAACAAAGTCACCTCAAAATAAAAACCCAACTGAGAAAAGAACGGGGCCTCCTTTTCTGAAGGACTCTTAGTGAATGTTACAGAGACATTCGTTACAGGACGTTCTGCTTAGCTACAGAAAAGTAGCAGATAGCATACCATGAGCCAAAGATAACCCAAAGAGCTTTGTGGGGAGCCTAGAACAATGGAAACAATTTGCTTTGTTGCTTAGTTTACGTCTTGGCCCCAAAGTTCAAGTGAATTAGGTCCCAGCTTTGAAAAACAGCATGTCTTTTTGGCTTACATGACATATGACACCATTCCTCATGTTGCTCCACACAAGAGTGGAGTCAGTAGCAGAGGCATCACAGAGCACGTTCAAGGAAGGAGGTCAAATGCAGAGATTTGGAATAGGCTTTTGCTTCCGCTGAGACAGCCTGCACAACTGAGGATCAAAGAACAAGCACCCAACAATCCTATCTGCCAGTAAGTATCTCTAAGTTGGTCCTCTGGATACAGGATAGACATGCTCATCGTTATGCTCTCAGTGAGCACAAAGACCTCAGTATACCTAAGTGGAACTTCAGACTCATGCTTCAGTTAGTAATACATTCACAGATCCTGATCTGGTGGGATTAAGCATCTATATAAATTACAGCCCACTGGTTGAGGGCATGAGACTGTAAATTACTTGCATGAGCATCGTGCCTACTTACCTGTTTACACAAAACTGCCTTTAATGTGACCATGAACCTTAATGGGGACCTTGGGAATCCAGGATACCATAAACAAACCACAGTAGTTTAAGCAAGTCCCAGAATACATTTCTAAATATATAACTTGTGATTTCAGGTCTCAATCTTTCAAGTTACATTTCAATCTGGAACCAATTATGATAACCAACATCTCATAAAATATACGACTGTAATAGAAACACAAATGCACCCTTAACTCTAGGAGCACAATGGGTGCGTAATTGATTATGCACTCTTTTATTATATATTCCTGGGTTGAAAATATCTTAAGTAAAAATAGGCATTTTTTAAAAATCATTTAATCAGTTCTTCAACATATTTTACCCTGTTCAAAGCTGAAGCACTTTCTGCACCTTTCTTGTTACTACCTTTAAAAACATACATTTCTAATTTATTTCTTTTTAAACCAAACTTTCCAATTAGCCTTATGAAGTTAAACTGCATGACTTTTGGAGCTAAAAATTATGTGTGCTTTGGTCTCTGAAACAAAGCGATGGAGTTCTCATCTGATTAGCAAATGCAGTTTTTTATTCTCATTGACCTTGAATAGAAAAAACATTCAGCAATCATTTGTAATGAGAGTGCTACAGATAAAGTGATATACTCAGAGTAGGGCTTCAGTCACATATCAATCATTCATCATCTCCTTCTTCTAATCCTAATCTGTAAGAGTTCTGACAAATTGTTTGGTTTCTAACAATGTGGCAGAAACTGTGAGCAGCTCTCAGAGCCATAGGCCATATCTCCAAACAATTCTCCCTCTTTTGCTTGAGGAAAAAAATACATGACCTTACAGTTGATGTTCAATATCAGTGTCCTTAAGCTACTAACTTCTTGTATACTAAAAGAGACGGAATGGAAGCTTCAAATTACCTTTTGATAAACAAAAGATGATGTATAACAGCATACAAGGGAAAAAAAAATCACAACTCTCAGAAGAAAAATTTTTACATTTTCTGGAGAAATCCAGACTCATCTATGTCCAGAATCTTGACTGTACATGAAAATTAGCCATAGGATTGTTAAAACAGAACTATAATGAAAAAGAAAAACACAAGACTATTTCCTTAAATGGCAACTGCTATTAATTCCTATTAAAACCCCTTGATGTCTGTAGACCCAAACTTGAGTTATTCATATCTGCATTAAACATAATCTTAGCAGAGATTAAAAATGTCATGTGTTTCATGAACAGGAATCTTTCCTAAAGTTTCATAATCTTACAGTATCAAAAACTGAGAGAATCTAATCTTTCAATACGAAAAAGTAGATTTTCAGAATTAATAGCTGAAATGAAAATTTGTATATGTGACACCAAAATACCCTAAAGACTCCTTAAAAAAATAAAGGAGGAACTCCAAATTTTGTTTTAAACCACTTCAAATAATGAGGCATTCTTATGTTTCATAGCAGTTTGCTTTTCAACATCTCACAAACACGAACAATTGTCTTCACTGTTTCCAACACAGAAATAGCAGTGCAATTAACAGGAAGGCCAGGCCTGATTCTCTGCCACTGCACAAGATGATATTGGCAACTGATACTTTTTAACCTTATGTGACTTGACTCCCTGAAAGCCTGCATAAGAGCAGTTCCATGCACAGATCAGGTGTGGGTTTAAGGGACAGCATAGGGTATAAACACAGCATCAATAAGAGAAAGGATACAAAAAATTTTGGATTAGAATCACACTGGATCTCTTCAACAGTAACATCAACAGAACTAAATCCAACATTTTCAGGATTCACAAGAAGATTGTGCAATCTTCTATCTGGACTTGTGCAAAGCATTTGACACTGTCCCGCATGACATCCTTGTCTCCAAACTGGAGAGACATGGATTTGATGGACAGACCACTTGGTGGATAAGGAATTAGCTAGATGGCCACACTCAAAGAGTGGTGGACAATGACTCGATGTCCAAGTGGAGGCCAGTGACGAGTGGCATTTCTCAGGGGTTGGTATTGGGACCAGCCCTGTTTAACATTCTCGTCAGCAACTTGGACAGTGAGATAGAGCAAGTTTGCCAACGACACTAAGCTGTGTGGTGCGGTTGACACACACTGGAGGGGAAGGATGCCATCCAGAAGGGACCTTGACAGGCTGGAGAGGTGGGCCAATGCAAGCCTCATGAAGTTCAAGAAGGCCAAGTGCAAGGTCCTGCATGTGGGTCATGGCAATTCCAGGCACAAATACAGGCTGGGCAGAGAATGGATTGCGAGCAGCCCTGAGGAGAAGGATTTGGGGTACTGCTCAACATGAGCCGGCAATGCATGCTTGCAGCTCAGAAAGCCAACCGCATCCTGGGCCCCATCAAGAGAAGCACGGCCAGCAGGTCAAGGGAGGTGATTCTGCTCCTCTACTCTGCTCTCATGAGACCCCACCTGGAGTACTGCATCCAGCTCTGGAGCCCCCAACATAAGAAGGATGTGGAACTGTTGGAAAGAGTCCAGAGGAGGGCCATGAAGATGATCAGAGGGCTGGAGCACCTCTCCCATGAGGACAGGCTGAGAGAGTTGGGGCTGTTCAGCCTGGAGAAGAGAAGGCACCAGGGAGCCCTTATAGCAGCCTTCCAGTACCTAAATGGGGCTTATAAGAAAGATGGGAAGAAACTCTTCAGCAGGGCTTGTTGTGATAGGACAGGGGGTAATGGTTTTCAAATACGTATTCAAACGTATATTCAGACCGGACATCAGGAAATTATTTTTTTTTTTCAATGAGAGCAGTGGAACACTGGAACAGGTTGCCCAGAGAGGTGGTAGATACCCCATCCCTGGAAACATTCAAGGCCAGGTTGGATGAGCAACTTGATATAGTTGGAGATGTCCCTGCTCCTTGCAGGGGAGTTGAAGTAGACCTTTAAAGGTCCCTTCCTACTGAAACTATTCTATGATTCTTTAAGATACAAGATTTACTTTTGCTCCCAAGACAGGATAACCAAGGAAGAAAATGTGACAAAGAAATAAAAGTTACTCTATGAGCCCCTTTATGCTTATGCAAACACATAGCACTTCTTAAAAATATATTTGACCTAAAAAAACAGTCTTGTTCTAATTTTCGTGCTGGTGGGTAGAATAGTCTGCTTTTGTAACACGTTAGCTAAATCTGATAAACTTGACATAATCGTAAAACACAACCAAGTTGCAAGGAAATCCACACAAAGCATGTCAAACAAGCCTGGATCACTCTAAGCCCAGACTAAGTTATCCCAGGTATATTATCATCACTTTCCTACGGTAGCATTAGTGTCCGAGAGACCTTGTGGTACACTGCTTTGGGAAGCTGATGCAGCTGAACCGATGCCTTTTCCTCCTCTGGAATAGCGTGGATGACTGTCTGAGACCTGTGGACTTACACTGCTGTGGGACTAAACCCACAGCCCTGAAGAGCACTCTTCTCCTCATGCCCAGGTCAGGGCACACTTAAATATTTTGTGAATGTTTCATCTGCTCAAAGGATTAAACTCATTGTATAAGAAAAAAATTATAAAGAAAGAGCGACAGTCACAAAACTGCAGATAAACAGAATCCACAAGGTACAGTAGTAATGCAAACACAATCAATTGTCAGCTTTTACAAAACACCACCTAATTAGAGCTGTTATCAAAATGAAGGTCATGTTAAATGGTACTAAGCATACCCTGTACTTACACAGATATTTGTGTTAATGTTCATCAAAGAAATTCCTGTTTTAAAAAGGATGACTACTTAGTACCATTATCAGTCTCAGCCTCAATATATTATGCTGTCGTTAATAGGCAGAAACCTCAGCTTCAGAAAAAAGATTAATTATCTCAAGTGCTGAGTCAGTATGAGCTGTGTATCTCAGAGAAAATACAGTTTTTGCCCAGAAAAAACTGTTTGAGTCAGACACTGTGCCCCTAAGTCTTCCCTCCAGTTTAGGCGGTGACCTGGGTCCTACCTCAATAACTCAATTTATTAATTCTGGGCAGCATATAGTAAATTGCTTTCTCTAGCAATTTGTACTGATGGAGAAGATGTACTGAGGAACTTTTTTCTTTAAAGAAGACACTTCAGCTGTCACATCCTGTGTAACAATCAGTGGTTCCCCTTGCTTCTTTCAGTTGCTTTCCAAGCTGCCAGTCTTAAGAGAGCATTTTCAAAATTGGTATCTTTCCTTCGCATTCTTCTCTGCAACGTTTTGTATGGGAATAAAGTGCCATTTCATCTGAAAAGGTACTGTGAACTATTATAGTTTGGGACTTTTTTGCCTCAATGTATTTCATTTATTTATTTACACTCAAGACAGATAATAAAAGAACAAGCAGCCTGACCTTTGGACAACTGTCAGAAAGCCCAACTCTGCATCTACAACAACCAGTGTGACCTTCTTCTTTATGTTCAGCAGCTAACAATCACACACAATAAGAGAGACAAAAAGCAACCTGGCCTGTGTAGAAAACTGGGCTCAGTCAGGTAGCACAGCCTATTCTCAAAGCACCTGAAGACATATGCTTTGTGAACCATTTCAGACCATCTGGGACCCACCAGCTGAATTTCAGAACTGTTCATATTGATGCCCTGCCAGCAGCAGCTCCCAGTTTTGCCAGAAGAGATTTAAAAACATTTCTGTATCTCTATCTGTTATCTCAGACTTGATATCACATATCATCTGTCTTTCTGCAGGCATCATACACACTATATTATTTGCTCCTCCATAATTTGTATCCAATTTGCACAGCTGGGTGTGCACAGAGTTGGTACGAAGATTTTGAGAGCATGGTTCCATGCATGGAGACCTCAACTCTGTAGTCTTTACCAACACACCACTGGAAACCAGGGTCATTTGTTCACAACATCACACTCACTGCAGCAAATGTGCTGCCTCATTATATGCCAAAGTTTTGTTTCCAATAGATTTCAAATGCTCCACATAGAGCAACCAGTCCAAGGTCAAGCTCACCCAAAACATATATTGCAGCAGTAATGTACATGCTGGAAAGTAAAAGACACAACTAGATATAAATGAAGATAAAAGCTATCATGGCTACTGTTAATTCCCTGTCAATAATCCTATAGTCCAAGCAAAATGCAAGTAGCATATGTCAGTCAAGCACAGAGAAACAGAAATCACCACCAATATATTTTCTGGCCCCTTTCTGTACTGCATCAACAGTGGCTTGGTTTTATTGGGATGAATATATAGTGCAATATTCTATGCCATGCAATACGCTATACCACCAAGAGGGCATGTTGTTCATTTTACTGATTCAGTTTTCACACTAGTGTAACCCCATTATTGTCAGCAGAGCAGCTGGAAACTGCAAACAGATTCTAGACTGATAGACTCAGATATTTCTAATTTTCAAATGTATACAGCTAGCTTTATTTCTGCTTTTTCATTTGACTTTTCCTTTCTAATAAATCCACTGCTATGGGACACCTACTCAATGGTCTTCTATTAAAAAAGGGACAGGATTGAGTCCATTAGAGGCATTTATTAGAATTATTAGGATTTTACAACATGATAGCATAATCTGTCCTTAGCCTGAAGTAAACAGTCTTAAAGGAAAGTCCATAGGGAGAGTAAAACTGAAGCATTTTGAAAGTGGTGAATACTAATCAGATATATTGCTGGAGGAAAAAAAAATAATGTTATAACAGGAAGATACAGCAAGTAGACCATGCAAAAGGTATGATACCAAGGAATTCAAATATGACAGTACCGTATACTTTGGAGAGGAAGGTGGGGGAGAAGCAGCTAACGACAAACTGACAGGAGGAAAATATAACTACTACTAATAGGAGATGCAGAGGAAAATCAGGACGGAAAGGTGAACATTTGGATACCTACACTGAAATCAGCACACTGGGAAAGGCGAGCCAGAGGTTTCACAACTGGAGACTCCAGCTTCTGTTACAGGAAGAGACTATCGGGGCTTCCTGCTACCACTCCTATTGTAATGATTCGTGCATTGGAGGATATCTAGTCTTAATCACCATACCTCTGCTATTCAAACAGGTCTAACCTTTCCTGTAATCTTCTAGATCTTTATTTTACGTTTTTTTCTATGTTTGTACCGGTTATGGTACCGTCAGTTTCTCACTCACAGAAATATTAACTAAACTCAGGGCTTCTATATAAATACTTGCTAATAATGCAGGTAGTCATTTACTGAAGAACTGTAACATAAAGTGCACAATAACACTACCTATTTGGATTATGTAAGATAATAGTCTCATAAATTGTGACTGTGATAAGAGTGATCAACACTGACTCTTTCTTAATAGGCCTTTTACAAGGTCAGTAACAAAGAATTAGGAAAAAAATTAGCCTCTATTGCCTCTACTTGTTTAGAAGTCAGGTTTCCCATTTACTACATTACAAGACAGATTTTGCTATGCCAAGGAATTTTGTTTCTAAAAAAAAAAAAAACCCAAAAGTCATACTGTAAACACACATTAGTTTCAGAAGTAGCACCAAAAACAACTTAGGAAATCTTTTCATTTCTGCCTATTTGCATTTTATTACGTTATTAAGATGAAGGTAAAGGCATTTAAAGCAAAAATACTGAGCCCAGGGATTGTTTCTTTTCTCACTAACACCTAAGTAAATTAGGAATAACTCATCTGAGGACAACTTAAGCAAAGCAACATAATATTGAAATAAAATGAGATTGTCTCTGGAGCTGCAGAACTGGAAGAACCACTTGGAAGGGTTTGTATATCCTGTGCTAGCTCCACAGAGTAGACACAGATAGAACAGTGTGAAGCTGATATGAAGTTTCCCTCTTGGAGGAATGGTGTGGAAACACATCTTCTCTATTTCTTCATCCTGTCTTTCCTGAATAGCTAACTGGCGATAGAAATAACCCCCTCCCAGAGATTCCTGACTGCCTCTGGCTAGCTTAGAGACAATGCCTAAAGTTTAGATGCTCATTCTAGATGTCACAAGTCACACTTCCTTGATAAATCACAGTGCTGTTTACTGCTAGCTAAAAAGCATGCATTGGGGGTTGGACTAGATGACCTTTGAAGGTTCCTTCCAACCCTAACCATTCTATGATTCTACGAATACGCCAACAAGTTCAGCTGCATGGGGTGGGGGGGGCTGATTTTCTGTACTAACACAGGTAGGGGAGGAGGAACTGTTCAGAGGATGATAGGCAGCAAAGCAGAAGTTCCCAAACTGTTGATTAAAAAATTCTAACAATAATAACATGTGATAAATTATTATTTAGGCTTTGTTAACTGATTATCAGATCCAGACAAGCACTAAGAACAGAGAAGTTGTAAAAGGAGACACATGAAAGATTTGCTTTGCATCAGCCCAGAGCTTGTATAGTATGAAGGTTACCATTAATTTTGTAACTTTGACTCTTTGACAAAGAATTAGTTCTTTCAAAGCAGTTTGTACAATTCAGTAGCTCTGATTCACTTGTAAGCATTTTTCCCTTCATTTCAGTCCATGCACAGGCAATGGACAGCACAGTAAGCATGCTGCTAATCAATCTCATCCTCCAGCCACATTAGTCTTGGATTTGTGTCAATACATTTTTACGTAACCTAAATGATTGCTTCAATAAAAAAGCCAGAAGATAAATATCTGAGGAGGAGGAAGGTGGTACATGAGACTTCCTCCAAGACCTGGGGCAAGTCCAGAATAAATGCCCAGTAGAATTGAATAACAGACAGAAAAAAAAAACTTGCTGGTAAACAAAAAAAGAAATTAAAAAACCCTCATCAAAAATGTCTTTGGGTAGAAAAAGCGAAGTATCACATTGCGCCAACTTCAAAGATGGTATCATGTTGCATGAGGAACCACTTCTTTACTGAGAGAATGGTCAGGCACTGAAACAGACTGTCCAAGGAAGTGGTGGAGTCACCACCCCTGGAGGTGTTCAAAGAACATGTAGATGTGGCACTCCAGGACACAGTTTAGTAGACATGGTGGTGTTAGGTTGATGGTTGGACTTGATGATCTTGGAGGTCTCTTCCAACCTTAATGATTCTATGATTCTATGATTCAGACACCTTTCCATCAAGCATAACCCTATTACAATCAATGGCAAATATTACTTAAGGAGAATCAAGCTCAGTGTTTCCTAAATGGGAGAATGCCACATGATGCACTGTGTGCATATGAAAACAGAAAACAGTAGCTAACTCTAGACATCAAAGTTAAGTGCTCCATTTAGGATCACAGGTTTCCTAAACAGTCCAAAGAAGAAACTTAAGAAACTTCAATTTACATGGAAGGTTATTCAGAGCATCTAAATTTTGAATCTAAATCTGCCCGGTAAATATATAAGGGATTCCAAAACCCTGAATTAGACCTATAAATTAGAGATCCAAAACTATGACAGTGTGAGTATTGTCAATACAATACCAGCGCCATTGTCCCTAGAGTGAAAGGCCTAACTGCCATGGAAAAACATGGGTGCTCTACTTTCATGATCTAGCTTATTCCTGTTAGATCAGGGGATTATAAATTTCATATAGCATATTAGGATTAAATGTCCACCTGCATGTTAAGAAGGACTAATAAAATCACAATGGTTTGTTCTTTTAAATAATAGGGATGAAATATTTTTACCAGCAGCATTTAGCATCCAATTTAAGGACATCGCTGAACTGTCCTGCTCTTTGCAGTTGTATAAGCAATCCTACAGCAATGATGAATGACTGCAGATGAGTACTTACATTAAGCCTACACAGTCAGTGCCTTCTGAGTTGCTGCTGTTGTATGTATTTACTATAAACAGAAAAGAAAAATCAAGAGAAGAGCCTCTGGGAGAAACAAAAAATGGGGAAAGCGCAGCATGAGGGAATATGTATTACTCTGCATCAGTGTGTGTGTACCACAAACGGAATCAAAGAGAAATCCAGTACAACCTGAGAATAGAAGGGGAAGCGGGAACCTGAATGCATTCCTTGGAACAGTATGCAAAGCAAAGTTAAATACTGTGAGTTTCAATAATAGAAACAAAGAGCATTTCAAAGCCTAACAAGAGACATTGGACGGTACCTGTGTGGTATTACAGGATACAAATACTGAACAAAGCATTGAGAGTGAGGATTCTGAATTACCAAATAAAAAAATAAAGAATAGTAACAGCTGATTAAATTAAGTAAGTGGAATAGGTACAGGGGAAGAATTGGAAAGTACGGAAAGTGAAGGAAGAAAAAAAAGTTGTTAGTTAGCAAGATGAAATACACATAGATAGACAGACAGACAGATAGAAGTAAAAAAAATAAAAACATCACAGAAACTGTATCTATGGCAACACTGAAATAGAAATTAGTAGACATTTTTTTCTCATTTGAAGTCTGAAGGTTGGAAGAAAATCAAGCCAAGTTGCCAGCTATTTTTCTGTGGTCTGCATTATAGAAAATATGCCAGGAAACAGAAAAGAGAATATCAATCAAGTCAGAAGAAGGGAAATAGAACATCCTTCTTGCTTTCCTAATGAGCTTCACTTTTTAGTCCTTGTTTTCTAAACAAAATATGGGTAATTTTTTTCAGTAAAATTATTTTGTTCCTAAGAAATATGCATCTGGTTGGATTTTGGAGAATTGATTGAAAAAAATGTAAGTTTTTAATGAAATTGTATCAATCTTATTTAAAAAAAAATACATGTAACTAATCTAGGGTAAAGAATATAAACAGCTGTTTTCCTTAATTGCCTTTTCTCACAAAATAAACATCAGAATCATTTTTATTTGCATACTGTCAAATTTGGTATTTATATATATTTTCAAAACTTCTTAGTTACATAAACATAATTGCTAATATAATTTGTAATCACTTATAAAATGCTACAGTATTTTCCACTAGAGTTTTGTTTCTTTTATATGTTGCACAGCTCGTATTTCTGTTTTCCTGTAACCAGTTATCCTCCCTATTTAAAAAGCAAAGCTTGATTTTTTTGACTGCTCTGTCCTTTGCTCAGTCATTTATACATGAGCAAGTGGGTGTGAAGTGCCAGCAGATGTGTCACGTTATGTTACACTTCTAACAACTACATAAGGAGAAAGGCACTGGATACTTAACCTTACCATTTCTATTTTCCCAATTAGACAGTAATGTTCAAGACTTATTTATTGGACTGTTTAACCAAAGGAAGAGATTTGGAAGCTGACTATCAAGCATATATGTTAATAGAAGAAATCTGTAATGGGATTTTCAATCTATCCGTTGGAAAAAATATCAGGCGGAACTGAAACAGAAGAGGTGAAAACTGTTGGTGAACTGAGAATGTGGAAAAGATAATTTGAGACAAAAAAAATTCCATGTCCCAAAAGCTTCAAAAAGTCTGATTTATATTTTAAATGCCAGTATTATTTTAATATAATTCTGAGATAAGTTTCATAAAATGTCTGTTTAAATTCTAAAGAAGTACTTCTTCACTTGGAGAACACTATTTAAAGGAACAATCTGACAGAAGCAAACCAAAAATTCCCTGCATGATGAAGTACAACTCATGCCTATATCCTGTGCATAAATTACATTCCTGGGTACATCAGGAGATCCTGCACTCCATTGTTCAAAGTGCTCTTCCCCATTTCAGCCTGAAAGCATGCATCCAATGCAATATTAACTCAGATTGTGCTGACAGTGCTGCTGATTTGAGAGCTCAGGACTCAGAGCATTTCCAACACTTAATTTTTAAATCTACATATAGTACCGCTAAAAAATTTCTCAAGATGTTGCACACATATAGAAAATGTGTTAAAACTGTACTTCTAGAAACTGTTATATCAACACTAATTTTGAATACTAATGTCTCAAATTTGTCTGTTATTTTAGTTGAGGAACCTCTTTAAAAATCCTCTATAAATAGTAAATTTTGCAACAGGGAAGTCTCTAGCACTTTGCAAGCATAAACGAAAAACCAGCAGAGACATATGCCATGGGATCTTAAACCTTGAAATGAGAAAAGGTGAAATAAAATTGGGAGTACAAGGACAGTGAAGATAAAATTTACAACTACTTGAAAGAAGGTAATGAAACAAGAAATCAAGATTTTTAAAAGCAATTAATAATCTATACGAAATTCTAAGCATATGGAGCATATACCCATAGAAGACACTGGAAATGGTTTCTTCTTACAGTAGAATTTAATGTGGCTCATATAGAGTTACACTTGGCTCCAAAACAAGAGGACAAAGGAAGGAATTAGGAAATTACTATGCTCAACTGTGTTGAGAAACTATACAGTAGGAGAAACTATTATCCTATGATAACAGTCATGCCTGTACTTAATATCACCCTGGGTGTTATCCGCATCTTCAAAATAGAGACTGAATAGAGTTTAAAGCAACTGTGAATATTCTGAGAGGTGCTGCTAAAGAGATATACCACACATTCCTTCCTGAGAGAACTTGCCACGTGCCTAGGTCTTGTCCTTGTCCACACCGCTACAAGCTCTTAGCTGTGGTCAATGTACATCAGCTGATGTACACTGAAGAAGCTGAACTACAGTGTTAGCGACCAGCTAGAGAACCTTCATCATTCATAAATCTGCAGAGCTGGCTTCAGTGGTGCAATGTTCAGGTCTGGATTAAAAGACACCTCTGAAGCCCTGGAATGTACTATTATACAGAGCCTACGCTCTGCTTGCCACTTAACACAGATTTGAATCATCATAGTGTTTATGATTGGACTATGACTAATATATTCAACTGCTCTTGTTAAACACAAATCTTGAAAACAAATCTTTCAAACTAAGTATTGCACATCATTTACCCATAACCATGTACAGCAGCTGTTTCAGACTAGAACTATAAAAAGGATTTGAGCAATTCTTATTTGTATTGCACAATGGAGGATGCATACATTACCAAAGAGAAACTCTCTCCCCATTACACACATATGTTGCGCTGTATGAAGTTTATGCAATAGTTGCTGCAAAGACACACAGTACAATGAGTGGCTTAAAGCTTCTGCTTCTATTCTTAATCATTTATTGAATGCTTAGCTGTACTTTAGTGATCTCTTCTCATAAGCTCATATTACAGCACTAAGGGCCATACTGCGACTTCCCCATGCTCACACTCACGAACCATTATTCATACAAAACCCTACTGTGATAAAACTGAAAAGCAGCTATAAATACAGGGCAGTAAATTGAAATCATAATTTCCAATATTTTCCTAGGTGTCTATCATTTTGCAACAAATATGAATGAACAATTTATTTGGCTATTTTCACACAAGGGATCTCTTCCTCAAGCACATCACTTATGAAATTTAAAAAGCTGCATTTTAATAGACTTTGAGTCACATACATTGAACAATCTCCCTTTAAAAACCAATGTTCTCCAAGTGGGTTAGCTCAAAAGGCGACTTCTATTTTTTGACTAAATTCCTTTGCCATGTGAAAGAGGCAAACATCAGTACATCATCTAGGAGAGGAACTACTACTCATTTGCAGCATCTCCAGGTTGCAGGAAACAGATCTTCTTCAGTCTAGCTTACGTTCAAGTGGTGTTAACTTTGGAGTGTGGAGTTTTGTTTTTTTTTTTTTTTCTTAAATATAGCAGCTTCAGTTAGCATGCAGAACAAATCCAGAGATTTGGATGGCAGGTATCTACAACCTTAAAAAATAAGGATCCCTTTATTCAAAACTGCAAGCACTATTTCCCTGCTGCTTTGGTAAGATGAAACCCAGAATATTATAAGATATACTCAACCTGAATGCAGAGCACCAACACTGCTAGCTGGATCTGTGATTGTAACGGTTCCTAAGGAGTTTTTATAGCTTAACTAGTCAATGATCCCTAAACTAAGAAGGATTTACATGACTAGTCTAACAACTCTGAAAAGGTCGTTATAGTCTACCAAATCACAGTTACACAGAGCATCACAACCTCAGAGACAGAAATGGCTCATGTGGAGTACCTCTCGTTACTGGAGTGTATAATTGCTATTATCAAATCAGTGTACGCAACAATGTACTAATTAATCAGTGAACTATAAAGGTAAATAGTATGTCTATCTGAATCTTCTCTGTGTCCTGTATACGTATAATTATATTCACTAGTACAACATGTTGCTGTATTGCTTTTCCAGTAGGAAATGAAAGATCTATGTGATTTTTAAATATGAGAAAGATAGAAACTGCTTTTCAAGGCACTAAGCCCTACACAAGCAGAAAATATAATTTTAACACATGCTTTTTTATTAAATCATAGTAAAAAGGAACTTCAGATCACTTTGGTAGAAGGATTAACTCAACTGCATGGAGCTACAGTCTACATTTCTTCAGTTACAAGAGATTTTTGACCTTAAAAAAAAAAAAACTCTACTCTTGATACAGCAGCACAATATCACCATTTTTAACAACATCTACACTAACTTCAGAGACAATAGCGTTTGTTTCCCATGGAAATAAATTAATCATTGTGCACAGGACTGGTGTAAGGTTTAAGCTTTTCTCTGATCACTCAAAGCATTTTAAAGAAATACTGATCTGCGCTGTTTTTTTTGTTCGGATTAACTTCACCTCATTTTAATTCATAAATGGATATGCTAGATAAAATTCTGTCTTTCTGGCTCACACACATGATAAAATAGAGGAGAGTGCAGCAGGTGGAAGGCAGCCACTTCCACTGCCACCTGCTAGTCTTTTCCCATGTGGTTTGCAGAGAGAAGACTGTTCAGAAGTCAGTTAAATCAGACCAGCATCCTATTACTCACTGAGGCAATACATTGTCATTCGTGTCACAACAGCAACAGGGAACAGAAAAGCTTTGCTACATTTAATACTGCCAAGTACAATCACCCAAATGACTGACAGCAATTCCGGATAACTGACAATCAGTGTAATTTTCCTATTTCAACCACCTTAAAAAGAGATCTTCAGCTTTGAAAAGGTTCATCTTGACAGTTTTTTGAACAAGTTGTTGCAAAGACCATTTGTCCTGGACATGTCCACATTGTACTTTTTTCTCTTCTCAGAGTTGACAATGATCAGTGCAGTACAATAATCTTTTTTTTAACATCTTTGGCAACTTCAGATTCCTAGTGCAAAATGTAGTCCCTAAATCAAGCTAAGGGAATCGACTTGTTCAAGCCAATCTGCTTTCATGATCTTATTGATAATATATCATAGTGCAGTTTACTGCTGGAAGAGTGTATTCTATGTATATTATTTTACGTAGTTTCAGTGTTTTATCAAGCTAATTTGAAGTAAATCCACATTTATTTAATTTTGAAAGGTAGTGGGAAAAGGACTAAAATCCATTATTTTTTTTTCTTTAAGTCATCATATTTTTTTTTCTGATGTTTCAATAATCCAGTACAGAAAGATGCAGTTTTTCATATTGTGCATTGCTAATTTTCCTACCTATAAATGAACTGGTACTCATAATTATGAAATTGCACATTATACAGGAAAATATCTGCATAAAGTAAAATAGGCTAAAAGATGAAATCAGGCTCATAAAGAAAAATTTTCACTCAAATGACCCTCAAAAGTTGTAATGTGGGTTTTGTGACAGGCAGAGGGGAAAAATAGTGATACAAAGGGAGGCCCATCAGTTGTCTTCAACACCTGCGTAATGATCTGTAAAATGTGGGGTTTGTTCTGAACTTAACCCTCCTTCCTCCAAGTTTCATAGCTATCTCTAGTTCTGAAAAGAAGAAAATATTGAAAATTGTGTTTGTTATAACAGGCCCTGAAAACTTCCTTGTCTAATTAGTTCACTCCCAGATATCACATATGCATTTTTTTTGTCTCTTAAACACTTAATGATTCCCAAAGAGACTTTGGCCAGTTTTCATTTTAAGAGTCAAGCTTAGTTAGTTTTATATTGGTTGAGACTAATGGGAAAATATGAGGAAGAGCAAAAAGGTCGAAGTAAATTGCAGAAGTATTTCTCCCGACAGCATTATCAGAAGCGTGATCATTTAAGGACACATTAAGAGAGGGGATGAGAGAAAGGAAATAATTTTCCTAAAGGCTAATGGAAAATGCAATACTTGCAACAGAGCATTCTCTTTCTCCTATCAGGCTGGGTTCACTAGGGAAAGAAAAGATAGTAGTAAGTGCTATTATAACTAAACTCAGTGCTTTGACTAGCCAAAACAAAACTTATGGAATAAAATCTATGAAGGATGTTCTGGTTGACTGCTGTCTTGTGGGATCCTTGGTTTTAAATCTTTAAAGGCCCTTTCACTATGAATGCAAAAATAACTGTCAAGGGTGCCAACACATCAACATGCACTAAATTGGCAGATGACCACCAAATAAGATTTATTCCGGTAGTTCAGTCATTTTTAACACCTTTGTCCAGGCCACATCTTCTCAAAGTCAATTGGACTAAAAGAGCTTTAGGAAGTCGACATGCTGGAGGGAAGGGATGCCATCCAGAGGGACCTTGACAGGCTGGAGAGGTGGGCCCATGAGAACATCATGAAGTTCAACAAAGCCAAGTGCAAGGTCCTATACATGGGCTGGGGCAATCCCAAGCACAAATACAGGCTGGGCAGAGAATGGATTGAGAGCAGCCCTGAGGAGAAGGATTTGGGGTACTAGAAGACGAGAAGCTCAACATGAGCTGGCGATGTGCACTTGCAGCCCAGAAAGTAAATCACATCCTGGGCTGCATCAAGAGAAGCGTGGCCAGCAGGTTGAGGGAGGTGATTCTCCCCCTCTACTCTGCCCTGGTGAGACCCCACCTGGAGTACTGCATCCAGCTCTGGAGCCCCCAAGATAAGAAGGACGTGGAACTGTTGGAAAGAGTCCAGAGGAGAGCCACAAAGATGATCAGAGGGCTGGAGCACCTCTCCCATGAGGACAGGCTGAGAGAGTTGGGGCTGTTCAGCCTGGAGAAGAGGAGGCTCCAGGGACACCTTATAGTGGCCCTCCAGTACCTAAAGGGGCCTACAAGAAAACTGGGGAGGGACTTTTGACAAGGGCATATAGTGATAGGACAAGGGGTAATGACAGGTCATGCAGAGAGAAAATTAGAAAGGGAAAAGCCCAGCTAGAACTCAGTCTAGACACTGTTCTAAGAGAAAAAAAAAATGTTTTTACAAATACATTAACAACAAAAAGAGAGTCAAGGAGAATCTCCATCCTTTATTGGATGCTGAGGGCAGGAGGACATATTTCCACCAAGGGTGAGAAAAAGGCTGAGATACTTAATGCCTTCTTTGCCTTAGTCTTTAATAGTCAGACCAGTTATCCCCAGGATATTCAGCCCCCTGAGCTGGAAGACAGGGACAGCGAGCAGAATAAACCCCCAGGTAATAAACCCCCCAGTAATCCAGGAGAAGCAGTTAACAACCTACTACACCACCTGGACACTCACAAGTCCATGGGGCCAGATAGGGTCCACACAAGAGTACTGAGGGAACTAATGGAGGAGCTTGCCAAGCCCCTTTCCATCATTTATCAGCAGTCCTGGTTAACAGCGGAGGTCCCAGATGACTGGAGGCTTGCCAATGTAAAGCCCATCCACAGGAAGGGCTAGAAGGACAATCCAGGGAACTACAGGCCTGTCAGCCTGACCTCATTTCTAGGGAAGATTATGGAGTGATTCATCTTGAGCGCATTCACCAGGCATGTGCAGGACAACCAGAGGATCAGGCCCAGCCAGCATGGGTTCATGAAAGGCAGGTCCTGCTTGACCAGC
This sequence comes from Chlamydotis macqueenii, assembly GCF_036417535.1. NCBI lineage: Eukaryota > Metazoa > Chordata > Aves > Otidiformes > Otididae > Chlamydotis > Chlamydotis macqueenii. The sequence goes on along the minus strand of NC_141558.1, from coordinate 68,853,627 downwards.
CTGATCTCCTGCTATGACCACGTGACCTGCCTAGTGGATGAGGGAAAAGCTGTGGATGTTATCTGCCTGGACTTTAGTAAAGCCTTTGACACTATCTCCCACAGCATTCTCCTAGAGAAGCTGGTGGCTCATGGCTTAGACAGGTGTACTCTTCGCTTGGTATAAAACGGACTGGATGGCTGAGCTCAGAGAGTTGTGGTGAATGGAGCTAAATCCAGTCAGCAGCCGGTCACAAACAGTGTTCCCCAGGGGTCAGTTTTGGGGCCAGTCTTGTTTAACATTTCATCAATGATCTGGATGAGGGGATTGAGTGTTTCCTCAGTAAGTTTGCAGATAATACCAAACCGGGCAGCAGTGTCGATCTGCTCAAGGGTAGGAAGGCTCTGCAGAGGGATCTGGACAGGCTGGACCAATGGGCCAAGGCCAATTGTATGAGGTTTAACAAGGCAAAGTGTCAGGTCCTGCACTTCAGTCACAACAACCCCATGCAACGTTACAGGCTTGGGGAAGGATGGAAAGCTGCCTGGTTGAAAAGGATCCGGAGATACTGGTTGACAGCCAGCTGAACACGAGCCAGCAGTGTGCCCAGGTGGCCAAGAGGGCCAACAGCATCCTAGCTTGCATCAGCAACAGTGTGGCCAGCAGGAATAGGGACATGATCATGCCCCTGTAATCAGGACTGGTGAGGCCACACCTGGAATATTGTGTTCAGTTTTAGGCCCCTCACTACAAGAAGGACGTTGAGTTGCTGAAGCATGTCCAGAGAAGTGCAACAAAGCTGGTGAAGGGTCTGGAGCACAAGTTTTATGAGGAGCGGCTGAGGAAACATGGATTGTTTAGTCTGGAGAAGAGGAGCTGAGGGAAGCCCTTATCACTCTCTACACAACTACCTGAAAGGAGGTTGTAGCAAGGTGGGTGTTGGCATCTTCTCCCAGGTAACTAGGGATAGGATGAGAGGAAATGGCTGCAAGTTGCATCAGGGGAAATTTAGACTGAAACTTAGGAAAAATTTATTTACTGAAAGAGTGGTCAAGCATTGGAACAAGCTGCCCAGGGAAGTGGTGGAGTCACTGTCCCTGCAGGTGTTCAAAACCCCTGTAGATGTGGCATTCGGGAACATGGTTTAGTAGGCATGGTGGTGTTCAGTTGGCGGTTGGACTTTATGATCTTAGATGTCTTTTCCAACCATAACAATTCTAATCTCCTTACAAGAATTTATTTTGCTCTTTTTAATAAAACATTTCCCAATGTTTTCTTCTTTTCTTGCCCAACATATATGTAATACGACAAATACAGCGAGGTCTGGCTACATTAATAATTTAAATAAAATGGGAAAGAATTCAAAGTCCTAAACAAACATAAACAATAAAAATATCAGAAAATTAACAATATTTGGGCTTTTGTTCAATTTATTCCCACACATCTGTGTAAGATATGTATAAAAATGCTGCACATTTGACTAAATAAAAGGTAGTTTTGGGGAATAGAGTTTGGACTACATGATCTTCAGAGATACCTTCCAATTTCAGCTATTCCACAAACTTTCAGATTATTTTCTAATAAAGTAGATGTGAAGAGAAACTACTGCAAAGTATTAGCTAAAAGAACAATACTAACCAGCAACACCTGATGTAATTTTAGACTGCAAAGATGCTGTTTAATGTCTTCTACAAGTGATACAGATTGCAATATTATCTTTTTCTAAAAGAATCTAGCAATCAAATACCACTGTACTCTGTGGTTCTTCACAGATTTTATTGTAATCAGGATATAATTTGCTTTGCATCTTTCTGACTGTTCTAGTCTAGGTATCATATCAAGCTTGCAGACACATAACCTGTCTAAGATTCTCCAGAATACAGGGATATAAATGACAAAGAACAACAATAATATTCCAGATAATGGAATATTATTGTATAACAATGACAACAGTAATATTCCAGACCTATATGATAAAAAGAATGAAAAATAAATTCTGGTAAAGTAACAGAGGGCAACATGATCCTACTTGGAAGGATCCATTAAATTTTCATGTAATATTTCCTTTGTTTCTCCAGAAATGCATACTGCCCTGAAACAAGTAAATCATCACTATGAGTGGCACTATTTTGATCTTCTTGGGATACATGGCATCAGCAACTGAAGCAATACAAACAAGTCTTAGATTTTGCATAATCTTGTGCTTTGCAGCTCCATAGCATTTGCAAAATCAGCAGTGAGCCATATATAACTGAACCCAACAAGTCTAAGAAGGTACATGGAAAAATAGGAAAAAGGACTGATTTAAGTTCGCATTTTTATTTCAAAGTTTTATTATTAACAATCCTATTCTATGGCACCTAATACAATTTATTTCTGCTGGATGCAGTACCAGAATAAAAATAAATGACAGCTCTTGCCTCAATTTATATGCCTGAGGGAAATGCACATTTGCCTTTTGCACATACTCTTATGAGACCTATATTAACTAGAAGCTGAAACTATATAAGTGAAGATAGAATTTAACTCAGAATTTGAAGCCCAACATTTTTAACTATGCAGAAAGTATATTAATTCAAATTCAGCCTTTTTAAATAATATGCTCAAATCCTTAAAGTGTATATCTCTGCAGCTTCATTCTACTACACCAGTTGAGGATCTATTCCATTTCTTTACTTACCTGTGTTTACACTAAAGCAAGGGGCCAGAATATCTTCTTACATCTTTAAAAGATGTCTATGCCGCCTTCCTCCTGGCTTTTAAGACTTAAAGTACAGACAGAGGAAGATCAATAGGATATGATGACAACTTATCAAAAGCACAATGTAAGCAATCAAAGACAACTTCACAGTGACCTTGGAACTCACATCCTTATTTAAGTTCATTATCGGTGTTTGTTATTAAGGCAAATGGCAAACTCACTGCTTATAGACAATTTTAACAGGGTCTAAGGGAATCTCCCAGCTGGTAGAATGGCAAAACAAAAAATGTCTTATTATACATTTTCATATAATATTTGGTCTATAACTCCACAGAACTGCAGTGATAGCAGTCACCATCTTACAATCTTCTACCACACTGCTAACAGTAAAGGTACTCTAAAACAACATCATCTCCCACAGAAGTGTCCAGATAGCTATATTTTTACTAGTAATGGCAGAAATGAGATTAGAAATTACAATTCTCTTCAGGTTTTTTATATATCTCCTTTGAAAGTATTGTTTACATTTTTTGACATCAGCATAGAGATTCCCTGAGATGATGTTGCTGCCATATTTTGATCTAAATTTTTTTTCCATCACGACACTGTGGAATATGGAATTGCACACACTCCCTGGCTACTATCTAGCCTCCTCTTTTCCTGTAAGATAAATTCAGCATGGCTGGTAAGAACGGAAGTTCCAGTCCTTTCACTTAACACATATGTCTTAGTATGATGTCGTAGTTCAGCCCCAACGGGGACCAGACTATGCAGTCTCTCTCTCACTCCCCCCACTCTCCGAGAGAATAGGAGAACATTTGGCAAACAAAAGAAAACCAGAAGGAAAAAAAAAAAAAAACAAACACGTGGGTTGAGACTGAACAAAAAGTAAATTTAACAGTAATGACAGAAGAAAATAAAACAGTGATGGAACACAAATACAGTATAATAGCTCACAACAGATCTCCACATCCAGTCTCTTCCAAGTAGCAGGGAGACTCCCTTCAGCACCCTCCTCACTTATATACTGAGCATGATGTCAGATGGGATGGAATAGCCCTTTAGCTAATTTGGGTAAATTAACCCCAGCTGTTAGCTAATTAGTTAACTATCCCAGCCATAGGGGCTACCAGCTTCAGTTCTCCACCCAGCTCAGGTAAATATTAACTCTATCCTAGCCAGAACCAGGACAGAGATTTTAGAACATTGTATTTATTAGATAACATGTTTCTTCATGCTTTTAATTTTTCTGCCACTTGTTTTTCGTAAGAAGGATGATTCCAAAATAAGTGAAGATTTCTATTTGAAACTCCTAATGAAGCTTCTCGATGCAGAACAAGGATGCAATATATACCCAAAGTATGAGAGCAGAGACGAGAGTGATACTTGAGTAAAAGCAGCAGAAAAGAGATATAGCCAAGGCTTTTCTAGCCTTCACAGTTATCAACTGCAACTGAAGTCTGCACTTTATTTCCTTGCTGGGAAGAAAAGATAATTTGTGAAGCACTCCTTTTGCGTGGCATTTCAGGAGTGATCCAGTAGGGAAGTGAAGGGAGGTTAGAAATTATCATCTTGGAAAAAGTCCTGCTAGTCAATTGGGTAGAAGAATTACAGAAAATTCATTCCAGCATTTCGAGTTTTTTTAAGTCTTACATAATGTCAATTACATTCTTCACTTTTACGAGGAGGCTGATTTGTTACCAGGCTCTGACTCAGGCAGTACTGGACCGTATGACGTTCAGGAGTCCCCCGTGAAGTTCGCTGCTTAGCCAGCCAGTGGATTACATGCCAGCTGGTGCTCACTGTCCTCCAGCTTTTCCTGCAGTGACATCCAGATACTTTCCTCATTGTCACCATAGGCCACCACAATTTACAACAAAATCACAACTGTCCTACAAACATAGCGAGTAATACAAAGTCCTTGTTCACGTACTGAATCATTGTCATTGTCTCGCAAAGGATTAAGAGTAAACTCTAAGCATATTTTACGTAAATCCAGAGGAGTTTGAGTACTGTCCTTTCAAATATTTTAGAGCATTTATCCCTGTCCTGGCAGATCACAATAAATCAACATTTTGAGACTACAATACAGTAGGAAATATAAGAGCTATTTCAGAAACTCTAGCTATAATTTCAGTCTCTCTTTCAGATAGTCTTGTTGATAGCATATATTCTAAGCCAGACCTCCTTTAATAGATAGAAAGATTTTTTTTTAAGTAGACACTGAAAATAAAAATCATATCCAAAAATCGATAAGGCATGTAGCATAGGTAAATCTGTGAAAATAGGTACAGAATCATAGACTCATAGAATGGTTAGGGTTGGAAGGGACCTTCAAAGATCATCTAGTCCAACCCCCCTGCAAGGAGCAGGGACATCACCAACTAGATCAGGTTGCTCAGAGCCTCATCCAGCCTGGCCTTGAATGTTTCCAGAGATGGGGCCTCCACCACCTCTCTGGGCAACCTGTTCCAGTGTTCTATAACTCGCATCATAAAAAATTTTTTCCTAATTTCTAATCTAAATCTACCCCCCTCTATTTTAAAACCATTACCTCTCGTCCTATCGCAACAGGCCCTACTAAACAGCCTTTCCCCATCTTTCTTGTAGGCCCCCTTGAGGTACTGGAAGACCACTATCAGGTCTCCCTGGAGCCTCCTCTTCTGCAGGCTGAACAGCCCCAACTCTCTCAGCCTGTCCTCATAAGAGAGGTGCTCCAGCCCTTTTATCATCTTCGTGGCCCTCCTCTGGACCTTCTCCAACTGGTCCATGTCCTTCTTATGTTGGGGGCTCCAGAACTGGACACAGTACTCCAGGTGGGGTCTCACCAGGGCAGAGTAGAGGGGGAGAATCACCTCCCTCCACCTGCTGGCCACGCTTCTCTTGATGCAGCCCAGGATGCGGTTGGCCTTCTGGGCCGCAAGGGCGCATTGCCTGCTCATGTTAAGCTTCTCATCCATCAGCCCTCCCAAGTCCTTCTCCTCAAGGCTGCTCTCAACCCATTCTCTGCCCAGCCTGTATTTGTGCCTAGGATTGCCATGACCCAGGTGCAGGACCTTGCACTTGGCCTTCTTGAACTTCATGAGGTTGGCACGGGCCCACCTCTCCAGCCTGTCAAGGTCCCTCTGGATGGCATCCCTCCCTTCCAGTGTGTCGACGGCACCACACAACTTGGTGTCGTCAGCGAACTTGCTGAGGGTGCACTCTATCCCACTGTCCATATCGCCGACAAAGATGTTGAACAGGGCCAGGCCCAGCACGGACCCCTGAGGGACACCACTCGTGACCGGTCTCCACATGGACATTGAGCCGTTGACCACCACTCTCTGAGTGTGGCCATCCAGCCAACTCCTTATCCACCGAGTGGTCCGTCCATCAAACCCATGTCTCTCTAGTTTAGAGAGAAGGATGTCGTGTGGGACAGTGTCAAAAGCTTTGCACAAGTCCAGGTAGATGATGTCAGTTGCTCGTCCCTTGTCCACCGATGCCGTCACCCCGTCATAGAAGGCCACCAAATTGGTCAGGCACAATCTGCCCTTGGTGAAGCCATGTTGGCTGTCACTAACCACCTCCTTGCTCTCCATGTGCCTTAGCATGGTTTCCAGGAAAATCTGCTCCATGACCTTGCCAGGCACAGAGGTGAGGCTGACCGGCCTGTAGTTGCCTGGGTCTTCCTTATTCCCCTTTTTAAAAATTGGGGTTATGTTCCCTCTCTTCCAGTCATCGGGCACCTCACCAGACCGCCACGACTTCTCAAATACGATAGCCAGTGGCTTGGCAACTTCATCCGCCAGTTCCCTCAGGACCCGTGGATGGATCTCATCAGGACCCATGGACTTGTGCACCTTCAGGTTCCTCAGATGATCAAGATGATGCATATCATTATCTTTTTATTGCCCCGATCTGCCTGAATGCACAATATTTATGTCTCAAATCCAGGTGATCTACTTATTCAAGTTCAAAAAAGTAACATTTACTGTTATGTGGGGCATAATACCATAATACCAACTATGCCACTTCAGCTTGCACAAAAAAAAAAGCTCTTATTCTCTGCTTAAGTGTTGTGCAAGGAAATGAAGGGTTTTTTCATGATTAAGGGCATTTGGCAAGGACTCTGTTTTAATTTGCTATAGTTTGAATGTCCACTTATTTCAATCTAGAATTTAGGGAAATAATTACTTTTTTTTTTTTGTATTTCACTTCTCTACACTTTCTACAAAGAATGCAATAGTAAGTCCAAATTCCAGACAAAATATTGTGCCAGAACCCAATAGTGAGGTGTGCTAGGAATGTTTTTTAACAAATAATTAATTCTTATTAAATGCAAGAAAAGTTGCAGAGTTGGGGCTGTACAGTTCATAAATTTGAGTCAATTCAATGAGTAGTGTCAGTCAGAAAAAAAAAGACTGATGATTATTTTGGGTTGTCAGAGTTGGGAAATGTTAGACAAAAAATCAAACCAAATATGAAACATTTTATCTTGCTTTGAGCAAAATACTGAACTGACAGCAAACATATTTGGTGATTTTTTTTTTTTTGGTCTAATTAGTCATTCCAACAATTGCTGTTCCATTTAATGTAAATCACCTCCCTCCTTTCCTCGTGTCCCTCCCACTTCTTCAGTTCTATCATGCTAATGTACTTCTGAATAAAGAAAAATCATAAAGAATTTTCAGGTCAACATTAGGAACCCACACTATTATCCAGGGAAACACTCAGAATAAGTCTAAACTATTCAGATGTTAAAAGTGAAAATGAGAAGATAAAAAGAAAAATTCAAAACAATAAATTCTGCAAGATGCAGACAAACACAACAAAGACACTGCTGTCCTATAAAAAGCTGAGTGACGTTGCAGGCAGACATGTCAGGAAAAGAACACATTTCTTTCCGTAAGTATGCATACATGTAAGGGACAGAAATTACAGGTAGAGGTACGCAGGTACATCACTAATATTGATTTCCAACAGAATCAAGTCATTTGAAATGAGCAGACAGGAAGGAAATCAGTACCTTTCACAATCAGTTAATCCTTAGTAAATTCATTAATTTTTAAAGAGGAAAAGAATTAAATCCAGAATTATTAATCTCAAATGGCAATGGTGTTTCCTGAACAAACCAGTTATTGTTAGCGCTTACCATGCTGAGAGGCCATTAGAAACTAATTTTAAATTAAAAAATAGAAGGCAGCTTTGCAAGACGATTGAACAAGACGATTTCTAACAAGGACAGAATGTTTCCCATATTTGTTCCAATAAAGTAACAGTTTTTCTCCTGGCTGTTTCAAATTTACAAAGGGCAGGATGAAATTTTCTGCATACCTATAACGTACGGGCATTTTGATGAGGTAATAGGAAATTTAAATTTACCCAATAGACTGTTTGAAAATGAATATCCCATCCTCCACTTTTTTTCTTAATTAAATATTCAAGTTGCACTTAATTGCTAAGTTTGCCCAAAGTGTAATAAACAATTGAAGAAGCCATTGAGTACCGGGTAATAAATACATTACTTAGCATGATAAGACAAGAAATTACTGTCCCAATTAGTGACACAGATTCTTTAGTGCAAGGTAAAAAAAAAAAAAAAGAAAACCAAACAGAATCCCTAATGAAAATAAGATGCCCTGCAAAGCCAAAACACCATCTATGTATTGTACACTTTGAAGTCTCAGAATGTCTCCCAGGAAAACTGAAAATAATGCATTAAGCAAGTTACAGAGTAAAGCCATTTACTTTGTGTGTAATTTTTTAGCTGGATATTGCAAGGGTATTAGGGAGAAACAGTGTTATCAGCTGTCCAGGAAGAGAGTTGTTTGAAAAAGTTAGAAAAGATTGCAGGGATTATAATGTAAACTACAGGTTTTCCCACAATATGTTGTTACTAGTATAAGTAATCTCTTGGTTTATAAAACCACGCTTTTACAGATAGGTTCCTATTTAGCCTGGCATAACACATTCACCATCATTGCTATCCCTTATCCATTGTACAAAATCAAAGGGAACTTTGAGGGACAATCTCCTGTGGTGTGCTGAGTGTATCCAACATCCAGGAAAGTCTCTGGGAGTTGAAAGCATCTGACTCTTCCCAAAAGACATCCAGCACCTCACAGCATCAGACTCAAAGGCAAAGTATTAAAGATCCAATAAAAGAAAAGAAAAAAGAAAGTTTACTTGAAAGGAAACCGTGGCTGAAAGGTCTGTGAGCTACAAATCAGACCAATTAAATTCAGTAGCAATGCTTCTCTCACTTAGAAGGAAATTGCAAGAACTACAGACTCTCGAACGGCAGTTTTGCTGCTGTGGTGTAAAGTTTTAAATGTGTTTCACAGTCAGCTTTTTAAAGATATTGCTATGTGCATTAAAATCCACAAAATATATAACTCTGGTTTTCCCTAGATCTAAGTATATATATGATCCCTCTTTACAGCAACTCTTCTCTGGTCTGAGAACAGGGAATAGTAAATCAGCTGTCTCAGATTACCTCCAGTCTTTTATGAAGCCATTTGAGGCATATTTCTATGGTTTGGAATTCAGCCACTAATAAGGACAAAGTAAATGAGGACAGAATTTGCCTCCTCAAATCACACAGGGAATCAGTACCAAATTTTAGTACATCCTCAGACTGTCACCTTCATACTGTAGAAAAGCCCTTTAATGCAGGAAGCTGCCGGTGTGGAAATTCTAGGCAACTGGATTTAAGAATAATTATTCCTCTGGTGAGCAAAAAACAATCCTGTGTGCTATTCTGGACGGACCTCCATTTATGACAGATTTGTAAGATGCAAGTGTCAAAGAACCTGCAGTGATGGCAGGCTGAAGCCAAGGATATTTCCAAACTTACAAACACAATTTGAAGTTTGTTTCACAATCTTTATCTCCCCTCTAGTTCCTCTTTCAAGCTTTCTCTGCAGAAAGAGGCAGAAGGAGAAGAAGGAGGTCCCTGGGAGGTCCCTTTTGTTGCAATGAACTATCACTGCTCTTGCCCAGAGTGTGAGTGTGTTAATTTTGAAACATATTCCTAAAAAGCACAGTGTTTAGCAGACAAGATGGGGAACAAAATCTGCTTATGAGCTCACTTGCATTTATTTTATGCCACTATAATTTGAATGACTAGACAGGTATGACAAAAGATTAATTTCAGAAGAAAATATCTTTCTAGTTCTTGTTTTGTTTTCTAAAGGCCTAATTCTGTATAACTGTTTGTATCACTTCATTTTAAGGAATCCATCTTTATAGACTCTGAGTGCAGGTAATAAAAGCCATATATCAATTTGCTCTGACTACATTGGGAAAATAAAACTACCCATCCCACTGCCTAACTCAGCAGCAGCAGAAAAGCACACTAACACCTTGAGTTGGAACACAAAACTAAAAACATCTGTAAATTATCCTGTTAACACAGATCATCCTTTTTGTAACTCAAGCAAAGAGCATACAAAGCAAATATGTAATGCACAATGTAAACACATCACATGTACATAATAACAAGAACTCACTGGCACAGAAAGCATTTAAAACATGCCAAGAAAACTTTAAATGTTTTGCTAGCCAGGCTTTGTAAAGGAAACAAGAACCCACACAGAAATTTTCCTTGGGGACAAATGACTGACTATGGCTAAAAATATTCAGCTTCCCCAAAGACCATCACTTTTCTCCTGGTCATTAATCACTAGGAAAAGAAAAAGCAGGAAGAAGAAGCCTTCATGATATCACATGAGTGAACAGAAAACTGTGGGAACTGGTTTAATTTTACAGAGCTGCTGAACATGACCAAGCGGATACACAGAGAGAATTGGAAAACCTGTGCATGCTCTACTGAGTTCTTGGGGAATATTTTATTCTTTGTTTTAGAGAAGGTTAACTAGAATAAAGTGAAAGAATAGATTAATGTCTGTTAGTCTCCCTTCATTTTTTATGTATACCTACATGCTTCATGGATGTCTGTTCATTTCAAACCAATGCATGTAAGCCAGAGGTATAGCAGGCAGATTTTTCACTTGTTTTGGTTGATACATCTGCCTAATACTTTGTTGCAAACCGGGGATAATTTTAGATTTGTTAGAAACTTCCTTTTTCTTTTCCTATAAATATATGTTTTGCACAAACAAGACTCCAAATACCATGAGTTGTAAAATTCCTTGAGTGGCAACACTGTGACCTGACCAAAGCCATCACAGTATTTTACGTTATCTTTGTCTGAAAGAAGAAAAAAACGTCCCTCTACACTCAAGTTAAGTAATTAATAAATCTTACAGAAAGCTTGCATGTATTTGGTTTTGTATTTATTGGCAAGAACCAATGCTGTCACAGTTATCTGCACAGGATTTCTGTGCAAGGCAAAGACAACGACCCCTGTTATCCTTCTCCTACAGGTGCCACACTCTGCGTGCAACACACGTGAATGAAGTGATTTTGCTGCATCAAATTTTCAAACTACATGTATATTGTAAGGTTACATATTTGTATTACAAAAAAATCCCTGGAAAATACAGAGTTAATTTCAAAATGAGGTCATTAATACATTACACTGTATTCATTTTCACTCGAATTTACAAAAAAGAATGCATAGGCAAATGTATTTGTAGCTATCGTATTGCTTGTTATGTAAAACAATTCCTACAACAGCTAGAATGTTATTCTAAAACACTTCTTCAGATGTTTTCATAACATATATGACTTCTTTATGCACACAATACTTCCCCCACTTTTGAAGGCAGGACCAATATTTTAACCTTAGAGACCTACATTTAAGCATATTTACTATTTCATAGAATCATAGAATCATAGAATGGTTAGGGTTGGAAGGGACCTTCAAAGATCATCTAGTCCAACCCCCCTGCAAGGAGCAGGGACATCCCTGACTAGAGCAGGTTGCTCAGAGCCTCATCCAGCCTGGCCTTGAACGCTTCCAGAGATGGGGCCTCCACCACCTTTCTGGGCAACCTGTTCCAGTGTTCTATAACCCGCATCGTAAAAATTTTTTTCCTAATTTCTAATCTAAATCTACCCCCCTCTATTTTAAAACCATTACCTCTCGTCCTATCGCAACAGGCCCTACTAAACAGCCTTTCCCCATCTTTCTTGTAGGCCCCCTTGAGGTACTGGAAGACCACTATCAGGTCTCCCTGGAGCCTCCTCTTCTGCAGGCTGAACAGCCCCAACTCTCTCAGCCTGTCCTCATAAGAGAGGTGCTCCAGCCCTTTTATCATCTTCGTGGCCCTCCTCTGGACCTTCTCCAACTGGTCCATGTCCTTCTTGTGTTGGGCGCTCCAGAACTGGACACAGTACTCCAGGTGGGGTCTCACCAGGGCAGAGTAGAGGGGGAGAATCACCTCCCTCCACCTGCTGGCCACGCTTCTTTTGATGCAGCCCAGGATGCGGTTGGCCTTCTGGGCCGCAAGGGCGCATTGCCTGCTCATGTTAAGCTTCTCATCCACCAGCACTCCCAAATCTTTCTCCTCAGGGCTGCTCTCAATCCATTCCCCGCCCAGCCTGTATTTGTGCCTGGGATTGCCATGACCCAGGTGCAGGACCTTGCACTTGGCCTGGTTGAACTTCATGAGGTTGGCACGGGCCCACCTCTCCAGCCTGTCAAGGTCCCTCTGGATGGCATCCCTCCCTTCCAGCGTGTCGACGGCACCACACAGCTTGGTGTCATCGGCGAACTTGCTGAGGGTGCACTCTATCCCACTGTCCATATCGCCGACAAAGATGTTGAACAGAGCAAAGCTCCTAAAACTTACTGGTAAAATATTTAGTGTTATATGGCTTACACATGTTAATTGCAAATGGATGAAACATAGAAATAATATATTGTATATTGACCAGGAAACACACCTCAGACTTAGGAATAGAATAGAATAGAATAGAATAGAATAGAATAGAATAGAATAGAATAGAATAGAATAGAATAGAATCGAATCGAATCGAATCGAATCGAATAGAATAGAATAGAATAGTCCAGATCAATTTCAGTTGGAAGAGACCTACAACAACTATCTAGTCCAATTGACTGCCCACTTCAGGGCTGACTAAAAGTTAAAGCATATTGTTAAGGGCATTGTCCAAATGCTTCTTAAACACTAACAGGCTTGGGGCATTGACCACTTCTCCAGGAAGTCTGTACAAGTGTTTGACCACCCTCTCGGTACATAAATGCTTCTTCAGTCCAGTTCTTTCTCCCTTGACGCAGCTTTGAACCATTCCCATGCATCCCATCACTGGATACCAGGGAGAAGAGATCAGCACCTCTCTCCCCACTTCCTATCCTAGGGAAGACGTAAGGAGCAATGAGGTCACCCCTCAGCCTCCTTTTCTCCAAACTAGACAAACCCAAAGTCCTTAGCCACTGCTCACAGGACACTCCTCACAGCCCTTCCACCAGCTTTGTTGCCCTCCTCAAGATGCATTCAAGGACCTTCACATCCTTCTTAAATCATGGAGCCCGAGAACTGCTATACCGCTACTGTGTTTCAGAAAAGTGAATGAGTATTTGACTTTCATTCCTATTTTGTATGCAGTTTAGTTTAGTCAAGATAGATAATGGTTTGATTATATTTAATTACAAATCCACTATACAAATGAAATTGTTTATTCTAAATATTAACCTTGTTAAACATCATGAGAAAAATAATAAATAAACCCACAAAAAAAACCCAGAAGTGACAGAAATAATAAAAATATGTCATTAAAAACCCCAAACTATTGTACATTCAGGAAAATTAATTTATGTGGAAATGGCCTACACATTTTTGAACAGCACCTGTTCAAAATGCAAAGGCATATGAGTACTCTATTTTTATCAAATAATCACTTCATGCAATATTACTGTATCATATTTTTCATTAGCAAACTCTTTGCAACAGATTTAATAATATATGGCAACTCCACACTTGCATACAGTTTTACTCATGACTTAAGGATCTGCCAAACAAACCTCCTACAAAGCCCAGGGTTTTTTTTCCTCAAGTATAGAGGAATAAACTGCTCTTCCTTCCAGAAAAAGTCAACACATCAAAACTACTCTAACAGTGGCTTTCAGTGTTTCTGAATAAAAAAAAAAAAAAATATAACAACAACATACTCCATTCCTATTTATGACCGACTTCCATTTGGAACCTTCTCTGGAAAATCCTCTTGGTGGGGAGCAAAATGGGGCACTAATAGAACTGAATAGGATAAACTAGATTGTGTGCAATGGTATATAAAGAGTTTTGCTGAAATATTTTTAAAATATTTTAAAGTAGAAAGGTTATTCTTCTTTCAAACTCTATAAGATTGCAGGCTGTTTCTACCCACAATTGATTGCCTAAGATTCCTCTATGGTGGACTCAGTCACATCTTCTTCAAATATATTGGTCTGATAAGGTTTTCATACAAGAGAAAAGGGAGTTGGTTAGCTCCAAAGCTGTGGTGAAGACCTTGCTGAACTTTTCAGATTTATGATTTACCCTACTCAGCACATGCAGAACATCCTGTAAAGAATGAGACTCCTCAATAAGAGCTAATCTTACGCTGGCGTAGAAAAATATGGCCAGCAGTTTTCTGTTAATTAAGATCCCTAATCCTTGCACTTAGAAAGAATATAGGTGCTCACAGGCCATTTAGTGTGCTGGAGCAGGAGCTGCAGCTTCCCTGGCATGCTCGTCTTGTCCCTGCTCCTCTAGAAATCATTCATCTCCTTCAATTGAGTTTAGTTAAAAATGAAAGTCTCCACTACAGTACATTCTTTTAAAATCAATGCACATTCCTCCTGAAGGGAGGAAGAAATTGACCCCAAATTCCCTATTTTAAATGCCTTTTTAAAATATATTGGAGGAATTTTCCCTTTCTTTTCAAGTGAACCTAACAACATTTTCTGATTACGGGGGTAACTTTGAGAGCAGTCACTGCACAAAACCCAGTCTCCTGTCCATCTGCCTCACTCCCCAATCATCTCATATAAACTCACACACACCATCTCAGTAAAATGTGGATCTACATTACAACCTGGACGCCTAATTAACATTGACAAACTCCACCATTAATAAGCATTAAGAGCTGAATATGTTTATTCCTTTGAAAAAGGATACTTACGTTTTTGGACAAAATTCTAAAGGGCATCAACAACTCATTTTCAGAAGAAATTTAGGCACTTAGAAAGTTATATGTATTACTATATTATACATAAAGTGTGTCTACAGTGTCTTTACTGACAGTTGAAAATTCACACCCTTTGTGGCATCCAGAAACCATGCTCAGTGCAAGATGAGGCTACTGAGTCGTGCTGATAAGCCATATGGCTTTCAATCAGTTCAGAAAGTGAGCACAGTCCACCTGGGTTTCCCATGTAGACATATCATCTGACATTTTGTTTGTCAAATCTCCTCCTATTCTCTCGGAGAGTGGGGGGAGTGAGAGAGAGACTGCGTAGTCTGGTCCCCGTTGGGGCTGAACTACGACATCTTCAGATGACTTCAGCTTTTTTGAAAACTTTAAGCTATGCTAAATTAGGTCAATGCAATTAACCAAGAAAGCAGCAAATGGAATAGGGCATATGAAGGATCCTCTCAAAACTGGGTGAATAAGCATCAGCATCTTGTTGCTTCTAAGGCAGGCTATGGTCTCAGCTCTGATGGAAAGGACAACAGCAGTGCTCCCTAAAGATCTCCTTGTTATGGAGCTGAAGGCACGGACCTAAGAGGGCAGGTTTATACATTCAAAAAAGAGAAGAAAAGTAAAGGGGTTTTCCTAAAGATAAGAGATGGAAACAAGAGGTGGAGTAAAACAGAAACAAAATGAAGTATGGAGGTGGGGGAGGAAGTAAGTACTGGTTAGTGGCAAAGAAAAATGCAATAAGCCTGAGGAAAAGAGTGTGTACTGGAAAGCGGAAAAAAAAAAAAAAAAAAAAAAAGAAAAAAAAAAAGAAAGAAAGCAGTCTAGTTTTAAGAGCTACTGTATTGGGATTTCTGCAGACCATACAATAACTCCACAGAGTACTCCTTTAAGACCTTGATCCAAAGAGTATTATTTTTACTCTAATGGGCTTTGGATTAGCCAAGTGCCCCAGAGTATAAATTTATTTATGCAGAACAAGTATCTTCTTGTATAATTCAGCACTGGCTAGCAACTGCAAAGTATCCTGTGTACACAGCTTAAATAGCTAATTTCTTCGAATCTGCACAGTACTATACCAAAATGCTATTTGTCAAATTCTTGCCTCGTTTTACTCATCCTCAGCAAGAAAGCATGCATCATTGGATCAGAAAGGCCATCTTTCTCAGCTTGCATTTTTATAAACTCACTTGCTTTAAGGAACTCTCATTAGGAGTTACACCCAGCAGATAAAACAGCCTCATGTTTCCCTATGCCACCCCAAATACACACCACAGATTAACCTGTTCTACAGCTGAATGCATCCAGGCAACTAATGAGTGAAATAGAATCACTGAAAGACTGTACTTACTGATAGTACAATCCCTAGTCAATATACAGGGTGTAAATATGCTTTAATGTTCTTTTTATAAGCTGTGTCTCTGTTCTTACAGAATACATTAAATAGGCTGGCATTTAAATTGAGTGCCTCAGGGGAGATGCATCTCCTGAAGCATTTAGTCACCTACATTAACAAACAAGACTTCTCCCCAGTTTAGCAACAGGTTTTATAAATGTGTGAAAATTCTTTATGGATGTATATGTTAACAACATGAGATCTTCTTCACACCTGCAAAAGGCATTTAATAATCCTTAGGGGGAGATTTTCCAGTTTCAACAAGTAAGGCATTATATTTTCTTTAAGTTGAATTCTAAGCAACTTCACCAGGTCTTCTGGATTCTCTTGTAAAAAAAAAGATACGTTCTTAATTAAGCTTACTTCCAGTTATTATAAATCAATGGAGTGGCATGAAAAAAATACTATTTAGTATTTAAAAAAACTAATTGATCCTGGATGTGGGCAGACTGATGCAGGGTGTATGCAACCAATCACTAGGGTAAACAAATGTTTAGAATAAACATTAAAAAAATAAAGTTTTCCTGTTGACTGAACATTCGTCCCACATAATATAAGCTCTCTTTGTCGATAGCTTGCATCTTTCTTAAATGTAACAATTCTGATTTTTTTTTTTTTGAGCACTGTCTTTATCAACAGATTATTATACAATTTGGAGGGGAAAAAAAGTATACTCTTTGATTGTGTCCAAGATTGATTTGATCCTGATGCTACTACTTTGGGAAACCAATTTTCTTAATCATGTAGTCCTCTTTATGAAATAGCTCATTTATAGATTTTTCTCCTCCTGTAAACGGAGGCAAGGTCAGCTTACTCTTTAGCACGACAATGTATTCCATTATGACCATGCCTAAGACAGGAGGACTGAAAGAAAATTCTCTCTACAGAACACATTACACACCCTGTTTCAATAGTGCATTATACATCAGTTTTTCAATATATTAAATGATCTACATGATATATTGGTCCATATTATGTATCATGTATTCATTCCCCTGCAGTAGTTTCAGATTCTGTTCCACTGAATAATGTAATGCAACTGTCGGTTCTTGTCCTGCATCACTTTATTTCACATAGTATTACTTTATTCTACATATGGCTCTTTCGTTATTACAGCTGAGTTGCAATATATGAATCACTATAGCTTCGATGTTCTCTCAATATATATAGAGTGATAGGTCCCTTTCTTTGTGCAAAATTACCAGTAACGAAAATGAGCAAGACAAAACGTTGCAGGGTTACTGAGTGCCCCTTCAATATACATTACTATTGCTGGATTTTCACATGACTTACATTGCTCATCTTCACAGTATGCATTCATAAAGTAAACAAAAGGTAAACTGTGGCATGTAAAATAAAGGTTTTAAAAGGAACTGATTTCTACAAGTATTCTTCAGAAGCAAGTATCATAGCCCAGTGTTTCCATATGTTAATAAGCAGAGAATAATCTATGAATAACTGTTGCATGAATAACTAAGATCTCACTAGAATTATGAATCATGGAATACGAATTAAGTGAATGAATCTTTTGATAGTAGTATGCCTCAAGGTCTTGTAGAAAAGACCACCTTTCCTCAGACAGGAATAATTCATTGAGCCATAGCTTTTTTTAGAGCCACCGCGAGGAAACTGGTGCTGAAATATATAATCCCTGGCAAGTATGGGCTGCACAGGGTTGAAGAAAGAAGCAAAGGAACAAAATGTCATAAATTGAAATAGGACTGGAAGAGAAGATAGATAATGAGACATTTATTCATCCACCTAATTATGATAACCAATCTTTGACTCAAAGTTTCCCCAATTCGAGTAACAAGGTGAGGAATGCTTACTGACTTATCACTGTAATTTTTTTTTAGATTTGCAGATGGAAAGGTGAAGGAAGAGAAAACAGAATCGAAGTATTTTTATATTCCTTTTCTAATCTTTATTTCCCAGCTCCTTCCTGGTGGAAACAATTACAAAAAATGCTTTAGAAAGAAGAGGCTGGATGTAGGCTCTTCTAAACTCAAACTCCTCTGCAAAAATTGTGCATGGGGTTTCAGGATAAAATGAGTTCTTGCAACTCTCAGTCTTCCAAGTCTCTATACTCTGCTCTCAGCAAGAGGAGAGATTAATTAATCTAGCAAGATTCCTCTATTTTAGCAAAAGTATTTTGGAGGAAAAAATATTATTAGCTTTAGATACTTTTAATTACAAGTTTAAGAGATCATCAAAGACAAAGGGCATTTCTCAGATCCTTCAGTCTTCTTAAAAATAACTAAGTGTTTGATTAGCACACATTTAAAGGAAAATGATTAATTACATAGTCAAGACACTGTCCATCACAGGCTAATTCTCATTTCTACTGAAATTTCTATGTGACAAAACCTACTGCACCAAAAAGCTAAGAGCGGCTGGACTAGCAATTAATTAGCTGCACCAGCTTTGTTAAAATGGCTCATGCACTTAGCTTCCTAGTTCCTGAAAAGAATTATCTCATCAGGTTTGCAAACAAGAAGTACCTAGTAAAAACGCTAACCAATACTCAGTTGAAGTTATAGTTCCACAATAAGCCACCAGACAGTATTTAGGAAAAGAAAAAAAGAACATATACCATTTACATTTATTTAGCTAGCGTACTTCGAACAAACAAGATTGACTATTTCACAAACCTGCACAAGTCCTTCCATGTGCTCACTTAATTCCCAGGTTTTAGAGAGCTAGCTTTAGGATACATTTACAAAAAAAAAGCACATGAGTTTATCTTCCTGCGTTTTGTAAGGCAATATATGTTTACGTAATATATAAACTTGTTCATTTCAGATATTCTGCACATTTCATCGTCTCATACATAAAAAATGTTATTAAATGAGCAAGACAGTCTTACCATCATAGAGACCTTGAAAGAACCTGCATATTCTACAAGAACATGAATTTTAAATAAACTGTTCTCCAATGAACTGATGAAGATACCCAAAACAAATACCAAATACTTTCACTAGCAGCTACCACAGAAGTTTTCTTTTCTTCATGACACAAGTAGCCTCTAAGACTCAAGACTGCTTTCTGAAGCCTCCCCTTGCTACTCAGTCATGACTAGTGCTATATGGCATAATACAATACTGTTGTGAGGTCAAGATGGGACACAGAGGGGTACAAAAGAGATTCAGAGCACAAAAAATTCTACCATTTTATACTTGGTGTAGTGTCACTTTTTTTTCTTATTGTCATCATGAGAAGTGTTAAAAGGCACTAAAACTTTTTATTATAAAATATGAATTCACATTTTCTCATACGTTATAGCACACAATCATATACCACTCTTTTTTCTTTTACAAAATAGCTAGCCTTTTTTTTTTTCCAATTATAAGTGACCATAAGTTGAGGATATTGTTGCTATCACCTATAGTTTCACCCAATAAAAGTAGATTGGAAGAGTTGGGGATGAAAAGGGAGCGAGAAAAGAGACCATTCCAATTAGTTTTGAAGTAAGAAAGATGAAGGTTTGAAGATTGAAACCTGCAGTTTCAGCAGAGCCACTCATTGGCTTATATTTGGGACCAAATGAGGCACCTGAAAGGAAAAAGCAAGAACTTCTACTCTCTGAAGAGGTCAGGCTTCCTGCCAGAGCTGAAATACATGCTCTCCGGACTGAGCACAGCAGCAACAGTGGATCACACACACTTAATCCCCTTTGTTTCTCTGTCATGCTAAATCTGCAACCCCGAGTATTAGGGAATGATTAAAATCCAGGTGCCTGGTACCTTTTAAAAGTAATAAATCACTTACTATTTGGAAACTGACTTTAAAAGTTGTACATACTGTACTCTGCTAGTCATACAGCTCCAGCTCTTGTTAAATGAATGCAGACCTAGATTGCAACCATCAGGTACCAATTCAAGTTAGATTTATATTACAAAAAATAACTTCACCTAAAAAGTACCACATTTCTGATTTCACAGTTATACTGTAAGATAAGATTACAACCACTGAGAGAAAACAAAACAAAAGAAAAGAAAAGAAGAAACAACAAACAGAGAAATTCAGAGAAAATATAGGAACAAGGTCACGTGTTTTCTAAGATCCTGGAGACAATTTCCAACCAGCTGGGTGAAGCTGAGAGACCAGTGGATCTGCCGTGCTCCCAACAAGTCAAGTGGAGCACACCACACAGAGCCCACGTCACACAGTCAGGGGTCCTTCTTTACCCTTGCAGTTATCTCACCTCTGATTCATATGGCCTGAACCCTCCTCCCAGCAAAAGGAGGACATAACTGCTTTTGATGAAATTATCAGAGATGCCAGGCTGAAGCAACAGGGCACATACCAGTGTTTCAGCCAGTAGCCATGAGTGGATGGTACACTCAACCATGTCTTTTCATGTCCCTTTTAGGATTTACTACCTGGATCTGGGTCATATCACTTACATCAAATGCTATGCCTTAGCATAAACTCAGTAGAAAGAATCATCTCTAAAGCCTTAATATGTGCAGAAAACACCTGTGTTTGTGAAAAACAACGGTTCTCACCAGAGTACAGCAATATCTGCTACCATAATGAAATCCATCAAAAATTATTATCTAGTTTAGGACAAAGCAGCCTTTTATAGACCGTAAGAGTAACTGGAACACACATAACTTATTCCAATTAGCTGGAAGTCCTGACATAGCAGGTGGCAGCAGTGCATCCATTACTGTAAATGTGGAAAATATATGGTGCATGGCAACAGGCAGTTGTATTTGTCTTGATTATGGAATCTGAAAACTACTTTCTATCCTATCTGCTGTAGAAAAATCACTTTTTCTGACCCTACCATGGAAACAAACCTTGAACAACATACACAGGTGACACTTTTATGTTTCTTCTGCTAAATGAATACCAGGACTGTGACTCTTCTATGCAGAGAATTGTGTTAAATACCCATGACTATAGAAGTTGATTGTGAATAGAAGTAGAAAAAAGGTCAAAAAGAATTTCATGTTGTACAGGCACTTCACAATCTCCCAAGCTAGAGCAGTGAAGATGAAAAGATCCTTCCAACCACAGTACACAAGGTAACGGTAGCACATGTACTACTAGCATGTAAGAAATGATAAATACTTGTCTCCCTTCCAGAAACAGTAATTACTTGTCATTATTGCCCTGTACCTGTGCTGTAATTACAGGTTTGTCTCTACTCAGGTCAGACATAGGAGATCTGGATCTAAACTCTGCCTGATGTCTCAAATGTGCCTCTGTATCAATAGAAATTTTACGAACAGAGCAGTTACTGCATTATTTCCACTGATGCCTAAAACACAGGAGATCAAATATGACTAACCAGATTCATATTTTACTACATTCTGCAGCCTTCTCTTGTTACACACAAAAAAAAAAAAAAAAAAGTTTTTTTTACAACTGGAAATGAGAGATTCTTGCCATAGTTTTGAACATGACATTAAAATCTCTGAAGAAAAAAACAGCCTGATTCTGTCACTGACCCTTCGGCTTAGCCATATTTTAAAGCAGAAGATGACAATGTTGCAAGTGCCTGACCTAAAAGCAATACATGCAAATCCCTTTTAAAATAGCAATTACGGAATATTATTCCTTACCCATGAATTCACAAAATATTTTACTCAAGACTGTTACTAGCCCTGCAGGAGGCAGAGAGGAATTTTTAATTTACAGATGAGGAGCCCGAGAACATTCTGATAACAAAGCTAACTTCCCAGAGGTGCCATAGGGAGTGCACCAGCGCGCGGGGAGATCTCTGCTCCCACTCCTGTGCTTAACGCCAGTCCTGACGGTCAAATACTCTACGTGAATATACTCATGCAATTACATTGGACTTACAGACAGCTAAAATCACACCTTTATATACAAGGGCAGCTTATGAGCTAAGACCACAGATTTTAAACACAGGTAAAGAAAGTCTTATTGTTAAGGATACATGAGATAAGAACCTAGCTTATTAAACATTTCATTGGAATAGCTACATCAGTTACATTTTGTTTTGTTTTGTTTTGGTTTTAACATCCAAGAGGTAGAATGCATAGTAAAAGCATTGTCTTAATGCTTGCAATGTCTTATTAAAAGAAAAAATGTACACACACATATATACACACGTGTGGGGGGGGCATGACTGAAGACTCTTCTTCTTCAAAGGGCCATAGTTTTGAATCCAGTACAGGCTGCCAAAAACTATAGTTGAAGACGGTTGAAGGTTTATCACACAGCCAGGCAACTCTCTTAGCAAGGGGCTGATATAATTGGTGAAGAAACAGGTGTATCTGGTATGTGCAGACAATCCCGTGCAGACAAGTCCAGCCTCTCCTGCAGACTCTGCTTTCCTTTAAGGCTCCCAACATAGCATATTTACCACACCTGAAAAGGACTGATTTGGCCCTTATGTAGGTGTTTTTTCAGAAAAGCATATTTACATAGGAGGTGAAGCATTACTTTCTTCTGTCAGTAAATAATTTTTATTAAAAGAAAAAAAAATCGATTTATAACTGTTTTCCATTTAATTTTCCCTGATAGGAACTAGATAAATGACCAAAACTTGTACTTATAATCATTTGTTTCACATGCATGAACAAGTATATGGGACAGCTAAATGCCAACTAGTATCATCATCATGCCTACCAAGTTAAAACACAATGTTTTGTTATTCTTACTAACCACTTGTGGGGGCAAATTTTAAATCTGAAAGCAAAAGTGGCCTGTCAAAAATATTGTTATAAGAAATCTTAAAAGAAAAAAAGACAAAAAATGTTCTTGCGTATTGTTCATTTAAAGAAAAAAATAAAGTCAGTGCTGCAGAAGATAAGAAAAATTACGCGTAAGTAGAGGTCCATGCAAACTTTCAGCAAGGCTTCTAGCCTGTTGTTTGCATTTATATTTAAGATATAAAGACATTTTAATTAAATTAGCATTTATATAGAGAGTTCTCAATTTAATGGAACATTTAAGAAATACCCAGTGTATAAAATGACATCTTTTAAATTGCTAAAATACCAGGATAAGATTTCAGAATGTGTGCCTTTCCATTCATGGGTAATTCAGGTGGCTATCATGGCAACAGTGTTTACCATATACAATTTTTATTCACTAAAGACTGTATTGTTACATGTGATTTACAAGAACATAAAATAAGCAGCAGTTTAGTTGCAGTGAGGGCTCTTTGTCTGATTTCTTACATTGAACAGGACTGTCCATGCCTTGTGTGACGTTAGCTTCCCCCCACAGCTCCCAGTTGGGGATGCTGGTCAAGCTGAAAGCAGAGCATTCGCTCACTGACAGACCGCTAATGTTCTCCTAATTTGGGAGTTTGTAACAATGATGAGCGCATTTTATCTGATGGTTCAATCACACTTTTGATTAGATAATTCTCTCAGACATTTGAAGGGTCCTGCATCTTCAACACACCTGCCAGCCCAAATGCTGTAAAAAGCAATTTAGATGTCAAGTTGAATTGGCAATCTTCCTGGAAGGTCCATTAAACACTGCAAAATACAGCTTCCAACCATCTCTATTAGGAGAGGATCTGACCTACATGTTCCTGGCACCTAATACCAGACCACAGTCGACAGCACCCCTCTGTATCTGCTGGTACAGGCACACCTGACAGCTAGACCTAATGAACAAAGCCTGGTGGCCTGAAAGCCACGGCTGGCAGCAGCATGAGAGAGGTGAGAACCTGGTTCGCTTAAGCACTGCTTTATACACAATATGTAGAAACCTCAGACAATGTTGAACTTAACCCATATATCCTTTTCTTATTTTCAGAGTATCTGGGTAATCACATCAGAAAGAGTTTCTTCTGCATATTATCTCCCAAGAAGGAGGCCACTTCTGTATGGTGTTTAATGTCACAATATATGATTAAGGACTTGCAGCTTAGATGAGTATGCCAGTAGCTGTGTGTCTGATTCTCTTCTTTTTTTTTTTTTTCTTAAGAGCTTGTTGCTGTTGGTTGATTATTTTACTTTCATACAATGCATAGGATCTAGATTTTTAGAAGTTGGTGATCCAGGTTAGATGGACAGTACCTGCATTTTCACTCCATATTCACCTGCATTGTTTTACTATGTGATAAATACTACATAGCAGATAAATAATTTTAACTTCATTAATGAAGGACTCTCTCTCTCTCTCTCAGTGAATCTGCAACAGTTTGTGTATATTCCAATTAGAACTACAACAAGTTCACTGACTGAAATACAACACTTCGAATCAGCAACATCAAGTGCCAGTGATGACGCTACCTAAAGACTCGAGTCTGAAATGCAAAGGAAAAGCAGGGAATCAAAGAGTCCTCTCCTTCCAAATCTGTTACAAACTTGGTTTCCATTTCCTAGAAAACTACTAATAAGGCATGAACGTACTGAGAAATTGTAATTGGTTTTACCCTTACCAGAATTTAATACACTCGGTCAGATAATTAAAATCGCAAGACTGCAAGGTAAATGTTCTACAGGGTCTTTGGCCAACTGACCGCAAAAAAAAAACCCAGAGAGACAATGCGAGGGTGATTTAGAATTAAGATAGAATGTCTGAACATGGCAATACATCCTGACTTCTTTAAAAGAGTTATCTATAAACATTAGATGTACACCAGTAAATTTTAACTACTGTACCTTTACTGTGCATATTTAACTCCCTGACAATTACACAATACAGCCCAGAACATTTGGATTGATGTCTCTGCTGAAACTGAAGACAAGAAACATTTTATATATTGCTAAGTTGACTGTCCAAGAATATTTAATGGGTTCCAATGAAGACGTAACAAAGGTATATATAAGACAATGAAAGAAGCTGTCCTCCAGCTATGTTTATTAGGAAATACATCACTATTAAATCTTAATCCATTCTATAAGAAAATAAGCAAAAGAGGTATAACTGTAGCAAGAAGAATAGCCTTACGAGAAGATCTAAGAACACCTTTATTTCAAAATTGGATTAGAGTTATGAGGGACTGTGCCACATAGCAAAAAAGGTCTGTGCCATTAATCAAGGAATCTGAAATTTGATAAAATGTGTGTGTGTGCAGAAGGATTGTTTCATAAACACATTTAAGTGAATATGATGTAATAAATTGAGCCTATGGACATGTGCTGAATAAATATTTATAATAGCAGTAAAATGTGCCAGTGGTATTTATTATTTCAGAGTTTTCTCCATGACAGGTAATGATTTTTTTTTCCCTTCTAATTATGATTCAGTGCTACATCTTTATTTCTAGTTTTTCTACTGCATATACGCACCAAGTATACACTATATGAAAAAAATAACATTTTAATAATGTCACAACAAAATCAAAAACTTCATGTCACACTGCAAATCTGGAGTCCAAGGGAATAGGTTTCCACACCAGATAATACAAATTGACCTAGTACCTCAAAAAGCTACTAGAATACCATATTAACATTAAATCTCTATTAGATGAGAGTAATGCTCCTCAATTTCTCATCTCTTTCTACTATCAGTGAAGAAAATTATAAAGATGCTAAAAAAACGAAAGGACACTGATTCAAATTTTATGCCTAATAAACCTTGCTCTGAGAGAAGAAGCAGACTTCATTGACACAGAGATTTTGCAGTAGACAGATTCTATCCAGACCACCTTTATGCATATTGTTAGTGTGCACTCATCCATTAGACTCACAGTAAAGTGTGGACTTTTAGGGACAATCTTCAACCTCATCCTCTGGTAAATCTTACTTGCAGCCCCTCCTTTCTACAGAGATCCCTCATGCCAATGCAATATGAAAGTGGATTTCAGTACATGAGGAACAGCTTATTAATTTTACACAGTTCTTGAGCTATTTTGAAACCTACCCTGGAGAGTACTGTCAGCAGTAGAGAGTGATTATTTCCTCAGCTTTCTTGTCTTTTTCTATTCAATCCATCTGCTTAGCACAATGGGCTCACAACCTCTGACTGAAATTTCTAGACACCACCATAATACAAACAAATAATATTAAAAATTATAACATCCACTAAGATAAGAAATAAAAGACACACCACACAATATATTACTCAAGAAATCCCCAAGAAATTATGAAAGAAAGTTAACACTGACCTTCCCTCTGTGACTGTTGACTCTTCACAGCTATTGGCACTACACATGGTAAATCACACAGACTCACTGCAAACTAAAAAGCCTTGTCCCAGTCATTCTTGCAAATAGTGGCCTGTGAAATCATTCTGATGAACTGCCAATTATCCTACCTGTCCTAAAGTAACATATGAAAGCAGCTAATCCTTTCAAACAAAGCTAGATTTGTCTTCACTGAATAAAATTCTCACCCCATTCACATTCACTGATGAGAAAATATCTCATCTACTGATGCCAACATTCAAACTTCCAGAGCGGGAACATTTAAATGGCAAACAGTATCTGTAAAACAAAATGACATGATGTGAAGCCACCAGTTCAAATCTAGACTCAATGCATTACGACTGCCCTTCTCACTTAATAGACATCAGATACCGTGAGCAACCGGAATTACAAGACAAGCCGAGAACAATATTTAACGAAACTGCCCTCCATATGGCCCCCAAAAATATAAACACTGACAGGAGTTTGAAAATATTTGACTTATAGCAAAAGACAGACAAGTCTCATCTATGAAGGCATGAGATTGCTAAGCTTAGTGTACTGGCATACACAAAGATCAGTATTTTATGCCTTTTCTATACCTAAAATAATTACAACAGCTCTATAAAAATCAAACCTAATAACTGAGAAAGTACTCCTTGTTAAAAAAAAAAAAAAAGGTAAAAAAAACCCAATATATTTTCACGGGGGAATATATTTTTTTTTCTGTTTCCCTTTTTCTTAAACAAAGGTATCCTCTGCCTGCTCGACCCATTTTCTTTTTCTTCTTCCCCTCCCCCATTTCTTTGCATCAACCTTTTCCTTTTTTTTCACAAATGAGTTCTATTAATCCCACAGTATGACCTACACACTGAGGGAAGGAAGAACGGTATTTGTTCAGCAACTAGTACATTGTTTTAATGGTCCTGAGTCTTAGCATTACCAGGATCCAACAGAATGAAATAGCAATACAGAATGCAGAGAGTCTTTGTTTAATTCCTTTCCCCATCTCACACTGCTGTGTGGCTTACAGTTAGATGCTTGCCACATTTGGATAGGTAAAGCTGTGTGCTCCTGAAATAAACTGGATGGCGATTCATTAACAAGCACAAGCAAAGGCTGAACAGAAAAATCCTTAACCTCTGCGGCACTTAGTTTTCTGTTTGACACACAGCTGTGGGAAAAGCCCTACCCAATGAATTGCTTATGGAGGGATGACTGAGGCATGGCATACGCTAAACCAGCATGGGATCTGCTTTAAGCTATGCCAATTGACAATAGAGTGTTACACACTCTGGCCATGCCCCAGAAACGTCTCTTATATCACAGGCAAGAGACACAGAGAGAATTTTCAGATGGCCAATCTGACCACTGCACGATTTCTTTGAATCATTCAAGAGGGAACACAAATGAGAAGCTGATTTGCCGTGCCTCGGCTCCTCTCTGTGAAATGGGAATAACCATTCCAGACAAGCCCATTGCCAAGATATGCTGCAGCACCGGAGGGACACTAGTGCTTATGCAGGACAAGGGTTCTCTACATACACCATTTTTTTGATATGATAGGTACAAACAGGGGATGGGGTAGAGGATTAGAAATGTTGACCTGGTTTAGACTAAGTATCATTTAGCCATAATGACTGCTCCTTTTCTCCCCCTGATTTTTGTTGTTTCCAAACTATACCTTGGCAATTAACTAACCCCTAGAGAAGACCAAAATACCACCACACTATATATATATGTAAATTTACTCCTAGATTACATATCATTATTTAAAAAAAAAAAAAAAAATCTTCCAATTCAAATAATTACTTTTGGAAAAAAAGGGGGAAAAAAAAGAGGAGAATGATTACCAACTAGCCAGCAGAGATTAAGTTAATGACTTGAAACAGAAAGAAAATATTTGCAAAATCCTGACATATTTATTTACTCACACCACACTTGCTACGATCAGCTTAGCATAAGCCTTTCTCACATCTCCAGCAGTGACCTTGTACTGAAACAGTAACATTTTCCCTACTCCAAGTGCTAGCAAACAGTTTGCACTGAAACCTACCTTCACAAAGTGTAAGGCATAAGCCCCTTGACAGGCAAATTTTATCCTACAAGTACAAAGAATAGACAAGACCTGAGGAGTCTTCAGTTGAGTCACTTGCAATTTGTATCAGTGTTAATAACTGTCATATCTAAAGTAACTGCCTCTATAGATATCTAGCAGATGTATCCCGTTTTTTCGCCATTTAATTATTTACCTTTGCTGACCTCAGGCTCTTTGAAACCGAGTGCCTGCACACTTACATACAAATGGCATTTTCATTTAGATAATCATACAACTCATGAAATCACTGCCAGCTTCAAACGGAAATTCAAGTACCTAGGTCAGATATTTACAGGCCACTATTCTTCTTAACAGACCAACAACTCCTCTTATCTGTATGCTTAATGACAGTTTTGCAATGTCTTGCACAGTAAATTCAAACCTCTCACTTTAACATGTTTGGTTGTGCTATTGTTGCTGCAAAATAATGTTGTTACTATTCTTTCTTCACCAACTTCTCCCTCTAAATGCCATACAGTGGATTTTACTATATTCATGTCAGACAACAGCTAAAGCTGTCAAATTGTACTGAGTGATGAAAAGTAAACTTTATGAGCTAATGTGAGAGGATTTCTACAAAAGTCAAAAACTACCATCACAAAAAATGTTCTGGCTTCAATCCTAGTGAATGACTGATTTTCTATTAGAAGTCAGCACAGTCAAAATGAGCATTTGGCCTATATTTCATCATACATAACATATTTTAGAAAACAATTTCTAAGGAAAGTATGTTGCATGTTTCTTAACCACAGTACTTGAAAAATAAAGTCTTCTAAATGATAGGGCACAAAGTGAGCAGTCATACTCCTGCAACTTAAGCAGAGTTTCCAAGTAATAAAAAATTGCTTGGAAAATCTTCCAAGCAATAAAATGATGGTAGCCTTCTCCCCAACCTTCTCTTGACCATATAATGTTTTATTTAACCTCACTTGACATAACAGATTATTTAGAAAGATGGACATTCAAAGTATTTTTTTTTTTTTTTTAATAATAATCAGTAGCGGTATTTGAGAGCTGCTTTTAATGCAGCTGGGGTGTATGCCCCAGGCAGATTTAAAACACACAGCAAGGCAAACTGCAAACACAAACCAGCCTGAGAAGAGCATGGGCGGAAGGATGGGGCTTGGATGGGAGCCACAGCATGTTCTGACCAACTAGGACACCAGGATTTTAGGATGCATCCATTTAGACACAGCCAAAGGGGCTAATCTCACATCTGTTGTTTTGTCACAACTCCTAAACCCCTCTCTGTGGGCACTGAATATCCAAACCCAAAATAACAGCATGATTCAATTCTTGCTCATATGTTTTCCATAAATACAGCAAATCATTATTTTTGCTGAAAGCTCCCTCGTAATTCTTGTCAAGTGAAATAAAGTGAACACGTCCACTAATGGCATCAAACCTACTTTAAAGACACATGTGTTTACATTATTATTTGCAATAATTATTTTACAGCTTAAAAATCATTGTTTTGGTGGAGAGGGACCATGTCAGAAGTGCAGTGTGCAGGAGGGACATCATAGCTAACAGAGGCACAACAAATTAAGTCATGAAGTGAAAATTTTGTGTTTGACCGCAGTAACAGCGAAGCAGGCCCAGGACAATGATCAGAAACAGTGCCTTCTTTAGCCATCAATTCCTTCACATCTCTTCATCTCCACTGGTCAATGAGGAGGAGCCAAGCCCATGATCATTTCTCTCCATCTCCTTTCCACCTACTTCCCAGGGCTCTAGAGCTGCTTTCACTGAGAAAGTCAAGTAATTCCAGCAATTCAGCGGTGCAAACATGAACTAAGAGTTCATCGGACTTCTCTTCAAGGTAGAGAAAGTTTCTCAAGGTGTTTTGAAGTTTCTCCAGGTCTAGTAATACTCTGTTCTTCTTTATTTTACAATTGCAGATGCTCTGAATTAATGAAGTAAATTAGAGAAGCCCTAACTCAGTTGCAGATACGCAGAGATTAAAAAAACATATTTGGAAAGCAGTCAACTTGCTTTAGAAGCATGTTGGCGTTTCTTTGCAGATACAGCTGCAGTAAAAGAAAGCTAAAGAAAGAGTTAACACTTCTGTCATTTCTGAGTAGGTGTCTGAGCGCATCCCCCGCTAAGGCCCCAGAACAGCAGAACCATCTGAGGAAATCTTTTATTGCTGAGCCCTCCATCTCTCCATGCTTGAGCAGTAAGCTCTTCAGGAAATATCTATCTATGTATTTGAAAGGAAGGCTCATCATTGTGCTATTTACAGTTCAAATATGTGGGGAAAAAAATAGACTATGCTCATTCCTCACCCCTTCAGGTAAACCCTGCCTCACCTTCAACCTTGCTTTCTGAGATTTCTTGCTTTCTGAGATTTGTGATCACAGATACCATGTATCTATTGTATGAGTACATTTTTTTATCAACCAAGCCCCCAAAATGGTAAAGCTTTTTGACTCTTATCCTACTAGCGTGCAAGCCAGTCACACCCTTAATCTGGGCAATTTTGATGGATTTGGCCAGTTTAGTGCTTACAGAAATTCAGAAGCAATTGGTACAGTTTTCTACAGTGATTCACTAATCACAGGCCAGAGAGGGTGACTGCTCCTAAGCATGGCATCCTCCCCGCCACCTTATCCCAGCTCCGTGGAGTGACATCCAGCAGCACTACTTCTTCTCCCTTCCTCCTTTCCCACTTTATTTTCACTAGCTTATTTTTCCTGTCAACCAAGGGGGAAGGGAATAATTAATTCTATTGTTCTGACCAATCACATCATTACATTATTGAATATTGTCACAGAGTATTTTTTAACATTTTCAACTCTTAGAGAAAGGCTCTCTTTTTTCAACTTAAACTATGGACTATTTTCTCATTATGAGGAAATATATGTGATATGCATGTGTGTGCACGCGCATGCTTGCGCACAAATCTGTATAAAGTCATGAGAAAGAGGGAAAACATTATGTCCAGACACCCATGTTGCTATTTGGATAGAAAAAAAAAGTGTAAATGATGGTAAATACGTGGTCTCTCTTCTTTATGTTTGTTACTTTTCACTTCATAGAATAGCATCTTTATTTATAATATACTTTCCTTCACGAAATCAGGCTGTTCCATTCTACTTATAATCACAGCTACATTCACAAGTCAACTTATTATCACAGCGAGATCTGTCAGCTCTGCCTACACTGTATTTACAAACTAGAAAGGAAGTTGATAGCTTAGAAAAAAAATTGCTACAGATACTGTGGCAGACCTGAGGACATCAAACTTAATAACAGAGAGATAAATTAACTGATATTGGGGAAGGACAAGAAAGCGGTCAGTAATGTCTTCTTGATTACTCAGAAAGGTTAAGAACTATTGCAAACTTTGACCAAGGAGAAGACAAAAGAGGAACTTCAGTGAACTACACTACGAGATCTGTTGAAAATCAAGCATATAATCCTATAGTTAACCATGGTAATGGCCATCTACGTGAGAAAGCTGAGAAAATACTAGAACTGTAGAATTGGTTGTGCTTGCTTACACTGGGCATAGCAGTTGTACATCAGAGTTTTGTCTACAGAGTTCTCCTCTGGACTAAAATTAAGAGACAGAAATAAATTTCCCTTACAGCCAAGTCAAGTTCTTGCTATCAGAAAAAATCCATCTTTGAAAATTAGAAACAGCAGGAAGTACACTGTATTGAATGCTAAATTAATTTCTTCTGATAACTTATTTCAAACAGCATTTGATTAAAAGACAATAAAACATGCTTTAAATCTAGAAAAACATGGTTACTGCAGACTGAGGCAAAAATGGCATTGCTGATAAGTGACAACAGAGTGTTGTTATTTATTTAGCTCTTGTAAAGGCACCCCAGTCAATCAATAGCTGTGCATGTACTAAGACAGTAGGGCTTGTATAAAGATGCTTATCAGAAATCCATGAGCAATGTTCCACTTTTGATTACAGTGCTCCAGACTGTCCGCAATACTGCTGAAGACTGTGTGCCTCTTTGACAAGCCATATTGACAGAAATAATAATATAGAAACCACACTTCCTAATATGCATATCTAACTGCACAGCCAATTAACCACTATGCTGACTGAAATTGCTTTGTTATTCATTTTATTCCAACTGATGTTAATACTTTGGCAGCTGATGGGGATAATAACTGATGGAGCATATTGGAAATTTTGAAAGGGGATATAAAATTTATATAATTTAAAGACGTGGAGAAAGCTGCTATGCTTTACAGTCTTAAAACATGAAAATGCCTCAGTTACATGTAAGAAGTCCTCAGAGCAGACGAACTAGTAAGTATTTGAAAATCTGTGAATGAAAAGTAGATAAAAAACAAGAAGACTGCAATACACAAACAGATTTGAAGAAACATTTTAAAAGATCTCTCTCTAAAAAAAAAAAGCAATTATAACATGAAGATGAGACTTTTTCACTTCTACCTCTAATATCACATTGAGTAATAATGCTTGAACATCTGGAAACATTTACATTTGATGTTTTAATCAAAATATAACCCTTTCCTGCACCATAATAAGCACATTCTAACAAAAAAAAAAAAAGTCATTTCATTTACCCTAACTCCTGAAAATATTTGGCTCATTATCATTATATGCAGAAATAGCAATTCCAACATATTTTTAAAAAATGAAAAAAAGTAAAAAGCCATAAAATTATCTTTACCTACACTAATAAGACTTTACTTGCAGTTTTCTTACAAAGATAAAACGCTATTTATACATCATATGCACATCTTTCAACGATGTTTTGCTCATATTTTTTTTACAGTGGTATAAATTATTTCACTGCAGTGTTACAATTCTGGTCCTGTTATTCCTACTTAGCAAAAGCTCCTGTGGACTTCAACAGGCATCTTCACTGAACAAGAGCTGCCTGATCCAGCCCACAGTCTGGTACTCCAGTAATCAGAAGCTGGTGTTTCTGCTACAGAAGTCTCTCTAGATGGACCTATCGTGGATGAATCCAGTGCACAAGAATTTCAGCAACAACGGCGAAGCAGAGACTGGAAGAAGCTGGCCTAGCTCAGACATGGGAGATCAGCATGCATGTCCCTGCTGGCCTAGCTCAGACATGGGAGATCAGCATGCATGTCCCTGCTGCCATGTCATGCTCTGGACAGAAAAGACTGGAGGAGAGAACATGCTGTGGTAACACACCATCCCAGAGCTCAACCTCAGCTCTCACCACCAAAACATGTCAACGTTTCTTCCTCAAAGCCCTCATTTTCCTCAAACTCTTCTTCCTGCTCAGGAACTTTGCTGTTGAAGCACTTTTTCACTCCCTCTGCTCAACCTTTTAAATTCCTACTACAAAAGTCCCTAACACTTCCCCACCCCAAACTATCACTTTCTTAGTGATTTCTCAATACCTTATTGTCTCTCCTTCAGACTGCCTCCACTCCTCCAAAACCACTGGCCTATATCTTGGTCCTAAGTCTCAGGTCCTTAAATGCACAACCCCTACACATACTGCTCAGCTCCTTCTGTTCTGCCTGTGAGCACGTCAATCCTATTCCCTCCCCATTTTTGCCTTTTCTTTCCAAGCACATGCACATATCAACATGCAGATTTCATTAGTCACCTCCTGGCTCCTACTCTGGCAGATTTAAAAATGCAGAATCAACTTAATTTTACCAGAAAACAGCCTGAACAAGATCCTGAGAGCACAGAAAGAAGAAATAGCTGAAATAAATGGACACACTGTACTTGTCATTTTGTAACTGAATGAGGAATTGCGGGGGCAATAAAAGGCCCAGCCCAATAGAGACCAAAGAGGTCTTTGCAGGAAGGAAGAGGTGAATGAGGATGGTGACAGCCATCTATATGGCTACACTTTTAACTTTTTACTTATTCAACACGTAATTTTCACTTCACACATGATCCATGTTCCTGGATTCTTAAAGAAACTGCCTTTCTTAACTTCAAGTTACTGAGAAAGTTTCGATCTCTTTCCTTTAATGTGGGCTTTGCCATGGATAGCCCATGGTTTTGTAACCTAGAGGCACTGCAGTATGAGCTACTCTATCTACTCCAAAAAAGATTGCATAGTAGATACAGCTACAACAAAAGCAATAGTCTCCTTAAATGGAGCAAGGAGATATGAACATAAATCATCAAATAACCCGCATGCTGCAGAGACCACTGGCAAGCATTGAGCAGCCTAGGACTTCCACTTGTGAACGTTATTTTCTCTCTGACTTGTGCACTTCTCTTTACATTGCTGATGTCACGATCCAGAGAATTATTTTCTTATTCCTTCCCATAGTTAAACTTTTGATTCTTTCAGCCATGTTTCCCCTTCCCAAGTTTAATGAGAGTCGGAAAGTAAAGTCAAAAAATCATTTGGTCAAGCTTAAAAGATGTTTCATTTTTACTTTTAGTATATTAAAAAACTGTGTGCTGAAACACTTTTTGTTTAATAGACTGAGGTAGTTGCTTGGTTAGAATTCTGTTTATGTCTCTGTGAGGCACAATACTGTCCACTAAAATAACATGAGCTCATACTACTAAACAAAATCCCAGCAAAACTACCTGACGAGACTGTTAGCAGCAAGACTGTGGTTTGGTTTTTCAAAAGAAGTGGAAAAAATCCAACCATGCTGGGCTTTTGGCGTTGCTTGTACTATTAGCTGGAATTGAGTTGGCTCAAGGAAAACAGAAAGAATAAAAAAAACCAAAGCATTTGCCAAGAGAATGAGGGTGGCAGGGCTAGCCAGTGGCAGGGGTAGAGGAGGAGGGTGAGGATGTCTGAGGACTGTAGTGACATTTATTGAATGCCTGGGCAAAGTGATCATTTCTCCTTCCTTTGACACTTCTGATTCACAATATCAGAGAGCAGTGCTTTCATCAGGGATCGACTAATTGACCTACCCTAAAAGCTCTTTTCAACTTTTAACAGGTACGATGCTACGAAAAACTGACAAAAAAAAAGCAGATATGAGGTCACCATAAAGACTGCAGTGTTTATGTACAATCATATCAGACTAGAATAGAATAACTGCAAAACTGAATGGAGCTGATGCTGAAGGATACAAGCCTCAGAACCAAATTCTCACTCTCACCTGGTGAAGCCTGCAGTGGCTGGGGACAGTGGAGAAGGGTACTCTGATGCTGGGGTGAGGAACAAGCTCCCCCCTCCCAGTTCCCTCTGACTGATGCTTAGAAATGCAGTGATGGGCTCCACAGGAGCTGTGCCCAACCCTGCTCAGCCAGAAAGAGAAATGCTTCTGTCAGGCTTACAGAAGCAAATGGGAACACCTCTCTGAAGAATTAAAAATGAAAGGAATTAGATGTTTTAAAACACTGTTGGATTGTACAATTTCTGATAAACACAGAAAAGCAAAGACGTTTAGAGTTATCAGGTAAACACTTGACAAATGTCTTCTTATGACATGTAACATCCTTCATTTTGTAAAATCAGCTACTTAACTTCTGGAGAGGCTCCTGGGCTTCCCTATGAAGTCCTTAAGTGGCAGCTCCACCACTTCATCTTTCATTTTCTTTAACAAGACTCTTTTCTCCAGAGAAAGCTGCCTTTTTACACCATCAACCTTTGATTGGGTCGAAGGTAATGTTTTTAAAAATTGGCAAAAGGTGTAATGTTAAAATGCATTCTAAGGAATTGTAGCCGGAATCTCTACATGTTTCTTTCCTCCTCATTCTTTTAGCTTTCTCTTAAATTACTAGCAAGCCCCTAAATGATACCCTCAAATGGGCAGAAGTTCAAATAATAAGCTTATACATATATGTGCACACACATACATCTTTAATTTTCCCCTTTAAGCACATACAGTACAGAACATGCAGCATTCTCAATCTTGCATTGCCTCAGTGCACTACAGAGGAGAGTGGTGGCCTGAATTTCTCAGTCTCTCTCTCTTTTTTTTTTCTTTAATAAGACCAGATGTCTAACTTCTTTTTTTTTTTTTTTTAATTAACAAAATGCTTAAGAAAGGACATTTCTGTGCACTTTGCCTTTTCTAGAAATTGAGTATTAAAGGCTATTTAGCACACAGTGGAAATTTTCAGGTGAACAATACTATCATATCCACTAACGCCAGCACTGTTAATCACTGGGGGGAAAAAAATATCCAATAAATCCTAACAACCTCATGCCTGAAACTGGGACATATTGCGTAGAGATGCAAAGGTTAAGTATAAGATCTGGTTTTTACTTTGCAAACCTCGTAAATGACATCGCATGATGGTGCAAATGAAGCAAGGCAAGATAAGAAAATGAAGAAGAATGAAGCAGTACAATCTAATCAGAAGCCAACAAGGGTTTTTCTTTATCTTTTTTTTTTTTTCTTCCCTCACTCAGTGACAAAGGGAGGCTTTGGGTTTAAACCCTTAAAACGCAGTCTGGTGTTTCGCTTTCTTTCACAGCTTCTGGTAACGCTGAACATATGCGTATCTGTTTTGCATGTATTTATGTACAGGTTCACGTAAGTGTGCATGCAAAGAGAAAAAACTGTAACAGGGCTGTTTAAAGGGCACTGAAGCAGCTTCCTGTCACTTCGGAAACTAAGTACCGGAGCACTGTAATTCTTAAGCAAGACCTGAATTTGGAGCTGAAAAAAAATTCATCTTCATCCTTTTCCTGACCACTACGGTGGGCGTTATCTCCCCTTCTCAGTGCCTAACCGCTTCCTTCTTCCCCGATCTCTGGCAGAATTAGCTGACCTTTGCTTTTAGTTCATCGACTTTCGACCGAGGCAATGAATTGGAAGGAGCATGACCACAGCCAGCAATTCGAGCAGCGCACCGGCTCCCTCCCCGCCCCTCAATGGGGTCTCTCGGCGCCCTGCCTGGCCTCTCGCCGAGTCCCAGGACCCGCCGGGGGTGGGGACGGCAGCTCCCTCCCCTCTGTGTGCCTGTCTGTGTCCGGGCTGGGGCAAGCAGGGGGTCGGCAAGGGCGGCAGAGAACCGGGCTTCCCGCTCGGCTCCGTTTGCGGCGGCGTGGGGAGCGGGGTGGCGGGGGGGGGGGGGGGTGCGGGAGAGTAGCCCGCTCCCCCCGAGCCTCCACGGGGCGCCCAGCACCGGTACGACGACGCTGCCGGCCCCCAGGGATGCCCAGCAACCCTGGGCTGCCCCGGCAGCGCCCCCGGCTCCCTCCGGCTCCTGGACCCCGAGCCGGGAGCAGCGGGACGGGCCCGCACCCCGCCCGACGGGACTGCTGGCGGGACGGGCCCCGCAGCCCTTCTGCCTCCCCCCTCCGCCCTCCTCTTCCTCCCACCGACCAGGTCCCGGCAGCCCGCACACCCGACCATGCCAGGTACCGAGCGGCGTCCGAACCCACCGTGTCCGCCTCGCAAGGAAGCCGGCGACCTGTAGATAGCGATAGGCACTGAATGATGCTTGCTGCTGCTGCTGCTGCCATGGAAATGGTGAACGTGGTGAGCGCCCAAACTGGAGGCGCCCCACGCCACCCCAAGGAGGCCGCTGAGGGTGAGTGGGACTATCCAGAGCAGGGCCAAGCGGCCCCCGGCGCTGCTGCTGCTGCCCACGGAGGGTCCCGGCTCCGGGCTGCTCCTCAGGGGCAGCCCCCCCATCCTCCGGTCCACGGCGAGCCGGCCCGCCGCTTCCCCGGGAGGAGCGGCGGCCAGAGCGGAGGGGGGAAACTTTAGAGAGGGGCGCGCTCGCACACAGGCGCTGGCCGCAGCTCACCGCACCAGGCGAGCCATCTCTTCCCTTTGGGAAAGCTTGTGGGGATCCTTTTCTCCAGGTCTTCTTCTACCCAAAACAATCCGAGACATAGTCAGAGGCGGAGAATCCGGGCAGTTCAGAGCCTTCGGAAAGAGGTGGAAAAGGGGGAAAAGCCCCGCGCTCAAACAATCGCTAGTTTCAGCTTTCCCGGGGCTGGTGCTCGGTAACAATACTCCACAGTCGCAAGGGCTACGAGAGTGCCAAGCGTTCCCCCATCCTCAGTAATCCACCGTGCAGCCAATCATGCCACATTGCCGCTCAGAAAGAAGAAAGGGGATGCCACCCCACCAGCCGGCGCTGGGAAAGCGGAGGAGAAAAAAAAAAAAAAAATCAAACTGCTGCTCTTCCCTCCATTCATCTCCAAACTGGTGAGCCCTCACCCAGCGAGCTCTCCGCCGGCGCGCACACACTCGCACACACACGCACTCGCACACACTCGCATACGCTGCCAGACAATAATCAGGCTGCTCCGGCAATCTCAAT
Source organism: Chlamydotis macqueenii (assembly GCF_036417535.1). Classification (NCBI taxonomy): domain Eukaryota; kingdom Metazoa; phylum Chordata; class Aves; order Otidiformes; family Otididae; genus Chlamydotis; species Chlamydotis macqueenii. The sequence goes on along the minus strand of NC_141558.1, from coordinate 68,815,102 downwards.
GGTCTGACTATTGACAGTAACACCCGAGGATGTTTTCAGGGAGAATAGTGCACCCTTATGAAAGAAGCTGGGAAGAAGACCAAAAAAAAAAAAAAATCAAACACCCCCCCCCGAAAAAAAAAAAAAAAGAAAAAAAAAAAAAGAAAACCCAAACCCCGTGCTCGCGAAGAGCAGGGCTATGCAAATCTGCCGTCCCCAAACAGCAAATCACCGAGGCTTGGATGCAATGCAGAGGACGAGCCTATGTTAAAGAGGGAGGCTGAGTTCAGCTCCCACACAGTCGCGCTGCCTCGTCTCTCCCTTTCGGGAGCCCTGCGCTGCCAGAACACGGCTGGGGCGGTGCGGAGGGGACACGCGGGCACACGCACACACGCGGGCACACGCCGCGCTTCCCCACCCGCCAGCCATCCGCGCCGCGGAGTCAGCAGCGCGGCGGGAGCATCTCCCCTCCTCTGACAGTTTAGATGTGCCAGTGTCTTGAAAGCCCACTTTCATCTTAAAAGGAACGATTTCGGGTCTTTTAATTGGCCTAAACTTCTCCCATCAGATGTTTCCCTCTGTCTGGTCAAGCATCAGCTTTGATTATCCGGTAATTACACACAAGGCGTCTAACAAAGAGTTACCAGTGTGTTGTTTGGATTTTTTTTCTTTTTTTTTTTCTTTTTTTTTTTTTTTTTTCCGGCACTGCTCAACTACAGCACCTCGGCTGCCCACCGCAGGCGGAGCCGCAAACTGGGCTGAAAAAAACCCATTCCTGGGCTGAGCCCCCCGCTCTGCCCACGCCCCAGCTGCAGGGCGGTGCCGGCCGCGCCCGCATCGACCCTCGGGTGCGTACCGGCGCCTGCCCCGAAAACACCGAGCAGGGCTTGCTCCACCCCCCACCTCCCTGCAGCCGAGGTTGGGAGATGTCACGTTTAAACCCGAAGGTCTGCATTCCGAGGGAAAAAAAAAAAAAAAAAAACAACCAAAACATTTCCCCCCTCGGCGGACCCTGCTTCCCCGCCCCGGAGCCAGCGGCGGGGGGCGCAGCCCCTGCGGTACCGCACCTGGGCACCGCCGGGCGTGCCAGCCCCGCACTCCCGCCTCTCCCCACCTCCTCCACCGCTTCCAGCCTGCCGTAGATTTTGTGCCGTGCCTTCAGCAGCATGAGATCACGGGTGCGGATGCGTGAAAGGGAGAGGGCGAGCAGTGGGTGTGAGAATGCTTTTTTTTTTTTTTTGTACCGTTCGCCTCAATTTAAACGAAAGCCACTGCAATTTGCTGAGGCACTTTTCTAAGCCAGACGGATGCGAAAGGAAGTCGCAACCCTCACTCAGCTGCGTAGGCTTAGGAAAGAGAAAGGCGTTTCGCCCTGGTTCTGCTCAGCCCAGGGCCGATCGCTTCCCCAAGCGAGGAGAAGCGCCCCTCACCGCGGCGTTGGGCCGAGGAACGTACAGAGCGGCGAAAGAGCCCCGCACCCTGCGGCGCAGGGGCGAGGGAGGAGCACCCCCTGCTCTGCCCCGGGGGCGGGGCGCTTTGCACCCCTCCCCGCCTGCCCTGCAACCGCGCACCTGAAGTTTTGCGAAGGTGCTGAGGTAAACTGTAAAAAGGTCCTAACGCAACGATGAAAACGCTCAAGGGAAAACAAAACCCCCCAGAGGCTCAGCGCCCGAGCCCTTTCTGCGCTTGCTGGAAGCGCACGTAAGCGCTGGAGGAAGCCCGCAAGCGCCGGAGGGGCGGTGCGGGGTGGTCCCCCGGTGGTCCCGGGAGAGCCGTCCTCTTGGCCAGGGGTTGTCCTCTACCACCCCCGCCTTGCTACGGGGAAAGGCAGCTTCTAAGGAAGGCAGTGACTTTTCCAACCTGTCTCAAGAAGCCTTAGAAGTAAGAAGCCCCGATTTTCCAAACTGTCGGCTTGCAACTGCCGTGCACTGTCGCCTCTGGAAAAGTAAAATGCGGTACATTCTCTAAGCTTCAGAGTTAAGGAAAGTGGAAAAAATGAAAGCTTCAAGAAACGTCAGCCTGGATTCACCAGCTGTCCTAAAATTAAAGCCCCTGATGGATATTTCCTGTACATGCAAGTAATTTGTGTTGGAAATTCTATCCATAAATACCACTAGGTTTCCTATCAGTCTTACTCAGGAAACAAAATATTTCAGTCAGTCACTGGAACCAGTTTTCCAGTAAACTGTTCACACGCCGCTGCCGTTTTAGAAACACACGGTAGTTAAGTCACTGTTCTTAATGATTCCAGACATCCTACAGACTAGTAACTTTAAATTGTTATGGCTTCTCTGAAATAGGAAGCCGGTATTGCCAACTGTGTAACGATATAGTTGGCAACGCAGTCGTTCGAATGCAACTTCAGTTGGCAAGGCCCGTGTAGACTCCAACTTCCACTCGGCTGCATTAAAGTCTCCATCAGGAGTGGCCTTCCGCTGCCTCTCGGTGGGAGTTTCCCTGTTGGCACCCAGGAAAGCATGGCTGGTGCCCCGTTGCGGGTTTCCCGTTAGCTACAACTTTGCAACAGAGGCTTTCCATGGGTCCGTTTCAGCCTGAGCACAGTTTAATTCAACTAAGATACACTTCAGTGTGGATAGAGCAGGACTTTGCGTAAGCGTTCTTCTTTCTCTGTGTTGTTGGGTATGTTTGTAGCTTGAGCACCTTAATCTAAATTCTTACTCCATCTGCCATCTACTGCATCAGAGCGGCCTAAAGTGCTTAAATAGCAAGGACAAATGAATAAAATGTTTAGGTACTTCAAAGGTACTTCATTTAATATTTTACTGAAGATAAAGAGGGTGTTTAAGTGCTCAGCATTATTAAATATGTACTATTTATGCAGTGCACACACATAACTGCCACTAAAGTTTCTAGTTTAAATTTGTGTTTGGAGACTGCTTAGAGAAGTTTTTTCATCAGATAGATTATAATGGGTCATTTTTAGGTGTTACATTATGACGTTAAACACTACTTAGGGACTGTTAAATTAAGGATTATTTTGCTGCTGCCTACCCAAACCAAGAGTTGAGGACACAAAGGCCAGTCTCCACAAGGCTATTTAGGTGTCTGACTTTTATTTAAGGACCTGCTTAAAATGTGAAGGGGGAGACTGACGCCTAAGTAGGCATCCTTTTCTGGGTCTGACAGTGTGCTCGGCACCTCCTGTGTACTAACTCTAATTTTAATACCGTTTGACATTTTCCTGGCTCTGCACTCTGAACCGCAGAGAGAAACAAGAAGGGGGGCTGCCCAAGTTTCAGGGAGGAGAAAGGTTGATCTAATGTAGTGCACAAGGGGGAAATGGGGAGCAGTAATTTGCAGAAAATATCATTAAAATATTGAAAATTGAAAGAGTAACAGGAAGGGGAAAGGAAGGTGAGGAAGGTAGTGTGTATGAAAGCAAATGAAATGCAGATGGGAACAGGAAGGCAAAAGGAGGACATTCTAGGAAGTAAAATCCTCTCTTGCTCAGTTTTTTTTTTTGTGGTGACAGCAAGCACTTCTCTCCAATTTGAAGCAAATCTTGGTAGTCAGATACTTCTAGTCTTTTCATGTTTTATTTTAAAAGCTTAATTGGGTGTCTTAGCACTTGGAGTTAAGCTTTTTAATGAAAAGTAAAAGTTAAAAGCATCTGCAAGTAAACATTATGAAAACCAATGGTAAGCAGAATTTCTTATTTAAAATACTTTCTTTTTTACCCCCTGCTGACATAAGAGTATGAATCTTTGTTAGCTGAGGACTAGCTGAAGTTGAAATAATCTGGTTTTAATCCCCAGGGACACAGAATCACGTACTCCAGCACAATCAACATTGTGGTACCAGTCTGTGAAGGTTCACTCAAAGAAGGAAGAAGTGGTACAAAAGAAGTCAATAAACCAGTTTGTGTAAACAAGTAAATGCTCTATTGCAGGGATAGCAAATAAAGTGTGAAAATAAACTATAGTGTTCACAAGGTAGTTTTTAGTATTTTGGAAACTTAGCTCAGTGAAGCTAGTTCAATAGGGTTTTTTAACCCCATTTAACACTTACCCTGTGCAGGTCACATTGATAGGCAATGTGAATTTTAATCAAGTTATTTTCACCAAGTCATCTCTATTAGTACCAGTAGGTTCCTAAGTTTATGAGCAAGAATATCCTTAGTTATAAAAACACATATTTTCCTGGCTTCTTCTGACGCCATTATCCTATAAACAGCAAATGCTCCTAAATAAGATTTATACAAACGGAAAAAAAAAACACATCCATGAGTGTAATTTATATTGCTTCCTCGGATAAAATCAGATACTTCTTGCTGGTACAACCATGTCTCCCTGCATCCTGATTCTTGTCAATACTGCTATATCAATTAAGATAACCAACTTTGGCAACACCAGCAAAACTTAAGTGCAGAGCATGCCTTAGGCTAGCAGAAGTTGTCAGTTAAATTCAGGGCTCCTTTAGATTAAGTGCTGCCTTATGCAACCAGACTTCTCTGGCTACCTCTCTTCTCCAGAGATGAAATCCTGCATTTAGTGTTGCAACATCCACTCTTAAACTCCTGAAGCTCAAGTGCTGTTCAGTAAACTCAGATAGAATAAAAACCTCCACAAAGACGTATCTGTATTACAGGGAATACAGATAGGTGAACACTGTAACACGCTCGCTATGTTTTTCTGTTATAGCTTTTCTCAACTGCTGGGTATGGAATCTCACTTCATTTGAAAAGCTGTGGACATTTTGTGATTGCAATTAAGCAGGCCAGAATTTGTGTTTATCCATACTAGAGGCTTAGGGAAGAAAATGTTCAAGCTAAGGTTTCCACTTACCACTATATCTCTGATAAATTTAATAACCTATACACTGGATCTCCCAATACTAAACATGTCTGATTACGCTGAAGGTGTTAATTTTTCTCTTTTAAACAGCAGAGAATGTTTCTTTCAAAAGTCAATGAATTGCAAGATACTGAACCTAGGCCTGTCATCCATGTCTAACTGTGGTCTGTGTTTGTCCTAACCCTACATAACTTAGGACAAAAACCCTTTAGTTTAGTAAGGAAGCCAATAAACTTTATCATGTGAACTACAACTTCGAAGGTAAAAAATAGAATTCTAGGAGAGATGGATGGAGTATTTGTGCAGCCATAAAATACATAGAAATTAATTTTTTTTTTGTGATCATGTAAGAAGAAAAAAAAAGGGGAGTTTATGATGGAAATACTTTGGCTACTTTCTCTGTAGTGCAGCTATTCTCTCCGTATGTATAGTACAAAATAAATCCCAGTAGAGTTAATATGTCTTTCTGTCCATAAATCTGTCCATCTGAATAGGCTTAAATCTTCATAATAAATGTTTCTTGACTCTGCGTGTATAAAGTCAGAAATAATATCTTTCTCTCTATTCCTTGCTGTCAAAAGCAAGCTGATTTTTATTTTGTTTCATTTTATTGAAACTATGCACATAAGCCAGATCCTTTCAGTTTAGAATAGAACGGTCTGGTAGGAGAACATTTTCCAATGGGGAATTTTGACTCTGAAAGGAAGCTCCCTCTTGGTCTGACATAACCCTGGTTGGTCCATCAGTCGTCAGGGCACTTTGCCAAGTCCATCTACAGTTGCTTGCGTTAGCCCTGGTTTGACCTGCCTTGAGGAGGATGCCTCATACTCCAGCAGGAGTTGTCTTTTGCTGCCCGTGATGCAAGGCCATTTAGTTACATATATTCTTCTTCTTTTTTTTTTTTTTTTTCACAAAGGGTGCTAACACTTCATCAAGGTTCCCTGTTTCATTCCAATATATATTAAGATCAAATCAACATGTATATACATGGAGGTATTTAAGAGATTTGTAGTCCTGTATCGAGCAGGGCAGGCTGTATTCATGATCTCTCTGGAATACTGCATGAGCAGTTAATTCTATGGGCAATTAGACTGCTGCAGAACCTGCAAAAGTCCCTCGGTTTTCTACCAGTGCTGTCGCAGGAATTGGCACTGCATTGCCGCAGAAAAGAGAGATCCCTGACTACAGCTTGAATGCTACTAATTTGAACTCCTCAGCAAATACTCCAGCTAGAGAAACACACACACGCACAAAAAGAACCACAAAAATAGGTTGCAAATTAGTCATCAAGAAGTTTGATGAGATCAGTGACAGATGCCAATAACGGAATCCACTGTTGTGTCCTTTTATATCCAGCACAAGCATACAAAGTATATGCAAAGCCTGTTTGTTTGTAAAGGCCTCCACAAACAGGAAGAGTGTGTACTGAGTTGTTTGCAGCTCTTGTTGTTGCTGTAGCGTACATAATACCTGAGATATTAAATGCCATGTCAGGGCCAAGCTCACACTATACTCAAACCACAACAGCCCTAAAATGGGAAAATTGCGTTTAAAGACCTTGCAAGTCAACACTGATTACCTTTTTTTTTTTTTTTTTTTTTTTTTTTGTAGGAAGCCCAGTGGTAGCCAGGAGAGCCCTAAATGATGTTTGTGGAGTGCCTAAAATTAGTAACAGCCAGGAGTGCATTTTTAAGCAAATTTTCCTACCAGGATCTCTAAGATATCATCTATCATGATTCACAATCGTCACCACACCTCCACTCCCTTCCTGGCCTTAGCGGAGAAGAGGATGTACAGTGGAGTTCCACCTCCTGCCTTCTGTGAAGGTATTAGTCCTAACAATGTTGGCAAAGAAAGGAGTAAGGTACAGCCTGCTGCCATTCTGTCCACTCTTCTAGTTCAAGACTCCAGTCAGCTGTAGAAATTACTGAATTTAAAAGCAGAGTTGTAAGAAGATGGCATTAACTTTCAGCATTCATAACTTTAAAATGTCCAAATACTTATTTAAGTGTAAGCTTCTTTCTTTCTTTCTTTTTTTCTCCCAGAAAATGTGTCACTATTGTGCAGAAGCTGTATTTATTTGTAGTACCAAGCAAATTTTCTATAGCTGAGTTATGAAGCTCTGAACATACAGGTTTAAAATGGAAATGTTGACATAATCTTAAATGTAGTGGCACAAATACTGGCACTACAATAATCCTTGTAATCTAATATATTAGCCCTAGGGGGAGGGAGGCTCAATTGCTGGTCTCAGACAGCCTTTCTGAGGCTCAATTCAAATTGCATAATTATTCTACATCCTTCAAGTTCTTTAAAATGCATTTCAAATGCAGTATTGTACATTCCAAAATATTTGTTCTTCAGAGATTGATTTGACTTTTTTTTTCCACTTTAAAGAGATATATGACCTCAGAGGCATGTGAAAAATCATTAATCAAGTTTATACTGTGTTACACTCTTCTGTGTGTGAAAGACTTTCTTTTTTTGCAGATTTCCTCAGTTATGTTGCCAAGATGATTCCCCTAGAGAGCCATGTGTTTATCTTGACAGGTGTTAGTGAGATCTGCAGAGTCTCAGGGGAATTGTTACTGCTTGCTTTGAGGTACAGTAGAAAATATTAAGTCTGCAAAGTAATGAACTTACCTTATTACATTCTAAATAAAATAAACCACAGAGTAAGTTGGATTAATCTACTAATGCTTTTCTAATGAAGCTTTTATTGGGCATATGGTGTGGTCTTGCTATTTTCCTCATAGAGCTAGCACAAGAAAAAACTCAAAATAAAACCTACATGTATCTCTTCTGTTACATACCAGTATCAAAAACTCACTATCACAATTATTTCCAGATTGCTATTTTGCTAGCATAACCTTTGATTATGATTTGCAAGACTAAATGGATTTTTTTAAAAAAAAAAATCCATCAGATTAAAAAAAGAAGAGTCACCACTGATACGAGAAAAATACAACTTCTACTGCTGTTGCTAGGGGAAAAATATAAATCACTGCTGCTAACTTATAATTACTTTAAAGTGCATTCTGTGACCTGTCCTGACAATGTCAAGGAATCATTAACTAAATATTGTAACTTCTGGAGTTAAATAATCATTCCTTAGTTACAGTCCATTAGTGTTTTCCAGCCCTGAGCTGTAACATGCTCTATTTTTGTAATGCATATTAGAAGCAATAAAACAATAGGTGATTTTAACAAAAAAGAATGAGTTTTAAGCAAGGTGAAACAAGATACCATCATTTTCAGATACCATGCCTTTTGCTTTTAATTGTCATTTTCTTTCTCTCTGTATATGTATAAGATCAGAACACAAGAAAAAACACTCCCTAGCAACATTCATCTTCTGGGAACACGCTGCTGAATTTAGGTATAAACCCATAATGGCATCTGAAAGAATAGCAATATCTCATATATTTCAGCTTTGATACACTATTTCAAATCCTTAATTTCCTTTTGTCAGTTTCGCACATAAGGTTTTGCTTTGCTTCCATATTTGCAAATGCCCATTTGAGACAAAAAGATCCTTTCATAGCCAAGCTCTCCCCTCCCTTTATTTACTTCAACAACAAATAAGCAGCCAAGCTTTTGTAGAGGACAAGAAAATAGATACAGTGAAAACAGAGTGCGAACATAGTTTTTCTTTCCTTCAGCACCAGCAGCCAAAAACAGTATGAAAGCAATGGATCATGAAGAAAAGCAATTTCCTACTTCAGGGATTAAGCAATGCCCTCTTTTGTAATGTTAAATGAAAGTTCTAGTTTGTTTTTTTGTTTTTTTGTTTTTTTTTTCAAATAATAACATTTTTTTTCTCCCAATTTAAATAAATAGTCACTAGAGAAGCTTCAGCAGAGTCCCAAACACATCACTTTCGAGTCAATCGATAATAGAGACAAAACCCTTTATGTTGTACTTCTTTGAGAAGGCCTATTGATAGGGCAAGAAAATTTAAGCTACTACAGGTAGCTACTATAGAAGCCAAAGATAATTAACTTAATGAGGCAGAATATCCGGTGATATATGCATTCTGTTATTTTCCTAAGGACAAATATAGGGGATTATCATACAGAAAATACACAAACTTTTGTTGAAGCATTCAAATAAAGACAGCTACCTACATTGTGCTGTCACAGTACACATCTCTCACCCAGTGACACTGTAAAATTACCTACTTCGGTGATGATACATGGCTAGGCACCCAGGTGATGTACCATACCCTCATCTAAAACATTATCCTACACTTCCCTTTGGTAGTATGGAAAAGATGGAAGTTCTACACCTGCCTCTGCCACAGCTTTTTAAGTGCAGCCTCCGGCAAATCACTACAAACCATTAGTCACTTAATAGGTAATTGACAAGCTACGTCAATGTTATCAGTCACAAGGGTAAAGACTATTTGCAGGAGTGAGGCTCACCAGAATGACCCCCTTCACACCAGTGCTAAAAGGTTTCAGAGGCTTTCATCTTCAAGCGCTATTAAACAGTGCACTGCAGGATTAAGTCTTCTACACCGACAGGTTTGTATCTATAAAGCTCTCACAGGAACAATCCAGTCAGTGTTAAAGCCAATACTGTGTTTAAAGCACTTGGAGATCGCTCCTTGACAAATGTCAATGTTCGTAATAATCATGGACACGTGGGCCTGCCTCGGTTTTTATGCATGGATAAATGGGAATCCTGTAAACATCTGATCGACTTCCCTTAATCAGACAACTTGTATGTGAAAGGATTATCACTGTAAAGGAACTTTGTTGGACCAAGCTCGTTCTCCTTAGCGTATATGCAAACAATAGATGCAGCTATCACGAGACTGGAAACACAGAATCATTTAATTCATACCTGTGTTTTGGTTTTCAATGAATTACATTAAACATTTTCCTAGCAAAGACAAGACACCCACTATATAATTAAAATGAAGAGTCACAACCAACTTATCTTTTAAACACAGGTTGTAACAGGAAGGAAAATGCAAGACTCCAGCTGCAACTTTAAGGCTCTATCAAAACTTGACTGATTTTACCTATTTATTTCAGTGCATAATAAAAGATGTACTTGCAGAAAAAAAAAAAAACGATGCATACATATTTTTAAAGGCTTAGAAAGCTAGCAGTTTTCTTTTAACACCCTTGGATCTAAATTTGTTTCTAACAAGTAAAATGAGAAGAATGGGGCCGTAAAAAGGATAACAGCCTGAAACCTGCTCTCTGAATCTTTGCACATGCTAAAACTGTAATAAATTTCAATAGAAAATATGGGTGCACGGCTGGCCGTCTTTGGTGCAGAGTTCAGAATTACTGCCCAGAAACGCTTAGGGCTTTCGTTAGGAAGTTTTCAAAAACCACCATATTGAACCACCAGCCTATAATAGCTCTTCCACATTTAACAGGATGTCAGTTCCTGGAGCTGTTTTTCCTTTGATGCACATAAAGTACTGCCAGTAATTTTAATCAGAATTATGCCACGCACTGGAGGAAGACAATCACATAATATGAATTATCATGGGTTTTCCATATCCTTGCCTCTTACAAAACTGTTGTTTTGTTAGTGGAGTTGGTACTGTATACGCTACTGATTTGTAGCTGCTTTGTTTAAAAAAAAAAAAATTGGCATCAGTGTAGTCCTTCTCATCCAGATATATCAATGTGCTTTATAAAGTAGTGAAAGCAGTGGAACTGAGAAAAAACTTGTAAGTGAAGCTTTGTTTTTTTTTCATTTGGTAACATGAAAAGGTCTCAAAATATTTGTAGTGAAAAATAAAGGAAACACATTACTAAAATTAAAGACTCACATTTTAAAAAAGTATTTCAGTTTTAAAACAATGTTCCTTTAAATTTTTTTTTTGTGGTCTTTGTTTAAAAAAAATCAAATGCTTTTTCTTTGACACTATATTTTAGTTGGGATTGAAATAATCTTCTCTCAAATACTTTATTTTCAAAACTGCCTCTAAACTTAAAATTAGTTCATTCCTACAGCTCAAATTAAGGTACTTTACTCAATAAAACTCCTGCTTCGAAGTAATGCCCTGAAAGCCTTCACCTTTTTTTTCATTCCATTCCTACCCAAGGAATGCAGAAGTACTGAAGGAAGATTAAATATTATGATATAAACTTACAATACTTGGTACTAAGAACCTCAGTTTCCACTTACTTTGCTCCCGTAAGCTGGCTTTAATGAAAATACAATTGCTCTACCCTAAATATTAATCACTGTTGTGTTGCCAGATTTAAACTTACATTATTAGTGGTAAAGCTCAGTGTCAGATGTGGGCACACTACCTGCATCAGGTCAAGTGGTAGAAGATAAACCCTCTGTATCAAGCACCCAACAGGGATATCAGTCTGTCCATTGGGTACATAACAGGGCATGTGCTCTGCATTTTGTTGCATAAAAGGGGGATATGCCTACCTTCAATCACATTACCTAACACAAAACTTGGGACCAAGACCCCTATTTCTCACCTTCCAATTGCAGCAAAAAGCAGCATTTGCACTTCAATTGTATGGGACAATGAGCAACCCTAGTTTCACCAAGGGTGAACTTCTATACCAGGACTGCAATCACACAAAAGGGTTTGTGAATTACAACATACGCAAGAGCAATGCCTATACATATATACATATATTATACAATGCTACATACTTTTGAGCTCCAGTATGCATGCTATGGTGGAAAGCCACAAAGTGACAGTTGAAGGACAGGTTGTTGGATGGTTTCAGCCAACATCCCATTGATCTGAATGGAATTTACACAAGCCAAAGGCCTGGACGCTACCTTAGTGTCAAAACATTCCAGCAAAATCAATATAAGCTATCAATTATAAGAAGCCATTTTTAATTCTCACCTACTTCGCGCTAATGATTCATTTGTCATTAATGCAAAAAGAGATTTAGAGCAATGTTTATGCCATTAAAATAAATATCCATTAGATATACAGTATATCACACAAGTGCATTTGCTTCTTCTGGAATTCCTCCAGAAGACTGGATCTATATACAGTAAAATATAATTATATTTAACTGGTAATGAGCTATTGAATTGCACTGGGGAAAATAGCTTACAGCCTTAAAAACTTCTAAAGTAACTTCTCTAGTCAAGATGGGCTTCAGTCATACAACTCAGTATATGAAAAAGTTTTTTGGTCTATAAAATGTATCACTGTTAGTTTGCACTCCTTTCATTTTTTTTTCATCAAAGGAGATTTATAATGTGTAAGCAATACAGTAAAGGCTTTCTTCCAGTAAAGAAGCTCAGAAATAAGCAGATTCATAAGATTAGTTTTCCAGAAGGAAAATTCTAATTATGCATTTGAAGTTTTCTTCTTCTGTTCCAGTACTGCTACAGTTTGGGAAAATGTTGGTTGTAAATACAATTAGCAGCAGGGAATTCCTGTGTCACTACTCAATATAGACCCAGGTGGTAAACAACAGTTAAGTTTTTGTTAATTTATTTAGAATCTCTAATTTAATCTCTTCATATGAAAAGGACAAACTGCTGTACCACTGAGGTTTTTCTTCACAGTGATGAGATCAGTAGATACTTCATCAATGTTTAGCTATAGATACATAAACCTCATCAGGAAATTTCCTGACTTAGGTGACTATAAACACAAGGCCTGAGAAAACCTAGAGCATTAACTCAAACCTGGCCATTAATCCGCAATGCATGATTTCTGTCCTAATAAGAAAGAGTACCAAATTTCCAGTGGTAGGAGAATAAGATGAGTCACGCACTCTGAAATTAGTAAATGTTGATCACTGATCACTCTTGTGGTAGAGAGCAAATGTATTTTTCTTCAAGATGAGGACTTTTTACCGTATATTTTCAGTTGATCAATCTTCAATAAACCTCGATCATATTTATCTACTAGATATGTGGAAGGGTAAAATGATTGGTACTTTTATCTTCAGTTGCTTCATTTCAGTGTGAGCCTCCATGCTTAACGTGGTTCAGGGTGACACCGTGAGTCGGCATCTACTCACAGCATATTGGAATGTACAAACACAAGTATAGCCTGCAAAAAATGTGGAGTAATTCTTGCCTTCAGCTCAGCATTAATAAAGGCTCAGCAGGAATACCAGGTACAAATTTGGACATTACACTCCAGGCAGACATGATCCAATTGAGAGAAATGTGAGGAGAGCAACATGACCAGAGTCTAGAGAACACGAGCTGCAACAAAGCTTGAAAGAATCAGGCTAGAGAGGAGAAAACTGAGATGGAACATGATAATAGCCTTCAAATACATGAAAGGCTGTTTCAAAAGAATAAGGAAATAACCTGTTCTCAATAACAATGATGGATAGGACAAAAAGAAATGTGCTAAATTGCAGCAATTAAGATGCAAGGTAGATATTATTAAAACCTTCTCAACAGTAAGGATAGGGATGCGCTATAAAAGATCGTTCAGGAGACAGTTGAGTCTCCACTGCTAGAATTATTTCAGAACCGTGTAGACACAAGTCTTTCTAGAATGACACAAATGTAATTGATTATCTTTTTGGGACTGGGATGATGTCCTCCAGTCCCTTTCGTCTTTATATTTCTATGAATAGGACTACTGCATGAAATCCTTTGTGCTGGAAATTGTTAAACTGTAGAAATGAAAATATTCCCTTCTAGGCCTCCCCTTGCCCAGAGTTGGTGCAGAAATAAGTAGGAGTAAACTTCTTATCAACACTGTGATGTTACTAGAGATGACAGGTCTATTTGCCTGTTTGAAGCATTCTTAGAAAACAAAAATGAGAATAACCAACCCTATCTATGCCAATAATAAACAAATGAATAGGAAAGCAAATATCACTTCACCTTAAATTCCTCTTCTAGATCACAAAACAAAACAATTCCAAATGAATTCAAGAAAGAAGAAAATGCATCAAGCACAAAGATTTTAGATGAGTAGAAAAGAAAGGAAGTTGCATTATCCACTTTTGGTTTTAGAAGAATATCCTGTGATATATGATCTTTTAGGTGACATACACATGTACATATATATGTGTGTGTGTATTTGCCAGCTTTTAACACTGACAAAAAATGTTCTATTAGACCTTATTTCCTAAGGCTGGACCATATTTTTTACTATGACTGGTGACACGCGTGAAATTTAAACACTGTCATGCTCCGGAACACAGTGGGCCCAATAGTATTCATTAAACAGTCCGTCCTCATGTGATTTATCCTTCAATCATGCTATTAGGAAAACTTCCAGTTTGAAATCTTTTTAATTCTCTACTGAACTACAATCTTTTATTGAACAATATTCTCAACATCATGCTCTAAATTAATTTTTTTCTCTGTAGCTTAACCCTGAGTAGTTCAGATAGTTGGATACCTTGGTGTCCTGTTTGAACTTATGTGCAGCCACTTACATGTACTAAATGAAGAAGCACCCAGTGAACAGATTTGTACAACTGTGCATGAAACTTTAAAAAGTGAACTAAAACATGACTGAAAGAACTTACTTTAAAATTTCAAATTAAAGCTTGAGTAAAATTTATTTGCAATAGCTATGAGGGTATAGTCTCAACACAGGAGAGGGTGAGGGTTATGATCTATTGTTAATAAGGATAGGAAGGTGTAGAAAATCCCTGTTCCTTTCTAAAGTTATGTCTCTATAAGTCTCCATCTGTTACACCCTTGACAAGTCTCCTAATATTAATAATTTCTTCTTTCTCTCACTGGTAAGTTGTACTAATGTGAAGAGTGAAAGAGTATCTCCAGAGCAAGTTCCTACTGCTTATATCCTTCTTTGGAGACTACTTTGCCTGTTTGCTAGTATGTAATGTATCTCAATATTTGTCCCTCATTTATTAAATTCATCGGAGATCATCATGACTATTTAATTTCTTTTCAGCAGGACACTCTCTTGTCAGTAATTCCCCATCCACTGTTCTTCAAAGAAACAGTTTCTTTTGATCCATATTGTAAGTGAATCCCCACAACTTAAAAATAAACCTGTTGCAGCTCCCTCCTCCACTGCTGATAGCTGCACTTCCATTCAAAAAATTATCACAAAATATACTTCTCAAGCATATGAGTCTTTCTTGACACTTTTTGCATTACCTTCCTGTTTTGTAGCAGTTTTCTAAATTTTCTAAATATAGATTTAAAAATACTTAATTTTGGTTTATGGTTCTATTCCAGATTCTTCAGCAGGATAATACATCTAGAAAATATAAAGCATCTAAATAATACAATTATGATGAAAAAAATATAGAACAGTTGGATAAAAATAAACTTCATTATTATCAAATCAAATTCACAGCTACAATGTCATACCCTTCAAATTCAAGAACAAGCATCACTAGAGGAATATGAAAAACCTATCCAATAGGATGCCATCACACAGTCAAGGAAATACTGAAGGGGTATTAAAAGGACGTGCAGAAAGTAGAACCAGAGAATGAAAAGAAGCAGGGGACCCAGAAACAGAAATCTGTAATATAATACAAGATAAAAGCTAAGAACATTTGATTTACCAGATTGTAATTCTATCAATGGATTCAAGCAACTGCAGAATAAATGACAGCAAAATTTAGTAATTCGTAATTATTTATTCTCTTAATATACTTATGAAATAGATGTTTAAATTTAGTGCTCCTTTTCTTGGAAAGGAAAGTGAAGCTGTTTCCATCATATTGCAGAAAAGCTTCAGGACTGAAATGGAATACATTTCAAATGGAAAGATCAAAGTCATCTTGTTCCATCCCAGAACACACCAAGTTACAAAACTTAATTCTTTTTTTTTTTCTAAAAGTGTTCTGATCCTATTTTCTTATACATAGGAAGTTTGACTTTTTTGCTAAGATGCATGAAAGAGTATACCGTTTCATTGATTCATAGCTGTCCAATTATATATAATCTTTGCTTACTACTCCTGAACAAGGACAATTTTTATGACATTATTTTCCTTCTGGTTTTCAGCAAGCCAAGCATCACTTGTTTCAACAGAACATCATTATGAGTTGCTTTTCTCTCCAAATACATTTTCCAGTGGATAATATTAAAAAAAAAAAAAAAGACAACAAAAACCCAAACAAACAACCAAACCGTCCAAAACCAACAACAACAAAAAAAGCCCCACAGCAGTACAACTAGGTTGCACTGCTTACCCTCCTATTAAGAAAAAAAGGCTTCTCTGCTGTCTTGAGAATTCCGCTAGCCTGTGTGGTGAATATTGACTGATGGGCAGATCACCAGAGCTATAAAACAGAGTATGGGGAAATGAAATGAGGACAAAGAATGTGAGCGTGGTGTGTGTGCACACACTTGCTCACATGTATGTGTGACAGAGAAAAAAGAAAAAAAACCCCTATATTTGGGTTTATGTATCCTTTGCAACATTTCAGAGGTTCTCAGCAGGCCCAAAGAAAGCTTCTGCTTAATATGCTTTCCTGATTATGGCAATAAATACTGAAGTAATCTCATATTCATGAGTAATTTACTTAAATTTAAAAAAACCCCAGCCATTTTAGAAAGACTTTAGCTAAATAATCATGGAATACTTTGGATGGGTCAAGTCTCCTTTACTAAATACATGCTTTATTGCCGCTTTGTGAAACATTTATAATATACTTTAAGCATGCAGACCTACTACCACATGATTAACGCTATGAAATTTTATTTTCAGGACAGTCCACTAGGAATGACTTTTTTTTTTTTTTTAACCTTAGAATGGATTACAGGTAACAATGTTGCTAGCAGATTTAAATTGTTGACAGGACCTGTAGTTGCATCAATCTATTTCTCCTTTCCACTCTCAATTTCTAAGGTTTACTAAGCTTTAATTTCAGGAACCTCTCACTTCTCCATCTACAGCATATGCAGCTTGGAGGGCTTGGTGGCTCCATTCAAGTCTATGGGCTCAGCTTCCCTGGCTTCAGAAACCAAGGCACAGGCAGGATTTTGGTGCACCCCAAGAGGTCACGATGAGAGATCTCATCCTGAGAGAGCTGATCTGATCCAGAGATGGGAATGCTCTCGAGTTCACTAACTGGATGCAGTCTGAATTACAGGGACTCCCACCATTATTCACTGTAGTGAATACTGTAGTAGTGGTGTTTTTAATATTTTTATATTCAATGCCCTAAGTTAAAAGTTTCTCCGTAAATTCAGATTAACTCTGAAAATGTAGTGGGGTTAAATGCAGCTAGAATAGCCAAGAATCCTATGGGTTCACCATAAGAAAGCATTCTACCTTTCATTTGGAAATGAAAAATCAAGCCAAGTTGTTTGACAGGTTTAGAAATCATAGCAAACCATTTAGGGATTATAGCCTTAAATTTACATTTGACTATGAAACCCCTCCACAAGGCAAATGTCTGGGCTTACAAATTGTGTTAGGAAACTTTCTAATAAACACATCTGATATTTTATTATCATGGAACAATCTGAGTATAAATCATTGTAGACTATTAAGGAGTTGGAGTCCAATTACAATGTAGTCACAATCACAGATTAGCTAACTGTTGGTCTTTGTTCTGTAAAGCCTCTGTTACTGAATTCAGCAGTGTCACTCCATTAGCAAAGCAGTGCTCTCCTCTCCTGCTATGCAAAATATAAAGTATTGGGAATAAGTTCACAAGGATTGCACAGGGAATGAAAATAAATATTCACTTCTGCTTTCCATCATCTCCACGTGACAGCACTTTCTGTATGCAGGAGACCTTATGGAACCATGCTAGCCAGTAAAGAGGGAGGGAGAAGAAACTGCAGCAATTATCAGCTGGGTTTTGGTGCAAGGGTTATTGATGGGCATTCCCATTTAGTGTCTTTCAGTGGTCTGCACAACTTTTGAGTAGAGATGATTCAGTCTGCAGTTGTCATTTGAAGCCTAGTAGGTCTGATTTATCCTTTCAGAACATCTGTAGTCAAAAATTATGTTCCTGATTCATTCCATTAGGCTATTTTCACAAACGCTTCCTTGTGATGTTTTTGAAAAATTAGGAGCTTTTGTTTGTCAAGTAAGACCTGCTCATTCGCCATACAGTTTTACTGCCTTTCTTGTGCATGCTTGTTCTCTCATACTGATTCTCATACAGAACCAGTGATACTAGCACTGATGATAATGACACTGGGAAACCTGTGTACAGAATTAAGTTAGAATGTGCTCCACACTGGCTAGCATTAGTACCAGCATTTTGGTTATTCCTCCCAAAAGGAAGCAGAGAAAAAGATCTTCCCTCCACTCTCCTTAATTGCCTTTCTCTTTTCTACTGTAAGTAAATATAGCATATATTAAAAAAAATAGCAAAAGTGAAAGTGAGGTTCACCTGCAATTCAGTTAGTGATGCTGAAGGCTAAAATTTTATGAACAGCATGAGCAAATAATAAACAACTGAAGAGCACAGTCCTAAGAAGCTCTCTTTAAAGGGCATATATTATTTTTTCTAAAGATATTTTTCAAGGCAGTCCTGTTAATGTCCATGGAATTTTAAACTCTTCAAATAATTGCAAACTAGTCAAAATCATTATTAATTCTACGAAATTTTTTAATTAAGGAATCAGTAAGTTTGTATTGTAAAATATTTTACCAAATATCAACTGTGAACAATAAATATAAAATAAACCATGGTATTGAGGGATTTGTAATTAATATAGATGAAGAAAAATATTAAACAGTTAATAATTCCTTATATTAACATTTGTTTTAAAAGGTAATATGGAAGTTTTTCCATTTATTTCCACTCCCTCCAACTCAGACATACACACAAACAAATTCTAACCAGTCACTTCAGGGAGATGATACTGAACAGACCGCTCTGGAAAACTTGACAGACAATAGATACAAAGGCAAGTGCTTAAAAAGCCAAAATAATGGGTCAAGTCTAATCTTTACCTACGTGAATTAGGGTTTCAAGATTGAGTGTGATTTGTTTAGAGCAACAATGAAAGCCATATCACTGGTGTTGAAAGGAAAATATACTGAAGAATACTTTTATCTATCTACACTGCAAGATACCAAAACACAAGTTGCACAAATTGATTCAATCTGCCTCAGAGAGGTCAAATGCAATGGCATCCTTTTATCAGCTAACCAACCTGTAATAACCTTGAGAGGAATTACTTGAGAAAAGATGAGGGCTGCTATAGCCACCTGCTTTTACACTTTCTCTGCAGGCAGATGTTTAGGCACTATTAGAATCCTGGTTTGACTATGTAAGTACCCCAATAATCTGAGAATTCTGACTACCTGTGAGAAAGACTATCGTGAAACATCTCCGAGCAGAAGTACCCAGCTTTGAAGCAGTGTTTGCCTCTGCAGCCATATGGAAGTTAGGGCTATTTTCTGTTGCTGCAAATAGAACTGAGCAAATAATTGACTTGCTGGCTTTTTTCCAGTCAAAAGAAATGGTTGTTGTGGTTTATCTAAAACATTTTTTTCCTAGCCAAATGAAAACACTTAGTATTTTATGATTTTAGGGTTTATTGTACTTTCAAGGTTTTAAAAACACTGCCTTAGAAATAATTTTTTTAAAGCTGTGATTTAAAAAATAAATAGCCCATGATTTTAGCTGATGTGACTGAAATTCATTTACACAAACTAATGAATTGTTTCAGCTGGGAGGAACTCTAACCCCTCTTTTAATCTAACAGATTTTCCAGTGTTTGAAAGCACCAGGTGTAGATTCTGGACTTGGCCTACTGGATTTCTGCAGGGTAGGTTGGATTTCTAATGGTTCAGATTTGCTTGTGAACATTTGTTCCTTTATTGTCTTTGATGATATAACCATCTACACTGATTTTGGATATAATTGTAGGTAAGCATGGTGTTTGACCATCTGTTGCAGTATCTATAAAAAGATTTTTTCTTGTATAATACATTTAAATTCCAATAAATAAAGTTAAAGAACTAAGAACATGCCTGTAAAGGAATTTCTATGGGTTTAAAACCTGTTCACTTTACTCATATAAACATACCTACTATTTTGAAAGTGGCTTTTATATAATATACTGCACATTTTGTGATTGTTGCACGGTATATGTAATATTTCATTGCATGTGACATTGCTCTCCTCCTCTCTACCTGCTTTATATCTTTGTATCTAATTTTATGACTTTTTCTCTCTTGCTTTAGATGATGTTGCATATATTACAATGTAAAGCAATGGTTATAAGTTCAGGATAAAGAACTAAAAAAATAAGGTGGATTGTAGAACTATGAAACACCCTCCTCCCACCCTGTAAATGCTTTTGATTTTACATCTGTAAATAAAACCAGAAAATTACTAAGGTAGTAGAGGGAAAAGATCAAAGCAAGAAGATAATTGTATTATTCTTCTACATAAAAATAGTACTAGTCAACACATACTGTGGATAAATCCTCCCACAATTAAGCACTAAAACACTACAGGAAGCAGAGCTATCAAGAATCATATCATTAAACCTTTAGAAAACATGATATCATTAAACCTTTAGAAAACATGAGTATTTTTGTCATCACTTGTCATTATTTCACATTAACGATTGTGCAATTTCCTTCACATTCATGAAGGTAAGAGAATACAATAATTTAAAACTTGGAAAAAGTACATTAAGCTTGCACCAAATGTTGTAGTCTACTTGAATTGATTCAGTTCACACAGAGATCCATGCTAGTCACCATCGACCTATTTTTATGATTTTTTTTTTTAATAATAGGTAGTGTATGTTTGGGGTTTTTTTTAATAAGGATTCCTTAATTGTAACATCTAAAGTTGAAAGAACTAGTGATTAAATAGCTTATCTCAGCATGTGAGCTGGTACTTTCTCATTTCTGTTTTTCATAGAATCACCTTTCAGTAGTAACTTGGAACAAGGCAATGACAGAAAGTTTGAAAACTTATGCAAGTAGCAGATAAGACTACAGATACAAGCAAAAAAACACAGCAAAACCTGGGACACACCAGAATAGATGAGAGAGCCTTCAGGACAGGGGAAAGGTAGAGAATTAGAACTGATTAATACAAAGTGCACTGAAGAAATGTGAAACTGTGTCTACTCAGATAGCTTAACTTGTTCTTGAGGCCTAAAATATTCCTTGACATACCTTGAGTTTGCCCATAGAAATATCTAGTGTAATTAAGATCCAAGTTCCAGAGCCTAACCGTTTGTTTCCTGGGGATATTGGGTAAATGTGTAAGACCAGAGGCATAGTCCTCCCCATTCAGCTGTTTATAAAAGACCAGGATTCAAGCTCTGAGCAGAAGTATCTACTAATCAGAATGTACTGGTGTGAAACTCTACCCCAGAAATCAAACTTACATTAAAAAACAAAACAAAACAAAACCAAAAACCTAACAAAAAACTACTTATTACCCATTCCCTTAGCAATCCTGATCAACCTATTACTAGTTTTTCAGACTAGAGGCATAGCCGCACCATAGCATTTCTCTTAATTCTTTGTTTTGTTCTCTGTTGGAAACTGGTTTCTTCTTACCTACCTATTCAGACTTTAGAATATGAAGACTTCTTTTCCTCTAAAAAAATACGCGTACTCTGATGACTATCAGTAATTTGCAGGACATTTTCCTAACCCTGGCATGTAAATTTGCTAAGAGTTATTAGAGGAACTGAGAGATGCTCTCATTCCTCTCGATATTAGTGATGTTCTTCTTCTCTCTGACAGTGTACAGCAAGTGATGGTCAAAAATGCAACACAAAAAAAAAGCAGGTAGCAAGGCTCAGGAAGAATACTGCATTTTTATAGGTACAGTAAAAATGTATAATAATTGTCAGACTCGTTGCTTGAAGGAATTAGAAAGCTGATAGTGTATAATGATAAAGGAGATACTCTTCTACTCAGCAGAGGCAGCACTTAATTGGCTAGCCTTAATACTGCCTAATGCATGTTGTACAACGTTTTTGATCCAGGAAGCTGTCTGCTGTGCAGAAGCCTAAAACCAAGATAAAATTGCATGGACAAGTAGAAAATTTAGCATGCTTAAATATAGAAATCAAGTTTGGGAGTTATATGGCATATCCATGTAGAAAGCACTGAAAAGTGGATTTTGGGAACTTCAAACTTGGATAGATCTCTCAGTAATAGCAATGAACATTAGAAGATAAATTGTTTGGGGGTCCAGATAATTAAGATTAGAAGATAATACCAAGAATATTAAAAAAGATAATTTTGCCTGCACACCACCAGAATATATTAAAAGGTCCAGAAAAACTCAGTGCAAAAAGCATCAAAACAATATTTCAGAGCTAAGTTGTCACAATTAATGACACAGCATTTCCTGTGTGATTTCCATTGCTTAAGTTGCTTCTGATCTGAATGCCCATAAGAAATAATGTGAGTTACACTTGGAACTTTGATAATTTGGTAACCAGAGCCTGAAAAATAGGAAAGATAAGTCTGTTAAGTTAAAAAAAAAAAATCAGTGTTTTCTTTTAGGTTTTGTCATTTTGAATGAACTTAGGAAATGACGGCTAGTTGAATTAGAAATCGCTGGATCTTGATCTTGACTGTGAAGCTTCCAAAAGGAGCTTCAAAAGAATCTGGCAGACCCCATAACTCAGAAAGAAGCTAGAGTAATTTGTTTTAATTTGTAAAATGGCACATTTTCTCTACTGTTTAATTGATGTCATTGTACTAAGTACTACCCTTCTGTGCAATTGAGAGATGGGAAGCCAAAGAAACTGCTTCATTTTGTAATAGATTTGTTATTATAATTTAAAAAAACACATCACTAAGCAATTGACTTGCTCTTTTTACATGTAAACGTCTCTGTAGATTAATTTCTGCTTCTACTTAATGAAGCAGGTTATTAAACTTACTTATCAATTTATCAAACAGTTGTCATCTTTGATAATCTTAGAGGTGTTTCTTTTTGACTTATAATCTGTATGTTATTGATAAACCAATTACAGATTTCAGAAGTCAAATTATCATAAGAAATGCATAATAAGTGGTAATAATTTAAAAATTCAAACTTTTTTGTAGCACTAAAGATTAGGGCAAAACTATATACATTTCAAAATAACACTGCTAATCATACATGTCACCTTACAGCCATAACCTTTCTTTAAAGGAATAGACAAACTGGCCCTGAAGCGCTATGGACTTTAAAAAAAACCCCACAAACCCAACTAGCTCATCAAATAAGTTTTTTATGGACACTGAGTGCAGTGGAGATTTGTAATCAGCCTTAGTAGTATTTGCTGACAGAAGGTCTATCTCTATGAAGATGAAAACCATCTATGCAAAAGGATCAAAAAGAACCTGAGTTTAAAGCTGGATGAGGGAGAAAGAATACTAACTGTGATTACTGACAAAGATTTCCTACAAAAAGTCAATCACTGAAAAGTAACCACGTTTAGGTAGGGTTGATGACAGCATTAAAGGACAGTGTGCGGAACACTCAACCAGAGATAAGAAAGCATGCATAAAATGAGCAAGGACAGTATTAAAGACTAGAACAGCAAACTCGCTGCTCTTTTGACCTAGACGCTCCTTCTTTGTTTAATTTCCCTATTTCTGCCTTAATTTTTCCTTTCCAGGTGGCTTCCACATTCAGCTATCTGAGCAGCCATCTTCCAGATGCTACATACACCTGTTTTCTTACTGTAAATTAGCCAGTGTTGTGGAACTGACATTATTTTGACTAGCGTTTCATCCTCACAGAGTCCCCTAACACAGGCAAGTCCCTTTAAAAAATTATTGCTATGAAGCTGTTTGTCCAAATCTCCCTAATTCACCCATGTTTAAGGTTCATTTGGTAGTTCTCCCTGCCCCATGTTATCACTGCTGATGGGGTAGTATTACTCGGCCAGGGCACTGAACTATGAGAAACTCAAAGCTTGAAAAGCAAAGCTTGAGAAGACCAAACAGCTTAATTTAATACTTATCACTGTGCAGTATATAAATACATGCAGATGGGTTTGCACCAATTGATGTATAGAGACCAACACACAAGTATTTGGAGCTTTCTAGGCACACAGTTCCTAGGCAAGGGATGTTATTCCTCTGTTGAAGTCAGCAACAGTATGGGCTGCACTGCTTAGCCTGGATACCACCTATAGAAAAGCAAAACCTCTCGGTTTGCCAATAGGAAACACTAAGTAGGAAGCACTTTTTTTTTTTTCCCCCAGTAGAATCACTTAGTAAAGAAACATCTAAAGGCAACTAAATTGGGTAAGTTTGGTCTGATATAAAGTGACTATGGAAACTAATCTTGATCAGGTTCCTACTATATTTGTCTTCCTACAAATGATCTAGGCTACTGGTATAGTTTTCAAACTCAAGTAAATACAGGAATTTCTCTGAATCCTTCCAAGCTGGTTAAAGTATGACTAAATTTAAAGTGTAATGCTAATTCTGAAAGTTTCCAATGTGAACATAATGCTTTCTCCACTGAGGGAAATGGTACCTTGTCTTGAATAAGGTCAAAAAGTCGCTGCTTAAATCTTTTAATGTGACATAACACTGCCACAGTTTAAGACCTTTTAAACCCTGAGCTAACTGTATTTTACTCAAATGTTGAGAGTAGATTTTAAACTAGCAAATTACATGAAGAACACATCTGCTTTGCCACAAAAAGGTGTTATTTGCAGATAAACAGCTAATATGAGATTGTAGCTTCCTTGTGAAAATTGGTGAAGAAAAAAGGTAAAATTATCTCTTGCTTTGTCTTCTAAAAGGTTTTCCATTAAGGTATCTTCAACTAGAATTCTCCTTGTAAAAGATATAACATTTTTAATAATGAAAACACAATGTAAGGCTGCATCCACAGAAAGAGTACCATGCATTTGATAAAACATATGGTAACACGGCAAACTAATATACGGTAAAGGCTAATTGTGGACGTGAAAGCTGCAGTTTCCACTCATGTTATCAGCCCAAGGTATTAGAAAAAAAAAAGAAAAAAAGCCTCCTCCCCTCCTCCCTTGCATTTTAGATATTTTGGTAAAATATTATTTTTGCAGCAACTCTAACATTCTTTTTCTTTAATCTATAACTTTTTCTCAATTGTAAATAAAGATCAAAGTCTTTTGCTATTGAAATAAAAAAGAACAACTTGGCAGTACAAGCCACATGGGATTGTGCTAAGAGTATCCAACATTAGATATGGAACTTAGGCTTTACTGAAGCATATGACAGTGACAATAGGTGGGAAAATATGTAAAGGGGAGAAAACAATGATCAGACATGCTGAAGCAAGTGCACTGAAACTGGCAGGATTGGTTGGATATAACTGAGAGGAGAATTTGGCTCAAAGTATCTTTGATATTTACTTTAAAAATAAAGAACATGTGCGAATACTGAGAGAAGGAAAACATTTTTTATATCTTATATTTAAACATTTGAGTAATGAAATCTCACTTTAAGAACATAAAAAATGTTACATGTACCCTATACATATATCTGAAAAGCAAGAACTGATGTACCTATTATTTCCCTATTTTCTGTTCAATGTACATTATCTGTATCACTGTAAGACAGCAGAAAACTGAATTTTCCAATTTCCTCAAAAAGGTGGTTGAAAACTTTGAGGTGCATTTACTCTTAAGAGCTTCAGACTGAAATCTCATCTCAAAATTGTACCGTATACAATTATTTCTGTAGAAGATTAAGTGTCTTATGTACACATGATGCATGCTATTCACAACCAGCATTGTATCCGTTCACTGCAGGAAAATAAACTGACTACATTAATGTTGATAATTAACAATGATACTATATGGACTAAGGTATACACAGGACTATATACAACCAACACTTACACTTTCTATTTTCCTAGGCATAACTGCATTTAATATCCAGTCAACCACTGTTACTGTATGCTGATTGTTTCTAATATTCTTCAGATCCAGATTTTTTTGCTATGTTGCATCTAAATGAGACTCTTGCATTGGCTAAGGTTTACCTCATTACTTATAACTGACATAAAACTGTTTATTAATTTTACATTATTTAGAGTCTCCATTTAAATGCAGCCTTTATCATTGATGTAGACAGCATGAGATATTCTAATTCCTTCCTACACTAAAGCTCATTGCCCATTGTGCTTGGGATATTATTATCTCAGCACTGAGCAAGCATGACATTCTTATTGTTTTCTACTGTGAATGCATATCTAGTAGTGACAGTTAACTACAGAGTGTGTGGAGGTTTTAACATGAAGCCACTCAAGTATTCTATCTTTCAGAGAGAGCAGAAAAAAAATACTGCACTCTTTCATCTTGTCATTACACACATTTTGTTTTAAAATAGAGGGAGGTAGATTCAGACTTGATATAAGGAAAAAAAATTACAATGAGGGTGGTAGAACACTGGAACATATTGCCCAGAGAAGTGGTTGATGCCTCATCCCTGGAAACATTCAAGGCCAGGTTGGACAGGGCTCTGAGCAACCTGATCTGGTTGGAGATGTCCCTGCTCCTTGCAGGGGGGTTGGACTAGATGGCCTTTAAAGGTCCTTTCCAACCCAAACTATTCTGTGATTCTATTTAGGGTATGGTTCAATTAATGAGAGGAAAGGTTTGCCAGCATCTGCACTGGACTGTACCCAAAAGCTGAGTGATTAGGTGAGAGAACTGTTTCAGATCCCTATTGTAGCTGATCTGCTGCGAGATCTTGAACCAAATTTTTTTTTCACATTCCAAAATGTGAAACGCAGTGCTCTACATACCAATCTGTGAAGTGTTTTGTAGCGGAAACTGCTGCTTCACTACATATGAGTCATTCAATATTCACAGGAGAAGGGACAAAGGACTTGAATTTGGATGTCCTATATGAATGAATGCCTTAACTATCAAACTACAGTAATTCTTCTTTTATTTCCCCTTCTCTCACCCAATGAATAAGGAATTATTTGAAAAACATGGAATAATTTAAACAAAGTGTTTCACTAAGACTGTCCAGTAGCCAGATGACTGAAACACCCTCCTGGTATGTGGGAGACCACGGTTAAGTCCTCCTTCAAACAAGACAGAGATAATTTTCAAACTTGGTCTAATGGATATAATAAAGAGGTACATCTGCTTTCCCACACAAACTTTTAATTCTCAGCTACATTTGATTGGGCCCTGCAATTGAGAGAAGCAGGGAATACTCATTTTGGGAATTTGGCCAGGGCATAAGCTGCACATCTTAAAAGCTCTGCAGCAAAAGAAGTTATACAGCAATCAGTGTTTCAAAAGACACAAGCTCACTGCCAAAACATATGGCTAGAGGAAAGAGGAACCTAAAGGAACAGATGGAAAGCTTACCTGAAGAGCATATCAAAAAACAGGCAAACCAAGAGAGTCAAGTACAGTATTTTGTCCTGAACCTGCGAAGGCTCACACAACCTAAGAGTGCAGAGAGTAAGAATAAAGGCCAAGTTCTGAGTCTGTGGATCCCTCTGCAAGATCCAAGTGCACGGCTGCATTTCCTTAGAGAAACAAGATCTCTAACCTAAAGACCACATACTACATGTAGTGTTACAGTTGTATGCTCACAGTGGAACTATTTAACTGCTTTTCCTTTGTCTACCAAGATTAATGACAGTATTGGTTAAATGTTTGAAACCTAGAAATTCTAAAATCCAAATTTTATTTACTGCATAAACATATTATGAAAGTACATTCAAAAGTATTCTTCCATTTTACTTAGGAATCCTAGAAACCTTCAATGACTATAGAGGCTCACAAGAGTCTCATGGAACACGCATCCATCCAAAGCAGGGAGCGTCACAGATGCTCATATGTTTGTGGTCTTAGCTACTTTCCAAGCAAAAACTGCAGGACAGAAACAGCACCTTTTTATTTTGGTACAATTTGGAAAATGAATACACTAGATTTGCTGTAGTTAAGACTTCTTTAACTCCTTTCATCTGTTCTCTTTCATGACAATGGAATTAGGTCTACACAATAGAATAAAGAAATGAAGTTATCCCAGGAGGAAGCTACCAAATGACAGTAGCTAATTGAGCTAAAGTCTTTTTTTTCCTCTCATTTTTCCAAATTCCCAGCTGTTAAGTCTTTTTTTTTCAAAGGACAAATTACTTTTCACCCTATGGGTTCTACTTATATTATAATAAAAAAAAATAACTTAAATGCATACAAGTTTCTACTTTGCTTAAATGTATAAGTTTTCTATGGGAAGTAGAAAAGCAGCAAAATGAAAGAGTGTAGTCAGAGAAAGACATCTGAAAAGTGGCACGGAGAGAGAACTACTGTCTGCCCTGCCCAGCAGTGCCCTCTGCCAGTGTGGCTCCAGGCTCACCAACTGCACAGCTCAGTTCAAGGCGGTAAATAACATGCACCTTTGTGAATCCTTGACTGTACCCAGCTTTACTGCCTCTATACCCATTGACGCTTACCCACACTTAAACCTAAGGCTGGACCTTTTGTCTTGAATTTTACAAATTTTGTGGGTTTTCCCCTCATATTTTCAACCAATTTCTAACAATCATTCAAGAGGGACAATACATTATTAAAAAATGGAGCTATATAAAGCAAGGCTAGGACACTAAAGATTGAGCTGCATGGAAAGTATTAGAGAACAGCAGTTCTCCGTATGAGCTACAGCATCATAAATACTCAAAGTACTGTCAGATTTTAGCTTTTGGGGGAAAGGGCTTGCATAGTTTGCCTTTTCTTCCTCCCCCACTACTTAAAAAAGAAAATACTAAAGCAAAAAGCAGACATGGACAGTCCCTCATATTCAGTGAAATTATTTATTATAATTTGATTGAATCCAGAAACCACTGTATGATTTGAAATTCTTCCTCTCCAAAACTAGTATTTACCCTTTTAAAATATATTTAGACAATAAATCTTCTTCTAGATGTAACTAGATAAAATGTATGTAGCTAGGATTTAGTCCTGAATAAGAAACAAACAGCACTAGTGTTCACTATTGTTATCTCCTTTAATTCTCACATTTTTCAAAAGCTTTTTCGTAAATACTCACCAAAAAATTAGCAGAATATAATAAAATTTATACATGATAATACCATGGTTGTCTAGCACATTATCTTCCTCTAGCTAACATAATTTACCTAATTTATACAGCTTTAAATTTAAGGAGGTTTTAAAAATAAAGTTTATGGTTCAACTTCTTAATTTTTATTTTCTGCACTTTTTTCCTTTTCATCACACCCTTTTGTTCTGTGCAAGTAAAGACAAAAAATTAAGAAAGGAAAGTCCCTCTGGCCATACAGATGATTACATTGTTAAACAGTTAAATATGATTTGACCTTCTAGCAGTATTATGACCCTGGAAGATACAAGGTCACTGTTTAAAAAAAAAAAAAGGAAAGGAACAGAAAAGGATGAAGAGTGCTGAAGACTGCTGAGAACAGTCACGAAAGTGGCAAAGTTCCAGAATCGTTGTAATAGTGATGAAAAGGAATCAATAATTAGCATAACACTAGAAACTATTGGTGCTTCGTAACATATTAACTGTGGCATTTATATTACTGAGATTTATATCCAGCTTCTATATTGGCACTAAATAGTAAACATGTATTTATATATATGTGTATTTATATGGTTTAATGTATCTAACATTTTGTCTTTTACGTTGTACAAAACTAAATGCTATAAATATTCTTTTTAATAAGGAGAGGTTTTTTTTTTTTTCCCAAAACTCAGGGAAAAAATCAGCCAACACTAAATCTTACTAAAGAACTTTTAAATCCTTCTAGAAAATATTAAAACAAAACAGTGTTATGAAAAGCTGGAAGTCTGGTAGCCTTCAATATTCCTTTTTGATTAATTATAGCTTTAAATGTAGTCGGAGTCATGGATGTGTCACTGCTAGAAAGTCAGGGACATTAGATGATAAAAAGATACTTTCTATTATCCAGTAATAAGGAAGGAAAGTGCTAGATAGCGTACCAGTATAAGTGTAGTATTTCTGAGCAAACTTAAATTGGGATGATTGGAATCACAGATAAGATAATAAAATGGAGTCAGACACAGGTCTTCAGAATTGCCAAGTTCACCTAAACATTCTGATCAATCTTACAGATGCTGAAATTAAATATTTGTATCAATCAAGATGGGACAGTGCAGCAAGATTTAGATCTGGTTTACAGTCTCTCCACTGATTATCATGTTCTCATTAGTGATTTGTATTTAAGACCTACTGTGTTCAACTCATCCTTACATCTGTGGGAAATACTGGGCATTGATTTTCATGCAGACAAAACTCCCACTGAAATAAAATATTCTAGGTTTGTGCCAGGCAGTTAATCTGTTTTTTTCTTCCTTTACCCCATCAAAAACTATTACCAATCTCTATAAACCTAGCTTTGCTGATAAAGTCAGCTCCATATTATATTAATTTCCATGCATACTTTTAATCAAAAATATTCAAAATATTTCCAAAACTCTGGAAAACCTAGCACATTGATGTGTGAAAGAGCAACTAAAACAGAACTCAGAAGAATAGTAGAAATGTTATCCACAAAAATCTTGGGAAAGAATCCTAAACAAATTCAATTTTTATTGTCTATTTTGTTTTCAGCATTTTTAGCAAAATGCAGGGAGAAACCAAGCTTCAGCCTGAAATAAATACATTAGAATACTGATCTCTGTCTGCACCAAGTTGTGTTGCATTCAAAGTAATGGGGTAACCCTTTGCAGGCTTCCCATCACAGTCTCCTTGCTATGAACAGGCTTCACCCATTTAAAGTGCTGAAAAAGCCCTTGGCAAATAGGTTTGGTTGATTACCACGGTATCACCCGCTAGCGCTATTATGTTGTATCAGCATTTACATTATAAACGTCAATTTTAGGTGCTAGATTTTTGAACTGTGAAAAAAAGGCTCTGAACAGAAAGTTGATATTCAATAGTGAGTAATTTTTGCATACATTTAAAGTGAGTAGTGCATTCATTTTTTAGTACAATGGAGAAAAATGGCATTTAATTCCTAGTTCAAGTCACATTCCTGAATTAAAGAATTCTCTAAGAAGCAGAATTAGGGTGACACAAGCAAACCTCTATACATTTCCCTTTGCATGTTGGGCCTTTTTCTCACCTCCGTGGTGTCTGCTTAAGTACATCTCTGGCCTGCTTGCATAGGCATGGCTCTGCACATATTGCTAGTAAAGTTCCTTATTCCAACGAGCACGACACAATGACTGAAGAGTTTGGATGCAACATGTAAGTCTTGCAATAGAAATACATTTAAAAAATAATTACTGAATATTTCTAAGACTATGAAAATGAAATCGCTGTTATCTTTGCTTTAAAAATTCTGTTTTATAATAGCTATTTTTATTTTGCAGATCCTTCAACAAGGGGTGAAATCCTGGCTAATTAAAGTCAGTTGAGTTCAGCGTAACCAAGATTTCACTTACAAAGTTTTATATAAAAAAAATCTAAATTTAGTAAAGAGCTCTGACTAAGAGCAAGTGCAATCTGTTTGATAGGTGATGTATTCTATGTACCTATATACATTACTGCTCATAGCAGTCCAACAAGAACAGTTTTAAGCTACTGAGTAATTATAAAGTTATGCATTTGTTTTTAAGAACTGATTAAATGCAAAATATTGACATTTGTGTTGGCCTATGAAATCTGTTAAGTGCATTTTGGGGTGAAAAAAAAAAGAAAGAAAGAGATCAATCCTTTACATTCAAGTTTGAAAGTCTAGATCTACTAAGCTAAAATTTAATAATTCCTAGATGTGCATTAGTAAGATAAATCCTAAGTAGAGCTGGCTGAGTGCTTCATGACTGTTCGCTTTACCCATTTAGCTAGGATTGAAAATGGACTATATTGGCAAAATAGTTGTCTGGTTTGCTCTTAATCCTATTGTGTATTCTTGTTTCCGCCAAAGCTTTCAGCAAAAATATATTTGTAGGTATTGTTCGATATTTTGCTTAGAGTTTTTTCTACAACAGATATATGATTGTATTTCATAAGAAATACATTTGTTTCTTTTACAAAAGATGGTTTAAAGTTGTAATTAACACTAAATTAATTTGCATAATGAATTAGACTTACTAGTTTTCAGACGTGTAGCTCCCATGTATTTTACCAGCATGCATCCTCCAAAACTTTACTGAGTGTTGCTCTGCCAACAGTAAATTTGGAAGGCCAAGTAAATTATGCCACAGTGAAGATAATGCTATGGTGAACTGTTAATAATTATTAACAGTTGATGATAATTTAATGATATAAATTATTCATTTACAAATCACAGAATACATCACCAGAGTCCAAAAAAACCCCCCAAACATTGAATTATTATTGTATCAAAATGCTATTTGAAGCTTGTATTATAAGAGAAACATTGTTTCAACAGGCCATTCCTGACATGCCATTCATCTTATTCCTACTGAGCCAAAGAAGACAAGAACAAAATAAGAAGCTTCTACAAGTTTTACTTTGTTCGGATAGTCTACTTAAATCATAGTAGAGTATAGAGTATGTTAATAGAGTATGTTAAACCTTTAACTCTTAATTCATATTCTTGTTGAAGAAGAAAAACACTCCTCATATTAAAATACAATACTCCTGATATTAAAACTTTGATAACTTTTTACAACACTGCTCGGAGAAAAACCTTGACAAGGCAGTATGTATTTAACTGGCCTATCTTTAAATAATAATGGAGAGGGGTTTTCCAATCTATTCTGCAATAGCACCATGGTTTTTGCCTTTACCATTGTTACAGAAGACTAGGATGAATCTGCTACACTGACTACTGCTAAACTAATGCAAATAGTCTGTAGTATCTAAAATGTCATTAGACATTTGATTAGATGTGTAATAACCACAGACACTAATAATTTAGTTGATACAATACAATTAAGATGAAATTAGGATCAATAAAAAAGGATTAATCTCACCCTGTCTATCCCTTGCTATCTGTGCTCACAGGAAGGACCAAAAAATTATACATTTAATAGACAGAAAGATTTTGTTTAGGAAATATCTAAGGATAGTTTCAGAGTTTAAACCTCAGAATGAACAGTTTCTCTTTATTTTGGCCAGGTTTATTAACATTATATGGCAGATTTTAATGCAGTTATTATCTTTTATCAAATCAATTATTTTGCAAAAGTGTCCCAAACCTGTTACATCTTGGAATTAATATTTCCATCTCCCTCCATTTGCTTTCTTGAAACAAAATTAAATAATAATGCAAAGTAGCAACTACGGTTTTTTTCTCTTTTTCATTTTATACATTTAATCCATATGTAAGCTTTGGAATTTGTCAGCTTCTGAAAGCCAAAGTGGAATTTACATGTGCGTTCAAATTGCACTAATTTAGTTTTGAAATTTTCTAGTAAAAAGTTATCAAGGGATATCTTTCTAGTCTGAAAATCATGTTACCTAGAATTTGATAGCAAAACATACTTCAGCCAAAAAACATAAACCAGTTTTAGTATCTACAGTTCTCATGTTGTAATAAAATCCTGTCTAGACCAAAATATTCACTAAGGAATTATTCAGATATGTGGCAAGCACTTCTGAGTGATTTGCAAGCTATTGGTATAATAGGGTCTACCTTATCCTCAGTAGGGACACTCACAGGAATTACACTCACACACAGGAACACACTCCCTTAAATGCTAAGCCATATATGTAACAGCATTAACTGACAACTAAATTTGTAAGGGGCGGCAGAAGTCAAACTCACAAACACAGCATTTCCCTCACAAGTCTAAAAGTCTCCCTGCTAAGCTCAGTCAACAGGGAAAAAAGTAAAACATGGAAGCAGGTCTTAAATATTTTTGCACTAGTACTGCATTTGCACTGTTCCTCCAGAGCTGGACAGCTGAATGGTACAATGGCTAATACGCACCACTTGCAGGACAAAACAGCAATGCAGACTGCAAGACAGTAGATCTCTATACTTGCAAACGTTATCCCAGGCAGTGGATCACCACTTAAAGAAGTAAGGTTTGCATTCATTTCTAATATAATGCAACTGAGAACAAAAGGTTTCAGTAGTGGTTGATTGAGGTACAGGATCTTCTACAGGATTTTTTTGTTCCTTTATACCTAACCACAGCTAATGAAGAATAGCAGAATTGCATTCTTGGAGATCATGAAAAATGTAAACGATTGAAGTCTGTTGGCTTTGTGGCTGAGCCAAGACAATACTCAGTGTTGCAAACAAAGCACTAAAAATTGCTGCTAAAAATACTTTGCAAACATGGTGAAAAATTTTTTTTTTTTGCAACTCAGATGAACTTTGTTCCTCTGGAAGATGACTGAACAGGTGGTATTGTAAAAGCAGAGTGAGGCTCAATACAACAAAATTTTAACATCTCTTTCTTGACTTGATTTTTTTTTCCACAGTAAACGAAAAATCAATCAATTGATAAAACTTTTCATATTAATGCATCACACCACCCGATTCATTGAAAGGCATAACTAAAAAGCATAATGAATTGATTGGTCCATGCAGTATATTTTGTCACACAATGAGTCTAACATAGTGAGTAGGTATAGTTTCACACAATAGGTTGTAATTTCAAAATCAGCCACTAATATTGCAGCAAAATTTGAGGATATAAGCATCATACGGTAGAATCATATATTTGAGTTAAAAGCTGGCTCTTCTAGATGAAAGTAAATGCAAAAATGCTTATCTAAAATTTTTTCCTTGCAGAATGCATGTGTGCATTTTCCCATCATTTTACATCATGGTAGATCATACAAGACACAAGGCATAACAAATTAATCTATCATCTACAGTCCCTATGCAAATTCAGGCTTATATTACATCAATCTTTGCCATTTCAAACTGCCCATAAAAGTGAAAATGAGTGGGAGACTGGCTGACCTGATCAGTTGTAAGTACCTTAAAGTAATTTTAAATTTTGGATATACTTGCATCTACTGTCAAATTCATGCTGTGCTCGATCAAAATATAAAGTAGTAACAGCTCCCTGGTAAAAACATCTTTAGGTATGTCATCTCAACTCAGACAACAGCATCCCCAGGTGGAATGGTGGTACTATTATGTACCCACTCAAATATTGGATTTGGAGATTTAATTTGCAAGACTTAGAGTAAAAATCCAGTAAAGAGTCTTGCAATCAAAACAATATACATTA
Source organism: Chlamydotis macqueenii (assembly GCF_036417535.1). Classification (NCBI taxonomy): domain Eukaryota; kingdom Metazoa; phylum Chordata; class Aves; order Otidiformes; family Otididae; genus Chlamydotis; species Chlamydotis macqueenii. The sequence goes on along the minus strand of NC_141558.1, from coordinate 68,780,309 downwards.
GGTCATTAATCAAAAGAAATGCAATCCATGGATGTTCTGAAACTTAAGTTTCTGTCTCTGTGTTTCATTTTATAAAACACTACAGAAAGAAGAAAAGAGCCACCATCTAACCTCAGCTCCATGCCTGTCGTCTGTCAGAGGAACTGCAGTATCCTTTGAAACGCATGTAGCATCTACCCACCTGCTAGGTTTAATTTCAGAGTCCAGCAGTATCATTAACAGAAATAGTATTGTTTTCTCATCTGTCTATTTTCTTACATTCATTCTCAGCAAAAACAGGGAGCTTTTCTCAACAAGCATATGCCTTTAGCTTCCCATAGAGAAAGCACATGATTAATCCAAAGGATACTTGAACGACATGTAAAATGTTCAAAATATTTTTTGAACGTTTTGAACCCTGCTTCTTTCCCTATCAATGGAAGTCATGCATGTAGTCTAAATATCAGTGTCTGCAGTTATGCTCAGAAGTTTCTGAGGTTTAACTTCAGAAGCATCCCCTTCTTTGGTACCATTGTTACTTTTGAGTAAGTCAGATCACTAAGGTAGCTAAAAACATGTTCTATTAGATCCCTTGCATGTGCAGAACATACATTCTTCATATTCACTTGTGCATAAACAAGACTTCCATTCAATATATTTTTATATTTATCAAAGCATAAGCATGAAGAAGATAACAGGATTGGAAGAAATTAAACCATGTAAGCCTTGTGAAAATGAGTCCAGATCATCCCCAAAGTTTAGGTCAGTCCATATAAGAATAAAAATTACATTACTCAGCTCTTACTAGCTATTCAGTAGAAATAAAAACCTTTCCTAATGTCATGTTACTCTTTGCTGATCCTTCTCTTTCCAGTCCCAGCTCTCCCTTACATAAGCATAATCAAATTACAAGAGCACTATCTGATCAAATTCTTCTTTGCCCATTCTCGGCTTCATGCCTATTATTAGTCTCCCCTGTGCCTTTAATTTAATGAAAAGCCCTGCAGCCTAAATGTCATTGCCATTCCAGATTCCTGTTTCAAAACCTCAGGCCCTGCAAGGCCTCACAAAAAGCACTACGTTAGCTGGAGTAAGCACAGCCGAATACAGGTTTGAAGCAGTAAGGAACAGCAACCAATACCTGAGCAACAACTCTCTAAAGACAGGAAAGCAAAACAGGAGTATGTCTCCTCAAAAGGGGTGTGTGAGGCATGGAAGAAAGGTTGGATGGCTGCAAATGATACTGGGTCTTAAGCAAAACCAAAAAGATTAAAAATCTAATGAATTTTTTTTTCATTATCAAGCTTTTAGATAGCTTTATGGAAGTGTGGGATTTTTTCTAACTTTTGGGAATAAATCATTCTGATGTTAGATTACTATCTATCTTAATTTGGTCTTGGGTTTTCCTACCTGTAAGTTAGAGAAACTACTGTGGGCAAAAAATTACACCTGAAGTGCAGGCTCAGTCAATATGATACAGATCTCAAAATGCCTAATTCCGCTCATAAAGACAATCGACTTCCTAAGTAATCTTAAACAAAAATGTATTCTACTGCCTTTCCTCTGGCAATTTGGACATTCATGTCAAAGTTATGTAAGGGGCAGAGATAAGAAAATCCACATATGGGAATTCATACACCCAGTTTACTACAACATATGGCACAGTATAATGTGAATATGTGTTCGCTTCCATTCCTCCTCTTTTTTTTTTTTTTTTTTTAAATTTGGGAGCCATATAAGTAATTTCTGAATGTGTGTGAACTTTTGTATGTAGGTATGGAAAGCACAGCAGCTAATAAAGAACTCCTTAAAATGGACAAGTACAGTAAATCTACACAGGGATAATGGAGGTAGCTAGCTAAGCTAACTATTCACATTGGATTCACAAAAGAAAATGATGTCTTTTGGTAAGTTACATCAGTGGGCAGAGGCTTCAGGCAGCACCAGTCCCGAATCTTTTAGTTCCAGCTACTTTGCAGGACTTCAGTGATTGTTTTGTAAGGCTTTTTCATAACAACTCAGTTACTCACTGCAAAGCACTTTCTAGAGCAGAAAATTCTTGTTAAATAGATACAATTTTAATGTTCTACACATACATATATTATACATACATCATATTACATATATCTTCATATATTACATATATATCTCATATATAAATATGTATCTTGCACAGGTAGGAAAAAAAATTGCACATCTTTCCTAAAATTAAAGGTATTTCAATGATATCTAACAGAAATGGCATCCAAACATATAAGGAGGCTCATCAGCTGCCTAGTTACATGACAGAGCCAGAGGCAACTCTAAAGCATCAACACAACTGCCTGAGGAGACTGCCAAGGAGCCAGCTGCTGCTACTGGAAAATCTTCCAAAGCCTCGCATCTGGGTCCTGTTACTGTTGTCCAAAAATACACACCCCAATAAATAAATAAAAATATAATAATCAAAATTTTTATCTTTGTTATGAAAACGTCCTTATATATTATATAAAACATTATACATATCATGACAAGTTGTATCTTTTCTCACAGATATTCCTGTAGTACAATCACACAATGCGTTATTCCTGACTTGCCTCTGGTCCCTACCATGAGCCTACAACATCTGAGCAGTCAAGACATTAAGGAAGCAATTCAAGCACTTAATCATGGATGTATAGTGGCATTTTAGACACCTAAATCCCAGCTGCCACTCCTGAAAGACACAGTTATCCAATAGGTTCTGCAGATGTCGAAAATCACTTTAGACAGTTAAATATAAGCAGCTGAATCCCCTCTCAAATCACATGCTTTAGTAAAAATCAGAAAGTTGGACTTTAGGCAAGGCAGTTTTATGGGACATAGAAGTGAAAATAAGTATCTGACTTGCCACTTCTCTGTTTGCTCTTAAGTTATTAGATTAGTGTAGTTGCAAAAAGTCATTATACAGGATAAATATCTAGACAGGATTCCTTTTTTCTACCTATTTAAGCAATAAAATTCCTTCTCAAAATTTAGGAGTGGAAATAGAATAAATTCCTTCCAAATAATGCTTCTGCAAGTGACTTCAGGTAGAGTGTGTTATCCTGAAAGGCTGGCAGATGATCTGATGACAGTTTTTCACCATTAGCCTTCAGAAATGGTTGAAATCCTGAATATCCAGAATATTGCAATGGAATATGCTGAATAGGTTCTGGTCCCTTCTGGTATCTGTGGTCTACAGCTGTGCAGGACTCAGCAATGCAGTATTTAATCTACCTTCTCACAGAATCCTTAAAAATCTACCAATCCAAACAATTATGATAAATTATTTTTATTTTTAAAACCACATGAATAGAAAATACACTTGTTTGGACAGTTTTATTTTCTTCAAGTAAAGTAGAATCTGTCTTCTGTTAAGCACTGTTTTTTTCTTTATGTTGTTGGAAAGCCAGACAAGGTTAAGGAAGAACAAATTCTGTGGTGTATGTGAAAAAGAGTTAGCCCTAGTTAGCAATGCAAACACACCCTCACAGAAAGTTTCAGATGGTTCTTTTCTGTAGAACATAGAGTTAGAAAAAGGCTTCTCAGCTACAGGTTACTCAAAGAGAACATTTGCTTATGCCAACAATTATGTGGGCAATTCTGTTTCATGAGATTCAAAAGCTGAGTCATAAGAGTCTGCAGCAAATGGAGATGAGGGTTCTAGATGGAGGACATACGTCTGACTTAGTCTAGGTAGGAAGTCTCGATAGGGAACCTCTGCAACACAAAGCAGAGTGTGAAGCATTTAATAGAATTCATAGAATTCATAGAATCACATGGTTGGATGGGACCTATAAGATCATCTAGTCCAACCGTCTTCCCACTACCATTGCTGCCACAGCTACTAAACCATATCTTGTAGCTCCTCATCAAGCCGCCTCTTGAACACTGCCAGGGACGGCGACTCCACCACCTCCCTGGGCAGGCCACTCCAGTGCCTGACCACTCTTTGGGAGAAAAAGTTTTTCCTCACGTCCAATCTAAACCTCCTCTGGTACAACTTGTGGCCATTTCCTCGGGTCCTGCTTGTTGCCTGGGAGAAGAGGCCAAACCCCTGCTCATCACAACCTGCCTTCAGGAAGCTATTGAGTGCAATGAGATCTCCCCTGAGCCTCCTCTTCTCCAGACTAAACAATCTCAACTCTCTCAGCCACTCCTCATAAGACTTGTGCTCCAGACCCCTCACCAGCTTTGTTGCCCTTCTCTGGACACGTTCCAGGGCTTCAATGTCTTTCTTGTAGTGAGGGGCCCAAAACTGAACACAGTACTCGAGGTGCGGCCTCACCAGTGCCGAATACAGGGGGATGATTACCTCCCTGCTCCTGCTGGCCACACTATTTCTAATGCAGGCCAGGATGCCGTTGGCCCTCTTGGCCACCTGGGCACACTGTCGGCTCATGTTCAGCTGAGCATCAACCAACACCCCCAGGTCCCTTTCCTCTTCACAGTCCTCCAGCCACTCGCTCTGAGCCTATAGCGCTGCATGGGGTTATTGTGGCCAAAGTGCAGGACCCAACACTTGGCCTTGTTGAACCTCATCCCATTCAGCTCAGCCCAGTGATCCAGCCTATCCAGATCCCCCTGAAGGGCCTCCCTACCCTCAGGCAGATCAACACCAAGCACTTTCTAAGAGCGCTGGTAGATGGCTGAGAGCGGCTCGGCAATCACCCCCACCAACTCCCTTAGCACCCTAGGATGGAGCCCGTCTGGTCCCATGGACTTGTGGCAGTCCAGATGCAGGAGGAGCTCTCTAACTGTCTCCACCTGTACCACAGGGGGTGTATTTGGCCTGGCATCCCAGACTTCCAGATTAGGGCATAAAGTGCCCTGAGGATAACTGATCTGCCTATTAAAGACAGAAGTAAAGAAGGCGTTGAGGACCTCAGCCTTCTCCTTATCCTCAGTGGTCACATTCCCTGCTGCATCAAGTAAAGGGTGTAAATTCTCCTTGTTTCTTCTCTTACTACTGATATATTTGTAAAAGGATTTCTTGTTCTCTTTTACTGCAGTGGCCAATCTGAGTTCATGCTGAGCTTTTGCCTTCCTAACTTCCTCCCTGCATACCTTAGAAACTTCTTTGTAATCTCCCCAAGTAGCCTGTCCCTTCTTCCAGAGGACATAAACTCTCTTTTTCTTCCGGAGCCTCAACAATAGTTCCTGGTTCATCCATACTGGTCTTCTTCCCCTACGGCTCGCCTTACGGCATTCAGGAACAGTCTGTTCTTGTGCCTTTAAGATCTCCATCTTGAGGAGCGTCCAGGCTTTCTGGACCCCTTTACCCTTAAGAAGCGACTCCCAAGGGACCCTCGCAACAAGCATCCTGAACAAAGTCCGCCCTCTTGAAGTTCAGGATAGCCGTTCTGCTAGTCATCCTTCTGCCATCTCCAAGAATAGAGAATTCTACAGTTTCATGGTCGCTCTGCCCAAGACAGTGCCCAACCTTCACGTCTCCCACTAGTCCTTCTCTGTTAGTAAAGAGTAGGTCAATCAGGGCACCACCCCTGGTAGGCTCTTGTACCAGCTGCATAAGGAAATTATCTTCCACACCCTCTAGGAACCTTTTGGACTGTTTCCTCTGCGCTGTATGATATTCCCAGCATATATCAGGGAAGTTGAAGTCTCCCACGAGAATGAGTGCTGGCAATTGCGCGACTCGCTCAAGCTGCTCATAGAATGCCTTGTCCTTCTCTTCATCCTGATTAGGCGGTCTATAACAGACCCCCACCACGATGTCACCCCTACAGGCCTTTCCTCTGATCCTTATTCATAGACACTCAACTGTATCATTCCCAACCCCAAGCTCTTCAACGTCAAAATAGTCTTTAATATAAAGGGCCACACCACCACCCTTCCTTCCTCGTCTATCTCTTCTGAAGAGCTTGTAGCCTTCCATCACAGCACTCCAGTCGTGGGAGTGGTCCCACCACGCTTCAGTAATAGCAACCAGGTCATAGTTATCCTGCCGCACAATCGCTTCCAGCTCTTCCTGCTTGTTGCTCATGCTGCGCGCATTGGTGTAGATGCACTTCAGCCGAGACAGCTGCCTCAGCCCCAGATCGAGCACCGTTCCCCTGGGCTCTTCCCTTGAGGGCCTTGTTTTCTCCCCTTCCCCCTTCGTAGCTAGTTTAAAGATCTGTCGATAAGCCCCGCCAGTTCCTGTGCTAGTATTCTTTGCCCCCTGTGAGAAAGGTGGGTTCCACAAACAGAAGACAGGCCAGGGGCTGAGTAAACTGCCCCATAATCAAAGAACCCAAAGTTTCTCTCTCGACACCAGCCTCTAAGCCAATTATTCGTTAATGGAACTTTCCAAGCCCACTCCGTGCCGCTTGCTGACCCTGAAGGCATAGAACAGAAGATCACTTGAGCTCCTGAAATCTCTTTTCATAGTTCGTAGGCTTCTCTGTGCAATTTCATCACTGCCCACTTGAACTATGAGGATTGGAAAATAATCAGTGGGCCTAACCAGCTGTGGGAGTTTCCGGGTTATGTCTCTGACCCAGGCCCCAGGAAGGCAGCACACCTCCCTACGGGTAGGGTCAGGCCAGCATATTGGGCCCTCTGTCCCTCTCAGAAGGGAGTCACCTACAACTATCACCCTTCTTTCTTTTTTGGAGGAGGCAGTCTTCAAGCATGGATCCGACTGCCTCACCTTATGCAAGCTAGGAGGCGGCGTTCCCACATCATCCTCACTTGCCTCTCCCTCCGGTTTCAGGGCTTCAAACCTTTTACACAGAGGGACCTGGGGAACCGAGGTAGGTCAGGATGGGGGTTGCCTGCGACGCCAACCTGGGACCTGCTGCCATCCCTCCTCTCCTCTCAAGCAGTCCCTCTCCGCTTGACTATGGCAAGGGAGAGGGTCCACTACTCCCTTGGTCCGGGGGGTGCAATCTCTGCGTCTTTCTCGCAGAGAGTCACTCCACCAGTCAGTCTCCCGCTCGCACTCTCTGATACTCCGTAACCTCTCTAACCTCTTTGAAAAAGCCTATTCTTGCAATGTTGATTAGGATGCTACTCTGATATTAGGTGCTTTAGGAACAATACAAGCCATCCTTTAAAACCTACAGAAAATCAGAAACACCTGTTTTGTTGAGTTTAATATTCCAGTTTATCACTTTCTCCTTGCAGTGGAGATTACAGAGAACTTTCATAAAAGCCTGACTCTAAAAATAATTCCATGAGTTGAGCTTTTTAAAAATTTGGAGGCTTTATGCAAACTGAATTAGTTTCAGATTCTCAAATATTAACTCATTGAATGATATATTCTAAACAAGGATATCCCTTTTTTCCCAGATGTTTATAGTATTTGAGAAAGGTTTTTAAATGAGCCTTTTAAAAAACTGTATTATGTTTCTTGAAGCTTTGCTGTGAAGTCTGATGAGAGGAAGATCAGTGATTAATTGCAGTTTGCTGTCTTGCATTCCAAAATAGCAATTTTCCAATTTAAATCTCTTGTATATTTTTGTAAGAGTGTAATTTATATTCTCCCTCCTGTGACTTTCCAAGTTAAGAAACAATTTAGATCTAATTCCACAATATTAGACTTGGGGAAAATGAAGCTTTTTGACTGAATATTCAAGCAAAGAATGTGTTTTGGGCTATGCCATAAATCATGCTTGTCAGATCCTTCAAAGGAATCATTCTGTACAGTTACCTTGTCTGTTATTTAGAAAGCAGAGACACTGAACAAGATAATTCAGCACTGCTGTATTTGATTCACATATGGTTGTCTCCCTTCAATCTAAGGCTTTGAAAGGACCATCTATTTTCAATTTAACTTCGAAATTGTTAAACTTTATTTTGATTACCTCATAATTGCACTGCATGTGCATATTTAGAGCATTTTGGGCTTCTGCACAAAGATGATCTGGTGGCTTGATGATAACTAATGAACCATGTCAACTGAGTGGTGCTGAACTATTATATTCAAGACACATAACTCACCATGAAATTACTGACACTTTAGGTTAGACTGTTCTCTTGTTCTAAACATTTTTCAGGAAATTTCCTAATGGAAATCTATGAAACCGACAGACTAATTCACAACAGACAACCAAGGATAAGGAAGCAATCTCGCAACATGGAAGTGTTCCAGAATTTTACACTTCAAGTACCTCTTTAATAACATATTAATTCACAAATTTTGTCATTGGACCTTTCATGTCTAAAAATTACCTATGACCTACTTTCCCACGGAGATTCATTTCAGCATAAATGTCTGTTTTCAAGTGATTTGTAGTAAGAAACACAACATTTTATATGGCGAATGGAAAGCAGAATTCATTATTTATAAGAATGTATTGCTTAGTGGAATGCGGTTGGAGAATCTAAGAATTTAAATATGCAACTATGATTACAAAAAATTACCAAGAAAAAGCGGAAAAAAAGTAGTTGTTCTGCATAGGAGAAAGCAAATCATTGCAAAAATAGAGACAGATGAAACTTGAGATAAGCCTGACATTAGAACTTTACTGAAGGGGAAAGATGAAAACAGTAGTACAAGCTGGAAAGCTTTAATCAGGAAAATACTGTAGGATATGTGTTGATAGTATGCATATGATCTGCACTAATAATAATTACAGCAATTGTCCGGGAATTACCATTCAATGATTCACTTTCTTTAAGAATTAAAAACTTAACATTTTGTGTAGCATTCAGAACTTACGCTATGCCTACACTGCTGTCAAAAATTGCAAGTGCAGCAAGACAGAGACTCTTGAGCGAGTCTGTCTTGTGATATCAATATACATGTGGCAAAGCATGCTTCAGACTGGACCGAACAGCTTACATGGGTCCACACATAAATACAGGTTTGACTCAAAAGCCTTGACACCTACAGGGCTTAACAATAACCTCATAAATTTGTTTAATGCCAGCTGGATATATTTATACAAATTGCAGTCACACCTTTCATTCAGGCTCATAAATCCATTTATTATCACCTCAGTCTCAGGTGGTTTAAACACTAACGCAAAATACAACAGGATGCAAGCACCTGAGCCACATAAACCTTGGAAATGTTATTCAACAAGCCAATTTTGATAGTCAAATATAAGTCTAAAGGTAAATTAAGAAAGATAAGTAGGATTTTCAGAAATATTTAAATACTGATTATTAAAACCAATAGGAGTTAGGTTCTTCTGAAAATCGCACTAGGTATCTATAAACATGTTTAGGTCCACAAGTATATCTATTTCTCTCTCTCTCTTTCTTTCTCCCCCTCTATTAAAAAATAAAGGAAGGCCTAAAGTGATTTCTCTGCCCATTTGGAATGATTCACCTGTGCATGTAATACTTATTACTTCCTAAGCTCTAAGAGGACCATTCCAAAGGCTTATAAAAATATTCCTAAAGAGCAAGGATTTTCCTTTGGAAAGACCAAACTGTACCAGATATCAAATGTTTCAAATTTCATTCTCAGCTCAATATTTTAACACATGTTCTGAATAGTCAATTCCCTCAATATACATCCTCAGGAATACATACAAGTATCTCTAAAATGCTGCTAAACAGATATTTTTGTACTCTTTTTCAACACTTTTTGGTGTTGTCTCTTTCTCCTGTATAAAAGCCAAGCATTTTTGTTTAACATAGAAAAAAACCCACAAATAAATGCTCTAGTCACTGAATCCTCCTCTTTTTGAACACATGTTCCCTTGTGACACAGACTGTATCATAAGCTCACTTGTTAGAATACTGGCACTCTGTTATTCACCATAAGCTATTGAAATGCCACTAACTAGTCCACTAACTTCTGTTCTGTAAGTAAAATGTCAATTCTCTGCACCTCCCCATGTTTCTGATATACATCTAAGGGGTGCTGTGAGCCTGTAGCAAAGATACTGGCTGGTTTAGGAAAAGATAGACTGAAATGAGGCAAAGACTTATCATCTGTAGAGCTTGCTTTGATATTTTTAATTTTCAATGAAGTGGGCATATGTTTTTGTATCACGAATACATCTAACTTTGAGCAACCATTAGCCAGACAGTAATATCCCTCCAGCAAAAGCAATTGCTAAGTGTTTGCCTAGGTGCTATAGCACAAAGCAATGACATCTGAATGTCCTCACAACTATTCTGGGCAATAAAGATGAGAAATGTGTTTTTCCTTTCAGATTACAAAAAAAAAAAAGAAGTATATGTACAGGAAAAGCTAATTACAGTGACTAATCAAAGAGAATACTGAAATGCATATTTGTTGGTTGATGGAAACTTAAAATGAAGCAAAAAAGCACAGATGATTTCCTGCTAGAAAGCTGCAGAGCATACATCACACCAGAAATTCTACTTATCTTTTCTGTACTGTTCTAAAATTAAAAAAAAATAATGCATCTTCCATTGGATATTACTTTGCAACATAATTTTCTACACTGGGAGTTTCTTGATTGTCTATGTCCTTATATAGTGGTATCGAGTTCAATCCTGTTTGGCACTTCCATAATCCAAAAGAACTGCCAACAGGGGTAAATAGAGGACATCCTTTAAAATAAAGCAGAAAAGCAAAATGACAACTAGGTAAATCATATGCATCTAGCAATTAACTTTTTTGATCAAATCTCAAAGCTAGTACAGGAATTTTTCCTAAAGAACAGTCTCTATGTATATGTGCAAATGGATCACCTGTGTGCCTTAACAGATAGCTAGGGGAATACGTTTTTTTTTACTTGCACATGCTGCTTTTCATCTACACAAAAGATACATTCATAGGCATAGGTGTGTGAGTTCACAGCTCAAATAGACAGAGCCTCTCTATACTTTTGTGTAATCAGTCTGATCGTCCATGGCATTGCATGCAGATCTATAGACTGTAACTATAAACTTAAGGTTCTGTCATGAGATGCAAAACTTCCACAGTAGATACTGAAGGAAAAAGTATTTTTTCCTGTACTTGCTACAGCTTTATATCATTAATGAAAGAATGTGAGGGAACAATTTTGCTATTGTATATCAAAAGAGCTTACTGTCTGCTCCTTGATATGTTTGAATATTAATAAATTCTGAAGCAATAGGTAACCAGACAAACTCTGTAGAGAACTTCAGTGCCTTCTGACCTCAAGGACTTTCTTGATGGTGATAATTAGCTTTAAAATATTCCTCAGAGATCTTGAGATTCAACTCTTATCTATGATGGCTTCTGTACTGCACATGGCAGTTGTTCAGGGCAACTGGGAGACTAGTCCCTGAACAACTACAACCTACTTTTTGTTTCAATTTGATCAACAGAGTGCTTGCCAGCAAAATCTAACTTATGTATTAGCATAAATATATGGAGATCTAAAAGGGCTGCTATATCCAGCACATGTAAATTATTTACATCTAGTCAACCCAAGTGACTGCAGACATTGTAAGAAGCACAGCTGCTGCTGGTGCTAGAACCTTGAAGCTGTTTCTTAATGTGAATATTCATTATTACACTCCTGGAAGACTGTGGGGGAAAACATAGTCAATAAAAGTATATTCTGTGTTTTGTAATCAGTAAACAACATAAGCAAAATAGTATGTGAAGGATATAGAGCAGCTGCTCTTTCCAAATGAATGCCTAATTGTGAAATATTTAGACCTCAGCACTATGATTTCCTTAACAATTCTTTTTCTTGTTAGGGTAGATCAGATGCCCTTGTGCTTTTTTTAGATTTTATCTTTTTCTTTTTCCACTAACATGGTAGGTACCACAGAGTCTAAAGCATGTTCAATCATGGAACAAGGGATTCAGATAACTTAACAATAATGACGTACATTTATACGATGCTTCTTATCCCAAAGCATCCCTAGACACAATACTTATAGCTTATGTGGGAATTTCCCACTGATACAGCAAAATATATTTATGGCATAGGTAATTCATTTGGCACTGACAATAATATATGCAATATATATATGCACCACCATTTGACTCTCGGCTTTCAAACAGAAGAATGGTTGTCCAAAAGAATTGTATTCAGCAAAGGGTACTTCAAAAACTTGCCAGTGAACTCCTAAATGCTACAGAAGTAAAATTCAATAACTTAGGACTTGTAGCCAAGAACCAGTTCTGACATAAAGCACATGGAAACAAGATTTCCTTGCACAGATGCAATTCAGTAATTGTGGCTCTCCACAGGTAGATTCTTAAACGAATGCGTAGTCATGATAGGGATGCCAGCTAGCAATAGACATTTGCTTTCACGCAGCAGCTGACAAAATCTGCTCTATAATGACAATGTTCGTTCTCACAACTTACTATGCCTTTGAACATCCTAAAGAGTCTGCATTCATAAATAAAGCGCCACAGGTCTAGACTTTTTCATAACTTCATTCTTGCTCATTTCATAGTATTCTTTAGAAAGACATTTCTTCTATTTGAATTCTACTGACTCTTTCCTAAGCAACAAATATGAGTAGTTCTATCAGCATAACAAAAAAAAAAAAAGATAAATTTTACTTCTCCCAATACTTTCTAAATCCCCTACAGGAATCAAAGTACTATTATTTCCAAAACCATCTTTTATTTTCAGAAAATTCATTATAGTGTTTAAACAATTTTTTATAGACCTAAATGAGAGTACTAAACATCCCACAGACAAATTAGAAACATAATACTTCAGCAGAAAATATTAAGGTGCACATCACAGTATTATTCCAAAATGATAAATTTGCCTATATAACTCCAGGTATTGTGGTGATAAGGAATTTTTTCTTATTATTTGTAGAACTGAATGAGATTCCTTGACATTCTAAATTGCGGAATTCAGAAAGTGTCATATATATGGTGCTAACTGTTGCGTGAACCTTCCCAGCTGAAAAGGCAAACTATATACTGCAAGTAAATGTTGATGTTCACCATAAGAAAACTGCAATGAAGTGTTTGAACATCTGAAAAAATCTAAAAATAATCTGATTTCAAAGTACAGCCACCTTCAGGCTGTTTTTTATTGAATTAAAGCATTAGCTTTAATTTAGAAGGCATCAACAGCTATTCTCATCAGAGATGACATTCTGAAAGACAATCATAGTTCTTGTATCATTAACATTACTAGGAACTTCTTTCATAATGCACTATCAATGGATATTTTACTGGTCATCACTTACTGGTGAATCACTGCTGATTCACCTGAATACAGCTTCAAACTCCTACCATTTTGCCCTTCTAAGTACTATCTATCTATCTACAAAGGCTAAGAAAAAAATACTATATCCAAAGCTGTGATTTCTCAGTACCTGTTGACAATATATTCACAGTCTTTCAATCTATACTGTACTTTGTACTCAAAGTGTTTGCAAACAAGACAGAAAGAAGGGAAGAAAAAAGCTACAAAGAAGTGAACTGATGGTTCTAGACCAAGTTTTTTTTTTTTTCCTGTATTTACTAAATGCTTCAGATAACCTTTCACGCTGTATGAATTCTAATATAGTTAACAGTCACTTTCTCCTTCCTATTCAATGGACACCTTGAGTGTCACCTTCTGGATCTTCAAAAGTCAATCACACAAAACCAGCATTCTCCCCATCCTACTGGGTGTTACCTTTTGTCTCACATTATTCATTCTGCACTAGACATATGTTCCAAATGCAGTTTCTGACCTGTGCTAGGAATAAAGCCACATTCATAGTCATCCAGAAACACGTTAACAGTACATCGCTTCATGTGCAGCAGGCTTTACATGCTACTGAGGTATAATGCCAGATGTGCATAGATATTTAATGACTATGACATTTCCTTTATATTTATTTAGTTATTGAAAAGAATTAGTATTATAGATAATTTTCAAATTACTAGAAAACACTAAATGCTGGTTTTCTTCATTTTTTTTTGCTATTAAATGATAACAGCATGGAACATTTGATATAGCTTTAAATCTCAGTAAATGTAACAGAGGAATTAAAAATTAATAAATAATGGAGCTGTCTTGCTTTGACAAAGAAATAGATGGTAGTTCTCTTTTTTCTTTACTTTAATTTTAAAGAGAATAAATGCTCCAAGGCATAGATATCATAAGGAAACTGTTGGATGAAAACTAGAAAGGCTACTCAGCCTGAATCTTCTATAATGAGTTTTAAAGAAGCAATTGAGGCCTTTCACATTTTCTATCCTTACAGTTACTATACCATTTCAGGGGTGAGCAGCAGGAATTAAAACATTTCATGCATGTTTTCCTAGGGCAATATGTCCAGAAAACTAGAAATACTTTTTTATAACATGAAACTTTACACACATAATTAATATCCTTTTGTTTATTTGTTTTAAACCCTGGTGATAATGTTTTTAGTACTTACTTCAAGAGCTTGGAAAGTCTATATTTGGATAAGCAAAAAATACAGTTATTTTCTACCTACAACCAACTAAAGTCATAGCTACATTTGTTTCCTGAACTTTTTCAAAAGAATATTAATACATCTCCACAGGAAATAAATATTTGTCAATCACAATGATGAATAATCTACTGAAAGCTATGAGTTTAACTATTTTAATTCCCTTTACTAACATAAAGCAAATATTTAATTATAACAAAGGGCTAATCTGTTCCCTCCTTTTTGTCCTAGACTTGTGTTCTTTGTTTTAGAATTTTCATTTACTGAATAATAGCTTTTAGGTACCTGTTCCTTATCAGCAACTATCCTTCTATTATCTGCCTTTTCTTTAATCTTCTATACTTGCTGTTCCTTTTCTCTCCCTTTATTTCCACCTTGTCCATCCCTTTTTTCCTTCTCCATAGAGCTTGTTGTGTAATCTGTTCTACAGAAACTTTCTCTGTAGGATTTATAAATCCTCATTTTCAGCCAGATGTTCTAAGCATATGCCGAGGTGCCTTGTGGTTCAAGGCTTTATAGATGTTTAAGAATTAAAATTCTCCTAACACTCCTTTGGCATAAATTATTATGGAGAAACAGAAGCTGAGAGGTTCTGACCTCCAAAATAAACCAAAGGATCCCTGCAAAGGCAGTGCTGGAGTTTAACCAAGCCTTTGTTATTATGCTTTCATAGTTAAATAGGTAATAAATATAGAAAAGAAAGGAAGAGCTTTCTCATACAAAACGGCTAATCAGAGATAATCTGGTCAAAAGCCTATAAAATACAGAGTAAAAATGCACTTGAGTATCCGTGCAGAAATGCAAAGTATATAAAGGTCAAAAGGTAGTGCTAGATGTGACTGATCAGGGTTTGGTCAGCGTTAAATATAACTCTGTCAGATTCATCTAAGTTAACAATCACTACAGACAGGCCCAGTTTATATACAGGAAACCAGAAGGGAGATAGAGGTAAAGCTGTCATGACATACACAAGGTGTCTTCAGACTCAGAATAAATTAGTAATAAATAAGGCATCAGTGTTGTGTTTTGGTTGTTTGTTTTTGTTTTTTTTTTAGGTTAGGCACAAAGCAGAAAACACAAACAGCACTACGTAATTAGAAGAAAGATAATTAAACACATGGAAGTATCTTCGAAATATGTGGAACTACAGGTTTCTATATAGGCTGGGCATTCTGGAGGCTCAGATCCATGTCAAGTTCTAAATTCTGTCTACATGAAAGAAAGCTAAACCATAGAGGCTTAATCCTGTTTCGTATTCATGAAAATGAGGGCTCCTCAGAAGTAAATTTTACCCAGCTAGGAGGACCTTGACAAAAAATTTCAACCTTAACTGCCTACAGTCAGATATGCAATTCATTTTTAAAAAAGTAGGATTTAAGCTTAATGGAGAGAGAGACATTTATTTTAAACCTAGACATAGCCTCAAATATAATAAAATTTGTATTAAAAAAAAAGAATAAGGTTTAGAAAAATACTTCAGAACAAAATATAATTGTGACCCCAGTTTTTAATAAAAAATTTCTTATTTTCATAGCTATTTACAGCTGTCAAACTAGCAAGGTCATTCAAGACGCAAATTGTTTCATTAAAATAATAAGCAAAGGAAGGAAGATAATGATGTAATATTATTTAAGATACACATTGGCTATATGAATGAATTAATTAAATTTGACAAAAATCAAAAAGCAGTAAGACAGCTCTTCCAAGAAGCAGTCCAGATTTGGCAGATGACTATAACCCAAAGAGCAGTTAAGGATACCTGAAAACTAACTGGTCAAAAAGAAACATTTACACCACTGAGATTAGGACTTGCATGTTTCTGCTTTGGTTACAGTCACAAGCACATTTGAGCAAGTTAAGCACAACTTCAAAATAATGTAAAAGAGTTAGGGAGCTAAAGTTCATTGGAACAGAAACTCATCTAACCTGCAGAATCTACTACTTATTTTTATGCAGGATTTGCTCACCCACAAATTAACTGTACCATGTAAGGAACTTGTCACAGAACTATTACAGTGGAATGTGAGTTGCTGCTGTTAGCTGTTGCACATCTAAGATGAGCAAGTTTGTGCATCAGATATGGTCTGAGCTGTAAGTTTTCTCCAAGTTTGCCAGCTTTAGACTTGACAGTTTAGATTAACTCTTCCTTGAACTCCAATTTAGAAAAAAAAAAAATCTCAGGTGATTTCTCAGCCCAATCAGCAGCTAATTAACAACCTGGAAGGAAACACAGAAAAACTGTACTACACAGCAAAACAGAATGCCTCAGGAGTTTCCAAATATAATCCAGTTAGCAGGGTTGGCTTGTTTTTTGGTATTGTTTTTCCATGGCAAAGTTGTTTCAGAACAAACTTCATTGTTTTTACTCCGAGAAATACCTCACAGCCATGTTCACCCTTAATTACTGTAATTTCTTATTCAGATTGATGCCTTCTCTAAATGGCAAACTCTTACTTTGAGTGACGAGTGATTCCGAGTAATTTGAGTGATTGCAATAGTCTTCTCAGATTTCCTATACAGGGTTGTTTTCCCATTTGTCTTACCTCTTATCTATCTACTAACAAAAAGATAAAGTAGATTAAAGATTGCAGGTTTGCACTATTTGAATTTCCATAAAAAATATTCCTTATGAATATTGTAGATCTCGGGAGTTATACTTCAGATCTTTACAAAAATGCTTCTAAGAAAGCCAAAAAGAAAGGAAGAATGTGTTCATTTTCTCCAGAGTGTGTGAACATCAGCTGATTTCTTTAACATCTTAAGTTAGATAGTTGGGGATGTATCTGATAAGGACTCCTTAGAGAGAAACTTATATTTGTATCTTCTCAGACATGTAGTGGCAAGAAGGAAAGAGACCACACAGTTGTTTAAGTGCTACTATGGCATGTGCTTGGGAGTACTTGTGCCACATCGCTGTCTGGAATAGGTGGCTATCCGCTCTGTGCTGTCAAACTAAAGTGCTTTTGGACACGTCCAGAAACAGGACGTGGCAGTGTGCATTAACTCATGTATCACTGAAGGCCTCCCATTTCAGCCTGCCTTTTCACTTCACCTTTCCACCTACACACCCTGAGGATACACTGTGGTTGTGGCTTCGCCTGGTCTCCCAACCATGCCTTTGCAGCCTTGTACTGTGCACTTTAAACCATTTTTCTGTCATAGTCCTCAAGACAGTGATTCTTTTCAGTGTCTAAATCATACTGTTTCTGCTCTGTCTCCTCACCCTGTTGCCCTGTAGCTTCAGTTTCTAGCTCTGCACTAAGATTCCCACCACCACCTCATCCTCTTGTGAGCTTGTAGACTGCTAGATGAGTCTACATTAGCACTAGCAAGGTAAGTGAATAACAGTCATTCTAATATCTGATAAAAGTTACCAAATAACAGATGTGCACAAGGCTTAGCAGTCAATTAGTGTACAACATTTACACTCTAATTGAGCAAATTCCAGTCAGAGTCCAACTGGCAGGAGTGTTGTCAAAGACCAGCAAGAAGATTGAGCAGGTATGGATGAAAGGTATTGTCTGACTAAGCAAAAAAATGCTCACGGTTGTCAACATTATTGTGATTCCCTGCTGTGTGGCACAGGACACCCAGGAGAGGATGCTCACATAGGGTACCCACCACTTCTCTTCCCAGCTGGCCACTAGAAAATTTTCCTTTCTCTCTCTCTCTGCCTGTTTTTTACCTAAGGTGAAATGGATGTAGATGTATGTCGGCAGCTACACGTCCCTGGAATAAAGAAAGCTTTGTGCATGTCAGGCTGCCTCAGCCTTCACTGCGCAATAAGTACTATTTGTGAAACTGTGAAAACCTGAAGCATCTATGCAACTTCTCTAGTTTGCTATACCAACACCTAAAGTACATTCATTATTTCTTTTCCTTCATCTGCTACTTCAGAGCTATTATCTATTTCATGTTCATGGGTGGACGCAGGAGGTCTGAAAAAGTACTAGGTTATGATCTGTTCTAAAAGAACACATTCGGATGGGTACATTCACATGTTCCAAACCCAAGCAGAAACGTCATGTAGCAGTAATGAAATCAGAAGACGCTGTGGCAACAAGCGCTGCCCTATGGAGCACAGAGACACTGCAAGAACAAATCACCTTATTTCAGCATTTGTATGATCAGGACCCCTTTGGAAACTAGTTTATTTTTACAATTTGCTCTCTGTGGCATCCTTTAAGTTACGGAAGTTGGCTCCTTTTCTTTGTGGCAATGACCTTCTGTGGTGAGTACTTTGGTTGATGTCTCTTATGAAAAACAACCAACCAGTCAGAGAAACTCTCCTAGAAGCAGGTGCTTTCTCCTTTTTCCCCTAGGTTGTTCTCAAACTTATTACCTTAGATTTTAACACTAAGGTCTAGAATATATTGGTAATAAAGACAGAGTGTGAGGTTTTTTTTTCTCAGTTGGTTGTCTTTTTAAAACTAAGTGGAAGAAAGGAAAGATAAAAGGAAGGAGAAGCAGTTATTCTTTCTCATGTGAATGTAGCCATGAGAAACTGCTCCGCAAGTCATGAGACTTAAACTACAAAGGTTAAAGGCTGGTTTCAGTAACCTCACATCAGAGCACATGTCTGCACTTTTCAATTTATATTCTTCCCTCAGTTTAGAGAAAGCTGCCTGAAAGCAGCAGCATCCTTTGATCTCCCCAGGAGTCACTTGTGTCTAGGTAGGGACACCATATATATTGTCATCTCTTTGTTCCTTTCCCAGCATCCTGCTGGTTTGGTCTTTCGGTTGTTTCCAATCCATCTTCTAGAGATACATACAAACATGTTCTTCCTAACCAGCTCAGCAAGCAGTCCTGCTTGGAAAGCATGGAATGGCTCTCTAAAATGGCTTTTAACAAGTTTCACAAGGATGCAAAATTACCTAAAATGATGCTGTAGCTGGTCAGATGTAGCTGTCCACAACAGGCACCTGGAACTAACATGCAACTGCCTCAAACTAGGGAAATCAAATTTGAGAGTAAAGCACCTCTTGGAGAGCAATTGCCCGTGTGCATTCCCGCTGTGAGAGATCCACATTTGTGAAAAGCAGAAACATGGCAGGCAACCCCTTGATGTGCAGAAATTTGCAAATGATTTCAGTCTAAGCAATTTTCCGATCCTTACCAGAGAGCACTAAGGCTGCAATTGTACTCTTATAATCATAGCTGCTGAATTCTAAGCAAACTGAAATTTCAGCACAGAGTCAATACTGCTAAATGCTAAAATGCTTAACAGAAACAGCATTTAATTAAAATATCCAGAACTTTTGCAGCTAAAGTAAAGCATCAACCTTTGTTATGTTAGAAACCCAAAACCAGGATCAACTGGAAGTTGAAACAAGGATTAAATTATGTAAAGGTCTGGCATTATTCTGACAAAGACTGCAAAACACAGCAGTGTTCCTCCCCTCAGCCCCCTCACCAAAATGTGAAATTAGAATAACTGAGACTACATACCCTTACCTCACATATCTTTCTTTAGATAGCTCACTGCTTAAGAAACAAAAGCTTCCCAGGAATAAATGTAAAAAGAGCTTTTAAATTCCGATATTTCCAATAGGTACACACAGCTTTTAAGCTCTCATCAGAAGCATCTGGTATCTGGCCAGTAGTGAAAAGTGGATGAAAAGAATCATAGGTTTATCCCAATATAATAAAGTGATAAAGTGTCTTGTCTAATTATGACACTGAGTTCAAAACGTGAAAAAAAAAAAACAGAGCAGAATAATGTAAAATAGATTATGTTGTGATAGAGCCTGAAATGGCTTAGCTAGCTAGAGGTATTTCTTTAAAAAGTAAGTTTTCCTGGCCTCTGATAGCAAAAGTAACTCTCAGCATCTTTCTAGGATTTAGAAACAATTAGGAAAAGAGCAGGATACTAATAACACAAACTGTGTCTTACTCTTCACTGCACATGATAGTGCACTCTCTCACAATAAAAAAAAACCCCACCAGAACAAATTCTAGCTATTGATATGAATTTGACTAATCAAGTCACCTGAAAATTCTGGCTATCTGAACAAACTTTGCTGCATGGGACAGATATAATCTCAGCCCTGCACTTGCATGGTCACCTGATGTGAGAATTTATCTATTTTCAAACTAATACGAAAATATCAACAGGAAGCACCACCCTCTCCAAAATGGCAATTAAAATGGTTTATTAACTTTGTAGCATTAAGCTTCTCAGATGAGCAAGACAAGACACAGATCTCAAGTGTGAAGGAATACAATGGAATGGAAGTGGCTTATCCAAAATCTGAAATGAGATGCACCTTTTGCCTGAGATAACAAGATTCACAGAGGGTGCACAGGCTTCTGTATATCTCCAAAACGGAAAAAAAAACGACCCAATATTTAAAAACAGGTGAATAGTTCTTTTTCCATCTTGGATATCTGGGGTCTTGAAACCTATTATAAGATCTGCTTCTCCTACCCACTCCCTACTCATTTCTAATGGTCTTCCCACAAAGTGCTACCTACTGCCTCCTATTCTTTTTTTTTTTTTTCTTTTAACTGTTTTCCAAATTTTTAGCCAATGGTAACATTATGAAAGATAAGTGACTAATGATCAATTTTTAAAAGATTACAGGGCTTAAATCTTTGAGACAGGACACAATAGTATGCAGTATGTAATTTTATCTGTAAGACATCCATTTTCTGTCATTATAAAAGAAAAAAACATATAGAAGAAAAAAGTACACTGTAAGAATAGTTATTTCGTCAAACAAAATACTCAAGGATTTTTAAGGAGAGAAAAGAGTGCAAAATCATATGCTGTAAGACTCTAACCATGCAGGAAAAAACAAAACCAAATCCTCTTAGAATATTGTTTTAGTTATGGAGTGGTAGTTGTAGGATGTCTGAATGCATATAAGCACTAACTTCCTAATGATTAGCACAGTTTCATTGACAGGCTCGGCTGCAGAACCACAAAGCAAACATAAATTGTGGCAAATTAGCAGAATTTTTTTTTTATTTAAAGAAAAAAGTTTAATAGATGTTTTGCCTGAGGAGCTTATTTTGATGGCTTCTCAGTAGACAAGACTGCATTGCCAGGAACCACAGAAGCGTACAGTAAATTTAATAATGGCCCTATGCCATACCATGGTTTATACAGCTGTGCAGCAGATCCACATTCAGGCACAGGCTCTGCACATTCAACCCTGGAAACTAAGCATATCAGAGCATGAAGGCCTTGGTCTCATTAGACAGGGATAATATTCATAGCTGTCTA
The DNA here is from genome assembly GCF_036417535.1 of Chlamydotis macqueenii. NCBI lineage: Eukaryota > Metazoa > Chordata > Aves > Otidiformes > Otididae > Chlamydotis > Chlamydotis macqueenii. Next base: position 68,758,810 of record NC_141558.1, on the reverse strand, counting down.
CAAAGATAGCCGCCTCTTCAGAAATCCGTCTTGCTTCCAATGAATTTAAGACAGCTTTATCAATAAATTCAATCACAGTAGAATTTAGCCCATAGACAAAATGACTGAAATATGCCAAAAGGAAAAGGAGATTGGGAAATATTTTTAAAAAGATAAAACTTAAGAAAAAGTCATATTAGCAGGATTTTTTTACTACATCTGATTGATCACCTTACTCACCTCTCCCAATTCAAACAGATACAATGGAACAACAGCTACAATGGAACAACAGCTACATGTTGCAAAGACAGGGAAAAAAAGCCTTGCCAGGAATACTAATATGGAAGCTTGCCATTCAAGTTACAATTGGCAATAATTGCCAGTCTCCATGCTATAACATTTTAATTTACTCTAGGCAAGCTGACATTCAGCTAGGTAACAAATTATTTCCTACTTTTAAAAACATCAAAGAAATTGCTTCCAGTCTGATCTTTACAATTGACTATCCACAGCATAAACACTGGGCAAATATCAGCACTGAAAGGAAACAGTTTTCAGAGATGATACTTAATCATGATAGCCACAACACCATTGCATGTCATTTCACTGTCTACAGAATTGACACATATGCTCTCATGAATAAATTCATTAATATCTGTCTCAAACATTAATATGAATGGGCAGCATGCTACAGAAACATGTTATTTTGGGATACTATAGAACCTTTCAGGAAAAAGTGTACATAAAACAGACATTAAAAATGAATAATTATTTTGTTATTATCAGCTTTTTCTAATCTATCTATCATCTATGAACTCAGATCCCAGATGTCATCGTATACTCAATGTTTTTCACAGAGGTATGAAATATTGCTGCCAGTTTGGAGTGGACAAAATTGTTCATTATCATGTTAATGCGGACATATCCTCTACCTGTTTGACAGATTCTCCTTGAAAAGTTAGACTCTTCAATCTGATTGAAAACACAATAGTCTGGATAGCAGAAATCACTTTCTGTATATAATACTGTGATAACTTAGATGAACAGTTTATTTATTTGTGTTCCACTTACATCCGATAGGAATTAATCCCAAACTGATCCTACCTATGGTGGCAGAAAAGCCAATGTGGGTAGTGAACAGGGGACACGTCGTCACCAGAGTGTCTCTGAGAACCTCAGTGATTATCCAGGTCAATATAGTCAGAGCCAGGGGAAAACTTTTGATCTCGTTTTTGGGTCCACAGTCATCTTCATTTGTTTTGCTGTCCTGGAGGCTGGGGGCAGAGGGGAGATTTCCTGTTCTGACAGCACTATTGAATTCTGTCTTCTTAAGGTAATTACTTTGGCCCTCTGTAGATATACTGGATTTTGACTTAGGGCCTTTTTATGCCACCCCAAGAGGGGAAAAAAAATAAAGGTCTTAAAGTGCTTGAAAATAGCCTCAAGTCCAGTCATAAATAACTACAGAGAATTACTACCTAAACGTTTACTAAGCTGAGGGAAGAGTTGAATCACATTATTAGTATTTTTATTCCATTTAGAGATAAAGAGAAGTTTTACAGCACAGATGGCTAAAGAAACAAGTATAATTGCAAATGTTTTCCTTTTAAAAGCTGTTTTAAACTGAACGTAAATGATGACATGTTCATATTTTAAGGACAAGTTTAGGTTAAATAATTTATATATTAATTAGCTAAGCCTTAGGAAAAAAAAAAAAAAAAAAAAAAAAAAAGCGGCAGCCTGGACAGGATTGTGTGTTCTTCATGATTATTAAACATTTTTATTACTATCTATGGCAAAGTGTTTTATGATAGCTAATGATTTTATGTTACTTTCTGCAAAAGTTAAAAATGTTCATTTCACATAACTTCAGTAATTTTATTACTACAGTGAGATTAACATAGGATTATACACTAAAAAGCACAAGTAACATGTAATAACTACTGAAAATACACTGGAGTGGATTACCATGGTTCCCCTTTGTGCACTGGCAGCATACAACCAAGATCATAATTATGGGATTGCTGCCACCTGCCAACATGAAGAACTAAACCATATATGCTTCCCACATAAAAATAAAGAATTCTAAGATCAAAAAGCAAATGAAGGTTAAATCCTAAAGGTCTTCAGAAGAAATACACAGCTCAGAGGTCCCTGTACTCCTTTTACTGTTTTTAGTTGCCCACGAAGACGAAGGGTCTTCCCAGGCAAAAAAGTCCATCTAATGAAATGTCTGCATTTTCACACAACTGCTTAGAAAACAGAACATCTGAAATGTGCAAACTCATATTAAACCTCATCTTTGGGTTTATAGCTTTTTAATCTTGAAGCAGAAAAAAAATATACAAAAATTGTTCACACTGTCAAAAAACCAGAAAGTCAGCTGAGAATATTAGAAAACACCTTAATTTGAAAAGAGGATTAGTGGTGTATATATATATTACAGAGAAAAACTTTCAAAAATGGTTTTATGGGTCCATAATTAAATTTCCCATCCCCACTTGTTAAAAAAATGCAATTATATTTTAACAGAGTGATGGAAAAAGGATTTATTCAGAATCACTTAACAGTGATACAAAGGAATAATTTAAATTATCTTTGAGAGTATATTAATCTAGACATTTTTGTCTTCTTATGAGACCACTTTTATAATTCCGTACCCATTTACATTTTTACTCACAGAAACATACATACTATATTTAATTTCAGAATATTTACGTGTGGAAACTAGTATTTGCTGGTGTGGTGTACAGGTGCTTCTCAATAGTTCATATTTCAGTTTAAAAATTCAAAAGTGAACGAGGTAGTGTACAGATATCCTATGAAGTTTCTTCCTCATACTTTCTATTATTCTTAAAAATTGTTAGGCCTTACCCACTTAGTATTTAAAATCACTTATAACTCTGCTTCAAACTACACAATATTGACCAGAAACTATGACCTAAGTCTTTACAACTTCCAAGATTTATTTGCAAGGTTATAATTCCCTACAGTCTCCCACATTATCTTAGTCCTTCTTTCTTATGCTTTCTAGTTTTAAGAACTATTTAACATTTACACATAACTTATTATGCACAACTGCGCAAGATTGCTATCTGTTCCCAGTATCCCCTCACCATAGTAATTATGTCTGGCATATCAAGCTAAAGATGTAGTTCCACAAGATCTTGGCTTAGGATGCAGAGCTGGCCTAAGAAGTTTGGGAGCCTGAAATTTGTTCCCAATTGGTCCCCCCACAACTACCGCAGTTATGCTGGTGATACTGAATTACATGACATGACTTAAAAATATTTGTGCAATGCTCACTTCCACTGACATCCCTATTTTGGAAGGTACATGAAATCAGCAGTTTAAAGACATTTTTAAAAAACGGAACAGAATTCCTATTTTTGGAGAGTTTCTATGTAGGGTTACATTAGCAGGGTGTTACAGGAATTTTACGTTGCTACTTAGGATGCTGTTCCTGCTCTAATCATAGACAAGACCCTTCTATTATGACTTTCAAAACTAACATTTTCCAAAGCACTTAATAATATTTTTTACAACATTTTAACCTATTACACAACTTTAATCCTGACTTCATTTTTCCCAGAGAATGGGGCTGAGAAACAAGTTGGAGGAATTCCTCTGATGACTGACTTATGTATCTCATGATCAACTGGATCAAAAAACCTCACAATGTAGAAGCAGTTAAATTACGAGAAATACCTCTTCTAGACATCTGAAACTACAATACACTGCACTTCTGTTATAGGCTTATGAACCAGTATCCACAAGCTTTTCCCTGTTGTCTGGCATACAGTATCATCTGCAGGAAAAGGTTAATCTTCAGTAAAAATACCATTTCTCAGCTCCGTGCATTTGTTGGGCTTACAGAAGCTTTCTTTGAAGTTGGCTGTCACCCCAGTAAAGCTGCATTAAGTAGTTCAAATTAAATATCACTAGTAATACACATTGGTAGCAAGTAGAGGTAAGAAAGATAAAAGCTTTGGGGTAGAATTTCAAGGGGAAATAGGATTATGCTTGCCCAGTAAAACTTGCCCAAATTTATGATTTTCAAAAAATTTCAGGCCTCAGTTGCACAGAAATTAAACCTACTCAATTCTGAAAGTATCTGAACTTGATCTGATGTGCCACTACTGGACCAGTAAATTTGGAAGTATTTTTCATTTACTCCTGGTAGTGCTTTCAATTACTCTACTATACTATGTTTTTTAATATTTTAAGTATTTTTCATTTACTCCTGGTAGTGCTTTCAATTACTATACTATACTATGTTTTTTAATATTTTCCTGCTATAAAGACTTCCCCTCAGGGAAGGCTATTAAAATGTGTCCCCATCATTTTAGCAGACAAAAAAAATAAAAAAAAAAAAGACTGAATAAAATAAGAAAGATTGGAGCTCAACACTAAAGCAGAACTTGGCCAAAGAGAGCAAGGAGGTAGGAGAAGATTAACAAATAGATATCCATGAAGGTCCTTGAACATCCTCTTCTTTGACTTTGGGATTCTGGCTAAAGTTAGATAATTTTTCATATTGTCCAAGATTTTCAGATATCTAGCACCATGGCTGAAGTGCTGGATCCTTAGGAATCTCAAACTTGTCCCCCTGTCTACATGCATATCAGGTCTTTATGTGTACCAAGTCTGATACTTCTGAGCAGTCTTGAAGCTTTATGAAAAAGCTATACAGATGACTTTGAACATGTACAGTAAATCTAACTTTTTTTAGAATGTGTCCAATTTACTGCTCATGCAAAACATAAGTATACTTGTGCTGGGGTTCTGACGTTTCCCAGAAATACTGAGTAACTGTTGTGTATATGCTGTACAACATACAACTGCTTGAAGGAGAAACAGTGCAGGAGGGGCTTTAATGACAAGTATACTTCTACAATATGGGTAATGGTCAAAGACTAAGGAGGGCCTTTGGCTCCTGCCAATGTGCTGAAGGGTTGCAGTGCTTCCAGTTCTCTTCAGGAGAGTTCTGGCCCAAAGTCAAAACCAGAGTTAGGAGTTGTCTATAAAACTGCCTCATCTAGTCGGAGATGTCCCTGCTCCTTGCAGGAGGGTTGGACTAGATGACCTTTAAAGGTCCCTTCCAACCCAAACTATTCTCTGATTCTATGAAATACATGACAGTCACTATGATTACAGGTAATGGAATTATGAGAAAAGGCTGTTTTCAGTAAGTACCAAATAATATGAGTATTTAAAGCAAACAAATTAACATGAGCAAAGATACGATCACCTGCCACTTACAGAATCAGTGGTTAAAATCAACTTTGTGATTAATTTTTGACCAGACAGAAAAGTCAACCTATAATTATTACTGGACCAGAAAAAAATTCAAGACCACAGTCAACCTGAACCCAGGCTAACATGTTTTGGTAATCCAGAAGATGGGATAAAGAGAGGGAGAAAAGGAGAGTATAAAGAATTTCAAGCACTTTCAAAAACTGTATTTCATTTAAAGAACTAGGTTCAATAGTTGAGAAAGAGGGAAAATGCTATGACCATAAATGGTGACTTTGGATTTCAAAATATTTAAATCAGTCATTCAACTAGAATTGTAACCAAGTTTCAGTTTCTTGGTAGCAATCATCTCTGGACTTGTTTCAGGACGCATATGTACACCTCTGTTTCCCAGCACACAGCAACACTTGTATTGTATAAGTGATCAAAACTCCAATTTTTAGAGAGACTGAGTGCCTCCAGCTCCCATTTTTAGGATCTCTAGATAGGAGGTAGTTGTCCTCCACAGCTGATACTTCTGAGCAGCATTAAGTTCCCAAACTCAAAGTACTCTGACCTCTCTGTGACGTATTTAATACAATCAAAGTATCAGCTCATTGATCTGATTAGAAGTTTTCTTAAGATTTACATTGTTTAAAAGACAGAGAAATTTAAAACAACAAACATGCTATGGGGAAGACTTCCTTGTACGGTAAAGCAGACTCAGAGCTTAAGATGATTTGCAAATTGTATCTGTAAATATTAATGCACTTTGACGTTGAATACCGCATGTCATACATTTTAAGTGTTTTTCAGTGTGTGGAAGTTTACAGTGAAATGATGCGCTTCTTCATATGTCTGGTTTCAATTCAAAACATGGCTTCAAAAGAGTAATAGAATAAAGCTTAGCAGCATGAACATTCCTCCAGAATTAACACCAAATTGACAAGTATTCTTGACAGCCATTAAATTTAGTTTGTGGGCACCAAACAGCTTCGTGAGCCTTAGCTGTTCCTCACCCTCTTTTCTACAGGTCTAACTTTTAAGTACCCAAGCTGTGTGTGTTGACCACTTTTCATGTGCAGTGATTTCCCCAAGGCTGGGGCTTCATTTTGCAGTTGCCTTCATTAAGCAACCAGACACTAAAACCTTGTAAAATTCCTTCAGTCCTAGGAGTACTGCTTCCATTAGTATTTTTTCATACTGTTATTACGGACTCTACTACGTTCTTTCATAATTCCCTAAAATACCTAAGCAGAAAATAGCTATGAAGACTTCCAAACACATCAGTATGCAAGATTCATAAGCCAAAAGGACATATTAACGGATCTTAAACCAGATGTGACACTGAGACAATAATTGTGCTTATGGATGTATGTTCTAAGAAAAATACAGAAATTTCATTCAGATTAACTGCTGGCAGGCCAAAAGTAGTAAAAATCAGGTACAATATGCATCCTATTGCATGGGAACAAAATCATGAAAGCTGCAAAAATGTCTGTATAATGTATCCTTCTCTGTGCCTTGCCATTACTCCAGTGCACACTTCCATTCTCGGCTTCTAAGGAATTACACAGATCTTTAATTCAGACTCCAGAACACCTTCATTTACCCATATAAGATTCAGGTCATTTTGTTTACTCTGCTTTCAATAGAAAAGTTCTCTTTGCCTCAATTTTCTGCAGCACCTGGCAAAAATGAACACACAGAAGGCTCTGAAGATGGTTTCAAGCTCCCAACAAAATCCTGTTTTGCAAGGAGTACAGAGTTCCTCATATGTATGTAGTTACTTTGAATCTAACCTACCTATCTGTCAAGCCAGAATACGTGCTGAGGAAGATCAGGTTGCCTTAGTAACCCGAGTCCAGTTGTACAGATTTCAGAAAAACTGAATAATTTTATCTTTCTAAGGCATCATTGTGCCATTTTACCAAACTCCTCATACACACTTTGAGCTATTCTCATGCTATGGAATCCAGAAGACACTATTTGGGAAATATTTTTCTTCTTCTTTCTTACCATTTGTGACCGTTGCAGCTGTCATGTATTAAAAAAACCTAGCACTTACTCATTGCTCTTTTTTTGGGTTTGTTGGAGAGGAACAACTGACACCATTAGAGAGCTAAAACTTCTGCTCCAGCTGTGCCATGTATAGTGATTAATTTTGTTCACAAAACTACTAGTTACCTAAAATTGATTTTAATATAAGATATTGTTGGAATATTCAGAGAAATCTGTGAGAAAGAACAGTGACAGCAGTCATCCAGTATGCTTATTACTGTGAATAGTTTTTGGCTACACAAATTTCAGGCCTGAATTGTACTTAGTATGCTATTGAATTGTAATAATTGAAAGTTCTAGAGAAAGGAATCTAACGATACCCAATAGAACAATTTTAGTTCCATGAGAATATATTTAATTAACCCTTAATAATTTTCACCTTTATGACACTAGAAACACTTCTAGGATTTGATTTACAAAATTATTATGCCATTAATAAGAGAAAGATACTATTGACAGACCGAAATCCAATTTAATTACTCCCTTGATTCCTCCAGAGGCCGAGGAGTTTGCAATTTTCTGACACTATGTTCCATTTTTAATATTGTGAAATAGCTAATACCTCAAAGTAGGCCAGAAATGTTGCATAATTGCTTCTGTCTGAGCTACAAGCACAACTCCAGCAATGTATTCTAGATACTTAGCTTTGTTTTGGCTTTTTCTGTATCAAGTATCCTCCTTAAAACTTTACTTATTACTGCTTTCTGGAAATATTCTCACATGTAAGAGCTTCTACAATCACTGTCAACTTTCTATTCTTTTCACTTTTTAAAGGGGTAGTTTATAATGCATTTAGGAAAATAGAAATTACTCAACTATTTTAGGTACGGATAGCTCATCTGACTACTCAGAATTTGTATGTAAATAAGAAAAAAAAATTAAAAGTTGTTTTCAGGCTGCTAACAAAAACATGCTTGTTAACTTACATAATTAATAGATTGATATATCTTACTGGAAGGCCAAAATTTGCATACTACAAAATCCACATGAAACAGAGGACTGTAAAAATGTAATAGAGCTGGGCCACTAAAAACTTGAAAAAAAATGTAATCTCTGTGCCATGCTACATAGTTCTGTCTGGAGCAACACCTGCTCCCATATGACATCAAAGGAGCCTGACAGCTCAAGGTGCTGTCTCTCCTGATTAGGATTCCAATAAAAAGAAAAGTTAAATAAAAGTAGTCTTGGTCCACAGCCATGGCTCACAGGCAAGACTTCTTGCTTTCCTTGCTCTTTTTACAGTTTTTCTAATTCTCCTAAACACCTCAACATTTCTGCATTTTCAAGACTGTGTGTGAAGTTCTACTTCCTTTAAAGTTCATACAAATTAGGCCACTGGTATTTGTCACCAGAAATTCCAGATATTCATTACAGAGAAATATTGGAGAAGATAAACTGAACAAATTGAGATTTCTTCAATTAGTTCATTCCAGCAGCTTGCCTTGCTTTGTAATTTTGTGTGCAGCTATCTTTATTTCTCCTGTGTGCTGTGAGCCTCTGTGGCAAAATAATCATATGAAGTAGTTAGACTGGTATGCTATCAGGGACATATTTTTTAATTCTCAGCTGCTGGAGACAAAACTCTAATGTGTTTTAAAGTACTCTGAAGAATTGTCTATCCATTTTCTTAATAGGAGGTTATACATGTATTAGCAACTGCAAAGTCTTAGCCAGAAATATGTAATATTATTTTGGAAAGTACTACTGAGTGGCTTTTATGCTTAGTTTAGCTTTCAGTCACTGACTTAATTAAGCTTCTTTCTTTTGTATATATGCTTCTCACAAAAGTAGCATTAAAACTGATCTTATACTGCACGTGTCAAAAGGTCCAAAAGATGCAATATCCATAACTGTTAAATCAATTAATAAATGTGAAATAAATATATGTGATAAAATTATTTAAATCTATCACGTGTGTAATACCAGACTGATAGTGTAAACAGATTATGTGAATATTTGCATTGCAGATGAAGGAAGACATTGTGACAGGAGAATGACTATCCATTGTCAACACCATATGATAGTTCAGAAGACTGTAAAAAGTCAGTGGCATGAATAAAATAATGAATACTTTTTTTTTTTTTTACATACTCTATAAGTAGTGTAAGGGGATTTTTTAAATACATACATACACATATACAACATTAAACAGAAAACATTGCAAACCTAAGGATAGCCATCTCTACACTTAAGTGCAATATTAAATTACCCTTCCTTCCATATGGATTGTTACATAATTGCTAATTACATCTTCACAATGTATAAAACTCTTGTGTCATTCAGTGCAAGAATTCACCTGTTTTGATCAGGGTTCTGTAGTGAAGGTGGCTGATGTTTACAAAACTGCTCTTTTACTGCAGAAGTTAAATGCTGACACAATATTTAGGGGTTTTGTGGTTCAAAGTTTAACCTCAATTTTAAAATTAATAAATTAACCTCAATGCACCCTCAAAACACTACACACTGAAGAGAGAATCATTCAGTTCCTCCTGGAATCTTTATAATGTCAAATACTCTAATCTCCAAACCTTTCATAAACTTTAACTACTGTATTTTTACAGTGCCTAGTTTCTACTATCCTCAGTAACAGTCAAAAGTATCCACTGTTTGGTGTGTTCAATCTGAAATAATTAGGATTTGATTTCCTGGAAACATGTGTTTCAGTCCCAATTTTGAGTTGCAAATCAGAACATAGCTTGTTAGCTTAGCAAAAAATGACAAATATCTAAGTGCCAAATCCACTGTCATTTAATAATACATTATTTCCCCTTCATAAGTCCATACTTGCTACCCCTAGTAACATTCTTGGCCCTAATATGTTTGGAAATGGTTTCAGATAGATTTTCTCCATCATCTTTCCAGTGATCAAGGTGAGGTTGACCTGTAGTTTACTGGTTCCTCCTTCTTGAAGACAGGAGAAACATTTACTTTTTATGAACCACCCCCAACAGCCATGACCTTTCACAGATAATCAAAAGCAGTGTTGCAATGACCTGTGACACTCATGGATGCCTCCTATCAGGTTTCAGGGACTTGTATACGTCCACTTTGTTTAGATACTCCCTGACCTGATCTTTCTCCACTGAGGTGGAGAAAGTAAAAGTTTGGTGTAAAGACCTCCAGACTTTTACCCTGGTCTCAGGGACCTGGGATTTCTGAAAGTGCCAAAGGTTGATCTTACCAGTAAAGATCAAGGCAAAGAAGACTGAGTACCTCGGTCTCTGCCTTGCCCTTTGCCATGAGGTCCCCTAACCCCATTCAGTGGCAGGCCCACAGTTTCCTGCTCTTTCATTGTCAGTAGGAGCCCTTCCTGTTACCCCTCCACACCCCTTGCCAGATTAAACTCCAAGTGGACCTTGGTTTTCCTAACCCCATCCCTGTATGCATGGACAGCATCTCTGTACTCTTCCTGGGCCACCTGACCCTGCTTCCACCTCTTCACACTCCCTTTTAATATTTGATTTTTGTCAGACGCTTCTCCTGCCTTCTGCTGCTTTTGCTTTATTTTCTGTGTATGAGGTCGTTTATGAGGCTTCCTTAGCTTCAAGGAATTGATCCTTAAAAATCTACCAGTTCTCCTGGGCCCTGCAGAATTCTTCCAAGCAGGTCCCTAAACAGGCCAAGATCATAGAATCATAGAATAGTTAGGGTTGGAAGGGACCTTTAAAGGTCATCTAGTCCAACCCCCCTGCAAGGAGCAGGGACATCTCCAACTAGATCAGGTTGCTCAGAGCAACCTGTCCAACCTGGTCTTGAATGTTTCCAGGGATGGGCCATCTTCTACCTCTCTGGGCAACCTGTTCCAGTGTACCACCACCCTCATTGTAAAAAAATTTTTTCCTAATAACTAATCTGAATCTACCTCCCGCTATTGTGTTCCATCTCCCTACTACTGCTCCTAACTCTCAAGAACGTAAACTTCCTGACCATCACAGCCCTGAACAATTCTTCCTTGTTTATATGTATGAAGTGTGCCTCCCTTCAGTGGCTCCTTGATCACCTATGTCAGCAAATAAACACACTCCAGACATCTCCTAGATTGCTCGTGCCCTGCTCTGTTGTCTCTCTGGCAGATACTGGGTGTAATTCAAGTCCCCCAGAAGGACTAGGTCTGTGAACATGAGGCTTCTTCAGCTTGTCTGAAGATTTCATGTGTTTCTTCTTCCTTCAGGCAGTTTGTTGCAGATATCCATCAGATCATATTAGACTTTTGTCTGACCTTGAACCCTAACCCATAAGCTCTCAGTTGTCTCATCGCTTGTCCCTGGGCAGAGCCCCACACCTTCCCGTCACATTCAGTCCACTATTTTCTCACTTTCTTGTGAGTTGTCATGTCCATTCTCCACCATTCCTAGTTCTGGCTCTCTCCTCACGAGGCTGGCTAGCTTGTGGCAAAGATGCTTTTGCCCCACCTTAGCAGGGATTCCAACTTTTCCTAGCAGGCCTTCCTTGAACTTGTTGTTCAGTCTCCAATTAAATCACCCTGATACATAACAATTATTATATTAACATCCAAACAAATTTCAAATAAAATCTAACCATCACTACAGATATAGGTTTAGCTGGAAAGCAGTATATCTGTAATGCAATCAAATATCAAGAAAATAAAACACGTTTTACATGAACCCATTTTGTAATACTGACATAGTTCTCCACTTAAATGAGGGCTTTCAATTTTTCTTGGTAAAGAATAAATAAAATAGGACAACTTTTAAAAAAGGATTGTTACTCACAGTGCTTGAAAATATCAAGTTCCTAGTCAGAAGAGACTATGTGGTGAAGTTCTAACCCTTCAGAAATTGAATTTAATGAAAATGTTGACACAGTGTTAGCTATACCATCACAAGTGCAATGCCTACATATTATTCCCTCATAGTAACAGAGAGTGTTGAAGCTGCCCTGTAATTTGGCACAGAACATTTCTATACTAATGTAATGTGACAATGTTGTTATGTCTGCTGTTTTCTATGCTGTAACAACAATATTTGTTTCCACAAACATGCCATTACATTCACTAATATGGCTATACTTAAAGACTGCCTGAGTAAAACAGATGTAAACTTATAGAAAGCAGATAATCTCTTATAGATTTGTTTTGCCAGAGTAATTTTCAACCCCACTTTTAAAAAAGCTGAGTTCCCTGGGAGGATAGCTTTCACTACATAACCTGCTGTTAGAAATAGTTAGGATGTTCATGATACATTTTCTCAGAGGAGTTGCATGCAGCCATGCATTTGTAAGAACAGCCATTAACTGTCCTTTTAGTACAGTCTTCTATATAATCCTGTTTTATAAGGACAACTGCTACTGGTCTGCTTCATACTTATCAATGTAACACTTCTATCACATCTAAAGAGCACTGTTGCCCTGAATCTCTTAAGTGTCATATCACATCAAAAGAGAAAATGATAATCTGTATAGCATCTCTGGGTTAAAACTTGTTTTCTTCCAGTAAATAGGTAATCACAGCACTCAATATTCCCACCTGTGCCATCATGGAGGTTTATGGTCTACAGGCCCTCCATACTCACTGTAGTGGAGTACTGAGATTTGCAACGGAGCAAAAAACTTTTGTGGATTAAACTGTGGGTGTTCCTGACTACAGTTGTGAAACTGTAGCTTTACCCTTGGCTGGCCCAGGTAATTTTCTGTAGGAGTACATTCTCTAAACGTTTGTCTGGCTGACACACACCAAAGACACTCTTGGATTAGGAAAAAAATAACCTGCCTCACATGGTGCTTATGTTGAGAGAACTTTTAAAAAAAATCTTCATTTTAAGATGTGCACATTTTCACCTGGAATAATACACTGAATTGCACAGGAGTAATAATTTGCTGTTATAGGAAAAATTAAAGAAACTTTTTGCACACTGGATTAGTAGAATGTATTATATCACTTTTCAATAAACTATTTCTTTCATTATTTCCTCTAAACTCTGTTTTGGAAATCAAAGAGAAGAATGATACACATGAAACATTTACATTGGAAAGCTTAGGAATGTAAAATCTTCATGCACTGAGGTTACTATGGGAAACATGCCGCAAGGTAATTTGTGCACATTTATGCAAATTGCAGGTGATACAAAACTGGGAGGAGTGGATGATAGACTAGATGCATGCGCTGTCATTCAGAGAGATGCTGACAAGCTGGAGAAGAGGGCTGAAAAAACCTCATAAAACAGAGGAAAATGCCAAATCCTGCACCTGAAGAGGAATAACTTCATGTACCAGGACAGGCTGAGGCCTGACCAGCTAGAAAACAGCTTTGCAAAAAAGGAATTGGGCATCCTGGTAGACATCAAGTTGAACACGAAGAAGCAATGTGCTCTTGCAGCAAAGAAAGCAAACAGCCTCATTGGCTGCATTAGGAAAAACGTTGCAGAAAGGTTAAGAGATGCAATCCTTCTCCTCTACTCAGCACTGTTGAGATGCATCTGGAGCACTAATTCTGGACTCCTCAGTGCAAGAGCAATATGAAAATACTGGAAGTCCAACAAAGGGCCACAAGCTGGTGAAGGGTCTGGAGAAAAAGTCATACGAGGAGCAGCTGAGGGAACTGGGATTGTTTAGTCTGGAGAAGAGGAGGCTGAGGGGAGACTCATTGCTCTCTACAACTACCTGAAAGGAGGTTGTAGGGAAGCAGGTGCTGGTCTTTTCTCCCAAGTAACTAGTGACAGGACAAGAGAAAATGGCCTCAAGTTGCAGCAGGGGAAGTTTAGGTTGACTATTCAGAAACACTTCTTTACTGAAAGAGTGGTCAGGCACTGGAACAGGCTTCCCAGGGAAGTAGTGGAGTCACCATCCCTGGAGGTGTTCAAAGAACATGTAGACTGGCACTTCAAGACATTGTTTACTAGGCATGGTGGTGTTGGGCTTAGGGTCGGACTTGATGATCTTGAAGGTTTTTTTCCAACCTTAAATATTCTATGATTCTATGAAAGGCGATGAAGGGCTTGAAGCATCTTCCTCATATGAAGACAGGCTGAGAGAGCAGGGACTGTTCAGCCTGGAGAAGAGAAGGCTCAGTGGGGATCCTGTCAATGTTTTAAAATACCTGATGAGTGGGAGTAAAGACAGAGACAGTTTCTTCTCAGTGGTGCCCAGTGACATGAGAAGAGGCAATAGTCACAAACGGAAATAAAAAAGATCTAATTTAAATATAAGGAAAATGCTTGTACTGGAAGGGTGACTGAGCACTGGCATAGGTTGCCCAGAGAGGTCATGTAGTCTCCATTCTTGAAGACTTTCAAAACCCAACTGTACACAGCCCTGGACAACCTTACTTACAAGGTCCCCTCTCACCTCAGCCACTTTGTCATTCTGAAATTTCTACTCAAATATGTTCCCTAAGAACTGGTGGAGCAAAATAATGGGGAGGTGTGGCAAGTTAATCCTGGCTGAGGGTCAATCTCCCTTCAAATGCTCGCCCACTCCTTTTGCTCTGACCTTGGTGTTCCCTCCTCCTTCATCTGCCAAGTATTTTGGTAAGAATGGCATACTTTATAAGTCTGTTTTCATAGAAGTGTCACCAGCTTGGCTGAGGGACTCAGCTGTGCCCTGTAATGGGTCCATTGGAGCTGGCAGTGTCTGGCATGGGGCAGTTCCAGCCTCTCCTCACTAAGGACACCCTGCAGCCCCTGGCTGTCAGCATCTGGACATGGACATCCAATACAGGAAGGATGCAAGTCTCCATAAACCAGGGGTCTTTTAACTGTTTCTCTTATGACCACTGACATTTTTTCTAAGTGGTCAATTTTTGGGCTTGGTGACAAAAAATCTCTGCCTATGAGATTCTGACGCCCTGAATACTCCATTTTACATAAAACAGTACATTGAAGTGTAAAGTAAGCCAAGGGTGGGTCTGTGTAGCGATACTAGGTTAGAGTTCAGCTTCTCTCAACCAACATCGTTCCATGCACAATCTGCAATGGAAACATGCTCTCACACACCGATCAGGAACATGCCTAAATCCTTCTGAAGGGGATGCATTTTTCAGCAACAAGCAGATGCTTTACCAGACCTGTTACTGAGATAATCTTTCTTCATGTGAAGGGAATTTCTCTTACTTCAGTGCTGCAGAAGTTTAGCCTATGGTGTGCAGCCTATGCAGGTTACTAAAAACTATAACAACATTTCATCATTCCCCTTTCCATTATGCTCTTACCAAACACAGCAGAGAAGTCTAGGAGCATCTAGATGACATCAAGAATACAACATCATTTCTCCTCCTTTCCCTCACATATACCATTATGAAAAATCTCTCTCATTAGCTTTGCAGATTTTTGGTATCTGAACTAAACTGAGGAGCCAAGATAAAGGAGAAACCAAGCATATTGTATTTACCAGACTCTGCATTCTATTACAAAACATCCACATCTGTGATAAATTTGTATTTCATGTTTGTGATTGAAGAACATTAAAAAAAATTCTCTGGGAAAAAGTAAGTATTTTTAGCAGTGATGTAGTAAAGGTACTCCTCTACCATCATTTGAAATAGTATATTGAGAATTATCTGATTGTGTACCATGTAGTCCATAATGTTACTGTATAAAGGAGCTTTTACAAATTAGTAAATATCTTTCTTGGGTAAGTTAATCCGTTCACCAAATTTATACAATAGCTATCACTTGAAGAAATAATTCACAGAATATTCCAGATCCAGACATCATTACTTCTAACACAAATTTATAAAGAGTGTTTTTCCTTTGCTAGATGTGGAATATATAACTTCTTATTCACAGTTTTTAGTTACTTTCGGAAGAACTCAAAGATCACAGAACAGAAATAACTTAAAAGTAAAATAAAAACAACCATTTTCTCTTGTAGCATATAGGAGACCGAAGTCTTTAAAAATATAATGTTAAGCAGTATGACTAATCACTCACATTGCTGGCAAGGGCAAACTCATATACATAAAGTAAACGTGAACCTTTGCTCAAATTATCAATTTTTTTTTTTGATATCACATTTCATTTCTACCATGACAGCAACTGCAGAGAAACAGATTGAGATGAGTCCTTTCCATAGTTTTCAAACATGGTCAAGAATAGAAAAGTGGAACTTTTGTGAGAATAATTAATGTAGCTTTTACATATAATTCATTTTCTAGCCTTGTGATAGATACAATTTAAGCAGAGAGATTTTCAGATTATAATTATTCTGATATTTTAGGGTTTTTCCAAGAAGGTACACCTTGCTATAGAGCAGAGAACCTGAACAAGACATAAAAATCCAAAACGCTTGACTAGACTGTTATACCAACACTTTCTACCATGAGTCATTCATTCAAATGTATACAAATAAAAATACTTAGCCTTAGAGAAATTCCCTCTTCCTATGGATATAAGATGTGCAACATTTGGATATTTCAAGTGTGATGATTTAAAAAGAAAATTCAGTAGCTTGCTTTAATCAGTTACTGTGGATCATTACAGCTCTTGCATATTCCACTTTCACTTCTGCATAATTCTGTTTCGATCAATAAGGCTAGATTGGAATAAAACTAGATTATGACATTGGTGAATCAGGCCTCTTATTTTTGACACATTTAAGCTTTTCCTGAAAGACCAGATGGTTGGTGTATGTTATGTAGTTTTATTCAGATGAAATTTAAAAGAACTAAAATACTCCACATGCTTTTATTATTGGCATGTTTAGTGTGTTACCTAAAGAAATCTACAAAGGGAGATAATGAGCCTTGTCAACTGTTTCACAGTAATTACAGCCCTCATGATATAATGCTTCAAAATTACAATATAGCTTAAGATAATAAAATGTAAAAGGTTTTCTCAATCAAGAAAAAAAAAATCAACTTGTAACACTTACGCAGAAAAGGGATTATTTCAAACAGGTAACCATCAGTATATTAGACATGCAATCAAGCGTAATAAAACTAAATTCTGTCAGTGTTTGATACTGTACATTGTCCAAAATTTATACTGTATATTTTAGCTATATTCTTCCCACAAACATTACAGATCTTCATAGGGTTTGCCAGTTCATTTAAAAATTGAATATCAGAATAATATAAAGCTTCAAACACTTGTTTCAAATATTGCCTTAAAGCTCTCGAGCGTTCAGATCAGCTTTTTTTTGGTACTTACGGTCATTGCATAATGGTCCACTAAAGGAGGTCATACTACAGTCACAACTGAATCCATCCCACTGCTGTAAGCACACTCCCTGGTTGGCGCATGAGTCCTCTTGGCACGTTGTGCTGGGGCCTGACGAGAACACACAAAAAAAGGACTTGCACTTTGTCTTCCAAAGAGAGGTATTTCTCACTGGATCACATTAACTAGTTGCCAACATCTCAAATCAAATGAGCAAAGAGTTACCAAGTAAAATGGACGTAAACTTGCTGATTTTGTAGCATCATATAATATTAAAAGGGTGGTTTTGCTTTAGTTTTATGATTGATATGTCAAACATGTAAGAATGCACAGACTGAAGCAGAGTTATTCCAGGTACAGTGGGAATGCTTACTTTGTCCGAGTTATTTGTTAATCTCGTGTCA
Organism: Chlamydotis macqueenii; assembly: GCF_036417535.1. Classification (NCBI taxonomy): domain Eukaryota; kingdom Metazoa; phylum Chordata; class Aves; order Otidiformes; family Otididae; genus Chlamydotis; species Chlamydotis macqueenii. The sequence goes on along the minus strand of NC_141558.1, from coordinate 68,741,019 downwards.
GACTGACTAAATTAACTGGCTAAATGTTTTCTACAAACTTCAGTATTATTTTTTTTTCCTGTAAATACATTTCAAATAGCAAAGCCAGATGTTAACAGAAAGCAAAGCTCTGGGAGATGAAAGTAAAGATTGGAAAATAAAATTAAAACCGAAACAAAAATTAAAAAAATAATAAAATGAAGCTACACTATACAATGCTTTTAATCCCACAAGTTATTTTAAATGATTTAGGTCTGAAATTAAGAGGCGTTTGGGATACTTTGGCAGGAGTGTTGGCAAGTACTGATTCACATGCTTCAGGGATCCCATGCAGGTTCCTTTTTTAAGGAGAAATGCAGAAAATCAGACTACTATTGAACTGGCATGCCAAAATGTGACATACACATGAAAAACAAAGCTACTCTATTTCTAGAGAATCATAACTAGACTACTGTAATACAAAGAAATTTGAAAATGAATGTTCAAAGCACTAAAGCAATCACTATACAAACATATTCAAGACTGAAAGCCTTTATGCAAGCTATGCTGGAAAATGAAGGTTAGTGTAGCCCATTGTTTTAGAGGTGTGAAAATAAAAAGTCTGAAACAAAATAACACACTTCAGTTCTGAAATGCACAGAGCATTTATTGCAAAAATCAAACTGTGCATTGGGGGTTTCAGTCTTGTTCAATACACACAGGGCTATCTACCTTGCAAATCAGCTTTCATCAATGCAACTTTGTCAGCAAAATAAAAAAGCAAAATATATTAATTGTTAGTAAGCAATATTGAAATGGCAGCAAACACAGAAAAGAAACATTCAGAGTAAAGTGCATGCTGCCGTTAAAGAGAGAAAGAAATGCCATATAATGCAAACAAATCAATGCTAATAGCCATAAATCTTCAGGCAAGCCAAAATAAGAAAGCAGTAATTTGCCAGTATTTTACTACAAATATAATGGTTAATTGAGCTGATGACATGTAATGAAGGAAAATTAAAAGGGTTTTGTTTTTTGTTTTTTGGTTTTTTTTTCTTTTTTTTTGGAGAGATATGAATGCATTAGCAGAGTAAATGCATGGCTGAATCCTGACTAGCCATTTGTCATGTGCAGATACACTGAATTCAAGAATAATTAGCACCATCATCCTCTCTGGTCTTTCTTTTTCTAGCCCTTTCTTCATGACTGGTGAATGAAGACTGAAATACAGACTGTGTTCTACAGATTATTATGTGCTCACACACACATTTCACATTGACTCTTGACACTATTAGGAAAAATTTGGTTCTGGGATTATAAAATTCCCCTAAACTGTTTTTGGAAAAGACAGATCAATATCCATTTGAAACTCCCACTGCTAGTCATTGATGACAGGACAAAACTGGTCCAAAGATTATATAAATATCCTAAATCATCCTGTAGAGATAAATCCACTTAACTCTTCTTTCACAGTACAGCTCCTTCAAAGATCTCAGTGTGGGATTTTCTTTTGATTTACCAGTGTTTCAGAAACATCCACATCATTATGATTTAAGTCAGTTCAACAACCACTTGTTTTAAATGAGGCAAGCACACCTCTGAACCAGGGCTTCAACAATCACCAGTGTGATGAATCATAGAATCATAGAATAGTTTGGGTTGCAAGGTGTCTTTAAAGGTCATCCAGTCCAACCCCCCTGCAAGGAGCAGGGACATCTCCAACCAGATCAGGTTGCTCAGAGCCCTGTCCAACCTGGCCTTGAATGTTTCCAGGGATGGGGCATCTACCACCTCTCTTGGCAACCTGTTCTAGTGTTCTACCACCCTCATTGTAAAAAGTTTCTTCCTTATACCAAGTCTGAATCTGCCTCCCTCTATTTTAAAACCATTACTACTCATCCACAAGGCAGTGTAAGCTGCATCCCTGTTTCAGCAAAATTTTAACTGTTCTATTTTCTCCTGTTCTAATAATAATAACAATAATACCCATAAGTTATTGACTACAGTAGGCAGACATAGGATAGTGATTTCCTTTTCTTTGGAGTTTTGAGCCCAGAAGTTTAAACATTTGGGCATTACATCACCCTTTCTTGAGCTGGAGATTATAATGACAGAATCCCGTGGCTGACAAGACAAGACACATTTTTTTCTCACCAGATTCTGCTACTCGGATACTTTACAAAGATGAAGTGAAAATATCTGTAGGTGTTTAAATGTTATATATTCATGCATTTATTTACACTTTAGTTATGCAATGTTAAATTTCCTCATCTTTGCAAAAGTAGAGCAAAAGTCACAGGGACTTAAAAGTACATAAACTGCAGGACTCTGTAGGCATGTTAAAAAGTGGATGTTAAGACACATATTTGGAAAAAATACAGATAAGATCTTGTTAAAAAGAAGGGTATTTGGCTTTTTATGAAATTTATTCTTAGCACTTAGCTTATCTATAGTAGTCATTATTCAAAAATTGCCATCAAGACTAGCTTACATGTAAGAATTTGTTTTAAAAAAGTATGCTTTAAAAAAAAAAAAAAAAAAGAAAAAGATCAGAGGAGGACCATTTAATATGGGTAAATACTATAGTATCTACCATAACAGGTTCGTGTATATATATATATATATATATATATATATATTACAGAACAAAGCTATTTAGTAAAAATATTGTATTACACTCTTCTCAAGCATTCACCTTTTGATTCACATTCTATTTAAATATTCTAACTTATTCAATCTTCACTGCAGACTTTTTAATGACTGGATTTGGTCTCTCATATACATTTGTCTTATGTGAGGGCTTATGTAATATATATCACAGAAAAAGCATTATTAAGTAGCATGTGCAACATTTTATATATATTGCAAAACCAAATTCGATATCCACCACCAAGAATCTTCACATTAATACTCTGAAACTTTTCATGTTCATTTAATACACAAACTATATTACATATGCACATGCATGCATACAGTGCATTTTCCACCTAAAGAGTATTTTTCCTCATTCTGTTATTTCTATAATTATGCTTTATTTAAAGTGTGTAAAGAAAGTAAAAAGGATTTGAGGAGAGAAAACCAGAGCTGACACTTATAACCTGGCTCTGGGGTTTGCTGTTAACAATTCAAAGAGCTAGTTAGCATATTTATGTTTCTAGCTGTTAGTTTTTATCCGTTCTAGCCATTGAAAATTTGTCAACAAGGTGGATTCAGCCAAGTGTAAATTATATTCAATGCTCAATGATAGAGAACAGAGATATCTATCTGCCAGAAACTGCAGAAACTGCAGTGGTTGAAACTTCGAAATGCAACCATTACAACTTGCCACACCAATCCCATGTGTGGATTTGCAGAAAAAAAAAAAAAAAAAAAAAAACAAAAAAAAAACGTTCCAAAGAAAGGATTTTTAACATGCGCTTCTGACAATACAGTTTTGAGAAATATCAATATTTTAAGAACAACACCCTAACAGATAAAATTAATTAGTAGTACACCATGACTTCATAGCTCGACAGAAGATGGAAAAAGAGCTTCAAATCCTGTTTTAGTTTGTTTTTTTCTTAATACCAGAAAGGTGAAGAATTCAATCCCATAAGAATCTGAAGAACATCAAATCCAAGTGCCTCACATTTCAGGAAAGATTCTGCAGCAGGCTGCTGTCTTAACAAAGGCCAGTACAAGCAGCTGTCTTTTGGATTGAGGGTGGTGGTGACTAATACTTATTGTTTTGAACTTACTTCTGCTGCTGTGTCCTGATCTCTTTGGACTCGACATCTCAGGGGGACTTACAGGAATTACGCATCCCACTGCAGTGTGAGATAGATGCAAAGCTGCTCAGCTCTGTAAGGATGGAGATGGTCCTTTCTATACACAGCAGCAGAGCTGTCCACAGCTTGAGGCATACAAGAGACTTCTAGGAGGCAGCTAAATTTGCAAGTGACTTAAATCGTATGTTAGGTTTCAGAACACTTCATTTTTTTATACATCTGATCCATGATCTGCAGACAAGAGACTGACAGATGAGTCAGATAGAAAGATGGAGTAAACAAGTGAGATGGAAGAGTTAACTTGCAATGGTTAAGCAGAAAGTTGGGAAGGAAGTATTTCATTCCATGCTGTTAAAGCTTTCCTTCTGCAGACAAAAAGACTTCTGATGAGGCAGTTCTCTGGGAGCCAGAGACAAACATCTAGTTTGACCATTTTGCTTCTGTCAGATGACTTTGGTGTCAGAAAAAGCTGACTCTCCATCAAAAGGGACAATATTTGAACGGCCTTTATTAAATTGTTGGTAGCTTTATTAAATTCACTGATAGCTGAGTTGTGCCATGGGTTTAAAAGGTGCACTCGCACTCTAGGCTTGTGTTTCTTTGAAGTGTATAAAATTCATTTAGAAAATTACATAATTTCAAAAGAAACTATGAAATATATAATAGAATTAAGGTGTACTTCAACTCTCTGAAGGGATGGTGCAGGCATGGAATTTGCTAACATCATTCAGAAAGCAGAATCTAATTTTCTAAACTCAGTGACAAACTAATTTATACATGTTTTTACATTCCTGATAGAAATAAATAGACACTAAAGCTACTGAAAAATAAGTTGTGAATTTTACATATTCCTATGTGCTATCAGTAGAATTAATACTGTTAACTAAAAGTAGCAGGTAAAGAACAAAAAATTTCCACTTGTACAAGCTTACTGTAGGCACAACAAAAGCTTTATCTCATGAAGCTTAAGGAAACCATCCCAGCTCTGCTTGGATTTTTTAAAATGTCTATTAGCAAAATTAACGAACTCAATTATCAAAGTCATCAAGATTCCAACATGAAGTTTTGCAGTGCCATTTACACATTTTTCTGTCCAGAAAAGAACAGCACTTGAAAGAGGGGACAACACGTAAAATTGAACATTACCACAAAATTCAGAATTATGTGAATAAAATATATATGCAGGGACAGAAAATTGATTTAAATTCTGGGCTGCATCAAAAGAAGGGTGGCCAGCAGGTCAAAGTAGGTGATTCTCCCCCTCTCCTCTGCTCTGGTGAGACCCCACCTGGAGTACTACATCCAGCCCTGCAGCCCTCAACCTAAGAAGGACATGGACCTGTTGGAGAGAGTCTAGAGGAGGACCAGGAAGATGATCAGAGGGCTGGAGCACCTCTCTTGTGAAGACAGGCTGAGAGAGTTGGGGCTGTTCAGCCTGGAGAAGAGAAGGGTCCAGGGAGACCTTATAGCAGTCTTCCAGTACCTAAGGGGGTCTACTAGAAAACTGAGGAGGGACTTTTGACAATGGCAGGTAGTGGTGGGACAAGAGGTAATGGCTTTAAACTGGAAGAGGGAATTTAGATGAGACATAAGGAAGGAACTATTTACCGAGAAAGTGGTGAGGCACTAGAACAGGTTGCCCAGAGAGGTGGTGGATGCCCCATCCCTGGAAATGTTCAAGGCCAGGTTGGATGGGGCTTTGAGCGACCCAGTCTAGTGGAAGATGCCCCTGCCTATGGCAGAGGGTTTGGAACTAGGTGATCTTTAAGGTCCCTTCCAACTCAAACCATTCTATGATTCTATGCTTCTATGAAATTATTTCATAAATCATAGTAAAAATAATGTGGGATTAAATGACAGCTGGAAAAATAGCTAAAGATTGACACCCTTGAATTACAAATATACCATTTCTAATTTTGCCCTCACTTAAATTCCATGATATTCCAGATGAGTCAATAAAGGTATAAAAAACGTGAGATAAAACAAGTTTGGTTGTTACTGATTTCAGATAGGAAGGCTCATGACAATGGAGCTCTCAGGGGTGAGTAAAAATAGAGAAGATGGAAAATTGATCTTAAACAGTTTCATAAATTAGCCTTGAATTAATCAACTCAAAATGTCTGCTTTAAAAATGAAATTAATTAGCTAATGTCTCAGCATTAGCTAATGCCTAAGTGTTACAAAGATATAAAGGACTTAACTGAAACCAATTGTTATTGTTTCTATCATTAATTAAAATACATCAGAAGTAAACAAAATACATGCAAAATATCTTGCCACTGGAGAAGGATGGAACCTACATTAAACATTTAAGTAGTTAACTCCTGTTCTCAGATACGTCTCCACTGTGGGGCAGGCACACACTTGTCTCCGTAATACTCAAAAACATGCAGTCTTTATATAAACAAGTGTCAAACAAGATCAATTAGAAGCAGGTAAAACATAGTCTCTCCATGCATGGAGCGTGCATATCAACAAAACACTGCAGGATTCACACAATATGTTCACTATAATATAAAATAATATCACCATATTTAATACCTTCACATCCTCTTTCTATTTGTCCATTACAGAAGAGAGCATCTGAGATTAGATCAGGGAGCCGTCCATTCAAGTCAACTGAAGCAAGACAGCCTTGGAATCCCTCTTTTGCATGTACCAGTTTTGGCAAGGACTTATACATTTCTTTGGCCACTCCTCCAATATACAAATCACCTGTTAAGGAGAAATAAATATCAGACACAGAAAAAAAACCCTATAGGATCTTTGACCTGCTTGATCTTCTGGCCTTTTTGTGCTGAGCGACAGGTATCTCCGAAAAACATTCTTCAAAATAAATGTAGGAGAAAACACTGATAGCACATATGATGAAAAAAGGCATTGCAGGGCTATATTTTTTCAAATGCATATGTAGATTTCACATCTGTATGACCAATTACTTAGAAGTACCTGGATGTGTCAGAGTTTAACCCCAGTCAGGACCAAGCTACACAGTCTCTCGCTCACTCCCCCCACCCTCCAGTGGGGCAGGCAGGAGAACTGGTAAAGGCGGCAAAACTTGTTGAGATTAAAAAAAAGTTTGAGAGAGTAACAGGAGAAAAAAATCAGAGATGGAAAACAAATAAACAAAGCCAATAACAGAAAATACTTAAGCACATAGTTTACAGTACAATAGCTCACAGCAGATCCCAATGCCCAGTTTCCTCTCAAGTAACAGGAGGCTCTTCTCATCACCCTCCTCACTTATACACTGAGCATGATGTCACAGGATATGGAACAGCCATTGGGCCAATTTGGGTAAACTATCCCAGCTGTGTCCCCCAGTCACAGGTGCTACCAGGTCCAGTTCCTCTCCCAGCTCAGATGAAAATTAACTCTGTCCTAGCTGGAACCAGGACAATATGTTATGTCTGTGCCAGCTCATATGTACAAGAAACATGCATCTATTTCACAGACAAGGATTGAGTCACAGAATGTGCATGTAGAAATGCATCTAGCACTGACGCATGTTGTTAGCATACTCAGGAAACTTGACCACAGATAATCCTAATTATGTATCAAGCAGGCTGAGATAAAAGTGGAGCACCACGATCCACTTAAAAGTCCATATATCCAGAATTATCCATTTAAAAGCATGCCAAGAAATAAGGGGTTTAGGGACACACCTAAGGAGAAACTTAGGGATACCATTGTTAAGCAGTGAAATGTCTGATTCTCTGCACCAAAATTCATACCCTGCATCAGTCATGTGGGAACAGGGGGAGTTAGATGCCCTTAAAATGGCAATGTGCATGCTGAGCAAACAGAATTTTATTAAAAAAGATAATTCTGATAACAGACACATATTATAAACAGCTCTCTGATGAATCTCGGTCAACTTACTCAGGACTGAAAGCCAGTGCTTTTCTTCCTTTAAATAATTCATAGCTCTGAGACTTACTTTGCAAAGACATAACTATAACTTTTAAACACTGAGGGAGGGGATGTTTTCTTTTATTTTAAAATAATTCAAGCTGTGCCTTTCCTTCATGTGTTTGGTGTCTCTGGCAGGCAGAACAGTGATCTTTCAAACTAACATAACCTACCTCCCTAAAGCGTGCCTTAAGTGTCAGGCTACAGGTTTAACTAGGTACTTTCCATAGCTTTTCCTGAAGACATGTTGCAGAAACCAATCTGAGTTTCACTTGGCCAGAGAGGGGAAGCATGCTTAGCGTGTACATAACCCTAGCAAAAAGGCTTCAGTCCTCCTAGCAGGCAAGATGTGCTTGATTCTTTCAGTCACAGACAGAAAGGAATAAAACCATGGTTTTCCTACCTCTTGCATGAGTTTACTGCCCTGCTCTGCTATCCTCTAACTCAGAAAAAGCAGCCACCTTTGCAAGCCTGGTGGGAGTGCTCTGAGCATGCCTAGGCACACTGGAAGAGGACCATCTGAGCTTCCGAGGAGGACTGAACCTGTCTGAAGGAAGGTGCTTACGGGAACATCTGACTCTCAAGCAGTGACAAAATTCTTACTGTACCTATGCATTAAATCTTCTGTGATGACATGTTTTATGCTATCATAAATTTTCAATAGACAATCTGAATATACATTGTAATCTACATTGTGTATTCCAGTACGTCCCCTAGTCTGGATGATTTTGGAGCCTAGGCCAGAGGATGTACCAAAGACTGTTTCTGCATCACCTCAAATGCAAAATTATTAATTTCCTAAGTGTTTACCAAGCTTTCTAGGCAAATTTATAGTGACAGAACTCAGAATATACTAGCCATCATCACTACCCCATGTGGCTAATTTTAATCTTCCTCTTATCAGTATAAACTGCAGTCACACCTTTTCCCAGTTCTCCTGACATACTTGCTTGTTCATAAGGGAGTGCAATTTAGTGCTCTTTGCAATAGTTTACAGTTTGCCTGCAAGGAAATGGCCTGAAACAAACAAATGTCAATCAGACTGTGAAAAATTTTTAGTCACTACATATCAGCCCTAAAACTCAACTGCTTTTGAATTAGAGAAATGGAGATAAAAAGCTTAGGAACATGCATGTTATTAATCTTATAAGCCATCCAACCAGAAGTCTTAGCAACCATTATAGTAATGTACTAAGAAACCTCAAGCTTTCTCCATTCCATGTAGATAATTTGAAAAATAAGATATTGCTTTCCTCTAGAGCTTTGAGGTACAGTTTAAATCTCAGAAGCATGATACTAGACATAGCAGATTAAAATACAGTGATCCATATGTTCCCACAAATGGGATGTAATTCATTCACAGCAGAAAAACAACTGTATTTTTCAACAAGCTGAACTGGAAACAAAGTAAAAACTCTGCTTCATTATGAAAGTTCTTCATCTTTTTCTCAGATTGAACATCTAGAAAAGTAAAATCAGTAAAACCCTTCCTGGTTTCCTGAGCTTCTGTGCTTTCAGTCATTGTCAGCACAGAATACAGAGATATAATTCATCTCAATTGATTCCAGAAGACTTGAAAGAGGGAAACTCCAGAGAACAATACTAAGAAAACCATACCTATGCCAAAAAAGGTTAAACTTGGTCTATTGGATGTGACACATGCAACCTCTTCTTAAACCTCCCAAGTTGTATACTGTCCAAACAAACATTTTTATTCTGTGATTGGTTAAACCTTTAAAACTTGAAACTTTCAAATTGATCCCCTGCTAGTTCCTAACATACATCCCTCAAGCATATCGAGATTGCTATATACAATCACATAGCAATTGTAATTTATGATTAATGGCTAGTAGAAGTCCAGGTCACTGTGCTAGGATATGAACCTGAACTCAGAATATTTGCTCCTTTAAAATATAAACTGGAATATTTTCAAATAGATTTCATATACACAGAAGTACGATACACTAAGTTCAGTCTAAATAAACTGTAACTCTATTGTTTAGTGACAGTTCTTTAAGACTATTGATAATTAGAACTGATAATTATATACTGTTGAAGATATAGTTTCCACAAACAAAGGCATGTTCTGGGTAATATTTTAACTTTGTTAATGTTAAAAATAACTTGAGTTCTGCTTTTGCACTAGTTAATACACTACACTAATACATATCATATGTATTGAGCAGCCATATTGACTACTAGATGTTACCTTTTATAAAGCAAATACAAGTACTTTCTATTACTATAGGCTAAACCTTTACCAGATTTGATATCAAATGTGGTTTGAGTTTGCTGTTCATGCAATAAAAACATACTTTCTCTCAGAGACAAAATTTTATTAAGGGATAGACTCAGGAAGTAAAACCCAGATTTTTTTTTTTTCCTAAAGCTATTTAAATTTTTTTCACTTGGTTATTTTTTCATATTTGCCACCAAAAATGTTCTGCATAGCTTCTTTTATTTCAGTTAATCACATGCTTCATTTTCACCTTCATCTCAACAAAGTAGTTTCTTACAAAACTCCAGCATTAGAAATTCAGACAAGATAGAATTGTAGAAAATGTTTTCAATGAAAATATTTGTATATTGAATGTGCATTAGCAGAGGTTCAGAAAAGATAAAGCTTGTCCCTGCTCTCAGTAAAAGACATCAGAGGAATCAACATAGTATGTAGAAATTCTTAGGTTTTCTCCTCTATTTAACTTCTTATGTAAGTACAGCTTTACTACTGAAAATGTTACATGCTCTAAAGCAGGCTTAATCCCTTGTGTATCTGCCTACCTACCCTTATGAATTACATGTAAGTAATTTCATTAACTAAGGTATCACAGTTCATCAGATCAATAGTATGAGACCAGGACACTATCTAAACCAGCTGCAGCCTAAACACAATACTATCGCAATGCTGCTACCACTGAAAATGTGTGACCATTTCAGGAGTTGTGCATGATAGAAAATGCAATTTATTTCTTTCTTTCAACAGGTGAGCATTGTTTAAGTACATATAGAAAGGGATATACCTGTATTACAGTGCTAACCATAGTTTCTGGAACTAAAGTTTACCCATTACCTTTCACACATGTATTTTACTCTGAAGTTTATTTTTATTTTTAAATGTAGTCCCGAAAAAAATCTCCATTTTTTATCACAATCATCCTGACTTACCTTAATTCATAAAGGAAAATAACCAATAATTCTAAAATAAATCAACTTGCACAAACAAAGTAGCAGGCAGTTAAGAAATGGGTGAGGGAATAGAGTGTTCCTTCTGATCTCTGGAGAGCATCTTCTTTGAGAGCAGATGCTCCTTAATCTCACAACTCTCCTCTTACTTACATTAGGAGTCAGTACACAGAGTTATTCCCTTGTATTTAGAAAGGGAGGACTGTTTCCTCCCTTTGTTCTTCTGAGGCCAAAAAACATATAAATGTATGCTGCAATGTTTCTAGCTGGCATGTTCATTATACAGGCCTGAGAATCAGCTGGAAGGCAGCACTTCCAAAGCTATACCTATAAATCATAGAATCATTTAGGTTGGAAACATGGTATTAATAGTACTGGTCAGTTATACCATTAGCACTGACAAAGAGAAGAGTTTAGTGAGTTTAATTAGTATTTTTTACAGGTAATACATATCTACATATATTCTAACGGGAGCTTTCCTATTTACACCTGTGTTTCTCTTTTCTGACTTAGAGCTGATTTGTGCTTCTAGTGAATTTAACACAGAAACAAATTGCTAGCTAATAAATGAACCCAAGTTTTCCATGTATTCATTATTGGAATCACACTTACGAAAAAATGCACAGAACACCATACAACAGTGAGTCACACACAACTGCTGGTGAAAAAAAATACTGCCAAATCCTTCTGTAATAACTCATCCTTTTTTTTTTTTTTTTTTTTAAAATGCCAAGTCTCTATATTTCTTCAAAGTAAGGACTTTTCAAGTGCTAAATGAAAGAAATGTAAAATAAAAATTGAAGATGCTGTTCAGAAGTATCTTATTATTTGGCATTACTGACATTGCTGAAAGGTCACCTCAGAGACTTTCCTCCTTTCCTTATTCGTGTCCATGCCCAAGAATTCTTAAGTGATACGTGCTGGTGGGCAAAAACTATTTATTTACTTTAATGACTATCATTGTCTTCAAGCACTAGAAGAGAGGAAATTATTATCCATTTACAGCAACATGTAAATACTGCTCAGGGAACAAGTAGTTTAACCAGGATATAGTTAGGGTTCTTTACTCTCCAAGATCTGTATGTTTTATTGTACATATCTGCTGTTCATTACTTGAACACCGTTCTTGACAAAAAATGAACACCATTCATTCAAATATGGTTCCATGTATGAATGCAAACAAAACAAAAAGGAGGAAATAAAACAGTAGAAGGAATTGTCACTTTGCTTTTTTCTCAATGCATAACGACAATATCCCTGGAATGTTTCTATATGGCTGCTCAAAGCCATCTTCAGATCCATCACTCTCTCCAAAAGTAGATATTCTCCCCTTCGTGTCTTGTTGCATTGCTGGTTTCAACTGTACTTTCAGCCATTCTGTTAATTTATCTTTCATTTTAGAAGACAGTTCCCTATCTTGTTTCTAATGTCACATTGTACTAAATCACTACTACAGCTAGGAACAAGAGTGCTTCTGCAGTATACTGCAGTATACTAGAGCAGTATTACTGGCCCAAGAAAGAGATGGATAGACCTGGCACAACACGAGGGATTCTGAAAGCACAACAGGCATGTCCACAATTCCTTTATATGACATATGAAAATACAAAGGAACATCTGGCTGTTGTGAAGCCAAGGTGTCAGGCACACTTCTCTCCAAATACAGTATTTCAAAATGATCAAGCATATAACAGCTTCTTCCCTGAGGCAGACAAAGAGGAAGGAAGACTGTAAAGACTGAGAAATACCATAGGGAAAGTCTAATCTCGAAAGAAAGAAGTGCCCACTTTCTTCAAGTCTTTCATAAAACAGATGATTTGCTGTTACAAGATCAATAGAAATCACTTTGTAGTATCTTAATAGTTGCACAACGAAATACCAGGTGGAACTCAACATGAGAAGATGCACACAATCCCAAGTCATGGTATTTTTGAGGCAGCTGTAATGTGAAAATAAACTGCTCTCACACAAGATGAATATGCACTGACTTAAACACAATAGACAACATTCTGATCTTGAATCAAGGAATACTGTCTCAAATTAAAATGTTAGGTAGGCACCTAGATGCCTTTGACATCAACAAAATATAGGAGCCTACTTGTCCTTAATGATCTCCTCTCTTCAACATACAAAACCACCTACCTACCATTTACTTTGTGCAATAGGCAGAGCAGAGTGGTGGCTTTTCTTTCAGATACGGTGTTTCAACACACATTTTAGAAAAGAAATTGGGCCTGAACAGCAGATGAGTGGTGATTCTAGAGTTTTTCCCCACTTTCATTATTCATGACTAAATGTTTACTTTTTGTTCCATGTAAAAAAAAAAAAATAGTTGATCCTTTTAAAATGTTGATGAAATACAATTTTTCTTTTTTGAATAAATGAAGAAGCCTGCTGTGATCATAACTCAATAATAAATTGAAGGACCGTTGACAAAGACTTAAATGATGTATCCACACAGCTTCTGCAGCACATACGCTCTAGCATATGGCTTTTCAACTCTTCCTTTACAGTAAAGAATATGCACTTGCTGCGCATTCACAGGCCTGTTGGTGCTAGAGCCAAGCACAACTGAATTTTGTCTACCACTTGCAAGGGCACTTGAGGGAAGACATTAATGTGTAAACGTAGTGTTTTATGCCCACTTACTCACTTCAAAGAGTCCATTCTGTAGCTTCAGTATTGATTTGTAGTTCAAGTCTTTTGGTTTTGATGTGTTTTGTGAGGGTTTTTTTTTTTTTTTTAAGGAAAGTAGGCATTTCAAATATTTTTCCTGTTGGAATGATGAATTTAATCACTTTTAAACTCTCTTTCACCTAAGAAGGAAAAGGGTAGCTAGTTTACTTGTCCAGGCTCTGCTGAGTTATCTGTCCTTTCAAATACTTTAGGCAAGAGGCAATTGTATGATGTGACAGGTGGTGTCTCCCATCTTCCACATCCCCTGTACTGATAACCAATCAAGGCAAAATAATTACAGGCAAAAAAGGGAATTTATGGGTTAGGAAGTCACTTTTTTTTTTGGAAAGTTATATAGAAACTGATCTTTTTAGCCCAATTCTACACTACCTTCAGTATCTTCCCTGAATGCCCCATTAAAGTTATGAGAAAAAAGAAATTACCAGCACTGAAATGCTGGCACTGTGGGTTTTCTTTGGTCATCCTTATCGGCATATGGGACATACTGTAGTTATTTGTCCAGAGAATTTAACTTTGAAGATAATTCCTCCCTTGGCTGATATTGTTCTTTTTACAGTTTCAATGTAGCACTGCACCCTAATCCACACTGACAGGAAAAAAGGCAGTGAGGATTAAGAGGTACCAGAGAGAACTCACAGCTGATCGGTGCACAACGAAGAGCTCCTTACAGATTTCTCTTGCCACTAATTTCTATGCAAGTCCACACTGGAGATACACCTGCTGCTCTACCTTTCTCCAAGTCTCCCAGTTCCATCACACTACTCATAACCACACTACTCTTATAAGTGCATTGAAGATTTTCTGCACATGGTACAAACATGCTTCTGTCTTGAAACTTCTTCTCATGCCGTTGCTATGCTGCTCACTGTTTTACATCTCAGCTCTGCTGGATGTGCTCTCCACTTCCATATTCACCTCTTGGTGCTGTTTTCACTCCTATTACACTTTTTGGCTCTGTTCAGAACTGCTCAATGCTTATGCAAACACGCCTATGTTTCACAAGCAAGTAAAGCTGTATTGTAGAAAGTGGGAGAGGGGGAGGAGACACAGGGAGGGCAACAGCAACGACATGACAATGACCTTAGCAGCTAAGTTTTCAATAGACAAAAGTAGATTCTCAAAAGGTAAGTTCCCAAGTCTGAACATTCCCTTTGATTTTTCCAGGTAAAAACCCGTAATTTCCCAAAAACTCCCGTTCTCAAATGACATGTATTCTCAAACAATAAACAGCTACACAAAATGATCAATGATCTGGACAAAGGGATTGAGTGCAACCTCAGTAAGTTTGCACCAAATTGGGCCAGAGTGTTGATCTGCTTGAGGGTAGGAAGGCTTTACAAAGGAATCTGGACAGGCTGGACCAATGGGACAACATGAATTGTATGAGGTTCAACAGGGCCAAGTGCCAGGTCCTTTATTTCGTTCACAACAATCCCACACAATGGTACAGGCTTGGGGAAGAGTGGCTGGAAAGCCACCTGATGGAAAAGGACCTGGGGGTGTTCGTCAATAGCTGGCTGAATATGAGCCAGCAGTGTGCCCAGGTGGCCAAGAAAGTAAACAGCATCCTGGCTTGTATGAGGAACAGTGTGGTCAGCAGGAAAAGGGAAGTGATCGTGCCCTTGTACTTGGCACTGATGAGGCCCCATCTTGAACACTGTGTTCAGTTTTGGGCCCCTCACAACAATACAGACATTGAGGTGCTGAAGCACGTCCAGAGAAGAGGAACAAAGCTGATGAAGGGTCTGGAGCACAAGTCTTACGAGTAGTGGCTGAGGCAATCGGGATTGTTTAGGCTGGAGAAGAGAAGGCTGACAGGAGACCTTATAGCTCTCCATAACTACCTGAAAAGAGGTTGTGGCTAGGTGGGTGCTGGCCTTTTCTCCCAAGTAGCAAGTGATAGGACGAGAGGAAATGGACTCAAGTTGTGCCAGGGGGAGTTTAGATTGGATATTAGGAAAAATTTATTTATGGAAGAGTGGTCAGGCACTGGAATAGGCTGCTCAGGGAAACAGTGGAGTCACCATCCCTGGAGGTATTTAAAAGATGTGTAGACGTGGCACTTCAGGACATGGTTTAATGGTGGACTTGGCAGTGTTAGATTTATGGTTGGACTTGATCTTAAAGGTCTTTTCTAACCTAAATAATTCTATTATTTCATTTTGCTTCTTTTCCCCCTTGAAGACTAGATGGAAAGCACTGGCATTGAAAAAGATTAAACAGATTTAAAATCAAAGCAGTCTGCTTGTCCAATGGACTGTAAGGAAAGTTGGCGATGCATGTTAAATGGTAAATAATAAAGCCTAATTGCCATATAAATGTGTGTGGTAATCCATCTCCTACAGAACTGATGCTATGCCAATTACTCTGTATGAGGGGGATGGTTGTGGTGGAGAGGTGAGGCATTCAAGCACATCAAATGTCCTTCATTTCTTTCCCGTTCTGACCACTTTTGTACATTGTATACACCTGAAAAATAGACAAAAATCTAATGAAGGAGGCATTTTCATGGCACAGTATACTTAGATTTTCCTTCCTACTGATATTCTTCTATTTACTCATTCTCTGCTTCATTAGCCAACACATGAGCTTAGCATAGGATTGTAGAGGAAAACTTTTTATCTAAAGCTATCAACTGCTTGATCAAGACAATCGCCTCCAGACTCTGAGGATATTGTACAAAGCAGCTCTTTTGCAAAAAAAAAAAAAGGACTGCTCAGTCAGAATATCAAGATCCATGAGGATGGCGCTTTCATACTCACAGCAGTACATTTTGAAAACAAGTTTAGGACATGCATCTTGGCTGGGGGGGTGTTAGGATTCAGGAAGATGTATTTATGCTAAATATCCATATTTTCTTTTTGTCAGTTTTAAGAGCATATGTGTTTCTTATATTATCCTTAGCATAACTCTTCCTTAGTATTCCAGAAGGGCTTGGAAAAAAATTCCACAATCAGCAATGGTAATAATCTGCATGCCAAACAGCTGTAGAAATGTAGGCAAATCTATACATTTGTATGTGTGTAAGAGATTGAAAAGAGCAGGAGAGAAGAAGCAGAAAGCAAAAAGTTTCTGTCACCATGGAGTGATCTGAAAGACTACTGCAATATTGTTGACTTCACAGAACTCAGCACAAACACTAGAGTATTTTCTTTAATTTTGATTTAATCCAGAAGTACTGGAGTAGATTTTTTTTTTCTCCATCTCATAATTTTGGCAATCTGGATACAATTTCTGAAGGCTTAGCATTGCCAAAATTATTTTCACAGCCTGTTAGACACCATAGCTGTTTAGAAGCAGTATATGACAAGTTGCAAAGAAAGGAGGATAAAGGAATACGCATTAGACCAGGTTGTCCAATCTCCTATTGTTAATGTGCCCGTATATCTTTGCTACACAGAAAGTCTCAAAGAAGACCTCTCAGTTTTAAGATCTTTATTTTTCCATCCGTACAGAGGCTGCTTTCCCAACACTATCAGAAAGACAACAGCTGCATTTGCCGTTGTCTACCTCAACAGGTCACATTAGGAAGATATATTTACTGTTGACAGTATTTGGAACTCTGCATTTGGAACAGAATGTTATTTCTGCATGAAGAGTTCACAGCCCACTGGCAAGGTCATTACAATTAACTCATGCATGTTTATTTGAGAAATTCAAGCATTAATATTTGTTCATTTGTACGAATTTATGCTTTTCTGTGCTTCTTAAAGCTTTTTTTCTTAGTAATAGAAAGATGAAGGGCCACTGCTATTGATAGAGACCTCGTAATATAGAGAAGAACATAAAATGCAGCAACAATAATAATGGGCTCAATATAAAACAATGGGGACAAATATTACAGGAAATTGAAATAATTTTAATTTCCATTGCTGGAACAAGAAGTCCTCCTTATGGTCAAGACCAATTTAGCTCAGTTTTACATAGCATGAATAACCTACTCTGACAGGCAAATGAAATATCAATAGTTTAAGTGACTATTACAAATTATCAATGAATATGCGAGGCTAGTAAATCTACTGATAATTTAGTTAATTGCATTCAAAGTTTACAAGGATTAATTAATTGTCAAGTGAGTCTTTCTGTATATGGAAGTAGTATATTTAAACTGCATTTGCAAAACTACTGAGATGATACCAGAAATTAATAGGATTACTTTTCTTTCAGGTGCTTCAGACTAGGCTGTTTTCACTGTATAGAAAAAAACAGCAAATGAAAAGGCAAATGTATACAGCAACTGCACCCATATCTCTCAAAGAATAGAGGAAGCCAGAGGCCAGTGAAGAGCTACAGAAATAAAACGGACAAGAGATCCAGACAGGATTTTTAAATCCAAGGAAGTTGATTCTGATGCATGCTCTAATATGAACAGCATATTTTCAGGATGCAGTGATATAACAGCATAGGAATAACATATGACTTACACTGGACTCTAAAACTGGCATTTGGGAAGGTCACGTGGAAAAGAATAACAGAGTGAGACAAGTTAGAAGTATGGATATCAGTTCAAAAAAGCAAGTCTTAAAGATGCATGATATGCTGCACAGGCAGCAAAAAAATAAAATCATCAATATTGAGTTAGGTAGGATTTTTTTTTTGTGATGGTGATTTCCTTTTAAAAAGAAAATATAGTTAGCTCAATATAGAAATTAGGATGATTGTAGTTCATGCTGGAGGATGCATAGCTAGAAAGTTTGGAATAGGATGGGATACTGAAGTATTGAAACTATCAACTCCTAAAAAAGTTTGTAACTACTTATTGTTAAATCCAAAATAACAGCAGCATTCCTTAGCTTTTCATTTTGAGAGAGTGCAATATTTTAACTTTGAATTTCAATTTATAAACAATTAAAATGCTAAAATATTTCAATTTTCTTGTGGATTCTTGTAGGGTTTTGTATGTCTGTTGTTTAAAAAAAGGCGAAGAAAACTTTGGGGATTAAAATAGTGCCTGTATGTGCAGGAGAGAAGCAAAATGAAGATTAAACTATAGTAGGTAAGTGGATATAAAGTCATGCTTGAGGATGTTGGTCCTCCTTGAAAGCAGATCATGTGTCTTCAAATTCTTATTTAAAAAAGAAAAAAAAAATCTGATAGAACTCTGATTTCCCACACCACAGGAAGAATATATGGAGAGGGAAGAGATATTTTAATAGCTACAGTCTGAACAATGGAGATATCTTTTATTTGGCAACAGTGAGGAACAAGAGCACAAGTTAAATTACACATTCACTTGCATTTTTGTGCCCCTTCAAGGCCACTCGGACCCCTCAAACCGTAAGAGCACAGCAACTAAATGTTGGCAGGCTTGAGCTGCACTGCTTTTGCTGTTAAGACTAATTTATCTTCACAAGTTATCTGCTAGAACTGCACCTAAGTACACTTTGCTAATAACCTCTGCTAGGAAAAATAATACAGTTCTTGGAATCCAAACGTAAAACTATTTTAACTCATTTATTTGTCTCCAAATTATAATTTATCCATTTAACTACAGCAATAATTAAGCTGGAGAATTTAATGTAAGTGTTTCCACAGGTACCCGCTAGAATCCACTGAAGTTGTACCAGAGGTTATGCAGGGAACCCATGTCAGTAATAACAGACTTTCTAAGCTATATAGCCAAATCCTACACTCAGAAGGAAACATATAGTGGAAATTCTCTCCCATATTTTTATTGCAACTGTCTGCTTTCCTAGACAACTGGCATCCCATGCAGGCTTTACAACACAATCTGTGTGATATCTTTGCACAAAATTCACTGTGTATTTGAAAAAAAAAAAACAAAACAGTGCATATATGGGTTTATCTTTCCAGGATTAGCTTTGATTTCAGCATCTGAAATCTGGTAACTCTACAATTACTCAAAAAGGCTGCAAATTCTATATTATCTGTGCACATTTATATTTCAACTAATGCTAACTCTGGTTAAACAGAATTATTGATATCACTACCGGGAAGTATAATTTTGAATTTGCTTTGTTGCTAGAGCTAGAATAATATAGGAGAATGAATTAAACCTAGCTGCTTGTGTCAGTAAAGTGTATGGAGTGTTAATAGCATAACAGAGATGTGTCACCACAAGAAACACTGACATAAAATAGAAAAGAACAACCTACAGGACAGCGTTTCAACTGAATACAAAAGAATAAAAAATAATAATGAAAGGCATTTTTTTCTCCTTTTTAGCCTGCTAGCTGAAACATACCAGCTTGAACTCCACCAAAAATCCAACAAAAATTCTCATGATGTATGCTGTGCCATATTTAAGGAAGCTGAGTGAAATATAATGATACATTTAAAAAAAAAAAGAAACATACCACTACGAGAAGTCAGAGGTTAAGGACCTGTGTATGTTAAACTAGTTTGAGAAAGATGCTTAATATATATTACAGGACTGAATATGTGAGGCTTATTATTATTTTACTAGCCACATTTCCTGGGTGGTGAATTACGGAAAATCCACTTCTATTATAATTCATCTTCCTCGATTCAAATCTCAGCATATTTTTTTCATGCTCTTCAGTTTCTTTCCACTGGAATTCAAGGTTAGAAAATGTACCAGCTACGGATACAGTTTTACTTCAAAAGGGTAAAGCAGAAGTAGGATTTTCAAAGGAAAGAAAACAAAGGAATGTTGGATTTTATAGGTTATCCTCATTGATGAGCTTTCTCTGTGAAGGCACTAAGCTGTACATTTACTGAAATAACAGTGCCCTCTAGTGCCTTTATTAAGCACATTGGTCAAAGCTTTTTTTAAATTAAGCAAACATACCAAAACACCACAATCAGTGTGGAAAAGCTGTAGAATAAAATGACTGTGTTAACTTAGTTATCGGTTCTTAAAAGGATTGGTTTTCCTACTAATGTCTATTTAATATACCGGGGGGGGGGGGAGCAGATTAAATACATATGCATAAGTAGTACGTATTATTGCAAAAAAAGGTGAAAGAATAACATGGATGCTTTCTCTATAGCATCAAAAATAACATTTAAGTATTACATTGTCTCAATAAACATCGATCATATTTACAAGAAAACAAAAACAAGTAAGAACACAGCAGAAATTTCAAATAAAAGTTTGAGAATGGGTGTGAGCCATCCAAAAAGCTTTAATTTACAAACAAGCATTTCTGAAAAAGAAAGAGGCTCTTATTGAAGATTATGACATATCAAGATACAGTTTTTACAGTCTTTTTTACAATCTTAATAGCACTTTCAAGTGAAACAAACATGTAAAATATCACAAAATCCAGAATAATTACTAAGGTCAGCTCATTATTTGTGACTCAGAGGTAGTTAGAAGAAAATCCAGCAAGAAATAAGCTCTTGATGGAATATTAATATCTGGCTTTTGAAATGTTAAATTTTCTATGATTGTTACGAAATTTTGGTTTTCCTAACAAGAACTTTTATAAAGACTATTAAAATACACAATACTTTTTCACAAGACAAGAACATATTTTCTTATGTCTGATTAGGTATGTAGTATTTAAAAAGTATACCTATAAACCCTTTCAAAAAGATAGTGTCCTCTGATGCAAATTAGCTTTTCAGAAGCCCATCCTTACAACCAATTACTATAACTTATTTTAAAATATACATATATATCAGTTTAGTTTATAAAAATGGATCTTAAGAATCTAGCTGGATCTATAAAATTGAGTTTATCCTATTCTTCAATTGAAACTACAACACATTACATATTTAGGTGAGTATACGTTCATGATTTAATACATCTGGCAACTTGTATTTATAACTGATTCATTGGAGGACTGTCATATAAGATCACTTTACTTACAAGATATTTTAGGATATCAAAATACTGTATTGTATTTATTTTCCTGTCAAAAGGTAGGGTTTATGTGGAATATGGAACAGTGGGGGACAGATCAAAATGCTCCCCAGTTCTCTGATATAGAGATCATCAGTTCTACAAAGCCTTTGTAGTCATACTGTAAAGCTTGGGCTGAGGTTTCTGCATGCCACTTACACAACTTATGCTCATGTAAAAATTAGGTCTTTTTCACAGACATTTTAGAGGTCCTCTAGTCCCTCAATTATCTTTCGGTATATACGGGCCACTCCATGTTCTTACGATTTCCTACTTTTTTTTTCCTGTGGCATTTTCACGCATTTACAGTTGTACCTAACTGTGCAGAACTACTGCTGAACTGGCATTGTTAGGCTAACATGAAGAAGATGTCATCTCTTGTGATCATGTTAAGTATTATCAAATAAAACATTTCATATAGTATTAAAAAATTATACTGTACTTTACATGCATTATTTATTCAGGTTACCATTCTGTAATGACCTTCACTGTGTGTTATACAGAAATGACTGTACTTACTTTTGAGATCTAAATTTCTGGCTCCTGCTGTGCTCTGCGTTGTGATTTTATTGTCAATCTTTACAGTGTGGAGATTGTTGGTATCCCTTGATATCATCACATTATGCCACTGGTTGTCATTCAGAGGTTTATTGGAACTTCCTTTGATGAGATTTGCACCATTTCCCAAGTCAAACACATAGTGTAAATACCTGGGAAAAGAGAAAAGAATTGGAAAAGTTTCCTTTTTCTTTACATAGAAAAGGGGCACCAATTAATGTCTAATAATTCCTATTTCCTTGTACTCCTCAGTAGTGGTGGTGAAACCAGAAGACCACAATGAATGCCAAATGAAGAAGCAATCTTAATTCAGAGAAATCACCATTCATTTAGATGAGCTGAGATGCGGTCCCAAGTTTCTGGAAAGTAACGAGCACTCCATGTACCAACACATGCATACATACGTAGAGAGACAACAAGAGGAAGGCTACAAACTAGTACTTCTTTCTGGTAAACACCATAGAAGTTATACCTATTATTTACTTTCAATTTTTTTTCAGGCATCTAGCTTCATCTGAAAGAAAAAGTCACAATAAAACATACAAAGTTGAACATGAAGAAATATTCATCAATCATATATATCTAGTCAGATAAAGATTTGTATCCTAAACTTCCCCTTGTATTTCTCCTGTCTATACATTTTGAATAGACTGGTTTTGTCATTATGCTAACCCATACATACCCTTTTACTAATTCAACCACAATGAAATCATTTCCATCGCCACTGTTATAAAGTATCAATCCATCCAGAGAGGTTGTTTTGAACTGGAAAAAAAGGTGCATAGATGTATATGCTTGGAGTGTGGCCAATGCAACATAACTTGCTTTTGTTTTAAAGGTTACAGGGTCTGCTATGATGTTCCTGAACCCAAATCTTGCATTGAGCTCACAATAATCGATGTCTCCGTTTTTACATAAGTCAATGTACGCCATGCCATTAAACGTAAGACTTTGTAGATGCCCAATGAAATTAGAAGGCACAGAAGACAGGTAGCGCCGTTCTGTTATTATTCCTGTTTCTATGTTGTGGAATTCCAGTCGTGTGTGATCCCCCGCCATTTGACCTTTAAATAGTAACAAGAAAACACGTTAGCATCTGAAATGGGAGGTCAAAAAGCACATGATATGATTAAGTATCTGCATCAATTTTACACTTTTCAATCTGCAAGGCCAATTCTTGGCTCCAAAGAGGATTCCTCTAAATTAATTCAAATTACTGCTAAACATCTGAGAGCCTTTCCACTGAGTTCAGTATGTTTGGATAAGGCCAACAGCAAGATTTCTAATCTGAAGCATAATACCACAGTATATCAAACTGCCAATGAAATCCCTCACTTTGGTTACACTTAACCAGACATGTGGTTTTACTATAAGCAAGTGCAATTAATTAACACAACACGAAGAAAACAAAGGCAAATCTCAGAGCTAAATCTACAATGTCAGAGTTTCATAGAAGAGAGGCATACCAATTTAGAGGATGTGTTTTGCTTAGAAGTGCATGATTTGGTGAGCAGATGGAAGGATTCCTGTTTAAACTGTCTTAAGTACACGAATACTAGCCCTGCTGCAAAACTGTGCTGCAAGGGTGCACAGAGCTTTCCTTAAAAGTGACTGGCTTTATACCATGGGGATAAACTCCGGCAGAAGAGCGCGCAAAGGTGGAGGAAGTAGAAAACCTGCAGCAAATGTGTATGCCAGTGTCCTGTAATCCTGCAAATAGCAAGGTGCTTGCTTACACCAGAAAGCTGGCCAAAACCAAGCCTTGCAGCTACCTTTGAGTCTTTCTTTGTCATGCAAGGACTCTTGCACAGCATAAAGCCTGAAATTTGCTGACTGCATAGGTACTCTGAAAGAAAGAATCAACATTGCCAGGGTACACTTCATACAGGTTAGGTAAGTTTTTAGGCTAGTTATTAAATACCTTACCCAGTACATCAAAATTGTGCCCACTGAAGGGTTCCCTTTTCTCAAGGAGCTTAGATTTTTTTTTTCCTGTTTACGTTAAAGAAGTAGCTCAGTACTATCACAAGCCTGATTCATGGTCCTATTGTGTGAGTATGATGACAAAACAGCTTTTTATTACTATCAATTTCACCATGTAATCTACCTTTTGCAAACCACGAGCTAGATTTCCCAGTTCCTTAGATGTTTCGTGTGTCTTATGGAGTAAAAAGAAGCTGAACAGCAGGTGAACTAGCAAAGCTGGAATAAATACTGGCAAAAAGCTGCTCTGTAATACAAGTGCCCACAGTGCAAAGCTGCTGGCAGGCTGAGTTCCCTCTGTCCTTCCCTGAAAACACTATTCCAAGAGGAGAGTGGGAACTCTGACTCAGGCTGGATGTGTTTAGCAGTGATGCAAAAAGCCCTGATGCAGGCTTAGACAGCTATACCTTCATAGGTTCTGTAAGCAAGTGTCTGCGTATGCGTGTGTGAAGGTGGAAAGGATAAGGGCAAGATGAACACAGGTATCTGGGCTTTGGCCAGGGACATGGATTCACAAAGAGGTTGTGTCTCAGCACTGACGTACAAACACAGGCAGCAGTGAACTTAAAGTGAAAATAGGTCTGCAAGCTCTAAGACAGTTTAAAAAAAATTGCTCTAATAACTTATGATAAACATTTACAAGCAGCTTACTTAGCTTCAGGATGCATTCTCATAGAATCATAGAATGGTTAGGGTTGGAAGGGACCTTCAAAGGTCATCTAGTCCAACCCCCCTGCAAGGAGCAGGGACATCCCCAACTAGATCAGGTTGCTCAGAGCCCCATCCAGCCTGGCCTTGAATGTTTCCAGGGATGGGGCATCCACCACCTCTCTGGGCAACCTGTAACAGTGTTCTACAACCCTCACTGTAAAAAAAATTTTCATAATATCCAATCTAAATCTACCCCCCTCTATTTTAAAACCACTACCCCTTGTCCTATTACAACAGGCCCTACTGAACAGTCTCTCCCCATCTTTCTTCTAGGCCCCCTTGAGGTACTTGAAGACCACTATAAGGTCTCTCTGGAGCCTCCTCTTCTCCAGGCTGAACAGACCCAACTCTCTCAGCCTGTCAAAGTAAGATTGACCTAGCTCTACTTATGTCATTGAACCCCATCAGGATCTGGGACTTGCAGTCATATACGCTGAGCACTGCAAGAGGCACCTTAATCCCCAAGGATTGATACTCTTGTTAAGATCAGTTCTGAAGATACCACTTCTCCTGATGAATTAGCAAAGGTGGGTTCTTTCTTGCAGTAATGAGTCAGGGAGCTGTCTTGGAAAAATGCCAAATCTGTAACTTTCTGCAAGGCCAAGAGCTGTATATTGGATCACAGCCAGAGAGCAGAAGATCATGTTTTAGAGGAGGAACATTATGTATTCCAGTCTTATATCACTTCAGATGGCATTGCATAAATGCCATGGCAAAAATCCACTAAGCTTTGGCCTGTAGTACAGTATCCTCACTACATGCACTACCTCAAATATATTTCTTTCTTGAGCATAGCAATAAAAAAGTTCCAGAATCTGGGCTCACATCACAAATCTCTCTCTAACATTCCAGTTGTACAAACATGCTAACAGGACTTGAGAATTCACATAAGGCTCCACAGTATTTGCAACTATAGCAATGAAGAAAAAGAGAGAGGCTGCAGTTTGTGCTTACAAGGTTAGGTTTTTTTGGGTTTTGGTCTTGGTTTTTTTTTTTTTTTAACTTGTCAGGTTGGTGCACAAAATGCATTACTAGTTGCAATGCTACGGGATATACAAAAGGCCAAGTGAATTTCTGTTCATAACCGTAAGCTAGGTATCCTTTTCATTATGCAATGGTAGTGACCTCCTTCAGTCCGTTTATTTTCTACACACATGCAGAAAACAAAGTACATCAGGGCTGTGACTATTTAAACTCTTCTATGAGTAAAATTTTCAAAACTACCTGTATGACCTACAATTAAAGTTAGTTATGATTCTGTAAGATATTATTTACCCATGCACAAATTAGGCTTTCATCAAAGACAACTAAGCTCAGTACATGGATGAAGAAGTGATATTGTATAACCTGCGAAAAATAGAAAGTGAGGCCAAATTATTTAACGGCTTGGCCTCCAGACTAAGTTTTCTGGATCTGATTTTTTTTTCATGTGTGACATAGGAAACAGAATAAAAACGGAAAACAATGCATGGCAGAGGGAAGCTGGTATTTTTGTGAGAAAGTCAATTTTCTCCTCATGCTCCCAGAAGATTATAACAACCTTTCATGTGAGTAACTAATGGGTTATATTTTAACCACATTTGTGATTTTTTTGGACATCTGAAGAAAAGTTCTAAGCAGTTCAGGGCAAGAGCACTCCAATCTGATATAGCAACTCTTCCACTAGCCCTTTAGAACATTCAAAGCTAATACACATTAAATTGCACTGTGTATATTTGACTTTCTACCAGATGGGAGAGAAAATTTAAGTTCATGAAGGCTTTGGCAACACAGTGCTGCATGGAAGCAAAGATTTTCCATTAAGCAAATGTAATATTCCTGGGACTAACAGCAGATTTCTTGAGTTATCAGGCTTTCAAGTTCTCTCTACCTCCTCTCATGCCGGTTCCCTCCTCACTGAGAGAAAAGGCCACAGATGGGCCACACAGCTTCCTACAGGGAATTTAGGAAGACTTTTACCCTCCAGAATACAGGGATGACTTGGATGAAGAACATTAAACATTTGTGGATTATGCAAATGTGGGCAACTTCCAGCTTGAAGAACTGAGAGAGATTTTGAGACAGCCGGCCGGCTTCTGGTACAGTACTGGCATGTGGAAAGAATACAAGTGTTGTACCAGAAAGTCAGACCCACAGGCAACACTTTTGCATGATTAGGAGGCAACTGAAGAGAAAAGACTTGTTGACTTTAACAGCTAGAATAGAATAGTTCAGTTGGAAGGGACCTACAATGATCATCTAGTCCAAGTGCCTGACCACTTCAGGACTGATCAAGAGTTAAAGCATGTTGTTAAGGGCATTGTTCAAATGCCTCTTAAACATTGACAAGCTTGGGGCATCAATCAGCTCTCTAGGAAGCCTGTTCCAGTGTTTCAGTTATTTGCTGAGACCATGATATTTGATAGTAACTACAGTTATCTGCAATGGAGAGTGATTACAAGAACTTAGAGTCTTGTATTCTTTACTTATTCCTTCACTTGACGAGACTACATATTACAGAAATCTCCTGTTTTCATCTTAATCCTTCATGTATATTTTGAACTTTTCTGAAGATGTGCTGAGCAGCCGGGACTGAATCCAAAGGTGAAAACAGTACTTCTTGATGTTTTTTTAACCAATATTGTTTGGAAATAAAAAAAAATCTGCCATGAGGAGCCCAGGAAATCTGCATTTGATTTTAGATGCTAGATTTTATTCAGATCCAAGCAGCTTTCTTTAACTAGAAAACATTTCTAAAGTAGTGTTATTATTTGAGTTGCCAGTTGAAATAGCAAGAGGATATTTTTCAGTATAGTTCCTCCAGTACTATATATTTATTTTCACAAAGAAAATAACTGGTTTAGGCCATCTGCTTTCTTGGGGGAATGACCCAGAGCATCATCCCATACACAGACTGAATTTTTGCTTCACCTCTGGAAAATCTATTGGTAATTTCTGATTCTAGAAAGTATGTTTTTTTAACTATATGAATACATAGCAACTATTTTTCTACCAGTGACATGGTCTGTGGTGTTCTGTTGAGGTGAAAAAGGACTATGAAAGAAAAATGGGTTTTAAAACCCCACTAAAACTGTTTCAATTTTAACAAAGTTTAAAATGAATGAAAAAAAGCTATCTAGTACTACATGAAAAAAAAGGAACATACTAAAAAGCCAACACAAAATTAGGCACATTGTATTGTGCAAGGAATCAGGGCCAGAAGCCAGACCTGTTGCTGTTAAAGACACATATGCAAGCCTTACCTTTAACAGAACAAAATCAAAGTAAACTTTATTATTGTTTCTGATAATATATACATATGAGTACATTTCTAACATCTGCTAGCATTCATATCACCTTTTTTCTCCCATCCCAATTGCTACTTTAGTATTTGAAAAAAACCTGTTGCCTAACATTTAATTACTGAGACAGCTGATGCAAGGTTTAAAACACAATAGAATATCCTTCAAACATTTATTAAATTATTTCTTACAGCAAGAGCTTAGAGTTTAACCTTAGTATAAATTCAGTGTGTTGCCAAAAGCATTTTACTTGCCTTCTCATTAGTGATGTATCAAATGACTTCTCTCCAATTACTGTATAAAAACATTCATTTAAGTCAGCATGGAGTTTTTCATTAATTTCAATAGCAATGTTAGAGTAACACTAATATCAAGTGTAATAATGCACTTGTAGCAGCAGTATTTCAAGATGCATAACAGGGATTTCTGATCTTACCCAATAAAAGAAAAAAGCAGCTGTTGCTTTCAGACAAAGGCATTTTACTTCTGTCAATTTTTGCTTTGTGTTTCCCCCCAGTAACACAGAGTCACAATGCCACAGTACCTGTCATGGCCTGCTGGTCATCCACCATTAACTTTAAGCTTTTTCCTCGCCGAACCACACGCACTGTGTGCCACTCATTATCATTGAGGTTATAGCCAGCAAAAAGGGTTTCTGGACCTTTGCCTGTAGGATATGCCAAACAGTCATTATGCAATCTTTAAATCAGTTTACATGTGAATGAACCTCACAGAGAAAGAGAGAGAGACAGACAGACAGAGAGACTGGCTGGGCAAATGTTAAAAGTCACACCAAGCGAGAAAATTACAAATTATAAGTAAATCTCAAAATATAGAGCATATTAAAACAGTTCTACTCTATATTCAACTATATAAATGTATTGTATATGCACATTTATTGAACCAGGTTGTTATAAATAGGCACAGTCAACTTGGATTTAGTTATGCATTTTCCAGCCACATGCAAGTCTTTAAGAAATGGGATTACTGCAGCCAGAACTTCAGTATGTGTTTCCAAGATTGGATTTTTGTTCCTTCATTAAAAATAGTTCAGAGGAAAGGTACAAGTGGTAAATGTGTGTGCACGTGTGTTATATTTTTCTTAATCTATGTCAACATCTCAGACTATGTTTGTTCATTAGGACTGCTCAAAAGATCCTCTATTACTTTATCATCCAGATGACATGTTAATATTCAGATCCAGTAATTTCTGGTATTAGCAGACATCCAAACCATGCTTTCCTTTTTCATTTCATGGATACCTTTTTTTTTTGTAATCTGCTATGTTTGCAAGCAGTACAAAAAACATGTTTGAAGCAAAAATAATCCTACTTACAGCACAACATACTTGCATTAACTGAAGTATTCGCAAATCTAGGAAACAGGACATCTTTAACACCCAGGAAAAAAATCTCTCAGAAGAAAATGATTATGGAAATTGTCCCTTGCACTATTGACCAAGAAACAGACATAAAAATCCTGACTATGAACTATCATTGATGCGAGTGGTTGATTGACCAAGTGCTGAACCGATCAGTCAAAACTTCTGTGCTCAAACTGGAATTATTTGACCTATGTCATAACTATTCAAAAGGTAAAGCTAATCTGCAACAAACAAATTGTTCTTGCAAAAGAGAGACTTCCCTGGCTTGTTTTTTCAGTTCCTCTGGCATAATAAAGGCTGATAATAACTAAAAGAGATGTATAAAAAAGTAACATTTGACACAAAAACATTAGGGTTACGCTGAGTCAGATCATTACCTCCACTACGTCTTTCCAGGTGACTACATCCCATCTGTCAGCCTTCTTTTAAAACGGGATATGCTACTGGCTCAGAAACTCTGTCACATTTCTTTTTTGATTCTTTTCCACCCAGTGCAGGCTGTGATGGAAGAGGTCTATTAATAAATAAGCGCTATATGACATTGCCTAAAATCAAAGCCTCTCTGACTTCAGGACTGCACAGAGGGAAAAGACACTAATAGCTTGATGTAGCTGTTCAGCATATTGGACAGTTTTAATCTCAGACTTTTTCCATTTTCTGTCAGCATTTTGTTAATTGCTCCTGATTGCCCTGCTTTTATATGCAATCTGTGTTATTTTGAGCATGTCAAGGGATCTCCAGGAATAAAAATAGAAGCTACAGCAAAGGCAGTGAGATTCTGATAACATCGTGTTGTTCTCTCTATGCCTCTGTATTGACACTAGGCTAGCTAAGGTGTGCAAACCCAGCAGGAAGAGATGTATATGTACTCACTGATGTCAGCTACCTGAATTGTTCTGTTTGTTGCATGTTCGCTGTCTCTGACAAGAGAATGACCAGTTTTGCATAAAGTTTAAGTGAATAATGTTCTCCTTAGATACGGTGATACAAATGCAGTGAATAATGCTCTTAAGTAATTTCTATTATTCTGTATTTTATTGAGGGCTTCAAGGGAAGCAATTTTTAACTAGATTTGGGAGACAAGGGTTAGATTTACTAAAAATTCTTAATGACAGGAGTAAAAATTTTAGGGAGAGTCAATAGGCCTGCCTAGAAATACAGCATTTACTATTATTTTAAACACATTAGGCCTTCTTTATTTGTTAGTCCAAGTTCTTTTTTTATTTAAAAAAAATAATTAAGTAGTTGAACCTCTTAGTCTCCCTTATCTCACAACAGATCTCTAAAAGACCTAAAAGCATATGCAAGTTTAATTTGCTCTCACACTAACAACCCTCTGTAGTGTCCCATTCATTTAAAGGTGCCTCAGTGTATATAAAATTCAACTTGGCTGCTCACATTCATACAGGCAAATATGTCTATTATCTTTTAATGATTAGGGACTTGTAAAGTCTTTCTGTTGCAAAATTAAATGTATGTTTTCCTATGTATCAGTCTATTTCCTTTGCAAGAGTACTCTCAGTTAAAAAATCAGGTCAGAACTGCCTGTAAACTGCCTTTGTTTGTAGTGTACACAATCCAAAACCGGGAACTATGGTGAAAAGGCTAGGAAAGGGATGAACCTGGGTATAAAACACTACGGGAGCAATGCACTGAAAGCAGTCCTTGCCTTGTGAAACCAGTTATCTTGCATGGAAAAGAGGCTTTTCTTTCCTGAAGTCAAACACTAGCAGAGAAGACAGGTTTTTGCTTTGCCATGGAGAGTGCAAGGAACTACAAAATAGAAAGACTCAGCATCCAGGTATCGTGTCTGTACCTGTCAACGTCATGTTGCATCTCTGCAAAGCAGCACAATTTTCCATGGCAGCTGGAGAGGTGGATGAGAAAGGACAGATGCCTACTACTCCTTCAGAAAACATAGCGCTTGGGCTGCTTCCTGGCCAAGAACACACTTTTGCATAAAAAAGTAGTAAATGTGCTTGTTAGCAGTGTATTAAGGACAACATTTTCTAAATGCTTAAACACAAAAACATGTAGTCCTTGATACCACAGAAGAGTACAAGGACTGCAGAAGGAAACTCCTAACACATCTTGTTAAATGGCATTCGCCAACCTCAAACACAGTTTATATTAGTACTTTCCTCACTGACTTTCAAATATATTGACTTGAAATTATTTTAAACATCATATTATTGAGATCATACCAGTTCAGACTCCTCTTCTGTACTGGTTTATAGTGCTCTATTTTACGGTGAATCTACCATAAATCTAAATCTACGAAATCATCGGCTCTCCAATCTTATTCTGACTTTACATTTATCTGATTCCACTTCATTTAAACCACACGAGCAGAAAGTGCTGTTGTATTTAAACAAGAATCTGCATATTGTCACTTTGGGAAGGGGGGTGGGCTTTTTTTTTTTTTTTAACCCTCTTTTCTTTAAAAACATTAACTATCACCCATAAGAAGAAAAGCAGAATCTATTTTTTTTTAAAAACTGATACCCCGCTTCCAACTTCCGACTTTATGTCCCTCCACTCCTATTTTCTAGGCTGTAACTTACAAAAGTACACAAAGTATCTCCTCTTGCTTAAGAATGAAAATTATTATGCTTAAGTATGAAAATTATTATCAATGTCTATATTCAGCTCTTTTCCTATTTCAAAGGCTTAAATAATTACTAGATTTTATGTATCCCTAGTGTGAACGGATAGCACCAAATAAAAATGTATAGGCACTTTTATGGCTCCCACAATTTGCTCAAAATCCATCATGCCAGTAAAAAAAAAAAAAAAAAAGCCATTATGCTTATCTGCCATTTAAAAGCAGATAACAGCTTGTATAAACATCATCTTACATGGGAAAACACCGACTGTGCAGGCAGCCAACAGAGATACAAATCTTGATGATGCAATTCGTTATGAACTAGGACATATAAATGTAAAGCCCCAAACATCCTATGTTATACCTTTACTTAGGCACATAAAGTTGAGTTTACTTTGTTTTCAGCACCTCAGCTAGAACTTAACTGCCTTTGGTTCTTTTTAAAATTAAAGGAAAAAAAGTATGAACCTCCAAAAGAAAAAATCGCATTTTCAGTGTGCTGAAATTTCAGTTCTATAGAGATTCCTATTCCCCTTACTATCTATTTACTATTGTGAGGATCCTGTTCAGCTTAATTCAAGCACTGAAAATTTACTGAATTCAAATGAGCCTGTTAATTGATGGTAACACACATATTTTTTTCCGTTATAGATATCTATCCTGTTGTATGTAACTTGGGAGATCTTTTCACCAACTATTTAAACAGAATATCATAAAAACAATCTGGTCATTTTGAAATAAGATACTAGTTTTTGACATTGTATGAAAACATATTCAAAACTAGTTAGTTATAAAACTATAGGAATTATTACTGGCTCTGACAACACCATCTAGCATCAAGACACATACTAAAATGTCACCCAGACTTGCTCAGAGCCTTCAATTCTGTGGTCAGAAGTAGATATAAAAATCAAAGTATCGAAAGAAAGACAAAGCAAACAGAGGCTAGCAAGGGAGACTGCATGGTTCAGTGAATACTCTACTAACTTATGGAACCCAAGTTAGTAACAGGCAAACCACTACTATCTATTTGTCGGTCTCAATAAGAAACGTTAGTGGTTTCAGCCTAGTTTGTTAATGGATAACTACGCATAATACAGTAATCAATATCAGGTAGCACTTCCCATTTGAAATTTGAGAGAATAAGTCGACAAAAGGTCAAAACTCTGAAATAACTTCAGTTAATAGAGAATATTACTTTGAGATCAGGGATGTCAGAATTTCAGACAGTCTTACAGCTAAGATAATATATCCACAGCAAGCTGAATTAGAACATAAAGACGGCTGAGTGGCTCTGAGAAACACGCAAGAGTGCTATTGTAAATACCCGATGCAGAACCAGACAGCTCTGTGCCATCTCATTTATCCTGCTTTCCAGAGTAAATCTGGCATGCCTGTAATCTAGACTTCTGTTCCAGCAAGCATTCCGTCTCAGCCACTGTGCAAACCTTGTCAGGCATCTATATTATACATCAGTCTGCAGCACAAAATGTTCAGAAAAGATTCCTCCAGAACTAGATGCAGAAATACAAGACAAACAGGGGAAAGCATCTTGATCTTCTTTAGCCTTTCTATGGTGGTTGGCTGCAGAAACAATTCAGGTCTTCTGAACCACTAATTTGCAAACTTGAATTTAAAAAGTCAATTATTGTAATGGACCAACTCTGTTTTAAATGACTGCATCTGCATAATTCTGAATTTTTCTGAATATATATGTTTCTTACTGATAGAAAAACTTAGTTGCCTTTTAAAGATCAACAATATGTATGAGTTTATCATTTAAAGCTAATTGATAAATTAAGATAAGAAAGTCTTATTACAGGTCAAAGAAATGGTCAACTATATTTTCGTCCTAACAGACTCACACAGACACTTGCACAAGAACAGCACGTTCACTGAATTGTATAAAGCAAAATGTATCAATCTGCACTGTTTGATCAAAATGTTCCAGCCTCCAACAGCTTTATTATAGGCAAAATTGCTTTCGACAATTTGGGTAAAGTATTGGCAGTTTAGGGTATTTTTATTACTTTTCAAAACAAACCCTGACATTTAAGAAATTAAAATTAAGGCAATTAGAGTTGCTAATATAATTCATTAGTCTTCATTTCAGCTGTAAAATAGATTTGCTCATATTATTTTGAGTAACAGAAATATAACATTAAATCTGTTTCTGTACATGCACTCATATAGAATTCTACTGGCTTCCTCTACATAACCAAACCAAAAAACAGGCTGCACTGAATACTGATCTAGTTCACTAGTAAGGAAAACCAGCATACATTGTGAATGCACTTTGGAAGAAAAATTAATAGAAGACTATAAAAAACAACCAGTCCAAGAATCAAGCATCATATTCAGGTCTGAGGACATGAAGTTTTCTATAGTAATTTGCCTGTTTCTCTTCTCTCTTTTCTGTGAACTTGCTTTCCCTGCCCATGGTCTGAGCTGCTCAGTATTTCCGCTCTCCCAACTTTGTCTAGCCTTTACCTTAAGCAGTCTATTTAATTTGGATGGGATATAGCACACATACTCATCCATTAACTTCTTTAAAGCTGTGAGATGTTAACTATTGGTGACACTTAAGGATCTAAATAGATCCAGTGTATCAAGGTGGGAGGGCAGAGTATAGACAGATCTGCTGGACTAAATTAAATCTAAGGATTCTTGGTGTCTGCCAAGAAAGGTGCTGACGATAAACTACTGTCTTGTGAAAGCCTATTCTCTACAAACAGAATAAGGACAACTACTGAATTTTACCAAGATAGAGAAAGAAACATCAGAAAGTAGCAATCTTTTGAGTTGCAAGTGTTGGCCTCTAGACTTTCCTGCCACATCAAAGTATACGTAGAACAGATACACATGCTCTCAGAATTAGGAAGTGTGCTTTGCTGGTTAATAATTGGGTTGAACTATATTTCTTCGAAAAATGGCTTTGAAATTGCAATTACAACTATATGTGAACTTGCAGTGCATGAGAGGATAAAACTGATTTTGTTACTGCATTACGAAATGTCTAATCCAGCTAGAGATATTTTCTCAACACATTACTTAAAACATTTATTATTAGGAACCAGCTGCATTTTAATTTAGTTTTATAAAGTCATGTATCTAAGCAAGTGAAACACAAACAGCCCTAAGGACATGCAATTTTCCTTCTTCCTGGAAACAATGGAAGAAAAGTCTCTTTTAAAAGCTAAAACCAGAAGTCAGCTAGATCCCTGTATTTTTAATGAGTCCAGTTTCTCTTTTGTATAGCTCTCTAAGGATCACGACTACCAGAAAATATGCTAAAGGTTCTTAAGGTTTTATGAATCTACCCTAAGGCCCTGAACTGAAGCACAGCAAAGTCAACGAGCTTGAAACATACAGTTGTTGCTTTTTCAGCTCACTGCTGAACATTCTCAGGTAAATTTTCAGAAATTATGTTGAACTTGACAATTGACTTTGCTGTAGGTAAGGCAAGCATGAACTTTCAATACACGATAGTTCTATGCTAATGTAAAGCAAGCTTCACTGCAAGATTATTTACTTTGTATTTACTGCAGGTAAAAAAAAAAAGGTGCACTTGCAAAGACCATGCAGCACTACAAACATACTGTAAGGTCATATCCTCCCTTGAGTCATGCTAAATTTTTCAGAATGCGCCTAAAACCTAGGACTCTGAATTGAGATTCAGCAGATTCACTTCCACAAACTACTTGTGTGACTCTTACTAAATCTTAATTTGTTTTTAACCTTAGTTTGACATGGCTGCTAGAATGAAAAATTTCAAGAATTTTAGGCTGACTACATTTAAGTTGTTTTTTTGGTTTTTTTTTTTGTTTTTTTTTAATTACGTAAGATGCACTTAACACAAGCACTTTCAAGTCAACATCTTTGACTTCATTCTACCTAAGCTACTGCAGGACATTCGGAAACCTGCAATCCTATTTTCTCAGCCAGCTGCCCAGTTCCCAGAACATCCCTGTAGCCGAGCCTGAGAAAAGATCACAGAAGGATGACAGTAAGGGAAGCCAGCTGGAAACTCTGGCCACCAAGGACAGGAGTGACTTCAAGAACCTGGACAGAGTCATTGCAACAACTCTCCTAGACACACACTGACACAGAACAATACAGGGCGGGGGGGCGGGGGGCCGAAATTGGCTTGATAATTGAAATTGATTGTTGTTTTTTAAAGTATAATCCACTATAAGATAGTGTACTGCACAAGGAAGAATAAAACAGAAAATTTTAATTCATTTACAATATTGACATTTTCCCATACAGAATGCTTGTATTACAGATAGCTCTTTTATACTGAAAAAATTGTTTCAATTAAAAATTCCTGTTAACTCCTATTTAACAAAAACCTTGAAAAACTAGTAGAGAAAAGAATGGCTAATTCATCTGGAGCTATTAGTGTTTGCTTTTTTTCCTCCTATAATAGGCATAGAATTGAAAATCATAAGAGCTGACTTGGCAACTCTTGTGTAAAAATAGTACCAAGACTCACATCAAATCCTAATTTTAAGCAATACTGGAATACAATTTTTAAAAAGTAAATATTCAGTGTTCTGATTTGACTTAATCGCATCTAGAACGTCCAATACTCATTAATTCTGTGTGAATTCAGAGTTCTGTCAATAGTACAGATTTGTGAGACATGGGCTTAAACAAAGGGGAAAAAAAGAGATCCTAAGATGAGTTCAAGTTAATTTTCCACTTTTCCAAGAAAAGTTAGATTTTTACCTCAGCAGACTTGTTGTTGTCTTGACTACCCAAACCAAAAGCCCCAAACCCTACAAAATACAAAGGTAGAAACACATACATTCCCTGACATGGATTTCTAGAAACAGCAAGAATATTCCTCTAAGCTCTCAAAGAAACAGAGAGTGATACACCTGGCAATCTCCTTTTCCTTAGACATCATCTCTACAAGTTAGTACTTAAATACAGTGTGCCTCAGTTTTCAGAGGAACCTTTGGGTTCCTCTGGAGGAGTTCTGACTTGGAAGAAGGACTTCACCATGAGACAGCCGTCTAAATAACTCGATAATCTGGACCTTAATCACTGATCTGCAAACTGGTGTCAATCAGCTAATAAATATAAAGAAGACTGAGATATACAGCCATTACAAGGGGTGTGTAGTCATCTATAGCAGATCTCTAAGTGTACTCTGATGGCACAAGACACCCCTTAGGAGTCCGAAGAACCTGAGCTACTGTTTTCTACTGCTAAATCTGCCCTCTTTATTTCCACTTAAATTCAGTGAAGGAAAAATAAGTTAACTTACAGTGATTTTTGCAGAAAAAGTTGGTACACACTTTTTTTTTTTTTTTTCTGAGAGAATTGGAATATTTGTTTTACTTTGGTTAGATTATAACTGACAACTGAAAAGAAGCAGAAACAGCTTTGACCACACATTAGCCTTTGATATTGACTGTGCCCATTTATACCAAACTATGGCTATTGAAACTCGGAAGTACATTTAAAAATATAAGTAAGGACAACTTAAGTATGCTTCTCCATAATTTACCTTTTTATAGAAAACATTACCTTTATGTTTAGGCAAAAATGAACATAACAGAAAAAACCACTTAAATATTTCATTTTACCCTTATATCTTGCACATTGTGCTTAAGAATAAGCAGAGTGGTAACTAGTTGGCACAGAAAGGAAAAGAATTTGGACTGTGACTTTATTTTAAGAATAAGCTCCTCTTAAATTACAGGTGTCTTCATTCCAAAGCACAGCTGTTATAAAATATGTAACAACTAAATCTCACACTCATATCCTTTCTTTAAAAAAAAAAAAAAAAAGAAAAGGCTGAATTATAACATTTTACCGAGTTAAGAGTAAAGAAAATAATGTTTAAAGATTTGTGATTATTGATTCTTATTTAAATGTTTAAAAATATTTTTACACTCATCATGGATAGAAAAACGCAATTTCTTGTCACTGCTTATTCTTGGATGCCTCTATGTAAACAGGAGTGAAGTGAGGAGTGCTAAAATAGACATTTCAGATTATTTTCAGAAATTACAAATAGATGAATACAAAAGGTGATCCCTGTTCTATAAACAGCCTCCACTGACTTTCATGGGTATGGGATTGGTCTCTGATTCTTTCACTTACACAACAGATAACATATAAGGTGTATGCTTATTTTCCCGTATATTATTCCTAAACTATTTCACAAAATAATTGCAAAACCGTACTTGTGCTGATTTGTGTATTACTTCATCACTATGTCACATCATTCTTGCTCCAAGTGTCACTTTTAAAGTGTCATCAGTGCAGTGTAATGGTTCATGATTACTTTTAGAAATTTTCAACTTCTGAAGAGGCACCAGTTCAGCTGCACTGGATGTCATCCAGAATTTAAGATTCCTGACATTCTCAATGATGTGGACCATAGGGCAGAGTGCTTGGCATATTAACAGTAGCAGGGTCATATAAAGTGAATACATATCTTAAGATTTTAATGTTCCAGTACTACTAAAAAAGGGTAAGCAATATGCATTAACAGTTGTTTGATTCTTTCTTATAAAGAAAAATTATTTTAAAAGAAAAAGACTCTATTTTTCAGGCTGAAATTGTAGCCAATATTGCAAATATTCTTTAAATGTTTCTTTTGACTTTGAGTTAGGTCCTTATCTCCAAGAAAGCAACCTCAGTACTAATTATCAGGGAACCTATAAAAATTTGCCTATAAATAATAGCATTTTTTAGACATACTTTTTCTTAGATACCACATATGTTGGAGACAGTTTGTGTAAGTTTAACATTTGCAGCAACTCTTCCAGCTTCTTCACATGATTTCTTACCCAAAAGACCAATGTGTGTTTCTTTTCTGCAAACAAGCCTTTTTCTGCATTCTGCATCAAACTTTTCACGCTACATTTCAGCTGCTTCTAAACCTACTACATTCCCAGACATATGTTTACGATGGCTAAATGAAACTGAAGTTAACTGTGACATCTGCAATAGTGAGTTTTAGTTTTACTTTTTCATTGTTCACTCGCAACTTTTTGAGATGTTCATTTTGCAATTATGGCTGCTCAAGCATTTGCATGCTAACAATTTGTATAGTCAAGCACCTTTTGCTATCTGTTATTTATTTCCAGGCTGTTTCCTGCTCTCTCTCTTGCATGTCCATACAAAACTAAAACAGAATGACTTTTAAAATTTAGTAGATAGAATTGATTTCAATATTGAGGGACTCTTCAATGCTCTTTTGCCACTTGTTACCTCTTAAGGATTGTGCTTAGTGTCACTGAACAACAATTACAGTATTGAAAAAAAATCAGGTCAGCTTCTTGACAGAAGTTCCTACTTGCACTTTCTTAAGGTGTACTCTGTATCTTGGTTTATGTAATTTTAGGAAAGCAAGAATCCACATTGGAGTCTTTTCTAGCTAGTGCTGCTTTTATTCATAGCTGATTAGCTTGTCAACTGACTTCCTAAGAGTCTTTTATCACCTCCAAAACGTTAGCTGGAGATGCAGGAATACTTCTTCCCCTGAGAGCCTGTGGTGTATATCTATGTTGTTTCCCTCCTAGAAAACAGCATACTTGCTTTTAAGCTGCTGAAATGTAACATAGCAAAAAACTGCACTGACAATTCAAAGTATGGCAGTAACCACAACACAAATTCAACAGATAATTTTCACCTAGACTCAACAACTACAGTGCTTAATTTTTTGTAAAAATGGTATTCCTCAGATAGTAGCGAGCATGCTATCTACGCTTGATATTCTTAGTTTCTGATCTGATTTCCACAAGTCACATGTAAACAGTTCATGTCATGTGAGTGAAAGATGGAATTGTTGACTTACCTATTTGGTCTTTCTTTTCCAGACAGATTTTACTATTAGCAAGAAAAGACTTAATGTGCAGAAAAAGAGAGGAACTTGTAAGTAATGAAATGTTATTTCTACATACATGCACTTCACTCCTTAGAGGAAAATCTCACAGAATATAAAATGAATGAGAAATAACACACACACAAAAAAATAGTATAAGCTACATTAGCCACAGCTCCCTCTTTTCTTTAATAGCTTTTTCCCATTCCATGTCTTTGTCTTCATCTTGTGTCTTGTTGCTTCAGTACTGCCTAGACAAATAACTGCTGAAGAATTCTTTGCACACTTCCCAAAAGGGACTGCATCTCAGAAAGCCAACTTTATCTTGATGTCTCAACTCAACAGAGTAATGTCTCCTTTGAAGTGACTTGTCTGATGGATGGAGGCCTAGAAATCAGCTGTAAGGGAGCATAAGTTAGCCTCTTGACATGTCATCCAAAAATGAAATGTGCTTGGATGGAAATTTTAACAACTACCTGAATATAATTCATTAAAGTTATTGTCAAGAAGAGATAATAAGGAAGCAGTTATGTGGTTCCAGTAATAAGCTACCGAGTGCTTAAAATGTTATGACAGATATTTCATGCATTTTAATAGACACAAATGCAAAATGTGCTAGATAGAGAGTAAGTGTTTTTAATATAAGAAACTGCTCAGTGACAGGCATTGGGTAGATGTTTTTAACACCATTAGCTCTTCAAAAAAAAAAGCACATTGAAAAATGAATTACTGTTCTTATAACATTAATGGAGAATAATATTGTAGCTAAGTGCTTGCTAGACTCCTTCATCAAGATTGAACTTACGAAGTGATGACTTGCTGCAGAGAAGCGAAGCAATGATAAAATAGCCCACCTTTTTGAAACCGTCACACAGCTTAAACTAATACATACTTACAGAAAATTTTCTACAAAACAATAAAGGAGGGGCCATCAAAATTCTGAAATGCCACAGACGGCTCAGAAACCATGTTCTGTGAACTTGTATTTATGCAAATAGGTAGAGAACTCTACTTCTGCATTAGAGTGCTATACATGGAAAAGATAGACAACTGCTCCTATGCCCATGTACTGTTCACTCCTCTCTAATCAGATCCCACTGACCCTAATGCTTAAGGAGTAAGATAATTGCTTACCAGGGATTTATTCCAGACTTTCCAGCACTACAAATGTATAAATGTATCAGAATAATTGTAATTTAATTTAAATTAGTTTGGTACCCCTCAACCCCTTTTTTTTTTTTTTACTCTTTTTTTTTTTTTTTTTTTGACTGAAGAAGAGGTAGTCAAGCTTTCCCTAAGCAGCTTGATTCTCCTAATCACACCAGACTGAGAAATAGGATCTGATCTCACTCTCACTGAAGTTGGCTGGACTTTGTTATAAGGTAGAAGTGTTCTTATAATAATATATATTAATATAAAAAGGAGAGAGAGAGAAACTTGGCAATTCACTTCAACATGTGTTAGACCTTTTGCAATGCTCAATAGCTGTGTTAGCGAAAATGAGACATGCCATTCAAATTTCACTCTCTCTGATTCAATACTTCCCCTCCCCCTTATCTTTTACCCATATGTATCCACTTCATTCAAAAAACCCCAAACTCTTGTTATGTGAATTCTTTTTTGTTTTCCACAAAAATATCAACAAATTAGTATGACAACAGCATTATTTCTTAGAAACAGAACAGTTCTAATAAACAAATAATAAACAAATTAAAATAAACAAATAAGGAATAATGTGAAAAGTGAATAAAGATATCTATACGTGAAGTCTGATAGTATTTCCAATCTGAGTATAAAATTAGAAATACTATCAACTAAGCAGTGCTAAATTACTGTTATTTCTTTGTAATTCTGAATTCTGAGCTGATGCTGCATCCAGATCATAAACTTTAATACCAACAAAAAAAACTGCTGTCCCATTAAAAAAAATCTGTTTGGGAACATAAGGATGGTCCTGTCAGGTGAGAGCAGAAGTCCACCTAGCCCAGCAGTGTGCTTTCAACAGCAGCTAAGAACAGCAGGGCCACTATACTGTAATTATTACTCTGTTAACAGAGTCACAGCTTCCAGTAACTGACATATTAAGGACTACTGGAGCTACAGAAACTTCCTTATCACAAAAAGTCCTTGATGTATTCTAGTCCCATACTACTTATTAACTTCTTGATGCTTCTTATGGCTGTATAATCATATCTTTATAAAAATAGACTGATATTCTTTCAGGTACCTTCTTTTTTTCCTAGCTTGCCTAGCTCCTCCATGTAGGAAAGGCAGGCCATACTTGGAAACCCCCCTGTTCCGGTGCATTGTATTTTTCCTATTCATCATGAAAAGCAGGAACTAAAAACACATGCAGCATTCAAGATGTGGATACACAATGACTGCACAACAGCATAATACTGTTTTCTGTTCTGGTCTTAACTTCCTTTCCCCATAGCTACTAATATCCTTTGGGATTTCTGGTCACTTCTGACCACTGAACTATTTTACAAGAGCTATTTACAATGACTGCACAATTTTCTTCAGCTCAGTGCTAACAGATTCCATTGCTGTGTTGCATAATTAAGGTGATTTATTCTAGAATGAATTAATTTGTACATATTGATATTTAATTCCATCTACCATTTTACTATCCATTTTGAAATCCTTCAAAAAACACTCACATGCAGCATTTCATTTGATTTTCCTAAATAATCTCATTGCATCTGCAAATACTATTATCTCAGTGTTCCTCCTCTTCTCTCAATCATTTATGAATATGTCAGTAGAGATTCGTGTGGGACCAAGTTGGTAGTAGAGCTTTACTGTGAAATGACTGCCATTGCAGCCCAGTTCACTAATAAGAATGACGTTACATTAGCTTTTATGTATTCTTCTCCAGAAGAAAATAGTATTCAGTTGTTTTTCTACTACTGATTGGAACATCACTCCTCAATATCCCCAACAAGATTACACTGTAATGTCCACTTTCTGTCATGGAAAAAAAAAATGAGGATAATTTCAATTATCAGTCCTGAAATGTGATTGTTATCTTGCTTCTCAAAAGCTAAATGAGAAAAATATAAAAGTAAAACAAAAGAAATTTAGAACTTGCTATACATGAAAAACTTACTTTCTATTGCTTCTTCCCATTAAAATAGTAGAAAAGCCTAGACTGCTTCTGAAAAGTCCTTTTATGAAAGATTTAATAGGACCAGCATGAGCTAGGCACACACAACTCATTTGCATATAAATCTGGATTTATTAATTCAAGACAATCTTCTTATAGAATAGCACGTCCTGAAGGCTTCTTTCTTCCTATTGCTAAAATGAGAGGTTACATGCTTGCAGCAATCTTCGCTTGCCTATCCTTCAAGAGTCCTCATCACATTCAGTATTTCGGAGGATCTCCTGCTCCTCACTCCCCTTTAAGAGTTCAGGCTGAAGGTTCAGAGGGAACAACTTCAGTCAACTCCAGACCATGCCCTTGGGCTCTGCTGGTAATACCTTGGCAGCACAGCAATGCTCACAGCCAGCTAATACATAACCACGCCATGGCCTTGGCTCATATAGCCCCACATATACACTAAACTGAAAACTGAACCATGCACTGAAATATCACAACTGGAAAGTCTACTACTTTTCATCAGTCTTAAAGAAGTTTCTGAAAACATTTATGTGGTAGTGCTAAAAAAATTTAAGTCTTTATCTGAACATACACCTAATGGTTTATTCACCAATTAGGGTAACTATCCTTATTGTACGACTTTTCAAATTCACTTAAATAACCATATGTTTAAGCTTTTAGTGTTGCCTTTTTTACTGCGTTTGGCTACTGCAGAGCATACCACTGTACCTTGAGAAAGCCACAGACAGACTATTATTATATATTTGATTACCGAGGCACCTGTTCAATCAGTTATATCTTTAAAGTACCATAAGAAGAATGTGGGACTTAAAAGGATTAAAAAAAAAAAAAAAGATGGATGAAAAGAGTGAAAAGAAGGAAAGAAGCATACACACAAAAATAATAACATCTGTTTTCTAGTAAGAGAACTTGAAATGATATTTCATTGACAGTCTGCCAGAAGACTAATGGCAATTTCCCCCTCTGTAGCTAAGAAAAAGCAAACACAGATGAGGTTTTATAAGCAGCAAGTAGAACGCAAGCAGCAAGTAGGCACGGAAATAAACCTTATTGCTGTCTTTCATGTAGGCTGGAAGCACTGATAGAGCAAAGCCTTCAATTTCCAGCAGCTGACCTTGAAAGCTTTGTCAGTAGGGAGAAAATAAATATAATAGACACTTAAATGGTCAGTCAGCAAACCTAAAGCACTTATTTTCACTTTAATGAAGGTTTGAGCTTTTGTTCGGGATGTTAATGTGACAGTTCTCTCCCGTGCCTCAGCTAAGTAGGTTCAGGCCTGAGCTACAGAGGAACTTCTGGGTGCCTCACTACTGGCATTGACAAATTATACATGTGTAAGACTCTTCTCAAGATTTCTTTATAATTAGCTAGTTGATTCAAATTTTCCAATGTCTTTTATTAGTTCAGGTTTTTGTTTTTTTTTTCCTCTTAACAACTGTAACTGGATAACGAAGGGGTAAAAATGGCTGCCTTTTAGATAACTTGAGTACTTCCCTGCAAGATTTCTGTGTTTACCAAAGTATACAATTTAGCTGAGACATAAGTATATCACAAGACTGATTTTTTTAAATTGCCCGTTAAGGGGGAGCGCTCACACTCAGAAGTCCAATATACCTTCACTGTTACCTTCTCAGAGTCCTCTCTTAAGCCAAACTACATCCATTTGAAATTTCACAAAAAGCCACAGCACAAAGCAGATTTTAAACCTTTCTTATCTCTTGTGAATGGTCAAAAAGCACAGCAT
This sequence comes from Chlamydotis macqueenii, assembly GCF_036417535.1. NCBI lineage: Eukaryota > Metazoa > Chordata > Aves > Otidiformes > Otididae > Chlamydotis > Chlamydotis macqueenii. Next base: position 68,696,432 of record NC_141558.1, on the reverse strand, counting down.
TCCCTCAGCTGACATCTCCTAATGCGTATCCTCTTCTTGACACTCACAATGGTTTTTCCTCAAGCTTGAAACTCCCTAAAACAGATATTTCCTCAGATATTTCCCAGGTTCAACTTAAAGCTTGTTTTATGAGCCAGATTCAGGAGAGAAGGAAAATAGTTGTGATGTACGTAACTGAAGATGCAGACAGAAACCCTTCCAAGCCCAGAAACCCTTCCAACATTTCCCTTCAGGTGTCTGAAATATCTCTTCCTTAACTGATACAGATTAAGCATTCCACATCTCAGGAATTGATGTTTCTGCCTTTCTGTCAATAACACATTTTTTCTAGGTTGTTCTTGCTTAGATGTAGGCCAGATGAATTCACTTTGGGACAGCATAAGTCTGCATTGCTGAAAAAAGCAATCCTCTTTCTCTACCAGAGGTCTTTTTTCTACTGTCTCCACAGCATTCCTGCCTCCCCCTTCTCGTGTTTTATCCTACAGCAGGTGTCCATACGTGATAAAACTGCTCAGAAAACTACAGCAAGTTAAAATTAACAATTTTGTTAATGAATCACTACTTTAGTCAAATTCACCACATGGACGCTTGAACATTTGTGCTGGCAGCAAAGGAATAGACAATACAAGAGTAGGACCAGCAGACAGGAAGAGGGTTAGGAGAACACAATTTTAAAGTAAATGAAAACAATTTTAAGAGCGAGATTAAATTCTGCAGCACAAACCCCAAAGAACTGAAAAATTACCAGCAGTGGCCTTGCTGGTTTCCTTTGCATTCTCAGCTAAGTCCCTCCTACCATCCAAGGAGCAGAGATTACTTTCTCAGAAATATTTTTGAGTGTTAATATCTATGAGCATCTGGGAAATACCTACTGCATATTTATGACTTTTCATAAAAAAGCCAAGACATAGACCTTGCCCCAGGTACTCTTAAGGAGTAGAAGCAGGTTACAAGTGAGGGGAAACAGCTACCGCTCTTCTCCAGAGCAGGTGGGCAAGTAGACTGCAGGAGGAGGTGATGGCTTTGCCATTATACCTACAGTAAGTCAATATTATAGGCTTACACGGCATAACCTGTGCAGCATCACTTCTTTTCACCCTATATTTAATAGGGAATGAGGAACCAGAAGGATCTTTCCTAACTAACTTCTGTGGTGGTACAGAATAAATTATGGACTGACCCTTAACTACTTTAGTCCTCTTGATTATGTTTATACAGGCTATTTTTCTTTCAAAGCCTGAACTATTTCTCCTAGCCTAGCTGTTTTCAACCTTACTTGAAAACAGAGTGCCTGAAAAAATATATAGGTTGGTATTACTGCAGCTTCAGGACTAAGTACTAAGGACTCCAGTGAGAGGCTCTGAGTAAAAGAAGCAGTTTTCCTTTTTTGTATGTCTTTCAACCTGTTTCCTTTGATTAGATTCAAATGACAGTTTCTATTAGGAAGTAGTAGATAATAATCAGAACTTGATTGAAAAGGGTCATGTATGTTTTCGGTTTTGTTGCACAGCAGTAGAACCTATTTTTCAGGAAATCATGTGAAAAGTGGTCTTTAAAGTGATGTTGCTCAATGAGAAGGAATTCAATGACCCCATGTTCTAAATTTGCAAAGTACAGCCAAAACTTTAAAAGAATTATTCATAATTATTTTAAACTTTACACCCAGAGGGGAGTCCATGACTGAACTTACAGTCAAAGTGTCCTCCTGATTTGCTGTATGTCCTGTATGGTAAAGCTCTTTTGTAGCAAGCTGTCAGTCATACCGCATGAAAAAAAGATCAAAACCACCTCACACAACTCATAAGCACTGTGTAAGAAAACATGACAAATACAAAATCTTACATTTTGGAGGTAGCTACAATATTGTATCATTTTAATTATTTTCTACTGACAACAACAACAACAAAAAAAAAGGAGCAAATAATATATTCTAATCATTCTTTTCACCAGACAGTGGGAAGTAAATATATGGAAATGTATTAGCGATTTGCTAATCACAGCAGATTTTGAAATATCCATAAGAGCACAGCTGAAGAGTGGACTTTTCCACAAAATGCATTTTTACAAGCAGTAGTTTTCAAAAGGCTGTACAGTCTTCATTTAAGCTTTCCTGCTGCTTAAAATCTATGTGCAATCTGAAAATATACTGCAATCGAACATCATCGTTGGTTCTTCAATACGTATCATTCTCCTATTATTTGCCAATAATCTGACATAGCTTCTTCATGCTCTGGATTTGCTAGATGACCTTTAAAGGTCCTTTTCAACCCTAACCATTCCATGACTCCGTGATACCTTAACAAGAAAAAAAAATGATTCAGTAACAGATGTTACATATTCCAAACAGAAAAAGTTAATTTAATAGTCTGAAATGTGTTCATCTGCAGAGTATCAAAATTTTAAAAGGACAGACATACAAAACAAGGAAAAGAGATTAAGGATTACAGGGGGGAAAAAGAGACATGAAACGGAGTGATAGGACAAAATGAGAGAAAAAAAAATAAAGTTATGATATGGTGCATGCAAATAGAAGAGGTGAAGGGGCACTTCACTGGAGGGACAAACAAAAAAGCCTCAAAGCCCAGGAAACTGTTCCTAATTTGGAAAGGTAGACACCCAGCTAACAAAGCCAGTTGATACATTCCCTGGTGAACAGTATACGTGCATATACTGCCACAGTACTATCTGCTCCCTGCTTCCTAATGTTCTGCAATTTTTATTCATTTCTTTTGGCAGTTCTACATTTGGGTATAAATTAATTCAGTGAGATTACTTGATGGATTATTGCCTACAGAATCAAAACTGTGTACCAGAGAACTGACCTAAATCACTCCCCACATCAATGTGTGCCATTAGTTGAGCATCTTACACAGCAGCATTCAAAATAAGTATTATTCTGCATCGCTTCATATTGAACAAAAGTATCAGATTCAGAAATGAGAGACAGCTATTTAGCAGTTAACAGTTATCATTATTATTTGTATAAAGTATCAATTAATAAAAATCCTATGGTCCTACTCTGCTGACTCATATAAAAACATAGACAATTTATTTTCAGACATTATAACAATGAAAAAAAAACCTCCACAAAAGATGAAATAATATGCAATACTGCACAAGCCTGTGGAAAAAAAAAAAAGTATATTGCAGATAAAAGCCAGCAGCCTCTAGAGCTACAGGTACCTGAAATTTTTCAGACGCTAGTGCTTTGGAAGCATTAAAACTGGAAAAGAAGGGAATTTAAATTAAGCCAAGATAGTAGCCCTTCACACTGCAGCAGTGAAAAATACAGAAATGGAGCAGATTTGTGTTTGTTCACAAATAATTAAAAAACTGTTATGGATTTGCCATGTACATTTTATGGGATGAAGTTCTGTCTCTAAGAAATACTAGGGAAAAATCCCATTCAATTCAATAGGATTCACTGATGTTTATAATTTATGCTTTACAGTCTGCAATTAAAACATAACAATTACTTCCCTCCCTGAAAGGGAGAAATGTATGTATTTTATTTTATTAGCATTTTTCCTTAGGCAATTTTTAAGGATTAGCTCATCAGTTTTGTATAATAATCAACCTACAATTCTTTTCACAGAAAAACTAGTGCCAAGAAATGCTGCACATTCGTGTTATTTGAACCAATACTGTTCACCTCAGTCTACGAAAACTAAAACTGGAACCATAGCAGTGTTTTCTGTTCGTAACAGAAGTTTTCCCATTCCTCCTGATGTCAGCCTGAACATTGACCTTAGTGTGCCTGCAGTTTAAAAGGACCATTTACTTCACTGCCTGACAGACAATTTTGTTTCGTAAACTTGCAGGTCTGAAGAACACAATGAAATGATTTAAGGATGTACAAAACCAACATTTCAGATGGTATTTTCTGATTGACATGAGACAGAAATTCTAGTAGTGTATGGCTTTATAAAGATACCAATCTTCTAATCTAGCACAAAATAAAAATAGTTTGACTTCAGTATGCCACTCTGTTCCATAAAAATGGCATGAAGCAAAAAGTCTCCATAATACTGTTAATGAGACATAAGCTCAGTAGCAACCTGACATCTGATTAACATTTTGAAATTGTAAAAAAAGTCTGGATTTCAAACAAGGAAGACAAAATGCCACCTCTTCTGCAACACTGGACATAGCTAAAGGTGAAGGCATGACGAAGTGTAGAACAAATTGGTACCAAAATCTCAGCTGTGACAAGGCAATAGTCATTTGATCTGCAGTGAGCAGAAGATGGGTGTCAGGCTGCACTCAAGGGCAAATGGGAGGAGGAAGTGCAATATCTTATTCACTAGGTTTGTAATTCACTGTAGGAAATAAAGTGCTTACATTCATATTTTACTTTTCTTCTCTCAAGCAAAGTATCAATTTTTGTTTATGTTTGGTTTCACAATTTTTAATGTTATCTCTCCAAATTCAAACCTGATAGCTTCATCCTGACCTTAACTCTGTTACTAGTCTAGCTATAATAAATAGTATTTCAGTCCCAACAGTGAAATTCTATTAAGCTGACTAATTTCTAAGCAACAGAAATTGTAAAATCTGAAAAAAGTTTCTCAAACATGACAACTAGACTTACTTCTATCAACATAAAATCAAGATTCTTATATGTCCAGCTCTCAGTAGACTCAAAAAGATAGTCACTGAACTGTTACTACGTTCAGCAAATTAAGACTCAAGTTCTGGATGCTGTTGCTTTGAAATGAATTTTGTGTTCCACTAAAATCCATTAGATCATCTAATAAGCAAGCATCTTCTAAGGACTGCTTAGAGCTATAATTCTTCATAATCTAACTATTCTATGATTCTATGATTCTATGAAATTGCTCACAAAACATTATCCGGTTCTTGAAAAACTACAGTGAATGCTGCTAAGAAAGCATCGTACTACTTACCGTACTGAAAGCTCACAGAAATCTGTTCAGTACACAAGCAAAGGAAGATGAAACTAATAATGACAGTTCATTTCTAATAACAAAAAGTCTACAAGCAAATTGTAAAGAAAAAAAAAACTTATGAGTACTTGATACCAAGGATATTTTGTACAGAGGCTATATTGCTTCTGTACAAGACCAAGAACAACTCATAACTGCTAATTCAATTTAGTACATGTATTTCTCCCATTTACAATCCTCTAATTAGAGGCTTATTATTTACTCTAGTTTTGCAGGTTCTCTTTTGATGAAAACTTGCTTAAAAATGGAACCAATAAATAATTTCAATTTATTTTTGACACTTCATTTTGTCTAGAAGAGATTAAAAATCAAAACATCCATTGTATTGTGGCTTCATTACTGATTGTTTTTCTACGTTAGTAATTCTCTTTTCAGAAGGATTTTCTAATTTTATTAAGGAAGTTAAGGAAAAAAAAGCAATATTGGTTTTCCTAAGGAAAAAGGAATTTACCAGCAGTAGGCGAACTCATTACATTTCTGCTCAAAAAGTTGCTTGTCTTATTCTTAGAAATCTTTTTCTAATTGGGACTTCTTGATGATCAAAAAATAGTGTCCTGTGACAGCTCAACAAAATGTTTCTGAGATTTTTCATGATATTACACATTTTAGCAACAGACAATGGACATATTTTGCAAGTGGAAATATTCGATTTATAACCAAACAATTTTCTTTTTTTCTTTTTTTTTTTTTTTTTTTCCTTTATTTCAATACAAGGAAGCTCTCTTTATGCATTGGTATCTGCAAGCATTTCCTTTACTGTACTGAAAAGCCTGTCTGGATTTAAGTATGGTTTAGATTTAAAGCTTGGCCCAAAAAACTTTACTTTTTAATAAAATTCTGTAATTTTGTGTTGTAAAGTTATTGACTGCAAAATCTATTAGCAGGTGACACACTGTAAACAACTGCAGTTCCCTATTTGTCTTTGTGGATTATAAAACTATTATGGGATGTTACGTTACTGTCTTTTGAGAAATTATTAACAACTACAAATTCTACCTATGAAGTTTGTTGTTTAGCTTTGTTTGCATAAAGCCAGTCCTCTAGTCTGCAAAACCTGTTTAGGAAGGGAAAGAAAAAAACAACCCAAAACTCAAATCTACCATACTTACTATCAATAATTTTGTTGACACCATTCAGGAATTCCATAGACTCAAAATAAAATCACAGTCCTTTTTCTCCTTTCAGAATATAGCCTCTTAATCCAAATAATATCAGAGAAGTTAAAATTTAATCCATTCATCTGGCAAATGTTTCCCTCTGTTTCATAAACATGCATATCACAGAGAAAAAATGTTCAATTTAAGGTTTCTTACATGATTAGAGTGTAAAAAATCATCATAGAAATATGGTTATTCTCAGACTTAATAGTGTCCTTATTGTAACACGTTACATTTCCATAAAACAAAGATTTAGCAAAACTAATTGTGTTATAAGCAGCCAGTAAATACACTTAATTGTCTAGAAGGATTATAAAATAGAAATTCTTGTACAACAGACAATTGTTTTCCAACAGTCTTACCACAAATTGGAGGTCAAATGTCAAGAAAACTAGAAGGAGGATGCAGGGAAAAATATGTGACAGCTTATCAGAAATACTGATGCAAATATTCTATGGCTACTGTAAACAAAATAGCCCATCTTGAATAATACAGTACTACAGGTAACATTTCCTCTAAGTAGGCTTACAACCTGTAGAATACTTCCTTTTTTAATATTCTAGTTAAAAGTTACATCCTACGGGCAGGATAAAAAATATACACTGAAGTATATGATGACTTTTTACACAATGATAATTAATCATCACATTTCATTAATAAATTATCAAGCACTTGCAAGCTTTCCACAATCTTTTTCATCTAGTTTGCATATTTTATAATGGTGGAATAACATTTTAAAAAGTTTGAATAGGCACTTACTGGAATTACAGTTAATCCTGATACAGTCTAGATGGGGAAGAATAGATGAAAAATGAAAATTTATCCTTCAAGGTAATAGCTGCAGACATCCAATAAAATCACAGTCCACCCTTCCGGGGACAGACACATGCAAATATGGCCACTCCATATCATCAATATTTACATACTGTTATAACCCAGATATACTGCGATAAATCTTTATAAATAGAAACGACAAATAGGGTAAAAATGGCCAATTTCAAACAAAGCTACATGGTGACAAATCTAAGTGGAAAATCAGGATTAAATATCAAAGATGCTTAACTGAAGCAGGCTGCAACTTTCTCCCCATCTGTGAAAGAACAGGTAATTTCTCTCAATGCAATTAGAAAGTGCTCCGTCACAATGGGTCATAGAGCAAGCCAGGCCACAATCAGACATCTTGGACAAATTATGTATAGTATACCTCAAAGGCTGAACTTCAAAAACTAAGTTAAAAAATAAAAGCTCATTCTCCGAGCCTATAAATTTAGTTTAGTGGGTTCAGATTTCCTTAATGTGGAGACTTAAGGAATGAACAGCGGCTAGACTTAAAGCTACATTAATATACAAAAAATAATCCGTATTTATAAACTGATAATTCTGTCTATTTTCAGATTATTTCCTTGCGTGACTTAAAAAAAAAAAAAAAGAAAAAAAAGAAAAAAAAAGGGGTATTGGAAGAAGAAGAAATATTGCTAAGACATGGATTTATTTACTTTCTTGAACTATAGAAGCAGGCAAAAACTGACAGAGGGTGGTGTTTTGTATATAAAGAGACTGACCTGATCTGCAGCAGGATCTTCTATTGGGCTATCTGCATTTATTATTGGGAGGGGAAAAAAAAAAAAAATCTACGCCACGCTACTTGGTTTGTACAGCTACTCTTGGTCTATACCTTTGAGGAACATATATACCATCAAACCTAGATTGTGTTTCCATATAGCTGAGTTTGTCATGTGTCGTCAACCGCATCAGAAAAGTGGTTGCAAACAGCCAAGGACCAGCACCCGCACATCCCCTTTTACAGAAAGCGCTCCCGCGGGAGGGAGACCCGCAGCCTGCAGGAGCCCCGGCTCGACACTAGAGGGGACTGCGAGAGAGGAATGAACAGGGAAACCCTTCCCTTCTCCCTCTCCCTTCCGAAATCTAAACACCAAGGCCTTATTTCAGTAAGCAACACTTTATTATAAAGTGCAAGGTTAGGCGATTATTTTCTTCTCCCGCCTCCCCTGCTTTCTGGAAATCATTTTATGTGCTCTTAAAACAATGACATACTTAATTCCCTTTAAAAATAGCATTCCCCTGAATGGGAGAGACTGCACAGAATGTGCATTTCTCTAACTGCACTGTTCTCTTTCACATCCTGACGTTGATTTATTCATAAGCATGGCAGAAGCACTTTAATTTACTTACTTTAAAAAAAAATAGAGAAAATGTTAACCTAATATTTTGTCCATCATATTTCAAAGCAGGAAATCAGGTTTGGTTTTTTTTTTCTGTAAAAGGGCTTGTGCCTCCTGTGCTCACACGGCTGTTTGCTGAGGGCCGCAGTCTTTGGGCATTGAAGGGTTGTTTGATACTACAAAAATACCACTACAGAATTGTTTAAAAAGGAGGAAATGGATTTACTATAGATTTGACATCTAAAAAAAGGAGACCAAGAAATCCATCAGTGGGAATATATAATTGCAACATTTTCAGTGTTAAAACTATAAATTATTTCATACACTTGCATGTTGTACATTAATTGGTGGAAGTAAAACTAAACTGACCCACATACACATTGTTTCTGCTTGTGCATTTAAATTGTGGAATTGCTACTGTGAAGAAGTTGTAGAGGGAGACTAATCTTCCACAATGAAGGATAATAATTTAGCCCAAAAATACCACTGATGAAGTAGTCTTCTCTCTTTAGAATACACAACAGTACAAAAAAAAAAAGATGGATTATGTTAAGACTATATAAAGAACACAAAAACGCAAAAGAAAACAAAGTATAATGGTCATGTATTTGTGTGTGTATGAACATATGCAAATGCTGCATTGACATGTGTTTATATATCATTTCAGTTTACTTATAATGCTAAAACAGGCTGTTTCATAAATGTTTGCAAGCAAAAAGAAAAAAGTAAAGAAAATGTTAATTTCTTGGAGGAAGAGTTTGTTACCTAGGTTGACCGTTAGTTTAACTCGTCCTGCATCCAACTCTAAACGAAGGGTATCTGCAGATTCCCTAGAAGTAGTTGCCATTAAAATGCCATAAGCTCGCTGAGACCTGAACCGTAAAGAAACATCTTCGGCCTCTGTATGCATCACAACAGGGAGTTGTATTTTCATGAACATACTTCCATCATAGTTTAAAATTGTTGCCTCTGAAAAGATAAAGGAGAAAATAAGTTACCAAAGAAGTTATTATATTATCAGTTATTATTTTCTGAAGCTGCTCAAGGAGAAGATGGTAAATGTATATTCACTCCATATGACACAGAAAAAATACATATCACAATTATTACTGGAAAACATAAGCAAAGCTGGGTTTGGGTTTTTGTTAGATTCTTTTTCATTTTGGTTTGGTTTTAGTGCTTTTTAAATAAACTAAATTGTTCTTTTAACAAACCAGCCATTAATGTATGCACCTTCAAGCCGATGGGTAAAATCACACGTGAAGAAATGCTTGCAAGACTCAGACTGCACCACTCAAAATAGGTCAAAGCCACTAAAAGCTATTCAGGTAAATCTTACAGACTATTAAAAGGTCATGTCTGACTATTATCCACCTAGATAATTACCTTAGGATGCTTAATGTATAAACCTATCAGGATTGCTACTACCACAGCTACAATTATCCAGTTAGGAAAAAAAACACCTGAAATGGGTAAATATCCCCAGCATGGTTTGGACAGGGTGCAGATTGCTTCATGACCACAATGACTGAGGAACGATAGAATCAAAAGTGTGTGTATGAGCATTACGACAGCCTCAACAAGAGGATCGAGACTGGATTTGGCATATTGAGGGTAAGATCCTAAACCCCCCGAGACAGGCAAAGAACTGTCACTTTCAGACATTATAGGAAACACTCCCGGCAAGTGGCTCTGGCATAGAGCGGTCACAGTCTGTTAGACCCCAGAGCAACCAGCCACAAGTCTTCTTTTCCCAGCCCCCAGGCTGGTAACAAGAAAGGTAGCAGAAAGACTGCATTTCTGCTCACAGGGAGCCACAGCAGTTCCTAGAAAGCAAAGGACACATCTGTTTCTGAAACGTATTGGGAAGTCCTTTTCCGCAGGACGATCAAGCGTTGCAGTCAGTTAACCACCACAGCCTTTGGAAACAGCTCTTTGGCTCAGGGACAGTGGCATGTTATGGTGGAAGAAGCAGTGAACGAGCAACATCCTTTACCCCAAGCCAATAGTCCGTGTGCAGACTGCCAGGAGTTTCAGTAGGCTCCGCAGTATCGTACAAAAATAACCACACTACATAACTAAAACCACTACCTGAATGGCAAAACACACCATCTGAATGTGCCCTGTTTTACACACATCTGATCATTTACCTACCACTAATTCACTAGAAAACTTCTAACTTCTTCCTGTCTCTTTCACGTCTCAAAAAACAGCCCAAAACTCTCAATCTTGGAAACTGTTGAACTGCTAGATGATGAGGTCTAAACAGGATACTACAGAATCTTTCCTAGAAAAAGATGCAATCCTGAGGGCATCTCGACTCACTGAAAAAAATTCCAGTTACTTGCCCAACAACAGTCCAAATGAGCAACAAGCAGAAAGAGAAGGCAGCAGAGAACACCTACAGGAAGCTTCTTTGTGCTTCAATTTGCCACGGTATAATGGAGATATTTATCTACAGCAAGGGTGTATTGTGGTCTCACATGCATTAATATTTTCAAGGACTGATACTACCAATATTATGTTTAATCAGTATCTTACCTAAAACATTGCTAGAATTTTTTTTAAACATCAATAGTTATAACAGTCTGTGAAAACCTTTTCCATTGCATATCTTGTATACTGTTAAAGATACAGAAGCTCTGCAAGACTCCCAGCCTACACAGTCCACAGGACAAAATGTTCCACTAACTCTATGAGCATATTGGAGGCAAAAATGATAGATGATATGCTCATTAATAATTCCAGACTTCCTCAACAGAAATTTGAAGAAGGCAGTTTGATGTTGGAAAAAAAGGAATTACTAATACTGGCATGACAGTCATTAGACGTAATAGGTTAGAAGAACACATTTACAGGTTTGATGATTTCTAATCCTGCAGGTAATAATGTTTTCTGCATATTCTACACCTAAAATTCTTCTGTGAAGGAGAGTAAATATTTAACTCTCACTAGTATGATAAGAGATTTCAAGTCAAAGAGATTTCAGTGGGAGGTGATGTGGTTTTTTGATTGTTTAGGTTGGTCTGGGGTTTTTTTTAGGGGGAGCACAGGGAGAGCAGGGGCTTACAATTCGTTCCCATATCTAGCTGTCTAGTCTGTGCATGAAAAGCTCCCAAGATCTTCATCAAGGTAAACATAATTTAGGTGATAAAAGATGTCCAGCATAAAACTCACATGCTAATCTGAGAGAAAATACAAGGTATTTCATATTGTCTATTAAAAAATCCACATTAATACTATTCAAGGTTTTCATAAACTGAGCAAAATCAGATGTTACAGGATAAGCAGCATTCAACAACCTTAGAGATTTGTTGCTAGTAAATTATCTTACGATAATATAAAAGAAAGTTGTCAGAATCAGTACTAGTAGTGTTTGCTGCATTTCCTATAATAAGTCAGTCTTCTAGAAAATTACAGAAAAAGGAGAGAAGGAACTGTCTTAATTTAATCAGAGTTGACCTGTGAGTATTTAACATCATGGTGAACAGACCTGATGTGATTAGATACTCAATCCTCCTAAACTGTACTGTGCCAGTTATTTTGGAAACAGATGTTCCAAGAACAGACCAAGGAGATGGAACAGAAGATCAAATGAGTTAAAAGCTCTGTAGCAATGAGAAAACCCCCTCATATCAACTAGCTCCTTTCAGAATGGGGACCTCCAAGTCACAGGCTTTATAAATTACAAAGGTGTCACAGAAAAACAAAACAAAACAAAACACAAAATCAACAGGAAGCAGGGATGACTTGAGCAAAGAAAATTTAGCACTGCTCTGAGAGTCCTAACTGAAGATCAGAGACATTAAATATTCCTAAAGTTAAAAATACAACTATGTTCAGTTCACTCACTTGAAATGAATCTGCTGGTACAAGTCTTGTTATGAGAACTTTTCGTTGTTAAACCATTGTTAAATGGTTGAATGATATTTTGACAATATTATGCTCCTGTCTAAGGACTGGGTTTTGCCATGTGAATTATCTGTTCAACTCAGCATCTCTTCCATTTGATTCAGTATTGCTCTCAGCTCTGCAAATTTCCATATTCTGTTGGTCTTGGTTGGACAGAAGGCATCTAGTAGTACACGTATGAGACCTTTCATGGCACATGGAGTTCCCTTTTCCCTTACTGGTGTTGTAATTCTTTGTAGCAATGCCTTATTATCCTACCATTATGCGTGGTGGCATACTTTAATGCGAGACTTCCAGAACACTTTGTTTTGCAGACAGTAGGAAAAAATAGTTTTCAAGATGAAATAAGAAGGGCTTGTTTTGTTTCGACTTAGAACTAGAGATTGTTCCATTTGTTAAAAAGAATTGTTTCCATCCTGCAGTTACTTCAGTTGTCCAGAATGGATTGTTAATTTGCAAGGCCTAGTCAGTAAGACGGTGATCTGAATGAGGAGAGGCAGTGGGGGTTACACCAATTATGCAAACATCAAAGGAACATTTTGGCTAAAAGTATGTATTATGCCCCTAGCTTTTACTTTTTTTTTTTGCTTTGGACCAAGTGATTCCAAATGGGTACATGTCCCATCTTTCTTTGAGATCCATGCTGCTAACTTTTCTTACGTAAGTGCTGGCAGAATGTCTTTTTTCTCTTGTTCAGCTTCCTGTAATTACTAGATTAAATGCTAATAGACCATAAGTTTAGCTCAGAATGTGATATTCATTTAAAGAATCAGAGTCTCCATGTCAGGGAATAATAACTTTACTACCACTTCAGTGTTGGAAACAGCATTGAAAAGAAAAAATAGAAGAAAATCCTTTCAAAAAATTACTGATGAATTTTTGTGGCAGCAAATAAGTGCATACAGTAGTTTTGAACAAGAAATGAACAGTAAGATATAGTTCAGAGATTGATAAAAATTATTTTATACATTCTTTCTTCAATATTTTTTTAAAACGTGACCGTTAAAAATCCTTGCTCCTTCTGTGCTAAAAATCAACCAACCAAAACACCCAAATCTAAAAAAAACACTAAAGGGTTCAGTTCCCCTCTCTATTTTTTTTTCTTCAATTTGTTTCTGATTAAAATCTCCAGGGCTGGATACTCTTCCTTCCTATATATAGCTCAATCAGCTTCATGCTTGTCACCCAGGATGCACAGACTGAAAGGAGACTCAAGACCTTAATTTTCACTTGGACTGGGATTACCTAAACTGCTGAAGAGACTGAGGCATCTGCTCTTCAGGAAACTTCCACACATTTGTTTCTACCCTCAGAAATGCTCAGTCATGTATTTATGGGGAGAAAAAGAAGTTTCCAAATAGATGCTAGTCTTCAATTCACAGCTTATTTAAATTAAAGAAGTACGGATGAGGCATTTGAATTTCAGTGATCTTCCTCATAAGTTTTGCAGTCAAGTTTGTGTTGTTTTTAATGACACGGTGCCTGGTAAGCACGGATACTTACTACATGTATTTTAATAAACAAAACAGGATCTTGTTACCTCTGGATCCCTTGAGGTGCCTCTAAAGTCCTAAAGACAGATTTTTTTTTTTCCCCTGCTTTTTCAGTTTCAAAGTGACTGCAATAATGAGGACTGTGTTGCAGCCCACAGAGCCATTTTTAAAGCATGAAATTGCCTTCTGTGGCTGCCATCTTACAAGTCACACACAAACTTTACCTCAGAAAGTGACAGACAATACAGTCCAGAGCCATGCCAGGACATATGTGAACAATCTGGATCATCAGTCATCAAGTATTCAGGTTTGCTCTCTGATCCTGTTTTATTTGAAAATATAAACAGAGCAACAATATCTTGGCCTGAAAACACCAATATGATTTTACTCCTATAAATTGTGGGAGTATCCAAGTATATGGATGGCTACTAATTCAAATTCAAACTTTTAAGTTTTGTTCTATTCATAGGCATACACTCAGCTAAGCACTGTCTGCGTGTTTACTGCGGCAGCTACTTCAGTCCATCTGGGCCCAGAGCTGCAGCCTTGGTGAATCACAAGGAACCTTTCCATCAATCTGAGGGAAACAATTGTTGATATCTTGATGTGCAATTAGTTACTAGATAATACGTGGATAGCAGGTGAAATTATTCCTTCCAATTTCTACACTGGTACTATTTCAGGACTGAGGTCCTAAGCTCCACTGTAAACATGGTAGAACTTTAAACACATAGGACCAGTTAGTTAATTTAAATCAGAGACTGAATTACTATAATATTTTGAACATACAATTCTTCATCCCATCTATCATCATATCATCCATATTTTTTCTGGGGTTTTTTAAGCATTCAGAGATAATGCAAGGAATGAAAGATATATTTCTTTATTTAACGTATATGTGTGTGTGCGGGCATGTGTGCGCATGCACAATGTGGACATCTACACACACACACCAATTTAAATATATTTTCTCCTCTGAAATGTCACTTTCATAAATCTTTCTTTGCATGCCTACTTTTTCACGTCACTCTGATGAATTTACTCTTTTGTGTTGTTCTTAGTCATCCAGTTGAAAGCATACACCTGCAAAATACTTTTCTGAGAGGCAGTTACATATTGTGATCCACAATCAAAGGAAGATAGGAAGCCAAATTATATTGCCGTGACATCTGTCTGTCCATCTGCTGTAGTTTCCATAATCTACTAAAGCCAATCTACAGATTATACTGCTGTTTAACCTTACTGAAAATCAAGAATAAAATCAAGACTAAAATCAAGGGTAACTTGCAACAAGATAAAAAGTACATGGATACACAAAAATATTAAGTATATTGAAATTAAAATAGGATTGAGTTGTGTTCCATGGCTTTTGTGCACTGATAAACTGACTAAAATTATTTCAGATACTGCACTGTACACAGTACATCCACATATGGATGTTAGTACTCCTATTTTAGGGGAGAGAGCATGAAAAATAAATGATGGTACTAAAAAGTAGCTACATGCTTTTGTTTACTGAAGATACCTTAATTACTCAACATCAAGTTAAATATTCCAGTTGTTTAATCTCCAACATATTATTCTAACATTTTCTTTTATTTGTGAAGTTGTATTGTGTGTTGAAAGGAACATGTTCCTATTTTATTTGCATTAGTTTGAACAATTATAATTGCGTTGCTTATATCATCAAATACAAAAATGTATCTGTTACTGCACATGGGTAGTAGCTATAATAACTTTGTATGGTAGGATGCCAACATGTCACTTTCAGAATCCCAAAAGCTATAATCTTATTAATGCATGACCATTTGGGATATGAATATTACTGGAAGATCTCCTTTCAGTGTAGTTTCCTCTGGAGAGGGAAATCCAAGAGTAGGAAATGATCCTACATTGCCTGAACTGCTGCACATATTTCTTTTGGACAAGAACCAAATACTATTGGAGAGAAGCTAACACTACCATCATAGTACCACCATTCTCACTAGGAGAAAGCACTGGGAAAAATCAGGCTCCATATAGGAAGACAGTTGAAAATACAGTATAAGAAATAAAAAAGAAAAAGGTTTCTATATAAAATATTCCCATCTGTCAAATGTATTTATGAGACATTGCTATGATGATGCTAGCTTTTAAGTTCTTTGCATATCTGCATGTGTTTTTGTCTCTAACGCACATGTTTCCTAGCTCTCAAGTTGAAAAAATGCAAATCCTATTTTTACTTCTGCCATATGTAATAGCAGAATTTTGCCACAGGGTGGTACACCAGACATGTTTAACTGAAGGCTTTTGTAATGCATCAGACATTCGGTTATGCCCTCTGCCAGCTTCACTCCACCAGTAACAGAACAATCTGGAGATCTCAGAATAACGGGCCATGAGCCAAAGGCATATATATTCAAAAAATAAGACACAAAAACCAGAGGAAACTGAGAATCTACTTGCAAATGCTAATAATACAATGGTATTAATTCTACTTAGACGTACGTGTCTATTTACATACAACTTGAACTTTCATCAAGTTTCTATTTTTAAAGAATACATTTTTGCTTCATCTTAATAACTAGAGAAATTAATCAAACTATCAACATCTGTCTTCCTTGCCACTATCCACCTTTTCAAGTACATAAATGGGGTTTGTCAACTTTACATTTATCTTTTCTAGGCAAGAAGGATACCTGGTGAATTAAGACAAGTAGAAACTATTTCCATGGGTACTAGGATTTTTTTTTTAAAGTTAAGTAAGAAATACAGATTCCTACACTGATTGTTTTGCTTTGATTCATGGCTGAAGTTCTGCCCATGGATTTAAGTGATGCTGTGGAATTCAAAAGTAAGTTTAATTACATAGTGGTATTGACGTAAATAGACAGAGAACAAGACCTGTTTGGAATTGGAATGTGATCATTTAGTAATGTAATAATTGAAATTACTTTCAGAAAGCCTTTTGAAACTCGGCAACACATGATGAGAGACAAAAGGAGCCATTTTCTAAGAAGCATTTAGTAGTATTGACTCTCTGTCATAGTCAAATAATATTTATTTATGCAACTTAGAAATTCCCCTAAGGTCTTTCCTCTAGAGTTACTTCTTTCAGTCTAGAGTAGGGCTCCATCTCACACGAAGCGAAATCAGATGCTTTTTCTGCCTCAAAAGAGTTAATGATATTTTACCATATTTAGTCATTGTGCAGGACTCTATAAAGTAGAAATGCAGCCATCTCATGCAACCTACCTCTTTCGCATGATCTGCCAAGGTACCCTGTACCAGAGCAATCACAAACATATCTGTTCCACCCATCCCTGCATACACCACTGTTTTTACAGGGGTTGCTAAGGCAAGGTTTTGCAGTTTCTCTTGAGCATGAGGGTTTTACTCCAGCTGTGCTTTGAAGTTCAGCCATCTGTCGAATATCTTTGCTTTGACCATCAATAAATAAATCTCTAATGCAGCCGACGTATCCATAATTGAGAAGTGCTGTCCACACCTCTGTTGGGAAGATGAGGCCTGCTTTATTTTCTGGTAAGCCTCCAAGATACAAGTCATCATCCAAGTCAAGGATTTCACTTTCCCCTGGTGCAGTATATGGTGTACGTAATGTGTTCACAGATATGGTCCCTGAGAAAAAAAAAGAGAACAAAATGCATTACTTTCAAGGCATTTAAAAGATTTCGTTACTGCTGTTTTGTCATTAATCTGCATGCCACATTAGCTCCTGGCAAATATCTATACATACATGAAACATGGGTATTCTGTTTGTACAGCTATACAATAATAGATACACTTCATTATCTTAATTACAATGTAGTATAAATACTGTCAGGAAGTGAACAACGTAAAAATATTTATGCACAATACTCCATGGTCACTATATAAAAAAAAAAGTTAAAATCACCTTATCAATCTTGTAGGGATATAGGCAATGCATTTCAGACCTAGTGTCACAAATATCCTGCTTGTGCAATAAAAAACCAATCTCTTCACTACCTCCTAAGTGCTTCAAAGCACTAAGGCTGAGGTTGCATTGATAGGTTGTAAACTGGGAGGCAAATCTGTGTCTCTTATTTGGATCCAAATACACAGTGTTTTAAAAGAGTCTCACTACTTTCAGTGGGCTTTGGATAAGACATTTTTCTTTAAGTGGGGAAGGAAAATAGTCTCATCAGCTGTTAGACAGGCAATCATTAAGAAGACAGTGATGTGCTCCTAGAGGGAAAATCAATGTTTCTGACACTTACCTCAAAATGTGTGCACGTTACAAAGAGAGGGAGACAGTATGTATATAGAACTTCAGGAAATTAGAAGTATCTTTTCTATTTAAGTTTTAAAAGTAAACAAACAAAATTAAGCCTAAAATAAGGTTCTGTTTCTACAAAGTGTCTGAACAAAGAAGCTGTTATCAACTGTAAAGATCCTCTTTGTTATACTCTTTAAAAGTAATGAGGTATCCAATTTTTACAATTTGAATAGGCAGAACACCACATTCAGTACATGGAGTCACAGAAAATACACGTCAACCAAATTTAATTTTATTTACTAAGTAAAATAACTTGAAAAAAGAATCTTCATGTAGATCTTCACAGAAGTGACTCCTTACCAGTTTATACAGGTACAAAACCAAACAAAATCTAAATGAATACTTTATATATGTCACCAGATTATTATAATGTACCAGCCACATTATCCAACACAGTTACCCACTAGACAAACTACTAAAAGTGTATTAATGGTGACAGGACACTGAAGAATCACACTTACCGTGTTTTTATCATATATATATATATATATATACATAAAACTAACATGATTCACTATTTCCATTGTCAGCATGACACAGATTCCAGAAGATAACACTGATGATAAGAAATTCTTCCACTGTGGTAGGAGTGGTGCAAGAGAATAATAAATTCAGAATTTTTATAGCATAAATACTAAAATGTGGGGTTTAAGCAAACAGAGACAGGTCAGAAAAAGATAATTCTCTTACTTTGATATCTCTTAAAATTCAGGCTTCTCTTTTAGCAATGAAGAAGTGTCCTGTGGGAGCTACATATTTTGTTTTGTTGGTTTGATAGGTTAACTTCAAAACGTGGACAGAATTAATTTCTAAACAGTTTGGATCTTCAGTAAAAGCTCTTCGGGTAGAGGTCTCAGGAGATCCAACCCCCATATGATACTTGAGATGTATGGATTTTGGAAGGGCTGGATAATGCTACTACCACAACAAACAGTCTCCCTACTATCAGAAGAGATCTAAGAAGATAAAACAAAGGTTTGCATAGGTGTGCATCTTTAGGAGCATGTGTTCTGGTTTTGTTTAGTGAGGGGGGGCCTAAGGTGGTAGCTTCTGTAAGAAACTGCTAGAAGTCACTCCCCTTTGTTTAGTGGACTCAGCCAGGCCTAGGGCAGATCCGCTGCTGGCCAAGGCCGAGCCAATTGGTAGCAGAATGTTCCACGATAAAGCCTCTGTGATAACGTATTTAAGAAGGGGAAAACAGAGGAAAAAAAAAAAAGAGAGATGTGAAACAGCTGAGCGGGGGCAGAGAGGGGGAGGCATGAGCCTTGTGGGCCTTGCAGGCCTCACCCTCTCGCCTCCTGCCGGGCAGCCGACTGGGCCCAACTCTGCCTGGCCTGGCTGCAAGAAGTGGAGAGGAGATCAGAAGTGAATAAGATGTAAAAAAGATCCTGAGAGGCGTCTGCCAGCCTGTTGTAAGTAACGGCTGCAGACGCCAAGGTCAGTTCAGAAGGAGGGGGAGGAGTAATGTGGCTCCTGGCCAAGATTCCCCTGCAGCCTGTGGTGATGACCATGGTGGAGCAGGTTGTCCCCCTGCAGCCCATGGAGGTCCACGGAGGGGCAGAGATTCACCTGCAGCCCGTGAAGGATCCCCACGCCGCAGCAGGTGGAGGCCTGAAGGAGGCCGTGGCCCATGGAGGGCTTGCGCTGAGGCAGCTGTTCTGGAGGGACTGCACCCCATGGAAGAGATGACCCACGCCGGAGCAGTTTCAGAAAGGACTGTGGCCCGTGGGAGGGACCCCACGATGGAGCAGGAGAGGAATGCGAGGAGTTCTTCCCCCAACAATGACGCAGCGGCGTAAAACAATGTCTGATGAATTGACAGTAACCCCCATTCCCTCTTCCCCCCTGTGCCGCTCGGGTGGGGGGAAGATAGTAGAGATAACGTTAAGCGTGGGAAGAGGGGGGGGTGGGGGCAGGTTATCTTGTTCCCTGTCTCATTCTCCTGCTAGTTTTAGAAATAAATGAATAGTTTTCCCCAAGTCGAGTCTGTTTTGCCTGTAACAATAACTTTAAGGATTTCTCCCCCTCCTTATCTCGAACTTCAAGCTGTTTTTCTTATATCATCTCCCCCTATTCTCTTGGAGGGTGGGGGGAGTGAGAGAGAGACTGCGTAGTCTGGTCCTGATCGGGGCTGAACTACGACAGCATGCTTAAAGAATGTTTGAGGATGTGGTCAGTTTTCCCTTTTACATATTATCAGAAATTATTTTTGTGTCAGTTGAACAATAACAGAGATGTAAAGTGAATTTCCAGTCTTAACTGTAAGAAATAAGCATTATGAACAAATATCCTTTTTCTTCCAAACCTCCACCTTTTTAAAACTGGTAAGACTATTATATTTTGCTAACTCTAAATATTTGTATTGCTGTTCAGATTTTTGAAGGGAAACTTGGCATTCATATGGAACTTGGTATAGATTTGACCTTAGACATACAAACATAAACATTTTGAAGTTTGATTTTATTAATCAGCTGCCTCAAACAAGGACATTTGTTAAACCAAGAGAGCTAACTTTTCTGAGAGCATCCTAGGTATCAAGAAGCACTGCTTACAGGCAATAGATAATTTCTCTTTTAAAAAAATTAAAGATGTTGTAAATATGAATCATACTGGTGCTCACACTACTTCTTAATGCTGTTGTTGCTTGCTCCTACTTGTTGCTGTACAGGCTAATTTAGGACAAAACGCTTTAAACCTATGTTCAAGTAGCACTTGCACCCACACAAGTTAACTCAGGTGCAGCCTCAAGCTCATGCATTTCCACAGAGCTGTTTTCTGCTGGACAAGGACACTTGTGTTTTCAAGATATTCATGATGCTAGAAGACATCTAAGGTTCCATTTCTATTAAAGAAAAACTAAGCCTTGATGGCTTTCGTTGCATACCAAAAGACAGGTAAATCTCAGCCAGTGTAGCTACGACATTAACATGGTGGTTCAAAATTTAAGCTTTGCAAGCACTGAAGGCTGACAAAGGTACATGATTAAGGGAAGTGAAGATCACCATTACACTCTAGTGACTGTGAATTATAGTCAGGTGATAGATTGAAGCAGGAAAATTTTCTTCTGTATGTCAAAGTATTACCCTGGAGAAGGCTTAAGTATTATTTTGAATAGATATCAACAGCTTCTTAAAGAAATGAACCTTTCCCCTCCCCAAGAAATGACACCACATAAAACACTCCTGGGGGGAAGCCCTCTGAAATCTTACTGCAATGATAACATATAATGACTACAAGTAGAAAACAGGTAACAACACCTCTGTGAATCTTTTTCATGTTTTGGAAGGCCATGGAACCCCTATTACCCATCTGGATAATCTCCAATTTACTGCTGGACATATCCATGACACTTAACTGACCTACATAACGTGTATATTACCCTTAATCAAACTGTAAATTAGCTTTATTTAATCCTTTTTGTTGAGAGCTACACTAAGTCAAACAGCACCTGCAGAAGACTCAAAGTTTTAATAACTCTGTCTCAGCTGTTACGTAGGAGCTTGATGAAAATATTATATAGCACACTGTCTAGAACAAGAACTATGGCTATAATACAAATAGACTTTAGTCTAGCTAATATAGCAGAAAAGCCATGCTTGTGCATGAAGGGTTTCATGCTATCAGTTACCCACTTATTGACTCATAGAATAGTTTGGGTTGCAAGGGACCTTCAAAAGTCATTTAGTCCAACTACCATGCAAGGAGCAGGGACATCTCCAACTAGATCAGGTTGCTCAGAGCCCTGTCCAACCTGGCCTTGAATGTTTCCAGGGATGGGGCATCCACCACCTCTCTGGGCAACCTGTTCCAGTGTTCCATCACCCTCCTTGTAAAAAATTTCTTCCTTGCCTCTACTCTGAATCTACCTCCTTCTAGTTTGAAACCATTTCCCCTTGTCCTTTCAAAACAGGCCTTGCTAAAAAGTTTCTCTCTGTCTTTCCTATAAGCCCCCTTTAGGTACTGGAAGGCCACTATAAGGTCTCCTAGGAGCCTTCTCTTCTCCGGGCTGAACAGACCCAAACTCTCTCAGCCTGTCCTCATAGTAGAGGTGCTCCAGTCTTCTTATCATCTTTGTGGCCCTCCTCTGGACTCGCTCTAACAGGTCCATGTCCTTCTTATGACGCAGTACTCCAGGTAGGGTCTCACAAGTGCAGAATCACCTCCCTCTATCTGCTGGCCACACTTCTTTTGATGCAGCCCAGGATATCCTAGTTTCCATCTGAACTTTTAACAGCACATCC
Organism: Chlamydotis macqueenii; assembly: GCF_036417535.1. Lineage (NCBI taxonomy): Eukaryota > Metazoa > Chordata > Aves > Otidiformes > Otididae > Chlamydotis > Chlamydotis macqueenii. The sequence continues at coordinate 68,674,182 of NC_141558.1, read as the reverse complement.
AGGCAGCCATACAACCTGTCATCATTCTTGAGGGAATGTTTTCAAGTTCCACTGAAACAATCTCAGGTTGGATCTGATGACAATGGCAGATGCTACCACAGAACCCAGGGATAGTAATGCACACTGACTTTGCTGGTTTTCAATCCTACTTTCTCTGGAAATTACAGACGGTTTAAAACGAATTGTTCTGTCAAATCACCACTGTGCTCCAATCCTTTTGGATGCTTCTACTTACAAATCTGAAAAGACATCACTTTCCAGACAAGCAAGAACAAGGGAAGTTAATGGAGCATACAAATGTCAAACGTGATCAGCACTGGAAATGGTTAATAATTTACCCCTCAAAATAATCTAACATCAACCTTTCTCACACCAGAATTGTCAAGTTGGGTAAGAGGGAAAAGAATAGGACACCTCTCATTTTACAAAGTAACCTAAAGACAATAGAATATGATGGGGAAGCAGCAGATTCAGAAGATCATTGGCCTCTCACCAGAAAGAGAAAACTATAACTTTAAATTGTAACATCTCTGTAGTAAGAGCCATCCTTTCAGTTACATCTTTGCATAGTACCTAGTATAACAGCACTGATAACCAGATCAGTAGTTAAAGTATGTCTTCAAAAAGAGCAACACTGAGGCAATAATGTCTGCCAGGAAACAAGCAGCTTCCTTGCAAATTTTTTTAAATGCTCAATGTAGGAAATATTGACTGTATTTCTACCAAAAAAAAAAGAAAGAAATGGGGAAAAGCTGATAGCATTTGATTTGTCCAGCCTGAGAGAAGAAACAGGGGAAGACTGAAAGACAAGAAGGTGTGCAGTCATTTATTTAATCTGGGAATTCATGATCTAACTTCAGACTCTAAAACCAGGTAGCATTTCTTATCTCCAGAAACTAGATATAAATTTAAGGGTCCTATAATGACCTACAGGTGCTCCAATTCTACAGTATTTCACCTGAGAGAAAAAAGCAATTTAAACATTCATACATCTTTATGTATTGGAGGAACAGTGAGAAAAACTAATGAAATTATGATTTTGGCAAGAATTATTGACTTAAAGGATAACTGATTAGTGGGCATTCTTCAAAAGGAAGAGTCAACAATATAAGTGAACAATAACATACATATGAGCAAAATGGGAAATATACTGGGAGGTATGGAGAAGCCTATTGTACCACTTTAAGGTTTACCTTGAACTCTGAGAAAGATTCAGATCAGCTGAGGAGACTGCAGAAGATGGCAATAAAAACAGTCAATAGCTACAGAACACGACATATAAGGACAGGAAGCAGCTGGGGTTTCTTAATCTATGAAGAAAACAGGAAACTGACATGATAGCATCCAAATCATTAAAAGTATGGAAAAAAGGTGTAGTGTATTTGTGTCTGCTGTGAACAAGGAAACGGTCGACAAAATGGCTTGTTCTTCATAAAGGAATATTCAGTTTACGAATGATTACATGGGCAGTTTGCACAGTGTCCACTGCTGGTGTAACTCAACACACATCTGTCAAGACTGATGCAAGTACATTATCACTATAATTCCATTGGAGGAGTGAAACAGAGGACTCTCAAGGTCAGCCCATCTCAATTTTACTTTGAGCTCATAAATAAATGAAAAACTTCAACAGGATCATTGGAAGGATTTTCCTTAACATGCAAGATAAAACCATTGTCTCAAATATGTAAACTATTAACATTTGTTGAAATAGGAGTATCTAAATCTGGCAGTTCTTAAAAGGTTGGAAAGATGGGGGAAGGAGTATATAGAAGTGTACACATAAAAAAGAAACATGTAGCAACAATGTATGTAATGGATATCAACAAAGCACTATTTCTAGCAAAATACTGATTATAGTTAAACTCTAATTACATACTCTAGAGATAATTTCTGGTATTTAAGCTGAAACTCTAACTTTATTTCAAAATTTCAGTGACTTCTTCACCCTTAAATGCTACCTACTTCGGAATATATTCTGATACATTCTGTTTTACACTGCTGTACACAATTCGAGGTTGACAAGAACAGTAAGTCTCCTCTCCAGTTTCACTAATGATGATTTCCAGAGGATGAATGGCAGTTTAGCAAAAAAACACTTGCAAGGTTATGCTTGAATATGATAAACAGTTTAACAAAATTTTTAACAAGTCTCAGAAAACAGTTATTAAACCAACTCTACTGTGTTACAAGAAAAACTATGAGCAAAGATCATTACAGCTGCTTTATGATTGGCTTTCTTTTTATTTTGGGCTTGTTTGTTTTTTTTTTTCCCCCCAATTCTTTTACTGCAGAGATGGCAGTACTGTTAAAAGAAGAACAGATACATATTTCCCTTAGGTATGAGTTAATGACTCTCTCTAACCATATTCATTATCTCAGTAATTTACTTTTCTGTAAGTCTGTGTATAAGAAACTAGACATATTTCTAAACCTTGTCTCAATTCAGATCAGTTAAATATGAAGGTGGTAACTACAGTGACTACAACTATCCTGATCTCTATGCTTACCCTATGTGGCCTATTTTGTTGCTTTTTGTGCCCGTGAAACACATTTGCTTATTAAGAAATGGTGAAAAATCAGAGTAAGGTATTCTAAATATGGTTTACATCTTGTGTGATAAAGCATAATATAATAGCTGTGATGAGGACCATGACCACAGCATACAGCCCATGGCCAAGCCCAGTGGCACATGTGAAGAAGCTATGAAGCCACTGTCCTTCACAAGAATTTAGAATAACCATGAATACTGGCAGGGAACTCAGCTCACGTAATAGGACACAGCAGTTGGTACCAGGTTCTGTCCTCTGCTGTATACTTAGCAAAAAAGACAGACTGCTGGAGAATGTGTGTTCCCTTTCATCTGCTGCATACCTAGCAGTGGAGAAGGTATGAAATAATTCTTTACTTAACATTGAGAAATAGGGTCTCAGGAGTTCCTTCTCACTGAAGATCTGCTTTTTAGGTAAAGAAGCACTCAGAGTAGGTCTCTCAGGCAGCAGGATGGGATTCTAGGGTGAAAGACTTCTATAAGAACAATAGGTAAAAAAAAGGTCCTTCAGCAAAAGGAAATTAAAGGACACCATCTTTTCCTCCTTCCTTATATCTCCCAAAATCTGAGGGGATCAGCAGAATTACTAGTGAATAGGGCCTGGATAACTACAGTTTAAAAACGTGCTCTCATTCATTACACCTTGCCCACCGCAGTCCCAGATGGGTAATGGCAAAGTCAGTAGTTTAGAGTGGATGGTCCCTGTGACTGAGAGCCTGGAAGAGAGTAAAGAATGAAAAATAAATCGAGTACTTGCTGATCCAGCTAACATGAAAGTCAAGGAAATTAGCAAAGCTCCTTGAGAAATGTCACAGCTTTCCATTATCTGAGTGAACAACTCTGCATTGGATTTGAAGCCTAGAAGGAAAAGATTGCAGGACAGCAAACTTCACTTAAAAAAAGGAAAATCACAGGTTGAGCTGTTTCTTCATTAACAGGAGAATCTCTTCCTTTATACTTGATTAGGTTGGGAAGTATTTTGTCTCAGAAAAGCCTTTTTTTTTTTTTTTTTTTAATACAAGGTATATTCATTCACTTTTGCAAAAATCCTGAAGGTAAGCAAGTGAAAAGTGATTATATTCATATGATTTCCAGTATGTTTGATTTTGGCTAGAGAAAATAAATGAAAAAAAAGTTTGCTGGAATAGTAGAGTGGCTTTTATTATTCATAGAAAAAAGTATAATAGACCAACATGCATAAGTCATGAAGAAATAATCTAAACATAACACATTGGTACTTCCTGTTCCAATCAGAAGAAAATAAGAACACATAGTTCATTGTTTATTGTAATTGTTAGGCAATCATTTTACTTGGTTAAATCTAATGGTATAAGGTACTATTCAGACAATAGTTCAATATTCAACAAATTCTTATTCTCATTAAGAAAAATAACAGCATTGCCACTGCTATTGATATTTCTCCTACTGTAAAGTATTACTGTATTTATTAAAATCACAGAAAATCCTCGATGTCTGGTTCAGATTTCAGCTACACCTTTAGTTTGTCAATCCATATGCCTACATATTTATTAACTAGTCCTGATAATAGTTCAATGTGTTAGGGCAAATAGGTACTATAGTCAGTTTTTGAGAGTGATAAGGTAAATAAAGTTCACCCATCTTGATCACAGATAATTCATCAGCCTGATTAATTTTTCTTTTACCTATATATTTGACTATTTATAATTCTACTTAAAAATAATATGCAGTCCTGATCACCAAGTGTGTATTGCCTCCTAAAATCAGTTTACATTCTTGCTGATGTCCATTAACGGCTTTAAAGATTTAAATAAATTACGCCCTAAACTCTTAATGGCAGTTGTGAGCTACAGTTTTTGTGAAGCAATGAAAGTGCCGGATGTATCTTCAAATGTAAACAATTGCTATGCACTTATTTCTTTTCTTTATAGATGTGTTGATTTTGGATGTAAGAATAAACTTTGCTTTCAGTAGAGTCCCACAGTCTTGATTATTACAGGATTTACTGCCTCATGTGAATCACTGAAACAGCACTTAAGAAAGAAGCCTGAAATGAAGATCACAGTATAAATAATATAACAGCTGGATATTCAATCACAATTGAGGATTTTGAGAAGCTGTGTGTTATGTTGTTTGGGTTTCTTTTAACATCAGGAAATGTAAATAAGCAACTGACATACTATAATCATAAAATCAAACTCTGTACAATTAGAATTTGAAGCCGCAGAGCCCAGGAATCAAATAATTATTTTTCATAATCTTAGGGTGGACTGATCAATTGAATTTGGTCTGACTTTCAGCATGCATTTGACTGAAACCGTCAATTTAAACCTGCACCTAATATTTGCTGGATCTGAAATCAGATTTGTGTGTAGTAAGTCAGTCATAAACCAGTAAATTTTTTGGAGGTGAAGTTTCAGAAAGATACTATAAATGAAAGTAATGGAAAAGGAGTCACCAGAAAGAATAAAGTGGGGAAAACTCCACAAAATCCAAAAGAAGATGAGTTTACATTTTTCAACACTCAATTTCAGAGTGTACATAAACTTCAGATTGGATACTGATATTAACCAGAAAAAAATCTTTGATGGACTGAATTACAGACTCAGTACACTCCCTTCCCACCCTCAAATCATGGCATGAACTACAAGAAAGATGCCACAGAATGGATTTGTCCTTGAATTAATGTGTATTGGTTATCTGCTGAAATCTATATATTCTCAAGATCAGATGCAGCTGAAAACAAGGACAGTTTCAATTGTTAAATGCATTTTATGCTCTAACGGATTTCAGTAGCATTAGGAAGAATTTAAGAATTCTTTATTTTTACCCTTTTCAGTGACATTATTTGTTGAGTAAACTACTGCAGAATACAAATACAGCAAATCATTTATTTCCAGTTTTGCTGATATGTGTTGTTAGCCCTTCAATTAGCATATAATTTAATTATGGTGAGATCTGCTGACATGATTGGAAGGTCTGTGCTGCTTCTGTGGGCCAACTATTCCCTGTGTTGGAAACTACTTTCAGGAATTCTTTTTGGCTTTATTTTTATTATTGAAACTTGCCACTTTAGCTATTTGGTGTAAGCAAGCACAGAGGGACTTATTGTTTGGTTTTGAAGTACACAGCACACTTACTTGCAAGATTGAGTACCTGATTATCCAATAAATATTAACATAAGATATTTTACTCTGCAAATCATTGTATTCTGATACCTGACACTAATGACTTCTTCCATTTCCTTTATTTTTCAGTTGCTGCACAACTTTCATGGTAACAACATAATATTTACCAAATATTCTCTCAGATATAACAGGAAAAACCATAACGAATATATATATATATATATAAAAAAAAAGAAGCTTACCTGACCGTCCATCTCGTTGAAAATCCACATGGTACCATTCACCATCATTCACCTTCTTCTGCAAGGCTTTTATTTTTATAGTACCTGATCCCATGTCTAACAGTAGGTAGAGGTGGCCATCAAGCATCTCAATGGCAAAAAAATCAACCTTCACCATCTGTGGGTGTTTGGCATCTTTTTGGTGCCTTGGTTTTCCGTGACTGAAAAGAATCAGGCCATTTGGCTCAGTTGTACGGAAGTCAAATGATATTGAGCCTGTTTTCTTGGCATTCCACTTTGGCAAAGAGATGAAGGACTCTGGTGTTTCAAATGTGATTGGATCTAAGGTTGCAACATTCTCACATTTAAATGCTACAACCCCATGAATCTTCATTTTAGGATCTCCTTGCTTGGCAAGTCGAGATAACTCCAACCTGACATCATTATTTTTATATACAACCTGCAAGCAAAGCAGAGACATTACTAACAGGAACTTGACAATTTTAACCAAATAGATATAGTCCTGAATAGGCATATTATTTAAAGGATAATAATGATGGTATACGAATATGATAATTTACATACACACAAAATTAAATAACTATTTTCATTGACTTATGATTTAATAATAGTTTTCATTAAACCAAACAAAGTTGCTCTAAAAATAACCCTAGAGTTAATTCAAGCAATCTGAAAGAATTCACACATAATTTATACCATCAGTCGCAAATTAGCTTGCATGGCCTTGATTGCTTAAAAGCCCTCTTTGCACAGCTATGATGCTAAATTAGAAAAGAATTAGATTTCTTCTTCATCTAAAACCTTTGTCACTGTCTTAACTCTTCTGTTCATGTACAGAAAATGTACCAAGGTCAAATACTTTACAATTTAACATCTTTTCAGTTTGTCCTTGTGGCTGAAGAATAGTAGCATCCATGGTATTCATGAAACTATAAAATAGGGAAACTAGTATCATACACATGAAACCAGTCAAAACCAGAACAATCTTTGAGCCAGTTCAATTGGACAAAAATTAAAACCACTTACGTATTTTCCCTGACTGAAGACTTTTCTGACAAAAATGAAAGACAATATTAGTTTTAAATCCAATTGACCTCCACAGCAAATATTCTTACTTCAAATCAACATTTACTTTGCCCAGAGAAGCCTGTCATGATATAACCATTTCCCAGGGTTCTTGTCTTTATCAGCATATTCTGAAATTGCTGCTATTTCTGTGTTGTCTGGGATACAAGAAATGCTTAAATGAAGCTCCCCAATAGCAAAGGTGGGCACAAGTATTTTGTCAATATTTAAAATTATTCGATAAGTGATATAGTCGAGTTAAAATACCACTGAAGGGTGGAATATTAATGCATGGTGACAAAACCTAAAACCTCTGTTTTTAAGGTTAAGCCTAAATCAGAAAGCAATTTGGACCAAAAGCAACAGCTCAGGAGATCAAAACACTTCACGTTGAGGCTTCTTCATCTACAGATGCTATACAATTCAGGATTAGATCATGTCTGTCCCCTCATCCAGTGTTCCAACTATACAATGTAGTCCGAACTTGTTCAGGGGACCAATCAATAGTTTAGACTTTACATCCCTGTTAGAGGTTAGAAGGTGCTTAATGAATGCTTAGGGTAGAGTTTCTAGATTAATTTTCTCTGAAGTCTGGTCTGAACACAGACGAAACCCATTCTGCAAACTGAACTGACACATAGTAAGTGGAAGAGATGAGGGATGCACTACAGAACTGTGCTACTGTTAGAAATCAAAACACTAGCATACATACAACCTAGGATGGTATACTGCACAAATGATAGCTGCTATTAAAAAATTGTGTTTAAATATAACAGAACACTAAAGAAATGATAGATCAACAATTTTTTTTACTGTAATATTTGTGTTGTTTCAGGTTATATCATTACCCACCCAGGAAATTTCACCATAAGCCATGGCAGAATTATTCTACCACGTTAAAATCATGTCCCAAAAGCTAATAAAAAGCCTGTTTCTCCATTGTATTTCAGAGTTCAGTACAAATACTGCTGTTCACACTAGAACTGTGTCTCCAAAGACAACAAATAAACCTCACTGTGGATTCCCGACAGCAGAAATTATACTCTGCCAGAGAGGCAGATAACGTGTTGTCTTCTTTAAGTGAAGATATCAGAAGTGACTAGAATTGGACTAGCTTGTAATCTTAGAGAATAAGGATCCATATTTATACTTATCAAATACCTCTGTAACACCTCAGAGATCGCAGATTATGCAATGAAATTTAGAAGAGTTCTAGAGAATAAGCACATGCAAGTGATGTCCCATTAGGGTGACTTTCTGTCTTTAAATTGAAGAACACCGAAAGGCAGAAGAATGCAGCAAGAAGCCAGTAGCCTGGCAAACAATATTACTTAGAGATATTGGGTCTCATGAAACACCGGCCACTTTCTACGATAAGAGGGATTTTGGATAGCTTCCACCTCATTTGAAGGAGTTACAGGGGACAATCTTTCTAGAATAGACTGAAAAGCATTAAACAGAGGCTAGATGATATGATGAAAAAAGGAACAAGTGGACTTTCATTAGAATTAAATCATGCTGTTGACAATGAAAGTAATGAAGGCAACAAAGAACCTGAGGAGAATTCTTTAATTGCCTACTGAACAAAGGCAGGTACCACAACAATACAAATAAATGTACAAAGATAATTTCTTGTTAATGGAAAAATTCAAATTGTCTGATATTAATGAAAGTTGGTTGACTCAATAATAAAATTAGTAGTAAATAACTACGTTAGAAAAACTGAGCAGACAAAAGGAGAGCTAAGCTTTCCTTGATGTCTAAACCAGCTCTATAGTCTTTGAAGTAATTTGCCAACTCAGAAACAATAATTTTTAGTTAATATGTTTCAAGGACCTGATGGACAAAGTGCAAACAGGAATACTGGCAATAGTTTCCTCATAACTTGTCACCAGCTTTATAAGTAGCTTAATATATAACATGAGGGAAAAATTGCTAGAGCACTTTAATAAGAGTGGCAAATATTGGGAATTTTATGCCACCAATATTAAAACATTCTTGAAATACCTCAATATTTCATGACAACTTCTTACTTCCATATTCCACAACTAAATCTTCATGGTTACTGAGATGCGAATAATTCCATCTTATTATGTTCATTGTGTGGAAATTGAATAAAGTCTACGTCTATGTTTTAAAGTGTTTATGTTCTAAGTTTTAGGATATTTATATTCTTTTAATCTTATGAAACTGAAAATTTGGAACTGAATTATCAGGGATAATTAGTATTAAAACAGCAATATATGAACCATAACTGAAAACTATAATTGAAATTAACTGTAAACTATTAACTGAACACAGCTGGCACTTCGAAGCCCATTTCCTGGTGTTATGCTGAGGTTCTTACCCCTCTCCCCATCTCCTTGTCCATGAAAGATGTACTCAGCCATCAGTGAAGCACAGCAATAAGAAAAAAAAGCAACATGCTCACAAAGAGTACTCATTACATTTCGGTAAAAGAACTGAACAGTACAGAATAATTCTGAGACTAATATCTGCTTTATAACTTATGGAGGTATATGCTTCAGAATCAATAGCCTCTAGGGTACAAATAATTTACACCCATGTACTATTTTCCGAGGATTCTGCTTTTAATTTTTTTTTTTTTTTCTTCTGGGTACATAAGGACAAACATACGTTTAATACGGTTTATATTATCTGCTGCTATTTCCATCTAAGACACTCAACATATTGTTCTTTAATGTCAACTCAGCACATTCTCCTTCCCATAGAGACATGGATCCACAATTATTCAAGTGAAGGTTATTTACATTAGAGAAATATTTGAATCGCATTCACCTTTACTCCTACACAAACTACCAGTCAGTATCCTTGGACTGCTATGTGCTTTCCTAGCATCTATTGGGCTGGCCCTGGTAAGAGTTTGCTTGCTTTTACACTCACTCCCATAACTGAGCAAAACCAACATAATTTTCCTGCACGTTAAATTGCCAGCCCTCAGGGAATTGTATCGTGCTATTAAGAGCACCTTGAATTTGCCTTCTATTCACTGTATTATTTCCTCTTAATATTAACCAAGGTTCAATACCTCAGTCATTAAAAAATATATAATTACCTTATTCTTGGAAACTGCAAAAGGTCACCTAAACTCCCAAGAAAAAAGAAGCAGTTAGCAATTCCCTGCATAACTTGCAACTGAGCTATCCAAAGCAAAGAATAAATTTGTTTTCTGTGAGAGAAAGGGCAGACCTACATATCATTTTACAATCAAGATAATGAGCTCCCTTTGCTACCATCTAGGCCAACCACATGCTGGGTAACTTACAATATCACAGTGCTGAGTCTTAACAAATAAGTCCAGCTAAGAGACAGCAAATATTAACTTAAGCTCAGCACTTGCTTTAACATGGTCTGTAGTCATCTTGGAACACAAGCAAAATTAGTTCATTCTTCACAAAGCTATATCATGTATATAATTTATTTCAAGCCAGAGCCCTTGTAAGCAATGAACTCTACAAATGTATTAAGAATTCACTACAGATCTTGGCACTCATCATGGCAGGTGCTTTCAACAAGAAAAAATGTAGCAGAGCAGCCAATGAAAATATATTAATAGATCAGCAATGTACAAACATATGAATGACTTTGAAAAAAGGTGAATGAGAAGACAAGGATTTTACTGTTGATATTAGAGATGTATCCTAAACATACAACAGTTCAAATATCAAATTAAAAAGTCAGTATAATAAAAACATTAATATCAACAAAACCCTACCAGTTCTTTCTACTGAACCTATCCCATGAAATTTAAAACCATGAAAGATGTGAAAGTATCCAGATTTCAACACCATTTTCAATTCAAAGTGCAGCCCTTTCCACATTAAAGATTTCTTTTTGTATTTTGTACATCAAATACTATGAGTGAAGAAATGGCATTACTCTTAAATATTACAGAATACTGACCAACTCCGCTAGCAATAGCCTTTCAATCACTGTGATTAAAAGCCTTTAAATTACTATGAAGCATTTCTTTCAAAGTAGTTTATATTATTAAAACCAAATATGATCCTTAAGGAGCTAATCATATCACCTAATTTGCAGCATCGAGGTTTCCTTGAGAATCAAAAAGAAAGCAGGAGTTCAGAGCACTTACATTATGATCTTGCTCTGAAGAGCTTTTCTATTTACTTAATAGGGAGGTAAGGAGAAAAAAAACTTTTCTAAATGCAGTTTTAATGAATGGATGAACCGAGTATCTAAATCTGTTTGAAAAAATTAATCTCATAAATCCTTATGTTACCATAAAGCAGTAATTTCATATTTTCATGAAAACTGGATCACGTAGTGCAAACAATGGCAGTTAATTCTCTCTAAAATGGAGACTAATATCATCCAAAATGGCTCAGGTAGGTACTGCTAACCTACAATTTTATGCTGCATGGTGAAGTCAGCAGCAGGTAATTTACTGATGTCAGAAACTGTAGCAATGGGACTTGCAGGAAGTGAAGCCTCAGGCAACTTTATCAGCCTACTTTAACAGCCACTAGAATTTCCTTGCACATTGAGAACTACCTGGTGCATAAAGCATCCCATTCCCCAGAACTCCAAATGCAGAACTGATCATTGAGGGTTATCATGGGTTTTTTTAGTATTTGCTGAATGGTTTTGAACTAATCTATGAACGTCAGCTTCTCACAGGAGACTTGTCATTTTCCTAATATTCCTCAAATCATTTCCAAGCTCCAAAATGAATATATCAAGGAACACAATAACCTACAGATAATTTATGTAAAATTTAAGGAGCCCCAGTTCAAAAGTTTGCAGTCGGATGTATTTCTGAAACACAACGTGAAAGCACATAATATTAATGACAACAGCTATTCAAGCCTCTGGGATTACTCAACTTTATAAAGTGATTGTTTTCTGAACACAGAGAAGAGATTAACAGGTATAATGAAAGCTCCAAGGAAACAATTTATTCACCCTCAAATGAAATGGTTTTAATTTTGCTGGGGTGGATATGTATGTGTATTTGGCGGTGGTAGTGTGGAGCATTTAGAAAACGGCTCCTTTTGAGTACCAAAACAAAATTCAAGTGTCTACGGGGTCCTACTGAGTGCGAGGTAAGCCTCAGGACAACTGGACAGGGTTTCATGGTATAAATATATAAGCTCCTGTAGAAAATGATAGTACATGAGTTTTGCTGTAGTATTTTAGATCAATGAATATTGTCTGGGAAAGTGCCCTGCAAGTTTCAGCTCAAAGAAAGCTTGACTTAATAGAGCTAGGAAAAAAAAGCAGCATGTCTAATCAACTACATTGCCACAAATTCCATGGACTATATATCTGGGAGTTTCACATTCTTCTGCCTCTTCTTGCTGTCCACTCCGAGCATCCAAAACTGTGAACTGGAAACAGAGCACAATCAACTCTCCATGCACTCTACTAAAATTGGACTCGGCTCTTCCATGGTGACAGAAGAGGAAAGAAACTCACATGAAGGCTATTGACTGTACAAGTCCAAAGGTGGACTGAGTTGCTTAAGTTATGCAATAGAAGAAAAAAAAAAAGAGTATTTAATGATTGGAAACATGTAAAATGGCTTTATCAGACCTGCCCCCTCTCAGGGCAGTGACTTTTGAAAAATATTAAATGGAATTTTTCAAGGCCAACATATTGTTCATATAGGATGATTATATACTTTGTTCTTCTGTATATAGCTTTAGATATAACAAGTATATTTAAAAATCAGACATACTCTCTGCAGACTACTTTGTCCTACAAGGTTGAAAAGAAAGAATCATTAGAACAATTCTTGCTCTTAACCTGCATCTGAATGCCTCACAGAAAACTTAACTTCTCCTTGCTTCTCTGTAAAATGGGTACGCCATTTCCTCTATGGTAGAAACTTTCATGAAGACTGAAGTTTGCACTATTAGCATTGGGTCTAGTGGAGCAAGGTCCAAAGTCAGTCACATTCACCCACATATTTCCTATGGAGTGTCATCCCCCCCCATCTTCTTTTTAATGAAGATGGCAGCCACTATGACAAAAAGAGTATGATATTACAACTTTCTAATATGCAACTACAGAGTACAGAGAACAGTGGTCACTCAAACAGAAAAAGAAAATGTACCAAATCTGGTCAAAAGCTACACTCAATAAAAGCTGAGCTTGAACAATACATGTCTCAAGGTAAACATAAAAGTGTAATATACTGTGCCATGATAATACACTCGTCTAGTTCTTTAATGTCACACTGAATGGCTAACTAGAGACAATAAAGTTGTGATGTTTATTGTTTCTGTAACTAAGCAATGTAAACATTTTCTGCATTCATCTTTCTTAATATTGCAGGATATATTGCACATCAGACATTTTAAAAACTTATGTCACTGAAAGCTGAAATACTTAATGCACACAAATATACGTTCTATTAAAATTGCTTATTATCATATCCCTGCAAATTCTAGGAAGGCAAATAGATACCAAAAATAAGAGTAAAAAATTTGCATAATTATATGGAATTCCACTACGAAATCAATAGCACATCTGAAGGTTCACTGTAGACTATCCGAAAATCATCACTGCCCTATCCCCAAACAATGACATTAAATAATGCAAAAAAAAATGGAACAACCAATAGCTTATAATTTGGTACAGGGAAGATACCTTAATTACTCTCAGGCAATTAAAAGGCAATGGTTACAAACAGTTGTAGAAACTAATCCAGTACTAACAATTAAAAAAAACAGGTATGTGACTGTTACAGGGCATTGTTTTGAAAAACTTTTTACCTGCTCTTCTTTAGATTCACTGTGTAGTAGTGGGAAAGTCACCTCAGTTTCATGTATCAGTCACCTATTTGCAGAATTAAAACAGTTGTGATAGCTGACCTTTCTAGGCAAACTGTTCTCTTCTGCTGGAGTTTCTAATACTGATCTCAGAACTGTTTGTTTCTTTTCTCTCACACTTTGACTGACTGGAGACATCTAAAAGAGGATGCCAGAGAACGCCTTTTTATGTTCTAGGTTACTGACATATTATTTAACATATTCTATTAGCAGAAACTAGAAAAAAAAATTTTCCAACAACCTTGATAATGGAGGTGTTATGTTTTTCACCCTGCTGTGGACAGAAGTCTTTTGAAGATCTTTTTTACCCCTCTTCAATAGACTATTTTGTTATTCTTTGTATGTCCCGCTGTCAGCTGCAAGACTGCTAAATGTGGTTGCTATACTTTCTGTTTTTAAGAAATGGGTTCAAGTTTTCCTTTTTACCATTTTTTTTTTAAACGTCCCATGGCAAACACTCAGAAATTTCTTGGCAACATCTAAATTGCAGAATTTAGGAACAAGTTGGTTCCACAGAAGCTCAATCAGCTCACAAGTAGGAATAAAGCCTTTACCAAGACATAAGCCATTAAATAAAATCAAGAGAAACAAGAATCACCAAAAGTAAAATAAAATCTACTATTTGAGGCAAAAGCAGCTTTGCATTAATACATTACACAAAGTATAAGGAAGAAAACATATTATATTACCCAAAGACTGTTTGGGAAAAGAAAGGGCTACAGGAGCCTCAATTGTTGTGCTAGATTTCAGCTTTTTCTTCCCCTTTCTTTCACAATGCAGCAAGAGTTACCACAGATTAATTCTGCAGAAAAGTCAGAAACAAGCTATTTTTCCTCTTTCCCCATTAACCATTCCTGTTCAAGATCAAGCACAAGAACTCTCTAGAGACTGCAAGAAAGAGGCACTGTAAAGCAGAACACAATAATTACCATTGCAGGGTTCAAGTCTTATTTCTTTAGCATAACATTTGTTATATGCTAGATTTTTCCAACCTTTACCACTTAAAGCTTTAAATTTAAGATCAGAAAATACAGAAACAAATTACGGGAAAAGGCATAAATAATGTAAATTTAAAAATGAATGTTCTAAGGAACATCTCAACTCAAGTGCATCTGAAAGCAATGTGACAGAAGTACCTAAAAACTGAGCTACCTTTAATTAGTGTAGGAGTTGTATGGGAAAAGTAATGGAAGTGGTCACAAAAAGAGCTAAGGAATAATCCTCAAACTAAAGAGAAAAGCTAAAATGTACCCAACACAGAATCCAGGTTTAGGAGGTCAGTGATCCGAAGATAAACTAAGAAAAACTTACTAATAAAATCAATTATCAATATATGTAACCCTAAATGTCTGCAAGTGTTTGAATAGATATTTTTCCCATATTAAAAACGTTTGAACACATATAAAAACAACCATGGGCTCCACTTAAACGCAAAACATCAGTTTTGCATATCCTGTAGTGAAATGAGGGGGATTTATTCCACCCCTCGCTAGCTTTCCTTCCTTCAGCCTCTCCCATCAGTATCTTACTAGCTGCCAATTTACAGCTTTTAACCTTATTACTTCTCCAGAACAATAAATACCCAGCTGGCTTTTTCTTCTCTTTCTCTCTCACTTGCATAGGTTACTCTTGCATCTAGCTGAATAGCTAGTTCTTTGCTGTAGGTGTTTATCTGCTTTCTGTTTTCAACTCATCTGCTCCATTTCCCAGTTCCTGGTTTCTGTTCCACTGAGGCAAAAATAGCCCTTAAATCCTAAGCTGGAATGTCATGGCTATTGCCTCCATGTAGATAGCATCCTTCCCTTTCAGCTCTGTTAGCTGGCTATCTGTTCAGTGAAGTTAGCTACTTGTTGGCAAGCTGTAGCTATAGAAACTTTCCTTCTCCTGTTCTGGGAGACAGCACAGTACCTAGCGAGATTTGTAGCTCTCTGATTTTGGTTTGTGATATTAATATAGTGACAGTTTATGCAGTTGTTGGCCAAATTCTGCCCTATCACGACAGGTAAATAGTTTAAAAAATAAATAGATATCAAATTCCTACCCACTAACTATACTGCTAATTTTCCTTTCACTTGTGGAGCGACTGACACATTCCTGGAAAACAACCAGGAAAATCCTTCCCTACCTTCACCTTCAATTTCTCATAAATCATTATAATCCTTTCAGTGTAATCTTTTTGCTTTCCAATGCTGTAACTTCAGTAACTCTTCACATCAGTGTTTAGCCTTCCCAGATACTAGTGACAATTGGAAGCTGTTTTCTGTAGTACTTTTGCATGCAAAGCTATTACTAGAATTCCAACACAAGGAACATAATATCTACATGTTTTTCAGAGGTAGCTTTTCCTTCACCATTTTTCAATGATACAAAGAGGTAAACCTCGAGGCTGCTGAGCAGTGTATTCCTTTGCACTCCATTCTGTGCATGCATTCCTTTTCTAAACGACCTATTATCTCCTAAAATGACAGATAAAAACTAATGCTTGTGTAGAGAAGTATGAGGAAAAGTGGGGCTCTTCCACCTCAAACACTGATCTATGAAGTACACAATGCGTATGGCTAAAATTTATAATTTATAATTAATTTATAAATTTTCAAGAAAAGGATTAATTGAATTAATGAGATATTTCTAAGGCATCTCTTTTTCTATTTAAGGCATTTGTAACCACAGCCTACCTATGGGCCATCTTTATGTTAACACATTTTACTGAGGTTAAAGCTGTCCTCCTAAATAAACTTGCTGAACTAATTCAAACTAATTATCATAATTATAATGCCAAAGAACAGGGAAGTATTACTTGGATTTCAAGATGTGGCTTCTCATTGTATTGAGAGAACGAAGAAAAGAATACATACTTAAGTATGGTGTTTAAAGGGGTCAATTCTGCTGGTTGATCTTCAAGGCTGAGACTTTTTGGTGTCAGCTTAGTGCTAAAGGAATGTCAGATAATAAAATCCCTTTTTGGTTCTATACTGAGTAAGTGGGCCTCAGCCTCAAGCAAAATAAATTCTTTTGACAGATAACCAGTTAAAATATATAATATTACAACAAACATTGTCTACTAACATGCCAGAAGAGTAGCATGCCATATAAAATGAACTACCACCAAGTGCCTTTACACAAGCTATTACTGGTTATTGCAATCTAATACATACAGAAACTTTAAAAAGTGTATTGTTTGGCAAATATTACAGGTTTCCTAAAATATTTTTGCTTACATAAGTGTGTCTGTCACAATAAACACACCTCACAGTGTTTACTTGGAAAATAGTTATGAAAGACACTAATTCTCGGTAAAGGGTAGACAGTGCAATTAAGCATTTCTCACTTTCCTGTGTCATTGTATACATCAATTGAATATCTCAGCAATGTTCTGACATTTGTTTTCACCTTTAAATGTTTTGAGGGTTTTTTTTTATTTCAAATAAACACTTTAACTTGGAGCTACCTTTTACATCAAGTATGTTTTGAAATATCACTTCAGAAAAGTTGGGAGGAAAATAGGCTTTTCCTTGGGCAAAAGTGTCAAGCAAAAAAAGATTTTCTGAATATTTTCACTAAAATACTTTATTGGGACCACATATAGCATGTGCTGAATTATGCATAAATAAAAAATCACAAATGGTAGACATGAAACCTAAATAAATAATTTAGGCAGCCACATCTGTACTACTAACTATTGCTTGTGTTCATCTCAGTACAACTCCATTAAAAAAAAAAAAAACCAAAACAATACAAGACTATGTAAAGGGTTGTAGCATAGATTTTCTTTGGAAAAGTTTGTCAAAATTATTTTCAAGATTCTGCTCTCTGTAGTGGGGCCTTAGTCTCACTGAAGCCACTCTACTGGTTAAAGACTGAGAAAGCCTTCTATGTAAAGTCTGATTCACAATTAAGTATCAAGGTGCTGATGATGTCAAATAAAAAAAAACCCAACTTAATTCAGATAACAGATAAGAAGGTAAAACTCAATGTAGTATGGGCCTCATGATTACTGTAGCCCATAAAGAAAAGCATTTGCCTTTCTGCAGAAAATGAATTCAGAATAGTCTCATTCTGACTAAAAAGCATATTTGAAGGCAATATTTGGTAAGCAGAAAAGAATACTGTGAAAAAAACATCTATATAAGGTACTAGTCTTAATATATACCAATAAATAATACCAGGACATGAGACTAAATCCTACTGGGTGTAGCCATGTGATATCACCAGAAAACAAAAGGACACATCCTAACTGCTTGGACTAGTGTCAGACCCAAGGTATGATCCAGTCTTTACTTTGGAACTGTTTGGTTTTCAAACAGGCAGTTCATGAAGATGAAAGACACCAGAAGGCTAACAGGAGGTACACTGCTTTCTGAAGCACAGTGTAACATCAACAATTTGCTCGTGTGAAACCTGACCTCCT
Source organism: Chlamydotis macqueenii (assembly GCF_036417535.1). Classification (NCBI taxonomy): domain Eukaryota; kingdom Metazoa; phylum Chordata; class Aves; order Otidiformes; family Otididae; genus Chlamydotis; species Chlamydotis macqueenii. The sequence continues at coordinate 68,655,994 of NC_141558.1, read as the reverse complement.
CATGCTATTTCCCTTTATATTCACTTCCTTTCTGTAAAGGGTTCTTTCTGTGTTACCAGGTGGACATCCACCACTGATAAATGAGGGAAACCACTGCTTTACAAAATATGAACATGCACCCCCTCCTGGTATCTCCAGAAAGCTTCAGTTTAAACAGAAGTGGAGAATTTTCAAAACAGAGGTTCTGTTTTCTTGTACTACTTTGTTTTTAGAATCTTTCAGAGCTGTTACCTGTATGTACAAGCGATAGATTTAGTTCTCAAGTAAAAAGTGTTCAAAGAGATATTCAGTATTTACAAATATCTGTACAAGACACTGACTCGGCGCTCAAGTACTGTTCTGAAAATCTGGCCCCTCTAACTAGAATCCAGTCAGATTTATATAAGAAAAGCTAACGGTGGAAAGGACGCATGCAACAATACTACATACTTTTTTTTAATTGTCAGGAAAAAAAAAATCATAGGTTACTACCACTAAACTGGGACAAATTTACAAAACATCTTCAGGAAAGAAGTTGGTTTTTTTGTTTGTTTGGTTGGTTTTTTTGTTGTTGTTTTTGTTTTGCGTGGGGTTTTTTTTTGGTCAGGGAAAAGAGACAAAAATGTGCTTCTGCTCATCTCTGCTATAGTTTTTTTTTAGTTAAAACAACACTGATCAGAAGTTTTCTTATAATTTTCAGTATGTCAACATTTCAATTCTTGAAATTATAACAATGGAAACCTCAAACACAAATACAACAGAAGTATTTCTACAAACCTTTAAGGTGTAAGATGTGCTAGTCATTTTGTTTGTATGTTCACAGGTGAGCCAAAATACTTAGGCTTTTACCCACTTAAGTTACCACACAGAATTTTGAATTTCCTTGATAGCCCTTTATGTTCTTCATAGGCATAATAATAATATTTGCAGCTTTGAAGATATGTCAGTTGTACACATAACTAAAAAAAAAATTTACAAATTTGTACAGGCTACAATACTCACAGCCAATGAAGAGAGGTCTCAGTTGATATAAATATAAGCATTTTGTTTAGACTGGACACATATCTAGAGTTGCAAATACCTGAAAAACTTAATATGGACTTTTGAATGAAAAAATATGTCTATTTGAGCATACTAGAACACTAAGATATTTATTTGACTGTGCAACTGTTTTTTAACATCCATTTTGATAGTTTCCCAATGTGTTAAAAATATACTAAATATCTTTTATAAAAAACATCATTCTAAGCCTCACCTAAACATACTGAAATGACTATGAAAAAGGCAAAAAATAGCTGTTTTTTTAGTCTGACAATTAGATGGCACCATGATTGGCTCAAATAAGGACATATAGATTTTTATACTTGTCCTGGTTCTGGCTAGGATAGAGTTAATATTCACCTGAGCTGGGTGGAGAACTGAAGCTGGTAGCCCAGTATGGCTGGGATAGTTAACTAATTAGCTGGGGTTCATTTACCCAAATTAGCCAAAGGGCTATTCCATCCCATCTGACATCATGCTCAGTATATAAGTGAGGAGGGTGGTGAAGGGAGCCTCCTGCTACTTGGAAGAAACTAGGTGTGGAGATTTGTTGTAAGCCATTATACTGTATTTGTATTCCATCACTGTTTTATTTTCTTCTGTCATTACTGTTAAATTTACTTTTTGTTCAATCTCAACCCACGTGGTTTTTTTTTCTGGTTTTCTTTTGTTTACCAATTCTCCCCCTGTTCTCTCAGAGTGTGGAGGGGGAGTGAGAGAGAGAGACTGCGTAGTCTGGTCCCGATTGGGGCTGAACTACAACAATACTTCTATAAATCTTTGTTAACCATTACCATCTGAAAAGTAAAGTAATTCTTCCCTCATTATTCCCTTCAAGTTGTCCAGTCAAAACTTAGAAAACACGCACCATCTAGATGGCAAAGTAGCACCTCTGTCCTCAGTAATTCTTAAGTATATGAAATCGCCTGGAATCAGCCTTGGAAAGAGAATAGTTGTTTTTTTGTTTTTTTTTTTTTTTTTCTTATATGACTGTATTAATTTTATAGCAAAAACATTGTATTTTAAGTAACTGGATGTTAGAATTCTTTTCTTAAAATCTTGTCTAAATTAAAATAAAATTGTAGAATGCCATTTCCTAAATAAATATTCTGCTTAATGTTTATGTCCTTAAAGACTAATATTAGAACATACTACTTTCTGAAAGAAATATACAAGTAGGTTTTAACTTTCTCTCTGTTTTTTTTTGGGGTTTTTTTGGTTTTTTTTTGGTTTTTTTTTGAAGGAAGGAAGGGGGGATAAATATCCCTCATATTCTTCATTTTCTTTTTTTTTTTTTTTTTTTAAACTCGGAATTACATGTCGGGGTATGTGCATATTTCAATTTAAAAACAATCCTGCAAGTAACTACTTGGTATCACATTCCTCCCAAAACATTAAGTAGAAAAAATCCACTTACTTTCCCTACTAGAATCCCTAGAAAAGAAAGAGATTACAGCTGCTAGAACAAATAATCTGTAGCAGTAATCACAATTATAGTTAATCTATCTGTTTTCTACTGAACAAATGAAAATAGCAGATTTTAGCTGCTTTCAACAGATTCAGCTGCCCTGGTTTGGACTAGATCCAGAAAAAGGTAGGAGAGCACAGCCCCACTAATTGTTAACTGACATGTACACACAAAGACACAGCTAATTTTAGTCCTGTGAGCTATCTGCCATCTTGGGAAGCTTTTGGTTTTTTGAGAGTAATTAATATATTCAGAATACGGGATTCATTTGAATACATTCCTTAATTCTTCAGGGACAAAATATATGCTGGTTTACAGATTTTCAAAGATCACCCAAATAAAACTAAAAAAATCCTTTATCATAAGGGCTGTATCAATTTTTTTTTTTTCAATTACAGATACAGAAACAGGCTACAAAGTCTGGGCAAATCTGATTCCTTCATACTCCATACATAGACAAGAGCATCCTTCAAACAGACAACTTTGGTATGAACTTAAATGCAAAGTTCACAACTAGTACAATTCAGCAGTATTTTGCAGTAATAAAGTTTTCTAATTAACTCAGTGAAGTTTATGTGTGTCCCTAAAAGCAGAGTTGAAACTGAAAAAGCACAGAACAGATCAGCTAACTCCTGGAATTATTACAGAAACTGAAGAATCACACTACCAACAGTAAATGAGTACTTCTTGTAAGCAAAGGTTGTAAGAACCTGGAAGTTCACATCTAGGTGTTCATACTGGCCAGTTTTACCAAACAATTTTGGACTCTGATTATGCATTACACTAATACATTCCCGCAGAACTTTATGTTGTTATATCTTAGTGTAACACATCACCAAAAAGCTATTGCTAGTATGATGTACTACTACTTAATGTGGAAGAGAAGCCAGGGAATCCAAATACTAAATTTTTGTATTAAACAATCTTTAAAAGTTGAATATTTCCAGCAAGGGAAAGAGAATCTTGCTTAAATAGAGAACACAGACAGCAAACATCTAAATACATGTGAACATTGCTCTCAGACAAGGCTTGCAGCCGTATAATGTCCTGGACAATGACATTTCGAGAATTTCTGCTCTATGATTCTGGAAGAATAAGACTCATCAATATCTTTCTGCCAGGTTCTGGCTACTTTTGTCAGTTTATTGGATATCTCTTGAAATTCAGTCTGCATTTTACCATCTTTTAATTTGCCTTATCTCATACAGAGAAAAAAAAATATTTCATTTTTTCCAAATACAGTGATTGACAAAAATAGAGAAGTATTTTCTTTTCAAATATGTTCTTGGAACAGTTTTTCCTGTATCTTGCATATTTCCATTTTAATCCTGATGTTGCTGAGTTCTGCTGAACACTTACTTTAAGCTAACCTGTCACTTCCCCCCATCTATATAAGTATGAATATTTATGAATACAGCAGTGGTTGACCTGCACCTTGTATCATCCGAAAAACATATGCACACCAGACACATAGGATGAGAAGGAAGGAAGACTGGAATTTGTTTTTCCATCTTTTGAACACAAAATAAGCACTATCCATAAGTATTGTCTGAATGAAAGGAACTTATTGTTCCTTATGGCAATTACTTTAAGCATCCCATCTAGAGGCTCAGGAACCTCTCACTCATTTCCAAGTTCTGGCATCTCTGCATAGGCACAGTAAAAAGAAGAAGGGAAAAAAAAGATGTGGAAACAAGTAGGCACACAGTAATTGATCAATAGCATTGCTCAAGTCCACATCAAGATACCAAAACATCTCCAAGAGTACTTTTACTTCCTTCCTCTTAGATATTTCTTGGAAGTGGAAAGGAGTAATATATAATCAATAATTTAATACATATCACTTCCAGCCTTCACAGTAGGATACCTACATCTGAAGTTTACAAACATTGAGGGCAACTCAGTATGAAACGGGTGCCTTTCCTGCTGGTATTTCAAAGGTATATTCAGAACATCCTAGGTGCTGGAGAGGAATTAATTCTTGAAAAACTCCCAAGCCGCCTTCTATTGGTTCCAGCTTATGCTTACGTAAAGTATACACAAGTCCTTGAAGAAATACTGTTCGCATCTGTGCGATAAAGTGCTTTTTCTGAAAGTCAGGTCCTTTAAGGAAGCATGTTCCTAAAACCCTCCATGTTAATTTCCTTGGATTGTTTTTAAGTCAATATTGTTATGCAGAACAGTTACAAATCTTAGAAAGTAGGAAGAAACAGACTAGGAATAAAGGATGAAATCCAGGCCACAGTGAAATTATCGTGTCTGTAAACTTCCAGAATTCCCTCCTCAAACACTCCCCTTGCCAGAATACAAATATCGTGTATATTTCACACTCCCCTATTTTCTCCTCTTCTTTAAAACAATCTATTTGACAAAAGTGTAATTCATAATGTACATAAAACACTGTTATGGGATATTGATTTACTATGTTTGTGATGAACACAAAACTCACTATGATCCACTGAGTAGGAAATGTCAGAAATGTTATAGAACTTCTTCTTCAATGAGCAAAAAATCTGTAACATATCTCTGAATGATTCACAGAAAAGACTCATAGCAAACCTATTAAGTCCTCTAGCACAGCTCTCCAAGAACAGTATGTTTCTCCACAGAACAGCTTTTGCTTCTTTATACAATGTACTCTGAAGTATCTCAGGGAAGACTGAGACAGGGCTTTTACCAATACCTTTGGGAAAGTGCTCTACTACATCATCTCTTCTCACTGTCAATCATTTTTTCCTAATACTCAGCCAATCTGATTTTTCACTTTAGTAAACTCATCATATTACTCCCCTTGTGATTCTGTGCTTCGGCATTTATACTCTTCAAATACTTAAAATTATTGTTAAAGGAAAAAACCAGACATTTTTCCTCAGCATATCAGTTTCTGTGCCTGAACACTGTCGGTCTCCCTTGGAGTGCTATATTTCTTTGCACATTCCGAATAACTGTCAGAGAAATTAATATTTGTTGTTACTGGAAAAAAATAGTCCATAAAGAAAAGTCCTTTCCCCTTCACACACTTTCCTATGAACACTACCACCACCCTTTTTTTTCTTTTTTTTTTAATCTGCTGTTACATTATCAAAAAGGGTTTATGGAACAGAGTTTTTCCAGTTAAGGAAAGCAAACAATTATCAGCTAGATATTTTACAAGGGTAAAAAAAACCCCTATATATAATAATTTTGGATACCTGGTCCTAACCACAAATGATTACTACAAACACACTGTTTTAACAAAATACAATGTATAATGAAAACATCTTGGGGGTGAGGTATGCTTTGATGATCTTTCCCTTCTGGTTTCAAATGCTTTAGAACAGATGCCTTAAAAAAGAAAGAAAAAAAAAAAAATCTTTCTTTCCCCTCTCTCTTTTTTCTTCATTATTGCCTCTTAACTTCATTAGAGGCCCAAACTCAGAAAACCATATGCTGCTCCTTTCACACTTCAGAGATCACTGCCTATCACAATACACAACTCTGAGATAAATTCCTTTATGATAAGCAGCATTTTCTCATCTCCTCTATTTTCTCCAATTTGCTTTTCATAGAATCATAAAACAGTCCAGGTTGGAAGGAAGCTCAGAAGATCACTTGGTCTAACCTTTCATGGGAAAGGGAGCCTAGGTTAGATTATCTAGCACCCTATCCAATCGCATCTTGAAAATCTCCAACAATGAGGACTCCAGCATGTCCCCAAGGAGGTTGTTCCAGTGATTGACTGTTCTCATTGTAAAAAATTTCTTCCTTATATAAAAACAGAACCTCTCTTGGTTCAACATGCACCCATTGCTCCTTGTCTTCTGCATGTTCTTCCCTGTGAAGAAAGAGCCTCCATCCTGTTTGTAGCCGCCCTTTAAGTACTGGAATACTGCGATGAGATCCCCTTGAGCCTTCTGTTCTCCAAGGAGAAAAGATCATAGAATCATACAACACTTTGGGTTGGAAGAGACCTTTAAAGGTCATCTAGTCCAACCCCCCTGCAAGGGACATCTCCAACTAGATCAGGTTGCTCAGAGCCTCATCCAACCTGGCATTGAATCTTTCCAGGGATGGGGCATCTACCACCTCCCTGGGCAACCTGCTCCAGTGTTTCACCACTCTCATTGAGAAGATGGAAACACTGTAAGTGCTTTTAAATATCATGACAACCCATTTACTTCTTACATTTTCATTTGTTCTGTATAAATTATGTTACACTAAGATCCTGCACTCCTTCAGTCTTTCCTCATAGGGCAAATCCTCCAGCAGTTTTGATCATCTCCATGGCCCTCCTTTGGACTCTCTCCAGTCTTTCCACATATTTTTTTTAAATTTTCCAGACCAGAACTGGGCACAGTACTCCAAATGCAGCCTAACAAGTGCCGAGTAGAGTGGAATGATCACTATTTCTGCGAGTAATACCCTTGTGGCTGCAGCCTGGGAGCTGATTTGCCTTTACTGCTGCAAAAACATACTGCTGACTCATGTCCACATTGTTGTCCATCAGGACTCCCATGTCCCTTTCAGAAAGGCTGCTCCCCAGTCACACAGAGCCCAGCCTGTACTGGGCTCTTTGCTTATGTCATTCCAGATATAGGACTTTACACTTGTCTTTGATAAACTACATACTGTTCTTGCTAGCCCACTCTTCAGACTGTCCAGGTCTCTCTGTAAGATGGCTCTTCCTTCCAACACGTCCACATCACCACTTGGTTCAATTGACTGAAGAGCCAGCAAGCTTAGTGAGAGTGCATTCAATCACACCATCTAGATCAATTATGAAGATGCTGAACAGCATGAAGCCCAGTATTGATCCCTGGGGGACCCTACTTGTGACAGGCTGCCAGCCTGAGTAAAAAACATTGATTACCACCTTCTGAGTGCAACCTGTTAGTCAATTTACTACCCTTTCGCAGACCACTCATTCAAACTGTCTTGCCAGTTTGTGTAGGAAAAGGCTACAGGAAACTAAGCCTTTGCTGAATTCCAGCTAAACAACATCCACTGTTGTGTTACAGAAGGCCATCACATTAGTTCCTGGGTTTTGCTTAATTTTATTTCTTATCTGCTTTCAGTACACTCCTATCTACCTTATTCAAGTTAATATTTATCTATATAAACTTCTGAAATATTTGGTAATCACGCCTGCAAAAACTGTTGTGAAGACTATGCATTTGTGTGCCTCCCCCATTCATCACTTCCATGTTTAGTTACACGTTTCAAGTATTTATATCCACAGTTGAAGAGACTTATGATTCTTGACCTATGATCTAACTCCAAGTTTGAGCTTCCCCATTAAATCTTCTTTAAATATTGACCTTTCATATAATGACCCTTCAGGACAACTGAGGCATTCCAAAAGTTCATCTATTTGTACCCAAACTCTCCTTTTTTTAAAACTTGCAGAAAACTACACTGTGCTCTTCAACATTCTAGCAAAGTACACTGATGTTCCTTCTGGATTTTAACATTTTTAGGTTTTTTACTGTTCTTTACTCACTGTAGTTATTCTCTGTTCATGCTGAAACTTACAGCTTTAAATTGATCAGTAAATTGCATTCATTACTCACATGAACCCACTTTTTGGTCACTAATGCTATAGTTCTCCAGTTTTGCTCATTTTCACTCACTTCCTTTCAAGTCATCAAGAAATGGACTCAGGATGTCTCTTTCAGGATCCTCTGCTTTCCATTTAGTGAACCTTACTTCTCTGAAATTTATGAATTTCCTTGCTAATTTGCTGAAAGTGCTACACAGCAGAGATGTAGATAGTTAAAAATCTCCTGTGAGCATCCTTTGATAGAAAGAATCTTCAGAGGAGACAGGATTTCCTCAGTGCCACTTTAAATATGCCCATTAGTCTCCATTGTTTGTATTTCTTCACTGGAAAATTATTCAGTAGTTTCCTAGCACTGTAAATGTTTTTAAATACAATGCCATTTACTTCTTCCATTTCCATTTGTCCTATATAAATTATGTTACACTAACTTATACTGATGTCCATTAAAAAAATTACCTTATTAAGTTCACCTGAACTCTCTAATGGAGTCCACCTACTTTAATAGAAAACTTACTTGCTCTTTCTGGGTGTTTTTTTTATGTACAAAGGTGCGCTTCATGGCTCTTAACACTTTTGTCAGAATACCTCCATCTTCTCACTTTTACTGTGATAGTGAATGTATATGTGAAGTCATCTGAATTAAGTACTGTTTCCTTTACTGTATTTCTCAGCTACTTTAAATATCACTTTACAAGCCACACAGGATTTGAATTCAGGAAGCAAATGACACACATACTCGCATATTTTCATATTCAGAGTATTAATTTATATGAATTTGCTTGCTTCGATTATCCTGAAATATCTCAAATTGCTGTAGAAATATAATAAATAAATGTGCCATTCTGACCATAGCTAGTCCAAAGCTGATGCACTCTGGCTTCTTCAAACAAGTGGCAGAAATAAGAGAGTAGTGTGGGATTTTTTTTTGTTTCAATTTGAGAATTTTTTTTATGTGTTAGTCTAAGATTTTTTCACAGTAAAGTCTTGATTAAGGTTAGTGGGAGTCAGTGACAAATACATCAGACTATGAATCAGGATTAATTAGATTGAGATCTGTATATTAATCAATCTAGAAGACATAGGAGGAAACATTGAGATGTAACAGATGAATTTTGAATGTGCATACCTAAAAGTCAGTAGTTAAAATATTGCATCATGCACCCAAATATGCTTTTTTTTTTTTATATTAGTGTTTATCATCTCACTCTTCAGGAAACACAGATGCATTCTGGATAGAAATTGGAGCCTTCTGAGTTAAAAGAAACCTGAATAATCTAGGTATCAGAAAAAAAAAAATCTTGAAAGCTCCTGGTGAATTATCAGCTAAACATTAACATTTGGTAATGCAATCTGCACAGAAGAGGAATATAAAACTGAAAAAAAAATAGAGAGAATGAAAGATGAAAAAAGTTAGAGGAGGTACAGCATAGATCAGCAAGAGTGATTGAAAGACTGGAAAATGTACTACAGAGAAAAAGGATTCAGGACATTTGATTTATCAATGACGTGGGCAACTGCCATAGTTCAGACGTATCTACATGGAGGGGAAAAATAAAGTAGCTAACAAAGGGGGTCTAAACACAAAGGAAAATAAAATGAAAGTAGATTAATTCAGATGTGAAGATAACATAACAGGAAGGCCATTTAACCACTATTTTTTTTTTAATAAGTGAAACAGTAAAAACAGTACAGTGGCTACTGTATTTCAGAAAAATTACTTCAGCTAAACCCAATGACCTATTTTATACAGGAAGTCACGTTAGATTATCAGTGTTCCTTGAAAACTGTGACAGTTTCAATTAATAGAAGATTACAGAATAGGGACAATCTTAAAGACTATGAGTGTCAAACTTCTGGTTAAATTTAATAGAGATATAAACAGTCACCAGAACTACATATGTCACTACATTTGTTTAATGTTAGCTGAATAAATCACTGTTGCCTACTCAAAATCCCCGCATTCTTCTGTCAATAACAAGATAATCTACTGCTTCATAAAATCATGGCTTCAGCCATCCAAGAATTTCATAGCATTTTGCAACCTGGAATTATCCTTGCATATGATACACTAAGTATCACTAGAAAAGGAGCCATAGAGAATCAAGTGTTACAAAGCTTCAGGTTAGGAAACAGGCTGCATCCAACATTCTGCAATGGCACACAAAGGTTTCATGAGTGCTTTGCAAACCATCTTAACAATTACATATGGAAATTCCAATAACAATGTCCAGATAGGTAGATTCCAGATTCCTCATGACCATAATGCCTCCCTAAAGATAAGCACCTAATTTACATACCACAAAAGAGACAATGCTCCCTCTACTTAATTATTGAGATGCTCTTTGAGTGCATTGTGATGAAAGCAGCTTTGATTCTGCAGTGTTGAGATCAATGGAAGCTTCTCCATTTTTTGAGTGGTGGCAGTGTCAACCCTAATAAAAATAAAGCAATATATTAAAGAAACAATTTAAATAATATAATTGATTCTAATGGAAGGTAGATGGATGATATAATTCAGGTTATAACATTTATCAACAACAATTAATTATTCCTGGGCATATATCTAAAAAGCCTCCACCTGTCCTCTACTAAATCTCAGTCTACCAGTCAACAATCAAATCTTCTTGCAAAGGGTTCACTCTTGCTCATACTAGATTCCCACATTTGCAATATAAATCAATGTTAAGTGTGCAAGCCTTACAGCTTTTTTTTTTAAAAATGCAATAAAAGCAGCCCTCTTTGAAAGCCCAACAACCTTCAATCCAGACTTTCTGAAGTCTTCCTAATTCCTGTAGGTGACTTGAATGACACAACAAAGTGGGCAACAGTGAAAGTTACTCACTGCTGATGTACCCTAGATTCTGCAAAGGCCTGCGTCCCAAAGACCAAATGGATAGGCTGCTTCCTTGAGAAAAGTTGTGGGGTTTTTGTGTTATTTTGGTGGGTCTTTTTTTCATGGGTGACAAACCCTATAGAGTAACTTCTTTCACATTTAAATTGTAAGCAACTATACAAACACTAACATATATAGAAACTTTCATTTTATAGTATCACACTTCTCTGGGAGAAAACACTGAGCAAAGAACTAAAATGAGACAAGCTATGTTCAAATCTGTAGCAAAGCCTGTATTTGTGCTCTGACTTTTTCCACTACATTAAATACATCTGTGGAATTACAAAAAATACTTATCATACAGAGCAAGAATAAAGTTCTTTTGCTGCTGTTTTTCATCTGTGTTGAAAAAGTAACCACAATCAATTACAACAGATGGGTAGGGAGAGAAAATAAAACAGCAATTAACAAATAGAGTTGGAATAGTTCAACTCCCAATAAACCGACACGGGGAAAGTGAATGACTCATTTTTAAGGAATATGTACCCAGTCTTGAGAGATCTCTCTTTTTCATCCATTTCCAATGACATACCTCTATCCACTGCATTTTAAAAACAAATACACATACGATCAGGTGTTTTGTAACCAGAACCAATATTTTTGTAAATCATCTTTGATATATAGCAGCTTGCAGAATTAGTACCAACAAATAAACTGCAACAAAGGCTCAATTCGTGCTGAGGCATAAGATAATCTTTTTTAAGAGATTCACTCCCTTAGCAAAGCAGCTACCACATTAGGTCATACTGCACAATATCAGTACAAACATCAAGAATTTCTATAGAGAATGTGTATTTCACACTTGTGCATAAATCATCATTTTAAATATTTATATTAAAATAAAATCAGTTGTGCCATCACAAAAATGTTACTAATAAATACTGAATATTACTTATTTCAGTAGTATTGGTACAGAAACAGCAGTATTCGCATAAAACTAATGCTAAGACCATGATCTAAATATGAAGAGGTAATAAAAGTCAGGAGGTCTAGTATTCATATCAAAAGGGTACCAGATTCAATTCTACATTTATTGTGCATTTGGACTACTCTGAATGTGTTCCCTGCAATTTCTATGGCAGTAATACATGGTCTGAACCCATAAAATGAATTATTTTAAAAAATGTAAATATTAAATTTAAAATTTTTAAATATTTTAAATAGTAAGGTTATATTTATACTCATGCTGTACATATATATGGAACTGTTAAAAACCCTTCTGTTAAAGCTGACAAACACTTTCTACTCTGATCTATTTTTCTCAGAGCTTGCTCTTGCAATAAGCTTTATAAATTAATCAGAGACAACTCTGGAAGTAGACAATTCCTTTGCCTTTGGTTCATATCTAGCCACTTATAAAGCAGTAATCATTTCAAATTTGGCAGACTGCTAAACTAGTAAGTGCATGAACATTCGGCAAACCTGATTCCATGCCATGGCCAAAAGACCAACAGCAATAGCTTGCAGCAACAATGCCTGAAAGTTACTACTTTTGTAGCAAGAATTCAGGAAGGAAAAATAAATACCACAAAATAAAACAAGCAATCCTGAACTGCTTCCCTATGCTATATTCTTCATCACAAAGCCTCAAATTTCTCCTCCTTCCTCCTGTAGTTATTACATGGAACAGGAGCTTCCCAAAATCCGGACAGCGGGGAAAATAATTCAAGTAAAAATTGAAGGAAAAGGCCAAATATACTCCTTAACATATCCTTCTGGTACTCCACAGCAGCAACTTCTCCTGTACCACTGATAACAGCCTTCTACTGCTGCCAGCTATAAGTCTTTGAAACAAGAGCAGGGAATGACTGACTAATGATGCACAATTACAGTAGGTTGTGGAACAGAATAGATTGTTATACTTGCATCAAAAGTGCTTTTCCTCACTTTTTTTTTCCCCAAGGAAAAAGAAAAAAGCATTAAGAATGTTACATCTACGACAACAAGCAAAAATGCTACATGAAAATAATTTCTTTAGGTTACCAAATAAATACCTTGGAGTTGGGAAATTCCACATTCACAGTTTCTAAAGTGAGCTTTTTATTGCCATGCAACACGGCAGTCTTCTATGACTGTCACATAAATATATATATATATATATATCAGATGCTTCATCCACTGTATAGATTGAATTTACAAGGGAAACAATTGTAAAATTGGCAGTTCTTCACTCTCAAGGTCTACCTTTCCATCCTCAATAAATTTTGTTTCCAAGTTATTAGTGATATAGGAAGGTTTTATGTGCCAAATATTAGATATAATATTAGATTATATTAGCATACAAGACATTTAAGGGTGTAATCCCTACTATTCATAACAGCACAGATACTTCTATCTGTAAAGCAACTCTATATAGTCTAGGAAATATGAATAAGCTCTGCCTATGTCAATAGAATATAAATCTTACATAATTAGCTACTATTGTGCTTTGCATACATGTCTAAGGAGAGTTATATGGTCATCAGATGAAGGTGTTATTGACAAAAATGATGCTAAGAAAAAGAACTGCCATGCTTTATACACTAACTGTAAGAACTTGATTTTTTTTTTAACATCTATTAATCTTCCAGGACATATTTGCAGACGTACTCTTCACATAAACCCATGATCAATGAAGAGCAATATCTTTAAAACATTATGAGATTCTATCTGCTTTCACTGAAAGAATAAAACTCTCATTGATTAGATAAAGCTACATCTTGTAAATAGACATACAGTGAAATCATAATTAGGCCACCTTTAGAACAAATTATTGCCAAAACCTAGAATTTCAAACAGGAAAAAATTCACATATTATTCATGATTACACTGTCTGCCGATAAAGCTTTTTTCTTCTCCTCTCCAACTGAGGAAACACTTTTACTACATGTAACCTTCATTCCAAGAATGTTAAGAAGCAGAATAATATGACAGGGGCCCCTCTCATGTTAACTTAAATCAAAAGTTACCTTGTGAGAGACAGTAGATTTTCACTGACACAAATCTATTCAGTATCACATTTACTTCATTAGCTATAGTTATTAAAAAGCTTCAGACTAGATCTTCACTTCTATTCCACTATATATTTAACACTACCGAAATTCTGGGCATTGGATACACCAAATCCAATGAAGCAAAATATACACTAATTCCAATTAATAAAGGGGTTTTTTTTCCTTTAATTTTTTAACATAGTAAGGTTAAAATGCTTCCCTTGGAGATACTCTCGTGTAGTACACTAGTTATCCCTGTCAAGTAACTATCACTGTGTCCTGGTTTCAGCAGGGATGGAGTTAATTTTCTTCTCAGTAGCCGGTGTGTTTTGGATTTTGTGTGTGAAGAACGTTGATAAAAACATTCTGATGATACGAGTTGTTGTTAATGAGACCAAGGACACTGTCTGGCTTTCTAGGTCTCGTTAACATGTAGATGCAGGAAGCTGGGCAAAAGACAGACAGAATAATTGATCCAAACTGGCCAAAGAGAGTATTCCATGCCATAAACGTCATGCTCAGTATGTAAGTGGGGGTTGCCCATGGGAGGGGGCATCATTTTCAGGTATTCCTTTTCTTGTTGGGTATCCGTTCGGGCACCCTTGACATCCTTTTCTTCTCTCTTGCTTGCTGGCATCGTTCCCTCTACCTTGCTAGCTTGCTCTCCCCCCTTTGCTTGCTGCTCAGTGTTGTTCCTGTGATCGCTGCTCAGGACGGGCTGCGTCGGTCATTCGGACATCGGGTGGTGAGATATTGTACATTGTTCATTTTGTATATTTTGTATATATTAATATCCTTATATCCTGTTAGCTGTGTAGTTTTTAGTATTTTTAGTAAACTGTTTTTATCTCGACCCACGAGTTTTCCTTTCTTCCCAATTTCTCTCCCGTCCCACTGGGTAGGGGGAGAGTGAATAAGAAACTGTGTGGTGATCCGGGCTAAACCACCACACACTGAAAAAGCTAGATACTCTCCATACTACAACTCCATCTTAGGAGTCACTTAAAACAGCCCGAGATTTCACTCTATTAACTACAGAACGATGTAAAATGTATAAATACCACCATCACCAAACATTTTGGTGGCTGAGAAGCTCAACATGAACCGGTAATGTGCCCTTGTGGCCCAGAAGGCCAACCACATCCTGGGGTGCATCAAGAGGAGCGTGGCCAGCAGGTCAAGAGAGGTGATTCTACCTCTCTACTCTGCTCTCGTGAGACCCCACCTGGAATACTGCATCCAGTTCTGGAGCCCTCAACATGAGAAGGACATGGACCACTTGGAGCAAGTCCACGAAGATGACCAGAGGGCTGGAGCACCTCTCCTATGAGGAAAGGCTGAGATAGTTGGGGCTGTTCAGCCTGGAGAAGAGGAGGCTCTGGGGAGACCTTATAGTGGACAAGGGCAATGGTTTCAAATTAGAGTGAGATCGATTTAGATTAGATATTAAGAAAAAATTTTTTTCCAAGGAGGGTGGTAGAACACTGGAACAGGTTGCCCAGAGAGGTGATGGATGCCACATCCCTGGAAACATTCAAGGCCACGTTGGACAGGGCTCTGAGCAATCTGATCTAGTTGGGGATGTCCCTACTCTTTGCAGGGGCGTTGGACTAGATGACCTTTGAAGGTCCCTTCCAACACAAATCATGCTATGATTTTAAATAAAACTACCCTGGAGTGACATCTGGTCTACATGCCAAACTACTTAATCATCAAATTCATAATTAACGTATCCATCTGTTATAATGAACAAACCCCAAGTAGCTCTGTGCATTCACTTTTACAATTCAGTTCTGTGCTACCTCTCTAATCAATCTGCTCTGTCCACTGTGATCTGTATTTTTTTTTTCCACAGGTACTTTAAGACTTTGTAAAGCATTATCAGAAGTTAAATGCATAGAGAAATAAAATAAATAAAAGCTAATTTATGAATAGTGCTCATTTTCCTTAAATCAGGAATTCAGGAATTCCACAGACAGAGTAATTCTCTCTTAAAAAAAAAATTAAAAAAAAAATTACTGAAATGACTTAGTGTAGGAATCCTGCTCTTACTGAAGGATAGAATGAGTTACAATCTTAACATCAGTAAAAAAATCCACCAATGAGTGCACATACACACTTACATGTTTTTTTTTTTTAAAAAATAGTAATTTCTCTTGAAGTTACAATTTCACTTTTTTTCTTCCTTTTCTTTTACCCTCAGTGTGATATCCAATATATGGATAACAAAAGGTTGGGGGTGGTGGGAAGACACCAGCCATGTTCCCACTGTGTTTTGAACACTCCATACTTGGCATACAGCATTGAAAATCACTACTTTCTCTCAAACACTTTTCTTTGCAAATAAGCCTCATTACAAAAGGTGAATTTTTATTTCCATACAGATAACTTAAAAAAAAAAAATCAGCTGATTTGTATGCCATCTCTATATCAAACTACACTTTCCTAAAAAGTTATGTTTCCTTGTAAAATACCATAATTCATATTTTTGCTTGGTTTTAAAGCGAACAAGTGTTTAAAATCACACAATGTTCTTCAAGTTGGTCTCTAAACAAAATATTGCTTTTATTTGTTATGCAGAACAAAATTAGCATATTTCAAATTAGGTGATATTTTAAGTGGCATCTTTATGAAATGCCTTAAGAAAACTGTATTTCAGGTAGTTCTAGTCCAAGTTTTTCTTAAGAAATATAATTTTCAGACATATCACCTATGAGTTACCTAATTCCTCTCCCTGATTAAGAAGCATGACATTAGAGCATCTGACAGGTTGCCCAGAGAGGTGGTGGATGCCACATCCCTGGAAATGTTCAAGGCCAGGTTGGATGAGGCTCTGAGCAACCTGCTCTAGTTGAAGATGTCCCTGCTCCTTGCAGGGAGGTTGGACTAGGTGACCTTTAAAGATCATCCTTCCAACCCTAACCATTCTGATTCTATATAAATTATAAGTGCAGTAGTTTCAGTGGTTTAGCCAAGAAGTGGCCATAAGAACCACTGCATGAATTACCTCTGGCATAATTTCAGTGATATCTCAATGTCACTCTAGCTTTAAAATATTTCAGATCAAAATATTTCAATGGAAAATGTTTCAACAGCAAAGAAAATGAACAGGTAAATATAAATAAAACAAGAGATAAAGACAATAGCAAACAAAACAGTAAGAAACCAATACGGACAAGACAAGATAGGTTTGTAGGCAGGACAATCCTCTTGCCAGGTCTTTAGACTATCACAGCTATAGCTAAGTGTCAGAGAAAGGGAGAGAGAGAAGAGAGGAAAAATGAGGAGGTGCAACAGGATGTGACCAATTGGTTCCACGAACTTTCCAGCAGATGTCCCAACAACTGATCCAGAAGTCCCTTACACAGGTGGACTGTAAGACCACCAGGTTTTTTTTTTTTGGATGCCAGCTTTTGAATTCTCAGGTCTTTTGGTTCACATAATCCCAGCATAATGACAGCAAATTACCTCACAGAAAATAAACTGTAATTAGGTACCTTGCCACCACTTCCATCTGTAAGCTTGCAAATCCACACATCATGTGGGTAAAGAAGAGCTGCTGCTGTGCAAATATATCCCAAGAAGCAAATAGCTATTATGAAATATTACTGAAGTACTGACAGATATTGTCTTGTTTTGAAAGAAAGAATATAACACAGCTAGCCTTCCAAAGATGATAAGCAAAAAAAATAAGAAGAATGGTATTACGGTATAGGAATCACAGAAAGTAGATTATCAGGAAAGGCTTTTAAGTATTTTCTACATAAAAAGTAGGAGCACATACAGGAAACAGTATGATACATTCAGAAACATACATACCTGCGCTGTTTTGTCCATTCAAAAATATTAATATAAATAGGCAATATTTTTAAACACTTGGACTAAAATTTTGACATGAACTCCACAGGAATCTGCTATCATTCTAACCGTCGGTTGTTCCTGTGACATCTGCAGGAATGTAGTATCATTTAATACTTGAAAAAAGGTTGCTTTGATAATGGGAAATCAGACAAATGTTCAGATTTGCTTTGTATGCAATTGAGTACTCAAACATTTAACAGAAGAAGCCTGAAAGAAACCTTTCACAGCTTAAAAAAACTCCACAGAAACCAAGCAAAAAGACTCAAAGAGAAACAAAAACCTTCTTTACAGTATGAAAACTTTCTTCAATATTTATTCAATAGAGTCAGAAAGAGAAAATCATTATAAGGGAAAAAAATACAGTTGAAAATCTCTTCAATTCAAGATTCAAACAGAAATAAGTGTCATTACTTCAATATATGGAACCTATCACCCACAAATGTATTTTATTCTTCTCCTGTAGCACTCTTTCACCCTTTAACATCTTTCAAGAGACAAGGGAAAATATATCAAAAACACATTGCTCATTCAGAAAAATGACCCTATTCCCTAGCAATGCCAGTTCACAAGGTTGATGGTCTTGCTCATATTAAATAAAAGATTTAATTAAAAAAAAAAATCCATCACTTTCAATGGGTGCAATGTCAGTATGACATACAGACTACTACACTTCAGACTAAAAGAATTTAAAATATTGAAATAGCTATCATTTATGAGAATCATAGCTGATCCACCCTCCTTGGTTCCAGAATTAGAGGGCAAAAACAAGCAGAAAAAACAAGCTTCAGAAGTTTATTTCACCTTTGAGTTTTTTTCAGAGCATTATAAATTACAGAATCCAAATGCTTTTCCTTAACAGGACTAAACACAAACTAAAACGGTTTCAAACTTAAATGAACCTATATTACCTAGAGTGAACAAAAGAGAATTGAAAAACCATATTAGCAGGGACCATTACAAAGTTGGAACTTAAAGCAAATACAGACCATATGGTTTCAATATATAAAGCTAGATAAAATTTTAAGATATTACCTTTTATGTTCACCTATTATTTGGGAATGTTCCCACTGAAAGATGCAGTGAGTTTATGAGTGTTCCTGTCTGTTGTCACCACTACACTCCATAGTATTGTCTGTATAATTCTGAGATGATGGACATTTCTTACACCGTCCCACTATTTGGATTTACTAAGCCCATGTCACTTTGCTTCCATTTAATCTGAGGCTTCATGTATTATTGGCTTTTCTTTGTTGGGCCATTTATTTGACAGAAATCCAATGGTTTTGCTTGGCACACTTACTCTTCAATAGTAAAAAAGCATAAATAACTATAGGCAAATGTGGGCATGCAATATTAATATTATTGTTCTAGTTCACAGCAGCACAAACAAAAATAATTCAAGAATAAAAGAAGTTAAGTCATTTATTTAACATGACTGAAGATGTTGATGCATTCATCCAAAGTGATCTCAGGCCAGCTGAAACTATTTGCAAATTTAGCACGGTGTTGTCTGAGGAAAAGAAATTAGCATTAAAACTATATATGTAAAGGTCTTGGAATAAAGTAAATTATGATTTGGTTTAAAAATGTGTTTAAAATTTAGCTACTTAGTAACTGTAAAAATAAAAAATTGTAAAAATGAAATCTCAAGAAAACACATTTATATTTAATCTTATTTGCATATTCATTCTGGTGGTAGAAGATTTATAAAGCTCCATTTGCATGAGTATTTAAATCAATCAGATCAGAGGGGCTCAGCATTTTCCACAACTCATTTTTAATTGAGTGAATATAGAGGTTATATGCAAATCCTAAACATCCTTTTTATTGCTTCATCCAAGAGTGAGACAGAACTTGACAAATTCCGACTATATCAGATAGTATATTAGCTGTTCAAATGTGGTCCAAAACACTTGCAACAGGAAGAATGCAAGGCAGAAAAATCTTGTAATATTGACATGAATAAAAATGATATTGCACAGAAATAAATATCTGACATCTCCCTATTTTGTCTAACAAAAAGATGTAAACCAGATGAATGACAGCTAGTACTTTTCCTTCACTAATACTAAGAAATTTCAAGAGGACTTCCAATCACAGCTAGATACTGTGAGCAGGAGTAAAGTATAGTTATGCATTTATGCCAACTAAACACACGGATATAATTTTATTTCCATTCAGGTTATTCTTTGTTTTGAATATTAATATTGCATAGCAGCATGTGGAATTATTTTGGTAAATGGTGCCTGCTTGTGAAAAGAGCTATTCTTTTGCTCTCCAACAGTCATTCCTGATGGGAAAACCAGAAAAATCACAAGATCACTAATAATTTCAGCTATTAAGAAGAATTGCACATACATAGTACTATTTCTTTTTTTATTTCATAGATGGAGAAAATGATCCATCCCCCCCAAAAAAGCATGTGCTATAGTAGGCATCTTAAAAGAAAAACTCCACCAAGATGTTAAACAAGGCAGTCAACTCAAGTCAAAACATTTTGTACGCAACTATTTACAGCTAGCCAGGAGAGAAATAATCCAGGTGGCTGAGTGTTAAAGCTTAATACTTACATGAAAGTCACCAGGCAAAAGACAGAACCAGTCCTGAAAGCAAGCTTCTGTCCTCATCATCTTGGCCATTAGTTATGCCTTTTCTAGCACTATTGTATTAGCCTAACAGATTTGAATTCCACACAGCATCATGCCTTCAGCAGGACAGACAGGCAGTCCCATCTACAGAGAACAAGCTGGTGCTGACTATACTTACCTGAGAAGGTAGAACAGAAATTTTGTTCTCTTGAAGAATCAAACTGTCTCTCACATTCTGAACACAGCATCACGGTTTCTGCCCATGCTTTGTAAGAAGTGCCTATCACTAATCTGTAAGAAGCCAGCTTTTTCTACAAAGTCTATCGAATCACACCTTTCAGAGCAGGATGGTGAAGGCATGTCGAGTTTCTTAATTTCAGTCAGACGTACACATAAAATACGTAACAAGCTCTTCAAACATGTCAGAATTAAGATCTAAGCATCAAAACTTGTGTAAGCACTCAAGAAAAAAACAACTTTACAGAACTTAAGTCAATTTCCAACACCTCTAGGCACCTCCATGGATAGAAACCAGCTGACTTGCAGATTTCAGGACTGCGAGTTTGGACTTCAGTAGGATTAAGATAACTATTACATTTTTAACAGATTTGTAACAGGACTAAGACTGTTATGAACGAAATATAAATTAAAAAGTGTGTGAGAAAGCAGCAGCAGAACTACCAGAACAAGAAGAACAGCCTGCCTGGCTAACAAAAAACATTGTTTCTGGGAAACTGCTCCTAGAACACCATTCCCAGCTGCAAAATTGAGAAAAAGCTGTTTCTGTCAAAACAGGAATGCCTGTGCTCTGACAGAGGATGGCAGAGACAACCCCTCAGCAGAAGAGTGCAATCTGACAACAGGAGGATTACATGTGCCATTCACTTTCCTGCCAGGCAAACAAGGAGAGACATATTGCACATGTTTCAAACAAAATACAGGTAGGGGTTACTGCTTATTTTTTAAGGGCTATGGAGACTGAAGTAAGCACATATCTGAAGCAAAGTACCATGCCACAACTCCTGACTTACAAATACAAGCACAAAGAATCAGTCCAAAGACTAGTTTGCCATTACCAGCAAATGGAGGCCAAAAGATGTAGTGAGTACTTCATACTTAGCATCCCCTTGGCTTTGCGCTGAACACTAGAAATCCAGGCCAGACCACTTAGATGTTTTGATGAGTAAGTTGATGACAATGAGTGAAAGAATTATGTTAATAGTGACAGAGAGAATGAAATCTATAAAAGTATAAGTGTGACCTCATAAAAGGATTTACTCATACATTTTGCTACTAAAAAAAAAATAAAAAAATAAAAAAAAAAAATCACTTTCCCCCTCTCCAGATCTTCCATAGTTTTGTTTAGATACTTGAACTCCTGGCTTGATTTTGACTACAAGTTAGCAAAGCCTACAGTAAGTCTACAACAGTAGAACTCCAGTGTTTTAAACAGAAGCCCAATGGTTCTTCTAAATTAGCATCTCTGTATTTCACTGAAACGAAAAAGAAATCAAGAAAATTAAAGTATGATAAACATTGATTACAATAGAACTTTAACATGCAAAGAACCATGCTCCACTACCAACAAAATCTTTTGTAGTTTGTATTCAGAGTTTTGATTCAGGCCTTCTCCCAGTTCCTCCTTGTTTGAAATATATATTGTTTATAAATAAGTAGAATTCTATAAGCATTCATTGTATTATACATAGAAAATTGCTATTTAGTTATTCATTTGTGTCACATCCCAAGTACCCTGGACAAGTGGCAAAGTCTGGGGGGCTGGAATTTATAATTCCTAAGATCATTAGAACATGAATTATATTATTCCTTTTCACTTTTGACACACTCAATGTTATGATGATTGCAAAGGTCTGATAAAGGGAAAATGTACAATTCCAGGTTTAGACAATGCCAGTAAAGGACATTAAATAATGGAAATTATTGGTAAACAGGAATAGCCTTGTAGGAAAAACTACAGTTCTGAAGGTTTGGGGCGGGAAAGCCTTTCTTATATTAACTGTAATATAACAGAAAAGCCTTGAGGGCCAGGGTATAAAACTTAATTTATAAAATTTAAACTCTAAAACTAATAGCACAAACAAAGATGTTTGCACATTACTCTACAAGCAAATAATTTACAGAACATGTTAGCATTTAAGGCCATAGCTGTAAATACTGTCAATGAATTCAAGAGGCAGCAGGCATTTTCATAGTGCTGGGAATAGAGAAGGATTAAAAACAATCTGACTCGTTAGGTCACTGAGGTTAATATAAATTTAAAGTACTACACGATCTTTGAGCTAAGTGTTAAATCTCACAAGTTAGCAAGGCCTTACGTGCTTGTGGTTACTTAAGTTTCTAACTCACCAAAGAGTAATATTTCAACTTAGTCTGATTAAAACAGCTATTTCTTCTCATCAGTATAGATTGCTCCTCCCTATGTTATATTTTGAAGAAATGCTTTTACATATTAACCTTAATTTAATTACATTTAACCTTTAATAGGTATCTTTTTTTTAACCTATTCTTGTTATAAACCAGAACAGATCCACGTCCTATTTATTGTTGCATATGAATGCAGAGACTTTAAAACACAGGAATCCGACAGATTCTTGTAAGCATGGTGTAATGCTGCACAAGAGCATAAAAATCTGGAGCTGCAGTTTCCACTCTTCCTGAGCCTCCACAGAATGCCCAATAGATGCACTGTTGTATATAGGGATGACTTACATTCATCTGTACCTAAAAGACTATCAGAAAGCAGAGATCAAAGATACATAGCTATTTCGATAAATGAAGGACTAACACAGGCCTTTCACAGCTCACAGAACTAATCATAATCAATGTAAAATGAAATATTTTCCCAAATAGCATTCCTTATTTTTTCCTACACTGTCATATGACTTGTCCTTTTTCCAGATAATGCTCGTATAATCAAGAAAACTTACTTTAAAAGTATCCCCTTACAAAAGTATCCCCCCCACAGTTCTCACTGGCTTTAAAACATGTTTATGAATAAAAAAATGTTATAAATTTCCATGTAATAACTCATAAAATACAGAATGTTATTTAGCAAAATAGTGTTTCAAAGCATATTTTCATTCTGTATGTATAAAAATCGCAGAAGAGGAATAATGCCAAAATATGACCTTTTTGAAAAGGAGACACAGATGAATCGAGAACTACATCCTCCCCACTTCCACATTGACTTCATATAGTTTCTCCAAATAAAGTATACACATTTTCCAACTCCAAACACACACAATTTAGTGTCTGACTTCTCACTACAAATTGTATCTTTTTTCTTTAAAATCTGTGCCAGTGATTACTTTCTGAAAATTATACTGATATTATGTGAACAAAATCCCCTTGACCTTCAGGAATTAAGTCACTAGTTGAACAAGTATCTTTACAGAGATATCTCCATCACACTGTTGGCATAACTTAGAATTTTATCTATTTTTTTTTCCCTTGAACACTGAAATTATTTCTTACACATGAACACATTAGCTTCTCTGCTTCTCTTAGCATTACAAGATTTATTAATCTTCTGTCCCTCAATTCTGCTCTCCTGAGTCACTCAGGAGAGGACCCTAAGCCCATAGATGTCTAGGCAAAAGTTTGCCAGACATTTCCCAGGAGTCAGCTTGCAACAGATACTAAATAATGTCATTTAGGTATTACATCCTTCCAGAGACTACATATTTTTTCACATGCGAAATAAATATCTGAAAATGGAAAGATAACAGAAAACGTGAAAAACAAAATGAGTAACCTAAAGATTGCATGGAAAAAAAGAAGCAAGATTAAGAATTAATGTAAAACAAAAAGAAATAGTATACCAGACAAGGCAGTATAGATGCATAAATTGTGATTTTGAAGGCAGATGGAGGATGTCAGAATTAGAACAGCTGTAGGGAGGTGATGATATCAAATTTGCATTACAATTCAACCATAAGTTTCCTTAAGAAGTACTGACTGTTTTCAGAGTGGAAGGCACTCAGTAACTATAAAAATTTTTAAAAGTACCAAACTTAAAAACTCACCAAGTTCATTAGAAAAAAAAAATTACAGAAAGTCAGAAAAATTACAAAAAAAATAATGCTTACATTCTTATTTGAAAATATACATCTTAATAGATCTTTAAATATTATTGTGAAAGAAAAAAGTTTATTCAAGAGAAGCAGTTGCATCGAACCTACAGCATTAATTGTTTTAGCTAACAAGAATCGGGAATTCTGTATTGTTTTGAGATCTTCTATTCAATATTTTCAAATTATTTCAACAGTTCAATCTTTTTAGTTAGAAACAAATCTTAAAATGTCTTTTTTTAGTCAGAACTTTCTGCTGTTTTTGAAAAAAAAGCTCCATTTCTGTTCAGTTTTAGGCAGTTCTATTCCACATTTCAAAAATGGTTTCTTCCATCAAACAAAAATCTACTAATTTGCAAGAAGAGGCCCTCTGGAGGGATCCAGAATGGATTGTTTCAATGAGTACATGGCCAACAGCTCAATGTCCAGATGGAGGTTGGTGACAAGTGGTGTCCTCAGGGGTCCGTACTGGGACAAGTACTGTTTAACATCTTCATCAATGACATAGATAGTGGCATTGAGTGCACCCTCAGCAAGTTTGCAGATGATACCAAGCTCAGTGGTGCGGTCAACATGCTTGAGGGAAGGGATGTCATTCAGAGGGACCTGGACAAGCTCAAGAAGTGGGCACATGTGAACCTCATGAGGTTCAATAATCCCAAGTGTGAGGTCCTGCACATGGGTCAGGGCAACCCCTGGTATCAATACATGATGGGGGATGAAGAGATTGAGAGCGGCCCTAAAGAGAAAGACTTGGGGGTACTGGTGGATGAAAAGCTGGACATGAGCCAGCAATGTGTACTAGCAGCTCAGAAGGCCAACCATATCCTGGGCTGCATCAAAAGAAGCATGGCCAGCAGGTCAAGGGAGGTGATTCTGCCCCTCTACTCTGCTCTCATGAGACCCCAACCTGGAGGCCTGCATCCAGCTCTGGAGCCTCCAACATAAGAAGGATGTGGACCTGTTGGAGCGGGCCAAGAGGAGGGCCACAAAGATGATCAGAGCGCTGTCTGTGAGGACAGACTAAGAGTTGGAGCTGCTCAGCCTAGAGAAGAGGAGGCTCTGGGAAGACCTTATAGCAGCCTTCCAGTACCTAAAGGGGGCCTACAGGAAAGACAGGGAGAAACTCTTTAGCGGGGCCCGTTGCGACAGGATAAGGCATAATGATTTTAAAATAGAAAGAAGCAGATTCAGATTTGATATAAGGAAGAAATTTTTTACAATGAGGGTGGCGGAACACTGGAACAGGTTGGTCAGAGAGATGGCTGATGCCCCACCCCTGGAAACATTCCAGGCCAGGCTGGACGGGGCTCTGAGCAACCTGATCAAGTGGAAGATGTTCCTGTTCCTTGCAGGGCAGTTGGAATAGACGACCTTTAAAGGTCTCTTTCAACCCAAACTATTCTATGATACATATATGCTATAACTAAACACAGTAGTGACAGGGAAATTACAGTAACTTAGAAAAACAAAGAAGAGATGTGAACGTTCACTGGCAGAACAGTCACTGTGTCCTGACATAGTTCCAAATACACAAGTTTAGTCCCAGTTAGTACACTCACTATAGAGGCTGTCCTCAATTTACCCACTCCTAAATGGCTAGTAAAATGGGTTGGGAAGTCAAATACACGATGAGAGCCACATCACTTATTTCTCTACCATCGATTGCCTATTGAAGCATATCTTGATCTTACCAAAACAGTATGTTGTTTAGACCCAGCCTTTGTCCTCTTAAGACATGTGGAAGGTCAAATATAGAATTTATGTAAAATCTTTTTATGCTGAGTGGTGATGAGGAACTTGAAAAAGACCAGTTTGGGCTTTGAGTCTGCACAAGCATTCTAACTTTCAGCACTTCAATGGATTAGAACTTAACTTCCCACACAACCAAATACAAGTAATGCAAAGTTTTGTTTTTAAACTTATAAAAATTATACACATAGTAATTAACTTTTAAAATGTCCAATAAGCTGTTAGCCCTCCACAAACAAGTTAACTGTGACTCCTGACTTCCTTTAGATTCAAATTATTTAATAAACCTGCACATATACGTTTTAATAATGCCATGTAATGCTGGTATAATCTATGACCCTACCAGCAGTCATGGAACAATAACTACTTTTAATTAGCTAGGCAACTTAGTTAACTAGATAACTTTAAGTAAACCATGGTAATTTGACATAGATTTTTTCAATATTCAGTAAATGATGACACTCATTGATCAAAACCCCTTTAAGATACAGCAAGAGACCTGGTTTATGGCAGCTTTAGAAAATCTCAAACCCTCAGAGCATCACAGATTATTTACAACATGTAATACAGTGAGAAACATAGAGATGTAATTAAAGGCTAGAGTAATCTAATTAAATTAGGCTGACATTTTTTCAGTGGGTATTTGATTCTCTCCTGACTGTTTTCCTCCATTTCATCATTCTTGAAACTCAAATAGCATTTTGTTAAACTTTAATGAAGATAATTTGGACATCCAAAACTACCACTACAAAATACTTGGCTCTTCCTCTTACAGAAGCATGAGTTGTCTAAACAGTGTCCCATTTCACAGAGGAGCTCTCCTCTTCCCTGCTTAAAGTTATATCTGAAAGGTTTGGGGAAATAGAGTTTAGAACAATATCATTCAAGTTCCATAATTGAAAATCCACATGCAGTTTTACGGGACTTGGGATAGACCAGAAAAGTCTAAATTTTCTAATCTTAATCATCTCACCAATTCTCACAATGATGCATATGTTGATCTCTTGTGCCTCTGTCCACCAGTATGGAAACCAGAGAAAATTATTTAAGCCTCGAAGGCATAAAGGAGTTTGTACCTTCGAAGTTTAAATTCAAGTATTAAGTGTCTATGCAAATTTTTAGTGGAATACTGTAATTTTTAGACTAGATCTAATTCCCTGTAGCCAAAAATAAAATGCCTGATCTCCAATACATTTATTTTGACATCACTGTTGTCACCTTCTCATAATGCCTGAAGGCTAAAGTCATAGTGGAGTTCTGTGAAAAAGACGACAATCTCTGCACTGAGGAGTTGACAATCTGTCCCATGTGCCTTTACTGGGCCAGTAAAGGGACTCTGGCAACGGCGCACAATTACGTGCAGAATTAGCACCACTCTAGACTTATTTCCATTCTCAGACAAAAGACTTAATTTCAGACTCTGCAATTCTGCCAACATCATGGTAATACTTTCTACCATGAGGTCTTGTTACACTGCTGAAGAAACAAAGCCAAACACTTTCATCTTCCATTTCACTTGACTTTCAAATACTTGTCAGCATTGATCACAGAAAAACAGACTTCCCTGAAACCAACGCTAAATTCCTTATAGAAACAGTTATTTCATTTTGCAACAGGTTTCTGTACAACTATCTCCAGTGCAGCTAACACAAGGAAGTAAATGCTTAAAATGCATATATTCAGACTTCATTAAAACAGCATTTAGCAGATAGTTTAGAATATGGTTAAGTACAAACAGTATGCTCTTGACAACGTCAATAAAAATCCGCCGAAACATTATTTAAAAATGCTACATTTCTCATCCTAGAAAATGCATAATTCCAGTCCTGAAATCTTTTGGCATACTGCTTCTCAGCAAATCTGTTCTATTAAATGGATTACTTGATCTGAAAAAAAGAAAAGGAACAAACTAATAACTCCCACAGAATAGATTCAGGACAACCAAGATGATCTTATTTCAGAGAAGATGTTATCAGAAAACTGTCTTATTGGTCATACCATATCTAAAAATGCAATATATTGAAAAGACTCCATAAGACACTCATGCTATCAAATAATACAGTGTTTTCATTTACGGAGGAAGCCAGAGTAAGACAGGTCTTAATAATTTATAAATTATCCAAGTGGTGACAAATTGAAGTAAACTAAGGCATAGAGTTTGGGGAATGAAAAAAACATTAGATATTTTGCATATGAGTGTGACAACAATATTAAGCATTGCAGGATTAAAGAAACTTCTTTACAACATTGGTTGAAAACTACTGTTAAGATGTTTAAATAAATGAACAGGATTTTATTCAACAATTTATTAACAACCACATATAAAGAAAAGTCTTGCATACTAGTTACAGATAACAAGAAAGAGGATTGAACTCTACTGAAAGATAGATTTCACATTCTCAAATATAATTTGCTCAGGCCTCACTTTCTTGTGCTATTACTGCCAGAGGAAATGATGGCAGAACAATTTTCTTGGGGAGATCTTTCAGCTTCCCAGACCAAAGTCCTCAAAAAAAAAATCCATCCACCTGCCTCTTCCCATTCACTAGCGCAAATCTTGCCTCTTCAAGCTCAACGACAACTATGCATCTCTTACAATCCTATACAGCCTCCCAAATTTGAATTCTCCCACCTTCCTATTACATGCTCCAAACTCACTAATCAACTGCCTGCTTTCCATCTACTGTATCTTTCTCCTTACTGTATGTTCATCTAGTGCTTAATCCCATATTCCCTACTTCAACCCTACTGCAATGTTCTGAACTGAAACTGAAGTTACAGATATTCCACAGGGTGAGGAGAGAAAGGAACAGAATTACCTTTGGCAGCTCCCAAAACAGTTACAACACTACTGCTGTCACCACAATCCTTGTAGTGATACATCTACAGTTTTGTTACGGTGGCACAGTTTGGGAGACTGTGATCTTGATGGGTTTACGACCAAAACATTTGGTAGCTTTGGTAGAACTGTAGGTTGGTTTTGCCTTGAACTTGGAAGCACTAAGCCCACTGAACTGACACAAAGTGTGAATACACAGTGAAATCAATGCAACAGAGCATTGATTTACTGTACAGATACACAGTTGACCAAGCTGTCTCAGCTTCGCACCTCACATACTTCAGGAGCAGTTTGTTCATAACATATGTGATGCATTCTCAGCTATGCATAAAAAATTGTCAAACATTATCCAGATATATCTTTTGCATGGAAAAAATGGACATATGTGAGATAAAGCTTAACTCAATCTGTATGTGACTATCAATTCTGAGTGCTATAGAGTAAGATCTTAACAGAAAACTTTTGTCTGTGTCTCTCAATTCAGAACATATTTTGAAGTGATATGTTAGGCCAGTTCTTAGTATAAAAGCAAGCAGCTTAGTATAAGGTACTAGACAATTCATTTATGTGATGATGTATATCATAAACTTTTACTCCTAACATAACTTCATCTATACTTGTTGCTGTTTTTATTGTTTGGAGGATGGGGGTGATTTTTTGTTTGTTTTGTTTTTAACAGCATTCATTGTGCTAGTTAAAATACTAGCTTTTTTAGAATAATATATAGCAATTTAAAATTTGACTTTGGACTTTTTGACATTAGCCTGTAAATATTTTGTGCTAGAAGTAATGTCAAATATGTGCAAATTTGTAATATGAGGTTTTATTTAGTTTTATTTAGCACTGAGCTGGAAAACACCTTTTTTAGTGAATCTAGTTGGGCATCACTTTCTGAAAACAAATAGGCATGCAGAAGGTCAAAAATAACAACAAAGGGATTCAGTTTGGGGTACATTCTTTTAGCACTCTTTGTACAAGTCTTGTTCCTGCAGTGCCATTTTCTTTCACATTACTTATGACTACAGAAATCAGTTGACACCTTGCACACAATATTAAAAATCATTTTATATCATCTTTTCAACATCACACTAATTCAGTAAGGCATAGTTCCTTAGAATTTTTTTTCTGTATTTGCAATGAATTAATATATAGAATACATTTAGTATTTTTAATATAGTAACAAATATTTGAGGTTATTTGACTATGGAAAAAGGGTCAGGGCTACTCAGTTTGAAGTATCTGAAGGAGCAATGGGGTTGTTCAACAACTGATAGAATTTTGAAAGTATAATGAACAAGTGGAAAAACGTGTTGGGATTTGAATGTTAATTACACTTCATTCTTGGAAGTAGTTAAAAACAATTTGTTTTAAAAAGAAAGGAAAAAAAAGCAGGACATCTGAAAACACACACAGGATGAAAGAACACCCTACTAGGAGAAATCCAAAGGATGCTCTTTGAAAGCAGGCCTACAGAACAAGTAAACTAAGTTTGAAATCTAAGAGAAACTAAGGACAGGTGAAGAAGAGTGTTTGGGGGAAGAAGGAGAGATTGTTTTGTTTTTTGTCTAATTTCTATAGTGAAAAAAATCTGTCAAACTCTAAACCAGGTTATTTGAAATCTGAGAATTCATTATTTTAATGAAGTTGCATTTTATTCTTTTATTCTGCATTCTCGATTGTCACTCATTCCTGAGCAACTGTGTAGAAAAGACTCTCTGCTTAAAAACTCTTCTTTGAAATTGAATTTTGTAGTTCTTTACCCACGTCCTGTTTATATATAGTTTATAAATTAGCACAAGCAATTTTAACTCACAGAAAATAGTTCAAATTAAGTCAAAGAAAGCAAATCCACAAGTTTTTCTAAATGCTAAATCAACACCTTTATAGCAAAAGGTGCTGTCAGAAAAGATGGTTGTGAAAGTTCCAACTTCAGCATTTTCTCAGCTATCAGACAAATATATTCTACATCTGCTTTCATGACAAAACTAGAAACAGCAAAAAAAAAAAAAAGCGTAGTGCAAGCATATTAGCATCAGTGTTCAGAGTTTAGCCTGTTACATTGAGACATTTGTGGGTTTTAGGTAGAGGAGACATGGCACTAATATTAAGGCTCCTAAGGCTGTCATTGTAATCCTTTGACAATGTTATAAACTTTGAAAATAAACATCAACCACTGAAGCTGAATACTTTTCGAAAGATGACTCAGTAAAGGCGAAGCCTACAATGAGAACAATGAAAATAGTTTGGCAACATTGAACATAAAGCAATTAGTAACTGTTTAACAACTACAGATATTCCATGACTTAAAGAACTTAAATTTTTAACATCAATCTAAGCATAGGATTCCAAAGGACCCTTTTTCTATCTGCGTGAAAAATTTACCTGTCTGACCAGTTTGTAATAAATGCACTATTACTCCTGAATAATCTGAGTGTATCACACACTTCAAAGTCCAAGTCCTTCATGGTGATGTGAGTTAGCTGCTCAGAACTGAATATACAAAAGAGAAGCAGTGTCCCTTATAGACCTACTGTCCGTTATAGCTCTGCGTTATTACAAGATGTTAGTAACTGACTTTTCTGTCAGTAACCATTAGAAATAACATACCACATCTGTCAATAAAAACTATAGCTGAGTCAGCAGTTATCCTACAGTATATTATTTGACTCCTGAATTTACAGTAGATTTTTTCAGACAATACTTTCATGTAATGAAAAATGAATATTGAGGCCAACTAATATGACTAATAAATTTGTGCTGAATTTGCCATTTGTTTGGAAAGAATCAGGAGTAATTTTCAATTCCATGTGTATATGAATTTCAATTCATTTACACTAAAAATTACATGAAAGTACTATTTAAAGCACCATTCTTATGTTTCTTTCAGCTGAATTTTAAAGGTACAGAGCATCTCCAAGCATTATTTACAGATATCAGAATAATTTTAATCAGCTAAAGAAAAAGCAGCTACAGTACTAGGCTCCTGGATGTTGTATACTGACAATGATAGTAACAATGTTAACTATAACTGCAAACTTCAGTGAACACTGGATGAAGCCCAGTGTTTTACTTTATCAAAATCTTTCACCTTCATTATTAGATAAATATGTCTAAAAGTATCATGTGTACTAAAGATTACCACAGCCCTCCAAATAAGCAATTAAGGTATTGATTCGAAAGAAGGTTGCAAATTTATTGGAAATTTTGTAATATTTTATGGTTTTACCCATTACATGGTATAAAGAAGAAACCATAAATGTCATATATATCATCATTGGGAAAACTGTCCTCACTCAGATATGTTACCCTAACCACAAAACTTTGATCAACAACAACTTCAAAATTACTATGTAGCATGGTTCTCATGAACACAAATGAGAAAAGGAGAAAGCGCCACTATTTCTTAGCTATTTTTGTTATAAATCACTTTTTAGTGAGCAACAGTAAAGTGCTTAAAGAGGTATGGATTTTCAGTTGAAATCTCCAATGTTGAAATTCCAATTGGGGATCTAAGGATTTTTTTTTTACATGTCTGAGATGACAAAGTGCTCTAAAAGTACTGGTTTAGTTTAAATAATAGATTTTGATTCCAAAGGTGCTGCATGGCATTTTTTCTTAGTAAGCCACATAATATTATTTCTAGCTATGCTCCAAGACAACATGATATCTGGTCCAGAGAACAGGTCCCCTTGACCTGATTCATCTCCTGTTTAATTACAATGCTAAGTAAAGCAAGTGCACTTCAACATCCTTTCAAGACAAGTGAAACTATTTACCAAATTGCTTATATAAATGTATTGCATTGTCTTGAAAGGTCTGAGAAACTAGAAGTTTGGAAATAGCAAGTGAAAGGTTGCTTTGCGAGCTGAATTCTGTTTTCTCATGCTTTTCTCTTACTCATTT